>NC_091641.1:32469622-42001984 GCF_027580195.1 Bos mutus
ATGCAGCCCGGGTCCTAGGTCTCGGGGTGGAAGGGAAGCCTGTGATTCCCTCCTCGCGCTCCCGCGCGCATCTTCAGATTCCAGGACGCTCAGCCAGTGTGGCTACCCAGCGTCTGGCCGCCCCGCTAGCCTGCTCTGCGCGCCTCTTCTCTGTCCCCGTGTCTCTGCAGATGCTGCCCTTCCCGCCCGCTCTCCCCGCCGCCGCTCCCGGGCCCCGGTAAGCTGGCCAAAGCAGCCCAGCTCCGGGGTCTCCACTCCCATTTCCTGTGTGGAATCCTTCCAGGGATGCTGGAGACGAGGGGTTTTCTGGGTGTGCACTCTGCACGTTTACAGTCCCCGGCTTCCAGCCTTGCTGTGTGACCTCGGGCAAGTAGCTACCAGTCTTTGAACTCTATTCCTAGCCCCACCTCGGGGGCCGCAGAGGGGCCTTGGGTTACCTGCCATTGTTTCCCGCGACTCCTGCGCACGCTGCCTTCTGCTTCTCCCTCCTGCCAGCTCTGCGGTTGAAGGAGGGCGAGGGCGGGATGGGCCGTTGCCGGGCCACCTCCCTTCCACCCCTTCGGGCCCCCCCCACCCCGCCTCCGCCCCCCCTGTGGCTGCCTTTTTTCTCTTTCACTTTCTCTCTGCCGCAAAGGGCTTGAGCCACCCAAGCTGGGGAGTAAGCAGACACCCAAGCCGCCCCGGCTGCACCCACCACGTGCTTTCTCAGAAGCACCTAGTCTGCCGCTCACCAGAGCTCCAATCAGCCCCTAAAAATAGCCAGTGCTCCCTTGCCGGGAGGTAGCCTGCCCTTAGGCATTTGAAACACAAGCCCTGATTAGGAGGAAGCTGGCCCTCCCTTTCTTTCCACTTCAGCCCCACCTTGAAACTGACAAGCCATTCCTGCAGGGTACAGGGACTCGCTAGCCCAGCCACTCACTCCAGAGCAGCCGGCTGCCCTGGGAGGCAGAGAAAATTACTCAGGTCAATTCAGCCCTGGCAACCTTGATTCCCCCGCCCCCACCACCACCACCACACCTCCTGACAGCTTTCTTGCCTCCCTTCTTCCACACCCCTGCTCCATCCACCCTGAGGCCTTGGAGAGGTCACTTCCCTTCCCAGGATTGGATTTCCTCACCTGGAATTGAGGGGGAAGCCTTCAAGGTGACTTCTGACCTCTCTCTCTCCTTAGAAAATTCTCCCTGCCCCAAGCTCCCGCTGCTACCCTCAGAGCCGGCAAACGTCATCAGTCTGCAGGTTCGGAGGAGGCCGAGCATTTATTTCAGCAGCATCTGACCAAAGACTTCTCACACTCTCAACCACACAACAAAGGCAACACCAATAATATTGGGTTCCTGTGTGGATCTTCAGATATTAAAATAAACTGGGCGCTGTGCTAGAACCTTGGATTGCTCACCTTGGTCTTGGAATAAAAGTTTCCCCCAATCCCATTTAACAGCCCAGACTCAGTATAGGCTGGGGACCCTATGTCACTCGACACCCAGGCAGGCAGCGCAGCTGGGGTTCAAATCTGCATGCTGCTTTCAGAGCTGATACCAGATGTCTGTCCCCTGTCCCCCACTTATTCCACAAAGTGCCAGTTGGAAATGGGGGAGAGGGTAGCATCGGGCCAGGTGCCTGGCTACTCCCCACCAGGCTCAATGTCTAGACTAATGGGCTGACTCTGGCTTTGGTGTCCCTGCTTCCTGGGGATGGGGTGGGTCTGGCAGGGGTTCCACCCTTCAAGGGCACCCCTCAGTGTTTACCTGGCAGAGAGAGGACCTTGCGGTTGGCAGAGCCTGGCCATCAACACTGAGAGCTAACGACACGCCCCTGGAAGTCATCCCTTTAGTACCCTTCAGGCTGATCAAGTTCTCTTACATTCCAGACACCTGAGTGAAACTGCAGGTCCCTCAGTGGAAGGAAACGGCAAACCACCTCACTTCTTCCAAAAGCCCCAGCAGGCCAAAGACCCCTTCCTGCCATCCTCACCCCCCTAGTTCAGAGCAGTGTCTCCTTTTTTTGGGGATGGCGGGATGTCACCCTAAATTAAGAAGCATTTTCAGCTCCAACATCCCCCACCCGCCTTTTTACCTTGGGGCTCTGGCAGGTAGGACCCGGCAGGGCGTGGAGCCAGGCAACGCATGGTGTGGGAAACACAGGGAGGCAGCAACTTCCGGACTCTGGCAGCCCCTCCTGGTGCCCTCAGCTTGCCCAGTGAGGTCTTCAGGTGCCCAATTCAGGAGCAGGCAGCCTCATCTCTGGCCAGTCTCCCTACACCTGGTCAGGAGCCCGCCAAGACTAAGCAAACATGCAAAAGAAGCAAGTAAGGGACCAGCGGAAAATTCTCCCCTTACCAGGTGATCAGTGCTGCCAGATTTCTCTTACTAGGCATGCTCTAATTTGCCCACGCTCCCTTAAACACTCCCTGTGTTTTATTTCGGTTCCTTGTTGTGTACCAAATGGGGTGATGACCAGGAAAGATAGTGAGTTGACTGTTGGAGTGTCTTCAACACAGTCATTCTAAAACGGTGTTCACCACAGTGGAACCACGCTGGTGCCAGTTGCCAATATATGCCATCTTCTGTAGGGTGGCGCTAGGGCCAGAGCCTCACAGATGCCTCAAGATAAGCTGAAAGCCCCTGCTGAGTTCTGCAGACTCCCTGGATTCCATTGCCATCCCCCATCCCACTTACACAACAAACTGCCCTGAGTTTCCCCAGAGAAAGAGTCCTCCACTCATCATTCTTATTCCAAGACATTGGATTAAAATATAAATTACATATTAGAAAGTGTTACCCCAAATATGATATACTTAGACACACATAGTTTGGGGTACCAGATAAATGCAGCAGAGAGACTGTCACAGGAGAAAGTTAGTGCCTTTTCAAGGTTCTGCCCAGGCTTCTGGAAGCCTCCAGAAGAAAGTCTCAGTCTGGGGGCTAATGAACTTTTAACGCCTCTTCTAATGCATCATCAACCCATCTCACAGAGAGCAGCCCCCAGCTTCAAGCCATCAGTAGAGAGCAGTGTCTGGCCAGAATGCCCTCCTGTTTCATAGTTACCTTCTGCGTGTGGCATTCTTTTTCATTTATGTTGGACATAAACTTTCCTTGGGAAATAAAATTGAATGAAAAACGTGACAGAGAAGGCAATGGCACCCCACTCCAGTACTCTTGCCTGGAAAAGCCCATGGACGGAGGAGCCTGGTGGGCTGCAGTCCATGGGGTCGCAAAGAGTCGGATACGACTGGGCGACTTCACTTTGACTTTTCACTTTCATGCATTGGAGAAGGAAATGGCAATCCACCCTAGTGTTCTTGCCTGGAGAATCCCAGGGACGGGGGAGCCTGGTGGTCTGCCGTCTATGGGGTCACACAGAGTCGGACACGACTAGAGCGATTTAGCAGCAGCAGCAGAAAAATGTGAGTAGTTTGAAAACAACCAAAAAACCCTAACCTGTCAAGCTAATAGTAGTGTGCGTGTGTGCTAAGTCGCTTCGGTCATGTCCGACTCTGTGCGACCCCGTAGACTGTAGCCCACCAGGCTCCTCTGTCCATGGGATTCTCCAGGCAAGAAGACTGAAGTCGGTCGCCGTGCCCTCCTCCAGGGGATCTTCCCGACCCCAGGATGGAACCTGCGTCGCTTATGTCTCCTGCGCATTGGCAGGTGGGTTCTTCACCACTCACACCACCTGGGAAGGCCGACAGTATTGCAGAGGGTACAGAACGATCATGAGGTTGGTACCGAAATGAATGACGTTTCGGAAACAATGACTTTGGAGCCTCAAGCATTTTTATGGAAAGAACACTGAATTGGGAATTTGCAGCCCTGTGGTTCAGCCCCCACGGTTACTAGCTGATGGGTCACCTCAGACCCCTCACTTCCGTTGTGTGGGCCTCAGTTTCTCCGTGTGTGAAGCGAGGGCAATGATGCCTATATTTGTATAGGGATTATTTTCGAGGCAGTTTCTGCTTTCAGAAGTTCCGAGAGGGGAAGTAGGCAGACACGTGAGACTGCTGAGAGTCAATGTGAAACAGTCTTGTTCTGTTAGGCTAATAAAACAGACACGATGAGTATGAGACATCCCAAGAAGTCTCAATTTCCTGTGACCTGGCACACCAGGCCATTCCATGAGGACACCTTCTGTCCTCAGAGGGAGCTGGCTCTGACGGCTGTGGCCACGGCAGCTCTGAACCAGCTTCGTGGCCCGGCCAAGCTTGGAATGAGAGTCCCCTGGACCCGGGGTGCGCCTGTATGGATGCTGTCATTTCTCACCTGGACTACCTGCTACCTGGTCTCTCCATGTCCTCCTTCACCTGCCCCCACCCCAGACCCATGCTCTATAAGACCCGAATCTGATCACGCCTGTGTCCACACAGGTTTCTGAGCCGGGAGGGTGACACATGCCAGCCTGCGTTTTGACTGATGGCAGATGCCATCAATTGGTACCAGGAGGGCCTCGAGTACGGAGCCAGGAGAGGAGCGCTGTGGAACCTCACCAGGTGCTGAGGGGGGTCCAAATTCTAGCAGAGGCAGTGGAGATGAGGAGATGGTGCGCTGAGATGAAGTGACAAGCATCCAGGACTGAGTGGGCAGGCCTAGGAGGGGGCCGAAGGGTTAAGCCAACGACGGGGTCTCTCCCTATTAGAACTTCTAGCATACCTGCTGAAGCTCCTCTTCAAAACTCCCCCAGAGGCGGTGACCACTCATTCTCTTGAGCCCAGGATAAAACCAATTCCCGCTAGACTAGGGAGCCCTCTCAGAACTTGCCCCAGGCACCTGAATTTCTTTGTCTCAAGTCAGAATTCAGCATGACAAAGCTATAGACCGAAGCACTGTTGCAGGTACCAGTCTGGGGTCCCCAGCCAAGCACAGAGGAGAGGAGATGAGGGGACTTGATCTTGCAGGTAGGATTAGCATCACAGAGAGCTTGCCATCCCCTGTGGCAATCTCTCCAAACAGATCTTGCTCAGTCCTACCTGCTTCAGTTCAGTTCAGTTCAGTTACTCAGTCATGTCCGACTCTTTGCAACCCCATGAATCGCAGCACGCCAGGCCTCCCTGTCCATCATCAACTCCCGGAGTTCACTCAAACTCATGTCCATCGAGTTGGTGATGCCATCCAGCCATCTCATCCTCTGTCGTCCCCTTCTCCTCCTGCCCCCAATCCCTCCCAGCATCAGAGTCTTTTCCAATGAGTCAACTCTTCGCATGAGGTGGCCAAAGTACTGGAGTTTCAGCTTATCTCTGCTCAAGCAGGGTCCCCATCCCACCCCTCGTAGGACCACCCTCCTGCCTCCTCCTGTCGGACTGCATTTTGGTCATCCTTCGAGGCCCACTGTGGTCAGCCTTCCAGCTAACAATAATCTTCTGCTTTCCTCTTTTTAACAAACTTGCAGCCATGGATTTGGCAATACATCATGAACTTCCTATTTCCTGAGTATGGCCCCCGCTGCCTCTGACGAAGTCATAAAGTCCTTAATGTCTGTCTTACTGTGTTTCCCAAAGAAAGGCAATGCCAAAGAATGCTCAAACTACCGCACAATTGCACTCATCTCACACGCTAGTAAAGTAATGCTCAAAATTCTCCAAGCCAGGCTTCAGCAATACGTGAACCGTGAACTTCCAGATGTTCAAGCTGGTTTTAGAAAAGGCAGAGGAACCAGAGACCAAATTGCCAACATCTGCTGGATCATCAAAAAAGCAAGAGAGTTCCAGAAAAACATCTATTTCTGCTTTATTGACTATGCCAAAGCCTTTGACTGTGTGGATCACAATAAACTGTGGAAAATTCTGAAAGAGATGGGAATACCAGACCACCTAACCTGCCTCTTGAGAAACCTATATGCAGTTCAGGAAGCAACAGTTAGAACTGGACATGGAACAACAGACTGGTTCCAAATAGGAAAAGGAGTATGTCAAGGCTGTATACTGTCACCCTGCTTATTTAACTTCTATGAAGAGTACATCATGAGAAACGCTGGGCTGGAAGAAGCACAAGCTGGAATCAAGATTGCTGGGAGAAATATCAATAACCTCAGATATGCAGATGACACCATCCTTATGGCAGAAAATGAAGAGAAACTAAAAAGTCTATTGATGAAGGTGAAAGAGGAGAGTGAAAAAGTTGGCTTAAAGCTCAACATTCAGAAAACGAAGATCATGGCATCTGGTCCTATCACTTCATGGGAAATAGATGGGGAAACAGTGGAAACAGTGTCAGACTTTCTTTTTTTGGGCTCCAAAATCACTGCAGATGGTGACTGCAGCCATGAAATCAAAAGATGCTTACTCCTTGGAAGAAAAGTTATGACCAACCTAGATAGCACATTCAAAAGCAGATAAATTACTTTGCCAACAAAGGTCCATCTAGTCAAGGCTATGGTTTTTCCAGTGGTCATGTATGGATGTGAGAGTTGGACTGTGAAGAAAGCTGAGTGCCGAAGAATTGATGCTTTTGAACTGTGGTGTTGGAGAAGACTCTTGAGAGTCCCTTGGACTGCGAGGAGATCCAACCAGTCCATTCTGCAGGAGATCAGCCCTGGGATTTCTTTGGAGGGAATGATGCTGAAGCTGAAACTCCAGTACTTTAGCCACCTCATGTGAAGAGTTGACTCATTGGAAAAGACTCTGATGCTGGGAGGGATTGGGGGCAAGAGGAGAAGGGGACGACAGAGGATGAGATGGCTGGATGGCATCACTGACTCGATGGACGTAAGTCTGAGTGAACTCCGGGAGTTGGTAATGGACAGGGAGGCCTGGCGTGCTGCGATTCATGGAGTCGCAAAGAGTCAGACACGACTGAGTGACTGAACTGAACTGAACTGAATATGTTTGACTTTCTTTTTGAAAAGGATGCCAAGATTGTTTGAGTGAATGGTTGGCGTTTAAATTTGATTAAGGCAGACAACCTCTAAATGGATGGAGAGTCCTCCTGTACTAGGTTGTAAGTATCTTTTCTTACCCTTTTTGGTGACCTGCCTCATTTCTAGCAGATGCTAAATAAATGCTTAAGGGAGAGGGAAGTAAGGAGGTGAGAAAGCAAGGAAGAGAGATCAGACAAGAGGTGGGGGAGTAGAGAGAAAAAAACCTAATATGTAGGCAAATTAGGAGATCAACCCAGTCAATCCTAAAGGAAATCGATTCTGAGTATTCATTGGAAAGACTGATGTTGAAGCTGAAGCTCTAATCCTTTGGCCACCTGATACAAAGAACCAACTCATTAGAAAAGACTCTGATGCTGGGAAGGACTGAAGGCAGGAGGAGAAGGCGACAACAGAGGATGGTGTCACCGACTGGATGGACATGAGTTAGAGCAAACTCAGGGAGGCAGTGAAGCATGGAGAAGCCTGGCGTGCTGCAGTCCACGGGCCACAAAGAGTTGGGCACAACTTAGTGACTGAATAACATCAAGGCAAATTAGGCAGGTCGGAAGGTATCTGAGAACATAGACCTGTTCGTGGGTAAATGTACAAGTGGATTAGTTGATAAGAAGGTGGGTGAATCAGCTGATACATAAATATTTGGGCAGTCAGAGAAATGAAATATTGATAAGTTGATAGAATTAGATAGTAGATGTAAGTTGATCAATTGGTTAGTAGATATTAGTATAGTTGGGGCTTCCCGGGTAGCGCTGGTGGTAAGGAACCTACTTGCCAATGCAGGAGACATAGGACATGAGGGTTTGGTCCCTGGGTCAGAAAGACTCCCGGGAGGAGGGCATGGCAACCCACTCTAGTATTCTTGCCTAGAGAATCCTGTGGACAGAGGAGCCTGATGGGCTACAGTCCAGAGGGTTGCAAAGAGTCAGACAAGACTGAAGCGACTGAGCACTGACAGTAGTCAGTTGGGTAGACCAGGTAAGTTTGAGAGCAGGCAGCGGGAGAGACCAATAATGGTAAGTAAGGACACAGGTGAGATGCTCAAGGGAACAACAAAGAACAGAAACAGTCCCTGGCTGAGTCAGGTGCCAGACCGGGAGCCAAGCCGAGAATAGAACAGGCCCCTGGTCAACCCTGGGAAAACCCATGGGGACTTGCCAACTTCCGGTTGCAGGTGTTTCTGCTTCTGCGGCTCATGTGGGTGAAGGTGAAGGAAGTCTGGCTGGCTGGGAAGCCACTCAAGGTGAAAACCAAGTGGTCCTTGCCAACACATCTCCTTCCAGGAGCCAGCGGAGACTCACTTACCAGGGATCAGAGCAGGAATGGGTTTGGGGAGGAAAAAGGGGTAGAAAGAAGGGAGGGTGCAGCCTTCCTCCCCTCTGCATCTTGGCTCGGGTGAGTCTCATCCTAAGGACCAAATGGGGAAGGAAGTGACAGGAAGAACTTAACAGTCTGGGGTATGTCCCTCCCTTTCCAATAGATCAGGCAACATCCTAGAAGGAGGCTTTGTTCTGTGTTTCCTAGAACAGAGTTCTCACAGGTAAAACTACCACACTGTGAAAACACAGAGAGACAAAATAATGAAGGAAAGCCAAAGGCAACAGTAAGATGTAAAGCCACGGCAGGGGCGTCCCACAGCCTGTGAGAAGGCTCGCCCCAAGAGCACCGCTGTGCCTCCGTCCACAAACCTGAGGCCGGCTGGGTCTGACCTTGCCACCGGTCATCCTTCCATTCACCTTGAGTCTGCGGTTGCCCCAAATGCCACCCTGGAGGCTGACGAGTCAGAACGAGCTTTCATGCTGGCAGCAATGCCTGTGTTTTGGATGATGTCACTGAATTCTCGGAATAGCCACTCTGGATGCTAGTATCGCCTCCATTTTACAGATGGGGAAACCGAGGGATCCCAGGAAGGGATCGGCATCCTAGCCCTTGGAATCAGGGAGTCACAGCTGGCACCGAGGCTGGCTGAGGCCACAGTATATGTGCTTAACCAATGTGCCAGCTTGGAGTCACATTAACTCTCAGATGCACATAGCGGCCTCACACTCAGCACTGGAGTAGGTGTCTAGATGTGATGTGGAGCCCTCAAAGAGACTGCAGACTCAACTCCCTGGTTTATCCTCCCCCCAGTCCAATGCAAGAGATGTAAGAGATGCAGGTTCAATCCTGGGTCAGGAGGATCCCCTGCAGGAGGAAATGGCACCCACTCCAGGGTTCTTGCCTGGGACAGTTCTTCCAGTACAGAGGAGCCTGGTGGGCTCATGTGGGTCCATGGCGTCACAGAGAGTCAGACACAACTGAAGCGACTAAGCATGCATGCCTAAGTGATTGATCACAGCACAATGTGTATGTGTCTGACATTTCTAGAGTTATCTGTCTAATGCCAAGCGCTTCCTGGGATAGTTTCTCAGACACCATCTCACTGAACCCTTGCTATGACCCTGGGAGGTTTATATCATCACTCCCATTTTAGTGATGAAAAAACTGAGCATCAGACTTGTTCAGGCATGTGGCCAAGGTTACACAATTTGTAAGCAGCAGGGCATGGCTGCAGGACTAGAGCTGTTCAGCTTCCAGCCTAGTTCTCCCTCCATACTGCCACACTAAGTCTCTCTTCTCTGGCCTCTGACTGTCCTCCAGGGGTTGTCACTCACTGTCCCCAGTCAGGTAGCTGAGTTCTGTCCCGACTCTTGGGCCTCCACCGGGCTTGCTGGGGGCTGGATGCACATGTGCTTTTCTGTGCAGCAGAGTCAACCCCAAAGAAGTGCACTTCCTGCACAATTGCAGCTGAAGTATTATCATATCCAAAGGTGACTTCTGAATCATCAGGCTGGTTTCAGTTTGAAGATGGTCAGCCTGCTTCAGGTAGACTTACGGTATCCCTTTGGGTTATTCAAAAGAGGCAGCCAGCTAGAAAGAGAAACGAGTGATCTGGGCCCATGAGATCTAATAGCCACCCCTCCCCAGGCCATGATCGAGGCAATCATTCACCTCCCTGTGCCTCAGAGTACTCATCTGTAGAGTGAGAGTAATGGTAAACAGGAGCCATCCACACACGCATCCATCTCCCCAGTCACCCGTCACCCAGCCACCTATGCACCTACCCATCAACCATTCACCTATCCTTCCCACCTCCCTGCCCACCCATCCACCCATCCATCTACCCACCTAACCACCTACCCATCAACCATTCACCTATCCTTCCCACCTCCCCACCCACCCACCCACCCACCCATCCATCCACCTAACCACCTACCCATCAACCATTCACCTATCCTTCCCACCTCCCCACCCACCCACCCACCCATCCATCCACCTAACCACCTACCCATCAACCATCACCTATGCCCCCACCCACCTACGCACAGCCCCCATCCACTCATCACCCAGCCACCTACCCACCTACCCTCCCATCACCCATCCACCTATCCAGTTCCTTACTCGCCCACCCATCCATGATCTATCCCATCCATCTACCTACCTATCAACCATTCACCTGTGCCCCCACCCACCTACCCACACAACCCCCACCCACCCATCACCCAACCACCTACCCACCCACCACTCAGCACCCATCCACCTATGCACCTACCCATCAACCATTCATCTACCCACCCACCCACCCATCCATCTACCTATCATCCAGTAGTCTAATATTCAACAAACACACATTGCACACCTATCCTTTTCCAGGCATTATATTAAGTGTTCGGGATACATCTGTGATAAAAGCATAGATCTCTCCCCACAGGGTGCTTACTTTCCAGTGAGAGAGTCAGACAATAGGCAGCAAACAAAGGAACCTCCTGAGGGTCCAATGGTTAGGACTCTGCTCACATTGCCAAGGGCCCGGGTTCAGTCCCTGCTCGGAGAACTAAAATCCCCCAAGCCGTGCAGCTTGACTAAATAAATAATCAGCAACAAACATAATACAAAAGTAAAGTGTATCAAAGGTAAATATGTCAGTGTGGGGAGTGGTACTCAGAGTGTGGAGGGGGAGTTGCAAATTTAAATAGGATGATCAGGGTAGGCCTCCCTGAGAAGGTGACATTTGAGGAAAGTGCTAAAGGATTCAAGGAGGTTGGCCCAGAAGATACCTGGAGAAAAGAGTGTTCAGAAGGAAGCAACAGCATGTGCAGAGGTCCTGTGGCAGGGAGTGTGCCCGGCTGTCCCAGGGACCCCAAGGGTACCAGCATGGCTGGAGAAGATGAGACAGCAGGAGTATAGGGTGGGAGCAGAGCAGGGATGAACCAGATCTTGAAGGGCCTCATGGGAATCGTCCGGATTTAGCTTTCCTCTGAGTGACACGGGAAGCCAGTGCAGGGTTTAGGGCAGCGGAGGGTGACGATCACGATAGGGTTGTAGAGAGAGTTACAAAAACTTCACACTCCGATTTCCTTTTTTCTGAAGCCCTGTTGAAACTCAAGTCAGTGCCCTTTATTTCTACAAACCACACACTTCTCCTCCCCCTGTTCTCCTTGTCCCAGTCCAAAGGCTGCTCCCTCTCCTTGCCCCCTGGCTGCATCACTGCCTGTAGTCCTTACAGATGGAGTCTCACAGGCCTGGGAGGAGCTGGCCTGGAAGAGGGTGGTGGGGGAGCAACAAGGAAAGGAAGTGATGTATCCTTCCTTGTCTCCCAGGCTCCTGAAGACCGCATGGAGCTCAGTTCCCTTTCTAGAGTCACATGGCATCAGAAATAAATATATTACATCCCCTGGGAGGAAACTGAGTTTAATAACAGGAACCCGCCCTTGAAGCGAGAGGGAGGAGCAGAGGTGTGGGCAGCCAGCAGAGTGGAGGAGGCTGCAGTTTGCAGGGGGTGTATCGAGGAGAGAGGAAGGCCTTGACACCCCCTGAAGTTGGCATCTGCATCAAGACTGCATAGGCCATGTGTGTTCTCTGCAGTTTCTTTCCTCTGCATCTTACAGTTTTCAGAGTGCACGTCTTTTGCCTCCTTCCATAGGTTTATTCCTGGGTATTTTATTCATTTTCATGCAATGGTAAAGAGGACTGTTCCTTTCATTTCTCTTTCTGATCTTTCATTGTAGAGAAATGCAACAGATTTCTGTGTGTTAATTCTGTAACCTGCAACTTTGCCAAATTCTTTGACGAGCTCTAGTAGTTTTCTGGTAGCATCTTTAGGAGAGACATGTACACACTGCTGTATTTAAAATAGATAACGGACAAGGAAATCAACCCTGGATATTCCTTGGAAGGATGCTGCTGAAGCTGAAGCTCCAATACTTTGGCCCCCTGATGCAAGGAGCCGACTCTTTGGAAAAGACCCTGATGCTGGGAAAGATTGAAGCAAAAGGAGAAGAGGGTGGCAGAGGATGAGATAGCAGTTAGATAGCATCACTGACTCAATGGACATGGATTTGCGCAGATTCCAGGAGATAGTGGAGGACAGAGGAGCCTGGTGTGCTTCAGTCCAAGGGGTCGAAAGAGTCAGACACAATTTAGCGACTGAATAGCAACAACAAGAGGAAGGACCTACAAGGACCTACCTTATGCTGCAGGGAACTCTGCTCAATATTATGTAACAACCTAAATGGGAAAGGAATTCGAGAAAAGAGTAGATACATGTATATGTATCCCTGAGTCACTTTGCTGTACACCTGAAGCTAACACACTGCTGTAAAGCAATTATACTCCAATATAAAATAAAAAAGTTTTTAAAAAGACCCCATAAGTGGCTTGCACTCCCATTAAGAAATCAGGGGGGGTCATTCAGGTGATAGAGATGTCCCAGCCCCCCTGGGGTCTTTTAGGAGGGGAAGAGTAAAAGATGTGTCTGAGGAACAGACAGAGATGATCTGGGTGAGAATTCACCCAGGAAGACAGCCCACCCCTTGTAAACATGTATCTTGGCAGAAGAGTTGGAGAAATGCCTACAACTGCCCTGGAGCCCATGGCAAAATCATCAAGAGGCTGTTTAGCCCTTAAGACCAGACTGAGCCACAAGTGTGTCTGCCTTCAAATCCAGCCTCAACACTTCCTGCTTGGGGACCAGAGTTGGTCACCTCTGGGCAGTCTCTGTCTTTTCTTCCTGTGTAACATAAGGCTGCTGCTGCTGCTAAGTCACTTCAGTCGTGTCCGACTCTGGGCGACCCCATTGACAGCAGCCCACCAGGCTCCCCCATCCCTGGGATTCTCCAGGCAAGAAAACTGGAGTGGGTTGCCATTTCCTTCTCCAATGCATGAAATCATTAAAGGGTTAGGGTGGATATGAGAAAACCCACTGGCTTAGGTGTGCCTGGCAAGCAACGAAATACTCAATAAATGTGAATTGTGATTATATCAAGTTGTAAGTTACTCCAAAACCATAAAAAAACCAAGGACTAGAATTTATGACATCAGCTCACAAAATTGGGAAAGCACAGGTTTATGTAACGGAGGCTGAAAAGTAAGTGTCTTTAGGAAGAATGTTGTTAGTGGGAATTCCCTGGTGGTCCAGTGGTTAGGACTCCACGCTTCTGCGGCTGGGTTGTGGAGGGCGGCCTGGGTTTGACACACCTGGTTGGGGGAACTAAGATCCCTCAAGCTGCGTGGTATGTCCAAAAATAAAAATTAAGAAGACTGTTGTTTGCAACAAAGTGAGAACCTTCTTGCAAGTGGGAAAGAAGACCTAAAATGTTTGAGGAGCCAAGGATGCGAGTGGAAATGGTATGGCATAGGCTTTTTTTCCCGCTTTAAGATGAATCAGGAGTCAGCAGTACCCTTTAAAAACAAGACACTCTCTTCAACTTGGTTCCTCTTCTGTCTCTCTCTCTCTTTCTCCCCCTCTTTCTCTTTCTTCCTCCCTCTCTCTCTTCTTTCCTCCCATCCTTCCTCCCTTCTTCTGTCCTTCTGTCTACCTCCCTCTCTTTCTCTCCTGTCTCTCCTTCCCTTTCTCTTCCTCCCTGTATGTCTTTCAGTTTCCCTCTCTCTTCATGACCCGGATGCACACACAGGCACGTGCATACACATGCACACACACACGCCCACGCAAACATGCACACACATGCTCACACACACATGTGCACACACGGCAATCTCTGCTCTCCAGCTCTTCAGCCCTTCCTCTCTGTGGCAACCTATGTCTTCAGCTTTGAGACACACTGATTGTGCCGGCATCCGTCTTTCCCACTTGCAGGCAGCGGCTGATTTGTCCATCTGTGCCCTTCACCAGGGCCTTGCACATGCCTAAGGTACCCAGGGAGCTCAGAGAGCAAACCCAGTGGGCATTTGGCTGTGTGCCTCCGGGACGGTTTACTTTTAAGCAGAGTGGGAAGCACACTGTTCCGCCAATGCTCTCGGCATCCCAGCCTGAGCTCTCTAAGCACTTGCTGCTCCTGCCAGCTCAACCGAGACCCTGATTCCTATTCATTCTGCCTTCTCAGCTTGGGACAGAGATGAACATGAGGACCTCCCTTTCAGAGATTAGAGGGAAAAGCCCTGAGCTGCTGACAGCCAGACATGGCTCCATGAGAAAAAAGGGATGGATGGCAACTTACCACCAGGGTCCTTGTAGCTGGGGCCCCTCTCTGCCGTGGGGGCCTGCAGCCCACTCCAGATCCACCCCAAGAGGGCGAAGTCTGGATCTCCTTTCTCCAGCAGGGTCAAGGAGATCTTCCTGGCCAGAGCCTCACCATCAGACTCATGGAGCAGGGCATGGTGGTACTCCCTGGAGAGGAGCTCTTCCGCCAGCAGGTTGTCCAGAAGCGCCTGCACTTGGCTCGGCCGATGGCTAGAGAGCAACATCCGGACCTGAGACAGGATGGTCTGGAAGTGATTCATGGTAGCGCTCAGATGCAGGGCAGCTCCCCTGGGCTAGCGCCTGGTATCTCTGCTCACCCAGCTTGTAGCATCCAAAATGTGAAGTGAAAATCAGGATGGGGGAACCTCTGCAGCTTATTCCTGCTAAGGAGGATTTCCTCATTTGCACGTTAGGCTGGGGTTGCCTGATGAATTGATGGAAGTGGGTTCTGGTCTTGATTTAGACCCATAGATACGTGCATACCTTGCGTGTGCGTATGCCAAAGAGGGTCACGGCTCTGTGGATTCCTTTAGACCCAATCCAGTATTTACTAAGAGGAACAAGACTTGCCTCTTTGAGGACCTATAAGGTGATAGGCTTTCTCGGATGTTGCATCATAACAAGAAGGCACTGGGGCATAGCAATTAAGCAGTTGGGTTTGGAGCCAGTCTGCTGGGTTCAAATCCCCAATTACTTGATGTTTGGCAAGTTACTTAGCCTCTCCTTGCTGCCATTTCTCCATCTGGAAATGTTACCGAGTCCAAGCTCACTCTGCTCATGGCAGGACAGGCCAGCGAATCCAAGAGGCGAGGTACTGAGGCAAGGAATGAACACGGCTTTATTCCGCAAGCCTGACCGAGAAGACGGCAGACTAAAGACTCAAAATAACCATCTTGTCCCGGTCTGGATACCAGGTCCTTTTAGGTATCAGAGATGGCAGGGAGGTGAGGAAACAGAGTAGAGGCCATTTACTCTTATAAGTGTCTCCTAGAAGGGCAAGCCTCAGGCAGGGAGATGTGTTAATTTTTTTCCTTCCTGCCATCTACAGGTGGACAGGGTTCTGATCAGAGGCATTTTAGTTTAAGAGGCAGAGGGGAAGGATTCTCTGAGGCAGGCCGTTATGTGTGATTATAATAACAAAAGCAGCCAAAGACACAGATCTTGCATGGAAGAGTCAAAACTGACTCTCCCCTGTTACGAAAACATGAAGTGATAATAATGGTATTTACATCTTAGAATTGTAGGGAGGAGTAAGCGAGGTAACGCCTGGAGAGTACCCAGCACATCATCTACAACTTGATAATAGTTCAATAAATTTGAATTCAATAAATATGAGCCATTATGATTATTGATTAATCATGCAAGCAATTGTGTCACCTTGGGCTCAGCTTCATTAAACTTCAGTCCCTTCCTCTGAAAAATCTCCCAGGAAAAATAATTCAATCTCATCAGATTTTTCTGAGGATTAAAAGAGGTAGTATGTATAAGGGGCTTAGTGCTGGTCCTGGTGAGCACTTCATGAAAATTGACTATTACTAATATTATCCCCAATTAATAACACAGAAAACAGGCTTTGCATAGGAGCCAGTCTGTTGTAGGATTCTACCCTGAAAAACCTCAGCCCCCGCTTTTTGTATCATAGCTGATTGCTCTTCCAGAAACGCACTGTGACCTCGTTTCCTTTCCTGGCCTCATTTTACCATCTCTCAGATGGGACCATTTGCATTGTTCATTTCAGTGAGACAAATAGGGATTTCCACTTCCAGTATGGGTGAGAGTTCCTATTTGACCAACACTACCACAATGACAGCTATAAGCTCTGGTGGCTGGGAGGCAGAAGAAAGTATAAAAAACAGCTACCTGAAGGCCCTGGGGAGCAATCAGAGCAGGCAGACCCTGGACAGGAGTCAATATGTGGGAGACAAGAATATCACTGGTGAATTCCCAGCTCATTAGTTTAGCTCAAGGAGATCTCAGTCTGTGTTCTGCAGGGCAAGTAAAATTCTGCTTGGAAAAAGAAAAAAGTTTTACTGCCCCGAATAACCAGAGGACAAAATTTGAGATAACAATAGTTGCTGGAAAGTGGGAGTAGAAATTCCAAGAAGGAAAGAGACAGAGAGAAGTTGCTCTAAATTCTGGGTATAAACTGTCCAAATGTATGGTTGACCTCTGAACCCTGCATTCACAGCTCATTCGAGTTCTTGTTCATTCATGCATTCACAGCTCAACTAAGGCTAAAGGAACTGAGCTGAAATTTGAGTTGTAACCTACCATGGGGGTTGTGTTGAGGGCAGGAGACTAGGCATTTGATTCCAGCCAATATAGGAGCCTGCTGAAACAGCAGCAACAACCAAATTAACCCTGTTCAGATTAGAACACAATCCAGAGTGTTTACTGTAGGGTATGGAGAAGGAAATGGCAACCCACTCCAGTATTCTTGCCTAGAGAATCCCATCGACAGAGAAGCCTGGTGGGCTACAGACCATGGGGTCGCAAAGAGTCGGACACGACTGAGCGACTTCACTTTCTTTCTTCCTTCTTTCTATGGAGTTAGAAAAGGCGAGGTTCAGAAAAAGAATGAGACCGGCACTTTACAAGAATGTATCACCTTTAATGAGGCGAGAAGGGGCAGCAGTCAGATTAGTGAGTTAACCCAAGAAAAGAGCAAGTATATATAGGCATATATGTGGAAATCTACTGTCTTAAGGGGGCCTGTTCTTCTCCAAGGTTATTCGGAGTAGTTATCTCTTAAACGGCTGGGGCAAGGAATTCTGGAGATCAGCCAGAGGCTGGGACCGACTGGGAGCTGGGCGTAATCAACTTTTTTTTCCCGTTTTTTTTCCTTCCGGTGAGAGTTCTTTGTTTTGCATAGAATGGTGGGGAGGACCGAGAGGGGAGTTTAACTCCAGGCTATTTTGAGCCATGTATCACATATTGTGATAGGCAGTACTTATCCAAAATTACCTGACTATAAAGGGATAGGAAAAAGGGACCCATTCTCAGGAGAAAAGGATAATCAATGGAAATTGACCCCCAGATGACCCAGATGTTGAAATTAGCAGACAAGGATTTTTAAAAATCTTTTTATTTTTACTTTTTAAAATCTTTCTATTTTTCAAGTCTTTACTGACTTTGTTACAATATTGCTTCTGTTTTATGTTTTGTTTTTTTTGGGCCTGGAGGCATATGGGATCTTTGCTCCCTGACCAGGGACTGAATTTGTACCCCATGCATTGAGAGGTGGTGTCTTAAACCACTGGGCTGCCAGGGAAGTCCTGAGACAAGGATTTGTTAAAGCAGTGACTCTAACCATGAATGAAATAGACATAAAGGGTGCCAAGGAAAACATGCTCATGAAAATAAAAAAAAATAGGAACTTTCAGCAGAAAAACAGAAACTACTAAAAATTACCAAATGGAAATGATCAAAGTGAAAATTACAATGTAGGAAAATTTACAAGTCTTTGGATTGGATTAATGGCAAAAAGGGGATAACAGAAGAAACCTTAAGGTGTCACAATAGAAATTATTTGATCTGAAGAACAGAGAGAAAAAGATTGAAAAAGAAAAGAGCTTCAAGGATCTGTGGGACAATGTCAAAAGGTCCAACTTATACATACTTACAAGACGGAAGAAGTGAGGGAGTGGGGTAGAAAAAAGGTCACAGAAATAAAGCCCCAAATTTCTCAACTTTGGTGAAAATTAAACAGCATGAAAACCATGAAGCTCAGCAAGACAAACGCAAGGAAATCCACACGTAGGCACATCATAGTCAAACAACAGAAAACTAAAGATCAGGAGAAATTTGTGAAAGGAGCCGGATCAAAAGATCACATTGCAGGGACGTCCCTGGTGGCCCAGTGGTTAAGACTCCACACTGCCAATGCAGGGGGTGGAGGTTTAATCCCTGATCAGGGATCTAAGATCCCGCATGCCACACAGCACAGCCAAAAGATAAAAAAACAAGACAAGAGCACATTATATACAGGAGGGCACATGAGTCATCACTAACTTCTCATTCAACATCATGGATACCAGAAGACGGTGGAACAGTATCTTGGACGAACTGAAAAGGAAAAAATGGTCAACCCAGGCTTCTAAAACAGTGAAACTATCCCTCAAGTATGTGGGGAAAATAGATATTTTCAGACTTAAAAAACTAAAAGAGTATGTTGCAATAGTCCTGCATTTTAAGAAATGCTAAAATAAGTTCTTTAGATGGAAGGAAAATTATATACCAGTTAGAAACTCAGTTAGATACCAGTTGGGAAGAACTAAAGAGTGTCAGAAATAGTAACCTTAGGTAAGTATAAACGTTTTTTAATTTATTTTTAAATAATGTATTTATTTGGCTGTGCCAGATCTTATTTGTGGCACACAGGATCTTTTAGTCACAACACATAGTTCTTGACCAGGGATTGAACCCTGGGCCCCCTGCATTGGGAGTGCAGAGTCAGCCACTGGGCCACCAGGGAGGTCCCGAAAGATTGGTTTTTTTTCTCCTTAATTTATTTAAAAACATAACTGCTTAAAGCAAAAGGTATGATACTATCTTGTGATTTTTAAATACATGTAGATATAATGTATGGAGAAGGCAATGGCACCCCACTCCAGTACTCTGGCCTGGAGAATCCCGTGGACAGAGGAGCCTGGTAGGCTGCAGTCCGTGGGGTCGCTAAGAGTCAGACATGACTGAGCGACTTCCCTTTCACTTTTCACTCTCATGCGCTGGGGAAGGAAATGGCAACCCACTCCAGTGTTCTTGCCTGGAGAATCCTAGGGACAGGGGAGCCTCGTGGGCTGCCATCTATGGGGTTGCACAGAGTCGCACAGAGTCGGACTGAAGCAACTTAGCAGCAGCAGATATAATATATACGATGGATACAGCATAAAGGATGGTGGAGCATAATGTGTGATTGTTGGACCCATATGGTGGCAATCTGTACTTTATATTAAGTGGTGTAACGTTTCCTCTGTGTTGGTTGAGAGAGTGGAAAATATATATTAAAAGCCTTTGAGGGGCTTCCCTGGTGGTTCAGTGGTAAAGAATCCACCTGCCAATGCAGGAGTCACAGGTTCGATCCCTGGCCCGGGAGGATCCCACATGCTGAACAGCCTCTAAGCCATGTGCCGCAACTATTTAGCTTGTGCCCTAGAGCCTGGGAGCCACAACTGCTGAGCCCTCAAGCCCTAGAGTCCATGCTTTGCAACAGGTGAGGTCACCACAGTGAGAAACCTGAGCACTACATTAGAGAAAAGCCTGTGCAGCAATGAAAACTCAGCTCAGCCAAAAATAAATAAATAAAGATTTTTTAAAAATCTGAAGTGTCTCTTAAAAAATAGCCCTTGAAGAACCACTAAAACATAATGCAAAAAGGCATAAGCTAAACAGCAATGTGAAATTAATACAGAATTTTAAATGAGATGGACTCAACTCTGGGCTAGAATAAGCAGTCCAACAAGACTATGACATTATAAATTTTATGTATAAAGGCTGAGAGGTAGAAGATAGAAATTCTAAAGCTCTTCTCACCTAACAAAGTATACTTTTCAGCAGAGATATAGAGGTAAATATCCTCTGGGCAACAAATTATCAATTAAGATAAGCAAAATTGCATACTTTTTAGGCCTTTAAGCATAATTCACAGGGCAAATCAATAATTTTTGCAGGCTGGGTATATCTTGTACTTTTTTGTACAAATTTAATTTTGAAGTGAAGTACAATGTTAGAGCTCAGTTGTGTCTGATTCTTTTCAACCTCAAGGACTATAGCCCACCAGGCTCCTCTGTCCATGGAGTTCTCCAGGCAAGAATACTGGAGTGGGTTGCCATTTCCTTCTCCAGGGGATCTTCCTGACCCAGGGATTGAACCTGGATCTCTTGCCTTGCAGATTCTTTACCATCTGAGCCACCAGGGAAGCCCAAAAATTTAATATTGAGTTGGCCAAAAAGTTGGTTCAAGTCTTTCCATAAAGTATAACAGAAAAACTCGAATGAACTTTTTGACCAACCCTATACTTTTAAGAATAATTCTACAATCACGAAGTTTTACGGCTTCACACAGGTCTTCCCCATGACAAGAGAATGACAGGGTACCTGTACGAAAGTTCTCAACTTCATCAGAACTAACTTTGTGAAGCAGATCAGCATCTGCTTTACTGTAGTTAGAGAGAAAGAGGAAACTTTGACCCCCACTTCCACTTTCTTTCTGAGATTTCTCTTCCCAGCAGTTGGAAGACCACACGGTTTCTTGGACAAGGTGGTGGCTGTTGCTGTTCAGTCGCTAGTCATGACCCCAGAGATTGCAGCACACCAGGCTCCCCTGTCCTCCATTATTTTTTGCTCAAATTCATTTGAGTTTGCTGAAATTCATGTCCATTGAGTTGGTGATGCTATGTAACCATCTTATCCTCTGCTGCCCTCTTCTCCTCCTGCCCTCAATCTTTCCCAGCATCAGGGTCTTTTCCAACGTATCGGCTCTTTGTACCAGGTGACCAAGGTATTGGAGCTTCAGCTTCAGCATCAATTTTTCCAATGCGTCTTCAGGGTTGATTTCCATTAGGACTGATTGGTTTGATTTCCTCGCAGTCCAAGGGGTTCTCAAGAGTCTTCTTTAACACCAATTCAAAAGCATCAATTCTTTGGACAAGATGGTAATGCCCATCAATTATCCCTGAGAGAAAAAGAGGAGATTTGAGAACTTACAACTTATTAGTTAGGAAAGGAGGCGGGGGAGCCAAAAAAGAATTTATCAGAAGGAAGAGATGGTGTGTAATCGTCAGCCATGGTTGTGGAGAAGACGGCAGGTGGGTCAGTTGCTGTGGGGAGTAAGGAAACCATGTTCTTAAGTACCTCACCTCTGAGGCACCTGAGAGAGAGGACCAGGCCTGAGAATCCATCCCCAAGAGTCCAAGATGGAGAGGAGAAGCAGGCCATGAGTCTCCATCAAACACCCTGAGATGGGGATCAAAAGCAGGCCACAGGACTCCATCTAACACCTCAAGAATGTGTTATGGGGGTAATGGATGATTAAACTGCAACCACGGGGTGCACAGAACCAGGAGCTAGAGCAGCTTTTCCAAGGCTGCCTTCCTCTTTCCTGCCAACCCAGTCCAGTACCGCATCACATGCTCAGTCACGAAAACCTGAATGCCAGCTTCCACTTGGTCCCTGACTCTCTGGGCCACCACAGCAATTTATTTCCTCTCTCTGGCCCCCTGTTTCATCACATGTGAAACACAGGTCAGATTATACCGTCCCTAGAATTTCTTTCAGTTCTGTAATGCTGCTGTTTTCAGGTAGGTGTTACCTTGCTGCAGAAGCCGCCGGTCTCAGAGTGTTCCCTCGTGATTAGTCATGAGTACAGCATTACCTCTGTCTATAGTCATCAAAGTCCCCCTGTAAAATTTTTGTCTTACAATTATCACATGCGTTATTATTCCCCTCTTTTACTTTCTCTGTATTATTTATCATAGAAGGAAATTCCATATTCCTATCTCAGTTGCAAAGTCATGTCACTTGCCTAAGAATAGTGGCGAGCAGATGGAAAGTAAAATGTTTATATTCTTCTGCTTATGGAAGGTCCTGATCCTGAGATCCAATGTCTCTTAGTGACAAAGCATGCTTAGCAAGTGTTATAGAGGAGTTACAGGTAGACCGGCACCTAGCTGAAGCTGTCTGCATCAGAAAAGTAGTAAAAATTTTGAAAGTTACCAGTAAGGATGTAGACCCTGATGCTGGGAAAGACTAAAGGCAGGAGGAGAAGGGGATGACAGAGGATGAGATGGTTGGATGGCATCACTGACTCAGTGGACATGAGTTTGAGCAAACTCTGGGAGACAGCAGAGGACAGGGAAGCCTGGCGTGCTGCAGTCTCTGCAGTCTTGGAGACTCTTTGGGATCTCAAAGAGTCGGACGTGAATGAGTGAACGAGAACAAAGGATGTAGAAAAATAAGAACTCTCCTACTTGGCTGGAGACCACTTAGAATACTTTCATCACCTAACGTTAACATTTGAGCAATAACTATTGAAATGGGAGAGGCACATGTCCAGTGTTTCCACTCCTCACTATATAACCCAGGAAAAGTCTTAGACATGTGCATTATGACACACAAAGCAACATTATTTGTGATGGCCAAAAAAACCTGAGAGATAACAATCAACACAGAACAGACATGAATGTCTTTTATAAGGATCCTGGAACACATGCGACTTTAATGGATTGAACATAATGGATCCAAGTGGAGTGATGGAATTTAGTGTTTGTTAAAAATGGACTCAGTGACAGCATTTCCTCGGTGGCCCACTAAGACTCCGCTCTCTCAATGGAGGGGATCTGGGTTCCATCCCTGGTCAGGGAACCAGATTCCACCTCCCACAACTAAAGATCCCGCACGTAGCCATGAGGATTGAAGACCCAACCTGCTGCAACTAAGTCGCAGTGCAGCCAAATAAATATAATTATTTTAAAAATGGAGTCGGTCGAATCGATTACACTTTGGAATATCGTGTAAGTTTTAAAGGGTTAATGGTTGAGTCTTTACAATTTTGTCTCCTTCTGTTGCAGGATAGTATGATGTTACGCATAAAAGCAAGTCCATAAGCTGCTAAACCCATGAGGGTATTGTATTTCTGAGAACCTTAAAACAGGTTGTTAAGGGCTCTGAATTCTGATACTGGCATTCCAGAATCTTCTCACAAGATCAGCTAATGGTATAATCACTACACCTTTTGTGGCACTGGTCATTCATGATTGCCCACCCGTAATTCCTTCTAGAATCATCACAGGTTATGTGTCAGGAAGTCTATCTGACAGCACTCCCATGAAAAAATGGATAATTTTAAAGAAAAGTGCCGTTCATCCTTATGTGTATATTGAAGGATAATGTCTTTAAGTGGATTCTGTTTGACAATCCCACAGTGGAAAACTGACCACATTAAACTTGCCTAGCAGCAGCAGCAGCAGTGGAAGGCAGCTGTTTAGGGAGTCTAAATTCCATCTCCAATTTTGATTGTATTCTGGGTTTCTTAAGATTATTTGATTATTGTTACAAATTTGGGTTTTTTAATGCTAAACAATGCTAATTTAATCACAAATTTCTATATATTATGTCTAAGGCTGAAGGATGTCTATCTCAGAGAGGAAGGTGTTACAATACTTATGAATGGTGACAAAGATGCTGTGCATATCTGTAATTTCATCTTTGAGTATTTGTGACTTGCTTGATTAGCTCTGTCCTGTGTGCTGTAAGCAAACGTAGAATCAATAAGTCCTGATGATGTTTCGAGTGACTGTAGAGAGGTGACATAAGAGATGTGGGTTCCACCCCTGGGTCGCAAAGATCCTTGAAGGAGGTCATGACAACCCACTCCAGTATTCTTGCCTGGAGAATCATACAGACAGAAGAGGCTGGCGGGTTGCACAGAGTCAGACATGACTGAAGTGACTTGGCATGCACCTATAGACTTTAGAGCTGTGAAAATGATATGTAAAGCAAGGTTTTACAATTATAGAATCAAAGCTATTGGATTTTACTATTATAACTTGAAACAACATGCATAAACAAAAATCAATGAAAGAAGGTACTCATTTCATTGACCCATAAAAAAAATTACCTTAAGAACCTAGAAACAACGTAAATATTCTTCCAAAGTAGACTGGATAGATAAGTGGCCACATAATGCTACAATGGAATCTCACACAGTAGTTAAAATACATGAACTAAGGCTACATATGTTAACATTTCAAGTTCAACAACATAACAAGTATAAAACCAACTACAGTCTGCAAAGTACTACCTAGGGATGAGGTACCTAGGAGGGGAGGATGTGCACGAAAATTATCAGCTGTCAGTTCAGGAGACTGGTAATTTCTAGAGCAAAGTGATGTGTTCATGAGAGGGATGAAGGAGAACAGCATCAGAGAGGGATACACAGGGGACCTTGATAACACTTTAATGTTTTTATTTCATTAGCAGAGTTGCAACTGCATAGCACTTCCTATTCTTATTCATTATAAACTTCTTTTTTTTTCAGCTTTAATCCTTTCTCTTTATTTTTTTTAAATATAAATTTACTTATTTTAATTGGAGGTTAATTACAATATTGTATTGGTTTCTTGTATGTCTAAAATATCCAGCTAGGCTGAGTCATGTGATCTTGTTGATATTTGTCTGTTCTAATCTATATAACAGCCACATCCTCTGGAATGATCAGTTTCTTGATGATGGCGATTATGAAAGAGTTGAAAGGGAACTCTCTTGCCACGTGATTCACTGTCACTGAAAGCCTACAGGTGAAGCCCTCCTCTCCTGCTATCTGGTTACCATCAGGGTGGTGCAGGAACCACATTTGAGAAGCACTGATTTAGCGAAAGTTGTCCCTGTTTTGTTATAAACTAGACCTGTGGTCTGGCCTTGGGGATGAGAAACTTGTGGTGGGAGACTAGAAGAGGGGGAGAGAGAGAGGGTGCCCTGGGATCTGCAGAGAGGAGTCGCGTGCAAGGTGTCTATGCCCAAAGCACAGGGCTAAGGCAGTCCTCGAGGTCATCTACCTGCTGAAAGTGAAAGTGATAACTGTTCAACCGTGTCTGACTCTTTGCGACCCCGTGAAATGGAGCCTGCCAGGCTCCTCTGCCCGTGGAATTCTCCAGGCAAGGATACCAGAGTGGGTGGCTATTCCCTTCTCCAGGGGATCTTCCCAAACGAGGGATGGAACCCTGATCTCTTGCCTTGCAGGCAGATTCTTAACCATCTGAACCACCAGGGAAGTCTACCTGCTGAGCAAGAGGCAATGAACTTCTTATTATTTCCTCCTCCTTGACTTGGAGATCACCAATGGTAATGATGACATATTAAAGTATTCAGATGTCATATCCTGAGGAAGAGTAGTGGGGAGCTAGGCACTTTCTGTATACGATCTCATCATTACCAAAGGCAGTGCAAGGTGGGCATCACCATCTCATTTTACAGACGCGGCTCAGAGACGTGAAGTTGCAGAAACTGAGTAGGAACCTGAGGCAGAATCTAGCTTGTGAAAGGAGAAGAGGTCCTGGCTGCTTCCTCCTGAGAGGCCAGGAGAGCAGCTTCCTGCAGGCACGGGCCCTGTATCCATGGCAGGACTGGGCCCTGTGGCTGCCACGTGTCTGCCCACAAGCCCACAAGCGTTGCCACAAGATGGGCAATGCTGCATCTCAGCCTGAGTCACCTTGACCACCACTCAGGAGCCTGTGGATGGCTGCTTTTGTTTCTTGGGTTTTCCCCCAGCTTGTGACTAACTGCAGAGTGGGTGAGAACTGACACATAGCTTACAGGATGATGTCATGACTTGCCCAGGCTCTTGGGGGTCAGAAACTGAAGTCAGGAGACCTGGGCCCACTGAGTGCTGGAATTGGCTATTTGCCATGAAGTGATGGGACCAGATGTCACAATATACATGACTTGACACACCATAAGTTTCCAACAAAGTGTTTCATTTATGGAGTGCCTGACCCACATGTGCTCCTATGTTTACTAGGCATTGGGGAAATAGAAGTGAACAAAAAAAAGATAAAAATTCCTACTCTTGTGGAACTTAGTCTTATTAGTTTAAGCTAAATTTGAAATTTTTTATGACCAATTTAGACAGCATATTAAAAAGCAGAGACCTTACTTTGCCAACAAAGGTTCATCTAGTCAAAGCTACGGTTTTTCCAGTAGTCACCTGTGGATGTGAGAGTTGGAATATAAAGAAAGCTGTGTGCCAAAGAATTGATGCTTTTGAACTGTGGTGTTGGAGAAGACTCTTGAAAGTCTCTTGGACTGCAAGGAGCTCCAACCAGTCCATCCTAAAGGAAATCAGTCCTGATTATTCATTGGAAGGACTGATGCTGAAGCTGAAGCTCTAATACTTTGGCCACCTCATGCAAAGAGCCGACTCATTTGAAAAGACCCTGATGCTGGGAAAGATTGAGGGTGGGAGAAGGGGATGACAGAGGATGAGATGGTTGAATGGCATCACCGACTCAATGGATATGAGTTTGAGTAAACTCTGGGAGTTGGTGATGACAGGGAGGCCCCCTGGAGTCCAAGGGGTCACAAAGAGTCGGACACGACTGAGCCACTGAACTGAACTGAAATCTGAAATATCTGAAAAGCTATTAAAACCAAGCAAGATAAGCCTCTCCTTCAAAAAGGGAAAAATATAAGAACAGAACTAGAATTGTTACATCTTCTTATTGAATTTGTTATCATTATGCAATGACTCTCTTGACCTCTGGTGATCTTTTTATCTTAAAGTCTATTTGTCTTATACTAATAGAGTGACACTAACTTTATTTTGATTATATTTATCTGGCACGAATATAAGCATTTCACTTTTTGTATATGGCTTAGATGATAAAGATCAGATCAGATCAGTCGCTCAGTTGTGTCCGACTCTTTGTGACCCCATGAATCGCAGCACGCCAAGCCTCCCTGTCCATCACCAACTCCCGGAGTTCACTGAGACTCACGTCCATCATGTCAGTGATGCCATCCAGCCATTTCACCCTCTGTCATCCCCTTCTCCTCCTGCCCCCAATCCCTCCCAGCATCAGAGTCTTTTCCAACGAGTCAACTCTTCGCATGAGGTGGCCAAAGTACTGGAGTTTCAGCTTTAGCATCATTCCTTCCAAAGAAATCCCAGGGCTGATCTCCTTCAGAATGGACTGGTTGGATCTCCTTGCAGTCCAAGGGACTCTCAAGAGTCTTCTCCAACACCACAGTTCAAAAGCATCAGTTCTTCGTCACTCAGCTTTTGTCACAGTCCAACTCTCACATCCATACATGACCACTGGAAAAACCATAGCCTTGACTAGACGATCCTTTGTTGGCAAAGTAATGTCTCTGCTTTTGAATATGCTATCTAGGTTGGTCATAACTTTCCTTCCAAGGAGCAAGTGTCCCTTAATTTCATGGCTGCAGTCACCATCTGTAGTGATCTTGGAGCCCAGAAAAATAAAATCTGACACTGTTTCCACTGTTTCCCCATCTATCCCCCATAAAGTGATGGGACCAGATGCCACGATCTTCGTTTTCTGAATGTTGACCTTTAAGCCAACTTTTTCACTCCCCAGTTTCACTTTCATCAAGAGGCTTTTGAGTTCCTCTTCACTTTCTGCCATAAGGGTGGTGTCATCTGCATATCTGAGGTTATTGATATTTCTCCCAGCAATCTTGATTCCAGCTTGTGTTTCTTCCAGTCCAACATTTCTCATGATGTACTCTGCATATAAGTTAAATAAACAGGGTGACAATATACAGCCTTGATGTACTCCTTTTCCTATTTGGAACCAGTCTGTTGTTCCATGTCCAGTTCTAACTGTTGCTTCCTGACTTGCATACAAATTTCTCAAGAGGCAGATCAGGTGTTCTGATATTGCCATCTCTTTCAGAATTTTCCACAGTTTATTGTGATCCACCCAGTCAAAAGCTTAGGCGTAGTCAATAAAGCAGAAATAGATGTTTTTCTGGAACTCTCTTGTTTTTTCCATGATCCAGTGGATGTTGGCAATTTGATCTCTGGTTCCTCTGCCTTTTCTAAAACCAGCTTGAACATCAGGAAGTTCAAGGTTCACGTATTGCTGAAGCCTGGCTTGGAGAATTTTGAGCATTACTTTACTAGCGTGTGAGATGAGTGCAATTGTGCGGTAGTTTGAGCATTCTTTGGCATTGCCTTTCTTTGGGATTGGAATGAAAACTGACCTTTTCCAGTCCTGTGGCCACTGCTGAGTTTTCCAAATTTGCTGGGATATTGAGTGCAGCACTTTCACAGCATCATCTTTCAGGATTTGGAATAGCTCCACTGGAATTCCATCACCTCCACTAGCTTTGTTCATAGTGATGCTTTCTAAGGCCCACTTGACTTCACATTCCAGGATGTCTGGCTCTAGGTCAGTGATCACACCATCGTGATTATCTGGGTCGTGAAGATCTTTTTTGTACAGTTCTTCTGTGTATTCTTGCCACCTCTTCTTAATATCTTCTGCTTCTGTTAGGTCCATACCATTTCTGTCCTTTATCGAGCTCATCTTTGCATGAAATGTTCCTTTGGTATCTCTGATTTTCTTGAAGAGATCCCTAGTCTTTCCCATTCTGTTGTTTTCCTCTATTTCTTTGCATTGATCGCTGAAGAAGGCTTTCTTATCTCTTCTTGCTATTCTTTGGAACTCTGCATTCAGATGTTTATATCTTTCCTTTTCTCCTTTGCTTTTCGCTTCTCTTCTTTTCACAGCTATTTGTAAGGCCTCCCCAGACAGCCATTTTGCTTTTTTGCATTTCTTTTCTATGGGAATGGTCTTGATCCCTGTCTCCTGTACAATGTCACGAACCTCATTCCATAGCTCATCAGGCACGCTATCTATCAGATCTAGTCCCTTAAATCTATTTCCCACTTCCACTGTATAATCATAAGGGATTTGATTTAGGTCATACCTGAATGGTCTAGTGGTTTTCCCTACTTTCTCCAATTTAAGTATGAATTTGGCAATAAGGAGTTCATGGTCTGAGCCACAGTCAGCTCCTGGTCTTGTTTTTGCTGACTGTATAGAGCTTCTCCATCTTTGGCTGCAAAGAATATAATCAATCTGATTTCGGTGTTGACCATCTGGTGGTGTCCATGTATAGAGTCTTCTCTTGTGTTGTTGGAAGAGGGTGTTTGTTATGACCAGTGCATTTTCTTGGCAAAACTCTGTCTTTGCCCTGCTTCATTCCGTATTCCAAGGCCAAATTTGCCTGTTACGCCAGGTGTTTCTTGATTTCCTACTTTTGCATTCCAGTCCCCTATAATGAAAAGGACATCTTTTTTGGGTGTTAGTTTTAAAAGGTCTTGTAGGTCTTCATAGAACCGTTGAACTTCAGCTTCTTCAGCATTACTGGTTGGGGCATAGACTTGGATTACTGTGATATTGAATGGTTTGCCTTGGAAACGAACAGAGATCATTCTGTCGTTTTTGAGATTGCATCCAAGTACTGCATTTCGGACTCTTTTGTTGACCATGATGGCTACTCCATTTCTTCTGAGGGATTCCTGCCCGCAGTAGTAGATATAATGGTCATCTGAGTTAAATTCACCCATTCCAGTCCATTTCAGTTCACTGATTCCTAGAATGTCTACATTCACTCTTGCCATCTCTTGTTTGACCACTTCCAATTTGCCTTGATTCATGGACCTGACATTCCAGGTTCCTATGCAATATTGCTCTTTACAGCATCGGACCTTGCTTCTATCACCAGTCACATCCACAGCTGGGTATTCTTTTTGCTTTGGCTCCATCCCTTCACTCTTTCTGGAGTTATTTCTCCACTGATCTCCAGTAGCATACTGGGCACCTACTGACCTGGGGAGTTCCTCTTTCAGTATCCTATCATTTTGCCTTTTCATACTGTTCATGGGGTTCTCAAGGCAAGAATACTGAAGTGGTTTGCCATTCCCTTCTCCAGTGGACCACATTCTGTCAAATCTCTCCACCATGACCCGCCCGTCTTGGGTTGCCCCACGGGCACGGCTTAGTTTCATTGAGTTCGACAAGGCTGTGGTCCTAGTGTGATTAGATTGACTAGTTTTCTGTGAGTATGGTTTCAGTGTGTTTGCCCTCTGATGCCCTCTTGCAACACCTACCATCTTACTTAGATGATAAAGAACCTGCCTGCAATGCAGGAAACTTGGGTTTGATCTCTGGGTTGGGAAGATCCCTTGGAGAAAAGAATGGCTACCCACTCCAGCAATCTGGCCTGGAGAATTCCATGGACTGAGGAGTCTGGAAGTCTACAGGCCATGAGGTCACAAAAAGTCAGACACGACTGAGTGACTAACACTTTCACTTGACTTTCTAGTTTGTTTTTTTTTCTTTTCCCCATAACATTTGACTTTTTATTTATTTTTTGACTACAGTTCATGGCTTGAGGATTTTAGTTTCCCAACCAGAGATTGGACCTGAACACGGCAGCATAAGCATCAAATCCTAACCACTAGACTGCCAGGGAATTTCTGATTTGACTTTTAATCTCGACAGAATTCTTAAGCGTTAAATATACCTCTTATACATAATGCATCTGGTCTAAAAAATCTTTGTCTTTTGACAGGAGAGTTTGATCCATTTACATTTCTACTAATGGTGCTGTGCTTCCTCCCCCCGTGTATGATTTTTTTTTGACTGTGAGTTATTCATTTTTTTTTAGAACTTTGTTGTGGGTGATGTTTGAGTTCTGTTGTAAAGTTAAGTTCCATTAATGAGTAGTCAACGTCACTTCTGCTAATCCCTGGGGACCCTCCTTTCAACCTGCGACCGTCTTTAAATTACATTATTTGCTTGAGTGTTTTTTTTTTTTTTTTTTTTTTTACTACTTACGTAGCATGAATTTGGGTCACAAGCCTGAGTGAAGACCCGCTTGTAATGGCAAATTCTCAGGTGACATTTTTTTTCTCTCACACTCACCCCCACGATCGAGACAGACAAGTTTTGTATTAGTAGCTCTCTCTTCTGTCTGGCAGGGTATATTTCTCACTCATCCTCTCAGTTCAGTTCAGTCACTCAGTCGTGTCCGACTCTTTGAGACCCTATGAATCGCAGCACGCCAGGCCTCCCTGTCCATCACCAACTTCCGGAGTTCACTCAGACTCACGTCCATCATGTCAGTGATGCCATCCAGCCATCTCATCCTCTGGCGTCCCCTTCTCCTCCTGCCCCCGATCCCTCCCAGCATCAGAGTCTTTTCCAATGAGTCAACTCTTCCCATGAGGTGGCCAAAGTACTGGAGTTTCAGCTTTAGCATCATTCCTTCCAAAGAAATCCCAGGGCTGATCTCCTTCAGAATGGACTGGTTGGATCTCCTTGCAGTCCAAGGGACGCTCAAGAGTCCTCTCCAACACCACAGTTCCAAAAGCATCAATTCTTCGGCTCTTTTGGGGTTCAGCTCTCTTATGAATCTACTGTAAAGTTCTCAATTGAGGGGTCCCCTAGACTATGTCTTGCCCTTTTACTCACTGCAACCTTTAAAGGTGAAGCTCAGGTTCTCCTGAGTTTGAAACAAACCCTCAGGGAAAAACTGGTCTTTGATGGATGCTCACCATCCAGTATCCATAACTTCGTGTCTCTGGGGACTTTGTGGATTTCTTACCTTGATGCTAGATCAGCAAAATGTTTAAAAGGTGCATTCAAGCATTTTTGCAGCATTTTAGCTGTTTCAGGGGGTGGAATATTAGGGAATCTACTTCTTCATAGAACTAGAATTAGGCGTCTCTCTATTAGTTGTTTTTTGTTTTTTAAATAATGACCTTTTACTATGGACTGAATGGTGTTCCTGACCCCTAACACTTCAAAATATTTTTGTTGTTGTTTCTGGCCAGGCTGTGTGGCTTGTGGGATTTTTTTAGTTCCCTGACCTGGGAATGAACCCGGACCCTCGGCAGTGAAAGTACAGAGTCCTAACCACTGGACCACCAGGGAATTCCCTCTGTTACTTCTAATACAAATGACTTCAAGATGTGTCAAGTTCCCTAGAATTTTGTTCTTAGTCCTCTCCCTCTTTGAACAAAGTCTGTTGTTCTTCAAACTATAAACATTTGGCATAACTTCTAGTGGTCGTTAGAGCCACCATGGCTGCTCTAGTTCTTTATGGAACAATTTATGACAAACTCGCATTAAATAAAAGCATTCCTGACACAGAGATAAAGCTTCCTAACTAGGAGAGGGCATCTCATCTTTCTATCCATGCTCAAAACCAAACCCACTGACTCTGAACTCAAAAACCACTCCTGCACCTTTGTTTCCTGAGTCAGTGAATGATGCTCACCCAACCCAGGCAGCCAGGTCAAAGACCTGGAGTCCATGCTCCTCCTGAACCACGTCCTTCCCTTACCTGCAATCTGTTTCCGGGTCATTGCATGACAAGGCCAATGTATTTCTGGAGTTTCTCATCCACCTTCATCCTTCATTTCTTATTGTTGTTCAGTTGCTAAGTCGAGTCCGATTCTTTGTGACCCATAGACTGCAGCACACCAGACTTCACTGTCCTCCACTGTCTCGTGGAATTTGCTCAAGTTCATGTCCTTCATCTCTATCCAGCCTAAATTATAACACTTAATATAACCATCATCTCTCATCATCTAGCCTCCAATGTGGTCCTTATCTGATAGCAGATTATTTGGCAATTAATCTTCCTGATAATCCTATGAGATGGGGACTGTTATATTTCCATTATACAGATGAAGAAGCTGAGGCTGGTAATGGTTGAGGAAGGGTCCCAGGGCTAGTCAGGGGTGGAGCCTGACTCTACACAGTGGCCTAATCTAGACCTCTGTCTTAGCCACCACTCTCTACATTTGTTTTCTTGGCGCAGTGCTTAGGACTCTGAACTTTCACTGCTGAGGGCCCGGGTTTAATCCCTGGTCAGGGAACTGAGATCCTATGAGCCCCACAGTGTGGCCAAAAAAAGAACAAAAATTGTTTTCCCACCTTCAGCCTCACCACCGCTAATTCACAGCGGCAAGGGAGTCTTCTAAATGGCCACACTGATCATGTTCTGCCTCAGCTCAAAGCCCTCCAGTGGTTCCCCACTGCCTTGGCATTAAGCATCAGCTCTTCAATAAGGCTCATGAGTGCTGCGTCCACGGCTTCACCTCCTATGACAAAGAACACTCCTGACCCCATCCCACTCTGCAGCAGTCACATCGTGGCCCACTCACGGTATTTGCAGGGAAGCGATGCTCTTCCGTCCTTCATTGACTTCTACTCACACTATTCTTTAACTATATACACTTTCTACTCTTCTTCACTTGGTGAACTCCTACACATCCTTCAGCATCTATCCCAAAAGTTACTTAGTGGAAGAACTTCCTGACCACTCCCAGGAAAAAATAGTCTCTGTGTCCTTTGCCCTTTAGTAACTGCTCAGGAAACTTTTCACCTTTGAGGATCCTTTGTACCATAAAAAGTAAAGTCAAAGCAAATCTAGTTAGAAGGAAACTAAAGTATCATGGTAAATGTCAAGAGGAAAAAAAGAATTTGATTGAAATTCCACCTTTAAAAATGAAAACTAAATGAAGCTAAAATTTACAGGCATTATTCTATCTTTAGTCAACAAAATTACAGTTGTAATTTTGTACTAATTCTTAGACTAAATAGATGAAGTCAGGGCTGGTATTTCTTTTTCTTTTAGGCATAATTTCCTGAAAAAATTTTGTCTGAAAGTGTGATATGACATCCTTTACTACAAGTTTCACACCAGGTCATACAGAGAGTCATATTTGTAAAAATGTTATTAGATGCTCTGAGTTTCCCGGAAGGCCTTTCTTAGTCTTTTCATAACGAAGATGTTCTCTTTTCAAGTACCTGTTCTGTTTTCTTCTCATCATTTCCCCTTCTTTAGTGGTGTCTTGGTTTAAGAATCTCATTGGCCAGATGCTCATTTGTCAATATCTTTGGCAATGCTTTGAATGGTTCTCTAGTGTCATTTAGATCAACTTCAGGAATTTTGTAACTTTGCAAGAATGGCAATTTGATTTTGCCAGCAGTGGCAAACACTCAGACAGACTGACTAACACCCAAGAAAGAGGGTTATGGGCAGGGCCAGATGCTGCATTCAGTGGGCGGGGGGGTCTGTAGTCTGGTTAATTCTATCAAGCCAATGTCAGTTTCCTGGGTCTGCTAATGCACTTTAGTTATGTGAGACTTGCCCATGAGGGAAGCTGGATGCAGGATACATCACACTGTTTAATATTATTTTTGCAACAATTTATAAATCTATGATTATTTCAGAATACAAAGTTACTAATAGAAAAATAATTCACAGCCAAGAGGAAGCCTAAGGAAACAGAGAGACTAAATGCATGAGAACTAAACTTATCAATTAAACTTATAAAGGACCAGACATTTCATTAAAATTTTCTTGTGATGACTGCTTCTGTTTTCCTGAGCATCACCAGTTGGGGAGTAGGGATTTTCACAAAATACTTGGGTTTTCACTAACTTCTTTCATAAAATTATAATTATTTACTTAACTGCCTACCTTCTCCCATTGGTCTGTGAGCTCCTTCAAGGCTGAGAATGGATCTCATTCATCTTTTTATTTCCAGGGTCCATCATAAGGGCTAAGATAAATTAAGCCTTTGATAAAAACCTAGTGAGTGAATAAATGACTGAAGACGTGAACACGGAGATTGGAAGACTGGGTTCCTAGTTTGGTCCTGGCATAGCTAAGCCCTGGGAAGGGCAGTGCCATGTTGGTTTCTTCTAGAGGTGGTGCTTATTTAACTTATACGCAGAGTATATCATGTGAAATGCCAGGCTGGATGAAGCACAAACTGGAATCAAGATTGCCGGGAGAAATATCAATAACCTTGGATATGCAGATGCCACCACCCTTATGGCAGAAAGCAAAGACCTAAAGAGCCTCTAGATGAAAGTGAAAGAGGAGAGTTTAAAAGCTGGCTTAAAATTCAACATTCAGAAAACTAAAATCATGGCATCCGGTCCCATCACTTTATGGCAAATAGATGGGGAAACAATGGAAACAGTGAGAGACTTTATTTTGGGGGGCTCCAAAATCACTGCAGATGGTGACTGCAGCCATGAAAATAAAAGATGCTTGCTTCTTGGAAGAAAAGCTATGACCAACCTAGACAACATATTAAAAAGCAGAAACATTGCTTTTCTGACAAAGGTCTGTCTAGTCAAAGCTATGGTTTTTCCAGTAGTCATGTTTGGAGAGAGTCATGTGAGAGTTGGACCATAAAGAAAGCTGAGCACCGAAGAATTGATGCTTTTGAACTGTGGTATTGGAGAAGACTCTTGAGAGTCCCTTGGACTGCAAGGAGCTCCAACCAGTCCATCCTAAAGGAAATCAGTCCTGAATATTCATTGGAAGGACTGATGCTGAAGCTGAAGCTCTAATACTTTGGTCACCTAATGAGAAAAACTAACTCTGGAAAAGACCCTGATGCTGGGAAAGATTGAGGGCAGGAGGAAAATGGGATGACAGAGGATGAGATGGTTGGATGGCATCACTGACTCAATGGATGTGAGTTTGAGTAAACTGCGGGAGTTGGTGGTGGACAGGGAAGCCTGGCATGCTGCAGTCCATGGGGTCACAAAGAGTCAGACATGACTGAATGACTGAACTGAACTGAGAGGTGGTTTGGTTGGAGTTTCGGATGTAACTATAGTTGCCACAGGTGATGGGAAGCCTGCTTGTAGGATTTACTCTGCTTGCTCTTAGTGATGCAAGCAGATGGTATTTGCTCACACACCTCTCCCACTGCCCTGTAACCAGTAAGGAGGGCTGGGGGAATTTTGGAAGTGGTATGTTTGGGAAAGGCTAGTTTGGGTGAAGCCATCTTCATTGCCCCTTGGAAAGTGCACTCTAGCTAAGAATCACCTCTTTCCCACACAGCTCAGCCTCAGGTTTGGTAAGGAGGGGTGGTTAGGAATTTGTGTACTAGGATTTGTGTACTCCTGCAACGTGGCAGACCTGGGTTCAAACCCTGGGTACTAACCACTCCATCTGCAAAGTCAAGGATCAATTCCTACACTGTCTTTACTCCTTTCTTTTTCCTGTGTGTGTGCTTAGTCGCTCAGTCACGCCCGACTCTTTGTTGACACTGTGGACTATAGCTCACCAGGCTCCTTTGTTCATGGAACTTTCCAGGCAAGAATATTGGAGTGGGTTATCATTTCCTCCTCCAGGGGATCTTCCCTTCCAAGGAATCAAACCTGAGTCTCTTGCGTCTCCTGGACTGACAGGTGGATTCTTTACCACTGCGCCACCTGGGAAGCCCTTTCTTTTCTCCAAAATGATGAAAAATAAATCCTGCTAGCCAGGCTTGTCCTTCTCCCAAGAGACAATCAAGGGAGGTTTTCTAATATCACACCACACATACTGTTAAGCAGCTAGATTTTCAAAGTTTTAATTTAATGTATTTTGGATATTTTTCAAATTTCCCTGCCTGCAAATCTCCTTCCTTTTTTTTTTTTTTTTTTAAGATTTATCTTTATTTATTTATGGCTGTGCTGGGTCTTCGTTGCTGATTTTCGTGAGCGTTTGTCTAGTTGCGGCGAGTGGGGGCAGCTCTCTAGTTGCCATGCGCAGGCTTCTCATTGCCGTGGCTTCTCTCGTTGCAGAGCACGGGCTCTTGGCATGTAGGTTTCAGCAGCTGGTGGCTGACAGGCTTTAGAGTACTGGGTCAATAGTTGTGGGCATGGGCTTAGTTGCTCCTCAGCATGTGGGATCCCCTCCTGTCAGGGATCTAACCCATGTCCTCTGCACTGGTAGGTGGATTCTTTACCACTGAGCCAGCAGCGAAGCCCTCTTTCCTTGTTTTTGATAGCCCCATGATATTGTACAAAACGGGTACATTGTTTCATTGTTGACCTAACCAGCTCCTCTTAAGAATGGACAATGATGTAACTTTGGTTTTCTTTAGGTACATCACTGCAACACTCGTAACACCTCTAAGTGCCTAGACACTGCTGGCGAGTGTGATCTATCCTCCCAAAAGCTGAGCCTGCGTTCACACTCGCAGTTACAGTGCAAGACCATAAAGCCGAGTCTTTTAAGAGAAAAAGGAAATCCTATTTTCCGTGATGATGATGCTTCCCATCCAGGTAAGAATGAACCTGACTTCACCAGGAGACCTCGCAGCTATTTTTGTCCTACTTTCGGTCTCCTAACAACCTCATGGGGACAATGGGAATGACGTCTGGCATAGCTACTATAATTGTTATTGATTGTACAAAAGTTTAGTTAGCGCCAAGCCCGGGTGTGATGCCGAGGCGTGGTGGGGCGGGCAGAGCACACTGGCTGGGAGAAGAGGTGGGGCGTCTGAGTGGCCTCCCTGTCCTGTGCAGACCCTCCAGCAGAGCTATCTGGGAAGCCCTGGGCACTCAGGAAACGCTGTAGAATGCATGAATGAGTGAAGCGTACCCAGGGCGTGCCCCAAGAGGATGGGGAGCCAGGAAGCTGCAGGTATGGAATATGTTTCTAGGCTTATAAGAGTTGGACACCTATTCCTGGTAAAGAATCTGCCTGCAATGCAGGAGACCCTGGTTCGATTCCTGGGCCAGGAAGATCCCCTAGAGAAGGGACAGGCTACCTACTCCAGTATTCTTGGGCTTCCCTGGTAGCTCAGACAGTAAAGAATCCACCTGCAATGCGGGAGACCTGGGTTCAATCCGTGGGTTGAGAAGATCCCCCAGAGGAGGGCATGGCAACCCACTCCAGTATTCTTGCCTGGAGAATCCCCAATGGACAGGGGAGCCTGGCAGACTACAGTCCATGGGGTTGCAAAGAGTCAGTGACTTTCACTTCACTTCACACTTCTTTCATATAATCCTCATAACAGCCCTGAGAGATAGACAACTATTTAACCTGTTTTCAGATGAGAAAACTGAAGTTTAGAGCTAAGTGCTGGTCAGAGTACCCAGTACCTAGCAAGCCTTCAAGTAATACTAACACAGTTGTGGTTATAACATAATTATAACATCCTCCCATGTACTGTTTTACCTACACTCAATTCATCTCAGCCCTCTTGTGAGTAATCTCCAGTCAGAGACAATCTTCTTTCTCACCCATGCACAGAGCTGAGTAATTCCCCCTCCCTGCCTTTGCCCCTGCCAATCCACCCACCTGGAATTCCCTCACCCTTCTCTCTACTTGTCAATAGCCATAATCTACTTCAAGACCTGATCACATCTGCTTCCTCTAGAAAGACCTCTCAGATTACCCCACTCACTACTCACCACGTCTATGTTCTCTTCACCTCCGCTCCTTGTCCCCTTGCAATCACTGACAACATGGTAGCTTTGTTCAAAGTTTGACATTTTACAAGCATTTTCACACATTGACTAGCACCCTGTTGGGGAGCCTGTGACTCTGGGCAAGTTGATTGACTTCTCTGAGCTTCATCTGTTAATAGAAGTCAAAGTAAGTCCCTACCACTTGGAGCTGCCATGAGGCATGGTGAACGAGACACCTGAGCCTAGCACAGAGTAAGGGTCCAGCCCAGGTTAGTACTGATTATTAGGATCTCAAAATGGCCCCAAATGTAGACACTTGGATCTCCATTTTACAGAAAAGGAAACCCAGGAACACGGGGGTGGATGATCTGTGTAACTCTCAATAACGAACGGAAACCCAGCTTCCTGCCTCTCTGCTCCACTCCACCACATCTTTTTAGGGATCTGTTTCTGATACTTCACTTGATGCTCACTGGGGTGTGTCCATTCCGACTTTGAGTTTCCCCTGACAGAGATGACAACGCCCCAGTCTTCCTGGGCCTTCCTGACTTTTGAAGGTGCGCTCAACTGGGCTTTCTCATTTCAGTCCTCCAGCAGCCCCACAAGGCGGGTGAGACACAACGCTGAGGGCAGGAAAACAGGCTCAGAGAGGCAAAGCCCCTTGCTCGTGATCTCACAGCAAAAAGTGAAACAGTCTTCATTGGAACTAGCCCAGAATTTGCCTTTCACATACTTTGTCTCCCCTCTTCCCTCCACCAAAATATTCTGGATTCATGGGCACTCAGTGTTTATCTGAAGTTTCCACCTTCGGAATGGGTGTTAATAAATGTGCGTGATGGCCAGCTATGGAGACTGAGAAGGGCGGATGGGTGAGCTGCTGTTTAAACTCACATAACCCTGGAAATTCCTCGTCCCCAAGCCAGGCTCAGTGGTGACCCTCCAGGCATCATCAGGGAAGAGAGTGGTAATTCTAAGTATCCAGCATGTTTTTGGAGAAAGTGTTTCAAAAACAAGTTTTGGTTTGTTTTCATGGAACTTCCTCCCAAGATGGAGAAACCACAGGGGTGAGTTCTCCTTTCCAAATAAATGCATGATTCTGCTTCTTCAAATCTGACAGTGCAGTGAACAAAGATCACCCCAATTTCAGCAACATCTGGTTGCTCCCATCTAGGAAGAAATGTCCACCATTCTTCAATCAACAAGCATGTTGAATCATTCAGTATTTGTCTTTTTATGACTGGCTTATTTCACTCAGCATCATGCTGTTAATGTTCATCCATGTTCTAGCATGGGTCAGAATTTCCTTCCTCTTTAAGACTGAATAATATTCTGTTGTAGGTATGTATCACATTTTGCTCATTTACTCCTTCACTGGACACAGGTTGCCTCCATGCTTCAGCTATTGTGAATAATGCTGCTATGAATCGGGGTGTACAAATGTCACTTTGAGACTTTGCTTTCTGTTCTTTTGGGTGTATAACCAGAAGTGGGATTGCTGGATCATGTGGTAGCTCTATTTTTAATTTTTAGAGGAACTGCTTTACCATTTTCCACAGTGGCTGTACCACTTTGCAGTCCTACCAACAATTCACAAGGGTTCTAATTTCTCCACATCCTCAGCAACCATTTTTTTTTTCTTTTTAAATAGTAGCCATCCAGTGAGTACAAAGTGACACTTTATTGCAGTCTTTTTTTCTTAAAGGATTTTTTTGATGTGGACCATTTAAAAAATCTTTATTGAATTTGTTACAATATTACTTCTGTTTTATGTTTGTTTGTTTGTTTGTTTTGGCTGCGAGACATCTGGGATCTTAGCTTCCTGAACATGGACTGAAGCCACACCCCTTGCTTCGGAAGGCAAGATCTTAACCACTGGGCTGCCAGGGAAGTCCCTCTCACAGACTTGATTTGCATTTCCTTAATGATCACTAACGCTGAGCTCCCTTTCATGTATTTATTGGCCTATACTCTTCGGAGAAATGACTGAGTTCTTTGCCCAGTTTGGATTGGGTTGTTTGGGTTTTTGGTTGTTGTGTTTTAGGAATTTTCTATATAATCTGGATATTAATCCTTTATCAGTTACATGATTTGCCAATAATCTGGTTATTAATCCTTTATCCGTTACATGATTTGCAAATTGTCTTTCATTCTGTGGATTGCTTTCTACTCTGTTGATAGTGGCCTTTGGAGTCACAATTTACACTTTTCTCATTCAGATCAGTTTGTCTATTGTTTGGTGGTCATTGCCTGTGCCTTTGGTGTCATATCCAAGAAATGATTGCCAAATCCAGTGTTGTCAACCTTTGTCCAATGTTTCCTTCCAAGAGTTAAAACTTGTTCCAGGTCTTTGATATATTTTGAGTTAATTTTACATATAGTGTTAGGAGGAGGTCCAGCTTTATTCTTTGGCAGGTGAACATTCAGGGTTTTTTAGCACCCATTGTTGACAACACCAACTTTCCCCCATTGAATGGTCTTGGCTCCCCTGTTGAAAACCTTTGACCAAATATGTGTGTGCACGCTTAGTTGTTCAGTCATGTCTGACTCCTTGCGAGCCCATGGACTGTAGCCCGCCAGGCTCTTCTGTCCATGGGATTTCTCAGGCAAGGATGTTGAAGTGGGTTCCCATTTCCTTCTCCAGGGGATCTTTCTGACCCAGGGATAGAACCTGGGTCTCCTGAGTTGCAGATGGATTCTTCACTGTTGGAGCTACCAGGGAAGACCATATATGAGCGTTAAATTCTACATGCTTTATTCTATTCTATTGGTGTACATATCTGTGTTTATGTCAGTACCACACTTTTGATTACTGTAGCTTTGTAGGAAGTTTTGGAATCAGGAAGTGTGAGTCCTCCAGCTTTGTTCTTTTTGAAGATTATCTTGGCTATTTGGGATCTCTTGAGATTTCGTATGTACAGATTTTTCTATTTCTGCAAAAAGGTCATGGGGATTTTGATAGGGATTGCATTGACTCTGTGGATTAATTTGGGAAATATTGACAGCTTAACAATATTGTCTTCCAGTCAGTGAATATAGGACACATTGTATTTCCATTTATTTATGTCTTCTCTGATTTCTTTTAGCAAAGTTTTGAAGTTTTGCTTGTAGGAGTCTTTCACCTCCTTGGTCAAATTAATTCCTAAGTATTTTATTCCTTTTGATGCTATTGTATTCTTAATTTCCTTTCTGGATCATTCATTGTTAGTATATGGAAATGCAACTGACTTCTGTGTTGGTTTTATGTCCTGCTACTTCGCTGAATTCATTTATTAATTCTAACAATTTTTTGGCGTGGACTATTTAGAGTTTTCTAAGGAAATGGCAACCCACTCCAGTACTCCTGCCTGGAAAATTCCATGGATGGAGGAGCCTTGTATTCTACAGTCCATGGTGTTGTCACAAAGAGTCAGACACGACTGAGCGACTTCACTTTCACTTTCACATATCACATCATATCATTTGTGAACAGAGATCATTTTACTTCTTCCTTTCCAATTTCTTTTCTTGCCTGATTGATCTGGCTAGCACTCCATTTCTATTTTGCAGAGGTGGGAATCACCATCTATTATAGCTTTAACCCTCCAAAAATGCATGGATTTCTCACATCCACTTTTATCTCCTCTTCCATGTCTTCCTTCCACTAATCTCTTTTTTTAAAAAAATCCATTCCTGTATAAATTATACTGATGAAGCCTGTTCACAAAGACCTCTCTAGAAAAAGAACAGGTAAGACATCCACCTCTCTTATTTACCTGCTCAGGTTTCTCCTCCAGACAAACATCCGTTAACAAATTTAGGTGACCTAATTCCATGGACAAAGCCCTTCCCATCCTACAGTATCCTTCTTCCTTATTACAAGAGCATTGCTGAATAAAACTCATCCTCGCTGCTTTAACTGGTGTCCCACTTTGTTGATTTTTGATGGAGGGAGCTCAGTCTCGCCATCTTCTGATCTCCCGTTGGGGTTCCGGATTGGCCAGTGGAAGCTGGGAGGCTCAGAGCCTGCCTGCTATCGTGGTCCTTCAGGGTCAGAGCCCTGTGCAGGGAGCAAGTGTGGGAGGTGATGAAGGCAGAAGGGTCCGTGCAGAGGGCAGCAGCAGGCACAGTCTGCCTCCTCTGGGGTCCTCTCACTGCAGCCTATCAGCAGTCATGTCATGGCTTTGCTTCAGCAGCACCGTCTTGAAATGACCCCCCCTCCATCCCGTTAACCTGCCCCGGCTCCTGGAGACTATGCTCCAGGTAACAGATCTCCTTCCCATCCTCTGTGTGTCTCAGCCAGGCTAAGCCATTCCGGCTTTCCAGGGTGTCAAACAGAGGAAGATGCTCCATCCATGCCCTGCTTTGAAGTTCCTGTGTCTGGCCTGTATCCAAATCCAGGAGGAGAAGTCACAGCTCAGACCAGCCCCAGCTTTCGGTTTCAGGCTGAGTGTGGGAGGTTGAGGCCAAGCTGAGATCAAGGAAACGTCTCCTGGTTCTGCAGCTTTCAGGAAACCCCCTAAAAGTTCCAGAGGGCAGTTAGCTTGTGGGGAGCGGAGGGGGCAGTGGGGTGAGAGGAGAGGCTTGGGAGTTGCATGAAGCCCCACTCCTAGCCTCCCTTGCTCCAGATTTGGGGGGGTGTTAGCAGCCTGAGGTCACCAGCCTCCTTTCTGGGCCTTTTTGCCTCCTCTTGTGAGACCTGGAAACAGAATAAAGGATTCCTGAGAGTGAGGCACTCTGCTTCCTTCTCAAAGCTTGTCTGGCTCTTCTCTGATGTATAGAGAAGGCAGTGGTCTGACCTGGTGGGAGGGGAGCAGGGAGAGAAGAGGACTCCTCTGTCCTGGAGGGAGGCAGGGAGTCCTGGTTATAAAGATGGGTCACCAGGGTGGAGGACATTTTACATCCAGAAAGGAACATGAACTTGTGCTATGAGAAGGCAAAACAGCGGTTCCCCTTGCAGGAGGGCACTGGGGGCTGGAAACAGCCTGCGTCTTGATTCTGGGAGCTGGTGACATGGGGTTGCTCTGCTTGTGAAAACACAAGAAGTTGTACACTTATGATTTTGCACTTTTCTGTATGTATGTTATGTTCGACTTCCATTAACATTTTTTTTAATTAGTTTTTTTTGGCCATGCTGTGAGGCATGTGGGTTCTTAATTCCGTGACCAAGGATCGAACCCACGCCCCCTGCATTGGAAGTGTGGACCACCAGAGAAGCCCCTTAAAAAAATTTTTTTTTTAATTCAATGCAGCTTTGGAGAACAGTCTGGCAGTTTCTCGAAAGATATATAAACCTAGCAATCCCACTCCTAGGTATATACCCAAGGGAACTGAAAAAAAAAAATCTATCCACACTAAAACATATACAGGAATGTTCATAACAGCTTACTCAGAAGAGCCAAAAACTGGAAACAACCCAAATGGCTAAATCAAGTGTGATCTACCCATGCAACAACAACAACTCCCATATAATGGAATATTGCTAAGTCACTTCAGTCGTGTCCGACTCCGTTCGACCCCATAGACGGCAGCCCACCAGGCTCCCCCGTCCCTGGGATTCTCCAGGCAAGAACACTGGAGTGGGTTGCCATTTCCTTCTCCAATGCGTGAAAGGGAAAGTGAAGTCGCTCAGTCGTGTCCGACTCTTAGTGACCCCATGGACTGCAGCATACTAGGCTCCTCCGTCCATGGGATTTTCCAGACAAGAGTACTGGAGTGGGGTGCCATTGCCTTCTCCATAATGGAATATTATTTGCCCTTAAAAAGGAATGAAGCACTGATATATGCTACAACATGAACGAACCTTGAAAACACCATGCTAAGTGAAAGTAGCCAGACAGGAAGGACAAAGCCAGACACCACATATTGTATGATTCCATTTATATGAAATGTTCAAATAGGCAAATTCATAGAGACAAAATAGATGAGTAGGTACCTTGGGCTGGGGAGGAAGAAGATTTGGGGGGATAGTGAATTGGATATACAGTGTAACTTGGACCATTGAAAATGTTCTAAGGTTGACTATGGTGATGACTAGACATCTCAGTACATATACTAAGAGCTGTTGAATTGTATATTTTAAGTAAATAAATCATACAGTATAGGAATAACATCTCAGTAAGTCTGGTCTAATAATTTAGGAGGGCATAGCATTAGAAAGAGTACCAGGCCATCAGAATGAACACCAGATAGGCACACCCACAGGGCTACATGGGTGCTTACCCCAGCTGTTGGGCGAACAGGAGTGTCTGTTGGTTTCTCAGGCCCAGGAAGACTTCAGATCACAGACTGGTTCCACTGTCTTGAATGCAGGAAATGGAAACAAAAGGGGGCCCTACCAGTATGCTCCCCAGAAAGGAACCATGAAAAAAGGATATGGGTGGGAATGTTAATTTGGGAAGCTATCCCAGGGAGGAAAGGAAGTCCCACCTCATGGCAAGGGAGCTGGGATGTTTACCCGCCACCGCAGGGCTGCTCCTGGGGCAGGAGGAAGTCGGGAAAGGCCTGGTTGTTCCCAGCGGACATGACTATCTAGTTCTTGTTGTTGTTGTTCAATCACTCAGTTGTGTCTGACTCTGCGACCCCATGGACTGCAACACGCCAGGCTTCCCTGTCCTTCACCATCTCCCGGAGTTTGCTCAAACTCATGTCCATTGAGTCAGTGATGCCCTCTAACCATCTTATCCTCTGTCATCCCCTTCTCCTCCTGCCACCATCAGGGTCTTTTCCAATGAGTCAGTTCTTTGCATCGTGTGGCCAAAGTATTGGAGCTTCGGCTTCAGCATCAGTCCTTCCAATGAATATTTAGTGTTGATTTCCTTTAGGATTGACTGATTTGATATCCTTGCAGTTCAAGGGACTCTCAAGAGTCTTCAACACCACAGTTCAAAAGCATCAATCCTTTGGTGCTCACCTTTCTTTATAGTCCAACTCTCACATCCATACATGACCACTGGAATAGCCATAACTTTGACTAGACAGACCTTTGTCAGCAAAGTGATGTCTCTGCTTTTTAATCTGGCTCTCACATGCCTTTATTCATGCAACCTCTGTTTACTGAGCACTTACTATGTTCCAGGCCCTAGTAGGGGACCCTGAGGAGGAAACAAACTCAACTTGACTCCAAAAGACTCTCACAATGAGTCTGCAGTGCCCACAAACCACATGGGAAAGTCCTTCTGTTAGAATCCTTACCAGAAAATGCTTCTATTAGAATCGTGCCTGCCTGGGGGTGTGGGGGGCCGCCTGCCTGTCATCAGCATGGGCTACGTGAGCCCCAGGCTCCTGCCCTTCCCCCACAATGCCCAACCATGGCCCTGCCCTCTCTTCTGACGTCCTTGTGGCTTGAGCAGACACCCATGGGCTTCTGTTCTCGATGGTAACGATTCCTTCCTCTAAAAGCAACAGGATGGGGTGTGGCTGGCTGGTGTGGAATATCATTCATGGTTCTTGGGGAACACTTAGACTAACTCATCCTGATTGGGGCTGCAAGTCCTGCATTCCTGGAACTCTCTCCGTCCAGGAAAACAGGGGTGGGAGTGTCACCACCTAGCTTGTTTCTCCACCACCTGCCCCCAGCTAAACCAGTGCTTCTTAACCTTGGCTTCCCATTGGCATCACCCGGAGGACTTTTTAAAAAATGGCTGCTGGACTTCCCTGGTGACTCAGCGGTAAAGAATCTGCCTGCCAATGTGGGAGACATGGGTTCGATCCCTGATCTGGGAAGATCCCACGTGGCGTGAAGCAACAAAACCTGTGCAGCGCAACTACTGAGCCTGTGCTCTAGAGCCCGGGAGCCACAACTACTGAGCCCCCGTGCTGCAGCTCCTGAAGCCCACACGCCCTAGAGCCCATGCTCAGCAACAAGAGAAGGCATTGCAGTGAGAAGCCTGCACCCCACAACTAGGGAGTAGCCCCCACTTACCACAAGTAGAGAAAAGCCCAGACAGCAGTGAAGACCCGGCGCAACCAAAAATAAATAAATTAAAAAAAAAAAAAAAAGTAAGGCAACGAGCTCATTTTTCTAAGAAAAATGCTGCTGGTCCTACTTCAGACCAGTCCATTCAGAGTCTCAGGGATGGGACTGGGCCAGGGTCTTCTGAAAAAATCTCCAGGGGACTCTAAGCATGCTGCTGGATTGAGAGCTCCAGGCCCTGAGAGGATGAGGCCAAGTTTAGCTGGGGATGGATATTGGTCTTCTAGATCAGGTGGGAGCTGAGGAGGAGTGACCAAGGGCCTGGCTGAGGTCGCTGGCTCATCCATTCATTCACCAGTTCCGGACTGAGGGCCTATTGTGGGTCAGGCGCTGTGTCGTGGCTTAGATACAGGTGGGGCAAAAGGACAGTTAGGACCTGCTTTCATTCCAGAGGGGAACACAGACAGTAAGCAGAGAGGTCGCCTGAGTACTTTCTGATGACAATGTTCAATTGAGTGATGAGTTGATTACTGGGGTCTGTGCGGTGCAGAGCTACTCAGATATTGTCTTAGTTTCCTGGGCCTGCTGTAACAAGACCACCAACCTGTTGTTCAGTAGCTAAGTTGTGTCGTATTCTTTGCGACCCCATAGATTGCAACATGCCGGGCTTCCCTGTCCTTCACTATCTCCTGGAGTTTGCTCAAAGTCATATCCATTGAGTCAGTGATGCCACCCAACCATCTCATCCTTTGCCGTTCCCTTCTCCTCCTGCCCTCAATCTTTCCCAGCATCAGGGACCACCCATGGGTGGCTTAAAACAACAGGAATACATTCTCTCACAGTTCCAGAGGCCAGAAGTCTGAGATCAATATGTTGGCAGAATTGGTTCCCTCTGGAGGGTCTAGGGAAGCAGTCCTCAACCTTTTAGGCATCAGGCACCGATTTCATGGAAGACAATTTTTCCACGGACCGGGGTGGGGGGGTGGGGGGGATGGTTTCGGGATGATTCGAGCCCTTTACATATTTTGTGCACTTTACTTCTAATCTAATACTGTCACTGATCTGACAGGAGGTACTGGTACCTGGTCTGGAGTTTGGGGACCCCTGCTCTATGGGGTAATCTGCCCACACCTCTCTCCTAACTTCTGGGGCTACTGATGTTCCTTGGCTTCTAGAGGCATCTTCCAGTCTCTGGCTCCATCCGCACATGGCCTTTTCCTCTGTGTCTGTGTTTGACACAGCTTTCTTCTCTGTGTGTGTGTCCTCCCTCCTTCTTATAAGGACACCAGTTGCTGGATTTAGCACCCCCTGCCCCAGTGGCCCCCATGGGTAATCCAGGAAGATGATCTTATTTCCAGATCCTTAATTACACCTGCAAAGACACTTATTCCAAATAAATTCACATGCTCAGATTCCAGGCATTAGGATGTGGACAGATCTTTTCTGGGGCTGCAAGTCAACTTCCTACAGTTATGGTGGGCAAGGAAGGCCTTTGAGGGTGTGTCTGGGTGTGAAGTGTTCCAGAAGCTGACCCCAAGGTGTGGGGGGAGCGGGGTGGGGTGGCAGGAAATGCTACTGGGAGGCAGAGAAGAGAGACCTTGAGCAGCGGGAGCCTGGGGCTCCATCCCACTGGGAACCCCAGGAGGCCGCACAGAACGGGAGTATCAGAGACACCCATCCACTCAGGGATGAGGGCACTGGGGCATTTAGACACCAGCTCCTGAAAGCCATTGGCGCAGGGAGCTCCTGAGGATTCACTGCCCCACTGCTGGGCCTGGAGGCTTCTGGAAGACAGAGAAAGCCCCCAGCAAAGAATGGGAGGTGTTTGCAGGCATGGGAACCACGAGTGCCCAGAGGTGCAGGGTGGGGGTGAGGGGCACCAACTGTGGCTGTTCCAGGAGGTGACATTTGAGGAGCCACTTGAAGAATGTGACACTGTTGGTCTGTGATGGGCATGTCAGGACATGTTGGGGACATGTCAGGCATAGAAGAAAGAGCAACCCCCCTCCCCCACCCCGAGGCAGAGGTGAGCTCCCTGACCCAGAGAGCAACGAAGATGGAAGTACAGCTGATGGAAGTTGCCTGGGGAGGGGTTGGGGCGGCAAGAGCCGGGTGGAGGCATCTCCTGGGGGCTTCACACAGAGCCCAGAGCTGAGATCGGATTATGTGGACAGGAAGCCTTCGGAGAGTCTGAAGCGGGAGTCCCACAGGATCCAGTTACAGTTTGACAAGTCTCGCCTTGAGTGAGGGCCAGAGGGTGCGTTGCAGGAGGAGCAGAGCGAGAGAAAGCAGAGAGACTGAGCGGATCGGGGTCCAGGTCTTCCTCGCCCAGCTGTGTGGCCCACGCCAACGCCTTCCCTTCCCCAGGTGTGAGCTGCCCATCAGAAAAGTGAGGGCCACAAGCTGAGTCCTGTTGGTTGGAGGGGGGCGTCTGGGGATGCAGTTGAGGTCCCGGGAGCAGAAGTGTCCAGAGCACAGCTGGGTGAGGACTTCCTGGCTGTGCTGGGGACAGAAGGGGGGCCTTGACACAGCCCCTCATGCAGAAGTGGTCAATCAGGTTCAAGGTGGGGCCTTTCTCAAGGTCTCTGCCCGGTGGCTGGGGTTTTTCCAAAAGCGAACTGAGTTAAAACTATGAATTAAGGATGCTGTGTCTTAGAGGCACGAAGACCAAGTGAGTCTGAGAAGTGAAGATTGAGTCTTTGAGGTCCCTTGGCCACGTCCAGCCAGCCTGGGGGTTGGCCACTCACCTTGTTCAGGGCTCTGAAAGGCAGGAGCTAATGCTGATTATTCTCTGAAACTGGCAATATGGCACTTACTCAACATTCACACCTGTAGTGTGAAGTGTTTCACTGAATTCTGAGGGAAGCTGAGTAATTGTAGACATTTGGGTTTCCCCAGATGGAGTCCAAGTGTAGTCATGTTGTAGTTAAAATCTCAGTATGCCTGATCTCTCCTGCCTACCAGGAGGTCCAGCCTTGTCTATCGTTTCTCTCCCCCAATATGTCCAAGAACCCCAGCGGTCACTACAGGTACCTGGTAATGCTGGATGCTTATTTATCAAGGGTTTACCATGTGCCAGAGTCAGACATGACTGAAGCGACTTAGCAGCAGCAGCAGCAACCATGTGCCAGGCACAGCGCTAAGCACTTTTCATGAGGGAGGGCTGTCATTCTCATTTTTCAGTCAAGAAGATGGGACCCCAGAGGCATTAACTCACCTTGGGGAAGATGCTGATAGATATCCATCAAAAGCTGTCTTCTCAATTCTCTATAAACATAGGATTCAAGAGGGAGAAGACATATGTACACTTCTGGCTAATTCATGTTGATGTATGGCAGAAATGAAACCAGTATTGTAAAACAATTATCCTTCAATTAAAAAGAAATACCTTAAAAAACTTGATAACTTGATTGGAAAAAAAAAAAAAGGAAGATTATAGCCAAGCACAGAGCTGGACCACCTTTCCCAGCCTCGCTTGCATTTGCGTGTGGTCATGTGACCAAGTTCATGCCAGTGGCATCTCTGCCTCTTCTGGGTCCTTTAAGAGAGTGGGTTCCCTCCCCCGCGTTCTCTTTCCCCTTCCATTTTCTGGGTACGGAAGACAGCAAGATCCAAGGGCAATGGAGCCACGGGATAGAAAGAGCCTGTGTGTGTGCTGGTTGCTCAATCGTATCTGACTCTACAACCCCATGGACTGTAGCTTGGATTCTTCAAAGTGGAGAATATCCTGCCAGCCTGAACATCAACTCAAGGCTATTAAGTGAGCAGGAGAGAATTTCTATCATGTTAAGGTTCAGAAAATGTAAGATCTGTTTGTTCAAACAGCCTAGCCCAAGCTAAATTTCAATGCTCAGAGCTGTGGCGGAGCTGGGACAGGAACCAAATTGTCAGACTCCAGGGGTGTCAGCTGTGATGTGCTCTGGTGTGTGGCCTTGAAGTTGGCTCTACAAGCAATGACACTCCCACACCAAGCTTCAGTCTTTCTTCCATGTCTGCTGGCCTCAACCACCCTCAGCTGCTAGGAAGTTCAGTGTCAGGGGTTCAGAGGGTGGGATCGGGGCCATTTCACAGCTGCCACCGTGAATTCATGGAGCTGCACAGAGCACAGACAGACCAGCTAGTGCTGTTGATCAAGCTGGGATTTCTAGTTCAAACCTTGATGTTCTCAAAGGTCAAGGCTGCCACCTGCCACCACGGCACAGTTCCTCCCTAGGGTCGATGTCTGTGAGCCTCTCCCAGACCACACCGCTGCCTTCTTCAAGACATCTTCCCAGCAGGTGATCCACAGCAAGCCTGCCTGGACCCCCAGGCACCTGCACACAAGTAGCTTAAGTGTTCAGATGACTGGGGTGGGGACCACTTTTATCACCTTTGCACATGCAACCGGGCACCACTCCTGTCTGCCCACTGCCTTCACTGCTGAATCATATTCTCCACTCGAGGACCCTATTTCCTCAGGAAAGTGAGAGTAGCTCAGTCGTGTCTGACTCTGTGCGACCCCATGGACTGTAATCCTCCAAGCTCCTCCATCCTTCGGATTCTCCAGGCAAGAATACTGGAGTGAGTTGCCATTCCCTTCTCCGGGGTGTCTTCCCCACCCAGGGATCAAACCTGGGTCTCCTGCATTGCAGGCTTATTCTTTACCATCTAAGCCACCAGGGGAGCCCATAGTTATCCTCATTTCTGGTGTCCCTTCCTGCTTTCCAGGTGGCTCAGAGGTAAAGAATCTGCCTGCAATACAGGAGACACAGGTTTGATCCCTGGGTGGGGAAGACACCCCAGAGAAGGGAATGGCAACCTAACTCCAGTATTCTTGCCTGGAAAATCCCAAGGACGGAGGAACCTGGCGGGCTATGGTCCACAGGGTCGCACAGAGTCAAACACGACTGAGCATCCACACTGCACTTCCTGCCTACAGATGCCACATTTCATGAGATGTGGTTTCCGAGCTGGGAGTCCCGTTTGTCCCAGGGCTCCTCAGCCCCTATAGGTGAGGCTGGCAGGTATGAGGGCTCTGCACAGCCACCTGCCACCTGTCCTTGAGTACCAGCCGGGTCAGGGTACCCATGGATTGGGGGTGGATGTGTATGGTCCACGCCCACCCCGGCAGCTCCAGTCCAGCTAATGTGGCCCGTATATGGAAAAAGGAAGACCCTGAGACACCAACCCACACCATGCACATGGGTGGCAGATGTGGGCTGAAGGCTCTGTTTTCAGTGTATCCCATGGATGGTGGGCACAGCAGATGCTCATATCTTTCAGATCCCTTCCCACCTTCATGCCCAGCCACCCCCTGTGAACTTTCACTCCCAATAGCGCCAACAGCTCCTCTTTCCTGGAGGACAACCTTCCTGCTGCTGGAACCTGCTTTGCCTTTGTGTGGCCGGAGCTGCAAGTGCCTGGGAATTCCTGACCCTGCTGGGGGCAGCCCTTATCCAATGGCTGATGCGTGGCGGGAGTGGGGTTGGGGGCAGGGGTGGGTATAAATAGTTCTACTCCTTTCCCCCACGTGGAGCCTCTGAGTAAGCCACAGTTACCTTTTGGGCTGCCTTGTTTTCCCCTCCTCCCCACATTCATATGTTAAAGTCCCAGCCCCTAGTCCCTCAGAATGAGATCTTATTTGGAAGTCAAGTCATGGCCGATGTAAATATTTAAGATGAGGGGTAGGGTGGGCCTTGAATCCAGCATGACTGGTACCCCTCTAAAAAGGGGAAGCATGCACACAGGGAGAATACCATGAGAAGGATGGCGTCATGCGGTCACAAGCCTAGGGACCACCAGCAGCCAGGAGAGGGGCCCGGACAGACCCTTCCCTGGTGCCTTTAGAGGGGGCCTGTCCCTATCGACAATCGACAATCTTGACCATGGACTTCTGGCTCCCGGACTGTGAAACGGATAAAAAAAAAAACATCTGTTGTTTAAGCTGCTCCATCTGTGGTACTTCATTGTAGCAGCCCTAGGAAATTAACTAAATTAATGAAACTAAAAGACGCTTGCTCCTTGGAAGGAAAGCTATGATAAACCTAGACAGCATATTAAAAAGCAGAGACAACACTTTGCCAACAAAGGTCTGTAGAGTCAAAGCTATGGTTTTTCCAATTGTCATGTATGGATGTGAGAGCTGGACCATAAAGAAGGCTGAGTGGGGAAGAATTCATGCTTTCAAACTGTGGTGCTGCAGAAGGCTCTTGAGAATTCCCTGGACTGCAAGGAAATCCAACCAGTCCATCCTAAAGGAAATCAACCCCGAATATTCACTGGAAGGACTGATGCTGAAGCTGAAACTCCAATACTTGGCCACCTGATCCAAAGAACCAACTCATTGGAAAAGACCCTGATGCTGGGAAAGGTTGAGGACAGGAGAAGGGGGCGACAGAGGATGAGATGGTTGGATGGCGTCACCAACTCAATGGACATGAGTTTAAGTAAACTCCGGGAGATAGTGAAGGACAGGGAAGCCTGGCGTGCTGCAGTCCATGGGGTTGCAAAGAGTCAGACACGACTGAGCGACTGAACAACAGGAAGATAATACACCTTCTGTGGGACTTTACCTAATATCTCATGTCTGCCTGGTCTTCCTCCCTCTGCTCTAAAACCTCACATTCATATGAATCCTTGTCAGTGGGTTGGGTCTGCTTCTGGGGAGTCCCACCGTAGATGGTGGGTTTTTTGTTTGTTTTTATTTCTGTTATGGTTGTTGCTTTGTGTTTTATTTGGCTGCACTGAGCCTCTGTTGCTGTGCATGGGCTTCTCACTTCAGTGGCTTTTTTTGTTGCAGGGCACGGACTCCAGGGCACGCGGCCTTCAGCAGTTGCAGCATTCTGGCTTAGCATCCCATGGCATATGCGATCTTCCTGGACCAGGGATCAAACCCAAGCCTGCTTCAATGGCAGGTGGATTCTTAACCACTAAACCACCGGGGAAGTTCCAAGACAGTGGGTTTCAAGCGGAAGCAAACTTTTCGGGAGCAGACAGTGAACAGAAATGAGCAAACTCCTGGGTCTAGGGGATCTCATCTAGAGGGGGACAGCCCCCGCTCAGCTCTGCTATAGGGGATGGCAGGCTCCACAATGCCCGAGTGCCCAGTTTCTCAAGAGAAACCAGATATAAGGATTAAAAAAAAAAAAGTGACATCTGATTTTTAAATATTGGTAATTAATTTCATAGACTCCATCTGTTGGCTCTTTTCAGTGACACGGGTCTGACCCAAACATGCCTGGAGACCAAATTCAGCCCCCTGGCCAATGCCATGCAACCCTGGGTCAAGAGCTTGACTGCAGAGCCCAGCATTACATGATGAGCAGAACTCTGATCAAGAGGCAGGAGACTTGAGATCTGTTTGGGGTTTTACCACGTGTTTGCTGTGCCCCTGCTCTAAAAACCTCTCTGAGCCTCAGTCTCCCCATCCATAGAATGGACACAGTCCAGCTTGTCTCCCGGCGTGGTCATAGAACAGACTGACAATTTATTCAGCATACAGGAGAGGCCAGCAATGTTCTGAGCACATAGTAAACTATTAACTCTTTCACTCTCCCCATCAGTCCTCAGAAGGAGATGTCACAAGTATCCTCATTTACAGGCAAGAAAGCTGAGGCTGGGAGATTTAATAACTTGCCCAAGATCTCCTGGCTGAAAAGCAGAGGAGCTGAGCTTCGAATCCAGTCAAGCTGCGAGTCTGTGTTCTCAGCCACCGCACTTGGCTGCCTCTCAGGACTCATTCAAATATCTTACAAACTGCTTTTTGTTGTTCTTTTGCAAGCGAGGAGGCAGGAATGGAGGGGTGGGGCCCCTTGGCTTTTTCTTAAGGCTCCCTCTCAGCCGACAGCCGTTCCTAGGAGGAACTGAGCTGGGTTGATGCGGTGGTGCAGGCTTCCTGATCCCATCTGGAGCGGGGCCAGTGCTGGGTCCAAACAACTCTCAGCCCTTTTCTTCTCATCAGAGCATTTCCCGTAAGTGGTGGCTTTCTGCCTGCTGGCTCTCTGACCTGCCAGGGCTGGCAGCCAGGCGACACATGGGCTTCTCCTCCACGAGACCCATGCTTCTGAACTGGAGCCTGGGCTACCCGGCCCCACTGCCCATCCCATTCCAATCTGAGTCCGTGATGCATGCGTTTCTGGGAAAAACTTGGATTCAGATCATACCCGCCAGCGGGGAGTGGAATCCAGGCTTCTGTTTGCCCTGACCCGAAATATCTTCTGCACAGTGGGCAGATATCTGCTGCCTGGCACATTCCCCAGAGTCTCTCATCTCTTCATTGCTTACTCACCAGACACTGTTCCAACGTCCACAGTGTGCCTGACACTGTCCTCAGTGGACAGAAGGGGCGTCTGTTTTTATTTTTTAAGCTTTTTTTTTTTTATGTGGACCATTTTTAAGGTCTTCATTGAATTTCTTACAATATTGCTTCTGGTTTATGTTTTGATTTTTTCACCATGAGGCATGTGGGATCTTAGCTTCCTGACCAGGGAAGGAACCTGCACCCCCTGCATTGGAAGGCGAAGTCTTAACCTGGACCACCATCTCAGGGTCACCTGTTCTTACGGAGATAATATTCGAGTGGTGGACAGGGGAGGAGAAAGAATGCTTAACTAATAAGAAACCAAGATAATTAGACGTCATGGAAAGTGCTAGAAAGAGGACAAAACATGTCTAGATTCCAGACCCTAGAGAGGGATTGAGCAATTGGGTGGAACATGGGCTGGGAGTCAGTGAAGTCTTTTTGGAGAGAGACCTCAAAATTTCAGTCCTAAGAAAATCTGGGGAGATAGGGCACTCCTGGAAGGGGAAAGAGCAGGTGCAAAGACCCTGAGGCAGGAAGGGGATTGGTGCTTCTGGAAATCTTAGACTCTGGCCCAGGGTTCCCAGAGCATGATGGGTGGAGGAGGGTGAGGCAGAAAAGATCAGTAGGCCCCCACCAAGCAGAGTCCACTGCGGCATCTTCTCTAGCGTGGGTAGGACACAAACTGGACTTCCAGCTGCTGGGAGAGAGACCAGCATTGTGATCTTCCCTGCACTGCACCCATGGGAGGGACCCGCCAAGCTCCCAGCACTCCAACAGGAGGCCAGAGCTCAAGATGAGTACCAACCACCGACCGCTCTCCCTGAAACAGCCCTGCCGTGAACTTGACATTTCTGCCGTTGGCCCAGCCCTTGAGAGGCCTTCCTCTCTGGCCTGTTTACTGACTCCTCCACAGCCTGGGGAGATGTCAGGTGGCTTGGGAGGCCAGGCCGGACACATCAAAGCTTGCCTGTCCCTTTTGTCCCCTGCTTTGGAATTTCCTCTATCCGGGGAGTGGCCTGCTGGCCTAGCGAAGGCCTCCCTTCTCATTCCAGGTGAAAGCAGAGACCAGAGCAAAGAGCAAGCTTCTGGCACAAAGAGGCAGCCTCAGTGGACTTGAGAGAAGAAGGCCTCTGCACGGTTAAGCAGTCAGCAGGGCTCATGCGAAAGGACACGCAGTGGCCCAGCTGCAGGAAGGAGCGAAAGCATCCAGCTCTTTAATTCTCATACCTCCCCACCAGGCAGGGGCCCGTGTCATTAGGACACTGCCATTGGCTAAACAGTCGCACAGCAGGTAAGTAACTCTCAGACCTTGCCAGGCCCTAAGCCCTGCAGACTTTCTGCTCTTTATCTTGTGGGTTAAGGGTGGCTGGTACAGAGGGTTAAGCAGCGAGTAGAGGGTGTTTGATCAGACCCGGAGCTGGAAGAGGCCCTGAGCTGCCCCCATTCCCCATCAGGCGGGAGCAGGGGCAGGAAACAGCAGCCCCATGCCTGTCTTTCCCAGGCCAGCAGCCTCATCTCACACTCAGCCGGGCACTCCTGCTGGATCTGCCTACCTGGCGCCTGGCAGTGCCCCTGCACCCCCCTCCCAAATTGGGGCACCAGATCTAACAGGTAAGAATAAGGGAGCCTGGTGGAATTGAACTGGAGGTGAGAAACTTTTTAGGATAAGTGTGTCCCATGCAATATTTGGGACATGACAGCGACCGTGTTAGTCGCTCAGTCATGTCCAACTCTGCGACCCCATGGACTGTAGCCCGCCAGGCTCCTCTGTCCATGGGATTCTCCAGGCAAGAATACTGGAGTGAGTAGCTGTTCTCTTCTCCAGGGGCTTTTCCTGACCCAGGGATCGAACATGGGTCTCCCACATTTCGGGCAGATACTTGACTGTCTGAGCCACAAGGGAAGCCCATTCGGGACATAGCTATACTAAAAAATTACCGGTTGTTTATTTCAACTTCAGGTTTACCTGCTGTCCTCTACTGCATCTGGGGACCCCATGGCTCCAGGCCCCCGAGGCTGCCCACCTGTTCCCATGCCCTCACCTTCCTGCTACCCCACAGAAGCTGCGCCCACTTCACAGACCTCCTCCCACCTGACCCGGGCCCTGTCCCTCTCCAGCCACGGCAGGTGCCCAGGAAGGCAGGGCAGAGAGCCGAGGCGGGGAGTAGGCTCCTCCCGTGGGCTGCCCGTGGGGCGCCCACACACCTTCCTGACGGCAGTTGGAACACAGAGAGGAGTCCTTGGTTTCTATTCAGATGGACCTCAGCTGTCTGGGCCTCTATTTCCCCATCTGTGAGATGGGTAGGGAGAGAATCGCTGTCCTACACACCCCCGGGGCCTTCACTCACCTGCTCCTCCACTTCCTCTGGGTGTGAGTCTAGACACAGGGTCCTTCCCTCCCAGCGCTGAGATTCTAGTTCTGAGGGAATACGAATGACCAAACAGCAAGCAAGAGGGATGAGTTAGGGGGCACATGAAAAGTCCCTCAAGAACTCAAAACAGAGACAGCAAAGGTGTAGAGACGGTAGCTGGGTCATTAGGCTGGGCGTCTGGAAGGGAGGCTTAGAGCCTCCTTGTTATCAGCACCGCGATAAATCAGTGTGTGCACGAGGAAGCACTGATGCAGAAAAAAACAAAAAACAAAAAACAAAACAGCCTGTGCAAAGGCCCTGAGGAAGGAAAGACCCACGTGGGTATGTTGTAATGACTGGTGGAATCTGGCCAGCATGCAGATGCAGAGTGAGCCTCTGAGCTGAAAGAGGGGAGCTTGTCCTGCCCTGCAAAGCCGTACGAGCCAGGGTGGGAGTTTGGGGTCCACCTAGTGGGAGGGGGAAGGTGGGAACCACTTACCTGAGGATGGAGACCCAGGTTTCCTGCTCCCACCTCTGTACAGGACAGGGTACAGCTCTGGCAGCAGAAACGGAAGGGGTGGAGGGCCCTGGGAAATCTGTGCAAAGTGGAAAGATAAGAGGGCCTGGGAAAGATCTTGTTTTCTGGGGACTCTGATGAGACTCCTGTAACAGTCTGTAGATAAGGCCTAGTCCTTGCTGTTTACCTGGCACCCAGGCTCTGTCGCAGGCTTCCCTGGTGGCTCAGATAGTAAAGAATCTGCCTGCCAGTGCAGGAGACTGGGGTTCAATCCCTGGGTGGGGAAGATCCCCTGGAAAAGAGTATGGCAACCCACTTCAGCATTCTTGCCTAGAGAATTCCATGAACAAAGGAGTCTGGTGGGCTATAGTCCACAGGTTGCAAAGCTGTCGAACATGACCGAACCACATGCTCCGTATGTTCTGACTGAACACACAGCTCTGTGCCAGCCCCTACCTTGCAGTGGTATTTCTTTGGCAAATCAGCTGCCACTGGGGGAGAGCTTGTGGGGTGCAATGCCCTACACAGCAGTCTGAGAATGTGGGGTCCCCCACCCCCAGGGAAGCCACAGGACACAGATCATGAGAAGATGCAAAAGACCAAGGGTCTGGGTCCTCCACAAACACATTGTACGAGAGGAGAGAGGAGAGGAACCTTTTGGTTTAGAGATCTGTCTCTGTAGAGGACTTCCCTGGTGGCTCCGTGGTAGAGAATCCACCTGCCAAGCTGGAGAGGCAGGTTCGATTCCTGGGTCAGGAAGATCCCCTGAAGGAGGAAAGGGCAACCCACTCCAGGATGCTGCTGCTAAGTCACTTCAGTCATGTCCGACTCTGTGTGACCCCATAGACAGCAGCCCACCAGGCTCCCCTGTCCCTGGGACTCTCCAGGCAAGAACACTGGAGTGGGTTGCCATTTCCTTCTCCAATGCATGAAAGTGAAAAGTGAAAGTGAAGTCGGTCAGTCGTGTCCGACTCTTAGTGACCCCATGGACTGCAGCCTACCAGGCTCCTTGGTCCATGGGATTTTCCAGGCAAGAGTACCGGAGTGGGGTGCCATTGCCTTCTCCGCCACTCCAGTATTCTGGTGTGGAAAACCCCATGGACGGAGGAGCCTGACGGGCTATAGTCCATGGGGTCACAAAGAGTCGGACATGATTTAGTGACTAATTAACAACAGTCTGCATTACTCACCTGCATGGCATGGCCCTGCTTGGGGTGGGACTGGAACAAACTATGGGAAATAAAAATATTTATGAGACAATCAGGGAATGAACCCTGACAGGATTTTGGATACGATCTCTAACACAAAGGATGCAATAGAAAGGATGCTAGGCATGATGATATTGAAGCTTTTAAAAATGGACATAAAATTTGAATACTGTACAATTCATCCTTTTAAAGTGTAACATGCAGTGAGTTTTAGGATATTCCCAAAACTGTGAAATCATCACCACTATCTAATTCAGGAACATTTTCATCACCCACAAAAGAAACTTTGTAGTAACCAGCAGCCATCCCCTTGTTCAGTTACTCAGTCGTGTCCGACTCATTGTGGCCCCATGGACTGCAGCACACCAGGCTTCCTTGTCCTTCACCATCTCCTGGAGTTTGCTCAGATTCATGTCCATTGAGTCAGTGATGCCATCTAACCATCGCATCCTCTGTCATCCCCTTCTCCTCCTGCCTTCAATCTTTCCCAGCATCAGGGTCTTTTCCAATGACTCAGCTCTTCTCATCAGATGGCCAAAGTATTGGAGCTTCAGCTTCAGCATCAGTCCTTCCAATGAATATTCAGGGTTGATTTCCTTTAGGATTGACTGGTTTGATCTCCTTGCAGTCCAAGGGACTCTCAAGAGTCTTCTCCAGCATCACATTCTTAAAGCATCAATTCTTCAGCACTCAGCCTTCTTTACAGTCCAACTTTCACATCCATATGTGACTACTGGAAAAACCATAGCTTTGGACTTTAGTCTGCAAAGTGATAATGTCTCTGCTTTTTAATATGCTGTCTAGGTTGATCATAGCTTTCTTTCCAAGGAGCAAGTGCCTTTTAATTTCATGTCTATAGTTACTGTCAGCAGTGATTCTGGAGCCCCAGGAAATAAAATCTGTCACTGTTTCCACTTTTCCCCTTCTATCTGTTATGAAGTGATGGGACTGGATGCCATGATTCCAGTTTTTTGAATGTTGAATTTTAAGCCAGCTTTTTCACTCTCCTCTTTCACCCTCATCAAGAGGCTCTTTAGTTCTTCTTCACTTTCTGCTGTTAGAATGGTATCATCTGCATATCTGAGGCTGTTGATATTTCTCCCAACAATCTCCCTTAACTCAATGAAGCTATGAGCCATGCCGTGCAGGGCCACCCAAGACAAATGGGTTATAGTAGAGAGTTCTGATAAAACGCGTCCACTGGAGGAGGCAATGGCAAACTACTCCAGTATTTTCGCCCTGAGAACTCCACGAACAGTATGAAAAGTCATCCCCTAGCCCTTGGCAAACACTAACCTGCTTTCTGTCTCTATGGATTTGCCAATTCTGGAAATTTCATATAAACAGAATCAGGTAACATGTGCATCCAGCCTCTTTCACTGAGCCTCATGTTTGCAAATTTCACTGAGGCTGTAGCAGGTATGGGCGCTTCACTCTGTTTTTTTTTGCTGGGTCTTCATTGCAGTGCATGTAGGTTTCTCTAGTTGCGGTGCCGGGATTTAGTTGCCCCACAGCATGTGGGATCTTAGTTCCCTGACCAGGGATCGAACCACATCCCCTGCATTGGAAGGCGGATTCTTAACCACTGGACCACCAGGGAAGTCTTCACTTCATTCCTTTCTATTGCAAAAGATTATTCATCATATGGATAGTGTGAGTTTTGTTTATCCTCATCAACTGACAGACATTTGGGCTGTTTCTATGTTTGGGCTACTAAGAATGATGCCTGTCTGAACATTCCTGTACAAGGTGTTTTATAAACATGTTTTCAGTTCTCTTGAGGCTGTACTTAGGAGTGGGATTGCTGTGATTTTGTTTTTCCAAGAGTCCATTTTCAGAGCTATGCATCAGAGTATTAAAGTGAAACGATAAGATGCTGGGGTTTGCTTCAAAATCATACAGAAGAAGGGGACTTTCTCTGGTGGTCTGGTGATAAAGAATCTGCCTTCCAATGTAGCGGACATGGGTTCAATTCCTGGTCAGGGAACTAAGATCCCACAAGCTGCGGGGCAACTAAGCCTGCCTTCATGATGAAACAAACATCCGGCACAACCAGGAAAAGAAAAAATCATACAGAAGAAGGAAATAGGTCAATACAAAAGGAAGACCTGGTTTGAGAATTTTGAACCAGGACAAGTACACAAGTGTTTATTACGCTGTTTACATTTGTTTCAACCTGGGCATAAAAATTCTTTTCAATGCTGAGGCTCAGTTCAGAGTGACTTCCCTGTCCTCCTTTTGAATTCCCAGATGATCACGCTGTAGAACAGAAATGTAATGCAAGCCACATGCGTCATAGGAAGTATGCTCCTAGCCACATCTAGAAAAGTAAAATCAGGGCAAGTTGATTTTAATTGCACTTTAACCCAATACACAATCATTTCAGTATGGGAGAAGTTTCAAAATTATGAGAAAATACGTTACATCCTTTTTGCCTACTAATCCTTTAAACCCCGGTGTGTATCTGATGCTGACAGAACATCTCCATCCGGTCTTACCCCATTTCAGCGGCTCCATAGTGCCTTCCCAGGCTGGACAGGGACATTTGTTTGGGGCATTGAGTGGACTTTTCAGACAACTTTTGTGCCCCTTTTTTTTTTTTTTTTAATTTGGTTGTTTTTATCCATCTACAGTTTTCCCTGGTGGCTCAGTGGTAAAGAATCCACCTGGCAATGCAGGAGACAAGGGTTTGATCCCTGGGTCGGCAAGATCCCCTGGAGGAGGGCATGGCAACCCACTCCAGTGTTCTTGCCTGGGAAATCCCATGGAGAGAGAAGCCTGGTGGGCTACAGTCCATGGGGTCGCAGAGAGTCAGACACAACTTAGAGACTAAACACCACACCATCCATCTACAACTGGAATGTTGGCCCGAAGAGGGCAAGAACCTTGTGTGTCTTGCCAAGTGCTATGGCCCTGTATCTAGACCAGTGTATCCAGCACGGAGCAGGTGAGGGCTGAGCAAGTGAAGGACCCAGGAGTGTGCAAGGCAATGCATCTCTGCCCATTTCACAGATGGGGAGTCAGAGGCCTGGACACAGCTGGGGCCCATATGGGTAGAAATCCAGGGCTCACCACAGGCACCGCCACCCCCCAGCAAGGTGGACGGAGATCCTGAGAGATGCCCCCAAGAAGGGCTCATCTCCTCCCTCGGCCCTCTGCCCTGCCTTCCCGGGTGCCGGCTGTGGCTGGAGAAGGACAGGGCCCAGGTCAGGTGCGAGGAGGCCTGTGAAGTGGGAGCAGCTTCTGGGGGGAAGCAGAAAGGTCAGAGGCCCAGGGACAGGTGGGCAGCCCCCTGGGTGGGAGCCCCCGGCTTCACGGGCCTGGATGCACTCTGACCTGGAGCTACAGGGTGCCAGAGGCAATGGAAGACACCAGGTAAATTCAAAGTTGAGAAAACTGGTAATTTTTTTAGTTGTAAGTACATCCCCAAAATTGCATGGGACATACTTATACTAAAAAGTTAGTTACCTCAACGTCAATTTCACCAGGACTTTTATTTATTTTTATTGAAATATAGCTGATTCAAAATATTATGTTAGTTTCAGGTATACAGCAAAGTGATTCAGTTACACGTTTTTTTCCATTATGGCTTATGACAGGATATTGAATATAATTTTCTGCATATACAATAGGACCTTGTTCTTCATCTATATTATATATAGTAGTGTGTCTCTGCTACCCCCCAACTCCTAATTTTTCCCTCCTCTAGTTCCCCTTTGGTAACCTATGTCTGTGAGTCTGTTCCTGTCTTGTCCCAAGTTCATCGGTATTGTTTTTTATTTTTTAGATTCCACTCATAAGTGATAACATATGATATTTGTCTTGCTTACTTCTCTTAGTATGGTAATCTCTAGGTTCATCCACACTGGTATAGAATGCATTATTTCATTTGTTTATGATTGAGTGAGTAGTATATATATCACATCTTCTTTATCTGTTCATCTGTCGATGGACGCGTAGGTTGCTTCCATGTCTTGGCTATTGTAAATAGCGCTGCTATAGACATTGCTGGAGAAGGCAATGGCGACCCACTCCAGTACTCTTGCCTGGAAAATCCTGTGGATGGAGGAGCCTGGTAGGCTGCAGTCCATGGGGTCGCTAAGAGTTGGACACGACTGAGCGACTTGACTTTCACTTTTCACTTTCATGCATTGGAGAAGGAAATGGCAACCCACTCCAGTGTTCTTGCCTGGAGAATCCCAGGGATGGGGAAGCCTGGTGGGCTGCCATCTATGGGGTCACACAGAGTCAGACACGACTGAAGTGACTTAGCAGCAGTAGCAGCCAGTACTCTTGCCTGGAAAATCCAATGGACGGAGGAGCCTGGTAGGCTCCAGCCCATGGGGTCCCTAAGAGTCGGGCACGACTCAGCGACTTCACTTTCACTTTGCACTTCTATGTATTGGAGAAGGAAATGGCAACCCACTCCAGTATTCTTGCCTGGAGAATCCCAGGGACAGAGGAGCCTAGTGGGCTGCCATCTATGGGGTCGCACAGAGTTGGACATGACTGAAGCGACTTAGCAGTAGCGGCAGCATTGACATTGAGGTGCCTGTATCTTTTTAAATGGGAATTTCCTCCAGATATGTATGCCCAGGAGTGAGATCGCTGGATCATAAGGAAACTCTATATTCAGTTTGTTAAGGAACTTCCATACTGTTCTCCAAAGTGGCCGCACCGATTTATATTCCCATCAACAGCGTAGGAGGGTTCCCTTTTCTGCACACCCTCTCCAGTACTTATTATTTGTAGATGTTTTGGTGGTGGCCATTCTGACTGGTGTGAGGTGACGCCTCGTTGTAGTTTCGATTTGCATTTCTCTAATAATTAGTGATACTGAACATCTTTCCATTGACTTGTTGGCCATCTGTATGTCTTCTTTGGAGAAATCTCTATTTAGGTCTTCTGCTCATTTTTTGTTTGGGCTGTCTATTTTTATTTTGAGCCGTATGAGCTGCTTCTTTATCTTGGAAATTCAACCCCTGTCGGTTGCATCATTGGCAAATATTTTCTCCCATTCTGGAGCTTGTTTCTTCCGTTTGTTTTCAGTTTCTTTTGCAGGGCAAAAGCTTATGAGTTTGATTAGAATTTATTTTTGCTTTTATTTATATTGCTTTGGGAGACTGACCTAAGAAAACATTGATATGATTTATGTCAGAAAGAATTTCGCTGTGTTCTCTTGCAGGCCCCTGACTCTTACTTGCTAGGTCTGGTAACCCGACGTGGGGGAAAGCAGGGCCACTGCCAGGTGCCAGGGGGGCGGATCTTAGGGACCAGTGGGGATGCCAGGCGAGAAGGTGAGAAGGGGCTGCTGCTCCCCATGCCTGAGAGGGGATGAGGGCAGCTCAGCGCCTTTGTCAGCCCCAGGCCTGATCACACACACCCTCCCCACACTCACTACTCAACCCTCTGTGTCACCCACCTTTCTCCTGCAGAATAAAGAGCAGAAAGTCTGTGTGGCTCGGAGCCCAGCATAGTCCAGTCAGGCCGACCTCCCACCTCTCCCAGCCAGGCTCTGGACACCCACGTTTGGCCATATCAATCCAATCCAAGCCTTTGCTTTCCGGTCCAGGCCTGTGGGGTCCTGTCTTAGGCAGAGGGCAATGCAAGGTACCCTGTTCTGGCTGCAGTTTGTCCCAGGAACACACAAATTGGGGAATGGAAGCCCTGTGGGCTGGGCGGCACACACAGGACCTGAGCCTCAGGCCAGAGTCATTCCTTCTGCTGAGGGATCTCCACCGTAACCGGGGGACCAACAGCTGCACATGTAGCTATCCAGCCCACAGGGGTTCCTTGGGCCCCAAGTTCCTCTCCTGATGACCACAGGCAGTATTACCAGGGCCACCATTTCCTGAATCCCTACTCTGAGCAAAGCACCTAACATGTGTTTTCTCTAGTCCTTGCATCATCCCAGCCAGGTGAGGGGAGGTGTGGTCTCTTTTTACAGATGTGGAGACTGAGGCCAGAGAATCGAAGCCTCCTGCCCCAGGCCACCCAGCCAGGCAGTGGTGGAACCACGTTCCCAGCTGGGTTGCCTGACTCTACAGGTCCACCTCCAAGAACCATCCAGAAGCCAGTGCCTGCCTGAGCCTGGAGCCCTTTCCCTTCAGTTGTTCTGGCTTCAGTGCTGGAAGCCACACTGCAGGAACCAGAGCTGGGGGCTGTTTCTCAAAGCTCTGTTCCCTAAGCCTCTCCTGGGCCAAGACAAGCAGAGGTGACTCAAGGCAGGATTCAGTGGTCATATTCAGTGATGCTGGTGTGAGGGGAGATGGTCAGCGTTTCCCAGAAGTCTCTGAACCCAAGGATTCCCCACTGTCCTTATTAAAAGCAGATTCCTGGGAATGGCCCTGGAGCTTCAGGGGCCCTGGAATCTGCATTTAACCTGCAGCCCCAGGTTACTCCATCTGCAATGCAGGAGACATGGTTTCGATTCCTGGGACTGGAAGATCTCCTGGAGAGGGAAATGGCAACTCACTCCAGTATTCTTGCCTGGGAAATCCCATGGACAGAGGAGCCTGGGGGGCTACAGTCCATGGGGTCACAAAAGAGTTGGACATGACTTAGTGACTAAATAACAATTATATATCCATATATTATGTGACCATTTCTACAGTTATCAGCCTTTCAAATAATTTTGGGCTTCCCCTGTGGCTCAGTGGGTAAAGAATCTGCCTGCAATGCAGGAGACACAGGAGACATGGGTTTGATCCCTGGGGTGGGAAGATTCCCCGGAGGAAATGGCAAACCACTGAAGTTTTTTGCCTGGAGAATCCCATGGACAGAGGAGCCTGGCTGGCTACAGTCCATGGGGTCACAAAGAGTCAGACACGACTGAGCATGCAGAGCCCGGTTAAACCACTGCAGCTGGTTTCAAAGCCAATGATGAATTTTCTGCAGAATCCTCGGGCTCTCTGCCCACTCTGAAACTCCACAGGCTGACCCTGCAGAGGATCATCCAGGTGTGGGAGGAAGAGAGGGAGGGCGCTTTCCCCAGAGTCCCCAGTTCTGGCCCCCACCTCTGCACTCTCAGCCGGTGGCCCCCTGAGGGCAGCTCAGGAGCCCGTGGCTTCCACGTGGTGGGGGCTGAGACTCTTCTCCAGGTACCCCTAACCTGAGGACTGAGAATGACAGTTTGACCCCAAATGGGGCTTCCAAGGGGGCTTTCCTACCTCCTCACCTCCTTGAGGACTCTCTGAGCCCCAACTTAACAGACACCAACAGCTGGTGATTCTCAGAATCAGAGGAAAAGCCCCTAAATGTTCTGTAACGGCTTCTCACCCTCACCTGCCCTCTGCTGTGGTCCCTTGTCTCCCCTCCCCCCGTTATCCCTCCCAGGCAGTTGTAGCCAAGCTGGGGAGGGCAGCTTAGGGTACCCTAGCCTCTCAGTATGACACTCTTCTTTGCCTGGAGCAGGCTTTGGGCTGGAAGAACCAACAGGCTTTTCTAGAAAGCCAGGCTTTGGTGGTGGTTTGGTTGCTAAGTCGTGTCCAATTCTTGGGACCCCATGGACTATAGCCCGCCAGGCTCCTCTGTCCATGGGATTTCCCAGGCAAGAATACTGGAATGGGTTGTCATATCCTTCTCTGGGATCTTCCTGACCCAGGGATCAAACCAGCATCTCCTGCACTGCAGGGATTCTTTACTGTTGAGCCACCAAGGAAGCTCTCTGGTGGTTGAGATCCTTACAGTTCAAAGGGTGGTCCAGAGGCCTGCAACATTAGCATCACTGGAGTGCTGTTATCGAGCCTCTCAGGCCCCGCCCAGACCCCCTGACTCCCAAGATGGTATTCCAGGAGAAAGTACCCTCCCTCCGCACACACCTGGCAGACCCTTCGTGGGATCAGTATAGGTAATGGTGGCGGAGGGGGGGGTGGCTGCCTGCCCAAGGCTCAGAGCTTAGGTGCCTTCTTGCACCTCTGCTCCCTACCTCTCCCTCCTGGCAGCCACCCACCCCTGTGGGATCAGCAGGGAGTGAATTGTGTCGGGACCTTGGAAACCACCAGCGCTTTTCTGAGTCACCAGGGATGGAAGACAGGTCCCTACTGCCCATGGCGGGAGGGCAAAGGGCAGGACTAGGGCCTTGGCATAGAGACTCTTTGACCTCTGCTCCTATGTGGGTGGCCAGGAGGAGGCGAGGGCAGAAAGTAGAGGGGAGTGACCCTGTCCCAGGCCAGGAAAAGCTATCTGGTGACAAAGACTTCCTTTGTGGGAGATAACTGGGAAGGCTTTTATATCCATTTGTTGTTGTTGTTACTGTTCAGTTGCTAAATCGTGTCTGACTCTATGGGACCCCATGGACTGTAGTCAGCCAGGCTCCTCTGTCCATGGGATTTTCTGGGCAAGAATGCTCAAGTGGGTTGTCATTTCCTTCTCCAGGTAATTCTTCCTGGACCAGGGATTGAACCTGAATCGCCTGCATTGGCAGGCAGATTCTTTACTACTGAGCCACCAGGGAAGCAGAAACACTACTATTACTGCTAATAATAGTTACATTGTCCACAGTGTGTGTCTGGCACCAGGATGAAGGAAACGTCACGGTGGGCGGCAGTGGGACCCACGCCACAGCTGCAGCAGATTCACCTGTTAAAAGGCAGAATCCGAACTCCACTCCAGGCCTTAGGAATCTCCGCGGTTGGCCTGGGAAATTGTTTTTAATTAAGGCCCTAGGGAATTCTTTGGGGTCGAGTGGGGAAACACCGGCCTTCTCCAGCCTTGAGAGAGGCTGCCCAACACTGACATTCATTCTTGCACTCACTCCCTCCCTCGGTCGACATCTATGGAACATCCACCTGGTTCACTGACCCACTCGCTCTACTGCTCGCAGGATCACCGATCTGGGTTCCCGAGTCCGCCTCTGAGCCCGAATCGTCCCCTCCCTGCCGCCGCTCCGTCTTCACCCTCCATCCTTGCATTGGGCATCAGCTGTCTCTCCTAGGCGGTGTTCCCAGAGAGCCCGGGCAGAGGGACCCTCCCAAGCCCCGCCCCGGCCCGGGCAGTCGAGCCCACCTCCCCCGCCGGCGACTGCGCTCTGGGGCCCGCGCGCCCCGCCCCCACCTGATACCAGCGAGGAGCCTGCACCGGGGGCTCGGGCTCTGACCCCCACCCCACCGCGTCCCCGCGCCCACCGCCGCTGCGCGCCAGGCGTCCCAGCCCTTCCGCAGCGAGAGGTGCAGCCGGAGGCTGGGTTGTGGGCTCCAGGTGGGCTCTGGGAAGGATGAAGCAGGTAGGGCCGCGGGGATGCCGAGGATGGGAGGGTGGTGGCAAGGATGCTGGGAGCCTTCCGGAGGGCTAGGAGAAGCTGGGAGGAAGAGGAGGAGGGAGGGGAGGGATGCGGGAGCCGGGGCTTGGGCCTGCGCTGGACCCCAAGTGGGCGGGAGGGTGGAGAAGGGGAGGGCCCCGCCCGCAGAGAGGGTCGTGGCCAGAGGGCCTGTGCACCGCTGGGAAGGGCCTGTCACTCGTCATTGATGTCCCCAGGCCCTGGTGGATGATACCGAGGATGTGTCCTTGGACTTTGGCAACGAGGAGGAGCTGGCGTTTCGGAAAGCCAAGATCAGGTGCGTTCTGACCCGGTAGCTGGGCAGGCTCACTCAGTGCTGCAGATTTATTCATTCAGGTTCATTCATTCAGGATGTACTGAGTACCCGGTGTGTGCCAGACGTCGGGCTCCCAGCACACCCAGGACAGACCGGACAAGGTCCTGCCCTCCTAGTCTGTGGTCTTGGGGGGAGGGGACTAACAGGTGAACAAAGATGTTAACAAGATAATTAGTGTGAGAAGAGTTGGGAAGAAAACAGGCTGATGAAAGAGAAAGCCACTGGGGAGGCTAGCAGCCTTGTGCTTTTAATTGTGATGATGGAGAAGACTCTGGAGAGCCCCTTGAACTGCAAGGAAATCACACCAGTCAATCCTAAAGGAAATCAGTCCTGAATATTCATTCATTGGAAGAACTGATGCCGAAGCTCAAATACTTTGGCCGCTTGATGCAAAGAGCCCACTCATTGGAAAGGACCTTGATGCTGGGAAAGGTTGAAGGCAAAAGGAGAAGGGGGCAGCGGAGGATGAGATGGTTGGATGGCATCACTGACTCAATAGACATGAGTTGAGCAAACTCTGGGAGATAGTGAAGGACAAGGAAGCCTGGTGTGCTGCAGTCCATGGGGTTGCAAAGAGTCGGACACAACTGAACAACTGAACTGAACTGAGTGATGAGAGGCAGCCAGTCACGGGAGGCTCTGACCAAAACCTTCCTTGAAGAATGAAAAGCAGGTTTAAGGGCCCAGGGCTGTGTTTGGAAGGTCGAAGGAAAGCCACTGTGTCTGGAGGGTAGTGGGGGAGAAGACAGGGGTTGGCAGGAGGCTGGAGAGGTGGACAAGGGCTTGAAGTTTTATTCTTGGCCCTCTTTCAACTCTAGCCAGTGAGATATTGTTGTTTTAGTCGCTCAGTCGTATCCGACTCTTTTGCGATCCCATGGACCTTGGCCCACCAGGCTCCTCTGTCCACAGGATTTCCTAGGCAAGAATATGGCAGTGGGTTGCCTTTTCCTCCTCCAGGGGATCTTTCCGACCCAGAAATCGAACCCAGGTCTCCTGCATTGGCAGGCAGATTCTTTACCATCTGAGCCACCCGGGAAGCCCCCAGCCAGAGGTAGTGTTGGCTTAAAACAACAGAGATTTATTCTCTCACAGTTCTGAAGTCCAAAATCAGTTTCACTGGGCTGAAACTAAAGTGTCCACAGGACACACTCCCTCTGGAGGTTCTAGGGGAAGATCTGTTTCTTGCCTTTTCTAGCTTCCGGTGGTTTGCCGGTTGGTGACTCCTGCTGCTGCCTCTCAAGACGAGCACTGTAGCATCTTGAGCCTCACTTTTATTTCACATTGCTTTTTCCTCTGTAGCAGTCTCCCTCTGCCTTCCTCTTACTGGGTTACTTGTGGTTGCATTTTCGGACCCACTTGGATAATCCAGGGTAATCTTCCCCCCTGAAGATCTCTAATTTGATCACACCCACAGAGGCCCCTTTGCCATAACAACTTAGTCACAGTCTCTGGCGGTCAGGGCCCTGGATTGAGGGATTGTTCAACCTACCATAGTGACCTATGATTGTCTTTACGGAAAGTTACTGTGAGAGAACTGGAATCCTGGGATATCTTCTAGATCATCTAAACTCATGTGTTCAGTGTTGTATTTTTTTTAAATTTAGTTGGAGGATAATTGCTTTACAGTGTGATGCTACTTTTTGTTGTACAACTACATGACTCAGCTGCAAGAAGAGATACATCCGCTCCCGTTCAGACCACCCTCCTTTTGCCCCAGCCCACCCCTCTAGGTCATCACAGAGCACCGAGCTGAGCTCCCTGTGTTCTACAGCAGTTTCTTTCTAGCTGTCTGTTTGACACATGGTAGTGTAAGTCAGTGTACTCTCTCAATTTGTCCCACCCTCTCTTTCCCCCGCTGTGTGCATAAGTCCGTTCTCTATGGCTTATGTCTCTATTTCTGCCCTGCAAATAGGTTCAATCAGTACCATTTTCTAGAGTCCATATATATGTGTTCATATATGATATTTGTTTTTCTCTTTCTGCCTTAACTTCACTCTGCATAACAGACTCTAGGTTCATTCACCTCACTACAGCCGACTCAGTCTTCATTGAGCTCCTCCTGTATGCCCACGTCTGGGCTGGTGGCTGGGGACACGTGGTGTACAGGACACACCGGCTACCTCCATGGAGTGGTCTGGTCTGGAGCAGGGATGGTCAGCCTTGACACTGCTGACATTTGGGGCCAGGTTCCTCTTGGTGGTGAGGATGTCCTGTGCATTTCGGATATTTAGCAGCATCTCTGGCTTCTGTTCACCACATGCCAGGAGCATCCCACCAGTGAGGTCTGCAGACAGTGCCAAGTGTTCCCTGGGAGGCAAACTTTCCCCGGTTGGAAACCATTGGTGTCGGGGTGTAGGGTATAGGCATGTCCATGGCTGTTATGATTCAATGTTTTAAATGCTGTGATTTCAGAGGGGGAAGGAGAGGGTGGGATGAATTGAGAGAGTAGCATTGACACATGTACTTTATCAAATGTAAAATTAGATAGCCCATGGAAATCTGCTGTGTGATACAAGGAACTCAAACTGGGGCTCTGTGACAACCTCAAGGGGTGGGATGGAGTGGGAAGTGGGAGGGAGGTCCAAGAGGGAGGGGACGTATGTCTGCTGCTGCTGCTGCTAAGTCGCTTCAGGCGTGTCCGACTCTGTGCGTCCCCATAGACGGCAGCCCACAAGGCTCCCCTGTCCCTGAGATTCTCCAGGCAAGAACACTGGAGTGGGTTGCCATTTCCTTCTCCAATGCATGAAAGTTAAAAGTGAAAGTGAAATCACTCAGCCGTGTCTGACTCTTCGAGATCCCATGGACTGCAGCCCACCAGGCTCCTCTGTCCATGGGATCTTCCAGGCAAGAGTAATGGAGTGGATTGCCATTGCCTTCTCCAACATATGTATACCTGTGGCTGATTCATGTTGATGTATGGCAGAAGCCCACACAATATTGTAAAACAGTTATCCTCCAAATAAAAATAAATACATTTAAATATAAAAAAAATAAATGCTGTGATTGGCAAAAGCTTGGGCATTTATGCTGGCCAGGGGAGAAAGTGACAGCTAAGCTGAGGCCAAAGGATGGGTAGGAGTTAACGAAGAGACGTGGAGCGAGCACACACAAAGGCTTAGAGGGGAGAGCAAGAGCTTAAGGAGTTGAGACTGGTTTACTGGAAAGTAGTTTGAGCAGAGGCTCAAGGGCAGAAGGAATCACGAAACAGAAGCTGGGACCTTGGGCCAGGACACTGGCAGGGCTGATGGGGGGAAGTGGAGGGGCACAGAGGAGGCAGAATCAGTCAGTCTTGGTGGTGATCAAGATGTGGGTGCAGATGGGGATAGTCAAGGGTGATGCCCAGCCTTCTGGCCTTGGGACCCAGGTGGAAGGGCACTTATGTGGGAAAGATGTTGAGTCCAGGGTTGTCTTTGTTGGCTTGTGGTGGAATGCTCTAATGGCCGGGTTTGATTGGCTGCAGGGCAGAGAGGCTGGATCTGATTGGGCAGAGGGAGGTCATGTGGGCTGCATTCAGAGATCTGGGAGGTAGCAGGTTGTAGACCTGTGTGTGCCTGAGAGCTTCCAATCCCATAATCCTCTGCTGTGCCCAATGCACATCTCTGGTCCAGCCCTGGACCTGCCTAACTGGATTCCTACAGGATGGGCATCTCTAGTTGATTCTGATGCTCAAGAATATACAGAAGATATCATTTATATATGGGATCTAAAAAAAGAGGGGGGCGGGTACAAACGAATGTATCTACAAATCAGAAATAGAGTAACAGATGTAGAAAACAAACTTATGGTTACCAGGGGTAAGAGAGTAGGTATAAATTGGAATATTGGGATTGACATATACATGCTACATATATAAATATAAATATTATCATAAATAGGGCTTTCCTGGTGGCTCAGATGGTAAAGAAGCCTCCTGCAATGCAGGAGACCTGGGTTCAAACCCTGGGTTGGGAAGATACCTGGGAGAAGGAAACAGCAACCCACTCCAGTGTTCTTGCCTGGAGGATTCCATGGACAGAGGAGCCTGGTTGACTGCAGTCCATGGGGTCGCAAAGAGTCGGACATGGCTGAGCGACTTCACTTTCACTTTTCACTTTCATACACTGGAGAAGGGAATGGCAACCCACTCCAGTGTTCTTGCCTGGAGAATCCCAGGGACGGCGGAGCCTGGTGGGCTGCCGTTTATGGGATCGCACAGAGTCGGACACGACTGAAGCGACTTAGCAGCAGCAGCAGCGGTATAAGGTGAGAATTGTTATTTGTAAATTCCATGTTGAAATGGATTCCAGGTTGACTTTGAAGGGAGGTGAGATTATGGAAGGGGTCCTGTAGCAGGAGTCTGGGATTTCAAGGCTATGTCTTCCTTTACTGCTTGCTGGCTTTGTGATTCTGGACAGGGTTCATCTTGCCTTGTTAAGCCGCCATTGACCCATCTGTGAAAAGAGGGAACCTGTACCAACCTGCCCTCCCTACGTGATTGCTATACAGTTTGTTCAGTACATGTTTAGCCAGCATCTGTGTAGAGGTGCTGGTTACGCCCTGGGGATAGAGACTTGGTCCCTTCCCTTGTCCTCGGTTCCAGGTCAGTGAAGTGCAGTGTGGTGGGGAGAGCACCTTGCTGAATCAATGAAGGATGTGACTCTGTAGCACACCTGGGCAGGTAGAGGAAATGTTATTAATAGTGATGCTGGGTGTGTTTTTCCCCAGTGGGCTGCTTTTTTTTCTTTTCTTTTTTACTTTTTTTTAGTGTGGAAAAAAACCCACAACGTAAAATTTACCATTTTTGAATGTTCAGTACTGTTAAATATATATATGTTGTCGTAAAACGGATCTACAGAACTTTTGCATCTACAAAGCTGAGACTCTGTCCCCTTCAATACCAACTCTCTAGTCCCTCCTCCCCCAACCCCTTTTTTCTGTCTTTCTTAATTTGACAACTTAATTTTTTTTTTCCACTTTTTGGCTATGCTTCACAGCGTGAGAGATCTTAGCTCCTCCGCCAGGGATCGAACCCATACTCTCTGCCATGGAAGCATGGAATCTTTTTTTTTTTTTTTAATATTTATTTATTTGGCTGCTCTGGGTCTTAGTTGTGGCACACAGGATCTTTAGTTGCAGCAAGCGAACCCCTTAATTGCGGCATGTGAGATCAAGTTCGTTGAGCAGGGATCCATCCCAGGCGCCCTGCGTTAGTAGCACAAAATCTTAGCCATTGGACCACCAGGAAAGTCCCTGAATTTAACAACTTTAGATACTTCATGAAAATAGAATCATAGAGAATATGTCTTTTTGTGGCTAGCTTATTTCACTTAACATTAATGTTCTCAACAGGAGAAGGCAATGATGACCCACTCCAGTACTCTTGCCTGGAAAATTCCATGGACGGAGAGGCCTGGTAAACTGCAGTCCATGGGGTCGCTAGGAGTCGGGCATGACTGATCGACTTCACTTTCCCTTTTCACTTTCATGCACTGGAGAAGGAAATGGCAGCCCACTCCAGTGTTCTTGCCTGGAGAATCCCAGGGACGGGGGAGCCTGGTGGGCTGCCATCTATCGGGTCGCACAGAGTCGGACACGACTGAAGCGACTTAGCAGCAGTAGCAGCAATGTCCTCAACGTTCACCACGTTCTATCATATGTCAATTTCCTTCCTTTTAAAGGCTGAAGAATATTTCATTGTGTGTACAGACCACACTTTGTTCGTCCATCCATCTGTCAGTGGACACTTTGGTTGCTTCCATGTTTTAGCTCTTGTAAATATTACTGCAATGAACATGGATGTACAAATACCTCTTCAAGACCCTGCTTTCAATTCTTAATAGATACCCAGAAGTGGGCTTGTTGGGTCATATGGTAATTCTGGTTTTAACTTTTTGAGGAACTTTCATACTATTTTCCATAACACTTGAAGCATTTTATGATCCCACCAGCAATGCACAGGTTTCCAATTTCTCTACATCCTCATCAGCAATTGTTATTTTCTGTTTTTTTTTTTTTCAGAGTAGCGTGCAAGCTGGTGTCTTATTATAGATTTGACTGCCTCTCCCTGATGATTAGTGATGTTGAGCTGCTTCTTGTGTGCACGTTTGCAACTTGCACATCATGTTTGGAGAAATGTCTGTCCAAAGTCCTTTGCCTGTTCTTTAATGGGTTATTGGGTTTTTTGTTGTTGTTCAGTTGTTGCGTTTTTTTTTAATATATTCTGGATATTAGGGACTTCCCTGGTGGCTTAGACGGTAAAGCGTCTGTCTACAGTGCGGGAGACCTGGGTTTGATCCCTGGGTCGGGAAGATCCCCTGGAGAAGGAAATGGCAATCCACTCCAGTACTATTGCCTGGAAAATCCCATAAGCTCTTATGAAATGTATGATTTGCAAATGTTTCTCCCATTTCACTGGTTACCTTTCCAATCTGTCGATGGTTGTCCTGCAGTGAGCAAAAGTTTTTAAATTTTATGTAGTTTCAGTTATGATTTTTACTTTTGCTGTCTTTGCTTTTGGTATCATGTTGTGTGTATGGTATACGTTTTTACTGAAACGTTCACATATCATAAACTCAGAGTTTATACAATTCAGTGTGGTTTTTAGTATATCCACAATCCTGTCTTGTCCCAGGATTTTTCATCACCCTGGATGGGAGTCCTGGACCCTTCAAGCAGTCACGTCCCATCTCTCCCCTCCCCCAGCCCCTGGAAACCACGAATCTACTTTCCATCCCTTTGAATTTGCTCACTTTGGACACTTCACAGAAATGGGACCATACAGTATGTGGCCTTTTATCTGGCTTCTTTCACTGAGCATCATGTTTTCAAGGTTCATCCATGTTTTGGCATGTCCTTCACTGCTTTTTCTGGCTGAATTATATTTCATTGTCTGGCTAGAGTACATTTTCTTTATCCTTCATCAGTCGATGGGCACTTGAGTTGTCTCTGCTCTCTTGGTTCTTATGAATAACGCTGTGAACACTCACATGGGAGCCTTCCAGGTGGCTCAGTAGTAAAGGATCCACCTGCCAATACAGTAGATGCGGGTTCGAGCCCTGGGTCAGGAAGATCCCCTGGAGGAGGAAATTCCTCTACATTCCCACTACAGGAAATTCCCACTACAGTATTCTTGCCTGGAGAATCCCATGGACAGAGGAGTCTGGAAGGCCACAGTTCAGGGGGTTGTAAAGAGTTGGACACGACTGAGCGACTGAGCGTGCACACATGCACACACACTCGCACACACGTATGAACATTCAGGTACAAGTTTATGTTTGAATATATGTTTTCAGTTCTCTTGGGCAACAACCTAGAAGCCAAACTGCTTGGCCAAATGGTAACTATGTTTTAGTCATGCTGTGTTGCAGACCAACTTTTAGTGAGTATTCTGGGCTTCCAGCGGCCTTGAGGAGCAGGAGGAGCCTGGACGCAAGTTCAGGCAGTCCCAGGATTGGGTCCTGGCTCCACCATTCCCCAGCCAACTAACTGTGGTTGTGGGTTTGACATGGCAGGCAGCCTCACAAGACATAAATAGGCTTTCATATATGGTGGCAAAGTGATAAAGAATTTACCTCCCAATGCAGGAGATGCAAGAGACATGGGTTTGATCCCTGTGTCAGGAAAATCCCCTGAAGTAGGAAATGGCCCACTCCAGTATTCTTGCCTGGAAAATTCCATGGACAGAGGAGCCTGGAGGGCTACAGTCCATGGGGTCACAAAGAGTCTGACGCAACTGAGCGTACACACATACACATACCTGTTTATTTGGTTCTCTAGAAGGAAACAAGTCAGAGACACAGTATCTTCATCTCATGGAGGGACTCTGCAGCTCCCTTCTCTTATTTTCTCATCTGTAAAATGGAGATGAGGTTAGCTGTATCACAGACTGTGTGAGGAGGACTCAATTGGGTGAAGAAAGTATATGTAACGAGGCCAGCGGGTCAGTTCAGTTCAGTCGCTCAGTCGTGTCCTACTCTTTGCGACGCCATGAATCGCAGCACATCAGGCCTCCCTGTCCATCACCAACTCCAGGAGTTCACTCAGACTCACGTCCATTGAGTCGGTGATGCCATCCAGCCATCTCATCCTCTGTCGTCCCCTTCTCCTCCTGCCCCCAATCCGTCCCAGCATCAGAGTCTTTTCCAATGAGTCAACTCTTCACATGAGGTGGCCAAAGTACTGGAGTTTCAGCTTCAGCATCATTCCCTCCAAAGAAATCCCAGGGCTGATCTCCTTCAGAATGGACTGGTTGGATCTCCTTGCAGTCCAAGGGACTCTCAAGAGTCTTCTCCAACACCACAGTTCAAAAGCATCAGTTCTTCGGCACTCAGCTTTCATCACAGTCCAACTCTCACATCCATACATGACCACTGGAAAAAGCATAGCCTTGACTAGACGGACCTTTGTTGGCAAAGTAATGTCTCTGCTTTTGAATATGCTATCTAGGTTGGTCATAACTTTCCTTCCAAGGAGTAAGCGTCTTTTAATTTCATGGCTGCTGCTGCTGCTGCTGCTAAGTGGCTTCAGTCGTGTCCGACTCCATGAGACCCCATAGACGGCAGCCCACCAGGCTCCCCCGTCCCTGGGATTCTTCAGGCAAGAACACTGGAGTGGGTTGCCATTTCCTTCTCCAATGCAGGAAAGTGAAAAGTGAAAGTGAAGTCGCTCAGTTGTGTCCAACTCTTCTCGACCCCATGGACTGCAGCCTACCAGGCTCCTCTGTCCATGGGGTTTTCCAGGCAAGAGTACTGGAGTGGGGTGCCATTGCCTTCTCCGTTCATGGCTGCAGTCACATATAAATGGTACCTATTCTCTGATCATAAGTGTGACTTGGTATCCTGACTCTGGGCAGGGCTGGGGTGGAGCCTCAGTTGCAACAGGATGTCACGCTGGGATTGTCCCTGGAGCTGGGGACTGTCCCTCGGATGGAAAGTTTGGTTTATGCTTTCAAAGCACTGTCTTCACAAAATTCATTTGGACCCACATGTTGTGATTTCCAATGGATTCCCATCCAAAGTGGGATGATGTCCTCTTGCTCCAGGCAGAGTTATTGGATCTGAGGATGGTCTCAGTTGTTAGGGCTGGTTTGCTGGTGGGGTTTGGTCAGTGTTCCGTGGTTGGTCCTCGTTCAGCCCAATGGGCCTTAAATTGAGGGGACCACTACCCTCTGGTCTCAGGCACCATTGGGAGTTCCCTGTTGGTGGGGCAGGGACCCAAGGCAGAAATCACATGGAATCAAAATCCGCACCTAGCCTGTCAAGTAGGATAATGTTTTGTCTTTCAAGAAGTGTCTCACTGTCCATTCATCTTTCCATGACAGACACGCAAAGCTGTTCCTCAAAACGAGCTCCAGATGAAATTCTTGGCTGCTTTTAAGGGGAAGTTAGATTGAGTGAAAAATAATAGCAAACACTTACTATCGTGGGCACTACTCTCAGTGTTTTACTCATAATATTCATTTAAGCTGTATTACAAACCTATGAGGGCTTCCCTGGTGGCTTAGATGGTAAAGAATGTCTACAATGCAGGAGACCCAGGTTCGATCCCTGGGTCAGGAAGATCCCCTGCAAAAGGAAAATGGCAACCCACTCCAGTATTCTTGGCTGGAGAATTCCACGACAGAGGAGCCTGGTGGGCTACAGTCCATGGGGTCCCAAAGAGTTGGATACGAATGAGCAACTTTCACTTTTTCACAAGCCTATGAAGTTGATACTGTGATTTTTTAAAAAATTAATTTCAAGATGAAAGAAATTGAAGGAAAGAGTTGAGGGATTGGCTCGAGCCGAGGTCACACAGCTGTGCAGTTGCAAGGTGGGGATTTGAACCATTAGATCTGGCTCTGGAGTGGCATCTTAGGTTAGGCTGTGCTTCGGGGAGCAGGTGTTCATGCAGGTGGGGATCCCTGGGGACAGGCACTGCCCTGGGATCAGCATTCTCAGGCTTTCCATCATCTGCTTCCTCCAGGGAGTCCTTCGTATTTTCCTTGTGTAGATGAGAGTGTGGAGTTGCCCCTTTTTGGCAGAGCAGGCTTTCTCAGCCCTTGGCACTGATACACATGTGTGCTCAGTAGTCACTCAACTGTGTCTTGCGACCCTGTGGACTGTAGCCTGCAGGCTTCTCTGTTCATCGGATTTTCCCGGCAAGAACACTGGAGTGGATACTTGGGACTGGCTGGTTCTTTGTAGGGGCTGTCCTGTGTGTTGCAGGATTTTAGCAGCCTCCCTGGACAGTACCCAGTTGATGCCAGTAATGCTGCCCCCCCCACCCAGTTGTGACAACCAAAGATGACTCCAGACTCTGCCAAGTGATGTGGCCTTGGGGCAGAATTGCCCCTGGTTGAGAACGCTGTTTTCATTATTCTCTTGCTGTCTCTGGGGTTTGGATTTAGGGAAATTAAATTTGTATTTAAGGGGACGCAGAGCATGCTTGAGACCTCTGTATTTGACATTGACCCCTGAGAAGCTGATGGTGTGGCGGGACAAGGAAGGAAGTGGGCAGGTGATGGTACAGATATGCCTCAGTGGCTGTCCACTATTCCCAGAAATCAAAACAGGTACATCTCTGATTGTTCCACACACATTGTGCTACAACACACTGATGAGAAGAATAATTTTGTTTTTTCTTTGTTGTTAGAAAATCTGATTGCCTCAATTAGTGAGGACCCCTCACCCAGACCTCTGTATGTGCAACAAATCACTCTGCCCCTGTCCCCACTCTAAAATCTATTTTAAAAAATACAGAAATAATGACACATAAGTAGGTCTCACAAAAGGCTGATTGTTTAATTTTAAGGAAGGTTCACGATTACCAAGGAAAATAACCCACAGAATCAAGGAACTAGACAAATTTCAGTTCTCTTTGATTAGGACACAGAATTACATGTTTTGAAATTAACCCCTTACGTCTCCATCTCCTTTAGTTCCCCTTCTTTATGTTTCTTGTTAACATGAAATTGATTACATAAGCAACGCCAACAATATAGTCACCCAAGGGACATTTCTTCTGAACCATAACTCACACAGTTGAGGAAGGCATCAGGAACCAGGAGGAGGTGGTGGTCAGACGTTGGTTCCTTGATGTTCCAAGCTTGACCATGTGGACCAGGAGTGTTTAACTCATCATTCATTTATTCCACGGTTGACACTATTGACATTTGGGGCTGGACATTGTTTGTGGCAGGGACTGTCCTGTGCACGCTAGGATGTTTAGCGGCATCTCTGGCCTCTATCCACTAGATTCCAGAAGCAGTCCCCTAGTTGCAGCAACCAAAAACATTTCCAGACGCTGCTGGCAAGGGACCCCAAATCACCTCCCATTTGAGAGCCACTGATTTATTCTTTCACTCACTCATTTATTCGTTAAGTCAAGAACACCTTTCAAGGACCTTCGTGTGCCTAGCACTGTTCTAAGGACTGCAGAGAAAACTAGATGGGCATGGTCCCTGTCCTCGTGGACCTGACGTTTTAATTGGGAAGAGACAGTGAATGTATCAGTGAATATCTACACAAAGTAACATCAGAGGGGGTAAGTGCCATGAGAAAGGGGGCCAGGTCCAGGTGGCCCGTTTAGATTCTAGAGGGCTCAGAGAAGGCCTGAGAAGGGGCATTTGGACTGAGACCAAAATGTGGAGGAGGAGCCAGGCATGGGAAGATGCACAGGAAGAGACTTCTGGCAGAGGGAAGAGCAAGTGCAAAGGCCCCGGGGTGGGAGCATAGTCTAGGGATGGTTGGAACCAGGCCAGGGTGTAGCAAGTGGGGAAGTGGGAGGAGGAGGCAGTTGGAGATTTGTTACGGAAGAGCTGCGGGGGCTTTGAAAATTCTGATGGGAAATTGGAATTGCTCTGCTTTGATGGGCAGTCTTTGGAGGGATTTGAGCAGGGGAGAGGCATGATCTGACTGACCCTTGATAATGCTCCCGGTGACTATCAAGTGGCCTGTAGGGCAAGAAGGGTAGCAGAGAGATGTTAGGAGGCTGGTGAAGGGGCCAGGGTGAAAGATGCTGGCGGCCCAGACTGGCTGGACTCCAGGGACACACATGGGGAACTTGGCTTAAATTGACCGTTGTCCCAATTCTGCCACCTGCTGGGACTTCTGAGATTGTACAGTGACGCCTGTCCCTGGGCCTGCATTCCCAAGGGATCTCAGCTCTTATCAGCATCCCCAGTGAACTCAGCAAACAAAGGACCCAAACTTCAGGACCTCCATTCCCAAAGGTGCTGAATCAGTAGGTGTTGAGATGGGTGTGACAGGCTTCTGCAATGTGATTCTGCTCTGAGCGACTTGGCATCTATTTCTGGATTAAGTAGGGAGTGGTGTGTGTGTGTGTGCACGCGTGTGTGTTATGGGTAGGTATTGATAATGGGCTTCCCTGGTGGCTTAGCGTAAAGAATCCACCTGCAATGTGGGAGATGTGGGTTCAATCCCTGGGTTGAGAAGATCCCCTGGAGATGGAAATGGCCACCCACTCCAGTGTTCTTGCCTGGGAAATCCCAGGGACAGAGGAGCCTGGTGGGCTACAGTCCACGGGGCTCCAACAGAGTTGGACTCAGCGACTAAACAACAATAGCAGGTGGTGATGCAAGGCTCAGCCATATATTCTGGCAAGTGATGCTGATGACATCTCCTTAATCAAGACTGGCTCAGTAACTTCGGGTTGGAATCCAAGGGGAATGGCCTGGGGCTGGCCCTACTCCAGCCCGAAGGAAATTCTCTTTACACAGGGGCTCAGCCTTGGGTGTTCCATGGCCGATGACTCACTCCTCACTCATTACGGGAGTAAGGAGGCTTTCAGAATGACTCAGAAACAGCCACAGATTGTGTTAATGGATCCTCACATTTTTCCTAGCATTGCAATACAGATGTCTCTCTCCTCAGGATAGTAAAATACTTTACAAAGTGCAAAGGAACAGTCAGCCAACTGACTCCCAGCCTCTGACATGCTTTCTTGGACCAGGGATAATGATGAAGAGTCGCTCAGTTGTGACCAACTCTTTGCAACCCCATGGAGTGTAGCCCGCCAGGATCCTCTGTCCATGAAGATTCTCTAGGCTAGAATTCTGGAGTGGAAAGCCATGCCCTCCTCCAGGGGATCTTCCCAACCCAGGGATGGAACCCATGTCTCCCACATTGCAGGCGGATTCTTTACCAGCTAAGCCACAAGGGAAGACCAAGAATACTGGAGTGGGTAGCCTATCCCTTCTCCAGGGGATCTTCCCGACTCAGGAATTGGACTGGGGTCTCCTGCATTGCAGGTGGATTCTTTACCAGCTGAGCTATGAGTTCTTCCGTTGGGGGCTTCTAATGCCTGGTTGTCCTCAGCAGCTGCTCATGAATGAATGCGTTGGGGGCTGCAGCATGGTGACATTCTAAGCACACTATCATTCCATCTCCATCTGTGAGCTGAAGTAATCTAGAAAGAGAAACTTCCCCTCTTCAAATAAATTGCAGGATATACTGTACAGAGAAAAGGCATAATAAATGCTCCACGCTTGCCCTTCATTTTTCCATTTTCCAAGTGATGAGTTTTGCTCCCCAGCATCCCCCATAAGTGACCACTGAGGGTTTTGCATAAGTATCACATGACTCACGGATTCAGACATTTTTATTGCTGTTCAGGTTCTCCCATCTTTGGCCAATGGGAGTGTCTACCCGTTGGCCTCTGAATGTTTTGACCTGGCTCTCACAGTCTTTGACAGCTTCCTTGTGATCTGGGATGTTCCGATCCCGTATTCATTTCTTATTCATTTCTCCATCTGTGCCTGGAGGCATCACTTCTCCAGGGAGCTCTGGCTCCTTTGGAGAAGGGAGTTTAGAAGCCACAGTCTGCGTTTGTCTCCTGCGCCAGCTCTCCGGCTCTGTGACCAGGGAGTGCATCAGGCAGGGCTGATATTAATAGCATCTCTTAGTGGATGTATTTTGGGGACTCACTATTGTCACCAAGCCTGTGTCCCCTTTCACTTGCTCCATGGGTCTCTGCGAGACAGCTGACAGGTGGAAACTGACAGATGAAACTCTGGGCGGATTCTGCCCCTCAGAGCAGCTGCTAGCCTGTAGGGCACCTTTGTGCAAATCAGAAGAGATGACCCTTCCACCCTTCCTTGGGCAGATGGTTCCTCCAAGGCCTGAGCTGAAGAGCTGAGCATGTGTAGATTTGCAGCTTCTTTGCTGCTTCTTTGCTCCAGGCCAGGGGCAATTTGCTTCAAGACTCGCTGAGCTTCTGACCCCTCAACTGCAGAGCGGCGCTCTGTCCCTTTTCAGCCTTGCTTATGTCCTCTGGGCTCATTTATCCCCAGGTAGGTGTTGTGGGTTGAAAAATTTATATCCTTCCCAAGAGATACATGTGGGTTTCCTCACCTCCAGGGCCTCAAAATGTGGCCTCACTTGGCAATAGGGTCTTTGCAGATGTGATTAGCTAAGATGAGGGCATCCTGGAGTAGGCTGGGGCCCTAGTCCCATATGATTAGTGTCCTTGAAAGAAGGCAGCTGTGTGAAGACAGACACATGAAGGAGGCCACGCAACAACGCAGGCAGAGGCTGAAGTGATGGAGGTACAAGCCAAGAAATCCCAAGGGTGCCAGCTGACATCAGAAGATAGGAGAGGGGGACTGGGATGGGTTTTCCCCTAGAGTCTCCAGAAGGAAGCAAGCCTGCAGACACAGAGATTTTGGTGTTTGTTTTGCTTTGTTGTTGTTTTTTTTTTTTTTTTTGAGCACAATGAAATGATGGGTTTTAAGACAACATGATCTTGGTGTTACCCAGTTTGCTGTGTTTTGTTTTAGCAGCCCTGGGGAGCAAAAACAGCACTTTCCTATATTCCCTGCTACTCTGAGGGTGGTCCATGGACTAGCAGCATCAGCATCACCTGGGTGCTCATTAAAACGCAGACTCCTGGGCCCCACCCAGACCTCCTGAATCAGAGTCTGCATTTAACAAGCGAGCCAGGTGGTGGCAGTCCAGTGACCAAGACGCTATGCTTTCACTGCTGAGGACCCGGGCTCAGTCCCTGGTCGGGGAACTAAGATCCCACAAGCCTTAAAAAGGAAAAAAAAAAAAAGCGAGAGAGCCAGGTGGTGTGCATGTGGAAAAGCACTGTGTCATGCAATAGTATAACAGGAATGATTAGCCCCCAGGGCAAATGCACAGTTATTTCTGATAAGAGCGGGTATTGAACTCATTATTGAACCAGGCAGTATACTGAGTCCTTCTTTGCCTGTGATTCTCACGTAATCTTCCTGGCAGCTCCGTGCAGTTGGTACTTCTTACTCCAGAGAACACGATTCACACTAACAATGATTGAACGACGTCTCCTGGTTTGTGCAATTCAGTAGTCCTGACTCTTATCCCATTTTACAGATGAGGAAACTGGGACACACGGAGAGGTTAAGTCACTTACTCAAGGTCACACAGGTCCTCAGGGGTGGAGCTGAGATTTAAATCTATGAATTTGTCTCTGAACTTGTACCCAGGACTCTCTCTACTCACCTCGCCTGCCCTCCAAAGGAGAGCTGATGAAGGCAGCATCTCTCTCTTCCTCCCCACCCCAATTTCTTCTCCCTTTTAACTTGTAAAATAACACATAACATCAGATTGACCGTTTTAACCATTTGGGAGTGAATGATTCGGGCTTCCCTGGTGGCCCAGTGGCTGAGTCAGAGCTCCCAGTGTAGGAGGCCCGAGTTCCATCCCTGGTCAGGGAACTAGATCTCAGAATCTACAACGAAGACTTGGCACAGCCAAATAAATAATAAATATTAAAAAAATAATAATGATTCGGTGGCATTTAGGATGTTGACAATACTACACAGCCATCCTAACTGTCTCATTCCGGAATAAATTCATCACCCCAAATGGCAACCCCATAGCCATGAAGCAGTCACTCTCTGTCCTCTGATAACCGCTTACCTGCTTTCCGTCTCTGTGAGTTGGCCTGTTCTGGACTTTTCACAAGAATGGAATCCTGCACTATGGGACCTTTCATGTCTGACTTTTTTCACTTAGTATGTTTCCATGGTTCCTCCGTGTGGTTGCATGCATCGATAGTACTCAATAATTTTTTCATTTTTTTTTCTCAGTTGTTAAATATGCATGACAAAAAAAATCTACCATTTTAAGCATCTCAAGTCGGTGGCAGTAAGTCCGTTCAGACTGTTGTGTCACTGTGACCACCATCCGCCTCTAGAACCCCTTCAACTCCCCACATGGAGATCCTGTGAATGTGAAGCAATCAACTCCCATTTCCTCCTCCCTCCAGCCACCGGGACCCTATATTCTGCTTTCTGTCTCTATGAATTTGCCTCTTCCGGGTAGCTTACATAAATGAAATCTTACAGTATCTGTGTGTTTGTGTCTGGCCTCTTTCACCGAGCCTAAGGTTGTCGAGGTTCGCCCACACTGGAGCAGGTTTCCACGCTTCATTCCTTTTCATGGCTGAGTGACACCCCATTGCACGGAGAGTCCATTGATGGACTTTTGGGCCGCTTCCGCCTCGTGGTGACTGTGAACGTTGCCTCTGTGAAACTTCGTGTGCAAGGTTTTGTTTGAAGGCTTGTTTTCGGCTCTTCTGTGTTCCCGTTTCATTTGAAAATGCTGGGTCTTTAAGGAATCTGGTCCGTGGTTTGCACAGCAGCAGCGGCAGGGAGTGGGCGGTAGCTAGAGTCCGTGGGGAAGAATCACCCCTGGAGCCCTCGAGGAGAAGCTCGGGTCCCCGAAGAGGGCCCAGCCAGGGCTGAGCGGCCAGGGGCCTGCTGAACCATCTCTGGGGGTTCCCTTTGCCCAGCATTTTGCAGCTCTGCATACCCAGCTGATTGGAGAAGGGCATGGCAACCCACTCCAGTCTTCTTGCCTGGAGAATCCCATGGACAGAGGAGCCTGGTGGGCTACAGTCCATGCGGTCACAAAGAGTGGGACACAACTTAGCAACTCAACCACTATACCCAGCTGATAAAGATGGGATGTCTCTTTAAAAAGAAATAAAGAACAGAAACTAGAGGGGAAAACTGTGGCGGCCAGAGGGAAGTCTGTTCTTTTATTCACTTCCATACTCAGATCTCTGTCGTGCTGACCTTTGAATCAAAACTCTGAGCGCTTAGCAACCAGCATCTGTTGAGACATCCCAGCAGCCCCAGGCCTGCCTTCCTGGCCCAGATGTTGGGCAAGGATGAGGATGTGCTGTCATCTGAAACAAGAAGTTGGAGTCTGAAGGGTGATGGCACTAACGTTGCATCTGGAGCATTCTAGAAAAGTCCGTCTAGCCCCCACGGCTCACCTGCTGGGTTAGCAAGGCTTTTTTAAGTGTGGGTTCCTTCCTCCCTCTTTGTCCTCATGACTGAGTTTACCTTGAAAATAGAACAAAGGAGGACTCCTGGATGGCAACGAGCATGCAGATCTCGTTAAAATGAAGATTTGGGCTCAGGAAGCCTGGGGTAGGCCACTGATCCTGCCTTGCTAACACACTCCAGGGCACGAGGGGAAGGGAACAGGTGGATATGGTCTTCGTCGTCACTCTCTGGGGTCCCCTTCCCTGCCACATCTTCCTGGCGACACGCTGCTGTTAGTGTGAGAGCCACCTGACTCTAAGTGGGTGTCAGGGCTGAAGAAATACAGAGTAGCATCCTGCTTCTTTTCAACAATGAGGAAAGAGCATCCAATGGAAAGCATCCGAAAGGATCATGACCGCCAAGGCTTTTTCTCACTTTCTCCCATTCTCAAAAATTTTGACCATGAATGAATCAAACAATATGTAGAGTGATATTAACAACATGTCCCCCTCTGGTCTGGCACCGTAGGTGTTTTTCCTCCTAGAAGCCTTGGCCATCTGAGGTTAAATGCTATTCTCCCATTTTACAGATGAGTAAACCGAGGCTCTGAGCGGTTTAATGCCCTGTCCAGAACCATGTACACAGAAAGGTTGGAGCGTGAGTGTGGATCAAGGCTTTCTGTCTTTCACTGTACTGACTGTCCAGTTTGGAGGTGGGTGGGCATTTTTACTCTATAGAGAGGGGTTGCCTTTCTTTTTTGCAGAGGAACTGGTAAGCCCAGAAGGACAGACCTATTTTCTGGAATTTTCCTTATGCATCCAGCTGTAGCAGCCAGTTACTCAACTGGGGATTTTTAGGTATGATTTTTTTTTTTTTTTGACCACAGATGGCCCCCAGAATAGCAACCTATAGACCTTTTATTCTTTTTCTTCTGAAACGTGCCTTGGCTCGATGCAAAGTCAAGTCTACCTCTGATGATTTCTTTATTTTTCTATTTTTTAATTCAGATTTACATAAAAGTACAGAGAACAATGCCCCGGTGTTCCCATTACTCAGCTTCAGTCATGATCAACACGTGGCCAGACTATTTCATCTTTACCTCCGCCCACTCCCTGCCCCCAGATTATTTTGGAGCAAATTCTAGACATCATTTCAGATGCTATTTTTGTAGCAAAGTAAAGGAAGGAGAAAAGATACTGTCTTTCCTCAGACCTTTGCCACAGTGAAAAGCAGAAGGCGTTTCAGAGTATTTGAAAGATGATAGAATTGATGCTTTTGAACTGTGGTGTTGGAGAAGACTCTTGAGATCAGTCCCTTGGACTGCAAGGAGATCCAACCAGTCCATTCTGAAGGAGATCAGCGCTGGGATTTCTTTGGAAGGAATGATGCTAAAGCTGAAACTCCAGTACTTTGGCCACCTCATGCGAAGAGTTGACTCGTTGGAAAAGACTCTGATGCTGGGAGGGATTGGGGGCAAGAGGAGAAGGGGACGACAGAGGATGAGATGGCTGGATGGCATCACTGACTCGATGGACGAGAGTCTGAGTGAACTCCGGGAGTTGGTGATGGACAGGGAGGCCTGGCGTGCTGCGATTCATGGGTCGAAAAGAGTCGGACATGACTGAGCAACTGAACTGAACTGGAGTATTTAAAATTGGATGTTTGATAAAGAATTAGTTTTCAAAGTATTTTAACCAATAAAGGGCAACTTTTAAAGAAACTATTAAATCACTGTGGAATGGACAATTAAATCAAACTTTTGCCCCCAGTTTGAATGTGCTTTAGAAGTTTGTAGGGGGACTTCCCTGGCAGTCCAGTGGTTAAGACTTCACCTTCCATTGCAGAGGGTATGGGTTCGATTCCTGGTTGGGAAGCTGAGATCCCACACGCCTCTCAGGCAAAAAACCAAAGCATGAAACATGCAGTATTGTAACAAATTCAATAAAGACTTTAAAAATGGCCCATATTAAAAAAAAATCTTTAAAAAAAAGGAAGTTTGCTGGGAAGGGGATGTGTGTGCCTGGGGTACATGGTCCTCTCCAACCCCACCCCTGACTTTACTCTGGCTAGACAGAGCACCACCCCCAACCTGTGACCATTTTTAAGAGTGGTTTTAGGTTTACCGAAAAACTGAGCAAAAAGTACAGAGAGTTCCCCTAAGCCCCTCCCCACCCCAGAGTTCCCCCTATGGTTATCATCTTGCAGTACCATCACACATTTGCTGTGATGAACCAGTGCATTGTTCGATAAAGTCCACAGTTTCTGTCAGGGCTCGTCCTTGACGCTGTACCTTCCCTTGTTGCTGTTTAGCTGCTCAGTGTGTCTGACTCTTTGCGATCCCATGCACTGCAGCACGCCAGGCTTCCTTGTCCTTCACAGTCTCCCAGAGTTTGCTCAAACTCATGTTCATTGAGTCGGTGATGCCTTCTGTAGGCTTTGACAAACGTATAATGGCATGTATCTACCATGACAGTGGTGGATACAGACCAGTGGTCATACAGACCAGTTTCACTGCTCTGAACATCCCCTGGGCTCCAACTATTCATCCTCCTTGTCTCTACACGCTGGCAACCATTGATCTTTTTCCTGTCTCCGTAGCTGAGGCTTTTCCAAAATGTCATAGAGTTAGATCCATACAGTATGTCGTCTTTTCAGCCTGGCTTCTTTCACTGTGTAGCATGCATTAAGGTTCCTGCATGTCTTTTCATGGCTTGAGAGCTCATTTCTTTTTTGTGCCGGAAAATAAAATATTCCTTTGTGTGGATGTACTATGATGTATCCATTCACTTATTGAAGGACATCTTGGTGCTTCCAAATGGGGGAAGTTATGACTAAAGGGCTTCCCAGATGGTGAAAAAACCTGCCTGCCAGTGCAGGAGATGTAAGAGACACAGGTTTGATCCCTGGGTTGGGTAGACCCCCCTGGAGGAGGGCATGGCAACCCTCTGCAGCATTCTTGCCCAGTTAGAGGAGCCTGGTAGGCTACGGTCCATGGGGCCGCAGAGTCAGACATGACTGGGTGACTAAGCAGCTGCAGCAGCGCACATACGGTAAATCACATTCATCCTAAATGTACAGGTGGATGAATTTTTATATAGATGCACATGAGGGATCAAGATGTGGGACATCTCCAGCGTCACAAGCCCTCTTGTGTGTCAGTCACTGCTCTTGCCTTCACTGCTCTGACTTCAAGCACAATCCATTGTTTCTGCCGGTCCGGCAGCTCCTGCCCTATAGCTTTGGAAGTAGGTGGTGAAGTAGCGGGGAGAGGTCATTACTGGCAGTTTGATTCATTTTGGTTTGTCTTTAATGGAGCCTAATTTCATCATCAAATTCTTCCTGCCTGTCTAGAGCAGGGATTGGCATGAGTTCTGGTTAGATATTTTCAGCTCTGCCAGAGAATGAGTGAGCATGGCTGTGTTCAAATAAAACTTTATTTACAGAAACAGGAAGTGGAGTTTGGACGGGAGTTTGTGAGTCCAGGATGTTCTCAGTCGCTAAGTCATGTCCAACTCTTTGGGACACCATGGACTATAGCCCACCAGGCTCCTCTGACCATGGAATTCTCCAGGCAAGAACATTGGAATGGGTTGCCATTTCCTACTCCAGGGAATCTTCCCAACCCAGGGATTGAACCCATGACTCCAGCGTCCCCTGCATTGGCAGGTGGATTCTTTACCACTGAGCCACCAGGGAAGCCCCCAAACCAGGATAGAGCAGTGATTTTCCTTTGTAAAGTTCATGTCCATTTGTTGTTGTTCAGTCGCCAAGTTGTGTCTGACTCTTTGTGACCCCATGGACTGCAGCACGCCAAGCTTCCATGTCCCTCACCATCTCCTGGAATTTGCCTAAGTTCAAGTTCATTGAATCGGTGATGCCATCCAACTGTCTCATCCTCCGTTGCCCTTTTCTCCTTCTGCCTTCAATTTCTCCCAGCATCAGGGTCTTTTCTAATGAGTTGGTTCTTCGTATCAGGTGGCCGAAGTATTGGAGCATCAGCTTCAGCATTAGTCCTTCCAATGAATATTTAGGGTTGATTTCCTTTAAGACTGACTGGTTGGATTTCCTTGCAGTCCAAGGGACTCTCAAGAGTCTTCTCCAGCACCAGAACCTGAAAGCATCACGTCCAGGCCCCACTCCAAATCTAAACCCACATGTCATGGGACCAGGGTAGCCTTGTGAGCATTTTAAGGCCTCCTCAGGTAACTTTCAAGCACATATCATGCAAACCTACTGGCTTTCCCTCCACAGGGGGAGACAAGATGTGTGCTGGGCCCAGAACTGTGAAAGTGGCTTTGAATTTAAACAAAAGCCCAGCTAGACCCTCCTGACCTTGACTTAGGTAATCTCATTTCCCTTTTCACCACCTATCATTCTCTCTTCTTCCTCCTCTTGAGATAACAGGCTTCTGTCCTGGGTTGGAGGGGGCAGGATGGATACTGATCAGAAAATACTTCTGTAAAAGCAGTAAAGAACCCACCTACCAATGCAGGAGATGCACATTTGATCCCTGGTTTGGGAAGATCCCCTGGAAGAGGGCATGACAACCCACTCCAATATTCTTGCTGGAAAATCCCATGGACAGAGGAGCCTGATGGACTATAGTCCATGGGGTCACACAAAGAGTCGAACCGACGGAGCACGCACAGTTGAGGATGAGGAAGTTTCCTTGGTGACAGCAGAGGGGCTGGGGCATTATGGGGGAGATCAGGAGTCTTGGGGGATCCCTGCAGAGATGAAAAGTCAGCCCCTGGGGAATGAGAGAGAGAAAGTGTGGTCAGAGGGGGAATTTTACAGTTTGGCTCCTTGGGTAACGGTTTTGAGCGTGTGTGAGATTGTCAGCTGTTCGCAACGACTGAGCATGGTGTGTGTTTCAGGCACTGTATACCTGCCACCTTCACTTAATCTTTTGAAGCAAATAATCTCGGCAGGGGCTTCCATGGGTCCTCCCATTTTACAGAAGCAGAGACTGAGGCAATGAGAAGTTCTGTAGCTTAGGGACAGCTGCGGAGCTACTCAGAGGTTGGACCCTGGCAGTCGGGCATCTCTGTACTGTTTGCCTGTCAAGGCGCGGGCACCAAGTGGGTGCCTGGGATCAGGGAGCTGGAAGCTGGTGGTGTTGAGAGGTGGAGATGACTGTTGGCTCATATGTGCTCCGAGGCTGTAGAGGTGGCCAGAGAGAAGGCTGAGGGCACAGGGGACCCCATATCAGGGAAGGGTGGGTAGGCTCAAACCATAGCCTTCCAAACTCAGAATGTGAAAGCTGATCTCTGAGCTCACATTTGTGTTAGCGGAGGGAGACGGGTGAGCCGGGGCCCAGGCTAGGCAAACTGCAGGGAGAGGGGGTGAGGGTTTGAAGAGCTGTCCAGAGAACAGCCCATGTAAAACAGGATTAAAGCATTATTTGAAAGTACAACACGAGTCCTTTTCTGCTTGCTTTGGGCTTGGTTTGGATACTTAAAACAACAGCAGCAACAATAATGATACCGTCCATTCAAGTTAAGGAAACAGTTAACCAGGACTCAATTAAAGCAGAACCTTCCAACAAGTGGAATTTTTTCTGCATTTTATTTCAGGAAACCACAGTCAGAAAAAGAAAAATAGTGGGTGGGCAGGGGATTTATTTGAAGGCATAAATTCCAGGTTTCACCTTGGATTAGTGAACACTTGGGCCTCTGTACACCTTTTAAGTCTCTACTGTTCTACAAAAAAGACAGATGTTCCCAGTAAGCCCAAAGGGACTGGATTACAAGGTTCAACACAACAAATATTTGCTGAGAATCTTAAAGCCAGGTGCTCTTGGGGGTATAAAAATGGTCTCTGCCCTCAAAGGACATTGGAAAAGGATTCATTTATCTTTGGGTGAAGGGCTTCCCAGGTGGCTCAGCGGTAAAGAATCTGCCTCCAAGCAGGAGACTCGGGTTTGATCCCTGGGTTGGGAAGATCCCCTGGCGGAGGAAACGGCAACCCACTCCAGCATTCTTTTTTTTAAAATAATTTTATCTATTTATGGCTGGGCAGGGTCTTCATTGGTGCGCGAGGGCGTTCTCTAGTTGCAGAGTGGGGGCTACTCTTTGTTGCAGGCCCTAAAGTACGCAGATTTCAGGAGTTGGGCACATGGGCTTAGTTGCTCCGCAGCATGTGGAATCTTCCTGGACCAGGGAGCGAACCCATGTCCTCTGCATTGGCAGGCGTTTTCTTATCCACTGCGCCACCTGGGAAGTCCCCACTCCAGCATTCTTGCCTGGGAAATTCCATGGACAGAGGAGCTTGGCGGGCTACAGTCCATGGAGTTGCAAAGAGTTGGACACGATTTAGCAGCTAAGCATGCAATGCATGCATCTTTGGGTGAAGGGGGCGAAATTATGTTAAGACAATTAAATCCTCAATAATGTATAAGGCAAAAAGAGGTATCAGAGGTGGACTTCCCTGACGGTCTAGTGGTTAAGACTCTGCGTTTCCACTGCAGGGGGCACAGGTTTTATCCCAGTTCAGGGAACCAAGGTTCCACATGCCATGTGGCGTGATCAAAAGAAAACAGTATGAGAGATTCCCCAGAGTCTTGTCTTCTGGAACAATCAGGTTTGGAAGTGCCATGCGATCACATCTAATTCTTAAATGCCTCTGGTTCGGTCAGATGCCAGGAGAGCTTGGCATCTGAAAGGCACAGGTGAGAACCTTCGGGAGAACAGCTGGCGTTGGGCACAGCCCCTTCTTCCTTTGCAAGAGGAGGAGTAAGTGCCGAGGTCATCACACACCCTGCATCTGAATCTTAGCTGACATCCCCGTGGGAGTCAGGAGCCCACCGTGCTACAGGAGCCTCCACGGTGCTCACCCTGACCGCCTTCCTTCTCGGAGATCAAGCAGGCTCGTCCCCCGAAGGCCTGTTGGCTGCCTTTAGACGTGGCAAGTTGGAGGCTCCCAGGCCCTGTGAAACACAGCCTGCGGCATTTTATTGACATAATTAGTGGCCGTCATTTAAAACTCAGATTTCCCACAGAAGGTCTAGGTTTCTAGCTTCCTGCAGAGATATCGGGTCTGGCAATACTGGGTTAGTTTGCTAGTGTCAAGTTGCCCGCCCTCTTTCCCCAGCAGTGAATTACTACCTGTCATGGGGCAGAAAACTAAGATCACGGCATCTGGTTCCATCACTTCACGGCAAATAGGTGGGGAAACAGTGGCTGACTTTATTTTTGGAGGGCTCCAAAATCACTGCAGATGGTGACTGCAGCCATGAAATTAAAAGACTCCTTGGAAGGAAAGTTATGACCAACCTAGCATATTAAAAAGCAGAGACATTACTTTGCCAACAAAGGTCCGTCTAGTCAAGGTTATGGTTTTTCCAGTAGTCGTGTATGGATGTAAGAGTTGGACTGTAAAGAAAGCTGAGCACTGAGGAATTGATGCTTTTGAACTGTGGTGCTGGAGAAGACTCTTGAGAGTCCCTTGGACTGCAAAGAGATCCAACCAGTCCATCCTAAAGGAGATCAGTCCTGAGTGTTCATTGGAAGGACTGATGTTGAAGCTGAAACTCCAATACTTTGGCCACCTCATGCAAAGAGCTGACTCATTTGAAAAGACCCTGATGCTGGGAAAGATTGAGGGCAGGAGGAGAAGGGGACGACAGAGGATGAGATGGTTGGATGGCATCACTGACTCAATGGATATAAGTTTGAGTAAACTCCGGGAGTTGGTGATGGACAGGGAAGCCTGGCATGCTGCGGTCCATGGGATCACAAAGAGTCAGACACGACTGAGCAACTGAACTGAATGGGGCTTGTAGGATCAATTTCTTTTTTTTTTTTTAATTTATTTTATTGAAGTAGAGTTGATTTACAATATTGTGTTAGTTTCTGCTGTACAGCAAAGTGATTCAGCAGTTATACATGTATATACATTCTGTTTCGTATTCTTTTTGATTAGGTTTATTACAGGATATTGACTATAGTTCCCTGTATACAGGAGGACCTTGCTGTTGATCCATCCTCTATATATAATACTTTGGATCGGCTAATGCATCCTCAGTCCATCCCTCCCCAACCCCTTGCCCTTGCATACGGCCTGCTTTCTGGCTCCAGGGTTAAATGCTGCTCATCACCATCATTCCTTGGTGGCATGGCAAGGAAATGGCAACCCACTCCTGTAGTCTTGCCTGGACAGAGGAGCCTTGTAGGCTACAGTCCATGGGGTCACAAAGAGTCAGACACGACTGAGCAACTTCACTTCATCACCAGCACCAGTGGTTTGGACCTGGACATGCCCACGTGGCCCCCGCTGATGTGAGGCTTCTGAACCCATGGGCTGCATGTGACCACGCAGCTCAGTTACTGGTGGAATAACCCAACATTTCCCTTTGGGGAACTGGTCATTGTTGCTGCTAGGCAGGAAGGCGGTGATCATTGTCATGATACACTTGAAAAGTGACCCAGTTTCGAAGAGGGCAAGTGATATTTGCAGTCAGATTATGGGAAAGTACTGGATTCTTCGAGGGTGGGAAAAATGTTGGTGTGATGAGGACTGTTTTGAGTCTTCTAGGCGAGTGATGCTTTCTCTGAGCTGTGCCCTGGTGGAGTCTGGGTTGAGACGCACCAGGAACATGTGGGTCCTGGAAGCCACAGAGCACGTTCAGCCACTGTCCTTGGGGCCCTGGTCTGAGCGGGCTTCTGGGTTCTTTCCTAGGCACCCGGTGGCCACGTTTTTCCACCTGTTTTTCCGCGTGAGTGCCATCGTCACCTACGTGGGCTGTGACTGGTTCAGCAAGAGCTTCGTGGGCTGTTTTGTGACTGTGCTTCTCCTCCTGTCCTTTGACTTCTGGTCTGTGAAGGTGAGCCCCCCCCCCGCAACCTGTGACTCCCTCTTCCGAAACACGGGCTGCGTTTCCAGCAGCTCACTGACCCTTATGCACACTTGAGAATACTGAGCCAACATCACTTAAAAGCAGAGGAAAAAAGTACATTATATAGTTGAATAAATGGCTTCTGGGTGGCCACTGCCATGCTTGCAGACATGTACTATGTGAGGGAGACAAGTCCACAGGGTTTTAGGGTTTTTGTAAATTTCACATATCATATCATAAATAATGTATTTTAAAATTCTATAAAATAGGCGTACATGTATATATATGACATATGTGTATGTATGTCTGGGGAGTCTGTCTTTTTTGTGAATGGAACTTAATTTTTAAAAGTTTTTATTGGAATATAGTTGATTTACGATGTTGTGTTAGTGTCCAGCATATAGCAAAGTGAATTAGTTACACACACGTCTTCTCTTGTTAGATTCTTTTCCCATTTAGGTCATTAGAGTACTGAATAAAGTTCCCTGAGCTATACTGTAGGTACTTATTAGTTATCTATTTTATATATGGGTTCCCCCGATAGCTCAGTTGGTAAAGAATATGCCTACAATGCAGGAGACCCCAGTTCCATTCCTAAGTCAGGAAAATCTACTGGAGAAGGGATAAAATATATATATTTTACATATAGTAGTATGTATATGTCAATCCCAATCTCCTAATTTATCACTCCCCCACTTCCTCCCCCAGTAACCCTAAGATTATTTTCTGTATCTATAACTAATTCTGTTTTGTAAATAAGTTCATTTGCATTGGATTCCACATATATGCCACGTCATATCTGTCCTTCTTTGTCTGACTTACTTCACTCAGTGTGATAATCTCTGGGTCGATCCATGTTGCTGCCATGGCATTATTTCATTCCTTTTTATGGCTGAGTTATATGCCATTTTATATATGTACCACATCTTCCTGATCCATTCCTTTGTCGATGGACAGGTAAGTTGCTTTTTAAGGTAAGCTTAGTTAAGAATTATAGACCTTAAAACTGATTTCGAGAAAGCCCCACTGTTCAGTCCCCCTCTCCTCAGGTTCGACATGAATTGGTCACTTTTATTCATTCAGGATAAGATGAGGCCTCTTTCTTGACCTGTGATCTGATTAGGAGCATTCTGTCCACTTTTCTCAGAATGTAACCGGACGACTCATGGTGGGTCTTCGCTGGTGGAACCAGATTGATGAAGACGGGAAAAGCCACTGGATTTTTGAAGCCAGAAAGGTATCTTCCAATACTTGTCAAGCTAGAGCCGAGAAAACGGCCGTGGAAAGGCCCTATGGGTTCCTTTCAAGCTCTGCATGATCTGATCCCTGCCGGACACAAGGCCCATGGGGCTGGTGCCCGTTCAGAACCCCCACTGGCAGAAGCCTGTGTGATATTAACGAAAATCAGACCACGCTCCTTTGGGACCGTTCCTGCGAGTTGTGCAACCGAATCTCTTTCTTGCCGTAGGTCTCTCCAGACATGGTGGCTGCCACAGAGGCGGAAGCGCGGGTCTTCTGGCTCGGCCTCATCGTCTGTCCCATGATTTGGATCGTGTTCTTTTTTAGCTCCTTATTTTCCCTGAAGCTCAAGTGGCTGGTAAGGCAACACTTGCTCGGATGTCTGTACAGAACTGGCGGTTGTAGAAGTGGGTTTTTGTTCTTGATTGAGCGATCGGTGGATTGAAACAGCTTTATCGAGAAAGAATTCACATACCAGGCAGTGCGCTCATTCTGTGTGTCTGATTCGGGAGCTTCCCAGGTGGCTCAGTGGTAAAGAATCCACCTGCCAAGCAGGAGACAGGTTTGATCCTTGGGTCAGGAAGATCCCCTGGAGAAGGAAAGGGCAACCCACTCCAGTATTCTTGCCTGGGAAATCCCATGGATAGAGAAGCCTCGAGGGCTACAGCCAGCGAAAAAGCGAAAATCGCTCTGTCGTGTCCGATTCTTTGTGACCCCGTGGGCTGTATAGTGGGGTCACAAAGAGCTGGACACGACTGAACGACTGAACAACAGCAACAAGTCTGTTCTCAGGGTTGTGCAGCCAGCACCACAGTCAGTTTTAGGAAATTTTTATCACCCCTGGAGATCCTGAGCCCTTTAGCCATGACCCTCCCCATGCCTCTGTTCCCCTAGCCCCTGTCGTGAAAGTGTTAGTCGCTCAGTCATGACCAACTCTTTGTGATCCCATGGACTGTGGCCTGCCAGGCTCCTCTGTCCAGGGAATTCTCCAGGCAAGAATACTGGAGTGGGTAGCCAATCCCTTCTCCAGAGGATCTTCCCAACCCAGGAATCAAACCAGGGTCTCCCGCATTTCAGGCAGATTCTTTACCACTGAACCACCAGGGAAGCTCTCCATAAAGGTTGCCGAACACTGGTGAGCGTGGGCCGGAAACACTCCTGCTTGGTTTGGGAGGAACATTTCAATCTGTGCTCTCAGGAGAATGACCTCTGTTTGTTTAAGTGCAGGCCCTCGTGATAGCTGGGATCTCTCTCCAAGCCGCCAACCTGTATGGCTACGTCCTGTGTAAGATGGGAGGCGAGAGCAACATCAGCAAAGTCACAGCCAGTTTTCTGTCCCAGACGGTGTTCCAGACGGTGAGTTACTCAAGTCTGACTCCTGGACCCCTGATCTCCAGACACTTGGAAGTCCTGGAGGCCTGCTGGCAGTGGCAATTTATGATGGTTTTCTGTATCAGCCAGGCTGCCAGTGTTAGCTGGGTTTTTGTTTGTGGTTTGTGGTTAAAATGTGCACAACAAAATTTACCCTTTTAGTCATTTTTAAGCGTACAGTTCAGTATACCCACATCATCATGCTGCCACAACTCTTTCATCCAAGCAAACTCTGTACCCACTAAACATTTAACTCATTCTCCACCCTCCCCAACCCCAATAAACTCCAGGCAACCACCTACTTTCTACCCACAGGAGTCTGACTAATGTAGGGACCTCACGTAAGTGGAATCACACAGCGCTTGTCATTTTGTGATTGCCATTGTTGGTTTAGAGTGATTTCTTTAAACTACAGAGGGCTTCCTTGGTGACTCAAGACAGTGAAGAGTTTGCCTGCAGTGGAGGAGACCTGGATTCGATCCCTGGGTTGGGAAGCTCCTTTGGAGAAGGGAATGGCAACCCACTCCAGTATTCTTGCCTGGAGAATTCCATGGACAGAGCCTGGTGGGCTACAGTCTATGGGGTCACAAAGTGTCGGATACCGCTGACGTGACTAACACTAATACTATTACTACTACTACCCAGGTGGCTCAGTGGTAAAGAATCTGCCTGCCAATGCAGAAGATGTGGGTTCTATCCCTGGGTGGGAAGGATCCCCTGGAGAAGGAAATGGCAACCCACTCCAGTATTCTTGCCTGGAGAATTCCATGGACAGAGGAGCCTGGTGAGCTACAGTCCATGGGGTTGCAAAGAGTGGGACATGACTTAGGAAATGGCAACCCACTCCAGTATTCTTGCCTGGAGAATTCCATGGACAGAAGAGCCTGGTGGACTACAGTCCACAGGGTCACAAAGAGTCTGACATGACTGAAAGACTAAACAACAACAGAATTAAAGCCGTTACAATTTTTTTAAACCTAGCCTGAGTTCTAGAAGCAACAAACAGATCGTCTAAATGTGACCAGGCTCTTCCTGAAATGGTTTGAGCTATCTTAAGTGTGAACAGTGCAGCTTTAAGCCAAGACTTCGAGCAAGCAGCCCTGAAGGCTTTCAGTTCACCGTGGGCTTGCTCTGGCCTTGATTCGGCAGCCAGGGCACGCACACGTGGGACAGAAAGCCAGGGCTATCTCTTCCCCTTGCAGGCCTGTCCCAGCGACTTTCAGAAGCCTGGCCTCGAGGGGCTGGAGATTCACAAGCATTAGGTAAGCAGTGGGGTCAAGATGGTGGCCTGGACGGTGCGGGGCTAGGGGCTCTCGTGGAAGCGTGGCTCCCCTGGGCTCAGCTGGGCCTCCCAGCGGGCCCGAGCAGTCTGTGTGCACAGTTGGGGGCGGGGGGAGACCAACCTGTGTACTGGGCTTTCCTGGGCTGGGTGGCCTCACGGCCCTTTAGAGGGGTCCCACCTGCCTCACCTTAAACAGGTGCAGATTTGACCCTGGGCAGGCCAGGGGGGGCAGGTGAAGAGAGGAGTGGGAAAGAACAGGGGGACGTGTGCCCCTTCCACTTCCGTGCCCGGAGTCAGAGGGGAAACAGGAATTTCCTCTTTCCTAAGCTGCTCTCAGTTCCTGTGAGTCTTTCAAACTGTGAGTGTCTCAGGGCAATAAGGCTCTCTTACACTTTGGATCTCTCCTTTCATGCAACTTGAAAAACCCTGTAAATTGTCGTGTCTGGCATTGGAAATTGCGATATACATGCTGTGCTTAGTCAGTTGTGTCCGACTCTTTGTGACCCCATGGACTGTAGCCCGCTGGGCTCCTCTGTCCATGAGGATTCTCCAGGCAAGAATACTAGAGTGGGTTGCTATGCCCTCCTCCAGGGATCTTCCCGACCCAGGGCTCAATCCTGGGTCTCCTGCATTGCAGGGGGATTCTTTACCAGCTGAGCCACCAGGGAAGCCCACTGCCAGATACAGTAAGCACATAATTCCTGTATGGGGTGTCTGCACTGACCCCCAGTTCTGTTCATGCGGGTGATTCACGGGTTTTTGACTGTGCGGCTGCATCCTGTGCACTGAGCTCGGCCCAAGCCCCAGTGGGAGGCTCTGTCGCTATTTGAATTTTTCCTCTATCTGAGAAAAGCGTAGGGTCTGCGCTACACTCTCAGTGGTAAAGAATCCGCCTGCCAATGCAGGAGACTCGGGTTTGACCCCTGGGTTGGGAAGATTCCCTGGAGTAGGAAATGGCAACCCACTCCAGTGTTCTTGCCTGGAGCATTCCATGGACAGAGAAGCCTGGTGGGGCTACAGCCCATGGGGGCTGCAAAGACTTGGACATGACTTAGTGATTAAACCACAAGAACGACGCTGCAGCGAAACCACACATTCCTCCCTTTATCCCTTTGGTTCTTTTTCAGGCTTATTTTCCGAGGCAGCAAAGGCACAAGTGAGATGTTCTGTGACGGGACAGCTTCCGACAGAGAAGAGAATTCCATGACCCACGAGCTGCTGGGTTTCACGAGAAGCAGGCCTCGGGACAGAGGTTTGAGGAGCTGTTTTTATTTTTCAAATGACGCATCTGTAAAGAATGCCCTTTACATACGTTCTAAAGGGAAGGTGTACAAACGCTAGATGATTAAAGTGTCTCTGAAAAGTGATGTCACGCCACGCCCGGGGCTGGTCCCTTTCTGCCTGTGACCCACGCGCTGTCCCCACGCTGGCCAGGCGTGACGGGATGGGTCGTGCTGCTTCCGTTCTTTCACAGCCTCCTGTCTCAGGAGCCGACGAGGTTCTCTCCTTCTGGCAGACGCTGACTACAGAACTCCTGGATTCCTGGAAAACAGGACGGCAGGCGCAGAAGCACTGGGGGCTTTCGGTGGCCCTGCCCTGTGCTGGCGAGCCCGCGTCTGAATGGGGCGGAGTCCCAGGTGGCTTAATTCACCCCAGAGTCCCATCTCAGCTGATGCCCTGAATCTCTGCAAGTGAGCCCAGTACGCTGGCTGCCTGTCCGTGGTTACAGCCATGGCTGGAGGCCTCCTGTTGGCCCGTTCTCCAGAATGAGGATCCCGGAAATGTTGCTGCTTACACTGGACACCATTTCACTAGGCCGGCAGGGCTCAGCCACAAGCCTGGAGCTTTAACTACCAACACATCTGCCTCAACTTCAAGGCCTCTGACAGCTGCCCATTGACTGAATCAGGCCTGCATCTGGGTCTGGTTTGGCTCACTGTGCTTTTTTTTTTCCCCCTTCTTAAATTCTTTTTACAGTTTTACTGAGGTGTAACATTAATATTTCCTATACTGTAAACTTCACCCTCACCGTGCTTTTAAGCTATGACTTAGTTCATAACACTGATGGACTGGAAGATTTTCCCAGACTCCTGGCTTCCTGGGCTGAGGGGGTCATCCCAGACCCCTCCACCCCCATGTCCCCATGGAGGCGGCATGGCCATTCATGACCCTGAATGGGATCTTCTCACTCCCAAGCCCACTCTGCTCACGTGCGTCCCTTCCTGGCCCCGTGGCCCTCTGGATTCACAGGTCCCCTTAAGCACTTACTCTGAATTATACTTCTGTAGGCGACAGTGGCTGGTGAATCTGGTGCTTCTACCAAAAAAGACTGTCCTTTGTCGCAGCTCTTACCTTAAAGAAACAAAGGAAAAATTAAAACCCACAAAGAGAACACAGTGGTGACCTGAACCTGTGCCTGTGACACCGAAGATCTCGGGCCCACCTCTCTCGTAATGAAGATCAAAGCTGAGACAGAACGTCGGGGTCTCTGGGACCTTGCCTGCCTCCCCTCCACCCAGCAGCGAGTCGGGCTGGCGTTGCCTCATGGCTCTGACCTGTGCCTGGGCAATGCTGGTGTGTGTGTGTGGGGGGTGTGTGTGTGTGTGTGGGTGTGTGTGTGGGTGTGTGGGTGTGTGTGTGGGTGTGTGTGGGCTGGCGTTGCCTCATGGCTCTGACCTGTGCCTGGGCAATGCTGGTGTGTGTGTGTGTGTGTGTGTGTGTGTGTGTGCGCGCGCGCGCGCCTGAGAACCCTCTGGGTGAAGTGTGGCAAATGCAGGTTCCAGGGCCCCATAAAGAACAGATTTAGCAGCTCCTGGGTGGGCCCGGGAACCTGCATTTAAAAAAGATCGATTCATTCTCCAGTAAGAAGATAATGAAGACTCAGAGTGAAAGAGTATGGAGGACAGAAGGTTACACCGTGAAGAATGAGTTCAAGGGAAGCTACAGGGGTGTCAGCTGTCTTTCTAGAAATAAGTAAGTGTGGCGTATGCATACATATACACACACAAGTATTTTTTTTAAAAATGCTTGGGAGGATGCACATATTCCACTCATTGCTTTCTCCCTCTGTAACTGTATCTTGAAGGTCACTGCACCTTGGCATCAACCCATCCAGGTGGGCATGGGGGGTCCTGGGCCGGGGGGAGCTCCTCTCCTGTCTGGTCCTGAGTAGACCCTGCCCCCACCCCCCCAGCCCCCGTCCCTGCTAGAGAAGCTGGATCAGTGGTCCCACAACCCACCGCTGCTCCCCGGCCTCTGGGGGGACCCTGGCCAGGCCAACTGCAGATCAACTGTCTCCCCAGCACGTTGCTGGGTAGGACAGGGACACCCGAGGGTTTGGGGGTGCTGAGAGGGGCCCCATGCACTGGCCTGGACACTGCGGGTAGAAGCAGCTAGGGAAGCCTCCGAGTTCCTGCTCGCAGACCAGGTCTGGGAGGTCACGGGTCCCACAGAAGGCTCGTGGGGCCACTTCCTCCTGATGTTCACCCAGTGTCCTCTCACTCCTCGTCCTCCCCTCCCCAGGAGACCTGCCCGAACCTTCACACCTTGCTCTGGTTGGCTCCCCACCACCACAAACCTACCCTCTCCCTGCCCTGTCCAAGACCGCCCCCCTCATGTATGCCATCCACCCGTGCAGCCCCCACGGTGGCTCCATCACATCCCCACCTAACACGTGAGCCTGAGGCTCAGAGCCCCACAAGGACCTGCCCGAGCCCAGAGCCAGTGGAGGGGCGATGGGGGTGGGGGGTCCAGGCCTGGGGCGAGGGTCGAGGGGGCTGGGATCCCGACACCAAAGCCTGGCAGCTCCCTCGCTGCATGTTTGCACAGGGGCTGCGCATGGCCTCCAGTCTCCCTGGTGATGGGGCGGCTCCCTCACTGAACAAAGCGGTTCTGGGGGCCTTGGCAGCCTCACTGGGCCCTGTCTGCCTTGCCGCAGCCCATGGCAGTGTTCACCCCCATCCCTTCCCATGCTCGCTGCCCCCGGCTGTGCGGTTTCAACTGGAGGCGAGGTTTGGGGAGGTGCGCCCTGTCACACGGGAGTGTGCCCACTGGACGGCACCGTGTCCTTGCAGCTCAGCACTGAGCCCCGAGGCCGCCGTCCAGCCACCTCTCCTACCAGTGCCTCTGAGGACTGAGGCCGCCACAGCCTGCAGCTGGCGGGAGTGAGCACTCAGGCCCGCTGCCCACCCAGCCCTGCATGCTCGCATGGCCAGCCTGCCTCCAGGGGCGGTACCTGCTCCTACGACCCCAAGGGACACGCTGGTCAATGCGAAGACAACACTCGGGAAGGCTGGAAAAGCAGCCAGAGTTGCTTCCCGGGGGGAACCAGGTACCACAGGTGCTGCTGGATGTGGGCACCATCGAGGAGGCTCCAGAAGCCCCCCCTGCTGGGCTCCCAGGCGCTCTGGGTCTTCACGCCCCCCTCCTCGGGGCAGGCCTCCTCCACACTGTGCTCTCGGCCCCCTCTAGGCCGTCCCCCCATCATGGACATGGCCCCCTCTGCTCCTGACCTCTCACCAGCTGACATGCTAAGGCTCTGCCCGTTCCACACAGTGCCAGCAGGGAGCCGGCTCTCCCATGCTCACTGGCCCTGGGTGGCATCCCCAGCTCCCCAGGGGGGTCATGCTGGGCAGCATGGACGTCAGGGACACCTCCTCCTCCCCACCTGCCCCAGCCTGTCGCTTCCCCTCTCTGTGTCCCTTCCTCTCCACGCTGATGCCCGGCTCGGTCCTGCCCTAACCATCTCCCAACCAGTGCAAGTGGCCCACGGCCTCAGCCTCTAAACACACACAGCAACCCCCTCCCCGGTCTCATTTCCTGACAGCTGGGGTCCAAACCGTGAGGCTTGGCTGCAGAGCCGTCCACACCAACTCCCCGACAGTCTCCCTTGCCCCTTAGGCCTCATCTGCAAAACCTCACTGCCCCACTTCCTCGTCACAGACACATCTAACTGCAGCAAGCCCGACTCTGTTATGGTGGGGAAAGAAAGTCGGTGGTGGGTGTCACTGAAAGAGGGGGTGGCTGTCCCCAACTCCACGCAGCAAGCTGATGCCCTGGAGTGAGTGTGGTGTGGAGATGGGGGCCCCAAGGACTCTGGTACCCAGAGAGGTGCACAACCCTTGAAGGCAGGCCAGCAACGTGCCCTCCTGCTCACCCATCCGGGCATCAAGAGGGCTGTGCCGGGCTTCCCTGCAGACAGGTCAAGGTTGGTTGCCCTTCCTCATGGTTCTCAAGGCTAATTCTGTCGATGACTTTCACGTCAGGACCTAATTCCTGTGTGAAACAGGACTCGAATACATGCCCTCACCTCCTCCCCCTCGTCACCCCCGCCTGGCCCCTCTCCATGCTGACTTCCTCTCCTCCCGCCCCCTGCACCAGGTGCCTCCATGACCAGTCTCTCCTCCACCCTTGCGGGCCCTTCCCGCCTCCCCGAGGCCCTCCTGCTCCCTCACCACACGCCCACGTGTTTCCCTGCTGCTCTCAGCTGGAGGGCGCACGGGCCCCATGCGGGAGGGACGCACCCACCTATGCGTGGATCCAGAGGCACTTTGCCAAGCAGCGGGATCTTCAGGTCCTGGCACATGGCCTCCGCACCCCCTGTTGTTGGTGGGAATATCTGAGACTCTCTCTGAAAGGCAATGTGAAAGGGGGAGGAATCCTGAGTTTGTGTCAGAATTGTATGAATGGACCACACTTTAAACAAACTTTAAATAAAAAAAGGCTCTTCTGAGTGTGAAAAGAATTTCCATTAAACCGGCAACAGAGGTTTTTTTTTAAACTATTCCAGTTCCCAAACGATGGGGAAAGCAGAAATGGTTTCCCAGACACCTGACCCCACCATCTCCCCAAGCGTGGAGGCCGGGACCTGGGGGGAATGTGCTCTCACCTGGCATTTGGGGCAGATGAAGCCGCTCATGTTCTCCACCACCCCAATGATGGGCAGCTTCACCTTGTGGCAGAAGCTGATCTCTTTCCGGACATCCTGGAGTGACACTTCCTGTTAAGGTTCCAGAAGACTGGTTATTTCAGAGTCTGGGCACAAAGAGGGAACGATTGCGTGGTGGAGGGACGGCTGCAGGGCCACAGCGTCACTGTCGTGAAGCTTTAGAGACTCTGTATGTAAGGGCTTCCCTGGTGGCTCAATGGTAAAGAACCTGCCTGCCAATGCAGAATTGCAGAGAGTCAGACACGACTTAGCGACTGAACAACAACCGTTCCATGAGTGTTTCATGCAACCACGTGTGAGCCCTGTTTTAGCCCGGGGCGGGGGCAGCCTGCAGGCTTGCCTGGCTGCCCTGTTTTCGTAGATTGAGTTCTTCTGGAGCACAGCCTGACCTCCACATTACCTCTGGCCACTTCATCCCATAATGGTACCACTGGGGAGCTGGGACAGAGACCCTGTGATCCGCAAAGCCTGAAATAGTTCCCCTCTGGCCCTTAACAGAAAAAGTCTGCTAACCTCTGACCTTGGTTATCATGACCACAACTTTATGGACCAAAAGAAAATAAGGAATATTACCCGGTTTGGAGCCCTGCGAATTCACTTCTGGACCCTATGTGCCTTACAGCGAGAGGAGCGTGGGTAATCAGAGCTTAGTACCCTCCCCAATCCATCTGTAATTTTATTGCAGACACATGTCCAAGTGTTGTGTGCTATCAAGCACAGCTCTAATAGTCGTGGGCCCCCAGTGGACCCGGGCTTTGAGTCTATTCTCCTGAGGCCCACGTTTGCCTCTTGAGCCCTTGGAGGCTGGGGTGCAGACAAAAGGGCTTGGCTAGAAAGTAAACCTTCTGGTACTAAGCATCTCCGTAGGGTGCCTCTGGTTCTCTCCCTAGTGTCCTCTAAAAGCCCTGCTTCCTCAAAAATGACCCCCAAAGAAAGCCAGCTGCTGCATGTGCAAGGCTCCGAGGGAGTGGGTGTGCCCAGCGTGAAGTCCTGTTTTCTGGAGAAGTGACAGATACAGAAGCAGACACAGCGCACCCTCGCCGCTTCCGGAACGGCCACTGCCCTGCTCCTGAACCTAAGGGGGGCTCTGTTTCCTTTCACAGTAAATGTGGTATTGGAGAGGCCACTCTTGTGTCAACTCGATTGCTGCTGTTGCTTTTGACCATTTTTAGAGTGGTTTTAGGCTCACAGAAAGCACACAGTCCCCACACGGGAAGCCTTGCCCGCTGTCAGCACCTGCCGTCGGGGTGGACGTCCCAGCTCCACTGTCCCTGAGGTCACTTCTTTGGGACTTGCTCTCGAGAGCACGGCTGGTCTAAGGGTCTAAAAGTGCAGGGCTGGTCGCCCAGCTCTGTTAAATATCCATCAGGAAACATTTCTAATGAAGCATCCGTCTTCTCTCCACCGCCATCCTTGGGCCAGGCCCCCTTCCACACCTGCTCTAGCCAGCCCCCATCCCAGCCACCTCATGCCTCCCTGTCCACCGACAACGGCTGAACTGAAGACAAACATAAGGTTTCTGCGGATCCCAGCCAGGGTGTTGGGGGGCCCAGGGCCTTGGGCAGTGGGAGAAAAGAGCCCCCTCAGTGCGCTGCAATGTGGACCCTGCTCCGCCCGGCCCTCACTCACCTGCGGCGTGGTAATGATAACCACCCCGTCGATGTGCGCCGTGGCCAGGTACTGCACCACTGAGAGGTGTTCGTCTGAAGTCCCGGGCGGGGTGTCCACGATGAGGTAGTCCACCTCGCCCCAGTCCACATCGCGGAGGAACTGCTTGATCATGCCTGTGGGGGAGGCCACGGTGATGCACACTGGCTCCTGTCCTCTGACCCTACAAAAGCACAGCTCCTGACCCTTACGCACAGCTCGTCTATGCGCTCCGTCGGTGGGGTCTGGCAGTGCCTGGGGGCTTGTCCAAAACTAGGGAGGGTCCTCTACTCGCCTCCAGGGTGGCCAGGGAACTGCTAACACCCTGTGTGGAGGACCGTCCACCCCCAACTTCCCCAACAAGGGATTGTCTGGCTCGGAACATCACAGCACAGAGGCTGAGGAGCCTTGCCCAGGTTGGCACTTCCGTACCTGCAGCCTGGACACCCTATCAAACTGGTACTGACTTCACCCCATATCCTCTTCTCTCTGACAAGAGCACAAACCACCAGAGGGATCATTTCAGGATTAGGTGGGTTTTCAGGAGAGAAAAACCCATCAGAGATACGAAAATTTGTAACATTACATTTATTACATAAAATTGGAATTTCTATGGGCTCTCTTCAACCAGTGAAGAAAGAGGCCACCAGGGACACAGGCCATCCTGATGGGATGGGATTTGCTTCTGCCCCTGGAAGGACGTGATGAGAGACAGAAAGCAGAGTGACAAACCATTTTTCTTTGGTCCCCTCCAGATGACAGCATCGTCGGGGCTGCTGAGTAAGAAACCCACCGACATCACCCCCAAGTTGTCTTCCAGGAACTGGAAAGGATGGTGCAAGAGACATTTTACTTCAAACCACAGTGCCAGGCACTTCCCTATGTCTTGTGTCTGAGCGCGGGTGGAAGAAATTGAGGGGGCAAAGTTACTATGTGATGTGAGTATATATTCACTTTTTGAATCCTTAAATCTCTCCCACCCCCAAAAAAATCATTAAAAAAAAAGGTTACCATATTTGGGGGGATTGAAAGAATCACCATACGGCCCTAGGTGGCAATGACAATGAACTCAGCTGAAATAAACAAATACGGTCTCCTCTGAAGGAGGTCACAGAGGATGAGATGGCTGGATGCATCATGACTCAGTGGACATGAGCTTGAGCAAACTTGGGAGACAGTGAAGGACAGGGAAGCCTGGTGTGCTGCAGTCCATGAGGTCGCAAAGAGGCGGGCATGACAGAGCGACTAAACAACAACAAACTTGCTGTTTTAATCTGGCTGGCCCCACTTCTGGTTTCGTACATAAAGTTTTATTGGAAAAGGGCCACAGTCATTCATTTGCATATCACTACTTTCCATCTACAATGGTGGCAACTGTTTGGCCCACAAACTGAAAAGAGCTACTCTGAGCCAATCTCTGGTCGTAACTGGATCCCCCAGGCCCAGGAAAGTGCCTCAGTGACTACCCATTGGCTGAGAAATAGCCACCGACTGACTGCCCACCACTATCCCTTATGTACACACCACCCTGAAGGGAAGGCCTGGGGTGGGCACTCACCACTGGAGACCAGCCCGAGCCGCTCTGGTGAACCTGTGGGAACAGGAGCCTGTCTCATTTGTGAGAAATTACACACCCTGGTCATGCTTTACACGCAAAGTTTATGCAGTAGGAGGGCAGTTTTATAAATTACGATTCGTTGTCTTAAAGGCTGCCACTGAATTCTTAACAGGGAGTGAATACCAGGGGGTCAGGGTTTGGCGATACAGGTGCATGCTCAGTTGCTCAGTCATGTCCGACTCTTCGCAACCCTATGGGCTGCAGCCCACCAGGCTCCTCTGTCCATGGGATTTTCCAGGCAAGAATACTGCAGTGGGTGGGTTGCTGTGCCCTCCTCCAGGGGACCTTCCCAACCCAGGAATGGAACCTGTGTCTCTCATGTCTCCTGCATTGGCAGGCAGGTTCTTTACCACTAGTGCCACCTGGGAAGCCAGAGATACAGATGATAGGGTGCATACACTTTCCCCTCCCAGGTTGGGCGATCTGGGAACTCTGCTTAAATATCGCGTCAGGGAACTGATGTTCATCAGAGTCCAGTATGATCTGGGGGATTTTAAAAGCATGACAGAAACCGGTTGGGGGTTGCTGCGAAGATGCAGGTAACTGAGTGGAGGGACGCCCCTGAGTGACGCAGCGGTCACGGAACCCTCCCGCTGGTGGTCTGAGCTGCTGCCCCAGGGGACAAGGCCTGGAAAAGGGGTATCGGTGGGAAGCTGGGGCTATTTCAAGACCCAGATGCTTTCCAGTTAGGTGTCACTAACTGCCAGGGTGAGGGCTTCCCTGGTTGTTCAGTGGCAAAGAATCCACCTGCCAAGGCAAGAGACTCAGGTTCCATCCCTGGGTTGGGAAGATCCCCTGGAGAAGAAAATGGCAACCCACTCCAGTATTCTTGCCTGGAGAATCCTACGGACAGAGAAACCTGGCAGGCCTTAGTCCCTGGGGTCAAAGAACAGTCGGACACGACTTATCGACTAAGCAACAACAAACAGCCAGGGTTGAAGTCCACTCCGACGCTTCTCTATGAAACTGGAACTTACGCAATTTCTAACTGCACATCAGTCTTAGAAGTTATGCTTCAGGCAACTCTGGAGCCAAAAGAGAAGGCCCATTTTTCCTGGTGACATCTTACTTTTGTAAACAGTTGACTCAGATATAATTCACATACCACACAGTTCACCCAGTTAAAGTGTACACTTAAATGACTTCAGGATAGTCACAGAATTGCACATCCATCACCACAATCAACGTCAGAACATTCTGTTTACTCTAAGAAGATACCTTGCACCCCTCAAGTGTCACCCCCAACCACCACGCTTCCCCCCACTCCTAGGTCACCATGGATCTACTGTGTCTACAGAGGTGCCTGTCCCCAACATTTGACAGAAATGCAATTCAGGTAATATGTGACTCTTTGTCACTGGCTTCGAAGTCATACTTCAAAAAAAAAACAAAACATTAATTCCTATTAATAATCATTCTCTAAGTCACTGGTCTTGAAAGAGGGGGTAAACCCGATGATCCAACGGTACAGGAGAAGAAAAGGGTGGAATTTCTCACCATTTACAATGTTCAGTTTTTATAAACGACTTGTGCGCCGGCTCAGTGGGTAGCACGTGTGTGTGACTGACGATGAAGGGAGACCCATGCTCCAGAGCCTGCTGCCCGCGGGTACGCGGTCAGAGCCATGGTCCCGCTGCTCTGCCCTGACCCCGCACGGCATCAGCACCTCTCAGCACATGGAAAGCAAGTGCCAAGCCCTGACCAGAGTCCCCAGGGGCTGGTCCCGTCCACCTAGGCTACTCTCTGCCACCCTGAGGGCCACTCTGCCTGGCCCCACAGGCTACTGGGTATGAGGACAGTCCCCCAGCCCAGCATGCCTTCCTCCTGGCTTCTCTAAGCAGGGTGCCCTTGACCACCTCCTCCCAGAGAGCAGCTCCCCGGGCCCCCTCCCTGCCATCTGTCCCATCCCCTCGCTTCACGTAGATTCCTATTGTCACCCGTCCTTCCCATGAGGGCAGGGTCTTTATCTGCCTCGTTCACCTCTGAATGGCAGCACCCAGTGCTTCGTAAAGAATGAACCCATCCCGACAGCCCCGGACAAGGCTGGTCCTCCAGGCTGGCTTCAAAACGCAACCCTCTGGGGAGCCCCTTCCTGGCTGGCTCTGCGCACCAGGGTGGGAGGAGGCGGTGGCACCTAGTTCGGCTGCCCCCCATCCCCCAATCCCACGTCACCCGCCTGCCTCGCAGTCTCACTTCCCCTCACTTCCCCAGTGACCACAGGGGCAGAAAGATTCCCTTGCTTCCAGCCTACGGAGCCCTCGCCAGCCCTGCTCAAGCTTTCCCAGCCAGGACCAAGTTTTCGTGTCTGACTTCTGCATTTGACTTGCTCTTTCCCTTCCCCTCTAAGACGGCATCGAAATGAACACTTCTCAGATGGCTTGGATGAACTTACAGATGGGTTGCCCCCCCCAATACACCCCCAAACTCACAGCTGTTGTTAAAAGTAGACCCTCGACTGAACCCTCCCTGATGTGGTCACATCCAGGTAAAAATGCACGTGCTCCGCTGACCCCCTGGCTTAGGGTGCACAGCTCAGGGCTCAGGTTCATTATAAGAAAATATTTCCCAGCGTTTTTAAAATTTTGCTCTTACCTGTTCTCCTTCCAATCCCATGATCTTGGGAATTGACGGCCCGCATATATCGATGTCTAGAAGAGCAACCTGGGGAACGAGAAGAGATCAGGGCAGTGATGCAACGCAGGTCCAATCCTCTGGGTGTGCACAATCGGGAGGGGACGGGGTTCGAGCAAAAGAAGGGAGGGGAGAAGACACAGAGAAACCAGGTGGAACATGGACTGAGTGGAGTCTCAGAGTTACAACATTCACTTCCGGGTCTTGGAGACACAGTCAAGACACCCAACAAGTGCAAAGTACATCAACACCCCCATGCTCCCCCCAACCCCTGCCACCCTCAATATGGCCTGTTTTCAAGGTGAGCTTATGAACCAGGATGTCAGGTTGTTCGCAGATTCAGGTCCAGCCGCTGTTTACCTGGTCTTTACCACATCCTGTGGGGGCGGTGGTGTGTGTGTGTGTGTGTGTCCTGGGGTGTGTGTGTATGTGTATCCTGGGGTGTGTGTGTGTGTGTATCCTGGGGCGTGTGTGTGTATCCTGGGGCGTGTGTGTGTGTGTATCCTGGGGCGTGTGTGTGTGTGTCCTGGGGGTGTGTGTGTATCCTGGGGTGTGTGTGTGTGTATCCTGGGGCGTGTGTGTGTGTATCCTGGGGTGTGTGTGTGTGTGTATCCTGGGGCGTGTGTGTGTCTGTCCTGGGGTGTGTGTGTGTGTATCCTGGGGCGTGTGTGTGTGTGTGTGTCCTGGGTTGTGTGTGTGTGTGTCCTGGGTTGTGTGTATGTGTGTATCCTGGGGTGTGTGTATGTGTGTATCCTGGGGTGTGTGTGTGTGTGTGTATCCTGGGGCGTGTGTGTGTGTGTGTCCTGGTTGTGTGTGTGTGTCCTGGGTTGTGTGTGTGTGTGTGTCCTGGGTTGTGTGTGTGTGTGTCCTGGGTTGTGTGTGTGTGTGTGTCCTGGGTTGTGTGTGTGTGTGTCCTGGGTTGTGTGTGTGTGTGTATCCTGGGGCGTGTGTGTGTGTCCTGGGTTTTGTGTGTGTGTGTGTGTGTCCTCGGTTGTGTGTATGTGTGTGTGTGTCCTGGGGTGTGTGTGTGTGTGTGTGTGTGTGTGTGATCATTATATCTGCTTTACCAAAGAAGAAACTGCGGCTCAGTCTAGGGGTGTGTGTGTGTGTGTGTGTGATCATTATAACTCTGCTTTCCCGAAGAAGAAACTGCAGTTCAGAGATGCCCAGAGACTTGTTCAACAAGCAAGGAAGAGAGCTGGGACTTAAACCAAGGTCTCTGGACTCCAATACCAGGGTTCTTCCCACGGATCCGGGGGCCTGGCTAGGAGGGCCAGAGTGGACCCTCCAGCTGAGTTCTGATCAAGCCCTGTTTTCCTGTAATGCTGAAGGTTAACAGTGGCGTAGGTTCAACTTCTAAAGGAGAAAGTAAGAATAAGGAAACACACAGAAGTTCTTTGCTAGTGACATGTCCAGCCCAGGAGGACTCTTTCCACCCCAAATGCCCCGCTTTCCTCATGTGATACGTGAAAAGGTCTGACACAGCTCTCAGAAACTCTCTAAAGAGCAGAGCTATTCATCCTGAAAGCTCTTATGTCTTAGATCCAAAGTGCAGCACCTCTGGGTAACTTTTTAACTTGTCCCAAATTCGTTTCTTGCTTCCCTCTTCCATTCTCTCAACAATCCCTTATGATCGCCTCCTGTGATCCTCACATGACCTCACACCGGGGTCAGCAAAGGGGTTCATACACTGGATCACCATCTGCCTCCTGCGCCCTCTGCTGGACCTCAAGAAGAATGCAACAGAACTCATCCTAAAGACCATTCTTGAGGCTTCAGGCTGGTGTGTGTTTAATGGTCCAGAGATTTTACATCAGAGCCTGAGGACCTGGGCAATTACACCATCCCTACAGCCCTAATGGGAGACTTTTGTCAAGGCTCTTGAGTTTCTAGCCTCTCGGTCTAGAATGTCTCACTCTCTTTTGGGAACAGTTTAACCCGTTTCCTTTTAAGGAATTATTAATACATCCCCTCCACCCCCAACAGAAGGGGTATCTTGAGTGAAAGATGCAGGAAAGATATCCCGTGCACTCATTCCCGTGGTGGTCTTCACCCCCTCCATACTCCAGGGAGTGGAATGAAGAAATAATGATGATGACTATCAGGGACACTGACTGAGCACTTCCTATGCATCTAGTGTCGTGTTAAGCATTTTACAGCTACAGGTATCACCTCACTCAGGACTGAGTCCCATTTTACAGATGAGAACACTGAGGCAGAGAGTCTGATAACCTGCCCACGGTTACAGCAGTGGTGTGGGCAGTGCTGGGAGGTGATGGTGGGCAGACCGACTCTAGAGCCTGTGTTCTTGGCCACCACACTAGACCTCGCCCCACTCTGGCCCCACAGGTTCAGCTAGACTTCGGACCCTCCCTCTTCTCCAGCAGTTAGACCTGCTACTCCATCTCCCCAGCTTTGCTCTCATTTCCTGCCACTGGTTTCAGCCACCGCACTAGCCGTGACCTTGTGGCCCCTCATGGAGACAAGACCAATGTTTCTTGCTGGTTCACCATCACCCTCTGACAACACTCAACTGCTGCTGTAATAACATTCAGACCATGCCTCTTTCCCACGGGAATGTCCTCCTTGGGCGTTAAAGCCTCCTGGGCTGGCCCAGCCCCATTCTCGGCTCCTCCACCGTAGCAGCAGCAGCAGCGGCCCTGCCCTGCCCGCCTGTCCAGTCTGCTCCGGCGGTTCTGGCTCTGGCCTCTGCCTATACCTCCTCCCTCCACCTTCCACCAGCTGCCATCAGAGCCCAGAGGACGCCTTCTCCAACCTGCTGCCCAGCTGGCTCCAGGCAGTCCCTTCTCCCTTTCACCAGATCCCTCGAGCACACCTTAGGTAACAGAAACCAGACTTCAGAGAAGCCCACATCCGTCAGGCAGGCCAATGGGAGTGGCTCCACACATCATAAAACGATCAGAAGAGAAATGAGTTACAAGCGGAATTCAGAGCCACAGTCAATGAGAGAAACACCAAGCTTTCCAGACCCCCTAGTCCCACCTCAGCAAAGTCTCCAGAAGGCCACGGCCTCCCCAGCATTTCAGTCCTCCTGCAACAAAGTTCTTCTCCAGCCAGCACCGGCGCAGCTGGGCTACAAACCAAACCACCAAACCAGGGGCTGGCGAGCTGCAACCCGGGGGCCAAACCCAGAATGCCACCTATTTTTGTACAGACCACAGCTAAGAATGGCTATTATGTTTTTAGAGTAGGGGGAAAAAAATAAAAAGAATATTTTTATTTCATGACATGTGAAAATTATGAAATTCAAAGTTTTATTAGAACACAGCCACAGTCACAGGCTGCTTTTGTGTTAAAGGGGCAGAACTGAGAGTTGCTACAGAAACTGTATAACCTACAAAACCTAAAATAATTACCATCTGGCGCTTTATATAAAAAGTCTGCTGACCTCCAAAATCAACTCTTTTTTAACCCAATGATTTTAAAAATATATATATTCCTGGAGTCCTCGGTGAGATGTCTAAGAGGTCATTGTGCATTTGTGTATCTGTGTGTGTGTACACACACTGAGGGCAGGCTGGAATGGTGGGCTTCATTCCCCTGCCCACGGTAGCTGCCTTTACTGGGTTTTTTTCATGCAGGAAATTTAGCCGTTATTTTATTAAGAACTTAGGATGCTATTTCATACTGGAATAGAATGGTTTATCTCACACAAGTAGAAAGTACTGGCATTTATCCAGTTTTTAGTTTTAAAAAAATAACTGGCAATATAGCGCAGTTTTGAAATGTCAATATTAAATTAAAAGTACTCTACAGTCCCTGCTAGTACTATCTTAATAAAAAAGCCACATAAAAGGGAAAAGCCATTAGTCAGTTATAAGACAAATGTGAAAAGTTAGCCTTTATACATATAAAGTAAATTTCAACATTGAAAATGCAAAAAGAGAAAACTAATTTTCAAAAACTCATCAGTGTATGCAAGAAGGCACACACCAAGGCAGTGGAAAGAACTGAAAATGGTCTGGAACAGCTTTCAACATGAACATAATAAAACTGTTTCTATGTTATACCGAATACCCCTGCAAGGCCCCAAACAGTCCTCTAGTGGAAAAACAGTTGGCAATCTATGCAGAGTTTTGGCAAAACCAAAAAGGTGGAATGCATTCTGCGTTTAAAAAAAAAAAACAAAGAGTATTCATGGTTTCATCAGGTATAACACCATCAGTTCAGTTCAGTCGCTCAGTCGTGTCCGACTCTTTGCGACCCCATGATTCGCAGCATGCCAGGCCTCCCTGTCCATCACCAACTCCAGGGTTTTCCTTAAACTCATGTCCATTCAGTCGGTGATGCCATCCAGCCATTTCATCCTCTGTCATCCCCTTCTCCTCCTGGCCCCGATCCCTCCCAGCATCAAGGTCTTTTCCAATGAGTCAATTCTTCGCATGAGGTGGCCAAAGTATTGGAGCTTCAGCTCCAGCATCAGTCCCGCCAATGAACACCCAGGACTGATCTCCTTTAGAATGGACTGGTTGGATCTCCTTGCAGTCCAAGGGACTCTCAAGAGTCTTCTCCAACACCACAGTTTAAAAGCATCAGTTCTTCGGTGCTCAGCTTTCTTCACAGTCCAACTCTCACATCCATACATGACCACTGGAAAAACCATAGCCTTGACTAGATGGACCTTTGTTGGCAAAGTAATGTCTCTGCTTTTTAATATGCTGTCTAGGTTGGTCATAACTTTCCTTCCAAGGAGTAAGCTTCTTTTAATTTCATGGCTGCAGTCACCATCTGCAGTGATTTTGGAGCCCCAAAAAATAAACTCTGACACTGTTTCCCCATCTATTTGCCATGAAGTGATCAAAGTGAATACTGGGGTCATGTTCTATGATCAAAGCAAAACTGTATGAGGCCCAATGAATAACATGTATTTTCTTTTTTTTAATATCACAGGGACTTCAAATTTCCAGTTGACCTTTTTGGTAAAAAATTTTCTCTTCCTCTCCCTCTCATACCTCTTATTCAAGCTGAAATTCTGAGAGCAGCCCTGGGGAATCTGAATTTTCCTGTCCTCTGTGTACGTGGGTGTGAGTGAATGGCCTAGGTCAGGGGTCAGCAAATGTTTTCTTCAAGGGCCAAATGGAAAGTGTTTCAGGCTTTGTGGGAAAAATCCAGGATGATATGTAGGTTCTAATGTAATACTGTAAAAACAACCATTTATAAACATAAAAACCACCAGAGCTCACAGGCCATAAGACAGGCTCTTGTTGGCAGACCCCTGGCTAGAAAAGACAGAAAGGGGGTTTCATAAAGACCCATAAAGAGAAAGAAGCTTGAACTGAACATAATATATAATCAGCAAGACTAGAAAAATGTACACCTGGTATCCATGTTCATGGCTAGAGAATCCAATGAAATATTCATTTCATTGCTCAACTCCCTTGCATTTCCTTGTTCCCTCTGCAGGGATATAAATTCCAAAGAGGCCAATTCAGCTGCTGCTAAGAGTCAGCCCCCTGCCAGCCATCATGAGCCCTGAGAAAGGAAGGAGCCTCTCCCAGTTTTCCCCAAGGTCCCACCTGCGTGTTTTCATCCTCCGCTAGGCCGTGGGCCAGGTGGGCGCTAAATGTGCTTTTCCCAACGCCGCCTTTCCCAGACAACACCAAGATCTTGTGTTTCACGGTCTTCATTTTTTCTTTGATTTCCTCTATGGCTGCAAAGAAAGCAAGTCAGGTGACCAAACTCCTGACTCAGTCTTTCAGTTTTTAAGTTTTTACTGCAGTAGAGTTGATTTACAATGTTATGTTAGTTTCTGCTGTAAAGTGAGTCAGTTATATCTGTACATATATCTACTTTTCTTTAAGATTCTTTTCCCATATAGGTCATTACAGAGTACTGCTCAGTTTCCTGTACTATACGGCAGGACCTTATTAGTTACCTATTTTATATATAGTGGTGTGTATATGTCAATCTCAATCTTCCAATTTATCACCCCCCTGCCCCGCCCCAGTACCATAAGTTTGTTTTCTACATCTGTGACACTATTTCTGTCTTGTATATAAGTTCATTTGTACCACTCTTTTAGATTCTACATATAAACAATATCATGATATTTGTCTTTCTCGGAATGTCGCTCTTCCGATGGGCTGGAAGGAGGTAAGTGCTCGACTATTTCAAGGGATCGTGAGTGAAACAGCACCTCACCAATGGTAGTAATAAGAGCTACAAAAAATCCAAAAAAGCCCCCAAAACAAACCCACAAGGCTACTAGCACATCTGAGAGTTCCTTACTTCTTGGTTTACTCATTTGTCTCCTCTGCTGCTGCTGCTGCTGCTAAGTCACTTCAGTCGTGTCCGACTCTGTGTGACCCCAGAGATGGCAGCCCACCAGGCTCCCCCGTCCCTGGGATTCTCCAGGCAAGAACACTGGAGTGGGTTGCCATTTCCTTCTCTACTAGAATATAAAGCCCATGAAGCAGGGAACTCAGCAGTGTTCATACTATATTCCCAGGTCCAGAACACAGCTCTGAATGCAGCAGTGATTCCCAACCTGGGGGCAAACCCCACCAGGACGCATTTGGCAGTGTCTTGGGGTATTTTTGGTTGCCATGGGAAGGAGTGCTGCCCACATGTAGCCGGTAGAGGCCAGGAATGCTGCTAAATGTCCTACTATGTTCAGGGCAGAGACACACTCACAACAAAGAATCATCCAGCCCTGAATGTCAGGAGGGCTGGGAGTGAGATGCTGACAAATACTACAGGCACTTAGTACCTGTCACGATAACCATCATTATTACACATTTATAATACTATGTCTTCAGTATTTCCTCCTAGTTCAAAGCCTTAAAACACTGTAACTGTTTTTCGCCAGTTTGCTGTGGAAACGGAGGGTCAGAGAGGTTAAGGCTTAAAAATAAGACAGATGACCTCATCTGTCTCAATCACAGCTGTGTACCCAGCACAGAACACTGTGCCTGCAAGTGATTAATTCATACTTCTGTTGAATTCATGGGAGAAGAGCTCCTCAAAAAGAAAGGAAATTTTGTCCAAAAAAAAACCAGCTGGCAGAGCTAGGATCTAAGCCCAGGCTCCCTGACTTCAAAGTTTATATCCTATTCAGGCTGGTGCCGCCCTCCTTCCGACCAATTCCACTTGCTGTCACTCAAACTTTTCGTCCCACCCCCTCACCCTGCCCACTTTCACCCCTGCCCCGCCCCTCCCGAGACCCCTATGGACTCCACGCCAGTCACGGATTCAGGCTCCGCCCCGACCCCCGCCGATCTTTTCCACGTTCTTCCCCTCCGGGCTCCGCTTCTGTCACTCATTCCTCAAGCCCCGCCCCTTATCTGCAGGCGTTCCTCACGCCCGCCCCCTCTGGGCCCCGACCCTGTCACTCATCCCTACCCCTCCCACTCCACCTACGCCCCGCCTCTTCCGGAATCGCGCTTTTCACTTCCCATTCAAGCCTTGCCCCTTTCTCACCCGGGTCCGCGGCAGCACCAGCTCCAGAAGCGCAGAGCCGCTGGTTGGGGCACCCCTGACATGAGGCCCCTCGACCTGCCTGGGCACTGTCGGCCCCTGGACAGTCTGCGCGGAGACAGGATCACAGTTAGAATGGCTCCTCTCCTTTCAGCTCCCCCTACCCGAGCCCCCTCCGCGCGCTCACCGTGAGGCACCTCCTCCATTCTGCTGCTCTGGACGCTTACGCGTTCACCGGAAACCGCGGTTGCATATTTCCGTCTCGTGGCGCTCAATCTGACCCTCCAGCTGCGCGATATAAGTCTCCGAAAGAGGACTTTGCGCACGCGCAAACCCTGTGGCAGGTGCTTAGGGAGGTTTTCTGTTCCTTTTAAAACTGAGCCTCGGTTATCTATCATAAATACTTAAGCGTGTCTACTAGAAACAAAGGGGTTTCCCTACATCAATGCCATTTTCATACCCAAGAGATTTGATTGACGCAAAGCTGTTAGCTTATATACACTTTTATTTTCAAGTTATGGAGGAGCCTGCCATCCTCGCTCCCCCAATCCCCTTGATTAAATTCAGGTTAAAGTTTTTAGCAGAATGCACTTGAAGTTGTAGCACAGCAGGAAGCGCATGATACCAGTTGGTCCCATTATTGGTGTTATTAGGGCTTGATCACTTAATAAAGATGTTGAGTGCTCAAACAGAAACACACCAGGGAATGGTACCATTTTCCATTTGTAATTAATACGGACTTTGTGGGTGACATGTTGAAGTCACGTGAATATCTTGTTCTCAATCAACCTTTCACCCAGTGGTTTTAGCCTCATTCTTTGCCCAGTGGCAGGGAGGAAAGCATCTACTGTTCTCTAACATTCCCCTCCCAACTCCTCCTCACAAGTCTGTAAGAGTGACGGTGAAGTAAAATAAAATCAAACAAAGCTTCTCTCAGCTTTGTTCCAGGTCTCCTACTCTCCCAGCCAAACTCCTGTGCCTCAGCTGGGATGGAATTTTCCATCTGTTGTGTTTGGGAGCAGAAGGCTGGAAGCCAGGTGGCAAAGCAGATTCCCCAGGCCCATCCCTGACCTACTTAATCAACAACTAGAGGGATGGGCCTGGGAATCTGCATCTTCACATTCTCACCAGATAGCAATGACATCCACTTAAGTTTGAGAACCACTTCTTAGCACGAGCACTCAAGACTCTTTTCTTGGACGACTTTTAGTGGAACTTTCCACATCTTCTGATATCCCATATGAAACATTCCCCAGTCTCCAGCTCCTATTTCTCACTAAGTTCAAACCTATGTATCTCAATCGATGCCTATTGGATTTTACTGCATGGATGTCCTGTGAGCATGACAAACATGTCCACAGCTTTCTCAAACTAGTTCCTGTCTCTGGAGCTCTCATCTCAGAGACTGATGCTACCCCTGCTGAAGCACTCAAGCCATCAGCCTGAACACCAGCCTCATTTAGTTCTTTCTGTCTCCCTTGTATCGGTTAGCAATTGCTGCGTAACAAATTATCCAGATATCTAGCGGTTAAGACAACAGTGGTTTCTTATTTCTCATGACTCCTCTGATTTTATTTGGGCTCACTCATGTGGCTTCATTCAGGCAGGGGCTGACTAGAAGATCCAAGACTCTCTCATGTCCCTCTGGATTTCCCACCACATGGCACCTCTCCACACGTGGTCTCTCATCACTCAGTGGTCCAGCCTGATCACCTTTCCATGGCCACTGGGCAAGGCTGGGATCTTGCACAGGCTCATGCTCTCACATTCTGTTGGTCAGGGCAAGTCACAAGGGCAGCCCAGGTTCACAAGGTGGGGAATCAGACACCACATCCTGATGGGTGCAGTGGCAGGCAGGCACAGGGATGGGGGTAAACATTGGTACTCACTGTTGGAGACATCCGTGGTGTCTCCCCTGACAGTCATTCAGGCATCAAGTCCTGTGGCTTCCCCCCTGGGGGGTGTGGTGGCCTGGCTGTGCAAATGGCCTGATTCTTCACCCTCCTCTTTATCTGTGTGCTTTGCTATCTGGCTTTGCAGTGCATTCTGTTCTGTCATTGACTCTGGGCTTAGGGATGTGTGTTACTTAGGTAATGAGATGTTAGCAAATGGGACCTAAGAAAAACGTCGTAAAAGCCTGTTTTCACTTCCCTCTCATGTCCCTCTGCTGTGACAGTTAGGCCATCTTTGGGCTAAACCATGGAAGGTTATTCGTGGAGCTAAGCCAAGTCACTCCAGGGGTCCTAGCCAAGGCCATTCCGAACCAGTGACCCTGAGACATGCAGGACCAAGTGCTGCAGACACACAGATGATGATAGGTGTACGAGTGAGTCCAGTCGAGTCCACAAGAGCTGCCCAGCCCACCCAATAAACACTGTTTTAAACCGCTGTTTGGGGTGGTGACAGACACGTCCCAGGCCGCCACTTCCATCATCGCTACTGCCTAGGCTCAGGCCCTGTCCTCCTGGGTCTGCGATAGTTTCTGTATCTGCCGGTCCAGGCTACGCTGCCCGACATCCCCCAGGCTGTACAGGCTCAAGGCAGCAAAGTTTATTTTTGGCTCCGGCTTCATTGAGAGAGGCCTCTGCTCACGGCTGCTCAGGGATGCAGACAGAAGTGCCATCATGTGATGCCGCTACCATCGGAACACAAATCTTCAACGGTGGAGAGTGTGAATTGGAGTGAATTTAAGCTTCTGTTGAAATACGTCTGCCCAGACATGAAAGCTGTCTGCTCACTTTCCACCAGCGAGATTCAGTTCCCACGGTCACCCCCAGAGAGACGCAGGGAGTGCAGCTCTAGACGCCTGGGGGAAGAGACCTAGAGGGTGGTGGGCCCTGACTGTTGCCCATAGATCCGCATGAGGTTTCTCTACTAGAGATCTATTGGGCTTTCCCCATACAGATCTCATGGTGTCACTCTGCTGCTCTTAAATCTTCAGTGGCTCCCTATGGCCCACAGGCTAGCACCCAATCTTCACATGACTCTCAGTGGCCTCTATGACCCAACTGACCTGTCCAGCCTCATTTCTTGTCCTGGGGTAAAGGCTGGGCCCTAACTACTGAACAGCTGGTGTTTCCCCGGGGACCCCAGCCCATTACTCTTGCTCACAGAGGTCCTTCTGGAGGGACCCCCCCTACCCCCAGACCCTTGCTGTCCATCCATCACCCAGTCCCCCCAGGAGATCTCTCAGCATCTTCTCACAGGTACCGTTCCTGGTCTGTGAAATTTGTGAAACTGACTGCGCCCCCTTTCCCGAATTCAGTGTGTTCCAAAGGTCCGAGCCCAGTTTTCTCCTTTAGGAACTTTTGAAGTATGAGCTAACTTACAAAAATTGGCATTTGCAAGTTGACATTTCCTTTACATTTATTTAGTCTCATGAGTTTGAAATAAGACTTTAAAATTTTCATTTCAGCCCTCCTGACTGTAGATGGCCACGATGACTAAAACAACAAAATTAAAGTTTAGGGGGTTCCTAAACTTTAATTCTAGTGGTTAGCACTCTGGGCTTTTATTGCCATGGTGCAGATTCAATCCATGGTTGGGGAACTGAGATTTTGCAAGCCCTACAACATAGCTCAAAAAAGACCAAAAAAAAAAAAAAAAAAAAAAAACCGAGAGAGAGAAACAAGAGAAATAACAGAATTAAAGTTTAAAACATTGTAGATTTAAATAGCTAAATGTTTAAATGATTTTAGAAATAAGTTTGTAAAACTATAGACAGTGAAAAGATTAGTGGTTGCCAAGGGTTGGAGAAGGGTAAAGAGAGAGTGACGAAAAACACAGGGGTCTTTAGGGCAGTGTCAACAAAAAAAAAAAAAAAGAAAATGTGAGAGTTGCAAGTTAAGTTTTTTTTATCTGGGGCAAAATGAGGGCTGCAGCCTGGGAGCCAGTACCTCAGATAGCTCTGAGAAACTACTCCAAAGAGGTAAGAGAAAGGTCAGTATATATGTGATTTTGGTGAAGGGGGTGTGTGTGCAATCAAGCACACATTTTTTGCCGAAGGTTCCTGCTGGTCATGAAAAGTCATCGTGAAGGATTTTAGTGCTTTTCTAGATACGAGGAGATGCAAGAATTAGGCTCATAAAATCAGCTCCTAAAAATATCTATCTGAAGACCTGTCCTGCCAGTTTCCCAGAGCACCGAGTGCCTCATTTCTGCTCTCCGCCCTGCACTCCTTTCAGGGGGTGTTGAAGGTCAGCAGCTGCAGCAGCACGTGATTTGATCCTTGCAGAGGTGGATGTTCACGAGTGCACGCACGCTCAGTCATGTCTGACTCTGCGACCCAAGGACTGTAGCCCATCAGGCTCCCTTGTCCGTGGAATTTTCCAGGCAGTAATGCTGGAGTGGGTTGTCATGTCCTTCTCCAGGGGATCTTCCCAACCCAGGGATTGAACCTAAGTCTCTTACGCCTCCTGCATTGGCAGGCAGATTCTTTACCACTGCACCACGTGGGAATCGGCAGAGGAAGACGGTAAATGCCCATTTGTAGCTGACAGCACTGAAACCATTCTGTGTGAACTGTCATGGTGGCCACAGGACATCATACATTTATCAAATCTCACAGCAGATGCGTTAAGAGTGAAACCCAACATAAACCATGGACTTTAATACTAATGTATCAATACTGGTTTACCAATGACAACAAATGTCCCACACCAATGCTTGATGTTAATAATAATGGGGCAATGGGGTGGGGGGGTTATATGGTAATGCTTTGAACTTTCATAAAGTTGTTTTTTCTGCACACTTAAAACTGCTCTAAAAGCAAAACTTGTTTATACTTCTGAAATTATTAGAGCTTAAATCTGCACTAAGACTGGATATACTGGGACCCTGGATATATATTAATACTTTCTACAGCAGAGTTTCTCCACCTGCAATGCAGGAGACCCCAGCTGTATTCCTGGGTCAGCAAGATCCCCTGGAGAAGGGATAGGCTACCCACTCCAGTATTCTTCCGCCTCCCTGGTGGCTCAGACAGTAAAGAATCCGCCTGCAATGTGGGAGACCAGGGTTCGATCCCTGGGAGGGAAAGATCCCCTGGAGAAGGGAATGGCAATCCACTCCAGTATTCTTGCCTGGAGAATCCCATGGACAGAGGAGCCTGGCAGGCTACAATCCATAGGGTCGCAAAGAGTCGGACACAACTGAGCGACTAAGAACAGCTCTACACAGTATAATCACCTGAGGTATTTTATGCAGGGGTCCTTCTCCCTGACACCAATTAAGTCACAATCTTGTGGGTGAGGCCTGGGCTGGTAAAGAGGTTCTGAACACAATTTCTAATGTGGGAGGTAGGTGTGTGTGTGTGGGGGGGTTTCCCCATACCAATGAAAAATGCCCTGGACACCAGCTGGGTGGATTATACTTCAACAACTTTGACACTATTGGAGTTAGCATCAGAGTTTCAGAGTTCACAGTTTAAGGGCTCAGTCTTACAAGGGAATGACAGAGGATGAGATGGTTGGATGGTATCACTGACTCAATGGACATGAGTTTGAGCAAGCTCTGGGAGTTGGTGATGGACAGGGAGGCCTGGTGTGCTGAAGTCCATGGGAAAAAAGTGAGACACGACTAAGCGACTGAACTGAACTGAACTTACAAGACTGCCCTCCTCCCCAAGATGCCAGTTGCAAACCTGTGCTTCAGACTGCCTGGTTATAACTCAGAGGTTCCCATGACCTCCTTCCCTTTTTTTTTTTTTTTTTTTGTGGACCATTTGTAAAGTCTTTATTGAATGTGTTACACTATTGCTTCTGTTGTTTTTATGCTTTAGCTTTTTGCCCATGACGCATATGGGATCCTAGATCCCTGGGCAGAGATCCCCAGCGTTGGAAGGTGGAGTCTTAACCACTGCACCACTGGGGAAGTCCCTCCCCTTTGGATTTGATTAATCTGCTAGAACAGCTCACAGAAATCGGAGAAACATTTTACTTACTAGATTTAAGTAAGTTTACCGAGAGGGCCGCAGTCACCTAATTAACACAACAATAGACACATTTCTCACCCTCAGTCCTTAGGAAATTCGAAGGATTTTAGGAGCTGTGTGCCAGAAATGGGGACGAAGACCAAACATACGTTTCTTATTATAAATCATATCACAGCACGTTTTTAAAAACTCCTCCAGAGTTTCTAGCAAAGGCACTACAGACTTCCATGGTTGGGGTGGGTAAGATGAGTGAAGGCACAAGACAGGTGTTTACAGTTCCTGCTCTGAGGTCAGACAACATGTGTTCAAATCCAGACTCTAATGAGCTGAGTAACTCTGGGCTAGTCCCTTCGTGTCTCCAGCCTCAGCCCGCTCATCTGTAAAACAGGGGTAAGAGCAGTTGCCCCATGATGTTGCTGTGGGAATAAAATAATTTGATTTATGCAAAGCAGCAAGCACAGAGATCCACCATATGTTTCTGTTTGAGTTTATGTTGTAGGAGAGAGTTGCAATGGTGAGATCCGCATCCTTGTTTACAGATTGGGAAACTGAAGCCTAGACAGGGAAAGTTGCCCCTAATCACACAGCAGGTTAGCAGATGAAACAAGACTAGCATCAGTGTCAAACCGGTTACAAATTCAGATGCTAATTCAGCCGAGCCTAAAACACGTTGCAGGTGGTGAAAACACTACCCTTTGGAAAGCACAGGAGGTGCATGCAGTTCCCAGTATTACCACTAGGTGACGTTCTTACCCTATCTATGACCAAAGTAGTCAGGAAATGGACAAAAATTTTAAGTACAAGAGTAGAGAATTTCCTACCTCTTCCCTGTGCGTGCCTGCTAAGTCGCTTCAGTCATGTCCAACTCTCTGCGACCCTATGGACTGTAGGCTTCCAGGCTCCTTTGTCCATGGGATTCTCCAAGCAAGAAAATGAGTGGGTTGCTGTGCCCTCCTCCAGGGGATCTTTCTAACCCAGGTATCAAATCGACATCTCTTCAGTCACCTGCATTGGCAGGTGGGTTCTTTACCACTAGCGTCACCTGGGAAGCCCACCTCTTCCCTGCTGCTGCTGCTAAGTCGCTTCAGTTGTGTCTGACTCTGTGCGACCCCATAAACGGCAGCTCACCAGGCTCTGCTATCCCTGGGATTCTCCAGGCAAGAACACTGGAGTGGGTTGCCATTTCCTTCTCCAATGCATGAAAGTGAAAAGTGAAAGTGAAGTCGCTCAGTCGAGTCCAACCCTTAGTGACCCCATGGACTGCAGCCCACCAGGCTCCTCCGCCCATGGGATTTTCCAGGCAAGAGTACTGGAGTGGGTTGCCATTGCCTTCTCCAACCTCTTCCCTAGGATCCAGCAAAAATATTTAACAAAGGATTTTCTATACTGTAGGCACTTAATATATAACTGAGTCAAAAATAAGGTTCAGATCCATTATCTACAGAATTGACTCCTGTGCTGGTTAAGAACGTAGATTTTTGAATGTCTGAGTTCAAATTCCAGCTCCCTATTTATCAGCTTTTGAATCTTTTCTTCATAGTTTCCTTGGTTTCTTCCTCTGTAAAATGACAATGATAATATTGACTACCTCGGAGGGTTAAATAAATTAACGGGAGTAAAACAAGTTTTTTTAAAAATGCCTCATACATTTGAGTGGTATATGGGTGTTAGCAATTGTTAGTTTATTTCTCAAACAGCGTTATTGAGGGATAACTGATAGAAAACAGACTGCATATATTTAAAGCATACAGTTGATAAGTTTTGACTTACATATACTGTCTGGAGAAGGAAATGGCAACCCACTCCAGTATTCTTGCCTGGAGGATCCCATGGACAGAGAAGCCTGGTGGGTTATAGTCCATGGGGTCGCAAAGAGTGGAACACAAACTTATCGACTAAACCACCACCACCATACTGTATCTTGAAACCGTCACCACAATCAAGATAGTGAACTGTGAACTGAAAAATTCAGTCACAACCTGAAAGGAGAGAGTTGTTTTATTCAGTGGGAATTCTTAGGACTGCAAGCCGGGGAGGCAGCATCTCAAGTGGCCCCGAGCGAACTGCTCCAAGGAACTGGGGGAAGGAGTCAGTTTATACAAAAGTTTGCAACAACAGGCAGGTAGGCTGAACGTCAGAGATGACTGTTGATTAAGGAAAACCAGGTATCTCAAGTTAAGGCATTTAGCGCTCGTCTATGTGTGGGAAGATGCAGGCATCTGGGCTCATGGAAATCATTCCATTCACATGCATCTCAGTTATCTGGGGCTCGTATCCTGCTTCTAGACTTTATTACATCCTTAGTTCCCATAGGGGCTTCCCTGGTGGCTCAGACGGTAAAGAGCCTGTCTGCAATGTGGAACACCTGGCTTCGATTCCTGGGTTGGGAAGATGCCTTGGAGAAGGAAATGGTAACCCACTCCAGTGTTCTTGCCTGGAGAATTCCATGGACGGAGGAGCCTGGTGGGCTGTGGTCCGTGGGGTTGCAAAGAGTCGGACGTGACTGAGCGACTAACACTTTCTTTCACTTTAATTACTGTAGGGAGTGGTAGCTGCTGGATTGCAGGCATTGTTCTCCTTTTGGCAGTGGGTTCTCAGGGCTCAGACATTCACTTTTGGTGGTTCTCAAATCGCTGACGGCGTGATCAGCCTTGTTTATTGATATGGCAGGAGATATTCTATTTCACAGAGCACACATATCATTCCCCCCCAAATTTTCTCATGACCTTTTGCAAACCTGTCCATGATGCAATACCACCCCTCCTCCAATCACTAATCTCCATCGATTAATGTAGATTTTCTAGAATTTTCTATCAGTGGAATCATATGGTGTGTGCTCCTTTTCTTCTGCCTTTTTCCAATTTGCCTCTGTTTCCTTATTTTTGGCTGCCCTGGGTCTTCACTGCTACACATGGACTTTTCTCTAGTTGGGGTGCCTGGCTTCTCATTGTGGTGGCTTCTCTTATTGCGGAGCAGGGCTGTAGAGTGAGCGGGCTCAGTAGTCATGGCGCACAGAATTTTTTTTTTCCTCCAGTGTTTTTTTTTATTGGCACCAACCCAGAAGAACAATGAGTTCTCCTGCACAGCACCTGTCCTCTGCACTAAGAGCTTGGAAAAATGTTGAAGCTTAACCAGATGCCCACCTTGGATAGTCAGCTCAATTATACCCTTAAAAACACCTAGGTGTGAGCAGTGTTACTTTCTAGAATACCTTCCAAATAATCTTTTTTGAAATGAACGTACATCCAAAGTAACAGAACGCCTCCGGTTACTCTAAAGTATATAAGCGTTCAGGAACTTCCGAGGCCAATTAGAGTAGCTGGCCTCTGGGTTCCCCTTCTGACAGTCAGTTAGTTGCTGGAGGCGTGTGGGATCTTCCCGGACCAGGGATTGAACCCGTGTCCCCTGCATTGGCAGGTGGATTCTTAACCCCTGAACCAAACCAGGAAGTCCGTGGCTTCTTTCAGCGTGTTTCTTTCAGGTTCATTCAGATTGCTGAGTGGGTGAAGTTCATTTCTTCTGGCTGGCGTTGGGTGATTACAGCACAGTTAATCCACGTACCCGTGGATGGACACGTGGGTTGCTTCCAGCTGGGGGATGTTACGGATGAGGCTGCTGTGAGCACTGCTGTGCGAGTCTCCACAGGGATGCACACCTTCATTTCTCTGGAGTAAACTCCTAGGGGTGGGGTGGGAGGAAACTGCCAAAGTGGTTCAGAGATACTGTTCATCCCTGCTCGCAGCGTCTGAGGATTGTAGTTGCCCCATACTCTTGCCCACAACGAGGGTAACCGGCCTTTTGGGGTTTTGACATTCTAATAGGTGTGTAGTGGTATCTTTGCTGTTGTTTAGTTGCCTTGTTCAGCTGCTCAGTCGTGTCCGACTCTTTGTGACCTCATGGGCCACAGCACGCCAGGCCTCCCTGTCCATCACCATCTCTCGGAGTTTGCCCAAGTTCATGCCCATTGAGTCAGTGAAGCCATCCGAGCATCTCATCCTCTGCCATCCTCCTCTCCTTCTGCCTTCAGTCTTTCCCAGAATCAGGGTTTAGGTTTAGTTGTTTACTGTGGTTTTAATTGGCATTTCCCTAGTGAGAAATTATGTTACCATCTTTGCTGGTGTTCACTTGCCATCAGCGTATCCTCTCTGCCGAAATGTTCAGATTTTAAGCTCATTAAAAATTTTTTTTCGGCTGCTTAAGTATTGAGTTTTGAGAACACTGTATATATTCTGGATACAAGTTCCTTGTCATTTATAGGTTTGGCCAGGTTTTCTCCTAGTCTGTGGCTTGAAAATGGAAATTCCCTTATTAATGTCTTCGGAAGAGCTGTTGTTAATTTTGATGAGGTCACGGGGGGCAGTGTCCTCATGACAGGATTAGTGTCTTTATAAGAGGAGACACTTGGCTTGCTACTTCTCCACACAGGAAAGGCCTTTTGGGGTCACAGTGAGTGAGAAGGCGGCTGCCTGTAAGTCAGGTAGAGAAACGACACCGGAAGCGGACGGTACTGGTGCCCTGATCTCAGACTTCCAGAACCGCGAGAAATCCACTTCCGGTGTTTATGGCATGATGTGTCTCCGTGGTATTTTGTACGGCAGCCTCTGTTGACCAAGTGAAAGTGAAAAGTGTTACTCAATTGAGTCTGACTTTTTGCAACCCCAGGGACTGGAGCCCACCAGGCTCCTCTGTCCAGGGAATTCTCCAGACAAGACTACTGGAGTGGGTTGCCATTTCCTTCTCCAACGGAATCTTCCCAATCCAGGGATCCAACCTGGGTCTCCTAAATTGCAGGCAGATTCTTTACTGTCTGAGCCAGCGGGGAAGCCCATTGACTAAAACATACCTTTAATCTCATCCTGTGCATTTTTCATCTCAGACATTGTAGTTTTCATCTCTAGAAGTTCAACTCAGGTTTTTGGTTTTTTAAATATCTTTCATGTTTCCACTTAACATGCCAACTTTTTCTCTGACTTCTTGAACACATAGAATGCAGTTATAATAGCTTTTAAAATGTCCTTGTCTACGAATTCTGTTATCCATGCCATTTCTGGTTTGGGTTTAATTGATTGATTCTCCCCTGTCACTCTTGTGGATCCTGGTTTCCTACCTCTTTGCATGCCTGGTATTTTTTTTTTTTAATTGCAGCCGTCTCCAACATTTCTGCACCAGGGTTTTGCAGAGGACATTTTTTCCATAGACTGGAGTTGGGGTGGGGAAGGTTTCAGGATGATTCAAGCTCATTACATTTATTGTACATTTTATTTCTATTATTATTACATCAGTCCCATCATAGATTGTCAGGCATGAGATCCTGGAGGTTGGGAACCCCTGTTTTATTAGACATTGTGAATTTACCTTATTTTGTGCTGAAAATTTCTTGTATTTTACATTCTTCATCTTTTTTTTTTTTTTTTTTTTTTTCCTGCACAGGGAATGGACTGGAAACATTTTAATGTCTGGGGTTCTATTTTTAAACTTTGTTAGGCAGGACCAGAGTGATATTGAGTCTAGGGCTTGCTGTTTTTTGGTCGCTAAGTTGTGTCTGATTCTGCGACCCCATGGACTGCAGCACGCCAGGCTTCCCTGTCCTTCACTATCTCCCAGAGTTTGCCCAAACTCACAGGGCTTCCCTGGTGGTTCAGATGGTAAAGACTCCATCTGCAATGCGGGAGACCTGGGTTTGATCCCTGAGTTGGGAAGATCCCCTGGAGGAGAGCATGACAATCCACTCTAGTATTCTTGCCTGGAGAATCCCCATGGATAGAGGAGGCTGGCAAGCTACAGTCCACGGGGTCGAAAAGAGTCAGACATGACTGAACGACTAAGCACATGTTAATCAAGTCGGTAATGCAATCCAACCATCTCATCCTCTGCCATCCCCTTCTCCTCCAGGTTTCAATCTTTCCCAGCAACATGGTCTTTTCCACTCAGTCGGCTCTTTGCATCAGGTGGCCACAGTATTGGAGCTTCAGCTTCAGTATCAGTCCTTCCAATGAATATTCAGGGTTGATTTCCTTTAGGATTGACTGGTTTGATCTTGCTGTCCAAGGGACATTCAAGAGTCTTCTGCAATACCATAGCTCAAAAGCATCAATTTTTTGGCACTCAGCCTTCTTTGTGGTCCAACTCTCACATCCACACATGACTACTGGAAAAACTGTAGCTTGGACTATCTGGACCTTTTTTGGCAAAGTGAGTCTGAGGCTAATTTTGCCCTAATCCTGAGGCAAAACCCTCTGGCTATTTGACCCGATGTCACACAGATGATGAAATCTACTGAGCATGGTGTGATGGGGAACAAATCCCAGCCTGGGGGATGGGGCTCTGGGGATGGCTCCCTCTGATGCTCTTGGGTGGTCCTTCCCCAGCCCGGGTCATTTCCTCACAAGTGTACACTGATCTTGCTCACCTGGAGACCCTTGGACAGTCTCTCTGGGCAGCATCCTCCTCTTCGGAGCTCTGCCCCTCAGACTCTGCACACCTGGTGTCCCACCTCCCGGCTCCCTTAACTGGAGACATTCTCCCTGCACCACGGCCTGGAAACTACCTGTCCAGGTGGTGAGCTTGGATGATAGGGGGACTCACCTCATTTGTTTCCCATCAGAGAGGACTGTCCTTCATGCCTGATGTCCAGTGTCTTGAAAATCATTGTTCCATATATTCTGGGTGTTTTTTTGAGTAGTTTCAGATGGGAGGATACAGTCAATCTCCATTATCCAATCTTAGCCAGAAGTTGATGCCCTATTAGGTTACATATATGAATATATTACATATAATATATAGTATACTATTTATGTATTGGGGGCTTCGCTGGTGGCTCATTTAGTAGAGAATCCACCTGCTATGCGGGTGACCCAGGTTTGATCCCTGGATGAGGAAGATCCCCATGGAGAAGGGAATGGCTACCCACTCCAGTATTCTTGCTTGGAGAATGCATATATTATATAGATACTAAAATAAAATTACAATGATCCTTGAACAACATAGGTTTAACTGCACATGTCTAGTTATACCTGGATTGATTTTCAATACTAAATGTTATAGTATTACACAGTCTACAGTTGGTTAAACCCAAGGATATGGAATGGTGGATAATTAGGGCTGACTATAAATTATACTTGGGTTTTCGGCTGTGTTGATGGGTGGTGCCCCTATCTCCCCTACACTGTTCCAGGCTCAACCCTGTATGTATATCAGTTTGAAAGGTTTAATAAAAACAAACAAACAAAATTCTCCCCACGTGTGTTCATTCCAGGCCTGTCCCTGCCCAAGATAATCATTCTGACTTCTGTGTATCTTTCCAGAAATGTTTGTCATTATACAATTATCTAAATATCTGCTTGTGTGTGCGTCCTCAGTTATGTCTGACTCTTTCTGTCCCCGTGGACTATAGCCAGCCAGGTTCCTCTGTCCATGGGATTCTCCAGGCAAGAACACTGGAGTGGCTTGCTGTGCTCTAGGGGATCTTCCTGACCCAGGTATCGAACCCATGTCTCCTGTGGCTCCTGCATTGCAAGTGGGTTCTTTACCCACTGAGCCGCCTGGGAAGCCCATGTATCTGATTAAGTGGTATCCTATTATATGCATTGTTCTATATCTTTCTTTCTTCACTTATATCTTAAAAATCTTTTCCTATGGGCAAATATAAGCCTAACCTTTCTTTTTTTTTTTTTAATGCTGCAGAGTTCTCCATAGAATAGGTGTTTCATATTTCATTCAGCCATCCTGTACCAAAAGCCATTTGGTTTTTTCCCTGTTACAATTAATGTGGCAGTGAGCACGTATAGACATATGTTTTAGCATACATGTACGCTTACTCCTTGGAAGAAAAGTTATGACCAACCTAGATAGCATATTGAAAAGCAGAGACATTATTTTGCCAACAAAGGTCCATCTAATTAAGGCTATGGTTTTTCCTGTGGTCATGTATGGATGTGAGACTTGGACTGTGAAGAAAGCTGAGCGCTGAAGAATTGGTGCTTTTGAACTGTGGTGCTGGAGAAGACTCTTGAGAGTCCCTTGGACTGCAAGGAGATCCAGCCAGTCCATTCTGAAGGAGATCAGCCCTGGGATTTCTTTGGAAGGAATGATGCTAAAGCTGAAACTCCAGTACTTTGGCCACCTCATGCAAAGAGTTGACTCATTGGAAAAGACTCTGATGCTTGGAGGGATTGGGGGCAGAAGGAGAAGGGGATAACAGAGGATGAGATGGCTGGATGGCATCACTGACTCGATGGACGTGAGTCTGAGTGAACTCTGGGACATGGTGATGGACAGGGAGGCCTGGTGTGCTGCGATTCACGGGGTCGCGGAGTCGGACACGACTGAGCGACTGAACTGAACTGAACTGATGTGTGTGTCTGAAGGGAGATTTCCAGAAAGACTGCCATGTCGTTGGACACCAGCCAGGACCAGTGCGCTAAACACTGAAAAGACATCTTTTGAAATTCAAAGTGAAAAAAAAAAATTAAAAAAACTACATTGTAAAACATAAATCTCATGTTTGAATGATACAAACTGACAAGGATGCTGAATTGAAAGCAGCTTCTTCCTGGACTTCTTTCTCTCTCTTTCCTGTGTTTGCCCTTATTATGCTGGCTTTTCTAAGCACTGCTTAGAGCCACCGCCTGTGAGATTTTGGCTTCGGGGAAGGACAAGTGGCAAATTCTACCTACCTGCAGGGGGCACCCAAGGAACGCTTGCTGACTTGCTGCGTTGATTTGCTCGTGGCCGGAAGTTAGTTCTATTGCTGGACAGCACTCCTCCAGCGGTCACCTAAGACAATCTCCAGGCCTTCTGTAGGCAGATGGGTTTCACGTTAATTTCACAGAGGCGGCGCTGTCCCTTCACTGGCTGGGGAAGTCAGGCAGTCATCTCAATGCGGTAGCTGCAGAGAGAGACAGAAATAAAACACAGTCAGTGGGATGCTGGCCGGGAGGGAGGTTCTGATGCCGTGGAGGCTTGGGCACACCAGTCAGGTCGTGAGTCAGGTCTCCCGTGCCCCATACGCCAGCCTCGCCTAGTCCACTTCCCCCAGATGATTCAGAAAGTGAATGCGTTTTCCATCAGCCAGAAAGTGATTGAAAAAAAAAGTTACAGTGGTGGATGTGGAATCTCTGGGCTGGTGCTAGTGGTGAAGAACCTGCCTGCCAGTGCAGGTAGATGTAAGACACTTGGGTTTGATCCCTGTGTTGGGAAGATCCTCTGGCATGGCAACCCACTCCAGTACTGTTGCCTGGAGAATCCCATGGACAGAGGAGTCTGGCAGGCTGCAGTCCATGAGGTTGCAAAGAGTTGGACACCACTGAAATGGCTTAACACGCATGCAGGAGGGATTTCTAAGCAGTGGTTTATCTAATGTATTTGACACCCAGAGTAGACAGTGATTTTAACACCTTTCTCCTCTACACAACTGTATTTCCAATAATAATTATATTCCTGCTTAGTGTCTTGGTTTTGCTATAGTTGAAAGATATATAGATTACATTTCAATTTTTTTTTTTGGCTGTGGGGCGTGTGGGATCTTAGTTTCCCGACCAGGGAATGAACCTGAACGAACCCTGTGTGTGGAAGGCAAAGTGTTTAATCACTGGACCACCAGGGAGGTACTCAGTCCAGTAAAAGCCTTTGTGCATGAACTAAAATGTCCACGTGCCAAACAAAAATATCATACCTGGAGGGTCACGCTCTGATTCACTGTTTTGAATTCTAGACACAAGTAAGAACTCCCAGTGGTCACAAAGGATGACAGATGGAAGCAGCCTCTGTTCTGGTTTCTTGGTTTTCCCATCACACCTCACCTTGTGTGTGTTGAGTCTACTGTCTGGATGCAGGGGGCAAAACACCCCAAGGGTTTGGAGAAATGAACTGAGCCCAGAGAGAGAAAGACAATTCCCAGGTGTCAGGAACTTACTGTCTAAAGCAACACGTGTGACCTAGCCTGAGTGTGAGGGGGCTGACTGTGTTGCTGGAAGTTTCCTGAGTTAACTTCTATGGATAACACAATATTTATTAAAAACCAAGTAACAAAAAGTGCTGATTTGCAACTTGGTGTTGTTGCTCAGTTGCTCAGTTGTGTCCAACTCTTTGCGACCCCATTGACTGCGGCACACCAGGTTCCCCTGTCTCCCAGAGTTTGCTCACATTCATGTCCATTGAGTTGGTGATGTTATCTAACCATCTCATCCTCCTTTGCCCACTTCTCCTTTTGCCTTCAATCTTTCCCAGCATCAGGACCTTTTCCAATGAGTCAGTTCTTTGCATCAGGTGGCCAAAGCAGTGGAGCTTCAGCTTCAGCATCAATTCTTCCAATGGAATATTCAGGGTTGATTTCCTTTAGGATTGCCTAGTTTGATCTCCTTGCAGTCCAAGGACTCTCAAGAGTCTTCTCCAGCACCACAATTTGAAAGCATCAATTCTTCAGTGCTCAGGCTTCTTTTATGGCCCAATTCTCACATCTGTACATGGGTACTGGAAAAACCATAGCTTTGACTACACAGACCTTTTATTAAAACTCAACAGTAACCAAAACAGAATTACCATATGACCCAGTAATTCCACTTTTAGGCATCTATTCAAGAAAATTGAAAACTGACATCCACACAAAAACTTTGATGGAAATGTTCAGAGCAACATTATTCATACCAGCCAAAAAGCAGAAGCAGCCCAAATGCCCATCAATGGACGAATGGTAAACAAAACGTGATCTAGCCATACAATGAGATAGCATTCAGCCACGAAAAGGAATGGAGTACGGACACCTGCTACACTGCGGATGAACCCGAAACACCCCGCTGCCCATCCTTTAGGACACGGGCACTGTCCAGAAGTTCCCCAGCTGGCACACTCAACGTATTTCAGGATTTTCTTCTTTCTAAATTTTTAAAAATTCCTTGGGCCTTTCAGACTGAGTTATCACATTTTACTATTCATTTTTGCTGAGTGTTGGCTGAACCATGGCCAACTTTTGGAATTTACCTTTCTCATTTAATGGCATTTGAAATGCTGTCACTTCATCCATTCATCCATCTGCCCACCTGAGGCAGGAGATAAATGCCCCCCCACTGCCCCCGCCGAGGTCAAAAGGGGAGTGATGCTACCTGATGGTAACTCCCCATAGGCTTCTTTGGTAGAATCCATCTTAGCTGAGAGATGGGTGTGCATACCTGGGAGGACCCTGCTGCTGCTGCTGCTAAGTTGCTTCAGTCGTGTCCAACTCTGTGCAACTCCATAGATGGCAGCCCACCAGGCTCCCCCATCCCTGGGATTCTCTAGGCAAGAATACTGGAGTGGGTTGTCATTTCCTTTTCCAATGCGTGGAAGTGAAAAGTCAAAGTGAAGTCGCTCAGTCGTGTCCAACTCTCAGCGACCCCATGGACTGAATACCAAATAGGGACTCAGAACAGGCAAATCAAAATGATTGCCCAAAGGACAGCCGGAAGACATGCCCCATAAAAGTGATTCAAAGACCACGAGGGCACAACTCTCTCTCTGAGCCCACTCGAGTGTCTATACACACATGCTGTATTCTTTTTCCTCCTAAGAACACTTCATTTGTTTCACTACTTTCCAACTTTGTGGGAGTTCTTTTCTGCAAAGCCTAAGGGTCAGGGCCTTGTCACTGACCCTGGGTCTAGTGGGTAGGATTTGGTGCTCTCACCACCACGGCCAGACCTCAATCTCAGGCTGGGAACTGAAGCCCCGCTTCGAGTGGCTGCAGGATGAGGCCACCCTAGATGGGGGTGAGGTGGGGCCACAAGCCAGAGGATGCGGGCAGACTCTGGAAGCTGGAAATGTCGAGGAATCTGATTCTCCCTGGAGCTTCCAGAAGAAACCAGCCCTCCTCACACCTTGATTTGAGCACCTTGAGCCTCATTTTGGAATTCTGACCTCCAGAGCTATTAATAGTTTAGCCCACTTCCCTCCCCAGTTCACAAACAAAGAGGCTTGAAGGTCACCTAACCAGGACGTGGAAAAACCAGACTCCACGTCCGTGTTTTCTGATGTCACACTGATTATCTACAGAAATGGTAGGATTGTCATGATAATCAACAGGCATTCTGTTGCATTTGGAATCACGTGGATTGTTAACTAGACATTGTGATGACTTGGTAATGTAGACAAATTTATTTTGTGTGGTGTGAGGTCACTAACTTTGTGGTGATTTGTGACAGCAGCCGTATGAAGTGAACACAACTCTCACCCATGGCACGAATCCTTTTTTTTTTTTTTTTTTTTGAGAAAAAAATGGCACTTAACACTGTATTCGCTTCAGGTGTACCACATATTAATTTGATGTTCATCTACACTACAAAGTGGTCACAATGTCCAGTTACCATCCACATGATTCCAAATTTAATGGAATGCCTTTGATGATCATACCTACCCTACCATTTCTCTAGAAGATAGGTGTGACTTCAGAAAACGTGGACATGGAGTTTGGTTTTTCCACTTCCTGGTGAACTTCAAGCCTCCTTTGTGAAATCATCAGTTTCTCACCCTGCTCCGTGGAGCTCTAGGGACTCACATGGAAGGGGCCCCAGCTCCCGTTCCCTCCAGCCAGAGCGTCTCAGGGCCCTATGTTATGTGCTCTGCTTCTGTGAGAGAGTTTGAAGATAACCTTCCATTTTAGACAAAATGAGGCTCAAGGGGCTCAAATCAAGGTGTGAGAAGGGCTGCTTTCTTCCTGGGTCAGGAAGATCCCCTGGAGGAGGGCATGGCAACCCACTTCAATATTCTTGTCTGGAGAATCCCATGGACAGAGGAGCCTGGTGAGTTACAGTCCATAGGGTGGCAAAGAGTCAGACAGGACTGAAGTGACTTAGCATGCACGCATAGCCAATTAACCATGTGATAATTTCAGGTGGACAGCAGAGCAACTCAGCTACACATATACATATATCCATTCTCCCCCAACTCCCCTCCCTTCCAGGCTGTCACATGACATTGAGCAGAGTTCGATGTGTGATACAATAGGTCCTTGTTAAAACTGCTGCATTTAAAAAATTGTTTATAGTAGGGAATTCCCTGGCAGTCCAGTGGTTAGGATTCCATGCTTTCACTGCCAAGGGCAAGGCTTCAATCCCTGGTCTGGGAACTGAGATCTCATGTAGCATGGCCAAAAAAAAAATTTTTTTTTACAGTAAAATGGGGGAGAAATAGAAACCCAATATCACTGATATGTTCTCTGAGCTCCCTCTCAGCCCCACTATAGGCACATTTAGGGTTTTTAGCTGACTCTCCTCCCTGCCCCCTACCTTGAGAGAAACAGAGGATACTACCTGAGCCATTTCTGAAGACTCGCTGTGTGCCCTTGGGTAAATAAAGGTAACTCTCAGTTTGCCCCCTGTAAAATGAGGGCAGGAATAATGCCATGATCAAAAGGATTAATGCAATGATGTGGCGAAGCATAGTATAATAATAATAGTAATGTCAGCTGTTGATCACCCACCATGCTGAGTACCTTGCTAGGTCTTTACTTGATTCTCATAACTTCCCTCCACAAGGCATGATTCCCAGCATTTTTCCAGGCTGGAAGAGGGGGCTGGGATTCCACTCGACAGAATGGCCTCCTCAGTCAGGACAGCACTGAACGGATTCCCCTGCGTGAAAATTTCCTAGCCACACAGCCCCTCAACCGCTGTCACTGACTCAGCAACCGACGGTTTGTAAGCAGGTTGGAGTGGAGGCCAGGACAGTGATCTGTGGATCCGAAAACATGATTCATTGAGATCAGCCTCTCCCCTACTCTCCACCCCTGTGAGTGCAAGTTCGTGTGCCCGATGCACAGGGCGGCCAAACAGACTGAAACGTTGGAGTTTGGAGCAGAGAAAGGTTGATTGCAGGGCCAGGCAAAGATAGATGGCTTAGGCCCCAAAACACTGCCAGCTCAGCTTTTGGCAAAGAGTTTTTAAAAAGTCAGGTGATGGAGGAGTTCACAGGGTATGTGATCAGCTCATGCACAAGTTTCTGATTGGCTGATGGTGAGGTGTCACAAGGGTTAACATTAGATTCCAGGAGGCCTGGGGCTGCACTCATCTGGTCATCATGTAGTTAACATCTTCTTTTTGTTGGAGGGAGGGAGGAGTTTTAGAAACTTGCATCCGAGAGGAGCTAAGGCTGAGGAGATGGAGAAATCCTGGTCGGTTATACCCTTGCATAGATTCCTGTCTCTCTTTACAGCAGAGAAAAGATGCACTTGGGTCATATAGATACTATGTATATTACAGATGAAGTTCTGTATCAGGATTTTGAGCTGAATTCTTCTCTTCAGGGAGCCCCACCTTGCCTAGGAAAATCATGCCAGACCCCCCCATGGCTGAAAGGCAGCCAGGTCGGTTTCTCTGATGACAGTTTAACTTTGTGGGTTTTCGTGGGGTTTGTCCTGAACACCTCCCCAGAGCTTTCAAGCAAGCAACCTGGAACCCAGGTGAGCAGGACCCCAAATAGATCCCAGCCTGGGGCGAGCTGTCTAGCCTATCTGGGTTTCTTTAAGTCCCCGCCCCTTCTTCCCCAGCAGTCCTGTAAGTGGTGCTAGGCAGGAGGCTGTGGTGTTCGTGCCTGGTCCCTCACATGTACAGCACCAGGCTCCTGGCCAAGGGAAACAGGCAGGAACTGCCACCTCTGACAGTCTAAATTAGAAGCCATCGCCCCAGAGCCCCACGGGTGGGAAAATCTTCAGGACAATAAACAGGCGTATAAATAATATATAGAACATATATACCCAGAGGCCCAAAGGCAGAAAGCCTTCAAGATAATACATATTCATATTAAAAAAAAATGCATGCTTTTCTATCCTGTAACTTCTTCTGGAAGTTATGCTCAGACATGCCCAGAAATGTATGTGCAAGGATGCTTATCGCTTTCAGGCAGAACTACTAAAGTGGGACGTTCCTGGTGGCCCCATGGCTGGGACTCTGTGCTCCCAATGCAGGGAGCTTGGGTTTGATCCCTAGTCAGGGAACTAGATCCCATATGCTGCAACTAAAGACTCGGTGCAGCCAAATAAATAAATTTTTAAAAAAGGAAAAGAACTACTAAGGGAAAGAGGCCAAGCTTAAAGGACTGTATTCTACACGATTCTGTTTATATGGCATTCTGTGGGGCTACCTGGGTGGCTCAGAGGTCAACAAACGGCCTGCAAGGCAGGAGATCGGGGTTTGATTCCCGGGTCTGGAAGATCCCCTGGAGAAGGAAATGACAACCCATTCCAGTATTCTTGCCTGGGAAATATGGACAGAGGAGCCTGGCAGGCTATGGGATTGCAAAGGGTCAGACAAGACCGAGCGCACATTCACACACGCACTGTAGGGATAGAGGACACGTCAGTGGTTGCCAAGTTAGAAGCAGAAGGAAGAGCACGATCTGCCCGGGTGGTGGGGACAATTTCATCCCGGTGGTGACCGAGGGCCTGTGTACCTTCAAAAGCCTGCATGCACCAGGTGATCCACTGTGTGGAAATTGTACCTCCGAAAACCCGACATAAAGAAATGCGAATGGCACTGATATATTTTAAATGGATAACCAGCAAGGACCTGCTGTACAGCACAGGGAACTCTGATCAATGTTATGTGGCAGCCTGGATGTGACAGGAGTTTTGGGGAGAGTGGGTATATAGGGCTGAGTCCTTCACTGTCCACTTGAAGCTATCACAACATAGTTAACTGGCTATAATCCAATAAAAAGTAAAAAGGTTTTCTTAAAAAAAAAAAAGAAATGCAAGAGGTAAGACATTTATTGCAGCAATGTTTAGAGGAAATACCTTTAAATGCCCCATTGTAGAGAATGATCAAACAAATCATACCACCTCTGTATAATGGAGGGATGCACAGCTACTAAATGGTAGAAAGAGAGGTTTATGGACCAAAATGAGATGATCTCCAAGAGTTACAATTATGTGGAAAACAGTGGGTATGGTGTTTATCATCTATGTAAAAAAGATATAGATTGATATAAGCTTGTATGTTGGAGAAGGCAATGGCACCCCGCTCCAGCACTCTTGCCTGGAAAATCCTATGGACGGAGGAGCCTGGTGGGCTACAGTCCATGGGGTCGCTAAGAGTCGGACACGACTGAGTGACTTCTCTTTGACTTTTCACTTTCATGCATTGGAGAAGGAAATGGCAACCCACTCCAGTGTTCTTGCCTGGAGAATCCCAGGGATGGGGGAGCCTGGTGGGCTGCCGTCTACGGGGTCGCACAGAGTCGGACACGACTGAAGCGACTTAGCAGCAGCAGCGGCAAGCTTGTATGTGCATAAGATATCTCTAGAAAAATGCAAAGATCTGATAACTGGATTTTATCTGAAAAAACTGAAAGTAGCTGAGTGGTGAGAAAATCTAACCTTTACACTCATAGATATTGCTTACATTAATTTTTATTTATTTATTTTTGTTGAAGTGTAGTTGATTTGCAGTGTCATGTTGGTTTCAGGTGTACAGCAAAGTGATTCTGTTTTGGGTATGTGTATATATATGAAACTGTTAGTCTCTCAGTCTTGTCCGACTCTCTGAGATCCCGTGGACTGTAGCTCGCCAGGCTTCTTGTCCATGAAATTCTCTAGCAAGAATACTAGAGTGGGTAGTCACTCCCTTCTCCAGGGGATCTTCCCAACTAGGGATTGAACCCTGATTTCCCGAATTGCAGGCAGATTTTTTACTGTCTGAGCCATCAGGGAAGCCCATATAGATTCTTTTTTGAGATTCTTTTCCATTTTTAGATTTTTTTTCCATCATGGGTTATTATGAGATACTGAATATAGTTCCCTGTGCTATACTGTAGGGCCTTGTTGTTTATCTTCTATTTATAGTAGTGTATATCTGTTACTGCCAAATGCCTAATTTATCTTTCTCCCCACCTTCTTTCCTCTTTGATAACTATAAGTTTGTTTTCTATGAGTCTATTTCTATTTTGTAAATAATTTCATCTGTGTCATATTTTAGATTCTACATATAAGGGATATCATATGATATTTTCCATCCTAAAGGAAATCAGTCCTGAATATTCATTGGAAGGACTGATGCTGAAGCTGAAACTCCAATACTTTGGCCACCTGATGCAAAGAGCTGACTCATTGGAAAAGACCCTGATGCTGGGAATGATTGCGGGCAGGAGAAGGGGATGACAGAGGATGAGATGGTTGGATAGCATCACTGACTCAATGGACATGGGTTTGGGTGAATTCCGGGAGTTGGTGATGGACAGGGAGGCCTGGCGTGCTATGGTTCACGGGGTCGAAAAGAGTCGGACACGACTCAGTGACTGAACTGAACTGATCTGATATTTGTCTTTCTCTGACTCACTTCACTTGGTCTGATCATCTCTAGGTCCGTCCATGTTGCTGCAAATGGTATTATTTCATTCTTTTTAATGGCTGAGTAATATTCCATTGTATATAGTATAATGTATATATATATATACATGTTTTTAGATACGTGATCACATTGATACTATTGCCATTAACATTTAGTGCTTTATAAATACCCTGAGGCTTTCTGGACTATTTCTTGGAATTCTTCAATACAAAAACACTTCCTGGGTGGGATGTCCCATCTCTAACGATCCTGCAAGCACTCTAGGTCCAGAGGGGGCCCAAAGCCCACCCTATAAGATGGGAATCTCAAGCTTTCTTACAGTCTCACTGTGGAAATGAAACAAATGAGTTTATGTAAAGCCCTATGTATACAGAGGTGCTTAATACATTTCTCTCTGCCTTAATCATCTAGTACCCACTGCATTTTTCAGTCCAGGTTTTAGGTGACTGGGGAGAAAATTCATGTTAACCATCACACTCCACTAACAAGGGCCATTTGAGGGTTGACTGTATCGTCTTTCTCGTTTCAAAAGACGGAAGAATACAATCAGTAGAATAGGGTTACGTGTGTGTGTGCTAAGTCGCTTCAGTCGTGTCCAACTCTCTGCAACCTCATGGACTGCAGCCGGCCAGGCTCCTCTGTCCATGGAATTTCCCAGGCAAGAATACTGGAGAGGGTTGCCATGCCCTCCTCCAGGGGATCTTCCCGACCCAAGGATTGAACCCACATCTCTTACATCTCCTGAATTGTCAGGGGGGTCCTTTACCACTGGGACCACCTGGGAAGCCCTCAAAAGGGAGAGGGGACCCCACAAATCAAGCACCCCTCTTGTCGAATATCTTGAGACTTTATTGCCACTCCCACCAACCAAGGAGGGGAGGAAGTTTCTTGATGGAATGAAAGTATTGGTATAGAATGGAAGGTTGAATGCTTTTTCTGGAGTAACAAAACCCTCAACCTAGACTCCCATTCATCCATTTAGTCCTGTGTCAGGTGCTGGGAGTTAACGGCGAAGCCAAACAGACGTGGCAGAGCCCCGCCAATGAGCTCACATCCCTCACCTTCCTTCTTAAGTTCAGGTTTGTTGAAGTATAATTTACATACAGTAAAAACCATCCCTTTTTTTGTTGCTCAGTTGCTCCGTTGTGTCTGACTCTTTGTGACCCCATGGACTGCAGTGACCCCAGGCTGTCCTGCACTATCTCCCAGAGTCTGCTCAAACTCATGTCCATTGAATCGGTGATGCCATCCAACCGTCTCATCCTCTGTTGTCCCTTTCTCCTCCTGCCTTCAATCTTTCCCAGCATCAGGGTCTTTTTCCAGTGAGTCAGGTTTTCACATCAGGTGGCCAAAGTATTGGAGCTTCACCCTTTTTAGTGGATGGTCCTATGAGTTTTGACAGATAGTTGCATAACCCCATCACCATCAAGATACAGGACAGTGCTGCCATCATTCCCAAATTTTCTCCTTCCCCTCCGGTCAATCTCCCTCTCACCGCCAGCCCCATCGATCTGTCTTCTGTCCATGCAATCATACAGGATGTGAGTCTAGCTGCTTCCACTGAGCTTAATCCATCTGAGATTCATTCCTGCTCTTGTGTGTGCCAAGAGCTCATTCTGATTTTTTACCCCTGAGTGGTATCCCATGATGTGCATGGACCACTCTGGTGCCATCCTGGGGACAGAGAGAGAAGGGAAACAACTAGCCTTGACCACCTTGACCCTGAGTTGATTGGAGGTACTGGAGTGGACCACATTCTCCCATAGGCAGAGTTAAGTGTGGAAAGGCAGATTTGATTATTTACTGAAAATATACAAATGCCATTTCTTGCACCTCCAACTCTTGTCGACTGAAAAACTCATTCATGTTGTTGGTTGTTTTGTTTGGGTTTCCATTGGGCTGCTATGGTCCCAGCAGGGGGTAAGTGAGCCGGTGCAGGGTGGGGACGGCCAGGGGGCCGCCCAGGAGGGCACCACTCCCAGGCTTTATGACAACAGCACCGAGTCATAGAGGCCCTGCCCATCCCTAAGAGAAGCCCCTTCCCCTTCCTGTGGTGCCTTGGCCTCCCCAGGGTAGACTTTTGCCCTAGCGGGGCTGATGGGGGAAGATGGAGTTTCTTGGAACGACTCAGACCGCCACTTACTGTGGTCCCAAGAAACCCTGTGGCGGGAGCGCGCTGCCCTCGGTGGCGTCCGGCCCGACCGTCCAGGAGTGCTACCAGCCCTACTACTTGCCAGGGTACCGCTACCTCAACGCTTGGAGACCCAGCCTCTTCTACAAGGTGGCCAATGCCCAGACCTGCCTGGACGAGGGGGCCACCTGCCGCAGCGCCCTGCGGCCGCCCACCATCCTGCCGGCCGTCCGCTCCGCCCTCTTCTGTCGCTACAGCCCCCAGGACTGGGACCAGTCCAACCGGCTGCAGTTATGTGGGGCTGAGGCGTCACGGCTCTGGGCCGGCCGGATGACGGGCGACTCCATGCGGCTCATGCAGGACAAGGATCAGCTGACGCGCCAGATGCAGGAGGGGACCTGCCGGAACCTGGGCCAGAGGCTGTCGGACATCGGCTTCTGGAAGTCGGAGCTGAACTACGAGCTGGAGAGGCTTCTGAACGAGAACCACAGCTTGGATGCCATTAAGAGGCGGCTGGAGTGTGCGGCTGAGGAGCTGGGGTGTCCATTGCAAGTGAGCATGCGGCAGGGAGGGGGTCCTGGGGGTGACTGGGATGTCAGCCCTGCAGTACAGTCCCACACACCTCCCTTGAGTGAAGGTCAAGTTGACAGGCATCTTGAAGCTCAGTTTGAGCTGCATCATCATCTATCAGTTCAATTTAGTCGCTCAGTCATGTCCAACTCTTTGTGACCCCATGGACTGTGGTACCCCAGACCTCCCTGTCCATCACCAACTCCCGGTATTTACTCAAACTCATGTCCATCAAGTCGGTGATGCCATCCAACCATTTCATCCTCTGTTGTCCCCTTCTCCTTCTGCCTTCAATCTTTCCCAGCATCAGGGTCTTTTCCAATGAGTCAGTTCTTCACATCAGGTGGCCAAAGTATGGGAGTTTCAGCTTCAACATCAGTCCTTTCAATGAACATTCAGGACTGATTTCCCTTAGGATGGACTGGCTGGATCTCCTCGCTGTCCAAGGGTCTCTCAAGAATCTTCTCTAGCACCACAGTTCAAAAACATCAATTCTTCGGTGCTCAGCTTTCTTTATAGTCCAACTCTCACATCCATACATGACTACTGGAAAAACCATAGCTTATGGACTAGATGGAACTTTGTTGGCAAAGGAATGTTTCTGCTTTTTAATATGCTGTCTAGGTTGGTCATAGCTTTTCTTCCAAGGAGCAAGCGTCTTTTAATTTCATGGCTGCAATCACCATCTGCAGTGATTTTGGAGCCCCCCAAAATAAAGTCTCTCACTGTTTCCACTGTTTCCCCATCTATTTGCCATGAAGTCATGGGACCAGATGCTGTGATCTTAGTTTTCTGAATGTTGAGTTTTAAGCCAACTTTTTCACTCTCCTCTTTCATTTTCATCAAGAGGCTTTTTAGTTCTTCTTTGCTTTCTGTCCTAAGCGTGGTGTCATCTGCATATCTGAGGTTATTGATATTTCTCCCGGCAATCTTGATTCCAGCTTGTGCTTCATCCAGCTCAGCGTTTCTCATGATAAGTTTCTCATGATAAGTTAACTCTGCATATAAGTTAAATAAACAGGGTGACAATATACAGCTTTGATGTACTCCTTTCCCGATTTGGAACCAGTCTGTTGTTCCATGTCCAGTTCTAACTGTTGCTTCCTGACCTGCATACAGGTTTCTCAGGAGGCAGGTCAGGTGGTCTGGTATTCCCATCTCCTTAAGATTTTCCCACAGTTTGTTGTGATCCACACAGTCAAAGGCTTTAGCATAGTCAATAAAGCAGAAATAGATGTTTTTCTGGAACTCTCTTGCTTTTTCAATGATCCAATGGATGTTGGCAATTTGATCTCTGGTTCCTCTGCCTTTTCTAAAACCAGCTTGAACATCTGGAAGTTCGAAGCCTAGCTTGGAGAATTTTGAGCATTACTTTAACTAGCATGTGAGATGAGTGCAATTGTGTGGTAGTTTGAGCATTCTTTGGCATTGCCTTTCTTAGGGATCAGAATGAAAACTGACCTTTTCCAGTCCTGTGGCCACTGCTGAGTTTTCCAAATTTGCTGGCACATTAAGTGCAGCAGTTTCACAGCATCATCTTTTGAAATAGGATTTGAAATAGCTCAACTGGAATTCCATCACCTCCACTAGCTTTGTTCATAGTGATGTTTCCTAAGGCCTACTTGACTTTGCATTCCAGAATGTCTGGCTCTAGGTGAGTGATCACACCATCATGATTATCTGGGTCATGAAGATATTTTTTGTACAGTTCTGTGTTTTCTTGCCACCTCTTCTTAATATCTTCTGCTTCTGTTAGGTCCATACCATTTCTGTCTTTTATTGTGCCCATCTTTGCATGACATGTTCCCTTGGTATATCTAATTTTCTTGAAGAGATCTCTAGTTTTTCCCATTCTATTGTTTTCCTCTATTTCTTTGCATTGATCGCTGAGGAAGGCTTATCTCTCCTTGCTATTCTTTGGAACTCTGCATTCAAATGGTTATATCTTTCCTTTTCTCCTTTGCCTTTTGCTTCTCTTCTTTTCACAGCTATTTGTAAGTCCTTCTCAGACAACCATTTTGCCTTTTTTCATTTCTTTTTCTTGGGGATGGTCTTGATCCCTGCCTCCTGTACAACGTCACGAACCTCCGTTCATAGTTCTTCAGGTACTCTGTCTATTAGATCTAATCTCTTGAATCTATTTCTCACTTCCACTGTATAATCATAAGGGATTTGATTTAGGTCATACCTGAATGGTCTAGTGGTTTTCCCTACTTTCTTCAATTTCAGTCTGAATTTGGCAATAAGGAGTTCATGATCTGAGCCACAGTCAGCTCCCGGTCTTGTTTTTGCTGACTGCATAGAGCTTCTCCATCTTTGGCTGCAAAGAATATAATCAATCTGATTTTAGTATTGACCATCTGGTGATGTCCATGTGTAGAGTCTTCTCTTGTGTTGTTAGAAGAGAGTGTTTGCTATGACCAGTACATTCTGTTGGTAAACTCTATTAGCCTTTGCCCTGCTTCATTCTGTACTCCAAGGCCAAATTTGCTTGCTATTCCAGGTATTTTTTGACTTCCTAGTTTTGCATTCCAGTCCCCTATAATGAAAAGGACATCGTTTTGGGGTGTTAGTTCTAGAAGGTCTTGTAGGTTTTCATAGGTCTTTTCAGCTTCTTCAGCATTACTGTTTGGGGCATAGACTTGGATTACTCTGATATTGAATGGTTTGCCTTGGAAATGAACAGAGATCATTCTGTCATTTTTGAGACCACATCTAAGTACTGCATTTCAGACTCTTTTGTTGACTATGATGGCTCCTCCATTTCTTCTAAGGGATTCTTGCCCACAGTAGTAGATATAATGGTCATCTGAGTTAAATTCACCCATTCTAGTCCATTTTAGTTCGCTGATTTTACTCCTCTGATTCCTATCATCATCTATAGTCAGCTTTAAGTTAAATATATATGTATGTATATATATATATATATATTTACATGTGTGTGTGTGTGTGCTTAGTTGCTCAGTCATGTCCAACTCTTTGCAACCCCATGGACGGTAGCCTGCCAGGCTCCTCTGTCCATGGGATTCTTCAGGCAAGAATACTGGAGTGGGTTACCACGCCCTCCTCCAAGGGATCTTCCCAACCCAGGGATCGAACCCAGGTCTCCCACATTGCAGGCAGATTCTTCACTGTCTGAGCCACGAGAGAAGCCTATGAGCACTGGAGTGGGAAGCCAATCCCTTCTCCAGGGGATCTTCCTGACCCAGGAATTGAACTGGGGTCTCCTGCATTGCAGGTGGATTCTTAACTACTAAGCTATGAGAGAAGCCCATTTATACATATGCATATATACATAATATATATTGTTGTGCATATATATTATGTATGCATACATATATTATGTATATATACATGCATATTATATACATATAAGTTATATATAACTTAGTCAGTTGACAATAATCCCAGTGCAATCAGGGTTCCTCAAACTGAATGGAATTTCCTTTCTCCTGAGGTTACAGCAGAATCACAGGTGCTTCATAAAGACATCACAAGCACACATGTATGTATATGTACGTGATGGTTTTTAGAAGACGTGTTTCAATTAACTGCTTTATTTTTCTCCGTAGCCCTTGAGACCCTGCTAATATACTAGATAATTTACATTTTTTTCTTATTTACTGTTTTGCTCCATGCACTAGAATATAGGCTCCTCGAGGGCAGGGATTTCTGTCCCCTTTTCCAGCAAAGACTGCTGTTCAGCTGCGAGGGACCAGTATGTCTATGAAAAGTGAAATGAAAGTGTTATGTCCCACTCTTTGCAACCCCATGGACTGCAGCACGTCAGGCTTCCCTGTCCTTCACCATCTCCTGGAGTTTAGCCCATTTGCTAGAACTCTTATAGGCTTCCTGGCTGCAGAGGAGTCTGAGTAACTGAGAATTTGTCCCTGGGTCCTGGCCCAGACATTTTGGGTGGAGGGACTGGCATTATCCGCCTTGGGCTGTGGAAGATTATTGTGGCCACACGAGACAGTGTCCTGCTGCTTCCTGGAGCACGTGGGGACGCAGACATCCTGCCTGCCGACCTCCTACATCTGCATCTGCTCTTTGTCAGGCATGGGGACACCTGAGGGGCTCTGCCTCCAGATCCCTTGGAGACATGGAACAGGTTCTGACCACTATGGGGTGGTGGGGGTCCCAGCTGTTTCCCTACACCCCCAGGTTGCCCACCTGGAAGGACAGTGGGCAAGGACTGCCACTCAGAGATCCAGGGTAGCATCCGAAATCCAGAGCTCCCCCCACTGCCTCCAACCCTCCTCACTCATCGAGCCTGTCTGGAAAGCCCAGCTCTGCCTCATTATGTATGGCCCCCTGTGACAGCCAGATGGAGGCACAGGGACCAGAGACATATTACTTCTATGCACTTGTTTCCAAGTCCAAGCTGACCACCTTGTTCCAGGTGCTTCTCAGTGAACCGTGATGACAGCCTCCTTCCTGGCCTCCTGACTTCTGCTCCCTTCAACCCATTTTCCAGACAGTAGCCAGAGGGATGGTTTTAAACATTAAACTAGATCTCTGCTCCTGCCCACTAAAACCCCACAATGGTTTCCTCACGCATTGGAGGGGTTAACATCCGAGTTTCTTGTCACAGCCCCAGTGCTTCCTGTCTGCTGCGCCTCCTACCCCAGTGTCTTTGCACCAGCTGTTCCTGCTTCCTGGCACAGTATCCCCATTCATTTCTGCTGCTTCTCATAATTCAGTCATGATCTGCCACCTCCTTAGGGAAGTCCTCCCTAACCACCCGGTCATTCCTTCACCACCCACTCACAGTCCCTTATTTTCATCCCAGCCCACATCACAGTCAGAAACAACTGAGATTCCTTTCTCTGTTCACGTGTGTTTATGTTCTTGCTTTTCTATTCAAACTCCACATGAGCAAGGGCTGTCTGTTTAGTTCACGCAGTGCCCCCAGTACCTTGATGGATGGTGACACAGAGAAGAGGGGGCCGTCAATTCTCCTGAAATCAAGGGCTCCTCCCCCTCCTTCCTGAGTTCCCAGATGTTTTTGCATCCCGATGCCAGATGTCCTGCTATGCTCCCTGACCCCTTCTCCTCCCATGCTCTTTGTGACACCACAAGCCCATGGCCCGTGACCATTCTTTCTCAGTCTGCTGCTGCAGGAGCTGCTCTGAGCATCTGCTCCCCTGACTGCTATTCCACTCTGCTCATGTCACATCTTTCATGGCTCGTAAGGGCCATGTGGCAGGGTTGCCTGGGTCTCACTTGGCCTCAGCCACTTTCCAAAGCTCTCCCCCCATTTAGAGATCTCCAAAGAGGGGTTTTCACATATCGTATTCATCGGTGATACTTACAGACAGTATTTTAAGTGCTTTATACTTGTCGAGCTGACTTAACCAGCATGACCTACTTGAGGTGTGCACTAATTTTACACCTGTGTACCATCTCAGCATCCCACAGCCCCCATCTCCCTTAGCATCTCGAAGCCCCCCCCTGATGGAGAAGGGGAGGCAGAAGCCCAGTCAAACACACAGTAATGGGGCCCCATGAAACATCCAGGTTTCCCAGGAATGAAACACATCATGGCAAAGGTATAAGCGAGTCACTTCCACTCAGGGTCTACAAACAGCCGCAGGGAGAACACACGATTTCTCATCACTCCATGCAGGTGGCCCTGGAGTGTCTGTACCAGCGAGAGAAAAGGATCGGGATTGATTTGGTCCATGACAACGTGGAGAAAAATCTTATCCGGGTAAAGTGCCCCCTGGGTCTGGCCAACTCCCTAAGGGAAGTGGAAGATCAGCTGGTCAGAGAGGTTTCTGAGCTGCCAGTCAAGAGTAGAAGCCACATGAGTCCCCCCCTCCCCGACCCAGCCCCCCCCACGCCATGCAAAGTTAGGACTCAGAAAGTGGGGCAGGGGTTAGGTTGCAATTTAGAAATAGTGAGAGATGAGGTCATTTGACCTGTTCATCTCCACAGTGGGCATTATGATAGTGTGCGCTGTGGTGTCACTTCAGTCATGTCCCATTCTTTGGGACCCAGTAGCCCACCAGGCTCCTCTGTCCATGGGATTCTCCGGGCAAGAATATTGGAGAGGGTTGCCATGCCCTCCTCCAGGGGATCTTCCTGACCCAGGGTCAAACCTGAGTCTCTTGCATCTCCTGCATTGGCAGGTGGGTTCTTTGCCACTAGCTCCACCTATCATGATAGTAAAGTAAAGTACAAAGTAAAGTAAAGTTGCTCAGTCGTGTCCGACTCTTTGCGACCCCATGGACTATAGCCTACCAGGCTCCTCTGTCCATGGGATTTTTCCAGGCAAGAGTACTGGAGTGGGTTGCCATTTCCTTCTCTAGGGGATCTTCCTGACCCAGGGATCGAACCTGGGTCTCCAGCATTGCAGACAGACGCTTTACTGTCTGAGCCAATAGCCAGTGTTTATTGAACACCTATTGCATGTCACACACTGTCACATATCGTTTCATACGCATTATTTAATTCAATGATAAGATGTTCTATGCATGGACCCGTGGCACATAGTAGGTGCTGCATCTTCTTTTATTCTGGAGGTATGTAAAGGAAAGGACAGGAGGGACATAGAACGTACAGCTTCCACAATCGACTGTCAGTTGCCCGGCCAGGGGATCATGCGGGTTGAGGCTGGAAATGGACTCCACCCTGACATTTCACCTCATGGGATGGAGAGTGGGCAGTGAGAGGTGAGGGGTGGGGCGCTGGCCTGGGAGACAGGGTGCTGAGTTTCTGAGCTCTTTCTGACATCTTTCATTGCAGGAAGTAGATATGATAAAATGTTGCCAAGAACAGATGAGAAAACTAGCTCAAAGGATTGATATCCAGATGCGGTAAGAGCTGTTTTCTCCTCCTCCTCTTGGAGTTTGTTTGGGGTATCCCAGGTTTCTAGGGGGCAAGACGGAAGGGTCCCCCATCTCCACGTGGTTCTTTTGATCAGTGGTGTGTTGGTAAGAGTTTAACAATCAGCTCTCCCCAGGAAAAGAGAGAAATCCTGATTTGTCACGTTTGTCAATTTCAGGGATGTAAATACTACCCCCATGGCTGATCTCAGTCTACCAATAGGATGCTACTGATTGATTTTCATGAGTCAGCACATCACTGGTGGTTCTTGTTGGCAGTGTGAGTCCTTTGGCAAAAGAAATTAGGTTCCCTGAGGGTCCTCTTAGCCTGTGGCTTCCCCGTGTGAGTCGTGAACTTTGGGATACATCCAAGAGTGAGTGGCATTGGCCATCAAGGTGAGGGGGCCTGGGAATCTCCAGAAGGGAGCTGATGGACGTCTTGAGCCATCATTCCTTTGAGTCTTCAAAGGAATCAGCTTTTTTTTTGTTGGAAGATTATGCACCTGGTGTCATGACAAGCCAGGAACCACCCCACCCCGAACCCCCCCAGCCCCCCTATAATTGAAGGGGAGGCTTGAGTTTTACAGGACTTGTGAGATTCATAGCTGAGCCCTTGGCACTCAGATCGCCTGGAGGTAGCAGCCTGGTTCTTGAGCTGGGCACTTGCAGGGCAGGCTGTTCTACTGGTTTCTCCATTCTTCATTTAGATGGGCTGGCAACCTTACCAGGACTGCCCCTTCCTGCTGTGTAGGGCAAGTGGGCAGCCTGTATGGGATGCTAAAGGGTCTGGGAGCTTATACTCAGGCTCTGGGAGCTTGGTACCCTGGTCCGCTGTATCCCCAGAAACAGCAGTCACCCCCACCTGATAAACACAGCAGCTCCCTGACCCCACTGAGGCTGTAAAAAGGGTGGCAGGGTTGGAGAGAATTGTCCAGGATAAAATGTCATCCAGGGCAATGTCGAAAAGCTACCTGCAGATCTAAGGGTGCAGTCAGGGACAGAGGAGCTGGGAAGACTCAGGGAGACCTCAGAGGTGGAGAAATGTCAAAATGAGATGCAAATACAGTGGTGACTGAGGTGGCAGTTGAATGGATGAAAGGAGAGTTGAATACCATATTTGTGCTTCTGTCCTGATTTCTGGCAGTTCATCTACTGCTTGGACTAAATTTGCTTAATATTTGTCTATAAATTAACTAACTTTTAAAAAAGGCTTCAGCAGTTGTATTTAGAACAGGAAAGTTTTAACAAAGAGAATTCTCTGGGCAGCAAATGTCTTTATTGGATTTTTCTTACCTTTATGTTTGTTGATGTTGTTGTTGAGTCGCTATGTTGTATCCGACTCTTATGAGATCCCATTGGACTGTAGCCCACCAGGCTCCTCTGTCCATGGAATTTCCCAGGTAAGAATTCTGGAGTGGGTTGCCATTTCTTTCTCCAGGGGATCTTCCTGACCCAGGGATTGAACCCGAGTCTCATACATCTCTTGCATTGGCAGGCAGATACTTTACTACAGAGTCACCTGGGAAGCCCTGCCCTTATGTTTATGATTGCCTATTTTTTTTTTTTTCCCAGCAAAGGAGCATGCTTTTGCATTTGTGGTTGTCTTGGGGCTGTGACAAAATTCTGTGTCGGAGTGACAGGAGGCCTGTAGTTTGGGAAATGGGACAGTTTGAGCCGAAAAAGTGAACAAAATCCAAGACTTGAAACTGGGGAACTGGACCCTGGAAGAGAAATCTTGAAACTGGAGTGAGCAGAGGGCTGCTTGTGCAGGAAAACTAGAATGACCAGCGTGGTCTCCTTGACTGGGAGACATAGGATGAGAGAGACAGAGCGAGAGCTGGTGTCAGAGGGAGAGAGAGACAGAAAGAGAAAGACATGAAGCTGTAAACAGAGAGAGATGACGAGCAGAGAGACAGAGGGCCAGAGAGGGACATAGACATGCTGGACAAACAGAAAAATCAAGACTGAGAGAGCTGGAAAAGACAGACACGGAGAAAGAGCAAAAGAGAACAGGAGAGGCTGGGAGGGAAGCCGTCGAGGCAGTGCAAGTCTGGGGGAGATGAGAGCAGGTGGACGGGACTCTGCTATTTGCCAGGATCAGAGGTCTGCTCACCCTGGAGAGAGTGACCTTGGGCAGCGGCTGACCTTGTGTGTCAGAGGATGCCTGTCATCTCGGAGGGTGGTGGCTCGAGTGGCCAGGGCAGCCCGGCTAACCAAGAACTGGCCGCAGCCTCATCAGAGGGTCAGAACTCAGTATGCCCTGACCCCGTGGGAAGGCTCTATCACTGACCCACCTGGGGCCACCCTGGCCCTGAGCAGGTGCTGGGCTGTGGACTCAAGGTTTTCTAAACGAGGCCTGAGGCCTGCATCTGGGCAGGGTTGAGTCCTCACCTTGCCAGATGCCCCAGCAAAGCAGAAAAGGCTTTCCTGACTGGGCAGGAGCCAAGTTCAGGCTTTTCCCGGTGGGACAACGGTAGGACAAGCTTTGGCACTGGCCAGAATCTCCTACTGGGGGTGACGGGCTGCCCCCTCCTTCCCTGGGCCTCATTAGCTGGGGTTAGGAGCTGGACCGACTAACCCGTGAGTCTGAGGCCCCAGGTCCTCCTCTGATGCTCTGGTATGCGTCTCTCCTACATTCTGGTCTTTTTTTTTGTTTTTGTTTTTTTAATCTTTTGGCCTTGCCACGTGGCATGAAAGTGAAAGGGGCTTCTCTCGTGATGCAGATGGTAAAGAATCTGCCCATAATGCAGGAGACCTGGGTTCGATCCCTGGGTCGGGAAGATCCCCTGGAGAAGGGAATGGCTACCAACTCCAGTATTTTTGCCTGGCGAATTCCATGGACAGAGGAGCCTGGTGGGCTATAGTCCATGGGGTCACAAAGGTGCATGTGGGATCTTATTTCCCAGACTGGGGATCGGAACCCATGCCTTCTGCAGTGCAAGTATGGGTTTTAACCACTGGACCACCAAAGAAGTATCCCATTCTGGTCTGTCTTCACATTCTGGTTCATAGGGTAGGATGGAGCCCCATTTCTCCATGGCTTTGCCAATTCCAATGGCCCCAAGGGCCCCAGTAGGGCTCTTCCTGCCCCAACATGACTCTCGGTGCATCCTGATGGGGGGAGACCCAGCGTGAGGATTTAATTTATTTGCTCCTGACCTGTTTTTGAAGCCTTAGGTCAGCAAACTACAGTCGGAAGGCCAGAACTGGCCCACCATCTGTTTTTGTCAATAAAGTTTTATTGGAACCCAGCCATGACCATTCATTTACAGATTAGCTATGACTGTTTTCCTACATAGTTGAGCAGTTAGTTGCAACAGAGACCACATGACCCGCAAAACCTAAAATATATAGTATTTGACCCTTTACAATAAATGTTTACTCTCTCCTGTTCTAAGTGACAACAGGTCTGTTTGGACTGGGGGGATGGGAGGGAGAGTGGGAGGAGGCCCTGGGTGTGTGGTGGGGCCTTAAGGTGGGAAGAGGGCTGGAAGTTACTGGGGGTGGACAGAACATCCTCCTGGGGTCCAGAGACTCGGTTTCCAGCAGTGGCTCTGCACTGATCTCCCCTGTGACCCTGGGTGAGGGACTCTGGGTGGAAGCACAATCTAGGGACACGTCCTTGCCTCCTAGTGATAACCGAGATGCTCAGCATGCCCTGGAGAGGGACCTCGAGGACAAAAACTCGGCCGAGTTCATTGATGAGAAGTGCCTTAACCTACGGAACACGTCAGACTGCATCAGCTTCTTCCACGGGGTGGAGAAAATTGATGGCATGTAAGTACCGGGCTCTCAGTCCCCACCTGGCTGTGCCCGAGGGGAGCCACGAGGGGGCTTTGGGTCCACTCCTGCCAAGGAATGGAAAAGGGGCATCAGGCCCCAGTCAAGTGTGGAGCCGTGGGCTGAATGGGTCGTGGGTTGAATTCAGTTGCATGCCACAGAATCCGATTCTGGCTAAGCTATGATGGAATTTACTGGAAGGCTGTCAGGGAGCCTGAGGCTCCAGGGGAAGGCTGTAGGGGGAGGTTCTGGAAGCCTGAATGAGCTAATCGGCTTTGGTGTTGGAGCACCACTGTCTTGCCCACTTCACCAAGACCCAAGTTCCAGGAAGGGAGCACAGCTGATTGGCTTGTGAGGGTCCCACAGCCGCTGCTCTTGGGGTACCTGGGTTGGCAGGTGCATTGAACAAATTACAAGACAAGATGGCTTTAACCAGGAGGAGGAGGAACAAAAGCTTGGTTGGGAGAGCCGATTGATGCCTGCCCACTCTGGTTAAGTGTGAGTTCTGGGACTTCCAGGGCCTAAAATTCCATACTTTCAATGCAGGGGGTGAGGGTTCAGTCCCTGGATGGGGAACTAAGATCCCACATGCCTCACTGTGTAGCCAAAAATAATATAAAAAGCTTAAAAAAAAGAGTGGATTCTGGAGCCAGGTTGCCTGGTTTCAGATCCAGGCTTCAATTAACCCTCAGGACAAAGGACTTAATCTCTCCGGGCTCCATTTCCCCGCCTCTACCACTGGAATAAAAATAACATCCACCTCCCAGAGTTTCTGTGAGAGTGGAAACGTGGGCGTCTGAGGCACCGAGCACAGATCCTTGCGTCGGGAATGATGATGGCTAACATTTATTGAGCGCTTGCTGTGTGACCTGATTTTCTTGTCACAACAACCATAAAATAGGTGCCTCCTGTCTGCCTGGACTGCTGTGGGCATGTCCCAGCATCACGGAATTGCTTGAAAATGAAAGCGAGCTTTCCCCATTGGTAGTTTGAGGCCTGGGATAACGACGGATGGAGAGATATGCTCTGGGTACACGCAGAGGATGGGGTCTCGGATTTCCTTCAAGAAAAAAACCCTCTAGCACATAGAATTGTGCTTTTCACATAGTCAGTGTGCAATAAATGTCTGTTGACTGAGAAAATGAATGAAAGGGAGGAGGGAGGGAGGGGAGAGAAGGAAGGGACCCTTGGCTCATGCTGGGGTCGCTTTCTGGATTGTATTAAACATGCGGCTATTGAAAGAACCCTTTGGGGTTTCCTGCAATGACAACTTCCAGGGGCCCTTCTCCTTGTCTGGGCAAATTTGACTTCCCCACGGCGGTGGCAAGGTGAACAAGGCCTTGAGGGGGGCCCAGTCCCCTCAGCCACAGCTGCCTATTTGGACAGGGAATCTGGAAGGTTCCCTTCCCAAGTAAATGTCTTCCTGGAAGCTGGGAGGCCAGGCTGGTTGGTGGAGACTGATTTCCATGCCCACGAGGGGTCTGCTATTTCAAGGAGTCTGCTATTCCAGTGACTCCAGCTGGAAGGCCAGAGCTGCCATTTGGGATGACTAACTGCTCCCTAGATGTGCTAACTCGAGGCTTTGTATATGGTTTTTTTTTTTTTTTTGCCACACCTGGCTGCACGTGGGATCCTAGTTCCCCAACCAGGGATCAAACCCAGGCCCCCCTGCATTGGTAGCATGGAGTCTTAACCACTGGACCACCAGGGAAGTCCCAGTGGGGTTTCTTAAGGCGAGGCCATGTCTCGGTAGGTCACAGCACGTTTGGAGTTTGCATTGCCGTAACTCTGTTCATGGAATTTCTCATCACCTTGGATGATGTGGATGAAGATGCTAGCCGTTGCCTTTTACCCGCTGTTTGCTATAGGCTGGGCACTATGCTGAGCCCCTCCAGAGCATTTCGTGAAAAATAAACATTTATCAAGTGCTTTCTATTGTCAGGTGCCATGATAGGGGGTCTCACATTTAGTCAGTCAGCAGCCTCCAGGGAAGGCACCATTTTTATCCCCATTTCACAATGAGGAACCTGAGACTCAGAGACGTATAGTGACTGGTCCAAGCTCACACAGCAAGTGACAGAGCCTCAGTCTGAGTCACGTGGGACACTGGGACCCTGTTTTACCACCGTGCCTTCCTGCCTTCCCAGCAAAGCCTGCTGTGTCCTCCTGTTTTTAGAGGACACAGGCTCCAGAAAGCATGTCCCCCCCTCCTGAGGCACGCCACCCGTGAGGAGACAGGCTGCCGCGGCAAACCTCCCCAGGGAGAGTGTGAATAAGTGGGCTATTTTCCCTGCGGAGCTCAGCTGTCTGCTCCTGGGGAGGGGGGCTTTGCAGCTGCTGCCCTTGACTTTGATAGCATCCCACTGAACAGCAGCAGGTACCCTCAGAGTCCATCTGTGGGTGGTTCTTTGCTCTCTTTGGTGCCTCCTCCTTCCTCGATTGATGGTGAGTAGCTGTGTGACCTTGGGGAAGACACTTCACCTCTCTGAGCCTCAAGTCAGTGTTGGATGAAAGCTCTGGATCAGACTCAGTGGCCTCTCACATCTCTAGAAGCCGAGACCTCTCCAGAAGTTTGATTTTAACTCCTGCAAAAGCCAGACAAAACAAGCACATGTTGTATGCTTTTTAAAATATTTCTAGTCACCATGCAGTCTAAGTGCTTTAAAATGTCCTGAAAGAGCCTTCTATTTCAGATGATTGAATCTCTTTTTTCCTGCTGTCTGAGAATAAAAATCTGCTTTATTTTAAGAACTGGAGACTTCCCGGCTAGAAAAGACCTCAAAAATGTATCTAATCTGGTTTACCTGGGGACTGAAGTCAGCTCAAAGGAACATGTGTATGTGTCTCTCTTTCTCAAAGGCTTCCCGGAGGAGAAAACTCTTATTGCACGGATTTACATACTCAACCGGGAAGAACTTTCTCTTCCCTAAACTGAATCCCTTATGTGTCACCGCCTCCAAGAAGCCTTCCCAGCCTGCCTTTTCTAATGTAGCCTGAGCTCTCTTCATCCTTCCAGATCCATTCTCTAGCTGCCCTGGTGTGAGTCCGATAGAGGAGTTTGCCCTCTACAAACTGCCTTTCCTGGGTGTTTGCCATCTGGTTCCCAGCAGGGTTCAGCCAATAAGAGGGTCACCAGAAGGAGATGAAGGAGAAGGATGTTGAGGATTTATTCTCCATGGCTTCCTCTCTTTTCCTTTCACAGCTGGGGTGGTGACAACTTTGTGCACTCGCTAATCTATGAGCCCCTCCGTGTTCTCTGAGTATAAATTCCATCTATTTCCTTTTATGACCTAGACTGACACATAATGACCCACTCTACTTGTCTCTCTTCCTCATTCTGCTTCTAAATTCCTTCCCAGAACGTAACACCAGGTGTAAACATCTTATTAATTTATTGTCTATCTCCCTCCCCTGGAAATTCATCACCATGAGGACGAGGATGTCACCTGCTCTATCCCAGGTGACTGGAAAAAGTCTTGGCGTGTGGTAGGTGTTCAGAGAACATTTGCTGAGTGAATAAGTCAGTGCAAGTAGTGTGGCCACAGGCTCATCCCTGAATGGAAGGGGCCCTGCAGCCAGCAACATGCCTGATGTCCCCTTCTTGAATCTATGTTTTTGGTGGAGAAGGAGGGAAGGTTAAAGAAAAGAACCCATCCAGGGGATCTCTCCCCTCTTGCAATTCACCAAGTGCCCTTTGAGGAAGCCAGCCAGGCTGCAGTTGCTTTATCTGTAAATGAAGGGTTTGGATCAGCTCAGTGGCTCAGCTAGGGGTCATTGTTCCTCCTCCTCCAAGGAACATTTGGTAGTTAGTGTCTAGAGACATTTTGGCACCCCAATCCAGTACTCTTGCCTGGAAAATCCCATGGACAGAGGAGCCTGGTAGGCTGCAGTCTGTGGGGTCCTGAAGAGTCAGACACGACTGAGCGACTTCACTTTCACTTTTTACTTTCATGTATTGGAGAAGGAAATGGCAACCCACTCCAGTGTTCTTGCCTGGAGAATCCCAGGGATGGGGGAGCCTGGTGGGCTGCCGACTATGGGTTGCACAGAGTCGGACACGACTGACGCGACTTAGCAGCAGCAGCAGCAGAGACATTTTTGACTGTAACAGGGAGAGAAGCATTACTCCCGGCATCTATCTAGTGGTTAGAGGCCAGGGATGCTATTAAACATCCTACAGAAGACAGCCCATCATCCCCACCCCAACAAAGAATTGCCTGCATGTGTACTAAGTCGCTGTGTCCAACTCTGTATGACCCTATGAACCGTAGCCTGCCAGGCTCCTGGGTCCATGGGATTCTTCAGGCAAAGATACTGGATTGGATTGCCATGCCCTCCTCCAGGGGATCTTCCCGACTCAGGGATTGAATCCGAGTCTCTTACGTCTACCTGCACTGGCAGGTGGGTTCTTTACCACTAGCGCCACGAGGGAAGCCCCAACAGAGAATTATCCTGACCCGAACGTCAGAAGCGCCAAGGCTGAGAAACCCCGGATGCAGAGATCTCCAAGCCTGCCGCAGATCCCCCATCCTCCTCGCCTGGTAAATTCTCTCTCCTGCCTCTCCTAGGATCTCCGTACCAGAGACGTGGGCCAAGTTCAGTAACGACAACATCCGGCACTCGCAGAACATGAGGGCCAATTCCATCCGGCTGCGGGAGGAGGCGCAGAACCTCTTCGATGTGTTGGCAGACCAGCTGTGGAGGCAGTTCACCAACACCAACCTGGCCTTCAACGCTCGCATCGCGGAGGAGACTGACGTGAAAAACAAGCTGCAGACGCAGTTGGCTAAGGTAAGCGAGATGCCCGGGAGGACCGTCGTCCACGCTGCCAGGACCTCACCACGTGCCTCCCCTCCCCCACTCCTGGATCTCCGCGGCTTCTGGTTGCTGCTGCAATGGTCCACGGTTTATGAGCCTGTTCACCCAAAAGGGGGTGGAGGCTGTGAGCTTCCTGAGGAGACTCCAGCATCCTGTGGGTAACTCTTCCTTGCTCACTAGATGATGGAGCTTGGCCTAGCTGGCATAGCAGCACCCAAAGAGGCTGCTGATGGCCCCCAGGGTCCTTCAGTCTACCTGAGGGCGACGTGGCTGAGCGTGACCAGTGAGAATGGTTGTCAATGCCAGACCCCCAGGAAACAGGTCTGAGCTAATCTTAAGATCTTAAGAAATGTCACATCAACATCTTAAGAAATGTAACCTCTTGACCTTCAAAGGCTTCAAGGGCACCCCCGTGGAGGGGTGGGGTGCTTTTTGAATTGGAGGAGCCACAAGGATAGCTTAATCCTGCCAGAATCCTCTGCTATTTCCTCACCGACAAGCCCCTTTCCTTACTGCTGCATCTGAACCATCATGCTGTTTCCCAACCCTGGGGGAAGCTCTGCTGCATGGAATCTATCCTCTCTGCTAAATTTAGAGCACCTACTGGGTACCAGATGCTGGGCTAGGGACTGGAATGAGAAGAGGAGCCACACGAACAGTCTCCTGGTACCCATCTTCAGGGGGCTTATGGTAGCTGTGGTGGGAAGCAGTGGTGGCTGCCAAATTTATACACAGTAAGGACTTAGGGATGACAATCTGGTTCGGGTGCGGGGGAGGCAGGGGACTAGCATTGAACCTGAACTTGCAAACACTACCCCTTTTTATTGTATATATGTTTGGTGAGGTTTAGTGGGCTGCAGCCAGGGTTTAATGGATATTATGGGGGCACTCTAAGGCCACCCACATAGGCCACCCTTTGGCGTGGAGTATGGAGTGCTATGCTTAGTCACTAAGTCATGTCTGACACTTTGTGACCCCATGGACTGTAGCCTGCCAGGCTCCTCTGTCCATGGAATTCTCCAGGCAAGAATACTCGAGTGGGTTGTCATGCCCTCCTCCAGGGGATCAAACCCAGGACTCCTGAATTGCAAGTGGATTCTTTACTGTCTGAGCCACCAGGGAAAGCCCAAGCATTCTGGACTGGATAGTCTATCCCTTCTCCAGGGGATCTTCCTGACCCAGGAATTGAACCAGGTTCTCCTGCCTTGCAGGCAGAGTCTTTACCAACTGAGCTACCAGGAAAGCCCAGTGTTAGTCGCTCAGTCGTGGGGTCACAAAGAGTCGCTCAGTGTTAGCCGACTCTTTGTGACCTCATGGACTGCAGCCCGCCAGGCTCCTCTATCCATGGGATTCTCCAGACAAGAATACTGGAGTGGGTAGCCATTCCCTTCTCCAGGGAATCTTCCTGACCCAGGAATTGAACCCAGGTCTCTGGCATTGGAGGCAGATTCTTTAGTTTGAGCCACCAGGGAAGCCCATAAAACAGAAGTTCCTCTAAATAATTGCAAGGTTGTAATAAGTGTTAGTGAGAGAAGAAGCAAGGAGATTTGCCAGAGATCTCCTGGGGTCCTTACTTCAGGTAGATCAGACAGGCAGTTGTCGCAGTTACATCAAGAGCAGGTGGATAGGGAGTTAGGCAGCCGAAGGACTGGGGTGGGGGCGAGTGTTCTCAAGATGATGCAGGTGGGATGAGTTTGGAGGGAGGGGAAGACACAGGAGGTCATGCGGATTCTTTCTTTCCTCCCTTCCTTTCTTCCTTCTTCCTTCCTTCCTTGAAAAATCAGTCTATTATTGTGATAAAATATACATAACAAAGTATTTGCCATTGTCTTAGTTGCTTTGCACTGCTATAACAAAAATACCATAGCCTGGGTGACTTATAAACAACAGAAATTTGTATCTCAGCCTTCTGAGGACTGAGAAGTCCAGGATCGAGGCCCCAGAAGGCATGGTGTTTGGTGGGAACTCGTTTCTTGGTTCTTGGATACTGTCCTCTGCCTGTGTCCTCACATGGCAGAGAGGTGTGGAGCTCCCTGACCTCTTTCAGAAGGGCCCTACTCCCATTCATCAGGCTGCTGCTGCTGCTAAGTTACTTCAATTGTGTCCGACTCTTAGCGATCCCATGGACTGCAGCCTACCAGGCTCCTCCGTCCATGGGATTTTCCAGGCAAGAGTACTGGAGTGGGTATTCATGAGGCTACTGCTGACCTAATCACCTCCCACAGACTACTCCACTTCCCAATACTGTCACAATGAGGGTTAGGTGTCAACATCTGAATCTGGGGGGACACAGACATTCGGTTCATAGCAACCATTATTAAGTGTATAGTTCCATCAAGTCCGGCTTTCCTGGTGGCTCAGATGGTAAAGAATCTGCCTGCCATGCAGGAGACCCAGGTTCAATCCCTGGGTCAGGAAGATTCCCTGGAGGAGGGCATGACAACCCATTCCAGTATTCTTGCCTGGATAATCCCTATGGACAGAGAAACCCGGTGGGCTACAGTCCATAGGGTTGCAGAGTCAGACACGACTCAGCGACTAATGCTTTCCGTCATGTTATGTATCTTCACATGATGCAAACATCACCACTATCCATCTCTAGAACATTTGTCATCTTCCCAAAGTATAAAGAACCCTGTGTTTAAACTCTGTGTCCATTAAACCATGACTCCCCATCCCCCTCCCTCTCCCCTGGTGACCACCAATTCCACTTTCTGTCTCTATGAATTGACTAGGTACTTTAGCTAAGTAGAATCATATGGTATTTGTCCTTTTGTATCTGGCTTATTTCACTTAGCACAATGTCTTTAAGGTTCATCTGTGCTGTAGATTGCATCAGAGTATCCTTCATAAAGCTGAATGATATTACATGGATGTATATACGATTCATCCCTCGATGGATGCTTGAATGGCTTCTACTTTTGGGCCGTTTGTGCAAGTGATTTCTTTAATTTGGTGTTTCCTGTAGCGGATCAAATACAGTTCATCATCAGGTTTTACCACATGAGTCTGAGGCCTGGAGGTGACTTGGGATTAAGTTGGGTCACAGCGGCTGGTTTCTCACCTGTGAAACTGGGGGTCAGGATTCCTGTCTGATGCCGACAGTGTGAGGATTAGTGAGTTGATCTTTATGGATCCCTTAGAATGTGCTTGGTACACAGTAAACTCTCAATAGAGGTGTTTATTAATCTATTTAATTAATAAAATCAATACATTATTGATAAAGAAAAAGGGATCTTTTGGGTGAGGGTAGGGAGCAAACATTTCCCCTTTCCGTGTATCTCCAGGGAAGTTTTCAAGGATTACTAACAGCCTCATCACTGCTGATCAGTTTTTGCCACCAAGTGGATTTTTATTAATCATCATTATTTAATTACCAGTTCCTTTGCAAACAAGCCAGTACTCATTCTTGCCTGGAAAATCCCATGGACGGAGGAGCCTGGTGGGCTACAGTCCACGGGGCTGCAAAGAGTCTCAGACATGACTGAGCAACTAAGCACACAACTATCTTTTTCTGTGCTGCACAGCAATTATTGACCCGGTGGTCATAGGAATTCACTTTGAAAGACCAGGTCTACACAGTTCCCTAAGCAGATTTTGAATGTCCCAGTGGTTCAGGGCTGTGTAGACAGCCTTAGCTGTCTACCATGATCATGGGGGTCTATCCCCTAGGCCAAACCCCAAGCCTTGGAACTTATCCTGGGTCCTCACACTCTGGGGCCTTGGGATGTCACCCAGTCGTACTGACCACTGCTTAACGAACGGTGGGTGGCCTCTTTGAGCTGAAGCAGTTGATGGTCACAGAGTGAGTTGCGGCCTTTGAGAACTGATAGCTCCTGAAAACCAGGCTCCCAGTGGGGGGCGTGGCTAGGGAAGGGGCGAGGCCAGAGGAGGGGCTTGTCTCTGGATTACCCAGTCCAAGGTGCCCTTTACAGGGAGACTCAAAGTTGTGGGGCGAGAGGGGGTGGTGGGGAGGGTGGAAGATACAAGGACCTCGGGGGAGGGAGGAGGGGGGAGGGGAGGCAGTGGGGGAGAGGCGCTGCGGTCCCACAGAGCTTGTTCTGCAGTTGTGGGCGTGAGGTCCCGGCAGGGGAAATGACTGGGTGTGTAAGCAAGGACGCAGCATTAATAGCATGCAATCACATGGTGAGAAGGTATTTCCTCCTTCTTAACGTTTTGGCTGTGCTGGATTTTCACTGCAGCATGTGGGCTCTTCACTGGGGTGCACAGGCTTCTCTAGTTGTGGCACGGGCTTTGTTGCTCTGCCTCAGCACGTGGGATCTTAGTTCCCAGACCAGGGATGGAACCCATGTCCCCTCCATTAGAAGGCAGATTCCTAACCACTGGACCATCAGTGAAGTCCCCTTCAACCCTTGTGATGCTCTCAAGGGGAAATTCTCCATCGGATGCTAGAATGCCTTCCTCAGCTCTTTAACTCCAACTGATCTCCCTTTGAAGCAGAGGATGTGGACCTCAGGCTGAGACCTTTGGGCTGGCAGCTGTACCCAGAGTTTAAATCACACGCTTTTACTCTCATCTTGTTCGTACATTTTAATGGTTATTTCCCTTATGGCAGATGATGCCAATTTTCCACTGATAATAGTGATATAACGTTTTATTTTTAAACAGATACATTTTTTTTTAATTTTTAAAAAGACAGTTGATTTTATTATTTTTTTTTTTTTTTTTTGACAGGTAATAGAACACACTTTATTCATAAATAAGTCTCCATGGAGTTAAAAGCAGGGGTAGTGTCTTTTTGAAAAAAAAAAAAAGATAAGAAGGCAACATGCCATTTGATTTAAAATAAAAAATTAGCTTTTTGAAACAGACAATTGGGTATCATTCAGTTCCATGCCAGGTCCTCTGATTTCTATAAAACACACTAAATCTTCAGTCCTAAACAGTCATTTCAGAAGTTGCCTTTGAACATAGATCTCATTTCTTCTCTTCTAGTAAGTTACATCATTTGGCACACAGAGAGAATATAGTATTCAGATCGTTCTGTGACTGCATTATGTAAGAAACTTCCATGTCTTCAGAGCTGGTTTCATCATCTCCACTTTCAGTTTCATTTGACAAACGGTACATGCATGCTTGTTTTGTGACGACACACGAAGCTGTGTCTCCGAGTTACTTGACATATACTTGATTTTAGTCTGAAGCAGAAGAGTCTCCTGGAAAGTCTGACCAATCCCCAGCACAAGTCCATGTCAAAGAGAAAAGGACTAAGAGTCCTCTTAATCCCGAGGAAGGCTTCATTGGCTGAGATTGGAAACGAAATCCCACTTGAGAAAAAGACAGTTGATTTTAAAAGATTATTAACCATGTTACAAATGGTGTGAAGGGATATGCCTATAGTGGTAAAGATGGTGGGTGAAAGCCTGACTCTTGTGTGCATAAGTCGCTTCAGTTGTGTCCAACTCTTTGCAACCTCATAGATTGTAGCCCACCAGACTCCTCTGTCCATTGGGTTTTCCAGGCAAGAATACTGGAGTGGGCTGCCTTGCCCTCCTCCAGGGGATCTTTTCAACCCAGGGATCGAACCCATGTCTCTTATGTCTCCTGTATTGGCAGGCGGGTTCTTTACCACTAGTGCTACCTGTGAAGCCCCTGACTCTTGGAGAACAGCAAAATAGACTTGGGTCTCAACTATTATTTTCTGTGCTGAAATCACCCATGTTACCTGGGGATTGCATCGAGATGCAGATCCTGACCGAGAAGGTCTGCAGTCGAGCCTGAGAATCTGCACTGTGAACAACCTCCGGGGTCCCCAGTGCTGCTGGTAAAAAGCAGGCAAGAGTGCAGGTTGTAGAGCAAGTTGATCTTGACAATTTTAAGCTGTCTGCTCTTCTCTCACCCCTTCCTCCTCCCTCTGTCTTCCAGACTCAAAAATATTGGGAGAACCAAATCTTTCCAAGAGGCAAGGCACAGTCATCCCATTCTAATCAGATTTTCTCTAATTGCATTTTACTTCCAAGCTTCTGAGCCAAGCCCAGCCGTTCTTCCCTGGAGGGATCCGGCTGGCTCAGGCCGGCTCAGCCCGCCACACAGATCTTCCCAGGTTTATGCAGATGTATATGTCCCTCTGGGGCTTCTGCCGTCCCTCTGAGATGCATGCCCTTGAATCAAAATCTCATTTTCCATCTTGATTACTAATGTGGTGGGAGCGAATGATGTTAGGAGCTGGGGAGTCAGGATGAGGCAGAAGCTTAGCGTTGACTGGCTGTCAGAGAGAGGAATCGGATTTCTCTGCTTCTGCTCAACAGCCTCCCCCCTCTACCTCCCTTCCCCCCACCCTCACTGCACCCCCCCCCCCGCCGCCCCTGGCTGAAGGCTTTCCTGTAGCAAACAGAATGAGCCAGCTTTCAAGCTGGGAACTTTCCTGTTGGCTCTCCTTCACCTGGAGCCCCTTCCCCCATCTCAGTTAGTAGCTCTCACTTCCAGATGCTTCCAGAAGCTTCCAGGGCTCAATCCTGAATCTCAGAGTCCACCTGGATGCCGCTCTTTCTCTCCCACGCCCCCATCCTCTCCATCAGTAAATCCTGTTGGTTCAAATTTCAGAAGCTCATCACTACCCCTCCTCCTCTGCTTCCGCTCTGACCTGAGCCTCCATCATTTCTTGCCTGGACCATTGCTGAGGCCTCCTAAGTGCACTGCTTGCTTTTGATGTTGCCAACTAATGGGCTGGCAGCTTGTTGAGAGGGCATTCGGTTCTTCAATAGGCCGACTAGATTTACAGAGAGAAAAAGTTCAATTGCTTTAGATTCTTCAGGAAACCTTGAGAGTTTAACTGGAGAATACAGGTAACAGGCTGTCTCTGCCACCATCTTCACCTTGGCCAGGCCCCTCTGCACCACTGCTGTCATGGGAATTTCTTACCATGCCTTTGCAACCTCAGTGCCTCCCAAAATGCACGGTGCCTGATGAAGTCTAAGTAAATGAGGATGAAGTGGTTTTTCTTTTTTTTTTTTTAAGATTAAAAAAAAAAAAATGTAGACCACTTTTAAAGTCTTCACTGAATGTGTTACAATATTGCTTCTGTTTTACGTTTTGATTTTTTGGTCATGAGGCATATGGAATCTTAGCTCCCTGACCAAGGATCAAACCCTCATCCCCTGCAAGAGAAAGTGAAATCTTAACCACTGGACCACCAGGGAAGTCCCTGGAGGATTTTATTTTTATTTTATTTTATTTTTTTCTAATTTTATTTTATTTTTAAACTTTACATAATTGTATTAGTTTTTACAAATATCAAAATGAATCCGCCACAGGTATACATGTGTTCCCCATCCCGAACCCTCCTCCCTCCTCCCTCCCCCATACCATCCCTCTGGGCCCTCCCAGTGCCAGGGTGCATCGAACCTGGACTGGCAACTCGTTTCCTACATGATATTTTACATGTTTCATTGCCATTCTTCTTCCCACCCTCTCCCTCTCCCACAGAGTCCATAAGACTGTTCTATACATCAGTGTCTCTTTGCTGTCTCGTACACTGGGTTATTGTTACCATCTTTCTAAATACCATATATATGTAGTATACTGTATTTATGTTTTTCCTTCTGGCTTACTTCACTCTGTATAATAGGCTCCAGTTTCATCCACCTCATTAGAACTGATTCAAATGTATTCTTTTTAATGGCTGAGTAATACTCCATTGTGTATATGTACCACAGCTTCTTATCCATTCATCTGCTGATGGACATCTAGGTTGCTTCCATGTCCTGGCTATTATAAACAGTGCTGCGATGAACATTGGGGTACACGTGTCTCTTTCCCTTCTGGTTTCCTCAGTGTGTATGCCCAGCAGTGGGATTGCTGGATCATAAGGCAGTTCTATTTCCAGTTTTTTAAGGAATCTCCACTGTTCTCCATAGTGGCTGTACTAGTTTGCATTCCCACCAACAGTGTAAGAGGGTTCCCTTTTCTCCACACCCTCTCCAGCATTTATTATTTGTAGACTTTTGGATCGCAGCCATTCTGACTGGTGTGAAATGGTACCTCATAGTGGTTTTGATTTGCATTTCTCTGATAATGAGTGATGTTGAGCATCTTTTCATGTGTTTGTTAGCCATCTGTATGTCTTCTTGGAGAAATGTCTATTTAGTTCTTGGCCCATTTTTTGATTGGAGTGTAGGAGTTGCTTGTATATTTTTGATTTTTTGTGGATTTGTTGAGCTGTCTTTTCACCTTGCTAATTGATGTGCAGAAGCTTTTAAAGGTTAATTAGGTCCCATTTGTTTATTTTTGCTTTTATGGAGGGATTTTAAATTAGAGGATAAATACTTGTAGTCCAGGGGTTAAACAAACTTGGCCCACATATTATTTGGACCCTCACGTTTTTCTTTTAACAGCTCTATTTTTACTTGACATGTAATTAACTGTTTATATTTCAAGTGTAGACTGTAAGAAGCGTTGACACACATATGTCATGAAGCTGCCACCTCAAGCAAAGTAGTGAACATACAAAAAGATTTCCTTGTGTCCCTTGTCATCTCTTCCTCCTGACCCGCCCCCCCCCCATTCCCAACACAACCACTGATCTGCTTTCTGTCACTACAGATTAGTTTGCATTTTCCAGAATAATTACATAAAGGGCACCATACTCTAGCCACTCTTTTTCATTAGGCTTTTTTCCATTCAGCATAGTTGAGATCCCTAGTTTGTTCCTTCTTATTCCTGAGTCTTACGTGTCTTGAATGGATACTGTGTTGTACTGATAGGTACTATCCCTGGTATATATTGATACACCACAACAACCCTGATATTCCTCAACAGCTCTCTTCTCCTCTTGCCCTCAGTCTTCCCCAGCATCAGGGTCTTTTCCACTGAGTAGGCTCTTCGCATCAGGTGGCCAAAGTACTGGAGCTGCAGCTTCAGAGTCAGTCTTTCAAATGAATATTCAGGGTTGATTTCCTTTAGGGTTGATTGGTTTGATCTCCTTGCTGTCCAAGGGACTCTCAAGAATCTTCTCCAACACCACACTTCCAAAGCATTAATTCTTTAGCGTTCAGCCTTTCTTATGGTCCAATTCTCACATCTGTACATGACTACTGGAAAAACCATAGCTTTGACTATACAGACCTTTGTCAGCAAAGTGATGTCTCTGCTTTTTAATATGCCATCTAGGTTTGTCATAACTTTTCTTCCAAGTTGCAAGCGTTTTTTAATTTCATGGCTGCAGTCACTGTCTGAAGTGATTTTGGAGCCCAAGAAAATAAAATCTGCAACTCTTTCCATTTTTTCCCATCTTTTTCCACATCTGCTCTGTACATTGGAGGAAATGCAAGAAAGCAGCCAGGCCTGGAAAGGACTGTAGAGAACACAGGGGCTCTGAGTTTTCACCTTGTAAGGTTTCTGCTTTCACTCTGAAGTTTCTTTGAGGTTTTGACTTCCAAGGGGTCATTCACACCAGCAGAACCTCTCCTCCCCTGGGAGGGTGTGGGGCAGTAGGGTGTGCGCTATCTATGGGGGTGAGGACCTGCAGTCACCATCTGAGGGCCCCAGTGCCTGCTGCCAGCCCCTCTATTTGTCCAACAAAGCTTGGACCCCATGGTGGAGTGGGAAACGCTTTTGTGCTTCGCAAGCAGTCGGATCCCTTCCAGCACCAGAGCCGGCAGCCAAGCTCCTGACAGCTCGTTTCCAAAACCAGCCAAGCACAAGTGCTGAGGAGCCGGGCTGCCTGCCCCTGTGCCTTGACGGATAGACTGGTGAGGAGTGGATGGGCCAGGCCTTAAAGACCATCGTGTCTACTGAGCACGTTCTTGTTTCAGGTTCCTTCTGTCAGTCCTTCCAACAGTGTCGAGCAATGAGGCCTGATGTGACACTAGTCTGTCTCTGCCATCTCTCTTTTGTTTGGGAATCTCCCTTTCCAGGCAGACTTCAAGTCTCAGGCTGCGCTGACCCTTTGAAATTAAGGTCTTTTCCCATCTTCTCTACCATGATGGGACCCTCTATCTATGGCAGGAGATACTCGCTTTCTACATATGTGAAAATTGCTCAGTTGTGTCTGACTCTTTGTGACCCCATGGACTATAGAGTCTATGGAATTCTCCAGGCCACAGTACTGGACTGGGTAGCCATTCCCTTCTCTGTGGAATCTTCCCAACCCAGGGATCGAACCCAGGTCTCCCTCATTGCAGGTGGATTCTTTATCAACTGAGCCACCAAGGAAGCCCAAGAATACTGGAGTGGGTAGCCTATCCCTTCTGCAGTGAATCTTCCTGACCCAGGAAATGAACCAGGGTCTCTTGCATCGTAGGTGAATTCTTTACCAGCTGAGTTACCAAGGAATCCCTTTCTACATATGGCAATACTATAAAGATGCCATTTCAAATACATTTGTTCAAAGCTGAAAAGGGCATTGATTTGAAGAAATAGATTAAATAACTAGGGGTTTTCCAGGTGGTGCAGTGGTAAGGAATCCACTTGCCAATGCAAGAGACACAAGAGATGAAGGTTGGATCCCTGGGTCGGGAAGATCCCCTGGAGGAGGGAATGGCAACCCACTCCATTATTCTTGCCTGGAGAATCCCCTGGACAGAGGAGCCTGGTGGGCTACAGCCCATGGGGTGGCACAGAGTCGGACACTACTGAGCCATTGAGCCCTTGTGGGTATGTAGATATGGCAGGGTAACCGTCAGGAAAAGCCCCGTGTGCAGTAGGTCTCTGCCTGATGCTCGCCTTAGTACCAGCAGGAATCAACGGTTCCCTGGTGTCATGTGGGCTCAGGTCTCATCACTTTTTTTTTGTGGGGTTGGGGGGGGGTGTGCCTGAGGACACCCAGCATGAGGGGGTCTATGAGAGCTCAGATATAGGTGGCTCTGAGGGCTGTGCCAAATGGTGAGGTGATGGAGGGGGTGCCATGTCCACCAGTTATCTGTTCATGGTGACACTGTGCCAAGTGAGAGAGATGCTGCTGGAATCAGGAAAACAGAGCCAAGGTCCAGAACTGGGAAGGTAGCCAACAAATGCAGAAAGCTGGAGGGACCAGACAGGAGAGTAGGGAGAAAATGAGCAAGGTTAGCTCAGCCAGGGCTGGAGCTGGGGACGCTACTAATGAGGGTGTTTTGAGCTCACTGATGCTCAGGGAAGCTAGGACTGCACTTTGCAGTTGGTATTAGCCAATCATATGCTTTGACTGGAAGCCATGGGCAGGGCAATCCCTGAGATTGGTTACTGCTGAGACAAGAAGACAGTAAGATGCAGCCCAGAGGAGGCAGAGGGCTGCCTGGGTGCCTTCTGGGTATGGGTGTGTGCCAACAGTCTCCGAGTTTCTTCCAAGTTGTGACATCTCCCTCTTTGGGTCCTCAGCTCCTTGCCTTCTTGAGACCCACTGCCCAGCCTCACCTCCACTCCTGGCTTTCACATGGGCTTGCCTCCTGGTCCAGTCTCCCCTTCCGTCTCCCCATGCTTCTCCCACACGTGAGCCCGCACAGTGCCGTGAAGATGGTTGGGTTCACTTCTGGCTCCAGCACTTCCTAACTACGTGGCCAAGGTCAGGTTGCCCTACCTCTTCATGTCTCAGTCAAATGGGAGGAATAATGGTTGGCAAATGTTTGCTCTGGGAATAAGAGCATCCACGCTGGTCACTTCATAAGTGCTCAGTGACTATTAACTGTGAAAATGGTAAAACAAACAAACCACCCTGTGGTCTGATTTATAACCTGCGCTGACAGAGAGGGACAAGCAAACTGAAAGGAAATGGCCTCTGGGATCCAAAGACCAGAGTTGCATCTGGTAAACTAACTAACTCCTCTGAGTCTCAGTTTCCTAATCTCTGAGAGAGGAATAATCCTGTGAGAATGAAAACAAAAGATTGTTGTTGTTCAGTTGCTAAGTCGTGTCCAGCTCTTTGGGACCCCATGGACTGCAGCACACCAGGCTTCCCTGTCCCTCACTGTCTCCACGAGTTTGCCCAGGAAAAGATACAGCTGAGCAATTCTCAACACTCACATGTTGGAATTACCTGCATCTCTAGGGATTGTGACTTGATTGGTTGGGATGTAGCCTGGGCATCCAGCTTTTTAAACTCCCCAGCCAAGGTTGAGAATGAAAGGATCAGCATTCAGACCAGTGGTTCTCAAGGTGCGATCCTGAACCAACTGCATCAGTATCATCTGGGAACTTGTTAGAAGGAAGTGCACATCCTTGGGTCCCATCCTGGACATCCTGACTCAGAAACTCGGGTCCAGACATCCAAGTTTTCACCAGTGCTCCCAAGTGTGCCTGCCAGGTGCAAATGTGCAATAAGTATTTACTAATCCAATCCTCTCTCCCTGAGAGGTATTGGTTTAGCCAAAAAGTTCGTTAGCGTCTTGCAGAAAATCCCGGATAAACTCTTTGGGTGACCCAGTATTTACTAAAAGCACACCCGGTGTGCTAGACTCTGAGTTAGGAGCATGGGGTCCAAGGGGCCCTGCCTATGAGCTTATGTTCTAGTTTGTTGTTTAGCCACTAAGTCATGTCCAACTCTTTTGCTACCCCAGAAATTGTAGCCTGCTGGGCTCCTCCATCCATGGAATTTCCCAGGCGAGAATACTGGCATAAGTTGTCATTTCCTTCTCCAGGGGAATCTTCCAGACCTAGGGATTGAACCTGTGTCTCCTGCATTTCCTGCATTGGCAAGTGGATTCTTTACCACTGTCCCCCCAGCGAAGCCCTATGTCCCAGTGGGACAGACCATTTTTTTTTTAAAGTGGGAACTTTCATGGTGGTCCAGTGGCTAAGACTCTGGGTTCCCAATACAGGGGGCCTGGGTTCACTCCGGGAACTAGATCCCACATGCCAAAACTAAGAATTTGAGTACTGCAACTAAGACACAGTGAGGCCAAATAAATAGATAAATACTTTTTTAAATAAGCGAAAACCTCATTAATGAAAATGGTGATAAGCGTTAAGAAGATGCCTGAGGGCCTGAGATACTGGATGCCCGTGAATTTTCACAGAGTCGTACAAGTGTCCTCTGTAGCAGGGAGCCTCCGCCCCTCCAGGACTTTCAGGACACCTGAACCCAGATGACCTCTGAGCAGCTGGGATGTGTACTGGCCTGGCATTGTCTGAAGGCAGCCTCTGGACAGAAACAACTGTGACTCGGGTTGACTCAACATCTCTCCTCGGAGTAGTAATTCTCACCCTGGCTGAATTTACTCCCCAGCGGCATTTGTCAACGTCTGGAGATATTTTGGTTGTTACAACTTGCCATGTGGAGGGGGAAGGGGGCAGCGTGCTCCTGACAGACACAAACAGTGGGTGGAATCCAGGGATGCTGCTAAACATGTCGATGCACAAAGCAGTCCACCCTCCCGACAACGAAGCCGGGGCCCCAGACATCAAGTGGGCCGAGTTTGAGACTCGCTGCTCTGGCTCTTTCATGACTTGCATTTCTGGCCAAGTCCCTCTGGAGCCCTCCTCCACTAGCTCTCGCCCCTGGGCTCAGCTGCCGTTGAAAATCTTCCACCATTTGACCAGAAAAAGGATTCCAAGCTGCTTTCTGCCTTCCGAAGCTGGGGAAACTGCACTGAGTCAGGCATCTCCTTGGAAACCCCTTGGCTGCACGCAATTTGGAAAACAATAAATTTGCAAGGTTGCACAAAGCATGCAGAAGCCCAAAGCTGGCTGTAACTGCTAAATCCCCCTTTTTTCCCTTCACATCAAAAATAATTTCCCGGTCCTGGAGGCTTTGTCTGCTGTCACAAGATGCAGGCAGATGTTTTGAAATGACCAACACCACTGCCAAAAGCGTCCCCCCTTTCAAAGCCCTTGGGTGGATTTCTGTTCCAGCTGGGAACATCAGAGCACTTTTCCACTGAGCTGAGGTTGGTTTCGTCCTAGGCACACCTAGCAAGGACGTACCTTGCCATTTGGGGCCAAAGACCATTTCCAGCCAGGACTTAATCGTTTCCCCAAGCCTGGGACTGGAGCTTGCCGTCACAAGGTCTGAATGTGGATGATCACCATCTAGTTTGTCATCCTATTGCAAGTAGAAGGTGAAAGAAAAAACTCTCCATCACAAGAGGCATATTAACCTCACTCCGTGCAGCTAGAGTTCTAAGTGCTTTTCTAACGTTAACTCATTTTCCCTCCTACAACCCCGTGTGTGTGGTGTGTGTGTGTGTGTGTGGTGTGTGTGTGTGTGTGTGGTGTGTGTGTTTGTGTGTGTGCACGCTCAGTCATGTCTAGCTCTTTGCAACCCCATGGACTAGAGCCCACCAGGGTCTCCTGTCCATGAAATCTCCCAGACAAGAATACTGGAGTGGGTTGCCAACAACCCTGTGAAGAAGGGATTACTTTTAGCCCCATTTTACAGATGAGGAAACCAAGGACAAATATTTTCCTAAAGCCCTTACCTAGTGCAGCTAGTAAATGGCAGAGTCAGGATTTGAATCTACGTGTTCTGCTCCAGAGTGTATTCTTTAAGTCAGTGTGAGCATCTTCCCTGCTCCTAACAACAACAACAACAATAATGTCTAGATCAGTGCCCTCCAATGGGACGATTTTACACCAGGGAACATCTGACAATGTTTGGAGACACTTTTGGTCGTTACGACTTGGGAGGGGCTGCTATTGGCACCCAGTGGGTAGAGACCAGGGATGCAGCTGAACACCCTGCAGCACACAGGGAAGCACCACAGAATAACAGAATAACCCTGCCCCAAATATCAATAGCGCCAAGACTGAGAAGACTCGGTCTCCTGGCATTAAGGTTTGACTTTTTAAAAAAAAGAAAGGAGGGAATTCCCTGGTGGTCCAGTGGCTAAGACTCTGCGCTCCCAATGCAGGGGGCCTGGTTTGATCCCTAGTGAGGGAACCAGATCCCACATGCTGTGTGCCACAAATAAGACCTGGCGCGGCCAAATAAAGAAAGGATAAAAGGTAGAAGATAGGTAGACATGGATGGATACATGGATGGATGGATGGATGGATGGATACGTAGGTGTATATATGGATGGATGGATGGATGGGTACATAGGTGGATATATGGATGGATGGGTGGATGGATGGATGGGTACGTAGGTGGATATATGGATGGATGGGTACGTAGGTGGATATATGGATGGATGGATGGGTACATAGGTGGATATATGCATGGATGGATGGGCACATAAGTGGATATATGGATGGATGGGTGGATGGATGGATGGGTACGTAGGTGGATATATGAATGGATGGGTGGCTAGATAGAAAGTGCTGAGGTCTACAGAGTGCTTGTTAGGTGGCAGCCATTGTGCTTAGCAAAGGGTACCTAAATTAACCCTCACAGTCACCCTCTGAGGTAGACATTGTTATTATCTCCATTATACAGATGGGGAAACAGGCCCAGAGAGGTTTGGCCATTTGCCAAGCCCATGTGCTCAGTGGTGTGGTGCTGGCCTTTGAACAGCAGCCTTCTGATTTTAGGGGCTGGCACTTCCTCCCTCAGCTCACTCAGACCATTACGGCGCACCACATTTTGCCCTTCGTGTCCTCTCGTGACCTTGTTCCCTCTGCGTCTCTCCATCTGGACTCGGTGTGGGCCCTCCTGCCTCTCAGTTCCTCACTGGCCATCTTCTTCCCAGCTTTGTGCCCTCTGCCCACCCTCCTAACGGCAGCCGGAGAGATCTGCCTCAAACAACAAACCCGACCATGTCCTTCTGCTTTAAAACTTTAACCGTGCATGTGGTCACCTCAGCATTTTGTTAAAATGGCGCAGCACTTTGGGAGGTCTGGGCTGGGGCCCGAGACTCTGCGTGTATGACGAGCACTCAGAGTCCAGCCATGCTGGTCTGCAGACCACCCCTTGAGTAGCAAAGCTGTTGGAGAAATTACTCTCTGAACGTGGGAAACCTTGAAGAAGCAGCAGCCTGTGCGTGATGGGAGGCTTAGAGGGATCAGGACTTCCTCTGTGATGAGCTACAGCCTGCGTGCACGCTCTGTCATGTCTGACTCTTTGTGACCCCCATTGGTCTGTAGCCCGCCAGGCTCCTTGTTCATGGGATTCTCCAGGCAAGAATACTGGAGTGGGTTGCCATTCCCTTCTCCAGGGGATCTTCCTGACCCAAGGATCCATCCTGCATCTCCTGTATTGGCAGGTGGATTCCTTACCCATTGAGCCACCTGGGAAGCCCATCAAACTATCAGCCCTGGGGCCAAATCTGCCCCTCCCCCGACTGTTTTTGTAAATAAAGTTTTATTGGAACACAGATTCCCCCATACATTTCTGTATTGTCTGGGGTTACTTGTGCACTACCTTGGCTGAGTTGAGCTCAGAAACTCAGAAACTATATGTGACAGAAACTATATGTCTAAAACCGAAAATATCTACTTAGAGAAAAATGTGTCCACTGTCTACAGCATCTTCAAGGTGCTCCAGAAGGCTATGTACTGGGACTCCCAGCCATCTGAGGGGGGTTGACTTGAAGACTTAAAATCACAGACGCATACCTGCACATACACACATGTGCACACACACAGCCACACCTGCAGCTCTTAACAGCAGCTCTCAGACTGCATCTCAGAGGACGTGGCTCCGGGCACACGGAGGTGATGGTGATGGATTAGAGCTTGAACTTGGTCCAGGAGCACTTTCAGTGCCCTAACCAGTCAGGGAGACAGGTCTTGAGTCCCCATTTGCTGGATAAGGAAATTGGGGCCCCCACAGCCCGGGGCTCTGAGTGAGGTATGAGTTCCACAGCTGGTTTGTGTTAGGGCTTGGATGGGACCCCAGTCTCCTGACTTCCTGCCCAGGACTCTTACCTCCAAGACACCCTGCAAGGAGGCCCCCCGTGGCTGAGAATCTGCCTGGAGCAGGGGCGGGGGGCGGAGGGGGGAAAGGGGTGGGGAGGAGAGTGGGGAGTTGGGAAGGTAGAGGGGTGTGGTGAACAAAACGCTCTTTGGTTCCTCAGGCAGGGCTGGGGGGCTGGGGGGTTGGGGGGTTGGGGTTTGGGGGACTGACCCACCTTCTACCTTGAGCCGACCCTCCCTGAGCCGCATTCTAGAAGCTGAGAAAGAGGACACTCCTCCTCCGCTGCACAGGCAACCCCTGCCTTGACCCCTTACACCCTAATAAGTGGGTTGATGGAAGTTGAGCCCTGGACTGGACGTCTGAGGGGACTGAAGTCACCTGCAGAGACAAACTCTGAGGTTCCTATTGTCTGACATTAAACAACAACAATTATCCCAAAGGAAAAACCTCCTAAGGGACTGAACACTGCAGGATGGGAGCTGGGCGGAGGGTGGGCAGGAGGGACAGCCTCATGGCACGTGTCTGCACTGGACTAAGCATTTTATATACAGTATCATTTAATCTGCACGGTAACCTGGTGGGTGATTTGTTATTATTATTATGCAAACTTTATAGCATGATAATAAAAGCATGGGTTTCCCAGGTGACTCCATGGTAAAGAATCTGCCTGCCGAGCAGAAGATGGGGGTTCTGTCCCTGGGTTGGGAAGATCCCCTGGAGAAGGAAATGACAACCCACTACAGTATTCTGGGCTTCCCTGGTGGCTCAGTTGGTAAAGAATCCGCCTGCAATGTGGGAGACCTGGGTTCAATCCCTGGGTTGGGAAGATCTCCCGGAGAAGGGGACTGACTACCTACTCCAGCTTTCTGGCCTGATCTCAAAGAGTCGGACACGACTGAGCAACTTTCACTTTCACTTCACGTTCACAGTATTCTTGCCTGGGAAATCCCATGGACAGAGGAGCCCTGTGGGTGTATAGTCCATGGGATGGCAAGGGGTCGGACATGACTTAGCAACGAAACAACAACAACAACAAAAAGAACAAGTGTCCTGTACAATGTCTGGCCCCATAGATGGGGCTACTGAGTGAAGAGGCTCAGTGGATATCGAATACACGAATATATACGGCACAGATAGGGTAAGCGACCGGTTGAAGGGCACACAGTGGGGAAGAGCCGGAGCTGGTATTTGAACCTAGATCTGTGTGACTGCAGAGGGACTCAGTGAGCTGAAGGGACCTGCCTTCCTTGCCCCCTGTGCCTGGCACACGGGAGGCTTAGAACTACCCCTTTCTCAGTCTAGGGCCTGGGGACCCTCCTTCCCAACTGAGTTCCAGCTTTGGACCAAGGCTGCAGAGATTCCTCCCATGGGGTGAGCCCCTGGGCCAATCCCACAGCAGGCAGCCCTTCGCCCTGCCCCAGGAGGTTTCCCCAGCTCAGGGACTGGGGAGAAAGGCAGACAGGGAAGGAGGGCGAGAGCTCTTTAGCTGGCCAAGGGAAGATGGAAGGAGGGGCACGATGGCTTTTCCCAGGGCGTGTTTGTGGGAGGAACACGCACACACAGGCACGGGCTTGCTTTGGGAAGAGCAGGACTTGGTGCCAAGGCTTTTCAAGTTACCACAAAGGAGTGTCACTGGCTTCGTGTGCCAGCAGTGAAGGGCTTTATATACTTGCTAAGGTTTCCAAGAGCTCCTTCTCCAAGGCCTGGCACAATGGCCTCACCTCCACTCTGTGGAGTGGCTGTGATCCCCATTTTACTAGAAAGGCTCAGAGAGCCTAGGACACTTGCCTAAGGTCACCCAGCTTGGATGTGCTGGGGCTGGGATTTGGAGAGATTCAGGTTGTCTGGTGCCAATGTCTCTGCTTTCTACTTAAGCAAACACCTCATGGTGTGCATTGGTCCATCCAGGGAGGAAGTGTTCATTAAGCATCTACTAATTAGTCGGTGGGCTTCCCAGGTGGCACAGTGGTAAAGAATCTGCCTACCAATGCAGGAGACTTGGGTTCTATCCCTGAGTCAGGATACTTGGGTTCTATCCCTGAGATCCCCTGGAATAGGAAGTGCAACCCACTCCAGTATTCTTATCTGGAAAATTCCATGGGCAGAGGAGCCTGGCAGGCTGTAGTCCACAGGGTCGCAAATAGTTGGATGCCACTGAACGACTGAACAATTGGGCAATACATACAGCTTTTAGCAAAATGCCTGGCACCCTGTCAGCACTATTTTAAGTGTTAGGTGATATTATTACTATGTCCCGGGCACTGATTGGTTTAGGCAGTGGGAATTCAGCAGAGAGCAAAACAAAAATCCCTCCCCACATGGAGCTTACTCCCTGGTAGAGGATGATGGACAACATTAATGAATTGTTGTTCAGTTGCTCAGTCGTGCCCAACTCTTTGCGACCCCATGGACTGCAGCACGCCAGGCTTCCCTGTCCTTCACTATCTCCCAGAGTTTGCTCAAACTCATGTGCATTGAATCGGTGATGCCATTCAACCATCTCATCCTCTGTTGCCCCCTTTTCCTCCCACCTTCAATCTTTCCCAGCATTAGGGTCTTTTCCAGTGAGTAGGCTCTTTGGATCAAGTGGCCAAAGAACTGGAGCTTCAGCTTCATTATCATTCCTTCCAATAAATATTCAGGGTTGATTTCCTTTAGGATTGACTGGTTTGATCTCCTTGCTGTCCAAGGGATTCTCAAGAGTCTTCTCCAACACCAGAGTTCAAAAGAATCAATTCTTTGGCTCTTAGCCTTCTTTATGGTCCAACTCTCACATGACTCATGGTCTAAATACGTACATGACTACTGGGAAAACCACAGCTTTGACTATATGGACCTTTGTCGGCAAAGCGTTATTTCTGCTTTTTAATACGCTGTCTAGGTCTGTCATAGCTTTTCTTCCGAGGAGCAAGCATCTTTTAATTTCATGGCTGCAGTCACCATCCACAGTGATTTTGGAGCCCAAGAAAATAAACTTGGGTTAATAAAATAAAGACTGTTTCCATTGTTTCCCCATCTATTTGCCATGAAGTGATGGGACAGGATGCCATGATCTTTGTGTTTCGAATGTTGACTTTTAAGCCAGCTCTTTCACTCTCCTCTTTTACCCTCATCAAGAGGCTCTTTAATGAATAAAGCACAGTATGTCAGAAGGTATAACGACTATAGAGAAAAGAAAGCAGAATTTGAACAATTGGGAGTGCTGGCTGGTTTGGGGGTTGTAAGTTTAAAGGAAATGATCAGAGAGAGGTCTTCTGGGCATTTTAGCCATAACCAGAAGGGCATGAGGGCATGAGCCATGTGGAGATCTGGGGAAGGAGCGTCCCTGGCAGCGGGAACAGTCTATGCAAAGGCCCTGTGGTGGGAGCATGCTGGGTTAGATGTGGATTGTGAGATGCACCAGCTCCATGGGCAGGTGGTGGGTGAGTGGGTAATTGAATGCCTCAAACACCTCTATCTTCTTCCCCCTGCAAAGGGTGGTGAAGGTGTTCGAGACGCTCATTCCGTGTGTGTGTGTGTGCGCGCATGCGTGCCCACATGCATATTACAGGCGCCTTGGGTCTGAGCGATTCTGAGCTGCAGAGCATGTACAGACTTGCCCGGCAAGGCTGCCTGTGCTCTGAGCTTCCTGCCTGCCTGGGCTGGGGTCTGGATTGCCTAGGTGACCACAGTGCGGGACAAGGGCACAGCTCTGGGCTGAGCACCAGGATTTCCAATTGCTGACATCAAATTTCCCCCAGAAACTTGAAAACCCTGTGATGAAGCAGCCTCCTTTCCCCCAGGCCCCTTGCTGGAAACCCAAGCCCATGGTGCTCAGGTCACCCACATGCACAGCTCCAAAAATATTTTCAAGGGATGAAATTACTCCAGTGACTCCACCTGGAGTTTTCCTGCCAAGATGGACAGTCTTGAGTTGCACATCCAAGTCCTCAATCCATCTCCTTCCCCTTGGGACTCTTTAGCATTTGCACATCTCTATCACCTGCATCAGTGTTTCGTGACTCTGGCTGCACCTGTAGGGAGTTCCTAAAACCTTTTGACACCCACTGCATCCTGGGCCAATGAAATCTGAACCTCTGGTGGAGGGGGCAGACAGCTGCAGTTTAAAAAACTGTCCAGATAATGCTAATGGGCAAACAAATGCAAGAATTAACACCCATTACAATTAGATAGCATTTTGTCTTTAATAGAATTTCTCCCTTAGAAAAGTTATTTTAAAAGGAAACCTTAGCTCTGATAGGATTATGGGGATTTTTTTCTCCTCTTTTGATCCTGGGGAAGAGAGGTAAGTTTATCATACGTCTTGGCTCCTGGCACATGTGTTTGTACAAAGCCCCTCATTTCCTTGTTTATACCCTTTTATCCCTAAACTTCAAGGTAACTCCTATTCTCCCATAGCTGACCTTGCCCTCAGGGACTATTTGAATGAATGAATGAATATGACCTCTTTAAAGAATGTTGACCTATTGATTTAAATGTTGTTCAGTCTCTCAGTGGTGTTTGATTCTTTGCAGCCCCATGGACTGCAGCACATCAGGCTCCTCTGTTCTTCACTATCTCCCAAAGTTTGCTCAAATTCATGTCCATTGAGTCGGTGATGCAACCTAACCACTCCTCCTCTGCCACCCGTTTAAATGTGTTCTTATAAAAAACGTGGATTGCCATTGCTTGTGCATGGATCTTTACTTTTCTCAAAAGGGATTGTATCAAATAGCTCAATCTGTTTCCCAGTTTCCTCACCTTGCATCGTTCCTATGGATGTGAGGTTAATCCATCTATGGGCTGCCAAAATCCTCCACCTGCTCATTTACTGTTTTTTACATGTCCGTCTCTGTGGTCACAAGCAGCTGGGTGCTGCCAGCTCACTGAACCTCCTTGACACGTATGTTCCAGAATGGTCTTGGGCTCCTTCAGTGTATATAGTATAGACCAGGAGTGGACATGCTGGGATATGTGGATTACCCTCTTGGACTCCAAGTTCTTCTCCTTGGGGGACATCATGGAATTTGGGGTCTTGGGACCAGAGCTCAGTCTTGGCACCTTAGCTTCCTGCTAAGCCTGAAGGCCAAGGCTGTTCTGTCTCCAGCCCCTGCCTCTGGTCAGCCCACGTGGTCTCTGCCTCCTGTCCCTTGGGGGTCACATTCCTCAAACTTCTGGAAGCTGAGTCACTGCCTCCAGGGCTTTTGGAGGTGCACAGGTTGGCAGGACTGTGGTAGGCATCAGGGGCTGCCCCCAAGAAGGAGTGTGTGTGTATCTTTTTTCTCCCTTCCATTGAAGAGGACCCTGGCTGTGAGTGATGGAGGCTGGACAGGAGGTTTGGAGAAATATTTTCTCGGCAGAGTTTAGACCCGCCTGGGCAGATTTGCCTTGGGTGTGAGTCATCAGTGGGTTCTAGAACAGCCAATTCTGGAAAACCCCTTCTGTTCTGGAAAATCCACAGGCAGGCCTGTTCAAGAAATGCAAGGGGGTGGGGTGGGGTGGGAAGGGGTGGTGGCATGGGGAAAAAGCAAGAGTCGGTTCCAGCTGCCCCACCACGCCGCCAAAAGCCAGCCCCGAGGAGGAGACGGGGGGCAAGTAGCTTCACAGTGCCCCTCAGCACCCTCCTTCACCGTCACCCTTCCTGATTTTACCTGCCTGCCCCTCCCCCACCCCCGCCCCGCCACCTGGGCTGTTACTCACTTTACATGTTTCATTCACGTGGTAAAATGTAATTATGTTATTCTATGGATGGAAAACCAACAGCGTTTGCCAGGAGTAGAGAGTAGCTCAGTCTCCCGGGTGGCACAAGTGGTAAAGAACCCGCCTGCCAATGCAGGAGACATGAGATGTGGGTTTTGATCCCTGGGTCAGGAAGATCCCCTGGAAGAGGGCATGGCAACCCACTCCAGTGTTCTTGCCTGGAGAATGCCATAGACAGAGCCTAGCATGCTACAGCCCATAGGGTCGCAAAGATTCTGACACACACACACACACACACACACACACACACACACACACACGTAGAAAGATACATATAACGAAAGCAGAGCAGGCTTGTTAACATGTAACTGGAGCCTGTTGCCTGCAGAAGTCTCTGGATCCCCCAGCTGCTCTTTGCCAATCAAGGGAGATGAGCAAGTGTTGGGAGGCTGTGCCAGGACAGACTGGCCTCATGCCCCTGGAAGTGGTCCTCAGGTTTGAAAAACAATTAGTAAGCTTTAGTTTTCCCTGAGAGCTGCTGTCTTCCTGCCTCACTGCTGGGCTCACATGAGAGTTCCCAGAAAACTGAAATGTACTGGATGCCTCCTAGTGATGGCATCTCCCACCAATATCCTGCACACTAAAGGCATTCAAATTTGTGTTGTTAACAGGGAGAGAGGAACTTGAACTTCTGTGATGGCAAAGATGGTCACTTCCCAGGTGATGCTACTAGTGGTAAAGAACCCAGCTGCCAATGCAGGAAACGTAAGAGACATGGGTTCAATCCTTGGATCAGGAAGACCCCCTGGAGGAGGGCATGACAACTCACTCCAGTATTCTTGCCTGGAGAATCCCATGGACAGAGGAGCCTGGCGGGCTACAGTCCATAGGGTTGCAAAGAGTCAAACACGACTGAATCAACTTAGCACAGCACAAAGACGGTTGCAGTTGTAGTAAGGGCTTATGGGTGCTAAATGTGTGTGCGTGCTTAGTCACTTCAGTTGTGTCCAACTCTTTGCAACTCCATGCACTGCAGCCCACCAGACTCCTCTGTCCCTGGGATTCTCCAGGCAAGAATACTGGAGTGGGTTGCCATGCCCTCCTCCAGGGGATCTTCCTGACCCAAGGATTGAACCCACATCTCCTGCATTGGCAGGCAGGTCCCTTACCACTAGCACCATCTGGGAAGCCCAGGTGCTTAATAAATCTTGCCTAAAGAAGTGGGCAAATAATCCACTAGAACAGGGGTCCCCAACCTCTGGGGGATCTAATGCTGGATGATCTGAGGTGGAACTGATGTAATAATAGTAGAAATAAAGTGCACAATAGATGTAATGTTCTTGAATCCTCCTGAAACCATACCCTGCCTCATTGGTCCATGGAAAGCCTGTCTTCCATGAAACTTTTCTCTGGTGCCAAAAGGTTGGGGACCGCTGTACTAGAATGTAACTCCTTGAAGATGGTGTTTTCTACCTGTTCTGTGCACTGCTGTGTCCACTACCTACAACAGTGCTTAGCACCCAATAGGTGCCTCATCCACAGTTAAGTCAAAGACTGAATCAGTGAATCCATAAATTAGTGAGTGAATGAAGAAATCAATGAGCATGTGAATGAATGTCCGCCTATTCGCTAGAGTCAAGGGATAGGCCCTTTCATCATCAAAGAAAATCTACAGAAAATAAATGCTGGAGAGGGTGTAGATAAAAGGGAACCTTTCTACACCATTGGTGGGAATGTAAATTGGTGCGGCCACTGTGGAAAAACAGTATGGAGGTTTTTCAAAAACCTAAAAATAGAGTTACCATATGATCCAACAATCCCATTCCTGGAGAAAACTCTAATTCAAAAAGATACATATACTCCAATGTTCATAGTGGCACTATTCACAAAAGCCAAGACATGGAAATGACCTAAAGGTCCATGGGTAGATGAATGGGGAGAACATGTGGTATATAATGGAATGCTGCTGCTGCTAAGTCGCTTCGGTCGTGTCCGACTCTGTGCGACCCCATAGACGGCAGCCCACCAGGCCCCACAGTCCCTGGGGTTCTCTAGGCAAGAACACTGGAGTGGGTTGCCATTTCCTTCTCCAATGTATGAAAGTGAAAAGTGAAAGGGAAGTCAGCTGCTCAGTCGTGCCTGACTCTTAGCGACCCCATGGACTGCAGCCTTCCAGGCTCCTCCGTCCATGGGATTTTCCAGGAAAGAGTGCTGGAGTGGGGTGAATGGAATGCTACTCAGCCATAAAAAACAATGAAAGAATGCCATTTGCAGCAACATGGGTGGATCTAGAGAAGATTATCACACTAAGTGAAGTAAATCAGAAAGAGAAAGACAAATACCCTATGATGGCCCTTATACATGGAATCTAAACTATGATACAAATCAACTTATTTACAAAACTGACTCACAGACACAGAAAACAAACTTATGGTTACCAAAGGGGGAAGGGGGTGGGAGGGATAAATGAGGAGTTTGGGATGAGCAGATACAGGCTTCCCTGGTGGCGCAGACAGTAAAACATCTGCCTGCAATGCAGGAGACCAGGTTTGATCTCTGGGTCAGGAAGATCCCCTGGAGGAGGGAATGGCTACCCACTCCAGTATTCTTGCCTGGAGAATTCCGTGGACAGAGGAACCTGGTGGGCTATAGTCCATGGGGTCACAAAGAGTTGGACACCACTGAGCTACTAACACTTTCACTTTGGTGATGTGAGTTGAGGGTCCACACACTTCTATGTATAAAATAAACAACAAGGATCTCCTATACAGCACAGGGAACTGTGTTCAGTATCCTGTAATGAGGCATAAGGGGGCTTCCCAGGTGGCTCAGTAGTAAAGAACCTGCCTGCCAAAACTCCTCCTGCTTGGCAGATGGATCCTTTACCACTGAGCCACCTGGGTTGGAAGGCCCAGTTTTCTTCTACAGTGTGTTCGGCATGCTCTCTGAGCTTTGCATACCTGTATATCCAAAGGGTAAGTTTCTGAGAAAAATCCCCTGGGCTTCTAAGGAGCTGTTCTCCCCGCTCAGTGGAGTGTTTACCTTCCCATGCTGGGCACGGAACATTCTTATGGGATAGCGTTTAACCAGCCTCTGGTTGGCATTGCTCTGGTCTGGGTGGCCCACTGAGGACCAGGTGAGGGGCCAGTCTCCCTCCTTGGTGGGATTTGAAAGAGGCAGTGTAGCACCCCCTCCTACCCCACCCTCAGATAACTCTGCCTCTGTCTCAGCCCAAGTAGGAAAAGGGCATCCTTTTGTTCTCTTGAAACAGAGACGTGTTCTCTTTGTAGGCTTTTTTTTTTTTTTTTCCGTAACATAGGGCTTCCCAGGTGGCTCAATAGTAAAGAACCCACCTGCCATTGCAGGAGACACAGGAAACTTGGGTTTGATCCCTGGGTGGGGAAAATCCCCTGGAGGAAGGCATGGCAACCCATCCCAGTATTCTTGCCTGGAGAATCCATGGACAGAGGAACCTGGCAGGCTACTGCTCATAGGGTCGCAAAGAGTTGGATGCGACTGAATGACTAAGCCGCATGCAAATTCATTATTGACCAGGGCATGCTGAGTGGTTTTTCCAGAAACTAGTGCCTGTGGCTAGGGATTTTTATTTTGGCTGGCCAAAATTAATTCCTGTTATTTCACTAACACTCTGTGGGTTATTATATTCAGTAGTTTCCACTGTGTGTGTGCGCGCTAAGTCGCTTCAGTCGTGTCCAACTCTTTACGACCCTACGGAATGTAGCCCACCAGGCTCCTCCGTCCATGGGATTTCCCAGGCAAGAGTACTGGAGCGGGCTGCCATGACCTCCTCCAGGGGATCTTATTGACCCAAGGACTGAATCTGTGTCTTTTGTGTCTCCTGCATTGGCAGGTGGGTTCGTTACCACTGTGCCACCTGAGAAGCCACACCTGTAAAGTCTTCTCCAGCACCATGAGTTTCATTTTCACTTTCCATTTCAGAATCCATCCCTAAGATTTTTTGTCTTTTTTTTTTGGTCTAATATTCACATCATCTGAATCAGAATTATAATCTGAAGAACTGTCATCTTCTAAGATACTGGTATATGTGTTGCTCAGACAATCAGAAAAAGTATCTGCATAAAATTCAATGAAAAATACTTCTTTACTCAAAATTTTGTAATACATCACTTTTGAAAATTTTTGGTAATAAACTTGCATTTATAATATACATAGTTCAGTTCAGTCGCTCAGTCATGTCTGACTCTTTGCGACCCCATGAATCGCAGCACGCCAGGCCTCCCTGTCCATCACCAACTCCCGGAGTTCACTCAGACTCACGTCCATTGAGTCAGTGATGCCATCCAGCCATCTCATCCTCTGTCATCCCCTTCTCCTCCTGCCCCCAATCCCTCCCAGCATCAGAGTCTTTTCCAACGAGTCAACTCTTCGCATGAGGTGGCCAAAGTACTGGAGTTTCAGCTTTAGCATCATTCCTTCCAAAGAAATCCCAGGGCTGATCTCCTTCAGAATGGACTGGTTGCATCTCCTTGCAGTCCAAGGGACCCTCAAGAGTCTTCTTCAACATCACAGTTCAAAAGCAGGAATTCTTCGGCGTTCAGCTTTCTTCACAGTCCGATTCTCACATCCATACATGACCACTGGAAAAACCATAGCCTGACTAGACGGACCTTTGTTGGCAAAGTAATGTCTCTGCTTTTCAATATGCTATCTAGGTTGGTCATAACTTTTCTTCCAAGGAGTAAGCATCTTTTAATTTCATGGCTGCAGTCAGCATCTGCAGTGATTTTGGAGCCCCAAAAATAAAGTCTGACACTGTTTCCACTGTTTCCCCATCTATTTCCCATGAAGTCATGGGACCAGATGCCATGATCTTCGTTTTCTGAATGTTGAGCTTTAAGCCAACTTTTTCACTCTCCTCTTTCACTTTCATCAAGAGGCTTTTTAGTTCCTCTTCACTTTCTGCCATAAGGGTGGTGTCATCTGCATGTCTGAGGTTATTGATATTTCTCCCAGCAATCTTGATTCCAGCTTGTGCTTCTTCCAGCCCAGTGTTTCTCATGATGTACTCTGCATAGAAGTTAAATAAGCAGGGTGACAATATACAGCCTTGACGTACTCCTTTTCCTATTTGGAACCAGTCTGTTGTTCCATGTCCAGTTCTAACTGTTGCTTCCTGACCTGCATATAGGTTTCTCAATAAGGTTGGATCAAAAACCCCTGAGGGAGAAAAATGTGAATGATAATGACAGAAGTTGGATAATGAATCTTTGATCAACTTTAAGTTCTAACAACTTCACGCAGTGATGTTAATTGTATCACTGTCTAAAAACGTATTGATACATCTCCAGTCAATAACATTTGGGTGATAAAAGATATATTAATACGTCTCCAGTCAATAACGTGTTAAGGTAATAGGGAAGCCAGGACTTTACTTCTTTGGGGAAAAAATCTCTTTTAAGCAATTTCTTGTTGCCCATAAAATATGGGCCCAACCCAGGTAAAATAGTCATGTTATGATTTGTGAGTATTTCATCAGTTCAGTTCAGTTCAGTTTAGTCGCTCAGTCGTGTACGACTCTTTTTGACCCCATGGACTGCAGCACGCCAGGCTTCCTTGTCCATCAGCAACTCCAGGAGCTTGCTCAGATTCATGTCCAAAGAGTCGGTGATGCCATCCAACCATCTCATCCTCTGTCATTCCCTTCTCCTCCTGCCTTCAATCTTTCCCAGCATCAGGGTCTTTTCCAGTGAGTCAGTTCTTTGCATCAGGTGGCCAAAGTATTGGAGTTTCAGCTTCAGCATCAGTCCTTCCAATGAATATTCAGGACTGATTTCCTTTAGGATGGACTGGTTTAATCTCCTTGCAGTCCAAGGGACTCTCAGGAGTCTTCTCCAACACCACAGTTTAAAAGCATCAGTTGTTCGGCATCAGTTGTTTCTCTTTCTCATGTCAAAGAGAAAAACAATATGGTTACAAAGTCCTAAAAGTGAGACAGGGTCTTAGACTTGCAGTCCCCACCACATTCAGGAGCACTGGTATACTCACATGTAACAGTTCTCTGCATATTAAAATCTGTGACAGGACCATATACATTTCAGGGCACACTGGTCCAAAACTTCAGTGTGCATAAGGACCCTTGGGCAACTAACTAAAAATCTAGACTTCGAGGTCCCACTGTGATTCATTCGTTCATTCAATGGATGTTTATTGAGCTCCTACTATGAGTATGAGCATAATAAAATTCTATATTTAGCAAATAAGAATGCAGGATGTCCAGTTCAACTTGAATTTCAGATCAACAGCAAACAACTTTCTAGTGTAAGTATGTGTTATGCAATATTGAGACATATCAGTAAATCCCCTACATATGAACCTTCAAGTTGTGAACTTTCAAAGATGTGAACGTGCATTGCATTAACATCAGGAGTGAGTGAAATTGCAGCTTGCCTTCCTGGGTCAGGAAGATGCCCTGGAGGAGGAAATGGCAGCCCACTCCAGTATTCTTGCCTGAAAAATCCCATGGACAGAGAAGCTTGGTGGGCTACAGTCCAAAGGGTCGAAAAGAATCAGACACGACTAAGTGACTATGCACACACTGTCTCCTATTACTGACGATCCTTCGGCTCTACCATCTCCCACCTCCTCTGCTTCCTCGAGTCAGTAATTCTTCTTGCCTGTTCACTTGATGCCAGCCCCTGTATGGCAGCTGTAGTACTGTAGTACTGTAGTTTCAAGGTACTGTACTGTAAGAGTAAAAATGTTTTATTTTATTTTTTTATCTATTATTTGTGTGAAAAGTATTATAAACCAATTATAGTACAGTACTGTATCACCAACTGTGTTAATTGGGTATCTAGGCTAATCTTGTTGGATTTAGAAACAAATTGGACTTACTGTACTAAAAATGCTTTGTTGTTGATCTGAAATTCACATGTAACTGGGTGTGCGGTATTTTATCTGACAGCCCTCACTCTGCACTAAGCTCTGTGCCTGGCGATGGGTGGAGGGGATGCAGCAATGGATAAAGCAAAGCACCTGACCTCTTGGAGCTCACATGCTAGGGAGGGAGACAGACAAGCCCATAGATTAATCGAAGGAAGGGTGTTGAGGGACACTGTGGCAGGGTGTACCATTCCAGGCTTGTCCAGAACAGAGCACACGTCACCTCGTTATTTGTTGTTGCCGAGTTGCTGAGTCGTGTCCAACTCCTTTGCGACCCCAGGGACTATAGCCCGCGAGGCTCCTCTGTCCAGGGGATTTCCCAGTCAAGAATACTGGAGTGGGTTGACAATACCTCCCCATTGGGCCCTGACAAGTCTGGGAGGGGTGTCAGCGCAGTCCACCTCTAAAGAACCTTCTCTCAGGTGAGGGGCACCATGAAAACTAGAACTGCTCATACATAGATCTAGAGCTGCCGGAGATGACAGGGAAGAGAACGGACGTTTTATACACGGTGGCGTGTCATACTTTTAGTACACTCAGTTCTGGGGGGCACTTATGGTTGGTTAAGTGCAAGTTCTTCCCTGGTGGCTCAGTTGGTAAAGTTGGCCTGTGATGCAGGAGACCTGGGTTCGATCCCTGGGTTGGGAAGATTCTCCTGGAGGAGGGCATGGCAACCCCCTTTAGTATTCTTGCCTGGAGAATCCCCATGGACAGAGGAGCCTGGCGGGTTGCGATCTACGGGGTGGCAAAGAGTCAGGCACGACCGAGCGACTAAGCACACAAATGCAAGTTCAGGTTCCTTCTGATACCGCAAATGTTCCCCGAAGACGCTGCAGGAGATCTTCCAGACGGAGAACACCATCATGCTGCTGGAAAGGTCCATCATGGCCAAGGAGTGCCCGCTGAAGGTGGCACAGACGAGGCTGGAGTGCCGGACCCGGCGCCCCAACGTGGAGCTGTGCAGGGACAGCCCCCAGTTCAAGTGAGTAGCGGTGTGGGGGTCAGGGGCCGGCAGGGGAGGGGCAGGTCTCAGGAACTGGGAAATGGACCCTCCACCCATCAGGAGACCGGGGTCTACGACTCCACAGCGCACTGGGGGCCTGGGGCTCTGAGGATGCCCTTGGCAGTCTCCCCACCAATGGAGGCCACCCCTTTGCGCTGCCGCCTTCTCATCTAAGTGAGGACGGTTTTGTAGGCCTGTTCTGCTGCGGGAACTCTCCAAGCCAATGAGAAGCTGCCGCCCAGCCTGGAGGCGTGGTCCTTGCCCTTTGATCGCTCCAACCGCCCCCCACCCTGCCCGCCCCGCCCCCCCAATCCCCGCCCCGTCTCTCCAGGCTCCTGTGAAAGAGATGCCCAGCCCACACCTCACCCATCCTCCAGCGCCCTTTCTGTGAAATTCTCACCTGCAAGCCCTTGCTGCTAAGTCACTTCAGTCGTGTCCGACTCTGTGGGATCTCATAGACGGCAGCCCACCAGGCTCCCCCGTCCCTGGGATTCTCCAGGCAAGAACACTGGAGTGGGTTGCCATTTCCTTCTCCAATGCATGAAAGTGAAAAGTGAAAGTGAAGTCGCTCAGTCGTGTCTGACTCTTCGCGACCCCATGGATTGCAGCCTACCAAGCTCCTCCGTCCATGGGATTTTTCAGGCAAGAGTACTGGAGTGGGGTGCCATCGCCTTGGAACAGCCCAATCCTGCCCGTCCCACTTAGCTAAGGAGGAACTGCTTCTTTTGACGGGAGAGTGGCACAAAGCTCACTGCAGGCCCAGAAACAGGGTTTTTGGAGTCTAGGGGTGGGGGTTTGGGATGGCACGATGATCAGGCAAGGAAGGAAATGGCCACTGGACTTGGGGAGTGTTTTTCCTGTGACCTGCTGTGTGACTTGGGGCTGGTCGCTTGACTGCTCTGTCCCCTCCAAGCTCAGGACACTGTCTTCATTCTCTGTGGCCATGTGACAGGCTTCCCCCACAACTCAGTGGCTCGTCTTCCTTCTGAGCTGAGATAATGAGGCAAACAGAGCTGGAGGAGAAAGAGGAGGAAGAAAAATATTCAGAGAGAAAATGCTGAGTGGTGCCGTGTGCTGAGGTTTCTACAGCCTTGGTCACTGCCTGGGAATAAAATTCAGGTTCTTATTTGCACAAACTGCATATCAAGTGGTCAGAAGCTATGTGTGGCTGGAGGCGTGGAATGGACTGTCTCCATCGCTGCTGAAAATTCTGCTGGACAGCGCTGGCTGAGAGAGCCCTAAGGAAAGAAGGGTCTCCAGGCTGCTGTTGTCACCTTTCTCTAGCTCAGGCTTGTCACTGGGAAGCTCACCCTGATATCAACCCGGGTCCTCCCAGCAGCGTGTCCTCCAGTTCTGAGCACTGTCTCTCCCCCAACCTCCAGGTGAGTCCCAGCCCCACAACCAACCCACCATCACAGCTCACCAGGTGTATTCATGACCCAAGGCTGCTGTGACAAATGACCACAAGCTGGGTGGCTTAAAACAACAGGATTTCTCCTCTGAAACTTGCAAAGGCCAAACCTCAGAAATCAGAGTATCGGCAGGGTTGATTCTCTCTGGGGGTTCTGAGAGTGCGTCTTCACCCGGCCCCTCTCCTGGCTCCTGGTGGTGGCTGGCAGCCCTTGGCTTGTAGCTGCATCATTGCATCTGCCTCCATCTTCACATGGCCTTCCTCCCTGTGTGTGTCTGTGTTTCAAATCTCCCCCTCCTTTCTCTTATAAGGAGATCAGTCATTGGATTTAGGGTCCATCCCTGGTGGCTCAGACAGTAAATAATCTGCCTGTAATGGGGGAGATCCGGGTTTGATCCCTGGGTCGGGAAGATCCCCTGGAGGAGGGCAGGTAAACCCATTCCAGTATTCTGGGAGAATCCCATGGACAGAGGAGCCTGGCAGGCTACAGTCCATGGGGTCACACAGAGTCAGACAGGACTGACTGACTGAGCACAGCACACTTAATGGAGGATAATTTCATCTCAAGATGCTTAACTGAATTCCATCCACAAAAATCCTTCTTCCAAAAAGCATCACATCACAGGTACTGGGGTTCAGACGTGGTGTCTGGTATCTTTCACTCAGCATCATGTCTTCAAGGTCCATCCATGTTGTGGTACATATCAGCACTTCATTCCTTTTCATTCAGTTCAGTTCAGTTCGGTTCAGTCACTCAGTCATGCCCAGCTCTTTGCGACCCCATGAACTGCACCACGCCAGGCTTCCCTGTCCATCACCAGCTCCCAGAGCTTGCTCAAACTCACGTCCATCAAGTCAGTGATGCCCTCCAACCATCTTGTCCTCTGTTGTCCCCTTCTCCTGCCTTCAATCTTCCCAGCATCAGAGTCTTTTCCAATAAGTCCGTTCTTTGCATTCCTTTTCATTACATCTGAATAATATCCTCATGTGGGGACAGAGCATATTTTGTGCATCCATTCATCTTTCGATGGACATTTGGGTTGTTTTGACCTTTTGACTCTTGTTATTTGTGCCGCGGGCTTCCCTGATGGCTCAGACGGTAAAGGATTTGCCTGAAATGCAGGAGACTGGATTCAATCCCTGGGTAGGGAAGATACCCTGAAGAAGGGAATAGCTACCTACACCAGTATTCTTGCCTGGAGAATTCCATGGACAGAGGAGCCTGGCCGGCTATAGTCCATGCAGTTGCAAGAGTCAGACACAACTGAGGAGCTAACACTTTCACTGGCTTTTCATTCGCGCCACACGAGTATTTGTGCAAGGATTTGAGTGTCTGTTTATACTTCCCTGGTGGCTTAGCTGGTAAAGAATCTGCCTGCTGTTCAGGAGACCCTGGTTCGATTCCTGGGTTGGGGAGATCCTCTGGAGAAGGGATAGGCTACCCACTTCTGTATTCTTGGGTTTCTCTGGTGGCTCAGCTGGTAAAGAATCCGCCTGCAATGTGGGAGACCTGGGTTGGAAGATCCCCTGGAGAAGGGAAAGGCTACCCACTCTAGTATTCTGGCCTGGAGAACTCCATGAACTGTATAGTCCATGGGGTTGCCAAGAGTCGGACATGACTGAGCGGCTTGCACTTCACTTCACTTTTGGTTCTTGTGGGTCCTGTCTTGAGTCTGTGCTTAAGTGAGGTAACACCGGCTTGTTTTCCTGAACACCCCGTCTGTGTCTCGCTTTGTGCTCACCGTCCTCAGCAACTCTACAGGGTGTTCACCCACCTGCCTGCCCGCCTCTGTCTTTCCTGCTGGCTGAGCCCCACCTACCTGGCTCTCTGAGTTCCCCAGCGCCTGGCACATGGGAGAGGCACATATGGCCTCCGGCTGGCCGAACCCACCTTCCCCTCTGCTCTCTCCCCAGGCTGGTGAACGAGGTGTTCACCATCGACGACACCCTGCAGACCCTCAAGCTGAGGCTGCGGGAGACCCGGGACACGCTGCAGCTGTTGGTCATGACCAAGTGCCGGCTGGAGCACGAACTGGCCATCAAGGCCAACACCCTGTGCATTGACAAGGAGAAGTGCATGGCGATGAGGAAGACCTTCCCCAGCACCCCGTGCATGGGCATCTGCCCTTGAGCCTGCCCCTCCCTCCACCCCCACCCCGCCCCGCTCCACGCACACTCCTTACATAACACAGAATTTGCAAAGGCAGAAAAACAAAAATAAAAGAAAGTGTCATTTTTCTCCCTTTCCTCCTATCATGAAAAAAAAATAATATGTATATATATATGTAAAGAGCCAAAATAAATGTGCCCAAACCAGAGACCTGGGAGCTTGTTCCTTGCTGCGGAACCGGCCTCTCGATGGATCCCAGGGTGGAGACATGCTGTTATCCGTCGGGGACCGAATGTTGTGAGGTTGTCAGCCTCCCCAGGAACGGAAGAGGCCGCATTTTTAAAAACCTGTTTGTCTGTTAAGGAGCACAGCATAGACCATGGTGTCCAAAGACTGGACATCGGAGCTAGGAGTCCCGAGGCCAGCTGTGACTTAGGAGCCGAGGGGCCTTGTACAAGTTCCCAGACTGAGCTTGTTTCTATAAAACAAGGTTGGTCCAAGGTGGAGGTGACTGTCAGCCATGTGGGGCGGTGCAAAAGAAATTAGGAACTGGAGCCAGAAGTCCTGGGTTTGAATCCTGCCCTTAATAGACAAATTTACTTATTTATTTACTTTTATTTTGTAATAGAGTATTGTTACAGTATAATTGACTTCCCTGGTGGCTCAGATGGTAAAGCATCTGCCTACAATGCAGGAAGCCTGGATTCAATCCCTGGGTTGGGAAGATCTCCTGGAGAAGGAAATGGCAGCCCACTCCAGTACTCTTGCCTGGAAAATCCCATGGAGGGAGGAGCCTGGTAGGCTACAGTCCATGGGGTCTCAAAGAGTCAGACACGACTGAGCGACTTCACTTTCACCGTATAATTATCTATAATCCATTACATTATTGTTATAGAGTATTGTTGTTGTTGGGGGCTCCCCTGGTGGCTCAGATGGTAAAGAATCTACGTGCAGTGCAGGAGATCTGGGTTCAAGCCCTGGGTCAGGAAGATCCCCTGGAGAAGGGAATGGCAACCCACTCCAGTATTCTTGCCTGGAGAATTCCCTGGACAGAGGAAGATGGGCTACAGTCCATGGAGTTGCAAAGTCACTAAGTTGTGTCTGACTCTTTGAGACCCCGTGGACTGTAGCCCACCAGGCTCCCCTGTCCATGGGACTTCCCAGGCAAGATTACTGGAATGGGTTGTCATTTCCTTCTCCAGGGATCGAACCCGGGTCTCCTGCTTGGCAGGCAGATTCTTTACCACTGAGCCAACTAACTATACTTCAAGTCAAAAAAAAAGTGCAGAATAAGATGTCATTGAAACTGCTGGTTTCTTATTTGTTTATATTTAATCATCTACAGTGAACATGTGTTCCTCTTTAATCAGGAGGAAATGCTTTTTTAAATAGAGTTTTAAATTGTGCAATATGTTTAGGTTCTTAGAAAAGTCGCAAAGACAAGGTGGAGAATTTCCATGTACCCTTCACCCATCGCCCTCTAATAACTGTTGGAACTGTTTGTTATGGTTCATTTGTTAAAACTAAAAAGTAACATTAGTGTATTACTATTAACTAAACTCCAGAATTTGTTTTTCCTGTTTGCCTTTATCTGTTCTAAGATCCAATCCAGGGTATATTACACTGTACTTCATTATCAGCTCTCTTCTGTTGATGGCTGTATCTCCATCTTTCCTTGTTTTTCATGATCTTGACAGTTTTGAAGAGTCCTTCTATTTGTTGGTATTTGAAGGTATTTGTTAAATGTCCCTGAACGTGGGTTTGTCTGATGCTTTTCTTGTGATTAGTCTGGGGTTACAGATTTGGCAGGGAAGACCAGGGATGCAGTGTCTTTCTCATTCCTTCCTGTGAAGGCATTCATGATGTCTGCGTGACATCCCTGTAGAGGTTAAACTGGTCATGCTGGTTAAGGGGGCATCTGCCAAACTTCTCCTCTATGCCCGTTACTGCTCATCCCTTTCCATACTCCACTCTTTAAAAGTGTGTCGTTAAGTCCAGCTTACACCCAAGGTGGGGTGGGATTAAGCTCCATCTCTGGGAGATGTATGTATGTACATGTATTATTTGTAATATATGTATGTACATGTATTATTTGTAATTCTTCTCTAAGAAAATATCTTCACTGTTATTTATTCTACCATTTATTTATGTCAATATTACTCATGGATATATATTTTACACTCTGGGCTATAATCCAATACTACATTATTTATTGTGTTGCTCAAATTGTTCCAGCTTTGAGCATTGGGAGTTCTTTGGGTTGGATCCTATGTCCTGTGGTTCCTATGTCCCTTTGACAGCCCCCGTCCTGTTGTTTTTTGAGCACTTCCTTACTTCCTGGCCCTATAAGATGCTCCAGGCTCATTTCAAATTTTTCTGCTCCAGTCCCAGAATCAGCCATTTCTCCAAGGAACCCTGTTTCCTTTTACTGGAGAATGGTATTTAGAAACCCAAAGTCTGGGTGCTCGGTGCGCTATTAGGATTTTTTTTCAATTTTTCTTACTATGATAAAATCCATGTGATGTAAAATTTATCTTAACCTAAAAATAACCTAAAAGTAGTTGTACAATTCATTGGTAACAAATAACATTCATAATACTGTGTGGAAAATTCTTAAAGAGATGGGAATACCAGACCACATGACCTGCCTCCTGAGAAATCTGCATGTAGGTCAAGAAGCAACAGTTAGAACTGGACATGGAACAACAGACTGGTTCCAAATAGGGAAAGGAGTACGTCAAGGCTGTATATTGTCACCCTGCTTATTTAACTTATATGCAGAGTACGTCATGAGAAACGCTGGGCTGGAAGAAGCACAAGCTGGAATCAAGATTGCCGGGAGAAATATCAGTAACCTCAGATATGCAGATGACACCACCCTTATGGCAGAAAGTGAAGAAGAACTAAAGAGCCTCTTGATGAAAGAGGAGAGTGAAAAACTTGGCTTAAAACTCAACATTCAGAAAACTAAGATCATGACGTCTGGTCCCGTCACTTCATGGTAAATAGATGGGGAAACAAAGGAAACAGTGACAGACTTTATTTTTGGGCTCCAAAATCACTGCAGATGGTGACTGCAGCCATGAAATTAAAAGACTCTTGCTCCTTGGAAGAAAATTTATGACCAACCTAGACAGCATATTGGAGAAGGCAATGGCACCCCACTCCAGTACTCTTGCCTGGAAAATCCCATGGACGGGGGAGCCTGGTGGGCTGCAGTCCATGGGGTCGCTAAGAGTCGGACACGACTGAGTGACTTCACTTTCCCTTTTCACTTTCATGCATTGGAGAAGGAAATGGCAACCCACTCCAGTGTTCTTGCCTGGAGAATCCCAGACACGGGGGAGCCTGGTGGGCTGCCGTCTATGGGGTCGCACAGAGTCGGACACTACTGAAGTGACTTAGCAGCAGCAGACAGCATATTAAAAAGCAGAGACATTACTTTGCCAACAAAGGTCCATCTAGTCAAAACTATGGTTTTTCCAGTAGTCATGTATGGATGTGAGAGTTGGACTATAAAGAAAGCTGAGCACCGAAGAATCGATGCTTTTGAACTGTGGTGTTGGAGAAGACTCTTTGAGAGTCCCTTGGACTGCAAGGAGAGCCAGCCAGTCCATCTTAAAGGAAACCAGTCCTGAATACTCATTGGAAGGACTGATGCTGAAGCTGAAACTCTAATACTTTGGCCACCTTATGTGAAGAACTGACTCATTAGAAAAGACCATGATGCTGGGAAAGGTTGAAGGTGGGAGAAGAAGGGGATGACAGAGGATGAGATGGTTGGATGGCATCACTGACTCAATGGACTTGAGTTTGAGTAAAGTCCAGGAGTTGGTGATGGACAAGGAGGCCTGGCGTGCTACAGTCCATGGGGTCGCAAAGAGTTGGACACAGCTGAGCGACTGAACTGAACTAAACTGAGCTATCACCACCATCCATCTCCATAATTCTTTTTATCTTATAAAACTAAAAGTCTGTATCCATTAAACAGTAACTCTCCCTAATTCCCCTTGCCAACCCATTCTACTTCTGTCTCTATGATTTTGACTACTCTAAGTAACTCTTATATATAAGTGGAACTACACAGTATTTGTCTTTTTGTGACTGGCTCATTTCACTTAGCATAATGTCCTCAAGGTTCACCCAGGTTGTAGTATATTGCAAAACTTCTTCCATTTTTAAATCTAAACAATATTCCCTTGTACTGAATTTTGCTTATCCATTCACCTATCAATGGACCCTTGGTTTGCTTCCATGTTTTAGCTATTATGAATAATGCTTCAGTGAACACAGATATACAAATATCTCTTTGAGACTCTACTTTCAATTATTTTGAGTATATACTCAGAATAGGAATTGTTAGATAACACAATTCTATTTTTAATTTTTTGAAGAGCCATCATACTAGTCCCACTAACAAGGGCTGGTGGGACTATCCTTGTCAAAACTTATTTTCTGTTTTTTTTTTTTTTTTTAATATTAGCCATCTTAATGGGAGTGAGATGGTATCTGTGAGATTTGTTTGATTTGCATTTCCCTAATGATACTGGATGTGCTCATCATTAGGAATTTTTTTTAAATAAGAAAATAAAAAGATCATTGGGTTTAGTGCCCAGGGGTCTTTGGATGAACTGTGAGAAAAGGTGTTTTGGCAGAGCAACGGGGTCAGAAAGTGAAGTGGAGAGAACTGGGGACACCCTGAGCTTTTAGTCAGCTCTGCACCCCAGTTGCTGTAAAAGTGGGTGTTCCATAAATAGTTTATTGTATTTGCATGCTCAGTCACTCAGTCATGTTTGACTCTCTGCGACCACATGGACTGCAGCCCACCAGGCTCCCCTGTTCATGGAATTTCACAGGCAAGAATACTGGAGTGGATAGCCATTTCCTATTCCAGGGGATCTTCCTGACCCAGCATCTCCTGCATTGGCAGGCAGATTCTTTACCACTGCGCCACCTGGGCAGGCGGATTCTTTTACATAGTGGTGAAGAATCTGCCTCCCAATGTGGGAGACACAAGAGTTCCCTGGGTCGCACAGAGTCGGCCACGACTGAGCACGCATGCACGTGCAGTACTTGATTGGGTGAATTGTAAATAACCAAACAAGTACATAAAAATGCATGTACATTCATCTTGGACAGAAGGGATGACTTCTGAATTTTAGAAGAAAAAGGATGTAGTTGCATTTTGCTGTGGGAAGGTAAGTCTCCTATCTGCTTTTACAGCTTAGGGACCCGTGAGGTGTTTCCCACTGTGGCTCTCAGAGGCTGGCATGGTGACCACAGGTCACTGGGTGTCTTCCTTGCTGCAGCCCAGGCAGGAAATCCTAGAGACACGACCAAGAGCTGGCTCTGTGCCAGGCCTGGGAGCAAACTGGGAGAAACTGGAGGATCTCTCAGTTCACTTGCTTTCCAGTGGGTTCAGGAGGATCCTGTCCAGCTGGCTCCAAGGAACAGACCACTCCCTAAGCAGTGCATATGTGTATGTGTGTGTGTGTGTGTGTGTGTGTGTGCGCGCATGTATAGGTTCACACTTGTAGCCTTTTGTGTCTCCATGGCCTTACCCAGCATTTTAGCATTTCTGAGACCAGACCTGTGGTGCAGAGATCCAGCAGGCTTCAGGGACAACGTGAGAAGCCACAGAAGAGAGACAGGGTTGAAGATCGAAGGCTGATGGGCATGGACCCGAGTCTCAATGATCAGGAAGCTTTCAAAAATGTATTGAATTAATTGCCAATGACTAAATAATACATTCTACACACACACACACACACACACACACACACACACATGCACACACACATTTGGCTTGTATTAAAGGGGATTATCTGGCTACCCTGTCTGCACACTCTCCCTGAAGCTGATATACGGAGCTTGCAGCCTTCATTCTACCACAGTCCCTACCATTCCCTCTTGTCTCACACCGGTCCTGCTTCACTCACACAGCTTGCTCGCTGACCCTTTAGGCAGCTGATTTTGGTATTTTGCTTTGCTGAGGCTCCTGAAAGATCCTCTGATCCAGAAAATTGAGGCCCAGGGGCTGGAGAGGAGAAGGGGGTCACACTTCAGGTGGGGTCACATGATACAGACAAGGCAGATATGCAGTGGGGACCAGGCTGCTTGTCTTCTGTCTGGTTGATTTCCTACACCCCCAGGTTTCTTCCTGGGTGAATTGTTCAGAATTTATTATCATGTTTGACACCAAAAGTCACTCTCTGACCTTGCTATCTATCTATTTCCCAATAGGGGTGCTTCAAAAGAAGGGGTAAAAAAACAAAAAAAGAAAATTAAAATTACAAAAAAATAAAAGAAGGGACATAGGGTCTGAGATATCAAGGCTGGAGCTGTTGGGGGCCAGGATACTCACTAATTTGAATGCTGTTGTATTCTCTTTCCCAATTTCATTTCACAAATTCAGCAAAACCAAAGCCAGGAAAAGTACAGGAAAACCTCAAAAACAATGCTCTAGGAATGCAAAGGTCCTGGGGCTTTTTCATTTTCTGGTTAACAAGAATGATTCAGAGGCGACCCTCTGTTTTGGTTTTAACCTTTAGAATCACCAGATGTTTCTTGAGTGAATGGATGAAGGAATAGATAGGGCTCACGAGGGCCTCGGGAGGTGATACTTTCAAGCCCTTATTTTTCAGAAGAGAAAGCCCAGAGAGGCACAGTGATTTGCTCATAGTCACACAGTCAGTTAGAGCTGGAGCCGGTGCTCTGTCCTCTTCAGAACTCCCAGGCCTGTTGCAGAACCCACTTTTCCCCCCAGGTTAGGGAGAGCTAAGAGGGTACACCGAGCCTGTCTCCCCCCAGGTTAGGGAGAGCTAAGAGGGTACACCGAGCCTGTCTCCCCCCAGGTTAGGGAGAGCTAAGAGGGTACACCGAGCCTGTCTTTGCTCGATGACTGAAGGGCCGAGAGTTGTGCCATCTGGTCTGGGACTGAAGGTGACTGTGGATTAGTAAGATGCATAGAAGGGCTACCCTTGAACACTGGGTCACTCCATGTAAGCTTTCATTCATTCATTCACGTCTTCATTTGACATATTCACGGAACACCTGGCATGTGTCAACACCTGTGCTGGGCATTGTGGCTCTAGCAGGGACTCCACCTGCCTTCACAGAACTTCAAGCCACAGTCTTCAGTCAAACAACCCAGGGGAAAACACTTCTGTTTCACTGAAGAGTCATATGAGGTTTTTAAAAGTGAGCTTCAGGGACTTCCCTGGTGATCCAGTGGTTAAGACTCTGCACGTCCATTGTAGGGGGTGTGGGTTCAGTCCCTGGTCAGGGAACTAAGCCCTGGAACATGGGTTCTATTTACCTTGTCATTTTATGGAAGTGGAAATCAAGGCCCAGAGAGGTTAAGAATCTCACACAGTGAATAAATGGCTGAGACAGGACATGAGTCTAGGTATGTGACTTTAGGGTCTGAACTGCTGACCCCAGCCTCCCAAATAAAAGAAAAGTTACTACTTTAAGTGGACCTGGAGTCCAAGAGGGGTCTGGCAAGGCCACTGGCAATCACTGCAGGGTAGTCTAATGGACAGAGGACCCCAGAGCCCTACTCACCAAGCAGCTGACATGGTGGGACAGCATTTATCTGTTCTCTGCTAACAAATAGCAATAATAATAATAATTGAAGATAACATCTTGAACGCTTGTGAGATGCCCAGTGCTACCCTCTTATCTCAGGTAATCCCACATTCATCCTTTGAAGTCACTGCTGTGCCTGTCCCCATTTTACAGATAACAAAACTGAGGCACAGGGCAGTTTAGGAAGTCATCCAAATTTACAGAGATGGTGGAGCCAGGATCCATAACCAGGCAATCAGGCTGAGTCCAGGCTTCCGACCACACGTTATGGGGTGCCCACAGAAGTACAGTTAGGATGAACTGGCACTGGCCCCAGGGGGCTCCCCTCCCTTCATCCTTCCCCAGCCAGTGTCAGGCTGTTAGGCTCTGGGAGGGAGGCGGCTGCATTTTTTGCCTTGACCAGAAATGTCAGTGCGTCACCAACACACAAAGTCCTGGCTGTTTGCTTCTGTGGTTCCTGGGGCACCCTTGACAAGTGTCCCCTCACATAGGCTGAGGGGGGCGGGGCAGGAAAGGAAGCAGGTTCAAGGCACATGATTAAAATTCCTAAGGAACTATGTGGAGTCCTTCAATTCCTCCCTTGAAAACTCACAGAAAATTCTTGGTCTCTATATTGGGCTGGGCTTTGAGCCTCTGGCTACACCTTCTTGGGTCCCTTGTAACTACAAATGGGCTCCTGGGAGGAGTTTTCTGTGTCCCAGGGATGGCTGGTCCTTCCCTCCTCCCCACCCAACTATGCTGCTTGGGATTCCTGGCGCTCCTCCGCGGGCAGGCCAGGGTGTGGGCACCCACAGGGGGCAGAGCCCAGGACAGCCTGGTGAGGGTGGCCAAGGGGCTCCTGGAACAGCCCCTCCTCTGCCACAAGTCCAGTGGGTTTGAGCCTGGCAAAGTGTGAGAGAGTGTGTGTGTGTTTGTGTGTGTGTGTGTGTGTGTTGGAGGGCGTCTCTGCAGTGCCCACAGCTCAACCCCAGCTGTTGGTGGTCTCAGATGAGTGAGACCCATCAGGGGAGGATGTGAGTCAGAGAACTGACCTTTCCAATGGGTGTGCAGCCTCCTGTTCCAAAGCAGGACCATCCTGACAGGGAACCACAGAACACCAAGAACTGGTCCAGGAGCTTTAAATATATTCAGGCACTGCAGTTCATTCTCTGGGTGATTATGCACAACTCATGTAACGGCCCCAAGCCTCAGTTTCCTCATCTGTAAAATGGGAATAACAAGAATAGTTTCTATTCGTGGGGGCTTAGCCAGTTGTCTGGAGTAATGTCTATGAAATGCAGGCCACAGAGACTGGTGCATAGCAGAGGCGCCTTGCTGGTTGGGTTAGTTAGGGGGACTCCTGCTTTCTCAGTATCTGTTAAGGACCCCCACTAGTCAGAGAATTGCAGGCCAGGGGGGACTCTTCAGAGGCCTGGCCAGCCCAGGACTTGCTGATCCACACACCGACTTAGCAAATCATGTTGTGAGCTTGGTGACTGGGGTCCTGAAGCTGACCCAGAACAAAAGGAGAACTTTTGAGGCCCCAGGAGGCGTGGATCACCTGTGGAAAGGAACAGTGCAGAAAAAGCCTGTATAGTCCCACTCCACCTCCCCAATCCTGAGTGCGTGCTCAGTTGCTTCAGTCGAGTCTGACTCTGCGATCCTACGAACCATAGCCTGCCAGGCTCCTCTGTCCATGGGATTCTCCAGACAAGAATACTGGAATGGGTTGCCATTCCCTTCTCTAGGGGATCTTCCCAACCCAGGGATGGAACCCGCCTCTCCTAGTCTCCTGCATTGGCAGGCGAGTTGTTTATCACTAGCGCCACTTGGGAACCCCCTTCCCCATCTTGGTTCCTCATAAACCCCAGTGGCTTCAACTTTTCCCAGAAATCTTCTCAGGAGCTTTTTTCATCCGTTCGGAGAATGGATGTCTTTTCTCCCCTCCCGTCCACCCTCCCTGGATTCCAGGAACTGGTCCAGGAGCTTTAAATCTATGCAAAAGAGGAGATAAAGACACTGGGTGGGTGGGTAAGAGCGTCCCCCAGGGGTAACGGGGGCAGTGCGCCCGGGCGCAGCGGAGGTTGGGGAGATGGCGTCAAGAATTACGCCAGCGGCCTGGCCCCGCCCCTCAGGGTTGTATGCAAATGAGGCCCGCTGTGTAGCCCCGCCCCCTGAGCCGTGCCCTGACCCCCACGCCCCTGAGTGGATGTCCGGGCATCCCGTCAACTCCGTGCCAATCGTGCTTGGCGGCCCAACCCCTGTAGGCACTGCCCACCTCCCCTCCAGCCTCCTACCCAGCAAACGCTGAGGGTCTGAGGAGGGGCTGAGGACGCCCCCTTTCCTCTCGGCCAGCCAGACTTCAGGGCATGTGGGTGGTGGGAGAAGGGGCTCGCTCAGGTCTGGGGGTTCGGAGGAGAGTCTCCTGAGGGCGTGAACGTCTGTTCTGCGGCACTGGCTTGTCCCCCCATCTGTTAGCACCTTGGCAGGTGACTCCAGAGGCAGAGGAGGTGGGTGGAATGGCAGCGAGGGGAGAATCGGTCCTGGCACTGCCGTCTGAGGGCGGGGCAGGGGAACCAGAGGTGGATCTTGGCAGCGAGACTGGAAAACAGCTTCCCTCTCCCTCTGGAGCTGCTGGGCAACCCCCGGGGGACACAGAGGTGGGCACAGCCCATGAAAGCCGACACCGAGTCCGGAGCCTCCCGTCTAGCGAGGTGGGACTCCAGACTACGTGTGCTCCATGCTCCTCCCTCTGCAGGGCCCCACGGAGGTGGCAGCTGGGAGAGAAGCCTGATCTTGCCAGTAGCTGGATGGACCTGCAAGGCTCCGTGTGTGCATCTGGGGAATGAAAAAGCTTGGGTTTTTTTTTACTTTTTATTTTGTATTGGGGTGCGTGCTAAGTCCCTTCAGTCGTGTCGGACTCTTTGTGACCCTCTGGACTGTAACCCTCCAGGCTTCTCTGTCCATGGAATTTTCCAGCCAAGAATCCTGGAGTGGGTTCCCATGCCCTCCTCCCAGGGATCTTCCCAACCCAGGGGATCGAACCCATGTCTCTATGTCTCTTGCATTGGCAGGCAGGTTCTTTACCATTAGCGCCACCTGGGAAGCCCTTGTATTGGGGTATGGGGTATAGCTGGTTAACAATGTTGTGATAGTTTCAGGTGGACAGAGAAGGGACTCAGCAACACATATACATGTATCCATTCTCCCCCAGACTCCCCTCCCATCCAGGCTGGCACAGAACATTGAGCAGAGTTCCCTGTGGTACAGTGAAGGTCCTTTGACGGTGATCCATTTTAAAAGTAGCAGTGTGTACCTGTCCATCCCAAACTATCCCTTCCTCTGGCAACCATAAGTTCATCTGAAAAATGAAAATTTTTTCAAAGCATCAATCATGTCAGCCCCTCTTGCACAAAACCCTTCCAGGGCTCCCCAGACTCCTAGGGTATCCCCCACCCCAACTTTAACGCTGATCCGCCTCTCCAGGTCCCCTTCCTCCTGTGCTCCATCCACCCTGGTCTTTCACTTTTTCACCACAGGACCTTTGCTCATGCTGTTCTGGCTCCAGGAACATGAGTCCCTTCTCCACCCAGTGAATGGCCTTGTGTTTAGTTCACAGCTCCCAGTCGGTCCCCCAGGAAGGGCTAGCTTGCTGTCCCTGATGGGTCCTTGCAGCTTCCTTTCCTTCTCAGCTCTGGGTATACATCCTATTCCTTAGGCCAGCCTTTCCAAACTCCCTTGTGAAGTTCTTATTTATTTATTTGGCTACACCAGGTCTTAGTTGTGGCATGTGAACTCTTAGTTGCGGCATGCAGGATCTAGTTCCCTGACCAGGGATTGAACCTGGGCCCCCTGAGTTGGGAATGTGAAGTCTTAGCCACTGGATCACCAGGGAAGTCCTTTTGTAAAATGCAGATTCCTGGGCTCTTCTCAGCCTTAGAGTCAGAAAGCCCAGCAAGGGGTTCTGGGCACTGTTTAATGAGCCCCTTGGGGGATCCTTTCCATTACTGTAGGTGGGGGGCTGATAGGTTTGTGCCTACTCCCACTCAGTTCTGAGTCCCCAAAGGTGGGCACCATCCTCTTTATTTTTGCACCCTTAACTCCAGCACAGCATCTGGCACATGACAGGCCTCATTTCTTAAATGCATGGATGTCGATAGAATGAATAGAATTAGTTCCAGTGACTAAATTTAATTCAATTCCAAGTGTATTTATTACCCTTCCTACACAAGAGCAGAACACTAGGAGAATCCCAAGATGGACTGATGTGTCCCTGATGAGAGAGTGAACAGGATATGAACAAACCCAAGCTGGGAACAAACCCAACCCTGCCTGGCCTGTGAGCTCTGAGCAGAGGACAGAAGTGTCCTGGGGACGGTCCTGGGGCAGCTAAACCCACTCTTTTCTCTGGGAAGGCAACTTCCCCTCCCCAGCACAGGTAGAGACAGAGACACCGTGCACCCCTGTGGGGAACTGAAGCCCCAGAAAGAAGACAGGGTAACAACAGGAACAGCAGCAATAATAATAAACACAATTAAGATACGCAGTTTTGGCATCCCTGTTCTGAGATTCCGCAAGTTAGCTCATGCAATCTGGTAGCTGTTGGGGCAGAGATAGCACCTTGATTTCCTGCCCTGCACCCACTTGCTCTCCCTTTCCTCCCCCTCAACTCCCACCAAATGTTAAGGTCTGAATTGAAAGAGATCCATCCTCCATACCTCCACTCCACCTGGGGGTCCTGGATTTCAAATAGTCTGTCCCCCCACCCCACCCCATCTCTACATGCGAGCACACCTGCCTCTCATACCACTCTCTGGATCTGGGGTCCTGAAAACTTCCTCACTGCCCTAGAGTGGGCTTCCCAGATGGCGCTAATGGTAAAGAACCTGCGTGCCAAGGCAGGAGACACAGGAGACGTGGGTTTGATCCCTGAATCAGGAAGGACCCCCGCCCCTGCCCTTGGAGGAAGGCATGGCAACCCACTCCAGTACTCTTGCCTAAAAAATCCCATGGACAGAGGAGCCTCGTGGGCTACAGTCCATGGGGTCGCAAAGACACGACTGAAGTGACCTAGCACGCATGCACGCCCTAGAGTCAGGGTGTGGGTCTCGGGGGAGGGGCCCTATGTCTGATGCCAAAGTGGAAAGTGTAAGGGGAGGAGGGGTTTGGTGCCACCGAGGGAGCCAGCCCCACCCCGACTCTTCTTGGGCACCCACGAGGCGGTGGCTTGCATTTCAGGATTTTGAGCTTGGCAGAACGCCTGCGACGTTCATTTCTGAGGGGGTAGGGAATGGAAAGAGAGGATGGATGGAGCCAGAGGCTTTTCCCAGGCCCTGCCCAGGCTGGGATGGACAAGATCTTTGAGATTAAAAAAAAAAAAACCTGGCTTGCACCCAGGTCTTCGGGGAGTCCCTCCCTCTTGATGAAGGAGAGGATGGATGGGGATATAAAATAGGGGTGGGAGATGACGGGTATCCTGCAGTCACTGGGCCCTGAGGGGTTACGATCAGGCCCCACCCCCAGAAAACAGAGAGGATGTGTTTCGGAGCCGGGTGGGCTGCACGGACACTGAAGGCTTGTTCGCCGGCTGCCCACGCTCGCCGGGAATCGCCCGGGTGGCTGGGCACCCTGGAGCTGTCACTTACGCCACTGCCTGTGCCAACCAGCCGGGCTCCCTGCTCCCCTGCCCTGCCTGCACCCTGTCTCCCTGGGAGCAGCTCCAAGGGCCCCAGAGGTCAAGGGCTTGTGAGTGGTGACCTTTAGGACAGGGGAGAGAGGGTCCAGAGACAGCTGGAGCCCCTGGACTTTGCCAGGCTAGGTAAACAGAGCCCCTGAGAGGCAAAAAGCCCTGAAGTCTCTGCCAGCCTCCCTCCTCCCCTGGGGGACGGGGTGGTGCATGTACATGGCCAACTGGGTGACTGGAAGGTGGGGAGCACGTGGACAGGCTGGGACTTGTTCCTGCCCGGGGCTCCTAGGAGCAGGCATCCCCCTGAAACCAGGAATGCTCAGCCCACCCCTGAGCAAAGCTGAATCAGTGTTAGCTACCCCCAGTATATTCTCCTTCCCAATTGCTCCAGTGGGTTCACAGAAAGGAGGCCCCCTCGGAATCCTGGGTTCAGGATTTCAAAAGGAAGCAGGCAGCAAGGTATTTCTTTGGCAAGGCACACATCTGGGCCAAGGTTCCACGGGTCGGGTGGGAGGAGTGAGGTGTGCCCACAGGCAGGAGGTCCCCGAGTTTCTGACCTGTCAGGTGGAGCAGGTTGGGGCCGGGAGCGGGAGGGGAGGCATGGCTGGCCTCCTGGATTCTGACCTTGCCCCCTCGGTCTGTGGATCTTCAGCAGAGCCAGCTTCATAGGCATGAGACCTGGCCTGTCACACAAAAGGACCCTGCACTCGATTTAATGCCCTGCCAGGACCAATGTGGGATTCTTAAATATTTTGAGTAGGGGGTCCTGCACTTTCATTTTGCACTAGACCCTGGAAATTATGCAGGTGATCTTGACCTAAAACTCAAGGAAAAAATGATGGTTGTAGAGTTTCTATTTAGGGGAAGCTTGGAAGCGAAAAGCTGGCTGGAACTTGTCCTGAAGCTACACTTGATAATAATAATAACAGCAGCAGCAAAACCACCATGCTCTTAACAGTACTGTGTGCCAGTCACTATCCTTTTTTTTTTTTTAACATTTGACCACACCACGTGACATGTGAGATTCTAGTTCCCTGACCAGGGATCAAACCCATGTTCCCCAAGTGGAAGCACAGAGTTTCAACTACTGGACTGCCAGGGAAGCCCCATCAGTCACTGCTCTAAATGCTTTATATGAATCAGCTCGTCGAATGCTCAAAACATCTGTACACAATCATAACTATTATGATCCCATTTTACAGAAGAGAAAACTGAGTCTCAATGAGGTTAAAGAAACAGCTATCAATCAAACCTGGGCAGTTCGACTCCACAGCCCTTTACCTTCTGCTAGAACTCCCATTTGTTCAGATTTAAAGTCGGTTTCTTGTATACATGTGGTTGAGTCTTGTCTTTCTGACAGCCATTCTGACAGCCTCTGTTTTTTAATTGGTATATTTATACCATTCACATTTAATATAATGACAGAATTGGATTGATATCTACCATGTTTGTAAATGTATTCAGTGCACTTAATTCTTTTTTTACTCTTCCCCTATTTTTCTGCCATCTGTTTTAAAATATTTTATGATTTCATTTTTTTCTCCTCTTAGCCTATCAAATATACTAAAAAATTTTTCAGTGGTCGCCCTCGAGGTTTTACAATATCCATGACAACTAACCTAAGTCTTCTTTCAAATAGCACTATGCTACTTCAGAGAGTTTTCCCAATTTCTCCCTCCCCTCACTTGCAACGTGGCTGCCACTCATTTCCCAGAGCCACTTGCCACCATCACCTGGTTGCTACTGTTATTGGGCATTTATTGATGTTGTTTCTTGAATCCTCATAACAATTTTATGGGGTGTGGTGGGGACCGTCCTCAGCCACATTTTACAGAGATGTTGACAAAGGCACAAAATGTGTACGGTTCCCCAGATCACAGCGAGTGGCAGAACTGAGCTTTGAACCCAGCCATTCCTTGTTCTGTGTTGCAAGCAGCTTGCTTTCCTTTAGTTGTTCTATTCCGTGTCAAACAATGGAGCCAAGTTTTTTAAAGAGACGTTTGTGCTTTTTTGCTGTGGTGTTTGCATTTACTCTTATTTTAGTGTATTATTATTATGGGGGCAGTGTGTGTTGGGGGCTCTAGAAGGGCTGATTGAGATGGAGAACCACCAAAAGGGAACTGGGGTTCCAGCCTCATGACTCTTTGTGACCCCATGGACTATACTGTCCAGGGAATTCCCCAGGCCAGAATACTGGAGTGGGTAGCCTTTCCCTTCTCCAGGGGATCTTCCCAACTCAGGGATCGAACCCAAGTCTCCCGCACTGCAGGCGGATTCTTTACCTGCTGAGCCACCAGGGAATACTGGAATGGGTAGCCTGTCCCTTCTCTAGCGGATCTTCTGGACCCAGGAGTGGAACCGGGGTCTCCTGCATTGCTTCACTTGTTGACTCCACCCCAAGTCACACCCCCTCCCCCGCAGGCTTAGAGTGAGAGGGAGGGGCTTGCAGTGCCGCCTTGTGGCGTGAGGTGCGAGGGCTGGGGCACCTTATGCAGAAATACGGGCGTCAGCTCCCCGAGGTCAACATGCTGGCTTGTGTTGCAAAACCTCTTCACAGAAGAGCCTAATCTCTGGATTCCCAGGCTGTCTCCTGATGGCCTTTGGAGGGAGGCCAGAAGAGCCATTCTGGGGGCCCTCCCTGTAAGAGCTCTATTGCTCCAGCCAGCCCAGACAGCCCCACTCTCAAGGGCGGGCAGGAAGGAGCGGTTTCTGTTTGTAAACAGCAGCTACGCCCTGCGGCCATCCTTCCTTTCTCCTCTCCCCTCTAGCCCCAAAGCTCTGCCTCCTTTGGCAGGGGAGGAAATCTGGCCCAGCGTCCTGGGGCAGCGGAAGGCAGGACCGTCCTCACCCACCTCCCTGGGCTGATTTTCCAGGCCAGCGGGAATCCCCATGCAAGGGCAGATCTGAATTCCTGGGGTGGACATAAACCTAGCTGGCCTTTTGAGGGGACTGTGGCTTTGGGGGACCCAGGGACAGGCTTGGAGGGTACACGCTATGGGAGACATCGATTTCTTTGACCAGCATTCCAATTTCCCTTTGAGGAACCACCCTCCCCACTTTCTCAAGTGACCACACCCTTGTGCTCCAGAAGGAGCCAGGTGGGTCAGCCTTGGCCAGTTAGCATACTCCCTGCCACCATGCCGGTTCAAGCAGTCCACTGAGAGTCCGCCTTGGGGGTTCGCTGGGACAGCTGGAAGAGGGGAGACCTCTGTGTACTGAGCTTCTGGAGCTGGTAAGATATAAATTTGTACATGCTGGTGGCTGACTTGCCAGCCAACAGAGGGAAAACAGAGTCTAAAGATGATTGGTTTTTAATGGTATTTCAAAGTGGTGGGGAAAGAATGAATTATTCACTAAATGGGACAGTTGGCTACACATTCAGGGGAAAATTAAATCATATCTACTTATGGAAGTAGATTTCAGTTAGATGAAAGAAAAAAGGATTAAAAAGTGAATATAGGGACTTCTTTAGTGGTCCCATGGTTGGGATCCCATGCTTCTGATGTAGGGAATGCAGGTTCGGTCCCTGGATCCCACATGCCATGCTGTGGCCAAAAAAAAAAAAAAAAAAAAATTAATGTAGTGGAAGAAAATGCAAGATAATACTTTTTCAGACACTTGGCAGTGGATGAGCTCCTCCTTCATGTGACACAAAACCCAGAAACCCCTGAAGGAGATTGGCAGATTGGCTACATAAAAACAGAATCTATGGTCAAAGATACCATAGAAAAAGTTGAAAGACTGATAATGACCAGGAAAAAATATTTGCAACTCTGCAACAAGTAGGTCAGTTGCAACAAATGACCTCTAGTTACAAAGAGGTTCCTCAATGGAACAAAAGGATAAAACCACTCAAACTCAAACTGGCCAAAGGATGTGAACAAGCAAATAGAAGAACAGTCAGCCGGACATTGTTTGCTTCTAAAAGCCCTGAAGTTCGCTTCTAGCAGCACCTCCGGGAAGGGATTAGAAATGACGTCATGTGTGAATGGTTGAAGGCAGGGAGACTATTTAGCCCAGAAGGAAATGGGCGAGAGCAGCATGGCCCAATAAAACGTAATGCCAGCCACACATGACATTTAAAACTTTCAACGGCCGCTTTTAAAAAAAGCAAAAACAGGTGAAATTACTTTAGTCATGTATTGTGCTTAACCAAAAGAATCACTTTGACACATGATCAAGATAAAAATTATTTACTGGTTTTTGTTTCGACTTTTATCTTGGAAATCTGGTGTGTATTTTACACTTACAGGCATACCTTGTTTTATTGGGCTTCCTTTTATTGTGCTTTGCACAGTTATTGCTTTTTTGGTCGTTGGTTTTGTTTCTTTTCAGAGTGAAGGTTTGTGGCAAACTTCTGGTAAGCAAATTTGGTGGCATTTTTTCCAACAGTTTGCTCACTTCATGTGTCTGTGTCACATTTTGGTACGTCTCACATGGCTTTTTCCTTTCAATTATATTTATTACGGTGATCTGTGATGGGTGACCTTGGATGTTACTCCTACAGGTCACTGAAGGCTCCAGATGATGCTTGACATTTTTTTTAAGCAATAAAGTATTTTCAAATGAAGGTATGTACATTTAGGCATATGCCACGGCTCACTTTACAGACGACAGTTTACTGTAAGCCTGACTTTTCTGTGCACTGGGAAACCAAAAATTCACGTGACCTGCTTTACTGGGATATTTGCTTTACTGCAATGTTTGCTTTATTGTAATATTTGCTTTATTGCGATGGTCTGAAACTGAACCTGCAACATCTAACATCTCTGAGGGTTGCTTGTACGGTGCACCTCCGTTCGGGACAGCCACATGTCACGTGCTCAATCGTCACAAATGGTTGGCATCAATCACAGTGTCAGAGGCTGAGAGAATGAGCCCCAGACTTGGGGCCACGTCCTGGTTTTCTCATTTGCTGTCTGTGTGACCTTTTTGATTTCCTGTCTTCATTTGAAAACTAACACTAGGGCTGTGTGGGGTGTCATTTATTTGTTTTTTCTGGCCTCACCCTTGTGGCCTGTGGGATCTTAGTTTCCTGACCAGGGATTGAACCTGTGCCCTCAGTAGTGAAAATTCAGAGTCCTAACCATGGGACCACCAGGCAGTTCCCCTGTGAGGGTTTTATTTAATGTGAAATCTTATCACCTTTATTTTCTTTTTTTAAAAATACTTTTTATTTTCATATTTTTATTGGAATATAGCTGCTTTACAATGTTGTATTAGTTTCTCCTGTAGAGCAAAATGAATCCAGCCACACTTACATACATAAATCCCTTCTTTTTTGGAGTTCCTTCCCATTAGTTCACCATAGAGCACTGAGTGGAGTTCCAGTGCTATGCAGTCTCCCACTCTATCCGACCCCGCTATTTGGGTTTTAATAGAATCCATGTAAGGTATTCACCTCACTGGCTGGCACAGAGTTGCATGCTAAGTCGCTTCAGTCGAGTCTAACTCTTTGCAACCCCATGGAGTGAAGCCCAACCGGCTCCTCTGTCCACGGGATTCTCCTGGCAAGAATACTAGAGTGGGTTGCCATGCCCTGCTCCAGGGGATTTTCCCAACCCAGGAATCGAACGCATCACTTACGTCTCCTGCATTGATTGGCAGGCGGGTTCTTTACCACGAGTGCCACCTGCAAAGCCTGGCACAGAATTGAGAGCATAACAAAGTTGTTGATTTGAAGTTACTAATTATTACCCAATAGTTGATAAGACTGTACAGACAGTGGACAAAACAAAAGCCAACATGTGTAACTGGTAGGGTGCTGGATTTGAATTCAGCCTAAGAAAAAACTCCAGGGTTGAGAGCTACACTGTCTGGTCCTACAGCTGCCAGACTCACATGGCCTCGGAGCATGGAGGGAGCGAGTCCAACCAAGAAATGCTGAAATGTAGAATACACACTGCATCTCCAGGACTTAGTGCAAAAAAACAGAATGTAAAACATTTCACTAAATTGTTTACCGTTGATTACATGCTGATATCACATTTGGATGACTTCAGAGCTGGGGACTTGAGGGTTCCTTCAGCCTGAGTCTCCTAGTCATGGAGGGGTTTCTGGGGCCACTGCTCAGCGCCTGGCTGGCAGGCAGTAGATGTCTGTCTGGAGGTGGCTTAGAAAGCAGCCCTCACTCCTGCATTTCAGGACTCCGCTCACCCAAACAGAAGGCCAGCATGGCACACTGTTGGCTCACGGGGACAGTGATTGGCCAGAGGAAGGACTGGGCCCCGCCTGCCTTCTGCATCCTTGTGGCTTGGACCAGCTCAAAGTCAGCCCGTGAGGTCCCTTTTTCTCCCGGCTCCTAGACACTGTCTAGAGGGAGGGGCCCTCATGATCTCCGCTCAGCCCCAGATCCTGGGCAAAGCTCCCACAGGAGGGGAGCGCGTGGCTGCCTGGATGCCTAGAGAGGCCTTGGAGTAAGTATCTTAGTGTACATGAATCTGGGAGCAGCTGTTTCCTTCACCCCAGCGGCCAGACAGCTTCCTCCTCAAGGGCCTGCATCTCATCAGGGAAGGGTCACCCAGCACCCCAGTGTGGGCTTGCCTGACGCAAGCCAGGCAACCAAGAACTTGCATGAATTTTCTTAATAATTAAAACCCACAACCAGCAGGATGGCATAGCCTGGAGGTTCTGTTTCAGCCCTGAGGCTCTCCCATTACCACGAGACCAAAGTCCCTTGCCCTCTTTGGGTTTCCTTATTCATCAAACAAGGATGGGGACACCAAGTGGCCTTTCCAGTTTTTTAAAATTCAGGGATCCTTTGATTCCTCCTGGCGGTGGTATCCTCTTATTTCTCACTGCTAAGTCCTGTCTGTCCCAGCTGGATGACAATGATAATAGCTACAGTAAACAGCAACTAACTCAAAAGGTAAAGAATCTGCCTGCAATGAGAGAGACCTGGGTCAATCCCTAGGTTGGGAAGATCTCCTGGAGAAGGGCATGACTACCTGCTCCAGTGTTCTTGCCTGGAGAATTCCATGGACAGAAGAGCCTGGCGGGCTACAGTCCACAGGCTCACAAGGACACAACTGAGCAACTAACACTTTCACAGCATTTGTCCATTTCTGCTTTACATGCATTTAAATCACTCAATCCTCCCAACAACATTATGATGTGTCTCCATTGTTATCTCCATTTTATGAAGGCAGAAACACAACTGTGAACCCCCTGTGTTAGTTGGTTTGAACTTCCATAACAAAGTATTCAATATCACAGACTGACTGGCTTAAACAAGAGAAATTTATCTTACGGTTCTGGAGGCTGGAAGTCCAAGATTGTGGTGTCGGCAGGGTTGATTTCATCAGAGGTCTCTCTCCTTGGCTTGCAGGTGGCCACCTTCTCCGCATGTCTTCACATGGTCTTCCCTCTGTAGTGTCTGTATCCTCCCTTCCTCTTCTCATAAGGACACTAGTCATGTTGGAATTAGGGTCCACCCATATGACCTCATTTTAACTTAATCACCCCTTCCAAGACCTCTGCCTCCAAATACAGTCATGCTTTGAGGCACTGGGGCTTAGGATTTCAACATATGAATTTGGGAGATGGGGAGCACAATTCAGCTTGTAACATTCCTCAAAAAGGCAAGAAGAACTGGCATAAATTATTAAGCAAACTTCACACTGGTTCTGGGTTGCCTGGCTTTCATCAGGCAAGCCCACTCTGGGGTACTGGGTAGACCCTTCCCCAATGAGATACAGGCCTTTCTCTTGTAATCCTCATGGGCCTGGCACACAACAGAGAACCTCAGATAACCTTTGGTAGAGGGTTGGGTGGGGGATGGGGAGAGGGGATCATTGGGGAGCAGAAGATGAAGGATGCCCCCAAGGTCTACCCTGACAGCAGCCCATGGAGTGCTGATGGCCTGCTACTGCTGCTGCTAAGTCGCTTCAGTCGTGTCCGACTCTGTGCGACCCCATAGACGGCGGCCCACCAGGCTCCCCCGTCCCTGGGATTCTCCAGGCAAGAACACTGGAGTGGGTTGCCATTTCCTTCTCCAATGCATGAAAGGGAAAAGTGAAAGTGAAGTCACTCAGTTGTGTCTGACTGTTTGCGACCCCATGGTCTGCAGCCTACGAGGCTCCTCCGTCCATGGGATTTTCCAGGCAAGAGTACTGGAGTGGGGTGCCATTGCCTTCTCCAGCTGATGGCCTAGATGGCTCAAATGGCCAAGGGAACAGAATTTGCCTCCTGATCATAGAAGGGTGCTGACCCCACTGGGAGGGTCAGGAAGACTTCCTGGAGGAGGCACAGTAAGGACATAAAGAGGTTGGAGAAGAGCTTTCCAAGCAGAGAAAACAGCAGGTGCAAGCTGGTGTGCCTGAGATGGGGTGTCTAGTGATGGGGGCTCTAAGCATCAAGTTCAAATTCAGGGGACAGAAGTGGCAAGAGAAAGGAGAGGGAATTCCAGGAAGGTCCTGGATGCTAAGGAACATGGACTTAACCTAGCGTTCCAGGAGTTATTGAATGATGTCAAGCAAAGGAGTGGAGGGTGATTTTACAATATTCATCACAATGGTGTCATATCTTTTTGCCTTTTCATACAGTTCATAGGGTTTCCATCCACATTCCAGTACGGATGTGAGAGTTGGACCATAAAGGAGGCTGTGCACCAAAGAACTGATTCTTTTGCATTGTGATGCTAGAGAGGTTTCTTAAGAGTCCCTTGGACAGCAAGGAGATCAAACCAGTCAATCCTAAAGGAAATCAATCCTGAATATTCATTGGAAGGACTGATGCTGAAGCTGAAGCTCTACTACTTTGGCCACCTGATGTGAAGAGCCGACTCATTGAAAAAGACCTGGATGCTGCAAAATATTGAGGGTAAGAGGAGAAGGGGTGACAGAGGATGCGATGATTGAATTGCATCATCGACTCAATGGACATGAGTTTGAGCAAACTCCAGGAGACAGTGAAGGACAGGGAAGCCTGGCGTGCTGCAGTCCATGGTCACAGAGAGTTGGACACGACTTAGCAATTGAACAATAACAACAATCGCAACAGTGAGTGGGCTCCAGGCCAAGCTGTCACTCAGCCCACCACATGCCACACCTCATCTCTGCCCGCTCTCTGGTCCCTGCCATGTCTCTCACTCACTCACAGTCCTTTCTTCCCTTCCTCTGGGAACCCAGGGTCCCTTCTCACCTACTGTTCAGCGAGAACCACCCTGAATGGTTCAGCTTCCCATCATTAGTATTGAGCAATCGCTTTCCAAACATGGTTTTTGGCACAGAGTCTGGGAAGGCTGTCTCCCAGCCACACTGAAAGCTGGTGGTCATCTCTGTCTTGACAAGGAACGTGTGTGTCTTTCTGAGTTCCCTCCACATGCAACCGGTGGTGGTGGGTCAGGAAGAAGGGTCTCCTCTGGCTAAACCTCTGGGGGCAGTGGGTGGAAAACCGAGGGACTTGGGGTGGGCGAAACTGGCTACATCCTGTGACACAGAAGTTCCCCCTTCAAAGCTGCTAATAACAAAGACAGTAGTAATAACAGAGTAAGTATTTACCAAGCACTTACTTCATGCACACTTTACAATATTAATTCATTTAATGTTCACAGCAACCCTTGAGGTAGAACTATTATCTCTGTTTTAAAAACTAGGAGACTGAGGCACGAAGTGGCTAAATCACTTGCCCCAAATCAAAGTGAACTGCTCAAATAAAAGAGAAAGGCAGCGTTTTGCTGAGTGTCGATGAAGAAATCTCCCCACAGCTTGGAAACAGTTCTACCATCAATTTTGGGCCAAATGCTTCCTAAAACTTAAAGGATGCAAACTAGTGTCTCCATTTTTTCTACACAAAGCTCTAAAATTGAGATGCAGTTATTTCAGTGGAGGAATTTCTTGAAAAATCTGGCTCCTGGCTCCCTCTTGGAAAACTGGAAGTGCTGGCACCCTGGGCCCACATTCCCACGTAGGGTATATTAGTGAAAGATGTCAGACAGAGGAAGGCAAATACTGTATGTTTTTACTAATCTGTGGAATCTAAAGAAAGTGAAGTCGCTCAGTCATGTCCGACTCTTTGCCACCCCATGGACTGTAGCCCACCAGGCTCCTCCGTCCATGGGATTTTCCAGGCAAGAATACAGGAGTGGGTTGCCATTTCCTTCTCCAGAGGATCTTCCTGACCCAGGGGTTAAACCCAGGTCTCCTGCATTGTAGGCAAACGCTTTAACGTCTGAGCCACCAGGGATGTGGAATCTAAAAGGTAAAACAAATGAGAGTAACAAAACAGAAGTAGACTCAGGCTTTTGTTGTTTAGCCACTAAGTTGTGTCCAACTCTTTTTCAATTCTGTGGACTCACAGGTAAAGAGAACAAATTAGTGGTCACCAGAGGGGAGAGGTGTGGCGGAGGAGAAGGGGATTAACAGAGGCAGAAACTACTGGGCATAAAATAACTGACAATGTAATATACAGCACAGGAAATAAAGTCAGTGTTTTATAATATTGTATGCAGTATATTCTATAAAAATATTGAATTGTACCCACTATTATTGTACATCTGAAACTAATGTTAATATTGCAAATCAAATATACTTCAATTTAAAAGTTACATAAATGGTGCTCTGTGATGACCTGGAGGGACGGGATAGAGGTACGGGAGTGGGAGGGAGGCTCAAGATGGAAGGGATACACACACACACACACACACACACACACACACACACACACACAAAGCTGATTTGTGTTGTTGTGAAGTAGAAGCCAGCACAACATTGTAAAGCAATTATCCTTCAATTAAAAATTAAGTAAATTTAAAAAATGGTTGCATAGAATCTATAAATAGGGGCCAAATAAAAACAGAATCTATACATTTTTGTATGTAAGATGTCATCGTCCATAAATAACACCTGGGGAAGTAATTACAATGCAGATTCCTCAGCCCCTTCCCCAGAGGTTCTGATTCAGTAAGTCTTCCCCGAGGTCCAGAAATCAATGTTCTCACAAGCATCCCCACCACCATCACCACACATAGTGCGGATTCCCTCACTGGTGATCCCGGGACCATATTTAGAGAAACGCTGCTTTAGTCCTTGGGCATCAACAATACCGGATGACACGCTACCAAATGGGAGTCCAAAGGCTCAGGTTTTATCCTGAGTGATCAGGACAAATCTGCCTTCAGCTTATTCAATGAAAATGTCTTCTGAACACCAGGACTGTGCCTGGGGCTTCTCCTCCTGGACCGCCTAGTCCAGGCTCGCACACCTGCATTTTCGGGCTTTAAAGAAACTTCAGCCCCTCCCCGTCTTCCCTCTCTCTACCTGCCCCACCTCCCACCTCCAGCCCAAGGTGCCAGGTCTACATGGAAACTGTTGCCTGGCTTGGTGTGCAGGTTTGGATGAAACACGCTTTGGGATGGGATGGGTTTTTAGAGGAGAGGGCCTGGCTACAGCCCTCTCATGACACAAAGGACCAGTATGTGATCATGTACAAAGGCTTACAGATAAGGAGCCACACTTACCAGCCCGCCCCCCTGGCAGCTGGGGTATTTGTTATTGCCTAGAAAATCAATGGGCAGGGAATGCTCCCATTCACCGCATCCCCCCCGCCCCCGCCCGGACAGAACACACTGCATTTACAACAAGGAATCAAAGCGGGCGTGTGAGCCAACGGATCCCATGTTGCCAGCTCCCCAAGAGGTAGGGCAGGGCTCTCACACACAGTGTGCTCCCCAAAGGTCCACATCAGCCCTCGGCATCAAGGTGCCAGCACGTGACCATCTTTTGTCTCCAGGAGAGAAACCTCTGTGGATGAGGGCCTGTGGCATCAGGCATGTGGTTTCGCCATCAGCAGCAAGGGAGAATGAAGACCTCACAGGACCACCTCTCCTTAACGCTTCTCTTGTTCTGGCTGCTCTGCATGATCAGGCATAAATCCCACCACAAAGAAACATTTGTTCTGTTCTTTAGCATTCAGGACCCACATTTTACCTAATTCTCATCCCTGTGTAAACATCCTGAGATGCTGCAATTAGCCCCATCTCATGATGAGGAAATGGAGGCTCAGAGCTCATCAGAGGCCCTGAAGGCAGTGGTGCTGGGTTTTTAATAAAAGGAATGAAGACTCTTTTATGTCTCAGAGGGACCTGGACTCATTCTCCTCCTGGACACCCAGTTCAGTTCAGTCACTCAGTCGTGTCCCACTCTTTGCAACCCCATGCACTGCAGCACGCCAGGCCTCCTTGTCCATCACCAACTCCCGGAGCTTATTCAAACTCATGCCCATTGAGTTGGTGATGCCATCCAACATCTCATCCTATGTCATCCCCTTCTCCTGCCTTCAATCTTTCCCAGCATCAGGGTCTTTTCAAATGAGTTAGCTCTTCACATCAGATGGCCAAAGTATTGGAGTTTCAGCTTCAAAAATCAGTCCTTCCAATGAATATTCAGGACTGATTTCCTTTAGGATGGACTGGTTGGATCTCCTTACAGTCCAAGGGACTTTCCAGAGTCTTCTCCAACGCCACAGTTCAAAAGCATCAGTTCTTTGGTGCTCAGATTTCTTTATAGTCCAACTCACATCCATACATGACCACTGGAAAAACCATAGCCTTGACTAGACAGACCTTTCTTGGCAAAGTAATGTCTCTGCTTTTTAATATGCTGTCTAGGTTGGTCATAACTTTTCTTCCAAGGAGCAAGTGTCTTTCAACTTCATGGCTGCAGTCACCATCTGCAGTGATTTTGGAGCCAAAAAAATAAAGTCTGACACTGTTTCTCCATCTATTTGCCATGAAGTGATGGGACCAGATGCCATGATCTTCCATTTCTGAATGTTGAGCTTTAAGCCAACTTTTTCACTCTCCTCTTTCACTTTCATCAAGAGATTCTTTAGTTCTTCTTTACTTTCTGCCATAAGGGTGGTGTCATCTGCATATCTGAGGTTATTGATATTTCTCCCAGCAATCTTGATTCCAGCTTGTGCTTCATCCAGCCCAGCATTTCTCATGATGTACTCTGCATATGTTAAAGAAGCACGGTCACAATATACAGCCTTGATGTACTCCTTTTCCTATTTGGAACCAGTCTGTTGTTCTATGTCCAGTTCTAACTGTTGCTTCCTGGACACCCAGCATGGGTCAAACTAGCCAGTCTGTCCCAGCAGGTTTGAACAGCTTTGAATTTAACAAGATGGGATGGTAGCTGCACTGTCTAATAACGGGGCCACAGGCCAGAGGCGGCCACTGAACACCTGCAGTGTGGCCAGTACAAACTGAGATGCTCTAAGTGTGAAATATGTTCCAGGGTTTGAAGATAAAATACAAAAAAAGGGGGTGGGTGGGATGTAAAATATCCGTTTTATCTTAAGCGTGTGCTGCAATGGTAATATTTGAGATACCAGGTTAAAGGCAATCTTCTTGACACTTTATTGACCAGAGATGTATTAATATGTCTTTTGTTACCCAAATGTTATTGACCAGAGATAATATCAATATCACATAAGAAATCGCCACACATAGGCATTAGTTTCTGCAAAAAAATCCCTTAGTCAATAATGAGGTAAGATTACATTCATCTGTTTCTCTATTTCTTTAAAAATACAGATACTAGAAAATAAAATTGGGTATATGACTCCCATTTTACTTCCACCAGACAGTGTCTCAATTATCTCTCTTTCAGAAGGCTCCTGCATCTTTTATCAAAATTCCCTAACTATAGCCTCAGTTCAGTTCAGTCGCTCATTCATGTCCGACTCTTTGCGACCCCATGAATCTCAGCACACCAGGCCTCCCTGTCCATCACCAACTCCCGGAGTTCACTCAGACTCATAGTCACCTTTCAATTACAAATCACCATGGGAAGAAGAAATGGGTGACTCTTCTTCATCTGCCTACAGAGCCCAAGTCAGAAAAATGCCCCCAGCACTCTTTCTCTCGTCCCCTCCTTCCTGCTTATAACCATACAGATGAAAAAGGAACCCTATTAGCCTTCTTGGGCTGCTGTAACGAGTCACCACAATCTGGATGGCTTACAGTGACAGCAACTTACTCTCCCACACTTCTGGAGTTCTGGAAGTCAGAAATGGAGGTGTTGGCAGGGATGATTTCTTCAAGGCTCTGTTCCTAGCCCCAGGAGGGTGGCCAGCATCGTTGCCGTTCCTCAACTTGCAGCTGCATCACTCCAATCTGCTTTTGTCATCACATGGCCTCCCCTCCTACCCCCATGCATGTGTCCAAACTGTCCCTTTTCCTATAAGGACACCAGCCATTGGACTGGCACCCACCTTACTTTGATGTGACCTCATCTTAAATACTAACTAGTAACAGTTGCAAGGACCCTATTTCCTAATAAGGTTACATTCTGAGGTTTCAGGTAGATCTGAGTTGGGGGGTCACTGTTCATCACAGTACAGGTGCGTGCATTCAAGTGCACGTGTGCATGCTCAGGCGTGTCTGACTCTCTGAGACCCACTGACTGTAGCCTGCTCACCAGGCTCCTCTGTCCGTGGGATTTTCTAGGCAAGAACACTGGAGTGGGTAGCCATTTCCTTCTCCAGGGGATCTTTCCAACCCAGGGATTGAACCCACGTCTCCTGCATTGCAAACGAATTCTTTACCACTGAGCCACCAAAATCAACTTCACTTCAATAAAGTGTACAAAATCTGTATGGTTATGTCAACCAAGTGTTGACAAAAGAAAGAAAAATTAGGTTGCTCTCTGTATTTGAGGTGGGAAACAAAACTGGATTTGTGTGGTAGATGGTTACAGATAACACATACTATGGGGGGAGGTACTTTAACAAACAGGCAACTGCTGTGATGGCAGAACTCCTGCAGACACATGAGCCCTGCCGTTGAATCCCCAGGGATCCAGCTGTCATCGCCACTATGAAAACTTAAACCAGATCGTGCCTGAGTTGATCACCCCCTATTTGCACAGAGGTCTTACATGGCTGCATCTGGCTTGTGGTCCAGGGCTTGGGTCCTAGATACACAGAGCCATGAGACTGAGGAGGGTTCCGTCTGTTTGGTTTGCAAAACTGAGTTCTGTTTGTACATCAGTGACTGCAGCTCATTACCAGGGATACTTCTCCAGAGACAGAATATGAGTGGAAGATCATGGGCAGCCATGGATATGAGAAATATCCATAATATTCCACTTTACAGATGAGACAACAGAGGCACAGAGAGGTCGAGTGACTCGCCCAAGGCAACACAGCTAACAATGGTAGAGGTCTGACTCAAATCCAAGCCATCTAGCTACAGAGCTGAGCTCTCATACCTACAGGAAGGGTTTGGACACATGGAGGTGGGAGGCGGGAGAGGTCACATCTGATGCAGAGACTTGGGTGATCAAAGGCACAGGAGGAGGGGGCAGGTTCCTGGGAAAAGACCCATCATTCCTCATATCCTGATGAAAAGGGCAACGAGAGAGGGGCTGGCAGCCTGGGATGTTAGCAACGAGGACCCACAGAACTCCCACTGGCTGACATCTCTCAGGTCACTTGATTCCAGGGCCCAGAGTGACCACATGCCTGAGCTGGGGTCTCCAACACAGAGGACCATGGTGGCCTGGGGCTCCCCATGTGGCCAGCTCCCATCACTCAGCCCCACGTCCTCCCATCCCTCCCCAACCGAGAGGGCAGGCCTCTAGGAGCTGGCTGAACTTGGAGCCAGGTTGACACTGATGGTAAACAGGAACATTCCAGACCTGGTGGAATCGTAACAATGTGTCACCAGGGGCTGAGGGCAGGGAGGGGATGTCGGGCAGGGTTCCACCCCAGCTCAGCTGCAGTGACCTTCGCAAATACTCCAAGTGCCTACTGTGTGCAAGACGTGGGGGTTGCGGTGGGGGGCGCATTCCTGAGTTCCCTGTCCAGAAACTGTGGCAGCCAGCCCTTTGGGTGTGTGGGTCAGCCTCCTCTCCAAGGAGAGGGGAGAGTTTCGATGTACCTCTCCCACTTCTGGAGAACTCAGGGAGGGGCAGGGCGGGGCCCTCGGAGCTGCCATCCCCGAGGAGGCTGGGTCCGGACTGCATCTCTCCCCACCCCACCCTGGCAGCCCAGGCAGCGGGGCCAGCAGTCCCTCAGCCCTGTGCATTCCTCCCAGGCTGGAATCTGAGCCAGAAGGTATAAAACAAACATCTTGAAAGAAGTGGAAGGACTCCAGGCCAAGGTGGTATGGTGCTGACAAGTGCAGAGCTGGGCAGAACTGCTTTCTCCCCCTGCCCCCAGCCCTGAAGAGGTTTCCCTTGAATTGTGGGAGGACCCTGGAGTTAGATTCTGGCCTGGGAGAGTCCTCCCCATCCCCAACCTCCTTGTTCCTGAGGTTTCCTCCTGGTTCCCAACCAGTATCTCTTCTGTCAGGGACACAGATTGTATACATATATACCTGACTGGCACCCCCATCATCCAAAGCCCCAGCCCCTGGGTGGGTCTCTGGGGCCTTAGAATAGCCAACAGCTACCCACCCATCCTTGGTGTGTCCAGAGCTATGCAGCTCAGAGTGTGGTCCAAAAAGTGTCCCACTGCCCTTGAAAAGCTGAGCCCAACTTGGGGAGTGAAGGTTTAGACATCTTTACAGCCACTGCTGTGACCTGCAGGCATCTGAAGCTTATTGTCACATGTTAAGAAAGTATACTCAAAGCTGTGGTTTTTCTAGCGGTCAGGTATGGATGTGAGAGTTGGACCATAAAGAGCGCCGAGCACCTAAGAATTGATGCATTTGAATTGTGGTGCTGGAGAAAACTCTTGAGAGTCCCTTGGACAACAAGGAGATCAAACCAGTCCATCCTAAAGGAAATCAACCTTGAACATTCATTGGAAGGACTGATACTGAAGCTTTGGCTACCTGATGCGAAGAGATGACTCATTGGAAAAACCCCTGATGCGGATAAAGAAAGATTGAAGGCAAAAGGAGAAGGGGGTGGCAGAAAGATGGTTAGAGAGCATCAGTAGCTCAATGCACATGAATTTGAGCAAACTCTGGGAGATAATGGAGGACAGAGAAGACTGGTGTCCTGCAGTCCACAGTCGCAAAGAGTTGGACATGGCTTAGCAACTGAACAATAAGATAAAAGTATCGGTCCATGATGAATCCCTAGTCAAAAACAAGCCATCAAACTGGTCCCTCACTGCAAATTTGACAAGCACCCAGCTGCCAGAACAGCAGAGCAGGAAATTCTTTCCCTGGGAGCCAGCAGGACCACAAGCAGCATGCTCCTTCCCTTTGTCTCTCCGGGCTCAGCTCCCTGAGAACATCAGGACCATCAGAGCTTCCCCGCAGAGTGGGGAGTAGGCAGGGCTCGGATGAAATCTGGGGGCGCCACTGACAATGAACCAACCAGCAGATGAACCAGGCCATTTCAGGTGGAAATAAAACAGGACAATGTGATAGGGAGCGAAAAAGGCGAGTTTGGGGGTGCGGTATATTAAATGAGAGACAATATGCCACTCACAGGTGGTAGGATTGTACACAGTTTAAATCAGGCACAAGGAGTCATCCTAGAAACCCTCAAGGAAAGAGAGAAGGACAGAGCGGAGGAGAGGAAGGAGGAGCTGAGTGCTGGAGGCTTGGCCCTGCCCAGTTCAAGGTCAGCCTGGCCTCACTGCTTGCTCACAGCCTGGGTAGGGGGCGAGCCATCACTGTCTGGAGGACTGCAGGCAGGGCAAGGGAGCACCCCCCTCCTACCCTCTCCCGCCTTCAAAATGCAAGAGAAGTCGAGATCCTACCTGAACCGGTTACATCCCCAGGGCCCCCAGGTCTTGCCCAGGCCTGGGTGGGATCTATACAACGATATTGATCTGTCCCAACCCCCATGCAATCCCCTCCTACCTGCAGATCAGGCGTTCGTGAGCGTCGTCTCCCAGCACGTGCCACCGTGAGTTCTGGGATGCGCTGAACCTGGGTGGAGCAGTGGCAGGACTGCGCATGCTCTCTGCGGACCTGCGGCGGCGTCGCCCTGGCCGCTCTGTCTGCCTGGCCTTTTCCGCCGCAGACTTCCCACCTCCTCCTCACGCTCTTCTCAGAGTTTCCAGGGCCTTTGGGAGAGCCTGGTTGTGAGCGTTAGGACTCCACAGCTCCTTTTCCAGCTGGAACGAGTGAATTGGCTTCTCCCTTGGCATGACACGTTCCCACAAACTTTGAAGCAGTAACCACGCACGTATTAGCTCCCAGTTCTGCAGGTCAGAAATCCAGGCATGGCGGGGCTGGGTTCCCTGCTTTGGTACAGGCGAGGCCGAAATCGGGGGTGTCAGCTTTTGAGTGGAGGACCCCGGGCAGACTGCTGTCCAGCTTGTTTTGGTTGTTGGCAGGATTCAGTTCCTCGTGGGGTTTGCCTGAAAGGTCGACGTTCTTGCTGGCTGTCAACAGGACAGCTGATCTGCCCCCAATCCCCCCACATTCCTGCTCACGTGCCAGCATTTTCAAAACCAGCCACACTATACTGGGTCCTTTCGAAATCTCTTGATTCCCTGTTCTGCCACAGGCCAAACTCCCGGCTTTTAAAGGGCTGGTGTGATGAGATTAATCCCACCTGGGTAATCAACCTTTTGAGAAACTCAAGGTCCACTGATAAATTCCTTTTGTTAGGTAATAGAGGGCTTCTCTCGGATTGCTAAGAGTCGGACACGACTGAGTGACTTCACTTTCACTTTTCACTTTCATGCATTGGAGAAGGAAATGGCAACCCACTCCAGTGTCCTTGCCTGGAGAATCCCAGGGATGGGGGAGCCTGGTGGGCTGCTATCTATGGGGTCGCACAGAGTCCGCCACAACTGAAGTGACTTAGCAGCAGCAGCTGGTGACTCAGCAGTAAAGAATCCGCCTGCCGATGCAGGAGACGTGGGTTCAGTTCCTGGGTCGGGAAGATCTCCTGGAGAAGGAAATGGCAACCCACTTGAGTATTCTTGCCTGGGAAATCCCATGGACAGAGGAGCCTGGCAGGCTACAGTCCACGGAGTTGCAAAAGAGTCGGACATGACTTAGCAACTAAACAACAAGGTCACAGAACCATAGGAGTCCTAGCTCATCATATTCACAGATTCCCACACACTTGAAGTGGGGGGATTATACCAGGGCAAGGGTCCATGGGGGCCGGTCTTTCAGTTCTGCTTACCTCCGCCAGCATCTAGTTCCAGGTATACCATGTAGACCTCATCTGAGACTTCCCTGTCCAGGAACCCGGGCTAGCCTGGGAACCACAGAACTTCATTTTGAGCTCTGCTTTTGCCTGGTGGCGCTAGTGGTAAAGACTCTGCCTGCCAATGCAGGAGATGCAAGAGATGCGAGTTCGATCCTTTAGTTGGGAAGATCCCCTGGAGTAGGAAATGGCAGACCATTCCAGTATCCTTGCTTGGAAAATTCCGCGGACAGAGGAGCCTGGTGGGTTACAGTCCACGGGATCGAAAAGAGTCCGACACGACTGAACGACTGAGCATGACTGTCTGACCTTGGGCCAGTCACCTTTCTCTGGTCCTTGGTTCCCCTGTCTGTACACCAGGGAGACTGGGCTATCAGAGGCTCTCCACCCTCACTGCCCTTTCAAGTTCCCTGGAGAAGCTTTTAAAAAAATATAGTGCCTGCTCCCTATCCTGCTTGATCCTAGCTTAATGGGTCTGGGATGGGACCCAGACACAGGTTTACTAGAAAAACTTGCCCAGGAGATTGAGAGGATCAGCCAGTGCTGAGAAGCACAGAATCGGAAACTTTCTAAAATGGAGGTTCTCAACCATGGCAGCACATTAGAATCCCCCGGGGAGATTTTTTTCCCCCCTAAAAGACCCCTTGGGGTGGGGTGGGGGTCTTAGCTGAATTTGCTGGAGGCAGGATCCTGACAGCAGCAACTTTTAAAATCACCCTAGGGAAATCACCCTAGTGCAGGCAGACGATTTTAATTTCCAACTTTCTGTCTTGTTCCACCTTTCCACCAGGTGGGATGGAGATGAGAAAATGTCAGATTGAAGGAGGAATCAGGGAGAGGGAGGGGAAACCTGAGTTCTGGGTCAGCCCCAAAGACTCCTCCCCTCCCTGGGGTCGTGACCTTCCTCCTGAACCCCCTTCACAGGATCAAGGGTTAAAAAGCCATCATGAATCAAGACAGTATGGTACTGGCACAAAGACAGAAATATAGATCAATGGAACAAAATAGAAAGCCCAGAGATAAATCCACGCACATATGGACACCTTATCTTTGACAAAGGAGGCAAGAATATACAATGGATTAAAGACAATCTCTTTAACAAGTGGTGCTGGGAAAACTGGTCAACCACTTGTAAAAGAATGAAACTAGAACACTTTCTAACACCATACACAAAAATAAACTCAAAATGGATTAAAGATCTAAATGTAAGACCAGAAACTATAAAACTCCTAGAGGAGAACTTAGGCAAAACACTCTCCGACATACATCACAGCAGGATCCTCTATGACCCACCTCCCAGAATATTGGAAATAAAAGCAAAAATAAACAAATGGGACCTAATTAAACTTAAAAGCTTCTGCACAACAAAGGAAACTATTAGCAAGGTGAAAAGACAGCCTTCAGAATGGGAGAAAAATAATAGCAAATGAAGCAACTGACAAAGAACTAATCTCAAAAATATACAAGCAACTCCTGCAGCTCAATTCCAGAAAAATAAATGACACAATCAAAAAATGGGCCAAAGAACTAAATAGACATTTCTCCAAAGAAGACATACAGATGGCTAACAAACACATGAAAAGATGCTCAACATCACTCATTATCAGAGAAATGCAAATCAAAACCACTATGAGGTACCATTTCATGCCAGTCAGAATGGCTGCGATCCAAAAGTCTACAAGCAATAAATGCTGGAGAGGGTGTGCAGAAAAGGGAACCCTCTTACACTGTTGGTGGGAATGCAAACTAGTACAGCCACTATGGAGAACAGTGTGAAGATTCCTTAAAAAACTGGAAATAGAACTGCCTTATGATCCAGCAATCCCACTGCTGGGCATACACACTGAGGAAACCAGAACTGAAAGAGACACGTGTACCCCAATGTTCATCGCAGCACTGTTTATAATAGCCAGGACAAGGAAGCAACCTAGATGTCCATCAGCAGATGAATGGATAAGAGAGCTATGGTACATATACACAATGGAGTATTACTCAGCCATTAAAAAGAATACATTTGAACCAGTTCTAATGAGGTGGATGAAACTGGAGCCTATTATACAGAGTGAAGTAAGCCAGAAAGAAAAGCACCAATACAGTATACTAACACATATATATGGAATTTAGAAAGATGGTAACAATAACCCTGTATACGAGACAGCAAAAGAGACACTGATGTATAGAACAGTCTTTTGGACTCTGTGGGAGAGGGAGAGGGTGGGATGATTTGGAAGAATGGCATTGAAACATGTATAATATCATATATGAAACGAGTCGGCAGTCCAGGTTCGATGCACAATACTGGATGCTTGGGGCTGGTGCACTGAGATGACCCAGAGGGGTGGTATGGGGAGGGAGGAGGGAGGAGGGTTCAGGGTGGGGAACACGCGTATACCTGTGGCGGATTCATTTTGATATGTGGCTAAACCAATACAGTATTGTCAAGTTAAAAAAACAAACAAACAAACAAAAAAAAAGCCATCATGAGTTGAGTCAGTTCTAACGAGGTGGATGAACCTAGAGTGTAGTATAGAGTGAAGTAAGGCAGAAAGAGAAAAACAAATACCATATATTGACCATATATATGGAATCTAGAAAGATGGTACTGATGGTATTTTCAGGGCAGCAATGGAGATGCAGACATAGATGACAGACTTGGGGACACAGGGAGGGAAGGAGAAGGGAGGACAGATGGAGAGAGTAGCATGGAAACATACACACGATCGTATGTGACAGAGGACGAGATGGTTCGATCGCATGACTGACTCAAAAGACACGAGTTTGCGCAAACTCCAGGAGATAGCGTGGGACAGGAAAGCCTGGTGTGCTGCAGCTTATGGGGTCACAAAGAGCTGGACACAACTTAGCTACTGAACACCTTCCCAGGTGGTGCTAGTGGTAAAGAACCTGCCTGCCAATGCAGGGGTTCAAGAGGCTGGGGTTCCATCCCTGGGTTTGGAAAGATCCCCTTGAGAAGGGCATGGCAACCTACTCCGATATTCTTGCCTGGACAATCCTGGCAAGAGAAGCCTGGTGGGCTTTGTCCGTTGGGTCGCCAAGAGTCGTACGTGACTGAACAACTAACACTACACTTTTTAGCTACTGAATAACAATGAAAGTATGTAAAATAGATAGCCAGTGGGAATTTGCTGTATGACTCAGGGAGCTCAAACTAGGGCTCTGTGACAACCTATGGGGTGGGATGGAGTAGGAGGTGGAAGGAGGTTCAAGAGGGAGAGGATATATGTATACCTATGGCTGATTCATGTTGATGTTTGGCAGGAAACCAACACAGTATTGTAAAGCAATTATCCTTCAATTAAAAAATAAATTAATTAAAAAAAAAGCCATCATGTCTCTGGTTGCTGAGCTCAGTTGCTCCAAAGATGGCAATAACGAAAACTCTTGGGGGCTCCCTGGGGCAAGGAGGAGCAGGTGCCTGGCTGAACCAGACCTCCTCGGCCCGCCACCCCCTCCTCTCCGATTCCTCAGCCACTGGAATCTCAGCCCTCACGCTCCAGCTTGGCCGTGAAGCAGGCCCTGGCCCTATTTTCAAGGTAGCCACTGCCTCTTTCTGCACCATTTCCTTCCAAACAAACAGCTTCCCCTTTGGGGAGGTTATCACAGCACGTCCAGTGTGGGCAGGGCCGGATTTCTGCCCGGGGCACTCCCCGGAGGTGGGAAGGACCAGAGGATGTGGCGCTGGCAGGGCTGACGGACCCCGGGCTGATCCTGGACTGGAGATGCAGGCAGGGCTGTCGCAGTGCTCGCTGTCTGCCCAGGGCACCCAGGACGCAGGAATTCTCTTTCAGACTTGGAATACCGCAGTCTTGCAAACAAGGACCAGCCTGCTGGCCGGTGAGCAGTGCTCTGGGATGGCGGTTGCCCAGGTAACCATCTAACCACTCTGCAGGGACCTGGGGATGGATCCTCATCAAAAGTCCCACAACTACTCTCTCCTCTTCCAACCCGTGAGTGCGTGCTAAGTCCCTTCAATAGTGTCTGACTCTTTGAGACCCTATGCACTGTAGCCTGCCAGGCTCCTCTGTTCCTGGGATTCTCCAGGCAAGAGTACTGAGAGGGTTGACATGCCCTTCTCCAGGGGATCTTCCTGACCCAGGGATCGAACCTGCATCTCTTACCTCTCCTGCACTGACAGGCAGATTCTTTGCCACTAGCGCCACCTGGGAAGCCTCCCCTTCCAACCTAGCCCCCTTCATTTTGTTTTCCTGGCAGGGGGCTACAGTGGTCTTCAGAAAACGTGGGTGGGATCTATCATTCCCCTGCTGAAACTTTTCATAGGTTTCATGTTGCCCCAACTCAGTCGGTAAAGAATCTGCCTGCAATGCAGGAGACCTGGGTTCGATTCCTGGGTCGGGAAGATCCCCTGGAGAAGGAAATGGCAATCCACTCCAGTTTTCTTGCCTGGGAAGTCCCATGGACAGAGGAGCCTGGTGGGCTACAGCCCATAGGGTCGCAAGAATCGGACACGACTTAGTGACTAAATCACCACCGTCAACAAGTAAACTCCTACCACAACCCGTGAGAGCTGCTCACTGTGGTCCCCGGCTCTCTGATCTCTCTACCTGCCATCCCCACCCTTGCTCATTCCGGTCCCAACACTTCTGCTTTTCCTCCCCGGGCCTTTTCACTTGCTCTTTATTCCTGTGGCTCGTGGTTCTTATCTTCCACCTGTCACCCTTCAGAGAGGCCTTCCCAGATCAGCCTGCTTAAAACAGCCATCACAGTGCTCTCTCCGTCATCCTGTTTCATTTCTTTCCAACACGTATCACTATTAAAATAACTCTTCTTTATTGATTTGGGGTTTTTTTCTTCATGGTTTATCTCTACCCCCAGAAAGTTAAGTTCCTCAAGGACAGGAACCTTGTCTGGCCTGTTTGCTCTGGGTTCCTGGGCCCAGCAAGTACTCAGTAAGTGTTGGCTGGATGAACGAATGAAAGAAATTAATGCAGATTTTCACAGTGCCTAGGGGTCTAGAAAGAATGCATCACCATCCTCAATGGAATACATGCCAAGGATGTATGTGGTTCTACACGCTTTAGTGTGTGAACCCGATCTTTCAGCAACTCTAGGAAGTAGGCAGTCAAATATTATTCACATTTTATAGATGAGAAAATGTAGGCACAGAGCAGTTAGGTGGCATGCCCGAGGCCACATGGCTGCCAAACCCAGGCACGGCCACCTCTCTATGCTGCCTCATCTATGGGGAAACATGAGGCGTGATGCAAATTGCTTAGATAGGTTACACAAGACAGAGAAAGTCCATTTTGTTGCCTGTGGCCACTCCCACTGAAGGGCAGGATAACCTGGTGTGCTGCAGTCCATGGGGTCACAAAGAGTCGGACACAGCGACTGAGCAAACAAACTCCCACATGGGTGTAATCAAGCTGCAGCTAGCAGGAGGCACGGGAATAAAGGATCCCCTAAAAGAAGCAGCAGAATCCTAGGGTGGAGTGGCTCAGAAGCCCCTGTGTTTCCTGCCACCCCAGACTCAGTTTTTCCATTTCCAAAGTGCAAAGAGGATGGTGGTAGGGGGTGGAGATGACAGTGAGTGGGATGCAGGCAGCAGGGCTAGGCCTGAGGATCTAGGTCAGAACCCGGAGGTGGAGTGCCGTGCACACCTGCAGTTTCCACTTGCCTGGTGTCCGGGTCCCCTTCTTCTGCAGGGAGCACCCATTCTCTTTTGGGAGGCACACCCTGGCGGGGCAGGGGAGGCGGCTGTCCAACAAGGTGCCCTGCCTGCCCCTGGCCGCCTGGTGGGCGTGTGACCCAACTAAAGCCAATGGAATCCTCTCTCCAAACTGGCAGAGTCCCAGCTTGGGGGAGCAGGAGGGAAGGAGGAAGGCATACCCTTTCCAGGCTCTGCCCAAAGCATGCGCATCCTCCTAGCTGGGGAGCCCCCCGCCACACTCACTGTCCTCAGGAATCTTTGCCTCCCCACCTGACCTCATTTCTTACCACTTCCCCATCACTTGCCACTTTCCTGCAACACCATCACCTTTCTATTCCCCAGACCAGGCACACTTCTTCCCGCCCCAGGACATTTGTGGCTTGCTGTTCCCTCTACTTGAAACATTCAGCTCCAGACCTTCCTTTGCACAACTGGCTTCTTCTCATCATTTCAGCCTCCATCAGAGGTGTCCTCGGAGAGGCCTGCCAAGATCTCCCGCTGAGCCCTGACCCACGCAGCTGGCCAGTGTCTACCACATGCTCTCATTGTATTGCTTCATGCATCCATCATCGCAGCTCAGGTGGTTTCACCGATTTACTTGTTGGCTTATTTCTCTCTGCCTCCCCTCACTTGATGTCAACCCCCTGAGAGCCCTTCTCTGATTGAGTATCTCACTTCCCACTGCCTCCCTGGGCTTGACAGAGCCCGGGCACTTGGTTGGTGCTCAATAAATAAATATTAACACTCTCCTGGTGGGTCAGATGGCAAAGAATCTGCCTGCAATGCAGGAGACTTGGGTTTGATCCCTGGGTCAGGAAGATCCCCCGGAGAAGGAAATGGCAACCCATTCCAGTGTTCTTGCCTGGAGAATCTCATGGACAGAGGAGCCTGGAGAGCTACAGTCCATGGCGTTGCAGAGTCGGACACAACTTAGCGACCAGCAATTTCCCTGCATATATACAGAAGGTGGGAAAATGGTAAACCTATTTACAGAGCAGGAATAGAAATGCAGACTAGAGAACAGACTTTGGACACTCAGGGGAAAGGGAGGGTGGAACAAATTGAGAGAGTAGCATTGAAACATATACATTGCTGTATGTAAAATAGATAGCTAATGGGAAGTTTCCCTATAACACAGGGAGCTCAAAGCGGTGCCCCGTGACAACCCAGAAGGGTGGGATAGGGTAGAGGGTGGTTCAAGACGGAGGGGGCATATGTATATATACCTATGGCTGATTCATGTTGTTGTATAGCAGAAGCCAACACACTACTGTAAAAATCAAAAATAAATTTCAAAAACACAATTAAAAATTTTAAAGTTTACAAATAAATTGCATTTGAATGAATGGGACAACGGAATAAGTCTAACGCCAGGGAATCCTCACAGGGAATAACACTTCGAGGAGCAAGAGGGTGGGGGAATTCTTTGGACTGTCTTCGACCAGGAAACCTGGTGCCCAGCAGAAGAGGTGACCATTCAGGACTCATTCAACCTGCTCTTCCTTCCCTGGTGGAGCAGAGTTTTACAACCTCGCTTGGGCTTTGGGGCACTTCACACAATTGTATACAGAGTCTCCCCGAGGGCAGGGAATCCCCATCTGTAAGCCTCCCTTTCTCCTCTCCCCAAGCTTCCAGGAATGACTCTTTGCTTCTCTTCTTTGCAAGAAACACGTGTGGCCTGAGGAACCTTTGAACACCTGGACTGGAGGCACCTGGGAAGCGGGAGGATGGGAGGACAGGCAGCCGACAGGCTGGGTCCTGCCCGATGCCCGTCCAAACGCATCGGCTGGCATGTGGGCGGTGTGGTCCGACTGGTTGGGTGAGGATAGGGTGTGGGCTGGCAAGGGTGCCAACCAGTGAACTGCGACACCCCCACCCTGGAGATGGGCAGGCTCTGTAGGAAGACAGCTCGTCTCAAGCCCCATCAGCACTGACTCTGGGTTTAGGACCCTCAACTCAAGAAGCCCTGAGATTCCCTGGCATCTTTCCAGGAGCCCAGAAGCTGCTAGGCTAGACGACACTGCCATTTGCAGGGGGGTAGAATTTTCTGGGTTTCCCTGGTGGCTCAGTGGTAAAGAACTCACCTGCCAATGCAGGAGTCTTGAGTTTAATCCCTGGGTTGGGAAGATCCCCTGGCGAACGGAATGGCAACCCTCTCCAGTATTCTTGCCTGGAGAATCCCATGGACAGAGGAGCCTGGTGGGCTAGAGTCCATGGGGTCACAAAAGAGTCGGACACAACTTAGTGACTAAACAACAACAATAAGAATTTGCCGCCCTAAAATATGTCTCTTTGACATATTAATTATTTTAAGCTGGTTATTTTCTGGAAAACTCTGAAAACTGAGTAGGGTTACCCTTTTGTCAGGAACATTTACATTAGGAGGGGAATTTCCGTTTGCAAGGGTGTCTCTCTCTGCATCTAGAACAGGAGGCTGACCAAACCCCTACAAACTCTTAGCTGGGGAGAAAGCAAGGACTTGAATTTGCATAACGACCGTACCTTTGTTTACTGTGCATTTCCTGGTCACCTCCCAGAAATGACTTTCCCACCCTCAACATCTGCTTTTGTCTTTAGCTGAACATAGAACTTAGGTGAGGCTTTTGGTCATCTTGGGCTTCCCAGGTGGCTCAGTGTTAAAGAAATCTCCTGTCAATGTGGGAGACGGAGGAGATCCCAGGAAATCGACGCGGGTTCAATCCCACGGAAGACCCCTTGGAGGAGGCAATGGCAGCCCACTTCAGTATGCTTGCCTGGAGAATCCCATGGACAGAGGGCCCTGGCAGGCTACAGCCCATAGGGCCGCAAAGAGTCAGACACGACTGAGCAACTAAGCATACACACCCATGAAAATGGTATTAAAGGTGAGGGTTTGGCCATTTGGGGGAATAATTCAGTTTTCCTGGATCTCTTCTAAATATACATTTTTTTTTTTTACTTTTCTTTTTTTTACTTTTGTTTGATTTTCTCATGTTAATTTGTCTCATGTCAGTTTACTTCTTAGACCAGCAAAAAGAACCAAGAAGGATAGAGGAAAATTTCCTCCTCCCTGACACATACATACAACAGATGCTTTTGAATATCTCCTATGTGTTCCATAACATCATCTTATGGAAAAACCCAAACAAACTTTTTTGGCCAACCCAGTATCATGCCTGATAGTGGCTGTTGCCCTTGGGGAACCTACTTGGTGCCAACTATTGTTTTAAGCATCTCATATGAACTAATTTGTTAGGCTCCCTTTACAGCCTATGAGGTGGATACCATCATCTCCTTTTATGGGCATACTGAGGTACAGAGAGGCTGAGAAATCTGTGAAAGTCCACAACGAGAATTTGAAAAAATTGTGAACGTTCCACCGCTAGCTAAGTTTTATTCTTCCCAAATTCATCTAGGTTTTGTTGAAGTCTTAACCCCTTGGGATGTGACTGGACTTTGGGTCTTAAGAGGAGTAATTCAAGTAAAAATGAGCTCATTAGGTTTTCTTAGAAGAAGAGGAGGTTAGGACATGCAACATACAGTTGCGTGAGGACACAGGAGATGTCCCTCAAGAATCCAAGGAAAAAGCCTCAGAAGAGACTCACCCCACTGACACCTTGATCTTGGGACTTCTAGCCTCCAGAATTGTGAGACAATTTCTGTTGTGTGAGCTGCTCATCTGTGTTCCTTTATTCAGTCCAAACAGACTGACACAGAGATGCAGAGCCTGGATGTGGATCCAGGCAGCTTAGAGTGCCTGTCATACCCACCAAGCTCTCTCCACCAAGCTCTGCTCTAGGCATCCTAGCACCCAACTAAGCCTCTCTCCTTGTGGTCATCAGAGAGACTGAATGGGACTTAGAAAGAGAACACCATTCTTCTTCTTCTTTAAAATTTTTATTTATTTTATTTTGGCTGCTCTGGGTCTTCATCACAGTGTGCAGGCTTTCTCTAGTTGTGGGAAGGGGGCTCTCCAACCGTGGCACGTGGGCATGCCCCATGGCATGTGGGATCTTAGTTTCCCTACCAGGAGCTGAACCCACGTACCCTGCCTTGGAAGGCAGATTCTTAACCACTGGACCACCAGGAAAGTCCCTGAGAACAACATTCTTAATCCATGATTTAGTGTTACTAATTGCATCCCTAAGTATCCCATGAAAGAAACCATTGCCAGGACTGCCAGGGTGTATGGATCTCATTTTGGGAAATATAAACTGACCTGTTAGGACCAGCCTGGGTCCCTGACAACCCACAGGCCCCAGTTCCCTAGTGGTCGGCTCTCTCCGGCTTTTGCAGGATAGCTGAGCATCTTCAGAGTCTCCAGACTGGCACTTAGCTCTACTGATCGGCGTGAACTTGACCACCAAAAGCCGTCTCTCTCTGGGATCCCACCACATGGACCGGCCCCTATGTGACTCCATGGAGTAGGGCAAGCCTTCTCAGTCTAATGTGCATCTTCTGGAGATCCTGCTTCAGTTCGGTCTGGGCGGGGCCTGAGATGCCGCGTCTCTGACAAGCTCCCAGGTGATGTTGACGCTGCTGGTGGAGAGGGAGGGTGACTCAGGATCTGGGCTCATGTGAAGACTTCAACAGATGCTATGGGTCCCCGCCACACACCAGAAGCCAGTGGTTGGAGAAGAGGTTACTCTTCCTGGGAGTGGGAAAGTTTAGAAATCATTTTCAGAAAAAAACAAAACATCTCCTTACTTAATCTACCAAAGGGCTCATTTGCAAGTTTTCTGGCCCCCAAATGTGGGATCTGCCATGAAAGAGATCCTGGAGTTGGCTGGTTCTAAGCTATAGGACCAATGTCTAGTAGACGTTCATACTCCTGAAGCCAAGAGTAAGACTGGGAGCTTTGGCTTAAGCCTGCAGAGTGATGCAGAATTGAGGTGAGCTGGGGAGGCCCCTATAGCTGCGTGGGGAGGGGATGAACCAAAATTGATAAGTGGTCAATGCCTTCTCCTTCTAGGAGAATCTTACACTCTGAGTTCTGACACTCCACACTCCAATTCATCACATGATCCTGGACAAGATTTGAGCACTCATTCCAGAATCTTCCAACTCCTTCCTCAAGGATCACCCACTTTCCAGGATCAAAAGACACTTCTTCAGAGAGGCCTTCCTTTCTTGGATCCCCATGGCTGTTCTGTCTGAATCAACTCCTTCCCCCCATCTGTTGTTAGACTGTCTTACAACTTTTTTTTATACTGTGATCACTGATTTTTTTTTCACTTCCTTAATAGCAATTACCACACCTTGAAATTACATGTTTGTTTCTTTATTTATTTATCTCATGGCTCCTCCACCAAATTGTACCTTCTACTGGGTTGAGGACCATGTCATTTTCATCCATCCATATCGTTTGTCTCCCAGCACTGTATGGAGCCTGGCCCTTGAGAGGTCTTAGATAAATAGTTGTTGGATGAAGAAATAAGGACAGCACCGCTTCTGAACTTTAACATACACATGATTCATCTGGGGATTTTGTTAAAATGCAGATTCTGATTCAACTGGTCTGGATGGGGCCTGAGAGTCTGCCTTTTTTTTTTTTTTTGGCTGCTCTGGGTCTTTGTTGCTGTAAGAGGGCTTTCGCTAGTTGCGGTGAGCGGAGGCTACTGTAGTTGCAGTGGGTGGGCTTCTCATTGCAGTGGCTTCTCTTGTTGCAGAGCGCTGGCTCTAGAGCACAAGCTCAGCAGTTGTGGCACAGGGCCTTAGTTGCTCCAAGGCACGTGGGATCTTCCCGGACAAGGGATTGAACCCTGTCCCCTGCATTGGCAGGCAGATTCTTAACCACTGGTCCACCAGGGAGGTCCCAAGAGCCTGCATTTCTCAGAGGTTCCCAGAGGCTGCTCAGGCTGCTGGTCTGTGGACCATGCCCTAAGTAGCAATGACCCAGGGAAAGTCTGTCCTCTTCAGCCATCCAGCCCACCATCCCCTTCCCCTTCCTCATTGCTCAGTACCCGAGGAGAGGTCTCAGAGGCAAGGAAGGGGCTACTGAAACCCAAGAAGGATTAATAATGAAGTAGGAGAAATTCCAAGGCGCTCAGGATTAATGATGGTGCAGAAGCTTAGCTGAGCATAGAACACCAGGCTGGCAGTTTATGTGACCTGGATTGTCTAGACCTGGGAAGGCTGGACGAGGATGGTCCTAGGATCCCTCCCAGCAAGGAGCTAGGCTGTTTCAGGGCTGGAAAACCTAATCCTTGCTGTACCAGCTTGTCTCCACTCTCAATGCCAAGTTCACCATGTACGTCCCAGCAGTATGACACGCCTGACCTGGATGTTTCAGTGGTGGGTGCTCCACATTGCCTTGGTGACCATACCTGTCCCCCACCCACCAGATCACTCACACACCGTGCTGTCCAGCAGTGGAGACATGGGCAACTCTCCTGGGACCCACCTCTGAGGGAAGGTAAGGTGGCCTTCCATCGGCCAAGAAAATCTTTCTCAAAAGGACGTCAACTCACACGTGACTAGGGTGTTGGGAAACCCGACATTCAATGTGACTATGACCATGTTTGGTTAAAGGACTAATGCAGAGTTTCTCAAACTGTGGTCCACACATCGCCAGCATCAGAAACATTTTGCAGTTGGGGATTGGCGAAAGACCTTGTTAAATATGCAGATTTGGGGTTTTCACCATCAGACCTACTGTTCCGGCACTTCTAGAAGGGGGAGTGGGGGGTGTGGAATTTTCATGGTTCATAGGTTCTCCCAGGTGATTCGTTTATTCTGTCTCCTTTCAAACTCAATGGGCTCATATATCTGCTTCCTTTTCAGTCTGTGTAGTTTTTATTTCCTTTTGTGTCAGTTCTATTGTGTATATGTCTTTGAGCGTCAGCTACCTTAAATCCCTTTGCAAGCCAGATAAGTAGAGTAAATACACAAGGCTTCAAATGTGACCAGGTGTCCCAGCCCTGCCCCTCTGATGTTCTTCTTGCCAGTGAATCTACCAACAAAGCAATGCTCACACAGAAGCTGCCCGATGAGCCTTCCTTTATACCTGAATTGAGCCAGATGGTCCCTGTGTCTTTCCTGAAGAGCTGAAGGAAGCATCTTCAGCTCTTCAGGAAACATCCGCACCCTTGGACATGCCAATGGACCAAGCCGAGCCCTTTACACTGGCTCAAGAGAAGTGCCCGTTATAAGTGAGCCCCAGACCCTCAGATTTCTATGTAAGATTACTTTTTACAGCTCCCTGAAGGGACTTCTGAGCCTCGTTTGGGTTATTCTTCTCCCAGACCCAGCATCATTCTAAAGTAGGAGTAGAATCTTGGGTTACAAGTTACTATCATTTCTCACCTCTTAATCTCTCCGCCTGAGCCCACTCTCATCACCCCCCAACCTTCTCCACACAACAATCAACCAGGGCTTTCCTGGCTCAGTGGTAAAGAATCTGCCTGCCAATGCAAAGGACACCAGTTTGATCCCTGGTCCAGGAAGATCCCACATGCCTCAGAGCAGCTAAGCCCATGTGCCATGACTACTGAGCCAGCGCTTTAGAACCCATGGGCCGCAACCACTGAGTCCACGTGATGCAACTATTGAAGCCTGTGCACCTAAGAACCCCCGCAAGAGAAGCCACCAAAATGAGAAGCCCAAACAATGAGAAGCCCCCACACCGCAACAAAGAGTAGCCACTGTTCACGGCAACTAGAGAAAGCCTGCGTGCAGCGATGTAGACCCACCACAACCAGATAATTAATAAGCAAAACTTAAAAAATAAAAACAATCAAACCACCTCACTACTGCCTTAAAACCTTTAACTGTTCTTATCACCCCTAGAATGAAGTCCTCAAGCTACCTTAGCCCAACTGCCTTCTCCAACCTCATCCTCACATCCCCCCTTCCCAGCCACACTGGCTTCTTTCGGACCCGCCTACCTACCACATTACCACCCACAGGGCCTTTGATTGTGCTGCTTCTTCCCCCAGCTTTTGCCCAGCCAACTCCTAGCTACCCTTCAGCACCACCTCCTCAGGGAAGCCCTCCCTGATATTTCTGTCTGGATAAAATCCTGTTACTGCAGGCTCAAAGAGCACCATCTTCCTTGTCCTTCATAGCACACATCACATTTGTTTGTGGTTGCTTAATTCATTAATTCGCTGTAGTAAGGGTGCTTGTGCACCCTACTTTCAGTAGGACAGTTCTTATTTATGACTATTGTCCCACTGGAATTATCAATAGCATCCCTCTCTAGTTAGGGAGTTTGGGATGAACATGTACCCATTACCATATTTAAGATGGATAACCAACAAGGATCTACTGTATAGCACAGGGAACTCTGCTTAATGTTATGTGGCACCTTGGATGGGAGGGGCGTTTGGGGGAGAATGGATACATGTATATGTATGGCTGAGCCCCTTTGCTGTTCATCTGAAACTATCACAAGTCATTGTTAATTGGCTATACTCCAACATAAAATTAAAAATTAAAAAATAGCATCCCTTTCACTCTTAAGGGTCTTCCCTGGTGGCTCAAATGGTAAAGAATCTGCCTGCAATGCAGGAGACCTGGGTTCAATCCCTGGGTTGGTAAGATCCTCTGGAGAATGAAATGGCAACCCACTTCAGTATTCTTGCCTGGAGAATTCCCATGGACAGAGGAGCCTGTCTGGCTACAGTCCATGGGGTCACAAAGAGTTGAGCATGACCGAGCAACTAACTATTTTTCCACTCTTAAAAGTGTCTTGGTTCAAATGGTCAATTATATGGCTGTCCCCATGACAGCCCACCCCACCAGACTGTAAGCTCTCTGAGGACACTGCTCATCCTTGCATTGGGGAGAACCAGGCAGAGCCGGCATGGCTATTGATGACCTACCCTTGATAGTGACATAGCATCACTCCCACCATGTTGTTGGTTGAATAGATGAGCCCGAACTCTCAATGGACTGAGTATTTTAAAGAATTTGCAGACAAGTCTTAAAACCCCCACATATCCCCAAAGACTTGAATTTCATTCACTAATTCATTTGTCAAATATTTATGGATTCTGGTGCTCCTGCCTCTTGTCAGTAGTTTGGGCACAAGAGTTCCTAGCTGAGAGGTAAGGGGTGAAATATAGACTGTTCACTAAGCCAATATGCCTGGCTTGGAGTTGTGTCTGCTTGGAGGAAGGAGCATTTTTTTCTCCCCTTTGTATGAAGGTGACCTCTTTATGGGCTTCTGTGGTGGCTCAGATGGTAAAGAATCCTCCTGCAAAGTAGGAGATTGGGGTTTGATCCCTAGAGCAGGAAGATCCCCTGGAGAAGGGAATGGCTACCCACTCCAGTGTTCTTGCCTAAATCCATGGACAGAGGAGCCTGGTGGGCAAAGTCAGTACCGACTGAGCAACTAACATATACATTATGGCCCTCTTTATACCAAGCTGTATGTGCCGAAAGGATGCCTTTTTTTTTTTTAAACCATCACGTTGGAAGGGGCACTTTTTCTGATTTTCATAAAAGTGCTGTAAAGACTAGCAGAGACCCTAACTGATCATCTGCGACGTGTCAGACATGAATGAAAAAGCCATGGGCAAGACAAGAGGTGGCCTCTGCTCTTGGAGACCTCATGTTCTATCGGGGAGTGAAGACAATGAGTGAGAGAGCACATAAATAAAAAATTAACAAATACAATTACAGATTATAAACAGTGTGAGGGGAGAAAAGTCCTGTGTCTGAGCACCTCCTCTGTGCTGGTTGCAGGAGGCAGAGGCTGAACACCAAGTTGCCTTATCCAGGGCATCAGCCTCTCAGGGGTGGTCATGCAGGGGGGCAAACAGAAATGGGCTGTGTCCAAAAGGAGTCCTATCCCAGGTAAGGACGGAATTCCAGACTATTCAGATATAAGAACTTGCCGATCAAGAAGTGCCCAGAATGGCTTAAATACCTTCTTGCCTGGAAGCATCAAATGGACAGGAATTTCTGGGTCTCCTCCTGTCCTGTTACTCTTTGAATTTTGAACTGCTGGACCATGAGTGTGGTGTGCAAGTGTATGCCTATGTATGTGTGTGCGTGTACCTTCCGTTGGAAATAGAAGGCGCCCCAATTTCTCTATACCCAAAGATTCCTAGGCACTTGTAAGCCCGGCTTCAGTCCTGAGGCTGGAGTCACCTGGCTGGGTTGACAGTCACTCAGCTGAGGGGAATGCGTCCATGGTTTTACAGTCTAAGAGACAAACCACATACACAAACATAGCCAGGAATCTTAGAAAGCAAAGCATAACAAAACTCGTATCAGCGTCAAGCACAATAGTGAGTGCAGCTGACCAGGGCTGGTTAGTAAGTTCCAGGGAGCAAAGGTTTTTTGACCAGCTTGTTCCCTGCTGTCTTCCCAGTGCCTGCCACACCGAAGAGTCACAGTAAGTACACTTTAAGCAAATGATTGGAAAAATATTGTTTTCCTGAGCAATTGCTTGGCAGAAAGGAAGAAGAGGATGTTTTTTAAAAAAAAATTAAAAATATTTAGAAAAGTACAAAGGATGCTCTCATAGTCTGCAGGAATAATATTTATGATTGTACTTAAGCTCCCAGGAAAACAAGAGCACAGCCTGGGCCACGATTAACAACAGGAACGGTTTTCTTCTCCTTTTCCTTCTCAGTGCCCAACTGCACTCTGTCTTTTCAGAAGATGGGCCAAGAGAACTGGCCTCTATGCACCTTGTGTGTTGGGAGACACATGGCGACTTGCTTTCGAACTTGCCCAGAGCATCCCCTGGGCCATCCTGGACTCGACGCTTGGGTGGTAACGGCATGGGTGGTGGGAGCAAACTCCCATGCTTCCTGTTAGTCTTTCTGACTGTATTTCAGGCAAATTCAAACCTGGGAGCACTCTGAAGCTCTGTCCCTGTGGTGCCAAGACTCCTGCTGCAAACTAGAAGTGCAGTCAAGCAGCCAGACGTTTTTGGATCTCAGTGCCAAACATTTCCATAATGGGAAAAACTCAGACTCAGCCCTCAGGTTCTGCTCACAGTACATCTGTGTTCATTACATGGTGGAAAAAAGAAAGACGTGAAAGTCCCAAACAGCATGGGTGTGCTCAGTCGTTAAGTTGTATCTGACCATTTGAGACCAAATGGACTGTAGCCCGCCAGGCTCCTCCATCCGTGGAATTTTCCAGGCAAGAACACTAGAGTGTGAGGCCATTTCCTGCTCCAGGAAATCTTCCCCACCCAGGGATCGAACCTGTGTCTCCGGCATTGGCAGGTAGATTCTTTACCACTGAGCCACCTGGGAAGCCCAGCAGTATGGCATAGGTAACATTTCCAGAGGCTTGGAGATTCTATGGCTCTTGTCTTTGGTGATCAGCCATCAGTCAGACGGACAATATTTGTCTTGGGGATTCTTCTTGCACTGGCAGGAAATTTGATGATAAAGAGAAGGAGTGAGACCCAGAGAGCCAAAGTTTAAGTGGGAGGACATGAGAGCTTGTTTTTCTGCTGGAAACCATTGTCTCCATCCTTCCCCCAACCCTGTGTGCAGAGGTGGGCGACAGGGAGGAAATGGTCTCCAGAGACAGTGTTTCTAAGCTACATACTCTGGGAATTCAGATTTCCTGAATCTCTAGACAGCAGGCATGACAGGGCTTTTCCCAGATGTCTGTCTGTGGCAAGAAGGGCAGGCAACTGAGCCCCGTCTAGAAGTGCTGATGATAGGATTTGGTTTGCAGGACCCTACTCCATATCTGGAAGAGGAGCCAAGAGAAAGTGTTGCTTGCTAGGCCTTTGGATGTGCTTGTTATATTCCTACACTGAGAAGCATTTAGCACTGTAAGCCAAATGCAAAGATAGAGTTGGACCCTGAGGGGTGAATGACTTGCCAAGACAACATGGCTAGTGAGAGATGTTTTTGCTGCTTGGCTTCATGACTTGCTTTGCCAATGAAATGTGAGCATGTAGAAGCTTTTAATAGCCAGTGAGTGGTTCATCATCTTTTCTTCCCAATTCCCTGAGACCAGCAATGGTCCTTGCAGAGGCTGTTCCATCTGCCTGCCTCTGGAAGTAAAGTTGATACGGACTCATGGTCAGAATCAATCCAGAACGGACATATATTATGATCAAGATATATCAATACTTTGGACATCACTGGTGGTTCAGTGGGTAAGACTCTGTGCTCCCAATGCAGGGGATGCGGGTTCGATCCCTGGTCAGGGAACTAGATCCCACATGCTACAACTAAAGAGTTCGCATGCTGCAACTAAAGATCCTACATGTTGCAACTAAGACCCAGCACTGCCAGATAAATAAAAATAAATAAATCAATATTTTACAAATGGGTAGCAGAACCTGAAAACACTCAAGCCAGAAAAGACACGCAAGAGGTCACTAAGTTTTCAACTACTTTCTATCTCCACCCCTGAACCAACGCCCTAGACTTCTCCATGTTCTTCCATGCCTTCGCATACCTTCTTTACATTTCTCTCTCCCAACATGAGATGACCTTTTTATCAACCAGCTACAGCTGGGAAAGTGACAACCATGATGCCCCAGTGACATGCAAGAACAGACACCATTTCTCATTCACACGTCCGCAGCATGGCTGGAGCACTTCTGCATCCCACATGGAAGTTCTGAGGTCATGCAGGGAGCCTCTGCTCCTATGTACGTTTTTCTGGGGCCAGTGGACTACCGGAAGTTTATTCTGCTCAAACAAATGGCAAAAGCACAGAAGGGCAAGCCCTACCGCTCAAACACATTCCCAGCCTTTGCCTGTGTCGAGTCTGCTAATATCATTGGCCAAGGCCAGTCACGTGGCTTAACTCAAGGCCAAGGGGTTAGTACGCTCTACTAGCCAGGAGATTACAGCTACAGTGCGGATATACTGCTCCACAGTGGGGTGAGGAATTGGGACCCAGAACTCAATCGAACACACTCTTACTTCTCCCCTACACCATGCTGAAGTTTCAGACTTTCTACTGAAACACCAGGAATGGGGATATAGTGGGTATGACGTAGGTTTCGGCCTCTGCTTTTCCTGGAGAGACAGGTGTGTATTGATTTATTTAATATTTACTTTTTCATATTATTTTGGCGGTGCTTGGTCTTCGTTGCAGCTTGTGGGCCCTTTGTTGCAGAGCTGCGCTTCTCTATTCTCTAGCTGTGGCGTGCAGGCTGAGTTGCCTCACAGCATGTGGGATCTTGGTTCCCCAACCAGGGATCCGACTGGCACGCCCCTCATTGGAAGGTGGATTCTTAACCACTGGACCGCCAGGGAAGTCCCCAGGTGTATATTTAAAGAGAGAAAAAACTAAGAGGTGCAAGTAGCAGGTAAATTGCTCAGGCAGGTGGGGCTCTGGAGAAGGTTTGGAAACAAGTGAAAGATGCAACCCGTCATTCCTTTCTCTGGTCCTAGAGAAGCATCTTGGTGTCTGGCCAGGTTCTTCCCTGTGTGGGGCATGCCCCGCGGGCAGGCAAATGGGAGGTGTTTTTTGGTGACAGGAGGCGGCGGCATTGTCCAGCTTTGAGTCACAGAGTGAGAACGTACCCTCTTTGCCAATGATCTTGCAGAAGTTCTGATGACAAGACAAAGTCTCCTGAGCTAGCTTGACTCTACCACCTGTCTTACACTTGCTGATCTCCCTTTTTAACAGATCCTAAACCTCAGGCTCATAGACTCTTTTGGGCAACAGTATCTGGTTAGAAGGTACTAACACTGTTTTCTCTGGGTAGTGTTTGTATTAGCAAGTTTGTCTTCTATTTTTGGTAGTTGGGCATTGGTTTCCTGTTTACCATACAATATAGGGCTTCCTTTTTTAAAATAAATATAGTTAGATAAACAGTTGATTGAAAGAAAAATATTAAGTGAATACTGGTTCAGTTGGCCTGCGGATATGGCGGAAATCATGGTGAGTGTTTTGTAAATAGCGATTTAGTGGGAGGAGGAGAGTGAGGTTTGCTACAGTCAGAGTGGGTTCAAACTCACACTCCATCCCTCGGATAGGGCCTTTGGGTGAGTTACTTAGGTAGCTCCTCTGAACCTCAGTGTCTTTATGGGCTGTTGTATTATGTTCATGATAGAGTTTGTGGCACAGTGTGAGGGCTCAGCAAACAGCAGAAACACACCTCTCCAGCCTGTACCTGGACTGTCCATTCTGGGAGAACCTTTGGGTTTTTCTGTCCCCCCAGGTGGCCACGGGACAGGCAGGCATCACTGTTCCTGCTGGTGGTGGGCCCTACACAGACCCCCTCTGCAGCAGCCAGACCCCCTCTCCTCCCCTTTTATGTGGGACCTCAGTTCACATGGACACCTTCCTGGCCCCTTGCCAGCCCCACAAAGAATCTCTTGCTTGGGAGATGAAAGTCTTGATTAGTCACAGAATTTCAAAACGAAAAGAAATCTGGGATGTCAGACACTTGTCCAGCTGGGGAACCTCGGTATGGGGCTTGGATGAAGGCTGCTTCAAATTGCCTAAGGATCTCTAATCTAGACCCAAGGAGGGTTTCCCCTTGCACAGTTTCCCAAAAGGATTGAAGAAAGACTCATCAGGGGACTTCCCCGGTGGTCCAGTGGTTGAAAATCTGCCTTCTGATGCAGGGTACACCATTTGGGTCCCTGGTGGGGCAACTAAGATCTCACATGCCTCGGGGCACCTAGCCTCTGTTCTGCAACTACTGAGCCGGCACATTGCATAGAAAAAGTCTGGATGAGGCAACGAAGACCTAACACAGCCAAAAAAAAAAACTTCAGAAAATTTAATGAAGCTTGGTTTCCCAGCCAGACCAATTATCACACAATAAGTTAGCATTTCTTAAAAGAGTTTCTAATTCTTTTGTTATTGGCACAAGTCCATTGCCTTATGTTTGGGGGTGAGTGCAAGTAACCTTAACTTGTTCAATTAAAAGCTTAAAAACGTACTGTAATATTGTCGTGGTCCTGTTTTGGAACTTCTCCAACTTTTTCAACAGTAAACCCTCCCTCCCCACCACCGCTCACCTCCCCGACAGATGGGAGTCAGGCCCCTCTGACCTTTTCCTTTATCCCACAAGAGCCTCCAGGGCAGATTAACCCTTTCAGTCCCAAATGGGGAAACTGAAGCTGGAGAGAAGTTTGTCTTTTGATGTCGTTTCCAGGGACAATAAATTCCAGGACTGTGGGTTCAAAACATGTGTGGTGGTTTGTGTGAGGCAGACTCTGCGGGAGTCCTAAGATGGGGTCCCTGGTTGCCTAGCCACTTCCCACCAAGGTCAGGGACTCTTAGTCAGAAAATAAAAACAAGTATAGCTTAGATTGGTAGTGGTTTAGTTGCTAAGTTGTGTCCCACTTTTGGGACCCCATGAACTATAGCCTGCTGGGCTCCTTTGTCCATGGGATTTCCCAGGCAAGATAACTGCAGTGGGTTGCCATTTCCTTCTGCAGGGGATCTTCCCCACCCAGGGATCGAACCCAGGTCTCTTACATTACAGGCAGGTTCTTTACCAACTGAGCCATCAGGGACGAACTTGCACTTAACCAACCATAAGTACCCTCCAGAACTGAGTGTACTGGAGGTATGACACGTCACTGTGTATAAAACGTCCGTTCTCTTCCCTGTCATCTCCAGCAGCTTAGATTAACTGAACTTAGATTAATTGAGTTTAGATTAACTATGTACCAGGCACGCTCAGGTATGACCATTTCCAGTCTTACAGTAACCTAAGGAAAGCGGTTCTACTGTGACTTCCATTTTCAGAAGGGGAAACTGAGGCAGGAAAGATTAAAGAAAAAATCACTACGTTGAGAAGAGGGCCAGGGAAGGGGTGCTAATGTAGGGAGTCGATTCCACAACGCTGGTCCTTAAGCATTACGGGAGGGGAAGAGAACGGGGAGAAGACGGGCAGGGGTGGAGGGAGAAGGGCGAATGCAGTGCAGAGAGCCTTCGAGCATCCACTCCCTCCTTCCTTCCCCCCCACCCCCACCCGGCTACCAGCTCTGCCCCAAACTGGCCCAAAGGAGCGCAGGGAGGCGGGCTGGGGCTGGGGTCGCTCCCCGGCTCCGGCCTTCCCCTCCCGGGTCCCCCACCAGCCTCCCGCCGTCCCTCCCCCTCGGCTCTCCCGGCTCCTGACATCACGCCCCGGGAGGCGGGGTCGGGGAAGGAGGGGGACGTGGGGAGGAGGCTCGGCGCCAGCGAGAGGGAGGAGGGAGAGCGCGCAGTCCCAGCCCAGAGCTTCAAAACAGCCCGGCGGCCTCGCCTCGCGCCCCAGCCCGTCGGTCGGTCCAGCCGCCCGCGTCCGGTGAGTCGGGGGCGCGCCCGGGAGCCGCGCGCTGGTCGGGGCGGGGGGCGCTCCGGGCAGCGAGATCCGGGGCAGCACGGGGCGCGAGCCCCTGCAAGTACCCGACGCAGGGAGATCCCTGCGATTGGGGTGGGGGGCAGGGAGGGGCCCCTTCCCTGAGGAAAATCCACTGTTCCTCCGCCAGATCGCACGCGGGCCGGCTTCCCGCCTGCGCCCGGCCCGCCCTGGATCCCGGATTCCACCTTTCCACCCCCGGATTGCTTCCTTCGCCTTTCGCGCCGAGGCGGGCGGGAAAAGTTTGGGGAGGAGTCAGGGCGACTCCCCTCGCCCCCGCCAACTCTACTCTCAGGGCTCTGGGATCCCGGGCCGCCCCGCTCTCGTCGTGTGAGAGTCCCCGGCGCCTTGGCGCGGGTCCCCAGCCTCGTGGGAGCGCGCGGGACCTGCTGCACCCAGGCTGGGTCGGTGGGTCCCTCTTGGCCCCCGGCGGCGGCGGCGGCTCCGTGGCGCCCCCCAGCGGCGAGGAGCTGCTGACTTCGGTCTGGGGCGGTGGAGGGGCTTGGGTGACGCCTCTGTCCCCTCTCCCCTGCGGTTGGACTGGGGAGGAGCATTGAGGGCCCCACCCATAGGTCCAGAGCGACGGGAGGCTAGCGTTCGTGTATAGAAAGCCTATACACTCTTCCCAAACCCAGGGTCCTAAACCCACCGGTAAAGAATCTGCCTGCAATGCAGGAGACCTGGATTTGATTCCTGGGTTGGGAAGATCCCCTGGAGAAGGAAATGGCAACACACTCCAGTATTCTTGCCTGGAGAATCCCATGGACAGAGGAGCCTGGCGGCTACAGTCCATGGGGTCGCAAGAGTCGGACACAACTTAGCAACTAAACCACCACCACCAAATCCATTCCGGGGAGGCCCTGTTTGGGGGCTGACACGGGAACCTCAAGAATGAGGGTTAGGTGGGGGCACCTCTACCTGCGGGAGACCCCACATTGCAAAGCCCCTCCCTCCAAGCCACCGAACCCACCTCTGACTTTGGAACAAGAATGACAGCCCCGTTTCAAGTTTGGGAAAATGGTCAGTGCCCCCTCCCAGGCTCCTAAGCGGTGCATGTGAAGTGTCCTGGGGGTGATCTTTGAACTTAGCTGTATCTAAAATGCAGAGAACAGGTAAAAAGTGACAGGCAGGGTGAGGAGTAAGGTAAGGGGCTTGGAGAGGGTCTTGAGAAGCCAGCGGCCCCAGTATTGTATGCCTTCACTGATAGGAGACACTTAGAATAGGCGAGTTCATAGGGACGGAAAGTAGAGTAGAGGTTAGCTGGGCTGGGGAGAGGGATGGGGAGTCCTTGTTTAATGGGTACAGAGGTGGGGAGGATGCAGAGATTTGGGGTATAGATAGTGGTGATGGTCCTATGACATGGTAAATGTATTTAATGGCACTGAATTCTACACTTAAAAGTGGTGAAAATGATTAAAGTTATGTTCTGTATATCCTGCCACAATTAAACCGAGTCTGCAGCCACCTCTGTGCTTCAGTCTGAATCAGCTAGAAATCTGGGAGGCCAGTCACGGTTGCCGGCTACCTCTCCCCAGAATTTGGCCTCAGTATAAGGAAGTGGAAGAAGGGCGAGGAAGGGACTGAAGCCAGGTTTCCCCAGGAGTCTGGAAGGGACGAGGAAGGGAAGCGAAGCTGATAGAGCCTCTGCAGGGCACGGCACGCTCCAGAAGCCACCCCCCACCCACCCCACCACCCTGCACCAGCTCCTACACGCTCCCAGGCTGCAGGTGGGAAGAGCCAGGCCAGAGACCTTAAGTCAGTTTCTCAAGGTCCTTGGGCTAGTAGGTGCCAAGAGCCAGACTTTGGATCTCCGTCTGTTTTCCCCAGTCCCTACTTATAGTGACACCTGGAGATGCCCTGGTGGGACTTGGAGAGGCAGGGGGAAGACCATTCTGGGGAAATCAGGGCCCCGATGCCCACGGGGCCCTTGGCAGATGCCAAGCCCGAGGCAGAGGGAGGGCATGGGGTGGCAGGAAGGTGCAGAACCTGTTTTCCCACCTAGGGTTTTTGGATCAGCGTCCTCCACCCTCGCTGGGAATTGGGGAGTGGGAGGCAGGGAGTGGGCCACATAGCCTGTAGCTGCCTCTGTCCTTCCAGTGGGGAAATCGAGATTCACCCGAAATCTGGGAACAAGTGACTGCGTTGGAAGCCACAGAGTGGGGGCCAGAGGGCGGGTGAGGGCAGGGCCAGGCTGGTGGGCACTGATACTGCGCTGCCCCACCCAGAGGGGAGAGGCCAAGCCCTCTTCTGCCTTCCAGGCCCCAGGTTAGGGCACAGTTTATGAGGGGCTTCCCAGGTGGTACAGTGCTTAAGAATCCACCTACTAATGCAGGAGACATAGGAAATGTGGGTTTGCTCCCTGGGTCGGGAAGATCCCCTGGAGAAGGAAATGGCAACCCACTCCAGTGTACCTGCTCGGACAATCCATGGACAGAGGAGCCCGGTGGACTCCTGGAGTCCATGCGGTCACAGAGTTGGACGAGACTGAACACACACAGCACACAGAGGGGCTGGCAAAGGTCCATGGCAGCCAGTTGTAGATCCAGGGCACAACCATCCTGTCCTCCCTGCCACTCCCCTGCACACACAAGTCTTGTCTGAAGCCCTTTGTTTATAGAGTGGAAGTGAATGTTTCACCTAGATTTTCTGTCTGCCTTGTGCATATTATCTTCAGGGCGGGAGCTTAAAGCACGTGTGTGCGTGTGCACAGGCTCTCGATTTTCCAGCCATGGGTGATTCCCAGGAAGGCTCAACGGGCCCATGTCTCATCCCAGGCCTGCCCTTACTCCCCTGCCCTCCGGGGCCTTCCTGGTTGACAGGGGCATAGTGGAGGCTGGCTCTTTGTCACAGTGAACTCCGTCAGACGTGACCAGGAAGGGAAGTCTGTCGAGACAAAAATACAGGAATGCCTTTCCAGGCCAGATGGGGTGGTGGTGGATTGCTGGCTGCTTGGCGGGATTTGTTTGGAAGGCAGAAGTCCAGCGGACTGTCCTGGGGAAAGCAGATTGGTGTGTGTGTGTGTGTGTGTGTTGCAACATGTGGCTGCTGCCCAGCTTTGTGGGCAAATGAGGCCTCTGACCCTGGCTTCGGGGGCTAACGTGGCGCAGAGGTGGGTTCTCCAGTCATGGGGTGGTGACAGCCATCCCCCCAAAGAGGGAAGCAGAGTCCTTCCAGGAGAGGCCATTAAAAGCTGACGGCAGGACTCCAAGACAGGGGGGTGGGCTCCAGGGACCTCTTACTGGGCGATTGGCAGCAGCAGCTGGGGAACCAGGGCAGCTGGCACCTTAGACAGAACTGGGACCTGACCCTTGGATGTTGGCGTCATCTCATCCAGGGAAGAACAGGGATGGGGTGGGGGTGCTGGAAAAAGGAGGCGCCCCTTCTCACCCGGCTTCCTGCAGGAGTGACCCCAAAGCGCAGTTTTGGCAGGACTGGCCTGTGGCTGGGGATTGTCAGATGCGTCTGGCTCTTGTTAGGGACAGGCCGATGGGGGAGTCTAAAAATACCCAAGGCAGAGCTGCCACCCAGCAAGAGCACCAGCCTGTAACTGGGCAACCACGGCAGCACTCGCTGTCCCAGCTCCAGTCACTGGGGCTCTTCCAGGCGGCTAAGCCCTGGGAGAGGCTGGGAGGCGTGAGAGTGCCCTGGGCCTCTGTGGGCTAGGATCAGAGTGTTTCAGGGGCATAAGGGCCTTAGTACGGATATGAGAGTTGGACCGTAAAGAAGGCTGAGTGCCAAAGAACTGATGTTTTCAAGCTGTGGTGCTGGAGAACATGCTGGAGAGTCCCTTAGACTGCAAGGACATCAAACCAGTCAATCCTAAAGGAAATCAACCCTGAATATTCATTGGAAGGGCTGATGCTAAAGTTGAAGCTCCATTACTTTGGCCACCTGATGTGAAGAGCCAGTTTACTGGAAAAGACCCTGATGCTGGGAAAGATTGAAGGCAAAAGGAGAAGGGGGTGACAGAGGAGGAGATGGTTGGATGGCATCACTGACTCAATGGACATGAGTTTGAGCAAACTTCGGGAGACAGTGAAGGACAGGGAAGCCTGGCGTGCTGCAGTCTGTGGGGTCACAAAGAGTGGAACGTGACTTGGTGACTGAATGACAACAACAAAGGGCCTTAAAAGTCCCAATGTAACTGCTAGGGATGCTCAGAGAGGAGGAGTGACTCACTCGAGGTCACTCAGCAGGTTGGCAGCAGTACCTGGGCTAGAACTGGGTCTGGGGACTCATTGCCAAGGAGCTGGATGACTGGGAGTTGCCAGTGGGTTCCTAGGCCAGGTCCCGTTATGGTCCCCCAGGTCCCAGGGACCCTTATGGCACGTGTCATCCATCCAAGATGTTGAGTTTCCACGCTCGCGTGCTGATCAGTGACAGGTGGGCCAAGAGCAATGGGTCAGTTCCCACTGGCCTCAGGTCACTCCCAGCCAGAGCTGCTGGGCTCTGGGAATATCATCCATCCTCAGGCAGGAAGTAGGAAGACTTGGGGGCTGGAGAAAAGCCGTCTTCCCATCTGAGGACACTTGGTTTGTTCACATGGTATCTCCAGGGCTTAACAAGGAGTTGTTGACCTGAATAGTTAAATTCCCAGGACTCTCACCTTTTTGGGAAGCTGGGCTTCAGTTGATCTAGAAAGGGACTGAAGGTGAAGAGATTCTCCCAACTTCCTGCCCTCCTTGGACAGGTTAGACAACATCAGCTTCTAGAAGCTTCCTAGCACTCCTAGGTCTAGAGCTGAGGGATATAAGCTCTAGATATTTGGATATTTGGTGCCAAAACTGAGCTGAGAAATTTGGGTGTGAAACATCTCTCACCCTGCAGGATGCAGAGAGGGACTGGTTAAGTCCCTCAATGCAAACTGCTTGTAAGCCTAAGATCAAGTAAGTTTGTCCAATAGAAAAGTCCCTTTGAAGGTTTCTCTTTCTGATGCTTTTGATCACAAACTTCTCTGGAGAGCTTTTTTTCCTTAAAATGAGCAGGCAGATGCTTTGCCCTCTGAGCCACCAGGGAAGCCCAAAATGAAGTTAGTTAACAATTTTTGCAATGAATACATGTGACCCAAAGTCTCATTCATCTTATTCTAATGAATGTTTCCCAAAGTGTATTATCACTGGTGGTAACCAAGATCATTTTTAGAAGTTCATAGCTGAATGTGAAACAAACAAAAAGAGTAATTATGTCTTTTTCTCCATTGATATTTGGGGGAAAAAAAACACAAACAGAACACAAACCCATAGTTTCACTACTGCATAGGGTGAAACACTGAGGTTGATGTTGTAAACTCATTTTTTGAAATAATGGAAAGGTGTCATTAATAAGCAATGATGATCCTTGGGTTTGGTAAAAATCTTGGTGACTGCCTTTGGGGAGATGGCAAAAGTGTAAGTGTTAGTCATTCAGCCTTGTCTGACTCTTTGTGACCCCATGGGCAAAGAGCCTGTCAGGCTCCTCCATCCATGAAATTTTCCAGGCAAGAATATTGGAGTGGGTTGCCATTTCCTTCTCCAGAGATGTTCATCCCTTTGACAACAGTCTTGAAATATCTGTGAGCTCCCCGCCCAAGCTCCTCTTCTACAAAGAGGCCCCAGCGTTCAGCTTCAGACTTGATGTGCCACTCAACTTCCGAAGGAGTCTCTGCATCTTTGATGAGGGTCATCATGCCCTCCGATGCCTTGGACGGTTGTTCCGGGGATCAGAAGAGTTGGAATATTGATGTTCGTGGAAGTGGCTAAAGGTGTTTGTGGTTTGCCTGAACCAAAGGAAAGCTGAGGGAGCATCTGGCTTGCCCACTTTCATCCTGGTGGCTGTTAGCACATGACTCTGGGCAGTGAGCCGTGTAGGCAAAGGGGGATTTCCCTTTCTTCAAAAGAGGTTTCAGTTCCACGAAGAAGATGGTGGGTACAAGCATGTACGTGCCAGGAGCGGAGTTGCGAGATGGGGTTTCAGGGGAGCCCATGTCGTGGTGTGCAAGAGTTTCCTTAAGCCTTTCGGACTGGAGATGGGCTTGGAAGAGTCCCTAGAATTCCCCTGGGCAGTGATAGCTCTGGGTTTGCAGAAAGGAGGGAGAGAAAAGGCAGAGGGTGCAGGCAGAAGTCTTGCTGGTGCAGATGCACGTGTCTCGTTAGCCTGCAGTGCACAGCGTGGGAGAGGAGGGCAGGCCTGGGGGCCGAGCTGGATGGTGGAGATGAAGGGGGCTTCCCTCCACATCCCAATGAACCTGGCTGGGGAAGCAGAAGTGATGATGTTCACACTGCAACACCGGGAAGAAAAAAGAGAGAAAGGGAAAAAGTGGAAGCATCCTAGAAGCAACTAAATACCCATTGGTCACATTAGGGAGTATTTTACAGAAGTTAGGGCTTCCCTGGTGGCTCACACGGTAAAGAATCTGCCTCCAATGCAGGAGACCTGGGTTCGATCTCTGGGTCGGAAAGATCCCATGGAGGAGGGCATGACAGCCCACTCCAATATTCTTGCCTGGAGAATTCCATGGATAGAGGAGCTTGGTGGGCTACAGTCCATGGGGGTCACAGGGTCGGACAAGACCGAGCAACTAACGCTTTACAGAAGTTAAAAAGAGCAAAATTCAGGATCTTCCCTTGGCAGTGCAGTGGTTAAGACTTGCACTCCCAATACAGGATTCTGTCCCTGGATGGGGAACTAAGATCCCATGCAGAGTGGCCAGAAAGCATAAAAATAAAAATTAAAAAAAGACAAGATGCAAGGTGGGGGTGGGAGGGGTAAAATAGGTGGAGGGGATTAAGAGGTACAAACCTCCAGTTACTAAGTAAATAAGCCACTGGGATATAATGTATTTAACCATTAGATTTATCATGATGGCTATTTCATAATGTGTGCAAATGTCAAATCACAATGTAGCACGCCTGAAACTAACATATTGTACATCAATTATATTCTCAATCAAAGTTGTTTAAAAATTTAGATCTCAGAGAAAAAAAACTTGGAGGTTCATCTCTGTGTACCTGTAGAAAGGTCGATAAGTAACAAAGGTATATATGGGAAAATAGGCTATTTACATAAAAGCAAACCGAAAGTAACAGTGTTCCTGTGGCCTCATATGTGTTACATGTATGCAAGGAAAGTGACTGGAAGGACATATCAGAATCAATCAGTGTGGCTACCCATGGGAACGGGGAGATGAAGGAGTGGACTGTGGGACTCCAGTCTTGTTTGTTTCTGAGAAAATATATTCAAGAGTTACGTAAGTGTGGTGGTGGTGGTGCAGTTGCTAAGTCATGACTGACTCTTTTTCGACCCCATGGACTGGAGCCTGCAAGGCTCCTCTGTCCATGGGATTTCCCAGGCAAGAGTCCTGGAGTGGGTGGCCATTTCCTTTTCCAGGGAATCTTCCTGACCCAGGGATGGAACCTGGGTCTCCTGCATTGCAGGTGGATTCTTTACTGTCTGAGCCACCTAGGAAGCCCTAATATGTGTCCGTGAAGTTCAGGAATAATGAAATAGTCTTCCCTGAATTCGGTAAGCAGTGTGAGTTTTGCAGGTTTGGAGTGGGGAGCTTTTAGAGGTGGGGGGCAATGGTAGATAGACTAGGTGGGGGCTGTGTGGCAATTCAATGGCAAGGTAACCAGGACGTGTGCCATTCAGCCTCCATGGAACATGCCCCTGGAAACGTCCCTTTGTGTACCTCTCCTGGCCGTGATGGTTTTCTGTCTGGATGCTGTTAACAGACAAGTGGTAGTTTGGGGAGGGGGTAATGTGGTACATTTAGGGTGTGTTAAGAATCCACCTGCAGTGCAGGAGATGAAAGAGACTCGGGTTTGATCCCTGGGTTGGGAAGATCCTCTGGAGTGGGAAATGGCAAGCCACTCCAGTATTCTTGCCTGGAGAATTCCATGGACAGGGGAGCCTGGTGGGCTACAATCCATAGGGGTCACGAAGAGTCGGACTTGACTTAACAACTAAACAACAACAAACTCTCGGACTCTGCAGACCCTGTTCCATTGGATGGTTGGTTGGGTCCCATCACATCCCTCTTTTTTAACAGACATCTGAGTCCTCTTGAAAAAATCCTGGTCCTTTGGGCCAAGAAAGTGTCTTTGCTGCCGATGTGTTGATGGATGTCTTAGAGGCCTGTGTTCTTCCTCTCACGTCAACTTTGTCAGTCCCGAGGGTCCTGGACCACACGAGGGTCCTCTGCCTTTAACAGCCTGGTCACAGAGAACAGAACTCACCCCCACCTCTGCCCTGGGCAAAGCCATCTTGATTCCTGTGTTTCAGATGTGTGTGTGGAATGGAGAAGGAATCCTCTTTCTAAGCGGCGATCACTTCCATTACTTCCGACGGTCTTCGTTTGAGGGACCAGCTCTTTTGAGTTCCCTGGGGTTTCTCCAGGACCTTCTAGCACAGAGCTAAGTATGCAGTGTGTGCTCAGTTGTATTTGATGCTTTGCGAGCCCCTGAGCTGTAGCCCGGCAGGGTCCTCTGTCCGTGGGATTCTCCAGTCAAGAATACTGGAGGGGCTTGCCATTTCCTCCCCCAGGGGATCTTCCCCACTCAGGGATCGAACCCATGTCTCTTGTGTCTCCTGCATTGGCAGGCGGGTTCTTTACCACTGAGCCAACTGGGAAGGGTGCAGTAGGCGCTCAGTAAGTCTCTGCTGTGTAAATAGCTGGGGGAGGGCGTCCCCCCAGGAGTCGCTGGTTTTCCTGCTTTTCAGCCCACCCCCGGGAGGAGTGGCAGAAGCGAGGCCCCCTGCCTTGGATGAGAAGCGGGCAGGAGGCTGCAGAGTGGAGACGGGTGGCATGGGGTAGGGCTGAGGGCAGCTGCTCCCCCCGCCTGCCCGCCGCACTTGGGTCAGGCCCAAGTGGTACAGTCAGCATCCCTCTATGTCAGCATGACATGGGGTCACATTCTTCTAGGCCAGGGCCCGAAAGAGGCTTAATCATCGGCCCTCCCAGAGTGCGGTCTGCACGCCCACAGGCATTTGGAGATGATTTCTGTAGAGGCAATGTTACAAACTGTAATACGCTCTCTTTTTTTTTTCATGTATTACTAAAATGTCAGTCACTTGGCAAGTGATATTGACTTTCCCTTTACAGTATAATACACATTGAAGGGGCTTCCCTGGTGGCTCAGTGGTAAAGAATCTGCCTGCTGATGCAGGAGATGTGAGAGACTCGGGTTCGATCCCTGGGTCAGGAAGATCTTCTGGAGGAGGAAATGGCAACCCACTCCAGTATTCTTGCCTGGAAAATTCCCTGGCCAGAGGAGCCTGGCGGGCTACAGTCTATGGGGTCGCGAAGAGTCAGACACAACTGAGCACATATCACTATCACAAAATAGTGAGTATAATTGTCTGTGCTGCTGTTTTCATTTCCCTGGGATATTTACCCAGGAGTGGAATTGCTGGGTCCTATGCTAACCAGGTGGTGAAGTGGTAAAGAATCCATCTGCTAATGCAGGAGACGCAAAAGACGCAGGTTCGATCCCCTGGGAGATCCCCTGGAGGAGGTAATGGCAACCCACTCCAGTGTTCTTGCCTGGAAAATGCCGTGGACAGAGGAGCCTGGTGGGCTGCCGTCTATGGGGTTCATAAAGACTCGGGCACGAGTGAGCACATGCACACATATGGTAACTCTGTGTTTAATTGAGGACCAGCTAGACTTCCCACAGTGGCTGCAGCATTTTACACTCCCAGCAGCACTGGATGGAGTCTCTCTGCTTCCCCAAGTTTTAGTTCTGTGCCCAGCCCTGTCCTGGCTCCTAAGAAGCTTCCACTGGCAGAATTCCTAGAGGTCTAGAAAAGGTTGCAGGGGGCCGGGATCCTGGGTTTAAGCAAGGGCCTACCAAAGGTTCTGGGCTGGGCTGGGCCCAGCTGAGTAGGGGGCGGACGGCGGGGAGGAATGAGGGGCACGTGGGGACCACGTGCGAGAAGTGGAAACCATGGGAGGCAGAGCCCTCCATAGCGCTGTTTTCTGCAGGACCCTGGACTGATTTTAGGTTTTGCTGGATACCGCATCTTGTAGTGTGCTGGTCTCTCAGTTGTGTCTGACTCTTTGTGACCCTGTGGACTGTAGCCTGCCAGGCTCCTTTGTCTGGCAGGAATTCTCCAGGCTTGAATACTGGAGTGTGTTGCCATTCCCTTCTCCAGGGGATTTTCCCAATCCGGGGATGGAACCCGGGTCTCCTGCATTACAGAGAGATTCTTCACCGTCTGAGCCACCAGGGAAGTCACTCGGCAACAAAGTGGTTCTCTTTCCAGTTGTCTTTCGGCTCTTCTGATTCCATCAAGGGGAAGATGCGTCTCTGACTGTAATTTTCCTTCTTCTCTCTCTTTTTTTAAAGCTATATTTCTTTTTATTAGTCACAATATCACAGGCAGTGTGCACTCTTTGTGTCTGGCTTCTTTGACTCAGCACAAGGTTTTGTGAATCATCCATGATGTACATGTAGTAGGAGTTCCTTTTGTTCCTTTTCATTGCTGAGTAGCGTTCCATTTTATGGCCATGTCACACTCTGGCTTTGTGTGTGTGCTCATGATGCATGCTTGCAGAGTCTAGTTCCCTGACCAGGGACTGAATCTGGGTCTGCTGCAGTGAAAGTACAGAGTCCTAACCACTGGGCCACCAGGGATTCCATCAGGGGGAAGATGCTTCTTCAATTCTAGCTTTCCTTCTTTAACCTGACAGAGCAGGTCTCCACACAGCCCTTTGGAGGACAACAACACTGAACCAGAACTTGTGAAATTTTTTTAGTGGGGGTGGCTATTAATTTTCACAATCAATCGATGTGGCGGGTCATGCTGATTTTCCATTCCCAGGGAGCCAGAAGATTTCTTCTTGAAATACATATATTTCTCTTAGAGAGTGGATTTATTTAATGACAAATATGAAGTAAAATCTTACAGTGGTACTCAGGAAGGAGGTGAGCCGATGACTGGAGTTTGGAGAAAACTTCTAATGTGTAGGGCTCAGTTCTGAGGTGCTGTGTCAGGAAGTGGTGAGGTCTCCAGTCCTGGGGCTCATACAAATGGAGGCTGGTTGCTATAAAAATAATCCAGGCAGAGGCTGGGGCGGGGGTGATTCTGTATGACCGCACAGCACCCTTAGCTGAGACTGCATGAGTCTGCGATTCTCATTGTGTGGGGTCCACTTCCCAGTTCCACGGCTGGATGGTGTCATAGCTGCAGATGCATATCATCAGAGGTGGCCCAGCTGGACGGGCAAGTTGTCTGGGGGGCTGCCTTTCTTTCCAGCCAGGCAATCTCACAGTTCCCCGGACAACCCGGGGCATGCCGGTGGCGATATGTTACAGGGTGATTCCAAGTTCATGGGGACCACTCCCCAGCTGGCTCAGCATCTGTCCCGATCTTGGATGTTTAACAGAGCGCATCCCTTCCTTTTGTTCCTTTTTCATTGCTGAGTAGGATTCCATTTAATGGCTGCGTCACACCCTGGTTTTGTGTGTGTGTGGCCACCACATGGCTTGTGGGATCTAGTTCCCTGACCAGGTTCCCTGACCTAATTAAAGGACATGGCCTGCCAGCTCTCGGGTTAGTGAGTCTGTATGGGCTGCATAGGTATTCTAAAGGAGAGCTGCTATTTTAGTCAGGGTTCTCCAAGAAACAGAGCCAACAGAATGTGTATACATTTGTGTGGCAGAGGATGTGATGGTGAGATAGCGTCACTGACTCAGTGGACATGAATTTGAGCAAACTTCAGGAGATAGTGAAAGGCAGGGAAGCCTGGTGTACATGGGGTTGCAAAGAGTTGGACATGACTTAGTGACTGCACAACAACAACAACAATAACTGTATATGTGTGTGTGTACACCGCTCTCCACATGTACATATATGGAGAGAGGTTTATTTCTAAGGCATTGGCTTATGCAGTTATGAAGGCTAGCAAGTCCAACATCAATGGGTAGGCTGGGAGGCTGGGCACCCAGGGGAAAGCTGATGCTGCAGTTCAGCTCCAAAGGGTGCTGGGGGTGGTGGTGGTAGTGGGTGTAAGTGTTTTGTTCTATTTGAACCTTCAACTGATCAGAGGAGGCCCACCCACATTATGGAGGGCAATCTGCTTTACTCAAAGCCCACTGATTTAAATGTTCATCTCATCCAAAAACACCCTCACAGAAACCCTGTGGCCCAGCCAAACTGACACAGAAAATCAACCATCACAGATGCTTCAGGTGGACTAGACACACAGCATTAAATAAGACAGTGCTGTGTTGTGCTTAGTCGCTCAGTCATGTCCAACTCTTTTCAACCTCATGGACTGTAGCCCCCCAGGCTTCTCTGCCCGTGGGGATTCTCCAGGCAAGAATACTGGAGTGGGTTGCCCTGCCACTCCAGGGATCTTCTTGACCCAGGGATCAAACCCAGGTCGCCCGAAGCCCTTTTAAAATCATTCCTTTTTAAATTCCCTCCCAACCCTCCAAGGAGAAAACCTCAGTTTTGTACTATTATGTTTTTAATAGAGCTTCTCAAACACATGGAATGTCCTGTTGCTTCAGCAAAGAAAGAGAAAGCGAGCCTTGGGCTCAGAATTTTGAGCAGCAACAGTTTCTAGCTGGAACTGAGTAATGTTCTGTGTTCATTGTATGTTTCTTTCTTCCCCATCGATTGCCATCTTTCCATTTTGGTTGTGATATAAGGTTTCCTTTTGTAAAGAGGTACGTTTAAAAAGTGAGTAGGCTGCTGGTAACACAGGTGGTACACGGATATACCGGAGATGCTGCACGTGGTGCTGGAATGACTGGTTTGGAGGGACATTGACGCAAGCACAGTGAGGACGGTGCCTGAGGAGCCCCTACCTGTCCACACGGCTTGAGCTGCCTGTTGTCTGTTTGTACTTCTTCCCTGCTGGAGACAGCTGGGTGGTTTATTTCCCCTGGGTGACTGCCCCCCGAGAATGGCAGTGCATGAGGGGACGATGCTGACTCTGGGGATGGGAAAGGTCTGGGGGTGGCAGTTCTAGGATCTCCTTGACCATGGTGGTGGCTGTGATCGGTGCATGTGCGTAGCACTTGTTGGGTGCCAGATGCTGTTCTAAGCACTTTCGGTTTATTATCTCCCGGTGGTCCTAGGAGGTGGGCGTACCATGGTCATTCCCATTGTACAGATGAGAAAACTGAGGCACCGGGTTGTTAGGCTGCTAGACTTTGGTCCAATCTGGCTCTGTTTATGCTCTTCTGTGTTTTGCACATATTACTTCCTGCTCATCTTCTCCCCTTTGTCCCCTTCGTGTGTTAACTTATCTGGAGGCAGAGGCCTGGCTTCCTGGTCCTGGGGCTCCCTGGATCTGGCCAAGTTGTAGGCATTGATTCCCAGTCCCTAACTTGCTGGCAGAATTCACCCAGTTTTAAATGACAGTTTAGGAAAGATGGAAAAGCTGTTAAAGTGAGCACCACTGATCTCCTGGGGGTTACTTGGAAGTCACTAACACGAGATGCTCTGTGAAGGGAAGAGCATCCCTAACCTGATGGCTGTGAGGATGACAAGCGCCCTGAGTCTGACACCTGCCTCACCTCAGCCACTTAATCCAGATGACATATTGAGTGCCTGCAGGTCCCAGCCTGCTCTGGGCTGGGGTGAGGGTGTGTTGGGTAGCATAATTATAGGGAGCTCCTTGGATGACAGCAGCCAACAGGGAGCCCTTTAATTGATGGGGTCAGACAGCAGTCATTGGCAGAATGGTGGTTATTAGCTCTTCTGCCAAAGCTGTGCAAATTAGCAGACACTCACCAAGTGTTTGCTGAGTAACCCTGGGCACTGGGGATATGTAAAGCATGGTTTCTGTCTTTGAGGAACCCTGAATCTAAGGACAGTGTTTCTCTTGTATCAGTTAGCTCTTGCTGTGTAACAAACCGTCCTGAAATGCACAGGCACATCCCAATTCATTGCCCTTCACTTGATTGCACTTTGCAGATTCTGTGGTTTTGTTTTTGTGTTTTTTTTTTTAACAAATTAAAGGTTTGTGGCCACCCCATGGTGAGCAAGTTTGTCAACACCGTTTTCCCAACAGGGTTTGCCCACTTTGTGTGTGTCACATTTTGATAATTCTCTCAATATTTCAAACTTTTTATTGTTACAATATTTGTTATGTAATCTGTGATCTTTGATGTTATGACCACGATTTGCTAAAGTCTCAGATGATGGGTGCTTCCCTGGTGGTTCAGGCAGTAGAGCGTCTGCCTGCAATGTGAGAGATCTGGGTTTGATCCCTGGGTCGGGAAGATCCCCTGGAGAAGGAAGTGGCAACCCACTCTAGTACTCTTGCTTGGAAAATTCCATGGACGGAGGAGCCTGGTAGCCTACAGTCCATGGGATTGCAAGGAGTCGCACACGACTGAGCAACTTCATTTCAGATGATGGTCAGCAACTTTTGCAGTAGAATATTTTAAAATTAAGGCATCTACATTGTTTTTCTTTTAGGCACGATGCTATTGCACACCTAATAAACTACAGTGTAGTGTAAACATAGCTTTTTAAAAAACTTTGTTTTTTAATATTTATTTTGGCTGCGCTGGGTCTTCGTTGCTGCCCACAGGCTTTGACAGGCTTTCTTTAGCTGTGGCAAGCAGGGACTGCTCTCAAATTGCGGTGCACATGGGCTTCTCCTCGCAATGACTTCTCTTATTTCAGAACACCGGCTCCTGAGTACGCGCTCAGCAGTCGTGGTGGACGGGCTTAGTTGCCCTGAAGCATGTGGGATGTTAGTTCACTGACCAGGGATCAAACCTCTGTCCCCTGCCTTGGTAGGCAGATTCTTAACCTGCGGACCACCAGGGAAGTCCCATCTAACTTTTATGTGCATTGGGAAACAAACAAAAAAAATCACGTGACTCACTTTATTGCGATATTTGCTTTATTGAGGTGGTCTGGAACTGAGCCTGTAATATCTCGGAGGCCATAATGTCTTAAAAGAGAAAACATTTATTTAGTTCACGATTCTGCAGGTGGGCAGTATTGGCTCGGCTCTGTGGGGCTCTCACATCTCTGTGGCCAGCTGGGGGGTCAGCTAGGAGCTGGCTGGTCTTGGGAGCCCCTTGCTGGAGAAAAGCTCGTCTCTGCTCCATGCAGTCTCCTACCATCAGGCCAGGCTGGGCTCACACCTGTGGTAGCCGAGACAGGAGGTACATGAGGTCTCTTGAATCCTGGGCTCAGAAATGGCCCTTTTGCTGCCTTCTGTTGATAAAAGAAATCACCCAGGTTCAGTGGGTGGGGAAATAGATTACACTTCTTAATAAGAGGACTTGATTTGCTAATAACATTTTGTTAAAACCTTTTGCACATATGAACATGAGAAGTCTTGGTCTGTATTTTTCCTGTTGTGGAATGTGTTGCCTGGTTTGAGGATCAGGATGATCTCTGCAGGCCTCATGGGATGAATTGGGAGCTATTCCCTCCTCTTAGACTTTTTTGGAATGTATGTGTAGAGTTGGTATTGATGTTGTTGACATTTAGTTGCTAAGTCATGTCTGACTTTTTGCAATCCCATGGACTGTAGCCCTCCAGGCTCCTCTGTCCATGGGATTTCTCAGGCAAGAATACTGGAGTGGGTTGCCATTTCCTTCTTCAAGAGATCTTCCCGACCCAGGGATCGAACCCGCATCTCCTGCATTAGCAGGCAGATTCTTTACCACTGGGCCACCAGGTAAGTCCAGAATTGGTATTATTCTTCCTTTAATGTTTGACAGAATTCACCAGTGAAGCCATCTGGACCTGGAGTTTTCTCTTTGGGAAGGGACTCCAGAGCCTTGATAAATACTTCTTTCTTCTTGTGTGGCCAAACGAGAAGGAAAAGTCTGGCTCCACTTCTTTATTTACTTATTTTTCAATGTTTTTTTCTGTTGAAGTGTAGTTGATTTACAATGTTTGTTAACATTTTTGACTTCTTAGCACAGCCCCTTGAAATCTGGCTCCTCCTTTCTCCCTCCTTCTTTCCTGCCTCCTTCCTTCCTTCAGCACATTTATTGAGCACCATCTATAACCGAGGCACTGTTCTAAGTGCTGAGAACACTGATGTGCAGAATCTGCTGGGTCCCTGACACTGTGGCGGGGAGACAGGTAACCCCCAGATGACAACTACAATTGAAGTGGGCTGGGAAGGTGCTAAGAGGAGGAAAATAAAGAAGGGCTTTAGTTCACTTCACTAAAATGGTTACAGGTTTGCCAGCGAGCTGACTTTCCATGCTGATGCCTTTTTTCTACTCTCTCGGTTTTGGGGCCCCACCCTCCGCTCTGGGTTTCCCCCTTCCCCTCCCCTCTCGCAGCCCTTCCTCCCTGGTGCTATTTCACAGTTACTAGTGGCTGGGTCTCCCATCCAGCCCACAATGCGGGGATTTCTTTTCCCAGCTCCTATTTTCCTCTGGGTGACGGTGCTACCCATATTTTCAACTGTCCCGGGAGCATCTCCACGGCTGGTAACTGGACATTTCTACCACCAATGACCTGTTCCCCTCATCCTTCAAACTGCTCCTCCTGCTCCGAGCCAAGGACGTCAGGAGAGCCCGTATCTACTCTGAGCACCCAGAATCCTTTGCCTGACCCACCACCCATCACGTTTTTATCTTTATCTGGACCCTCTCCGTTTCCTTTTTAATTTAATAAATTAATTTTTAAAAACGTTTAATTTTGTATTGGGTTACGATAGATTTAGGTGAACAAGGAAGGGCCTCAGCCATGCATATACATGTATCCATTCTCCTCCAAGCTCCCCTCCCATCCAGGCTGCCACATAACATTGAGCAGAGTTCCCTGCAGGACTTCCACGGTGGCTCAGACAGTAAAGAGTCTGCCTGCAATGCAGGAGACCAGACTTTGATCCCCAGGTTGGGAAGATCCCCTGGAGAAGGAAATAGCAACCCACTCCAGTATTTTTGCCTGGGAAATCCCATGGATAGAGGAGCCTGGTTAGGCTAAAGTCCATGGGTTGCAAAGAGTCAGACACGACTTAGCGATTAAATAACATAGAGTAGGTCCTTGTTGGTTATCCATTTTACATACAGCAGTGTGGGCAAGGACCCGGTCCTTTTCTCACTGGGGCTTCTCCAGCAGCTCCCCCAATTCTCCTCCTCCTCACCCATCCTTCTGATCGTGGAATGTTTTTCCTCTAGAGATAGGTCTTATTCCTTCCCTACTTCAAAGCCCGCCCCATCTCCCCACTGCCTCCAGGGTAACACTCAAACTCCCAAGCCCCATCGAGCTTCTCACCCAGCGTGGAGTTCTGGCTCAGCCCTGAGGCCCTGCCCAGATCTTCTCAGGCTCACTCTGGTGATACTTCTGTGCCTCGGAGCATCCTGTTCCCTTTGCCTGCAACACCCTGTCCCCACGGCTCTGCCTGGCAAGCCGCCCGGCCTCTGAGATCCAGCCCAGTTGTCACTTCTTCCATGAAGCCTCAGATGCTGCCCCCACCCTAGCACAGCGCTAGTCACCCCTTCCTCTGCGTTCTCATAGCACGCAGGTCATCATACCGTGCCTATTTGTTTACATGTCCCGTCCTTTACGTACCGGGCAGCTCCCAGGAGCTGTGGAGCCCGCCTTTCTCACCTGTGTGTCACTAGAACCTGGGAATTGGTGGACACTCCGTGAATGCTGGTTGCCTGATTAACTGCTCCTTTTAAAAACAACAGAGCGCCTACGGCCGATTCATGTTGATATATAGCAGAAATCAACACAATATGGTAAAGCAATTATCCCTCAATTAAAAATACGTAAATTAAAAAATAAACAATGGGGAAATTCCCTGGCAGTCCAGGGGTTAGGTCTCCATGCTTCACTGCCAGGGACCTGGGGTTCAATCCCTGATCAGAAAAGGAGACAACGCCCCCCAAAAAATGGATGACAGGCTAGTGATCCGAAGGCTGGGGTTTGAGCCCTGACTCTGCCACCTGCTAACTGGATGATGGGGACGAAGCCTTCAACTTGACTTCTCGCCTGCAAAGTGGATCCTAGTCCTTGCCCGTCCTTTTGACGGGGCTGTCACTTTACTGACAGGTATTTATCCCATGTGCAGTGAAGGGAAGCCCTTCAGCCTGGAGGACTCATGAGTGACTTTGTGCTCTGCTTCCCGTGTCCCGTGTCTTCCCTGGTGGCTCAGAGGTTAAAGCGTCTGCCCGCAATGAGGGAGACCTGGGTTCGATCCCTGGGTCGGGAAGATCCCCTGGAGAAGGAAATGGCAACCCACTCCAGTATTCTTGCCTGGAGAATCCCATGGACGGAGGAGCCTGGAGGGCTACAGTCCACAGGGTCACAAAGAGTCGGACACGACTGAGCAACTTCACTTTCTTTCACTTTCCCGTGTCCCCAGTGTGTGTGACAAAGCGTGTCCCAGAGTGAGGGCAGATAATGATGACCAGCCTCCAAAGCCATGTGTGGACCCAGGACTTTGGACCGATCTCTTGATCAGGCCGGAGGATACCTGGATCCTAAAAGGGAAGAGAAATTCAGATTTAGGGTGGGCAAGACAGGGTTTCTCTGAAGCCAGATTGTCTGTCTTCAGATCCAAGCTCCAGCCTCTGCTAGCTTTGTAATCTTCCAGAAGGTGCTTAACCTCTCTGACCCTTATTTTCTTTACCTAACTATAGCATCTATATCATAGCTGTTTTTGTGAAGAATGCCTAAGTTAATGTACAAAATGAGCTTAGAACAGTGCCTGTCACATTCCAGGCAATAAATATGGGCTATCGTTATTGTCAATGCCATGGTTATCATTATTCCAGTGGATTGAAAGGCTCAGGCCTTCACAGACAGAACCATCCTCAGCGGCTTCTGCCCTGGAGCACTGCCAAATCCCAATGTCCTCGGCCTGTTGCCATATTTGGACAGAGCCAAGTGTTGGCTTTGTGCCCAGAAACCCCAACCACAGTGAGCATAAAGCGGGGCCGCCCGGGCACAAAGGGCTTCCGCCATCCCTGGGTCATCTCTGATGCCTGGCGATTCCAGGCTGGCTGGTGTCCAGATACGAGGGCAGGAGGCTGAGCTGACCTCTGCCTTCCTGAAAACAGGCCAAAGCCGCCATCCCCTCTGAATGCCAGGGGAGCTGGGCTGGGGGTGCTGGGTTCCAGCCAGCCTAGGGGGGAACTGCCAGCTTCAGAGTGGGCCCAGGGGTGCCCCTGGCCGCGTGGCCTTCCCCGGCCTGCTGGGCGGGAGCTGTGGGCGGAGCCCTGCTGGGCTGGGGGACCTCAGACACCAAACATCGCAGGTTTGTTTTGCAAAGTTCTAGACCTCAGGACTGTCCTCTTGCTTACAATTCTGGGAAAAGGCTGCAGCACAGCTGAGAATGGGCTGTGGCGTAAATGGTAGGAAGAACCCCTGAGGGCGGGGTTGGAATCAGGTGGACAAGTGGTCGTCTCACAGTGTGTTCTCACCCCTGCGGGAAGCCGCCACCCTCTGGCTCCCCGGCACGTCATGACCGAAGCCAAAGCAGCTTCCTTTAGCAGCAGCAGCCAGGGCTGTGCTCCTTGCGGGGGGGCTGGTGTTTTTGTGAAGGAGAGGAGGGGAGGGGACACTCACATCGCCCTGGGGAAGCTCCCTTGGCCTCTCTTCACCTGAAAGACCCTGCTGGTGATGTCCCACCATAAATGACAAATAAGATGGTGCTTCTGGGGGGAATGGGGGGCCAGGGAGTCAGCAGCAGGACCTTCTCCACACCCAGTGCTGGACGTGCAGCACACACACAGAGACGCAGACACAGACACAGAGACACACAGAGGCACATAAACACACACAGACACACACACAGAGACAGACACAAATACACAGAGACACACACAGAGACGCACAGAACCACATAAACACACACACAGACACACACACACAGACAGATACACAGACACATATACAGAAACATACACACAGAGACACACACATAGACACACACAGATGCACACACAGACGCACATACACAGACACAGACAAATACACAGACACACACACAGACACCTATACACAGAGACATACACACAAATACACATGCACAGACACAAATACAGACACACACACACACACACACACAGACACACACATAGAGACAGAAGACACACACACAGACCCAAACACATTTCAAGCAAAGCCGGGTCCAAGGTGTAGCAGGAGGGCACCTCTGCTTAGGAAGCATTGAGGAGTTGCCAGTTCTTGGTGTATCCTGGTTGCTATCTGAGGTCTGGAGGGACATTTCTGGGAGTACCGTCCCTTATCCCAAACCATCAGCCTTTTTTCTTTTTAAACCGTCAGCCTCTAGAGCTTGAAATTCGCTGACCCACGCACACTGCGTGCTGGGGCAGAACCCCCAGGGCCCACCCCCGCTCCCGGCGCCCCTCCCCTCCACCCGCCTCGTTCCAGGATGATGCCCAGAGGACGCTCACTCCTGCTCAAAGAAGCACATTTGCTGCTCCTTCTATTCCAGCTCCTGATTCTTTTTCCTTAAAAAAATGTGAAGTTCTAGGATCTTGTGTTCTCTATTATTTTATGCGATTATTTTTATGGCTATTTTGTAGAATGGGGAGTAGTTAGGCCTTCAGTCTGAACTTACTTTACCATGATTCCTACACAGCACCTAAATCAAGGTGGGGGATCCAGGTGAGATATCCCACCTGAGTTTCTGGGTAGGAAGGGGGCACACTGTGATAAATTTAGAGAACAGAACGGACTCCATTCTCTTGTGTCTGAATAAATTCCCTTCAAGGAAAAGCTCTATCCAAAGTCCAAACCAATCTCAGAGTAGATCAATAAAGACAACACACACTTCAGCTGGGCTGAAGAAGTAATAGGATTAAGAGTGCAAGAAACTCTATTTTTAGTACAAATGACAACTTAAGCATGGTTTTTAATCAAGCCCTCTCTTGATTAGCATAGTCACATCTCAACTTTAGCTGATGGCCAGGGCAGAGAGACACTACCTTCCAAAATCCCTCCTGCCTCATACAGAGGTTGTGGGAAATCCAGCCAAAAGGAGGGATACCAAGATGACCTGGGGGACTTCCCTGGTGCCAGTGGTTAAGAATCTGCCATCCAGCGCAGGGGATGTGGGTTCAATTCTTGGCCAGGGAACTAAGACCCCACGGGCCATGGGGCAACTAAGCCTGTGCACTGCAACTGCTCAGCCCTCACGCTGCAGCTAGAGAGAAGCCCACGTACCACAACAAAGATCCAATACAGCCAAGGAAATTAATGTTTTAAAACAGATGACTTGGCGCTGCCTGTGTTTTCATTAAGCCTGAAGCGCGGGAGACAGGAAAGCGGGTGGCAGGGCGAACGTCCCAGATTTGGAGTTGGAAAAAGAGGGGTTAGAGTCTGTGAACTCTGGTGAATCATGTGACGCCTTTGTGAGCCTCAGTCTTTCATCTGTCAGATGGGGATAATGACACCTTGCTCTGCCACCTTCAGAGGGTTGACCCAGAGATCCAACGCAAGATACGCATTGTAAACTGCAACTTGATCTTTCATCATGAGGAGTCTCATTTCGTGTGGGATGCCCCTCTGGGCACCACCCCCTCCCCAGGGGGCTTTATCTCCTACACAGCTTGATGCTGGCATCCTGTGCCCTGGACACAGGAGAGGATTTTCTGGTCTCTGTCCTGTGACGGTGAAATCTGCCGAGGCTGCACCTGACGGAGAGCAGAGGAGGACAGAGCTGGGAGAGAGGGACTGCTGGAGATAGTATCCTGCAAAGGAGGAGTCGAATCACAGGCCCTTAACTGAAACCCTGCATTACTTTGCGTCTGGGGTTCTGCAGCAGACGTCTTGGAGTGATGAGAAGTTTACAAGAACTGAAGAAATGGGGGACATAGATGGAGCCACAGAGGGAGCAGGGAAAAGACAATTAGTAATGCTCGGGAAAAGAAGAAAAAGGTGCATAGTACATTACTTGGCTCTGCAATGTATGACGTTTACATGGTCATAGCATAAATGAGAATTACTGGTGTATGGAAATACTGGCTTCCCAAGTGGCGCTGGTGGTAAAGAACCCGCCTGCCAAAGCAGGAGACATAGAAACGCAGGTTTGATCCCTGGGTTGGGAAGATCCCCTGGAGGAGGGCATGGCAACCCACTCCAGTACTCTTGCCTGGAAAATTCCTATGGACAGAAGAGCCTGGAGGGCTACAGTCCATGGGGTAGCAAAGAGTTGGACACAACTGAAGCGACTTAGCCCGCTCGCACAAGACTGTATCGGGATGGTGGAGTAGGAGGATGATGATGATGAAACAACTCAGGAAGTCTGTATTGTCTGTAATAGATGAATCAGGAAAGAGAAGTGTATGAATATTGTTTGGACATATGGAACTGTTGGGAAAAGAAACAGCTGAAAAGGTTAGAAGTGATTGCTTCCGGGGATCAGGACTGGGGCAGGGGCAGAGACTGTGGTTTTCATTATATGCCCTGGGTTCTATTATCCTCCCCCCCTTAATTATCACATTATGTAGATCAAAACATATTTTTAAAAGAGAAGTTCGGCAAATATTGGGACTTTGATTTCTAGACAGGAACCTGAGAAACTCAACTAGTACAGTCTCCCAACTGTACGTCTGCCTTTACATTTAGACTGGCTCAGAGGGTAAAGCGTCTGCCTGCCTGCAATGCAGGAGAGACCAGGGTTCCATCCCTGGGTCGGGAAGATCCCCTGGAAAAGAAAATGGCAACCCAACCCACTCTGGTACTCTTGCCTGGGAAATCTCATGGATGGAGGAGCCTGGTAGGCTACAGTCCATGGAGTCACGAAGAGTCGGACACGATTGAGCAACTTCACTTTCACTTTCAGACAGGTACACGCCCTGACCCAGGTAGCCCTTAGACTGTCCTGCTCAATCCCTGAAGAAATCATAAAAGGAGAAGCAACATCTTTCGGACCGCTTGGTGAAATTTGTGCTTGGAAATGGCAGAGGCTTTGGGGAAATAGTCTTTGACCGTTGAGAGACTGCTGGCCGCTTTCTGAGGGGTCTCGCACTGAGGCCAGAAGGGCAGTTGGAGTTGGGGCCAGGACACTCCCTAGTTCTGCTCCTGCCTCTGCCTTGCCTTGGGATCTCAGTGTGTTACAGCCCTTTCTGGCCGCAATTCCTGCCTCTGGACCCACGGCTTTGAGTTTTTCCAGGGCTTTTATATAGATCTACATTCCTAGAAATGACAGCAAATAGCTTTCTGTGCACTGAGCACAGCAGGGAACAGAGGGGCAAAGGATAACAATCGAGTGAACAAATAAGATACTTTCAGACAGTGAAGATCCTCCGAAGAAAATTGTATATATCTTAATGTTGAATTGGTTCGTAATGCTTTTCAGGTCCACAAGATTCTTCGACTTCTCTGTACATTCATTCAATTAATTTCTGAGAGTTCGATATTGAAACTCCAACTAAAAATCTTAATTTATCTACTTAGAACAAACAAATATATAGTGGAACTATATGTAACTTTGTTCTGTATTTTCAGGTCTCCTGTAAATGTGTTATCATATTTTCATAATTTAAAAAATTTAAAAAAGGAAAGAAAATAAGCCAGGGGGATGGGATGGATACCAAGGGGATAGATACTGGAGGGGCGTGGCTACTGGGTGATCAGGATCCAGGATCCTGGGGAGAGGATGCTTGGCTTGAGACCTGAACAGTGTGAGAGAGAGCCAGCTGATGGTGGAAGGGAGCCCTGCTCCAAGGGACTGAGACCAGACCTGGCTGACCGAGCTCTGAAGCCCACAAGGACAAGGGGAGGCAAGAGGGATCAGCATTCAGTATGATGTTTTTGGAAAGGAAAATAAATTTCTGTGAATGGCAAAGCTTAATTTGATGCCACCCTGGGTTTGGTGGGCCAACCCTCATCCAACATCTAGCCCATGGAGCTGTCCTTCAGTTATCTCCAGAGAGGGTCCATGAGACACAGAGCAGGAGTGAAACATGGGAGGGAAAGCTGTGGATATGGCCGAGGCTGGTCTGTATAGGCCAGAATTATGCTTCCAGGGGAATTGAGGGATGTTATTAACTCAAAAAAAGCTTGTCCAGCCACACGGTCCTCATGGAACAGTTAGTCCCGTACTTTATACTCCTTGAAGACCCTCTGAAGATCAAGGCTGGCACAGTGTCCAGTAATGCTTGCAGTAAATTAAATTTGAATTGAATTGAAAATTAAAAGTAAAATAAATGTACTTTCCTTTGACCTAACACCCCTACTTCTAAGAATCTGACCCTCGGAAACAGTAACGCAAGCACGCCAAGAAGTAAGTACAAGGATATTCACGGCAGTGTCGTTTGGAGTAGCAAAAAGTCTGGAAATGCCCTAAATAGCCATCATTGGGGAACCAGTGGAGTAGATGTTGGCATCACCGCCCAACAAAACCCCAGGCAACCACTGCAAGAATGAGGTGGACTCATATGTGGGAAAAAAAATGATCTCCAGGGATATTATCAAGGGAGGAAAAATGAGGTTGGAGGATGGGTTCTCAGTTCCACAACCCTGGCCCCCCGCCCTGAGGCCTGGACCCAGAAGCCAAGGGAAACTGGGGCTCTGGGAGACAGACATACCCACTTATTATCTAGGGAGGAGGTGTGGGGAAGGACAAAGAAAAAGCCTTGTGAGGGAGCCTGTCAGTAGCTGAGCTCCACCAATCCAGGAAAGGGGACACTGATGTACCCTCCAATCAGAATCAAAGGAGTGAGTGGGGGCGGGACCTGAGGCCAAGAGTGTTGCCCTGGTGCAGCTCCCTCCACACTGGAAACCAGAGGAGTGGGGAATAAGCGTTCCCACCTAACAAATATTTCTGGAAGGATACACAGGAAACTGGGAGAGTGTGTCCTTAAAGGAAAGGAACTTGAAGACTCAGTCAGGGCTAGTGGTGAAGGGGGACTTATTTTGGTATAGAGATGTAAGAGCAGAGGGTCGTTTTTTAGTCTCTGTTCATGGTTGATGGGTTTTTCTCTAGGTATGAATAGTTGCCTCCAAAGGGTCTGGTGAGGTTACCAAGCCGTGCCTTAGGTCTGAAGGTTTTGTCATTGATTTACCCCGTTTTGTTTTTCACTGGGGATCTGAATTCCAGACACCATCATGGGGGAGAACTAAGTAGGTGACATTTACTTCTCTTCTCCCTAATTTTCCTGGACTCTTAACTGTTCAAGCCAATCAGTAGCCACCATTGTATGCCCCTAGACTTTTCTCTTACACTGGTCTCAAGACCTTACTTAACCTCTTGTAAAAACTTGCTCTTCTCTGTAGGAGCTTACTCCTAATGTCTGGAATTACAGCTGAAATCACTTCCAGGTGTTAAAGCAGTGCTTCTCAGACACTAGGCACTTGAGAACCACCTTCAGGATTTTTGCTAACATTGAAGACCACCTGCCCTTTTATCTACACAATATTTTTCTTAAAAACTTTTTTTAACTTTTTAATTTTGTGTTGGGATATAGCCGATAGACAGTGTTGTGACTGACAATGTTAGGTGGACAGCGAAGAGACTCAGCCATAGATATACATGTATCCATTTGCCCCCATAATTTTTCTTAAATGATTCACTAAAACTTCAATAAAGTTGTTTTAAAAGGTGACTTTCTATCACTACTATACATGCTATTCAGTTCAGTTCAGTTCAGTCGCTCAGTCGTGTCCGACTTTTTGCGACCCCATGAATTGCAGCACGCCAGGCCTCCCTGTCCATCACCAACTCCCGGAGTTCACTCAAACTCATGTCCATCGAGTCACTGATGCCATCCAGCCATCTCATCCTCTGTCGTCCCCTTCTCCTCCTGCCCCCAATCCCTCCCAGCATCAGAGTCTTTTCCAATGAGTCAACTCTTTGCATGAGGTGGCCAAAGTATTGGAGTTTCAGCTTTAGCATCAGTCCTTCCAAAGAACACCCAGGACTGATCTCCTTCAGAATGGACTGGTTGGATCTCCTTGCAGTCCAAGGGACTCTCAAGAGTCTTCTCCAACACCACAGTTCAAAAGCATCAATTCTTCAGGACTCAGCTTTCTTCACAATCCATACATGACCACTGGAAAAACCATAGCCTTGACTAGACAGACCTTTCTTGGCAAAGTAACAGCTCTGCTTTTTAATATGCTATCTAGGTTGGTCATAACTTTCCTTCCAAGGAGTAAGCGTCTTTTAATTTCATGGCTGCAGTCACCATCTGCAGTGATTTTGGAGCCCCAAAAAAAGGAAAGTCTGACACTGTTTCCACTGTTTCCCCCTCTATTTCCCATGAAGTGATGGGACCAGATGCCATGATATTTGTTTTCTGAATGTTGAGCTTTAATCCAACTTTTTCACTCTCCTCTTTCACTTTCATCAAGAGGCTTTTTAGTTCCTCTTCACTTTCTGCCATAAGGGTGGTGTCATCTGCATGTCTGAGGTTATTGATATTTCTCCCAGCAATCTTGATTCCAGCTTGTGCTTCTTCCAGTCCAGCGTTTCTCATGATGTACTCTGCATAGAAGTTAAATAAGCAGGGTGACAATATACAGCCTTGACATACTCCTTTTCCTATTTGGAACCAGTCTGTTGTTCCATGTCCAGTTCTAACTGTTGCCTCCTGATCTGCATACAGGTTTCTCAAGAGGCAGATCAGGTGGTCTGGTATTCCCATCTCTTTCAGAATTTTCCACAGTTTATTGTGATTCACACAGTCAAAGGCTTTGGCATAGTCAATAAAGCAGAAATAGATGTTTTTCTGGAACTCTCTTGCTTTTCTGATGATCCAGCGGATGTTGGCAATATGATCTCTGGTTCCTCTGCCTTTCCTAAAACCAGCTTGAACATCTGGAAGTTCATGGTTCATGTATTGCTGAAGCCTGGCTTGGAGAATTTTGAGCATTACTTTACTAGCATGTGCTGCTGCTGCTGCTAAGTTGCTTCAGTCATGTCCAACTCTGTGCGACCCCAGAGACGGCAGCCCCCCAGGCTCCCCCATCCCTGGGATTCTCCAGGCAAGAACACTGGAGTGGGTTGCCATTTCCTTCTCCAATGCATGAAAGTGAAAAGTGAAAGTGAAGTCGCTCAGTCGTGTCCGACTCTTCACGACCCCATGGACTGCAGCCTACCAGGCTCCTCGGTCCCTGGGATTTTCCAGGCAAGGGTACTGGAGTGGGGTGCCATTGCCTTCTCCATACTAGCATGTGAGATGAGTGCAATTGTGTGGTAGTTTGAGCATTTTTTGGCATTGCCTTTCTTTGGGATTGGAATGAAAACTGACCTTTTCCAGTCCTGTGGCCACTGCTGAGTTTTCCAAATGTGCTGGCATATTGAGTGCAGCATTTTCACAGCATCATCTTTCAGGATTTGAAATAGCTTCACTGGAATTTCATCACCTCTACTAGCTTTGTTTGTAGTGATGCTTTCTAAGGCCCACTTGACTTCACATTCCAGGATGTCTGGCTCTAGGTGAGTGATCACACCATCATGATTACCTGGGTCGTGAAGATCTTTTTTGTACATTCTTCTGTGTATTCTTGCCACCTCTTCTTAATATCTTCTGCTTCTGTTAGGTCCATACCATTTTTGTCCTTTATCGAGCCCATCTTTGCATGAAATGTTCCCTTGGTATCTCTAATTTTCTTGAAGAGATCTCTAGTCTTTCCCATTCTGTTATTTTCCTCTATTTCTTTGCATTGATCACTGAGGAAGGCTTTCTTATCTCTCCTTGCTATTCTTTGGAACTCTGCATTCAGATGCTTATATCTTTCCTTTTCTCCTTTGCTTTTTGCTTCCCTTCTTTTCACAGCTATTTGTAAGGCCTCCTCAGACAGCCATTTTGCTTTTTTGCATTTCTTTTCCATGGGGATGATCTTGATCCCTGTCTCCTGTACAATGTCACGAACCTCTGTCCATAGTTCATCAGGCACTCTATCTATCCGATCTAGTCCCTTAAATCTATTTCTTATTTCTACTGTATAATCATAAGGAATTTGATTTAGGTCATATCTGAATGGTCTAGTGGTTTTCCCTACTTTCTTCAATTTAAGTCTGAATTTGGCAATAAGGAGTTCATGATCTGAGCCACAGTCAGCTCCCGGTCTTGTTTTTGCTGATTGTATAGAGCTTCTCCATCTTTACTTCTTATAAAAAGAAAGAACTTTAAAAATAAACATAATAAAATCTAAAAACATTGTTAAATTCTAGCTATGCACTGTGGCCAATCCAAAGGTCTGCTTTTTCTTTGTGTTTAAAGGGAAATTGCTAAGTGTTAGAGATAGGCTTCCCCGTGGTAGCTTAGTTGGTAAAGAATCTGCCTGCAGTGCGGGAGACCCAGGTTTGATCCCTGGGTTGGGATGATTCCCTGAGAAGGAAATGGCAACCCACTCCAGTATTCTTGCCTGGAAAATCCCACGGACAGAGGAACCTGGCAGGCTACAGTTCATGGGATTACAAGAGTCGGACATGACTTAGTGACTAAACCACCACCACAGAGACGGTCCAGCACCAAGCCGCGTCTTTTTCCTTGATGGGCTTGGAAGGATTAGAATGGGGACTTTCTTACTATGTGGTTCACTGTTATGTAATGCCATGTCAATGCACCATCCAAAGTCTTGCCCTATAACATTTGAATTCCACACTTTAGGAAAGAGTTAAAGTCTTTCTTTCCTGTTCCAGAAAGGTTTAGTTATGTGTCCTTATGTATTTATGCCATCTGAGCTGAACTATATGTAAAGCTATTATCACCTTGGAATTACTGGCGCTGCTTGTGATGCTGGCATTTTGGCCTTCCAGCTGATATTGAAGGAACGTGGCATTCAGTGTGGTAACGCCCCTTTTATTGTGAGAATCAGAAATGCATCTATTTAAAGGCAGCATAGGATGGCAGCTAAGAATGACGCAGGCCTGGACAAAGGGGAATTTGTCCTTTTTGAAAGAATTGGAAGAATTCGTGAGCTGGTTCACTGTGTTCTTTCAAATGATGATGCATACACAGAATGGCGGCTGGGAACTTGGCTCCTGGATCACTGTTCATGAGTCTTGGGTCTCAGAGAGCGGCTGGCCCTGGTGTGAGCTCACGAGCCTTGGTCAGTCTCATGAGGGAATAATGCATCCTGTGAGTGAGAGTGAGCAGAGAAAGGGTGGAGGGTTTTGTGCAGTGCAGCTCTCTAAGTGGGAGAGTTAGTGTCAGAAAAAGGCTGTTTTATTCTTTTTAAAAAATGTTATTGAAGTATAATTGATTTGCTGCTGCTGCTGCTAAGTTGCTTCAGTCGTGTCCGACTCTGTGCGACCCCAAAGACGGCAGCCCACCAGGCTCCCCCGTCCCTGGGATTCTCCAGGCAAGAACACTGGAGTGGGTTGCCATTTCCTTCTCAATGCAAGAAAGTGAAAAGTGAAAGTGAAGTCGCTCAGTCGTGTCTGACTCTTAGCGACCCCATGGACTGATTTACAATGTGTTAATTTCTGCTATCCAGCAAAGTGATTCAGTTATATATATTTATGTATTTCATCGTCTTTTCCATCATGGTGTATCACAGGATACTGGATATAGTTCGCTGTGTTATCCAGCAGGACCTTGTTGTTCATCCATTCTACATACAATAGTGTGCATCTGCCAACCCCAAACTCCCAATCATTCCCTCCCCACCCCTTGGCAACCGCAAGGTTGTTCTCTATGTCCGTGAGTCTGTTTCTTTTTCGTAGATCTGTTCATTTGCATTGTCCTTTAGATTCCACATATAAGTGATATCATATGGTATTTATCCAAAAACAGCCCATTTTAAGTGATTCTACTTCAGAAATATCAGTGGATGCTCAAACTATTGGGGTGACATTTTAATGAAAGACTGGATCTTAAGGTCGACCCAGAATATCTCCCTACATGTGCTACAACAGAGATGAACCCAGAAAATACTACCAAATGAAAGAAGCCAGACGCAAAAGGGCAAATCTTGTGTCGTTTCATTTTTTATGAAATATCCAGAATCAGCCAATCCATAGGCAGAAAGCAGGTTAATGGTTGCTGGGGGCCGAGTGGAGGGAGGAATGGGAGTGTCTCCTTAATGGGTACAAGGTTTCCTTTCAAGGAGAGGAAGTGTTCTGGAAGGAGACAGTGGTGGTGGATGTACAACCTTGTGAATGTACTAAATGTCATGTGCATTTTATCACAGTTTAAAAAATACCTCCCCAGAAGTTACTTTTTAATTACAAAGGAAAAGTGCACAATGGAGAAATCTGGTGACCCTGAACCTCTTGATCAAAGTTAGCATCACCAATAATGGACAGCCTGACATCCTATGCCTCCTGGTGGAACACACCATGGTCACATGAGTGTGTAATATTCTTGCCAAAAGAACCCACCCTGAATCTAATCATTAGGAAGCATTTAAAAACGGAGACTTTCATGTACTGATGAACCTATTTGCAGGGCAGTAATGGGGTCACAAAGAGTCGGACATGACTGAGCGACTGAACTGAACTGAATTGAATGGACACACAGACATAGAGAAGAGACTTATAGACACGGGGGCGGGGGGCAGAGGGGAGGAAGGAGAGGGTGGAATGTATGGAGAGAGTAACATGGAAACATATATATTACCCTATATAAAGTAGATAGCCAATGGGAATTTGCTGTGTGACTCAGGAAATTCAAACCAGGGCTCTGTAACAACCTAGAGGGGTGGGATGGGGAGAGAGGTGATAGGGACATTCAAGAAGGAGAGGACATGGGTTCAGTTCAGTTGCTCAGTTCTATCCAGCTCTTTGCGACCCCATGGACTGCAGCACGCCAGGCCTCCCTGTCCATCACCAACTCCTGGAGCTTGCTCAAACTCATGTCCATCGAGTTGTTGATGCCATCCAACTATCTCATACTCGGTCGTCCCCTTCTCCTCCTGCCTTCATTATTTCCCAGCATCAGGGTCTTTCCCAATGAGTCAGTTCTTCGAATCAGGTGGCCAAAGTATTCGAGTTTCAGTTTCAGCATCAGTCCTTCCAATGAATATTCAGGACTGATCTCCTTTAGGATGGACTGGTTGGATCTCCTTGCAGTCCAAGGGACTCTCAAGAGTCTTCTCCAACACCACAGTTCAAAAGCATCAGTTCTTTGGTGCTCAGCTTTCTTTATAGTCCAACTCTCACATCCATACATGACTACTGGAAAAACCATAGCTTTGACTAGATGGACCTTTGTCCAGAGTAATGTCTCTGCTTTTTAATATGCTGTCTAGTTTGGTCATAGCTTTTCTTCCAAGGAGCAAGGGTCTTTTAATTTCATGGCTGCAGTCACCATCTGCAGTGATTTTGGAGCCCAAGAAAATCAACTCTGTCACTATTTCCATTGTTTCCCCATCTATTTGCCATGAAATATTTGCCATGAAATGCTATGGCTGATTCATGTTGATGTTTAGCAGAAACCAACACAATATTATAGAGCAATTATCCTTCAGTTAAAAATAAATAAATTTAATTATAGTAAATAAATATGCTGCAAGGATATATTATACAGCTCAGGGAATACAGCCAGTATTTTATAACTTTAAATGGACTATAATCTCTAAAAATATCAAGTCACTGTGTTGCATACTTGAAACTCAAATAATATTGTGAATCAACTATACATCAATTTTAAAAAGAAATATATTTAAATTCTTGTTTAAGTTTCAATAAATTCTATGCCTCTAGACTATAAAGAAACTGAGCACAGAAGAATTGATGCTTTTGACCTGTGGTGTTGGAGAAGACTCTTGAGAGTCCCTTGGACTGCAAGGAGATCCAACCAGTCCATCCTAAAGGAGATCAGTCCTGGGTGTTCATTGGAAGGACTGACGCTGAAACTGAAACTCCAGTACTTTGGTCACCTGATGTGAAGAGCTGACTCATTGGAAAAGACCCTGATGCTGGGAAAGATTGAGGGCAGGAGGAGAAGGGGACGACAGAGGATGAGATGGTTGGATGGCATCACTGACTCAATGGACATGGGTTTGGGTGGACTCCAGGAGTTGGTGATAGACAGGGAGGCCTGGTATGCTGCAGTTCATGGGGTTGCAAAGAGTCGGACATGACTGAGCGACTGAACTGAACTGAACTGATGCCTCTAGAAAAAATAAAAAAGAGACTTTCTACAAAATAAATGGTCAGTACTCTAATATCAGTGCTAGGAAGGCCAAGAAAGGCTGAGGAACCATAAAGAGATATGACAACAAAATGTAACACATTATTTTGGATTTGGCCTGGACTAAAAACATAGCTAAGGCCATTACTGAGATTATTGGATAAATTTGAATATGGACTGTAGATAAGATAAAAGTACTATATAATGTAAAATTTGGGGGGTTATCATGCTGTGATTATGTATAGCGATGGCCTTGTTATTTCAGAGATGCACACTGAAATATTTAGACATAAAGTATGGCATAGACAGAGTGAGTGAGTGAGAGTTGCTCAGTCGTGTCCAACTCTTTGCAATCCCATGGATACTGGAGTGGGTTGCCATTTCCTTCTCCAGGGGCTCTCCCCAGTGCAGGGATCGAACACACATCTCCTGCATTGCAGACAGATTCTTTACCACCTGAGCCACCAGAGAAGCCTTGTATTAAGAGATGTTTCTAAGTATAAAGACAGGTCCACTCAAAAAGTATCAACAGATACATTCTTGACTTTATCTTATAATCTATAGACAATACGTTAGAGTGTGTTATGAAGTCATACATCTTTTCCAAAGTAATACCCAAAATAGAAGTAGCACTAAATTTATAAATGACAGTCATCAATCAGATGAAATAATTTAGATGAAGCTTATCTCTCTCAAAGAGATGGCATAGGCAACCTACTCTCAAATGGTTCAGAACACGATGTGTGTGTGGCTGGGGATGGGGTATTTGGAGGGAGACAAGGAGAGGGTTAAAAAAATAAAATCAACCCACTGAAAACTGGTGCTGTAATATCATAAAATAGTGAAAACAAGGTCTGATTTGGACTGTGTTTTTAAAAGTGAAACTAAAAATTAATTTTATGTTCTACAAAATTTTAGCAATGGTAACTGGTCACAAATGATTGGAGTGAAAGACGAATGAATCATGTATTGATTTGGAGGGTTGGTAGCATTCACTCGTTCAACTGGATTAGTTGATGTGACATTTTTACTTGACATCTTCGTGTTGTTTGACCAAGATTATGGTCATTTTTTTACAAATTCAAAGACTTCATCCGTTTTCCCAAGCGTTGCTTTTTGTCCTTTGATATTCACAGCATTCTTTTGAATGTTTTCTTTCTTTGCTTTCCTCTTTGGATCTCTTTGATACAAAGACGTGTGCCCAGGAATGGGCTTGCTGGATCACATGGCAACTCTAGCTTTTTAAGGACCCTCCATACCGTTTCCCACAGTGACTGCACCAACTTACATTGGGATTAATTTTATAAATAGATCATTAGGAAATGTTTCCTTAGTTGATCACTTTTGCTTTGTTACACGGCAAGGCAGCAGGAACTGTGATAATGAATACTGAGACAGTGGGCTTACTCTGGTGCTATGAAGCCCCCACAGCGTTGCTTGGTGGGTGGGGATCGGAAACAGTATTTTAGCACACTCAGAGCGCTCCTTCCTGCCCTGGTGCCCACGGTGTGCTGCTTTGAAGACTGCAGTGCTCTTCTGAATTAGGGATTGTAATTGGTCCTCACTCCTCCTCCTCCGTGAGGAATGTCTGGCCTCTGGATGCAAAAGAGAGCAGCTCTTCATGCCAGACTTTGTCCAGTGAAGTCTCCAGGCAAATGAAAGATGGGAAGAGCTGTTTAAGCTTTTCTAAAATCCCATGAAAGTTTAATTTTTCACTTTCCTAGTGCTTTGTCACTGACAAATTTGAATTTCTTTCAGCCTGTTAAGCACGTCTCCTCTGGGCTTTAAACGCTGCTCTGCGCCCCCCGGTGCCCTGTGAAAATGTTGGTGCTTCTGGCCTTCATCATCGTCTTCCACATCACGTCCGCGGCCTTGCTCTTCGTCGCCACCATCGACAATGTAAGTTCCCTTTCCTTCTGACCGTCCCAGAACTGGATCCTAGAGTCAATAGAAGCAGAGTTGAGAACTCCCACAAGGTGATTATAATTTGGGGTTATCCTCCCTACCAAGGGCTTCCCTGGTGGCTCAGCTGGTAAAGAATCCGCCTGCAAGTGGGAGACCTGGGTTCGATCCCTGGGTTGGGAAGATCCCCTGGAGAAGGAAAGTAAAAGGCTACCCACTCCAGTATTCTGGCCTGGAGAATTCCCTGGACTATAAAAGTCAGCCATGACTGAGCAACTTTCACTTCACACCTTACCATGGAACACCTATCTCCTCAGCCCAGGCATGAGGACTCTTGGCTGAAGTGTGGGAGTTTGAAGCATCCCATATATAAGTCTGGATGGGCAGGGACCTTGTTCCACTCATCTCTGAGTCCCCGACAGATGCCTTAGCTGTAGGAAGCCCTTTGCAGATGTGGCTTAAATTCAGCTCTCCTCAGGTCATTTTCTCAGCACTGTTGTTATTTTGGGACACCAAGAAGATCAAACCAGTCAATCCTAAATGAAATCGACCCTGAATATTCATTGGAAGGGCTGATGCTGAAGCTGAAACTTCAATACTTTGGCCACCTGATACAAAGAACCTACTCTTTGGAAAAGACCCTGTTGCTGGGAAAGATTGAAGGCAGAAGAAGGGGGAGGTAGAGGACAAAACGGTTAGACAACATCACCAACCCAATGGACCTGATTTTGAGCAAGCTCTGGCAGACAGTGAAGGGGGCAGGGGGGCCTGGCTTGCTACAGTCCAAGGGGCTGGAAAAAGTCAGACATGACTTAGTGACTGAACAACAACTTTCTTTGTTGTGGGTGCTTCGCACAACATAGGGTGTTTAGCAGCATCCCTGGTCTCCAGCAGCACTCCTTCCCCTAGTCGTGACACCCCAAAATGTCTTCAGACATTGCCAAATGTCCCTGGGAAGCAAAGTCACCCTTGCTTGAGGACCATTGCCCTAGATCCTGCAGGTGACCCATCCCAGATAACCTTTTCCCCTCTTGCCTCTGACATCTCCTTACCAACAGGATTCTTGTTGCAAGCCTACCTGAGCATGCCCTTCCCAGCAGAGTGGAACACTCCCCACTCTGACCACGTACCCATGAAAAATTTAATTTTTTTCTTTGAGTATCCATATGGCAGGGGTGCATTTGATAAATAACATATTGGCATAGATTAACATCCCCCCTGGCAGAAAAATGAAGCTTTTAACCAGATGTTCCCTATGGCCCACATCCTAATCCAAAGGCCTGACTTCAGTTCTGATGGCTTCAGACTGTGGACATATTTAGAGTCAGAAACTCTGCTCAGAAAGCCAGAAAGGGCATTGTACAAGTGGCCTCCACGTCAGTCTGCATATAATCATGTAACTGACTCCTGTCAATGCATCATCAAAATAATAGCAACATGGACCAGGATAAGACCTGTCACTTAGAAGCTGCTAACTCTGGAGCTCCTACGCTCGGCCCTTTGATCATCTCCTGTGATGTCATCTCAAGTCTACGAGATCCTTCCTCTCCTGGCCCTATTTTATGATGAGAGACCTGGGCCTTAGGGCAGTTAGGGCGTCTGCTGGAATTTACGGGACAGGAAGTGGCAGAGCTGGGATTTGAAGCATCCCAGAGGCCCCTGGTTCTAGATGCCCTAAGGGAGATGAATGATTGGGTTTGGGTTGGGGTTCCTGGGGGTTCTGAAAGAGCTGTCATGAGTGGCCAGGGCAGGGGCCACATTGTTAAAGCCTTGGGAACCTACCATTATCCAAAGGGCCCACTCTGTGTGAACCGAATGGTTTGAACATGCTTTTACAATCTTTTTCTATTTCTTGCATCTAGCCCTTGGGATCCTGCAAAGGTCCCAGAGTGAAAGGGATACACTAACGTTAGGGGCAGAAAAGCCGTCAGCCATAGAATCAGCTTATCCTGTAGGTGTTTCTGTTACCATGGGCCTTACTGAGAAGACGCAGGTGGGCGTTTTTACCAGTCGATGAGTCACTCGATCTTTATTATGTGTTAGGAATTGCGCTTGGCAGTGTCACTGGGGCCCGTAGTGAGAGCTTAGTGACCAACTGTGGCCTGGATGGATGGTGGTGGGTTGGGGAGATTCCAGTCTTTGGGTGGATGGAAAGCAGAAGGAAGGGCATGCATGTGTGCTAAGTTGCTTCAGTCCTGTCTGACTCTGCGACCCCATGGATTGTAGTCCGTCAGGCTCCTCTGTCCATGGGGATTCTCCAGGCAAGAATACTGGAGTGGGTTGCCATGCCCTGCTCCAGGGGATCTTCCCAACCCAGGGATCGAACCCACATCCCTTATGTCTCCTGCATTGGCAGGTGGGTTCTTTACCACTAGTGCCACCTGAGAAGCCCAGAAGAAAGGTCATCTGAGTGCAAAGAGCAGCAAGAACACAGAGAGAAACAGAAGCATTTGCACAGAAGGCAGGAGGCTCTTGTTTGATCATTTCATTCGTAACAGGCTTCCCCCCCAAGATATTATCCTTTCTGTCCTCCCCTCCAGCTTCGCCCCTGCAGTCCCGGGGGAATTTACCACCATCTGCTCTTATCATCACCAGCTGAGCCTTGCCTCCTCACCCAAGTCCTGGGAGAGCCTGGACCTTCCCTGTCAGCACCCCAGCAGCATGGGCATCACCTTGGAGCCTGTTAGAAACAGACACTCCCACCCCAAACCTCTTTTTTTCTTAATTTTTAAATTTAATTTAGTTTAAAAAAATTTTTAACATTTATTTTTTGGCCATGTGCATGCATGTTCAGTCACTTCAGTCGTGTCTGACTCTTTGCGACCTCACAGACTGTAGCCTTCCAGGTCCCTCTGTCCATGGGACCTCCAGGCAAGAATACTAGAGTGGGTAGATGTTTCCTTCTCCAGGGGATCTTCCTGACCCAGCAATCAGACCTGCATTTCAGGTGGATTCTTTACCACTGATCCACCAGGGAATCCCTGTAGGCCTTTGTTTTCATAATGAACAAACACCCTTTCCCTGTGTTTCCCTGTCGTGTTCCAGGCCTGGTGGGTAGGAGAGGAGTTTTTTGCAGACATCTGGAAAGTGTGTGTCAACAATACGAACTGTACGGAACTCAATGACTCTGTTCAAGGTGAGTGTGAAGCTGATGGGAGAGCACTGAGTGAAAAAAGACCCCTCGGGAGAAGGGCTTCCCTATGGTCTGACCCCTCACTGCCTCCTTCCGTCTCAGCCTGTGCAGAGGGGCCTGGCTGCTGCCCAGGGCTGGGGGAGCAGGGTCAGCATAAGCTGAGGACAGGAAGCAGGGGGAGCCAGAGGCTAGAGGGCACCAACCCCAGTGACACTGGGCCCCACCCTTCTCTTCTCTCTTGACCTAGCAGAGCTTCCCTCCCTCACCCCTTCTCAGCTCCAGCCCTCATCTAGAATCTTCTCCCCACTCCTCTAAATAGCTCAGAGACATTTATGTCACTTCCTCGCATCTCAGCAGCTTGGTGGGCAGAAACCCAAAAGCTGGCTCCTTTAAGAGCTGTGTGACCTTCCCCGGGGCAGGTCACCTGAGCGCTGCTCGGACTGTCAATAACCTCAGCTGTTAATGCAGGTGACAGCAATGCCTCTGCCGTGCTGCCTCGGCACACGAGCTGCAGTAGAAAGATGAAGTGAAGTGAAAGCCGCTCAGTTGTGTCCAACCCTTTGCAGCCTTATGGACTGTAGCCCACCAGGCTCCTCTGTCCATGGGATTCTCCAGGCAAGGATACTGGAGCAGGTAGCCATTCCCTTCTCCAGAGGATCTTCCCAGCCCAGGGATCAGACCTGGGTCTCCTGCCTTGCAAGTGGATTCTTTACCAATTGAGCCACCAGGGAAGCCTCAGAAAAATAAAGGGTTTTGTAAATGCAGAAAATCGCATCTAAAAACATGTCAAGCCCTGTTCTTCCCTGTGGAGCGAATGGTTCAGTTTTCTGTTGCAGAACTGACAAAAGTGATACTTTGGCTGATAAAACACTGGACAGCCAGTTGAATTTGATATCTCAGATAAACAATGAAAAATTTAGGATAATTTAGTACCAAATATTCGGAGAAGGCAATGGCAACCCACTCCAATACTCTTGCCTGGAAAATCCCATGGACAGAGGTGCCTGGTGGGCTGTAGTCCATAGGGTCGCTACAATCAGACACGACTGAGCGACTTCACTTTCACTTTTCACTTTCATGCATTGGAGAAGGAAATGGCAACCCACTCCAGTGTTCTTGCCTGGAGAATCCCAGGGACGGGGGAGCCTGGTGGGCTGCTGTCTCTGGGGTCGCACAGAGTCGGACACGACTGAAGCGACTTAGCAGCAGCAGCAGGAGCAGTACCAAATATTACATGGAACACACTTAACACTAAAATAAATTGTTGTTGTTTACCTGATATTCAGACTTAACAAGCATCCTGCTTTTGTGTTTGTTTTTTTCTTAGAATCCTACTTAGGGAGAAAGGGACCTTGCTCACTGGGGCGTAAAGTCTTACCGTTCCATCAGCAACAATGGCAATATGCATAATAAAAGCAAAACCACCAAAAGGAGGCGTCATTTCCTGAAGGTTTACTGGGAGGCGCTGGGCTAAGTCCTTCCCATAAGTGGTCTCCTGGCCCTGTTTCAGGATGGGGAAACTGAGGCACAGGGCAGAAACCCAAGGTCACAAAGTCAGGAGTGGGTGATGGAGTTAGGAGTCCAGCTGAGACATGACGAGCTCAGAAGCCCGCCGTCTAAGCCCCTGACGCCATCCCCGCCGCCCCGCCTCTGGGTCTGTTCTCTGCCGTTCTAAGCCATGACCCTGGAGACAGCCGCTCTTCCCTGTTGGAGCCTCATCGTGCCAGGGCGTGTGGTCAGCTGGCAGCTCTGAAGCAGCATTTCCCAGCTTCTGTCGCTTGTGTTCCACTTCCCCGTGTGCAGTTATTCCCTTTCATTTTTATTTTTTTAATTAAAAAGATCTTTTTTGACCACGCAGCATAGCTTGTGGGATCTTAGTTCCCCGACCAGGGATCAAACTCTGCAGTGGAAGTGCAGAGTCCTAACCACTGGACCACCAGGGAATTCCTTTATTTTTCTTTAGAATAACAGGTTGTCAAACCACCAGCCAGATTCAGTCCAATAAGCTAAGAGTGGTTTTTTATATTTTTAATACGTTGTAAAAAACCAAAACAAGAAAAAGCCAAATAAAACAAGACAATGAACCAGGGACTGTATAGCCACAAAGCCTGAAATATTTACTGTCTAGCCTTTATAGAAAAAGCATCCTGACACCTGCTTTAAAACAGTTCATTTTTTTCTACATGTGCATGCACGCTCAGTTATGTCCCACTCTTTGCAGCCCCAAGGACTGTAGCCCACCAGGCTCCTCTGTCCATGGGATTCTCCAAGCAAGAATACTGGAGTGAGTTGCCACTTTTTTTTTTTTTCCTCCAGGGGATCTTCCCCATGCAGGAATCAAACCCACATCTCCTGCATTGACAGGCAGGTTCTTTACCAGTGAGCCACCAGGGAAGCCCAAATAGTGGATTAAGTAGTTAAAAATCATGCTTCCCTTCAGTCAGTTTCCAGCAAAACTGAAAAAAGAAAAAAAAGAAAAAAGATCTGTCCTTAAGTTTTCCTTTGCCGCTTTGGGCACTGTGCCCCTCACCAGTTGCCTCCTGGTGGTAACAGCCAGCCCTTATACATGACTCCCTTTCTGCCAGCACTGCCTGGAATCTTTGGCATCCTTGGTGGCTCACTGGTAAAGACCCTCCTGCCAGTGGAGGAGATGTGGGTTCGATTGCTGGATCAGGAATATCCCCTGGAGAAAAAAAAAATGGCAGCCCACTTCAGTATTCTTGCTTGGAGAATCCCATGGAAAGAAGAGTCTGGAGGGCTTCAGCCCATGGGGTCGCAAAGAGTCAGACACAAATGAGCAACTGAGCACGCACGAGCATGCGCTCACTGCCTGGAATCCTCACTCAGCTGCGAGCATTCCACCTTCCCCTGCTGATGAAGTGGATCACTTACTGTCCCTGTGTTATAGGTGAGGAAACTGAGGCCCGCACAGGTGAATCCAGTGTATGCACTTGACCTCTTCACAGCCTCACTTGTGTCTTTCCTACATGCAGTGCCCTCCACCCAAGGCCAGCTCCTTTGTCCCCTAAAACTTCCCGGTGCCAAGCCCCAAACTTTCATGCCCTGCTCACTAAGGCTAATCTGAAAAGACCCTCACCTTTCCTTTTCCTGAATAACAACCACAAGGCTCACACTATTATATTTAGAGGGTATTTTGTATTGATAGGACACTTTCAGAAGGTCCCTCAGCCCCGTGAGCCCCATATGTCTAAGAATCCCTTTTGAGGTCTTTATAAGGTGCAGGACCCCCAATCCCCACCCAACCCATCTCATTCCAACCTCTTGATCCAGAATCTTTCAGGATCTGAGGGTTTGTACTTTAAAAAAAAACAAAAACCTGCCATTGAGCCAGGCATCTGGGGGCAATACCCAGACTAGGAAGACTGCAGAGTGGGTAGTTCTTGCACCGTTTTCCAGATAAGGACATTGGGGATCATCTGGTCAGTTGCACAAGTGGACAGAGTGGGTGTCGGGATGACTCACTGGCTGCACATGTGCTCATTCTGTGCCAGTGGAAGCCGCGTGGCCTCTTGGCTCCATCTTTGTGCTGGGGCTGTCACCATGCTCCTCAGGGGCCCAGGTGGTCTGTGGGCCTTAGCCGTGTACTCTTGCCCCTTTTCCCACAGACTTCTCCACGGTGCAGGCGGTCCAGGCCACCATGATCTTGTCCACCATCCTCTGCTGCATCGCCTTTCTGATCTTCTTGCTCCAACTCTTCCGCCTCAAGCAGGGAGAGAGATTTGTTTTAACCTCCATCATCCAGCTCATGGCTTGTAAGTGAAATGACGGGCTTCCCAGAATAAACACTCCCTTCGCAGCCAACCATGAGTATTCTGGTGGGAGGAGAGTGGCAGGTGAGGAATTGGAAAGGAGGGGTCAGCAGCTGGGATGTTTTCTGCACTTCAGAGTTTGGATTTAGTTAGAGCGTCAGGAAAGGTGTCCTAAAAATGGGAAGCCTGAGCTAGGATCTGTAGGGTAAGTAGGAGTTGCTGCCTTGGTAGAGAGGAGATAGGCATAGCTCTCCCCGCAAGGAAAATCTGGGTACTTAGCCTCATTGTACCACTAATATCTGTGAATGCTGATGGTTCAGTAAGGATGTTTTCAGCTGTGATTAAGAGAGAAATCCAATTTGCAATGACTTCAGGCACAAAAACTTTACTTTTTTAATATAACAAATAGCTTGAAGGTGGAAGGTGCCAGAGTTGTTCTGGCAGCTCAGCAGTAGCATCAGGAACCCTCCACTCTTTCCATCCTTCTGTGCTGTCATCTTCAGAGTGTCAGTGATGGCCTCCTCATGGCCCCAGAAGGGCTGCTGCAGCTCCTGACATTCATCCTGACCTAATAAACCACCACCACCAAGAGTTTCTAAAGCAGTAAGCAAGGGAAAATACAGCATCAAAAAATGCTTTCTCCTCTCTCATCTCCCTCTTTTCAGGATAATACAGTAATAATTTTCACTGTAGAATTTTCTGTGGCCAGAACTGGGATATGTAGAACCATAAACTATAACAAGTAAACAGGACAGGATGAGTAGCTGCAATAGAGACCATATGTGTCCTGAAAAGCAGACTACTTCCTGCCTGGCTGACCCATGTCCTGGAGCAGTTATGACCCTCTGGGCTGGGTAGCTGGCTGTCCAAATGACACTGGATTCAGCCAGCAAGAATGGGCAGCTGAATGGCTACAGGGCAATATTCTGCCATGAAATACTAGTTGTAATCTTTCCAAGAGACTAAAATAAATGCCTGCTAATAATAAAACCTGAAATTTGTCTTCAGCTCTGACCACAGTCCCCTCGGGTCCCCAGTTGCACACTGTGGTCTGTGATTTATTTGGGCCCTGGCTTTCTTCCAACAGGCCTGTGTGTCATGATCGCAGCTTCCATTTACACAGACCGGCGCAAAGACATTCACGAGAAGAACGAAGAACTGTATGCCCAGACCTCGGGCGGCAGCTTCGGCTACTCCTTCATCCTCGCCTGGGTGGCCTTTGCTTTCACCTTCATCAGCGGCCTCATGTATCTGATACTGAGGAAGCGCAAATAGAGTCCAGGAGCTGGGTGGCTTTCGCCGCGGTTCAGAATCCACATAACCGTTTTGTATATAATCAGTTTTTTTGTGTGTGTGGTTTTTCTAGCAAACACATTGTTTCCTTTAAAAGCCAAAAGAAGAGTTTTTATGTTCTTGAGATCAGAGAATAGACTATGAAGTCTGGAATTCAGAACTCCTGCCCATCCGAAAGCCTCAACATGACAAAGCCAAAAATCTTGCAATGCTCACATCCAAGTGTTCAGCAGGATAACCACGGGGATGTAATGGGATGGACAAGACTCCGAAAAAGCCAGGTCTTGGGGGCATCTTCCCCTAGGTTTGGGCTACACTGAGCCCTGCTCCCTCACCTCAGCTTCCTGTACTGAATCTCTGTGTGTTTAGTGGTGGAAGGTGGGGAGAGGGGGTCCGGGTACTGGAGAAAACTTCCTTGGATGCTTAGCCAAGTTCCACATGAGAAACGGGTATAGGCCCCCCGGTGTTCTGTCTACATCCAGACCAGAGCCCCAACCCTCCTGTCATGGACTGGCTTCAGAAAGTGCCACCCATGTTTGCTGACAGTGTCACCTGCTTGCCTTCAGGAAGGTGAGCTTTAATCTGGGGGTCTGATTTAGGCTCACACGTGATCCCCCAGGCACCTTGTAAAATGCAGGCTCTCCGGGTCCCTTCCTAGACCTACAGAATCAGAGTCTTCGGGGATGGAGCCTGGGAACCTGCATTTGTAACAAGCTCCTTGGTGATGCTCAGGTGCCTTAAAATTGAGGACCACAGCGGTCCCAGGGCTGGGTGAGCAGAACTGCCTCATATATGTTAAAGATCTCATCGTGTGGAGATGGGGAGGTGGGTCTAGACTGCACTGAAAGCCCGAACCTTGGCCTCCATCAGTGGCTCATTCTTCACTGCCTCTTCCACAGCTGCTCACATCTGGACCACCCAAAGTCCAGTCCCAGGGCTTGCATCCTGATAGCCAAACACCCTGGGGCGAGGGGTGGGGAGGGGAGGATACAGCTTTCTCCCTACCCTAACTCAGAAGGCCTCTCCCTTCTCCTCCTGCCCTGCCTTCTAAGGCTGCCTGACTTCTACTAAGCCCCACTTCTGGAGCCATAGAGGACCGTTCGCCATTCATTCATCTGTCCACATAAGTGATGGAGTGTGCCAGGCACGGGGGAAACCGTGTCCAGACAGCCTGTCTCCTCGTGGGGCTCATTGTCTGATGGAGGAGACAGATTAAAAAACCGATTAGGGAAACGAATTACAAACAGCGGTGAAGGCTGCTGAGAACACAACCAAGGATTCAGAAGAGAGGTCCATGGGATGGGAGGGGACCCGCACCGTGCCTGCCTGCGTTTAAAAGCTCCCGGAGGATTTAGATCAGCCTGAATATTGCTCTGCTCAGCCGAGGCAGGTGGTGCGGATGGAGCTGTGCAGTCCACCTGGCACCCGGAAAACCCTTCCTTCCCTGGAGGGGCCCAGGGTCCTGACAGAGAATGAGGCCCCGGGAGGGCCCCAGATTGCTGTGGTTCTCACACTTCAGTGGGTGCCTCTCATGGGACGCTCCTGCCAGGGTCCTGGTAAATGGGGCCGGGGACTCCAAGTCGTTAGGGCTCTGAGAGGATCGGGCAGCACGGGGACCCCAGGACGCGACTGTGGGAGAAGCCCTTTGCCCCTCACTGCCTTTTCCCTCCTGTGTTGTGAGCCTGCTGCAGGAGGTGTGCCTGGGAGCTGTCTTCGCATGTCAGCCCTGGTGCCGTGTAAATGACCTCCTGCTAAATGAAGCATCAGCCCACTTCCTGTGGAGCTGGGGAAATGTCTGGTTTAAGTCATCCAGGGTCTCCATGGATACCTCTTTCATGCAGGATCAGGTTTTCTCTCCATTTACCCGTTCACTCCATTCGGTTTCAGCAGAATACTAAATGCTGTGTTCCAAGCACTGTGCAAGGCTCTGAAAACATAGACCAATCCGGACATCCTGCCTGAGACAGGGCCCCGCTCCCTGCAGAGAGGCCACCAGCACAGTTGCAGGGGAGCATGGAGCCAGAGGCAGGACAAATGACCACTTCCTGCCTCAGTGGAAAACTCTCATTAGTCCTGTTTGGGGTAGGAGAGCAGGGTACACCCTTGGGCTTGGTGGGATGCTACATACACCTTGCGGAGGAAGGTGGGTGTAAGTGCCCCCAAGCTTTCTGCTCGGGTGGCTTGTCTGTAACTCTCTGATAGCCACAGTGGAAACAAGCAGAACCCCTTAGAATCAGAAATCAGAAAGCTTCATCCCCAAGCAATGAATGAATTTCCTTTTCCAAAAGTCTCCAGGAGTGGTATCTGATATGACCCATGGATTTTCCTGGCCGGTCTCTCCACTATTCCTGTATAGCATTCAGAGCCCACATCCATCTGTGATGCCAAGGTTTTGTGAAGCAACAGAGCTTCCTTTCCCCCCACGACACGATGTGCCCTGGAGTGATGGAAAAGCGGTGATGGCATGAGCAAGACAGTACCCAAGCCTTCTTACCCATCGGTAGGTTCAGCCCTCACTTGGCACTCATGATCAGTTACTCAAAGACAACAGAGACAATGAGCTAAGACATCCAAGAGGCAATATTAGGACCAAATGTATTACTGATGAGAACTGCATTCGAGGGAACTGTAGTTTGCATATTTTAGGACATTTTTATAAAGTACTGTAATTCTTTCATTGAGGGGCTATGAATGAAGACAGACTAACTCATTTTTATTACTCGCATTAAAATTACTTTGGGTCTTTGTTCAAATAAGTTTGGAGAATGCTTGATTTGTTGCTCTGCGTGAATGTATATATTCATATGTGAATACAGGAAAATTGGAGACATTTTCCCCCCGCCCTGCCCCACATTCTCTGCAATGGGTTGTGTGTCTCTGCGCATCCCTAATCGAGAGGATGAAGCCCTAGGGTGCTCTGTATTCACTGGTGATGAAGAAACCTAACCCCCCAAGCCTGTATGTAAGCACACTAAACGCGGTAGCTTGAATAGATGCTGCAGCCTCATTTAAAATCTGCCTGGATGGGAATTACTAAACTCGCTAATAGTTGAAAGATTACTTACAATACAGCAAGTTGGACAGTTTTGTATATTGGGGGTGGGGTGCAGTGGTGATGGGGAGATGCTAGGGAAAGGTGTTGAGTTTGAATCTTGATTTGGGGACAAATGTGATTTTAAGAGTAGTTAGATACTTTCTACTTAATGTGCCTTTAAAGTAGTCCATTTTCTGTGTTTTGTATAATCTGAAACTGTACATGGAAAAATAAAGTTTAAAACCAAATTGCCCAGAGCAGTAGATTCCAGTGTTCCCAATGCTGCCAATGTCCTGAGAGAGAAGCTGCCACGTTGAGTGGCAGGGTCCTAACGTGTGGCTTGTACAGCAGCCTGGGAGGGGCTGAAAGTTGGTCAAGGGAGGGTTTCTCAACTCGGTCTGCTGCTTTCATGGGCCAGCTTTCTGGATGAATGACCGACAGTGACACAGGAGCCCCCACACCTTGAAGGGTCCCACGCTCAGTTAACGATCGGCTAGCATCGGAGAAGGCAATGGCACCCCACTCCAGTACTCTTGCCTGGAAAATCCCATGGGCGGAGGAGCCTGGTAGGCTGCAGTCCATGGGGTCGCTAAGAGTCGGACACGACTGAGTGACTTCACTTTCCCTTTTCACTTTCATGCATTGGAGAAGGAAATGGCAACCCGCTCCAGTGTTCTTGCCTGGAGAATCCCAGGGACGGGGGAGCCTGGTGGGCTGCCGTCTATGGGGTCGCACAGAGTCGGACACGACTGAAGTGACTTAGCATAGCATAGCACTGACTTAAAATTCTTAATGATATTTAGACAAACAGCCCCACATTTTCCTTTTGCGATGGTCTCTGCAAGTTATGTAGCCAGTCCCGTTCTTCAGTTTGTATTTAAAAGACTTCTGCTTTAAAGGGTTGGGTGATGATGAAAACAAGACTATCATAAAAATACACTCTTCCCTCCCCCCCAACCCCCCAAAAAAGAAAAATTAAACCAGAGCTTTCACTTTTCCCTAAGGAATGCCAAAAGTAGTCAAGAGTTATACATTCATGAAATGAACCATACCCCTTGCCAGGAGGTACACACCCTGAAGTCACAACCACTCCAGGGTCACTTGGTGATGTGTTGATATCCATCTGGCCCAGTGTGGCTCCTTGTGGCCCAGGAGGGCCATATGACTCTATGACTTAGGGTCATCACAGGCTCCTAAAGGCACCCAATGTGGAATAGGACGAAAGGAACAGGAGGTCTACAATAAATGATCCGGTTTGGAAAACGGATGAGCGGGATAAACATCAGTGCCCAGCGGTCCACGCATGGCTTCCATGCTGGTTACCAGTTCCAAGAACTCCCTTCCATGGTGGGAGTAAGACCAGGGGTTTGTCAATGCAGGAGTTGTCTGGTTCCACTCAGCATGATGATCTCTCTAGTCCACAGTCCTCCAAGGCCTTATCTAAGGTGGGTGTGGGGAGGAGGCCCTTTCCTCCTTGTGGGTACAAAGGGTCTCAGTAGTCCCTGGGGGTTGAAGGCTCTCAGTTCCTCTGACCATGCAAGGCTAAGAGCTCTCATGTGGATTTTTTTAAACAGAAATTTATTATCACACACATTTTGACAGTCAGGGATCCAGTAGCAGCATTGTAGGGTGGTTTTGCTTTATGGTCTTAATGAATGAGATGGACTTCAAGTTTGGACCTGAGAATTCCTACCTCTCAGTCTTATGCTTCAGTCTCTTCGAGCCTTCAGTCCAAGCCGTGTGCCCAGGCTGATCCTTTGTCTGATGAAGAACGCTACAGGATCTGACATATCTTTTCCTATCACCCCATCTATCTTCTGCCCAGCTTTTTGCCTTCACACCACAGACCCTTAGTCTTGACCAGGGCTTAGCAAACTACCGGCTAGCTGGCCAAAGCCCTGCCTTTCTGTGGTCCTCAAATGTGGAATGCTTTTTCATTCTTAGAGTTATTTGGGGCTTCCCTGTGGTCCCAGTGGTTAACAGTCTACCTGCCAATGCAGGCTTCGATTTCTGGTCCGGGAAGATTTCACATGCTGCGGGCCAGCTAAGCCTGTGTGCCACAACTAACTGAAGCCTGTGTGCTCAAGAACCCGTGCTCCACAGCAAGAGAAGCCCCTGCAATGAGAAGCCCACGCGTCGCAGCTAGAGGAGCCCCAGCTCGCCGCAGCTAGAGGAGCCCCTGCTCGCCGTAGCTAGAGGAGCCCCTGCTCGCCGCAGCTAGAGAAAGCCCATGCGCAGCAACGAATGCCCAGAGCAGTCAAAATTAAATAAATAAATATTTTTTAAAAAGAGTTATTTAAAAATGCAAAAAAAGAGACCGTATGTGACCTATAACACCTAAAATATTTATTATCTGGCCCTTGACAAATAAAGTTTACCAGCCTCTGCTTTTGAATCTGACTTGCTTATCCCTGTAAATCTCCCAATCACTGGATTCTCCACCAATTTAGATTGTCGGTCTCAGGCAGAAAGAATCTCAATAAAGCCATATTTTCTTCCATTTTTGTCGTTAAATGAACCATCTTTGGCCCAAGATTGACTTTTTCTTGCAGGAGCATCCTGATGTGTTTATACAAGTTTTTCTGATGCTCACAACATCACGGGTACATGGTTGGTGTGAAATAGATAGACAGTTTAAACCAGGGTTAAACCATGGTTCATGGGCCAAATCCAGGCAAGCACCTGATTTTCTAAACACAGTATTATTGGCACATAGCCACGCCCACTAATTTGCATACTGTTCCAGGCTGCTCTCAAAGGCAGACTTGAGCAACTGCAGAAGAGACCATATGGACCTAAGTGTGAAACCCTAACTAGCTGGCCCTTTACAGAAAGCTTCCAAACCTGGGTGTAAACCAAATGGTTTGCAATAGCAATGCCTGGGCTACCGCCTCCCAGCCTGGAAAGTGGGTCCCAGCTGCTCTCTGCTCCACCACTGTGTCTGTGGCTTATACCACCCACATTCTGTTTTAATCAGGGTCCTGAGTTGCAAGCACCAGCGACTTTGGCTGACTTAACAGAAAAGAAAGGACTTCCCTGGTGGTTCAGTGGTTAAGGCTCCATGCTTCCAGTGCAGAGGGGGATGGGTTCTATCCCTGGTTGGGTAACTAAGATCCCACATGCTGCACGTGTGGCTAAAAAATAAATAGAAAAAAAAAGTTAAATCATAAATCTATTAAAAGGAAGTCAGGTAGCCACCCCCAACTCCCCACACCACATTGGATGGTTCCACAGAACTCAGTTTTCTAAGGAAACCACTGCTGTCATCACAACATGATGCTGCTTGCACCGAGAACTTGATCTTATGGAAAGCATCTGTGCTACCCTGACTGCTTTAGATTCAGAGCTGGGCACGGTGCATCTGATTGGTGAAGACTGGGTCACGTGACCATGGCCTTGCTGCAAGGGAGGCTGGGAAATGCTTATCAAGCATCTTCCGTTTCTACAGTGGGAGGTAAGTTCTGCAGCCCACAAAGACTCAGAAAGAAGGGAATGCCCCCAACAAAAGAGGGAAACTCAGACACTGGGCAGGCAGAAAGGCTGGTGCCTGCTAAACCCCATCAGAAGCTCAGTTCCTTATTGTCCCACAGCTAAGCTAGTGTTTACCAAACGTTATTAATCCATATGCCATCTGCATGCTCTTTGCCCGTAGGTATGTACATTCTGTGCTATCATTGACTGGACGTTTTTTCCCCCTTAAATCAACTCTCTTTTATATAAATGCATTTATTCAGAAGAAAAACTAAATTTATAATTTATTCCAAATTCATAAAGTTGGAGACCAACATCAGTTGTCATTAGTCACCCAGTTAGAAATGAGATGGGCTTCCCAGGTGGCACTAGTGGTAAAGAATCCATCTGCGAATGCAGGAGATGCAAGAGATGTGGGTTTGATTCCTGGGTTGGGAAGATTTTCTGGAGTAGGAAATGGCACCCCACTCCAGTATTCTTGCCTGGAAAATTCCATGGGCAGAGGAGCCTGCTACACAGTCCATGGGGCTCCTAGGGGTTGGACACAACTGAGCAATAAAAATGAGATACAATTAAAACCAAGAATGTTATTAAATGCATATTTCAAGTGGTTGTTAGTAGAAGGTTTTGAGTCTGAGGACCACTCTTTCTCTTTTTCTTAAAGAATATATAGTTTTAATATTTATTTATTTGGCTGAACCAGGTCAGAGTTGTGGCATGGAGGATCTAGTTCCCTGACCAGGGATCAAACCAGGGCCCCCTGCATTGGCAGTGTGGAATCTTAGCCCCTGGGCCACCAGGGAAGTCCCCTTGCTCTTACTTAACTAAGAAAGGAGGTTAGAGACTTCCCTGGTGGTCCAGGGCTGAGACTGTGCTGCCAATGCAGGGGGGCCAGGTTCGATTCCTGGTCAGGGAACTAGATTTCATGCCACAACTTGGAGTTCACATACCGTGACTAAAGATTGAAGGTCCTGTGTGCCACAAGTAAGACTGAGTGATGCCAAATTAGGAAAAAAAAAAAAATATATATATATATATAAAAAAGAGGTTAGTAACAGAAGCGCAGGTGTTAAAAATGATCAGGACCATACCTACTTGATCTACTCAGTAAGTGAACAGAAGAGGATCACTTCCTCTTTTGTGATGTGACTTCAGGTACCAGGTGAATCTGTTCGCTGCCACTGGGAGTATTTGCCTGGTAGTTTACTTTCAAACCTGTCATAGTTTCCTGGTGTTGCTTTAAGAGATCACCACAACCTTAGTGGCTTTAAAACAACATAAATTTATTATCTCACATTACTGCAGGTCAGAAGTCTCAAATTAGTTTCGTTGGGTGTTGGCAGGGCTGATTTCTTCTAGAAGGTCCAGGAGAAGAATTCATATCTTCCCTTTGTGTCTAAATCCACCTGCGTTCCTTGGTGTATGGTCCCTCCCTCCATCTTCAAAGCATCTTCTCTTCTCTCTGACCTCCTAGGACCCTGTGATCACACTGGGCTCGCCCTGATAAGCCAGGATAAACTTCCCATCTCAAGATTCTTAACTTAATCACATCTTCAAAGTCCCTTTGCTATGTAAAGTAATACATCACAGCTTCTGGAACTAGAAAGTGGACATCTTTTGGGAGGGGCATGATTCACCTACCTCAACCCCTCCAATCTCGTCTTTCTTATATGGATCCATTGGAAGAGTGTGCTAGTTGCTCAGTCGTGTCTGCAACCCCATGGACTGTAGCCGGCCAGGCTCCTCTGTCCATGGGATTCTCCAGGCAAGAATACTGGAGTGGGTTGCCATTTCCTTCTCCAGGGGATCTTCCCGACCCAGGGATTGAACCTGGGTCTCCTACATTACAGGCGCATTCTTTAACATCTGAGCACCAGGGAGGCCCTGCATTGGGGGAGGACATGTGTAATACAAGAAAGCGTGAACTCTGATGTCCTCACTGGTGTAAGGGAATTCACACGTGTGATTTGTTTCTCCCTTGTTGGATTTCCTCCGTCTCCTCTGTCTGAACTGGGTTTCCTCTCTCAAGCTGACCTTGTAGGACCTCCCAATCCAACAGGAAATTAGAAATATATATTTTGGGAACTTCCTGGCAGTCCAGTGGTTAAGACTCCCGCTTCCACTGCAGAGGGAGTAGGTTCCATCCTGGTCAGGGAGCTGAGATCCTACCTGCCACACTGCATGGCCGAAAAAAGAGAAAAAGAAAAGAAGCAAGTGTTTAGCCACACTTGGGTGTATGATCAGATGCTTCCAGCTTCCAAGAAAGCCCGTCCTCTCTCCCTCCTCTAAGCACAGTTCTCCCTCGAGCTTCTGGGCTTGGGCTCCGGGTGGAAGGGGCTGGAGGAACCGCGTTGTGCAGCCCTGCACAGATGGCCTGCGGGAGAGGCAGCCCTGCCAGGTGTCCGGAGCTCACTAATTACAGAGCCTCTCTGGCTTTAGGAAGCTGAGGTTTCTGACTCATCACCCGTGGGGCAGGAGCCTTCATTTGCCTTTTTCTGTTCTGATCATTGCTTTCCTTGCCCCCCATCGAAGGCCATGGCCTGGGACTTCTGTGACCAACCAAACCCTCCCTGGGAGGGAGTGTAAACCAGAGTTCCGACCCGACTGGGCAATTAGGAGCCAAGAGGCTTGAGTCAGCTACTTAGACTCTTTAAACCTCATGTCCTAATCTGCAAAGCCAGAATGATACTTAGTCGCAGGGTCTCTCCTCCCCTGAATATTTGTGGAGCAGGTACCATGTGCCACACATTGAGCTAGGCACCGAGACAGGTTGTATCACACAGGATAGCCCCATGCACTCATGGAGCCTACATGGTCGTGGGGGAGGGGGGCAGACAATAAACGAGAAAAAGGATAAGTAAAATTACAAGTCGGCAGCAGAAACCAACACCACATTGTAAAGCAAATATCCTCCAATTGAAATAAATTTTCAAGAAGTTTGAAAACAGGAAAAAGCTACACATTGGGATATAATCTGTGAGGGAAACAGTGTATTATAAAGAGAGCAACCTGGGCTAGGTGAGGACTCAGTGATGAGATGACTCTGAAGCTAAGACCAGGAGAGCTGAGGGCGGGAAGGCATGGGCCAGTCTGTATACAGGGGCACGAGGATGAAACAGATGGTGCAGCAGTGTTCACCCCGGCCCTGTCACCATGTGGGGCATTGTGCTTCCAGACCAACCCAGAACTGCAGCTTACAAAGTGCCTTCGTATGAACTGTACCATTTGATTCTTGTGACCACCCACCCAATAGAGAGGGCAGACCCTGGTGTGCCCATTTGATTGGTGGGAAAGTGATGGGAAGAGCAGTTAAGTACAGCAAGGAGGCAAAGCCTTTCCCTTTGTCTCTGATCTCCCCAAAAGTCGCCTGCTTTGATTGACAGTCCATGCGTGCTTAGTCGCTCAGTCGTATCTGACTCTTTGTGACCCCCATGGACTGTAGACTCCTCTGTCCATGAGATTCTCCAGGCAAGAATACTTGAATGGGTTGCCTTTTCTTTCTTCGGGGGATCTTCCTGACCCAGGGATCGAACCCAGGTCTCCTGCATTTGCAGGCGGATTCTGTACAGTCTGAGACACCAGGGAAGCCCTTGATTGACGGGGGATGCTTGCAAGATAGCGGGTGAGTTAGCTACTGCCGTGCAACCACAGCCACAATGCATACGACAATCAGTGTTCATTGTTCACACGTCCGGGACCAGCTAGGGTTTGGATGGGTGGGTATGCTGACCTTGGCTGGATATGCTCACAGGTCTAGGTGTTGGCTGGTGATGCCCTTGGGTGAAGTGACTGGGGCGGCTCAACCTCCTTCCTGTCTCCTGTCCTGTATCAGACTGACTCAGGTATCATCTCATGTGATGGCAGAGATGCAGGAGAGCAAGTGGCCACATAAAGCCTCTTAAGCTTGCAATTAAGATACCATTATTCTCTGCCTTCTATCGGCCAAGCAGGTTACAAATCTTACCCAGGTTCATAGGAGGTGAAATCAGCTCCCTCCTTCAGGGAAAGGAATCCAGAGGTGAGGGCAGAAGCAAAGAATTAGGGTCTTTAATGTAATGTATTACTGCAGACTTCTGTTAGGTTAACAAAATGGAGAATTGTGTATGTGTGTGTGTGTGTGCATGCACATGCGTATGTGAAACAGTTGAATCGTTTAACGCACACATGGAATATTTGTGAAAGTGCGGATTCTAAACTAAGCCTGTTAAATCTCTAAGAGCATGACTCAGAATCTGGTTTTTATAAGCCCTTCCGTTTATTCTGACGATCGTAAAAAGTCTGCAAACTGTTATTTTAAGGGATCAGGCCCTAGATCAGATGGGTTTTCATTTTACATTTGGAGGCAAATACTGGAACAAGAAGTATTTTACATATAGACGTGAGTATGAATCTCTACTCCTCCGTCCAGAACATGTATCCAAAATTTATCCTGCTTCTGAAAGGCCGAGTGGCCAGAGTGAAAGAGAAGGTAATACTACCGCCCTCTAGTGGTGGTTTGCGGCAACACAACAGAGCCATAAAGCGCTAAATATGTCCAGAAATCCTGGAGGAGAAAGTGACAGCCCACTCCAGTCTTCTTGCCTGGGAAATCTCACGGACAGAGGGGCCAGGTGGCCTGCAAATCCATGGGATCTCGAAGAGTCGGACATGACTTAGCGACTTAGCATATAAAGCCATAAAGCAAAGATATTTTCTTTCACGTCCAATGTAGCTGAATGCAAGACAGCTGATAAAAGCTAATGTGAGTTATTTCTCACAGCTTTACAGTTTAATCTATTACTACCAGGGCATGGCTGGGTAGCTGTTTTCACTGAGCTCAAGTTATTAATTTTCAGCTCAGTTTTAAAATCCATACTCTTTTCAGCCAGTAGAATATGACAACATTGAAGGAGATTTAGAGTTTGCAGCTGGATGTCAGGGTAGAATTTACTATTCTCACTTAAAAAGAAGATATTTTAAGTGCAGAGCCACTTTGAAGTCATTTTGAGTAATTGTATTATGAAAAGGACTTGTGAATGTTTTCTTGCAAAAATTTTTCTTTGTAAGAGCTCTATATTATATTGACATCGGGGGCCAGGTAATTCTCTGCTGCAAGGGCTGTTCCGTGCCTATCAGGTGTTCAGCAGCATCCTTGGCTTCCACCCACTAGACGCTAGCTACACTCCTCAATTGAGACAACCTAAACTGCTTCAGAGGAGAGCTCAAGTTGGTCGGACTTCTTTGTCTGGGCAGGAGTGCTAATTTAGCTCTCTTTCTGATTTTACTTCCTATGCATCGCTAGGCATTTACCACTTAATTCCAATAATTTCATTTCTGAAAATCAGACTTTATGGTATTAATACAAGAACATGCATAGGAAATGTATTTCACATTATTTTAAATTATGAAAATTATATAAGGCTGCATATTAATCCCAAACTCTGAGCCAACTTCTTGAAATGTAAACACATCCAAATACGGTGTATAATAAATAAACTGTCTATAAGGATGGAGGGCACACACGAGACGGCAGAGTAGAAGTACATGCGCTCATCTTCTCCTGTGAGAACTCCAAAATTACAACTTGCTGCTGAACAACCATTGACAGGAGAATGTTGGATGCAACCGCAAAAAGACACTCCATGTCCAAGGGCGAAGGTTAAGCCCCAGCAAGGTGGTAGGAGGGGCAAAATCGCATTTAGAATCAAACCCCATACCCGCCAGAGACGCTCAGAGGTCTCAAACAAAACCTTGTGTGCACCAGGACCCAGAGCCCCCAAAGACCCACAAACTGCAGAACAGTTATACAAAATAAATTCTCACACTGTTAGGAAAGTTCTAGGACCCACAACAGATTTCCCAACCTGGGGATCTGGCAAAGGGACTGAGAACCCCCAGGGAATTTGACTTTGGAGGCCAGTGGGATCTGATTACAGAACTTACCCAGGACTGGGGAAACAGACTCTCAGAGGGTACAAACACCACCTTGTGTGCACCAGGACCCAGGAGAAAGGAGCAGGGACCCCACAAGAGACTGACCCAGACTTGCCTGTGAGTGTCCAGGAGTCTCCGGCAGAGGTGTGGGTCAGCGGTGGCCTGCCACAGGGTCAGGGGCACTGAATGCAGCAGTGCTTGCATGGGACCTTTTGAAGGAGGCCATTATCTTCTTTCCCCCCACCATGGTTTGGTCTCAGGTCAAATAACAGGGAGGGAACACGGCCCCGCCCACCAACAGAAAATTGGATTAAAGATTTACTGAGCATGCCCGCCCATCAGAACAAGGCCTAGTTTCCCCCATTGTCAGTCCCTCCCATCAGGAAGCTTCCAGAAGCCTCTTATCCTTATCAGAGGGCAGACAGAATGAAAACCACAATCACAGAAAACTAATCAAACTGATCACATGGACCACAGCCTTGTCTAACTCAAGGAAACTATGAGCCATGACATGTAGGGCTGCCCCAGAAGGATGGGTCACGGTGGAGAGTTCTGACAAATTGTGGTCCACTGGAGAAGGGAATGGCAAACCACTTCAGTATTTCTGCCTTGAGAACCCCATGAACAGTATGAAAAGGCGAAAAGATATGACACTGAAAGATGAACTCCCCAGGTTGGTAGGTGACCAATATGCTACTGGATAAGAGGGAGAAATGACTCCAGAAAGAACGAAGAGACGGAGCCAAAGCAAAAACAACACCCAGTTGTGGACTTGACTGGTGATGGAAGTAAAGTCCGATGCTGCAAAGAACAATATTGCATAGGAACCTGGAATGTTAGGCCCATGAATCAAGGTAAAATGGAAGGTCAAACAGGAGATGGCAAGAGTGAACATTGACATTTTAGGAATCAGTGAACTAAAGTGGACTGGAATGGGTGAATTTAACTCAGATAATGATTGTATCTACTACTGTGGGCAGGAATCCCTTAGAAGAAATGGAGTAGCCCTCATAATCAACAAAAGAGTCCAAAATGCAGTACTTGGGTGCCATCTCAAAAATGACAGAATGATTTCTGTTCATTTCCATGGCAAACCATTCAATATCACAGTAATCCAAGTCTATGCCCCAACCAGTAATGTTGAAGAAGCTGAAGTTGAATGGTTCTATGAAAATCTACAAGACCTTCTAGAACTAACACCCCCAAAAATTGTTCTTTTCATTATAGGGGACTGGAATGCAAAAATAGGAAGTCAAGAGATACCTGGAGTAACATGCAAATTTGGCCTTGGAGTACAGAATGAAGCAGGGTAAAGGCTAACAGAGTTTTGCCAAGAGAATGCACTGGTCACAGCAAACACCCTCTTCCAACAACAGAAGAGAAGACTCTACATATGGACATCACCAGATGGTCAATACCAAAATTAGATTGATTATATTCTTTGCAGCCAAAGATGGAGAAGCTCTATACAGTCAGCAAAAACAAGACTGGAACCTGACTGTGGCTCAGATCATGAACTCCTTATTGCCAAATTCAGACTTAAATTGAAGAAAGTAGGGAAAACCACTAGACCATTCAGTGGTTTATATTTATATTTATATTTACGGCCTAAATCAAATCCCTTATGGTTTATACAGTGGAAGTGACAAATCGATTCAAGGGATTAGATCTGATAGACAGAGGACATGAAGAACTATGGATGAAGGTTCATGACATTGTACAGGAGGCAGTGATCAAGACCATCCCCAAGAAAAAGAAATACAAAAAAGGCAAAACAGTTGTCTTAGGAGGCTGTGAAAAGAAGAGAAGTGAAAGACAAAGAGAAAAGAAAAGATATATCCATCTGAATGCAGAGTTCCAAAGAATAGCAAGGAGAGATAAGAAAGCCTTCCTCAGCGATCATGCAAAGAAATAGAGGAAAACAATAGAATGGGCTTGGAGGAGGATATGCAACCCACTTCAGCATTCTTGCCTGGAGAATCCCCATGGGCAGAGGAGCCTGGCGGGTTACAGTCCATGGAGTTGCAGAGAGCCTACACAACTGAGTGATGTATCACACAACAGAATGGGAAAGACTAGAGATCTCTTCAAGAAAATTAAAGATACCAAGGGAACTTTTCATGCAAAGATGGGCCCAATAAAGGACAGAAATGGTATGGACCTAACAGAAGCAGAAGATATTAAGAAGAGGTGGCAAGAGTACACAGAAGAACAATGCAGAAAAAGATCTTAATGACCCAGATAACCATGATGGCGTGATCACTCACCTAGAGCCAGACATCCTGGAATGTGAAGTCAAGTGGGCTTTAGGAAGCATCACTACAAACAAAGCTAGAGGAGGTGATGGAATTCCAGTGGAGCTATTTCAAATCCTGGAAGATGATGCTGTGAAAGTGCTGCACTCAATATGCCAGCAAATTCGGAAAACTCAGCAGTGGCCACAGGACTGGAAAAGGTCAGTTTTCATTCCAATCTCAAAGAAAGGCAATGCCAAAGAATACTCAAACTACCGCACAATTGCACTCATCTCACACGCTAACAAAGTAATGCTCAAAATTCTCCATGCCAGGCTTCAACAGTACATGAATCATGAACTTCCAGATGTTCAAGCTGGATTTAGAAAAGGCAGAGGAGCCAGAGATCAAATTGCCAACATCTGTTGGATCATTGAAAAAGCAAGAGAGTTCCAGAAAAACATCTACTTCTGCTTTATTGACTGTGCCAAAGCCCTTGACTGTGTGGATCACAGCAAATTGTGGAAAATCCTTCAAGAGATGGGAATACCAGACCACCTGACCTGCCTCCTGAGAAATCAGTATGCAGGTCAAGAAGCAACATTTAGAACCAAACATGGAAAAATGCAACAGTTAGAACCAAACATGGAAAAACGGACTGGTTCCAAATTGGGAAAGGAGTACGTCAAGGCTGTATATTGTCACCCTGCTTATTTAACATATGCAGAGTACATCATGTGAAATGCTGGGCTGGATAAAGCACAAGCTGGAATCAAGATTGCCATGAAAAAATCAATAATCTCAGATATGCAGATGACACCACCCTTTTGAAAGAAAGCAAAGAAGAACTAAAGAGCCTCTTGAAAGTGAAAGAGGAGAGAGAAAAAGTTGGCTTAAAACTCAACATTCAAAAAACTAAGATCATGGCATCCGGTCCCATCACTTCATGGCAAATAGATGGGGAAACAATGGAAATAGTGACAGACTTTATTTTCTTGTGCTCCAAAATCACTGCAGATGGTGATTGCAGCCATGTAATTAAAAGACACTTGCTCCTTGGAAGGAAATCTATGACCAACTTAGACAGCATATTAAAAAGCAGAGATATTACTTTGCCAACAAAGGTCTGTCTAATCAAAGCTATGACTTTTCCAGTAGTCATGTATGGATGTGAGAGTTGGACTATAAAGAAAGCTGCTGCTGCTGCTGCTAAATCGCTTCAGTCATGTCTGATTCTGTGCAACCCCATAGATGGCAGCCCACCAGGCTCCCCCGCTCCTGGGATTCTCCAGGCAAGAACACTGGAGTGAGCTGCCATTCCTTCTCCAATGCATGAAAGTGAAAAGTGAAAGTGAAGTCGCTCAGTCATGTCCAACTCTTAGTGACCCCATGGACTGCAGCCTACCAGGCTCCTCCATCCATGGGATTTTCCAGGCAAGAATACTGGAGTGGGTTGCCATTGCCTTCTTTGAAAGAAAGCTGAGCACTGAAGTATTGATGCTTTTGAACTGTGGTGTTGGAGAAGACTCTTGAGAGTCCCTTTGACTGCAAGGAGATCCAACCAGTCCATCCTAAAGGAAATCAGTCCTGAATATTCACTGGAAGAACTGATGCTGAATCTGAAACTCCAATACTTTGGGCACCTGATGCAAAGAACTGACTCACTAGAAATGACCCTAATTCTGGGAAAGATTGAAGACAAGAAGAGAAGGGTTCGACAGAGGATGAGATGTTTGGATGATAGCACCAACTCAATGGACATGAGTTTGAGCAAGCTCCAGGAGTTGGTGATGGGCAGTGAAGCCTGGCATGCTTCAGTCCATGGTGTCACAAAGAGTTGGACACGACTGAGCAACTGAACTGACTGAAACTGTCTCTGGAGCTTCGCTGGTGGCTCCGCGTGCAACACGGGAGCCACTGGAGATTTGGGTTTGATCCCTGGGGTGGGAAGATGCCCTGGAGGAGGGCATGACAACCCACTCCAGTATTCTTGCTTGGAGAACCCCATGGACAGAAGAGCCTGGCGGGCTACAGTTCATAGGGTCACAAAGAGTTGAACACGACTGAAGCAACTTAGCACGCATGCACAAACTGTCTCCAGACATTGCCAGATGTCCCCTGGGGAGAGAAGGCAAAATTGCCCTCAGCTGGGAGCCACCTCCTCCACTCTAGGGCTTTATATACCAGGAAATACGGTAATTGCCCTCCATGAGGAGCTGCCAGGGCCCACAGCAGGTCACAGCGTTGGAGCAACAGGGTGAAGCCAGTGACAGCCTGCCACACCGTGGGCCCCGACCTGTCTCCGAGCGGTACGGGATGTTCCTGGTCCCGAAGCTTAAACTGCACATTGGCTCACTATTCATCAGCTAGAACAGAGACCAGAGGAACCAGGAAAGAAGGGCCTCTCCGTGTTTGTAGAAGGACAGCAGTGTAATTCCAGAGGTGAACTGCACACCGGAGAGGAAAGAGACGTGTGACTGGACCTTGGCACAGGGCTCCCTGAAATGTAACAGCTTTTCTTTGGCCAGGAGGGGAAGTTCAGTTGCCATGACGTGCCACCGTGTCGTGCAGAGAGGAATGCCACTGGAGCCGAGCACAGCATCCGCATTCCTGCCCCGACACTGAGTTGCTGATGCAGGACAGGGTGTAACGAGGCGGCCGCCACGTCTCTGCCTTCTTAGCTGTGCTTCGGTTTGCATTTCCCTGAAGCCTGTTGGGGGTGCTCAGTCGCTGAGTCATGTCTGACTCTTTGGAACCTCATGGCCTCCAGCACGCCAGGCTCCCCGTCCTTCTCTATCTCCCAGAGTTTGCTCAGATTCACATCCATTGAGTCAGTGATGCTGTCTCACCTGAAGGCTGCTTTCCCTCTCTGTCATCCTCTGTCATCCTGGGATGGCTGGTCTTTTGTTCCCAAATAAAGGGTCCCCGAAAGGCCCCCAGATGTTCTTAGAATGAGGTGCGACATCCAGAAGTATCTCACTAGGACCAATGAGACCTGTATGCCAAAGCTTCCTGGTGAGCTGGCCGCCTGCATTCAAACCTGGTCCCCTCGTTTCCCTGCTGTGTGACCTCAGGCAAGCTGCTTGATGTCTCTGGGCCTCTGCTGTCTGTAAAATGGGAGCAGCCATGGCAGCAACAGCAGGGGGGCCTACTCCCAGCGCTCCGTGAGGACTATTCGTCTCTTATGACGGTTCACAGGGCCAAGCCCACTTACCCAGTAAGCAGCAGACTTGAGGATTGAGATTAGATTTTCTGACTCCAGATCCTGGGTTCTCAACCTTGCCATGTGCTGGAACCACTTGGGCAGCTTCTGAAGCCCGGATCCCACGGAGGTCGCCGTCTCCTTGGTCTGGAGAGCAGCCAGGTGTGGAGGTTGTTGGGGACCTCCAGGGGATTTGAAGATGCCACCTTATGACTCAGGTCCAATGAAATGAGAGTCAAGCTTGGGCAGAATCTGACCTCCCAGGGTTGGCTTTTCTCACTGAGCATAATGTCCTGCAGGTTCGTCCACGTTGTAGGCTGTGACAAGATTCCCTTCTTCGTGCCTGAATAATATTCCATCCTATGGAAAACACCATGTCTCCTTTCTCCACTCATCTTTCGACAGGCATTTAGATGGTTTCCATCTCTTGATGATGCTTACATGAGGTATTTTTAAAGTCGTCAGATTCATAGGAACAGCAAGTAGAAGGGTGGTTGCCAAGGACTTGGGGAGGGAACTGGAGGGGGATGTGGGGCTTTGCTGTTCAGTGGGTATGGTTTCAGTCCTGCAAGATAGAAGAGGTCTAGAAAGGCTGTGCAACATGGTCCTTACAGGTACATTTGTTGCTGTTTAGTCTCTAAGTCCGGAGAAGGTGATGGCACCCACTCCAGTACTCTTGCCTGGAAAATCCCGTGGATGGAGGAGTCTGATAAGCTGTGGTCCATGGGGTTGCACAGAGTCGGACACGACTGAAGTGACTTAGCAGCAGCAGTCTCTAAGTCATGTCTGACTCTTTTGCAACCCCATGGACTGTAGCCTTCCGGGCTCCTCTGTCCATGGGATTCCCCAGGCAAGAATACTGGAGTGGGTTGCCATGCCCTCCTCCAGGGGGTCTTCCCAACCCAGGTATCAAACCCATGTCTCCTCCATTGGCAGGTAGGTTCTTTACCGTCTGAGCCACCAGGGAGGCCCAGCTGTACAGTTCTGTTCACTTAAAACTTTGCTGGGACTTCCCTGGTGGTCTCGTGGTTAAGAATCTGCCTTCCAGAGCAGAGGATGTGGGTTCAATCCTCGATCGGGGAACTAAGATCCCATATAGCCCTGGAGCAACTAAGCCCCGCAACTAGAGAAACCTACACACTGCAATACATAGCCTGTGCCGAGACGAAAGACCCTGGAAGCTGCAACTAAGACCCGGTGCAGCCAAGTGAATAAAGATGTTTTTAAAAAAGCAAACAAAACTCTTTGTGAAGAGGGTAATTTCATGATACGTGCTTTATTTTTTTACCACAACTTAAAACACACACACACAGACACAAACAGGCAGTTCAGGGGGAGTGCTGAAGGCTCCAGGGTGAGCAGAGGCTGAAAACAGGGGCTGAATCAGAAGGGCTTCCTGGAGGAGGTGCAAAGTATGGACCCGGCATGTGGAGCAGCTGCTGGAGTGAAAGGCTTCCCCAAGGGATTAATGGGAGAGTTGGGCTGCCAGGAGGTCCCCGCCAGGATCTGGAGCCTTCAGTGTGAACTGCAGACAGCCAGCCTCCACTGGAGAGTTGCCTCGCTTGTTAGCAAGGTGTGGCCTGCAGACTCCCGCCTCCCAGCCCCCACCCCCCACCCCCATGAGTTGATGCTGTAACGGGAGTGCTTATTTAAAGGACTGATGACTCAGCCTCCAGTTCCAGCCTCTGCCTTGCTTGGTTTGTTTTCTGGCAGAGGAAGCAGAGAACCAGTGGGCAAAATGTGTGATTTGCCAGATTTTGCCAGCAGCTCAATTGGTTTCAAATTTAGCCTAAATTTCTGTCTCCTGGTACTTGAAAGGGTTTTCCAGGTGGCACAGTAGTTAAGAATATGCCTGCTAATGCAGGAGACACAAGAGACCTGGGTTCAATCCTGGGTTGGGAAGATCCCCTAGAGAAGGACATGGCAACCCACTCCAGCATTCTTGCCTGGAGAATTCCATGGACAGAGGAGTCCATGGGGTTGCGAAGAATTGACTATGACTGAGCGACTAAACACATATACACGTGAAAAAGCATTTACAATTTGGTGGCAGGGGCGTGGGAGGGTGGAGTTCTTAAAGTCTAAGCCCAAGGACTGGCTGCCTTGGCATTCCCCCGGGAGCGTGTTGAGAATACAGATTCTTGGGCCTTGCCCCAGACCTGTGGACTTGGGCCCTCAAAGTCCCACTCTAGCGGTGGAGGCCCTGGAATCTGTTAATGAGTTCTCGAGGAATTTGCACCAAATAATGCCAGTGGATCACAACTGGGAATATTTCATGGGATGCTTAGCCCTGTAAATTAGGCCAGCTGACCCGAATTAGGAGCTGGTTGTGGTCCATCTCACCTAAACGTCTTTTTTTCTCTGATGGTTCTCTTCTTTGTCCCACTGATCAGGATAAGCAGACCTAAGGAGTGGTTTGAAAATGCAATAACCTGACTTCAATGTAGTCCAACCCCAAAACGATAAAGTTTAACAAGAAAGGAAGTCTCACTTCATGGTCCATGTGTCCTAAGTCGCTTCAGTCTTGCCTGACTCTGCAGCCCTATGGACTGTAGCCTGCCAGGCTCATTCTGTCCATGGGATTCTCCAGGCAAGAATACTGGAATGGCTTGCCATACCCTCCTCCAGGGGATCTTCCTGACCCAGGGATCGAAAAAGCATCTCTTATGTCTCCTGCATTGGCAGGTGACGTCTTTACCACTAGCGCCACCTGGGAGGTTTACAAAATCCCCATTCATCATATTGACATGTGTTGCTTTCTTTCTGGCCATTCCCTTTCCTTTGGTAACGACACCCCAAATCCCTTGTGGAATCATTTCTACCTGCCAGGGGGCAATCTGGTAGGCATGTCACTCTATCAAGGCATCTCGTGACCCAAGCCAGGTCAATGGACACTTCTTCCCTAGACTCTCCTAGGCTAATGAGTGTGGGAAATATGACTCTCAAGCAGCTACATCTTATGGTCTCCATTAGCTCCTGGCCTTTGATTCTCCACTGTGGCCCCCTTTGAGCCGTCTCTAGCTGACAGCACAGTTCTGTGAGCTACCCCAGGCTCCTCCCATAAATGCTCTTGTTGCTGAAATTCTGGTCCACTAGACTGTGGGTTCCACCCTCCAGAATCTAATGCATGATGATCTGAGGTGGAGCTGATGTAATAATAATAGAAATCAAGTGCAAAATAAAAATAATGTGCTTGAATCATCCTCAGACCACCCCCCACCTCTCCCCACTGGTCCATGGAAATATTGTCTTCCACCAAACAGGCCCCTGGTGCCAAAAAGTTGGGGACTGCTGCACTAGACAATTCTGAAGTTTCCCTCTTCATCTTTGTCCGTGTGCTGCTGGAAAGTTCCGGAAGGCTATGTCCTCTTTGGGTTTGTCATGGGGTGGGGGGAGGAGCTAGGTGGGGACCAGAAAGTGTGTGCTGTTCATTTTGCTACTTCCATCACAGACAGCAAAGGTTAAGTTGCTTTGCAGAATCTCATTGGGATTTGAGTCTTTTTCCACTTGCATTGGACTTGCAGCTTAAATTAATTGTCTGTATGCCATTCAATTCCAATTTAATGAAGTGAGATTGATAAAATCCCCCTGCGAGGGCTTTTGTTTCTAAGTAGACCTGAAGCTACAGAGTGGAGAGCGTGGGCAAGGAAGAGCTTCTGACTCTAAGTTTAGAAAAGCAATTGCAGTGGAAATGTTTGACCCCAGACACAAAACCAACTGCGAATCCATGTGGAGATCTGAGAGGAAAGGGCCTTGCTGTACCTGTATTAGCTGAGTTCTCGTTACGCTGGCACCATGTTTCAAATACGTTGTTTGGTAGTTTTCTGACCATCCAACACCAAAAGTCACAAGTCAAAGTGTTAGTTGCTCAGTCGTGTCTGACTCTTCCCGATCCTGTAGACTGTTGCCCGCCAGGCTTCTCGTCCATGGAATTCTCCAGGCAAGAATAGTGGTGTGGTTAGCCATTCCCTTCCCCAGGGGATCTTCCCCATCCAGGGACTGAAATTGCAGTCTCCTGCATTGCAGACCATCTCCTGAAAAAGCAGGTTTCAGTTTCAACACTACTGCGAAGGGGCGTGACTGCCCCCTGGTGGCCATTGCTCCAAATTGTTCGTTCAGGTCTTGAACGAACAGGTCTTGAAAGGGATGAAATCTGTGAAGTTGAATGCGGGCTGCTGCTGCTAAGTCGCTTCAGTCGTGTCCGACTCTGTGCAACCCCAGAGACGGCAGCCCACCAGGCTCCCCCGTCCCTGGGATTCTCCAGGCAAGAACACTGGAGTGGGTTGCCATTTCCTTCTCCAATGCATGAAAGTGAAAAGTGAAAGTGAAGCCGCTCAGTCGTGTCGGACTCTTAGCGACCCCATGGACTGCAGCCTACCAGGCTCCTCCGTCCATGGGATTTTCCAGGCGGGCAGTAAACTGCAAACATTCCAAAATCTCAACATTTAACCGTTGACCTGGACTCTATGCATGTCTATATTCAATTACAATCTCAATCAGAAACCACAGCAATTTGGTTTGGTCCTGTCAGATAAAAATTCTTTTTTTTTTTCAAATTGGATATTCCTCAGAGAAGAGAAATCATTGCAGGATTCCTCTTGTGGCCATTCTACATTTCCTTCTGCCTTGCTATTTCCTCCGGGAGGAAGAAGGGTGTTTATTTTGTCCTCCTTAGTGGCAGTGGGGCAGAGTAACTGAACCCCAAGGCTGGCATGCGCACTGATGTTTCCCAGGAAAGAATTTACTCTTCAGTTCCTCCGCCTCTGGAGATCACGTCCCAGTCTCACCCTGCTGTCCTGTTGACCACTGCCATAGCCTTTTAAAAAAAGTTATTCAGTTCAGTTCAGTCGCTCAGTCGTGTTCGACTTTTTGTAAACCCATGAATCGCAGCATGCCAGGCCTCCCTGTCCATCACCAACTCCCGGAGTTCACTCAGACTCATGTCCATTGAGTCAGTGATGCCATCCAGCCATCTCATCCTCTGTCGTCCCCTTCTCCTCCTGCCCCCAATCCCTCCCAGCATCAGAGTCTTTTCCAATGAGTCAACTCTTCGCATCAGGTGGCCAAAGTACTGGAGTTTCAGCCTCAGCATCAGTCCTTCCAATGAACACCCAGGACTGATCTCCTTTAGGATGGACTGGTTGGATCTCCTTGCAGTCCAAGGGACTCTCAAGAGTCTTCTCCAACACCGCAGTTCAAAAGCATCAATTCTTTGGCACTCAGCTTTCTTCACAGTCCAACTCTCACATCCATACATGACCACCGGAAAAACCATAGCCTTGACTATACGGACCTTTGTTGGCAAAGTAATGTCTCTGCTTTTGAATACACTATTTAGGTTGGTCATAACTTTCCTTCCAAGGAGTAAGCATCTTTTCATTTCATGGCTGCAATCACCATCTGCAGTGACTTTGGAGCCCCCCAAAATAAAGTCTGACACTGTTTCCCCATCTGTTTCCCATGAAGTGATGGGACCAGATGCCGTGATCTTCGTTTTCTGAACGTTGAACTTTAAGCCAACTTTTTCACTCTCCTCTTTCACTTTCATCAGGAGGCTTTTGGTTCCGCTTCACTTTCTGCCATAAGGGTGGTGTCATGTATGTATCTGAGGTTATTGATTTCTCCTGGCAATCTTGATTCCAGCTTGTGCTTCTTCCAGGCCAGCATTTCTCATGATGTACTCTGCATATAATTTAAATAAGCAGGGCGACAATATGCAGCCTGGATGTACTCCTTTTCGTATTTGGAACCAGTCTGTTGTTCCATGTCCAGTTCTAACTTTTGCTTCCTGACCTGCATACAGGTTTCTCAAGAGGCAGGTCAGGTGGTCTGGTATTCCCATCTCTTTCAGAATTTTCCACAGTTTATTGTGATGCACACAGTCAAAGGCTTTGGCATAGTCAATAAAGCAGAAATAGATGTTTTTCTGGAACTCTCTTGCTTTTCCGATGATCCAATGGATGTTGGCAATTTGATCTCTGGTTCCTCTGCCTTTTCTGAAATCAGCTTGAACATCTGGAAGTTCACAGTTCACGTATTGCTGAAGCCTGGCTTGGAGAATTTTGAGCATTACTTTACTAGCGTGTGAGATGAGTGCAATTGTGCGGTAGTTTGAGCATTCTTTGGCATTGCCTTTCTTTGGGATTGGAATGAAAACTGACCTTTTTGAGTCCTGTGGCCACTGCTGAGTTTTCCAAATTTGCTGGCATATTGAGTGCAGCACTTTCACAGCATCATCTTTCAGGATTTGAAATAGCTCCACTGGAATTCCATCACCTCCACTAGCTTTGTTCGTAGTGATGCTTTCTAAGGCCCACTTGACTTCACCTTCCAGGATGTGGCTCTAGGTGAGTGATCACATCATTGTGATTATCTGGGCTGTGAAGATCTTTTTTGTACAGTTCTTAAAAGTTATCAACCTATTTATTTTTGGCTGTGCTGGGTCTTTGTTGCTGCACGTGGACTTTCGCTAGTTGCGGCGAGCCGGGGCTACTCTTGGTTGCAAAGCTCGGGCTTCTCATTGCAGGGGCTTCTCTTGTTGCAGAGCATGGGCTCTAAGCCGGTGGGCTCAGTAGTTGAGCTTGTGGGCTCTAGAGCTCAGGCTCAGTGGTTGGGGTACATGGGCTCAGTTGCCCTGCAGTGTGTGGAATCTTCATGGAGCAGGCATCAAACCTGTGTTCCCAGCATTGGCAGGTGGATTATATCTGTTGAGGCCTGCCCCAAAGCCACGGGTGTGAGGCCTTTGACACCAAGGCCACAGAAGCAGAGTCCAGAACCAAGGTCAACTCCGAAGCTGACTGAGGCCCTCTGTAACTGTTGCCAAAAGCCCCCGTGATCATCATTAACAAGCTTCCTGATCCCAAATTAGGCAAAAATGCCCACCTTGGTAGTCACCTTATCGCGCCCTAGCCAATCACCTAATACCAACCTTCCAGCAGGAATTTTCTTTGTCTTGAGGCTATAAAAACTGCCTATTAACCCTCAAAAAGCGTTGACTCTCCTCGGTCTAGTAGGAAGTCAGCCTGCTGCATTTGCAGTGCCCACATTATCTCTGCCCTTTTTTCTTCATAAACTCACTCCTTTCTGAAATGCTCTGTGTCTGGAGATTCTTTTCCAACGCATGCTCAGAGTGCCTCAAGACTATATCCACTACACCAGGGAAGTCCACCGTAGCCTTTTAATTTGTCCCCCGGGCTTCCCCCTACTCATCACCCCCCTGCCCCCAGCCCATTTTCCATGTGGCAGCTGGAGTGATCGCAACCTCCAGCCTGGGCCCATCAGCCATCGGGGTTGAAAGCTTCAGTGGCTCTCTGTTGCTCCCAAGACGATGACTGAAATTCATAACACGGACAACAGTATTTAACAGCATCCCAGGTGCTGGTTGCTGCCTCACAAAGGAGCCCCAAACTTAGTGGTTTAAAATAATTTTTTTTTTGCCCACAGTTTTGTGGGTCCACATGTGGCTAGGATTCAGTTGGGATGTTCATCTGCTCTATGTGACTTCAGCTGGGGCTTTTGCACCTCAGGATCTGCTCAAAGATGACTCCCGTACTCACAGATCTTCCACCTCAGGGCTCCCTTCCCTCCACCTCCTCTCTCCATGTGGCATCTTGTCCTCCAGGGTCTTGTGGCCCAGGCTTCCCAGCCACAGGTGATCTCAGGGTTGTTGTACTTCTTAGATGGTAGCTGGTATCTGAGAAACAGGAAGTAGAAGCCACCTGGCTGGCTCTCAGAGCTGGCAAAGCATTGCTTTCCTTGTATTCTGTTGGTCAAAGTCATCCTAGAAGCCCCAGAGTCCAGGAGGTAGAGAGAGACTCCACCTCCAGAGCGGGGAGGGAGGCAGGGCCACACTGCAGAAGGGCAAGTGGCCCGGGAGGTACTAGGCTAGGTACTAGGACTAGGTCTGGCCCCCACCCTGCACTCTCCTGAACCACCTGCCTCTTGCAAACGTTCTTCCCTGTGCACTTCGCCTGGTGTGTTCTACTCAGCCTACTATTGTTGTTGCTCAATTGCTAAGTCATGTCTGACTCTTTGTTGACCCCATGGACTGCAGCATGCCAGGCTCCTCTGTCGTCCAGTATCTCCCAGAGTTTGCTCAAATTCATGTCCACTGAGTCAGTGATGTTGTCTAACCATCTCATCCTGTAGATTTCAGCTAAATCGGGATTTCCAGGGGATGGTCTCACCTGACCCTCCACAGACTCTAAGAATCCACGATCCATTATTTTGTCCCTCCAGTTGCTCATTATGAAAATTCTCAACCTGCAGAAATGTTGTAAGAATAACCCTACTTTCCACTTAGATTCACCAACTATTAACATTTTTGTCACATTTGCTTTTATTATTCTCTTTGTGTGTGTGTGTGTAAATATTTTATGAGCCCTTTGTGAGTCAGCTTTGCCTCCAAGGCACTTTGCCTCCAAGGACTTCGGCAGTATCTCCTAAGGACAAGAGTGTCTTTCCACGTAAGTCCAATACGATGGTCACTTTCAGGTGATTTAACACTTATCCGCAGAGTCCAGAGTCAGACTTCTTCAAGGTCCAAATAATGTCCTCTAAATCCAGGATCTGCTGAGGGTCATGCATTGCCTTTCACTGCCCATGAGGTCCCCCTCTAAACCCAAATCCTTTTCCTTCAGAGGACTTCCCTCGGGGGCCCTTCCCCCAGGCAGTCTCATGTCTTTCTCTTTAGGATCCCTCAGCTTAAGTGCCTCCTCTTCCAGGAAGTTCTCCTGCTTCTCTATTAATACTTATTTACTTGACTGCTTGGGGTCTTAGTTGTGGCACGCGGGATCTGGGCTCTTGGTTGTAGCGTGCAGGATCTTGTCACTGAAGGATGTCAATTCTTAGTCACAGCATGCGGACTCCGGTTCCCTGACCAGGAATTGAACCCAGGCCCTCTCGAATTGGGAGCTCAGAGTGTCAGCCCCTGGACCACCAGGGAGGTCCCCAGGAGGAAGCTAACGCGCCACGCATTATCTCCCTGCTTATTTTCACATGGACCACATTGCGTCACTCTCTGAAAGTCTCACATGTGCACTTTTTACTTGTTAACTCCTGTGTTTCCTGCCAGGTCAGCTCCTAGAGGGCAGGGACAGTGACCAGTCATGTCCTCCACACTAGCACTTGGCACGGTGTCTGACATCTAGCAGATTTCTTGATGAATGAATGCATGGATATTTCACTGTGAAAATTTCACCAATGGATGACAATAGAGTTTGGGATTGCCAAGGCTGCATGTCTTTACCAAACTTCTACCATGTTGTAAACCTCTTAACAGGGCTTCCCTGTTGGCTTAGCAGTAAAGCATTCGCCTGCAATGTAGGAGATGCAGGTTTGATCCCTGTTCGGGAAGATCCTCTGGAGAAGGAAATGGCAACCCACCCACTCCAGTATTCTTGCCTGGAACATCCCATGGACAGAGGAGCCTGGGAGGGTAGGGGGGCTATAGTCCATGGGGCTAAAAAAGAGTCGGATATAACTGAGTGACTGAACAACAGCAACAAAGGCAACATTAGGGGTGAGGGTTGCAGTTATGTGATCAGCTTGAGGACATTCTTGCCGTGGTTGGTGAGGTAACAGGGAGATGTTTAGGGAATCTTAGCCATCAATCTTCTGACTCCAACCAGTCTGGCGTCTACGTGCTGGTGGTCAGCAGTTTCTATCCAGTGAGGCCCTGGTTTCTGTGAACAGCTTGACATACATGCCAGATTGTTATCTATATCCCTGGAGGATGAACCGCGGTGCTGTGACTGTTTTATGGCTGACCTGTTGTTCAAGCTATCACTAGCTTTCTGGCTTGACTGCCTTTGCCTTATTTTTGCATTCCCTCTCTTCTCTAATTAGCAACTGCTTGAGTCTGCTCTTTGGATTCTTGGGAAGACCTGTGAGGTTAAAACCTTTCTCCTGCAAACAAAAAAAAAAAACATGGGACATAGAAGAATCTGCCACCAGGAAGTACCCACGGGGTCCTGTTCAGTTTCAATCTCACGAATCTTTGGCCCTAATTTCAAAATTCCTGTTGCCGGCCAAAATCATTGGCCTTCTCTGCCCACTGAAGCCAAATGAAAAATATGGAGACAGAGTTCGGAGGACACAGAAAGTTGGCTGCAATTCTCAGCCAGCGGAGAGCGGGAGACAGTAGGCTCGTGCCTCAAGAACTGCACCCCCCAACACCCTTAAGGAGTCTAGGGGCTTATATAAGGCAAGGGCTCACCGTCAGGAGTTGGTGATGAGGAACAAGGTGGTGGGATCTTGGTTTCTTCTTGCATTGTTTCAAAGACAGTCATAAAATGGCACCAGTAACCCAGTGATTGAGTCTGGTGGTTTGATGGCTCCACAGCCTTCCTTCTGATGTGTAACTGCAAGGGGAAGAGTGTTGTAGGCGTAAACATCAGATAGGGGATGTATTTAGCATTGAGTCAAAGGAGAAGATGTGAATTGTAGCTCCTGCAGAGTTAGGGGGCAGAAAAGCAAACTTAGTTACATGCAGAGTTAGGAGTGTTACAGAAGTCGTATCGTTGAGAAACCAAGCACCACACTTGGAGAGTTGGAGAACTCAGGTTTATTACGCCGGTGGGCCCAGAGGAGTTAGCACGCCAAGCTCTGAGTCCCCGAACAAAGGGGTTACAGAGTTTTTATAGGCAGTGCGTGACATCAGGCTATAGTGGGCAATGCTAACTGTTAATAGGCTAGTTTGAACTAGGGGTTTCGCGCACAGGAACACTGGTTAGGATCGGGGCGGCGGGTGGGGAGGGTGGGGGTGTGGAATGCCTGACCTTTTACACAGACCAAGCATGGTTAAGGAGGATTACAGGGGCTGGGTAATTGCAAAAGGGGGGCAAAGGTGAGTGAGAGAGAAGTTTCAGTTCCTAGCATTGTTATAAGTCCCCATTTTCCCGAGACTACGTGACCTACGTGATCCAGACTTTGCAAGGAGCAAACTAAATTACAGAAGCAGAAAGAGCAGGAAGTTACTGTAAATTTTAACTTTTCCTCTTCATGAGCAGTTAAAGTAAAAAAAAAAAAAAAATAACTAGGAATGCTCAGCCCTGCTCACTGTTCTCTTTATCTTCTTTGTTCTCAGGAAAGGGACAGAAAACTCATTTCTCTTTTCGCCTTTTCACTGCAACATTCCTTTCAACGAAATTTGAGAAAAACATCCTAGTGTCTGGAGTATTATTTGTTGTGTGTAAGAGCTGTTGTTGTTGACTAGTGATGGTTTGAGTTTTAACTAATTTTTGTCCTTTTCCACCATCTAAAGAGCCAACCTGTCAAGATCTTCCACCACCCATAATTCCTGTGGTCTCTATCGCCAGGTGGCACGAGTGGTAAAGAATCCACCAGCCAGTGCAAGAGACACGGGTTCAATCCCTGGGTCAAGAGGATCCCCTGGAGGAGGAAATGGCAACCCACTCTAGTATTCTTGCCTGGAGAATCCCATGGACAGAGGAGCCTGGCAGGCGACAGTCCATGGGGCCCAAAGAGTCGGACATGACTTAGCACATACACACTGTTGTCTTAGAATTTACCTGTGCCTTTGGAGGCTTAGATTCTGGTGTGTGAGTTATTGCAAATGTGTATATCTGATGCACAGTAAGGCCAAACTGAAACACTGGAATTTGAGCAGAGCAAGATTTATTGCAGGGCCAGGCAAGGAGATGGGGTTTGGCTCATGACCTAAAAAGCCCCAAGCTCCTTGAAGGGTTTCAGCAAAGCACTTTTAATAGCCAGGTTGTGGTGGAGATGGGGATGGGATGTCCCAGGGTCTGTGGTTAGCTCACACACAAGTCTCTGACTGGCTAATGGTGAGATAGCAAGGTGATGTCAGAGTGAGGTAGAAACTGCTAGGCACTCAGCATAAGACACTGAGACCTCGGTCTTTTTTTTCCATAAACATCTCGCTCCATTAACCTAAATCTATATACCCTTTATTCCAATTTCCTGGCATTCTGAAGAATGCCTCCCTGGTCTGGCGGCTCATAAAATATCCAGAACCAGGACAGGACATCTATTAGCTGCTGTCCAGCTTATCAGGAAGAAAAATACCAGGTGGACCATTAACTCTTAGCCCCTACATCTGGTCCCTAAATAATGGCCTGGGATCATGAGAAAGGGTCACAGGATGGCGACTCAGTGTCTGAGGAAACTTAGGAACTGGGGACCAAAAGAAGCCATAAAGATGTCAAACTGGATATGGTGGCCTTTAAACTGATTGCTTAGAAATTACGTACGTTAAGGGCTTCCTAGGTGGCGTTAGTGGTAAAGAACCTGCCTGCCAATGCAGGAGACATAATAGATGTGAGTTCAATCCTCGGGTTGGGAAGATCCCTTGGAGAAGGGAATGACAACCCATTCCAGTATTCTTGCCTGGAGAATCCCAAGGACAGAGGAGCCTGGCGGGCTATGGCCCGGGGGGGCACAAAAGAGTTGGACACGACAGTTACTAACACACACAGACTAGGAAATATATAGTAAATAAGGCAGTCCATGGGGTCGCAAAGAGTCAGATGCGATTTAGGGACTGAACAAAAACAACAAAGGATTTGCTTAGTAGGGTCTGTTATGCAGATTGATCTCAGGTCTTCTAGGTACTGGAGAGGGAAATTTCCATCTTTACAAATGGAAATTTATGCCCTGATTTTAGGCAGATGGGGGAAGGCAGTGAGTTCTTCCCGTGTCTTCGGTTTTCTCTAATGCCTTCTGCTCAACATAATCCATTCTATGGTGAAGTGGCATATTTGTTGTAGCAAATGCTGATCCCTTTCAACATGGGATTAGCATTAAAAAAAAATCAAGTAGCTACAATCCTCCGCCTGAGAAAAATCTCAGGAGGCTAAAAGGTAGGAAGTGACTGAATTAGATTCGTCTGCGTTACAGGACTCCTGTTTTTTAAAATTCAATGATTTAACTCCATCCTCTGGATTTGTGGTAATAGCTAACATAAGAGTATGTCTAAGAAGGCAATGGCACCCCACTCCAGTACTCTTGCCTGGAAAATTCCATGGACAGAGGAGCCTGGAAGGCTGCAGTCCATGGGGTCGCTGAGGGTCAGACACAACCGAGCAACTTCACTTTCACTTTTCACTTTCATGCATTGGAGAAGGAAATGGCAACCCACTCGTGTTCTTGCCTGGAGAATCCCAGGGATGGGGGAGCCTAGTGGGCTGCCATCTATGGGGTCACACAGAGTTGGACACGACTGAAGTGACTTAGCAGCAGCAGCAAGCTTTATCCACTTCAGCTCTGTCAAAGGGACATCAAGATGGAGGGAGGAGCTTCCCAGGCGGCTCAGAGATAAAGAATCTGCCTGCCGATGCAGGAGACACGGGTTTGATCCCTGATCTGGGAAGATCCTACATGACGCAGAGCAACTAAGGACACGAGCACAGCTATTGAGCCTGTGCGTGGGAGCCCAGGAGCTGCAGCCACTGAAGCCTGGGTCCCCCCCTGCTCCACAACGAGAGAGCAACCCCCCCGCTCGCTGCAACTAGAGAAAAGCCCGCACAGCAGCGAAGACCCTGCACAGCCAAAACCAAAAATAAATAAAATTGTATTTAAAAAAAGATGGACTGAGCATTGCTAAGAAAGCACTGCTCTCTGATGGAGCCGGGAGGCCATCGGGGGAGTGGGACTCATGCACGTCTCATTCTGGTTGGAATCTGACCTTTTGCTCACTTACTCTCTTAATGCAGGCACCCAGGGCATCTGCACGATGCTCCAGAAACTCTAGATAACTGCCAGCCCTGGAGCCGGAATAACCTTGTGACTTTTGTCTTTCTAAGGCCCCGATGCCCTCTTCCCCAGAACACTTCTGATTTTACCTGAATCTGTGTCTCCTGAATTGCAGTTCTTAGGACCCTAAATAAGGCTCTTTGTTCTTTGAAGCCTTGATGGGAATTATTGTTCAATAGCTGCTGCCAACTAAAAAAAGAGGCACAATGTGAGAGTTGTGAGTTAAGTTTTATTTGGGGCAAAACGAGGACCACAGCCCAGGAGGCAGCACCTCAGACAGCTCTGAGAGATGGCTCCAAAAAGGCAGTGGGGGAAGGTCAATATATAAGGTTTTGGTGAAGGGGAAGTTCAATACCATTAAGCACTCATTTTACAAAAGATTTTCTGCTGGTCACAAGGATCTGACGTCACCATGAAGGGATATAGCGCTTTTCTAGATATGAGGAGATGCAAGAATTGGGAGCATAAAATCAATTCCTGAAAATATCTGACTATCTAAAGACTTGTCCCACTGGATACCCTGGAGCACCGAGTGTCTCAGTCCACCCTGAACTCCCTCAGGGGCTGCTGAAGGTCAACAGCTACAGTAGCACAGTGCTCAGTCTCCCCAGAGGCAGACAGCAAATGCCCTTGCTTTTCAGTTGCTAGCAATGCTCTTGGCAAGTGCCAATTTGTAGTTGACATTGCCATCTACTAGTTGAAGATAAAACCACCACCTGACTTCATGGTGTTAGACATATCTCAGTGATGGGAAGACATTGTGAAATGATTGACAGGGGCTTTGAGTCTTCCAAGTTTAGGACATAACACCACCTCATTGACTACGCTAAAGCCTTTGACTGTGTGGATCACAACAAACTGGGGGATATTCTTCAAGAGGGGAGAATACCAGACCACCTTACCTGCTTTCTGAAAAATCTGTATGTAGGACATGAAGCAACAGTTAGAACTGGACATGGAACAACAGTGGTTCCAAATTGGGAAAGAAGTAAATCAAGGCTGTATATTGTCACCTTGTTTATTTAACTTATTGGCAGAGTACATCATGAGAAATGCTGGGCTGCATGATTCACAAGCTGGAATCAAGATTGCCAGGAGAAATATCAACAACCTCAGATATGCAGATGATATAGCTCTAATGGCAGAAGTTGAAAAGGAACTAAAGAGCCTCTTGAGTGAAGGAGAGAGTGAAAAAGCTGTCTTAAATCTTAACATTCATCATGGCATCCAGTCCCATCACTTTATGGCAAACAGCTGGGAAAAAGTGGAAACAGTGTCAGATTTCATTTTCTTGGGCTCCAAAATCACTGTGGATGGTGACTTGTAGCCATGAAATTAAAAGACACTTGCTCCTTGGAAGAAGAGCTATGACAAATGTAGACAGTGTACTAAAAAGCAGAGACATATAGTCAAACCTATGGTTTTTCCATTAGTCATGTATGAATTGGACCATAAAGAAGGCTGAGCACCAAAGAACTGATGCTTTCAAACTGTGGTGCTGCAGAAGACTCTTGAGAGTCCCTTGAAGAGCAGGGAGATCAGTTCAGTTCAGTTCAGTGCTCAGTCGTTTCCAACTCTTTGTGACCTCATGAATCGCAGCACGCCAGGCCTCCCTGTCCATCACCAATTCCCGGAGTTCACCCAAACTCATGTGCATTGAGTCGGTGATGCCATCCAGCCATCTCATCCTCTGTCGTCCCCTTCTCCTCCTGCCCCCAATCCCTCCCAGCATCAGGGTCTTTTCCAATGAGTCAACTCTTCACATGAGGTGGCCAAAGTATTGGAGTTTTGGCCTCAGCATCAGTGCTTCCAATGAATACCCAGGACTCGTCTCCTTTGGGATGGACTGGTTGGATCTTCTTGCAGTCCAAAGACTCACCAGAGTCTTCTCCAGCACCACAGTTCAAAAGCATCAATTCTTTGGCACTCAGCTGTCTTCACCATCCAACTCTCACATCCATATATGGCCACTGGAAGAACCATAGCCTTGACTAGATGGATCTTTATTGGCAAAATAATGTTTCTGCTTTTTAATATGCTATCTAGGTTCTTTTCTTCCAAGGAGTAAGCGTCTTTTAATTTCATGGCTGCAATCACCATCTGCAGTGATTTTGGAGCCCAAAAAATAAAGTCTGACACTGTTTCCCCATCTATTTCCCATGAAGTGGTGGGACCAGATGCCATGATCTTCCATTTCTGAATGTTGAGCTTTAAGCCAACTTTTTCACTCTCCTCTTTCACTTTCATCAGGAGGCTTTTGAGTTCCTCCTCACTTTCTGCCATAAGGGTGGTGTCATCTGCATATCTGAGGTTGTTGATATTTCTCCCAGCAATCTTGATTCCAGCTTGTTCTTCTTCCAGCTCAGCATTTCTCATGATGTACTCTGCATAGACGTTAAATAAGCACAATATACAGCCTTGACGTACTCCTTTTCCTATTTGGAACCAGTCTGTTGTTCCATGTCCAGTTCTAACTGTTGCTTCTGACCTGCACATAGGTTTCTCAAGAGGCAGGTCAGGTGGCCTGGTATTCCCATCTCTTTCAGAATTATCCACAGTTTATTGTGATCCACACAAAGGCTTTGGCATAGTCAATAAAGCAGAAATAGATGTTTTTCTGAAACTCTCTTGCTTTTTCCATGATCCAGAGGATGTTGGCAATTTGATCTCTGGTTCCTCTGCCTTTTCTGAAACCAGCTTGAGTATCAGGAAGTTCACGGTTCACATATTGCTGAAGCCTGGCTTGGAGAATTTTGAGCATTACTTTACTAGCGTGTGAGATGAGTGCAATTGTGTGGTAGTTTGAGCATTCTTTGGCATTGCCTTTCTTTGGGATTGGAATGAAAACTGACCTTTTCCAGTCCTGTGGCCACTGCTGAGTTTTCCAAATTTGCTGGCATATTGAGTGCAGCTCTTTCACAGCATTATCTTTCAGGATTTGAAATAGCTCCACTGGAATTCCATCACCTCCACTAGCTTTGTTTGTAGTGATGCTTTCTAAGGCCCACTTGACTTCACATTCCAGGATGTCTGGCTCTAGGTGAGTGATCACACCATCGTGATTATCTTGGTCATGAAAATCTTTTTTGTACAGTTCTTCTTGCCACGTCTTCTTAATATCTTCTGCTTCTGCTAGGTCCATACCATTTTTGTCCTTTATTGAGCCCATCTTTGCATGAAATGTTCCCCTGGTCTCTCAAATTTTCTTGAAGAGATCTCTAGTCTTTCCCATTCTATTGTTTTCCTCTATTTCTTAGGATTGATTGCTGAGGAAGGCACGGAGATCAAACCAGATCAAGCCAGATCCTGATGCTGGGAAAGACTGAGGGCAAGAGGAGAAGGGGGTGACAGAGGATGAGATGGGTGGATGGCATCACTGACTCAATGGACATGAATTTGAGCAAACTCTGGAAAATAGTGAAGGATGGAAGCCTGGCATGCTGCAGTTCATGGAGTCACAAAGAGTCAGACATGACTTAGCGACTGAACAACAGCTAATGAGAGTGTCTTACGGGCACTTGTTATGGGAAACACTGACTGAGACCACTCACCTTGGCCAGGCTGCACAGTGACCATTTAGGTGAGTTATTTCACAACAGGAGCTCCAGATAAGGAACATAGAACTAACAAGCCAACATCAATGGAAAAATTCAGGAAAGGTCAAAAGGAGATGCCACGTGTCCTGCTACCTCCCAGAATCCTTCTCACTGGCATCCATCTTGGCTCAGTGATGTGTATGCTACCAGAAGGACCCTGAATCAGAATGAATTAGAATGATTGGCTTAAGGCAACCTGGAAACTAATCCCATCACCATGAAACCCTAGAGCCACGAGGCGGGGCAGGCCTCCTGTGTTCCCTCCTCCTCCTGCTCTCCAGCTGGGCACCACTTCCCTATAAAGTCTCTTGCTTTGTGTACACATGTGTCTACTTAGACAATTCATTTCTGAGTTTTAGACAAATGCTCCCTTTGGAGCCGTGGAAGGGGTCCTCCTTCCTGCAACACACCTTGGAAGTCCCAGCTCTACAAATTATAAGGCCAGGCGTCATTGTTTTAAACAAATCGTGGTCCCCAGTGATGAGTGACTGGATTAATTTTCCTAAGGCTGCTTAACAAATTACCACAAACTCGGTGGCTTGGAACAACAGAAATGGATTTTCTCACAGCTTGAGAGGCTGGAAATCTGAAATCAAGAGGCTGGCAGGGCTATGCTCCCTCTGAAGTCTCTGGAGGACCATCCCTCCTCCCCTCTTCCAGCTTCTGGTGGCTCCACAGTTCCTTGGCTTGTGACTGCCTCACTCCAGGCTCTGCCTCTGTCTCCGCTCCTGTCTCCATACTAGAAACATGTTCACACTGTTGTTGTTGTTCAGTCACTCAGCTGTGTCTGACTCTGCAACCGCATGGACCACAGCACGCCAGGCTTCCCTGTCCTCCACTATCTCCCGAAGTTTGCTCAAACTCATGTCCATTGACTTGGTGATGCCACCTGACCATCTTGTCCTGTTGTCCTCTTCTCCTCCTGGCATCAGTCTTTCCCAGCATCAGGGTCTTTTCCAATGAGTTGACTCTGCACTGACTGGCAGAGTATTAGAGCTTCAGTTTCAGCATCAGTCCTCCTAATGAATATTCAGGGTTGATTTCTGTTAAGATTGACTGGTTTGATCTCCTCGCAGTGCAAGGGACTCTCAAGAGTCTTCCTGAGAATCTTTAAAAGGATTTAAAAATCTTTAAAAGGATTTTCTTCTATGTCCACAGCCACCTCTGAGTGACATGCCATCTCCTGCTGACCCTTGCACCCCAGTAAATTAGTGGTTACCTCAGAAACAAGGTATTTCTAATTTCCCTAGCCCCTAGCATAGACTTAAATGTTTTTGATTTCAACTATTTGCTAATAAAGGACTTGCTTTATCCAAGGTATTCTATGTTACATTGTTAACTCCTTACAATGACCCTGAATCTCTCACAGTTCTTGAGCTCAGGCAGCAGAGCCCCAGTTAAATAATGAAAGAGGAAGAAAGAGGGAGAGGAAGGAGTCAACATGTTGAGAAACAGGAGGCTCAGATGCTAACCTCACAGTGAAGAAGGCTGGAACTGGCTTTCAGACTCAAGGGTCTTTTTGTGAATTCCTAATTCCACAAGAACAACATATAAGACACTCCGTTTCTAGGACAGTTGGACAAGCTACTGCCCTACTCAGCTCCTGGGGTGAGAATGCGCCTCTGCTGTGTGGGGGCCTCATGGTCTCAGTGAGGGAGCCGTCAAAGCTGTACAACTGGCTAGACCTGGCCCGCTGTGGGAGAGCTCATGGAGAAGTCTATGCAAGCTGTTCCCTCCAAGTCTACTCGAGTCTGGCATCGCCAGAGGTCAGCCAGGTGGTCGACAGGAAGGAAGGACATGGACAAGAGCAAGTACAAACTGGAAGCACGTCTCTGTGTCACCACCTCCAGCCTTGAAGCCACAGGAAACACGCCCAGTAAGAAGGGCCCAGGGCAGCACACAGACGTGCCCTGTACTTGGACAGGCGCTGGTGGAAGTGGCGGGAGCTGAGAGTCTGTAGCCAGCAGAGCCTGGGAGCCACCACACCCTGATGCCCTGCATCCATTTTTAGAACTTACAGTAGGGAACTGATGCTGTGCTTCTGCTCTGAGTCTCATGCAGTGTCTCGTGACACTAAACCAGGACCAGCCAGGGAAGGACATCCTGGGAAGGCAGTTCCAGCCTAGAGATGCAGACAGGACCCAAAGCCAGCACATCTACCCTATTAAGAGCAGCAGAGTGCACCTCTCATGGACTGCAAATGCCAGAGGAGATGTGTGTCTGGGGTTTTGACTCTGGAGCCATAAGGCAGCAAGGACAGTGTGGAAGGTTTCGTTTCACCTGTTGTCCCCTCTGGGCAGCACAACCGGTGTGTATAGGCGGAACCCAGGACCAGAGCACCGCGTGTAAATGGGCTGGGTCTCCATGCCTTGGGCAAGCCAACGTAGCTCCCAGGGGCTGTTTCCACATCTTTAAAATGGGCAGAAAATGTCTTCATGTCAACTACAAATTGGCACTTGTCACCTATAAGGATTAAATCATGTGCTGCTGCAGCTGCTGACCTTCAACCCCCCTGAGAGTTCAGGGTGGAGATGAGAAATGAGTCCCTCTGTGCTTTGAGGGGTTGGGGAACTGGCAGAACAGGTCTTCACATAGGTATTTTCAGCAGGTGATTTTATGAGCCCAATTCTTGTATCTTCTCGCATCTAGAAAACCACTAAAATCTTTCATGGTGACTGTTCTTCATGACTAGCAAAATCTTCATAAGACTATAGAAACCTTTTGGAAGTGTAGTGCTTGGTTGCATGTATTTCCCCTTCACCCAAATCACACCCCCTGCCTCTTTGGGGCAGTTTCGCAGAGCTACCTGAGATGCTGTCTCCTGGGCTGCAGTTCTCATTTTACCCCAAATAAGACTTAACTCACAACTCTCACATCGTGCATTTTTTTGAAGTTGACGTATCACAGTTGTGCATTTTTAAAAGTCAACATATTATTATGTGGTAGAATATAAATTGCATAAACCATCTCAAGTCTGAAACCTCACGGGAATTTGTTGCAAAGTTATCTTTTCCCCTTTCCTGTTTTCCAAGCCAGAGTCTTTCAGCTCCCTGGAATTCCATAAACTACCCACAGCCTTTTCTCAATATAGTCAATTTTAGCCTGTCAATCAGTTTGGTTGGTTCTGTGGCTTAAGAGGCATAAAGATTTCCCACAAAAAGAACATGAGACTTTTCCTGGGTGGGGGTGGGGTGTTTACTTTGTACTGTGTAACTGTACACGTCCTGGTCTTGTCCCCAGGCCGGGTCTGTTCTGGTGTCCCTGCTGGATAACAGTTGAGAATCTTGCCCTTGATCCAGAAAAACGCAACAAACACTAATGCTTTTTGAGCCAGCAGTTTGAGGATGCTTGCCATCTGCATGCCTCCTCTTCCTGTTATTGTGAACAGTTCTCTTCCTGAAGGCTTGTTTACCTATTAGCAGGCCAGAAGATCCGCTGGGTGGGGCGCAGTTTCACTCTGCTGATGCACACGGAAGTCCTGCTATGGGGTCAGGGCGCTGGGCCTCGCTTGGTGAAGTCAAACTCCAGCTGATGCCAACCCAAAGGTGCCCTAGGTGAAGTCCTTGTCCTCTGCTGCAGCATGCCCTCCACCGCTCTGGGCCGGAAACAGGACCTCACAGGGGGCGCTCATCTCTTCAAATTCAGTTCAGAATCTGGCTCTCCCAGTCATACTGTTTGAAAAGGTAAAGACACAGGAGACTGAAAAACAACATCTTTATTTATGACTGAAGATGTGACAGCATTCACAAAATGCCAAGGAAAGCCATTCCCTGGTTCAGTTTTTTAAGTCTCAGAGCCTCTGACATCTGAACTTTCACTACATACCAGCCAGGAATGCCTCTTTGTGGGAACAGAGTTTCCCACTAACAGCTATTTTTCTGTTTTCTTAACATACTAGTGTTACTAATTCAGTTTTTCCCCTTGGGTCCTGACTGACACTTGTCCACTGTGCTCACCTGTTGTGTTTCTTAGGCTATCTGTAGGAGCTGCAACATCACAGCAGTGATCCCTAAGACAGAGGTAAGCAGGATACATCTATGGGAGCCCTCTGTGTTATATTCTTTTTCTGAGTAATGATGGCAGCCAGGAAATGAACAAAGGGGTTCAGCAAATTAAAGCCTTAAATTTAAGGCACACAACTTCATTTTCCTCAATTCAAATAGCTGGTTGGATTTTTTATTTTACAAAAGCTATTTTATTTTTTGTGTACACAGCACACAACGTTTAACTAGCTTTATTACACGTTAAAGTATACAAACTGATTTAGGGAAAACCTCTAAACTGTTTCCCCAAATGATTGACATGGCCCAAAACAAAAGGGGGGAGTTGAGGGGGTACAAATTCATAGCCCTTCAAATATGAACAGAATGGGAAGACATCTAGTCTCATAAAACCTTGGTGGAGATGCACCCTAGCGGATGATCTGGCCTCAGTAAACAGCTGAATTTCCCTGTGCCTGTATGGGAACACAAAAAGTCACCAAAAGTGGACTGTCAACAGAGAAAATGGGGGCTGCTTGCATCCTAGGGTTTCTCATAGAAGCAACAGCTCCATAGTACCAAAGTTATTGTACCTACGGCTGAGTGGCATGGGTCCATGATATCTATTGAAGTACTTCCTGAACGTCAATCAGAATTCATTAAACAAGAGGCCACTTACAACATGGGAAAAAGGACTGTCCCGGTATGAAGGGTTCACAATCTGAACTGGCCCTTTAAGACAATGAATAGTGTTACAGAAACATTGTAAACAAATAATTCAAATATGAAAACGCAAAATGTACAATTAGCAAATACATTTTTTTCTTTTAGGTAAGATTTTCAGAAAACCCAGGAATGGATTTTATATCACAAAATGGTCCATATCGCCCAAAAATGTCTTTCGATTGGACAGTAAAATAATACTTGCTGGAAGCTAAAAACTTAGATAAAGTACAGGCCATTGGGAGTGGTAAAGCTTTAATTTCTCCAATTTTCTTCCAGATCAGCTTATTACTAGGGTTCTCATGGCACAGGAAGAGGTGGTAGCTTTCCACGGGGGCACACTTGGGGTTGATTTTGGTGATGTTCCACGTCAGGGCGATGCCCCTGGGCCGCAGCACCCGTTTTACTTTGAGCTCAGGCTTCTGAGGAGGAAGCGTGTCGCGGACTTTGTCTGCCAGCTCCGACAGCGGTAGCGGTGGCTCCGGGAGAGGTGGCAGGTGCTCAAAGGACTCACAAACCTGAAACACGTTCACACAAAGTTCAGCAAGCGGGGCGGGTGGGTTCTGATTGTTTTTAAAGTGGTCAACCACAGTTCTACAATATGTTTCCCATTCCTCAATCCATTTATCAAAATCATAAGAGCAAAAGGATGCTTCAGGGATTTGTGAGGCTGGTTCCAGATTTTTCAAACATTAGCTTCTTTTCGAGTTAAGATCTGTACACTTTGGAATATCACTAATCTAGAATGGGTTAGGTCCCAGACCTTCTGGAGAAATATTCCATCTCATTGCCAAACTGTGTTCCCAAACACTGTGCCAATTTACATGAAAAGTACAAGTGTAGGAGAACACCCATTTCCCTCCACCCTCATTAACAATGGCAACTACTCTTAAAAATCTTTTCCAATTGGTTGGATTAAAAAATGGACTTGTTTTAATTCTGTAGCTTCTGGAAAATTCAACTACATTATTTTAATTGAGTAAGTAAGTAGATTCATAACAGCACACTTAAAAAGCACACTAAAGTGCTTTCGAAGCTGAAACATGACCCAATGTTTCTTCATTAGTGAAATGGGTGCTTTCATTCAACTTGGAACAAATAACCCTTACAGAACATTTTGTATCAGTACCTGGGCTGCATTTTGTGACACTGGAGTGGTCTCTTTTGAGACTGAAACAGCTTTCACAGGTGACTCAAGGGTGGATACTGGGCTTTCTGTGAACAACACAAAGTTTAAAAGTAAAATTTATCTGCAATAATCAATCCCATAACCTTTAAAGCCAACAGTTTACATCTTGTGTAATAAATAAATGTAAATTAAAATTATAAAACTGTGAAATAAGAAGATAAACTTTTGCTAAAAGTTCGAGACCCAAAGGTATCAAATATAGATAATTTTTCTTTTATATGACAAAAAGTCCCCCTTTAAGGTAAACATGCACATCGTGGTGCAGTTGGGAACTAGGAAACATTACCCACAGAAGAGGGATTCCTGCTTAGCAGTCTTAGGGGCGGATGCTGCCGTCAGGTCAGCACGATTGTCTGTAAACACAGAACGGTTCACAGTCCTGTATGAAGGTGCGATACAACCAAGATCTGCGAATTCAGACTAGAACTCACGCAGACCTGGGTTGCAAGTATATCTACTGCTGAGGGCCATGTAGCCCAGGGGGGAATAAGACATAAACTGTGTGCTGTTGAAAGGGAGGGGAGGAAGAAGAGACAGAACAGAGAATGGAAGAAAGAGAGATGGTTAGAAGAAGAAAGAAAAGGAGAAAAATAGAGAAAATGTGGGTGTGAGGGAGAGAAAGTTTAGTAGGTACAAGAATAGTTTGAGGACAACCAGGGAGAGTATTAAGAGGATAGTAAGAAAAAGGGCTTCACGTTGGAAAGCAGGGTCCGACAGCTAGAAATTTCAGAAATTTGAACATAAATAAGCAGCAAAAACCATTTTAGATTCATTGTGTGTGCTGTGATATATTAATAACTTTAATATATTTTATGAATCTCCTCAAATAAAATTTCTTTCATTTGTGTTTTCCTTTCAACTGACAAGGATAATTAAGATTCTACATAGTGTTTCAAAGATACCTTATTAGTCACATTATTTACTGGTATTAAAAAGTCTTTCTAGAAGAGGTAATGATTTTATGCTTTTAATTCTAAGATAATCTGCACAGCCTTTTTAATGGGTTTGTTAATTAGAACTAGACTTGTGAAATCATAATCTGCAGGTTTATCGACGCACAAGAGCTGATACAAATAACCTTCTTTATATTTTCAAGTGAATAGTTTCATACAAAAAAAAAATTCCAACAGATAATAGCTTTCCATAACTAACATTCCTTCTTTCAAGGTGGTAGGTCAACAAGCCCTTAGCAAATTTAAACAGGTTAGAAACAAAGCAGGACTTTTATCCCAAATCAGTTAATGTTTAGATCCTCCGCACCATCAATGTCAATGTCTTGTGAATACTCTGCAGCTTTTATCCTTATCTACATAAAAATGCGTAATGGTTACTTTAGAACTTTGTATTCTCAAAACAACAGTAGCAAGCACCCCATTATTTTAACATTCTTTCTCATTAAATTGCTAGGGGAGAATTGTGGCTTCCAGTTTCAACTTAATCCTTTGGTGTTTGACCTTCCAGACCCTTTGCTGCATGTATTCACTTGTAAATATTTATATTATAGACATGATTTTTAAAGTTTGCATTTAAAAGACAAAGTGGAAGTCGCTCAGTCGTGTCTGACTCTTTGTGACTCCATGACAATAACCCCACCAGGCTACTCTGTCCATGGAATTCTCCAAAAAAGGATACTGAAGTGGGTAGCCATTCCCTTCTCCAGGGGATCTTCCTGACCCAAGGATCAAACCTGGGTCTTCTGCACTGAAGGCAGATTCTTTACCATCTGAGCTACCAGGGAAGCCCATCAGATCAGATCAGATCAGTCACTCAGTCGTGTCCGACTCTTTGCGACCCCATGAATCCCAGCACGCCAGGCCTCCCCGTCCATCACCAACTCCTGGAGTTCACTCAGACTCACGCCCATCAAGTCAGTGATGCCATCCAGCCATCTCATCCTCTGTCATCCCCTTCTCCTCCTGCCCCCAATCCCTCCCAGCATCAGAGTCTTTTCCAATGAGTCAACTCTTCACATGAGGTGGCCAAAGTACTGGAGTTTCAGCTTTAGCATCATTCCTTCCAAAGAAATCCCAGGGCTGATCTCCTTCAGAATGGACTGGTTGGATCTCCTTGCAGTCCAAGGGACTCTCAAGAGCCTTCTCCAACACCACAGTTCAAAAGCATCAATTCTTCGGCGCTCAGCCTTCTTCACAGTCCAACTTTCACATCCATACATGACCACTGGAAAAATCATAGCCTTGACTAGACAAACCTTTGCTGGCAAAGTAATGTCTCTGCTTTTGAATATGCTATCTAGGTTGGTCATAACTTTCCTTCCAAGGAGTAAGCGTCTTTTAATTTCATGGCTGCAATCACCATCTGCAGTGATTTTGGAGCCCAAAAAATAAAGTCTGTCACTGTTTCCACTGTTTTCCCATCTATTTCCCTTGAAGTGGTGGGACCGGATGCCATGATCTTCGTTTTCTGAATGTTGAGCTTTAAGCCAACTTTTTCACTCTCCACTTTCACTTTCAGCAAGAGGCTTTTGAGTTCCTCTTCACTTTCTGCCATAAGGGTGGTGTCATCTGCATATCTGAGGTTGTTGATATTTCTCCCGGCAGTCTTGATTCCAGCTTGTGTTTCTTCCAGTCCAGCGTTTCTCATGATGTACTCTGCATATAAGTTAAATAAACAGGGTGACAATATACAGCCTTGATGTACTCTTTTTCCTATTTCGAACCAGTCTGTTGTTCCATGTCCAGTTCTAACTGTTGCTTCCTGACCTGCATACAAATTTGTCAAGAGGCAGATCAGGTGGTCTGGTATTCCCATCTCTTGAAGAATTTTCCACAGTTTATTGTGATGCACACAGTCAAAGGCTTTGGCATAGTCAATAAAGCAGAAATAGATGTTTTTCTGGAACTCTCTTGCTTTTTCCATGATCCAGCGGATGTTGGCAATTTGATCTTTGGTTCCTCTGCCTTTTCTGAAACCAGCTTGAGTATCAGGAAGTTCACGGTTCACATATTGCTGAAGCCTGGCTTGGAGAATTTTGAGCATTACTTTACTAGCGTGTGAGATGAGTGCAATTGTGCGGTAGTTTGAGCATTCTTTGGCATTGCCTTTCTTTGGGATTGGAATGAAAACTGACCTTTTCGAGTCCTGTGGCCACTGCTGAGTTTTCCAAATGTGCTGGCATATTGAGTGTAGCACTTTCACAGCATCATCTTTCAGGATTTGGAATAGCTCAGCTGGAATTCCATCACCTCCACTAGCTTTGCCATAAAAGTGAACTATTCAGATACAATTTACATACAGTATAATGTACCCATTTAAAATGTGCAAAAACTCTTTTTGAGTTTTGACAAATGTATTATTGTGAAACCCTCACCAAATTCAAGATACAATGTTTATATTACACCAAATAGTGTCCCTTTTGATAATACAAATGAATCTGAGTCCATATTGGATCTATTTTACTTGAACCTTTGTATGCTACTGCTTTTGCTATAAGTTAAAAATGTTGCTGATGGCCTGAAATATACAGGAGCCCTCATTCTCAAGGGCTGACCTTTAAAGTTATATAACACTTTCCATTTACATAGAGATTAAAAAGTTGCAGAACAGAGGATAACATTTGTCTTGCTGGAGGTTTATAGGAACACTGTGAAGGGACCTATATGAACAAATAGCTGCCAAGAACAAAGGATTCTGACACCAAGAAGTCTGTAGCAACCAACCACATTCCCTCCCCTTTTAGTATAAAAGAAGCCTGAATTCTAACCCAGAGGAGATGGTTCTTTGGGACACTAGTCAACCATCTTCTTAAGTTTCCTGGCTTTCTGAAGGAAGTTGCCACTCCTTGCCCTAACAACTCATCTCTCGATTTACTGTCCTGTCATGCGGTGAGCAGTACAAACTTAAACTCAGTAATATTCACAATCCCTCTCTCATCACTGGCCCCATGAAACCACAGGTCTGTTGTCACTAACAATTAGATAGCTTTTTCTAGAATTTGTTAATTCTAATAAACCATGTTAATTCTAATAAACCGAATTAACATGGTTTTTGTTCAACATTTTGTTTCTGAGATTCATCAACGTTGTTGTATATAATAATATATTTCATTCATTTTTATTGTTGAGTAGTATTTAGCTCTATAGACAGTTATGTCACAACCTACTTATCTATTCATGGACATTTGGGTTGTTTCTAGTTTGGGACTATTATGAACAAAGTTGCTATGAACATTTGTGTAAAAGTCTTTGTGTAGATGGGCTTCCCCAATGCCTCAGTGGTAAAGAATCCACCTGCAGTAGAGGAGACAGGTGAGATGCAGGTTTGATCCCTGGGTTGGAAGATCCCCTGCACAAGGAAATGGCAACCTATTGCAATATTCTTGCCTGAAAAACCCCATGGACAGAGGAGCCTGATGGGCTACAGTCCACAGGGTTGCAGAGTCTGAACGACAGAGCATTTTGTGTAGATGTAGGTTTTCATCTCTCTTGATAAATACCTAAAGGTGGAATAATAGTGTCAATTGCTAGTGTGTTTAGAAACTGCAAAACCACTTCCAAAGTGGTTTTACCATTTTACATTCCTACCAGCAAAACAAGAGAATTCCAGGTTGTTCCACATCCTTATCAGCACTTTGTATATTTTCAGTTGTTTTCATTTCAGCCATTTTAGTGGCGTGTTGTAGTATCTCATTATGGTCTTAACTTCCCTAGTGATGAAAAATGTTGAGAATGTCTTCTTCTGTTTATTTGTGATCCCCTTATCTTCTCTAGTGATGGGTCACCTACTTGCTTTGGGTTTAATTTGTTCTTTTTGTACTAACATCTTAAGGCAGTTGCTGTTGTTCAGTTGCTCAGTTGTGTTCAACTCTTTGCAACACCATGGACTGCAGCACGCCAGGCTTCCCTGTCCATCACCATCTCCAGGAACTTGCTCAAACTCATGTCCATTGAATCGATACCATCCACCCATCTCGTCCTCTGTCATCCCCTTCTCCTTCTGCCTTCAATCTTTTCCAGCATCAGGGTCCTTTCTAATGAGTCAGCTCTTTGCATTAGGTGGCCAAAGTATTAGAGCTACAGTTTCAGCATCAGTCCTTCCAATGACTTCCAATTCAGGGTTGATCTCCTTTAGGATTGACTGGCTTGATCTTCTTGCAGTCCATGGGACTCTCTCAAGAGTCTTCTCCAACACCACAGCTCAAAAACATAAATTCTTTGGCACTTAGCCTTCTTTACGGTCCAACTCTCATATCCATACATGACTACTGGAAAAACCATAGCTTTGACTAGCAGACCTTTGTTGGCAAAGCAGTGTTTTAAGGCAGAATCTTATGTTATTCACGTTAGACTTTCATTTTACTTTCTACCTTTCCTAATATAAATATTTAATGCTAGTAATTTCCTCTAAGCACTGTTTAGTTGCATTTCTTCAGATTTTGATATGCTGTTTTTTCATTCAGTTCAAAATATTTTTGAACTTCCCTTTTGATTTCTTTGACTCATGGGTTATTTAGAAATGTAATCTTTAGTTTCCAAATATCCAGGTATTACCCAAATAGCTGTTACTGATTACTTGTTGTATCGTATCTGTAATCATAGAATATGTTCTCTATCCTTTTAAATATACTGAGATTAGTTTTATGGTCCAGAACCAGTTTTATGGTATGTTTCATATGCACTTAAAAAGAACGCATTTTCTTCTGTGACTGCGTTTGAGTGTTCTATAAATGTCAAGTAGATTATTAAGTTGGTTGATAGTGTTGCTCAGGGTTCTATAACTTCACTGACTATATATTGTATCAACTACTGAGAAGGGAGTGTTGGAATCTCAAATTATAATTATTTTTCTATTTATAACTTCAGTCCAATTAGTTTTTATATTAGGAATCTTGAAGTTCTACCATAATGTGCATTAAGTGTAGATTTGTTTTTTGCATGCACTGGGTCAGCCAAAACAACTGCTTTGTTTTTTGGTTGCAGCGTGTGGGCTTCCTCTAGTTGTGGTGTGGATGGACTTTTCCTGTTGTAGTGCAAGGGCTCAGTAGCTGTGGTGCACAGGCTCGTAATTGTGGCATGTGGGCTTAGTTGCTCCACAAGTTCCCCTACCCAGGACTGAACCCACATCCCCTGCATTGGAAGGCAGATTCTAACCACTGGACCACCAACGAAGTCCCATAAACACAGGTTTAGTGTGCCTTTCTGATGAAATGAGTGTTGCACTGTTATGAAACAGCCTTTTTTTCCCCTGGTAATATTCCTTGTTCTTAAGTCTGTCTGATAATAATATAGCCACTCTAACTTTCTTATGATTAGTGTCTGCATGGCTTACCTTCTTACAGCCTTTTAATTTTAACCTAACCATATATTTATATTTAATGCACATCATGTAGCTGTTATAGTTGGGTCTTGTTTTGTTATCCAGTCCAACAGTGTGGTTGCTTAATATGCTCTTTATTCTATCCACTGAACTTTGAGTAGTTTCTTTTTACTTCATTTGATTTTCTGTCTTTTATTTCTCTTATTTATTCATGTTTTCCTTGAAAACTTTGAGTATATTTCTATCAATTCTTTTAAGGTCTTAGTCTGTTAATTCTGTTATCTGTCAAAAGTCTTTCTTTTGACAAATTTTTCTCCTGGTTTTGGATTCCATTTTTCTTCCTCATATCTCAAGTGACTTTAAAATCTGATGATGAATATTATGAATTTTACATGGTTGTGTGTTAAATTCTATTGTCTTCTTTGAAAAAAAGTAGGCTTTGTGTGATTAGCCACTTATTTTGGTTTTATTAGGGCAAAGCTAGAGTTGCCTTTGCTCTAAGATGAGTTTAGACCCATATATTCAGTGAGAATCTGCCACTGTGGTGTGTAAGATCTGAAACATTTCAAACCACTGCTGTTTGAGCTCTGGAAAATGTTTAGTGTAAAGCTCGTTGGCCTCTCTTTGCCCAGTTTCATGCAATTTCACTCATTCATGTGTGACTTGATATTTCAGCAGACTCAAGAGGACTCTTATGCTACCCTCTTGGAACTCTTTCTCTGAGTGGCTTCCTCATCTGATAGTATTCTTCATCTCATTCCAGCTGCCTCAGCCTCTCTGAATGTCAATCTCTGCCTCTGCCTGAGCAAGACAGCCTCTCTCTGCTTGGGATTTCCATCAGAGGACGGCAATCTAGGAAGAAAGCTGGGGCAACTCATAGGGCTCATCTCATTCATTTCCTTCTCTCAGAGACTGCAGTCCTGTACTGTAATATGTGAAAAAAATTTTCCTATATCTTGTTTAGTTTTCTACTAGTTTAAGTCTGATCCCATTAACTCCACCCTGAGTCTACATATGTACTTTCATAACTTTTTTCTCTTGATATATTATTAACATGTTTATGTAAATATATATACTTCTTTGATATTATTTTTAGTGGCTGAATATGGTTGTACCACATAAATCTAATTTTTGCAATGAATCTCTTATTTCTAGAAATTTAAGGGTTTCCAGTTTTATTTTTCATGAATAGCACTGCAATGAACATTTTCATATTTCCTCTATACTTTAGGCTTTTCAGATAATTATCCAAAGAACTGAGTCATAAGGCTTGCATTTTTGTAAAGTTTTGATGTAACAAAATGTCTTCCAGAAAAATTAATTTACAATCCTGTTCACAGTATATAAACTTACATTTCTTTTAAAACTATTTAATGCAAAATCTGCATTAATTCAACATTTTTTTGGGAAAAGTACACTGTGTGCCAAGCACTGTGCTAAAAAGATGAAAATGGTAGATTAATAAAAACATTAAAGTTGCTGCAAAGAACGTTAAGTCTTTTTAGGAAGACAGGTATGTGCAGAAACAATTATAGAACAGAAAAATAAAGGTATAATATAGGCATGCACAAAATACCACGGTAAGGAGAGCCAATATTGCCAATTTCTGCCTGGAAGGGATCAGATCAGATCAGATCAGTCATTCAGTCGTGTCCGACTCTTTGTGACCCCATGAATCACAGCACGTCAGGCCTCCCTGTCCATCACCAACTCCTGGAATTCACTGAGACTCACGTCCATCGAGTCAGTGATGCCATCCAGCCATCTCATCCTCTGTCGTCCCCTTCTCCTCCTGCCCCCAATCCCTCCCAGCATCAGGGTCTTTTCCAATGAGTCAACTCTTCGCATGAGGTGGCCAAAGTACTGGAGTTTCAGCTTTAGCATCATTCCTTCCAAAGAAATCCCAGGGCTGATCTCCTTCAGAATGGACTGGTTGGATCTCCTTGCAGTCCAAGGGACTCTCAAGAGTCTTCTCCAACACCACAGTTCAAAAGCATCAATTCTTCGGTGCTCAGCCTTCTTCACAGTCCAACTCTCACATCCATACATGACCACTGGAAAAACCATAGCCTTGACTAGACGAACCTTTGTTGGCAAAGTAATGTCTCTGCTTTTCAATATGCTATCTAGGTTGGTCATAACTTTTCTTCCAAGGAGTAAGCATCTTTTAATTTCATGGCTGCAATCACCATCTGTAGTGATTTTGGAGCCCCCAAAAATAAAGTCTGACACCATTTCCACTGTTTCCCCATGTATTTCCCATGAAGTGATGGGACCAGATGCCATGATCTTTGTTTTCTGAATGTTGAGCTTTAAGCCAACTTTTTCACTTTCCTCTTTCACTTTCATCAAGAGGCTTTTGAGTTCCTCTTCACTTTCTGCCATAAGGGTGGTGTCATCTGCATATCTGAGGTTATTGATATTTCTCCCGGCAATCTTGATTCCAGCTTGTGTTTCTTCCAGTCCAGCGTTTCTCATGATGTACTCTGCATATAAGTTAAATAAACAGGGTGACAATATACAGCCTTGACAAACTCCTTTTCCTATTTGGAACCAGTCTGTTGTTTCATGTCCAGTTCTAACTGTTGCTTCCTGACCTGCATACAAATTTCTCAAGAGGCAGATCAGGTGGTCTGGTATTCCCATCTCTTTCAGAATTTTCCACAGTTTATTGTGATGCACACAGTCAAAGGCTTTGGCATAGTCAATAAAGCAGAAATAGATGTTTTTCTGGAACTCTCTTGCTTTTTCTATGATCCAGCGGATGAACAGTTCAGCACAAGTGTCTAAACTGAATATATTAAAGTATGATAAGTGGGGTCATCAGACAAGCCTGGGGAGGCACAGAGCAGAGAGCATTCCTGGCAGAGAGAACAGCATATGCAGTGATGGCAAGGAGAGGAGCAGCACTGCCTATTGAGATGCTATTAAGGCAGAGGGAAGGAATTTGTAGAAGATAAAGCTAAAAAAGTTTTCAACATTTAAGTCATTAAAAATTCTGTTATAGGGTGAGAGGAACTTTCAAGAGGGAGGGGACATATGCATACTTATGGCTGATTTATGCTGCTGTATGGCAGAAACCAACACAGCACTGTAAAGCAATTATCTACCATTTAAAATTTTTAAAAATATTTAAAGATATTTAATAAAAGAATTCTGTATATCTTGTTAAGGAATTTGGATTTTACTCTAAAGACAAAAATATAACCAGATTCATTATGGACTCCAATTCATTTTAATCTTTTTGAAATTGGAAACTGAAGGGTTTTTGATTCTATCATGAAGTTCCTGAAGATTTCAATGGTTCCAACCTTTGTCTGGATCCACAGTTGTGATGGGAGAATGAACTGGACTGTATAGTTCCTATAGTAATCTCTGTTTTTAAGTATTACATAATTTCCCAATCCTAATAAGTGGAATTTAAATATTTAAAGCAGTACCATAAACACACAAGTGCAATTAAGAGATGAAACCTTGTAATTTATTAGCAGCCCTGCTGCTGCTACTGCTGCTAACTCACTTCAGTCTTGTCCGACTCTGTGCAACCCCATAGATGGCAGCCCACCAGGCTCCCCCGTCCCTGGGATTCTCCAGGCAAGAACACTGTATTTTACTTCTTTTTGTTTTAATCTGAGAAAGAGGGCACTGCTGTCACATTTTCATATTATGCCCTAGCATCCCCTCATAGCCACTATTGTTTAAGGAACAGGTGTGTCTCACAGGTAAAACAGAGATTTCCAATAGCCCCAGGCAACCCAGATAAGTGAATGGATAAATTACTGTACATTCACACCATGGAATACTACTCAGCAATAAAAAGGAATACTTGCTCAAAAACTTAAATGACCCTTGGGAGAAATTATGCTGAGTGAAAGAAGGATACATATTATATCATATTTATAAAACATTCACACAATAATATAATAGTGAGGAACAGATTAGCGGTTGCCAGGGTTTAGGGACTGGGGGAAAACCCTAAAAAAATCCTTACGGGTAGTATGAGGGAAACTTGGAGTGATGTAACAGCTGTGTAATTTGATTGTAGTGGCAGCCCCATAAATCTACACGTGATAAAATTAATGTACACTAACACACACAAAAAACTTCATAAATGGGTCAAATGTATTTTGAGTTGTTACCCTTTCCCACTTTCTTGAAAAAGTAAAACCCTTTACCTGTGCTGCAGTTTGACAGGTCGTCTTTCGTCAGATCAATCACAGAATCATGTTTCTTCTTCTCTATAGCCTGGAAAGTTGTTAAAAAATAAGATTTTGCCTCAACAGAAAATGTTTTTTTAAAAATAAAACATGTTATTTCAAATTACCATTTATAAGCTAGAGATTGAACATTCTTTAAGTTTTACAGTTTAGTTCAACTCTACTATGAAAGAGAAGCTCGTAAAATACTATCCAGTTTCTGTGAGGATGACAGGAGAGTCTAAATGAATTAATCTGGTAATAAACACAGTTGTGAAACATGTTTATCATTAGCTACTTGCTTTTTAATGTTTAAACTTTACTGGAACCTGGTCATACTAACTAATCAGATATTAATTTCTCAGAGAATGACTCTCCCAAAGAATGAATGACATAGATGAGTCATCCAACATGTAGCAACACTAAAGTTCCTAGAACTAACATATTCAAATAAATAATATTCAGAGACAATGTTTACTACCTACCATAGCTCTCTTTTCAGCATCAGCTGAATTGTTAGAATTTCCTGATGCAATTTTTCCAGTAGCTGAAAGAAAATTATTAAAATATGAACATTTTACAAGTTTACTAACTATTCAATATTTATGGACTTTATAAGATACAAATGCTGAAACAATAATAATGGGGATGCTAACTAACCATTATATAATCATAAAAATTTGTAACTCAACTGACGTATTCCAAAGACCAATGGACCAGTCCAAAAAAAGCACAATCTAATTTTGGTTCAAAAGGTTTTGGTACCTTTACAACTGTATTAGTAACTCTTTTTTGAGTATCTGTCTCTAAACTACTGTAGCATTTGAGGAAATAAACTTGGAAATGTACACATTTTTAAAATTTATAGTATCTTTAGACCACCTGGAATGGCTGAAGAGGATTCTTCATACAACCAGTAAAGGCATCAGATAAATGCATAATATCCCTTAACTATCTGATTTACAATCTTAACAGCCCAAATCATGAGGGCAATTAAGTAGTTATGTAAGTGGAGATAAAGTTTTCTGAAAATAAGATGCAAATTAAATTCTCTTAATATATACTAAAAATGAAAACGAAATGGGGAATTTTGAAGAAGAAATTATGAGCCAACAGATAGCTATTTTAAGGGAAAGGAAATTGATTGGGAATCTAAGGTTAAAGATTTTTACCTAAGTATAATGAGAAACTCTAAAAAGTAACATAGGTGTTATTTTTTTTAAGTTAAAAGAAATCAAAGATTAACTAAACATTAGCCAAACTTTATTTTTTGCTTTTTTGGCTGTGCTGTGCAGCATGTGGGACCTTAGTTCCCCAGCCAGAAATCAAACCTGTTCCCTCTGCATTGGGAGACCAGTCTTGACCATTTAACTGCCAGGGAAGTCCCAGATTAGCCAAACTTTAAATCCAAAAGTACATCACTACCACCACCAAGATCAGAGCAAACAAGTACAAATAACAGATATGAAAGTATTTTTATAATTTATAAAGCCACTCAACACAAGTAAACAAAGAAACAACAAGTAAAGAAAGAAAAGGCCATAGATTGATTAACACAAGGTTAAAAAGAACCTCAACTTTATTAAACAATCAACTGATTTATTCAGGTTAATCACAGATATAAATTAAACATTTTTAAGAGTAGAATTTTCAATTCTGTTTTAAATACTGTTTTGAGGCTTTCTGATTTGACAGATCATATTTTAATCAACTTAACATACCTGTTGGATTTGATGCAACTGGAGTTGTCAAATTAGGACTTTCCACAGAAATCAACAGGACGTCATTATTACTAAAATGAAACAAATATGTATTATTATGTTGAGACATGTAATCAATGGTTATAATTATTCTATTTTACCATTTCATAACTGATATGTTTAATCTAAGAACTGGTGGGGGGAGTCAGAATGATGATTAACCAAGTACCGAAGAAACCCTGGGTATAACCAATTATTTATATAATCAAAAGTTCACGATACACAATGAATTCAGTAGAGATCCTTAAAATTTAGTAGAGATTCATTTACAATAAAGCCAAATGTACAATCTATAAGTATACAAGATCTATACATGTACAAAATATACAAATGTCACTCTAGCACACATATGTGCCTTCGTGAAAATGAAACAATGTATAAAAGAAACAAACTCTTTGTTACAGATGAAGAAGTATAAAAATATACTTAAAAATTAATTCTGCCACTACTTTACATTGTATTACAATAGTAGCAACATTTACCACAGGTAAGAAACTGAGGAAAGGATGATAAATGATGCTGATTATGGTTACAGAATATTCTGAGTCAGAAGACTGTCTTCTGCTCCATTTTACTCTGACTGCATTTTTTTGAATCTGACATTTAAAATCGGAATTTTTGTTAAGAAAAATCTTAACACAAAGTTTAGTAAGCCAATTTAATTTGCTACATTAATTTCACGTGACTGGTACACAAGGTTGTGCCATTTTCTTATAGATGCTCTTAATTCTTAGCTTTGCTATTTGGTCTATGATTCATTTCAAGTTATTTTTGTATATGTTGTAAGAGGTTCACTTTCCCTCTCTGGTTACTCCAGCAACATTTGTTGAAAAGACTACCTCTTCCTTATTAAATTATTTTGGCAACTTCATTGAAAACCAATGGACTCTCTGTATACTTTAATTTGTCCACTGATTTATATTTCTTTCCTCATGCCAATACCATTCTCTTAATTCTTATAGCCTCACAGTTAAGTCGAACTCAGGTAGTATATGTCTTCCAACGTTATTCTTTTATAACACTGTTTTCACCTTCTAGGTCTTTTGCATTTCACACAAGTTTTTTTTTGTTGTTGTTGTTTTTGTTAGTTTATTTTCGGTTGTGCTGGGTCTTCAGTGCTGTACAGGCTTTTCTATAGTTGTGGTGCATGGGCGTCTCATTGCTGTGGAGCACAGGCTCTACGATATGAGGGCTTCACAAGCTATAGCACATGGGCATAGTAGTTGTGGGTCTTGGGCTCCAGAGCACAGGCTCAATATTTGTGGTGTATGTATGGGCTTAGTTGCTCTGTGGCATGTGTGATCTTCCTGGACAAGGGATTGAAACCATTGTCTCCTGCACTGGCAGGCAGATTCTTTACCACTGAGGCACCAAGGAAACACTTCACACAAGTTTTGGATCCGTTTGTTACTTTCTACAGAAAAGGATGCCAAGATTTTAAGAGTGCACTAAATATATAGAACAATCCGGGTGAAGTGACATCAACAATGAATTTTCTGATTTGTAAACATGGCATCTCACTATATATTTATACCTCCTTCGTCTCAGTAATATTTTGTACATTTAAAAATTACTAAATAACTTTTCCAATAGCAGTTTTACGTTTATAGTAAAGTTGAGTAGAATGTACAGTGTTTTCCCATATACCTCCTAACCCCTCCCACACACCCTCCCACAAAATCCTGTACCACAGTGGTACTCTTGTTACAACTGATGAAACTATGCTAACATTACCATTATTGCCAAAGTTCATAGTTTACAACAGCATTCACTCTCTTTTACAACTATTTGGCTGTATGGGGTCTTAGTTGTGGCACGGGGATCTTTAGTTGTGGCAGGCAGGATATCCAGCTGTGGCATAGGCACTGCACTCTTCGTTGTGGGATCTGGTTCCTTGACCAGGGATTGAACCCGGGGTCCCTGCATTGTGAGCACAGAGTCAGCCACTGGACCACCAGGGAAGTCCCACAGTAGCATTTATTCTTAGTGTTAGGATGTTCTATGGATTTTGACAAATGTATAATGACAAGTATCCACCATTACAGTATAATATAAAATAGTTACACTGCCCCAAAATCCCCAGTGCTTTGCCTGCCTATTCATCTCTCCCTACTAACTTCTGACAACATTTGATTTCTTACTATCTCCATTCAGTTCAGTTGCTCAGTCGTGTCCAACTCTTTGTGACCCCATGAATCGCAGCATGCCAGGCCTCCCTGTACATCACCAACTCCTGGAGTTCACTCAGACTCACGCCCATCGAGTCAGTGATGCCATCCAGCCATCTCATCCTCTGTCGTCCCCTTCTCCTCCTGCCCCCAATCCCTCCCAGCATCAGAGTCTTTTCCAATGAGTCAACTCTTCACATGAGGTGGCCAAAGTACTGGAGTTTCAGCTTTAGCATCATTCCTTCCAAAGAAATCCCAGGGCTGATCTCCTTCGGACTGGACTGGTTGGATCTCCTTGCAGTCCAAGGGACTCTCAAGAGTCTTCTCCAACACCACAGTTCAAAAGCATCAGTTCTTCAGCGCTCAGCTTTCTTCACAGTCCAACCCTCACATCCATACATGACAACTGGAAAAACCATAGCCTGACTAGACGGACCTTTGTTGGCAAAGTAATGTCTCTGCTTTTGAATATGCTATCTAGGTTGGTCATCACTTTTCTTCCAAGGATAAGCACCTTTTAATTTCATGGCTGCAGTCACCATCTGCAGTGATTTTGGAGCCCCAAAAAATAAAGTCTGACACTGTTTCCACTGTTTCCCCATCTATTTCCCATGAAGTGATGGGACCAGATGCCATGATCTTCATTTTCTGAATGTTGAGCTTTAAGCCAACTTTTTCACTCTCCTCTTTCACTTTCATCAAGAGGCTTTTGAGTTCCTCTTCACTTTCTGCCATAAGGGTGGTGTCATCTGCATATCTGAGGTTGTTGATATTTCTCCCGGCAATCTTGATTCCAGCCTGTGCTTCTTCTAGCACAGCATTTCTCATGATGTACTCTGCATAGAAGTTAAATAAGCAGGGTGACAATATACAGCCTTGACGTACTCTTTTTCCTACTTGGAACCAGTCTGTTGTTCCATGTCCAGTTCTAACTGTTGCTTCCTGACCTGCATATAGGTTTCTCAAGAGGCAGGTCAGGTGGTCTGGTATTCCTATCTCTTGAAGAATTTTCCACAGTTTATTGTGATCCACACAGTCAAAGGCTTTGGCATAGTCAATAAAGCAGAAATAGATGTTTTTCTGGAACTCTCTTCCTTTTTCCATGATCTAGCGGATGTTGGTAATTTGATCTCTGATTCCTCTGCCTTTCCTAAAACCTGCTTGAACATCTGGAAGTTCACGGTTCACATATTGCTGAAGCCTGGCTTGGAGAATTTTGAGCATTACTTTACTAGCACGTGAGATGAGTGCAATTGTGCGGTAGTTTGAGCATTCTTTGGCATTGCCTTTCTTTGGGATTGGAATGAAAACTGACCTTTTCCAGTCCTGTGGCCACTGCTGAGTTTTCCAAATGTGCTGGCATATTGAGTGCAGCACTTTCACAGCATCATCTTTCAGGATTTGAAATAGCTCCACTGGAATTTCATCACCTCTACTAGCTTTGTTTGTAGTGATACTTTCTAAGGCCCACTTGACTTCATATTCCAGGATGTCTGGGTCTAGGTGAGTGATCACACCATCATGATTACCTGGGTCGTGAAGATCTTTTTTGTACAGTTCTTCTGTGTATTCCTGCCACCTCTTCTTAATATCTTCTGCTTCTGTTAGGTCCATACCATTTCTGTCCTTTATCCAGCCCATCTTCGCATGAATTGTTCCCTTGGTATCTCTAATTTTCTTGAAGAGATCCCTAGTCTTTCCCATTCTGTTGTTTTCCTCTATTTCTTTCCATTGATCACTGAGGAAGGCCTTATCTCTTCTTGCTATTCTTTGGAACTCTGCATTCAGATGCTTATGTCTCCATAGTTTTACCTTTTCTAGAATGTCATGTAGTTGAAATCACCAGTATATGGCTTTCTCATATTGGCTTCTTTTCACTTAATAATACACATTTAAGTTTCCTCCAGGTCTTTTCATAGCTTGATAGCTCATTTCTTTTCTTTTTTTTTTTTAAGCACTAAATAGTATTCTATTGTCTGAATGTACCACATTTGTTTATCCCTTCACTTACGGAAGGACATCCTGGGGCAAGTTTTGGCAGTTATGAACAAAACACATTTTATATTATTCTATTTTCTCTCCTTTTTTAGCATATTATACTATTTTAATTAGTAGCTTCCCTAGAGTTTGCAATATACATTGACAACTACTCCAAGTCAGTTGTCAAATAAATTCTACACTGCTTCAAAAGGAGTACCTTCGTTCTCAGTTACATCCGACTCTTTGTGATCCCATTAACTGTAGCCCATCAGGCTCCTCTGTCCATAGAATTTCCCAAGAATATTGGAGTGAGTTGCCATTTCCTCTTCCAGGGGATCTTCCCCACCCAGAAATTGAACCTGCGTCTCCTGCATGGCAGGCAAATTCTTTTCTGTTGTGTCACTGATAAAAGCCCCTACAAGTACCTTATAATAATAAAATATTCCTAATTCCTCTTTCTGTTCCTTGAATCAGTGCTGCCATTCATTTCACTTATAGTAAGTGTGTTAACAAGCACACACATGCATACACAATCAAATACACTGTTGCTATTAATTTGAACAAACTCTTATCAGTTAAATCAACTAAGAAGAAAAATAAAAGGTTCTACTTTATGTTCATGCATTCCTTTTCTTTATGTAGATCTGATTTTCTGACATACCATTTTCCTTCTCTATGAAGAATTTTTAACATTTCCTGTAAGGCAGATCTATTGGCACCTAATACCCTAAATTTTTGTTTGTCTGAGAAAGACTATTTCTCCTTCAACTTTGAAGGATGTCCACAGTGCAAAGCATTTTAGGTTGGTAAATTTTGTTCTCATAACACTTGAAAAACTTCACTCTACTTTCTTATTGTTTGTATAGTTTAAAGAAGTTGATGTAACTCTTACCTTAGCTCCTCCATAGATAAGGTGCTTTTTCCTTGGCTTTCAAGATAGCTTCAATTTTCTGAAGTTTAAACTATATTTAGGTGTATGTGTTTGGTATTTATCCTGCTTGGTGTTCTCTGAGCTCCCTGGATTGTGGTTTGGTCTCTAATGTTTATTTGGGAGAAATTCTTAGTCACTGTTACTTCAAACATTGCTTTTGTTCCTTTCTTTCTTCCTTCTGGAATTCCCATTATGCATATGTAATTCCCTTTGTAGTAGGCGACCTGAGCTCTTGGATATTCTGGGTTGTTATTGTCATTTTTTTCCCCTCTTAGTCATATTATTAAAGTCAGTCATCGCTTTTCTTAGCAATGTCTAACTAATAAACCCATAAACAGCTTTCTTCAATTCTGTCAGTAGTTTTTATCTCAAGCATTTTTCTTAGAATTTCCATCTCTCTGTTTACATTACCAACCAGTTCTTGGATTTTGTCTCTTTCCATTAAAGTACATTAATCATAGTTTCTAAAAAATTCCTGGTTTGATAATTTCAACATTCCTGCCATATCTGACTCTGGTTCTGATGCTCGTTTGGTATCTTCAAATTGTTGTTTTTGATTTTTAGTCGGGTCATTTTTTTGTTGAAAGGTAGACATGATGTACTGGTTAAAAGGAACTATGGTAAACAGGCCTTCAGTAATGCAGTGGTAAAATGTGCGGAAGGAGGAGGCACTCTACTTTTCTTATGATTAGGCCTTTTAGTGAGCCTGTGCCCCTAGAATGTGAAATTCACTAGTTCGTCTCTGTCCCCACAGCCCTCTTAGGTGGGACAGGATGGCGAGAAGGGGCTGGAGTTGTCTATTTCTCTTCCTCCATGTGTAATGCTAAAGGGAGCACATGTTGGATGTTTTCTTTCCCCCAGGTAGGTTAATCTCTGGTAATAGTTTCTCCTGAGGGTTCAGTTCAGCTCAGTTCAGTCACTCAGTTGTGTCCAACTCTTTGCGACCCCATGAATCGCAGCACGCCAGGCCTCCCTGTCCATCACCAACTCCCGGAGTTCACTGAGACTCACGTCCATCGAGTCAGTGATGTCATCCAGACATCTCATCCTCTGTCGTCCCCTTCTCCTCTTGCCCCTAATCCCTCCCAGCATCAGAGTCTTTTCCAATGAGTCAACTCTTTGCATGAGGTGGCCAAAGTACTGGAGTTTCAGCTTTAGCATCATTCCTTCCAAAGAAATCCCAGGGCTGATCTCCTTCAGAATGGACTGGTTGGATCTCCTTGCAGTCCAAGGGACTCTCAAGAGTCTTCTCCAACACCACAGTTCAAAAGCATCAATTCTTCGGCACTCAGCCTTCTTCACAGTCCAACTCTCACATCCATATATGACCAGTGGAAAAACCATAGCCTTGACTAGACGAATCTTTGTTGGCAAAGTAATGTCTCTGCTTTTCAATATGCTATCTAGGTTGGTCATAACTTTTCTTCCAAGGGGTAAGCATCTTTTAATTTCATGGCTGCAGTCACCATCTGTAGTGATTTTGGAGCCCAGAAAAATAAAGTCTGACACTGTTTCCACTGTTTCCCCATGTATTTCCCATGAAGTGGTGGGACCGGATGCCATGATCTTCCTTTTCTGAATGTTGAGCTTTAAGCCAACTTTTTCACTCTCCACTTTCACTTTCATCAAGAGGCTTTTGAGTTCCTCTTCACTTTCTGCCATAAGGGTGGTGTTGTAGGGTATTCAAAAGCTTTTTTACCTTGCCCATTGCTGGAAACATGAAAGAATTTTTTTCCAGTGAAGATCAGTAGAGCTCATATAGGTAAAACTCACAAAACTGTGCCTTCTCCAATACCAGGACACTGCCCCCCTTCTGCCTTCCTCCTGCCTTGGAGTTTTTAACTCTGAGATTTATCTACTCTGAGCCTTCAGCAATTACAATTTGGGATTCCCTACCCCAGCAGTGGTTGCCGTGGAGGTTTCTGATCCTGTTCCAGGATGTTTTGATTCTCCATTTTTGCCTGATTCTATCTCCAATTTGAGGGGCAGTAGTTTGCTCAATGACCTTACTTCTATGGTGGATCAGAGATGAGTGGTTGATTTTTTTCAGTTTGTTCAGCTTTTTACTTGTTAGTATGGAGTGATGACACCTCACATGCTAGATCAGAAATCTGAAGTCTACTTTGTAGTTCTGAAATTAGGTCTTATATATATATTCTGGTAATTTACTCCTATGAATACCACATTCTTTGATGATATTATGTTCATAAGTGGCATTAATTTAAAATTTTAAATTGTTTATTGCCTGTATATAGAAATACTATAAGAAAACAGTATTATATATAACATATATACACACAGCACATAGTACAGAGGAAGGGTGTGATATATACACAGACATAGACCCTATACGGGTCTTCCCAGATGGAGCAGTGGTAAAGAATCTGTCCACCAATGCAGGAGATGCAAGAGATGTGGGTTTGATGCCTGGGTCAGGAAGATCCCCTAAAGCAGGAAACGACAATCCACTACAGTATTCTTGTCTGGAAAATTTCATGGACAGAGAAGTCTGGCAGGCTACAGTCCATGACTGAGCACACACAGATACCCTATACAGAAACACAATAAAATATTTTATATTTATCCACATAGTTATAACTTCTAGCACTCTTCATTACTTTACCTTTGCATAGATCCAATTTTCCATCTGGTATTATTTTCCTTCTACCTGATGAAGCTCCTTTGTATTCCTGTAGTTCAGGTCTGCTGCTGAGGTATTTTCACTTTTTTTTTTAGTGTGAAAAAGTCTGTTTTTCTTGTACACGTCTGAAAGATATTTTCACTGAGTGTAGAACTGCAGAAACTGAGACAGTTTCTCTTTTAATCAATTAGAGATGTCGCTCCACTTCAGTACTTTAGAGACGTCTTGCTTTCAACATCTTTAAAGTTTGAATAGTTTACAGTGAGAATCCACATTCTATTTTTGTTCCTTTCCATGTAATGTGTCTTTTCTCTGGCTGCTTTTAAGATTTCCTTGTCAACACTGATTTTTAGCAATCTGGTTTGATGTGCTTTCCTTTTGCTTCTTCTTCTTAGGTTTGTCAACCTTTGTTCTTTTCTACTTATGGGTTTAGAATTTTCATCAAATTTGGAAAAATTTTAGATATATTTTCCTGCCCCCCACCTAGTGATGACTACAATGATATATATATTAGACTGATTGATACTATTCTTCAAGTTTCTCATGCTCTGTGCTTTTTCTCCTCATGCTTTTGTTTGAACAGTTTCTGATGATATTTCACTGATTCTTAAAAAGTCAGTAGTTATCTATTTTGTTATTAATCCTATCCAATGTATTTTTCAATTTAGTCCGTTTCATCTCTAGAAGTACATTTGCTTTTTTTTATATCTTCCATTTCTCCTCTCATGGTGACATTTTGCTCCATATTGTTGGATATGAAGAATATATATTGACAATTGCTATTTTATGTTGTTATCTGGTAAGCCCGTCAACCATGCTAATTCTAGGTTTGTTTCTATCATTTTGGTTTCTCCTTGTTATGGGTTATCTTTCATATTTTGCATGCCTAGTAATTTTCTAGCAGATGTCAGACAGTGTAAAATTCACACTGTTGTATGATGTTTCATTCCATCAGAGTGTATTGGACTTTATTCTCACATAAAGTTAAATTACTGAGGATTAGTTTCACTCCTCTGAGGCCTTTTAGCTTCTTGGGATAGGTCCACTGCAGTCTTTTAGTCTAGGACTAATTTAGCCCACTACAGCTATACACGTCCAAGAACTCGACCTGTTGTTCCATTTAAGTCTCTTCATTATAGCCAGTGAGAAAGAAAAAATGTTCCCAGCTCTGTGCAATCACCAGAAAATGTCTGGCCCTCTTCCTTACATTAGTACTTACCTAACCCTCTCATTTTTCTATTCTTTGCTTGTATAGATCTGTGATCAGTCAATGATTTAATGGGTTCCCTTTGGAGACTGAATTCTGCCTTTATGTAATTACCTCTTCTTCATTATTCTGCTTCAAAACTTCTAGGTAATTCAGATTCTCCAATATCTGATCTAAATGTACTAAGACCAGGCAGGCTGTTTGGGCTCCTCCCACCCCTGTTTTTCAACTTGGAAAATCCCTCCAGGCAGAGTTGGCATAATTGTTTAGTGCATTTCATTTGTTTCCTTTCTCACAGGAATCAAGTCTTGTATTCCTTGTTGAACAATGTCTGAACACAATTTTTTTATTTGGTCTAGTCTTCTGGATGTTTACAACAAAAGAACAATTCCTTTAGCAGTTAATACTTCATGAACAGGAGACATTTCCCCATACAGTGACTTCCACTTCTGTGAAATCAACTGTTTTTTAAGTACACTTTTGAACTCAGATTTAATTGAATAATTTTTATATCAAAATTATCAATAAGATATTCTGACAAAAGCTATTATTCCTAAGTTCAATAAATAAAAGTGTTCAGATCCAAATTTTTTATCAATGATATTTTACTCTTCTATTCATTTTTGGCCTCGAACAAAACTTACAAAGTTTATTTTGTATATATTTTTTTCTACTAGTCATATAGTATATGGAAGACTAATAGCTGTATTTAACTCTGTTGCTTAACTACAAAAAACTATAAGCAACTCTTTTCAGATATTCATTACACTACAGACAAAACTCTCTTTTCAAGCTCAAAATGCTTAATTTGATATCTCTACTGTTTTTAATATTTGCTGCTATAGTAGATCAAACATAATGTTATTTAAGAGTCTAAGACATTAAGCAGAAAGACTTTAAAAAGCAGAGTAAAATTTTTGTCAGTCTCATTGAAATTTTGGTTTGGGGAGGTAAGGTAAAGATTTAGAAGCCACCAAAGAGGAGAGGCCCTGGTGAACACTACAAGCTTTCAGCTGGAGAAGCCACTGAGGGCTACATCTCCAAAGTCAGAGTGAACTAGATGTAGAAGCAGACTAACCAAAGTAACAGGCCTGAATTTATACCATTCTCTGAGCAGATTAGGTGACCAGGCCCTACTCTATCTGCCAGAAGACAGAATAAATCTTGTCTATAGGAAGATATTATCCAGAGCCTCACCAATTCTTCAGAAATTATCAAGTACACTGACAGAATCAAATGACTGGAAACTGAGAGAAAAACATATACACAGATGATTGTGATACTAGAGTTATAAAACAAGAACATAAAAAAAAAAACAAACTATGAAAGTTAGTTTTTAAAATATTGAGGAAAGATAGAGAAAATAGTTAAAACCAGATGGAAATTTATCAGAAAAATAATAATCTGCCTGCAATGCAGGAGATCCAGGTTTGATCTCTGGGTCAGGAAAATCTGAAAAGCTGAAAACCCAGGAAAATCTCTAAGCCTAGAGAAGGGAATGGCTACCCATTCCAGTATTCTTGCCTGGAGAAGTGGAAAGACTTGGAAAGGGAAAAGATATTCTTGGTAAATAAATCTGACAAAAATTTAAGACAGGCAACTCAAAAGGAAAACACACAAAAGTCTTAGAGAAACTTAATGAAGGAAGTTAACCAAATTACTATCAAACATAAAGTATTTAATTTCATTATTAGAAAGAAACAATTAAAACAAATACAGGCATACCACAGAGACATAGCATGTCTGATTCCAGATCATAGTAATATTAAGTAAATACTTCAATAAAGTGGATCACATGAATTTTTTTTGATTTTCCAGTGCATATAAAAGCTATGTTTACTATACTATACTGTGCTGTATACTACACAGTAGTCTATAAAGTGTGAAAAAGCATTATGTCTAAAAAAATAATGTACATGCCTTTATTTAAAAATATTTAATTGCTAAAAGATTCTAACCCATCATGTGAGCCTTCAGTAAGTTGTAATCTTTTTGCTGATGGATGATCTTGTGTCAATGTTGATGGCTGCTGACCGATCAGGGTGGTGGTGGTTGCTGAAGGCTGGGGTGTCTATGGCAATTTCTTAAGATAATAGTTAAATCTGCTGCATGAATTAACTCATCCCATCACAAAGCAACTGGTGTTTCTGTAGCATTTTATTAGCATTTTATCCACAGAAAAACTTCTTTAAAAATTGAGTCAAACTTCTCAGACTTAGTCACTGCTTTATCAACTAAGTTTATGTAATATTCTAAATCCTTTGTTGTCCCTTCAACAGTCTTCACAGGATCTCCAACAAGAATAGATCCATCTCAAGAAACCAATTTATTTGTTTGTCCATCAAAGGTTATCATGAGATTGCAGCAATTCAGGCTCTGCTTCTAGTTCTCTTGCTATTCCACCACATTTACTCTTACTTCCTCCACTGAAGTCCTGAACCCCTCAAAGCCATCCATGAAATTTAAAATCAACCTCCTCCAAACTTTTGTTAATGCTGACCTTTTGATTTCTTGTCATGAGTCATGAGTGTTCTTAATGTATCTAGAATGGTAATTCCTTTCCAGAAAGTTTTCAAATTACTTTGCTCAGATCCATTGCAGGAATCACTATCTATAGCAGCAATAGCTAAACAAAATATGTAAAATAATAAAAGTTGAAATTACTTCTTGATCCATGGGCTGCAGAAAAGATGTTCTGTTAGCAGGCATGAAAACAACATTAATCCCATTGTAGATCACCATCAGAGCTCTTGGGTGGCCAGGTGCATTGTCAATACGCAGTAAATTTCAAGAGGAAACTTTTTTCTGAGTAGTAGATCTCAAACATGCAGTTCAGTAAAACTTTCAGTAATTTAAGCCTGGGTATGCTGTCAGCCAGGCATTGTTGCTCTACTTATACAGCACAAGCAAAGTAGATTTAGCCTAATTCTTAGGAGCCCTGAGATTTTTGGAAGGGTAAATGAGCACTGGCTTCAATTTAAAAGTCACTAGCTACATTAGGCTTCAAAAAGAGAGTCAGCTTGTTCTTTGAATTTTTTTTTCTTTTAAAAGTCAGGGCCCAAGGAGGTCAGACTTTTAAAAATTAATTAATTAGGCTGCACTGGGTTTTAGTAGCAGAACTCGGGATCTTCAATCTTCATTGCAGCATGCAGGATCTTTTAGTTGCAACATGCAAACTTAGTTGTGGCATGTGGGATCTAGTTCCCTGACCAGGGATCAAACCTGGACCACCTGCATTGGGAGGTTGGAGTTTCAGCCCCTGGACCAGCAAGGATGTCCCAATGTCCTTTGAAATTTTGAAGCCAGACATTAACTTCTCTGTTATGAAAGTCCTAGATGTCATCTTCTTGCAAAATAAGATTGCTTCATCTACACTTTTGTTTAATGTTACCATCTTTGTTAATTATCTTTGGCAGATCTTCTGGATAGTTTACTGCAACATCTACATCAGCACTTGCTGCTTAACCTCACACTTTATGTTATGGATATGGTTTTTTTCCCTTAAACCTCATGAACCAACCTCTGAAACATTTTTTCTGCAGCTTCCTCATCATCACTCTAATCCTTCATAGAACTGAAGTTAGAGCCTTGCTCTGGGTTAGGCTTTGGCTTAAGCTAATGTTCTGGTTGATCTTATCCAGGCCTTTAAAACTTTCTCTATATCAGCAATAAGGTCGCTTCTTTCTTGTCATTTACGTGCTCTGGAGTAGCACGGTTAATCTCCTTAGAGAACTTCTCCTTGGCACTCATCATTCACAGCTTGGCCAACCATTTGGTGCAAGAGGCCTAGTTTTCTGCCCATCTCAAAGCTTCTAACATGCCCTACTCACTAAGCTTAATCATTTCTAGCCTTTGACTTACAAGTGAGAGATATGTGGGTCTTCTTTTCACTTCAACACTTAGAAGGCCATTGTAGGGTTATTATTCATTAGCCTAATTTCAATATTGTTAAATCTCAGGCAGAAGGAAGGCCCAAGGAGAGGGAGACAGATGGGGTCAGTGCAGCAGTCAGAATGCACATATTTATTAAGTTTGATGTCTTATATGAGTATGGTTTGTGGCAACTGAAAACAAATAGAATAGTAATATCAAAGATCACTGATTACAAATCACGATGACAATATAATAATAATGGGAAAGTATGAAATATTGTGAGAACTGCCAAAATATGACACAGACACAAAGTGAGCAAATGCTATTAGAAAAATAGTGCTAACAGACTTGTCTGATGCAGGGCTGCCATGAACTTTCAATGTGTAAAAAAAAAAAACAATATCTGTGAAGCAAAATAAAGCAAAGCATGATGAAACAAGGCATGCTCATAAGTGACACTATAAACATACTGTGAGGCTAAAGTGAAAAGGGCAGATAATACCAGTGTTGGCAAGGACATGGAATAACAAATACCTCATATACTCTCATTGGGAGAGTAACTTGATACAACTTCTTTGGCAAAGTGTTTAGTAGAATCAAATCTGAGAATACACATATTCTATGACCTACCAGTTCCACTTCTAGTCAAACGTCCAACAGAAATGTGTATATATATATACACACATTCACCAACAGACATGCAAAAGAATGTTCAGAGCAGCACTAATCATAATTTTCCCATCTGCAAATAACTTAGATGTCCATCAAGAGTTGTGAATGGAGTAAGTTGTGGTATATTCATATGATGGACATTATACAGCAATAAAAATGATCAAATCATTGTTGCTAAGCAACAGCATGGATGAATCTCTCAACACACAAATCTGGGTAAAAGAGGCAAGAAACCAAAGTTCATTAAGTATGATTCCATTTACATAAAGATGAAAAGGAAATAAAAGCAATCCAGGGGGTCAGAAGTTAGGATGGTGTTTACTGGTATCAGTGTGGTAAGAGTGGGGCTGGTGACTGGCATGAAGCAGAACAGATGTCACTGTTGTTTTTTTCATCTGGGTGATATTTCAACATGTGTTTACTTTGTCAAAGCTATACATTTACTATTTGTGCACTTTTCAGTAGGCATTATATGTCAATGTTATTTTAAAATTTGTGAGTACATGTGAAGTTGCTAATGCTTATCTTGAGAAATTCATTTATACATCTAAATGAATTCCACTAAAGACTACAATTCCACAAGCATTTAATGATATGTAACTTTCATATGTAACTGTTCCACTGACTGGTTCCAATGATGGCTCTTTTTTTAAGAAACCATACCTGGGAGGAAAACTGAGGACACTGATGATTTTCATGGTCTTCTAGACGCACCTATGTTTCTACTTATACTCTACCTTGGAGAAAAACTTCTGTGTCTAAAATTAGTAATTAAAGTTCTCCAGGTAATGTTACAATAAAGTAGCCTAATAGCAGGGATCTGGAGACAAAATTGGGTCTAAATCCTGGCTCTGCCATTTATTTAACTAGCTGAGTGTTTTGGGGGCAGGAAACTTGGTTAAAGAGAGATATGTAAGATTAAATAAGTATTAATCATGAATAGGAAGGAGCACATGCAAAATAGCGGAAAGTTTTATACTATGGCTGGTAACTACTATTTTCTCCTTTGTATCTCTGCAAACATTTCTTCACATGAAGTTCAATGTAAGGCTTATTTTTTAGACTATAGTAATGTTTCATTGCATCAACACTGGTGAAGTGGTCTGTTTTTGAGTGCCTTAGACCGTGATGCTTTTCATCTTTGGAAATGATTGCATATAAAGGCATTTTCTTTCATTTACACAAGTTCCTTTTGCATCAGATACATATTCTGGTTCACAAGCCTTCTCTTCTATGAGTTTTCTGGCTCAGCTGTTACTGCCTTTTTTTTTTTTTTCACACTCTAAAAAGAAAATACTTAAACCATTACTATAAACACAGAAAGTTAGAAGTGGCACTAATTCCTTCAACACCTGAGGTATCAGAAGAAACAAATATAAAGTTTCATAGCTTTCTCTAGAGTTATAAAAAAGAAAGAATATTTTCCCTTTACTTTTTAAAAAGCTCCTTTATTTCTCAAATATTCTAAAAATTTTTAAATAAATTACTATGTATAGAAAATTTACATACATAAATTGCTACGTAGAATAGCTACGATGGAGGGAGGCCCCACATTTGAACAATTTAAGAAGCTATATTAAAAAATTTTTTTAAGAAAGAAAAATTAAAATATCTGTTTGAAGACATCAGAAAGCTCTGATGAAAGCCAGGATATAAGGAACTATAAAGATCCCAGAAAGAAGTGAGCTAGACACTTGCCACTGATGTCTTCTCAAGGCATCTGCCAACTAAACCACACAGGAATACAAAGATGCCAAGAACAAAGTGACTGATATCAAAGTGAACTGTACTGGGGAGACAATATTGGAATACCAAGATCAGCTTAAAAAAAAACAACAGCTAGACCACAGGAATGGAGGAAAATCAGAATAAGTTGAGTCCAAAAACTGGAAACCAGCCTCAGTTCTGCTCAATTCCCAACTGGATTGAAATGTTGTACTATTTACCTATTGCTATATAACAATTTATCCCCAAACATAATGGCTATAAAAAATAACATTTATTACCTCACAGTTTCTGCAGGAAAAGTACAGAACTGTATAGTTGCGGGGTTTAGGCTCAGGATATCTCACGAGCTCACAGTCAGCATGCTGGCAGGGGCTACAGTCACTGGAAGACATGACTGGGGTGGCACGTCCAAAGGGCTTACTCACATGGTTGTTGGCAAGGTGCTTCACCATGTGTGACAGCACAGGCTGCTTGACGTCCTCAAGAAACCTATCTTGTCCCCATATCATTATGGTATTTAACCTGCCCCAGAGCAAGCAATCCAAGAGAGAGAAACCTACAATGTCTTTAGTGATTTAGTTACATAGTGTCACTTTGCCACTTTTGTATCCTACTTGCTGTCACTACTAAGTACAGCCCAAGCCAGGAATTAGGCTCTACCTTATAATGGGAAAGTTCAAGTATTAGACGCTCAGTCATGTCTGACTTTTTTGGACCCCATGGACTGTAGCCTGCCAGGCTCCTCTGTCCATGGGATCCTCCAGGCATGAATACTGTGGTGGGTTATTGTCTGAGCCACCAGGACTATCAAAGAATTTATGGGTACATTTTAAAACCAGTAAAAGAGGCTGTGTCCCTGTCTCTGCCTCCTGCCAGAATATAGGGTGAATTCACTCTGATAAAAGATAATATCATTTAGAGCCTCCATAATTTTTAATACATAATGTCCAAGATTCAAACAACAAAAATCAGTAAGTATAATAAGAAATAGAGCGGACTTCCCTGGTGGCACAGTGGATGAGAATCCACTTCTCAGTGCAAGGGACAAAAGTTCGACCCCTGCCTGGTCCAGGAAGATTCTACATGCTGCAGAACAACTACACCTGTGTACCACAACTACTGAGCCTCCATGCTGCAACTACTGGAGTCCGTGGGCCTAGAGCCATAAGAGAAGCCATCACAATGAGAAGCCAGGGGACCACAGCAAAGAACAGCTACCGCTTGCCACAACTAGAGAAAGCGTGCGCAAAGCAATGAAGACCCAGTGCAGCCGTAAAAGAAACAAGGCAAAGACGACATTCACCAAACAGAAAGAGCTCAGAGTGACCCAGATACGAGTAATAAAAAATAAATCAGAAAATAATAGCAATTAAATGTTCAACATGTGATGACAAGATGAAGAATTTTACCACAGGACTTACTTGAATCTATTAAAAATGGATCCAATGGGAAGAGGAGATTGGAAAATTAAACTGAAACTAAGAACTAAATACATGAGTACTTAACAGCCACTTGGATACAGTTGAAGAGAGAATAAATAAATTAGAAAATAGTGGAACTAGCACAGAGAACAAAAAAGATGGAGTGTACAGAGAAGAATATAACTGGAATACCAGAAGGGGAGAAGAGACAGGATGGTGCAAAACCAGTATCTAAAAGGAAAATAGCCAAGAAGTTTTCAAAGATAATGAAAAGACATGAAGTTACAGATTCAAGAACTTTGAGCTCCAATCAGGATAAACTATTCTCCCTCCACATGACAGAATATGACTGATGAAAATCAAAGATATATACAGACTATCTTGAAAACAGCTACAGAAATACACACTATCCTCAAAGAATGAACAATAAGATGGATATCTAACTATTCAATAGCAATTATAAAAGTCTGAAAACAAGGTAATGACATCTTGAAAGTGCTAAAAATAACTGCCAACTTACAATTCAATAATACCAGGTTAAAACATTTAAAAATAAAGACATATGAAATTTTCTCCAGACAAATAAAATGTCCTGGGCAGAATTTTAAAAATAAATTTTAAATGGAATTTAAAATTAAAATTTAAATTAAATGGAATTCTTGAGGCAGAAGAAAAAGTATCCTTGATGGAAATACAGGAAGAAATGAAGAGCAACAGAAAAGGTCAATACAGTTCACTCTTACACAATGAGGGTGTTAGGGGTGCCAGTCCCCCTTGCAGTTGCAATCCAAGTATAAACTTCTGACTCCCCCCAAAACTAGTAATGGGCCTCGTAGGTGGCTCAGTAGTAAAGAATCTGCCTGCCAAGCAGGAGACCTACGTTCGAGCCCCAGGTTGGAAAGATCCTCTGAGGAAGGATATGGCAACCTACTCCAGTATTCTTGCCTGGGAAATTCCATAGACAGAGGAGCTTGGTGGGCTACTGTCCATGGTGTTGAAAGACCTGACTTTCGACTTTATGATGAAACATGGACATGACTTTTTGACTGCTGCTGCTGCTGCTAAGTCGCTACAGTCATGTCGGACTCTGTGCGACCCCAGAGACGGCAGCTCACCAGGCTCCCCCGTCCCTGGGATTCTCCAGGCAAGAACACTGGAGCAGGGTGCCATTTCCTTCTCTAATGCATGAAACTGAAAAGTGAGTGTGAAGTCGCTCAGCCGTGTCCGACTCCTAGTGACCCCATGGACTGCAGCCTACCAGGCTCCTCCATCCATGGGATTTTCCAGGCAAGAGTACTGGAGTGGGGTGCCATTGCCTTCTCCAGACTTTATGACTAAACAACAACAAAAACAAAAGCTAGTAATAGACTACTATTGACAAGAAGCCTTACTGGTAACATAAATAGTTAACATATATTTTGTATGTTATATTATATACTGTATTCTTTCAATAAAGCAAGTTATAGAAAATATTAAGAAAATCATAAGGAAAATACAGTTATAGTACTCTTCTGTATTTACTGATAGTGTAAATTTACATAGTCTGTTTACAAGATGAATTGTCTGTCAGTACCTACATCAATATTTGTCCTATAAGATACAAAATACCATAGATAGTATATGTATTATTAACAATAGACATCAAAAATGAAACTGAGAGATTCATATTTGCTTACAGGTATAATTTTTACTGGGAAAAAATCCATTATATCCACGTATATAAGAACACTGAGCAGTTCAAACCGTTATTGTTCAAGAGTCAATCATATTTGAGGAACTCTTTAAGTGAATGACCTACCTCTTGAGAAACATATATGCAGGTCAGGAAGCAACAGTTAAAACTGGACATGGAACAACAGACTGGTTCCCAATAGGAAAAGGCTGTATATTGTCACCCTGCTTATTTAACTTATATGCAGAGTACATCATGAGAAACACTGGGCTGGAAGAAGCACAAGCTGGAATCAACATTGCCGGGAGAAATATCAATAACCTCAGATATGCAGATGACACCACTCTTATGGCAGAAAGTGAAGAGGAACTAAAAAGCCTCTTGATGAAAGTGAAAGAGGAGAGTGAAAAAGTTGGCTTAAAGCTCAACATTCAGAAAACGAAGATCATGGCATCTGGTCCCACAACTTCATGGGAAATAGATGGGAAACAGTGGAAACAGTGTCAGACTTTATGTTTTGGGGCTCAAAGATCACTGCAGATGGTGATTGCAGCCATGAAATGAAAAGATGCTTACTCCTTGGAAGAAAAGTTGTGACCAACCTAGACAGCATATTAAAAAGCAGAGACATTACTTTGCCAACAAAGGTCCATCTAGTCAAGGCTATGGTTTTTCCAGTGGTCATGTATGGATGTGAGAGTTGGACTGTGAAGAAAGTTGAGTGCCGAAGAATTGATGCTTTTGAACTGTGGTGTTGGAGAAGACTCGAGAGTCCCTTGGACTGCAAGGAGATCCAACCAGTCCATTCTGAAGGAGATCAGCCCTGGGATTTCTTTGAAAGGAATGATGCTAAAGCTGAAACTCCAGTACTTTGGCCACCTCATGGGAAGAGTTGACTCACTGGAAAAGACCCTGATGCTGGGAGGGATTGGGGCCAGGAGGAGAAGTGGATGACAGAGAATGAGATGGCTGGATGGCATCACTGACTCGATGGACATGAGTTTGGGTAAACAACGGGAGTTGGAGATGGACCGGGAGGCCTGGTGTGCTGCAATTCATGGGGTCGTAAAGAGTCGGATACGACTGAGCGACTGAACTGAACTGAACGACTGTACAAAGTAATGATATTGTCTTATGAGATTTAAAATAATGTAAAACTCAAATGCATGAAACAAACAAGGGAAGGAAGCAGTGAATGGAGTTAAAATGTGTTCTAAGGTCATGCACTGTCTATAAAATGGTAAAAGTAGCAATTCATATTAGACTCTAATGTTAGAGTCAAGAATACATATCATGATCTTCAGGAAAACTTCTAAAGGTTATCCTTTAGGTTGAAAGATGTGTAATTAATGAGGAAATGTGGAATGGAAAAAAAAAGAAATCTAAAAGAAGAGTCATGTAAGTAGAGAAAAAGACATAGATAAGGGAAAAGTATCAAAAATAATGGACAAATAGAAAACAAGTATTAAAGATTACAGTTATGAGCTAACATAAAGCAGTAATATTACGTTAAACATAATCTAAAATTTCTAATTAATAATTATATTCAGGTTGGATTAAAAATATATGCTCAGGTTAATAATTATAAAGCTAGTATTCACATAGCCCCTACTCAGATAAATATATTTGAAACTATTAGCACTGCAGAAATCCACATGCCTCTATCCTGAATCATAAATCTCCTCCATAAATAGCATTTGTGGTACTAATCCCGTTTTTTACTCTTTGGATTCACTATCTACCTCTGAATCCATAAATAACATAGTTTTTGCTGGATGAACTTCATTTGAATTGGAATCACACTACTCCTTGTATACTCTTTTCAATCATGTTTGTTGTGCAAGTATTCATGTGGTTACATGTGACTGTAGTTCATTTTTGTTAATGTACAGAATTCCACTGTATAGATTTATAGCAATTATTCTTCTGTTATACTGTAGATGGACTTTTTTCCTTCTGGTTTTTAGTTACTATGGAAAATGCTGCTAATAAACATTCCTACATATATATATATATATATATCCTATTGCACATGTGTACATGTTTCTAGCTAGGGTATTTATCAAGGGATAAAACTGTTAGGACAAAGGACATTCATATCTTCAATATTTCTATATAATGCCAAATTTTTTCTGAAGAACCATACCAATTTACTCACCCAACAACAAAATATTAAATAAAACCAATTCTCTATCTCAAACCCTCACCAATACCTGGTACTGTCAGAATTTAAAATGTTTTACTTTTTCTTGAAAGTAAAAGTCACTCAGTCGTGTCCGACTCTTTGCGATCCCATGGACTATACATAGACTGTAAAATTCTCCAGGACAGAACACTGGAATGGGTAGCCTTTCCCTTCTCTAGGGGATCTTTCCAACCCAGGTCTCCTGCATTGCAGGTGGATTCTTTACCAGCTGAGCCACAAGGGAAGCCCATGAATACTGGAGTGGGTAGCCTATCCCTTCTCCAGTGGATCTTCCCAACCCAGGAATCAAACCAGGGTTTCCCGCATAGCAGGTGGATTCTTTACCAACTGAGCTATGAGGGAAGCTTTTCCTTAACCAATATGAAATGGTATCTCAATGTGGTTTTGATTCACATTTCCCTGATTACTTAGTTAAGATGAGCACCTTGTCATATGTTTATTGACCATTTATAGAAGACCCCCTCTTCCAACATGAGAGACAGCTCTACACATGGACATCACCAGATAGTCAATTCCAAAATCAGACTGATTATATTCTTTGCAGCCGAAACTGGAGAAGCTCTATACAGTCAGCAAAAACAAGACCAGGAGTTGACTGGCTCAGATCACAAACTCCTTATTGTAAAATTCAGACCTTAAGTGAAGAAAGTAGGGAAAACTACTAGGTCATTCAGGTATGATCTAAATCAACTCCCTTACAAATATACAGTGAAAGTGACAAATAGATTCAAGGGATTAGATCTGATAGACAGAGGGCCTGAAGAACTATGGGTGGTGGTTCTTAACATTTTATAGGAGGTGGTGATCAAAACCATCTCCAAGAAAAAGAAATGCAAAAAGGTAAAATGGTTGTCTGAAGAGACCTTACAAATAGCTGAGAAAAAAAGAGAAGCAAAAGGCAAAGGAGAAAAGGAAAAATATACCCATCTGAATGCAAAGCTCCAAAGAATAACAGGGAGAGATAAGAAAGCCTTTCTAAGTGAACAGTGCAAAGAAACAGGAAAACAATAGAATGGGAAAGACTAGAGATCTCTTCAAGAAAATTAGAGATACCAAGGGAACATTTCATGCAAAGATGGGCTCGATAAAGGACAGAAATCGTATGGACCTAACAGAAGCAGAAGACAGTAAGAAGAGGCAGCAAGAATACACAGAAGAACTGTACAAAAAAGATCTTAATGACCCAGATAACCATGATGGTGGGATCACTCACCTAGAGCCAGACATCTCTGAGTGTGAAGTCAAGTGGGAATCAGGAAGCATCACTACGAACAGAGCTAGTGGAATTCCAGTTGTGCTATTTCAAATCCTAAAAGATGATGCTGTGAAAGTGCTGCACTCAATATGCCAGCAAATTTGGAAAATTCAACAGTGGCCATAGGACTGGAAAAGGTCAGTTTTCATTCCAATCCCAAAGAAAGGCAATGCCAAAGAATGCTCAAACTACCACACAATTGCGCTCATCTCACATGCTAGCAAAGTAATGCTCAAAATTCTCCAAGTCAGGCTTCAACAGTACATAAATCGTGAACTTCCAGATGTTCACACTGGATTTAGAAAAGGCAGAGGAACCAGAGATCAAATTGCCAACATCCGTTGGATCACAGAAAAGGCAAGAGAGTTCCAGAAAAACATCTATTTCTGCTTTATTGACTACGCCAAAGCCTTTGACTGTGTGGATCATAATATACTGTGGAAAATTCTTAAAGAGATGGGAATACCAGACCACCTTACTTGCTTCCTGAGAAATCTGTATGCAGGTCAAGAAGCAACAGTTAGTGCTTGCTTCGGCAGCACATATACTAAAATTGGAACGATACAGAGAAGATTAGCATGGCCCCTGCACAAGGATGACACGCAATTGGTGAAGCGTTCCATATTTTTAATCAGTTCTAATGAGGTGGATGAAACTGGAGCCCATTATACAGAGTGAAGTAAGCCAGAAGGAAAAACACTAATATAGTATACTAACGCATATATATGGAATTTAGAAAGATGGTAACAATAACCCTGGGTACGAGACAGCAAAAGAGACACTGATGTATAGAACAGTCTTATGGACTCTATGGGAGAGGGAGAGGGTGGGATGATTTGGGAGAACGGCATTGAAACATGTAAAATATCATGTATGAAACGAGATGCCAGTCCAGGTTCGATGCACGATACTGGATGCTTGGGGCTAGAGCACTGGGACGACCCAGAGGGATGGTATGGGGAGGGAGGAGGGAGGAGGGTTCAGGATGGGGAACACATGTATACCGGTGGCGGATTCATTTTGATATTTGGCAAAACTAATACAATTATGTAAAGTTTAAAAATAAAATTAAATTAAAAAAAAAAGAAAATTAAATTAAAAAAAAAAAAAAAAAAAAAAGCAAACAGTTAGAACCAGATATTGAACAATGGACTGGTTGCAAATTGGGAAAGGAGTACATCAAGGCTATATATTGTCACCCTGTTTATTTAATTTATATGCAGAGTACATCATGGGAAATGCTGGGCTGGATGAAGCACATGTTGGATTCAAGATTGGGTGAGAAATATCAATAACCTCAGATACGCAGATGACACACCCTTATGGCACAAAGCGTAGAGGAACTGAAGAGCCTCTTGATGAAAGTGAAAGAGGAGAGTGAAAAAGCTGGCTTAAACCTCACCATTCAAAAAACGAAGATCATGGCATCTGGTCCCATCACTTCATGGCAAATAGGTGGAAAAAGACAATGGAAACAGTGACAGACTTTATTTTCTTGGGCTCCAAAATCACTGCAGATGGTGACTGCAGCCATGAAATTAAAAGATGCTTGCTCCTTGGAAGAAAAGCTATGATCAACCTAGACAGCATATTAAAAAGCAGAAACATTACTTTGCCAACAAAGCTCTCATCAAAGCTATGATTTCTCCAGAAGTCTTATATGCATGTGAGAGTTGGACCATAAAGAAAGGTGAGTGCTGAAAAACTGATGCTTTTAAACTGTGGTATTAGAGAAGACTCGAGAGTCCTTTGGACTGCAAGGAGATAAAACCAGTCAATCCTAAAGAAAATCAGTCCTGAATATTCATTGGAAGGACTGATGCTAAAGTTACAATACTTTGGCCACCTGATGCAAAGAACTGACTCATTGGAAAAGACCCTGATGCTCGGAAAGACTGAAGGCGTGAGGAGAAGTGGACGACAGAGGATGAGATGATTGGATGGCATCACCGACTTGATGGACATGAGTTTGAGCAAGCTCTGGGAGTTGGTGATGGACATGGAAGTCTGGCATGCTGCAGTGCATGGGGTCACAAAGAGTCGGACACGACTAAGACTGAACTGAACTGAAACGTTAATCATTTCCCCAATGATCTGCTGTACAATCTCCAACACAAACCACAAATATATCGATGTAGAGGTTTCCAGGTACTGTTACATAGCTCTATTCCAGCACTTGCCAATATCACATTATCCTAATTACTGCAGTTTCATAACGTTCTGATGTCTGATGCCAAACTCCTTTTAGTTTGTTTCTCTGTTTAAAAGGTATCTTGACCTCTTAACCTACTGCATTTATCTTACCATTTTAGAATTATATCAACTTGTCAAGTTCCATAAAATTGCACACTATGAAACTTATTGAAATTTTACTCTATAAATTAATTTGAATGAAAGTAACAGCAATTTCAAATACTGCATTGTCCAAAGCATAAACATGGTACATTTCTTAGTGAATTCTTCTTTAATATCTCAAAGTTTTGTAATTTCCTTCAGAGTTATTGGCTTCCCTGGTAGCTTGGACGGTAAAGCGTCTGCCTACAATGTGGGAGACCCGGGTTCGATCCCTGGGTCTGGAAGATCCCTTGGAGAAGGAAATGGCAACCCACTCCAGTATTCATGCCTGGAAAATCCCATGGACCGAGGAGCCTGGTGGGCTACGGTTGCAAAGAGTCGGACACGACTGAGCAAATTCTCTTCTCTTCAGAGTTATTACATGCCTGATAATTGTATTTCTAGGTACTTGATATATTTAATACTATTATGTTAAAATTTTTTTCATTTCCTAATTTTTTATATCTCGTACGTGTGCTAGCCATTCAGTCACGTGTCCAGCTCTTTACGACTCCACGGACTGTAGCTTACCAGCCTCCTCTGTCTATGAAATTCTCAAGGCAAGAATACTGGAATGGATTAGCCATTCTTTTCTCCAGGGGATCTTCCCAACACAGGGATAGAACCTGGCTCTCCTGCATTGCAGGCAGATTCTTTACTGTGTTGGCCATCAGTAAGCCCATATTTGGTATATAAGAATACAACTGATTTCTTATATACTTGAGTTTAGCAATTGTGCTAAACCCTAATTAATCCTAATAATTTATCTGTAAATTCCATTGGATTTTCTACATATATATAATACCCCAATCATCTCTGCAGTAATATTTACTGTTTTTTTAATATTTTATATTTTTCTTTCTTTCTTTTTTGCATTAGCCAAGATATCAGTATAACATTAAAGTGGTAACAGCAGGTACCCTTCTATTTTTATCTCAAAGGGAATATTTCCCATATTTCACTATCAGATTAGTTTTAGGGTTTTTATAGATACTCTTTCAGAGAAGGCAATGGCAACCCACTCCAGTACTCTTTGCCTGGCAAATCCCACGGATGGAGGAGCCTGGTAGGCTGCAGTCCATGGGGTCACTAAGAGTTGGACACAACTGAGTGACTTCACTTTCATGCACTGGAGAAGGAAATGGCAACCCACTCCAGCATTCTTGCCTGGAGAATCCCAGGGATGAGGGAGCCTGGTGGGCTGCAGTCTATGGGGTCGCACAGAGTCGCACAGCACTTCATGACTGAAGTGACTTAGCAGCAGCAGCATAGATACTCTTTATTAGATTAAGGAAGTTACCTCTTATTCCAAGTTTGTTAAGAATTTGTTTTTAATCATAAAACAGATATTTTATCAAATCCTACATCTATTGTGAGCTGATGATGACTCTCCTAGCACATTACTTAACTTGTTATTGTTAAACCAACATTGCAGCATTCCTGGAACAAACTCAACTTTTATATATTGTTGAATTTGGTTTACTGATCTCTTGTTTAGGATTATTTGAATCATTCTGTGGGTAAAAATAAACTGTAATTTCCATCTCTGTAAAATTCTACAATTGATTTCATTATCAATGTGTCAGAGTTAACACACTTTAGTATCTAGTCTCATGAAATGAACTGGAGAATTGTCCCTTTTATTTTTATATTTGGTATGGTTTGTTTAAAACTGGTATTATTTCTTCCTTAAATGTTTTCTAAAACTCACCACTGAACCTCACCTACTTACTTACAGGGTCAAGTTGCACATTTCTTGTATACATCTATTCTCACACTCACCTTGGGCTGAGAGTGCTGCCTAATATAGTTTCATGCATTGTACATTCTGCTTTCATTATAGAGCATGGAAAGGTGACTTGTTCAGTATCATAGATATAAGCCATTGATAAATTTTGCATATCAGCATATAAAATGTTATTTTAATGGTGTCTTCACGTTTTTTCTTCTATTAATAGCATTTTATTTTTCTTTTTTTGTCACTTTATGAGTCTCAGCACAGGCATCAGTAAGTGGCAGTAATAAAGACTCATTGAAATGTGACTCTTTTCTTTGCCAACTAAGTACATGCCTTCTTCACAGCAGCTTCCTGACTCAAACTAGAATGCAGACCTCAATATCATGGAACATTAGGATTTCTTCTCAAGAGTCAGAACTGCATGTAAATGGCGTAGATCTGAAATGCTTCTCTTCAATTTTACAGCATCCTTGAGTATGCACAGTCATTTGGGGGAGAAGAGTGATAGTCTCTATTCAACGGCCATTATTTAACTCACTTATTTTTGGTTATATAGTTTCCTCTTTTTAAAAGCTGTGGTATAATTTACCATATAAAAGCAAAATCATAGGATATTTTAAGGAGTGAATGTTAAGTAAATAAATAATATTATAAAGCTCAAAAACTGTTTAGAGGCACCAGTGAAAATAATTCATTAAAATGTCCCCACCCCTCTACCCTTGAACATCAATCCAGGCCAAGATCACTAATCAAGCTTCTCTGTTAAACTAAATTACTTCTTCCCTGGCAGTCCCAAATCTTTTATTAAACTAGACTGCAGATCAGGTGTGTCTCAGTTGCTTTGTGATCAATTAGATGAATAAGTTAGTCTATTCACTCTAATTTGACATTATCGTGATACTATATACTTCCAACATGCAGGGAACTAATTTTAGTCACTTTTTCCCTTGTACTATTTTCCTAATCTTACTCTTTTGTGTAATTTTTTTGAAATCACTGTTTCATAGGGTCTTGATTCTTCTATGTGTAGAAGTGGAAACTACTAGAATGATCCAGTTTATCACTCTGGTTGCCATATCAAAGATACAAATCATCACAGTGAAAAACCTGATCATCTAACCAATTCAGAGTTTTATTTAGTAGTTAAAACAACAATTAAACTTCTGAAGAACCAATTTTTTCATGACGGACAAAAATAGTTTTCATATAAATAGGAAGCTTTAAGCTATTTTACATTGAGAAAAAGAGTACATGTGTTTACAAACACATTTAGATAAGCAAGTTCATGCATTTTTATAGATACGCTTACCTTTCAGAAACAGCTTCATTAGGTTCCCGTGACCAATTACTCTTTTCACTTGCTTTTTCTGAATAGTTAGTAGTTTCAGATTTCACAGTTTTCCTTTCCTGTGGACTATTAACTGACTCTGGATTCTTATCCAAATTCATTGTTTCTGAATTTGCAACCTGTTAATTGGGTGAGGAAAAAGCAGCTGAGGGGAGGGTTACCAACTGTGGTCTTCTACACAAAATTGATAGGTTAAAATTTCACTTGGAAATTGTTCTCAAACTATTTCTGCATACATATGGTAATCAATGGCTGATGATCATGATTGCAGTTACTCTGCCAAAATAAATTAAAAAAAATACATCAAAAGAAATAAAAATAATGACAACATGAAGCAACTTCTTAGCTTTAAAAGAAGGAAAAACAAATACCTAAGTACTTAGACACAGAAGAATGAAGAATATATTTTATTCTTATTACACTGAATTTTAGGAATTAATAAACATTCGGCTTTAACAAAGAAAATTTTATTTTTTATACTTATAGTAATAAAGTGAAGACCAGAAATGAATCAATTTTCCAACTTGTTCTTCTCTAATTGATGAGTTTGGGATATCTAATAATTTCCCAAATCAAATACTGGTTCCTTTTTGCTAAACAGTTTCTCCTTCAATTTATCTCTTCTCTCTCACATTTTACTGTAAGAAGCAAGAAACCAAGCCAAACTTTCAACACTTAGCTCAAAAATCTCAACAGCCTAATAAAAATACAAGCTATCACTTATAAATTATGCTTTCCATGTTATATCACTGTAGGTCACATTTCAGCTAAGCTTTCTCCAACAATGTAACAAGAACTCCCTCCTCCCCAATTTCCAATAATATGTTCCTTATTTGAGTTCACGGACAGTGCTTTTAAATGTCCATATTTCTACCAACAGTCTGTTTATGAAGATTTAGGTATTTTCTTAAAATATATAAAGTTTCTCTAAGATGTTCCTCATTTCCTCCTGAGCCCTTATTTGCAGACTTTAACATCTATATTTCTACTAAGTCTGTTCAAGGCAATCCAAGCTTTTGAAAAATCATGTTCCTCAATATTCCTCCAGCCTCTACCATTCCAAATCCACTTCCACATTTTTAGGTATTTGTTACAACAGCACACCATACTTACTGGTACCACATCCTGTATTAGTTTTTGGAGGCTGTGGTAACAAATTACCACAAACTAGGTGGTTTAAAACAACAGAAATTTATTCTATCACACTTCTGAAGGCCAGAGGTTCGAAACTGGTTTTATTAAGATCAAGTTGTTAGCAGGGCTGGATCCCCTTCTGGAGGCTTCAGGAGAGAATCCACTTCCTTTTTTCCAGCTTCTAGGAGCTGTCAGCATTCCTTAGCTTGTAGCCCTTGCCTCCATCTTCAGTGCAATCATCCAACCTCTGCTTTCATTGTCCCATCTCTATTTTCTGTCTTTAACCTTCACTCCTTTTTATAAGGACCCCAGTGATCATATTGAGCCCACTAGGATAATCTTCTCATTGATAAGCTTCTTTTAATAACATACTCACAGGTTCTGGGAATTAGGTCAGGACATCTTTTGGGAGCCATGATTCACCACTATGAACCATCTTGATACAATTAGCACTGATGTGAAACTTACAGAATATTACACCCAATATTCTTTTCAAGTGTACATGGAACATTTACCAGGGGAAAGCATATCTTGGGCATAAACTAAGTGTCAATAACTCAAGGTTCAAATTTTACATAGTATGTTCTTTGACCAAAACAGATATCAATAAAATTAAGATAGCTAGAAATGTCTGAAAATTAAACACATACTTCTAAATAATCCACAGATCAAAGAACGATACCACAAGAGAAATAAATTATTTTGAACTAATGGAAAACAAAACTACAGTATAATACAATTATTATACTCTCCACGCTGAGAAGTATATAAGTGCTAAGAGGATGCTTAGAAAAAGCAATGCTTAGAAAAAAACTTGTATCTTTAAATATTTTCTAGTAGAAAAGAAGGTTAAAAATTAAAGCTCTTTCTCTTTTAAGAAGCTGAAAAAAGAAATATCTAAAATAAGATTGATCAAAAAAAAAAAAGAAAAGAAAACATGGATTATACAAGTAACAGAAATGAAAGAGTACATCACTACAGATTTACAAGTATTAAAATGACAAGGGAATTTTATCAATAACTTTATGCCAACAAAACCAACAACTTAGATAAAATGGACAAATTCCTTGCTAAGATAACTTACAAAACTAATACACAAGATGAACCAAAAATCTTAATTGCTTTATACTATTAAAGAATTATATTTTCAGGAAAACGTCTTCTTATAAGAAAACTTTTGGCCCAAATGGTTTTCAGAGGTGGATTTTATCAAATATTTAAAGAAGTAATAAAAATCTTACACAAACTTTCAGAAAACAGGGAAGAAAATGCTTTGCAATTGAGTTACTGAGGCTAGTGCATATATGATACTGAAGGGAACAAAGATAGAAGAAAAAAATTCAGTGAATGTATACTTAAGATTATTTTAAGTTTTATATAAAAACTATAAACAGATCCTAAACTCTATTTAATGACACTCATGTTAAGATATTTTGAAGTGGACACTGCAAAGCGTATTTTGATATAAAATATATTAGTACTTATGAATGGACCAAATATAAAGATGGCTTGGGGGATGAGTAGAATGACAGATACATGACAAGTATAAATATATTAAAAAAATAAAGGTAGAAGATAGACATTGACTATACAAGCATTCACTGTAAAATTCTTTTAGCTTTTCTGTGTATGTTTGAAATTTTTCATCCTGATAAAATGACAGAGAGGGAGGCAGTCTAGGCAATCACAAATCGCCTCTCTACTCATTTTATAAAAGAAATACAAGTGGCATTAGTTTTGGCCACTTCTCCAGAGTCATAGGAATTTCTTAAGTATAAATTTATTATCTTTTAAACCCATGTCTTCATCTGGAAGTACATTCTCTTCTTATAATCCAACTACTTATAATGTGGGTCAAGTAAGTTATTAAAACTCCTATACATTTATACCAACCTTACAAACTGTATTGTTGGATACCACATTTGGTTCCACAAAATGCCTTTGAGATAACACCGCTTTAACACGTCTTTGAAGTTTTGCTATTTTTGCCTAGGAAAAAAACAAACAAACCGGAGTACCAAAATATATATATCATATAGAGACGGCGAGAAAACTATTTGCCCATGTAGTTTTGTGAGACTTAGGCATCCATCAAATATACGAGAAATTCTTACGTAAGACAAACATTTAAATCAGGTTTGATGCTAGTATAATATGTCCAAGAATGGAAGATTAAAAAAGAAAATGAAACTTCTAATTAGTTCACCATAAAATTAATGGTGATAGAAATGCCAATCCACAAGTAACCCTAGAAGAGTAAAACAAAACAAAACAAAAAAAACCCTAAAGAAAGTCTGAAACGGGTTATACAAATGCTAATACAAAATGTTTTTGAACTGACACCAAATGGCTGATGGCTCTACAAGTATTTTTCAAGGACCAAACAGCTGAGGTATAATAAATTCTATATATAGTATTAATATATCAGGTTGTGGCCAGGAATCAGATTTCAGTATACCTTTATTTTTTTTTCCTAACATGTACAACATCATTAAATTCTACTTTTTAAAAGTACTTGAATGAAATTAGAAACTTACAAAGAGTTCATCCGCTATTGCTTCATGTTTATTCTTGCACTGTGTCTTCCCAATGCGTTCAGTCAATTCTCTCAGTTTGTTATCAAATAGTTTGTAACTTATACTATAGATCTCCTGTCGAACCAAATGTCTGACCTAGAATTTAAAAATACAAACCACCACGTTTCAAATTTAAAAGCAATTATTTTCTACTTCTTGAAAACAGCTTTGCTTTTTTCTAGGTTTACTGTAACTAGTAAAATGTACTTTATTTATATATTTGTATTACTGTATCAGTAAGTTTTATAAAAGTTAAAAATCAAATTCAGCAGAACACACCTAACATTTAAATATATGGATAAGTTAGAAATTAAGTTTATCCTCCCAATACTAATTTTAGTTTCCTACAGTTTCAGTTGAATTCCATAATACAAATTAAAGCCTATTTAGTCCCATTTATATATATTTTTAATGACCATAACTGAAACCTAGTACTCTATGAAAAGAGACTGTATTTATTTCAAATGGCTGGTCGATCTGTAGTAGATATAAAGCAAATTATGAAAATCTGAGCCTTGACCCTGTTATTAACAAGCTGTATCACCTTTGGGAAGTCACAACACCTCTGAGCTTCATTTGCCCTGTCCACAAATGGACAGATGTCATACAGTGTTGCAAAAGGGATGCTCGTAGGATTTTCATAAGAACATAAAAAGATAATATGCATAAGAGCTCTATAAAATGGAAAACACTGAATTTAAAAAAAGGACATAAATATGCAAAATAATCTCCATACATAGTTTTATGTTGGGGGTGGGGATGCGGAGTAGGGAGGACTTCTTATTGTTAAAATTGTAAGATACTAGTGACAATTATGTGACTAGTGCTATCTGGCATAATGCATGCTATTCTATCAGATTATAGTAGTTGGCACATGAAACACTAATGAATTTCATTATCTGGCTGGTTTTCAGAAAATAGATTGGCCTATTTTCAGGGAGCATAGTTAATCTCAATGCCCAAGGAAATGAACAGCTCTGCTGAGCCATACGTTCAGAAATATTCACTACAGGTGTTTGCTCAATGTATATGCTCCTTTAAGCAACTCTCACAACAGAGTAGTCTCTTTTAGTACAAAACCTGTCATGACATAATTAAGGTATTTATTAGCAATATTTATATCTTCCCCTAATATCTTGTAACTTGGGGTTCAAAATTAGAACAGTTTCTATGTTAAACTCATTTATATTTATGTCACTTGGATGACTAGTCTTAATCAAAAATTTACTTTTGATTATTCCCAAGGTTTTCCCTTCTCATTCCCAATTGTTCTTGCTCCTCAAAATTTCTGTCTACTCTATTTCTTCTGTAGTGCTTCATTAACATTTCTTCAGTGGTTTTTCAACATTATCAGACATGATTATCACTTGTACTCTTACAATTTTTGAATATCTGATTAAACTAACTGCTTAAAATAAACGAATTATGTAAGTAAATGCTCAAAAACCCATACTATTTTTACTGACAGCCATTACCTATCAACCCATGTAAGGTTTTTATGCATTACTGCATGCTTGCCAGTTCACTGACTAAGGTCAATATGTGAAGCTCATACCCCAATGAAATTTTGGAAAAACATGTCAGTTCTGTTTAGGGAAATACTGTTTTGTTAGAAACAAAAGGAACAGTGTTCATCAAACTTTCCTGGTAAGGAGCATCAATCACATGGAATACTTGTTAAAAATCACAAATTCTTAGGCCCTGACCTGGATTCATTAATTTCCTGGAAAGGGGCCTGGAAAGTTGTATAGGCACCACTACTGATTCTCATCAGGTACGTTTGAGAAAAAAGAAGCTTAAAACAATTATTAGTGAGCTCAGTGTAAAATAAACACAATTTAAACAAGTACTCTTGATGATTCAGATGAAGGCAGACCCTTAAAACTTCGTTATTTTGGACTAACTGCTCATTAAGGCATGATTCCTATGGTGTAGAGAGATATTCGTTCTCACTTAGTGGTGACATTCTTCATACAGAAGGCAGGCACAATAACCTCCACCAAATACCTCATTACTGTCTTCTACCGATGGTAATGTGACTAAAATTATGGAATCAGATGAAGTTCTAGCTACAATTTGCATATGGCAGGCAAAGTGGCCTAAATATTAGAGAGAGACTGGCAATTATGTATCTGACTCAACTTTCTACAATGGTGCATAGGGTGAATAACTTAGACTTCAGAAGAAAACCCCGTCTACTTCAGTAATTTAATTGGAATATACCAGGACAAGATCCTTTTGAAACCTCAAAAGATGAGTCAACAGCTTTTGGACTCTCTCAGTAGGAAAGAACAATGTCAGAATGGGAAGCCCTATTCCACTGGGACTCAAACAAGGAAAAAAGATGTGGTTTAGAGAGTCAACTGTTTAGACAGGAATTAAAATATCAAGTGAGTGAGAGTTAGTTACTGGGAGACAGATAAAAGGAATTAGCTAAAAACCTTTGTCTCTGGACAATGCAAGAAACTTCTGGTGGTAGTGGCTCGGGAGGATAACAAATAAACGGCATTGTCTAAACCTCAATGGGAAAGGACCGTATTCTGCGTCAATGTGGACCAACTATTTTGTGAGGCAGATAACAGCAGTGAATGAAACTCTGATTTTTCCATGCCAGAAAAATTAAAATGTTAAAAGAATAAATTTTGTCTTTATATGTCCACATCAGAACTTATTACTGAATTCAGCTACTAACTCACTGGGAACAACACATCTGCAATCCCCAACCTCTTAAGCTATATCCACGCAAAAGACATGGGTTGGATCCCTGGGTCAGGAAGATCCCCAGAATAGGAAATGGCAACTCATTTCAGTATTCTTGCCTGGGAAATCCCATGGACAGAGGAGCCTGGTGGGCTAAAATCCATGGAGCTACTTACGATTGAAAGACAGAGCATGCATGCACATGTGCACGTACACACGCACACACACATGCACGCATGCTTAACCTAATTCTGCTACCTCATTCTTGCAAACAACAGAATATTTACGTTTTTTTTTAATGTCTCCTTTGCCTTGCAGAAGAAAGTAAGAGGTAGAAAGGGTGAAAGTGTTGCCTCATCTTTTAAGCTGATTCTATTTGAGTCTTTCAAAAGGTTTCCATTTATTATGCAAATGTATATTCATATAATACATAACTATGTAATTGTAATGGCCTGTGTTAGAAACAGTAGTGTTTTTGTTTCTGAAACAGTAGGATAGTTTGGATTGAGACATTTTGATCCATTATTGCTAATGACAGACATTAATCACATAATGACTTTTAGTTGAGGCATTTCAGTGGTAATAAAATAGCAAAACATGACCATACAAGTCCTGATACAGGACCTACTAAATTTGAAGCTCACTGACAGGGATCAAGACCATCCCCATGGAAAAGAAGTGCAGAAAAGCAAAATGGCTGTCTGGGGAGGCCTTACAAATAGCTGTGAAAAGAAGAGAAGCGAAAAGCAAAGGAGAAAAGGAAAGATATAAGCATCTGAATGCAGAGTTTCAAAGAATAGCAAGAAGAGATAAGAAAGCCTTCCTCAGCGATCAATGCAAAGAAATAGAGGAAAACAACAGAATGGGAAAGATGAGAGATCTCTTCAAGAAAATTAGAGATACCAAGGGAACATTTCATGCAAAGATGGGCTCGATAAAGGACAGAAATGGTATGGACCTAACAGAAGCAGAAGATATTAAGAAGAGGTGGCAAGAATACACAGAAGAACTGTACAAAAAAGATCTTCACGACCCAGGTAATCATGATGGTGTGATCACTCACCTAGAGCCAGACATCTTGGAATGTGAAGTCAAGTGGGCCTTAGAAAGCATCACTACGAACAAAGCTAGTGGAAGTGATGGAATTCCAGTGGAGCTATTTCAAATCCTGAAAGATGATGCTGTGAAAGTGCTACACTCAATATGCCAGCAAATTTGGAAAACTCAGCAGTGGCCACAGGACTGGAAAAGGTCAGTTTTCATTCCAATCCCAAAGAAAGGCAATGCCAAAGAATGCTCAAACTACTGCACAATTGCACTCATCTCACATGCTAGTAAAGTAATGCTCAAAATTCTCCAAGCCAGGCTTCAGCAATACGAGAACTGTGAACTTCCTGATGTTCAAGCTGGTTTTAGAAAAGGCAGAGGAACCAGAGATCAAATTGCCAACATCCACTGGATCATGGAAAAAGCAAGAGAGTTCCAGAAAAACATCTATTTCTGCTTTATTGACTATGCCACAATATTGACTATATCCACAATATTATGTGGATCACAATAAACTGTGGAAAATTCTGAAAGAGATGGGAATATCAGACCACCAGACATGCCTCTTGAGAAATTTGTATGCAGGTTAGGAAGCAACAGTTAGAACTGGACATGGAACAAGAGATTGGTTCCAAATAGGAAAATGAGTACGTCAAGGCTGTATATTGTCACCCTGATCATTTAACTTCTATGCAGAGTACATCATGAGAAACGCTGGGCTGGAAGAAGCACAAGCTGGAATCAAGATTGCCGGCGGAAAGATCAATAACCTCAGATATGCAGATGACACCACCCTTATGGCAGAAAGTGAAGAGGAACTCAAAAGCTTATTGATGAAAGTGAAAGAGGAGAGTGAAAAAGTTGGGTTAAAGCTCAAAATTCAGAAAACAAAGATCATGGCATCCGGTCCCATCACTTCATGGGAAATAGATGGGGAAACAGTGGAAACACTGTCAGACTTTATTTTTGGGGGCTCCAAAATCACTACAGACGGTGACTGCAGCCGTGAAATTAAAAGACGCTTACTCCTTGGAAGGAAAGTTATGACCAACCTAGATAGCATATTCAAAAGCAGAGACATTACTTCGCCAACAAAGGTTCATCTAGTCAAGGCTGTTTTTCCTGTGGTCATGTATGGATGAGAGAGTTGGACTGTGAAGAAGGCTGAGTGCCAAGAATTGATGCTTTTGAACTGTGGTGTTGGAGAAGGCCCTTGAGAGTCCCTTGGACTGCAAGGAGATCCAACCAATCCATTCTGAAGGAGATCAGCCCTGGGATTTCTTTGGATAAAGCTGAAACTCCAGTACTTTGGCCACCTCTTGCGAAGGGTTGACTCATTGGAAAAGACTCTGATGCTGGGAGGGATTGGGGGCAGGAGGAGAAGGGGACGACAGAGGACGAGATGGCTGGATGGCATCACTGACTTGATGGACATGAGTCTGGGTGAACTCCAGGAGTTGGTGATGGACAGGGAGGCCTGGCGTGCTGCGATTCATGGGGTTGAAAAGAGTCGGACACGACTGAGCGACTGAACTGAACTGAACTGATACTCAAACTCAGAGTAAATCAGACATGTATAGAAACTGTAATACAATGAGATGAAATAGGCCAAAAAGAAAAGAAAAAGTACATTTAATGATGCCAGAAAAGCAAAATGTCAGATAATGCAACATTATCTGTACAAACTTGGAAATGACAGCAAGTGAACCCAAAGACTTTACAATGAATGTCTGGGCTGCCTGACTCTATTAAGTATCAACTGTGATAACAAACAGCTATAGCTGGAAATCAAAGAATCCCATGACCGGTACAAAAGAGACAGAATGAAACTCAAGGTCATGTGGTATCTGACTTGAAAGATTTGAGCAAAATACTGACTGAAAAGCCTATTCTATATTAATACCACAGCCTCTCCCTTCACATGATTCTGTAGGCTTCTCTGTAAAGGACCATTTTCAAGGATCTAGAGAGGTGATGTAAACAATTATTTTTTCCTAATACCTCCACCTGCTAATTCAGTTTTCAAGTACCAGTCCTTCATCATGAAAGTTATGTGTACTCATCATGTAGATCAATTAACTTTTACTATCTTTTAAAAAATAAGCTTCTGAAGCAAATATTTAAGCCCAATATTTTACCTGTTCCAGCAAAGCTGTTTGCTTTTCCAGAGCTACAGAAATATTTTCATTAATTTGCTCTGAAGTTTTCATACGCTTAACATTTTCTTTGTTTTCTGAAAACATCCTCTTCTTTTGATTATGGCCTTGGGAAGATGAAAAGATCAGAGATAAAAATTTTCCTTCTAATGAAAGAAACAGGGGGATTTTCTAATTTAGGGACCCCTAAGCAAATTTAAAAACTAAAATGTGACCACAGGACCATTTTTCAGAAAATGTAATTGTATAAAAAATTCCAACAAATTAAAAAATCTTAGTACTGGTCTGGGATATACTTTCCTCCCATCTTACTTAATACACATTTAATAATAATAATAACTGAATAAATTATAGCATTAGATCTTCTATTTACAGTTGAGTGGTCTTACATTATTTTTAGTTTTTAGGCAGTCCAACATATTTTTAATAGGTGACCCTATATTACTTCTAAGCAATTTAAAATTCACCTTGTTAAATGATTATTCTGTAGCCTAGACAAGAAAACAAATATATTTTTCCTATGAAATAATTTTTTTCTTATATCTCATTAAACTATAAAACACCCTACTTTTAATAAACTTCTGCTATTTTAATAATTTTATAATCCTAAAACTCCATTGGTTAATTATTTGACATATTTCTTACACTACATACACACAAACCTGTATGTATATGTATGCTTATTATCTATCAGCTTATACTTGGCCTGTGATATATAGGTCAATTCTACAGAAAGAAATGGGTTCATCAACTATTTTAAAAACCCACTCTCTCAAATAGCCTTAATAAAACTCCAAAACAGAAAAGGTGTCAATGAAGCAAACAATCTCTATGAACCACCTTTTAATCCTGTTGTACTTTCAAAGGAAAGTGGTTGTTTCCTTCTTTGCCAGAACTTACTTCCCGTTGGAGACAGAGGATACCATTCCCCATCACTGCTAAGAATGGTTCAGAAACAAGATACTCTGAAATAATTATTGTCATCATTTACTGTTTTCCTGTCTGTAAGGATTCTACTGTATCTATATCTGAGATAATGAAATTCCCCCAAGCAAAGTAACTATTTTAATTTCTCCAAGAGATACATAAGTATTCACTTACTGTTATTACTATCAGTGTCAAGTGAGGACAGCCACTCTGCATCTATATTTTCACAACTTAAAATGCTGGAAAGACAGGTTCTATAGGATTCTTCACTTTTCAAAATGTCATCAGCACAGTTACTTGAAATGACTGAATTCACCAACTTAGGTATTTTATCACCAGGCACAAAAGGGTCATCTGAACTGAAAACTGAAATGTCACTTTGCTTTTTATCATATAACTCAGCACTGGAATTTGCTTCTAAATAGGAAACTATCTTGTCAATTCTCTTATCATCCAAGGTATTTGTTTTTGTAGACTTCGGAATTTGAACTATATCACTCAATACACTGGATAAATGGCAAATGGATTTCAGATTACAATCTTCTTCATGTTCAAAAAAGGATCTTGTTACACTTGCCTGACATTCAAAATGATTTTCAGAAGTATTTTGTGAAGCTTTTGCCTTGTGTATAAAGAATTTCCCAGGAAATTCTGTTTTACTTGGCTTTTCATAAGGGTACACAACTTGTTCTTCTGTGTATTCCAATCTTGCTTCCGAATCAGTAATTTCTAGTGGTTTTATTAAATTCTGAGAAAATTCTTTACTTTTTGGTCCACATACTGAATTTTTGATGGAGTTCAATGAGGAAGCATCATTTTCAGAATGTCTACATTTGCTACTTATGAGATCAGTACTTGACTTCTGATTACCACTTGATATATTATTCTCAATTGCTGCTGTTTTTAGTGCTTCAACATTCCTTGACTTATTCAGGATCTCTACTTGCTTCCGGCAACTTACAGGCATTGTTTTCTTGGCTTTTAAAATCTTCCGTTTACTTCTATCTGGACTTGCCATCTTTCATATCCTGGAATGTAAAATACTATATTTGAATGCATTTCTCTAACAGACAAAAGCTAACATTTATTTACAATATTAAAATAATGTTGAGACTATGTGCCAGATTTAGATAATTATTTTTATTGAAAATTATATCCATTTTCATCTGTGTCACTGATAATTAAACGTTGTTCTATAACTCTAACTATATAAAGTCAAAATTTATACTGCCAGTAAGCCTTTATTTGATACTAAGTCTGATCATTTATCAGGCCACTTTTTGTTATGACACCTCACTACTATAACCATTGAGTTCTAATTTAAATAATCCAAGCAGGCCATACTTAAAACATTTTTTCATAAAAACAGATAAACAATGTTTTGTATGGAATATTCCATTTTCTGTATCACGTGGCACCTTTATTAAAGCTTTCCTAATATTCCAATTTTCAAATTAATGGTATTGCAAGAGCTGATTCCCAACAGTTATCAGTATGAAATGAGCACTAAGATACACAACATGATGCTAGTTCAAATAAGAAAACCAAGTTAGGTTTCAATACATTCTTAATCCTGAATTATTTCTGTTAAATAAAAATCTACTACATAGCAGAGAAAAACAGTATTTATTTGTATTTCTCATTATTCACATTAAGTATTCACATTAAGTCCAATCTAAACCATAGATAGGTAGATGGTTTAGAAGAAAACTGCCAAATTACAAGGCAAATATAAGCAAAACAAACAACTATATAATACATGGTAGACCAGTTACCTAACAAACTATAGCGCACACTAAATTCAAAGACACAGTCTATGAGGTAGAAAGCATTTGTACTTTCAAGGTACAAATAACCCAGTGGGGTGGGGTAAGGTCCATGGGATTGCAGAGACTTGGACACAACTTAGCAACCCATTCAAAGCTACCTGAGTAATTTTTTGATTTATCCTTATCTATTTTCCTACTTGAAGCTTTCATTGACTATATATATTCTTTTCATTCAGTATATCATTTGATCAGGAACAATTCCAGGATTTTTGAGACCTGAAGGCTAAGTGAATCTTACTTAAAAGAAGGGGGAAAAAAAAACCCCATAAATTCAAATTTCAAAAACCTGTCATGCATACTTAAAAATCAGAAAATCCAGAAAAATAGCACACTTTCATTAATTAAGGGCCTGATACAAGATAGAATTCTACTTTCCCTATTTGACTATATATTTGATTGCCTCTTTATGAATACAGTTTTTGTAATATTCACCATAGAAAAAATGGAGAAACCAAGTCTTTCCTAGGGCAAGGTTGATTAATTTTTAATTCTTTTGAGTTTTTGTTGTTGTTTTTTTCTTTTTCAAACTTTACTGAGTATAGTACTACAGAAAAGTGCACATATCATGTGTACACAATTAAAAGAATTTTCACAAACTGAATACACCCCTTTAACTAAAATCTAGATCAAAAAGAGAATGATTCATAGGTTCATCAATTACAACAAATACAACACACTCTGGTAGGGAATGTTCATAATGGTGGAGGTTATACATGTATGGGGCAAGACATCTAGGAGAAATCTATTATTTTCCTCTTAACTGTGCTGTGAGTCTAAAACTGTTCTTTAAAAAGGTTATAGAAATAAAAGAATAAAAAAAATAATTCCAGTCCCCTGGAAGTCCCCTCATACTTCTCCTTCTAGTCACTGGCTCCCCGTCTCCCAGGGATGATCAGTAGCCTGCAATCTAACAGCATAGATGAATTTAAGCCACTTTTTATATTTTATATAAATGAAATTACATAATAAGCACATTTTAGTGTCTGGCTTCAGAGAAGGCAATGGCACCCCACTCCAGTACTCTTGCCTGGAAAATCCCATGGACGGAGGAGCCTGGTGGGCTGCAGTCCATGGGGTTGCGAAGAGTTGGACACAACTGAGCAACTTCACTTTCACTTTTCACTTTCATGCATTGGAGAAGGAAATGGCAACCCACTCCTGTGCCATTCTTCTTGCCTGGAGAATCCCAGGGACGGGGGAGCCTGGTGGGCTGTGGTCTATGGGGTTGCACAGAGTCGGACACGACTGAAGGGACTTAGCAGCAGCAGCAGTGTCTGGCTTCTTTCACTCTTGCTTATATTTGTGAGATTCATGCATGCTCTGTTTAACTGTAGATCATTCTTTCTCATTGCTGTACAGTAGTCTATCATTTGAATATGCCACAGTTTGTCCATCTGTTCTGGGTTGATTAATTTTAAACCAAAAATCAGGATGTATACAACAATCAACTTCATCTAAAAATATAAATTCTTATTGATAATGCTACAGCTTTGTGTCATTTAAAAACAAACAACAAAAAAAAATCTTTTATTTGAAAGGTAGGGTTCTATCAAAAGGAAAAATATGTATAGTGAATTTCTCTACTTGAATCTGTTATTGAATATATTTCTAATAAAAGTTATCTTTTGAGGGGAAATCTATGAGAATTAAATTCCCTAGTTAAAATTTTAAACATCAAATAATTGGAAAAAATTTTCCTTATCTTCTGACTTCATAAATTACAATCTTTAGCTTCTTCATTACTCAGATAATCCAGGTGCCAGGCACCACAGAGCACATTCCCACCACAATAAAGCTGATAGCAGTAACTGAATACACTCAAAAGTGACTGTGAGCCACAAAGGTATCCTATTAAAGACACACTAAGTATATCCCCAATCACAAAATGCCTGAAGCAATTCTTTTGCTGGGTGAAGCAAGGGTAAGATGAAATTAAAATGAGACAACAGTCTTATATGATTACAGTTAAACTATCTTACTTTTGTAAACCTTGCAAACACCAACTAAGGGAACACATTCCTGTGGTCCTTTTCAGGGCCTTTGGAAAAGTCCCAAACTTCTTGCCTGGAAAATCCCATGGACGGAGGAGCCTGGTGGGCTGCAGTCCATGGGGTCGCTAAGAGTCGGACATGATTGAGTGACTTCACTTTCACTTTTCACTTTCATGCATTGGAGAAGGAAATGGCAACCCACTCCAGTGTTCTTGCCTGGAGAATCCCAGGGACAGGGGAACATGGTGGGCTGCCGTCTATGGGGTTGCACAGAGTCGGACATGACTGAAGCAACTTAGCAGCAGCAGCGAAAAGCTGTGAAAAATTTTGAGATAAAAATGCTTCTACATTTGATGCATAAAGACATGTATTGTATAGTTTCCCTGGTGGTCTAGTGGTAAAGAATCCACCTGACAATGCAGGAGACACAGGTTCAATCCCTGGATTGGGAAGTTACCCTGGAGAAGGGAATGGCAACCTACCCTAATATTCTTGCCTGGAAAAATCCCATGAACATAGCAACCTGGTAGGTTAGAGTCCATGAGGTCCCAAAGAGTCTGACATGATTGAGCATGCACACACGCACACCAGGAAGATCCCACATGCTGTGGAGCAAATAAGCCTCTGTGCCAGAACTACTAAGCCAGTGCTCTAGAGCCAGTGAGCCATAACTATTGAGCCCACACCACAGTTACTGAAGCCCACATACCTAGAGCCCATGTTCCACAAGAGAAGTCACCGCAATGAAAAGCCAACGCTTGCTGCAACTAAAGACTACACACGGCAGTGAAGACCCAGCGTGGTAAAAAAGAAACAAATTAAAAAAAAATACATGTAATATATAATGTATAACAACATTCTGAAGATACTGAGTATCTTTGATCCATCCACCATTTAACCAAATACAACTAGCAACTTGCATTTACCTATGTTTTCCATACCGTGCCCCTTCCCTCTTCTCTATCCTGAGGTAATCTGTAACCTGACTGTTGAGTTTATATATCTATTGTCTCTTACGAATTATAGTTTCATTACAAATGTCATGCAAAAACAATGAAGTTTGATTATACTTGTTTTTGAGCAAACTATAGTTTCCTAATACTTGTTTTTTCACTCATATTCTAATTTATGCATGTGATTATATACAGCAATACTTCATACATTTTCATGATATTATAATAAAGCACTAGGTCAGTAAAACAAAATTTGTTTATTCAATTACCTATGAAGGATATTTGAGTCATTTCCATCTTTTTTGTTTTTCTTAATAACACTGTTGCTGTGAACATATTTGCTTCAAGGTGTATATCTGTAAGCATTTCTTGAGTGGGTTTGTTGGGTAGCTATAAGTTACACAAAATTTCAAGTTCTCAAGAAAGCCAACTTACCTTCCCAAGTAGTTGTACCAACTTACATCCCTGCAGGAGATGTGTACAAGTAACCATTATTCACATCCTCTTGAGCCCCTGGTATTGCTAGACCTAATTTTTATCAATCTACTTGGATATAGATGCGTATCTCACTGCCTTAATTTGCATCTCACTAATTACTGGTATTTTTTCATGTTTACTGGTTATACCTGTTTCCCTGTCCTGCAAAATTCCTAGTTATGTTTTGCTCATTTTCTTCTACTGGGTTGTCTTATTTTTAAAGAGAACTCAATAAATTATGAATATACTATATATATGAGAGGAGCTACCCCACATCCGAGGTCAGGGGCAGAAGCTGGGAGGACCCCACGCCCGAAGGGTGGTGGCCAAGAGGAGTTACCCCACGTCTGAGGTCAGGGGCAGTGGCCGAGAGTGCCTGGCTGTGACAGCGCAGGAACGGCCAAGAGGAGCTACCCAAGTCCGAGGTCAGGGGTGGCGGCTGGGCAGAGCTACCTCACGTCCGAGGTTAGGGGCAGCAGCCGAGAGGAGTTACCCTGTGTCCGAGGCCAGGGGTGGCGGCTGAGAGGAGCTACCCAAGTCCGAGTTCAGGGGCTGCGGCCGGGAGGAGCTACCCCACGTCCGAGGTCAGGGGCGGTGGCCAAGAGGAGCTACCCCGCGTCCGAGGTCGGGGCAGCAGCCAGGATGAACTACCCCGTGTCCGAGGTCAGGGGCGGCCGGGAGGAGCTACCCCACACCCCCACACCTGAGGCCAGGGGCGGTGGCCGGGAGGAGCAACCCCACATCCAAGGAGCGGTGGCAGAGCTATCCCACGTTGAAGGTCAGGAAGGCAGCGGTGAGGAGATACCCCTCGTCCAAGGTAAGGAGCGGCGGCTGTGCTTTGCTGGAGCAGCCATGAAGAGATACTCCACGCCCAATGTAAGAGAAACCCGAGTAAGATGGTAGGCGTTTCAAGAGGGCATCAGAAGGCAGACACACTGAAACCATACTCACAGAAAAATAGTCAATCTAATCACACTAGGACCACAGCCATGTCTAACTCAATGAAACTGAGCCATGCCCATGGGGCCACCCAAGACGGGAGGGTCATGGTGGAGAGATCTGACAGAATGTGGTCCACTGGAGAAGGGAATGGCAAACCACTTCAGTATTCCTGCCTTGAGAACCTCATGAACAGTATGAAAAGGCAAAATGATAGGATACTGAAAGAGGAACTCCCCAGGTCAGTAGGTGCCCAATATGCTACTGGAGATCAGTGGAGAAGTAACTCCAGAAAGAATGAAGGGATGGAGCCAAAGCAAAAACAATACCCAGCTGTGGATGTGACTGGTGATAGAAGCAAGGTCCAATGCTGTAAAGAGCAATATTGCATAGGAACCTGGAATGTCAGGTCCATGAATCAAGGCAAATTGGAAGTGGTCAAAAGAGATGGCAAGAGTGAATATCGACATTCTAGGAATCAGCGAACTAAAATGGACTGGAATGGGTGAATTTAACTCAGATGACCATTATATCTCACACACTAGTAATGCAATGCTCAAAATTCTCCAAGTCAGGCTTCAGCAATATGTGAACCATGAACTTCCTGATGTTCAAGCTGGTTTTAGAAAAGGCAGAGGAACCACAAATCAAATTGCCAACATCTGCTGGATCATCGAAAAAGCAAGAGAGTTCCAGAAAAACATCTATTTCTGCTTTATTGACTATGCCAAAGCCTTTGACTGTGTGGATCACAATCAACTGTGGAAAATTCTGAAAGAGATGGGAGTACCAGACCATCTGACCTGTCTCTTGAGAAATTTGTATGCAGGTCAGGAAGCAACAGTTAGAACTGGACATGGAACAACAGACTGGTTCCAAATAGGAAAAGGAGTACGTCAAACTGTATATTGTCACCCTGTTTATTTAACTTCTATGCAGAGTACATCATGAGAAACGCTGGGCTGGAAGAAGCACAAGCTGGAATCAAGATTGCTGGGAGAAAGATCAATAACCTCAGATATGCAGATGACACCACGCTTATGGCAGAAAGTGAAGAGGAACTAAAAAGCGTCTTGATGAAAGTGAAAGAGGAGAGTGAAAAAGTTGGCTTAAAGCTCAACATTCAGAAAATGAAGATCATAGCATCCGGTCCCATCACTTCATGGGAAACAGATGGGGAAACAGTGTCAGACTTTATTTTGGGGGGCTCCAAAATCACTGCAGATGGTGACTGCAGCCATGAAATTAAAAGACGCTTACTCCTTGGAAGGAAAGTTATGACCAACCTAGATAGCATATTCAAAAGCAGACACATTACTTTGCCAATAAAGGTCCGTCTAGTCAAGGTTATGGTTTTTCCTGTGGTCATGTATGGATGTGAGAGTTGGACTGTGAAGAAAGCTGAGGGCCAAAGAATTGATGCTTCTGAACTGTGGTGTTGGAGAAGGCCCTTGAGAGTCCCTTGGACTGCAAGGAGATCCAACCAGTCCATTCTGAAGGAGATCAGCCCTGGGATTTCTTTGGAAGGAATAATGCTAAAGCTGAAACTCCAGTACTTTGGCCATCTCATGCGAAGAGTTGACTCATTGGAAAAGACTCTGATGCTGGGAGGGATTGGGGACAGGAGGAGAAGGGGATGACCGAGGACGAGATGGCTGGATGGCATCACTGACTCGATGGGTGTTGAGTCTGAGTGAACTCTAGGAGTTGGTGATGAACAGGGAGGCCTGACGTGCTGCGATTCATGGGGTTGCAAAGAGTCGGACACAACTGAGCCACTGAACTGAACTGAACTGAACTGAACTGAGTTATGGGTATATTCTCTCATTCTGTGGTTTGTCTTTACTCCTAATTTTAACAGAGAAAAGATTTATTGACTACTTCCTTTCATGCTAAAATGTAATCTCTCTTCTTTGAGAACTTCTTCCCTACCCCATGTATATGTGTGAAATAGGGAGGCCTATTGGTGGTAGAGAAGCTTTCTGATTTAATTTATTGGAGAACATGGAGCTACACTATGGGCTGCACAATGATAAAAATATAAGAGGAATGCAGAACTCAAAATGAACATATAATTGGTATGATTTTTCACAGTGAATTACTTATAAAGTTTACCAAAAAAATACTTCATCATAACAGTCTGAAATGTGTAGTTGATAAAACTTTAGATACGTAGGAAAACCTCTGAATCAAAATGCTTAAGGGTACAAACAAAACTTTTAAAAGGCTCAGAAAAGTACAGCTGACACTTGGACAACATGTGTTTGAAACAAGTGGGTTCACTTATACTCAGATTTTTTTCACTGAATATATACTACTGTACTACTGGATTTATCCACAGTTGGTTGAGTCTGAGGATATGGAGTGCCAACTATAAAGTTATATGGTGATTTCTGACTGTGTGGAGAGTCAGTACCTCTAAACCCAAAGTTGTCAAGGCTCATCTGTACTGGTAACTGCCCACAACGTGAAGAAATGGCTTACATATTGTAGAGAGATTGAGAGAATGAAATTTGTTACTGGGAGCATAAAAAGCAATGCGTGAATGCATGTGTGCTAAGTTGCTTTAGTTGTGTTCAACTCTGTGTGGCACTATGGACTGCAACTGCCAGGTTCCTTTATCCATGGTATTCTCCAGGCAAGAATACTATGTTGCCATCCCTTCTCCAGGGGATCTTTCTAACCCAGGGATCGAATCTGCATCTCTGATGTCTCCTGCATAGGCAGGCAGGTTCTTTACCACTAGTGCCACCTGGGAAGCCCATAACTCAGTCTAATTGGGCAATACTGACATCACCATGCTGACTTTTCAACCACCTTGAATCCTTTGCTGAAAATAAGCCTGGAATGGGTTGCTGTGCCCCCCTCCAGGGGATCTTCCCAACCCAAGGATTGAACGCAGGTCTCTTAAGTCTCCTGCATTGGCAAGTGCGTTCTTTACCAGTAGTGCCACCTGGACAATTGAGTCTGGCAGGCTACAGTCCATAGGGTCAAAAAGAGTCAGACATGACTGAAGCAACTTAGTACGCATGCTTAGTGTATGACAGACTACAAGAACAGTGTACATACCTTAATTTTAAAATACTTTACTCCCCAAAATGCCAAAACAATTCCAATAGGAATATCAAAGGTCAATGATCATAGATCACCATAACAAATAAAATGATGAAAAGGCTTGAAATATAATAATAACCAAAATATGACAGACACCATTGGACAAAGGCTGTTAGATAAATGGTGCTCACAGAGTTGCTCAAGCAAGGATGCCACAACCCTTCAGTTTGTAGAAAACACAGTATCTGTGAAGCAATGATTAAGTGCAATAAAGCAAGGTATGCCTATAACTTTGAAAATATTCTGTTAATTTTAAACTTTAAAAACATAACCTAATTGCCCCTTTTATTCTATTTTATCTGACGATGTAATTCAGCTGAATATATTGCTTTCCATACCACCAAATTGTTTTAGATGTTCCTTACAAAATTTATTGAGAATATTTTAAACAAATGAATCTTTTAATAGGAGAATTTAATCCAATTTGTATTTATCATATTAATTAATCACACATTAATACTTTACATTTGGTTTTATGCCCTTAGATTTTTATAACTTGCTGCTGTTATGTTTTACATTTTCTGTTATCTCCATGTCATTTTAGTGTGAAAACATCCTATTTTTTAAGGTCTACATTTGCTTTCCATAGGTTTATACATGCTTAATAAAGATATGAGCCATGCTGTGCAGGGCCACCCAAGATGGACAGGTCATGGTGGAGAGTTGTGACAAAACGCAGTCCACTGGAGAAGGCAATGGCAAACCACTTCAGTATTCTTGTCTTGAGAACACCATGAACAGTATGAAAACACAAAAAGATATGACATGGGAAGATAAGCCCCCCAAGTCAATAGGTATCCAATATGCTACTAGGGGACAGCAGAGAAATAGCTCCAGAAAGAATGAAGACAATGGGCCAAAGGAGAAAATGCTCAGTTGTGGATAGGTCTGGGTGGTGAAAGTAAAGTTCGATGCTGCAAAGAACAATACTGAATAGGAACCTAGAATGTTAGGTCCATCAGTTCAGTTCAGTTCAGTCGCTCAGTCGTGTCCGACTCTTTGTGACCCCATGAATCGCAGCATGCCAGGCCTCCCTGTCCATCACCAACTCCTGGAGTTCACTCAGACTCACGCCCATCGAGACAGTGATGCCATCCAGCCATCTCATCCTCTGTCGTCCCCTTCTCCTCCTGCCCCCAATCCCTCCCAGCATCAGAGTCTTTTCCAATGAGTCAACTCTTCACATGAGGTGGCCAAAGTACTGGAGTTTCAGCTTTAGCATCATTCCTTCCAAAGAAATCCCAGGGCTGATCTCCTTCAGAATGGACTGGTTGGATCTCCTTGCAGTCCAAGGGACTCTCGAGTCTTCTCCAACACCACAGTTCAAAAGCATCAATTCTTTGGCACTCAGATTTCTTCACAGTCCAACTCTCACATCCATACATGACCACTGGAAAAACCATAGCCTTGACTAGACGGACCTTTGTTGGCAAAGTAATGTGTCTGCTTTTGAATATGCTATCTAGGTTGGTCATAACTTTCCTTCCAAGGAGTAAGAGTCTTTTAATTTCATGGCTGCAGTCACCATCTGCAGTGATTTTGGAGCCCAGAAAAATAAAGTCTGACACTGTTTCCACTGTCTCCCCATTTATCTCCCATGCAGTGATGGGACCAGATGCCATGATCTTCGTTTTCTGTATGTTGAGCTTTAAGCCAATTTTTTCACTCTCCACTTTCACTTTCAGCAAGAGGCTTTTTAGTTCCTCTTCACTTTCTGCCATAAGGGTGGTGTCATCTACATGTCTGAGGTTATTGATATTTCTCCCGGCAATCTTGATTCCAGCTTGTGCTTCTTCCAGCCCAGTGTTTCTCATGATGTACTCTGCATAGAAGTTAAATAAGCAGGGTGACAATATACAGCCTTGATGTACTCTTTTTCCTATTTGGAACCAGTCTGTTGTTCCATGTCCAGTTCTAACTATTGCTTCCTGACCTGCATATAGGTTTCTCAAGAGGCAGGTCAGGTGGTCTGGTATTCCCATTTCTTTCAGAATTTTCCACAGTTTATTGTGATCCACACAGTCAAAGGCTTTGGCATAGTCAATAAAGCAGAAATAGATGTTTTTCTGGAACTCTCTTGCTTTTTCCATGATCCAGTGGATGTTGGCAATTTGATCTCTGGTTCTTCTGCCTTTTCTAAAACCAGCTTGAACATCTGGAAGTTCACGGTTCACGTATTGCTAAAGCCTGGCTTGGAGAATTTTGAGCATTACTTTACTAGCATGTGAGATGAGTGCAATTGTGCGGTAGTTTGAGCATTCTTTGACATTGCCTTTCTTTGGGATTGGAATGAAAACTGACCTTTTCCAGTCCTGTGGCCACTGCTGAGTTTTCCAAATTTGCTGGCATATTGAGTGCAGCTCTTTCACAGCATCATCTTTCAGGATCTGAAATAGCTCCACCGGAATTCTATCACCTCCACTAGCTTTGTTTGTAGTGATGCTTTCTAAGGCCCACTTGACTTCACATTCCAGGATGTCTGGCTCTAGGTGAGTGATCATACCATTGTGATTATCTTGAATCAAGGTAAATTAAATGGGGTCAAGCAGGAAATGGCAAGAGTGAATATCAACATCTTAGGAATTAGTTAACTAAAATGGACAGGAATGGGCAAATTCAATTCAGATGACTTACATCTACTACTGTGGTAGATGATAGATACTGCAAGAATCCCTTAGAAAAAAATGGAGTAGCCCTCGTAGTTAACCAAAGACTTCAAAATGCAGTTCTTGGGTGCAATCTCAAAAACAACAGAATGGTCTCACTATGTTTCCAAGGCAAATGATTCAATGTAACAGTAATCCAAGTCTATGCTCCAACCACTAATGCCAAAGAAACGGAAGTCAAACAGTTCTATGAATACCTACAAGACCTAGAAGTAACACCAAAAATAGATGTCTTTTTTATAAGGGACTGGAATGCAAAAGCAGGAAGTCAAGAGATACCTGAAGTAACAGGCAAGTTTGGCCTTGGAGTACAAAAGGAAGCAGGGCAAAGGCTAACAGAGTTTTGCCAAGAGAACACAATGGTCAGAGCAAACCCCCTCTTCCACCAACACAAGACAGCACTCTTCACATGGACATCACCAGATGGTCAATATTGACATCACACTGATTATATTTTTTGTAGCTGAAGATGGAGAAGCTCCTTACAATCAGCAGAAAAGACCTGGAGCTGCTTGTGGCTCAAATCATGAACTCCTTATTGCAAAATTCAGGCTTAAATTGAAGAAAGTAGGGAAAACCACTAAGATGATTCAGGTATGACATAAATCAAATCCCTTACGCTTATGCAGCAGAGATGACGAATAAATTAAAGGAATTCAATCTGGTAGAGTGCCTGAAGAACTATGGATAGTGGTTCACAACACTGTACAGGAGACAGGGATCAAAAACATCCCCCCAAAAAAAGAAATTTAAGAAGGCAAAACGGTTGTCTCAGGAGACCTTACAAATAGCTGAGAAAACAAGAGAAGCAAAAGGCAAAGGAGAAAGGGAAAGATATACTCAAATGAATGCAGAGTGCCAGAGAATAGCAAGGAGAGATAAGAAAGCCTTCCTAAGTTATCAACACAAAGAAACAGAGTAAAATAATAGAATGGGAAAGAACAGAGATTTCTTCAAGAAAATTGGAGATAACAAGGGAACATTTCACGCAAAAATGGACACAGTAAAGGACAGAAAGGGCAAGGGACTAACAGAAACAGAACATATTAATAAGTGGCAAGAATACACAGAACTATTAAAAAAAGGTCTTAATGACTGTTGGGAGGCACAGTGCAAAACAGCCTTGAAGGAGAAGATCCTTGGGAAAATGGTGAGGGGCCAGAAGTACCCAGGCATTGTGTACTGATAGTTGAAAAACATTTCCTGCCTTTGGCTATGCTCGGCGCCAAGATTTAATGATTATACACTAAAGACGTTGCTTGAGAAAAATGGGTCATGGGATAAACACATGGGTCATTAAGAACGCGCTGGTCCTTGAAATATCTTTTACTGATTATATCTTAACTTTGTACGTGGTCTGCTCGCCGTATGCTCTGAGCTCTTTGTTCCTTGCTCCTATAAAAAGGCTTGACTGCAGAAATAAAATTGTCAGTCCCTGCAGAGACTGTCCGAGTGTTGTTCTTTCAGGCTTGCCGTTTCCAAGTCCCGGGAACAGAATTCCCACAATGACCCAGATAACCATGTGATGGGCTCATTCATCCAGAACCAGGCATCCTGGAGTATGAAGTCAAGTGGGCCTTAGGAAGCATCACTACAAAAAAAGCTAGTGGAAGTGATGAATTCCTGCTGAGCTATTTCTAACCCTAAAAGACGAAGCTGTTGCAGTGCTGCACTCAATATGCCAGCAAATTTGGAAAACTTAGCAATGGCCACAGGGCTGGAAAAGGTCAGTTTTCATTCCAATCCTAAAGAAAGGCAATGCCAAAGAATATTCAAACTACCATACAATTTTGCTCATTTCACAGGATATTAAGATACTTAAGCTCAAAATCCTTCAAGTTAGACTTCAACAGTACATGAACTGAGAACTCCTACATGTTCAAGCTGGGTTTAGAAAAGGCAGAGGAACCAGAGATTGAATTGCCAACATCTGTTGGATCATAGAAAAAGAGAATTCCAGAAAAATATCTAATTCTGCTTCACTGACTACTCTAAAGCTTTTGACTCCATGGATCAAAACCTGTGGAAAACTTTTTGAGAGATGGCAATACCAGACCACCTTACTTGCCTCTTGAGAAACCTGTATGCAAGTCAAAAAGCAATAGTTAGAACCAGATATGGAACAACAGACTAGCTCAAAATTGGCAAAAGAGAACAAAAATGCTGTATATTGTCATCCTGTTTATTTAAGTTATATGCAGAGTATATCATGCAAAATGCAGGGCTAGATGAATCACAAGCTGAAATCAAGATTGCCAGGAGAAACATCAACAACCTCAGATATGCAGATATCATCCTAATGGCAGAAAGCGAACAGGAACTAAAAAGGCTCTTGATGAAGATGAAAAGAGGAGAATGAAGAAGCTGTTTAAAACTCAACATTCAAAAAACTAAGATCATGGCATCCGGTCCCATCACTTCACGGCAAATAGATACAGGAGAAAGTGACAGATTTTTCCTGGGCTCCAAAATCACTGCTGACAGTGACTTCAGTCACAAAATTAAAAGATGCTTATTCCTTGGAAGAAAAGTTATGACAAACCTAGACAGCGTACTAAAAAGTAGAGACATCACTTTGCCAACAAAGATCCATATGGTCAAAGCTATGGTTTCTGCAGTAGTCATGTACAGATGTGAGAGCTGAACCATGACAATAAAGAAGGCTGAGCACTGAAGAAAAACATGCTTTCCTGGTATAAATCTCACATGGTCATGACACTGATGGATTCAAATTGCTAGCATTTTGTTGACAATCTTTGCACCATATTGCTCTGTAGTTTTCTTGTAATCTCTTTTTGTTATCAGGATAATACTGGCCTGCGTTCCTCTTTTATTTGTTGGAAAAATTTGTAAAAAATTGGTATCTTTAAACGTTTGTTAGAATTCAACAGTAAAACCATTTGATAATGGCTTTTTGTGTTTTAATTCAATCTCTTTTCAGATTTTCTATTTCTTCTTGCATCAGTTTTGTTCATTTGAGTCTTCCTAAGAATTTGTCCAATTTATTAATTAATTGGTATATAAGTGCATCATTCTATAGTAGTCTCTTACAATCTTTTTAACTTCTATAAGATCAGTAGTAATACACCCTTTCATTCCATATTTTAGTAATTTGAATCTTTTTCATGGTCACTCTAGGTAAAGGTTTGTCAATTTGGTTTATCTTTTTGAAAACAACTTTTGGATTTCCTTAATTTTACTTTTTTCTTCCTTGATTTTATTAATAATTTCCACTCTAATTTTTTTTTTAATTTTATTTTTAAACTTTACAATATTGTATTAGTTTTGCCAAATACCGAAATGAATCCGCCACAGGTATACCCGCGTTCCCCATCCTGAACCCTCCTCCCTCCTCCCTCCCCTCCCCTCCCTCTGGGTCGTCCCAGTGCACCAGCCCCAAGCATCCAGTACCGTGCATCGAACCTGGACTGGCGACTCGTTTCATACATGATATTATACATGTTTCAATGCTATTCTCCCAAATCTCCCCACCCTCTCCCTCTCCCACAGAGTCCATAAGACTGCTCTATACATCGGTGTCTCTTTTGCAGTCTCGTACACAGGGTTATTGTTAACCATCTTTCTAAATTCATTCTATTTAGGTTTAGTTTCTTCTTTTTGTATTAAAGTTAAAAGTTAGTTTGTTGAAGTCTTAAAAAAAATGTGGGCATTTATCACTACAAATTTCCTGAGAAACTATTTGCATCTGAAATGTTTTGTTGTCTTCTCTTTAATGTCAAAGTATTTTCTAACTTCTCTCATGATTTTTTCTTTGACCTACTAGTTATTAATATTTAGGAAACCGTTGCTTAATTTCCTCATAGCTGTGAATTTCTCAAATTTATTCTGCTTCTTCAATTCTAATTTCATTCCACTGTGATCAGAGAACATACTTTGTTGTGATTTCAGTCCTTTAAAATGTGCTGAAGTTGTTTTACAGCTTAACTTAATATCTACATTGGAAATTTTTCTATGTACATTTGAGAAGAATATATTCTGCTTTCATTTGGCTGAATGTTCAAAAGATGCTTCTTCAGGCTAGTTGGTCCACAGAATTACTCAAGTCTTTTCTAACTGATCTGTTACTTATAAAGTGTTTTAGTCTCTAACCATTATTGTTGAATTTTCTATTTCTCCATTCTTGTCAGTATTCACTCCACCTATTTTAGTGTTGTTCTTAGTTGCATATTTTTCTCATTGTTTTAACTACCTATGAGACAGCAACTTTTATTATAAAATGTCCCTTTCTACATCTAATCTTGAAAGACTATTTTGTTTTAAACTAGTATACCTAGATTCCTTATGATTGCTATTCACATGGCTTTTAAAAATCCTTTTACTTTCAACATAATTGTATCTTTCAATCTAAGTGTGTCTCCTATAGATAGCATATACTTGGATGTTATGTTTCATTCAGTCTGACAATCTGGTATTTGAATTGTCTAATCCATTCACACCTGATATTGATATAATTGGATTTATGGCTGCCATTTTACTTTTTGTTTTATATGTCTCACATCTGTTGTTCCTCTATTCCTTTACTGCCATATTCATTTTTTAATGCTTTGTATGTGGCATCATTTTAAATTTCATTTTTTTCTGCCTCATATCGCAGAGAAATATAATTGCCATCTCTAATTCATTAAACTCACTTCAGTTCAGTTCAGTCACTCAGACACGTCCTACTCTTTGTGACCCCATGAATTGCAGCACGCCAGGCCTCCCTGTCCATCACTAACTCCCGGAGTTCACCCAAACTCACGTCCATTGAGTCAGTGATGCCATCCAGCCATCTCATCCTCTGTCGTCCCCTTCTCCTCCTGCCCCCAATCCCTCCCAGCATCAGAGTCTTTTCCAATGAGTCAACTCTTCACATGAGGTGGCCAAAGTACTGGAGTTTCAGCTTCAGCATCATTCCTTCCAAAGAAATCCCAGGGCTGATCTCCTTCAGAATGGACTGGTTGGATCTCCTTGCAGTCCAAGGGACTCTCAAGAGTCTTCTCCAACACCACAGTTCAAAAGCATCAATTCTTCGGCACTCAGCTTTCTTCACAGTCCAACTCTCACATCCATACATGACCACAGGAAAAACCACAGCCTTGACTAGACAGACCTTTGTTGGCAAAGTAATGTCTCTGCTTTTGAATATGCTATCTAGGTTGGTCATAACTTCCCAAGGAGTAAGCGTCTTTTAATTTCATGGCTGCAATCACCATCTGCAGTGATTCTGGAGCCCAAAAAATAAAGTTGGACACTGTTTCCACTGTTTCTCCATCTATTTCCCATAAAGTGATGGGACCAGATGTCATGATCTTCGTTTTCTGAATGTTGAGCTTTAAGCCAACTTTTTCACTCTCCACTTTCACTTTCATCAAGAGGCTTTTTAGTCCCTCTTCACTTTCTGCCATGAGGGTGGTGTCATCTGCGTATCTGAGGTTGTTATTTCTCCCGGCAATCTTGATTCCAGCTTGTGCTTCTTCCAGCCCAGTGTTTCTCATGATGTACTCTGCATAGAAGTTAAATAAGCAGGGTGACAATATACAGCCTTGACATACTCCTTTTCCTATTTGGAACCAGTTTGTTGTTCCATGTCCAGTTCTAACTGTTGCTTCCTGACCTGCTCATAGGTTTCTCAAGAGGCAGGTCAGGTGGTCTGGTATTCCCATCTCTTTCAGAATTTTCCACAGTTTATTGTGATGCACACAGTCAAAGGCTTTGGCATAGTCAATAAAGCAGAAATAGATGTTTTTTTCTGGAACTCTCTTGCTTTTTCGATGATCCAGTGGATGCTGGCAATTTGATCTCTGGTTCCTCTGCCTTTCCTAAAACCAGCTTGAACATCTGACGTTCATGGTTCACGTATTGCTGAAGCCTGGCTTGGAGAATTTTGAGCATTACTTTACTAGCATGTGAGATGAGTGCAATTGTGCGGTAGCTTGAGCATTCTTCGGCACTGCCTTTCTTTGGGATTGGAATGAAAACTGACCTTTCCCAGTCCTGTGGCCACTGCTGAGTTTTCCAAATGTGCTGGCATATTGAGTGCAGAACTTTCACAGCATCATCTTTCAGGATTTGAAATAGCTCCACTGGAATTCCATCACCTCCACTAGCGTTGTTCGTAGTGATGCTTTCTAAGGCCCATTTGACTTCACATTCCAGGATGTCTGGCTCTAGGTGAGTGATCACACCATTGTGATTATCTGGGTCGTGAAGATCTTTTTTGTAGTTCTTCTGTGTATTCTTGCCATCTCTTCTTAATATCTTCTGCTTCTTTTAGGTCCATACCATTTCTGTCCTTTATCGAGCCCATCTTTGCATGAAATGTTCCCTTGGTATCTCTAATTTTCTTGAAGAGATCTCTCATCTTTTCCATTCTGTTGTTTTCCTCTATTTCTTTGCATTGATCGCTGAGGAAGGCTTTCTTATCTCTTCTTGCTATTCTTTGGAACTCTGCATTCAGATGCTTATATCTTTCCTTTTCTCCTTTGCTTTTCGCTTCTCTTCTTTTCACAGCTATTTGTAAGGCCTCCCCAGACAGCCATTTTGCTTTTTTGCATTTCTTTTCCATGGGGATGGTCTTGATCCCTATCTCCTGTACAATGTCACGAACCTCCGTCCATAGTTCATCAGGCACTCTATCAGATCTAGTCCCTTAAATCTATTTCTCACTTCCACTGTATAATCATAAGGAACTCACTTATTAAACCTAATAAATTCTTTTGAACTTCCTGCTGCTGCCGCCAAGTTGCTTCAGTCGTGTTCGGCTCTGTGCGGCCCCATATACGGCAGGCTACCAGGCTCCCCCATCCCTGGGATTCTCCAGGCAAGAGTACTGGAGTGGGTTGCCATTGCCTTCTCCTCTGAACTTCCTATATTTGTACTAATTATCATTTTCTTACTGCATTAGTTAGAACCTACAGTGGTCATGTATGAATGTGAGAGTTGGACTGTGAAGAAAGCTGAGTGCCGAAGAATTGATGCTTTTGAACTGTGGTGTTGGAGAAGACTCTTTAAGAGTCCCTTTGACTGCAAGGAGATCCTGCCAGTCCATTCTGAAGGAAATCAGCCCTGGGTTTTCTTTGGAAGGAATGATGCTGAAGCTGAAACTCCAGTACTTTGGCCACCTCATTGGAAGAGTTGACTCATTGGAAAAGACTCTGATGCTGGGAGGGATTGGGAGCAGGAGGAGAAGGGGATGACAGAGGATGAGATGGCTGGATGGCATTACCGACTTGATGTACGTGAGTCTGAGTGAACTCCGGGAGTTGGTGATGGACAGGGAGGCCTGGCGTGCTGCGATTCATGGGGTCGCAAGGAGTCAGACATGACTGAGTGAACTGAACTGAACAGTATGCTATGAATAGGTATGCTGTTAATGGGTATCGGTCTCTCATCATCAATCCTGAAGAGGGTATGTGGTTTCACTAACACCATTAAATATAAAATATCCTTCTATTCCCAGAAGATTTTATCATTAATATATTTTTGATTTTATCCTTTTCATATGTTTAGATGATCATATAACCTCATTTTCCCAATTTGTATCATATTGGTTGAGCTCTCAAAATATTAAACCTAGATTATTCCTGAAATAAATCTCAGTCAGTCATATGTCCTTTTTAAAAAAAATTGCTTCATGTTCCTGTATTCAACTTGGTAACATTTTGTTTAGGAATTTGTATCAATATGACAAGAATGATGAGTCATCAGGTTTTAAAATCAAAGTTATTCAGGATTCATATAAAAACTGTTAAAGTCTTTTTTTTTTTTTTAATTCTGATGAGTTTGTCTTTGCAAGTAGTATTACTCCTTCCTTAAATTTTAGAAATAATTCATCATAATGCCATCTGGGCTTGGAGTTAAGTTTGTGATAAAGGTTTTAAATTATGAATGAATTTTTTAAAATACAGGATCATCCATATTTTGCCTTTCTCTGTTAATTTTGTTTCTCCATACTTCAAAACTTAACAGAATTCCTGGTTTATAAGGTTCTTCATAATATCCTCTAATTACACTTGTAATGTAATCAAGATCTGTAGTGATGTCTCTTTTTATTCTTGATATAAGGGATGTGTTTTTTTCCTTTTCTTGGTCACTAGACTTTTATCCATTTAATCAATAATCTCATAGCACTGACTTCTAGTTTTCTATTACATGTAGTGCTCTAAACATTTCATCATTTCCTGTTAGTTTTATGATTCAAGTTTTTCTTTTTTCTGGGCTGAGTCTTGTTGGTGCATCGTAGGCTTTCTCTAGTTGTGGTGGGCTGTCTTGTTGTGGAGCACAGGCTCTAGGGCTCAAGGGTTTCAGAATTTGTGGCAAGTATGCTCAGTAGTTGTAGCTCATGGGATCTAGGCTAGTAGTTCTGGTGCATGGGCCTAGTTGCCTCATGGCATGTGGATCTTCTGGACCAGGGATTGAACCTGTGTACCCTGCACTGGCAGGAGGATTTCAAGCCACTGGACCACCAGGGATGCCCAATGATTCAGTTTTCTTCAGGTCTGATTTTCTTCTAGATTAAGACGAAAATTTAGATCTTTTAATTTTCAGTCACATTCCCGTTTTCATTTTTTTCTTTTGCATTTAAAGCTACAAAATTTCCTAAGCTCTACCTTAGTTGAGTCTCATAAATTCCAATAAACCCTCTTGATTCTCATTTGAAATACTTTCTAATTTCCATTGTAATTCCTTCTGTGGAGGTAAATAATGATCTGTCCATTATTTAGAAATACATTAATTCCCAGGGAATTGCAGATTTCTAAGTTGCATTTTTGTTGTTGAAGGTTAGCTTCTTTTAATTCCACTGTAATTAGAGAATCTTCTGAATAATTTCAATCCTGTAATATTTGTTGAGGCTATTTTCATGGCTAATTTTTCCAAAAGGTCCACCTGTATCTGAGTAGAACACATATTCCAACATTGCTGGGTGCAGTGTTATTCTATGTCGATGTCAACCAGTTCAAATTTCTTTGCTGTGTTGTCCATATTCTTCCAGCTATTAAGAGTGTTTTCAGAGTGGTCTACTACTGTTGTCAATTTGTCTATTTCTTTCAGTTAAATCACTCACTCCACCTTATAAAGTTTAAAGGTACGGGTACATAAGGATTGCATTTATTTTCTGTACTTCTGGTGGTGGATTGGTTTTCTTCATTACAAAATATCTCTCACTTGGGTTGCTTCTTGTTGAAATTCTACCTTAATATATTATCAATACTAAATAAAGCACAATTGTTATATTTTACATTTAAATTATCAAAATGAATCTAAGATAGGTTGTATAACTTTAAAAAAGTTTAAAAACACACACATACTCACACAGTTCAGGAGCCAGTATTTAAATCAAGGATCTTGAGATTCAAAGAAATCTCCTATCACAAGTAAAAATCAGATACTATGATGTGACAAGGTTACTGTTAAGGGATATACAGTGATCAAGAAAATGACAAAACATGACCAACTTGTGTCAGGTCTTACAATGAGCATGAATATTATTACTACTCTAACTGTGGTCCACGGACCAGCAGCATTAACATCTAATAGGTGCTAGGAGAATTTTGCTTTTACTTAAAAATTTTCTTTATCAATGTAATAGCATAAAATTAAGCAGTATATAAAATGTTCACAATGAAACAGCTGGTTGTCAATACTCACTCCCTATGGCAATCACTTTTAATATAACTTTTTAAAAATTAATCTCAGTATTTTAAAATATGCTCACTTGTATTTCACTTGAGTTACAAATTTTTATTTGTATAGGACCACTATCATGGTCCTATACTTACAGATGAGAATTTACCTCTTTTCTATACCTATACACTTTTTTCATCACATATAATTAAATCAATACTTGAGTTGTTACAAGCAAATAACCAGAGAATCATGATTGCATTATCTTCTTTGTATTTCCTTTTCCCTAAAGCTATCAAATTTTATCTCCAAATTTCCTACAAATTTAGCCTTCACTTTTTTCGAACTCATCAAAACTGCCATATACCAACATTCTCCCTTATTCTCCACTCGCTTTTAGGTCATGTTTAAAGATCATTTCTTCAGCAAACATCTTTCCCTAAGAGAACTACTTCTTCATCTGAATTTCCCATTAGAAATACATATTTTAGTCATGATCTTTGTGGGCTGAGATGTGTCTTATTTTTAAATTCTCAGCGAGATGCTTTTCATGTAGAAGCTTTATTTAATGCTGCTACTTTTTCCTTAATAAAAAGGACAAGAACAGACCTCAGTAACTTTGGCAGTAACTATACCATAAGCAGCACTATACACCGTAGAACCTCAAACATATACTAATGGTACCACTTGTAACAGATACTATAATACCTCTACATAGTTTTCTATATACAAACCCCTTATACCTCTAGAAATTTAATGAGAAGTTCAAATTTTCACATTATATTCAATTATCTACCCAACTGAGAGAGTTATGGTTACTTCCCTCTAGATATGGCCTGACTACAAGCTTTCTGTCCTACTTAGATCGGTAAAGCTAAAAAGGGATACAAAGTTACTTGACTCTATACTAATGCATTTGAAAGGTATGGGTTGAGGTTTAATTAAGCCTCAGAGAATAGAATAAGTATTTAAATGATGTAAGAATATGAGACAGAATAAGATAGAATATGGTTATTTGTATTTTATATGTAATAATCTCATTTAACTTAATGAGAATACTCTTGTGCATTTAAAATCAAAGTATATTTTTATTTTTAACAACTATGTTATTTAAATTTGATTACATCAAATGAAATACATCTGTACACACCCACTATAACAGAACTACATGATATGCACAGGCAACAATGCAGGGATCATGCAATATTTTCAGACCAGAATTCAAGATTCTATGTAGCAAGTAAATACAGTAGAATTGAAGGTTGAGGTGAAGTACAAGAGTCAATAAGCAGAGCAGAAAATTCAAGATGTACCTAGATACACCAGTTCTTAAAGGACGCAAATCATTTCCAATAACAAACTGTTCATGCATTTCTGTTGAGGTAGAAGTCAATCTTAGGATGTAGTCTGTAAAAATCTGCAGATAAGACTGAGAGTTAAGTAGATTAATTTGCTTATGGTCAGACTCAACATTTCCAAAAATGTATTGATAGATGAACAAACTAAGACATACTTCAGGAGAGCTGAATTCAGTGTAATTAGTCCTTCAGTCAGACGCTTCATTTTTGTTTTTTCAATAGCTTTCCTGTGACATAAATTATCTTGAATGTTCTTCCCCATTTGTTTGGCAAATACTTATGTCGTCGATCATTTTACTGGCTATAAGTAAATATATGACAAAATCATCATGAAGAGAGTATTAAATCCCAATGTAGTATAACAGCCCGCTTAACTGGATTTCACATAATTCTTCTACTTTTTAACATTTTGTTTCTAATGAATTATTCTGTACGATCATCTTTTCCTAGGTCTTGACCATACTCAAGTCTTTAGAGCAGTGAATACTAGCTCTTCACAAAAGAAGCAACACGTGCTGGCTTACAATGTTGGAAATTTCATCTTCAACATAGCAGTTTTCCAAGCACAGTGAGGTTTTAGAGAGAAAAAAAGCAAAATAACTGCTTCCTCTGTACAGAACACATTCTTGAACTTTGCCAAAAAGGAGAAAGTAGGTGGGAGAGGGGCGTTTGGAGAAAGTAAGTAGGGGGGCGGGGGGGGGGTGGCGAGAAGCAGGATATGGTCTTTTTTTTTTTTTAATTTACTTAAAAATAAACTGTGTTAAAGAACCACGCCTGCTGGTACACGGCTTTCATCCTTCAATCACAGCATCCCTACATGGATGAGCTCCACAGGTGTACGTCACACGTTTGTGCTCCAGGTGCTTTAATTTAAAAAGGCATTTGGGCATCAAATGTTCTAGTGCCTTCGAACAACATACATCAAGGAAAGCCTCCCCGCCGCCAGGACAAGAACACAACTTCTGGCCCCTGGTTTCTTCAGATAAATTATAACTAAAACAACTCCTGGAAATGTGGCAACGGAATCCCAAAGATGGGGAGGGGAACTACATTTTCTCCGTCAGTTTCTAAAAGTGGTCCCGTCAGGTCCCAAGCTTGTACTTACTCGCCGAGTACCAAACCCTGAGGGGACGTGCCTCTGCGACCCCGACTTGCACACGCGGCCGCCCGCCACTCCCGCTTCGCTAGCCGCCCACTCCGCTAGCCGCCCACTCCGACAGCTGGAGGAGACACGTCCTCTCGCCCTTCGCCGGCGTTTACCCAGCCAGGTCGGCGCTCTAGCGACTCCATAGACTCCTTGGAGTCAACCCCGCCACAACCGCCCAGCTCGCGCGGGGCTCCGAGGCTTCCGGGGACCGGCCCTCAGGGAGGCACGCGGCGCCGGAGAAACTGCCGTCCCGGCCAACCGCCGCTCGCGCGGGGCTCTCGCCCGGTTCCAACGTACCTAGAGCGGCGCCGCGCTGGCCGCTTCTGCACAAACTCTACCTCCGGGGACTGCAACCGCCGAGCACAATGACGCTCTTCAGGAAAGCGGCCGAGGTAAGTCTCTCTGCGCCCACCTCCGACGGACTTCCGGCCAATGGCGGAGCGAACTTGCGGCAGCCCAGCCAATCAGAGGCGACCTGTTGGAAGGGGCAGGTAAGTGGAAGTCGGCTGAGGGGTGCAGAGAGTTCGCCTTCAGGCAAGCGACTTTCTGTCAGCGTGTTGCGTCACTCGCGAGTCCCGCGACTAGCCTCCTGAGCCAGGCCTTGCATTTGAGTGACTGAAAGTTTTCCGAAAATCACTTTTTACAAAAACAGGCGGCTCGTCTGCAGGCATTTAAAGTTTTAAAATACTTAAATAAAATTCTGTAGATCTCAATTTCGGTTTTTTTGACAACTTAAATTTTGTGACACAGGCCAGTGGTCATATTTTCTTGCGTTGCCTAAACGGATTTGCCACGCTAGGCCGCGTCAAACGTCAAGAGACCTACTCCGCTGCCGATAACCTCTTTTTTAGCGATTAAAGTGAATTATCTAATTAAGCACCCTCGATCTAGTTTAAGGCCTCCTCATCACGGAGGACAGAGCTGCTTATTTGTACTAGTAACTACTGGCTACGAGAAAAAAGAGCAAAAATTGGACGATCTAGAAATAGATTATTCATAGAAATAGGTACTGTAATCCAGTTGGTTCCCAAAAATGTGATCCAGGGATCCCTGGAGGTCTATAAGGTCAAAGCTATTTTCTTAACAATAGGAAGATGTTATTGGCCTTTTTTATTCACATAATCTCAAGAAGTTAAATCGAATTTTCCAGAAGCTTCTAGAAAATTAACAAGTCTTTTGCTACAAGTTGAATGCAGAAACGAATATAAGAATCCAGCTGTTTTATGTCAAACACTAGGGAAACTGGAAAAAATGTAAAATATTGCCATCCTTTGCACAGTTTTTTTTTGCTTCATAAAATAATTTTTCTTCCGTTTTACTGAGATATAATTGACATACAGCCTTGTATAAATTTAAGGTGTACAGCATTACGATTTGACTTACCTAGAGAAATGATTACCACAATAAATTTAATGGACATCCGTCATATATAAATACAAAATTAAAGAAATAGAAAAAGTTATCTGTGTGTGTGATTAGAACTCTTAGAATTTACTTTTTAAAAACTTCATGTATAGCTTAGTTTAGTTCAGTTCAGTCACTCAGTCCTGTCCAACTCTTTGCAACCCCATGCACTGGCCCACGCCAGGCTTCCCTGTCCATCACCTACTCCTGGAGCCTACTCAAACTCATGTCCATCATGAAGGTGATGTCATCCAACCCTCTCATCCTCTGTTGTCCCCTTCTCCTCCTGCCTTCAATCTTTCTCAGCATCAGGGTCTTTTCCAATGAGTTGCTTCTTTGGATCAGGTGGCCAAAGTACTGGAATTTCAGCTTCAGCATCAGTCCTTCCAGTGAATATTCAGGGCTGATTTCCATTAGGATTGACTGGTTGGATCTCCTTACAGTCCAAGGGACTCTCAAGAGCCTTCTCCACACCACAATTCAAAATCATCAATTATTCGGTGTTCATCTTTCTTTATAGTCCAACTGTCACATCTACACATGACTACAGGAAAAACCACAGCTTTGATTAGATAGACCTCTGTTAGTAAAGTAATGAACTTGCTTTTTAATACGCTGTCTATGTTGGTCATTGGGAGAAGGCAATGGCACCCCACTCCAGTACTCTTGCCTGGAAAATCCCATGGACGGAGGAGCCTGGTAGGCTGCAGTCCATGGGGTCGCTAGGAGTCGGACACGACTGAGCGACTTCACTTTCACTTTTCACTTTCATGCACTGGAGAAGGAAATGGCAACCCTGTCCAGTGTTCTTGCCTGGAGAATCCCAGGGACAGCGGAGCCTGGTGGGCTGCCGTCTATGGGGTTGCACAGAGTCAGACTCGACTGATGCGACTTAGTAGCAGCAGCAGCAGCAGGTTGGTCATAGCTTTTCTTCCAAGGGCAAGCGTCTTTTACTTTCATGGCTGCAGTCACCATCTGCAGTGATTTTGAAGCCCCCCAAAATAAAATCTCTCACTGTTTTCATTGTTTCCCGATCTATTTGCCATGAAGTGATGGAACCAGATGCCATGATCTTAGCTTTCTGAATGTTGAGTTTTAAGCCAGGTTTTTCACTCTTCTCTTTCACCTTCATCAAGAGGCTCTTTAGTTCTTCTTCACTTTCTGCCATAAGAGTGGTGTCATCTGCATATCTGAGGTTACTGATATTTCTCCCAGCAATTTTGATTCCAGCTTGTGCTTCATGCAGTCTGGCATTTCACATGATGTACTCTGCATGTAAGTTAAATAAGCAGGGTGACAGTATAAAGCCTTGATGTACTCCTTTCCGGGTTTGGAACATATAGCAGTGTTGTTTGTATTTAGCATGTTGTATGTTACATCCCTATACTTATTTCTCTTATAACTGGAAGATTGTACTTTTTGACTTGGTTCATCTTATTCCTGCTGCTTCTCCACCCCTTTTCTTGCCCCCCCCCCACCCCACCCACAAATTTGATCTCTTGAGAAAATAGCAATTTTGAATATAGTTAAAGACTACATATAGAGTTGCTGAGAGAGAAGGGTGGTGTGAGAGAAGCATGGGACAAGTGAATTGGAACTGGATACGGAATTTAGAATGATTTCAGTCACATTACTGAAATCAGGGATGATTGTGGTAACATTATTACATCCTTATAGATGTCAACTGAAAAAAATGTACAACCTGAGAGTTGAGAAGTATGTTTTATTTGGGGCTTTACTAAGCATGTAAGCCTGGATACAGCCTCTCAGATAGCTCTGAGGGACTTTTCCAAAGAGGTAATGGAAGAGCCAAGATACATAGGAGTTTTTACAAAAACACAAGTAATAATTTAGGCTTTGTGGGCTACCAGGTCTCTGTTATAATTACTCAGATCAGCTCCTCTAGTGTGAAAGCAACCATAGGCAATATTTAATTGAATGAGCATGTCTGTGTCTCAATAAAACTTTATTTACAAAAACAGATAGTGGCTCTGATTTGGTCAGCAATCCATAATTTGCAGAACCCCAACAGTCAACAACATGGCGGTGATTCACATTTATGTTTCTTTTAAACATTTTATAACTATAGCTTTTATATATAGATCTAAATCAATGTTGAGTTACTTTTTGTTGATGGTATAAGGTAGGATCAAGGTTCACTTCTTTGTTCATGCTATTTTTCTCATTTCAATAACATTTTTGAAAAGACTGTTCTTTTCCTTCTTTGAATTGCTTGACATATTTACCAAAAAGCAATTTAACCATGTACAAGTCTATTTCTGGACTCATTGTTTGTTTCTATTGATTTATATAATTATCCTCATGCCAATATCCCATAGTTTTGATTACTGTGGCTTTATAGTAGGCCTCTAATTTAGCGAGTATAAATCCCCCAACTTTGTTCTTCATTTTCAGAATTGTTTTGCCTATTCCAAGTCCTTCTCATTTCCATATAAATTATAGAATCCACTTGTCACTTTACATAAGAAAACCGCAGTGATATTGATTTTGAGTGTATTGTATACATAGATAAGTATAGAGAATTGACATCTTAACAATATCAAGTCTTCCAATTCATGAGCAATTAACATGTATATGTATAATTTTTATTAAAAATATTAGTGGTAATCTTCTGAGGGCTGAGATTATAGAATATTTTTGTTCTTTTTACTTCTCTGTCTCAAAAATATTATTTAAAAATATTTAGTTAGACCAAAAAAAGATACTAATTTTGGTTATGCAACAACTCAATTTAATTTGAATGATTCAGAGACAAGTAACTATATTAGAAAAAGAGGATAATTGTTTCTTTCTAACTAAAATAGAAGATTCATTACCAAAAGAAAAAAATTATTTGATGATGTGTCCTTAGCAACTAAATTTTTAAAAAGCAACTGAAGAAAAAGAAGAATGGGAAACTGCATATTCATCACACCATGAAAGCACCATCATCCAAATAACTTTTTTATACACTGTGAATTCATAATCTATTTTCTCTTTTGAAAGCAAAAGAAATACACATTTCTAACTTTCCCCATTGAAAAATCCAAGAAATAATGACCAATCTAATGGCAGTGAACTCCCCCAAGGTTCAGTCTATGTGTTATTTTCCACTCCAAGAAGCTTGAGCTTCTGAGAAAAATAGTTGATTCCAGTTCTCAGCAGGAAAGTACAACTTAGCCTGGAGCATCGAGGGGAGGGGAATTAAATTTTACCTTTTAAATGGAGGAGTATTCTAGAAATTGTGGGCTGATTTTAAAATCATCACCACAAACCCATTAAATGATTTTGATTTTTTAAAATATACCCAATGACTATCTGTATGCATTGTTATGAAACACAAACCATATACAAGCGTATTCTATACAGTAAAATTTGAAATCCCCTGTTTGCATCTAATGGCTTTCCTGATGGCTCAGTGGTAAAGAATCTATCTGCAATGCTGGAGCCACAGGAGACCCAGGTTGGATCCCTGGGTCGGGAAGATCCCCTGGAGGAGGGCATGGCAACCCATTCCAGTATTCTTGCCTGATGAATCCCACGGAGAGGAGCCTGGTGGGCTACAGTCTCTAGGGTTGCAAAGAGTCAGACACAGCTGAAGCGACTTAGTATGCACTCACGCATGTTTGCAATTAAACTTACCTACAATCCCACTCTAAGCTTCCTACCATGACTTTACAGCTTTTTTCCTACTTACACGCATATATACACATATCTGTTCACAGGGCACGTACAAATTTAGAGCTTTTATTAGTACATGAATGGGCCTATCCTACCATTCTGTTTATCAGTCAAGACACAATACCCTGGGACTTCCCTGGTCCAGTGGCTAGGACTCTATACTCCCAATCCGGGGGGCCTGGGTTCAATCCCTGGTAGGAAAATAGATCCCACATGCTGCACATAAACGAATCTGTATTCTGCAACTAAAGATCCCATGTACGGCAACTGAGACCTGGCGTAGCCAAATAAATAATTGCTATTTGTTTGGTTTTTTTAAAAACATAATATCATGAAGTTCTTTCCATGTTTGCATAAACGTAGCTCATTCTTCTTAAAAACTAGGGCATCATATTCTGTTGTACAGATGTACAGTAACTTATTTAGCTAATTCCCAACTTTTAGACCTAGCATGATCCTCCCTCCTATTTTCCTTTATACACATTATGCAATGAATACCTTTCTGTCTTGTTCCCTTGTTCTGTAAATTAAGGAACCGTAAGTGGGCAAAAATGCTTTAATAAATGGTAACTGTGTATTAAAATTTGACAATAATTGCCAAATGTTGGATTCACAGGAAAGTTGGTCTAAAAGGGAAGTTGTTCCAGAAAGAAAGGACTAGACTTTTATTGGTTAGGATGTTTTGCAAGTGACAGAAAACCCTAAGTAGCCCAAATATTAAGAAAAAAAGTAGCAATTGAAAAATAGCGTTTCTTTTCATCTCCCTAGTACACTGACTAAGATCCTGTGGATTCAGAATAACTTGAAATTTTGAGGTGGAAGCATAAGATCATTTAATGATAACAACTTCGGCCGACTTTGTTAGCTCTGCTGCAGTTTAAAAAGGGGAAGGGGAATTTTGCCCCAATTTCTGGTAGACAAAAGATAAGAAGCCCAGCAAGACCTAGGGCTTTAGCTCCTCCCACCCCACCCCAGCCCTGCCACCTCCCACACCCATCCCCACCCATCCCTTGCATCCACCCCTGGGTCCCAAGGCAGCAGGGATTCCTCCACCCCTATTCCCTGGTGGCTGCAGGCCTCTGTGAGCCTGGCATCAAGTCGCAGAGGCTGCCCTGTCTGGGTTGGGCCGAGGTGAACCCCAACCAGTCTGCAGAGGACACGGGTCTTGGGGTGGTATGCTTGGTGGAGCAAGAACAAAGGTGACCACTGGAAGGACACCCAGGACAGAGAAGGCTGGTCTAGACTGGCATAAGCTTGGCCATCTCAGTATCAGGCCAAGTTATCACACCTATCCAGCACCTGGGGTGACTGACTGGTCCCAAACAATGTGGATGAAGCTTTTCAGGGCCCGGGAGTGAACTGTGGCAATTACAGTTGGGGCACTGGTGGCCCTTGGGTCTTGACACTGGAAGCTAGAGATAATAGAATAGCATACTGTGTTGGGCTGGGCTTCCCAGGTGGCTTAGCTGTAAAGAATCCACCTGCCAGTGCAGGAGACATGAGTTTAATCCCTCGGTCGGGAAGATCCTCTGGAGAAGGAAATGGCAACCCACTCCAGTATTTTTGCCTGGGAAATCCTATGGACAGAGGAGCCTGGAGGGCTACAGTCCATGGTGTTGCAAAGAGTTGGACATGACTGAGTGACTAACACACACACACACACACACACACACACACACACACACAGACTGCATTGGGCCAATAGGAGGTGCCATCCTTGAGGGAGATTTGCTGGCCATTTATGAAAGACCTGTACATAGATTATAGAAACGCTGCTCTTCACTTCTCTCCCAGCCTTTCAAAGGAAGACTTCTGCTACATCTAGGCCTTCCAGCTGTAAAGTGGTTGCCCAACATATGGTGAAGTAGGGTTAGAAAATCACATGACTTGGAGCCCTCCCTGGCGGTCTAGCAGTTGAGACTTCACTTTCCAATGTGGAGGGTGCAAGTTCAATCCCTGAATGGAGAGCTAAGATTCCACATGACTCACTGCCAAAACACCAAAACAGAGGCAACGTTGTAACAAATATAATAAAAACTTTAAACATGGTCTACATAAAAAAATTTTTTTTTTAATTTAAAGAAGGAAAGTCATTACAGAGCCATTTGTTTAAAAAAAATAATAAAATTGTCTTCTGGAATGGCTTTTTGAAATGGTGTTGTTAAGATGACCTCTAGAAGCCACGTTAGGTGCACACAATGTCCATGTTTTTTTCTGTAGTTTAGAGGACATGGAGCAGAAGGTGTGAGGAGGAAGAGAAGAAGCTTCTCTGCCAGACTGGCCAAATTTGGAAGATATTTTCCTAGTAAAACCACTGTTCCATATGTCCATTTTATTCCTCACTATATATAGTTGACAATGCTAAGTACTTTTTAAAAATATCTAGTCTTTCTAGATGTTCTGAAGTGCCTAATATATATTAAAAGTAGAGGTAGTAAAATAACATTTTGTAAATTACTTTTTGTTCAGATTAATAAGAAATATTAATTTGGCCAAACTACTCCTTTGAGCATATGTATGTGTTTGTGCATTGGTTTGGGGGAGGATAAAGGAGATATAAATACAAAGGGTTGTCTAACCAAGTGTGTTTATTCTTAGGCAAGATTAACTATTGCCCTTTAGGGTCCTACCTTTCATTTGTATTGCCGTGTATGTTATAGTGCATGTAATGAACAGATAATATGGGGTTTACAACAACTAGGCTTCCTAGATGTCAAAGATACTGCTAGTCTGTGACTGACCAAGGTTCTTGGCCTCCTTAGTTAATAGAAATTTAAGAGGCCAGACATGAAATTCAGACATGGCTATATTGGGGCTGCTACTGCAGCAGCATTCATGCTTAAAATCTTGCATGCTAGGCTTCAGCATTATGTGAACCAAGAACTTCTGGATGTCCAAGCTGGATTTATAAAAGAAAGAGGAACTAGAGTTCAAATTGCCAGCATCCGCTGGATTACAGAGAAAGCGAGGGAATTTCAGAAAAACATCTATCTCTATTTCATCGACTACACTAAAGCCTTTGACAGTGTGCATCATGACAAACTGTGGAAAGCTCTTAGAGAGATGGGAGTACCAGACCATCTTCCCTGTCTCCTGAGAAACCTGTATACGGATTAAGAAGCAACAGTTAGAACCCTGTATGGAACAATTGGTTGGTTCAAGATCAAGAAAGGAGTATGACAGGGCTGTCTACTGTCACCCTATTTGTTTAACCTATATGCTGAGGACATTATGAGAAATGCCAGCTGGGTGAATTACAAACTGGAATCAAGATAGGTGGGAGAAACATCAACAACCTCAGATATGCAGATGATACCACTCTAATGGCAGAAAGCAAAGAGGAACTAAAGAGCCTCTTGATGAGGGTGAAGGAGGAGAGTGAAAGCCAGCTTAAGACTCCATATTAAAAAAACTAAGATCATGGCATCTGGCCACATTACTGCATGGCAAATAAAAGGAGAAAAGGTGGATGTAGTGACATATTTCCTCTTCTTGGGCATTAAAATCACTACAGACGGTGACTGCAGCCATGAAATCAGAAGATGATTACTTCTTGGCAGAAAAGTGATGACAAACCTAGATAGTGTTTTGAAAAGCAGAGACACTACTCTGCCAACAAAGGTCCACATAGTCAAAGGCTATAGTATTCCCAGTGTTCATGTACAGTTCTGAGAGTTGGACTGTAAAGAAGACAGAACACCAAAGAATTGATGCTTTCAAACTTTGGTGCTGGAGAAGACTCCCTAAAGTCCCTTGGACAGCAGGGAGATAAAACCAGTCAATCTTAAGGGAGATCAACCCTGAATATTCACTGGAAGGACTGATGCTGGGGCTGAAGTTCCAGTATTTTGGTTATCTGATATGAACAGACAACTCACTGGAAAGGTCCCTGATGCTGGGAAAGATTGAGGGTAGAAGGAGAAGAGGGCATCAGAGGATGAGATGGCTGGTTGACATCACTGATGCAGTGAACATCTGTTCAGTTCAGTCTCTCAGTCGTGTCCGACTCTTTGCAACCCCATGGACTGCAGCACACCAGGCTTCTGTGTCCATCACCAATTCCTGGTGTTGGGGGCCACTGGGAGGAGAGCAAGAGGGACTCCATCTTGGAGACTGTCAGCCATCTTAAGGCAGGATGTGAACTGGGCCTGAACCTTGTTCAGGAATGAGGAAACCATTGTTAAAAAAAACCAGGTCTCTATGGAAACCCCCTCCTCACAGATGGCAAACAAAGATTGGAAGTAAAGCTCTGGTTGTCTCAGTTAGATTAATCTCTGATTAGATTAATCTCTGATTAGACTAATCTCTGCTTAATCTCTTAGATTAATTAATCTCTAATTAATTAGATTAATTGTTAATCTGTTAGATTAATGATAGCAGTGTCCCTTTGACGTAAAGTCCCTTTTAATTTAATTAATTCTCCATGTAATTGTTAATTCTCCATGTAACTTCATGTTGTAAAACGGAGTACATGTAACCAGTCACATAATCGGGGTATAAAACCAAGCCCTCCTAAGTCATCGGGGTCCTTGTTGGGAGCCGATTCCCCTTGGACCCACTGGCATAATAAACTGTACTCCTCTGTCTTGAGTGTGCTCCGAGGTGTGTTTTGAGACTCTTGATTCCACAACACCGTAGCTTGCTCAAACTCATGTCCATTGAGTCGGTGATGCCATCCAACCATCATATTCTCTGTCACTTCCTTCTCCTCCTGCCTTCAATCTTTCCCAGCATCAGGGTCTTTTCCAATGAGTCAGTTCTTTACATCAGGTGGCCAAAGTATTGGAGCTTCGATGAGCATGAACTTGGGCAAACTCCAGGAGATGGTGAAGGACAGGGAGGCCTGGGGTGCTGCAGTCCATGGGGTTGCAGTGAGTCAGACATGACTGGGCGACTGAACAACAACAACTGAAGCAGGAGGGAGTAAAAAGAAATAAAGCTTCCTTGGTCACTCCCTGAGGGGTTGGGGGTAGGGTGGGTTGGGACTTGGTCAGGGGTTGTGAGCTGCTTCCTTATCTGAGGCTGAGGCAAGATAGATAGCATAGCCTGGCTGAGGCTCCAGGCTATGCATTTACAAATAGCATTTATTTACATATCCTGAGGAAAGAGGAAGGTGGGGTCCAGGCTAAGAATTTACAATCAGCCTCTCATCTGCACTTCAAAATAGAAATAACAACAGTTTAGTTCAGTTCAGTCACTCAGTCATGTATCACTCTTTATGACCCATGCAGCACGCCAGGCCTCCCTGTCCATCACCAACTCCCAGAGCTTGCTCAAACTCATGTCCATTGAGTCGGTGATGCCATCCAATCCTCTCATCCTCTGTTGTCCCCTTCTCTGCCTGCCTTCAACCTTTCCCAGCATCAGAGTCTTTTCCAGTGAGTCAGTTCTTCACATCAGGTGGCCAAAGTATCGGAGTTTCAGATGCAGCATCAGTCCTTCCACTGAATGGTCAGGACTGATTTCCTTTAGAATGGACTGGTTGGATCTCCTTGCAGTCCAAGGGACTCTCAAGAGTCTTCTCCAACACCACAGTTCAAAAGCATCAATTCTTTGGCACTCAGCTTTCTTTATAGTTCAACTCTCACATCCATACATGACTCCTGGAAAAACCATAGCTTTGACTAGATGGACTTTTGTCGGCAAAGTAATGTCTCTGCTTTATAATATGCTGTCTAGGTTGGTCATAACTTTTCTTCCAAGGAGCAAGCATCATTTAATTTCATGGCTACAGTCACTATCTGCAGTGATTTTGGAGCCCCCCCAAATAAAGTCTGTCACTGTTTTCATTGTTTCCCCATCTATTTTCCATGAAGTGACGGGACCGGATGCCATGATCTTAGTTTTCTGTGTAAGGTATAGTTCAGGCCGAGGCAGAAAAGAAGGAGAGACGATCTCAACGTAGGTAGGTTACCTTTATTCAGACAAGGAGGGGTGACAGTTGGCCTAACGATCAGGCTGAGTATGAGAGGGATCAGGGAGGCTTCATATTTAAAGGGAGGTTTGTGGAAGCGATAAGGGAAACGTTAGTCAGGCAGGACATTTTGGGTAATCTTTAGTTGAGATGGCATTTGTAGTTGAACAGGGGTTGGGAGGTTTGGGGCAGGGGGTGATAAGTCCCAGGTACATGCAACTGGCCTGGAGCATCGGGGTGGGACTTAAATTTTAGTTTTGTTTTCACCGAAGTTAGATGATTCAGAAAGGGCCTTTGAGACCGTTGTTTTCTTTTCTAGGCCCAAGGACTCCTTCATTCCAGACCCTGAAATCATAAAAAATGGGAAAAAGGGCGCCGTATCTCCCTGGCTACTTCCTGCTGGATAGGGGCGATGGTTCTGGGTCTGGAACAGAGGATTGTCCTAGGGCCCAGGGTCTCCTTCTCCTTTTCCTGGGTGAAGCTCTCAAGAAGAAGAATGGTCTTGACCTGGTCTCAAGAGATGGCTCGAATCTGTTCTTGGAGAAACCTTTCAAAGAGATTGAAGAGACAGGGTCCAAATAAGAGAAATAGAATGATAAGTACCAGTGGTCCCAAGAAAGGGAGCAACCAAGGCAGGGCCAGTTGGAACAGGTTTTGGGGAGTGTAAAGGTTTTGTAACTCTTTTCTGCAGCATTGGATTCTGTCTCTAAGTTCTTTGACTCTGCCCTGGACTATGCCTGTTCCATTAACAAAGTAGCAGCAGTCCTCTCCTAGGAAAAGGCAGGTCCCTCCCTTTTCCACTGTGAGAAGGTCCAGGGCTAGCCTATTTTGTAGGGCCACAGAGGCTAATGAGTTAATTTGTCTTTGGACCAAAACGAAGGACTCCACTACCTGCTCCATATCCTCATTAAGTTCTTGGGACAGCTTGTAGTAGAAATGGGCTGAGGTCAAGATGCCCCCAATCCTGGTGCCTAGGGCTACTGCTGTGCTGGTCCCAATCAGGAGCGGCTCTTTTTTTTTTTCTGTGGGAAAGTTCCTCTTGGGGGTAGACTAGTTGTTCTATCTCTGCTTCTTTGAGGAATGTTAGACCTGGGGTCAGGAAGACCAAGATGCAAGGTCCAGGGAACTCAAGGGGGAGACAGGTATATGCGTAGGTCCCGCAGAGAATGAAGATTCCTGGGTTGGTGCAATTTTTTGTGCTGTTCCAGAGAACCCAAGTGGAGCAGAAGGAGGGAGCGGAGTTTGTAAGACCAGCGTAGTTGGGACTAGAGTAGTTGATACAAGTTAGGTTTGAAGAGGCTGAGAGAAGGACATTGTCAGAGACTGGCTGAGTGAGTTGTGTAGTTTTTTGTTGGGGAGGGGAAGTATAGTTGCCCTATGATAGCCAGGTTGAGGGTAAGGGAATTGCTATGTGTGGTGAGGGAGACAGTGACATGCATGTCCAACACTGGGATGTGTGTTGTGTGTACTGGAAGAATTGGAAGAAGAGTTGAGAAGGTGGGTAAGGTATTGGTTGCCAGAGGGAGGTTTTAGGAGAGGCTGTAATTGGGAAAGGAGGTCTAGGCGTTTGTAAGCCTCAAGGGTCACCTGTAACTTAGAAATTATGTTCTTTATGACTTGTTCTTCTTTCTTTTCCCAATATTGATCTGGTACCCTACCTCATCTGAGTACCCCCAGTGGGTAATGGGGTAGAAACATATGTTTCTTCCATTTGGCTTATGGCAAGTGCTCACGAAACTCCCTCTCTTCTGTACTTTAACAGTGAATAGGGATTTGGACCTCCGCCCTGAGGTTCATGGTGCATGGTCTTGGAGCCATATTATAACATGAGGAATGAACATAGGAATAAATGTCTGAGCAGGGGCAGGGACCAGCCAGAAGGCAGGGGAGTGCAGCAAGGATAAGGAACAGGGGAGTCATGGGTCTGTTAGTTAGGCAGTGCAGAGGAAATAGCACCCTAGGAGTAGAACACAGCTAACAACCTAGGCAATACCGACGAAGAGACAAAGGCTAGGTGACCAGTCCCGAGGGGAAACAGTTACTAGGCCTATAGCAAGGACTAAGATTAAGAGTGCAGTTATGGTTAGAGAAACAGGGAGAGGCCAGTCAGGATGAGGGGCGGAAGGCCCCAAGTTGGTGGTTGCTTGAATCTGAGGAGGAACAGTGTTCATTAGGATGTAGAATTATGTAGAGAATGAGAGTAAAGAAATCAATTTTGTCTGCACTCAGGTTGTAGAACGTCCTCTGGAGCCACAGATGAAACAACTGTGTGGTCAGATCTTTAAAGGAGGTTCCGGTCAGGGCAGAGGTCTTGTAGTAGTTGGGTCAGGAACAGTTGTAGGTTAAGGAGTGTCCAGATCATTCAGTGTCCTCTCGGATGGTTGACAGGGGTTGTTGCCAGGTGATTTTTAAGGAGGTGGGCCCTGTGAGGGAGATCTTAAAGGCGTCAGTTAAGGACGGCTGTGCAGGATCAGAGGTGACCTGTTTTAGGCGAGAGAGGTATACCTAGGAGGTGACCTTCTCGAGTTAAGCTGCAGTCGGGGTAAGGAGGATGATTTTGAATGGTCCCTGCCACTTTGGGGTTAGGTCACCCTGGGGATTATCAGACAGGTAGACCATGTCCCCAATTTGTAAAGAAGGCAAGGGGCCTTGAGGGTCAGGGGCAGGCAAGTTATGGTTGATATATATCCTGAGGGCATTGTAGAGTTCCATCAGAGGGGAGTGTAGGAAGCTTGGTATGGGAAGAGGTTCGGGGGGAGTCCAGGAGGGAGCGTGGGCCTCCTTTACATCACCCCAAAGGTGCTCAGCCCCAGGGGCTTTCTGGGCAAAGCCCGTACTTTGAGAACATCGGCAAAAGTTTAGTTCAATCCAGACGTACCTCGAGGGATAGTTTGGTAAGAGTTTCTTTGATTATTCTATTCTTCCTTTCTACCTTTCCCGAGGACTGGGGACGATATGGAATGTGAAATTTCCAGGGTATCTGTGAGGATTGGACAAGTTGTTGGGTGACCTTGGATGTAAATTCCAGGTCATTATCAGACTGTAGGGATGAAGGTAGGCCAAACCTGGGGCTAATTTCAGTGAAGAGGATTTGGGCCACAGTGTAGGCTCTTTTGTGTGTGGTGGGAAATGCTTCTCAGCTCAGTTCAGTTCAGTTCAGTCACTCAGTCATGTCCGACTCTTTGCGATCCCATGAATCGCAGCATGCCAGGCCTCCCTGTCCATCACCAACTCCCAGAGTTCACTCAGACTCACGTCCATCGAGTCAGTGATGCCATCCAGCCATCTCATCCTCTGTTGTCCCCTTCTCCTCCTGCCCCCAATCCCTCCCAGCATCAGAGTCTTTTCCAATAAGTCAACTCTTCTCATGAGGTGGCCAAGTACTGGAGTTTCAGCTTTAGCATCATTCCTTCCGAAGAAATCTCAGGGCTGATCTTCAGAATGGACTGGTTGGATCTCCTTGCAGTCCAAGGGACTCTCAAGAGTCTTCTCCAACACCACAGTTCAAAAGCATCAATTCTTCAGCGCTCAGCCTTCTTCACAGTCCAACTCTCACATCCATACATGACCACAGGAAAAAACATAGCCTTGACTAGACAGACCTTAGTTGGCAAAGTAGTATCTCTGCTTTTGAATATGCTATTTTGGTTGGTCATAACTTTCTTCCAAGGAGTAAGCATCTTTTTGATTTCATGGCTGCAGTCACCATCTGCAGTGATTTTGGAGCCCAAAAAAATAAAGTCGGACACTGTTTCTCCATCTATTTCCCATGAAGTGATGGGACCAGATGCCATGATCTTCGTCTTCTGAATGTTGAGCTTTAAGCCAACTTTTTCACTCTCCTCTTTCATTTTCATCAAGAGGCTTTTTAGTTCCTCTTCACTTTCTGCCATAAGGGTGGTGTCATCTGCATATCTGAGGTTACTGATATTTCTCCTGGCAATCTTGATTCCAGCTTGTGCTTCTTCCAGCCCAGTGCTTCTCATGATGTACTCTGCATAGAAGTTAAATAAGCAGGGTGACAATATACAGCCTTGACGTACTCCTTTTCGTATTTGGAACAAGTCTGTTGTTCCATGTCCAGTTCTAACTGTTGCTTCCTGACCTGCATACAAATTTCTCAAGAGGCAGATCAGGTGGTCTGATATTCCCATCTCTTTCAGAATTTTCCACAGTTTATTGTGATCCACACAGTCAAAGGCTTTGGCATAGTCAATAAAGCAGAAATAGATGTTTTTCTGGAACTCTCTTGCTTTTTCAATGATCCAGCAGATGTTGGCAATTTGATCTCTTGTTCCTCTGCCTTTTCTAAAAGCAGCTTGAACATCTGGAAGTTCATGGTTCACATATTGCTGAAGCCTGGCTTGGAGAATTTTGAGCATTACTTTACTAGCGTGTGAGATGAGTGCAATTGTGCGGTAGTTTGAGCATTCTTTGGCATTGCCTTTCTTTGGGATTGGGATGAAAACTGACCTTTTCCAGTCCTGTGGCCACTGGTGAGTTTTCCAAATTTGTTGGCATATTGAGTGCAGCACTTTCACAGCATCTTCTTTCAGGATTTGAAATAGCTCCACTGGAATTCCATCACCTCCACTAGCTTTGTTCGTAGTGATGCTTTCTAAGGCCCACTTGACTTCACGTTCCAGGATGTCTGGCTCTAGGTGAGTGATCACACCATTATGATTATCTGGGTCGTGAAGATCTTTTTTGTACAGTTCTTCTGTGTATTCTTGCCACCTCTTCTTAATATCTTCTGCTTCTGTTAGGTCCATACAATTTCTGTCCTTTATCGAGCCCATCTTTGCATGAAATGTTCCCTTGGTATCTCTAATTTTCTTGAAGAGATCTCTAGTCTTTCCCATTCTGTTGTTTTCCTCTATTTCTTTGCATTGATCACTGAGGAAGGCTTCCTTATCTCTTCTTCTACCCATCCCGAAAAGGTGTCCACAAGGACCGGGAGGTATCTGAATCTCCAAACCAGGGGCATATGAGTAAAGTCTATCTGCCAATCCTGTGCTGGGAGGTTGCCTCTCATTTGATGGGTTGGAAAAGATATCAGTTTAAGGTTGAAATTGGGATTAGTATGTTGACATGTCTGACAGGAGCCGGTAAGGTTATCTAAATATTGTTGGTCAGCAGTCTATATGGGGAAGTGGTTACAGAGGAAGTTTTGGAGTGTCTTGGATGAGGGATGAAAGAGTGAGTGTAGATAAGACAGGATTTCTCTGGTGGTGGGAGGGTCAGATGGAGTCAGGGCTAAGATGACAGGGGACTGGAGAGAGGGATGGGGCAGGGCTATCTCCTTTGTCTTCTGGTCTGCAGCATTCTTGTAAGTTGATATGAGACTTCCCTTTTGATGTCCCCTACAGTGGAGGATGGTGGTTTTGTTTGGTAAGAGTGCTGCCTCTAGAAGTTTGTGGATCAGGTCTCAATTAATAATAGGGGATCCCTTTGGGGTTAGGAAACCTCTTTCTCTCCATATTAGGATGTTTGAGTGAAGTATGTTATAGGCATATTTGGAGTCTGTGTGGATGTTAACCCTTCGATTTTTAGCCAGAGTCAAAGCTCTGGTGAGAGCTATCAGTTCTGCCTGTTGGGAGGTGGTGTGAGGTGGCAGAGGTGAAGCTTCAATTGTCTGGGTCCTGTGATTGTGACAAATGTGACATGCCTGGATGATGGCATATCCTGCTGCAAAGGGTGGGGAGTTTTGAGAGCTGCCATCAGTGAACCAGTGTGGGGTGTCTGGGTCTAGGATGGGCTGATCTGTTAAATGTTGGAAGGGGTTTTGCGTAAGATCTACTGTTAGGCTGCAGCTATGTAGGAGAGGGTCTGTTATTAGAGCACGTGGGTAATAAGCTGGTGGGGTTAAGGGGAGAGCAGGGGGAGAATGAGAGCTAAGGAGGCCACCCTTGGTCACCATGTCAAGCTGTTTTGATAGATAGGCTATGGGAGTCCAAGTGTCTCTGGCCCGCTGACATAGAAGTCCCAGGGCCTGTCCTTGGTTGGAATGGGCAAAGAGAAAGAATGGTCTGGTGTGATCTGGCAGGTGGAGAGTTGGCACTCAGAGGAGGCTTTGGGTAAGCTGGCGAGAGGATTGGCTAGCAAGGAGGGGTTAAAGAGGGGCTCACCCAGACATCCTTTAGTTGCCTCATAGAGCAGCTTTGCAATGAGGGAGAAGTTAGGGATCCAGATACAGAAAAAGTTGAGGAGGCCGAGGATAGACAGGAGCTCCCTTTTCGTTTTTGGAAGTGGACAGTTAATTAAGGCCTGGATTTTATCTGGGGCAATAGTTCTCTGTTGGTGGGATATGGAGAGCCCCAGGTAGGTGACATTTGTCTGTACTACTTGGGCCTTTGATCGGGACACCTCATAACCTCAGGATCCCAGGGCCCGAAGGAGTTTGACAGTATGTTGGAGGCAGAATTTTCGGGTTGGGCTACAAAGGAGGAGGTCATCTACATATTGGAGGAGATGACTCGGGGCTAGATCGAGTGTCTATAGGTCCTTTTCTAAAGCCTGTCAAAAAAAAGTGGGGGCTGTCTCTGAACCCCTAGGGGAGAACTGTCCATGTTAGTTGTTAGGAAACATGAGTCTTGAGTGTTGCCAGGTGAAGGCGAAAAGGGCTTGGGAGAGCGGGTGGAGGGGGATGGTGAAAAAGGCGTCTTTGAGATCTAATACCGTGAAGTGGGTTGCAGTCGGGGGTATGGTGGACAGAAGGGTGTAAGGGTTAGGGACTACTGGGAATGTTGGCATGACGGCCTCATTGATTTTTCCCAGATCCTGGACCAGTCTCCAAGAGTTTGGTCCCTTCCTTACTGCCAGAATAGGGGTGTTGTGTAGTGAATGGGTAGGAATTAAGATGGAAGCTTGAAGAAGATGGTCTGTGATAGGCTTAAGTCCCTTGTGGGCCTCCGGGGTGAGAAAGTACTGTTGTTGGGTAATTATAGTCAAGGGGTCTTTTAGGGTGATGTGGACTGGGGGATTGTGTTTGGCTATGGATGGGTGATCAGTGTCCCAGACTTGGGGGTCTAAGGCAGGTAGATCCAAGGGAACGTCAGGGGTGAGGTATAGGGATGGTCCAGGTGCCATCTGCATGCAGAATATAGAGACTGTATCGAGGAGGGGTATGGTAATAAAGGCCCCCAATTTTGATAACAAATCTCTCCCTAGGAGTGCCATCGGACACTGAGGCATTATGAGGAATGAGTGTATGACGGTCGATTTTCCAAATTGACAGAGTAATGGAGAGCTGATTTTTGGTCTTAAGGGAACTCCAGAGACCCCCTTGATTGTGAGTTCTGAGTCTTGAGTTGGGCCAAAGTAGGAAGTTAAGAGCCAGAAAGCAGCTCCAGTGTCTACTATAAAGGAGGTCTTTTTCCCAGCCACTACCCCATCTACCCAAAGTTCCGAGCTCGTGTCTGGGACATGGGCAGGGGTGCTGGAACCCAGGTCCTATCATTGAAACAACTCTCGTAGGGTTGGGCTGGGGTTCTGGGGAGATGTGGGGATCTTGCCAGGGGCCCCAGGGCATCCCTGTGGACATTCCACTCTCCAGGTTTGGGAGGTGGGGACATCCCTGGAAACAGTCCATCTTCCAGTGTCCCCATTGACCACAGATTGGGCATGCTTTTGTGGGGGGCCATGAGTTCAGGCATGCCTTTACCCAATGTCCTGACTGGTTGCATTGGAAGCAGGGTCCCGGGGGATCTTAAGCCCCACTTTGGGATGACTTGGGCTGGGCTGATCTCTTCCCTTAATTGCTGTCACCAAAAAGACATATTTAGCTTTTCTCTCATGGTCTTTTTCTCTCTTAGCCTCCTCCTCTCTTTTATTGAACATCTTGAAGGCTACTTCTAGAAAGTCTCTTTGGGGGGTCTCAGGGCCCTTCTCTAGTTGTTGAAGCTTGCGTCTAATGTCAGGGGTGGACTGGCTGATGAATTGAACATGAAGGTAGAATACCCCAGCAGGGGTAGTTATATCTAGGTTGGTATACTTCTGGACTGCCTCTCTGAGGCGTGCCAAGAATAAGGCTGGATTTTCATCCACTCCTTGGATGATTTCCCTGACTTTATCATAATTGACCTGGATGTGAGTATTTTTCTGCATTCCTTCTAGAAGGCAGGTAATCATAGGATTGAGTCTCCTGACACCTGGGTCACTGGGCTGGTACGTCTGGTGGGGATCTAACTGAGGCACTGCCTCATCAGCAACTGGTCTATCCTGGTCTTGGTTATGTAAGTGATTGGCATGGGCTTTCACTGCTTTTCACTGGGGTGAGAGTGGAATTTAGGATATATATATTTTATTCCATGTGAGGTTATAGGCCTGGGAGAGTCTCAGGAATTCTTTTCTGTATCTGGTAGGATTTTTAGAAAATGATCCTAACTTTTCTTCTATCTGGCTCCGTCTGACAATGAAAATGGCACGTGGACTTGAGTGGGGCCCTCTGGTCCTGCCACCTCTCTTAGGGTACACATGTGTTGGGTATGTGACCCTGTTGTGAGGGGGGGGAGGAGCGAAGTGGGGAGGGGGAGTTGGGGAGATGGGGTAGCGGGGTTGAGGGAGGGTCAGGAGAGGTTTCAGAGTCAGTAGGTGAGTTGGATGGAGAGGGTTGGCAGTGTGGCTGGTAGGGAGGGGGCTCGTCCATGGTGTTGAACTCCAGCGGTGCAGAAGGTCGCGATCGGCAGTTAGTTGAAGAAGGAGAGCCCTTTTGCTTGGGAGGCCAGGTGCATAGAAGGACCTTGTGGGTGGAGGAGGCCTTGCATAGGGAGGGCCTGCTCTGAAGGACCCAAAAGTCTTGGGTATATGGGACCCCCCACCACTTGCCATTCTGTTTAAGGAAGTCGGTGAGATTTTGAAGAATGTTAAAGTCAAATGTGCCGAATTCAGGCCAGCAGTCTTAATTGTCCAATTGGTATTGAGGCCAGATCTGTATACAGAGTTGTTTTAAGCGGTTAGTTTTGAGTTCAGTGAGTAAGAGTGGTTTGAGATTTTTGAGAACACAGGCCAGAGGGAAATCTTTTGGGACAGATTGGCCAGACCCTATAATTGAAAGGCAAGCAGAGGCTCCTATTGAGAGTTCGAATCGTCACCCATAGTCGCAATGAGTTATGAAAAGAGAGCTCTGTGACGAGGTGGAGCATCCCCCAACATTGTCTACAGAGTGGCCTTAGGCCGGAAGTCCCCGGGACCTGGAGAGGACTGGGTTCTAGAGCACCTCTAGAACACCATCCAGATCTTACCTTAATCTAGGGGCCAGCTTGAGTGGAGTGTTGCATGTAGAGCAGTCGAATGGCAAGAATTCCCTGTTCCAGAGGTCTTCAGAGAGAGAGAGAGAGAGAAAAGAGGATAGAGCCGGAGGCCTGGAGGTACGTAAAGCACCAATAAAGTCTTAGGACAAGGCTTGCATCGCTCACAAAGGCACTAGGCGTCCCCGAGGGGAACTTATGAGCCCTGGCAGAAAGGGAGCTCTGTGGGTGTTCACGTTCCCAGATTCCAGGAAAAGGGAAAACAATGAGAGGGGGAGAGAGAGAGAGAGAGGATTGCCTCGCCCTCTCTCCTCGGTTTCGGCACCAAGAATGAAAGGTATAGCTCAGGCTGAGGCAGAAAAGGAGAGACAACCTCAGCGGAGGTAGGTTACCTTTATTCAGGCAAGGAGGGGCAACAGTCGGCTAGCACGAGAGGGACCAGGGAGGCTTCATGTTTAAAGCAAAGTTGTGGAAGCAATGAGGGAAATGTTAGTCAGGCGGGACGTTTTGAGTAATCTTTAGTTGAGATGGCGTTTGTAGTTGAACAGGGGGTGGGAAGTTTTGAGTGGGGTGTGATAAGTCCCAGGTAGATGAAACTGGCCCGGAGCATCAGGGCGGGACTTAAAGTTCGGTTTTGTTTTCCCCAAAGTTAGATGATTCAGCAAGGGCCTTTGAGACCCTTGTTTTCTTTTCCAGGCCAAAGACTCCTTCACGTTCAGTTCAGTTCAGTCACTCAGTCGTGCCCAACTCTTTGTGACTCCATGGACTGCAGCACACCAAGCTTCCGTGTCCTTCACCAGTTCCTGGTGTTGGGTGCCACTGGGAGGAGAACAAGAGGGACTCCATCTTGGAGACTGTCAACCATCTTAAGTCACGATGTGAACTGGGCCTGAACTTTGTTCAGGAATGAGGAAACCATTGTTAAAGAAAAACCAGGTCTCCATGGAAACCCCCTTACAGATGGCAAACAAAGATTGGAAGTGAAGGTCTGGTTGTCTCAATTAGATTAACGATAGCGATGTCCCCTTGATGTATAGTCCCTTTTAACTTTAATTGTTAATTCTCCCTGCAATTTGATGTTGTAAAACTAAGTACATGTAACCAATCACATAACGTGAATATAAAACCGAGCCCTCCGAAGTCATTAGGGTCCTTATTGGGAGCCGATTCCCCTTGGACCTGCTGGCGTAATAAACTGTACTTCTCTGTCTTGAGTGTCCTCTGAGGTGTGTTTTGCAACTCTGGATTCCACAAAACCGTAGCTTGCTCAAACTCATGTCCATCGAGTCGGTAATGCCATCCAACCATCTCATCCTCTGTCGCCCTCTTCTCCTCCTGCTTTCAGTCTTCCCCAGCATCAGGGTCTTTTCCAATGAGTCAAGTGGCCAAATTTTTCAATGAGTCCAGTTCTTCACATCAGGTGGCCAAAGTATTGGAGCTTCGATGAGCATGAACTTGGGCAAACTCCAGGAGATGGTGAGGGACAGGGAGGCCTGGGGTGCTGCAGTCCATGGGGTTGCAGTGAGTCAGACATGACTGGGCGACTGAACAACAACAACTGAAGCAGGAGGGAGTAAAAAGAAATAAAGCTTCCCTTGGTCACTCCCTGAGGGGTTGGGGGTAGGGTGGGTTGGGACTTGGTCAGGGGTTGTGAGCTGCTTCCTTATTTGAGGCTGAGGCAAGATAGATAGCATAGCCTGGCTGAGGCTCCAGGCTATGCATTTACAAATAGCATTTATTTACATATCCTGAGGAAAGAGGAAGGTGGGGTCCAGGCTAAGAATTTACAATCAGCCTCTCATCTGCACTTCAAAATAGAAATAATAACAGTTCAGTTCAGTTCAGTCTTCTGCAGTGTCGACTCTGTGACCTCATGGACTGGAACATGCCAGGCCTCCTTGAACATCACCAACTCGCAGAGCCTACTCAGACTCATGTTCATTGGGGCTAGTGATACCATCCAACCCTCTCATCCTCTGTCCTCCCCTTCTCCTGCCTTCAATCTTTCCCAGCATCACCGTCTTTCCCAAGGAGTCAGTTCTTCACATCAGGCGGCCAAAGTATTAGAGTTTCAGCTTCAACATCATTCCTTTCAATGAATATTCAGGACTGATTTCCTTTAGAATGGACTGGTTGGATCTCCTTGAAGTCCAAGGGACTCTCAAGAGTCTTCTCCAACACCACAGTTCAAAAGCATCAATTCTTCAGCGCAGTCTTGATTCCAGTTTGTGCTTCATCCAGTCCAGCATTTCTCATGATGTACTCTGCATAGAAGTTAAATAAGCAGGGTGACAACATACAGCCCTGACGTACTCCCAATTTCGAATGAGTCTGTTGTTCCATGTCCGGTTCTGTTGCTTCTTGACCTGCATACCAGTTTCTCCAGAGGCAGGTCAGTTGGTCTGGTATTCCCATAACTTTAAGAATTTCCCATAGTGTGTTGTGATCCACACAGTCAAAGGCTTTGGCATAGTCAATAAAGCAGAAGTAGATGTTTTTCTGGAACTCTCTTGCTTTTTCAACGATCCAGCAGATGTTGGCAATTTGATCTCTGGTTCCTCTGTCTTTTCTAAATCCAGCTTGAACATCTGGAATTTCATGGTTCACGCACTGTTGAAGCCCGGCTTGGAGAATTTTGAGCATCACTTTGCTAGCATGTGAGATGAGTGCAGTTGTGCGGTAATTTGAGCATTCTTTGGCATTGACTTTCTTTGGGATTGGAATGAAAACTGACCTTTTCCAGTCCTATGGCCATCACTGAGTTTTCCAGATTTGCTGGCATATTGATTATGGCTCTTTGACAGCATCATCTTTTAGGATTTGAAATAGCTCAACTGGAATTCCATAACCTCCACTAGCTTTGTTTGTAGAGATGCTTCTTAAGATCCCCTTGACTTCCCATTCCCAGATGTCTGGCTCTAGTTGAGTAATCACACCATCGTGATTATCTGGATCATGAAGATCTTTTTTGTACAGTTCTGTGTATTCTTGCCACCTCTTCTTAATATCTTCCGCTTCTATTAGGTCCATACCATTTCTGTCCTTTATTGTGCCCATCTTTGCATGAAATGTTCCCTTGGTATCTCTAATATTCTTGAAGAGATCTCTAGTCTTTCCCATTCTGTTGTTTTCCTCTATTTCTTTGCATTGATCACTTAGGAAGGCTTTCTTATCTCTCCTTGCTATTCTTTGAAATAACAACAGAAACAGGTCAATAGCCAGGCTTTGTCTCTTGAGGACACTTTAAGATAACAGCCATGGAAGAGATCAAAAGGGATCAAGAGATCAAGAGGTCACATATTTCCCATCCTTGGGGCAAGGGAGACATTGCACATATGCAGAAAGGCTCCTTGGAGGTCAAAAAGGAGGAGGGGCACCACCCCATAATAAATGCTGCGAAGCCCTCACCACCTCCATTGTCCTCTGAGCTGGAATCCATCTTGGGAAAAAAGAGTGCAGGCATTTTGGCAAGGGTCCTAGGGCAGGACAAGGCCTGCGGGGTTGGACTTCAATAGAAGGTAAAGCAGCGAACAAGGGGAAGAGGGCAAGAGTAAAAGTCAGAGGCCTAAAGGAACAGATGGAATAAGCTGGGTTTACTTTGAATTCCCAGTTTTGGCACCAATAAGATCACAGGTGACCTCCACCTGTGGCATCTTGAAGCAGAGTTTCAGTTCCCAGCCCAAGATTGAATTCAGGCCATGGCAGTGAGTGAGCTGGATCCTAGCCACTCAACCACCTGGAACAGCTGCCAGTGAGAAGGCCCTGGCCCATCAGCTGTGTAGAAATAAAGTAAGGCGAGTGCAGAGAAAAAGAGAGCAAGCCAGGCGGTCAGGCAAGAAAAGGGAAATTTATTAGAGGGAAAAGAGAGGGTGACTGGCCCTTAAGGAGAACCAGCATCCTCCCTTTCTGACAGGGTCTTTCTTACACCCCACCAATGAAAAATTCTCTGAAGGGGTGGTTAATTTTTAGCCTGTAGTTGAGTCCTGTGGTCATGTAGCTGGAGGTCTGGAATCTGGTGGTCTTGTAGCTTTGAGAAGGTAGGCACCAGTGAGAAAACAGAATGTCATTTAGAGCAGTTTGGTCAGTCTCAAGGATCTCTGTGATTTTATTCTTAGTTTGCAAGGTCAATGTAATGAGCCATCTTATCAATGAGCCCCTATGGGGCCCTATCTTCCCAGCTTTTTTGATTTAGGATAAGGGGGGAAGGTCAGTCTTCTGTAACTGCAAGAGAGTTCCAGAAAAACATCTATTTCTGCTTTATTGACTATGCCAAAGTCTTTGACTGTGTGGATGACAATAAACTGTGGAAAATTCTGAAAGAGATGGGAATACCAGATGACCTGACCTGCCTCTTGAGAAACCTATATGCAGGTCAGGAAGCAACAGTTAAAACTGGACATGGAACAACAGACTGGTTCCAAATAGGAAAAAGAGTACGTCAAGGCGGTATATTGTCACCCTGATCATTTAACTTCTATGCAGAGTACATCATGAGAAACACTGGGCTGAAAGACGCACAAGCTGGAATCAAGATTGCTAGGAGAAAAATCAATAACCTCAGATATGCAGATGACACCACCCTTATGGCAGAAAGTGAAGAGGAACTCAAAAGCCTCTTGATGAAAGTAAAAGAGGAGAGTGAAGAAGTTGGCTTAAAACTCAACATTCAGAAAGCTAAGATCATGGCATCTGGTCCCATCACTTCATGGCAAATAGATGGGGAAACAGTGTCAGGCTTTATTTTAGGGGGCTCCAAAATCACTGCAGATGGTGATTGCAGCCATGAAATTAAAAGACACTTGTTCTTTGGAAGGAAAGTTATGACCAACCTAGATAGCATATTGAAAAGCAGAGACATTACTTTGCCAACAAAGGTCCATCTAGTCAAGGCTATGGTTTTTCCAGTGGTCATGTATGGATGTGAGAGTTGGACTGTGAAGAAAGCTGAGTGCCGAAGAATTGATGCTTTTGAACTGTGGTGTTGGAGAAGACTCTTGAGAGTCCCTTGGACTGCAAGGAGATCCAACCAGTCCATTCTAAAGGAGATCAGTCCTGGGTGTTCATTGGAAGGACTGATGCTGAAGCCGAAACCCGAATACTTTGGCCACCTCATGTGAAGAGTTGACTCATTGGAAAAGACTCTGATGCTGGGAGGGATTGGGGGCAGGAGGAGAAGGGGATGACAGAGGATGAGATGGCTGGATGGCATCACCGACTTGATGGACGTGAGTCTGGGTGAACTCCAGGAGTTGGTGATGGACAGGGAGGCCTGGCGTGCTGCGATTCATGGGGTCACAAAGAGTTGGACGTGACTGAGCGACTGAACTGAACTGACCTGTAGGGCCTGATGAATATCTGTAAGAATCTGTGTGGCCTGAGATTGGGGAAGGACATAGCGGCCCTGTTTTTGTAACCAGTCTCCTTGTGGTTGTGGTCCCTCTTGTCATATCATGTTTTTCCCTCAGGGAGGTAAAGGGGCTTTATGTTGGCAATTATTATATGTTGTTGAGCTGATGATCAAAGTGAGTCTTGTTTTGCTTCTCTGTCTGCAGCATCATTGCCCCAGGAAATGGGGTCTGAGGCCGCCTGGTGACCTCGGCAATGAGTGATCCCTACTTCAGTTGGTGTGTTAGCTGCTGTTAAAAGTCGAAGTACAAGTGGGGCATTAGTTGTAGGAGAGCCTTTAATAGATAGGAGCCCTTGTTCCTTCCAGATGGCAGCATGTGAGTATATCGTGTGGAAAGTATGTTCAGAATCAATGTATATGTTTGCTCTCTTGTTAGCTGCGAGGGTAAGGGCTCTAGTTAGTGCAATAAGTTCTGCCTTTTGGGAAGAGGTTCCCAAGGGTAGAGATTGGGATTCAGTAATTTCAGTGTCAGAGACAATTGCATTATCCAGCTACGTTTTTTCCTTATGATGTTGAAGAGGAACTGCCATCAATATACCAAGTAAAGTCAGGGTTATTTAAAGGAGTTGAGGAAATGTGGGAGAAGTAGGGCATCAGGTCTTCTAATGCCTCTTTGCAAGTATGGATGTGGGGCTCAAAAGTAGAGATAAGGGTGGCAGGATTGAGAGTAGGACTGTGTTCAAAGGAGAACTCGGGAGATTCGAGAAGGGTGACATGAATTAGTTGGATGTGTGAAGGAGATAGGAAGGGTCATGGATTTGTGAGAAAGTAAGTCCTTAAAGTCTTGTGGTGAACAAATGACAATGGGTGCTCCAAAAGTCAGATTTTTACTTTCCCGAGTGAGGCGCACAGCTGCTGCCAGAGCATGTCGGCAGGCCCGCCATCCTCTAACTGTGGAATCTAATTGCTTCGATAGATAAGTGACAGGGGTGAAGGAGGGGCCCTGGTTTTGTCCCCAAACTCCTACGGCAATTCTTTGTCTCTTAGTAGTGTGGAGTATAAAGGGGTGAGAAAGGTCAGGAAGTGTTAGATCTGGGGCTGAGACAATGGCTTGCCTAAGGGACATTTGATTTTAGCTCTAGGGGTTCTGAAAGATCTCCTTGGGTGGCTGGATATAGGGGTTATGCCAAGAGGGCAAAATTAGGAATCCAGAGGTGTAGCTATCCAGCTAACCCCGAGAAGGACAGGATCTCTGTTTTTGATGTAGGGAGTGGTAGGGTGGATATAAGGGACTTTCTATCGGTAGTAATATATCTTTTTGTTGGTGTTAAAAGGACTCTGAGATAGGTGACTCTAGGAAGAGAGAGCTGAACCTTGGTGGCAGACACTCAATAGCCTCGATCACCTAGAAAATTGAGAAGTTGTATAGTGTGTTGTTGAGAGTGTGTAAGTGAAGGACTACAAAAGAGGAAATCATCCACATATTGGAGGACAGTACTCGGAGTAAGATCAAAAGAGGTTAGGTCTGATGCGAGACCTTGGCCAAAGAAATGAGAGCCATCATGAAAGCCTTGTAGGAGGACTGTCCATGTCAGATGTTGGGAGCAGTGATTGTCTGGATCAGTCTAGGTAAAGGCACAGAGGTCTTGAGAGTGAGTGTAAAGGGATAGTAAAGATGTCCTCTTTGAAGTCTAGAACAGTGAAGTGGGTGCTGGAAGAGGGACTGAGAGAGAGGAGTATAAGGATTTAGAACTACTGAGTGTAGGGATAATGGCCGCATTGATAAGTCTCAGGTCCTGGACCAGGTGATAGATGTCATTTGGCTCTTTGACAGGTAGGATATGGGTGTTAATAGGGAGAGTGAGTTGGGTGCAAGAGACCCTGATGTAGGAGTTTAGTGACGATAGGCTTTAATCCTTGTTGATGTTTTTGGGAGATGGGGTGTTGTAGTTGATTGGGGAATTTAGAGGGGTCTTTGATATAAGCATCTGAATGCAGAGTTCCAAAGAATAGCAAGAAGAGATAAGAAAGCCTTCCTCAGTGATCAGGGCAAAGAAATAGAAGAAAACAACAGAATGGGAAAGACTAGAGATCTCTTCAAGAAAATTAGAGATACCAAGGGAACATTTCATGCAAAGATGGGCTCAATAAAGGACAGAAATGGAATGGACCTAACAGAAGCAGAAGATATTAAGAAGAGGTGGCAAGAACACGCAGAAGAACTGTACAAAAAAGAGCTTTAAGAGACCCAAATAATCATGATGGTGTGATTACTCACCTAGAGCCAGACATCCTGGAATGTGAAGTCAAGTGGGCCTTAGAAAGCATCACTACGAACAAAGGTAGTGGAGGTGATGGAATTCCAGTGGAGCTATTTCAAATCCTGAAAGATGATGCTGTGAAAGTGCTACACTCAATATGCCAACAAATTTGGAAAGCTCACCAGTGGCCACAGGACTGGAAAAGGTCAGTTTTCATTCCAATCCCAAAGAAAGGCAATGCCAAAGAATGCTCAAACTACCGCACAATTGCACTCATCTCACACACTAGTAAAGTAATGCTCAAAATTCTCCAAGCCAGGCTTCAGCAATACATGAACCGTGAACTTCCTGATGTTCAAGCTGGTTTTAGAAAAGGCAGAGGAACCAGAGATCAAATTGCCAACATCCGCTGGATCATTGAAAAAGCAAGAGAGTTCCAGAAAAACATCTATTTCTGCTTTATTGACTATGCCAAAGCCTTTGACTGTGTGGATCACAATAAACTGTGGAAAATTCTGAAAGAGATGGGAATACCAGACCACCTGACCTGCCTCTTGAGAAATCTATATGCAGGTCAGGAAGCAACAGTTAGAATTGGACATGAAACAACAGACTGGTTCCAAATAGGAAAAGGAGTACGTCAAGGCTATATATTGTCACCCTGCTTATTTAACTTCTATGCAGAGTACATCATGAGAAATGCTGGACTAGAAGAAACACAAGCTGGAATCAGGATTGCTAGGAGAAAAATCAATAACCTCAGATATGCAGATGACACTACCCTTATGGCAGAAAGTGAAGAGGAACTCAAAAGCATCTTGATGAAAATGAAAGTGGAGAGTGAATAAGTTGGCTTAAAGCTCAACATTCAGAAAACGAAGATCATGGCATCCGGTCCCATCACTTCATGGGAAATAGATGGGGAAACAGTGTCAGACTTTATTTTTCTGGGCTCCAAAATCATTGCAGATGGTGACTGTAGTCATGAAATTAAAAGACGCTTACTCCTTGGAAGGAAAGTTATGACCAATCTAGATAGCATATTCAAAAGCAGAGACATTACTTTGCCAACAAAGGTCTGTCTAGTCAATGCTATGTTTTTTCCAGTGGTCATGTATGGATGTGAGAGTTGGACTGTGAAGAAGGCTGAGCACCGAAGAATTGATGCTTTTGAACTGTGGTGTTGGAGAAGACTCTTGAGAGTCCCTTGGACTGCAAGGAGATCCAACCAGTCCATTCTGAAGGAGATCAGCCCTGGGATTTCTTTGGAGGGAATGATGCTAAAGCTGAAACTCCAGTACTTTGGCCACCTCATGCGAAGAGTTGACTCATTGGAAAAGACTCTGATGCTGGGAGGGATTGGGGGCAGGAGGAGAAGGGGATAACAGAGGATGAGATGGCTGGATGGCATCACTGACTCCATGGACGTGAATCTGAGTGAACTCTGGGAGTTGGTGATGGACAGGGAGGCCTGGCATGCTGTGATTCATGGGGTCGCGAAGAGTCGGACACGACTAAGTGACTGAACTGAACTGAACTGAGATGGATATGAATTGGAGCATGGTGAGAGGCAACAGATGGGTTGTCTGTATCCCAAACTATGGGATTTATAGACCAGGAAGACAATGGGGCAGGGGAAGAGGAGGTGGGGTTGAGGAACTGTAACCAGGCTAGATCAGATGGTAGGCTTGGGATAGTAATAGAGGCTTTGAATTTTAAGAGAATGTCTCTCCCAAGAATAGGAGTGGGGCCTTTTGGGAGGATGAGAAAAGAATGGGAAAATGGGGTATCTTGAAGTGTGCAAGGTAGAGGTTCGGTTTTTCGTGGTGTAGATATTAAACTGTCAACCCACATAACAGACCTGGGAGACCTTGGTTTTTCTGGAGTAGGCAGGCATTAGCAGAATCAGTGGCCCTGTGTCAATGAGACAGGAGATTGGCTTGCCTGCCACTGTAAGAGTTACCCTGGGCCCTGTAGAGGTGATGAGAGTTGGGGCCTGGGTCCCTGGGCACCTTCAGTCTTCAGCAGTGAGTCCAAGGAGGCTGGGCAGAGCTGGGTTGGAGGACTCCTGCTCGGGACCAGGAGGGGATGTCCAGATCCCTGGAGGGCGATTCGGGCAGTTGACCTTCCAGTGTCCCTTTATGACTCAGCTGGGACCTGGACCTGGAAGGGGCCTTGACTCTAGGCATGAATGGGCCCACTGGCCTTCTTTGCACATTTGAAGCAGGGCCCAGGCGGCTCCCTTTCTTTGTTGGTTGATGGAGGTTTGGAGCCATGTTGGGCAGTGGCTAAAAGGTGGCTTTTGGCCTGATCTCATTGGGCCTTCTCTAGCTTTGCCTGTTTTTCCCGGTTATTGAAAATCTTGAAGGCTAAATTTAAAAGGTCTCGTTGAGGGATTTGAGGGCTTATTCTGCCTTTTTTAGTTTCTTTCAGATATCTGAGGACGACTGGGAGATAAAATGAGTGTTAAGGACAATGGTGCCCTCTGCTGAAGTGGGGTCTAATTTTGTATATTTTTGTAGTGCTTCTGTTAACCTGGCTAGAAATTGTGCTGGGTTTTCATCTAGTCTTTGTTATTTCCCGGAGCTTATCAAAATTGACAGCTTTATGCCCTGCCTTTTGAAGGCCCACAATAAGGCAAGCAACCATATGATTACAGGCTGCTCATCCAGGTCTCCCTGCCTGATAATCCCGGTTGGGATAATCTCGGTGGACAGCCGTCACCCCTACAGGCTTAGTGCCCTCTGTCCTGTGTATCTCATCAGCATGCGCCTGAGACACTTGCCATACTCGTTCCTTCTCTTCTGGGAGAAGAGTGGAGGAAAGGATGATGTAAATACCGTGCCAGGTTAAGTCATAAGACTGGGTAAGATACTTGAATTCTTTTAGATAATTATCTGGGTCTGAGGAGAAAGAGCCAAGATGCTGTTCAGTCTGACATAGATCGTTGAGGGAATATGGGACATAAACCTGAACAATGTATTTTGCTCTGGCTACTTCCCATAAAGGGAGGGGTGGAGTTGGGAAAGGAGTAGGGTCCTGTTGTGAAGTTTCCTGTTTTAAAGTTGTTCCTGACCTGGTACAGGGAGGGGATATAGGGAGGTCAGGGTAAAGCCCTGGGACCCTCGGGGTAGAGGGTGGAGCTGAGGTCTCAGAGCTTGCCTCTGGCACAAGCAGGGGAGGAGGGTTGGGAGCTGCAGGTGGTGGTGGTGGTGGTGGTGGTGACTGCCCACACTTGAGAAGGAGGGAGGGAGGGGGTGTAAGGTGGAGGTTGTGGATGTGGATCTGGAGCGGCTGCAAGGGGATTGGGAGCAGTAAGGGATGGGCTGTGGTCCGAAGGGGGTCGAAAGAAGAAGAAAAGTCTGAACAGGGATTGGGAGACATTGTGTTAGGAGGATGCGGCCCAGAGTGGGCTAAGAGTATTTGAGAAGTAGAACAGGATTCACAGAGGGAGGCTTGAGAGTGGAGAGCAAAGAAAGCCTGAACGTAAGGGATTTCTAACCACTTGCCATTGCGCCAGCAGAAGTTATTGAGGTCCCGTAGAGTATTAAAATCAAGAGTTCGGTTTTCTGGCCATTGGGACTGAAGAAAAGCTACATGGCTCAAAAATAGCCTGGAGTTAAAACTCGCATCTGGATCCCCCCCCCCCCCCCCATTCTATAAAGAATAAAGAACTTTCTCCCCCGAAGAAAGGAATGAACATTAAGATTGATTACGTTCAGCTCCCAGCTGGTCCCAGTCTCTGGCTGGTCTTAGGAATTCCTTGCCCCAGTTGTTAGAAGCTAACTAATCAAAATAACCTTGAGGAAAAACAGTTCAGTTCAGTGGCTCAGTCGTGTCTGACTCTTTGCAACCCCAGAGACTGCAGCACACCAGGACTCCCTGTCCATCATCAACTCCCGGAGTTTACCCAAACTCATGTCCATTCAGTCTGTGATGCCATCCAACCTACTCCTCCCACCTTCAATCTTTCCTAGAATCAGGGTCTTTTCCAGTGAGTCAGTTCTTTGTATCAGGTGGCCAAAGTATTGGAGTTTCAGCTTCAACAGAAGTTCTTCCAATGAACACTCAGGATTGATCTCCTCCAGGATGGACCGGTTGGAACTCCTTGCAGTCCAAGGGACTCTCAAGAGTCTTCTCCAACACCACAGTTCAAAAGCATCAATTCTTTGGCGCTCATCTTTCTTTGTAGTTCAACTCTCACATCCATATATGACTACTGGAAAAGCCATAGCCTTGACCAGATGGACCTTTGTTGGCAAAGGAATGTCTCTGCTTTTGAATATGCTGTCTAGGTTGGTCATAATTTTCCTTTCAAGGAATAAGCGTCTTTTAATTTCATGGCTGTAGTCACCATTTGCAGTGATTTTGGAGCCCCCCAAAATAAAGTCAGCCATAATTTCCACTGTTTCCCCATCTATTTGCCATGAACAATGGGACCAGATGCCATGATCTTAGTTTTCTGAATGTTGAGCTTTAAGCCAACTTTTTCACTCTCTTCTTTCACTTTCATCAAGAGGTTTTTTAGTTCTTCAATTTCTGCAATAAGAGTGGTGTCATCTGCATATCTGAGGTTATTGATATTTCTCCCAGCAATCTTATTTCCAGCTTGTGCTTCATTCAGCCCAGTGTTTCTCATGATGTACTCTGCATAGAAGTTAAATAAGCAGGATGGCAATACACAGCCTCGATGTACTCCTTTTCCTATTTGGAACCAGTCTGTTGTTCCATGTCCAGTTCTAACTGTTGCTTCCTGACCTGCATAGAAATTTCTCAAGAGGCAGGTCAGGTGGTCTGGTATTCCCATCTCTTTCAGAATTTTCCACAGTTTATTGTGATCCACACAGTCAAAGGCTTTGGCATAGTCAATAAAGCAGAAATAGATGTTTTTCTGGAACTCTCTTGCTTTTTCAATGATCCAGCAGATGTTGGCAATTTGATCTCTGGTTCCTCTGTCTTTTCTAAATCCAGCTTGAACATCTGGAAATTCATGGTTCACATATTGCTGGAGCCTGGCTTGGAGAATTTTGAGCATGTGAGATGAATGCAATTGTGCAGTAGTTTGAGCATTCTTTGGCATTGCCTTTCTTTGGGATTGGAATGAAAACTGACCTTTTCCAGTCCTGTGGCCACTGTTGAGTTTTCTAAATTTGCTGGCATATTGAGCGCAGCGCTTTCATAGCATCATCTTTCAGGATTTGAAATAGCTCCACTGGAATTCCATCACCTCCACTAGCTTTGTTCGTAGTGATGCTTTCTAAGGCCTACTTGACTTCACATTCCAAGATGTCTGGCTCTAGGTGAGTGATCACACCATCATGATTATCTGGGTCATTAAGATCTTTTTTTGTATAGTTCTTCTGGGTATTCTTGCCACCTCTTCTTCATATCTTCTGCTTCTGTTAGGTCCATGCCATTTCTGTCCCTTATTGAGCCCATCTTCGCATGAAATATTCCCTTGGTATCTCTAAATTTCTTGAAGAGATCTCTAGTCTTTCCCATTCTGTTGTTTTCCTCTATTTATTTGCCCTGATCACTGAGGAAGGCTTTCTTATCTCTCCTTGCTATTCTTTGGAACTCTGCATTCAAATGGGTATATCTTTCCTTTTCTCCTTTGCTTTTTGCTTCTCTTCTTTTCACAGCTATTTGTAAGGCCTCCTCAGACAGCCATTTTGCTTTTTTGCATTTCTTTTTCGTGGGGATGGTCTTGTTCCCCATCTCCTGTACAATGTCATGAACCTCTGTCCATAAAGTGAAAGTGAAGTCGCTCAGTTGTGTCAGACTCTTTGTGAACCTGTGGACTGTAGCCTACCAGGCTCCTCCGTCCATGGGATTCTCCAGGCAAGAACACTGGAGTGGATTGCCATTTCCTTCTCCAGCTGTCCACAAACAGACCCCCTAATAACAATGAATCTCCGCATGTATATGTTTTCTATATATACCTACTCTTTTCTTGACTTAGTGCAGCAGCTCACTGATCTGACTGCTCCCTCTTTTCACCTCATTAAAGTTGATCTGTTCCTGTACAGTATCAGTCGTGTTCTTTCTCCGAACCAAGCCTTCTCTAGTTCCCTTACCTTCAGTCAGTTCAGTTCAGTCGCTCAATCGTGTCTGACTCTTTGCGACCCCATGAATCACAGCACGCCAGGCCTCCCTGTTTATCACCAACTCCCAGAGTTCACTCAGACTCATGTCCATCGAATCAGTGATGCCATCCAGCCATCTCATCCTCTGTCGTCCCCTTCTCCTCCTGCCCCCAATCCCTCCCAGCATCAGAGTCTTTTACAATGAGTCAACTCTTCTCATGAGGTGGTCAAAGTACTGGAGTTTCAGCTTTAGCATCATTCCTCCCAAAGAAATCTCAGGGCTGATCTCCTTCAGAATGGACTGGTTGGATCTCCTTGCAGTCCAAGGGACTCTCAAAAGTCTTCTCCAACACCACAGTTCAAAGGCATCAATTCTTCGGCACTCAGCTTTCTTCACAGTCCAACTCTCACATCCATACATGACTACTGGAAAAACCATGGCCTTGACTAGATGGACCTTTGTTGGCAAAGTAACATCTCTACTTTTCAATATGCTATCTAGGTTGGTCATAACTTTTCTTCCAAGTAGTAAGCGTCTTCTAATTTCATGACTACAGTCACCATCTGCAGTGATTTGGGAGCTCCCAAAAATAAAATCTGACACTGTTTCCACTGTTTCCCCATCTATTTCCCATGAAGTGATGGGACCAGATGCCATGATCTTCGTTTTCTGAATGTTGAGCTTTAAGCCAACTTTTTCACTCTATACTTTCACTTTCATCAAGACGCTTTTGAGTTCCTCTTCACTTTCTGCCATAAGGGTGGTGTCATCTGCATATCTGAGGTTATTGATTTTTCTCTTGGCAATCTTGATTCCAGCTTGTGCTTCTTCCAGCCCAGCATTTCTCATGATGTACTCTGCATAGAAGTTAAATAAGCAGGATGGCAATATATAGCCTTGACGTACTCCTTTTCCTATTTGGAACCAGTCTGTTGTTCTATGTCCAGTTCTAACTGTTGCTTCCTGACCTGCTTATAGATTTCTCAAGAGGCAGATCAGGTGGTCTGGTATTCCCATTTCTTTCAGAATTTTCCACAGTTTATTGTGATCCACACAGTCAAAGGCTTTGGCATAGTCAATAAAGCAGAAATAGATGTTTTTCTGGAAGTCTCTTGCTTTTTCAATGATCCAGCGGATGTTGGCAATTTGATCTCTGGTTCCTCTGCCTTTTCTAAAACCAGCTTGAACATCAGGAAGTTCACGGTTCATGTATTGCTGAAGCCTGGCTTGGAGAATTTTGAGCATTACTTTACTAGTGTGTGAGATGAGTGCAATTGTGCGGTAGTTTGAACATTCCTTGGCATTGCCTTTTTTGGGATTGGAATGAAAACTGACCTTTTCCAGTCCTGTGGCCACTGCTGAGTTTTCCAAATGTGCTGGCATATTGAGTGTAGCACTTTCACAGCATCATCTTTCAGGATTTGGAATAGCTCCATGGAATTCCATCACCTCCATTAGCTTTGTTCATAGTGATCCTTCCTGAGGCCCACTTGACTTCACATTCCAGGATGTCTGGCTCTAGGAGAGTGATCACACCATCATGATTATCTGGGTCATTAAGATCTTTTTTTGTATAGTTCTTCTGTATATTCCTGCCACCTCTTCTTAATATCTTCTGCTTCTGTTAGGTCCATACCATTTCTGTCCTTTTTTTGAGCCCATCTTCACATGAAGTGTTCCCTTGGTATCTCTAATTTTCTTGAGGAGATCTCTAGTCTTTCCCATTCTGTTGTTTTCCTCTATTTCTTTGCATTGATCGCTGAGGAAGACTTTCTTATCTCTTCTTGCTATTCTTTGGAATTCTGCATTCAGATGCTTATATCTTTGTTTTTCTCCTTTGCTTTTCATGTCTCTTCTTTTCACAGCTATTTGTAAGGCTTCCTCAGACAGCCATTTTGCTATTTTGCATTTCTTTTCCATGGGGATGGTCTTGATACCTGTCTCCTGTACAATGTCATGAACCTCTGACCATCATTCTTCAGGCATTCATATCTATCAGATCTAGTCCCTTAAGTCTATTTCTCACTTCCACTGTCTAATCATAAGGGATTTGATTTAGGTCATACCTGAATGGTCTAGTGGTTTTCCCCACTTTCTTCAGTTTCAGTCTGAATTTGGCAATAAAGAGTTCATGATCTGAGCCACAGTCAGCTCCTGGTCTTGTTTTTGTTGACTGTATAGAGCTTCTCCATCTTTGGCTGCGAAGAATATAATCAATCTAATTTCGGTGTTGACCATCTGGTGATGTCCATGTATAGAGTCTTCTCTTGTGTTGTTGGAAGAGGGTGTTTGCTATGACCAGTGCATTTTCTTGGCAAAACTCTATTAGCCTTTGCCCTGCTTCATTCCATATTCCAAGGCCAAATTTGCCTGTTACCCCAGGTGTTTCTTGACTTCCTACTTTTGCATTCCAATCCCGTATAATGAAAAGGACATCTTTTTTGGGTGTTAGTTCTAAAAGGTCTTGTAGGTCTTCATAGAAACGTTCAACTTCAGCTTCTTCAGTGTTACTGGTTGGGGCATAGACTTGGATTACTGTGATATTGAATGGTTTGCCTTGGAAATGAACAGAGATCATTCTGTCGTTTTAAAGATTGCATCCAAGTACTGCATTTCTTACTCTTTTGTTGACTATGATGGCTAGTCCATTTCTTCTAAGGGATTCCTGCCCACAGTAGTAGATATTATGGTCATCTGAGTTAAATTTACCCATTCCAGTTCATTTTAGTTTGCTGATTCCTAGAATGTCAATGTTCACTCTTGCCATCTCCTGTTTGACCACTTCCAATTTGCTTTGATTCATGGACCTGACATTGCAGGTTCCTATGCAACAGGGATCTATTATCAAGTCTGTGTTGCAGCCAGACAGTGTTAGAATAGTAAGTAAGTCTTTTTGGTCTTATCTCCCCTTGGAAGCCCGAGGCTTTTAGGTTTCGGAGAAGGCATCCCAGAAGAGTCAATTTTGAGGCCTGGGATTGAGAATTTCCCATTGCAGCTGAATATGGAGGTTAGACAAGGGCGAGAGAAAGTGAGGAGAAAGGCCTGAGAGAAAAGGCTCCCTGTTCTCAGGACTTTCTCAGAGAGTAATAATAGTCTGCTTTGAAATGGGCATGCCCCATTTCAAAGTCCGACGGGGCACAAGGCCGAGGACCCAAGGGCCATGGGGACCCTCCAGCCTAGCACTAGGATGGACACGACGCGAGAGAGACAGGATCCAAGGGAATGGGATTTCACTCACCCTTGTAACTAATGGGTGAAAAGTGGGCTGGTGTGTGGATGTCAGTCCAGCAAGGCAAGTGGAGAGTCTCTTCCAGGAGCTCATCTCAGTTTCTCAGCAAGGTCCAAGGGAGGGGACCACTGGAGGTGGGCTTGTGAGAGGAGCCCACACAGATGCGGTGGATCTTCTCTCCCAGGTTTCGGCACCAGAATGTAAGGCAAGTGCAGAGAAAAAGAGACCGAGCCAGCAGTCAGGCAAGAAAAAGGAAATTTATTAGAGAGAAAAGAGAAGGTGACTGGCCCTTAGGGAGAACCAGTGTCCTCCCTTTCTGACAGGGTCTTTCTTATACCCCACCAATGAAAAATTCTCTGTAGGGATGGTTAATTTTTAACCTGTAGTTGAGTCCTGTGGTAGCCGGAGGTCTGGAATCTGGTGGTCTTGTAGCTTTGAAAAGGTAGGCACCAGTGAGAAAACAGAATGTCATTTGCGCAATTTGGTCAGACTCAAGGATCACTGTGATTTTATTCCTTGTTTGTGAGGTCAACATAATGAGCCATCTTAACAGTGAGACCCCATGCGGGCCCTATCAGTTTCCACATAGAGCCAGAAAGTTAGTGAAACGTGTGAAGTGTTTATTAGGGAAAAGAGTACATGTGGATCGATACCTAGGTGGACCTAGAGAGAAAGTCACGCCCTTGTAGTTTTAAGGTAGGAATTTCTAGGCAGTTAGTGTTGAATCCCTGAGATCTCAACCTTTTAAAATAAATATCCCATTCCATTAACCTAAAACTACACTGTGCGTCCTGATTTCCTGGCACTCAAGGGAATGTGTCCTTGGTCTGATAAATTACAAACCCTCAGATCTGGGAAAGGGTAAGAGTTAACTTCTGCCCAATATATCTGAGAGAAAAACAACAGTGAACATTAACTTTTAGCCCATACATCTCGTCCATTGTGAAATGGCCAGGGGTCATAAGAAAAGTTCACAGGACAGGGACTAAATGAAGAATCTGAGAATCAAAGGAAATCACAGAAATGTTAAAATAAACATTATAACTGACAAAGGTCCATATTTTCAACGCTATGGTTTTTCCAGTAGTCATGTATAGATGTGAAAGGTGAACCATAAAGAAGGCTGAACACTGATAAATTGATGCTTTTGAACTGTGGTGTTGGAGAAGACTCTTGAGAGTCCCTTGGACTGCATGGAGATCAAACCAATTCATCCTAAAGGAAACCAGTCCTGAATATTCATTGGAAAGACTGATGCTGAAGCTGAAGCTCCAAAACCTTGGCCACCTGATGCAAAGAACTGACTCATTACAAATAACCCTGATACTGGGAAAGATTGAAGGCAGGAGGAGAAAGGGATGAAAGAGGATGAGACGGTTGGATGGCATCACTGACTCGATGGACATGAGTTTGAACAAGCTCCAGGCGTTGGTGATGGACAGGAAATCCTGGCGTGCTGCAATCCATGGGATCTCAGAGTCAGACATGACTGAGTGACTGAACTGAACCTTTACGTTAATTGGTTAAAAATGACATATGCTAAGGGTAAGAACCAAACAGAAATATACAGATCAATACTAGTAAGGGTATAGACTACTATGGATTCAGCTTTCATGGGCATTTCACCCCTCTCAGTGTCTGTGCTGAGAGCTTTGTACTTTTGTTCTCTTTGAAATAAATCCTGTCTGCTCGCTACCTTGAGTGTTTGCCAAGTTCATTCTGTGGCTCCACAAAGAACTTGGATCCCCATTTCAGTTTGAATCACTTTTATGGGGCATTTCTTCTGGGCTTCCTTTGGCCAGTCATCTTGCTGTGCCTGGTATTTCGTATATCCCAGTGTCCTCCCAGAAGAAGGCAATGGCACCCCACTCCAGTACTCTTGCCTGGAAAATCCCATGGACGGAGGAGTCTGGTGTGCTGCAGTCCATGGGGTCGCTAAGAGTTGGACACGACTGAGCAACTTCACTTTCACTTTTCACTTTCCTGCATTGGAGAAGGAAATGGCAACCCATTCCAGTGTTCTTGCCTGGAGAATCCCAGGGACGGGGGAGCCTGGTGGGCTACTGTCTATGGGGTCGCACAGAGTCGGACACAACTGAAGTGACTTAGCAGCAGCATAAAATCTAATTAAACTTTTGAGCTTTTTTTCCCCTCAGTCATAATTTTTAGTGTTGTCATAAACCTCTGTTTGTGCTTTAGTTAGTTTTGTTCTTAAGTGGTAAATATAATTTTTGCTTTCCTTTGTTTGCTGTGTCAATCTATTGTACTTTATTTTGTTGGACTGTTTTGATTTTGCTTATATATATATATGTGTATATTCAGTCACACTTTTTATTGTTATAAACCTCTGCCTCTACCTTAGGTTTTTGCAGGAGTTTTCCTCTTTTTTTCTTTCTTCTTACTATTTTTTTTCTCTTCTCTTTTTTATAATTTTAATTTTTTTAAACCTATTATATTTTTTCTATATTTATTCCTTTGTTTTTCTTTCCTATTGTTCTTTTCCCCTTGCAGTTAATCCTTAATGTATATAAATCTTCATTATCTACCTCTATTTAACTTTGTATATCTATTCTTGCTTTCTTTTCTTTCTTTCCTTTCCTCTCAACATATTTGTTAGTTTTGTTTTATTCCTTTATTCCCCAGTTAGCACCTTGCTTCAGTTTTGCTTTCCAGTTAGTTTTGTTCTTAAGTGGTAAATATAATTTTTGATTTCCTTTGTTTGCCAGGTCAATCTACTGTACTTTATTTTTGTTGGACTGTTTTGACTTTGCTTACAGGTGTATATGTATATGTGTATATTCCATTATTTTAATTATTATTTGCCTGATAGTGTAACTACCATTTGTCTGAGGTTCATCTTTGATTTCTTGTTTTTGGGTATTTGTTTTAATCTCACTTTATGCCATAACAAACCACTTGTGCTATCTTTGTTCTAACCAGAGATCAAGCCCTGAACCTTTGGAGTAGGAGCATTGACTCCAAGACCCTAGACTACCAGAGAACTATCCCTAGGGAGTATCAAATAGTGAGAACTCACACAAAGGAAACCACTTGAATATAAGACCCGGCATCACCCAATCACCAGTAGCACCCTGTGGAGGATTCCTCATCTAAAGAACAAACAAACAAAAAATACAAACCCAGTCATCAGCAGACAGGATTGCCACCTCACTCAGTCTTGCCCATCAGAGGAAAAACAAACAAACAAACAAAAACTCAGCACAAATCTCACCCTATACGAAGCTTACACAAACAACTGGACCAACCTTAGGAGGGTGGAAACCAAAAGGTAGAAAGAATTCAGCCTTGAAGCCTGGAAAAAGCAGACTTCAAACACAATAAGTTAAAAAAAAAAATGAAAAGGCAGAGAAATACTACCCAAATGAAGGAACAAATTAGAAACACAGAAGTAAAAACAAATGAAGAAGAAATAGGCAAACTACCTGAAAAAGAAGTCAGAATAATGATAGTAAAGATGATCAAAAACCTTGAAAACAAAATGATAAAATGCAAGAATCAATTAACAAAGTCCTAGAAGAATTAGAGTAAACATACAGAGACAAACAAGACAAGTACTGAAGTTAAAAATACTCTGGAAGGAATCGATAGCAGAATATCTGAAGCAGAAGAATGAATCAGTGAGCTAGAAGATAAAATGGTGGAAGAGCAGAATAAAGTAAAAAGAATGAAAAGAATTGAGGATAGTCTCAGAGACCTCTGGGATAATATCAAGTGCACCAACATTCAAATTATATGGGTCCCAGAAGAAGAAGAGGAAGAGAAAGGATATGAGAAAAATTTTGAACAGATTATAGTTGAAAATTTCCCCAGTAAGAAAAAAGAAATAGTCAATTAAGTCCAAAAGGCACAAAGAGTCCCATACAGGATATACCCAAGGAGAAACATGCCAAGACACATACTAATCAAACTAACAAAGACTAAACACAAAGAAAGAATACTGAAAGCAGCAAGGGAAAAGCAACAAGTAACAGACAAGGGAAACCCCATATGTTTAATAGCTGATATTTCAGCAGAAACTCTGCAGGCCAGAAAGGAATGGCAGGACATATTTAAAGTACTGAAAGGGAAAAATATACAACCAAGATTACTGTACTCAGCAAGGATCTCATTCAAAATTGAGGGAGAAATAAAAAGCCTTTCAGACAAGCAAAATTTAAGAGAATTCAGTACCACCAAACCAGCATTATAACAAATGTTAAAGGGACTTATATAGTCAGAAAATTCAAGAGAAAGAAAAAATCTACAAAATCAACCCCAAACAATTAAGAAAATGGCAATAGGAACATATATATCAATAATTACTTTTAATGTAAATATATTAAATGCTCCAACCAAAAGACACAGACTGGCTGAATGGATACAAAAGCAAGACCCATACATATGCTGTCTACAAGAAACCCACTTCAGACCTGAAGACACATATAGACTGAAAGTGAGAGGATGGAAAAATATATTCCATGCAAATGGGAAGCGAAAGAAAGCTGGAGTAGCAATCCTCATATCAGACAAAATAGACCTTAAAATAAATAATATTACAAGAGATAAGGAAGGACATGACATAATGATCAAGGGATCAGTCCAAGAGGAAGACATAACAATTGTACTCAGCCAAAAAAAGGAATGCCTTTGTGTCAGTTCTAATGAGGTGGATGAACCTAGAACCTATTATACGAAGTGAAGTGAGTCAGAAAAAGAAAGATAAATATCGTATTCTAATGCATATATATGGGATCTAGAAAAATGGTACTGAAGAATTTACTTACAGGGCAGCAGTGGAGAAACTGGCATAGAGAAGAGACTTGTGGGCATGGGGAGAGGGGAGGAGAGGGTGAGATGTATGGGAAGAGTAACGTGGAAACTTATATCGCCATATGTAAAATAGATAGCCAATGGGAATTTGCTGTATGGCAAAGGAAACTCAAACAGGGGCTCTATATCAACCTAGAGGGGTGGGATGGAGAGGGAGATGGGAGGGAAGTTCGAAAGGGAGGGGATATATGTAAAATAGCTGTGAAAAGGAGAAGCGAAAAGCAAAGGAGAAAAGGAAAGATATAAACATCTGAATGCAGAGTTCCAAAGAATAGCAAGAAGAGATAAGAAAGCCTTCCTCAGTGATCAATGCAAAGAAATAGAGGAAAACAACAGAATGGGAAAGACTAGAGATCTCTTCAAGAAAATTACAGATACCAAGGGAGCATTTCATGCAAAGATAGGCTCAATAAAGGACAGAAATGGTATGGACCTCACAGAAGCAGAAGATATTAAGAAGAGGTGGCAAGAATACCCAGAAGAACTATACAAAAAAGATCTTCATGACCTAGATAATCACGATGGTGTGATTGCTGACCTAGAGCCAGACATCCTAGAATGTGAAGTCAAGTGGGCCTTAGAAAGCATCACTACGAACAAAGCTAGTGGAGGTGATGGAATTCCAGTGGAGCTATTTCAAATCCTAAAAGATGATGCTGTGTAAGTGCTGCGCTCAATATGCCAGCACATTTGGAAAACTCACCAGTGGCCACAGGACTGGAAAAGGTCAGTTTTCATTCCAATCCCAAAGAAAGGCAATGCCAAAGAATGCTCAAACTACCGCACAATTGCACTCATCTCACACGCTAGTAAAGTAATGCTCAAAATTCTCCAAGCCAGGCTTCAGCAATACGTTAACCGTGAACTTCCTGATGTTCAAGCTGGTTTTAGAAAAGGCAGAGAAACCAGAGATCAAATTGCCAACATCTGCTGGATCATTGAAAAAGCAAGAGAGTTCCAGAAAAACATCTATTTCTGCTTTATTGACTATGCCAAAGCCTTTGACTGTGTGGATCACAATAAACTGTGGAAAATTCTGAAAGAGATGGGAATCCCAGACCACCTGACCTGCCTCTTGAGAAATCTCTATGCAGGTCAGGAAGCAACATAGAACTGGACATGGAACAACAGACTGGTTCCAAATAGGAAAAGGAGTACGTCAAGGCTGTATATTGTCACTCTGCTTATTTAACTTCTATGCAGAGTACATCATGAGAAATGCTGGACTGGAAGAAACACAAGCTAGAATCAAGATTGCTGGGAGAAATATCAATAACCTCAGATATGCAGATGACACCACCCTTATGGTAGAAAATGAAGAGGAACTAAATAGCCTCTTGATGAAAGTGAAAGTGGAGAGTGAAAAAGTTGGCTTAAAGCTCAACATTCAGAAAATGAAGATCATGGCATCTGGTCCCTCACTTCATGGGAAATAGATGGGGAAACAGTGGAGACAGTGTCAGACTTTATTTTTTTGGGCTCCAAAATCATTGCAGATGGTGACTGCAGCCATGAAATTAAAAGACGCTTACTCCTTGGAAGGAAAGTTATGACCAACCTAGACAGCATATTGAAAAGCAGAGACATTACTTTGCCAACAAAGGTCCATCTAGTCAAGGCTATGGTTTTTCCAGTGGTCATTATGGATGTGAGAGTTGGACTGTGAAGAAGGCTGAGTGCCAAAGAATTGATGCTTTTGAACTGTGGTGTTGGAGAAGACTCTTGAGAGTCCCTTGGACTGCAAGGAGATCCATCCAGTCCATTCTGAAGGAGATCAGCCCTGGGATTTCTTTGGAAGGAATGATGCTAAAGCTGAAACTCCAGTACTTTGGCCACCTCGTGCAAAGAGTTGACTCACTGGAAAAGACTCTGATGCTGGGAGGGATTGGGGGCAGGAGGAGAAGGGATGACAGAGGATGAGATAGCTGTATGGCATCACTGAATCGATCGACGTGAGTCTGAGTAAATTCCGGGAGTTGGTGATGGACAGGGAGGCCTGGCGTGCTGGGATTCATGGGGTCGGACATGACTGAGCGACTGAACTGAACTGAACTGATGGCTGATTCATGTTTAGGTTTGACAGAAAACAGCAAAATTCTGTAAAGCAATTATCCTTCAATAAAAAATAAATTAAAAAAAAAAAAGCAGAGACATCACTTTGGCTACAGATGTCCGTATAGTAAAGCTATGGTTTTTCCAGTAGTCATGTATGGATGTGAGAGTTGGACCATAACGAAGGCTGAGTGCTGAAGAATTGATCCTTTTGAATTGTGGTGCTAAAGAAGACTCTTAAGAGTCCTTGGATGCAAGGAGATCAAACCAATCAATCCTAAGGAAAATCAACCCTGAATATTCATTGTCAGGACTGTTGCTGAAGTTGAAGCTCCAGTACTTTGGCCACCTGCTGCAAAGAGCCAATTCATTAGAAAAGACTGCGATGCTGGGAAAGACTGAGGGCAGAAGGAGAAGGGAGCAGCAGTGAATGCAGTGGTTGGATAGCATCACCAACTCAACTGAAATGAATTTGAGCAAACTCCTGGAGATAGTGGAGGACAGAGGAGCCTGGCTTGCTGCAGTTCATGGGGTCACAAAGTGTTGGATACGACTTAGTGAATCAACAGCAACAATAATGGATAGGCTATCATGAGTTATTTTGAGTGAGAGTCTGATAAGTATCTTGGGTTTCTGGAACATTGTGCAGATGTTCTAGATGTCTGCGTTAAGACAATAAATGGTCCAAAGGTAAGATTCCATCTGGCTGGATGAACATAAGTCACATTTCTTCAATGGCCGCCTAAATATCTTTTATTAATAGGGAGGTCTCTTGCCAATTCTAACTCCATTTTGATTTTCCTTTCATAGCAATATACTACTGTCTATATTGTTCAGTGGTTAGGAGGAGGTGGGAGAGAAGGAAGTGCAAAATATAATATGCTAATATGCTTATATTTGCATAATTACAGACAAAATCATTTTTGGTATACTTTATGCATTTTGTTTTACTGTGTATATAATGTATATAATAGACAAATGAGTCCTAATTTGGTAGCATCAAGTCTCTAGGCAGTTAAGAGATTACCAATATATATTGGGACTTCCCTGGAGGTCCGGTGGCTAAGACTCTGCACTCACAAGGCAGGGGGCCTGCTTCAATCCCTGGTCAGGGAACTGAACTAATCAATCCCTGGTCAGGGAACTAATCCTACTTGCCGCAACTTACATGCCACAACTAAAGATCCTGCGTGCCACCACTAAGATAGAAGATACTACATATGGAAACTAAGACCTGTTGCAGCCAAATACATAGATAAATATTAAAAAAAAAAGAAGTTACCAATATAGAACTGTTGAATATTCATTTGTTCGGCCACCTCTAAGCATTATATGTGCCTGAACTTGCCCACTGGATTGTGGTAGAGAGAAGAAAGTAAGGAAGAAATGGCTCAAGGTCAAAATGATCATATTTAAGAGATACCTCAGTTATAACCAGTGCTGTGTGTGGGTGTGTATGTGCCATTTTACTTAACAGTATTGTATATATAGTGGATAATTAAATTCTGATTTGAAGTATAATGTCTAATCTTTTAAGATGTTTAGAAATGTTTCATGTACTTAAAATTAAAAGTAGAATGACATTTTATAAAGAGCTTTTAAAAATCAGTGCTTACCTGGTGGTCCAGTGCGTAAGACCCCGGGTTCCCAGTGCAGGGGGCCTGGGTTCAATTCCTGGTCAGGGAACTAGATCCCACACGCAACAATCAAGAATTCACATGCCACAACTAAAGATCCTGCATAGCACAGTGAAGACCTGACAAAGTCAAATAAATAAATATTTTAAAAAAGTTGATGGGAATATTATATGACTCTGCTTTTATCAGGGCTTCCCAGGTGGCGTTAATGGTAAAGAACCTGCCTGCCAATTCAGGAGACTTAAGAGATGTGGGTTCAATCCCTGGAATCAGGAAGATGCCCTGGAGAAGGCAATGGCTACTGACTCCAGTTTTCTTGTCTGGAGAATCCCATGGATAGAGGAGCCTGGGGAGCTACTATCCATGTGGTGGCAAAGAGTTGCACACAAGTGAAATGACTTGGTGCGCACACACCACTTATGTGAGGTACTTAAAATAGTCAAATTCTTGGAGAATTTGACTTAGAGAAGGTACAATGTTGGTTATCAAGGGTTTGGAGGAGTGTGCTAATGGGGAGTTAATATTTAATGGCTACAGAGTTTCAGTTTGGGATAATACAAAGTTCTAGAGAGGGACTTGCTTGGTGGTCCAGTGATTAAGAATTTACCTTCCAGTTCAGGGCACTTGGGTTTGTCCCTGGTCAGGGAACTAAGTTTCCACATGCTGTACCACGTGGCCAAAAAAATTTTTATTTATAAAACATAAAATAAAATTTATAATAAATATCATTTGCAAATGAAATAGTTAAACCATCTCCAAACAGTCTACCTTTTGTACTTTTTCATTGGGTTGAGTGAGATGGGAGGAAAAAAATTACAAAAGATGTTTTGCTGGCATGTACTAGGAGATTTCATATTAACATTGCCCAGTGTGTTATGTGCATTTAACTTTAGCTGTATTGTACATAAATCCAGGAATGTCTTTTTCAAGGGCCTGGGAGCCATCTCTTTGAAATATGGTTATCAAGGAAGATAACCCCTATCCCCTAGTTCCTGTGAGAGAGTAGCAGCCCAGCTTCAGTGGGCTCTAACTAAGTTACAAAACTACCTTCCATCATAAATGCTCAGAATAAGTTTAATTTTCCTTTGATTAAATCCAATTAGCAAACACTGATGGTCACCTCAATTACCAGGTGAACTTAATCAGATGGACAATGTGTGATGAACAGTGCTATCAAGAAGTCCTTGCACTTGAACACTACCTTGCGAACATGTGTAATAGGTTGTCTGCGTGGCATGAGGGAGGGTGCCCTGAAGAAAAGGTGAGGTTTCTTCTTGTCCTTCCAACCTGCTGGTGGACTCCCTACAGTGAGCATCACATGCTTGTTTAATTCTTATCCAATAGTACAACTGTTTTCTTCTTCTGTTTGTGGAGAGGATTTCTGGGTTGGGAGATTTTATTCTTTTTTTTTTAAATTGGAGGGTAAGTGCTTTACGATACTGTGTTGGTTTCTGCTGTACAATAGCGAGAGTCAACTATATGTATACGTATGTCCCCTCCCTATTGAACCTCTCTCCCATCCCCTCATCCCGCCCCTCCCCCGACCCCGCCCCAGGTTGTCACGAGCACCGAGCTGAGCTCCTGTGCTATACAGCAGCTTCCGACCAGCTATCTATTTTGTACATGGTAGTGTATATATGTCAATGCTACTGTCTCGATTTGAAGAGAAACAAAAGTCAAGTTAGTAAAGAAACAAATGTTGTTCACTTTGGGTTAAAGTTCAGAGAAAGACTGTCTTCTGAAAATGTCTTTGGAAATTAAATCATAAAACTGCATCTCATTCAGCTGGTCCTTTTTGAAGAGAAGAAATCGATAGAAATGAAGGATTCTAGACTACAATGTTCCTAACTAGAAGTCATTCTCAGATACAACCATTGTTACATGACTGTCATTTATTCAACCCTATTGTGTATATGATGGACAAACTTAAGTCCTTATTTAAAACATCGAGCTTTTCTGGATGTTTAGAACTACATAAAGTATATTAAAAGTGGAGTATATTTTTAAAAGTACATTAATAAATATATAAAGAAGAAATTATTTTTAAGTATACCAATAAAAAGTATATTAAAAATGGAGATAGTGAAGTAAGACATTTTGCACATATCCGTTTGTTAAAATTCATATGAAGTGGTGTGTTTTGGGAGTGGAGTGGCCGAATTATCTCTCTGAGCAGAACACACGATATTTGTGCTGGTTCAGGGAAAAGGGAGGAGAGCAAAGGGCGAAGGGCCCGAGGCCAGTCTGTTTATAGTCAGGCCAGGTTAATCATCATTCTCTTGTGTTCTGTGCAGTTGGCTTTATTTCATGGTGTCTGTGGCATCACTGCCTCAATGGACACAAGTTGGAGCAAACACCAGGAGATAGTGAAGGACAGGGAAGCCTGGCCTGCTGCAGTTCATGGAGTCGGATACGACTGAGTAACAATAGTGTATGTAGAAGGGCTTTCCTGGTGGCTCATCTGGGGAAGATTCTGCCTGCAATGAAGGAGTTGCAAGAGATGCCGGTTCAATCCCTGGGTCAGGAAGATTCCCTGGAGGAGGAAATGGCAATGCACTCCAGTATTCTTGCCTGGGAAATCCCATGGACAGAGGAGCCTGGTGGGCTACAGTTCATGGGGTCCCAAAGAGTTGGACATGACTGAGGATGCATGCAGGGTATGGTGTATATAAAAGTCAAACGAGTTAAAAGTTTACAACAGCTAGTCTTTCCAGGTGTTAAAGAGGTTGCTAGTGTATGTCATGAGTAACATTAGTAAACTAGCTTTTTGTTCGTTTACCTTTTGACGCTGGATGATTAATTTCTATACTTGGTCATTAAAATGATGGGAGAGGAAGAAGATGAAGGATGGAAGGAGGGGCCTCTCCACTAGCATCTCCATATCTGGATGATAGTCTTGGATTATATCCATAGTTCTATGTGTACATTTTTTTATAAAGTGCCTGTGTTTATTGTGGATAAAGCCCATTCTTTTATTTTGTAGCATCTAAGCTTTTTGGATGTCTCAAACTGACAATGTATGATAAAAAGTGGAGTTAGTGAATTAATCAAGTAAATATCTTTAAAAAGTAATTAGTAGAAAGGAGTATCTTGGGTATGGCATTGTTAAACCACCTCTGAGCATTGAACGTTAGCACTTGCACATTAGGCTGGTGGTGGGGAGGAATGTAGGCAGGCAGATGTATTCATATTTACATTTCAATAATTTATGTGTGTATACAGTTCTTTTGGCTGTACTTTAGGAATGTACTGTTAAATAATTCAGTGAAAACATTCTTTCTTGATAATATTTCAAGAGAATATATATGATAATGAATTCTCTTAAGTCATTGTATTCTAGGGACTTTCCAGGTGGTCCAGTGGCTGGGACTCTACCCTCCAGCACAGGGAGCCTTGAATCCTGCATGCCACAAGTAGCAGTTGTATGCCATAATTAAAGATCCTGCGTGCTGCCACCAAAACCTGGTGCAGCCAAATAAATGAATATATAAAAATATTTTTAAAAAATTTATTGTACTCTATCACTTTATATCTCAATCACTACTGAGCATAAGATTGAGCATAAGAGAATGTAATATTTTAATTGTAATTTTTTTAGTATCTTTGTGTAAGAAATCTGTTATCATTTTTGTCTTCTGTGACAGTTTTGTCCTCAAGTTCTCCAGAGGAACAGAACCAATAGGATTGATTAACTTATTGGAATTGGCTCCAGAAACATCCAGAAACAATGTTTAGTCTGGGTACCCCATGACCAGTCAAGTTAATACAAAAAATTAACCATCACAGCAAGAAAAGAAATATTTTGTTTTTTCCTTATTGAGTTAGTGTAGAGTACTCATTTTAATTAACTGGTTAATTATCTAATTGGAGGATAGTTGCTTTACAATTGCTTTACTATACTTGTTGGCCTCTGCCATACATCACTGTGAATCAGTCACAGATATGCATATGTCCCCTTCCTCCTGAACCACTCACCCATCTCCCACCCCATCCCACCCTTTTAAGTTGTCACAGAGCACCAGACTGAACTCTCTCCTATAAAAAGAATGCATTTGAGTCAGTCCTAATGAGGCGGATAAACCTAGAGCCTATTATATGGAGTGAAGTAAGTCAGAAAGAGAAAGACAAATACTGTATATTAACCCACGTATATGCAATCTAGAACGGAGAAGGCACTGGCAACCCACTCCAGTACTCTTGCCTGGAAACTCCCATGGACGGAGGAGCCTGGTGGGCTGTAGTCCATGGGGTCGCTAAGAGTCGGACACGACTGAACGACTTCACTTTCCCTTTTCACTTTCATGCACTGGAGAAGGCAATGGCAACCCACTCTGGTGTTCTTGCCTGGAGAATCCCAGGGATGGGGGAGCCTGGTAGGCGCCCGTCTGTGGGGTCGCACAGAGTCGGACACGACTGACGTGACTTAGCGGCATGCAATCTAGAAAGATGGTACTGATGAACCTATTTGCAGGGCAGCAGTGAGGAAGCAGACAGAGAACATGCGGTGTAGGGTATTCTTGGTTATCAAAATACTTATGACTTTTGGACTTGAATTGACACATTTGCATGATCATGATGTGTGACAATGAATGATACATACTGTACAGTCTCAACCATGTAAAAGTATTTGCTTAGTTCTGTGTCTACAAGCATAGCACCTGCAAGGATACATCAAGCTGTGAAATACTTATGATTATGGATGATGTTTAACTGAGGAAGATTCTGAAAGAGATGGGAATACCAGACCACCTGACCTGCCTCTTGAGAAACCTATATGCAGGTCAGGAAGCAACAGTTAGAACTGGACATGGAACAACAGACTGGTTCCAAATAGGAAAAGGACTACGTCAAGGCTGCGTATTGTCACCCTGCTGATTTAACTTCTATGCAGAGTACATCATGAGAAACGCTGGGCTGGAAGAAGCACAAGCTGGAATCAAGATTGCTGGGAGAAAAATCAATAACCTCAGATATGCAGATGACACCACCCTTATGGCAGAAAGTGAAGAGGAACTCAAAAGCGTCTTGATGAAAGTGAAAGAGGAGAGTGAAAAAGTTGGCTTAAAGCTCAACATTCAGAAAACGAAGATCATGGCATCTGGTCCCATCACTTCATGGGAAATAGATGGGGAAACAGTGGAAACAGTGTCAGACTTTATTTTGGGGCTCCAAAGTCACTGCAGATGGTGATTGCGGCCATGAAATGAAAAGACACTTACTCCTTGCAAGGAAAGTTATGACCAACCTAGATAGCATATTAAAAAGCAGAGACATTACTTTGCCAACAAAGGTCCGTCTAGTCAAGGCTGTGGTTTTTCCAGTAGTTATGTATGGATGTGAGAGTTGGACTGTGAAGAAAGCTGAGCGCCGAAGAATTGATGCTTTTGAACTGTGTTGTTGAAGAAGACTCTTGAGAGTCCCTTGAATTGCAAGGAGATCCAACCAGTCCATCCTAAAGGAGGCCAGTCCTGGGTGTTCATTGGAGAGACTGATGCTGAAGCTGAAACTCCAGTACTTTGGCCACCTCATGTGAAGAGTTGACTCATTGGAAAAGACTCTGATGCTGGGATTGGGGGCAAGAGGAGAAGGGGACGACAGAGGATAAGATGGCTGGATGGCATCACTGACTCGATGGACGTGAGTCTGAGTGAACTCTGGGAGTTGGTGATGGACAGGGAGGCCTGGCGTGCTGCGATTCATGGAGTCGCAAAGAGTCAGACACGACTGAGCGACTGAATTGAACTGAACTGAAATGATGGATGACGTTTGTATACTTTGCTTCCTGTGTTTTTTTAGTTTCTGTAATGCACACATTAACTTTTAACCATTTAAAAAATAACACTAGCATCTTAATGATTTCCAACAACAGAGGTTAATTATTCACTTGCTCATGTTTACATTGGCTGCTGAATAGAGCTATCATAACAAAGTACCACAAACTGAGTGACTAAAGAATTCATGTATTCTCTCATGATTCTGGGGGCAGAGGTCTAAAACCAAAATGTTGGTAGGCTTGATTTCTTCTGGAGGTGCTGAGAAAGAATCTGTTCCATTCCCCTCTCCTGGCCTCTCATGGATGCCAGCAGTCCTTGGAGTTCTTATCTTCTAGCTAGAAAATCACTAACCTCTGCCTCTGTTCTTGCATGGCCCCCTTCCCTGTGTCTCTGTATTCTCTCTTCTTCTTCTTAGGACACCAGTTGTATTGGATTGACAGGACATCATAATCTAGTATGACCTCATTTTAACTAATTATATCTGCAGAGAGCTTATCTCCAAATAAAGTCCCATTCACAGTTACTGGGGGTTGTGATTTATCTTTTCGGGGGACCCAGTTCAACCCACAACAGTTACAAGTCAGCAGTGGTTCTACTGCCAGATGTGTCTTTGCATTCTTGGACTCAGAGTGAAGGAGTGGGCTCTACTTAGCAAGCATCATTCCCGTGGCAGGAATAAACAATAGCTCTCAAAACATCCATTCAGGTGAGGCAGGTATCACGTTTGATTACATGGCACATCTGATCATGCCATAACTTGCTCTGCATCACAGGTTCCTGCCTCAGGCTTATGTTTGTCCAAAATCTGCATCAGTTCTCAGTCATGGACTTCCTGTTAAAAGTCAATCTGGGACTTCCTCGTGGTCCATTGGTTAAGAATCTGCCTGATCCGGGAAGATCATGCAGACTGTGGGGCAGTTGAGCCTGTGCACCACAACTACTGAGCCCATGCTCTTGTGCTCTGCAGCAAGAGAAACCACTGCAGTGAGAAGCCTGCGCACTGCGAGTAGAGAGTAGTCCCCAGTCGCCACAACTAGAGAAAGGCTGCATGCAGCAAGGAAGACCCAGCACAGCCAAAAACAAACAAAGACATTTTTTTTAAAGAGTTAATCTGTTGCAATACCTGTTTTGTTTTGGTTTTAGTTGATTTATAGTTATGTTTTGTGGCCAGAGAAGACAATGGCACCCCACTCCAGTACTTTGCCTGGAAAATCCCATGGATGGAGGAGCCTGGTAGGCTGCAGTCCATGGGGTCGCTAAGAGTCGGACACGACTGAGCGACTTCACTTTCACTTTTCACTTTCACTTTTCACTTTCCTGCATTGGAGAAGGAAATGGCAACCCACTCCAGTGTTCTTGCCTGGAGAATCCCAGGGATGGGGGAGCCTGGTGGCTGCCGTCTATGGGGTTGCACAGAGTCGGACACGACTGAAGTGACTTAGCAGCAGCAGCATGTTTTGTGAAAAGTTTTACTTTTGTTTTGCATTCGAGGGATTCTTTAACAAAAGAAACCACTCATTCTACACAACAATTTCAATATTTAATAGAAGATTATTTGACTTAATTTCAATGTACAGTCATTAAAAGAAATGAAATATAAACAATAGAGAAAAATAACAGCACATACAACACCAATTTGAGCTGACCAACATCCAGAATTAAACAGTGCTGCGAATTCACTTGTTAACAGCAATCTGGAGTCCCAGTTGGGAAATGTTCCCAGGCAGTGTGTCCACTCCATGAGTGAGACTGCAGATTGCAATTTCAGGGGCTCCTGCTTATCATCCCAGGCCACAAACTGATATCATCATTAGTTTGTGTGCAAAAATGCAGCTCTGGTTTTACTTTAATTGTTTACAATGCAGTTTGTTTCTTGTGAGTCATAGGATTTCATTAGACCCCAGAGGGTTGACCAGACCTCCAGGAATTCAAGAATTCCAAGACCTGTTCTCCCGCTGCCTGGAAAATCCCATGGATGGAGGAGCCTGGTAGGCTGCAGTCCATGGGGTCGCTGAGGGTTGGACATGACTGAGCGACTTCACTTTCACGCATTGGAGAAGGAAATGGCAACCCACTCCAGTGTTCTTGCCTGGAGAATCCCAGGGACGGCGGAGCCTGGTAGGCTGCCATCTATAGGGTCACACAGAGTCGGACACAACTGAAGTGACTTAGCAGCAGCAGCAGCAGATCTCCCCCAACCCCCAACTTAAAAAAAAAAAAAATTTGTATTGGATACAGCTGATTAACAATGTCTGATAGTTTCAGATGAACAGTGAAGGGACTCAGCCATACATACACATGTATCCATTCTCATCCAGGCTGCCACATAACATTGAGCAGATTTCCACATGCTATACAGTATGTCCTTGTTGGTTATACATTTTAACAGCAGTGTGTACATGTCCATCCCAAACTCCCTAACAATCCCTTCCCCCTTCCGCTCCCCTTCTTAACTAAAGCGCCACATGACTTGCTGTGCTTGTGGGCAGGCACAGAATCTGGGCAGTGTTCAGGCAGGTCAGAAACAGGTCAGAGGCCTGATACTCTCCTGCTTCTGAAACCTGAACAAGACTTCTTCCATTTTAATTTCCTTAACAAGTCACTCCTCTTTTTGTAACTGTAACATAAGTATCCTCTCTTCTGTCAATCCAATCAAAGTCCACTTCTTGAAGGCATTTGATGTTTTTTCTTAAGAATTCAGATGTATCTTCAGCCAATTAAATGCAAGATGCACATAAAGCAAATCTCAGCACTTAAGATTCTCTTAAAAAATATCAGTTTCTGAAATATGATAAGTGAAATATTTTTACAGTGTCCACATCAGTGGGACAAACTCTATAGGTTGCTTTCAGGTCTTGGTCTACACAAAAACAAGGGGATTGTTCACTCTACATCTGGTTCCATTTTGCTAAGGAACTTAGGTGCAGGACTGTAGCTACGCCGTAGTGTTATCTGAATTGTGGAAACTGCACAGACCTTTCTAAAAATGGGAGAAACAGGAAGAGGTTCACCATATCTGAACTCTAGGAAGTGAATGAAGCTAACTATTAGAGGCAAGTGGTCTTTAAACCCATTGGTTAGAGGTTTCAGGGTATAAGTTAGAAGCTTGTGTTTTCTTTTTTGTTCATTTTTTTTGCCTTTGGGTTGAAGTTCATTTATTGTGTTTCACCATGGAGTTGTTACCAACCAGGGTTCCTGGCCTTCCTTAATCAATAGAAATTGATAAAAGGCCAGACAAAAAATTGAGGCAAGGCTTTATTGTGGCTCCTGTGGCAGCGGGAGGGAGTGTAAACAAGTAACAGATTCCCTTGCTCCCTCCCTAAGATGGTACGAGCTGGTTCTTTATATGGGGTAAGGGTATGGATGAGTCCAGGGCTCAGGTCAGAGGGATGGCTTAGGTGGCTTCCCCACCCCTTAGGTGGTGCTATGTATGGAGATCATGCTTCAGTTCAGTTGAGTTCAGTTGCTCAGTCGTGTCCGACTCTTTGTGACCCCATGAACCGCAGCACGCCAGGCCTCCCTGTCCATCACCAACTCCCGGAGTCCACCCAAACCCATGTCCATTGTGTCAGTGATGCCATCCAACCATCTCATCCTCTGTCGTCCCCTTCTCCTCCTGCCCTCAGTCTTTTGCAGCATCAGGGTCTTTTCAAATAAGTCAGCTCTCTGCATCAGGTGGCCAAAGTATTGGAATTTCAGCTTCAACATCAGTCTCTCCAATAAACACCCAGGACTGATCTCTTTAGGATGGACTGGTTGGATCTCCTTGCAGTCCAAGGGACTCTCAAGAGTCTTCTCCAACACCACAGTTCAAAAGCATCAATTCTTCCGCACTCAGCTTTCTTTATAGTCCAACTCTTACATCCATACATGACCACTGGAAAAACCATAGCCTTGACTAGACGGACCTTTGTTGGCAAAGTAATGTCTCTGCTTTTTAATATGCTGTCTAGGTTGGTCATAACTTTCCTTACAAGGAGTAAGCGTCTTTTAATGTCATGGCTTCAGTCACCATCCGCAGTGATTTTGGAGCCCAGAAAAATAAAGTCAGCCACGGTTTCCACTGTTTCCCCATCTATTTGCCATGAAGCGATGGGACCAGATACCATGATCTTCATTTTCTGAATGTTGAGCTTTAAGCCAACTTCTTCACTCTCTTCTTTCACTTTCATCAAGAGGCTATTTAGTTTTTCTTCACTTTCTGCCATAAGGGTGGTGTCACCTGCATATCTGAGGTTACTGATATTTCTCCCAGCAATCTTGATTCCAGCTTGTGCTTCTTCCAGCCCAGCGTTTCTCATGATGTACTCTGCATATGAGTTAAATACGCAGGGTGACAATATACAGCCTTGACATACTCCTGAGGTCGTGCTTAGTATCCTGTTTATGCTCCTGGCTCTTCAGAAGTGGCAGTTGGGCTTCTTTGGTCTTTTTTTATCTTTTCCATAATTTGCCACAACTGAGCATGCATTCAGTTATTTTCAGTCCCTTTTTGTTTTGTTGCTCAAGGAAATATTTGTCCAGGTATAAGCATTGCAGCAAAGGGTCCCAGGTCCCAGGTTCAGCCTGTCTCAGAATGATCTTTAAACATGTGAAAAAGTTTCAACATAGGTCATCAGGGTCATCAGGGAAATGCCACACAGAACTCTGATATCATTATACACCCTCTAGAATGTTGAAAAAAAATTTTTTGGGTATGATAGTTTTTATTTTCAAGTCCTTGAATGATACATGATGTTAAGCATACATTTCTCATTTTATGAAAATTTATGTTGATTTATAAACTTTATTTATTTATTTGCTATACAGTAGGTCCTTGTTGGTTATTGATTTTGAATATAGCAGTGTGTACCTGTCCATTCCAAACTATCCATTTCCCTTGGCGACCATAGGTTCATTCTCTAAGTCTGTGAGTCTCTTTCTGTTTTGTAAGTAAGTTCATTTGTATCATTTCTTTTTAGATTTCACAGGTAAGGGATGTCACACAATATTTCTCCTTCTCTCAGTCACTCAGTATGTAGAATGTCCAAAATTTAAAGGATACACAAAACAGCAAGGACCTACTGTATAGCAAAAGGAACTATATTCAGTATCTTGTAGTGATCTATAATGGAAAAAAGTCTGAAAAAGAATGTATACATGTAGGTATAACTGAAGTACTTTGCTGTACACCTGAAATATTGTCAATCACTATACTCCCAATTTGAAAAAAGGTGCACAATACCAAGTGTTGATGAGGATGTCTAGCAACTGGATTCTTATATTTGGCTGGTGGAAATGTAAAATAGTACAACCACTTTGGGAAATAGCTTGGCAGTATTACTTACACACACACATATGGGGCTTCCCCAGTGGCTCAGCAGTAAAGAAGCTGCCTGCAATGAAGGAACCATAGGAGATGTGGGTTTGATCCCTGGGTCTGGAAGATCCCCTGGAGGAGGGCATGGCAACCCACTCCAGTATTCTTGCCTGGAGAATCCCATGGACAGAGGAGCCCGATGGGCTACAGTCCATGGAGTCACTGTTAGGGAAATTAAATAGTCTTGTTTAGGCTGCAGAGACGAAACAGAGCAGGCTTCTGACCTTGCTTCTAATCTGCCTGGACACTGCCCTGACTGTGAGTGACTGCGTGCTGAGTGCAAGACCTGAGTGCAAGATAAATAAATCTTGAGATTCCTGAGCCCCTGGAGGGGCTCTGTCCAACCAAGCCCCAGGCTTAATAACATTCCAGGTTTTACAAGACAAAACAAACAACATTAACGTGAAACCAGAGCTGCTATTTACTCACAGATTAATAATGATATCAATTTGTGTCCTGGGATTATAAGCAGGAACCCAGAACACAATGTTTGAAGTCTCACCTACAAAGCGGTTACCCTGCCTGGAAACTTTTCCAAACTGGGACTCCAGATATGCTGTGACACATGACTTCCCAGCGCTGTTTGAATCTGGATGTCGATCAAAACTCAATTTGGCGATGTATCCTCTGCTGTTTCTATCTCTCTTTTCTTTTAATGTTAGTATATTGAATGTAAGATAGATAATTCTCTGATAAATATTGGCATTATTTATTTGTCTATAATGAGTGGCCTATTTTGTTAACAAATCCTTTGAACCTGAAACGAAAGTGCTGCAAAGAGTTGGACAAGACTGAAGTGACTTAGCATGCATATATGTGTATATGTATCAGATCAGATCAGATCAGCCGCTCAGTCGTGTCCGACTCTTTGCAATCCCATGAATCGCAGCATGCCAGGCCTCCCTGTCCATCACCAACTCCTGGACTTCACTGAGACTCACATCCATGGAGTCAGTGATGCCATCCAGCCATCTCATCCTCTGTCGTCCCCTTCTCCTCCTGCCCCCAATCCCTCCCAGCATCAGAGCCTTATCCAATGAATCAACTCTTCGCATGAGGTGGCCAAAGTACTGGAGTTTCAGCTTTAGCATCATTCCTTCCAAAGAAATCCCAGGGCTGATCTCCTTCAGAATGGACTGGTTGGATCTCCTTGCAGTCCAAGGGACTCTCAAGAGTCTTCTCCAACGCCACAGTTCAAAGGCATCAATTCTTCGGCACTTAGCCTTCTTCACAGTCCAACTCTCACATCCATACATGACCAGTGGAAAAACCATAGCCTTGACTAGATGGACTTTTGTTGGCAAAGTAATGTCTCTGCTTTAAATATGCTATCTAGGTTGGTCGTAACTTTCCTTCCAAGGAGTAAGCGTCTTTTAATTTCATGGCTGCAGTCACCATCTGCAGTGATTTTGGAGCCCCCCTAAAATAAAGTCTGACAGTGTTTCCACTGTTTCCCCATCTATTTCCCATGAAGTGATGGGACCAGATGCCATGATCTTCGTTTTCTGAATGTTGAGCTTTAACCCAACTTCTTCACTCTCCACTTTCACTTTCATCAGGAGGCTTTTGAGTTCCTCTTCACTTTCTGCCATAAGGGTGGTGTCATCTGCATACCTGAGGTTACTGATATTTCTCCCAGCAATCTTGATTCCAGCTTGTGCTTCTTCCAGCCCAGCGTTTCTCATGATGTACTCTTCATAGAAGTTAAATAAGCAGGGTGACAATATACAGCCTTGACATACTCCTTTTCCTATTTGGAACCAGTCTGTTGTTCCATGTCCAGTTCTAACTGTTGCTTCCTGACCTGCATACAAATTTCTTAAGAGGCAGATCAGGTGGTCTGGTATTCCCATCTCTTGAAGAATTTTCCACAGTTTATTGTCCACACAGTCAAAGGCTTTGGCATAGTCAATAAAGCAGAAATAGATGTAGATGTATATGTATATATAATTCAAATATATATTTAGTGTGAAAGTGAAAGTTTCTCAGTCATGTCTGACTCTTTGCAACCCCATGGACTATACAGTCCATGGAATTCTCTAGGCCAGAATAGCTGGAGTGGGTAGCCTTTCCCTTCTCCAGGGGATCTTCCCAACCCGGGATCAAACGCAGGTCTCCTGCATTGAAGGCAGATTCTTTACCAGCTGAGCCACAAGGGAAGCCCAAGAATCCTGGAGTGGGTAGCCTATCCTTTCTCCAGTGGATCTTCCTGACCCAGGAATTGAACCAGGGTCTCCTGCTTTGCAGGCAGATTCTCTACCAACTGAGCTATCATGGAAGATCCAACATATATTATATATTGATATATATAATTAAACATGTTTATCATACCACTCAATAATTCCACTTCTACATATGCTAAATATCTAGCCAAGGAGTCAAAAATTGATTATTAGAAAGTGAAAAAACATCTTACCAGCTATCTGGATATCCCTTGGCCTACTCAAGCTGACACATAAAATTAACCATCACATGCAGCAAGTAGAATAAGAGACCAAAAGAGAAATTACAGAATTCTTGTTAGGAATTAACTCAAAGACTCAATCAGTGACTGTCAGTTCAGTTCAGTTCAGTTCAGTTGCTCAGTCCTGTCCGACTCTTTGCGACCCCATGAATCACAGCATGCCAGGCCTCCCTGTCCATCACCAACTCCAGGAGTTCACTCAGACTCATGTCCGTGGAGTCAGTGATGCCATCCAACCATCTCATCCTCTGTCGTCCCCTTCTCCTCCTGCCCCCAATCCCTCCCAGCATCAGGGTCTTTTCCAATGAGTCTTTTCACCTCTTCGCATGAGGTGGCCAAAGTACTGGAGTTTCAGCTTTAGCATCAGTCCTTCCAATGAACACCCAGGACTGATCTCCTTTAGGATGGACTGGTTGGATCTCCTTGCAGTCCAAGGGACTCTCAAGAGTCTTCTCCAACACCACAGTTCAGAAGCATCAATTCTTCTGCACTCAGCTTTCTTCACAGTCCAACTCTCACATCCATACATGACCACTGGAAAAACCATAGTCTTGACTAGACGGACCTTTGTTGGCAAAGTAATGTGTCTGCTTTTCAATATGCTATCTAGGTTGGTCATAACTTTCCTTCCAAGGAGTAAGCGTCTTTTAATTTCATGGCTGCAGTCACCATCTGCAGTGATTTTGGAGCCCCCAAAAAAAAAATAAAGCCTGACACTGTTTCCACTGTTTCCCCATCTATTTCCCATGAAGTGATGGGACCAGATGCCATGATCTTCGTTTCCTGAATGTTTGGCTTTAAGCCAACTTTTCACTCTCCTCTTTCACTTTCATCAAGATGCTTTTGAGTTCCTCTTCACTTTCTGCCATAAGGGTGGTGTCATCTGCATATCTGAGGTTATTGATATTTCTCCTGGCAATCTTGATTCCAGCTTGTGCTTCTTCCAGCCCAGCGTTTCTCATGATGTCCTCTGCATAGAAGTTAAATAAGCAAGGTGACAATATACAGCCTTGACGTAGTCCTTTTCCTATTTGGAACCAGTCTGTTGTTCCATGTCCAGTTCTAACTGTTGCTTCCTGACCTGCATATAGGTTTCTCAAGAGGCAGATCAGGTGGTCTGGTATTCCCATCTCTTTCAAAATTTTCCACAGTTTATTGTGATCCACACAGTCAAAGGCTTTGGCATAGTCAATAAAGCAGAAATAGATGTTTTTCTGGAACTCTCTTCTTTTTTCCATGATCCAGTGGATGTTGGCAATTTCATCTCTGGTTCCACTGCCTTTTCTGAAACCAGCTTGAACATCTGGAAGTTTACAGTTCACTTATTGCTGAAGCCTGGCTTGGAGAATTTTGAGCATTACTTTCCTAGCGTGTGAGATGAGTGCAATTGTGCGGTAGTTTGAGCATTCTTTGGCATTGCCTTTCTTTGGGATTGGAATGAAAATTGTGGCTTCTCAGATTAAACTGGTCAGTTTTAGCATTATAGGTTTCGATGGAGAAAAAGTTCAGATATTCAAGTATGGTATGTCATTCTGGGTTATACATGATTTGGCCTTAAACTTTGTGTGAACCACAACTGCCTGATTTATGTCCGGTCAAACATACGGTGTACATCAGCCTTAACCATTCAGGTAAAGAATTTCCTCTTTGAAGATGAGGATAAAATGACTTCCTTCCTATGGGCCCAGTGTTAGCACCACTCCCTTGAAGAGAAGGTTCTGTTCCCAGATCCCAGGATAATACACACTCTCTGTGTGCATATTAATCTATCTCTTTTGAAACCTTGCAGGAATGCACCCCTGTCGTGTTTGACATTTGTTCTAATATAAAACTGTGCTGAAAACCAAGCTTCCACCAGAGCAATTTCTCAGAACTACTGAGAGGTCATCTTCTGGGCTATAGTCCTCAGTTTGGCTCAAATAAAACCCTCTTCTGGTCCTTATTATAGATTGATTATTTGCATCAAGAGTTTTACTCATTTATTTCTTTAGTCATTCAATATATATTTAATGAGCATATCTGTTGTGTGCCAGGGTCTCAGTGACCAAGAACAGTTTATGTCCTCAAGGGATTTGTCATCTGAAATTAAGGTGCACAAGTAAATCAGTTATTCTAATACTGTATGAGCAATGCTACAATTGTGTGTTTTGTCACAAAAAGGACTGATGTTGAAGCTGAAACTCCAATACTTTGGCCAAGAGCTGGCTCATTTGAAAAGACCCTGATGCTGGGAAGGATTGAGGGTAGGAGGAGAAGGGGACAACAGAAGATGAGATGGTTGGATGGCATCATTGACTCAATGGACATGGATTTGGGTGGACTCTGGGAGTTGGTGATGGACAGGGAGGCCTGGCGTGCTGAGGTTTATGTGGTTGCAAAGAGTCGGACACTACTGAGCGACTGAACTGAACTGAACTGATTTCACTAACAGAGTGCCCCCAGGGATCCTTAACTGTAAGATACAGCTTATTTCCAGAATACACAGTAGACAAGGAGCATGAGATCCAGGTATTTCTACATTCCCTCTTCAAGAGTGGAGTCTTTGGATTCATACTGATACCGTGATACTCAAGAGAATGTATTTGGGTCAGGAATTCAGGTTCAGCTTTTCTGAGGAGGTGACATTGAAAAGAGCTATTTGGTTGACAGAAGGGGGGAACAGCTAGTGCAAAGGCCCTGAGGTAGGAACACACTGAGTTGGAGAACTAAAGGATGGCCATGTGACCATAGCAGAGTGAGTCCCAGAGGCCAGGTCACAGTGGTATCATCTGGGGCAAGGGAGTTAAATTTCATTCTAAAGAGCGTGAAGCCATTGGAGCATTTTAAGCAGAAGTGAGATCGAATGTACCTTGTGCTGGCAGAGCTGGAGACTTGACCATTACTCCACCTGTTGCAGAAGCCAGACCATCAAGAGACCAAGCACCACACTCGGATAGCTGGGGAACTTGATTACATCCCCAGGCCCAGAGGAGTTAACACTTCCAGCTCTGAGGCTGGAACAAAGGGGTTACAAAGTTTTTATAGGCAGTGCATGACATCAGACTTTAGTGGGCAGTGCTGACTGATAATAGGTTCGTTTAAACTAGGGGTTTTGCGCAGTGGGGAACAGTAGTTAGGGCACAGCAAGGGGGATGCCTGACCTTTACACAACAAACATGGTTGAGCAGGATTTCAGGGGCTGGGAAATTTCAAAAGTAGGACAACGGTGAGGTAAGTTTCAGCTTCTAGCACTGTAAGTTTCCACCCCCACGCCCCACCCCTACTGAAACTATATCTTACGTGACTTTGCAAGGAGCAAGTTACAGAAGCAGAAGGAGCATGAAGTTATTTCTACCTGGGTGTATGTTTTAAATTTTCCTCTTCATACTCAACTTGCTCAGTGAGACAAAGCATAGCAATGCTTGGAACCACCAAACTTTTATGGTTGGCTTGTGTGTATACTCAGTTGCTTCAGTTGTATCTGACTCTTTGCGACCCTATGACTGTGACCCGCCTGGCTTCTTTGTCCATGGGATTGTCCAGGCAAGAATGCTGGAGTGGGCTGCAATGTCCTCCTCCAGGAGATCTTCCAGACCCAGGGACTGAACCTGAGTTTCCTGTGGCTCCTGCATTGCAGGCAGATTCTTTACCACTGAGCTACTGGGGAAGCCCCTTTATGGTTAGCTGTTGCTGCTGCTGCTAAGTCGTTTCAGTCATGTCCGACTCTGTGCGACCCCATAGAAGGCAGCCCACCAGGCTCCCCCGTCCCTGGGATTCTCCAGGCAAGAACACTGGAGTGGGTTGCCATTTCCTTCTCCAATGCATGAAAGTGAAAAGTGAAAGTGAAGTCGCTCAGTCGTGTCCGACTCTTCTCGACCCCATGGACTGCAGCTTACCAGGCTCCTCCGTCCGTGGGACTTTCCAGCCAAGAGTACTGGAGTGGGTTGCCATTGCCTTTGGACAAATGCATGGTTCCATCTATGTCCCTTAATTCAGAAGAGTAGACTGTAATCATAGATTTTCTTCACTGTCACTTTCCCTTTTCCTAGCTCAAACCAGCCAACCAACCAATCACACAAACAAATAAATGAACAAGAAAACAGCAGCAGAAAAAACAAGAGCAACAAAAGCCTCAACACAGCCCTTTCGCGTGTGGGGAGCTTTTTAGTGTAATGGTACTTTTCTAGATCTTGATTGTGGTGGTGATTACACACGTGTATACATTCATCAAAACCCCATCAAAACTTAGCCTTACAATAGGGGAGTTTCATTGTATGTATATATGTATGTATATTATATTTCTGTCTCAGTAAAGTTGATTTTAAAAAAGGAATTTCTCTATACACTGTAGGTAAATACAAAGGAGGAGTATTTTGCATTCTTATAAGAAGTTCAGGAAGGTTCTCAGAGAGGATGGTGTTGGAACTACTACTTGTAGAGTGAGTAGTAGTATTCTGGTTGTTTAAAACATTGCAAAATTCTGTGACACTCCTCCCATCAAGATCTGTGACTAATAATGTGTAGGGGAAAGTGATAGGTGGAAGAATAGGTGGAAGTGATGCTGTGCTTTAGAAATGGACAGCTCTGGCAGTTCCCGAACAATCCAGTGGTTAAGGCTCCATGCTTCTACTGTAGGCAGTGTGAGTTTGATTCTTGGTCAGGGAACTAAAATCCTGCATACAATGGCCAATAAATAAATAAGTAGATGCATACATAAATAAATGTAAAGAAAGAAATGAACAGCTTCCACTTCCTTTCCCTCTGTCCCCTTCTTGGAACCCAGCTGCCATGCTGTGAGCAAGGCTGTTCAGCCCTTGGAGAGGGTCTGGAGGAGAAACTCAGGTGGAAAGGAACTGAGGCCCCCTGCCCAAAGGATTCCAGTATCTGCTCTAGGTGCACTCTCACTTATTCAAAATCCTAACGGTGAACTATATTTCAGAAATCAGAATTTTTTATTTTAGAATTGTTGTTCAGTTACTCAATCATGTCCAGCTCTTTGCGACCGCATGGACTGTAGCACACCAGTCTTCCCTGTCCTTCACCATCTCCTGGAGTTTGCTCAAACTCATCTTCATTGAATCGGTGATGCTGTCCAACCATCTCATCCTCTTTCACCCCCTTCTCCTCCTGCCTTCAATCTTTAATAGCATCAGGGTCTTTTCTAATGAGTCAGCTCTTTGCATCAGGTGGCCCAAAGTATTGGAACTTCAGCTTTGGTGTCAATCCTTCTAATGAATATTTAGGATTGATTTCCTTTAGGATTGGGCTTCCCTGATAGTTCAGTTGGTAAAGAATCCGCCTGCAATGCAGGAGACCCCAAGTCAATTCCTGGGTCAGGAAGATTCACTGGAGAAGGGATAGGCTACTGACTCCAATATTCTTGGGCTTCCCTTGTGGCTTAGCTGGTAAAGAATCCACCTGCAATGTGGAAGACCTGGGTTCCACATTGGATCCCTGGGTTGGGAAGATCCCCTGGAGAAGGGAAAGGCTACCCACTCCAGTATTCTGGCCTGGAGAATTCCATGGACAGTATAGTCCATGGGGTTGCAAAGAGTCGGACATGACTGAGCAACTTTTGGAGAAGGAAATGGCAACCCACCCCAGTATTCTTGCCTGGAGAATCCCATGGAAAGAGGAGCCTGGTAGGCTACAGTTCATGGGATTGCAAGAGTTGGACACAACTTAGTGCTATCTTTTCTTTCTTTTTCCTTTAGGATTGACTGGTATTATCTCCTTGCAGTCCAAGGGACTCTCAAGAGTCTTCTCCAACACCACAGTTCAAAAGCATCAGTTCTTCAGTGCTCAGCCTTCTTTATGGTCCAATTCTCACATCCATACATGACTACTGGAAAAACCATAGCTTTGACTGGACAGACCTTTGTTGGCAAAGTAATGTTTCTGCTTTTTAATACACTCTCTAGGTTGGTTATAGCTTTTCTTCCAAGGAGTAAGCATCTTATAATTTCATGGCTGCAGTCACCATCTGCAATGATTTTGGAGCCCAAGAAAATAAAGTCTGTCACTGTTTCCATTGTCCCCCCCACCCCTGTCTATTTGTCATGAAGTGATGGGACTGGATGCCATGATCTTAGTTTTTTGAATGTTGAGTTGACTTTTAAGCCAGTTTTTTCACTCTCCTCTTTCACCTTCATCAAGAGGCTCTTTAGTTCCTTTTCACTTTCTGAGGTAAGGGTGGTGTCATCTGCATGTGTGTGCATGCGTGCTAAGTCGCCTCAGTTGTATTCGATCCTTTGTGACTCCATGGAATGTAGCCTGCCAGACTCCTCAGTCCATAGGATTCTCCAGGCAAGAATACTGGAGTGGGTTGCCATTTCCTTCTCCAAGAAATCTTCCCCACCCAGGGATCCAATCCTGGTCTCTTAAGGCTCATGCATTGGCAAGGGAGTTCACTAGTGCTGCCTGGTAAGCCACTGGTGCTAGTGGTAAAGTCATCTGCATGTCTGAGGTTATTGATAGTTCTCCGGACATCTTGATTCCAGCTTGAGCTTCATCCAGCCCAGCATTTCAGATGATGTACTCTGCATATAAGTTCAATAAGCAGGGTGACAGTATACAGCTTTAACGTACTCCTTTCCCAATTTGGAACCAGTCCGTTTTTCCATGTCTGGTTCTAACTGTTGCTTCTTGACCTGCATACAGATTTCTCAGAAGGCAGGTAAGGTGATCTGGTATTCCCATCTCTTAAAGAATTTTCCACAGTTTGTTGTGATCCACACAGTCAAAGGCTTTAATGTAGTCAATGAAGCAGAAGTAGATGCTTTCTCAGAATTCTCTTACTTTTTCTATGATCCAACAGATGTTGGCAATTTGATACTGATAGGGTCATGGGGGCTCATTGTTAAAACGGATTATTGTGCTGACCTTGCAAACAAAAGAAGACGTCAAGGTGACCCATGAGACTGACTACATTGCTCAAGTGACATCCTGTTTTCGCCCCTGGCACTTAGTTTCCCAAGACTATGTGACCACCCTACCATGAAACACCTCTGGCTCTCTCAAGACTACATGACTGTCAGACTCCAGTTGCAGGCCAAAAATAAACTAACACCCCCACTTCAGGAGACCTGATTTCCCATCTACAGGGTATAAGAGGGATCCATTGGAATGCTGTTTAATGAATAAAAAGTTTCAGTTATGCAAGACGAAAAAAAAAAAAAAGAGGGATCCATCAGAAGGGTGGGTTGCTGGTTCTTCTCAGTTGCCAGTCATCCTTTTGTTTCCCTTTAATAAATCCCTTTTCTTTGCCCAACTCTTTCTCTTTTTCTCTGCACTCGCCTTACAGATACCTGTACATATTTTTGTAACTTCTCAGTGAGTATTGCAAACTATTCATCTGTAGGGAAAATGTACAAATATGTACACTAAGTGTAGCAAATTATGACCATAAATAGCCACCAGTCAGTCATTTGCTATAAAATGAATTTGTTGTGAAAGAAAGGAAAATGTTTGGTTAAAACCATTTTGGATTTTGATTTTTGGAATGGCACTGAAGGAACAATGGATAAATCTGTGGTTTGGCATGCCTAGAAAGTAGGGGAAGAAGGGAATGGAGGGAGAGAGAAGGCAGGAAAGGTTAAATGAGTACAGAAGAGTCCTACAGCCTGGTTGTCTGGGGTATGAGCCTGAAGTTTATCCTGTGGATGACAGGGAAGCAGGAAGGTGTATGGTCAGGGGCAGGCTCTGGTGTGGAGTGTGGAGTGGATGGACAGGCCTGAAGCAGAGAGATGACACCAGGTGGGGACCACAGTCATGCTGGCCGTGGAGATGGAGAGGAGAGGACACGGAACACACAGAAAAGTGATGCTATTAAGACACTGCTTTGGGAAAGCATGTGTCCTCCTTACTTGCTGCAAGTAATAAATCCTGCCTTCTTTGGGGGAAAAAAGGGATGTTGTACATCTTGTGCACTAGGGTGCTTGGAGGGCAGTGCTCGAAAGTTGGGGCTGAGGCCCACTTACCCTATCCCCACGCCCCCCCCCCCCCCGCCCCCCAGGGTAAAGCGATTAGAGATTCATTCCCTGTGGGATGAAACTCCAAGATGAGACTAGGAGAACAATTAAGGGAGGAGACTGGGCCCTGCCCAGATCACTTATTTCTTATTCTCAAAGTCAGGAGACCTCCCTGACCACGTGCAGAGAAAAGACTCCTTGGAGGCCAAAGGGGAGTTAGCTCAAGGGATGTTCCCTACCCATATGCCTCTTCAGTAAAATCCATTTTGGCTAAGAGATGTGTGCATGCACCTGGGAGGATCCTGAGATACAGCAAATATGGACAGTGAGCCAGGCAAACCAAAATGACTGGTTAAAGGAAACCCGGAAGAAATGCCTCATAAAAGTAATTCAAACTGCCACGAGAGCACGATTCAGCAACTCTCTCTCCCTCTGAGTCTGCACGTGTGCCTATCCACACGTACTCTTTTCCTTCTTAATATATACTTTGTTTTACTACTTTCTGCCCTTGTGGGAATTCTTTTCTGATCTAGTGGCTAGTATCTGGTGCTCTCACCACCATGACCCAGCCCAATCTCCTGCTGGGATCCCAAGCCCCGCTCCAAGCTGCTGCAGGCTGAGGCCACCCAAGATCAAGGTCACCAGGCCTGGGGATCTGCCCCTCACCTCCTGCAGCTGCTGCACTGATAATTCAGCCCACCGTCACCACGTCTGAGGCACAGCAGTGTGCAGGGCCCACTCGTTGTAAAGTTCTGTATTTAAGAACTAACAAGGAAGTAGAAGGCACTGGACTTGGACATCAATTTGATGTGGGGGACCGAAAAGAGGGTGAATTCCAGGGTTACACTCTGGTTTCTGTTTGGACGTTGAGTTGGGTGGTGGAGCCACTCTGGGCTGCCAGTCTTGCTGAGACATATCAGGATGTGCTAGGCTGTAGGGTGTATTGAGCTTTAGAGTTATCCTAATTGAAGGAAAGCTACACAGCTCAAAATAGCCTGAAGTTAAAACTCCCCTCTGGATCTTTCCCCCATTCTATACAGAATAAAGAACTTTCTCCCCCGAAGAAAGGAATGAACATTAAGATTGATTACGTTCAGCTCCCAGCTGGTCCCAGTCTCCGGCAGGTCTCAGGAATTCCTTGCCCCAGTTGTTAGAAGCCAGCTAATCAAAATAATCTTGAGGAAAAACAGACCCCCTCAAAACAATATATCTCCGCATATATATGTTTTCTATATATACACCTACTCTTTTCTTGACTTCGTGCAGCAGCTCACTGGTCCGAATGCTGCCCCTTCTTGCCTCATTAAAGGTGATCTGTTCCTGTAGAGTCTCGTTCTTTGTCTGAACCTCACCCTCTGTAGTTCCCTTACCTTACACTAATGAAGGCAGTAATTGAAGTCTTTGGCAGGTGTGAAACTGGTCTGGAAGAATGTTCCCAGTGTGGAGAAAGGGAAGAGGAAGTGAAGAGGAAAAGTTAAAATTTTACATAACCTCCTGCTCCTTCTGCCTCTGTAACTCAGCTTGCTCCTTACAAAGTCTGGATCACGTAGGTCACCTACTCTCAGAAAGTGGGGACTTAACAATACTAGGAACTGGAGCTTATCTCACTCATCCTTGTCCTGCTCTTTGCAGTTGCCCAGCCCCTGCAAACCTGCTTAATCACGCCTGTCTGTGTAAAGGTCAGGCATCCTCCCCATCTTGACTGCTGTTCCTGCCCGCGCGAAACCCTTAGTTTAAAGTAGCCTATTAGCAGCTAGTTTTGCCCCCTATAATCTGTATATAAAAACTCTGTAATCCCTTTGTTCGGGGCTCAGAGATTGGAGTGTTAACTCCTCTGGGCCCACCAGGGTAATAAACCTGAGTTCTCTGACTCTCTGAATGTGGTGCTTGGTTTATCGGTTTCTGCAACAGAGGGAGAAAGGAAAGAAGGGAGAGAAGAGGCACCTTTAATATCTTTTATTTTTTTCTTTTTTTGGCCGTGCTGCACAGCTTACAAGATCTTAGTTCCCAGACCAGGGATTGAACCCAGGCCACTGCAGTGAAAGCGCTGTGTCCTAACCCCTGAACCACCAGGGAAAATTCCCAGGATCTTTTAATTTGTCAAAATTCATCAGTACAAGCCCAGAAATCTTAATTAGACCAGGACTCCATCACAGATCTTCTCGATTCGTTGATCAAGTTGTCAAGGTTAATGCCTGGCAAGTTTTGACTTTCAGATAGAATTCATTATAAATAAATGAAAAACCTCATGCAATAAATGGCCTTCAATGCCACAGACTCTGATTTGATGGCCTTGATGCCTTTGAGATGCAAAAGACCCAGGAAGCCAGAGAATCTACCTAACCATTCAGACCACTTCTGTCTTTGTTTCTTGATATACATAAAAATAGGTCAGAGTCCCTTCTAGAGAAAGGGGAGGAGTGGAGGCAAGGTAGGCTGTGGTGGAGGGTGGGGGAGGAAGAAAATTTTACCTTTCCATTCTATACACTTCTGTGTTTTTCAAAAAAATTTTACCAGAATATGTTTGTCTATAAATACATAAAGATATATATAAAATAGATTCCGGCAGTTTTTCTATGATTTGTTCTCCTAGGTGATTAGTAGCAGTTGCAGGAAGGACAGGAGCAAGCCAAGTCAGGGTAAGATGAGCAAGCTTTCTTTGTTTAAAAAATAAAAGGAAGGTGATTGCCTCTGATGGGCTCAGGACACAACTAGCCTAAAACATGGTACCTTGACATATTGAATATTTTAGGCTGAAAGAGTTTGAGTAAACAGTAGAAGTGAAATTGCTCAGACCTTCACCTCTCCTCCCCCACCTTCTTTTCCAGAAATAGGCCATAAAACCCTCAGGTGAGACGTGCCCTCCCTAAACCTGGGAAAGGAGCGTTCTTGTCTCTGAAGACAGAGGGACACCAAGAAGAATCCTAACCAACCAGTCTTGCTAAGTTTCCCCCAATTTACTTCAGTTAGACCTCACACTCAATGACTAGAGCTTCCCAGGTGACTAGAAGTAAGGAATCCACCTGCCACACAGGAGCCTCGGGTTCAGCCCATCAGTCAGGACGATTCTCCGGGAGAAGGAAAGGACAACCCACTCCAGTATCCTTGAAGGAAAATTACACCGCTCAAAATAGCCTGGAGTTAAAACTCCCCTCCGGGTCCTCCCTACCATTCTATGCAAAACAAAGAACTCTTTCACCCGAAGAAAAAAAATGGACATTAAGGTTGATTATGCCCAGCTCCCAGCCGGTCCCAGCCTCTGGCCCATCTCCAGAATTCCTTGCCCCAGCCATTTAAGAGATAACTAATCCAAACAACCTTGGAGAAGAACAGGCCCCCTTAAGACAGTAGATTTCCACATATATGCCTATATATCCTTACTCTTTTCTTGGGTTAGTGCAGCAGCTCACTAATCTGACTGCTGCCCCTTCTCGGCTCATTAAAGGTGATCTGTTCTTGTGAAGTGCCGGTCTCATTCTTTCTCCGAACCTCGCTTTCTCTAATTCCCTTACCCTATAATCCTTGCCTGGGGAATCCCATGGACAGAGAAGACTTGGGTGCTACAGTCCCTGGGGTCACAAAAGAGTCAAACACGACTTAGTGACTAAACAACTCCTTAACTTGTCCTCCACGACTGTCCACCTGTTGTAGCTCAGAAGGACAATGCAGATAGTGGAGTGCAGTTTATTACACCGGCGGGCCCAAGGCAGAGTCTCCTCTTATAAGGCCAAGGACCCCGACCAGTTTTCGTGAAAACCTTATATACCCTAAATGTACGAGCCCAAACCCACCTCCCTAAATTCCCTGAAACTAGTCTGAACAAAGGAAAAGAAAGATACAATCAAAGTTAACCTGTGATTCATATGCCTTAAGCCTAGGTAGTTAACAGTGGGCAATTATCAATAGGCCTGTGGTCATACCCCAGTAAGCATAATAGAATTTATGATTCTATTTGGTTACACAGATAATTAGGGTATTCTTTTAGGTGAAGGAGAGTCTAGGTACGAGCCCTGGGGCTCTTCCTTCCAGGGGCCTGGTTTTCCAGTTGGTATGTCGTTTCCATAGATACTGCGAGTATAGCTCAAAGTCCACAGTCCGGCCCAAGATGGAGTCCTGCTTTCAAGACGATGCCTGTTCTGTCTGTTTCCTCCTTCACACCTTCATCAAACCTAGTATAAAAGTACCGTACTCTGTCTCTTTAGGTCTTCATTTCCTTATGAAGCCTCAGTGTCACATAAAACTTATATTAAATAAGTTTGTATGCTCTTCTCCTGTCTCTATGGGTTCAATTTTTAGACCTAGAGTCTCTAAGAAGGTCCAGGAAAACTTTTCCCACCCTGACACCTCCTCTCTCTCAGCTTGGGATGTTTCTGGGAAACAGAATAGGCCCCATAGGAGGGCCAACCTTTTGATTTTGCAATACAAATCAGCAGGCTTTCTGATCCTTTAAGCTATAAACACATTTACCCTCTGGGCTAACTTTGAAGGTATATAGAGACAGTCTATCTCAGAGATGAAGATGGTTTTAATTATTCTTGCCTATAATTTTCTATATACATCGATGTCAGACTCTGTTCAGACTTTGCAGTCACGTTTGTGCCGCCTGGCTTTCGTGTAAATACTATCATGCTTTCTTCGTATTAAATTGTATTTTCATATTGGTGTAGAAGGGCCTTTGGTTGGCAGGAATTGCTTTATTTGTCCTTGAATTTATAGACAAACTGCAACATCAGCTAATTACACACAAAAAACAGACTGTTGGGTGAAGTCACATGGTAGATATTCAATTTAAATGAATAACGCTTAGGAGAGCGAGTGCGACGGCTGCCAGAAAAAAGGCACTGTCCCTGTTGCCCACGATTTTGCATTTGGCGGCCTTTGTGTTCCTCCTGAGCTTGAATGGGGGACAGGAATCTGCTGTAATCCCCAGGCCTCACTTTGGAAGTGATGCTTATCATTGGATGAATATCTATCTTATTGACCTGAATGTGATTCTTAGTATGTAAGAGCAGTTATTTCTGTTTGACATTCTTTCAAACACAAGCTGAGCACTTCCTCTGGTGTTCGTGAAAATACAACCTAATCTAAAGCTGGAGAAAAGGCTCCCTAGGTTGATTGTTTTGAGAGCAGAGCAAAACCTGTAGGCGAGCACGACTCAGCACCCCAGAATGTCTCTTTGACATGCGATTATATGTTTTTGTTTTGTTTCTAAATTTTATTCATCTTTGGCCATGCTGGGTCTCCGTTGTGCAGTGGGCTATCTCTAATTGTGGTGCGTGGGCTCCTCACTGTGTGGTTTCTCTTGTTGCGGAGCATGGGCTCTAGAGCTCAGGCTCAGTAGTTGTGGCACACAGACTTGGTTGCTCCGAGGCATGGGGGAATCTTCCTGGACCAGGGATTAAATCTGTGTCCCCTGCATCAGCAGGCGGATTCTTAACCATTGGACCACCAGAGAAGTCCCTACTGATTATTTATAACTGAAAACATTCAAGGCCCACCCAAAGACTCAAGAAGAAACTTTGACCTTTTCCCTAACTGCTTGAAAGAATTTAGGTAGAAAGCCTACTCCCAGAGTGGAGCTCTCACCAGAGATAACTGAGAAGAATATGGAGTAGGAATGGTGGGCAAAACTCTTAGAGAGCAGAGTCCATTCTCTGTCTCATGGACTGCAAGGCCCTGCAGACATTTGTTTAGCAAACATTTGCTTTTCCATCTCAATGTCAATTGCCTTCCTCACTCTTGAAGACCCAAACCACTACTTCTAAAATTCTCTTTTATCTTCACTCTCTTTTGCATTTAAGGTTTTTAACCATTTGGTGAGTTGCTCAGTTTTCCTGGGTCTTTCCCAGGTATGCATGTTATTGAAATTTTATTTGTTTTTCTTCTGTTAATCTATCTCATGTCATTTTTTAATATAATTTTGATACTTTAAAAAATTGATGTCTTTTAATTTTTATTTATTCACTTTTGGGGGGGGGAACTTCCCTGGTGGCTCAGATGGTGAAGAATCTGCCTGCAATGCAGGAGATGTGAGTTCCATCCCTGGGTTAGGAAGATCCCCTGGAGAAGGGAATGGCAACCCACTCCAATATTCTTGCCAGGAGAATTCCATGGACACAGGAGACTAGCCTGCTACAGTCTGTGGGGTCGCAAAGAGTCAGATGCAACTAAGCAACTCACACACACTTTTTTTTTGGCCATTCCATGTGGGATCTTAGTTCCCTGACCAGGGATTGAATCTGGGCCAGCTGCATTGAGAGCTTGGGGTCTTTTTTTAAAAATTAATTTATTTTTTTATTGAAGGGTAATTGATTTACAGAATGTTGTTGTTTTCTGCCAAATATCAACATGAATCAGTCATAGGTATACATATGTCCCTTCCCTCTTAGACCTCCCTCCCACCTCCTCCCATCGCACACCCCTAGGTTGTCACAGAGCCCCTATTTGAGTTCCCTGAGTCATACAGCAAATTCCCCTTGGCTATTATTTTACATACACTAATATCTGGGAGCTTGGGGTATTAACCACTGGACTTCCAGGCGAGTCCCATGTCTCATGTCATTTTAAGTCTTAGACCAGCTGGAAGAACCAAGAAGGGTAGAGAAAAACTTCTTCCTCCCTGATAGTCTCTAAGGTGGGGCTGGAGATTAGGAGGATTAGTCTAGACTCAGATGTGGAGGGGAGAGTATCACATGCCAGGTCTGCTCCCAGCCCTCTTTGTCTCTTGGCATCCTCTGTCATGTTATCCGACCTAATGCCTGCCCGTGAAAGCACTAAGAAAGGACCCAGGTTTCTGGGCTTACAGAGCACCTCGTCTCCTCACCAGGCCATGCACACTCCTCAGTCATAGCTACAGATTCAGGCTTATTTAACTACTCAAAGCTTATGCCCTCCAGTAGAAACACCTCTGACAATGACCGTGAATGACTATGAGTTTCTGGAATGAACTATGTGACCTTGGACTTTTCTAACTGTCTAGACAGATAGTCATCTCCAGTCTGCCTTTAGTGAATATGGTCTTCACTCTGTGGTAGCCATCCACATTTTCCAGGACTCCCTCCTAGGATCCACAACCATCCTTGGGCATAGAAGTGGTTGTTGTACAAAGTATTAGGTTGGCCAAATACTGTAGGGTATTCCATCTTACAGAAAAAGCTGAATGGACTTTTTGGCCAGTCCAATACATGAAACTTCAGCTTCACATGAGGTTTCATTTCTGCATTTGAGGGGTTCATGTACTGGTGACATCCATATGGGATCTGTTGCTGCTAGACTAGATAAGCAAGTGAAGTGGCTCAAGTTTCAGCATCTTAGCAAACTAGATAAGGGGTGGATTGTACCCTGACCAAACTGTGTTGTGCTTAGAGTCACACTGGTGGCAAGGTAGAACAATCAGACTCCTATATATAGAAACAGGTAGAATGACTGAGTAAAGTGCTCTGACCAGCAGCCTGGAACCTCTTGTCTTATCTGCTCTGGGATCCCTTAGTCCCTGGTATTTGGGAGGACTTTAGGTGTTCCTCCTCTTCTTTTTTTTAATACTTATTTATTTGGTTGTGCTGGTTCTTCGTTGTGGCATGTGAGAACTTTAGTTGTGGCATGTGGAATCTAGTTGCCTGACCAGTGATTGAACACGGGCCCTTTTGAATTAGAAGTGATGTAGTTAACATAAGGCAGGTTGATAAGTAATCCAAGGCTCTTAGGGAGGTAGACACTTTCTTGGTGTTAGCAGTCACAGGTAGGCCCTGTGTTAATGATTATGTAGCAACAGTATATCTTGTTTGAAAGCATGTTTTTCCTTCTTAGCAGGAATATGTTCCTGCTGGCAAATCTTGTACTGATGTTACCTCAGGATGTATACCTTGGGAAAGGGTGTGGTAAAACTTTTACAACCTTGAGATATTCTTTTGAAAAGTATATAATGCTCTGCTCAAGACAACGATGGGGGTATTCTCTGTTACCCACTTCTGATGTTTATGTCAGAAGTCTTTCTGTTTTCTTTTCAATAAAACGCTTTCCTCATCACAAGCCTCGAGTGGTCGCTGCTAACTGCCCAGCTTGGTGAAGAAATTCCTCTTCCTCGTAGGGGCTGTGAGCTCAGGTGCAATACACACACCCTGACTTCATTTCATCCAGATGGGTTTCAGAAGCACAGAGTCTTAGCTGTTGGACAGGCAGGGAGGTCCCTCAGGTGTTAATTCTTTGGCTGCTCACTGTTTTAACCATCCTTCAGTATCTACTACAGCAAAGCCAGAGACTTGCTTTACAGCCCTATGGGTTCAACGGGTACAGGTACAAGTCAGGTAGTGAAGAAGAATAGGACACGCAGAAACTATCTTTTGAAATCAAGGGGTGGACGGAGAGGCAAGGATTAACTTGTCCAGATGCTGCTTCCCTGCAGACTGGCCTCCTAAAGACGAAGTTAGCTTCCTATGGAAAGAGTCTGTTTGGGTTACAGAAACTGGTTAAAGCCTAGAGTGAAAAGAATAACCTTTCTGGCAGCGTCCTGATGTGGTAGAACAAGGCCAAGGTGGTCTGTCATACTAAATGACTGTATCTTCAAGACTTGGACCACAGACCAAGGTCACACAAAGGGAGGCTGGTGCATCCTTAGCCACTGAGCTGGTAAACCAGGAGGTTAGGGTTCATCTCCTGGACCCTTATCTGACTCTGCAAAGTCTATTTTCTGCCCCTTATGAAAATGGGCGTTGGAGGGGAGTGGGGTCACACAACTCCATTGTCCCTTCTCTATTATTTCCTCCAATAAACACTGTTCCAGGCCTGGTGTGTATACTGTCATCCCATATACTTTATTGAAGTATAGTTGATTTACAATGTTTTATTAGTTATAAGTGTACAATATAGTGATTCAATATTTTTAGATTAAACTCTATTTAAAGTTATTGTAAAATAATGGTTATATTTCCCTGTGCTGTGCAATATATCCTTGTTGCTTATCTATTTTTAACATAATAGTTTGTATCTCTTAATCCCATACCACTCCCTGTATTGCCCCTCCCGCTTCCTGCTCCCCACTGATAATTGTTAGTTTTCTATATCTGAATCTGTTTTTCTTTTGTTATATATATTAGTGTGTTTTATTTTTTAGATTCCGCATATAAGTGATAACATAGAGTATTTGTCTTTCTCTGACTTATTTCATTAAGCATAATACTCTATAGGTCTATCCACATTGTTGCAAGTGGCAGAATTTCATTCTTTTTTAGGGTTCCATTCTTTTTTAGGGTATATACACACATCACATTTTCTTTATCCATTCATCTCTTGATGGTTGCTTCCATGTCATGGCTATTGTAAATAATGCTGCTATTAACATTGGAGTATATGTATCTTTTTGAAATAGTATTTTTCATCTTCTTTGGATATATACCCAAGAGTGGAATTGCTGGATTGTATGGTAGTTCTATTTTTAGTTTTTTTGAAGAACTTCTGTACTGTTTTTGAACAGAAGCACTTTTACAAAAGTTTTCTGTGCATGCATGGTAAGTTACTTTAGTAGTGTCTGGCTCTTTGCAACCCTGTCGACTGTAGCCTGCCAGACTCCTCTGTCTATGGGATTCTCCAGGCAAGAAAACTGTAGTGGGTTTCCAGGCCCTCCTTCCAGGGAATCTTCCTGACCCAGGGATCAAACCCACTCTCTTATGCCTCCTACAGGGACAGGCAGGTTCTTTACCACTAGCACCATCTGGGAAGCCCAGAAAGCTTCTCACCAATATTTAAATCTTTTGTCTCAATATGTTTTAGAAGGTAGAGGTACAGTGTTCACAATTAAAAGTTAACCTATTGTAATTGAATCTTATTGCTTGTTGCCTATCATCCATTTCCTTCCTATCGGTATCAGTCCACTGAATTTTCTTAAACAAAATTAGCCAAACAGTTGAGGTAGGATTGAGACCCCACCTACAGACTTCAGGGTGGTACCTGATCAACTTCAGGCGACCAGCAAAAACTGTTTTATTTCTCAGGAGTCATGACTGTCTTAAGGTTTGTAGGGATTGTCCTGGTAGTACAGTGGCTAAGACTCCTCCCAATGGAGGGGGCCTGGGTTGGATCCCTGGTCAGGGAACTAGATCACAGCTAAGACCCAGCACAGACAAATAAATAAATAATACATATTAAAAAAAGAGAAAGCAGTGGCCACAGAGACCTTCCTGCATCTGCTGTTTCTCAGGTGTCAGCAGCTTAAGTTGATCAATATGTCAAAGTGACGTGTTTGGGGGTGCCATGTTCTGAACCCCTTCTTAGTCTTACTTTGAAACCAGTTTTAGGGAAATTGAAGAAAAATCAAGAGAAGCCAGGTCATTGGTGACATGGCTGAGCTGCTGTATCAGTCTCAGCTAAATGCTCTCTGTTGCTGGGCTTATTAATTTTGTGGGGTGATATATCCTTATTAGGGGCTTCCCAGGTGGCATTAGTGGTAAAGAACCCACCTGCCAGTGCAGGAGACATAGGAGCTGCAGGTTTGATCCCTGGGTTGGGAAGATCCTAAGGAGAAGGATATGGCAGCCCACTCCAGTATTGTTGCCTGGAAGAATCCCAGGACAGAGGAGCCTTGACAGACTATAGCCCATAGGGTCACAAAGAATTGGACATGAATGATGGCATTTAGCACGCATATCTTTCTTATTGTTCAAGACAGTGAACATGGACGTCCACTGCTTGCTACTCAGAGGATCGTAACAGATACCGCCATTATGTCTGATGCAATAACAAGAAAACCATTCAAAACAGACCAAGAAAGAGGCCAGAAGGGCAAGGATATTATGATTCAAATTTTGACAGTGCTCTTTATATCTGTGTTGCAATAAGAGTCAAAAAATACTGTAAATTGAGTTGTGTGATAGGAAAGATTTTATGTTTTACGTGTTCAACGGGCCTTAATTTTCACAATGGATATCTTTACCCAAGAAATTAGGGTGTGAGAAGTGGCTGGGGATGTAAAGACGGTTATTTGTTGAGAAGATAAAAGTTGTCCTAAAATTGAGACAAGGCCAAATTCCACTGTGCAGATAACAGGCAACAGACTTAACCAACTTGTCTACAGAAGTGGAATTTTGTTGTTTGATGTCTTTGTTAATCGGTGGTTTTATCTGATTAATGGCCCAATGAAGTTAACATTTACCCCAAATAACTTAGTCATGAATTTTGTTGCCTAAAGCCTTCCTCAGCGATCAATGCAAAGAAATAGAGGAAAACAACAGAATGGGAAAGACGAGAGATCTCTTCAAGAAAATTAGAGATACCAAGGGAACATTTCATGCAAAGATGGGCTCGATAAAGGACAGAAATGGTATGGACCTCACAGAAGCAGAAGGTATTAAGAAGAGGTGGTAGGAATACACAGAACTGTACAAAAAAGCTCCCAATGACCTGGACAACTATGATAGTGTGATCACTGACCTAGAGCCAGACATCCTGGAATGTGAAGTCAAGTGGGCCTTAGAAAGCATCACTACGAACAAAGCTAGTGGAGGTGATGGAATTCCAGTGGAGCTATTCCAAATCCTGAAAGATGATGCTGTGAAAGTGCTGCGCTCAATATGTCAGCAAATTTGGAAAACTCAGCAGTGGCCACAGGACTGGAAAAGGTCAGTTTTCATTCCAATCCCAAAGAAAGGCAAGGCCAAGGAATGCTCAAACTACCGCACAATTGCACTCATCTCACACGCTAGTAAAGTAATGCTCAAAATTCTCCAAGCCAGGCTTCAGCAATACGTGAACCGTGAACTTCCAGATGTTCAAGCTGGTTTTAGAAAAGGCAGAGGAACCAGAGATCAAATTGCCAACATCCGCTGGATCATGGAAAAAGCAAGAGAGTTCCAGAAAAACATCTATTTCTGCTTTATTGACTATGCCAAAGCCTTTGACTTTGTGGATGACAATAAACTGTGGAAAATTCTGAAAGAGATGGGAATACCAGACCACCTGACCTGCCTCTTGAGAAACCTATATGCAGGTCAGGAAGCAACAGTTAGAACTGGACATGGAACAACAGACTGGTTCCAAATAGGAAAAGGAGTATGTCAAGGCTGTATATTGTCACCCTGCTTATTTAACTTATATGCAGAGTACATCATGAGAAACACTGCGCTGGAAGAAGCACAAGTTGGAATCAAGATTGCCGGGAGAAATATCAATAACCTCAGATATGTAGATGACACCACCCTTATGGCAGAAAGTGAAGAGGAACTCAAAAGCATCTTGATGAAAGTGAAAGAGGAGAGTGAAAAAGTTGGATTAAAGCTCAACATTCAGAAAACGAGAATCATGGCATCTGGTCCCATCACTTCATGGGAAATAGATGGGGAAACAGTGGAAACAGTGTCAGACTTTCTTTTTTTGGGCTCCCAAATCACTGCAGGTGGTGATTGCAGCCATGAGATTAAAAGACGCTTACTTCTTGGAAGGAAAGTTATGACCAACCTAGATAGCATATTCAAAAGCAGAGACATTACTTTGCCAACAAAGGTCCGTCTAGTCAAGGCTATGGTTTTTCCAGTGGTCATGTATGGATGTGAGAGTTGGACTGTGAAGAAAGCTGAGCACTGAAGAATTGATGCTTTTGAACTGTGGTGTTGGAGAAGACTCTTGAGAGTCCCTTGGACTACAAGGAGATCCAACCAGTCCATTCTAAAGGAGATCGGTCCTGGGTGTTCTTTGGAAGGAATGATGCTAAAGCTGAAACTCCAGTACTTTGGCCACCTTATCTGAAGGGTTGACTCATTGGAAAAGACTCTGACGCTGGGAGGGATTGGGGGCAGGAGGCGAAGGGACTATAGAGGATGATGATAGCTGGATGGCATCACTGACTCGATGGATGTGAGTTTGAGTGAACTCTGGGAGTTGGTGATGGACAGAGAGGCCTTGTGTGCTGCAATTCATGGGGTCGCAAAGAGTTGGACATGACTGAGCGAATGAACTGAGCTGAACTGAACAATTTTTAACCAACTTTGTAACTTAGCCTCAAAGTCTTTAACCAGGCATTTTTTTCTAGAACCTGATCTTGCTCCTCCCCCTGTTTTTGTAAGCTCTCTGTTACTTAGTTGCTAAGTCATGTCTGACTTTTGGCAACCCCATGGACTGTAGCCTTCTGGGTTCCTCTGTCCATGGGATTTCTGAGGCAAGAATACTGGAGAGGGTTGCCATTTCCTTCTCTTAGTGAACTCTCTAGATTAAAAAAAAAGGCAAAAACAAACAAACAAACAAAAAACCCAGAAAGAAACTTCATGCTATCCAGTATAACCCTTCCTCCCAACCCTTTAGGCTCCAGACTTCTGAGTAGAGACATCAGAAAATGTGACCATGTTATGAAGTTTGTCTTCTGGATAAATAGAACCATTTTTTAATTACTTGTTGCTTCACTGTGCAAAAAAGACTGGATGGACTTTCACCAAACAGGGAGGATGTGTTTAAGATGGTCTGAATTGTGTAGAGGAATAAAAAAATCTTTTCCCTCTACCTATCTTAGGCATTTTCAACTGGGGCCCTGTAAATGAGAACAACAAAAGACCGATTAACAAGGATCAGTCAGTGCTCGCTTAGGCAGCACATATACTAAAATTGGAATGATACAGAGAATATTAGCATGGCCCCTGTGCAAGGATGACATGCAAATTCCTGAAGTGTTCCATATTTTTAATCAAAACTACAATGAGATATCACCTCACACTGGTCAGAATGGCCCTCATCAAAAAGTCTACAAACAATAAATGCTGGAAAGGGTGTGGAGAAAAGGGATCTCTCTTGCACTGTTGGTGGGAATGTAAATTGTTAAGCCACTATGGAAGACAGTATGGAGATTCCTCAAAAAACTGGGAATAAAACATCCATATGACCCAGCAATCCCACTCCTAGGCATATACCCTGAGGAAACCAAAATTGAAAGAGACACATGTATCCCATTGTTCGTTGCAGCACTATTTACAACAGCTAGAACGTGGAAGCAACCTAGATGTCCATCAACAGATGAATGGATAAAGAAGCTGTGGTATATATTCACAATGCAATATTACTCAGTCATAAAAAGGATGGCTCAGTGGTAAAGAACCCACCTGCCAATGCAGGAGATGAAAGAGATAAGAGTTCGATTCCTGGGCTGGGGAGATGCCCTGGAGGAGGCATGGCAACCCGCTCCAGTATTATTGCCTGGAGTATCCCATGAACAGAGGAGGCCAGTGGGCTACAGTCCATAGGGTCTTAAAAGAGTTGGACCCAACTGGGCAATTAGACAATAACAACTAGCACAGGGGAGTAGTTAGAATTTGAGGTCTATGTTCCTTAGTAGGGGAAACAGAAGTGGGAGAATGAGTATCTATAGAGAAAAAAAACGATGGTTTGGAATGCTCGTTGAGTCCTTAAAAGGTTAGATGGGAGACAGGACAGTCTTGTGACAATGTCTGTCTGGGTGTGGTACTGACTTCTCTCCTCAGGAGAAGACTCGAGTGGCTCCTGGAAAGGGGACTTAGGACAACTGAATTCTTTCAGGAGGTTCTACCTTTCGGTAGATGAGGGATTTCAGGAGCACAAACGTCTTCAGTTCAAAATGATTCTTAAGCCAAAGTGGAATGTTTCAGGGTGGCCTGTCTGGATCCCCTTCACTTGAAAAGATGTGAATTTCATTTTGGGAGGCCTTGGAGTGTTACCTCGAAGAGGGAGGTAGTCGTTCTCCAAGGAGCTGAAATTGAGGTACAAGTTAAAAATCGTGTGACTGCTGATTGGCAAAAAGTAGTCAGATCTACAGCAGGTTAATGTACTCAGACTGTGCCCTCAGTGAAGTATGCTGCCTAAGCACAGAGACCTGGATCTACGGCTGGCCAGACTCTCTACACCCCAGTATTCTCATTGTAAAAGGGAATCACATTATCTATTTCGTAGAGCTGTTTTAAGGGTTGACAAAGACTCTCTCCTTGATCAAACTTTAATCAGCTCCTCTAAACTCTCTTCCCAAGGAGAACTCAGTTTTGGAGCTCCCATGCTCTTCTTGGCATGGCCCAGTCTTAGCAAAAATGGCTGAGTCAGCTTAGCCAGCATCCCCCACCCTCAGCATTTGATCACCATGGATGTCTGACCGAATTCCTCATCTACCCCCATCCCCCAGGTGATGTCTGACCTCTAGGTGATGTCTGATTACTTTGCTCCACTTTCAGCGAGAATCCCGTTAGGTTGTTTTAGGTGGAATCCCGGTGTTTCCTCTTAGTGATTTTCCAGCCCCCAACCACCACCTTTCTCCCTGGCTGGGAGTCCCCACTGGTCCTTGTTGATTTCAGAATTGAGCCCGGTTCCACACAGGGGTCTCTTTTCCTCTGTTGCCATAGTTCTGAGTCAATCTTGTTTTTGGCACTTTACCTTACTGTATTTTCTTTGACAGCATTACATGGGTTACCAGATGAAACACACTTAGAATGGCACCTGGCACACAGTCTTAGCTCTGTTAGGAATTTTTCAGCCTCTCACATCAGTTTCCCTACCGATGAAAGTAAAGACACATCCTTGTTACTGAGGTCCAAGAAGCCGCTGCAGACATGGGTTACTAAAGATCCCTGATCCCCACTCCCTTCTCTCTGAGCTGCTTTTCCCTGGACCATTCAGACCCACTGTCCTCCTCTTCCTGCCCAAGGGCAGAGGGGTCCTGTTTTCCATCCCAACACAGGCTCGGAGCACTCACTTATCTTATTCTACAATGATTCTCTCTTTCCCAAAGACATGTGATATTTTTCAGCTCCTTGTTCCTCTTTCAAGGACTTTTATCTGCGCCACTCCCTTCCACTCAAGGTCAACCACATTTGTTATCCTCAGAGACATGCTTGTTTTCCATTTTCCTTGGGCAGAGCAGCTGGCCCCTAAATAAAATATATTCTCATGCAGCTTTAAGGATAGAGGCTTAAGAGATGGAAGGACCGAGAAAATATGAAATTGGGGACCCCTTCTAATATGTCTACAAAGTCCAGGGTCACATGGAAAGCCAGGGACTTTATAACAATTCTGTATTCCTTTTTGAGTTCTCGTGGCTGACAAGGTCACTGATTTCTCTTCCCCCACTGGAGCACCACCCCAATCCTACCTCCCTCCCCAACCACAGTTTTTGACTACAGATGGGTTTATACAGAGAACATCAGAATTAACAAAAATCTGTAGTTATGACCATTGTCAATCACCAGTTCTGGAGAGTCTCTGTGGAAAAACTCTATTGCCAGACAAAAAAACTTGGTTGCACATAGGAATTCAGTAGTGGCCATTTAAAAAACAATGTCTATAGAAAGATATCAAAATAGAAGGGTATACACCATCACCAAAACCACCACCAAACATATTTAAAATGATTTTTTAATGGAAAAGGATAGAAACACAAACCAGACTAGAGTAAGCAATAAATATAGAATTTTTTGTTCACATAATTGAGAAGTTGAGAGAGCCAGGGGCAGATAATGGCAGTAAGTCTGACACAGGAAGATGGCATTGATGGGTTTTGTATACCGGGCTGTGGGGGTGCTTGTTGCCCTGTGAAGAATGGAATGGAGCAGTGTGGGAGTCAAAGGCCTGCCTGATCGTATCCACTAAAGGAGGCTGATTTCCACTCATCTCAGCTTATTACAGCACTGGCTGAACTCCTCAGCTCATGGTGCAGTTATCCATATTACTAAGGGAAATGACCTCAGATATGTAGATGACATCACCCTTATGGCAGAAAGTGAAGAACTAAAGAGCCTTTTGATGAAAGTGAAAGAAGAGAGTGAAGAAGTTGGCTTAAAGCTCAACATTTAGAAAACTAAGATCATCGCATCTGGTCCCATCACCTCATGGCAAATAGATGGGGAAACAGTGGAAACCATGGCTGACTTTATTTTTCTGGGCTCCAAAATCACTGCGGATGGTGGTTGTAGCCATGAAATTAAAAGATGCTTGCTCCTTGGAAGTAAAGTTATGACCAACCTAGACAGCATATTAAAAAGCAGAGACATTACCTTGCAAACAAAGGTCTGTCTAGTCAAGGCTATGGTTTTTCCAGTGGTCATGTATAGATGTGAGATTTGGACTATAAAGAAAGCTGAGTGCCAAAGAATTGATGCTTTTGAACTGTGGTGTTGGAGAAGACTCTTGAGAGTCCTCTGGACTGCAAGGAGATCCAACCAGTCCATCCTAAAGGAGATTAGTCCTGGGTGTTCATTGGAAGGATTGATGTTGAAGGAAGTTAAAACTCCAATACTTTGGCCACCTGATGCGGAGAGCTGACTCATTTGAAAAGACCCTGATGCTGGGAAAGATTAAAGGCAAGAGGAGAAGGGGACAACAGAGGATGAGGTGGTTGGATGGCATCACCAACACAATGTTCATGGGTTTGGGTGGACTCTGGGAGTTGGTGATGGACAGGGAGGCCTGGCATGCTGCGGTTCAGTTCAGTTCAATTCCGTTCAGTCGCTCAGTTGTGTCTGACTCTTTACGACCCCATGAACCACAGCACGCCAGTTCATGAACGCACCTGTGGTTCATGGGGTCGCAAAGAGTCAGACACGACTGAGCGACTGAACGGAACTGAACTGAAAGGAAATGATTGTCATGGCAACAAAAAAGGCACTTATAGCCCATCATCTTACCGCATCTAAAAACAACCAGAAACACGTCACATCACACAGTTTTCTGCTCACAGACCGTGCCTTTTCACTTTTATTGACTTGGTACAATATAGCCATTTTTCAAAATGTCAGAGGCCATTATTTTAAACATTCAGGTACCAGGAAAGCTACTTGTTCTTGTGAGCAGTGCATGAAGTTTTTCTAATTATAGTCTTTCTGGATTCCTTGTCCTTTCCTTTAAATAAAGTGTCTAGCCATATGCTCCATGAGTAGTATTCTAAGTTTTAGATACTGCCTCGTTTTCTTTGGAATCCGTCAATGTCAGAGCTTTTTAGAGTGTTATTGTAAAAATGTACCAAACGTTGGTTGAGAAATCTAGCTTTTCTGAAGATGAAGTGATTTTTAAAAGAGGTTGTGTGGGAGTCTGTGTCCTGTTGCAAAAATAGTGAAATCAGGCCTTTCAATTAATTCCCTGCCTAGAACTTTTTCAGCATTGTGTTGCCTGTTTTGCTTGGATTTACACACACTTTGTGTGCAGTTCAAAAATTGTTTCACACTTTTGAGAAGTAAGGTCGCAGAATATTTCACCCGGAGACAGGTGGAGTTGGAGAAAAGGAGGAGATAAATAAAACACATTGACTATATATGAGAACAGAAACTGACATAATTTCCTGTGCCTGAATTAAACCATACTGGGACCAGGAATGTGTGTCCATGCGTACATGAAATAACACAGAAACCAGGCATAAAACAGTTAGCTCTTGATTCCAGGAAATGCTTGCTCTTAGAAGATAAGACTGCGAACCAGCTAAAATAGACTGTTCGTCACAGTTTGTTTTTACCATATTAGAATCACCGGGCCCACCTACCCAAAGCTATTATGTCATAAGCTATGCCCAAGGCTAGATGGTCTCCTACCTTGCAAAACCCACATTAAAATCACCCAGCCCAGGCCCTAAAGCCCTGCAAATAGCCTCTGCTAAAAAAGGAGATCAGAATATGACACCTCAAAATATGCCATTTTGGTGTTTATTTTTCCGTGAAGGCAGTTGAGTCAACAGATGGAGGAAGAGGTCTCTGGCCTCCCCTTATCTGACTGAAGCGCACCTGGGTGTGTGCTCAGTCGTGTCCGCCTCTTTGTGACCCCATGGACTGTATCCCTCCAGGCTCCTCTGTCCGTGGGATTTTGCAGGTAAGACTACTGGAGTGGGTTGCCATTTCCTTCTCTGGGGGATCTTCCTGACACAGGGATTGAATGTGTGTCTCCTGAATTGGTAGGCAGATTCTTGACCACTGCGCCACCTCGGAAGCACTATAAAGCAGGGCATACGTTTCCCTTTGAGGATGGCACCCACCTCTTTCCCTCCACTACTTGCAAGAGAAAAGCGACTCTTACCGTTGGATATGGGGAGTCTGTACCAAAGTGAGTTTGCATACCTAGACCTCACGAAAGTAACTCCTGTTCTCCTATTAGTTCTCTCTGTATATTTTCTAGTAATTGCCCCGTAATTTATTGTCTCTTGAAGCCCAAACTCTCCTTTTTTGAAAGTGTATCTAGGACTTCCCTGGTAGTCCAGTGATTAAAAATCCGCATCCCTGGTTAGGGAAGATTCCATACGCCACGGGGGGCAACTAAGCGTGTGCGCCGCAACTACTGAAGTCCATGTTCCAGAATTTTTGAGCTGCAGCTGCTGAAGCGTGAGCAGGTAGAGTGCGTGCTCCTCAACAAGAGAAGCCACTGAAGTGAGAAACCTGCACACCACAACTAGAGTATCCCCTGCTCACCGCACCTAGAGAAAGCCTGAGGGCAGCAACGAAGACCCATCACAGCCCCCCAAAAAAGGATACCTAAATCCTTGAACAACTTTTTCAAGTTTTCACTTCTTTTCTGTGAACTCCCATGCACTTAAATATTACTAAAAATTGTGTGATTTTTTTTTTCCCTATTAATTTGTCTTTTGCTAGTGCAATTCACAGGGCTTCCCAGGTGGCTCAGTGGTAAATAACGTGCCTGTCAGTACAGGAGACTCAGGTTCGATCCCTGGGTCGGGAAGATCCCCTAGAGAAGGAAATGGTAACCCATTCCAGTATTCTTGCCTGGGAAATCCCAGGGACAGAGGAGCCTGGTGGGCTATACAGTCTGTGGGGCTGCAAAGAGTCAGGCATGACTTAGTGATTAAACAAAAACAGCAGCAAAGTGCAATTCACAGGTGTCTTGATAAAGAGCCTAAGAAGACAGAGGAAAAGCTTTTCCTTTCCAACACGAATTTCCCCATTTTGAGATACTACCAGGACTCTTGTAAATGATGCTCTCCTCTACTGCAGTACATCCAATCAATAGCTTTGTTTGATTGACAGGCTTTATCAGTCCTTGGAGAGTGGATTGCTAGTGTATATACACTGTATGTATATAATGCAATAAAATTCCCACCAAAACACTATGGTCCAAATGACCCAATTGTGTGAATTGTGGGGTTGCGTGATTGCAAGGATAATGAATTCCCTTTTGCATGGTCAATTTTTCCATCTCGGTTGTGATCCATTTCCACTTACAAACATGACCTCACCGTACAAGCATGCTCAGTGTTTCTCAGTACTAAAAACGTGTGGCAGCTTGATTGCAAAAAATATCCTAACTCTTTTATCTCTTCCTTTAACAACACCCTTTATAATGTGACTCTGCGGCTCCTCCCATCAAGAGTTAGAGCCGTTTCCCCAGCCTTTCAGTCTGGGTTGGTCTGATGAGTTGTTCAGGCCAATGGAATGCAGCAGAATTGAGAGTGTGTCAGTTTTGAGCCTGGACCTTAAGAGGATCTTTCAGCTTTTGCTCTTTCTTCTGGAATCCCAAGTCTGTCATATGAACAAACCCGTTAGACTGCTGGAGAGTGAAAAACCCTGTTGGGAAATTTGAGGCACCTCAGCCTACACCCACCCTGCCTCTTGTCATGTGAAAAAGCCCAATCCAGATGAGCAGAACCACCTACCCACCCCACACCTATCAGTGATGATGTGTGAGCCTACTAAGACCAGCAGAACCACCCAGCTGACCTATGGATTCCAGATACCTATTGTTTTAAGTCATTGAGTTTTGGACTTGTTTGTTATGCAGCAGTAGCTAACTGGTGCTGTGGCTGAAGCATACTGATTCCATTCTGTCCTTTTCATCTTTGGCCCTCAGTCCTACCCCTGTCCCTTTCTGTATGACTGAACTTTAGCTTACTTTTAAGGAATGTGCCCAAGCCAGATAAGTTTCCTATCAACTTTTACCCTTGGCTTTTTCTGATGTGGAAACTGGAAGAATGTCTTTGCTCACAGAGATGGTAAATGATCATGAGACCCTCCCCCACCAACCCTGGGGGAGGAAAAAAACCCTCAATTCCCATCATTGTGGACATGCTTTTCCCTTAGTGTTCAGATTATATCTTCAACTTTGGCTCCTTTAAATACCACTGTATCCCTTTTAAAGGCTCAGAGTCCAGCTGTGAATGCTTCTGGATTGTCATCTGCCCAGTCCTGCCAGTATGAAAGTTACCCACAATAAACTTCATAATTTCACTTTATGGAGTTGCCTGCTTGGTTTTTTGGTCTCAAATTTCCTTCTCAGTTTTTAGGATATTATTAAATATCCCTACCATTCAACAGATTCCTCTAGTGTGGCAGACATTGTTTATTGCCTAAAAACATATATCTTCCTCTCTTCTTCCCAGCTAACAGAGTGTAAATCTTGTTCAGATTCCCTGACCTGGGGAAAGGTAGACCGTGGCCAATCACATTATGCCACATTGCTGGCTACAAACAGGAATGGCATGTGAGCCATCCTGGCTTCTCATGAGACATTGCTATGGTCATTATGATGACTCAGAGATGAGCCTCTAAGACAAGATATGTGTCTTAGCCTGTTTGGGTTGGGGCTTCCTTGGTGGCTCAGCAGTAAAGAAGTCGCATGCAATGCAGGAGGCTTGTGTTCCATCCCTGGGTCGGGACAACCTCCTGGAGAAGGAAATGGGAACCCACTCCAGTATTCATGCCTTGGAAATCTCATGTACAGAGGAGCCTGGTGAGGTCACAAAAGTCAGACACGACTTAGCAACTAAACCGTCATATCATCACCTGTTTGGGTTGCTGAAATGGAATATCATAAACCAGGTGGCTTAAACATTTATTTATTTCTCATGGTTTTGGAGGCTGGAAAGTCCAAATTCAAGGCTGATTCAATATCTATGAGAGTCAGCTTTCTCATTCATAGATAGTTGTGTTCCCATATGGCAGAAGAGTGCTTTCAGGGTCCTTTTTTATAAGGGCACTAACCCCACCCCAAAGTTCCCACCTCTTAAAACCTTTAGGTTGAGGTTAAGATCTCAATGTTTGAGGGAACACAAATATTCAGTCCACAAGAGTGTCCTGGGGGCTAAGTCCGACTGATCTGTTTTAGAATAAAGCATGAGAGATGACTTTTACGTTTGAATATTTTAGAGAAAATTCATTTCTGTGTAATAAATTTACCAGAACAGTGAATTTAAATGTCACCTCCTTCAACATACAAACTGCACCATAAGTTAATAGTCAGCATTTAGACTTCTGGAAAGACAAATGCCACATTAAAACAAGATGATACATAATCATTTTTTATGACTCCCACTGAAATTTTCCTTTTTGCCTGGCTAAAAACAGTTGAAGCAATGGCTGTTTATAATGGGAGAATCAGGTCAAATGAAATCTCCAAGGCGATTTAAAAATGCTTTTGTAACTCTCCTTGATACAGACCCAATCTTAGGCATTTTCTTTGAATGCTATCATTCTGAACCCAATTTGCCAACTTCTCTTTGCATCCATGTTTTAGACTAAAGCTCCATCTTCTGGAGAAGAAATGACATATAACCAGAGCTTGGCACATTGACTAACAGTCAAACTTGATTTGGAAGTTTCTGAGAAGATGTCTTTCTTCGTCATCCAAATGATTTCTCATTGGCAGCTCATTTTTCCCTCTTTGGAAAGAGTATCATCTTGGTGGGGCAGTGAAACAAGATGCATGCTGTTGATCACCTCCCCTTTCTCAAAGAGAGATTCATGGCTTGGTTTCATCTTTCTATTTATGGTTTCTGCAGTGGGAGACTGATTGGAATAATTCTCCTTCCCTCAGCTTGTTCTTCCTTTGATCCCTCATATCATTGAATCAGCACTGGGTGTTTTTTTCTTACTCTCTGGAGAAATCAATTTCTCTGCAGCTTTTCCTGTATTTTATTCACGGGGTCTATTCTGAAACTCCTTGAATGCAAATATTTTAGGAAGTATTATACATTAACATCATATTTTTGAAAGATTGAAAGCTAGTCAATTTTTTAAAAAGATTGATTTACTTACTTCTGTTTTTGGTTGTGCTGGGTCTCGGTTGCATTGGGTCTTCGTTGCTACTTTCTCTAGTTGTGGTGAGTGAGGGTTACTCTTTATTCCAGCACAAGGGCTCCTCGTTGCTGTGGCTTCTCTTGTTGCAGAGTATGTCTTAGTTTCTGCACACAAGCTCAGTATTTGCAGCTTGCTGGCTCAGTAGTGGCAGTGCACTGGCTTAATTGCCCTGTGGCATGTGGGATCTTCCCGGACCAGGGAGCGAACCTGTGCCCCCTGCATTGGCAGGTGGATTCTTAACCACTAGACCCTCAGGGAAGCCCCGGTTTTTTGTTTTCAAATAATATTAATTTTTAAGTATAGTTTTAGGTTTAAAGAAAAACTGTGAGGATAGCCCATAAACCCTGCATTTAGTTTCTCCTAATATCGTAAATTAGATAGTATATTTATTACAGCTAATGAACCAGTACTGATGCTTTATTATTTATTAAAGTCCACACATTATTCAGATTTTCTTAGTTTTTACAGTGTCTTTTTTCTGTTCCAGGATCCTGTATTACATTTAAAGACATATATTTATTTATTTGGCTGTGCCAGGTCTTAGTTGAGGCATGTGGGATAATTATTCGTGTGGGATATAGTTCTCTGACCAGGGATAGAACCTGGGCCCCCTGCATTGGGCACGATGAGTCTTAGCCACTCGACCACCAGGAAAGCCCCCATTGTACACGTAATTGTCATGTCGCCTTCGGCTCCTCTTGACTGACACTTTCTCAGATTTTCTTTGTTTGGATGACAGTTTTGAGAAGTACTAGTCAGGTATTTCGTAGAATGTCCCTCTACTGGGATTTGCCTTGTGTTTCTCTCATGATTAGGGTTACGGGGCTTGGGGGAAGAAGATCATAGAGGCAAAGTGTCATTTTTACCACATCATGGCTTATCACTGTGGATGCTGACCCTGAAGCAGTGTTTGTCAGGTTTCTCACTGTGAAGTTGCTCAGGTAACTTTAGAGTCCCCCACCATAAAGGCTCTCTGTGACCTTGGGTGGCTGTTTTGTGGGGGAAGGAAGAGCACAGAGCTTTGCTATCTGTTGTCATTGGTGCCGCATAGCCCGGCTCCTCCTGGCCCCAGCAGAGAGAAGCAGGGGGGATGATGGGGTTCGTTTGATTCAATCTATTTTATGCCACTGTGGGGAAAGGATGACCTGGGAACACGATATGAAAAGATATGAAAAGGGAGTCAGGAAGCCAGAGTTGCGAATCTGTCTCTAGGCTTGGAAATTCTTTTGTCTCAATCCCCAATATGTTAAAGGGCTCTTTGAATGGAAAAGCAGGACACTTGAATTCTGTTCTAAAGAGTTAAGGTGCTTTGAACAAGATGGTAGCCTTCTTTGGACTCAAGGGGAGGGAAGACTGAAAAATATTCATTAAATCATCCACTCAGTGGCTTTACATAGCTCCTGTCACTGAGGAGGCTAGGTGACTCTATGAGGTAGCCATTGTACTCTAATAAAACAACAACCTTAATGGCAAGATTAATAAAATCAGCTGTTGGGTGTTGACTGTTACTGTGTGCCAGTTGATGGGAATTCAGTGAATTAGACCCACCCCCTCTGGGCATTCAAAATCTACGAAGTTGGGGAAGAGAAACAAATAGACAAGCTCTGTCTATAAGAAGACATGTAGGGACTTCCCTGGTAGTCCAGTGGTTAAGAATACACGAGTCAATGCAGAGGACGCAGGTTCTGTCCTTGGTCTGGGAAGATCCCACATGCCACAGAGCAACTAAGCCCATGTGCTACAAGTACTGAGCCTGTACAATTTTTGTTGCTTATCTGTTTTAAACATAATAGTTTGTATCTCGTAATCCCATACCCCTGTACATTGCTCCTCCCTGCTTCTTGCTCTCGGTTGGTAACTGCCAGTTTGTTCTCTATATCTGTGAGTTTGTTTCTGTTTTGCTATATGTATTAATTTGTTTTATTTTTTAGATTCCACATATAAGATAACAGAGTGTTTGTCTTTCTCTGACTTATTTCACCAAGCGCAATACTCTATAGATCTATCCACATTGTTGCAAATGGCAGAATTTCATTCTTTTTTAGGGTTCCATTGTATATATACGGGCTTCCCGGTAGCTCAGGTTGTAAAGAATCCACCTGCAATGCAGGAAACCCCAGTTGGATTCCTGGGTTGGGAAGATCCTCTAGAAAAGGCAAAGGCTACCCACTCCAATATTCTTGGGCTGCCCTGGTGGCTTGGACGGTAAAGAATCAATGAGGGAGACCTGGGTTTGATCCTTGAATTGGCAAGATCCCCTGGAGAAGGGAAAGGCTACCCACTCCAGTATTCTTGCCTGGAGAATTCCATGGACAGAGAAGCCAGACAGGCTACAGTCCATGGGGTTGCAAAGAGTCGGACATAACTGAGCAACTTTCACTTTCACTTGTATATATACACTTCACATTTTCTTTATCCATTCATCTCTTGATGGATGCTTAGGTTGTTTCCATATCATGGCTATTTTAAATAATGCTGCTATTAACATTGATGTGTATGTATCTTTCTGAATTAGTATTTTCAGTTTCTTTGGATATATAACCAAGGGTGGAATTGTGGGATGGTGAGAGTTGAACCATAAAAAGGCTGAGCACTGAAGAATTAATGCTTTCGGACTGTTGTGCTGGAGAAGATTCTTGAGGTCCCTTGGACTGCAAGATCAAACCAGTCAATCCTAAAGGAAATCAACCCTGAATATTCACTGGAAAGACTGTTGCTGGACTGATGCTTCAATCCTTTGGCCACCTGATGCCAAGAGCTGATTCATTAGAAAAGACCCTGATGCTGGGAAAGATTGAGGGCAGGAAGAGAAAGGGGTGGCAGAGGATTAATTGGTTTGATGGCATCACTGACTCAATGGACATGAGTTTGAGCAAACTCCGAGAGATAGTGAAGGACAGGGAAAGCTGGCATGCTGCAGTCCATGGGGTCAGTAATACTTAGTGACTGATCAACAATAGTCAGACATGACTTAGTGACTGAACAACAAGAAGGCTTGTGTGCTCAGTCGTATCTGACTCTTTGAGACCCTGTGGACTGTAGACTGCCAGGCTCCTCTGTCCATGGAATTTTCCAGGCAAGAATTCTGGAATGGGTTGCTGTTTCTTCCTCCAGGGGATCTCTTGACCCAGAGATCAAACCCTCATCTCCTTTGTCTTCTGCATTGCAGGCAGATTCTTTACTTGTTGAGCCATTGAGGAAGTTATAGTAATGCTTAATTAATATCAGTTAATTAGTATTATTTAATAATTTTCTAATCATTAATAACATAATAGACTCCGTTTGTTACTGACTATATGTCAGATATTGAAATCAATGGCTTATAGCCATTATCTCATTTACTTCCCAAAGGAACCCTATGAAGTTTCTGTTTTTTCCCTGGGTTTTTCAGATGCAAAAGTTGACGCTCAGACTGGTTGTGTTAGTAAGTGGGTGCTACTGTTGTTTGAAGCCATAATGAAAAGGGCAATAGCTTTGAAGTCAGATAAACTTGGATTTCTTTCCTAGGTCTTCAGGCTTCTTGGGAACTTCTGAGCTTTAGTTTCATGATTTATAAAAGAGGAAAATAATAATACTCCTCTCCTAAAATGAGGATTAAATAAGATAAAGCAATCTGTATGGTGCCTGATAATAACATCAATGCACAGCAGAGATCACATTAAAAAAATGATGATGTTGTTTGTATCAGTCAGCAAATGCCAAGTAACAAACAGCTATAAAGTGTCAGTGGCATATAATGGTAAGCATTTATCTCTCAGGCATCTGCAGATTTGGCTGGGGGTATGGTTTTTCCAGTAGTCTTGTATGGATGTGAGAGTTGGTCTGTAAAGAAAGCTGAGTGCCAAAGAATTGATGCTTTTGAACTGTGGTGTTGGAGAAGACTCTTGAGAGTCCCTTGGACTGCAAGGAGATAATACCAGTCAATCCTAAAGGAAATCAGTGCTGAATTTTCATTGGAAGGACTGATGCTGAAGCTGAAACTCCAATACTTTGGCCACCAGATGCAAAGAACTGACTCATTGGAAATGACCCTGATGCTGGGAAAGATTGAAGGCAGGAAGAGAAGGGGATGACAGAGGATGAGATGGTTGGATGGCATCACTGACGCGATGGATGTGAGTTTGAGTAGGCTCTGGGAGTTGGTGATGGACAGGGAAGCCTGGTGTGCTGCAGTCCGTAGGGTCACAAAGAGTCGGACACGACTGAGCGACTGAACTGAACGGGTGAACTTGACTGGGTGGTTCTGATTCAGGCTGCGGAGCTGCCCTAGGTGGGCCAGGCTCATCGCTGAGACTGGGTCTTAGGTCTGCTTCTTGTGTGTTCATTCTAGGGCCCAGGCAGAAGTGGCAGCAGCTACCCATAAGCAGCCCTCTCAGGTGTTGGCAGAACTGCAAGAAGGTGAGCCCAGTGGTGCAGGTACCTCAGAGACATTTTCTGACATCTTTTTTTTTCTTTCAACTGCATTTCCTGGCTTGTGGAATCTTAGTTCCCTGACCAGAGATTGAACCAGTGTCCTCATCAGTGAAAATGCAGAGTCCTAACCACTGGACTGCCAGGGAATTTCCATGACATGTTTTTTTCAGTGCCACCAAGCAAGTCCCCATTTCTTAGTAGGCACTGATTGGATGTCCTACAATTTAACTCAGTTCTGATATACCTACCTGGAAATAGCCTCTGGTTCCACAGGTTAGGGATTCAGTGCCACAAAACTTACCCTCCCGCTCCCTCATGACTCTAATTACAAGTCCAAGTTGTTATCTGTGCTGACCAACTGTTTTGACCACATGACCCTACCACATCTCAATGTATGCACCAACCCAGAAGCTCTGCAAAACCACCGTTGGGGGATTTTTATTCAAGTTTCATTATATAGGCACAAGGGATTAAATCGTTGGCCATTAGTGATTGATTCACCACCCATCCCTCTCTCCTCCCCAGATGTGTGTCGGGGGGTGGGGCTGAAAGTTCTAACTTTGTAATCCAGGTTGGTTCCCCTGGCAACCAACCCCTATCCTTTGGGCTCTGATGGCTCAGATGGTAAAAAAATCTGCCTGCAATGCAGGAGACCCAGGTTCGATCCGTGGGTTGGGAAGATCCCCTGGAGGAAGAAACGGCAACCCATTCCAGCATTCTTGCCTGGGAAATCTCATGGACAGAGGAGCCTGGCAGGAGACAGTCCACGGGGTCGCAAAGAGTCAAACCAGCCCCTATTCTTAAGGGCTTTCCAAAAGTCACCTCAGAAACATAAAGTCATGTGTGGTTGAAAGGGGCCTGTTATGAATAGCAAAAGACTGTTTTGTTGCTTTTATCACTTAGGGAATTCCAGGGTTTTAGAGCTCTGTGCCAAAATGAGGACTGATGACCAAATATACTTTTCTTATTATAAATCACAATGTCACACTTTGGTTTACATCCATCATATTTGCTAACATCTCATGATCCAAAGCAAGCCATCTGGCCAAGCATCAATGGAGGTGGGAAATATACTCCACCAATGGAAATGGTGGAGGGGGAGAGAATATTTTTGAACAATAATATAATAATAACTGATCTCATAGGTTGATATACTATGGCCTGTGGACCAGTCTGAACTGCCACTTTTGTTTGTGTGGCCTATGAACTAAGAATGGTGTCAACTAGAAAAGATGTACAACTTGAGAGTTGCGAGTTAAGTTTTATTTGGGGCACAATGAGGACTGCAGCCCGGGAGGCAGCATCTCAGCGCTGAGAGACTGCTCCGAAGCAGCAGTGGGGGAAGGTCAATTTATAAGGTTTTGGTGAAGGGGGAGTTCAATACCATGAAGCACTCATTTTACAAAAGGTTTTTTTGTTAGTCATAAGGATCTGATATCACCATGAAGGGATTTAGTGCTTCTCTAGATATGAGGAGATGCAAGGATTGAGATTATAAAATCTGTTCCTAAGAACATCCAACTATCTAAAGACCTGTCCCACCAGATTCCCTGGAGCACAGAGTGTCTCACTCCACCCTGAACTCCCTCAGGGGTTGTTGAAGGTCAACAGCTATAGCAGATTGGGGTTCAGTCTCCATAGAGGCAGATGGCGAATGCCTTTATTATTCAGTCATTGGCATTGCTCTTGGTAAATGCCAATTTATAGTTGACAGTGGTTTTACTTTTTTGCAGGGGAGGGGTTGAAAAGAAGAAGAATATTTCATGACATGTGAAAATTACACGATGTTCAAATTTCAGTGTCCATCAGTGAAATTTTGTAGGACACAGCCATGCCCATTTTGTAGACATATTGTCTTTGGAGGTTTTGAGGCAGAAGACAGCAGGGCCCCTAGCTGAGCAGCTGGAGTTCATTCCCTGTGGACCCCAAGACGAAGATAGCAGGAGAATAACAGGAGAGGCTGATCCCTGCCAGGATAAGAGATAAGACGCCATATAATTTCACATTCCTCAAGTCAAGGAGACCTTTCTGACTACACATACGTGGAAAGGCTCCTTGGAGGTCAAAAAGGAAGTGATGTCAAGCCACCCAGAGGCCTCTACTGGAATCCATCTTGGCTAAGAGATGCGCATGCACACATGGGAGGATCCTGAGATGTACCAAATACAGACTCAGTTCAGTTCAGTTCAGTCACTCAGTCGTGTCCGACTCTTTGCAGCCCCAAGAACGTGTGCTCCAGGCCTCCCTGTCCATCACCAACTCCCAGAGTTCACTGAGACTCACATCCATCGAGTCAGTGATGCCATCCAGCCATCTCATCCTCTGATGTCCCCTTCGCCTCCTGCCCCCAATCCCTCCCAGCATCAGAGTCTTTTCCAATGAGTCAACCCTTCAGATGAGGTGGCCAAAGTACTGGAGTTTCAGCTTTATCCAAAGAAATCCCAGGACTGATCTCCTTCAGAATGGACTGGTTGGATCTCCTTGCAGCCCAAGGTACTCTCAAGAGTCTTCTCCAACACCACAGTTCAAAAGCATCAGTTCTTTGGCACTCAGCTTTTTTTGCAGTCCAACTCTCACATCCATACATGACCACTGGAAAAACCATAACCTTGACTAGATGGACCTTTGTTGGCAAAGTAATGTGTCTGCTTTTGAATATGCTATCTAGGTTGGTCATAACTTTTCTTCCAAGGAGTAAACGTCTTTTAATTTCATGGCTGCAATCACCATCTGCAGTGATTTTGGAGCCCCCAAAAATAAAGTCTGACACTATTTCCACTGTTTCCCCATCTATTTCCCATGAAGTGATGGGACCAGATGCCATGATCTTCATTTTCTGAATGTTGAGTTTTAAGCCAACTTTTTCACTCTCCTCTTTCACCTTCATCAAGAGGCTTTTGAGTTCCTCTTCACTTTCTGCCATAAGGGTGGTATCATCTGCATATCTGAGGTTATTGATATTTCTCCCGGCAATGTTGATTCCAGCTTGTGCTTCTTCCAGCCCAGTGTTTCTCATGATGTACTCTGCAAAGAAGTTAAATAAGCAGGGTGACAATATACAGCCTTAACGTACTCCTTTTCCTATTTGGAACCAGTCTGTTGTTCCATGTCCAGTTCTAACTGTTGCTTCCTGACCTGCATACAAATTTCTCAAGAGGCAGGTCAGGTGGTCTGGTATTCCCATCTCTTTCAGAATTTTCCACAGTTTTGTCTCTGAGCCCACCTGTGTTTATCCATACGTACTGTGCTCTTTTTCCTCTGAATAAACACTTTGTTTCACTACTTTCCATCTCTGGTAATTTTTTGCTGCAAAGCTGAAGGGCCAGGGCCTTGTCCCTGAAGACTGTCCTGGTGGCCAGGATTCAGCTCTCTCATTGCCATGACTTCAATCTCTGGCTGGGAATGGAAACCCTGCTCAAGCCGCTGCAGGCTGAGGCCACTCAGGATCAGTTTTGGGTCACAAGAGCGGAGCTGAGTAGTTGTGACAGAGACGGCATGGACTGCAAATCCTGAAATAGTCACCGTCTTTACAGAAAAAGTTTGGTGACCCTTGTTCTATCACACTATGGTGACGATGATGTCACATAGAAATGTGAAATAGAAACAGTTTTCATAAAAAATTCAAAGCTATCTACATTCTCCCATTTCATCCTTATGATAGCATGTGTGAAGTCTGACTGCAGTTTTTGATGTTTGACTGCTGATCTCTTTTGGTCTCATCTTCCCTTTCCCCTTTTTGGGCTTCCCTAGTGGCTCAGACAGTAAAGAATCTGCTTGTGATTCAGGAGACCTGGGTTTGATCCCTGGGTGGGGAAGATCCCCTGAGAAAGGGAATGGCTACCCACTCCGGTATTCTTGCCTGGAGAATCCCATGGACAGAGGAGCCTGGCTGGCTACAGTCTATGGGGTTGCAAAGAGTCAGACATGACTGAGCAATTAACACATTTACTTTCATCTTTGCCCTTTGGTCCCATGTCAGGACAAGTAAGAAAGCCCACGTGTCCTTCCTTCTTTGTGCTGGTGGGAAATTAAAAGGTCAAAGGTCAGGAAACTCCACCCTTGCCCCTTAGGTGCTATAACGCTCTCCCTACTCTCTGTGCCTCCCTCTAGGCAGTCTAGACCTGTCTGTGCCCACCCTACTCTCCCCATCAGTTCTTTATGTGAATAATAAACTTGCCTGCAAACTCTCTTGGTTTGTGGAGGGTCAGTAGCCTAGACATCCAAGATAATATAGTATCTTCAGAAGCTCTATATTATAGACTGATTGGATAATCTGAGTACCTTCATACTTGAACCCTATAACCATACTGTAAGCCAAGAATGGAAGATAAAAATCGAATATATAAGGGCTTATTTTTCCCAGTAAATCCATTTATGTGTTTATCCATTTGTCCATTCTTCTATCCAGTCATCTATCCATTTATCCAACCATCTATCCATTCATGCAGTAAATATTTTGAACAGCTTCTATATACCAGGTACTAGGTATAAGGGCTTTCCAGGTGGTGCTAGAGGTGAAGAACCCATCTGTCAATGCAGGAGACATAAGAAATGAGGGTTTGATCCCTGGGTTGGGAAGATCCCTTAGAGGAGGTCATGGCAACCCATTCCAGTATTCTTGCCTGGAGAATCCCATGGACAGAAGGGCCTGGTGGGCTACAGTCCATCGGGTTGCAAACAGTTGGACATGACTTAGCACACATGTATAAGGGCAGAATCTTTATTCAGTCTTCAACTTTCAAAAATCCACTGCTTCAGAGTTGATTTCCAAGACTCTGGGATGGTCTGACCTTCCTACTTTGTGTTTGACTTGGAAAACATCCCTTTACAGGAAACCCTAAGGTCCTTATTAATTTCTGGGTTAGTCAGGACACTTTGGGAAACACTGAGAAAAAAGGAAGGATTGTTGAGGGTAGAGCTGGCCTCAGGGATTGGAAAATGTTTTTACCCTCTCCCACATACCAGTTTGATGCAAATGTTTGAATAAAAATGTTTGGATCAGAATTATATCAATATGGATGAATTGTGAATGAGAAAGCATCATCCAAAATGAATCCTATTAAGCCAGTTTAATTCCGTGACTCATTATTTACATGAGTCCATTAAACTCTTCTAATTAATCCTGAAACTTTTCAGTTTTTAAATTTTGATAAAATTAGTGGCACAGGAACCAATTGTTTTCCACTTAAATTTTGTAACAAATTTTATTTAATCTACTATTTTTCTCATATTGCATATACTGAATATAACTTTCTATTGATTCCATTTTGCCACCATCATCTCTGCCAAGTCTTATTTTACTGGAATAAATTTAGCAAAGATACACATTTTGTGGAGAAAAATTGGATCCTTTTGTCAGTTTTTCACTAGAAGTAAACTTGACCCTCTGTGATGTTTACTTGTTCTCAGCATTATTTCCATTGATAATTATAGCTGTAATATTCATTATTAGCTGAATGAAAGGATAGTTTATTTCTTCCTTACTCCACGAGGAAGTTGTAAGCTGTTTTGTAAGGCAGAGTGATAAAAATGGGGGGAGATGAGGAAGCAGTGGGGAGAGGGGAATGAAGAGAAGGAAAGACAGAGTGGGGAGAGAGGGAGAGAGTGAGTAGAGACCCCAGAACTCCCCTGGTCTCTGATTTGTCACCAGCTTTCAAGGTGTCTCAGGATCAAGTAAGCCTTGGTGGTTCTAATACTCTTAAGAAGGAAAATAGCAGAGAACTAAGATAACTTGGACTTCAATCCTGGCTTTGCTGCTTACTGTCTTTGTCAAGTCACCTAACCTGTGTGAACTTCTGTTTTCTTATCTGTGAAGTGGAGATATTGAGAGTCCCAGTCATCACAGGATTGCTGTGAGGATGAAAACAGAGCCTCCATGTTGAGCAGTGAACACAACATTGACACATGGCAAAAGCTTGGTAAATGTTTGGTGGTAGAATGGATCATGAATATCCATCGAAAGGACTGATGCTGAAGCTGAAGCTCCAATGCTTTGGCCACCTGATGTGAAGATCAGACTCATTGGAAAAGACCCTGATGCTGGGAAAGATTGAGGGCAGGAGGAGAGGAGACAAAGGATGAGATGGTTGGATGGTATCACTGACTCAATGGACATGAATTTGAGTAAACTCTGGGAGATAGTGAAGGACAGGGAAGCCTGCCGTGCTGCAGTCCATGTGGTCGCAAAGAGTTAGATATGACTTAGAGACTGAACAACAAATAAGGAAGAATGGATCATACATCATAATAACAATCAGGTGTTTCCAGTGACTAGACCCCTAAAATCATCATCTGTTTTGTCGAGAAACCCTAGTTGCTGTTTCCTTCTTGTGGCAAACCTATGACCAATGTGCTAGGGAAAATAAGGCTTTGGTTTCTATCATCTGCCTATTTCTGTGGTATAAATATTTCACCACAGACAAGTTCAAGCTACCTATGTGCTGTTATGCAAAATGGACTTGGGAAGAAATGAATAGTAGTGACCCATTAATAGTATTTCCACCAAGTGGATATTAATGCTATCGGCTTTGCGCAATAATGGAAAATATATATATATATTGGTCTCTACCACTGAGCCACCTGGGAAGCTACATATCATTATACATTTGTCCAAACTCCTAAAACTCTTGTAATTTCCTAAGTGATAGGAACAGTGGGAGCATCTCTTGTTCTAATATTGACCTTTGACCTCTGTTACTGACCCAGAGCTCCTGAAACACTTGTAATTTCCTGGGTTACAGGAATGTCTTTTGTTCTAGGGAGGCAACTCTGAGTAGGCTCCTGGGTGGCTGGCTCCTGGATGGGGGCTAGACATGAAGAAGACCAACTTATGATTAGATGCCTGGAATTTTCACTTCCACATTCCATTCTCTCGAAAATGGAGAAGGGCTGAAAATGGAATTAATGACCAGTCATGCCTACATAATGACACCTCCATAAAATCCCCAAAGTACAGGGCTCAGTGAGCTTTGGGTTGAACACATGGAGACTTGGGGAGAGTGGTACATCTGGAGGGGGCATGGAAACTCTGTATTCTTTCCCTGTGCCTTGCTCTATGGATCTTTTCCATCTTGTTATTCCTGTGTTATACCTTTTCTAATGAAACAGTGATCTAAGTAAGTAAAATGTTTCTCTGAGTTCTATGAGGTGCTCTAGGAAACTAACTAAACCCAAGGACAGAGTCATTGGACTGAAAATCCATAGCTGTTTGGTTGGAAATGCAGGCAATAATCTGGGCTTGCGACTGGCATCTGAAGCCTGGATGGGAGCAGTCTTCTAGGACTAAGCCCTTAACCTGTGGAATCTGATGCTGTCTCCATGTGGACAGTGTCAGGACTGAATCGAATTCTTGGACATCCTGCTGGTGTCTGAGAATTGCTTGTGGTGTAGGGGAAAACCTCCACACATTTGGTGACCAGATATGAAGCATTTTGTGTGAGTAGTAAAGAAGAGTCACAGGAAAGAGAGACATAGTAGGAAAGAACTAGGTTTTTCCCTACTTAGGAAGGAAAGAAGCTGAGTTTTGCCATTACAGGCATAAATAATCTCAAAAGAATAGATTATTATTATTATGTAAGATTAATATAGTGTGGTGAAGTAATTAGAAAGTGATAAAATTTGATACTGTCTTTGTTTTAAAATATGACATATGAAATACTCTATTATGAATGTGAAAGTTGCTCAGTTGTGTCTGACTCTTTGCAGCCCCATGGACTATCAGTTCAGTTCAGTTCAGTTCAGTTTGGTTCAGGCGCTCAGTTGTGTACGACTCCTTGCGACCTCATGAATCGCAGCACGCCAAGCCTCCCTGTCCATCACCAACTCCCGGAGTTCACTCAGACTCACGTTCATCGAGTCGGTGATGCCATCCAGCCATCTCATCCTCTGACGTCCCCTTCTCCTCCTGCCCCCAATCCCTCCCAGCATCAGAGTCTTTTCCAATGAGTCAACTCTTCACATGAGGTGGCCAAACTACTGGAGTTTCAGCTTTAGCATCATTCCTTCCAAAGAAATCCCAGGGCTGATCTCCTTCAGAATGGACTGGTTGGATCTTGCCAACACCACAGTTGGATCTTCTCCAACACCACAGTTCAAAAGCATCAATTCTTCTGCACTCAGCTTTCTTCACAGTCCAACTGTCACATCCATACATGACCACAGGAAAAACCATAGCCTTGACTAGACGGACTTTTGTTGGCAAAGGAATGTCTCTGCTTTTGAATATGCTATCTATGTTGGTCATAACTTTTTTTCCAAGAAGTAAGCATCTTTTCATTTCATGGCTGCAATCACCATCTGCAGTGATTTTGGAGTCCAAAAAAATAAAGTCTGACACTGTTTCCACTATTTCCCCATCTATTTCCCATGAAGTGATGGGACCAGATGCCATGATCTTCATTTTCTGAATGTTGAGTTTTAAGCCAACTTTTTCACTCTCCTCTTTCACCTTCATCAAGAGGCTTTTGAGTTCCTCACTTTCTGCCATAAGGGTGGTGTCATCTGCATATCTGAGGTTATTGATATTTCTCCTGGCAATCTTGATTCCAGCTTGTGCATCCTCCAGCCCAGCGTTTCTCATGATGTACTCTGCATAGAAGTTAAATAAGCAGGGTGACAATATACAGCCTTGATGTACTCCTTTTCCTATTTGGAACCAGTCTGCTGTTCCATGTCTAGTTCTAACTGTTGCTTCCTGACCTGCATATAGGTTTCTCAAGAGGCAGGTCAGGTGGTCTGGTAGTCCCATCTCTTTCAGAATTTTCTACAGTTTATTGTGATCCACACAGTCAAAGGCTTTGGCATAGTCAATAAAGCAGAAATAGATATTTTGGGGAACTCTCTTGCTTTTTCGATGATCCAGCAGATGTTGGCAATTTGGTCTCTGGTTCCTCTGCCTTTTGCAAACCCAGTTTGAACATCTGAAAGTTCACGGTTCACATATTGCTGAAGCCTGGCTTGGAGAATTTTGAGCATTACTTTACTAGCATGTGAGATGAGTGCAACTGTGCAGTAGTTTGAGCATTCTTTGGCATTGCCTTTCTTTGGGATTAGAATGAAAACTGACCTTTTCCAGTCCTGTGGCCACTGGTGAGTTTTCCAAATTTGCTGGCATATTGAGTGCAGCACTTTCACAGCATCATCTTTCAGGATTTGAAATAGCTCCACTGGAATTCCATCACCTCCACTAGCTTTGTTCGTAGTGATGCTTTCTAAGGCCCACTTGACTTCACATCCCAGGATATCTGGCTCTAGGTAAGTGATCACACCATCATGATTATCTGGGTCGTGAAGATCTTTTTTTGTACAGTTCTTCTGTGTATTCTTGCCACCTCTTCTTAATATCTTCTGCTTCTGTTAGGTCCATACCATTTCTGTCCTTTATTGAGCCCATCTTTGCATGCAATGTTCCCTTGGTATCTCTGATTTTCTTGAAGAGATCTCTAGTCTTTCCCATTCTGTTGTTTTCCTCTATTTCTTTGCATTGATTGCTGAGGAAGGCTTTCTTATCTCTTCTTGCTCTTGTTTGGAACTCTGCATTCAGATGCTTATATCTTTCTTTTTCTCCTTTGCTTTTCACTTCTCTTCTTTTCAAAGCTATTTGTAAGGCTTCCCCAGACAGCCATTTTGCTTTTTTGCATTTTGTTTCCATGGGGATGATCTTGATCCCTGTCTCCTGTGCAATGTCACGAACCTCCGTCCATAGTTCATCAGGCACTCTATCTATCAGATCTAGTCCCTTAAATCTATTTCTCACTTCCACTGTATAATCATAAGGGATTTGATTTAGGTCATACCTGAATGGTCTAGTGGTTTTCCCTACTTTCTTCAATTTCAGCCTAAATTTGGCAATAAGGAGTTCATGATCTGATCCACAGTCAGCTCCTGGTCTTGTTTGTTGACTGTATAGAGCCTCTCCATCTTTGGCTGCAAAGAATATAATCAATCTGATTTCGGTGTTGACCATCTGGTGATGTCCATGTGTAGAGTCTTCTCTTGTGTTGTTGGAAGAGGGTGTTTGCTATGACCAGTTTTCTTGGCAAAACTTTATTAGCCTTTGCCCTGCTTCATTCCATATCCCAAGGCCTAATTTGCCTGTTACTCCAGATACAGTCCATGGAATTCTCCAGGCCAGAATATTGGAGTGGGTAGCCTTTCCCTTCTCCAGGGCATCTTCCCAACCCAGGGTTTGAAGCCAGGCTCTCGCATTGCAGAAATATGACATACACTTTTTATAATTTTTTGATTTCTAATAGTGACTGTGCTTTAACCATCAGCTTGCAAAATTTCTGAAAATTTCACAATCAGCTCTTGTGAACCAATTTGAATCAGCTCTGGCATGTGATTGCTTATGACACCTCCCTCTGCTTCACCCTCAATATCCAATCCATCAACCAATCTATTGATTTTACCTCCTAAATATTTCCTCCAGTCGACTCTCTTCTCTCCATCTTCATGGCCACCTTCCTGGTCCAAGACTGTTACCGGACTCTGGTTTGCTTGCCTGACATTCAGCAAAACCAATCCACTGTCACAGGATTCTGGTGAGGGAAAATGCAGTGTTTATTTGCAGGGCACCAAGCAAGGAGAATGCGCAGCTCATGCTCAAAGGACCCAAACTCCCTGTTGGCTTACATGCAAGGGTTTTCAAAGACAACATTAGGGGTAAGAGTTGCTGGGTATGTGATTGGCTTATGACCATTCTTCTGATTGGTTGGTGTTGAGGTGACAGGGTGATATTCCAGGAATTTCAATCATTGGTTTTCTGGCTTCAACCAGTTTGGAGTCTGGGTGCTTGGAGTCAGCATGTAATCCACACCTTCCACCTGGTGGAGGGGAGGGTCTTAGGTTCTGCAAAACAACCCAAGGATATAGGTCAAGATATTATCTATAGCTCTTGAGGAGGAACTAAGTGTCTTGTAAGTGATTTATGGCTGAATTGCTGTTCAGGCTATTATTACTTTCCTTGCTTGACTGCTTGTCCTTTGTTGTACATTTTCTCATTTCTCTAATTATTAACTGCTTGAATTTACTCTTTGCATCTCAGGGATGGCCTCAGAGACTAAAGCTTTTTCTACAAATAAGAAGTGGGAGACTTGGAGGAGCTTATACCTGGAAAGGCTCTGCAGAGTCCTGCTCAGTTTCAAGACATGGCCATCTCCTGCCTGGATTGCTTTAGAAACCCCTTCTAACTTTCATTTTGCACATGTGCCTCCCACCACCTTGCCTTTCTTGTGAAGTTAGAGTAATCTTTTTATTATTTTTTTAGAAGTAGACCTTTTTTTTTTTTTTTTTTAAACTGAAGTTTTAGGTTCACAACAAAATTGAGCAGAAGGTACAGAGGTTTTGTGTTTTCACACACGTACAGCCTCCTCCATGATCACCATCACCACCCCCCAACCAGAATAGAACATTTGTTACAGTTGACATAGCATCATTTATGTTGACATAGTATCATTGCTCAAAGTCCTTAGTTTATATTGGGGTTCACTCCTGGCGTTGTACATGTCTGTGGGTTTGGACAAATATGTGATGATATGTGGCTTCCCAGGTGGGTCAGTGGTAAAGACCTGCCTGCCAAGCAGGAAACATGGTTTGATCCCTGGGTCAGAAAGATTCCCTGGAGGAGAAACTGGAAATCACTCTAATATTCTTGCCTGGGAAATCCCATGGACAGAGGAGCCTGGTGGGCGATAGTCCATGGGATCACAAAGAGCCAAACACGACTGAGTGGCTAACACTTTCACACTTTTCCTTGAGGAAAGGGATCATGTCTGGTTCTGCTCCAGTACCAGGTATGGTATCTGGCACATAATACATGCTTAATAAATATTTGTTGAGTGCATACATGCTGGCCAAAGCTTATTAACTCTGAATCTTGTAGACCTGTTATTTCTTTGTTGTTGTTCCAGATATTACTGTCCAGTGACATGCAAGGCCTGGTCTGAGGTTCCCATCTCAGAACCTTCCTCTTTAGTTAAGATGCCTTTTTTTAATGGTACAGCCACTTTGTTAATTTTATTTTTTAAAGTATTTATTTATTTTTATTTGGCTGTACTGTGTCTTAGTTGCAGCACATGGGATCTTAGATCTTTGTCGTGGCCTGCTAGATCTTTAGTGGTGCAATGCAATCTCTTTAGTTGCTGCATGGGATCTACTTCTCTGACCAGGGATCAAACCTGGGTCCCCTGCACTGGGAGCCTGGAGTCTTAGCCACTGGACCACCAGGGAAGTCCCTGGTTAAGATGCATCTTATCTCATTCTTCGTTGGAGTTTATTCCTTTAGCCAGCTTATACTCTATTTACAAAGACCTTTAAACTGAGATAAGAGACAGAAAAATTAAGAAACTATTTTTTTTTTTTTTGTATTTGTATTTCTCCTAGATTGAATTTTCCAGAAGCACGATATATAACACTGTTAACTAGCTCACTTTACACCAAGTGCCAGCTTTGCAGGCATGGCCTGGATGATGCTCCACTTTACTCTTTAATTTTGAGTCATTTGGCCGATAATTACCATCTAGGGTTTTGGACACGAAAGAGAAATTGCCATCTTATTTGGCTTAAAGCCCTCATTTACTCAGTGTATTCAAAAAACCGTTTTCTAGAGTAGGAGGATTCGTTAGAGTTGCTCACACATTCCAAGGCATACTTTCTGCATCAGTCGTCTGTGGCACTTCAGGGCAGACATTAATCAAATTCTTGGCAGAGGTTTGTAGGAATATTAATGTGGGTGGAGGGTTTGATCCATTGTCTCCTTCAAGTAGGAGGAAAAGATAGCAGACTGGCTGCCCGGCAAAGGCTGAATGAATCTCATGGTAATTTAAATGGAAAGGATTAACCAGTCCCTAAGGTTTTCCAACTGCTCCTCGGTGCTTAAGCCGAGACTGCCACACCTTAAGGCTTCCAGTTCAGGTTTCCAGAAATCTCTAAGCTAGGCTCCCCTAGCTTTGCATGAAAGATCCAATCCCTACATGCAAAGTAGAGAATCCCATCTGTATCCAGGTGGCACTGAGGGTACAGGATTCTGATAGTTGAGGGGCTGAGAAGCTCGCCTTTCATTTGGCTTGATTGCAAAGGCACTGGTCTCTAAGTGCAATGAAAAGTTAAAGTCAAACTTCTCCATCCCCTCTTGCTAGCTCTTAAGATACGATGCCCTCAGTGACAGGGAGCTGGGACAGTATCTTCTCAGAAGTTTACATTTCAAAAGGGAAAAAAAAAAACCCCAGACCTTTGAAAAATATTTATGGCTTGTAAAACTGGACAGAGGCTTACCTCTAGAGATTTATAGACACAACTAAAAGTTAGAGCAGGGATTTACAACCACTGAGTTTATCCTGGAAATTTTCTGGCAAGGGAAGGGGAGAAACCGTCTCTTTTCACTTTAACAGCCTGGAAGATTCTCCCCCTCCCACTCCACCTGGCCCCTTCTAGGTGATTTTCAATACCCCTAAAATGTTTGGAGTGATTAGAATAGAAGGAATAAAATTTATGGTTGTTTTACTTTTGGGGAGGGTCTATTTTTTCCCCCAAAAGTATTATTATAAAAAGTAACATAATTTCACTGTAAAGAAATTGCAAAAGTAAAGAACATTAAAAGGAAACTCAAAATCACCCTTTGAGGTTCACACTGAAAGGATGAACTAAATTTGGGACTGCTTGGGAATTATGTAAATATCCTGTTATAATTAACAGTGAACTCTTTTGTATTTTTCCATCATCAAAGCTCAGGATAATTGAATAAGATGTATACCAAATGAAATATCATATCTAGACTAATTACAAGAGAACCAAAGGAAGCGATTATAATTATCATTAACTTTCTAATCACCATACCAGCACAACACCTCCATTTATATTGCAAAATGCCAATGAGTGGAAGATACAAAGAGGAAGATGTCACAGAAGAAAGAGTAGCTAAGAATGAGAGGTTCCCCCTTCTCTTTTATTTCCCTTTCTCAGAAATCCAGTTCTGCATTCCCCACACCTTACTACCGACCACAACTCTGAATCTTAATTACACTGCTGATATTATGACTGTTCCATCTGACAGATCAGGTTATTTACCATTTCTTCCTTGTCTGCTGCTCATTTGCTCCACACATATTTACTGAGCACCTTTTATGTGCCAGCCACTGAAACCAAACAGGACCCTGTGGGGCTCCTGGGCACAAAAGCCCTTCTGGGCCCCCTATTTCTCGATTACAGAAAATAGGCTTCATTCAGCCTCATGACCTTCCATGAGTTCTAGTGGGCAGGTTCAAACAGTGGCTAAGCAGGGAAGGGAGGGGATGCGGAGACAAGGGAGGAACAGTCAAGAAACAGTTGCACAGTTTAGGGGCAGGGTCCTGGTTCCCTATCAAGGGATACATCTAAGAATATCCAGGAGTTGTTTTGCAGATACTGAAACCCCTAGCAGGTAAAAGTTAACTGTATGCTGCCCACAAGCAAGGAGACCCCAGACTGGTTGGAACCAGAAGGTTGATGATACTTATCTCACCATCAACCAATCAAAAGAAGGTCCACAAGCTGATCACACCCTCCTCTTTGAACCATTACTATAAAACTCCTCACTACCTCCTCCAGGTTTGGACACACAATTTTGAAGGTATTAGCCCACTGTGGCCCCCTTTGCCTGGCAGAGCAATAAAGCTATTCTTTTCTGCTTCACCCAGAACTCTGCTTTGGACATTTAATAAGGTGTCAGTGTACAGAGGCCAGGTTTGGCATCATCATTAGTCTAGGAGCTGGGGATACAACCATGAACAAGACAAGTATGATCCCTTCTAACAATGTTTTCCTCTCTCCTTGTTGCCAAATGCAAGTTCATGTGCCCACTGCACAGCGAGGCCAAACAAATTGAAAGGTCGGAGTTTGGAGTAGAGAGCGATTTATTAAGCGTCACACATGGAAAACGTGTAGCGCATGCTCAAAGGACATGAACTCCCAGATGGTTTCAAGGGAAACGTTTTTATAGGCAAAATTTGGAGTGAAGGCTGCAGGGCGTGTGGTTTTCTTCTATTGGTTGCTGATGGGCGTCCCAAGTGGCTCAGTGGTAAAGAATCTGCCTGCTAATCCAGGGGACTCGGGTTTAATTCCTGGGTCTGGAAGATCCCCTGGAGAAGTAAATGGCAACCCACTCCAGTTTTCTTGCCTGGGAAATTCCATGGACAGAGGAGCCTGGTGGGCTGCAGTCCATGGGGTCCCTAAGAGTCAGATACGACTGAGCAGCTTCACTTTCACTTTTCACTTTCATGCATTGGAGAAGGAAATGGCAACCCACTCCAGTGTTCTTGCCTGGAGAATCCCAGGGACAGAGGAGCCTAGTGGGCTGCCGTCTATGGGGTCGCACTGAGTCAGACACGACTGAATCGACTTAGCAGGTAGCAGGAGACATGACTGAATGACTGAACACACACATGCTATTTAAGGTAATGATTTCAGCCATTTGGGAGAGTTACTCAGTTTTCCTGGGTCGCTCCCATGTATACTCATTATTAAATTTTTGTTTGATTTTTCTCCCGTTAATCTGTCTCATATCAGTTTAATTCTTAGACCAGCCAGAAGAACCTGGAGGGTAGAGGAAACCGTCTTCCTCCCCAGCAGAATCTTTACATTTTTATCTACTTTTTTCCTGCTAAAAAAAAGAGGAGTCAAATGAGTCAATATAATAATAAAATGACTCCAGAAATAAATAAAATAGGAAGTGAAACTCCTCTACAACCCTAACCTCTAGAGATAAATGTAGTTCACAATTTGATGTGTACTCAATTGGTTTCTCTTTTTATGTAGCTCTGTCTATCCAAAACACACATCCATGTGTATATTTATATCCTATTGCTGATAAAAAAATTAATCAATCATTGATCTAAGAAATAAATGGAAAGTTTTATTCAAGCCAACCTGAGGATTATAACCTGGAAGACAGTCTTTTAGAAAGCTCTGAGGATTGTTCCAAAGAGGTAAACAGAAAGGCCAGTATATATGTGATTTTGGTGAAGGGGTACGCTCAGTCAAGTGCGTGCTTAAGTCGCTTCAGTCCTGCCTGACTATTTGCAACCCCATGGACTGTAGCCTGCCAACTCCTCTGTCCATGGGATTCTCCAGGCAAGAATGCTTGAGTGAGTTGCCATTCTCTTCTCCAGGGTATCTTCCTGACCCAGGGATTGAACCCAGGGTCTCCTGCATTGAAGGCAGATTCTTTACTGTCTGAGCCACCAGGGAAGCCCACAGTCAAGCATGCATCTCAGTAAAAGATTACTGCTATCCACAAGGAACACATAGCTCAGTTAATGGCTTTATGTCCTCCCCTGTGGCTCAGCTCGTAAAGAATTCGCCTGCAATACAGGAGACCTGGGTTTAATCCCTGGGTTGGGAAGATCCCCTGGAGAAGGGAAAGACTACCCAGTCCAGTATTCTGGCCTGGAGAATTCCATGGACTGTATAGTTCATGGGGTTGCAAAGAGTTGGACACGACTGAGCAACTTTCACTTAATGGCTTTAGTGCTTTTCCAAGTTTGAAAAGATGCGAGAAACTGGATTAAAATTTTTTTCTCCTGAAAATATCTGATTATCTGAGGGCCAGTTCTGCCAGTTTTCATAGAACATGAAGTGCTTCATCCTGACCTTCACCCTGAATTACTTTCAGAATTTATTGTAGGTCACTGATTGCGGTGGCTACTGACTTGACTCCTGTTGAACTGCATAGTGGGTAACATTCTTTATTTGTCAAACCCCTCCTTTTAATTTTGACCAAGGTTTGGAGGCATTTGGTGACTGGTTTGCCCCATGATGCTAGAAATGCTCATTCTAGGTCAGAGGAAGATTCCATTGATAGGCCACTCAATGGACTATTTCTGGGCTACATCCTCTTAACAGCCTCTGGACCACCTTGCCTGTCTTACTAGTCTGATGTGGTCCAGGAAATCTTTTCCTCTTGTTACTTCTTCCCATATTTAGTGTTACACTATTGACCTTTCAAATTGCCTAATCATCACTAATTTTATCTGAGGCTCAATTACATGTTTGGTAATGCAAGAAACAATAACCTTGTAAAATAGTCAGAATACAAGTAATATACCTAGTAACATTAATATCGGAGAAGGCAATGGCAACCCACTCCAGTACTCTTGCCTGGAAAATCCCATGGACAGAGGAGCCTGGTAGGCTGCAGTCCATGGGGTCGCTAAGAGTCGGACATGACTGAGTAACTTCACTTTCACTTTTCACTTTCATGCATTGGAGAGGGAAATGGCAACCCACTCCAGTGTTCTTGCCTGGAGAATCCCAGGGAGGGGGGAGCCTGGTGGGCTGCCATCTATGCGGTTGCAAAGAGTCGGACATGACTGAAGTGACTTAGCAGCAGCAGCAGCAGCAACATTAGTATGGTCATAAGTAAGTAGTTGGCTTCCCTGGTGGCTCAGTAGTGAAGAATCTACCTGCTAATGTTGGAGACTTGGGTTCAGCCCCTGGATCAGGAAGATGCCCTGGAGAAGGAAATGGCAATCCACTCCAATATTCTTGCCTGGGAAATCTCATGGGCAGAGGAGCCTGGTGGGCTACAGTCCATGGGGTCACAAAAGAGTGGGACACGACTTAGTGACTAAAATAACGACAATAACAAGTAAATATTTAAGCTAAGAACTTCCATTTTGTATGGGCTAGTATCGCCCCAGGTTGTCTGACCAGTCTGTTCTGCACCAGTCCTTAAGGGAAATAATATTAACATTGTATCAGTACATAAAGTTTACCAAAGATGTCTGCACATAGAAGGTGTGTGGTGGGTCATCGTGACCCTTTACAGGATTGAGAAATGAATGTTACTTGCTAGGGATAATTGGTGCCAGAAGAAGAAAAGTTGATCTTTATGGTTGATCAGGTATTTTTGCCATTAGGGAGGCTTAGTTAATGCATAATGGTACAGTACACACCAGAGGGGAGGAAAGAGGCCAAAGGACAGAGAAAAAGTTTCGTGTTAAAATTTCTCATCTTGTTTTAAAATATGAATTTTTATTTCATCACTATATATAATTTAAAAACTGAAACAGGATGGTGGTAGTCAAAGGAATCTTCAATTGCCTTTCCCCCCCTTATTTGATAGTATATCTTGACTTGAATTTCCTCTAAGTTCCTTTCCAACTTTAAATTGTATGCTTCTGAATCAAAGCCAAAATTTCACTTATTTTTATTAAATAGATCTCATTATTATAAATGTACATGGTAAGTGTATTTAGCAATATAAAAAGGACTAAAATGAAGTGTAAAGCCTCCCTCCTCTTCACAGCCTATTCCACTCTTCAAGACTGTCAATTATTTATAACAGTCTTCTGAATATCCGTTCAGAAATTTCCAGGGCAAATATATATATATATATATTTATATATATTTATATATTTATATATATATACACACATCTGTCGCAGTCCTTTCATGGACCGGAACCTGGTGGTCCAGAGTCGACGATAAGAAAGTGAAAGAGGGAAAGAGACTAATATTCCCTGGGTTACATGGAAAACCAGTAAAGCCCTAGAACAGGGCTTGCACCACTCAAGAAGGCACAGGGCATCCTCTCAAGGAGGTCTTGAAAGCCCAGGCAGGAGAGTGAGCTCTGCAGGTTTCCATGCTCCAGAGAACTTAGAGAGAGAGAGGGAAAGAGAAAGAAGGACATGGGGACCCAAGTCTCTAGTGGACCAAAGTGCTTTATTGAACTTTGTGTGAGTGTATATACTGTTTTACAAGGTAGCTTTTTCAGCAAATATTAAGATCAAAAGACCAGACTTACAAGTTACCAAGAAAACAAGGAGTAATAGGGGTCATAAGGCCAGAAGACAATCCATATCTTAAGAAAGAGGGTCATGATTAATCATTTTTACCGCATGGAAAAGTTAATGAAGGAAATCCATGCATGCATTCCATCCCATGATCTCAGTCCTGGGAGCAGCGTGCCGCTCCACTCGTTCCTGTTACCAAGAACTAATAAGGAACAGAGGGCTCATGAGAGACAGAAAACAGCACACAGGAATCCTACTGTTGAATGTTCCCTGACATGTACCCACACACATTTATATTCACAAAAGGAACTCACCTTTTTCACTTGTTATATAATTCAATGGAAAGAATTCCAAGTATTTAATAACTTTGTCTTGGATAAATGTCTCTTAAAGAAAAATTTAGCCAAAACAAAAGAAAAAATCAGTAAAATCATCAGTCAGGTCTGTGAATTGTCAAATACTCAGCTACCGAGCCACACTCCAAATGGCTTTCCATTCTCTGAAAGCCAGTCTCCTTTTTTTCTTTTAAGATACTCATGAGTTTTTTCTTCGTCTTTTTTGCTGGACAGGGTTCCCATATGAAAACTACATTTCTCAGCCTCCACTGCAGTAAGGTCCATCCATGTGACTGCATTCTGTCCAATGGGCTGTGAGAGGAAGTGCTGGGGACAGCTTCTAATTCATGGCTAGTAACGTCTGTGTGGTCTTCCCTTTTGTCATTCATTTACCCCTTCCTACTTGTTGGAATGTGGACCCTGGACCGTGGGAACAAGAATGACATCTTAGAGATGAAAACACAATGAAGTAAAAGGCTCCTTGGGCTCCTGACAACTCTGCAAAGCAGAACCACCAAAACCACTTCCATTTTGGGGGGAGATCAAGAAATATACATTTTTTCTTTTCTCTCATGCATGCATGTGTGCTCAGTCGTATCCAGCTCTTTGCAACTCCATGGAGTGTAGCCCACTGGACTTCTCTGTCCATGGAATTTTCCAGGCAGGAACGCTGGAGTGGGTTGCCATTTCCTACTTCACTGCTCTTATTAGACCGTTATTTGAAGTTTCTTCTATACACTGCCAAGTGTCTGTCCTCATTATATGATATTATTTCAAGATATTTTAAGGACATTATTGAAAGTTATTATCTCCTTGTCCAAAGGCCCATTTTTCAAAATCAAAGGATCAGCATTAAGCTATGAATGTTTTACCATGATGATTAAAATTATTCTGGGGAAATTAATGACAAGGGAAAAAATGGGAACATCAACACATAACCAATTTTCTCCCCCAACTTTGATCTTTAGTTTCCTCCCCAGAAAACAAGGGCAGGACCACAGGGGCCCCTTCGAATGGAAGACTTTTGTGCTCATGGTACATTTCCCAATTAGCCAGGAGCAAATTTTCTGCTCATTTGTCTCTGAACACAATGACTTTCCTTGGAGGGATTTGACTTTTCTAACAGAAACTAAGGTTAATAAAGAAAGGCAGTGAGAAGAAGACATTTTAAATACAAGAGTGGCAAAGAGGGGAGAATGAAGTTACCTGGAACCTAAGTATCCTGTCTGTTTGCACCAGGAGTCACATCCTTGAAAGCTGAGAAGAAACTCTCACATACCCTGCTCCTGACCTTGCATCAGACTTATTTTGTTGTTGTTCAGTCGCTAAGTCATCTCTGACTCTTTGTGACCCCTTGGACTGCAGTACGCCAGGCTCCTCTGTCCTCCACTGTCTCCCAGAATTTGCTCAAGTTCATGTCCATTGAGTTAGTGATCAGACTTATCACCTGGGGATGAAATAAAAGTCACTTATTATGGCAAGGCAAGAAGAATTTAAACATAAATTTTTTTCTCTGCCCATTTGGGCCTCCTTTCTTCCTTTTGGCATGTATTCAGTTCAGTTCAGTTCAGTCGCTCAGTCGTGTCTGACTGTGACCCCATGAATCGCAGCACGCCAGGCCTCCCTGTCATGCATGTGCATTTACCAGACCTCCCTAAGAGATAATGAAATCATTAGGTGGCATTTCAGGGGGTTCCAAGGAGCTTCGGTTCTGTATGTCTCAGCACAGAAAGAATTCAGTGGGAGGCAAAGTGATAGGTAAGACGTGATTTATTAGAATAGGATGCCTGTGAGGTTTACAAATATGCAAGTGAGAGGGTGCCACACCCCAGGTCTTAGTGGGCTACAGTTTTATAATCAAAGGAAAAGTGGGTAGAGGGGAAAGACTAACTTCTTCTTCATTCTTGAGCAGATATCACGCTTCCATTATTAGTTCCTCCTCCATGTCAGGTGGGAGAGTTTTCTCATCCCTACATGGTCATGCTGGGACAGTCATGGCACTATGGGAAATTATTTCAGATCTTGGTACAATGAGGATTTCACTTTGTAACATCACCTTTCCATAAATTATTGTTTGTGTGTGCACAGAGCATGTCCTAAGGGTCATTAACTTACAGAGCTCACTGGGCAGGATGTGGGTCCTGCCACCATTGTTTTATTGTTTGGGTGCATGTTTCCCGCTTCTGATGCATGGTTTTGTTGCTGAGAAAGCCTGCTTGATTTTGGGGTTAAACAAACCTGCTTCCTTGAGTGATCATTAACTTACAGGGGTCTCCTACAGTTTTCTTCTTTACTTACAAACCCCTAGTGGGATTAACTTTTAAATTACTGAATTTATCCCTTTACTCTGTCCCCATTGATAACAGTCTTTAATTTTTTAAGGAGTAGAAAGGGAATGGGAAGTCGTTCAGTCATGTCCGACCCTTCACGACCCCATGGACTGCAGCCTACCAGGCTCATCCATCCATGGGATTTTCCAGGCAAGAGTACTGGAGTGGGGTGCCATCGCCTTCTCCGAGTTGAGGTGACATTATTTGCATTGTACATGTGAATCTGGATTGTGTAAACGATTAGTAAGTCATTTGATGTACAGTTCAGTTCAGTCACTCAGTCGTGTTTGACTCTTTGTGACCCCATGAATCGCAGCACACCAGGCCTCCCTGTCCATCACCAACTCCTGGAGTTCACCCAAACTCATGTCCATCGAGTTGGTGATACCATCCAGCCATGTCATCCTCTGTCATCCCCTTCTCCTCCTGCCCCCAAACCCTCCCAGCATCAGAGTTTTTTCCAATGAGTCAACTCCTCACATGAGGTGGCCAAAGTACTGGACTTTCAGCTTTAGCATCATTCCTTCCAATGAACACCCAAGACTGATCTCCTTTAGGGTGGACTGGTTGGATCTCCTTGCAGTCCAAGGGTCCCACAAGAGTCTTCTCCAGCATCACAGTTCAAAAGCATCAATTCTTTGGTGCTCAGGTTTCTTCACAGTCCAACTCTCACGTCCATACATGACCACAGGAAAAACCATAGCCTTGACTAGACGGACCTTTGTTGGCAAAGGAATGTCTCTGCTTTTGAATATGCTATCTAGGTTGGTCATAACTTTCCTTCCAAGGAGTAAGCGTCTTTTCATTTCATGGCTGCGATCACCATCTGCAGTGATTCTGGAGCCCCAAAAAAGAAAGTCTGACACTGTTTCCACTGTTTCCCCATCTATTTGCCATGAAGTGATGGGACCAGATGCCATGATCTGTTTTCTGAATGTTGAGCTTTAAGCCAACTTTTTCACTCTTCTCTTTCACTTTCATCAAGAGGCTTTTTAGTTCCTCTTTACTTTCTGCCATAAGGGTGGTGTCGTCTGCATATCTGAGGTTATTGATATTTCTCCCGGCAATCTTGATTCCAGCTTATGCTTCTTCCAGCCCAGCATTTCTCATGATGTACTCTGCATAGAAGTTAAATGATCAGGGTGACAATTTACAGCTTTGATGTACTCCTTTTCCTATTTGGAATCAGTCTGTTGTTCCATGTCCAGTTCTAACTGTTGCTTCCTGACCTGCATATAGGTTTCTCAAGAGGCTGGTCAGGTGGTCTGGTATTCCCATCTCTTGTAGAATTTTCCACAGTTTATTGTGATCCACACAGTCAAAAGCTTTGGCATAGTCAATAAAGTAGAAGTAGATGTTTTTCGGGAACTCCTCTTGCTTTTTTGGTGATCCAGTGGATGTTGGCAATTTGATCTCTGGTTCCTCTGCCTTTACTAAAACCAGCTTGAATATCTGGAAGTTCACGGTTCACGTATTGCTGAAGCCTGGCTTGGAGAATTTTGAGCATTACTTTACTAGCGTGTGAGATGAGTGCAATTGTGCGGTAGTTTGAGCATTCTTTGGCATTGCCTTTCTTTGGGATTGGAATGAAAACTGACCTTTTCCAGTCCTGTGGCCACTGCTGAGTTTTCCAAATTTGGTGGCATATTGAGTGCAGCACTTTCACAGCATCATCTTTCAGGATTTGGAATAGCTCCACTGGAATTCCATCACCTCCACTAGCTTTGTTCATAGTGATGCTTTCTAAGGCCCACTTGACTTCACATTCCAGGATGTCTGGCTCTAGGTGAGTGATCACACCATCATGATTATCTGGGTCGTGAAGATCTTTTTTTGTACAGTTCTTCTGTGTATTCTTGCCACCTCTTCTTAATATCTTCTGCTTCTGTGAGGTCCATACCATTTCTGTCCTTTATCGAGCCCATCTTTGCATGAAATGTTCCCTTGGTATCTGTAATTTTCTTGAAGAGATCTCTAGTCTTTCCCATTCTGTTGTTTTCCTCTATTTCTTTGCATTGATCACTGAGGAAGTCTTTCTTATCTCTCCTTGCTATTCTTTGGAACTCTGCATTCAGATGCTTATATCTTTCCTTTTCTCCTTTGCTTTTCACTTCTCTTCTTTTCACAGCTATATGTAAGGCCTCCTCAGATAGCTATTTTGCTTTTTTTGCATTTCTTTTCCATGGGGATGGTCTTGATCCCTGTCTCCTGTACAGTGTCATGAACCTCCATCCATAGTTCATCAGGCACTCTATCAGACCTAGTGCCTTAAATCTATTTCTCACTTCCACTGTATAATCATAAGGGATTTGATTTAGGTCATACCTGAATGGTCTAGTGGTTTTCCCCACTTTCTTCAATTTCAGTCTGAATTTGGCAATCAGATCAGATCAGATCAGTCACTCAGTCGTATCCGACTCTTTGCAACCCTATGAATCGCAGCACGCCAGGCTTCCCTGTCCATCACCAACTCCCGGAGTTCACTCAGACTCATGTCCATGGAGTCAGTGATGCCATCCAGCCATCTCATCCTCTGTCGTCCCCTTCTCCTCCTGCCCCCAATCCCTCCCAGCATCAGAGTTTTTCCAATGAGTCAACTCTTCGCATGAGGTGGCCAAAGTACTGGACTTTCAGCTTTAGCATCATTCCTTCCAACAAAATCCCAGGGTTGATCTCCTTCAGAATGGACTGGTTGGATCTCCTTGCAGTCCAAGGGACTCTCAAGAGTCTTCTCCAACACCACAGTTCAAAAGCATCAATTCTTTGGCGCTCAGCCTTCTTCACAGTCCAACTCTCACATCCATACATGACCACTGGAAAAACCATAGCCTTGACTAGACGAACCTTTGTTGGCAAAGTAATGTTTCTGCTTTTGAATATGCTATCTAGGTTGGTCATAACTTCCTTCCAAGGAGTAAGTGTCTTTTAATTTCATGGCTGCGATCACCATCTGCAGTGATTTTGGAGCCCAGAAAAATAAAGTCTGACACTGTTTCCACTGTTTCCCCATCTATTTCCCATGAAGTGGTGGGACTGGATGCCATGATCTTCGTTTTCTGAATGTTGAGTTTTAAGCCAACTTCTTCACTCTCCTCTTTCACTTTCATCAAGAGGCTTTTGAGTTCCTTTTCACTTTCTGCCATAAGGGTGTTGTCATCTGCATATCTGAGATTATTGATATTTCTCCCAGCAATCTTGATTCCAGCTTGTGTTTCTTCCAGTCCAGCATTTCTCATGATGTAGTCTGCATATAAGTTAAATAAACAGGGTGACAATATACAGCCTTGACGAACTCCTTTTCCTATTCGGAACCAGTCTGTTGTTCCATGTCTGGTTCTAACTGTTGCTTCCTGACCTGCATACAAATTTCTCAAGAGGCAGATCAGGTGGTCTGGTATAAGGAGTTCATAATCTGAGCCACAATCTGACGTACAAAAATCCTTTATTTCAAAGATGTATATAATTGTTATTTGACTGCTAACAGGCAGAACAGTCCTCAAAACTTTCTGAAAGAATGTGTCTCAAGATATAACCATCCGATTGGCTCTAATAAAAATTGCTGTTTCTTTCTTGATTGATTATTCATTTTTCATCATCACTGGTGAAATACCTCAACATCTTGGTCCTGATCACATTTGGGAGCATCAGGGAAAAAAGATCCCTGGAAAGTCCCAGGATAGGGATAATTGGGGATTGTGATGCCAAAGGCTTAGCCTCTGTGCACCAGTAGTGAATGGAATCTCAGAGATGGAGCTTTAGGTAAAGTAGAAAAGATTAACTTAGGACTTTCCTGGTGGCCCAGAGGCTAAGATTCTGCACTCCCAGTGCAGGAGGCCTGGTTTTCATCCCTGGTCACAGAACTAGATCCCATATTCCACAACTAAAACATCCTGAGTGCCACAGTGAAGATTGAAGATCCTGCAGGCTGCAACTGAAACCCAGCACAGCCCCCCAAAAGAGAAGAAGAATAGCTTTGTAGCTTTGCCTAGCAGTGGAGGACACAGCAGCTCCTGCCCCAGAAACTGTGTATCCCAACACAGTTGGGATGATTTGATGAGCAATGGATCAGGGGTGGGGTTGCTGATAAGGTTAGGGATATGTGCAGGGCCTGCACTCCCTTATCTAGTCTTTCGTGGTCTCTCCTAAGCTTGATGAGCTTCTCTGTTTCCTTTAATCTTGCCTCAGTTGGTTTCTTGGCTGCTCTTCCCTTGATTAGCAATGGTTTGAATCTGCTCTTTGAAACTCAGGGGAGGTCTTAGAGGCTGGAGTCTGTTCCCTATAAGAAACTAGAGACAGAAAAACTTCTGTGTCCAGGAGCCCCACAAGGCCCTGCTTGGTTTCAATTCCTTGAAAGGACCAAGAAGCAAGACCTCATTATCATCTATGAAAACAACAATAATAATATGAAGGGTTAGCCTTGCTAAGGAGAACCGTCTAAAGCTAGGAAATAAGGCAGAAATATAATCATGTGAGGGAGCAGAATTTGTCACCCCAAAGTATGTCTCTTTGGCATATTACTTAAGTTTTTTTTTTCTAAGAACAACAGCCATGGGAAAAACTCCAAATACAAGTTACCTTTTTGTAACAAATATTTGGGTTTCCCTGGTGGCTCAGCGGTAAAGAATGTGCCTGCCAATGAAGGAGACCCGGCTTCAGTCCCTGGGTTGGGAAGATGCCCTGGAGAAGGAAATGGCAACCCACTCCAGTACTCTTGCCTGGAAAATTCCATGGGCTGAGAGGCTCCTTAGAGCCTGGTAGGCTACAGTCCATAGGGTCGCAAAGAGTCAGACATGACTGAGCAACTTCACTAGCAACTAAAGAAGAAGAACAACAACAAATGTTTACATTTGCAAAGGAAAAAGCTCCTTTTGTAAGGATGTCTCCCCCTGGTACCAGGGAGAGGAGAATGACCACATCTCTGGAACCTCTTATCAAGGAGAAGGTAATGACTTAAATATCATTACAGCCTTACCTTTTTTTACTGGGCTTTTCCTGATCACCTCCAGAGTTGACTCTCCCCACACTCAAAATCCTTTCTTGTCTTTAGTTGAAGATGGTATTTAAGGTGCTGGCAAGTCCTGGGGTAAACAACTGCTTACTGGAGACACCAGCACAGGGCTGAGCCAGACCCAAGCACTTGAGAGGTGAAATGATGAAGGTGTATCGCACATAACCTGTTGCCATTAATTTGTAGTCATGCTTCTTGCCATCAGTGGTTTGTATTCAGGGCTCTGGCAGGCAGTGCAGCCTGTTGGAAAGAGCTTGAAGTAGGGATGGGAGACCTAGATTCTACTAGTTGTTTCATTGCCAGCCTTCTGTGTCATCTCAGGCTCTATTCCAGGGCAGCAATTTCTTCATCTGTGAAGTAGAGCTGATATTGCCAGGAAAGAAAATGAATATTAGGTTAACAAAGGATCATAATTAGTGTTACAGTGATTGAGTGACAGTCTGTCATCATTAATCTTATTCCTTCTTCCTTCATTTAAGCATTTTTGTTTATGACCCATTGACTCAGCCTTGTTTATTCATTCCAACGCTAGGTAAAATGTGCATCCCGGTTTCTCTGCCTGCCCCCAGTTTAGACCCTCATGCCCAGCTCTCTCCCAGGTCTTTTCCTTCATCTTGAACCAAAGAAAAACCATCTCTGGCTCCAGGGGTGGTAACAGAGGCCACAACTCTGCTGGAATCTTGGCTTTCAAGGATCCAGAATCCATGAGATAAGATAGACCACTGGACCACCACTGGGGCTGAACCAGGGTTCATCTGGAATGCAGTAAAGCCTTTCTCTGTACTAGTTTTGCCTTTGAAAAATGCAGTATAGGAGAGTGTGGTGGGTGAAAAGCAAGCACAAGTATTCTTGGCTATCCAACTTTATTTGGTTTGCATAGGAGAGATACCAGTAGTCTAAAGTCAGACCAAGAAAAGTGAAAGTGTTAGTTGCATCTGAGTCTTTGTGACCCCCATGGATAGTAGCCCACCAGGCTCCTCTGTCCATGAGATTTCCCAGGCAAGAATACTGAGTGGGTTGTCATTTCTTTCTCCAGGGTGTCCTCCTGAACCTGGGTCTCCTGCATTGCAGGCAGCTTCTTTACTTTCTGGGCCATCAGGTAAAGTCAGACCAGCCTGGGTTCAAATCTCACCCTACCACTTCTTACTGAGTGATCCTGGACACCTTATTTGCCTTAGCTTCTTTGGCTATAAGATGGGAATAATAGCCAACTCAAGGAGCTGTTGCAATGAGACAACATACCTGAAGGGCCTGAGAAGTTTTTGATAAATGTTAACACTGAGTGTCTGTCAACAAACTACAATATGCCTACATGGGGTTGGCCTTGGAGGATAGTTAAGGTTCTGATGGAATTATGAGCTGCTGGCTATTGGGAGGCTGTACTCCTGTTGGGAGACTGTTCTTTTGAACAGGCACTAATTATCTCTTGCTCTGGACTTTTCAAACATGTTTGTGTAATAAAGATAGAGATGGTGTGTCCCCTCAGATCAAAGGCCAGGCATGCTTACTGTCTGGCATAATTAAGATAATGCCTCTCTCTGGAGCAAAAGGTTGGTTTGCTTATGGCCTGTTATAAAAGTTGAGGTTCCCTAAGGTCAGGGGTCCTCACCTGTATTGCAACCCACTGTGTGTACAACTATTATTTGACCCTCTTTATGATGCCCTTGTCAGAATTTGGGTTGGGGGAACCAGCACCAAAAATGTTAATACTCTGGCTACTGCTGTGAGGAATAAACCACCCCCCTCCTTTTTTTCCCCCAAAGCAGGAGTCTCATGTCTTTTACTGATATCCATAAAACAGTGGTTGGCTAACTTGTTAGCATGCAGGAGGGCTAAAATCTCTGGCACTTTGCAGTTCTCAACACTGGCCTTGTCTAGGATGCCTGCTGTCATCTAGAGCAGGGGTCCCCAACCTCCAGGATCTAATGCTTGATGATCTGAGCAGAGCTGATATAATAATAATAGAAATAAAGTGCACAATAAATGAACTGTGCTTGAATCGTCCTGAAACCATTCCCCCTCCAACCCTGATCCATGGAAAAGTTGTCTTCCATGAAACCAGTCCTGGTTCCAGAAAGGCTGGGGACTCTTGAGAGAGGAGAGAAGAGGTAGAAATAAGTAAGCAAACCTTCTCTTCTTGGAATCTTTAATCAGTGCCCAGGCACTTCCCTGGGGGTGCCTGATTTCTGCTCTGAGGCCTGCAAGTTTCTGTCTGCAGAAGAAGCATTTCTGGAACAATTGGTGAGGCAGAGAACAGGAGACAATGTAGGACAATATGTCAGGTTTCACCTTCTGCATAGAAAAATGTTCTCCAAACTACAGACATCTGAGTACCACTTTGATGTTTATTTTAGTCATATCTGTCTGCAGCCTCCATAATTGCTTTCATAATGCTATTTTTAATTGACTTGCCCTTTTATTTACTCAGATAATTCTTTTAGCAAGAAACTTGATTTCACTATGATAAATGGAAAATCCAGGATTGCTTGCTGTACACGGAAGACAACGTGGCAAGTAATTATAATGAAAACAGAAATAGCATTGTCAAACAGCAACCAGATGCAGTTGCCCCTGAAGACCATGGTCCTGTTCCTACTGTTACAAAGGGATGTGAGCCAGGGTTAGAGAGGATTTGAAGATAGACTTTCACCAAACAGGCTTTCCTCATGATGTAATGAGCATCACTGGGAGATGAGTAAAGAGGAAGTTACCTAATGCCATGGGAACTTGTTACCCCAGATTGCCCAGAATGGGAGATGCTGGCCAGGAGTGATGTGATCCTCAACTAGAAGAGCCCCCTGCTCCTTGAGTGTCCTCCTTGCTTCCACTGAAGTGCTGGCCCTGCCTCCAGTCTCTACCTCCCCCCAGGACAGCCAGAGGAGGCTTTCCAAGCTCCTGCCCAACTGGCATTCCCCTCTCAGGACTCCCTGTTTCCCTTAGGATCGTGTCCAAGCTCTCTAACCAGCAGTCAAGGCCACCCACTAGTTCTTGTCCATCCGACACTTGGCCTGCTTTCCAAACAGTACCACTTACAGGTCACTCCTTCATTCAGCAGTTTACTGAGTTTTGCCACCTTGTGTACTGTTCTAGAGTCTGGGGCCATGGTCACCTTGTGACTTTATAGGTTCTAGGCACTTTTGCCATCATGGACCTCTTCCTCAAAAAAAGAAAAAAAAAATATATATATAAATCATGTTTTGGGGACTTCTCTGGTGGTCTTGTGGCTAAGATTCCACACCCCCAATGCAGGGAGCCTGGGTTCCATCCCTGATCTCCAGGAACTAGATCCCACATGCCACAACTAAGAGTTTGCATGATGTAACTAAGATCTGGTGCAGCCAAATAAAATGTAAAAAATACATATTGAAAAATCAAATTTTGTAGCTATATTGGTATAAAGGTGAATAAAATCTGGGATGGAATCATTATTATCATATTCTTCTGCTTTTTCTGATTATAAAATAAAATTAAAAACATACTCCCTGGCATTCCAGTGGTTAGGATTGGGCTGTTTCACTGATGTGGTTTTTCACAGATGTGGTTCAATCCCTGATCCCTGGTTGGGAAACTAAAACTCCACAAGTCACACAACACAGCCAAAAAGAAAAGATGAAGTGTCATGGGCCCTAGGTACTGTGCCTACTGTGCCTAATGGGGAATTCTGTCCTGACTGGGCCATGAACGGTGAACACATATGCACACAGACAGAGACAGACAGACAGGGTCTTCCTTGGCAATCCAGTGACTAAGACTCCGTGCCTCCAATGCAGGGGGCATGGGTTCAATCCCTGGTCATGGAACAAAGATCCCAGATGCTATATAGCGTGGACAAAAAGTTAAAAAAGAAAAAAAAAGCCCAGGTCTCATCTCAGCTTGCTCACTGCTGAGGAAATATTTCCAGGGAATCGCTGTATGACAGACACTGTGCTTGGGCTGGTAACAATGTTCTGGGCCCAGAGGAAGCCCCTCCTGGTGACTTTCTCCCTCCCCAGAGGTTAGGTGTCCAAGCAGTGTTTCACAGCATCGTCTTAAACACTTACCTTTCTGCTCTGCAACAGCTTCCTTCCTTATCTGTTCCTGAAGTTGTAAATTCTTTGAGAGAAGAGAACACGTGTGTATTTTTGTATTCCTAGCATCTTGTCTGGCACATGGTAGATGCTCCATGATTCTATATTAGATGTCTTAGTCTGTTTGGGCTGCTGTAACAAAAATACCATAGCCTGGGTGGCTTAAACAACAAACGTTTCTTTCTCACAGTTTTGGAGTCTGGGGAGTCCAAAATTAAGGTGCCACCAGCAGATTTGGTGTCTGGTGAGGGATAGCCTGCTTCCTGGCTCATAGATGGTGAATACTTGCTATGTCCTCACAAGATGCAAAAGGGAAAGGGAGCTTTGTGGGATGTCTGTTATGAGGACGCAAATCCCACTAATGAGGGCTCCACCCTCATGACCTAATCACCTCCCAAAGGTCTCATCTCCTGATACTATCACACTGCGGGTTAGGTTCTCAACATATGAATTTTGGGGGGACATAAACGTTCAGTCCGTTGCATTAGGTGAATCCCTGAAATTGCATCATTATTAGTTCATTCTCTTGGGTTTTGCATTACCTTCTTTCGAGGTTCCTCTTTTTTATTTTAGGGATTTTTATTTGTTTGTTTATCTTTTGGCTGTGCTGGCTCTTCATTGGTGCGCAGGCTTTTCTTTGAGCACTCAAGAGCCCATGCCCCACAACGAGAGAAGCCACCACAATGAGAAGCCCACCCACTGCACCTAGAGAGTAGCCCCCGCAAGCACGTGCTGGGTCTGTGTTGGCACACAGGCTTTTCTCTAGTTGCAGCAAGTGGGGGCTACTCTCTAGGTGCAGTGGGTGGGCTTCTCATTGTGGTGGCTTCTCTCATTGCAGAGCACAGGCTCTAGAGTGCTCAGCCTTGAGGAGCTGTAGCACGTGGGCTCAGTAGTTGTGGCTCAAAGACTCTAGAGCACAGGCTCAATAGTTGTGGCGCACGGGCTTAGTTGCTCCAAGGCATGTGGGATCTTCCCGGGTCACGGGTCAAACCCGTGTCTCCTGCATTGGCAGGCAGACTCTTTCCCACTGAGCCACAAGGGAAGGCCCAAGGTGCCTCTTAAAATACAGACCAACTCAGTGACAAAAATACATTCAAATCCTGCATCCTTAGTTATTTAGTTTTGTTAATTTGTTCAAGATAGGTAGTATAGTCCCATGCTTCAGAGTTGTGAATGGCACATAACCCAGCAGCCTGATAATATTGGGTGACTATAATAGTGGAGCTGGGAAGTAGAGAGAGATGGAACAGAGAAAGTGTGTACTGGAATACAAATGTGGCTGTCTTTATCATTTTGGTGTCTCGTGGTTTTCTTCTTATTCTGTATCTATGTTACATTATGTGGTTAATTAACAAAACAAAACAAAACACCTTCACTGTCAAACCAAAAATCATTGGTATCAGTATATGATTAGACATGGTAGAACACCTTTATATTAGACTTTGTTTTTGTTTTTGTCCAAGTGATAAACAAAAACACACATACAGAAATAGCATTGAATGACCTAACTGAAAGGTTTAGAGAGGTTCAGGCGTGGCTGGATCTAGGTGCTTAAGTGTGAAATAAAGAACTATTAGCCAAAATCTTTCCCTTCCAGGCTAGCAAACCCAGGGAACACTACATATTTCCCAATAATTTCCCAAATATTTCCAGTCCTGGGACTAATGCTGGGTCTTATACCCCATCTTGGGAACACAGAAAGGGAAAATCAGGTTGTTCCTATCAGAAGAAGGAGAGGTTGATTGGGAAAGCAAAACTACATTCTTCCATGATATCTTCATACTCGTTAGATTCATCCAAGGCTGGGGACACAGCCTGACAATCCACTTGGCTTTATATTTACTTTCTGAGTGCTAACAAGTCAGAGATGGCTCAACATGTCTGCACATCGATAGGATAATTGAATTATAAATTCCAGGCAGAGAGAGGTATTTATTAGATATGATGCCTAATTACTCATGAGTTTGCACGCATGTGCGTGTGCTAAGTTGCTTCAGTCATGTCCAACTCTTTGTGACCCCATGGTCTGTAGCCTGCCAGGCTCCTCTGTCCATGGAATTCTCCAGGCAAGAATATGAAGTGGGTTGTCACGCCCTCCCCCAGGGGATCTTCCGACCTAGGGACTGAACCTGCATCTCCTGCACCTCCTGCATTGCAGGCTGATTCTTCACCACTAAGCCACTGGGGAAACCTCCAATGAGCCTGACCTTGTTCAAATCAGAAAATGGAAAAGACGAGGAAGATACCCTCTTCAGATTTGCTCGTAAACCATAGTTTTACACCTGCCATTATAAGCTTGTTAGCATTTTTGGCCTCCCTACTTTGGTTTGAGTCGATACATCCCACTCCTTTCAGAGATCTGCTCTCCCACAGTACACCGCATTGCAAAGGACTGTCTCTTGGCCACATGTGGTCATATAACTCACCCCAGGGGAATCTGCTCTATGGTATCAAAGAAAAAAAGTTGTTTTGACACTTACTGAGGAAGAATAACAAAGACTTTATTCAAGGGACTACTGCAATGGAATTTGCAGTAAGGGAGAGAGACAGGGATCAACTCCAAATACCTCACAAAAAAGTGGGAATTTATAGTCAAGGAGCTAAGGAGGAGGGTGGTCAGTGGATGGAAAATTACTAAGAGGGTAGGATAATTCTTGCTCAACTGACGTAACAGGAATCTTGCTGCCGGTGGCGCCAGGTGATCATATAGTACCTGGGGGCTGGTGGCAGATGAGGAATTTGATCAGATAGTGAGGATGGAGATTCTGGCTTAATCTACTTGACAGAATTTTTGCTAAAACCAGGCAATGCAATGAACATGAAAGTGCAAAGATTGAGGCTTCATTGAGAAGAGGGCTCAGAGGAGCCTGAAAAAGTTTGGTCAAGACGAGAGTCTTTGATAAATATTAAGAACCTACTGTATAGCACAGGGAACTATATTCAGTGTCCCATGATAAACCATAATGGAAAAGAATATGAAAAAGAACATGTGTGCTGTGTTCAGTCACTAAGTCGTGTCTGACTCTTTTTGATGCCATGGACTGCAGCGTGCTGGGCTCCTCTGTCCTCCACTATCTCCTGGAGTTTGCTCAAATTCACGTACTTTGAGTTGGTGGTGCCATCCAACCGTCTCATCCTCTGCCACTCTCTTCTCCTTTTGCTCTCAATCTTTTGCAGCATCAGGGTCTTTTCCAATGAGTCAGCTCTTCGCATCAGGTGGCCGAAGTATTGGAGCTTCAGCTTCAGCATCAGTCCTTCCAATGAATATTCAGGATTGATTTCCATATATATACGTATAACTTAATCACTTTGTTGTACAGGAGAAATTGACACAACATTGTAAATCAGGTCTACGTCAATAAAATTTTTTTTTTAAAGAGTCTTTATCAGTTGTTCAGGGCTCTAAATTTTGAGGACAATGTTGAAAGATAATCCAGGGCATATTAAAATTTTAAAGAGTTAATTTGAACAAAGACCAGTTAGAATCAGGCAGCATCCAGTTTAGCAGGTAGAAAGGAGCTCCCCTTGTAGCTCAGTCGGTAAAGAATCTGCCTGCAATGCAGGAGACCCAGGTTCGATCCCTGGATTGGGAAGATCCCCTGGAGAAGGAAATGGCAACCCACTCCAGTATCCTTGCCTGGAAAATCTCATGGACAGAGGAACTTGGTGGGCTGCAGTTCCTGGGGTCACAAAGAGTTGGGCACGACTGAGCGACTAACACTTACTTAAGGAGCTCCCAAGAGCTGTAGAAAATGAGATACTATTATAGACAGAAGGGAGCAGGAACAAGGAAGTTATACGAGGCAAAAATATAATGGTTTTAGAATGGTTGATTCTTATAAGGTCACTTTCCTTTAGAGGAAGGCAAGGATCTGTCAGACAGATGACCTGACTGTTACCAACCCTCCTGAATTGGTCCCCTACAAGTGTTCTTCTGTCCAGTGTCCCTCCAGCCAATAGAATGAGACCAAGTCCAGTTAAGGTGGATGACGTAACTATTACCAACCCTCCTGAATTGGTCCCCCACAAGTGTTCGTCTGTCCAGTGTCCCTCCAGCCAATAGAAAGAGACCAAGTTCAGTTCAGGTGGACGATGTAACTATTACCAACCCTCCTGAATTGGTCCCCCACAAGTGTTCTTCTGTCCAGTGTCCCTCCAGCCAATAGAATGAGACCAAGTTCAGTTCAGAAGCAGAGGAAAGTTTTGGAGCAAATAATGGAGAGACAAGAATTCTAGAGTCCAAGCTCTCCCCTAAGGCTGTGGGCTGGGCTGCTTTCCAGGGTTCTGTTCCCTGGGAGGGGGCGGGGTTGGGGTGGGCTCTCCTGGGTTGGCGCAGGCGCACGGCTCCAGGTACCAGTGCTGTGTGCACACCCCCCTGGGGGCCACTGTGAACCAAGGTGCCCCATGCAGTGCTTCTTCACACGCCCCACTGGACTGAGGGGCGGGGCAGCCATTTTCCATGAGGAACTCTGGTCTGAGGTGCCTGGTGCGAGGCCTCTGCATGCAGCGCCCTGGAAGCAAGTGACCCTAGGCTAAGCACAAAGGAATTTTTTTTTTTTTAAGTTTCAGTCAGTTCAGTCGCTCAGTCGTGTCCGACTCTTTGCGACCCCATGAATCGCAGCACGCCAGGCCTCCCTGTCCATCACCAACTCCCTGAGTTCACTCAGACTCATGTCCATGGAGTCAGTGATGCCATCCAGCCATCTCATTCTCTGTCGTCCCCTTCTCCTCCTGCCCCCAATCCCTCCCAGCATCAGAGTTTTTCCAGTGAGTCAACTCTTCACATGAGATGGCCAAAGTACTGGAGTTTCAGCTTTAGCATCATTCCTTCCAAAGAAATCCCAGGGCTGATCTCCTTCAGAATGGACTGGTTGGATCTCCTTGCAGTCCAAGGGACTCTCAAGAGTCTTCTCCAACACCACAGTTCAAAAGCATCAATTCTTCGGCACTCAGCTTTCTTCACAGTCCAACTCTCACATCCATACATGACCACTGGAAAAACCATAGCCTTGACTAGACGGACCTTTGTTGGCAAAGTAATGTGTCTGCTTTTGAATATGCTATCTAGGTTGGTCATAACTTTCCTTTCAAGGAGTAAGCGTCTTTTAATTTCATGGCTGCAGTCACCATCTGCAGTTTAGACTTTTATTACCCGATTCTACTTTTATTTACCAGAAACTGTTAATGGGCTCTGCTGCTGACAGAACTAGTGCTGACCAGGCGATTCCTGAGTGACCGGTTTAAGGCTGCATTTCTGGGAGAGCAGAAACTGTGATTAAGTTCTGTCTTGGTGATGTGGGGCTTAGTATAAGTGACTCCATTTTGGCCTGTTGTCTTTCTTTTCGGAGAACTATGCCATGTGACTTCTTGTGAGATCTCAGTTCCTTGACCAGGGATTGAACCCAGGTCCCGGCAGTGAAAGAGCCAAGTCCTAATGACTGGACTGCCAGGGAATTCTCTGTTGTCTTGTTTTTTAAACAACAATAATACAGAGATGGGGTGGGGGGGAGTAAAGCTGCAGAGCTTCCCAGATTCCTACTGTTTTAAGCCCAATTCTATAGCCTTCTTTTTGATTCTTCAAGTTACTTGATATGCTCTCCACTTACTCCTTTTCTTTATGAATTTGCCAGAGCAAATTTCTTTTACTTGTACCCAAGGAACCCCATCTGATGTAACAGGTGTGCAGTGTGATCTGAGCATGTTTGTTACCTCTGGCATGTTGGTTTCTTCCTCCATAAAATGAGACCATTAATTTCTGTTTCATGCTCTGGTATAAGGATTCAAAATTACAATGGCTTAGTGCAATGACAGTATGCTTTGTATTAATGAACAATTTTTAAATTCGGAGATCCATACATAGGCTGCTAGGAGTCAGCGTATCTGCCAGAATTATAGGGTGGATTGTGTTCATATTCACATAGCCACATAGCCACACATAGTCTATGAACACAATTCAGCCTGTAAATTACAGGGACTTCCCAGGTGGCGCTAGTGGTAACCAATCTGTCTGCCAATGCAGGAGACATAAGAGACATGGGTCTGACCCCTGGATCAGGAAGATCCCCTGGAGTAGGAAATGACAACCCACTCCAGTATTCTTGCCTGAAAAGTTCCACAGACAGAGGAACCTGGTGGGCTGCAGTCCATGGGGTCGCAGTCAGACACGATTGAGTGAGTGAGCACACATGTGCATATACAATGATTTAATTTAATTTTTTTGAGTTCATTAGATTCTCCAAGTGGTCTCTGACCCCAAATTGGGGTCACCTCCCCATCCCCAGCACCAGACTGTAAGCTCGGTGAGGTCAGGAATAAGCCTGTTTTGTTCCCCCAGCACAAAGACGGACACTGAACACATATTTGTCAGATGAAGAAATGATGAACCTTTAAGTGCTTTGAGCTTTGATTTCCCCTTCTATAAAATCGGAGAGCTGGCTGAGTTGTCTCTGAAGTTCATTTCATTTCTGACCATCTGTCCCTGGAATTGTATATCCCAGAGAAGTGAGATGGCGTACCCGAGAGGATTCCAGCCCACATTGCAGGGCTCTGGCAACACAGCACGCAGGTCTCTTCCACTGTGTCCAAAGACTTCCACTCTAGAATGTCTGGTTTCTCTGAGAGTGGTTGCCAGGTGTGACCGAGGTGGGCATAGGTTGTCATGATCTCCTTTTAGGTCCTTCGGGAAGGCAGATATCTAGAGGAGAATGACTGTTAGACTGTTAGTGGGCTCTTTTGACCCCCTTCCTTGGAAGCGGCAACCTAATCTGTGGGGGCGTGGTTGATTTCTCTTCCCTAGACTGATCACTCTTACTTCAGAAATGAGATGCCTTTGCTTTTTATTGATCATGGCAGCAAAAATGATACTGAGCTCAGGGACTTCCCTGAGCTGACAAGTCTGTATTCGGTGGTTAAGACTTCGCCTCCTAGTACAGGGGCTTTGGATTTGATCCTTGACTGGGGAGCTATGACGCATTATGCCTCAGGGCCAAAGAACCAAAACATAAAACAGAAGCAATATTGTAACAAATTCACTAGAGACTTTAAAAATGGTGTGTATAGAAAAAAATCTTAGGGAGAAAAAAAGGTGATACTGAGCCCAGAGCTGGTGTGAGAGTGTGTGTGAAGAGGGCACCCTCATGATCTGTTGGTGTCATTGAAAGTGGATAAGACTCTCTCAAGTGGGGAAAACTTCACAGCATGGATCAGAATTTTAAAAGTGCCTACCTTTTCTCCCACTTTCAATATTTCAGTTTCCAAAGAATCAATTTCAATTTTAAAAGGTTTTGCCTTACTTTCAAAATTTTAAGTAATTCTCACTTTGGGAAATTTAAGGAAATTATATTAACACAAAGAATTGATGTGTCAAATCAACCTCAACTGAGTCATATATCTAATCTAATGCTAAAACTGTGGTGCTAGAGAAGACTCTTGAGAATGCCTTGAACAGCAAGGAGATCCAACCAGTCCATCCTAAAGGAAATGAGTCCTGAATATTCATTGGAAGGACTGATGCTGAAGCTGAAACTCCAATACTTTGGCCACTTGATGTGCAGAACTGACTCACTGAAAAGACCCTGATGCTGGGAAAGATTGCAGGTGGGAGGAGAAGGGGATGACAGAGGATGAGATGGTTAGATGGCATCACAGACTCAATGCACATGAGTTTGAGTAAACTCTAGGAGTTGGTGATGGACAGGGAGGCCTGGTGTGCTGCAGTCCATGGGGTCGCAAAGACTTGGACACGACTGAGTGACTGAACTGAGCTGCCGATTAAGGACTGCAAGCAAGCTGTAGGCACACAAGTTGTCTTCCTTTTATCTACGCGTGCTTAGTTGCTCAGTCATGTCCGATTCTTTGAAACCACATGGACTGTAGCCAGGCTCCTCTGTCCATGGGAAACTCCATTCCTCTCATGGAGGAGCCCATATCTGTCAGCTGCAGCTTCCTAGTTGTTCTGAGTTAGTTTTGGATTAATCAGTGAGTACCCAGTGATGGGTATGGATCGTTGTCCTCAAAGGAAGCAGTTTTGGCTTTGTGGTTTCCCTGTTTTATCCTCCCTGTCTATAAGTGCGGACAAGACTTTTATAGAAAAGGATGAAGGAAGTTGCTGGGGGCAGGGGTCTTTTGTCATCCTGATTCGTGGAAATGGGTGGTTGTTTCCCTGTATGCAGTTCATGTGTCTTTTCTGTCTTGTCTGGCCATTCGGTGTCTGGGTCCAAGCAGGGTGAACCAATATGGCACCAGCAGGTGGAGATTTTATCACAGGAAGATGGTAGTGAGCTCTAGAGTGAACCTTGTCCCAATTTTGAAGTTCAGTCAGCTTCTTCCAGTTTCTTGTGGTTAAGCCCTCTTGTTCCTGTCACGTAAACACAGCTAGAAGATATACTTTTGGTTTTCCGCAAATTCGTCTGGAGGCTTTTTATTAGAACTGGGGGGCTTCTTTGCCTCCTTGCCTGAGACACATGTATTTCTTTTATAGAGACAGCTCAGGTGCAAGTTAGGGACCCTGAGGTTGCTCCCATGGGTGACAAGGTGGGGAGTCTCTCCCTCTGGAAGGGGACCTATGTGAGGGCAACAACAGGAGAACCCACTGTAAGGCCTCTGGGGCTCTGTGAGGCTCAAACAGGCCAAGGCAGCACATGAAATTGTAGGCTTTACAGTAGAGAATGAGGAAGGCAGCAGTCAAGAATACTCGTGTAGATGAGAAAACTACAAGAGATCGAGCCACGTGTCCAACATTATCCAGGGACAAAATATGGTCTTTTCTCTAAGTCATTTTTATACATTAAAAAAAATACAAATCTTTAAGCATGCATGAAAGTAAAGATGATAAATGAAACCTCATGCAGTCATCATCAGGTGGCTATCTAAACTTGAACTAATCGGAAAAAATCAGTTTCTTGTCTCAGTAGCCACTGCAGGGGCTCAGCAGCCACACTTGGCTCATGACTACTGTGTCATTCAGCTTAGATACAAGCATCTCCATCATTACAGAAAGTTCCATTGGATAGTGCCGTTCTAGACTTAATGACTATTAGTTTCTTGTTTATTCACCTTTATATTTTGTTATACTGTTTTAAAGCAAATCCTGGAAATTCTCTGGCAGTCCAGTGGTTACAGTGCTTCCACTACAGAGGAGCATGGGTTCGATCCCTGGTTGGGGAACTAAGATCCCATGTGCCATGGCAGGCTCCTCTGTCCATGGGATTCTCCAGGCAAGAATACTGGGAGTGGGTTGCCATTCCCTCCTCCAGGGGATCTTCCTGACCCAGGGACCAAACCTGTGTCTCCTGCATTGCAGGCAGGTTCTTTACCATCGGAGCCACCAAAGAAGCCACATGCCACGCAGTGAGGCAAAACAAAACAAAACAAAACAAAATGAAAAACAGTAAATTCCAGGCAACGTATTTCTCCCTTGCTGCTGCTGCTTAGTCGCTTCAGTTGTGTCCGACCCTGCGACCCCATGGACTGCAACCCATTCGCTCCTCTGTTCGTGGGATTCTCCAGGCAAGAAAACTGGAGTGGGTTGCCATGCCCTCCTTCAGGGGGTCTTCCCGACCCAGGGATTGAACTCGGGTCTCCTGCATTTGCAGGTAGATTCTTTACCTCTGAGCCACCAGAGAGACCCATTTCTCCCTTGAACAGTTCAATAAATATCTGTATAAAGTAAAGGACATTTTCTTATATCACTACAGTAATCCATTTTACAAATCGACAATAATTCTTTTATCTCGTGTAACAGCTGGTTCATGTTTTGGCTTGTCTTTGTCGTATCTTTTTATAAAGAGTTTTCCCATTGGGATCCAGACACGAACCACAGCCCCAGCACTCAGCTTTGTGTTTCTTGAATCCTCATAAAGTAACAAAGTCCTCACTTTCCCTCTGCCTTTCTCCTTGCCCTGGGAAGAGACCGCTCCCCCAGTGTTTTAAATTTAAAAGTTTTTTTTTTTTTTTTTTTCTTCCATGGACACAATCTCCTTGAACTCTTCAAACCGTGAAGGTCGGGCTCTGGGGCTCTGAGTTAAGTTTTGAAGAAATGAGTGAAATTCCTCCAGGGGAGTAGGGAGGTTGACAGGCTGTCAAGTCACTGGAAGTAGTACATATGTTTGTCATAAATCTAGTGTTTAGTTTTGAAGAGTGTAGCGGGATCAGGGAGGGAAGAATGCATCCATATCGTTAGCAACTGGGGGCCCGTCTGGGCGGGCTGCCGTGGGCTGGGGAGAAAGTAAGAACAGGGAATCTGGAGCCAGGCGGGGAGGGCTAACAAATGAAATTGAGTTTCACAAAATGAAGCACTTGGTCTCCCAAATTCACCACTGTATACCCATTGCCCTGAAGAGTCCTGACCCATTGGGAATGCTCAGTATTTGGTGGATGAATGAAGGAAGGAAGGAGACGAATGGGTTTCTTGGCTCAGATGCCTACTTTGCATGAGACAGAGGATGCCACTTCCTTGCAGTGTGTTTGAAGGATTACATGATCCAAGCGTGTTAGTTCCCTTGCCTTTTGAAAGTGAACTCTCTTTGGTTCACTTTTGGTGTAAAATGTGAATTTTACATATGCCAGATTTTTCTAAGACTATCTGGATAACAAATGTCCTATGTCATTGTTCTTATGGGTTTGTTAGAAGAGGGAGATATTTAATAATATCTTCCAAACTGGGAAGGAACTTTGAGACCAAAAAATAAAGCAGGCAGTTCCATAAAGTGCAATTATGAAGTTTATGGTGGGTAACTTACATACAAGTCAGGGGTGGGGAGGGAGGTGAAGATCCTGAGCCATTTGCAGCTGCCCTGCTACCAAGAGGGGTACAGGGGGACTTAAAGGGGCCAAAGCTAAAAAAAGAACCTCACAGTCCTTTGGCCACCTGATTCGAAGAGCTGACTCTTCGGTAAAGACCCTGACGCTGGGAAAGATTGAAGGCAAAAGGAGCAAGGGGTGGCAGAGGATGAAACGGTTGGATGGCATTACTGACTCAATGGACATGAGTTTGTGCAGACTCCAGGAGATAGTGGAGGACAGAGGAGCCTAACGTGCTACAGTTCATTGGGTAGCAAAGAATCGGACATGACTTAGAGACAGAACAACAACCAAGTGAGAAGCAGGTCTGCACCAAAGAGCCAGGGATTTTTCTCCTTCCTTTGGGTATCTCATGACCATTAGCCGTCTGTGCAGCAAAGGCATTCTTCCAGTTCTCTTATCAGTTGGAGGCAAGGGTTAAAGTTGATAGGGAACTTATCTCGCTTGGGCACATTCCTTACAAGTAGACTAACAATCATGCAGAAAGGGGAGGGAGTAGGACTGGGGGCCTAAGATGGAGCTGACAGAATGGAGTCAGTGTGGTTCAACCACACGTAGGTGCAATGGAACCCACCAGTTATCAATTCAGTAAAGACTGTTACTCTCTGAGCCTTAGGTTGCTCATCTGTAAAATGGAATAATAGTAGTATCAATGTTGTAGGACTGTTGGGAAGATCTTCTGAGATGTACATAAGGTGCTTAGTGTTTGGCACACAGCAGGCATTCGATAAATATTTATGGAATGAATGGATGGCATGTAAACAAAGGCAAAATGCACCCAAATAAGTGTTGGTTAATTCAGTCGACATTTATTTGTGAGGCATGGGCAAGTTGTTCTTGTACTTGTTAGAAAACTCAGTTTCCTTAATTGTTTTTCCTCCTTAATTTGGTCAACCACTGATGGTGTGTCTGAATAATTAATATGCATTTCAGAGGAGTTTTACAACTTGGTGGCCTTAGATGACTCTTGAATCCCCTAAGTTGCTGATTAGGTAAAAATGAACTCAGGATTCCAGGATGCTTGCTGTAGGAAGGAGGGAATTAATGCTTGCTAATTTTTATTGTTCTTGTGTTTTAAAGGGAACATGTGTGATATTTATCCCCTTTGTCCTGTAAATGTGGTATTTTTATCCTAACTTGCGTGGCCAAATCCCATCAAGATATGACTTATGGACACAAAGTTTATGAAAGAAGGAAGCTCCTTTGTGATGAAATGCCAAGAGCAGGTCGAAAGATGCAAAGCAAATCATTCGCATCTCTTACACCTTCCTTCCACCATTCAAACCTGTGCTCCAGTCCCAAAGTGCCGCTCTGAACTGTGTGACCTTGGGAGGTTATAATTTCTCTGAGCCCCCAGAGGCTCGAGGGGAGAGAATAACAGGGGTTATCGTTTCACGGGAACAGAATTTCAGATTAGAATGATGAAAAGTTCTAAAGATGACTAGTGATGATGGTTTCACAACAGCATGAATGTATTTAATGCCACTGAACTGCACACTAAAAAATGGGTGAAAGGGTAGAATTTTGTTATGTCTGTTTTACTACAATTAACAAAAGAAGAGGAAACAACCACAAAAACTTTTGGCTTCAAAAGCACTAATTCATTCAACAAGATATTTATTGAGTGTTATTATGTACCAGGCACAGCGCTAAGCACTAGAGAGACAGTTACAATCAACTCACTTCTTTCCTCACAGGGCTGACCATTTACTAGGGGACAGGCATTCAAAACCAGTCATGGGAATGAACGTGTAATTCCAAAGTCAGAGCTTTAACATAGAAGCTTTCTGTTACCTGCTGTGCTGCACCAGAATGGCAGTTCTGGCCATTTCTTCCGTGATTCTGTTACATTCAGGATCACAAAGAATGATTGCAGCTGGCGTGCCACCCACCCTCCTTTAGCATGGGAAAGCCAGGAAAGAGACGAAATGAAAGAAAGAAGGTATAAGGTTAGGTTTCCTAGTATACATGCCCATGGGTCCTTCTGATGGTGCTCATCACAGAAAGACAAGGGAGGTTCCTTATTGGTCACACAGGGCCCCGTGCATACAAGGCCCTGAAGTCACCCTCTTGAAATAATATTTGCACAAAGGGCCCCTCATTTTCACTTTGTATCCTGAAGCTGGTTCCAGTCCTTGTTCAGGGAATGGAATGCTTTTAGTAGGACATGCCTGGTCAGCTGAATTTACGTATGATAAACAAACTTGGAATTAATGGGATTTATGAAAAATGTCAGTGTCAACCATGTAATAGAGTATGAAATGGACCTATTGTTTTATCACTGAATACAGACCTGCTTGCATCACCTAGAAGCCACGAATGTGAGCCTGGGCCAGTATGTGGCCTGTTGCACAAAGAGGGACTTGAGGAGTTGCCCTGGCCATCTCAGACCTCTGGCTTCACTTGGGTCTCATGGTCACTCTGTCTTTTGAATTATTGTTGTTGTTCAGTTACTCAGTGGTGTCCAGCTCTTTTCGATCCCATGGACTGCAGCACACCAGGTTTCCCTGTCCTTCACCATCTCCTGGAGTTTGCTCAAACTCGTGTCCATTGAGTCAGTGATGCCTTCCAACCGCTAGTAGGGTTTGATTTTGGATAAGATTTCTATCATAGACTGAATGTGTGTGTTCCCCCGAATCGTCTAGTGTAACCCCAGCCTCCAGAGTGGCTGATTTCAGAGTAAGGGAGTGATTAAAGTGATACGCGCGAGCACAGAGAAGGTGGTCCTGTGAGCACACGGCAGATGGAAGCCTCCTACAAGCCAAGAGGAGCGACCTCAGAATGAAACCTACCTTGCCAACACCTTGATCTTGGACTTTCTAGCTTCTGGAAATGTGAGTGCTAAGTGTCTATTGTTTTTAAGCCACCCAGGCTTTGGTATTTTGTCATGGCAGCCCAAGCTGATGAGAGGACCTCTGGATCTGGTAGAAGTGATCTGACAGTTCTGTGCCTGGGTACTATCACCTGACCTTGACTGAGCTACCTAAAATTGCCTCTCCCAAGCGTGTGAAAAAGTGTTCAACAATCAGGGAAAAGCAAACGGAAACCACAGTGGATGTCATTTCACATCTGTCAGAATGGCTCTCATCAAAAAGAACGCACATAACAATTGTTGACGAGGACGTGGAGGAAAGGGAACCCTCATATGCTGTTGGTAGGAATGTAAATTGGTGCAGTCACCGTGGAAAACAGTATAAAGGCTTCTCAAAAAATGTTAAAGTCTTTGACAATGTGGATCACAACAAACTGTGGAAAATTCTTAAAGAGACTGAATACCAGACCGCCTTATCTGCTTTCTGAGAAACTTGAATGCAGGTCAAGAAGCAACGGTTAGAATTGGACATGGAACACAGGACTGGTTCCAAATTGGGAAAGGAGTACGTCAAGGCTGTATATTGTCACCCTGCTTATTTAACTTCTACGCAGAGTACATCATGCGAAATGCTGGGCTGGATGAAGCACACGCTGGAACCAAGATTGCTGGGAGAAATATCAATAACCTCACATACACAGATAACACCACCCTTATGGCAGAAAATGAAAAGGAACTGAAGACTCTCCTGATGAAGGTGAAAGAGGTGAGTGAAAAAGCTGGCTTAAAACTCAACATTCAAAAAACTAGGATCACGGCATCTGGTCCCATCACTTCATGGCAAATAGATGGGAAGACAATGAAAACAGTGCCAGACTTTATTTTCTTGGGCTCCAAAGTGACTGTGGATAGTGACTGCAGCCATGAAATTAAAAGACGCTTGCTTCTTGGAAGAAAAGCTATGACCAACCTAGAGAGCGTATTAAAAAGCAGAGACATTACTTTGCCTACAAAGGTCCTTATAGTCAAAACTGTGGTTTTTCCAGTAGTCATGCATGGATGTGAGAGCTGGACATTAAAAAAAGGCTGAGCCAAGAATTGATGCCTTTGAATTGTGGTGCTGGAGAAGACTCTCGAGAGTCCCTTGGACTGCAAGAAGATCAAACCAATCAATCCTAAAGGAAATCAACCCTGAATATTCATTGGAAGGGCTAATGCTGAAGCTGAAACTCCAGAACTTTGGCCACATGATACAAAGAATCAACTCATTGGAAAAGACCCTGATGATGGGAAAGATTGAAGGCGGGAGGAGAGTGGGACGACAGAGGATGAGATGCTTAGATGACGTCACTGACTTAATGGACATGAATTTGAGCAAATTCTGGGAGATGGTGAAGGACAGGGAAGCCTGGTGTGCAGCAGTCCATGGGGTCCCAAAGAATTGGACGTGACTGAGCAACTGAGCAACAAGAATAAAAAACTGAAAATAGAACTACCATGTGATCCAGAAACTCCACTCCTGGGTATATATTAAAAAAAGAAAAGAAAGAAAACCCACACCACTAATTTGAAATGATAAATGTACCCCAGTGTTCATAGCAGCTTTACTTATAATTGGCAAGATATGAATGCAAGCTAAGTGCTCATCAACAGACAAATGGATAAAGAAGATGTATGCACACACACACACACACACACACACACACGCAGAGGCACATATACAGGGTTTCCCTGGTGGCTCAGCTGGTAAAGAATCTGCCTGCCATGCAGGAGACCACCTGTAAAACAGGACATGCAGGCTCAAGCCCTGGGTCAGGAAGAGCTCTTGGAGAAGGAAATGGCAACTCACTCCATTATTCTTGCCTGGGAAGTCCCACGGACAGAAAAGCCTGATGGGCTGTAATCCATGGGGTCACAGAGAGTCAGACATGACTTAACTGTTAAACTACCACCACTGCCACACACACACATGTATACAATGGAATCCTACTTAGTCATAAGGAATGAAAAAATACGCCTTTTGCAACATGGACAGATTTGGAGGGGATTATGCTAAGTGAAATAAGTCAGACAGAGATAGAGAAATACTGCATGATATCACTTATATGTGGAATTTTAAAAATATAACAAACTAGTGAATAAAATAAAAAAGAAGCAGACTCACAGATACAGAGAACAAACCAGTGACGACCAGTGGGGAGAGGGGAAGGGGGAGAGGTAGTTTAGAGGTGGAGGATTAAGAGCTTACTTATATTATGTGTAAAATAAATAAGCTACAAAGATATATTGTACAGGGAATATAACCAATATTTTCTAAAAACTATAAATGATGTATAACTTTTAAAAATTGTGAATCACTATATTGTACACCTGTAACTTACATAATATTGTACATCAACTGTAACTCAGTAAAAAAAATCTTAAAAAAAAGATATGAAACAGAAAATAAAAATAGCCTCTCCTTCCCCAGTCACTCTTCATCCTTATCCTGCTTATTCTTCTTCATAGCATTTATCATTCTCTGATATCACATTCAGTTCAGTTCAGTTCAGTTCAGTCGCTCAGTCGTGTCCGACTCTTGGCGACCCCATGAATCGCAGCACGCCAGGCCTCCCTGTCCATCACCAACTCCCGGAGTTCACTCAGACTCACGTCCATTGAGTCGGTGATGCCATCCAGCCATCTCATCCTCTGTCGTCCCCTTCTCCTCCTGTCCCCAATCCTTCCCAGCGTCAGAGTTTTTTCCAATGAGTCAACTCTCCGCATGAGGTGGCCAAAGTACTGGAGTTTCAGCTTTAGCATCATTCCTTCCAAAGAAATCCCAGGGCTGATCTCCTTTAGAATGGACTGTATGTCATATTAATTTCCTAGGGCTGCTCTAAGAAAGTACCACAAACAGGGTGACTTAAAACAACAGAAATCTATTCTTTTGCAATCCTGGAGGCCAGAAGTCTGAAATTAAGGTGTCGGCAGGGCCATGCTCCCTCCAAAGGCCCTGGGGACAATCCTTCCTTGCTTCTCTCATAGCTTCTGATGGTTGCCAGCAATCTTTGGCCTTCCTTGATTTGTAGATCCCTCCAACCTCTGCCTTTGTTTTCACATGGCCTATTCCTCTGTGTCCAAAATTCCCTCCTCTTAATAAGGACACCAGACACTGGGTTTAGTGAAAGTGAAAGTCACTCAGTCATGTCCGACTCTTTGCCACCCCATGGACTGCAGCCTGCCAGGCTCCTTGTCCATGGAATTCTCCAGGCAAGAATACTGGAGTGGGTAGCCATTCTCTGCTTCAGGGGATCTTCCCAACCCAGGGTTCAAACCCAGGTCTCCTGCATTGCAGGCAAATTCTTCATCGTCTGAGCCACCAGGAAAGCCCAGGAATGCTGGAGTAGGTAGCCTATCACTTCTCCAGGGGATCTTCCTGACCCAGGAATCAAACTGGGGTATCCTGCATTACAGGCAGATTCTTTACCAGCTGAGCCACCAAGGAAGCCTCACATTGAGTTTAGGGCTCACCGTAATCCAGCATAACTTCATATTAACCTGATTGTATAAGCAAAAACCTTATTTTCAAGTAAGGTCACATTCATAAGAACTTGAACATACATCTTTTTGGGGGGGCTCTATACATGGGTTCGATCCTTGAGTCGGGAAGATCCCCTGGAGGAGGGCATGGCAACTCACTTGTATTCTTGCCTGGAGAATCCCATAGATAGAGGACCCTGATGGGCTACAGTCCATGAAGTCGCAAAAGAGTCGGACACGACTGAGTGTCTGAGCACAATTTACAGTTGTTAGTGTGTTTATTTTTTACCTGCCCCACTCCCCTCACTAGGTTTTAAACTTGCAGGTCTGGTCCTCTTTTGTCCCTGCTTCTAGCCCCAGTGGCAGAAGTGCTTCAAATACAAGAAAACTGGTCAAAAATAGTTTGTTGAATTACATGAGTTTTCAATTCTGATTCAAGTATTGTAGGACAGTTCTGGTCTTGATGTATTTCCAACTTGACTCACTCCCACCACTGCGATGGGCTCCATAGAAATCAGCAGCGACCTTGTAAAAGCCCTTGAAGAAGTGATCTACCTAGGGATTTTTTTGAAAAAATGTCAACCAGAACAAGAAATAGCTTGTAGCATTTGATACATTATTATTAGTCTTTCAAGAGCAAGGAGTAGTCTCAGAGATGTATTTGAATATGACAAAGTGTGTTTGTACTGAAAAGCAATGAAATCTAAAGAGATTTATTGTCTCCACTTGATTTGTATTAACATGGGAAAAATAATTAAAAATATTTTTACATGTCACATTCTTGTTGAAAGAAAGGATATCAACAGTGTTACTATATAATACAGTTTTTCAAATTGTTGGGCTCAGCACCATGCCGCACCCACATTTGAGTTTAATTATCTGGTCTTTGTCTTCCTCTGTAAGATTTTTGGCATTACACCTCAGAGTTATCATCACCATCACTCTGCTGACCTGCCAGTCTCACCAACAAGCCTGATACAGCTCAGAGCAGAGAAACAGCTATTTAACTGGTGACAGTTCTCAGAGAGCAGAACCTCAAGTTCAATAATATTTATAATATCTCCAGCTCTTATAAGGACATTTGACTAAAATTTTTTTTTGTGTGTGGGACTTGTGTGATTTTTACTTAAAATTCTGTGAGCTAGCAAGACCTGGAGTTTTTTGCAAACAGAGACTGGGTTTAGAACCTTCCCCGTGTCCTTTACTAGCTGCTGGAATCTTGGTTAAGACCCTTAGCCACTTTGAACCTCAGTCTCTTCATCTGTAAAATGGGAACTCATATCTGCTATTCAGATTAAGCTAGGGACGAAATGAGATACAATAGGTGAAGTTCACCATCCAGAGTTTACAAAGGGATCAAATAATTTTTTGTTAGGAGGAGGCCAGGGAGTGATGTGGAGTTGTTACTGTTCTGAATGTCTTTTGGAATTCATTCATTAAAATTATGCAAGTTGGGCTGATATCCCAGACTTCTGCTTTAAACCTTTTTGGCAAATACAAGGAGCAGGAAGGAAGGAAATAAGAGATAGATTTGGTAAATACCTCTGACTGCCAAATGGCAGCTCTGTCTCACCTTTCATGCCATCCAGGATTCGAGGGGGTGGGAGGGAAGCACTGGGAGGAATCAGTGTGTCTCAGGCCTAGGCATGGACTCCGACTCCCCTTACTTCTCCTACTCCTACCAGATAATTAACTCCAACATTAATGGTGTAATCGGGCTTCCCAGGTGGCTCAGTAGGTAAAGAATCTGCCTGCAATACAGGAGATGCAGATTTGATCCCTGGGTCAGGAAGATCCTTTGGAGGGGGTCATGGCAACCCACTCCAGTATTCTTGCCTGGAGAATCCCATGGACAGAGGAGCCTGGCGGGTTACAGTCCATAGTGTTGCAAAGAGTTGGACATGACTGAAATGACTGAACACGAGCAGTGGTATGAATGGAGACTCAAAGTGCATGTTAAAATTTTCTTGAAAATAAAAACAGCATTGGTGATTACTGCCAGTCACTGAGGTTGCAGAGTGTAAAGCCAGTGGTCCAGATGCCAGCTTCTCACCCTCACTGGCTATGTGTCCTGGGCCCAGTCACTTTATCTCCCTGAGCTACAATATGCTTTTATAGAAGGGGAGTGCCACTGGGACCCACCTGTTAGGATTGCTGTGAGGATTAGATGAGCTTGCCCCTGTGAAGTACCTGAAATGGAATCTGACATACAGTGAACCCCGTACAGATGTTAGAGCTTATTTCAACTAAGATTCTGTTTGCATTTCTGTTGCAAAGCCTTCTGTGCCCCTGAAGCATGTTTTTCCACAGTGGTTTATATTTTGCTTACTAGAGATATATACTTGAAAAAATTAGAACCTGGAGCTGAGTTTGCACTAGGCCATTGCCTTGACCTTTGCCCAGCATGCCACTGGACAGAACTGCTGTTGAACAGAACCACGATATGGGAAAAATGTAGCCTCTGGGGGTATAGGAATGATGGTGTTTGCAGTGGTGGACACGTCTTTAAATGTGGGGAGTCAGGTCCATGTCACTTGTATGGGTGACGTTTGCTTCACCACTTGCTGCCCACAAAATGGCATGTAGATTGTCACATTTCTTTTAAAAAATGGAGTCCTTTTGTCAAGAGTCCCTAAGAGTGCATTTTCTTTTCAATCGCTCTCTACTCATTTTGGAGTAAAATGTTTTCACTTAATTTTAATTGAAGATGAAGTCACTGTGAACCATAGAAGCCAGGAATGTGTACTGTGAGCCTCCCTGCCTTTGTACTCACTCATCTTTGCCTTGCCATCTCAGGGAGGGGCTATTTTTTCCAAAGTGTTTTGCGGGTGGAGGTGGGGCTAGTCCTAGGGGATATCCACGGTGAGGTGGTTCGAAAAGTTGCGAAACACTGGATTTAAAAGGTCAGCCACACTGACCTTTTAAATTAGCAAGTTCATTCATATAAATATTCATTTCACTTGTTCAATTTTTCACATGCTTACTGAGTGCCTTTTTAAAGTTATTTATTTATTTGGCTGTGTCAGATCTTAGTTGCGGCACTTCGCATCTTCCTTACATCTCGGGCATCTTTTGTTGCAGTGTACAGACTCTCTAGTCATGGTTCACAGGCTCGGTAGTTTCACCACGGGGGCTTAGTTGCTCTGAGGCATGTGGGATCCTAGTTTTCTGACCAGGGATCAAACCCAAGCCCCCTGCATTGGAAGGCAGACTCTTAACCGCTGGACCACCAGAGAAGTCCCTTGAGTGCCTTTGTTTGTTCAGCATTATTCAAGGAGTGGGGATATTATAGTGAGGAAGACTCAATCCTTGATTTCCCAGAGCTTAAAAATCTAGTAATGATACCTGCAGGACTTCTCAGAGCCTTTATTAACTGAGTCTGTTTAATTTGTTTGAAAAGGGATGGGACATCCTGCATTTTCTGGCCTGAAAACCTTTTTTGAAGGAGAAATAGCTTTTAAATTTAGTATTCCTTCAAACACCCCCTTAGAAAATTCTTGGGTGGAGAGAGCAGTTGCTAAGTCATGGGCACCATGAGCACCCCGAATGTCTGAGGTGCCAGAGAGGATAAGAAAGTGCCAGCAGTAGCTAGGTCATATGTTCATGGGCATCTGCTTTTCTCATTCCAGTCCGCTGACCTTCACTTGGCAAGTATGTGCAGGACCCATCCAAGTGCTAGGGGGAGTACGGCAGATAGGAGTAAGAAAAGAAGAACAGAAGCGATAGTAGCTGACATTTGTGAGGCGAACGCAATAACCACCGCACCACGGAAACGAGCCCTGTAGCTGACATCTGGAAGGACTTAAACGTCCGTCCCGCCTTAGGCTCAGTGCTCGTTTCCTTAAAATATAGGCCAGAGATAGCTGGCATTCACCGAGTGTTTACCTCCTGCGCTGCACATGAATCATTGTGTTTAATTCTTGCAAAGACTCTCTGAGGTCGATACTTCATCATCCCCACTTGACAGGTCAGGAAACAGAGGGCCGGAAGGTGAAGTACTCTGCTCAAGGCACCCGGCTGGGAAGCGGCAGAGCCAAGATGAGTCGAACTCCTGAGGCCCGGCACTTTAACCCAGGAGTCGTCCACCAAGGGCAATTTTGTCCCCAGCGGGGACAACGCTTGGAGACATTGGGAGCATCTGGAAATGCTACTGGCATCCAGTGGGTGAAGTCTGGGGGTGCTGCTGAACACCCTACAGTTCCACACCCCGCCTCCCCCAACAGAGAATCATCAGCTCCGGATGTCACTGGAGCCAAGTTCGAGCAGCCCTCTTCGGCCAGTACGTTAGCAGGCTTAGTACCTCACCGTTGAGTAGGGGGCTGTGATCAGCGCACACACTAATTCTAATGCAAGTCAAGCGATGTGCTACAGAAAGGGTATAAATCGCCTTTATGACCCTCATTTAGGCCTTATTATTTCTTTATAAACTCTTTATGGCCGCAGCCAGCTGGCTGCTAACCCCCCCTCAGGGCTGCTTCCCAGGCAGGCCCGGAGAAGCTGCTCCAGCCGGTCCAGCCTGTCCTCGGAGGCCTCCTGGTGGCCTCAGGAGAAACTCCAGCCCCCTCCGAGAGACCCCGCCAAGTCCCTGCCCCAGTGGCAGCCTCGGCTTCTCTCCCTGATCACACCCCCTGCTTGCGGTCCTGTACTTTGGCCATCTGATGCCAAGAGCTGACTCCTTGGAAAAGACCCCGATGCTGGGAAAGATCGAAGGTGGGAGGAGAAGGGGGCGGCAGAGGGTGACGTGGTTAGATAGCATCACCGACTCAATGGACATGAATCTGAGCAAACTCTGGGAGACAGTGAAGGATGGAAGCCTGGCATACTGTAGTCCTGGGCTTGCGGAGAGTTGGACAGGACTTAGCGACTGAACAGCAACAGCATTCCCAGCAGAGGGGACAGCACGATGTCAATCCTGCTGGAGGAATGAACTTGTGTGGCTGGAATTTTCTGAGCCAAGGCAAGAGGCCCCACGTGAGGTCCCAGGGTCACCAGGGCTGTGTGAGCCACAGTGAGGAGTCTGGATTTTATGCTTCGGGCAATGGGGAAGGAAGCCTTGGGAGGGGTTTTGGGAGAGCAGTTGCCAAGACCTAATTTATGTTTCAAGATCTTTCTGGCTGCCATGCAGAAAATGGATTAGGGTGGGGCAACAGAGGAAACCCACTGTGCTAAACACTTGCTAGGCACCCATGAAATCCCCCCAAGGGGTTCCCTTTTACGTTGGGGGTAACTGAGACCCAGAGAGGGTGAGCAAGCAGCTGGGAGGCACACCGCTTTCTGGTGGAACTGGGATGTGAATCCAGGTGGTGCTGATGCAAAGTCTCTTGCCATAGGAGCATACTGTCTCCCTAGGGTCTGCCTTGTTCTTTACCATATTCCAGCAACATCCAGCTCAGGGAGTGGACGAGTGTAGGAGTGAGTGAATCTGCACAGGAAGGGAAGGAATAGCAGGAGCATGCGAATCAGAGGAATTAGAAGGTGGTGGTGGGCCTGGTGGTTATCAAAATCACATGCTCCCAGGAGACATGCAGGGCTTCCCCAGCGGCTCTGTAGTAAAGAATCGGCCTGCTGTGTAGGGTACCTGGGTTCAGATCCCCGGTTTGGGAAGATCCCCTGGAGGAGGGCAAGGCAACCCACTCCAGTATTCCTGCCTGGAGAATCTCATGGACTGAGGAGCCTGGCAGGGTGTAGTCCATAGGTTCGCAAAGAGTCGGAGACAACTGAAGCAACCGAGCATGTGCACAGGAGACGTGCAGGACTCTAAACAGGATCCCGGGCTTGGTGAGTGGGAGGCCTCAGTGGATCTGGCAGGTTTGGGTGGCCCGGGGAGGGAGCCAGATTGCAGCGGATTAAGGAGTGAGAGGCCGGGGAGACCTGCTCTCCTGATTCCGCCTCAGCAGTTGGAGCTCTCCTCCCACTGGCGCCCGTCTGGACAGGAGCACGGTCACCCACATGGGCGCCCTCATGCGGGTGGGCGGAGGAGGTGGCTGGGGGGGACAGGGGCCCTGGGCAGGGGGTGTTGGGAGTGCACAGCCTGAGACGGAGTGCAGAGTGGGCGGGCTGCCTCAGGACCCCGTGTACTGACAGCCACTGGGCTCGTGTGCTAGGAGTGGAACAGCATGCAAGGGGCTCAGTGGAGGGCGGGGACGCTCCTCTTCAGAGATGGCAGTGGGAAAGAGGGAGTGAAAGGTTAGCGGGGCAAGGGGGCCTACCCTGAGGGGTCTTCCACAAGGCTGTAGGAGCAATGACACATAAGAGCTAATGCTTATTGAGGGCCTGCTATGTGCCAAGCACTGAACAAAGAGTGCATCATCTTCCTGAAACTCTCAGTCTCAAGAGGAACATATAAATATTAATAGTATTATCCTCATGTTGCAGATGGGGAAACTGAGACCCAGGTTCAGTCACTTGACCAAGTTGGTTCATCATTGTGCTAATGTGGAAACCCGGGTCTGAAGGCTCAAAGCTCACGCCCCGACCTCTTTTTGGTTCTGCTGCCTTCTTCACAACTTTCTTATTCAAGAATCATCACAAATACCTTCCCAGGAGGGGGTGCTTTGTGGAGCAGATGGTGGTGGTTGTCATGATGCTTTGGCTTCTGTCCCAAACAGAAGGGCCCAGAAACCTCAGCACAGAGATGTTGGATCCTGGGGAATCCAGTCACAAGATGGGCTGAGGATTTTGAAAAAGATTCTTCGCCTTTCCGTTGGTTGTATTATCCTTAGCATGAAGGTATAGAGGCTCAGAGAGGTTAAGGAACTTGTCTAAAGTTACAGAGGGTCATTGTTGATGAGGCCAGGATTTGAACCTGGACAACTATATTGTGTGCTTCTACTCTTCTCCGGTAGGCTGCTGGAGTGAGTGGACACTTCTGGTTAAAATGCAAATATCAACCCTGGGAGGAATAATGCACAGAACTTTTCATAGCTGTGGCATGAATTTCAGAGTAGGAAGGGCAGTTGGTGATCATTTAGGCGTGTGGAACCCGAAGATCAGAGAGGAGATGCTCTTGCCCAAGGTCACACAGCTAGCCAGCCAGGGAGCTGGGTTAGGAGCCTGAGGACAGATGTCTCTAAAGGGTATGACACTGTCTGTCTCCAGCATGAGGCTCATTTCAGTTGGCGCCCTTCAGCTGATCACTCTGGCTCTGTCAGCCACACTGGCTCTACACAGCAGCCGGTCTTTATGGGCACGGACATTTTTATGCCCTTTATTAAGGCAAAACTCATTCCGGAATTTGAGTAACTTTGCATCTGGGGACACGCTTCACGGAGCCCCAGGCGGCTGAGTTGGCTCTGGCTGGGTGACGATGACTCACTTTTATTGCCCTGTCACATTCCAGATAACCTTGCAGGAGGCCGCAGCTGCCCTGGAAGGTAGCCACTCTCCGACGCGCCCCCTCATGCCCTCTGCAGCAGAGGTGGCATCCAGTCTTCTCATCCTGTGCCCCCCTCAACCTCCCCTCTGCCCACCTCTCTGGTTTCTGCAGTCTGTCCCCCTGGGGAAGAAAACTTAACTACTATTTGGGCCCCGGATGAGTAAGTGGTACTCGGAAGGAAAATGAAGATGCTAAACACATTTGTCTGAGTTACATCCATGTTCTTCCAGACCCTGATTTCACGTGGCCCAGACTCTTCTGGCCCGCTCTCTTGAGCACTGTTTCCCACACTGCTCCTCGGGGTTGGCTGGGAGCAGGAGAGACCGAGTGTGGGCCCCTTGGCTTTAAGACACCAGGTGATGAAGCTGAGCAGACAGAAGAAGAGGTGACCCCACGGATGGTGGTGACGTGACCCAGATATTGGGAGGCAGCCTTGATTTCAGCCCTCCTTGGGACCTCTCATTTGTCAGAGCCACGTGGGTTGGGATCTGGTTCTAATGGTGCTGTCGTCACCTGCAGTTGCTTATTCATTTGACAAACACATAAGGAGAATACCGGCTTGTTGCTGGAGACGCTGCTGGGGGCAGGATGCACGAGGTACCAACTGTCATGGGGCTTATGGTCAGACGGAGAGATAATTCTTAACCTGATAATACCAGTTGTTGCTGAATTACACTTGTGACAAGTGCTGTGCAGAAGAGTGAGGTATATAAAAAGGGGGCGACCCAAGTTGGGCGGTCTTCAGGGAGGCTGTCTCCTTCCCAATTCACTGCCCAACTGTGACCTGCTCTGGGCAGCTCCCTGACCCTGCCGCCTTCTCACCGGAGGCAGATGGAGACGAGCCCACAGAGCAAAAAGGCAGCTGTGGTGGTTTTGCCAGTCAGACCTGCTCCCCAGCAGCTGTTTGCTGCGGCTTAGCCTGGTAAGTGAGCATGTTTTTTCCTGTGCGAGGTCTTGTAACTCATGTGGGATGTGCTTGGTCTTCAAGCACAACGTGTCCTAGATCTAGCTGATGACTGGTGTTATCGGTGTTTTCTGCACTGGTGATACCTGTGGTTTTCTGTCTCTCTGTCCGTCCACCCACCCATCAGTTTACCTCTCTTATCTTTCTCTAGTTACCCTCTCCCACTACTTAAAAATTTATTTAAAAGATGTAAATCAAACCTGAATGCTGGTAGACTATAGGCCAGAGTTATTCAAGCTTGGCACTGTTGATGTCTTGGGCCAGATAATTCTTTGTTATCAAGGGAGGCTGCTCTGTGCATTGTAGAATGTTGAACCACATTCCTGGCCTCCTCTCACTAGTTGCCATTAACACCCAGTCTAGTCCCCTAACGGTGACAACCAAAATGTATTTCCAAACATTGCCAAATGTTCCCTGGGGGTCGTAGTTGAGCCCTGGTTGAGAATTCCTGCTGTTAGGCCATCAACCCTTTCCTCCTTCCTGCCCCTCCCCCCACTGCCACCCCAGAGCACTGGTCTCACTGGTTACCCCAGCTGTCATCCCCTTACCTAGACTCAAACCCTTCTTGTTCGCATGAGGACCCCGGGGCTCCAGTGGTTGTCATCGTCCACTGGGTTGAAGACTGAGCCGAGCCTAGTGCCTGGGGCTAACCCGACCGCAGAGATGGACTGACTCACTTGCACAGGGCCTCCTGTCCTGGACCACGTTCCTGGGGACGTGCCCTGGGATTTATGCACCTCTGAGACTTTTTCCCAGCTCCTCACTCCTCTTCTCCAGGAAGTGGCCATTTCCCCCACCTTCCTGGTGATGTTCTTCAGAAACGAATATGGCTCTGGAGGATTTCATCTGCAGAAACTTAAAAGGGAGTCTGTGTGACCACATGGAATTCTCAACATAGAATTAAATGTTCTATTAGAATTACAGCCGTAGAACTTAATAGGACTGAGGGAAGAAACCCATATTTCACGGTAGGGGATATGTCTGCCTGGGAGCCTCATTTGTTGTTGTTCAGTCGCTCAGTTGTGTCCAGCTCTTTGCAATCCCATGGACTGAAGCACACCAGGCTTCCCTGTCCTTCACTATCTCCAGGAGTTTGCTTAAACTCATGTCCATTGAGTCTGTGATGCCATCCAACCATCTCATCCTCTGTCGCCCCTTCTCCTCCTGCCCTCAATCTTTCCCAGCATCAGGGTCTTTTCCAATGAGTCTACTCTTTGCATCAGGTGGCCAAAGTATTAGAGCTTCAGCTTCACCATCAGTCCTTCCAATGAATAATCAGGGTTGATTTCCTTTAGGATTGACTGGTTTGATCTCCTTGTTGTCCAAGGGACTCTTGAGAGTCTTCTCTAGCACCACAGTTCAAAAGCATCAATTCTTTGGCACTCAGCTGCTTTGGGCCTCATTTAACCTCATTTAATCCCTTCCAAGTCCTCTGGATAATATCTAGACCATTACCTCCTGTCCCCTAGACCCCTCCTTGAACACACAATTATTTACTAAACTGGATGACAACCTGCCAGGCTCTGCTCTCAGTATTGGGAGTTGTAGGTATCCTTGCATTCTTGATGCTTAAAGTCTACTGGATAATCACATGTTTAATTTTCTTGATTCTAAAATTCTCTCGATTGTAAGATGCACCACCAATTGAAGAGTGGCCTTTTGGTGGTAGGAGGAAAGGAATAAGTGAAGAAGCAAGAAAGGAAGGAAGATAATTGATATTAAATGTATATATTTGAGATAAGAAGTTTCAGAAACATGGAAATTTGATAAACTTTGATATTTGGCGGTAAGAGGTGCTGAAAAAATATGCCTATAGTTGCAAAAATGCAACTTATTCAGTAAGAACATCCCCAAAGTCCAGTAGATAGGGCTTCATGAAAGTAGGTGTATTATGTTGCTTGGGCTGTCATAACAAAGTACAACACAGTGCATGGCTTAAAACGAGAGAAATGTATTGTCTCACGTGTGTTTCTGGAGGTTGCAGGTCTGAGATCAAGGTGTCTGCAGAACCACGCTCCCCCTGAAAACTAGCAGAATCCTTCCTTCACTCTTCCTAGCTTCTGGTGGTTGCTAACGATATTTGACTTTCCTTGGTTTGTAGCTGTATAACCCCAGTTTCTGCCTCGTCATCACATGGCACTCTCCCCGTGTCTGTATCTGTGACCAGCTTTCCTTCATCTTGTAAGTACACCAGTCATATTGGATTAGGGGCTTGACCTATGCCAGTAGGACTTTATATTAACTGATGATGTCTGCAGTGACCCTGTTTCCAAGTAAGGTCATATTCAGAGGTACTGCAGATTAGGATTTCAACATATCTTTTTGGGGAGCTTCCCAGGTGGCTCAGTGGGTAAAGAATCTTCTTGCAATGCAGGAGGTGTGGGTTTGATTCCTGAATTGGGAAGATTCCCTGGAGGAGGGCATGGCAACTCACACCAGTATTCCTGCCTGGAGAATCGCTTAGACAAGAGGAGCCTAGCAGGCTACAGTCCATAGGGTTGCAAAGAGTCAGACTCAAGTGAGCATGCATGCATATCTTTTTTGGAGAGATGGGAAACATAGTTCAGTCCCCATAACCATAGGTAGCTACTGTACTCTGTTCTTATTTTGTTTGTGATGGTAGCTCTGTGTTTCTATCTTCCCTGTTTATTTTTTTAAATATTTATTTATTTATTCGACTGTGCTGGGTCTTTGTTGTGGCTTCTCTCTAGCTGTGGCACGTGAGCTCAGCAGTTGGGGTGCATGGGCTTAGTTGCCCAGAGGCATGTAGGACCTTAGCTTCCTGACCAGAGTTCAAACCCGTGTCCCCTGCATTGGAGGGTAGATTCTTAACCACTGGACCACCAGGGAAGTCCTTCTGTCTTCTCTCTTTACATGTCCCCCTGCATGAGTGTGGGCTTTCCTGGTTGTTCAGATGGTAAAGAATCTGCCTGCAATGCAGAAGACCCAGGTTTGATCCCTGGGTCAGGAAGATCCCCTGGAGAAGGAAATGGCTACTCACTCCAGTATTCTTGCCTGGAGAATCCCATGGACAGAGGAGCCTGGCAGGCTTACAGTCCACAGGGTCACAAAGAATCAGTCTCACCTGAGCAACTAACATTTTCACGCTTCACTTGCAGGAGTATATTACAGACCTGATATATTTTTTTATTTGCTACTTTGTGAAGTGCAGCTTTACCTTTAAGATTCCCATTGTATTATTTTCCTATGGCTGCTGTAAGAAATTAGCACAAACTTGGTGCCTTGAAACCACAAATTTATTAATAGTTCCAGTCAGAAGTCCAAAATGGGCCTCATGGGGCTAAAATCACTGCTAAATAACACAGTAGTGCTGTGTTCCTTCTGGAGGCCCTGGGGTAGAATCTGTTTCCTCATCTTCTCCAGATTCTAGAGGCTTCCTGTATTCCCTGGCTCACAGCCCCTTCCTCCATCTTCAAGTGCAGCATCCCAAGCTCTGCCCCTTCATCCCATCTCCTTTTTTTCTAGCCTTTCCCCCTTCCTTTTATGGATAATCCAGACTAATCTCCACACCTCGAGATCCTTACTTAACTACATTTGCTAAATCCCTTTGCCATGTAAAGTGATATATGGACAGGTTCTGGGGATTAGGATGTGAACATCTTGGAGGGGGGCATTACCCTGTTATCATGGGGGAAGATGCCCTGGAGAAGGGCATGGCAACCCTCCATGGCGTCCATGGGGTCACAAAGAGTTGGGACATGGCTGAAGGAACTTAGCATATTTGCATGGGGGCACCACACCCAGGATGAAAAAAAAATTTTTTTTCTACACATACTCGAAAGATTTCTCACTGGAGAGGCAATTCTCTCATACAAAAGATGGGATCAGAATCAGAATCAATATCTAACTAGGAGTTAGGATCAGTTCAGTTCAGTTCATTCGCTCAGTCATGTCTGACTCTTTGTGACTCCATGGACTGCAGCATGCCAGGCTTCCCTGTCCATCACCAACTCATGGAACTTACTCAAACTCATGTCCATCGAGTCGGTTATGCCATCCAACCATTTCATCCTCTGTTGTCCCCATCTTCTCCTGCCTTCAATCTTTCCCAGCATCAGGGTCTTTTCCAATGAGTCAGTTCTTTGCCATAGAACTGAGTATTGAAGTTTCAGCTTCAGCATCAGTCCTTCCAATGAATATTCAGGACTGATTTCATTTAGGATGGACTGGTTGAATCTCCTTGCAGTCCAAGGGACTCTCAAGAGTCTTCTCCAACACCACAGTTCAAAAGCATCAATTCTTCAGTGCTCAGATTTCTTTATAGTCCAACTCTCACATCCATACATGACCACTGGAAAAAAACACAGCTTTGACTAGACCTACCTGTAATTGTTAAGGGACTATGGATTGCAAACCAAGAATTGGGGCTTAAAGTCTAACAACAAAAAATTGCTTTCAAAATAGTAAGGCCCTCAAATGTGTAGAACATCTGGCCACCATCGACCCTACGTTCAGCCACATCTTGTCCGTTCTTTCTTTAGGCATTTTCCAACTTGTCCACTTCTTTCCATCCCTATGGCTGCCTACCTGTCCACTCTCCTGTTGAGCCTCACCCGGATGACTCCAGAGTTCTCCTAACAGGTGTCTGCAGCCCCCCAGCAGGCCGAGGGGTCTTTCTTAAGCACACACTGCTCTAGTTAGCTCCCTGCCAACAGTCTCCAACAGGGCTTCATTGCTGTCAGGATGCTGTTCAAGTTATAAGCACGGCCCCCAGACTCCCATGTGATCTGGCTTCTATCCTAAGTCTTCTCTGCTGCCACCGTCCCTGCCAGCAGCTGCTCTGTCTGACAGAGCTGACCCTGTCTCCAGTCCCTCTGTCCTTCCCCATTGCTTTCTGTTCCAGAAACTATTGGGCTTAACCCTTCCTCTTCAAGGATGCCTTCCTTGACCCCCAGAGAGGTTCTGCCTATCACAGCATAGACTCAGTTTGCTGTTGATTGCTCTTTTCAGTCTGTCCACCTCACTGGGCTTTAAGCTCCATGAGGGCAAGCCTTGTCTCTAGCACCTAGTTCAGTGCCTGACGTATAGCAAACCCTCAACACACAGTCACTGAATATGAGACCAGTGAGTCCTGTCTTTGGCTTAATTGTGTGACTTAGAGCAAGTTTTATTCAACCTGTAGGAACTTGAGCTGCATCATCTAGAATAGTGGGTATTGAGGTATGTTTTCCATTCATCACCGGTATTTTCAGTTTTTTTCCTCATCTATCTTCCATCTATACCTATCTCTATCTCATCTATCTCTGTCCTCTCTCTCGTCTGTCAATCTATCTCCATCCATCCATCACTGAGAATCACGGGTGAATGGATTGTTTGAGAGGCAGTTTTAGAAGGAAAGAGTTCAGAAGTCAGAGAGACCTTGAACCTTGATTCTGCTGTTTTGTTCTGTGTGACCTTGGGGTAGGTACTTAACCTGTCTGAGCCTCACTTTACTCATCTGTAAAAATGGTGATGCTTCTAGTACCAGCAGAGTTAAATGGAATGTGCATGTAAAAGGCAGAGCCAGAACCCAGTAGCTGCTTTAAAAATGGTAGCAATCCATATGTGCTGTGCTTAGTCACTCAGTTGTGTCCAATTCTTTGTGAGTTCATGGACTGCAGCCTGCTAGGCTCCTCTGTCCATGGGGATTCTCCAGGCAAGAATACTGGAGTGGGTTGCCATTCTCTCCTCCAGGGGATCTTCCCAACCCAGGGATCAAACCCAAGTCTCCCGCATTGCAGGCAGATTCTTTATCAACTGAGCTACCAGGGAAGCCCAGCAATCCGTATAGCTCCTATTAAAAACATTTGACATGATAAAGTCCATTACAAATACTTTTTAGAGACCTGTTGGTGGGCCAAGCAATGTGGTTCACTTCCTGTTACGCAGAACTCCATCTCTCCATCAGTTCCCTATTCCTCAGCACTTGTTCTGTTCCGGAAACTTGGCAGGTAGTGTGTGCAGTTATTTTCAGAGGAACGAGTGGGTAAAATCGGCAGCGTTTCCCCCGGAGTGTCTGTGCCCGGGTGTATGAGTTTATGGTGCATCTGCTTTGTGTATAAAAGCCTTGTCCTCCCCCCAGCACCCCCTTCTCCCTCAGAAGCAGAGCAAGTGGGGACCCAGGCTCCTTCTGTATTCCCATCGCCTACTAGGGGAGGGCTTACTGTCCAGCCTGCGAGGTTGGAGGTAGGGAAACATTAAGGATGGCTTTGCTTCCAGGTTTCTGGATGAGCAGAGGAAAGAGGTCACAGCTGCGGAGGGTCAGAGGCTTTGGAGAGGTTGAGAGTAGAACTCAGGAGATTCTTCCAACCTGCGACGATGATGAAAATGATAATGATGGTAACATTGGACAATAATAAGGTGATGCTAGTGGTAAAGAACCCACTTGCCAATGCAGGAGACTTAAGAGACTCAGGTTCCATTCCTGGGTTGGGAAGATCCCCTGGAGTAGGAAATAGCAATTCTCTCTAGTATTCTTGCCTAGAGAATCCCATGGAAAGAGGATCCTGGCAAGCTACAGTCCATAGGGTCACAAAGAGTCAGACATGCCTGAAGTGACTTAGCACAGTGCAAGGCTCAGTGGGGCGGTGTGGTATCCACTCCTACTGACTCAGCTCAGGATACCTGAGTGGGATCACTGTGGCGCATCATACATGGGTGGAGGAAGGGAATGTCTTCCTTGCTGCCTTGCTTAGTGTGCAGAGGTTGCCCTGGGTCTTATGGTTGTCAGGTGCTGGGGAGGTGGTGCACTTGCAGTATCTATGCTTGGCAGGAAGGAAGACCTTGACCATGGGCAGATGCTTCTCCCATCCTAAAGCATCATCTGAGGAGGAGGGGTCAGCAGGAGAGCCTCCAGTCTAGCAGAGGTTGTAGGCATCCAGGGGGGTCTCTCTTGACCACTCTGATACTGGTCCCACTCAAAACCATGCTGGGTTCAGAGCCTCTGGTATTGGATCTCCTCTCTCCTCTCTGCCTCTCCTTCCTGCCACACCCCTTTTGCCTCCACACCCTAGTCCTGCCTGCCACCTCGTTTCTTATAATAGCCTTTACCAGGTGGTGCTAGTGGTAAAGAATCCTCCTGCCAATGCAGGAGACGCAAGAGATGTGGGTTCGAGCCCTGGGTTGGGAAGATCCCCTGGAGAAGGGAATGGCAACCCAACTTCAGTATTCTTGACTGGAGAATTCCACAGACAGAGGAGCCTGGCAGGCTATATAGTCCATGGGGTCACAAAGAAATGGACATGACTGAAAGACTGAGCACACACACGGCAGATCAGGAGAATCCTCTCTGACCATTAAGAGCAGAGCCCGTATATTATTAGCCACAGGAAGTCAGTTTCTCTTCCTTAAGTGCAGGGAGGTCTCAGTCTTCACAAAACACAAATCTTTTAATTTCTACTTTCTGAACTCCAGAGTTGAGCTTTTGTAATGAAACAAACAGGTCGACTCATCACCTGAAACTTTATTCTAGTCTCTTTCCTCATTTTGCAAGAGAGAAATCCAAGGCTCAGAGGGAGACTTAACTTGTCCAAGTTGTCAAGCGATTACTAACCAACAGAGCCAGGATCTGAACACTGGCAGTCAGACACCAAAGCCTTTGGTTTAATCGCTGCACTTTCCTGCTTTCTTTGTGGCCTTGGGCAAATATCAGCCTCTCTAAGCCAGTGGTTGGCCCACTGTTGTGTGGAGATAAGGTTTGTCTTGCAGGGCTGTAAGAATAGCAATGGCTGTAGCAGTGATGAGGATGGTAAGGCTGACCAGTACATACTGTTGCTTACTTGCCCCTTCTAAGCACATTTTGAGCTTCCCTGATAGCTCAGCAGTAAAGAATCTGCCTGAAATGCAGCAGACACATAAGAGACTTGGATTTGATCCCTGGGTCAGGAAGATCCCCTGGAGGAGGGCATGGCAATCCACTCCAGTATTCTTGCCTGGAGAATCCCATGAACAGAGGAGCTTGGTGCACTACAGTCTGTAGGATCGCATACAGTTGGACATGACTGAAGTGACTTAGCATGCACACACAAGCATCTTTTATATGCTAACAACCGTCCTCTGCAAGGGAGCCCCGATTGCAGGATTATGGATGATGAACACAAAACACTTAGAACAGTGCCCAACACAATGGGCTACCTGGTGGATCTTCTTACTGTAATTATCAATAGAGACGTGACATGAAACTGGCCTTGGGTCTGAGAGTCCTTGTGAAATCACGGCCTTAACCCCAGCTCCTATGTTTTGGAAGCTTTTCGAGCATATTCTCTCCTGTTTGGCTGCTGCATTCTCCTGGCACCTTCCAAAACACAGGCATTCCCAGTGAGCAGTGAGACATTACCTTTCTCTTCAAAGAATTCCACTTCTTCCCTTTGGCCACCATCTCCCTCCCGGTACCGGGGAATGGAGCCTCGGCGGACAGCATGAATCTGGGGCAGGGCCAAAGGATGACTGCTTCCTGGGTGCTTCTTGACAGAAGAACCGGGAGAAACGAACCCCAGGAGAGAAGGAGAAGCCTGTGAGCGGTCCAGCCTCTCGCGCCGGGTCCCATGGCGGCAGAGCACCTGCCTCTTTCCCTGGGAGCTGCCACGGCCCCCCGTGGCGAGGTGCAGGCCCCCTTCTGCAGGAGAGAAATCTGGCGTTGGGGAGGTGGCGGCCCACTGCTCCCTGGGAGCCAGCTGGCGTATTGGGACCAGCTGCACAACTGAGTTCTGTTCCCTCAGGCTCAGGTGGGAGGGAATCTGGGCCTCCGAAGGCGATGGGAATAATAATAGTGATGTTGACAAGGACAATGGTCACGGCAGCAGCAACGACCATTTAATGAGTGGCAGACTACTTATCAGGCACGTACGTTCATGGTCAGATTTAACCCTTAAAACAACCCCATAAGGTGGGCCTGCTTCCCCCATTTTACAGATGGGGAAACAGAAGCTTACAGGGCTTAACAGACCGTGTGCCGGAAATCAGACAGACACCAGCTAGCCTCAGGTTCCACAGTGACAGACTGGGGTCCTCACTGTTCAACTCCATGGGTGTAGAGGGCACAGAGCCTACCCACCGCCCCCTTCCCCCCTGCTGGTATGTAGCAGCTGCTAAGCGCATGAGCTCTACTTCCTACCCCCTGGATCCAAATCAGGTTTCTCCCACTTTCTGGCTGTGTCACTCAGAGCGGTGTGTGTAGCTGAGCCTCAGTTTCCCCATTTGGAAAATGGGGCAGTAACAGCAATATTAATAACAGTGCCTCACTCGTAAATCATCATCGTGAGACTAAATGAGACCTTCCTTGCAGTTCTCCTTGTCTTGGAACATTTCCAGTTTCTCCGCCTTGACACTGTTGACATCTTGGACCAAATCATTCTTCACTGTGGGGAGCGGGGCCATCCTGTGTGTGTAGATGTCGAGCAGCGTCTCTGGTCTCCACCCACTAGATGCCAGTGGCGCCTTCCACTCCCAGCTGTGACAACTCACACCATCACCAGAACCTGATGGGTGTCCACAGTGCGGGGGCGGGGGGGTGGTGGTGGAAATGCCCTCATTAGAGAATCACTGGCGTTTATTAATATACAGCTTCCCAGGTGGTGCTAGTGGTAAAGAACCCACTTGCCAATGCAGGAAACATACAGAGATGCGGGTTCGATTCTTGGGTGTGGAACATCCCCTGGAGGAGGGCATGGCAATCCACTCCAGTATTCTTGCCTGGAAAATTACACAGACAGAGAAGCCTGGCGGGCTACAGTCCATGGGGTCGCAAAGACACGAATGAAACAACTTAGTGCGTGTGCACATACACACACACACACACACACACATAGACACACACACACATACACATAGACACACACATACACATATACACACACACACTACATGATAGACATTTGGTGATTATTATTCTGACTAAACCACGGACTACTGCAAAGCTGGTCTGCTGGAGAGGTCCTTAACTATTTTCAGAGCCAAGGAAGTGGCTTCTTGAGGAAATTTGGAGTTGCTCCCTAGTTGGGAGTCTGAAGGGAAAACCCAGACAAAAGCTATGCTTTCTCTTTGATAATAATAAGCAACTTTTGCTACCAGGTCCTTTGGGGGGCAACTATTTAAAAGTACCTGGGTCTTCTTTAGCACCATGATAACCCATGGGGACTTCCTTTAAAGTAGTTTGGGTCTCCTATCTTGTCGTTCGGTTGCTATACTAAGTTGTGTCTGACTCTTTGTGACCCCATAGACTGCAGCACACCAGGCTTCCCTGTCCTTTACCATCTCCTGGAGTTTGCTCAAACTCATGTCCATTGAGTTGGTGAGGCTATCTAACCATCTCATCCTCTTTCGCCCCCTTCTCCTCCTGCCCTCAATCTTTCCCAGCATCAGAGTCTTTTCCAATGAGTCGGTTCTTCGCATCAGGTGGCCAAAGTATTGGAGCTTCAGCTTCAGCATCAGTCCTCCCAATGAATATTCAGAGTTTCTTAGGATTGACTGGTTTTAGGCAGCAATAAATGGACACCTCTTATATGCCAGACTCCTGTAATATAGAGAGGACCAGCTAATACTTAGTGGGCTCTTAAACTATGCCAAGCACTGCTAAGTTTCCTATGTGTGTTGTCACAGTTCATGCTGTAACACACCTATTATTATCCTCATCTTGCTGTTGAGAAAAATGAGACACAGACAAGCTAAAGCATCTTGTCTGTGATTACACAGCCAGCAAGTGACTGAACAGCAGTTTACACTCTGGTGGGTCTACCTTCAGGGCCACCTTAATCATCTGAATTGGACAAAATGCCCTATTCTGAGGGAGCTGCCAGCCTGGAAGGGAAGCCAGACAGTGGAGCAGAGGGGCAAGGATAAAGCAAACCCAGGGTACAGTGGAGGCCTGAGGACAGAGAGAAGTACCTCAGTCCCTGTGGTCCAGAGAAGCATCCTCTGACTCGCAGGCAGGGTTTCAGCCTCAGGAGGCCAGGTGGTGAGTGGGACAAAAACATTCTAGCTGCAGAGAGAGAAAGTCCAAAAGTCCCCACGTCCAGAGACATGGAATGGCATGACACGTGTGGTGAATGGCAAACGTGCCGGAGCTGAGAGTGTGAGGCAGCCGGCGTTGGCAGACGAGATGGTCCAGAGCCAGAGGGCATCGAGCGGGGGAACTAGAATATCGATGGAGCCCGTTACTCTCTGAAAAATGTCTGAGATCAACTGGGTGTTCAGAAACTGATTCAAGGAAAAGGACAACAGGGACACGTTGGTTAGATGGAAAGGAAGAAAGAAGCCAACGTTAAAAATGCTGACCAAAAAAATAGCACAGACAGTATTATACCGAGTTCCCCAGGCATGAGTGATCTAGGTCACTGGATCAAGACTGCAGGATCACACAACTCCAGGGGGCCACCCACATCGCAGTCCGTGTCGTTGGTGTCATCAGAGTGACACTTGTCCACCCACACTCTCCACACCGATGGAGCTGTTCTGGGTACCGTCCGTTATGGAAGCCACTTACCTGTGAAACGTGGCTCACGTGACTGTGAAAGTTGCAGTGTGAATCGCTTTTCATTTTAATGACCTTTTAATTAATTAAAAGTTAAATTTCATTAGTGGCTTCCATTTGGGCAGCACAGCAACAGTCTTGCAAGGCCCTGCCTGTGTGGCTGTAACTCATGGCTTTGATTTATTTGTTTCTTGGGCAAACCACTTGCCTTTCAGAACACTGTTATTTTCCTTTCTGTCATCAGGAATGCTACAGTAAAATATGCGATGGGACAAATTAATAGGCATCTCAGAGATAATTAATGGTTTGAGTGATATAAAAAAAAGCCCAAACAAAACAACAAAATCAAACAAACAAACTCAAATGGCTGGACATCCAGAAACACGGCATGCTTGATATCCATGGAACAAGAAGTGTGGTCTGGAAGGCATTGGTGGAGGAGGTGGTGGTGGAGGAGTGGGGATCTGTCACTTTCCTCAAAGGATGACCTGCTAAGCCATGGTCTCCAGCTCAGACCAACTGCAAGCATCTGTCAACTAGGGTCGACTGTCGGAAATGAAATTAATGGCCTAATCCTTCACAATCTGTGATGTGTGCCTTTGCGTCCCCTCCCACTGAAGAAGCAGGATTGCTCCTTGATGTGGGGTTTGGTAAGGTGATTCTCTTTAGACGTGTGTGATTCTTGCAGAGTGCTTGCATCATGGGACTCGCCATCTCGCACCTCTCTCTTCACCATGAGAAGAAATCAAATGGGCCCTCAGCCACCAGAGAGGATGAGAAGCAAGTGGGACAGACTGACTGCAGCTACCCAAGCCCAGCTCAGCCCAGAGCTACACAAGTGAACTCAGCCTGGCTCAGCCAATCCCAGACAACTCACAGGCTCTGTGAGTTAAATGAATGACTTTTGTCATATGTCACCAAGGTTTTGAAGGTGTTAGGTGACACAGTTTAACTGGTATGTGGCTGTTAATGATTTGATTTGAAATGCCCTCATTCTCCCTGAGTATTTGAAATTCCAGTATTTAAAGGTCTATATTACCATTTTCTCTACTCTTTGACACTCAGGTTCGTCTTGCTGGTATTACAAGTTAAATGTTTCTTTTTGGACTTTAAGAGCAATACACACTCATTTCTGGAAATGGTATGAGAAGAGATTTTAAAAATTATGTGTAATATAAGCTTCCAGAGATAACCACTGTTAACATGTTGCTGTATGTCCTTTCAGATAGGCACAGAGATACATAGCTGTACATGCATATATAAACACACACACACAAATGCATGACATAATATTATACAAAGATCTGTGTTCTGCACTGTTTTATTTAGTTCAGCATTTAGATACATCAGCATTTCCCCATGTCCTTAAATACTTCCAGGAACACGATTCCTAGCAGCTGCATCTTAATATGCTATAGCGTGGCTGTATCGTATATTATTTAACCGTTCCCTACTTTGGGACATTTCGATTCTTTGCAATTTTTCACTATTACAAATGATGCTGCAACGTTCATCTTTGTACATAAATCTCAGTGTTTTTCAATGATCGTTCCTTGAGGCTGTGTTCCTAGAAGTGAAATTCCTTGGTGAAAGGATCTGAACAATTTTGTAAGGAATTGCCAAGTTGTCTTCCAGAAAGGGCAATTTATAGCCCCACCAGCAGAATAGGAGAAGGGTCGGTATTTGTAATTTACAAGGGTGCGTTGGAGAAATTTCAAAGCAGACAGATTGCAACTGGGAGCTCTTTGTTTATGGCTTGCACAGGGCTATCAACTGGGACTCACATGGAACCCCATTATACTGACATGGAGGGAACCCCAACACTCTTGACCCAATAGCCTCTGGCTGTGTGATTTCTGGCTGAGCTTAGGTAGTACTGCTTGAGAAAGATAGATGCATCTGAATGTGTAAAGTGCAGGGCATGGGGCCAGCAAATGGCCTCTCTGGAACATCCCTATTGCCTGAGGGAAAACTCCAGCTCCTTCACTTTGTAACTTGGCCACTCTGTCAGTCTACTTACTCTCTTGAAGCCCAGGTTTCCTCATCAGTAAAATGAAAGTAAAGCTGTAATTTAAACTGGCAAATCATCTAGCAAAGGGATTGATACAGAGAAGATACTTGACAAATATTAATTTTGTCCTTTTTTTTTTCCCCTAAAGAGGAACCAGGACTGAGGTGAGGTGGGAAATGGTTACAAATTGAGTCATTCCCAACTGGTTCTTTGACTCTTGTATATCCCAGATGAAGTTTTCACAGTGTGTGATTAAATGAAAAACAATGTATAAGCATATCTATGTGTGTGTGTGTGTGTGTGTGTGCACAAGCTACTCAGTTGTGTCCAACTCTTTGTGACCCTATGGACTGTAGCCTGCCAGGCTTCTCTGTCCATGGGATTTCCCAGGCAAGAATATTAGAGTGGGTTTCCATTTCCTGCTCCAGGGATCTTTTCTGACCCTGGGATGGAAAGTTGAATGGAACCCACATTTCTTGTATCTTCTACATTGGCAGGTGGATTCTTTTTCACTAGCGCCCCTTGGGAAGCCCCATGTATGTGTATGTATATATATATATATATATATATATATATATACACACACACACACAAACAAACATATATGTTTTTGTATTTATTATTTATTTATGATTTATGATTTTTTAGAGCTTAAAATCCTTTCTTAGGTGAAATATGGAATTTTTATCTGATAATGGCAAAGTAAGTGCTGGTTGAACTGATCTTGACACAGATAACAAATTTAAGCTCTGGAGAACAATTAAAAACCGAACTGCCTGCAAGGTGAACGGTGTTGGTTAAAACCCCAATAGAAAACCTGCACCCAAAGGTACAGAGGAAGAGTTATGGACAATTGCTGTCACAGAAAAACAGTCAGAGATGCGGCGCCTCCGATCTATGGATAAATTCCACCCAAATCTCTGGCTGACTCTTGAAGCATCTTTGCATACAGCTAACCCTAAGCATCCCAGATGAGGCTAAAAGAGGTGAACTGAGAACTGAGCTGCTGCCCAACTGGTAGAATTTGCAGTTTGGGTCCAACCAAGTTAATTACTTCCTAAAACAAATTTAAACAAAATCAACACTCCTTAGAGGGGGAATAGAATAGAATGCAGAGTCTCCATAACATTCAAAACTTTTAGGATACAATCCAAAAATTACTTGAAATGCATACAGATAGGAAAATGTGACCGATTCTCAAAAGAAAAGGCAATCTGTTGGAGGCTAAGTCCGAGATGACCCGGATGTTGGAAATAGCAGACAAGGATTTTTAGAGTAACTGTTGTAACTATGCTCCATGATGTAAAGGAAAATCTGCTCAGGGTAAATGAAACAATACAAAATCTCAGCTCAAAATAGAAAAGATAAGAAAGAAACAAATGGAGATTCTAGATCTAAAACAAGCAATATCCAAAATAAAACAAGCAAGCAAGGGGTTCACAGCAAGAGGTTAACAGAATAATGATGACAGAGGAAGGAGTCAGTGAGTTTTAAAATTGATCAGTAGCATTTTAAAGTCTTAATTGATATACTTCCTCTTCATTTTCCAATCTTTCTCCATGCCTCTTCCACCCCCAACAGATGGATAAGCTATTACCCAGGGGAGGGAGAAAAATATATGTGGGATAGTATAAAGAAGAAATGGAGAGGGAAGTGGCAACCCATTTCTGGAGAGTGGCAACAACCCATTCTTACCCAGAGAGTCCCATGGACAGAGGAGCTTGGTGGGCTACAGTCCACTGGGTTGCAAAAGAGTCAGACACGACTTAGTGACTGAACAAAGAAAATAAAGAAGAAATCTACAAGTGCTTGACTTTAATGTTCAAATGTCTCAGCTTCTAGGATAATTAAGATTCAGAAGAATTTCCAAGTGGTTGGAGTTTAAAAATAGTGAGTCTTTTCCCTAGATTGAGGGGAGGGAAGAGGAGAGAAGAGGGAAGTTAAACAGACATAATGGTGCATTCTAGATAAAGACTGGGGTAAAAAGAGATAAGGAATGTCGTTCATTGTCGTTTATATGCCCCAGTTGAGAAGTGACACACATCACTCATCTCACGCTCCTTGTGTGGAGCTAGTCACATGGCCCCACTCAGCCACAAAAAGCCCAAAGAGTATTACCCACCATCAGCCAGGAAGGCAGAAACTGAAAATATCTGGTGGAACAGCGCTGATGGTCACCCCAGTAGGCATCTTGGGATCCAAATTTACTCCCACTGGAGGTACTATAAATACACAAATAAAAAAACACATAAATCCCCTTGCTCAAGAATCTCCTGACTTTCAAATATTTTCCATCCAATCATCTTTCCCCAATACAGTCTGACTATTTCAGAAAGCTATTATCACGGGAGTAAACTAGATAATTCAAAGTGACTCAAGTTGACCTAAACTTGTTTGGGCTTTGTTTGGCTCTCTCCTTCCAAGGCGAGTGTGTCACCTGATCTTGCCGGTCCAGACCCATGGAGACCTGCAGTTTATCAGGGTGGCTAGCTGTTCCCTCTTTCTGTATTGTTTTCCTTCTTGGTGCATGGAAGTTTTCTCATAGGCTTCTTCCCTTATCTTAAGAGACCTTGGGAAGCAAATCCACTCTCTCCTTCATTACTTAAAGAGGCAGATGGGACAGTAATTGTAGGGACCTGTCTAGCTGGCAGGGAAAACAGCGGTGATGGAAAATCCCATCCCATCTCCCTGCTTCTTTTATCCTCTCCCATGCTTTTTTTCCCCAATGCACATTATTCTCTTGGCACATTGAATGACATACGCCTTCCGAAATGCACCAAGACTTACTGACTTTGCACAGGCTCCTAGTTTTGCTGGGAATGTCCTTCTCCCCTCTGTTCCATGTGGGCTCCCACTGACTTACTCATCAACAAAGACGGAGTGAATGCCTACTATGTGCTAGGCATCACCCTAGGTGTTAAGGATACAACAATGAAGAAGACACAGTACTTCGCTCAGGAGCTGATAGTCTAGTGGGAAGAGCTGGACATGAAACAGAGACTATTCAGAGAGCAAGTGCTAAGAATGATGAAAATAGGATGCTTGAAGAGAGGACTGATTTGGATGACAGTGTGTCAAGAAATGAATGCTTGGCTGAGCAAGCTGAAACCCGCACTGTTTACAAAAGCCAAGATATAGAAGCAACCTAAATGTCCATCAACAGAGGAATGGACAAAGAGGTGGTACATACACACGATGGAATATTACTCAGCCATTAAAAAGAATGAAACGACGCCATTTGCAGCAACATGGGTGGGCCTAGAGATGGTCATACTGAGTGAGGTCAGTCAGGTGGAGAAGGGAAATGCCGTCTGACATCCCTCAGATGAGACGAAGGAGAAATATCACATGATATCCCTTATATAAAGAATGCAAAAAGAAGTGCTACAAACGAACTTATCTACAAAACAGAAACAGACTCACAGACTTAAAAAATGAACTTATGGTTGCCAGGGGGAAAGGATAGGGGAAGGGCTAGTTAGGGATATGGAAATGGATGTGAACACACTGCTGTATTTAAAATGGATAACCAACAAGATCCTACTGTTCTAAAGCAGAGCACAGGGCACTCTGCTCAGTGTTATTGGCAGCCTGGATGGGAGGGAAGCTTGGGAGCATGGGTACATGTATATGTATGGTTGAGTTCCTGTGCTGTCCACTGGAAACTATCACAACATTGTTAAGTGGCTATACTCCAATATAAAATAAAAAGTTTAAAATACAGTCTTCCCAGGTGGCACTAGTGGTAAGGAATTCACCTACAAATGTGGAAGATATAAGAAACACAGGTTCAATCCCTGGTTTGGGAAGATCCCTGGAGAAGGAAATGGCACCTCACTCTGGGATTCTTGCTGGGAGAATCCCATAGACAGAGGAGCCTAGCAGGCTACAGTCCATGGGGTCTCAAAGAGTCAGAAATGACTGAGCATCTGAGCACATGCCGTCCAAATGCCAGTTGGAACCCCCTTGTCCCTTAAGAGCTCACTTTGTCACTCAACAAATATTTATTGAGCATCTGCTAGGTGCTGGACTCTGTGGACACATTACTAAGTAAGATAAGATCCCTGCATTCATGAGGCTTATGTTCTGAGGACAGAGAGATACTAAACAATTGATTGTATGAACCAACAGTGCAAGTTCAGAGGGTGGTAAGTGTTCTGAAGAAAGTGATACAGAACTGTGTGGTAAAGATTGTGGGGAAGGTATTAACATACACAGAATGGTAGGGAAAGACTTGAATGAGGAGGTGATAATTGAACTGAAATGAAATTAAAGTTACTTACTCCTTGGAAGAAAAGCTATGACAAACCTAGACAATGTATTAAAAAGCAGAGACATCACTTTGCCTACAAAGGTATGAACCTATGGTTTTTCCAGTAGTCATGTATGGATGTGAGAGTTAGACCATAAAGAAGGCTAAGCGCTGAAGAATTGATGCTTTTGAACTATGGTGCTGGAGAAAGCTCTTGAGAGTCCCCTGGACAGCAAGGAGATCAAACCAGTCAATCCTAAAGGAAATCAACCCTGAATATTCATTGGAAGGACTGATGCTGAAGCTCTAATACTTTGGCCACTTGATGTGAAGGGCCGACTCACTGGAAAAGACCCTGATGCTAGGATAGATTGAGGGCAGGAGGAGAAGCGGGTGACAGAAGATGAGATGGTTGGATGGTATCATCAACTCAACTCAACTCCTTGAGCAAAGTCCTGGAGATGGTGAAGGACAGGGAAGCCTGGTGTGCTGCAGGCCATGGGGTCACAAAGAGTTGGACACAACTGAGCCACTGAACAACAACGAACAACAAGCTGAGCTGAGAACTGAGTGATGAGAAGCACCCAACCCTGGGAAGATCTAGGGGTTGAGAGAGTGGTATACGCAGAGCAGTAACCAGTGCAAGTGCCCTGGGGCAGTTGGCAGGATGGATCTGTCAAGGAACAGAAATAAGGATCTTACAGGGTTATGAACACCAGGATAAGAACTCTGGATTTTTTTTCCTAAAGGCAATGGGAAGCAATCAGAGAGTTTTATACAGAGGCATGATGTGACCTGGATCAGAGACTTTATAAATTTAGATGTCAAGACCTACTTGCAGTTTCGAAGCTCATTCTGGCTGCCGGCAGGGAACTGGCAATGTGGGAGAGGGCAGACATAGAAGCAGGAGACCACGTAGGAGGCTGCTGCCCTCATCCTGCTGGGCACTGGTGGCAGCTTTCAAACTTGCCCCAAATGTCCCTGATCCCATGGCCTGAGATGGTCCAAAGCCCTCCGCATGGTTTCTCAAGGGCTTAGCTCCTGGTGGTCTCCTCCATTCCCAGCCCTTGGTCCTGCACACTGGGTTGCTGACTTGTTGAAGATGAGAGGCATCATATAACACATCACGCTGCACCTGGCCTCCCCTCCATTCCTGGCCCGCGCCTTCATCTTCTGCTCTGGGGAACAAACACATCCCTCTCATGGCTCCATGCAGAGCAATTTCATCCTCTTCTCTTGAAGCCTTGGCATCAGCAGTACTCATGCCCGTAGGTAATCAATTTTGCCCTGGTGAATTTATTAAGACATACTTCCAAACAAATATAACACTTGTTTTCTTTTTTTTTTCAAAGGAGTCCTGGCGAATCAAGTGTTTCCCCGTTTGTGGTTTGTCAATCTCTCCAGTTAGGCAGAGAGCTCCTTGAGGGCAGGGACTGAGTAAGAATAATGTTTGTGTCCTTGATCAAGGTCTCCCAGAATCACAGCCTGGGAGGAAGACTCATTGCACATGGTTTATTAGGAAAGTATTCCCAGGACACAACTGACAGTAAGTGGGTGGGGAAGCAAGACTGGGCAAGGAACGTAGTCACGCGAGCATGAGTCTGGCCACAGCCTGGTCCTGGAGGGGGCTCTGGAGAGTAACTGGCACCTTAGAGTCTGACCCACCTTGAGTCAAGGGGAGATGGGCTTGTCCACTCCTGCCCTTGTGAGTCTTTGCAGATGTCAACTCACAGGCATTTCCACAACTCTGAGATATGAGTGATGGAAATCTTGCAGCTCAAAGGCTCAGCCTCCAACAAAGGTTCAGCACCATGGAGAACAGTACAGAGGTTCCTTAAAAAACTAAAAGTAGAACTACCATATGACCCAGCAATCCCACTTGTGGGCATATACGCTGAGAAAACCATAATTCAAAAAGACACATGTACTCCAATGTTCCTTGCAGCACTGTTTACAATAGCCAGGACTTGGAAACAATCTCCACGTCCAACGACAGATGAATGATTACAGAAGATGTGGTACAGGTACACAATGGAATCTCACTCAGCCATAAAATGGAATGAAATTAGGTCATTTGCAGAGAGGTGGATGGACCTAGAGTCTGTCATACAAAGTGAAGTAAATCAGAAAGAGAAAAGCAAATATCGTGTATTAATGCATATATAGGGGATCTAGAAAAATGGTACCGATGAACCAGTTAGTAGGGCAGGAATAGAGACACAGATGCAGAGAATGGACATGTGCACACAATTTGGGGGAAGGGTAGAGTGGGATGAATTAGGAGATAGCATTGATGGATATGTGGTAGTTGCTTAGTTGTGTCTGACTCTTTGCAACCCCATAGACTGCAGCCCACCGGCCCCTCCATCCATGGGATTCTCCAGGCAAGAACACTTGAGTGAGTTGCCATTTCCTCCTCCAATTGATGTATATACATGACATCATTTACATACATCATACTTTTACACCTATACGTAAAATAGAGAGCTAGTGGGAACCTGCTGCGTAGCACAGGGAACTCAACTAGATGCTCTGTGATGACCTACGAGGGTGGGATGGGGTGGGTGGGGAGGGAGGTCCAAGAGGGAGGGGATATTTGTATACATGTAGCTGGAGAATCCCAGGGATGGGGGAGCCTGGTGGGCTGCCGTCTATGGGATCGCACAGAGTTGGACACGACTGAAGCGACTTAGCAGCAAGAGCAGCAGCAGCTGATTCGTTTCCTTGTACACCATAAACTAACACAACACGGTAAGGCAGTTATACAAACTAAAAAAAAAACAATTAAAAATAACTATGATCTAAAAAATAAAGGTAGTGGGAGTGAGCTGGACATGCGGAAGCTGGGGGATGAGCACAAGGAGAACTGGTAGAAGGGGTGGGCAGGGCACTGACACTGTCCACTATACTCTGTAGCTTCAGTTTCCAGAACCTGATGCAAGATGGGTGCTCCATGGTGTTTGTTGAATGAATAAGTAAATCAGTGTCTAGGATTTTAGACAGGTATGGATTGCAGTGGATACAAGGAGATTGGAAAGTCAGGAAACTCTTGGTGAAGAAGGTTTTTCCAAGCTTCAGGGACAGGATGTGGACCGGCAGGGTTTGGAACCCCAGTGACAATGGCTGGTAAAGTTCAGATGCCATCATGATGGTTGCTGCTGCTACTGCTGCTAAGTCGCTTCAGTCGTGTCCGACTCTGTGTGACCCCACAGATGGCAGCCCACCAGGCTCCCCCGTCCCTGGGATTCTCCAGGCAAGAACACTGGAGTGGGTTGCCATTTCCTTCTCCAATGCATGAAAATGAAAAGTGAAAGTGAAGTCACTCAGTCGTGTCTGATTCTTAGTGACCCCATGGACTGTAGCTCACCAGGCTCCTCCATCCATGGGATTTTTCAGGCAAGAGTACTGGAGTGGGATGCCATTATGATGGTTAGCCATGCCCTATTCTCTGAGAATGTCCCAGTAGCAATCATTATGCTCATGTGTTGTTCTGACATTTACAACTTGCTTTTCCATTTAATTTTCTCGTTGGGTCCTTAAAACGTGCCCATGAAAGAGATGCTGCATTTTGGATGAGACAGCGGAGGCTCAGAGAACTCACTAAGTTTTATATAGTGGAGGAGTGGCAGAACTGGGACTTGAACTTGTCCCTAGAGGTGTTGACAATGACTGGGTTCCTAGGGATGCTTAAGACGATCATTTAATGAAGCTGCTCTTTGCTCTGGGGCAATGCAGTGTGAGATAGAGGTTGCAAAATTGGTGACCCACTTGCTGAAGCTCCAATACTTTGACCACCTGATGCGAAGAACTGACTCATGAGAAAAGACCCTGATGCTGGGAAAGATTGAAGGCAAGAGGAGAAGGGGACGACAGAGGATGAGATGGTTGGATGGGATCACTGACTCAATGGACATGAGTTTGAGCAAGCTCAGGGAGTTGGTGATGGCCAGGGAAGCCTGGTGTGCTACAGTCCATGGGGTCTCAAAGAGTTGGACATGACTGAGTGACTGAACTGAACTGAACTGTGCTAATTCTCTGACCTGTTTCGGGTGGCACGATGCTATGGTCTTAACCCTCTTCGCTGGGACTTGGGTGTTGTCCCCTGTAGATGGGTCACCCCATCTCCAGTCTTTAAACATTCCACACCACTCTCTATAGCTGCACTGTCCAATACGGTAGCCACTGGCCGCCTGTGGCTACGGAGCACTTGCTAGGTGACTAGTCCAAATTGAGACGTCCTCTTGAAAATCTGCAATTGCAAATCTGGCTCCCGTTGGACTGGTACTGGACAGTGCTGGCCTAGAGTCTCCCACATCAGGCCAGCATCTTGCCTTTCTGCTGCCCACCTGACCCTGTAGGCACATCAATTTGCAGTTCCTGCTGAACGAAAAGGAAGTATAAGCTGGAGGGAGGAGACTAGAGTTCAAGTCTGACTCTGACACTTGCTGTGTGACATTCGGAAATCTCCTCCCCTCTCAGTGCTTGGTCTCATTTCATGATGAAGACTTTGGACTTAATCTCTAACTTTCCACAGCTGAAACTTCCTCTCCCACACACCTCTGAATTTACCCTTTTGTGGTGGGATGCTGCCTGCCAGCTTTGAGCTAAGCGTTCCCTGCTGCCAGCCCCTCCTCTTGCCCTGATTCCCAGCATTCCGGCTGCTTCTGCATCTTTAGGGGGCCCTGTTTCCATCAGGGGCCTCCCTCCTCACTCCACAGGGGGTTGAATCCTGGCTCATTCCGCTTGGCTTGTTGTTTACAAAATGAGAGGTTGACCATGTTTCTCTTTTTTGGCTAATATCTGCAACTTGCCCTCATTTAACTCACATATCTCAGCTATTAGTTTGCTCACCTTCAACAATTATTGTCATGCACCCTTGGGCTCATAAACCATTGTTCCAAGTGGTGTGTCGCCTATTTTAAGAACTTAATTTGTTTGTAATGTGCACATCAGCTGCATGATTTGTTTCTTGCTTGTAATTAACTTTTAAGCTGATGCCATTCCCCCACCAAAACTGAAACTCAAGGTAAAGTTGGTAAGATTAATCATGCTGGCTGCATCCAAATCTTCCAACATCTTCATTGGACTCAGCAAGTTTGGGGGAAATGATATTTTTTTCCCTCCACTCCCATCTGTTACCCTGCCGATCTTGGAGCCAATCCATCCATTAGCGAGCTTGAGTGTTGGAGTTGGAATCTAACACTCTCCAGTGTTTCCAGTGCCTGTACCAGGATAAGCAAACTTTCCCCCCAAACCCCCTTAACCCTGGAACTTGAATACATCTCTTCCTTCCTGAGAGGGTCCCTGGACTCAAGGATGAATCATGAAACCCCTTACTAAGTTGTATAATACCTCTCCGCTTTCCCTAGTTGTGATTGCTGATTTCCATGGTCTTCTGCAGTGACGTATTCAGCAATGCCTTGGATTCATAATCTGCACTGTTGGAGGCAGTGATTGGGTTGGACAGAGCCAGCTTTATTAATCTTTCCATTTAATGACACGACACCCTATCTGTGGCTCATGTGTGAAATCTGAATTCCAGGCAGCTTTCCTCTGTGACCGAGCAAATTGAGAAATTAGGCTGTACTAGATCCATGCTTCTCAAACCTTAGTGTACATGTGAGTCGCCGAGAGATCTTGCTAAAATACAAATTGTGATTTAGTAGGTCCAGAATGGGCCCTGAGCGCGAGTGTGCTCAATTGTGTCTGACTCTTCACAACACCATGGGTGTAGCCCACCAGGCTCCTTTGTCCATGGAAATTGTCAGGAAAGAATACTAGAGTGGGTTGCCATTTCCTATTGTCGGGGATCTTCCCGACCCAGGGATCGAACCTACGTCCCTTGTGTCTCCTGCATTGACAAATGGGCCCTAAGAAACTGCATTTTAGCAAGCTCCCACAGAAGCCAATGCTGCTAGTCTAGGACCACACTTTGAGGTGTGGGTACTAGACTGCATGCCTCACGAAGACTGGAACTGTATCGCTGACACATGAACGCTCTCAAGGATCTGCAGACTGAATGAGTGAATGAATGAATGAAGGAAGGAAGGAACTATACTCAGGAATACAGATCACACTCTACCAGATCGATCTAATTGGAATGAAATGTGTTCCTTATTCCCACACTAGCCAAAAAAAAAAAAAAAGTAGTTTTATATATTTCCCAATTTAGGAAGGGCTAAATGTCATATGCCGATTTATCTCCTCCCTATATATGGTATTTATGTGTGTGCACACACATATGTTTGGCTTTTGGAAATGAATTTATAGTAACAGAACTGCTCTTCGCCATGCATCTCTTTCTAAGTATAGCCTGCCTGCCTTCCTCCGAAAGGGCCGGCTTCCAGAAGAGCCCTGCAAACAGAAATCCTTGTTCCCGTTTTTAAGATTCTTCGGAGAGCTGCCTGGTTCTCCCTCTGAAAACCCGGCTTTTCCAGCGTTCTTCCAGGTCTCTCATGACATCAACGGAGGAGCTTCAATTAAGTGCTGACTCTCTGTAATCCCTCTCTCGAACCTCCTGAAGCGTCTATTATTTTTTTAGCTACTACGGATGCTTTGTTCATTTTTTTTCACGAGGCAAGGATTGTAAATCCATTTATACACACACCGAGACTATTTCTTCTGAGGCTGGAAGTCAGGATGTAGGATGGGATGAGGGTGTTCATTTAAAGAGACAGAGGGGCAGAATGCTTTAAATGCTTTTAATGCACCCGATTTTATATTTGGAATTTCATCTTCATTTTCTTCAGGATGTCCTCCAAAATGTTTCAGGATCCACCTGAATCTCTTCCTCCAAGACAGGCTGTGGGTTCTCCTGGATTTTCCCACCAGGCCCCTGGTTTCCTGGCTCAAGCCTCCCCCGTGGGGTACGGGAGAAAGTCAAAAGGAGGAGCCCAGAGGTTGTCATTTGCCGAAGCCTGGTAGCTATGAGGTGGTGAGGATGCTCCACAGACTCAGGCACTCTGACCCAGAGCCGGCAACCTTTCCTCTTATGCTGCACGGTCGTGCTTCTCACACTTTTGTCAAGGACTCCGTGGGGACCTTGTTATTATAAAATGCAAGGCCTGGACTTCCCTCATGGCAGTTTATAGGAATCCACTGGCTAAAGCAGGGGACACTGGTTCGACCCCTGGTCTGGGACAATCCCAACTATGCCGAAGTGCCATAGCTATAGAGCCTGAGCTCTAGAGCCCATGCTCTGCAACAAGAGAAGCCAATGCAATGAGAGGCCCACACACCACGACTAGAGAGGAGCCCCTGCTCGTGGTGACTAGAGAAAACCCACGGGCAGCAACAAAGACCCAGCACAACCAAAAAAATAAAAAAAGTTTAGTCACTAATTCGTGTCTGATTCTTTGTGACCCCACGGACTGTAGCCCGCCAGGCTCCTCTGCACATGGGATTTCCCAGGCAAGAACATTGGAGCGGGTTGTCATTACCTTCTCCAGGGGATCTTCCCAACCCAGGGTTGGAACCCACATCTCCTGCATTGCAGGTGGATTCTTTATTGCTGAGCCACCAGGGAAGTATATGCACACACACACACACACATACACACACACAAACACACACACATATATAAAATTATTTTTAAAAACGAAGGGTCTGATTTAACAGCTCTGGGGTAGGGCCTGAGAGTGTACAGTCCTAGCAATCTCCCAGGTAATACTGATGCTGTTGATCTGTGATCCACACTCTGAGAACCACTAATCTAGCTGGTCTTATCACCCCTTGAATACACATTGAGATTTTTTAAAAAGACCACCTTGGCCCCACCCCAGAAATTCTGATTTAATTGGTTTTGGGTGCAGCAGTCTGAACATGATGAGTTTAAAAACATTCCCTGGATGAATCTAATGTGTAGCAGAGCTGAGAACCACTGTTCCGGTGCCTTTTGTTGAGACTTCATCAGTTCCAGGACCACCCCCTGGCCCCCAAGACTCCCACCCATCTGCTCTCCTCCAGAACAGTGCAACCCCCCATGTCTGGGAGATGGGAGACCAGATTCGGGGTCTCCTCTTCACCCCTGTCCTACCCTGGGCTGGTTGGTTAGACTGGAGGTGCTCTGGGTACCAAGGCAGGGGGGAGCAGGCAGGTGTTAGGCTAAATCTGTCCAGGTACACCACAGGGAGAGGAACAGGGGTCTCTCCTGGAGGGGCCAGGACATGCTTCCAAGCTGCTCTTTGCTGGAATGTTCAGCTGCTGAGCTGAAAATAGCTTCCTTGTTGCTGTCCAGGATGTGTCAGCAAGCCCAGGGATGCTGAGTGCCCAGGAGACAGCTGTGTGGAGCCTTAGGGTATGTCAGCCCCATCGTGGGTCTAGGTGATGAAGGTCATCTAGTCCAGCTGTTTCTCAGTGATCTGGATCTAGGAGACTCATCACAGCAGGTATCAGTTTCCTATGACCGTTGTAACGAATTAACTCAAACTGAGTGGCTTACAATAAACACAAATTTATCTTACAGTCCTGGAGGTCAGAAGTCTGAGTGAGTGAGTCAGCTAAAAATCAAGATGTTCTTTTTGGAACTTCAGGGGAGATTCTGTTTCCCCATCCTGTCAGATTCTAGAGGCTGCCTGCACTCCTTGGCTCACGGCCCCTGCCTGTGTCTTCAATGCTAGCAATAGCCAGTTGAGTTCTTCACACACATCATCACTCTGACCTCTTCTGCCTCCCTTTTTCCACTTTTAAGGATGCTCCTGGTTAAGAAGTCCAGACTCCTCTCCCTATTTTAAGGTTAGCTAACTAACAACGTTTACTTTCATCTGAAATCTTGGTTCTCCATTGCCATGTGATAGAACACATCCTCAGGTTCTGGGGACTAGGATATAATATCTTTGGCGGGGGGGGGGGGGCACGATTCTGCCTAACAGAGTTTCGGGGGTGAGTCTGAGATCCCTGTTTCCAATCTCTCATTTCAACCAGAGCAGTTCTGTTAAACGTGTTTCCATGCAAACTTTTCTTTGAAGAGAGCATTCCAAGGCTAACAGTTTTTCCACCAGAGGTCAGGTCTCTTCCTGCTCCAAACAGGATCCCTGATTCAGCAGCACGGGCATCACGTGGTAGCTTGTTAGAAATTCGAACCTCAAGCCCCTCTCCAGAGCTGAGTCTACATTTTCACCCAGACCTCGGGCAATGTGTCTGCACACTAAAGTTAGAAAAGGCCTGGATTAGACCCCTGTGACTGTGGCTGCTCACGGAAACAACCTAGAGAGTTTTAAATCACACTGATGCCTGATTCGTGGCCTGGGGTGTGACCTGGCCATTGGAATTTTTCAAATCTTCTGTGCTCAGTCGTGTCCTGCTCTTTGCAATCCCATGGACTATAACCTGCCAGGCTTCTCTGTCCTTGGGCTTCTCCAGACAAGAGAACTGGAGTGGGTTGCCATGCCCTTCTCCCAGGAATCTTCCCAGCCCAGGGATTGAACCTGAGTCTCTTACATCTCCTGAATTGGCAGGTGGGTTTTTGTTGTTGTTATTTTAACCACTAATGCCACCTGGGAAGCCCAGGGCCTGAGATTCTGCTCATCCAATTTGGGAATGGTGGGCTAGCCCAGCTTCCTCCTAATGCTTAAGAGGTCATCTCTCCTAGAGAGGGAAAGTGACTTGCCCAGGGTCACTGCCCGCCCAGGATCACTACCTGGTAAGGGTCACTGCCCCTCCCAGGAGAGGACTCACACTCTTGACTTTACGGGTTGAGAATTTCTGCCCCTACTCAGAAAGCAAAAACAGTAGCAACAATATCAACGTCAATTTGAGTGGAGGATGGGAAGGGAGGAGGATCTTTTTTTTTCTTTCTGCCTATATCCTTCTTTAGGGTTTGAATTATTTTTAATGTCAAGCATGCTGTAGTTTTAATATATATAAAAATGGTTAAGGTTGGATAAGACACAAATCAGAATGAAACCCCAGGGTTCTAATGATGGTGACCATTTTTTTGAAAACCCACCATGTACTTGTACACGTTTCTTCATTCAGTCCTCACTGCGTCTTGACAGAGTGGGAGGTAATTGCCTCATTTTGCACATTTCTCGGTGACCTCTCGAGTTTTGTCAGCTAGGCACTGAGAGCCAGCAGACAGCTGACCTCTTGAATGACCTGCCGTTGGCTCTTGGCTTGGCCCCTGGTACAAGGCAGGAAGTCTGGGTGTGCAGCAGCCCCCAAAGGTCTCGCCCTAATTTCCTGTCTCAGGAAGTCCTTCCAACTCATCTGTCACATGCTTTGTGGGTCCCTGTTCTCTGACCATCAGCACAGGACTGGAAATAAGATGCTGTGTGTCACCTGCCCATCTCCTTTTTATTTTTCTTTTTCCTCTGTCTTAGTAAAGGCATCAAGAAACCACCTGCCTTTGCCTTTATTAATTTGGTTCCTAAATAGCCCCATGACACAACCATACACCATAGAAGAAACACTTGGAAATCTTAATGGTTGTTATTATGAACTTTTTGAAGTTCAAACCCAATGCATATCATTTACCTGCTTTATCAAATTAGTCATGAGGATGGAAAAACATGATAAACATAATAGCTAATATTTAGTGAGGTTTAATCCTTGCCAAATTCTATCCTTTACCTGTTTGAGTTCATTTAAATCTCACAAGCCCAGGAGACAGTACAATCATAGCCCCATTTTACAGATGAGAATATCAAGGCTCAGAGGAAATGGGCAGATGCTAGGAAATGGCCTGGTCTGTGCTGTGCTGTGCTTAGTCACTCAGTCATGTCCAGCTCTTTGCGACCCCATGGACTGTACCCTGCCAGGCTCCTCTGGCCATGGGCAAATGTGCAGTCATGGGTTTCCTCTCCCTCCTCCCTCTGTCCTTCTCTCTTTCTTTCTCTCTCACTCTCCACCCTTGACAGCTGTCTGGTCAAATCCCAGACTTTCCCTAGAGGACACCCCACCAGTCCTCCTCGGCTGAGGGTCCTTAACTCTGGGGGATGTCAGCCCCTCTCTCCACCTCAGTTTCTCCTCCTAGGCTCTGCCATTCTCTCCGAGGTGCTGGGAGGATTCTCTAAATAGTTCCCTCGAGGTGCTGGAAGCACTGGGTGGAGAAACTCACTATAAATACCCAGCATTTATAATTAGTCTTCGTGGCGGCACAGTTCTGCGTGTGGGGGAGGCAAACACCTGCAGGGGCAGAAAGTCAAAACGCAGGGCCTGGGGGCTCTCGAGGGCTGGCTCCCTGGTGCCTCCTGCGCTGGAGAGAACCCTGGGGAGTGAAGCCCCCAGGCAAGCAAGGGCACAGTGGCAGGCCCCCCTCTCCCCGCCAACCCCGTCTCACTGCAACCCCACGCAAGAACAGTGGGGCCTGCTAAGGGCACCCAGCTCCATCGCTCCCTGTCTGCGGGACCTCCTGCTAATTACTTTGCTGGCCTGAGACTCAGTTTCCACATCTGTAAGATGGGAATGATCATTCCTATTGGGAAGAGTTACAGATAATGTGTATAAAGCTCCCAGCACTGGCGCATGCAGTAGGTGCTTATTGCATGTCAGGTTCTTCTTGTTCCATTGTGTGCACAGCTAGGCAGACACTCTCTCATTGGCATATCAGATGGGCCTCTTCTGCTTAAAGACTTTCTGAAACTCCCCATCGGCTGCAGGGTTTCCACCATGCCGGCATCTTATCTGGATGGTCCTCCTCAGAGCTGAGATTCACTTGCTCACAGCTATACATTCCAGGAGAGTGTGTCTATCATCTTCTGCCTTCTTCCCTGAGGCCTTTTCAGATATTCCCAGAACCTGCCAGAACTTGCTCAACTATTCTGCTCCCAAGTGCAGAGTAAAGAGCAAGGGGAGCAACCATCAACCAACAGGGAATGGGGCTGGTGAATGAAAGTGCTAGCCTCCCTCCATCAGTAGGACATTTCTGGGAGACTTCCTTCTTGCCTCTCAGAAGTCCTGGCAGCATCAAGGACCCCCAGCAGTTGTCTTGATGGTGAACATGTATATGACTTTCCCTCCCAGATCTTCCATAACCTTCTTCCTATTTCTTGAAGTCATCTCCCATATAAACCACCTGTCTCAGGCTCTGTTTTGGGAGAACCCAGTTCATGACAGCATCACATCTGAAATAAGATCCAGACTCCTCAGTGTGACTGCAGAGTCCAGCGTTTTCATCATTTCTTCCTCACCTCCCATCTCCCGCCCGCTTCCAGCCTGGCCAGCCTCCTGTCTTCTTCTAACTTACCAAGCATCCCCTCCATAGCGTCTTTGCACATGCTGTTCCCTCTGGCTGGAATGCTCTTTATCTGTGTCAGTCCTTCAGGTTTCAGATTAAGCCTCAGTCCCTGAGAGAGCATCACTCCCTCTTGGCCTCATCTCCTGCAGGTTCCAACCCCTTTCATTCTCTTTCATGACAATCTGTTTCCGTTCACACGTATGGATTTGAAATAGTATATTATTTGAATATTAACTGTTACCTGTCTCCCCCCCAACTGTGGTGGTTTAGTCGCTAAGTCGTGTCCAACTCTTGCAACCCCATGGACTGTAGCCTGCCAGGCTCCTCTGTCCATGGGATTCTCCAGGCAAGAATATTAGAGTGGGTTGCCATTTCCTTCTCAAGGGGATCTTCCCAACCAAGGAATCAAACCCAGGTCTCCTGCATTGCAGGCAGATTCTTTACCGACTGAGCTACAAGGGAAGTTACCTCTCGACTATAAACCCCATAAAATAGGGACAGCCTCTGCCTAGTCTATGGACTCTATAGCATCCGGCACAGCTTTTGACACACAGAGTATAGTTAACAAATATTTATTGAATGAAGATGGGATGCAGATTGGTTGGTTCCCCCTCCATCCCAGGCTTTCTCTATCTGCCAGACGACAGGATGTCAGCAGAGGACTTTTATGGGGGATGGCAAGGAAGCAGGAGAATACAGTCTCAACCCTTACCTCCCTGCTCCCACTTTGCCGGCATCAGAGGATCAGTGAAAGAGACTCTCCAGTCTGGAGCGGGGCCCCAGGAGGACATATCCATGTGCTTCCTCCATGAGCAGGAGATTTCTTCCACACCTGGCTCTGTTATCTGGAGCATGCTCAGTGTGACTTCGGGGGGCTCAGGAAACATGATCTTCACTGTGGGCCTCTGTAAGGAGATGGCCAACTTGCAGCTGGTTTGTGTGACCCTGCTTATCTCCAGAGACATCAGAACCATAGACTTGGCCAAGAAGGGATGGGATGCTATTAATCCATGATTTATAGTGTGCTGTCCGAGGTCCAAAACCGCCTGGAGGTGCCGTGTACCAACTCGGCTGCACAGTTTACTGGAAAAATGTAGATGAATGGTGTGCACCTGGTTTCAGTTTTTATGCCACTTACTCAGCCCCCTTTTGGCTGTGTGACCAGGGGGAGACAAAAACGAACAAATGTCTCAGGGAAACTTATGCCTTGGCATCCCTGAGACTGAGATCTCCCACATACTGTTGGGCAGCTCGTGTTCCAGAGACCAAGCTTGTTCTGTGTGACTGAGAGGGGCCCCGAGCAACTGCTCATGGGTGTTATGGATCTTCCTAAAGTTGCTCTGAGGAGAAGGCAATGGCACCCCACTCCAGTACTCTTGCCTGGAGAATCCCATGGATGAAGGAGCCTGGTGGGCTGCAGTCCATGGGGTCGCTAAGAGTCAGACACGACTGAGCGACTTCACTTTCACTTCTCACTTTCATGCATTGGAGAAAGAAATGGCAACCCACTCCAGTGTTCTTGCCTGGAGAATCCCAGGGACAGAGCAGCCTGGTGGGCTACCGTCTATGGGGTCGCACGAGTCGGACACGACTGAAGCGATTTAGCAGCAGCAAAGTTGCTCTGAGTTCATTTTTCGGCATCCTTTGCCTATAACAAAATCTTCCACGATTCCTGCCTGTCGGAGTCTTGCGACTCCTCTTGGTGGTCTGACCCAACATGGCTGTACAGCTTGTCTCCTATGTGCTGTGAGTGCTCAGTCGCTTCAGTCGTGTCCGATTCTTTGAGACCCCTTGGACTGTAGCCTGCCAGGCTGCTCTGTCTGTGGAATTCTCCAGGCAACAATACTGGAGTGGGTTGCCTTTTCCTCCTCCAGGGGATCGTCCCGAACCAGGGATCGAACTGATGTCTCTTGCCTTGGCAGGGTGGATTCTTTACCACTAGTGCCACCTGGGAAGCCCTTGGTTTCTGGCAGTTTCCTCTCTTAACACTGAAATTGTAGAATCCTAGATGTTTCATTTAGGGGGCCCTCGGGGCTCTGGGCTCTGGTATCTGCTTCTTATGGATGAGAAGACGGACCCATGGAGAGCCAACCTGCATCTCACAGAAAAGAAGAGAGAGCAGCGGAAACCCAGCATGAAGGTGTGAATTGCCCATTATCACTAAGCAAGTTATACTCAGAGGAGAGAAATGTTACCTATTATCTCATCATCCAGAGACAACAGTGGCTAACATTTTTAATACATTACCATTTGGTCTTTTTTCCCCTTCACATATATATTTAAACATAATTGGCATATATTGAATAAATCATTTTATTCTACTTGTTCTACTAATCATTTGTTCTACTCTTTGCCTCAGTCTTACATTATGAACATGAGTTGACGATCATATAAAAGACTCAATTTCTTCATTTGTAAAATGGGGATAACAATAAGAATGATAATAATACCTGTACCTATATTATAGGGTTGTTGTGGAGATTAAATGAGAACATGTATGTAAAAGCTTTTAGCCCAGTATGTGGTATATACTAAGTGCTCAGCAAAAATCTTTATTACAATGAAATATTTAAAATCATAAATGGCCACATAAGAGTCTATTGAGTGAGTATGTCATTATTATGTAGCTGTTCCTTTACTGAACCCACAGGTAATAGTTAGGAATCAGGTAATCAAGTTAATTCTCAACTCTTTTTCTCTACACAGCACTGTATCACCTTCCGTGTGTGTATGTTTGTTAGTTGCTCAGTAGTGTCTGACTCTTTGCGACCCCGTGGACTGTAGTCTGCTAGGCTCCTCTGTCCATGGAATTCTCTAGGCAAAAAAACTGGAGTGGGTTGCCATTCCCTTCTCCAGGGGATCTTTCTGACCCAGGGATCGAACCTGGGTCTTCCGCATTGCGGGCAGATTCTGAGCCACCAGAAAAGCAAAATGTGAATGCAGAGGACACGGGAGCCCCCGTGTTGTTGATAATGATGATCATGGCCCTGATGAAATAAGGGGTGCCCTGAGTCACTAGACCCTCTGATGACCAGGAGACTGTCTCAGCCTGGAGGCATCTTGGAGCTTAGTGGAGAGCAAGCTCCCCAACTCCCTGTGACGGTGGGGTGGGAAGGGGTGGACCGTGCACATGCCCCACAGACGTCAGACGAAACAGGAGACCCAGGGTCAAGTGGCCTGGGGGAGGGGTCAGCAAGGGTGTCCTGGAGCAGGTACAGCGGCGATGTCACTATAGATTCGTGTCCTACTGAAGCTCCTCTGAAAGCTCAACCTGAGACACGGACGTGGGTACAGGTGTTTTATTTGGGAGGGGAGGCAGGGAGGCAGGGGAGAGAGGCGGGTGTGTCCTGGGAGGAAGGAAGCCAATAAAAGGTGTGTTATTGAATTATGGACGCCTGGTCCTTGGGGCCTCTGGGACCCTCAGAGGCGCCACTGGAATGTCCTTTAGATCTGTCTGTCCAGAGCACAGGCTCATGAGCATTGATCCATGATGGCTGATGGTTGCCTCGGGGTGTAACTCCTCTGCGATTCCAGGCCGCCTCGGGTGTGGAGACACAAGAGAGTGAGCTTCTGTAGTTCTGCAGAAAGCCCCAAGACAGGAACACGGAGGGACGTGGGAGCCTGGGAGGAACGGTGTCGGATGCATGGGATCCAGACAGGCAGCCGCCTCTGAAGCTGGGGGGGGTGTCCAGGGAAGCTAGAGGGGACGAGGGATTTGCTTCAGAAACAAGGATGACATGGTGCTTCAGTGCCCTCACCCAGCAATGCCATGCCTTCCCCTACAGTCAGGAAATCCTCCCCTGTGTCCGCCGTGAATCGCTCTTGCTGTAGTTTCTTCCTGTTTCCCTTTGTTTTAAGCCTAAAAGGAGATGCAGAGCAGCTGGCCGTTGTCAGATGGAAATGCTAGAAAAGATACAGATTCTTGGCAGCCAACCCCTCCAGGTTCATTTCAGGCTAGACCCGTGCCCCAGAGGACCCCTCTCTCCTTTCCTGATGTTATATCTTTCTTAATCCACTTACACCAGATGTGAGCACCTAGCAGACTGATGATCTGCTCCATCAGGTGGTCCAGATGATAAAGTCTTCTTTTTAATGACAGCTACAGGTGACGTCAGTCATTTAATGTGAACCAGGCCCTTGAATTGGAGAAGGAAATGGCAACCCACTCCAGTGTTTTTGCCTGGAGAATCCCAGGGATGGGGGAGCCTGGTAGGCTGCCGTCCATGGGGTCACACAGAGTCGGACACGACTGAAGTAACTTAGCAGTAGCAACAGGCCCTTGAGGCTCAGCTGGTAAAGAATCCGCCTGCAACGTGGGAGACCTGGGTTTGATCCCTGGGTTGAGAAGATCCCCTGGAGAAGGGAAAGGCTACCCATTCCAGTATTCTGGCCTGGAGAATTCCATGGACTAGAGTCGGACACGACTGAGCGACTTTCACACACAACACAGGCCCTGTGTTGGGTGCTTGACTCATTTCAACTCTGAACCGCTCCTGTGCCAGGTTCTTTTAAGACCCATCGTACGGATAAGGAGACTGAGGCTCAGAGAGGTAGATGTTTCAAACATGAGGTAAAACAGGGCTTCAAGCCATTACCAAGTCATCTGCTCCCCTCCCTTCAAGCAGGTGTGGGTTCACCTCTTTGTAACACACTGTGTGCTCAGATGCTCAAGGGGGTGCCTTGGAGTTTCACTATATATTGTCCTCTGGGGGCCCTTTGCATACCTTCCTGGTCTTGAGTAGGAAACAGCTGTTAACATTTGGGAAGATGATCATGGGTAACAGTAAAGTTACTGTACAGTGAGTAACACACGCCTGTTAACCTCTGTACCTGTCCAGTCCCCAGTGGACAGATGAGGAGACTGAAGCTCTGGAAACTGGGGAGTTACTCAAGCCACATGGGGGTAAGAATTGGAGCCAGTTTCAAACTCAGCTTGTTTGATTGCAAAGCCAGTGAGGTTCCACACTAGCATTTACAGGACGCCTTCTTTAGGGCTGCCATAAAGTCCACAGATAAAGGTTAAGGATGCACAATTAATGACTTATTGATATTACAACACATGGCCAAATAATCTCCTGGTGCCAGTCCTTATGGACTCCTTGTAAGTGCCTGGTCGGGGAGGGATTGACAATGACTAAGGGCGCTGGGTAACTCTGACATAAGCACTGGGTGGTGGAAACGACGTTGAAGGGCCGAGGAAGCCTGCACCAAAGAGCCAGCTGGCTCCAAGCTGAGAGAGAGGGTGGGGGTGGATGGAGGGTGATGCAAACGTGTTTCCTTTACAACAAGAAACGTGCCAGTTAGCGAACACTTGGCACAGAGGACCTGAAATGATCTGGCTCCTCCGGCACTTTCAGGATGGGGCACCTGGCTCTAAGACCCGACAGCTTCTCAGGGCCACACCCCCCGAATCCTGGCTCTCAGGGCGCATGCGCACCACGCTGCAGGCGTCCCACCTCCCGGATCAGCTGAGGCTGTGGGGGGATCCCTGGTGACCTTCCCTCCATGGCTTCCCTGCCCCACCCCAGGGCTGCAGCCTCATCCTGCTCCTTCCTCCTTCAATCTAAGAGAACCCTTGAGCCCCGCCCCTCCCCCCCCCCCCCCCCCCACCACCGCCCTCCCGCTTCTGCCAACCCCCAACCGCCCCCTCTCCTCTGGAGCCCCCCAGGCCCTGAGCCGTGGCTCCATGGAGAAGCAGGTCCGTGGGCGGGGCGAGCGGGATAATTATAATCTTGGAAGATTTAAATCTCAGGCGGAGAAGCAGGAGGCAGTTCTTCCTGCCCGGTTTGGGAGCTGGGTCTGAGTCAGAAACCGTCTCCCACAGCCCAGCCCCTTTCGCGGATGATCCCACCTTGCCCTCCACCTTGGAGCCCGACCTTGAGTCAATCCATTCTTTCATGTGTGCGTTCATTCGTTTAGGAAATGCTTGTTGTGTACTCGTGTGTGCCTTGCCCTGCATGGAGCCTGGGCACCCAGATTGGAAGGGATCAGGGGCATGTGGCCTGGTGTTACCAGCGTGCGGTCTCGCAGACGCCACAGTTTCCAGTGTTGCCTTCTCCATTTAGTAGAAGCAGATTTTTTTGATCGTTGAAGCCCTCCCCTGCCTTACTCTCCACATCTGAGAAATGGGTATTAGAAATATCTGCTCTGTAAGGATTAAAGGAGAGAGTACCACTGAGCAGAGTGCCTGAAGCATGTTAAAAGCGTGAAAGTCAAAGTCTGCTCTGTTGTGTCTGACTCTTGGCGACCCCATGGACTATACAGTCCATGGAATTCTCCAGGCCAGAACACTGGACTGGGTAGCCTTTCCCTTCTCCAGGGGATCTTCCCAACCCAGGGATCGAACCCAGGTCTTCCACATTGCGAGCAGACTCTTTACCAGCTGAGCCACTGGGAAGACCCAAGAATACTGGAGCGGGTAGCCTATCCCTTCTCCAGGGGATCTTCCCCGCCCAGGAATCAACCTGGGGTCTCCTGCACTGCAGGCAGATTCTTTACCATCTGAGCTAACAGGGACGCCCTAAAAGCATACAGAATGTTATTAATAGTTGTTGTTGCTGATATTATTTTTTAATTTTTTATTAAAGAGCTGAATAACGAGTAGTTCCTATCCTGGAAAAACTCGTAGTCTAGAGTAGAGACGGCAAAGAGGCTTTATCTCATCTCGCATGTCAATTCTGATGGATTGATAGAGGGTGCTTGGAATACTGTGTTAAGAAAGATTTTGAGAATCAGTTGGCACCCATCAGAAGAAAAGAGCATGATTGATTACCAATGTCTGCAGCAGGTTTAAGGTGAGGGAGAGATGGCCCGTGTGTCTTGTGTCAGCTATCTCTGTTACTGAGTTAGTCCTGGAGAGAAGAAGGAACGGGAATGATATGGGTAGTAAGAAATTTAGAGGAGTATACAGTGAGACCTTCCCAGGCATTTGCAAAAAATGTTGGAGGGGTCAGGGCTGCCTGAGAGCTGTTCCTGGATAGATACTCCTGATCATCCATAAGAGATGTGGATTCTTCCTACTGCCGTGTGCCAAGAGCTTTTGGTCACAATATCCAGGTTTGAGTTCTGGCTCTGGTACTCAAAGGCTATGTGGCTTTTAACAAGGATGGGATCTGTTCTCAGTTTCAGCTTCCCCATCTGGAAAATGGGGAAATGGACCCACCCCCTCACCACCCTCCCTGGATTTTGTTGTTGTAGTTCAGATGCTAAGTCATGTCTGATTCTTCGCAACCCCGAGGACTGCAGCATACCGTGCTTCCCTGTCCTCCACTATCTCCTGGAGTTTGCTAAAATTCATATCCATTGGGTCGGATTCGGGTGAGGATTAAATGAGGTAATACATGTTAAGGATTTAGAGCAGTGCTTGACACATAGTAGACACTCAAAACCCTGGTGCTTGAGCCATCAATATTTTGTCTGCCTTAAAGAACTGGGTGGTAGGGAGGAGCTTTCTTTCCTTTATAATCCATTATCAGTCAAATAGTTCTACTTTAAGTGCTGGAAACAAGGATTAGTTGAAACAGTCAAATTGTTTAAAAATAGAAGATTACTAGGAAGAAGTTGAACACTTCAAACAATGGGTGCATTGTTCAAATAAATTATGGTAGGTTATACAGCATTATATAAAATATGATTCCATTTTAATGAAAAATTATTAAATCATTTCTGACCAGAAAAAGATTTGGAAATTTGAACACCATAGTTATTAGCGAGTATCCCCAAGTAGCTGGACTGTAGGTATTGAAGGAAAAATGAATTGATAGTTGTGCTAAAGAAGAAATAGAGACTTTTATCCATGCCAACCTGAGTGTTATAACCTGGGAGAGTGGCTTTCAGAAAATTCCGGATGGTTTCCCTTGTTAGAAGTCATTATGTAAGTTTCACAGTTTATACATTTTCAAGACAAAGGACATCAAAATGATACACTGAAATTTTACATAAAATTCACCAAAGGTACATGGTCCAAATAAGCATGTTTAAAAGGAGCAGCTGGTCACCATGACCCCTTACAGGATTGGTAAAGGAATGTTATCTCCTAAGGAGTTATATTGCTGGCGTGTGAAGAAAGGTAACATTGATCTTTATGGTTGAGCAGGCATTCCTGCCTTGAGAAGGTCTGGTTAATATGTAATTCAGATGCACAATGCACATTTGGAGGCTCAACAGGGGCAGGGAGTACACTATGCTTACATTTTCTCATCTTGCCTCAAAACACAGATTTTATTCTATCATAGGTGTGCCCATTAGAGTTCTTAATGGACCAACCTGGGCTAAATGAGAAGACAAGGAGCTTGTTACAAGCATGTTGGGAGCCCCAGTCCTGAGGTGAACGTCTTGACTTTCAGGAGCTTGTCTGGAGCTTGAACTTGTCTGGTTGGCTTGCCCAGAGCACTGGGCAAGTTCCTGTATAGCAGGAACTTGACCCTGCAACCACTATGATTCCTGAGTGTAGTTAAATCAACTCTGAACCCTGGAGTTGGCCAAAATAGTTATCCTTGAGATAAATGGTTATTAGCCCAGAAGAATGTACAAAGTCCTTCCTGTCAACTCTTGAGTCTTACCTTCCAACATATGGAGTCCACAGGTAGGCAGTTCCTCAATCTAGTTCACTTGGTCCCTGCTCCCTGGTGGAGAGATCTTCTAGTTGAATTTCTGTGCCTTCCCAGTCTCTTTATAATCATGAAGGAACAAAGTCCTGCAGCCCTTGATCACCCCTTTAGACCTTTTCCCTCTTCTCTTTGGAATAGGACATCTGTCTTTCACACCCAATGAATATCAAGACCATCAGAGCCTTCTCCTATGATGTAGCAGTTTTCAGCAGGAGAGGATTCTGGGGAGAGGGTTTATGGGAGAAATGGCCATTGCAGGTCATGGAGGATCTGTCCTCGTGGAGGAGGAGGCTTCTGAAATGAACCTCAGAGGATAGGTATGCTTTTCCAGACAGAGATGGGGTGGAGAGAGGGCAGTGCAGGCCCGAAGAGGGAAAGCATATGACTTGGGGAAAAGAGATTTTGTTGAAAACAGCTTGGTCAACACAATTGTTGATCTTGTTTTCTGTTCTTTCAGTAATGCCCAAGCATACTGCTTGACACTCAGTAGCCATTTCATGAGCATTAGATACAGTAATGAATGAAGGAAGGAAATCAATGACAGTCACAGAGATGAAGGACAAGAAGATATAAAGCCCAGCTGGGTCGTCATGACTTAAATTCCTGAGGTGGATTGCCATTGACTTTGGGCAACAAGATGGTTTTAATTCCCCAACTGAGTCCTAAGTGACGGTAGCTCCTAGCAGTGGGAAGAAGAGGAGAAAGGAGAGATCCTTCTCTTGCCATATCCAAGGCCAGAGCGAGAGGTCTCCCAACCGGCTAGTCTTTGTCTCTAATACTTGCTTTTATTTACTTATTTGACTGCTCTGGGTCTTAGTTACAGTGCATGGGATCTTCAGTTTGTGTTGCGGCATGTGGGATCTTCAGCTGTGGCATGTGGGATCTAGTTCCCCAACCGGGGATTGAAGCCAGGCCCCCTGTGTCGGGAGCAGGGTGGAGTCTTAGCCACTGGACCACCAAGGAAGTCCCAAGTCCTTGTCTCTCTAACAGCCTGCAGGAGGCCAGGTCCTGCTGCATAGGCCCTGAGGCAACTGACTCTTGCCTCCCTCTCCAGGTTTACCTTCCTTTGTTCTTTACCGTGAACCTTTCTGAGAAAGAGAAAAGCAGCCCCTTATACCCAAGAGCTGACCTGGTATTATTGTCCTGTGGAGCAGAAATGATTGCACAGACCACCAACACCCGACAAGGCCACCCTTGGTCATGATGGTTCTAGACCACTCTGCAGTTATGTCTTAACCACAAAAGTAACCGAACAGCCCCCATCCTGGCTAATATGAGTGACTGCTGCGTCTTCATCAGTTACAGTTGTAGCCTTCCTTCCTTGCTTTCTGGATAACATTAAGATACCCAATTATATGTACAGTATTCGCCTACATACAAATGAGTTCCATTTCAAGAGCATGTTCAATCTTCAAGTGCCATCTGTAAGTCCAACAAAGTTAGCTAACACAATCGGCTACACAGTACTGAACTGTAATAGGTTTATGATACTTTTCACACAAATAATACATAAAAACAAACAAAAAATAAAGAAAACATTTAAAAATCTTACAGTATAGTACCTTGAAAAGTACAGTAGTCCAGTACAACAGCTGGCATACGGGGGCTGGCATCGAGTGAACAGGCACAAAGAGTCACTGCCTGGAGGAGGGAGAGGAGCTGGGAGGCGGTAGAGCTGAAGGACCACCAGCAATAGGAGACGGAGGTCGAGCTTTGAGCTGGTTTCACTCACTCCTGTCGTTGATGGCACAGGTTCCGGTTCCTTGCTGGATTCAGTTCTATCTACCCTCTTGGAAAAGTGATCCAGTGAAGTCTAGGCAGTGGCTCTTTTTTCCTCATCATGGATGACACGGTAGCACCAGACTGCGTTCTGAGCGGCTGCTGCAACCTTCACGCACCGTTCTACACTCAGGTCCTGTGCCTCAAAAATGAGCAGCGCCTCCTCGAATAAAGAAAATCCCCTCACCGCTTCCTGCCTCGTGGATCTTCTCGGTTCTTCTTCTTCCCCTCGTCTCTCTCCATCCTTTCTCTGGGCCTCCAATTCCATCAGGTCTTCAGCACACGTGTCTTCTGCATCAGCAGTGGGGTTCTTTACCTCTAGTGCCACCTGGGAAACCGGTGGTGACTTGCTTCTAAACAGTAGAACGTGGTCTAACGCAGTCTATACCATGTGTTGGTATGTTCCGCATATTCTAACACATGTGTAAGCTTCGTGTGTTGCACAGCAGCAGTGTTATAAAGTACACAAAAGCACAACCACTTATAGAGGCTGTGTCCATGTGACAGTGTCCACCAGACATGTGACCTAAATTACATGAGCGGACATGCAAATGCACATTTGCATCTTTGAATGTTCACATCTTAAAGGTTCATCCATAAGGGGCTTGCTATACCGTATTCTGTTGTTTATAAGCAAGTCACCAACGGTTTCCCAGGTGGCACTAGTGGCAAAGAACCCAGATGCCAATGCAGGAGACATAAGAGATGTGGGTGTGATCCCTGAGTTGGGAAGATGCCCTGGGCATGGCAATCCACTCCATTACTCTTGCCTGGAGAATCCCCATGGACAGAGGAGCCCGTAGGTGGGCTATAGTCCATGGGATCGCAGAGTCGGACCGGGCTGTACCGACAACACACCGGTGGCTCAGTGGTAAAGAATCCGCCTGCCAGTGCAGGAGACATGGGTTCAATCCCTGGGTCCGGAAGATCCCCTGGAGAAGGAAACGGCAATCCACTCCAGTATTCTTGCCTGGGAAATCCTGTGGACAGAGGAGCCTGATGGGCTACAGTCCATGGAGTTGCAAAAGAGTCTTGACTTAGTAGACTAAACAACAACAACACTTTATTTAACCCATTACAACCCATATCGTGTGTCCATTCTACAGATGAGGAAACTGAGGCGTGGAGAGTTAGTAACTCCCTTGGTTACAGAGCTGTTAAGTAGCAGGTTTAGAAATCCAACTCAGGTGGTCTGGTGGCAGGATGTGGTATTACTAGCCACATGTGTTCTATGCCATGCTGCTTCTCAATCAAAATGTTTATTTCATGTCTTTTTACCAGTCCTATTCCTATTAATATACTGTTATATTTCTCTGCCAAGCCTTTCATTAAAAAAAAAATCAGGAGATCATTTGTCTGGTTTATTGAATATTTTAGCTTTTACTGCCATGTTTGAAAGAAATATTTCAAAAGATTGAAACCAATAACTGTCTGAAAAGGGTGTGGGTAAGATTAGCTATTTGAGAATGGATTCTCTCTCTTTGTATGTATGTATCAGGTCTTTCTTCATATATTTACATATTATATTTCTTTTTGGGACTGGTATAGCTTCCCTGTTTATCATGTCTTTCTCACTGGGCTGAGAGTGTCCTGTGTCAGTTACAATAGGCTAGGTTTTGCTGCAGTAACAAATGACCCCCAAAGTTCAGCAGCCTCCCGCTGAGAAGGCTTATTTCCTTCTCCCATTGCCTGTCCATTGTAGGGTGGCAGTGGCTCTGCTCCAGGCCATCTTCACTCTGGGACCTGGCAGATGGAAGAAACTGTGTGGAACAGCGCCAGGCTCATGGCAGAGGGACAGAAAAGACATAGTGAATAATGTGTTGGCTGTTACATCTGCTGGGAAGTGACATGTGTCAATTCCATCTGCATATGGGTGGCCAAAACCAGCCACAGAGTCATTATGGAGTTTGATACGATGGGAATGTAAACATTTTCTTGTGCGAAATAATCCTGAATCTTTGCCAAATAGTGTTAAAATCCACTGTGTAAATCTTTTTGTTTGTTTGTTTTAAGAGCTTTCATTTATTTATTTTTTTTGGCCACACTGCTTGGCACGTGGGATTTTAATTCCCCAACCAGGGATCAAACGCATGCCCCCTCCGTGGAAGCATGGAGTCTTAACCACTGGACCACCAGGGAAGTCCTTCCTGTGTGTAAATCTTATACAATTAATTTTATGAAAAATATCAATACTTATAGCAGTAACGTACTGGGCGCAGTTCCAAGTTCTTTACATAAATTAAGCCATTGAACCCTCATAACAACCCTGTGAGGAAGGGAATATTATTATTCCCATTTTACAGATGGGGAAAGTGAGGCACTGAGCAGTTAAAAGTCCCATGCCCAAGGTCGCAGATTTGGGTGCTCCCTTCAGTACGGGGCAGGGAATTCCCTCCAGGCTGGGAGCTGAGTGGAGAACCGGGAAGGAGGCTTGGGACAGAATTTCCAGATCCAGCTGGGAAAAAACATGGGGCTCCTTCCTCCTCTGGCTGCTTCTCAGTGATCTCCTTTTGCCCCGGGCTCCATGGGGTCCCATCCCTTCCCATGGCTCATTTTCAGCTCCCCAGCTGAAATTCTGTGCTTAGGGCCTACTGAACACTGTAAAAATGTCAATTAAGTTGATTTAAAAATGCTCCCAGTCTCATTAACAACAAAACTGTTAGTGTCGGTGCGGGCAGGCAGGGCTAAGAATAAATAATATGAATATTAAAAGGTTTCTGGTGTTGTTAATTATCAATAATAAATTATGCCCCACCCCCATCCTCTCTTTGGCTGCCAGCGATCCCAGGAAGAGTTATTACTAGAAGTGTGACATGTGGCTTATTCGTCCACTGTGGAGAAGAAATGCAGGCACTGAAGACTCAGGCCCCAGGAATCACAGCTCTTGTGACCTCTAGTCTGATGAATTTAAATCGTTAGTGGTCCTGCAGGAGACCATACTCGCAGTGTGGACCATAAGCCAGCTCTCACCCCAGGCAGGTGCCCTTTCAATGTCTGGTGAAGGAATAAATGAGCTAAATTAGTTTTGAGCTCATAGTCATACCTCTGAGCATGAGTCTGCGCCCTGCTCCGTCCTGACTGTGTGAACCTGAACGAGTCACTTAACTTCTCCGTGTCTGTTTCTTCTGCTGTGAAATAGAGTTGATAATATTAGGAGCTACTTCACATGCCATGAAGATGAAAGCAGAGGCTGCATGTGAAAGCTGCAGGCACATAACAAGTGCTCAGTGAATATTAGCCATCATCATCTTCATCGTTGTCATCATCATTTAAAAATTTTTTTTGCTTATTTACTTGGTTGTATCATGCAGGATCTTTCATGGCTGTGTGTGGACTCAGTAGCTGTAGTGTGGCCCGAGTTGCTCAATCAGGGATTGAACTTACATCCCCTGCATTGCAAGGTCGATTCTCAACCACTGGACCACCAGGAAGTTCCCATCATCACTGTTTTAATTGTAATTGTAACTCTGTGCTAGAGGAACTTAAAGGTTTCTTGATTCATCCTCTCTAAGGAATAAAAAGGATGCAGACAATAAAAATGTTTAAGAGACATTTTAACAAAAGGAAAAAATGCTTATGTTAAGTTTAAAGAAGCAGACTGCAGAATTTTATATGCTTTGTTATTGCAGTGATTTTAAACACAGACAAAAACGGGTAGAGTTACATCCAAATGGTATTGGTGTTGTTTTTCTGGGTAGTGGGTCTAGGTGGTTATTTTATTTTCTTCAGTATATTTTATGTAGCTTTTAATTTTTTTTTTTTTTACAATAAGCGTGTTCTGTTTATTATGAAAATTTCCCAACATACATAAAAATCAACTAGTATTATGGACATCCATAGACCCACCACTTGAGATTTACTAATTGTTAACATTTTGCCATATTTACTTAGTCTTTTTGGTTTGTTTGTTTTGGGTGAAATATTTTAAAGTTATTGACATCATGATATTTTATCCCTAAATATTTCTGTGTATCTCTAAAATATTTTCCTACCTAACCACAAAATTAGGGACAATTTTTTCATGTTGGCTAATACAGGCCTACCTTATTTCATTGCACTTCACGTCATTGTGCTTTGCAGATACTGTGTTTTTTACAAACTGAAGGTTTGTGGTTACCCAAGGTCCATCTAGTCAAGGCTATGGTTTTTCCTGTGGTCATGTATGGATGTGAGAGTTGGACTGTGAAGAAAGCTGAGCGCCACAGAATTGATGCTTTTGAACTGTGGTGTTGGAGAAGACTCTTGAGAGTCCCTTGGACTGCAGGAAGATCCAACCAGTCCATTCTGAAGGAGATCAGCCCTGGGAGTTCTTTGGAAGGACTGGTGCTAAAGCTGAAACTCCAGTACTTTGGCCACCTCATGCAAAGAGTTGACTCATTGGAAAAGACTCTGATGCTGGGAGGGATTGGGGGCAGGAGGAGAAGGGGACCACAGAGGATGAGATGGCTGGATGGCATCACCGACTCGATGGACGTGAGTCTGAGTGAACTCCGGGAGTCGGTGATGGACAGGGAGGCCTGGCGTGCTGCGATTCATGGGGTCGCAGAGTCGGACACGACTGAGCGACTGAACTGACTGAGTCTAGCAAGTCTATTTTTGTTTATTTATGTTTGGCTGTGCCGGGTCTTCATTGCTGGGCGGGCTTTTCTCTAGCTGCGGAGGGCGGGAGCTACTCTCCCTGAGTTGCGGTGCCTGGGCCTCTCATCTCGGGGGCTTCTCTTGTTGCGGAGCACGGGCTCTAGGCTCAGGCTTCAGTAGTTGCAGCACGTGGGCTCAGTTATTGCGGCTCCCAGGCTCTAGAGCACAGGCTCAATGATTGTGGTGCACGGACTTAGTTGCTCTGAGGCATGTGGGATCTTCCTGGATCAGGGATTGAACTTGTGTCTCTTGCTTTGGCAGGCGTATTCTTCACTACTGAGCCACCAGGGAAGCTCCAGCAAGTCTGTTGGCATCATTTCTCTAACAGTTTTTGCTCCCTGCATGTCTCTATGTCACATTGTGATGATTCTCACAATATTTCAAACTTTTTCTTATTTTTATATTTGTTATGGTGATCTTTGATGTTACTACTATGACCCACTGAAGGCTCAGATAATGGCTAGGGTATTTCAGCAATGAAGTAATTTCTAGTTATATGTACGTTGTTTTTTTAGACATTATGCTATTGCTCACTTAATAGATTACAGTAGTGTAAACATACCTCTTATATGTACTGGGAAAGCAAAAAATTAGAGTGACTCACTTTATTTCAATGGAACTGAACTAGCAATATCTAGTTCTATGAGGTCTGCCTGTACATAATCCATATACAAATTCTACCAATTGGTCTTCAAAATATTTTTTAATAGATTTGCTTAAATCAGGGTCCAATTAAGGACCATACATTACATTTGGTTTTCAGGTCCCTTATTTCTCTGTAAATGAAGAGTAACATAGCCCGGCCTTTGTATGCATCACATTGACTTGTTGAGCCAGACCAAGTCAGTTATTCTGTTGAAGGTCCAACTTCTGTATTTGCCTTTTCTTTGTGGTTGCACTGCTTTTGTAATGAAAACAATGTGATAAAAAAATTACTCCCCTCTGTAGTTTCTAGCCACACTCCCAACTGTGTTGTAAGCAGTAACTCCCACGTGCCAGGCATGGTGTGTGTGTGCTGTGTGCTCAGTGGCTCAGTCGTGTCTGACTCTCTGCAACCCCATGGACTGTAGCCCGCCAAGCTCCTCTGCCCATGGGATTCTCCAGGCAAGAACACTGGAGTGGGTTGCCGGTCCCTTCTCCAGGGGACTTTCCCAACCCAGGGATCGAACATGGATTTCCTGCATTGCAGGCAAATTCTTTACCATCTGAGCCACCAGGAAAGCCCCACCAAGCATGGTACTCAGCACTTTATTTATGCTATCTTATTTTTAATTATCATAATAAACACATGACACAAATACTCTTTATCAATCCCTTTATATAAATGATGAAAATGAGGCACACAAGTAAAATAACTTGCCAAGGCTCAATCGTCGAGCAGACCAGCTCTCAAGCCAGCAAGCTGAACTGCCATGCAGTATTGAAAGAACTGAAAGAGATGCTGCAAACTAAGAACGAAGGTAGAGAGACCAGCTTTGCCTCCCCTGGGGTTGCTACATGACGACCAGCAAGCAGATTTCCCATGATGCTCAGGGGGAGGTCTGCAGGGAGGGATGGGGTAGGGTCTGCAGTGATTACATCTGTTCTTCTTTCAGAGCTTGGAGCTGTTCTGGGCATCTCTCGGGTTGCCTTCTGCTTCCTTTCCTCCCATTCTTGGAATGGAAGGGCCCTAGGAAGCTTGCGCTTTTCCTTTTCTGGGCTTGAGAGTCCCCAAGTCTGCTATTTACAGGCAAGGTGACATCAGACCCAGAAAGCAGCCCTCAAGGGAGCCTCCAAGCTGCCAGGGTAAAGGACCTGTGGGATTCACTAGCTATTGAATTCCTGGGTCTTCATTCATGAGCGTTCTGGAGAAGGCAGGCAAAGGACACAGTGCATTTTAGGAAAGAACAGCGGGATGGGACGTTCACACCTAGGTCCTTAGCAAGACTTGCCTCGGTCCTGGCAGGCTGTGTGTCTTTGTCTGTGGCATCCAGCTTCCGTGAGCCCAAGTGTCCTGTATTATGTGATTTAAAGCTGCCAGTTGGATCTCCATTGTGAGGTTGTTATAAGGACTATGTGAGGGTAAGAGTGGGAGTGGGCTTCCCAGGTGGCTCAGTGGGCAGAGAATCCCCCTGCAATGCAGGAGACCCGGGTTCGATCCCTGGGTTGGGAAGGAGGGCATGGCCACCCACTCCAGTATTCTTGCCTGCAAAATCCCATGGGCAATGGAGCCTGGAGGGCTAAAGTCCATAGAGTCACAGAGTCAGACACGACTGAAGTGACTGAGCGCACACACACACACACAAGAGTGGGAGTAACTATGGAGCTATAAGAGCTCCTCTCCAGGATGTCCTGCAGTTGCAAATTCAGATGTGTACTTGGGATAGATGGGTAGCATGTGGTTCCCGGGAGAGCTGTCGTGTTCCAACAGGACCGCATAGCCATGGCTGATTGATTAGTCAAGGCCTTGGCAGTGGATCTAGGTTCCCCAGGATGCTTGGGCTTAGGAAGAAAGGGTGGTCAGTCACTCTTTCCCATGGGTTTAGGTCCAGACTGGGAAAAGAGAGCATTGACATGAATGCTCCCTCACTATGAGGAAGACAGTTCAGTGAGGAAGGTGAATACAGCGAGCAAGTGGAAGGGAGAGAGACATGTGAGATCCAGGTTCCAGCTGTTCCTGGGATCTGACTGTATCCCTGAGGTTTGCCTGTTCAACTCATGTTTGGCTTCTCTGAGCCAACCATTCCTTTTTTTTTTTTTTTTTTTTTTTTGGTTTAATGGCTTTTGAGATTATTTCAAAGGTGAAAGCTAGAGTGTACTACAAGAGCTTGGAGACCACCTCCTAGTCTCTCCACCTCATTTTGCAGCTAACATCCAGTGTCGTTAACCACCTTGTGAGTGGCAAAACCTACACGAGAGTCCAGGTCTCCTGAACCCCATCCCAGGGCCTCCCCCACCTCTCCAATCTGCCTCTTTTCTATCTGAGCAGCGCATCATAATGGCACATGTTAAAAAACAGTAGCTCTTACTATTTACTGAGTATATACTAAGTTCTTCCCTGTACTCAGTGATTCTCATGCAATATCTCAATAGTGCATGCATGCGAAGTGGCTCCAGTTGTGTCTGACTCTTTGCGACCCCATGGACTATAGCCCACCAGGCTCCTCTGTCCATGGGATTCTCCAGGCAAGAACACTCGCGTCAGTTGCCATGCCCTCCTCCAGGGAATCTTCCCAACCCAGGGATCGGACCCACATCTCTTACATCTCTTGCATTGACAGGCGGGTTCTTTTCCACTAGCACCACCTGGGAAGCCCATCTGAATAGGAGCCCAGTGAAGAAGCCATTATTTTTCTCCTTTTGTATAGTGGAACACTGAAGCTCAGCAGGGTTAAGCCACTTACCCGAAGACACACCTGTAGTAAGTCACAGAGCCAGGACTCAAACTCGAGTCCTCATGCTTAATCACGGTGCCCCGCCCTGACTTTGGCTTCCTGCTCTGCTGAAAGTGACAGTGACTGCACAGTCCTTTGAGCCAGTCCCCTGCTGAGACTATGACTGCCCCTGAGCAGTCCCGAGAGAGCCATCATTTCCTATATGCTGCAGCCACTGGCGTGGGAGTTCTTGGACTTGTATTATTTACCCAAGAATTTCCAAGGCTGCTTTCTTGCTTAGATAACAAATATATCTGCAAACATGAATGTAAAATTGGCTTTGTTTATCCAGAAGTGGGGAGAGCTCCAGGCATTCTTGGGAAATGTTGGTACAAACGTGAGGGCATGCGTGCCACGTCTCTTCAGTCGTGTCTGACTCTTTGTGACCCCATGGACTGTAGCCCACCAGGCTCCTCTGTCCTTGGAATTCTCAGGCAAGAGTACTGGAGTAGGTTGCCACGCCCTCCTCCAGGGGATCTTCCCGACTCAGAGATGGAACATGTGTCTCTTACGTCTCCTGCGTTGGCAGGCGAGTTCTTCACCACTGGCAAAGCCTGGTGCAAACATATGTGTGTGCAAAAGAGGCCCAGGTTTTGCTCATCAACCCTGTGGTAGAGAAGGGAATTCTGGACGTCTCCCCACTAAAAGTGGCTTTGCCTTGTCAACAGAAGGATGCCCTGTGGTGAACAGGGATGGCTCACTAAGGTACGTTTCAGGTTCATAGAGATGACAAAGGGCAATCTGTCTCAAAGTGTCAACTTCTTCTTTTTTAAAAAATCATTTATTTAATTATATTTTTGGTAGCACTGGTTTTTTGTTGCTGCTCGAGAGCTTTCTCTAGTTGCGGCAAGCAGGGGCTACTCATTGCAGTGACTTCTCTTGTCGCAGAGCACAAACTCTAGGCACGTGGGCTTCAGTAGTTGTGGTGTACAGGGCTAGTTGCTCCCATGCATGTGGGATCTTCCCAGACCAGGGATAGAACTGTATCCCCTGCATTGGTAGGCGGATTCTTAACCACTGGGACCCCCAGGGAAGTCCCTCAGAGCGTCAACTTCTGATCTTCGAGAACCACTTGGGAGGCTTGTTAGAAGTGCAGTGTGTCAGTTATCTATTGCTATGTAATACACTGCCTCAGATCTTAGTGGCTTAAAACAACGGATCTAGTTTGCCGAGGAATCTGCGGTGAGGGCAGGATTCGGCATCATGGCTTGTCTTTGCCTGGGCAGCTCAGTTTGGGGACTGGAGTATGCACTTTCAACATGACTCATGCGCCCACCTTGGCACGGTATGCTCATTGGCAGAAAATCCTGCCAGCATCGTGGGCTGTGGGCCATGGTTCCTCTCTGTGTCAGGCTCTCTCTTGTATATATGGGCTTCCTCACAGCATGGTGGCCGGGTTCCCAGAGCGAACATCCCAAGAGAACAAGATGGAATTACATTGCATTTTTATCTAGCCTCAGAAGTCTCTCCTGGGCTGTATTGTTGATCAAGGGAGTAAAAAAGGCTCCTTTAGTTTCAACGGTTCATAAACTCAACCTCTTGATGGGGGAGTGACAGTAGTGGTTACTACCTCCAGAGAGGAAAGCCAGGTGGCTGGAGGCAGAGAAAAGATGGAGAGGAGAAAGGGACAGTAGAGAGAGACTGGTGAGAGAGGGCAGGGCACGTCATATTGCAGGGCCTGAGCTGTTTTGGGCAAGTAGATCACCTTTTTAAAAAACATTTATCTATTTGTAATTGGAGGAAAATTGCTTTACAATATCGTGTTCGTTTCTGCCATACAGCAACATGAATCAGCCGCAGGTATTCATACGTCCCCTCCCTCTGGAACCTCCCTCCCACCTCCCACCCCACCCACCCCTCCAGGTTGTCACGGAGCACCGGGTTTGAGCTCCCTGCATCGTACAGCAGATTCCCACCTGCCATCTATTTTACATACGGTCGTGTGTATGTCTCCATGCTGCTCTCTCAATCCGTCCCACCTCTCCTTCCCGCACTGCGCCCACCAGCCTGCCGTCCACGTCTGCATCTGCACTCCAGATGGGTCATCAGTGCCATCTTTCTAGATTCCACATACATGTGGTAATACACGATATTTGTCTTTCTCTTTCTGACTTCACTCTGTGCAACAGGCTCTAGGATCATCCAGCTCATTAGAACGGGCTCAAAATGGGTTTACAGGATGAATCAAAGTACCGAGGTGGCAGGGAGCAGTGGGTGGGTCTGTTGCTGTGGGAGCCTGTGTGTTTCTGTGCTCAGTCTGGGCAGGTATGGGCGACACAGTTAAATCAACTCCAATGGGAAGCAAAGGAGAGGATTCCTCCCCGGCCAGGTGTGCCAGTGCCCTTGGTTCCAGAGGTACACTCTGCCTGAGCTGGTCCATCTCGTCAAACAGAAAGAGATTCAGCTGTCCCCAGGGGACTGCAGACACCCCCCCGCCCCCACCACTGACAGCAGAACCCATCCATAGGCAGAAATCCCCCTTCACCCTTTCACTAAGAGCAAAACAAAATAAAACTCCCAACAGGCAAACAGAACAAAACCTCACTGAAGAAAGAAACCTGGGCAGCGTATATGCATGAATGCTTAGTCGCTCTTATTCTGCTCTTTGCAACCCCAGGGACCGTAGCCCACCAGGCTCCTCTGTCCAAGGGATACTCCAGGCAAGAACACTGCAGTGAGTTACCATTCCCTTCTCCAGGGATCTTCCTGACCCAGGGATCAAACCCAGGTCTCCTGCATTAGCAGGTGGATTCTTCACTGTCTGAGCCAACAGGAAAGCCCTGGGAATTATATGTAATACCTATTTATTGAAGACCCCACATGTGCCATCTGCTTTACTTAATTTAATTCTCACACGACCATGGTTTCACAGATGAGGAAAGAAACTGAGGCTCTGGCAGGCAGAGTGACTTGCCTGCGTGCACACACTAGAGGCAGGTGCATGCGTGTGGTTCCTGCCAGCTCCCTTGGCTCCCGGGTCGGGTTGATGAGCATCAGTCTTTTCTCCACTCCCTGTAGGCTGGGTCCTTGGGCAGCTTTGCCTAATGAAGAGAAACGTTCTTTATGTAATTTGGATCTGACCGCTCGACTTGGCGACAATTTGTTTTGTGACTTCCCAGTTAAAATGGAATTCTTTTTTAGGAACAGTGACTCTTGGAGGGCAGAGCCAGGAATTTTAATTGGGTGAGAGGCAGCAGCCGGTGTTGGAGTGGGGAGTCTGGAAGCACCTACTCCACTCCTGATTGTGTGACCTTGGGCAGCAATACTAATGCTCATTAATAATAATATTACCCTCCATTTATTGATCTCTAATTATGTACCGGGTGTTGTACTGAGCAACTCATGTGCATCATCTGATTTAATCTTCTCAGCTGTCCTGGCAGGGAGGGAGGTACAAATAGCATCCCCATTTCATAGATGAGAAAACTGAGGCTTTGGACATTGTGCAAGTTGCCCAAGGCTATTCAAATAGATAGGGTTACAGCTGAGATTTGGGCCTGGGCAGAGGGCTTCCAAAGCCTGTGCTTTTACCATCATGCTGTCATCATATTGAGAGACATGTGAACACAATACAAACACTGACATTTATTGAACGTTTCACATTATATACACTGCTCCAGTCACTGTATGCAATGTATCATTTAATCCCCAAAAGAACTCTGTGAAGTCAAAATTATTATCATCTCCATTTTTCCCCATGAATGAACTGCCTTCTTACTTGTTTAGTCGCTAAGTCGTGTCCGACTCTTTGTGACCCCATGGACTGTAGCCTGGCAGGCTCCTCTGTCCATAGAATTCTCCAGGCAAGAATACTGGAGTGTGTTGTCATTTCCTTCTCCAGGGGAATCTTCTGGACTCAGGGACTGAACTCTCATCTCCTGGATTAGCAGGTGGATTCTTTATGACTGAGCCACCAGAGAAGCCCTCTCTCATGTTTCAATTCAGTTCAGTTCAGTCACTCAGTCTTGTCTGACTCTTTGCGACCCCATGGACTGCAGCATGCCAGGCCTCCTTGTCCATCACCAACTCCCAGAGTTTACTCAAACTCATGTCCATTGAGTCAGTGATGCCATCCAATCGTCTCATACTCTGTCATCCCCTTCTCCTGCCTTCAATCTTTCTCAGCATCAGGGTCTTTTCCAATGAGTTAGTTCTTTGTATCAGGTGGCCAATGTACTGGAGTTTCAGCTTCAGCATCAGTCCTTCCAATGAATATTCAGGATTGATTTCCTTTAGGATGGACTGGTTGGATCTCCTTGCAATCCAAGGGACTCTCAAGAGTCTTCTCCAACACCGCAGTTCAAAAGCAGCAATTCTTCAGCTCTCAGCTTTCTTTATGGTCCAGCTCTCACATCTGTACATGACTACCGGAAAAACCAGAGCTTTGACTAGACGGACCTTTGTTGGCAAAGTAATGTCTCTGCTTTTTAATATGCTGTCTAGGTTGGTCATAGCTTTTCTTCCAAGGAGCAAGCATCTTTTAATTTCACGGCTGCAGTCACCATCTGCAGTGATTTTGGAGCCCAAGAAAGTAAAGTCTGTCACTGTTTCCCCATCTATTTGCCATGAAGTGATGGGACCAGATGCCATGATTTTAGTTTTCTGAATGTTGAGTTTTAAGCCAAAAATTTCACTCTCCTCTTTCACTTTCATCAAGAGGCTCTTTAGTTCTTTGCTTTTTGCCATAAGGCAAAATCTCAGATCTGCATATCTGAGATTATTGATATTTCTCCCAGCAATCTTGATTCCAGCTTGTGCTTCATCCATCCTGGCATTTCGTGTGATGTACTCTGCATACAAGTTAAATAAGCAGAGTGACAATATATAGTCTTGACATACTCCTTTCCTGATTTGGAACCAGTCTCTTGTTCCATGTCCAATTCTAACAGTTACTATCTGACCTGCACACAGATTTCTCAGGAGGCAGGTCAGGTGGTCTGGTATTCCCATGTCTTTAAGAATTTTCCATAGTTTGTTATGATCCACACAGTCAAAGGAGAAGGCAATGGCACCCCACTACAGTACTCTTGCCTGGAAAATCCCATGGATGGGGGAACCTGGAAGGCTGCAGTCCACGGGGTCGCTGAGGGTCGGACACGACTGAGCGACTTCACTTTCACTTTTCACTTTCATGCATTGGAGAAGGAAATGGCAAGCCACTCCAGTGTTCTTGCCTGGAGAATCCCAGGGACGGGGGAGCCTGGTGGGCTGCCGTCTGTGGGGTCACACAGAGTTGGACACGACTGAAATGACTTAGCAGCAGCACACAGTCAAAAGCTTTGGCTCACACGTTTAGTGAGGGGTTTGTTCTCCTTCTGCTGCATGGATGTTTTCTAAGAGCTGTTGCTTTCAGAAAAAGGGTTAAGCCAGGCATGGGCTCGGGTCCTGTAAGGGTGAGTGCTGGCCTTTGATGAAGCCCCTCCCTTTCGCTCTCAGAGAGAAGCTGTGGGGGTGGGGGTGTGTGCGGAGGAGTTTGGGGTGCGGGTGTGCTGCTGGACACATGCCTGGACAAATCACCTGTACCTTCTCCGGAGGCTGGAGGCACAGGCCGCTCCCTGGGGCTCTCCCAGCCTGGCTGCATCAGCCCGGGCTGGGCAGCCGGCCTCCTTGGCACAGCGGGCCCCAGCCTGAGGCTCCTGGGCCCCGCGTGGCTCGGTGAACTGTGCAAGGAAAGGAGGACCTGCCAGCGCGTCACCGGCCAGCTCCCCGCCGGGCACCATCTGGGACGCGCTGAGCTGGAGGGCGGGGAGGCCAACTGCAGCCTCCCCCGCCCCGCGGGCCGCACTTCCCCGACTGCCGCCCAGGGACGGCGTCAGGACTCCGGGAGACCGAGCATCCCGGGGGACCTCTTCTCCGGTAGTCCCAGAGGGCCCCGTCCGACATGATAAACGAATGTGTGTCAGACCTCTGCTGTGGCTGCCACTGTGCTGAGTGCTTCGTGTGTGTTGTCTCATTTAATTTACTCTTCCCATACTCCCATATATTATCCACATTTTATATTACTAGATGAAGAAGCTAAGACACAGAGAGTCCAGGGACCTACCCAACGTCACACAGCTGGTAAGTTTCAAAGACAGGGGTCAGATTGTTTTTTTTTTTCTTTTGAATTTATCCCTACCTACTGGTGGTGGCTCAGACGGTAAAGAATCTGCTGGTGATGCTTTGCAGATCCTCCTTTCCTTGCACAGTTTACAGAGCCACGAGGGGCCCGCTATGCCTAGCCCAGACTGATGGAGCCAGGCTGGGTGAGCCCCGGGGAGCAGCCTGTGCCTCCAGCCTCTGGAGAAGGTGATTTGTCCAGGCATGTGTCCGGCAGCACACCCGCACCCCAAACTCTCCTGCCTACAATGCAGGAGACCCGGGTTTGATCCCTGGGATCAGGAAGATCCCCTGGAGAAGGAAAAGGCAACCCAGTCCAATATTCTTGCCTGGAAAATCCCATGGACACAGAAACCTGGAGGGCTACAGATCACGCAGTCAAAGAGTCTGAAACAACTGAGCGACTCACAGTTTCATTTTCACATATATTGTCTGTTCAGAACAACCTCCCCCACACCAAAACACACACACACACACCCCTACTTTAGTTGAAATTGCTCCTAGAAAATATGTAGCTCATCTGAGTTAAAACCGACCATCTCAGACGAGAAAGGTTTCTCTTTTCCATTCTTATTTTCTCTCTTTCAGTTCCATATTTTCCACTCTCAGTTTTATTGAGAAATAATTGACATCACTGTATAAATTTAAGGTGTACAGCATGATGGTTTGATTTACATGTATTGTGAAATGATTACTACAATCGATTAACATCCGTCATCTCATACAGATACAATAAAAAGAAAAAAAAAAGATTTCTCTTTGTGATGAGAACTCTTAGGATCTACTCTCTTATCAACTTTGCTGTAGCTTATCAGCACTCGCTGTATTGTACATCACAGTCTATTTAGGAAAGCCTGCCTGGATCTTGAGTCTTAGATTCTAATTTTTGCTCAGTCTCTTGAAAGTGAAAGTCACTCAGTTGTATCTGACTCTTTGTGACCCCATGGACTGTGTAGTCCATGGAATTCTCCAGGCCAGAATACTGGAGTGGGTAGCCTTTCCCTTGTCCAGGGAATCTTCCCAACTCAGAGATCAAACCCAGCTCTCCCGTATCACAGGCAGATTCTTTACCAGCTGAGCCACCAGGGAAGCCCTTACTTTTGAGCAGTTCTATCCAGTTCCCTGCTCCCTATGAGTCTTCAGCTTCTCTGGGCTGTAGGTGTTGGACTCCATTTTCACGCTGTGTTCATCAGAGTCGCAGAGTTCTGTTGGGGGCTATGGTGTGGGTGTGGGTGGGGTTGGGGAAGGGGTGAGGAGAAACTGAGGCTGAGCATCAGACCCCCAGCCCGAGAACTGCTTTTAACCTGAGAACAAATGCCTCTGTTCACTGGTCCCTCTTGTGTGTGACAGGTGGCTTACAGGAGGGATTACAGTAAGTTTCAAGACCAGCAATTGCTGATCTGACATTCTTGTGCCCCAAAAGAGGAGGAAAATAAACCTCAGAGAGGGAAAGAGACCCATCTAAAGAGGCCCAGCAAACTAGTGACTTGGGAGCATAATGTACTTGTTGAAAGTACAGGTTCTGGAGCCAGACATGAATGGCTCAAGCCCTAGGTCTGCCTAAAACTGGTGGTGTCCTTGGGCAGAGTGGTTCTTGACTGCTAGACAATCCCCGTCTTACTATCCCTAAGTGCTCCAAGTGGGGTGGTTGAGGCCCCGAGTTACCTCACTAAATATGGAAGAACTCAACAACTGGTTCAGCTCTTCACCCTCAACCCCAACTCCTAACTCAAAGGGCCCATGGTGCCTGCATGCCTTTGGAGCTGACCATTTATGATGCACATTCAGGGCTACTCAGGCTTCCCTGGTGGCTCAGATGGTAAAGAATATGCCTGCAATGTGGGAGACCCAGGTTTGATTCCTGGGTCAGGAAGATCCCCTGGAGAAGGGAATGGCAACCCACTCCTGTATTCTTGCCTGGAGAATCCGATGGACAGAGGGCTACAGTCCACAAGGTTGGAAAGAGCTGGACACAACTGAGCAACTAACACACACACAGGGGTACCCAAGGACTACCATCCTTGCCCCCTCCACAAAGAAATAATATGTAGTGACTTTCCATCTGGCAACCTCCACTGGGATTCATACCCAGCGGAGTTCATGGACAGGGAAAGGGCCAGCCTTGGGACAAGAGGACGTCATGAGAGACTGTGTGTGACCTCAGTAAGCGCATGACCTTCATTGCCTTCCCCCATGTCTCCAGGCCTCTGTGTCTTCATCGTCAAAGAGCGAGGCTGGAGGTTCGATGCCTTCCTTGGGCCTCTGCAGCTTCATGACTGCATGCTCCCATGAGTCCAGGTGCCAGGAAATACCACCCCTCTCCTCCGGATCCAGACATTTCCCTGAGAAGTGTCCTCCCTAAGCGCAGACTCATGAATCGGACCAAGTCCTAACTGACGGAGCCTTCCTCTCTGTGCCGTGAGTGATGAGACTTTTGAGTTCCCCTGGCCTTGGGAAACTGGCCTCATGTGGTCTGGGTGCAGGGCTTTCGAAGCGCTGTCCCAAGGGACAGCTCTGACCCAGCCACGGCCGAGCGAGAGAGCTTGAGGTCAGGCCAGGTCTCCTCACAATGAAGTCTGAGCCCGCAAGGGAAGAGTTTTCTGAAGGAGAGGACTGCCTTCCTCTGGGCACAGAAGCTGCCAGACATGGGCAAGTGTGAGATGGAGCATTGCAGCGTGGCCACGCCAGGAGCTCTGCCCTCCTGGAGGGGGAGTTGCTGACCCGGTTGGTCAGATTTCTGAATACTCGTAGAGATGTGCTTCCTAGAGGGCAGGGTGACTGGCTGATAAAAAGTGACATGCGCTTTCTGCTTCCTTCTTGCTGCGGCCCGAGTAGTGAAAGGCTCAGGCTCCTTTCACAGGAGACGCTTGGCCATCTCTTGCCCTCTGTCCCTTCCCTTCAGCCCCACAGAGTTCAGTACCTTCGCTTGATCCAGACCTTTCTGGTTGGCTAGGCAGCCTGGTGGACACCCCGCTCACATCTCCTTGGGCCACCCTGTCTACAAGATTACTTGTGAAACATTCATCCTGATGGCTTTGTGAAATGGAGTATTTCCCGCCATATTGGTAAACAGGATGCCACAGCCCTCAGGGATTACAGCCTTCCAGGTATAAATGTCCGAGCCTGTGAAAGGAATGATTGCAATGAGCCCAGATGCTTGCATCTTCCCATACATAGACAAGCACTAAGTTCCTTAATTTGAGATAACTGGTTTTCCTTAATTACCAGTAATCTTTTGATATTCAGACTACCTGCTCCTTGCTGCAAACTTCTATATAACCTGACTCCTTGCCCGCCACCCCCCTATCCCCCCAGGCTCCCAGAAATGGTTCTTTCAGGGTCACCTGAGACTCTGTCTCTGGGGCTTGAAGTCCTAACAATTCCCGGAGAATAAACATAACTCTCAACTTTCAGGTTGCATGTATTCTCTCTCTTTTTTTTTGGCAGTCAACAGCTTCCTGTATTTCTCTGGGCACAGGGTGGACTGGAAGGGTGGGGGAGTGTAATGCCCCAGGAGTGACCTTCATCCAGTGAAAGATGCAGGAGTGGATAAATCATTGCTTGCCATCAAGGGGGGTAATTCGGGGGTGTACTCTTCACCGTCTCTCAGCCGGTCTTCAGCTAGGTTGGGACTTGGTAGTGCCCAGTTACCGCCCTGACACTGACATGCCTTTGATTGGCTTCTTCTCTTCCCTCTTCCCCTTGGGCTTCCTGAATCTCCTCCCTCCCAAATAGGCCGAGGTTCTTAGCTTCTATCTCAGGGTCTGCTTGTGATGTTGTGACTTATAATATGACATATATATTTGGTCCTTGTTTCTGGCACAGAGCTCCTAAAATCCTGGGAGTTTCCTAAGCGACTGGAGCACAAAGGTATCTTTTGTTATGTTAATGAGGCAACTTTTAAAAAGAGCCTAAGAATGGGGCTGGTTGCCTGCCAGTGGAGCCAACCACATCCTTAGAGGATTGGAAGTCAGGGCAGGGCAGAGGGCCTGGAGATTGAATTCAGTCACCAATGGGCAGTTATTTAATCAGGGTTTCCCAGGTGGCTCACCTGCCAATGCAGGAGACACAGGGGACCTGGGTTTGATCCCTGGGGCAGGAAGATCCCCTGGAGGAGGGCATGGCAACTCACTCCAGTATTCTTGCTTGGAGAATTCCATGGACAGAGGAGCCTGGCGGGCTACAGTCTATGGGGTCGAAAAAATCAGACATGACTGAGTGACTGACCATACACACTCCTATGTAATGAAGGTCCCATAAAAATCCAAAGGGACAGCTACTAGGTTGGTGAGCATGTGAAAGTGTAGGGAGAGCAGTATGCCTGGAGAGGGCATAGAAACTCCACACTTTCCCCCCAAACCTTGTCCTATATATCTTTCCATCTGGCTGTTGGTTCATACCCTTAAACATTCCTTGTAATTAATGAGTAAATATACTGAGTAAACTAGTTTCTTGAGTTTTGTGAGACACTCCAGCGAATTAGCCATGCCGAAGGAGGGGGTCCTGAGAACCTCTGATGCATAGATAGTTGGTCTGAAGCACAGATAACAGCCTGGACTTGCCATTGGCGTCTAAAGAAGAGGGTGGTCTTGTGGGACTCAGCCCTTCATCTGTGGAGACTTTATTCTGTCTCCACCCAGATACTGTCAGAATTGAGTTGAATTGTAGGAGACAGCTGATGCTCTTGGAGAGATCTACATTAAGACATATCCTTTCACATACTTCACTGCAGTGCTGGGAGAGGCATGGTGATTTTACTCCCATTTTATTAATAAACAAACTGAAGCTTGGAGAGGTTAATGACTTTTCCCCAAATGGTAGATTGTAGGACCCCAACTCAGTATCCTTTTCTCAGTGGTACACTTTGGTGTCTTCTAGGCATCTCTGATGTAAGGGAGGACACTGGGTTGCTTTTGGTGAAGATCGGCAAGGAATGGAGTCTTTTGCTGCTGTCTTTATTTTTATTCTCAAGACCAACAGTGGATTTGTTTAGAAAAAGACTTGCCCTTTGATTTAAGGGCTTCCCTTGTGGCTCAGCTGGGAAAGAATCTGCCTGCAATGTTAGAGACCTGGGTTCACTCCCTGGGTTGGGAAGATCCCCTGGAGAAGGGAAAAGCTACCCACTCCAGTATGCCTGGAAAATTCCATGGGATTGCAAAGAGTCAGACATGACTGAGTGACTTTCATTTCACTTTGATTTGAACTATTGATACCTTAATGGGTTATGAGAGCAGACAGGGATATTTAGCCTTTTGGTTAAAATAGTATGGGAGGGTTAACTAGTGCCTTGGTTGATCCCAGGGTTGAGACCTTCAAGAAAAGTCACAGGATCATAGGGGCCCTAAGCCAGATTTGGGCTTCCCTGGTGGCTCAGTGGTAAAGAATCCCTGTGCAACGCAGGAGATACGGGTTCTATCTCTGGGTCAGAAAGATCCCTTGGAGAAGAAAATGGCAACCCACTCCAGTATTATTGCCTGGAGAATCCCATGGACAGAGGAGCCTCGTAGGCTACAGTCCATGGGGTCGCAAAGAATCGGACATGACTGAAGTGACAGAGCATGTATGCAAGGCAGTTTGAGATCTCCTTGTCTTGTCTATGCCTTTCTTTTACAAACAGGGAAACTGAAGTTGAAAAAGGAGAAAGTCCTTAGGGTCACTAGGTAACATGGAGATTAGGGTCTGAAAGAAAGTAAAGGAAATAAATACAGGTAATTGGAGATTGTGCTAAAATCAGGAATCTTGGCATTTGCTAAGTTATTCCGTGGCTGGGGTTATCCAGAACACCTGGAACTGAGCACGTATGCAAAGATCTATCTAAACTTTGAGAGAATGACTTCAGGAGTGGATTAGTGATGTCTGCCTTGGCACTCCAGTAAAGATAAGGTCAGGAAGGCTGGAATTGTGGATCGCTCAAGTGTTGGTACCCTCAGGCTGGAATTTGGAGGGACAGTGAAGGAAGATCACCAGTGATGAAACAAGGAAGTGGCTGGTTTGGGGTTTAGGTTACCCGTTCCACCACCCCAGATTACTTTTTTGCTCTATCCTTCTTTCTCAGAATTCTATCATACCACTTTGGAATCCCCATAACCTAGTAGAATGCACACATACTTTATTTTACACAGCAGACAATTAAAGCAAACATTCTGGATCTTGCTCCAAATTTCGCCTTTAGCATCTTGTCTCTTTAGTCCCACTTGAGTCTCTCTCTTTCCCCATATGCGAAATAGAAGTGTTGGGCCAGCTCACTAATTCTCAAAAAACATTCAAAGGAGCAGTAGTCCTACAGGATGGTAGCAGCTATTATATGGAATAGCTTTCCATGATTAATAGTTTTGGAATATTGCTGGACTGATAAAAAACATTTTTTAAACTGCAAGGCATCTTAGATCTTTACTAAGAATCCACCTTCGAGTTAGTCAGGTAGGCAGATTTCCCCAGGCTTATTTGGAAACAGAAAATACGTCATACGTGATAGTCTTTAAAGGTCTTTCCGCTTCAGAATGCTGTAATTTTTACCAATTTCCTTTAAGATGCATAATCAGTGATTGACTCACTTTAGATCTCTCCTGCAGATATGATACGGTGGTTGATTTTTAACCACAGTGTTAAAGTGGCTCAAAGCAAATGGCAACCCTGGGGGTCATTTCTTTAGTTGAGCATTTGAAGATAAATCAACTGAACTGAGAACAATTGAAACAATTTGTTCTTTTAAGAGCAGACTAGGTTATTTCAATTACATTAATGATGTAAATAATGTGATAAAACCAACAGGCAGAACTGACTGCAGAGACTAGGGGGCCTTTTGGGGGGGCATACATAGCTTTTGTCGGCATAGTTACTATGAAGGTTTTCTGTCTGAACATTTCAAGTAGCAAAATCCTACTCAGCAACACCCCCCCCCGACCCCCCAGCCCCAAAACACACTGTTACAGTCTCCATCCACGTGTGGTGGAGTTCTAGGTGCCTGACCCTCAGTGGTTCTCCATACTGGGGAGATGTGCAGGCTGGGGCAGCCTGTGTCTACCATAGAGACAGACTGTTCCTTCAGATGAAGGGCTGTCTTCTTTCCCTAATCAAAAGAGGTCACACTTGTTTGATCTACCTTTCTGCAAGTCTGGTCGTGAATAACTTCAAACTCTTCATATGAATAGTTTTCGCCAAGACTATTTCAGCATCAGCATTAATATAAAGGGATGAAAAGCACAGTGGGTACTAACCAGGGAATCATTAGCATCACCTATGGAATTAAAGGGCTTCCCAGGTGATGCTCGTGGTAAAGAACCCACCTGCCAATGCAGGAGATGTAAAACACGTGGGTTCAATTCCTGGATCGAGAAGATCTGCTGGAGGAGGGCATGGCAACCCACTTCAGTATTCTTACCTGGAAAATCTCTATGGACAGAGGAGCCTGGCAGCCTATAGTCCATGGGGTTGCGAAGAGTGGGACATGACTGAAGTGACTTAGCAACCTGATGCAAAGAACCGACTCATTAGAAAAGACCCTGATGCTGGGAAAGATTGAAGGCAGGAGAAGAAGGGGACAACAGAAGATGAGACAGTTGGATGACATCACCAACTCAATGGACATGAGTTTGAGTAAGCTCTGGGAGTTGGTGATGGACAGGGCAGCCTGGCATGCTGCAGTTCATGGGGTCACAAAGAGTCGGACATGACTGAGTGAATGAATTGAAACATGCTTGGCCTCACTACTGAAGATTTTGATGGTGGAGATCTAAAGTGGGGGCAGGCATTAATATTTTAAAAAGCTCCACATATAACAACCCACCTGTCTGATAGGAGACTGGATACATGAAATGTGGTGTATTCATTCAAAGGAAAGCTACTCAGTAATAAAAAGAAAAAATGTTGTTACATGCAGCAACATGGACATTAGGTTAAGTCAGTCACCAAATAATATATACAATGTAGAATTACCTTTTAAATGACATTTGAAAATAAGCAAAGCTTAAAACTCAACATTCAAAAAAATGAATATCATGGCATCTGGTCCCATCGCTTCATGGCAAATAGGTGGGGAAACAAGGGAAACAGTGACAAACTTTATTTTCTTGGACTCCAAAATCACTGCAGATGGTGACTGCGACCATGAAATTAAAAGACACTTGCTCCTTGGAAGACAAGTTATGGCCAACCTAGACAGCATATCAAAAAGCAGAGACATAACTTTGCCAACAAAGGTCCGTCTAGTCAAAGCTATGGTTTTTCCAGTAGTCATGCATGGATGTGAAGAGTTGGACTATAAAGAAAGCTGAGCACTGAAGAATTAATGCTTTTGAACTGTGGTGTTGGAGAGGACTCTTGAGAGTCCCTTGGACTGCAAGGAGATCCAACCAGTCCATCCTAAAGGAAATCAATCAATCAATGAATATTCAATATTCATTGAAAGTACTGATGTTGAGGTTGAAACACCAATACTTTGGCCACCTGATGAGAAGAACTGACTCATTGGAAAAGACTTTGATTCTGGGAATGATTGAAGGTGGGAGGAGAAGGGGATGACAGAGGATGAGATGGTTGGATGGCATCACAGACTCTTTGGACATGAGTTTGAGCAAGCTCTGGGAGTTGGTGATGGCCAGGGAAGCCTGGTGTGCTGCAGTCCATGGGGTTGCAAAGAATCGGACATGACTGATAGACTGAACTGAACTGAATACGTTGTATAAGAAAACATAACTGGTTTCTACTAGGAAGTAGTGGCATCAACAACGAAGGGACACAAGGGCACTTACTAGGGGTGAGGAAAATATTCTCTTCCTTCTTTTGGGTGATGCATCTACACAGATGCGTATCACTTTGAAACTTAAACTGAGTCCTTCAAAGATGCATTTTATTTTATATAATTTATGTCCTATTTCAATAGAAAAAAGCCAAACCTCTCCAAATTAGGGTCCTGTAACCTGTGCTAAAGTCCAAGAAATGATCATCTCCACCCAAGAGATGGGCCCAATCCAGCTCAGCCAAGTTACAGCTTCAGGAACAGAACACTTCCCAGTTTTCTGCCTTATATCACACCACTCCACAATCTTACCCTCCAGAATTTCTCCCATCCTTTCTCTGTGGGTGATAAAACTCTGGATAACTCAGCATACAGCCACCAACTTAATAATAAACAAATAGGTGTCCAGGAGCTGTGGTTCCATTCCTGTCTCTATTTCAGTGGCCACATCTGCACTCCTGGAAGGGGTCCCTTCTCTCCCAGGTCCCCTTGTGGCTTATTGAGCACTTACTATATGCTGGATCTTGGGGGCTCCTTTACCAAGGAGTTTCCTCATTTTCAAAATAACCCTGAGAAGTTGATTTTTTTTTTTTTTTTGCTGTCTTCCCCATTTTTCCGACTAGCAAGTCAACTAAGAAGATGAATAATGGGCCTGGAGGTGGCACCAGGCCGGTTAAGTGGAGAACTCAGGGTTAGAACAGTGATTGCAAAACTTCTTACACTTCAAGGTCTCGTTTCTTCCAGGGCCTGAGGGGGGAAAAGCAGTGTTGGAAGGAGTGTAAAGGGGGCAAATGTCCTAACAGCAATGCGTTTCAAGCCCAGTTACCAGAATCCAAGTCAGTCAGGCCCCACACACCCAGGAGTCCCATGCTCTCTGGCTTGACCCTGCTGGTAGCTTAAAAGTGACAGCTTTAGGACGACTTTTGTTTGGTATAACTTAGAAAACAAGAAAGAAGCAAGTGGAGGGTGTCCAGACGTGTTTAGTTTTAGGTTTGTGGCTCCCTGAGATCAGAGGAGTGGGTTCCTCTTTGGGGGTGGCGAGGCACAGAGAGAGGCATTGGAACAGATTCTGTGGCGTGTGTGTGTGTGTGCGCGCGCGCGTGTGTGTGTTGGCGCGCCTGTGCGTGGAAGGGGGATTGCTGTACCCAGCGCGAGGCACTGGGGGAGGAGGAAGCGGTAGCAGAGATCTGAATAATTGATTCCTCAGCCGCACCAGACGCCTGGGAGCGGGCGGAGATCGTGGTTTCAGCACCACGGACAGCGGCGCGCCCGCCTCAGGCGCCCCCGCCGCCAGGCAGCCGCCTATCCCGGCCTTACCGCCGCCGTGCGCTCCGGGAGCCGGTGGCCGCGGTCTGCGCCGCCGCCGAGGGACTGCGGGGTCTGCCTCGGCCCGCCTCCGGGGAGGGCGGCTGCGGACGGGAGACTCTCTCGCCCGCCAGAGCTCCAAACCTTTTCGGCTTTCGTGGGGGCTGCAGCGTCTCGCCGACTGAGAATAAGTCCCCAAGTTGGCGTGGGGGGCGCCCCTGCCTTCCTCCTCCTCTTCCTGCGAGGCGACCGCAGCAGAAGCACGCCTCGGGAGCCCGGTTGAGCCAGTTCTGTGAACCACGGTGGCCGGGAGCTCTCCGGACTCCCGCCGGGAAGTGGGGAGCTGAACGCCTGGCGTGGAGCTGGCCACGCAGCTAAGGGCTTAGAGGGAGCTGCCTGTCCCCCGCGCCCGTGCCTCTCTCGTCCGGGGACCGCGGGGATCCCCGGCCACACGCGCGCGCGCGCTCCCACATCCACTCACACACACACTCGCCCTCACACATCCACCAGCCCGGAGCCGGGGCTGCGGAGACGGCTCTCGCGCGCGCTCGGAGGACCGGGGCAGCGACTGTCCGGAGTGGGGCAGGAAGCCCAGCTCGGGCTGTTGGAGGGAGGCGCCGAGGGCTTAGCCGGAGCATGGGTCCCGCTGAGCGCTGAGTCGCGGCCGCAGCCATCAGCCCTGGAGATGACCAGGGGCGGCCACTGCTGAGAACTATGTGGAGAGAGGCTGCGGTGAGTGCCGGCGCGGGACGCGGGGCCTCGGTAGCCCCTTTGGGAAGAGGACGGTGGGAGGCTTTCATAGGAGGGGCAACAGGACTGCAGGAGGGTCGTTGCGTGGGAAACATCGCACCTCCCGTGGGGGTCCGGGGCTGAGGGAGCCGGAGTCCTTCCTTCCCCCTCTCCTCCTGCCGGCACATCGCAAACTCAGCCCGCCCCCTCCCCCCACCTCAGCCCCCATTCCCTCCTCTTTGTCTCCCTACCCCGCTCCTTGCTCAGAAGCTCCTGGCCGCACTACTCCTGGCTGCCGGCGCCGGGGAGGCGGCAGGGGGTGAGAGCCGAGGTGCCTTGTTAGCTTCTCGAGGGTGGCCAACCCGGGTCTCCGGTTCTCCTGTGCGCCCCGGGAGTGAAGCTCTCCATTTCGGCCACACGGTTTTCGGAGCCGCACTCGGGGACGTCTCGGGCACGGAGCTTCAGCTTCCCAGCTCGGGCCGAGCCCCCACTGTGCGCGCAGGGGGCGGGGGTGGGGTGGGGGTGGGGGGCTGTGTGAGCATTGCAGACTGCAGTCAGTTCCCCCCGTCCCTCCGCCTCCCCTCCCCCCGCCCGTGGGCTGACCCTGTCTCTCCGTCTCTTTCTCCGCCTCGGTAGAGCCCTGCTGCAGAGCCTCCGGCTGGGATAGCCGCCCCCCGTGGGGGCGATGCGGACTGCGCGGGACGGCCAGGGGAGCGCGCGGGGGCCGCAGCATGCGGGAACCCGCTAAACCCGGTGGCTGCTGAGGCGGCCGAGATGCTCGTGCGCGCAGCGCGCCCCACCGCATCCTCGACCTTCTCTGGCTACAGGTACGTCCCAACGGGAAATCTGGGCCCCGCCGGGGTTCCAGGAGAAGGAACAGTCGGCCGGAGGAAGAGCGGGAGAAGAAGGATCCGGGGAGAGAGGGAGCGAGAGAGAGAAAGCGGGAGAGGGCGCAGCAGGAGCGAGGCGCTGGGGGAGCATCAGGGGGCGCTGCGGCTCCGCGCTCGCGGGGCTCCGCCGAAGAGCGCCAAGGCCCGCGCTGAGTTCGCCCCAACTTCCCCCCGGCGGCAGGCAGCTCCTGGCCCGAGGGGCGCGCGCCTGAGCACGCGTGCCCGACGACGCTGGTATCTGCTGGCAGGCGCGGCCATGCACCTGGCGCGGTCCATGTGTGGGCACTGGCGGAGGACGTGTGTGGACACCGATGGCCTTGGGCCCCTCTACTGCGGGCTTGCGGAGGTGCGCAGAAATGCACGCGTGCCTGTGAGGGTGCGCGGCCCACTGCCCACGTGCACCTAAGACTTGGTAACAGAATCTAAAGTGGGAAAGCCTGGGGTGGGGGGTGGGCCAGTGCTGCACAGTTCACGTCCGTCGGAGAGCTTCTGGGGAGCCAACCCACCCCACCCAGCCCCACGCACGTTCTTTGCCAGCTCCCACGCGTCGGCCCGCTGGGGGGACGTGCCTCCCCTCCAGAATTCTGCATTGCACACGGCGTGCGTGAGAGATTGTGTGTATGTGTGTGTCTGAGCCTGTGTGTGCCCGCGAGCGTGTAGGGGGCGGGTCCTGGGGCTGCTTCCTGGCCCCTCTGCGCAAGGTGAGGCGGACCTTAAGTTTCCTCCAGGCACCCTGGATTCTCGGGCGCACGAGCGAGCGTCCTCAATTCCATGCGCTTGGGGGATCCCTGCTCGAGAGGTGCAGGGTCTGCCGTGGGTGCTGAGTGGCGCCAGGTGGGTGATGAACCCCCTTGGGTTCGCAGGGGGCGGGGTCAGTCAACTAGCCTTGCGCCGTCGCTCGGCCGCCTCCGCACGCTGGGGCTGGTCGGTAGTTTGCGCCGGGTTCGCAGGGGGCGGGGTCGGTAACTTAGACTCGCGGGGGTGGGAGAGGGGTGGGTGGAGGGTTTGCTCCGTGCGCCTACGTTAGGGGCAGTCGCCAAGTGGTCCCACTTGGGGAGTGCGGTGGGAGATGTGGGTTGAGTCGAGGAGAGAGAGGAGGCTGAATGCGAAGGTGGGTTTGAGGACAGTTACGGAGAATCAGCTCGGATTGGAGTTGTGGGCTGAGTTGCAGATGGGTCGAGGGACGTGGATGGCCAGGGGATGGGGAATGGAGTCAGAGACTCCAAGAGCTCTCCCTGGGGTGGTTTCCGTACCTGGCTCCCAGAGCAAGGGGCTGGGTGGGCAAACCCCTCCTCTAGAACCCTCGTGCACCGCCGCGGCGCTGACTCTTCCTCTCCACCTTGCAGGGACCGTAAGTGGCGACTATGGGCAGACTGGGCTACTGGACCTTGCTGGTGCTGCCGACCCTTCTGGTCTGGCGCGGTCCGGCGCAGAGCGCGGCGGCGGAGAAGGGTCCCCCGGCGCTGAACATCGCAGTGCTGCTGGGTCACAGCCACGACGTGACGGAGCGTGAACTGCGAAACCTGTGGGGCCCCGAGCAGGCAGCCGGGCTGCCCCTGGACGTGAACGTGGTGGCGCTGCTGATGAACCGCACGGATCCCAAGAGCCTCATCACGCACGTGTGTGACCTCATGTCAGGGGCACGCATCCACGGCCTGGTGTTCGGGGATGACACCGACCAGGAAGCCGTGGCCCAGATGCTGGATTTTATCTCCTCACAGACTTTCATTCCCATCCTGGGCATCCACGGGGGCGCATCTATGATCATGGCTGACAAGGTAAGGCCGGGAGGCAATGGGCCGTCAGGACCCCAGCGCGTGCCAGGCGTATGGCGGCCACTGCAAATTTTCGGGAGCTCCTGGCGTCCGTCTTAATCTGAAAGGGGGTTGTGGCCACCGACCCTGGGGAGAGCCAGGTCTTGCTTCTCCAACCTGGAATCGAATGGAAACGCTTTTTGCTTTGGTTTTGAAAGTGGAGAAACTCGGAGGCAGCTTGGGTGTGCCAGGAAGAATTCAGTAAATGCAGAAGTAAATGGGGTGGTGGAATGCTTAGAGACGGCTAGGTGGTGCACGGAGGTGAGCCTGGGGGCAACTTGAAACAATAAGGTTTATATTTCTGCAGTATCAGCTTTACCTGATTGTGTTGTGGCAAATGTCTATCTTTTCCCCTACTAAAAGCCACGGAAACTATTTTTAAAGGATCAAATGTGGGAATATTGTGGAATAAAATGCAAAGTTTTAGGTAAAGCAGAAAAAGGCAGAAAAATGTCATGTTTCCACAGACTCTCTACAATTAGAGGAAGTGGGGGGAAGTCTGAGGAGCCCTGGGCTAATGGCACACAGGTCTGTGTTTCTCCAAGGGAGTGGCTGTGAGTGGAGAGAAGGGACTGCTGACCCAGAGCATGGTGGCTTTGGGTGTTCCTACTTGTTACCTGGATGGGACTGCCCGGGGCTCCGAGGCCCTCAGATGGAGGGGTTGGCTCCCAAGGATGGATTTTGATAAGGGTAGTTGGAGGGTGTCCCAGTGAAGGAAAGGTGTCCAGATCTCTTGGCTTAGAGTGGGAGGGGGGTCTTTCTGTGGATCACCTGGGGGTGTTGGTGTGGAGAAGAGGGGTCTGGAGATTTGAGTGAGATGTTCTGAGGGCCTGGTTTGAGAACTGTGCCAAAGTGCAGGTGGAAAAGAAGCAAGGTGAAGAATGAGAAAGAAGGGGACGGTTGGTGTTTGTGGGTGCTCTGTGCTTCTATCTAAGCCCTGGAAGAGAAATGGGGGGGGGATGTCAGGAAGGAAGTGTGAATGTACTTGTGTGGTGTGGGCACCCCCAGCCCCGAGACCTTTTTGGAGCGTGTTCATTAGATAGCAGGAGACATCCTAATGGAGCCAGCAGACGTTTATCATAGCACTTTGCCTCTGATGCTCTCAAAGCACTTTTACATTCATCAAATCAAATACTACTTCTGCCTCAGCAATTCCCACAAGCTCCTTTGGGAACCATATTAATTCTTTCAGGTCTCCTGGGCTGCGGCACATTCTGTTGAAATACACAACCGATGCAGTATCTTATTAAACATTCCTTTTAAATGGTTGCAACCTAGCAGAATTCCTGTGTGGTTGAGTATTTTCCCAGCCACCTCTCAGTTTTGGGGGGGGGGTTCCTTTCTGGGATGAAAAAAGTAGGAAACAGCTGTGTCTTGCCACTGATATGTGGCCATTTCAGAACTGGCAAAGGTCTTAGAGTCTATTAGAGCATCCTGTAACTTTCAGGTGAAGAGATTGAGGCTCAGGGCAATTAAAGACTTAGCTAAGACCACACGATACATGATGGAACTAGATCTCTGGTTTTCTGGTCCTCTGGTTTCTGACGAACGCACAAAGGAGGAGGAGAACAGCATTTCCCAGCAGGGTTTTGGAGTGTGATTTGGGCTTTAAATATTACCACTGATTCCTTCTCCCTTCTGAAGTTTTGACGGAGCAACATGCACTTAAACAGGAGCCATATTGAAAGTGAAATTTCTGTATCGACTAGGGCCCAGCACAATCAGTGGAGAAATACGGTAAAAGCTGAATAGGAGAAGTGTTGCCAGGTGTGGGGCTCGGGCTCTTGCCTGACTTACCCATCTGACTATAGGCAAAGAAGCAGGAACAGAAATGGGCTTATAGTTAGCATCCCCTTCATATGCAGTGACCCGTCCATGTCCGGCTCTGACTTACTGGACCTCTAAGAGGGTATTAGGAAGGGAGTTTTGAGAAGTCCGGAGGATATGGGTGGAAGCATCTTCTCTTGTGGAATTAAACTGCCTTATGGGGATTGGACATGAGTGTGACCCCACTTAAAGAAGAAAAAGGACCTCAGGATAGGGCGAGAGGAAAATGAGAAAGGATGTTTTCAGAGACGTAAAGATGGAAACTGATTTAAGAGCGGGTGGAGAGGAGAGGAATAAAAGGGTGCCTTGGCTCAAAAATGATGAAAGGAGTTGGATGGTCTTCATTACTGTTGGGGCTTTCCGAGTTGGTCTTGATGGCAGGAAATCAAAGAAGCCGTGGGATAACATTAGGGTATATGTTGGGTCCCCTATGTGGGATGTGCAAGTGATGTTAAGAGGAGTGGGGTTGAGGAGTGGGATTTCAGGAAACCTGATTGTGTTAAAGGAAAGAGATCGTCTGGGATGTGAACAGCCCTTCCTTCCATTAGTAACACGTTGAGTTGGCTTGTGTCTTTGCCGCCTGTTTCTGTGGAGTTGCAGTTTGGCTCTGAAGAAGCAGTCATGGACATCGCCTTGTTCGGTTGGGTGTGCCCTTGGTCTTGTGGCCACAGAATCTGAGTCTCCCCAAACCACTGAGACCTCTCCATCCCCCCTTAAGATGACATCATTTGGTAAAGCCCAGCACATACCTGTGTTGTCTGCACTTCTAAATTGGTAACATGATCCAGTCTCGGTGAATAAGAATGGCAGTTAATTTGACTATCAATTAAATCAATTAAATTTATGCCTCTCTCCCCAGTTCTTAACCTTTTCCCCAAACTTCTTTACCCTTGGTAGCGGGGTGGGGGGAGGAAAGAACAGAGCGTTGTAGTAATTGAAATGTGGGAAGTGGCAGATTTTTGTGGTTTAACTTAATTTACGATGGAGATATTAATTTTTTGCTTCTATCACTGGGTGGTCTTGAAATATAATTAATTTAGAGGTGAAAATAATGCTGAACGTTGATGGAGTTCTAACCTTATCTTGGTCTGGCCATTTTGTTCCCATGCACATGAAATCCACTCTGGCTTTAGTAACAGCCCTAGTAAATCAAGCATAGACACTGGACTTTTATGTCGCTGCTCAATGTCCTCACCTCCTCCCCTTCCTCCCTTATTCCTAACTGCTCCACGGGAGGGAAGAGGCAAGGCTTACAATTTAGCTACATCCATCCATGTCAGTTACTGCGTGGGTTTTGCTTTATATATTATTTCTATATATACTTTTTATCTCCTCTACTGGAGTGTAAGTTCCTTGAGGACAGATTTTTTTTTTCAAAGTGTTTATGTGTATATGTATATTTGAAATAATGATATTCCTCCTCCACAGACAGTTTATAAAAATAATGTCTTTTCATTACAGAGCACTTAGAAAGTGTATTAAAGTTTAAAGAAGAAAATAAAAATCTCCCTTTAAATCTTATCGCCAGGGGTAACCACTGTGGACTCTTGGATCTATTTAGTTTTAAGCTCTATGTATTTAGTTATAAGGGCTTCCCTCATAGCTCAGTTGGTAAAGAATCTGCCTGCAGTGCAGGAGACCCGGGTTCCATTCCTGGGTCGGGAAGATCCCCTGGAGAAGGAAATGGCAACCCACTCCAGTATTCTTGCCTGGAGAATCCCACAGACAGAAGAGCCTGGCGGGCTACAGTCCACGGGGTCACAAGAATCGGACACGACTTAGTGACTAAACCACCACCACCATTTAGTTATAAGTTCAGGATTATATTGTGTGTGTGTGTATTGTTTTGTTTATTGTACTTTGCCTCCTGTGGACTTTCTTAGAAAATCCAGGGTTTTTGTTTACCCTGGAAGAATCTCAGCCAACCTTCTCTTTGTCTTGTAGTTAGTCTCTCAGTAATTTCTCTGTGTATCTTAAACATTTTTTTAAGTTCTCTGTCTCTGTGTGCTGTGTTTCTATGGCATTTCCTCAATTCTTTATTCTAGTTAACCAGCTCTTTTCATTTGTGTCTGGTCTATTTTTTTGCCTATCTGTGGAGTCTTAAATTTCAACACTGATTCATTTTATTTCTAAGATACATAACGGTTTTCTGCTTTTGTTTTATTGAAACAATACCTTCTCATACCTTCCTGCTTTTGTTTTATTGAAACCTCTTCTCACTTTGTGGATGTAAATCTCTTCTGTCTCTTTGAGGATTTAAAAAATACTTCTTATGAAGTCCTCCTCTGATTGCTCTAGCATCTTTCCTTCTTCCCATATGAATTCTTCCGTTTTGTAGAGTTTGATCGTTGGATATCGTCACATGTTCTCGAATTTTTATTTGTGAACTTATTGTCAAGGCAGTTTTATGGCTTCTTCTGCCCTGTAGCTACAAGCTGGTATGTTTTTTAACCAGAGCTCTTGTCAACAGCTCAGCTCAGAGCTCTTTTCCTGCTCTGTACACTCTGTGGTGCAGGCTTGGGTCCTGGTCTCCTGTAGGCGCTCTCATTCTGGCCCCATTACACATGCAGGGATGCTCTTATGGCTGTGACTCATGGTGGGTGGTGCAGGCACTTTGTCCCCATTCACGGTTAGCTGCGTGGTTTGGGTCCAGTCCTGCCCCTTGTCCCCTTGGTAGATCTTGGGACCTCTGCTCCCATGGCTCATATCAGACTTACTCCCCCATGCACTTTGATTCCTCCTGAAATTGTAGAGTCTCATCTTTTGATTCATTTATTTTTAGGGAGCACCTTCTATTTCTGTGATTCCCTTATTTTCAAGCAGCATTTTATAAATTTTGAGATATCTAAAGTTTGATCTATAAATTCTGTGTCTTAGGAGCAGAAGAGGGAGGCAGCTGAATGTGTTCTTTCTGATTTTGACCCAGTTATATTTCACAACCTGCTTTTATTTCTTTCAGACTTGATTGTGTAGTCTTGGAATTTTTCCTTATCATTAAATCGACTTCTCAAACATGATTTTAAATGGTGCAGAATGTTCTGTTTATACCACAATGATTTAAACTTTTCTTCTATTTTTTCCCATCTTTAGTAAGGTTGGTTTCTGGTCCAGATGCGTGTTCTTTTGGGCACCTTGCACTGATCTTTGCTTTCTGCCTTTGTTTCTGGGTACATATATGGCGACTGAGTGAATCAAGTCATTGGTTTGGATGCCAGCTTGCTGCAGTTTCTGGAAGAACTTACCGTGCTGTGGGTCAGGGTTTTCCACCCAGTGTTTGTTCCCAAATGCTGACTGATTTCATGGGTGTGTGCCAAGTCTCCTCTTCTCTCTAGTGGGCAGATAATCACTAGCCATCCTGAGGATTAACAGACGTTGGGGGCTTCCATATGAAAGGCCTCCGTAGCTCTGCTGAGGAACAGCTCACCTGTAGGAGGCTGCTGCACTCGTAACCCGGCAGCTCCGAGTTTGGGTGGGAGTGATGAGCCTGCCCATTAAACTCAGAAAGCTTCTGGAAAGGGCAGACATGCACATCAGAAGGTCGACGGAGCCCACTCAGATCCTGATGTAGAGGCATCAGGTGGTTCCTCGGAGAGTGAGTGGGGAGGCCTATCTTTAGCCTTTTCCATGAGGCACGTCAGATGTAGTCATCACTCCTCCTCACAGAAGTCATGGAGAACCACCACCCTGTGAGGCACGGTAACCTTTCCGTGGGGCCCTGGGGGTCCCTGCTCATCACCTGGACCCTTGATAGATGTGGTCTGGCGGTGTTGGGGGAGTATTCATCTTCTCTTTGGTAGCCTCACATGGAAAATGCTTCTCTAGGTAGAGTGAGGAGAAGGCAATGGCACCCCACTCAAGTACTCTTGCCTGGCAAATCCCATGGACAGAGGAGCCTGGTAGGCTGCAGTCCATGGGGTTGCTAAGAGTCGGACACGACTGAGCGACTTCACTTTCACTTTTCACTTTCATGCATTGGAGAAGGAAATGGCAACCTACTCCAGTGTTCTTACCTGGAGAATCCCAGGGACGGGGGAGCCTGGTGGGCTGCCGTCTATGGGGTTGCACAGAGTTAGACACGACTGAAGTGACTTAACAGGTAGAGTGAAGGGGAGACGGAAAGATAATGACAGAGAGAAAGAGAGTGTGGAAAATCTCGGATTTGTAACAGGGGCTTGGTGGCTTCTGATAAGGCCATCATGAAAAGGAATGGTTATAAGGTTACTAACTACTGTGGTTTGTTCTACACTGCCCCTTAATTATTTAAATTTGAATTACTTGCCAACGTTTTAAAGTTAGGCGGTATCACATTTATTATTATTTTTTTGAACCCAAATTTCCTGCTTCTTTGGGAAAATCAGAAGGCCTGGTAACACTAGCCTTGCTTCTCCCCATAGTGACAGGTGCTGGAGATGAATAGTGCCCCTCTCCCCCTTAAACTGGAAAAGGAAATGGCAACCCACTCCAGTATTCTTGCCTGGAGAATCCCCATGGACAGAGGAGCCTGGTGGGCTACAGTCCATGGGGTTGCAAAGAGTTGGTCACGACTGAAGCGACTGAGCACCCCCTTAAACGGGCCTGAAGCTTGTCCTGCCTTCAGACTCCAGTTTGCTCACCTCACTCACTCATGTCACAGAGCTAGTCCTGAAGGCACTGGGGTTGGTGACCCCTGATACGATAAAGAAAGAAGCTGGCCTTTGTTAAGAGGGTCGCTTTCCTTCTCTCCCAGACTGCTCCTTGAGAGGTGGAAAACTGGAGGTGTGCACGCAGCCACGTTGCAACATTCACAGCTGCCACCCCTAATCCACGGTGGCATTTTGTCCTTTTTGACCACAAGCCCTAAATTCTTCTAACATGGTCCTCCAGGAAGCCACTACCAAGTTAGTTAGCTTGAGTTCACTAACTACCAAGTTAGTGAACTTGAGTCAGAAGACCCCAGAATACCCTAGACAAACAGTCTGAGCACCTACATTCCATTTCCAAATGGCAGTGTGACTTTGAGACAGTCTCTTCAGCTTTCTCTCCCTCAGTTTCTCCTTCTGTAAAATGAAAGTTTAGGGAGATAGTATCTTTTAAAACCTCTTTCCAGCTCTGAAAATTTTGTTGCCTTCGAGAAAAGGCTGTGAAGAAACATAACAAAATGTGAGCTGTGATTATCTTTGGGTGGTTTGTTCATGGGTGTTTTCATTTTTTAAAAAATATCATTACAGCAAGGCTAATAAGTTGAAACTTGAGTTGGATTGTCTGTGTTTAAATTCAGGTTCTGGGTGATCATGGGGAAGTTGCTTCATGTCTCTGAGCCTTAGTGTCTTCGTCTTTAGGATGAAGACAGTAATAGTACCTGCTTCCTAGAGATTTAAATGAGATAATAGATATAAAGTATGTAGCTTAGTGATTGGCTCTTAATATATACTTCTTATAGGAATGTTACTGTTATTGTGTCTATATCTCGTGGTTTTTATTTTTCTCCAAAGTACATGTGTGTTCTTAGTTGCTCAGTCGTGTCTGACTCTTCGCAACCCCATGGACTGCGGTCTGCCAGGCTCCTCTGTCCTTGGGGATTCTCCAGGCAAGAATACTGGACTGGATTGCTAGGCCCTCCTCCAGGGGATCTTCCCAAGCCAGGGATCGAACCCAATGCAGGCGGATTCTTTACTGATTGAACCACCAGGGAAGCCCATAGTACATGTGCTTTTTAATAACCAGAAGGGGTATTATAATAAAATTATAATAATATTATAACAACCTGAAGGGTAATGTGGTGATATGAGGCTATTCCCTGGGAGAAACTGGAAATGAGTCTCATAGAACTCTTAGATGGGAGAGTCCAACATGAAATGATTCATAATTTCTGAACTGGGACAACCAGAAGCTTTCTTTGAGTTTTTAGGTTGCTATGAGCTTTATCTTGGCAAACTGAAGATTAAATGTGGCCAGTGTGAAAGTGACTGTTAGAGGTGACCTTTATGGTAAATAACTCCACCAATTGGAATACATGTTTGCACTGGGCTTAGGGCTTTGGGTCTAGACATATATGTGTGTGTGTTAGTCACTCAGTCATGTTCAACTCTTTGCAAGCCCATGGACTGTAGCCCACCAGGCTCCTCTGTCCATGGAATTCTCCAGGCAAGAATACTGCAGTGGGTAGCCATTCCTTTCTCCAGGGGATGGTCCCGACCCAGGGATTGAACCTGGGTCTTCTGCGTTGCAGACGTATTCTTTATCATCTGAGCCACCAGGGAAGCCCGTGGACATGTATAGTTTCTCATTTTCTTTCTGCCAAGGATTAAGCGCCTCTGAGACAGCCTGAGGCCACCTGGCAGCCCCAAAGATATTTGACTGAAGAATCCTTGTGATCTTATTCTTTTCCTCTTATTTTATTATCCTTTTAAATTAATGATTGTAAATCCAGTTGGTTTAGGGAAGAGGCTTAGATTCAAGAGGGAATATAGATTTTGATGTTAATAATCTGGTTGCTTTAATTGAAATGATTTAAGATGTTGGATGATGGAAGTAAAATTCAAAACTGTCTTTCCAGATTGAAATGATGAACCCATACTACAGACTGCACTGAAGGGTTTAAGGATATACATTCTTGCAGGAAGAGGGAGATGTGACTTTCCAATTGACTTGAAATTGATTTTTGTAAGAATCATAAACCAGTGGACTGCCTCCTGATCTGGCTCCTGGATGCATCAGTATTTTATTTCACCAGCATAGTATTCTTAAATGCTTGAGTTTTAATGTCTTTGGACAAGGCATTCATTTTTAGGTTCCCTACAGCCCTCCTCACTCCCTGTTACCTCACATGTAATCAGATTCACACATTTATGTTAACTGCATGGTCTCTGCAAGCATTTGAAATTGTGATCCTTAATCACAGGATTTTTGTTTATTTCCTCATTTGTTTTGCATTGACCAAGATACTCAGCAGGTCCCAAGAAGTGATAGGGTTCATAAAAAAAATAAAGCCCACATCTCTAGAAATATAATGTTTAAATCAAGAGAGGTGATAGTTCTATTATACCTTTTCTGTTGTTAGGAGTCCCTTCCGCTCCAAGTCGCAGAGTATTTGACCAGCACGGGCTTAAACCATTAGGACATTTGGTTTTATTGTTGAACAAGGTGCCCTAGGTCTGGTTTAGTATCCCAGTAGCCCGTTGAGGGCTCAGGTCCTTTCCATTCCTCTGTCTTGCCTTCCCCAGATGTTGGTTCACCTTGGTCACAGTATGGCTGCTCTGTTTCAGCTGTCACATCTTCACCTGCCAGCGTTCATAAAAGGAAGAAAAGGGAGAGACGTAAGACTTTATTCTTGGCCCTCCCTCTATCCTTTTAATAGAGCAGACATCCTGTTACATTTCATTGGCCAAAACTGAGTCATATACCATCTCTTGAACATCACTGATTGAAATTAATAATCAAAATTTTTCTCCAAGAGTGGATAATTGCCACTGGAGCAAACTTTTCTTCTGTTAGCAGAGGTGTAGGAGCAGAGGCTAGTTGGTCCACCGGATGCTGTCTCGCAACATTAATGCATCTGGAGACTTGACTTAGTTGTGGGGGGGTAATATTTGAAGATGAATGTTGAAAAACTTCAGTATGTCCAGAGGAAGAGCCTCCAGGATTATGTAGTATCTAAATAATGTATGATGAGAGTCTCAGAATAAATATTTAGGAAAATTCAGCCTGGAGAAGATAAATCTCAGAGATGATAAGAGATATGTTCAAATACCCCATGGGCTCTTACAGGGTAGAAAGTTAAGTCTTAATTTTGTTGTTGTTGTTGTTCTGGGGACAGAACTGAGACCAGAGGGTGAAATTATAAGGTTGTTATGAAGAATAAGCTTTGGCAATTAGGTCTCTAATAGAAGACTGTGATATTTCATAGAATAATGTGTCTGTTGGACCTGACTGAGCCCAGAGTGACTGCCATCTGTCAGGGACACAACAGAGAGTCAGACTCACACTGGCAAGCTTGGACTGGGTCACTTCCGGGGTCCTTTCTAACTCCGAGACTCTGCACCTCTCAAGTTCTTGAATTTCTAAAAATCCCCACATCCTGATACTTTAGGCCCTTGGGTTTGGCTGAAAACCAACATCCTCACTTTCTGTAAGTGGGTGAGTAATTCAGTATAAATTTGCCTGGCATGGGGGAGGAATTTATGAACCCTGCATCATCACCCTAAATCCCCAGAGGACTTTACATCATTCCGAAGGGTAGGTGATATTTGAAAAGCATAAAACCTATGTATATATCAACTCACACACACACACACACATAAATATGAACATAAGTAGGTCAGCTGGCATCATATTTACTAGTGGAAATGTTTTTGGCTGAGAAGTTCATCTATAGAAGACGACGTTTAGAGTAATTGCCAATGATCTCAAAAAGGGAAGTTTTTTGCAGTTCAGTTAATCATCATTACTTATTAAAGTATATTCCTGTTTGTGTGCATATTACTTTGGTAATACTTTTGTATATCCTAAAGAGACAGCCAGACCCCTCTCTGATGTTTCAGCTAGGAAATTATCCTTTTCTGTCTGTTGTACTCCCCTGTGTTTTGAACATTTGCTTACGGCAGAAACTGCTCTGGGTACTATTCCATTGTTTATCTCTTCCTCTGTTTTCCCCTCACACCTCCCAAGGAGCAAACACAACCCGATTGCTTCCAAATGCTTTGCCTTTCCATTCAAATTTTACGACTTTGCATATGATGGAAACGGGTATAGTTTTTTTGTAATTATTCATTTATTAGAAATAGGTATGCAGGAGCAGAGTAAAAAAAAACAAACAGAAAATACAGTGCAGCAGAGAAAGAATGTTTGCTTAATTAATGCACGATGCCTGGTTCTCTCCGTGGAGGTGACCCTGTTACCTATTCAAAGAGAAAAAATGTTAATTGGGATGGTAGTTTGTTTCCCTTTGTGATTTTTGCTGAAGTTGGTATGTTACAAGGATCTTTTTCCTGTTTTAAAATCTCACTGACTTGAAAGAGGTTAATCATTTTCCATTGGTCCCCAACTGTGTCTGTTTTTTCCCAAGCAAAATAAAAGCTCACGCTGGAATACAAGCTGAAAATCACTGGCACCTCAAAGCTAGGCCTACCTACTCATCCAAGGGATTTAAGATCCTTTGGGGTTATCTGGGGAGAGGAGGAGTCAGGATCACTTTACAGGCTAATGAGAGCTATGGGCCCTTCCCCAGAGGAATATTCAGGAGCCTTCATCTGATACCATGTCAATTTCAGGGGCACACAGACCCTCTGAAACCCATTCATAGCCTCCTTGGAATTGATTTATTCTTACTGGTTTATGAATATGTTCATTCTTCACTGAGCCTGTAAAACCTGGGCCCAAATGTTCTATAGATATATCTGTGATCAAATTATTTGCTTCCTTGCTATATAGCACAGAGAGCTCAGCTCAGTGCTCTGTGATGACCTAGAGGGGTGGGTTGATGGAGTGAGGGGGGGTCCAAAAGGGAGGGGATACATATCACTGATTCACTTTGTTGCACAGCAGAAATGAATACAAAATTGTAAAGCTACTATCTCCAATACAAAGAATGCAGGTGCGTGCATGCACACGCGCGCACACACACACACATGCAGAAAAAAAGGTTATTTGCTTCCATGTAACTTAGAATCTAGTTGGAGGAGACGTGCAGTTAATGCCCTGAGTGATGCATCAATGATTTGGGGGCTATGAGACTATAGAAAGGAGCACCTCTTTCAGAGGTCTGAGGGTGGGGGATAAAAGCCAGGGAAGATGCCCTAGGGTCAAAGTCAAGAACTCTGGATCCAGGAACAGGCCACCACCCACGTGCCTGCCTGTAGGTCATCATCCAGCACAGTGGCCAGAGGAATAGCCTCAGTGTGGAGGGGGCCACGTCACCCCCCACTCCACCCCAACCTGTCCCTCGAGGCTGTCAGGCTCCAGGGACGCCTTGACAGCTCCTGGGTTTTCCTCTGGACGGCAGTTCTCAAAATCAAAACACTGAATTTTTTGCCGATTTCTAGTCTGTTGTCACAAATGGCGGGATGTCTCCTGCTTTATCTTGTCTCTTCCACGTTAGGAAATTCTTGACAGAAGGAGTGAATGCCATTCGAGATCCCTATTGTCTTGTATGTCTATAGTCCTTGGACTGGGAAAAAAAAAAAAAAAAAAAACCGAACACAAAACCCCTTATTTTCTAAGTGAATTGTTGTAAAGCTAAGATATTTGTGGGGCTGAGGACTTGTCGTGTTGATTGACGAGTGGACAGAGCCACTATGGGAAGACACTGGGAGCTGTAGAAAAGGATGTGCTTGCAGAGGCTCTAGCGCCAGCTGAGGGGCATGGCTTCCGCCTATGGAATTTTGAAGATGGTAGGCCCGGGTGAAGACCCGAGCTTTATGGTCAGATTGCCTTTAGTTAATTACTGTTGGTTTTCACCTTGGTTAATTGGTATTCATTTTTCCCCTCCCCTTGTTTACTATTCTTTTTTTTTTTTAAATTGAAGCATAACTGAAATAACATTATGTTAGTTTCAGGTAAATGATGCAATGATTTAATATTTGTATATATTGCAAAATGAACACCACAATGAGTCCAGTTAACATTCATCACTATGCATGCTTACAACCTATTTTTCTTGCAAAGCTGTTTCCCAAGGTGGTTTTTTTTTTTTAATTAGATAATTGCTTTACAGTATTATGTTGATTTCTGCCGTTCATCAACATGGATCAGCCACAGGTATACATATGTCCCCTCCCTCCTGAGCCCCCCTCCCATCTCCCACCCCATCCCACCCCTCCAGGCTGTCGCAGAGCACTGGGTTAAGCTCCCTGTGTTACGCAGCAAAGTTCCACTTGCTATCTATCTTATGTATGGTAATGTATTGTTTCAATACTATTCTTTTCTCCATTTGTCCCACCCTCTCCTTCCCCAGCTGTGTCCACTGAGGTGTTTTTTTATTTGAGGTGTTGTGTTTAATAGCAACAAATATGAAGAAATTGAAATTATCAAGTAAATCTTGATATCCATAGACTGGAAAATGTAGCAGATAAAAATGCTTATAAATAAGTTGTATTGATAATTACATATGAATTACATGATACAATATACAGTAAATTAAAAGCTATATATGAAGTTACATAATCAATATGTATATTTTATATATGTGTTTATATATAAGATATAGACAAAAAGACTAGAAGGATATATATCAAAACGTTAATAGTACCTGTTTGCAGATGAGATCAAAGGTGGTTTTTATTTTCTTTATACATCTCTGAATCTCACAAATCCTCTAAAGCTGTGCATTTATTAGATTATTTTTATGTTAACTGTGGCTGTTTTTTTAACAGTCCTTTACTGCTGATTGGCTTCCAGAAAGATGGACCACTGGATATTTCTAATAGCTATGATAAAGTACCTCTGTAGTCTAACTATGGCCAGCACTTGAAACAAAAATTTTTCTAATTGACTTGGTGAAAATGTTATCTCATTGTTTTAGTGTGCATCTCTTTTATGGCATCTGCTATGGAATATATTTAATTTAGTCACACCACACTTTTATATTCCCTGGGTGCTGTGCATCTTAACCTCTTTGATATTTCTCATTGTGTAAATGGAAAACCTCAGAAAATGATGGATCCCAGTATAAAGTACAGTGAAATGATTTGAATTTCTAAAAGAATAATAAATATTTTGAAGCCTGGCAGGGAGTTCTCTGATTGTTCATTCTTAGTCACCCGGCATTGCTCAGCCAGTGCGTCTGTATCAACGTTGTTTCAAGAATTGCTTTAACGTGTAAAATTTCCCAGTGGAAAATCATCTTGTGGGACTTGACTATTATGATTTGCCAGGAGGTGTGGGACAGAACTATGTCCTAGTTGGCTGGAGGTGGGCTCCTGTCACAGGCTTTGTGGTGAACAGTGGGGATGCAAAGGTTTGTTCTTTTCTTCAGAAAAGTGAAGGCAGGATAAGGATGTGATGGTCACTGCCCTGCCACCTGAAAGGGATATTGCCCGGGTGGCAGGGACTGACCTCTGTCTCTGTGGCTGGAGTAGGTGCAGTAAAAGGAATTGTAAGTGAAAGTAAGAGGGATTTAGGTTGATATTAAGAGGTGTAGGGGGAGCTTCAAAATATTTAACCACTAATAAAGCATGATCATTGTTATAAACTGTTTATGACCTTCCAAAATTCATATGTTGAAACCCAACCCCCATGTACTAGGTGGTAAAGCCTTTGGGAGGTGATTAGGTCATAAGGGTGGAACCCTTATAAAAAGAGACCCTGAAGAGTTGATGCTTGCAAAGTATGGAGAAGACTCTTGAGAGTCTCTTGGACAGCAAGGAGATCAAAGTCAGTCTTAAAGGACTACTCATTGGAAAGACTGAAGCTGAAGCCAAAGTTCCAGTACTTTGGCCACCTGATGTGAATGGCTGACTCATTGGAAAAGACCCTGATGCTGGGAAAGATTGAGGACAGGAGGAGAAGAGGGTGGCAGAGGATGAGATGGTTGGATGGCATCACTGATTCAGTGGGTATGAATGTGGGCAAACTCCAGGAGATGGTGAGGGACAGGGAAGCCTGGCTGGTGCTGCAGTCCACGGGGTTGGGAAGAGTCGGACATGACTTGGCGGCTGAAGTGCAGCAACAAAAGAGACTCCAGAGAGCTCCCTCACCCCTTTGTGCCGTGTGAGGACACAGTGAGAAGAGCTACTTTTTTGAACCAAGAAGCAGGTCCTCACTAGACTGTGAATCTCCTGGTGCCCTGATCTTGGACCTCCAGCCTCCAGAACTGTGAGAAAGAAATATCTGTTGTTTATAAACCACCCAGTCTCTGGTTCCTTGTTATATAGCAATCCGAAGGGACTAGGACAGTCAGTGATGAGTCAGAGCACAGACCCTCTTTGTAAGATCCTGGAGCTCCCATTGTGTTGGGCACTAGTCCTTTCGTGACTGCTTATGAGAAGGTGGAGCGGGGGAGGTTACTGAGGTAGGGACTGAATGGCAGAGGGACTTGAAGTCCCTGAAGGTGTGGCAATTGAAACCCAGGCATTTCAGTGTCTTAATAATCAGCTCGGTTGTACTCGTTTGTATCAGCTGGCTATCACACTAGAGTATTAGTGAGATCTCTCATGTCTTTGATGCCAAGGTGTGTGCAGTGGTTTTCCAGGGCAGGAAAGCAGATGGTTGTCTCCTCTGTCCTATGTCAGCCATGCCCTGAAATGGGGCTGAAAACCTTCTGAAGTTCCCTTTCCTAAAATATGGAATAGAAATGTGCTTTCTTCTACCTCTGAGCCCAGCGCTTTCCCCTTCTCTCCTGTGAGTTAATTCTCCACCTGCATGCCACATGCGTGCCCCCTCCCATGATAAGAGGCAGATGAGAGCTGAAGCCAGCTTTGCTTTCACTGCCCACCTTCCACCCCCTGGCTCCTTGTCTTCCAGGGCAAGACCTTCCCAAGCAACTCCTGTTTCATTGGCATTGAATCAAAGGGTCTGTTTCAGCCTCTAGTTTTGGGGGTGTGATGTGGTCACTGGCAGAAGCACAAAAATAATGTCGTAACCTGCTTGGAATACTCCATGCCTAAATGAGCTTCGTTCAAGACCCAGCTTTCCAAAGGATGTGCCTCAGTGGGGTCATATGCTTGATTTACACGTAGGGGCTGTGCTTTTCCTCCCTCCTATAGAGTGGGAAATTCTCCTTCCCCATCTTGGTGCCTGCTGCTGCTGCTGCTAAGTCGCCTCAGTCGTGTCCGACTCTGTGCGACCCCATAGACGGCAGCCCACCAGGTTTTCAAATCCTAATGGTTTCCAGGGAAGAGAGGCGTGTCTCTGGCTTCACCTGAGGATAGGAGGAACCTGGTATATCTTGGAGTTTATTGTTTGAGAGTGTCACAGGCTCAACTGTGTCCCCCTAAAAACTATGTTGAAGCCCTGGCCCTGGGGCACTCAGAATGTGACTGTGTTTGGAGATGGGGTTTTTACAGAGGTTATTAAGGTACAGTGAGGTCATACTTTAGGTTAAAATGGGTCCCAATACAATGTGACTTGTGTCGTTATAAACAGAGGAGATGAGGACACAGTCATGCACAGAAGGAAGACTGTGCGTAGATAACAGGGAGAAGACGGCCATCGGCAAGGCGAGGAGTGAGGCCTCAGAAGGAGCCAACCCTGCTGATACCTTGCTCTCAGACTTGTAGCCTCCACAACCAAGAGGCTAAATTTCTCTTAAATCACCTAGTCTATTGTTAAGCACTTTGGTATGGTGGCCCTAGCAAACCAATATGGAGAGGTGGGGTGACGCTTCAAGCTTAAACCCAAGCTTTCTTAATGCTCTAATTCTCCTCCCCAACTGGGAGGGAATTAAGATGCTCCAGCTCAGAACCCAGACCCCCATCTTCCTGAAGACTGACTTTGTTCTTCTTATGGTAATAAGGTTTCTGTTTTGGCCGAGGGGCTCCTGCATTGAGGAGTTGAGTCCTCATCTTGGAATCCTTCCTAGAACACTTCTAGGACTTCAGTGCTTCCTAAATAGTTTTACTCCAATAGCCTTAAGGAGTGTGGTAGACAGAATAATCGTCCTCCACAGATGTTCTAATGCCCAGAATCCGTGATATGTTGCCTTTTATAGCAAAAGGGATGTTGTAAGTATGATTAAGTTAAGGATCTTCGAGTGGGGATACTAACACGCTTCATTCATGCAATAGCATGATGAGGTAGGCTGCATTATCATCCCCAGTTTACAGATGAAGAAACTGAGGCTCATAGAGCCTTAAGGCATGTGTCTGAATTCACACAGGTGGCAAGTGGTAGGGCCAGGATTTGAACCTCGTTCTAGTTTGGCTCTTGGACAGGGCTTCCCAGCTTCCGCATCTTTGTTGTGGGGGTGGGGATGGTGTTCTGTGCACCATATAACGTCTAGCGGCATCCCTGGCCTCTCTCCTGGTTCTAGTAGTGGAATCCTCAAGCCCTAGTTGTGACCAACCAAAATGTCTCCAGACCTGCTAGCTGTTGCCTGGATGAGAACCCTGGCTCTGGGTTTTGAGGTTTGCTCACGGCCCATCTATACTGTGCTGTTCTGTTCTTAGTCCCTCAGTTCTATTCTTAGTCACTCAGTTGTGTCCGACTCTTTTGCAGCCCCATGGACTGTAGCCTGCCAGGCTCCTCTGTCCATGGGATTCTCCAGGCAAGGATACTGGAGCGGGTTGCCATTTCCTCCTCCAGGGGATCTTCCCGACCCAGGGATCGAACCCTCATCTCTTGCATCTCCTGTATTGGCAGGCAGATTCTTTACCACTGAGCCACCTGGGAAGCCCCACCACACAGTAGGTGCTTAATAAGTGACATCTTCCTTACACTTTGAGCCTCACATTTCACAAAAGCTTCGAAGCTCTCAGTAGGCAAGTGTCAGTTGATGTTCCTGCTTCTTTGTCTCAGCAGCATCCAGTGGAATCTGTTCTCCTGTTTGGGGGTTGGTGTCAAGCCCGGGCAGAACTCTGTGTGCGAGGATGTTAATCCTTTCCATCGGCTTCCCTGGCAGCTGAGGAGTGCTGTGGCAGATTGAGTAAGGGCACCGAGCAGATTGCAAAAGGCACAGACACTTGTGCACATAGGCGCTTAATATCCTTTGCAGAGGGGTGATTCATGTAGCTCACACATGGCCTTGTGGGGAGTTGTCTGAACGATTAACATGCCTCCACCAAAGTCTTTGAGAACAGAGTTTCCCCGTCATTCTTGGACCTTGATGGGGAAAAAAAGAGTCAAGAAATTCGGGATACTTGGGCAAGAGGAAAGAGCAAGAGTAAATTAATGACAAGCTCTCTGTTAATTTGAGCATTTCTCCAAAAAACAGTGAGATCAAGTTATATCTCGTAAATGAATCTATTAACTTTTATGGTTGATTTGGGCTAGGGCAATTGGTTGGAAGAATTCATTAAAGCTGCCAAAATCTCTGGCTCAGCTGCATGTAGGGGTGTTTCTGTTCCCCAAGCATACCTGCCTCTGCCTCTAAGCAGTGGTATCAGAAATACAAATTGTCAGTCGCAACATGAGATCAGCTCATCCACTTTGTAGCACGTACTGATGCTTTATTCCCTTTTATGTCTGAATAATATTGCATTGTGGATAAACACACTTTGCTTACCCAGTCATCCTTTGATAGACATTTGTGTTGTCTCCAGCTTTTGACTATTGGAAACAGTGATGCTAAGAACATTTGTGCACAATTTTTGTTGTTGTTGTTGTTGAGCACCTGTTTTCAATTCTTTTGGGTGTATGCCCCACCAGAATGCTGGGTCATATGGTAATGCTACATGTAACTGATTGACGATTGACCTTTATTCCCCCACAGTGCTTTTCTTTACATCTTTAAAAGAAAATACATTTAAAAAGGAAATGCTATATCACTACCAAAAATAGAAACCGGTTTCCCTTGCCATAAATAGATGGCAACAGTAAACTAACATGCAAAATCACACACGCACACAAACTTAAAAGGAAAGTTATTAAAATGAGGAAACACAACACAGAGCTATTAAATATAACTGGGTGCTATTTTCTACTAAGGCTTAGCATATCACACTCTCTTTTAAAGGGACATTAAAAAGTGTCAAAAAGGTGTTGAAGATCTATTAGCACCAAATGGAGACTTTCTCATCAACTAATTAGAAGAACTGAAAGTTAATCAGCGCTTTATCGCACATGCTTGATTGCTGTTTGGTGCCTTGCTTGTGTAAGACAGAGCCATCTCTGGCTCCGAGTTGGGTCCTCTGGATCTGCCCATTCTTTAACCGCCTGACTCTGGGTGACTGCCTTCCTCTCTGTGTCACTGGGTCCCTGTCACCTTTTACTTGGACTCTGACTCCAGCCTTCCTGCCCACATGTTCACCATCAGCCACCACTCACACCACCAAAGGGGAGCTTTGAGCATATTAATCTCCACTCTTGAAGCTTTGGTGATATCCCCAGGGAAAAATTCATTATTTCTACTATTGCCTTTTAAGTTTCTTCTTCTTCTTCTTTATCCAGGGTAAAGTGTAAACTCTTATCCAGGTGCCCAAGAGTCCCTGCAGTCTGCTCTCTGTCCCCTCCTGCTGTTTCTCCCTCCCATACTGTAGTGGACTCTAGACGCCTGCCCTTCCGTCTACACACCCCATCGTTCCGACTGTGTCACTGCATGCCTCACCTGTGTTGATCATTACCTTGGTTGGCGTACCTCTCAGAGTTCTTTCAAAGATCAAATAAGACATATGGAGACCCTGAAAACTCTAAAGAGAAATACAGATGCAAAACGAGCCCTGCCTTGTCTGATGCCCTTGAAGTTTCCATGTCAAGGTGCCTTTTCGCCTCTTAGGTTAGAAGCAGTTGCCTTCCACTGCCTCTTGTGCTCTCAGTATCTTTCTTGCCACACGACAGACCGACTGGTCTCTCACATGAATGAATTTGTTTCTCTTTTTCATCCTTGCTGTCACCCTTCTCATCTGCCCTCCCGCCCCGGCCCCTGCAGCCCTCGCCAGTGCCTGGTGTATGTAGTTTGAAACAGCAAATCCCTGTCTTAACCTGCCCAAGAGGCTGTCTTGCCATCGTAGACCGGGAATGGAAAAGCCGTCGCTGCACTGGCTCCATCAAATATACTTTCTTTCCTTGTTTCTCTTCCCCTATTAGTTGCATCTTTGAATGTTCTTCCTCTAAAGGGAAGTGACAGTTTAATTGTTTGGGTTTCTTAAATTTATTTTCTGCTACACAGTTGACCACACGTGATAAGGCAGGCAGTCCCGCTTCATGCCATGATCCCCTCCCTCTTGCTCTTTGCATGAGGGGATTCAGCTGGAGCCATGAAGCAGCTAATTCTATGCGTGACAAGAGTGTTGAAAATCACTGTTGGGGACCGGAGCTTCCCTGGGGAGGAAGGAGACAGGTGTGTGCAGGAACCGGAAAGCTGACAGTTCTCCTGGCCTCAAGGTTACACCATTCTTTGATTGTCCAGGGTCCCTTCTGCCACTTACAATGGATTTCTGCACGATTATTCACTGTTTTTTGAAAACTTTTGAGCCTTTGGAAACGTGATACCTTAGACATCCAACATCATAATTGTTGATGGTATCGAAGTCACCTTATTGAACAAAATAGTTGACTGAGACCACAGAAAGGAGGTATTTAACTCAAGCCATTAAGTAGATGTGGAAGATGGGGTTCACAGTGATACAAGGACTTGCTAAAGGCACCTTATTTCCTGACTCCCTGTCCATGGATCTCCTGGCCCATCAAGTGGTGCTATAGAAAGGGCCTGCGAGGACATCCTTTTTCTGTGATGTGTGTGTGTGTGTGTGTGCGCGTGCACGCTCAGTTATGTCTCTTTGAGATCCCATGGACTGTAGCCCACCAGGCTTCTCTGTCCATAGGATTTCCCAGGCAAGAATTCTGGAGTTGGTCGCCATTTCCTACTCCAGGGGATCTTCCTGAACCAGGGATTGAATTGGAGTCTCTTGCATCTACCAGCGTTGGTGGGCTGATTCTTTACCAACTGCACCACCTGCTAAGTCGCTTCAGTCATGTCGGACTCTGTGCGACCCCAGAGATGGCAGCCCACGAGGCCCCTCCCGTCCCTGGGATTCTCCAGGCAAGAACACTGGAGTGGGTGGCCATTTCCTTCTCCAACTGTACCACCTGGAAAGCCTTTTTCTCTATGGGGGATCCTCAATGCAGACTTCATAGCCTTCGGATGAAATGTAAAACTACTGGTCATTCAAACCCTCTTACCCTGATTTCTGACCTCTGGCCACCTTTCTAACCTCCAGCCTCCATTCTCTCCCCTCTCTTTTCAGTTTCTTCTAGTTCTGCCTTCCCCAAAGAGAATTCCAAGGAATATTGGTCCCAAGAGGTTTTCCCTCCAGAGAAGAATTTAAGCCAAAATAAGTTTAGAAGATGTTCAGAATCAGGAAACCCTGAACACCAGGAAACCCTCGAATATTTACAACACGTTGTCCCATTTGAGGCTTTGAGAAGTCCTGCCCTATAGACCTCTTTTAAAGTGTATTTGGTTTCCTAAATGGATTCTATTGTGAAGCTCCCCTTTTGTTTTTTGTATAATACTTGTCCTTGTTGGCTTGATTAAACATAACAAAAAGTACTGCTCAGGTGTTTCGGTGCACCTGGCTGCTTGCCTGTGCTTCTGCTCTGCCTCTCTCTGGAACCCTTCAGGACTCATCTCAGAAGTCATGCTCTGGGAGAACTTGTATCACTGCTCTCCCAGGAGTTAGGTGCCTTTCCTGTGGCTTTTTGCAGCTCCTGCATTCTGAAGCCGAGGATATTTTTTGTTGAGAATGGGAACCATTCTTTCTCACCAACCTCTATCTGTGTGTGTGTTCAGCCATTCCACAAGTACGTATGGTGCCTCTCATGTCCAGGCATACTTTAGAAGGCCCCAGGGACCTTCAATGACTGGAACAAGCCCCTGCCCTCAGGGGGCTTACATTCAAGGGATGGGAACAAAATATGAACTTGTGACAAATATGTAATGTTAGATTGTGGCAAGAGCTAGGATAAAAGCAGGATTAAGAGATGGAGAGTATTGGGAGAGGCCCTTCACCATAGGGTTTTCAGAAAAGCTGAATCAGCTAGGATGGGTTTGCTTATACTGCATAAACAATAACCCCTGTATCTTAATGGCCTGTAACAATGGGGGTTTATTTCTCATTCATGCAGCATGCCTGTCCAAGGGTCAGCTGGGAACTCCATTCCACATCCCTCCACTTGGAGACCCAGATGGGCAGGCTCTGTGCCACGTGGAGTTTGACTGGTTGTCATGGGTAGGGGAGAAGGGATGTGAGGAGTCAGGTACTGGCTCTTAGAGCCTTTAGCACACATTTGGTTGGCTACAGCTGACTCAAGGGCAGAGGCAGATGCTCTCCTGCCTTGTGCCTGCAGAGCGGGGAACTGGAGTGACTGATATCATGAGTGAATACACAGAATCTCTGATAGGAGGATGCGTGAGCAGACACCTTAATGAGAGAGGAAAGGAGCCACGTGGATGCAGGGGAAGGTACTTCTGGTGGAAGAGACAGCACATACAAAGATCCTTCAGCACTCAATGCAGGGTTTTGCATTGAGTAGGTTATGAGGCTGTGTTTGTTGAATGAATTCTTGAATTTCAGGCCACTGTGCATTCATGAGACCTTTCTATTCCAGTTGCCCAAGTGGCAGACTTAGGTGAGTGCACATTTATAAGGACCAGAACATATCTAACTAGCCCAAATAAGGGTTGTTTGATATTGGTGTCTCTCGGTTAAGGGACTTAGAATCAGTTTACTGAACTTATCTCTGGCTACATGATTTATTTTGACCTGCCCTTTGATTGAGGGTTTTTCCCTCAAGGATCTTATGTTCCAGACACAAAACAAGTAGTCACTCTAACCATGTAATGTTTATAAAATTCATATAAAGAAGAAAACCAGCGTTTATTCATGTGCGTGCCTGATGGCTTTATCATACTTGAAATGATTGTTTTCACTGTCCTGACTCCCCGGTGCACTCCAAGAAGGCTGGGGCGTCTGTCTCCTTTACTGAGTACCCCCAGCACCTGGAATAGTGCCTGGCAAGTGATGGATGACCGGTACATCCAATACTTGTGGACTGGTTGGCCAAGGAAAGGGAAGGCTATGCATCTTTTAGAGTTCTGTGAAGAGAGTTCTGACTTCAGCGCCATTGCCTGTCAAGAAGATGAAATGGATTTAACTGGAGGAAGAGTGAGTTTATCTGGTAAAGGCAGTGGGGAACTGAACACCCAGTCAAGAAGGATGATAAGGTAAAGAACAGTTTGCTTGAGACCACAGGGAAATGAATTAGATCAGAGCAAGCACAGGTGGGGAGGAAGAACAGGCTTGATGGATGAGTAGAATTTCAACTGTGGAGCTGGGGGAAAGATTGCCACATGGGATCCATGGCGTTTCACCATAATTATGTCCATATTAAATGCTAACTTTGGCAAAAATAAGCAATCTGCCTGGGCTTATCCAGCCAGAGAGAACAGCATGAATAAAGACGTAGGCGGCCAAGTACATGGTGTGTATGAGGAACCATATGTAGATGGTGTGGTTGGAGCATGAGGTGTTTGCATTTAACCCTAACTCTTCTTGACTTTGATGCTAATTTGGGGCAAATAGAAATGGGACCAGCCATGTCCTCGGGTCTGCCAGGTGTTTTGATTTTCCAGTAACAGCTTGCTCAGTCCTGAGGTCCTCCCTGCTCAGACCACCGTTGTACTGGCTCCCCTGGTGTCCACTGCCAGGAGATGGTGTCTGAGATGGGCTGGCTCGGGCTCACTGCGGCTCCTCGGGATGAGTGACGAGTTCAGCATCTCTGTTGGCGTGATGCTAAGTCAGCAGAAGTTTCCAAGTGTGCAGGCTCAGCACTTATCTTCTCTTACTGCTGGTTTGAATGAACATCTTACCTGCAGCTGCCTCGAGAAAAACTGCAGTGTTCAATGAGAAGGGTCAGGGGTCAGTAGAGGTTGGATGGTCTTGATGACTCTGAGTGGGATTTTTGTTTGTTTGCTTTTTTAACAGGCTGGTATTTCCACCTGAAGAACCTTTAGTGCCTTGAACTCAGAGGCTTTGGGGGGAGCCTGTATGTTAATGTTCCTTGACAAGCTGAAGTTACTGGACAAATGCAAGATGGTAATGGCTGTGATAGTAATTATGATAAAGGAAGGAGGAAACTTTCAGTTGGCTAGCCTGATTTCATTTTAAGGAAGCAAAAATGGAGGCTGATGATGTTGGCCAAACATTGATATCTTGCAGGAAATGCCCTGTTTTGTTATAGAGAAGAGATGCTCCAGGAAAATAGCTCTGCAGTTTTTCAACTTGAGTCCCTAGGGAGTCCCAGGGGATAGTATGTCTGTATACCTTGAAGGAACATTTGCTATTCATGCCTTATCATTTCCTTTTGTGTTGTGCCTTCGCACAAGTTGTTACCTGCAGCTAGAAGGCCCCTCCCCATCCACTGGCAAAGCCAGAAGCAGTTATTCACTTAAAAGCACCAGGCACATTCTCTGGGCTGGAAAAGAGAGGGGGGCAGCTGATAAGATTGAGAATCCAAAGGGGCAGGGTCAAGGCAGAGCCTGGAGTTAGGGGAACAGAAACTGTTCAGGGTTTCTTGGCAGGGTTTGGGGGACATGCTTTTCAAAATCAAAAAAGCCTGTAGGACCCACTCTGCATCCTGAGTCTCAGATCTTGATCAGAGAAAGGCATCTAATAGATTTACCACAATAGCAGCTGGCATCAAGGACCTACTGTATAGCACAGGGAACTCTAGTCAGTATTCTGTAATAACCTATATGAGAAAAGAATCTGAAAAAGAATGACCATATGTACATGTATAACAATAACTTCGCTGTACATCTGAAACTAACACAACATTGTGAATCAACTATACTCCAATATTTAAAAAAGTGAAAAAAAGATGATGGATGGCAAGAGTGAGGACTCCCCAAAGGTATTTATGGTAGAGGTGGTTACTGTGCCACCAAGGAGATTGAACATATGTATAGTCCATGCCTCAGCTCAATGATCACTTCCTCTTGGAAGCTTTCTTTGACTTCTTTTTTCACTCAACATACAACATTCAACAGATATTTGAACGCCTACCGTGTACTGGGCATGTTCAAGGCAAACAGGTGCAGTGATAAACAAGGTAGATAAAATCCCTTACTTTCTAGTGGGGATGACATAATAAAAGAATGAATCACCAATAAGATAAATACGGATAGGCAAGGAGATACAGCAGAGTAGGTGAGAGACCCACTGGATGAGGCTGTGTGTTTGAGACAGACTGACCAGGGGAGGTCTTTCTGAGGGGGTGACGTTTGAGCGGAGCCCTGAGTTAAGTAAGGGAGTCAGCTGTTGGGGGGATGGGCAGAGGGTGACAGCAAGTGCCTGGCCCCTGGGGTAGGGGTGGGTGGGCTTGGCATGTTCAGGGAACAGACTAGGGTGGCTAGAGGAGAGCGATCAGATGGGAAGTGGGAAGAGACAGTTTCTGAGAGGTGGGCAGATGCAGCTCCCATAGGATTTGTGGGCTATGAAAAGAAGTTTGGATTTTATTCCAAAATGTGATGGGAAATTGTTGGAGGGATTTAAACAAAGAAGTGATAAAACCTTATGCATCTTAAAAAAAAAAAAAATTACCAAGGCTGCTGCATTGATAAAGAAGGGGATAAGAGGGCACCTGGAACGCTTTATTGCTGTAATCCAGCTGGGAGACAAGCCAGGAGAGCTTCCTGGGCTAGGAGGTGTTGGTGGAAGTGGTGAGAATGATTAGGTTTGGGACGAGCCTGGAAGGCGGACCACTTTTACTTGCTGTGGAGCGAGAGAAAGAGAAGTCCAGAATGAGAGAGAAAGAGTGTCTCCTGGGGTTAGTTTTGATAAACTGAACTTTATCAAAAGTTTAGTTGATAAACTTTTGAATTTGGGGAAAATTTTAGATTTACAGAAAAGTCTCAAAGAGAATACAGGGAATTTCAGTGCATTCTTCACCCCATTTGCACAGACAGGTAAAACCCTAGAGTTCTAACATGGTTAACGTGGTAGATGGAAGTTGCTATTTGTTGAGATGGGGAAGATGTGGTGGTGGGAGGGAAGGATGCCTCCTCCAGCTCTGCCTGGGCCACATTATTATGTCCTTGTACATCCAAGTGAAGACAGATGTCAAGTAAGTTGGCTGGATAAGCAAATCTGGAGCCCAGAGTGGGGGGCCTGGGTTATCCATGCTGCTCCCTGAGTTTGCATGGCATTTAATGTCATTAGACTTGGCATGGCTGAGTTCTAATGAAACTTTATTTATAAAAACTGGGTAGCGGACTGGATCTGGCCCACACGCTAAAGGCTGCCAGGTCAGGAGGATGAGGAAGCATCAGCAAGGAGGCTGAGGGGGGCAAGCTAGCAGGGTAGAAGGAAAACCAGGTGAGTGGTGCCTAGGAAGGCAGGTCAAGGAAAGGAGGCATGCGCCATGCCTGATGTTGAGTAGGATGAGGACTGAGAATTGGCCAGTGGATCTGCCAACATGGAGGGACCCTCACAAAGTTCACAGCAGTGTGGTGGTGACCACGCACCTGCCTGGAGTTAGTAGAGGAGAGGATGGTAAATGAAGAAGTAGAGGTGGCCGTTGTAGATGACTCTTGGGATCATTCTTGTTGTTAAAGGGAACAAAGAAATGGAGAATTATCTAGAGGAGCCATGGGGGTCAAATAAGAATTTTTACTTCTGCTTTTAAGGCCGGAGCTGTGTTTATGTTTCAGAGCAGATCCCTTCCTTTTGCAGCTGTTGTACTTGCGCACAATTCTATAACTGCACCTTTTGCATGGTCATTCGTTTAAAATCTGTGCCTTCTGGGAGAGCAGCGTTTCTCAAGTTTGGCACACTTATATTTGGGGCTGGATATTTCTTTTCTGTAGGGGGGCCATCTGTATACTGTAGAATGTTTGGAAGCATCTTTGGCCTTTACCCACTAGACGTCAGTAGCATCCCTTCCCTTGGTTGGGATAACCACACTTGTCTCCAGACATGGTCATGTATGTTCCAGGAATATCATTGCTCCTAATTGAGAACCACTGACTTACAATGTGAGCTCCTAGAGGGCAGGGACCAAATGGACTCTTCTCAGTCTCTCTGGTTCCTAATACTATGCCTGGTGCAGATTACGGGTTTAATAAGCATTTTGTTGAGTGAGACGTATTTTAATTATTTAATGGCAAAGTCACATCATACCTGGATGACCCAATGGAGAGAGAAGGGAGGTGTCCAAGGAAGAGTTCGGCATGTCTGATCTTTGTGAGGGGGTCTAGGGATTGCCTATGAGACAGTTTTATGGTTGTCATCATTGAGGATGACCACATACCGCTATCACTTCTTCTTTTTAAAAAATATTTATTTGGCTGGGACAAGTCTCAGTTGTGACACTTGGGACCTTCAATCATTTTTGCTGGGCCAAGTCTTAGTTGTGACGCTCGGGACCTTCGATCATTTTTGCAGCATGTGAGACCCTCAGTTCTGGCATGTGAACTCTCAGTTGCGGCATGCAGGATCTAGCTCCCTGGCCAGGGATCGAACCCAGGCCCCCTGCATTGGGAGCGTGGCATCTTAGTCACTGGACCACCGGGGAAGTCTCGTGGCTGCCATTCCTTACACAGTCTCTGGACTGTTGCGGTCTCTCCCCTCTTGCCTCCATCATCACCCTGGGAATGTCACTGTCACATTGTTTCTCCAAAAGGAAGTGGACACCAGAAATGGGGAAGGTCTTTATCTCAAGTGTGATTATGAGCTGGACTCTTGAGCTGGACTCTAGGATTCAGGCTAGTGCCTAGAAACCCCTGGCATCACCTCCTCAGCCCCTATCCTTCATCTCTAGATGGAAACCCAAAAGTAAGAGGACTTCCGGAGTCAGAACAATAGTAACATGAATAACGCTCACTCAGAAATAGCCCTGCAAATGCACAGTCTGTCAGGGAGCCTTCATTCTCCCGCTGGTTCAGCACTGGCATCTGTGTGTGAGCTGCTCTCAGCAGGAGCTGCAGGTGACCAGAAATAGATTCAGGCCCCACCCCTCACACCCTGCCCCCCACCATGCCGGCTGACGTGATGTTCACCTCCTGTGGATCTGATAATATGTCTTGAATGGATGGAAGAGTGATATGCTTTTCTGCTCCCACCTTGTCCCTGAGTTCCTCGTTTCTGTGTCTCTGTTTTGTCCCTTATTATTAACACCACCACAAGGGGTGGGCTTATTTACGATGGCTCAGTGGGTAAAGAATCCGCCTACAATGCATGAGAGACACAGGAGAGGCAGGTTTGATCCCTGGGTCAGGAAGATCCATCCCCTGGAGAAGGAAATGGCAACCCACTCCAGTATTCTTGCCTGGGAAATCCCATGGACGGAGGAGCCTGGTGGGCTACAGTCCATGGGGTTGCAAAGAGTCAGACACGACTGAGCAAGCATGCAGCCACCACAAGGGTTGCAAGAGTTGAATACTTCTCTCCCTCTTACAGTCTTTTCTATTCTGCCTTCTCCTGGCTTTTGCCTTATCAGTGTATTACCTACCTGATGGGTCTACAAACTGTATAACCCATCCCCTGATTTTGTGAATAAAGTTTTATTGGAACACAGTGCACCCATTCATGTATGTACTGTCCGTGGCTGCTTTCTTGTTACATCAGCAGAGTTGAGCAGTTGTCACAGAGAGCACAGGACCCTGAAGCCTAACGTACTTACCAGCCGGTCCTTTACAGAAAAGTACGCTGACTCCCTTACCTACATTATTATTCAACCAACTGTTTCCTTAAATTGACTCAATTTTGAAGTTATTATGATGAAAATTATTAGACATACAAAGTAGAGAGAAAACGTAATGAACCCTCGCGTACCCTTAATCCAGCTTCAACTCATAGATAATGACTCTTTGAAAACAACTTCAATCTTGTTTTCTTAATACTCTCTCCTCCTTCATATGCACCACCTCAATTATTTTAAAATGTGTTTCAGGGATTGCATCATTTTACAATAAAATTTCAGTACGTATCTTAAAAGAGATTCCATTTGTTGAACTTAAACATAATTTTGCTACCGCATTTAAAACAGTAATGAGTCTTTCACGTCATCATTTGCCCATAAATTGCTCAGTGTTTTTTAAACATAAGTACCTGCTTAGGTTTCATTCCAGGCAACAATTTGTTTGAAATTATGGTTTGGAAATGTTACTTATATTTTTTTCTCATAAGCATTCGAATAACTACTGAATTATTAAAACCTTTGAAGGAAAATGTATCCGTTTACCCTCACCGTGGAACACACCGTGTTAAAGAGGCCCTCGGCAAAGTTCTGATGGCTTTTCCTCCCTGTTCGCGGGAAGGGTCTTAGCGTGCCCTCATTTTACCGCACCGGCAGAGCCGGTTAGGGCCCGGAGCAAATGCCGGGGACATGCCAACCAACCATGAAATCTAAAGGAACAGCAGCTTTGTAGTCACCTTCACCAGCTCAACACAATTTATAATACGATTAAGACCGACAGATATAATTGAATAAACAGAAAATAGAATTAAGGTAATCTACCCTCAGTGTACCAAATTCCTGTAATGAGTTGCTTTCAGCGGTTGTGGAAACATATAATTACCAAACAAATTACATGTTATTTTTATCCAAGAAGCTAATTAAGTGTTCTGTGTAAATTATTATGTGGTGGCACAAGGATCCGAGTTGTATTAAGTACCTAATTGGAAAAGGGACGGGACCCGAGAATTTTACACAGGGATATGGCTGAGTGGGATCACAGGGAGGCTGCCTGATTGCAAGGCAGGGATTGTGTGAAGACGGGAGGGAGGGACTGGGAAAGTGATTGGACGCCTATGGTTTGTTGAGCTGATTGAACGTGAGCCTGCGTGGCTGAAGTAAGTCACGGCTCTTTGCCTTAAGTGAGTCCTGGATCCTTGTTATTTGTTTTTAAAAATTAATTTGTTTTAATTGGGGAATAATTGCTTTGCAATATTGTGATGGTTTTTGCCATACATCGACATGAATCAGCCATGTGTGCACATGCGTCCCCTATCCTGAATCCCCCTCCCACCTCCCTCCCCACCCCATCCGTCTGGGGTGTCCCAGAGCACCAGCTTTGCGTGCCCTGCTTCAGGCATCAAACTTGCACCGGTCATCTATTTTATATTTTTGTCTGTTTTAAAAGCTTACTCTCCTTTCTAAACTTGAGCAGCAGAGCTCCCTTCGTTCCAGCTTCACTGGGACCCTGGGCTCTGCCTTCTTTGTAGCACTTTGCTCTCATTGCTTTGAGATTCAGTAACTTTTCCAATAGCTGCCTGTGGGACTTGTGCCCTTTTTGTTGTTGTTACTGTTATTCAGTTGCTAAGTCGTGCCCGACTCTTTGCCACACCATGGGCCAAAGTGTGCCACGCTCCTCTGTCCTCCGCTGTCTCCCAGAGATTGCTCAAATTCATGTCCATTCAGTTGGTGATGGTATCTAATCATCCATCTTATCCTCTGCCACCCCCTTCTCCTTTTGCCTTCAGTCCTTCCCAGCATCAGTTGTTTTTTTTTTTTCTTTCCCAATGAATTGGCTCTTCACATTAGAAGAGGCCAAAGTATTGGAGCTTCAGCTTCAGCTTCAGTCCTTCCAATGAGTATTCAGTGTTGATTTCCTTTAGGATTGACTGGTTTGATCTCCTTGCTGTCCAAGGGACTCTCAAGAGTCTTCTCCAGCACCACAATTTGAAAGCATCAGTTCTTTGATTTTCAGTCTTTTTGCTTTCTGGAATGTGAGGAAATGGATATTTGGGGATGTACACTGCTTCTTTCCCATATCTGAGAACAAGTAGTCTAGAAGAATTCTCCAGTGGACTCGGAGCTGGACTCAGCCTCCTGAGCACATCCCTGTCGAATGTTATAGGAGAAAAGGGTATGCCTAGATAGAGGCAGGGGAGGAGCAGGTGGAAACTCCTCTGAACTGGAGTCATAAGATTAAATTTATCATCCCTTCCTGCTGTTGTCGAGCTGTGTGACCTTCTCCAAGGTGTCACTCCCCTCTGAGCTCTGGTATCTCATCTGTAAAGTGTGGAAAATAGCCAGTGGCCTGTTTATCCATAGAGGTGCTTTGAGAATGACATCAGTTCAGTTCAGTCGCTCAGTCGTGTCCAACTCTTTGCGACCCCATGAATCACAGCATGCCAGGCCTCCCTGTCCATCACCAACTCCCGGAGTTCACTCAGACTCACATCCATTGAGTCGGTGATGCCATCCACCATCTCATCCTCTGTCGTCCCCTTCTCCTCCTGCCCCCAATCCCTCCCAGCATCAGAGGCTTTTCCAGTGAGTCAACTCTTCACATGAGGTGGCCAAAGTACTGGAGTTTCAGCTTTAGCATCAGTCCTTCCAGTGAATGCTCAGGACTGATTTCCTTTAGGATCGACTGGTTGGATCTCCTTGCAGTCCAAGGGACTCTCAAGAGTCTTCTCCAACACCACAGATCGAAAACATCAATTCTTTGATGCTCAGCTGTCTTTACAGTCCGACTCTCATATCCATACATGACTACTGGAAAAACCATAGCTTTGACTAGATGGACCTTGGTTGGCAAAGTAATGTCTCTGCTTTTGAATACGCTATTTAGGTTGGTCATAACTTTCCTTCCAAGGAGTAAGTGTCTTTTAATTTCATGGCTGCAATCACCATCTGCAGTGATTTTGGAGCCCCAAAAAATAAAGTCTGACACTGTTTCCACTGTTTCCCCATCTATTTCCCATGAAGTGATGGGACCAGATGCTCTGATCTTAGTTTTCTGAGTGTTGAGCTTTAAGCCAACTTTTTCACTCTCCACTTTCACTTTCATCAAGAGGCTTTGGAGTTCCTCTTCACTTTCTGCCATAAGGGTGGTGTCATCTGCATATCTGAGGTTATTGATATTTCTCCCAGCAATCTTGATTCCAGCTTGTGCTTCCTCCAGCCCAGTGTTTCTCATGATGTACTCTGCATATAAGTTAAATAAGCAGGGTGACAATATACAGCCTTGACGTACTCCTTTTCCTATTTGGAACCAGTCTGTTGTTTCATGTCCAGTTCTAATCCTGACCTGCATATAGGTTTTTCAAGAGGCAGGTCAGGTGGTCTGGTATTCCCATCTCTTGAAGAATTTTCCAGTTTATTGTGATCCACACAGTCAAAGGCTTTGGCATAGTCAATAAAGCAGAAATAGATGTTTTTCTGGAACTCTCTTGCTTTTTCCATGATCCAGCGGATGTTGGCAATTTGATCTCTGGTTTCTCTGCCTTTTCTAAAACTAGCTTGAACATCTGGAAGTTCACAGTTCACGTATTGCTGAAGCCTGGCTTGGAGAATTTTGAGCATTACTTTACTAGCGTGTGAGATGAGGGCAATTGTGTGGTAGTTTGAACATTCTTTGGCATTGCCTTTCTTTGGGATTGGAATGAAAACTGACCTTTTCCAGTCCTGTGGCCACTGCTGAGTTTTCCAAATGTGCTGGCATATTGAGTGTAGCACTTTCACAGCATCATCTTTCAGGATTTGAAATAGCTCCACTGGAATTCCATCACCTCCACTAGCTTTGTTTATAGTGATGCTTTCTAAGGCCCACTTGACTTCACATTCCAGGATGTCTGGCTCTAGGTGAGTGATCACACCATTGTGATTGTCTTGGTCGTGAAGATCTTTTTTGTACAGTTCTTCTGTGTATTCTTGGCACCTCTTCTTAATATCTTCTGCTTCTGTTAGGTCCATGCCATTTCTGTCCTTTATCGAGCCCATCTTTGCATGAAATGTTCCCTTGGTATCTCTAATTTTCTTGAAGAGATCTTGTCTTTCCCATTCTGTTGTTTTCCTCTATTTCTTTGCATTGATCACTGAGGAAAGCTTTCTTATCTCTCCTTGCTATTCTTTGGAACTCTGCATTCACATGCTTATATCTTTCCTTTTCTCCTTTGCTTTTCACTTCTCTTCTTTTCACAGCTATTTGTAAGGCCTCCCCAGACAGCCATTTTGCTTTTTTGTGTTTCTTTTCCATGGGGATGGTCTTGATCCCTGTTTCCTGTACAATGTCACAAACCTCCATCCATAGTTCATCAGGCACTCTATCGTTCAAGGTCAGGAGGGGCGGCCATGAGGAGATACCCCTCCTCCAAGGTAAGGAGCAGCGGCTGTGCTTTGCTGGTGCAGCTGTGAAGAAATACCCCACGTCCAAGGTAAGAGAAACCCAAGTAAGACGGTAGGTGTTGCAAGAGGGCATCAGAGGGCAGACACACTGAAACCATAATCACAGAAAACTAGTCAATCTGATCACACAGACCACAGCCTTGTCTAACTCAATGAAACTAAGCCATGCTATGCGGGGCCACCCAAGACGGGAGGGTCATGTTGGAGAGGTCTGACAGAATGTGGTCCACTGGAGAAGGGAATGGCAAACCACTTCAGTATTCTTGCCTTGAGAACCCCATGAGCAGTATGAAAAGGCAAAATGATAGGATACTGAAAGAGGAACTCCTCAGGTCGGTAAGTACCCAATATGCTACTGGAGATCAATGGAGAAATAACTCCTGAAAGAATGAAGGGATGGAGCCAAAGCAAAAACAATACCCAGTTGTGGATGTGACTGGTGATAGAAGCAAGGTCCGATGCTGTAAAGAGTATTATTGCATAGGAACCTGGAATATCAAGTCCATGAATCAAGGCAAATTGGAAGTGGTCAAACAGGAGATGGCAAGACTGAATGTCGACATTCTAGGAATCAGTGAACTAAAATGGACTGGAATGGGTGAATTTAACTCACATGACCATTATATCTACTACCGTAGGAGGAGTCCCTTAGAAGAAATGGAGTAGCCATCATGGTCAACAAAAGAGTCTGAAATGCAGTACTTGGATGCAATCTCAAAAATGACATAATGATCTCTGTTCATTTCCAAGGCAAACAACTCAATATCACCGTAATCCAAGTCTATGCCCAAACCAGTAACGCTGAAGAAGCTGAAGTTGAATGGTTCTATGGAGACCTACAGGACCTTTTAGAACTAACACCCAAAAAAGATGTCCTTTTCATTATAGGGGACTGGAATGCAAAAGTAGGAAGTCAAGAAACACATGGAGTAACAGGCAAATTTGGCCTTGGAATACAGAATGAAGCAGGGCAAAGGCTCCTAGAATTTTGCCAAGAGAATGCACTGGTCATAGCAAACACCCTCTTCCAGCAACACATGAGAAGACTCTACACATGGAAATCACCAGATGGTCAACACCAAAATCAGATTGATTATATTCTTTGCAGCCAAAGATGGAGAAGCTCTATACAGTCAGCAAAAACAAGACCAGGAGCTGACTGTGGCTCAGGTCATGAACTCCTTATTGCCAAATTCAGACTGAAATTGAAGTAGGGAAAACCACTAGACCATTCAGGTATGACCTAAATCAAATCCCTTATGATTATACAGTGGAAGTGAGAAATAGATTTAAGGAACTAGATCTGATAGAGTGCCTGTGAGAATAACATACTGTAATGCAAATGAACATTATTTGTAAAGTCTAAATCTCAGTCCCAAAAGAACTTGTTTCTGGTTTTTATTAATCAATGTGGGCTTCCCTTGTGGCTCAGACAATAAAGAATCTGCCTGCAAAGCTGGAGACCTGGGCTTGATCCCTGGGTTGGGAAGATCCCCTGGAGAAGGGAATGATTATCCACTCCAGTATTCTGATGTGGAAAATCCCATGAACAGAGGAGCCTGGCGAGCTTCAATCCACAGAGTCACAGAAAGTTGCAAACTACTAACACTTTCACTTTTTTTTTCATTAACCAAGGACAGTTCTACCAAGTCACACAAGGTGGGTGATGTAACTTTTAATACCAGGAATCGTCTTTGAATCTGACTATATCCAAGAGTCATTGGTATCTTCCATTTCTCAGCTTGTTTTTTTCTCTGTATTAAATTCATTTTCGGGGAATATCCTCTCATTCCAATTCCCAATGGGGCCCGATGGCCACCAGAAGCTCTGGTCCTTCTCTCTACCAGTTACATGACTCAGAGAAACTGGAAAAAGTGCGGAGCTTTGTTCATGGTAGTTTCATCAAAGTCCCAGGGCTCACCCTGATTGGACTCCTCTGTATCATGTGCCCATAACTGAGCCAATCACTGTGGCTGAGGGATGGCGTGATGGAGTGCTGATTGGCTGGGTCTGCCTGATTACAGTTGAAGTTCTGCCAGGGCTTTTGAAATGAATATTCATTTTGAAATGAATAAACAGCAGCCATGGATCCCTATTTCTCATCTACTGGACCCCTGGAGGTTACAAATGGCTGCCTTTAGATAGGTGTTTGTTTGTTTGTTTTTTTGTTCTTGCCGGAACCTTAAAAACATTAAGATAGTTCACTGAAAAGTTTGTATCTGGATTTTCTGCTAAAAAAAAAAACAACAACAACAACAAAAAAACTAGAAACACGTGGCCTGAATTCCCTCAGGGCAACCTTTGATTTGAGCATAAAAGTGACTGCTCCCTTTCACTGAAGCATGCCATTCCAAGTTTACTATCGTCACCACCATTCCCTAATTGTTACCCGGGTGGTTTAGATCACTCATATCACCTGTCTGGGTTCTGGGGCGTTTGAATTTGCCATACCTGACACAAACCAAATCAGTGTTTTTTAAACCTCCCCCATGTTAAAAATAACCAGGGATGCTTCTTAGGTATCCCTTTGACCTCCCATAACTGTCACTCATTTTGATTCAGTAGTGTGCATGAGGCTGGATATTTGCCTTTTTTAACAAGATGCATGTGTGCGTTCGTACTAAATCGCTTTGGGGGTGTCTGACTCTTTGCTGACCCCATGGACTGTAGCCCATCTGGCTCCTCTGTCCATGGGATTCCCCAGGCAAGAATACTGGAATGGGTTGCCATGCTCTCCTCCAAGGGATCTTCCCGACCCAGGGATCAAACCCAAGTCTTTTTTGTCTTCTGCATTGGCAGGTGACTTCTTTACCATTAGCACCACCCAGATAGCCCTTTTAACAAGGTACTCTCAGGTGATTCTGGTAAGGGCAGTTTGGAAATACTAGATTGATGTCTAAGCTTTGGAATTCAAAGTGTGGCCAATGGACCAGCAGGGTCTGTATTTCCCGGGGTATCTTGTTTAAATGGCAAATGTCAGCCCTGCCCCAGACAGACAACCAGAATCTGCAAACAATATATCAGCCTGGCTTTTGATTTGACCTCTTTTCTGTTTTCATTTTAGTAAGCTTTCTCACCTGCCCTCCTTGCCTCAGGGTTCTTCAGGAGAGCCAGTGTCCCCTGCTCCTCCCTGCCTGGGAGAACGTTGCAGGGACCTGTCCCCTCCCTGGGAGATGCCCACCTTGCCCTCCCATCACTGAGAGATGACAGGGGAAGATGCTCTGCAAATCTAAAGAGAAGTCTCAGCAGCTGGAGACCTTGCTTCCTGAAAGCAGGTGGCTGGACACCCAGGTCCACTGGCCTCAGCAGATTCCAGGCCCCCAGGCCTGTGTCATGATCTCAGTTTTGACTAGGGCTGATCTGTTTTCTCCATCAAGTGTTCTGAGGTATTTCACACATGACTGGGCTGAGACAGTTTAGCCAAGCCTGTTCTCTTCCCTTTCAGTGGTCTTGATTATGAGGCTTTTTGTTCCCCAGTGCAAAACTTCCATGTGAGCAATTCTGAAATCCAGATACTGCCGGGCCTTTGCTGATGATGGTCTTATCCCAGTACATTAATTCATTCATTCAGCAAACTGTCCTTAAGCATATTCAAAGGATTCTGACAATGATGGCATATTAGACATAATGATGATAGTTGGCATGTACTGAAAGTTTATTATGTGCTAGGCATTGTGCCAAGTACTTTAAATATCTCTTTTAATCCTCTCACTAACTCTGTGATGCTTTGGGTATTCTTAGCCCCATTTGGCAAATGAGAAGACTGAGGCTTGTCAAAGTGAAACAAAGTACCCAAACAGAATCAAAAGTCAATTTGAAATATTATTCAAAGGCAGATTCTGATTGTCTGTCTGGGCTGGGATTGACATTTGCCTTTTAAACAAGATACTCTAGGAAATACAGACTCTGTTGGCTTCAAATCCAGCTCTCTGTGACTTCTGAATATGTTTTATTGACCATGGTGAGTCTAGCTAACATGAGTTAGACTTGATGAAAGGAACCCATTGTTAATGAAATGTTATCTACAGAGTCTTTAATTCTTATTACTGCTGTGAGGAATGGGCTGTGTCCATTTGCTGATGACAAAACTGAGATCTGTAAATAGATTGGTCAGGAATTGGCAGAGACCAGATTTGGGCTCTGGCTTGAAAACTGCTTTAAATCAAAGGCTCTCCCACCACCTCAGGCTGTACAGGCCACAGTCTCCAGGAGCTGGCCCCTCAGAGCAGGGAGGTCCTGTCTAGTACCTGGGAGTCTGTGACAAGTACTATGTGTCTCTGACAGGCAGATCCCAGGCTCTGAGGATGAGACAATGACTTGGGTTGAGCTATGATGATAATCCAAGTTTGCATTGATTCGACAAGTACCTCATGCTAGGCACAAAACTCTCTCAGTTAATCTTTTCAACAATCCTCTGATTATCCCCATTTTATAGAGGAGGAAGCCAAGGGGAACGTAGTTATCTCACACAGAATAAACTAGAGGCTCTTCTGTAGGTCTTTTCTAGATAATTCTCTCTGTCCCTGGCATCTGCTTACCAGAGGCTGGGGGTGAGCTGGAGGAAAAGGAGAGATACTGATCTTTTAGTTTAGAAGATGAATAAATTCTTGAGATCTGATGTGCAGAATGGTGACTGTAGTTAATGACAATGTATTATAGAATTGAAATTTGGTAAGAGAGTAAGATGGCAAGTGTTCTCAAGCCCCCCACCCCCACACAAAGAGTAACTATGTGAGATGATGGATAGAGTAATTTGTTTGATTGTGGTAATCATTTCATAATGTATGTTTACCAAAACACCACACTGTGTGATATGTAATTTTTATTTGTCAAAAATAAAGAGATACCAATAAAAGAAAAGAAATGCCTCATTTTCCCTTCTCCCGAGCCCCTGACAACCACTCTTCTATTCTTCAATTCTATGAATTTGACTATTTTAGATTTATCATATAAGTGGAATCATGCAGTACTTGTCCTTCTGTGACTGGCTTATTTCACTTACTGTAACATCGTCTAGGTTCAGTCATGTTGTCACATATTGCAGAATTTCCTTCTTGTTTTAGAGCTGAGTAGTATCCTGTTGTATGTATATACCACAGTTTCTTTATTCATTGATCTATGTTGCTTTCATGACTTGGCTGTTGTGAATAAGCTTCAGTGAGTGTAGGAGTGCCAATATCTCTAAGATCCCAATTTTCATTCTTTTGGGTAAATACCCAGAAATGGGATTGCTAAATCACATGATAGTTTTGTTTTTAATTTTTAAAGAAACCTTTGGTAGCTCAGCTGGTAAAGTATCTGCCTACAATGCAGGAGACCCCAGTTCGATTCCTGGGTTGGGAAGATCCTCTAGAGAAGGGATAGGCTGCCCACTCGTATTCTTGGGCTTCCCTGGTGGCTTAGCTGGTAAAGAATCCGCCTGCAATGTGGGAGACCTGGGTTCCATCCCTGGGCTGGGAAGATCTCCTGGAGAAGGGAACGGCTACCCATTCCAGTATTCTGGCCTAGAGAATTCCAAGGGGGTCTCAAAGAGTCAGACACAACTGAGCGACTTTCACTTTCACTTTCGTTCTGTTCCATGGTGGCTGCACTCTTCTGCCTTCCCATGAATGGTAAGCAACTCTTATAGTGCCTTCATATCCTCACCAACACTTGTTGTCTTTTGTTTTTAGATAATCGCCATCTTGGCAGGAGTGAGGTGGTATCTCACTGTGGTTTTGACTTGCATTTCCCTGATTATTAGTGACGCTAAGTATTTTTCACATACCTGTTGGCAACTTGTATGTCTTCTTTGCAGAGAGACCTGATTTTCATTGAGCTCCTTAATTTCTGCAAGTAACTTTATCCTCTTTGAGCCTTTTTTCCCCCTAAAATTGGACTAATACAGCTTACTTATTAGGGCTGAGTACTGTGTACTGCTGGTGCCTGGCTATATGCCCCAGTCATCATGTCTGTGTACCACAGGCTGTTGACTATGAATGCATGTGACTATCTGTGAGGTCTTTTCTGACTCTGGAAGCAGGTTCAACATACTTGCAGGGTGAGTGAAGGTGCTGGAAGCAGCCAGGGATGAGTGAGGAGTTGTGGGTCAGCACTCGGGTCTCTTGCCTTTTAGGTGCAACAACTCTAATGCAGATATTTTATGCTAGGTTCCTGATGGATGATGGAGTTCAGTTGCCCACAGTTGCAACTTGCTTAAAAATGCACAATTCACTGTTTTCTTTTCCTTCCCTGTCTGATTTCTCTTTTTCCCTACTAGTGTTTCCTGGGATCTTTTCTCCAATGGATAACTAGAAATTCGAATCTTTGTCTCCTACTGGTTCAACTCAAAGTTGAACTTAAACTCAAAGGTTATCATAATGATCTAATTAAATACTATATGTAAAGTGTTTAGCACATCACCTAGCTCAAGGTAAGTCCCAGTAAAGGACAGCTACTATCATCGTCATCACCATCATCATTCTGAAGGTAGAATGAACTCATTCTTTCAAGACATTTACTGGCAGATAAGTTCATCCAAAATTATGAAGAAAAATGTGAAAGAAAAGGTCACTTGGAATCTGTGCACCAAAAGTATTGAAATAGTTTCTTATTTTAAGGAGATAGTTTGTTAATTATTAATCAGTATTTTTAACCTTCAATCCTTGTCTAACAGCATGGATAACAGGTCTACAGTTTCATGAAGTACCTCTTGCATCATAATTTGGTTATTCTGAGTTATCCATTTTGATTTTCTTGGAAGAAGTACTGGTTTCATTAGCATCTAGTTGCAACTGAACTTTACCTTTGAAGTTTTTTGTTGACGTTTGAGCTTGCTTTCCTTGTGGTGGGCTGGAGAGAGAATTATTCTTGGGTTGGTGACTCAGATGGCAAAGAATCTGCCTGCAATTCCGGAGACCTGGGTTCTGTCTCTGAGTTGGGAAGATCCCCTGGAGAAGGGAATGGCTACCTACTCCAGTATTCTGGCCTGGAGAATCTCACGAGCAGAGGAGCCTGGCAAGCAATAGTCCATGGGGTTGCAAAGAGTTGGACACAACTGAGTGGCTAAGCACACGTGCATGCATGTCTTATTGTTTTAGCCTTCATCTGTCGAAGAGGTGGGGCTATAGGGTCTGTCTGTGGATTATTATGCTCCAAGGTTTATGCTATTGGCTTCCCAGAGTAGTAAATGATGGACTTGCTAAAGCGAAGGACAACAGAGAGCCTTCAGAATCAGTGGGGTTGGATAGACAGGAGCAAGAGGGGAAGAGAGGGGAGAGATGAAAAGATGAGCCCACTTGCCTGTAAACTTTCTCATTTAACTTATGCATGCTCACTCTGGGCCTCGGACCTAGGGGAAGGGATATCGAAATGCTTGAGAGACTATCTTGAGTGTTAGGGACATAGCATGATATGTATTATATCATACTTGTATGATAATTTCACGTGTCAGTTTAGCTAGGTTTCACTTGCCAGTTTTCAATCAAATGCTAATCCAAGTGGGTTGTGAAGTTGTTTTGTAAAGGTGATTAAAATCTGTTATCAGCTGACTTTATGGGAGATTATCCTAGATAATCTGAGTGGGCTTGGTCAATTGGTTGAAGGTCCTAAGAGTGCAGCTGAGGGACTTCCCTGGTGGTCCGGAGGTTAAGAATCCACCTTCTAATGCAGGGCACACAGGTTTGATTTCTGGGCAGGAAAGATTCCACATGCTCCGGGGCAGCTAAACCAGTGAGCCACAGCTAATGAAACCTGTGTACCCTAGATGCAGGCTCTGTAATGAGAGAGGCCGTGGCAATGAGAAGCCCACTCATTGCAACTAGAGAAAGCCCACATGCAGCAATAAAGAGTCAGTACATCCAAAAATAAACAGATAGTGCAGCTGAGACTTCCATAAGGAGAAAGTCCACCTGAGACTGGAGGCTTTGGCCCACGCCTAAGAATTCCAGCCTGTTCTACAGATATCAGACATGTCTAGCTATTCCCCCCAGTTATGTAAGCAAAGTCCTTGTAATGAGTTTCTCAATACAGATCTCCTACTGATCTATTTCTCTTATTGAACCCTGACTTACACGGATTTTGGTGCCAAGAGTGGGGTGCTGCCATAACAAATACCTACAAGAGTAGAAGTAGCCTTGGAATTGGGCAGTGGACAAAGCTTGGAAGAATTTTGAGACATATCATAGAACAAGGTTAGACTTTCTTGAACCCATCATTAGTAGAAATATGAATTTCTACTGAACAGCTCTGCTATTGTGGACTTGGAGGAAATGATGAACATCTTAGGGAAAACATGTATCATCTTAGAGAATACCTGAATTATCATTAACTGACTTGGCAGAAACGTCAATGTTAAAAGTACTACCAGTGTCAGTCAGTCAGTTCCATCGCTCAGTCCTGTCCGACTGTGACCTCATGGACTGCAGCACGCCAGGCTTCCCTGTCCATCACCAACTCCCGGAGCTTGCTCAAACTCATGTCCGTTGAGTTGGTGATGCCACTGCCAGTGAGGATTAGTTAAGATGGGAATGAGGAATATGTTATTAGGAACTAGAGAAAGGGAATTCTTGTCATAATGTGGCAGAAAGTTTAGCTGAATTGTGTCCTACCATTATGTGGAAATCTGAAGTTGTAAGTGGTGAGCTCAACTAATTAGCTGAGGAAATTTCCAAGCAAAATGTTGAAAGTGCAGCTTGGTTTGTTCTTTCTCCTTTAGTAAAATGTGAGAGGAAAAAAGATAGATTGAGGGAAGAATTGTTAAGTCAAAAAGGATGATTTGGGAAATTCTCAGCCTATCCAAATTGTAAAAGATACTCCAAATAGGAGACTCACTCTCAGGAAAGCTGCTCTGGAGAGAAAGCCAAGGATGTGACTGGATAATCTTTTATTAGTGCCTGGAAAGAATCAAAATGTCACCGCATTTGATCATACTATGGGATCTTTAAATAGATGAGGTGTGTGACTCATGGACCCCTCAGCCATCTAAGCAGAAGCCTAGGGATAGAGAGGATTATTTAGAAACATTCTGTGGAAGAGCCTCTTGTCTAATGAAATGAATCCCTGTGAAATACATAGTCCCACAGGTTTCTTGAAATTTCATACTCGCGGGAGCATTGCCAACTTGGACTGAAGCAAACACAGAGGATGAAACGGAAGGTCATCACACTCCCAAAATTCTACAGGCAAGAAACATACTGCTAAACTCCTAGGCTGCAAACACTCACTACCTCTTGTGAAAAAGAAAGGCTTACTCTGAAGGCAGAGTCATGAAGCGCAGAGAATTATTTTCATGCCTTGAAACCTAATGTTTGCCTAGCTGGATTTCAGAATTCTTGGATGTGATTTTTTTTTTTTTCTTTCCATGATTTGTTTCCCTTTTAGATCAGGAATGGATATAACTGTGATATTCAATGCCTGTCCCACAACTGTATTTTGGGAGCAGATAATTTTTTTTAGCTAGTTAATTCCTTTGGTTGTGCAGGGTCTTCGTTGGGGCATGTGATCTTCTTCGCATCATATGAGCTCTCTAGTTGTGGTGCATGGCCTCAGTTGTGGCTTAGTTCCCCAACCAGGGATCAAACCCTAGTCCCCTGCATTGCAAGACAGATTCTTAACCATTGGGCCACCAGGGAAGTCCCTTGTTTCCTAGTTTTATAAGATCACAGATGGAGACAGATTTTGCCCCTGGATGGATCATACCTGATTGAGATGATTAGGATTTGGGACTTTTGAGCTGATGAGATTTAGATGAGATTTTTGGATTTTGTGTTGAAACTGTAACAGGTTGAAGCTTTGGGAGATGCAGCGACTCTACTTTGCACATGGAGCCGATGTGAATCTTTGGGGGCCAGAGAGTAGACTATGTATGGTAGGCAGAATAAAGGTCCAGCAAAGATGTGCACCTTCTAATCTCTGAAACCTGAGAATACGTTATCTTTTGGGGCAAAGGGACTTTGTGATTAAGTTACAGCTCTTCCCATCTTGAAATGGGAAGCTTATCTTGGATTATTTGGGTGGGCACCCCACTCCAGTACTCTTGCCTGGAAAATCCCATGGATGGAGGAGTCTGGTGGGCTGCAGTCCATGGGGTCGCAAAGAGTCGGACACGACTGAGCGACTTCACTTTCACTTTTCACTTTCATGCATTGGAGAAGGAAATGGCAACCCACTCCAGTGTTCTTGCCTGGAGAATCCCAGGGACGGCGGAGCCTGGTGGGCTGCCGTCTCTGGGGTCGCACAGAGTCGGACACGACTGAAGCGACTTAGCAGCAGCAGCAGCAGCAATGTAACCACAAGGGTTAGAGGGAAACAGGAGTATGAGTCAAAGAAGGAGATGTGATGCTAGAAACCAGAGTTGAGGGTGATGTGGTTATGAGCCAAGGGGTGCAGGCAACCTCTGGAAGTTGTAAAAGCCAACATTCTCCCCAGCCCTCAAAAGGAAGGTCTAGGAAGCCCTAGATGCTGACCCATTTTAGACTGCTGATCTCCAGAACTAAGATGACACGTGTACATCATTTCAAGCCACTATGTCTGTGTAACCTGTTACAGTGGCCATTGAAGACTAGGCCAGGCCTTCTACTAAACTCTTTAAATATATTATCTTTAATTTTTTTTTTCAGCAGTTCCCCATGTTGTGACTGTGAAAACTGAGGCATCAAAAGTTCAGGTAGCTTGCTGAAAATGATACAGCTAATAAGTGGTAGGTCTGGAATTTACCACCATGTCCAGCTGGTTCCAATGTTTGTGGACTAGGTCTTGAATGATAAGTGCTAAAGAACATGATGTAGACAAATGGGTAAGCTGGAGATCCAGGAATGCATAGTTCAATGTCAAGCTTTACACATGGCGTGGGTGATGACCTGGTGGAAAGTGATGTAGCAGATGTTTAGGAGGTGCTATAGCAGGTGGTCTCGAATCTGACTTTGCTGCATTTACTGGCTATGTGACTGTGGGCAAGTTATTTCACCTCTCTGGACCCCAGTTCCTCACCTATAAATAGGATCATAGTGGCATCTTTCTTATAGGGACGTGGGGTTAAAAAGAGAACAATGTGGGTGAACACTCACCATGGTATCTTGCACAGATTGTTGTTCAGTCGCTAAATTGTGTCCGACTCTGTGACCCCATGGACTGCAGCACACAAGGCTTCCCTGTCCTTCACTGTCTCCTGAAGTTTGCTCAAACTCATATTCATTGAGTTGGTGATGTCGTACAACCATCTCATCCTCTGTTGTCCCCTTCTCCTCCTGCCTTCAATCCTTCCCGACATCAGGGTCTTTTCCAATGAGTTGGCTCTTTGCATCAGGTGGCCAAACAATTGGAACTTCAGCATCAGTATCAGTTCTTCTGATGAATATTCAGGGTTGATTTCCTTGAGGATGGACTGGTTTGATCTCCTTGCAGTCCAAGGGACTCTCAAGAGGCTTTTCCAGCGCCGCAATTCAAAAGCATCAATTCTTCAGTGCTCAGCCTTCTTTATGATCCATCTCTCACATCTGTACATGACTACTGGAAAAATCATAGCTTGACTAGAGAGACCTGTAGTAAGTGCACATAAATAAAATAACAGTCACAGTAGTAATAACAGCAAAACATCAAAATACGAATAGCAATGATGAGTTACTCTTCCTGTTATGGAACTCTAGGCAAGAGAGTAGCAGGGGAAGGAATATGGGATCCATGGCAGGTAAGGGGCAAAGCATGTTACAAGCAAAGAGAAGAGGAGACTCTCCCAGCCTTCTCATATGCCATGTCCCCTGTGGGGACCTCTCTTCTGCACCTCTTCTTAAACTGGCTACTCTCTTGGGGTCCTCATTTCTCTTCCAAAAGCCACTTCTCCCAGGAAGTCTTCCCTGATCTCGACTGGAATGGATGCTCTTCCTCTGTGGGTTTATAACATGAAGTCCTTTCCTGCTCCAGTATCTTTATTGCCCACCTAGGAACCTGGGAACTTCCTGAGGGTAGAAGTAGCCTCAGTCTCTTATTTATTGCTCTGTCCTGGGGATTTCTTTCCTTTTTTTTCTTTTTTGATTGAATGAGTCACCATTCAGGATGAGACTAGAGCAGCAGACCTGAACCATGCCAGGGAGGGCTTTCTCAGCTTCCAACATCCCCATGAATCTCCCCTGAGTTGCTTTGCTTTCTTTTTGTAGCCGAGAACATCCCAGGGAGAGCTGAGGACACGGGGCCCACAGAGATGAGGCTGGTTGCCTAGCATCTCTATGGCCCTTCACCATGACAGCCCACTCTAGACACTGTTTCTGGTCTCATTAAAACCTGTTCTCCTCCAGCCTCAGTGTTTAATATTTATTGATCTCCCACAGCATGCAAGCTGGTCAATAAGTGTATTCGGGAGCCTCACTCCATGCCTTCTTGATCGGCTCCAGCTGCTTCTTCCATCATCCCAGCTCTTGTAATCATGTAGTCGTGACTTAATTTTTAATCAGCACCTTTCTAACAAAGGTCCCAGCTTTAGAGATGCCAAAGCTGAAGTTCATTTCATGTGCCTCCCCACCCTTCAGGGCACTGGTTTCTAGAAAGCTGCCTCCTTCCTTCTTAGTCTTTAGTCCCCACACCTCCTCAGGATTGCCGAAGGGGAGGAAGAGCCCGTGATTGGCTCTGGGTTCCAGCTCCAGGTAGCTGTGCCAGTGTTAACAGCGTCTCTATTAACATAATCCTTTAGACTCCGGCCGCTGTTTGCTTTCTCAGGGATCTGCCTGAGCCACGCCAGCCAGCCATTTCTGAACTTCCTTAATGAAGATAGGACAGTGGGTGGCTGGAGACAGGAAGCTGGAGGAGAAGGGGAGAGTCCCTTGGGTTATCTCCTTGTTACTCAACATTGTTGAATTGGATCCTCAACATGCCGTCATGTGATGTTTGGATGCTGGGAGGGGAGTTAAATATAGAATTCCTCCTTTTGGCATTTCGGAAGGTTTATATAATGTCCTGTTCCTTTTGACAGCGGGGAGGAAGTGGATAGGATGGTTTGGACGATGGGTCTGTGTCCAGAGCTCCATTCAAAGCAAAGGCTACTCAGCAGCCTGACTCATCTGCCTACTCAGGGCACGTTCTGGGAATCATGTTTGCAAAGATGCAGGTGTCCTTTTGAGCCTAAGGATCTGCTTAGCTCAAAAATGCTATTAATTCTATGATTCTACAAGTAGCCTTCACAAGAGTGGATGCTGAAAATAGATCAGTTGTGTGGCATGCCCTGAATTTGCCTGGGGCTGATGGTGGTTTTTTGTTGTTGTTCAACTCCTCTCTGAACCTGGCTTGGAAATTCAGTTTGCTTTGCCACTTGGAGTCCCGGAGGCCAGCATTCAAACCTTGCCTCCACCATGTCCCAGCTGTGTGACTCTTCTGAGTCATATTTTCTCACGTGTCCCCAAACCTGCGCCTCCCTCTACCTTCCCTTAGTAAATGACCCTGCTTTCTTTTTTGTTGTTAAATATGTATTTATTTTTGGCTGTGCTGGGTCTTCGTTGCTGCGTGTGGGCTTTCTGTAGTTGGAGTGCGTCGGCTTCTCATTGCGGTGGCTTCTCTTGTTGCACGGTGCGGGCTCTAGGCCTGTGGGCTTAGTTGCCCGGGGGTATGTGGGCTTTTCCCAAAGCAGAGATCCAACTGGTGTCCCCTACATTGCAAGGAGAATTCTTAACCCCCGGACCTCCAGGGTAGCCCAACCCCACTTTCCATTTAGCTGTTCAAACTACAAACCTAGGAGTCATCTGCGATTTCTTCCTTTCTCTTAACTTCTATATCCAAATCATCAGCAAGTGCTTCCAGGCCTACCTTCAAAACAGCCATAAAATGGTTCTCCATCTCCACCGTGACTCCCCTTGTGGGCTACTGTCAGAGACAACAGCAGCATCTTCCTAAGTGGTCTCTGCTTCCAGCCTTGACACCCTCAGTCAGTGCATGACCTAGCTAGGTCATGGCTGAGTGATTATAACAACAAAAATAACCCCATAAATCAAATTCTATTCATCTTTACTAAAACCTTCTTACAGCTTTCCATGTTACCAAGAATTAAAATCAATTCCTTGTCATGGCCTAAAAGGCTTGTGCACATCTCCCGATCACAGACAAAACCCTGTTCTTTCCCTTGGTTCTGTCTTTCTCTTCCTGGAAAATTCTGCAGCACCCACGTCAGGCCTTTGCACGTCCTGTTGCCTCTGCCAGAATTTTCTTCCCTTAGATCTTCCAGTGGTTGGCTTCCTCTCATGACTCAAGTTTTACGTAAAATGTTGCTGCCTCTCACAAGCCTTTCTTTCTTTTTCTTTTTTTAAGTTTTTTTTTTTTTTTTTTAATTTATTGCTTACTTGTTTATTTGGCTGTGCCAGTTCTTAGCGGCAGCACCTTTAATCTCCATTGTGCATTGTGGGATCTTTAGTTGTGGTATGTGGGGTCTAGTTCCCTGACTAGGATTGAACCTGGGCCCCCTGCGTTGGGAGCATAGAATTTTAGCTAATGGCCTACCAGGGAAGTCCCAAGCTTTTCTTGGTCACTCAGTTCAAGTGGCCTTCGTGCTCATTATTACTATATTTTTTCAGCTTGATTTTCTTCTGTTGTATATATATATATATGTTGTATGCTCAGTCATGTCCAACTCTTTGCAGCCCCATGGACTGTATGTAGCCCGCCAGTCTCCTCTGTCCATGCAGTTCTCCAGGCAAAAATACTGGAGTGAGTTGCCATTTCCTACTCCACTTCTGTAACATATGTCTATTTAAACAGTGCGCTGTGAAAGTGCTGCACTCAATATGCCAGCAAATTTGGAAAACTCAGCAGTGGCCACAGGACTGGAAAAGGTCAGTTTTCATTCCAATCCCAAAGAAAGGCAATGCCAAAGAATGCTCAAACTACCGCACAATTGCACTCATCTCACATGCTAGTAAAGTAATGCTCAAAATTCTCCAAGCCAGGCTTCAGCAATACGTGAACCGTGAACTTCCAGATGTTCAAGTTGGTTTTAGAAAAGGCAGAGGAACCAGAGATCAAATTGCCAACATCTGCTGGATCATGGAAAAAGCAAGAGAGTTCCAGAAAAACATCTATTTCTGCTTTATTGACTATTCCAAAGCCTTTGACTGTGTGGATAACAATAAACTGTGGAAAATTCTGAAAGAGATGGGAATACCAGACCACCTGACCTGCCTTTTGAGAAATCTGTATGCAGGTCAGGAAGAAACAGTTAGAACAGGACATGGAACAACAGACTGGTTCCAAATAGGAAAAGGAGTATGTCAAGGCTGTATATTGTCACCCTGCTTATTTAACTTATATGCAGAGTACATCATGAGAAATGCTCGACTGGAAGAAACACAAGCTGGAATCAAGATTGCTGGGAGAAATATCAATAACCTCAGATATGCAGATGACACCACCCTTATGGCAGAAAGTGAAGAGGAACTCAAAAGCCTCTTGATGAAAGTGAAAGAGGAGAGTGAAAAAGTTGGCTTCAAGCTCAACATTCAGAAAACAAAGATCATGGCATCCAGTCCCATCACTTCATGGGAAATAGATGGGGAAACAGTGGAAACAGTGTCAGACTTTATTTTTGGGGGCTCCAAAATCACTGAAGATGGTGACTGCAGCCATGAAATTAAAAGATGCTTACTCCTTGGAAGGAAAGTTATGACCAACCTAGATAGCATATTCAAAAGCAGACACGTTACTTTGCCAACAAAGGTTCGTCTAGTCAAGGCTATGGTTTTCCAGTGGTCATGTATGGATGTGAGAGTTGGACTGTGAAGAAGGCTGAGCGCCAAAGAATTGATGCTTTTGATGTGGTGTTGGAGAAGACTCTTGAGAGTCCCTTGGACTGCAAGGAGATCCAACCAGTCCATTCTGAAGGAGATCAGCCCTGGGATTTCTTTGGAGGGAATGATGCTGAAGCTGAAACTCCAGTACTTTGGCCATCTCATGCGAAGAGTTGACTCATTGGAAAGGACTCTGATGCTGGGAGGGATTGGGGGCAGGAGGAGAAGGGGACGACAGAGGATGAGATGGCTGGATGGCATCACTGACTCAATGGACGTGAGTCTGAGTGAACTCCAGGAGTTGGTGATGGACAGGGAGGCCTGGTGTGCTGCGATTCACAGGGTCACGAAGAGTCAGACACGAGTGAGCGACTGAACTGAACTGAAACAGTGCTTTGTTTATGTTTTGGGCTTTCCTGGTGGCTCAGATGATAAAGAATCTGCCTGCAATGCAGGAGTCCTGGGTTTGATCCATGTGTTAGGAAGATCCCCTGGAGAAGGGCATGGCAACCCACTCCAGTATTCTCGCCTGGAGAATCCCATGGACAGAGGAGTCTGGCAGGCTATAGTCCATGGGGCCACAGAGTTGGACACAGCTGAGCAACTAACACTCAGTTTATGTTTTATCTGACTCCTTCTATTGGAATTTGAGAGCAGGGAGCTTGCTAGTCTTGGTTAACCCTGTATACATCTTATGAAGAGATTTGTGCACAGAGTAGGTGCTTAATAAATACTGAATGAATGGATAAAGAGTAGCCATGGAGTGAACACACACACACTTACATGTGCTTTGAAACTGACATGATGAGAAATGCTGTTAGTAGCTACAAGCCAGGCTTTCCATAAATCTCCTGTTGCCTTGGGTTGCCTTGATCATATTTATGCTCCCAAGAAACTTTTCCTGCCTCATTGAATAAAGATTCTTTAACTTCTCGGCTACCTCATGGGCCTTTGCATCTGTTCTGCATCTGTTTCTTAGCAGACTAGCTTGGCACATGGTGCTTTTTAGAGACATTTAACATGTAAAGATATTTATAAAGAAGGAATTCTCTTCTATTTTTGCCTAGTCATCTGTCGGAGGGAGAGGGGTGGGGAGAGCAGCAAGCAGGCAGTCATGATTCATTCTCTTGCCTGGAGAGACTGCCCGTTTCCATCCGGGAGGGCTGGAGAGGAAGGAGAAGGCTGCCTTTAATGAATGAGGTGTCCATGATGGTGGCTTTGCCAGTCTCAACATTCCATAGCCAGGTCTGTTGTTTATGCTTCATTTTTTCCAGATGAGTTTTTTTTTTTTTTTTAATAAATATTATTTATTTATTTGGCTGCACTGGGTCTTAGTTGTAGCACTTGAGATCTTCAGTCTTCATTGCAGCACGCAGGATCTTTTAATTGTGGCATGTGGGATCTAGTTCCTTCTCCAGGAATCAAACCTGGGCCTCTGTATTGGGAGTGTGGAGCCTTAACCACTGGACCACCAGGGAAGTCCCTCCAGATGAGCTGTTATTATTATAGCCACTGCCCTCCGCTTGTCCTGAAGAGTGGGACTGCAAAGCTAAGGGAGCACAGTCCACCAAGCCACCCTTGAATCTGGTACTATTGCCAAGTGTCGGGTTCCCTAAGACCACCTTTAGTGTTGGTAATTCACTAGAAACTTACAGAATTCCCTTAAGGTTATGGCTTATTGTAGTGAGGGATACAGACTAAAAGCACCCAAGGAAAGCACACAGGGCATGGTCTGGGAAAGTTCCAAAGGTGGAAACTTCCAGGTGTCCTCTTCCCATGGAGTCATGGACACTGCTGTTTTCCTAGCAGCAATGTGAGACAACAGCATGCAGTCTTGGCAACTGGGCGAGCTTATCTGTGCCTTGATGCCCCAGGTACTGGGGTCTGTGATGGACTGCCCACATGGCTGATTTCAGTCTCCAGTTGAGCTGATAAATGTAACTCAAAGCCCCCATTGTTAGACTATCCAGTGTGAGTCGAGGCCCCAGGCAAACAAAACATCTTAAGGGCTCATTGAGAAGTCATGTTAAAAGACCAGCTCTCATTTTTCTTCACTGTGTAAGAGCTGAACTTGATATCCTGGTCTGGACTTTTCCAGGTAGCAATGGGGCTAACCCTTTTCTAACACTTGAAATGATCCATTGATTCCACACATTTATACAGATTGTGAGTCATGAGCCTGGCTCTATGCTCATTGCTAGAAATACAGCAGCAAAAGACACTGCTATTCAAGCCTTCAAGACCTGGGGAAACAGGTAACCAGACAGTTATGTGTAATTATGCAGTTATGGTGTTAGACATAATAGTAGGGTTTCTTGATGGCTGGCTGGGTGTCTATTCCAGCCTCATTGCTGGTGAAGAAGAGGTGATGGTTAAGCTGAGATTGGAAAGATGATTAGGATTGACCAACCTGGGTGGTGTATGGGGGTGGGGAGGTGGTATTTAGAGGAAGATCGCCTGCAAAGGTGGGGGGGGGCGGTTAGAAAGCATGTGATGAGCAAGAAGAGCTCCCTGCTCTTTTGGATGCCAGAGCTGGTTCACACTGAATGTGCAGTCAGTGGACACCATCAAGGATTCCTCCAACTTGTTCCAGTGTAGTTAGGTTTAAAAATGAAGTTTCTTTGAGGGATTCTTGGTACCTGTTGCCGTCAGAAAGTCTTTTAGACAAAAGGGAATGGAGGTGGATGGAAGCGGGTGAGGGGGGTGGACAACTGTGAGCTTTGGTGTTGAGTGACAGAGGGCATCTCCAAATCACCGAGAGACTGTCCGTTGCGTACGGTGACCTCTGGACTTCAGGAGGCTTCCCAGGTGGCTCAGTGGTAAAGAGTCAGGAGACGAAGGTTGGATCCCTCGGTTGGGAAGATCTCCTGGAAAAGGGAATGGCAACCCACTCCAGTATTCTTGCCTGGAAAGTTCCATGGACAGAGTAGCTTGGTGGGCTACAATCCATGGGGTCCCAAAAGCGTCAGACACGACTTAGCAACTAAAAAACTGCAATAGCAGGACTACAGAGTGTGACGCAGAGTCTTGTCATGGCCTCTGCAGAGGCAGGAAGAGAGCAGATTGGTGCTGTAGGTTTGGCTTATAAATTGGGTAGTTTATAGACACTAAGGATTTCTGAGACATTTTGGGCATGTGAGCAGATAATTCATGGAGATTCTAGAAACCCTATTTCAAAGACAGAGAATATTTTTTGGCAGAATTAGATGGCTGCTTTGTGGTCCTTTCAGAGAGTTCAAGAAATGCAATAAAAATGGATAGAAACCAGCCAAGAGGAGGGAAAAGAGCTGGCAATATTTTTCAGAGGGTTAATATTGTTCATATGAAAAGATTACTTACAAATTAAGAAATATGCAAATGTGCCAAAAGAAAAACCGACCAGGAAGATGAACAAGTGGTTAGAGACCCCCTAAGAAAATGTTAAAACTCACTAATAATGCAAAGTATTAAAAATGAAATGAGCAAGACAATCAGAGGACCCAGAATTATTAAACGGGACTCTGAATTACTTTTTTTTTTAAATTAATTTATTTTCGGCCGTGCTGAGTCTTCGCTGCTGTGCAGGCTTTTCTCTGGTTGTGGAGAGTTGGGGCTACTCTAGTTGCGGTTGGCGGGCTTCCACTGCGGTGGCCTCTCGTTGCAGAGCACAGGCTCTAGGAGCTCCGGCTTCAGTAGTGGCAGCACGTGGGCTCCGGGTTTGCGGCTCCCAGGCTCTAGAGCATGGGCTCAATAGTTGTGGTGTATGGGCTTAGTTGCCCCGTGGCATGCTGAATCTTTCCAGACCAGGGATCGACCCTGCATCTCCTGCATTGATAGGTGGAATCTTTACCACTGAGGCACCAGGGAAGCCCTGAATTAACTTTTTAAGTAAGGGAAGCAAAACCACAGTTAAGGAGGCCAGACAGGGCACTTGGCAGGGCCTTCCTCAGAGCCTCCCTACTTCATTTTATTTTATTTTTTTTTAAAGTAAATATCATTGCAGCCAGATCTTTGCAAATAATTCATTAGGTAAATTATTAGATGAGGAATGATGGGTTAAAGATATGAATATTATCCCTAGTAGCAATATGTATGAAAATTGCTGTTTTTTTCAACTTTACCAATATAAAGTTGACAACTGAAAAAAAGAAACCATTCTGCCAATTAAATTAGTTAAAAATACTGTCTCCCAATATGAATTTATATTTCTTGGATTGTGGGAGTTGCACATACTTCCGTGTATTTATTGCTCAACCACTCTTCTTCCATTGTGAAATACTCTTCCTTGTCTTTTACTCACTTTATTCTATTTATTTATCTTCTTGATTTGTGAGTGTTCTCTCTACTTAAAATTAAGAATATTAAATATATGATTCTTACATTCTTTAAGATTACCTTCTCCTCATTCATTACTTGCCTCCTAATCTTATATATAAGATATGTTGCCACATATTAATATATATTAATGTGGTCTGTACAAATTTATATGGTCTATACAATATTTGTGTAGAAATATTTTCCCCTTATGGTTTATTCTTTCTTTCTTTTTTTTTTTTTTTTATAACTTGAAACTGTAAATAGTTCATTCACTTGATCATATCTATATTATTCAATATTAGCATTGTATAAGGTGTTAAATAGAATCTATTCATTAGAAACTTAGTATCTATACCCAAAGATTAATTTATTAATCCTGTCACTTGGCATATATTTATTGAGTGTTTATTATGTGCTAGATGCTGGAGTGACAGAAAATGAACACGATGTAGGTTCTGCCTTGAGGGGTAGCAGGTGATTTCCTCCAAACCCTATATTACTGTATCATAACATTCAGGAGTCAGCCAGGAGTTATATATATATTTTTTTTAATTTTTCAGCACTTTATTTTTTTTTTATTTGATAAATTTAACGCCTTTTATTGCCATACCTCATTTTACTGTGCTTTGCTTTAGTGAACTTTATAGATACATGTTTTTTTTTTTTGTTAATTTTCTGTTTAGTTGATCTATCCATAAGTGTGAGTGGGGTATTACAGTCTCCCACTATTATTGTGTTATTGTTAATTTCTCCTTTCATACTTGTTAGGATTTGTCTTACATACTGCGGTGCTCCCATGTTGGGTGGATATATATTTATAATTGTTATATCTTCTTCTTGGATTGATCCTTTGATCATTATGTAGTGACCTTCTTTGTCTCTTTTCACAGCCTTTGTTTTAAAGTCTAATTTATCTGATACGAGTATTGTGACTCCTGCTCTCCAGCTCTCCAACAAATACTAAAGGATATTCTCTAGACAGGAAACACAAAAATGGTGTATAAACTCAAACCCAAAACAATAAAGTAAATGGCAACGGGATCATACTTATTAGTAATTACCTTAAACGTAAATGGGTTGAATGCCCCAACCAAAAGACAAAGACTGGCTGAATGGATACAAAAACAAGACCCCTACATATGTTGTCTACAAGAGACCCACCTCAAAACAGGGGACACATACAGACTGAAAGTGAAGGGCTGGAAAAAGATTTTCCATGCAAATTGGGACCAAAAGAAAGCAGGAGTCCCTACTTCATTTTAGCGGGACTCCTGGGGGAGGAAAGATAGGTCTGGGTTCCTCCCTTCTGCAATCTGGCTGCTCCCGAGTCCTTATTTTGTCCCCACCCCAGCTTCCCTGCAGGTGTGAATGTGTCAGACCTCCTCTGTTCTGAGTAGGAGAGAACTCTCTGTATCTAGTGAGCTGAAGACAGGGAAAGACTTGCCTCAAGCACCCTCCTACTCCATCTCCTGCCCCCTCCTGCAAGATGCTGAGACTCCTGGCAGAGGAAGGAGGTGCCCTCCTTCTCCCTTCCTGGATTACCCGGATCATCACTGTGGTGGGTAAGGCGGCTCCCTTGCTCTCAGCCACCCAGCCTTGTGTAGACAGACTTGGCTAAGCATTTGGGGATCAGGGGACTCGGGGACCCCTGCTTCCTTCTGGCTGCTCTTGGCATGGGGATTATATTTTAGCTCTCTCGCTTTGCTCTCGGCTTTCAGAGTCACTGGAGGAGAATTTCTGCCGCTCCGTGTCATGTCTCGGATTTGTGTAATTTAAGGAGGCTGCCGGGGGCAATTTACATCTGGGATTTATTTATTCCTTAGGAGTGAAGAGCTCGCCGTGGAGGGACAGGCTGGTCAATAGTGTGTTTACTCAGCACTGTCTCTGGAGGTTCTGACTCCTCCTAACAAGGGTTTGGGGTGGCTTTATCCAGCGCCTCCTGGGACTTCCAATAAAGCCGAATGTTCTCTGGCTCCTCTGCACTTTTGATGCTGAGTCCAGAAGGCTTTAAGGAATTCCTCACTTGGGGTGGTGTCCCCAGGGTCAAAGACCTTCCGTAGGAAGCAGAAGGCATTCAGAAGTCAGGTCTTGACCCGTGGTCCCAAGCTGCCTTGGGACTCTGTGCAGTGTTCAGTCTTTGGTTTTGTAGACAGATGGGTGGCACTCTCCTGTTCATTGGATCCCTCGGTCTTCGGGATGCAATCCTGGATCTTTACTGCAAGATCCTGCATCCTTTGTCTGCTGCCTGCCTTTCTACCTTCATTTTCTACTGTCTCCTTTTTCTTGTTTCTAACCCTAGGGCCTTGGCATCACGGTTCCCTATGCCTAGAATGCTCTTCCTGTGCTCTGCACCTGATTGCCTCCTTCTTATCTTTCAAGACTCAGTTTAAATATCTTTTCTGGGAGAGAGGCCTTCTGTGACAATTGTTAATTGTTCCCTTAGAAGCCTTCTCTTCCGGAACTCTTCGTTTAGTCACAGTTCTGTGTGACTCCATAGACTTGTAGCCACACCAGCCTTTTCTGTCCATGAGATTCTCCAGGCTAGAATACTGGAGTGGTTTGCCATTTCCTTCTCCAGGGGATCTTCCTGACCCAGGGATGGAACCCGAGTCTCTTATGTCTCCTGCACTGGCGGGTGGATTTTTCACCACTGAGCCACCAGGGAAACCCGACACAGCTCTCATTAACGAATATCTGTTCGTTTATGTGATTCTGTCTCCTCCATGAGGTGGGCACTCCTTGAAGATGGGGCCTTTGGGTCACCACTGAATGTCTAGTAGAGCTGCTGACACATGGGCCAACTTCACACACAGTGAGCCACGTGGAAAAACCTCTTGCATCCAGTAACATCAATCCCTTGTATGTGAGACCACAGAAAAGCTGTACACCCACGCACTGAGCAGTCCTGTCCTCGTTTGTCATCCTTTTCTGATTGGCTCTGTCCTCCTGGATGAGCAGAGCATCATCCAGGCTGAGTTGCCGCTTTTCTTGGTCTCGTCTCCTGCTTGTCGTTGTGAATGTGGAATTCTGACGGCAGCATCATAACAGCCTCCGTTTACTGAGTGCCTTCTGCACGAGGGGTCAGCACTTGACATACATTATCACTAATCCTCACAGCATCCCTGCATGGTAGGTTTTATTATCCCCTTTGACAGGCGAGTAAATAACAGGCTTTCAGAATTTGCGAATTTGCAAACAGTGTTACCTGATTCCAAAACCCACATTCTTTTTCCATCGTACAACACAGGTTGGCTTTGGGAACACAGCGCATGCACAGCCCTTCTCAAATAACGATGGTAGAATGAGCTGGCCAGACCTTACTTGTTAAAAAGTCTAAGCTGCTGGGTTGTCTTGTGAGGGTCAGAAACTTTCCATTTCACTTCCTGTGTCTCTGGGGACTCTCCTGGGCTTCCTCTGGCCGGGAGAGAGGTGGACCCAGGTAGGAGGAAGCCAGAGCAGCGACAGCTCATGTCTTGGATGTTTATTATGTTTATTTATTTGGATAAATATTTGGATATTATGTTGTCCTGTGTTGCTGTGTTGAGTGCCTTCCACCTATGGCTGCATTTACTCCTCATGGCAACTCTAGTTTGTGCTGTTATTTTGAGCACCGTTCTGGAAATGAGGAAACTCAGACACAAGGAAAGTTAGAAAGAGTAAATAGCAGAGGCAGGATGTAAACCCAAGTAATATGACTTCAGAGCTTAAGGGCTCAACCACCGTGTGTGCGCGCTCAGTCGTGTCTGACTCTTTGCTACCCTGTGGACTGTAGCCTGCCAGGCTCCTCTGTCCGTGGGATCCTCCAGGCAAGAACACTGGAGTGGGTTGCCATTTCCTCCTCCAGAGGATCTTCCCAGATCAGGGATTGAACCTGCGTTCCCTGCATTGACAGGCAGATTCTTTACACCTGGGCCACCTAGGAAGCCCCAACCACTGTTTACCTACCAACTAGTTAAGTAAAGCTTCCCCCGGCTGTCACTATTCAAGGTGCTGTCCTGGAACCAGCAGTTTCAGCAGCCCCTGGGACTGTGCTAGAGATACCGAACCTCAGGCCCTCACTCCAGACTGATGGGGTCAGAATCTACATTTTAACAAAGTCTCCCAGTGGGAAAGCTCCAGAAGCCGTGTGGATAGAAATAAGTGTGACTTTCCTGAAGTCAAAAGCTGGAGATTAAGGGCATGTGGGTTCTCGGAGACAACCTGCGATTTCAGTATCTTACAAATTATGGCATTAACGAGCCGTTGCCTCCTTCGCCGGCGGGATGAGTGATGACAACTTCATTTAGTGCCTTCAACAAAAATAAAAGCAAGTTGAGCTTGCAAAATTGATCCAGGGCTTTAAAAGAAAAAGAAGCTGCTGCTGTCTACAGGACACAGTTGTCATAGAATTACATTGAAGTGACCAGGGAGCTGAGCTTGGACTGCTGAAGGTATCCAGGCTGCAGGTGAAGTTTCGGCAAGTAGCATCTCCACGGATGGGGAGGTGATGACCGCTCTAGGCCTGCTTGTGACTCACACATCTAAATGTGGTGAGGACAAAAGGGGCCTTTGATCCAAGAGAAACTGGTTCCATATCTTATTGTGTCAAGGGAAATACTTTGATTTCCTCCTTTGATTCGAAACACTGGCATTGTGAGCTATATATATGTTTAATCATCATCACCGGACCATTATTCGGCTCTGCTTCTTTATCTCACTGGGTCCTTGTAGATACACCCTTAGACACCTGAATCCTTAACAGACAAGGAGAGTTTTTTTTTTTTTTAACCGTTTGGGATCCATAAATGCTCCAAAGGCCACAAGAAGCTCACGTGGACTTTACCAATGATGTATGTGGTCGTGTTCACGTCAACAGATATAGGTGATTGACGTCAGGTACCTCTGAGCCGCCTCATCTTCAGAGGGAGAGGATATACTGACCATGCACCATTTATCCAGCAGGGGACTCCAAGAAGGCCAGGGCCATTTTCGTCTTTGCTGTTTCCTTTCATCTGGCCAAGCTACATTTAGCAGGTTATTCATCTAATTCTTTAAAAAAAAATTGTAATGCTCTTCATTTTTTCTTTTAAGGGACGAAAAGAGCCTTTTAGGAAATGAGCATCAGGAAACTAATCAAAGCAGAAACTTTCTGGGAGGAATCTGACAGCAGCATGTCTTTAATGACCTTCAAGAAGATCACATGCTCCAGGCAATTATAGGATTTGGGAGAAAATAGCTCATTCTGAATAGCCTAACCTGCAGCAGTGTTTCTGCACTTTTCAGCCATCCCCTCCCACCCCACCCCCCTCGTAGCTTCCTTACTAAGAGCCTTCTGGACAAGATTTCACTTGGATTAATACTCCTTCAGCTTTAACAAACTGCAAAGGGGACAGCTGATGCTAAAAAGGGACCTTTCCCATGGTGCCAAGGTTTCTTCTGAGTTTTTTGGCTCTGGCTATAGGAGGTGCATAATGCATTCTGACTTGGGGCCAGTTATTATTAGGGGATTTTGCCGCTTAAGCTCTTGGGTATGGGTGCAGCTGGAAAAAATAACATATTTGTCAATAGGTTACCCATTTCACAGTTTTCACTTTCATGTATTGGAGAAGGAAATGGCAACCCATTCCAGTGTTCTTGCCTGGAGAATCCCAGGGACAGGGGAGCCTGGTGGGCTGCCGTCTATGGGGTTGCACAGAGTCGGACACGACTGAAGCGACTTAGCAGCAGCAGCAGCATCCAAAAGGGGCTTCCCAGATGGAGCTAGTGGTAAAGGGCCCACCTGCCAATGCAGGAGATGAAAGAGAGGAGGGTTCCATCTCTGGGTCTGGAAGATCCCCTGGAGAAGGGAACAGCAACCCACTCCAGTATTCTTGCCTGGAGATTCCCATGGACAGAGGAGCTTGGCGGGCTATGATCCATAGGGTCGCACAGAGTCAGGCATGACTGAAGTGACTTAGCACAGCACAGCAGTGTCCAAAAGAAAGGGCATTGAATGAACACCAGCTGGACTGGACTGAGGCTGGTCTAACACGAAGTTTTTCTGAAAAGGATTTCCAGGAGCCTAGAAGTGACCTTTCTGTGTGTGCGCGTGCGTGCGTGCGTGCGTGCTAAGTTGCTTCAGTCGTGACTGACTCTGTGCAACCCTATGGACTGTAGTCCACGAGGCTTCTCTGCCTGTGGGATTCTCAGGCAGGAATAGTGGAGTGGGTTGCCATGCCCTCCTCCAGGGAATCTTCCCCACCCAGGGATCGAGCCCGAGCGTCTCTGATGCCTCCTGAACTGGCAGGCACGTTCCTTACCACTAGCGCCACCTGGGAAACTCTGTAACCCTTTTACTTTATTTTAATTAAACCACTTTTCCTTCTTGTTTTTAGGGCTATGTGAGATGTTAGGCACACCCTGATTCTTTCCCCCTCTTTTTGCCTGACGGTGTTTCCATTATTTGACATCTTTCCTACTGAGTAAAATTCGCCAAGGCCTGTGCTATATTAAAGTGTCAAAAGTTTTAGCATTTGCTCACCCTCCTTTCCCAGGGAGAACAGGTTTCTCATCGTGTTTGCCTGTGTGCTCGGCTATGACTCACAGTTTAGAGAAATCCCCATGTTCCTGTGCAGTGAAAAAAACAGCGTAACGATTTCAACTCAGGCAGAGTGGCCTGGAAACATGCGAAGTGTGGCTGGACCCAGCCTCTGACTGTGCTTGCTTTGGAAACCTCCTGCATTGATGTTATGGAAATGGATGAGCTGTGCCTTGTATTCCTGGGTTTCTTGACAGCTGCCTGATTTCCATGGTCACAGGGGGGCCAGAACATGACACGTAGGCCCTAGCTTCTGCTGGATGCCAGCATTGTGAGCAATTCCAGGGGAGGAAGCTGTCTATGGGGCAAAGTGAGTGAAAGTCTAGCAGTCATGTATGACTCTTTGTGACCCCATGGACTATATAGTCCATGGAATTCTGTCAGCCAGAATACTGGAGTGGGTAACCATTCCCCTTCTCCAGGGAATCTTCCCAACCCAGGGATCGAACCCAGGACTCCCAAAAAGCCCCATTGCCTTCCCCTTTACAGCTGCTGAGACAGAGGACCAAGAGTTGGGAATTCTCTTAAAAAAAATATTCCCTGACAAGGTTGGGCAACTGTCCCCCAGGGGTGCAAGCTGACAGAAGAGGCAAAATGATCAGGTGGCCTCCTGGTGCTTTGGAGGTAGTTTCATCTTTCTGGTAGCTCAGTTTAACTCTGTGGTTGTCATCACTTGGGATGAAGGACGGGAGCATATGAGAGAGACAGTGTACCAAGGAGGCCGGTTGTCATGGTTGCCAGCTCACAGACCCTGCTTCCTGAGGCTCCACCCCTTCTTCCTGGGCAGGGCTGGTTTGACCAGGGTATTGCACTATTGGAAGTGCAGTCAATCCACAGACTGTCTGATGACTGATGACTTTTGTGACTGGGCTTGAAAAGATGAACTTGAGTGTGGGGCTGTGTATTAGAAATCAGATAGGACTTTCCAGTTAGCCTCATGGATATGGGAGCTGAAAAGGTGTCGTGAGAAGCTGACCAAATGAAGTGTGTGGGTGGGGACAGTCGGGTGAAGACGCTAGAGGGAGGCAGAAATAAGAGACTATGGAGAGAGAGAGAGAGACAGGGGCAGAGAGAGACAGAAAGAGCATAAGAATATGAAGGCTTTCCAGTGGTAATCTATATGTGTCTTTACAATAAGCAGGTTTTTTTCTTTTTTTTTTCTTGAACTAAGTGGGATAGGTCTCTTTTCTTGGTAACCCCAAACACCTGCATAGAAAGAGAGAGGAAAAAAAGAGCAAGATCATGAGTGTATTTCAGACAGGAGATCTATTTTCCCGTGTGTTTAAATGTGGACTCTTTTTGGTCGGCTCACCGCCCACAAACCCACCCACCTGCATACGCACACACTCTCTCTCACTTAATGAATTTTAAAAAAGAGAGAGAGAACTTTAATCAGGAGGCAAAATGCTAAGACATACCCAGAAAATTGATGTGTCTTGAATTAGGAAACTGAGAAAATTGTCTCCTGGCAGTAGGACCCAGCAGCGTTCAGGAAGAGAAGGAGGCCTGAAAAAGTGATGAAGTGATTCACTGCAGAGGTAACCTGAGGTTACACCAGGGCTTCTCACCCTCAGTACAGTGAACATTTTGAGCAGGAAATTCTGAGTTATGGGGGCTGTACCATGTATTGTAGGAGGCTTTCAGCATCTCTGGCCTCCTCCCACTAGACGCCAGTAATAATCCCCAGCTGTGACAACCAAAAATGTCCCCAGGCATTGCCAAATGTCCTCTGTGGGTGAAATGGCCCCCAGCACTGGGTTAGACAAAAAGGAAAGCCTGTCTTTCTTGAACAAGTTATGTCCTTTCTGGTTAAATCTACTATTTGTGAAATGTATAGAAGCTACAGAAATGATTTTAAGGCACAGACTCTGACCTGTATGCACTAACAGATTCCTGGAAAATAGTAATGAAACCATCTTAGCAAATAAAGCAGGAAAATCGCTTTCTCTTGGTTTTGAAGACCAGCAAAAATACCCATCTATGTGGAATAGGTGAATCACATTCTAATTCAAAGTATGTAAAGATAATGGTTGATGCTGTGATAAACAAGCCCCAGAGTTTCAGTGGTTTAACACAGTGGAAGTTTGTTTCTTGTTCATGCAACAGGGTTCCTGGTTGGTGAACAGCTTTCCTCCACATGGTGATTCAGGGACCCAGGCTTCTGCCACATTGTGGCTCTTCAGTCCCCAAGATCTCACTGTCCTCTGTTTCCAATCAGCAGAAGAAAGAATAAGGAGAAGGCATATCCTCTTCTTGGGGTTCCCTGGTGGCTCAGCAATAAAGAATTCACATGCAGTGCAGGAGCCTCAGTAGACATGGGTTCGATCCCTGGATTGGGAAGATCCCCTGAGGAGGACATGGCAAACTACTCCAGTATTCTTGCCTAGATCATCCCATAGACAGAGGAGCCTGGAAGGCTACAGTCCCCGGGGTTGCAAAGAGTTAGACAGAACTAAAGCAACTTAGCATGCACATATCCTCTTCTTAGGAGTCTTAGCCTGGATATCACTTTCTTTATGCTTACTTTCCATTGAAAATTAGACTCCTGATGACTTCTGATCAGATAGAATGAATTGAAACTGAATTGCTCATTGCAACTCAAACTCTGTGACACTCTCTGGCCACGATAATTCCCCAGGAGCCTGTAGATATGGAGTGCTTTCTTCAATATGGGGAGACTTTTGCCTGCTGCTACTGCTAAGTCACTTCAGTCGTGTCCGACTCTGTGTGACCCCAGAGACAGCAGCCCACCAGGCTCCCCCATCCCTGGGATTCTCCAGGCAAGAACACTGGAGTGGGTTGCCATTTCCTTCTCCAATGCATGAAAGTGAAAAGTGAAAGTGAAGTTGCTCAGTCGTGTCCGACTCTTAGCGACCCCATGGACTGCAGCCTACCAGGCTCCTCAGTCCATGGGATTTTCCAGGCAAGAGTACTGGAGTGGGGTGCCATTACCTTCTCCGGACTTTTGCCTAGAGTTCTATATGTGAGCGGGAGCTGGGGTGAGAATCCAGGTCTCCGTGTTCAGCAGTCTCTCTCTTTGTATCTCTTCTCTCCTCTACCAGAATTGGAGACGTGGATGGTGCATAGTTCATTTCTCTATTCCCAGTACCTAGCACACGGTGGGCACAAATAAGGCATCTGGTAAATGTCTGCAGAGGGCATGAATGGATGAGCAGTATTGTTCACACCTTCAAAAGCATGCACTCAAGGAAAGTTTCACTTGTTGACTGAAAATTACCACATATGTGCTCATAGATCTGTACCCCCAGCTCTACAGAGTTGTCAGGGCAAGATGAACTCCAAGTTCTGCATTAGGGGTGATCATACTTCCCTTTGTTAGCCAGGGATCTAAGTGTCAGATGTGGAACTCAGAGAGCTTTAAGCTAAAAATGGTTATTCATTTGATCATATAACTTAAAAAGTTCAGGGTTTTTGGTTTCCAGCAGGGCCAGGTGCAGATGCTGGCCTTAATTTCTTTCTCTTGGTTTCTTGGTACTGCTTTCCTCTATGTCAGACTCATCATTTGGCAGTCTGTCTTCAAGGAATGCCAGAGATGTCATGGCTGGGGCAGACATTCATCCCTCAGCTGAGCCATCTCAGGGGAAAGGCTCCAGAGAATGTCCCAGGGTGGAGTTTCATTGGCCAGTCTGGGGTCATGTGCACATCCTTGCACCAATCACCACAGCCTGCCTCTCATTGGCTGAACCAGGTCACATGTGTGCTGCAGAACAAGGGGATCCCAGTGGGCATGGATTGAGAAGTAGAGAGGGACAGTTCTTTAAGGAAAACCTGGAAGGCATTTTCAAAAGTATGAGGATAGGGTGCTGGATGGGCAGAGATACCTGATGTCAACTTTATTTTCCATCTCTTTATATAGCTGAACTCTTATGTTTTGCACCTCACACTCTTGAACGTTCGTCTGGTGGTTGTATCTGATTAACCTCTTTTAAGACCCTTCCCTGCTGTGGCCCTTGAGCTTCTTGTGGAGGTTTCTCCCCATTCAGAAGTGGCGCATGCAGCTCAGGCCTGGGCCATTGGGGTGATTATGTTCCTCTGGTCTCAGTGAGTAGTCCAGGGATGGTTAAGTGACCCAGGAAAAGCCAATGAGATGAAATCAGACTTTTGCTCAAACTGGAGTGAAAGAGATCCTTTTTTTTCAAAATTAACTTTTTATCATGAAAACTTCTTTCCAGCACACCCAGAAATAGAAGTAACAGTAAAATAATACTCAGAGGTAACCCTCATGTACCCACCATCCAGTTTCAGCATTTATTAACTCATGGACAATTGTATTATATCACTAGCCACAGTGGATTATTTTGGAGCAGATTCTCAACATCGAATCACTTCATCTATCTGTTTTTCATTAAGTCTCTAAAGATAAGAGCTCTTGGGGGGAAAAAGATGATATTTCCAACTAATAAGGAAATCTGAGAAGATGTAGGGGTTAACGTTGCTGCTGCCATCTTGCTTCCACTTAGGGGGCGGTGACTGGAGCCAATCAGATGAGGACAGAGCAGGAAGGAGGAGAGGACCTAAGTCTTGATGACACATTTTGGGTCCTGAATTCAGCTGTGCATGGAGTCAGCTTTTTTCAGTTGAGTGAGCCAGAATATCCCTTTTAGCTCTGTTGGTGTCTTGCCCATGACCTCTTGGCCTACTCTGAAAGTCAGCTTCAAGCTTAGGTGGACAGTTCCCAACACAATGATGGCTCCTCATCCCAGACATGGGTACCTCTCTGCCTAAGGGCTTTCTCTGGCCATAGGATTGTGCTTGGCTCCTGCATATGGCAGACCAGAAGTAGAAGGGCCTAAATGCATCCCATAGCCACCCTCAACCATGAGGGGCAGAAGTTGGTGGATAAATACCTTGGCTTCCTTGTGGCTCAGAGACAACACTGAGACATGTTCTCCACTGAGTGTCAGAAGGTCCCTGTGAGACTGAGTCTGAGTTGCCCCAGTGTTCAGCCTCCCATTAATGTACCTGTGCTTATCTTCCCTCCCCTTCCTGTCTTACTTACCTGTTCCATCACCTTGCTAACTGCGATCACCTCCCAACTAAATGATGTTTTCCTGATTTCTTGTCTCTGGGTCTGCTGTAGAGAAAACCTAAACTGAGGCATCCCCCTCTCCTCCAGCCATTCTAAAAAAACTCCACCAAACAAACAAAAAACAGTGTTATGTATTTATTTCTCACCCTCAATATTTGCATGGACCATGAAATGATGGTTACTTTTGGGAAGCTGTGTCTCCCCCCAACCCTCATACCCCCATACCACGTAAGATGTTTCCAGTTTGAGGATCCAGTTGCAGAAGTCAGGCCTCAGGAATACCTGGTCTGCAGTGAATTTCACTTGCAGCCTAATAAAATCCCGGTGCTGTTGACATGGGCACAGCCCCTGGACTGTGTATGGCAGCTAGTCTGGATGGGCCAGCAGCCTTGCACGATGGAGCCATCACGGGCGTGCACATGGCAGGATGCTCTGTTCATCTTTATTACAACCAATTTCTGGCATCTAAGACAAAGAAGGTGGGGAACACAAAGAAGAACACAGCCTCTGTGAGACTTTCAAGTGTCTTTCCTACTGTCTACAAATGAAAATACATAGGCAAGCAAACACTAGGTTGGTAATAAAACAAGTAGCTTCAGTAAAGAGACTTAGCGGTGTTTCTGGAGACCAGTGGTCCAGCATCTTGAACCCATAGGAAATCACAAAATAAGCTGAGAAAAAAAAATCTTAGATCATCCAAACAACAGTCTCAAAGTCTATGTGCTTTATGTCAAAGGAAAGTCCTCTTTGACTCTCATTCAGTTCAGTTCAGTTGCTCAGTCATGTCTGACTCTTTGCCATCCCATGAATTGCAGCACGCCAGGCCTCCCTGTCCATCACCAATCGAGTTCACTCAAACTCACATCCATTGAGTCAGTGATGCCATCCAGCCATCTCATCCTCTGTTGTCCTTTTCTCTTCCTGCCCCCAATCCCTCCCAGCATCAGAGTCTTTTCCAATGAGTCAACTCACCCCATGAAGTGGCCAAAGTATTGGAGTTTCAGCTTTAGCATCAGTCCTTCCAAAGAACACCCAGGACTGATCTCCTTTAGAATGGACTGGTTGGATCTCCTTGCAGTCCAAGGGACTCTCAAGAGTCTTCTCCAACACCACAGTTCAAAAGCATCAATTCTTTGGCACTCAGCTGTCTTCACAGTCCAACTCTGACATCCATAAATGACCACTGGAAAAACCATAGCCTTGACTAGGCGGACCTTTGTTGGCAAAGTAATGTCTCTGCTTTTGAATATGCTATCTAGGTTGGTCATCACTTTTCTTCCAAGGAATAAGCATCTTTTAATTTCATGGCTGCAATCACCATCTGCAGTGATTTTGGAGCCCCCCAAAATAAAGTCTGACACTGTTTCCACTGTTTCCCCATCTATTTCCCATGAAGTGATGGGACCAGATGCCATGATCTTCGTTTTCTGAATGTTGAGCTTTAAGCCAACTTTCTCACTCTCCTCTTTCACTTTCATCAAGAGGCTTTTAGTTCCTCTTCACTTTCTGCCATAGGGTGGTGTCATCTGCATATCTGAGGTTATTGATGTTTCTCTCGGCAATCTTGATTCCAGCTTGTGCTTCTTCCAGCCCAGCGTTTCTCATGATGTACTCTGCATAGAAGTTAAATAAGCAGGGTGACAATATACAGCCTTGACGTACTCCTTTTCCTATTTGGAACCGGTCTGTTGTTCCATATCCAGTTCTAACTGTTGCTTCCTGACCTGCATATAGGTTTCTCCAGAGGCAGGTCAGGTGGTCTGGGATTCCCATCCCTTTCAGAATTTTCCACAGTTTATTGTGATCCACACAGTCAAAGGCTTTGGCATGGTCAATAAAGCAGAGATAGATGTTTTTCTGGAACTCTCTTGCTTTTTCCATGATCCAGCAGATGTTGGCAATTTGATCTCTGGTTCCTCTGCCTTTTCTAAAACCAGCTGGAACATCTGGAAGTTCACAGTTCACGTATTGCTGAAGCCTGGCTTGGAGAATTTTGAGCATTACTTTACTAGCATGGGAGATGAGTGCAATTGTGCGGTAGTTTGAGCATTCTTTGGCATTGCCTTTCTTTGGGATTGGAATGAAAACTGACCTTTTCCAGTCCTGTGACCACTGCTGAGTTTTCCAAATTTGCTGGCATATTGAGTGCAGCACTTTCACAGCATCATCTTTCAGGATTTGAAATAGCTCTACTGGAATTCCATCACCTCCACTAGCTTTGTTCGTAGTGATGCTTCCTGAGGCCCACTTGACTTCACATTCCAGGATGTCTGGTTCTAGGTCAGTGATCACACCATTGTGATTATCTGGGCCATAAAGCTCTTTTTTGTACAGTTCTTCTGTGTATTCTTGCCACCTCTTCTTAATATCTTCTGCTTCTGTTAGGTCCATACCATTTCTTTCCTTTGTCGAGCCCATCTTTGCATGAAATGTTCCTTTGTATCTCTAATTTTCTTGAAGAGATCTCTAGTCTTTCCCATTCTGTTTTTTTCCTCTATTTCTTTGCATTGATTGCTGAGGAAGGCTTTCTTACCTCTCCTTGCTATTCTTTGGAACTCTGCATTCAGATGCTTATATCTTTCCTTTTCTCCTTTGCTTTTCACTTCTCTTCTTTTCACAGCTATTTGTAAGGCCTCCTCAGACAGCCATTTTGCTTTTTTGCATTTCTTTTCCATGGGGATGGTCTTGATCCCTGTCTCCTGTACAGTGTCACGAACCTCCATCTATAGTTCATCAGGCACTCTATCTATCAGATCTAGTCCCTTAAATCAATTTCTCACTTTCACTGTATAATCATAAGGGATTTGATTTAGGTCATATCTGAATAGTCTAGTGGTTTTCCCTACTTTCTTCAATTTCAGTCTGAATTTGGCAATAAGGAGTTCATGATCTGAGCCACAGTCAGATCCTGGTCTTGTTTTTGTTGACTGTATAGAGCTTCTCTATCTTTGGCTGCAAAGAATATAATCAATCTGATTTCGGTGTTGATCATCTGGTGATGTCCATGTGTAGAGTCTTCTCTTGTGTTGTTGGAAGAGGGTGTTTGCTATGACCAGTGCATTCTCTTGGCAAAACTCTGTTAGCCTTTGCCCTGCTTCATTCCGTATTCCAAGGCCAAATTTACCTGTTACTCAGGGCTAGATTACTCTTACTTTGCACACAATTCCAATAGAGGGTTGGAAGACCCACATTTTAAGCAGAAGGGAACATCACTAGTAGGTGGTGCAAATTCAAAAAGTTAAAGGAATCAGATGAGAACTACAAATAAATGAAAAAGGGGAAGTGAACTATGATTCCTGTGGAAATGTGTGTCAATTGCTGTCAGCTTGCCCAATTTTTCAGGAAACAACTGGAAATTGAAATTTTTACAGTGTGTGTGTGTGTGTGTGGGGGGGGAGAACCTTTTATATAAGAAATATTTAAAGAAAAATGCCGGGGACCAGCCCCGGCTGATCCAGGGTATTCGAAGGAGAGACGGCGTAGGCGAGGATCAGGATACAATAGCTTCAATTAGATATTAATTAAAGATATAAAGAGTAATAGAATAAGGATAGCTCAGTAGGAAAATTCAGTGGAGAAAAGAGGCTGAGTAGCTTGGTTTACGCTGGAGACCAATAAAACTTCAAGACAAGAAGTTTGCACCACTTACGTGGGCCGCAGGCGCCCTTCCGCTTCTCCCAGGAGAGGAGACACTGAGGCCTCCCGGTCGGATCTTAGAAGCCCAGGCATAATTAGTAAGCATGGTGGGTTCCAAGGCCTCCAGATGGAGACTCAACCAGAGTGAGAGAGAGAACGACATGGGGAGACCAGTATTTCGAGAAACTGATCCCAATTCTTTATTTTCCAGAGTCTTTTTATACACTAAGATGTTATACAAAAGTCACGTGGCGACAGCAGTCCTGACTTTTATTAAAGTCAGGTGCTTCACACAAATGTATACAGAGGTCTTAGGGGTGTTACATCATCTTCTGGCCAGGGGGGCCTGCTGACAATTTACGACCCTCTCCTTGTGACAGCGGTCAGTCAATCAGGACACTTATTTCTCCAGGGCTGATTATTCTCAAAACAGACGCCACCCAAGTAAAGTTACATTCCTACAGGGTGAGGGTGTAGTGGGTTTTAGTTAAGGAAAGAATTTACTTAGCCTAAGGTCTAACGTGATTAATATCAAAGGTTAATACTTATTTCTTCTATATATTCATTAATGTGTGTAAGGGCAGGGGATATGGAGACTTAGCAACAAACATTGGCTCAACAAATGAAAAACCCTTCACCAACACAATTTCTAATTAGCCCATTATACTTATACTAATAGTTTTCTAACTTTTCTAAGGAACCTGTTTTTAGAAGGTTTAAAGCATCTTGTGCCTCTCACGGTTGGGAGGCTGTGAGCGATCACATGTGGCCGGACAAGCCTGTCAGGCAGGCTAGAGAACCTTCAGAGGAGTTTGTAGGTTAAAACAGTCTTATCACGCCCAGGAATTATTATTAACTGGATCTCTAGGTTAACTCCTTCTCCAAAAGAGGTGGTGGGGGACAGCCCCCTGTAAAGTCAGAGATGTAGGTAAGAGCACAAAGTAGTAAAGTAGGCAGGCTCTGGTTATGGGGGTAGATGCTCGAGGAGTTCCAGGGGAACTCCTGAGGCTCGATCCCACCTTTGCGTATGTCGAGCCTCCTTCCTCATGACCTTTGTCACGGGCGGAGTACCTCACTCTGGCCCCCAACAGAAAAAGCTTTAAAAACAATGTGCAGGTTTGATACCTGGGGTAGGGGCGGGGAGCTGACTTTGCCCCATCAAATGAAGCGTGAATTCTCTATTTTGCCACTGCTGCTTCTTGGCTCCTTTAGTTTGTGACTCCTGTAGAGTTGTGAGCGCCAGGTCTGGATTAGGTTTTGGAAATACTTGTTGGAGGAATCAGTGGGTGTGTAGCTGTCTGCAGAGGTCACTCTTCATTTGGTTGAGTGGGCAGTGTTCTTAACTCCCCAGAACACACCAGCTGTGGACATCCTGGGTGCCAAGTGGCAGGCTCCTGGGGACTGCTGGGAACTCAGGATGCCTCTTCCTCCTCCCTTCCTGTGTTTACACAATCGGCTTTCAAAGATCATGATTCCTCTGTGGGCGACGGGCCGGCAGCCTCCACTCTCAGCTTGGCTTGATTCAGGTCATTACATCCAGGCTGGAACCTCAGTGTCTGGAGTTCTCTAGGTTTTGCACAGCCATACCTCGTTGAGCAGATTGAAAACAACCCCTTCAAGTTGCTCTCAAGGAGCCAAGCGGTTATTGCATGGGGCTTTCCTGAGAGCATATTTCAGCATCGACTTTGCAGAGCACAGCCCCAGGAAGTCCTGGGGTGTGGTTTGATGAAGGATTGAACCAATTCTCCTTCTTAAGATGGTCTTCACTCTATAAGACTCTACTCTTCAAGGTCATGAGATGGTCTTTTAAACATTAAAAAATACTCTTTGGTATATTTATTATTTTTATCAGTTCCCAAGACTGTTATATGCCCACTATTTTGGGAATATAGAATAAAATTAAAATTATCAATAATCTTGTCACATGTATTAAACACAGAAATGTCTGTCTCTGTCTGTTTAGTCGCTCAGTCGTGTCTGACTCTTTGCAACCTTGTCCATGGGATTTTTCAGGCAAGAATACTGGAGTGGGTTGCCATTTCTTCCTCCAAGGAATCTTCCTGACCCAGAGATTGGACCCAAGTCTCCTGTGTCTCCTGCATTGCAGGTGGATTCTTTACCAGCTGAGCCATCAGGGAAGCCTGATAAACACAAAACTATTTTTCTTTTTTGTATGTGTGCACTGGTGTGTGTATATATGTATTTTAGTCTGTTCCAGCTGCTGTAACAGAAATACCATAAACTGCTTGACATACAAACAACAAACATTTCTTTCTCTCAGTTCTGGTGACTGGGAAGTCCAAGGTTGTAGCACCAGTAGATCTGGTGTCTGGTGAAGGCAAGCCTCCTCATTCATGACCCTCTATTCCCTATGTCCTCCCATGGCAGAAGGGGGAGGGATCTCTCTGGGTCTCTTTTATAAGGCATGAAAGTGAAAGTGGAGAGTGCAAAAGTTGGCTTAAAGCTCAACATTCAGAAAATGAAGATCATGGCATCCAGTCCCATCAATTCATTGGAAATAGATGGGGAAACAGTGGAAACAGTGTCAAACTTTATTTTTTTGGGCTCCAAAATCACTACAGATGGTGACTGCAGCCATGAAATTAAAAGACTCTTACTCCTTGGAAGGAAAGTTATGACCAACCTAGATAGCATATTCACAGGCAGAGACATTAGTTTGCCAACAAAGGTTCGTCTAGTCAAGGCTATGGTTTTTCCTGTGGTCATGTATGGATGTGAGAGTTGGACTGTGAAGAAGGCTGAGCGCCGAAGAATTGATGCTTTTGAACTGTGGTGTTGGAGAAGACTCTTGAGAGTCCCTTGGACTGCAAGGAGATCCAACCAGTCCATTCTGAAGGAGATCAGCCCTGGGATTTCTTTGGAAGGAATGATGCTAAAGCTGAAACTCCAATACTTTGGCCACCTCATGCGAAGAGTTGACTCATTGGAAAACAGTCTGTTTTTGGGAGGGATTGGGGGCAAGAGGAGAAGGGGACGACAGAGGATAAGATGGCTGGATGGTATCACTGACTCGATGGACGCGAGTCTGAGTGAACTCCGGGAGTTGGTGATGGACAGGGAGGCCTGGCGTGCTGCGATTCATGGGGTTGAAAAGAGTCGGACACGACTGAGTGACTGAACTGAACTGAACATCCTGTTCATGAGGGTTCTATGCCTATGACCTCATCACCTCTGAAAGGCCCCACCTCCTAATGCCATTACCTTGTTTATTAGCTTTTCAGCTCATAAATTCTGGGAGGAGAGAAACTTTTCAGTCCATAGCAATGTGTATATATATATATATATATGCATAAGTATGTGTTTACACATATGTACACATATGTGCATATGTGTATACATATGTGCATTTATGCATATGTGTACACATGTACACATAAACATATACATATATAAATGTATATTAATAATGGAAAAACATTTAAACATGAAGTTTGTATCTGCTTTTTAAAAACATATTAACAAATTCTCTGCACGGATCATTTTTAATGCTTGCATAAGATCATATCATGATTGTGCTTATTTAACCACTTATCCAGTATTGAATATCTTGTTTTTTTTTTTCATGGAAACCTTACCAATATAAATAACTTGGCAATAAACAGCTCTGTGAGCTTCCCAGGTGGCTCTAATGGTAAAGAACTCATCTGCCAAGGCAGGAGACATAAGAGACACAGGTTTGATTCCTGGGTTGGGACTATCTCCTGGAGGAGGGCATGGCAACGCACTCCAGTATTCTTGCCTGGAAAGTCTCTTGGACAGAGGATCCTGGCAGGCTACAGTCCATAGGGTGGCAAAGAGTCAGACACGGCTGAAGCGACTTAGCACACATGCACGTGTCTGAACATCTCTGTGGGTTTCTCAGGTGGCTCAGTGGTAAAGAATTCATCTGCCAATGCAGGAGATGCAGGTTCTATTCCTGGGTCGGGAGGATCTCCTGGAGTAGGAAATGGCAACTCACTCCATTATTCTTGCCTAGGAAATTCCATGGACAGAGGAGCCTGGTGGGCTATAATCCTTGGGCTCACGAAAGAGTCAGACATGACTGAGCAACTAAACAACATGAAAACATCTCTGTGCATAAATCTTTGTTTCTCATTATTTTCTCATCATAGATTGCTCATTGAGAGCCCCCAAGCTGGCTAATTTCTAATACATTTAATTAAGTCTTGTAAAAGCTGAAGTAAGAGTACTCTTATTTCCACTTAATTGGTCAGGCCAGTAAAGAGCTTTTCTTGATTTCTTCCTGGATTCAAAGGTTGAGAATAATTACTATAACATACAAACCCTCATGTATCAGGGACTCAATGCACTAGAAATTTATAAGTCTAGTGTGGATGCTTGAGTTCAGAGGGGAGTTTTTTGCCAAGTGGCAATTTAGAGATTTGGTTTATCTTTGGATTCTGCCATTGTCAACAGGGGGCCTCTAAGGCCACTGGAATGTCTGCATCAGGCTGTGGAAGGGGAGGGGCCTGGGAGATGTTGTATGAACCAAATGTGCCTCAGAAGAAAATGGAGTGGGCTTAGCGAGCACTTATCCAGATCCCGCTACATCATTTCCCCTAACCTCATATATCTAGTCCCTCTGCAGATCCTGTGGGTTTTGTCTTTACAATATTCCTTGATTCGTCCACCTCAGCCTACATTCATGGCATTGACCCGCTTGGTTGTGATGCATTGCCATTTGACATAGTTTTAGGTTTGATCTGCTAATATTTTGCAGGGTGTTTTTACATCATGAAGATACTGGTTTATGGTTTTCTTATGATGGCTTTATCTGGCTTTGGATTCAGGGTAATACTAGCCTCATAAAATGAGTTGGGAAGTGTTCTCTCCTCATCTGGTCTATGAAATAATTTCTGTGCTGTGTGTGATCAATCTCTCAGTCGTGTCCGATTCTTTGTGACCTGAGGGATTGTAGCTCAAGAGGCTCCTCTGTCCATGGGATTTCCCAGGCAAGAATACTGGAGTGGGTTATCATTTCCTGCTCTAGGGGATCTGCCCCATTCAGGGATTGAACCCACATCTCCTGCATTGGCAGGTGGATTCTTTACCACTGAGCCACCTGGGAAGCACCAAATACGTTGTACAGAATTGCTTTTAAATCTTTCTTTAAATGTTTGATAAAATTCATCAGAGAAGACATCTGGAATTGAGGTTTACTTTATGGGAAGGTTTTAAATTATGAATTCAATTTCTTTGATACCGGCTTCTTCAGGTTTGTGATTTCTTCTTTCTTCTATTACTTTTGGTAATTTGTGTCTTTGATACTATGATTTACGATGAGAGATATATAACTGATTTTTCCACTTTAGGGCATAGAGCTCATAAAATCCTAGGAATTTCCTAAATGTTGAGAGTGATAAAGGTAAGTTTTCTTATGTTAATGAAGCAACTTTGTAAAGTACTTAAGAATAGGTTGGTTGCCAGTGGAGCCAACCATGTGAGTTGAGGGTTGGAACTCTGTCTCAGCCACAGACCTCCAGTAAGGGGAGAGGGGCTGGAGGTTGAACCAGTTGCCAATGGCCAGTGATGTAATCCATTTTGCCTATGTAATGAAAGTTGTATTAAAAACCCAAAGCATGGGGTTTAGACAGCTCCTGTGTGGAGAGTGGTGGGCTTGGAGAGGGCATGGAAGCTCTGGACCACTTTGCCATACGCTGCCCTGTGTATATCTTCCACCTGGCTGTCCCGCATTATCTTCTTTGATAATCTAGTAACTGAAGGGTTTCTCTGTGTTCTAAGAGCAGCTCTAGCAAATTAATGGAACCAGAGGAAGAGAGAAGGTTGTGGGCACCTCTGATTTATTAGCCAGTCAGTCAGAAGTACAGGTTACAACCTGATCATGTTCATAATATTCCTTTACTATTTTTTAATATCTGAAAGGTCTGTAGTGATGCCCTCTATTTTATTTCTGCTATTGTCTCCTCTCTTTCTTGACTAATCTGTCTAAATTTATCAGTTTCACTGATATTTTTTTCAAAGAGCCATCTTTGGGTTTTATTGTTTTTTTAATTAATTTATTTTACTTGGAGGCTAATTACTTTACAATATTGTGGTGGTTTTTGCCATACATTGACATGAATCAATGAGTCACTCTTTTATTATTTTCCAGTTAGTTCTCAGCCTACATGTCTTCTCAGGAGGATGTTTCCATGCTAGCTAAAGTGGCTTTCCCTTTCTCTTGCTCCCCATTATTTATTTTCTATTTCACCCCTACATGTAATTATTTTAGTTATTATTTGCTCATTATTTGTTTGTCATGTGCCTTCTTTGCTGTTATATAATTTTAAGATATTGGTGATCAATAATTAGTCTATCCAATATGCTAATGTGTTTTGCAGATTTCCAGGAAGGACACATATGGCAGTTTCTGATGTTAGAATAGTATTAATAATATCTATAGTGGTCAGTGGGCTTCCTGATGGCTCAGATGGTAAAGAATCTGTCTGCAAAGGCAGGAAACCCAGATTCAATCCTTGGATTGGGAAGATCACCTGGAAAAGGGAATGTCTATCCACTCCAGTATTCTTGCATGGGAAATCCCACAGACAGGAGCCTGATAGGCTGCAGTCCACAGGGTTGCAAAGAGTAGGACACAACTGAGTAACTTTCACTTTCATTTTCTTCACAGTGGTTAATTGGGCAGACTCTAGAGTTGGCCAGTTTGAATTCAGGTCCCATCATTCAGTAGTTGTGTGGCTCTGGACAAGTTTGTCAACCTCATTGGGCCTCAGTTTTTGTATCTGTAAAATGGAAACATAATGGTGCTTATCTTCTCTCTCAATTAAGATGTGTAAAGTGTTCAGCACAGTGCCTAGTACCCAATAAGAGCTTAATAAATGCAAGCTGCTATCTTTTTTGCTTCTTTTTAAAGCTCTTTGAGAAGCATCTTGCAGAATAAAATTCTATGGAGAGTATTTTGGAAAACTGATTTATGTACTGGATATTCACAATTTTGACATAAATGGCATGGAATCATCTGAACCATTGCTGATAAGAGTTTGTGAGTGAGGGAGCACAGCTGAGCACGCACAGCATGCCAGCTTGGTGTGCTTTGGCGACATCATGTGATTCCCCTGACAAGCCACAGGTGTTTATCCCCAACTTATTGAACACTGATGCCAACCCTTCCATGCTACGATGAGGGTCACAGTATCCTGAATCACAAAGTCCTCTCTCAGATGAATGCAGATCCTTTCAGAAATGAGGGCTGTACATGCAGTGGCCAGGAGTATAGGCTCTGTAATCTGGAGGCCTGGGTTTGAGTTCTGACTCTGTCACTAGCCAGCTCTGTGCTGGTGGATGGATTGGAGGAGGCATGCATGAAAAGGACCCAGCCCAGATCTGTCCATTGCACTTGGAGAACTCCCCTGAAACTCTAGTATTGTCCCCAAGAACATCATTTACCTTCTTCCCACAGAAGGTAAATGTTACCATGGCAGGCACTCTGTGTTTTATTCACCTGTATCCTCGCCACCTAGACCAGTGTGGTCAGATAGCAGGCCCTTCAGAATACTTGTGAAATTGATTCTTCTTCTTGTTTATTATATCTGTGCCTCTGACTTCAGTGCCCTGAAGCTCAGCAGGAAAACAGTATCCTCAGCCATCTAGCCCTTGGTTATCTCAGCCGGCACCTGCTCATCTCAGGTGAGCTGCTAATTTTCCTCTTAAGAATCTTCTAGACTGCCAGGATCCCCTGGGAGGGACAGGACCTTCAGAGATCTTGTGAACTCCAAAAAAAACAAAAACAAAAACAGCAAATCTTGTTCATAAAAGCATGTCCACTGTTCTTCAGCCCTGGTTTGCAAATTCTGGACGTGGTGGAGTGCTGCTGGCTCACCTGGGCTGGCAGGAGTGTGGACACATAGTCAGAGGGTACAGGACCCGGGCAGACTCAGCAGGACCCCGTAATATTCCCCACAGTGAATTTAATATTGGCCTACAGTGGTTTCCATACCAGAGCTGCAGGAAAGAGGTTGTCGTGTTCCCTGGGGGCTGCTTGTGTTGTTTATGCCCCTCCGTTCCCTTTGGTGCAGGCAGATCCATCCTGTTTGTCCTTTTCCATCTTCCAGCACTAACCTATCCTGTTTTGTAGTGATGAAGCATGGGATGGAAACAGCTGAGATTTTCTACCTGGCTCTTCTCAGTGCAGAGAGAACTTTGCTCTGTGTGGTTAAGAGTGAAGTATGCAGGCTCGTAGGACTTCCCTGGTGGTTCAGTGGTAAAGAATCCGCCTGCCAATGCAGGAGACACAGTTTTGATCCTTGATCCGGGAAGATCCCCTAGAGAAGGAAAGGGTAACCCACTCCAATATTCTTGCCTGGAGAACCCCATCAACAGAGGAGCCTGGCGGGCTGTAGTCCATGGGATTGCAAAGAGTTGGACATGACTTAATGGCTGAGCAACGATAAATGCAGGCTTGTAAACACAAAATCCCTTCAACGGGAGAGTCTGATTTCTACCTCTTGCCACCCCACACCACGCTTTCTAGCTTCCTAGGTCCCTTTAGAGGTAGAGTTTTCTGAATTTGAAGCTAGCAAAATTAAAAGACTCTTACTCCTTGGAAGGAAAGTTATGACCAACCTAGATAGCATATTAAAAAGCAGAGATATTACTTTACCAACAAAGGTCTGTCTAGTCAAGGCTATGTTTTTTCCAGTGGTCATGTATGGATGTGAGAGTTGGACTGTGAAGAAAGCTGAGCGCCAAAGAATTGATGCTTTTGAACTGTGGTGTTGGAGAAGACTCTTGAGAGTCCCTTGGACTGCAAGGAGGTCCAACCAGTCCATCCTAAAGGAGACTAGTCCTGGGTGTTTGTTGGAAGGACAGATGCTGAGGCTGAAACTCTAATACTTTGACCACCTCATGTGAAGAGTTGACTCATTGGAAAGGACTCTGATGCTGGGATTGGGGGCAGGAGGAGAAGGGGACCACAGAGGATGAGATGGCTGATGGCATCACTGACTCAATGCACATGAGTTTGGGTGAACTCCTGGAGTTGGTCAGGGAGGCCTGGCGTGCTGTGATTCTCGGGGTCGCAAAGAGTCGAACACGACTGAACGACTGAACTGAACTGAAGCTGGATTCAGATCTCCACAAGTCCATTTGTGAATGCTGTTTTTTTTTTTTTTCCAGTCCAGTTCCTTTGTCTTAGTTTTGTTACTTGAAAGTGGAAATAAAGTCATTGTCTACCTTGGGAGGTCCTGAGGAGTAAAGAGTGATGCACACATTTAGCTGTGTTTTTTTTTTTTTAATTAATTAATTTATTTGACTGTGTCGAGTCTTAGTTGTGGCTCTTGGGATCTTTGTCGCATCATGCGAGATCTCAAGAAGGCACGGGCTCTCTCCCTGTGGGCCCACTCGCCCCACGTGCTTAGTCGCTCAGTTGTGTCTGACTCATTGCAACCCCATGGACTATAGCACGCTAAGCTCCTCTGTCCATGAGATTCTCCAGGCAAGAATAGTGGAGTGGGTTGCCATGCACTCTTCAACGGGATCTTTCCAACCTAGGGATCGAACCCTGCTCATTCACACTGCAGGTGGATTCTTTACCATCTGAGTCACCAGGGAAGCCCATGAATACTGGAGTGAATAGCCTATCCCTTCTCCTGGGGATCTTTCTGACCCAGGAATTGAACTGGGGTCTCCTGCATTGCAGGCGGATTCTTTACCAGCTGAGCTACCAGGGAAGTACCTGCTATCTGACCATGGCATGTGGGATCCCAGTTTCCCAGCCAGGGATGGAACCTACATCCCCTGCATTGCCAAGTGGACGCTTAACCACTGGACCACCAGGGAAGTCCCAGGTCTGCCTGTCTTTACACAGCCTGCCTTTCCTGCCTTCCTACCCTCCCTCATGACTCCTCCCATCTCCCACTCTGTCCTTTGCATCGCTGTTCACAAGAGTATTTTGAAGTCCTGCCTCATTCTCCTCTTTTCTTCAGAAGTGAAGGCGCTGACTTCTCAATATTTCTTGGAGTGCCCTTTTACTTTGTTAAAAGATCCCACTTCCTCTTGTGCCTTCAAATCTGTTCATCCAGCAAACATCATGTGAGTACATTCTAGGTGTCAGGCTGCTTCCAGGCACCAGAAAACAGTCCTGCCGCTTGCCCTCATGAAACTTGGGGTCAGCCGCAGAGCAGGAGGCTGTAGCAGTGTGCTGGTGGATCAGCATAATGGTGTTCAGGTGCTGGTATTTCGAAGCTCTTTCTTATTTTTAAATAAACAATTGTTTTAACAGGAAAATGTTTTTAGTTAAAAAAGGTTTTAAAAAGCTGCTAAAACAAAAACAAAAAACACTTCCATTAATTCCTTTCCCTAGGATGTTCATCAGGGCTTCCAGGTAGTGCTAGTGTTAACCTGCCTGCCAACTCAGGAGATATAAGAGATATAGGTTCTATGCCTGGGTCGGGAAGATCCCCTGGAGGAGGGCATGGCAACTCACTCCAGTATTATTGCCTGAAGAATCCCATGGACAGAGGAGCATGGTGGGCTACAGTCCGTAGCGTCACAAAGAGTAAGAAACGACTGAAGAGACTTAGCACACACACATGCAAGATGTTCATCATCTTGCGTATTTCAGATCGGGGTGTATGCACGCCCCATTTTATCAATGCTTCCTAGAGAGCTTAGGGGGGCAAGTCTTTTTCCATACATACTTCTATCTATAATAGGTGTCAAAAATTTTAACATAGTGGCTGGCTGTTTTGCTTTATTTATTTATGTTGTAAGGAATTCCTGGGTCTTCCCTGGTGGCTCAGACAGTAAAGAATCTACCTGTAATGCAGGAGACCTGGGTCCGATCCCTGGGTCAGGAAGATCCCCTGGAGAAGGGAATGGCTACCCACTCCAGTATTCTTGCCTGGCGAATCCTATGGACAGAGGAGCCTGGTGGGCTACAGTTGCAAAGAGTTGAAAATGACTGAGCAACACACACACACACACACATGGAATTCCTACGTCATTAAGACTTTATGTTTGTGCCATGTAGCAACTAGCCCGTGCAGCACAACTACTGAGCCTTAGCTCTGGAGCTGGTGAGCCGCACCCACTGAATGCATGTGCTCCAGCTACTGAAGCCCTCGCTCCTGAGCTCTGCGCTCTGCAGCAAGAGAAGCCACCACCACGAGGAGCCTGTGCAGCACAAGGAAGGGTAGCCCCCGCTTGCTGGAACTAGAGAAAGCCTGAGCAAAGCAACAAAGACCCATCACGGCCCAAAATTTAAAAACAAATGAGTTTTTAAAAAATATATAAAAAGGATTATGTTTATAATGGCTGCCGATACTCTATCATGCAGCTTGTTTCACATGCATGAAACAAGCTCCCACTGTAATTTTCAAATGTGGTTCCCTTATGTTTGTGTATTTTTAATATCTCTATTAATGTTGGGTCAGATAGTCTGACTGCCCAGGCTAGAAACCTCTCCTGGCCCTTGATACGACCTTTAGATTTCCCCTTTTCATTTTTCTGTCTTCAGAAAGACATAGTACAAACCGTTAACTTTGGAGGTTTTTGGCAGCTTCGCTAAAGGGCAAGGCTTTTTTTCTCCAGGGAATTGGCTTCAAGCTTTAACTGCCGTGGTCAGTGTTGCTGGGTAAAGACACTTAGGCCTTTTGTCAGAGTTTCAGAACCTTCTTACTTCTGCTGAACTCCTCTGGGCTCCCATCCATGGAAAAGGTTCGGGATGAACTCTGCCTCCTTTACAACCATGACTGCACGCTCCAAATGCAGAGCATCACTGTCTTAATCTTGGCAGAGAAGATGAAGACTTTTTTTGGCAACTAATTAAAAGTTTATTTCAGGCTTCTTTTATTTTATGCCTCCTCTATGCCCCCATTGACACTTAGCAGGTGCCTCTGTTATATCGTTTATCACGTTATGTTGCCGTTTTGTCTTATTTTGACTTGCCCATCAATTTTGCTTATAAACTCTGAGCACATGAAGAATGTGGAAATCTGACCTGTTTCCCTTCCTGGCACCTACTGGAGTACCTGCATATACAGTGGTGTCTAAATGTTGACCTAATGGGAACCAAGAGATCATTGTATTGATTTTTAAGGCTGGGTATTCTTTGCACTTTTCCACTCAGGACTGACTCAGTGTAGAAACTTGGCATTCTCATGCTGGTGACCCCAAGAATCCAGTTGTTGGGAAAAAAAAATATGATACCATTCCTCCCTACATCTTGGTAAAATTCACTCATGTAAGCTCCCCAAACAAAAGAAGGCATTCAACCAAATGGAAAGCAAGTGTGGGAGGAGAATTCATGTAAGTTACATATTTATTACTTAATCACTTCATCAAATCATTTATTCGAGTACTTATTTATTGGATTCCCACAAACTCTGGGGACACAAAGTTGAAAAGATTTTGTTCTCATCCTTGTGCACATGGATGAGATTTCCTCACATTGAAAATCATTCATTTAGCAAATATTTATTGAGTATCGACTACTGTTTGAGATGCTAGGGATACAACAGTGAACAAAATAGACAAGAATATTGTCTCATCTGCAATGGGAGTGTCAAACGGTGAAGGCATGAGTGGGACTGTCAGCCAGGTGCCTGGCAAACGAACAAAACAAAACACAAACCCTTCAACCGAAATCCAAGCAAATGTGGTATCGTGGGTTCTCCTCCCACTCTGCCCTTTCTTCTGCTTCCTTTCTTACCCATCTTCTACCCTCTTTCTTTCTCGGGGTTGGAAGAGGATGGGGCAAGGGTTTCTTTAGGAGCTCTAATAAATGCACATCTTATTTGGTGTGATTCCTTTGACAGTCTAAGGTTGAAATATAAATAGTTCACAGCATGTCTGAATCACTAATCAAGGTTGTGTCTGTCTCTGTACATAAGCTGGTTAAAAGGAAAAGATTGAACTCAAACTCAGTTTTTGTACTGCAGCAGAATCATTTTTTCTTCCAGTTGTACTGATAGATAATTGAGATATATAGCACTATATAAGTTTAACGTGGTTTGGTCTACATACATCGTGATAATCACATTAAGTTTAGTGAACATCCATTATTTCATAATCAGCCCTGAATATTCACTGGAAGGACTGATGCTGAAGCTGAAGCTCCAGTGCTTTGGCCACCTGATGCAAAGAGCCAACTCATTGGAAAATACACTGATTCTGGGAAAGATTGAGGGCAGGAGGAGAAGCGGGTGGCAGAGGATGAGATGGTTAGATGGCATCACTGACTCAACGGACATGAGTTTGAGCAAACTCTGGGAGATAGTGAAGGACAGGGAAGCCTGGCCTGCTGCAGTTCATGGGGTAACAAAGAGGCTGACATGACTGAGTGACTGAACAACAACAGTAATGACAACAACATTAAAGGAATAGAAACATTTTTTTTTTCTTTTCTTGTGATGAGAACACTTAGGATTTACTCTCTTAATAACTTTCATTTATAACATACAGAAGTGCTAATTATATTTATCATTATGTTATATCCTTAGTGTTTATTTATAAGTGGAAGTTTGTACATTTTCCAGGCAGAACCATTTTTGATGGAATTCAATCACACTTTTTTCCCCTTGTCCACATCTGCCATATAGTTTAGCCATGTCTGTATTTTCTGACTCTGTATCCCTAGTTATCCTTTTATTCACCACTTGTTTATACAGTGCAAGATGCTCACCATGAGGGATGTGTAGGAATGCAAGACAGATACAGTCTCAAGCTAAAGTTGTAGTCACATTGGACAAAAACACCAAATAATGAATCAGGCATCAAATTATTTAGTTATGATTGCCAAAGTTGCAATGACTGGGAATGACAGGCTGCTATGAGAGGGGCCCTCAGGGTGAAGGGCATGCCTAAGGAACATTTCTCTAAGGTGGTGATGTTTGAATCACTTCTGAAGGGTAATGAAGAATTAGCTAGGTGAAGGTAGGGCTGAAGGAGAGAGTAGCTGAGAAGGAGAGCATTCCAGCATGTGCAAAGGCCCTGCAGTTGGAAGGACTATGGCCTCTTTAAAGAACTGGAGAAAGGCCAGAATGATTACACACTGCAGATCCAGGAGTGGGGGTGGAGGAATGGAGTGGTGGTGGTGTCAGAAGAGACCAGACCACGCAGAGGTGAATGGGCTACTCTGGGCAGATCCATGAAGGGTTTTATTTAGGAAATATACATGATCAGGTTTCTCTCTCTTTTTTTTAATTTAATTTAATTTTTTAAAGTTTTGTTTATTTATTTGGCTGCGCTGGGTCTTAGTTGCGTCATGCGGGATCTCTCATGAGGCGCATGGACTCTTTAGGTGTGGCTTGCAGGCTTAGTTGCTTCATGGCATGTGGAACCTTAGCTCCCTGACAACCCTGCATTGCAAGGCAGACTCTTAACCATTGGACCACCAGGCAACTCCCCAGGTTTTTTTTAAAGAGAGCTCTCTGGCTGCTGAATGGGGAATGAATTGTAGGAGGCAACAATGGAAGGAGGAAGAAAGTTTTTCAACTTGTCATTGAACTTGTCCAGGTAAGAGGTCACAGACAGTCAGGCCAGGAGAGAAAAGAGAAGAGTAGATGGATGGAGACAAATAGTGTATCAGAGGGAGAGTGACCAGACATAGGGCTTGAGGGGAAGGGAGGTAGCAAGAGTTCTAGAATTTCAGCCTGAATGTCTGGGAGGATGGTGCTGCCATACTGAAGGGGAGGGTTAGTCTGAAGAGGGAAAAGTGATGAGTTGGTTTTTTTTTTAATTTCTAAACACGTTGGATTGGAGGAGGCTGCAGGTCATCCTGATGGAAATGTCAGGGCAACAACCTGGAGCTGAGTGGCAGTTGAGCTTCAGCCGGGAAGATAGATAAGATCACCCTGGGAGGGGAAAAAAGGTGGGAAGAGAAGAGGGCTGTGAAGTGAGCCTCAAGTGATCAATAAAGGGTAAGAAGTGATTTTATCTATCATTATATGCCCGCTTCCCTGGTGGCTCAGTGGTAGAGTTCGCCTGCAATGCAGGAGCTGTGGAAGATGCAGGTTCCATCCCTTGGTTGGGAAAATCCTCTGGAATAGGAAATGGCAACCCAGTCCAGTATTCTTGCCTGGAGAATTCCACAGACAGTGGATTCTGGCAGGCTGCAGTCTACGGGGTCCAAGGACTCGGACACTAATGCGTACATACGAACATCATTATATGTCCCGCCCTTCTCATAGGCTATAGTTTTAGAATCAGCACAGATCTGTAAACTTAATGCATAAATGAATGAATAAATGTAATCGTTTTTTCAAACTATTTTGTATTAAGAAAACTAGTCTGTAATTTGCCTGGTCCCAGAAAGGGAGAAATTGCTTTACTTCTGCCTAATATAGTATGATTTTTTAAAGCCCTTTCACAAATGTTTATATCTTTGGCTACATTCATTCCTGGGTTCCATATTTTAAGAAGGATGTGGATAAACTGGACTTGTTAAGAGGAAGATGCCCAGGGGAGGTGCAGGCGACTGGAAATGGTTCACTAAGAGTATCAGTGGAAGGCTAAGTGTGTGTGCTTCTGGGAGTAGAGAAAAATAAGGAAGGGAGAGGACTTGGTAGCTTGCTGTATACAGTAATCTGAAGGGTTTCCATATTGAATGTGGAGCAAATATGTTCCAAGTTGCTCTGGAATCTAAAGAAAGAGGTAGCCCAGGGGAGATAGAATCTGGCTCTGGAAAGAATAAGCAAGAGCACTGGGTGGACTCAGAGTTCTTTGTCATTGGAGGGTCATCAGGCAGCATAAGCACATGTCACAGAGAATCCAGCAGGAATTCTGGCACTAGGCTGGATGGCTGTGTATGAACTTTTTTGTCCTTCAGATTCTGTGAGGTTATTAGGACTTCTGGCAATAGTCCCATGATATAGGTAGATATTGGGCTTCACAGGTGGCACTAGTGGTAAAGAAACCACCTGCCAATGCAGGGATTCGGGTTTGATCCCTGGGTCAGGAAGATCCCCTGGAGGAGGGATGGCAACCCACTCCAGTATTCTTGCTTGGAGAATCCCATGGACAGAGGAGCCTGACGGTCTATGATCCATAGGGTTGCAAAGAGTTGGACACACAGGTATTGTTTCAGCTGCCCAAATGAGCATCTCCTTATATCCTCTCCAAATTCTAGAACGATGGGCATCGAAATGTAAGAAGAAATATTCTGAGGTTAGTACCCTTGACTGTCAGGATTCTGTGCGGTTGTGATTCTCTTTGTATCCGTTCTGGTCTCACGATGGCTGAAATGATTGATCACTGCCCTCCAGACACTCATGCATTCTCTGCTCTGAAAATTGTCTGCAAATTGCGTCCTGATTGGTGTAAGGAGAGGCCCACCTCCATCCCCAAGCATGCTGTTTCCTTCAGCAGTGATGATTCAGAGCCTGTGATATATTGGCTTACCTGGTTTGAGTTTTAGCTTTGTTATGACTAGATGTGCATCTTTGGACAAGTCTACATTCTCCTATCTTCAGTTTCTTCATCTTAAAAAAAAAAGTCTCTGTCTCTGCTGATGGTATCTCTATCCTTGGAGCTGAGAGTTTATATCTCCCTTTTGAGGGGCTTTCCAAGTGACACTGGTGGTAAAGAACCCACCTGCCAATGCAGGAGACATAAGAGATGCTGGTTCAATCCCTGGGTCAGAAAGATCCCCTTGAGGAGGGCATGGCAACCCACTCCAGTATTCTTGGACAGAGGAGCCTGTCGGGCTATAGTCCATGGGGTTGCAAAGAGTCGGACACGACTGAAGTGACTTAGCACGTACACACGCTCCTTTATGAGAGAGAACATAAGAGACATTGCCCTATATTATCTCCTCAACTAGTCTGTGAGCCTCTTGACATCAGAGATCATCCATTCCTTTCTTTCCAGTGTCCAGCACAGGGTTTGGCTCAGATTAGACACGGAATGCTTGTTAAATGATGCTGCAACCCGGGGCATGTCTGTGGGTAAGTGAGTCTCCGACAATGAATGTCCAGGGAAAGAGTGTTGAGGACCGTGGAGAAAGCATGATAAATATAGTCTTTAATTCTGGAGAGACATAAGTTTGAATCCCAGCTCTGCCACTTACTACCTCTGTGACCTCCAACAAGTTACTGATCCTCTCTGAGCCTTTCTGTCCTCATTGAAAAAGAAAGGGTGATCATATCACCAATGTCAGTGAATTCCTGGGATGACTAGATGAGATAATTATGTGAAAATCCTCACCCAGTGCTAGAAGCATACTGGTTGCTATTGTATTGGACTTCCCTGATAGGTCAGTTGGTAAAGAATCCACCTGCAGTGCAGGAGACCCCGGTTGGATTCCTGGATTGGGAAGATCTGCTGGAGAAGCGCTAGGCTACCCACTCCAGTGTTCTTGGGCTTCTCTTGTGGCTCAGCTGGTAAAGAATCTGCCTGCAATGAGGGAGACCTGGGCTCCTTCCTTGAGTTGGGAAGATCCCCTGGAGAAGGGAAAGGCTACCCACTCCAGTATTCCGGCCTGGAGAATTCCATGGACCGTATAGTCCATGGGGTTGCAAAGAGTCGGACACGACTGAGCGACTTCCACTTTAAGAGGATCACTGTGTTGTGAGTTTTTCCTGTCATCTTTGCCTTCACAAAGGTGGGTTGATGTCCTTGAAACTGAGACTAGACTAAAGTTTGAGTGGATTTTCCCCCAAACCTTCTAAACTGTCCCTCCAATGTAAGCAACAATAGTTCTCTCGTATAGTGGTGCTGTCTCTCCAACAAAAGCTTTGAATGTTCTGTTAGGGTTTGGGGGTATTTTATGTGTGTGTCTGTGTTTTCTTATCTCCATTTGATTTCTTTTTGCCTGAAACCCCACACTGATTTTCAAGGAAAGGAGAGGTAAAGTGGAGTGACATCCCTAGGCTTTTCTTGCTGGAAGATTAGGCGCATGTCCTAGGTTTATAATTAGCATCCAGAAAAATGGATTGAGAGGTATCAGCCAGAAGGAGAGAAGAACGGGGCAAATCGCAGGCCTGAATGACCCCTGGGATTCTGGCCAAAACCAGGGAGCAATCTTTCCTGGAACCCCAACATCTGCTATTAATCAGAAAGCTTCCTGGTAATTTGAGTCAACTTAATTAATTAGCGCATCCTCTTTTATAGCTCTTGGAGCTTTAATCCTTTGAGACAGCGAACAGCTCTGAGTTGCTTAACTTACCTAGACGCTTCTTTTATCTGCCACTTCATGTGGTAGTTTTTAGTTCCTCTTCTCTCCAAGGTGTGCCCACTGGACCCTCCAGGGAGAAAAGGCTGATCTGGAGAGAGTCAGGAGTGGAGATTTATAGGAGGTGGGGAGAGGGCATGTAAATGCCTCTGAAAAATAAAATGAGAGTGGGAAGAAGCAGGATCGAGCAAGTGACGGGCTCAGACCATGATGCACAGATAGTGGAACGCCACTTTGGGCAGAAACAATGAGGCCCTGGTAACCCCATTGTGCTCAGTTATTGGCTAGGGAGTGCCTGGGGAGAGCATGGCCTCAGCTCCAAAGCTGAACCAGATCCTGAAGGCTGTAGGTGGAGGCTGACAGAGAACTGCACTCTCAGTGGCTGAACAATTTGCTGTTTCTTGAAGGCAGATTCCATGGAGTGGTACTTCCTGGAAATCAGCATGTCTATGATAGGAAAAGGAGTTCGTCAAGGCTGTATATTGTCACCCTGTTTATTTAACTTATATACAGAGTACATCATGAGAAATGCTGGACTGGAAGAAACACAAGCTGGAATCAAGATTGCTGGGAGAAATATCAATAACCTCAGATATGCAGATGACACCACCCTTATGGCAGAAAGTGAAGAGGAACTCAAAAGCCTCTTGATGAAAGTGAAAGTGGAGAGTGAAAAAGTTGGCTTAAAGCTCAACATTCAGAAAACGAAGATCATGGCATCCGGTCCCATCACTTCATGGGAAATAGATTGGGAAACAGTGTCAGACTTTATTTTTATGGGCTCCAAAATCACTGCAGATGGTGACTGCAGCCATGAAATTAAAAGACGCTTACTCCTTGGAAGGAAAGTTATGACCAACCTAGACAGCATATTCAAAAGCAGAGACATTACTTTGCCAACAAGGGTTCGTCTAGTCAAGGCTGTGGTTTTTCCAGTGGTCATGTGTGGATGTGAGAGTTGGACTGTGAAGAAGGCTGAGCACCGAAGAATTGATGCTTTTGAACTGTGGTGTTGGAGAAGACTCTTGAGAGTCCCTTGGACTGCAAGGAGATCCAACTAGTCCATTCTGAAGGAGATCAGCCCTGGGAGTTCTTTGGAAGGAATCATGCTAAAGCTGAAACTCCAGTACTTTGGCCACCTCATGTGAAGAGTTGACTCATTGGAAAGGACTCTGATGCTGGGAGGGATTGGGGGCAGGAGGAGAAGGGGACGCCAGAGGATGAGATGGCTGGATGGCATCACTGACTCGATGGACGTGAGTCTGAATGAACTCCGGGAGTTGGTGATGGACAGGGAGGCCTGGCGTGCTGCAATTCGTGGGGTCGCAAAGAGTCGGACACGACTGAGCGACTGATCTGATCTGATCTGATCTGATGATGGATAAACTCAAATGATTAGGGAGCCTGCCCGAGTGCCATCAGCTGGACCGTTCAAGTCCAATCCCTCCACAAATATTAATTTACACTTTCTGGATGCTTGTCACCCTGTTTAGCACTCTACTTTGCAGCGTGGTGAATCCAGCAGGGACTATCCCTTCAAAGAACAGAAAGCCTTGCTTTAATGCTTTAATGAAATAAGAAGTGTGGACATACGACCATTTAAAAGGATGTAAATGGACAAGGGTCTTATGAGCAGTGCCAAGAGCATCATCATTATAACAATAGCTGTTGTTATTGAATTCTCATGACAGGACAGGTGCTCGTCACGTGTCATCTCATTTCATTAAGAGGTGTGGGCATGATTATTCCCATTTCACAGATGAGGAAATGGAGGTCCAGAGAGGAGAAGTGACTTGGCTGACATTGTACAACCAGTAGAAACCTTTCTATCTCCACTCTCCCCTCTGTGCCCAGTGCTCAGCATCTTTTGCCAGGACAACTGTGGGGTCCTCAGATTGCTCTCCTGCATGCATCTCAGCTCCTCTCTCAAACCTGTTCTCTCCACTGAATCCTGTGGGTTCTTTCAAAATACAGTCCATGTCTCTCCCCTGCTTAAACCCCTTTGCTGGCTTCCTTTGCTATGGTGGTTCGAATAAAAAATTGTCTCTGTGATCTCCGAGACACTACTTGGCTGACCTCAGTTACTTCTCTGGCCACATCTCTTGCCTGCCGGATCTCTGCTCATGGGCCTTCACAGTCCTATGGGCCTTCATAGTCCTATGGGCCTTCTTGTGGTTCCCCTCATGCTCGCTTGCTTCTTTCTGACCCAGGCCCTTTGCACCTGCTGTTCCTTCCACGGTCACTCCTTGACTAGTAAATTCTTTTCATGCGTTTGAATAGCACTCACTATGATTTGTGATGTTCTATTTGCTTCTTTGATTATTTGGCTAGCTCCTGTCTCCAAGCTCTGTAAGGGTAGAGAATCACCCATGTGTCTTCACCACTGTCTCTCCAACTCCTGGAACAGTGTCTCACCCCACAGTAGGTGCTCAAGAACTTTGTTGAAAGAGCACATGTTGTTCTTGTGCTGATATTTGATCTGAGAACATTCTGACTTCACTGTTGTGGGCAAGCAGAGTTCTTCTAACCGGTAGTGGGGGAGGGTCCCTAAGGCATCCTGGAGGAAGGGGCATTGGAATCCAGCCTTTGAAGCAAGTTCCTGCTCTTCTATCTCTTGGCCCCAATAAAGTGAAAGTCACTCAGTTGTGTCCCACCCTCTGCAATCCCATGGACTCTAGCCCTCCAGGCTCCTCCGTCCATGGAATTCTCCAGACAAGAATACTGGAGTGGGTAGCCGTTTCCTTCTCCAGGGAATCTTCCCAACCCCGGGATCAAACCCAGGTCTCTTGCATTACAGGCAGATTCTTTACTGTTTGAGCCACCAGGGAAGCCTTGGTAAACCAGCCAGCAAATCAAAACCCTGGAGATAGCAGGACTGGGTCAACAAACAGATCTCTTCTGCTCCATCCTGCTCTTGGGAAAATGCAGCCTCAGGTAGGCTCAGCCTTGGGAAAGAGTACCCGCTTCGACATTTCTCTGAGCCAGGGGGCCTTGATTATCTGAGGAGGTTGGAGGGGAGGGAGAACAGCATCCTATTGCCTTTTGAGTTATTTGTCTCCCCTGGTGCTGCAACTAGGCACTGGGGAGACAGGCCCCTGAATTTGGAGCTCTGGTGATTTGCATTTAATTACTGAGAATGTTCCTCTCTTTTAAAATTGTAATGCTGCTTGCAACAGTAAAAGAAGTTCCTATTGAAATGAAAACACCAAAAGCTTTAGAGTAAGTATCTTTTCTATTGAATAGGTGGAGTTGGAGCCATCTCAAAGTAGGTAATTGATTTTTGTAATGGTTTTGCAATTACCTGTAATGAGGCCCTTTATAACTCTTTAAGGTCAAGGAGGAAATCTTTGGTCCAGTGGCACACGGTGTGGAGAATTTTAGAAGCCTCTTTGCTTTGATCCAGGGCTTTCCTGGTGGCTCAGACGATAAAGAATATGCCTGCGATGCAGGAGACCCTGGTTCAATCCCTGGGTTGGGGAGGTCCTCTGGAGAAGGGAATGGGAACCCACTCTAGTTTTCTTGCCTGGAGAATCCCATGGACAGAGAGGCCTGGAGGGCTGCAGTCTATGGGATTGCAAAGAGTCAGATATGACTGAGTGACTAACACTTGCTTTGATCCAAATTTCCATAAATGGGGGCGATTAAGAAGGAAAGGGCAGCTTGAGGACCTGAGCACACTGACCACTCATCTGTTGTCTCCAGTTGTCCCCAGGTTTGGCTCCGTAGAACCAGGATCTTCCTACAGTGGCAGACTTGGTCAGTCCCTGTCCAGGCCCTGAATTTCAGGAAAGATTTCATGGGCCAGAAGGAAGGACAGAAGTTGGCTCTGCTGGCCCCTCTCTTGGCACTGCAGTTCCAGTTTGGCTGGAGGCTGTGTCCCCTCCCTGGTCCCTCACAGATGTGATCACAGTGGGTGCAGTCTCCAAGGCACCCAGATGCTGTATGTGGTACGGGTTTCTCGGGAAGTGGCCCGAGTCCTCCTCTAAGATTTCCGACTTCAAACGTCTCCTCGACAATTATTTATTTAACGTGTGTTTTTAAATCACTCCCTTTTAAATTTAAGTACATTTTCTTTAAAAAAGCAACTTGGCATCAGAACCATAAATGGAAAACCAGTATCACTTCCTACAAATAGAAAGTAAGTGCAAAAATAAATACAACAAAGACCAAACAGTGCTTTTTTATTTCTAGCTGGAGCCTGCTGCCTGCCTGAAGGCTCTGAGCCTGAAGCCTGAACTCTGTTAAAACAGGAGATTAGCCAGCATCTTAGAGTGTTTGGGACTTTGTGTGTGTGTGTGTGACGTTTTCAGGAAGGGTTGAAACAGACTTGCAAGGGAGCCACTTTTTTACCATGTGATATGATGTTATTTAATTTTATTCTTGTACCAACCACCTAAAAATCATTGCAGTTAACATCACTGTTACAGCGTCACATGTGGGAAAGAGTTCTAATCTTTTCTAGTAGATGCCCTTGCATTTTGTAGATTGGTTCTTTGTTTCCAGACTGAGGGGCCTGGCATGAGAGTGATGTACGAGAGAAGTTAGTTCAAGGGTTAGTAGTGGTTGTAGCAGGACTGTGCATGGGGTGCTGACCTGCAGGGGAAGTACAAGAGATGTGGGATATTTGGCAAGAAGAGAATATAGTGGGCATGGGTTGGAATAGTAGAGCTAAAATGCACTATCTCACTGTTGTTCCTGGACTTCGTCCTTTGGGGGCCATTTAGGGAAAGTGATCTGGGCCTTGATTTACAATTTTTCTGAGTTCCTTTTTGTCCTCTCATTGGATCTAGACCTTTTGGCTTCCCAGGTGGCGCTAGTGGTAAAGAATTCGCCCTGGATCAGGAATATCCCCTGGAGAAGGAAGTGACAACCCACTCCAGTATTCTTGCCTGGAAAATCCTATGGACAGAGGAGCCTGCAGACTACAGTCCATAGGATCACAAAGAGTCAGGCACGGCTGAGTGACTGACACATTCACAACCACTACACTTTTGTTGTTCAAAATGTGGTCTGCAGCTCAGCATCAACATCACCTTGGAGCTGGTTAGAAATGCAGAATCTGGGAGAAGCCCACCAAGACCGCCCTGAATCATAATCTATTTTAACACTATTCATAGGTGATTTGTATCCATAGTAAAATTGAGGTTGCACACTCAGGAAATATAAGAGATGCAGGTTCGATCCCTGGGTCGGGCAGATCCCCTGGAAAAGGCAATGGCAACCTACTCCAGTGTTCTTTCCTGGAGAAGCCTATGAACAGAGGAGACTGGCAGGCTACAGTCCATGGGATCTCAAAGAGTCAGACACGACTGAAGTGACTTAACACACATGCACATAGGTGATTTGTATCCATAGTAAAGTTGAGGTTGCACACTCAGGATCATGGCAACATTATTCATAATAGTCAAGAGGTGGAAACAGCCGAAGTGTCCATCTGTGGATTACCAAAATGTGGTATATACACACAATAGAGTATTATTCAGCCTTAAAAAAGGAAGGAAATGCTGTCACATGCTACAACATGGATAAACCTTAAGGACATTATTTTGCGTGAAATAATCCAGACACATAAAGGCACATACTGTATGATCCCACATGTGTGAGGTATCAAAAGTCATCAAGTTCATGGAAACAGAAAGTAGAAAGGTGGTTGCCAGGGACTGCAGGGAGGGAGAGACAGGAAGTTGTCTAATGGGTACAGTTTCCATTTTGCAAGATGAAAATGGAGATCCGCTGCAGCAATGTTAAATATACTTTGCACTACTGAATTGTACATTTAAAAATGGTTAAGATAGTACGTTTTATGTTGTGTGTTTTTTTAACTTTATTTTACTGAAATATAGTGGTTTTTATTTATAATGTTGTGTTAATTTCTGCTGTACAGCAAAGCGATTGTTATTCATGTATATATATATTCTTTTTTACATCCTTTTGCATTATAGCTTTTCACAGGATATTGAATATCGTTCCCTGTGCTCTACAGTAGGACCTTGTTGTTTATCCATCCTATACGTAATACTTTACATCTGCTAGTCCTACCAGAGAAGGAAATGGCAACCCACTCCGGTGTTCTTGCCTGGAGAATCCCAGGGACGGAGGAGCCTGGCGGGCTGCCGTCTATGGGGCTGCACAGAGTCGGACACGACTGAAGCGATGCAGCAGCAGCAGCAGCCCTGCACTCCCGGTCCCTACCCTACGCCTCTCCCTTGGCAACCACCTCTCTGATCTCTGTGTCCGTGAGTCTGTTTCTGTTTTGTAGATATGTTCATTTGTGTCGCATTTTGTTACGGATTTCACATGTAAGTGATACATGGTATTTGTCTTTCTGATTTACTTCACTTAGTATGATAATCTCTAGGCCCATTCACATGGCTGCAAGTGGCATTATTTCACTCTTTTTTACTGCTGAGTAATATTCCATTGTATATATGTACCACATCTTCTTTATCCGCTCATCTGTCAATGGACTTTTTACTTTAACCACAATTAAAAACAAACTGGAAAGGGAAAGAAGAACATTATTTCACCTTAAAATAATTGAGAAGCAGCGTAGACTGTGGTTCTCAAACTTTAGTGGGCAAACAGCCCGCCTGAAGGCTTGTTAGAACACCGTTGCTGGCTTTCTTCCTCCAGTGTGTCTGCTTGATTATGTCTGGATGAAACCCAAGGATTTCTGTTTCTAACAAGTTCCTGGGCAATGCTGCTCCTGCTGCTTGGGGATGTATTGTGAGCCATTCTACACTAGACCATCCACCCTGGTGCTCACTAGCCCAGAAAATGTCAGGATGAAATTTTCCTCTAAGACCCATAGGAGTTCTCCACCCAAAGAAGCACATTAGAATCACCCAAGGGGCTTAAATAACCACAAAAAGCAAATATGTGGATGCCTGGACCCCACACCTAGTGAATCTGGTTTTATCAGTCTGAAATGGGGCCTAGACCCATTATTTTTTTTTTTTTTTAAACTGGGTATTTTGATGTACAAGTTTACAGAGAATCACATAGCAGGTGTGAGTGGCAGGACTGAGCCTACGACCCTTACTTCCTGGCTCCCCGTTCTGTGCTTTTTTAAACCCCAATCCTGCTATCCTCAAGCTGTTTTGTGTGTTAGTGTCTCATTGTTTCCGGGGTATGACTCATCCACCCCATCACAAGTGAATGTGGCAAGGGCTGTGGGGGAGATAGTGATGAAGAGCATGGCTGAGTCCCTGAGGATAATGTTTCTCCCCTCCCCCATCACACTTGTCACCATGCTGAGCAGACAGCAGCCTCTCATTATGGGCTGAAGCCTGCCATCTCCAAGTTCATATGCTGAAATCCTAACCTCCAGGACTTCAGAATGTAACTGCATTTGGAGGTAGGGCTTTTAAAGAGGTGATTAAGTTCAAATAAAGCCATCAGAATTGGCCTTTATTTCATCTGACTGGTATCCTTGGAAGAGAGGATTAGGACACAGGACCGTGTGAGCACACAGCAAGCAGGCAGCCGTCTGCAAGTCAGGGAGAGAGGCCTCAGAATAAAGGAAGCTGGTCGGCACACCTTGATCTCAGACTTTGAGCCTCCACGACTGTAAGGAAAGAAATTTGTTTACAGATGTAGAGAGCAAATGTATGGATGCCAAGGAGGAAAGGTAGGGGGTGGGATGGATTAGGAGTTTGGGATTGACATATATACACTACTTTAGACAATAGTAACTAATGAGAGCCTGCTGTATAGCACAGGGAACTCTGCTCAATGCTCTGTGATGACTTAAATGGGTAGGAAATCCAAGGAAGAGGGGATGTTTGTATACGCATAGCTCATTCACTTTGCCGTACATCAGAAACTAGCACAACATTGTAAAGCAACGATACAATAATTATTATAAATAATATAATGAAAATAAATATTAAAATATTTAATTAAATTAAAATAAATAATATTAAAAATAAAAATATATTAATAAAACTTAATGATAAAAAAGAAATTTTGGTTGTTTTGACAGCCCAGGCAAACTAATACACTCCTCAATAAAACCCCGAGTTTTCAGATTATTTGACAGACATCTGGGTCTCAAATGTTGGGAACCAGGGTAGGAAGAGGAGATTTAGGTTTCCACCACCCCTCGAGCACTCACTCACTGGGGCAGCACATCCGTCTTCCTCTGTGGGCCACACTCTCATTTGTAAAAGGAGAGAAACCGACCTAGGTGAGGTCTGTGATAGCGGGCCCCAGGACCGTCGCCTCCCTGGAGTCTTGGGCCCCCTAGGAAAAAGTGTTAGTCACTCAGTCGCGTCCAACTCTTTGCAACCCCATGGACTGTAGCCCATCAGGGTCCCCTGTCCCTGGGATTCTCCAGGGAGGAAGACTGGAGTGGGCTGCCATTTCTTCCTTCAGGGGATCTTCCTGACCCAGGGATTGAATCCACATCTCTATGTCTCCTGCATTGGCAGGCAGGCTCTTTACCACCAGTGCCACCTGGGAAGCCCTCTGCTTGCAGTGGGAAGAAACTGTAACTCTTAGCTACCAGGTGGGAGGTAGCATTAACATTTACTTCTCTTTCCCCCAACCTTCTATTTAGTGTCCTTGAGTACAAGAGGAAGAAGGGACTCCAAGTTTATCTGCTTGATTTGCATCCTGCCTCCCTTCTGTTGACTTGCTGTGGGCTCTTGGGCAAGCCGCTTAACCTCTCTATGGGTCCTCATCTATGGATCTCCAGGGAATCTTCCCCATCCAGGAATCAAAGCTGCGTCTCCTGCATCGGCAGGCGGATTCTTTACCACTGAGCCGCTTGGGAAGCCCCTTCCTCGTCTCTAAAAGGGGAATAAAAAAGCACTGACCTCATAGGGTGGTGATGAGCATTAAACTAGTTAAGACACAAGCACTTAGAACAGTGCCTGGCACATCCTAAGTTAGTTAGTACTGAAGGCCAAATAGTTAAACATTGCCCATTTCTACTTCTTCCTTTGGAACTGGGAAGCTATTATATTCTCAGACAAAGGAGAGTTCCTTGTGCTCTGACGTTCTAGAGAAGTAAAGACACGACAGTCTCCATCTATTGCTGCCTCATTTCCCTGGAGGCGCGGGAGGCACTGCTATCCCGGGTGGCTCAGGTCGGAAGGTCTCACGGGACAGTGACTTTCTGCTGAGATGCTAACTTAACTATTCAGCGTTAAAGACCAATTTTCCTTGGACTGTCACAAGATTCCCTTTCTAGAATGGAAGAGACTTAAAACATATGCATGTAGATATTGTGCTGACACTATCGTACTGTTTGTGTCACTTAAAAAAAAAACTCTTCCTAAATATTGCTGGGGCAGGATTATTCAGAGAGATAGAACATCTCCAACTTCAAACATCACTCCTCTAACCAAACTCTTCTACCTCTTGATTTTTCTTTTTTATTCTCTAAAAAAAAAATTTGTATATTTTGGCTGTGTTGGGTCTGTGTTGCTGCATGGGGCCTTTCTCTAGTTGCAGAGAGCAAGGGCTACTCTCGAGCTCTGCTGCTTGGGCTTCTCACTGCAGTGGCTTCACTTGCGGAGCTCGGGCTCCAGGGTGTCACGGGCTTCGGTAGTTGTGGCTCGTGGGCTTAGCTGGCCCCGTGGCACACAGGACCTTCCCTGCATTGGCAGGCAGACGCCCAACTACTGGACCATCAGGGAAGTCCTACCTCCTATTGAAACCACAGACATGAGCAGACTATTGGGTGGACTGGCCAGAACTGCTTTATTTTTACGGCTTTATTGGTCCATAATTGACAAATCATAAATCTACTCATAAATTCAATTATTTTTACTGAATATACAGATTTTTACCACCATCCCTACAAGACAGTTTTCAAGTGTTTTTATCACTCCTGCAAAAATTCCCTCAAACCTCTTTGTATCAATCATCTCTTCCACTCCCAACTCCAGGCAACCACGGATCTGCCTCCTCTGTAGATTTGCTCTTTCTGGACATTTCATGTAAATGAGGCCATACAATATGTGGTCTTTTGAATCTGACTTCGTTCACATAGCATAATGTTTTTGAGGTTAACCCATGTCGGAGTGTGTATCAGCATTTCAGATCAAATCAGATCAGTCACTCAGTCGTGTCCGACTCTTTCCAACCCCATGAATCGCAGCACACCAGGCCTCCCTGTCCATCACCAACTCCCAGAGTTCACCCAGACTCATGTCCATCGAGTCAGTGATGCCATCCAGCCATCTCATCCTCTGTCGTCCCCTTCTCCTCTTGCCCCCAATCCCTCCCAGCATCATAGTCTTTTCCAATGAGTCAACTCTTCACATGAGGTGGCCAAAGTACTGGAGTTTCAGCTTTAGCATGATTCCTTCCAAAGAAATCCCAGGGCTGATCTCCTTCAGAATGGACTGGTTAGATCTCCTTGCAGTCCAAGGGACTCTCAAGAGTCTTCTCCAACACCACAGTTCAAAAGCATCAATTCTTCGGCGCTCAGTCTTCTTTACAGTCCAACTCTCACATCCATACATGACCACAGGAAAAACAATAGCCTTGACTAGACGAACCCTTGTTGGCAAAGTAACATCTCTGCTTTTGAATATGCTATCTAGGTTGGTCATAACTTTCCTTCCAAGGAGTAAGCGTCTTTTAATTTCATGGCTGCAGTCACCATCTGTAGTGATTTTGGAGCCCAGAAAAATAAAGTCTGACACTGTTTCCACTGTTTCCCCATCTATTTCCCATGAAGTGGTGGGACCGGATGCCATGACCTTTGTTTTCTGAATGTTGAGCTTTAAGCCAACTTTTTCACTCTCCACTTTACCTTTTCTATTGGCAAATACTATCCCATTGTTTGGGTATACAGTGTACCATTCACGAGCTGATGGATATTTGAGTTGCTTCCAACTTTTTGTGTCATAAACACTATTCCTGTGAACATCCATGTGCAAGAATTTGTGTGGACATATGTTTTACTTTTTCTTGGGTAGATACCTACAAGTAGGAGTAGTCAGACTGTCTTCCATAGTGGCTGTTACCATTTCACATTTCTATCGCAGCAATGTATGAGCGTTTCAGTGTTTCTATATCCTTGCCAGTACTTTTTAAGTCATTCTAGTATGTAAGTGATATATCATTGTTTTAATTTTGATTTCTCTAATGACTAGTGATAATCACTTTGTCATTTGCTTATTAGCCATTTGTAGGTCATATTAGTGAAATATCTAATCAGCCTTTATCCATCTTTTGAGTTATTTGTTTTAGTATAGAGTTGTAAGAGTTTTTATATATTCTTGATATATATCCTTTATCATGTAGATGATTTGAGAATATTTTCTCTCAGTGGCTTATCTTTTCGGTGTATTTTGGAGTGCAAAAGCTTTTAATAAAATCTCATTTATCCATTCTCCCATCTAGGGCTCATAAAAATGGTGCTGTGTCTAAGAACTCTCTGCCTAACCAAAGGTCAGGAGATTTTCTCTAATATGTTTTTCTAAAAGATTTATAGTTTCTGCACTTAAGTTTTGAGTTAGTATTTGTGTGTGTGTTGAGATAAGAATATGAGTTCACTTCTTTACTTATGGATTTAAAATATTCCCAGCATCATTGGTTGAAAAGACTAACCTTTCCCTGTTGAATTGTCTTGGCATGTTTATCAGAAATTAAGTGACATAAATATAAGGGATTATTTCTGAATTTTTAGTTATATTCCATTGATCTGTGTGTCTCTTCTTACTTTAATACCTCACTATTGATTACTGTAGCTTTATAATAAGTTTGAAATTGGGTAGTGTAAATCTTCCAACATTGTTATTCTATTTCAAATTTATTTTGGCTACTTCATATCCTTTGTATTTATATTTCCCCAGGACCAAATTTTAGAATAAGTTTGTCACGTTTTACAAAAAAACCTTGCTGCTGGAATGTTGATGGAGATTTATTGAATCTAATGGTCTTCCAATCCATAAACATGGAATGTCTCTCATTTTATTTAGATTTTCTTTAATTCTTTTGGAGACTGTTTTGTGTTGTCAGGGTATAAATCTTTTGCTTCTTCTGTACATTAGTTCCTAAATATTTTATCCTTTTGATGCTAATGTATAGGGACGTCTTTTCTCTTGCTTTTAATATTTATTCATTAGTTTAGTTAGTATTTTGCGGATTCTCTAGGATTTTCCACATATATCATAGGATTATGTGACCTATGAATAAATATTTACTTCCTTTCCCCCCTGGACTGGATAGCTCTAGTTAATAAACTAATTAACGAAGTCATCTGTATTTACTAAACTTCACTGACTAGAATCTCTAGCACAATATTGAATAAAAATGGTAAAAGTGACACCCTTGCTTTGTTCCTGGTCTTTGGGGAAAAACATTATCTTTTACTCATGAGTGTGATGTTAGCTGTGGGTTTTTGATAGAAGCCATGTATCAGGTTGAGGATATTTCCATCTCTTTAAAACTGCAATAGCGTTTTTCACAGAAATGAAAAAAACCTAAAATTTGTATGGAACCACATTGTCTAATCTGAGCCTCAAGTTTCTGCTACAGAGTAAAGGTGACTTCCTGGTGCTCCAGGGGCTCTTCCGTCTCATTGAGCCGATGGTGTTCCCTACCTGCCTGTCTTTATCCGAACGCGTCCCCTGCTGCCTGCTTGCATCTTACTGGTCCCAGCTATTGGAGACCGTTCTCCCCAGTGTCTGTGGAGGGCTGGGGTTGGGTGTGGGTAAAAAGGGGTACAGGGATACTTGATGTGACCCCAGAGAGGCTATGGTGGCAGTTTCCATGCTGCAGCTTAGGGAACCTGCTTTAGGGTCGTAAGATGAGTTTCTCAACCTGGGCACCTCTGCCAGGGGCTCTGAGCCTCGGAGGTGTGAACTGCCGTAGGCGGGTGCGTAGTTGTGTCTGTATATACAGACATTTCCTTGCATTCCTTGTATATCCTTGCATTTCTCAAGGGAGAGGGTGGAGGTGTTCGTTAGTTCCTCAGCAAGGTACGTGATGTCTCCAAACAGGGTGAGACCCTGTGATGATGATATTAGTAATAATAGGTACATTCTACCGCGCACTTAGAAAATGCTAGATATGTGTTAAGTGTATTATATAGATGAGCTCATCTAGTCCTTGTGTCAGTTGGTGTTTAAGCTTTTTTATACTGCCGTAACAAGCCACCCCCAAATCTCAAAGGTTTACAAAGCAAAGGTTTATTTCTTGCTCATAGCTTATGTCAGGTTAGCTGTGGCTCTGCTTCATCTCTGAGAGGCTGAAGGAGCAGCCCCTAGCTGGGTCATGGCTAGTCTCATGGCAGAGGTAAAAGAGAAAGAGATAAAAGGGAAAAGTGTAGACCATGGGACGGGTCTTAAGGTTCTTCTAGGAAGCGGCACATGTCACTTCCACTCACATTCCACTGACTCTGAGCCTCCCTTCGGTGGGGATTCCAGTTGCCCCATGGGGAGAAATCCTACAGAGAGGGGCAGGGAATACTTGAACAATAACGTAATCCCTGGTAGCTCAGATGGTAAAGAATCTGTCTACAGTGCAGGAGATCTGGGTTCGATCTCTGCATTAGGAAGATCCCTTGCAGTGGCAACCCACTGCAGTATTCTTGCCTGGAGAATCCCATGGACAGAGGAGCCTGGCGGGCTACAGTCCATGGGGTTGCAAAGAGTCAGACACCACTGAGTGAATAAGCATGTAATCTACTACCAATTCTGTAAAAACCAATAAGGTCGTTGGTGGTGATTATTATTACTGTTCCCTTATTACAGGTGAAGAAACTGAGGCTCAGAGAGATTTCATTTTCCCCTAGTGCTGCATGGTTGTTAAGTAGTGGATCCAGGATTTTTAAGTGGACTCAATCTGGCGCCAGAGTTTATGACTTTAAGCCCTACATTATCCTGCCCTCCAGGGCTATAGCTGCAGCATCTTCTCTCTTCTCTCCTCCCTCTCCGCCCTCAATCCCTGGCAATCCAAACACACCAACCTCTTAAACCTTAATTGCTCTCTGACAGTGCTCAAGAGAAAACCACTTCCCTCCCTGGGTTTCCATGTTTTCCTAGTCCGAAGCCTTGGGATTCATTCTGGAGCGTCCAGCTAGGCATTTGTTTGGCACCATTCCTGTCCGCTAAGAGCTCACCGTCCGTGCCATGTTGGGAATGTGCTGGGTATTTTTAGAGCCCAGCAGTCTTGCAGCGCTGCCTGCTCCTCCCCGCAGCCCATGGATTAACCCAGGCGTGTTATATGCCCACATTTGCAGGCCTCGTCCTGGTCCTCAGTCCTCTGTGGCTGTTGAGAAAACAGATTGTCCCAGGTAGATACACAGCCAGATTTTTTTCCCCCACTGCTTCCCTCCTCTTCTGAGCCACTCCTCCCCTTTGTATGGCGTAGCTTCTCTTGGGGACCCACTGTGATTTGGCAGCTGCTCCTGAGCCAGCAAAGATGGTGGGATTTGCTCTCTTGCAGTGAAGTCTGGCCAGGAAGCTGCTGGTTCTTGCTGCAGATGTCTTACGTGTTTGCAGCTTTGCCTGTCCTCCTCGGCAGCGGATGAGAGGGTTCAGAGGGCTCAAGAAGCAGTGATTTCTTTCGGTATCACTGTTTCTCCAAACACTTATGGCCCAGAAACTGGTGGCAGGGCCACTGTGAGGCATGGTGGCTTTGGTTTGCTTATTGTCAGAGCTCCAGGTAAGGGTAAGTTAGCAACGTTGCAATTTGTTGCAGAGCTGTTATGAATCTTCATGGGAAGGAAGGCTGGGGATTTGCCTGAAATGTTACTTAGAATACCCAGAAAGACTAACTCCGGTGTGATTCAGTTGAGCAAATGTTTCCTGAGCACCTACTGTGTGCAAGGCATAGGATTTTGCTTCACGTAGAGGTTACAGCATTTCAGAACGTGCCTGGAGAGCAGATGAGCACAGCCCCCAGTATAACCCCAGATATGACATTGAGGACATTCTCATTTTTCACTCATCTGTTCGTTTGTTCCTTCATTCTAGTGTTGTGGTTAAAAGCATTAATTCTGGAGCTGAGGGACTGGTTTGAGTCTTTACTCTCAGCTCACTGGCTGTATGACAGGACAAGTAACTGAAATGCTCCGTAAGTCAGCTTGTTCCTTCCTAATATGGGATTAATGACAGTCCCTAACTCACAGAGTGGTATGGATTGAATGAGTCACTATACATAAGGCACTCAGCACGGGTCCCGGTGCATAGAAGCACTGCCAAAGCGCTGGTTACTGCTCCTCCCCTCATTCATTCACCAGATATATATATATTTTTTTCAGTTTTAATTTTTTTCCTATTTTTTTATTGGCTGCACTTGGCATGCAGGATCTTAGTTCCCTGACCAGGAATCAAAACTGACCCCCCTGCGATGGAAGCATACTGTCTTAACCACTGGACCACAAGGAGAGTGCAACAGATGCTTACTGAGTATCTGCTATGTCCAAGGACTGACCTAGGTGCTAGGTACAGAGCAGTGGGCCAAATCCAAACCCTTCCCTTGTAGAGCTTATGTTTCAGAGGAGGGAGACATTAATCAGGGAATAAACATATCATGTATCAGGTGGTGCTGGAGGCTTGGGAGAAAAGCACCCAAGATTCAGACTCTGGAGAAGTCAGATGGGGAGAGATTAATTCCTAATAAGCGGAGATTATGAAAACCCCCCTGGAAGAGGTAACATCTGCTGAGATAAAGATGTGGTTGCCCGAAGCATGCACACGACATCCAGTCCCCAAAGAAGATGTTGCTGGGATATTGAAATAGTCTCCTCAGAAGGCATATTTGTCATATATCTCCCTTTTTCTTGGGCTTCCCTGGTGGCTCAGATGGTAAAGAACCTGCCTGAAATGCAGGAGACCCATGTTCAATCCCTGGGTCAGGAAGAGCCCTTGGAGAAGGGAATGACAACCCACTCTAATAGTCTCGCCTGGAGAATTCCATGGACAGAGGAGCCTGGTGAGCTACAGTCCATGGGGTTGCAAAGAGTCGGACATGACTTGCATCCTTCAAATAGAGATTCCAAGTGACGTCAGAAGCCAGGACTTGGTTCTGGTCTAAATGGCCTCGGTGTTAGCATCAGGGTTCCAGGAAGGGTTTTGTCCAACTGACATTCCAGGAGTGGACTCATTTCCTTGCTGCTGCTGCTGCTGCTAAGTTGCTTCAGTCGTGTCCGACTCTGTGCCACCCCATAGATGGCAGCCCACCAGGCTTCCCCGTCCCTGGGATTCTCCAGGCAAGAACACTGGAGTGGGTTGCCATTTCCTTCTCCAATGCATGAAAGTGAAAAGTGAAAGTGAAGTTGCTCAGTAGCGTCTGACTCTTCGCGACCCCATGGACTGCAGCCTACCAGGCTCCTCCATCCATGGGATTTTCCAGGCAAGAGTACTGGAGTGGGGTGCCATTGCCTTCTCCTTGTTTCCTTGCTAGACTGATACAAAGAGGGGCTTGCTCTATAGGAGGGATTGTACCAAGGCCCACAGGTAAGGTTCTAGGAAGAACGGCAGAGTCTTGCCTGTCTTGCATTCTGTCTGCCCACACAACCTTTGGTACTCAGTAGGTGATCAGTAAACGATAGAAATATTCACTGGGTGCTTATTATGTGTTGATGACATGTCAGGTTCTAAGCACTTGATGTGTGTTAACTTATTTAGTTTTTACAACCACAGTGCTATTTTTATCCCTGTTGAACAGATTAAAAACCACAACAACAACAACAACAACAAAAAACTGAGCTCAGGCTATCTCTGGAGAAGGAAATGGCAACCCACTCCAGGAACCTTGCCTGGAAAATTCCATGGACAGAGGAACCTGGCCGGCTATAAGTCCATGGGGTTGCAAAAGAGTCAGACATGACTTAGCGACTAAACAACAGCACGCTATCTTAGGATCTCTAACACGCCTTAGGAGGAATCCGAGAAGGCTTCCTGGAGGTGGTGACTTTGAAGTACGTCTTGGAAGATTAACAGTAGCCATCATTGTAAGATAAGGCAGGCAGAGAAGCAGCCCAGTGAGAGAGCAGTGAGTTTGGTGAGTCTGCAGTGAAGAATACTGGGAAGTCGTGAAAGATGAGGATGGAGAGGAGGGCAGGGCGGACCGCATGAGGGGCCTTGTAGACCTTGTTCGGTAATTTTATCTTAATGACGTTGGGTAACCATGCGAGTCATTTCTGAAAGGGAAGTGTCCCATCAGACTGGATTCCTATAAAGGTTACCACTTAAACCCAGCAACCGATGGTTTAGCACTTAATTAAATACTGTCTCGCAACATTTAATCCTGCCTCGCAGCAGCCAGGCACGTCTGCTCATTCTCACATGTGCTAGCAGCTGTCTGGTGTCCAGGATGGTGGGAATTAACGTGGAGATTGTTGCGTCTTGCACACCTGTCAGAGATTTGCACACCCAGAACAAATTCCCGTTTGCATCATCTCTCCTCCAGCTCTCCAAATGCCAGATAGTGGGAGTTTCTTCTTGGCTGAAGTTGTTGTTTTTTGGGTTTGAGACGCAAACGTTTCCTTTGAAAAGATTTTTTTTTTTCTCATAGAGCAACTTGTTCCTCCTATGCTGCCAGAGGCCTCTTTTCCTTAGCACTTGGAAGCTTATCTAACCATGCTGTGATCAAGTCAACCCTGGGTGCCCATGGAAGCCTTTAATTTTCAAAAAGAGAATGACAGGTAAAGGAAATGGGCCAGTTAGGTTTTGAAGTCTTTTCTGTTTTATTATTACTGAAGGAGGCCCACGTGCAGAAATGTCTAGTGCCGGCTCCTCGTTTGAGTAACACTGACATCATTCCCACCTTGACCTCTTTAGAGATTTGTTGGTTCTTGGCTTGTATATTAGCTGTGTAATGAATTGCCCCGGATGAGTGACTAACACCTATTTATTATTTCACAGATTCTGTGGGTCAGGATTCCAGGTGCAGCTTAGCTGCATTCTTGGCTCAGGGTCTCACAAGGCCGCCATTCAGGTGTCAGCTGGGGTGGGGTCTCATCGAGTCTCAGGGTCTCTTCCTGAGATCATGTGGTTATTGACAGGACTCATGTCCTTGATGGAGAAGGCAATGGCACCCCACTCCAGTACTCTTGCCTGGAAAATCCCATGGATGGAGGAGCCTGGAAGGTGCAGTCCATGGGGTCGCTGAGGGTCGGACATGACTGAGCAACTTCACTTTCACTTTTCACTTTCATGCCTTGGAGAAGGAAATGGCAACCCACTCCAGTGTTCTTGCCTGGAGAATCCCAGGGACGGGGGAGCCTGGTGGGCTGCCGTCTATGGGGTCGCACAGAGTTGGACACGACTGAAATGACTTAGCAGCATGTCCTTGAAGCTGTGGACCTCATAGAGCTTTCCTTGTTCAAAACCAGCAGTGGAGGGAGAGGTGGGGAGAGGGGGAAAGAGACTGACTCTCTCTGTTACTTCCAGTCCCCGAGCCCAGGGAAAGCCTAAGCCCGCTTTTAGAGCTCTCACCTGATGAGGTCAGGCCCACCCAGGATAATCTTCCTTTTACTTAACTCAAAATTGACTGATTAGGGACCTCAGTGACACCTGAAAACCTCTTTGCCTTTATCACATGATGTAACATAATCACAGGAGTGTTGCCCTGAGATCATACAAGGGTCTAGATCATTGGTGGTCATCTTAGAATTCTATCTGCCATGGCTGATGAGCCAGATTCAAGAGAGAGACTATGTGCTCTTCGTCCTGATCTTTGGATTCAGCCTGTGGGCTTGAGAACAGCTGTTTTCCAAAGGCCTCTTATACTTTCATTGTCAGAGGGGGTGGGTGTGACTGTATGACATTTTGGATGTTTCAATTCTGGGTGAGATGGAACCACTGGATACAGAAGCATCTCTTGTTCGTAGAACCAGGTGAAAGCCTCCTGTTTCTAGGTGGGCTTTGTTAGAACTGATTGCTCTGCAGCATAGAATAGACCAGTAGATTCGTAGCCCTGTGGAAAATGAAGTTTCTGGAAATCGACACGTTCTGGAAGTGATAAACCTTAGACCTCCTGACTCCAGGCCTCTTCTTTCATTTTCTTTCTTTCTTTTTTCCCTTTTAGTTTTATTGAGATACTTGACATACAGCAATGTGTAAGTTTAAGGTGTACAGTATAATGATTTGACTTACATCCATCGCAAAGTGATTACCACCATTAGTTGACATTTGTCATCTCACAGAGATACCAAAAAAAAAAAAAAAAAAATTTTTTCCCCTTGTGATGAGAACTTTTAGGGTTTCCTGTCTTAGCAGCTTTCCAGTATACCACCTAGCAGCGGTAGCTAGTTATTCTGCTGTCTGTTACACCCCCAGCGCATCTTTGTCTTTAACTGGAATTTTGTACCTTTTTAACCACCTTCCTGCAGTTTCCTCCCACCTCTGGTAACCACAAATCTTACTCATTTTTCTATGACTTCAGGTTTCCTCCTTTTTTAAGATTCCACCTATAAGTGAGATCATGCCGTATTTGTCTTTCTCTGGCTTATCTCACTGGGCTTAATGCCGTCAAGATCCATCCATGTTGTTGCAAATGCCCAGGTTTTAGTCTGCGAGACGGCTTGAGCTTGCCATTTTCTGTCCACAGGTCTTCGCTTCCCAATCTGAGGGTCAGAGAGCCTCTGAGGTCCCTACTCGTTTTAGTATCAGTTGCACAGTCTGACTCACACGTGGAACACGTGCATTTAAGGAACAGGCAGGCATGGGGAGAGATCCCTAAGCACTTCTGTCCCTCTTCCACAATAACCGGTTCCAGCTAGACGCTTTGTCTTCATGAAGGCAGAGAATCCTTCCGGGCAGAGAAGTTCTATTTGTATTTACAGCCGTCCCCAGTTGTATTTGAAAATGGAAGACTGTGTAGCTTAGGGCCCCCCTGGGTTCACGGTGCTTACTTTTCCTTAATGCCTCAATTGTACTTTTAATCAGAACAAATTTCGAGCATTAATCCTCCGTGGTTGTGCCTGCCATTTCCAGCCACTCAACACTTTTTTCATAAACAAAGTGACAGTTTGATTGAATGTGGTTTTTTAATTAACTTGCCTTCACTTGGAGCAACTTTGGGAGCATATGTAGGGAGCAGAACTTCAGAAGTGGGAGCTCAGGCTGACTTCTGAGAAACATCTCCAGGCAGTTCGAGGAGAACAAAGGAAACCAGACAAGTGGAATTAACCAGGCGCCAGGAACAGGGCGACAGCCCCCACTCCGTCCCCGCTCCCCGTCCCCTGTAATAAGTGTGCAAAGGCTCAGCAGTTGGTCCAGTCGCCTCATGGTGAACTCAGAGCATGTGAAATCTGAGAAAATTGCCCCCCAGTGGCTATTTACATGGTTGGCATTTAAACTGTTTCTGGCATGTCACTCTCTTTCACAGTTGGGACTTCGCAAAAACAAAATGAAATGAGACCACTGTTATTCTGCCTGCAGGCACAACTCAGAGTTTTATGAGCAAGGGTGGCAATACAAGATCTTCCAAGATCTTAGATGTAATGGGGGAGACAAAGAAATTCGTGGGGATGGCTCCATACGAGATGGGAAGTGACGAGTGAGCAGTCCCAGCTTGGAAGGTGGAGCTGGAGCTGGAAACTACATTACAGGCTCTTCAGAGGGCTGTTGGAATATAACAGGGGACAGTATGTCAGAGGATAGCGTTTGACCTCCTTGAAGTGGGAGTTTCCATTGTCTGGGTACCATGCAAGGCTGCAGGTGGAGGTGATGGTTTTAAGTGGCATTAGCTGAGAAGCCCGTCCCTCCCTCGGTGTTCTGGTATTCTGTGGTCTAGAGATCTACCCTGATAAATAGCTCTGCTGTGGAGAAATCCATCACATCTTCGCATGACTCATCTCGCTGTGGCAGGCATGGCGCTCGGCTTCCAAGAATAGCCTAGCCTGAGGGATCCAAGCTCGGAATCCCTTCCAACTTTCAGGGCTCTGAAGTTCGGCGCCCACAGAGGTCTGTGCTTAGGTAACGGGGGTGCAGATGGCTTGGCGTTTGCAGAGACAGCAGTTAATAACCATCTCCCTTCCACCTTTCCTTTCTGCAAAATTCCAGGAACACAAAATTCCAGGCTGGATCATGTTGCTCTTACCCAGGAAGCCTAATGCTAAGGAGGCCTGAAGGTGCACTTCAGTGGCTCAGAGGTGAGGGAGGCAGGAAGCCCACTATTCATTTATTTGTTCATTCAGCAAATATTTGCCAACCGCCTCGGGAGGGAGAACCCCAGCGAGAAGCGTAGCAGAGGGGTCTTGCCGAGGGGACTGTGACCTAAAGGCTCAGCCCTGAACGTACCCTTCAGCACTGAATCCTGGCAGGCAGGCAGGGGAGTGACAAAAATAACTGTGGACATTTATTGAGCACTTACTATATGCTGTATCTCAAGCATTTCCCACAAATCAACTAGATGAATCTTCCCAATCATTCCCCTGGTTAGTTTTCATTATCATCCTCACTGGTAAACAATATGGCACAGAGGCCTGCTTCCTCAAGCTCATACAAGCTGTCAGTGGCTGTGTAAGGAGCTGAACCCAGGGTTCTCTTATACGAAACACTTCAACATCACAATGCTACCAGTGACCCTCCTCCCAGAATGTGCTGAGCTCTTTCTCCCTTGTGGGCTTTGCACTTCCCTCTGCCTGAAACACGATTGATTGCCTTGGCTCTTCCTCATCCTTCAGGTGTCACCTCAACGACCGGGTCTCTACGAGGCCTGTGCTGTCAACCCAGTAAGTACTTCCCTCTTATTCTCTAGCCCAGAGCTTCATATCCTTCATGATCGTATTGTGACATGAGCACGTCTGTCTCTGTGCTTTTAGCCTCATGCCCCTCCGCACCAATCCCCTCTAGACTTGATGCTCCTGAAGCTAAGGGCCTGTGTGTCTTATTTGCCTCCATCTCTGCAGCCTTAAGCAGCAACCCGCTCCGGTATTCCTGTCTGGAGAGTCCCATGGACGGAGGAGCCTGGCAGGCTACGGTCCATAGGATCACAAAGAATTGGACACGACTGAAGCGACTGAGCACACACACATGTACACGTGCACTGCAGCCCTAAGACGGAGCCGGGCACCCGGCAAGCCCTCCGTGGATATTTGCTGGGTGGTCAGAGGAGGCACACAGGTGCAGAGGCTCCGCAGTGCCTCCCTGTTAGAGTGGATGAAGCCATGTGTTCAGGGCTGTGTTCCTATTGTTATTACTGCCGTTAGTGTGGCTGCTGAAGAGGAAAGACACCGGGGATACAGAGCACATAACAGAACACTTGTGCTCGCAGGGCACCCACCACCCAAGAGCCCCTCAACACTCGTCCCTTCCTGGGGCTCAGTCCACGGAGCTGCGCCAGGAGGTTTCTGCACAGCAGCCCACTCCAGGATTCTTGCCTGGGAAATCCCATGGGCAGAGGAGCCTGGCGGGCTACGATCCATGGGGTCGCAAAGAGCTGGACACACGGCTGAGTGACTAAACAACAGCGGGGGAGGCATCAGCTCCTGGACAGTTGCCCTCGCCCGCCCCACTCCCCTCTGTAGACTGAAGAGAGCTGCGCTCTGTGTTCCCCGCAGCTGCTAGAGGCAGAGAAAGGGAGCAGACCCGGGCATGGGGGGTCCCCCCACAGGGCGGCAGTCACCCAGCAGAGAGTCGAGGATGCAGGCTGCACCCTCCTTGGGCGCATCGCTGTGGCCCAGCGTCCCTTCTGCCCTCACAGGACCTCCTTCTGCCCACACCCCCACCCCCATTGCTTTGTTTCTCCTCCTCTGCTTGGCTTCACTTGCCACTAGCGCATGCTCATTCCAGAACATTCTAAGTATGTGGCCCCTGCATCTCACTTTGTTCCCATGTGAAACTGGGAACAACAGGGTGGTCGTAAGGATTAAGTGGGGCTGTCATTGCACTTGACGAGTGAACCTGTGCTGTGCTGGTCCCATCCCAGTAACGACAAGAAACCAAAAATATCTTACACTTAATGAAGATGATTCAGGCATTAGACTAAGCACTTTATAATTATTATTGCCATTATTATTATTACTGTTAAAATGTGCCTTTTTACAGCTTTATTGAGGCTTAATTGGCATTGCAATAAACCGCACTTAAGTATCGACATATGTGTACACTGATGAAACCATCACCGAGTTTTATTCAGTTCTTACACCACATCCCTAAGGAGGGCTTAAATCCCATGGACGGAGGAGCTTGGTAGGCTGCAGTCCATGGGGTTGCTAGGAGTTGGACACGACTCAGCGACTTCACTTTCACTTTTCACTTTTATGCACTGGGGAAGGAAATGGCAACCCACTCCAGTGTTCTTGCCTGGAGAATCCCAGGGACGGGGGAGCCTGGTGGGCTGCCGTCTATGGGGTCGCACAGAGTCAGACATGACTGAAGCGACTTAGCAGCAGTAGCAGCAGCAAGGAGGGCTTCCCAGGTGGTGCTAGTGGTAAAGAACCTACCTGCCAATCAGAAGACGTGAGAGATGTGGGTTTGATACCTGAGTCAGGAAGATCCCCTGGAGGAGGGCATGGCAACCCACTCCAGTATTCTTGTCTGGAGAAACCCACGAACAGAGGAGCCTGGTGGGCTACAGTCCATAGAGTTGCAAAGAGTCGGACATGACTGAAGTGACTGAGCGTGCGTGCAGCACATTCCTTTTTAAAGATGAGGACACAGAGGCTTAGAGACATGAATACCTTATCCTGGATCACAAGGACAGCCCAAGGCAGAGCTGTCTGATCTGGGCCTGAGCCTCCAGCTCTGTGCTGCCTCCCTCGGCAGGGACGTTTCCTGGCTCCAGGATGAGGAAGCCTGGCTGTTCACGCTTGGGAGCTTGGCAACCCCATGGATTATAGCCCACCAGGCTCCTCTGTCCATGGGACTTTCCAGGCAAGAATACTGTAGTAGGTTTGCCATGCCCTCCTCCAGGGGATCTTCCCAACCCAGGGATCGAACCCATGTCTTCCACATTGCAGGCAGATTCTTTACCATCAGAGCCACTGGGGAAGCCCTTGCAGAGCTAAGGAGCCAAACAACTTGAGCTGTTAACTGGTCAGCTCACCCACAGCAAAACTTTTGCTCTGCTTTGACTACATGTGAAGCTGTATCACGGAGCTCGCTTGACAATAGGACGGGCAGCTTTGCAAGGGTAGATGGCAGCTCACCAAGGTGGACAGTGTTCCATTTTCCAGAGGGTGATCCATGATGCGTCCGCAGCCTGAAGCCCATCCCCTCGACTCAGGGCTACGTGGGAACGTTTTGGAAACTCTCATTGATGTTACTAGATACAGTGTCCCAGTTTCCAGAGACTCGGAATGCTGGACACGGGTGGGGGTCCCAGAAGCTGCAAAGGTGTACAACCTGGTCCCCATCCACGGTTATCTCCTGTGTGCACTTTGGGGCCTTCAAACCCTTGCTAGTTTGTGCAGATTTTCCTTAGACTGTATGTGTTTGCTTAGACTCTTCACCACACCTTTTCTCCATCTCCTCGACCTGGCTCATCCATGGAGTCAAGCTGCCTGGTTTAATGCCCTGTCTGCTGCTTACCCACTGCATGATCTTGAACAAGTTACCTAATCTCCCAGCATTTCATCCACCAGGTGTGTGTGTTACCTGCATTAAACAAGGCCTAGGAGGGTGCCAAGGCCAACGCCAAGCACCCAGAGATGCTGCTGCTGTTGGTGGTGGTGGTGGTTTTTCTTATTAACATTGCCCTTTGCCTAGATTGGTAAAGAATCCACCTGCAGTGCAGGAAACCCCGGTTTGATTCCTGGGTTGGGAAGATCCGCTGGGGAAGGGATAGACTACCCACTCCAGTATACTTGGGCTTCACTTGTGGCTCAGCTGGTAAAGAATCTGCCTGCAATGTGGGAGACCTGGGTTTGATCCCTGGGTTGGGAAGATCCCTGGAGAAGGGAAGGGCTACCCACTCCATTATTCTGGCCTGGAGAATTCCTTGGACTGTATAGCCCCTGGAGTTGCAAAGAATCAGACACGACTTTCCCTTTCACTTTGCCTAGATGGTCCCTTGTCTCGAACTAACCTGTCCTTTTGTCTTCTCTTCCTCCTCCTCCATATGATCATTTTATTACTTGCCCTGCAAGGTATTACCTACTACAAAACCTTTCTGATATTGTTGCAGGAAAGGTGACCCCTTCCAGGGCCTGAGAGGGGGCTCTTGTCTAACACTTGGAAATGAACTGTCCGAGGAGATGCACATGCTGATGAAGCGAGAGACTTTATGGGGAAGGAGCACTCGGGTGGAGAGGAGAGCAGGAGGGTCAGGGAACCCAGGAGAACTGCTCTGCCACATGGCTCGCAGTCTCGGGTTTTATGATGATGGGATTCGTTTCCCGGTTGTCTCTGGCCAATCACTCTGACTCAGGGTCCTTCCTGGTGGTGAGCGTGTTGCTTAGTCAAAATGGATTCAAGCAAGAAGGATTCCGGTAGGTTGGTAGGGCATATGGGCTGGAGTCTCCTCTCTCTTGACCTTTCCTGAATTCTTCTGCTTGGTGGTAGCTTGTTAGTTCTGAGTTCCTTACCAGGACCTCCTGTTGTCAGATAACTCATGCAGGTGGTTACTCTTGGGCCTGGCCAGGGCAGGTGGCCCTTTGAGTTAAGACCTTCTCTTCTGAGGCCTAGTTATTCCTTCTGGCAACAGATATTTATTGAGTAGCTACTATGTGCTGGGGAAATGAACAAAGGGGACAGAAATCCCTTCTGACATGACACTTCATTTCTTGAGTAGGAGGAGGGGAAGAGGCAGACGATACACGAGATGAATAAGTAAAATATGCTGTTTAAAAGTAGCAGGTCTGATGGAGAAAAAGAAATCAGGGAGGAGGGCTGGGGGTCTGTCCTCGTCTAAGTCCGTTGTTTCAGGATAATGCCTGATAGTTTCGAAACCATCTCAGTTTGGACAATACTGTGTTCACCTTGGAGACAAGGATTGCTAAGGATGAGATTGTAGCTTTAAATCTGACGTCAAGGAAGGCTTCAGTGATAAGGTGATATCTGAATAAAGGCTGAAACAGGGGAGGGAGTGGACCATTCTTGTGCAGAGGCCCTGAGGTGGGGACGTTTGGGGCATGTTTGAGGAAAACTGAATAGGTAAGGGGAGCTTCCCTGGTGGCTCAGCGGTTAAGAGTCTGCCTGCCGAGCAGGAGACCCAGGTTCAGTCCCTCGGTTGGCAAGATCCCCTGGAGAAGGGAATGGCAAACCCACTCCAGTATTCTTGCCTGGAGCATACCATAGACAGAGGAGCCTGGCGGGCTACAGTCCAGGGGGTCGCAAAGAGTCAGACATGACCTAGCAACTAAACAGCAGCAAAGAGGCGAGGACAGCTTGGGAAGGGAAGGAGCTGCTGGCAGGAAGGGGACTGGAGCCTGGCTGGCCTGTGGAGGGCCTTGCGGGATGAAGTGAGGTCTTGGCCAGGAAGTCATTGCAGGGTTTGGGGTATGTAAGGTCGGTGGACTGACTGATGTTGCTGCTGTGTTGGCTTTGTGTTGATACTGAATGGTAAGGAGGCACAAGGGGAACCGGAGACAGTCATCCAGGGGAGAGGTGACGGTGACATGGACAGGCTGCTGCTGGTGGTGGCGAGAGCGGAGAGGATTTGCTGATGGCTGGGATTCGAGGGGTGAGAGGAAGAGAAGAGTCAGAGATGCCTCCACAGGGCCTGGCGGGGGACTTCCTGGTGGTCCAGTAGTTAAAACTCCATACTTCCAATGCAGGGGGCATGGGTTCAGGCCCTGGTCCGGTAAGTAAGATCCCACATGCTGCACCCTATGGCCAAAAATAAAACTAAAGTAATGAATAAAATATAAATTAACGGAGTGTCTGGCCTGAGCAACCGGACCCTATTGACCGAGACTAATGGTACATTTGAGATGCTCCCAGATGTTGTATTAGTTTTCTGTTGCTGCCCCAACAAATCCCCATAACCTCAGTAGCCTGAAACATCTCATTTCTTATTTTCTAGTTCTGGAGGCCAGAAGTCTGACACAGGTCTCATTGGGCTAAAGTCGGGGTGTCAGCAGCGCTGGGTTCCTTCTGGATGCTCCAGAGAAGGGTGTGTCTGCTGCCTTTTCCAGCCTTTAGAGGTTGACCACCTCCTTTGACTCCTTCCTCTGTGTCCAAAGCCAACAACGTTGCATCTCTTTATAGCTTTCTTTGGTAAAAAGATGTCCCCCCCCCAACCAAGCTGGGAAGGGCCCTCTGCTTGTAGGAACCCTTTGCTTGTGGTTGTATCAGGCCCATCAGAATCATCCAGGGTTAGTTTCCCATCTTACGAGCGTTAGCTTAATCAAAGCTGCGAATTCCCCTTTGCCATGTAAGGTAGGAAACCCCAGGTTCCAAGGATCAGGGCCTGTTTGGGGGGCATTCCTCTGCCAGCCAGCACATAGATCTAGTTGGAGATGCTGGGTGGGGGGACAGTGGGGTATTCAAATCTGGATTTAGGGGGGAGTCCGCAGTCCTCTCGATCCTCCAGACTTACACTTGTGTCTGTTCAGGCCCATGGCTCTTTCTTCTCCAGACTCCAAGCCGTGTGAGGCCAGAGCCTGTGTCTTTTTCCTCTGTGTGTTTCTCAGAGCCCAACCCCGAAGAGTTCCAGATGGTCTGTGATGTGAAAATAGTTTGAAACCAAATTTAAACCAAACTCATCTCTTATTCAAGGACCATGACGTAGGTCCTTGGTCTCAGGACAGCCACCGAAGCCTCTGTTCTCCGCCTTGCCGTGCGCTGATGGCTGGCTTGTAAGAACCGAATGTAGACTGTGGACCCCCCAAACTCCTGTTGCTGCTTTCACCATCGCCCCCTGCATCACTCTGGGTGTGAACTCGGTACGTGGTTCCAGGTTTTGGGGGGTGGATGCAGCAGATGTGGCCACACTGAACACTCACCTATGGATGGTTTTTGGGTCAAGGCCCTGTTCCGCTGGATCCCATCGTGAGTCAATTTGCAAAGCTTAGCAGGGCCTAACTCAGCAGAGAGGGAAGTAAGCGCAGGCCGCAAGGAGAGACTTCCTACCTGAGCGGGTGGGGTCCTCCCACCACTTTGCTTACTCACATCTCAGGGCTGCCCAGGTGGCTCCAGGGGCAAATAATCCACCTGCCAACGCAGGAGACGCAGGAGACGCGGATTCTATCCCCAGGTCAGGAAAATTCGCTGGAGGAGGAAGTGGCAACTTACTCTGGTATTCTTGCCTGGGAAATCACACGGACAGAGGGGCCTGGTGAGCTACAGTCCATGGCGTCACAGAGTCAGACACAACTGAGCGACTTAGCAGCACGCTCCCAGATGCAGGCCCGGGAGAAAGGTCTGCTCGGGTCTGTGTTTGAACACGAGCAACCGCCTAGCGTTTTGTGCCTTCTCATGGCCAGTTCAGTTACGCAGATGGGTCTCAGAATGAACTTCTTTGGAACAAAAGTGGGAAAAGGGATGGTTTCAATTTCCTCACTGTCTTTATAGGAGCCTAGGGACTTCGTCTGGTTCAGAACCCAGACCCAGGACCTTAGACAGGTCATCTCTCTGGGTCTCAGTTTCCTAATTGGATTGAGTGTGATTGTGAAAATAACAGCCAAAATCCTGGGTGTTTACTATGTTTCACATTTGAGATTACTATTTTCCTCAATATACAGAAAAGGAAACTGATGTACAGAGACATGAAATGACTGATATAAAGCCCCCTGGGCTTTATAGGCGGAGAACAGAGGCTTCAGTGGCCATCCTGAGACCAACGTCAAGACTGAAATTTATTTTTGGCCATTTTTTTATTGAGGTAAAATACACATAACGTAAAATTTACCATGTTAACCACTTTTTAAGTATATGTGTGCTCAGTCGCTTCAGTCGTGTCCGACTCTTTGCAACTCCTTAGCTCACCAGGCTCCTATGTCCATGGGGATTCTCCAGGCAAGAATACTGGAGTGGGTTGCTATGCCCTCTTCCAGGGGCTCTTCCTGACCTGGGGATCGAACTCACATCTACCTGCATCTCCTGCATTTCAGGTGGATTCTTTACCTACTGAGCCACCTGTGAAGCCCTTTTAAGTATATAGTTCAGTGTAATTAGGGCTTCCCTGGTGGCTCAGCTGGTAAAGAATCCACCTGCAATGTGGGAGACCTGGGTTCGATCCCTGGGTTGGGAAGATCCCCTGGAGAAGGAAAAGGCTATCCACTCCAGTATTCTGGCCTAGAGAATCCCATGGAGCATATAGTCCATGGGGTCACAAAGAGTGAATTTCACTTCACTTCACTTCTCTTCAGTGTAATTAAGTACCTTCATCTTGCTGTACAGCCATTACCACCACCCAGCCACAGAACTCTTCTGTTCTTGCAAAACGGAAACTCTGTACCCATTAGACACTAACTCCCCATGAGTCCCTCCCCCTATCCCTGGCAACTACCATTTTTAATTTCTTCTTTTTTAAAAAATCTTCCCTTTTCTCTCACACCCCAGCCTCTGGTAGCCACCACTCTACTCTCTATTGCTGTCTGTTTGCCTTTTGTTATTATTAATATTTTTTTAGATTCTACATGTAAGTGAGAGCATGAAATATGTGTCCCTCTCTGTCTGGCTTATTTCACTCAGCATAATGTCTTCCAGGTTCATCTAAGTTGTCACAAATGGCAGGACTTCCTTCTTTTTTAGGCTGAATAGTATATCATTTTTAATCCATTCATCTGTTGATGGACATTTAGATTGCTTCCATATCTTGGCTGTTGGGAGGAGTGCTGAAGTGAACATGGGGTTGTGGATATCTCTGCAAGATGCTGATTTTATGAGATTTTAACCCAGGTGATCTGGCTCCAGAGCCTTGTCTTCAGCTACTATACTATGCAGTCTCTCAGCAATAATACTTCAGAGGGCTCTTTTAAGCATGCCGCTGCAGCTGCTAAGTTGCTTCAGTCGTGTCCGACTCTGTGCAACCCCATAGACAGCAGCCCACCAGGCTCCCCCGTCCCTGGGATTCTCCAGGCAAGAACACTGGAGTGGGTTGCCATTTCCTTCTCCAATGCATGAAAGTGAAAAGTGAAAGTGAAGTCACTCAGTTGTGTCCGACTCTTAGCGACCCCATGGACTGCAGCCCACCAGGCTCCTCCGTCCATGGGATTTTCCAGGCAAGAGTACTGAAGTGGGGCGCCATTGCTTTTAAGCATAAAACATGCTATTTGATATATATATATATATATATATATATATGCATGTGTATCAAATATACATATATATAGCTATAGCACTTAGCTCAGAAGGGAGGAATTGTTTGTTAAATGATATCTGGTATTTTTAAAAGGTTTTAAAAAGTTTTCTTAAAAATCTTAAATCAAGATGTATGTAATTTCCATGACATAAAGTATACTATTTTAAAGTTTGCAATCCAGTGGTTTGTAGTATATTCACCAGGGACTTCCATGGCAGTCCGGAGGTTAAGGCTTCACCTTCCAATGCAAGGGGTGTGGGTTTGATTCCTGGTCAGGGATCTAAGACCCCACATGTTGTTGTTGTTCGCTTCTAAGTCGTGTCCGACTCTTTGCGATCTCATGGACTGCAGCACACTAGGCTCCCCTGTCCTTCACTATCTCCCAGAGTTTGCTCGAATTCATGTCTGTTAAGTTGGTGATGCTGTCCAACCATCTCATCCTCTGTTGTCCCCTTCTCCTCCTGCCTTCAATCTTTCCCAGCATCAGGGTCTTTTCCAATGAGCCAGCTCTTCACATCAAGTGGCCAAAGTATTGGAGCTTCAGCTTTGACATCGGTCCTTCCAACGAATATTCAGCGTTGATTTCCTTTAGAATTGACTGGTTTGATCTCCTTGCAGTCCAAGGGACTCTCAAGAGTCTTCTTCAGCACTGCAATTCAAAAGCATCTCAGCCTTCTTTATGGTCCAGCTCTCACATCTGTACATTACTACTGCCTCACGTTCAAAAAAACAAAAAACAGAATCATAAGCAATATGTTAACAAATTCCAATAAACACTTTAAAAAATGGCCCATATAGAAAAATCTTAAAAAAAAGTATATTCACCATATTGTGCAACTATTCCTGCTCTCTAATTCCAGACCGTTTGGAAAACCCCACAAAGAAACTTTGTACCTATTAGCATGCACTTCCCATTCCTCCCCCCCCCCCCATGCCTCTGTCTCTGCCTCTGGAACTCTACTCTACTTTCTGTCTCTTGGATTCTTCTGTTCTGGAAATTTCATACAAATGGATTCATACATTATGCGGATTTCTTTCACGCAGCGTATCTTCAAGCTCCATCTACCTTGTAGCCTGTATCACTACTTCACTCCTTTTTATGGGCTAAGAATACTCCGTTGTCTGGATAGAACCCCTTTTGTTTATCTGTTCATCATATATTCGTGAGCTGATGGACAGTTGGGGTGCTTTCACCTTTGGCTGTTGTGAATAATGCTGCTATAAACCATACATGTGCAAGTTTTTGTGTGGACACAGGTTTTCATTCTTTCAGATGTAGAGCTGGGAGTGGGCTCTCTAGTGCCAAGTCACTTCAGTCGTGTCTGACTCTTTGTGACCCCATGGACTGTAGCCCGCCAGGCTCCTCTGTCCATGGGATTCTCCAGACAAGAATACTGGAGTGGGAGCCCATTCGCTCCTCCAGGGGATCTTCCCAATCCAGGGACCAAACCCTCACGTCTCCTGCATTGGCAGGTGGGTTCCTTACCACTAGCACCACCTGGGAACCCCAGGATTGCTAGTTCCTTTAATAATTCAGGCTCAGACAGAAAAGAATCCGCCTGCAATGCGGGAGAACTGGGTTCAGTCCCTGGGTTGGGAAGATCCCCTGAAGAAGGGAACGGCTTCCCACTCCAGTACAGTATTCTTGCCTGGAGAATCCCATGGACAGAGGAGCCTGGAGGGCTCCAGTCCATGAGGCTGCAAAGAGTCAGACAGGACTGAGTGACTTTCACTTTCTTTCATAATAATTCTATGTTTAGCTTTTTGAGGAACTGCCAGAATGTTTTCCACATCAGTTGCACCATTTTATATTCACACCAGCACTGCACAAAGGTTCTTTTTTCTCCACATGCTCATGAACACGTGTTATTTCCCATTCTGTTAATTTTACCTATTCTAGTGTGTGTGAAGTGACACTGTGGTTTTGATCTGCATTTCCCTAATCACCAGTGATGTTGAGTATCTTTTCAAGTGCTTAATGGCTATTTGTGTGTCATCCTTTGAGAGAGGTCTATTGAAGTCCTTTGCCTATTGTTTCATTGGGTTATTTGTCTTTTCATTGTTGAGTTCTAAGAGTTCTTTATATGTTCTGGAAGTATGTTAGTTGCTCACTCGTGTCTGACTCTGTGACCCCGTGGACTGTAGCCCACCAGGCTCTTCTGTCCATGGAATTCTCCAGGCAAGAATACCGGAGTGGGTTGCCATTCCCTTCTCCAGGGGATCTTCCCAATTCAGGGATCGAACATGGGTCTCCTGAATTGCAGGCAGATTCTTCACCATGTGAGTCGCTAGGGAAGCCCATGTCCTAGATAGTAGACTCTTATCAGATAGTTTTCAAATATGTTCTTCCATTCTGTGGGTTGTCTTTTCACTTCTTAAGAGTGGTCTTTGATGCATAAAATTTTAAATTCTGATGAAGCTTGCCTAGCATCCTTGTTTATGATCCATTTCCCCCTTTAGTCCACTTTATTAATCCTCAGCCATCACAGTGGCTTAGGAATTTGTTTGTCCTGTGCTGGTTCTTTGGGTGGGGAAGAACAGACCAGTCCTCTGTGCCTTGTCAGACCCCAGACTCAAGGTGAGAGAGGAGGAGAGACGAGGTCCATCAGTCAGTCGAGGTTGGTACCCAGTGGTCACCATCACCGCCCTGGCTTCAGAATCCCTTTCCTGGACCAAACCTGCCTGACATCAGCCTGTGATGAAACAGCCCTTTGGAATCTTCAGAGGCAACAGTCTATAAATGTTTTTCCTGTCTCCCCTGGGCTTTGCCTACAAGAACCTTTCATTTCTCTCGAGGTGTCAGGAAAACTCAAGAATTATGGGGCCTTGTCCTCGAGTTTCCTCAGCCTCCACCTCTGTCTCAGCTCATTTTTCCTCTTCCTCCTCCACAGCCACCTGGTTGAAAACCAGTTGCAGTTCGTTGATGCCCAATTCCTCAATTCTGAAGGGTCTGAAACTTCAGGGTGTGTCAGGACCACCCAGAAAGTGTGCTATTCAGCATGCAGATATCTAGGCCATTCCCCCAGGAACGCTGAATTCGAATTTCTGGAGGATGGGACCCAGGGGTGTGCACATTTAACCAGATCCCCAGGTGATTCAGGTATCGAGGATCCATAGACCACATCTGGAGAGGCGCTGCCCTATTCTACAAGCCCTTCCACCCAAATCTGAGATCCCCATTGTTCTCAAACTTGACTGCGTATTAGAATCACCTGGTGAAAAGCTGAACCCTCTGGACAACCAGGTCACACCATGGACCAGTCAAATCAGCATCCCTGAGCCTGGCCCAGGCATTGGTAGTATTTAAAGCTCCCTATGTGGTTCCCAGGTGCAGCTAAGATTGAGATCGAGAGGTTATATAACCACCTGGGGCTGGAGGCTAGCACGTTACATGTGCTGTTTCCTTTTGCTAAGCCCTCTCACCCACTCAGCAGCTGGATTCGGGCTTTATCTCTTCTCTTTCACCCATGCTGCAATCCGTTTTTATTCTCTTGCTGCAAACTGAGGGCGCAGAATTGGAAGAGGAGGAAAATGCGCATGTCTCCAGGTTTGCTACAGCAGGGGTTGGGTGAGCACACTGGACACTGCCCAAGGCTGCTTTGCTCAGTCTCATGATGACACTACATTGCCCTGGACTTAATGAGGGAGCCACTGACGTCCCAAGCCCCCCAGATAAAGGGATTGTCACCTTCTGACCCTGAACCATGGTACCAGAGTCTTTCTGGAGAAGGTTGTTCTACAAAGTAGTCAAGAGTGTGGGCTTTGAAGTCAGGCTGTGTGGTTTAAATTTGAGCTCCATCACTTGTGTGGGCAAGCTACTGGTCCTCCTTGAGCTCTGTTTTCTCCTCAGTGCAATGGGGATACATAAAAGTACTAAGGAATTATTTAAGCAAAGGAATGGGTAAAGAAAATGTGATGTATACACTCAGTGGGGTACTATTCAGCTTTAACAGAAGAAGGAAATTTTGCAAAATGAGACAACATGGATGAACCCGGAGGATGTTATGCTAAAAGTGAGATAAGCCAGACACAGAAGTACAAATACTGCTTGATTCCACTTACGCGAGGAATCTAAAACAGTCAGATTCTTGTCGTCTCAGAGTGAGAGCATGGTTGCTGGGCACTGGAGGAGGGGAAGTGGGGAGTCAGTTGTCAACAGGCATAACGTGTTAATCAAACGAGAGGAGTAAGCTCTGGAAACCTGCTTGTATCCACAGTCAACAGTCCTGTATTTTGCATTTAAAAATATCTTAAGAGGGTAGATCTCAAGTGAAGTGTTCTTTCCACAATAAGATAAACATAAATAAATAAATGCGATTGAACTTTCAGAAAGGAAGACATTTGTGTGAAGGATTAAGACAGAGGACTTCTCTGGTGGCCCAGTGGTTAAGACTCTGTACTTCTACTGCAAGATGTGTGGATTCAATCCCTGGTCAGAGAACTGAAATCCCATATGCCTCAGGGCTCGGCCAAATAAATAAATTAAAATAACCTATTCCCAGGCTCTCTCTTTCTCTTAAAAAAAAAAAAAAGCAGTTAAAAAAAGAGTAAGATGATCTATGTAGGATGTTTAAAGCCCCTTGGCTGGCATGAGCTTGTCTCCCTTCTCCTGTAGGATTCTCCTACCAAGCAGCAAGGACGACAGGAGGGCAGGTGCCTGGGACCATGCCGGCCACAGAAACGGTGGCCAGGTGCCTTGTCCCAAAGGCTTCAACGTGCACAGGCTCAGCCCTGCCCCATCCTTTTCCGCTCCAGCCCTGCCTGTGCATGCATGCCTGCTCAGTTGCTTGGGTTGTATCTGACTCTTTGCAACCCCGTGGACTGTAGCCTGCCAGGCCCCTCTGTCCATGGGGATTCTCCAGGCAAGAAGACTGGAGTGGGTTGCCATGCCCTCTTCCAGGCCATCTCCCCGGCCCAGGGATGGAATCCATGTCTCCTGTGTCTCCTGCATCGCAGGCAATTGACTGCTGAGCCACTGGGGAAGCCCTGCCTGTGCAGACCTCACCATTTGTTCTCTACACAGCACCTTCCCAAACTCCCCGCCACTTCCTCTCTGAAGGCACAGCTGTGATCACACCCTGGAACCCCATCCCTGTCGTTTCACACACTCGAAGTTTTGCTCAATTTAACCTCTCCGTGGGCAGAGGGGCCTTCATGTCAAGGCACAGAAAGAGATACATGTCTATCTTCTTAGTGAGACCCATACCTCACCCGGTAAGAGATCGACTCTCCCACTTGAGTCTCTTGTTGCACTTGTAGAGTGTAGACTTTTTTTTTCAAGATTAATTTTTTTTGCAGTATAGTTGATTGACAGTGTTGTGTTAATTTCTACTGTACAGCAAAGTGAATCAGCCACATGTACACTATGAAAGCGGAAGTTTGTCGTTCAGTCATATCTGACTCTTTGTGACACAATGGACTATAGCCCACCAGGCTCCTCTGACCATGGAATTCTCCAGGCAAGACTACTGGAATGGGTCACCATTCCCTTCTCCAGGGGATCTTCCCAACCCAGGGATCAAGCCCAGGTCTCCTGACGTGCAGGCAGATTCTTTACCATCTGAGCCACCAGGGAAGCCGGTACATATACATGTATCTCCTTCCTTCTGGACTTCCTTCCCATTGAGGTCTGTATGGATAACGAGAGTGTAGACTCTCTCCTCTTCCCCTTTGACCTTGAAAGGGTTTGTATCCACATGACAGTGGTATGTCCTCAAGTCCATATATTACATTGCCTTGCTACTGACATCATTCTTAGAATATTTCGAAGTTTATAATTTTCCAGCTCTGCAGGATGGGACTGCAAAACATCTGACCATGCTTTCCAAGTTCTCATTCAACAGTATCCAGTGTTCAACCATGTGTGAGGTGTGGTTGTTTTATGAATGTATTACCCGAGATTTTTCCTTCTGATCAATGCCACCCGTGGCCTGGCCAGGAAAGTGCTGGATAGATGACAGTCATTGCTCCAGGAGGGCCCAGAGTCCCTGAGGTCCCCAAGGCAGGACTCTCACGTAGTTGCTATGTGGATGCTAACTGCTCTCCCAAACAGAGGAGTGGGGAGAAAAAAGAAACCAGAGCAAAGGGAGCTGACTCTTTGGAGGGGAAAATGCTCCTGAGAAAAGCAGGCGAAGGAAGTGGCGATGCTTGGAACACGTCTCTTCTATAAAGCATCAGGTCCAGATGGCCTGCGTAGGAGGTGGCCTGTGAGCTGGTTAACCCCACCGCCCAACAATTTACAGCTGGTTCATAAAATCTCAGAGGAGTCACAGAAGTCCAGACAGGAGTATAGATAGATGGAAAAGAAGGGCTTACCTAAAATTTACTACCTGGAAAATCTGATGAGTGGTGATCATGGAGCACGAAGGCGAGAAGTTCATAAATATCTCAGTGTCCCCAGGATCTCGGGCCCCTGGGTGGTGCGTGAGGTTTAGGAACAAGTCATCTCAGGCCATGGCGGTAGCATTTTTACCATAATTACAAGCAGTTGCCAGACAGGAGTGTTATGGCTCACTGAGCTGCAGACTAGCATTTCTCAAACTTTCATGCGCACGCACATCATCTGGGCTCCGATTCAAGTGCAGATTCTGGTTCCACAGAGCAAAGGGGCAGCCTGAGACTCTGCATTTCTAAGAAGCTCCCGGGAGATGCTTATGCCTCTGGTGGCGGACCATATGGTGAGTGGTGAGTGGTGGGGCTAGCGGAAGGCTTGTTCCCAGGTGGCCTGGAAGGGCTGCCAGCCTTTCTGGGGCTGTGTCCAGGGGAGGACTCAGGGCTCCCCCTAAGTTGACGGGGGAGAGTCAACCTTTCTGTCTGCTTCTCAGATAAAGAGAAAGATCGCAATCTTGAACCTTGTCATGGAGCTTAGAGCAAGGGAGGAGGTGGGTTGCAGGGTGGACAGGCAGGAGGAAACCCACAGGTATTCTTTAGTATTTCTTGACTGTTTTTCCTCTGCTTCCCGCCCCCACCTGTCTCTTCCCTAGTCTTTCTCTCCTTAATAATCGCACCCACCATCCACCCAGCTGCTTAAGCTGAAGACCTGGGGGCTATCCTTGGATTTTTCCCTCTTGGGAAAAGGTGGTTGTGTGCAGCTTGCATGGCTGCTTAAGAGCAGGCTTGGGCCTGGAATGTTTTCTTGTAAAGAGATAACAAGCCATCACAGCCTGGGCTGGATGCATCTCCTTGCCTGGGCGTGTCTTTTCCTGCTCTGGGCTTGACGTGAACTGCCTTGTTCTGCTTAAGCCTGTGTGTTGTGTTAACGCCTGCAACCCCCCCCGCCCCATCCCCACTGCTGCTCTATCTGTTCCTGGTGGGATGGGGTTGGGGCCCATCCATTGCAAAATGAAGTGGGGTTCATGTGGCCATAGCACTGCGTGGACCGCAGGGTGCATCTCGGACCCTGGGGCACCGACATACTTTGAGGGATGGGATCTTGTGTGTTCTCATTTGTCTTGCTGCACACAAGTGCTGGACCCCACGAGCTTGGTGTGTGTGTTGTCTATTCCCACTGACCTTGAATCATGCACGGATCTCTTCCCTGGGTGTCACTTACCTGTCTTTTAACCTTGACCCTACTGCCTTACACCACCATGGAGCGGTGGACCATTCCTTTCTCGAGTTCCCCATACTCAGTCTAGTGCAATTTATAATCATTCTCCTTCAAATGTGTGCCTCAAATGCTTCCTTACCTCCACTTCCACCCACACATCTCCCCCCTGGACCTCTGGATTAGCCTTCTCTCTCCCTGCTTCCACCTTCATCCCCTTCCAATCCATCCTTCCCACTGTAGCCGGGTCAGTCTTCTCTTTGAAAGCTGTCAAGAGCTTCTCGTGGCATCTCAGCCAGAGTCCAGGTACCTTCTCAGGTTCTGCATGGCCCTGCCTGTCTCATCCCTTTCCCCTCTGCCAGATGAGCGCCACCAGGGTGGCCATTCTGAACACACCCTGTGTGTTCCGAGTCTTTGCGTATTCTGTTCCCTCTGCCTGGAACCGGCAACTCTTCCCCTACCTGGAGTAAACCCTCCGATTTCACCATTGCTTCCTGCTGATCACTGGGTGTCTGCTCCCCTGTCCTGTCCTCAGAGAGGCCTTCCCCGACCGCCTTGGGGGTGGTGAGTCTCCAGCAGCTGTGCTTTACCTTCCTGGCACCGACCAGGAGTCTGGTTTGTATACTATGGATTGCCTGAGCCTCCTGCTTGGTTGTGGGCACCACTAGGGCAGGGGTCCTGCCTTTTTTCTCTGCTGCTCAATACCCATTGCCCAGATTCAGGGTCATAGCAGACACTCAATACATACTCGTTCAAGGATCGAGTGAATTAGAGAAAAAATAAGCTTTGGGAACGCAGAGAACAGCAAGGAGTGTGTACAAGAGGCTGACGTTCACTGAAGCAACTATTGTGTGCCTCGCATTTACTCTCGCCCACGGATGGCTATCAAATTCATCTCGCAGCCCAGAGAAATGTGATTCCCCTGCTCCAGGTACACAGTAGCGAGGTTGCACCCTGCTCAAGCTTAGCCTAGGGTTTCTTGATCTTGGCCTTATGACGTTTGGGTCAAAATAATTTTTCATTGTGAGATGGAGGGGGAGGCTGTCTTGTGCCTTGTCGGGCATTTAGCAGTACCCCTGGCCTCTACCCTCTCAATGCTAGGAGCAGCCTCCCCAACTTACGACAACCAGAATGTGTCCAGACATTGTCAACTGTTTCTTGGGGGCCAGGCCAGCCTCCACTCGAAAACCACCAGTTTAGCTTCCCCCGTGCTCCTCCACGCCTGTCCCCACCATCCCCGTCCTCTCTGAGAGCTGCTGTTTCTTGTGGACTTTCCCTAACCCCCTCGTTTCTGACATTCCTCCCTGTGTATCCCTCTGGGAATGCCTCAAACGGATGGTGAGGTTCCGCGTGTTGCAACAAACATTTGCTTTTCTGGTTTATTTAGCATCAGCCCCGAGTTCAGACGCTTGTATCAGTGGCATGGATGCTCACAGGCTGTCTAGAAAGTGTGCGGTGTATTTTCCCCCTTTGTCTACATCACATGTCTGAATGTTTAGCATGAGATAAACCAGTATGTTTATGAGGAGATAACTTGTCAAAACAGACTCGTGGCTTCACCGCTGGCACAGCCTGGCCTCCTAGCCTTTCTTCGTTCAGAGACAGAACGCGAATGTTTCTTGGGTGTTTTATGTGGATTTAAAGTAAAAATTTATTTCCTGCCTTTTTTGATGGAGAAAAAAGCCCTAAATACAAGTTCTTTTTTTTTTTTTTTTTTTTTTTTAACAAAAGGGACGAAGAGAGAAAAAGGTATAGAAAAGAGGCATGTGTTCATTAGAGAAAGAATCCGAGTGAGTTCCTAGTCAAGGGATCCAGTTAGAGGTAGGGCTCCCTTTTTGGCTCATTCATCCGCCCATCCATCCCCTCATCCACCCAACCATACCCTCCATTCATCCATTTATCCACTTGTCCATCTATTCATCCACCTGCCCATCCATTCATCCATCCATCCATCTACCCATTCATCCATCTACTCATCTATCCATCCATCAGTTCACCCACCCACCCACCCATCCATCTACCTACCCATCTACCCATCCACCCATCCATTTACCTGTCCACCCATCCATCTACCCATCTGCTCATCCACCTACCCATCCATCCATCTACCCATTCACCCATCCACTCATCTATCCATCAATTAGTTCAACCACCAACCCATCTACCCATCCACCCATCTGTCCACCAAACATTGTCCATCTGTCTTTGTATCCAATAGATTATGAGCTGGAAGTGTGCTGGTGCCAGGGGCTGGGTACAGATTTGTCTCCCCTCTCTAAGTGTTTTGTGGAAGATCCATAAATCAACAATTGTTACGTTACAACATTGTGTCAAGTGCTGGGACAGAGGGAAACACAGGGACTTGGAGTAGCCAGAGGAAGATCCCTTGGTCCCGTATTGTGGAGGGCTGCTAGTCAGGGAGAGCTTCCTGGAAGGGGTGAGCCCTTCCTTCTAGCCACAGCAAATGCATCTGAGTGCAGAGTCGCTCCCTTCCAGCAGGTAGCTTACAAGAGGACAGAGGGAGAGCTGTGTGTGCTTACTTACACCCACTGCGGGTTTCTGTAGAGCTTCCCGTGTGCTCTGCTTGCTCACGGGTGGAATCACTTGGCCATCACAGCTGCCCCGTGAGACTGGCACTGTTGTCAGAAGAAGGTGAGGCCCAGAGAGGTGAGGGTAGCTGTGCTTACCTTTCAGGTTGTTGTAATAATGGGGGGTAATGTATTTGAAATTTCTGGTACCCGGTACCTGCTCTGTATTACTGTTACCCAGAGATCTCTCCTGCTAACCTAGGGATTTTTCATTGGCTTTTTCACTTTGTAGCTGGTTTGTTTTACCTAGCATGGTCATCCATGTTGTAGCATATGGCTGGATTTCTTTCCTTTTTAAGGCTGAATAATAACCCAGCTCTTCATGAAAGTGAAAGAGGAGAGTGAAAAAGTTGGCTTAAAGATCAACGTTCAGAAAACTAATATCATGGGATCTGGTCCCATCACTTCATGGCAAATAGATGGGGAAACAGTGACAAACTTTATTTTTTGGGGCTCCAAAATCACTGCAGATGGTGACTGCAGCCATGAAATTAAAAGATGCTTGCTCCTTGGAAGAAAAGCTATGACCAACCTAGGCAGCATATTAAAAAACAGAAACATTACTTTGCCAACAAAGGTCTGTCTAGTCAAAGCTCTGGTTTTTCCAGCAGTCATTGGACTATAAAGAATGCTGAGCACTGAAGAATGAGGCTTTTGAACTGCGGTGTCAGGGAAAACTCTTGAGAGTCCCTTGGACTGCAAGGCAATCCAACCAGTCCATCCTAAAGGAAATCAGTCCTGAATATTCATTGGAAGGACTGATGTTGAAGCTGAAGATCCAATACTTTAGCCCCCTGATGCAAATAACTGACTCATTGGAAAAGACCCTGATGCTGGGAATGATTGAAGGCTGGAGGAGAAGGGGATGACAGAGGATGAGATGGTTGGATGATATCACCAACTCAATGGACATGAGTTTGAGTTAGCTCTGGAAGTTGGTGATGAACAGGGAAGCCTGGCGTGCTGCAGTCCATGTGGTCGCAAAGCGTTAGACATGACTGAGTGACTGAACTGAACTAAATAACCCATCATATGGACAGACCACATTTTGTGTATCCATTCATCTGCCAAAGGACATTTGAGTTGTTTCCATCTTTTGAGTACTGTGAATAGTACTACTGTAATGTGAAGTGTTAGTCACTCAGTCGTGTCTGACTCTGCGATCCTATGGACTATAGCCCAACAGGCTCCTCTGATTTATGGAATTTTCCAGGCAAGAATACTGGAGTGGGTGGCCATTCCCTCCTCCAGGGAATCTTCCTAACCCAGCGATTGAAACTGGGTCTCCTGCATTGCAGGTGAATTCTTTACCATCTGAGCCACCAATGGACTGGCCTTATAAATTGGTATTAAAGCCAACAGTTACTAAGTGCCTCCTGCGCAGCCGGCACTGTGCTGGGTGCTGCTCACACAATTCCCTCGTGTATCTGTCTCTATCCCTGTGATGTTGACCTTCTGTGTCACACGGAACAGACATGATTGGGAAGGGAGGCTTTACATGGTCCAGTCGCTTGTCCCAGGGTATCTGAGTGATAGATCCTGGGTGGGAATGCCTGTCCCTTGGAAGCTCATCATTTTTATAAATAGAATAAGTGATCGTGAATGAGGTCTTATTCGATCAGGAAAATGAGAAAGCCTGTAGCTTGCCTCTGCTGTGATGTCCGTGTGATTGCATAGCACTCCTTCAGCATGGCTACCTTCAACAGGACGCTTGCTCTCCACCAACATGAGCTAATCTTGAAGCTCTCTGCTGCTCCTTCCCTCTCTTCTTTTGGTGATAGATAAATAAGTTGGTGCTCGCTCCAGAAGAAGGACATAATGAGAGAGGATCCCAGTCTGAGAAAGACCCTGGGGGCTGCTGCGTGAGCCAGTGCACAGCCAGCCCTCCCAGAAGTGCAGAGCAGCAGAAGTAAAGACCCCCGAGAGGCAGAGGGGGGACACATCCCAAACTTCAAAGGCTGTCAGACTCCTGCTCTGATGCCGGGAGAGATGAAGTCCTGAGTCAGGACAGAGCAGCATCTGCTTTCTAAAGCCTGAAGGAGGCTTCCACTCAGCTCTGAAGATGGGATTGGGGTGTGAGGTCAGGAGGACAAGGAGGAATGGTCATTGAAGTCATGATGTCTAAACCCATTTCCCGAAGCTGTCTCTCAAGGAAGAAACTTTGCGATGTGGGCAGATAACGTTCAATGAGGAGAAGGGGATGACAGAGGATGAGATGGTTGGATGGCATCACTGACTCAATGGACATGAGTTTGAGTAAACTCTGGGAGTTGGTGATGGACAGGGAGGCCTGGCATGCTGCAGTCCATGGGGTCTCAAAAAGTCGGACACGACTGAGCAACTGAACTGAATTGAACTTTTAATGTACTGTATCAGTTTGGTTTTGGTTTGGAGTGGAATTCGGGTAAGGGATGGCTCCATCCTTCTTCCAGCTTAGCATTCTGCTTGGTGGTTAATGAGATCTTCCGTAATTGTTAACACTACGAAAAACATGCTACATTCTGAGCTTTGTGCTCAGTGTTTTATATCCATGATCTCACTGAATCCTTTTAAAACCGCTATAAGGCGTAGGGGCTATTATTAACCCCTCTTTACAGATGAGGAAACTAAGATTAAGTAACTTGCCCTAGGTCACACAGGGAGCATATGACAGCAATATAAACAGAGATAAATGTCTTTTGGGGGTGGGTGACTCCTTGAGGCACTTTGGACAGATGGATTCTGATCAGCCTGACGTAGAGAGACCTCTGTGATGTTCATATTGAATTGTCATAGATGGAGAAAGAAAACTCTGGTTTTAACAACAAGCCCTAAATAGAAAGGATAGATACTTTGAGTTGCAGGTGCGTTATTTTGGTAACAAGTTTTTTTTCTCATGTGGATGCTGCCATGTGGTAGGTAGCATAAGGGACATGTTTATATAATGATGTTAATAATTCTCCAAACTAATGCCAGGCAGGTGTGTTACATTAGAGTGAAGCACGGAACTCATTGCATCTATTAATTCACACTTGCACCAGATATTTACTAAATTTCTACTTTGCACTAAATGCAAAGTATGAGATGCTATGTGGAGAGCCTTATGTTGTCACCAGACGTTGCTGAATTTCCATGTATTTTTATTTTTATTTTTTGCATGGTCTCAGCCCTTCTCTTTCAGTTAAATTATTATGGAATTTCTAATTTATGTTACCTTCTGGATGCTGTGGGTGATAGTCAAAAAGTTTAACAATTGGTTAGTTGTAGGTACTGGTCAGCTTGAATGGATGGATGCATTGACCAGCTGAATGGATGCCAGTCATTGTCTGCTGGCTGGATATCAGTCATGCTCTGAGGTATTGAAGGTTTCCCCCTAGTTTAGTCCATGGAATCAAACAGTAATTTGTGTTTCACCAAAGTGTGTGAGATCCAAACAGAGACTGAACCAGCAAGAGTCAGAGATGAGCATGCAAAGCAAAGGTTTTCATTTGCGACTTGTGTGTGTAGTCTTCCTGGAGTAGTGACAGCAGGCCCTGTTGAATAGTGTCATGACTTGATATGTTTTAGCCACAATATTAACTCATCTTGAAATTTCAAATACCATTAGAGAAACATGCAACTTTTAAAATGTGGTATCAAGATAAATGGGTAATAAAAAAGCAGTGTATACACACCATGGAATTTTATTCAGCCCTAGAAAAGAAGGAATCCTGTCATTGGTGACAATACAGATGAACTTGGAGGACACCATGCCCAGTGAAGTAAGCCAGTCACAGAATACTGGATGACCCCACTTATGCGAGGCACCTGAAACTGTCAGGCTCATGGAAGCAGGGAAGAGAGCCATGGTTGCCAGGGGCCAAGAGGAGGGGGAAACTGGACTTGCTTAGTTGGTATAGTTTTGGTTGCATAAGATGAATTCATTCTAGAAGTCTGATATGTAGGATTGTGCCTCTAGTCAACAACTCTGTATTATGCTAAACATTTAAGAGAGTATTAAGCAAATACTGAAACAAAACAAAACAAAGCAACATGCACACAAACCCACAAAGGGATACGAGGAAGCTTTTGCAGGCGACAGACCTGTGTGTTCCCTTGATATTGTGACAATGACATCATGAGTGTGTGCATATTTCCAAACTTATCAAATTGTATACTTTCAGTGGTGATGCACGTGTGCTCAGTCGTGTCCAACTCTGTGACCCCATGGGCTATAGCCTGCCAGGCTCCTCTGTCCATGGAATTCTCCAGGCAACAATACTGGAGTGGGCTGCCATTTCCTACTCCAGGAGATGTTCCCGATCCAGGGATCAAACCCGAATATCTTGAGTCTCCTGCATTGGCAGGTGGATTCTTTACTGCTCGCCACCTGATAATGCAGTTTATTGTATGTCACTTATGTCTCAGTAACCTGAGATATAAAAGTGTTTAAAAATGTTTATCAAAGGGTCATGAGTTATAAAAGCTTAAGAAAGACTAATGAGAGCATAAGCAGAAGTAAGCATTGGTTCAATGTAGCTTTGGGGGCATTATGGAGCAAAATGGTTTATCTTTCTCAGATTGATCAAAAAAAAAAAAAAAAGATCCTCACTGAAAATGTTTGAGGATCTCTGTTTCTGGGCTTGGGGAATCAGGGAAGGTCTCAATGTCCAGAAAGTGAGCAGAGGCCAAGGCCAGTGCTGCTCTGAGGCATCAAAGCATCTCCACCCCCGCCTCTGGGTGGAGACGGGGACGTGCCCGGGACGCACTCAGCTGTGTTCATGGGGTGCTTGCTGGTGCACAGTTCTGCACATTGTTGGCACTAGTGGGGGGTTGTTTGGAAAATAGGAAAGTCAGTCCCAGCTTCTCAGGGCATTTCTGTTCTGGCAGGAGAAACAAAACACTTACCAGCGAAGTCAGCTCAATTCCACAGGTATTGATTGAGTGCCGGCCACGGGTAAGAAAACACTCTGCCTGAAAAGTAACCGGAGAATCACTGCAAAATGACAGATCAGTGTGAATCGAATGAAGCAGGACAGAACAGTCCTGTGCGTGCTGCTGTGAGATACAAACCTGCAGAGCACTGGGTGTGCTCTGATTAGAAAAGTCTTCGAGGATGAGGTGACTGTGGCCTCATGGATATAGTGGCTACCTCCTAAGGGAACATGAAGAAAAGGCTTTTGCTCCATTACCAGCTTGGCTCTGAGCAATGCGAGAAATGAAGGTTACCATGTGCAGAGAAGTTTCTAATGTTTTCGCCACCTAATGTGGTTCTTTTTATTATGTCGGTCCCTGAGGACACTGTTTTTGGAAGGATTGTTTATACTAATCAAATGTACCTGTAACTTGAGACCCAGATCATCTTCTTTGCTTGTGATTGATTTATTCATTTAACCAATGTTCACTGGATACTGAACCAGTTGATTTAGGTTTGGTGTTTTATGACAGAAAACTCAAATGAACAACAGATTAAGTGAGACAGAATTTTATTTCACTGTCATATAAAAGAAGCCTGGCAGTGGAGCACTCAATGCCTGTAAGGTGGCTACACAATAAGGGCACAATTGTCTTCTATCCTGTTCCTTACTGGATGGCTTCTATGCCCCCCAAGGTCACCTCATGGTTCAGTACGGCTGCTGGAGCTCCAGCCATTGTGTCTACATTTCAGATAACTGGATAGGGAAAAGGGGTGAAAGAGGCAATCAGCTGTCTTTTAAAAGAGTTCCCCAGGAGCTGCCACATATACTCTCCTACATCTCACTGGTTAAAATTTAGTTACATGGCAAAACCTAGCTGCAAGTGAGCCTGAAAAGCATAGAAATGTAAAATTTATTGTAGCTGAGACTTGGGATCGGAGAATAAAGAAGAACAAGAGAACAGATTTTTGGGTGGGAAGCTAGTGCTTTCTGTCACAGGCACCTACTAGGAGCCGCACCCCAGACCATGCGCTAGAAGTGGTTACGTGAGATGGCAATTTGCTGTGTTTCTAGCTCGATGGTTTTTGAACTTTAGTGTGTGTCAAAATCACCTGGAAGTTCTGTGGAAATAGAATTCTAGATGTCACCCATGGAATTTCTGATTCATTCGGTTTGGAGGTAGAAGGTTAAAAATTTGCATTTCTAGAACATTCTAGATACTGTTGGCATTGCTGGTCTGGGAACCACATGAATACAGTGCCTTAGGTAAAGAGGCAGCAACTCACGGCCCATGGGTCAAATTCAGTTGAGTAGTTTCCAAGGATGCCCTGAAGCCTGCAAACCGACAGTGTTTATTATCTGACCTTTTACAGAAAAGTTTACCAACCCCTGCCTTAGATAAAAGCTGATTCTAAACAATCCCTAAGGAAGTATGTAGAGTGGAAGTGGAAGTGTTAGTTGCTCAATCCTGTCCAACTCTTTGAGACCCTACAGACTATAGTGTCTCTGTCCATGGGATTCTCCAGGCAAGGATACTGGAGTGGGTAGCCATTCCCTTCTCCAGGGGATCTTCATGACCTAGAGATGGAACCCAAGTCTTCTGCATTGCAGGCAAATTCTTTACCACCTGAGCCACCAGGAAAGCCTATGTGTAGAGAAGTCAGTAAGTATGGGACCCAGATTCCCATCGCATCCCTCCACTAATGTCCACATGCCTTTGGGAATCAGCTTCCATTACCCTGAGACTCAAGTGCCTCACTTATATAAAGGGGCATTGAACAAATGATTTCAAAAGCATCTTCCAGCACTTCTCCGATATCAGCAGAGTTGATTTTACAGCTTCATAAAATGCCAGACACTGGCTGAATACGTTCCATTTTGCCACCGAGCTGGAGCCACCTTTGTTGCTGTTTGTGAAGGTGTCTCCCACTATTCTTGGAGGAAACACCTTCCTTTCTGCGCCTTTGATTGACAGCTGGCATTTGTCGGCTCTGACATTCATTAGTTCCTACTTCCCCTGCCAGTTTCCACCGTGTTCTGTTCATCACCGTGACTTTTTTGGTGCCTCTGTGACTGCTGACCTTCTCAGAGTCAGAAAAGAGGCACTTCGAGTTTGTAATGACATATAATATCAGACTACCCTTCTCTACCCCAGAGTTAGTTCACTGTGGATTTGAGAGGTTTTTTTTCAGAAGCAACAAGGGAGAAAAATCTCCTTTTTTTCCTAGAAACTTGCTGAGATTTTTTTTTTTTTTTTGGCTGTGCCATATAACATGTGAGATGCAGGGTCTTAGTTCCTTGACTGGGTTCTGTGTCCCAAGGAGTGGATGTACACAGCCTTAACCACTGGACAGCCAGGAAAGACCTAGAAAAGTCTCCTTTTGATGGCACCTAGCCAACCAAAGCGAGATGCACAGTTGACTATATTTAAATGGAAATGAATGAGTGGAAAAAGTACGTCGAGGAATCTCAATTCATTTGGCTTTTTAGTAAGAATTACGGACAGGTTTCTGCATTGTTTAGGAATTGTGTTTGTCAGTAGACGGGTCTGGAAATCAGTTGCTAAAACAGAATAGAAGTTCATTTCCTCCTGGGTTAAAGCAGCCTGGAGGTGGGTGGTTCAGGCTGGCGTGGTGGCTTCTTGGTGTCATAATAGCTCTAGGTTGCTCTGTACACTGTTCTGTTTCCAAACACATGGTTTACATCATTGAAGTTGCTTCGTTTTCCAGAAGGGCTACTGGAGCTCTGTAGCCTTTTGTCAAGACAGTGTATGAAATGTTATGTAATTATGTGCCTCTTCATTAGCTACAGGAGAAAGTCAGAAATTCTTTCTCTGTTATTCAAGACCCTCCCTGGTGGTTGCATAAGCTCCTCAACCTATTACTCACGACTGAACTGCAAACATTCTTAGAATAAATGTTTTTTTCCGTCTTGCCCATTATCTCCAAAAACTATCTTCATGCTGCCCGGGTCTTTCTATCTCCGCCAGCACTGCAAGCTGGGGAGTGAGTGCTTTCTTAAAGTTTGTGTCCTAAATGCCTTACTTGCCTCGCCCTAAGCCAGCCTTGACCCAGGCGACAGTTCTCTCATTTGGGTGGATGCTGTAGCATCTAAGCTTGTTGCCTCTGCCAACAGTCTTCTGCTATAATCCGTTCTCTACTCAGCATCCAAAGAAACCTTTTAAAACAATGTAGTCAGATGCTTTTATTTCCCTGCTTAAGCCACATCTCCGTGCTGGATTTAAAGTGCGACCCAACCCGCCCCCCGGGTCTATGAGGTCCAGCATTATCACCTGGCAGCTACTCCACCTTTCCTTTCCTCTTCTGCCTCTCCAGTTGCTGTCCTCACTCCAGCTGCACGAGCTGTCTTCCTGTTTCTCAGTTACCCAAGCTCCCCTCCCATCACAGGGTCCCCGTGTTCTGAATTTTCTGCATTGTGGTTCCCTGGGCTCTTGCTTCCTCCATGGATTGTCACGCCAAGAGTACCTCCGCTCTCCCTGCCAAAGTTTAACTGTACCGTATAGCTCTGAGGATTCACTACCCGGCGGATGTCTCAGTCTGTAATTGTCATGTTGTTTGCCTGCTTCTTGACTATTCCTGCCCACTAGAAGATAAGCTCACTAGGGCAGAAACCACATCTATCTTTTCATCCCAAAGTGTTCCTAGCACTTACCACATTGTCAAGCATGTCATAAGCACCTAGGATTTTTTGGAAATGAATAAGTGAATGAATGAATGAATCAGTACATAAATACTTTAACACATAAATTTGGAATTCCTGTCCTGGGGTCCATGGGCCCCCAAGGGGGGTCTGTGAAAAGAATTCCGTGGTCTGTAAACTTGAATGTGGGAAAAATTACCTATTTTTACTCACCTGTAACTGAAAATTTTATTTCCTTTCATTTTGAATGCTAGCAATGAACCACACTAATAGGAGCAGTTCTCTGTTTTCAGTAATAAAAATCACTTGTATTTTCATATCACATTGCCATGGTTGCAGATATCTTAGAATTATTGTTTACTTTCATCAAATTACTTCGAAATGACAGTAGTTATTAAATATAGTATAGATCTTACTGTTTAACACTTTAATATGAATTTATATATATCACACATTTATTTAAAATATATTGCTATGATTGTATTTTGATAGAATTGGTTCCCTTCGTCACTTGGCATATTTTCAGTCATTTAACAGCTGTGTTCTGGGGAGGAATCTGAAGTCTCCACCAGCCTGCCAAAGCAGTCCTTGGCACACAAAGTCAGGGTCTCTTGGATGAATGAATGACTTCTGTACTTTTGTTTATTGAGGACCATTCTAAATAGATAGCAATCACCGACTCAAGGAACATGAATTTCCTTGAGCAAACTCCAGGAGATAGTGGAGGACAGGGAAGCCTGGCGTGCTGCAGTCTGTGGGGTCACAAAGAGTCAGACATGACTTAGCCACTGAACAACAACAAATTCTAGATGAAGTCCCCCGCCCCCTGCAAGCACCAATTAGTTAAAACCTAACAACCCTTCAGAGTCTAGGTAGATCCTTCTCCAAGAAGCCTTTGCAGCCTGCCCTGGGCTCCTACTGTTCTGAAAGTGTGTAGCATTTACTTACTTTGACAGATCCCATAGAGCCCCCATCCTGCCTTAAGCCCATGTAGGGGTGAAGGTTCACTTCATGAGTTTGTTCTTGTTTTCCCAACTCCCGGAGGCCTTCCCAACCGTAACTGGTGTCCTGGCCTCTGCGGTGTTAGTGTCTTCTTCATAGAACCGAGTTCTTTCCTTCATGGAATTTAGCACAACTTATAAATACTAAGTCCCCTACATATGAACCTTCAAGTTTCGAACTTTCAAGGGTGCATGTGTGTTTGCAAGTCCAGATCATGTAAACTAGTTCATGTGTCGGACATACATTGTCACGTGCGTACGTCTTCTACAAGGGGTTGTGCTTTTGTGTACAATGATGAGTACAGTTGTACAGTATCTTTATCTCAAGCCCAGCAGGACTGGAAGCAAGCATAAAAGCAACAGTGTATGACCAGTTGTCCCAGTGGGGTACCTAGGCTAACTTGGGTTGGACTTACAAACAAATTGAACTTATCAGTGTGTTCGCAGAACAGAACTTGTTGACATGTAGGGGACTTCTTGTATTTATTTGTATGATTCTGTGTTTAATACCATATATCCGTCAGGGAAGAGACTGCTCACCACCTAGTGAAGGCTTTAGAACTTTTATATTGGAAGGTGGGGCGGGGGTTCAGCACTTTTATACTGGAAGGGCCTGAGTGCCACCAATAGGTGGCGAACGTAACTGGGGAACTTGCCTTGAAGCTCGGTTTTCTTGACAAGCTCATTGTGTTTATTTAGCTTATATTTATACTTGGAGTCTGGTGATGTTAATGGGGATATTAGCATGCAAGGGAGGCAAAACCCATCACATTTTGCTGCTGTCATTGTTTTTGGTGTATACTTAGCGCTCAGAACAATGTCTGGCACAGAGACCGTAAATAAACCACAGATGGATGGAATGAGTGGTTAACGAGGTGGATGGGTGAAGGGGTATGGAAGGTTTACCTACAGGTTGGAGATTGGAGAGGTGGTGAGGAATAGTTGGTAGAATGGTGTATGAGTTTCATAAGTCGGCCAAAACTTAGTACTGCAAATTCGGTGGCTTAAAACAACAGAATTTTATTGTTCCAGAATTCTGGAGGGAAGGGGCTTCCCTGGTAGCTCAGCTGGTAAAGAATCTGCCTGCAGTGTGGGAGACCTGGGTTTGATTCCTGGGTTGGGAAGGTCCCCTGGAGAAGGGAACGGCTACCCTCTACCAGTATTCTTGGCTGGAGAGTTCCATAGACAGAGGAGCCTGGCAGACTAGAAAATTCTTGGCTGAAGAATTCCATGGACATGGGGTCACAAAGAGTAGGACAGGACTGAGTGCCTTTCACTTTCACTGTCTTTCTGGAGGGAAGCGATCCAACATCAAGGTGTTGTCAGGACTGTGTGCTTGCTAAGGCCTTAACAGGAGAGAGGATCCTTCCTTGCCTCTTCTAGCTTCTGATGAAAGAAAGTGAAAGTGTTAGTTGCAAAGCTGTGTCCGACTCTTTGTGACCCCATGGATTGTAACCCGCCAGGTTCCTCTGTCCTCAGGTGAGAATATGGAAGTGAGTTGCCATTTCTTCCTTCAGGGGATCTTCCTGACCCAGGAATTGAACCCAAGTCTCCTGCATTGCAAGTAGATTCTTTACCATCTAAGCTACCTGGGAGGCCCGAAGAATACAAGGGTGGGTTGCCATTTCCTTCTCCAGGGGATCTTCCAGACTCAGGGATTGAAACCGTGTCTGTGTCTCCTACATTTACAGGCAGATTCTTTACCACTAGCACCATCTGGGAAGCCCCTAGCTTCTGGTGGTTGCCAGCAATTTTTGGCCTTCCTTGACCTGTAGATGCTTCATTCTAATCTCTGACGTTGTTAGGTGGCATCCTCCTGTGTCTCCTTGTCTCTATTTTCTCCTCTTATGAGGGCAGTAGTCATTGGAATGAGGCCCACTCTAATCCACTATGATCTCATCTTAACTAATTACATCTGCAAAGATTCTGTTTCCAAATAAACAGGTCATATTCTGAGGTTTTAGGTGGACATGAATTTTGGTGGGGGGACACTATTCAATGCAGTAGAGGTCATTAGTGAGTTGGAGAGATGGATGTGGGGAGCCATAAAAGGTAACTGAGTAGGTGAATGGAGAGTTGGAAGGGAGGATCAAGGTCGTTGGAAGTGTGAAAGGATGGATGGGTGAAGGGTTATTGTGAGGATGAGTGGAAAGATGTAGGATTCAGGGTGAAAAGTTGGATAGGAAGAAGGGCGAGTGGAGGGATGGATGATTGACTGGTTGGATAAATGTATGAGTGAATTAATTGGATTATAAACATCATAGTAGAATTCATGGCATATGTATTTATCTTCTCTTTATTACTTAGTATGGCACTTTACATTTAGGAAGTGCTTATTAAATATTCATTATCTGTTTTTCTCTGTACAGATCTTTTGTTCATTGGACTGACTCCTGGCAGCTCTCTTTGGCTATGAACTTGCAGGGGAAGAGAGTATATGTGTAAATTTACCTGATGTAACATTCAGTCTGGATCTGTGTCCAGCCTGGAATGTAATTCTGGTGCTTGAAAGGACTAAGAAAGAAATAACGTGTTGCGTATAATTCTCACTGCTCAGGAATAAAAAATATATAAATACCACCATTTCATATCTCAGCATATTTAAAATCTTAAACAACATATCAGATAAATGTGCCTTCAAGCACGGACAATTGCTTTCATTTTTTTCAGATTGGAAGGGTTAATGTTGTAGTGTTGGTGATTCTGAAGTTTGGGTATTGATTTACGTTTGAAGGTTTCACTTTATTTGTCTAGGGAAGGGCTTAGTTGAATTGGAAAGCAATTGATTCTGGTGTTGTCCGTTTAAGTGATGGAGTTTGTCAGTACTCTTTTAATAGGAGGTTAGCAGGTTGGTGCCAGATGGATTCACTTCATCAGATGCCAGAGATCTTCCTGATGCTTCGCCTGCTCAGAGCATCCATGAGCATTGGTCCAGACATCTCTGAAGAACTCAGAAGTCTCAGAGAAGTGGTCATATCATTGTGTTTGAAAACTTTTCTTTGTTCTTTAAAAGAAAAGTCTATAAATGCTAGGATATTTCAGACATACACAGAAGCAAAGAAAATAAAATAACAAACACCCATAGTACCAACCATTCAGGTTTAACAAATGTCAAGACTTTTATCATGTGTGTTTTAGAATTTTAAAATATAAATAAAGATCTCATCAAATCCTGTTACCTTTTTCCCATTCCCTTCTCTTTCTCATCAGAGGAAACCACTAATCTGAAGCTAACAAAGGTGTTTTTCCATGCTATGCTAAGTCACTTCAGTCGTGTCCGACTCTGTATGACCCCATGGACTGTAACCCACCAGGCTCCCCCGTTCCTGGGATTCTCCAGGCAAGAACACTGGAATGCGTTGCCATTTCCTTCTCCAATGCGTGAAAGTGAAGTTGCCCAGTCATGTCCGACTCTTAGCGACCCCATGGATTGCAGCCTAACAGGCTCCTTAGTCCATGGGATTTTCCAAGCAAGAGTACTGGAGTGGGGTGCCATTGCCTTAAAGTGTATAGTAGTCATGTTTTCAAGCTCTTTATAAATAATACTACATTGAATATATTCTTCTGCACTTTTTTTTGGATAGTATCTTAATGAGATTCATCTATGTTTAAACATGAAGCTCTGGTTTATAGCGTGCATTGTACAGATGTATACAATATTGTTTTACTTACCTTTAAATGTTGGGTAGTCAGGTACCTTTTTTTTTTTTTAAACTAGAAACAGTGAACATCTTTACATCTTAAGAGATTTTCTTAAGAATATATACCTGTAAGTAGAGTTTCTGAGTCATAGGATGTGGGCATCTTCCATATCACTAGAGACTGCCAATTTGTTCAGCAAAATGACTGAGCCAGCTTATGCTTCGATAGCCAAGGAGGAAAGACACAACTTTCTCATATTTTTTTAAAATCTTGGTATTATTAGTCTTGTTCGTTTTTGCTTATATGATAGGTGTGAAATAAAATCTTATTATTGTTTTCAGTTTTTCTTTATTTTGTTACTAGGGAAGTTGAGCATATTTTCTTGTCTGTTGTCCATTTGGGTTTTTGTTTCTACTTGGATAATAATTTTTTCTATTGATTAATGTATATTTTTATTTATCATATATGCTAGTTTTTTAATCTATTGTAGACTTAAAAAAAAAACTCATCTTTCAGTTTGTCTCCTAATTTTATGTATCGGGTCTCATAATTTAAAAGATGAAAAATTTTAACACAAGAATTTATAAAACTTTTTCTTAATGGGTTTTGCTTTTTGCATCTTAAAAATATGATACTCCTTAACCCAATGGCATAAAGATAGGCCCTTTAAAATGTAAAGCTTTGCCTTTTACATTCAAATATTTATTCCACCTAGAATATGTTTTCTATGTGACATGAAATAGCAATTTAATTTTATTCTTATATGGAGAGCCAATTACTTCAGCACTGTTTGTGGAATATCTCACCATTTTCTCCCAAATTTGCAATGATTCTTCAGTGATATAATTCTTTCTGGATTCTCTGCTTTGTTCCATTGGATTGTTTATCCTCATACGTTTTTCATAATGGTTGGGTTTGTTTTTTTTTTTAATGTAGCTTTATAATACAGAGAAGGCAATGGCAACCCACTCTAGTACTCTTGCCTGGAAAATCCCATGGACTGAGGAGCCTGGTGGGCTGCAGTCCATGGGGTCGTGAAGAGTCGGACACGACTGAGAGACTTCACTTTCACTTTTCACTTTCATGCATTGGAGAAGGAAATGGCAACCCACTCTAGTACTCTTTCCTGGAAAATCCCAGGGACGGGGGAGCCTGGTGGGCTGCTGTCTATGGGGTCGCACAGAGTCGGACATGACTGAAGCGACTTAGCAGCAGCAGCAGCAGCAGCTTTATAATAAGATTTGGTTTTTGAGAGGGTAAGTCCTTCAGTCTTGTTTGTTTTAATCATAGTTTTCTTTTGTTTTCATAGGCCTTTATCTTTAGCTATAAATTTTGAGCTCAGCTTGTCATAGTCTATTAAAAATTCTATTGATTGCATTCATTATTTAAAGTGGTATTACAGTTATAGATTAATATAGAGCAAATCAGAGAAGACAGTGGCAACCCATTCCAGTACTCTTGCCTGGAAAATCCCATGGACGGAGGAGCCTGGTAGGCTGCAGTCCATAGGGTGGCTAAGAGTCAGACACAACTGAGCGACTTCACTTTCACTTTTCACTTTCATGCATTGGAGAAGGAAATGGCAACCCACTCCAGTACTCTTGCCTGGAAAATCCCAGGGAAGGGGGAGCCTGGTGGGCTGCCGTCTATGGGGTCGCACAGAGTCGGACATGACTGAAGCGACTTAGCAGCAGCAGCAGCAGTATAGAGCAAATCAACACTCGATAAGATCTTCTTATTCATGTACATGGTATAGCCTTTTCACTTATTTGGGACATATTTTAAGCCATTTATTGAGAATTTAAAACATTTTCATAACTGTCTCACATATTTTTGACATTCCTGAAAGTGAAAGTCGCTCAGTCATGTCTGACTCTTTGTGATCCCATGGACTATACAGTCCATGGAATTCTCCAGGCCAGAATACTGGAGTGAGTAGCCTTTCCCTTCTCCAGGGCATCTTCCCAGCCCAGGAATCGAAGCCAGGTCTCCCACATTGCAGGCAGATTCTTTACCAGCTGAGCCACAAGGGAAGCCCAAGAATATTGGAGTGGGTTGCCATGCCCCCCTCTAGGGGATCTTCCCAACCCAGGAATCCAACTGGGGTCTCCAACTGAGCTATCAGAGAAGCCTCGTTGACATTCCTGAGTGCTTTATAATTAAAAAAAAAAATTCAGTGGGATAGATAGCTCTGCTGCTGCTGCTGCTAAGTCGCTTCAGTCGTGTCTGACTCAGTGCGACCCCATAGATGGCAGCCCACCAGGCTCCCCTGTCCCTGGGATTCTCCAGGCAAGGACACTGGAGTGGGTTGCCATTTCCTTCTCCAATGCATGAAAGTGAAAAGTGAAAGTGAAGTTGCTCAGTTGTGTCCGACTCCTAGTGACCCCACGGACTGCAGCCTACCAGGCTCCTCCGTCCATGGGATTTTCCAGGCAAGAGTACTGGAGTGGGGTGCCATCGCCTTCTCCGATAGATAGCTCTAGCCATAGATGAAACATTTTCTACTTGATACTTGTGTGGAGGGACATTATTATTTTCAGCATATTGATGTCGTTTTAAAAATATTCTGAATTTATTATTCTCATTATTTAACTATATATGACCCTAGATAGTTTCATAAGACAATCATATTGTCTGTGAATGCTAATAAATATTTTCTTATCTTTCTAATGCTCTTATTTTTTAAATAATCTTCCTTGACTTATTACACAGACAAGATTGCCATTTCAGTGCAAAGCAGAAGTAAACTATAAGGACTTTATATGCATCATCTAATTTAATTCTCACTGCTGTCCTATGGGGTGTGTCCATTTTACAGGTGGGATAAATGAGACTTGGACTGATTATGTGAAGAGCCCGAGGTTGCCCAAATAATAAGTAGGCTTTTTAACTCAGGAAGCCTACCTTCTAACTACTATGTAACACTGCTTTAAAAAAAAAAAGCTTTATTTATAAACTCAAAATGGATTAACAATCTAAATGTAAGACCAGAAACTATAAAACTCCTAGAGGAAAACATAGGCAGAACTCTCTCTCTGACATAAATGACAGCAAGATCCTGTATGACCCACCTCCCAGAGTAATGGAAATAAAAGCAAAAATAAACAAATGGGACCTAATTAAACTTAAAAGCTTCTGCACAAAGAAAGAGACTATAAGCAAGGTGAAAAACAGCCTTCAGAATGGGAGAAAATAATAGCATACGAAGCAACTGACAAAGAATTAATCTCCAAAATATACAAGCAGCTCATGCAGCTCAATACCAGAAAAATAAACGACCCAATCAAAAAATGGGCCAAAAAACTAAATAGACATTTCTCCAAAAAAGACATACAGATGGCTAACAAACATGAAAAGATGCTCAATATCACTCATTATCAGAGAAATGCAAATCAAAACCACAACGAGGTACCATTTCACGCTGGTCAGAATGGCTGCTATCAAAAAGTCTAGAAACAGTAAATGCTGGAGAGGGTGTGGAGAAAAAGGAACTCTCTTACCCTGTTGGTGGAAATGCAAACTAGTACAGCCACTGTGGAGAACAGTGTGGAAATTCCTTAAAAAACTGGAAATAGAACTACCATACGGCCCAGCAATCCCACTGCTGGGCATACACACTGAGGAAACCAGAACTGAAAGAGACACGTGTACCCCAGTGTTCATCACAGCACTGTTTATAATAGCCAGGACATGGAAGCAACCTAGATGTCCATTAGCAGACGAATGGATAAGAAAGCTGTGGTACATATACACAATGGAGTATTACTCAGCTATTAAAACGAATGCATTTGAGTCAGTTCTAATGAGGTGGATGAAACAGGAGCCGATTATACAGAGTGAAGTAAGTCAGAAAGAAAAACACGAACACAGTAAATTAATGCATATGTATGGAATTTAGGAAGATGGTAACAACGACCCTATATGCGAGACAGCAAAAGAGACACATGTAAAGAACAGACTTTTGGACTCTGTGGGAGAAGGCAAGGGTGGGATGATTTGAGAGAATAGCACTGAAACATGTATATTACTGTATGTGAAATCGATGACCAGTCCAAGTTCAATGCATGAAGCAGGGCACTCAAAGCTGGTGCACTGGGATGACCCTGAGGGATGGGATGGGAAGGGAGGTGGGAGGGGGGTTTGGGACAGGGTGGGGGGTCACATGTACACCCGTGGCTGATTCATGTCAATGTATGGCAAAACCCACCACAGTATTATAAAGTAATTGGCCTCCAATTAAAATAAATAAATTTTTAAAAAGCTTTATTTAAGTATAATTTATAAATAAAACTGTACATATTTAATGCATACAATTTGATGCGTTTAGAACTATGGCATACAACTGTGAAATCAGTACCACAGTCAGGGCAATAAATATACCCATCACCTCCAAAAGTAGCCCTGTGCCTCCCTTTTTTATGTGCAGCATTCCCTTATAATCTTCTCTTTGGTACCCTAAGCCTGAGCAGCAGCTCACCCCAGAGTAAGAGCTCAAGCCATCATGGCGAAGAGGGTCAGGAGATCTTGGGTTATTTCCGTGTCACAGAGCCAAGGCGTTTTGTCATTTCACCACTGTGGCCTCAGTTTCCTCCTCAGTTACCAAACGTGTAAGAAAATCCTTGCCCTTTGCACTTGAGTCTCAGCTCTGCCTGCAGAACTGGTCTGTGGCTCTTCATCCCCACTGCCAGCTTCCCTTCACTCTGCTGCCATCAGCGCCCACCTGGACTGCCACCCGGTTTCCTTGCTCTCTTCTCTCTGCTCATCTCAAATTCATTCTCCACCCCTGCTGGAAGGAATGCAAAGCTTTTCTCAGACAGTTTCATGAAGGGACTCTGTAATCAGGCCCCTCATCTCTCCATTCCTGTTCTCAGAGGTTGCTATATAAGCATTTTGGGTTTCTTTAGAATTCTCTGTGAGGCAAAGACTAGCATAGCATACAGGCAAACAGGTGAACTGGAAAGAGCTTAGATGAAAACATCGTTTGTCTTCTAAGAACTGAGGTTGAGCTTTTTACCTGGAACTCTTTGAGGGGACCTCTTGCTCCCCCACTTCCTGGTCCTGATCATTTACAAGGGCTCCTTAACTATAGGAGGCACGGTTTAGATGAGGTGAAGAGGTCTAATTGTGGCTCCATGTTCTCCCCAGGCCAGCCCAACTTAATGGAGGTTTTGACCTCTTAAAATTCTCCATGAACTTGTTGCTTTGTCTCCTCCAAAGACATCAGCAACTCTGTTCTGTTTGTGACTTACAGTCCATGGGAGAGATGAGACATAGCAGGAGGAATCTGGGCCTTAGACATACATTCAGGCCCCAATCCCAGTTCTTCTCTTACTGCTTGTCTGATTCTGAGGAAATTAAGTTAAAATGGGACATCCTTATAGGATTTTTGTGAATATTAAACAAATTGACACATGCAGAATGACTAGAGAGTCTGATATACAATGGATGCTCAATCAATATACAGTAACTTTCGTTTTAGCCTGACATTTAGAGTCCTGTGGATCAAACAACCTCATCAATGATATCCTCTGCTACTCATCTACAGAAACCACCTGTCTCAGTCCATCTGATTTTCTTGAATCTGAGCTTCTTGAATTTGGAAAGTTCCGGGTGAAGTGCCTCCACTCCACCTGTCCCTGTCTAACTCTTTCTCCAAGCATGGCCTTGGACCTGCATCAGAATTACCTGTGGGATTGTTCAACATGCAGAGTCTCAGCTTTCACCCAAACTCACTGTCTGATTTTATTGGGAGTGGGACCCAATGTCTGCATTTAATAGAGGCTCCCAGGCAGAGATTTGCTGCCTTGACAAATCCATCTTTATGTTTAGCATGTGACCCACGTCTTCCAAGAGGTCTTCCCCACAAGCCGGCCCTGGGTGAGCTTGCCCTCCCTCCAACTGTGAAATGGTCTGTGTCTTTGTCCACTCCTCTCCCAGGTGAGCCAGTGTCATTCCTGTCCCCTCGGGCAGACAGGAGCCCCTTGCTGACAGGGCTGGTGTCTCATTTGTAACTTGACTCTTCCCGTTGGAAGCTCACAGTAGACAGTAAGTGGAACTTAGCAAGAGCATGGCAGGGAGCCCAGGCTTGATCCTTATCCAGGATCAAATTCCAGCTCTGGCTCAACCTCCTGTCTGATTACTGAAGTTTATTTTTGTTGAGAAATAATGAACATAACATTTTTTTTTGGTAAGTGTAATGTATACAGGCTGTTTATTTGCTACCTTATATATTAGAATATGATTATCACTGTGATATGAGCTAACACTTCTGTTGCCTCATGTAATTATCATTTCTTTTCTGTGGTGGGAATAATAAGATCTAGTCTCTTAGCAACTTAGAAGTTTATAATACAGTATTATTGTCTATGGACTTTCCTGGTGGCTTAGGGATAAAGAACCCGCCTGCCAATGCAGGAGACGCGGGTTTGATCCCTGGGTCAGGAAGATCCCCTGGAGGGGAAAATGGCAGTGTTCTTGCCTGGAGAATCCCATGGACAGGGGAGCCTGGTGGGCTACAATCCACAGGGTGACAAGAGTCATACACGACCTGGGGACTAAACAACAACAGCAACGACATTGGTGTCTACAATCATATGCTGTGGGTTAAATCTCCAGGGCTTATTTGTCTACTGGTTCCAAGTTTGTATCCTTAAACAACATCTCCCCAATTTCCACCCTCCTCTGGCTTCTGGTAATCACAATTCTATTGTTTTTATAGTTTGATGTTTTTAGATTGCACATGTAAATGATATCCACTATTTGTCTTTCACTGACTGATTGAGTGACCTCACTTATTATCATGCCCTCAGGGTCTATCCAGGCTTCTCTGGTAGCTCAGCTGGTAAAGAATGCAGGAGACCCCGGTTTGATTCCTGGGTTGGGAAGTTCTCCTGGAGAAGGGCATGGCAATCCACTCCAGTATTCTTTCCTGGACAATCTCCATGGACAGAGGAGCCTGGTGGGCTACAGTCCATGGGGTCACAAAGAGTCGGACGAGACTGAGTGACTAAGTACAGCACAGCAAAGTCTATCCACGTTGCAGCAAATGGCAGGGTTTCCTTTTTCTCATGGCTGAATAGTAGTCCCCTGTATGGATAAACCACATTCTGTGTAGCCATTTCTCTGCTGATGGACACAGCTTGTTTCTGTATCTTGGCTATTGTAAATAACACTGTAATAAGCATGGGAGTGCATATATCTCTTCAATACCTTGTTTTCATTTCCTTTGGATAAAAACCCAGAATTGAGATTGCTGGGTGATATAGTAATTTTTTGATTTTTCTGTTTTTAATTTTTTGAGGAGCCTCCATAGTGTTTTCCACAGTGGATCCTCAGTCTCGTCTTTAAAGTTGTGTTAGCTTTGTCTACCTCTCAGGTCTTGTGTGCCAAGTCACTTCAGTTGTGTCCATCTGGGTCTTTGTGACCCTACAGACTATAGCCCACCAGGCTCTGTCCATGGGATTCTCTAGGCAAGAATACTGGAGTGGGTTGCCATGCCTTCCTCCAGGGGATCTTCCCAACCCAGGGACTGAAACCACATCTCTCGTGTCTCCTGTGTTGGCAGGTGGGTTCTTTACCACTAGCGCCTCCTGGGAAGCCCCTCGCAGGTCTGGAGGGGAAGATTAAATGTAATAGGCTCTTTGAAAAGTAGTTTCCTTTTCTCCATGATTCCGAATGGGGAATACATCTGTCATTAGGATTATTTCTGTGTTGTTTTCCTCCACAGTAAGATTTAATAGCCTCACGAATTTCCTGACAACATTGTTTTTGGTGTGCATGATGTTGTCTTCCAGCCTCAATTCTTGTCCTTTGGGGACTTCTCTTTTCAGGCCATTATGATTCTGCAGTTTTCCTACTGAAGTCATCAGTAAAACAGGTAGCTTGGGATCTCTCAGTGCAAATGAAAGAGGTTTTTGGAGTTTGTTTTTCTTTTCTTTTTTTTTTTTTTTTTAGCATTTGACGGTGATCTGAGAAATGAAACTGCATCATTATGAGGTTCCCACTGGTGCAAATGCAGTCTTTATAAATGCCGATCTAATAGTGACACCCCTCTGTGACAAGTGTTGTTGACAGGTTTTGGGAAACAAAAACCTTAGAGGTTGAAGTGGAGAAAGGAAAAGCCTTTATGGATTAAGATATATTGAGCCACTTAGATTATCAGCTCAAGGGCGATAGACTGTTGCTTGCTCATTTCCTGGGAATGCTCATGTCTGCATGGCCCAGTGCTGGGGTATGTCAGAATCTGGGAACACTGATAGCTGTCTGTCTGTTGCCCAGGACAGAGGGACTATTCGGCAGACACAGATCTATCCAGGCATATTTCTTAAGTGTTAATTCAAATTCAGAAAATCAATCAGTTTGCAAGAAACACATTCGCACATATCCAAATGAAGTCTGGGATTGTGCTTGGGACAGGTGGGAGAAGCTTCCTTCTTGCTGTTGTTGACTGTGTTTGGAACTGGTGGACCACTTGAATGGATTCCATTTCATGGCAGAAGTGGTAAAAAATCCACCTGCCAATTCAGGAGACACAAGAGACGTGGGTTCAATCCCTGGGTTGGGAAGATCCCCTGGAGTAGGAAATGGCAACCCACTCCAGTATTTCTTGCCTGGAAAATTCCATGGACAGAGAAACCTGGTGGGTTACAGTCCACGGGGTTGCAAAAAGTCAGACACGACTGAGCACACACTCATACACAGAGTTGCTTTACAATGTTATGTTAATTTCTGCTGTATAGCAAAGTGAATCCGCTCTACATATACACATATCCCCTCTTTTTTTTGAGTTCTGTCTCATTTAGGTCACCACAGAGCCCTGAGAAGGGTCCTCTGAGCTATATAGTGAAAAGTCACTTAGTCCTACTAATAGATGGAGAAATATAACATGTTCATGGATTGGAAGAATCAATATAGTGAAAATGAGTATACTACCCAAAGCAATTTATAGATTCAATGCAATCCCTATCAAGATACCAACAGTATTCTTCACAGAGCTAGAACAAATAATTTCACAATTTGTATGGAAATACAAAAAACCTCAAATAGCCAAAGCGATCTTGAGAAAGAAGAATGGAACTGGAGGAATCAACCTACCTGACTTCAGGCTCTCCTACAAAGCCACAGTTATCAAGACAGTATGGTACTGGCACAAAGACAGAAATATAGATCAATGGAACAAAATGGAAAGCCCAGAGATAAATCCACGCACATATGGACACCTTATCTTCGACAAAGGAGGCAAGAATATACAATGGATTAAAGACAATCTCTTTAACAAGTGGTGCTGGGAAAACTGGTCAACCACTTGTAAAAGAATGAAACTAGAACACTTTCTAACACCATACACAAAAATAAACTCAAAATGGATTAAAGATCTAAACATAAGACCAGAAACTATAAAACTCCTAGAGAAGAACATAGGCAAAACACTCTCTGACATACATCACAGCAGGATCCTCTATAACCCACCTCCCAGAATATCGGAAATAAAAGCAAAAATAAACAAATGGGACCTAATTAACCTTAAAAGCTTCTGCACGTCAAAGGAAACTATCATCAAGGTGAAAAGACAGCCTTCAGAATGGGAGAAAATAATAGCAAATGAAGCAACTGACAAACAACTAATCTCAAAAATATACAAGCAACTCCTACAGCTCAACTCCAGAAAAATAAATGACCCAATCAAAAAATGGGCCAAAGAACTAAATAGACATTTCTCCAAAGAAGACATACAGATGGCTAACAAACACATGAAAAGATGCTCAACATCACTCATTATCAGAGAAATGCAAATCAAAACCACTATGAGGTACCATTTCATGCCAGTCAGAATGGCTGCAATCCAAAAGTCTACAAATAATAAATGTTGGAGAGGGTGTGGAGAAAAGGGAACCCTCTTACACTGTTGGTGGGAATGCAAACTAGTACAGCCACTATGGAGAACAGTGTGGAGATTCCTTAAAAAACTGGAAATAGAACTGCCTTATGATCCAGCAATCCCACTGCTGGGCATACACACTGAGGAAACCAGAAGGAAAAGAGACACGTGTACCCCAATGTTCATCGCAGCACTGTTTATAATAGCCAGGACATGGAAGCAACCTAGATGTCCATCAGCAGATGAATGGATAAGAAAGCAGTGGTACATATACACAATGGAGTATTACTCAGCCATTAAAAAGAATTCATTTGAATCAGTTCTAATGAGGTGGATAAAACTGGAGCCTATTATACAGAGTGAAGTAAGCCAGAAGGAAAAACACCAATACAGTATACTAACGCATATATATGGAATTTAGAAAGATGATAACAATAACCCTGTGTACGAGACAGCAAAAGAGACACTGATGTATGGAACAGTCTTATGGACTCTGTGGGAGAGGGAGAGGGTGGGAAGATTTGGGAGAATGGCATTGAAACATGTAAAATATCATGTATGAAACGAGTCACCAGTCCAGGTTCAATGCACGATACTGGATGCTTGGGGCTAGTGCACTGGGACGACCCAGAGTGATGGTATGGGGAGGGAGGAGGGAGAAGGGTTCAGGATGGGGAGCACATGTATACCTGTGATAGATTCATTTTGATATTTGGCAAAACTAATACAATTATGTAAAGTTTAAAAAAAAAAAAAAGTCACTTAGTCCTGTCTGACTCTTTGCGATCCCATGGACTGTAGCCCGCCAGGCTCATCTGTCTGTGGAATTCTCCAGGCCAGATTACTTGAGTGGGTAGCTGTTCCCTTCTCCAGACGGTCTTCCCGACCCAGGGATTGAACCCAGGTCTCTCCTGCATTGCTGGCAGGTTCTTACCATAAGGGAAGCCCGAGCTATACAGTAGGTTCTCATTAATCATCTGTTTTATATATGATGCCAATAGTATATGTGTGTGAATCCCATTCTCCCAGTTCATCCTACCACCTCTCCTTCTCTCCCTTGGTGTCCATATGTTTGTTCTCTATGAAATGTATTCCTGCAAGGAAATTCTAGGAATCAATGCAGAATCCGTGCCTGATAATTATCCTTACCAAGGAATGAGGCAGCTGGGCTATTTATACTCCCATGCCTATTAGTCATCAGTTAAAGGCTGTTCCAGGGTGCAGTATGCTTGGTGGATTGGCTCCAGGCAACAGGGGGTCAACATCTGCAGAGTTGCTCTCCCACAAAGATGCAGGTGTTGGTTATTGGAAGTCACATGGGTCTTACTGAAATGGTAAGGAGATCTGAGGGCGTTTCAGTGCAGAACCAATAGTGTCTATATCAGCTGTGGGACTCGAGTCTATAAAACCATGGAACAAAGTGAGGAAAGCTACTATGAGTTCAGAGCAGTGGTTCTTCCCATTGTCTTCCAAGGACAATGTCTGGAGATATTTTTGGTTGTCACAACCAGGTTGTGTACACTGTAGATGTTGCTACCAGTAGCTAGCATGTAGGGCTTGAGGATACTGCAAAATATCCTACAATGCACAGGAGATTCCCCACAGCAAAGAATTATCTGGTTCAAAATGTCGGTGGTTACAGAGATTGACAAGCCTAGCGTAAGGCAGAAGGATTTATTCCTGAGCTTCATGGAGGAGGGTAGACACCTGGACAGAATGGAGGGCCCATCAATATGGGGAATGGGTGGGGGTGCTCACGGCAGTTGGCTAGGCCACAAGGATGATCTACCGCAGAGGGGCTTTGCACATTTTTTATGACTGACTTCATAGGAGGCACGTGCAGCTCTTTCCTACAAAACGTCTCTGGATGCCTCTGCCAGACAGTGCTGTGGCCTGAACGGGCCATTGGTCTGACCCAGTCTGGCATTTCTTATCTCCATCAGGCTAGCTGCCAAACCCTGAGGATAGGACGTCACCTCTGGCAGGAGATCTAGTCAGGATGAATTGATGGTGAAGAGTGTCCCACTTTGAACCTTTCTCTTCTGCAGCCTGAGCTGTACAGACCGGTTTCCAAGAGGCCTGAGATGAAGCCTGTGATGCTCAACAGTATGAACTAGCCAGAGACCCCTGGTGAACATAGGGGAAAGGAGAACATTTTGAGTGGAAGGAAACAATAATTTTCTGGGAGAGGGTATCTATATTATTGTTATTACTATTATAGGTTGTCTGTGTTTTTTAAAATGTCACTTTGTCATATTGAGCTCCCAGGATACATTTTCAAAGGTCATACCTTATCAGAAATCCTGGAGTCAGGTCTGCAGCCTTGCACTGCAAGTCACCAAGGAAAGCTTTGGCCACTTGACAAGGAGCTGTTGCCAACTTGAAGAAGACTAGGACATCAACTAATGGTCCCAAACAATGTTTTTCAAAAGTTATTTTTGTACCATTTTCTGCCAGGTGATTATGTATAGTAAATGTTTAATTCAAGAGCAATTTCTTTGCATTGTTCAATAATTCATTGGTCGTTGATTGGGGAATGGGTTACCCAATTAATGCTTAACTAAACAGATGATAGTTGTCACACATATAGGTACAAATATTTAAATGCTTGCCTTGATGTTAGAGACATAGTGGTGAAAAGAATCCATTCCTTGCTCTCGGAAACTCACAGTCCAAAAGAGAAGACAGTTTCAAACACGCTGTTGCACTGTAGTGTGCCAAGAACTGTGATAACTGTTACAGGAACACAGTAGACATTGGGTGCCATTTAAATTGTAAATGTATTTATACATTGCCTTGGGATTTATTGAGCTTCTACTAATACCAGCCATTGGTACTTGGGGAGTTGAAAGTATGTGGTTTTTTACATATCTGATTCTCAAAGAGATTTTCAAGAGCAGATAATCATAAAGCAATAAATTTCTTGTTTTATTAAAGATATGTGCAGAAAGATATATACTTCATTGTGTTCTGAAGCAGAGTGACTTAATTTAGGGGTTGGGAGATATTGTTAAGAAAGACTTCACAAAGACTGAGCAAAGGCATGAGGAAAGAAGAGGTATAAAAGAGGGCAGGCAGGTCAAATTTGTCAATGCAGCAAAAAACAATATAGACATGATTGCAAAGATATTATTGCAGCCCTTCTGTTGACCAGACAATCTGAAACTGTATGTTAGGGACTCACGTTATGCCTACTATTTTGATATCTAGATTCAGGAGCTGTACAAGAGAAGAATTTGGCATCAGAATTTGATCTTAAGAAGCAGACAGTGGGGCTGGTAGGGGCAGGTTAGGATGCTTGAATCGATTTGAAAACCCTTAGCACTAACCTGTGTGGTTCCGGTTGTCAGTGCAGTGGGGGTTCAGAGCAGGGAGCCTACACTGAGGGCTAGATGGTTGCAGAAGCATTTCCTGCTGAGATAATTGAAGGTTGGTGGTGCCTTTGTAGAGTATTGAGAAATAACAGCTTCTACAGTGAGAAGTGGAAAATCACATCAAGACCTGTCCAGCCTGGGAAGGCTGCACGGCAGAGGGTGACGTTTGGCTCTATCCAAAGCTGAGGAGTTAGCATTTAAGGTTTGGACTTGCTGTTGCTGTAGTCCAGACCGCCTTCCTGAGTGAATCTGGGGGGATGCTATCTCAGCGTGACATTTTCCTTATCAATGCGGTGTGTTGGAAAGAATGTGAACTTAAGAGTTCAACAGTCATATACTGAATCCAAGCTGTGTCTCTCATTAGCTGTGTGACCTGGGACAAACTGTTCAACCACTTTGAGTTTCAATTTCTGCATCTTTAAAATAGGGATGATAAGGACTTCCCTGGTGGTCCAGAGACTTTGCTTTCCAGTACAGGGAGTGTGGGTTCAATCTCTGGTCGGGGAGCTAAGACCCCCACATGTCTTGTGGCCAAAAAACCAAAACTTTAAAGAGAAGGAATACTGTAACAAATTCAATAAAGATTTTTTAAATGGCCCACATCAAAAAAATCTTAAAAAAATAAGGATGATAATATCTGAATTGTTGGATCTGGAGAGATTAGAAATCATCAGTAGGAAGTGGCATAGATAGTGCCTGATGTAAAATACAGGTTGTCCATTAAATGTGACCCTTTGAACGAGCTGGGATGTGTTTAGCTACAGGTAAGAGAACTTTGACTCAAAATAGCGTATACAATGGAGGAGTTTATTATTTCGCAGGACTCTGAAGTAGATCAGGCTTTGGGACCAGTAGATTCAGTGCTTCAGTGTCATCATCAAGAACACAACTTTTGGGGACTTCCTTGACTGTCCAACAGTTAAGACTCCATGCTCCCAGTGCAGAGGGCATGAGTTCAATTCCTGGTCAGGGAATTAACATTCTATATGCCGCATGTCTTGGCCTAAAAAAACCCCACAAAACAAATAAAAAAAGAACACAGGTTCTTACTTTCTCTACCCTACTGTCCTTGCAGCTGCCTTCACTCATAGACTGGTTCCAAAATGATTTCACTCATAGACTGGTTCCAAAATGTTTGGGGTATCACATCTAGGCAAACTGCCTTGTAGCACAAGAGAGACTTTGTCTTCCTTATGGTCTCCTTAGGAGTGAGTAAGTAAGCCTTCCTCAGAACCCACATCTCCCTTAGCAGCTTCCTCTCACTGTACCGCTTTCCAGGATTGGTTCAAATTCCTGAACCATGTGCTAATGGAATGTATTAGTCAGCTATTGGTGCATAATGAATTATCCCCAGACTTAGCAGTTTGAAAACAAACACCTTTTTCTCACAGATTCTGTGGGTCAGGAATTCAGGAGCAACTTAGTTGGGAGATTCTAGTTTGCAGTCTTTCACGTGGTCGTAGTTGAATAAAGGCTGGACTGAGGCTGGAAGAGCTGTGGCCAAGATGGCTGTGGGCAGGAGGCTTCATTTATTCTCTTTGAGACCTTCTCCATGGGGCTACTTGAATGTTCCTGCCAGCCGATGCTTCCAGACTGAGTGATCCAAGACAGAGAGGTGGAAGCCACAGTGGTTTTGTTGATTTCATCTCAGAAACCACCAACTATCACTTCTGCCATATTCCATTCATTGCAAGCGAACCACTGAGGGCACCGGAGGGAATCAGGCCCCACCTTTTGAAAGGGGGTGATGTGTATAAAAAAATTGTGGACTCATTTAAAAACTACCGATTGAGTGATGCAGCAGAAATTCCATATTGTCTGAGAACAGTTTTCTCAGGTTGGGGTGGAGTGCATGATGGGGAACCAACCACAGGTCTGCCATGCTGTTACCGTAACTGACATAAACTGAGGAGCGCCCGCTGAGGGCATCTCATTCTTCTGGGTGCTGAGGGGCCCACGGGGATGAGTTAGATGTGGACCCTGGTAATTACGGTAGAGAGGGAATATAAGCTGTGCTGGAGATGACATTACAATACAGAATGCTAAATGGGCCCCGGGAGAGGGACAAAGTGCTGGAAGGTGGGCATAGATCACAGGTGGAAATGGTTTACTTCCATTGCACACTCACAGAGAGACTTCATGGAAGAGATGGGGTTTGAACTAGGCTCCATGGAAAAGGTTAGATGTATTCATTCAGAGATGGGGATTGGGGCTTGGGAAGAACACGAGCATACCAAAGGTGTCAGCTAGCATTAACTGAATACCTATATGTACCACACAGCTTCCCAGGTGGCTCAGTGGCAAAGAATCCACCTGCCAATGCAGGAGCTGCATGAGACACGGGTTTGATCCCTGGGCTGGGAACATCCCCTGGAGGAGGAAGTGACAGCTCACTCCAGTATTCTTGCTTGGGGTTAACCATCTGTCCATAGGTTTAACAGAGGAGCCTGGTGGGCTATAATCCACAGGGTCACAAAGAGTCGGACACGACTGAGCTACAGAGTGTGAGCTTGACATACCACACACTGTGTATATGCATATATACATATGAAAACTGAAAGTGTGAGTTGCTCAGTCGTGTCTGACTCTTTGTGACCCCATGGACTGTGGCCTGCCAGGCTCCCCAGTCCATGGAATTCTCCAGGCAAGAATACTGGAGTGGCACCTTCTCCAGAGGATCGTCCCAACCCAGGAATTGAACCTGGGTCTCCTGTATTGCAGGTGGATCCTTTCTCTTCTGAGCTACCAAGGAATCCTGTGCATATATATATATATGTGAATATACATGTATATATATACTCATACCCCCTTATAGCTCTCCTGGGAGGCAGACAGTATTATCTCCATTTTACAGATGAAGAAACAAGCTCAGTGACTTTCCTGGTGGCCCAGTGGCTGAAGACTCTGCAATTCCAATGCAGGGAGTCTGGGTTCAATCCCGGGTGGTCAGGGAACTAGAACCCACATGCTGTGCAATCACGAGTCTGCGTGCCACAACTAAGAGCTGGCGCAGCCAAATAAAGAAAGAAATAAAAATAGACATTTAAAAAAGTGATCTCCCAGAGGACTTGTAGCTAGTAAGAGGCCCCACCCAGATGCTTGCCTAAAGGATACTCCTGTTTCAAAGCACTTGGGGGACAGTGTCTTGCCTTAAGAAACCTGGTTAGCTTGTTCAAAGCTATATGATAATGTAGCTTTAGGGAGTAGGTACAGCAGAGTGAGTAATCTCTTTACAAAAGAATTTGTCATTTTATTGAACCTTTACTGAAGCTTCTCCCTAATTATCAAGCCCACACCCCATCCAGTACATTGAAAATATGATTCAAAATTTATTAAGATTAACTTTGCATACCTCTCCTCCTGGAATTCCTACTCTGCATCATACCTTTTGTAGGCTGGGATGTTGGAATAATTAGCTTATATAAAAGAATCGCTTGTAACACTGGGATGGTCTCGCAGAGGAAGCGAGGTCTTGAAAATTAAATTCACTTTTTTTTTTACTATAAAGGTGATAAGTTTTATTAAAGTAAAAAAAAGTAATTGTTGTTAATTAACACCTGGAACTCCACCCACTCAGATAATCACTGTGTATGGGAAGTGAGTCAACCGTGGTTACTTTGTCAAGACAATTTAGTGTCAGGAGGAGGCTGGGAAGGGCTTACAGGAAGCACAGAGAAAACTCCCCTCCCCAACCTGAGACACAGGGAAAGTTAAGGTTGAGATCACTCTTGTCTCTGGAGCACCGTGGGACCTCCCAGCCCTCTCCCCAACATCTGCATCTCAGTCTCCAGAATGGCTCTTTAAGGGTCAGAGGCAGATGTAAGGAGAATCAGAGGCACTAATGTATGTATGAGTGGAAAAAGGTGGCTTAAAACTCAACATTCAGAAAACTAAGATCATGGCATCTGGTCTCATCACTTCATGGCAAATAGATGGGGAAACAGTGATAAACTTTATCTTCTGGGGGCTCCAAAATCACTGCAGATGGTGACTGCAGCCATGAAATTAAAAGACGCTTCTTCCTTGGAAGAAAAGTTATGACCAACCTAGACAGCATATTAAAAAGCAGAGACATTACTTTACCAACAAAGGTCTGTCTAGTCAAAGCTATGGTTTTTCCAGTAGTCATGTATGGATGTGAGAGTTGGACTATAAAGAAAGCTGAGCACTGAAGAATGGATGCTTTTAAACTGTGGTGTTGGAGAAGACTCTTGAGAGTCCCTTGGACTGCAAGGAGATCCAACAAGTCCATCATAAAGGAAATCAGCCCTGAATATTAATTGGAAGGACTGATGCTGAAGCTGAAACTCCAATACTTTGGCCACCTGATGCGAAGAACTGACTCATTGGAAAAGACCCTGATGCTGGGAAAGGCTGGAGGAGAAGGGGATGACAGAGGATGAGATGGTTGGATGGCATCACCGACTCAATGGACACGAGTTTGAGTAGGTTCTGGGAGTTGGTGATGGCCAGGGAAGCCAAGAGTCAGACATGACTGACTGAACTGAACTGGTATGAGTGTGTGTGTCATGGTTTGCTGGTGTTTTGTGCTTATATATGTGTAGTGTGTGGTGTGAATGTGTGTATTTGTGTGCATGTCTGTGTATTTGTAAGTCTGTGAGTTTGTGTGTGAGCTGTGTGTAGGGTTGTGTGTTTGTGTGTGGAATGTGAGACATACAGTTTGTCTGAGGTATGTGTGTCTGTATGTGTAGTGGGGATGTGTGAGTCTGTGAGTTTGTGTATGAGGCGTGTGTAGGGTTTGTGTGCGGAGTGTGAGATGTTTGCCCTCGGTGTGTGTGTGTGTGTATGTATTCGGTATGTGTGTGATGTAAATGGGTACGTGTGGGTATGTGTGCTGTGAGTGGGTAGGGTTGTGAGTACGTATGTGTGTGGAGTGTGGAGAAAGGACTTCTCTCTCCTTCAGCCCAAATCCTTCGCAGCTGAGAGAGGGGACAGATTTCTGCCTGGCGCCTTTGGGAGGGACAGTCTGCACCCCCGGGCCGACCCCGCCCTTCTTCCGGAGCTGCCCCGCCCCCTCCCTCCAGGCTCCTCCCTCCGCTGCGCTTGGTATTGGGTGCCGCGCTGCTCTGTAGGTGGCAGCGTTGTAAGCCTGGTTCGCATCCTTGCATGGGGGGATTAGCTTCAGCAAACGTCTTTAAGACTTAAGCTTCTTGGAGGAAAAGAAAAAAAAAAAAAAAAGCACCTTTATCTGTTAAAAGAAAACTCTGCGAGTTTGGTTTTAACAAAACGACATTAACCTGAGACCCGGGGGATAGAGAGCCCGTTTGGTACCCGGCTGGGGTGCGAGTCATATATACTGCTTCCACGCTTCTACATTCTTACTCGCCTTTGAGTGGTGTGCATCAGAAAGGGTGAGAAAACTGGACACAGAGAAACCTCTTTAAATCCGGGCACCAGGGGGCAGGACCACCCTCCTTCTTTCTCTTTTCCACTCGCTTGCCTTTTCAGCCACTCGATCCACAACGGGAGCCCCATTCCTTAGGCAGGCCCCGCGCTAGCGCCCCAGGCACATAATAGAAGCAGACGTGGTCCCGGCTAACAGGAGGGAGACCAAAGGAAATGCACAATGAACCTGCACGGTGAGAGATGTGGTTAAAAATGGGACATGGCACCTTGGGACCTGGAGGAGGGGCTGGAGAGCTTCCTGGAGGAGGAGACACTGCGCTGAGTTTTAAAGAGCCGGTTGGAATTATCTGGGCATGGGTACATTTGGCAATATCTAGGAAGATTCTCTGGGGCTTCCCAGGTGGTGCTAGTGGTAAAGAACCTCCCTGCCAGTGCAGGAGACACTGATTCAATCTCTAGACTGGAAAGATCTCCTGGAGAAGGGCATGGCTACCCACTCCAGTACTCTTGCCTGAAGAACCCCACGGACAGAGCAGCCTGGCGGGCTACAGTCATGGAGTTACAAAGAGTTGGGCATGACTGAAGCGACTTAGCGTGCACGCACAGGAAGACTTTTGATTGTCAAAACTGGAGATGCAGAGGAGTTGCTACTAACATCTAGAGGGCAGAGGCCAGGGAGGCTGCTAACAGCCCTGCAGTGCACAGACAGCCCCGCACAAGGCAGGATTATCCGTACCCCAAATGACAGTGGTGCCGTGGTCCAGGCAGAGCAGGGAGGAAGGACATTCCAGGGAGTGTGGTGGGGCCCGAGAGAAGCTGAAGGATGCTGCACTTGCCTGGAAGGACGGCTAGGTAGGGGGTGAGCTTAGAAACAGGAGTCGAAATGCTGTCACATGCAGAATATTGAAGACCCTCGAATGCCTGCTAAGGAGTTTAGACCAGGAAGGCCCTTAAAGTGGTTTAAGCAGGGGATGCCATGGTGAGATAAGCTTTTTAGAAAGACTGTGTTGTGTGCTGAGAGGCAGATGAAATGGAAGGGGGCAGGGCTGGGCCTGTGGGGGGCAGGGAGTGGGTGGTGTTAACGCAGCCAGTGGAGAGGCCATCAGCGTGCGTCCATGGAAGGGCTTCGAATCCTGTTAGTTGACTCAGTGCAGTGGAATGTGGTTATATAACAGGGTCGCTTTTATATTTCATGAAGAAAAGCATTGGTGAGATGGGTAGCCAGTGTTTCTCCTGGCTACTGGTGCCCTTTCATTTAAATTGCCAGTCAGGTCAGCACGTTGCATAATGACATGAGCAATCCACTTTTGCTCACCCGAGCAGAATTCTCCAGGAGCCCAGATTCCGATGCTTGGATTGGGGACGAGGGGTGTCTGTGAGCAGATGTGTCGTCAAGGCAAGTGAGTTGTTTTTCTCCTCATTGTGGATCCTCCAGGGATCGGAGGTATTTTTTTTCACCTGACAAGGTGTTATGAGCCTAACTGTGTCCCCCTCCCAACTCTATGCAGAGTTCCTTAACCCCTCCTTAACCCCCAGGACCTCGGAATGTGACCTCATAAGGAGACAGCATCTTTACAGAAGTGATCAAGTTCAAACGGGGTCATCAGGATGGACCCTGATCCAAAATGACTGGTGTTCTTATAAAAAGGGGAAACTTGGAGACAGAGTCAGATTCATACACAGAGAAGATAATGAGGAGACACGTATAATTTTTTAAAAGTAGTACAAACTAATATTTTTGTTATTGTTGTCGTTTAGTCACTAAGTCATGTCTGACTCTGTTGCGACCTTCTGGACCGTAGCCCACCAGGCTCCTCTGTCCATTGGATTTTCCAGGCAAGAATCTTGGAGTGGGTTGCCCTTTCTTCTTCCAGGGGATCTTTCTAGTCCAGGGATTGAACCCACGTCTCCTGCATCTCCTGCATTGGCAGGCAGATTCTTTACCGAGCCGCCTGGCAAGCCCACTAATACTTTTATTATGGCATAAATGGGAGAGTGTCATCTGTAAGCCAAGGGACATCTGAGGCTACCAGAAGCTAGGAGAGAGGTGTGAAGAGATTTTTTTTGTCCTAGCTCTCAGAAGGAACCTGCCCACATGGTGACTTTGGGGCTATTCGCCTCCAGAACTCTGAGAGAATGAATTCCTATTGTTTAAGCCACTCGGTCTACGGTCCTTTGCCACATCAGTCCTACCAATTAATACAGTCAGAGTACACAGGATGATTAAAAAGGGGGAGGGCCTCGTGTATTTCAGAGGGATCCCTTGATCTCAGTAACACAAGTGAGGGGTTACTAGTGGGTGATTTAACAACCTTCAGTCACCATTTGCACCTGAAGCAGGAGGCAGAAAGAAAATCAAATTCCACAGAAATATGTTAATTGTCTAGTGCAGTCATTCTCGAAGTGTGGTCCCCAGACCAGCAGCATCAGCATCATCTGGCAATACAAACTCTTGGGCTTCTACGCAGAGAACCACCCTCCCTCCCCCAAATCAGAAACCCTCTGGTGGTGGTGATGGACACTCATATCTGAGAGCCACTGGCTTAGGTGTGGAAGACAGCGGAGAAGTCAGGGCATGCTGCACGGTGGAGACAGCACCCGAGATGGCCTTGAAGGATGGGTGAGCCTTCAGCGGGGAGGGACATTTCAGATGGAGCAGAGGCAGGGAGGGATGGAAGCCTGAGGCTTATTTAGGGGAAATGGAGCAATCCGGTTTACCCAGAGGGTAGAGTATGTGTTGGAAGAGGAGTGGGAGAAAAAGTAAGTACAGACACACAGTGGGAAGTGAGGATGAAGCCAAAGATGTTCTGTTGTGAGGGATTTGAAAGCTAGGATGAGTTTATGCCTAACGGGGAGACCTGGCAGGAGTTTCAGGACAGTTACTATAGATGATGCATCCATGTGTGATTTGTATGCGTGACACTCAAATTGGCTGAACCTGGTAGGATGCTCCCAGCCAACAAATCACTGAACACTCAATAGTGTTTCTCAAAATCTGGGCTGCACACTGGTGCTTCTTGAGATGCCAGAGGGGTCACACCAACACCAGGTTAAATTGACTGAATCACAGACCCCCTTTGTACTTCTTCTCCGGCTTTCCAGATTATGTCAAGGTAAAGTCTTAGATGGAGGTATCATTTCTCCAGCTCTAGCTTTTCTCTGTTTTTAACAAAATGTCATAGGACTCTGGTTGAAGATTTTCATCAGACTCCTGTTACTGCTAGAATTCACCAGCATTATTTTGTAATTCATTTGTGTTTACATTTGTAGCTGACTTTATGTCATGAGGAATGATACTGTTTTTACACTTATAGTGCTACAAATAAAATTGTATTTCAAAATAAATTTATTTAAGTGAAGACTAACTTAATTTGCTAATAATGTAGGTGGCTTGCAGATAAGGCAAAAATCCCAAAGGTGATTTTGGAATGATGGAAGCTGGGAAAACACCAGTGTAGAGTATGCAAAGAAAAGTACAAGTATTGAAGAAGGGCCTTGTATGTGAGGAGGGTGAGTTTCCAATGTAGGGATCTTAGGTCCGAATTGGTTTATTCCTCATGAGAACCACTGACAATTTTTTTTAGAGTAAACGTGATGTAATATTAGCTGTACATACGTGCATTTGTGTGTCTGGATGTACATTCATGTATGTCTCTACACAAATATGTGTAAATGTCTCTCTTTGTATTTATACATCTGTATATCTTTCTATATATATTGATACATGATTGCATGTGTCTACATAAGTCTGTTATATAGTATACATGTGTATATATGTACATTTGTGTCTGTGTACATATGCTTATCTGGATGTGTAACTATACGTGTGTAAGTGTATGCATATATATGTGCCTATGTACGTATATACATATAAAAAATATATGTGTATATGCATATGGTAGGAGCGTCCCTGATGACTCAGGGGTAAAGAATCTGCTGCCAGTGCAGGAGATGAAGGTTCAATCCCTAGGCTGGGAAGAGCCCCTGGAGAAGGAAATGGCAACCCGCTTCAGTATTCTTGCCCAGGAAATCCCATGGACAGAGGAGCCTGGTGGGCTGTAGTCCATGGGGTCGCAAAAGAGTCGGACACAACTTAGCAACTAGACAATAGCAACAACATGCATATGGGGGGATGCTGGGGACACCTTGAATTTGAAGCTGTTTAAGAATGCCAAGGGCAACAAACTTCCTCTACAGATATTCTAGTTTTCTCTCACGTGAAACTATTAAAAGGCAAGTGACTCCTTTATGTCCTGACCTTGCCCATTAGCCAGCAAGTTATGATTCTTCTCCCCACCACGTCTGAGCCAGTTTTGCCTCAAGTTGCTAAGCTCCCCTGATCGCCAGTGCTGCCTGAAGGCAGAGAGTGATGGGCAGTTGTCTCTGGGAGCAACATGATTTGGTCAGATAGAGTGTGGATCTGCCTGCCCTTTACTCAGCTAATCTCGGTTCCCACGGCCACTGGCTTCGGAGGACATCCATCTATGCCAGGGTTCTGGCCCGTCCTGAGAGTTCTTCTAGCACATGTTTCTGGTTGGTTGTTGGGCCTGGGGCAAAAGGAAAAAATTTTAAAAAGAGGCAGAGAGGGGGCCCATCTGCCTCTGTCTCCTCTTTGCTCAGTGACCCGGTGAGGTGGGAGGAGAAAGGTGCCTCCCGCCTGCCTTTCTCACGGTTGGCCACTGGGCTGGACAGCCTGCAAGAAGCGCCCATCTCAGTGGGCAGTGAGCAAGCGTGGATTCCGTGCAGCGAGGCTGCATCAGGAGGAAGGCAGTGAAGAGGCAAAGGCAGATCGTGCGGGGTCTTCAAGGCCACGCTGAGAATTCAGGTTTTATTCAGAGAGTGAGACAGGAGGCCATTGGAGGCTTGAGAGCTGGGAAGTGATGGGAACTGAGTGGCAGAAGGAATTGCTGTTGTTCAGACAGTGAATCATGTCTGACTCTGAATCCATGGACTGCAGCACGCCAGGCTTCCCTGTCCTTCACAGTCTCCTGGAGTTTGCTCAAACTCATGTCCATTGAGTCGGTGATGCTATATCTAATCATCTCATCCTTTGTCATCCCCTTCTCCTCTTGCCCTCAGTATTTCCCAGCACCAGGGTCTTTTCTAAATGAGTCAGTTCTTCACATCAGGCAGCCAAAGTAGTGGAGCTCCAGCTTCAACATCAGTACTTCCAATGAAGATTCAGGGTTGATTTCCTTTAGGATTGACTGGTTTGATCTCCTTTCTGTCCAAGGGACTCTCAAGAGTCTTTTCCAGCACCACAGTTCGAAAGCATCAATTCTTTGATGCTCAGTCTTCTCTTTATGGTCCAGCTCTCACATACATTCATAACTACTGGAAAAAGCATAACTTTGACTATATGGACCTCTATCAACAGTGATGTCTCTGCTTTTTTAATATGCTGTCTAGGTTTGTCATAGCTTTCCTGTCAAGGAGCAGAAGGAATATTTTTCTCTAATTCCAGGTACCCAAACCACCTTCCCAAGTTCAGATGTCTCCTTGGCCTCATGAATGTTAGCATATTTTTATGTCGGCAGCCACTATAGCAGAACCCACCCCAGAGCAGAGCATGAGACAAAAAACCAAAGAGGCTGACTCCACGCTTCCAAGATTCCATGTGTCCCAAGGTGTGGCCAAAATAAAGAAATAAAATTAAATTAATTAAATAAAACCAAAAAGGCTGACTCCATGCTTACACTGCATGGGGGTGTACTTTTGATTCCCTGGTATGGGAACTAAGATGCCGTGTGCCCTGAAGTGTGGCCAGAATAAATAAATAAAACCAAAGAGGCTTTACTTAAGAAAAGAAATTGATGACAAATTATAAACTTGTTTACCATCTTTCCCACGAGACTGTAGGTACCTTGACAGCAGCAAGTGTGTTTTGCTCATGGCTATGACTCTTGAAGCTTAAACAGTATCTGAGATTGTAGATGTCAATAACAGCTTGCTGGGTTAATAGATGATCACCCTGTACTTAGTTTCCAAGTAATGTCTCTTGGCCTGAGAGCAGAAATTCAGCCAGAAAAGAGGAGGGGGAGGGCTCGAAGAAAGAGAAAGGTGGGAGAGGCCCTTTTGGAATTCATCGATGGAAAAGCCCAAAGGAAAGCACATCGTGTGCTTACGATAGATTGCAGGTAGAAAGTAATCCACAACCAAAACATTTCTGTCTGAAAAGGCCAGGTCCTGCGTAGGACTTCTCAGGATGCCTGGATTTCCAGGTGCCAGCTCAATCACCCACCAAAGGAGAAAGTGCAGGCAGGAGACTGGAACTAATACCTTCTGGGTTTCACGTTTGGCTCCCCGTGGCTATGGTGGGGTCTGAGCAGGGCAGCGCTGGAGAGAGCAGCGGCCACACCCCTTCAGTGCCTCCCAAGGAGGCAGCATCTCTGCTGTGAAGATGCTGCTAATGCAGTCACATCAGCGTCTGGAGCAGAGAAGGGGGACGGAACCCCAGGATGCATGTGTGTGTCATATTTTCTGCCAGAACTGACAGTAATATTGAGTGACAAGCGAAACCCCATTGTACAGTATTTAAATGGTTAAAAAAATTTCACCCAAGAGTGTGAAGATGTGGAAGGTGTCTGGAATGGTTTCCTTAGGTCCGGCATAGCACCTTGCCTGCCATCCGTTTCCACCACCAGCAGTAAACTCCTAGGACCCTGCAGCCTCTGTGGAATTTCTGTTTTCACTGACTGCGTTATGCAAAAAGCCATTGCGTGAACAAGGCAGGCCCCCTTTTAATCACAGCTGAGGTGAGACATACGCTTCATCCCCCCAAATAAATGTTGGGGCATTAACTTTTAAGTGCTACATCGGGTTTATCTATTTAATGTTTTATTCAGAATTTCTGTCCTCTTTTTAAAATGCTGTTTTTCATTTGACTCTACAAGACGGCAGCCTTTGGGAAGATGTGCGATTAGGCTGGGAAATGTCCCCTTTGGGGACTCCTTCTGATTTTCCACCAACAGTGAAGCCTGAGGCCTGGATTCATGGCCTGCTCATGCTTCAGGGAAGGAAGATGGGGTTGGGCCTGGGAGATCCCTTCCTGTGTGTACAGTCATGGATGATCAGGGGACCGGTGAGGACTGTTAGTGATCGCTCCTCTCCTCTCCCCAACGTTACTTGATTAACATTAACTACCATGACAGATAACTCAACCGCCCTCAGTTTCAACGGGTTTGCCAAACTACAGCTGAGGGCCAAGTCTGACTGTCTGTTTTATTTGTAAATAAAGTTTTATTGGCACACAGCTACATTCATTCGTTTACAGATTGCCAAAGGAAGCTTTCATGCTGCAAGGGCAGAGTTGGGTCGCTGTGACAGAGACTAAATGGACTGTAAAGCTGAACATATTTGCTGCCTAGCTCTTTATATAAAAAAGTTTGCTGAACTCTGACTTCCTACTAAAGCTCATTTCTCACTCATGCAATGGTCTAGTGCAGGTCAGTAAGCAGTTTTTTTTTGGGGGGGGGCAGTGAAAGACCCAGTTCCTACCACCTGTGGCCCTGTCCTTCTCTAGAGTTTTCCAAGGTCAGCCAGGGGAGGAAGAGGTGGGAAGGTGGGGAGGAGACTTCTCACCTCTTAAAAAATGCTGGCTTGTGTCCTATTGGTTAGAACTAGTCATGTGGCCACACCCAGCAAGGGATGCTGGGAAATGTAGTCTCTGGCTAGGCAGCTACCTCCCATAGTGACCACACCCCACACTATTTACCTAAAGGGGAGCACAGGTTTTGGACAGATAGCCATCATCTCTTTTCCCTCTATGCTGAATCTATCTTTGAATCATCATTCTGCCACTTATTGACTGTGAAACTTTGAGGAGTTCAATTAAAGACCCACAGTGTGGATGCCTCAATGTTCTCATCTCTGAAGTGGGTATAACAGTCGTGCTTACCTCACAAAGTTGTTGTGAAGAGTGAGTGATACTATACGCTGTCGTCCATAGAACATGTGTGGCATGGGGCATTTAGAGAACAAGTGCCAGTCACCAGTGATGACGATGGCTTTCCAGCAACTCCACAGAAAAACAGCAGCATCCTCTAGTCATAGTCCTGAACCCCCTGGGCTTCTGTGAGGGGAGCTGAGTGTATGTGAAAAGGGATGCTTTCCAGAGAGATGTGTCCAGGCCAAGGCCATGGGGACAGACAGAAGGTGGAAAGGGCCCTCTCGTCAAGACACAGAATGCCTGGGAGGAAGGAGAAGAGAGCAAGCAGAAAGCCTGGTTCACGGGTGCAGCAGCATCTCTGGCTCTGTCCTTTACAGGAGACAGCATCCCTGGCTTGTCTGAATGGGAAGATGCAGAGGCTCTGGGCCAGCCCCCCCAGAACTTAAATACTTCCAGCAACATCCCACAAGAGCCCCTCCTGCCTCACCAGGTACCCCTTTCACCACAGAAGACAAACATTCTACTTATACTCAGAGCAACTGGTTGGTGGTAAGGATTTATCATTCCATTTCACAAATGGCAAGATGGAATCACTGGCAGACACGCCAGCCTCACACAGCTGGTCAGTGCAGACCAAGCCAGGCTCCTACCCTGCTCTTGGGATCATAGAGGTTGTGACCAAGACAAGCCAAGACAAGCATTCCTTGGAGAGGAAGCTCATTACATTCTACCATTGATATTCAAATACTGGTGTTCTTGCCAGCTAAACTGCTAAACTGTGCTGTGAGGTCTTAGACAAGCCCCTTCTCCCTGTGTCCCAGTTTTCCCATCTGTGATATGGACAACTTCTTTTTAAGGCCCCTTACACCGTCATGCATATATCTTGCGTTGAGGGGAAGCTATTAATGACTCATTCTTTCATGCAACAAATAATATTTGAGAGACCTCTATAGGCTGTGAATGCTGTGGATATACAGCAGCCAACAAAACAGGCCAAACCTTGTGTCGTCTTTGTGGCGACAATGTAGTGTGTGTGTGAAGCGGGGAGATAAAGTATGAAACATGTCAGTTGGTGATAAGCACTAGGGAAAAAATGGAGCAGGGAAGGGCAAAAGAAGGGTTAGGGTGGTGGTGCGATGGGGATTCAGTTTTAAGTAGAGCCATCAGAGGACTTTGCTGAGAAGGAGCCATTTGAGAACAGACAGAGCCTGTGGGAGAGGGTGTAATTCCTGCCAGAAACTTCAGGAAGAGCATCCATAAGTGAGGGAACGGCATGTTCAAAGGCCCGGAGGTTCCTCCAGCTGATACAAAGAATCTGAAAGCACCTGCTTTCACGGTTTCCCTTTTTTTTTTTTTTTGGGGGGGGGAAGAGAAAGAAAAGTAGGTGTGGTTCTTGTTTCACCTGCCTCTAATTGAGTGGAGTTGCTGATTTTCCCTGGGGTTGTTTAAGACCTGTCACGGCCCCTGTCTGCTGGAGGTGCTCTGCTCTCCGCGTTCTCTGTGGCTCCTCCTGGCTTGCCTGTGCGGCTGAGAGGGGCATCTCCAGGTTCTTCGGTTGATGGAAAGGGAGAATCAGAGATTGGTCCTAATGCTCTTTTTGGATCAGGGGACAAAGTGATCTGAAGATTGAATTTAGGAAGGACTTTTTTTTCCTTTTTCTTCCCCAAACCTTTTGTGTACTTTGGGTACATTGCACGGACTTCGCTGATGGCTCAGCAGTAAAGAATCCACCTGTAATGCAGGAGAATTTGGGTTCAATCCCTGGGTTAGGAAGATCCTCTGAAGAAGGAATTGGCAATGCACTCCAGTGTTCTTGCCTGAGAAATCCCATGGACAGAGGAGCCTGGTGGGCTACAGTCCATGGGGTCATAAAAGAGTCAGACATGGCTAAGTGACTAAGCACACACTTTGCATCAACCACACTGAAATGCAGAGAAAAAGAGACTCCTCCCAAATAACAATAATAAATAACAATAGCAATAGCTTCCTGTCTGTGGTGGACAGTGCCTCGAGGATTTTATTTTTTGACATTTTGTTACTCCTGTCATGCCGATGAGGTGCAGAAAGCTGAAGTGACTCACCCCACATCATTCACGTAGTGAGAACCTAGGTCTGGATTTGAACCCTGCTCTCAGTCGCTAAGCAGTCATGAATCCTGCCACCGAGTGGGAGGATTCTGAAGGTCTTCGTTGCCTCCTCCTGCCTTTGTGTGTTTTTTCCTATGGTGAGCATACAGAGCTTCTATAACCAGGAAGAAGGTTGGACTGAAAACAGAAAATGTGGAGCCAGACAGTGAGTGTCATGTGAGTTGGAGAGCCTGCCGGGGTTGACTCCAGGACTTGGCCGCCAGCTTGCTTTGCCTCACTTGCTTAAGCCCCTTGCCCCCCTTTCTCCTCTGGAGGAAACTTCCACTGCCTCAGATACATAACGTCATTGCGACTCTGTCCAAAGCTTTGTGTGGAAGTCTCCAGGGTTTGCAGCAAGATTCCTCTGAAGCAAGGCTGTATCTTCCCCCATGAACCTTGGCATCCCCTTGCCTGCCTCTCACACAGGGGACACACTGGGGGCGGGGTGGCTCTTGTCAATGCCCTTGGGTGGACCCTGCCCAAGACGCTGCTCTTGTGCATTTGTTTTCCCTCCCGGGGCAAATTGTTTTCCTGGAGTCAAATTAGAAGGTTCGCTGGCCTCCTTACTTTAACACATTCCAGGAGTCCTGCTGCTTCCCCAATCTGGCAAGTTTGAGACACAACACCTTTCTTTAAACTCTGGAGTCATGAGTTTCCTATAAACATGAAAGTGTTATGATTCAGCTGCGCCACGAACACTTGCTTTTCCTTCTTAGCCTGTCTAACCTCTCTGTGTGTCTCTCAATTCCCTCCTCTGCTCTTGTCCCTTCTCCCCTCCCTGTCCTCTCCACCTCCTTCCACTCTCTCTCTATTCCTTTCTTCTCTTCATTCCATTTTCCTCCCCTCTGATCCTTCTCCAGCCACGTCCCTCAGCCACCCCAGCCTCTCTCCGCTTCAACCATCTCATTCACTCTTGGATCATTTTGTGGGAGACTGTGCTTGAATTAAAAGCTCATTTCATTTCTTCCAAAAATGAGCAACCAACCAACAACCAAATAGCTATTTTGTGTCCATAGGTGGTTTCTCAAGTCACTCAGCTTCCTTGACACAAAATCCTTGCTGAGCCAGGGGAGAGCTTTTATGCCTGCCTTCAGCGAGCGAGGAGTCGGGGGTTATACTTGAACGTGGGTCTTTCTGCCTGTGCTTAGTACTCTCGTCTGGATATCACTCTGACTCTGTGGCTTCAGTGGGACTGCAGAATGAGAGTCTGAAGGCCAGGCCCACCATGGGCCATTGTGTCATTTCCAACAGGTAACACAAGGCAGAGACGAGGCAGTAAGGACATGGGTTGTCTGAGTCCAAAGCACATCTTTGCCTAGAATTCTGTATGGCATCGATAAAGTCTTCATAAGAGTCTAGCATGAGCCGCAAATCCGATGAATGGGCAGGTATCTGATGGGAATCTGATGGGCTTAATGTGAGCCCTTGTCTGTCCTGGGGAGAATCTGGATGCCGTGGTAGTTGAGGGCAAGTCTTTGGGTTTGAATTCTGGCCCTGATGACCATCCATCTAACCTTGGATGAGTCATTTAACCTCTCTGGGCCCTAACTCGCTCTTCTGAACAATGGACACCATGACAGCTTCACATGTAGATTAAATGGCGTAATGTGCAAAGTTTCTGGCATAGAGCCCATGTTTAATAAACATTTCTCATCAGTCTTTTCACTGTTTGGAGATGTCATTTTCTTTGTATGTAAAATGTTACCAGTGCCCACCTCCCAGGGCTGTTGGAAGATTAACTGAGACACCATATGTTGATGACTTATTTGGAGGGCCTATGGAAATGAGTGGGTCTGTTATCACTCATATTATTTCTGTCTGCAGGTACAACTAGCAAGACAAGAATGCCCATTTATATCCAATACACTGAAAACTTTCATCTCATAAGAAGTCATTGAACCAGGACATAGGGAAATACCAGAACGCTCTTTCTGGACCTTTAATTCCACCATACCTATTTCTTTCATCAATAGTTATTGAGAAGTTCTCAGTTCTCACCATCAGTTGCAATAGTAGAAATATAGACTCATGTTGGTGTTCAGATCCTGGTCTGCCACCTGAATGGTTTTAAGATTTGTGCCATATTTCCAAGTAAATCTCAGCCTAAGTTTCTCATCTATAAAGCTGTAATCATAATACTGACTTTGAAGAGTCGTTATGAAAACCGTACTTGTCTGCACCCAGATATATACAAGACATAAGTACTATAGAAAATCACCAGTAGATCATGTGGTATCTGTCCAATATATTCTACTTGGCTTCTTCTGGTGCTTATAGAGCCAGTGCCTTCGTTGGCTCAGTTATTCCTGATTTGGAAATACCTCGTTCTCGAGCTTTGAAATGCAACTGGAATACCAGGAGCAGCTGGTGGTCATCATTTTGTTTGTTTATGAATTGGTATACGGTTAGCCTGGGAGAATTCAGTTGGAATCTACCTCCTCAGCATCTGCAGCGGATTGCTGCAGTGAGAATCCTGGCTTCTCCTCTTACCGGCTGCTGAGATGTTGGGCCAGCCTTTTGGATTTCACTTTCCTTTTCTCTAAAATGGGTTTAATAATAGATCTACCCTTAGAGGGTGATCCAGAGGGGCTTCTAGGAGGGCGGAGCCTACATATAATAGGTGCTCAATATTGTTTTAATGAGTGTATGCACTTGCCTTTTGGAGTACCTCCTCCACAAGATTAAGCTCAGTGAGGGCTGGCTCCATCACCTATGACAGTGCCTGCAATATGGTAGGTGTTCAGTAAATATGTGTTGAATGGATCCATGCTGGATCCATCTGTTGATGTCATCCGTCTTTCAGTGCCTAATGTACCTGAGAGCTGGGAAGGCACAGGTTTCTTAGAGGACCCAACTCTGGTCTCCCTTCTCCCACCCACTCAGTGTCTGGTCCCCAAAGTCCTTGGGAATGCTTCTCTAGGGGTTCTGGCAACCACCTGCCCCTTGGAAGGACTTCTCCCAGAGCCAGATCCATTGAATCTCAGCCAACGAAGACTGCTTAGTTGTTAACGAGTCTGAAGCTGCTTGGTGAGCGGTTTAGCACGGTGCTCAGAGGTAAGAGGGAGAAGCCCACGGGATGCAGTGGCATCGCGCACATTATGTACGGTTTCCATAAAGGCTCTTCAAAGTCAGTATTATGATTTACAGCTTTATAGATGAGAAACTAAGGCTGAGATTTGCTTAGAAAATTTTCACGGATCTTAAAACCAGGTTTCAGAAGTGCAGGGGCCTGACCGAGACCCTGCACAACTCAGTGACGTGTCCAGACTCTGTACCTTGGTCCTCTGTGCTGGAGCTGGCATAGATAGGATCCCTACTACACCTGGCAGGAGAGTATCAGGGATCATGATGGTGATTATTATGAGAGGACAATAATGCTATTCACTGAATAATTAATAGGGGCCAAGCACTTTGTATGGTGCTTTATATGTACTTAATTTTATTTCATCCTTACAACATCATGGGTTACACTGTAATTATTTACCCTCATTTTGCAACTGAGTATTGAAATACTTAGTTCATTGGCCTTATCTCAAATAGCTAGTGAGCACATTTGATCTCTTGCCTTCAGAGTCCACGTTCTCCTTGGCTGTTCAGAAACTCAGTAGTTAAAACTCTAATTTTATATTATTGAGCATCCACTGTGGGCCCCATGCATTAACCTCCTACTTTGTACTGTAATCATAATATGCAGACCTTCAGTTTTATATTTATTGGTTTACCTACACCATGGAAGGTGTTTTCTACATAATAGGTTTCTGGACTTGCTGGAAAAGTAGTGCAGGGCGGGTATGAGAATTCCCATTTTCATTTCAGGAAACTGAACCCAAAGAGCTACAGTGAGCATGGAGGTGCATGCAGGGAATGAAGGATAGAGGCCAGGTCTCGATGGACAGTCACCTGACCTCAAGGTTGGTCCTGCTTCCCTACACCAGCGCTTCTAAAAACAACATTGATGATGGGATCCACTTCTTAAAAAATTGAGTTTTGATTGTCAGATACTTTTCTAAAATACAATAAAAAATGATTACTGGACAAATGATCTTACATTTGGACATTGCAACAGTGCCAAATTGCTAAAAGTGCGTCTAGACACTTAACTCTCAGTTTCTGTTGCTCTTGTCCTGAAACCGTAACAACCAGGTCCACGGACCACACTCTGAGTTGCTAACATTCCTTGAGATGCACACACTGCTTCTCCACTACATCCTCTTTCTCTTGCCCTGCATCTCCCACCCCTCCACATACATTGCATCACCAGATAGTGAAACTCGTTCATTCGTGTCCGACTCTTTGCGAGTGGGGCTGTAGCCCACCAGGCTCCTCTGTCCATAGAATTCTCCAGGCAAGAATACTGGAGTGGATTGCTGTTCCCTTCTCCAGGGAGTCTTCCCAATCCAGGGATCAAACCCAGGTCTCCTGCGTTGCAGGTAGATTCTTTTACCGTCTGAGCCACCAGGGAAGCCCACATCACCAGAAGGTTGTCTCGATTAATTGTTCTGAGATGGAGCCTGAGCATCTGAATTTCCAAAAAGTACCCTACATGATGCTCATGTGTAGCCAAGGTTGAGTGTCTGTGTCCATTATTTCACTTGCAACTGTCCTTTCAAGGATTCAAGTGGGATGATGTTCCTTATCTTTGTCGTGTCTTACTGATGGAGAGCTGAAGGTCAGAGAGACGGGGTTCACCACAGAGCCAGATCTAGTCTGCAGTCCTAGCTCAGGGCTCTTGCTGCTCTTCTGGTACCCTAGAGAAAGCCCCTGCCTTTCTACAAGACCCTGGAACCCCTCTGCTTAAGGCCTGATTAGTGGAAGTCCTCAGGCACTCCCTAGCTGGATGGTGAGGAAGGGAAAGGAACGAGGAAGTTGGTACCTGGGCAGGAAGGGAAGGTCGGAGCAGCTCCTGGAGGCTGAAACTGCATCCGAAATTGCAGGGACCTGTGTGTGTGGATCCTCAGTGACTGGTGGAGAAACAGGGCTTGGACCAACCAGCCTCCTGAGGGCTTTGTGATTCCAGCGATACTGAGCTCAGTAGCCTGACTGGCACGAGTCTGCTTCTCTCTTTTCCTCTTTATTTACAACGCTACCACGAACCTGTAGAAAAATACAGAGAGCTGTTTTACAACACCAGCCAGCCTATCTCCTAAGACTGAATGTTTACCCGAGCTTCTGGCCCAAAGTGGAGTCTATTAAAAAGTTGACCAAGATTAGAGACTAAATGTTCGGAACCAGCTACCCCTGGGGAAATGTTCTTTCAGATCATGAGCCCAGAGCTTCAGGAGCTTTTCATTTCTGCAGGATAATTTCTCTTTCAGCCTGGAAGTCACTGTGGAGTGAATCCAGGAGCCACCATTTCTGATGTCTGTGGTTCTGAATCCTTTCTAGCCTGTGGGCTGAAGCTGTGATTGTTGTTCATTTGCTCAGTTGTGTCGACTCTTTGCAGCCCCAAGGACTGCAGCACACCAGGCTTCCTTGTCCTTCACTATCTCCTGGAGTTTGCTCAGACTCATGTCCATTGAATTAGTGATGCTAACCATCTCATCCTCTGTCGTCCTCTTTTCCTCCTGCCCTCAATCTTTCCCAGCATCAGGGTCTTTTCCAATGAAAAGACTAATGGAAAAGACCTTTGGAAAAGAGCTTTTCCAATGAAAAGCTCTTCACATCAGGTGGCCAAAGAGTTGGAGTTTCAGCTTCAGCATCAGTCCTTCCAATGAATATTCAGGACTGATTTCCTTGAGGATTGACTGGTTGGATCTCCTTGCAGTCCAAGGGACTCTCAAGAATCTTTTCCAACACCACATTCAAAAGCATCAATTCTTTGGCACTCAGCTTTCTTTATGGTCCAACGCTCACATCCATACATGACTACTGGATAAACCATGGCCTTGACTAGAGGGACCTTTGTTGGCAAAGTAATGTCTCTGCTTTTTAATATGCTGTTTAGGTTTGTCATAGCTTTCCTTCTGAGGAGCAAGCGTCTTTTAATTTCATGGCTGCAGTCGCCATCCATGGTGATTTTCGAGCCCAAGAAAATAAAATTTGTCACTTCTTTCATTTTTTTTCCATCTCCCCAGGAGCCACCACTCCTGATGCCTGTGGTTCTGAATCTTTTCTGACCTGGGCTGAAGCTAACCTGGCTACAATCTCAGAAAAAAACATTTGCTGAACAAATGAGTAGCAAAAAAGGAAATTGGGGCATGGAGTGGGGGTGGTTTAATCCACTTGAGAGCAAACTGTTTTCCTGCTTTGGGTGGATAAATTGTTTATATGCAAATAATGCTAATTAGAAATGCCTTTTATCTTTACATTAAAGTGTGCCCACGGATATCTGCTTAGAAATACTATTTTCACTTTCCTCTTTGAAATGCCTCGGAGAGTTTGCCATTTTCTCTCTGCCATCCTTTTGACAATACCTACCATTTATTGTGCTCCTGCCGCATGCCAGACTGTGATGGATGCTTTACATGCATGATCTAATTCTAATCCTTACAACCTAATAATAACAATAATCACGACAGCAATGATTATAAAACGATAACGAACAATAACTCTCATGCACTGAACACTTTGCACATGCCAGGCATTGTGCTGAATGCTTGCTTTAACTGCACCATCTCATTTTATTCTTACACCTGCCACGCAGGAAAGGACTATTTGTCTGCCCATTTTACCAGTAACGTATCAGCAGTGGGAGTGATTCCCCCGCTTCTTTTATTGCTGGGGCAACTGAGACACAGATCTGGCAGTTTGTTCAAGATCACAAGCTGACATTGGGATCTGAGTTTCTCAGAGATCCCTGTTTCCCTGAACTTATCAGAGAATGAATCATCTCACTGTTGGACATCTCAGTCGTGTCCGACTCTTTTGTGACCTCATAGACTGTGTAGACCGCCAGGCTCCTCTATCCATGGGACTTTCCAGGCAATAAAACTGAAGTGGGTTGCAATTTCCTCCTCCAAGGGATCTTCCTCACCCAGGGATCAAACCCACATCTCCCACTGGCAGGCAAATTCTTTACCACTGAGCCACCAGGGAGGCCCTTCATCTCATTGAAAGTGAAAGTCGCTCATTCGTGTCCAGCTCTTTGCAACCCCATGGACTATACAGTTCATGGAATTCTCCAGGCCAGAATGCTGGAGTAGGTAGCCTTTCCCTTCTCCAGGGGGTCTTCCCAACCCAGGGATCAATCCCAGGTCTCCAGCATTGCAGGCAGATTCTCTACCGACTGAGCTATCAGGGAAGCCCAGCTTTATGGCATCATCTCATTGGGTCTTGTTAAAAATATATTTTCTTAAAAATAAAGTTGTTTTCTTGGGTCTTAGAGGGATTTGGGGAAAAAAGTGGGATCTGAGCCACGGTTTAGTCCACAATCATTGAATGCAACCCCAGCCTCTGCTGAAACAGAGCGTTTAGAGCTGTATCCCTGGGTTTATTCTCATTCGTGACAATCAGAATTTCCAAAGTGTATGTGCCTCTGAGTCTGGGATCTGGGCAGTCAGAGCAGCCTTGCAATGAGAAGCAAGTTTCCTTCCCGCTCACCTTCACAGTACAGTGTGGAGCTGGGTGTGCTGCATCCGGGTGAAGGCAGGGACAGGCCAGCTAAGGACAGTGACCTCCCTGGTCGAGATCCCCACATGCAGCCTCAGCACTAGCTGGATCGGAGGCCCCCACCCTTCTGTGCAAGCGTCTCCCAGGTGGGCAGCCTGAATGGCCTCCAGGACCTCTCGCCTGTCTGCATGCAGGGCTGGCTGCAGAGTGGAGCTGAGGCCTGGACACCACGGTGCAAGATGGGTAGGTGAGCTGTCCTCCAGGGGCTGGAAGGTGTGTCAGCTGCGATGGGGCTGCTCCCCCGGGGCCTGCCTTCTGGTGTTACCTCCCCAACCCCACCTTCTTCTCTTCCGACTCTCCCTAGTAAACACCAGCCTCCCTTTTTCTCCTCTTGATCAGAATTCTTATAACACCCACTAGTGTTTCATTTATCAGGTATTTATTGTCTCCCATTTTGGTTTTGTATTTGAAGTGGCCCACATGTTTTGCTTTGCCTCTCAAGCTGGACTAAGTGCCTCCCGATCAAGCCTCCTTTTAATAATTCTTCTTTTTAAAGTTGTCATCTTAACCCTTTTCTTTAGTTATAAGCATGGCATGTACTCATAAAAAATTTGAAAGAATGCCTCAGAGTCAAGACTCAGTGACCTAATGAAGCAATGGCTTTGGGAACAGAATTCAAGGAGGGGGGTGCCAAAAACTGATATCAAGATAGATGCTGCTTTAATGCAATACTTAGAAGGACAGAAATTAATGTACAGAATTCTATGATGAACAAAATATTGAACTTTGAAATAAAAAGAGGATCCGACAGGACTAGGACTCGGTATCAACCAGGTGGATCAGACAAATGCAGGGTCACACCCTGTCTTTATTTCAAATTCTGGTATTTCTGTCATCATGGATTTTTCTTGCATTTATTTTGATTTGTAAAAGTGTGGCATTCAACTCTTCTCTTTATTGCTGAGTCTTTTGACACCTTCTTAAATTCTGTACCCAAAGCAAACATCTCATTCACTTTGCCCAGGTCCCAGCCCTGATAATAATTAATGACCAGTGTTTATTGAGCATTCACTGGGTTCCAGGCTTGTTCTCATGCTTTTTAAAAAATGTAATTTTTAATTTAATTTTAAAATTTAATTAATTTATTTTTAATTGTATAATATTATATTTGTTTCTATCAAACATCAACATGAATCAGCCATAGGTTTCCCTATGTCGTCTCCCATTTGAACATCTCCCCATCCCACCCCTCTAGGTTATTACTGAGCCCCGGTTTGAGTTCCCTGAGTCATAAAGCAATTTCCTTACTGGTTGTCTACTTTACATATGGTAATGTAATTTTAAAAATTTATTTATTTGACTGTGCCAGGTCTTAGTTGGGACACGTGGGGTCTTCAGTCTTTGTTGTGGCATGTGGGTTCTTTAGTTGGGGCATGTGGGATTTAGTTCCCTGACCAGGGATTGAACCTGGATCCCCTGCTTTGGGAGTGAGGAGTCTTAACCACTGGACTACCAGGGAAGTCCCTGGTTTTCATGCCTTTTATGTGTACAGTCCACACAGCAACCTCATGAACTAGGAATTGATATTGTTCACATTTCTCGGAGTGGTTTTCATAACTTTCTACTAATGCAGCTTGAATGAGGCCAAACCAAGACCTAGGCTGTTTGGCTCTAGACCAGCCACTGGGGTGACCACACTCTGTGCAGAAGTAATTTCCAGTCCTGCCTCCGTCATCGTCTTCCCCGGGTAGCCTTCTCTGACCACCAGACTCATCAGCTGCCCCATGATGGCACCGTCACAGCATTATTTACTTGTCTGTCTTCTTCCCCGGCCTCTTAAAAATAGCCATTTCTTCATCTTCCCATGGTTATCTTGTGGCCTAGAGGGGAGGTTCCCCCTCTGCTTTGGGCTCAAGATGGGCTCTGGACTCAACCCTATTTGCCCCATAGAAATACCTCTGAGAGAACAGAAAGAGGCTTCTTGTCTCTTCGTTGATAAACACAGCTATTCCCAGCTTTTGTGTTCATCCATCGTGGCCCATTAAGCAGCAATGGCCTGGGGCCATTTTCCATTATGACTGATGACATTTGAAGAATCAGCAGAGACAGTGTGGAGGCTCCATCCTGCCCGGTCTGTGTGAGGAACAGTGGTGGGGTCAGGGGTGGTTCTGGTCCAGTCAGAGATGCAGAAGCCCCCACTGCCCCTTGCAGGGGATCAACGTCGTCACTGAAAGTGGGAGAGGAACTATTGCAACCCTGCAACCAACTGAACACCCAGCCTCTCAGTTATCTGTTCATCTCAGAGTCACTATGCCAGACACTTTGGCCCCAGCAGGGATCGGGGACAACAGGGCTCGCTGCCTTCATCAGGCGTATGATTTGTTGAGCGCCATCTGCGTTGTATACAGAAATGGGTTTATGGTTGTGTTGCAGAAATCAGTACTCGAGAAGCCAAGCACCACACTCGGAGAATCAGAGAACTCAGGTTTATTATGCCAGCGGGCCCAGAGGAGTTAACTCTCCAAGCTCTGAGCCCTGAACAAAGGGGTTACAGTTTTTATACACGGACAGGCATGATTAAGCGGGTTTGCAGGGGCTGGGCGATTGCAAAGAGCAGGAGAAGGGTGTGTGAGATAAGCTCCAGTTCCTAGTATTGAGAGTCCCCACTTTCTGAGACCTACATGATCTAGACTTTGCAAGGAGCAAGCTGAGTTTCAGAGGCAGAAGGAGCAGGAGGTTATATAACAGTTTTAACTTTTCCTCTTCAGTTGGAGCACAGTGGCAGCCCCTTACAAACACTGGGTACAGCGTCCTGTGCTTCCCGGTGTGGAAAGTGGGGGTCTGAACCTGACCTGTCCACGCTGTGTGCTGAGGTTGCCTGGGGTGAGGAAGGGAACACTCACTGTTCAGTTGAGAATTGAGCAACTTTCTAATATCCCAGGTGCCTTTCTAATATCCAAGGTGCCTGTTCCCTACCCCAGCATAGGCTGGCTTGCTGCTGCTGCTGCTGCTGCTAAGTCGCTTCAGTCATGTCCCTATGACCCTCGCCAGCTTCCTTTGCTCAGGGCAAGCCCTCCGTGTTATTGCAGGAGGGTCTTCCATCCGTCCTTCGGGACAGCAAACGTTCGGATAGGACTGAGCGACTAGCACTACTGCCTGGGGTGCTCATTTCCTGGACCGACCACGAGCTTTCTCAGAGCGGAGACTGATTTGTTTTCCCTCCTGTCCCTGCAGTTGCTGTGGGCCTGGTAAATAGTACCTGCTCAGCAAACATTTGTTGAAGGAATGTGGTGAATGGATGATTGAGCAGTTGAAAACGCTTGGGAGCAAGCTTGTGCTGCAATGTTAAGTGCGTGCAAATTAATCTAGTGCAAACTGCCTATGTAAGGGCAAAGTGGCTTTCCAAATATAAGTATTCTCAAAATCTGAAGTGCTTTCAGAATCAGCAGGAAGTCTTTTTTTTTTTTTTGCTTAAGTAAGCTAGTCATTGTGTCACTATGAATTTGAAGTAAGTCATCTTAGAAGCAGTCTCTGGTGGTGTGCCACAGGTCCCTGTACTTGGGTCTGTTTGATAAACACTGTGAGTCTTTCGGGTCTGTGGCTTCCTCTCCATCTTTCCTCCTATGTTTTATAAGACTCCAATTATTTCTCATTTGGGCCATCATAACAACCTTCTAAATGCCCTCTTACCCTTCTATCCGTCCGTCTTCACATAGACACTAGAAAAAAAAAACAAGTTTTTTTCTGAAATGCAAATGTCATGTTCCTATTAATAAGCCATTCCTTGTGGATAAAATCCATGTCACTTCACCTCCTGCCTAAGTCCCTCCGTTTGTAGCTTTCCAGGCTTGTCTCTCTTCACTTTCACCTGTATTTCAACCACTTAAAATACTTGTCACTTCCTGAGACACCTCCATGCTTTTGTAAGGCTTTTCTATTTGTCTGGGGCTCCTGTTCCATTCTCACCTGTTAACCCCTGCTGTTCCCATAGAACCCAGCTTTTTCTAATAATAGCACTTAGGTACACAGTCATCTATTTATGTCTCTGTCCCTCTTACTTGGTTGTGAGCGTTCTGAAGTCGGGGTCACGCTTTCTTCATCTATTTATCTTCAGCTGCCCTTTGGGTTCGGCTCATAGTAGCCGCTCAGGCTGTGTTTGTTGACTGAATGAAGACCCAAGGTTTTCTTAACCAGTCAGTAAATGGCAAAGCTAGGAGGAAGGAACACAGAAAGGCAAGTGAAATCAAGCTTCAAATATGGGTCACCGAACTGGAATGTGGAATAAAGTTGTCACTCAAGTGACACAAATATTGAAGTCTGACATTTCATTTACAGAATTTATTCTGCAAGTGCCAGGTTGAAAGGTGGTGTTATTCATCCATGAAGAAAAAGACCAGACGATGTTAGTAGGGTGAAATTTCCATTTGTGTTAATAATAAGGCAGAATAATGACAAGTGAGATGCTCCCACACATTCACCAACCTACCCATCTATTAGCTAGACTAGGTGCCAGGGAGGGTGGTGAGCAATCACAGATTTAGGCCCTATTCCCACGAAGTTTATAGTCTAGTGGAGGTCACAGACATTAAACAGCCAGCCGTGGGAACTGTGTCTACTTATGGAGAAAGTGTTATAAAGGAAAAGGACCCTCACTGGAGGAGTTTGATCCAGTTTTGTGGCTGGTCAGGGAGGGCTTCTTTTCTTTTTAAAATATATTTATTTATTTATTTATTTTTGGCTGTGCTGGGTCTTCGTTGCTGCAGGCGGGCTTTCTCTAGTTACGGTGAATCGGAGCTACTCTTTGTTGCTGTGCGTGGGCTTCTCGTTGTGGTGGCTCCTCTTGTTGCGGAGCATGGGCTCTAGGCACATGGGCTTCAGTGGTTGTGGCTCCCACTCTAGGGCACAGGCTCAGTAGTTATGGTTCAGGGACTTCGTTGCCCCTCAGCACGTGGGATCTTCCTGGACCAGGGATTGAACCTGTGTCCCCTGCATTGACAGTTGGATTCTTAACCACTGAGCCACCAGGGAAGTCCAGGAAGGTCTTCCTTGAGGAAGATTTGAGGGCTGAGTAGAAGTTGACTCAAGAACTTGGTGATTTCCAGGAAGGGAGAGGAGGTTGGAGGGAGTGAAATGTCAAACCACAAAGAGGTCACTTGGAGTGATTTTCTCTTTGCTGAAGAAAATGTCTTTACCTGGGGAAAGATTAAATAATTTTAAGCATAGTTTATATTATCTGCCTTTGAGAAGATACAGAACTGAAGTTACCATGGTTTGCTGTCCTTGGTCCTGAAGCAGGGGTATGCGGGTTGATGCCAGTCACTTCATTTAAGAAGGGCATGAGAAAATTCAGAATGTGATCAGAGAGGACTGTGATTCCAGGAAAGGTCTCAAGAAGAATGGCAGAGGCCATGTGAAAGTAGTCATCAAACATCTAAAGGACTCTTCTGTGGGAGAGAGGCAGCAGAACTTCTGAAAAATCAAAGCTCTTGGGTATGAGGATGACGCTTGTGAAAATGGTCAGCTCCCATCATGTGACATGTTTAGGCAGAAGCAGGATGGCCCTTCCCTGTGATAGCACAAAGAGAATGCTTTCATGGAAGTAGAGAAGAGGTTGAAGAGGCAGCCTGTGAGCTGAATCCAGCCCATAGTTATGCTCTGGGCCCCAGACTGTTAAAAAATCAAATCAGTTCTCAGTAAACTAGATTTGAGCTGCCTTTGACAAGGCAGAAGAGCTGGCAAATTCCAGAACTGCAACAGCTATTTGCAACTGATACTTGGGTGTATTGGTTTCCTATTTTTCTAACAAATTACCATCCAGTTAGTGGCTTAAAGGGCTTCCCAGGTGGCTCAGTAGGTAAAGAGCCAATGCAGGAGATTTGGGTTCAATCCCTGGGTTGGGAAGATCCCCTGGAAAAGGAAATGGCAACCCACTCCAGTATTCTTGCCTAGAGAATCCCATGGACAGAGGGGTCTGGTGGTCTACAGTCCAAAGGATAACCCAAAGAATGATTCAGTGGTAAAGAATCTGCTCCCACTTCAGGAGACACAGGTTCAATCCCTGCTTTGGGAAGATCCCACAGGCCACAGAGCAACTAAGCTTGTGTGCCACAACTATTGAGCCTGTTTTCTAGAGCCTGGGAGCTGCAACCACTGAGCCTGTGCACCCTAGAGGCCTTGCTCCCTAAAAAGAGAAGCCAATGCAAAGAGAAACCCGAGTACCACAAGGCCGAGTAGCCCCCACTCACCTTACTGCAATTAGAGAAAGCCCATGTGCAGCAGTGAAGACCCAGCACAGCCAAAAATAAATGAATAAATTTTAAAAATTAGATAAAGAAAAGATCCTTACCTTAATCACATCTGCAAAGTACCCTCTGCCATGTATGGCAACATATTCACAAGTTCCAAGGATTAGGGTGTGAACCTAATTGTTTGGGGACCGTTATTCTGCCCACCCTCATGGCCACCCTTTTAGAGTCTACTGAATGGGCTTTATGTAGTTTCTCTAACTGTCTCTTCACTGTAGATATTTGCATGTGTGACACCTGAATTAAAAGGTTTGGCCATTTGACTAGTTGGCCTACAATTATTCTGTAACTAGAAATGAGTTTAGCATATGAATGAGGGTTAGCTCTATTAATGAAAGCTTTCTTTCTTGGGGGACCAGAACCAGGAGAAAAGGAGGTGAGGGAGAATTTGAAAGGTTTTTTTTTAAAAGTATCAATTGCATTGCTTGCATGATGTCACATAATCAGTTCATTTCAACTTATTACTGAGCGTGCGCTCTTTTCCTTACAGGGCTAGAAAATATGGAAGACAAAGCATAAAATGGAAATCTCTTTCATTTCTTTCCCACTCAGGGAAACATTTCAGAACGCAGGTGCTCAAGAATGACGTGATTACAGGAATGACTTTGAATGTGCTGTAATTTACCAAAAAGCCGAAATCATTTACAAATGCCGCCGTTTGAACTGGGATTCTGACAAATTGGTGGCATCACACCTCATAGCTGACCACTTGGTCCATTGGGAGGCAGGATCTCTTATCTGTGATCGGGCTTCTGGCCCTCAGGAAAATAAGTGTTACAGTGAAGCTCAGAGCAGTGTATAGCCTTGTGTGTGGTTGAGTACTTATGTGCATGGTCCAGACAGTGGGTGCTAAGTGGCTCTGGAGGGCATCATGGTGAGCCAGCTCCGAAGGATGCTTGGTACATATCACCCCATCAGATAGCAGGTTCCTGCCCTCTGGTTCTGCAGTCAAGAAGAGGGAGAAGAAACCAACTTGGGGTAACTTACATTAAAAAATAATTCAATGGTAGGTTTCAGGGATGCTCTGGAGAAGCATGTCTCGGCCAGAACAGGAAAGAGGGTCTCTCTAGGGACCTAGGAAGCAGGGCCTGATGGGCAGTTACTTCAGCACACAGCCCAAGGTGAATCAGCTCTGACCATGTGTCTTTCCCATGGAAATTCAAATTATTGGAGGGAATGAATTTGATTGGTTAATCTGGATCCCACTTTGACTGGAGAGGGCAGGTAATGATGCCCAAAGGAAAATCTGAAGTTGCTACTCGCAGAAGAAGGAATGGTTAGTGATGTCAGCTGTATAGTTTTACCTGAAATAATTATCACAGTTATCGTTGTTGTTGTTCAGTTGCTAAGTCATGTCTGACTCAGTAACCCCATGGACTGCAGCACACCAGGCTTCTCTGTTTTCCACTGTCTCCTGTGGTTTGCTCAGATTCATGTCGATTGAGTCAGTGATGCTGTCTAACCTTCTCATTCTCTGCTGCCCTCTTCTCCTTTTGCTTTCAATCAGGGTCTTTTGCAATGAGATGGCTCTTTGCATCAGACGGCCAAAATATTGAAGCTTTGGTTTCAGCAACTCTCCTTCCAGTGAATATTCAGGGTTGATGTCCTTTAGAATTGACTGGTTCGATCTCCTTGCAGTTTAAAGGAATCTCAAGAGTCTTCTCCAGCACCACAATTTGAAAGCCTCAATTCTTCAATGCTCATCCTTCCTTATGGTCCACCTCTCACATCCATACATGGCTAATGGAAAACCTTAGCTTTGACCCCATGGACAGTATCATAGTTGAGGTCCAGGTGATTCCATAGGTCCCCTGGAATCTTGCTAAGTACTTAAGGTGAGAGCTGTACATGAGCTGAACCACCTTGGTTGAGTCCATTTTCCTTTCTGGGATTCAGTTTCTCCTCTTAAAACAGATGGGGGAGGCTTAGAGCATCTCTAAGTTCCCTCTCACCTCCAAATCTAGGATTCTATCTAGGGTAAGTCCCCGGGCAAATAACTTTAGCAGTGGATAAGTTAGTTTAACACTTACCCGCAATTAGTGATAGGAACCATCTTCAAAGTAAAGGCACACATATTTCTCTACAGTCCTAACTGATTCATGAATCAGAAAAAGTGGGGAGAGGGATGTGGGCATCTCCCTAGTTGCTTGTGGAGGTGGTAGCTGCCAAGGGAGAGTGTGGCACTAATGGTTGGGTGCACTGGTAATGAAGAGGTGGGGTGGGGTACCATGGAAACACTGCTACAGTGATAACCCAGCAGACTGAAACTTTAGCACATGGGATCTGCCATGATTTCTCAACTCCAGATTCCTGAGGGAGATGATGCTCATGGAAGATGATATGAATGCCACCCCCTGCAGTTGTGCAACGTGGCAGTCCTGGATGAGAGATCAGCACAGTGTAAATACACATCATCCCTGGGGACAAAGGTTAGACTTCTAGAGAGGCATGATAAGACCCTTTACCACTTAGGTGCCTGAGGTTCAAGGTCTGCCCTTTCACTGAGTCATCACTTGCTAATACTGCATATCCATGGTCTTCATGGATGGATAATAATTATGGGAAGCATTGGACTTCCCTGGTGGTCCAGTGGTTAAGACACTGTGCTTCTAATGCAGGGGCCACGGGTTCACTCCCTAGTGGGGTAGCTAAGATCCCACATGCTGCATGGTGTGGCTAAAAAAAAAGGGGGGGAAGCATTTATCAAGAACCATGTTCATGGATTGGAAGAATCAATATAGTGAAAATGAGTATACTACCCAAAGCAATTTATAGATTCAATGCGATCCCTATCAAGCTACCAGCGGTATTCTTTACAGAGCTAGAACAAATAATTTCACAATTTGTATAGAAATACAAAAAACCTCAAATAGCCAAAGCAATCTTGAGAAAGAAGAAGAACTGGAGGAATCAGCCTGCCTGATTTCAGTCTCTACTACAAAGCCACAGTCATCAAGACAGCATGGTACTGGCACAAAGACAGAAATATAGATCAATGGAACAAAATAGAAAGCCCAGAGATAAATCCATGCACATATGGACACCTTATCTTTGACAAAGGAGGCAAGAATATACTATGGATTAAAGACAATTTATTTAACAAATGATGCTGGGAAAACTGGTCAACCACTTGTAAAACAATGAAACTAGAACACTTTCTAACACCATACACAAAAATAAACTCAAAATGGATTAAAGATATAAATGTAAGACCAGAAACTATAAAACTCCTAGAGGAGAACATAGGCAAAAACCCTCCGACATACATCACAGCTGGATCCTCTATGACCCACCTCCCAGGATATTGGAAATAAAAGCAAAAATAAACAAATGGGACCGAATTAAACTTAAAAGCTTCTGCACAACAAAGGAAACTATAAGCAAGGTGAAAAGACAGCCTTCAGAATGGGAGAAAATAATAGCAAATGAAGCAACTGACAAACAACTAATCTCAAAAATATACAAGCAACTCCTACAGTTCAATTCCAGAAAAATAAATGACCCAATCAAAAAATGGGCCAAAGAACTAAATAGACATTTCTCCAAAGAAGACATACAGATGGCTAACAAACACATGAAAAGATGCTCAACATCACTCGTTATCAGAGAAATGCAAATCAAAACCTCTATGAGGGACCATTTCACGCCAGTCAGAATGGCTGCGATCCAGAAGTCTACAAACAATAAATGCTAGAGAGGGTGTGGAGAAAAGGGAACCCTCTTACACTGTTGGTGGGAATGCAAACTAGTACAGCCACTATGGAGAACAGTGTGGAGATTCCTTAAAAAACTGGAAATAGAACTGCCTTATGATCCAGCAATCCCACTGCTGGGCATATACACTGAGGAAACCAGAAGGGAAAGAGACACGTGTACCCCAATGTTCATCGCAGCACTGTTTATAATAGCCAGGACATGGAAGCAGCAGCAGATGAATGGATAAGAAAGCAGTGGTACATATACACAATGGAGTATTACTCAGCCATTAAAAAGAATACATTTGAATCAGTTCTAATGAGGTGGATGAAACTGGAGCCTATTATACAGAGTGAAGTAAGCCAGAAAGAAAAACACCAATACAGTATACTAATGCATATATATGGAATTTAGAAAGATGGTAACAATAACCCTGTATACGAGACAGCAAAAGAGACACAGATGTATAGAACAGTCTTTTGGACTCTGTGTGAGAGGGAGAGGGTGGGATGATTTGGGAGAATGGCATTGAAACATGTATAATGTCATATATGAAACGAGTCGCCAGTCCAGGTTCGATGCACGATACTGGATGCTTAGGGCTGGTGCACTGGGATGACCCAGAGGGATGGTATGGGGAGGGAGGAGGGAGGAGGGTTTAGGATGGGGAACACGTGTATACCTGTGGCGGATTCATGTTGATATATGGCAAAACCAATACAATATTTTAAAGTTAAAAACTAAAATAAAATATATTTAAAAAAAAAAAAAGAAAAAAGAATTCAATTTAAAGCAATATACAATTAAAAAAAAAGAATCTACTAAGTGCTAGAAACCATGTTAAACTCTCTCTATACATGAGCGCATTTAATTTTACAATAATTTTCAGAGGTAGACACTGTTGTTAATCTTCTTAAGACTGAACACTCTCTTGCCAATGAAACAAGCTCCAATCTTGAAAGCTCTGGAGGACTCAGAAAAATACGGATGTGTGAATTGCCCTCTGTGGGACTTATTCTTGCCCAAGTGCACAGGGTAATAAACAACTAGATAATTAATAATAAAATAAGGACATTCACCTTAAGGTAGGCATTGTCTTATCTGCCTGGAGGATGGGGACACTCTCTTCAGGGTGCCCCAGGGCACAAAGCTACAATGTAGGAGCAGGAATTTGAACTGAGTTCAAAATTATATGTGTGCTCAGAGGGGACACTCAGAGAGTGCAGGGGACTGGGCCTGGGTCTGGCCCTAAGAAAGTGGCTGCTCCACACCAGGCCAGCATTGTTAGGAAACTCAGGCCCAGCCTCTGTGTGTTGGCTGCCTCTTGCTCATCTCTGTCCCATATAATCTCTCCCTGCGGGGTTTGCCTCTGGCCATGTGACCTGGCTCCTCTGTTCTGTGCTGGAATAATACAGTGATGTTCATTTCCCGCAGGAAAGATGAGGTTGGCAGGCTTTGCTCATTTGAGACAGACAGTGAGAACATGGAGGGTAGAGACAGGAAGTGAGTGGCCTTTTGCAATCTGTGCTTTATTGATGAATTGAGTGCAGGTAAGATATGACTGAGCGACTAAGTACAGCACAAGAAAGAGCCATGAGAATCACAGGTTGGTTTAGTCGCTAAGTTGTGTCTGATACTTGCAACCCCATGGACTGTAGCCGGCCAGGCTCCTCTGCCCATGGGATTCTCCAGGTAAGAATACTGGAGTGGGTTGTCATTTCCTTCTCCAGGGGATCTTCCTGACCTAGGAATTGAACCCACGTCTCCTGCATGGCAGGCAGATTCTTTACCGACTGAGCTATGAGGGAAGCCCCACCTGGGGCAGGTATGCTGGTAAATCGAGACACAGATTCCACTGCACCCCATCCCATCCAGGTCTCTCCGCAGTTACTACTGGCCTCTCCTGATCCATGTCTAGGTATTGCTCTGTCCTTGGGGATTGAGTTGACTCTAAATAAAAGGCCACTTATGGCTTTGGGTTGAGCATACTTTTGAGCATACCCCCTACAGTATGCCGTTCTCACTGTCTACCTCAGCATTAAAAAAATAATCAACCTCCTTTAGCTTTTAATCCTCACTCCATCCTTAATCTACCTTTTGCCTCTCTCAGTGTACCAACTCTATTATGCTCTTATGGTTATATATTTTAAAATATTTGTTTTGAATAAGCAGTACATGCATGTGGTAAAAAAAATTAATCAGCCCACCATGGATAGAGCAAACATTCTCCTCCGTAATCTCCCTTCCTGAGGGAACCACTGGCTGTGTCTGTATTAAGTTAGACCGTGTGAAATTACCTTGTTTATAGGTTACAATGGTGGCATATTGGCAATTTCACGTGGTTCAGCCTAACTCAAGCATTAATGTGGGACCTATATCTTATCACGACCTGGTATATAACCTGTTTTCACGTGTACTGTCTGTGTTTCTCCATTATCTTGCAAATGCCGTGGTGCTGGTACTTGTTTGGTTCACTGCTGTATCCCACATCCCTGGTACACAAAGTGTTCTCAACAATAAATGAATATACCGCTCACTCTCTTTTCACAAATGGTGGCCATCTCCATACACTGTTCTGCGTCTTGTCTTCCTCATTCAACACTATGTGCTTCAAACTGTTCTTTGTAAGTACACTTGGCCCTTGAACAAAGCCAGAGTTAGGGGTGCTGACCCGCATGCAGTCGAAAACCTGAGTGTTGCTCTCTCTGCCTCAAAAGTGAAGGCGTTGATAAATGACTCACCCAAGGGCAGGAAGCTGAGACAGACTGGATAGAATCAGGACTCAAACCCTAGGTCTTTAGTTCCCACTAATTGAGAGTCCCTTGGACTGCAAGGAGATCCAACCAGTCCATTCTAAAGGCGATAAGTCCTGGGTGTTCTTTGGAAGGACTGATGCTAAAGCTGAAGCTCCAGTACTTTGGCCACCTCATGCGAAGAGTTGACTCATTGGAAAAGACTCTGATGCTGGCAGGGATTGGGGGCAGGAGGAGAAGGGGACGACAGAGGATGAGATGGCTGGATGGCATCACCGACTCAATGGACATGAGTTTGGGTGAACTCCGGGAGCTGGTGATGGACAGGGAGGCCTGGTGTGCTGTGATTCATGGGGTCGCAAAGAGTCAGACATGACTGAGCAACTGAACTGAACTGAATCGAAGTTGTGTTACTACCTTAAGTAGATTGTTGTTGTTTAGTTGCTCAGTAGTGTCCAACTCTTTTGCGACCCCGTGGACTATAGCCCACCAGGCTGCTTGTCCATGGGATTTGCCAGGACAGAGTACTGGAATGGGTTTCCATTTCCTTATTCAGGGAATTTTCCTGACCCAGGATCGGAACCTGCGTCTCGTGCCTTGTCAGGCTGATTCTTTACTGCTGAGCTGCCAGGGAAGCCCTGTTCTGAGTAGATGTTGCCTAATTGTTTCCTTGGATGCCTAGAGAGAAACCACCATTCTCATGGGCCTGGGGTTTGATCTTTCAGTTGTTACTGCTGCAAACAACACACCCACCTTCTTGGCTCCCACAAGAATGCGGGGGAGGTGGTGGTGGCTACACACTGTTCACACTTCTAGAATTCTGTCTTACTAAGCCCCGTGGTCACCAGTAGTCTGTTCCTTGTGTGCTAACCTGCTCCATTTGTATTAGATGACGGATTTCTCAGAATGACACAACCAAATTTGTTCTGTTGGAAGCTGCCATAGGATGCTAGTTGGGGCAGAGCTGCAGCAAAGCCAGGAGACATCAGAACTTGGGAAGGGGGTCATGGCCATGAAATCACAGTCTCTCTTAGGAGCGAGAGCTGTCAGCGTGCAAGACAGCAGTTTTCATCCATGGACTGCAGCCCCTGCCTCCTCTCTAGAGTTATTATAACCTGGCTCCAATCTTCTTGCCTTCAGCTCCCTTTCAGAGTGCCTGCTGTATGCCAGATGCTTCTGCCCGAGATCCAGTTGAACTTTCTAAGAGTCCAAGGACACTAGCTGCATTTCAGAGAGGATATAACAGAGGCTCAAAGAGATACACTGACTTGGAGAATAAGCGTTTTAAAAATGTGATATTACCACATACCAGTCAGAATGCATGCATGCATACCTGCTAAGTCACTTCAGTTATGTCCAACTCTTTCTGACCCTGTGGACTATAGCCTGCCAAGGCTCCACTGTCCATGGGATTCTCCAGGCAAGAATACTGGAATGGGTTGCCATGTCTTCCTCCAGGGGATCTTCCCAACCCAGGGATTGAACCCGCATCTCCTGTACTACAGGTGGATTCTTTACTGTCGAGCTCCTGGGGAAGCCAGTCACAATGGCCATCATCAAAGAATCTACAAATAATAAATGCTGGAGAAGCTGTGGAGTAAAGGGAGCCCTCTTTCACTGTTGTTGGGAATGTAAATTGATATATCCACTGTGGAGAACAGTATGGAGATTCATTAAAAAACCAGGAATAAAACTACCATATGACCCAATAGTCTCACCACAGGGCATATACCCTGAGGAAATCATAATTGAAAAGGACACATGTACCCCAATGTTCATAGCAGGACTATTTATAATAGCTAAGGTATGGAAGCAACCTAGATGTCCATCAACAGATGAATGGATACAGAAATTGTGGTACATATATGCAATGGAATATTACTCAGCCGTAACAAGGAACAAGTCCGAGTCAGTTCTAGTGAGGTGGATGAACCTAGAGCTTGTTATACAGAGTGAAGTCAAAGAGAGAAAAGCAAATATCATATATTAACATGTATATATGGAATCTAGAAAAAAGGTACTGATGAATCTATTTGCAGGGAAGGAATGGGAATGTAGATATAAAGAGTGGACTTGTGGACACTGTGGGAGAAGGAGAGAGTGGGACCAAAGGAGAAAGCAGCGTTGGCGTATGTGCACTGCAGTGTGTAAAATAGACGGCCGGTAAGAAGTTGCTATATAACACAGGGAGCCCAGCCTGGTGCTCTGGGACGACCACCAGAGGGGGGATGCCGGGAGGGGAGGGCTCAAAAGGGAGATGATACATGTGTGATTATGGCTGACTTGCCTTGTTGTACAGCAGAAACAGATACAACATTGTAAAGCAATTTTCCTCCAATTAAAAAATAAATTAAAAAAATGTAAATAAGACTTCCAGTTTAAGACCTTCTAACTGAAAGCCTGCTCATAATTCTCACCCGGCCTCTGCCAATAGCTCCGATTCAATGTTACTCCCCATCTCTTCTTCTCACATCTCCATCCAGGAACCATAAGCTTCTATTTGCCCTTTAAATGTACAGGCTCCTTCCTGCCCCCAGGCCTTGATGTTTCTACTTCCCTGTGCTGAGAACATTCAGCCCCTAGTGACAAGCGGTTGGTCTCTTCCGGTCGCAGTGGGGATGTCACCTCTTCAGGATGCCACATCTTTCTTGTCTCTTCCTTTCATCACACTCCCTCTCATGGACTTGTTTTATTTTTTTTCCTTGCACACAGATCTTCCCACAATCTGAAAATATGGTTTTTGTTGTTCACATGTTTTATTTATTGATATGGCCTTTGGGGTTGCTTTTTAAAAAAGTGTGTTGTAGGGAGAATGGATATGTGTATATGTATGGCCGAGTCTCTCTGCTGTCCACCGAAACTCTCACAGCATTATTGGTCATCTGTATTCTGATAACAAAATAAAAAGTTAAAAAAATAAATAAAAATTGTGTTTTCAGATCTGTGTAAAATGCTTGTTTGTAATTCCATTCAAATTTTGACCTTAGGCTAGGAGGACGTGACCTCTCTGGCTGCAGTTGGGATTGGTGTCCAAGGTTCCTGGGACCATTTTACTTAGATTGATCAGCGAGGCTGGTTAAACTGCATTGGGAGGTGGGGCTTGTCTTCTCTCATATAAAAGAGGTAATTATTCCAACTCTCATCCCTGCATAGATCTACACTGAAGGAAAACAATTATTGGCCAAAGCTGTAAGATGAGGTTAACAGCTACCCTTTAAGAACTTATGGGTTTTAAAATACTTAGGTTTGGGTAGGTGTGTGTACTGGAGAAGGAAATGGCAACCCACTCCAGTATTCTTTCCTGGAGAATCCCAGGGACAGAGGAGCCTGGTGGGCTGCCATCTATGGGGTCATACAGAGTTGGACACGACTGAAGCGATTTAGCAGCAGCAGCAGGTGTGTGTACGTAGGTGTGCACAGGCAAAAGAAACAAATTCTATATGAATATGACCATACCATGCCACTGAGTGAGACCCTCCCCCTTTTGTCTTCAGGTTGGAAACTCAAAAGCACTGAGTGGAACTTACAATAGAGTTTGCAAGGTGTCAAGTCATAGGTTGCCTAAGTCTTGACTTACAGGTTTCAAGACATTTGGCCTGCGTGGTGTTCTGATTTAGCCTCCAACATTCTAAAACCCAGAAATATTACATCCAATTCTGGGGTTTTGGCTTATCTTGAAAGTTTAAACACTCTGCTGATGCTGCCTTTGAAACAGCAGTAATGAAACAGGTGTGAATAGTGGCTTCTTTGTCTAGAAAGGGTCTGCGCCCGCAAGGTTGCCTGCTGCCTTTCTCATCTGGACTGCTTCACTCACTCAGGTCACATCCTTGGCCCCGTCAGCATTTGATTTTGTGACTTCCATTATGAAATTTCTCATCCATTTCCCTTTAGCATGGGAAATAGCAAGTAACATGAGTAATAAAAGATGATATATTCATGTTTGTTAATTGGTGTAATTGCCCAAATTTACCAATAAATATAGCAGATGTGTGAGTGTGTGAGAGAGAGAGGAGGTGAGGAATCAACATTTAAGATTACAGTGGCTCAGAATAGCAGTAGCTTTTGTTATCTGATCTTCCTTGCTACTTTAAGTATCAATATTTATTTAAAATAAGCTCTGAATATGTACATATGGCTGAGTCCTTTTCGCTGTTCAGCTGAAACTATCGTAATGGCTCAGTTGGTAAAGAATCTGCCTGCAATGTAGGAGACCTGGGTTCAATCCCTGGGTTGGGAAGATCCCCTGGCGAAGGAAAGGCAACCTACTCCAGTAATCTTGCCTGGGGAATCCCGTGGACAGAGGAGCCTGGCAGGCTACAGTCCATGGGGTCACAAGAGTTGGACACGACTTAGTGACTAAACTATCACCACCAACATTGTTAATCGGCTATACCCCAATATGAAATAAAAAGTTTAAAAAACTAAAATAAGTGCTGACAAAGAAGTAATTACTTGAAATGATTACATTAAGAGATGCATGGCGCTGGTTGTGATTTTTTTTTTTCTTTTTTTTTTTTGTGATTTTTTTTCAAATGATTATTTTCATTGCTTAATGCTTGTAACCTACGTATTGGACAGTGCCTCTTTTGGCCCAGTCTCAGAATTGTGTCAAATTCAGAGAAATACAGTTGAAAGTAAAAGCGTTAGTCACTCAGTTGCGTCTGACTCTGCAATCCATGGACTGTAGCCCACCAAATTCCTCTGTCCACAGAATTTTCCAGGCAAGAATACTGGAGTGTGTTGCCATTTCCTTCTCCAGGAGGTCTTCCTGATCCAGGGATCGAACCCGTGTCTCCTGCATTGCAGGCAGTTTCTTTACCTTCTGAGCCACCAAAGAAGTCCATAGGCTGAATACTAAACTGCTAAGATGTCCATGTCATAATGCCTGGACTCTGTAAATATGTGAATATGTTACCTTATATGGCAAAAGGGACTTCGCACATTGACTAAACCAAGGATCTTTAGATAGAAAGATTATCCTGGATTATTCATATGGACTCAATGATATAGTCACAAATATTCTTATGAGGAAGACAGAGGGAGATTGTACTAGAGGAGATGTTGAAGTCATTAGATGGCTGAAGAAAAATGATATGCCATGGCCACGCTTCTTCCTTGAAGATGGAGTAAGAGGCCATGAGCCAAGAAATGCAGGGACTGCAGCTCTAGGAGCCAGAGAAGGCCAGGGAATGGATTTCCCCCCAGAGCCTCCGGAGAGATTATACCTCTGCTGACACCTTAATTTCAGCTCAGTGCTCTTGCCTTAGGACTTCTGATATTCAACTGTAAGTGAATAGATATGTGTTATTTTAAGCCATAAAGTTTGTGGTAATTTGTTACAGCGGCTAGCAGAAACTAATACATCCCAGAACTGGTCTCTTTCTTTGCAGCTGGTGGGTGACAGTGAGACAGCACGCACAGGGAACCAGGAAAGGAAACCACCTTCTTTCCCCATCCCATGATTTCTTCCCAGGAAAGACAAGGAAAAATGGATGAGATGAGGCAGTGGAGATATGTGACTATGTGGTCTGTTATCCACAATGACTTGACCAAAATCAATGCAAGAACTGACAAGTCAGTAAAACTAAGAGTCTTTCTCAAGCATTGATCCCTTTTTTTAAATAACTCATATTCCTAATTCATTAGAACGTCCTTGGTAGCTCAGATGGTAAAGAGTCTGCCTGCAATGCAGGAGATGAAGGTTCAATCCCTGGGTCAGGAAGATCCCCTGGAGAAGGAAATAGGAACCCACTCCAGTATTCTTGCCTGGGAAATCCCAGAGATAGAGAAACCTGTTGGGCTAAAATCCTGGGGGTCGCAAAGAATCGGACATGACCTAAGAATTAAAAAACAACTAAGTCATTACTCAGTTTCTTCGCTATAATGACCTCATTCATTGCTGCATAAGCCCACCCAAACCATCCGCTAGACTTTCCTCAGACATGGGCTTACCTAGACTACATATGGCTCTGCCTCTAATGACTGTGTACTTCATTTGCATGGGTTTTACTTATTCTGATGTCATTAGTATAAAGTAGGAGTCTCATTGCCAAGCAACCAGAAGTGGAGCTTGTATGATTTCAGCCTTGTCCAAGGACTCAGATCTGCTTGGTACATTCCCACTGTCTTCTCCGTTCTCCTGTCTTCCTTTGCCAATATAATGTAAACCATTCCATGGTCATTCCTGTTCATTCTTCCTCTTTTTGTTAATGGTTGAGAAAGTCTAAACAGTCTTTCCTGAGTTCCTTAACTTAGTTCTATAATTTCTTCTGGCTAATGCTGATGTCTTTTCCTTTTCCCGTGTAACTGGATTTCCTATCTGAAATCCCTCTATGATAATTATTACCATCCACACCTTCCACAGGGTTACCTGGTGGCTCAGACAGTAAAGAATCTGCCTACAATGCGGGAGACCTAGCTTCAATCCCTGGGTCAGGAATACCCTCCTAGAGAGGAGAATGGCAACCCACTCCAGTCTTCTTGCCTGGAGAATCCCATGGACAGAGGAGCCTGGTGGTCTACTGTTCTTGGGTCTCACAGAGTCAGATACGACTGAACGACTAACACTTTCACTTTCCCCACCTTCCACGTGGGCTTTTCTCTTTCTTCCACTCTACTCCTGACCACTCCATGCTTCCTCACCATTGAAATTAGAAGCCAGAATCTCTGTTTTTGTCTTTTTTTTCTTTTTAAGTTTAATTTTTCTTTTGTATTAGAATGGATTTACAGTGTTGTGTCTGTTTCAATGTACCACAATGTGATTCAGTTATATTTGTACATATATCTGTTCTTGTGTGGATTCTTGTCCCACACAGGCATTACAGAGTGCTGAGTAGATGTCCCTGTGCTAGGCGGTAGGTCCTTGCTGATTCACTTTTCATATTTATTACTGGGTATACGTTAAGATCAGCCTTCTAATTTGTGCCACCCACTCCATCTTTTATTTTTGGTGACCATAATTTTGTTTTCTAAGTACTTAAGTCTGTTTTTGTTGTGACAATGAGTTCACTTGCATTGATTTTTAGATTCTACCCATAAGCGATATCCTAGGCTCTTTGTTGTTCTCTGTCTGACTTCCTTCACTCAGTGTGATCATCTCCAAGTCCATCCATTTTGCTGGAAAAGGTGTTTTTTTATGGCTGAGCAATACTGCATTGTATGTATGTATGTGTGTGTGTATATATATATTTGTAAGACACCTTTATCCATGTATCTGACGGTGCACATTTTGGCTGCCTCCACACCTTGGCTACAGTAAAGCGTGCTGCAGTGAACACTGGGGTGTGTGTGTCTTTGGGGTTCGTCTCCCATGAAGGCCCACAGACCATGCGGTAGCTGTCTGTTCAGTTGTCTCAGGAACCTCCAGCTGTCCTCCAGTCTGGCTGTTACCACTTTGCATTCCCCAGAGCAGTGTAGGGGGGTTTCCTTTTCTCCATCCCCTCTCTGGTATTGCTTGTTTCTAGACTTTTGGATGATATTTGCCATGCATCTTGACTAGACCACTCAAAAATGGATGGAAGATCAGGGACTCCATATTCTCTGTATAGAAAGACAGAGGAAGGCCTCCAGGAAATGAGGTCCTCATTTCACTTGACTGCTTTATATTGTCTTTCCCCTTAAATGGGCACCAAGAGCTGTTCGGAGTCCTAATGTCCATAATTATTAGTCTCTGCAGCTAGTCACACTCACTCAGTGGCAATATGCCAGATATTTCTGGTAGTTAATGCATAAAAGTTTATTTACACTTTACAGAATGTTGGTGAATTTTGACATAAATAAAAGGCCTTCCAGGCTTATGTAGGGAAATTACCTTTCTCAGAGAGGCCATAAGATGGGGGGCCCATTAGGCAATTGTAGTTAACAAATGGATTCTCTTTGACCTTCATGAAATCTTAAATGTGAGTGAGTTTGAAACTTTTAAAATAGGAATACTTCACACAAAATCTGATTTCTGGATTATCTTGAAATATGGAAAGAGTTAACAGCATTGTTTTGTTTCTTATGGCCATAGAGAGCTAGAGTCAAGTAGTTGCTTCTCTTGGGGACGACATGGCAACTTTGATTCATCTAGGTCTGGTATTTGTTTTATTTTATTAATATTATATTTATTTATTTGGCTGTGCTGGACCTTTGCTGCAGCATGTGGGGTGTTTTTAGCTGTGGTATGTGGGATCTATACCTAGTTCATGACCAGGGATGGAACCTGGGACCCCTGCATTGGAAGCGTGGAGTCTTAACCACTGGAGAACCAGAGAAGTCCCCTGCTCTGGTATTTAAATCAACCTTGTGCGTGCTCAGTCTCTTCAGTCGTGTCCTGCTCTTTGTGACCCCATGGACTGTAGCCCACCAGGCCCCTCTGTCCATGGGATTCTCTAGGCAAGAACACTGGAGTGGATTGCCATTTCCTCCTCCTGGGGATCTTCCTGACCCAGGGATCCAACCCACGTCTTCTGCATTGCAGGTGGATTCTTTACTGCTGGGTCACTGGGGAAGCCCTTAAATCAACCCTACTTTGCTCAGTTTTTTTAACTGCCTGATTTCTGGTAGGCATCTGAGTTTACAACTTCTCTCATGGAGTTCCAGACTCACAAGAAGGTACCATATAGATGGCTATACCTCCCTCATCTGCCTGATCTGGGAATGTCTCTTTGCTATGTCTTGACACTGGTTATTTGGTCTCCAGAGATGAAATGTTCATTGCCTTCCCACGTAACTATTCCTTCTGTAATCAGTTCTCCCTGCAAGAAAAGTTCTTCCATAGACTGAAGTAATGTTTTCATTTAAGTCTTCCCACCCCTTGGTTGGAGTTGTACTTGGGGTGCATCCATTTGGATTATTCTGCCCCACTCCCAAAACTTGGTTTCCACTGCATTCCCAAGGGCTTGACCCACTAAAGGCTGTCAGTTCAACATTTGTCCTGTGCTGCTTGTAATGCTCTGGGGACCCTGGTACCTCCTCTTCCAGTGATTCTCTTTATCTGGTTATTTTATGTCATTGGAAAGCTCATCTGAAATGTGATGCCGTCTGAGAGATTGCTCAAGGCTTGCTTGGGAAGACCCAGAGGAAAGTATATTAATTTTATAGTGATAATGATGTTGATAGCAATGTTGATCATAGTAGCTACCTTTTACTGGAAAACTGCTGCCAGGGTAAACCACATGCCAGGATACATGATAAATAAGCATGGTTATATCTACTACCTAATTAAAGGTAATCCTAATCCTAATTAAAGGCTGCCTAATTAAAGGTAGGAATTATCCTAGATTATAGATGAGTAAACTGAGGCTCAGAGAAGTTAAATATATTCTCAGAGCCATTGAGGTGGACATTGTGTTGTCTCCCCAAAATTCATTCCTCTGTCTTTTGGTAATTGCAAGAGTTTTTTCTTTGGATTTCCACTCCTGCCTCATGCGAGTCTTGTTCTTTGGGAAGACAGGCCCTGTAAGTTAGGCTTATATCAGTCAGCACCAATTCCCTTTAACTGGCCACAGTGATTGGTTTGTTGGTAAGTATGAGTCACGGTTAAAACCAATGGGACTGGAGACTGTTTGGTTGGGGGAGCTTCTGAGAACCTTCTGAAGAGACTCTCTTCGTATTACCCAGGACACAGAAGAGCATGCATGTTGCTCTTGGAATGCTTGACGTGTTCCTGTCTTGTGTCCAAAGGATGGTTTTAACAGGGAATGCAGACCAAAATGGTAGAAAGAACAAAATCCTGATGGTATCATTAGTCCAACAACTTAAAGTTATCCTGAAGTCATCTTTGTCACTGGTCATTCTAGTCAGATGAGCTGATAATGTTTTCTTTTAAATTTTTTAAAAAGTTTAAATTTAATTTTTATTTTAAAATTAATTTTGTTGAATTATAGTTGGTTTACAATGTTGCGTTAATTTCTTCTGTACAGCAAAGTGATTCATATATATATATATATATATATATATATACACACACAGTCTGTTTCATATTCTTCCCATTATGGCTTATCACAGGATATCAAATATAGTCCTCTGTGCTATACAGTAGGACTTTGTTTATCCATTCCATATACAATAGTTCACATCTGCTGCTGCTGCTGCTGCTAAGTTGCTTCAGTTGTGTCCAACTCTGTGCGACCCCATAGACGGCAGCCCACCAGGCTCCTCTGTCCATGGGATTTTCCAGGCAAGAGTACTGGAGTGGGTTGACATTGCCTTCTCCATCGGATCTGCTAATTCCAGATAATGTCTTCTTTATTGTTTAAGATGGTTTGAAATTTCTGTCACTTGCAACCAGGTGAATCCTAACTGGTGGATATACTCAGTTACTAAGTAATGAGGTCATGATTCAAACCCAGGACTGTCTGGTTCCAAAATCTGTGCCATTTCTACTCTTCTGAGCTTGGTTTAGACGGACCTTCTTTTGATAGAAGCACAGAATCTCAGAGCTGGAAGAGAGAGACCTATGAGACTGTAACACTCAGCCTCTGATCTTACAAACAAGGAAATTGAGGCCAAGAAAGGAAAAGTAACTTGTCCAAGTGAGGTGACGTTCAAAGCTGAGGGGGGCTGACCCCAGGGCACTGCTCTTCATATCGCAGCAACTCTATTCCTGTTTCTGTTAAATGGATTTTTCTCTCAAGGATTCAGATCCCTTACCTACAGATCATGGATCAGTGGGTGATGGGACAAACTTCCTGGGGCCAGCAGGGGTCAGGAGGTCATGCGTGAAGTCTGCTTTTTATGTTGCCACTAAGACTAGGATCAAAGCAACGGGGATGGAAAGCTGAAGATACCCAGTACTGCATCCATTCCTAGAGAAGGAGAGAGAAGGGAGTGAGTGAGGACAGTAGGGAAAGGAAAGAGGAGAACAAGGAGAGAAAAAGAGGAAAAAGGTGCTCGTGAGATGCTGTCGAAAGCAAAGGAAGCATGAGGGATAAAGGAGAATACCCTTTGCCTTTCTCCTCCCTCAACACAATGAAATCTGTAGGTCAGATTAGCTGCTGTACCCAGAATGCTGCTTCTCTCTTCCATGCATTTAGCTATTCCATGCCAAAGTAGCTTCAAGGACTTCAGGGACACATGATAAAGTTTTAGAACATAACTCAGCTCTTGATACTTCAAACAAGCAGCCCATGGGTGAAAAAGGAAAGAGATGTTGTAATTTTAGAGGAATTCTAAGAAAAGGATATCGGACTTTTACTCTCTCTCTCTTGAGCCATGAATGCTTCTCATTTTCCTTTTAAAGGACAAGACGTTGTCTTTTTCTGTACTGGTAGGAGTAGCAAAAAAGAAGCAGCAGGTAACATTTGAGTCTCACCACACATGGCTGGCAGAAGAATGACTTTCCAAAGATGTCCATCTCCTAGTCCTCAGAATCTGTACACATGTTATTGCACTTGGCAAAAAAACTTGGAAGATGTGATTGAGGATCTTAGGGACTTCCCTGGCAGTTCAGTGGTTAAGACTTCATCTTTCAATGCAGGGGGTGCAGATTCGATCCCTGATCGGGGAGCATCAATCCCTGGTTGGGGAGCATCGATCCCCCATGCCTCGTGGCCAAAATACTAACACATAAAACAGAAGCAATATTGTAAAAAATTCAGTAAAGACTTTAAACATGATCCACATCAAAAAATCTAAAAAAAAAAAAAAAGAATTAAGCATCTTCAGGTGGAAAAAATGATCCTGGATTCCTCAGGAGGACCCAGTGTCATCACGAGGGTCCTCAAAAGTGAGGGAAGGAGGTGGCAGGGTCAGAGACAGAGGAGGAGATGTGACAGTAGAAGCAGAAGGGGCAGAGGTCAGAGTACTGAGATTGTCGGCAGAGGAAAGACCCAAAGAATGTGGTCAACCCTAGAAGTTGGAGAAGATCAAGGAAATTATTTCCCCTAGAGCATCCTGATAAACACAACCCTATGGACACTTTGATTTTAGCACAGTGAAGCCCAGTTAGAACCTATGGCTTCCACGATTGTAGGATAATAAATATGTGTTGTCTTAAGCCACTAACCTCGTGATAGTTTGTTATAGCACCAAGTGGAAAGTGATACATCTTGTGACAGAACTTGCACTCATTGTATTGCATGCATTCTTGCTTAATTTTGATCAGCACTTCATTAGGGTACATCTCCAGTGACTCAGACAGGAAAGAATCTGCCTGCAATGCAGGAGACCTGGATTCCATCCCTGGGTTGGGAAGATCCCCTGGGGAAGTAAATGGCAACCCACTCCAGTATTCTTGCCTGGAGAATCCCATGGACAGAGGACCCTGACAGGCTACAGTCCATGGGGTCGCAAAGAGTTGGAGATGACTGAGCAACAAACACTTTCACTTCCTTCACTGTATGTAAAGTTGATAAAATATTGCTCTGCAAGCTAAGTTAATATACGTAGGGTCACTGCATTAATTAAGTGGTTGGGTCAACCTCTGAACCCAGGGGTCTGATACCCGAACCTGGATCCTTGACTGTTGCTCTCTGCTGCCTCCCTGATTGGACTGGGAAGTCATAGACATAAAAATGTCCTTCCTGGCCCTGGGAAGCTGTCTTAAGTGTAAAGATCTGAGTCGTCCTGAGGGAAGTACTCCACTTGTCTAATAGGAGTTGTGATGCCCTGGAATCTCTAACTTTGGTTGTTCTATGGATGTAGTGATTCCACTGGCTTTGACCTGACTGCAAGGATAACAATTCCAGGAATCCTTATGCCCACCCTCCCCACCTCCCCTCTCCCCCCATCCCCCAGCATATTTATGCTCTTCATGTAGCCATCCAGAAAGCCAGCCCTGAGTGGCAGGAAGGGAGAAGCCATGCATGTCATTAGAACTGATACATCACCTGAATTTTGGGTGGGAGTTGGGGGACCATTGGCGACTATGGTCAGAACCATTCGTAGAGTTGGAGAGGAAGGTCGGAAGAGGTTCCCCACAATCCTGAAAAGGAAATAGAGCTTTGAGAGGGCAGGAAGGGAGCAAAAGAGAGAGGAGGAGGAGAGAGGAAGAGAGGAGGGAGACACAGATACTGAAATAAATTGAGGATGAGACATAGAAAGAAGTATACTACACAGAGAAAAGAAGTAAGATTTTACAGGGCCATTTTTGGTCTTTAAAACACATAATCTGTGATTTAACAAGTTTACATTTGTTTTAGGTCAGTAAAACACCCATGATAACAATTTTTCAAGACACTAAGTACATTTACAGGACCACTATCTAGTTCCAGAACATTTTTTTATCACCCAAATGGAAACCCTATACTTATCGAGCAGACACTCAACATTCCCCCCTCCCCCAGCCCCTGTGCGTGCTTAGTCGCTTCAGTTGTATCTGACTCTCTTGCAATCCTGTGGACTGTAGCTGCCAGGCTTCTCAGTCCATGGGACTTTCCAGGCAAGAATACTGGAGTGGGTTGCCATGCCCTCCTCCAGGGGATCTTCCTGACCCAGGGATGGAACCCTTGGCTCCTGCACTGCAGGCGGATTCTGTACCATGGAGTCACTGGGGAAGCCCCACCCCAGCCCCAGCCCCGAGCAGCCATCAGTCTGCATTCTGTCTGTGTGGGTTTACCCATTCTGGACACTTCACAAATGGAATCACTCAATACTGTGGATGGCTTCCTTAGCATGTTTTCAAGGTTCATCCAGAGTGTGGCGTGTAGCGATGGCAACAAAAATAACCGGACATGGACTAAATGTTGATTGTAGGTCTATGACTCATCTGTACCATGGGAAAAAAAGAATTTGATAGAATGAAATGGAATCTTAAACTGATACCACTGTCTTTGTGGTCTCTAAGACATTGTTTTGCATGAAAGCAGCAAGTTATGGAACAAAAACCCTATCCGATTATTTAGGTAGAAAGTTATGAGAGAGGTTGATACAATTCTCTGTATAAATATAGGCTCACAATGCACAGGCAAAGGCTTGGAACCCGGCAAATTTATCACATGACAGCGGTTGCTGTGGGATTAGGGGTGATGGTCAAGGGGTCAAGAGGTCAAGGTCAAGATATCAGTGTTTAGATTTGTCAAAGGAGACCGTGTTCATATACTGAATGAGTACACACGAGTGACTGGAATTGGAAGAACGCAAGAAAAAGCGTGAAAGAGACCAGCGATGCTGAGGAACAGGCACGGAGAGCAGCTCGCAGCGAGGCAGAGAGGCCCTGGGGTGGAATTCGGTGAAATTGCTCATCACACCGTAACTCTGCCCTTTGGAGCGTTCCTTAGGGCGTGCGTGGGGTGTGTTGAACGGTGTGAGCTTTCAGTTTCCGGCTTCGCCCCACTGTGATAAACTGAATTTAATTACAGCATCTCAAACACTGGTGATTATTGGTTTGTGCCAGTGTTAGAAAGTCTTAGAGGCCAGTTCTGGCCGAACCTGCTGTGTTAAGTCTTACTCCGCAGTCAGTATTTCGATTTTAGAGGAAAGTTTTCTGAGCTGAAGTTTTTCTTCCTTTGTTGTCAGGATGATAAATTCTGAAGATGGTGATGATAAAAAAAAAATTGTGATTTGCTTAAAAGAATGCAAGAGCATAGCTTAAGGAATTGTGTAAAAGATTGGCGTCTTTTGCTTAAAACTTCATGGATGTATGTTATATGTGTGTGTGTGTATGTGTTGCTTTGGTTGTGTCCGACTCTTTGTGACCCTGTGGACCCCACCAGGCTCCTCTGTCCATGGAATTTCCCATTCAGGAATACTGGAGTGGGTTGTCATTTTCTTCTCCAGGGGATCTTCTCAATCCAGGGATTGAACCTGGGTCTCCTGCTTTGCAGGCAGATTCTTTACCATCTGAGCCACTATTTGAAACTTCATAACAGTTAGCCATTCAGTGTGTGAGAAATAAGTTTATGATGTTAAAAATAACCTGGTGGAGGAATTAGATGAGAAAAAAATAAGCAGTATTGTTTTCCTTGTTAAGAACTGTGAGTTCTGGTTTAGGATCCCCACCCCTATTCCTTTATCCATTCTTACCAATCAAAAAAGAATTATGATTATTTTTATTGATGTACAATTGAATATTGTATTTGTTTCAAGTGTATGGCAAAATGATCCAGTGATACATATGTATATATATGTATATTTCAGATTATTTTCTATTATAAGTTATAAGATATTGAATATAATTCCCTGTTACAGTAAATCCTTGTTGCTTATCTATTTATGTATAGTATTTTGTATCTGTTAATCCCATACTTCTAATTTATTCCTCCCCCCACCTCTTTCCCCTTTGGTGACAATAAGTTTTTTTTCCCCCTATATCTGTGGGTCTGTTTCTATTTTGTATACAGATTCATTTGTATTAATCTTTAGGCTGCATATGTGATATCATGTAATATTTGGCTTTCTCTGCTTCACTTACTTTACTCACTATGATATTCTCTAGGTCTATTCATCAGAATTATTTAATAAGTGGTTATTATGAACCAAATGCTAGGGAATTAAAGAATACTCATGGCCTGTTTCCATGGATGGAGTTTATATTGCGCTTAGGGAGTCAGATACTCAACAACCACCACAACAATTATGTATGTGTGAGGACAGATGCTGACACGGGGTGCTCTGCGTAGACAAGTGAATTTGGAAAATCACTTCCAGGTGTGCTCACCAAAATCCGCTCAGGGACTGACCGCCTGGGAAAACACGTCTAGTTGCATTTCCGCACTCTGGCCTCAGGCAATTAGCTTTCCCCCTTAATGAGTATGGTAATGGGTAGGAGTAGGTCTTCTGGAGTTCAGTTTGCATTTAGTTGAACTCAATTTCCTTGTGTGCCTGAATCTGAAAGAATCGTTAGTTGGGAGAGCCCAGGGAGGTTGCTTCATGGCAGTGGAAGCAGAAGTGCTTTTACCTGGTGCAACGTTGCAGAAGAGACCGAGGCTTGCCCCTTCTGCGCCTGAGTCATCAAGGCGGAAAGAAGCGAAAGATGATGTAACTGTTGGAGAGGACCCTCCGTCTTGCAATCACTCTGCCATTTTCTTGGTCATCTTGCTTCTTAACCCTTCCTGGCATCCCTGTCTCCCATCCGTTTATTGCTTTATTTCCACATTTGTTTCTCCTTTTTTCCTTTCCAAACCCTCCTTTTTCATTCCGTTTCCTCCCTTGTCTCCTCCCACTTACACCTTGCTCTCTTTGGGTCCCTTCTACTGGCCTATTGGTTTTCCGCCTTCGTCTGTTATTTCACCTCTTCGTTCTCTCTTGTTCAGTGTGCTTCCAGCTTCCCTTGGTTCTTTTATTTCTCTCCCTCCCTACAAGCCCCTTCCCCATTATATCTTAGATTCACAAGAATTCTACACACATCACTCCCTTATCCCTCTGGCGTGACAATTAGGGTCGTAGGGACCACTTACCCCTTGCACTGAAAAGGCATTCTGAGGATATAGGATTGGGAGACCCACTGAGACTGGGGTATGTAGAATGCAAGAATTAGTGACTTTATAATCACAGTATATGTCGTGTGTATGTGTGTGCGCGCCTGTGTGTTGGAGATGGGGAGATGAGGCAAAGGGAAGTGTTGATATCAGATGACCAACATCTTGGGTGCATTTACCTGTTGGGGAGGTTTCAGCCTGGGTCAGACTGGTTTGAAGCCCTGCTTCATTTGCTCACATCATTGTAAGCCTTTCCCTCCTTGAATCGGTGCCAATGTGTCTGGAAAGAGTGAGATTTCCTCATGCTATCTCAGCCAAAACAACGTTAACAAAATTCTAGTCTTTTTTGAACCTCCTGAAAGGTGAAAACCTGCAAAGTCTTCTTAAAATCCTATTTCTTCATTTCCCCTCCATGAACCTGCTTAAAAATTTCTTGTCTTTTGTTTGTTCCCCAAACTCTCTTTATCACCTACATCAGCTTAGCCTTACTTTTCCCTTGTCCCTTCCTCCACCCTCCCCAAGTCTTCACATGCCCGGTTTTCTTCTTGCCATTTGGGCCCTCAGAGTGGCCTTGTCTGAACTTCTGTAACGTGGAAAAGATACCTTGGAGGATTTGCCAAAAACAGAGGATTCTCTTCCCAGGCTGCTGCTAAGTCACTTCAGTCGTGTCCGACTCTGTGCGACCCCATAGACGGCAGCCCACCAGGCTCCCCCGTCCCTGGGATTCTCATGCACTTAAGTCTAATAGTTTTCATTTTCTCCAATGTCGGGAGATTTCTCAGCTCCCCTGAAGCCCATCTCTCTGGACCTTTTGGGCATCTGTTCTGCCATCTCAGTCCCCTCCCTCGTTACACCCTAGCACATCAGCTTGCATTTATTTGCTCCTTATAAAGCTAGCTGAAATTAGGCTGTTTTCTTGCTTATTTGTGGTCATCAACATCTTGACCAAGAACACCTCCATTACCATAGCAACTGGAAGCAACAGGAAACATTTTCAGGAAAAGTCAATCCAATGACATGAAGACGTCAAGCCTAGAATGTTGCTTAATGTTTTTTCATGCTGTGGTAATGCAGGTACCCGTGGCCTGAAACTTCATAGAGAAAAACTCTCAGTTATAGCTGGTGGTTTCCATTTGTACACGAATCCTTCGCTGTCTATGGTCTTCTCTTCTATTTGCTCTGTCTGTTTTGATAGAAATCAATAGTTCCCTCATCTCACCCCTGCATTTAGAAAAGGGAATTGACTCTGCAGTCTCCCCACTCCTTTGACGCACAAAGATTAGCATCTGGGGGAGGTCAATCCTTGGGACAGAACTTAGTTAAGAGGATGTTTTCTTCCTAACTGATTGGATCCTGTTGCTGAGACCCTCTCATTCCCCCTTTCACCTGGGGATGCGAAGGGCTCCACCATCTCTGGAACACTGACATTTCGCTTGATTGCCTGGAAGAAAAGGAGATAGAAAGCTTGGACACAGGTAGTATGAGAACAGGTAACCCAAGTCACCTTTTCAAATCATGGAAAGAAACTCTCCAGGAGCAGATAAATGGGTTTTGTAGCCAGACGAGTGCAAGACCCTCTTCAGCAGTTTGCCTTGGGAATTGGAAGAAAATGAATCTTGTCGTTGAAGATGGAGAGTTTTCGTTTTTTCAAGTGGGGAAGGGGGAATTCCACAGCATTACCCTCATTGCTGAGCATTTGTGTCAAAGACGTGAGATAATAGCATGCAGGGTGGTATTTCATGTGATGAATGTCTTCTTCTCTTGCCCTGGAATGTTCAAGAATATTGAACATTGCAGTATTCATCTGCAATTCCTGTAAGAGAGCAAATGGCTCTTCAAAAGTGAGTTGACATGGGCATACAGCAAAACACAGAGATTGCAACAGAGATAGACAGAATAAAGGGATAAAGTAGCTGATTAAATAGTTAATCCCACTGGGGATTGTAAGGGCTCCCCAGGTGGCGCTAGTGGTAAAGAACCCGCCTGCCAATAAGATACAAGAAGTACCAGGTTTGATTGTAGGGTTGGGAAGATCCCCTGGAGGAGGGCATGGCAACCCACTCCAGTATTCTTGCCTGGAGAAGTCCATAGCCAGAGGAGCCTGGCAGGCTACGGTCCATAAGGAAGCAAAGAGTTAGACACAACTGAAGCGACTTAGCAGAGCCCACACAGGGGATTGTAAGTAGAAAAAATATGGGAGACCCCTGCAAGTTAATGATCACTTTAAAAAGTAGGTTTGCTTAACCACAAAAGCAAGCAAGTTTGCATGGCGACAAAACCATGCAATGGAAGCTTGAGCCATGCCCCCAGACAATAAAACTATGGTGGCATGAGACCCACATGCTGCCCAGTGAGCTCAGTAAGTTAGTGATCCCTAGGACATGCTCTCTGAACAAATAAAAACAATACTTTATGGGAAGGTGCTCATTGTACAGAGACCAGAAATAATTTTTACAGCCCTGGCTTGACCATGTAGGGACCAAAAAAAAAAAAAAAAAACCTCTGCCCAACCTGGAGGAGGAGCTCATGATGGATGCATGCCATCTACCCAAGAATGAAGAAGAAAGTTGTTTTTTTCCCCACTCCACACTTCCTTTGATGGTAAAGCTGTAGCCCACTAACTTCTCAGGGCGTGGCACCCTCTATCCCACCTGCTTGTAAGTCTCACCAGCGTCTGACTCTGATAAGTCACTTCTTATCAATCACTTTGCCTCTTGCTGAATTCTTTATGTGCTGAGACACGAAGGACTGGAGTTCTTTGGAGCTGAAAGTGTTTGTGAGCACCAGGACTGAACCTCTTCCTTCCACAAGCATCTTACACTCACTCGTGATACACCTTGCCGTTTCTTGCTCCTGTTAACTTGGTACCTGGGGTCTTTACCAGGGGGTGAGGGTGGAGATAGGGCAGATTTAGGCCTTGGTTTTAGTTCTCCCTTTTGACAGGGTGAGTGGGCACCTTTGGGGACATCACTCAATTACTCTGTGTCTTTGTTTTCCCACCTTCGATACAGGATGGAGGCATATCTCATGCACAGGAGAAATTTGAAATGCAAGAGTCTCAATTCCTAAGGAAAACAGAATTGTTTGTTTAAACTATGCGAGTTTATCGCCATTACTTACTGAAGGAAATTGCAGTGTTACACACAAGATTGAAAGGCGATGGGGCCTGAGAATGGCTCCTGGTGCATGTCTTGTCATGTACTCTAGCCTCTCTGTCTCAGATTTGTCCTGTATCAACATCTCCCTGTGAACTGCATTTCACATGGTTGCTTTAATTCCTCTTCGGCCTGATTTATTAGCCCTGGTTGATGCCAAGTGAACCTCTGTATGCAATCAAGAACCATTTATAACCTACCTTGTCAGCAAATATCCAGAACATTATTCACCAGAAATGAGTTAGTTGGTCCTGTTCTCTGCCCCTGGTTGAAGAGGCAAAAACAGGGCAAATTATTTTAGCCATAGATGCCATCTCCTTAACTTCAGGAACTGAGAAATATATTAGCCTGTTTCTTACCTTTGATGGCTCAAAGAAATAGGACACCAATAGTTTGCAGTTAACTGGTAGAGTGCAGCTGGCCCTTTTTCTGCTGAGCAAATAGAATAGCTCATCCCTATTGCATCTTCACGTGGGAACATAGACTCCCAGAGCTTCCAGACAGATCAATCCTTGTCTTCACTTCTTCCAGCTTTCTTTCTAAGCTATCTTATCATCTGAGAGGTCTCCACATTATGAACCATGATTGAAATTGGAAACCGCGTCCTTTATTTTACCGAATGGACCATTTAGTAATTCAGAGGTAGACTTTGGGGTCTAGCTTCAAGATTCAATTGTTTTTCCACCTTGGGGACATTGTTTCTTCTTTGAGTCCTGTCTTCCTAATCTGCAAACTGAGTTAATAGCATCTGATATTAGATTGTTGGGCGCATTAAATCTGATAACTCTAGTAACATGCTGACTGCAGTGCCTCATTAAGAAATGCCAGGCATTTGCTTTTTTTCCATTTTCTTTTTAATGAGAACATTGGCATATTATAAATATCAGGTCATTTGTTAAAACAAGAAAGCTGTATTATTCAAAAGCTAACTTACAAGCTCTGTTAGCCAAAACTTCTCTTACACTTGACTTTTATGAGAAAGAGACATGTTAAAAGAAGTACCTGGAGTATTTTTCAAAATTCTCCTTCTAGGCAATTCTGCCTAGGATCAGCATTCATTTTTACTCTATAATTTTGGTCCCTGGGCGAAGATTATTGATGTTCAGGGTGACAGTACCAAAACCCTGCCAGGGTCAGCTTCACGTATCAAGATTCAACACTCACCGAGATTTCATCTCCTTATTAAGGCAAAGAAATGGACCAATGTATTAAGCTTTCAACATTGACTGGAAGGGAACATAAGGATTAGTTATAGGATGAACACTGTTAGCTAGGTAGGTCTACTGATTGCACCTTTCTTCCTTCTCGTCTTTCGAACTGAAAACGTTGGATTCTTGGGGAGCTTGGGCTACATTATATCAAAAGTAGGAGTACCAGGGGACTCTGGTATTACGTAAAGTGTTCTTTGTCCTTGTTAAAAATGTGTGTGTGTGAGAGAGAGAGAAGGGCAGTGGGGCTTCGCTTGTGGCTCAGCGTTAAAGAAGCCACCTGTCAATGCAGGAGACGCAGGTTCAGCCCCTGGGTTGGGAAGATCCCCTGGAGAAGGAAATGGCAAATGGAAAATCCCACTTGCCTGGAAAATCCCATGGACAGAGGAGCCTGGTGGGTTATAGTCCATGAGGTTGAATAAGAGAGTCAGACATAACTTAGTGACTAAGGAGGAGGAGTAGATAGACTTGGAGGGGGCTGGAAGAAGGTTTCAAGAGATGTTCTGTATCTCAGTTTGGGAAGTGGTTACATGGGTGTGTTCAGATCGTAAAAAAATTGAGTGGTATTCCATAATGATTCATCCACTGTTCTTATGTATTAAAATTTTACAAAAATGTGTCTGTGAGACACGCATACCCACAAACACATATTTATAACAAGGTCCTCATTCTTCCCATGTCCAGGGGAGACACAATCCCTTATCTTGGTGTCTCCTTGCTTCCATGTCGGTTATTGCCGCTGACATCAGATGTGATTTTGGCCCGTATGTCTCTTTGAACCTGGTATTCTTCCATTGCCTCTATTAGGTGGTAGGTTGGTGTAGTGGGAGTCATGTGGGCTTTGGAAGCAGAGAAATTAGGGTTTGAGAAGAGAAACCAGGGTCTTGGCTTACCTTTCGACAAGCCTCAGATTTCTTGTCTGCAAAATGGTTTCTGTGAAGATTAGAGATGATTCAGGTGATTCATCTCTTGGGCAGACACAGTTCCTTGCCCCTAGTCTGGAAAGATGCTGATTTCTGTAGAGTAGCTTTTCTGATAGTCAAGAAACTGACTCATGCCTGGGGATTTCTCCCTTCTAGAGTGGGTATATCTATCCAACCTAGATCTGAATTCACTTCCTAGAAGTGTTTAAGACCATTACTTCTGGACTGGGCAAGCAGAGGGAGCGGTTCTCATGTAAGTGAGAACTTCTCTTTCTTTACTTTTATTTAAGCCGGATGTGTACAGCTTAAGTGTCTAGTCATTTGCTTCTATTTGGGGTCATTGGTTTTATTTTCTCAGTTTAGCTCAAGGCAGAGGTGACTAGATATTTTTAGCATGCCACATTTTCAGCATGGGTGGGCATATTTGTTTACTTTTCTATATTGTCATTTATTTTTACTGCATTTGGATTGGGTGTAAAGTAACCTTTATCAGGTGGATGCTATTCTTAGTGAAGAGATGGAATTCCGTAGGGGCATCTACTGGTAGACAAAACAATGTTATTTTAGTTGCTTTTTAACTTCTCCTTTAGTTTCTGAATTACAGATGGAAGTGAATAGGCTATGATATGCAACCACATAATCAATGTTTTTAAAAAAGAAAGAAGTAGCCCAAGTTTGGGTCATCTTTGTTGATCAGTCACCAGAATCAGTTTAGAGAGCCCTGGGACAAGCCATGGCTCTTTTGTCTTAATTAGTAACCTGTTTAAATTTTTTAATTTAAAAGTCACTCAGTCATTTCCAGCTCTTTGTGACCCTATGGACTATATAGTTCATGGACTTCTCCAGGCCAGAATACTGGAGTGGGTAGCCTTTCCCTTCTCCACAGGATCTTCCTGACCCAGGAATTGAACCGGGGTCTCCTGCAGTAACCTGTGGCAGGCAGCAAACTATGTGCCCAGTGAAGAGTTGAGTCCCTAATACGATGTCTATAAATGGGTCCATGGAACACTTATACCAATGACACCATATATGCTGGTTCAAAATCCAGATTCCTGGGTACCATATCCAGAGATTCTGATACAGTGAGGCTGGAGTGGAACTCCTTCCAGTTCAGTTCAGTCACTCAGTCGTGTCTGACTCTTTGCGACCCCATGAATCGCAGCACGCCAGGCCTCCCTGTCCATCACCAACTCCCGGAGTTCACTCAGACTCACGTCCATTAAGTCAGTGATGCCATCCAGCCACCTCATCCTCTGTTGTCCCCTTCTCCTCCTGCCCCCAATCCCTCCCAGCATCAGAGGCTTTTCCAAAGAGTCAATTCTTCACATGAGGTGGCCAAAGTACTGGAGTTTCAGCTTTAGCATCATTCCTTCCAAAGAAATCCCAGGGCTGATCTCCTTCAGAATGGACTGGTTGGATCTCCTTGCAATCTAAGGGACTCTCAAGAGTCTTCTCCAACACCACAGTTCAAAAGCATCAATTCTTCAGCGCTCAGCTTTCTTCACAGTCCAACTCTCACATTCATACATGACCACAGGAAAAACCATAGCCTTGACTAGACAGACCTTTGTTGGCAAAGTAATGTCTCTGCTTTTGAATATGCTGTCTAGGTTGGTCATAACTTTCCTTCCAAGGAGTACTGCTACTGCTAAGTCACTTCAGTCGTGTCCAACTCTGTGCGACCCCATAGAAGGCAGCCCACCAGGCTCCCCCGTCCCTGGAATTCTCCAGGCAAGAACACTGGAGTGGGTTGCCATTTCCTTCTCCAATGCATGAAAGTGAAAAGTGAAAGTGAAGTCGCTCAGTCGTGTCTAACTCCTAGCGACCCCATGAACTGCAGCCTACTAGGCTCCTCCGTCCATGGGATTTTCCAGGCAAGAGTGCTGGAGTGGGTTGCCATTGAGGAAGCGTCTTTTAATTTCATGGTTGCAATCACCATCTGCAGTGATTTTGGAGCCCCAAAAAATAAAGTCTGACACTGTTTCCACTGTTTCCCCATCTATTTCCCATGAAGTGATGGGACCAGATTCCATGATCTTTGTTTTCTGAATGTTGAGCTTTAAGCCAACTTTTTCACTCTCCTCTTTCACTTTCATCAAGAGGCTCTTTAGTTCTTCTTCACTTTCTGCCATAAAGGTGGTGTCATCTGCATATCTGAGGTTATTGATATTTCTTCTGGCAATCTTGATTCCAGCTCGTGCTTCTTCCAGCCCAGCGTTTCCCATGATGTACTCTGCATATAAGTTAAATAAGCAGGGTGACAGTATACAGCCTTGATGTACTCCTTTTCCTGTTTGGAACCAGTCTGTTGTTCCATGTCCAGTTCTAACTGTTGCTTCCTGACCTGCATATAGGTTTCTCAAGATGCAGGTCAGGTGGTCTGGTATTCCCATCTCTTTCAGAATTTTCCACAGTTTATTGTGATCCACACAGTCAAAGGCTTTGGCATAGTCAATAAAGCAGAGATAGATGTTTTTCTGGAACTCTCTTGCTTTTTCCATGATCCAGCGGATGTTGGCAATTTGATCTCTGGTTCCTCTGCCTTTTCTAAAACCAGCCTGAACATCTGGAAGTTCACGGTTCACGTATTGCTAAAGCCTGGCTTGGAGAATTTTGAGCATTCCTTTACTAGCATGGGAGATGAGTGCAATTGTGCAGTAGTTTGAGCATTCTTTGGCATTGCCTTTCTTTGGGATTAGAATGAAAACTGACCTTTTCCAGTCCTGTGGCCACTGCTGAGTTCTCCAAATGTGCTGGCATATTGAGTGCAGCACTTTCACAGCATCATCTTTCAGGATTTGAAATAGCTCCACTGGAATTCCATCACCTCCACTAGCTTTGTTCGTAGTGATGCTTTCTAAGGCCCACTTGACTTCACACTCCAGGATGTTTGGCTCTAGGTGAGTGATCACACCATCACTCACCTAGATTATCTTGGTCATGAAGCTCTTTTTTGTACAGTTCTTCTGGGTATTCTTGCCACCTCTCCTTAATATCTTCTGCTTCTGTTAGGTCCATGCCATTTCTGTCCTTTATCGAGCCCATCTTTGCATGAAATGTTCCCTTGGTATCTCTAATTTTCTTAAAGAGATCTTTAGTCTTTCCCATTCTGTTTTTTTCCTCTATTTCTTTGCATTGATTGCTGAGGAAGGCTTTCTTATCTCTCCTTGCCATTCTTTGGAACTCTGCATTCAGATGCTTATATTTTTCCTTTTCTCCTTTGCTTTTCACTTCTCTTCTTTTCACAGCTATTTGTAAGGCCTCCTCAGACAGCCATTTTGCTTTTTTGCATTTCTTTTCCATGGGGATGGCCTTGATCCCTGTCTCTTGTACAATGTCACAAGCCTCCATCCGTAGTTCATCAGGCACTCTGTCCATCAGATCTAGTCCCTTAAATCTATTTCTCACTTCCACTGTATAATCATCAGGGATTTGATTTAGGTCATACCTGAATGGTCTAGTAGTTTTCCCTACTTTCTTCAATTTACACGCCTTTAAAAAACTGCGTTGTATGCTCAGTCGCTTAGTCATGTCCAACTCTTTGTGTCCCCATTCACTGTAGCCCACCGGGTTCTTCTATTCATGGATTTCTCCAGGCAAGAATACTGGAGTGGGTTGCCATTTCCTTGTCCAGGGGATCTTCCCAACCCAGGGATTGAACCAGCATCTCCTGTGACTCTTGCATTGGCAGGTGAATTCTTTTACGACTCCTGAGACTCCTGGAAAGCCAGGTGATTCTGATGGTCACCAAATTACTGAATTAGTGCCTCCTGCATTCTAAGAGTTTGGAGGATGGAAAATCCCTCTGTGAGGTGGTAGGCATTCTGGGAAAGGGAGAGTGATATCTAGATCTTGAAAGCTGACAAAACATTGACAAAATTAGCATATTTTATTTCTTAAGAAGTCTTCTGGTTATTATAATAAGTGCATGTTGTTTAAAATAGAAGGAACTATGAAATATAATAGGAAAAGCACTTGTAATACCATCACTACTGTAATATTTTGATATAGTTTTCAATGTTTATTTTTTCTTTGAAGTATCTTTTGAAATACTCCTGTGCTTATTTGTGTTTGCTTTTGGTAACCCAATATTATAGCTTAAGCATTTCCCTTGTTATTACAGCCTCTCAATACACTCTTTTCTCCTTGATCATAGACTTCCTTTTTTATTTGGTGTAGAACATTCTATCAGGTGTATTTCCTTTCCTATCAGTGTATCTTGGTACACAGGTAGGAAAGACAGTGGTGATGATGGTTTCTGCTTTCAAAGGAAGATGAATTCTGCTATTTTCCCTTCAGAGTTGTTATTCTAGCCAATCGATTAAGAATCCTTCATTTACCAGAATCAAGATGACTGTGATTACCTATGGGTTTGGCCAGATAATAACCTCATACCCATGTATCTTCCTTTTAAAACACTGGCAAATCATCACTTCTGATCATGAAGACAGATAGGAACCAGAAGTATAAATTGAAGTTTCTTCCCATCCCATACAGAAAGCCATGTAGAAATGAACATGTGAATTAGCTGGCCCCATAGCAGGAAGTTGCAGTAACAACATTTGGTTTATTCTTATTGATGGCAAGGGAATTGATCCCTACCGTGTAACTGAGGAGCATTCTCAGAGCTGAGCAAACCAGGCAACTTCTGTCAATAATTGAGTTTTAGGCAGAACCTCATAGAGAGTCAGGTTGCTCTTTAGAGTGTGTGTGTGTGTGTGTGTATGTACCTAGAGCACATATATGTGAGGGAAGGTGCATGTACTGGTGTATGTGTGTGTGTGTGTGTGTGTGTATTTGTAGGTGAAAGAGTGTCACAGCAAGAATAAGCCTATCCAGAAATCCAGGTGCTCCTTGGCTTGTGGAAGCATCACTTGAGGTTTCTCCTCCTTCATCTTCACACGACACTCTCCCTGTGTGTGTGTGTCTGTTTCCAAGCATCTTTTCATAAGAACGTAGCCATATTGGATTAGGGTCCCCTAATGACCTCACTTTAACCTGATCACCTCTGTAAATATCCTGTCTCCAAGTACAGTCACATTCTGAAGGCAATAGGGGTTAGGACTAAACACATGGATTCTGGGGGTGTGGTGGGGGACACAGTTCAACCTTTAAAAGATAAACCCTCAAAATACAAAGATAAATCTTCCTACATGGGAAAATACGCACTGAATAATGATACTGAAAAGTAAGACAATTACATAGTGAAAGAGTCTTTACATGCCTATCTATCTATATAATCTGTCTATCTGGGGCTTCCCTGGTAGCTCAGAGTTAAAGAATCTGCCTAGAATGCAGAAGACACAGGTTCAATCCCTGGGTCAGGAAGATCCTATGGAGAAGGGCACAGCAACCCACTCCAGTATTCTTGCCTGGAGAATCCCATGAACAGAGGAGACTGGCAGGCTACAGTCTGTGGGGTCGCAAAGAGTTGGACATGACTGAAGTGACTGAGCACACATGCGTGCATTCTATCTAAACACACATACACACACATATGTATGTATAATACAAGGGTTGGCTGTGAAGGAAGGAGGAAATAGGATGCAGGGAATAGAAGCTAGATGTCTTTGACTATATACTATTTTTATAGATTTGATTTTAGAGACATTTCAGTATTTTATCTCATTATGAAAAATGAAATTAAAAAGCAACTCCTAAGTTCTAAAAGGAAAGTAAAACAAGTAAATCTAATTTTTGCAATAACCACACAGAAAGGAGCTATTCCAAGGGACTTTATTTTATTTATTTATTCATTTTGGGCTGTGCTGGGCCTCGCAGTGAGGGCTTTTTCTCTAGTTGCGGGAGCAGGGCTAATCCCTGGTTGTGGAACATGGATTTCTCACTGCATTGCGGAGCACCGGCTCTAGGCGCATGGGCTGAAGTAGTTGCGGCATGTGGGCTCACTAGCAGTCGCTCCGGGGCCCTGGAGCACTGCGCTCAGTAGTTGTAGCGCACGGGCTTAGTTGCTCCACAGCATGTGGGATCTTCCTGGGCCAGACATCAAAGTGGCGTCCCGTGCACTGACTGGAAGATCCCTAACCACTAGACCACCAGGGAAGCCCGCAAGTGTCTTTAAAACAGAACTTTGTATAGTCCAGGTAGAATGCATCCTTAAGGACAAAAGAAATAGCAAGAAATCTTGTTGTCAGTATTTTCAGGACTAATATTAATAATATTGTTTTATTTTGAGGCATGTACATGTATAGTGTGGGATAAAGAAAATTAGTAATTATGTCGACGACATGGAGAATGAGTCTTTTGCCCTAAGAGAAAGAAGAGATCTGTGAGATCGAATCCTGAACTTAAATTAAGAGTATCGGGATGAACGTATGATGTATTTTAACTTAAAATATCTGTACATGTACTCTAGGATAGTAGCCAACTTAGTAGCAATAAGCACCTCTAGAATCAGATCTTGGTTTTATAAATACTGTTTGGCTCTGAGAGACACCACTGGAAAACTGGCTCTTTCACAGTGTGGGGCTGATCCTTCCAAGAGCATCATTTCAGAGTACAGAGCAAAGCAGTTACAAAGACTGCAGGTCAAAAAGCCCAGAAGCCAACCTGAAGTCCCCATTGGCCAGGGATGGAACAACTTGGGCATTAATAAGTATGTGTGTGCTAAGTCACTTCAGTCGTGTCCGACTCTTTGAGACCCTGTGGACTGTAGCTGCCAGGCTCCGCTGTCCATGGGATTCTCCAGGCAAGAATACTGGAATTGGTTGCCATGCCCTCTTCCAGGGAATCTTCCTGACCTAGGGATCAAACCCATGTCTGTTGTGTCTCCTACTTTGGCAGTCGGGTTCTTTACCATTAGCACCACCGGGGAAGCCCATCAATAAGTATACTAACTGCAATATCAGATTTTGCTTTCTATGTGGGTGTGTATGTGTGTGCATATAAACAGGTACATGCATATATGTATATCAAATGTATTCTTTACGTATAGAGAAATTTATAGTTCCCTTATGTTTGAGTACATTTCTTCAATCATGGAGTATTTATTGACTTCTTAGATGGCTGACCCTGCACTAGATGAGGCTGTATTGTGACACGCATACACGGGTGAAAAACAAATCGTAGATTTTGAAAAGTACTCTGGAGGAAGGAAAAAGCAGAAAGCTACAGTAAAAAGGAATGGACAAAGACTCTCCTGTAGAAAAGGAAGATGTCTCAGTGCAGATGGCATGTAAGCTGAAATCTGAAGGATGAAAAGAAGCCAGTAAGGATGGGAGAGTCAGGGGAAAAGCACTCCAGGTTGAAGGAACAGCCAGTGCAAAGATGCTGAGGCCAGTAGTGACTGTGAAGTCACTCAGTCATGTCCAACTCTTTGTGACCCCCGTGTGCTGCAGCCCACCAGGCTCCTCTGTCCATGGGATTCTCCAGGCAAGAGTACTGGAGTGGGTTGCCATTGCCTTCTCCAGGGGATCTTCCCGACCCAGAAATCGAACCCAGGTCTCCCACATTGCAGGCAGACGCTTTACCATCTGAGCCACCAGGGAAGTCCTAATAGTGACAGAGATCACTATTATTGTTAACAGACAGATCAACTATCGTCAGGGTTCAGAGGCAGAAAGGTGAGGTGCTGAACACAAAGAACGAGGGAGGATTTGGGGTGGAGGAAATAGACGTAAATATTTTCTGTTGGAACTGCTGTCACGATACTGTATGAATTTGTCAAACTTTATAAAACTGTGTGCTTAAAGTTGGTAAGTCTGTCCACGGGATTCTCCAGGCAAGAACACTGGAGTGGGTTGCCACAATCTTCTCCAGGGGATCTTCCCGACCCAGGGATCAAACGTGCATCTGTTATGTCTCCTGCATTGGTAGGCGAGTTCTCTACCACTAGTTCCCCCTGGGAAGCCATTGTACATAAAGTATATCATAATAAAGCTGATGAAAGAAAAAAAAAATCAAAGAAGAAAACACAAAAACACAAACAAAGATCCTGAGGCCAGAAAAAGCTGATCATGGTCTGGAAACTGTCGAGGTCTGTTGTGATTGGCGAACAGTAAGTGAGAAGGAGAGAGGCCCAAGATATTTGATCTAATTTGGTTTTCAGAGTAGCCACGTGGACTGTCCTCATTGGTCCTCTCACTTCATAGATGGGAGGAGCAAAGCAGTCCTCTGGTGTCTTTACCAGTAAGTCACGGAACGGGCTCTCGGATGCTTTTTATGAGACTGGTCCTTCCCCAGGCAAATAAACTAAAACCTGCCATAGTCTTAGTTTCCTCTTGCCTCACTCTTCTCGAAACCAGAGAGGTCCGTTTACGCCATGCACAGCAGGACCACAGGGAGGGACTGGGTTTGAAAAGAAAGGCGAGATCCCACATGCTCCGCAAGCCGACGTCAGGGTTTCTTCACAGGTTTTGCTGTAGGAGTAGGAAATGTGGGTACAACTTCTTAATGTCTTACAAGCATCTGTGGGTACATAGCAGAATTTGCTGTCACATCCATCTGCTGTTCTCCCTCTGTCTCGCTGAGTAACCTGCCATTTGAGACAGGGAACCAGAGCCGCATTGTGTCATCAAAGCAAAGATGAAGACATCCCCAGGTCCGGGGCGGCATTGGCTCAGCAGCTCGGAGTAGGAAGCAACTTACTTTCATCCTCTGAGAGACGCCTACCGCTGATTCCCCCGTCTTCTCTTCTCCGAAGAGAAAAGTAATGAAAAGCCTTCTGGGGTATGTTCCTATTGCTCACGATTGTTTTCATGGTGAGCTTGACCTGGTTCACTGAGTGGGAGAAATCTGAGGTTGACACTGAGTATAAGACCTTTTTTGTAGGAGGAGAAAGAGAAGGACAGAGAGGAGGGGAAGAAGACCTGTGGAGTACTTCACATACTCATGATGACCATTACAAAAGCCCAGCCAGGCTAGGAGTTATAATCACCTTTCTACAGATAAGCTCAATGTAGCTAAGAAAGGTTAGGAGACCTGCCCAAGTTCCCACAGACAAGAAGAAGCTGAACCAAGCCCACGCAGCTCCATTCCCTGAGACACACAGTTTCTCCATGGATGCTCTGAAATGTGAGCGGTTGGTGCTTTGCTCATACAGTAGCATCTTAGTGTCCTAGACACGTAGCATCTAAGAAACGTAGCATCCAGTTGTTTCATGTTGCACAGAAGAGGCTCAGGAAGGTGAAGAATGTGTCCAAACTCCCCCAGCTAAGAAGCAGCAGAGCCTGGATCCAAGTTCTAACTCCAAGTCCACCGCTTTCTTCTCAAACCATCGCTGCCTTGTTCTTGCCGGAGCTCTTCTTTCCTTAATTACCGTGGTCAAGGTCCAGGGTCAGCATAATTGAGAATGTCCTTGTTTTGTGAATTAGAAAGGATTTTCAGTTTACTTAGAGTTGAGATTGAGGTTAAGAGAGGAGTATAATCACCAAAGTCTACTTCCCTAGGGAAAGCCAATAGACTGAACTCCAGTGTGTGTGTGTGTGTGTGTGTGCGCGCGTGTGTGTGTGTGTGTGCACGCTCGCTCATTTGATGAGGGGCAGAGGGGGACTGGGCACATTTGCATATGTGCTACTGTTGGGAAAAAAAATTCTGCTGTATTCTTTCCAGTTTCTTCTGGAAAGACTACGACAAGACTAAGAAGATCTTGGTCTGAAGATCAAATGACATGAGACACATTAAGAAGAGAAAACCAAATTTACTTACTTTTGTATGGGGAAGGGTAGGGGGCTCCATAAGAATAAAGGACCTAGTTAGGCAGTTGAGGCTTATGTGTTATTTGAGAGAGGACAAGAGTAGGGGTTTGGGAGTTCAAAGCGGAGGAAGGCAATTTACAGGAAGATCCCAAAGAATCAATGTTTGGGAAACAAATGTTTGCTGGGCCACCTGGAGACACAGAAAGTACTTTGATCAAACTGGCCTTCAGGGATATATGTATCCATATAGCTGATTCACTTTGCTGTGTAGCGGAAACTAACATGATATTGTAAAGCAACTATACTCCAATAAACATTTTTTAAAAAACACTATATGTGAAAATGATAGTTTAAACTTTGAAAGAACACAAAGATATAAATGCTTAAGAAACTCGCCTTTCTGTGTTCCATTGACATTTGAAATCTTTCCTCCTTTTGTATTTATTTAGATTTGGTTTTGGCATAAATTTGAGTTCCCTTTTGTATCTAGTATACAATTTTTAAAAGTTAAAAAATAATGGTCTCGTTAGGTTCTGCCTGTCTGCTACACCGAGTTCATAAACTGTCATACACCAAGTATGTGGTTATCTGTGATGATAGTTCTTTCTGGAACCGGTCCTCTATCTAAATCCTTTTAGCAGTTAGAAAGTAGAAGTGTTGGTCACTGAGTTGTGTCAAATTCTTTGCAATCCCATGGACTGTAGCCCACTGGACTCCTCTGTCCATCGGTTTCTACAGGCAGATTCTTTACCATCTGAGCCACCAAGGAAGCGCCAAAGTGTTAGTTGCTCAGTCGTGTCCAACTCTTTGCAACCCATGGACTGTAGCCCACCAGGCTCCTCTGTCCATGGAATTCTCCAGGCAAGAATACTGGAGTAGGTAGCAGGTGCCATTCCCTTCTCCAGGGGATCTTCCTGACCCACCGATCTAACCTGGGTCTCCTGCATTGTAGGCAGATTCTTTACCATTTAAGCCACCATGGAAGCCCCTGCAAGGCAGTTAGGGTGAAAGTCAAACGTTCTTCCTGAGTCCTTTCGAGCTTGATTGTTTTAGCTGGAAGCAATTTGCATACCGAAGGGGCACATATTGAGGTGGCAAATTCTGCTTAGCCAGGCTAGTTAAAATTCACTGACAGAGCTGCCTAAAAATGTGCTTGAGATCTGCCTTCAACTCAGCCCTGCAGTGGGCAGTGTCCTATATTCTGAGCACCTAAATGTGCACACAGCCTGTGTACCTGAGCCAGGACACAGAAGGGGCCTCGTGCATTACCTGGCAGATGGTCTGCAATGCTGTCTCCTGCAGTTTGCTCAAATCCATGTCCATGTCGGTGATGCTATCTCACCATCTCATCCTCTGCCTCCCCTTCTCCTTTTGCCTTCAGTCTTTCCCAGCATCAGGGTTTTTCCAATGAGCAAATAACATACCCAGGGCTTAAATCCACATCTGTTTAAGTTTCCAAACTGGGGTCTTGCAGGCCAGCTTCACACTGAATGGGGACCATGTAACCAACCGGTCGATTAGGGATTAGTTGCTGTGATCAATTAAGGAATGCAGAGAGTTAACTTCTTAGCTGTTGGAAGCAGAGGTGAAATTGGACAAAGTTCATTCACAGCAGTGAGCAGAGCCTAGGCAAGACAAACTGTTTTGTATTCCACGACTGTGGTAGCCTTTCCCTGATATCACATGGATTCTGAGATCTCATTCCTCACCCAGTGTGGTGCCAGGCCGGCCAACTGATGGATATCGGCTTTACTCCCAGGGGTGAATTTACAAGGCACGCCAGCTGAGCCACTTCAGAGGACCTGCATCCTTCCCGAGGCTCCTGCAGGGTGGGCGTGGGGCCGCCTGCCTGCAATTCCATTACTGGGATTGATGCGCTCCCTCCTGGTTTTCTGTAACTCTCGCTGATGACGTGAGTCTTGTCGGACAAACAGACGTGGCTCTGAATATTCCTGGTTGCTGACTGCTCCCAGCACGCTGGTCTGGGTCTTAATTTATAAAGGTGACTGACAGACGACATGAGGATGCTGGTGCCATTGAAAGAAGGCTTTCGTGTTACTCATGGTTCCCTTGAAACAAGAAACAGAGCAGGTCCAGCAGAGGACAGCCACCGGGTTTGGGTCAGGAAGCAGAAGCTGGGAGGAGCAAAAAGCATAAGGCAGATGATTTATTGGGGTTTCCAAGGAAAGGCAGGACAGGGTAAAACAGTTTGGGCTTAGCTAATTTGAATAATTTCAGCGGGCTCTAAACTATAGGGATGGTGTGCAGCTGCCTGGCACCTGGTCCTTGGATGATTCTGGCAAAGGAATATTGCCTCCAGGGGTTTATGGGCCCAAGAGAGGCTGTGTGGTTCTCCTGGACTGGTTTGTTTGATGTTCCCAATTCCTTGCCATATCTAAGAATTGGATAGCACCAGAAAGTGCAATCACTCCCATAAAAAGTCAGAAAGGCTTAAGATACCAAAACATCATAATACCTAGAAAATTTAATATATGTATAATATATACACCCGGGCTTTCCAGGTAGCATGGTAGTAAAGAATCTGCCTGCCAAGGCAGGAGACCCAAGAGATGCAGGTTGGATCCCTGGGTTGGGAAAATCCCATGGAGGAGGAAATGGCAACCCACTGCAGTATTCTTGTCTGGGAAATCCTATGGATGGAGGAGCCTGGCGGGCTGCAGTCCATCGGGTCCCAAAGAGTCAGGCACGACTGAGCGACTGAGCACTCACGCATACACACCTAACTCTCTGAATTGGTTCGGGATTTTGGACTTTTGGGTTCTAGCAAAGAATCAGAAGATGAGTGGGTCTGCAGTCCCTTCTTTTGCGACACGAGACCAGTTAGTTTCCTCCTTTGCACACGTGAGAGCTGGGTTGCATCAGTGTTTCCCAGGATTCAGGATGCGACAGGTGAATGAGATGGTTTGGCCTCAGCCTGAGAGAATGTGGACTCACAGAGCAGGCACACACCAAGGCTGGGATTTCAGAATATGGTTTATTTTTGTGGTGATAATTTATGTAAGTGACATATGCTAGCTATAAAATCTCCCTTAAAAAAGCTTAATTACATTTTTGAAATTTATTTATTTTTAATTGAAGGCTTAATTACATTTTAAAAGTTGAGTTGATTTATAGGCAAATAAGTAACCACAAGTGTCTGTTATTGAAGAGAAACTGTGATTATGGAGGTATCTGTTTCTCCCTTTAGTACTATCATATATTTGGGGATTCTACTATTAAGTGCATACATGTTCATGAATGTTCTATCTTCCTGATGAATTGACCCTTTTATCATTATGAAATGTCCCTGTGGTAAATACTCTTTTGTCTTGAAGTCTGTTTTATCTGATGCTATTACAGATGCTCCAGCCTCCTAATGCTGTATGGTATGTCTTTCCTCCATACTGGCTGTATGGTATGTCTTTCTCCATTAACTTACTTTCAATTTGTCTGTATCTTTATATTTAAAGTGCATCTCTTAAAGAGAGCAAATAGTTGGTCTTGCTCTTTTTAATCCATTCTGATAATCTTTGCGTTTTAGTCCAGTCCCGATGAATGTGATTATGGATGTGTGATTAGGTATATCATTTTATTGTCCTCTGCTTTCTATTCTTCTCTCTTATGTATTGGTTTTCTTTTTTTTTTTTTTATTCTTTTTTTTAAAATTTTATTTTATTTTTAAACTTTACAATATTGTATTAGTTTTGCCAAATATCGAAATGAATCCGCCACAGGTATACCCGTGTTCCCCATCCTGAACCCTCCTCCCTCCTCCCTCCCCATACCCTCCCTCTGGGTCGGTTTTCTTTTTTAAAATTAATTTTTATTGGAGTATAGTTGCTTTATGTGGGCTTCCCAGGTGGCTCCCTGCTAAAGAATCCACCTGCCAATGCAGGAGACATGGGTTCAGGCCCAGGGTCTGGGAGACCCCCTGGAGGAGGAAATGGCACCCCACTCCAGTCTTCTTGCCTGGGAAAGCCCATGGACAGAGGAGCGTGGCGGGCTACAGTCAGTGGGGTTGCAAAGAGTCCCGTATGACTTGGTGACTAAACAACAACAGATGGCTGTTTTACAGGGTTATGTTAGTTTCTGCTGTACAGCAACGTCGATCAGTCATCCTATACACGTACATGCGCCCTTTTGGTCTTCCATCCTGCTTAGGTCACCATAGTGCATTAAGCAGAGTGCTCTGTGCTGTGCAGTAGGTTCTCAGTAGTTATCCATTATCTATTGTTGCTGTAACAAATGACCACAGACTTCAGGGTTGCAAGACTGAAGTTTGCATTTCCTTACTGTCTCTGGGTTGGGGGTTGGTCCCCAGCAACGGCTGGTCCTTCCCTCTCAGCCTTAGACTATGACTCTCTGACTCCTCTGCCACCCCTCTCCGATTTCAGCCAGAGAAAGTTCTCTGATTTTAAGGATATGTGATATGCTGGGCTCAGTGGGCTCCTCCCCTGTTTTAATGTCCTTAACTACTTCTGCAATCTTTTTATTTTTTTTATGTAAAGACATATTCATAGGATCTAGAGATTAGAGCACAGGTATCTATCTTTGGGGAGCATTCTGCCTGCCATAACTACCTTAAAAAATATTTTTGGATATTTTAGAATTCAATTTTAACTTATTGGTTTCAGCTTGCCTTTTTAAAGTGATGGCCTTGGGAATTACATGAAACATCCTTAGCTTTTCGCAAGCTATGTAGGTTTAATATTGTACCATTTCACATAAAATGTAAAAACATTTCACTGGATATGCCCATTTACCATCCTTCGGCATTCTTTAGGTTGTGGTGTGATATCCACTGAATCTACATTCATTAAAACTGCAGGAGACAATGTAAGAATTTTTGCTTCAAACAGCCACATGCATATGTATTTTTTAAATTAAGAGGAAAAATAATCTTTTATGCTTATCCAGATGTTTACCATTTCTATTTATCATTTCTAATGCTCTTTATTTGCTCCTGAAAGAATCTGGGTTTCCCCCTGATATTATTTCCCTTCAGCGTGAAGAACTTCCTTCAGTATTTCTTGAAGTACTGGTCTATTGGCAATGAACTCTCTTTGTTTTCTTTTATTTGAAAAGTCTTTAACTTGCTTTCATTCTTTATTTTTCAAAACCCAGGACTCATTTTTATTTATTTTAAAAAAATTTTGGAGTATAATTGATTTAGAATGTTGCATTTGGTTTCTGCTGTATAGCAAAGTGTATCAGTTATACATTATAGATATATCCACTCTTTCTACTTATTAATACTTTCATTCTCCAGAGGCCTTTTCTCCCAATACAGAATTCAAGAACTTTCTTTCAGCACTTTGAGGATGTTATTTCACTGTGTCCTGGACTTTATCAACTGTAGTTAGTTAAGCCTGTGAATCATCGTTTTGTGTCTATAATGTATCTTTTTTTCCCACTAATTTCAAGATTTTATTTGTCTTCCAATTTTCATTAGTTTGACTATGATGTGTCTCGCTTGATGTTCTTCACATATATTCTGTCTAGGGTTCGCTGAGCTTTTTGAATTGTAAATTTAAGTCTTTTGCCAAATTTGGGAAGTTTTTAGCCATCATTCTTCAATATTTTTTCTATCCCATTTCTTTCTCTTTCAGAGACTTGACTGCTAATTTTTTAAGTGTCTTTCTGTCATAATGAGTCATTTCTTTCACTTGAAGTTCTTTGACTCTTTCTTACGTCATCTCCGTTCTCGTTTTAAGTCCACCAATAAATTTTTTATTTCAGGTACTCTCTTCTGACTGCACAGTCACAGGGCCAACTCGATCCAAGAGAAGGAGAAAGGACTCATCTGGCAGTGGGGAGGATGGCAAGAAATGTGGAGCCACCTTGAATTCATCCCCCTTGGTCCTACCTGCCCCCTCTATCTTTACCACCTTGCCATTTGTTCATGCCCTCAGCATCTCGTTGTAGGACCCCTGAAATAGCTTCTGACTTGTCCCCTCCCTTCTCAAATTCCCCTTCAGTCTTGCCTCTCAAATATCTACCTACGCAACCCCTTGACTTCTTGAGAAAGTCTCCTCTCTCTCCCAGAAGGAATGACCTTTCCATGTGCTCACTTAGCCGTGTCTGACTCTTTGCCACCCCATGGACCGTAGCCTGCCAGGCTCCTCTGTCTGTGGGATTTCCAATGCAAAAATGCTGGAGTGGGTTGCCATTTCCTTCTCCAGGGGATCTTCCTGACCCAGGGATGGAACCCACGGCTCCTGCATTGGCAGGCAGCTTCTTTACCACTGAGCTACCTAGAAAGCTGACCTTTCCATATCCACACTTAGTATTTACCACTTTGTCTGCAATGATAAGGTCTGTTTGTCTTCCTTACCTACTAGTCTCAGCTTCCCAGGGGAAGGGAACATATTTGATAACATCCGTTGTTTCTCCCAACAGGAGCTCAGTGGCTGTGACCGCTCTGTGAAGGCTGGAGACCTTGATTGCTTTGTTTATCATGTCCCCAGAGTCTAGCCTCATGCCTGGCTCATCAGAGATGCTTAATAAATATTTCTTGAACTAGAAAGATTTAAGAATAAAAAATTCACACAGTCAGTTAAGGCAAAACCACAACTGGATTCCAGATGTGTTTTCCCTCTCAATTAATTCTTTCTAGGCCTCTCCGGCAGCTGAGTGAGACTCAGCCATCCTCAAGGCTTCTTTTCCTTAGAATATTCAGCTTATATTTTTATCCACGTATCTCAAGAGCACTTTCTTTCATGCTTTCAAACATAAACCAAGTTTAGCAGGGTGAAAAGAGTTGAGGATTTTTCCGCATTGGTCTCTGCTCCAGCCTCTCTAATGAGCAATGCACCGAGCACTGATATAGTTCCTGGTTTCAGACTTGGAAAGAATCCATTCAAACTCCAGGACTAAGAAGCATTTTGTGTATCACATACTTGTTGCTTTGGACCATGAACATTATAGGTTCATTTCTTCTGGAATCGTGTGCTAGAGGAGAGAAAAAACTTAAGTGATTGACCTGGGGGCCCAGGAGGTTGCATCCTGAAGGCTGAACTCAAAGTACTCACCCAGACTGTGAACTTCCTTTTCTGTATCAACTCTTCTGTTGCTTGACAGAGAATAAGAGCTCAATGGATGTCTTTGATATTAAAGTCGTCTCCACCTAAAGCAATGACTCTCAAACTTTAATCTGCATAATAGTCACCTGTAGAGCTTGTTAAAACACTCATTCTGGGCCCTGCTTCAGGGATTCTTGTTCAGTAGCAACTGCACATTGAAATGATAAATATTTTGGATCTATTGGGTTGAATAAGATACATTATTAAAATTGATTCCACATGTTTGTAAGATAAGATATGAAATTACATATGTGGCATGCATTGAATTTTTTAAATATTTGTTTATGTTCTTGTTGTTCAGTCACTCAGTCGTGTCCACGTCTGAGACCTACAGCATGCCAGACTTCCCTGTCCTTCACCATCTCCCGGAGTTTGCTCAAACTTATGTCCATTGAGTCGGTGATGCCATCCAACCATCTCATCCTCGGTCATCCAATTCTCTTCCTGCCTTCAATCTTTCCCAGCATCAGGGTATTTTGTAATGAGTCAGCTCTTCACATCAGGTGGCCAAAGTATTGGTGCTTCAGCATAAGCCCTTCCAATGAGTATTCAGGATTGATTTCCTTTAGGATTCACAGGTCTGATCTCCTTGCAGTCCAAGGTGCTCTCAAGAGTCTTTTCCAACACCACAGTTCAAAAGCATCAATTCTTGGGCACACAGCCTTCTATATGGTCCAGCTCTCACATGCATACGTGACTACTGGAAAAACCATAGCTTTGACTATACGGATCTTTGTTGACAAAGTAATGCCTCTGCTTTTTAATATACTTTTAGGTTTGTCATAGCTTTTCTTTTGTTTATAAATTACTGTTTGTAAATTATTTGTAAATAAATTTATATAAATAAATATTTTAAAATAAGTTTATTTATTTAAATAAATGAATAAATAAATGTCTTTTATATTAAAAAATATAAAACAATGGCTCTTACTTGTGGCATGTAGGATCCAGTTCCCTGACCAGGGATTGAACCCAGGCCCTCTGCATTGGGAGCATGGAGTCTTAGTCACTGACCCACCAGGGAAGTCTCTGCATATTTTGTTGGCCAGCGTGGCCTACAACAGTTTCCATGGAGGAATGAGGACTAAGACCAGCTGATAGCTGAGGACTGAGCAGGAGGTGAGGGTGTAGACCTGGAGAGTGGACAGCTCTTTGGGCAAAAGGGAGGGCGAGCAGTCCCATTGGCCAATGTGGATTGCTTGCTCTTTGGCAGAAAAAGGGAAGGTGAGTGATGGCATTGTTATCTAGAAGACGAAACAGTGTCTCCAAGGAAGGGTGTATTTTCAGGAAGAGAGAGACTTGGACATGTTTGAGGCCAAATGTGAAAGAGTCAACAGAGAAGAAGAGGTGGTAGCTAAGGAGAGAAGAAAGAACAAAGCAAGTTGAGGATTAGGGAGACTGTCCTTACAGCTGGGTGGAGGGGAGGGAAGAACTCATCTTTGTCTGTAACCCCTCTGAGCCTCATTCTCTTAAAAACTGGGGGCAAAGATCATGTTGTAATGGCAATGCTTCCCCACAAGGCTGTTCTGGGGTCTAAATGAGATAGTAGATGGGGGATCAACTTGGTAGGTGATAGAACACCATATAAGCAGGGGTCCCCAACCTCCGGGATCCAATGCCTGATGATCTGAGGTGGAGCTGATGTAATAATAACAGAAATAAAGTGCACACTAAATGTAACAGGCTTGAATCATCCCCATACCATTGCCCTTTCCCTGGTCTGTGGAAAATTTGTCTTCCACCAACCGGTCTCTAGTACCAAGAAGGCTGGGGACCGCTGAAAATACTTCAGCCACCGTCACCGAGTACTCTAGCCACAGTCACTTTCTTTCCAACAGTTTGCTGCCTTCGACTCCTAATACATTCACAGTTTATATTCTTTATTGCCAGAGTGTTGCAGGAAGAATTCAGTCCAAATTTCCAAATGTGGAACCTTCTCTACCCAGAATCCACTGCTAACATGCGCAATGGGAGTGATTTCTGAACAGTGATAGCCATTGGGTAACCCTTGTGCAGTGGTTCTCCAAGTGTGTTCCCTGGACCAGCAAAAATCAGCATCTCTTGGGGAATTGCCTAGAAAGTGGGCATTCTCAGCTCTACTGAATCAGAAACTCTGGGGGCAGGCCCTGACAACCTATATTTTAACAAGCCTTTTGGGTGATTCTGGTTCAATCTAAATGTTTAGAACACTGCCCTAGTGAAGTCCAGTCGCTATCCTTTCAGTGCAAGGATCCTCAAACTTTGGGAAACTGTTTAAAATTCAGATTCTGGGCCTATGAAACTGCATAGAAAAGGTCCCAGGATTATTCAAATGAGCTACCATAATATATTGTAAAGTAGGGGTCAGTGAACAGTTTCTGTAAAAGGCCAGAAAATAAATATCTCAGGCTTGGCCGACAAAGAGGCCGCCTGCTTGGCTCTTGTAGCAGAAAAACAGCCACAGGCAATGCTTTAAGGAAAGAGTGTGGCTGTGTTTCTGGGGCCAAATGACATGGGATGCATGGTGGGTTTGGCCAGTGAGCCATTCCAGCTTCACCCTTGGTTTGTGATACAGGTTGTTTTATCTTCCCATCCATCATTCTCTTCCATTTCACTCATTCATTCATCCATTCATTCTTTAATACTTCTTACTAGATCTGAGCTTCCCAGGTGGCACTCTTGGTAGAGAACTTGCCTGCCAATGCAGGAGACATAAGGGAGATGTGGGTTCGATCTCTAGGATTGGGAAGACCCCCTGGAGGAGGGTGTGGCAACCCACCCCGGTATTCTTGCCTGGAGAATCCCATGGACAGCCCATTAGGTCGCAGAGAGTCGGCCACGACTGAAACAACTTAGCTCAGCACAGCACTAGATCCTGACTGTGGGCCAGACACTTACGTAGGCATGGGAGACTGACACTGATTTTTTGGAGAGGTTCTTGCTGTCAAGGAGATGGCAGTCTCGCCCAGTGTGTGGGTGGTTGGCGGGGGGTGGGGAGGGGGATGTTAAACAGTATCAAAATCTATTGCAATGTCTGGTTAAAATGGGGGAGAACGTTTACTAGCCCTCCAAAGAACTTGTATTCCATAGCCCAGCCCAATATACTCAAAAAAATGTGTGTTCAATTTTCTGGCTTCCTAGCTACCCAAGTGTTAATAAAGTTGGGCCAACCTTTGGGAAACATTTTTGATTCCACCCCACCAGTTCCCAGGAGTTCTCTGCAAGTGATTTACAGAGCACTCATCACCCACCACCAGTTAGGAGCCAGACTAGACCAGCTGGTTGATACGGCGCAGAGGGTTAGGAGAGGGATCTGTTGTAGCTGTTGGTATGGAGATACTGATACACCAGGCAGTGTTTGTTCTGCCAGCCTACGAGGATGCAACAGATAGTGTTTATGAGAAAGTTTTTCTTAGGAACTTTTGTCCAAATGGGAACTCTAGATGTGTGTATCTTTTGGAGCAGTTACTTAAGACCTGAGCATCCTCAGGATTTACAACTGATTGGTGTGCCTCCTGTTCCCAGAGGCTCTGGCATTTTCTTCTCAGACTCCTTTGAATCTGCTATAATAATAACAATAGTAATATCTTAGTATGTAGCCATTCCCAGGCACCTATTGTACAAGCCAGGCATGGTGCCAAGTACCAGTGTGTATGGTGGGCAGAAAATTGGCTCAGCAAAGATGCCCATGTCTTAACATCTGTGAATATGTTACTTCAATGGCAAAAGGAACTTGGCAGTTGTGAGTCAGGGTAAGGACCTTGAGATGGAGAGACTATTCTGGATTATGCAGATAGGCTCAATTTAAACACATGAATCTTTAAAAGTGGGGGAGCTTTCCCGGCTGTGGTCAAATGTGAAGACAGAAGAATCATCAGAGAGATGCTAGCCTGCTGGCTTTGAAGGTGGAGGAAGGAGCCGTGAGGCAAGGAATGCAAAAAGCCTTTAGAAGCTTAGAAATTGGAAAAGGGAGGGATTTTCTCCTGGAGCCTCCAGAAAAGAATGCAGCCCTGCCAGCACTTTGAGTTTAGTTCCGTGAGACTCTTTTTTGGGCTTCCCTGGTGGCTCAGACGGTAAAGAATCTGCCTGCAATGCAAAAAACCCAGGTTTGATCCCTGAGTTGGGAAGATCCCCTGAAGATCTTCCCACTCTAGTATTCTTGCCTGGGGAATTCCATGGACAGAGGAGCCTGGTGGGCTATATTATAGTCCACGAGCTTGCAAAGAGTCTGCCACGACTGAGCGACGAACACTTGCAGACTCTTTTTTTCGACCCTGACTTTCAAAACTCTAAGCATAATAAACTTGTATCATTTAAGCCGCCAAGTTTGTGGTAATTCATTAAAGCAGCAAGAGAACATTAATACACCATGATCTCGTTAAATCCTCAAAAGAACCCATTTTGTTTAACTACTAAGAATTCCCTGGAGAAGGAAATGGCAACCTACTCCAACAGTCTTGCCTGGAGAATCCCATGGCCAGAGGAGCCTGGTGGGCTACAGTCCATAGCGTCGCCCAGAGTCAGATGTGACTGAAGCAGCTTAGCACACATGCGTGCAATAAACACAGAGATGGAGAGTTAACAGACATGCAGTAGTTGTTTAAGAGCCTTTTTATTTTTTCAACAGTACTTTACAGAGGTATAATTTACATGTAATATAATGCAAAAATCTTACATGTATGCTCAATGAATTTTTTAATTTTTAATTTTTCAATTTATTTTTAATTGGAGAATAATTGCTTTACAATGCTGTGCTAGTTTCTGCCAGGCAACAGTATGAATTGGCTGTAAGTATACATGTATCCCCTCCCTCCTGAGCCTCCCTCCCACTCCCCGTCTCACCCCTCTAGGTTATCACGGAGCGCTGAGCCGAGTGCTATATAGCAGCTTCTTGATAGCTGTCTCTTTTCCACATGGTCGTGTGTGTATGTCAAGGCCACTCTCTCGGTTTGTCCTACCCTCTCCTTTCCCCGCTACACTCAGTGAATTTTTACATGTGTTTCTGTGAAATTACCACACAGGATCAAGATGTGGAACACTTCCAGTGCCCCGGAAATTCCACTTTTGCTCCCTGCCCATCAACCCCAACATAACTTCTACTCTGAATTCAATCACTGTAGATTAGCTTTGACTGTTCTTGAACTTTCTATAAAATTTCTGCTCTGTTACATTGTTATAAGAGGGATTATATAGTTGTGCGTTCTTCTATGGCTAGCTTCTTTCACTTAGCATAATGTTTTTGAGATTCATCCGTAATGTTGCGAATAGAAAGCTCTTTACCACTGTGGTTCACCCGAGCCCCTTGTATCGTCAGATGAGTTCCCAGCCTGGAGGGTGGCCCTCCAATGGATGATGCTTCCTTTTTGGCGTCTGAACGGTTCCCGGATGATGCTTCCTTTTGGCATCTGAATTGTTCCCAGTGATTCAGGTTTGGAATGTCTTCCTCATGGGCTACAGCTTCAGTGAGAAAGTGGTTCTTGTTACTGAGTAGAGACTTAATGCAGGACCATTAAGTAAATGCATACATGACAAGTGTTTCTCCACATAAAATCTGTTGGGGGGTTACTGTGATAGCAAGAACTATAGAGCTGAGCATTTTGCGTTCACTATCTCATGTAAACAACAACAATAACTTACTTGAATGGTAGATATTATTATCCCTAGTATATAAAGCCTAAAATTGAGACCAAGCCATAATGAGCCCAAGCCACACAGTTAAAAAGTGACACATTGGTTGATTCCAACAAATATTAATACAGTCCCCTCATCTGTCTGGACTACATTTTAAGTTAACTGATTTTTCCTTTATAAAGTAAACACAGAAGTTAACTATAGAAAATTTGAGAAATACAGAAAATCTAAAGGAAGAAAAAATAATGGTATTCATGTGCCACCACCCCAGGACAATCACTATTAATATTTTGATGCATATTGTCTTCTTGTATTATTTTCTATGCAGTGTATTATTTGTTTGTTTAATAAGCTATGATCGCAGTTGTTATTGTTGTTCAGTCACTAAGTTGTGTCTAACTCTTTGTAACCCCCTGGACTCCAGCATACCAAGCTCCCCTGTCCTTCACTATCTCCCAGAGTTTGCTCCAATTCATGTCCATTGAGTCAGTGATGTTATCTAACCATCTCACTGTCTGTCACCCCCCTCTCCTCCTGCCTTCAATCTTTCCTAGCATCAGGGTCTTTTCCAAGGAGTCGGCTCTTAGCATCAGGTGGCCAAAGTATTGAAGTTCAGCCTCAGCATCAGTCCTTCCAGTGAAGATTCAGGGTTGATTTCCTTTAGGATTGACTGGTTTGATCATGGTACACCTACAAAATTATACCTTACTTTTTCATGTAACTTTTTTTCTGGGTTGTGTAAACTCAGTGGTTGTGATGATTTCATTCAGTATTCATTCAGTTGATGTTTATGGATTACTTGCTGTGTGACATTATTTGTTGAGCCCCTCCTTTGTGTGGGGTACTCTGAGGCTTGTGTTCCTTACTTGTAGGATTGGCTGTCTTCTATTTGAGCCAAGGTAGTTGGGTCCCAACCAGAAAGTCACACCGTCTCCCCCTTAGAGCATTGACATTGCTGGGTGATGTGCCTTTAATGGATGACTCCTAGGTTTGCAGCTGCTTTTCTAATTAATAAAAGAAGAAAACCACAAGAACAGCATCCGTGTTTCCCTGCAGCCTCCCAGGGCTCCATGCTTTTAGCACAGCAGGAATTCTGTGTAACAAATTGGAGCAGGGACTTCTGGGATACATCGTCCCAGGTGAGGAGTTCAGATCTTACACGCTAAGAGCGCTGGTTGCATACTTAAATACCAAAGAGGCTTGCTCTGCAAATAGATTGAAGGAATTCCTGAATCTGAGTGCCACAACTTGATTTTCAGAATTAGCCGGAAGCTGCAAGCCTGTTAAGAGCTCTTACTGGGGCATGTGCAGGGCGTGAGGAATTGAAATAGGAGGAGATGCAGTGTCAGGTAATTCCACCCTAGTTTCAGGATGAGAGCTGGGGGGATAGATCAGGGATGAGCAAATGAAGCTAGCCTGTGTATCTCCTGGGAGGTTGGACAAGATGTTTTCTAGAGGGCTGCAAATTATTTGAAGCAGATTTCAGAGCATTGCAGCAGATGAATGCAAATCCAGCCTATTTCTCTGGTCCAGATGGTTACTTATCCTTGGGATACTCAAAATCAAACATTTGAATGGAAACAGCACTTACAGAGTGGAATAGAGCCAGACTGCACTGCTCCTAGCAGTGTTTCACCAGCTTAATGGAAAGATAGTTATGCGTGCTGAGGGGCACAGGTTGAACATTTGTCTGTATGAACATAAATTAGCACCGATTCTTTCCTCTTTATATCTTTTCAACACCAACTCCTCTGTGTTCATTCATTCATTCAGCAAAATCTGTTTAAAGTTTTCTGTATGTCCACGCAGGTGACACAAGAGTGAGCAAGGCCATTCCTGGGTGGATTTGTGGTCTATTGTGGGAGGGGAGGTTACGCTTTAGATATTCACTGAGCACTACTCTATGAGGCTGGGGAAGAGATGGTATTCTGAGCTATTCAAGTTTTAGGTTCTGCCCTCACATAGCTTGAAATGTGACACGAAAGTTAAGATATGCAACTGATACCTGAGACATAGCAAATATTCTTCCTTCAATGCATTGTAATACTTACATCCTATAGGTCTGTCCCAGGGCCAATTTGAGGACCAGGTGACTGAGAATCTGCTTTAAAACAGATTCCTGTGCCACAGCTCAGGCAGTGATGCTAGATAAAAGTCTATGGGAATAGGACCCTGAAGACCATGAGTAAATGCACGGAGGCAGAGGGCTGGATTTGTGTGTTTGTGTGTGCATGTGGTCTTTGATAGGCGCAATGGATCATCAATAATTAGTTGGCAACTTGCAGTCTAGTTTGCCAACAAAAATAGGTTTAGAAGCCCAACATGGCCCATTTTGGCAAAGGTAAGCCATGGCCCTGTGGCAAGCCAACTTGCAGAAAAGATGGGTTTGGTAGTGAGTTCAGGGTGGACTGGATGCCATAGAATGGCAATTACAGTAACAACTAAATGTATTGGGAGTTCACTGAGTGCCGGGCGCTTTTACATCATCACCACCTTTAATCCTCTTAGTCTTTTATGCAGATGGTTATCCTTTATGCAGTTGTTATCTTCACTACCAGAGGAAATCAAGGCACGACAGAGGTTAGGCAACTTGCCCAAAGTCACCCAGCTTGGAGTTGCAGAGTTGGAATCCTAATGTAGTTTATTATCGTCCTTCCTTCCCAATAAAGCTGAGAGGAAAGACTCGACAAGAAGCTCACATCATCAGTATGAAAAAATGAGCCAACCTGGCCTTTGGGGAGGACCTTCATTTCCTTGGCAGAAGTTGGTCGTGAGAGTGCCCCATGTCACACTCTGGAACCCAAGAATGTGGTTGCTGGCCCCTCCAGGAAGAGCCTCAGGTGATATTCTCTGGCATAGCTCTGCAGGCAGTTCTCAGATGAGGTTCAAAGAGGCCCAGCAACTACCTCTCTGAGCCACCTAGCCCTTCAGAGTTGCCATGGGTCATCTTTGGGTGTTAAATCATCCAGTTAAGGAGTCGGGGTTGCCCCCTCCCTTGACCCCTTGCCTGTTGTTGAGAATTCTGGTCCCATCTCTTGGTATGACATGATTGTATCATTCTAGTAATCTCCTTTCATCTAGGAACTATTCTCAGGAACTATTTGCCTCATTTCTGCTATTCTGGCTGCCCAGTTTAAGCAGAGTGCAGCTGTGGATCGCAATTTTGTTCCTGATAACGTCTCAAGAGGTGATTTGGGGTTTCACAAGTAGAGGCGTGAAAAAGAAGGTTCCTTATAGGAGACCACAGTGTCTGGAACCAAATGCTAAGGCATGCTTTTAGAAGTAAAAGACCTTCTTCCTCCTTGGGTGGCCCATGGGGCAAGTGGTGGCTTTGTCATGTGGCAAAAGCAACCCTGGGTTTGCAATTCAATCCTGGATCCACCGTTTGTGAGCTGACCCTGAGCAGTCCCTTAAACTCAGCTCCCCCAGGAGTAAAACAAGGGTTTAGTGCCAGGTCGTGCTGGTCCCCTGAGCTTAGAACAGGCCAAGGCAGGGAACACACAGGGCCAGAGTGACAAGCCAGGGGTATTCCCAGGGTGGAGAAAGTTAAGAGCGCTTTGTGATCACAGAGAAGCAGAGGAGCGCTAATAAGTAATTAACACCTTTCCTCTGATGAGCAGCCAGGGAATTATTGAAAGAGATTAAATAGAAACTGTGAAAAGATCCCTGGGTAACTGAGAAGTAAGAGAATGGTAATATCCTGTTATCTATGCATAAAGGAATAAATGTATGTTTTATAAGCAGAGAAGGGGTCTTTGTCGCCCTTGTTCAGATGTCTTCTTTTCAGACCTTCACACTTGCTTTCTACCATGGAGCATTTGCACCTGAAGCCCACTCTTCATGAGAGGCACTCTTTCTTCTACTCTTATTTGTATTTGTTTTGTTTATACCACACCCCGAGGCATGCAGAATCAAAGTTCCCGGAGCAGGGATCGAACCTTTGTCTCCTGCAATGGAAGTGAGGGTTCTTTACCACTGGACTGCCAGGGAAGTCTCTCTTCTCTTTGCTTAGGTCACTTGTACTCCAGTATCCCTTCCTCAGGGAAATCTCTGACCATCTAGATCGTTCAGTTTCCTTCATTGTGACTTCCTAAAGCACCATAAACTTTCCCTTCAAATCTCGAATGTCTGTAGCAATTTTACATTCACGTAACAGTTTGATTTCTGCTTGTCTCCCACCTGGACCATAAGCTCTATAGGTGTAGGTTCCTTGGTTGTTTTTATTCACCCTTGGATCCCCATTCTTCAGCAAGGTGCATGGCACGGAGATGAACAAACAGTAGGATGAATGAATGAAAGACATATTTGGCATCTAGAACTTTGTACAGTTCTAGAAAGTTGGTAAAGCTGGAGTTATTTGTCATTCCCATGAAGAAACCGAGGATCAGTGAAATAAAGGGACTTTCCCAAAACACACACCCTAGAAACCAGAACTCGTATAGAACCCTTGAGAATCCGAAACTTGATTCATCTTGGCTTTAAGTATGGGTATCATGTCGCTTATTGCTAAAAGTAGTTTTAAAAATTCAAAAAGTAAAATGAGCAAAAATCAATAACAACAAAAAAATGAAAGACAGACAACAAAGGACCGTGGATTCTGCCCCAGTTCCTCACTTCAGCGTCAGCCACGTTTGAAGAATGCCCACCTGTTGCACTTAACTTGCCTGGCACACACCTCTGCGTTCACCTTATTCCAGCCCCTGGAAATAGTTCTGCGTCTTGATCACCAGTGGGAGCGAGGAAACCTTCAGCCTTCCTAGGATGACACGGACAACGTTAGGGAAAGATGTGGGAACCTCGGGAGGAACGAGCATTTGGTGCCTGTCTGAGATTTGTCGGCATGATGCCCAAGCCTCCCGGCATCGCTGCCCAAAGGTCGTGCAGCCTACTAAGCTTCCTGGCTTGTTGAAGTTGGAGGTAGAGATGGAATCTGAATCAGAAGCATCTTCCTTAGTTCTGTGTGACTCAGGGACCTAATTCACATGGACACATGTGGGCAAGACTCCTAATCCCATTCAAAAGAAGCCAGTAAACCAAAGCACATGGTCAGGACATGTCACCACAGCTGTCAGCTCCTTGCAGATGGACAATTCCTGAATTTTAAACTCCAGCCCTGACCTCTTTCTTGTCTTCAGACCTGCATATCCCAGTGCCTGTTAGGCTCCCCTACACAGAAGCTCGCGAACAGCCAATCGTAACTGCACCCTGGGTGTGTTTCCCCCTTCTCCTCCCAGCACCTGCTCCCCTACCTTGCTCACTCATTCATTCAACAAACGTTTACTGAGCCACTGCTCTGTCTTAGGAACAGCGCTAGGTGGCAGGGATACACCTAGGAGGAAGAAAGCAAGGGTCCCCCCTGTTCTCCACCTTTGTAAGTGACATGCCATCCACCGGGCCAGCCTCCTCAAGTCCTCTTCTCCTCCACACCCCCAACCTGCCAGTCCAGTCAGTTGGTTGCCAAATGCAGTAGAATCTGTCTCCTAAACATCTCTTGAATCTTTGTCCTCCTTTTTTATCTCCATTGCCACCATCCAAGTTTGGGTCTTTCCCTCTTTTTCTGGGATTGCATCTGTGACTGCTTAACCTGCTCTTTCTGCCTTGATTCTTGCCCCCTCCCACCCCAAGCTGTTCTTCAAGCTTTAGCTAGGGTGGTCCTTTCAGAAGACAAAAATCTGGTCGTGTCATATCTCTGCTAAAAATCCTTCAGTGGATTCTTCTCATCAGCTGTAAAGAAAAAGGCCAGTCCAGAGTGAAGAACTGAGGACCCCCATTCATCAGCATGATGGGGGTCTATTACCAAGTATGGCTTTCTCTCTGGGCAAGTCGAGGAAGCCAATAGCCCCCCACCCTCCATGCCCAATTTTCTCATGTATAAAATGGGAAGGAAGAGAGCTGTCTTCTGATTTCTCGTGGTTTCCACAGAGGTTGCAGTAAGTATGGAATACACGGGGGTGAAGGGTACTGATGGGGGCTGGAAGGCCAGTGGGTGATGTGTGCTAGGGGTCCTCCTGCCTCTGGCACCCAGAAGCAGGAGTCTTTTATGTGTTCAGTGATTTTGAAGAGGACACACCTCCCTAAGCCTGCCGAGCCTGCACCGAGTATATCTGTAGTGGGGAAGCCCTGGGACTGAGCAGACATATAAATGGATCATCATCAATTTAGTTTTTCTCCTTTCAGATAGCAATCTGGAACCCTTTTCAGAGGCTGACATTCAATTTTCCCTTTTATGTCACTTCTCCAGAAAACACTCAAACCATCAATTTTTCTGTTAAAATCTCTCCCTCCTCACCCCTCCCTTTTTACATCCCTAATTCCTTTTGTGCTTGGAGTTCAACTGTGGCGATGAACTCTGGTCCCAATTAATTCATCCCCTTTTTATTTTGAGCTTCAAGTGGATCTTGGCTTAGCCCTTGTCAGAGGGAACAAACAAATGTTTGCTTTTTGTTGTCTGCCCATACACAAACATGCTGGGAGAATTGAGCGTTGCCCTGGGAAAGGGGCCACTGGGATTCTGTGTTTGGTCCATGGGTCTCCAAGGGCATAAGAGATGGATAAGTCTGATGCTCTTCAGATGCCTAGAGCTGCATACATTCCAGGGAGCTCTGTATTCTGTTCGCGTCACAGAGAAGTGATTAGTAAGCAGAGAATTATGCCCAAGGAAAATGGGGCAGGTGCGCATGTGGCGCCAAGGCGCATGAGTCGTGTCTGACTCTTTGCGACCCCATGGGCCGTAGCCCTCCAGGCCCCTCTGTCCCTGGGACTCTCCAGGCAAGAAAATGGAGCAGGTAGGGATTCTAAATCAGTTGGCATCAGTTCAGGACTCATCCTTGCGCTGTAGAAGCATCACTCGTAGAAGAGGCAGCCAGCACTGTGCTGAGAAGGGGCGATCTTTTGGCAATATTTGAATATATGCCTCAGGAGCCTGCCTTGGGCTGAGGAAAGAATGCAAACAGTGACGAAGAGGAGGGCACACATTGCTGGCGGTGGAGAGTGAGGGCTTTGGAATCCAACAGAATTCAAATGAACTCACTTTGACATTAATACTGCCAACTCCACGGGCTTGTGCTAATGATTAAATCAGATAATGTGGGATAAGGGACTAGCTTGGAATAAATAACCGGTAGCTAGCCTCCACTTGTGGGTCAGGCGCTGTGCTGGCTACTCTGTGTGCCTGACCTCATCTAGTCCACCAGCGAGATGGCGATTGCTTTTCCTGTCTCACAGCAGAGGACGTGGAGGCTTACAAATGCTGAGTCGGAGTCTCGGGGCCCCAGAGCTGGTCAGCTGCAGAACAGAGGTTTGAACTCAGATGTGTCTCCCGCCCCAAACCTGTATGCCATCTACCACAGCAGGTCACCACCACCACCTGAGATCCTGCCAGGTCTGTACCCGTGCAGAGCAGTTACATCGTCCTGCTTAAGTGTGTTAAAGAACGGGCAGAACCAAGCCAGCTTGACAGCCCTGTTGAGGGGCTCAACAGCCCCTCAAGTGAGGTCGGGGGTGACTGGTGACCATGAGGCTGCTGGAGAACCTCAGATACCCAGGAAGAGCAGGAACGCTTGGATGGTCACCTGTGCCCTTCTGGACTCCCCGGAGGTCCTTCCTTTCAGCTGGGCCAGCACCTCAAGTGACTGTGAGGTCTGAGGACCCCCTATCACACCAGCTGAAAGACTGAAGGGACCTAGAAGAAGCAGCCAGCCTCAGCTGCTGGCCCCGCTTGCTTACTTTATTTATTTGTATTGCTATTTTTTAAAATTGTGATAAAATACAGCTAGCTTAGGATTTAAATGCACATTAAAATGCACAGTTCTGTGATACCTACCCAGCGTTATATGACCACTATCCACTTCCAGAACCTTCGTCACCCATCAGCAGCCCTTCCTTCCCATCCCCAGCTCCCGGCTCACCTTGCTCTCTGTGTCTGGATTTCCCAGCTGTGGACGAGCCGCATAAGTGGAGCCAGACAGCAGGTGGTCCTTGACTTCTGGCTTCTTTCGCTGAAGTTCTGTGATGGCGGTGTGGGGGGTGCACAGAACAGGGGAGTTGGGAGTGAGGTTGGCATTGGGAAAGGAAAGGCTGTGTTCCTGGGTTTGGATACAGGGGCTTAGCTGTCATTTTGTCTGGATCTGTTTGGTTCCTGAGTTCTGCCGAGCAAGTAGCTGGTGTGCAGACAACACGGAACACCAGCCCAATCCCTGCGTGCCCCTGCTACCCCGTTTGCTTTCTGCCTTTGGATCATGAGAGTTTGGATAGCAGAGGCTCGATTCCTGTGCTCCAGACGCTCAGATTTGTTTCCCAGCTCCCTCGTCTCACACCCCTACGCCCACAGCACCCACTTAACCCCCACCTTCAACCACTCTTTCTCACTGAATGTTCTTTCATTCCTTTCCTTTCTCTTACTCACACTTTCATTCACTCATTCCATCTCACCCACACCCCTTCCATCCATTCATTCATTCGCTCTCTTTCCCACAGCCCCCTTCATTCATTCCTTCCTTCCCACTCTCGCCCACACCCCACTTCATTCAGTCACTCTCTTACCCACAGCCCCCTTCATTCCTTCCTTCCTTCCTTCCCACTCTCACCCACACCCCACTTCATCCATTCATTCCTTCATTCTCTCTTTTACCCACAACTTCCTTCCTCCTTTTTTTCCTACCTTCCTTCCTTCCCTCCTTCCCTCCCTCCCTCCCTTACTTACACCTTTAGCTAACGTGTTGCATTCTTAGCCCCACCAGGTACAAGAGCTGGCCTGGGTGCTGCTCTGTAGAGGAAATTCCTGTAGAGGGATTTACATTAATCTAGTTGCATGGAGACAGATATGTACATTAGACAGTCTGAATACCTGGTGATGAGATTGAGAGTCGAGACCCGGACCGCGTGTTCTGGAAGCTCACGGGGGTGCAGGGGGAGGAGGGGAGAGAGGAGGCAGCAGTGGCTGGCTCTGTGGCCATGGGTGGCACACCTGTCCCTGTTCCGCAGTTCACAGGGCGCCTGCACATCACTACACCACAGGTGGCCGGGCATCCCGCCAGGGAACCAGAGCCCCACTGGGTCCATTTTACAGATGGTAACAGAGAGGCTCAGAGGGACTCAGCCACCCACTCTCGTGTGAGACCAGCAGGGCTAGCCTGTGGGGGTGGGGAGGTGGCTGACTTCCTAGAGAAGTCACGCCCGCACTGGCAGGTGGGTGTGGGCACTGCCTGGGTGATGGCAACCTCGCTGTACTCCCCTGGCTTTGGGTGGCCTCGCGCTCCCGGGAGGGGGCGGTTCCTTGGGGCGGGCCCCTCTGCCTCCTTCCCTCCAGTGCAGTTAAGTTCTGACTCACAGCCTGTCCCTGCAAGCACTTTGTCGGGTAAGATGATGGGAGCAACAGGCTGTGACATGTGGCTGTCTCAGCCAGGAGGCTGATGGAAACACACAGGGGCCAGGATGTCAGACAACTGACGCCCTCCCCTCCATTCCCTGGAAGACAGTGTCCGCCCAGCGTCACAGCTGAAGGCTCCTGTGCGGTCAGCCTGGAAGTCTGAACCTCTGTTCTGCCAGACACTGGGCGACCTTGGGCATGGGGCCAGCAGCCGCAGGGTTGCTGCTCAAAGCTTAGTCTGTTGACCAGCAGCATCAGCGCCACCTGGGAGCTTGTTAGCAATGCCCGAGTCCACACCCACAGAGTCTGAGTCTGCAGCGAAATAAGAGCCCCCCATGGTTCCAATGCTCGTTAAAATAAAGAAGCATATTTCTCTATATCCTCAACTTCCTGCACTGTTAAATGGGAATAGAAATACGTTTCCTGAAAGGTTAGTGTGACAATTAAATGCTCTTAGACCTCTCTGCTTGACTGAGGAGGTCACCCTGATTTGCCCAGCACTTAGGGGGCTCCAGGGATGCAGGCCTTGCCATCTGAACATTGGGATGAGATGTCGCCTGTGCTCAGCTGGTACCTGGCACACAGTAAGAGCTCCTTTGAAGTGATGGTGTCGTGTTAGGACATTTAGGAAGCATGTAGAGGGGAGCCCCAAGGGAACTTTCCGTATTTTCATTAATGTTGTGCTGGTGGGTTGGAGTGTTTTGGGCTTCATTGTCGTCATTGTGGTTCATTCTTTCCTTTTTTTTTTTTTTAAATTTTATTTTATTTTTAAACTTTACAATATTGTATTAGTTTTGCCAAATATCGAAATGAATCCGCCACAGGTATACCCGCGTTCCCCATCCTGAACCCTCCTCCCTCCCCTACCCTCCCTCTGGGTCGTCCCAGTGCACCAGCCCCAAGCATCCAGTACAGTGCATCGAACCTGGACTGGCGACTCATTTCATACATGATATTATACATGTTTCAATGCTATTCTCCCAAATCTCCCCACCCTCTCCCTCTCCCACAGAGTTGAGCAGCCACGGTGTTCCCAGCTGTCATTAATCAAGCTCTCGGTATGTGCCGAGAACTGTTCGTGTATCATCTCATCACCACAACCTCTTAAAAGCAGGGACTGAAATTCCCTCCCTTTTGAAAATGAGAAACGCAGCCTCTGAGAGAAGACGGATGTTGCCCAAGACCCTGACATTAGCAAGACGGAGAGCTGAGACTTGAACCCTCCGTCTATTTGGCATCAGCGGCTGTGCCAGATAGACTCCCCAAACACCCAGACTCCCAAATGGAGAAGCGATTTCCCCTGAAGGCTTGAGTTCCAGAGCTATTCATGGATATTTCTTAGGGAACATCAGGGCATTTTGAAGAAGACGTTTCTACTAAAATGTTTACTTCCAGAGCCTGCCCTTCCAAGTATCATAGGAAAGCCTGGGATTCTCCTTTTTCCAAAATAAAACTGCCTACTTCAGTGCCCCGGCAGCCCCTCTGTGTGTGACAGCCGGAGATGGGAACTTAATGAATGGGACCTGTTTGCTTTTCCTCCTCGCTGAAACAGTTTAATGACAAGTGATTATTATTGGTGGCAACTTGTCACGTCTTTCCTCTGGGTCACGACAGCGTGGCTGTCAGACTGACTGAGAGGAAGCCAAGCTCAGTGGCATGTGAAAGAAAAACAAAACAAAATACCTCCTAAAATCAAGGAAGGATGAAGAGCTCATGCAAGGAAGAGAGATATATGTGGAGAGAGGCGGCTGCCCCTGGGGGAAGAAGCAAGGATCAGAAAAGGGAAGGATGGCAAAGGGACATGCTCTACTCTGTAGCCCAGATTCTTCTGATCCGAGTTTGGAAGATGAGTGAAGAATGAGCCATGTTATTCTCTATTTTTTTTTCCCTTCCCTAAAGTGATCAGGAATCTTTGGTTGCCAGTGACAGAAAAGCTAATTCAAATTGGCTTAAGTGAAATGAAGTCACTAATTGGCGATTAACTGGGACATACAAGGACAACATCCAAATTCTTTCATCTTCTCTTACCTAGAAAGACAGTGACATTGTTAACTGTGACATCTGGTTTGGGTATTAAGGAGAATACTACAATTAAAAGACCAGAATAGTGTAGCTATTGTTCTGACGTCCAAGGAAATAATTAGGTGACCCTATGGGTGTAGCTCAGCTGGTAAAGAATCTGCCTGCAATGCAGGGGACCCTGGTTTGATTCCTGGGTTGAGAAGATCATCTGCAGAAGGGATAGGCTACCCAGTCCAGTATTCTTGGGTTTCCCTGGTGGCTCAGTTGGTAAAGAATCTGCCCGCAATGCAGGAGACCTGGGTTGGATCCCTGGGTTGGAAAGATTCCCCTGGAGGAGGGCATGGCAACCCACTCCAGTATTCTTGCCTGGAGAATCCCCATGGACAGAGGAGCCTGGTGGGCTACAGTCCATGTGGTCACAAAGAGTTGGACACGACTGAGCGACTCAGCACAACACAGTGACAACAAGGCTTCAGGGCTGGCTTGAACAAGGTGCTCAACAGGACTTGGTAACTCCAAGTCGTGCATCTTCATCTTGTCTTAACCCTAATTTTTTCCTTTGACTCTGATGACTTCCTTCTCAAGATACTGTGTCTTGGCAAGATGGTTGCCAGAAATTCTGGCTGAATGTACTTAACAGGTTTAAGTCTAACAGTAAGAGAAACTCTTTCTAATCACTCTCCCACGAATCCCAAGAGTCACCCTGATTATAACTGCTTAGGATGTGTTCCTACCCCTGAATTAATTGCTGGCCCTAAGGGAATTGGGTGGGCCAATTGATTTGACTGAGAAAGGGGAAATGATGGCTCCCTGTGGAAATTCATGATGACCAGTAAAGGAGGAAGAGATGCTCAGTGGTTGGAATGGCAAATACCCATTATGTGGCTCAGGGAGGCTTGTGCTTCTTTAAGAAAAGAATCTGAAATAAAAATGGCTTTAGGTGCACAGAGAAAGGTCAGTAGCCCAGTTATACTTGGGACCTCCAAAAAAAGATGCTCTCGTTATCAGCTCTTTAGAGACCTGACTCAGTGATCTGATCAGGTAGAATTTCCCTCTGGCTTTCTCTGTGAGAATGGGTAGACCTAGCCTCAGACAATCTATAATCGCTAACAACCCTGTTTGGAAGGCTTGAGTCAGATGGTCACCCGCAGGTTGACAGAGCACCAGATGAAGCCAGCTTGGGCCTTTGCTGCATCCTTGCATAGAAATAAGGGCCTGAATCTCAGCAGGTGTCTCTTCTTGGCCAGCCCTGCTAATGATCCAGAGAGCAGGACTGGTCTAAGAGTGAGGATATGGTTCTGGGGAACGTGGGGGATGCTGGACTGTCCTGAGCTAATTGCAGCTGGAAGCAAGGCATACATCTCTTCATGCCTCTGTGAAGTCTCTCCTCTGGCACTGTGGTATCTTAGAGGGAGGGCTTGACTCCGGATGGTGAACTGGGACGAGCTCTGAAAGGCCCCAGCAGACGTGCTTGTCCTTGCCACACCGTTCAAGGTTAGGGCACCAGGTGACTGAACAGTGTAGCAAACAGTTACATGCCTTCCTGCATCTTCAAGGGATGCTCCCCTCTTGGCACAGGTCGGGATTCCAAAGAGAAAAATGGGGCTGGCTCACATGAAATGCCAACATCCCCAAAGTTCCAGATCCTCTCCCAAGCTAGGAGATACTACTGGTGCCTTTAGTAGAGGAATTCTTTGGAATAAAATGGACCTAGGAATTAAATCCAGCCCCCTTGCCATGATCTTCAGAGCTCTCACTGTATCACGTGGGCTCTGCTGCCTGTCCTAATTTTCTCACCACCTCTCCTTGGTGGATTCAACTGCAACTGTTCTGATCTTCCTTCTGTTCCCTGACCTTCCAGGCCCTTTCTTACCTTTGTACATGTGGCTCCTTCTGCTTGGAGGGCTCTCCTTACCTCCAGCCCACTCCTCAGCTTTGCCTGGCTGACAATTCTTCCTTCATTTTCTTTCGATCTGCTCCAGGGTAACAGACCAGATGATCAAAAAGGGCACTCCCCGCCTCCTCCCTGAACTGCTGCCTCATCTGATTTCCTTCTTCCTTGTCTATCTCCTCCCATGTGCTGTGCTTAGTCGCTCAGTCATGTCTGACTCTTTGCAACCCCCCATGGACTGTAGCCCGTCAGGCTCCTCTGTCCATGGGGATTCTCCAGGCAAGAATACTATAGTGATTTGCCATGCCCTCCTCCAGGGGATCTTCCCATCCCAGGGATCAAACCCAGGTCTCTCACATTGCAGGCAGATTCTTTAGCAACCAAGCTACCAGGGAAGTCCATCTCCTTCCATAAGAATGTAAAGTTCATAAGAGTGGGGATCTTCCCTTTGGAAGCCTCCTTCCCTTGATTCCCTTCCCAAGAACAATGTTGGGCACATAGCAGGAGTTTGTTAATAGTCACCAAATGAATGAGAGGCGATTCTAGATGAACGTCTCTTCCTAGAGCAGTAGACCTGGCAGCTTCACTCAAGTACATAAAGCACTAGTTCTCCGTCTCTGCTCCCTTTCAGCCTTGCACACTCAGAATGTTACTCCCAGTTTCATTCCCAGAGCTGTGGCCCAGTGCCATGCAAAGGGTTGATGAGGACTCAGAAGGGCGTGGGCTCCTGTCCTTGAGAATTCTAGTCTGAAGGACAGGCGAGATGCGTGCACCCAGGCAACCACACAGAGGGCTGAGGGGTGGGCTGGAAAGATCACGGCGCTGGAAACTCAGAAGGGGGGAATATGTAGGAAGTGGGGCAGTCAGGAGGCTATGGTGGACCTGAGACGAGGCTTCACTGTCAAGGTTACCATCTGTCCACCTCTACTAACTCCAAGTCGACTTGACTGAGCCCCTCCAATGTGCCAAGCGCTTTATGCACTTTGTTGTTCGGTCGCTAAGTGGCTTTGGCCTCTTTGCGACTCCATGGACTGCAGCACGCCAGGCTGCTCTGTCCTGCACAATCTCCCACAGTTTGCTCACATTCGTGTCCATTGAGTCTACGATGCCATCCAGCCGTCTCATCCTCTGCCACCCCCTTCTCCTTTACCTCTCAAAATACACACAGCAACCCTTTATGGTGGTGACTATTATTACCATTCCCATTTTTCAGATGGGGAAATCGAGACTTAGGTTAAAAAAAAGCCAAAACACCTCACTTCCAGTAAGAAGCAGATCGCAGGCAGGCTGTCAGCAAAGCTGTGTGCCTGCTACGCATGCCCCTTTCCTTGTGGGCTCTCTCTGCAGGAAACACTTCACACACGATGACATCGTAACACAGCAGAGAGATGCTGAGTGAGGAAGCAAGAGACCCTGCCCTGCCTGTGTCTATCCCCACTGTCCCACTGGTTTATGCGAGGTTTGTCACAAATCATCCAAGATTCTGGAACCCCCATTTCCTCACCTTGAAAATAGGGAAGTTGGACTTGGCAGTACCAAGTCTTCCTGTCCATCAACTTTGTTTGTTGATTGTTCAGTTGCTAAGTCATGTCTGACTCTTTGTGACCCCATGGACAGCAGCACACCAGGCTTTCCTGTCCTTCACCATCTCTCAGAGTTTGCTCAAACTCATGTCCATTGAGTCAGTGATGCGATCCAGCCATCTCATCCTCTGCTGCCCCCCTTTCCTTTTGCCTCCAATCTTTCCCAGCATCAGGGTCTTTTCCTATGAGTTGGCTCTTTGCATCAGGTGGCCAAAGGATTAGCATATTTAGGGGTAAATATATATCCTAGGATTCCTCTAGGTGAGATGCTGATTTAGTGGAGATGGCATGGAGCCTGGAAATCTGAAGGTATAAAACCTTATCCCAGGTAAGCGGATACATAACTATAGGGTTGGATGCTGAAGCCTTGGGTTAGTGTTTTCAATCTCGGCTCCACATTAGACTTATCCAAGGGAATTAGATATAGTCTGAACCCCATCCCAGACCAAATGATTGGCGTCTTTTGGGGTGGGACTGGTAGGGGTGGGAGAGCATCAGCTTTAAGATTTTGAGCCTCTTAAAATGTGGTTAGTGACTGAGAAACCAAATATTTTACTGTACTTCATATTTTAAGAATCACTGTAAATCGTCGTGTGGTCAGTACGTGCTAAGTTGCTTCAGTTGTGTCTGAGTCTTTGCTACTCTGTGGACCATAGCCCGCCAGGCTTCTCTGTCCAGGGGATTCTCCAGGCTGGAATACTGGAATGAGCTGCCTTTTCCTCCTCCAGGGGACTTCCCAACCCAGGGATTGAACCTGCGTCTCTTATGTCTCCTGCATCAGCAGACAGGTTCTTTATAGTAGCGCCACCTGGGAAGCCCGTGGTCTGTAGGCGCTGTATTGGAAAGCCAGGCTAGAAGACAGTTGAAGGCTTAGTCGCTTTGTGTGGCTCCTTCTTTGCCCCACCCCAAGTCACAGTGCTCTTCTTCATAGTTATCTTGCCCAATACCCATCCTTCCCGCTTTAGTCTGAGAGGCTAGTGCACAGACTCAAGTGTTCCTCTCCTGGTCTCTGAATCAAAATTCTTCAGCTACCTTGGACACAGCTACCCTAGCTGGGAACCCAACAGTCACTAGAAACTTAAGACTAAACTGCTAATTTGAAGACAGGAGAGGAAAGAGCCGAGAAAGGTTTTGTTAGGTTATTTTTGACAAATGCTGGTGGACTGGCTCCTGACGAAAGGAAAATGGGAGATAGAGCAAAAATCTTAAAATGGTCCACTGAGGTTGCTTGGAGTGGAATTCTGTGTCTGTGGGGAATGGGGCTGGAGTGTTTTGGGGACATGATGGACCAGGGAATGTATGAAGACTTCCTTTGGGTTTCTTTACAAGCACTCATTACTTAGCTTAGTCAGCTGTCTCAGTAATTCAGCTTATCATGTGTTCATGGAGTCCCTGACCTCTCACAGGTACTGATGGAGATCCTGAGTCCCAAACACTTGAGTCCAGACTGTGATGGGGTTGGTGTGTGTCTCCACGTTATCCTGAAGGCTGTTGGAGCTGCTGAAAAATGTAAAGAGGAGGGCCCTGTGGTCCAGCTTGAACTTTAGAGAGACAGATCCAGCAGCAGTGTGGAGGGTGGGCAGGGGAAGGGGGAGATCCGGGTAGGCACTCCAGACAAGAGGCTCCTTCTGTATAGTTAGAGAGAGAACTGCCAGTATGAACATGAGCAGGTGCAACAGGGGAAAGAAAATGAAATAAACCCTTTGGGTGATAAAGATGATGTGGATGTGGCTTGGCTTAAGAAGTGTGAAGTGAAGTGAAGTGAAGTCGTTCAGTCGTGTCCGACTCTTTGTGACCCCATGGACTGTAGCCTACCAGGCTCCTCCATCCATGGAATTTTCCAGGCAAGAGTACTGAAGTGGGTTGCCATTTGAGAAGTGTGAACTACAGCCATAAATGAGGGAACAACCTGTCCGTGTCTTCTAAGAGGAGCCAAGTGAGGGACAGAACACAGATCATAGAATGGTCCAATGGGTGGAGGCTGCCTGGAGTGGAATATCGTGTTTGTGGTTGGTGGAGCTGGTGTGCTTTGGGGAAACGGCCCCTGCGTGTGACTTCCCTGCTCAATTCTGCTCTCCTGCATACCCTGATTGACACCTGATGTGAGGTCATTGCTACTGGTTGCCCATTTCTGAGGGATTTTCTTTTTGCAGTTGGATGCCTCAAGAAAGATTAGTGGTGGTATTCACCACACACACACACACACACACACACACACACACACACACCTTTCTCCTCTTCTGCATACCTGGGATCAGTGTTTCCTGGTAGCTAAGCAACCAGATTTTGGATTTGGATCCCCTAGCCTTGAATCCTGCCTCTGCCATGTACTGGTTGTGTGGGTTTGGGCAAATTACATTCTCTGAGCCAGTGTTTTTAACCTTTAAAAATAATACTTCCTACTATATGTCACATTGCATTATACATAGAGGGGCTTCCCAGGTGACTCAGCAGTAAAGAACCCACCTACCAATTCAGGAGACACAGGTTTGATCCCTCGGTTAACATCCCCTGGAGAAGGAAATGGCAACCCACTCCAGTATTCTTGCCTGGAGAATCCCATGGACAGAGGAGCCTGGCAGGCTACAGTCCATGGGGTTGCAAAAGAGTCAGACACAACTTAGCGACTACACAACAACAACTGCATATAGAATAAATATTGGTTGTGGTGATGACCTTGACGATGGTGGTGACGAAGGTGAGGAGGGATGGATGGTATTGCTGAAGAAGGTGGTGATGGCGGTGATATTGATGATGATGATGGAGGAGGTAGATGATGCGAGGAATAGAGATCCTCTAGTGAAACAGATCCAGCTTACATGTATGTGAGCATTCTATTCATCTGAATCCTCAGGCTCCTCAAGCTTGACATTTCTACTTTTCCTCTCATCCATTAAAAATGAAATAAAATATGCTTACTAGCTCAGTTGATACACAACAAGAGGAGCAGAAAGTACATCAGGGCTTAGCCAGGCGGAAAGCAAATTCCCAAGGAGTCTTTTAAGATCTTTGTTGGGTCTTTTGCAAGATTATGCTTTTTTGTTTTGGTGCCCACATGGCAGGCAGAGGAAAATAAGCTATGGAAATGGGTTCAGGGTTAACAACAGCAGCCAGTTCTCTCTTGCTTCCTGGGGATGAGTTTCCTGCTCATTTATTTTTCTCACCAAATATTTACTGGGCCCCTACTGTGTGTCAGACATGGCGCTAGGCTTTGAAGATACTAACGTGAGCAATGCTTACCCTGCTGCTGATAGAAGGTAGAGGAAAAACAAATATGTCAGCTTTGCCGTTCATATACTCAGGTCACAGAAATTCAGTTTCAGTTGGACTGGCATGGAGCATGAACACTGGTATTTTTTTTTTAACTCTCCAAGTGATTCTCTTGTGCAGCCAGCAGTGAAAGCCACTGGTGTGTGTAAAGAAACACTGGATGACATCTTGCAATAAGTGAGCTGTTGTCAGCGTGGGGCCATGTGGATTTTAGGGAAATCATTTACCCTTCTTCCTGTGTCTTTATGAGAAATGCCATCCATGAGGGTTATAACCACTGGCAGCACCTCATCTCCTGAATAGTTAGAATCAAAGAGATAATGGGCGTGGGTGTCCTTTATAGCCTCTAAATGGGTACGTGTAATGAGAGTTGGTTTTATACTCTATTAAACATCAGACCTTGATCCCCATGGAGTCAGGTCTCACCCTGGGAACTCAGCGAGGTCTGGAGCATTCTAGAATGACAGTCACGGCAGGACTGGAACGCAGAGTAGAAAGCAGACACCCATAATCCCACACTTTCCTGCCCCTTGACTCTGTGTTTGAAACGGTTTGTTCTGCTTCTGCGGAGCCGTGAGCTTGGGGAGGGAACCGCTTTTGCTCCAGAACCAAAGTGGGTGTCTGAAATCTGTTCCTTTCCCCCGGCGGCATGCTGCCAAGGGAGCCGGTGCCAGCGTTGGTCAGACTGATCTGTGGGGCCCGAAAGGGGCATGCTGAGTGATGGTGGGAGGAGGGATGTGCAGAGGGGTCAGCCTTTGCTGTCCAGGTGGAAATCAGAAAGAACGTGCAGCGGGGCCTTGAAACAAAGGACCATTTGGCACACCCATCAGATGCTGGGTCCCGGGCGTGTGGCCAGACTCCCCCATCACCTCCTGCCTGTCCATAGAGCCACCTGTGAAAATCCCAAAGCTAAACATGAGCCTTGTCAGTACCTCGTTGTGCAATTATGCTTTTTAAAATTTTTTTTTAATTTAATTGGAGGATAATTACTTTAAAATATTGTGATGGATTTTGCCATACATCAGTATGATGATCGGCCATAGGTACACATGTGTCCTCTCTCCCTTGGGAATCCCCCTCCCACCTCCCGCCCCACCCCATCCCTCCAGGTTGTCACAGAGCCCTGGCTTTGGGTGCCCTGCGTCATACATCAAACTCACACTGGTTATCTATTTTAATCTGGTCATGTAGATGTTTCAATGCTATGCTCTCAAATCATCCCATCTTCTTCTTCTCCCACTGAGTCCGAAAGTCTGTTCTTTATGTCTGTCTCCTTTTGCAAATAACTTCTGGCTTTCATCCCTCTGAAGGGTATACAGTGCCTTTGGTCCACCGTGGTTTTGGAAGTTTAAGTTTCAGATGCCAATGGAAATGGCAGTGGTGCCTGAGGTCCATAAAGGACGTTAGCCACGGTTTCTCTCCAAAGCGTCATTCATCTCTTCCTTCTCTTCGTGCAGCCCCTTGGGCTCAGGATGAACGGGCTGGATGATCTGGTTTTGGATGTAGGAGGGAACACAAAACCAGCATGTCAGCAGACCTGGAGATCCCATTTTTACTTAGAATAAGGATCTGACCCACTTAGGTTTCTGGCAGTGTCCATGTGGTCTTATCAGGAGTAAGGGTCCCCAGTCTCTGGAATCTAAATGCCTGATGATCTGAGGTGGAGCCTGATGTAATAATAATAGAAATAAAGTGCACAATAAATGTAATGCACTTGAATCATCCCCAAACCATGCCCGCTGTCCTTGGTCCATGGGGAAATTGTCTTCCATGAAACTGGTTCCTGGTGCCAAAAAGATTGGGGAACACTGGGAGGACAGGAGATGAGGAGGGGAGCCCCTGAACCGTGGGACTCAGACATGGATTAAATGAGCCTTTTACTCCTGCTGGTTCATCTTATCCTCACAGCAGCCCTGTGGGATGGTGCTCACAATGACCATTTCATAGGCAAAGAAACTCAGATCCAGGAAGTTTAGGTAGTTACCCATGGTCGCATGGCTAGTTGGGCTTCCCCCATGGCTCAGTGAGTAAAGAATCCACCTCCAGTGCAGGAGATGTGGGTTCGATCCCTGGGTCTGGAAGATCCCCTGGAGAAGGAAATGCCAACCCACTCCAGTATTCTTGCCTGGAAAATGTCATGGACAGAGGAGCCAAGTGGGCTACAGTCCGAAGGATCGCAACTGATGACTGGCCACACGGCAGTTAATGCAGAGCCAGGACTTGAACTCAGGTCTGATAGACCCCAGAGCCCATGCTATTTCAACTATAAAGTTTGGTGTGCATGAAGGGGTAGAGGAGAGGGTCTAAATTGAATATAATAGGTCTACGGGAGCCATTGATGACTACAGAGGAGAGGAGAGGTGTGTGTTATAGCAGTGTTTTAGAAATTTCATCCGGGCAGCCATGAACAAGGCAAATTGTTGAGCTGCTCAAGTCAGGAGTGAATTACCAGGACTTCTCTGGTGGCCCAGTGATTGGGAATCCACCTTGCAATGCAGAGACATGTGTTCGGTCCTCAGTCAGGGCACTAAGATCCCACATGTCCAACTCTCTGTGGCCCCATGGACTGTAGCCCGCCAGGCTCTTCCAACCATGGAATTTCCAGGGCAAGCTTACTGGAATGAGTTTCCATTTCCTTCTCCAGGACAGCCTTCCAACCCATGACATTCGAGAGTCACACAAAGTGCAGGCTTAGAAACTGAATTCTCCCCTTTCACGCTGTGTCTAAATCAAGGACTTTTCTCTTAGGCTGCATTCACACATCTGTCCCCTCACGCACTCCCTCACTCTCCATTTACTGATGGGGCATGTGCCAGGGCTTCTGCCAGGTTTTGGGGACACGGATGAGGTCAGCAATCTCTGCCCTTAAGCAGTTTGCAGCCTTGTTGAGGCATGATTTAAAGTGATTAGTCAATCCAAGAATATTGGATTTCTCCAAAAGCTACTGTAGGGAAAAAGATAATTATCCAAAGTCTTTAAATCTGTTACCCAATTTAATTGATTTAATTAGGTAAAATTCATAGAACTGTAATGTTGAAAGGGACCCAGAAGGCATTTATTTCTGGTTTTTCTCTCTGCCTTCAGGCCACGCTACCCTCAATTTATCCCCCCAAACACCATGCACTTTAGGAAAAGGGGGATATTCTAAGAACTGTAGCTTTTAGCCTTTTTGGATAAAATTTTCTATTCAGTGAGCATCCTCAGGGAAAATTATGCAGACTTATTGAAAGACTTGACATGCATAGCTACAAAGTATTGCTCTGAAGACATGAATGGAATCATCTACTCACAGACACACACATGCACACATGCATGAAATGGAATTGCCATATTCGTACAACTGAGGATGTGTTAAACATACATGGTAAATACAGAATGCAAAATGCAAGCATGGCTACAATATGATAAGTGAAAGCGAAGTCGCTCAGTCATGTCTGACTCTTTGAAACCTGTGGACTGTAGCCCACCAAGCTCCTCTGTCCATGGGATTCTCCAGGCAAGAATACTGGAGTGGGCTGCCATTTCCTTCTCCTCTAAAAATTCTTTCAGTTCCCAGAAAAAAAATACATCTCAACAATTGTTAGACCCTGTTTTGCTATAATACAGATTGATACTTTCTGTTTAGTCGTCATTTCCCACCATGCCAGTGGGTCCATGACATGGTTTAAGCACCTACTTTATGCACATCCTCAGTGATCCCAGTGGTGGTATTTTGGGAGGAGGGCAGGAAGTTGAACCAAAACCTGAGTTTGGGTGCTGACTCGCCATGGACTATCCTGAGGCTCATTTGCCACTGCCAACAGTTGTTGTCGTCGTTCAGTCGCTCAGTCGTGTCTGACTCTTTGGACCCCATGGACTGCAGCGCTCCAGGCTTCTCTGTCCTTCACCATCTCTCGGAATTTGCTCAAACTCATGTCCATTGAGTCAGTGATGCCATCCAACCATCTCATCCTCTGTCGCCCCCTTCTCCTCCTGCCCTCAATCTTTCCCAGCATCAGGGTCTTTTCCAATGAGTTGCCTTTTCGAATCAGAGAGCCAAAGTATTTGGAGGTTCAGCATCCAGACCTTCCGATCACAGTACCAGCCTCACAGGATCATCACAGAAATCTGACGAGTTAAGGGTTTGGAAATGGCACAAATGTGTGTGTCACTTGTTCTTTTTCTAAATGGATATTTGCTCTCATGATCAGGGTCATGACTTGGGGAGACGTTAGGACTATGAGGGACCCTTTAACCCAACACAAGTAACCATGTCACTTTCCAGGGTAAACATTCAGGCACTCACCCTTATGCTCAGAATAAGATCTAACACGGCTCCTGAGGCTGTATGTGATAGGGTTTCTACCAAGCTCTTCAACATCATCTCATCCCCCTACATCACAGGCCATCACCCATTTATCTCCAGCTCCTGAAACAGTCAAGATGTATCCCCAGGGCTCCTCTGACTACACTGTCCACTGGCTTGCCTCTTTTGAAACTTCAGTGTCTCCTTATGCCTCTCTGAGCAATCAGTTCATTGAAGTTACTCTTCCTCACTTTTATTCCATGTCTATGAAGGCAGAGACCATGTGTGTCAAGCGCTAACATGCTGTTGCCATGTAATTAGGTGATCAGCAAATATTTATTGATTGAACAGAGAGATGTCCACCTGGTGTTTATCACAGTCCATATTTCACAGGAATCTAAAGTTCAATTGACTGAAACCTTGCTCAGATTAGTTTAAGTGTGGCTTACATAACCAGCAGGTCTAGAGTAATTGGCTCCAGACATGAGGACTCCAGGTGCTCCAAGTCTGTCATCACAAAGCTCCCCCTATCTCCTGGTGTTGTTTGACTTCTACCAGCTTCATTTTCAAGTCCTGAGTCTAGGGGTCAGGTGGTGTTGGGGACCCAAAGGGTTGGTGGTGTGATGAACTGGTAGACAGTGAAGCTGGCAAATTCACAGATGTCCTTCACTGTTACAGGCTCTGGGCTCCAAGTTCAGGGACCTCCTTCATCTCTGCGTTTCCAGTGTCTATTCCAGAGCTTGGCCTATAGTAGGTGATCAGGAATGTTTGCGAATGAACAGGCATGTTTGCGAATGAACAGGCATGTGATTTCCCCTCACTTCTAGGAAGGAACTACTAAGACAGATGGTCATACGTAAGCTGCCTTCTGCCTCATCTGCTGTTTTGCTTTCTTTTCACCCCTTGGCAGGATCCGACGTCTACCTTCTTCCAATTTGGAGCGTCCATCCAGCAGCAAGCCACGGTCATGCTGAAGATCATGCAGGATTACGACTGGCATGTCTTCTCCCTGGTGACCACCATCTTCCCTGGCTACAGGGACTTCATCAGCTTCATCAAGACCACGGTGGACAACAGCTTTGTGGGCTGGGACATGCAGAATGTGATCACGCTGGACACGTCCTTCGAGGACGCAAAGACGCAAGTCCAGCTGAAGAAGATCCACTCTTCCGTCATCTTGCTCTACTGTTCCAAAGACGAGGCGGTTCTCATCCTGAGCGAGGCCCGCTCCCTCGGCCTCACTGGGTATGATTTCTTCTGGATCGTGCCCAGCTTGGTCTCCGGGAACACGGAGCTCATCCCCAAAGAGTTTCCATCGGGACTCATTTCCGTCTCCTACGACGACTGGGACTACAGCCTGGAGGCGAGGGTGCGAGACGGGCTGGGCATCCTGACCACGGCCGCGTCTTCCATGTTGGACAAGTTCTCCTACATCCCCGAGGCCAAGGCCAGCTGCTACGGGCAGACGGAGAAGCTGGAGGCCCCCCTGCACACGCTGCACCAGTAAGAGGGGCTCTTTGCTTGTCCCCCAAAGTGGGACCAGAGTTTTGCCGTGGTTGTTTGTTTCAGTACTAACAGTCATACATGCTCATTGCTGAACTGTGCAGAGAGTAGAGAATGTTGTATGTCCGCCTGTGGGATCTGTTGGCTTCTTTGTTCGTTCTCCTCTCCCCTCTTCCTCTCTTCTCATGTCCTTTTATTTTTAAGTAACAGCATCCTTCCTTGGTTTTCTGCAACTGGCTTTTTTTGCTCAACAGTATACCTTGGAAACCTACGCTTGAGATCTATATATCTGCCTATCTATCTATCCACCGCCTATCTATAGTTATATCTTAAGTATGAATGTGTATATATGTGTGTATCAGTGTGTATATCTACACATGTACGTAAACATGTGAATATATGTAGATGTATGTATTGACTGAGTGACTACAGTCACTCTTTGTATCTGTTCTTTGTGTCTGACTCTGTGACCCCATGGACTGTACAGGCTCCTCTGTCCATGGGATTCTCCAGGCAGGAATACTGGAGTGGGTGGCCATTCCCTTCTCCAGAGGATTTTCCCCACGTGGGGCTTGAACCCGGGTCTCCTGCATTGCAGGCAGATTCTTTACCATCTGAGCCATCAGGGAAGCCCAGATGTATGTAACCATACATATGAATTCATACATGTGCAGATGCATGTGAACAGATCTATATGGGTATGCATGTGTATATGTAAATATATGGATATAGGAATATTTACATTTCTTGTAACCTACATATTGTGTTCCTCAATAGGGCTATCCCATGGTTTATTTATCCAATCTTCATAATTATAGAAATTTATGTTGTTTCAGATTTTTTCCATTAAAAACTAAACTTCAGTGATGATCACCCTGACCTGATTCTTCATATACATGTACGAGTATCTTTCTAGAGTTGTTTCTAAGAGTTAGACTTTTGGGGTCATGGAACGTGTGCATTTTAAACTTTAAGTGTCTATTGTCAAATTGTCCCACTCAGTAACTGTATAACTTATGTTCACTCTAGCAGCGTGTGAAATCACTCGTCTTCCCACGTCCTCACCAGCATGTTACTCTTTGGGGAAAGTGCCCACACTGGCGCTCCTGGTCTTGGAGTTTGTATGTGAGTTTCTTCCCTTCGTACGTCCTAAGCATTTCTGTAGGTTGTTGGAAATCTTGGCAAGCATCACTTTTAAAGCTGCACTGTATTCCATCATGTGGCTGTGTCATAATTTAGTTAACTACTCCCATCTTCGTGGACATTTAAGTTAAATTTTATGTTTCTGAGGACCATTGTTTGTCTTAGCAGGCTGTCGTTATGGCTCAGCTGTTGAGATTTGGAAGGATCACTCCTACGCTCATTGTGCTTGTTTTTGCCTGATGTTGACTGACTTAATCCATGCTCATTTCTTAGATAATGAGCAGGACAGCACCGCGATGAAGGGACTGGGCTATGGAGTTAGACTTGTTGGCTTTCGATTCTTGTCGTATCCACTTTCGATGTAACTCGGACAGTCATTTTACCTTTCTGGGCCTCCATTGTTCATTGCAAAGTGGTAATAATAACACTACTTTCTAGGCAGTGATTCTCACACTCCAACGTGCATCAGAATCACTGGGTGGGCTTGTTAAAACAAGACACTCTCAGAGTGTCTTGTTTCTGATGGAAAAAATCTGACATAGCGTAAACTTCTATTATTGTGAAGATTGGATAAATAAAGCATGGGATAGCCCTGTGGAGGGCCCCATGCTCAGAGTGTCTAACTCAGTAGCTCTGGACTAGGTGCCAAGAATTTGCAGTTCTAGCAAGTTCCTAGTTATGCTGATGTTGTCGATCTGGAGAACATGCCTTGAGAACCAATGTTCTAGGGGTTGTCATGAGTATTACATGAGGTGATGCATGAAAAGTGCTGCTTAGCACAAATGCTAAGCACCTGGCAATTACTTAATGATTGTCAGCGTGAGCAGTGAAATTGTTTTGGTCATCAGAAATTACAGTCCACAGATCCTGCGAGTTTATTACCCAAAGAATAAGACATCTCTCTAAAATGTCTCAGGCTTCCCTGGTGGTTCAGATGGTAAAGAATCTGCCTGAAATGTGGGAGATCCAGGTTTGATCCCTGGGTCGGGAAGATCCCTTGGAGACGGAAATCGCTACCTACTCCAGTATTCTTGCCTATAGAATTCCATGAACCAAAGAGCCTGGCAGGCTACAGTCCATGGGATTGCAAAGAGTCAGGCTCAATGGAGAGAGTAACACTAAAATGTCTCTGGAAGGTTTTAGGACTTTAAATCTGCTACAGTTCAGAAATAATTTCTGGTCTGGGGCTAGATGTGTGTGTGTGTGTGTGTGTGTGATGGTTTAAAGATTTTACCTGAAATTGACATTTACCTGAAAAGCAAACTCTTGGGTTAAGAAATCATGGTCCTTTGAAGATTTCCCTTCCCCTATCTTCTTTCCCTCTTTAACAATCTTGCTTCTACATTGCTACTTTCAGCATTTTAAATAATTGCCCAGGTATCAGGAAGGAACTCAGATAAATTGGTGTGAAGCATAGGAGCATGTTACAGAGTCAGGATTGCTGCCAGCCCAAGACAAGGGCTGCGCTAATGAATTCTTACTTTCCATCATAAGTGCCCTGCAGCTGGAATATTTGTATGATTCTGATGGAAACATAACTCAATTGTAGGGCAATTGAAATATAACATATACAGGAAAAGGAATTTGAGAAGGATAATTGGCAAGACAGTCAAATACTCTCTCCAGTGACCACCCTGAATTCCATTCCTTAAAAAAAAAAAAATCCTACTGCTCTGAAATGCTGGCCTGCTATTTCCAGGAGTCATGCTTTGAATGCAGCAATGTTGTAGGTGGTATTTCAGCCCCAGAGAAGTAATGCATTAAGTGCAGTGAGCCGTCATCCACAGCCTGGTGTTTAATAAAACATCTCTCTACCCAAGGAGCACCAGAGGGTTCAGTTCACATGCGACGCTCAGGCAAGTGTTTGGGGTCCTTGCCACACTTCCCGACTAGCCCAGCGTTTATTAAACCCATTCCAGAAACTGGGACCTTTCCAGGCAAGGCAAGGACTAGCAGCTGGAGAGAGTCCCAAGAAGGTGGTTTTTAGGGAAGGGGTTAAGGGCACTATATCTCTGTCTTCCATCCATCACTCCTTCTATCCAGAGAACCATGTGTTAGCCTCCAGAATCACACATGAATTAGCATACAACTTAAAGAATGTACAGTCTGATGAAGGTGGAGAAATTTGTCTAAAGACAACCTCAGGTAACAAGTAAAAGTGGAAGTGTTAGTCACTCAGTTGTGTCCAACTCTTTGCAACCCCATGGACTGTAGCCTACCAGGCTCCTCTGTCCATGGGATTCTCCAAGCAAGAATACTAGAGTGGGTAGCCATTCCCTTCTCCAAGGGACCTTCCCCACCCAGGGATGGAACCTGAGTCTCCTACATTGCAAGCAGACTCTTTACCATCTGAGCCACCAAGCCCAGAGTTAGGTAACAAGGACTCTTTTTTTTTTTTTTTAAGGAGAGAATAGTATCAAAAAGTAGAGTCTGATGAAACACCTACCCCCATACTCGAGCCAGAGAAGGAAGTGAACATGTCATATCTGTTTTATGTGTTTAAAAGAAATAACACAGTACTGATCAGGTAGAAGTCCTGCTTATACCTTTCTCCCTTTCTCGCCATGGGAGAGAAAAACAGAAAAACACCAGAATGAATCTGGCATGTAACCAAATCCATGCACATGTTTTGAAGCTTTGATGTAGACATATGTACGACCTTAGACCTAATGTACGTGTGCCCTCAGTTGCTCAGTCATGTCCGATTCTTTGTGACCCCATGGACTGGAGCCTGCCAGGCTCCTCTTGTCCATGGAATTTTTCAGACAAGAATACTGGAGTGGGTTTCCATTTCCTCCTCCAGGGAATCTTCCTAACCCAGGGATTGAACTTGTATCTCCTGCATTGGCAAGCGGATTCTTTACCATGAGTGCCACCTGGGAAGCCTTAGACGTGATGGATAGCTCTTTTTAATATATATAAGTGAAAAAATATATATATATATATAAGTGGTATCTGATACATTGGAATTTCCTTTACCTCCACCTTATGGCTCAAGCATGGTCTATGAGGACACATAGAATTCTAGCATATTCATCTTCGTTGCTTTTTTTGTATTCTGTTTTTTGTGTTCCATCTTTAAGTTAATCATCCCCCTTTGATGGACATTTGAGTTGTTGACAGTAAGGAATCTTCAGTCTGGGTAACAGAGAACACGGGCTTCCCTGGTGGCTCAGACAGTAAAGAATCTGCCTGCAATTCAGGAGACCTAGGTTTGATCCCTGGGTTGGGAAGATCCTGTGGAGAAGGAAATTGCTGGAGAATACCATGGACAGAGGAGTCTGGCAGGGCTACAGTCCATGGGGCCATAAAGAGTCAGACACAACTGAGTGACTTTCACTTTTAGCAGAGAACACATGTGTCTGCATCTTGATTCAGACCCATCACCATGTTCAGTGCAAGCCCATGACTCCAGATTTAGGAGTTCTTGCTTCGGGCTTTGAAAGTTACATTTTCAACTAGAGGAAAAAGGCTTAATTTGCAAAGCAACTGTAAACAAATAGCTCTCATCACTCCCACTCTGTAGTGAGGAGAAGGCAAACTAGCTTCCGAAGAGGTTCAGGTAAAGTCATCCATGATGGTTTCATGGTGAGGTGCTGAGGGACTGGGGGTCCTGCTTTGACTGGTTGAGTTTGACACCTTGGGTCTAACTAGGCACGTCTTCTGGTGGTCCTCATGGACATCGCTGGTGGTCTGAGGCGCAGAGTTTGGGTCGTTAGGATACTGTGCAGTTGTTCACTGCTGACGGTGCTGGCCCAGGTATAGAAGACTGCTTGCTGGGTTAATGACCCCACTGTGGACCTGTGTCTGTTCTGGTTTCAGGAAAAAAATAGTGGGGAAAAGGAACAGGAACTGTTCCTGATGTTTAATATTCCTGGTTTTAGAGATGGCACTTGGAAAAGAACAGTCAGCATTTTCCAAAGTTCAAAAATAGCTCCGCCATGTTACGTAACCTGTGCCTTGCTGCTGCAAAGTTGCTAAACATCTGTTCCTTCGCCAAGCACAGAGCACATTGCTGGCAACTCCTGGAGCTGTGAAGGTAAACCGTTACCTGTTTCGTGGGCACAGAACCTAGGCTGCTCTGTCCTGTCCTGTCCTGAGAATGTCTCTGGTTTGCTAGTGGGTGGGGCCCCAGGAGAAGGCAATGGCAACCCACTCCAGTACTCTTGCTTGGAAAATCCCATGAATGGAGGAGCCTGGTAGGCTGCAGTCCATGGGGTCGCTAAGAGTCGGACACGACTGGGTGACTTCACTTTCACTTTTCACTTTCATGCATTGGAGGAGGAAATGGCAACCCACTCCAGTGTTCTTGCCTGGAGAATCCCAGGGACGGTGGGGCCTGGTGGGCTGCCGTCTATGGGGTCGCACAGAGTCGGACATGACTGAAGCGACTTAGCAGTAGCAGCAGGGGCCCCAGGAAAGGGCACGAGATCACAGTTAAGAGTGTGGACGCCGGAGCCAGGCTACCTGTGTATGGATCTCTGATCTGAACTCTCCTGGATCTGGGACTCTGAGCAGGTCGCTCGATTCCTCCAAGTCTGCTCCCTCAGATGTGACATGGGGATAGGAAAAGTTTTGTTTCTTAACCTAGAGCCTGGCATATGGAAAGCGATCTGTAAATGCTTCTGTGTGTGGGTGCACTCAGTTGTGTCCAACTCTTTGTGACCCCATGGACTGTAGCCCATCAGGCTCCTCTGTCCTTGGGATTCTCCAGGCAAGAATACCGGAGTGGATTGCCATTTCCCACTCCTGGGATAAAAGATTACTACTATTGATTCAGTGTGTGCACATTTGTATGTTTCCTCATCCACTTTGGAGGGGACACATTTTACATTTATTGCGGAGGAGGTCATAGAAGGGAGATGGAGGGTGTTTTTAAGACCTGAGTGCTCTTGCCAGAGGATTACCTTGGGAGGAATGCTATGAAGAACACTAGTGGGAAGAAGGGTAGTGTGGAGGAGAGAAAAATTCATGAGAAGGATAATTGCCAACTTGGTTTTGAATTAGCCACATATTTACCAAGTATTAGTTACTAAGTGCTCTGAAAGTGAAAGTGAAGTCTCTCAGTTGTATCCGACTCTTTGCGACCCTGTGGACTGTAGCCCACCAGGCTCCTCCATCCATGGGATTCTCCAGGCAAGAATACTGGAGTGGGTTGCCATTTCCTTCTCCAGGGGATCTTCCCGACCCAGGGATCAAACCCAGGTCTCCCGCATTGCAGGCAGACGCTTTTAACCTCTGAGCCACCAGGGAAGCCTAAGTGCTCTGAACTCAGGTTTAGAAAAAAAAAAAGCCTCTGTGTGTGCGAGGTGGTGGGGGGAGTCATTTCTTTGTATTGTAGTAGAATTAAATGAAAGTATATATGTAAAGCACTCATCATTGTGCCTGGCATGTAGTAGTAGTTGTTATTCAGTCACTAAGTCATGCCCGACCCTTTGTGACACCATAGACTGTAGCCCCTCAGGCTCCTTTGTCCATGGGATTTCCCAGGCAAGCATACTAGAGTGGTTGCCATTTCCTGCTCCAGGGAATCGTCCTGACCCAGGGATAGAACCTGCATCTCCTGCATTGGCAGGCAGATTCTTTTACCACTGAGCTACCAGGGAAGCCCCACATGGAGGTGGTACTTCACAAATAACTGTAAAGTCATTGTTGTCTTCTTCTTATGACAATGATGATCATTGTTATTACTTTAACTTTTGCTTATTATACTGCAAGCTGTACACAGACAGGAAAGAGAGAAATGGAGGTGTATTTCAATCTCGTTTCTTGCCGATCGAGTTATGCCTCTGTGTCCTAGGGCTCCCATTTCAGTTAGGGGAGGAGGATGTGGAGATGTTACTACACTGAAAGTCAAATAGAACTGCTCAGGTAGATCTATAGCTCAAACCAAGGCAACAAAAAATCTTCTCTTGGACGAGTTATGAATTAGTATTGAAGGGAAGTTATTTGACTTTAATTAATGATACCTGGCTTGACCACTTATGTGTTTTGCATTGACTTCCTGATTTATGAAGTCCAGTTTCTGCTTTAAGAAGCAACAAGATTGTAAATTATCACCCTGACAGGAAGGGAAATGGAAGGAAGATATATAAGGGAGAGTGAGTTTAACTCATATCCAAGTTACATTTGATACTTTTTTCAATCTTCCTTTCTAAAATAACCATAGGAAAAGCTGCAGGTTTAATGACCCATTAAGAGACTGAGCTGAACCTGGTTGGCATATTTTTATTTGATAATCAGAATTATCACTGTTGGTTTCTTTTTTAAATGCCAATAAAGGAGCCTGCTCAGTTAATTCTCTGAGCTTGACCAGAGTTATAACTTCCCTGGGCGAATGTGATAACTCTCTGCAAATATTTATCTGTGGGATCACTGTATGGTCAACAAACATTTCTGGCAGTGACACCAGGCACCCAAGAGACCAGACCATCCTCTGGGCCTGTGCTGTAAATCTGATTGGGAGTCTGGATTCAGGGATGGGGAAAAAAGCTGAGCCTCAAAGAGATATGCAGTGAGAGAATCCTGCAGCCATGTGCCAAATTGAGAACCCAAAGCATATTCCACAAGGCTATGTGACTTTGCAGGCTTCCCAGATAGCGCTAGTAGTAAAGGACCTGCCTGCCAATGCAGTAGACAGAAGAGATGAGGTTCGATCCATGGGTCAGGAAGATCCCCTGAAGGAGGGCATGTCAACCCACTCCACTATTCTTACCTGGAGAATCCCATGGACAGAGGAGCCTGGTGGGCTGCAGTACACAGGTTAGCAAAGAGAAGGATGTGACTGAAGCGACTTAGCACACACAGACACGTGACTGTGGAATGTGGTTCTGGATAGTGCTATGTTCAAACCATTTCCTGGACTCAGAGAAGGTTGTCTCTGGCAAGTTACTTAACATCTTTGAGCCTCCATTTCCCTGAGTATATACAGAAATGATTCCAACCACAGAGGATTAAGGTAACATTTAAATCCATGTAATATATTTAGCCAAGCACCTAGGATGGAGTTGGCACCATGCAGATGTTAATTTTCCTCCTTCTCCAGGGCCAAATGCACAGCTTGATCTAACACCTCTTGTGGCCTGATGGACCCACAAAAGGTGGGCTGTGCCCCCTGGGCATTCAGTCAGAGAGCGAAGTCAACAGCCTCTCTTCAGCATCATCTCTGTTTGTGGCATCTCTCCTGGAACATGGCCCTCTCTGTTTTCTGGCTGGAAGTCAAGAGTGCCGTATGCCAGCCCTGCAGTGCAAGTCAATCATTTCCAATTGGCATCCAATGAATAGCTCGACAAATGGTGGAAGCCTGATGCTGGCAGCTAGAAAGGATCAGAAATCGTCTGTAACTTTACCTTGAGGGAAAGGTGGTTTGAAATGTTTTGGGGTCACACATAAAGCATAAATATTGTTCAAATTTGCCTTATATCAGATGCAAATTTTTAGATTCTGGAGCCAGGCTGCCAACACAATATATATATATTGATCTTTTTCCTCCAAGGTTGAATACTAGGGAAGGTTTCGTTTTGAAACTTGTTAATTTGGTGACGTATACTAATGATTTGCTGTGGCTCTCTTCTGTGAAAAGATAATGCAAAGAAAAGCACCATCTTCAGTACTCTGGTGCCTGATGACAGAGAGTATGTTGGGGGCAAGGGGTCTTGACGTGTAAGCAAAGGGACCAGTTATGAGACCGTAACGTGAATCTCTGTAAGTCTGTGGGTTCAGAGACAAGTGGGTGGGGTTATGCCTGTTTTGGAAGTAAAATTAATAAAACATGATGGATGACTATGAAGTGGTAGAAGAGCTACAATATTATCTTTTCACTTGTACCACTGAATAGATGGCAGTACCTTTTACAAAATTGGAGAAGAAATAAGTTGGGGGAGAGTGAGCCAGGAATGGCATCTAATTTCAGACACGTTCAATTGAACATACCTTGGAGACATCCAGATGGCAATCTCAAGCAGGCAATTGGAGAGACGAGTCTGAGTTCAGGCTGTAAATACAACACAGAGGTTTTGAGCTTACTGACGGCGGTTAGAGCCCCAGAATTGGATGACATCACCTAGGGGGGAGTGAAGACTCAGAGGTGGGAGCAGGTTCCAACATTAATTGGTAAATCATCCCCTAGGGGAAGGAGAACACTGGAGAAAACAAATTGAGCTGTGAATTTCAGCTGCCATCCACCTTTGGAGACTCTCTATTTCCAGCCTTGATTTTGTTGCGTAGCCTGGTGGGTGTCTGTATGCTGCTGCTGCTGCTAAGTCGCATCAGTAGTGTCCGACTCTGTGTAACCCCATAGACGGCAGCCCACCAGGCTCCCCTGTCCCTGGGATTCTCCAGGCAAGAGTACTGGAGTAGGGTGTCATTGTATCTGCTATATGCTTTGTTGTTGTTCAGTCACTCAGTCATGTCCAACTCCTAGACATGGCTATAGGAGCCACAGACCTTCCAAAGACCTATAGTCCATAGCCATTTCTAATCTACCTGGGCTTAGCACAACCTAGGAGGGTTAAATAATCATACCAATAGTTTTGGCTTCCCGGGTGGCACTAGTGGTAAAGAACTCACCTGCCAATTCAGGAGACATAAGAGACTACAGTTTGATCCCTGAGTGGGGAAGATCCCCTGGAGGAGGGCATGGCAACCCACTCCAGTATTCTTTCCTGGAGGATCCCATGGACAGAGGAGCCTGGCAGGGTCGCAAAGAGTCGGACACGACTGAAGCGACTTAGCACGCATACACACACCAATAGTTTTAATCAATACATGGAAGAAGTAAAATTTATCTCATAATGAACTGTCTGGAAGATCATCAGAGCAGGAAATGCTTTCGGTTAAAGGGAACCAGGACTGGACTAGGCTGGAACCATGACACAGATGGTGGGCCAAGCTTTTGGATCCAGAGCAATGAGGAGGTCACACTCAGGAAGAGGCTGGGAAAAACCTCTGCTTTTGTTTCATTCTTGACATGATCTGGAAAACATCCGATGTCACACAAAACGAGTTAAAAATCCTGTCCACCACCAGGGAGGAGCATATGGTGCAGTGTGAAGGGCCAGTCCATTTATAAGCTGTTCTTTGCTTTCTTTCCTGGAAGGGTATCTGTCTCTGCACCTCCTCCTGGTATGTAGGGCAGAAGCCCACCCAGTTACTCCTTCCAGGTGGGAGCTAGACAGCCAGAACAGACCTCTCCCCATGTCCTCTGCCTCCCCCTTCTATTGCCTCCGTGTGGACGCTGCCTGCCTGCAGGTGTGACTGAGCCCCCGTGCAGACTCTTGGTGCCTCCAAGTGTGGCATGGATCCCAGGGATGAAGGAGTCACTGTCAGCTTGGCGATGCTCGCTAGCTTCTGCGTGGGTGGGGAGGCCAGCCACATTTCCACACAGGCCCCAAAGTTTGGTGAATGAACTGGCTGATCTGCTTATGGTCTGGTGTGCTCTTGGCCAGATCCCCGTAGCCAGTTCTTACAGATTTGCTTCGTCTGATTAAATTCTATTGAAACACAGGAATAAACATATATCACGCAGTCTTCTACATGGTTGGAGGACCCCTCTCCTGAGACTCAAGCTCATTTCCTTTTCATTTCCATCCCTATTAAGCAAAGAACGTCGTAACAGTTTTATTAATACATTGCTATATGTTGAGGGGAGAGAAAAGGGGAACTTCAAGTTTCATTAAGTTACATTATGGAGGCATATATATATTTATTGAAATAGAGTTGATTTATGATGTGTTAGGGGCTTCCCATGTGGCTCAGCTGTTAAAGAATCTGCCTACAATGCGGGAGACCTGGGTTTGATTCCTGGGTTGCGAAGATCCCCTGGAGAAGGGAAAGGCTACCCACTCCAGTATTCCAGCCTGGAGAATGCCATGGACTGTATAGTCCATGGGGTCACAATGAGTTGGACCTGACTGAGCAACTTTCACTTTCACTATGATGTATTAATTTTTGGTGTAGAGCACAGTGATTCAGTTATATGTATATATTCCTTTCAGATTCCTTTCCATTATAGGCTATTACAAGATGTTGAATATAGTTTCCTGTGCTATGCAATAGGACCTTTTTGTTCCATCTGCAGCAACATGGAAAGACCTAGAGATCACCACACTAAGTGATATAAATGAGACAGAGAAAGATAAATATGATATCAAATGTGAAATCTAAAAAGGTGATACAAAGTGAGACCCACAAGCATAGAAAACAAACTTATGGTTACCAAAGGTGACGTGGGGAGGCATAAGGTGGAAGCATATATATTTTAAAATCAGATATAATGGAAATGTTGACATACTCTAATGATAAAACCTCTCGTGTATTTAGTGCCTCCTATGTGCCAGCCACTTTAAATGCATTATCTTTAATCCTTAGGTGTGACCAGTCACTTCACATACATTATCTTTAGTCCTTAGGTGTGAGTTAGGATGCTTTTGCAGCAAGTAATAATCAACTAAAATTAGTTATGTGATTAGTTATGTGATTGAGTTATTTGATTGGAATCCCAGAGACAGGATGGACTTCAGGTACAGTATGGTCAAGGTTCTGGTTCTTCCCCTGTGATCTCCTGACTGCTCTTTGAGGTGTATAGTCCTTGATCTCAGACTGCCTCCTTCATGACCTTAAGTTTGCTGTCAGAAGCACCTTGGATGACTTCCTTGTTCATGACCGCATTAGGTCTTGTGGCCACTTTTAATAGCCATTTTCAAAATGGTGTATACTGACCAGGTTAATTCTGGACTGCTGACCCAGTCCCTGAGAGGTCAAATAGGATTCAGTTCAGTCGCTCAGTCATGTCTGATTCTTTGCAACCCCATGGACTGCAGCACGCCAGGCTTCTCTGTCCATCACAAACTCCCGGAACTTGCTCAAACTCATGTCCATTGAGTTGGTGAAGCCATCCAACCATCTTATCCTCTGTCATCCCCTTCTCCTGCATTTAGTCTTTCCCAGCATCAGGGTCCTTTCCAACGAGTCAGTTCTTCACATCAGGTTGCCAAAGTACTGGAGCTTCAACTTCCGCATCAGTCCTTCCAATGAATATTCAGGACTGATTTCCTTTAGGATGGACTTGTTGGATCTCCTTGTAGTCCAAGGGACTCTCAAGAGTCTTCTCCAACACCACAGTTTAAAAGCATCAATTCTTCAGTGCTCAGCTTTCTTTATGGTCCAACTCTCACATCCATACATGACTACTGGAAAAACCATACCTTTGACTAGATGGACCTTTGTTGGCCTAGTGATGTCTCTGCTTTTTAATATGCTGTCTAGGTTTGTCATAGCTTTTCTTCCAAGGAGCAAGCGTCTTTTAATTTCATGGGTGCAGTCACCATCTGCAGGGATTTTGGAGCCCCCCAAAATAAAGTCTCTCACTGTTTCCATTGTTTCCCCATCTATTTGCCGTAAAGTAATGGGACTAGATGCCATGATCTTAGTTTTTTGAATGTTTAGTTTTAAGCCACTTTTTCACTCTCCTTTTTCACTTTCATCAAGAGGCTCTTTAGTTCTTCTTCATTTAGGTCACACCAAACCAGACCTACTCTTAGAACTAAGATAGGGTAAGCTTCCGTTCCTGCAAGTTCCATGGATTCTTACAGGAAACATGAAGTCTCAACAAATGTGATTTCTCATTGAAAAAGACTGATGTAGGGAAAGATTGAGGGCAGAAGGAGAAGGGCGTAACAGAAGATGAGGGGGTTGCATGGCATCACCGACTCAATGGACATGTGTTTGAGCAAACTCCAGGAGATGGTGAAGGACCCAGGAAGCCTGGCATCTTGCAGTCTTTGCAGTCACAAAGAGTTGATCACAACTTAGCGACTGAACAACAGCAACATTTAAGAATGAGGAAAAGGCAAACGGATGCTGGATAGATTACCAGCTGGTCAATTATAAATCATAACTCATATTACAGATAAGGAAACAGGGGGTCAGATAAGTTATGGTCCCCAGAGACCAAGGTCACATAGTTAATATGAAATGAAGTCAAAATTCAAATCTATTTTTTTTCTTATCTGAACTCCATTATCCTCCTTTATTTTTTATTTTTTGGCATGGCATGTGGGATCTTAGTTCCTTGACCAGGGATCAAACCTGTACCCCCTGCATTGGAAACATAGAGTCTTAACCACTGGACCACCAGAGAAGTCTATGTGCTACTATTTTAAAAGGTTGCAAATTAACTTGAAGTTGTGATATTTCTTTTTTGACTTGAATGTCTTTACTCTTTTCAAAAGTGGAATAAATCCCAACATTTTAAACCTGGAAGACTTCACAAAAAAATTATATTTTTAGCTAGTCTTGAAAACTATGAAAAGCTGATAATGATAATCCCACATTCCTATCTGGAAGTCTTAAAAGTTGGGGCTTTAGATGTTGGGCTTCCAAACCGTTCACTCTTCAGGGAGAAGCTGGAATCTGCTTTCTTGACTGTGTATCACTGTGCTGTGGGTGGAGTATATGACAAGAAAGTATCTCCGCCTTTTGTACCCATTTGGATGTGGAGTGGGTATTTTCTTATTCGGGCTTCCTGGGTGGTGCTAGGGGTAAAGAATCTGCCTGCCAATGCAGGAGACATAGGAAATGCGAGTTCAATCCCTGGGTCAGGTAGACCCCTGGAGGAGGGCATGGCAACTCACTCCAGTATTCTTGCCTGGAGAAATCCATGGACAGAGGGGCCTGGCGGGCTGTAGTCCACGTGGTCACAAAGAGTCAGACATGACTGAAGCAACTTAGCACACACACATTTTCTTATTCACTTGATGTATAGGAGTTGCTCAGCTGGTTTCTGGATTTCTTACAGAAAGAATTGCTCCATAACTGTAGACTTAAAGTATCCATGGGTGAAAGTGTTTAAAGAAAGCCACCACCCTCTTGTACCAGAACCTTCTTCTTATTTGGAGATGGTAAACTGGACACAAGATCTGACCTTTAGATCAAGAAGGGCCTGCCCAATTCATCTTAGGCCCCACCTGGACTACTTATTCATATCACCTCTGTAGTTTCTTTAAGTGTTTTATTTTATCATAAGATATCATATATTTATTTTATTAATTTTATCATAATCATCATTATTTATAAGCATTGCCAAACAAGACCTTGAGGAACCTTAAGACTGGCAGATATTCAAATGAGTGATGATAAAAAGTTTTCAACTCCAGTACTCGTGCCTGGAAAATCCCATGGACGGAGGGGCCTGGCAGGCTACAGTCCTTTGGGTTGCAAAAAAAAAATAGTTTTCATATCTCACTTAGAAGAATCACCTCTGGTACTGAGTGGTCATTTTATATGGCCATAGGTCATAAACCTACTTCTCTATTCAACTTACAGGTGAGAATTTGAGTTGTTTCTGCCAAGTGGCTTTCCCAAGACAAGAACTTAGTGAATTATCCAAGGAGAGTTCCACTCATCTGATTGGACCAATTTGTAGATGTTCTTCAATAAAACTTGAAGAAAATATTTTTCTGGTAGGGGTGTGGGGTATGTTTCCTGCTTTTCTACAATCTGCTGAAATTTGTCAAATAAACAGCAAACGAGGGAGTCTGATGGAAATCTTGCCAGTTCTTAAGGATCATTGCTGAAAATCAGTTTATTATCTAAATCTCGTAAAGTCTATGGTTCAAATCTGATTTTTCTTCTTTATGGCTCGGATTCATAAAATATATTATTAGTTGTAACAAATTATTTTCAACTGGTGTTACAACATTAAAATTATATATTAGTTCTCTATGCTTTATTACAGATGAGGAAAGTGAGGCTTGGAAGACTCAGGGTTCATTTTTTCACTATTGAGAGGCTGGCTAATGGCAAGGACATGCTGAGCCTGAGTTTTCTTTCTCTCAGACCCAGATGTGTTGCTCCAAAGAATCAGTCCTCTTTCCTTACAGGTCCTTTATGATTAATAATAGTCATGTGCTGGTACTGATGATGGTGATGATGGTGGTGATGATGGTAATGATGGTGGTGATAATGATGGTGATGGTGATGATATGGTGATGATGGTGGTGGTGATGATGGTGATGGTGGTTATGATGGTGGTTATGATGATGATGATGATCGTGGTGATGATGGTGGTGGTGGTGGTGGTGGTGATGGTGGTGATGATGGTGATGATGATGATAATGATGGTGGTGATAATGATGGTGATGGTGATGATATGGTGGTGATGGTGGTTATGATGATGATGATGATCGTGGTGGTGATGGTGGTGGTGATGATGGTGATGATATGGTAATGATGGTGGTGGTGATGGGGTGATGATGGTAATGATGGTGGTGATAATGATGGTGATGGTGATGATATGCTGATGATGATGGTGGTGACCATGAACTCCAGGGACCTTGTCCGTTATATCTGCATGCCCCAGTACTCAGCATACTGCAGACACTTAAATATGTGTTGAATGAGTGAATCATGCAATTGTAATACAGTGCTTGACCCGATCTAAGGATTTTTACATACATTATCCTATCTTATTCTCACAAGAACTCTGTGAAATAAGTGGTATTATTATTTCCATTTGTGTGTGAGAAAAAAAATCTCAGAGAGAGGAATGGCTTTTCCAGGGTCACTTATTAGTAGAATCAGGATCCAGATTGCCTCTCTGACTTCAGCATCTAATCCTCTGATTCTCTGGCCTCTCAGGGTAAGAAGACACCCTGGGTGTGTTTTCATGAGGCCCTACAGGTCTTCCAGTGCCTTCAAGTTCATTCAGAGATTCTCCCATTGTGTATAGGAGTCATTTTGCTTGTCTTGCTGCTGCGTCGCTTCAGTCGTGTCTGACTCTGTGCGACCCCATAGACGGCAGCCCACCAGGCTCCACCGCCCCTGGAACTTTCCAGGCAAGAACACTGGAGTGTGTTGCCATTTCCTTCTCCAATGCATGAAAGTGAAAAGTGAAAGTGAAGTCGCTCAGTTGTCTCCGACTCTTAGCGACCCCATGAACTGCAGCCCACCAGGCTCCTCCGTCCATGGGATTTTCCAGGCAAGAGTACTGGAGTGGGGTGCCATTGCCTTCTCCGTTGCTTGTCTTAGAGGTTAGTTTATCACAAAAATGCAATGTATGGGATTTCATTTTGTAAACCACAAAACCTTCCTGAAAATGTTAATAACATCCTCACCATCAATATCAGTTATTATTGTTGTCATTATCATAGAGACTGATGTTTGGCATTGCCAAGAATAAAGCAAGTGGAGAACAAAGGGAAGAAGCTAATCTTTCCTGGGAGAATTTTTATGAGAATAAGTCAAAAGCTCAGTTGCAGAGTCATCAACTCCCTTTAAATTAGTTCTAGAATGAGTCCCTTCAGAATTTGTGCCTCCCTGAGGAATGCCAGTAAATATTAATTGGAAGCAAAGAATTGAGCAAAGACGTCATCAAGGAAGTCTCAGTAATTCTGACTAGGCAGAAAGAAGGAAGTAAAAGGTAGAAAGGAAGAGGGAAGCCAGTATTTAATTTTGACACTGGGTGCATGCCAGGTCATAATGGGGTTGTCTGCCTTGATTTTTAAAGTGTTCTATTCACATATATTCAGGAATGCTAAACTGTTGGCAAACTCAGTATAGGGAGGAAGCCATCATCCATTCCTCTAAACCATTTACAGATCTTGAGTTTAATAAATCTGCTTTCAAAACAGAGCATTTCTTAAATAAGACTCTGAGCTCTGAACACAGGACTGGGAGAAAGCGTTTGTTTTCAGCTGGCTAAGTGAAAACCAAACCAAACGAACAGAATAAAAACAGTCCCCTGACATCTGTTCCCCACATTCATCTATTGATTGCCTGGGTCTCACTCTTTCATTTGTCCATTCGTTCCTTCATGCGTTTGTTTTCATCCATGCATTCTCTCATGTAGTCAACACGTAGTATGTGTCTGATGGGCTTTGCTGGTGGCTCAGATGGTAATGAATCTGCCTACAATGCGGGAGACTCAGGTTCGATCCCTGGCTCAGGAAGATCCCCTGGAGAAGGGAATGGCTACCCACTCCAGTATTCTCACCTGGAGAATTCCACGGACAGAGGAGCCTGGCAGGCTACAGTTCATGGGGTCACAAAGAGTTGGACACAACCGAGTGACTAACACTTTTTCATGTGTCTTATACCCATAGTTTGTGTCACATACCCACTATAGGTATGAGATGTGTGCCGTGATGAACCAAACAGACAAGGACTCGCCACCTAAACCTCCTGTTCTAGAGAGGACACCAAAAATAAGTAAATAGACACATAATGTCAAGTTAGTATTGACATGAGATGGGAAGAAAATTGGGCAAACCAAGTTCCATAAGGGCTTAAAGGCCATGGTGAAGGTTTGGGGTTTGTTTCAAAAGTTATGGGAAACCATTGGAGAGTTTTAGCAGGGGAGTGAGATAGATGGCTACAGAGAACCCTGAACTTGCACAGGGTATTTCTGGAGCCTCATTTGCTTTTTCTTTGTCCTGTGCCATTTTATTTCCTATTAGAAACAAGCTTTGCTTAGTGTGGAACCTAAGGTGATTTCCCAGATTCCATTTTTCTCCTTCCCCATTATGTAGGCTGTGGTTGATGGGCCCAATTTGGTCACAGCTATTTAAAAATAATCCCATCCATCTCGCTATAGAAATTGGTTCAGGAATGAACATGTGATCTAAATTGGTCTAACAGAGAGAAGTTCAGGACTATTTGATATATGGCAAGTGTGCAGATGTAAGGCCTGGAATTTCTGCTGCTGGTTTTTTGTTTGTTTGTTTGTTTTACTATGGAAGAAATCAGGTAGAGGATAATGGTAACTCACACATAGGCCAGAACAAGAGAAGTGGAGTACAGAGAACAAGCCAGAGCATGATCAAACTATGCCTGAAGTCCATTCTATCATCAGTATTTTCAGATATTAATCACCAGACTTCCTTAGTGGTTTAAGTTGGTTCAAGTTGGTTTCTGCTGCTGCTGTTGCTGCTGCTGCTAAGTCGCTTCAGTCATGTCCAGCTCTGTGCGACCCCATAGACGGAAGCCCACCAGGCTCCCCCGTCCCTGGGATTCTCCAGGCAAGAACACTGGAGTGGGTTGCCATTTCCTTCTCCAATGCATGAAAGTGAAAAGTGAAAGGGAAGTCGCTCAGTTGTGTCTGACTCTTAGCGACCCCACGGATTGCAGCCCACCAGGCTCCTCCATCCATGGGATTTTCCAGGCAAGAGTACTGGAGTAGGGTGCCATTGCCTTCTCCGTGGTTTCTGCTAATTACAACCAAAAAAACTTTGATAAATATTCATATTTGGCAGCTAATCTGTAATATTATGCTAAATAGTTGATGTATCATATCCTTTAATGCGGTTGCCTTTAATAAAGCTGAATTTGAACAACAAGGAGATATTATAATTAAAAATCTTAGATTGTTTTACCGAGACAACTGTGACTCTACTTCCAGGCAGAAAACTCCTTAATGGGCATAATCTGTGCTTTGTTGTGGCAACCCATTCCAGTATTCTTGCCTGGAAAATCCCATAGACAGAGGAGCCTGGCAGGCTACAGTTCTTGGGGTCACAAAGTGTCAGACAGGACTGAGCAACTGAGCACATAATGTTTGTAGCCTTTGGAGGATTCCAATCTAATAAATCCCACAGACCTTGAAATAAAATTCTAGCTTTTTCTGCCACTCATTAGCCGTGGAACATTGAGCAGGTAACTAAAGTACATCTGGACCTCATTTTTGTCATCTGTAACATGGAGATGATGCTAGTTCCCACACAGAGTGGGGAGTTTGTGAGAATTGTACAAGGCATGGAAAGCACTGGGCTCAATGTCTGATACATGCCAAGTGACCTATGCATGTTAGTACTTGTACAATAATATAATGCTCAGAATGACCAAGAAAAAAGTAACAAAAATGCCACCTAGATGGCAGGGTTGCTCTTCATATATTAATTAAGTGAGTTTCATTATTCTAACTCCCTGGGGCTTTTGAAAGAAAAATAGACTTTTAAAAATTTAGAAAGGCATTCTCATTAACTAAGAGAGTGGGGAGGAGCAGTCCGTAGGGAGTAAATGAGAAGGAGGAAGTGGTGAAATTGTGGAGTGGAATATGTTAGTATTGATGCTAATTTGCTCCTAAACAGTAAATAGACAAAGAAAGCCACATAACCATGTTTTTTCCAGAGGATTTTTTTTCAGTGTTAAGAAGAGCTTGAGTTCTACATAAGAATGAAATGTCACCATACTATATGTAATCTAAGACTCCAACAATTGTAAAAATAATCTTTATTCCAAAAATGATAAAATGTACAAATTGGGCATCTGAAAATTGATCCATAAGAGTAACAGTGCCGCCCACGCCCAGTGCTCTAAGTACTTAAAAAGTAATCAATATCTTCATTTTATATATGAGAAAATTGAGATTCAGGAAAGTTAAGTGACCTTTTCAGAGTCATACCATTAATGGCCAAGAGTCACCGTTGCATTCGTTCATTCACTGGAAAAGTTTATCTGGGGTTCAGTGTCAGCCCTGCAAGGGATGTGCCAGTGAATATAAGAGTATGCCCAGTCTTCAGGAGGTTGCAGTCTACTAGGGAGTGCAGACAGCAATAAGAAGGGAGTCAAATAAAGAAAATCATTACACATCTCTGTGGCTGCTGAGGAGAGACAGGAGGCACTGAGATGCAGAGCATCAAGGCTGGGAGCTGCACTTCCTTATGCAGCATGCAGAGAGAATGCCCCTTCGTGGAGGATGAAGGACTAGACATGCAGAGAACCAAGGGAAGCCATGCCGGGCAAAGGGAACAGAGCTTGCAAAGTCCCTGAGACGGGAAAGACTTTGGTGGTCATATGGAAATGAGAAAACAGATGTTATCCTGGTGGGCCGCAGTTTCATATCTTTCTGACCACTAGGTAACACCCTTTTGAAGAAAGGGGCCATCATTGAGTGTTCATAGGGTGAGAAAGGCCATGGAGCAGTGGTTGTCCAAAGCGGGGTGGTCACTGCCTCACATCAGCAACTCAATCCTCCAGAAGAGAAGTCCTCTGGGATATCATCTAACTAACCCTGTCCTCGTCCTGTTAAAGCTGGAGGAGATATTTGAAGGTTTCCATATGAGGCACGTGGGGGAGTGGCCTACATGAAATTGCCAAAGGGAGGCTGATGGAACAGGAGCTGGCGGTGGACAGTGCTTGTTGACCTGAGCCATCCCCTGTCAGCGCTGGCTCCCCCGAAGCACGAGGTGCCTGCTAATCCCACACAGCAGAAGGCATGTAGCTCTTATCTTGCCATGGCCCCAGCTGTTCAAGTTATGCCTCTTCATCCTGAATGGCTTCACCTTAGAACCTTCTTTTCCACCAGGAGGTGTTGAAAATAAGGAAGAATGAGAAGACCTCAATTCACAAATGCCTGCCAAGTCAAGGTGTAGGAGAATCTCCCACTCAGCCTCTTGGCCTGCATGAAAAGCTAGATGACACTTTGATGTAATGTACTCTTGGACTTCCCTGGTGGCTCAGATGGTGAAAATCCACCTGCAATGCAGGAGAACCCAGTTCAATTCCTGGGTGGGGAAGATCCACTGGAGAAGGGATAGGCTACCCACTCCAGTACTTTGACTTCCCTGGTGGCTCAGTGGTGAAGAATCCACCTGCAATGCAGGAGATCCAGGTTCAATCCCTGGGTCGGGAAGATTCTCCTGGAGATGGGAATGGCAACCCACTCCAGTATTCTTGCCTGGAGAATTCCATGGACAGAGGAACCTGGTGGGCGACAGTCCACGGGGTCGCAGAGTCAGGCACAACTAACTAACACCTTCACTTTCACTTGCACCCTTTGACTTTTCCCAGGGACTTGCCATGAAGCTTGGGCTCTGTGGGAGGCTCTATGGCTAACAGGACCATCATTTTGTATGGTTCCCCTTCCACATAACAGCATGATGGATAGTGATTATTGATACAATAGTATTGTATATAGCTTTTTGGATTCAAATACAGAATGGCCTTGAATCTTCATAATGACCCTGAGTCAAGTGAGATTATTCTCCTTTAAGACATAAAGATAATAATGTTCATAGAGGTGATATGATATAATCAAATCACACAAACATATCAACTCAATGCTTAGGCCTCCAGACCCAGAAGATAAAGGTTGCTGAAGGTTGGGAGACGTGATATTCTTTTGTGTCTCTCAAGAATCTCAGGGAGGAAGTGAAGAATTGATTAATAACTGGTTCAACAATCATAAGCATCCATCACGTGCCTGGGGCTTGCCTGGCACATTGTGCTCCATTCTTTCCATTTATCAATCAATTGAACCCTCACGACAACTCCATGAAGTAGGCTCTACTGTTGTCTCCATTTAGCAGATGAGGAAGGTGAGGCTCAAAGAGGTGAAGTAACCACTTACCCCCCATTTACCTAACCCGCAAGTTTCACCGAGAAAGAGTTCACAAACCCTGACAGCTTGACTCCAAATCCAGTGTTTGTCATCCCCACTTAACTTGCATTATATAGGAGTCACACTCGTTCACTACGTTGAGCACACTTCTATTTGTGACTCTCCTCTCTTACTCTTGGTTAAAAAAAAAAAAGAAATTAGAAGTTTTAGGAACAGGATACCATTATATTCTTACCACATAGGCATAGGGAAGCAAATAATTGGAGCACTTGCTTTGATGATAAATAATCAGACTGCAGAGCTGCCGGCCTAACATCAGAATGTTTGGATGGTTGCCTGGGTCCATGCCATTCTTTTTAAGGCAGGGGTTTGCTGTCATTAAGGGCAGTAGACTCAATTCCAGCTTCCCAATTTTGATGTGTTCCTTAACCGGTCAATTCCTATTTTCCTGACTTGTGCTTTGCTGTCAGCTTCAGCATCTTCCACTGGCCTTATTAAGAATTTTGCATAGTCAATAGGATGCAAATAAATGGAAACATATGCACCTCCCTGCATGTGGGAAGCATCACTGTTGGCCGTCCTGCCGCTTAGCTGCCTTTGCTGTGCGATGCTCTAGCTTCCAATTGAGGCTTCGCATCTTTGGGGGCTACTCTGACTGCTACTGACACATCCAGATGATGGAGCTAATCTGACATTGGTGGCAAGTTCAGTTCACTGACTCCTCCTTCAGTTTGGATCTGAAAGCCCCTTCTGGGTTGCTTTGTACATCTTCAGTGAACCTAACTTCTGTGCCACTGTGATCATACGCACTGGAGCTGGTTCCTGAACTTGGACTTGGGGAGAATGTTCCACTGTGCATTACCACGGTAGGAACTGGGGCAGCCCATGCTGTTCAGAAGCCAGATTGATATCCAAGGCAGGTGCAGACCTGTCAGCCACACAGCTGGTTGAGTTAGCTCTAGCAGACAGGGTTGGACATTCCTGGTGGTGGCAGGCTGTCCATTTGCCAAATGGTACCCCTGTCGGGCTGGCTTAGGTCTGCCTCTCTTGTTGGTGCATCTGCTGGGTTTGGCTGCCAACATGTTGGAAACTGGCAGTTCTCTAAAGTTTTACTGCCTTTCTAAGTGTTTCTGTCAAGAAGAGAAATACTAAAACTTGCCATTTAAAAAAAATAATTTATTTTTTATTGAAGGATAATTGCTTTACAGAATTTTGCTATTTTCTGTCAAACCGCAGCATGAATCAGTCACAGGTGTACATATATCCCCTCCCTTTTGAAACTCCCTCCCATCTCCCTCCCCATCCTACCCCCAAATTTGCCATTTGTTAATGATGACTTGGCATTTTTGATTCCTGGCTCTACTTCCATGGGAAGAAATTAGCCTCTGATTTTATGTTAATGTCAGAAGTGCGTTATCTTTTAGACTAAGAATGACTTTCTACTTTTCTTATAAATCATAGGTTCTCAGGAGCCACTGTTCTAAATTCTTTCTAAGCACTTGGTTCCACTGCCCCCCAAAGAATGGATTTTTGTAATTTTTTCCCTTTCTCTTTTTCTTTTGAAAATCAGCCGCAAGTAGAAAGAACCCCAATGGATGAAATGCAATAGCCCTCCCAGAGAAGAGATTGAGGCAGTGTTTACTTAGACTTCAAGCCCGCACCGATGTGATCTGCCTTCCACATGCTTGGCAGGCTTTGAGGACTGAGATGGGAAATGCAAACGTAACTTCTTAGTTAAAGGCAAAGCTTTAAAAAAGGTCGGGGCGGGGGGCGGTGCTTGTTCATCAAATAGCTCTTACCAAAGGGCTGTTTTTTTATGAGTGAAGTGCAAGTGAAGCGTAGGATAGAGCTCCTTTCTGGGATATGAGACCCAATTTCTGAAATATGCGAACACTCTCTCAATTGATTGTATTAGCTGCTTCGTTGCAAAGCGGCTAGGGTGTGAAATTTAGTGACTTATGTTCAGCACCCAGCACTGTGCCTGACATGTGTCGAACCCCCCAGTTGAATATCATCAACAAGGATTCCTATGTAAAGGGGAAACATAAAGACACTAGGTTTGATGACTTCTTTGACATGAAATACAGGTTTGCCTACCTTGTTGTAGCTGAATGTCTGTCAATCTTTACATAAATGTTCCTGGGATAAGATTTCATTCTGATCATATTCTGAAAATCCCACATTCTGTCTGGGGAAAAGACAGAAGAATCTACAGGTGTGCTTTGGAATGGAAAGGAGTATTCATATCTAATATACATGAGCAATGGCTGGAGAATCCCACAGAAGGGACTTCCAAGGGAGATACAGTACTTGTCTTCAGAGTTTTAAAGTTTTGTAGTCTCCTTTGCTTACAGTGGGGAAGTAAAGCCAGCATGTTGAAGTTTCAAGGAAATAATTCTGGCTCTGTGGAAGGAAGACTTTGCTAAACTCTTAGAGCTGTCAGTGAAAGGGACCCTCCTAGGAAGTGGGGAGATGGCACTCAGACAGTGACTGGCACCTCCCAATAGATGGGCAGCTGTCTGTCAGGAAGGGGTTCTGCGGTGTGTGCTGGGATCAAGTGTGGAGGGAGGCAGTTCTATCAGTTTAGATAAATAACCTTAAAACCCTCTATGTAGAGACTGTTTGGGTCCATTGATTTCTTTGCCTTAGAATCTTCCATCCACTTGTGCTGAAGAGCACAGCCACTGCTGCCCTCTAGATGTGGAGTTCAGTAGCCTTGGTTCTTGGCTCAGATCCTCCCCTTAACTGTGCCCCTTAAAACCTAGACAGCATATTAAAAAGCAGAGACGTAACTTTACCAACAAAGATCCATCTAGTCAAAGCTATGGTTTTTCCAGTAGTCATGTATGGATGTGAGAGTTGGACTATAAAGAAAGCTGAGCACTGAAGAATTGATGCTTTTGAACTGTGGTGTTGAAGAAGACTCTTGAGAGTCCCTTGGACTGCAAGAAGATCAGGCCATCCTAAAGGAAATCAGTTCTGAATATTCATTGGAAGGACTGATGCTGAAGCTGAAACTCTAATACTTTGGCTACCTGATGCTAAGAACTGACTCATTGGAAAAGACCCTGATGCTGGGAAACATTGAAGGCAGGAGGAGAAGGGGACGACAGAGGATGAGATGATTGGATGGCATCACCAACTCAATGGAGATGAGTTTGAGTAAACTCTGAAAGTTGGTGATGGACAGGGAAGCCTGGCATGCTGCAGTCTATGGGACCACAGAGTTGGACGTGGCTAAGCGACTGAACTGAAGTGAACTGAATGGCTCAGATAGTAAAAAATCTGCTTGCAATGCAGGAGACCAGGGTTTGATCCCTGGGTCAGGAAGATTCCCTGGAGAATGGAATGGCAACCCACTGTTTCTTATGAATGTATTCTTATCTGGAGAATTCAATGGACAGAAGAGCCTGGCGAGCTGCAGTCCATGGGGTCACAGTGAGTCAGACACAACTGAGCAACTCACAATTTCACTTTTCACATACCAGTGATAACTAATGTTTATTCTTCAGTTATTATGTTCCAGGATCTGCATAAAATGATTTCTGTGTATTGTTCTTTTAATACAGCAGCTGTATGAGATGGGTATTTTAATTGAGATATAATTGATATATATTAGCTTCAGGTGTACAACGAAATGATCTGATGTTTGTATATCTTGCAAAATGATCATCATAATAAGTCTAGTGAAGATCCATCACCATACATAGTGATGAGAATGTTTAGGTTTATGTCTTAGCAACTTTCAGATAGCACATTATTAACTATAATCACCATGCTATACATCGCATTTGCCTGACTTGTTTGATAACCGGAAATCTGTAATTTTGACCCCCCTTCACCCATTTTGCCCCATTCCCCACCCCCTGCCTTGACAATGACCAATCTGTTCTCTGTAATCTATGGGCTTGGTTTTCGTTTTTTTAGACTCCATATGTAAAGTGAGGTCATACGGTATTTGTCTTTGTCTGACTTAATTCACTTAGCACAATGCCCTCAAGGTCCATCCATTTTTTTCACCGGTGGAAGAGTTTTCTTTTTTATGACTGATTGATATTCCACTGTGTGTGTGTCACATTTTTTAATCCACACATCTGTAGATGAATTGTTGCTGTTGTTGAGTCGCTAAGTCATGTCCGACTGTGACCCCATCAACTGCAGCACGCCAGGCTCCCCTGTCCTTCACTATCTCCTGGAGTTTGCTCAAACTCATGTGCATTGAGTTGGTGATGCCATCCAGCCATCTCACTTTCTGTCATCTCCTTTTCCTCTTGCCCTCAATCTTTCCCAGCCTCAGATGGGTACTGAGGTTGTTTCTGTCTTGGCTGTTGTGAATGATGCTGCAGTGAACGCGGGAGTGAAGATACCGCATTCCAGATCCTCTTTCCTTAGAATTTAACCTGAAAGTGGGATTACTGTTGAACCAATTCACATTCATGAATTCCCAAGGTTCCCCTTTCTCCACGTTCTTGCCAACAGTTGTTATCGCTTGTCTTTTTATCTTTTTGATAAGAACCATTCTAAAAGGTATGAGGGGATGTCTCATTGTGGTTTTCATTTACATTTCCCTGATGATTAGTGGGGTTGAGCATCTTTGCATGTACCTGTTGACTATCTTCTTTGGAAAAATATCTATTCAAGTCCTTTGCTCATTTAAAAACCAGATTATTAGTCTTTGCCCTGTTGAGCTGTGTGAATTTCTTGTATCTTTTCTATCAGATCAGATCAGTCACTCAGTCATGTCTGACTCTTTGCAACCCCATGAATTGCAGCACACCAGGCCTCCCTGTCCATCACCAACTCCCGGAGTTCACTCAGACTCATGTCCATCGAGTCAGTGATGCCATCCAGCCATCTCATCCTCTGTCGTCCCCTTCTCCTCTTGCTCCCAATCCCTCCCAGCATCAGAGTCTTTTCCAATGAGTCAACTCTTCACATGAGGTGGCCAAAGTACTGGAGTTTCAGCTTTAGCATGATTCCTTCCAAAGAAATCCCAGGGCTGATCTCCTTCAGAATGGACTGGTTGGATCTCCTTGCAGTCCAAGGGACTCTCAAGAGTCTTCTCTGACACCACAGTTCAAAAGCATCAATTCTTCGGCACTCAGCCTTCTTCACAGTCCAACTCTCACGTCCATACATGACCACAGGAAAAACCATAGCCCTGACTAGATGAACCTTTGTTGGCAAAGTAATGTCTCTGCTTTTGAATATGCTATCTAGGTTGGTCATAACTTTCCTTCCAAGGAGTAAGCATCTTTTAATTTCATGGCTGCAATCACCATCTGCACTGATTTTGGAGCCCAGAAAAATAAAGTCTGACACTGTTTCCACTGTTTCCCCATCTATTTCTCATGAAGTGATGGGACCGGATGCCATGATCTTCATTTTCTGAATGTTGAGCTTTAAGCCAACTTTGTCACTCTCCACTTTCACTTTCATCAAGAGGCTTTTTAGTTCCTCTTCACTTTCTGCCATAAGGGTGGTGTCATCTGCATATCTGAGGTTATTGAGATTTCTCCCGGCAATCTTGATTCCAGCTTGTGTTTCTTCCAGCCCAGCGTTTCTCATGATGTACTCTGCATATAAGTTAAACAAGCAGGGTGACAATATACAGCCTTGACGTACTCCTTTTCCTATTTGGAACCAGTCTGTTGTTCCATGTCCAGTTCTAACTGTTGCTTCCTGACCTGCATACAGATTTCTCCAGAGGCAGATCAGGTGGTCTGGTATTCCCATCTCTTGAAGAATTTTCCACAGTTTATTGTGATCCACACAGTCAAAGGCTTTGGCATAGTCAATAAAGCAGAAATAGATGTTTTTCTGGAACTCTCTTGCTTTTTCCATGATCCAGTGGATGTTGGCAATTTGACTCTGGTTCCTCTGCCTTTTCTAAAACCAGCTTGAACATCAGGAAGTTCACGGTTCACATATTGCTGAAGCCTGGCTTGGAGAATTTTAAGCATTACCTTACTAGTGTGTGAGATGAGTGCAATTGTGTGGTAGTTTGAACATTCTTTGGCATTGCCTTTCTTTGGGATTGGAATGAAAACTGACCTTTTCCAGTCCTGTGGCCACTGCTGAGTTTTCCAAATTTGCTGGCATATTGAATGCAGCACTTTCACAGCATCATCTTTCAGGACCTGGAACAGCTCAACTGGAATTCCATCACCTCCACTAGCTTTGTTCGTAGTGATGCTTTCTAAGGCCCACTTGACTTTACATTCTTATATGGTATATAGTTTTCAAAGATTTTTCTCCCTTTCCTTAGGTTATCTCTTCTTTTTTTTTTATTTTTTTGCTCTGAAGAAGCTTTTTGTTTGATGTAGTGCCACCTGTTTATTTGGGCTTCCCCGGTAGCTCAGTTGGTAAGGAATCCACCTGCAGTGTGGGAGACCCCATTCTGATTCCTAGATCGGGACGATCCCCTGGAGAAGGGATAGGCTACCCACTCCAGTGTTCTTGCCTGGAGAATCCCATGAACACAGGAGCCCGGCGGGCTGCAGTCTGTGGGGTTGCACAGAGTCGGACGTGACTGAGCGCGTAAGCACAGCACCTGTTACTCTTGTGCCCTTTGTGTCTAGGCTGACCTTTCTATCAGAGGGGTCATAGAAATGATCCTTGGAGAGAAGTTTAGATCAAAAAAACTCTGGGATCCCTGATAAACCTCATATCCCAATTCAGACTACTTCTTGTATATTTTTTTTAAAACATGGTGTTTTGAGTCTTTATTGAATTTGTTACAATATTTGTTTCTGTTTTATGTTTTGGCCCCTTGACCACAAAGCATGTGAGATCTTAGGTCCCTGAACAGGGACAGAACCTGCACTCCCTGCATTGGAAGGCAAAGTGTTAACCACTGGACCACCAGGATAGTCCCTCTTTGTTATTTTTTAAAAATGGGGTTTTTAAATAATATTAAAATACATATAAAATTTATATAATATAGCATCCAATTTATATTTATAAAATTTATGTAACATATAACATAAAATTTATCATCTTAACCATTTTAAACTATATAATTCGGCAGTGATAAGTACATTCAAAGTGTTTTTCAGACATCATGACTCTCTAGTACCAGATAGTGATTCCACAGATCAGTAGTTCCTCTGTCTTTTGCATTACCCCAGACAATTCCTGTCCCAGTTATGTACCCCTAAAAAATTTAAAACAATATTCAAAAAAAAACTTGGACCTGAACGTTCATAGCATCAGTACTCACAGTAACCAAAAGGTGTGAACAAATGTCCATCAACAGAGGGATGGATAAGCTTAATATTTATGTCCATACAATGGAATATTATTCAGCCAGAAAGGAATGAATACTGATGAAAGCTACATCAAGGATGAACCTTAAAGACAGGATGCTAAGCGAAAGAAGCCAGACACGGAAAGGTCACACACTGTAAGATTCCATTTATATGAATATGTTTATTACCTTTTTCATATCTCTAAGCCCTCTGTGATATTTTTTACATTGTACTTCTTATTCACATCGATTTACCTTTTTAGAGATAAAATGTCACTGCATTTTCTGCCTAAGCAATGATATCTATGAAATAAGGGGTCTGAGGTGCTAGTTCCACTTTCAAATATATATTAAAATAAACAGATTTGATTCTACGAATAAAATTATCCTATGCACTTATCGAAATGCATCTGTGTGCTACCTGAAGTGTACACTTAGGGCGTTTGGGAAAACAGCCTCCTGGTTCCTCTTGGCCATCAATTCCTTCCTCAGTGATTCACACGGCTTCCAGACTCGAGCTGTCCAACACTGGCAGATGCGGGCCGCATGTGGCTATTTAAATTTAAGCTAATTAAAATAAAGTAAAACGGAAAATTCAGTTCCCCAGTCACACTGTCCACATTTCAAGCGCTCGGCAGTGCCAGGTGATGAGCAGCTGCCGCCACGCACATCACAGATGTATGAATTTCCATCCTGGGGGGAAGGTCTATTGGGCACAGCAGGTCCAGAACTGGCTTTCATTCTTCCTGTTATCCCAGGGAGGCGCCCCATCTCCCGGGTCCTGTGGGTAGGTCAGCGTCTCACTCAGCACCCTCGCTTCCCACCACTTGTTCCTGGCTGACCATTCATCCCCCAGCCAGGTCTGAAATTGACCTACTTTTCCAATGTCACCAGGGAGGGCGTGGTGCCAAGGCACAGCATGGGGCCCCTTCCTGCTTCCTGTGCACCAGCTCCAGACTCTGTCCATTTTCTCTTTTTTCTTTTTCTTTACATTGGAGTATAGAAGTTTCTGCTGTGTGACAAAGTAAATCAGCTCTATGTATGCATATATCCCCTTTTTAAAAGATTTCCTTCCCACTGAGGTCATCACGGAGCATTGAGTAGAGTTCCCTGTGCTACTGTGGGTTCTCTTTTTACCTCTCTCTCTTCCTCCTACACCGCCCTTTCCAGCTTTCCTGAAGAGCCCTGCTGTGCTTCAAACTCCATTTCATTTTATTATTCAAGTGGGAGAGACCACCCCCTCCTTTTCCCAGGCTTCTCTGTCCACTCTCTTATTTGTCTGCCTTTCTCTCCCTTCCCCATGCCTTTCCTTCTCTCTAACTTCTCTTCCTTCATTTTCCCCTTCCTACTCTTATGTTTCCTCTTCTTTTTACTCTCCCCACAATCATCTCCCTGGGGTTGTAAAAGGAATCCTTTAAAGCGATATGGAAAACGAATAGGAAGAGGACCTATAGAAAGAAAGAGCTGTATTCTTTCTATTATTTATAGAAAGAAAAAAAAAAACAAACAAACCAGCCATCATTGAAACAGCAATTCTTCTTTGCTCTTTAGGAGGTAAATACATGATTTTCTTCCCCACCAAGAAAGTGATCTAGCATTTACGGATGAAAATATGACTATCGAGGCAGGACAGGACTGTGGAGCTGAGTTTACCAGGGGGCACATTTCCACACCAGAAATCCATGGCAGGATGTGAAACATTATTACTGCTGGATTTACACAGGGCTGTCAAATTTCATTATGAGATGAGGCAGCATTTAGACCGCTATTTAGGCCAGGACGTATTTAACTCTGTCCTGATGGGTGTGAGGTGTCACCCAGCTCACCGGGACATTCTCTGTGCTACTGAGGGCTCCAGCTCTGGCCAGATGAAAACCTGGTCCTGTTCATTCAGCAAATGGTCACTGATCACCTACCATACTCTGCACACTGTGCTCAGGGTGCACGGGTGCAGCAGCAACTCAGACAGGGCCCCGGTCCCCAGGAATTTACCCTCCAGCCAAGGATGGATGGATGGATGTGGAATGTGCACAGTAGGATGATGCATATGTATGTGGAAAGCTCTGCAAACACCAAGGTGGAGAAGGGAGCTGCGGAGGAAGTGATGGGAGTTCTGAGGAGGGTATAGGGAACCCTCCTACAGAATCAGTGAACATTTTGAGAAGAGGTGAACTCTGTGCTGTTTTTTTGGAGGGGTCTGAATATATGAATATTTAGGGGAGAAAAGTCTTTGTACTCATTGAGACTTTAATGAATTTAAATGATAGAAAACCAATTCTCATTAAGCTCAGAAAAAATAGAATAGGAATTTCTCTCGCATTCCAGTGATTAAGACTCTCTGCTTCCAATGCAGAGGGCTCAGGTTCAATCCCTGGTCAGAGAACTGGATCCTGCATGCAGTGCAAAGTGACCAAAAATTTTTTTAAATAAATGAATTTACTTATTAAATTTATTCATAAATAAACATATTGATTAATTTTATTCCTAAATAATTGATTTAAATAAATTTAATGAATATTAATAAAATAAATATAATTGATTAAAATTTATTAATTCAAATTAATTTTTTATAAAATAAAATAAATTTAATTAAACAAGATGAATTGGTCTTTTCAACTGGAAAGAATATGGGGTGTATGTCTTACCTGCCAAATCTTGATCTAGGCTCAAATGGTGTCTTCAGATCGCTGTGTCTGTCTCTTTGGCTCTCATTCTTCTCCTCTTTCTCTGTCCTTTCTCTCTGTTACGGCTCACTATTTCATCCCAATAAGATGGGGAAGAGCATCATTTAAATAGGTATGGGTTCACCTACTTCTGTCACTGTATCTCCTTAAGTCAAAAGGGTGGATATTTTCTCTAGTTTCAACAGAAAATTCCCAGAGAAAGATTCTGATTGGATGAGCTTGAGTCACGTGCCAATCCCTGACCCAATCACTGTGGCCAGAGATACTCTTGTTGGTCAGGTAGGGGAAGAGATATTATCAAGAAACAGCCATAGGGAGAAACAATAGTTTTTACTGTTTTCTCAGTAAAAGAAAATGTAGGAATAATAACCAAGGAGTGGAAATTCACAAGGACACCACGAGTCATTTGAGTCTGCTCCAAAGCAGGGTCGGTAAAGAACAGTTTTTAGGAAGGAAGGTTGAAAGCTAAAGTTGACTAAGGAGCATGCATTTTAGTTTTGGACATTAGCGAGACATTTCAAGCTTTTATGCAGAGGTACATATAACAGAAACTGAAGTTTCAGAACATTTATCTGGCAGGTAGGCTTACTATGAGTGCAAGGGATGATATACAGGGAGTCAAGAGACCAGGTAAGATCTTTCAATAGCCCGGGTAGGAGCAGAATATTTATTTAAAGTGTTTAAGTAATAAGCAACAGAAATTAATTCTGACTAGCTTAATTTACTGGAGAAGGCAATGGCAACCCACTCCAGGCCTCTTGCCTGGGAACTCCCATGGGTGGAGGAGCCTGGTAGGCTGCAGTCCATGGGGTTGTGAAGAGTCAGACACAACTGAGCAACTTCACTTTCACTTTCCACTTTCATGCATTGGAGAAGGAAATGGCAACCCACTCCAGCGTTCTTGCCTGGAGAATCCCAGGGACGGAGGAGCCTGGTAGGCTGCCGTCTATGGGGTCACACAGAGTTGGACACGACTGACGTGACTTAGCAGCAACAGCTTAATTTAAACAAAATGAGATAATGAATGATCAAAAATCTATTGGGGATCCATTGGGACTTTACTGGAGTTTCTTGAAAAATCAAGGTAAATGTTGCGAAGCCAAGGTTTGGAAAGGTCAGGAGGTGAGTCTACATTTACTGATGAAACAAAGTTACTATCACCTTGAACCAGATTGAAAAATTTCTGGTCTCTGTCTCAGCTATAAATTTTCAGACTCCTAGGTGAGAGAATCTGAGGATTCCAGCTTGGGTCAGGTGCACTACCCTCTCCCACCAGATCTATTTTTTTATGGTCAAAGGAGAGGAGAAGAATAAATGTTCTGGTGTATATAGTGGTGGGGGCGGGGGTTAGTGTTTTTCAAAATAAGGGGGCTCATTGTGTGTCAGTAAGCCACCCTCCAAAGGATGCAATCTTGTGAGCTGTACTGGCATAGAAGGAAGCAGGGTTTTTGCTAAAGGAAGGAATATGAATATTCATAAGTTTAAATTTAGAACAGATAGTTCAAATGAATGGTTAGTAGATTGCTATATTTCATTTACAATATTATTTTTAAAATAATTTGTTGAATGCCTTTAGCTGGGATTTTCACCATTCTCAATAATCTTGCATCTAGTCCATTTTAGTCCTTGATGTTACCTGTCCAATTTTATACCTGGAAAGCATGAGAGTTTTGTTTGTTTTTTTTTTTCCCGGCAAATAATTGCTTTACAATGCTATGCTACTTTCTGCTGTACAAGAACATGAATCAGCTATGTGTATACATATATCCCCTCTCAACTCCCCTACCCCTCTAGGTCATCACAGAGCACCAAGTTAAGCTCCCCTGCTATACCTTATGTTCCTACTAGCTAGCTATTTTACACATGGTAGTGTATATATGTTGATGGAAAGCATGAGAATTTTTCAGTCTTTCAGAGAATTTAACTTGGTGTTTTCACTGAAAAAAAAAAGCAAGTGGAAATGGAATAATGGCAGAATAATCAGTATCCTGAGAGATTAGATCCCCGTCAATGTTCCTATAGCATCAGGTACTTTAGTTGCGGATATATTACCATTTATTGAAATTATTGTGTCCTACCTGCTTTTTCACTAAACTCTAAGTAACTTCCTGGGAAGGACCACATGTTTTTTACTTACCATTTTATCTCCTGCATGTTGCTGGCATATCGTGGTTACTCAATATTTGTTTAAATTGATTATGTATTTGGTAAATGAATTTGAAACCTTTCTATAGATGTGCTTTTGAGGTGTTGCTTACCGGACCAAACTCTTAATTTTTGATCCATAACTTGAGGTCCTGGTTTTAGCACTGAATGGCCCCTCCCCCAGGAAATCTCTCAGTTCTGGGAAAACTGGCATAGTTGTTCATACCATTTATGAACAATGAATGGTTTACATCATTCCATTTATGAGCAACAAACATCTACGGTGACCTAAATGGTCACGTTTACGTTAATCCTACCTCTTAGCCCCACCACCATGAAACTTCCCATTAACTTTGTGTAATTGCTTTGCACTGAATGTTTGCATTCTCCCAAAATTCACATGCTGAAGTTACGATGAACTCCAGTGTGATGTTATTTTGAGGTGGAGCCTTTGGGAAGAAATTCGGGTTAGATGAGGTAGTGAGGGTGGGGCCCTCAAGATGGAATTAGTGCCCTGAAAAAAGAGGAGGAGACAAGAGAGCCAACTCTTGGGCCATGTGAGGACATCACAAAGTGGTATGTAAACTGGGAAGAGGATCCTCATCAGAACCTCTATCTGTCCGGGCTTGACCTTGAACTTGCAGTCTCCAGAGCCATGAGAAATAAGTGCTTGTGGTTTGAGGCACCCAGTGTATGGTGTTTTGTTATAGCAGTGTGAGCAGACTAAGACAGCAGTGGTTTCCCCATTGATGCAGGAGTGAGGGGAAACTCACTCCTGGGAGTTGGATGATTTGCTTGAAGGTACAGCATCAATCATGGTGGATTTAAAAACTCAACTGCAGCTTGCAAATCCCTAATCTGCTCTTCCCTCTACATGACAATGTTCCTAGAGTTCAAAGTACTGAGTTATGAACTCTTGTCCTCAAGGACTTTGTAGCCCAAAGATGTAGTTGTACACGTGATGAGTAACACGGGGGCCCTTTTTGCATCACATTTATCACAGATTTATGTTTTATTTTCACAGTTCTTCTGGCAGATGGTAGTATCGGGTTGTATTAGTCAGGGTTCTCCAGAGAAACAGAACTAGCAAGATATTTATATAGAGAAAGACATTTACTATGAGAGATGGGCTCACAAGATGATGGAGGCTCAGAAGCCCCACAGTCTGACCCCACCTTTCTCCTCTGCCTTTGTTACCTCATCGACTTTTCCTTCCCTCATTAATATGTACTGAGCAGCTTCTCAATGCCAGCCACTGTTCTGGGTTCTGGAAGGAGGATACAGCAGAGAACAAAAGAGAAAATTTCCCTCTTCTCACGGGGCCTAGGTTCTAGGATGGGGGATACCCAGAGATTCTTGGATAAATTCACACTTTGAATTGATCCATTCTGCGTGTTTGGGGAAGATGAGGAGTCAGTATGCATGTACATCTGCCTGTTTGAGATCCTGAATAATCTGACAGCAGAGACACAGGTGATCTAGGAAGCTTGTAGAAACTGCTTGTCACGTGGCCTACTTTTGTCTGGCTCTCTTGGAATAGATGCTCATTGCAAGGACTGGATCCACTGACCCCTGTGCCAGTCAGTTCCAAATGCTTAGATGAGGCAGAGTCATGAGGGGCTCATGGTGACATATTCAGTACTATTTTGATAGTGTTGCAAAATACTATCCAGAATTTCAAGAACTTCCACATCCTCCACCAGGTTCCTGAAAGAACTACACATATAAGGAGCAAGAGATCCCGAGAACAGCTTTATTAATGGACCCTCAGTCTTCCAATAACTCCTGATAAAGTAGAGTTAGAGCATACATATTAGATCCTAAGTATTGGAGCTTCAGCTTCAGTACCAGTCCTTCCAGTGAACATTCAGGGTTGACTTCCTTTAGGATTTACTGCTTTGATCTTCTAGCAGAAGCTCCAGTACTTTGGCCACCTGATGCAAAGAGCCGACTCTTCGGAAGAGACCCTGATGCTAGAGAAGATGGAAGGTAAAAGGAGAAGGGGGTGGCAGAGGATGAGATGGTTAGCATCACCGACTCAACGGACATGAATGGAGCAAACTCCAGGAGATAGTGGAGGACAGAGGAGCCTGGTTGTGCTGCAGTCCATGGGGTCACAAAGAGTCGCGCAGCCCTAAGCGATTGAACAGTGTTAGATCCTACGCCATAGATCCTGTTCCCACTGCAGACTTTTAGCCAGATGGGTCAGGAATGTTGTGTAATGACAGGATGAATAGAATAGTCACACTTATAGAGAAAGCTTTACCCTAACTTACTCCATGTTTTAGACTTAGAAGTTATATTCAAAAGACAGTAGGTGGGGCAAGTCCTCAAAAATCACTTTTGGCTCAGGTATGCTCACCAAGCAGAGACAGGAAGCCCAAGAGATATGAAGGGCAGGCTGGCATCTGGGTCAGAACCCTTGCACCATAGTCCAGTCCAGGGGTACCTGGAGCTCTGAGCAATCAGATTAGCCTGGGGTAGGGACCTGTAGGGTTCATTGCCTCCCTTCAGAAACGGGTATTAGCAGCCCAGATGATCCTCCAGCATCTCAGAGAAGGCCCTTTAATTTCAAAATTTAGAAGGAGAGAAGATAATTATGTGAAACCATGACAACTACTACTACCCCCGCTGTCATCATTTACCAGACACCATTATGTGCCAAACACTCTGCTGGTCACATTACATACCTTGTCTTGTTAAATTTCATCTAATGTAAGCCCTGTGATTACACAGAGATGTGGCCATTATAATTTCACTTTTACAGAAGAGGAAATGGATGCTCTGAGAATTTAGGAGACTTACCTGGGATTGGAAGCCACAGAACTGCATTCTAACCCCGAGCTTTCTGATTCCCAAACTAAGCAGTCGTCTTGCAGAATTGCCTCTCTACAGTTGCACAGAAAATAAACATTGAATGAACACGATCTCAGTGGCCTATGGCCACTCGTTCATTTGTTCCTTTATTCAACAAATATGTTTAAGCTCGTACTGCAAGACACTCTAAAGTGTTTTAGAATCTCAGTGATCAAAAGAAACATCCTTGCCTTTTTGGAGCTTGCCACTCCTGTTCTAATTTTTTTAAAAATTAGTATTGCTTAGCTGACAATTAACATTAATATGTTGTTTTTTTCTTTTGTAATTTGGCCACAATGGAATTTGAGAAAGAGTAAATATTCACTCTCTTTTTTTAACCCAGTTTTTTATTTTATTCTTTTTTTGTTGTTTTTTTTTTGCTTTTTCATAATGCTGTCATTTCTGAGCCCGTTTTGAATGCCTTGCTGGCCTGGATTATGCAGATCTGTGTGTTGGAGTTATTATATTTCAGTCCTGACATTTAAGTTTCAGCTCTGTGGTCATGCCTTTGGTAATCATTCAAGGGAAACCAGAAACCACCAATGAGTATATGAGACTGAGCACGGGGCAAGGAGGAAAGTACACTCATCAAGAGCCTCGCTGAAAGGAGATGGTGTGAGGATGTATTTGGAGAAGATGTGGGGCAGGAGTTGGGAATTAAAAGTGATAAAAGCTCCATGACTTTGCTCTAAAGAGAGGATTCATACCCATAAGGGAAGGGTTAATGGAGGATAAGAAGGTGCTGAGAAAGGCATCCAAGTGGAAGGGATTTCAAACCACCAGGAGGACGTTGGAAAGAGCCACAACATTTTGTAAAAATGAGAGTGTCTTGAGAACTGAAAAAAGGTTAAAGAAAACAGTGACTCTGTTTTCCAAAACATGTAAATTAGCTGACAAATGAAAAAAATGGTGACACCCAAAGCAGTCCAAGTAGAGATTTAAGGGATAGTGTAAGTCGGGGAAAGGCCTGGGAAACAAGGGAAATAGCAAAGCAGATGGAAAATTAACTGAAAATTGAGACACACTGAATGGGTTATGGTGGCATTTATGAAACTGTAAGGAATTAAAGTCTGAAGGGAAATAGTGAATAATAGATATGTCTAGAGAACATTGCAAACAATCAGATTTGGGAAGTTAAAGGAGAGTTACGAGGCAAAAGAGAGAAAATAGAAATCTGGAGGAAGGAGACATTTTAAGTAATAGTTAAAAGCTTATGCAGCATATATTTGGATGGCTTATTTTTTCTTTCTTTCTTTTTTTTTTTTTTTATTGGCCTTTTCAGGTGGTGCTAGTGATAAAGAACTTGCCTGTTAATGTAGGAGACATAAGAGACTCGGGTTAGACCCCTGGGTCGGGAAGATCCCCTGGAGGAGGAAATGGCAACCCACTCCAGTATTCTTGCCTGGAGAATCCCATGGACAGAGGACCTTGGTGGGCTACAGTCCATGGGGTCACAAAGAGTTGGACACGATGCAAACCATATATGGATGACTTTTTTCTTTCTTTCTTTCTTTTTATTGGGGTATAATTGCTTTACAATGTTGTGTTAGTTTCTGCTGGACAAAGATGTGAATCAACTGTAAGTGTATATATGTCCCCTCCCTCTTGGACCTCCTTCCTGCCCAGCCACCCTTATCCCACCCTCTCGGTCATCACAGAGCACTGAGCTGAGCGCCCTTTGCTGGACAGCAGCTCCCCACCAGCTATCCGTTTTACACGTGGTAGTGTATGTATGTCAACCCTAGTCTCCCACTCCATCTCGCCCTCTCCTTCCCCAGCTGGAGTCTGTTCTCTACATCTGTGTCTCTACTCCTGCCCTGGAAATATGTTCATCTGTACCGTTTTTCTAGATTCCACATATATGCCCTAATATGTGGATGGACCAAGAATCTGTCATACAGGGTGAAGTAAGTCAGGAAGAGAAAAGCAGATATCATATGGTTGGCTTTTGACGAAAAGAAAGCACTCTGGCAATGAGGGAATGGAATGGTAGCAATAAGCATGGCTGTACAGGGACTAACAAGGTTGCGTTTGGGGCAGTGTGTTAGGAAATATGTCAGAGTAGAAAACTATTTTACAAAATGCATGGAAGCTTTATGTAAAGACTTAGCAACATCTGTGTACCAGAAATTGGACTGGATGTTTCCATGAACTATTGCTAATCCCGCTCACAAAACTTGGGAGTTAGGGATCAGTTAGGTTGAACCACATGAAGGCGTCACAGTTAGTTCATATGGTTTAACCTGATCCGTTTTTACAAAGAAGGAAATTGGAAGCTCAGAGAGTTTTAAATGTACAACCCTAAGAGACAAAGCTGGGGAGCAGCAGAGGCAGGGTTTGATCCCAGCAGTTGCTAGATAGCAATTCATTCTTTTGTTCATTCTGCACCTGCTTGTTTTAGCACCTCCTGTGAGCCAGGCGCTCTGTTCAGAACTAGCAATAAAATACAAAACAAGGCAGGAGAGGTCCCTGCCTTCATGATGGATCTACTGGTTAAGAAAACAAGACAAAACACCAAAGACGGTCCTGCATAGCTATCCAATAGAAATATAATGTAAGCCATTTATCTTCTTAAATTATCTGGTAGCACTTCGAATAAGTAAAAAGAAGATGAAATTCATTTTAATGATGTATCTTATTGCAATCAACGTGTCTAAAGTATTGCAACATGAAATCAATATAAATTTATTCAAGAGATTTTACACTTTTCTTTTTTTCATACAAAGTCTTCCAAATCCAGTTTCGTCATGCCTTTTTGGCATATTTCTATTCATACTAACCACATTTCAAATGCCCCATAGCCGCCTGTAGTTGGTGACTGCTGTTTAAAGCAGGTCTTGATAAGATCTTGAAAGAACTTGATAATCCTGACCCAAATTTTTTTGGTGGTGATAATGTAGGAAAAACAGTCCACCATGTTTTTCCATGTTATTTCTGACCCACATACACCAACCATTCATAGGGCACAAAATACAAGGGACAGAAATGTTTCTTTCACCTGGGACTTCAGCTTCATACACCTGAGGCTGTAGGTACCAAAGGAAACTTGGATGTATGTGCATCACGTAATTTACATATTTTCTGTTACGTGTGTCATTGATTAAAAACGGCTTTGCACTTCACAATCAACAGACAATAATAATACAAAAAATGGATCCTTTGCAAGCCACCAGAGCCTTCGCCACATCCATGTTTTGCCAGCATGCCCTCGTGTGTTTATTGCTCCTGATGGAAATATCAAAGATGTAATTCGAAGCTTAGCAGCAGCCAGAATTTCTGATACTTTATCTGGTCACTAAAAGTTTGTAATCAATTTTCGAGAGATAAAACAGTGATAAGATTTTACTGTTTAATACAAGTGCCCAGCAGGTGTTAATGGGGACCAAGCAGTGGGGTGTAGAATGGTTTTTCCCTGGGTAAAGAATTTTTCTCTAGAGTAAGTTTAAGTGGGAAGAAAGCCTGCGGAAATATGGATTGTCCTTCCTAGAAATTGGATGGTGGAATTGAAGGTAATAGGTACTTGTTGCCTGCCAACTTCATAATGAAATTACTGTTGAGCAAAAGAAATTCTGTTAGAGGGCTTTTTCCCCTCCCAAGGGACAGAAGACTCTTAATAGGAAGAAAGCTAGAAAGAAAGGAAGGAAGGTAGAGAATATAAACACTGAGTATATGAACTCATTGGCCCAGAATATTGAATCTTAAAGGAACACAGAACAGTTGGAGTTGTCAGAATTTCCTTACAGTTGTTTCCATATAATCTGAAGAAAAGAAATGGCATCTGAATAATGTCCCTGCTAATTCCATCTGATTTCACTACAAAATGGGAGGCAAGGGAACAAGTGGGGGAAACAGAAGTGGGGAACGAAAGGAGAGATTTAAGTACATTCAACTGGCAAATCAGAAGAAGAGCAGGTGCTCAACAGGGCATGCCAGCTCCTAGATTAAAGCGGTGACAGCAACATCCGTTCACACAGCATAACCCTGTGAATGGCTTTCCTCCGGGCCAGGTGTCCAAGTCAAACCCAAAGGATTCGTCCGCTGGTCTGCCTTTTCCAAACATATAATGAGCTGGGTATTTCCAAAGCTCTTGTGGATGGACTAAATTTCTCAGTTTCACTTACATTTGGGGCATTAGGTAGACTGAACCTGAGCTCTAGTTACCTCAAGTTATTGTACAATCAAAACTTGGCTTGAGAGCTTATTGGATTACATTTAAAACAAGCAAAACCCCTCAATGAATCAGCTGGCCTAACTGTGAGTTTTAGACTGCAGATACGGAATGACTTGGTGATGGATTTTTTTTGCCAGCCCAGATAAAGTCCACTGGTGGGCTTTGTCTGTAGTTTTTATGCTGAAACTCCCTGGGCAGTGTCCCATCGTGATGTTTCATGGGTCTTCGCCCGTGGCTTTGCAGTTTCCTGTGTGCAGTGAGTCACTCCTCCCCTCAAAACCTTCCATGATCCTCATGTCCTTCTGATCAAAATCCAGACACTTAAGGCCCCTATGATCTGGCTTCAGAGATGCTCTGTGGATGCATCCCACTGCCTGTTGTTCTTACTAAGCTATTTCCTACATCCCACAGCACGTGTCACTTCCTTTGCTGACTCTCTTTTGTTGAAGATGACTCCTCTGCTCCGAATATTCTTCCCCACCTCTTGTCAACCCCTTTGCTCCTGAAGATTCCCCTGGAAGCCCTCCCTGTGTCACGGAGCTCACATTAGGGACCCTTCCTCTACGTTCTCACGACTTCTCCTATTTACAGAGCACCAGGACACGAGTGGCCTTCTACGTGCTAGCAACGTTTGCGTGTCTGTGTCACTGAATTGTGAGAATGGAAGGGGTGGGATGGACACTGTTTTCTATTTCTGTATTTATAGGACTCGCTGTAAGGCCTGGCACATAATAGACATCCAGTAAATAGTTGTTGAATCCATAAATTATCTTCCTAGGAAATGATCAGATGTACCAAATAGGATAGTGATTGCTCTTTGCCTCTTCCAGAATAGCAGTGTTTGATTTTTTTTTTCTGTGTTTAAACAAAGAGTATCTTTGTTAAAAATAAAAAGTATTTGCAGAAAATTTCAAGAGTACAAAGATAACACAAAAGAAAATAGAAAGTACCTGGAATCTTTCCATGCATAGACAAACCCTATTTTTATCTTCTTTTCTGCTTGTTTAACAGTAAGTAGTGAGAATTATCTTCATGCCATTAACTTTTCTTGAAAAACATGATTTTTAAGGACTCAAAGAGGCCATTGAATGGATCCACAGAAATGTTTTTTGCCTTTCCCCCACTTTCTTCACCTTGAAGACCTGATTCTTTCCCCAGAGGACAAGTCAGGTCTTGTGTGCTGTGGCTGCCCGGGGGCAGACATGTGATCAATCAGGCCAGTCACGTGGAATTGTTGTTATATTCTAGTCCTGTTCCTTAGTATTTTACTTCTTCAGCTGCTTTTGTTGTTAAGGGAATATAAAGCAAGAAAATGCTCCGGCTTTGAGATACCCTGCCTTTCTGGGGGTGTTTGATTGCTTTTAACCACCATACTGCATTTGCTGACTATCTGCTAAGTGCTACGTTTTCTGGACATCTTTAACAGTGTCACAGTTTTCTCAAGCTGAAAAGGAAATGTGAATCCCTGAGAACCTTCCCTCCCAAATCCTGTTTTGTTTCATGTCAGCGCTGAGCCTTGGCAAGTGGTTTTGAGAAGGGAGGGTTGGAGATGGAGTATTGTGAGACAGACAAGCATCCCTTGTGATAAAGATAATTGATGGATGTTGTACAGGGCAGACACTGAAGACCCATTCATGATGCTTCTCTCCTCCACCCTCACATCTAACCTGTCCCTAAATACCTGCTAAAAACTTCTCCACTTGATCCTGTGTGTTGGGGCTCCTGCTCTTCCTTCTCCTCCTCTTTTGTGGTCAAAGCCAGCATCATCTCTAACATGGATTAATAAGAGCACTGTAACCAGTCCCCCATACTCACTGTGGTCCTCTGCAAGCCTGTTCTCTACACAACCTTCAAGTCTGATTATATCACTGCTTAAAATCTTCAATGTCCTTCTATTGTTTTAAAGCAAAGACAGGACTCCTTAAACGGCCTGAAAAGCTTTGCACTGTCTGCCCCATTCGCATTCTCACCCACACCACAGCCCACAGTCCCTTGGCGCTCTCTGCTCCAGCTGCACTGGTTTGCACTCAGGCCTCGGTAAGCACTACCACAGGACCTTTGCCCATGCTGCCCCCTTTGCTTGAGTGTGCTTGTGTCTTTTCTTATCTAGTTAATGCTGCCTCATCCTTCGGGTCAAGCTGCACTTCCTTATAGAAGCCTGGTCTGAGCCCCATTTCACTTTCACGGAGCACATGCACCCCACCCCCGCCATCCTGACACTTGTCATCTGTTGTTGTTGAGTCACAAAGTCGTGTCTGAGTCTTTGTGGCCCCATGGTCTGTAGCCCACCAGGCTCCTCTGTCCATGGGATTTCCCAGGCAAGAATACTAGAGTGGGTTGCCATGTCCTTCTTCAGGGGATCTTCCTGACTCAGGGATCAAACCCACATGTCCTGCATTGCAGACAGATTCTTTACCACTGAGCCACCCGGGAAGCCCAACACTTGTCATATAGCTGTAATTAACCAATTAATACCTGTCCTCTCTCTTAGACTATAAGCTTCTGGAGAGCAGGGATCATGTCTATTTTCTTGTTTATCCCCAGCCAACTAGCTGATTACTGGCATGTAGCAAATATTTAATAAATATTAGCTGAATGAATAATGAATTGATGGGATATCATTTCTTTGATGTTGTATACCATATGGCTTGTGAGCAAGCAGTTTCCTTTAGAGTAGCTTATTAAAACATGCTTTCAGATCCTCTTGTTAGAAGATCATTGAACAAAGGTCTGTAGTTTGACAGGACAAAAATGTTCCAACTTATCTGTTAATCGCAACCAGTTACGGGAGTCTGGGAGTGATTACAGGCTCATGGAAAAGAGTGCATGGAGATGAGCAGAGCCTGCACAGGTACTGATGCTTCCACAGGTAGAGGCTGCTGGCAATGAGTTTACACCTTCTCAGCGTTACACGGATGGTGGCGTCCGCTCATTTGTCTGAAACCTCTTAGATTTTCCCCTAAACATTTGTCTTTCTCTCTTCCTTTCTCCAGATTCATGGTCAATGTGACGTGGGATGGCAAAGACTTGTCCTTCACTGAGGAAGGCTACCAGGTGCATCCCAGACTGGTGGTCATCGTGCTGAACAAGGACCGTGAGTGGGAAAAGGTGAGCAGCCTTCCATGTGCCGAATACAGGGGAGGCAGGAGAGGATGGGCAGAGTGGGCTCAAACTCCTCCTTTCCCCAAAACGTTTCCCCCTGAGCAGCTGCAGATGCCATCTCAGGGCCCCACTGGGAACAAGACAGACAGATACTGTCAGGCGCGATGGAGGTGCTTTCCTTGGGTGGACTTGGGAAGTTGTGTGTTGCTGTCTGTGTTGGGTTCACAGATCTGAGTAGGGAGCATCCTGGAAGGACTTAGAATAATTTAAAGTCAGTGAAGTTTGGTTCACATCATTACAATAGCAAGTACTGACTCTATGGCAGTGATCACACCAGTTTCCGGTTTGTCTAAGCCTCATAACTTGGTATCATAGTCACACATTTGGCCCATGAGTGAACCCCCTATATCTTCATTTGTTTGATCTTTTGCTTTGAGTCCAATCAATTCCAAAACTTAAACGTATCCATTCTTCAAGTCATGGGTTGGAGAGGGATGTTCTGTTTCTTGTAAAGCACATTTTCCAGTGCATGTATGTTAACTATTAAAAAATATAAAAACTCAGTGTACAGGAAAAGCTTATCTGACATACCACACAAGCTGTGTCCTGAGTCAGAGAGGAGAGACCTCACAGGGAGATGGAGATGATCCTGTGAGTATAGTGGCAACATCTGGCCCAGCGACATTCTTCCTTCCTCATAACTAACTCTCAGCTCTCAAATTCAGTTCAGTACAGTTCAGTCACTCAGTCATGTCTGACTCTTTGCAACCCCATGAATCACAGCATGCCACGCCTCCCTGTCCATCACCAACTTCCGGAATTCATTCTGACTCACATCCATAGAGTCAGTGATGCCATCCAGCCATCTCATCCTCTGTCATCCCCTTCTCCTCCTGCCCCCAATCCCTCCTAGCATCAGGGTCTTTCCCAATGAGTCAACTCTTTGCATGAGGTGGCCAAAGTATTGGAGTTTCAGCTTCAGCATCAGTCCTTCCAGTGAACACCCAGGATTGATCTCCTTTAGGATGGACTGGTTGGATCTCCTTGCAGTCCAAGGGACTCTCAAGAGTCTTTTCCAACACCACAGTTCAAAAGCATCAATTCTTCGGCTCTCAGCTTTCTTCACAGTCTGACTCTCATATCCATACATGATCACAATCATAGCCTTGACTAGACGGACCTTTGTGGGCAAAGTAATATCTCTGCTTTTTCAATATACTATCTAGGTTGGTCACAACTTTCCTTCCAAGGAGTAAGCGTCTTTTAATTTCATGGCTGTAATCACCATCTGCAGTGATTTTGGAGCCCCCAAAAATAAAGTCTGACACTGTTTCCACTGTTTCCCCATCTATTTCCCATGAAGTGATGGGACCAGATGCCATGATCTTAGTTCTCTGAATGTTGAGCTTTAAGCCAACTTTGTCACTCTCCTCTTCCACTTTCATCAAGGGGCTTTTTAGTTCCTCTTCACTTTCTGCCATAAGGGTGGTGTCATCTGCATATCTGAGGTTATTGATATTTCTCCTGGCAATCTTGATTCCAGCTTATGCTTCATCCATCCCAGTGTTTCACATGATGTACTCTGCATAGAAGTTAAATAAGCAGGGTGACAATATACAGCCTTGATGTACTCCTTTTGCTATTTGGAACCAGTCTGTTGTTCCATGTCCAGTTGTAACTGTTGCTTCCTGACCTGCATATAGGTTTCTCAAGAGGCAGGTCAGGTGGTCTGGTATTCCCATCTCTTTCGGAATTTTCCACAGTTTATTGTGATCCACACAGTCAAAGGCTTTGGCATAGTCAGTAAAGCAGAAATAGATGTTTTTCTGGAACTCTCTTGCTTTTTCGATGATCCAGTGGATGTTGGCAATTTGATCTCTGGTTCCTCTGCCTTTTCTAAAACCAGCTGGAACATCTGGAAGTTCACGGTTCACATATTGCTGAAGCCTGGCTTGGAGAATTTTGAGCATTACTTTACTAGCGTGTGAGACGAGTGCAATTGTGCGGTAGTTTGAGCATTCTTTGGCATTGCCTTTCTTTGGGATTGGAATGAAAACTGACCTTTTCCAGTCCTGTGGCCACTGCTGAGTTTTCCAAATGTGCTGGCATATTGAGTGCAGCACTTTCACAGCATCATCTTTCAGGATTTGAAATAGCTCAACTGGAATTCCATCACCTCCACTAGCTTTGTTTGTAGTGATGCTTTCTAAGGCCCACTTGACTTCACATTCCAGGATGTCTGGCTCTAGATGAGTGATCACACCATCGTGATTATCTGGGTCGTGAAGCTCTTTTTTGTACAGTTCTTCTGTGTATTCTTGCCACCTCTTCTTAGTGTCTTCTGCTTCTGTTAGGTCCATACCATTTCTGTCCTATATCGAGCCCATCTTTGCATGAAATGTTCCCTTGGTATCTCTAATTTTCTTAAAGAGTTCTCTAGTCTTTCCCATTCTGTTGTTTTCCTCTATTTCTTTGCATTGATCGCTGAAGAAAGCTTTCTTATCTCTCCTTGCTATTCTTTGGAACTCTGCATTCAGATGCTTATATCTTTCCTTTTCTCCTTTGCCTTTTCACTTCTCTTCTTTTCACAGCTATTTGTAAGGCCTCCTCAGACAGCCATTTTGCTTTTTGCATTTCTTTTCCATGGGGATGGTCTTTTTTTTTTTTTTTTTTTTTTTTTTTATTTTATTTTATTTTTAAACTTTACAGTATTGTGTTAGTTTTGCCAAATATTGAAATGAATCCACCACAGGTATATATGTGTTCCCCATCCTGAACCCTCCTCCCTCCTCCCTCCCCATACCATCCCTCTGGGTCATCCCAGTGCACCAGCCCCAAGCATCCAGTATCATGCATCGAACCTGGACCCCTGTCTCCTGTACAATGTCATGAACCTCCATCCATAGTTCATCAGGCACTCTGTCTATCAGATCTAGTCCCTTAAATCTATTGGTCATACCTGAATGGTCTAGTGGTTTTCCCTACTTTCTTCAATTTAAGTCTGAATTTGGCAATAAGAAGTTCATGATCTGAGCCAAATTAGTCATCATAATAGTGCATGGAAAGCAGAATAAAAGATAATGAAAAGGAAAAAGGGTTATATTGTTATCACATCTTTTTGGACAAGCAGTGCCATATCTCTGAACCACTTTAGCAGCCCCAGATTTGTCTTCACTTGGCACATCAGACCTAGGGGTAGGAAGGCATGGGATATAGTGTGGAAGTCATATTATACTTAACTAGTATCAGAAGACAAGACTGTGCAAACAGAAGCATTGCCTTTGGGGTAGGGGGCCAGTGACAGATTCCTGCAGGGGGATGATGAAGAGGAAGCTTTGGAGTTTGTGCTGCTACATCCAGTAGCTACAAAGTTCACATTCCTTCCAGTGCACTTGAAACAGTGACCAAAGCCAACTATATGCTGGAGCCTAAAATAAGTCTATTTAAAAGGATTAAAATATGCCCAGTGCATTCTTTGACCATAGCAGCATTGAAATAAAAATTAATGATAAGAAGATATGCAGGAGACACAGGTTCGATTCTTGGGTCGGGAAGACCACCTGAAGAAAGAAATGGCAAGTCGCTCTAGTATTCTTGCCTAGGTAATCCCATGGACAGAGGAGCCCGGTGGGCTACAGTACATGGAGTCACAAAAGAGTTGGACATGAATTAGCAACTAAACCACAGCAGTGAAAGCACAACATATCAAAATTTGAAGAATAAAGTTGATGACATGCTAAGACGGAAATTCATAGCTTTCAATGCTTATAATTTTATAAAAAGGAAATTGTAAAGTCAATGATTTAAGCTTCTACATTAAGGCACTAGATAAAAAATAGAGCAAACTAAACCCAAATGAAGTAGAGGAAGAATATGATAAGCATAAAAATCAACGAAGTAGAACATAAAGTATAAAGAAAATCAACAAAGCCAATAGACAATCTGAATAGTTCCTGAGAAACTTGATTCAAAACTAAAACCCTTCCCATTTAAAAAACAAAACTTCAGGCCTAAATGGCTTCACTGGAAATTCTATCTATCAAATATTTTAAAAAGAAATAATGCAAATCTAAACAGAGATTCTCAGTATTTTAGTAATCATAGTTCACCAATATATTGGAAAAGGAAACTACATTATGGATAAGTGGGGTTTATTCTAGGAGTGCAAAATTGGTTTAACATCAAAAAATAAATCAATATAATTTGCCATATTGACATAATAAGGAGAAAATTATATAATCATCTCAATAGATGCAGACAAAGCATTTGACAAAATCCAATATCCATTTTTTTTTTTTACTGGAATATAATTGCTTTACAATGCTGTGTTGGTTTCTTTGTACAACATCATAGACCAGCCATATGTGTACATGCATCCCTCCCTCAGGAGCCTCCGTCCCACCCCCTCATCCCACCCCCCTAGGTCATCAGCGGGCCCCGAGCTGAGCTCCCTGTGCTGTACTTCCCACTAGCTATCTGTGTTACATGTGATATTGTATGTACCAATATCCATTCTTGATAAACAAGGACCATTCCTCAATCTGACAAAACTTATCTATGAAAATTCTGTAGCTAATGTCTTGTATAATGATGAGATAATGAAAATAGGTTCATAAATATATATTGAAATGATTTTTGATGAGTAATTATAACAATGGGAGAAAGGAAAGCCTTTTAAATGAGTGCTGCTAGGTCAAGTGGATATTCTTAGTGAGGGAAAAAAAATGCAAAATAAACAAAAAGCAACCTTGACTCCGTTCATACTATACATAAAACCTTAAAAACAGACTTAAATGTAAAATTTCTATAAGAAAAAATTAGGAGGATATTTTTGAGCTATAAGAAAGCATACTGTAAAAGTCATAAACTGAACTCCATCAAAATTTAAATCTTTTGCCCATGTATAGACACTGTTAGAAAATGAAAAAGGCAAGCCACACATTCAGAAAAAATATTTTTAAAAAATTATCTGAATCAAAGGACTCATATCCAGAATATATAAAGAACTCCTATAAATCAATAATAAAAAGAAAATCAAAAAAAAAAAAATCAACACAATTAAAATGGGAAATTGACTTAGGAATTTTACCAAAAGATTTAGTCAAATGGCCATTAAATACATGAAAACATGCTTAATATCCGTGATAATCAGAGACATGCAAATTAAAACCACAGTGAGCTACCACTTCATACCCCCTGCTTGGCTAAAATAAAAAGAACCAACAGTACCAAGTGTTGTTAAGAACATGTGGCAGTTTGGTCATTCAGTCGTGTCTGACTCTTTGTGACCCCATGGACTGTAGCCGACCAGGCTCCTCTGTCCATGGGGATTCTCCAGCCAAGAATCCTGGAGTGGGTTGCCATGCCCTCCTCCAGCGGATCTTCCCAACCAGGTATTAAACCCAGGTCTCTTGCATTGCCGGTGGATTCTTTACCATCTGAGCCACCAGGGAAGCCCTTATGATCCAGCAATTTCACTCCAGCAATTCACTCCAGCAACTCACTTTAGTGTTTTTGCCTGGAGAGTTCCATGGACAGAGGAGCCTGGTGGGATACAGTCCATGGGCTCACAAAAGCTGGACGTGACTGAGTGACCAACAGTATGACCCAGCAGTCCTAGGTATGATCCAGCAATTCCACTCCTAGGTATTACTGCAAAGGCATGTAAACATATACCCCAAAAGTAATATTTGTGAAAGACATTCATAATAGCAAAACATCAGGAAGAAATCAAAGATTCATCAACAAGGATATAGGTAAATACATTATATATATATATATATATATATTCATAAAATGGATTGAAAATGAAAGTTGCTCACTCCATGGAATTCTCCAGGCCATAATACTCGAGTGGGTAGCCTTTCCCATCTCCGGGGAATCTTCCCAACCCAGGGATCAAACCCAGGTCTCCCACACTGCAGGCGGATTCTTTACCAGCTGAGCCACAAGGGAAGCCCAAGAATACTGGAGTGGATACCCTATCCCTTCTCCAGCAGATCTTCCTGACCCAGGAATTGAACCAGAGTCTCCTGCATTGCAGGCAGATTCTTTACCAACCGAGCTATCAGGGAAACCCATAAAGTGGATTGCTACACTTGAATAAGTTGTGAGCTTGTAATACCCACAACAATGTGGATGAATTGCAGAAGCATTATGTTGAACAAAGGAAACCAGACACAGAAGATGATACTGTATGTCATGTTCCATTTGTACGAAGTTCAAGGAGAGACAACACTAGTCTGTGGGGTCACATATCAGAATGATGCCTGGAGGAGGGCATGGCAGCCCACTGCAGGATTCTTGCCTGGAGAATCCCATGGACAGAGGAGCCTGGCGGGCTACAGTCCATAGGATCACACAGAGTCAGACACAACTGAAGCGAATTAGGATGCACACATGAGAATGATGGTTGCTTTTGTGGAGGAGAAAATTAATAGGAAAAATACAAGGGAACTTTCTAGTGTTATGACAATATTCCCTGTCGCGAACATTTGTCAAAATCCATCAAGCCACCACAAAAGATTTGATTATTTTCCTGCATGCCATTGTATCTTAATTAAACGATATGTTTTGAAGCCATTCAAACTGAGATACCCTGTACGATTAATTCCCAATGTTTACTGAATTTTCATACTCAGCTCCATGACATGGGTACTATTGATGACAACAATAACCATTGTTAATTGAACACTTGCACGATATTTCCTTTAGGTGGTACACCCAAGCTCTGAGTGACAACTTGCTTTGTTCATCCCTTCCACAAATGTTTATTCAGGGTCTGGTGTGTGCCAGGTGCCATTCTTGGTGCTTGGAATCTGTCAGTGAACAGAAGAGACAAAAAAGCAATTTCTGATTCACTGAACTTAGATTCTGGTGTATGTGGAGAGGGATGGGGTGGGGCTTTGTGCATTTTGGTGATGCTTCAGGAGAGTGTCGGATTCTGTCCCCAGGAGTTAGCTCCACTCTTCCCTCTGATGTACCCTGTAGCCCACCTTCCTAAGTGGCACACATCTCCATGTCTGAGCTGGTTCCTTTATGCATCTGAGATCTTGAACATGCTTTTTATTTTTCTTTCCTGTAATGCTTTCCTGTATCCTCACTTTCTTTTATTAATCCCTCAAATTCTGGCTTCTCTTTTCTCTTGCAAATGGAAAGTCAAAATGCAACTTACTTTTTTTTCTTATCCATAATGGGAGGTAGTGAACTCAAGCCTATCTGTCTGCCTTTGGTGGTTACACTTGGGGATTATTTTTCCACCTTTTGAAGTTCCACAATCGGAGGATCACTCTCGGAGCTGTAAAATCATTCTCGTTGGTCAGATTTCTCCAGTCCTGGGTCGGGCTGTGCTCACACCTGTGAATTCTTGCTGCCCTTTGGACCTGGCTCGTTTGCCAGGAAGCATGTTTACAAGGGAGGTCACTGCAGTGCAGTTGATAACACTGCATAAAAGAAGGCTGCCCTTGATAGACTCCATTTCCATCTACAGAAAAAAATATCTTTTTAATAGTTTGCATGTCCTCCTTCATATTTCTGTTGAAATACAGCAATTTCCCCCCCAAAAAAAGGCAGCTCGGGGAACTGCTGCCGAGTTGAGCTTAGAATGTACAAATGCTTCCTGTAGTTGCTCTGTTCTCTCAGCTGCTCAGGGGATCCAGTGCTTCAGAAATAGCTTCTTGTGCTTCTGTCTTGAAGAAAGAGGAAGCCAATGGAGCAGGTAAATACCCATCATGTTATCCTGCAAGCCGCCCCCCCCCCCCAGCAGCATAGTCTGATAAGGCAGGTCAGCAGAGGGGAAGGCATGCGGAAAGGGGGAGCTGTTAGTCTGGGACTCAGAGGAGATTTCTTTTCATCTCCGAGGTCATTCAGTAGCGTCCCTGGAAGCAGCAGCGTGTAATGAGGGTGTCTTGGAAAACACGACAAGCCCTTAGAGGGACACTGGCTTTCTGCTGGGTCTTTGTGTGCAGCAGATGCGGACGACTCCAATGCCGTGCACATCCTGCTTGTGTTCAGCAGACGCGGAGCTCAGGGCTGAGCAGGCTTCCCTCCAGCTCACTGGAACCTCCACGCCCTTTGCTTCTCTCCCCCTGTCCAGTGGGTTTGCTCTGCATTGGAGCATAATCAGTCCAAGCCTTCCCAGTGGTTATTCAGTCGCTCAGTTGTGTCTGACTCTGCGACTCCATGGACTGCAGCACGCCAGCCTTCCCTGTCCTTCACTATCTCCTGGAGTTTGCTCAAGCTCCTGTTTATTGAGTCGGTGATGCCATCCCATCAGTCTCATCCTCTGTGGTCCCCTTCTCCTCCCGTTCTCATTCTTTCGTAGCATCAGAGTCTTTTCCAATAAGTTGGCTCTTCACATCAGGTGGCCAAAAGATTGGAGCCCAGAGGTGCTTGAAAATAATATCCTGGATACAAGCCAATTGGCAGCCTGGGCCAATACAGTCAGTACCCTCTGTGGGCCAACTCAGTGGCCAACATTTCATCTGCACTGGGGCGGGGCACAAAGATAGGTAGGAAACCACTCCCTCTCCCCAAGTAGCTCATAACTGAACCATCTCCAGGGAGAGAGCGGTGGACTTGACTTGGTTAGTTGGGGAAGTCTTCTTGAGGGTGGGGACATTGAGTAATAGATTAGATTTCTCCACATTGAATCACTTTCTTATGAACTACTTTAAAAAACCCTTTGGAAATAATTCCGTTTACCATTTTAGGGTTATACCAGATTTAAAATGAAAACATGTGTGCATACTAATGTAACATACATACAGACAAGCTTTGTGTGTGTGTATACTCCATTCGTGTATGACTCTTTGAGACCCCACAGACTGTAGTCCACCAGGCTTCTCTGTCCATGGGATTTCTCAGGCAAGAATACTGAAATGGGTAGCCATTCCCTTCTTTAGGGCATCTTCCTGACCCAGAGATCGAACCCTGGTCTCCTGCACTGAAGGCAGATTCTTTACCATCTGAGCCACCAGGGAAGCTAATTGAGGACAATAGAGATGCCCCAGAAGACAGAAGGGAGACCCATGATTACCTCTTCTTAAACTGAGGGTCCCTCTCCCATCTCTCACACATCCACTGCCCCCTTTAATCGGACCACTCTGTTTGCATTCTTTTCGGTGCCCTTGGTCTCAGCTGCTTTCCTCACTGTGATGACTCCCAGGTCCTTGTCTCCAGCCCAGATCTCCTGGTCTACCAGACTTGCCACCCGGACACCCTAACATGGACAGCCCATAGCCCTCCAACTTTTATCTTGTTCAAAACCAAAGTCATCATCTTCCTCTCCCAAATATGGTTATTCTCCTGGGTCCCATCACAGAAAGCTTCCTTCTTATCCTCCTAAGATCTCCCAAGCCCTTATATTTGCTTGTCATCTGCTCATTCTCTGTCTCAGATCCTATCTATTTGAACATTTCCCTCTTTTTGCCAAGGACACCCCTTCTGGATAATCCAAAGTGAATTGAGTCCTTTCCACTTTGTACTAACCTATATACTAGCCCCTAAGAGTGTTAACAGCTTACATTGTAATTGTTTGCTTGCACATTCATCTTCGCCTGGACTGTGAGCCCCACCAAGGAAAGGTCTGTTCCCTCCACGTGTTTCTTCAGTTGCACCACAAGGCACTGTTTCAGTGCCTACAAGGGCCTCTCTACAATCTGCTGAGAAAGCCGACTTCAGCCAGTATTTACTAAGATCTGCTCTATATCAAGAACTGTGCTGAGCAGTTTGTATCCATGATCTCATTTAGTCATTTCAACACCTCATCTATAGTAGGTATTCTTTCTCTTGCCTCATAAATGGAAATTCAGGCTCAGGGAGGCCAGGGACTAGGTTCAAATCCTGCGTGTGATGGAAGCAGGATGTGAATGGAGGCTTGCCTGACCCCACAGGCTGTGTTCCTAATACCTACATCATACTCAGTAATGGGTAGTGGGAAGGGATATTTTAGAGGGGAAATGAAGGGAGTTCCTCCCATCCGTAGAGTGACACCACCTCCTTATTCTCACTGGAGGCAGCAGGTTCCACTCAAACCCAGCCAGTCGGAACCTGGGGTATCAGCATTTATCACATCTCACAGGTGCTCTGTCTTTTTCATTCTACTGAAGTCCCACCTTCCAATCTGGCTCCTTGAAGTAGGGAATTGTACCCTGCTTCTGAATCTCATGCATAACAAAGCAGATGACAATTAAAGAATTCCTAGTACAGATATGATAAAGGAGATCTTAGGAAAAGCTAAGATTGATCCCCCGTTCTGGCTGTGGCATATCATTGTGTTACCAGCTCTATCGAGGCTGTCACCCACAATGATGTATACACGGGGTGCAGTTCTTTCATGATGGGATCGCTAATTATAAAAAGTTGTAACTCCCTCCCTTCTACATCATTCTATTTCAACTACCCCTCCATCGCTTTCCCATCACATTTAGCGTAGATGGCTGAGCGAGTCTCGTGATTCACGTGCAGATTTCTAACGTGTGTGTTTGCTTGTGTGTGTCTGTGTGCATGCAGTATCAATTACCAGCCAAAAGGTTCATCCTGCTAAAAGGCGGAAGTATTTATGCAGACATTATGCTTGGCATCTGCACACACATACTCCAGTGATTATGTTGAAGAAATCATGGAGGAAAATTGTAATTGAGAAGACACCAGTAAGTGACAATTGATAGAGCAATTGTGCGAATTGTTAAAACTGAAGTGCGTTGTTTACATATCCTACAAGTGGCCAGAAATACATTATGCCTTCTCCTATGTGCTCGCTTTGCTTGGAAAAACCATGGTGGCGCATTGATGAAGCTGTGAATTCTGGCTCTGACAAGCATGGAAGGAACACTGTTTGCCTTCAGGTTTTTCCTTTGCCATTCTATCTCTGGCACTCAGTAGCTGAGACTCAGTAACTATTTGTAGAATGGACACAAGAATGAAGGAACTTTCTCATGATCCTTTCCAAATGAGGAACATCTTTTAATATGGTCAATTTACAAGTGTGGTACTGTTATTATTTTGGTTATTTTTTATATTTCTATGTTATTTCTGTGTTGTTCTTGCATCTCAAGCTCTTCAACAGAACCCCCAAAGATGACTGAATAAAATCCCATGGGCTAGCCATAGCAGAATCACCGTGGAAAAGATGTCAAAATATTAGCACTGCCTCAAACCTACGGAAGAATCATTTCTGATTCTGCTTTGTCATAAGCTCCCCTAGTGATGCCCATTAAAGATGTAGAACTACTGCTTTAGGACATGAATTTACTCTTTGTCATCCTGAAAAAAAGTGGTTTGATCTAGGTCATCCTGGTTATCAAGGCTTCCTGCTTCTTAGCCTTTGTACGTCTTTCTTCTTTTGGAATACATGCTTAGCAGCAGTGGTGCAGGAGAAAAGGAAATAAGAAAAGTGGTGTCTTGTTGCACCGAGAGTAATCTCTGCTGAGTGGGACAGTAACAATGCCAAGTAAAATGTTGTTGATGGATGTAGTACAGTTCCTGTCACCTGGTGTGTCTTCCATAAATATTCAGTTATTAAGTGATTGATTTTTTTCAGTTAAAAGCATTCCCCTTAAATAGAGATGGTTGAATTTGGAGTATATAAACCTTATGTAGTCACACATTCATTCCATCAAACAAAATTTCCTGAGTACCTACTATGTTCAAGTCTCTGTTGAGGGATGCAGTGAGACATAGACCAGCTGTAGAGGGCCATAGGGCATGAGGAGATGCTCGCAACTACAGGACAATATGAAACATACCACAGAAGATGCTCTAATCTAAAAGTCTGTGGTGTTTAGAGAAGGGATCTGTTATGTGTAGGCAAGAGGGTCAAGGGCATCCATAGAGAGGGCTTCTCATTTGAACAAGGTCTCAGATTAGACCTTCTGGACACATATAAGGAGGCGCTGCCATGAAGGACCATCAAAAGCCAAAGTCCAGAGGCAAGCATGCTCAAGGCTCCTTCGAGGAAGAGTTCAGTGAGTTTGAAGCATTCTGCCTTGTATGGCAGGATTCTAAGAATGACTCCCCATGACCCTCACTCTTCTGTAATCCTCTCTTCTTGGAAAGTGAATATGATGAGACATGCCTTCTGTGATTGTTATGTTAGATAGCAAAAGAAGTTTTTCATTTGATTCTGAGATAATCAAAAGGACTGTTATCAGGGTGAGCCTAACCTAATCACATAAGCCTTTTAAAAGTAGAGAGTTTTCTGATACTAATAGCAGGAGAAGTCAGAGAGATTTGAGCCCAAGCATGAATGGTCTGACTGCTGGATTTGAGGATTGAGGGGGCCGCACGACAGGGAATGCAAGTGACCACTAGGAGCTGAGTTTAGACTCTGGCCAACAGCCAGCAAGGAAACAAGAACTTCAGTCATACGACCTCTAGGAACTGAACTCTGCCTATGACCTGAGTGAGTCTGAAAGTGCATTCTTCCCAGATCCTGCAACTATGAGTCCAACTGGCTCACAGATTGGTTTTGTCCCCATGAGATCCTGAGCAGAGAACCCAGCTGAGCCTGGCTGAATTTCTGACCTACAGAACTGTGAGGTAATAAAGGGGCATTGTCTCAAGTGGCTATGTTTGAGGTCATCTGTTACATGACAATAGAAAATGAATACAGATTGTTCAATGGAAATTATGGGAATGAAGGACCATGCTGGAATTTGAATTAGAGGCTGTGGGGTTTTATTTTGGGGAGTCATCTTGGGAGTATTGTTGAGGAGCCAGATGGGAGAATAGCATAAAAATAGTAATAGCTAATACTTGTTCAGTACTGATGATATACCATGCAGGGTGCTAAGCATTCAAATATATTAACTTATGTAATCCTCAAATAAACACTGTGATGCAGATGCTACTGTTCTCTTTTACATATGTAGGGGATAAGCGTTAGTCACTCAGTTGTGTCTGACTCTTTGCGACCTCATGGACTGGAGCCTGCCAGGCTCCTCCATCCATGGGATCTTCCAGGCAAGAATACTGGAGTGGGTTGCCATTTCCTTCTGCATGGGATCTTCCCGACCCAGGAATCGAACCCTGGGTCTCTGCATTTCAGGCAGACTCTTTACCATCTGAGCCACCAGGGAAGCCCCATGTAGGGGATAAGACCCTGAGAAATTCAGGAACTTGCTCAAGATGACAGAGCTAGTAAGCTGCAAAGCCAGGATGTGAACCCCACCGCCCACTCCCTTAGACATAAACTAAACTACTTCTTTAAAAATGGAGTGGTGATTGGCATGAGTCTTTGGGAAACCTTCTAAGGGGCTGTGTAAGTAGCTCAGGTTAAAGGGAATGTGGGTGTGAGCAGGAGCACTGGCAGTGGCATCTGAGAAATTTCAGGAACAGAACTGAAAGCACATGGCATCGACTGGCTGATTTGCTGAGAGGTTCATGAAAGAGAGAAGTCAGTCAGATTAAAATAAATTCTTTTTAAGCATGGGTTTGAGCTTTGGCATTTCTGGACTGAGCATTTCCAGAAGAAATTTGTCATGCAAGTGACATGACATGAACCTGTAAGTGATGTGGTTCATCTCTCCTTCTCCCCCTCTTACCAACTTTCTCTGTATTTCCTTTATTCTCCAAAAATCCACAGCTAATGTCAAGTGCCCTTTGGTAAGATGGGTTTTGTAATATCACTACCTTAGCAGAAGCTGTGTGAAACTTCATCTGTTTCCTTATATAATGATCATTAGGTTTCTCAAATGATGTGAGCCCCCGAGAGGGAAAGTTTAGCCATTACAAAAGATTTAAAATTATCCTCTGACTTCCCTAGAGTCATACACAGTGACTCTTTAAAATATCTACATGGCTGTACTAGTTTGCATTCCCACCAACAGTGTAAGAGGGTTCCCTTTTCTCCACACCCTCTCCAGCATTTATTATTTGTAGACTTTTGGATCGCAGCCATTCTGACTGGTGTGAAATGGTACCTCATAGTGGTTTTGATTTGCATTTCTCTGATAATGAGTGATGTTGAGCATCTTTTCATGTGTTTGTTAGCCATCTGTATGTCTTTTGGAGTGGGAGAGGGAGAGGGTGGGAAGATTTGGGAGAATGACATTGTAACATGTAAAATATCATGTAAGAAACGAGTTGCCAGTCCAGGTTCGATGCACGATACTGGATGCTTGGGGCTAGTGCACTGGGACGACCCAGAGGGATGGTATGGGGAGGGAGGAGGGAGGAGGGTTCAGGATGGGGAACACATGTATACCTGTGGTGGGTTCATTTTGATGTTTGGCAAAACTAATACAATTATGTAAAGTTTAAAAATAAAATAAAATTAAAAAAAAAAAATATCTACATGGTATACAGTGCGTTAGGTCACAGCGGGGAGAGGACAGTAGGTGTCTAGCAAATTAACACATCAAAGTGAAATGAGTGATGTCATCTTCTTGTGTGCATATGTGTGTTTCTGTCTTGTGTGGTTAATTTTTCTTTCTTTCTCTTTCTGCAGTTGTAATGTAAGTCCAACTCCAAAAAGCACAGGGATTGAACTATGCTTTTCTGCAAGGCAAAATTCTGCTAATAGTTTTCTAGATATCTAAAAATTTTTTAAAAAGTAGTTCATAGAAAAGACATCTCTAGGGGAACATGCATTGATGAGAATGTTAAAAAGATGATTGATGATGATGGTCATGATAATGCTGGTGCTCTTAATTGATGCGAGGATCAAGGAGACAGCAGCTGCCATTAGTTTGAGCGCCTGTTATTTGCCAGACACCATGCAGAATGTTTCCAATGCCTTATTTCACTTAAATATCACAACATCCTCTGCATTTTTTCTCATATGTAAAAGGAAGGTGATAATGGTACTTACCTCAAAGAGTTGTTGGGAAAGTTAAACAAAATAATATGTCAAGTGCTTCCAACACTGACTGGCACATAGTAAAGTGAAAGTCACTCAGTCGTGTCTGACTCTTTGCAGCTCCATGGACTGTAGCCCTCCAGGCTCCTCTGTCCATGGGGTTCTCGAGGCAAGAGTACTGGAGTGGGCATCACTTCCCCTATCCAGGAGATCTTCCCAACCCAGGGATTGAACCCAGGACTTCTGCATTGTAGGCAGCAGATTCTTTACCATCTGAACCACCAAGGAAGCCCATAGTAGGTGATCAGTAAATGACAGCTTCAGTTATTGTTATTGTATGGTCAGCAAGTTGTGTGCGGCTCTTTGCGACACCATGGACTACAGCACGCCAGGCTTTCCTGTCCCTCACCATCTCCCGGAGTTTGCCCAAGGTCATACCCATTGAATCGGTGATGCCATCCAACCATCTCATCCTCTGTCTCCCTCTTCTCCTTCTGCCTTCAGTCTTTCCCAACATCAGGGTCTGTTCCAATGAGTCAGCTGTTCACATCAGGTGGCCAGCATATTTCCAAAGAATATTCAGTGTTGATTTCCTTTAAGACTGACTGGTTTGATCTTCTTGCTTTCCAAGTTATCATTAGAGCTCCACTGTATAGGAGAGAAATTGATAGCTGCATGGGATGAATGACTTGCCCAAGGTCATATAGTAGTGAAGGGAGAATTTGAAGCTAGGCAGTATTCTAATAGAGCTAGAATTAACCAGTATGTCATCTGCAGTATCCATCTCTACCCAATTCACAAACGCAGCTTGATAAGGAAGCTGTCTGAGGGTGATGGGGCATTTTTAAGCTGACAGATGATATAAATGTAAGACAAAAGCCATACCCTTGATCATTTGCCATTGCCATCAATTATGAAAATGAGTGAATAGATTATTGAAATGATCTCAGATGAGTAAATTATTCAAACAGCCTCTCAGTCAGAAGTATTTCTAGACACTCCTATACAGACAGATAAAAACCATTTTTATTTTCGGACTGGGTCATCAACTCATCTGTGTTGTAAGTGAATGCAAAGCCCTGAGATCCTGTCATAGAGGGGAAAGAGATGGATGGAGGGTGGAAAGAAGAGAGAGAACAAGAGAATGGACACCAGGCTTTACTCAACACTGCAGAGCATAGAATAGACTTCCTCCTTTCTTTGGGGAAAGTTTTTTTTTTTTAAACTATGTTCCCTGAAATGCTATGTTCTTTCAGAGTACTGCAAGGGCCTCTGAGTGGATTGGGGTTAATGAAACAGAATACAGCTTTAAGCAGAGATGGTAAGGCTTTATCTGTTTGCTCTATTGGTGCTCCAAGAGAACTTCCTTTGGGGAAAAGATGGACTATTTCTAAAATAAGTTTGTAAACATAAAGAGATTCACTTTAGTCATCTTCTGAATATAATGCAGATAAATAATAAGCATTTCCTGAGCACCTATTACAAGCCAAACCTTACAACATTGGCTTTATATTTACCCTTCTACTTGAGCGACAATGATAATCCTATGAAGTATTCTGTAACTGTTGAATAGGGAAGATTTGGAGATATTTGATGGCATTTTTTTCAGTAGCTGAGAAAATATTCAAATTTAGGTCTTGTGGGTCTCCTAGTCTGGTGCTCATTCAGATACTTGACACAGTTTCTGGGATTAATGATGGGAATTTTCATAAAGGACCTGGCGGCTCTTGTCGGTATTATCTGCCTTGGGAGTTGAATGGAAGGAAGGCGTGAGAGTTTCTTTAAGCAGACTCAAATCTTACTCCTTTGTAGTTTTTGTTGTTCAGTCACTCAGTCGTGTCCGATTCTTTGCAGCCCCATGGACCGCAGCATGCCAAGTTCTCCTGCCTTTCCCTATCTCCTAGAGTTTGCTCAAATTCATGTCCATCGAGTTGGTGATGCTATCCAACCACCTCATCCTCTGTCACCCACTTCTCCTTTTGCCTTCAGTCTTTCCCAGCATCAGGGTCTTTTCCAATGAGTGGGCTCTTCGCATCAGGTGGCCAAAGTACTGAAGCTTCTGCTTTAGCATCAGTCCTTCCAATGAATATCAGGGTTGTTTTCCTTTAGGATCGACTGGTTTGATATCTTGCAGTACAAGGGACTCTCAAGAGACATTAATTATTAACAGAGTGTCTGATATGATTGAACTATATGTCTATTTATCTGTCCACCCAGCCAATCATCCAGTAACCAGTCACCTAATAAACCATCCATTTGTCCATCCATTCATCCATCCATCAACCCATCTGACCAACCATCTTTCATCCATCCATCTGGTCAACCACTCTCAAACCCACCACTACCAACTGCTGATCTGTTTACCTTCTGTCTACTCTGTACCAGGCCAGTGGCAGGTGTAGATGAAGCCAAAACGAATAATACAATATCCCTGCCCTCAAGAAACTCACAGTCTAGCTGGAGAGACAGAGAAATGAACTTTCAGTTACAGCATAGGTGAGTGCTAATAGTAGCAGTAAGCCCAGGGCACTGCAGGACATCTGCCCAGCCTGGGTGTTAAGAGGGGGATGAGAAGAAGCTTCCTTGAAAGAGCTAACACGTATCATGAGTCCTACAGGATGAAGAAGCCTTATCCGAAGGGTGAGAGTCATTTGATGCATTTTATTAACTGAATCACCAGCATTCGAGGCTCCTCATTTTTTCTTGATTTCACAATTTATCCAATTAGCTAGCTGTCCCTGGATGGCTTCCCACCCACCTACAGCTACCAGACCTCCATGATTTGTTGTCTGGACCCGCTGTCTACTTTGTGAGCAGTGTGTCTGTCATTTTTGTTATCTCCCCCATTTGCACAGTGATGGAGCAGACAGGAACGACATTTGTCTGTAAGAAAAGAGGCAGAACAGTGAAGCGTACTACCCCAGCAATCTGCTTCTGGCTACAAGTGGCTGTGTCAGGCTGCCTTCTGTAGCCGCACTTTGGTTTTCTCATCTGTGTTACTGGCAGCACTTTCCACAATGCTGTTTTTCTTGGCTTTGGAGCCTGGGTTGGACCAGAGAGAGAGGCAGATAAAGACTGAATATTCCCAGGGTAGCTCTCAAAACCGTGGAAGACTTACTGTGCTTTCTTACTCTCTGAAGACAAGAAAATTGGCTGATACCTTGAGATCTTCCCCCACATTTTATAAAATAATCAATAATAAAGAAAACAAAGAAAGCATGTTCTCATTAATTATCTATTTTATACCTAGTATTAATAGTATATATATGTCAGTCCCAATCTCCCAATTTCTCCCATGCCCTCCTTTCCCCTTTGGAATCCATAAGTTTGTTCTCTATTTCTGCTTTGCAAATAAGACCATCTATACCATCTTTTCTAGATTCCACATATATACATTAATATATGATATTTGTTTTTCTCTTTCTGACTTCACTGTATAAGACACACTCAAGACTTTCTTCATCTTTGTTATCAGTTATTCGTGTCTATAAAATAAATGTCTGCTTATAGATGAATTAAAAATATAATTTCTGTGTCCTAGTTATAGCTTGTGTGTGTGTTGGACTCAGTCATGTCCGACTCTTTGCCACCCCATGGATGTAGCCCGCCAGACTCTGCTGTCCATAGACTCCTCCAGGCGAGAATACTGGCGTGAGTTGCCCTTTCCCACTGCAGGTTGTCTTCCCCACCCAGGAATCGAACCCATGTCACTTGCATCTTCTGCACTGGCAGGCAGATTCTTTACCACTGTCACCATCTGGGAGGGCTTTATATCCATTACTTTGACTCCATTTTAACAGATATTCAACATGAGTACTATCATCCCTTCCCCAATTTATATATAAAGCAAATGAGGCTCTGAAAGAATTAATGACTCGCCCAAGGTTACAGAGTCAGTAAATGGCAACTTCTAGATTGCAGCTCAGGTGCGTCAGATGATAAAGTCCATTTTATTTTGATGACACTGGATGGTAGATGGGGTTATTTGTGCAGTGATAGTGAAGGTTGGCATTGCTATAATTACGGACACCTACCTTGGGAGCCCCCATCCATGCCTGCTTTCAGTGTGTGCATGATGGTCTGTTAGAGGTATGAGATTCTCCACTGAACCAGGCATCTCTTCCTCAACCTAGCCCATAACATTCCACTGAGCTGTGTGCACATCTACCATGTAATCAGTCTCTTGCATCTTTGTGCAAAACCAGTTGACATTCTTCTGCAAATCTAAAGCTGTCAGTCACCTTCCACTCTTGCAATGTGCTGCATATTCATCCCTTATTACTCCATCATACATTTATTATTGGTAGCCATTGTCTTTTGAAAATATTTTTAAAAACTCATTGCAATCATATCTATGCTGTGTGCTTAGTCACTCAGTCATGTCCAACTCTTTGAGACCCCATGAACTGTAGCCCACCAGGCTCCTCTCTGTCCATGGGATTCCCAGACAAGAATACTGGAGTCAGTTGCCATGCCCTCCTCCAGGGGATCTTCCCATCCCTGGGATCGAACCCAGGTCTCCAGCATTGCAGGTGTTACCATCTGAGCCACCAGGGAAGCCATCATATCTATTGAGTTCCTGGAGTCTGTTTCCCTTCCATTTGAGTTATAATTCTGCAAATTAGAAAGAAAGACAAAAAGGACCTGTTTGAGGAGGAAGGGGATAGGGATAGAACTATCTTGATTTCTCTCCTTGTGCATATAAAGCCTCCACTGGGAATGCACATGAGGGAAAAAAACACTGAGGTTGAGAAAAGACAAGAGTCAACTCTTACTCACTTGGAGGAAGTTTTACAATGACTTGAGGAAACCAATGTCCCCTTGATCATATTATGTTTAACTTTAAAGTTGAAAGAGACAATCTGAGTTGTCTCTGATCCTTCATATCTTTTTTCATCATAATGGCCTCTATGTGTGCAGCAAATTATAGCTGATGGCATATCTTTTTTCTTTCCACAATTAAAGTGTGTTTGAAGCATAGGCAGTTATGTGGTAGAAAAGGAGGGCAAGAATCTGATTTGGATAGAGATCCTAACACCCACCCTACTTAGAGGAAAAGCAGGAACATTTACCTCATTTTAGAGGTGGCAATGGCAACCCACTCCAGTACTCTTGCCTGGAAAATGCCATGGATGGAGGAGCCTGGTAGGCTGCAGTCCATGGGGTCTCAAAGAGTCGGACACGACAGAGTGACTTCACTTTCACGCATTGGAGAATGAAATGGCAATCCATTCCAGTGTTCTTGCCTGGAGAATCCCAGGGATGGCGGAGCCTGGTGGACTGCTGTCTGTGGGGTCGCACAGAGTCAGACACGACTGAAGTGACTTAGCAGCAGCAGCAGCAGAGGTAAAAGCAGAGAAGCAGATGTTGAGACAGGGTAAGATGCTTGATCAGGGTTCCTTGGCAGGGACTGTACACATCTCTGTCCACAGAAATATTTGAGTTGGTGCCTTGAATCCACATAGGATTTAGGTTTCATTATCAAAATGGCACCCTGACCTTTGCATTTAGAAATTGTCATCTCATAGAAAATGGATGAGGATTCAGAAATGTGGGACACCCATCCAGTTATTCTATAAAATCAATCAGGACAGAAGTTGGAGACAAAGATGTGTCTAATCCAGAGCCCAAATCCTGGATCCATGTCCAAAGGTGAGGGAGTGAGTGGTCCAGGCAGGCTAAGCGAGGTCAGCACCACGGTCAGCAGACAAGGCCTGATGCCCCGGTTGAGCCTGGCATTGGTTGGTAGCTGAGACATTTAGGAGAGTGGAGTATTTGATCAACTTTATAGGAGCTGGTAGGATTCCCTGGTGGCTCAGTGATAAAGAATCTGCCAGCCAGTGCAGAAGACGCAGGTTTGATCTCTGGGTTGGGAAGATCCGCGGAGAAGAAAATGGTAACCCACTCCAGTATTCTTGCCTCGAGAACTCCATGGAACCTGGTGGGCTACAGTTCATGGGATCACAAAGAGTTGGACACAGCTTAGCAACTAAACAACAATAAAAAGGAGCTGATAGTTGTGAGACTCAAGTCAACGCTGAAAAGTTGTCATTCCTTGTATTTCTCAGATTGATCAGTTTCTCCATCAGTAAAATGGAGCCAATGGTAATACCCACCTCATGGGGTTTCTGTGAGGATATTAATGCTACCATTTATTAAATGCTTCTTGCATGTCCGAAAGAGCTTTAAGTATAAGATCTTTCTTAATTCACACAAAACCTAATGAGATGGGTACTATTGTCATCCTATTCTATAAATGAGAAAACTAAATAATACAGCAGACAGGTAATATCCAAGAATCTGAACTGAGTTTTGCCCCTCTCCCATTTGTCTGATTCTGAAACCCATGCTTTGACCACTAAGCTCTATTGTCTTCCTCAATTGAATTCTAAAATGCAGGGACATCACCCAGTGTTGCCGGAGGTCGAGGATGCAAGTGAGAAAAACACACAGTTTGTTTTTCTGACATGATTTCAGATAATGAAAGCACAGAGCCTCACGATTTCTGAGCAGTGACTATGCCACAGGCCCTGAGCCAAACATATTGCATACATTATCACAATTTATGTTCACCAGAACCCTAAATGGTAGCTTTCATAATGATTTTTATTTTACAGATGAGAAAATTGAGGCCGGGGAAGTGAATTAATTGCAGCATGGTCACCCAGCCACTTCATAACTTGAGAGATTATAAATAATGTATGTGAAACAGCCAGCAAAGGGCCTGGTGCACAGTGGAAAGAGTTTAACAAATGGGAATTATTATGCAAAGTGCAATATGGATTCTTTAATGACAATTACCAAGTTTTGGGGTTTTTTTTAATGCATTTTGAGTGGGTTTCTGAAAACCTATTGCTGGTATTCTCTTTTCTCAAAGGACCTGGGCTCCGAGTTCAAAGGTGAACATACTAAAGAATCACTGTCCCTTTGTTTTCTGTTTGAGTCCCACACAAGGAGTTGAATGCTAAAACGCAGACCATTAAGCAAGTCCTGGGCCAGCAGTCAGAAAACTGTCTGTAGTTCTTTCAGAAAAGGATAGTCTGCTATCCTTTTCTGCCCCATGTTACTTGAATGATCACTAGTTTATGGCTCTGAAAAATTGTAACAATATCTCCTCTATCTTCATATGACTGCAATGAAGGTCAAATGAAATGAGATAATAAATAGCAACTTGTAACCCACAAAGAGCTATATAAATTCTGGGGATTTTATATTATTAACCTCACAGTAACATTCACCACTTTGGCCAGGATGATTGTTCCAAGTATGTCGTGGAAATTTATCTGAAATTTCCATTTTATATGTCTTTTCTTTTTCATCCCAACACAGCTTCTTCACCAGCTGAAAATTCAAAAGTACATTCATAAGGTTGTATTTTAGGGCATAAGGATCCAAGAAGGCTTGGGTTACATTTATAGTTACAAAATTAATGGTATGCATTAATTCTGCAGAACCTCAACCAGCAAATGGAATTAAAAATAATTGTCAGGCCTCTGGATTTATTGCTAGAGCTAAAATAACACTGAGCTGCTTTTGGCAGGAACTTCTCTGTGCACAGAATTATATTAATAGGCAATATCAGTCCTATCTGTACTAGAGTAGGTGAAGAACGTATCTGTTTCCCTTTGGGTGAAAGAAGAAAGTGCATTTCCAAAGGGTTATCTTGGTATAGAACACCTGGGCTTGGCGTTTTGGTAAAATTAGTGTCTTGCTCTCTCCTATTCTGAAGATACAGTCTGTGCCCTACATTTAGGGGTTAACTTCAGGAGTACCTGCACATTGTAGACGGGAGGGAACTAACCTTGACTGAATACCTACTATGGGCCAGGCTGGGAGTTTCCCATAAGGAACTCATGTAATTCTCACAAGAGCCCTGTGTATACTGAAACACCCTGGTTGAGCAGCAGTGGCCGAGTGGTGCACAGAGTCATAAGTGTTCTGTAGGCCTGGTTTTATTTAATTTCACAACAGTCATATGATACGATTACTCCTAGCATACCCACTTTACAGAGGAGGAAACTAAGGCCCAGGAAGTAAACAAGTAAACGCAGCCAAGGGCGCACAGCTAGTGAGCATAATAGCTGGTATATGCAGGCTCAAGTTCAGCCAAGTCCGAAATCCACATTACTTTCAGTACATATGACCAGAAGAAGCCAGATAAAGTTGACAAGTTATTACAGGAGGATCATTGTTATGGTGGGCATGTTGGGATATTGATTTATTCAGTTGTCTACTTAATTAACAGTTACATATCTACTCTGTAAGGGGCCCCAGACTGGGTGTAAGGGATACCAAGGCAACAGGACACGGTGCCCACGCTCAGTGGGTCTGCTGGGCAGACAGGTGAGTGTGCAGGTACTTATAACACTTTCTGAAATAAGCAAGGCGGTCAGCTGGCCAGTTTTCTGGGGTCGTCAGGGTCTGCTTCCCAGAAGAGCTGTTCTCTAAGTTGAGTTCTGAAGGGCAAGTCAAAGGGTGCCAGGCAGAGTGTCAGAAAGGGTATTTTGTGTGTGTGTGTGTGTGTGTGTGTGTGTGTGTGCAGCGTGAGGAACATGTGTGGATACCTGTCTCTGAGACAGGAGCTTGATGTACTTGGAAGCCTCGGATTAGTTCTATGGGATTCAGCAGTCCATGTGTGGGATCTGGCCATCAGAAAGGAGGCTGGCATGAATGCAGAGAACTAGAGACATCTGGGGATGAGCTGGGTCATTTGGGGCACGGTCAGATATGTTCACTTGATTTCAAGTGTAGAGAAAAACCATCCAAAGGCTTTAAGAGAGAGACTGGAATGGTCATATATGCAGGGATATTTGGAGTGATGGCTTGGGTTGCAGTTGGGAGGAGAGGCTGGAAGGCGTGCTGTTTGGGCAGGGCGGGGAGGCAGTCTGGAGACGGTGGTGGAAACCAGAGAGAGGCGAAGACCAAGACTGAGTGGTGGTCTGACTTCGGAAAGAAGTAGACAAGGGGAAAATATTCAAATATTAGAACTATCAAGGCTTGGCAATTGATTTAACATAAATGGAGGTGGAAGGAGAGGGGTGAATTAAGGACTGTTTCCAGGGTTGAGATTTTAAGAACTCATGTTTGGTACATGGGAGAAAATATTGTGCTTTTTATTAAAAAAATAAAATAAAATCACTGAAGGTAAGATGATGAGTTCTGCTCTGACTCTATTAATAGAGTCTGAGCTCTCCTGGAGGCTGTGAAGAGGAGCTGATGAAAGACAGCCATGTCTGAGAAAGGTCAACATAGAGATGATACCTGAAGAGTGAGTAAGAGATGCCTGAACATGAAGTCTGAGGGCAGGAGGGAGGGGCAGGGAGTGTGAAATGTGTGGAGAGAAAGAGGGGCTTGGATTTTGGCAGAGCTGCAGAAGTCAAAGAGGTGGGAACTCACCCAGAAAGGGGAAGATCATGACTGTCTAGGATAGGGGACTCAAGGACAATGGGAGTGACTTTCAATGTCAAGTGGATGCACCTGTTGGCTTTCATGATGAGAGAGTCGCTGGTAACCTTGATGAGGCCTGTTTCAGAGGAGAGATTGGTGCAGGAGTGTGTCCAGGTCACAGCTGATGGGACTAGTAGGAAAGAGTTCCCTGTCATCAGTGGAGGAGGGGTGAAGGATGACAGGTGTGCAGAGACAGGTAAGCTTGTGGGGTTTATGAGTCATCCATAGACTGTGAAATCAGAGGCAGATTCATCAGCTGGGAGTGAGGATGGAGCTGGCGGAGTTGTGGTCCCTTGTGGGCAGGTATGAAGGTTTGAAATAGTTCCCAGGGAATGGAAGATAGCCAGTCAGGAAAAGGGAAAAGAACTGCTGGTCAGAGAGGGAATCCTTACATTCAAAAGGGTTTCTGCAGTTATGTGATGTTCTCCACCTCTATATTTTGGTTTACAGAATGATTTACAGAGGGGAAAGTGGCCGGATTGACTGAATTGCTGAAAGGTGGTGATGGGCAGGTGTGACAGGAAGACAAAGTGGGGCATGATAGCTGTGGAAGTGGCAGAATGTCTATTGATGTGGTAGATGAATAGGTCTGCATTAGAATGGGGGGGGAGGTGAAGGCTCGAGTGAGTGGATCAATGGACAGAAAAGAGAGGGACCCTGGGACCATGGCCAAGTGATGCTGGAAAAGAGGCATGAGAACAGCAGCGTGAGAGCACTGTGGGTTTATCTAAATTGAGGATCATCGAAGTCAAGCATTTCTAAGTGAATTTCCCCTCGTGGGAATGAGTGGCTAAAATGCACTGGAGGTGGCCAGTGGAGAAGAGGTCAGTAAACTGACCTCTAATTTTATCCAGATAGTCTGGCAAATAAGAACATATTTATGAAGCAAATGGTGCAATCATTTGAAAAGAGGACAATGTCGAAAGATGTGGAAAGCGATAAATACCAGCCACACATGTGTGAGATCACCGGTACTATCTCCGGTACTAAGTCATCAAGGGATTCCCAAGGCCAATTGCCATTTTGAACTCAAAAGCAACCAGATTGCAGTTTGCATGTAGCAATTTCAGCCCAGTATCCAGGGGCTTTCTATAATCTTGTCCCACTGTATCCTTTTATTCCTCTTTCTCTCTCATCCCCTTTGTACACTGTGCGTTTCATCCCACTGGGGCAGCTTCCTAGTCCACAAACATGTCCCTTAAGCTCCCTTGATATGCTTCTGTCCACACTCTTCATTCAACTGAGAAGTCTTGTCTCTCCATGCTGATTGTCCAACTGCTCTGCCAGCTCTTCAGCCTCTCTCAATTGCTGCTCCTTCCGCAGCGTCTCCCCTCCCTCTTCAGATCTGCCCTTCCATTTCCGATGCTCCCCGCATGCTTGTTTCACCTTTGTCATTTTCTCTTGTAGTTTATAACTAATTCTGAGAGCATTGTATTGCATTGTATTTTCCCTATTAGTAGGCAGGTCACTTACAGATAGAGACTTAGATCAGGGCTTGGTAAACACTTTATGCAAAAGACAGCTAGTAAATATTTTAGGCTTGGTGGGTCATGCTGTATGTATGGCAAGAACTCAAATTCTGCTGATTTAGTGGGAAAGCAACCATAAACAGTGTATAGGAAAAATGAACTTGGCCGTGCTCCAAGACTTTATTTATGGACATGGAAATTCAGATCCCATATCGTTTTCATGTCACAGAATACTATTCTTTCCATTGTTTTCGACCATTTAAAAATATAAGATCCATCCTTAGCTCACAGGCTGTACAAAAACTACTGTCCCTGGGGTCTGAGTTTGCCGACCACCAGCTCAGAGTCTACTTACTGCAGTATCACCAATGCTAAGACAGTGTGTGGTACATGCTGCTGCTGCTGCTCAGTCACTTCAGTCGTGTCCGACTCTGTGTGACCCCATAGACGGCAGTCCACCAGGCCCCGCCGTCCCTGGGATTCTCCAGGCAAGAACACTGGAGTGGGTTGCCATTTCCTCCTCCAATGCATGAAAGTGAAAAGTGAAAGTGAAGTTGCTCAGTCGTATCCGACTCTTAGCGACCCCATGGACTGCAGCCTACCGGGCTCCTCCTTCCATGGGATTTTCCAGGCAAGAGTCCTGGAGTGGGTTGCCATTGCCTTGTCTGGTGTGGTACATAGTAAGCTCTTAATAAACATTTACTGAGTGAATTAACCAGTGGATCAATGTCATCCAACCTTAAATGACTGAAAACCTAGAGAACAGCTTTGCATGTTGGTCGTGAACACTCAGAATCATCAAGCAACTTGGGGTTCTTTCTACCTTTGGCTACAATGTGTGTGAATCCGAAAAGTTTTTATTTCATTAGCATGACACAGCTCAGAAGTATCATCATTGAACTTGAATTTGAGTCTTCTGACTTCAAGTCTAGGGTTCTTTTGAACTATGAGTTTGTCAGTAGGATTCGATAAGGAATGGTCACCGAGATTCTCATTTCATCCAAGTAACTGTGCCAGATTCTGGCATTGTTAATTAGTGTCCAAGATGGGGATAATTGGTTTGGATGAAATGGGACTGACAGTAGAGAGCTACTGAGGCTCAGTTTACTGAATAGAACGAGTCTTATCTGGTCCATCTCAAGGGGATCCTCATCTCCCTTGCCACCTTCTAATAATCATGTTTTTAACAGTGGGCAAAGCTGTGGTTAAGCTTATTACTGTTTCCTCACCATTAAATCTTCTGTTGGCTTTAGTATTTCAAAGGATCCTCTCTCTGGAATACTTTAGGGTTCAGAAAAGCCTGGAGCAAAGTAGTTTGGGGCCAGAGCTGCACTAAGAAAAACGATTGTGAAAATACCATCTTATTTAAGGTGAATTGAAATTCTCATCTGTGTGCATTTCATCATAGGATGGCTTTCGTTAGCATCTTTGTAATAACCAGTAGGGCCTCAGGCACCAACCCCTGGCTCACCCTTTCGTTTAGAAGGAGGAAGATGTCCATCTCAAAGACTTAAATTTATTATCTTGCCCCAGATATGAAAGAACCAGTGCCCGTCAGGGACCTGACACCAAGTGTTCCACACCCGTCAACTTTTACAAGCCAAGAACTTTTCACGGGCGAGGGGATGAAATGCTTTGCCACTGATCGATACCCTCAGGTCTTATAACCTTATTTTAAAACTCTGCAGACGCTGTCAATGAGGTTAACTTTGAATGTTCAGGCTGAGATCCAAATGGAATTGGCTTCTTTACATAATGCTGAGTGAGGAAAACCATGAGTCTTTGGCCTGTCTTATCCCTTAAGTCAGGTTTGATGCATTAAGGTCTCTTGCTTCCTCAGTCTGCAATTTAATTACCTGGAACTTATCTCCTTTTCGGGCTTCCCGGGTGGCTCAGCGGTAAAGAATCTGCCTGCAATGCAGGAGACCCAAGTTCAGTCCCTGGGTTGGAAAGATTCCCTGGAGGAGGAAATGGCAAGCCACTCCACTATTCTTGCCTGAAGAACCCCATGGACAGAGGAGCCTGGCTGGCTACAGTCCAGGGGGTCTCAAAGAGTTGGGCGCTACTGAGAAACTTTCACTTTATCTCCTTTTAGAAGCTGTTAAACACAAGGCCCCCCATTTTTTTTTTTTTACCACTTTGAGAGGTTTTCATGGGGGAAAAAAAAAAAAGTTGTCCAAGGGTAAGAGGAGGAGTCATGTCTGTATTCATATCCAGCCTAGTCATAATTTTCAGGCTGGTGAGAATGACTTGTGAATCCCAAGGAATGCGGGGCCCTCTAAGCTATCAGCCCAGTTTTGAAGGGCTCTTAACACCTCCTGGGCTTCCCTGGTGGCTCAGATGGTAAAGACTCTTCCTGCAATGCAGGAGACCCCGCTTCAATCTCTGGGTCAGGAAGATACCCTGGAGGAGAAAATGGCAACCTACTCTAGTATTCTTCCCTGGAGAATCCCATGGACAGAGGAGACTGGTGGATTACAGTCCATGGGGTTGCAAAGAGTCGGACATGATTGAGCAACTAACACTGTTCGCTTTCTAACACCTCCTAACTCTTACTGGCGACTCTGCCAAGGGAACCAAGAGCTGCTAAATATCCTTTAAGTAAATATTCAAAGAAGAGCTATTTACTCTGCCAGATTGCAAATGGCATTTCATTTATCTTACAAGTAGAAACTACACTGATCTTTGAAATTTACCCAGAAGTACATTAGAAGGTCAAAAGAAAAATCTTTTCCATGCTTCCAAATTGTCTTTGCAAAGGTGTCAAATAATATCCGTGGTTATCACGGCTGCTATAACAGAAGACTGATCTTAGGCCACGTTCTTGTCCAGTATTGGGTGTTTGTTTTCCCCAACTCCACGTTCTGCGATTGTCCCATTTTCCTTCACATCTCCTTCTAAACTGTTTTTGCAGACCTAGAGTCATACAGAGTGACTCTTTTAAATACCTACGTGGTATACAGGGCGTTACGTCACAGTGGGGAGAAGACAGTGGAGCTGGTGTGTCAGAGGTATGTTCCAGGGTGGAACTCAAGGTCCTTAGAAGACTCGAGCCACAGGAACACTGAGGAAATCGGCAAACGTGAAAGAACCACATGGCAGCCGTCCCTGGCTGTTGTCTCCTTTCCTCCTGTATTTCTCGGGAAAAGAACACCTTGCCCCTCTCTAAAGGGGACAGGCCACGCATGTGGGGAGGCTGAGCTCAGGCGTCCCAGCTCCCCGGGGTATCGCTGCCTGCAGTGAGGTCTTTCCATTTCATCCACAGAATGTCCCCTCTTTCCCTTTGTTTGCCTTAGCATCTCCCAGACCGGATCTGATGGCACCCTGGGGAGTGTCGAGCAGCGGTGATGGCCTAGGCGCTCGCGTCCCACAGGCTGAGCTTAGCCTCCGAGTGCTCTCACTGGCTTTTTTGATCTTGGGTTAGTTACATCAGCTCCCAGTTTCCCAGTCTATAAAATGAATGTACTGACGGCCTTTTCCATACAGGGTTGTGAGGGTAAAATGAGAAAGTCCATGTTAGGATGATCACCATGCCTCAAGACATACCAGTTATTATACTTTTTAATAATTTAGTAATTATTATTACAGCCTGTTGGAGGGCTGGCTGATACAGAAGTTTCACAATGAAGGACTCCCAGGAGAGGATTCAAAAATTTAATTAGTATTAATAATTGTGAGAGAGGCCTCCTTTTTAATTTTTGCTGGTTTTTCAAATCTCTAATGTTAAGTCATTCCAAGGTGAACCCAAAGAAGAGAAAGAAAACACTCGTAACTGTTTAGTTAAAGACCAGGACACATCCCTTTTTAAAAGCATGCAGGAGTCTAGAAAGATTGTACTGATGAACCTATTTTCAGGGCAGCAGTGCAGATGCAGACATAGAGAGCAGACTCATGGGCACAGTGGAGGAAGGAGAGAGAGGGACGGATTGAGAGAGTAGCCTGGGAAACATATACACTGCCACATGTAAAATAGATAGCCAGTGGGAATTTGATGTATGATGCAGGGAGCTCAACCCAGGCCTCTGTGACAACCTAGAGGGGTGGAGGGGGTGGGAGGTGGGATAGAGGTTGTAGAGGGAGGGGACATCTGTATACCAATGGCTGATTCATGTTGAGGTATGGCAGAAACCAACACAATATTGTAAAGCAATTATCCTCCAATTAAAAAGAAATGAATTTTACTGATTCATGTCAATGGATGGCAAAAAGCACCACAATATTATAAAGTAATTATTCTTCAATTAAAATAAACTAATAAAAATACATAAATTAAAAAAAAAAGTAAAACAAATAAGTAGAACTTATCTTCATCCCCAGGAACCTGGGAACAGGCACTTTGGAGAACTGCAGGTAATAAATGGAATTCTGAAGAATATGGAGCCTCCTTGTTCCAGAGACCTTTAAATGTGAGGTTTAACCAGCCTTGAGCTCTTCTTGTGTTGGCTGAACCTCAGGAGGAGAATGGAAGCAGCCAGTCGGCAGGTTGTTCATGGAAATCACAGCGATCAAAACACGTTTTGAATTACCAGTTCAGTGCTAAGTCCTAAGACAGCTGACTCTGTTTTCCATAAAGATATTAGATTATCCCGAGAACAGTTGTTATAGGAGGAAAAAAAAATCAACTGCTCCAATGTGAGCTGTATAACAAGCAATTCTGAAATTTCAACCGAGAGGAATTTAATTAAGGCTCTAATAGCTGATTAAACTCATTTAGATCTGCTGGCAGTTGCTGCTGGTGACATAAGAAACCCAGGAAGACAGACTTTCTCCATTTCTGTATGCTGTATTTAATCCTGCCGGTAGTCACAGGTATGATCCTTTAGGGGCTTCTCAAAATGTGGTCCTTGGATCACCTAGAACAGAATGACCTGGGATCCTGGTTAAAAAGTTAGGTTCCTGGGCCTCCCTCATCCCACATCTACTGATGCAGAGATTCCAGAGATCTACGAGTGTGCATTCATTCATTCATTCATTTTAATTGAAGTATAATTAATTTACAATACTGTATTAGTTTCAGGTATGCAGCAGAGTGATTCAGTTACACATACATATAGATGTATATTTTCAGATTCTTTTCCATTATAGATTATTACGGGATATTGAATATAGTTCCCTGGGCTACACAGTAAATCCTTGTTGTTAATTTTATATGAAACAATGTGTATCTGTTAATCCCATACTCCTAATTTATCCCTCCTCCCTCCTTCTCCTTGGAGTTTGCATTCTTTTCTTTTTAATTTAAATTTTTATTTTATATTAGAGCATGGTTGATTTGCTATGTTGTGTTAGTTTCGGATATATAGCACCGTGATTCAGTTTTGTGTATATGTATATATATGTTCTTTTTCAGATTCTTTTCCCATAGAGGTTATTAATATTAAGTAGAGTTCCCTGTGCTGTAAGTAAGTTCTTGATTTTGGTGTCTTTAATTAGTTTTTATTGGAGAGTGGTTGCTTTACAATGTTGTGCTAGTTTCTGCAGTACAGCAAAGTGAATCAGCTCTACATACACGTGTATCCCCTCTCTTTTGGATTTCCTTACCATTTAGGCCACCACAGAGCACTGAGTGGAGCTCTCTATGCTGCACAGTAGGTCCTCATTAGTGATCTAGTTTATACATAGTAGTGTATATTGGAGAAGGAAATGGCAACCCACTCCAGTGTTCTTGCCTGGAGAATCCAAGGGACGGGGGAGCCTGGTGGGCTGCCGTCTATGGGGTCGCACAGAGTCAGACACGGCTGAAGTGACTTAGTAGCAGTAGCAGCAGTGTATATGTAGAGTCTGCATTCTTAATCAGCCCCCAAGGAGAGGTTCTTATTCCTGCTAAAGTTTCGTAATCCAACAACCTTTAGTAATTGCATTTAAGACCATGAATTCCAAGGAGGCAGCTGCTTTACTTCAGCACCTGAAAAGCAGTTCTTAGTCTCACTCTGCCAGTGGCTGTCTGAGGCCCCATGACACAGGACAAAGTAGGTTTGGTCCACACCTGCTTTTCAGCAGTTTCCTTGTAGAAGCTGGTTTGACTGTAGGGTGCAGTGGGGTCCAATGTGACATCTAGTTTCACAGACTCCTGCTGTCTTAAAGGAACCTTAGATTGAACTGATTCACAAACAAACTGCTAGACTCAACTTCGAACTACTCCAAATAGAACGTATTTCAACTTGGTATCAGGTCACAGTCGTGGCTCAGACATCTTTGCTGTGAAGTTTCCAGATCAATCAAATTCAGGTCTGCTTTTGGTTTCAAGCAGCAGCCGAAGACACAGAATGACTCGTGCATAACCATGCTATCACCCACTGTAGTACTCTTGCCTGGAAAATCCCGTGGATGGAGGAGCCTAGTGGGCTGCAGTCCATGGGATCACCAGGAGTTGGACACGACTGAGCGACTTCACTTTCACTTTTCACTTTCATGCATTGGAGAAGGAAATGGCAACCCTCTCCAGTGTTCTTGCCTGGAGAATCCCAGGGACGGGGGAGCCTGGTGGACTGCCGTCTATGGGGTCGCACAGAGTCGGACACGACTGAAGCGACTTAGCAGCAGCAGCAGCAGTGTGTATATTTGGAGAAGGAAATGGCAACCCATTCCAGTGTTCTTGCCTGGAGAATCCCGGGACGGTGGAGCCTGGTGGGCTGCCATCTATGGGTTCCCACAGAGTCGGACACGACTGAAGGAACTTAACAGCAGCAGCAGCAGCAGCAGCAGCAGCAGCAACCGTGCTATCAGCTCACTTGTGTGTTAGATTTGCATGGGGGTGATGGTAATTGATGATACTGTTTATGCTAAATATGGACATTAAGTCATTTTAAATACCCTCACGGACATTAATCTTATGTCCTTTGGAAGACTTTATATTTCAGGTGGAGAGAAATTGGCCTCCTGTTTGCTCTGTTTTTCTCCTTAAATTCATCTTCCTGAAGAGTTAATCCCTCACATTTTCACCAGCTTGGAAGTAAATCACTGTTTATTATCCAGAGTGAAATGTCTTCTGGTGTTTTTGCACATGTGAAGTGTTAGCTTTAAGGCTTCTTCCCCCACCTGGTTATGAAATCACCCAGTGAGTTCACTGGGGCCAGTCAAGCTGGAGCCCAGGCAATGTGAACTCTACTTTCATCATCGGTTTTAATAAATTTCTTCTCTGATTTTTAATTTTGCAATCCCTATTGTCTTCTCTCCAAGGAGAGGATCTGAGTAAACAGGCAAGTTTCCTCTTTTAACTTTGAATTCTAAGTAAAAATTGATGCTGTGCTACAGTCTGAATCGAGTTCAGTTCAGCAAATATTTATTGAACCAGCCTGTGGTGAACACTGTACTATAGCTGATGTAGGTCAGGAGTTATGAAAGTCTGGTTGGGCCAGATATTCTATAATTCAGGGCACACTGAGCCCTTGCTCCCCACCTGCAAGCAGTCATACAGTTGGTCTCTAAGTTGTATTGATTCCACCAATTTGGGGTCCTGACAGTTCATGCCAGCCCCCCACCACCACTTTGATATGGCTCTATACCAGGTTTCTCCAGGTTAACTGCCTCCTGACCCGTCACTCTGTTCAGAATCTTCTAGGCACAACCCCTTTCTCTGCACGGCCTTGAAAAGAAGTGTCCTAATACATCAGACTGATTTTATTCCTCCCCCGGTTAAAAGTCTTTCTACAGTACCCATCTCCTTCCCGCTACACTCTTCTCTCACCCTGAGAACAAAGGTGGAACTCCAGAACAAGCCACGCACCAACTCTACTGCTCTGGCTCATGGCTGGAAGTCACTTCCTGTAGGAGCATCTTTGGTTTCCTTGCAGAGCAAGATGTACTCTGCTCCAGTGACATCCTGTGCCCACCCCAGCATGGGAGTTATTGCATTCATGATCTCATGTTATCTCATGAGGTCCAGGGTGCTCCAACTCCTCTTCTCAACAGACAGGAAAGTCTGAGGACAAGAACCAGGTCTGGATTAGTCTCAGCTGCAGCCCCAGAGCCTCCTGCAGGGCCTACAATAGTGCAAAGCCCTGGATGCACACATACTGAGCTTACAAATGAACACGCGAGAGAATTCAAGGGAAAAAAAATATTCAAAAATGCACTCTGGCTGGAGAACTAGGCTGCAGGAGAGCAGTGGTGTTTAAGCTGGAAGTGGAAAGAATGGACAGGATTTCAAGTCAGTGGAGATGATAAGGAGAGGGATTTCAGGCAGAAGAGGTAGTGGAGGCAAAGAAGGGGCATGAGTGTCATTTAGGGTGTGTGCGGTGAGAAGTGAAAAGTGTACGCATCATTGTGGCTTAGTGTTGTATGTGAGAGGGGAGGTGTGTGTCAGATATGTGTGTGTGTGTCGTTATACAGGTATGTGGAGGTGAGTTGTATATGCATGCATAGCAAATTCAAGTAGGTATGAGTGTAGCTGTATGCGTAGATGTATAAGTATATAATATGTGTGAAGTGTATGATATGTCGGAGAAGGCGATAGCACCCCACTCCAGTACTCTTGCCTGGAAAATCCCATGGATGGAGGAGCCTGGTAGGCTGCAGTCCATGACGTCGCAAAGAGTCGGACATGACTGAGCGACTTCACTTTCACTTTTCACTTTCATGCATTGGAGAAGGAAATGGCAACCCACTCCAGTGTTCTTTCCTGGAGAATCCCAGGGATGGGGGAGCCTGGTGGGCTGCCTTCTATGGGGTCACACAGAGTCGGACACGACTGAAGTGACTTAGCAGTATGATATGTATTATGTATATGTACATATATATATGTATATATACATACACACCCTGGTGGCTCAGACAGTGAAGAATCTGCCTGCAATGCAGGAGACCTGGGTTCAATCCCTGGGTCGGAAAGATCCCCTGGAGAAGAGAATGGCTACCCTCTCCAGTAAGCGTTCTTGCCTGGAGAATCCCACGGACAGAGGAGCCTGGCAGGCTATAGTCCAAGAGGTTGCAAAGAGTCAGACACGACTGAGTGACTAACACTTCACTTTATATACATATATAGTTGACCCTCGAATAGCATGGGTGTGAACTGGGTGGACCCACTGCTGTGAATTTTTTCAGTAGTGAATTACTGTAGCACTGCACAGTCCCCAGGGGTTGAATCTGCAGATATAAAGGACCCATGGATATGGAAAGCCACGTCCTCACTGCCTGCACGAACAGTCAGTGCTCCTAAACCCCACGTAGATCACAGGTCAGCTATACCCACATATATACACACATATATGTGTGAATATTTGTAGGTGTTAGGAGAAGGAAATGACAACCCTCTCCAGTACTCTTGCCTGGAAACTCCCATGGACGGAGGAGCCTGGTAGGCTGCAGTCCATGGGGTCGAGAACAGTCGGAAACGACTGAACGACTTCACGTTCATGTGTTGGAAAAGGAAATGGCAACCCACTCCAGTGTTCTTGCCTGGAGAATCCCAGGGACGGGGGAGCCTGGTGGGCTGCCGTCTATGGGTTCACGCAAAGTTGGACACGACTGAAGCGACTTAGCAGCAGCAGCAGAGTATCTGTGTTTGAAGATGTATGCGTTTTACTGTGAGGGTATGTATAGAGTGTGAGGTCTTCCCTCGTAGTTCAGTTGGTAAAGAATCCACATGCAATGCAGGAATCTGCCTGCAATGCAGGAGACCTGGGTTCGTTTCCTGGGTCCGGAAGATCCTCTGGAGAAGGAAATGGCAACCCACTTCAATATTCTTGCCTGGAAATTTCTATGGACAGAGGAGCCTGGCGGGCTACAGTGCATGGGGTCGCAAAGAGTCAGACATGACTTAGCAGCTAAACCACCACCATGAAAGAGAGATGGAAAAAGTGATAGAAAGAGAGAATATTGGGGTTGATGGGATCTATATTGTGGGGTCCGTTAACATAAGAGGAACCTGGATTTGATTCTGTGGGCAGTATGTGTCATGGAAGGGTTTGAGTAGAGATAGATCTATGATTTTGGTGTTTAGGTGTACGTTTTTAGGGGTGGCTTGGGAGAGACCAGTTGTGAGGTGATTTTAATTGTCTCTTGTAAGCATTTCATTGAAAATGAATGAAACGATTCATTGAAAAAGACCCTGATGCTGGGAAAGGTGGAGGGCAGGAGGAGAAGGGGTGACAGAGGATGAGATGGTTGGATGGCATCACTGACTCAATGGACGTGAGTTTGAGCAAGCTCTGGGAAAGTGAAGGACAGGGAAGCCTGGTGTGCTGCAGTCCAAGGGGTCACAAAGAGTTGAACAGGATTTAGTGACTGAACAACAAAAAGCATTTCATGAATAGATCCGATACAGTCAGTCAGACCTCTTTGAAAGGAGAGGCACGAATATCTATTAACCTCATTTCTTCCAGCCTTTTGCAGCCTCTGTGACACATCCATGGATTTACCCAGATATGAAGGGATGAATACTAATTTATGCCAGTTTCTTGAGATGAAATTATCTTTTCTCTGAGAAAATCTTGGCTGAACATCTTGATAAGTAATCACTGCCCTTTCACTAAACAGCTCCTATTAGGAGCTGAAGAGCAATTAGGTTTCTAAAAGCACAACATTTAAATTTTATTAATAAGAATGGATAAAAAAATCATTGCAAAGTTAATTTTCCCTTTCTATACTTCTTTTAACAAGAACACTTTTCTCCATTAAAGGTTAATTATTTTTCTTTGTCCTCAAAACTTCAGTTTATTTGCAGAAAACATTTAGTTTATCACCAAAATTCAGTTTACTTTGAAGGTAAAGATTTTTTTTTCCTTCTCCCATACAACCTATTTGGGTTAATTTGGGACTGTTTTCAAGTAGGAAAAAAAAAAAAAACCCAATTCATGATAGAAATAAAAATCTGCCCACACCTTTTTCTTGTGTATATGGTGTTCATAAGAATTAAAACAGTGCTAAGAATGAAAAGTGAAAATGTTAGTCTCTCAGTCACGTCTGACTCATTGCGACCCCATGGACTGTAACCTGCCGGGCTCCTTTCCTTTGTCCGTGGAATTCTCCAGGTAAGAATACTGAATGGGTAGCCATTCCCTTCTCGAGGGGATTTTCCCAACCCAGGGACTGAACCCAGGTCTCCCACATTGCAGGCAGATTCTTTACCATCTGAGCCACCAGGAAAGCTCCAAGTGCTAAGAATAGTGCTTATTAATCTCTGGACCTAGATATTATCATACTAAGTGAAGTAAATCAGAGAAAGACAAACACCCTATCACTCATGTGCAATCTAAAAAGAAAATGATACAAATGAACTTATTTACAAAGCAGAAATAGACTCACAGACATAGGAAACAAATTTACCAAAGAGGAAAGGCAAGAAATTAGGAGTTTGGGATTAACCAATAAAAATTACTGTGATCTAATGTTACAGACAAGTGTGGTATGTTCATTCATTCCATCACCTGCTGCTAAGTCACTTCAGTCATGTCCAACTCTTAGCGACCCCAGAGACGGCAGCCCACCAGGCTCCCCCATCCCTGGGATTCTCCAGGCAAGAACACTGGAGTGGGTTGCCATTTCCTTCTCCAATGCATGAAAGTGAAAAGTGAAAGTGAAGTCTCTCAGTCATGTCCGACTCTTAGCGACCCCATGGACTGGAGCCTACCAGGCTCCTCCATCCATGGGATTTTCCAGGCAAGAGTACTGGAGTGGGGTGCCATCGCCTTCTCCACATTCCATCACCAGCTATCCCTTAAGTCCTTCTTTGTGCCATGCCCTGAGTTAGAAGCTGTAGACATAAAAACCAATTAATATGCATATATATATATATATATAAAATATATTAGGTTGGCCAAAATGTTTCTTATGTTTTTTATACCTTCTTATGGAGAAACCAGAACAAACCTTTTGGCCAACCCAATATATATACATATCCCTGCTAGACTGACGTGTCACCATCTAATGAATGAAACATAGACACAAACATAGATTGTGAAGGTATAATATTGTTAGGCAAATGGAAATTTAGATGTTTCAACCAAATTAAGGATTTGTAAATGAAATGTTATGATGTCTGGGATTTCCTTCAGTATTATATGGGAGGAGTGGTTGGGAGTATAAATGAGACAGGATTGGCCATGAGTTGGTCATGAATGAAGCTAGATAATGGGAAGATGGAGATCCATTCTACTATTTTACTTTTGTATGAGTTAAAATTTTTCCATCATAAAAAAAGGAAAAAGAATGAATGAAGTAAAGAGCTTCCAGTTTTAGGCAGATTATGTTTGGACACATATTCATCATGATTTCTGCATTTCTTTCTCTGTTCCAGATAACAGACTAGATTAACTCTCAGGGTAAATCTCAACTCCTTAACAGGACCTACAGGGCTTCACATCATCTGGCCCCTGCCTGCCTGGAATGCCCCGCCCCCTTCCCTTCATCCTGTCATCTTGGATTTCCAATCTCAGCTTAAGTGCCACCTCCTTGGGGAAGCCTTCTGGGATTTCTTTCTCCCTCTTTCCAATCTTAGACCCATATTTTATTTTTTTCCCTCCTAGTTTGCGTGTATATATTCTTGTGTGATTATTTGACTCATGTGTGTCTTCCTAATTAGCCTAAAAATTCAATGCAAGTAAAAATATTGCTGTTTGCACTACAGTATCTTTAGTGCCTAGCACAGTGCTTGGCACCTAGAAGCCACTGAGTAAATATTTACGGAGTAAATGAATCTCTATTAAACCTGTCTACAAACCCCAGACTCAGTTACAGCCCTTTGTAAATAGGAATGTAGGAGGGGAAAGTGAAGGTTGTCTGTTTCTCCCCATCTGCTAGAAAAAATCTTAAAGAGTTGAGATTTTTGGTGTTTGGAACAGGAGCCCATCAGACTCCGAGAAGGAGGTGCAAGCTCTCAGGATCCAGGGCAATGTTGACACAGCAACTTCAGCTCCGGATCAAGTTTTCCACCCACTGCACATTTCCACCCTCTTTGGCTGACCCATGGGTGCTTACTTAGATGTGTTGGGAAGGGAGGGAGGAACTTAGAGAAGATCTCAGAAGTTACTGCACTCTGGGGACTCGTAAACCTTTGTAGCCTATCTCTCTGTGAGTCAGCCTTGGGCTGGAGCTTTTGCCTGCCTCCCACAGTGTAGAATGTGTGATGTGGTCAGTGACGTCACCTAAGATTCTGCTACAGGCTTTGCCTCTATTTGTGTTACCTTGGGATTTTAGGTGGAGAAGGAAACGGCAACCTACTCCAGTATTCTTGCCTGGAGAATCCCATGGACGGAGGAGCCTGGTGGGCTACAGTCCATGGGGTCGCAAAGAGTCGGACACGACTGAACGACTTCACTCGCACTTCACTGGGATTTTAGGAGTTGTCTCTGCAAGGAAGAGAGGATCTTGGAGCAATAACATGATTACTGCAGATCAATTACTAGGAGCACTAGTGGGAAAGTGCCTTTGGATTCAGACAATTCCATGGTATAGCTCTGGTTCCACCACTTAAAAAGCTGTGCAAGTTTGGGCAGGTTGCATAACCTCTCTGTGCTTCAGTTCCCTGAACTGTGGTGTTGGAGTAATAATCTTTATCATATGGGATTTGTGGGGATTAAATAAAGTAGTAATATTGGCAGATTTCCTTAGCACATAGAAGTGCTCAGAAGTGACATTGTTTTAATTATAGCATCAAATGCTATGGGGGAGCTGGGAGCAATGTTCTATATTACCAGGGAACACGGGAATGCCTTTGCAAATTAAGTCATATTTGAGCTATATTTTACAAGCTAACTTCCCAGGTGGTGCTAGTGGTAAAGAACCTGCCTGCTAATGCAGGGGATGTAAGAGACACGGGTTCAATCCCTGGGTCAGGAAGGTTCCCTGGAGGAGGGCATGGCAACGCACTCCAGTATTCTTGCCGGAGAATCCCATGGACAGATAAGCCTATAGTCCATAGCGTCACAAAGAATCAGCAGCAACTTAGCACAACCACAAAAGTAACATAATAGTATCTGCCATGTATGTTACATGCTAAATAAATTCTGTGCTAAGCGCTTCATGTATATTTTTGGCTCATTCAAATCTCACTATAGTTCTGAAAGCATATGCTGTGTCCATCCACATTCTACAGGCAAAGCAAAGTTCAGAAAGGTTAAGCCACTTTCCCAAGGCTGCTTAGCTAATGGGTGAAGCCAGGATCAGCATTTAGTTTGTTTGACTCCAAAAGCCATTGTCTTGGCCACTGAACTACCCAGTCTCTTAAAGGTTATGTTTGAGTTTTCTAAGAGAGATGGAAAAGAAAGGGATGGATGTAGCATATTCCAAAAGGAAGAGCCTGAATATCTCTTCATCTACTTGCATGTTTATTATTGTTGGCTTGGAAGGCAGGGGAGTGATCAGTTTTATCCCTCATTGTTCTCAGGCACATGCCAGCACCTAGCCAGCGTTCAATAAATCTGTGTTGAATGAATGACGGATATGATGGGCTCCATTTTCTCTCTATCCTGTGTTACACATCACAGCATGAGGCGATGAATGTGTTTATTTGTCCAAATAACTCTACCGCCTTCCGTAACTTAAAAAGGAAGGTGTCTGTGAAGCTGGACAGTTTTGTAATTGGCCGCGTGGCACGTTTCTCAACAAGCAGCAAACATTTTCCAGTCCAGATGCTGAAGTCATCTCTGAGAACAGACTGATTGCCTTCTCTCCCGACACCCCGTCCCTTCTCCTGGTGTCCAGCGTGTCTGAATTCTCTTTAAGGGCCTGAGATTCATTTCTGGTGACACTTACATTCCAGGAGGAGAGGTGAGAGGGTCACGTCAACAGAGACAAGCCCGGACTCTTGGCACTTAGCTCTTCAGACGAGGTATTTTTCCTTGAGGTTGATGCTACAAATAAAGCGCTGACCTGCGGTGTCAAGCAGTTGCATGTGGGAGCAGGAGTAGGAAGGAGAAAGTGCGAAGCTGGGGGCAGCTTTCCCCCGTGTGTATGCGCAGAGTGCCAATAAGCTGTCAAATAAAATTAAGGTTCAAAACATACAGCCTTCAATTTGATTCCGCTAAGATGCCGGCTGCTGCAGGGAGGGAACACAATCGATTCTGTTTTGACAGGTCTCGGTGTTCGCTAAACAGCAAGTCTCCACTCTGTGCCTGATTGATAAAAGCTCACCTGATTTGCAACTTAAATAGAACCCCATCTGAGCTTGAAGGGAGGCGCTCATCCTCCCACCAGACCTCCGTCCCTTTTGCTCTTGGACTTCCTCTTCCTTTTCCTCTTTCTCTCTTTCTTAGCACTTTTTAAATTTCTCTCCCTCTCACTGTCTCTCTTCTATACTTACAGGAAGAGTTTATACAGTCCCTAATACCTGCCAGGCATTGGGCTATAGGCTTTTCTCAAAATGCCTTATTTCATTCCCATGACATCCTTATAAAGTAGGTGGAATTGTGTCTATTTACAGATGAGAAAACAGATGTTCATCGTGATTAAGAGCCTGCCTGGGGTTGTACAGCTAGCAACTGGCAAGAGTTGGGGATTTAAGTCCAGACCTCTCTAACTTGAAAAGTCCCTGCTTTTTTCTTTTTTCTTTTGGGCTATTTTTGGCTGTGCTGGGTCTTCACTGCTGTGCGGGCTTTTCTCTAGGTGCAGCAAGTGGGACCTACTCTTTGGTTGCAGTGCTCGGGTTTCTCATTGCTGTGGCTTTTCTTGTTGCTGAAAATCTGAGGTGCACAAAGCTTCCGTAGTTGCAGCTCCCAGTCCCTAGAGCACAGGCTCAGTAGCTGTGGCTCACGGGCTTAGTTCCTCCGTGGTATGTGGGATCGTCCCGGATCAGGGATGGAACCCATCCGTGTCTCCCACCCTGGCCTGCAGATTCTTAACCACTGAACCACCAGGGAAGCCTGTTTGCTGTTTTCATGACATCAGTGGTTCTGAGCACTGGAGGGACATTACAGTCAGCTGGGGAGCTCTTACAGCATCTGTACTTAGTCTCCACCCCCATATTTACTCAGTCTGGGGAGAGTCCAGAGCATGGGGGTTGCTTTCCCCTTTATCCCCATCTCTGTTAGCGTACAACAGATGAGTGTGTTGGGGTAGGTAACGGAAAAGCCCCGAGGATGGTGGACTTCTTCTCCCATGCCTCTTCTCGGGGAGGACTCCTCCTTTGAGAAGCCGGTGGTGCAGGAAAGCACAAGTGTGTCTCTGTCTTTTTGCCGCAGGTGGGCAAGTGGGAGAACCAGACCTTGAGCCTGAGGCACGCCGTGTGGCCCAGGTACAAGTCCTTCTCCGACTGTGAGCCGGACGACAACCATCTGAGCATCGTCACCCTCGAGGAGGCCCCTTTTGTCATCGTGGAAGACATTGACCCGCTGACCGAGACGTGTGTGAGGAACACCGTACCGTGCCGGAAGTTTGTCAAGATCAAGTGAGTCTGGGGGTATGGTGGGTTGAATGTGCCCAGTCGTGCCCAGTCCTTTACAATAGCCTGAATCACTGATAACAACAATATCTCTTGTCGTGTCCGACTCTTTGCAACCCCACAGATAGCTGAGAAAGGAAGAGAAGCGAAAAGCAAGGGAGAAGGGGAAAGATATACCCAACTGAATGCAGAGTCCCTAAGAATAGCAAGGAGAGATAAGAAAGCCTTCCTACGTGAACAGTGCAAAGAAACAGAGGAAAACAATGGAATGGGGAAAACTAGAGATCTCTTCAAGAAAATTAGAGATACCAAGAGAACAATATCTCTAAAATAATAATGAAATGTAATATAAAACATACTCTATTATGATAGATACATATAAGAATAGATTCTTTTAAAAGACTAGAACTACACCAGCTGGTTTGCATTCATTTCATTCCAACAGCAGTAATATGGGGTGTGTGGTTTTGCCCATTTTAAACACCATAAGAGCTGCGTTTACTGGAAGACTAAGAAGCACATTCAGAGCCGCTCAGCTAGTAAATGAGAGAGACAGGACTCAAGCGCTGGGCCATCTGACTCCACTGCCATATTCTTAACCATATGGTGAATCAACCCTCCCCTTCAGTCCTTCCTAAAATAATTATTTCTTTTCTACTTTTCTGGTACTCCCTCCCCCAAACCATACCTTCCACTTCCTTCCACCTCCTTTCTAGTTTCCAGACCCACACTCCTCAGTATTTTCAAAACTTCTCTCCATATTGGGGTCAACATCTCCCTTCCAAGTGACTTTCTGGTGTGAACCAGGTAGAACTGATCTCCTGGAGGTCTCCTTGGTCATCAGCAGCAAAGTTGTTTCTTCTTTTATTATGACTGAAGAGAAACTGACAATTAAGTCAGAGCCTCTGGCAGAGGGCTCTCCCTAATCTATAAACCCTTTGGAGACTCGTAAAGTTTCATGGCCAAGTCCAAGACGCTGATTATAGTCTTTGTAATGCAAACATAAACACAAATACCACCCTGGTGGGGAATTCACAAAAGGATAAAGCCTGTAATTGGATGGAAATCTATTTTTTTCTGAGCATTTTGTGATTGCCTTCTTTCGCCTGGAAAATTCTTGCTTGTCCTTCAAGTCTTAGGCACTTCCTCCCCAGGTTGGGTTAGTTCTCTGTACTTCCACAATACTGCCTCTGTCTGTCTCTTAATTCACTCAGGCTGCTGTGATGAATTACCACGAGAGGGTGGCTTAAATAACAGCCTCACAGTTCTGGAGGCTGGAAAGTCCACGCTCAAGGTTCCAGCAGGTCTGGTGTCTGATGGGGACCCTCTTGTTTGCACGTGGCTGTCTTCTTCTTACACACTTCTTCTTATCAGGGCACTGCTTCCATTTATGAAGGTTCCACCCTCATGACCTAATTACCTCCCCAAAGTCCCACCTTCAGATATCATCACAGTGGGGATCAGGGCTTCAATATATGAATTTGAGGGGAGCATAAACATTCAGTCTGTAGCCCTCTCGTTTATCTGTCTCATGTGTTTTTGTGGCTTAAAGTGTGTCCATATTTTCCCCGAGTATTAGCTTCTCTGGTGACTCAGACAGTAATGAATCTGCCCGCAATGCAGGAGACCTGGGTTCGATCTCTGGGTCAGGAAGATCCCCTCGAGCAGGGAATGACAACCCACTCCAGTATTCTTGCCTGGAGAATTCCATGGACAGAGGAAGCTAAAGTCCATGGGGCCGCAAAAGAGATGGACATGACTGAGCAACTGTTACTTTCACTGTCATTAGCTGTCTAAATATAGGGAATGTGGCGATTAATCTGTGTCCTCAGGGACAAGCACAGAATGTGACACAATGTTGGTGACGCTTGAACTGAGGAGTGAATGGATACTTTTCCTCCCACCTGCCAAATTCCAACCTCAGTTATTATTATACAAGATGCAAGTCCCCACGGCTCAGTGCTTTGGATAAAGGTAATTTTTTACAAATATGATTGCTAAATGTACGATGAAGGTGCATTTTGGTTTGGAGAAATTTTTATCAATGAGTAACCTTTCTGGGGTTGAAATTCTGAACGGATTATTCAGTAAGTAATCATCGGCTTTTTTGGAGTCATCAGCCTCTTCAGGGTTGAAATTCTGAATAGATTAGTCAATAAATAAATACTCATGAAGCATAGTTTCTGTGTTAGTCACAGTGCTGGGCATGGGAGATGTATCTGTAAACAAGGATGAATCTTGCAGTCAAGGCCTGCACAAGTGTTAAAAAAAAAAACTCAGGCAATAAGGAAACAGAGCAGCTCTACATTAAGATAAACCCTGTGAAAGATCTGAGTAAGGTCCCCATCTTCCCACCTGGGAAGAGCCACCCAGGTAGAGGAACAGATGCAAAAGGCCTCGAGGGAAGAAAGAGATTGGCAAGTTTGGGAAACAGAAGGAAGCCTAGCACAGTACTTGAAAGTGATAAGCTTGGGATAGGGGGTGGGGGGGAATGATATTGGATTGCCCAAAAAGTTCGTTAGAGTGTTTCCATGGAAAAAAACCAAATGAACCCAATAGAAAGGATTACGTGGGAAAGTTGTCAAAGGAGGTTTTGACTTCAGTGGGTGTTCTTTGAGCAGATGGTCAGATGAACTGGGTCTTTGAACTTGTCCAGATGAAGAAAGCAGAGTAGCTGACACGAAGCAAAGAGTATAACCCCACTGGGGCACCTCCTTTATGATAACAATATCTCATCTGCTTCAGTAAGGCCAATCAGGCCAGGCCTCTTATGCTTCACACTCAAGCATTGCAGTTTAAAGTCTTTAAAATCAGAAGCCTTGGAGCTGAAAACAGTAGATCACCAAGTCCTGAGACGCATGGTCTGGAGGAAATGAGCCTACAGATATATTACTGTCTTTAAAAGAATCAACTTTTCAACTGAACAGTATAAACCGACTAACTGGTTCAGATTCACATTTTGTGGCGGTGTGGAAGGTGGTGGCTTGCAGTTTTCCTTTTCCCACTTGGTGACATGAGAAGCTTGCTGTGCCTCTAGGTGTCTTTGATTTACCTGAACGCAATAGAAAATAACTAGGATCCATTAATCCCACTGTAACACAGATTAGATCAACTGCATTTCCTAAAGATAACATCTTTGAGGCAGGGTGATTGGTTCCATTGAGAACTCCCATTAGACAACATGATTGTGTTCGTTTTACTTGGTGATACTCTTTCAGGGAAAGCCCTTTGTCTATCACTTCTGGTAAATGGTGGGATCTTGAGGACACAGTTCAGTCTTCTAAAAAATCAGGTAGTAGGAAATGAGCTGAGAAACCAAACTTTTCTTCTAATCTGCTTTAGTTGAGTGTTAAGACACAAATAGAAAATTGAGGAACAACTATCTAATTTGATAAATGGCTACTTGTTGTTGCTCAGTAGCTTAGTTGTGTCCGACTCTTTGCAACATGCTAGGCTTTCCTATCCTTCACCATCTCTCAGAGCTTGCCTAAATTCATGTCCATTGAGTCGGTGGTGCCATCCAAGCCATCTCATCCTCTGTTGTCCCCTTCTACTCCTGCCTTCATTCTTTCCCAGCATCAGGGTCTTTTTCAGTGAGTCAGCTCTTCACATTGGGTGGCCAGTATTGGAGCTTCAGCTTCAGCATCAGTCCTTCCACTGAATATTCAAGATTGATTTCCTTTAGGATGGACTGGTTTGATCTCCTTGCAGTCCAGGGGACTCTCAAGAGTCTTCTCCAACACCACAGTTCAAAAGCATCAATTCTTTGGCATTTAGCCTTCTTTATGGTCCAATTCTCACATCCATACATGACTACTGGAAAAACCATAGCTTTGACTAGACACTTTTGTCAGCAAAATAATGTCTCCACTTTTTAATATGCTGTCTAGGTTTGTCATAGCTTTTCTTCCAAGGAGCAAGCATCTTTTAATTTCATGGCTGCAGTGGTTTTGGAGCCCAAGAAAATAAAGTCTCTTGCTGTTTCCATTGTTTTCCCATCTATTTGCCATAAAGTGATGGGACCAGATGCCATGATCTTAGTTTTTTGAATGTTGAGTTTTAAGCCACTTTTTCACTCTCCTTTTTCACTTTCATCAAGAGGCTGTTAAGTTCCTCTTCATTTTCTACCATAAGGGTGGTGCCATCTGCATATCTGAGGTTGATATTTCTCCTGGCAATCTTGATTCCAACTTGTGCTTCATCCAGCCCAGCATTTCGCGTGATGTAGTTTACATATACGTTAAATAAGCAGGGTGACAATATACAGCCTTAACATACTCCTTTCCCAGTTTGGAACCAGTCCATTTTTCCATGTTTGGCTCTAACTGTCACTTCTTGACCTGCATACAGGTTTCTCAGGAGGCAGGTAAGGTGGTCTGGTATTCCTATCTCTTTAAGAATTTTCCACAGTTTGTTGTGATCGACACAGTCAAAGGCTTTAGCACAGTCAGTGAGTCAGAAGTTTTTTGGAACTCTTGCTTTTTTGTGATCCAGTGTATGTTGGCAATCTGATCTCTGGTTCCTCTGCCTTTTCTAAATTCAGGTTGGACATCTGGAAGTTCTTGGTTCACATACTGTTGAAGCTTGGCTTGTAGAATTTTGAGCATTACTTTGCTAGCATGTGAGATGAGTGCAATCGTGCGGTCGTTTGAGCATTCTTTGGCATTGCCCTTCTTTGGGTTTAGAATGAAAACTGGTCTTTTCCAGTTCTGTGGCCACTGCTGAGTTTTCCAAATTTGCTGGCTTATTGAGTGCAGCACTTTCACAGCATCATCTTTTAGGATTTGAAATGGCTCAGCTGGAATTCCATCACCTCCACTAGCTTTGTTCATAGTGATACTTCCTAAGGCCCACTTGACTGTACTCCAGGATGTCTGGCTCTAGATGAGTGATCACACCATTATGGTTAGCTGGGTCATTAAGATCTTTTTTGTATAGCTCTGTGTATTCTTGCCACCTCTTCTTAATATCTTCTGCTTCTCTTAGGTCCATACTGTCTCTGTCCTTTATTGTGCCCATCTTTGCATGAAATGTTCCCTTGATATCTCTAATTTTCTTAAAGAGTTCTCTAGTCTTTCCCATTCTATTGTTTTCCTCTATTTCTTTGCATTGATCACTGAGGAAGGCTTTCTTATGTCTACTTGCTATTCTTTGGAACTCTGCATTTAGATGGATATATCTTTCTAACTAAACTGTCAAATCATTGGTGAGAAGAGAGGGAATGTATTTTCAATCACTTATGTGATAGGTACTTTAGATACTTTATTTAATTTTTCCTTAATTACCTACCTTAATTATGCAAGGTAGGTATCAGCTTTCTCCATGTACGAGTATGTGAATCAAAGTCTGTGAATGAAGAGATCCGTCTGAATTTCCATGCTTCTTAAGGGCAGACCCAGGGTTTGAAATTCTGTCTGACTTGCAAGGCACATCCACTGGCCACACTGGGAAATGGTAGAGCCGAGAACTGGTGATTTATTGGATCCCTCTCCCTGTATGTTTTGATGAGCCTCCCTGTCTTCTGGGTAGTGGCGGAGAACGGAGATTCTCAGATGTCCGTGTCGTTGTCACGCCCCCTCCACATACACACAAGGTCTGTGATAGAACCAGTGCAAGTCCCCAGTGTGGTCTGTGTTCACATCATTTCCATGTGAAATCTGACTAGTGCAACTTTCTGCTTGTCTTTTTCACTCCACGTCCCCAGGATCTCGTTCCATGTCTTTACACAGAGTAGCTACTCAGGGGTGCTTGTGGGGTGAAAATACGTCAGTGACCATTGGCATCTAGAATGCACTAAGTGTTAGGGAACTTAGGGAATAATTAGCTTAGAGGCTGACTGAGGTTCCCAGTGAGGTCAAAGAAGCAGTGAGACCCCTATATGGCTGTGACCCTGAACCTTAAACCTTAACTCCTGTCCAGATTGTCCCGGGTGAAGGAAAAGACTGTAACAGAATAAGAGAAGCAGGGAATGAAGGGGATACAGATGGAAAGAGGTGCTAAAGAGGCACTGATGCACAGCCTATAGTGGCCAAAGAGAAAAATAGAGAATTTGATATGGGCATGTTTTTCAAAGAGCCATAGATACCAAGAAGAAAATCATATTTGGACATGCCATTAATTGAATGTACATGCTTCTGTATTTATGGCAGTCGCAACTCCAGCTTGACCCTTTCTGCTCTGAGAAATCAGTGGGGAGAGGAAAGCTCCCTACTTCCTGTTGTATTACAGAATTAAGTCCCCCAACCATCCGTCATCTGTAAATATATGCGGTGTGGCCTCCCCCAGTCCCCAGGCTGAGGGCAGCAGAGCCCGAGCAGGTTATCCAGCCTCAAGGCTGGAGAGTGAGGTCTCTGTGTGGTCCTGGCTGGCAGATGCAAGTCAGTTGAGCAGAACTCAAAAACAGGATGAGAAGGGGCAGTGGTGAAGGGAGTAATTTAGGATAGGTGATCTGTGACCCTGAGATAAAGAAAACACTGGGGGGCGGGGGGAGGTTTTATTCTGCAACTCACTTCCATTACTCAAAGTTAGATTGTCAAATATATCCATATTCTTGGATATAGATGTATACCAATAGTGCTTAATATGTGTGTGTGGTTAGCCAATTATGTATATGGTATATACTCACTCCAGACAATTTGGGAGGGGGGGAACTAAAAATATGAAAAAAGAAAGACATGTCTTACCATTCAAAAATAGCTCTGCTTCCTATTTCATTGTTTTTCCATCCAACTACATCGTAAGCTCATTTGTTTTTATATCGCTTTGACTATTCTGTATGTATCACTGTGTAACCTACTTTTATCATGTGATATAGAAACATAAGTATCTTCCTATTATGCTGTTAGAATTCTGTAAACATCATTTTAGTGCTTCGGCAATAGTTCATTTTAGTAGTTAGATGTACCAGCAATGGAATATTCAGGCAGCGTGTATCCCGTGATACGCATGTGTCAGCATCAGAGCGTCGTGTGAATGGAACGCCCCAGAGCAAGGTGGAACCAAGTGCATTGCCCAGAGAGGTCTTGATCTTCCCACATGACTTGTTTAAATAGTTTTTATTATCAATTCGGAAGACCTCAGTTTCCTCCCCTTTTAAAAGCATTTCTGGTTTTTCTGTGGGTGTCCTTTGAGTATGACTTGGTCAAGTAAATAAAGCACAGTAGCTGGTACGAAGCAACGAGTGTAACCTGGGTAGGTTTCCATAGGTTTTAAGACAGCAATGCCTTCTGTATCTTAATAAGGCTTTTTCCTGATGAAGGGCATTGCTATTTAATAGTGTCACCGTTTACCCTTCCCGCCATGTAGGGAAAATGTTATGAGCCTTCATTTGACATATGACTCAATCAAGAAACATTAAGTCAATAGGCTCAGGCACAGAGTAGACCCCAGGTCTCCTGATTCTTAGCTGAGAATTCCTAGTTTCCTTCAGCAAGGAAAGTGCCTTTCCTAAGGAAGTAAGGCACCCCTTTCTCTCCCCTTTGGTTGCTAACCTCTATCTTTAGTGAAAGAATAAGGCAAAACTCTCCTTGCTCTGATAATTTCATGTCTTCCTCTCCTCCATTTTCCAGTTTTTTTTTTTAATAATTCAGTTTAGATCAGATGACTAAACTGATCTAAAGAGGTTTGATGTCTTACAAGCTTTAAAAAATAAGAGGTAGTAATTCTCATCTGTATAATGGGGATCTGAATACTACCTAATTAAGAGAAACGTCATGAAGATTAATCCAAGAACTAATATAAAGCATTTATCACAGTGCCTAGCAAACAATAAATACTCAATAAACATTATGTGTTGTCACAATTGCTGTCATCATTAAGAACACTTTCTACTTTTGCTGTCATAAACCTACTGCTCGTCCTTGGAAAAGCCACTTCCTCATTTTAAGCCTCAATTTCCCATGTGAAAAATAGCAGAACAGTGTGGGTAATGACCGTGAACACATTTTCCACTACTCATCCTCTACCGTCCTGGGATTTTCTCTATAGCAATTCGACCAATGAAGGCATGAATGTTAAAAAATGCTGCAAGGGGTTCTGCATCGATATCCTCAAGAAGCTTTCCAGAACGGTGAAGTTCACCTATGACCTTTACCTGGTGACCAACGGGAAGCACGGCAAAAAAGTGAACAACGTGTGGAACGGGATGATTGGGGAGGTAAGCCATCTTTTCATCCCCTGGGCCCTCAGGGATGGTGGGAAGGATAGGTAAAGATGGTTCTTTTTTTTGGCCTTCCTTCCAGGTGGTCTACCATCGGGCGGTCATGGCCGTCGGCTCACTCACCATCAACGAGGAACGTTCTGAAGTGGTGGATTTCTCTGTGCCCTTCGTGGAGACAGGAATCAGCGTCATGGTTTCCAGAAGTAACGGCACCGTCTCACCTTCTGCTTTTCTAGGTATGTGAACTTCGTGGCCACGGTTGCCTTCCTGTGAGGAGTCACAGCTCTTCCTTCGTTTGCTCAAATGGCAGGACCAGTTAGGACCTTGTTCAGTTCCATTTAACCACATGAGCACGTTGAAAGTGTCTTGCATTTGAATTATCCCAATTTTACCCCAGTTAACATCTTTCATTTACCTTTAACTTGGAAATAGCCGCTAAAAATACAATCACATATTCAGATACTGCCCTTGATAATCTAGAATATAGATTAGGAGATATATTGCTTAGAGCCTTGAAAGCATTTAAAAAATAAACCTGTCGGCCCACAGTTAATTTAAGTCAGCTCATAAACTTTTATTTAGCAGCCACATACCCATCCTCCATCCCTCATTAGAATGACAGTCATTTATTTACTGAATGTGAGAGTAAGAATAATGATGACCATGTGATGATTTATACCAGGACTCCGACAAACAAAACAGAAGCAGTCTGAAGAGGATATACCATTTTAAAATTAATGGGATCATATTTTAAATGTGACTACCCTTTAGGCTGAATGGCATATAAGGGAGGAAATTCTTCTTACTCTCCTTTTAACTACCTCATACATTTATATTTTTACACTAAAGGTTTGTACTTTTTAAACCAAGGTAGTTCAAATTTTTTTTTTTTTTATCATCTAGTTTTCTTTAGCACCTATGCATTCGGTAGCCTGGTTGGTGTAGATGAAGCTGCATGGGACGTAGCCAAGCATTTTAATTTTTTCTTTAAAGGAAATCATTGTGCTGAATGTTTTGTCATCATAAATAGGTTTTGAGAGTGGCTGTCTTAAAGATCATAGGGTTCAGATTAACTTCCCCTGGGCATTCCCATATAACCTTCCAAATCTGGCAAGGTTGAGACAAACACTGATGCCCTAGAAGAAAACTGCATGAGAAAGAGAACACAGATTAGGGTCCAGTGGGCTTCCCCAGTGATTCACACAGTAAAGAATCCGCCTGCAGTGCAGGAGACCTGGGTTCGATCCCTGGGTCGAGAAGATTCTCTGGAGAAGGGCATGGCTACCCACTCCAGTATTCTTGCCTGGAGAATTCCATGGACAGAGGAGTCTGGTGGGCTACAGTCCATGGGATCACAAAGAGTTGAACATGACTGAGTGACTAACACTTTTTCACTTTCTGATATGGCTAGTGATGCCCGTATCTTAATAAAGGAGCCTCACTGTATCATGAAAAATACTACTCACTAACATCGACGACATGAGCAGACTGTTCGTAGTTATCAGATATACTTTCACATTAGTCACCCCTAATCATTTTCTCACTACTCCTGTTGGATCCTTTAACGGAAATCTTTGGCCCTAGAAGTTAAGAAAGGGTTGGAGGAAGGGATTTCATGAAAGAAATGGAAAGAGATCTGTTTCTTATCACAAACTATCCACTCATCTCCTTAGTGAGCTACAGAGAAATTTTGATCCACTTCAATCAAAGAGGGAAAAAAAATATATCAACTGACTTGTCTTTTAAATATGGGTCACTGATATTGAATCTGGCCTCAACCCAGTTTCCCTAGATTTTTATCTTTACCTGCATTAGTAGAACATTTCTGTAAAAGTCAAGTATTTTTGCTCAATTTAAATAAACCTCTTTTCCACCCCACTCTTCCTACTACACCTTAAAAGATAAAATAAATTGTAAGCAGAGGAATCTGTTTTCAATGCTGTTTTTACACAGTAGGCTTAATATTCTTCCTAGTCACCAAATTGCATCCCTATTTGATTGACTTGCACCCCCTCATTTACGGTCATTATCTGCAGGTTTTGAAAGTCATAATGAACCATTCTAAGCTACATTTTTCCATTCACTGGCTCAGTCATCTGGAAGAGCCAAACATTCGCAATCTGATTGCATTGCTCTTCATTACTTCCTATTCTCTCTCCTCCGAAAACTCCATTAACTCACATCGGAAACACTTGTAGGTAATGCTTCTGAGCTTTTGTGTGAAAATGTAACCAGTGACTCTTCAAGGACAAAGATGACATCTCTCCCAGTGTTTCCATTCAGTTAGCTCTAAAGACTTCCCAAGAAGGTTAGCATCTTTGATCCACAGACATACTGAGCTGGAGTCTCTTCTGGATTAAAGTTCCTTCCAGACAGATGTTGAGTCTGTTTTAAGCCAGTAGAGAGTGTAATCCAGAGCTATCTCAAAATATTTCTGGGTCACATCATAGACCCGACAGATGGCAGCTCACGACTGCTCTGTGTGCTCAGCCACTCAGTCAAGTCCGACTCTTTGCGGCCCCATGGGCTGTAGCCGCCAGGCTCCTCTGCCCATGGCATTCTCCAGGCAAGAATACTGGAGTGGTTTGCCTACACCAGGGATTAAGGATCAAACCTACATCTCTTGCATCTCCTGCATTGGCAGGCGGATTCTTTACCACTAGTGCCACCTGGGAAGCCCCACCATTGTTCTAATGATTTGCTTTGTTGTGGTGTGTGAGTGTGTGTGTGTGGTGTCTGGAAATAGCCATCCTCCTGGGTACCTGAAACCAGAATTCTACAGCAGAATCTGTCATGCTCATTAGTCAAGTGACAGATGTCATCACTTCGAAGTGAGAAAACATCTGGGATAAGCTGTTTGATCATTTTCCATCTGATTTTCTGAACAGTTAGTGATTGGGACATATCAGGTGCCCAGTGAAGTTCACTGCAGTCTTTCAGATTCTGCCCTGTGAGTACAAGAATTCAGGGAGGATTTCCCCTAATATTTTTAATAATGTCCTCATTACCCTCAGAGAAAAGGAGTTATCAGATTAATAAGTATGCATGTTTTAAACTGAGCTTCCCTGGTGGCTGAGTGGGAAAGAATGTGCCTGTAATGCAGGAGGTGAGGGTTCAATCCCTCGGCCAGGAAGATCCCCTGGAGAAAGAAATGGAAACCCACTACAGTATTCTTGCCCAGAGAATCCCATGAACAGAGGAACCTGGCAGGCTACAGCCCATGGGGTTGCAAAGAATTGGACATGACTTAGTGACTGAGCACATGCACGGTTATATAATGAAGGTCCCATAAAAATCCAAAGGGACAGCTACTAGGTTGCTGAGCATGTGAAAGTATGGGGAGAGCAGTGTGCCTGGAGAGGGCATAGAAACTCCATGCTCTTTCCCCAAACCTTCTCCTCTATATCTTTCCATCCGGCTGTTGATTCATACCTTTTAACATTCTTTGTGATTAATGGGTAAATATACTGAGTAAACTAGTTTCTTGAGTTTTGTGAGACGCTTCAGTGAGTTTTGTGAGACGTCTTAGCGAATAAACACCAACGTTTTAAACTAGTTAAACTAGTAGTCCTTTTTCAGGACCCTGGACAGCACCCCACCACACCCACCACCCTAAATTCTGGCTTTAACCATGGAACCAAGCAGCTATTCCATTTAATGTGTTATGTGTATACAGTGTTCAAGGGCTTCCCTGATGGCTCAGTGGTAAAGAATCTTCCTGCAATACAGAAGATTCAGGTTCGATCTCTGGGTCGGGAAGATCCCCTAGAGGAGGGCATGGTTCCCCACTCCAGTATTCTTGCCTGGAAAATCCCATGGAGAGAGGAGCCTGGCAGGCTACAGCCCATGGGGTCACACAGAGTCGGGGAAAACTGAAGCAACTGAGTATACACAGTGCAAAACACACCACCAAATACTTTACATGTATATGCTCCTTTACTCATTACAGTGATTCTCCTCTGGTAAGATACACTATGCCATCAGCACATCCAGCTTGGAGAATTACTGTAACATCTCTATTCTTGAATATTAAGTAATTTTTAACCTCCTAATTTTCCATTTATGTCTCTTCCTTTTTGAATAAACCTCATTACCAAATTGCTATGATTTCAGGGACATGATGTTATTTGTACTCAAGTTAAAAATAAGATACATTTCAGTTACAGTCTTATTAATTTCTTTGAGCTCATTTTGTATATTTAAGTTATATGTAAGTTATGTTTGTACCTATTGCTTCTTAACATATTTGCGCTATCAAACTGCATTACAAATTATCCCTTCAGGTTTTAAAATTATTCAATATAGTCAAAGCTTCAGACATATTAACTTTTTATTATATATTATAAGCTCATTACATTGGAATTTGTGATGACCTGTGTTAAGTAATCACAGACTTTAATAAAATGGTGGCCTGCTCTCAGCCTAGTTCTTTATTATTATTACAAGCTTCATCAGAAAAAAAATTCAAAAATAATAAAATGTCTATTACTCCAGAGGTATTACTGTGCTTTTTATATTTTATTCTTAGAAAATATTTGCTCATGATGAAAAAATTCTAAGTTTCTTGGTGTCCAAGGGCAGTTTTTCCCCAAATGTGATCAGGTGGAGCTATGTTCATTTAAAAAATGTTATTCTCAGTTGATTTTCTAGCAAATCTATGTCATACATGGATAAAATGGCTCCATTCAGCTCAGTTTCATATTCTTGATCAGTTTTAATAAAAACGTTAATTTATTTTACATAATATCTCCTACCTTTCTAAAGTGATCTGAGATTTAGAACCCTGTGTCTCGCCCTATCCTTCTGAGACACCCACACGAAAATGAACTGATGAAAACTATTTTTAGGGGAAATAACCATCCATCCATCTACTACCTCATTGCCTCTATCTTTAAGCGATGCGTTCTCATTGAATTATCGTGTGACTGTAATATCCTCAAATGACTTTTCAATTGCATTGAATCCCATTACCAACCTCAACAAGATTTTTGAATTGTAGAGCTCTCATCTGTCTGAAGCAGAAGGTAAAGGAAGAGGGTAATAGCAGAGGGGGCAGACTATGACTTTCCAATATTCTTGTCACGCCCATAATTTTATAACCTTTTCTTGCAGGTTATAATTCTCCCTTTACTTCTGGGATTCCCCACACATCATCCCTCCAGCGTGTTAAGATAAAAATGAAAATAAAACTCCTGCTGGTTTGCAGAAGCGTTATGGTTGACTGTTCGAGTCTAGCCTTGTTTCTCTTTAACTTTGGTTCCCTGGATGATGCTATAATTACCTATGACCCTATGGCTTCTTTATTTGCATTTTAACTTTCTCCCTTGGTTTTATCATTCTATTTTGTTTTTATTATCCTTGACCTGGTTTGTAAAATGTCATATGCTCTTCTCTATTTTTATCCTATTGTATGCAGTCTTATAAAATACCCCAAGTGTTTTGTAGAGTAGAGAATGATTTATATGTATGAATAAGTGATGACAAGGGCTTCCCAGGTGTCTCAGTGGTAAAGAATCTGCCTGCCAATGCAGGAGATGCAGGTTCAATCCCTGGGTCAGGAAGATCCCCTGGAGGAGGAAATGACAACCCACTCCAGCATTCTTGCCTGGAGAATCCCATGGATAGAGGAGCCTAGTGGGCTACAGCTCATGGGGTCACCAAGCCTCAAGCAGGACACAATGACAACTTCTTTTGAAAGATAAAATTCATACCAGAGTGGGTTTCTCAGTGAATCTGAAAATGGACCTCTAGGCTTCCTGCTTGCCCAGGTTGTGAGGAGGAGTAACTGATCACGTCTCCATCCCTCTGGCCTCTTTTATCTGCAGAACCATTCAGCGCCTCCGTCTGGGTGATGATGTTTGTGATGCTGCTCATTGTCTCAGCCATAGCTGTCTTCGTCTTTGAATACTTCAGTCCTGTTGGATACAACAGAAACCTAGCCAAAGGGAAAGGTGAGCCTGCCTTCATATGCATGATTCAAAGTTAATGCCGTTTAATTGACTTTCAGTGAAGATTTCAGATTTAGAACACATGATCCTACACTGCCTTGCTATCCCATCATATTAATGATACTGTGTCATTAATTCTACATGCAATGCCATCCAGGTACGGGTTAGTCCCTTCAACTGAAAAGAAGGACAAGACGTAAAACATGAGACATTTTTAAGCTTGCTATAATGTGGAGTCAGTAGTTGTTAGGTAAATACTGCTGGTATTTGTTGAGAAAGCTTATTTGAAGCAGTTTTTTCTGGCAATTAGCTTTCAAAATGTGCATCAAAAGAAATGTTAAAACCACTATTGAGTCTCAACTTCAGTCTATGCAAAGAAAATGGTTTTATAGAATCTGGGTTAAGAACATTCTCTAAACTTCTGAATTGTGCTCGCATTCATTTGATGATAAATATAATGATAAAATGGTGATTTTCCCTGGTTACATTTTCCTCTTGAAAATGCCTGACTTTAGTGCATTAGTACTTGATAAAGTGGCAATCAGTAAGCAGAAAATTGAATTGGGATGCATTCATTGGCTATAATTTATTAAGAGGCTCACACCTGAGTCTTATGCATAAACACATCACACAATTTTGAGTGAATTTTTCTCAATGCACAACACATTCTAAGTAAATGGTATCAGAAGGATGCCAAGACCAAATCTGTTTCCTGAAAAATGACTTTAGATGATGGAAGATAGCAGATCTTCAAGGTACAGTTATTAAAAAACAAGGCACTTTGCCATATGTTCTTTCCACTAGGAAGATTCAGTGTTGAAAACAGCCAACAGGTCATGGGGATCTCTTGGGAACTCAGTTTTATTGAAGTCCTCCCCTTCTTAACCATTGAAGAGTGGTGATTACCACATAAATCACCTCCCATCAACCAAACAGAGTAAAAATACTCTAAATAATCATGTTGTATTTAAGTGGGAGAGTTGCCAGTCTTTCACTAAACAGGTGATGTAATTAACCTAGTAAGAAGCTTTCCAACAGTCTGGGTCCTGAGGCAGTTTTCTATGGGTGATAATACTGCAGGAGAGTAGATGTTTATGTTTGCAAAATCAGAGTTTGTGTTGTGTGTGAATTCGTGCGTTTATTTGATGATTATTTATTGAGTGCCCGGTACTGGAGCAGGAGGGTAATGTGATAAATTGGATAGAGAGTTCCTGACCCTTGGGGAACTGATAATTTAGTTGTGGAGATAATATGTCAACTGCATACATGAATAATCACAGATTGTAGTTAATTTCAAGAAGACGGGGGAAAAAATTATGGGATTTGAGCACATCTTAAATGTGATGATCAAGAAGGACAGAGCTTCAGGAAGGGATGATGCTTGAGTTGAGACCTGAAGGATGAGGATTCCAACCTATGGAAAACTGAGGGAAAAGCCTTCTATGCAGGCTTTGTAAAGTCTTGTATCTTAGCAGATACAAAGTCTTTGGCACAGGATCAATCTTGACCTGCCCAAGAAACAGAAAAGACCTAAGTGAGGTAGACAGTGGTATAAGACAAAGTCAGTGGTAAGCATTTCAGACTTTCTTCAAAATACAGTGGCAGGGAAAAGGCAGAATACATACCTGTATAGTGCATAAAGGTCAGTTTCTATCCATCAAAATTATTATCTGTCAATATAAGCTGCCCAGTTCATGGGGTCACAGAGTCGGACACAACTGAGCGAGTGAAGAACAACATTCTATCGAGATGATGTAGAAAGAGGGAGACTAGTTAAGGAAGGTGCTGTAGGTTTCCAAGAGAAAGAATTACAGTGGTTTGGGCTTGGACGGAGATGATGGAGATGGAGGTGAATGGACATGTTTGAAATGTATTTTGGAAGATGTTAATAAAAAACTACCCAAAGGCCATCATGTACAATACATTCTCCTTTGGCCAGAGCACACACTGTTGTGAAGGAAGGAATCTAGTGTGCAAATTCCCCAGCCTTTCCGTCACCTGGAGGCTTTTTGTTTTCTGCTCATCCACATGTAGAAACTCTCAGGAAATGACAGCTACTTATTTCCTTGCACAAAATAGGTTTTTGTTACATTTCAGTCCTTTGGTGGGGGGGAATTATATGATTCAGGAATTATATTAATCAGGAATTCCTAAATGTCTCAGACAGCTACCCTGCAACTGCCCATTTCTGATTCCCAAATAGATATCACTTCTGATCATCAGGCAACCCTAATAAAATTAAGTAGTTCATGGAGTTGACTGGATCGACTCTAATTATTTTTTGCAGAGTTCTCAGCCTCTTGGGTATAAGCCCAGAAGCTCATAAAATGAGGCAAAGAGAAAGCAGAGAGCTTGAGGTTGAGGATAATAGAATTAGTTGCCTTCTCTTTAATGTGCTGTATATGGATATTGTAAGTATTGCTGTAGCCTGAGTTTGCCCTCCATGTACAGAAAGCCTGCTTCCTAGTTAGGCTGTCTGCCCAGAACTTCATAACTTCCATCAATCTGGATTCACTTCTGCCTCTTATTTATTGCCCACTCCACGTGCATCGCCAACTGAAGTCTAAGTAGATCATTTTTTCATATCTTCATTTACTTAAATGACATAAAAATTAACCTTCTGTTAAAGGAAGACTCTTTTCCCCATGAAATGAGGGCATAAATTGAGTTTTTTTCTCCTTTGCACAAAAACAGCTTGAAAGCTCTAACATGTGTGTTTTACAGCCTGCATATTCTCCTCCCCAATAAATTCTGGCATATTGTTCTGCCTCTTTAGTTAAGTCTGTTGCAAGGAACACTTAAGAATCTTAAGAATACACAGAGGGAGAAGAAGTGCTGTGATATCAGAGTTCATTTTCAATGACCCTGCAACCAAATGTCTCCCATCTGTGAAGTGTTAGGAGAATTAGGCGCTATTGTTTGGTTCCTTAATGTCTCCATTTGGAGAGCGTTTTAGTTTGGTTTAATTTCTACATTGTGCACATCTTACATCTGAGTTTGAACAGGAGCCATTGCTAGGGACAATCAGATTAGAATATCAAACATCAGTCCCTCTGAATTGCATGGTTCTTATACAATATCACAACCCATGCATACCGAATCAGCCCACAGGCACGTGTTTTTTTGGTAAGGCCATCCGTGTACCCACCAAAAGGAAGTCAAATTAAATCCACATTTAAAACAGGTCATAACACTACTTCTAATTCAAGCCTGAATTTTCATAACCATTTTCTCTTCCTTCTTTCCTTCCTCCCTCCCTCTATTCCTTCATTCTTTCCTCCTTCCTTTGTAAATTTCTTTCTTCACTTCCTCCTTCCTTCCTTTCTTTCTTGCTTCTTCCCTTCCTTCTTCTCTCCCTCCTCTACCTCCCTCCCTTCCTCTCTGTCTGTCTTCCTTTCTTTCCTTTTCTTTTAAGATATGTGGCAAAAAGTCAGCAATACAGAAATGTGGGAAGAACGCTAATTTTTAGAGAAAAAAAGAACTCGTGGCTGTGGTCCCAGGACAGTGATGAGATACACTTGTCTTCTGACAGCCTTCAGGGTTGCTGGGGCCAGTGCATGCTCCCAAGTGTGTGTTTTGAGGATGCGCTGAGAATGTCCTTCCTGTCATTTGCAGCACCCCATGGGCCTTCTTTTACAATTGGAAAAGCTATTTGGCTCCTCTGGGGCCTGGTGTTCAACAACTCCGTGCCTGTCCAGAATCCTAAAGGGACCACCAGCAAGATCATGGTGTCCGTGTGGGCCTTCTTTGCCGTCATCTTCCTGGCCAGCTACACAGCCAACCTGGCTGCCTTCATGATCCAGGAGGAGTTCGTGGACCAAGTGACTGGCCTCAGTGACAAAAAGGTAAGGTCACTTTGCTTTCATCTCTGCCTGAGGAGTTGATGTTAAGTGTTCCCTGCTCAGAGGATGTTTTCCAGTGAGTTTTCCAAGAGCCAACTGAGGGCAGGAGGAGAGGGGGGCTACTAGGGATGAGATGGTTGGATGGCATCACCGACTCAATGGACCTGAGTTTGAGGAAACTACGGGAGATGGTAAAGGACAGGGAAGCCTGGCATGCTGCAGTCCATGGGGTTGCAAAAAGTTGAACATGACTGAGTGACTGAACAATAGAGGAAGTAAATCAGACTCCCATCACCCAAATCATCAACTCAAAAGCACAAACCTAGGGGGATTTTCTTTTCCTCTTAACTCCATTGGGCATATTTTGAAAGTTTTCAGGAACAAAAGCTTAAGTTTAGCTCTCCTAAGTCTTAAAAAGTCCAGATCTAATTTGGGAATGTAGTTTCCCCCATTATCACCCCTCATATTTACATGATTGTGTTCATGATGCTTTCTGAGCTCTGTGACTCATGTCACAGCTTAGGGCAGAGGCTTCCCTGGTAGCTCAGACAGTAAAGTGTCTGCCTGCAATGTGAGAGACCTGGGTTTGATCCCTGAATCGGGAAGATCCCCTGGAGAAGGAAATGGCAGCCCACTCCAGTACTTTTGCCTGGAAAATTCCATGGACAGAGAAGCCTGGTGGGCTACAGTCCATGGGATCGCAAAGAGTCGGATACGACTGAGCAACTTCACTCATCTTGTCGTGGAGAGGATGATGGTGAGGAAAACCCATTAACCTTGGACCAGGAGAATCTTGGGTGAAGCTCTCAGCTATAGGTACCTCCTAGTTTTGTGACTTTATATGAGTCTCTCATGCTCCTTGCCTTGGATTCTTCATTTCTGCCTTGAAAACAAAAGTCCTCTCTAAGCCCTGCACGCATGCTCAGTCGTGTCTGATTCTTTGTGACCTGACTGTTGCCTGGTGAGGGACAGGCTGTTGCCCGGTGAGGACAGACAGGCTCCTCTGTCCATGGGATTCTCCAGGCAAGAATACTGGAACAGGTAGCCATTTACTCCTCCAGGGGATCTTCCTGGCTCAGGGATCGAACCCAAGTCTCCAGCACTGGCAGGCAGATTCTTTACTGCTGAGCAACCAGCGAAGCCCTTCTCTGAGCCCTGCTCGGATACGAAACTGACAGCTCCTTTTCACCACGTAACCAATCAGCCCATCACCAGCACTCCTGACTCACCTGAAATTTCTTCAAGGGATGCAAAAGGAATACAGGGCCGATTTTTCACTTCCCACCAGTTCCGTTTACTCAGACACAGCTCGGGCCTCCCTCGTGTGTGTCTGTGCTTCCCACCACCAGGGAGACAGGAATGTTAACACCTGCTCTCTCCGTTCCCCAGTGCCATGTAACGAGGGCTGTGGGGAGTGAGTAGCTACTCAGAAATGCACAGGGAGGAAGAAAGGAGGTAAACTGGGTACGTCCTTCTATTGAAATTTTAGTCTCAGGAAGCAGACCCTGACGTGCTAAGCTCAGCAGCATGGGGACTTGCTGCGTTGCAAAGATTTTCTGTCTTGTGTGCGAGTATAATTTGTCTCTTTATAAAATCTCACTATCATGTCTTGTTGGCATAAGGCTACATATATCCTTTCAGCATTCATCAGCAGACCACTGAATAGAAAATCAGCCCATGAAGAGCCTTTAACAGCTTATCCGTGACTTACAGGGTGGTTGAACAAAGTGCAGAGAGGCCTGTCGTCAGAGAGACGGTGGGGGGCGGGTGCTGGGGTGAGTCACCTTCACAGAGGCACCATCACCCTCGGGGGTCCTTGGCCTCCCTGATGGCTCCCCATCAGAAATGCCTCTTGAGTGAATGCCACTGTCCTCATCGTGGTGACCACGCCCTGCGCTTGCTGGCCCATCCGCATGTGTCCCCTCCCTCTGGCTTGCGGAGGCCCCCTCTCTGTCCCTTAGGCATCCAAGTGTTTCCACCACAGTGCCCTTGCACTTCTCAGGTCCTCTGCCTGGAATGTTCTTCCCCCTTTATTCTCGTGGACGACTCCTCCTGGACTTCCAGGTTTTAGGGGAACTACCACCTCTTGGGAGAATCTTCCTGGTCACCGTGGTCAACTTGGCAGCCTGGGCTTGTGCTCCTGTGAAACTTAAATTCCGATAGGAAGAAATAAACAGCACCTGAGTAAATGTAACGGACAAGGAAATTCCGGGCAGGAGTAAGTGCTGTAAAGGAGAGAACACTGATGAGATTAAAATAGACTTGGGGGGAGGGGGCGACAGGGTTCTGTGGCACTGAGTGGATGCCCAACGCACGCTTGCTAACTGAGTGAGAAAGGCATGGTGGGTTGGGCCTGCAGGCACCCACCTGGGGCTCCTTGGATCCCTTTCCCGACTCTGTGCCCAGCCTCACCTTTGCTGATGAAGGCTCAGGGACCCTCAGAGAGCAATTATCTTGCAGCAGCAAAACAGTGGATGCCTGGATATTATTGTTGTTGTTCAATCGCTAAGTCATGTCTGACTCCTTGTGACCCCATGGACTGTAGCACACCAGGGTTCCCTGTCCTTCACCATCTCCTGGAATTTGCTCAAACTCGTGTCCATCGGGTCTGTGATGCCATCCAAGCATCTCTTCCTCTATCACCCACTTCTCCTCCTGCCCTCAGTCTTTCCCAGCATCAAGGACTTTTCTAGTGAGTTGGCTCTTCATATCAGGTGGCCAAAGTATCAGAGCTTTAACATTAGCATCAGTCCTTCCAATAAATATTCAGGGTTGATTTCCTTTAGGATTGACTGGTTTGATCTCCTTGCAGTCTGATGGACTCTCAAGAGTCTTCTCCAGCACCACAGTTAGAAAGCATTGACCTTCCTGTAACCAATGACTAACCAGGGTGAGAGTACGAAAGCCAGCTACTCTGTTGCTTCTGGGAAAACTCCAAGGTGCAGTTTACTCTCGAGCTCCCTGTGGGTTCAGGCTGATGTTAAGACTTTGCCCACAGTCACACCCTTGCCTGGCTTCCTCCCCTTCCCTAACCTCCTTCCCCCATATCCTTCCTGATTTCTCCTGGAGCCCTTCCTTCATAAATCACATTCACTCAATTCCTTGGCTCACCTTAAGTATATCTGGGGGCAGCAGAGAAAGCCATCTACTTGGAGTCAAGAAAGTTGGGTTTCCTTTCCTCTCTGCCATGTACCAGCTGTGTGATACCTTTATTGTTGTGTAACTTTGCTGTGCCTGCTAGCTCCTCTCTGAACATTTGGGAGTCATAGTTGCTGTGAGGATAAAAGGAAGCTGCCAGTGAGAATGTTCCCCATAGCCAATGAAATCCTCTACAGATCCAATTACATCATATATGGGAGCAAATGTATAGTTCCTAGAATAAGTGACCAGAGGAACATTGGAAGCAGTGGGAAACCATGTTCTGGATGAGAAGATATTTCAAGAAAGTATTAATAATCTGTAGGGACTTCTTTGGACTTCCCTGGTGGCTCAGTAGTGGAGCTGAAGGAGATGTAGTTTTGATCCCTGGGTTGGAAGATCCCCTGGAGAAGGGAATGGCAACCCACTCCAGTGTTCTTGCCTGGAGAATCCCATGGACAGAGGAGACTGGTGGGCTACAGTCCATGGGGTTGCACAGAGCGGGACATGCAGGGACTGGGTGGTAGTCCAGTGGCTAAGACTCTGCTCCCAGTGCAGGGGGCCCGGGTTCAATCCCTGGTCAGGAAGCTGGATCCCACATGCAACTCAGACCTGGCACAGCCAAGTAAACTAAATAAACACTTTTTTAAAACAGAAAGTAGTTGGCAGCATATTTTACTTTTTGATGCTATTTTCAACAGCAAGGAGAAAAAAAAAGTCCCTTGCTACCTAGTTTTAGGTCTAATAACATGACTGCTTGTGGGAAAACTAATTAGAACCACTAATAATTCCACTGACCTTCTCTGACTTGGAAACACCTAGTAACAGATACTGTATCCTCATGAGACACGGCTCAGCTTCCATGCTCAGAGCGTTAGCAGCAAGCGGATAGCTCTTTTAATTAAATGTTTGATACAATTAAATAAACAGCAAAATTCCTGGAGTAAATAAGCTAAGTGCTCCCAGAAGATTAATGGCAAATACACCAAGAAAGTCTGCAAAATAAAAATCTATATTGAATCAATTTATTTTAATACTGTATGCAAGTGTATTTATTTTTTGTTTGTTTTAATCATGAGTATCTATGTAACAACTCAGGTTTATAATACTTTTCAGCCATTTGCAGCATTAGTGCTTGCTGTTGGAGCCCATGGTGTGCTCAGATGACCTTGGGGTTAAATTATACATAGAGGAATTCATCCCCCTCGAAATTATTAAAGAAGTTGGAATGTTGGTGGCAACCATTTTCAAAATGTTGGGTGTTACCATGGTTGCTGAAATCTGTCTCTGGGAGACAGATTGCTGTATTGGAAAAAGCAACACCATAGGGGTCAAACGAATCTAAGTTCAAATCCTGGCCTGCCATATAGTAGTTGTATGGCCTTCAGAGTGTCTGTCTCTCCATGGCCTAATTTCCTGATAGAGGGGTTTAATACCGTTCTGGCAAGGTTGATATGAGGATTAGGGGTAATCCTCACACCGTGCCTGGCACGTGGCAGGTAATCCTGTTATAAATGTTCTTTCTTCCCTCGCCTCCCCACTCCTCCAGCCCCTCTCTGCTGCCTCTCCCCGCTCCTTCTTCTCCTCCCCCTCCTCTTGACCATCACCGTTGCCTGATTCGAACCATCCCTCCTTTCTGGGGTCTGGAATGTTATTGCACCGACAGCGATAGAGGGAGTTCGGGGACTGAACCTTGTGGATGAGCCCATGAATGTGTTCTCATGGAGTCATGCTGGGTGAGCCCCGTTCACCACCCTCATTGGCTGAGTGGAGGCCTCTGAGCCTCTCCACACTCTTAAGGGCTGGGGCAGTTTGATGCTACATCCGGAAGCACGTGGCTCCCCAGGTGGCTCAGTGGTAAAGAATCCGCCAGTGCAGGGGACACAGGGACACGGGTTCACTCCCTGGATTGGGAAGATGCTCTGAAATAGGAAATAGCAACCCACTCCAGTATTCTTGTCTGAGAAATCCAATGGACAGAGGAACCTGGCAGGCTACAGTCCAAAGGGTTGCAAAGAGTCAGACATGACTGAAGCAACTTAGCATGAACACACATAATCTTATTGATGGAGGAGACCTCTGCACCACCCCTTCCTGGGCTGGAGCCCACATTTGTTTCTTCTGCACTCTCAACTCTCTGGAAGAAAGTTACCTTGGAAATCCATTCCTGTAAGAAACACATAGAGAGTACATCATGGGAAAAACAGGGCTGGATGAAGCACAAGCTGGGATCAAGATTGCCAGGAGAAATATCAACAACCTCAGATATACAGATGACACCACCCTTATGGCAGAAAGTGAAGAGGAACTAAAAAGCCTCTTGTTGAAAGTGAAAGAGGAGAGTGACAAAGTTGCCTTAAAGCTCAGCATTCAGAAAACTAAGATCATGGCATCCAGTCCCACCACTTCATGGCAAATAGACGGGAAAACAATGAAAACAGTGACTGACTTTATTTTTCTGGGCTCCAAAATCACTGCAGATGGTGACTGCAGCCATGAAATTAAAAGACGCTTACTCCTTGGAAGGAAAGTTATGACCAATCCAGACAGCGTATTCAAAAGCAGAGACATTACTTTGCCAACAAAGGTCCGTCTAGTCAAAGCTATGGTTTTTCCAGTAGTCATGTATGGATGTGAGAGTTGGACTGTGAAGAAAGCTGAGCACCAAAGAATTGATGCTTTTGAACTGTGGTGTTGGAGAAGACTCTTGAGAGTCCCTTGGACTGCAAGGAGATCCAACCAGTCAATCCTAAAGGAAATCAGTCCTGAATATTCATTGGAAGGACTGATGCTGAAACTTTAAAACTCAATACTTTGGCCACCTGATGTGAAGAACTGACTCATTGGTAAAGACCCTGATGCTGGGGAATTTTGAAGGCAGGAGGAGAAGGGAACAACAGAGGATGAGATGGTTGGATGGCATCGCCGACTCGATGGACATGAGTTTGAGCAAGCTCCAGGAGTTGGTGATGGACAGGGAAGCCTGGTGTGCTGCAGTCCATGGGGTTGCAAAGAGTCAGACACAAATGAGGGATGGAACTGAACTGAAGAAACACAGAGGGTGCCCTTAACACTAGGCCCTGGGCTTCCTGCAAGAGTCATCCTGCCCCTAGCTATTTGTCACACTGTAGGTTAGGACGCTTTAGGGAGTCGTGACATTAATTTACAGATGGTGGCCATTAAAAATGTAGTTCACCATGGCTGACGTTAGAGGATAATCCCAGGTAGAAAGCGTGCTGTGATGTGGTATGTGTCTGTGTGTGTGCAGGGCAGAGATGGAAGATGTGTCATGAGTCATGCTTTTAAAAGTTTGACAGCCTTTAGTTGAACAGGAAAAGGTTCCTCCATCTGGGTGTCAGGCTGAGTTTAGAGTGGGTGATGGTACAGTCAAGGCCAGAGAAGTGTAGAAATTCATCCCAGGTGGACTCCCTCTCTCTATTGTTCTGCAAACCAAAGGCAAAGAAGGAAAGGATCTCAAAGAGCTGCGAGCCTCCTCAGCTACAGATGGTGAGTGAAGGGGAAGGCAGTTAGGCAAACAGGCCGTCGATGTCTCAGGAGATTGAGAGCGGCTGCTTCAAGGCCTAGATTTATGAGCAGAGCCGCTGCCTTTGTGCCCCCGAGCAGACAGTTGCCATGCCATTGCGCTGGGGTAGCGCCTCCCCCTCCGAGGTGATGGGTTGTGACGCCGCTTGCCTGAGTGAGTGCAAAGAGCATTCTGTTGTCTGCACACACACAAACACACACACACTCCCAACGCAAGGCTCCCAGCAGGAGGATCTCATTTGGACAATGTATGGATACTTCCCCCCAATCCAGTTACGGCTGCTTATTAGGCAGCAGCATGCCTAATTTAAGGGGGACAATCTGCAGCTGGAAATTTTAATTAACAGTGAAATGAAGTGTGAGTCTGGAAAAAGGAATAATGGTTTCCACGGGCCTCACCCTGGGGTAAACTTGGACGCTTCCTTGGGCAGCTCTCAGTTCCGTGGAAGACGTGCTGGCCTGGGACTCTGAGAGACCTCTGGACCCCAGTGCTGGTGCTGCCAGAGGTTCACTGGCTGTTCTTCCCTCTGGGTTACAAGGTCCTCACCTCTAAAAGAGGAGAGATCACTAGTGAGGGTCCCAGAGGATTGATAGAGTTCAGACCTTAGGGCTGCTTACAAGGAGTGTAATCTTAAGAACACTTTGGTCACCTGATGTGAAGAGCCAACTCGCTGGAAAAGACACTGATGCTGGGAAGGATTTGGGGGCAGGAGGAGAAGGGGACGACAGAGGATGAGATGGTTGGATGGCATCATGGACTCAATGGAGCTGCGTTTGAGCAAACTCTGGGAAATGGTGAAGGACAGGGAAGCCTGGTGTGCTGCAGTCCATGGGATCACAAAGAGTCAGACATGACTTAGTGACTGAACAGCAACAACAATCTTAAGAAGGTCATGTAACCTCTGTGAGCCTTGGTTTCCTCATCTGTGAAACCAAGCCTTGAAGGTTAGTTTCCTGGCAGAGTTGTTTTAGGGTTTCCTGGTAGATCAGGTGGTAAAGAATCTGCCTGTCAATGTAGGAGACCTGAGTTTGATCCCTGGGTCAAGAAAATCCCTAGAGAAGGGAATGGCAACCCACCCAGTATTCTTGCCTGGGAATTCCATGGACAGAGGAGCCTGTCAGGCTGCAGTCCACATGGCCTCAGAGTCAGAAAAGACTGAGCGACTAACACACACACAGGGTTGTTGTACTAAATGAGCCAATATTTGTTAACGTTCTTGGCACATTGCTGGCCCCAGCCGAGTCCTCAAGAAGTGTTAAGTCATATTATCATCACTTTCTGGTTCCAGAATTCCATATTTCATAGAAAAAATGAGGTCCAGGTTACATTTTTTTTTTCAGAATGATGGTAGAAATGAAAAGTGAGAGTTTTATTTTTTTAATTTATTTAAAGATTTAAAAATTTGTTTTTAATTGGAAGATAATTGCTTTATAATGTTGTGTTGATTCCTGCCTTGCAACAAGACGAATCAGCTGTAATCATATATATAGATCCCTTTCTTTTGAGCCTCCCTCCTACCCCCTCATCCCACCCCTCTATATCATCACAGAGCCCCAGGCTGGTGCCCTGTGTTATACAGTGGCTCCACCCTCATTGGCTGAGTGGAGGCCTCTGAGCCTCTCCACACTCTTAAGGGCTGGGGCAGTTTGATGCTACATCCGAAGCACGTGGCTCCCAGGTGGCTCAGTGGTAAAGAATCCGCCAGTGCAGGGGACACAGGGACACGGGTTCACTCCCTGGATTGGGAAGATGCCCTGAAATAGGAAATAGCAACCCACTCCAGTATTCTTGTCTGAGAAATCCAATGGACAGAGGAACCTGGCAGGCTACAGTCCAAAGGGTTGCAAAGAGTCAGACATGACTGAAGCAACTTAGCATGAACACACGTAATCTTATTGATGGAGGAGACCTCTGCACCACCCCTTCCTGGGCTGGAGCCCACATTTGTTTCTTCTGCACTCTCAACTCTCTGGAAGAAAGTTACCTTGGAAATCCATTCCTGTAAGAAACACATAGAGAGTACATCATGGGAAAAACAGGGCTGGATGAAGCACAAGCTGGGATCAAGATTGCCAGGAGAAATATCAACAACCTCAGATATACAGATGACACCACCCTTATGGCAGAAAGTGAAGAGGAACTGAAAAGCCTCTTGTTGAAAGTGAAAGAGGAGAGTGACAAAGTTGCCTTAAAGCTCAACATTCAGAAAACTAAGATCATGGCATCCAGTCCCACCACTTCATGGGAAATAGATGGGGAAACAGTAGAAACAGTGTCAGACTTTATTTTTGGGGGCTCCAAAATCACTTCAGATGGTGAATGCAGCCATGAAATTAAAAGACGCTTACTCCTTGGAAGGAAAGTTATGACCAATCCAGACAGCATATTCAAAAGCAGAGACATTACTTTGCCAACAAAGGTCCGTCTAGTCAAAGCTATGGTTTTTCCAGTGGTCATGTATGGATGTGAGAGTTGGACTGTGAAGAAAGCTGAGCACCAAAGAATTGATGCTTTTGAACTGTGGTGTTGGAGAAGACTCTTGAGAGTCCCTTGGACTGCAAGGAGATCCAACCAGTCAATCCTAAAGGAAATCAGTCCTGAATATTCATTGGAAGGACTGATGCTGAAGCCGAAAACTCCAATACTTTGGCCACCTGATGTGAAGAACTGACTCATTGGTAAAGACCCTGATGCTGGGGAATTTTGAAGGCAGGAGGAGAAGGGAACAACAGAGGATGAGATGGTTGGATGGCATCGCCGACTCGATGGACATGAGTTTGAGCAAGCTCCAGGAGTTGGTGATGGACAGGGAAGCCTGGTGTGCTGTAGTCCATGGGGTTGCAAAGAGTCAGACACAAATGAGGGATGGAACTGAACTGAAGAAACACAGAGGGTGCCCTTAACACTAGGCCCTGGGCTTCCTGCAAGAGTCATCCTTGCCCCTAGCTATTTGTCACACTGTAGGTTAGGACGCTTTAGGGAGTCGTGACATTAATTTACAGATGGTGGCCATTAAAAATGTAGTTCACCATGGCTGACGTTAGAGGATAATCCCAGGTAGAAAGCGTGCTGTGATGTGGTATGTGTCTGTGTGTGTGCAGGGCAGAGATGGAAGATGTGTCATGAGTCATGCTTTTAAAAGTTTGACAGCCTTTAGTTGAACAGGAAAAGGTTCCTCCATCTGGGTGTCAGGCTGAGTTTAGAGTGGGTGATGGTACAGTCAAGGCCAGAGAAGTGTAGAAATTCATCCCCGAGGTGGACTCCCTCTCTCTATTGTTCTGCAAACCAAAGGCAAAGAAGGAAAGGATCTCAAAGAGCTGCGAGCCTCCTCAGCTACAGATGGTGAGTGAAGGGGAAGGCAGTTAGGCAAACAGGCCGTCGATGTCTCAGGAGATTGAGAGCGGCTGCTTCAAGGCCTAGATTTATGAGCAGAGCCGCTGCCTTTGTGCCCCCGAGCAGACAGTTGCCATGCCATTGCGCTGGGGTAGCGCCTCCCCCTCCGAGGTGATGGGTTGTGACGCCGCTTGCCTGAGTGAGTGCAAAGAGCATTCTGTTGTCTGCACACACACACAAACACACACACACTCCCAACGCAAGGCTCCCAGCAGGAGGATCTCATTTGGACAATGTATGGATACTTCCCCCCAATCCAGTTACGGCTGCTTATTAGGCAGCAGCATGCCTAATTTAAGGGGGACAATCTGCAGCTGGAAATTTTAATTAACAGTGAAATGAAGTGTGAGTCTGGAAAAAGGAATAATGGTTTCCACGGGCCTCACCCTGGGGTAAACTTGGACGCTTCCTTGGGCAGCTCTCAGTTCCGTGGAAGACGTGCTGGCCTGGGACTCTGAGAGACCTCTGGACCCCAGTGCTGGTGCTGCCAGAGATTCACTGGCTGTCCTTCCCTCTGGGTTACAAGGTCCTCACCTCTAAAAGAGGAGAGATCACTAGTGAGGGTCCCGGAGGATTGATAGAGTTCAGACCTTAGGGCTGCTTACAAGGAGTGTAATCTTAAGAACACTTTGGTCACCTGATGTGAAGAGCCAACTCACTGAAAAAGACACTGATGCTGGGAAGGATTTGGGGCAGGAGGAGAAGGGGACGACAGAGGATGAGATGGTTGGATGGCATCATGGACTCAATGGACCTGCGTTTGAGCAAACTCTGGGAAATGCTGAAGGACAGGGAAGCCTGGTATGCTGCAGTCCATGGGATCACAAAGAGTCAGACATGACTTAGTGACTGAACAGCAACAACAATCTTAAGAAGGTCATGTAACCTCTGTGAGCCTTGGTTTCCTCATCTGTGAAACCAAGCCTTGAAGGTTAGTTTCCTGGCAGAGTTGTTTTAGGGTTTCCCTGGTAGATCAGGTGGTAAAGAATCTGCCTGTCAATGTAGGAGACCTGAGTTTGATCCCTGGGTCAAGAAAATCCCCTAGAGAAGGGAATGGCAACCCACTCCAGTATTCTTGCCTGGGGAATTCCATGGACAGAGGAGCCTGTCAGGCTGCAGTCCACATGGCCTCAGAGTCAGAAAAGACTGAGCGACTAACACACACACAGGGTTGTTGTACTAAATGAGCCAATATTTGTTAACGTTCTTGGCACATTGCTGGCCCCAGCCGAGTCCTCAAGAAGTGTTAAGTCATATTATCATCACTTTCTGGTTCCAGAATTCCATATTTCATAGAAAAATGAGGTCCAGGTTACATTTTTTTTCCCAGAATGATGGTAGAAATGAAAAGTGAGAGTTTTATTTTTTTAATTTATTTAAAGATTTAAAAATTTGTTTTTAATTGGAAGATAATTGCTTTATAATGTTGTGTTGATTCCTGCCTTGCAACAAGACGAATCAGCTGTAATCATATATATAGATCCCCTTTCTTTTGAGCCTCCCTCCTACCCCCTCATCCCACCCCTCTATATCATCACAGAGCCCCAGGCTGGTGCCCTGTGTTATACAGTGGCTTCCCACTACCACTAGCTATGAACAGTTTTATTTTGTGAATGCTTCTTCTGTTCTAGATACTATTCTTATTACTTGACAAACACTGTAATTTTAAATCTTCCCATTGACCCCAAGCAGAGAAGGCAATGGCACTCCACTCCAGTACTCTTGCCTGGAAAATCCCATGGATGGAGGAGCCTGGTAGGCTGCAATCCATGGGGTCGTGAAGAGTCGGACACGACTGAGGGACTTCACTTTCACTTTTCCTTTCATGCATTGGAGAAGGAAATGGCAACCCACTCCAGTGTTCTTGCCTGGAGAATCCCAGGAACGGGGGAGCCTGGTGGGCTGCCGTCTTTGGGGTCTCACAGAGTCGGATATGACTGAAGTGACTTAGCAGCAGCAGCACTGACCCCAAGAGGGAAGTACTGATGAGTTTCCTACTCTGCCAACAGGAAATAAGTGGAAACAGTGGGAAGGGAAGTGACTTCACTAAGACTCTACAGTCCGTAAGGGACTGATTTTGGAACCTGTGAAGCTGAGCTCACACTTAATAACCATCGCCTTGTGCTGTCTCTAGATTTTAACTGTATTTCCAGGACTTAGACCCAGTCTTCTGGACGCCTAATCTGATTAGATTGCCCCAAACACTGAAGATGTGAGCAGATGTCAGAGAGGAAGAAAACCTTTCTCTCTCCTTCTGGATTCTTTTGCCTGGTCTTAGAATTAAATTAACGTTAGGCAGACCAACAGGAGAAACTCTAATTTAATTTTGAATGCACAGGAACGCCCTCCCACCCCCCACCCGCCGCCTTACATGAGAGGTTCAGAGACAGAAAGATAAAATCAGGAAGATGTGCCATCCCAAGCTAAAGAGTAGAGTAGGAGCCTGGGGCTGTAGAGGGAGGTGGGTGATTCACAGGATGATGAGAAGAGCAGATGTTCAGTAATTAAATGTTTGCCTGTCACAGGTCATAAAATCTTATTTCTGATAATCATTCTTCTTATGGGCAAGGCCCCCAGTTTAAATTCTTTGAGGGAAGGGGGAAAAGTTTCTCTTGAGCCCATGGGATCTCGAATGCCTTCAGCTCAAAATAATTCACATGCCAAATGGGCGTATCTGGGGGATGGATAAATTAGGAGCTTGGGATTAGCAGATACAAACTACTGTATATAAAACATAAACGGCAAGTCCTACTGTATAGCCCAGGGAACTGTGTTCAACATCTTGTGATAAACTATAATGGAAAAGAATATGTATATATGACGAATCACTTTGCTGTGTACCAGAAGCTCACACAATATTATAAATCAACTTCAGTTCAATAAAAAAAAAAAAATTTTTAAAGAATGGAAAAATTCAGGACCAGACAGCTTCACTGGTAAATTTTACCAGTTTAAAGAAGAATTAACACCAATCCTTCTCAAACTCTTCAGAAAAATAGAGAGTAAGGGAACACTTCCTAACTTATTCTATGAAGCCAGTATTTTTCCTTGATAATAAAGTAAACAAAGATATCACAAGGGAAAGAAAATGATGGGCCAATGTCTTGTTGCTTTGGGTCTTCCCAGGTGGCTCAGTGGTAAAAAAACCTGCCTGCAGGAGGTTAAATGCAGGAGATGCGAGACGTGGGTTTGATCCCTGGTTTGGGAAGATCCCCTGGAGTGGGAAATGGCACCCCACTCTAGTATTCTTGCCTGATAAATTCCATGGGCAGAGGAGCCTGGCGAGCTACAGTCCACAGGGTCACAAAGAGTCAAACAGGACTGAGCGACTGAGCACAAGCTCATCGTTGCTTTGTACTGTTGGGTTAGTTTCTCCTGCACAGCAGAGTGAATCCCCTCTTCCCGGGATTTCCTTCCCATTTAGGTCACCACAGAGCGTGGAGCAGAGTTCCCTGTGCTCTGTAGTAGGTTCTCATTAGTCATCTGTTTCATCCATAGTACTGTACATATGTCAATCCCAATCCATCCCACCCTCCGCATCCTCCCTTGGTGTCCGTACATTTGTTCTCTACATCTTTTTAAAATATTGATGCAAAAATCCTCACCAAGATACTAGCAACCCAAATCAAGCAGGAGCATATAAAAAGAATAAGATGTCATGACCAAATGAGATTTATCCCAAGAATGTGTAGGTGATTAAACATATGAAAATAAGTTGATGTAACACAGCATAAACAGAGTGAAAAAAATAACCTCATGATCAAAGTGGGACATCTTGGGGAGGACTGTTCTGAACAGACAATCTCAGCCAGTCAGGGAAGATGAGGGGAGCATGGACAGTGAGCCATTACAGAGGCTCAGGAGCCGTACTGGACATGGGTATGCCCAGGAAGCTAATGGTTAGTATGGAATCCAGCTCAAGAAACCTTCATGGAGCCTGGCATTGTGCCTGGGATGGGTTGCTATTGTTTTAGTTGCTAACTTGTGCCTGACTCTTTTGTGACTCCATGGACTGTAGCCTCCAGGATCATCTGTCCATGGGATTTCCCAGGCAAGAATACTGGAATGTGTTGCCGTTTCCTTCTCCAGGGGGTTTCCCCAACCCAGGGACCGAATCTGTGTCTCCGCCATTGATAGGCAGATTCTTTACCACTGAGCCACCAGGGAAGCCCCTGGCATGTGTTAGGCCCTCAATAAGTACTGCCTGCCTGCATGCATGAATAGATGAATGAATGAATGATGGCTAGAGAATGAGTAAATGATAACATAGAATCATTGTAAGGGAAGAAAAATGACTGTCCCTCTACCCTTCTAGTTTCTTGGTTGAGACCTCCACTCCCCATAAAAAAAAAAAAAAAAGACAGATTAACAGGAGAAAAACATGTATACCTCCTGTATATATGGGGATACCCAAGAAAACTAAGGAACTCCCTAAAATAGCCCAAACCACCAGCTTAAATTTTATCTTCAGCTGAAGTCATAAGAAAGATGCAGAGCAATGAGGGTTGGGGATGTGTGGCAGTGGGGAAGGAAGGTTCTAGGAGGTGACCAAGAAAAGCAAGTAAGCAAGGGTATGGTCGTGATGCAGATTTCAGTCACTGCCTTCTCCACTGATAAAAGTTTTAGAGATTTAGTCATTGTCCTCTTCCAGGTTACAGAGAGGAAGACACCCTTATAAATGTAAGATTTTTGCTTCTTCCAAAAAGGTTAACTTGGACTCAGTTTCCAGTTTCTCCTGTGTCTGCTGTATCTTAAAAAAAAAAAAACCAGCCCCCCAAAAATCCATATGCCAGAGAGGCATATTTGGGGATGGCAAATTCTGCTCCCCTTCATCATCTTCTGTTGGAATGTACTGGAAGGAATTGTAAATGGAGTCCAGAAATGTGAGTGATTGATGAGGATCTCAGGAAATGTCACTGTAAAACTGATGAATGAGCTAACGTCATGCATTTACTCCAGCTCAACTAGCATTTCCCGGCTTCTCCCTGTGTCCCTACCACTAGGCCAGTCTCTCTAAAATGCCATCCAGCGGGCATCTATTGCACACCCAGCCGGGCCCTATGCTGGGCTCCAGGGAACAGTGGGGAACAAGACAGACTCTGTTTCTGACTTCCTGGAGCTCTCAGACAACTGGAAGGTGTGATTAAGCAGAAAGAAAGCACAGAAATGAATGGGTTTCTTCTGTCCTGCGGTGATGCATGCCGATGTTTGACTCCTGACACGAGGCAGAGGATGGCTGACTCTTCTTTCTCCTCCTGCTCTCTCTCTCTCTGTCTCTCTGCAGTTTCAGAGACCTCACGACTATTCCCCGCCCTTTCGATTTGGCACGGTGCCCAATGGCAGTACGGAGAGAAACATCCGGAACAACTACCCCTACATGCACCAGTACATGACCAAATTTAACCAGAAGGGAGTCGAGGACGCCTTGGTCAGCTTGAAAACAGGGTAAGGATGGTTTTTCTTTTGCTCTGCAGGCCTGCCCGTCCATGCGCCTTACAGACAATGACTGCACGCCTCGGTGCTTGTCTGTTTCCCCATTGTAATTTCTCAAGAGCTGGAGGTCAAGGAGGCCCCCCGCTGAGGGCTGTTTTTTGTTAATCTGATGAGAATCCAAGCCTTCCTTCTGAGTTGTATTAAGCAAAAAGCAAATCCAGGACACTTTGAAATGCAGAGAACCAGTGGGATCTCTTAAACTGATAAAGAAGTTGGCCCAACTCAGTGGGATTATTTTAGCCATAGGAAGATCTAAGGAGATGGAATTTATATAAAGTGGTGAAAACAAAGTGCTATCAATTTTTATCTGATTTTAGGTAGGAGTTTATGAGGTGTAGCCTTCTGTAGAAGAGTGTCACATTGAGGAAGGAGAAAGGAAATATGGAGAGAAAAGCAGTGAGAACTCAGTCTCTCTAGAGGAACAGTGAACATTCTCGTCTACCTGTTGGCATGGTGGAAGTTAGCAGATGCGAAATAACTGAGGCTGTAAACAGAAGACCTGTTTTATGACCTCAGACAATTAATCAATCACCCTCAGTCTCATATGTGAAGTGGGAATGATGATAAGACCTAATTCTTAGGGGTTTTAGGAGGATTAAGAGGAAATTTACTGTAAAGCATTTCAGATAGTGCCTGGCACTGAAACGGGACCTAATTGCTGGTGTTATTTGGTGTAAAGGTTAAATTCTATTCCGTGGACTCTTCAACTTTTTGAAAAGTCAGGGATGTGTGAAATGTGTTTTTGAAAGGGTTCCATTAAAAATAATTTTGTTTTAAATGGTGGGATTGTTTAAAGAGGAAATTTTTGCTTATCCAGAAAATTAACTTACATGTACCCTCTCAGCTGTCAGGAATTCTGACAAGTAAAACAGGCTGCAGTGTATTCTCCTTGCAGATTAACACACAGCCTCTTTCTCTTGACTGTTCTGCCAGGCATTGAGAAGGTCTTGCTGCTGCTTTTTTTCCGGTGGGGCAGAGGGACCCCTCTGCATCATGCCCAGATCTCTGCATCATTTCCAGGAGCTGAGGCCAATGGCATTTTGTCTTGCAGTCTCCTTAGGATCTCTTGGTATCTCAACAGGGGCTGGGAGAGCATTTATTTAGAAGTCGAGCCTGTTACTTATCCAAAACTCATTCACACACTGCTCATGACTTTTTAAAAACTTACTGAAAAGCATAACAAAAATTCAGAAAATGTAAAAGTGTTAAATATGCAGCTCGATGACTTTGTCCAACTGACCTAACCACCCAGATCCTTCAGCTCTCCCATCTCCCACCTCCTCTCCCTCCTCCGGTCGGTAACTTTTCTTGCCTGTTCACTCGATGCCAGCCCCTGTATGCCAGCTGTTGTCCCGGACTACAGTACTTTTCAAGGCACTGTCCTGTAAGATTAGAAATGTTTTCTTTAGTTTTTGTGCTTGTTTGTTTTTTATGCATTATTTGCACGAAAAGTATTATAAACCTATTACAGTACAGTACCATATAGCCAACTGAGTTAGCTGGGGACTAAGCTAACTTTGCTGGACTTACAAACAAATTGGATTTAATGAACTCACTCTCGGAATGGAACTTGTTCGTATGTAGGGGACTTACTGTACTGTCTTCCATCTACCATCCTCACTTCTAAAACCGCAGGTTCTTTTGCCCTGTTATTCTAACATATAACGAAATCACGTTTTCTTTTTGGATTGCCCTTTTTCTGGCTCACCATTCTGTTAGCGGGGTCACTGCATGTCTTTCTGGTTCTTTCATTCTCGTTGCTACGCAGAATGTTTGGTGTGGGGACACACCACACCGCACACATCTCTTCTAACCGTGATGGACGTGGGGGTGGTGTTCCACGTGGGGCTATTGTGAGTCAAGCTCCTTAGGGCTTTTTCCTACATGTCTTTTGTTGCACAAGCGAATACATTTTCCTTGTTATATACCTAACAGTGGAATTGCCAAACAATAGAATGTGGGATGTTCACTTTCGGTAGATATCAGAAAAGACAGATTTTTGATGACTTTCCAGCTTAGCCACAGGTGTGAGTTTTTATTTGTTTCCATTGTGGTATTTTCATCAATATATACTGTTATTCTGAACAGACCATGAGGATAAATGTGAGGACAATAGTTTGGAACAATGGTTGAGGGCTGACTGGTCTCCTCTTCATCTATCTGTCACCCAGAGGACAAAATAGGTTTTATTCTTTTTTTCAATTTTTTTTAATAACACTAACAAAAAGGGTAGAGATATACAAACCATCCCTTGTCATAAATTGTACGAATTGTTCTTGGGAAGCCATATAATGATTATAACATCCATCTTAGCAAACTTGGGCAGATGGTGGGTTTATTCTATGTTCAATCTCCAGAGAGGAGAATGCATGACATTGTTACTTTAAACGCAGAAACTAGAGCTAAAGTGATGTGTCTTTTTTTTTTTTTTTTTTTAAGAAATAACTACACACACTGTTACAGGTGAGGGCACTCCTCCTTATACTTGGAGATTCTGTCTCAGTGGAGTTGATATTAGGGGAAATCACTTATATGTTTAACAGGCTTCTCAGATAATTATTTAAATCAAATTTTGAATAGATAGTTCATTTACACAATTCAAAAATAAAAAATTAAACAGTGGAGAGCCTTCCTTCCACACTGTGCCTTTTTTGCCTAGTACCCTCTGCGCATGCGTGCTAAGTTGCTTTAGTCGTGTGACTCTTTGCGACCCCATGGACTGTGACCCACCAGGCTCCTCTGTCCATGGGATTCCCCAGGCAAGAATACTGGAGTGGGTTACGATTTCCTCCTCCAGGGGATCTTCCTGACCCATGGATCAAACCTGCGTCTCCTACATCTCCTGCATTGGCAGGCACGTTCTTACCGCTATACCGTCACCCGGGAAGCCCCAGTACCCTACGAAGTAATCGCCTTTACTGCTTTTCCTGTGTATCCTCCCAGATCTTTCTCTATCAAAGCATAAACAGCTGCAGAGATTTTTTTATTTTACAGATTTATAGTCTTTTTCATTGTGTGAGTGTACCATATGGTATTTCATCAGTCCCCTACTGATGGATATTTAGGATATCATTTTTTGTTGTTGTTGCAAACAATACTGCAGTGAATATTCTTACATGTGCGTCACATCCATTGTAGGAGAAATTTCTTGGATTGCTGGGTGAAAGACTACACACATAGCTGTGATTTTGACAAACATTGACAAATTTCCCTCCCAAGGAAATTCACCTTTACCCACTGCTGTATAAACGTACCTGTGTCCCCAAAGTCTTTGTCAACACAGCGTGTCATCAGTCTTTGAAAAGTTTGCAAAGATAATAGGTAAAACATGTGCCAACATTTAAATGTGCACCATTTTTATTATCCGTAATTTTTTTTTTGCCAAATGTAATTAAAAGCCTTCTGCAACTACTTTTTTGAAAGCATTCATTATTTTTTTTCTCTTGTTTTGATGATCTTTTCTTATTAATTTATCTATTAGAGAAATGAGCCCTTTATTTGTGGTGTGATTACAAATGTTTGTCCCAGTTTTCTGTTGTTGTTACTTTATCTTTTGAGCCTGCAGATAATTTTTTTTTTCCCTGTGGAGATTTATATTTTGTATAGTCACACTCATCAGTCTTTTTTTTTCCATCACTGATTTTGAGTTGTAATTCAAAACTCCTTTTCACTCAGATATAAAATAGTTTTATCCTCTTCTATTTTGGTTGCATTTTTAATATTTGGAATTTTTCTTGGTCTAAAGTATGAGAGGACCTTCCCTGGCAGCTCAGATGGTAAACATACTACGTGCAATGCGGGAGACCTGGGTTCAATCCCTGGGTCAGGAAGATCCCCTGGAGAAGGGAGGTGGGCATCCACTCTAGTATTCTTTCCTGGAGAATTCCATGGACAGAGGAGCCTGGCAGGCTGCAGTCCATGGGGTCGCAAAGATGACTCCTCAGATGATTATGAGAACTAAATTTGAGAACTGCCATCACCAAACTGCACCAAGGTCTGACAGCCTCTGTGTTGATCATGTCTGCTCATCCCGTCGTGAGACTTCTGTCTTTCAGGTGTCCACTTCACCACACTGAGTTGCCTTTTCCCTTTCCCATCCCATTTTATTTTTAAATTTTTCATTTTGAAATACATTACTTTAAAATCAGATCAGATCAGTCGCTCAGTCATGTCCGACTCTTTGCGACCCCATGAATCGCAGCACGCCAGGCCTCCCTGTCCATCACCAACCCCCGGAGTTCACTGAGACTCACGTCCATCGAGTCAGTGATGCCATCCAGCCATCTCATCCTCTGTCAGGAACTGTATTATGAAATTATTTTATAAGAGTAAATATCATGAGGATATACAGTTTAAGGAATAATAAACTCATTTAATTATAATAATAAGAAAATAAACCCCAGCTTTGAAAAAATAGACATTCCCTTCCTTCACTATGTATAGCATCTCTAGAAGTTTCTTTTCTCAAAAGGTACAGGGAGGTACCCTACGTGCTTCTGGATTGTTGGATTTCAAGATATTCCCTTTATGCTACCCCCAGTATGCTAAAATCCAGTGAGGCTTGGCTTAGAAAACCCAGAGCAAGTAGCTCAGCTGTTGGGTCCCACCCCTCCACTCACAAGTCTCAGTGACATCTGTGCTTTAGTGATTATAAGTACATATACAGCAGGGTCAATAAAACAGGGAGGCTCCTTTATGAATTGTAACTTACTAGAAGAGTCTGAAACACAAGAGGGACTTTGGATTATGGTTAAACAAGAGTCCCAGCTCAGTCTGAGTCTGGGCTCTATCGTTAGCTAGCTGTGACCTTGGACAAGTCATGTCACCTCAATTTCCCCATCTATTTCAAGCCACCTCAATTTCAAGTCATGAGCCTCAATTTCCCCATCTAAAGAGTAAAAGGGCTGGATTCTTCAGTCTCTGAAATAATTCTGAGATTCTTTTACTTGTGTCAGCACTTGAACACTTCTTTAGCACTTTCCAAAATGCAAAATCCAGACAAACCACAATTATAAACGGCTGTCAGTTTTGCAGAAAAGATTTAGAATAACTCTCCACAGCTGGATGTCTCCAACCCTGGCCAGGGAATGAACTCTACCTAAATCAAATGTGTGTCCGTGTTAGTCGCTCAGTCGTGTCCGACTCTTTGCAATCCCATGGACTGTAGCCCACGAGGCTCCTCTGTCCATGGACTTCTCCAGGCAGGAATACTGGAGTGAGTTGCCATTTGCCTTCTCCAGGGGATCTTCCCAACCCAGGGATCGAATCCGGATCTCTTGCATTGCAGGCACATTCTTAACTGACTGAGCCACCAGGGAGGCCCACCTGAATCGAATGGTTACTTATAAAAATGCAAGGTTTTGGACTCAACACAAGACCTTCTCTTTAGTGGTAGAGATTTTGGATTTGCATTTTAACAAGCATCCTGCTGCTCCAAGGTGATTTTGATACAAGGTAAAATCTGAGAACTACTGTTCGCAAGTTCAATAAATACATTATGCACATGAAGAGTAGGCCAGCCAATATAAACATGTAGCTTGTCTTCAGAATCCAGAATCACTTTAAGAGTCTTGGGGCACAGAAACTTGAAACTAAGTGGTTGTGTAATTTGAAACTAAGTTTTTTAAGTGTCATGGTTTATTGAAATTTATAATAAATGGAGATAAAACATCCCAGAAAAATATCAAGTAAATCAGTGAGAAAATAAGGTTGATCTGCAAATATTGACAGATGGGGGTTTTCAGGAACAGCTCTGTGATGACATGTGGGGGTCTCCCGAACCAAAGGTGGATGAGCATTTCATGACCCTGGGTTTCCAGGCCAACTGGGTCTGAATCAGTTGTTGTTGTTTAAGCACTAAGTCATGTCCAACTCTTTTGTGACCCCGTAGACAGTAGCCCACCAGGCTCCTCTATCCTTGGAACTCTCCAGGCAAGAATACTGGAATGGGTTGCCATTTTCTCCTCTGGGATCTTCCCAACCCACACCCATGTTTCCTGCATTGGCAGGCAGATTCTTTACTCCTGAGCCACCTGGGAAGCCCACCTGAATCAGTAGGGATGCTAATAAAAATGTGAATTCCTGAGCCCCACTAAGCCAACAGAACCTGAGTCTCTGGAATTTGGAGATTCAAATTCCGGATCTGCATTTGAATTCCAGATCCCGTGCTTGGGAATCTGCATGCTTCAACAAGTTCTTCAGGTGACTGTGGTGTACAATAATCAAATGCGGGGCCCGTGTGCTTTAGAAGAGGGAACTGAAGCTGAAACGAGTGGAGACAGATTTAGATGTATAAACGCTCAGTCATCAGAAGCCAATGTTCTCCAAGTGGTTTTGGCAAGTAGGCAAAACTGCAAGCATAGCACTTACGCCAGATTTAAATTAAACAATCTACGTTCTTACGACTCTGAGGAGCCTAATATTTGAAGACATAGTGGGATGGTTTATGTGTTCTTATCTTAACTGACTTTCATGTCCAATTATGCGTATATAAATTTATGGAGAAGTCCCAGTTTCCTTTAGAAGCATCAGTCAGGCCTCCTCCCAAGTCCCTTTGCTGATCTCATTTCCAGTCCGACAGTGTTGGGAAGCAGACACGCATCTTTTGGCTTCTCTTACATTGAGTAGTTTGGAAGAAGAATTGGAAAGGCCCAAACTGTGCTCAGTGATGTGTCTGTATACTAAAAGGCGCAGGGTGGCCACATCTCTTTGCAAGTGTCAGCAGCATTTTCATAGGAAAGGTGAACATTTCCTCCCTGTGCTAGGGCCAGCACCTCCAAGCCTGTGGGGGTCAGGAGCCCCTGTTTTATTGGCACTGCTGGTGACTCAGATACACACAGTCCCTGGGCTTTGCAAGGTTAATTCATTGAGTACTGAGAACTGCTGTTCTGTCTGGAGTGGACAGGACCGAGAGGAGGAAGGGTTCAGAAAGAACAGAGGCATGGAGGAATACACATTTAGGTTTGGGAGAGGTAAGCTGAAAGTGCCTTTAGGACAACATCATGATATTTCATCTTTGCATTGATTGAAACCTAGCCATCTGTGAGATGCAGCTCCAAGTACTTCACGTGCATAATCTTGTTTCATCCTCAGAAGATGCCAGTGAGCTGGGTACCATTACTACCATTACTCAGAGGTACTATTTTTCCTCTGAGCTGGACACTATTATTGCTATGAACTGGTACTCTTACTGCTATGAGCTGGGTACTGTTATTGCTGTGAGCTTGGTACTCTTACTGCTATGAGCTGAGTACTATTATTCCTATGAGTTGGGTACTTAAAAAGATGAAGAACCTAAGGCTCTACAAGGTTAACGAATTACCCAACAGGCTAGTTAACTCAGTACTTCACACTGTAGAGTTATTGACTGTAGGAGTTAGGCTTGCTTCCCAACTTGTCAATGCCAGCGAGGCAATTGGATATGAGACTTGGAGTTCAAAGGAAAATTGAAAACCAAAGTTCTGTATTATATTATTGTGGAGGAAGAAATGTACCTCCTTTCTAGATTCTTGTGGCTAATCTAAGAATTAAATTGACATGAGACAGATTAACAGGAGAAAGTCAAACGGAAGTTTAATAACATGTAAACCCTGATGCTGGGAAAGATTGAGGGTGGGAGGAGAAGGGGACGACAGAGGATGAGATGGTTGGATGGCATCATTGGCTCAATGGACATGAGTTTGAGTAAACTCTAGGAGATGGTGATGGATAGGGAGGCCCTGGCATGCTGCGGTCCATGGGGTCGCAAAGAGTTGGACACAACTGAGCAACTGAACTGAACTGAACTGAAACCTTGGAGAGACCTGGGAAAACTGAGTAACTCACCAAAATGGCCAAAGACTCACCTTAAATACCATTTTCAACTAAAGACAAAAGAAGGTGTTGAGGGTAGTGGTTTGAAACTTCAAAGGGTAGGAAGGCAATTGCGATGGAGATGAAAAAGCAAATGTTTGATAAATAAATGTTTGCTGGGCCAGCAGAGTCAACAGAGTACACTCTCACCTCTAGGCCCAGCCTTGAATTTCCCTGACCACACTTGGCCCATGTCCTCTGCAGACGTCTCTGCTGATAGCTATAATCTGGGGACAGGTCCTCTGTCTTTCTTTTAGGCATTTAGGAGGAATGTCAAAGTTTCTTCCTGAGTCTTTTGGGCCTTGATTGTTTCAGCTTGAAATGATCTACATGCCAAAGAGATATTTTGGAGTGGTAAATTTTGCTCCCCTACAATATGTATTGTAAGTAAAATACTGGAGAAGACTCTTAAGAGTCCTTTGGACAGCAAGGAGATCAAACCAGTCAGTCCTAGAGGAAATCAGCCCTGAATACTCACTGGAAGAACTCATGCTGAAGCTGAAGCTCCAATACTTTGGCCACCAGATACTAAGAGCAGATTCACTGGAAAAGACCCTGATGCTGAGAAGGATTGAGGGCAGGAGGAGTGGGTGCAACAGCGGATGAGATGGTTGGGTGGCATCACCGACTTAATGGACATGAACTTGGGCAAACTCCCAGAGATGGTGAGAGACGGGGAGGCCTGGCGTGCTGCAGCCCATGGGGTCACAAAGAGTCCGATGCAACTTAGTGACTGAACAACAGCAACAACACAATATGTATATGTACATATATTTAATATGATGTATAACATGCAGATACTATATAACATATATGTGTCAGTTGGCAATCTGAGAGTTGATAAGGTCCCAGCATCCTCCTTTCCATCTCAGAAGAAACTGGTCCAGGGATGCTCAAATTGCCAGGGCAAAAGTAGACCAGGAAGGCATGAGTATCCTCAGTGATGCTGAGTTGCCATGCAGAGCGAGTTCTTTCAAGGGTGTCACCTGAGCACATTTTATCAGCTATATTTTACCAGTCAAGCAGAATCCCACTCAGAGGGTTCCTTTCCAGCTGCTGAGTTTGAAAACAGGCATAGATCTCAGGGTTTGGTGAGCTGTTCTCCTAAATGAAACAGCACAGTCTCCAGAGAAAATCGGATCGACAGTGACCTGGTTTCTGAGGTCCACCCCCACACGGCAAATAAAGCTCAAAAATAATTGCTACCACATCAGAGAGTTAGCAATTTTACCCTTAATAAAAACTCAAGAAAGCAGAGAAATCTTTTTTGTTCTTGAAATCATTTCTTGTTAAACTCCATTAAAACTATATTAAGGGATGTTCATAACCACCCATAAAGTATTAAAATTTTTTTAAATGGGGGAAGAGTTGAATAAAATGGGATCTGAATTCTGTAAATTCAGAGAAGAGAAAGAGGCAGAAATGAGACTGAAATGAAATACATCAAACATTATGAGAGATATTGTAGTTGATGAAGATTGTGGGCTTTCTATCCTCTTTTACTTAACACATTTTTCTGCAACAAAAGTGTTACTGTAGTAAGAAGGAAACAGTGTTTTTCTGAACATAATTCTTCAGTTCTTCTTACATTTCCTTCAGGCATTTCTCCACATGTTCATAGTTTACACATACTGAACCGGTGTCCTTACAAACCTGTTTGGCTTTTCTTGGTTAAATCTATACAGTTTTGTTGGACAATTATCACATTTAATGAGTAGGTGCTATTTCACTGAGTTAGAAGAAGATTAATTAATTTAACTTTTATTGCTGTGTGTTTTCATCGTACGCTGTCTGGCACTGGAGGGCCCTCCAAGAAAACAGTTGTTTCAGAAAGCTGGCTGATGCTGTTACTGTACCAGTTTGTTCAAACTGTCATCCTACATCATGTCTCAGACTTCTGTGCTGTGAACAACATTGTTTTTCTTTGCTGTAAGGTGCTTTTATCTTTTGGACAACAAGTCCTGTAATTCCTCATAGTGGTCTTTTTGCTCGGGCTTCTACATAACTCAGAGCTTAATTTATGATCTTCCGTTAGCAACTGCAGAGAGCTTACGGCGTAAATATCTGCTTTCTGACTTTCCCTAAGGCCTTACCTGCTTTTCCATCTCAGAATTCAGTTCACTCAAATTGCTTTCTCCATATGCTGAAAACTTCTTCTACTGCAGTTTGAATAACCTGCCTGAATTGTTTTGGAAACCAAATGAGGTATTTCCAACTAAAGGATATTATTTACCTGTGTGCCAGGTACTGTTCTGAATGCATTGCCTGAAGTGTCTTATTTAAACCCTGGGAGGCAACAATGATCATGATTTGCATTTACAATCGAGGAAGTAGGCACCGGGAAGGTTAAAGAGCTTGTCTGTGGTCACACTTGCTCCAGAGCCCACGGTTTGAGTCATGACTTAAAACACTAAATATGAACATTTCTAGAACAGTGCACAATTAGCCTGTTTCTGATTTCTCACTGTTATAAAAACCCAGAACTAATTTTGTCCATGCTTTAAAGTGTCTCTTCCTCTCTTTGAAAGTGTTAGTGCTGCTTTTAAAATGGTCAATATTTCTCCTTCCATTGAAATGGAGAAAAGAAATGAGCTCACAGAGAAAAGCCAACTGAGCAAAGGATACGTTCCTTATGTTGGGAGCTACGTAGTTAGGAAATTCTTCCTGGGGCAACTGAATGAGCAGGAGCTTCCTGGCAGATTCCATCTTGTCTCCTTAGGGATCACCTCTCCTGATTGGTCGCCAAATTCACACAGTTGAGTTGCCAAACTCAAACTTCAGATAGGACATCTCATTTCACCCTCATTCAACTCTGCCAAACAGGAGTTCTCTCCATTTTACGGAAGGTGAAACTGAGGCTCAAGGAGCAGAAGCAACTTGTCCAAAAGTTAAGTAAGTGACAGAGCTGGCCCTCAGACTCAGCCCAGCATCTCTTTCTGTCCTTGATGTCTGCCTCTCTGCTTGTCCCGACAAGTGAACGATTCTGGGAAATGCTGGCACTTTTGTCATGAGGCATGAGGTCTAGGACCAGAGAAGCTGATGCTCCTGCCCGTCAGGGGCTCAGATTTGGAAAATCTCGGTGGTGTGCCTCGTCTCTCTCCACTGTGAAAATTGTGAACCAGCTCCCACTGACCTGGTGCTAAAATGGTCCCCATGTTGACGCATCAGCCCTGTGTGTCCTCTTGCTCTTTCTGGCAGGAGTAGGAGGACGTGTGAGTCTTCCAGCTGCCAGGTTAGCTCTTAGCACAGGTCGGAAGATGCTGTCCACACCCCATGGTGAGTGCCTGGGGCCCAGACAGTGGCCTTTGCCCTCCTTCCATTGAGAGAAACGCAGGTTGAGGAGCAATAGAAACTCCAGCACCACTCCTCGGGTTTCCCTATGGTGCCAGTTCCCTAGCACTGCCGTAATAAATAACCACAAACTTGGAGGCTTGAAACAACAGAAATGTAATCTCTTCCAGCTCTTGAGTCCGCAAGTCTAAAAGCCAAGCGTCAGCAAGGCCACACTCCCTCCAAAGACCCTGGGGGAGAACTGTCCTTGTCTCTTCTCATTTCTGGCGGCTCTTGGCTTGGGCAGCATCATTCAGATCTCTGCTTCTGTCTCCATGTGACCTGGTTCCTCCATGTGACCTCCATGTGTCTCCTCTTTTTATGAGGGATGCTTCTAAGTCATCGGATTTAGGGCCCACCTAAACCCAGGATGATTTTGTCTGGAGAGCCTTAACTAATTACATCTGCAAAGACCCAGCTTCCCAATAAGATTGCATTCTGAGGTTCTGATGGATGTGAATTTTAGGGAGGGACACTATTCAACCCACCACACTCACCTGGGCACCACTGTGGTTTTCCCAACAGCATCCTCTGACAGGTGTCTGATGTGAGCACTGCCACAGAAGGCTCTCGCCTGGGGTCTGGGGTCTGCGGGGGAGGCCTCCATCCAGTATGTGCTTGGGAGTGTCACCCCGATGATGCTCAGTGGACAAGGATGCAATACGGGTTCTTGCATGTAAATTACCCCACCCCTCGGCGATGCAATCATTGTGTTGGCTAGTTTCCATCCCTGCTTCCTCATCTCAAATGCTTAGTTGTTCTCTCTCTGTGCCAGACGCTCTTATAAGCACTTACCTATAATTCTTCATTTAATTTCACAGCCGCCCCATGAGGGTTGACATATCCAGCATCTGCACTGGGTACACAGAGAAACGATCGTCAGGCATGGGAGGGGGAGAAATGTTTCCTGACTCTTCTAGTTGTTTCCTGGCTGGTCGAAGAATTAAATTGACATGAGACAGGTTAGCGGGAGAAAGTCAAACAAAATTTTAATAATGTGTACGTGGGAGAGACCCAGGAGAACTGGCTAACTCACCCAAAGGGCCCAAGCCTCACCTTAAATACCATCCTCAGCTAAAGACAAAAGAGGATGTTGGAGGTGGGAGGGTTGGAGCTTCCCAGGAGAGGAAGGCAAATGACATGGAGATGGAAAAGCAGATGTTTGGTGAATAAATTTGCCGGGCCATGGAGACGGTGGGACATACCGATCTTTAACCCCCGTTCTGTCTCCCCAAACAGAGTAAACCCATGTTCTTTGCAGACAGCTCTGTTGGTAGCTCTATTCTGGGAACAAGCCCTTCATCTAAATTCTTCAGGCAGTTAAGGAGGAGGTAAAAAGAAACATTTCCTGAGTCTCTTGTTTCTTAAAAATAATCAGCCTAACTTAGTCCTCATGCCAAAGAGACACCATTTGGGATGGCAAATTTGGCTCCCCTGTACTGCATGTGGGCTTCCCAAGTGGCTTAGAGGTAAAGACTCTGCCTTCAGTGCAGGAGATGCAGGTTCAATCCCTGGGTCGGGAAGATTGCCTGGAGAAGGACATGGCAACCCACTCTTAATTTTTAAGGAAATTTAAACAACCTGTCTGAGCCTTTTTCCCACATCTTCCAAATCCTGGAGGAAATAGATACCCACTCCAGTATTCTTGCCTGGGAAATCCCATGGACAGGGGAGCCTGGCAAGCTATAGTCCATAGGGTCGCAGAGAGTCGGACACAACTGAGTGAATGAGCGTGTATGCACACACTGCCACGCGCAGCTTAAGTCTCTTGCTGGTAAGCTTCAGAGATGGGATTTGAAGTGACTCTACCATCTCTGCTGTTAATCACTATGCTCTGTCACTTCTCACAAAAGAAGATATTCTTGCTGGTAAAAAATGCAGATAAATAAGCATCCATTTGACTGTGTCCTAATTCCAAATCACCCCCACTCCCTGCAGGTAAGCAGCGTGCTCTCTTTGATATACATGCCATTTCTCCCAGACCGTTGTCAGATGCATTTGCAAATATTTATGTGTTCACATATAATTATAAAATTTTATTCTGTGGGGTGCTTTCAAACTCTATGAAGTAAGGCACAGTTTGGTTTTTCAGTTAATAATGTGTTTTGAAGTGCCTTCCATGTCCATAGGTGTCTTTTGCCTTCATTCTCTTCGATGGCTGGAAAGAATTCCACGGTTTGCATATAGCACAGTTTATTATATTAGTTCCCTCTGGGGGGCTCTTGGTAATATGGTCATGTTAAAATCCACGATGAGGCATCTGTGCGCTTCAGCAAGTCATCCTCTAGGAATGATCTCAAGAAGTATGACTTCTGGGTCAGAGTATTTATACTTTCTAGAAAAGGTTAGTCTTATTCAGCTGATTGACTTATGTATTTTCTGAATGACCCCATGATTCAGAGCATCAACCTTGAGTTGAGAAATACCTAGCTTCATTTTCATACTCTGCTAATTACCAGCTCTGTGACTTCTGGAAATTTAAATAACCTCTCTGAACCTATTTCCCACATCTTCCAAATCCTGGAGGAAATAGCTACCCACTCCAGTATTCTTGCCTGGAAAATCCCATGGGCAGAGGTACCTGGTGGGCTACAGTCCATGGAATCACAAAGAGTCAGACAGGATTGACACACACATTTAGAACTCCTTTGAGGATTGAATGAATTGACTTAGGGAAAATTCCCGGCGCTGTATCAGACGCATAATAGGGTTTCATTGATTCTTTCCCCAGTCTCTCACTGTCATGTATTTTCTGGCCTTTGAGAATCCCTGTCTTTCAGTCCTGGTATGTGACAAGTTCAGCAGGATCACCTTCTCTACCAGGAGTGTGTGGTGATGCTTAAGAGCCAAGCATCCTGGATTCGGCGAATTCCCTCTCTGCTGACGGTCAGCTGTGGGACTTTAGACAAGCTAATTAACTTCCTAGACCTCAGGGTTTTTGTTTATAAAATAATGCTAACTACAATTCCTTCACCTAGGAACCATGACTTAGGAACTTGCACTTAGAACCATTGTAAGGATTCAATGAGACAGGCAGGCAGAGAGCAGTGTCTGGCACACAGCAAACATTCAGGAAAAGTCTGTAACAGAAAGCATTCTTTGTAGTATGAGCATTTTAAATAATGTGCTGTGCACCATGGAACTTTTGCAGTAGTTGGGTTACTCTGATCCCGACCCTTGAAGAATATCTACTAAGAAACTCCATAAAAGATTGACATGTCAGCAGGAATCAATACTTTCCCTGGGTCAGAGCATGAGCAGTAGCGTGAAGAAGGAATAGCATTTGCATAGCGCCTTATAATCCCTCAAGCAAATTTACCTCCATTCCTTCCTTCAATCAGAGTACAACTACTGGAAGAGATTGTTTTCCTTCTGGTCAGACGGGGAAGTCAAGGCTTAGGGCTGAGCACAGACTCACCCAACGCCCCACAGCAGCGCTTCTCTGACTCCATACCCAACTCGAGGACAGGCGTTCTGATTTGGGAAGCTGGTGACAGCCTTGCCCTGAAGGCACATTGCTTTGGCAGGTGGTAGATGGGTCTGGAAGCTCTGATGCTGTGGGACACCCAGGGCAGAGACCTCCTCTGGGCTTTGGTTTTCTCTCCTGAAAAATCAAAAGGTTGCAGTACATGATCTAGCAACATCTTGGATAAGGTTAGTTTGTTAAATTCAGCAGTAATGAAGAAGGGGGGTTTGCTGTGTCATGTTAACCTTGTCCTGTTTTTGAGGTTGTTAGTGGGCAAACCGTTTGCCCTGTTTCCTTTCCGCTGTTTCTCCCTTTCTCCACCCTCTCTCCCTCCTTCGAGAAGACTCTTGAGAGTCCCTTGGACTGCAAGGAGATCCAACCAGTCCATCCTAAAGGAGATCAGTCTTGAGTGTTCATTGGAAGGACTGATGTTGAAGCTGAAACTCTAATACTTTGGCCACCTGATGCGAAGAGCTGATTCATTTGAAAAGACCCTGACGCTGGGAAAGATTGAGGGAGGGAGGAGAAGGGGACAACAGAGGATAAGATGGTTGGATGGCATCTTTGACTCAGTGGAGATGAGTTTGAGTCAACTCCAGGAGTTGGTGATGGACAGGGAGGTCTGGCATGCCGTGGTCCATGGGGTCGCAAAGAATTGGACACAACTGAATGACTGAACTGAACTGAACTCCCTCCTCCTCTTTCTCCCCTCCTCCTTTCCTTCCCTCCTGGTTTGCTCCCTTCCTTCTTCTTTCTTTCTCTTTCCCCTCTCATGACCTCCTTTTCTCCCTTGCTCTCATCTCTGAGTCTCCTTTTGTAAGTCTGTCTCCCTCTTTTCACTCTCTCCCTCTCTGTCTTAATCACTTTCTCCTCCTCTGTCTCTCTCCCTCACTCTTTGCTGTTCTTTCCTGTCTTCTTCTCTCCCTGTCTTCCCGTTTTCTTTGGTGCCTGCTTCCATCTGTATTTTCCCCTCCCTTGTTTTCTCCCTCCTTCTCTGCCTCTCTCTGTCTCAATCTTACAATACTGCTCAGAATGTTCTCAGTTAAAAAATAAATAGTCACCATCCATCTTTTTTACCCAATTCACAGTGAATATTACTGGAAGAATTAATCAACACAAATTAAACTGACAGCAGCAAAAAGCACACAGAGTGAAATTTGTTATTGACTGCAAATCCAGAAATGACTCAAATCTTCTTGGCCAACTTTGCCTCTTTGTGCAATTTTGACCCAGGAGAATTGGACTTGATGGCCACCATCCCCATTAAAGAAAGCTCAAGATGGCAGAAGTTATAAATTAGTAAAATGTCTTACGGTCCAAACACTGATCAATTAATCAAATCCTTGTAAAATTGCAACACAAAGGAATTGATCCCAGTGAAAATAGTTTCCAAAAAAAAAATTGGAAGTAATTCAACTATGTTACGCGAGGCATTGATCTAGGAATTAAATTAGCTTAATGGAGTTTGCTCTGAAAAATGCTTCCTTAGTGAAAAGGCGTCAGGGTTGGTATAATTCTGACTTCAAAGTTTGTACACATAAACTTCAAAATGTGACTCTGGGTCATTTTCCTAAAATCTATTTCAGACCATCCCATGCTGATGGCAGGTACAGTCTCTGTATGTATGGAGTGTCCCCTGCCCAAGCAGACACTTCCAAAGGCTGTCGTGTATCAAGGGTACCTCTTCTTGGGCCCGTGAATGTGTCTCACCCACCAGTAGCACTGAGTCTGGATGCTTTGATGGTGATCTGCACACCATGGCTTCTCTGCTCACTGATGTCACCCCTGCCCCAGCCATCCCCTGGATTTGTACCAGGAGACACAATTTCTAAAACACCTTCACTCCCATTTTCATCCATCCAGTATCCAAGGAAATCAACCCTGCATATTCATTGGAAGGACTGATGCTGAAGCTCCAATACTTTGGTCACCTGATGCAAAGAGCTGACTCATTGGAAAAGACCCTGATGCTGGGAAAGATTAAGGGGAGGAGGAGAAGGGGACACCAGAGGATGAGATGGTTGGATGGCATCATTGACTCAATGGACATGAGTTTGAGCAAACTTGGGGAGATGGTGAAGGACAGGGAGGCCTGGCGTGCTGTGGTCCATGGGGTCATAAAGATTTATACACAACTGAGTGACTAAACAAGAACTATCCAGCCCCATGAAAGAGCTGCTATTACCCTATCTTACAGATGAGAAAACCAAAGCTCAGAGAGACCCCATGACTGGCTCTCATCCGTAGCGCTGGCCGAGGTAGACCCAAACCCCATCCACTGTCCCACATTCTTCCTGCTGACCTGCCTGAACTGCTGACTGCCATGCTTCTCTTCATAACAAGGCTTTGAGGAGCTCCCCCACCCCAAAATACAACCAGTTATCATCCAAGAGATGCTCAAGTCTCACTAACGCTTTGCACTAGACCTCCAAAACATACACGCACACAACACACATACACACATGTTCTGGTTCCATTAATTCATCAGAAGTCAGTGTCTAAGTTAAAGACTTCTTGAATGTTAATGAATGAATAATTAACTTTAACTGTATAATTAGCCTTTAAATGTGCTGAGATCCCCCCCCAGAGAGCCTCTGAAAACATGCCCAAGGAGATGATGAGCTAAAACCGGAAACTTTAGATGAGGAAATGTCAAGCCCCTTGACGATACAAGCCCCTTTCCCCAAAGGAGCCATGCGGTGACTGGAGGCCACAGTCTCCCCCTTTGCAAGGGGAAGTCTGCTTGGCCAGCAGACAGTCTTAGGGCAAGGAGTGAACATTCAGGCCATCGTGTAGCTACAAGAGAGACCCGCTGAAGTAACAGGGTCAGATCTACACACTGGAGAAAGCCGCAGCCGCTCCGCAAAGCTGTCAAAACTGCGGCAGGAAGCCGCTGGGTTAAAGTAGCTTGGGACACACGTGAGAGTCCTCCTTTGCTCTTTGCAGATTTGCAGAGAGGAGGACTTGTTTCCCCCTCTCGTTCGGAATCACTGTCATTTTTAATCATTTGCTTTCCTTGAGGACCGTGGGTGATGGGGAGAGGATGACAGCACCCACGCGGCCTCGGTGATGCCTGGCGGGGGGTGGGGATGTCACACAGCCAGCACCACACAGCGTGACTTTTCAGGCGCTCTTGTGTTCCAGCCCTCGCCCTGGCGAGCCGAGGTGTCAGCTCATTTGTCACAAATGTTTGGAGAAGAGCTCACCCTTCTGTAGGGAGCAGAGGTGGGCCTGGCAGGCATTCTGTCCCCATCATGGTTCTCAGACGGGATCTGTGAGCCTCCCCCGCCCCTAAGTGGGAGAAGCACTGAGCCAGTGACAGCCGTGTGGATCGGCAGGAGCTGGGATGGCAGGGCTGTAGACGTCTCTGCTTTAAAAGCAGAAGAGAGGCTTCCCTGGTAGCTTGGTGGTAAAGAATCCGCCTGCCAATGCAGGAGACACAGGTTTGATCCCTTGTCCGGGAAGATCCCACATCCTGCGGAACAACTAAGCCCATGCATGACTACTGAGTCTGCGCTCTAGAGCCGGGAGCCGCAACTTCTGAGCCCACATGCCGCAACTGCTGAAACCCGCATGCCCTAGTGCCTGTGCTCTGCAACGAGAGAAGCCACTGCGATGAGAAACCCGTGCACCGCAGCAAAACGTAGCTCCCACTCGCCGGAACTAGAGCAAAGCCTGCACAGCAACAAAGACCCACCACAAAAATGAGTAAATGAGTACATTAAGAAAAGAAGAAAAAAAGCAAGAGAAGAAAACACCAAGCAGAAAAACATCACCGGCTCCTCCCTGTGAGGGCTGGGGCTTCCAGCCATGGCTCTGAGTTCTGAGGGGTTCTTCGTCCAGTGCCCGCTTCCAATGTCTGTGTTGTTTCATCCCCAGAGCTGCCAGTTACCACAGTGAAGCCTAACGTGCCTCTCTCTCACCCACCATCACAGTGCCAATCCCCCCAGCGTTTTGGGTCTCAGGTGAGCTTCTCTTTCTGACGCTCCACCCTCAACAAGAAGCTATGGCCATCTATGCCTAAACGACTCCCAAACAAGTAGGGTTAAGATGTGTTGAGGGCAAGAGATGTCTCCTCTGGAGGTGACACCAGACCACACATGGCTGAGCATCTCCTGGGAAAGAGACAGACGAAACTGAACAACCCACCAGATCTTTTAAAACCCCGATGGCTCTGATCTGATCCTTTCCCTTTTTTCATCACGGTGGGCCTCACATCGAGCTGTAACCCCAGCCTGAATTTCGTAAGAGGCAGAGCTGCTTCTGTTTACTCCACGGTCTATGGATAACATGGTCCCGGTGGTTATGTCTGTGGCCTTTGTCGTCACGCTGTGTTAAGCCCAAGTGCCATCTGACACTTACATAAGCTGGCCTGCCATGTCCCTCACTTTACCTCTCAGGGCTTCCATTTCCTCGTTCCACAGGGATGGCAGGTGTGCATCCAACTTTATTCAGTTAGAAGAAGTAAGTGAAACAAGATAATGTCTATAAAGTATTCAGGACCGGGTTTGTCCTGCACAGTGCATGAATGTTATAAGCCCCTCTGCTGGAAAATCTGAATGCAGAGGGATCCATCAGTGCAGGCCCTGCACACACATCTCCTTACATAACCTCCCTTTATTCCCAGTGGCCCTTGGAGGGCAGCTCGCATCTGCCCCGCTTTACAGGGAGAAGAAGGAGGCTGAGAAACACAGGGGCCTTGTTCAAAGGCTTTGACCACAAAGCCTGAGCTGGAAGACGTCAGCAAGTTTTACATCTTTTCAATAATGGGAACATTTTTCCTTCAGTGGGAAGGAGATCAAAGGCACAGGTCTCTGAGTCGGAGCCAGGAGAGGCAAGGCCCTGGCCTCCCCCGCCCACTGGGAGCCACTTCTGTAGCCCCCAACCTCGTGTGGCCATTTATACTGGAATATGATTTAATGAAAAGAAATAAAATGGACACCTCGGGTCCTCAGTTGCACTAACTACATGTGAAGTGCTCGATAGTCATAGCACAGATATGGAGTATTTCCATCACTGTAGAAAGTTCTGGACAGTGCTGCTATAGACAGTGTGCATGTAGTAAGTCCCCTACGTACAATTGAGTTCCATTCCGAGAGTGCATTCATAAGTCCAATTTGTTCCTGAGTCCAACAGAGTTAGCTTAGGCGCCCGACTAACACAGTCAGCTATATTGTACTGTACTATAATAAGTTTATATTACATTCATGCAAATAATACATTAAAAAACAGGCACAAAAAATAGAGAAAGCATTTTTAATGTTACAGTACAGTACCTTGTAAAGTACAGTAGTTTAGTACAACAGGGCTGGCATACAGGGGCTGGCATGGAGCGAACAGGCAAGAAGAGTCACTGACTGGAGGGGAGAAAGGAGGTGAGAGATGGGAAAGCTGAAGGATATTCAGCAAGAGGAGATGGAGGGTAAGCCGTGATTTCACTCGCCCTTAACATTGATGGAATGCATATTAGCATCTTTGAAAGTTCGTAACTTGAAGGTTCCTTTGTAGGGAACTTCCTGTACAAAGTTTGGAAATTCAGCTGGTGAGCTTCAGGCAGGCTTTCGATGTTGTTCAGTCACTAAGCTGTGTCCCACTCTTTGTGACCCCGTGGACTGCAGCATGCCAGGTCTCCCTGCCCCTCACCATCCCCCATAGTTCACCCAAGTTCATGTCCATTGAGTTGGTGATGCCATCCAACCATCTCATCTTCTGCTCCCCCTTTCTCCTCCTGCCTTCATTCTTTCCCAGCATCAGGGTCTTTTCCAATGAGTCAGCTCTTCCCATCAGGTGTCCAAAATATTGGAGGTTCAGCTTCAGCATCAGTCCTTCCAGTGAATATTCAGGGTTGATTTCCCTTAGAACTGACTGGTTTGATCTCCTTGCTGTCCAGGGGACTCTCAGGTTTTCTCCAGCACTACAATTCCTTAGCCTCTCGCAATCTCATCTGCTCATAAACAACACAAGAAAATAAAATAATTAATAATAATAAATCTCCGTACTGGGCATTTGTGAGGCCCCACTGGGACAATGCGTGTAAAATAACTGTGCACTTCTGTCGAGCATTGTACAAACAATGGCCATGTCTATCGGGGGCGCTGTGTAAGCCCTCAGATGTTCTTGAACATGCAGGTATCTGTGACCAATGCACTTAGACTCCAGCTGTCTAGAATCCTCCATGAGGGACAGAAATCAAAGTCACGTAGCCCTGTGGCTTCCTTCACCTGTTGTCCTCACTTTGGTTCTGACGTGGCCCTGAGACCGCAGAGAGTCTTCCTGGCCATACCCCTCTAAGGGTACCGGTGCCAGTCCACCCAGAGGTGCCCACGTGTGATCACTTTGCTCAAAATTAACTGTGTCTTTTGCAGGTGTCCTCCCTCTGACTTGATGATATCTTGCTTTTGCAAGCTTCGTTTTCCAAGTAAACTTCCCCTTTTTCTTTGCGCTTATCCAGCTGTTTTTTGCTCAGCTCAAGACTTGTCATGAAATATGGTAATGATTTGCAGAAATCTGTGCCTCTCCATAAAATACAAATTTAAACTGCTCTTGGACAGCTCTCATACAGGGGCCAGGTACAAATTTAATTTCCATTCCAGAAATGTATCAGCATGTGGTGGGTTAGCAGGATGGGGAGGACTTTCACCCCATGAATACCAACAAATGGCCTTCACATATGAATACCCTTGTACACACCTAGGCGTTTGTTTGTGTTTGCTTTTTGAGGAATTGAGGTGAAAGAGATGGGTGAGTCTTAGAAAGTTTCAATAAAACCCAGGTTCTTAGCATCCCTATGGCAACATAAAGCGTTGGAGTTGCAGGCATTCCACCTTCATTAAGACGATACATGCCATCCATTTGTCCCAAAGACCCCAGGACACATGTTATCCTAAGTCTCAGTTTCCCTATTTGGACTGACAGAGATGACTCAGGTTTCAGAATTATAGAATTCCATAGTTCCACAATGTCAACCTCATCTCACAGATGACAAACCAGCAGTGCAAAAGAAGGAAGTGACTTTCCTGAGGTGATGCTGTCATCCAAATGTAGACAAAGAACATAGATCCCTTCCACCTGTTCCTCCATGGCTCCTGTCACATGCCCTCCTGCCATCATGCACAAATCAACCTTTAACAACTACACCCCCACCCCCACAACGTCCATGGGTCTCAGAGAAACCTGTATGCAGGTCAAGAAGCAACAGTTAGAACTGGACATGGAACAATAGACTGGCTCAAAATTGGGAAACGAGTACATCATTCTTGGATGTACTGGGTTGGATGAAACACAAGCTGGAATCAAGATTGCCAGGAGAAATATCAATAACCTCAGATACACAGATGACACCACTCTTATGATAGAAAGTAAAGAGGAACTAAAGAGCCTCTTGATAAAGGTGAAAGAGGAGAGTGAAAAAGTTGGCTTAAATCTCAACATTCAAAAAACTAAGATCATGGCACCTGGTTCCATCAATTCATGGCAAATATATGGGGAAACAATGGAAACAGAGGCAGAGTTTATTTTCTTGGGCTCCAAAATCACTCAGATGGTGACTGCAGCCATGAAATTAAAAGACACATGCTCCTTGGAAGAAAAGCCATGACAAAACTAGATAGCATATTAAAAAGCAAAAACATTACTTTTCTGACAAAGGTCCCTGTAGTCAAAGCTATGGTTTTCCCAGTAGTCATGTGTGGATGTGAGTGTTGGACCATATGGTCCATGTTCTGGACCATAAAGAAGGCTGAGCAGTGAAGAATTGATGCTTTCAAACTGTGGTGTTGGCGAACTCTTGAGATTGAGTCCCTTGGACTGCAAGGAGATCAAACCAGTCAATCCTAAAGGAAATCCACCCTGAATATTCATTGGAAGGACTGATCCTGAAACTGAAGCTCCAATACTCTGGCCACCTGATGGGAGAAGCCAACTCATTAGAAAAGACTCTGATGCTGGGAAAGATTGAGGGCAGGAGGAGAAGGGGGCAACAGAGGATGAGATGTTTGAATGACATCATTGACTCAATGGACATGAGTTTGAGCAAACTCTGGACGATGGTGGACAGGGAAGCCTGGCGTGCTGCAGTCCATGGGGTCACAACAAGTCGGACACAACTGAGCGACTGAACCACAGTAGCATTGCTGGCTCTCCGGAAAGGCTCTTTCCTCTTGGTTTGTCAGTTGCGTTCATCATCACCATTGACAACACCCGGTTTTTCCCACTCTTCCACTTGGATCATCTGATGCCCTTTTAATGGTCTCAGAGAATAAAGCTGAGTCGCCAACCCTATAGCCCTGAGATGAAAGCTTCAGAGTCTGTTGGCGAGACACGTCCTGTAGTTTGGCCCCATCTCTAGCCATTAAAGAAACAAAAAAATTAAAATGAAGAACATAGCTGTAAACCTTCCAAATAGTTTTGTTCCCACAGGGAGCCCTTCAGCAGTTGTCTCTGGAAGGAGGCAGCATTTTTCATGCTCTCTCTGCCACTTTCATTTTTCTTTGCTTCACTGTTTTATGTCTTCTTGTTAAGGAGAGAAGGGCAGTAAAGCTGAAAAAGTGTCAGGAAGTTGAGCACTCCTCAACTGACTTTTCTTATTACTTTAGAGTTTATACTTCTGTCCCTGTTTTCAAGGGTGGTTGATCATTTCAGCCTTCTTTTTTTTTTTTAACTTTACAGTATTGTATTGGTTTTGCCATATATCAACATGAATCTGCCTTCTTAAATAACTTAAAAAATAGGAAGCAACATACATGCCCACTAATAGGTATGTAGGTCATGAATTAGGCGCAGCCTTGTCTTTGAACCCCTTCATGAATCACAGCCTTGTCATGGTGAAGGGGCTTGTGTAACCCAAAGAAGCCATAAGCCATGCCATGAAGGGCCACCCAAGATGGATGGGTCACAGTGAAGTTCAGTTCAGTTCAGTCGCTCAGTCTTGTCCGATTCTTTGCGACCCTATGGACCATACATAGCATGCTGAGTCTCCCTGTCCAGCACCAACTCCCAGAGTTTACCCAAACTCATGTCCATTGAGAAGGTGATGCCATCCAACCATCTCATCCTCTGTTGTCCCCTTCTCCTGCCTTCAATCTTTCCCAGCATCAGGGTTTCTTCAAACGAGTCAGTTCTTCGCATCAGGTGGCCAAAGTATTGGAGTTTCAGCTTCAACATCAGTCCTTCCGCTGTGAAAAGTTCTGACAAAATGTGGTCCACAACAAAATCTAGACAGGGTATTGAAAAGCAGAGACATCACTTGGCCAACAAAGGTCCATGTGGTCAAAGCTATGGTTTTTCCAGTAGTCATGTACAAATGTGAGAGTTGGTCCATAAACAGGGCTGGATACCAAAGAATTGATGCTTTTGAATTGTGGTGTTGGAGAAGACCCTTGAGAGTCCTTGGACAGCAAGGAGATCAAACCAGTCCATCCTAAAGGAAATCAACCCTGAATATTCATTGGAAGGGCTGATGCTGAAGCTCCAATACTCTGGCCACCTGATGTAAAGAGTCGACTCATTGGAAAAGACCCTGATGCTGGGAAAGATCAAAGGCAAAAGAAGACGCCGGCAGAGGATGAGATGGTTAGATAGCACTGAGTCCATAGACTCAATGGACATAAATTTGAGCAATCTGCGGGAGACAGTGGAGGACAGAGGAGCCTGGCGTGCTGTAGTCCGTAGGGTCAGAAAGAGCCGTACGCGACTTAGCAACTAAACAGCAGCAATGATATCTTTGAGAGGGTTACCGGATGCTTGCTTTTTAAAGGGTGCTGACTGGGAGAGGTGAACAGAACTTTTGAGATGATGGTGATGTTTTCTTTCTCGATCTGTGTGATGATTTCAAGGATGTACACGTATGTAAAAATTTATCTAGTGCTTTATTTCATATAAGTTATACCTAAATAAAAATAAATGTACCAAAAAATTAAAAAGAGTGCTCTGTTTACTGACATGGAAGCACATTCACTATGTGTGGGATGAAATAAGAAAAGAAAGCCATCGGTAAGATGGTTTGCATGGCATCATTATATTTTGGATATTGAAACAGTGTTGGCAAACTAATGTCCCATGGGCCAGGCTATTTCATGTAAATAACCTTTTATTGGGACAGAGTTGAACTCCTTCATTTATGTGTTATCGATGGCTGCTCTCATACTATGCATAATTTCCTAGGATTTTGATAACAAAGCATCACAAACTGAGAAGCTTAAGCAATAGGAATTTTTTTGTCTCATATTTCTGGAGGCTGGAAGGTCAAGATCAAGGTTGTCCGTAGGGCTGTGGCCCCTCTGAAGGCACCAGAAGGGTCTTCTGGCCTCTGGTGGTTCCTAGGCTTGTGGCAGCATAACTCCCACCTTCCCTTGACAGTCTCCCTGTGAGCACGTCTGTGTCCAGATTCCTTCTTTTTACTTTTTAAAAACTTTTTATTTTGTACTGGGATCTAACCAATTAACGACATTGTAATAGTTTCAGGTGGATAGCCAGGGACTCAGCCATACATATACATGTATCTATTCTCCCCTGGGTGTTCATTGGAAGGACTGATGCTGAAGCTGAAACTCCAATACTTTGGCCAACGAGTTGACTCATTGGAAAAGACCCTGATGCTGGGAGGGATTGGGGGCAGGAGGAGAAGGGGGTGACAGAGGATGAGATGGCTGGATGGCATCACTGACTCGATGGACATGAGTTTGGGTAAACTCCGGGAGTTGGTGATGGACAGGGAGGCCTGGCATGCTGCAATTCATGGGGTCGCAAAGAATCGGACACAACTGAGCAACTGAACTGACTGAACTGATTCTCCCCTGGTGGCTCAGATGGTAAAGAATCCGCCCTCAATGCAGGGTTCAGATCCCTGCTTTGGGAAGAGCCCCTGGAGAAGGGAATGACAACCCACTCCAGTGTTCTTTCCTGGGAAATTCTGTGAGCAGAGGAGCCTGGTGGGCTACAGTCCATGGGGTTGCAAAAAGTCCAACACAACTGAACCTCTAACACACATTCTTCCCCAAACTCCCCTCCCATCCAGGCTGCCACGTAACATGGAGCAGAGTTCCCTGTGCTATACTGTAGGTCCTTGTTGGCTATTCACTTAAAATAGAGCAGTGTGTACATACACATTCCAAACTCCCTGACTATCCCTTCTCCCCATTCTTCCCCCTGGCAACATAAGTTCGTTCTCTCCAAATTCCTTCTTTTTATCAGGACACCAGTGGTATTGGGTTAGGAGCCCACCTTGCTCCAGTATGACCTTGCCTTAATTAATCACATCTGCAATGACCCCATCTCCAAATAAGCTCATATTCAGAGATACTTGAGCTTAGGACTTCAACATATGAATTTTGAGAAAGCACAATTCAGCCTGTAACATGCTACACCAGCAGAGTTGAGTAGTTGCATCAGAGACTAAGCCTAAACTATTTATTATAGTGTCTTTACAAAAGAAGTTACCAGCCCCTGTTTTCAAAGATGTGTGTATGTGTGTGTGTATATACAAATGCATACAAAATTTGGAAGTTTGTTCGCAAATACATTAACAGAGGTTGCCTCTGAGTTACAGAATTATAGGCAATTTTAACTGTACTCTTAATATTTTCTACATTATTTTGGCTTCTAAAAATTATGATATAATAATATTTGTAATACAAATGAATAGTAAACATATCTCTTTGGACAGGAAAGGACATCATTCCTGTTTAGTCTCTCTGCTTCCTACACGCAGCCACCAAAGTCTCCTGTCCGTTAATGGTTTGTTTTGTTCCAACGCAAACCTCTCTAAATAGGCCACCGTTCTACACTGTTGGGAGTGCTGATGGCAAACACTTAGCGACCAGCAAACTCAACTGTTTACTCACTTGGGCATAAGGATTCTTCATGTCTTTATTTAGCTGCCTCTTGTAACTCAGGGAGAAAAGGTTTTGGCTTTTATCTCCTCATTAAAAATAGATCCTTTTATGATGACGGGACAGAGCAGTGATGAGTCATCTCCTGGATGATAGGGAAGTGTGCGATGCTGGATCAGGCCTCGGGAGATGGGCCCCAAGACGGTATCTCGCCAATGCCTTGACTCCCTGGCTTCTTGTCGTTGCAGGAAACTGGATGCTTTCATCTACGACGCTGCCGTCTTGAATTACAAGGCTGGGAGGGACGAAGGCTGCAAGCTGGTGACCATTGGGAGTGGGTACATCTTTGCTACCACTGGTTACGGGATCGCCCTCCAGAAGGGTTCGCCGTGGAAGAGGCAGATTGACCTGGCCCTGCTCCAGTTTGTGGGTGATGGTAAGACTCTGGTTGACTTCCCCTACTTCCGGGGGACTGGAGACCCTCACACTCTCTGCTTCCTAACTGGCTTTCCAGTGGATCTTTGGGTAATGACTTAACTCACTGTAAATATTTACTGAGTGCTGACCACATGGTACCATGGTTCTTTAGGTTGCTTATAATGGAAACCAATTACAGACAGCTAAGTCAATTAAAAGGAGTTTATTTTAAGGATACAGAAGTGTCTATCTCAGTGAATTTAGGAAAGAGTTGAGCAAATAGGTTCAGAGGGAAAAACAGGAACCAGGGCAGGCCTGGGGCCTCAGCAGCAGTAATTCATGGGTCCTCTCTCTGAAGGAGTGCTTCTCAGTGTGGGGCAGGGATTTCATCCCCTGGGGGATATTTAGCTGCGTCTGGAGATATTTTTGATTGTCATGACAAGGAGGTTATTTGATACCAGCATTTGGTGGGTAGAGGCCAGGAGTGAGGGTGCTGGCATCTTTCAATGCCCAGGACAGCACCCCCCCCCCCGCAAAAAAAAAATCTCAAAACACAGAATTATCTGACCCCAAGCATACAGTAAAGAATCTGCCTGCAACATAGGGGACCCAGGTTCAATCCCTGGGTCGGAAAGATCCCCTGGAGGAGGACATGGCGACCCACTCTATTCTTCTTGCCTGGAGAGTCCCATGGACAGAGGAGCCTGGTGAACTATAGTCCATGGGGTCACAAAGGGTTGGACACAACTGAGCAGCTTTGACTTTCACATGTTTATAGTATCAGGGTTGAGGGGGAAAGCTCTGCTCTAGAGCACTTCTTGTTCAGTTGCTAAGTCTCTGAACGCAGTCACGCCCAGTGTCTGACTCTTTGAGACCCAGTGGACTATAGTACACCAGGCTCCCCTGTCCATCACTGTTTCTAGAGCAGTGACATCACACAACTAGGCTGTAATAAGTCCCAGTCTCTATTTTCCAAATTCTAGATTTCAAATTCCAGAGGAAGGATTCCTGATCGATTTTGGGTCAAAGGCTCTTTCCTGGACCTCTCAGGAGTGAATAAAGGGTAGGGTTACGTTGTCCTAACATGACAGCTCCTACTGTCTTCCTATGGGGAGATGAAGGAGAGGTGATTGCTATACAGGGAAGAGTTAGCAGAAACGCCATGGGTTTCCACTACAGTCCACCCCTTGGCTGCCTATCCTGAAAAAAGACCATTTCCACCCACATGGGCTTGCAGTCTAATGGAATGAGGGTGTTTCTGGAGCTTCCAGCTAACTGGACTGACTCTCTCCAGCAGCATTTCCTTCTGTCCATCTCTCCTTTTAGTTGGGGATTTCAACATAGCCCATTGCTCCAGGACATGGTTTTAGAATCCTGTTCTGGCTCCAGTGGCATGTTGGAGCCCTTGGATTTGCCAACACTGAGATGGGAAAAGCAAAAGCAGCAGAGATGGCAGGTGAACCCTAGAAACGGGTAAGTGTGAGTAGGAAACAGAAGTTCAGGGCATAGGTCAGAAGCTGCGTTCAAGGGTGGAGGCTACATTTGGAGATGGTTCCCGAAAATGCAGGGCTTCCCAGGTGGCACTAGAAATAAAGAACCCGCCTGTCAATGAGGGCGATATAAGAACCTTGGGTTTGCTCCCTGGGTCAGGAAGATCCCCTGGAGTGGGAGATGGCAACCTACTCCAGTATTCTTGCCTGGAGAATCCCATGCACAGAGGAGCCTGGTGGGCTACAATCCATAGGATCACAAAGAGTCGTACACAACTGAAGTGACTGAGCATGCACACATGCGAAAACATGCTTCTCTTGTCCAGGGCTGGGGAGGACGGTCTGTCAACCACTGTGGCCAAACACAGTGTTGAAAGAGGCAGAGGTTTGTGTGTATGGTTAGTGTAAACTTGAGCAAAGGGCATAATGCCTTATACCCTCTACTCCCAGATTTAAACCTTGGGTTCTCACAGTGTCATCAAGAAACCTAAATGTGGTTTATATTTAACTCCCACATGAGAGCATCTGAATCTTTGGATTCTCTCTAGGGCATTGGTACCTTTCAGTCAGATCAACACCCGTGTTTTCTGTGTTGTAGTGACTTGTAGCTGTGTTGCCCAGTTATTGCTGTGACATCTCGGAAGAACATGACAATTGGCATTTATTTTGCTCATGGGAGCACAGGTGGAGTGGGAAATCTTGCCTTGGGCCATGGTGGCTCCACCTCCTGCTGCCACAAGCCCAGGGATCATCTCTGTGGTCTTTGTTCCATCCGAGTTTATTCTGTGTCTCAGGCTGAAAGGGCAGCAGCTAGCTGGGAGAAGCTCTTTTCCTGGCTGTGTTGGAGGCACAGGAGAAAACACCCACCTGCGCGGGCACATTTCAAGTCTCAGCTTTCTTTTTTTAATTTTTTTATTTTATATGGGAGTATAGTTGCAGAACCTGTATGCAGTGCAGGAGCTACTGGAGATATGGGTTCTATTCCTGAGTTGGGAAGATCCCCTGGAAGAGGGCATGGCAACCCACTCCAGTATTCATGGGCTTCCTTGGTGTCTCAGAAGGTAAAGAATCTGCCTACAATGCAGGAGATCTAGGTTTGATCTTTGGGTTGGGAAGATCTGGAGGAGGGAATGGCTACCCACTCCAGGATTCTGGCCTGCAGAATCCCATGGACAGAGGAGCCTGGAGGGCTACAGTCCATGGGGTCACAAAGAGTCGGACACGACTAAAGCAACTGAACACAGCACAGCACATAGATGGACCAGCAGTGCTCTGTTAATTTCAGGTGTATAGCAGAGTGATTCAGTTCTACAGATACATGTGTCTGTTCTTTTTCGAATTCTTTTTCCCATTTAGGTTGTTACATAATATTGATTGGGCTTCCCTGGTGGCTCAGACGGTAAAGAATCTGCCTGCAATATGAGGAGACCCCGGATCGGTTCCTGAGTTGGGAAGATCCCCTGGAGAAGGGAATGGCAACCTGCTCCAGTATTCTTGCCTGGAGAGTTCCATGGACAGAGGAGCCTGGCAGGCTATAGTTCTTGGTGTTGCCAAGAGTCAGAGACGACTGAGCAACTAAGAATTTCTTTCATAATATTGAGCAGAGTTCCCTGTGCTATACAATAGGTCCTTGTTGGCTAGCTTTGTCACATTCACATCTGCTAACACCTTTCTGTCCGAAGCAAGTCCTATGGCCAAGCCCAGAGTATACTCTGGAGCAGGGGTGCCAACCTCAGGGGTCTAATGATGATCTGAGGTGGAGCTGATGTAATCATAATAGAAATGAAATGCTCAATAGATTTAATGTGCTTGAGTTATCCCGAAACCATTTCCCACCCCCCATCCATAGAAAGATTGTCTTCTGTGAAACCGGTCCCTGGTGCCAAAAAGGTTGGGACTGCTGCTCTGGAGTATGCTCTGCCTTGTAAAGAGGAGTTTTGGAGTCAGATGACCAGGCGTGTGTGCACAGAGGAGTGAAGCATCCATCTGCCACGGTGGTCACCTAAGCACCTCCCCGTGGTGTGAACTACCCCGCTACGAGGGTCTCATTTCCAGCAGTAAAAACCACAGACTCTTGAACATAACCAGCAACCGGTCATTGAAGGACTGGATGAATACCTACACACATGGATGAATGGTTAGTGTCAGGATGTATTTCATTTGACAGAAAACTTTTAAATATGATGGGTAGCTGTCAAATCTGTCAGTTCTAACTCTACACCTACCTACCACTGCTGTCACTTCTGCGGCATCTTTTATGAAATAGCAACATATTTGGGGAATAGGATATGCCAATCACCACACCGGATGTGTTACATGTGTTCTTTAATTGAATATTCATCACAACTTTATAAAGTTAAATATTGCCTATGATCATTTTACGGAGAATGAAACCGCAGCTCAGTGGGCTTATCAGTCCCTTAGTGAGTAAGTGGCGAAGCCTCTACTTTAAGGGAACTTACTGTTGATGAGGGTCAGTCATTTCAGACTTTTGTTTCATTAATTCTCCAGAATGCCTATTAAAGTTTGCTTATTAGATGCTTGAGATGTATAGATCCCTGTGTGTGTACACGTGTATGTGTGTGCTCTTGCACACTCAATCGTATCTGACTCTTTGTAAGCCCACCAGGCTCCTCTGTCCATGGGATTTCCCAGGCAAGAATGCTGGAGTGGGTTGCCATTTCCTACTCCAGGGGATCTTCGAGACCCAGGGATCAAACCAGCATCTCCTGCCTGGGCAGACAGGGTCTTTACCACTAGCACCATCTGGGAAGCCAATAGACCTTTGAAGAAGAAGTAATTTAGTGTATGTTGGATGATATCTATTGTCCCATTTCCAAATGCTTCTGTGAAAAGGTTAATTTTTTTTTAGCCTCAGTTTATTCATCTGCAATTGAATACAGAAATATTTACCAGATAAGGTTGTCATGAAGATAAAATGAAAAGTTATATTTAAACAGCCACCTGGAAATAGAAATGATTCAGTAAATGCCATCATCACCACCACCATCATCATCATTGTCCCCCTCCCCTTCCTCCTCTCTTCGTCCTCTCTCCCCACCCCCACATTATTGTTGTCCATCCACAGCTCAAGGATTCAAAAAACCATTTTTAATGTCGTATTGGTGATAATATGGTCAAGTTAGCATCATGCATTGGAGAAGGAAATAGCAACCCACTCCAGTGTTCTTGCCTGGAGAATCCCAGGGACAGGGGAGCCTGGTGGGCTGCCGTCTAAGGGGTCGCACAGAGTCAGACATGACTGAAGCAACTTAGCAGCAGTAGCAGCAGCAACCATCGTGGAAATGCCATTCTGAACAGAAACCTCCCCTCTGTGGCAAATAAAAAAACAGTAGAGGCATCCAGATAAACCAAAGAGGTGTTTCCTGTTTTAACAGAATGTCTAGATTCTTAGAGACATTTTCTGTCCCAGTTCAGGTCTTTCCTGGTCAGACTGTCTGGATTGGGGGATGTGTCTTCACAGCTTCATCTTCAGAGACCATCTGGAGGCCAAGCCATGGGAGAGAAAATGACGTGGCTCCAGGGGGCGTCTTGAGATAATCTTCCCGGAAAGCCACGTCCAATTCTGAATGTCTCTCTAGGAGTAAATACATGAATTAACACAGCTGCATAAATATTTCACTTATCTTATGCAGCTTTGGCAGGATTAATTATACTCCAAAATTAGACCTGGAAAAAGCACAGTGCTGAGCGGTCCCTAATTATTATTCATCCCCTGGAATGGAGTGTTTATCTCTTGTTATAGAGTAGCTTCGGTGGACGATTACGAGTCTAATGAGTGTCAAAAGTATAAAAAATTTTCCTAATGAGCTGTGTAAATATAACCTTTTGAGTAGAGTGTTTGGTTATTGGGGGAACCTCTTATGTGAAGCCTACCAAGCATTTCCCTAGGAAAGGGCCTGCCAATCTCCTGTAAGAGATACACAGGGTCCCAGTAAGACCTTAGCCTCCTTTTCCTGTCTGACTGTTGTGTCCTTTCTGAAATAGTGGCACGCACCTGCATGCGTGGTAAGTTGCTTCGCTCATGTCCGACTCTGTGCTACCCCATGGACTGTAGCCCACCAGGCTCCTCTGTCTATGGGTTTCTCCAGGCAGAAGTGCTAGAATGGGTGGCCATGCCCTTCTCCAGGGGATCTTCCTGACCCAGGGACCAAATCTGCGTCTCTTATGTCTCCTGCATTGGCAGGTGGGTTCTTTACCACTAGCGCCACCTGGGGGTTCACCTGGGGACACTCAAAGATACTTTTCAGCATCCATCATCAATACCCATTGTTTACTGAGAAACACACGTTCCTAGGCACTGAGGTTCCAAGAAGGAATCCTTCCTTCAAGGAGCTTACCATCCAGTTGGTTGGCAATGTGTGGAATTAAAATGTCTAATTAATAAATAAATAAACATCCTGTTTCGAAAAAAATATGAACACGTTTGTAATAATTCATGTATATATGTTAATATATACTATATATTCATGTTTATATATGTATGGGCTCAGTCGCTCAGTTGTGTGCAACTCTTTGTGGCCCCATGAACTGTAGCCCACCAGGCTCCTCTATCCATGGAATTTTCCAGGCAAGAATACTGGAGCAGGTTGCCATTTCCTACTCCAGGGAATCATCCGAACCCAGTGATCGAACTGGTATCTCTTGGGTCTCCTGCATTGGCGGGTGGATTCTTTACCACTTCCACCACCTGGGAAGCCTGCACACACACACAAACACACACACACACACACACACACACACACACACACACACACATACACACACACACACACACACACACACACACACACACATGCACACACACACACACACACACACACGTTGGTGTCCTGAGTAGATGAGAGAGTGGTCGAGGAGAAATATGAGATATATCTTATTTTTTAGTAGCGGAATGAAAATACAGAATAAGTCATAAAGAAAACAAGTAAGATTTAGACAGATTAGGATGGGCCAGAGTTCCCAAAGCCCCATTCATTAGCTTATCCAGCAGCCAACAAATAACTGCTGGGTCCCTGGTATCATCCCGGCACCTAAGAGGTGACAGCTAACAGAGAATGTAAATAATGAGTACGTCTGGGACCTAAAAAAATGGCATTTCTGGCTTCAAAGGAGAGGTTGGAAGAAAGTCTCTTAGGCCCTATCAGTCTCATGGATTTTGTAATTTTTATGTGATTCTGGGATTTGAAGAGACAGAAGAAAATCATAAGAGGTTAAAGGCCCTTTTGATGGATAGAAGCCAGCAAGAAGATATCAAGGAGAACAAGTTGATATTGTAACATTATTCAGAAACAGGTGGTGTTGAGAAAAGAGAAGGAAACCAAGATTTTGAGGCTATACTCAATGGTCTACTACCATGCTAAGTGTGGCACAAATGATCTTTATAATTCTTTGTACAATGTTCTGGAGTAGATCTCATTACCTACATTTTGCACAGCAGGAAAACAAGTCTCATTTAGGTTACGTGAGCTATAGCAAGGGGCTTCCCAGGCAGCACTAGTGGTAAAGAACCTGCCTGATAGTGCAGGAGACATAAGAGACATGGGTTCGACCCCTGGGTCAGAAAGATTCCCTGGAGGAGGGCATGGCAACCCACTCCAGTATTCTTGCCTGGAGACTCCCAAGGACAGAGGAGCCTGGAGGGCTGTGGTCCATAGGGTCGCAAAGCGTTGGACATGACTAAAGCAACTTAGCATGCACGCACACATGAGTTGTAGCAGAGCTTCTCAAACTTTCACCTAATCAGGACTCACCCGGTGATCTGTTTAAAATTCAGGCTCTGTTCCAGTCGATCTGGGGAGCCTGAGAATCTGCACTTCTAACAATCTCCAGGTGATGCTGCTGATGCTGGTCTGTGGACCACGCCCTGCATAGATTTTTTGTTAGAGGTAAAAATTGAACCAGGTTTGCCTGATTCCAGCTCTGATCATCTTTCCGTTCAACTAGGTTTCTGGAGAAGTCTTACGAGTGGCCAGATCACTTTAGCTACAAGTCATATATTTAGATTTGAAAAGCATTTAATCTTCCTCTTGTATTTTGCTCAGTCTTCATGGTTGTTGGTTTCTTTTTAAACTCAGAAAAGCATTACTTCTCCCTAGTGTCTAGTCTGAGTTCATTAAACAAATAAAATGAAATATATGTATTTATCAAATATTTTTATAAAATTTATAAGGTATATCCCATTGCACTTACATTAGATATATACAGATATCATCTATAAATATTTAGAAGATATGACACATGCATATGTATTCATCTTGTATTCTAAGGTGACCAGCTCAACCCGTTTTGCTGGGACTCTCTTGGTTTTAAAACTAGCTGGTGACTCCATGCATGCTCAGTCACTTCAGTCATGCCCAACTCTGTGAGACCATACAGGAGACTGTAGCCCACCAGGCTGCTTGGTCCATGGGATTCTCCAGGCCAGAATTCTGGAGTGGGTTGCCATGCCCTCCTACTTCAGGGGATCTTCCTGATGTAGGGATAGAACCTGCATCTCTTAAATCTGCCTGCATTGGCAGGTGGGTTCTTTATCGCTAGTGCCACCTGGGAAGCCCCAGTTGTATCGTATTTGGACACACATAGTAGATTCATCTCCAGTACTCTTGCCTGGAAAATCCCATGGACAGAGGAGCCTGGTGGGGTCCTGGAGCCCAGGACCTCCAGACCATGGGGTCGCAAAGAGTTGAACATGACTGAGCGACTTCACTCTCACTTTTCACTTGCGTGCATTGGAGAAGGAAATGGCAACCCACTCCAGTGTTCTTGGGTGGAGAATCCCAGGGATGGTGGAGCCTGGTGGGCTGCCGTCTGTGGGGTCGCACAGAGTTGGACACGACTGAAGCGACTCAGCAGCAGCAGATTCATAGATGGAGTATTCGCCAGAGCCCATCTGTATCACTTCAGTTGGATTGGTTCCCTTTGTCCCTTTGGTACTGCAACTTTGTAAGCAGTCATTTTGAATACTCATCCAGTTGATAACAAATCAGACAGGACCACACGTCTGCTCTCGTATTACTAAGGAACCTTGCTGCAGTCAACTCTAGAGCTTCGGGAAGCACCATTCCTGGATAAGATGCTCGAAGTTCTGGGAAGGGGGCAGTGCTGGGGGCCGACAGTGGAGATGCCCACTCCCTGCTTCCGAGTGGCTCGCTGTTAATGTTCCTGATTCCTTTATTTGTTGGTAGCTCTTGCACTGAACGCGCAGGATGGCTTTTGATGGCGAGGGACCCCATGCAGCCAGCCAGACTCGAGTGTGTTTGTGTGATTACAGAAGTCGTTTGTGTATCTAATTAGGACTCTCATAAATTGCTCTGAGCCATGGAATGGCTTGCTAATATCCTGAGCACTGCCCTCATCAAGCTTCCCAGCTTGATATCTTTGGGCTGACATGTGAATCTCGGGGAGACCTGGACGCCCCCACCACTTTGGTGGTGAGCATCACCCATACATCCCTGCATGGCTTTGCAGCCCATCTTCTTAGGGCTGGCTTAAGCCATGAAGGTACAGCCATGTGGGTGGAAGAGATCGCTGCAGGCCACCTCACTCCTAAATATTTTCCGTGCTCATCTGCCTACAGTATCTGAAGTTGCATCATTTGGATTTTTTTTCCAGAAGCATGGATTCCTTTATGCAAACCTCCCGCTTTAAATTCAGAGTCTCTTCTCCCATCTTCTCCTGAACTCATTTCCTGGTCTGATATCTGACCCATCCTTCAGCCCACACACCCCTCTGTGAAGGTTTTCTTAAGGACTGCAGCTCTGGATGCGCTGACGAACTAGAACCCCCCTTGTTGCTGCTGTGTAGTCGCATGTGTGACTCTTCATGACCCCATGAACTGCAGCCTGCCGCGCTCCTCTGCCCATGGGATTTCCCAGGCAAGAAGACTAGAGTGGGATGCCATTTCCTTCTCCAGAGAATCTTCCCAATCCAGGAATCAAATCCGGGTCTCCTGAGCGTCTCCTGCATTGCAGGCACCTTCTTTTATCACTGAGTCACCTGGGAAGCCTTTAGCTCCATGAAACTCCTTTCATGGAGAAAGGAAACTCCTTTAGCTCCACGCTTATAGCATTTGTGTGCCATTTCACTAAGTGACATGAGTGAAGGGCTGTGACGGAAGGTTCTGTAGCTCCTAGCTGCATGGCCAGTCTGTTTCTCTGAGTTCCCGTTTCCTCAATTAAGTGTGAAAACAAATGGGCTTCCCTGGTGGCTCAGTGGTAAAAGAATCCACCTGCCAATATAGGACATGCACGTTCAGTCCCTGAGTCAGGAAGATCCCCGGGAGAAGAAAATGACAACCCATTCCGATATTGCCTGGAAAATTCCATGTGTAGAGAAGCTTGGCAGGCTATGTGTCCAGGGGGTCACACAGATTTGGACACAGCTAAACACACACACACACACACACACACACACACACACACACACTGTTCTCTCTAAGGGCTGCACGAATTTATATCCCCACCAACATAGGCCACGCACTCATGTCCAGTCTGTTGCCCTTTCCTCTCCCCTAGGACTCATTCCTGAGCTTTGTACATAATAGATGCTCAAGTAAAACTTCTTGGATGAATGAATAAATGAATGCATGGATTTGAAAATACCATAGATATACTTTTGTGAGGCTTGCTTCATTCATCAAATACCTTCTCTGATGAAGTTCAGTTCAGGATGTTGTTTTCTTTGGGATGAACATCAGGTGTCTCTAGGCAAGAGACACAGAGAGGAAATCACTGAACCACTGTCCAGGAGGACAGTCTTCCCAAGCCTCTGACCCACGTTTTCACTGCCATGCAGGCAAGTTCTCCTGTTATCTAATTTGTGTGCTCTAGTAGTCAAATACGTCTGCTCTGTTCTTTTTAACGCACTTTTCTGGGATGGATATAATCAGCAAGATTATATTTCAGAATTGGAGGGGATCGTAAATCCTGAGTGAGTCTGTGGTTTGTGATCAAGGAGGTAAATAGAGAAAGAGCGTTACTGTCTATTTTTGAAAATCCAGTTTTATTGAAACGCAGACACATCCACTCATTCAGGTATTATCTGTGGCTGTTTCCCCTACCACAGCAGAGTCACACTGTTGCAACAGAAGTTGTAGAATCTGCACAACCCCAAATATTTATTGTTGGGCCATTTGTCAGGAAAGTATGATGACCTTGGCCTTAGACTGTCTGGAGGAAGACAAGGGAGGCAGAGAAGACTTGATATTTTAGGTTGTCCAGTTCTTCTAAGGAAAGGGAAAAGATCCAGATGAAGAAAGGAAGAAAGAAGGGGCAGATAGGAAAGAGGGACAGGGATGTATGAGGGGGAGATGGATGGAAGAAGAAATGGGGAGAGAGGAGGAGGAGAGAACAAGGGGTGCAGCAAGACAGAAGGGGAGAGGAAGGATCAGAGAGAGAGGTGTGCTCGGGGGACTAGTCAGGTAACACGCCTCCTGCATCTACAGTGCAGCCTGGCCTGGTCAACTGAGCAGTTATGGATGTTGCAGATAATGCTGAACAAGCCCAGGAGCCATCCACTGCCCACTCTGGGCTCCATGGTGGAGCCGGGCACAGACCCCCGGCTGACTCACTCCTGCCTGGGAGAAGTCTAATCTGTCTCCCGCGGGCCTCCCCTGCCAGCAGCATTTCGTGACATAGGTCCCAGTGTCCTCAGATGACTCAGCAACACCCTATGTCAACCAGCAGCCTCGGTCTGTTTAAAGAGATAAAAGCCAAAATGAGGATGGGGAATTTGGTCGGGGGAGGCTCTGAGGAGCTACTTGCAGGGAGAAGAGACAGTTTTCCACATGTTGAAAGGGAAGTCATTCAAAGCTAGTATCATTAGTGTTATTTTTATCGAAGTTTTTAACAACAGGTAACATTCACAGAGGGGCAACTATGGGTCATAAGACAATCCGTCTTTATATGTATTAATTTCATGCAGTTCTCACGGTTATTAAATGCCATGAATTATGACTATAAGTGTCTGCCTACAGATGAGGAAACTGAGTCACAGAAAGTTTGAGTCATGTGTCAAGCTATAGTAAGTGGCTGATCCAACCTGGGCAAGTAGGCTCTAGGGTCTTCATTTGAACCATTATGCAACATCATGTCTCCTTTATCTGCTATTACCCTCCCAGACATCTCATTCGGCAAGCATTCCCATCTGGGAAGGAGCTGCTGACCTATGTGATTTAAAAGCACATAAGTCAGTAGCTGGGCTTCCCAGGTGGCTCAGTGTTTAAAGAATCTGCCTGCGATGCAGGAGATGCAGGTTTGATCCCCTGGAGGAGGACATGGCAACCCACTCCAGTATTCTCCCCTGGAGAATTCCACAGACAGAGGAGCCTGGCGGGCCACAGTCCATGGGGTCCCAAAGAGTCTGACATGACTGAGCGAGCAAGCACGCATGCAGGTCAGTAGCCAGCCTCTGTTCCTTCCTCTTTCACTGAAGGATAAGTTGCCTGCAGGTGATACTGGACTAAATAACTTGGCAACAGAGCTTGAGGGTGGGAGAGAAAGTGACCTCCGTTTTTTCCATCTTTCCAAGGGGAAGGAGACTTGTCCATGCCCCGGGCCCCGGCACCATGGGAACAGGCTCAGCCTAATTTTTGAGATCATTCAACCCTGGCAGTTTGGGGAAAACTCAAGACCCAAAAGCAAGAGATGAGAAGGAATGAAACAAGGACAGAATGTAATTAAGAGGAGTCAGATGTTTGGCCCCGATACAGGCTTGCCGAGCAGCCTCTCCAGGTTCACAAAGACCGACTTGCTTGCTGGAATTGCTTGTTCCCCACAGAGCTCCTCGGAGCTGCATAATCCCCAGCATTTCAGAAAGTTATTGTTCCTTGTTAAACGTATTTTAATCAAATTGAGACTTCAAAGGCGGAAATCACAGTTTAGGCTAAGCAAAGCCACTCTGTAAATCAAAAACTCCGTAATCAAGTGAGCAGGGGCTGGGTGCCGTTAACAAAACCCCTCAACTTATTCACACATTTGCCCATTCATTCATTCTCCCTGTAGACATCCATCCAACAAAGAATAACTGAGCAGCTTCTAAGCGCCAGGTGGTGGGGACGTGAAAACGAGGAAAGGTTTTGCCATCTTGCCATCGACAATTACCTTACTTTGAAAGACACTTTGGGTACTTCTGTGTTCATCAGACTCAGGGAGATGTTGAAAGCAGGCTTTCCTGGGGGCTCAGACAGTAAAGAATCTGCCTGCAATGTGACAGACCCAGGTTGAGTCCTGGGGTTGGGAAGATCCTCTGGAGAAGGAAATGGCAACTCACTCCAGTAGTCTTGCCTAGAGAATTGCATGGACCGAGGAGCCTGGTGCAGATTCCTAATTATTCACCCTTCAGGGCATTTTTACATCTTCTCTGAGTGACTCTAATACACAATAAAACTAAGAACCACTCTTCATTACTTTTTTAATTTTAAAAATTTTTTGTTGATTTTGAGTTATTATAATATATTTGCATAGCCTTTGTAAATAGAAATGATTTTCTTTATAATTTCTTTTTTAAATTAATTTCTATTGGAGTTTAATTGCTTTACAGATCAGATCAGATCAGATCAGTCGCTCAGTCGTGTCCGACTCTTTGTGACCCCATGAATCGCAGCATGCCAGGCCTCCCTGTCCATCACCAACTCCTGGAGTTCACTCAGTCTCACGTCCATCGAGTCAGTGATACCATCCAGCCATCTCATCCTCTGTGATCCCCTTCTCCTCCTGTCCCCAGTCCCTCCCAGCATCAGAGTCTTTTCCAATGAGTCAACTCTTCACATGAGGTGGCCAAAGTACTGGAGTTTCAGCTTTAGCATCATTCCTTCCAAAGAAATCCCAGGGCTGATCTCCTTCAGAATGGACTGGTTGGATCTCCTTGCAGTCCAAGGGACTCTCAAGAGTCTTCTCCAACACCACAGTTCTAAAGCATCAATTCTTTGGTGCTCAGCCTTCTTCACAGTCCAACTCTCACATCCATACATGACCACAGGAAAAACCATAGCCTTGACTAGACGAACCTTTGTTGGCAAAGTAATATCTCTGCTTTTGAATATGCTATCTAGGTTGGTCATAACTTTCCTTTTTTTTTTTAATTTTATTTTATTTTTAAACTTTACATAATTGTATTAGTTTTGCCAAATATCAAAATGAATCCACCACAGGTATACATGTGTTTCCTTCCAAGGAGTAAGCGTCTTTTAATTTCATGGCTGCAGTCACCATCTGTAGTGATTTTGGAGCCCAGAAAAATAAAGTCTGACACTGTTTCCCCATCTATTTCCCATGAAGTGGTGGGACCAGATGCCATGATCTTCGTTTTCTGAATGTTGAGCTTTAAGCCAACTTTGTCACTCTCCACTTTCACTTTCATCAAGAGGCTTTTTAGTTCCTCTTCACTTTCTGCCATAAGGGTGGTGTCATCTGCATACCTGAGGTTATTGATATTTCTCCCGGCAGTCTTGACTCCAGTTTGTGTTTCTTCCAGTCTAGCATTTCTCATGATGTACTCTGCATATAAGTTAAATAAACAGGGTGACAATATACAGCCTTGATGTACTCCTTTTCCTATTTGGAACCAGTCTGTTGTTCCATGTCCAGTTCTAACTGTTGCTTCCTGACCTGCATACAAGTTTCTCAAGAGGCAGATCAGGTGGTCTGGTATTCCCATCTCTTGAAGAATTTTCCACAGTTTATTGTGATCCACACAGTCAAAGGCTTTGGCATAGTCAATAAATCAGAAATAGATGTTTTTCTGGAACTCTCTTGCTTTTTCCATGATCCAGCGGATGTTGGCAATTTGACTCTGGTTCCTCTGCCTTTTCTAAAACCAGGTTGAACATCAGGAAGTTCATGGTTCACATATTGCAGAAGCCTGGCTTGGAGAATTTTGAGAATTACTTTACTAGTGTGTGAGATGAGTGCAATTGTGTGGTAGTTTGAGCATTCTTTGGCATTGCCTTTCTTTGGGATTGGAATGAAAACTGACCTTTTCCAGTCCTGTGGCCACTGCTGAGTTTTCCAAATTTGCTGGCATATTGAGTGCAGCACTTTCACAGCATCATCTTTCAGGATTTGAAATAGCTCCACTAGCTTTGTTCGTAGTGATGCTTTCTAAGGCCCACTTGACTTCACATTCCAGGATGTCTGGCTCTAGGTCAGTGATCACACCATCGTGATTATCTGGGTCATGAAGATCTTTTCTGTACAGTTCTTCTGTGTATTCTTGCCATCTCTTCTTAATATCTTCTGCTTCTGTTAGGTCCATACCATTTCTGTCCTTTATCGAGCTCATCTTTGCATGAAATGTTCCTTTGGTATCTCTGATTTTATTAAAGAGATCCCTAGTCTTTCCCATTCTGTTGGTTTCCTCTATTTCTTTGCATTGATTGCTGAAGAAGGCTTTCTTGTCTCTTCTTGCTATTCTTTGGAACTCTGCATTCAGATGTTTATGTCTTTCCTTTTCTCCTTTGCTTTTTGCTTCTCTTCTTTTCACAGCTATTTGTAAGCCCTCCCCAGACAGCCATTTTGCTTTTTTGCATTTCTTTTCTATGGGAATGGTCTTGATCCCTGTCTCCTGTACAATGTCACGAATCTCATTCCATAGTTCATCAGGCACTCTATCTATCAGATCTAGGCCCTTAAATCTATTTCTCACTTCCACTGTATAATCATAAGGGATTTGATTTAGGTCATACCTGAATGGTCTAGTGGTTTTCCCTACTTTCTTCAATTTAAGTCTGAAATTGGCAAAAAGGAGTTCATGGTCTGAGCCACAGTCAGCTCCTGGTCTTGTTTTTGCTGACTGTATGGAGCTTCTCCATCTTTGGCTGCAAAGAATATAATCAGTCTGATTTCGGTGTTGACTATCTGGTGATGTCCATGTGTAGAGTCTTCTCTTGTGTTGTTGGAAGAGGGTGTTTGTTATGACCGGTGCATTTTCTTGGCAAAACTCTATTAGTCTTTGCCCTGCTTCATTCTGTATTCCAAGGCCAAATTTGCCTGTTACTCCAGGTGTTTCTTGACTTCCTACTTTTGCATTCCAGTCCCCTATAATGAAAAGGACATCTTTTTTGGGTGTTAGTTCTAAAAGGTCTTGTAGGTCTTCATAGAACCATTCAACTTCAGCTTCTTCAGCATTACTGGTTGGGGCATAGACTTGGATTACTGTGATATTGAATGGTTTGCCTTGGAAACAAACAGAGATCATTCTGTCGTTTTTGAGATTGCATCCAAGTACTGCATTTCAGACTCTTTTGTTGACCATGATGGCCACTCCATTTCTTCTGAGGGATTCCTGCCCACAGTAGTAGATATAATGGTCATCTGAGTTAAATTCACCCATTCCAGTCCATTTCACTTCGCTGATTCCTAGAATGTTGACATTCACTCTTGCCATCTCTTGTTTGACCACTTCCAATTTGCCTTGATTCATGGACCTGACATTCCAGATTCCTATGCAATATTGTTCTTTACAGCATCGGACCTTGCTTCTATCACCAGTCATATGCACAGCTGGGTATTGTTTTTGCTTTGGCTCCATCCCTTCATTCTTTCTGGAGTTATTTCTCCACTGATCTCCAGTAGCATATTGGGCACCTACTGACCTGGGGAGTTCCTCTTTCAGTATCCTATCATTTTGCCTTTTCATACTGTTCATGGGGTTCTCAAGGCAAGAATACTGAAGTGGTTTGCCATTCCCTTCTCCAGTGGACCACATTCTGTCAAATCTCTCCACCATGACCCGCCCATCTTGGGTTGCCCCACAGGCATGGCTTAGTTTCATTGAGTTAGACAAGGCTGTGGTCCTAGTGTGATTAGATTGACTAGTTTTCTGTGAGTATGGTTTCAGTATGTTTGCCCTCTGATGCCCTCTTGCAACACCTACCATCTTACTTGGGTTTCTCTTACCTTGGACGTGGGGTATCTCTTCATGGCTGCTTCAGCAAAGCGCAGCCATTGCTCCTTACCTTGGACGAGGGGTATCTCCTCACCACCGCCCAATACTGTGTTCATTTCTGCTGTACAGCAAAGTGGATCAGCTATATGTATGCATATGCCTGCATGTGTAAATAATCCCCTTTTTTGGGTTTTCTTCCCACTTAGGTCACCTCAGATCACTGAGTAGGGAGATCTGGGTTCGATCCCAGGGTTGGAAAGATCCTCTGCAGGAGGGCATGGCAACCCACTCCAGTATTCTTGCCCAGAGAACCCCCATGGACAGAGGTGCCTGGAGGGCTACAGTCCATGGGGTCACAAAGAGTCGGACATGACTGAGCAACTAAGCACATACAATTTTTCTAGATCCCACATATATGCGTTAATATACACTATTTGTTTTTCTGAGTTACTTCACTCTGTATGGCAGTCTCTAGGTCCATCCATGTCTCTACTAATGACTCAATTTCACTCCTTTTTAAGAACCACTCTTTTTTTTTATTTTATTTATTTATTTTAATTTATTTTAATTGGAGGCTAATTACTTAAGAACCACTGTTTAGAATAACAATATTTAGCATGTAGAAGCCTCTTATTCTTTGCTTGGCAAGTACTGGTTATCAATGTCAGTAGCCAACAGATCCCACCCATTTGGAGTCTGTGAAATTGGATGTTGACTCTTATGTTTTATTCATCCTCCTTCTCTCAAAGCTCTTAGTTAGGCTTCCATCTCTAGAAACCTTGATGATTGTGCAAACCCGAGAAAGAAGTGGTGTGGAACTTGTAAGCATCAGCCTGCACACCGACCACAAAAAGGAGATACTGGGTTAGACTGTGAGCAGAAGTAGTTGTTCAGAAAGGAATAAAATAGATATGAAAGTGTCTGTTGCTTCTAAAGATTTCATTTTCATGTATTGACCATAATAACCAAGTTAAAAATAAATCAGGCAAGACTGAAAGACCCACATTTAGGCAGAAAATGAGTCAGTGTTTCTATTGATTAAATTATATCTGGAACCAAGTTTGGATGTGATGGTTATCCTGACTCCTTAAATGTGCAGATGCGGTCTTATTGGAACCCACTAGGGACATGTGGCCAGAGACCATTACTGACAGATTGACTGAATCTGATTTTTTCTTATGGATGCCATGAATGCTCCTCATTCTATGTGGGTGACTTTTACATGCATCCAAGCCTCATGTACACACAGAGTACCAGCTTGAATGGTATATACCAAGTTTAGTTCAGTCATTCAGTCATGTCCGACTTTTAGAAACCCCATAGACTGCAGCACACCAAGCTTTCCTGTCCTTCACCAGCTCCCAGAGCTTGCTCAAACTCATGTCCATCGAATTGGTTGATACCATCCAACCATCTCACCCTCTGTCATCCCCTTCTCCTCCTGCCTTCAATCTTTCCCAGAATCAGGGTCTTTTCCAGGGCATTGGCTCTTCGCATCAGGTGGCCAAAGTATTGGAGCCTCAGCTTCAGCATCAGTCCTTCCAGTGAATATTCAGGACTGATTTCCTTTAGGATGGACTGGTTGGATCTCCTTGTGGTCCAAGGGACTCTCAAGAGTCTTCTCCAAGACCACAGTTCAAAAGCATCATCCAGAGGGAGTGATGATTAACCATTTTGATGCCTCAGCCACTGAGTCACTTTGAGTCTCCTATGATCTAAAAACTAAGTCCAGGAAAAACTACTCATTTGGAAATGAAATATTTTCAAAGGAAGAAATGTGCTGATCCTAAGCATAGATTAGCAATAAAGGGCTTAACTGCTTCTTCACTGGCCTGTGACCAGATGGTACCATAAAAATTAGACTTGTTTATCTCCCTCCTAATTTTAACTGGAGACATATTTGGAATAATAACAGAATGGTACTTACTGAAGAAATAGATAAAATCTGTAAATATCCTAGAGAACCATCAATTCTCCCTTTCTGTTAGAGCTCTGAGGGTTTTCATCTGCGTGAGTTCACAGTGAATTTCTCAATAGGTCTCTTGAGATCCGGAGTTGCAGTCTTTAGTATCAGTCTGACACCAGTATTAGAACAAGGTCAGCGGTGCCAAATTTGTGCCTGACAAGCAGTGAATCCCTCAAACCAGGGAGAGTCAAGTGTCGAGAGAGCCATCAGAGGTGAAATAAGACATAATGAATGGTTAGCTGGTAAGTCAAACATTGATGTTGCAGAAACTTAGGTAGGATTTATGGGATGGTTAAACAGTAGCCTCAGATCTCTCTCAGTCTACATTTATAAAAACATTTTGACTTGGAAAAGGAATATAATATACATATAAAATCACCCCAACCTACATAATCTGATCCTCACTATTATTTTAATTTTTGCATAAAATGTCATAGTCATTATTGAACCATAATTCATTACATGGTTTTTCTAACGTTAAACATTTCTTTTTCTTTTTTCTTTACTAGTGTAGATAATGCTGGAATGAATGTCTTTCTGCCCATTTTTTTCTCTTTTGATTGTTTATTTGTAACAAGCTCTTAGATGTAGAATTTGAAGCATTAATAGCTATAAATATCTCTAACATTCTTAATTCTGTAGTCTCATATTAGTGCCCAAAAGGTTTGTTCCCACTGAAAAGTGCTTCCAGTTAAGGATCAATGGGTCAATTTTATGATTATCTAGTAACATTGAGTGTTATCATTTATTTTAATATTTTAGAAGGTGTTGCTGCTGCTGCTAAGTCACTTCAGTCATGTCCGACTCTATGCGACCCCATAGACGGCAGCCCACCAGGCTCCCCTGTCCCTGGGATTCTCCAGGCAAGAACACTGGAGTGGGTTGCCATTTCCTTCTCCAATGCATGAAAGTGAAAAGTGAAAGTGAAGTTGCTCAGTCGTGTCCGACTCTTAGCGACCCCATGGACTGCAGCCTACCAGGCTCCTCCGTCCATGGGATTTTCCAGGCAAGAGTACTGGAGTGGGGTGCCATGTTGCCTTAATTTGAATTCCTTAAAATATTGGTAAAAATGGAAAAAAAAAGTGAGCTGTCTTTTCATCTTTTGAGAATATCTATTTTTACATACAAATTTTAATGGACATTTTGTATATCCTAATCATTTACTATAATGTTTAGGTACCATCTCACACAAAATGTCATAAATTTAGCAGCTAGAGGTACAGTTAAGAACAAAGGCTTTGGGTTCAAATATAATAACTGATCTTTACCAGCTCTATGACCTTGGGAAATTCACTTACCCTTTTTAAGTGTCAGTTTCCTCTTCTTTCAATTGGAGATTATAATAGCACCAACCTTACCAACTTAAATAGTATAATTGGTGTATACCCATCAAGCAGTAGGTACCCAATAAGTATCATAGATGATAACAGTGGTCAAATCGGGCTTTATTCTTGTTCATATTTATACATATAAATGATTTTAATCATTTTATTTCCTTTTTTGATTGCTTAAATCAGGATCCTGCAAATCATGGCCCTCATTGGCCCCTTGTCTGTCTTTGTAAATAAAGTTTTATTGGAATACATCCCACCCATTCATGCACTGTGTGTTTTTACAGCTGCTTTAGAGCTGCAAGGGCAGAGGTGAGTAGTTGTGACAGAGACCATATGGCTCATAAAGCTGAAAATATTTACTAATTAGCCCTTTACAGGAACAGATTGTTGACCTCTGGCTTAAATTATAAAAGGAAAGCATGTTCTTATAAAACAATTCCAACAATATGGAAGAATTTAACATAGCTCATGCCCCTTCATCCTTTAAGATATTTTTCTTTGTAAAAAAAAAAAACAAGTTCATATTTCTTTATAAATGAATTTTTTTTCCTCTTTAAAAAATCTGCTTCCTTTCACTTTCTAGTTATTCCCTCTCTTGACCCCCAAAGTGGAAAAATGCTTTAGACCTCTCCTATGCCACTCTTGTGTTTTTTTCCTTCTGTGGACTGTACTATAAAGTCAACCCTGGTATCCGTGAGGAATTCCTTCCAGGATCCCCATTGGATACCAAAATCCACAGATGCTCAAATCCCTTATATAAAATGGGGTAGTATTTGCATATAACCTATGCATATTCTCCCATAGACTTTAAATCATCTCTAGGTTACTTTTAATACCTAATACAATGTAAATGCTATGTTAATAGTTGTAAATACAATGTAAATGCTATGTAAATAGTTGCAGGTGCACTCCACATCCAAGGTTTTCTTTCTGGAACTTTTTGGAATTTTTTTCTGAAAAAATTTTCAATCTATGGTTGGTTGAATCCAGAAATAAGGAACCCATAAATACAGAGGGCGGACTGCACCTTCACTGTATTGCTGCATCTCAGTGCCCCATTATTTTTTATATGATTGTTCTAGATTGCGATCTCGAACATGACCAGCACCCCCAGAAAGCTCCCTCATGGCCTCTTCCAGCCAATGTCTCCCCCAGAGGTAACCACCATTCTGCCCCCCATGATCATGGGTAGGTTTTGCCTTCTTTTGAACTTCAAATAGATTGTGTAGTCATGCAACATATATTCATTTGTGTCTTTTGTGACATGGATCCATTTTACTGCCTGTACTAATAGCTTACTGTTTTTTCATTGAAAAAGTGAAAGTGTTAGTCACTCAGTCATGTCTAATTCTTTGAGACACCCTGGACTGTAGCCCACCAGGCTCCTCTGTCCATAGGATTCTCCTGGCAAGAATACTGTAATGGGTAGCCATTCCCTTCTCCAGGGGATCTTCCCGACCCAGGGATCAAACCTGGGTCTGCTTCACTGGGGCAGATTCTTTATCATCTGAGCCACCAGGGAAGCCTGTTTTTTCATTATCGCATGGTATTCCATTGTACAGATTCACTGCAATTTATTATATACTTGCTATCGATGGACATTTGTTATTTCTTATTTTTTGTCTGCTTTGAACACCCTTGCACACATATTTTTGGTGCATGTCAGCACTTAATTGTTGAGGAATAACCAAGGAATAAGACTGCTTGACCATAGGGTGTACATATACTCCAGCAGATATTTCCAAAGTTTTCAGAGAAAAAGTACAACCAGTTTACATTCTCACCAGCAGTGCATGCAGCTCATCTAATTTCTTTTTTGTTGTTCTCTAATTTTCCTAATTTAAATGTGGTTTATATTGGTGTATAAGAGATGTGGGTCCAATCCCTGAATCGGGAAGATCCCCTGGAGGAGGGCATGGCAGTATTCTTGCCTGGAGAATGCTATGGACAGAGGAGGCTGGCTGGCTGAAGTCCATAGCATCGGTCACATAGGGTTGCAGAGTCAGATGCGACTGAAGTGACTTAACACACACATGCATAGTGGATTTACAATGTTGTGTTGATTTCAGGTGTATGACACAGTGGCTCAGTTATACATATACTGATTCTTTTTCAGATTCTTTTCCCATATAGGTTATTATAGAGTGTTGACTAGAGCTCCCTGTGCTATACCATAGGTCCTTGTTGAGTATCTATTTGACATTTAGTTATGTGTCTGTGTTAATCCCAGCCTCCTGGTTTATCTGCTCCCGTCCTCTGTATGCTCTGTTACTATCTAGGTGAATCGGGCTGCGTAACTGAACCATCGTTACGTTCCTCAAGGGCTGTGTGGTTGGAGTCTGTTGGATGATCACAGCCAACAGTGGAGAGAGCCAGAGTCCTTTCCCAGCTTCTTTATCTTGGCCCCGGTTGCGCTGTTGGCAGAATGGGGAGAGAGGACCCTCATGTCTGCCCCTCTTGCTCTCAGGCTGGAATCTGAACCTGACTACTCCTCATCCCACACACTCTCCCAGGCATGCCCGGCCGTGGGCCCACCCCTATCTGGCACTTCAGGCTTGGGATGCGGCCGAGGAAGCCAGAGGAGTGCTAAGCCCCTAACAGGGAGAGGAGGCTGCTGTCATCATGTGAGTGGGCACAGCCCAGCCTCCGCATCACCCCTCGCCACTCTCCATGGAAAGAGAAGCTGTGTCTTCTCCTTCTTTGGTTGTGAATAGCTCTGTCTGCGGGCACAGGGTCCTCCCTCTAAAGGCCCCATTTCTCCCCTTCTTGTCTTCTCTTTCCTCTTTCTTCCCTTTCTGCTCCCCCATTTTCTCTCCTCTTTTCTTTCCTTTTCACTCTCTCCTTCTCTTTCTCCTTCAACCCACAACTGAGTCCGAGCGCCCCCCCACCCAAGATCTCTGCAATGTCCTGAATGTTGGGAAATGCAGGTCAAATGGACAATGGGTGTGATCCCTTTGCTTCAGGGATCAGGATTTTATAGGCTCAGATAGCTCATGGACAACACTTCAATAAAACAGGGACGCAAAGGGAATGATGTCATATTACTTGCCGAAAGAGAGAAGATATTTCTTGGCACGGGTTGTGGGATTATTGCTATCTTTTTTTTTTTTTTCCTTGCATTCATGGACTTTTAAAACACAAGGATCTCTCTGTGATATTCAAAAGTCCTCACACACTTACACAGTGAGTCACAGGCTTTTGAGAACTATTGATTGAGAAAATGCACAGTGTCAAAAAGATCCTGTGAATCCATTTATGCCTACAAATGCCTACTCCTTTTAATTCATAACAACTTGACCATCTATTTGTGTGTGAGGCAAACTGGTGACGCTGACTCCAGAAGAGCTTGGTACACATAGGATTTCCTGGACTTCTTGCAATTTTTCTGCTGTCTTACTCCACAGATTTATATCTTACCAACTCCACTGGCTAATGGAAAATTGTGACCATCTATACTGTTTGACGCTTGATGGAGCTGCCCAGTCCTCTCTCTTCTTTTTCCTTTTTCGTCTTTAAAGACACAGGTTGGGCACCTGTGCACGTAAAATTCCCCAGCTCCCAACTTGCACACTTGATCAGGTGGCCTATGAAATCCCAGCCAGATGGCAACAGGCAGCCATGAATTCTGCAAAATTCGAGCTCCATCCGCAGAGCAGAGACCTCAGTTGGAAGGTGGTAGTGAAACATTTATGCCAAAGACAGCCCGTCTCTGTCTCTAACTGGGTACATTTAAGCCTAGCCCTATTTTTATTTTGGTTTTGTGACTTCTCAGCATTATACAGAAATGGAATATTCTGACATTTAAATAAGGGAGATTTATCTTCCAAATTCAGTCTATTTGTGTTCAGAATCTTGTACTATTCCTCTCCTTCCCCCAATGGTACTTTTTTTTTCTCTCCAGCAAAATTGTTCAGTTTGGAGATCATGGGTACAGAAGTCCTAGGCTCTGGAATGCCATTATTTCCAGATCCAAGGTCATCTAGATTTCGATCAGATGAGTGTGGAATTATAAAGCCAAGGCCCCAGGGTCAGTAATCAGATGGTCTGGCTGCTCTCACTCTGTTCCAAAGCCACAGACCACCTCCCAGCTTGGACCAGCAGCTTCCTTCAAGGGCAACTGGTGAGGAGAGTACTTGGCCTCAACACTGCAGCCCCCACCCCCCAAGCCTTCTTCATCCCCTGAACCACAGTTCAGAGCTCATAGAGGCTAAATCCATTCTCATTGAGGACATGAGCCTGCTGATGAGGATGCCCTAGATTTTCTACAAAGAAAGATGTTCTTTTGCCATTTCCAATTCCATTTGGGCTTCTGAGAAAGCCAAAGTGCCTGGTCCCTGGGCAAGACATGAAACAAGATGGAAACAGGGTCAGTTTCCCTCTCGGTGTTCACAGCAAACCCTCACTGGATCGACAGCAGCATCACCCCTGATGTCTCTAAGCTGTAGATGGAAGCTGTTTCTCTGCAGGGGATCACTGGACACCATCGCTGCGATCTTTGATTGAAAATGACTTGCCCCAAGAGTCAGCCTTGACTTCTGGGTTTCAGAAACTATTCCTGAGCCCTCTACCTGAGATTCCTTCCTCTCCCTGGCTCGAGCTGATCCTCAGATCAGAACACAAGCTGCTGTAGGAGAGGAGCCTTGTGTCATCTACAGTGAACAGTTTCGTGAACCACCTACTATGTGCCAGGCCCTGTGCCAGGGACTAGAGACATAGGAAGAATAAGACAAGATTTCCACCCTGAATAAACTCATCTCCCAATGGGGAGAACTTAGAAGCAAGTGGCAGTTATATTCCAGTGGCAGTTCTCTATTGACGAGATATCCAGGATGTCACGGAAGGAGAACCCATAGTCTCATATTCATATCCCTGTGCATTCAGGGTAGGCTTCCTGGAGATGGAGCCCTCTGAGCTGGATCCCTAAGACAGGCACTGCCACGTGTTCAGCAGCATACCGTGCAGCTGGTAGATCCAAAGCACATTGTTAGGGGTAGTGGTGATACTGAAGACAGTTTACAATGAATCCGCATCAGCAATTTCTTGCAGGTGGGCATCTCCCAGTCACTACATAGCCTGGGAACAGGAGAGTTTAGTCTGCATGGACTGCCTGCTCCTGAAACCAGGGCAGGACTCTAACAGTGTTATATCACTGGGATAGAATTTACTGGTGACCTTCCTATAGTGCATGCTATAGCCCTATTGTCCAAATTTGCTCAGATGGTAAAGAATCCGCCTGCAATGTGGGAGACCTGGGTTCGATCCCTGAGTTGGGAAGATCCCCTGGAGAAGGGCGTGGCAACCCACTCCAGTATTCTTGCCTGGAGAATCCCCATGGACAGAGAAGCCTGGCAGGCTACAATCCATGGGGTTGCAAAGAGTTGGACATGACTGAGCGACTGAGCACAGTACAACACACACCTGTAACAGCCAATCTTATATGTGGTTCCTGATCATATGTGTGGTTTCTGACCCATGTTGCAAAAACATAGGCAGCAAGTGAGGAATCTTGGGTCCACCAAGCGTACAGCTGGTCTCATCCAATGACCCCACTGTTCCCAGGACAGCCCAAACTCCTTACCCATCTGGCTCCTGCTTTCAAGTGCCTCCTTTGATAGCTTCTTTCTCCCTGCCAATTTTGAACTGTTCTCTGATTTCAAAACATGCCATGTTTCTCACTGCCTCCAGCCCTATGCAAATTCAATCATCTCATTTTGCCATAATTACTGGTTTACATGACTGTCTCTCCCACAGGACTCAGAGAAGGTAGAGGCCAAAGACTGTGTGTTATTCGTCTCTGTAAGAATACAGAGATACCGACCTCGTGCTAAGTGCTTTAGAAATGTCCTTTTTTCCAGTGGCCGAACGAGTGAGTGAATGAATGAGTGAGGGAGTAAGACACGACCCGGTGAGGTCCTCAGAGGCCCCCCAAAGCATTCGCTTCCTTGACTGGAAAGAAACAGAATATCAGACCCACAACTAAAACCACACGCTGTTTCTTTCTGCGCCATCGCTGCCTAGGGTCAGGTGCTTTGGCCAGAAACCAAGGGGAAAAAAAAATATGTAGATGTGTGCCTGCAAGGGTATATGTGTGGGCTGATATTAGAAGATGTACTTCCGCGAATTCTCAGGCCCTAGACAGAGCCTAAAGGGTACAGGTTCAAAATGGACTTTTTAGAACCGACCTCAGGGGAGAAATGCCAAGGATGCCTGAAGGTGAGCCACGTTGCCTGCTGTGAAATCCTTTCCCGAAGCAATCCCCTTAGCTTCGCAGGATAGAATGGAATCTAATCTGAAAGGCAGCTGCAGTCCCTCTGGAAGCTCAGAGAATGAGTCTGAGGACAGAGAAGGAACTGATTTCTCTGACGCTGGACATAGCAGGTTCTTGCTGGAGGGCTTAGCCTTCCCTCTGGACGTGTATCTGGGAATCATGCCAATGTTGTAGTTGTTCAGTGGCTCAGTCGTGTCTGACTCTTTGTGACTCCGTGGACTGCAGCACGCCAGGCTTCCCTGTCCTTCACTATCTCCTGGAGTTTGCTCAAACTCATGTCCATTGACCAGGTGATGCCATCTAACCATCTCATCCTCTGTCATCCCCTTCTCCTGCCTTCAATCTTTCCCAGCATCAGGGTCTTTTCCAATAAGCTGGCTCTTCACATCAGGTGGCCAAAGTATTGGAGCTTCAGCATCAATCCTTCCAATGAATATTCTGAGTTGATTTCCTTTAGGATTGACTAGTTTGATCTCCTTGCTATCCAAGGGACTCTCAAGAGTCTTGGAATCAAAAACTCCAGAATTGGAAGGGCCCAGGGAGTGTTACAGAGAAGGCAATGGCAACCCACTCCAGTACTCTTGCCTGGAAAATCCCGTGAACAGAGGAGCCTGGTAGGCTGCAGTCCATGGGGTCGCTAGGAGTCAGACATGACTGAGCGACTTCACTTTCACTTTTCACTTTCATGCATCGGAGAAGGAAATGGCAACCCACTCCAGTGTTCTTGCCTGGAGAATCCCAGGGACGGCGGGGCCTGGTGGGCTGCCATCCATGGGGTCACACAGAATCGGACACGACTGAAGTGACTTAGCACCAGCAGCAGCAGCAGCAGGGAGCGTTATGTGATCCACCCCACCCACCAGCTCCCTGGCTTCAGGCAGGAAATAACAGTATCTCCAGCGATATGTTGATGTTGTTGTTCTTCTTCAGTTGCTCAGTCATGCCCTGCTGTTTGCGACCCGATGAACTGCAGCACGCCCTGTCCCTCACTATCTCCCATAGTTTGCTCAAATTTACATCTGTTGAGTCACTGATGCTAACCATCTCATCCTCTGCTGCCCCTTGTGCCTTCAGTCTTTCCCAGCATCAGGTTATAGGTACTGAGTAATCAAGGTGTGCCAGGCACTGCATGCACGTATCCTCGCTTAATTCCAGTAGAACTCCTACAGGTAAATAGTGTTGTGCTGCATTTGGTAGATGCCAGAACTGCATCTCAGAGAGACTGAGCAAGTCCCTTAACCTCTTAGTGCTTCATCTGTAAAATGGGTGTGATCCTGGCCCCAGCCACATTACGTGGCTATGCAGCTACCTGGGTTAATTTGTGAAAACCTTAATATATGCCCTGAAACAGAACAGAATTTATATAACTTTGTTAACTGAAAGACTAGAAAAATAGATCAGTGAATGGATGAGTAGATGGATAGATAAGCAGAGTAGCAGATCCAAGATCAATTGGGTAGTGAGTGTTGAAGACGAATTGATCATAGGCAGTCTGACCCTTGTTCTACCTCCTGTAACTGTCTAGACCTTACAGGGTGATTCAACACGTTCCCTAAACACTTCAGGGAAGGGGGATCCCTTTTGTAGCTTATTCTAGGTATTTTCTACCTGAAGCATTCTTTCTTGTGATTTGCTGGATGGTGTCTACTTGAATTTTCATCTAATTCTCTTTTGCAAAGCTGAAACCCCTGGCTTCGACTTTGTGAGGGGATGGATAATGTGAGACGTCCCATGTTTGTGTGAGGCCTCACTGTCTATGTCCTTTCTGTCCCTTTCGTCTGACCAGCCCTGTACACTTCACATAGCCTCTTGCAACAGCATCATCTAAGAAGATGGAAAAGGGTCTCAGATGCCACACGATGCAGCTCAATTGTTCTCCCATGGTCCCTTTTAGATTTTGCATCTTTATGGCTCCTGCCTTTTGAAGCCCCATCACTCTGCCTTTTAACTAGCAACTGTGGGAGAAAGCTGGAAGAGAGAAAGGGAGAGTAAAGAAAGAGAGAAAGGGAGGAGGAAAGAAAGAAGGAAGGAAGAAGAGAAAGGGAAAAAGCTGTGATGTCCTGCTCTGTGATCAGGACGTCACAGCCTTCCTTAGGGTGGCACAGAACTCAGAGTCTGACAGAGGATGCACGCAGCTGGCAATGCCATCTCCCCTGAAGACAGATATAGCAAGAACGTTGAAACAGGCATGACCTCCATGCCTGCAGAGGTGTTTTCAAGTGCACACGAGCCTCCCATCATTGGAGGTAGAAACAGAGAGGGAAAGAGAGAGCTTTCCATGTCATGGAGCTGGGAGCTGTGCTGTCCGGTGGGGAGAGGATTTCAAGTGTTGCCCTGGCTGCAAACCCAAAGCTCTGCAACCTCTCTCTGCCACCAGGAGCTGTTAGCTTTTGTCTTCCAGCAAGAATAAGTTTGCTTCAGAAAAGGCATTTAATTGCCTCATTGACCAGCTCCACGTCCTAAGATCACACCGACAAAGATTGGGGCCTCTTCGTAATGGGCTGAACTGACACGGACTGAGCAACACGGGCTGCTTCCTGGTAGGGGAAAGAAAATGACATTTGGGCTTTTCCCTAGCAGAGGACATACTCTCCAGCCTTTTACTCTCAAGCCCACTCCCTTTTGCTGTGTATTTCCTCTCTTTAAGTAAGTGTTCATCGCTTAGTCGTGTCTGACTCTTCCTCTCTTTATGTGGCAGAAAAGCTCACCCAGAGCTGACCTTTTTTTTTTTTTTTTTTTTTCTTGCAATGCTGCCCAATTTAAGCCTGGAGATGGAAAGAGACAGAAACAGAAAATATGGATGCAATGCTTACTACCTGCTGCAGGCATGAGAAATAATCAAAATCGTAAAACGTTGTTCCTGATCTCCCTCAAGGAGATGGCAATATTTGAGTAAATTAAAAATGAAATTAGAAAGTATTTGAACTACAGTTCAGCACACTAGTAGAAAAGGCCACGAGGCAGGAAATGAATGGCTGGAGAATGACTGGAACAAGTTGTAACTGGTGTTGAGAAATGTATGTTTGCCCCCTTTCGGGAGGTGGGTCTGGTTTACCAAGTTGACTTATTTCAAAGAGAGGTGTTTGAGTAAAAGGCAGAGGGAAAATCTTTATATTTACATCCTGAAAGGAATCAAAATGATGTTCCTTCTACTGAGACTGACCCTGTTACAGACATTCTGTCTCTCTTTGTGTGTGTGCTAAATCCCTTCAGTTGTGTCCAACTCTTTGCTACCCAATGGACTGTAGCCTGCCAGGCTCCTCTGTCCATGGAGTTCTCCAGGCAAGAATACTGGAGTGGGTTGCCATGCCCTCATCCAGGGGATCTTCCTGGCCTAGGGATCGAACCTGGATCTCTCATGTTTACTGCATTGGCAGGCGGGTTCTTTACCAAGAGTGCCACCTGGGAAGCCCCTGTCTCTCTCTGAAAGTGAAAAGTAAGTGAAAGTGAAAGTCACTCAGTCATGTCTGACTCTTTGCAACCCCATGAACTGTACAGTCCATGGAATTCTCCAGGCCAGAATACTGGAGTGGGTAGCCTTTCCCTTCTCCAGGGGATCTTCCCAACCCAGGAATCAAACCCAGGTCTCCTTCATTGCAGGTGGATTCTTTACAAGCTGAGCCACCAGGGAAGCCCAAGAATACTGGAGTGGGTAGCCTATCCCTTCTCCAGCAGATCTTCCAGACCCAGGAATCAAACTGAGGTCTCCTGCATTGTAGACAGATTCTTAGTTCTTCCCTGAGCTATCAGGGAAGCCATGGGATGATACCAAAGGGAAGATATGCTGGGAATTTGACAAAATGTAATGGAAAGACCCATTTCTGAGTCCTCACAAACTCCAGCGGAAGGGAGAAAGTCAACAACACAGTATTTTTGGAAGCATGGCATTGGTGTTTTGGGGAGAGGAGGGAGCCACCAGGTAAATCTTGACGCATACAGCAGGCAGTGAATTTGGGTGAGTCAGTGGTGGTGCTGGGTGGACGGTGAGGTCATATTGCTGACTGTCCCATGATATTCGCGCACATAGTACTGGAGACTGTTAGAGAGAAAGACTTGAGATCATGGTGTCCCTTCCCACTGCTTCCTGCATCACCGATCAACCAGCACCCTTCCTTGTGAGTGAAGAATTTACAATACAATATTTATTTGTACTTCCTATTTTTCTCCCATAAACATGTATGCTTTTAAAAAATCATGATTACAAAATTTATGGGGCTTCCCTGATGGCTCAGACAACAGAGAATCTGCCTGCAATGCAGGAGACACAGGTTACAACCCTGGGTCGGGAAGATTCTCCTTGAGAAGGACCCACTCCAGTATTCGTGGAGAATTCCGTGGACAGAGGAGCCCGGTGGGCTACAGTCCTTGGGTCAGACATGACTGAGTGACTAACACTTTCACTTTCACAAAAGTTATACATGCATATATGGTAGTGGTACAATGGAAACTTAACTGATGTGGGACCCCTTCATGCTACAAACTGCATAAAAATACAGCGTTATAGGCACGTACGTCCACACACATATGCAAGCCCACAATGCACAACCAATGCCAAAAGGAAGAGAAATCCTTTGGTGCCAGAAACAGAGGGGAATGGGAATCCTCATGGTATATTTCAGCTGCGGTGCCGACAGGGAGACAGGCAAGAGGGATGGGCCCTGGGGCTTTAACATCCACAGAGGGGCCCTGAACTGTGCAAGGAGATGATACCACGGCTTCACTCTGAGATTGTCAAGGAGCCTGTGAAAAAGAGACTAGAAACAACAGGGCATCATAGCAAAGGAAGTACAAGGAGCTTAACGTGTTTGAAGCTGAGAGATTAAAACTCAAATTAGTATGGAGGTTTAAATTATGTTAAATGGTGGAGTAATATGGTCAGATTTATTTCACACAAAGATGTAGAGAGCAAACGTATGGACGCCAAGTGGGGAAAGGGGAGGGTGGATGAATTAGGAGATCGGGATTGACAGTTGACATGTATATACTATTGATACTAATGGGATCGACACGTATATACTATTGATACTATGTACTGTTAGTGTTCAGTTGCTAAGTCGTGTCCAACTCTTTGCGACCCCATGAACTGTAACACTCCAGGCTTCCCTGTCCTTCACTATCTCCCGGAGTTTGCTCAAACTCATGTCCATTGAGTCAGTGATGCCATCCAACCAACTCATCTTCTATCATCCCCTTCTCCTCCTGCCCTCAATGTTTCCCAGCATCAAGAAAATAGATAACTGATGAGAGCCTACTGTCTAGCTTAGGGAACTCTCCTCAATGCTCTGTGATGACCTAAATGGGAAGAAAATCTAAGGAAGAGGGGATATATGTATATGTGCAGCTGATTCCTGTTGCTGTGCAGCAGAAACAAACACAGCTTTGTAAAGCAACTATACTCCAATAAAAGTTAAAAACTGGTACATTGAAAGCCCCTGGAACCATGGCAGGAGCAAACCCAGAGCTCCTCCGTACGGCCTTGTCTGTAACCCAGGTTGCTTGGGAGCCCCATGGGGTTTAGGGAGAGAACAGCTCTGCTAAAGATGTGCTCATAATCAAAAGTTGCAAATGCCGCAAGGAAGTAATCCACCATGAGTCAGCACGCATGGCAAACAGAACAGAACCCTGAGAACTCAGATGGCGGAGGGAGGGGGATATGGGGCTGAGAATAATCTGAAAGACTATAGGTTTGAAATTCCAAAATGTATAAAAGTTTTCAAAGTCATAACTGAAGAGTAGGGCATTAGGACAAAAGGAACAGGCAAAATTTTAAAAGCACCAAATGAATGTCACAATTAAAATAGATTAAAAATGAAAACATAAAGTCAAATATTACCAATGAAGGAATAAATGAACTGGAAAATAGATCTGTGGGAATCCGATAAATGCAAGACAGAACAATGAAGGAATGAAAAACATGAAAACAAAGTTAACAACCTAGAGGATAGAATGAGAATGTCTAGAATGTTTTTAAACAGAATTTAAAAGTAGCTGATTAGGATTTTTTTAAGGAGCCATGTGGCATGTAGGATCTTAGTTTCCTGCCCTCGGATTGAACCCATGTCCTCTGCATTGGGAGCATGGAGTCCCAAATACAGGACCACCAGGGAAGTCCCCATCTAGAGTATTTTAAACAAAATTTTCTGAAGATAAGATTATCATGTTAAGGATTTGCAAAGGACTTGCAAATTAAGGATTTGCAAATTAAAACAATGTGGATACACACCTTATTGGAATGGTCAAAATCCAAAAGAAAATCAGTGCTGGTGAGGATGTATTATATGAACAGGAGCCTCATTCATTGCTGGTGGGAGTGGGAAATGGTACAGTCATTTTGAAAGACTGGCAGATTCCAAGAAGGCTAGATATAGTCTTATGATATAGTCACTGATAATGCCCTTAGGTATTTACCCAAATGAGTTGAAAACTTATATCCTCATAGAAACTTAAACATGAATGTTTATGTTTCTTTCATAAATGTCCAAGCTTGGAAACAACCAAGATATCCCTCAGTGCATGCATGTGTGCCCAGTCGCTTCAGTCGTTCCCGACTCTTTGCAACCCCATGCACTGTAGCCCACCAGGCTCCTCTGTTCATGAGACTTTCCAGGCAAGAATACTAGAGTGGGTTGCCATTCCCTTCTCCAGGGGACCTTCCTCACCCACGGATTGAACCAGCATCTCCTGGGTCTCCCGCATTGCAGGTGGATTCTTTAACCACTGAGCAACCTGGGAAGCCCCATATCCTTCAGTAGTTGAATGGATCAGATCAGATCAGATCAGATCAGTCGCTCAGTCGTGTCTGACTCTTTGCGACCCCATCAATTGTAGCACGCCAGGCCTCCCTGTCCATCACCAACTCCCGGAGTTCACTGAGACTCATGCCCATCGAGTCAGTGATGCCAGTGGATAAACAAACTATATGTCCATGCAGTAGAATATGGCTTAGAGATAAAAAGAAGAGGTCCATAAACCCAGGGAAAGATATGGAGGAACTTTCAATGCATCTTGTTAAGAGAAAGAAGTTTGTCTGAAAAGGCTGCACAGTATATGGTTCCAACTATATGATGTTCTGGAAAAGGCAAAACTGTAGAGACAGAAGATCAATGGTTCCCAGGGGGTGGGATGAGGGGTGATGGGGGATGAACAGTTGGATCACAGAGGATGTTTAAGGCAGTGAAACTATTCTGCATGATACTGTCTTGATGGATACATGATGTTAAGCGTTGGCAAAACCCAGAGAATTGTACAACACAGAGATTGAACCCTAATATAAACCATGTGAAGTGAAGTGAAGTGAAAGTTACTCGGGAGTGTCCGACCCTTTGTGACCCCATGGAATAGTCCATGGAGTTCTCCAGGCCAGAATACTGGAGTGGGTAGCTGTTCCCATCTCCTGGGGATTGTCCCAACCCAGGGATCGAACCCAGGTCTCCCACATTGCAGGTGGATTCTTTACCAGCTGAGCCAACCAGGGGAGCCCAGGAATACTGAAGTGGGTAGCCTTTCCCTTCTCCAGGGGATCTTCCCAACCCAAGAATCGAACTGGGTCTCTTGAATTGCAGGCGGATTCTTTACCAGCTGCTGAGCTACCAGGGTAGTCAATATAAACTATGGACTTTAGTCCATGATAATGTATTTGGCTCATAAGTTATAAAAATATATCACATCAATGCCAGATGTTAATAGGGGAAACCAAGAGGAATGGGAAGAGGGACTGTATGGGGATTCCACTTTCTGCTCAGTTTTTCTCTAAGTTTAAAACTATTCTAAAAAATAAAGTCTGTTAATTTTTTAAAAGATGGGGAAAGTTAATAGTCAAAGCAATGAAGGGTGAAATGCTTCCAAAATTAAAGTTATGAGTCATCAGATTGAAGAATCACAGAGTCTGGAGCAGAACAAATAAAACGTATCCACACCTAGATTCCACACACAGACAGAATGAAATTCTCAAAAGCAATTAGAGAGAAAATATAGATTGCATAGAAAGTAATGATAAATACATGATGAGCTGACCTCTCAACAATTACCATCTAGGTCAGAAGGACACTTAATAACATCTCCAAAAGGTCTAAGAAAAATAAGCGGCACCTTCGGTTTCTGTGTTCAGGCAAGTGTTTCAACAGTGAGAACAAACAAAAAGCAATATATACACATTTCATAAAACTTAAAGAGAGCAGTGTGAAGGCAATAATTATGATTAATCTCTTCAAAGAAAGTCAGACATTTTGAGCATTTCTTTATTTTTCTCTGCAAGTGTTTTTTTTTTTTATTGAAGCATAGTCGATTTACAATGTTATATTAAAGTGTACAATGTAATGATTCAATATTTTTATAGATTATACTCCACTTAAAGCTATTACAAAATAATGGCTACATTCCCCTGTGCTGTACAATATATCCTTGTTGTGGACCTATTTTATACATAGTCATTTGTATTTCTTAATCCTATATGTCTATCTTTTATATCTTAGAGATCACATGCATATACAATATTAGTCCTACTCTTCACTTAACATTCTAGGCATCTTTTTTGATTTTCACTGTTTTTGAAGGATAACTTTTAAAGGCCTGAATCATAGTCTAAGCACAATGGTTAGTGAATTGCTAGACAGTTAGTATAATTACTAGACATTTAGACCAGAGAATTTCCTCCTAAATAGCAACTGGATAAAATACACATAAAAGAGAGACAAAATAATGCTTTTTTTTTTTTTTCTCCATTGAAAACCCCACCTGCTTTTTCAGTTGCCTGCCAAAGTGGGGAAGTATGTAGTTTGCAAGGGGCCCTTTAGAAGCGATTGAGTTGTTTCTTTGCAAGGAACACTCCGTGCCCTAAGTACCTTGCTTGAGGTGACTTTTGGGAATAATCTTTGATGCTCTAAACAAAGAAATGACTGGTGTATACTTCCTGTACAAACGTGTACCAGGCTCTGTGCTGGGTGCTTCCTGGACAACAACCCTTGCAGGCTAATATTTAGGAGAACTTACCAGGAGCCAGGCACTACATTTAAGAATTTTGCATATGTGAGCTCCTTTGATCTTCCCTAGAACTGCAGGGAGTATGCACTATTATTCCACCCGTTTCACGGACAGGATCACTCTGGCTCTGAGGTAACACAGCCAGTCAGTGATGGAGTCATGACAAGAATGCAAGTCTTCCCACGGCCGCCTACTGCCAGCTTATCCCATGTCCTGTTCTAGGCTTGGCTGGGTGTTGGGGGTGGGGATACAGAAAAGCAGGGTGCTGTGTGCTTAGTCACTCAGTTGTGTCTGGCTCTTTGCAACCCCATGGACTGTAGCCCAACAGTCTCCTCCTTACATGGGATTCTCCAGGCAAGAATACTGGAGTAGGTTTTGCCATGCCCTCCTCCCCAGAGGATCTTCCCAATCCAGGGATTGAACCCAGGTTTCCTGCATTGCAGGTGGATTCTTTACTGTCTGAGCCACCAGGGTGGCTCAGAAGCAGGGTGGGAAGAACATTATAATAATGACCAAAAAAGAGAGAGAGAGATTCAGGGACTATGCCAAATTCTCTCTAGACAGGATCTCAGTTCATTCTCCTACAACGATGCTACATAGGTATTGCCATCGTTATCTTCAGCTGACCAGGGAGTGAATGCGGAGCTCAGTCCCTCCCCTTGAGGTTGTGCAGCTGTAAGTCACACGTGTCTGCCGCAAGCGTAGGGGTGTCCGCCCCGTGGCGCGGGCCCTGCTCCTCACTGCCTGTGGCTCTTGTCTTCCGTCCAGGGGAGATGGAGGAGCTGGAGACGCTGTGGCTCACGGGCATCTGCCACAACGAGAAGAACGAGGTGATGAGCAGCCAGCTGGACATCGACAACATGGCGGGCGTGTTCTACATGCTGGCGGCCGCCATGGCGCTCAGCCTCATCACCTTCATCTGGGAGCATCTCTTCTACTGGAAGCTGCGCTTCTGCTTCACGGGCGTCTGCTCCGACCGGCCGGGCCTGCTCTTCTCCATCAGCAGGGTCAGTATCCCCGATGGTTTCTTCTCTCTGCAGCAGGCAGGTCCAGAAAAGCACGGGGGCACCCAGAGTGCTTTGGGACCCCTGGGCAGGGGGTGGGGGGTCTGCACACCCTCCCCTCACTCACCATCCCTTCTCGGATGTGTGGAAAGGGCACTGGGTTCTGTGTTCATGAGCCAGACGACCGTGCAAGCCAGAAATGGAAGGTGAATGAATAAGGCAGGCCGGGCCTGAGAAAAGTAGCACAAATGGAATGAAAAATAGCAGCTGAGCCTGGGTGTCAAGGAGAGAGAGCAATGGGGACTGTGGTAAAATATGACAGAGTGTGGCAAACCCAAAGGAGATGATCATTCTCTGCTCTTGCTGAGGATGGTCTTAGCGGAAGGCAAGGCCAATTTTCAGTTTTTATAGGAGAAAATGGCCATCTGATTATACAGGAAAACTTTCCATTTTTATTTAAAATTTTTTGGTTGTACTGTGAGCCAGGCAGGATCTTATTTCCCCAACCAGGGATCAAACCCGTGCCCCCTGCAACAGAAGTGGGGACTCTTTACCACTGGACGACCAGGGATGTCCCTCAATTTTTAAATGCTAGTAACTAATTCCATTGAAAACTAGAAAAAAACACCAAAACACATGGGCTAAGCACAGCCTGTCAGCGGCCTCCCTGACGAGCACCCGGATATGCTCTAGGATGTTATTAAAATTCCTGTGCAGCATGCTACAACATTTGCATGCCTTCAATGAGATCACATGTGACCAAACAGAATCACGATGCAATGCCATGTGTGTACACAGATAACAAACCACAAGAATACATTTGATGCAACAGAGCCTGAAATGAAACAGAGGCTTGAAGAACCATGAGAAAACGCACACACTTCAAACAGAAAACAAAATACACGTTCAGCCCGACGTAAACAGCAGCGCAGACTATGCATGCCGTAGTCAGTGCACTCACGTGCAAGCCACAGAAATCTCCTTGCGTGCTGCACAGCATGACACGTGTGTGTGGCCGTACACAGGTACATGGTGAGATGCATTCATCACAATGACGGTCGTGGAAAGTGGTTCTATCTGGGGGACACATTTATTTCCCAGGCACCACGGAAGGACTTTATACTCTTCCTCTCATTTAACCTACAAACCACTTCTATGAGGCCCGTACTGATATGGTCCTAGAGTTGGGGAAACTCACAGTTATAAGGTTAGGAGGAATTACCCAACACCGCTCAGCCTTGCCGGAGCCAGGATCTGACTCTAGGTGGTGTAGTAACAGCCTGAGCCCACAGTCTTACACAAGCAACAGACATCAAATACAAGCGAAATAAGAGATTTGATGCAAATCATACCACACAGATATATATGCACACGACTGAACGGCGTTTATCTGTTCAACACAAGCTAGTCGCGTACTTGCATCAGATAAAAGCATATACATGTATCGTTTACTGATCTTCCAGCACAATATAGGGGGCTTCCCTGGTGGCTCAGATGGTAAAGAACCTACCTGCCATGTAGGAGACCCAGGTTCAATTCTTGGGTCAGGAAGATCCCCTGGAGAAGGAAATGGCAACCCACTCCAGTATTCTTGCCTGGAGAATGCCATGGACAGAGGAGCCTGGTGGGCTACCTTCCATGGGGTCACAGAGTTAGACGCAACTGACACAAACACTTTCACTTTACACACATACATATTGTTCACTGATCTGCCAACGCAGTATAATATTATCTATCTATCTGAAAATCAATGTCATCTGTCTGTCCATCCATCTGTCCATCCATTCATTCATTTATCCATCCGTCTATTTATCTATTTCTCCCATTTACTCGCCTTGGAATTTGTTTTACTCTGAAAGAATTGAACAAATTAAGGTTTGAAACATGGTGAAAAACATGTAGTTAGAAGCATCTAGTTTTAGATGCTAATGTTTACTGGGAAAACAATCATTTAAAGAGGAATTTATGTGTTCTTGGGGTTTGGTGGTTTTAAGAGATCCAGAAGGTACACACAGGCTTAGTCAGGAGGATTTATTTTCTCCATTCAGTGGCAACTAAACTTGAGTTCTATGCAAATACATATTTCCTAATTAGCTTGATGGCATCTAAACACACAGATTGTTTAAAAATAACAATGTGCATGCATGTAGCTAGGTATTAAGCCAACTTTAAGCTAATTCTCTCTGCCAATTACTGAAGGTTTTCCATATCTAAATGATTCTGGGATTGCCATGAGCAAATGCACACAATTGCCTTTACTTGTAAATTCTGCTTGTTTTTGAAAGAGCTCTCCTTCTGTCCGAGATATCATTAAGGAAGCCAAGTGAGGACTGTTAGTCTGAGAAATGAACTAAACCCCTCACTCCTCCCGTTCCAAGCCTCTTGAGGGACAGGCATGAAGGAGGAACTCAATGCAGCATTCCTGTGTTGTGTCCTTGACAAGCCAGGACCTGAACTTCCATCTCCCCCTCCCTAGTGGAGAGAGGACCCCATGTCCCACGGGACACAAACCTGAGATGCCTGCCCTTTTGCAATGGCCAAGGGCAGAGGCCAGAACTCAGAGAGTCATTTATTTTACATTAGAACCAAGCTTCTCCCATAGCTGTGACTTTTGTCCATTATGACTTACAAAAAAGGCATCCTCTCTTCTGTGGGATGCTTTTAACTTTTGTTTCCTCTCCAAAACACTGTCCTTTTCATTATAAAAAAAAAAAATATTCACTGTCATCAGCAAAGAGAACCGCTACGGTTGTCTCCTGAGATGTGAGGAATGGGAGACATGGCAAAGCCAGAGACAAAGGAGGTGGAAAGCATGATATCCTTCCAGAGAGCTCAGAGGAGAGCTTGAGGCAGCTTTTGGCTGGCCTGCAGTGGGGACGACAGAATACAAGTGATACACCGTCTTAGCCGGGGCTTCCCAGGTGGCTCAGTGGTAAAGAATCCATCTGCCAATGCAGGAGGTGCGGGAGACAGAGGTTCGATCCCTGGGTCGGGAAGATGCTCTGGAGGAGGAAATGGCAAGCCACTGTAGTATTCTTGCCTGGAGAATTCCATGGACAGAGGAGCCTCGTGTGGCTACAGTTCATGGGGTCGCAAAAGAATCAGACACAACTGAGCAAATAACAACAATAGTCTTGGGCCATTCCAGCTGCTCTAACAAATTACCACATGCTGGGTGCCTCATCAACAATAAAAATGTGACACTCACAGTTCTGGAAGCTGGACATCCTAGATCAGGGTGTCAGCATGGTGGGGTGAGGGCCCTCTTCTATGTTGCAGATGTCCCCTTGTGTTGAAGGAATGAAGGGGCTCTGTGAGTCTCTTTTATAAGAAGTGCTCCTTCCAAAGGCCCCACCTTGGACCTCATGACCTAAGCACCTACCTACTATTAATACATCACCTTTGGGAGCTGGGATCTCAATACATGAATTGGAAGGCTGGGGGGACACAAATAAGCAGAGGATACCAGAAACTTTAGGCATCAGGCCCAGGTGCCAAGGAACCAAGGAGGACAGTCGTCCTCAGGCCCCACTGAGAATGTTCTGAGTGGTCAGGGTCCTCTGGGAGTTGGAGGATGGACAGAGCCAGTTGTCTGGAACAGCATGTTGAGTCTGCAGTGCTCCCTTCATCTGAACCCATCCTGGGGCCGAGAGGGCATATCACTTACACAAGCCATAAAAGGTAGCTGGAGTCTATGAATACTAGAGAGGAGGAAAGGAAGACCTCTGCAGGGAAGAAAGAAACCCCAGCCCAGGGATTTGCCTTCCAAGGTAGGGTTTGGGCAGCATATGGAATCAGAAAGCCATGATGACTTTCCAGAGCTAAGGTGCAGTAGTAAAGGGTAGCACCCATTTCCTACAGCTCTGATCACGGGGCCACTGTGTGAGAGGACAGAGGGGAGGGGTGACAAGCAGGAGGGGCATGATGGGAATGATAGAGCAGCTCACCCACTCGCATTCACAGAGCCCCGTCCACGTGAGGTGCTCTGCTTGCATTTTCAGATCTTGCCCTGACATCCACCTTAGAGTGTATGATTCCCATTTTACAGATGTGGGACTTGAGGCTCAAAAAGATGTAGTGACATAGCCAAGGTTGCAGAGCTAGTAACAGATGATGCTGGGGCTCATCTCCAGTGGGCTTCTGGCCTCTGACTCTTCCCACCCTTCTGTAATACACACTCGCACCTCCCCATCAGCCCATCTGGAAAATGAGTCAACTCAGTTGGAGAACCCCCACCAACCCAACCTGGGGTACAGGCCCCCATCATGTTGACTCCTTCCCGAGGCTTTGCCAGGCTGATCTGCACCTGGGAACTGCCTTAGCTGTGTCATGTGAGCCCCAGGGGAAACCAGGGATGAGAAAAAGCAGTCAGCCACCACCCTCCCAGCCCTTGAAACATTGCTCAGCTCCCCAGCCGCTTCTGAGGGCCTCCTGCAAATACAGAGACAACGAGCTCATCTCGGCAGGCGGGAGTACACCACTCTGATGGGGGAGGTTGGAGACGAGTTCTCAAAATCTCTAAAAGGGAGACAGAAGCTCATTAAAATAAAATTGCAAAGTTAGAAAAACATGTAAAAGCTAATGTTCTCACAGTGCTAACAACAGGAAGAAAAGGCTCTGATCTTGGCTGATTCAGACATGTAGGAGACACACTGATTTTCACCCAATATAGCAGAGTCCCTCTGGGTTAGCATATGAGACTATTACATCACCGAATTGGTCAGGGAAAGCTTAAGTTAGCATAAAAGATTCAAAAGCCCTGCTCTATGTGAAATACACATTTGTACATTTTGACATCCAGCAGCCTCAGAAACAAAAAGGAGACGCTGCCTCCTGGCAGGGAAAGAGACCACTCAGGGCCTAGAGAAGGAGACGAGAGGCAAGACTGCAGGAAGGTGAGAAGGTCCATCACCTTGTCCTGGGCAGCCTTCATCCTGCAGCCTGGGGTGGAGAGGTCGGAGGAAGAGATGCTCAAACACACAACTGTAGGCTTTGCTGTTTACTCTTGACGCAGTGGAGACTGTCTCTAGAAAACAAGAAAGATGCAGGAGGGCAAACAGTGGTGGCTGTCACAGTTACATGAGCATCCCTATGGGTTCTGAGCATCCCTACCGTGGGGATCAATGGGCCGCTGTCATCAGAGTCCACACTTCTCACACATCCTTCCCACGAGTTTACCCCAGAGTCAGCAGCAGCTTCTGCATCCCTTTCACAACCCCCTTCTTGGGCCAGACCCCTGTCAGTCTCAGGAGAACCAGGTCAAACGCTAAAGCCTGGACCTGATTGTTCCGTTTAGGTTGTTGTTATTCAGTCTCTAAGTCGTGTCTGACTCTTTGTGACCACATGGATTCTAGCCCCCCAGACTCTTCTGTCCATGGGATTTCTCAGTCAAGAATACTGGAGTGGGTTGCCATTTCCTACTCCAGGGGATCTTCCCAAACCAGGGATCAAACCTACATCTCTTGCATTGCAGGCAGATTCTTACTACTGCTCCACCTGGGAAGCCCAGTTGTGTGAGGATTAGAGGATATTTTTTCCTCAAATTCCATGTATGACTATTGGCAAAAGTGTCAGATAATCTTGATAATCTAAATCAGATAATCAGAGAGAGAGACAAGGAAAGTCTGATGCTCTGCCACTGGTCTCATACACTTAAGAACGTTATCAAGATTCAGGTTGCATTTCACTGTTTCTCCAGGGCGCCTATGTCTCTCCTTTGCAGATAGAGTTCAGGTGTGACACGATTTCATGTCCCCGATGCCGCTAATGGTGTTTTCCATTCCTCCCCACAGGGCATCTACAGCTGCATTCACGGAGTGCACATTGAAGAAAAGAAGAAGTCTCCGGACTTCAACCTGACCGGATCCCAGAGCAACATGTTAAAACTCCTTCGATCTGCCAAAAACATCTCCAACTTGTCCAACATGAACTCCTCAAGGATGGACTCCCCCAAGAGAGCTGCGGACTTCATCCAACGAGGCTCCCTCATCGTGGACATGGTTTCAGATAAGGGCAACCTGGTCTACTCAGACAACCGGTCCTTCCAGGGGAAAGACAGCATCTTCGGGGACAACATGAACGAACTCCAGACCTTCGTGGCCAACAGGCACAAGGACAACCTCAACAATTATGTGTTCCAGGGACAGCATCCTCTGACTCTCAATGAGTCCAACCCCAATACAGTGGAGGTGGCTGTCAGCACGGAGTCCAAAGGGAATTCCAGGCCCCGGCAGCTTTGGAAAAAATCAATGGAGTCGATCCGCCAAGACTCCCTGACCCAGAACCCCATCTCCCAGAGGGACGAGGGGCCAGTGGAGAACAGGACCCACTCCCTGAAGAGTCCTCGGTACCTTCCTGAAGAAGTGGCCCACTCAGACGTCTCTGAAACGTCAAGCCGGGCCACGTGCCACCGGGAGCCTGACAACAATAAGAACCACAAGGCCAAGGACAACTTCAAGAGGTCCATGGCCTCCAAGTACCCCAAGGACTGCAGCGAGGCGGAGCGCTCCTACCTGAAGACCAAAGCGAGCTCGCCCAGGGACAAGATCTACACCATCGATGGCGAGAAGGAGCCCAGTTTCCACCTCGACCCACCCTCCTTTGCGGAAAGTATGGCCCTCCCCGAGAACGTGGACTTCCCTGACACCTACCAGGAGCGCAGCGAGAGCTTCCGCAAGGGGGATTCCACGCTGCCCCTTAACCGGAATGCCCTGCATGAGGAGGACGTGCTCCCCAACAATGAGCCGTACAAACTCTACTCCAAGCACTTCAGCCTGAAAGACAAGAGCTCCCCGCACAGCGAGGGCAGCGATCGGTACCGCCAGAACTCCACGCACTGCCGGAGCTGCCTGTCCAACCTGCCCACCTACGCAGGCCACTTCACCGTGCGGTCCCCCTTCAAGTGCGACGCCTGCCTGCGAATGGGGAACCTCTACGACATTGACGAGGACCAGATGCTTCAGGAGACGGGGAACCCCGCCGCCCAGGAGGAGGTCTACCAGCAGGACTGGGCCCCGAACAGCGCCCTCCAACTCCAGAAGAACAAGCTGAGGATCAGCCGGCAGCACTCCTACGATAACATCCTCGACAAACCCAGGGAGGTGGACCCTAGCAGGCCCTCCCGGAGCATCAGCCTCAAGGACCGCGAACGACTCCTGGAGGGAAACCCATACGGGAGTCTCTTTAGTGTCCCCTCCAGCAAACTCGCGGGGAACAAGGGTTCCCTTTTCCCCCAGGGCCTGGAGGTCGGCAAGCGGAGCAAGTCCCTCTTGCCGGACCACACCTCTGAGAACCCTTTCCTCCACTCCTACGGGGATGACCAACGCTTAGTGATCGGGAGGTGCCCCTCGGACCCTTACAAACACTCGCTGCCGTCCCAGGCTGCGAATGACGGCTATCTCCGCTCGTCCTTGAGGTCGACGGCGTCATACTGTTCCAGGGACAGTAGAGGCCATAGCGACGTGTATATTTCAGAGCATGTTATGCCTTATGCTGCAAATAAGAATAATATGTACTCTGCCCCCAGGGTTTTAAACTCCTGCAGCAATAGACGTGTGTACAAGAAAATGCCTAGTATCGAATCTGATGTTTAAAACCTTACATTAATGTTTATATTTATAGGGAAACATACCTAATGGCCAATGTCTGGACGGGTAAATGATGGATGCCCCAGTAGTGCCCTGACCAGAGGAAGAGGATTTAGGAAGGTATTTTTCAGTTGGTTCTTTTGCACATGGCTCCAAGCCGTAGTCTTCCACTCAAGGAATCTTGTGAGGTGTGTGCTGAGCACGCCAGAGCCCAGATAGGTGAGTCCTTAACCAAAAACCAATCCACACCAGGGCGAGTCTCCTGGACGTGCCCACCAGGTATGTCGCAATAATGACGCATCGGATGCCAGTGGTCATGTGACGATTTCCTATATTCCAAATTCCATTAAGACCAGCCCACCCTGTAATTTCCTCATCAGAAATGCCTCACGGTTTCTCTGATACAGAATAAGCAATATGGTATGCGTGTAAACCTGTCACAAAATAAAACAAGAATGCATCCACACTGGAGCGAGACGGAGTGTGCCAGAGATTAGGAAGTTCGGCTTTCTAAGCAGTTCAGCTTTATTGTTCTGCCTCCCTTGATGGCCCCGGCCCAACCCCACCCAGAACTCCAGGCTCCCCCAGAGGATAGCAAACCCGCGTGTCCGTGGTTCACTCTGCTAGCTTCCTCGTAGTCCATTTCCAAGACACATGGAGTAAAAGGCCCAGGAGGACCCTCAGGCAGAGAACGACAAGAGTCTCTTTGGATGTCCATTTGTGTATTTCACAGACACTCTCTCACCCTTGGCTTCGGTGGTCTTGCTCAGAGCTGCACAGACTCACACACGTGTGTCTTCAATACCGTAAGTGTGGATCTTCCGTCTATGACGCAGCGGCCCTTGTAGTTGATCCCGAAGACTCCTGTGTACGTAAGTTTGCGTTTCCCCCTCCTCTGGTGATGACTCAGGGTTGTATAGTATCTGTTACTCTCCCCCTCCCTCCAGGAACCTTCACTTGTTCAGTCCCCCGAATCGCCACAGTGACGTTTAAGTGTGTGTTGCTGTTCCCAGCATGGTGAGTGTGGGGGCACGTGCCAGCGGCCACATGTGTGCTGTGATCTCTAAGAAGTAAAATGCCATCTGTCTTGCTAAAGGCCAGTGTGGCTGTAGGGCGATCTTCCTTAACCCGTTCTGAAATTCGGCCCGACACGTGTCCCCTCTCCAACCTCCTTAAATCAACAGCCTTCAAAACAGGAGAGACACTCATGTATCTACCCTGAGCATCCTCCCAATTGTGGATAATCTTTAGTGGGACGAGTGATTCCTCTCTTCTGAAATAGTCGCTCTGTTGAAGGCCAACTGCCTCACCAGCACCAACAGAACTCGCAAAATTCCTCAAGGTATTTGTCATTTCCGAGCCACTTCCATCATTCCCTTCTCACTTGCCTCAAACCTGTGCAAAAATGATAGGAAATGATACTCATTTTTGTCCACTGTGGGGGCAAGGCTGGGGAATCTTGACACACGAGAAGATCTCAGCACACCACCCTGTGCATTCAGGGTGGCCCTGCAAATGACAAGCAAGTTGTTATATTACGACGCTTCACCAAAACAATTTTCTAGTTTAAAAATTAAACACAATTAAACACGATAAAAACCACAAACAACATTCATTACATATTTTATACAGTTCAAATCTAGTAATTAGCGTGTTTTAAATACATGAATGTCCCTGAGATGTCTGGGGTAAGTAGCCACCTGATTTGCACGGTCCCTGGATCTGTGTTGGTGTCCTGTTACAGAAGCCCTAGGCTAATGCAAACTAGCTGGAACATTCCCTGGTTTCCTCCTGCATTTTGCCCTGGGCTCTAGGAGGAGGGGGCAGAATGACAGCTTGAAAAGTTAACCCGTGTCTTAGAATCCCGCCGTGTTCTGTCCTGTAGGCAGTGATTTCCTGTGAGTGGGCAGGTGCCGGGAATAATTCTCTTAGAGCTTGAGGATTCATTGAATGGCTCCAACTTTGAGATAGGACACCTGATCTACCACATTCCTATAATGATGAAAAGTGGTGGCTGAGAAGTTCAGGGTCCATGGGAGAGAGGCAGAGGGAGCCAGTGGAAGTCTTTGAGATGGACAGGCAGAAGGGGCTGATAAGGTACCAAAGATGAATGCACTTGAATGTTGCATTTTATTGTTTGGATGTTGCAACTTTGCTTCTCCAGCAAGGGAGAAGCCTAGATTAAAGAACTCGGAATAGCCCCCCAATCTCTACTCTCACGCACACCTATGATCGTATCATCTTTTACCATGTTCTGCCTTTAGCCTTCCACTGCTTTTCAGACCTGTACGCCCCCAGCCAGGATCACTTCCATTTCCTCACAAGTGTCATGTCTTGACACAAAATGAATTGAAGTCTTCCCAGAAGATAGCTGTGGTATATCACCAATCTAAAGAGGCTATCTGTCTTTCTCCAGTGTCTCCTCAAAACCAAGGAGCTGCCAAAGGTGGCAGAGATCTCCAGGGAGAGTAAGAATTACACTTGGAATGACCCCATAGATCAAAAAGCCTTCTTCTAATAACAACATCAGTTCTGCTGTTAACCCCATACCTATCTGGGTATAGAAACTAAATATATGGCTTTGGGAAGAATCGACAGCAATGTAGCCAAAAAAAGAGAAAAAAGTATACCCTTCCTCTAATAGCAAAAGGGTTTTTTAAAAAAGAAATAGCTAGAATTGGATGCTATGTAGTAAACACATCATTTCCTTCCTCCATAGATTCACTGACGCCTAATAGTGATGATCCCAAACATAAGACAACCAACCATTGATTGATGGTCATTTTCCAACTGAAAGATAGTGATGTCAGGCTATTAGAAGGCCAGCCAGGTCTTTCGGTTCTTTGGAGAAAGAGTAGCAGGAGTATAACATCCAGAGGTAAATCACACCTTCAGGACAGGAGGTGATAAGAATTACAGGGGATGCCCTGAACTATGGGTCCATTACAGAAGATTCCTCAGACACGTCTCAGCTCTGAGTCCTTAGATTTGTTGATGCCGAGGATCCAGGATCTCTGACCTCAAAGGCGTGCCTGAGTTTCGTCTGACTCAAAATCGAAGCCGGTGTCCGTCGTGATGCTACATTAACTCTTAATGGTTTTCTCCACTTGAGAAGGACCCAGATAGGTTATAGTGCACATGTGCAACCAACTTAAAATGTTCTGTGTAAAAGGAGAGTCTTCTGGGATGCAGGGTCTACTCTGGGCAACCTTTGGGTTTCTGGAAAATTGTTTCCATTATCCTTACATCTGCAGGTTCCTAGGCCATCCCAGGTTTTAGTGCTCTGTACGGTGAGATGTCAGTGGGTCTGCTTTTTTGCCAGTGAGGCTTCCATGAGAGGCGTGGGATTACAATCGTCCTACTCATTACGCTTGTGTCCTTTGCAAATCGCATTGCATTCTTTTAGCCGGCACTGTCTCGTGGACCGTACCTGGTTTTCTCTTCCCTGTTTCGTTAAGGTGCCTGAGAAGCGTTCGTACTTAGGTTTTCCGACAAAAGCATTAACATTCATCCTTTGCAGCAAACTCAGTCAAATCAATTCACACTTATTTTCAGGGGAGAAAAAATAAAATTACACCTTGTTTACAAATGAAATAGTTTCACTTAAATGGGACTCCAGCCAAGGCAGTTAATTAGTCAAAGACTCACGGCAGCCGTGCATTCAAACATTGTTTATTCTATTTGATATGTCTACCCCTGATGTGTATTTAATATTCTGCATCTTTCTCAGGAAATGACAAATGCCCTGAATTCTTTGCAAATGGAATTGCTAATCAAAAATAAAAGCAAAAGTTGGTGTTAATTAAATGGTGATTAAAAATTTATCTCCTTTAAACCTAAAAAAGTCCAGCCTTAATAATCAGTTGTCATATAATCAATGCCTTGCACTGAAATCCGTTGCGGGGTTTAAGACCTAAATAAATACTAAGTTGAGAAACCTAAATATCTTTCAGAAGAGCTGAATGTATTCGTTAACTTTATGCAAACCCTATACTGTTTCTTCGTGTAGAGCTGTTGTTTATGAATTCTTCAAAGGGGAACATGAATTGCTTCTGAAATGGTGCCTGTTTGCATGAAGCGCAGCTAGAACAGACATAATTGGACTTCAAGGGGAAAACCAACAACAAAAAAACTCCCCGAACTTAATAGGTGAAAGCTAAACTCAGTGGTTGGTATTTAATATGAGTTCAAGGCAATTTGCATTCCAAAAGCAGTGTTTATTTTCCCTTGAGACAAAATAAGACCTTTCCAGATGCCCCATCTTCTCTTGGTAAACAGTGTTGGAAGTGTTTAATGAAAGGTTACCTGGAATTTTGACTTGACAAGTTCCCCCAGTATGCAGTTGCCCTTTTGCATTCAACCCCTTTACATTGTTGTATGCTCCTATCTAATTGTATCAGATGAGGTCAGCTTGGCCCTTGATGGAGATCGGAGATGTCCAAATGCACTTATCCTGTGAATATCAATGCTCGGGTACACATGTATATAATATACATGCTTGTTTTCTACAATTTACACGTACGTGTATTATCCAAATAAAGTTGTATATAATGTAAAGTTTATGTTAAAATTTGAATGATGATAAGGATATGAACACATGGAAAACCCATGCTGGTTGTTGATGGGATGATACTTCTGTGAAGAGGGCACTATTTTTTTTTAATAATCTCAGTTCTAGGGAGGATAATAGAACCCAAGTGGCATTTGTGTGTTGGAGTTCTTGGCCCCTTACATAAAAAATATCTGGGGTTAGGGGTACGGGATGCAGTCTGCTCACTGTTACTCTAGAAGACAGTGCTGATACGGACACGCACCTGATTTCTGCAAACCCGCTGAAGGGCGCGTTTCCTGTTTAAGCGCCTTCTCTTCTTTGCCCACCCACACTCTTTCTGTGCCCTTAAATACTCAGTATAGTATCAGTTAACAGTGTCTGCCCACAAGAGTTCTAAAAAAACAGAACTTGTAGAACTGCACCAAGACTTGGGGCAAGGAGAAAGGAGATGGGAAAACTAAGAGAAAATGAAGTTGCAAAGGGGCAGTAGTCATCTGTTTAAGACTGTCAGGTTGACAATGTCAGAGTCAGGTCTAGAACCCAAGACTTCCTGGTCCAAGTCCTAGCTTGGTTCCCCTTTCCAGGCTATCTCATCCCTAAGTTTCTCTCAAGAGTATTCCCCTGAACACCTCTAGGATCAGTGCTGGAAAACCTCACAGAACTGACCTGGCTGTCTTTGCCTCTTGCCTTATACAGACCCATGCACCCTTCTTTGAATTTGGTTTTCCTTTAAGCTCCCCCAAAACCCCTTGCCTCAGAGTGCTGGAGAAGAGAAACCTCTTTCCAGGGACTTATTCCCTGGGAAGAGTGGATAACAGGATATAGTTTAAAATCTCAAACCAAAGATGAAAACTGGCAGTAACTGTTGAGGTTATATTGTTACATTTCTCGTTAGCCAAGGATGAACAAAGGACCTTGATTAGCTGATGGAAGCTGACTAAGTATCCATTCTCCTTTTAGGGCCAATTTGGGATGGAGGAGAGGCAAAGGGAATAGAAAGTACAGTCTCGTCCCATAAGCACCTTCTAGAACTTCAGTGCCGAAGGACGAAAGACAAGCGAGAACACAGACCAAATGAAAAAACTGGAAATGATGGTTTTCATCAGGAGATAAAAATGTATGTGATTCCATGATAAAAAAAAAACAAAACAGGTAATCCCTTCCCTAGACTTACTTCCTAGTAACTTTAGAGAATATAGTTGTTCCTGGAGATACCCATCCATGACGGCACTCGGGACACCTAGGAGCATTGATCAGGTGACCAGACTCGCCCTTCTCTGATTTTGCACAGGCAGGCTTGGATCTGGGTCCTCTCAGTTCTCCAGTCCTTGCCGCATCGTGCCTCCTTCCACCTCTGCTTTATGACATGTGCTTTAAGAAAAGGTTGGGGGGAAAAAATCCTCAAAGGATTGGGAAATAGACCATGATGTAAAAAAGCTTTTGTGTTTGGTTTGGTTTTTGACTTGTGAAGAGTACTTTGGATAGTTCAGGGTAAAAAATGTATCAGGGAGGAAAGTAGAGAGAATTCCTGTGGAGTCCCAAGTGCCTCTGTGTTGTGGTTAGCCAAAAAGAATGCGTCAGGTGCCTGGAAAGAAAAGGGAACGATGAGACAGCAAAAGGATTTAAGGTGTATTTCAGAAAGATGGTGGGGTGGAGAAGGGGCTTATTTTTTTCTCTGTCCATCCTGTTCTTGTGCATTTCTGAAACACTGGGGTCTCCGTTCATCCCAAGAACGTGCCTTGGTTCAGCACCTGAATTTGGAAATATCAAAATGTATCTACATTGCATGTAGACTGTATTCTGGGTACGTCCTAGAATGCGATCCTCAAAATAGCCTGGGGATCTAAGTAGGATTGCTCTCCTTTTACAGATAAGAAAACTGATTCAGGTTGGTTTCAGCCTCATTCAGCCACAAGAATCTGCTAATAAATGTGTATTATTAGGCATAGTCTTGAAGTGCCTGATCTCCTCCGGGGGAGGGGGTCAGAATAGAAGTTTGGAAAAGAGATGTGTTGTTTTGAGGTCCCCGGGGCTCTGTCTTGAGTTTCCGCCTCTGTGGTGAGGAAGGTGATGAGTGTCTATTTTGGGGTGTGTTGAGAACTCCCAGGATCCCACCTCTGTTCATTGGCCCCTCCTGAGACTTGAACGCTATCTGTGTCTCTCCCCTGTATGCTTGCACTCAGCACTTACTTTTTTGGTTCCTGGGGAGTTATTTTCTCTACTTAGCATGTGCCTAATATTAAATATCCCCTTCCTAATATCTCTTCTTTTTCTTAGTAGACATCAGGGATAATTCCATTAACATATGCAAATAATATGCTCTCACATGTGTGCGGGCACACATGCCCACACACACACACACACACACACACACACTGCCTTGTGGCCCCATTAAAGCCTTCCTACGCATGGCAGCCCATTTTCAGAAAGAGGATACTGCTTGCAAGTGACTGTCCCTTCTGTTGATTGTCTTTGCCAAGCAGACAGAACAGAGTTTGCAGGTGTGACAGGGAATAAGAAATAGAGTTTGTGCATAAATGACCAGGAGCTTTGGTAATTAGTATGGCTGAGGGCCAGCTATTAAGAATTTTTCCCCCTGGTCACTGACTTTAAGATAACTGTTGAACCACTGCAATGCTTGTTTGGTTTGTCTCATTAAAGAATGTTGCACCAGAATATTCCCAGCAGGCTTTCTAGGAGTCTGAAAAGATGTAGGGCATAATGCATTGTGTAGGCAATGACCCATGAAGCCTTTCTTGAACCCCCTCTCCCATGTTCTAAGCCATACCCCTCTCTCCTGGCATTTATATTTACTGCGAGGTGGGGCACAGTAGAACCATTTTATAGAAAAGCAAACTGAGTGAGGTTTGATGGAATGTCTATCTGGGGGATTCTGTGATTCAGTCCCTCTAGAGGGTCAATTAACCGAAGGTTAAATGACCTTAACCTTAAGGTTGTCCTAGTCCCTGAGAAATTCTCTAGCCCTTTACATATTTCAAGCTGGCAGTAAAAAGTCTCTGAAGACAGAAAGGTTATTGTTACTTAATAGTTATTTGAGATCCTGTTGTTGCGTCTACAAATGCATGACAACAGTCTCCCAGGGATGCTGAGCTTTGCATAAACTAGAACACTTAAAAGAACAATGTGGCTAGTGGTATCTCTTCACTGGGGCTGTATTTCAAAGCACACAACTCTCTAGGGAGCAGGAACCAAATTGTTGAAAATGGAGTCATTTCTCAGAGTAACTTCCTCAATAAGGTGTCAGCAGTATGTAGAAACAAGACAAAACCAAGATCATCACTCATAAATCCCTCTTATATACCACATGCGTGAAACAATGAGTTTGCATCCTGGCAATTCTGAGAACATCCCTCATTAGCCATAGCCCTAGGTCATAACCTCCTCCAGTTAATTCTTTCTCACACCTTTGGGAAGGATTTAAGTTGAGCCTTCAAAAGGATATTAATATAACACGTAGCCAATACCACAGCTGCCTTTTAAATTAATAAGGTTAATTGTTCTCCAGCAAACATAAGTTTGTCTTTGGCATTTTAAATGCTTCTCATTGATCTGACATTTTGCTGTTTCAAGCTTTTAAAAGGGCTCAAATCAAAGATATTGATAGCTAAGCAAATAGTGAAGGCCCAGAAATATAAAAAACATTGTTGGCTTTTCCATGAAGAACAGTCATAAGCTTTTGAATTCGATTGAGGTTTCTACACTAGCCATCTAAGGTTTATTGAATTATTTCTGTTCTCAGTTAAGCTAATTCGAATAAATGAACTGTATTGACTTTTTAAACCTATTTTATTTTTTTAGAAAATCTTTAGTTTATTAGGTCTGTAGACACAGTTCTGGGGCCATGACCATTAAGTAAATGTTCCTGGGCAGAAATTTATTAATAAGATTCAGATGACTATTTAGGGTCATATTCAGTTGATCATCTTTGAAAATCTTGATGGATTTGGGAAGATGAATATAGAACTCCTGACATTTATGTTTCTTAAATTTTTTCCCCTGGGAAAGAATGTCAATTGTTTATTTTTTTCAAATAAGAGATAAGGTTAGAATAATATTTTCATAGAAAATTCAGTAAACTACTCAAAAAACTAATTACATGGCTAGATATGGCTCAGATGCCTTCCAAGCCTGAGGGTCCCCAAAGATTTCTTTTATCAGTTGTTTTTAACTCTGAATCTTAATCTTATTCATTCCCTTGCTAAAACAAGTTTAAAAGCGTACACTTTCCAAATTATTTAGTCGGGATAAGTCAATGTAGTTTATCACAATAGAATGTCTGTGTGTATGTTTACGTATAGTCTGTATATTTCAAGCTAGATATTCAGAAAGAATTAGGTGAGTTAATCGGTGGCTTGAATAAGATCATAAACATCATAAATAATGGCCTTCTCAGACAGAAAAAGAGGGTAAACTATCTATCTTTCACTTGTGTTTTAAGACTCACTTAATAATACACAAGCTGGTCATTACCCACAAGAAAGAAATTTAATTAAGCGGCTTGAAAGGTCTGTGTCTGAGTTCACTTTTAACGCAACATGGAGAGGATCACATGTCTGTATGCAGAGGGTCTCCATTCACAGCTGCATTCAAACACAGTTGAAAACCCACATCAGAACTGGCTCGATCTCTGGTTTGGTGGAGCCCAAAGCAAGCTGTGTTCTCTACTCACTGGTCTTCATTCAGGAATAAGATGTTCACTTACCAACCGCAACCGTTTATATCTGTCATGTTTTAATCCACTGCATGAGGAAGTGCTAATAACTGTATTAAATATTTCCAAGCATAGCTACAAAATTACACGTTTGCTTAACACCTTTCTATGATAGAGGAAGTATATCCTATGGTGTCTCCTTGTAGTATGTCTTTTATTTTTGTTCAACGTGTTATCAACTGTTTTAAGGAATGGGGTTTGAAATGTGTGTGCAAACTGGTATGTACATAACTCCCGAGGCAACAAAAGTGCCCAGTCATATGGTGTAAAAATGTAAATACAGGAAAATTTCATTTTTCTAATAAAGATAATTTCTGCCAATTGATATGAAAATGAGAAACGGAGTTGTGGTCTTTGTTCTTGTTACTGCTGCGGTTGTGGGCATTGGGAACGTTTCATATGGGTTTCGTATTTGTAGAAAAGGGGAATCGTTTGACTTGCCCCTCTGTGCATTGGAGGAGTGGTGAGGGGAGCGTAGAACTGGGAAGAACCCAAGACTTGGCTTCAGGATTTTAGCAGCGAGCTTTAGCAGCGAGATCCACTGTCCTTCACCTGGATCTCATCTTCCTGTGCAGTTTCCACACTCACAGTCTTGACTCTGATCACACTGAACGTCACCAAAGCCCGTGACTTATGATTCTGGGGGAAAACAAACAAACAAACAAACCATGGTTAAAGCCCTCCTTTTCTTTTCGTATCCCAGGCAACAGCTGACCGCAAAGAACTACCCTTCTCCATACGCCTTCGATATGACTCACGGATGCCTGCTTGTTTCTCCACTCCAAGGCCAAACACAGACCCTTCAAGTTCCCAGTCTTTTCCTCATAAATGATCAGCTGCCTTCTTGTTCCCAATGATCAATAGAAACAAAACTGTTTTTTGACCTGCCAGAGCCAGCTCCCCGCCTCCTCCTGGGAATGGACTGGCCTCAGATTCTCAGGTGTACTTCTGTCCAGTCCCCCCTCTCTCCCTCATCTCATGCCCCCACATCCTGTTCTTTCCAGTTCTGTTTACCACCACCTGCAAAAGAAACACTGCTTTTCCCTAACACGTGAGACACTTGCAGATCTTATAGTCACAGCATTCTCCCCATTCCAACAGTCGTCCCCCTATTGCAAGAGTTCCTTTCTTTTCCTTGAAATAATTCTTCTCAATCAAGTCTCTCCTGACTAAACCTAGATTTAATTTTCATTTGACAACTCCCAGCTCTAGATCAAATGACATTTCTAAAACCAAAAGCTGACTGTGTTCACTTCACTGCTCCTGTACTTCAAATCTTCAGCTTGAAACAAAGAATCCACAGGTAAAGCCCGAATTCCACAGCCCAGCACAGAATCTTCCCAGTCCCCACCAAACCCCTTCCCACCACGTGCCTTAGGCTATATCTGCAACTAATGTCTTTTCTGCTCTTCTCCAAAGCCACCACGAGCTCTGGGGGTTCTCATGCTCTTCTTTCCTCCTGAGATGCTGGTCTCCTGCTCATCTCCTTGTCAACTCTTAATCCTCCTTCAAGTTGTATCTTCAACAGAAGCCTCTCCTTAGTCTTCCCAAGCTCCCCCCAGCAGCAGAATGAACAGTTGATTTCTCCATGATTCAGCCCCTTGTACACACATCTATCAAATGACTTAGCAGGCTTTGCTAAACTTTTTGGAAAAGACCCTGTTGCTGAGAAAGATTGAAGGGAGGGGAAGAAGGGGATGATAGAGGTTGACATGGTTGGATGGCATCACCAACTCGATGGACATGAGTTTGAGCAAACTGTGGAAGTTGGTGAAGGACAAGGAAGCCTGATGTGCTGCAGTCCATGGGGTCACGAAGAGTCGGACATGACTTGGTGACTGAACAACAACAACTACAATTTGGGGGCTTCTTGGGTGGCACTAGTGGTAAAGAATCCACCTGCCAGTGCAGGAGATGTAAGAGACACGCATTCAATCCCTGAGTCGGAAAGATTCCCTGGAGAAGAAATGGTAACCCACTCCAGTATTCTTGCCTGGAGAATCTTATGGACAGAGGAGCCTGGTGGGCTACAGTTCATGGGGTCGCAAGGAGTGAGACACAACTGAGCGTACACACAAACACACTGAACTTTTTAAAGTGTGCTATCTCTCCAGTGTTCTTGCCTGGAGAATCCCAGGGACGGGGGAGCCTCGTGGGCTGCCGCCTATGGGGTCACACAGAATTGGACACAACTGAAGCGACTTAGCAGCAGCAGCAGCAGCAGCAGCTCTCCTTAGAATGTACGATTTTCCAGGGCTTTTCAGTTCTAGATGAAAATATGTAGTTTTTCATCTTTGAATCCTAGCACCCAGCCCAGCGTCTGACATAGAGTGGGCCTGTTCAGATGGGTAGGAGAAGAGCTAATTGGAAGAGTGGGTGGCTGATGGTTGGGTGAGTGGCTGGATGGGCATATAGATGGAGTGCCTTGGAACCTGTTCTTGGTTTACTGTGCTCTCTACCTTACCTACTTTGACTATAAATACCACTGATTAGTCCCACATCTTTGTATTTGTGTGGCCTCCCCTATAAATTCTAGACTTATATATCCATATCTGTATTGTGTAACTCCACCTAGAGATCTTAAACATATCCAAATGCCAAAATATCTGAAAAAGCATATTGGACCATCCCCACTCCCCACATAGAATTCTTGTTCCCCATCTCAGAAAACAGCTCTGCTACTGACTTGACGTCTCAATCTAAATACTTCTTGGTCATCCTTCACTCTTCCTCCTGACCCCCCACCCCCCACCCCTTACTCCATCCACCAGCTCTGTCTGTGTGACTTTTAAAATGCACTCAGGATCCATCTGCTTCTCATCACTTCTACCATGTCACCCTCCCATTTATGCAAATGCAACTGCTTTTTAACCTGTGTACCTGCTTCCTCTCTTGCCTCCTTGCCTCCATTCTCCAGACAGAAGACACGAATTACATCACATCCCTCACTGGGTCTCAAGTCTTTAGTACCTTCTCATCGCAGTCAGAATAAAATCAAAATTCTTCCCCATTCTAACTCCATGTCCCAAACTCTTTTTTTGAAAATTATGCATTTGTCATTTTTAATTATTTTGGGCTGCACTGGGTCTTCGTTGTCGGCACACGGGCGTTCTCTAGTTGAGGCAAGCGGGAGCTCCTCCCTGGTCATGGTGTGCAGGCTTCTCATTGCGGTGGCTCTTTTTGTTGGGGGATGCAGGCCCTGGTGTGCAGGAGTCAGTAGTTGTGCTTCCTGGGCTCCAGAACACAGGCTCAGTAGTTGGCCTTAGTTACTCCATGTCATGTGGGATCTTCTCAGACCAGGGATCAAACCTGTGTCCCTTTCATTGGCAGGCAGATTCTGAACCACTGGACCACCAGAGAAGCCCCCAAACTCTTACACTGTAGTACACACTCCAAGAAAAAAAAAAAAAGACAAATGTTTCCCTTTGCTTTTGCCTTATTCCCTGTTTTTGGAGTCTAGGGACTCCAAAGCCTTTTCTCTTTTTTTGGATCAGCCAACGATGGGCCATTTCCAACACATTTTCCATTTCCAACACATTTTCCATTAACTGAAGTGGCACTAAATACCCTCGCTGCTATGAAACTAATCAGCAATTTGTGAGATGCCTTTACATCCATGTAGCCCCATTTGGGGTCATAATTATTTCCTAATTAGGAGGCAATTTATACTTGGGACTTGGGACATTTGCTTTTTCCAGTGATGTGGCTATCCAGAATGGTTCAGTTCTTTTTTTTTTTTCCCTCCCCCAAGATTCTGCTGGCTAAAGCCAGATGACCAGACAGCCAAGCAAACTTAATTAACAGACAGTTCTGTTCCTGTGGGAGGGAAAAATCTCTCACTTTCCAGTCAAATGTGCTATCATTCTGAGAACAAAACCAAATATATTTCTTTTGGAAGACCTTGTAATCTTCTGCTAGGAATGGAGTGGGGGGAGAGGAGGAAATCAGTTATCTTTTTTTCCCAAGAGTTTTGATGCAGTTTATTAAAGTTCTTTCAACTAACCCATCTGTGTAAAAATCTCTTTTTAAATCTTTAAAACATTCCATTGTAGCAGGGATTATAATACCCATTTTACATATTCGGAAACCAAGGTTCAGAGACTTGAAGTGACTTCCCAAAGACTATACAACCAGGTCATTGTGAAGCTGGGGCCAGAGGTGAGCACATGTCAACTGAACCTTACATCCCGTGATATTTTCATATCTATTTAGTGTTCACCATTACTTAGATTACAGTAATCACAAAGTCCTGTGAGACAGGAACCACCTGTGTGTCCCTGATGACTTACGTATTGTAAATGGCCAGTAAATGTTTTTAAATAAACAAGAAGCAGAAGGAAGAACCAGGAAGTCTCAGTTCTTGGCCACATGTTTGCTGTGTGACTTTTGTCTTTTCACTTCACGTCTCTGATTCTTCAGCAGAAGGCGATGGCACCCCACTCCAGTACTCTTGCCTGGAAAGTCCCATGGACAGAGGAGCCTGGTCGGCTGCAGTCCATGGGGTTGCTAAGAGTCGGACATGACTGAGCAACTTCCCTTTCACTTTTCACTTTCATGCCATTGGAGAAGGAAATGGCAACCCACTTCGGTGTTCTTGCCTGGAGAATCCCAGGGACGGGGGAGCCTGGTGGGCTGCTGTCTATGGGGTTGCACAGAGTCAGACACGACTGAAGCAACTTAGCAGCAGCAGCAGCTCTGATTCTCCTCATAGTCTTCTCGTGCATATCTGTGAAATGAGGATTTTCAGCTCCAACTTTGCCCTCTTCCTAGGCATGTGCAGAGGCATTGTCAACTCTAGCATACAAAAGATAACCCCTTCAGTACTTTCTTTAGTTCCAAAACTTTGGAGTTGTGTTCCAGGTATCTCCAAAGAAAAACAACTTCCAGTGATCATATGACTTCTTTTCTGGGGATCAAGTGTATCTTTCCCTGGAGGTGAGAATGGTCCAAGAATTAGAGGTCATAGATTAGGACTTTCCACTAAGGAAGCAGAAAAGTGGTCACTGGCTTTGTTGCTGAGCTCTCCGCGGTACTGAAATCTCCAAAGATTCATGTGCCAAGTCTTCACTACTCTCCTTAGACAACAGAAAGACAAGAGGTTCACATTTTCATTTCTGGAAACTTCAAGATGCTAAAATTTCCAAGTTTGTGTATGCAAAGCCTGGTGCACTATGGTTTAGCAAAAACTTACATTCAGCTTGCACGCTGGCAGGAGCCAGGAGGAGACTGTGCTATGACTTTCCATTTGAAAGTCTTTATTTCCCTTGAAGAAGTGTCCAGCTCTCTCCTGCTTCCCACCACCCGCTGACATGCCAGGGTGTTTTGGAAGTTTTATCTTTCTTTCTCTTGCCTTTCTCTCACTTTGTCTTTGTTCCTGCCTGAGGAAGAAACAGCAGCCTTGTTCTTCTTAACTCAGCGGTACTGCAGGCAGCCCTGCATTCTTAAGGAGAGCATCCTCCTCTTCCATTTCTTCCTAAGCGGGTAAGACATGCCAGTGCCCAGTTCAGAGGCTGGACCCCTGGAGCTAGAGGCATCACATGTGCTCAACAATTTTGTTACTTTCCCATTGCTTGCAGCCTCTCATCGAAACAGGAGCCAAGGAATTAAAAAAAAATGTGCAACATAAGATGGAAGGAAGGAGTCATTCCCTTCTTCCCCAGATCCCACTCTGTGTCCCCATCACCACACAATGAGAAAAACACAGAGACCTCTTGCTGTGTTTCAAGAAGGTGACTGATTACCTGTGGCCTCCCTGGTACACTCAGACTAATCTAAAGAAGCCAGGGTCCAAGCTGGCTTACCAAACCATAGCATATTTGAACAGACTTCAAGATGGACAGACGTCATCAGAATAGGAAATGTGGAGAGACAAGCCCATCTCAGTGCAGTCAACACGCATGGGAGGCTTCGTAATCCAGAGCATCCCAAAGTCACAATCATGGGTTAAACCGTAAACCAAATTCTACATCTTTCCCAATCCCCTCCCACCATCTTAACCACTCATATTCCATCATAAGCTGCAAGGGAAAGATATTTACAGGAAGTGTGAGCATTGGTATTGCCTTCAGCAGTTTTCAATGTTGGCCATAAGGGATAAAGCTCAGTGTCACAAAGCCCACAATGATTCATCAAAGATAAGTAAAAATAATAACACAGATACACATTCTCAGCTGCCTCTTGCATATCTTGAAAGCATCCCAAACTCAACATTGTCAAAACCAAACATCCTCCTCCCTTCGCCCCCACCTGCACTTGCTTCCCTTCTAGAGTTTTCTATCTCAGAGCAGAGCACCATCAGCTCCCACTCACTAGGCCAAAATCATGACAGGCTTTTGACTCCTCTCTCTTCCCCCCTTCCTCCAGTTTTGGTTAATCTCCCTGTCTATATCCTCCTACATGCCTCCTGCTCCCACTGTCTGATTTCCATCTCTCATCTTCTCCTACATGAATTATGGTGACAGTCTAATAACTGGTCTCCCTACCTCCAAGACTGACCCACCTTTAATTCTTTCTCTATATACCTGCCACTGGAATTGTTCTAAAATTTAATTCTGGGCATGTCATCCCCAACTGAAAGTCTTTTAATAACTCCCCATCACCAAATCATGGAAAGACCAAGACTGTTGGCATGTCTGTCATGGAGTTTCCTGGTTGGTTCTGTATTTTTTAATATTTGCTTAATTAGTTAATTGGATGCATTGGGTCTTAGTTGCAGCTCACAGAATCTTGGCTGCATCGTGTAGGATCTTTCTTTGTGGCACACAGACTCTGGAATTGTGGCACGCAGGCTCAGCAGTCGCAGCACGTGGGCTCTCTAGTTGAAGCGCATGGCTTTAGTTGCTCCAAGGCACGTAGGTCTTAGTCTCCACCAGGGATAGAACCCATGTCTCCTGCACTGCAAGGCTGATTCTTAACCACTGGACCACCAGGGATCTCCCAGAACCTTCTGGTCTGTTCTTGCTGACACAAATTCTCTAACCTTAATTCCCAGTACTTCCTTGCACACAGATACTGATCCAGCCAAAACAAACTTTGTCCTTAAAAAATACTGTTCCCACTTCTTCATGAATATTCTTTAACCATCTGGCAAATGCATAATTATCTTTCACCTTCCAGCTCATGTCAACCCCATGAATCTTTTCTCAGTTCCCCCAGAGTTAGCGGCACTGTCTTCTGGACTCCCATGGATTTTTGGACATTTCTCCATTGCAGCATGTTATTGGTCCCTTTGTCTGACTACTTCCTCCTACTGTGAGGTTTTCCTTGAAGATAATTGTCTGTGATCCCACAGGCACATGTAAAAATGTTAACCATCAGGAAGATGCAAATCAAAACAACAATGAGGTTTCATCCTCCACACCTGTTAGAATGGATATCATCAAAAAGACAAGAAATAGCAAGTGTTGGCCAGGGTGTGGAGAAAAGGGAACCCTGGTTCATCCTTTGTTGGTAGGAATGTAAATTGGTACAGCCACTATTGAAAGCAACATGGAGGTGCCTCAAAAAAACTGAAAATAGAAATATGATCCAACAGTTACACATCTGAGTGTATATATCCAAAGAAATTGAACTCGGGACCTGGAAGAGATATCTGGATCCCACATTCACAACAGAAATCACAATAACCAAAATATAGAAAGCAACTTAAATATCTGTCAATTAATGAATGGATAAAGAAAATGTGATATACATACATGTGTGTGTGTGTGTGTGTGTGTATATATGCAATGGAATATTCTTCAGCCTTAAAAAGGAAGGAGATCTTGCCATTTGTGACAACGTGGATAGACCCAGAAGACATTATGTTAAGTGAAATAAGCCTGACAGAAAGACAAAAACTGTATGTTCTCACTTGTATATGAATCTAACATAGTCAAACTCATAGAAGCAGAGAATAGAATGTTGACTCCCAGTGGTAGCGGGGGGTTTGGGAGAGGGGACTGGAAGCACGTTGGTCAAAGGATATGAGGTCTCAGTTATGAATACATTCTGAGATCTAATTTACACTTAGAAACTATAGCTAACGACACTGCATTGGATACTTGAAATTTTCCAAGAGAATAGATTTTTTAAATTAATTAATTTATTTTGGCTGTGCCAGATGTTAATTGCAGCACATGGGATCTTCACTGCAGGATTCAGGACCTAGTTCCCTGACCAGGGATCGAACCCAGACCCCCTGCATTGGGAGTGAGGAGTCTTAATTACTGGACCACCAGGGAAGTCCCCCCGAGAGGATAGACCTTATGCTAAGTATTCTTATAATAACAGTAGGGGCAGAAGGCAACTTTGGGAGGTGATGGACATTTATAGCCTTGACCATGATGATGGTTTCACGGGTATGAGCTTATCCCCAAACTCATTGAGTTGTGTACCTTAAACATACACAGCTCTTTACACATCAGTCCTACATCAATAAAGTGTTTTTTTTTTTTTAAGATAACAAACTGTATGAAGCACAGGAAAAGAACTGAACTAGAGATAACTTGGAAGTCACCAAGATATGGATCATAATTGTGAATGTGAAAGATTGTCAAATGTTAGTCCCACATAATGCATGTGTGTAAGCACAAGGGGTGATCATATAGGATAGGGCTTAAGACAGTGATGTTGGAGGTAGACCAGCCTTCAATGATTACTGCCATTATGACCTTGAACACAGTAAGTAATCTTTCTAGGACAGTTGATCTGTGAAAATGAGAATAATTATATTACTACTTTTTAGGCTTAAGAAATGAGAGATAATGCAGTTAATGAAATGCCTGTCACAAAGGGAACACTCTAAAATGTTAACTATTTTTAACTATTTATCCATATTTCAAATTATTAAAGACCTTCCTTTTTGCTCTGTCCCATATCATTTAGAAGATAAGTATATAAACTTGTTAGTCTCTAGGTCTCTCCCTAGGTTATTTGAAACTAAGTCTATTTTATTACACATTGTAGAGTCTTAAAAGTTGATTAATTTCATTTTCCAAACGAATTTTCCTCCTGTTTTGTATAAAGTACAGAACGCTAACCCAAGTTTTGCCTATGGTCATACACTGATGACGGACTCTCTGATAGTGCTTTGAATTAGCTAACTTTCCATGCCAGGTCTGTCCATAACCTGAGTTGATTCAAGAAATTCCTTTTGTCTTCTTTTTGTTCTGCCATAGGAGATTATTTTTCCCCTGTATAATGTTGTCGTACTTTTCCAGTTGAAGCTGTTATGTGATGTGCTAAACTTTTAGATGGCCTGTCATTGTTCAAGATTGGTTGAAATAGTTGTTCTCTTTCTTTTCATAACATAATCTTGGGAAGTTTTGTCGAATGAACATTGTGAAATAAAGTTTGAAATAGCATTGGTAACTTCAAAAACAAACAAAAAACTGGCTGTGGATAAGACCACTTGAGAGAGTATGTTGCTTTTATACTGTGTCGCCTTCCTGATTCAGGGGCGTTGACAAGCGAAATGAAGGGAGACTTGGAGGGAGAAAACAGTCACTTGTTTTCGTGCTTGGAAGGTCAGGGTAGTGCATATATGTTTTTTATCTGACTCATTTCACTGGGGAAGGGTCGCTGGCTGACCTGCCCCGCCATCCCTTGGGTCCCCCTTCAGCTTCTCCAATTTCGAATCCAGGTGTGTGTTGAGTTCCAAGGATGTATCAAGGATGTCAGCTTCTCCAGCAGGACTCTACCTCGTCAAGGGGGAGGGCAGTGAGAACTAACACAGGTTCTGTTCTCTCATCGTGAGTTCCAGGCTTGTTCTCATGGGTTCCACTTTGCCCTTGTTCTTCCTCTCTCCTTGTACGTCTATCTGCCCTTCCTGGTGACCTTCCCTGGGGTCTTCAATCTTCACCAGCAGACATGGAGACAAGACCTTACAGACACTGTTCACTCAGCTTCCACAATTGCCTAAGGTCAAATCTATCATCTGTCTCCATATCTATCTATTATCTATCTCTATCATAGTCAAAGCTATGGTTTTTCCAGTAGTCATGTGTGGATGTGAGAGTTGGACTATAAAGAAAGCTGAGCACTGGAAGAATTGATGCTTTTGAACTGTGGTGCTGGAGAAGACTCTTGAGAGTCCCTTGGACTGCAAGGAGATCCAACCAGTCCATCCTAAAGATCAGTCCTGGGTGTTCATTGGAAGGACTGATGTTGAAGCTGAAACTCATACTTTGGCCACCTGATGTGAAGAGCTTACTCATTGGAAAAGACCCTGATGCTGGGAAAGATTGAAAGCAAAGGAGAAGGGGGCAGCAGGGGATGAGATGGTTAGATAGCATCACCAACTCAATGGACAAGAGTCTGAACAAATTTCTGGAGACAGGGAAGGACAAGGAAGCCTGGTGTGCTGCAGTTCATGGGGTTGAAGAGTCGGACACAATTTAGCAACTGAACACAACACACTATCATCTATTATCTCTATCTATCATCTATCTATTACCTCTATATCTCCTCGTGGCTTTTATCTGGTTGGTCTCTGACTACTACCTAATTTTGTATCAACAGTGGGAATGAAAACCACATCACTTATCTATTGTCACAAAACCAATGGCCCCCAAACTTAATAGCGTCAAACACATACTACCTCAAAGTGGGTCAGGGATTTAAAAATCAGCTTGCTGCTGCTAAGTCGCTTCAGTCGTGTCCAACTCTGTGTGACCCCATAGATGGCAGCCCATCAGGCTCCACTGTCCCTGAGATTCTCCAGGCAAGAACACCGGAGTGGGTTGCCCTTTCCTTCTCCAATGCATGAAAGTGAAAAGTGAAAGTGAAGTCGCTCAGTCGTGTCCGACTCTTAGCGACCCCACGGACTGCAGCCTACCAGCCTCCTCCATCCATGGGATTTTCCAGGCAAGAGTACTGGAGTGGGGTGCCATTGCCTTCTCCGAAAAATCAGCTTAGCTGGGTGATTTTGACTCAGAGTCTCTTGTGAAGTTGCAGTCAAGGTGGTGACTTGGGGTTCCATCCTCTGAAGGCTTGCCTGGGGCTGAGGAGCTCCTCCAAGCTCACTCACATGATTGCTGGGGGAGTCCTCAGTTCCTCAACATGTGAGTCTCTCCACAGGGATGCTGGAGTGCTTACAACATGATATCTGTCTGGGGAGAGTGAGTGATGAGAGGGAGAGAGACAGAGAGACCCACCCAGAGAGACAGAGACAGAGAGAGAAATCTACTATAAAACAGTCTCATGAGTGAACCACCAGCCCATCCATTATAGTCTATGGGAAGGAAATGAGTCACTAAGTTCAACCCACGCTCAAGAGGAGCAGATTAAGCTTCACCTCTTAAAGGGAGTATCAAAGAATTTTTGGCCATATTTTAAAACCAGTGTGTGTGTGTGTGTGTGTGAGAATGTGTGTGTAGAGAGAGAGAGAGAGAGCTGAGCACAGGAGAAGGCCAAGTATGTCTGACTTCATTTATCCAAAGTGTTCCAACTATTTTTCTGTCTCTCATCTTTTGCTGCACATGAGCAAATCTTGCATCCATCCAAGCCCTGGAAATGAAAATTTCAGTATCAGTTACAGCCCTCCAGTCAAGAAGTTTGGAACTGTTCTTTGCCAGGAGATCTCTTCTAAACCTATAACTGCACACTAGCATTGTGTTAAATTGTATGGTTAAAAAATGAGTGGAATTGAAACCCAGTAGATGTCATGTTGTCAAATGAATGAATAGATTACATCAAATCCCTGCTCATTTTTCCTAATATTCATTTATTAGATATTTACTGAGCATGTATTATGTGCAAGGCCCTACTAAACTGTGAGACTGACTAAGTTGAATAGACTATCCCTATCTTAGAGGGGCTCTCATTTGGCTGAATGTCAGTTAAGCCCTCCTATGAGGCCTAAAGAGGTCTCGAGGGTGAATTTGCCTTAACCTCTTAAGGCATCCTTCATCCTTCACAGGGATGACTTCCTGAGATTCTGAATCAGTGTCTTAAAGGGGGAAGGGCAGGTGTTCCTGGGGTGCACACCTGGTCAGTGTTAGGGTGTCTTCCCCTAGGAGCAGCCACAAGCTGGGCTTCTCAGGGGCAGATGGAGTTCAGGGGAGGAGGCTGCCCAAGGTGAGACGCTGCAGAAAGTCAAGGGATGGGTCAGAGTGAGTGTCTCATCAGCCCTTGTGACATCCTTGAGGACTGAGTCAAAGAGAAGGTGACGGACACAAGCCCCAGCTCCTCCTGCCTTACTCGCTGGCTATTTTTGGAACAGGTGCCCTAGATTTAGTCCACGTCACAAGAAAAGTTGTCACTTTAGAGCAGGTGGGGGCGGTAGAATCAGATTTTCAGCTTACAGGGCCAACAGAGGTTGTGTAACTCAGTGTGATTGAGCAGACGGTTCATGGGTTGTTTCTATAAGTGGTCGTCTAGCCTAGATTTGCATGCCTCCTGTGATGGACAGCTCACCACTTCCTGAAGTTGCTCCTTGCACTGTGGATCAGCTCTACCTATTTGAACGACTCTCCTGGCCCCATGGAGACAAGCCAGCTTCTTATCTCTATTTGCTGTCATCTTGTTGTCTGGATTCATCTCAGCTAAGTGCAATTCCCTTTCTGTTTTGGATTTTTTTTTTTTAAGATTTATTTATTTAATGTCTGCACTGGGTCTTCCTCTTGGTGCATGGACTCTTCGTTGCTGCACACAGGCTTTCTCTAGTTACAATGAGCGGGACAGTGGTGTTGTGCGGGCTTCTCATTGTCGTGGCTTCTCGTTGCAGAGCACAGACTTTAGGGCACGTGAACTCAGAAGTTGCAGCATGCAGACTTAATTGCTCTGCAGCATGTGGGATCTTAGTTCCTGGACCAGGGATTGAACCCATGTCCCTTGCACTGGCAGGCAGATTCTTAACCACTGAACCACCAGAAGGTGAAAAGTGAAAGTGAAAGTCAGTCCTGTCTGACTCTTTCTGACCCCATTGACTATACAGTCCATGGAATTCTCCAGGCCAGAATACTGAAGTGTGTAGCCATTCCCTTCTCCAGAGTATCTTCCCAACTCAGGATCCAACCCAGGTCTCCCGTATTGCAGGCAGATTCTTTACCAGCTGAGCCACCAGGGAAGCCCAAGAATACTGGAGTGGGTAGCCTTTCCCTTCTCCAGAGGATCTTCCCAACCCAGGATCGAACCCAGGTCTCCCACATTGCAGGCAGATTCTTTACCAACTGAGCTATCAGATAAGCCCTAATTCCTTTTCAGTAATAACAATAAAGATAACAATAATGGTAATAAAATCTTACATGTCTGGAGGACTACATGTCAGACCCAGATCTGTGCTTTACCTGCACTGCATTGCTGATTCCTAGAATAACCCTAGGAAGTAGGTGGTAGTATTATCCCCATTTCACAGATGAGGAATCTGTATCAGGAAATAAATATCAAGTTCCACCAAGTTTTTTATTTTCAAAGCTATGTATCCTCCCATTTTATCAGCTCTTCATCTTTTGTCTTGAGAGACAAGACAGTATAGTGGGCAAGCGTAACTGCTTGAGTCAGACTGACCCAAATTGCAACATCTCGTCTGTCTCTTACAAGATGCACCACCTTCACCGAGTCACTTAAACATCTGAGCTGCCGTCTGCCTATCAACAGGGTTATCATATTAGAAGGTCGGGAGGAGATTTGCAGGCTGTACATGCGATGTGCTCGACACAAAACAAACGCTCAGACATCTCTCTCTGTTTCCCTTCAGTGCCCTGGTTGCCATCACGACATGGTGGGGGGTCTGCCAACTCCTATTTGTATGACAGGTAGGTTGCTAATGTCATTCCCCAGGTGTCGCCTAGGGGCACAACCTGAGAGTATATGAGTGTTGGGGTGGCTGTGTCACATGAGTGATTCATACAGTATTCCCAGTTGACTCGGACCCCTCTACACGCTCTGCTCAGAAGTAACACCTCCATCACATGCTGGAACAGTGGCTATTTGGGGCCCAGCTGCAAGAATTGATCTTATCCCAGTTAGTCTACAACCTGCTGAGTCACTCTGGAGCCCAAACTGTGACCAAATGTCTCCCTCTTCCTTGACCTTCAAACCCGGTCTTGGGTATGGTAAACCACTCTCTATGCCCTGGATCTGACGGGGACACATTGAATCCTCCTCTTCATTCACCCACAGCACCATCTAATCACAAAGTCCCAGCCCTTTCACCTCCTAAGGATTTTTTTTTGGAATCCGTCAGCTTTGCTCCCCTCTGGTCCAGGCTCCGTCATCTCATCTCATCTCATCTCATCCACATCTCATCTCAGCACGATGGAATTCTCTCAGCATCCATCTCCCTACTACTTCTTTGGCTGCCTTTCAACCTGTGGAGGCCACGCGTGCTGCAGTCCCTGGGGTCGCTAAGTCAGACCCGACTTCACGACTGAACAACAATAACCTGTGCTTCATGAAACAGCCCGAGTGAACTTTTAATAAATGCAGATCATGTGACCTCCCCATTTAAAACTGCTCCATGGATACCCATGGCTCTTCTGGTAAGAATCAAAGCCTCTCCTGTGGTCTTGAGGCCATTCCTGGTCCACCTACACCTTTCTCTCTGGTTGCGCACCCAGCTCCCTGAGCTCTAGGTCCACTCAGCTGTGTTCAGTCCTGAGCACCCTCTGTCCTCCTAGCGGAAAAGGGATCCTGGGTGGGCCATCCTCTGCCTCTTCCCTCTGTCCAGTTAAAACCAACACAACCTTCAGACCTCAGCATGGGTAACAGCACCAACTCTGAGCCAGCTGCCTGGTACAGCTCTGCATTTGTGGCTGTGTGACCTTGGGCAAACAATCAACCTTTCTGAATCTCAGTTTCCTCATCTCTAAAATGGAAAAGACCCTGATACTGGGAAAGATTGAGGGCAAGAGGAGAAGGGGAGCGACAGACAATGAGACGGTTTGGTAGCATCCGTCTGAGTCAATGGACACGAATTTGAGCAAACTCTGGGAGATGGTGAAGGACAGAGAAGCCTGGCATGCTGCCATCCATGGGGTTGCAAGAGTCGGACAAGACTTAGCAACTAAACAACAACCAAATGGACACACTAGTAGCAATATAGAATAGAGCTGCTCTGAGGCTGACACACAAAGCACAACAAGAAAGCTCAGTGCCTTGGCTTGTAGAAATGCTGTAAGAGCACTAATCATTATTACATAATAACAATTATGATTATTCAGGAGAGTTTCCTCCAAGCCCTCAGTCTAGGTCAGGGACCCAGGTGTGTGTGTGTGTGTGTGTGTGTGTGTGTGTGTGTGTGTGTGTTTGGGACTCTCTACTTCCTCAATGTAGAAGTGATATCAATTGTAATTTTGCGTTTATTCGTATTTGGCAACTATCTGCATTAGGTCAGCCCCCTGCCCCTAAGCTGTAAGCTCCGTGAAGGCAGACTCTTGAGTCTCCTTGTACTCATTCCGGTGTCTGGCCCAGTTCATGGCACTCCTAGGAGTTCAGTCTGCATTTTTGGAACGTGTGAATGTGTGTTGCCGAACACAGCAGGCATGTCTTTGGGGTGATCAGGTTCTTTCATCCCTCTACCCATGCCCACCGCAGGATACTTTCCTTCAGTCAGTCCCAAGTCTCCCTGGAGGTTTGGTCACTAGTTTTCCATCACATGTTCCATGTTATGGGTGCAGAAAAAGCAATGGCAGCCTTGCAAACAGGGGAGACTAAGATTCAAATCCCAGATCAGACATGTGTCTCTTTTGACCTCCAGAGCCTTCCTCTGACCTCATTTTTGTTTTGTTTTGTTTTGTTTTAATTGGAGGAAAATTGCTTCACAGCGTTATGTTAGTTTCTGCAATACAACAACATGAATCAGCCATAGTTATACATGTCCCCTTCCTCTTGAGTGCCCCTCCCGCCACCCCCCACCCCCGTCTCGGTCATCACAGAGCGCCAGGCTGAGCTCTCTGTGTTTTGCGGCAGCTTTCCGCCAGCCATCTGGTTTATACATGGCAGTGTCTATATGTCAATGCTACGCTCTCAATCCATCCCACCCTCTCCTTTCCCTGCTGTATTCACAAGTCTGTTCCCTATAAGCGATGGAGTCTGCGTCTCCATCCTTTCCCTTCAAATAGGTTGATCAGTACCATTTTTCTAGATCCCATATATATGTGTTAATAGACGATCATCTTTTTTCTCTTTCTGACTCACTCTGTGTAACGGCTCTAGGTTCATCCACCTCACTACAACTGACCCACATTCATTCTTTTTCATGGCTGAGCAATATCCCATTGTATATATGTACCACATCTTCTTTATCCATTTCTCCAGGTTGCTTCCGTGTCCTGGCTATTGTAAATAGTGTTGCAATGCCTCTAACCTGCTTGAGCTTCAGTTTGAGTAAGTTGGGAGAAAAGGACAAGAAGGAAAGGTAATATTAGCATCTGCCTTAAAAAATAAGAAGATCACTAAATAAGGATGGTAAAAATGGACATTTATGGAGCTATCACCACATTACCACTAATGGCTTTAATTTTTTACACAATTGTCCCATTTAATTCTCACAACCTAACTCTGAGGCAGGTGGTATTGTTTTTCCCAGGCTGCAGATGAGTACATGGAAACCCAAAGTCGTTAGTATCTTGCTCAAGGTCACATGAGCAATGGAAAAAACAAACAAACAAAGTTGAGCCTAATCTATGTGGATCCAGAGCCTGAGGTCTTTATCACCTTCCCTTTGGCCTCATGCGCAGTTTTAAGAAGCGCCTGGTGCAAGTCTCCTAGTGGAAGGATGTTGGTTAAAGGTTGAGGGATGTTGGAGGTGAGGAAGACTTTCAGGAGGAGGCGTGGCCAGCACTATGCTGCACAGACACATCATTCTCCATTCATTCTCCTCTGTCTCCTGCAGCCCCGCCCCCAGCACCCACTGACATCACCTCCAGATTATCTACTGACATCATTGACTACCCAATGAACATCAGGGTCTAATCCAAAGAAAGGTCTTCTAAGAATAACTTTCATTTTCTCCACACCACTGGGTAATATTGTTCCCCATCTACCCTGGCTAATCAGAATTCTCACTGATTTGAAAGCAAATATAATAACAATAAGAACACCACTTATTAGCATGCAGCTTAGAAAGTGGCTCATCCTGAATAGTCTATTTTTTTTTCCACTTGAGAAGTTTGGAGATTGTTCAGATGAGCCAGCTATTACTCGGAGGCAGGAAAGTGGAGGAATATCGGAAATCAAAGAAACCCCACAGAGAGTTATCAGTGATCTGCCTTTTGCTGCTGGGGGTTTGGAAGGAGATTAGGAACGCATGTGGCATGAATCAAGGAGTTGCAGAGTTGGGGACAGAAGCTGGGAAGTGGATGGGGGAGGGTGTCGGAGAAGAACCAGCCCCCAAGCCTTTTATCATTTGTGAGCCTTTATGACATACCCAGGGTATTAACACATCATTTCTAATGCTCATAACATTCTCCTATTTTGTGGATAAGGGAAACGGGGTTAAGAGAGGTGGGGGTAACTGGCACAAAATTTCGAAGATTGCAAAGGACAGAGGCAGAATTCAAACAGCTTTGTCACCCAGCTCATCATCCATGATGTGTGTGTGTGTGTGTATGTGTGTGTGTGTAATTACAGAGCCCATGAGGCTCAATCTCCTTTCCTCAGTGTATTCTTTCTCCCTGTATTCTAAGTCCCTGGTCAGTCTCCTGGCATTCAGCACAGGCTGTAGGCTGGCAACCCTCAAATTCATATTTCTGGTCTAGATCTCCCTCGAGAGCTTCAGACTTGTAATTTTCTTTTTGCCTACTTGACATTTCCATTTGGATGTCTAACTATAATCTGAGACTTAACACTCCCCAGACTAAAATCTTCATCTCGTCTTAAAGTGTTTCATTCGTCCTGCAGCCCTCCCCACCGCAGAGGTTGGAGGCACCGCCCGTCAAGCCCAAAGCAGAAAGCAGAGAGCCCTTCTCTGACCTGGTTCCCTCAGCCCCACCCCACGCACCCACCCAACAGCCCCACCCTGCCTCCTTCCCTCCGTCCACCTCTCTCCATTTCTACCTCCGCCACTGCTGTTGCAGAGAGACCACTGCTATTGCAGTGTTGAAGCAGTCTCTGCATCCACCCTTGCCTTCATCCTCAATCTATTTCCTACTCATCCCCTGGAATGAAGTCCACCTCCATCGATGACCTTTAAGGCACAATGTGATTCAAACTCTGCCTGAATTGTATGCCACTTTTCTTTTCTCAAAAATATTGATGTGGCTCTGCTGGGTCTTAGTTGTGGCACGTGAGGTCTTTGATCTTCCTGTGGCACATGAGATCTTTAGTTGTGCCTACAGAATCTAGTTCTCTGGCCAGGAATCAAACCCAGGCCCCCTGCGCTGGGAGCTCAGAGCCTTAGCCACTGAACTACCAAGGAAGTCCCTGTATACCTCTGTTCTTCTCTGTACTCCAGACACGCTGGCCATCCATCAGCTTTCTGAATACATTGGCCTTCTTTATGCATTGGCCCCTCCACAACTGGCACTGAATAGTCTAAGATTCCTCTCCTACTTCCTCCACTGTCTCTTATTCACTCTCTAGATTGCAAGGTAAATGTCCTCTTCTCAGAAAGACTCCCCCAAAGCACCCAATCTGCAGTATGCAAGGCATTTTCCATTTGCCATCTGTTTTAACCATTGTTTCTTTTTTACTCATTGCGTCTTCATCAATTATGATTCTTTACAACAACTCGATATAGTAGGCATATTTTTCACTTCTTTTCTGAGAAAACCAAGATATGGGGCAGCGGTGTCCAGGATCATACAGCCAAGAACTTATGGAACCAGAGCTTGAGCCCAGATCATCCTGACTACAGAACCAGTACCCTATTCACCGCCCTGTGCTGTCTGCCTAGCCCAACACTCGGGTGTGCGATAGGCGTTCAACTAACATATTGCTCTGTTTTTTCCTCTGGTTCCTCATTCTGTGAGTGGCAGCTTAACTGAATTACCAGCCTTCTCTGCTCTGTTCATTTCTCCTGTGCTAGTAAAAGGAAAAAGAAAAAAGAAAAGATAAACAAGCAAACAGACAAAACCTGCAACTCTTCAATTCTCAGCTTTTTCATAATGGGCACTTACAGGGAGCACTATTCCTTTATTTACTAAACAGTTCTGAGCTCTTTGTCTGGGCTCTTTCACTTTGATTGCTGCTGTGTTTTCAAGTGTGTTTCCCTGCAGGATCGTGGACAGAGCCATCTGGTCTCCATTCCTTTACCGCATAGCAATGTTTAATGTGGAACCTTCTCGACAGAGGTCCTCACGCTCTGAGTGCCTGAAGTCTAGTTGGGAAGACTGACAAGCAAGACAACTACTATACAGTACGGTAGGTGCTGCTGGGCTTCCCAGGTGGCTCAGAGATAAAGAATCTGCCTGCCAGTGCCGGAGACATGGGTTCGATCCCTGGGTCAGGAAGATTCCTGGAGAATGAAATGGCAACCTGCTCGTGTTCTTGCCTGGGAAATCCCATGGAAAGAGGAGCCTAGCGGGCTACAGTATGTGGCGTTGCAAAGAGCTGGACATGACTAAACAGCCTAAACAGCCGCAGCAGCAGCAGCATGGTAGTGCTGCAAGAGCAGGCTGACCACACAGCTGGCAGAGGGTCAGAACATCCCATGGGCAAACTGCCTGACCCCAAACACAGCTCACCAAAGATATTCGATCAATGGTAAAGCTGTTCTGTCTTCATCTGATACCCAGTTTTTGAATGCCAATCTGACCAGCCAAGATAATGAATGATAAGACTCATTTTGAGTTTCTCCAAGTTCAACAATCTCAGGACACAAACACCTGAAGGACGATTTCTAATCACAGAGGAAGAGAGAGGATCTTGCTTCCAAGTTCTAAGGGTTTCTCTTTTAATCATGAACCTAACCCCTCCCTTCTCCTTCTTCCTGTCCTCCCTCCATTTTCCCATCCCCCTTTCGTTTCTTCCTTCCTTTCTTCCTTCTTTTTTCATTGATGTTTATTGAATATCTTTGAGCCAAACATCACATAAGGCTTGGGAACCTTTATGATGAATGAGAAGAGCTCCTGGTCTAATGGAAAAGACCCAAACAATCTCACTAACTGACCTCCAATTGCAAAGTGAGGTAAAACTTCTGAAGGAAAGAACGTGGTTATCAAATAGGCACAGCAAAGCAACATGATCTAGGCTAGGAGGTCAGGAAAGTCATCTGTGATTACATGAAGACTGAGCAGGAGTTAACTAGATGAAGAAGGTGAAGCAGGCCATTTGGACATGGAGAAGAGCCTGTGCAAAGCCCTTCTAGAAAAATGGAGTGTGGCATGTCCAATGAAGGAGAAGACGAACTTGTGGCTGGAACGTATAACTGCTCTGCATTGACCACCCTGGCCCACCGTGCATGCATTCGGATGTGCAAAGGACTCTGTTCAGTGGAACACACCAGAAAACACTTCTATGGTGATGATGAAAGTATAAGAATGGTAAGTAAAATGGTCCCACTGAATAAATAGCCCTGTCGACATTCATAAACCAAAACTGATATGGAATCCCCGTCTCTGCCCATCTGGCCATTCCAAACATCCTACAGGGAAAGGAAAATTGATGCATTGGCAGAGTCACCTGAAATGAGGGTTTTGAGCACTGCCTACCTCTAGATGACATACAATGATGCAGACAAGATGTGCTCACAGTCAGTTCAGTCGCTCAGTCGTGTCCAACTCTTTGCGACCCCATGAATCACAGCACGTCAGGCCTCACTGTCCAGCACCAACTCCCAGAGTTCACTCAAACTCATGTCCATCGAGTCGGTGATGCCATCCAGCCATCTCATCCTCTGTTGTCCCCTTCTCCTCCTGCCCCCAATCCCTCCCAGCATCAGGGTCTTTTCCAATGAGTCAACTCTTCAAATGAGGTGGCCAAAGTTCTGGAGTTTCAACTTTAGCATCATTCCTTCCAAAGAAATCCCAGGGCTGATCTCCTTCAGAATGGACTGGTTGGATCTCCTTGCAGTCCAAGGGACTCTCAAGAGTCTTCTCCAACACCACAGTTCAAAAGCATCAGTTCGGTGCTCAGCCTTCCTCACAGTCCAACTCTCACATCCATACATGACCACAGGAAAAATCATAGCCTTGACTAGACGGACCTTTGTTGGCAAAGTAATGTCTCTGCTTTTGAATATGCTATCTAGGTTGGTCATAACTTTCCTTCCAAGGAGTAAGTGTCTTTTAATTTCATGGCTGCAATCACCATCTGCACTGATTTTGGAGCCCAAGAAAATAAAGTCAGCCATTGTTTCCACTGTTTCCCCGTCTATTTCCCATGATCGGATGCCATGATCTTCATTTTCTGAATGTTGAGCTTTAAGCCAACTTTGTCACTCTCCTCTTCCACTTTCAACAAGAGGCTTTTGAGTTCCTCTTCACTTTCTGCTCTAAGGGTGGTGTCATCTGCATATCTGAGGTTATTGATATTTCTCCCGGCAATCTTGATTCCAGCTTGTGCTTCTTCCAGCCCAGCGTTTCTCATGATGTACTCTGCACAGAAGTTAAATAAGCAGGGTGACAACATACAGCCTTGACGTGTAAGAAATGCCACTTGGCCCAAAGTTTATGTATTGTCTCTCTCCCCAGACAGAACCTGGGGACTAACTGTCACTGAGCAACTCATAGGGCCCAGATGTGAATTCAGTCCTTGTGCCTCCTGTTTTTTGTTCTTTTGGCTATGGCACAGATCAGCTCCCTCTGGAGAAATCCAGAAACCACTAGAGAGACTCCTGTATGTGGGGTAACTGAGAAAATTCTTCAAAATGGATAGGAAAATCTGAGACATAATCTCACCCCTAGCTCAACACCATACAACCGGGTTGTTATTGTTGTCAGTTACTAAGTTGTGTCTGACTCTTTGGGACCCCATGAACTGCAGCATGCCAGGATCCTCTGTCCTCCGCTATCTCCCAGAGTTTGCTCAAATTCATGTCCATTGAGTTGGTGATGCTCTCTAACCATCTCACCCTCTGCCACCCTCTTCTCCTTTTGCCTTCAATCTTTTCCAGCATCAGGGACTTTTCCAATGAGACGGCTCTTTGCATCAGGTGGCCAAAGTCTTGGAGCTTCAGCTTCAAGCATCAGTCCTTCCAATAAGTATTCAGGGTTGATTTCCTTTAGGATTGATTGGTTTAATCTCCTTGCAGTCTAGGAGACTCTCAAGAGTCTTCTCCAGCACCACAATTCAAAAGCATTAATTCTTCAGCATTCAGCCTTCTTTATGGCCCAACTCTGACATCTGAACAACCAGGTGAAGTGAAGTTGCTCAGTCATGTCCAACTCTTTGTGACCCCATGGACTGTAGCCTACAGGCTCCTCCATCCATGGGCTTTTCCAGGCAAGAGTACTGGAGTGGGTTGCCATTTCCTTCTCCAGGGGATCTTCCCAACCCAGGGATTGAACCTGGGTCTTCTGTATTGCAGGCAGATGCTTTACCTTCTGAGCCACCAGGGAAGCCATGCAGCCAGGAGGGGATCTCTAATTGCCAACTTGTCACTGAGAATCAAAGGGTTAGGACACTAACTGTTTTAGCTACTCCCCAAGGGACTGGCTCCCAACTCACATATCTCTGGAGGCTACTGGCCCAGCAATTGCTGACCCCCTGGGATCACAGAGAACAAAGTTGAGGTTTTAAATATGGCACCAAGCATTTCCTGTGACTCCCTCCCCACTGCTCACTCCCACGGTAAAGCTTATGGACACTATACTGCCAGGGGTGCCTGTTTAAATACAAATTTCTGGCTCCATCCATAGGTACTGAATCAGAATCTCTAATTAAGAGCTTATTTGAGTGAAGAATAAAAAAGCATATTGAAGGCTCTCCCAACTGAGGCACATGGATCTTAGAACTTGCCCCTGTTTCTGAACTTTTCCCCTTTCACTCACCAGGATTCTGTGCCTAAATCAGGTTCTGGCAGATGAGCCATCCTGGAACATAGGAGAGGGAGTTTTAATGAGGGACATCCTCTGGCTTTACCTTCATTGTTGGAAACCTTCAGAAACATCAGAAATGGGGTCCAGCAAGGCAAAGGAAATGCTCTTAACCTGCAGGCAGAGCCCCATCTGCAGAGGGAGATGAGGTTGAACAGTTAACTCACCTGGTTGGGCTCAGGGAGTAATTTCCCTTTTCACATTTGAGACTGAATCTTTGAGAGGCTCAGTGGTGGAGCAGAAAGTCATGCCTGAGTCCTATTTCCAGCTTCTCTATTTCCTATGTGTGTAATCCCGACAGTTAACCAACCTGAGCCTCAATTTCCTCATGTATAAAACAAAGATGACTACCAGCTTCAGGACGGTGGTGAGAATGAAGGGAAATAACACAGGAAAGTACCCATAAGAGCAACTAAGCAGGTGGGTACTTCATAATTACTGCTGTTTGTCTTTTAAAAATAACATCATTATTTGAATGCTTACTAGACACCCACTCCACTGTTCTTGCCTGGAGAACCCCAGGGACGGGGGAGCCTGGTAGGCTGCCATCTATGGGGTCACACAGAGTCGGACATGACTGAAGCGACTTAGCAGCAGCAGCAGCAGCAGACAACAAGCAGGCATATTGCCAAATATATATATATATTTATTTATTATAATATGTTTATAATATATACATATATTATTTATAGTTATACCATAAAATATATAATGAATAAAAATACATATGTATGATAACTATAATATTATATACTTGTTTATATATAGACAAATATATATTTGTCAGAGAATTTTTCTGATTGGGCAATTCAAACTTACCATTGCACGGAAACTGGAAACCTACATCTTAAATAATGATTCTTTCTTCTTAGGTTACTATCTTTTGAGGAAAGTCCTTTAAATAGGTATATAGTCACCGCAAAACATGCTTTACTATTTTCACGAATGTGTTGACAAAGTGGAGATTTTAGAGGACTTGATTCTCCTGTTCTACCCTGGGAACCGAAGACAGTATTGACAACTAGCCTAATTAGGTCACTAAAGAACAGCATCCGTGAACTGTTAGATATTGTGATGTGTATGTGTGTATGTGTGCTTAGCCATTCAGTTATGTCCGACTCTTTGTGACCCCATGGACTGTAGCCTGCCAGACTCTGTCCACGAAATCTCCAAGACAAGAATATTGGAATGGGTTGCCATTTCATATATATATATATATATATATATATATATATATATATATCAGAGAGCGTAATACCTTCATAGGTAAGACTTCAATATTCACATTTTACACATAAGAAAATTGAAGTCAGAGAGGTTTGGTAACTTACTCATGGTCACACAGCAAGTAAGGAGCAGAGCAGGGATCCAGGTGTTTGCAGTCAGTATTCTTGCTCTTAACTGAGGGGGATATGCTACCTTTCTCTTAGGGTAGAGTTCAGAGAAGAAGATAGTAACTGTCATTCTGGAGTGATGGTCCCGATACTGTCTGGCTTTGCACTAGGTGTCTTGTGTATTAAAGAGAGTAACCTCCCATGTCCCAAGCAGCTGCCGTGCCCTGACACCCTGCTGCGCTGGCCAGATGCTTGCTGGTTACATATTGTTGACATATTGTTCTCAAACCTAGCTTCATGATAGTATCATATGGGGAACTTGAAAAAATATCTATCCTGGCCCCAGTCAAACCCAGATTCACAGGTGGGATCCAGGCATCAGTTTGTTTAAAGCTCCCCAGTGGATGTCAAGGGTATTCCATGTTAAGGCTTGTTTACGGTTTTCTGTCTTGGCCCTCCAGGGTTTCCCCGATGGCTCAGCAGGTAAAGAATCCACCTGCAATACAGAAGACACAGATTCAGATTCAATCCCTGCGTCAAGAAGATTCCCTGGAGAAGGAAATGACAACCCACTCCAGTATTCTTGCCTGGAGAATCCCATGGACAGAGGAGTCTGGCAGACTAAGCATGCATTCTCTTCACCTTCCAACAAATCCCAGCTCAGATATGACAGTGTCACTTGCAGGAAGCTCCTTAGCTTTTTAATTTATTTTTATTTATTTTTTAAAGATACTATCCCATGTTCATTTATTTTTAGTAATTTATTTTTTTACATTTTATTTTAGGCTGCACTGCACAGCATGTAGGATCTTAGTTCCCGGCCCAGGGATTGAACCCACAGCCCCTGCATTAGAAGTGCAGAGTCTTAACCACTGGACCACCAGGGAAGTCCTTCCTTAAGCTTTTTAAAATGACTTCTTGAAAATTAGTTTATGGGATGTCTAGGGATGCCTTTAGGATTTAGGATGACCCTGGGTCATCACAGAAATAGAAAGAAAGGCCCAATTTCCATTTTCTCAACAAATCTCAAGTGTGGATCTTCAGGGCAGATTGGCTTTACTGAGATCCCCAAGACTGTGGATGTGGGGTGAAACTGCATTGATTTGGGGTCAGACAGTCCCAGGTACTGGCTGTGTGGGCCTGGGCAAGGTACTTAACCACTTACAGCCTTGATTCCTTCTTTTAGAAAATGCAGCTCATAATATGATTATACAGTGGAAGTGAGAATTAGATTTAAGGGACTAGATCTGATAGACAGAGTGCCTGATGAACTATGGATGGAGGTTCGTGACATTGTACAGGAGACAGGGATCAAGACCATCCCCATGGAAAAGAAATGCAAAAAAGCAAAATGGCTTTCTGAGGAGGCCTTACAAATAGCTGTGAAAAGAAGAGAAGTGAAAAGCAAAGGAGAAAAGGAAAGACATAAGCATCTGAATGCAGAGTTCCAAAGAATAGCAAGGAGAGATAAGAAAGCCTTCCTCAGCGATCAATGCAAAGAAATAGAGGAAAACAATAGAATGAGAAAGACTAGAGATCTCTTCAAGAAAATTAGAGATACCAAGGGAACATCTGGGCTCGATAAAGGACAGAAATGGTATGGACCGAACAGAAGCAGAAGATATTAAGAAGAGGTGGCAAGAATACACACGAGAACTGTACAAAAAAGAGCTTCATGACCCAGATAATCACGATGATGTGATCACTGACCTAGAGCCAGATATCCTGGAATGTGAAGTCAAGTGGGCCTTAGAAAGCATCACTACGAACAAAGCTAGTGGAGGTGATGGAATTCCAGTGGAGCCATTCCAAATCCTGAAAGATGATGCTGTGAAAGTGCTACACTCAATATGCCAGCAAATTTGGAAAACTCAGCAGTGGCCACAGGGCTGGAAAAGGTCCGTTTTCATTCCAATCCCAAAGAAAGGCAATGCCAAAGAATGCTCAAACTACCGCACAATTGCACTCATCTCACACGCTAGTGAAGTAATGCTCATAATTCTCCAAGCCAGGCTTCAGCAATACGTGAACTGTGAACTTCCAGATGTTCAAGCTGGTTTCAGAAAAGGCGGAGGAACCAGCGATCAAATTGCCAACATCTGCTGGATCATGGAAAAAACAAGAAAGTTCCAGAAAAACATCTATTTCTGCTTTATTGACTATGCCAAAGCCTTTGACTGTGTGCATCACAATAAACTGTGGAAAATTCTGAAAGAGATGGGAATACCAGACCAACTGACCTGCCTCTTGAGAAATCTGTATGCAGGTCAGGAAGCAACAGTTAGAACTGGACATGGAACAACAGACTGGTTCCAAATAGGAAAAGGAGTACGTCAAGGCTGTATATTGTCACCCTTCTTGTTTAACTTATACACAGAGTACATCATGAGAAACACTGGGGTGGAAGAAGCACAAGCTGGAATCAAGATTGCCAGGAGAAATATCAATAACCTCAGACATTCAGATGACACCACCCTTATGGCAGAAAGTGAAGAGGAACTAAAAAGCCTCTTGTTGAAAGTGAAAGAGGAGAGTGAAAAAGTTGGCTTAAAGCTCAACATTCAGAAAACGAAGATCATGGCATCTGGTCCCATCACTTCATGGGAAATAGATGGGGAAACAGTGGGAATAGTGTCAGACTTTATTTTTGGGGGCTCCAAAATCAGTGCAGATGGTGATTGCAGCCATGAAATTAAAAGATGCTGTCTCCTTGGAAGGAAAGTTATGACCAACCTAGATAGCATATTCAAAAGCAGAGATAATACTTTGCCAACAAAGGTCCATCTAGTCAAGGCTATGGTTTTTCCAGTAGTCATGTATGGATGTGAGAGTTGGACTGTGAAGAAAGCTGAGTGCCAAAGAATTGATGCTTTTGAACTGTGGTGTTGGAGAAGACTCCTTGGACTGCAAGGAGATCCAACCAGTCCATTCTAAAGGAGATTAGTCTTGGGTGTTCTTTGGAAGGAATGATGCTAAAGCTGAAACTCCAATACTTTGGCCACCTGATGTGAAGAGTTGGCTCATTGGAAAAGACCCTGATGCTGGGAGGGATTGGGGGCAGGAGGAGAAGGGGACGACAGAGGATGAGATGGCTGGATGGCATCACCAACTCGATGGACATGAGTTTGAGTGAACTCCGGGAGTTGGTGCTGGACAGGGAGGCCTGATGTGCTGTGATTCATGGGGTCGAAAAGAGTCGGACATAACTGAGTGACTGAACTGTACTGAACTGAATGGGTTCTTGGTTAAAATGTAGAGATTAGAGACCGTGTCCAGAAAAAGTAGACTTGACGGTGCCTGCCACATAACAAGCGCTCAATAAACAGGAATCATGAGTAGTAACAGTTGTCATTTATTAAACAGAGATACAGGTGAGGAATAAAAATTGCTGTTTTGTAGGTCAGAACAAGTGTCATTAGTTTCTTATGGTTCAGCCCCACCCACTGTGCTTCATATGGATTAAGATGTTCAGTCATAACAATGGCCTTTTATTATCCCATTTCATTAGGGAGTACACTGAGTTCTAATGAGGCTAAGAAATTTCCCAGGGTCACACTAGTAAATAGCAGTGTCTACCTGTAACTCATCTCCCAGAAATCCCCAAGCTGATTCATTCTCCTCCTTCAGGTTTTAGCTGAGTCATTCCGCAGAGGGGACTTCCCTGAGCCCTCCCCTACAACCCTCTCCCACCCCTCTGTCACCCACGCAGCTTTGTTTTCTTCACATCACTCATCACCCTCTGCTATGTTCTTGCTCATATACTCATTCTCTTCCTCAACTTGACTTGAAACTCTATGAAAGCCAGGATCCTATCTCAGTAACCACTAGAGACCCAGCACCTAACCCAGTGCCCAGCACACATAGATATACAAAAAATGCTTGTGAAATGAATGATCATAGGAACAGGACAATCTGATTCATTTCTTAGCTAATGTATATAACAATTTTAGCATGATTATTCATAACCAAGGTCTTATCACTTCAAGATCTGATGCTTAACTAATTGCCTTCTAGATACAACAGAGCTCAAACCTAGAAGGAAGAAGTTGGAGGAGATAATCTGCCCTCCCTAGTGTGGGATCTGTCTTCCTGACCCCTCGATTAAGCACATAATCACAAATACGCACACGGATGCAGACACATCCTCCATAGCTCACGTTGCTTTTGCTCCAGAGTTGAGGTGGGGGGACTTGGTCATAAACTCCCAGGCAGAAAACCATGGTGACCATCCTCTGGTTCTAATAAACATTTGATGAGTCAGTGTTGTCAATGACTATAGCCAAATTGAGTGTGATCACATTCATTTTTAAAAGGCCATGTTTCAGCCACATCATTTGATAGGAGTAATTGCTCTGGAGGTTATTCTCAGCATCGTTCCACACAGGTGAAATGTTTCGGGTGGTGATCAGGAGTGCTGGACAGGCATGCTGCTAGGGGGTGAAGTGGGAGGGGACCAGTCCCTCCAGCAGCCTGTCCTGTGCTTTATGTCAGGGAACCCTGCAAAAATCACAAATGATAACCTGGCCAAGTGTTTTCCAACGTCCTCAGGTATCTTTCTCTCCACAGGCTGGGATCCTTGAATCTCTAATTTCAAGTTTTCTGGATAGAGATTTACAGTAATGAAAAGATCATTGCCTTTATTTTTAAAATTTTATCAAAGTGTAGTTGATCTACAAGACTGTATTAATTTCTGCAGCACAGCCAAGTGACTCAGCTAACTATCTATCCATCTGTCTATCTACATATTCCTTTCCATTATGGCTTATCACAGCCTATTGAATATAGCTCCCTGTACTATGCAGGACCTTGCTGTTTACCCATGCTATACATACAGGTTTGCATCTGCGAATCCCAAACTCTCAGACCCTGCCTCTCCCACCCCACTGCCCCCTGGCAACCACAGTCTGTTCTCTCTTGTCTGTGAGTCTGTTTCTGTTCTGTAGATAGGTTCATTTGTGTTGTGTTTTAGATTTCTGCATATAAATGATATTATATGGTATCTGTCTTTCTCTTTCTGACCTACTTTGGCTAGTATAATTATCTCTAGGTCCGTCTATGTTGCTGCAAGTGGTATTATTTCACTCCTTTTATATCTGAGTAGTATTCCATAGTATTTATGTACCACATCTTCTTTATTCATTCATCTGCTGATAGACATTTAGCTTGCTTCCATGTCTTAGCTATTGTGAATAGTGCTCCTGTGAACACAGGAGTACATGTATCTTTTCGACTTGCAGTTTTGTTTGGGTATATGCCTAGGAGCAGAATTGCTGGATCATATGGCAACTCTATTTTTAATTTTTTGAGGAACTTCCATACTGTTCTCCATAGTGGCTGCAACAAGTTACATTCCCACCAACAGTGTAAGAAGATTCCCTTTTCTTTACACTCTCTGCAACATTTATTACTTATAGACTTTTTCATGATGACCCTTTTGATCAGTGTTCAGTGGTGCTGTGTCGTGTTGTAATTTTGATTTGTATTTTCTAATAATTAGTGATGATGAGCATCTTTTCATGTGCCAATTGGCCATCTGTGTCTTTTTTTAAAGTTAATTTATTTATTATAATTGGAGGCTTATTACCTTACAATATTGTGGTGATTTTTGCCATACATTGACATGAATCAGCCATGGGTATATGTCTTTTTTAAAGAAATGTCTGTTTAGGTCTTCTGCCCATTTTTCAATTGCATTCTTTTTTGTCATTGTTGTTACTAAATTGTATGAGCTGTTAGTGTATTTTGCAAATCAAGCCCCTGTTGAAGACCATTATTTTGAGTCAGACCTTTGAGTCTGAATCTTGGTTCTGCTTCTTGCTGTCTGTGTGACTTTGGAGAAATTGCTCAACTTCTCTGAGTTCTGAGTATCAGTCTTTAGTGGGAAAAAGTGTCCCTGTAGTCCTTCCAGAGAATCTAGGCTCAGATGTCATAGATGTCACTTCCAGAGTCCTGAACCTACATACTATCAGAAAAGCCCAGGTTCTGTGAGTCTAAGAATAAGTGGTCCTATAAGAATGGTCCTAACCATTATGTGGGCTACAAATGAAGTTTTATTCTTTATTTTCTTTTCTGGGATACTTATGCAACACTGTAATATATCTTCCACTGAAAATTAGTTAGAAACAATGGTTTTTAAGGAAGAAAATAAAAATCACCTAAAATCCAACCAACCACCACTAATATGTTAGCATATTTCCTACTTGATATTTTTCTGTGAAGATATAAAGAGAAAATATTGCTTTAAGATCTAGCCATGAATTTCTTTTAGTGTCTGAAATAATGCATTGGAGAGCCATTTGGGGTAGAAGATGAGCTTGTGGCTATTGGTGTGTTTCAGAGAGAGATAGAGAGATGCCCTTTGTTTACATAGCTCTTCTCTTGAGGGGGAGGGCTAAAGAACCAAAAAAGAGAGGAGTTAGGGGCCACCAACACTGTGTGAGGCTCTGTGCTGTGCTGTGCTGTGCTTAGGTTAGTGGAAATTTGGGGAAGAAAATGGACATGTGGATGAAGAGGAATCCATATTACTCACTTTCAAATTGTTAGTTTCATGGTATGCATTCCCCACATCTCCTGCCTTGGCAGGCAGATTCTTTACCACTGAGCCACCAGGGAAGCCCAAAGGAAGGTTAGGGTTCTGGAAGGCATGGAGGACTTGAGGGTAGGCAAGCAGAAACCACGGTGTCTGTTTCTGCCCTAGTTCCATGGATTGATTTTGTTCCCTTTCATTAAAGTTCAAAAGCCATTCTCTCCCTCCTCCCCAAGACCCATGCCTCTTTCTGGATTCCTTTTTATGCAGATTCCTAAGATAGACTCCCAACCAGCAGCAGCAAAGAATGAGTGCAATTCAAACATCAGGTCCAGATGTTTACCCCATCACCTGGCTGCGAGCATAGACCCGGGTGTTCATCTCTCACAAGAGAGGGACCTCAGCCCTCTCAGAACTGGAAAAAGGGGCGGAGAAAGGGCAGAAGGCTCAGATTGCATGGGGAGGGTCATCACTTCTTAGTTGGAAGGAAAACCTTGGCAAGGGAGGACTGATCCATGGAAGCTTTGCTGTTGCCGTGGAAGCTGCTGGTATCTGTGCTCTGGGAGCTCTTGCTGTTGTTCAGTCACTCAGTTGTGCCCGACTCTTTGTGACCTTATGGACTATAGCCTACCAGGTTTCCCTGTCCTTCACTACCTCTGAGAGTTTGCTGAAACTCATGTCCATTGATTTGATGATGCCTTCCAACCATCTCATCCTCTGTCACCCTCTTCTCTTCCTGGAATCTCTGGCTATAGTTAATTGAAATCAGAGAGCAGGAGAAGGAGAAGACACAAAAGATCCCAGAATTTTTTGCAGACTCTGAGTGACTCAGGAGCAGATGAAGTTAGTCACTTTCTCTAGGACTTTCAACCAATCAGGCAAGGATGATGCTGCCGATGTGCGTGCATGGGTGCTAAGTTGCTTCAGTCATGTTTGGCTCTTTTAGAACCTAAGTTGCTTCAGTTCATGTCTGACTCTTTGTGACACAGTGGACTGTAGCCCACCAGGCTTCTCAGTCCATGGGACTTCCCAGGCAAGAATCTGGAATGGGTTGCTATGCCCTCATCTAGGGGATCTTCCTGACCCAGAGATCAAACCCATGTCCCCCACCCCCCCACCCCCGGCTCCTGCATTGCAGGCTGATTCTTTACCACTGAGCCACCAGGGAAGCTTGATACTGCCCACGGGGACTGGTAAAAGGAAGTAGCGTGCCCATTGATGATGTAGTGTTCCCACGCTTGAGCTCTGGAATTTTTTTTTTTTTTGAAATTTCTACTTTAAAAAAAAAAAGATTTATTTATTTTTTTTTGCTGGGCTGGTTCTTTGTTGTGTGTGCAGGCTTTCTCTAGTTGCCATGAACACAAGCTACTCTTCGTGGCAGTACACAAGCTTTTCATTGTGGTGGCTTCTCTTTTTGCAGAGTGTAGACTCTAGAACACAGGCTCAATAGCTGTGGCATACAGGTTTAGTTACTCTGAGGCATGTGGGATCTTCCTGGACCAGGGATAGAACCTGTGTCCCCTGCACTGGCAGGCAGATTCTTAACCACTGAGCCATCAGGGAAGTCCTATGATTTCTTCATCTACAACACACATGTATGCTAGATTGAGTTCAAAAGTGTCTCCAAGTCTTCACCACTCCTGGCATCCATAACTTTGCAATATGGCCTTGAAGTTTCTCTGATCAAGAGGGGAAGGTCTGCTTCTCCACTCCCACCCACACACAGCAACAAAAATTAAAAAATAAATAAATCTTTTCTTCTAAAAAAGTAGAAATTGATTGGTTGACAATCCATAAAGTCCATAAATATGGTCTGGCCCCAGCATTCTCTTTAGTCACTAGGGTGTGGTGGGATTAACTCTGCTGGTTCCCAGCTGAGGTCTCAGGATGTCTTGTGTGTTCCATTCTTGTTCTTGGAAACTTACCAGGTGCCATGTGAACAAGGCCAAGCCAGCTTGCTGAATGATGGATGACATGTGGCCCGTTCACCCTCCACCCCAGCCAACAACCAGACATATGAGTGAGGTTATCCTAGATCTGCCAGCCCCAGCCAACTGGTCAACCAACCATAGACTCAGACCAGTCAAGATCACTCAAATGTTTTAAGGTATTAATACAAGATGATGGGGATCTGAGAAAGGAGTGGTAAGAGAGAGACTTAGATGACTAAGAGAACAAAGTGAAACAGTTTCTTCTTCACACCCCACATCTTAGTTTGAGCCTCACATCTGAAGTTGAGGCTTGATATACCAACAAGGCTTAGCCTATCCATCAAAATAATCAATATTCCAAATTGGCATTCACCCACCCACAGACTTTAACTTTCCTGAATAATGCCCTGTTTTATGTTAGCCCAAGAATGGAAATCTGTGTCCCTTCCAGCCCCAATGACTGAATGTCTTAAAAAATAGGTATATATTTAGGATTTCCAAAAGAGATAATGAGCAATTGCTAATAATTATTTGAAGCCATTAGAGTTGGACCCAGCACAATTAATGCTACTGTTGAATTTTGATAATACCATAAAGATAATTTAAGCTCGGTGCAAGAACGGATGCCAAGACACGCTCAACAATTGAACGGAATTTTCAAACATACAGATGTAATCTTTTCAAGTGGAGTGAATTCAAGTCTATTGAATTGCAGCACAATGATGGTCTCTTGTACATTTCCTAGAATATTCAGAGTTGAGAGGCAGATGTTTCCAGAGAAAGGACAAGCTCAGAAGAATCTGGCTTGATTCCTCAGGAGCTGGATGGGGTGCCAACATGTAACCTAATTCAGACCAAAACAATGGCAGCTCTTTGAGTCAATTGAGTCATGATTTCTGTATTCATTTCCTGGGCTCCCCTAACAAGTTACCACAATTATGATGCCCTAAAACAACAGAAATGTAGGTAAGAAACCCAAAGTCAAGGTGTCAGTAGGCTTGGTTTCCTTGGGAGGCTCTGAAGGAGAATCTGTTGCAGGCTTCTCTCCTGGCTTCTAGTAGCTCCTGCCAGTCCTTGGCATTCTTTGGCTTCTATAGTTTTCCTGTAAGTTATCCTACTGGTAGTCATAGAGCAGAGATCTAGTCTATTTTCCATCACCCAAGGACAGGGGATCTTCTAGGTTTCTCCATGGTTGAAAAACTAAGGTGCCTAATGACAAATGTTCATGTTCTTTTCCCCTTTCTGAAACGCCATCATCAGGCAGGGTTTATTCTTACCTCATGGCCTCAAGAAGGCTGCTACAACTCCAGGCATCACATAAAGGCAATGCAGCCCATGGTCAGAAAAGAGGTTGTAAATGTCTTTCTGTCTTTCTTCTCCATGGACTCCTCTTTCCCATAGTCCACTCCCAGTCCACTTAGACTTCAAGACTCACTGGCCAGGTTTACATGTGTGCAAAGATAAATCAACACGGCTAGACACTGATTCCTCAGGAATAGGAATAAAGATTCCCAATAATCTTTAATTCCTAATAAAAAATAAATAAATAAATATTCCTAAGTAGCCGAAAAAAAAAAAAACCCTGGATTTGGAGACCACAGCATTTGGGGTTCAAATCCCAGCCCTGGCTCCTTATCCACTGTGTAGTTCTGGCAGCTTCGCAGGCTGCAGCTTCTTCTCTGTAAATTGGATAAACAGCTATTCTAGTCTTAGCTCCCTTTATCACTTTCTCATGTCTGAGAAGCCAGAACCCATAAAACCACAGTTTTCCTTTGGCACCTTCGATTTTTCTCTCCAACAAGCTGCTCAGAGGTGCCAAGGGAAACCAATTATTAAAGAGAATTATGTCCCAGGCAGTCTAAGCATGTGCTAATTTTCTGGTTATAAGCTGGAAAACAATTTCAACCAGATGGAGGTGCCCTGCCCTTGATGCTGGCCACCAAATTGTTGCCATTTTACTTCTCTGGAGGAGGCTTTGCTATGATATCAGAGAGAAAACAAGGGCTCTTTTCTACCCTTTACTCCAAATCCGCTCTGGCTTAAAAGCCTTGAAGATTTCCAAGTGCTGAAAAACAACAACAGCAAAGAGCAACAACTTTCTGGATGTGCGGCTGTGTCCTCCATCACTCAGTCGTGTCCGACTCTTTGCGACCTTGTGGACTGAGGCCAAGTCCATGGTTGACTGGATGATGCTAAAAATATCTTTTCTAGCTCTAAGAACCCAAGAAAGGAGTGCAAACTCTTTTCCTGGCAGTAGACATAACAAGCATAACAGTCACCCGGCTTCACTTGACAATCCCAACCCACCGTCACATGTGAGGTCCACGTCAGTTCCCCACTTCATTAGAACTGGTTGCCCTTCTTTATTGAGACATCTCTGTAACATCGTAGCTTTAGAAAGCAAACCGCCTAGAGAGTTTCTTTCCTATGGAGTGGGGCCATAAGGTATATTGAGTTTCTGTTCTCTTCAAGGGGCCTGGGAGTGGTTGGTTACCACGGGTATTGGATGGCCCCAGCCTGCTCCTTCGAGGCTTCCCAGGTGGTACTAGTGGCAAAGAACCCACCTGCCAATGCAGGAGCCATAAGAAATGCAGGTTCGATCCCTGAGTGGGGAGGGCATGGCTACCCAGCTCCAGTATTCTTACCTGGAGAATTCCATGGACAGAGGAGCCTGGTGGGCTCCAGGCCACAGGATCGCAAAGCGTGGGACATGACTGAAGGGACTTAGCACACATGCACACAGCCTGCCCCCTTGGTCTCTTTCATTTCTGGGGAGTAGCTGGTAGCATCACAAGCACTTTGCAAAGGAGACTTTCTCAAGGAAGAAAAGCAGTGTTTGTTACACAGATTGCTCCCGAGGCAGGAGAGTGGCAGGAGACTTTGGGGGGATTTCTGAGCTGTGAATGCCGAGTGATGAAGAGGCTGTGGAATTAACCAAAAGAGGAGCACGGGGGTTGACTTACTGGTAACGTTTGGTTTTCTCCTGGCCCAGGTGATCCTGGGTAGCTTGCCCTGCCCTGTTAAGGGACACAGAAATTCCAATGTCGAGAGGAAAAGCAAAGTTCCTTTCAGAAGCTGTATGTCTGCTGGCCAGAGCTTCTCCTGACCTAGCTCTCCCTGGCTCTGAAGAGTGTCAGTGGAAACTTCTGAACCACAGGGCTCTTCCGATTTGCACCCACTGCACCTTAGTCTCCAGTCCTTGGCGGGCTGCTCACTGCCCACACCTGACTGTTTCTTGACTTCTGTCTTTGCCCCTGGTTCCTCATGGCCACCAGCTTAATCCCACCTTCAGCACCTGCAGCCAGGTCACAGCATTGCCTTCTGTCCCGTCTCTTGTGCATGCTAAGTCGCTTCAGTTGTGTCCGACTCTGTGCAACCCTACAGACTGGAGCCTGCCAGGATCCTCTGTCCATGGGATTCTCCAGGCAAGAACACTAGAGTGGGTTGCTGTGCCCTCTTCCAGGGGATCTTTCCAACCCAGGGCTTGAACCCGAGCCTCTTATGTCTCCTGCATTGGCAGGCGAGTTCTTTACCATGTGTGCCACCTGGGAAGCCCAGCCGGTTGCTTAGTTTTATTCTATTTATTTCTCCTATGTGTCTCCTTCCTCTAATCTAGTCTTTCTGAGTTAAAGTTCTGTCATACCCCTGGGTTTCATGACTTCTTGTCTGGCACAAGTAGTTCCCGCCATCAGAAGTTAACTAAGAAAGCACTCTCCGGCCAAAGTTCCTCTTGTCCCTTGACAATTCCCTCCACCCCACCCCTTTCCATCCCCTGGAAGGCACAGGTCAGCTTTCTGTCTTTATAGGTTGGCTTGCATTTTCCAGAATATTAGATCAACAGTATCATACAATGTATGCTCTTTTTTTTTTTTTTGTCTGACTTCTTTCACTTGGCATATTTATTTTTGAGATTCATCATTGTTGTTGAAGATATCAAAAGTTCATTACCTTTATTTTTAAAAGAAAACATTTATTTATTGATCTGGCTGTGCTAGGTTTTACCTGTGGCATGTGGGATCTTCCCTGGTGGCTCAGAAGCTAAAGAATCTGCTTCCAAGGCAGGATACCTGGGTTTGATCCCTGGATCAGGAAGATTCCCCCAGAGGAGGACATGGCAACCCACTCCAGTATTCTTGCCTGGAGAATCCCAAGGACAGAGGAGCCCGGTGGGCTACAGTCCATGGGGTCAGAGTCAGATATGATGGAAGTGACTAACACTTTCATACTCATGCAGAATCTAGTTTCCTGAGCAGGGATCAAACCCCAGACCCCTGCATTGGGAGCTCAGAGTCTTAGCCACTGGACCACCAGAGACGTGCCAAAAGTTCATTACCTTTTATTATCACACAGCATTGCATCATATGTGTTTATCCAGTCACTTCCACTCATTCCACAACCCCAGCTGGTTGTTTCTGCTTCGGGTCTGTTGCATATGAAGCTGTTATGAACACGTGTCTACAAGTCTTTGGATAACACTTTTATTTCTTTTCAATAAATACTGAGATGTGGAATGGCTGGGTCAAATGGTAATTTATTATCTTTGACCAGATCTTGAATAATTGGATATTGTGTTATAGAAAAGGATGATACCTGTGAACTTCTATATATAGTTGTGGGATGTCTACAGGTACTTATTATGGAACCAAAAGACACATTCTTTTCTCTCTCTTCTTCTTCTTGTTCAGCTACTAAGTCATATCAGACTATTTACGACCCCATGAACTACAGCATGCCAGGCTCCCCTGCCCTCCACTGTCTCCCAGAGTTTGCTCAAATTCATGTCCATTGAATCAGTGATGCCATCCAACCATTTCATCTTCTGTTGTCCTCTTCTCTCTTATCCTTCCCTCAACCCCACAGATTTCTGCCTTGCTGGCTTCTTGCCTTCAAAACAGGTCAGGAAGGAAGAATCCAGCTTTTCTTCACATCTTAAAATATTGTGTGTACTTGGAGCCACTCTCTAATGACTATCCTTCATGGTCCCAGGATAACTTTATAAGAGACCACGTTGGTTTCCAAAAGATGGGACAGGCTTACTGAATATTTATCCTGTTACAGGAGTTAGAAAGGAAACTATGCATTCGTCTTGTAAGCATCTTTGAACTTCACCACCTTTTCCAGGCAGCAGATATTAATGGGTCAGTAACAGTTCTGGAGCCAGACCACCTAGATTTGAATTCAGGTCATTCTATAGATCATGGACTTTGTACAAGTTACTTAATTTTCTTTGTCTCGGTTTCCTCATCTGCAAAAAGCAGACCATGAAGGTTAAATGTGAAAGCATCGTGCCTGCCATGTTGTAAGTTCCCTAGAAATGGTACCTGTTATTGTTAATGTCCAGTCTTCTTCCAGCCTCAGTTCTCATCACTATGGCAACTTATGTAACAAAAGGGATCCGAGGTGACCTCTGATCCTTCCAAAGCTTACGACACCACCATGCCATTCATCGATCTGCTTTGAAGATGCCTTGTTAGTCTGTAAGTGTCATAATCAATGGCCCTAAGCACCTATCTCAAGAGAAATGGAAATAAAAGAGGTATTTTAAAGCAATTAGTTGGGACCATAGACATACCAAAAGAAATAAAACCGAAATTCATTATGTTAGTTTATGGGCATTCATGGCCATTTTCCTTAAGATGATTTTAAATATCTACCAGAATTTTGGTCAGTAGGAGGGGAAATTGCATGAAAAAAAAAATCAAGATTTTCTCTCATACAAATCCTGTTCTACTAACATTGAACCTTGATACAAATAATGTTCTATCCAGGTAACCCTGACTTATTAATATTCTTCAGCACGCAGTCACCTCTGGGAACTTCATCATGTTCAATGATACTGTGAGGTTTTGGAAATATCCAGGGCTGAGTGGGCTGGCTTTTAGGACTAATGAGCTTTTTGAGGTCCATCTGCTTTTTGAGGTTTTTCTGTGTCCTCCACGGTGGGGCTGTCAATTGCCCCTTCTCCTATCTGCTTCCTTGAGCTTCTTCTCATCTACTTCTTCGGTTGCTTGCAGAGTATGATGTAATTTACCTCCAATTCAGACCTCAGGGGCTAGAGTTTGCTTTGAGCTATATTGACGACCTCATTTTGGATGCTCTATTGTATTTTGATATCAAGGTTGCTGGTTCAATCTCTACTCCTTACTAGGGGTTTGAATAATCAAGGTTGGTGTAAGAGTAGCTGCTGGTATATGAGTACCGTGTCATATTTGTATAACAAAGGGGAGCAAAGGTATTTCATTTGAGATTCTCCTAAGAAAGGGAAACGTTACAATTAGTCCCAGAGAGGCATTTCCAATGCAGGAATGGGATGGATGACTTTAGCTCTCTCGATGGTCTAGTCAAAGAGCAGTGAGATGCTGTGGAATGAGTTGGGGTTTACAGCCAGACAGAACCGGATTCCAATTTCAGCCTTAGCTACCCAGCAACAGAATGGGGAGGCTAGTCCCTTGTCCCCAGAATTTGGGGTCTAGAGGTTTATGGATGTCAAGCGTTTGGCACTCAGGAAGCTGGGACGCCTTCATCTCCATCCACTCTCCTGAGGTTGTTTCCCTCAGCTGTCCAGTGGAGGGACAGAGCTCAGACATCCTAGAAGCAGACCCCACAAGAGCAGGATCCAGTCTGGTTCACAGAGCCTGGCCCTGCTACAACGAGGATGTTTCATAAATAAATGGTAAATGATTGAAGAGTACCAGGTTCTAGGATCAGGCTGAGATGGTGATGGGCATTCCTGGTACTTATGGGAGTACATGAGAAAAAAATTTTTTTAGCTGTTTCAGTCCTAATTAAGGTTGTGCTTGATTGACATTCACAGCCCACTATTCCTACTTCCCCTTTGCAGGTTCCTTGCAAATGCACATCTTGCTCCTGTTCATGACAGCTCTGTGTTTGGCTAAAATGGGTTCAGCCCAGCCTCTCTCTGCCTCTAACCTGGGTAATTAACTTTAGTCCAAGCTGCAGCTCATTACCTCCCGGCAGGTGTTAACTGAAGCAGAGCTGACCTCTCAGGAGTTCATTAGTCAGATGCCAGAGGTAGAACGTGGACTCAGATTGCCAGGGCCTCCATGACAGCGCTGTGGACCAGAAGTCTCTCTGTTGGAGTGCTTCTACATCAGCATGTTTAAAGAATAAAATAGTGATGACCTGTCATGTCTTGGATATTCTCCCTGTAGGATGCCTTCTTGCCAAACTTTACTTTGGCTCTACGCCATCTGCTTGCATTTAGGAACCAGCTGAGAAATAACCTGTAAACTATTCTGTGTTTGCTTAAAGGCTGGTATTGACAGCTACGCTCATTCCTTAATACAGGGCCCTCCCTCTGAGCAGCCCTCTGAGAAATTCTTTCTGCTTTTCAGTACGAGAGACAGTTATACTTTTCCAGGGCAGCTGATGGTGGAGAAGTGCCATGAGAGGCCAGACCTGGATGTGATTTTCATCTTTACCACTTTCTTTTTTTTTTAATATTTTTAAAATATTAAAGTGAACAATCTTATGGACTCTGTGGGAGAGGGAGAGGGTGGGAAGATTTGGGAGAATGACATTGAAACATGTAAAATATCATGTAAGAAACGAGTTGCCAGTCCAGGTTCGATACACGATACTGGATGCTTGGGGCTAGTGCACTGGGATGACCCAGAGGGATGGTATGGGGAGGGAGGAGGGAGGAGGGTTCAGGATGGGGAACACATGTATACCTGTGGCAGATTCATTTTGATATTTGGCAAAACTAATACAATTATGTAAAGTTTAAAAATAAAATTAAAAAAAAATATTTATTTTTATTTATTTGGCTGCACTGGGTTTTAGATGCATCATGCGGGATCTTGAGTTGTAGCCTGTGAACTCTTAATTTTACCATGTGGGATCTAGTTCCCTGACCAGGGATTGAACCTGGGTTCCCTGCATTGGGATCACAGAGTCTTAGCCAATGGACCACCAGAGAAGTCCCCATCCTTACCACTTTCTAACTCTCAGCTCTCAGTTTGAGCATCTCTTTCATTTTAAAACTCAGAAGATAATACTTGGCTTGCATTTTGTTGTGAGGATTAGACGAGGTCATTCCTGTAGAAGCCTCGTACTCGTTTGTACTTGCTTGGTGGCCATCACCACTGTTTGCTTCTATGTATAGACATGAAGCTCTAATTGTCTTTGCCTCCTCTAGATGCTAGGAGGTACAGAAGCAAATTTGTGGCCAGTCTCCAGCAAACCTCTAGGATTCCTTGGTATATAGATTTTGTGTAACAAATCTTGCTCCTGGTTTTCCCTCCCTTTATTCTTTATCTTGTTGGGGTGTTTTCTGTTTGGACATTTTAATTAACTGGGGCTTCCCTGGTAGCTCAGCTGGTAAAGAATCCACCTGCAATGCAGGAGACCCTGGTTCGATTCCTGGGTCGGGAAGATCCCCTGGAGAAGGGATAGACTACCCACTCCAGTATTATGGGCATCCCTTGTGGCTCAGATAGTAAAGAATCTTCCTGCAATGTGGGAGACCTGGGTTCAATCCCTCAGTTGGGAATATATTTTAATTAATTGGTTATAATTTATTCTACTTGAAATATTGAATATATCTTTCATACCTGACTCAAATACTGTTTGGGACAAGCTGGGATATAAACATTCTAATATAAAATTAAAGAAAGAAAGGAAAAAGACTGGCAACCTCTGGCATTCAGTTCTAATTGGTCAGTTTAAAAAATGTGAAGAAAAAATCAGTACAAAAGCTATCAATAAAATGATTAGTGTCCACTCTAAAGATGGAAGTTATATTTTTTAAATGAAGCCTTTATCAGATATATGATTTGCATTCATATTGGCCTGGTCCTTCCTAGGTATCTATAAAAATGATCAAACAATATAGGCTGTGGCTCAGTGGGTAAAGAATCTACCTGCAATGCAGGAGACACAGGAGACTCGGGTTCAATCCCTGGGACGGGAAGATCCCCTGGAGAAGAAAATGGCAACCACTCCAGTATTCTTGCCTGAAAAATCCCATGAACAGAGGAGGCTGGCGGGCTGCAGTCCATAGGGTCTCTAAGAGTTGGATATGACTGAGCAACTAAGAACACAATGAGAGAAATGCAACTTCATGACCAGAGTGATGGTTAAAAGTAGGTGTATAACTCAAGTTAAGTCAATAAGAGTCAGTGAGAATCTGCCTTAAAACTTTCTCTGGAATTATTAAGAAAGGCATGCTATCTTTCTGATTGGGCTTCCTCAGTGGCTCAGATGGTAAGGAATCTGCTTGCAATGCATGAGACATGGGTTCAGTCTCTGGGGTAGGAAGATCCTCTGGAGAAGGGAATGGCAACCCACACCAGTATTCTTGTCTGGAGAATTCTATGGACAGAGGACCCTGGTGGGCTACAGTCCCTGGGGTTGCAAACAACTAACACTTTCACTTTCATCTTGCTGATAAGGTTGTTAAAGAGCTAGGGTGGGAGTCAGGAGCTGCTGGTGACCATCCCCCATAATATGCAGATAGTTGTCTTGAGAATAAAGCCAACAGAGAGAAAAGTCTGTAGAAAGAGACTCCTGATGTTGCTGAGCACCTTAATGGAGCTGTGCCTGAAACCAGTGAAATTCCTAGAATTTGAAGAGACCTAAGATAATACATTTTTTTCCATTGTTATTAGGCTGTTTTTTTTATTAAATTATTTATTTTAATTGGAGGGTAATTACTTTGCAATATTGTCCTGGTTTTTGCTGTACATCAACATAAATCAGCCATAGGTATACATGTGTCCCCCTCCACAACCTGAACCCCCCCTCCCACCTCCCTCCTCACCCCATACATTTTTGTTCCACTTTTTAACTTAATTTGAGTTGGTTTCTAACACCACCAACCAAAAGAATCCAACCTGAGGCAGTCTCCTGATTTTATTTTAGGGCTCTATCCTTTGCCTTTGTGATTTTAAAACTCAATAACAGCTGAAGACTTCAGAACCCCACTCTGTTCTGTAATAACATTAGCGCTTCCCATTCATAGTTCCTTAGTCATCTTTGTCCCTCTTTTCTCTGTAGCCTGAATATAATAGGACTTTTTTGACACCAGATGAAAAGGTATCAAGTCACTGAGCTATTCCAGTGGGTCAGGAAGATGCTTGGGTGAATTAAACGTTTTCTCCTAAAACTGACCGATATTTATCAGATCCTTTGGCTCCAAAAGGAGCCAAACTACTGGCCTGATGCCTTCCAGAGGCAAAGGGCATAGAATTAGCTGAGTCCTTCTCTGGGTCTCAGCTGCCAGCTACAGGTCCCTCATTTTCACAAGTACAGAATGGATTGTGTTTTCCTTAAGTATGTTCACTGCATTTGGCATGAGTAGCTTCAGTTCCTTCTCTTTCACGAAATGGTTATCTGCAAAATTGGAGTGACGGGTCAGGATTCTAAGGCAGCTGTGTTTTCAAAGGATAAGGCAGAAAGCCAGAGAAGGTGGTGATCCCCCTCACAAATCACTGTGAAAGAACAAAGGCTCAGAAAGCAATGAATTGTCTTAGGTTTTTATTGTTTTATTGAACAAAATTGTATTGGGACTTGATGATCCAATTCCAGCCTTAAAGGGCTGCCATCAATCACCATTATCTGAGAAAGGAGAGCATAAGCTTTATGCTTGCAGGTAATAAAATGATTATATGATATCAGCACATGTTGGAGAAAAATGGGCCCTAGTACAAGCACAAACTGGGCTCACATTCTGCTTATGGTAATCACCAGCTGTATGCTCTCAAGGAATTTATTTAACTTATGGAAGCCCTCTTAGAAGGAGATATTATGTATTTCATGTTATTTGGACAAATCTTTAAAGTAAGAACAGGGTTTCAAATTTGAATCATTCTGACTTTAATGAATAAGCCCATAGCCATTTCTAGTGTGTGAGACTATTGCCTTGCTCTAAAAATAGGCAGACTCTTTCAATTCCAAGTAAGATGGGGTAAGCACACAGTACCTTGCCTCTCTGGCTAAACAGAGTGGTAAAGCCCAGGCATAATGTAAGAACCAGGTTTTGAGAACTCTGAAAAGCAAAAAGTAGCCAGCAGATTGGAGGACAGACTATATATTTGGAAGTACCACTGAGTCATCAATAAATTTAGCGTTTTTCTCCTCTGGAGTTGCTTAGCTTGGAGTCAAACCAAGATGTGAGCATTAGTGAAGACAGAGAGAACTCCAGGAGCAGTCCTTTAAGTTGGGTTCTAGGGACATTTCTAGGGCTTCCCTTGTAGTTCAGATAGTAAAGAATCTGCCTGCAATGCAGGAGACCCTGTTCGATCCCTGGGTTAGGAAGATCCCCTGGAGAAGGGAATGGTTACCCACTCCAGCATTCTTGCCTGGAGAATCCCATGGACAGAGGAGCTTGGCAGGCTACAGTTCATGGGGTTGCAAAGAGTCGGACACGACTAAGCACACACACATGAAAAAGATGTTAAAGCATCCGTGGCAAAAATGTTCTATTAGGCACACATTCTTGAAATGAATGAAACAATTAAAAGTTTCAACAAAGAAACAAAAGATATTGAAAAGAACCAAATGGAAATTTTAGAACTGAAAAAATATGATAATAAAAAAGACAAGCTCACTGGAAGGAGACAATAGCAGAATGAAAATAAGGAAGGTCAGTCAGTGAACTTTGAGACAGATCAGTCGAAATTACCCAATCTGAACAAGAAAAAGAAAGATTTAAAAAAAACACAGTCTCAGAGCCAATACTGAAAAGTTAATATTCATGTCATAAAGAATGAAAGAAAGAGTATGGAGTGGAAAAATATATTTAAAATAATAAGTGTTGAAAACTTAGCCCCCACACACATAAATGTACCCAAGCTTGGTGAACCTCAAAAAGAATAAAACTTCATAGACAGATACCATGGTCAAACTTCAGAAAATTAAAGACAAAGAAAAATCTTGAATGCGGTCAAAGGAGAAAAATGTGTATTATTTATAAGGGAACAACTTAAATGTCTATGAATTTCTCATCAGAAACAATAGAAGTCAAAAGAAAAGTAGAATAATATTTTTAATGTGCCAAAAATAAGAACCATCAAACTCAGTTTGATGTACAAAGAGAATATCCTACAAGAATTAAGGTAAAATAAAGACATTCTCCTACAAGGGAAAATAAGATAATTTATTGCCAGCAGATCTTTTCTAAAAGAATTGCTAATGCTAAAGGAAACTCTTTGGGCTAAAGGAAACTACAGCAAAAAGAAATCTGGAATATTGGTAGTGAAGGAAGAACAACAGAAATGGTGAGAATCTGGGTAAATATAATAGACTACTCTTTTGCTCTTGAGTTCTTTAAAATAGATTTAGCAAAAGCAAATGTAATAACATTGTCTAGTGGGATTTCTGATGTGTGTAAATATAATATGTGTGTATATTAGTCACTCAGTCTTGTCCAACTCTTTGTGACCCCATGGACTATAACTTGCCAGGCTCCTCTGTCCATGGGATTCTCCAGGAAAGCATACTGGAGTGGGTAGCCATTCCCTTCTCCAGGGGATCTTCCCACCCAAGGACCAAACCCGGGTCTCCTGCATTGCAGGCAGATTCTTCACCATCTTAACCATACATGAGAGAATATCAACATAAAGAGGAAGGGGGAAAGACCTGTAAGGCAGTGATATTTCCAAATTCCACTTGAAGTGGTAAAAATTGAATCTAAATAAGCTGAAAAATTAAGCATTTTTAAAGAAATCATTACCAAAAGCATTATACAAGAGATATGGTCAAAATCATAATTTATAAAGTGAAAGTGTTAGTCACTTAGTCGTATATGACTCTTTGTGACCCCATGGACTATAACCTACCAGGCTGCTTGGTCCATGGGATTCTCCAGGCAAGAATACTAGAGTAGGTTGCCATTTCCTTCTCCAGGAGATCTTCCCAACCCAGGGATTAAACCTGGGTCTCCCACATGGCAGGCAGATTCTTTATCTTCTGAGCCACCAGGGAAGCCCAATTTATAAAGAAGGAGTTGCAATTTACATACAGTAGTCATGCATGGATGTGAGAGTTGGACTGTAAAGAAAGCTGAGCACTGAAGAAATGATGCTTTTGAACTGTGATGTTGGAGAAAACTCTTGAGAATCCCTTGGACTACAAGGAGATCCAACCAGTCCATCCTAAAGGAAATCAGTCCTGAATTTTCATTGGAAGGACTGATGCTGAAGCTGAAGCTCCAATACTTTGGCCACCTGATGCGAAGAACTGACTCATTGGAAAAGACCCTGATGCTGGGAAAAATAGAAGGTGGGAGGAGAAGGGGATGACAGAGGATGAGTTGTCTGGATGGCATCACTGACTCAATGGACATGAGTTTGAGCAAGTTCTGGGAGTTGGTGATGAACAGGGAAGCCTGTCATGCTGCAGTCCATGGAGTTGCAAAGAGTCAGACACAATTGAGCAACTGAACTGAAATGAACTAAGGGGCAATTTAGGGGTAGAGTATTAAGAAGTACAAACTATTATTACACAATAAGCTACAAGGGCATATTTATAATATGGGGAATATACCCAATGCATGTGGGCTTCAGTTGTGTCTGACTCTTTGTGATCTACTGGATTGTAGTCCATCAGGCTTCTCTGTCGGTGGGACTCTCCAGGCAAGAATACTGGAGTGAGGTACCATTTCCTTCTCTGGGGGATCTTCCCACTCCAGGGACTGAACCTGAATCACTTACCTTCCCTATGTCTTCGGCATTGGCAAGTAGATTCTTTACCACCAGCATCACCTGGGATTGCCCATACTGAAGTATCTCTTTGTGATACTATGGACTGTACAGTCCATGGTATTCTCCAGGCCAAAATACTGCAGTGGGTAGCTTTTCCCTTCTCCCAGGGATCTTTCCAACCCAGGATTGAACCTAGGTCTCCCGCATTGCAGGCAGATTCTTTACCAGCTGAGACACAAGGGAAGCCCAGGAATACTTGGGTGGGTAGCCTATCCCTTCTCCAGCAGACCTTCCCGACCCAGGAATTGAACTGGGGTCTCCTGCATTGCAGGTGGATTCTTTACCAACTGAGCTATCATGGAAGCCATATTGGAGTATAGCAGATTAAAAATGTGAATTTCAAGTTGAACAGCAAAGGGACTCAGCCATACATATACATGTATCCATTCTCCCCCAAACTCCCCTCCCATCCAGGCTGTTGCATAACACTGAGCAGAGTTCCATGTGCTGTACAGTAGGTCCTTGTTGGTTATACATTTTAAATATAGCAGTGTGTACCTGTCCATCCTAAACTAACTATCCCTTCCCCCATCCTTCCCCGCAGCCCAGCAACCATTTGTTCATTCTCTAAGTCTGTGAGTCCCTTTCTGTTTTGTAGATATATACTCCCATTGTTTTAAAAGCACAATTTATAAACTAAAATGGGATTCTAAAAGAGGTCCAGAGGAAATCTCAAGGAAAAGGAGAAGGTATCTGGAACTGAATGAAAATAAGATGCAGTGTGTAACAATTGGTGGGATGGAAATACACTAGTGCCTACAGGGAAATTTATAACATTAAATGCTTACCTTAAAAAAGAAAAAAAAGGGGGGGCCTTATATCAACAGTCTGAGCCTCCTCTCTAAGAAATGTGAAAAAAACGAGCAGACTATCTCGAAGCAAACAGCACAGTGTTATTGTGTTTGCTTTCAACAAGGAAATGATTAAGAGAAGACCTGCAATCCATGGACTTGAGAACAGAAATGGAGGAAGGAAATGAAACCAAAAGCTACGGTTTCTTTGGGAAAAAAAAAAAAAAATCAATGCATTTGAAAAATCTCCGGAAAGACTGGAAAAGGAAAAAATGTGAAAAGACACAAATTACCAGTTTCAGCAATGAGGGGCAAACACTACAGACCCTGCAGCTCTTAAAAGATTAAGATGTGAACCCTACAAACAACTCTCTATACATAAATTTGAGTGCTTAGATGAAACAAACCAATTCCTTAAAAGCTACAAGCTGTCAGACTCACCAAGATAAATAGATAACCTGAGTGGATATAGATATATAAAAGTAACTGAATCCGTAGTAACAAAAAATACCTCCGCTTCAAAATCTCTTGACCCAGATCTAAAATTTATGTGGCAAGTCAAAAGATCTTGAACAGCTAAAATAATTTGAAAACAAGGAATAATACTAGAGGCATCACTTCACCCAGTTTTGAGATTTACTATAAGAAACCACAACAGTCAGCGCAGTATGGGATTGGCATGCATGGACTGATGGAAGAGAAGAGTGTAGAGAGTTCAGAAACAGACGAAGATAAAGGCATCCAGTTGAGTTTTGGAAAGGTGAAAAAGACACTCAATGGAAAAATATATTCTTCCAACAAATGGTGTTGGGACAACTGGATATGAATATGCAAGAAGGAAAAAAAAGGATTCTCGACCTGCACCTCATGCCTTAAACGAAAATTAACTTAAAGTCAATTATAGATCAGATCAGATCAGTCGCTCAGTCGTGTCCGACTCTTTGCGACCCATGAATCGCAGCACGTCAGGCCTCCCTGTCCATCACCAACTCCCAGAGTTCACTCAGACTCACGTCCATCGAGTCAGTGATGCCATCCAACCATCTCATCCTCTGTCGTCCCCTTCTCCTCCTGCCCCCAATCCCTCCCAGCATCAGAGTCTTTTCCAACGAGTCAACTCTTCGCATGAGGTGGCCAAAGTACTGGAGTTTCAGCTTTAGCATCATTCCTTCCAAAGAAATCCCAGGGCTGATCTCCTTCAGAATGGACTGGTTGGATCTCCTTGCAGTCCAAGGGACTCTCAAGAGTCTTCTCCAACACCACAGTTCAAAAGCATCAATTCTTTGGTGCTCAGCCTTCTTCACAGTCCAACTCTCACACCCATACATGACCACAGGAAAAACCATAGCCTTGACTAGACAGACCTTTGTTGGCAAAGTAATGTCTCTGCTTTTGAATATGCTATCTAGGTTGGTCATAACTTTCCTTCCAAGGAGTAAGTGTCTTTTAATTTCATGGCTGCAGTCACCATCTGCAGTGATTTTGGAGCCCAGAAAAATAAAGTCTGCCACTGTTTCCACTGTTTCCCCATCTATTTCCTGTGAAGTGATGGGACCAGATGCCATAATCTTTATTTTCTGAATGTTGAGCTTTAAGCCAACTTTTCCACTCTCCACTTTCACTTTCATCAAGAGGCTTTTTAGTTCCTCTTCACTTTCTGCCATAAGGGTGGTGTCATCTGCATGTCTGAGGTTATTGATATTTCTCCCGGCAATCTTGATTCCAGCTTGTGCTTCTTCCAGCCCAGTGTTTCTCATGATGTACTCTGCATATAAGTTAAATAAGCAGGGTGACAATGTACAGCCTTAAATTGAATTAAAAATTAATTTTTAAAAAGTGTAAATTTAAAGCACAGTTGACGATGTCACCTGTTGTGGAGGAGGATGGCATTGGTGAGGATTCTGCTTCTGGAGGGACCTTAACAGGAGGAAAATATAGTATGACCAATAGCAAACATTTATTGAACACACACTTGGCAAGAGTGGTAAAGAACCCGCCTGCCAATGCAGGAGACCTAAGAGACATGGGTTCAATCCCTGGGTCAGGAAGATCCCCTGGAGGAGGGCATGGCGACCTGCTCCAGTATTCTTGCCTGGAGAATCCCTTGGACAGAGGAGCTTGGCAGGCTACAGTCCATGGGGTCACACAGAGCCAGACATGACTGAAGCGACTTGGCACACACACACTCACACTTAGCAAGAACTGTAATATTACTCCATTTAGTCCATTTAATCTTCCTAACAACATTAAGATTTGGTCCTATTATTATCCCCATTTTGCACGTAAGGGAAACTGAGGTCCACATCAGATGACTTGTGCAGATCATGGCTAGAAAGTGGTGCAGATAGTATTTGAACCAAGGTCTCCCTGACTCTTGGCACAAAAGTCTGGGCTTTGTGCCAACCACATTCTAAACAGCTTGTGGGTCTCCAGTATCCTGCTTTTCTTATTTTAAAATCCTGCATGTAAACTAGCAATGGTCTTGCCACCAGTAAACATCATCTCTGCTTTGTGATAAATGCTTGTCTCACCACCAACCTCTGGTCCGTGAGAAGTGCTGACTCGGGCTGAGGAAACTCTCCTGTATTGATTTCCCTTGTTTTCTTTATTTGATGCAGCTGTTAAGTTCATTTTAACAATGTAATTCATCATGAGACAGACAAGCCTGAGTTTTATTGATGCAACAATTAATTAGTTGGCTGCTTGGTCCTGCAAAGTTTGTTCTGGATGAATGGCTGGCCAGACAGGGGGAACTGTGATACAACTCTAGCAGACAATCTGGACGTACTGCTGACTTGATCACTCTGGAGGTGCTATCGGGGAGGGGAGTCCCCCCTTGAGACCGGGTCAACTGGTGGCTGACACTGCACGAAGAGCTGTTGAGAGTGCTGCCTCCATGGCAACAAAGATGCGGGCTGCTCATTCCTGGTCTCTTCCAAGTTGGGTTCTTGGGCCCCATTAGAAACAGTTCCGTGACCTCGTAAGTTTAGGATTGCCCCCATACTGGAGGAAAGCTGTGTTGTGTAGTGGACGAGAGAGTGAGGGTCACACTGCTTGGGGTTCAATGGTTGACCCTCACAGGCTGGAGTAATAGACCAATCATTCTTTTTAATAGCTTTGTTAATATTTAACTTATGTACCATGTCATTCATCCATTATGAGTGTACAATTTAATAATAGTCAGTATATTTACAGAATTGTGCAGTTGTAACCACACTCTAATTTTAGAATATTTCCATCACCCCAAAAAGAAACCTCACACCCATTTGGCCATTCACCACCTCCCACTTCGTCACCCCCACCCATTAGGCCACTACTGATGGACTTTTTGTCCCTAAATTTACCTTTTCTGAAAAATTAATATAAATGGAATTAAGCAATAGGTCTTTTGTGCCTGACTTCTTTCACCTGGCAAAATGTTTTGAGGTTCATCCATGTTGTAACAAGTATCAGTACTTTATTCCTTTTAACAGCTGAATAATATTCCATCATATGGCTAGACCATGTTCTGTTTATCTCTCCTTCCACTGATGGACATTTGGGTTGTTCTCACTTTTTGATTAGTAGGAATAATGTTGCTATGAACATTCATGTACAAGTTTTTATATGAACATGTTTTCCATTCACCAAACAGTGAAATTGCTGGGTTATAAGGCAGTGCTTGTATGTTATATTTTAAGAAACTGTAACACTATTTTTCACAGTGGTTGCATCATTTTACATCCTTACCAGCAATGTGTGGGGATTCTAGTTTTTCCAGGTCCTCTCCAACACTCGTTACTAACCTTTTTTATTTCAGCCATCCTCATGGGTATGAAGTGTATCTCATCATGGCTCTGATTTGCAGTTCCCTGATGGCTGATGATGCTGAGTATCTTTTGATGTGCTTATTGGCCACCTGTATGTCATCTTTGGAGAAATGTCTATTTAAATATTATGCCAATTCTTAAATCAAGTGGTTTATCTTCTTCATATTGATTGATAAGGGTTCTTTAATCAAGGTGTTTGTTGTTGTTGTTTAGTCAAGTCCAACTCTTTTGCGATCTCATGGGCTATAGCCCGCCAGGCTCCTGTGTTCATGGGATTTTCCAGGCAAGAATACTAGAGTGGATTGCCATTCCCTTCTCCAGGGGATCTTCCCGACCCGGAGATCCAACCCACGTCTCCTACATCAGTAGCTGGGCTATTTACCACCAAGCCACTTGGGAAGTCCCCAAATCAGGGTGTTTATCTTCTAATTATTGACTTGAAAGAGTTCTTCATATATTGTGGGTATAAGTTCCTATAGACCAGCCATTTAAAACCTCAACCTGTTTTCCTCCACTGCATATCAGTGTTTCATTCCTGGAGATATGTACTATAGTTTTCATCTTGCAGGTCCTTTTTACTTGCTTTATAATCCTTTCCCATCAGAAAAAGAATTTGCTGTGATGCACTCACTGCCTCAAGAGAGTACAACCCCAGACATAACAGACCCAGAGCAGAATCAGCTTCTTCAAACTCTGACCCGGCAGCACTCACTTTCAAAAAAACAGATTTCTCCTCTTCTACTTCTCATCCATTTAAAATATTCTCCTCCCCTTTCCTCCCTGCAAAACATTCTAAAACTTGGAATCAAAATTCCAGATTCTCAAGTCCTTCTAGAAGGCATCAAGGTACCTCAGAAAGAGACAAACCTGGAGTTTGACTGCTCTGCATTCAAATACCAGCCATGCCACCGTCCCGCTGTGTGTCTTCAGGCAAGCCGCTTCACCTCTCTGAGCCCAGCTTTCTTCAACCATCAAAGTGAAAATAAAACTTGTTAGTGCTGAAATGAGTATGTAAGAGCCTAAAAAACATGACTGGAGAATTAAATGACCACCTCAAATATGTATTAAAAGTTACTAAAACAAATGTCCTGTCCCCTGGGCTCATTTACTGGCAAAGCACTTCCGTCAAGTGAGTGTTATTATTCCCATTTCATAGGCAACAGATCAGAAGCTCAGAGAGGTAAACTCACTTGCCCTGTGTAACACAGCCTGGGAGAGACAGAGCCAGGATACAAACCCAAACAGGACTCTCTCCAGAGCTTCTGTTCTTCTTAATGAGTTTCAGAGAGAGGGACACCACATTACAATTGTTTAAAGAAAAATGAATGAATTCAGTCAAGGACCTCCTTACAGGGGCTGTTTGTCTGTGATGTTTGCTTTGTGTGATGTTCAGTCTTTATCCTGAATCAAGGCACTGTGCTCTGCAGGATACAGAGTGGCTTCGGGTCTGAAATCCCTGAACAAATAAGTGCAAAGTTATTTCTTCATGACACCCTGTGCTAAGTGAAGTGCCCAAGCTTGCATTCTGGCTCTGCAGTTTGCACCTTGGATTCTCTGAGCATCAGTTTCTCCACCTGTATCCCAGGTGAGTTAATGCCTGCCTCGCCAGGCTCTGGTGAAGTCCAGGGGTATTAGCCTGAGACAGTTCGGCTCTGAAGCCGGCGGTCCAATTAAGCGCTGCAGGGGTGATCGGGGTCCCAAATTCCTGTTTTCCAGCCTTCAGCTTGCAAATGCTCCCACGTCCTGAGGCGGAAGGCAGCTCCCTCTCCTCCGAGCTGCGGCAGCCCACGCAGTTCAGGGGCAGCGGCTGGCTGACTTCATTAGGAGGAAAAGCAGCCCTGAGCGGTACGCGCTGAGAATACCTTGTCTCCACGAAGAACTGCAGACGAATCACTGTGCACATGATTAGAGTTTTAAAGAAGTCCAAGAGTAACAGACCTCAGTGGGCTTGGCATTCCTACTGTAGACCAGGGCAGATCTGAAGCCATCTGGCAGACCTCCGTTAATTATATACTAAGATTCTTTCCAAATAAAGAGGGGCAATTGCTGGTAAAGCTCTCTAGAGCTTGCTTGACATGGGGCAGAGGACGGAGTGGTATATAGTGGATGCAATGGCAGATCCTTTGTCTCTGCTCACAAATGGGAATTTTATTTCACCTTCAGTACTTGGTTCTTCGAGGGAAAGTACCCTAGTGAGAAGGTGGAAAATCTGTAGATGAAAAATACTCTTGTGTTGCATTAGAGATACAAGCCCAAACTGTAACATGGCATCTGAAGACTTTACAGTCAGGCCAATGGTTATCAACAAGGAGCTGGAGCCGGGCTGCTCGGGTGCCAATCCCCACTCTGCCTCAAAGCTGCTGTGTGATCTTAGGCAAGTGACTGAAGCGCTCAGAGCCTTCTTTTTCTTGCCTGAGAAATGGGGATAAATGCTCCACCTCATGGGGGTATGGTAAGGAGGAAACGGAAGTGGTCCACAGAAGGTCAACATACAGCAGGGTTTGAGAGGAGAGCAGTCTTGTGCACTGCAGGAGGCTGGGGAGCATCCCTGACCCGCCTGCCCTGGATGCCAGGAGCGCCCCCCCCACCCCACCGCAGCTGAGATAACCAACAGTTGCTCTGTGTGTTGGTCACATAAGTTGTGTCCAACTCTTTTCAACCCCATGGACTGTAGCCCACCAGGCTCCTCTGTCGTTGGGATTCTCCAGGCAAGAATACTGGCATGGGTTGCCATGCCCACCTCCAGCGGGTCTTCCGGACCCAGGGATCAAACTTGTGTCTCCTGCAACTTCTGCATTGCTGGTGGACTCTTTAATGCTGAACCACCAGGGAAGCCCTATCATTTCCACATCTGCCTCTAAAACCCTCCTCCTAAACCCAGTTACCTGAAATTCAGGACTAGAATGTGTTTTTTTGTTTTTGTTTTTTTAATTTTACTTGTGCGGGTTCTTCGTTGCTGTGCACAGACATTCTGTAGTTGTGCCACGTGGGCTTTGTTGCCCTGTGGCCCCTCTGTGATCTCAGTTCTCTGGTCAAACCCACACCTCTTGCATTGGAAGGCAGATTCTTCACCACTGGCCCACAAAGGAAGTCTTCTGACAGCCCTCGTGCACTCAACTCATGCCCTCCCTTCGGCCTCAGATTTCCCCTTTAAGTCTTCTTTTCCTGATTCCTCCCGTATCACCTCCTCCAGGAAGTCTTTTGACTTTCCTTCTCTCCACCCCGAGTTGGGAGTGCTCTCTTGCTGGACCCACAGAGCGCTGAGTGCTCCATTCACTCATTCATTCCTTCTTCTGTTGATTCATTCAAAAAAGACCTTGCTTGGCTCACAGTGAGCACCCAAAGAAACACTTTTTACATGGGAGTTTCACAACCTGATTGTGTCTCCCTCCCACAGAGGACCATGACCCTCTGAGGTCAGAATTGCTGGCTTACAACAGAGGCCAGTGCAGAGAATGGGGAAAGGGAAGCAATGGCCTGGGGTCCTACCCAGGGGTACTAAGACACCAGCATTTCAGGATTCACACTGTCTCTCTCCTCCCTTCTCTGTTTTCCCCAGCACACAACCCAAGGAGCAGCAGGCATTGCGTCAGCCCCAGTAAATAAGACCTGCTTTTAAAAAACATCATTAGAAACTCATTTACCACAAGCCACCAAAGCCACGTGAGGCAGGAAAAAAAAAAAAAACTGGCCCCTTCCCCTCCATCTTTCTCTTGTCCCATTTGCTCTCTTCTTTTGTCTACATTTTTCCACGTGTCTTGCTGATACTCTCCCTTTCCAAAGGATTATTTCCACTGGTCTTTGCCGCCAAGTCCCAGACAATCATGCACAGAGCTGTGTGTTGCTCGAGGCGAGATTGTTCTGTGCTACTGAGCACATTCTCTGCCCTTTGCAGGGTTTTCATTCCAACACCCCAAGATGCTGGGGCCCAGCCTTGCTTACAAATCCACTCTTGGACTTACTTTCTCCGCATATGAAAAATGCACATGCTGGCTTTTAATCGAGTTTAATTGCTGCATTTTCCAAAACTTTTTCTCTTCCCTTCCCAGTCCTAGTTGGTGCTATTGGTTGGCTCTGAAAATAATTGCTTCAACTTATTTGAAAATTGTCTTAAAAATAAATTTTTATTTTTTATTTTTTTAATTGCCACTCAAAGAAATTTCTCATTCATTCAGAATTGTCTTAGTTTTCAGCTGGGAGCCTGCTCAGAGTTGCTGCACTCTGCCTCATGGACTGCGGCACACCAGACTCCTCTGTCCTTCACTGTCTCCCAGAGTTTGCTCAAACTCATGTCCATCGAGTTGGTGATGCCATCCAACTACCTCATCCTCTGTCAATCCCCTTCTCCTGCCTTCAATCTTTCCCAGCACCAGGGTCTTTTCCAATGAGTTGGCCCTTTACATCAGGTGGTCAAAATATTGGAGATTCAACTTCAGCATCAGTCCTTCCAGTGAATATTCAGGGTTGATTTCCTGTAGGATGGACTGGTTTGATCTCTTTGATTTGCAAGGGACTCTCAAGAGTCTTCTCCAGCACCACAGTTCGAAAGCATCAGTTCTTTCCTAGGTCTGGCTGCTACTCTTTCTACTTAGAAAAAAGGGAGCAAAAGGAGATGGAGCATGATGCCTGGGGACCCACCCGACACCAGGTCCCTGAGTGTGAGGTCTCAGGAGCCACGTTAACCAGTGAAGGCTCTGGAGTACAGACAGCTTAAGCAATCTTCCAAGGTCACACTGCCAGTAAGTGACAGAGGCGGGATTACTAACAGAACCAACCTCTGGAAAACTCTAGTGCTATCATTTTCTCAGACTCACGTCCATCGAGTCAGTGATGCCATCCAGCCATCTCATCCTCTGTCATCCACTTCTCCTCCTGCCCCCAATCCCTCCCAGCATCAGGGTCTTTTCCAATGAGTCAACTCTTCAAATGAGGTGGCCAAAGTACTGGAGTTTCAGCTTTAGCATCATTCCTTCCAAAGAAATCCCAGGGCTGATCTCCTTCAGAATGGACTGGTTGGATCTCCTTGCAGTTCAAGGGACTCTCAAGAGTTTTCTCCAACACCACAGTTCAAAAGCATCAATTCTTTGGCACTCAGCCTTCTTCACAGTCCAACTCTCATATACATACATGACCACAGGAAAAACCATAGCCTTGACTAGACAAACCTTTGTTGGCAAAGTAATATCTCTGCTTTTGAATATGCTATCTAGGTTGGTCATAACTTTCCTTCCAAGGAGTAAGTGTCTTTTAATTTCATGGCTGCAGTCACCATCTGCAGTGATTTTGGAGCCCCAAAAGATAAAGTCTGACACTGTTTCCACTGTTTCCCCATCTATTTCCCATGAAGTGGTGGAACCGGATGCCATGATCTTCGTTTTCTGAATGTTGAGCTTTAAGCCAACTTTTTCGCTCTCCACTTTCACTTTCATCAAGAGGCTTTTTAGTTCCTCTTCACTTTCTGCCATAAGGGTGGTGTCATCTGCATATCTGAGGTTATTGATATTTCTCCTGGCAATCTTGATTCCAGCTTGTGTTTCTTCCAGTCCAGCGTTTCTCATGATGTACTCTGCATATAAGTTAAATAAGCAGGGTGAAAATGGAGGCCTGGCGTGCTGCGATTCATGGGGTCATAAAGAGTCGGACACAACTGAGCGACTGAACTGAACTGATCATTGTCTCTGTCTTCTTACTCCACGTGTTTGAGTCCTGGTGATATACTAACATCTCCCACAAAGACCCATCCAGAGAAGAAGCAATGGAAATCCTTTTCCATCTGCCCATTTTGAAAGGAAATGATAGTCTCTATTCTCCTAGGGTTGCTTAGAGGGTCAAATCTTCTGAATCTGTGTTTCCTCAGCCAAGCACCCAGAAAGCACATTATAATTATTAGTGGTCAGATTACTTCTGCCCATGAATAATTATCTGCCCATAGCATATAGTCAAAGCCATGGTTTTTCTAATAGTCATGTATGGATGTGAGAGTTGGACCATAAAGAAGGCTGAGTGCTGAAGAATTGATGCTTTGGAACTGTGGTGCTGGAGAAGACTCTTGAGAGTCCCTTGGACTTCAAAGAGATCCAACCAGTCTAGAGAAGACTCTTGAGAGTCCCTTGGATGCAAGGAGATCAAACCAGTCCATCCTAAAGGAAATCAACCCTGAATATTCATTGGAAGGACTGAAGCTGGAGCTGAAGCTCCAATAGTTTGGCCACTTGATGCGAAGATCCAACTCACTGGAAAAGATCCTGATGCTGGGAAATATTGAAGGGAGAAGGAGAAGGGGATGACAGAGTACAAGATGGTTGGATGGCATCACCGACTCATTGGACATGCTGCTGGCTGCTGCTAAGTCGCTTCAGTCATGTCCGACTGTGTGACCCCATAGATGGCAGCCCACCAGGCTCCCCCTGTCCCTGGGGTTTTCCAGGCAAGAGTACTGGAGTGGGTTGCCATTGCCTTCTCCACAATGGACATGAGTTTGAGCAAACTCTGGGAGATGGTGAAGGACAGGGAAGCCTGGTGTGCTGCAAACCATGGGATCAGAAAGAATCGGACATGATTGAGTGACTGAACAACGAAAGTATTATTTCCTACTTCAAAAGTATCCATCTTCTCAAGAACCTTAGTCTGACTAAAGCAGAGAAATTAGTATCTAATTCAAGTAAAAGTAACCTGTTAAGATTTAAAATTCACATTTAATTATACTGTTGACATTTTGAAAATATATGAAAATCTGCAAAATAAAATTAATATATGACTATGATGGTGACTGTGGGCTTCCCAAGTGGCATCAGTGGTAAAGAACCTTCCTGCCAATGCAGGAGAAATAACAGACACAAGTTCGATCCCTGGGTGGGGAAGATCCCCTGGAGAAGGAAATGGAGTGGGTTGCCCTGTCCTTTTCCAGGGGATCTTCCCCACCCAGGGATCAAACCTGGGTCTCCTGCATTTGCATGTGGATTCTTTACCAACTGAACCACCAGGGAAGACCAACATATAACCACCTAGTTTTGTTTTTTTTTTAAGTATCCATCTTCGGTTGCATTCTCTAGGCTCTGCCTGCCATGCTAAGATTCCTAAATGGTAAGTTCTTTGTGGACTGTGACCGTGTTAGAACCAACTAGGCTTTGAATGTGCTGCCTGGCACTGAGCTGAGAAAATGCTGGTTAAATTTACTCAGCGAGTAAACAGTGCCCTAGTGAATATCTTACCCTGTCCAGGCAATCTGATGCCTTGGAGCCCACAGCAAACTGCCTGCTGCTTCTTGGACTGTTACAAATGCTCCTTCAAAGACCGTAATGGATCACATTAACAGCAGAAATATGAGACATGGTAACAGGTGAACAGGGAAAATATTTGAGTGTGGATGGAAATTTGTCTCCTCAGATTATATTACAAAGAGGATCATGTCTTTTTTTTTTCTGGTGCTTTGAAACTGTCCTATTTTTAAATTAGGCTTTCCAACATCTTATTCTTAATTTCTACCTTGCACTGCTGTGCTGTGCTTAGTCGCTCAGCTGCGTCTGACTCTTAGTGACCTGCCAGGCTCCTCTGTCCAAGGGGATTCTCCAGGCAAGAATATTGGAGTGGGTAGCCTTTCCCATCTCCAGGGGATCTTCCCAACCCAGGGATTGAACCCAGGTCTCCTGCGTTGCAGGCAGATTCTTTACCATCTGAGCCACCAGAGAAACCCCTACCTCACACTGGGCACTGTGATCTGGTGCTGTTGACAATAAAAGATGATGAAAATGTATTTTTCCTCAAAGTGAAATGAGGTTCTGTTCATAGCAGAACAGATGAGCACCCACAGGTGGGTGTCTCCCCCTTAAAGCTCCTGTGAGCTTTTCTCCTGGCCTCCCAGTGGGATCGTGTGACTCTTTCTGGCCAGTAAGTTAGGAGCATGTCTGATCTGGACTATTCATTTGCCTGGTGAGACCCCCTTCTCTCTTCAACATGATGCTTGCTCATCAATCTGGGACCCTGAGTGATTAAAATGCACAGAACCCTTCTGCTACCTTTCAGTGGGCATGCAGCATGTGGGAGAGAGAAACATTTGTTTTAAGCCCCACAGTTACTCTCATTCTGGGGCTGTTTATTATTGCAAAATAAGCCAGCTCATCCAGGCTCATACAAAATAGGCATACATTGGACCCTTGCTGTGAACCAGACCCTGTCCTGTGTTACAAAAATTAGCACTTCCATCATGCAACCCCGTGAGTAGATTCTTCTATGTGTTTCTCATTGAGCTTTGGAAGTTGAGCTCCCCAGGGTCGCACTGAGAGGAGAGGAGCTAGGGTGGACCCAAGGGGTCTAATCCTGAGTCCTTCTTTACCCCTGTGTGGTACCACACTCCTGCCTCCCAGATAAATCAGTTAGTGCTGTAAGGGGATGGGGCGTAAAAAAGGAAGTGACCCAGAATTAGGAAGAGAGAGAGATGATGTGGCAGGAGAGGAATGGCAAAGGCTTTGTGGGGAGAGGTAGATTGAGAAGCTCTCCTTTGGCACACAGACTTCAAAGGGGCAGGCAGAAAAATTAAAAAAAAAAAAGGGATACAGGTACACATATAGCTGCTTCGTTTCACTATACAGCAGAAACCAATACAGCATTGTGAAGCAACTATGATGTCCATTGTTGTTCAGCCGCTCACTTGTGTCCCACTCTTTGCAACTCCATGGACCGTAGCACACCAGTCTTCCCTCTCCTTCACTATTTCCAGGAGTTGGCTCACACTCATGCCCATTGAGTCAGTGATGCCATCCAAAGCAACTGATTAAAAAAGAAAAGATCTCAAGATGAGATCACCCTGGATTACCGGGGTAGGTCCTAAATCCAATGACAGGGGTCCTTACAAGGCACAGCCTAGAGGGATGAGACAGACAGAAGAGGAGAAGACACAAGAAGGAAAGGAGGAGGCTGTGTGAAGATGGGGCAGAGATGGAAGATGCATCTACAAGCCAGGACCACCAGGCTTGCCAGCGACCCTGAGAGCCAGGCGAGCAGCGTGGGTGGATTGTCCCTCAGAACCTCCAGGGCAACCAGTCCCGCCAGCGACACGTTTCACACTTCTTGCCTCCAGAACCATGAAACGATACATTTATGTTCTTTGAAGCCCCTGATTTTGTGCCAATTTGTTACTGCAATCCTTGGAAACTAACACAGAATGATGTGGAGGGAGAAGATGGGGAAGGAACCACAGACAGACAGGAGAACATTGCACTGGTCCACACGTGAGGCGTGACTGCTCCACACCAAACAGTGGGGATGGGAATGGAGGGGACCAAGAGGAATCTGTACCCCAGTTTTCATGTTTGACCTCCTATATTTTCCCCATGTGTATTACACATACAAAGCTCATTTATTGAGCACTTATTATGTGCCAAATACTTTACACATTGCATTCATTATTTCATTCACATAATAAAAACAGAAGATGATTGCTTCCTGGCAAGAAAGCTATGACAAAAACTTGACATCGTGTTAAAAGGCAAAAACATCACTTTGCCTACAAAGGTCCATATAGTCAAAGCTATGGTCTTTCCAGTAGTCATGTGCAGACGCGAGATTTGGGCAATGAAGCCTGAGTGCCAAAGAATTGAGGCTTTCAAACTGTGGGGCTGGAGAAGACTCTTGCGAGTCCCTGGGACTGCAAGGAGATCAAACCAATCAATCTTAACCCTGGATATTCTTTGGAAGGACTGGTGCTGAAGCTGAAGCTCCAGTATTTTGGCTACCTGATGTGAAGAGCTGACTCACTGGAAAAGACCCTGATACTGTGAAGGCAGAAGGAAAAAAGGGCCATGGAAGATGAGATGGCTGGATGGCATCACCGATTCAATGGACATGAACTTGGGCAAACTCCCAGAGATGGTGATGGACAGGGAAGCCTGGCGTGCTACAGTCCATGGGGTCACAAAGAGTTGGACACGATTTGGTGACTGGACAACAGCAACAACAATAAAACAATGTTTAAATAGAGATGATTATCATTCCCATTTTATGGAGAAGAAAACTGAGACTTGGGGCGATAAAGGAATTTGTCAATGTGTCTAGATAGCGTTCGTAAGAGGCAGAGTTGGGGTTGCCGTGTAACTGTGTCATGTGGAAAGGTCAATGCCTTGAAGCAAATACTCTGCTGTCTCTGAGTTCTTTCTTCATCGAGAAGCTTCATAAAGGCATCTTAGCTGTGGGAATTCAAGGAATCCTGGAAACACACACGTACACAGGGCTTGGGTCTCTGCCTGTGGCATCCTCTGGGTACCACCAGAGTGCTAATTAGCATTTGTTTATTGCTTCTAATTACCGGAGACTCCCTGACAGTTTGAGTTCATGAATGCTAATGTGAGGGCGAAGTCATGAGAACTTGGAGGCAGAGGTCTCTGGCTCACAGAAACAAAATTTGGGATTTTATCTGACCCAATGGCTTTTGGTAGGGCAGAGTGACCAGGAGCTGGGGTTAAGAACAGAGATTGAAATAAAGAGGGTCACTTCCCAGGTACCTCCCACCCCAAGAGCCCTAGCCTTGGTGGAATTATTCTCTAAACAACCCAGCTCTAGGACAAATGCATTTGGAAAAAAGGATGTCATCTTAACATTTGTATTGCAAGAGGTTGTAGAATACATCTATTATCTTTTGCCTTTCCCCAAACAATTTCTCTCTCTTTTGGTAATAAGACTTAGGTTTTGCTTAGAAGCCACCCATCCCTACTTTAGGTTTATGTGAATGTGATGTGGTCCAACTCACACACTAGATCTTGACTCCAAGAGGGGTTGTTGATGTTTTTCGGTCACCAAGTCGTGTCTGACTATTTGTGACCCCATGGACTGCAGCATACCAAGCTTCCCTGTCCTTCACTCTCTCCTGGAGTTTGCTCGAATGCATGCCCATTGAGCCAGTGATGCCATCCCAATCATCTTATCCTTTGTTGCTGGGAATAAGCCAATGAGATTCAATTCCAATTGGTCAGCACTGCTGGAAAGAGATGTATGTAAGTTGCGGATGAATCTAATAGGCTTCAGGCTGAGCTCTATCCATAGGCTTGGCTGTATAATCGAGACTCTGTCATTCTCCATCTCTGGTCCTGTTTTCCTTGATATTGCTTCATTTTTAGGTTCCTTCTCCACACAGATCAGTCATGCTGGTCATCAGTGGGGCCCTTCTCTAACCTGGCATCCGTATGTCTAATGCGACAGAAGAACTTGGTTGCTTCTTCTTGCCTGCACAGTCCATCCCTGGGCCAAACACAGTTGAGGAAATGAAATTGTGTGACAAGTCCCAGCCACCTTCACAGCTGCAGGGAGGTGGGGCAGGTCGGTGCCACCAAGCTACTCTCAGTGGAGGACAAGGAGGTTTCTCAAAGCAGGAGAAGCTCAAATGCCCTCCAGACTGCTCATCAATGGTGAGTGGCTTCCTGTCCTTTGCAAATGCCCAGAAATCTGTTTCATTAGGCTTTTCAGGCTTGGAGGGGCCCAGTGGCTTCTCTGTCCATTGTGTTGTTACCGAAGGCATGTGTGGGGTCTGGCTTCATGCCGCTCAAAAGCCAGGTTGGTGGAAAGGAAAGTTTATTTCAGATCCCAGCCACTGGGGGTGGGGCGGTGGGGCGGGTGGACATCTGTCCAGAGGTCGACTCCCCACGCTGGCAACCAGTGGGGCAAGAGCTTTTGTAGACAGAAGGAGGGGGCTGCATGCAGAAAGAGAAGAGTCAGCCCTGACATTCATCTTCAGATTGGTCATTGGTAGTCTGATCAGCATCACCTTGGTTGTTCTAGGTACAGTTAATCTTCAGTCCCATGGCCCGTTTGTTCCGATTTCTTTGAGGCCAGTTCTCGGAATTGTGGCAGCTTATGTCATGGTCATGAGGTAGTCAAATTCTTCACCCTAGTGTTTTAGTATCTGTAAGACAGCTCACAGGATGTGGCTCAGAATATTATTTATAACCCCTGAGAAAGAACGAAAGGTCCCTGACTATGCTTAGCGACTACAACATTATTATTCAGTCTCCTTTGACTGTTTTCCTTCGTTTCTACCAGTTCTCACTTTTCTGATCATACTTGTTCTTTGACTAAAGCTTTCCACAGACAAAAGGCAGGCAGAAGACTTAGGGGAGCAAGGACCACAGGGTCCTGTTTTGATTCAGTGTCACTAGCCAAATTTCATTCCTTGGAAACCTTGCAATCCACTTTATTTTTTTTTATTACTATTAGTTTTAATATAAATTTATTTGTTTTATTTGGAGGTTAAATACTTTACAATATTGTATTGGTTTTGCCATACATCAACATGAATCAGGTATTGGTTATACTACCACTGCCAATACACACACCTTCAGGTTGATGGGCCCACGTGGAGCGCGGGGATCCTTGGGGACCCCCCAAAACCCTCCAAAAATAGGAGATAAAAGGAGATGGTGACTGCTCTCAGTCTCCACCCTGAGACAGCCTCTCTGCCCCTTCCTGTCTCCTCCATTCTTAAATCCAACCTTCACATTACTGGCAGAGAGGGTGTTTCCAGATCTAAACCACTCATGTCCCTTTCCTTCCTAAATGTCAGTGGATCCCCATTTTACTAGGCCCCAGCCCAAGGTTCTAACTTGGCATTTAGGGCTCTTTCCAGCCCAGTGAGAACCCACGCTTTCAATCACGCCCTCACACTCTCCCATCTTCTCCTTCCGCCTATGCTCCAATGGCAGTGAGTTATTATTTTTTGCCTCCTCCATGCACAGGCTCTCTGGTACCTCAGGGCCTTTATACATAGGATTGCCTCTGTCCCCTGTTGTTGTTCAGTCACTCAGTCAAGTCTGACTCTTTGCGACCCCATGGACTCAGCACATCAGGCTTCCCTGTCCTTCACCATCTCCTGGAGTTTGCTCAAACTCATATCCATCGAGTCAGTGATGCTATCTAACCATCTCATCCTCTATCATCCCCATCTCTTGCCCTCAATCTTCTGCAGCATCAGGGTCTTTTCCCATAAGTCAGCTCTTCACATCAGGTAGCCAAAGTATGGGAGCTTCAGCATCAGTCCTTTCACTGAATATTCAGGGTTGATTTCCTTTAGGATGGACTGGTTTGATCTCCTTGCCGTCCAAAGGACTCTCAAAAGTCTTCTCCAGCACCACAATTTGAAAACATCAATTTTTCGGCACTCAGCCTTCTTTATGATCCAACTCTTACATCCATACATGACTACTAGAAAAACCATAGCTTTGACTATATGTTTGATGCTTATGAACTGTGGTGTTGGGGAAGACTCTTGAGAGTCCCTTGGACTGTGAAGACATCAAACCAGTCCATCCTAAAGGAAATCAGTCCCGAATGTTCATTGGAAGGACTGATGCCGAAGCTGAAACTCCCAATACTTTGGCCACCTGTTGCAAAGAACTGACTCCTTGGAAAAGACCCTGATGCTGGGAAAGATTGAAGGCAGGAGGAGAAGGGGACGACAGAGGATGAGATGGTTGGATGGCATCACTGACTCAATGGACATGAGTTTGAGCAAGTTCTGGGAGCTGGTGATGGACAGGAAAGCCTGGTGTGCTGCAGTCCATGGGGCCACAGAGTCGGATATGACTGAGCGACTGAACTGAACTGAACTTGACTATACATACCTTTGTCTCCACTGTGATGTCTCTGAATGATCTTTAAAACTCCTTTTCATTCTAACTGTATTCTAATCATTTGCTTGAAGCTATAATGCAGTGCTGAAGAACATAGATTCTTGAAACCCAACATGCTGCTTCTACCACTTACGAGCCAGGATCTTGGTCATTAGCCTCAGTGTTCTCATCTATGGAATGGGGGACAGTGCTAGTACCTTCCTCTTGGAATTATTGTGAGGTTTAAAGTGCAGTCAATGATCTGACACACATGGAGCAGTGCCTGGCACATCCCAAGTGTCAAAGAAGACATCACTGTTGTTTTCACCTGTTTACATTTCTGTCTCCTCACAAATTGCAGGCTCTTTGAGGGCAGTGCTGTCTCTTCTCCACCTCTGTTCCCTCCATGTTTATTTCCTCTCTTCTCTTCCCTCTACTGCAAAAAGAGCCTGGGTTTCTGATCATTGTGAGTATGAACAACCCCCGGTTTCCTCATGGGGTGGAAGCTTATCCAGAAGCAAATCTCAGCGAACAGGTAAGCTGAGTCAAGGTCGGAGCTGGAGTCCTGGGAAAAGCATCGTTACTTGGGGCCAACCAGGATGTTACAGCAAGTGCTCACCTAGCGGCTCTGAGGGGCCATTTTAACAGGTGACAGTGCAGAGGGTAGATAACAGGTTCTCATGGGTTCTGGGACCAGTACAGGAGGAGGTGGGGGTGGGGTGGAAGGCTGGGAGCACCACGGGGCAATTGGTTCGAGGAAGCAGCATTGCTCCTAGCATGGGTGCCGAGTCCTCTGCAGGGCAGGCATCTGGCGCAGGGCCAGGGCGTGGAGCAGTGTTTAACAGCTCTGTTCTTGTTCCCAACAGCTGGGCAATAAAGGCTCATGCTTCAGACGAAGAATAAGCAATCGAATCTGAAATTGTATTCTGGTAACAAATAAAAACAGGCTGGCTTGGAGGAGAGTTGTATTGCCTTTCGGTTCCCCATTTCCACTTTTATTGCAGGAATTACATTGCTGCTTCTCCAGCTGTGAGAACTCTTTTAGGAATAATAAGAGCTCTTTTCTGCCTTAAACAGACCAACAAAAGAATTTATTCCTTCTGATCTACCTGTTCGTGGGTACTGGGCATGGTAACAGCTGGCGTTTATATATTTATTCCTTCTGATCTACCTGTTCATGGATACTGGGCATGGTAACAGCTGGCGTTTATATATTTATTCCTTCTGATCTACCTGTTCGTGGGTACTGGGCATGGTAATAGCTGGCATTTGGATACTGCCTTACATAGGCATTATCACTGGATCCTTGGGGCAGCTTTTGGGGGTAGGTAATCATCTTAGTTACAGATGAGGAAATGCAGGATCAGAGAGGTGAAGCAACTTGCTCAAGACCGCACAGCCAGGGCATAAGGTAAGATGGTATAAAGCAGGAGTCCCCCACCTCCAGATCTCATGACTAATGATCTGGGGTGGAGCTGATGTAATAATAATAGAAATAAAGTGCACAATAACTGTAATGCACTTGAATCACCCCAAAACCAACCCCGCCACCCCGGTCTGTGGAAAAGCTGTCTTCCATGAAACTGGCCCCTGGTGCCAAAAGGTTTGGCAACTGCTGGAAAGGAAAAAGCTTCACTTTAAAGTCAAAGAGGTCTGGGTTCCAATCCCTGCTACTTAACAACTGCTTGACCTTGAGGAAGCTGTTTCACTTTCTGAATCTCCATTCCTAATTATTCAAATGGCATTTTAATACTCTGTAGATTATAAATTGAATGAAATCGTGTGTTAAACGTTCTTAACATCATATATACTGCTTGATAATCCACTTTCCCTCCGTTTCTTTTTTTAAAAAGTGATCAGGATATACTCTTTTTAAATTTTTTCATTCATTTATTTTTGGCTGCACTGGGGTCTTCATTGTTTTGCAGGCTTTCTGTAGTTGCATCGAGCGGGTGCTACTTTTCCTCGTGGTGCTTGGGTTTCTCACTGCAGTGGCTTCTCCGGTTGCGAAGCAGACTCTAGTTATGTAGGCTCAGTAGTTGTGGCACACAGGCTTAGTCACCCTGTGGCATGTGGAATCCTCCTGGATCAGGGATCGAACCCACGTCCTCTGCTTTGGCAGGCAGATTCTTAACCACTGGACCACCAGGGAAATCCCTGCTGGTTCATAGTGTTCAATAGAGTTGGAACTTGAACCCAAACTAATTTATCGCCCAGTCCATGTTCTTTTCACCTCTCCATGCCACCTGGACACTTTACCCTCTGCCACACCTTGTGAGGATGAAGTAATCTTTCTGGTAAACTGCGACACAGAGGGAGATCCTGGGTACTAAAGAAACCTGCATTTATTCATTGTTCATTGAGCTTGATCTGCGAGGATTTAGAGGGGCAGCGAGTCCAACTTTGAATATTACCTACATGTTAAATTGTCTGTGGGGAAGCCACGTAGCACTGTCTAATTTAAGATGCAGTGTTAGTGAGAGATGGACTCACTGAGCTGAAGCTTGCAAAACCAGTCTGAGCTTTGGCTGCAGATTTATGACTTGCTGTCCTACAAGGGCCCAGGATATAATACTGCTTTTATAACTCTCAAAGATAGTAGAGATGAGATGTGGTAAGGACAGAAATAATTATTCTTTAAAACGTGTGCGTGCTGGATCACCACAGATCAAAGCAGACAAGACTCCTGTCCTCACGGAGCTTAGTTTTTGCTGCAATTTAATTTTCATTCAAATGTATGCTTCCCCAGTGGCTCAGATAGTAAAGAATTTGCCTGCAATGCAGGAGGCCTGGGTTTGATCCCTGGGTCGGGAAGATCCTCTGGAGGAGGGCATGGCAACCCACTTCAGTATTCTTGCCTGGAGAATCCCATGGGCAGAGGAGAGTGGCAGGCTACAGTCCATGGGGGTCCCAAAGAGTAGGACATGACTGAGCAACTAACACAACACAAAAATTGAGATGCCAGACTCTCCAAACTGGGTCCATGATGTCTCCAGAACACATTCATTTATTTATTCACCCAAAAGATACACCTGCTGCTCCTGCTCTGTGCCAGACACCATGATAAACAGAAACATGGATGAGTAAGACAAGATACAGTCTCTTCCTCTCATGGAGCTTTGAGTCTATTGAAAGGGACAGAGAGCAGCCACACTTTGTGTAGTGTGCACAAAACTACAACTGTGACTGGGTCTGTAATGAAATCTCAGGTGATACTAGAAAGTTTTTATCTAAACAGACAAGCTGGGGAGGACCTTCCTAAGGAAATGATGTTAATGGTGGGAGTAAAGATATGCAGATGACACCACCCTTATGGCAGAATGTGAAGAGGAACTAAAAAGCCTCTTGATGAAAGTGAAAGAGGAGAGTGAAAAAGTTGGCTTAAAGCTCAACATTCAGAAAACTAAGATCATGGCATCTGGCCCCATCACTTCATGGGAAATAGATGGGGAAACAGTGTCAGACTTTATTTTTTTGGCTTCCAAAATCACTACAGATGGTGACTGCAGCCATGAAATTAAAAGACACTTACTCCTTGGAAGGAAAGTTATGACCAACCTAGATAGCATATTCAAAAGCAGAGACATTACTTTGCCAACAAAAGTCCATCTAGTCAAGGCTATGGTTTTTCCAATGGTCGTGTATGGATGTGAGAGTTGGACTGTGAAGAAGGCTGAGCGCCGAAGAATTGATGCTTTTGAACTGTGGTGTTGGAGAAGACTCTTGAGAGTCCCTTGGACTGCAAGGAGATCCAACCAGTCCATTCTAAAGGAGATCAGTCCTGGGTGTTCCTTGGAAAGGCTGATGCTAAAGCTGAAACTCCAGAACTTTGGCCACCTCATTTGAAGAGTTGACTCATTGGAAAAGACTCTGATGCTGGGAGGGATTGAGGGCAGGAGGAGAAGGGGACAATGGAGGATGAGATAGCTGGATGGCATCACGGACTCAATGGATGTGAGTTTGAGTGAACTCCAGGAGTTGGTGATGGACAGGGAAGCCTGGCATGTTGCGATTCATGGGGTCGCAAAGAGTCAGACACAACTGAGCAACTGAACTGAACTGAACTGAACTGAAAGAATAAGTTATTAAGCAGATGAATAAGGTAGAGTGGGGAACTTGAAAGAACAGCATATATAAAGGTCCTGCGGTGAGAAGGGCATGTGTATATGAAGGATTGGCAAAACCCACTGCTCCGTTCATTGAGCAAAAACCTGCCATTGTATCCTCATCTGTAGCATATATTTGAGCCCTATTAATACTTAGTTACAATGTTATGTTAGTTTCAGGTGTACAAATAGTGCTTCAACATTTTCATAGATTATACTCTGTTTAAAGTTATTATAAACTATTGGCTTTACTCTCTGTGCTGTACAATATGTCTTGTAGCCTATTTATTTTATACGTAAAATAGCTTGTACCTCTTTATCCTTGATCCCTATCTTGCCCCTTACTCCCTCTCTCTCCCTACTGATAACCACTCATTTGTTCTCTGTATCTATGAGTCTGTTTATGCTTTGTTATATCCATTGGCAGAATTTCACTCTTGTTTATGACTGGCATATGCCATGGAAAATTTATCCATTCCTCTGTTGACAGACACTTAGGTGGCCTCCACATCTTGGTTATTGTAAATAACACTGCCGTGAACTATGTATCTTTAAATTAGTTTTCATTTTCTTCAGATATTTACCCAGGAGTGGAATTGCTAGATCACACGATAATTCTGTTTTTAGTATTTCTGGGAATGTCCATACTGTTTTCCACAGTGGCTGAATGCAAGTGTACAAGGGTCCCCTTTTCTCCACATTTTCACCAGCATTTGTGATTTGTGTTTTTTGATGACAGCCATTCTGACAGGTGTGAGGTGACATCACATTGTGGTTATAATCTGCATTTCTCTGATGGTTAATGATGTTGAACATCTTTTCATATGCCTGTTGACCATCTGTGTGTCTTCTTTGAAAAATGTCTGTGCAGGTCTTCTGCCCATTTTTTAATCAGGTTGTTTGGGGAGGGTTTTGACAATGAATTGTATGAGCTGTTTATATCTTGTGGATATTAACCCCTTATCAGTCATATCATTTACAAGTCATTTCTGCCATTCAGTAGGATGCTTTTTTGTTGTTGTTGATATTTCCTTTGCTGTGTAAAGTCATTTCTGTTTCATTAGGCTCCACTTGTTTATTCTTGCTTTTGTTTCCTTTGACTCAAAGAGTGTTCTGCCTATGTTATATCTTCTAGGAGTTTATGGTTTCTGGTCTTATGTTTTGGCCCATTTTGAGTTAATTTTTGCATATGGTTTGAGAAAATGTTCTAATTTCATTCTTCTATGTGTAACTGTTCAGTTTCCCCAGCATCACTTGAAAAGACTGCCTTTTCTCCATTATCTATTGTTGTCATAAATTAATTCAACCCCCTGGTCTCAGACTGGTACCAGTGTGCAGCCTGTTAGGAACCTGGCCGCACAGTAGGAGGTGAGTGGTGGGCAAACGAGCGACTCTTAATTACCCTTCCCCATCGCTTGCATTACTGCCTGAACCATCCGCATCCACCTCACCCTCCCCTCTGGCCTGGCCCCTGTCCATGGAAAAGTTGTCTCCCACGAAAACAGTCCCAGGTGCCAAAAAGGTTAGGGACCGCTGGATTCATTGACCGTAAATGATAGGTTTGTTCCTGGGCTCTTTATTACATTGCATTGATTTATGTGTCTGTTGGGGCTTCCCAGGTGAAGCAGTAGTTCCTCCTGCCAATGCAGGAGTTGCAAATTCAATCCCTGGATCAGGAAGAGCCCCTGGAGTAGGAAATGGCAACCCACTCCAGTATTCTTGTCTAGAAAGTTTCATGGACCAAGAAGCCTTGTGGGCTACAGTCCATGGAGTCGCAAAGAGTAGGTCACAACTGAGCCTAGTTTTATGCCAGCTCTATGCTGTTTTGATCACTGTAGCTATATAATAAGTCTGAAGTCAAGGAGCATGACCTCCGGCTCTGTTTTTTTTCTCAAGATTTCTTTGGCTATTTGAAGTCTTTGAATAATTTGTATTTATAGAAAACATATAAATTTTAAGATGCTTTCAGAACTTCAAAATGTGAAGAAGTTGCATCTCAGAATTGTACCAGTTTCTGTGGTTATGGCATCAAAACTAACACTTCGTGAGTTTTTACTATGTACCAGACACTGCTAAGCACTCTTGATTTAAATCTCAGACAATACAAATGAGGAAACTGAGGCACAGAGTTAACTTGTTTCCCTAGAGTTAGCTTTTAGGATTGACCTAGTCAGGACTTGAATGTGGGCAGTCTGAATCCAGAATTATATACCCAGTACATATGACCAGGCTTTATAACTTTGACTCAGCTCCAGTTCCCATGATGAGCTTTTCTTCCATCAGCTGCTCTCAGGGATAATTGATGAGCTGAGTACCAAGGGATAAAGCTGAAGAAGGCTAAGTCTTTAGCCAATGACACATCCCATGCCTTTGGGCATGCCTTTTTCCCCCTGTGCTCACTTCTCCTGTGCCATACCAAGTACAACATGGAAATGCCATAAGTTCCTTGGCCTCAGAGAAGATGGTCACCTCCAGACTCAAGACCAGCCTGGCCATACTGGCTGCACAGATCTGCTGGGTTAGTACCAAGAATTGACTTTCCAATGAATGGCAGCCCAGGGGCTGTTGATGGCCTTATAATTATTCATGTTTCTGTCCAGGTAATCAGAGTCATCCTTCAATTTCATTTATCTTGTCTACCCTTGGGCACCATGAGAGAGAGAAACAGCCATTACTCATTGCCCAAATGTTGATCTCTTTTGTTAATTTGTTAATTGGTTTTGTGGTAATGTCAGTGACAGATATAAAGTAAATGTTAATTTCACTATGCGAGAATTTCACTATAAAGAATGTTGGGGAAAAAAACAGAAGGTACTCTTGTCCATTCTCAACATATGAAGGACCCTGTGAGTAAGACAGCTGTTACCTGCAAGGTATGAAGGCCCTCATATTCCTTGCTTGCCATAAAGCATGTATTTCCCATTGCTCATTTTTCCTCTGGGTGAAGACATTGAAGAAAGTTATACATTTTACAGTTCATACAGAACCCTGTAGCCTGCAAATGTCAGAGCTCCAAAGTGTGCTTCTGTCCTCAAATTATCTGGGGTTGAACTCTAGCTCTCTTACTTTTTTTGTGAACTTAAGTCACTTAAGTTCTCAGTACCTCAGTTTTCCTATCTGTGAAATGAGATTCATGATAGTTCATACCTTACAGAGCTGTTGAAGGTCCTAGGCCACATGGAATCTTCAGTAAATGCCTCTTTCATTCTTCTCCTTCTCATTACTGTTGGTTTTGTAGTTGTTACTCTTTTGATATTTAGTTTTATTTATTTAGTGGCTACACCGGGTCTTAGTTGCAGCACACAGGACCTTTGACCTTTGTTGCTGGCATGCAGGAACTTCAGCTGATTGAAGCATGTGAACACTTAGTTGCGGCATGCGGAATCCAACTCCCTGACCAGAGATGGAACCCGGGTCCCCTGCTTTGGGAGCTTGGAGTCTTAGCCAACTGGATCACAAGGGAAGTCTCTTGTTGTTATGATTTTCAATATGTGACTTTATTAGATCTTTTCAAGCCATCTGTAGGAAAAGGAATAGCATCATTTTAAAGGAGTGTAACCCACTGAGAGAGAAATAGGGCTTGCAATTGTACCAGCCTAACGGAGGAACAGTCTTAGCTGTTCTATTGACTTAATATTCCAACATTTTAAAAATTGACTTCATTGAGTTGTAATCCACATAACATAGAATGCTCACATTTTAGGTGCACTATGAATGTCTATCAAATGTATATACCTGTACAATCAAGACTCAGAACGTTTCCATCACCTTCAGGTATTTCCTTGTATCTCTTCCCAGTCAATCCTCCTCCCCCAGCTTCAAAGAACTACTGATCTGCTTTCTGTCACTACAGACTGTATTTGTCTTTTATAGAATTTTATGGAAATGGAATTGTGCAATAGGTACTCTTGTGTTTGGTTTCTTTTACTTGGCAGAGTGCAGTTCCAGCTTCAACCATGTGTATAACAGTAGTTTGTTCCTTTTTATTGCTAAGTAGTTTCACATTTTATGGATGTAACAGTTTATCTGTTCAGCAGTTGATTGACTTTGGGGTTGTTTCCAGTATCTGGATGTTATGAGTCAGGTTGCTCAGTAACTTGTACATAAGTCCAAATCCATGTATTTTCACTTCCCTTGGGCTGATACACTGGAGTAGAATTGCTAGAAAACCACAGACTCTCGAACACAATATCTATTAAGGACTACTCACTTGTCCAGCCCCTTGTCACTCGTCCAGCCACTCATCTATACTAATTCTTACCAACGTTTTTATTCTGGACTTTTTAAAGATTATGAAATTAGAATAGCAAACTCCAGGAGATAGTGAAGGACAGGGAAGCCTGTGTTCTGGAGGCCATATGTGCTAAGCCGCTTCAGTCGTGTCCAACTCTTCTGCAACTGCATGGTCTGCAGCCCACCAGGCTCCTCTGTGGAATTCTCCAGGCAAGAATACTGGAGTGAGATCTCCTCCAGGGGATCTTCCTGACCCAGGGACCAAACCCTTGTCTCCTGTGACTCCTGCATTGCAGGTGAATTCTTTACCTGCTGAGCCACTGGGGAAGCCCCATGTGTTCTGGCAAAACACTAGTATTTGAGGGTTGGATGGATCACCGTGCCAGAGACATTCCCACCAAAAGTGCATTCAGTGAGTAGTAATAGGAGGAAAACAAAAGTGTGTAACTGAAAGAAGGGATAATGATTCCTGAACCAGAATAACTAATAAAGACCCACTACAGTCCTCTCTAGCCCAGAACAATCCTTCCTGCAGACCCTAGTCTAGACCTAGAACCCTTTAGGTATTTAGAATTTAGCTATTGTGTCCAGGTGTAATGAAAGGCTCCCCATAAATTGGTGGGGTCTAGTGAGAAGACTTGGACTAAGGGGAGTCTAATAGATGTCTTTTAATCAAGCCTCTGTTGAGTTCTTCCTGTGTACCAGACACTCTGGAGTGACATGGAGAGGAATCAGTGCTTCTTTCCTTCTTAAAGTTCATGGTCTAAAGGAGGAAGACTGACATGAAAAAAATAAAAAGATCTCTTCTATCAGACAGATTATTATAGATGCTAAAATGAATGAGCAAAGGTCTAGGAAGCAGAAATAAGGGAGAGGTCAGTTTTGGCATTGGGGCGAGGAGGAAGCTGGAGCAGGCTTCCTGGAGGGGATGCCATCCTAGCTGAGCCATTTGCCTAGCAACCATCTACTGAGCATCGATCATAGGTGCTTGGGATGCAGTGAATAACAGAGACCAGGTCTGTAGTCTCATGAGGTTTCCAGGCTCTAGAGAGTTTAGCTTTGACTTGCCCCTGGCAACCCCTCCAGCCTGATGCCTCCCCCGGGCCTCACCTCCAGTTCTCATTTGTGTTTTAACCTCTTAGTACTGAGTCATTAACAGACAAATGGCTCCTGTTTTGTCCTGCATCCACAGATGGGCTCTTGTTGCTCTTGCCTGAGACCCCCTCCCTGTCCACTCTGTATCTAACCAACAACTAATACCTTCTCCTCCAGGAAGTCTTCCTGGAAGCCCTGTCTCTTCTCTTGCCTTGGCTTTATTCTATCTCCTTTATGGTCTCACATCCCCCGAGAACATTATGTTCTTGGTCCCCCACAAGTTCATCGATGACAACCCAAGCCTTGATTCCACCTTCTGTCTACCTGAAGGCAGGGAGTACCTTGGATTCATCTTATTTCCAAGTATGTTTGCTAAACTGTTTTTGTTTGTTTGGTTTGCTCTGTTTTTGATGAATGAATGCATATTGGAGGAAAACAGTCTGAGATCTACGTCTTGGTTCTGGTCTTGCTTCAGCAGTCAGATTACTGTGACCTGAGATAAAACCCATTTCCCTCTCTGAGCCTCTATTTCTTCATCTGGATTTGAACATCTTTAGGGTGTCTTCTCTTTAGTTCAGAGCTCCTATACATCTCCTTCTCTCAAGAAAACTATGACTGTCTTTGTAAGAAAGTACAACGGAAAAATGCCAAACTTAACCCCAAGTCCCACCATCCAGAAATAACCATAGTTAACCTTTGATGATGATCACTCCAGACATCTTTCTAAGATTATGTACTAATAGATGGGAAATCAACAGAAAGAAAGAAAATTCTATTAAAAAAAAAAAACAGGATCATTGTATTCTGACTTTTTGATATGCAGTGTTAAATTATTTTTTTCCTGAATGTAATAGCAGAAAAAGAAATTGAAATGAAACTAAAGGACTTCCCTGAATCCCAAAGTCCCAGTATTATGACATTAAATGCTCACAAGGCTACAGCCAAAGAAATAGTAACAATTTAGATACAAAGAAATTTCAAAACAGAGGGTAGAACAGATGCCTTTTAATTCTGACCATGAAATCTCAGACTGAAAGCTAGACGAATAGGCTGCAGGGTCCCAGTGATTCAGTTCCAGGGAACTCAGAAAGACATGATGGATGACCAGTTGCCCAGCCATGGGCCATAATTGATGACAGCACCGCACTGACCCAAACGCTTCTGCTTGAGAAGCCTAGCACCCAAGCCTGCCGGCCAGGGCTGTCAGCCATCCAATGGGGCTGGGGTGGGCCCTGCAAACTCCCGTCCCAGGGAGCTGACATGTCTGACTGCCTGACAGATCCCCCCGCAGAATCCAACATGACTGAAGGCAGATAGGCGAGACCTGGAGACAGTGTTCTGATTGGATTCTGGGGAGTGGGGGATGGAGGGTGGGAGGGCTTCCGGCAATAAATTACACATTTGGCTGAGATTCACACATCTTCATGCCCTGTCCCAATCCCTCTCGGCTTTTATAGACCAATGAACTCACAGTCTGATTTTATCTACTCAGACGGCGGAGGTGACTGTGACAAGAAACAGGGATGTCTTGACTTTTGCAAAAAGAATATAGGACAGGATGGAGCACCAGCATGGGATTTTAGTTTCAGGCAGGGGGGGAAAGTCACCCTAGGAGAAGCTAAGTCCCAAAGTCTGGGGTCTGAATCCAGGATCGGCCCTTCCCTAGCTGTGCTCATTCAGGTAAATGTCTTAACCTTTCTGCGCCTGTTTTCTTCCTTGTGGATGGAGCTGGAATAGTAATGATTGCTGAAGACCACTGGGCATGTATAAAGCAGCTTACATCCCCAGGGTTCTCACGAAGTGAAATCTATTTGTATGACCTTAGCAAGTTAATATGGTCTCTTGGTATCTCAGTTTTATCATAATCAATATAATAACAATATGATGATAGTAGCTAAATTTGAGTACCATGTACTGGAGTGGTGTAAGTGCATACATGCTCAGTCATGTCAGAGTTTTTGCAACCCCATGGACTAGAGCCCATCAGGCTCCTCTGTCCATGGAATTTTTATGTCCATGGAATACTATGAGTGGTGGGCATCAAAGAGGTAATTAAGGAGAGTTTAATAAGGGGTCTAGTTATAAAGATGGGCGTCAGGTTAAGGGGTATGATGAAGTACCCCAGGATTAGCTAGAATGGGAAACCATAAACTATTCAGCTTGAAGGGTCACACTTGACACAGCAACTGTAGGTCTGCTAATTTACAGACAAAATAGGGGATAGAGGAACATGTTAAAAGATAACACAGCTCAGTGTTTGGATCCTTATTCAAACAAGCCAAATGTAAGAGATAGCAGAGAAAATTTGAACTGGATAATTCACAATATTAAGAATGATTTAGGAGGAGGAGCCAAGATGGCGGAGGAGTAGGACGGGGAGAACACTTTCTCCCCCACAAATTCATCAAAAGAGCATTTAAACGTCGAGTAAATTCCACAAAACAACTTCTGAATGCCAGCAGAGGACATCAGGCACCCAGAAAAGCAACCCAACTCTTCGAAAGGAGGTAGGAAAAAATATTAAAGACAAAAAAAAGAGACAAAAGAGGGAGGGACGGAGTTCCGTCCCGGGAAGGGAATCTTAAAAAGAGAGAAGTTTCCAAACACCAGGAAACCTTCTCACTGCCGAATCTGTGCCGAGCTTTGGAAGCACAGAGGGCAACATAACAGGGAGAAAAAATAAATAAACAATTAAAACTCGCAGATTGCGAGCCCTATGGTAACTCCCCCAGCGGAGAAGCAGCGCAGACGCCTGCATCCACCATTGGCGGGTGGGGGCTGGGCAGGGAGGCGCGGCGCGGGCTGCATCGCTGAGAGTAAGAATCTGGCCTGAATACCCTGAGCGCTATCTGAGCGAAATAATTTGGGCTAGCAAACCAGACTGTGGGATATCTACCACGTGAAAAGCCAGCCCTAACCTAAGACCACCAGGCCCGCGCACGGAACAAAGGACTGAACAGAGATAGCCGGCTGCAGACCTTCCCCCTCCGGTGACAGGCAGCCAGAGCCGGAAGGGGGCAAGCGCAGCCCCAGAGAGACATTATCAATAAAACTGTAAGAAGGCTTCTTTGCTAACTAAAACTTCTTGGGGGTCTGGACGGTCAACATCTGCCTGAGAAGATGCGCCGGTTTTACACCCAGATAACCGAGTGGCGGGGAGGCAATAAGTCGCAGCATTGGCGCTCGCCAAACACCTCATCACCTGAGCTGCTCGGACCTGGGAAGAGCACAAAACGCAGGCCCAACTGAGTCTGCGCCTCTGAGGGCTACCCGAGTGCCTGAACCTGAGCAGCTTGGACCTGGGAGGTGCATGCAACCCAGGGCCGGCTGCGGATTGTTCCCGGCGGAACAACCTAGAGCCCGAGCAGTGTGGGCAGGGTGGCTACACGCGCCGTGAGTGGGGGCAGACCCAGGGTGGCTGAGGCACTGCGAGCCCATGCCAGTGTTATTTGTTTGCAGCATCCCTCCCTCCCTCCCCACAGCGCGACTGAACAAGTAAGCCTAAAAAAAAAAAAAAAAAAAGTGTCCTCCACCGTCCCCTTTGTGTCAGGGCGGAAACCAGATACTGAAGAGACTAGCAAACAGAAGAAGATATAACAGAGGGAAACGCCTTGGAAGCTACAGGTAATAGATCAAAACCCTGTCGTTACTACGGACTACATAGGAAGGGGCCTATAGATCTTGAGAAATATAAGTCTGACCAAGGAACTAGCCAAAAATGAACTGAACCCACAACACCCACAACAAAACCAAGAAAGTCCTAGATATATTTTTATTATTTTTACGATCATTCTTTCTTTTTTTTTTTAATTCAAAAAAAATTTTAAGTCCTCTATTGTTCCTTTAATTTTCACTTTTATAACCTATTACTTTGCAAAAAAAAAAAAAAAAAAACCCTATTTTTTTCTTCTTCAGCAAACTTCATATATATATATTTTATAATTTTTTGACCTTGGTTTTTTTTTTTTTTTTTAACATTGTATTTTTGAAATTCCAAACTCTACTCTAGATTTTTAATTTTTTGCTTTTTGGTATATGTTATCAATTTTGTACCTATAGTTTTTTTTATATAATTTCTGTGACTTTTTTTTCTCTTTCTCTGTTTCTTTCTCTTCTTCTTTTATATAACATTGTATATCTGAAATTCCAAACTCTACTCTAGATTTTTAATTTATGCTTTTTGGTATTTGATATCAATTTTGTACCTGTATTTTCTTTATAATTTTTGTGACATTGTTTGTTTTGTTTGTTTGTTTTCTCTCTTTATTTTTTTCTTCTTCTTTTTTTTTAACATTGTATTTTTGAAATTCCAAACTCTACTCTAGATTTTTAATTTTTACTTTTTGGTATTAGTTATCAATTTTGTACCTGTACTTTCTTTATAATTTTCGCGACCTTGTTTGTTTTTGTTTGTTCATTTTTTTCTCTCTTTCTTTTCCTTCTTCTTTTCTTTAACATCGTATTTTTGAAATTCCAAACTCTACTCTAGATTTTTAATTTTTACTTTTATGTATTTGTTACCAATTTTGTACCTTTAAGAACCCAATCTTCAGGACCCATTTTTCACTAGGGAGCGAGATTACTGGCTTGACTGCTCTCTCTCCCTTTGGACTCTCCTTTTTCTCCACCAGGTTGCCTGTGTCTCCTCCCTAACCCCTCTCTACTCTACCCAACTCTGTGAATTTCTGTGTGTTCCAGATGGTGGAGAACACTTAGGGAACTGATTACTGGCTGGATCTGTCTCCCTCCTTTTCATTCCCCCCTTTTATCCTTCTGGCCACCTCTGTCTCCTTCCTCCTTCTTCTCTTCTCTGTATAACTCCGTGAACATCTCTGAGTGGTCCAGTTGTGGAGTGCACATAAGGAAGTGACTACTGGCTAGCCCACTCTCTCCACTATTGATTCACCTCATCTCATTTGGGTCACCTCTAACTCCCTCCTCCCTCTTCTCTTCTCCATGTAACCCTGTGAACCTCTCTGAGTGACCCTCACCATAGAGAAACTTTTCATCTTTAATGTAGATGTTTTATCAATGGTGCTGTATAGAAGGAAAAGTTTTGAAACTACTGTAAAAATAAGACCGATAACCGGAAGCAGGAGACTTAAGTCCAAACCCTGACTCCAGGGAACTCCTGACTCCAAGGAACATTAATTGACAGGAGCTCATCAAATGCCTCCATACCAACACTGAAACCAAGCACCACACAAGGGCCAATAAGTTCCAGGGCAAGACATACCAAGCAAATTCTCCAGCAACAAAGAAACACAGCCCTGAGCCTCAAGATACAGGCTGCCCAAAGTCACCCCAAAACTATAGACATCTCATAACTCATTACTGGACATTTCATTGCACTCCAGAGAGAAGAAATACAGCTCCACCCACCAGAACACCGACACAAGCTTCCCTAACCAGGAAACCTTGACAAGCCACCTGTACAAACCCACACACAGTGAGGAAATGCCACAATAAAGAGAACTCCACAAACTGCCAGAATACAGAAAGGACACCCCAAACTCAGCAATTTAAACAAGATGAAGAGACAGAGGAATACTCAGCAGATAAAGGAACAGGATAAATGCCCACCAAACCAAACAAAAGAGGAAGAGATAGGGAATCTACCTGATAAAGGATTCCGAATAATGATAGTGAAATTGATCCAAAATCTTGAAACTAAAATGGAATCACAGATAAATAACCTGGAGACAAGGATAGAGAAGATGCAAGAAAGGTTTAACAAGGACCTAGAAGAAATAAAAAAGAGTCAATATAAAATGAATAATGCAATAAATGAAATTAAAAACACTCTGGAGGCAACAAATAGTAGAATAACAGAGGCAGAAGATAGGATTAATGAATTAGAAGATAGAATGGTAGAAATAAATTAATCAGAGAGGATAAAAGAAAAACGAATTAAAAGAAATGAGGACAATCTCAGAGACCTCCAGGACAATATTAAACACTACAGCATTCGAATCATAGGGGTTCCAGAAGAAGAAGACAAAAAGAAAGACCATGAGAAAATACTTGAGGAGATGATAGTGGAAAACTTCCCTAAAATGGGGAAGGAAATAATCACCCAAGTCCAAGAAACCCAGAGAGTCCCAAACAGGATAAACCCAAGGAGAAACACCCCAAGACACATATTAATCAAATTAACAAAGATCAAACACAAAGAACAAATATTAAGCAGCAAGGGAAAAACAACAAATAACACACAAGGGAATTCCCATAAGGATAACAGCTGATCTTTCAATAGAAACTCTTCAAGCCAGGAGGGAATGGCAAGACATACTTAAAATGATGAAAGAAAATAACCTACAGCCCAGATTATTGTACACAGCAAGGATCTCATTCAAGTATGAAGGAGAAATCAAAAGCTTTTCAGACAAGCAAAAGCTGAGAGAATTCTGCACCACCAAACCAGCTCTCCAACAAATACTAAAGGATATTCTCTAGACAGGAAACACAAAAACAGTGTATAAACTCGAACCCAAAACAATAAAGTAAATGGCAACGGGATCATACTTATCAGTAATTACCTTAAACGTAAATGGGTTGAATGCCCCAACCAAAAGACAAAGACTGGCTGAATGGATACAAAAACAAGACCCCTACATATGTTGTCTACAAGAGACCCACCTCAAAACAGGGGACACATACAGACTGAAAGTGAAGGGCTGGAAAAAGATTTTCCATGCAAATAGGGACCAAAAGAAAGCAGGAGTAGCAATACTCATATCAGATAAAATAGACTTTAAAACAAAGGCTGTGAAAAGAGACAAAGAAGGTCACTACATAATGATCAAAGGATCAATCCAAGAAGAAGATATAACAATTATAAATATATATGCACCCAACACGGGAGCACCACAGTACGTAAGACAAATGCTAACAAGTATGAAAGGAGAAATTAACAATAACACAATAATAGTGGGAGACTTTAATACCCCACTTATACCTATGGATAGATCAACTAAACAGAAAATTAACAAGGAAACACAAACTTTAAACGATACAATAGACCAGTTAGACCTAATTGATATCTATAGGACATTCCATCCCCAAAACAATGAATTTCACCTTTTTCTCAAGCGCACATGGAACCTTCTCCAGGATAGATCACATCCTGGGCCATAAAGCTAGCCTTGGTAAATTCAAAAAAATAGAAATCATCCCAAGCATTTTTTCTGACCACAATGCAGTAAGATTAGATCTCAATTACAGGAGAAAAACTATTAAAAATTCCAACATATGGAGGCTGAACAACACGCTGCTGAATAACCAACAAATCACAGAAGAAATCAAAAAGAAATCAAAATTTGCATAGAAACGAATGAAAATGAAAACACAACAACCCAAAACCTGTGGGACACGGTAAAAGCAGTCCTAAGGGGAAAGTTCATAGCAATACAGGCACACCTCAAGAAACAAGAAAAAAGTCAAATAAATAACCTAACTCTACACCTAAAGCAACTAGAAAAGGAAGAAATGAAGAACCCCAGGGTTAGTAGAAGGAAAGAAATCTTAAAAATTAGAGCAGAAATAAATGCAAAAGAAACAAAAGAGACCATAGCAAAACTCAACAAAACCAAAAGCTGGTTCTTTGAAAGGATAAATAAAATTGACAAACCATTAGCCAGACTCATCAAGAAACAAAGGGAGAAAAATCAAATCAACAAAATTAGAAACGAAAACGGAGAGATCACAACAGACAACACAGAAATACAAAGGATCATAAGAGACTACTATCAACAATTATATGCCAATAAAACGGACAACGTGGAAGAAATGGACAAATTCTTAGAAAAGTACAACTTTCCAAAACTCGACCAGGAAGAAATAGAAAATCTTAACAGACCCATCACAAGCACGGAAATTGAAACTGTAATCAAAATTCTTCCAGCAACAAAAGCCCCGGTCCAGATGGCTTCACAGCTGAATTCTACCAAAAATTTAGAGAAGAGCTAACACCTATCCTGCTCAAACTCTTCCAAAAAATTGCAGAGGAAGGTAAACTTCCAAACTCATTCTATGAGGCCACCATCACCCTAATACCAAAACCTGACAAAGATCCCACAAAAAAAGAAAACTACAGGCCAATATCACTGATGAACATAGATGCAAAAATCCTTAACAAAATTCTAGCAATCAGAATCCAACAACACATTAAAAAGATCATACACCATGATCAAGTGGGCTTTATCCCAGGGATGCAAGGATTCTTCAATATCCACAAATCAATCAGTGTAATACACCACATTAACAAATTGAAAAATAAAAACCATATGATTATCTCAATAGATGCAGAGAAAGCCTTTGACAAAATTCAACATCCATTTATGATAAAAACTCTCCAGAAAGCAGGAATAGAAGGAACATACCTCAACATAATAAAAGCTATATATGACAAACCCACAGCAAACATTATCCTCAATGGTGAAAAATTGAAAACATTTCCTCTAAAGTCAGGAACAAGACAAGGGTGCCCACTTTCACCATTACTATTCAACATAGTTTTGGAAGTTTTGGCCACAGCAATCAGAGCAGAAAAAGAAATAAAAGGAATCCAAATTGGAAAAGAAGAAGTAAAACTCTCACTATTTGCAGATGACATGATCCTCTACATAGAAAACCCTAAAGATTCCACCAAAAAATTACTAGAAATAATCAATGACTATAGTAAAGTTGCAGGATATAAAATCAACACACAGAAATCCCTTGCATTCCTATACACTAATAATGAGAAAACAGAAGGAGAAATTAAGGAAACAATTCCATTCACCATTGCAACAGAAAGAATAAAATACTTAGGAATATATCTACCTAAAGAAACTAAAGACCTATATATAGAAAACTATAAAACACTGGTGAAAGAAATCAAAGAGGACACTAATAGATGGAGAAATATACCATGTTCATGGATTGGAAGAATCAATATAGTGAAAATGAGTATACTACCCAAAGCAATTTATAGATTCAACGCAATCCCTATCAAGCTACCAACAGTATTCTTCACAGAGCTAGAACAAATAATTTCACAATTTGTATGGAAATACAAAAAACCTCGAATAGCCAAAGCGATCTTGAGAAAGAAGAATGGAACTGGAGAAATCAACCTACCTGACTTCAGGCTCTACTATAAAGCCACAGTTATCAAGACAGTATGGTACTGGCACAAAGACAGAAATATAGATCAATGGAATAAAATAGAAAGCCCAGAGATAAATCCACGCACATATGGACACCTTATCTTTGACAAAGGAGGCAAGAATATACAATGGATTAAAGACAATCTCTTTAACAAGTGGTGCTGGGAAATCTGGTCAACCACTTGTAAAAGAATGAAACTAGACCACTTTCTAACACCATACACAAAAATAAACTCAAAATGGATTAAAGATCTAAACATAAGACCAGAAACTATAAAACTCCTAGAGGAGAACATAGGCAAAACACTCTCTGACATACATCACAGCAGGATCCTCTATGACCCACCTCCCAGAATATTGGAAATAAAAGCAAAAATAAACAAATGGGACCTAATTAACCTTAAAAGCTTCTGCACATCAAAGGAAACTATTAGCAAGGTGAAAAGACAGCCTTCAGAATGGGAGAAAATAATAGCAAATGAAGCAACTGACAAACAACTAATCTCAAAAATATACAAGCAACTCCTACAGCTCAACTCCAGAAAAATAAACGACCCAATCAAAAAATGGGCCAAAGAACTAAATAGACATTTCTCCAAAGAAGACATACAGATGGCTAACAAACACATGAAAAGATGCTCAACATCACTCATTATCAGAGAAATGCAAATCAAAACCACTATGAGGTACCATTTCACACCAGTCAGAATGGCTGTGATCCAAAAGTCTACAAATAATAAATGCTGGAGAGGGTGTGGAGAAAAGGGAACCCTCTTACACTGTTGGTGGAATGCAAACTAGTACAGCCACTATGGAGAACAGTGTGGAGATTCCTTAAAAACTGGAAATAGAACTGCCTTATGATCCAGCAATCCCACTGCTGGGCATACACACTGAGGAAACCAGAAGGGAAAGAGACACGTGTACCCCAATGTTCATCGTGCAGCACTGTTTATAATAGCCAGGACATGGAAGCAACCTAGATGTCCATCAGCAGATGAATGGATAAGAAAGCAGTGGTACATATACACAATGGAGTATTACTCAGCCATTAAAAAGAATACACTTGAATTAGTTCTAATGAGGTGGATGAAACTGGAGCCTATTATACAGAGTGAAGTAAGCCAGAAGGAAAAACATAAATACAGTATACTAACGCATATATATGGAATTTAGAAAGATGGTAACAATAACCCGATTATGCGAGACAGCAAAAGAGACACTGATGTATAGAACAGTCTTATGGACTCTGTGGGAGAGGGAGAGGGTGGGAAGATTTGGGAGAATGACATTGAAACATGTAAAATATCATGTAAGAAACGAGTTGCCAGTCCAGGTTCGATACACGATACTGGATGCTTGGGGCTGGTGCACTGGGACGACCCAGAGGGATGGTATGGGGAGGGAGGAGGGAGGAGGGTTCAGCATGGGGAACACATGTATACCTGTGGCGGATTCATTTTGATATTTGGCAAAACTAATACAATTATGTATTTAAAAATAAAGTAAAATTTTAAAAAAAATTAAAAAAAGAATGATTTAAGGGATTATCCTTTTTAAAAATATAAATGTATTTATTTTAATTGGAGGCTAATTACTTTACAATATTGTATTGGTTTTGCCATACATCGACATGAATCCGCCACGGGTGTACACGTGCTCCCCATCCTGAACCCCCCACCCTCCTCCCTCCCCATCCCACCCCTCTGGGTCATCCCAGTGCCCCAGCCCCAAGCATCCTGTATCATGCATCGAACCTGGACTGGTGATTCGTTTCACATATGATATTATACATGTTTCAACGCCATTCTCCCAAATCATCCCACCCTCTCCCTCTCCCACAGAGTCCAAAAGACTGTTCTATACATCTGTGTCTCTTTTGCTGTCTCGCATACAGGGTTCTCATTACCATCTTTCTAAATTCCATATATATGCATTAGTATACTGTATTGGTGTTTTTCTTTCTGGCTTACTTCACTCTGTATAATAGGGATTATCCTGGTAGTCCAGTGGCTAAGACTCCAAACTTCCAGGGCAGGAGGCCTGGGTTCAATGTCTGGTCTGGGAACTAGATCCCACATGCTGCAACTAAGACCCGGCACAGCCAAATAAGTAAATATTTTTTGAAAAAGAGAATGATTTAAAATCTGGGGGCTCCCCTGGTGGTCCAATGCTTAAGACTCTGTGCTGCCACTACAGGGGACACAGCTCAGTGGTTAAGAATCTGACACAAGTTTGATCCCTGGTCAGGAACTAAGACCCCACATGCAGGGCAACTAAGCCTTCAGGCTGCAACTACTGAGCCCATGCAGCACAACAACAGAGCCTGCAAGCCTAACGAAGAGCCCACGTGCAACAACTAAGACCCAACCCAGCCAAAAATCATAAATAAAGATTACTAAATAAGTAACGCATATAAGATGAAAGAAAAAAAATTGGCTCCAGGAGCTGGAAGAGCAGCTGCAGCTATGGGAGAGGGCTGCCCAGCAGAAGTTCAGCCTTGTAATTTTAAACTCCCAGGGCTGCAGGGAGCTTCCCGGGTGGCAAAGTTGGTAAAGAATCCGCCTGCCAGTGCAGGAGAGGCAGGTTCAATCCCTGGGTTGGGAAGATCCCCTGGGGGAGGCCATGGCAACCCACTCCAGTATTCTTGCCTGGGAAATCCCATGGACAGAGGTGTCTGGTGGGCCACAGTCCATGGGGTCGCAAAAGAGTCAGACACGACTGAGCAACTAAACAGCAGAAGAAGCAACTGGGTACCATAGCCTAGCATCACAGCATCCTTCCATGCACCCATGCCTTTTCAAAAGCTGTCCCGTCTGCCTGCATGTCCCTACAAGCCTTCTCCACATAGCAAGGATTAGAAACACTGCCCAGTGTCCTCTCCTTTGTCAAGGCTTCCCAGATTTCCCCAAGGAGGGTGAGGACCGCCCCCCCCCCCCCGCCGCCTGACCCCCATAGCAACAGAGGCTCCATCCTGCCACAGCACAGCAAATACTTACTTGGATCCCCTCCATCCCCAACTAGACTAAGGGATGAGGGGTGGGTATTTTTTCAACCCAGTGTCCCCAGCATGTAGCGCATAATAGGGGTAAAATAAATATCTGTTGAATGGATCCCTGTGTTACAGATAAGAAGAAGAAACTGAAGGGACAACCCCTGATGTTCATGGCAGCATGAGAAGATTTCATCACACACAAAAACCAACCTGTGTGTGCATTTTACCCCACTCGGCTCTGATCAAATGTCTTTCCCTTTCTGCTGCTTTGAGCAATGTCAAGGCAGAGCTGCCATGGGGCCAGCTGAGTCATTAAAGAGTGTGTGTGGAGGGTTGGGGACCAAGGCAGGCATGTCTGCAGAAAGTCACCAGTGGCCGTTCTCCCTGCAAGTTTCTGCAATTGGTATTCCACAGTATGTGACATTTTTCAGCTTCTTGCTGGAAAACACAAAGTGGTTGTAAATCACTCCAGCGCAGCTGTCTGAGTGGTAAGTGCCTGGGAATTGGGAAGGGACGCGGGGACGAGCTCCTGCCCTCAGGAGCCAGGGAGGGCTATTTCCTAGGCTTAGCAATTTATGCTGAAATGCAGGAGTCTTGGCTCCCAAGTCCACAGGAGTCAGAGTGGCATTCATTCTCATGATGGGGTCCACAAGGAAAAGATGCCAGGGGCCGGATCTCCTGGGAGAATAGGTCGTGCAGCACCCTGGGGATGTAGCCACCTTAGTAGAAAATCCACCTCTGAGCCTGGTCAACCTTGGGAAGATTATTCAAACTCCCTGATATTCATTCTCGTTCTGCTTCTTTGTAAAACAGAGACGGAAACAGTAGCTACTGGATGGAGTTGTTGTGAGGATTAAATGAATGCTATTAAAGCATTTAGAACAGTCCCTGTTGTTGTTATTGTTCAGTTGCTAAGTCGTGTCCTACTCTTTGTGACCCCATGGACTGCAGCACACCAGATTGTGGTTAGAACGGTGTTAGGCACTGTTAGAACTGTGCCTAGAACATGGCAACCACGTATAAATGCTTGCAGTCATTACCATCATCGCCGTGTCATTATCAGCCTCGTCACCAGCATCATGTCATCATCCTCACCTGTCACCACCACCTCATCATCACCACCTCATCATCACCATATTGTCACCCTCATCATCACCATCTCGTCAACGCCATCACTCCCATCATCATCACCATCACCATCATCTTCGCTACTGTCCTCATGATCGTCAAGAATTTACTTAGACCCTATGACAAACCAGGTTCAGAGAATTCTAGAGTTTGAAAGATACGATCCTGTAACAGGAAGTCGGGCATGCAGACACCCACAGGTGCTGCAATTCAAAGGCTTCGAGGAGCACAGAGATGAAATTGATGAAGACTTTCAAGAGGAGCAATGTTTGAACTGACTCTTTAAGGCGGTGCAAGAGAAGAGGAAACTGGTAAGGCAGATGTTCTGTGTAGGGTGCAAGAACAACATTCCAGGTGAAGGGAAAGCTCGGCGACTCAGATCTTAAAGGTGCAATTAGGGAGCTATATGAGCCACCACCCAGGTGGCACTAGTGGTAAAGAACCCGCCTGCCAATGCAGGAGACTTGAGAAACAGGAGACACAGGAGATGCTGGTTCGACCCCTGGGTCGGGAAGATCCCCTGGAGGAGGGCCTGGCAACCCACTCCAGTATTCTGGCCTGGAGAATCCCATGGACGGAGGAGCCCGGAGGACTGCAGTCCATGGCGTCGAAGAGTCAGACACGACTGAAGCGACTCAGCACGCATGACCCAGTACAGAGCCTGGCAGGGATATGAGAGGGGAACTGATGGCCCCTCCGAGCATTGCTGAGGTGCTTTCATGGCCACAGAAGATTCCTGGCCTTCAGTGCACTCTAACATGTGCTCTGTGTGGGTGGACGTTCCTACTGTAAGCTGTCTTCACAGCTTCACTCCATCATCTCCATAGAAATGTTAGCTGGATAAATCCAGGGCTCGGATTTCTTCTTCAACCTGTGTGCTCTAACAAGAAGGGAAAAATGCTACTCAAGTTTCCTGTGTACTTTGGATCTCTTCATTCATGCAGTTGTAAGTGTAAGATTGATAACTCTCACTCAACGGGCTTTCATTTTCTGTGCCAAGCACTCTTCTAGACACTTAATATACAACATAGGGTTAAACTATCAGAAGAGTTGCAACAGAAAGAGACTCACAGACTTAGAAAACTAACTTATGGTTGCTGGCGGGGCGGGATATTTAGGGACTTTGGGAAGGTCATGAACACACTGCTCTATTTAAAATGGATAACCACTGCTGGGCATACACACAGAGGAAACCAGAATTAAAAGAGACACGTGTACCCCAGTGTTCATCGCAGCACTATTTATAATAGCCAGAACATGAAAGCAACCTAAATGCCTATCAGCAGATGAATGGATAAGAAAGCTGTGGTACATATACACAATGGAATATTACTCAGCCATTAAAAAAAATACATTTGAATCAGTTCTAATGAGGTGGATGAAACTGGAGCCTATTATACAGAGTGAAGTAAGTCAGAAAGAAAAACACCAATGTAGTATACTAACGCATATATATGGAATTTAGAAAGATGGCAATGATAACCCTATATGCGAGACAGCAAAAGAGACACTGATGTATAGAACAGTCTTTTGGACTCTGGGAGAAGGCAAGGGTGGGATAATTTGAGAGAATAGCATTGAAACATGTATATTATCATATGTGAAACAGATCGCCAGTCCAGGTTCGATGCATGAGACAGGGCGCTCAGGGCTGGTGCACTGGGATGACCCTGAGGGGTGGGATGGAGAGGGAGGTGGGAGAGGGATTCAGGATGGGGAACACATGTACACCGTGGCAGATTCATGTCAATGTATGACAAAAACCACTACAATATTGTAAAGTAATTAGCCTCCAATTAAAATAAATTACTTAAAAAAAAATAAAATGGGTAACCAACAAAGACCTACTGTATAACACATGGAACTCTGCCCAATGCAGTGTGCCAGCCTGGATGGGAGGGAGGTTTGGGGGAGAATGAATGTGAAAGTGAAAGTTGCTCAGTCATGTCTGACTCTGCGACCCCATGGACTGTAACCCACCAGGCTCCTCTGTCCATGGAATTCTCCAGGCAAGGATGCTGGAGTGGGTTGCCATTCCCTTCTCCAGGGAATCTTTCTGACCCAACGATTGACCCAGAGTCTCCCACGTGGAAGGCAGATGGAAACACCATCCAGAGGTAAAGTTCACTGTTCAAGGCCACACCCCTGATAATTGGTGGGGGAGGTGATCAAGCCCATGTTATTCTGTCTCTGAAGGCATTTTACAGCTTACTGTTTGCTAGGGGCGGCACCGCATTATAATCACCAAGGGCTCCAGAGATGGTGGGGCTTACCTGGTGGCTGAGTGGTAAAGAATCCACCTGCCAAAGCAGGAGAGATGAGTTCGATCCCTGTGTGGGAAAGATCCCCTGAAGAAGGGAATGGCAACCCACTCCAGTGTTCATGCCTGGAGAATCCCATGGACAGAGGAGCCTGGTGGGCTGCAATCCATGGGATCACAAAGAGTCAGACATGACTTGGCCACTAAACAACAACAGAGATGGTGAGGAGAAAGGAAGTGTCAGCTGTCCCCCCAGGGCAGGGCACTGCTGGGACCCCTTTCTGCAGGGCTGATCAAAATGCCCAGCAAGACTGGCCACCCTGGAACATGCTGTTTTGCCAAAGCCCCTTGGTCCCTCCAGCTGGCTGGGAGAGGAACATCGTTGCACAGAAGAGCTGCCTGGAAGTGGAAAGCAGAGGGGATCTGGGGAGGCTTCTTCGGGTGTTGAGAAGCCCTTTCCACACCAGAGCCTTGGGTTTCCTCCTCCATTGAATTTGCTTAGCTTTTCAATTATATTTAACTGCATTTTTTCAGTGAAAACACTTCTCAGGGATATTCCTAATTAAACGAAGAAGCGATATTCTCAAATTATTTGGGGCAAACCTTGTCTCCATTTCCCACTTAGAGAAGAAATTAAAAGTCCATAATGACTTTTTAGAAAGATCAAGGCCAGTTTTACTTCCTTACATCCATTCTAGCTGCCTCCTTCTTCCTTCCTTCCTTCTCCATTTCCTTCTCGAAAATTTGCATCTCAGGGGTAGAACAAAAGTAGTAACCGTATCTGAGGCTTAGAGGATAGAATTTACAGGAGTCTTTGGCAAAGTCCCCTCCTTCTGCATGCATCCACTTTTGCTCATTGATCAACCTACCAGTGGCTATTTCTAGGCTGTGATAACTTGCATTTTCCCAACAAAGATTGCCTACTCCTCTGTATTACAGCATTAGTCCAGCTTGTAATAGCCACTTCTGTTTTTACCAGTGGCTGCAGCACCAGCTCCCACAGCCGCTGACATGTCTGGTAGATGTCCAGCAACTCCCGGTTAATAACATTGCTTTGTGCGTCTTTCATAACATTTAACACCTCCTGACCTTGTGTTGTGTGCATTTCATTTCCGCTGTTGCTAGAATTTAAGCCATAAGAAGATGGAGATTTGTTTCTCTAGTTCCGTGCCCTGTCCCCAGCCCCAGCAAGAAGCACTCCACCAATACTTGTTGGATAAATAAAGCACAGAAAAGCCACAGTCAATGCCCGAGAAGAGGTGGCTCATCTCCAACTCCAGATTCAAGGTGAGAAACGGAGTGGAAGGTGGGACTTGGTTCCTGCAGGGAAAACCAATTAGGGGCTTGTGTATCCGAGCGTGGCAAACAAAGCTGCTAAACAGGAGAGCTATCATTAGTAAATAGTTCATCTACAACTTGTGAAAAATCACCTCCCTCATCTCCTGGCAACCACTCGGGGTGCATTCTGTGTGCATTATCTCATTTAGTCCACAGCTGCCGTGTGTGCCAGGTTATTCTTTTTAAAGGATCTCCTTTTGTGGAACTACCTAGAGATGAGAAAATCAAGGTGTACAGAAATGGGGGAAATTGTCAAAAATCACAGGGTTAGCAAGCAAAGAGGCCAGGTTCGATCCTTACTGCCCACCTTGCTCTACGACCTCCCTTAGTATGAAAATCCCAACAAGGACTTCCTGGGTGACCCAGTGCTTCGGTATCCACCTGCTGATGCAGGAGACACGGGTTCAGTCCCTGATCCGGGAGGTTCCCACATGCCCGGGAGCCACGACTACTGAAGCCCACGTGCTGTAGACACAAGGGCACACGGGCTTGTTGTGTTGTGCCCCACAACAGGAGAGTAGCCCTTGCAACTAGAGGCAGTTAGAGAAAACCCGTGCGCAGCAACAAACACCCAGCATGGCCAAAAATAAATAAATAAAACCTATTTCTAAAAAAAAAAGAAAGAAAGAAATCCCAAAGGTATCTGTAATATCATTAATCAGAGAGGGGCTTAATATTCAGACATAATTGAAGTGATCTAAGGCAAAGGACAAAAAAAAAAGCCTCACCGTCCTCTCCTTCTGTCTTTGTGTTCTAACAAGCATTTCTATGATTCTCAAGAACTAATCCTTTTATTTCCATAATTGATTCTTTTTGTTTTTTCTCTTTGCTTTCCCAGCTAAATGCTGTAAAATATATTTTACTACCTGTGCTTTTCTTCTTTCTTACCTACTATGTTAAAGCTCTCTTGACAGGGGCCTAAATTTCCCTTCTTTGTTATCTGAAGTCTCTCTATTGTAGGATTTTTTTTTAATGCAGAGCCTGAGTTCCAGGAGAACAGAAAGCTGGTCTAATTTATCCTCCATTCTATCCATGCGTGGAATCTACATCAGTTCTAGGCACAAAATAAAAAAAGACACTATAAATATGTCTGAATAAACAAATAAGAGCACTTTAGGTGCAGGTAAAATAACTGGACCCCAGATTTTCCTGGGGGTCCAGTGGTTAAGAATCTACCTGCCGATGCAGGGGACACAGGTTCGATCCCTGGTCCAGGAAGATTCCACGTGCTGCAGAACTACTAAGCGCGCGAGCCACAGCTACTGAAGCCCTCAAACCTAAAGCCCGTGCTCCACATTAAGAGAAGCCACCGCAGTGAGAAGCCGAGCGCAGCAACTGGAGAGTAGCCCCACTTGCCGCAACGAGAGAAAGCCCTCGAGCAGCCACGAAGACCCAGTGAAGCCAAAAAATAAGTAAAAATGAAAAACAAGACCTAAAAGATGATGGCAGGGCAGGGAAGGAGGGATAGCTGAATTTACTGAAGTCAGGAGGTCCTGGAAAAGTGGAAACTAGCATCTGTTTTGTGAGGGACCTTCCGCTCTGTATTCTAGAGAGGCAAGATTGGGAAGAAACTAGAGCGAGTACTGTAATGTGGAGTGAGTCTGGCTTGAAGCCAAGAATGGTGTGCTTTCGAGAAGCTAAAAGAATCTCAGGCCAATCTTCTTGAGCATGCATGGGGCAGGGGGTCCTGATATTATTGGTGCCCACCAGACTGATCCAACACAGGGAGAAATTTTCACTTGTTGCTATTTAGTCACTAAATTGTGCCCAACTCTGTGACCCCCGTGGACTGTAGCCCATGGAATTCTCCAGGCAAGAATAATGGAGTGGGTGCATCTCCTTCTCCAGGGGAATCATTTACTTAGGTCTTTTCCTTCTCTGGGGGAATCATTTACTTAGGTCTTTTAAACTCCAGTGCTGCTGCTGCTGCTGTGCGACCCCAGAGATGGCAGCCCACCAGGTTCCCCCATCCCTGGGATTCTCCAGACAAGAACACTGGAGTGGGCTGCCATTTCCTTCTCCAATGCACGAAACTCCAATAGATTTCAATAAATTCTCCCAAAGTCAAGTTCCATCTTTGCCTCGAGCAAAATAAAGGTAGTGAACCCTTTCAAAGTACTTATAAATATTTAGATGGCTGAGATCTTGGCTCGTGAGTCAGCCTCAATCCCGAGTGGATGGTGACTTGTCTGTCTGGCTGCTCTCTGATCAGAGTGAATGGCCCTAAATGATTTCCCGTTCCTATTTGGAAAAGGATAGGTCACTAGTTTTGTTGTTTGCAAGGGCTGCAGTGACAAATTATCACAAACTATGTGAATTTATTTTACAGTTTTAGAGACACGGCCCTGTCAGCAGGGCCTTGCTTCCACTGATTGCATGCATGCTCGGTCATGTCTGACTCTGTGCCACTGTGCACTGTAGCCCGCCAGGCTCCTCTGTAATACTGGAGTGGGTTGCCATTCCCTTCTCCAGGGGCTCTTCCTGACCCGGGATCAAACCCAGGTCTCCTGCATTACAGGCAGATTCTTTACCATCTGAGCCACTAGGGAAGCCCAGAATATAACTCATAGGCAATTACTGCCTTTTGTACATAAATAAGAAAAACAGTGTGAAGTTTTTTTTTCTTTACCTTTAATGCCTTTTATGTTCAAGGATACCTTAGGACCAACCACTCTTCCTGCTGTTTTCTCCTAGCTCCTTGCCCGAACCTGCAACATATCTGCATCATCAGATCACATCTCCTTACACACCCATCTTCTCAAGAAGGCTGTGAGTTCCCCAGAGGGAGGGCGAGAATCTCTAAAATCTTCTTTGATTCCATGGCACAAAGTATATCTTGGCTATACCTCGGGATCACCTAGGGAGTTCTAAAAATATTGATTCCTGGCTTTCTTCCCCAAAGATGATCATTTAGTGCACCTGAGATGTGGCTGGGAATCAAAATTTTAAAGCTCCCCAGGTGACTTTAATACACAGGCAGCCAAAGTTTGAGAATCAAGCACTGAGGTTTGGTAGCAGCAGCAACAACAGCTAACATTTATTGATCCCTTGTGATGTGGCCCTGGCACTGTGCTCTGTAATTGATATGCATTGATTCATTCGTGATGTTGCTGTTGTTTAGTCACTAAGTTGTGTCTGATCCTTTTGGAACCCATGGACTGCTGCCTGCCAAGCTCCTCTGTCCATGGGATTTCCCAGGCAAACACGATGCTGGATGCTTGGGGCTGGTGCACTGGGACGGCCCAGAGGGATGGTATGGGGAGGGAGGAGGGAGGAGGGTTCGGGATGGGGAACACATGTATACCTGTGGCGGATTCATTTTGATAATTGGCAAAACTAATACAATTATGTAAAGTTTAAAAATAAAATAAAATTAGAAAAAAAAAAAAAGAATACTGGAGTGGGTTACCATTTTCTTCTCCAGGGGATCTTCCTGACCCTGGGATCAAACCTGTGTCTCCTACATTGGCAGGCCAGTTCTTTACCACTGAGCCACCAGTGAAGTCCTTCATTCATGATACAACCATCCTAAAAGGTAGCAACTATCATTATACCCAGTGCTTCCCTGGTAGCTCAGGTGGTAAAGAATCTGTCTATAATGCAAGAGACCCAGGTTCTGTCCCTGGGTTGGGAAGATCCCCTGGAGAAGGAAATGGCAACCCACTCCAGTATTCTTGCCTGGAGAATCCCCATGGACAGAGGAGCCTGGTGGGCTAAAGTCCCTGGGGACACAAAGAGTCAAACATGACTGGATGACTTCCACATTATTATTCCCACATTAAATAGGAGGAAAATGAAGTCTAAACATTTACTCAAAGTTACCCAGCTAATAGGGGCTGGAGCCAGGCTCTCAATTCTCTAGAGATCTACACACCCACCCCAGCTCCACCCCGCTTCTGCCCTTTACCGTCACATCATACTACTTTCACCATGCTCTGGGTCTCCCTCTATTGTCACACACGAGATGCTCCATAAACATCCCCCTCAAGCTTTACTGAAGTCAGTTCAGTTCAGTTCAGTCGCTCAGTCGTGTCCAACTCTTTGCAACCCCATGAACAAAGCACACCAGGCCTCCCTGTCCATCACCAACTCCTGGAGTTCACTCAAACTCATGTCCATTGAGTTAGTGATGCCATCCAGCCATCTCATCCTCTGTTTTCCACTTCTCCTCCCTCCTTCAATCTTTCCCAGCATCAGAGTCTTTTCCAATGAGTCAGCTCTCCGAATCAGGTGGCCAAAGTATTGGAGTTTCAGCTTCAATATCAGTCCTTCCAATGAATATTCAGGACTGATTTCCTTTAGGATTCCTTTAGTCTCCTTGCAGTCCAGGGGACTCTCAAGAGTCTTCTCCAACACCACAGTTCAAAAGCATCTATTCCTCAGTGCTCAGCTTTCTTTATAGTCCAACTCTTATATCCATACACGACTACTGGATAGCCTTGACTAGACAGAGCTTTGTTGGCAAAGTAATGTCTCTGCTTTTTAATATGCTGTCTAGGTTGGACATAGCTTTTCTTCCAAGGAGTAAGCATCTTTTTATTTCATGGCTGCAGTCACCATCTGCAGTGATTTTGGAGCCCAAAAAAGTAAAGTCTGACACTGTTTCCACTGTTTCCCCATCTACGTGCAATGAAGTGATGGGATCAGATGCCATGATCTTTGTTTTCTGAGTTTTGAGCTTTAAGCCAACTTTTTCACCCTCCTCTTTCACTTTCATCAACAGGCTCTTCAGTTCTTCTTCACTTTCTGCCATAAGAGTGGTGTCATCTGCATATCTGAGGTTATTGATATTTCTCTCAGCAATCTTGATTCCAGCTTGTGCTTCTTCCAGCCCAGTGTTTCTCATGATGTACTCTGCATAGAAGTTAAATAAGCATGGTGACAATATACAGCCTTGATGTACTCCTTTCCTTATTTGGAACCAGTCTGTTGTTCCATGTCCAGTGCTAACTGTTGCTTCTTGACCTGCATTCTCAAGAGGCAGGTCAGATGGTCTGATATTCCCATATTTTTCATAATTTTCCACAGTTTATTGAAGTATAATTGAAAAATAAAACACTGTATTTATTTAAGGTGTACAATGGTGGCTCAGTGGTAAAGAATCCACCTACCAATGCAGGAGATGTGGGTTTGATCCCTGGGCCAGGAAGGTCCCTTGGAGAAGGAAGTGGCAACCCATTCCAGTATTCTTGTTCAAGAAATCCCATGGACAGAGCATCCTGGTGGGTTACAGTCCATGGGGTTGCAAAAGGGTCAGACACAACTTAGTGACTAGACAAGAGCAACAACAAGGTGTACAGTCTGATGGTTTGATCTACATATACACTGTGAAGTGATTACCACAATCAAGCTATTCAATAGTACATGAACTGAGAACTTCCAGATGTTCAAGCTGGATTAAGAAAAGGCAGAGGAACCAGAGATCAAATTACCAGTATCAGCTGGATCATAAAAAAAGCAAGAGAATTTCAGAAAAACATCTGCTTCATTGACTACACTAAAGCCTTTAACTGGGTGGGTCACAACAAACTGTGGAAAATTCTTGAAGAGATGGGAATACTAGACCACCTCATCCGCCTCCTGAGAAACCTGTATGCATGTCCGGAAGCAACAATTAGATCCAGAAATGGAACAATGGACTGGTTCCAAATTGGTAAAGGAGTACAAGGCTGAATATTGTCACCCTGCTCATTTAACTTATATGCAAAGTACATCATGTGAAATACCAGGCTGGATGAAGCACAAGCTGGAATCAAGATTGCCAGGAGAAATATCAATAACCTCAGATACGTAGATGACACCACCCTTATGGCAGAAAGTGAAGAACTAAAGAGCCTCATGATGAAGGTGAAAGAGGAGAGTGAAAAGGCGGGCTTAAAACTCAACATTCAAAAAACTAAGATCATGGCATCTGGTCCCGTCACTTCATAGAAAATAGATGGGGAAACAGTGACAGATTTTATTTTATTTTCTTGGGCTCCAAAATCACTGCAGATGGTGACTGTAGCCTTAAAATTAAAAAATGCTTGCTCCTTGGAAGAAAAGCTATGACCAACTTAGACACATATTAAAAAGCAGAGACATTCCTTTGCCAGCAAATGCCCATCTAGTCAAGGCTATGGTTTTTCCCACAGTCATATATGGATGTGAGAGTTGGACCATAAAGAAGGGTAGGTCAAAGAACTGACACTTGAACTGTGCTGCTGGAGAAGACTCTTGAGAGTTCTTGGACTGCAAGGAGATCAAACCAGTCAGTCCTAAAGGAAATCAGTCCTGAATATTCATTGGAAGGACTGATGCTGAAGTTGAAGTTCCTATACTTTGGCCACCTGAAGAAAAGAGCCAACTCATTAGAAAAGACCCTGATGCTGGGGAAGATTGAGGGCAGGAGGAGAAGGGGATGACAGAGGATGAGATGGTTGGATGGACACGAGTTTAAGAAACTTCCAGGAGATGGTGATGGACAGGGAAGCCTAGCGTGCTGCAGTCCATGGGGTTGCAAAGAGTCGGACACGACTGGGAAACTCAACAACAACGCGACAACAGTCAAGCTAAGTAACAGCTCCGTCACCTTACGTAGTTCACACCACTTCATGTGTGTGGGTTGACAACTACTGTTTGTAGTTTTTTCAAATGCCTGTGAAACATATACTGAGAATTCCACATCCTGGGCCAGAAAACAACCCTCAAGTGACTGAGCAGAACTAATATCACTCAGAATGCATTCTCCAGCCACAATGGAATCTTGTTAGAAATCAATAAAAGAAAGATAATGGGAAAATCTCCAAACAATTGGAAATGAAATGATACATTTTTCAGTAACCCATGGGTCAAAAACACAGTATCAAGAGAAATAAAATATACACTGAACTAAATGTAAATGATGATACAACAGAACAAAAACTGTGGCCCACAGCTGAAACAGTGCTGACAGGGAAATTTATAGCACTGGCTGCATTCATTAGGGCTTCCCTGATAGCTCAGTTGGTAAACAATCCGCCTGCAATGTGGGAGACCTGGGTTTTATCCCTGGGCGGGGAAGATCCCCTGGGGAAGGGAAAGGCTGCCCACTTCAGTATTCTGGCCTGGAGAGTTGCATGGACTATGTATAGTCCATGGGGTCTCATTCATTAGAAACAAGGAAAGTTTAAGATCAATAATCTAAGGATCCACCTCAGAAAACTAGAAAAAGAAGAAAATAAACGCAAAGTGAGTAGAGGAAGGTACTGTTTCATGTAACAGCAGAGTCAGCGCAGTTGCTTATAGGAAAATAATAGAGATGATAGTGAAACATGGGACTGCTGCTTCGAAAAGGCAAATCACATGGACACAATTCTAGACGACTGACAAAGGGAAAAAGAGAGAGTAAAACATCGTAATATTAGGAATACAACAAACGATATCCTGTGGGCCCTGCAGACATGAGACAATAAGGAAATGCTACAAACACCTCTGTATACGTAAACTTGACATCTTAAATGAAATGGGCCACTTCTTTAAAAAATACAAACTATCAGAACTCACTCACTATGAAATAGATAATGGGAATAATGCTACAGCTATGAAGGAAAGTGACTGTGTAATATATAAACTTCCAGGCCCACATGGTTTCCCTGAAAAATTCTAATAAGCATTTAAGGAAGAAACACCACCAAATCTAAACAATCTCTCCCCCAAAATGGAAGACGAAGGAAAATACATCAAATCATTTGAAGAAGTTAGTATTAAGCAGACAGCTTAATACCCAAACCAGTCAAAGACTGTTCAAAGGGAGAAAATGTTAGTCACTCAGTCATGTCTGACTTTTTGCGACTCCACAGACTTTAGCCCGCCAGGCTCCTCTGTCCATGGGATTCTCCAGGCAAGAATACTGGAGTGGGTAGCCATTCCCATCTCCAGGGGATCTTCCTGACTCAGGGATTGAATCAGGGTCTCCTGCATCACAGGCACATTCTTTACCATCTGAGCCACCAGGGAAGCCCAATTAGAGCAGGAGACACTGTTACAACAGCAGGCTGACTCAAGGAAGACTCAATGCCTTTCACAGACTAGTAGCCAATTTTTATAGCCTTGAGACAAAATTCCTGCTGCAAGGGTAGCTTTAGATGATTGGCTAGTGTGCTATAGGGAGGATATTTTACCTAATGTGGAGTCAGGGAGTTGACCAGTGTAGGTCAGGGGGCTCATGGCAGTGGTTGCTACGGGGCTCGATCAGTTCCAGGGAAGACGTTGGTACAGAGCTCCACATCTGTGGCCTTGGTAAAAGACTTTACACCTGCGACCTTGGTATAGGGCTCTACAGGGTACACTGGATCACTCCACATTAATTCTTACAATTTCATGTGAACTTACATTATCTCAAAATAAAAAAAAAAAAACCTTAAAAAAATGACAGTGGTACTGAAATGATTTAACACAGGAAGCATATTGCTGTTACTGGATTGCCTGTCGATTTGACTTCACAATATTTCAGAGGGACTAAGGAATCAAATCCAATCCAAACCATTCCCCTTTGAAACACCGATGACAAGTTACTTCAAGTATTACTTCCCGTGAATACTCAGAACCTTCCTCATCAATGCTAGCATCACACGTGCAAACCACAAGACTGCTTCCTCTGGGTCAGAGGGCTATTTCTGTACCCAGAGCGGTGCACAGAATGAAACTCTGGGAAGCAGAGATCAGGCAAAAGGCCTAGCTGACGCTTTGGGATGGATATATAACAGTGAGTCACTTCCAAGTTGTCAGAAAGAGTATATCATCGAGGACACCGGGAAGGGATTCCCAGGTGTCTGAGCAACAGACCAGAGAGCCTAGGAAACCGGCCAGCCAGCCGTTCATCAGACTGATAAGCAGCCCGTGGATGGGGCCATGGAATGATTTTACTGTCTCCTAAACAGCTCCATCTGTGGCCGCTGTGGTCGCAGCAAGGTCTGTCTGCAGGCGGCAAAGTGTGGGAACCGGAAGGTGGCAGGCTGAGATGCTGATGGGCTTTGTGGGATGAGCTGTGTGAGCGCGGCCCTGGCGAACAGTGGGACCGAAGCCGCCTGGCCGGCTATGGTCCATAGGGTTGCAAATAGTCAGACACAACTGAAGCGACTTAGCGTGGGATGTGCTTGGTGTGTTTGGAGCTGGCATCCTAGATTCCGGGGGCTAAAGATGATAAAACCAGGAGCATAGAGTTGACTTTCAGGAACTCCAAGAGCATGAATTGCTCTCATGTCCAGAGCTTTTCTGGAAAACGTTAAAAGAACAGGATTAATTATTTCCCTTGTTAAGTCTAAGAGCAGTTTGACATTCTGGACCACAGTTTCCCAGCCACACAGTCTGCTCGATTCTTGTTAATGACCCATCATGATGGTTGGGCTTGTCCGTGTCATAAATTCAGAGCTGGACCTGGTGACCTTCTGAAGAGCAGGCGAGGAAGCCTGGGTCACCTGAAGAGCAGGTAGGCGACCTTCACCCCTCTCTTGACTGACAGGTTACAAACCGCGGAGATTAAAGGTCAAGACTGAGGCTTGGCTTGCCAAGAAAATGTTCCCTTCTCTTCTTGTCAGGTGGAGAAAATGACACCAGGAAGAAGCACAGACTTGAGAAGCATGAAAAAGGCTCAGGGAGGGTCCTGGCATTTTTAAAAAGGGCCCAGAGGAACCATCGGAGGATTCTTGGTGGGAAAATGCTGTGAGCAGATGGTCCTGGTGTGGACTGAGACCCTTAGGCTGTTTCTGAGAAGCAGGAGGGAGGGAAGGAGACACGGCAGGGCCTGCTGACTTCCAGGTGGACAGATGGACGTCATCCTTTTGAATACTTCCTAGGATGGAGGCAGGAAGGGCAGGGCTTCTCAGCCAGGACACGACAGCCATCTCGGGCCACACAATCCTCTGTGCCCTGTAGGAGGTTTAAGGGCATCCCTGGCCTCTACCCAGGCATGTTTGTTGAGTGTTAATTTGTGCCAGAAGTGGCGACAGCCAATCTCATTGTCTACTCAGTCTTTACAAGGGTCCAAATTGGTTACCATTAGCAACCTCATTTAACAGATGATGAATCTTCACTCAAGGTGAAAGGAAGTAGCCAAAAGTCAAACCGCGGGCAGGAAGGTGACTCTCAAATGCACAAGCCTCTGACCCCAGAGAGTTGGACTTTTCTTTCCAGCAAGTACAAAAATAAAACTTATATCCAGTTGTGAGAAATGTCATAAATATAAGCAGTGCTTTAGAAGTCCTCAGAACTCAGTACGAGTAGAAGGGAAAATACACAGGACGGCAGAGGACTCGAGAGAACCCAATAGTGTCTACAGCCTAGAGTGCAGTCAGCATCAACTCTTAGTCAAGAATGGAGAGCAGCTAGGAACTTTTCAAAAAGCCTTGAAGCAGAAAAGGCAAATAGGCTGAAGCAGGGGATACTAGTAAGTGAACGTTCTGGTAGGAACCAGGCAGAGTCTTCAGGGAGGTTGAGAATGGATGTGCCAGCCTAGGAAAAGGAAGAGGTCCTTGATACGGCAGCAGAGTGCAGGACACTGAATTTAGGAGAATTTGTAGCCACTGCCTCAGTCACTCAGTGCGAATGCATGTAACGAGACATGACACATGAAAATACAGCTCTGCAGCTGGGCATAAATTGGTCCTACAGGACCGGGTGATTCATGACATCCGAGGCAGCACTGTGTTACAAGATGCTGTGGCACGTTGAAACTTCAGCCCCATAATTCAACATGACGGCTGCAATGTCCAGAGAAGAAACATCTGTATCTGCATCAGTTCTGGTGCTCTGGGTGGTGGCCGTCTGAGGGACGTTATCAAGAAAGAGCCCCGGCCAAAGCTGGCAAGAAGCTGGCCAGGGAAGGAGGTGATAAACATGCAGGATAAAATTTCAGGACCCTATCACAGGACTGCTCTGTCTGTCTATGCAGTCATGTCCAATTCTTTGTGATCCCATGCGCTAATAGCCCACTGGGCTCCTCTGTCCAAGGGGTTCTCCAGGCAAGAATATTGGAGTGGGTTGCCATTTTCTCCTCCAGGGGATCTTCCCAACCTAGGGATTAAACCCTCATCTCTTGTGTCTCCTGCGTTGGCAGATGGATTCTTTACCACCAAGCCACCTGGGAAGTTGCAAGGCTGTTAGTGATGATAAAAGTGAGTCTTTATTTGTGCCAACCAGGGAAAATCAGCAAATACATGTTCACTGAGAACAATCAATGCATTATCTCATTTAATTCTTGGAACCAACTTAAAGAGTCAGGAATAATCCTTACTTTATTGATGAAACAAGAGTTAGGAATATCGTCCAGTGGCACCATAGCTAGAAGTTGGCAGAGCTGGGATTCAAAAGAGAGAGAGATGTCTGACAAGGACCTATGGTACAGCTCAGGGAACTCTGCTCAATATTGTGTAACAACCTAATTGGGAAAACAATTTGAAAAAGAATAGATGCATGTATATGTATAACTGAATCACTTTGTCATTCACCTGAAACTAACACAATATGATTAATCAACTCTGTGTGTGTGTGTGTTAGTTGCTCAGTCGTATCCAACTCTTGGTGACCTCAAAGACAGTAGCCTGCCAGGCTCCTCTGTCCATGGGATGCCCCAGGCAAGAAAACTGGGGTGGGTATTCCCTTCTCCAGGGGATCTTCCTGACCCAGGGATCAAACCTGGGTCTCCTGCACTGCAGGTGAATCAACTATGCTCCAGTATAAAATAAAAAGTTTAAAAAAGTGTCTGAGTCTAAAACCCACAGATGCAAACACTGCACTCCACTCCTCCCAGCATCTAGCAGAAGTGCTCTGAGCGCAGTGGGAGGAGGACCTGTGTGAAATACATGAGTGACTGTGGCTTTGATGAGGTGACTCCCATGGCCAGATGACTTTGATTAGAGACCTTTACCGATTGAATGTCTACAGAGGTGTTTAGCCCCCAGAATTAAGGGATGACATTTACATAAATATTGGAATATTCTGCATAAAAATCCATCTTTCCTGTGACTTTGGGAAGACTGGAAAATGTAGTAGTTCTCAGCTCCCTCAGCAGTCATCTGCTGGAGCAGATGATGTCCAATTTGCTGCATTCCCCACCTCTCCCTACTACCTACTGCTGCTGCTAAGTCACTTCTACTACTGCTACTGCTAAGTCACTTCAGTCGTGTCTGACTCTGTGCAACCCCATAGACGGCAGCCCACCAGGCTCCCCCATCCCTGGGATTCTCCAGGCAAGAACACTGGAGTGGGTTGCCATTTCCTTCTCCAATGCATGAAAGTGAAAGTGAAAGTGAAGTCACTCAGTCGTGTCCAACTCTTGGCAACCCCATGGACTGCCACCTACCAGGCTCCTCTGTCCATGGGATTTTCCAGGCAAGAGTACCGGAGTGGGGTGCCATTGCCTTCTCCGCTCCCTATTGCCTCTCCAAGTCTAAATCCAAATGCTTCTGGACATGGATCATTGCCTTTGGGGTGTTTTTCTTTCAGATGATGAAGTAAAAAGTGAAACAGTTTTTATACTCATCTCCATCCAATACTTTCCCTGGTAGCTTAGTTGGTAAAGAATCTGCCTGCAGTGCAGGACACCCAGGTTTGATCCCTGGGTTGGGAAGACCCTCTGGAGAAGGAAATGGCAACCCACTCCAGTACTCTTGTCTGGAAAATCCCATGAACAGAGGAGCCTTGTGGGCTACAGTCCATGGGATTGCAAGAGTCAGACATGACTTAGCGACTAAACCACCACTATCCAAGGCAGGAAAACGAACACAGACTGAGAGGGCCACACATTTCCGAAAGACTTGGTTTTGTGAAAGTGAAATATATCCTATGTGTTTAATATACTCACAAGGGGATGTCTGTGTCAGAAGTGTACATCTAACCCAGGCGACTTGACTCATCTTCATTTCTAGCTTGATCTCTGCATGGATTTGACTTTCAGCCCCCTGTCTAGACAGTCAATTTCAACAGCCCAATAGCACAAAGGGTCTTGTCAATACAAGGTCTGGTCTGTTTGAGAGCAATCAGGAGAATCTATAACAAATCAGAACTAGTCATTTGGTTGTTACTCTACATGAATATAAGGATTCATACATATTTCAGGAGTTAGATCTTGAAACCATCACCGATCTATCTCATTTGTGTTTTGGAGCAAAAATCTACTGTAAGATAATGATAATAAAAACAATAAATACTACCCTCTATGAGGCTACCTACCATGATCCTGATATTTCGTGAGTTCTATACATAGGTTGTATCATTCATTTTAATTATCCCTTGAAATGAAGGTGTCATCTAATCCCAGCTTTTCCAATAAGGCAGTTGATACTCAATCAAGGTTAAGACAAAAACTCAGGTCTAAGTCCAAAGCCCGAATTCTTTCCACCCTCCTACCCTGCTTTAACTTTGTCTGATTGTAATGTGGCCAACTCTGCTTTCCTTTTCAATTTTTTCCTGTGGTTTGCTTGCTGATTTTTCTTTTCTTTGTAACCTTTTTTTGCCATTTAAGACACTCACAAGCAATGTAACTTGGATTTAAAGACAATTCTTCTAAGGATCTTTTTTACAAGGAGTTTGGCTCACAGTAGAAAAATACATACGTCTGTGTAGTGAAACAGAGCACTGTACACAGAAGGTAATCCATGAACATTGTGTTGCAGGGAGATGGTCAACATAAAATGGGAAAGAAAAAGAATTTTTTTTGGCTGCGCTGGGTCTTCGTTGCAATGCACAGGCTTCTCTAGTTGCAGTACAAGGGCTTAGTTGCCCTACAGCATGTGGAGCCTTAGTTCCCTGACTAGGGATTGAACCTGCTTCCCTTGCATTGGAAGGTGGATTCTTAACCACTGGACCATCAGGGAAGTCCTGGAAGAGAAAGTTTTAAGTTAAACAAAGCTGGATGTTTCACGACTTAGCTCCTGGGAGCTGTAAAGGTGTGGGTATCTGAGGCTTGCGTCTTTTTCTTCTTATTCTCTCCTCTAAAGATGCTGAAGGAATTTCTTGTCCAGAAACCCTAATCAATATGGTTAAAAGTTCAGGGAATATTGCAAAGCTATACAAGCCTCCCAGTCCCTGGAAACCACCACTCTGCTCTCTGTTTCTATGGGTTTGACTCCCGCATATAAGGGATTCATACACTATTTGTCTTTCTCTGACTTATTTTGCTTGGCAGAATGCCCCCAAGGTCCTTCCGTGTGATCACAAATGCCAGGGTTTCCTTTCTTTTCCTGGCTGAATAATATTCCACGACTGAGTTACTGAACATACATATCACTTCCCACATCTTCTTTATCCATTCATCCATCTTTGGACCTTTTCCTTTGCTTCCTAACATCCTTCTCTGATGGACATGAGCATGTCATGTTTGGAGGAGAGAGGACCAGAGGGAAGGAAGAGCAGCTCTTGTCTCTAAAATCTGTATTCTCTCCCTCCACATCTGCTTCCCTCCTCCCATCACCATCACCATTGGGATCGCTCTCTGTCTTTCATTCTGTCTCAGCCTCATCCCTTTGCTTCTATTTCTGCTTCCTCTCTGCCTCCCAGCTTCCCCTGTTCTTGACTCCTTCCTCTCTCTTACATGGGTCATGACTCCAACCTTTGAAATGCTCTTTGTTTGAAATGCTCTGTGAAAACCCCTGTTTAATTAAATCACGAATAATGGCTCTGAGAGATGGAAGAAGTGAAGACATCCACTGAAGCTCCAGCCACAACAGCCTCAGGAGCGTGGAGTGACAAGGGAAGTGGGGGGTGAGGGAGAGGATGTGTGTTGGGTGCAGGCGTTTGACAGCACTGAATCTGCAGAGGGTTCCCCTGGGGCCAGCTCCACGGCTTCCTAGGAACAAGGCCGGCTGAACACTGCACAGGCTTTCTGCAGAGCTCTGAGCACCAAGCCCGCCTCCTTCCCCACAACTTGGAGGGCTGGAAAGCAACAAAAACTCTCTTGGCCAGCCTCCGGTCTAGCCAGTGACAAAGCTGACGGCGTGAACAGCTCCCCAGCCCCTGTTCAAAGGATCCAGGGTCTTCAAGTGCCCTGGTGGCAAGCAGAGATCTCTTCTCATCCATTTCTGTTGAGGATCCTGCTGGTTGTTTCCTGATCTACTCCGTGTGTGTTAAGTCACTACAGTCATGTCCAGTTCTTTGTTACCCCACGGACTGTAGTGCACTAGGCTCCTCTGTCGATGGGATTCTCCAGGCAAGAATACTGGAGTGGGTTGCCATGCCATCTGCCAGGGGATCTTCCCGACCCTGGGAGTGAACCGTCATCTCTTACATTTCCAACACTGGCAGGTGGGTTCTTTACCATTAGCACCACTGGGAAGCCTTCCCTGGTGGCTCAAATGGTAACTATCTACCTCTGACCCCATCTAATGTCTTCACTGGAAGACTCTGCATCCTGTGTGTTCATCTCTGTCCAGAAGACCGAGTTCTCCATGAAGTGATCTTTTAAAACCAAAGTATAATTTACCTATAAAACACAGAATTTGTAACTACTCAGCCAGATTAATTTTTGTGAGTACAAACCTCTGTGAAATTAGCATGAGATCAAGATATTGAAAATTTCTATCATGCCAGAAAATTTGCTTCTGCCCCCTCTCAGGCTATAGCAATCATTCTTCTGACTTCTGCCACCATGGATTTGCTTGGCCCATTCTTGAACTTCATAAGAATGAAATCATACCATATTTAATTCATATATACAAAATCATACCATATTTATGCTTTTGTGCCTTCCTCCTTTGCTCCACATCATGTTTTTGAGATTTATTAATATTTTTGCATGTAGAGCCACTTGTTTTTTTTAGGAAGGAATATACTACAGTTTGTTCATTCTTTTTTTTTCTATTGAGAGAAGTCACATTTTAAATGATAAAGTGCTGATATTTGGAAAATTCTCAGTGGAAAGAGAAAGAAAGCTCATCCTATTGAAGCAAAAATATTGTCAACGCTGTAATATCAAAACTTCCTGGGGCTGTCTTGTTTTATCTCAGGACCTTGGTGGGGAAATGTAGGTGACATCTTTGGGATTTTTCCTGGAGAAGTAGGCTGGCTAGAAGTGTCTGAAGCTACACTGCTGGGTTAGGGACTCTCCCTCTAAACTGGACTCTGGGTGCAGGGAACCTCAATAAATAACACTGAAACACACTAAGATGTAGTAAGGGCTTCCCTGGTGGCTCAGTTGGTAAAGAATCCACCTGCAATGCAGGAGACCACCTGCAATCCAGGAGCTGGGAGTTCAATCCTTGGGTCAGGGAGTTCCCCTGGAGAAGGAAACAACAACCTACTCCAGTATTCTTGCCTGAAAAATCCCATGGGCAGAGGAGCCTGGCAGGCTAGTAGAAAAGCATGAACCCAGACAGACCATCTGGGTTTAGTTCCTGGAAGTTAGTCTTAGCTATGTAATGTTCAGAAAATAACTGAAGTGTCATATGTCTCAGATTCCACATTGTGAAGCAGGTTAGTGAAGCAGACTTCATAACATTGTGAGGTTTCAGTGAGACACCTGACACATCATAGGAAAATGCATATTCAGAAAAGAACTCTATTCTTGGGCTGTGGTTTTTCAGAAGCTTCTTAGAGAAGTGAGATTTGGGAGTGAGCTTTTTCTACTGGGAAAAAGACATAAAAGAGGGGACTTCCCAGTGGCTAAGACTCTGTGCTCCCAAAGCAGGAGGCCTGGGTTCTATCCCTGGTTGGGGGACTAGATCCCACTTGCCACAACTAAGAGTTTGCTTGAAACAACTAAAGACCCCACATACTGAAACTAACAACTGGCGCAGTCAAATAATAAAACAGAAAAATACATGTTTTTTAAACGATATTAAGGAAACTTAACTTTCAAGGAAGAATTCCATGGCATATTCTAATACAAGGGCATTAAACATTCTTTCCAGGACTTGTGGAGTCATGGCTATTGTCTGCATCCCCTGCAGGACTAGAAACCAACAAAATACACACTCCATTGTGGTTTGTATCTGGGTCCCACCAGGTACTCTCTGCCCTCATTCTGTCCCTTTTGATCAAGTTCATTGCCATGCAATCTTCTGGGACCCCAGCACCCCCTTTCTCTGCTTCATCACTTCACCACCTTAACTGCTTCGTCCCACTGGTTTACACATACGGCTTCACGTAGGTCCTACGGGAAGTCCTTCCACTGACGTGCATTCTCTCCAGGTAATGCCCAGTTTCTCCTCTGTCCTCAGAGCAAAGTTGCTCAGAAGAGTTGGCCTTACTCACCATCCTCGGGTCCTAACCTCTCATACTCTCCTCAAGCCCACTCCCTCGCCGTGACTATTACCAAATGTTGACGACGATCTAGATCTCGCCAAAGCCAATGGATATCCATTCATTCATTCAACAGCTACTTATGACCCTTTCTTCTAGCAACGTCTGTTCTGGGTCCTGGCATAAATCTCTGTACAAAAACAAAGACCCCTGACCCTCCCTGGAGTTTACCTTCCAAAGGAGAGTGACCAGGATGGAAGCCATCATTTTCTCCCTTCTCTCCACAAGCATTTCTTTTCTTGAAACACTTTCTAACTGTATGACCATGGGCAGACAACCTTCTAATACTTCAATTTCCTGCTTTTGAGGGGAGATCATTGAAAGGGCATGACTGGGAGCTGGACCCAGGCAATCGCAGGCTCCTCACCCCTCCCCTGAATTTGGAATGTATGTTCTCCACACAGTCCCACAGTGACAGCCATTTTCAAGGATGCAGCCTTTGAGACACTGATGCTGTGGGGACCATCTGGACCGTTTACAGGACTGAACTCTGTTAAGGCCTCAATATAAACTGTTAAGATTCTGGCAGGCGGGTGCGGAGATCACTCATCACTCAAGGAAAACCATGTATGTAAGTTGCCTTGTTGATTAACCCTGCCTACCAGTCTGGCGTGCCTGCCTCTTTCCTCCTTCCTTCTCTGCCCTCTCTGTAGAGGAGCTAGTTTGTGAATCCTCTGGAAGACCCAAGTGATGATATCTACATGAAATCTACCTGGGAGGGTCCTTGAGGAGATCCAGAGAACTTCAATGTGCCCAGTGCTTCCACACACACATGCACAGAAATGCCAGCTCCAACTCCTGAATTATTTTTCCTTACCCCACAAAATCTTTAATAACTAAGTATGTAACTTTGTATTAGCTATGCTTGTAATTATAAAGTAACCTCCATAATAATATATGCAACAGAATTAAATTGCCTACGGCTCAACATCCATTGTTTTTTTGTTCTTTTTTTTTTAACTTCCAATTTTACGGTTTCCACCAGCTCGATGATTTACAGGCTTGTAATCACCCTTTTCTGCCTGTAAGCGCTGCCAGCCCAGGGACGGCCTTGGCTTGTTTAGTTGAGACCTTCAGAGCTGAACAGCCTGGCCTGAGGCCCTGTTCTCTGGGAATCATATCTTGGGTTTTTCTCTTTCTTTACTCCCTCAACTTTTGATTTTGATATAATTTCAAACTTGCAGAAGAGCTTCAAGATGAGTTCCAAAAAAAATCCCAAGCACCTTTAGCCATTTTCATAACATCTTGCTCCATTTTATGCATCACTCTCCATATGTAGATGATCAAACCCCTATGTCATTCGCTTTAGTGTATATTTCCTCAGATCAAGAATATTCTTTTTTATAAACATAGCATCATCAAATTTGAGAAATTTATCATTGATGTACTATTATCATGAAATCCACAGTTTATATTCAAATGGTGTCAATGAAGTGATAGTCGCTCAGTCGTTTCCAACTCTTTGGGACCCCATGGACTGTAGCCCACCAGGCTTCTCTCTCCATGGAATTCTCCACGCAATAACACTGGAGTGGGTTGCCATTCACTTCTCCAGGGGATCTTCCCAACCCAGGGATTGAATCCAGGTCCCCTGCATTGCAGGCAGTTTCTTTTACCATCTGGGTCACCAGGGAAGTTCTCAAATGGTGTCAACTTCCCCCCAAATGTCTTTTACAGTCCCCACCCCACTCTGCCACCATCCAATCCAGCATTTAGTCACCATGTCTGTTTAATCTTCTTTTATCTAGAATGTTCCTCAGTCCTTCTTCATCTTTCTGATTTATTTATTTTTGATTGTTCTGGATCTTTGTTGCTGTGTGGGCTTTTCTCTCTGGGTGAGGTGAGTGGGGTGTACTCTCTGGTTGCAGCGTACAGGCTTCTCATTGCAGTGGCTCCTCTAGTTTCGGAACACAGGCTGTAGGTGATTGGGCTTCAGCAGTTGTGGTGCACAGGCTTAGTTTCCCTAGGCATATGGGATCTTCTCAGACCAGGGATCAAACCTGTATTTCCTGCATTGGCAGGCAGATTATTTACCACTGAGCCACCAGAGAAGCCCCTCTTTGTCTTTCTTGAGCTTGATATTTTTGGAGAGTTCTGATTGGTTATTTTGTAGAATGGTCCTCAAAATCTCTTGGTCAATGTGGTGTCTACCAGTTTTTTCCACTGTATCTTCACCATTTTCCCCTTAAAATTAATAAATAATTTGCACATACATACTTTGAAAATCTGTATGTATCCTTTTTTTTTTTTAATCAAAGCTTTCCAGCAATGATTCAGCGTTAATTGGTGATTTTCCTAAATCCATCAATCCTTCTATACATATTAGTTGAAATTCTACCATAAAGCAGAGCTTTTCTTTCTTTTCCATGTACTCATGGATTCTTATTTTATTTGATGAGTTCTGACTGTAGCCTACCAGGCTCCTCCCTCCATGGTTTTCTCCAGGCAAGAGTACTGGAGTGGGTTGCCATTTCCTTCTCCAGGGGCTCTTCCCGACCCAGGGATGGAACCTAGGTCTCCCGCATCCCAGGCAAACACTTTAACCTCTGAGCCACCAGGGAAGCCCTTGAAAACCAATATCTAGGCCTAAATGTGCTCACTGCTGATACTATAGCATTGCTTCTATAGCAAGTTCTCCTCAGTAGATAGAGTTAGAAAATACACGTATGTCCAAACACACACACACACACACACACACATTTATTAAATAAAAACCACGACTTGGGACTTCCGTGGTAGTTCAGTGGCTGAGACTCCACACTTCCACTGCAGGGGGCATGGGTTCAATCCTTGGTCAGGGAACTAAGATCCCACATGTGTGGCCAAAAGGAACCCACAAACAAACTTGAGCTTGTACTGATATTTATAATTCTAATCCAGTGGCATCCAGTGGCATTTTCCTCTTTCTATATGTGCAGCAGCTTTTTCTAACAGTGAGAAGCCTAGATCTCATTATCTTCCAAATATTTACTCTTTTGCTCAAGCCCAGGACACACAAAAAATAGTTTCCCAATTGCTAACTCATGCCACTGTAAAGGACTTCTCAGGTGGTACTAGTGGTTAAAAAAAAAAAAAAAAAACGCCTGCCAGTGTAGGTTAGACCTAAGAGACGCAAGTTCGATCCCTGGGTTGGGAAGATCCCCTGGAGGCAGACATGGCAACCCACTCCAGTATTCTTGCCTGGAGAGTCCCATGGACAGAGGAGCCTTGTGGGCCATGGTCCATAGGGTCTTGAAGAGTTGGACACACCTGAAGAGACTTAGCATGCACACATACACGCCAGTGTAAAAAGCAAACCAATTAACTAGAGTTCCAATTTTATTTTTAACTTTTTGGTAAAATTTACATAAAATGAAATACACAAATCTGAAATGTGCACTTCATGAGTTTTGGAAAATGCATCCATCTGTGTAACCTGCAATCCTGTCGCTATACACAGCATTTCCATCACACCAGTAAGTTCCTGTGTGCCCCATTTCTAGGCAATTTCCCACAGGAGGCAGCCATTTTTCCTGATGTTTTTCATCATATGTGAGTTTTACCAATTTTAAAACTTGATATAAATGGAATCAACCAGTATGTTGTCTCGTGTGACCAGCTTCTTTCAGCATAGAAGTAATTTATCTATGTCATTATATGTATAAATCATTCATTCCCGTTTACTGCTAAATTGTTAGTCCATTGTATAAGAATGCCACAGGCTATTTCTATATTTCTTTGTCAATGCTTATTTTGGTTGTTTCCAACCTGGGGCTATGATGGAGTTGCTCTCAGCATTCTTACACAAGTTTTTTGGTGGATGTATAGTTCCATTTCTCTCTGGTATATACCTAGGAGTAGAATTGCTGAGTTATTAGGTGAAAGCTGAGAATTCTTCCTAAAGCAGTTGTATCATTTTACACACCCGCCAGCAGTGTGTGAGGGCTCCTGCTGCTTCACACCTTTGCCAACTTTTGGTGTTCTCGGTCTTTAAGTTTTAGTTATTCAGTGAGGGTATAGTGACCTGTCGTGGTCGGTTTAACTTTGCATTTCCCTGGTTACTAGCGGTGTTGAGCACATTTTCCTGTATTTATCTGAGATTCACATATTTGTTTGTAAGAGGATGTTCAAGGCTTTATCCTTTTTTTCCTTTCTTTGGCTGCACCAAGTGGTATGTGGGATCTTAGTTCCCTCACCCAGGATTGAACCCATGCTCCCTGCATCGACAGCAAGGAGTCTTAACCACTGGACTGCCACAGAAATCCCACTTTGTCCAGTTTTAATTAGATCGTTCTTGGACAGAAGAGGCTGGTGGGCTGCCATCTATAGGGTCACACAGAGTCAGACACAACTGAAGCGACTTAGCAAGCAGCAGATTTATTACTAATTTGCAGGACCTCCTTATGTATTCTGATGCAAATCATTTGTCAGATATGTGTTTTGAAAATATTTTTTCACGGTCTATGTTTTCTTGGTTCATTTTTGTAATGGTGACTTTTCATGAGCAAAATCATTTAATTTTGATGAGGTCTAATGTACCATTTTTTTTTTCTCTTTCCTTTATTGTGCTTAATGAAAGTTTTAACCACTCTCAAGTCATATGGATTTTCACCTACATTTTTTTCCTAAAATTCTATACTTCTGATTTTTTATGGTTAGGTCCATTGTTGTTGGTCAGTCTCCAAGTCATGTTCAGCTTTTCACAGACCCATGGACTACAGCATGCATGCTGCTGCTGCTGCTAAGTCGCTTCAGTCGTGTCCGACTCTGTGACCCCATGGACTGCAGCCTACCAGGCTCCGCCATCCCTAGGATTCTCCAGGCAAGAGTACTGGAGTGGGTTGCCATTTCCTTCTCCAATGCATGAAAGTGAAAAGTCAAAGTGAAGTCGCTCAGTCGTGTCCGACTCTTAGCGACCCCATGGACTGCAGCCTACCAGGCTCCTCCGTCCATGGGATTTGCCAGGCAAGAGTACTGGAGTGGGGTGCCATTGCCTTCTCCAACAGCATGCATAGTCCCTCTCAAATCAATTTTTTGGTATGGCATAAGGAAGAGATAAAGGTTTATTTTTCTTTCCCTAATGAGCTGCTTTGGTGCCTTTGTCTAAAATAATTTAACCATTTGAGTCCCTTTCTGTTCTCTCTGGACCATACCATTGATTTAGTTGTTCTTTTATTTCGCCAATATCACAAGCTTTAGGATAAGTCCGCCAAGTCCGGAACAAAGGTGACAGTTACACGGTATCATATTATGAACTTAATGCCACTGAACCGTACATTTGAAAATTGATGGAATGGTACATTTTATGTTCTGTTTTGTTGCTATTCTGTCCCTAAGTCGTGTCTGACACTTTGTGACTCCATGGACTGCAGCACGCCAGTCCTCTGCCCTTCACTTTCTCCCATAGTTTGCTCAGATTCAGGTCCATTGAGCTGGTGATGCTATATAACCATCTCATCCTCTGCTGCCCCCCTCTCCTTTTGCCATCAGTCTTTCCCAGCATGTTGTGTGCATTTTGTCCATAATATAAAGAGTGTACTGAAAGCTTTTCAATTCATACTGCCCTTGGGGACTTCCTGACAGTCCAGTGGTTGAGACTTAACTTTCTAGTGCATGGGGTGTGGATTTCATCCCTGTTTATTTAACTTATATGCAGAGTATATCATGCAAAATGCTGGGCAGGATTAAGCACAAGCTGGAATCAAGATTGCCGGGAGAAATAACAGTAACCTCAGATATGCAGATGACATCACCCTTATGGCAGAAATTGAAGAAGAACTAAAAAGACTCTTAATGAAAGTGAAAGAAGAGAGTGAAAAAGTTGGCTTAAAACTCAACATTCAGAAAACTAAGATCATGACATCTGGTCCCATCACTTCATGGCAAATAGATGGGGAAATAATGGAAACAGTGAGAGACTTTATGTTTGGGGGCTCCAAAATCACTGCAGATGTGACTGCAGCCATGAAATTAAAAGATGCTTTGAAGTAAGTGAGAAAGAAAAACACCAATACAGTATACTAATGCATATATATGGAATTTAGAAAGATGGTAACAATAACCCTGTATACGAGACAGCAAAAGAGACACTGGTGTATAGAACAGTCTTTTGGACTCTGTAGGAGAGGGAGAGGGTGGGATGATTTGGGAGAATGGCATTGAAACATGTATAATATCATATATGAAATGAGTTGCCAGTCCAGGTTCAATGCACGATACTGGATGCTTGGGGCTGGTGCACTGGGATGACCCAGAGGAATGGTACAGGGAGGGAGGAGGGAGGAGGGTCCAGGATGGGGAACACGTGTATACCTGTGGCAGATTCATGTTGATATATGGCAAAACCAATACAATATTGTAAAGTTAAAAAATAAAATTAAATTAAAAAAAAAAGATGCTTGCTCCTTGGAAGAAAAGCTATGACCAATCTAGACAGCATATTCAAAAGCAGAGACATTCCTTTGCCAACAAAGGCCCATCTAGTCAAAGCTATGGTTTGTGCAGTAGTCATGTATGGATGTGAGAATTGGTCTTTAAAGAAAGCTGAGCACTGAAAAATTTATGCTTTTGAATTGTGATGTTGGAGAAGACTCTTGAGAGTCCCAAGGAGATCCAACCAGTCCATCCTAAAGGAAATCAGTCCTGAATATTCATTGGAAGGACCGATGCTGAAGCTGAAACTCCTATACTTTGGCCACCTGATGCGAAGAGCTGACTCATTTGAAAAGACCCTGATGCTGGGAAAGACTGAAGGCAAGAGAAGGGGATGACAGAGGATGAGATGGTTGGATGGTATCACTGACTCAATGAACATGAGTTTGAGTTAGTTCTGGGAGTTGGTGATAGACAGGGAAGCCTGGCATGCTGCTGTCCATGGGGTCTCAAAGAGTCAGACACGACTGAGCCACTGAACTGAACTGAACAGGGAGCTAAATCCCATACGCCTAATGGCAAAAACCCAAGGCACAAAAGGAAAGCAGTATTGTAACAAATTCAATAAAGACTTTAAAAATGGTCCACATTAAAAAAAAAAAAAATCCTACTGCCCTTGACCCCTCAGGGAAATGTTCATCAGCCACTCCTTCCTCTCTGACACCTCCTCATCCCAAGGCTTCTGGATTGAGGGTGCCCATCATTTTGTTGTCCTTCCTGAAGCCCTGTCTTTCCCATTCCTCCTCCCTCCTCTTCGTGTTGGTTTTTCCAAGGACTCTGTTTTCTCCTCTCTGCTCTTCTTACTCAGAGTATGATCCTTGGGAGGTCTCAACAGCCCCATGGCTGCCCTCCCATTCCCATCTGTGTCCTCAGCCCAGTCCCCTTTCTCGGGTCTAGACCTTTATTGGAAGATGTCTCTTGGATTTCCTACTAGCTTGTTCGGTCAACACCTCAAGTCCACCAGGTCCCAAACCTGACTCAACAGTCCTCTCTTTTCCCCAAATCTCCTTCCCCACCTCCAATGTTCCCCAGTTTACTCACTACCTATGTTACCTTGGGAAGGTTCCCGAAGTGCATCTTACCTGTCAGGGCTATGGGTAGAAAAACATAGTCATGAAAAAGAGGGGATTGAGAAAGAGCTTAAAGATGGAAGTCTGTGCAAAGGAATAGGCAGGTTTAGCAAAGGTGAGGGAAGCTGAAGCACCCTGGGCTGCCAGCGATGGAGAGCCATCCTCACCGCAGGAATAAGAAAAGGGAGAATTTCCCAGAATTCAGGGTGAGCTGAGGGACAGGGCTACCCGATGCACACTGTGGTCGTCAGAGAGGAATCCGGTCCTTGCTAACCCTGCGCCCATCAGGGATGGAGGCAGGGGAAGAAATCACTCCAGTGACTCTTCCCTCTCACACCCCAGTCTCCAGGTGATGTCTCGTAATGGCTGACTCTAACCAGAAGCCAGACAGCCAGGAAACCTGGTTCAAGCAGTCCAGAGAATCCAGTCTCTGGGTCAAAGCAGAGTGGAGAATGAATCTGGTGGGACAAACAGAGAATACCCATCACAGTCACGATGCCTCTTTGCTGTCATATAGAAAACTGGCATTAGAATTATACCTACCTAGGGACTTCCCTGGCAGTCCTGTGGTTAAGACTCTGCACTTTCAATGAAGGGGGCAGGGGTTTGATCCCTTATCGGGGAACTAAGATTTCACATGCCACACTATGGGGCCAAATAATAAACAAAACACAGACATACACATGCATGAAGAATAGTACCTACCTGATGAATCTTTCACGAGCAGCAAATGCTTTATCATGCATAAAGCACCCAGAACACCGTCTGACACATGATAAAATCTCAATAAATGTTTATTACCATGTTTCTTTTCTTCCTTCTTGTCAACTTGATTGAACTAATCCAAAAACACAGTTCGAAGAAAAGCTTCTAGCTCCAAGAGAAGGCAGCTGTCCAAAACATGCTTAATAAGTCCTGGTTGTCCCAATTTGTGCAGCAGTATGCTTTGCTTATCAACATCTGCTCTTTCTGGAAACTGACAGGTAATTTTCTTACCATTTAGCCACTGATTTCTCATATGCAACAGATATATAAATGCATCCATCATCCATTGTGAGGCTGATTTTGAGCAGACTATGAACCCAATGGCCTGTTCCAATTATTTCTGGAATCCATAGGTGAATTCAGATTCATTTGCCTTGAATTTTATGAAAAGCTCATCTTTTATCATCATCTCCTGTCAAGCCAGTCTTGTGTTAGTTGCTTCAAAGAATTACAAAGTGTGTAATTATATCTATGGGGATATATTACATTTAAACCACAATTAGAAGAACAACAAATATGCATGATGGCAAATATGAGACAATCACATAAAGCGCATAAAATTAGTTGTAATTCCCCTAGCTTCACAACATATATCCATAGTATGATTATGCTATATACTATACTTCATATGCTGAATGTTGTATATTACATTATGTATTAAAGCAGAAGTTTTTCAGTTGGACATTACAGGGTAAAATGTAGGTTCTGTCATATACTAATTCTATGAGTTTGGAAAATTTATGTGCTATGGTTAGTCGCTCAGTCGTGTCAGACTCTATGTGACCAGGCTTCTCTGTCCATGGGGATTCTCAAAGCAAGAACACTAGAGTAGGTTGTCATGCCCTCCTCTAGGGGATCTTCAAAATCCAGGGATTAAACCCAGGTCTCCCACATCGCAGGTGGATTCTTTACTGTCTGAGCCACCAGGGAAGGAAAATTTATGGATTATCTTTAAAATTCTTTTATCTCAGTGACTTCCCTGGCAGTCTGGTGGTTAAGACTGGGCACTACCAAAGCAGGTTCATTCGCTGGGTAGGGAACTAAGATCCCATGTGCTGGGCAACCAAAAAATAAAATTAAAAGAATTAATTTCTCTTGTTGCAAAATGAAGACAATGATGTCCAATTCACAGAATTATTATGAGGAGTCAAGTGTGAAACTGTACTATTGGAACTCAGGGTGGGCCATCCCCAAATGTGCCTTATTGGCATATTGATTATTTTGAGTTAAAATTACTTAAGAAATGACCAAGGCAGAGGTATACTCTGACCCTCTGCTCTGTCTCTCTGAAAGCAGGAAGGAAATCTCCACTGTGAAATGTGCCCTCCTTGCATCTGGAGGTAAACGGACACCCTTATCGCCAGAGACAGGGAATTGCGGTCAAGAAGCCTACATAAGGGCTTCCCGGGTGGCACTAATGGTAAAGAATCCACTTGTCACGGCAGGAGATGCAAGAGACTCAGGTTCCATCCCTTGGTCAGGAAGATCCCCTGGAGGAAGAAAAGGCCACCCACTCCAGTATTCTTGCCTGAAAAATCCCACAGACAGAGGAGTCTGGTGGGCTATAGTCCATGAGGTCGTAGAGAGCTGGACATGACTGAGTGACTGAACACACACAAATCCACAGCCCATATAAATAAACCTGTCACTTCTTTAACTGATGACCACAAGCCCTAACACTTGTTTCGATTCTTCACCAGTTAAGCACCCAAAAGCCTAAGTTTCTTTGTCCTGTCAGTTCCTCACATATTTACTGCTTCTCTGTCTAAAGAAAATATAAAAGTTGTCTGCTTTGACCACTTCTTAGGTTCTATTTCTATGAGATCTCCATGTATGCAAATAAAAATTGGTTCCTTTTCCTCCTGTTCAACTGTCTTATAATCAGCCCAGCCACAAGAACTCAAGAGGGACAGAAGTGAAAACCTCCACTTCTTGACAATATGTGAAATGTCTAGTCCTGGGCCCAGAAGATGATTTGTGCTCCATAAATTAAAGATTTGGGGGAATTCCCTGGAGGTCCAGCGATTAGGACTCAGCACTTCCACTGCAGGGGGCTCAGGTTTGATCCCTGGTTGGGGAACTAAGATCCTACAAGCCACACAGCAAATCCAAAAAAAAAAAAAAATTGAAGAGTAGATTATTATGGAAAATCATATTTCTGTTTATCAATATTTATCGTTTACTGGATGGACCATTGCTTTATTTCCCAAAGAGCTGTATCTGGAAGAAGGAATGCTTGCTGTTGTTGTTCAGTCACTAAGTTGTATCCAACTCTTCATGACCCCATGGACTGCAGCACTCCAGGCTTCCCTGTCCACTGTCTCCCAGAGTTTGTTCAAATTCATATCCACTGAGTCAGTGACGCTGTCTAATCATCTCATCCTCTGCCGCCCACCCACTTCTCCTCCTGCCTTCAATCTTTCCCAGCATCAGGGTCTTTTCCAATGAGTCGGCTCTTCCCATCAGGTGGCCAAAGTATTGGAGCTTCAGCTTCAGCATCAGTCCTTCCAATGAATATTCAGGGTTGATTTCCTTTAGGATTGACTGGTTTTATCTCCTTGCTGCTCAAGGGACTTTCAAGAGTCTTCCCCAACACCACAATTTGAAAGTATCGGTTCTTCGGCGCTCAGCCTTCTTTATGGTCCAGCTCTCATCCGTACATGGCTACTGAAAAAAAACAAAACTTTGACCACATGGACCTTGGAAAACTACAATTTGCAAAGAGTCTTTACCTGGAGCGAAGGAGTGATGAGGCCAGGTCATGGGGACGTCTTCCAGGTACTTCTTATTGCAACATGGCCTCCTCCTCATTGCCACTGACCTCTGCTGCTGCTAAGTCACTTCAGTCGTGTCCGACTCTGTGCGACCCCAAAGACAGCAGCCCACCCGGCTTCCCCGTCCCTGGGATTCTCCAGGCAAGAACACTGGAGTGGGTTGCCATTTCCTTCTCCAGCCACTGACCTCGGGCTCTTCTAAAGACAGAGGTTTCTAAGGAAGTCCTGTCACAACATCTGCATTCAGACCAGCTCTCAGGAGGTCAGTACTCATGTCTCTTCCATTGCTCACTGTCAACCCGAGTACGTGGGGCCCTGATCTAAGCTGCATAGCACTTCTCAGGATGAAATGTCTTTGGGCATTTCACACATGCAAAAGCACCAGGTCAGAAAATCCTGAAAAGACCCTAGAGAGTCTGTGTTAGGATGAGATAGCTCTTTTCTGTCTCAGATGCCTCTGGGGATGAGCGGAGGCATAAATTAAATCAACAGATTTAAGAAAATAAAAAGATACGAGGAAATGGATTTTGTTATCATGGTCCCTGAAAAACACCCAGATTAGAAGGTGGTATTAAGTCAGAGTTATGAGTAGGCAGGCAGCAAGGAAATACTCATAATAATGGTAAATATAACGATTACCATGACTAAGCTTTTTGAGTTTTTACTATGTACTAGGCATTGTGCTTTCTATATTTGAGTTCTTAAATCTTCAAACAATGCTGTGGAATCCATGCTATTATTGTCTATATTTTTTCAGATGAGTAAATTGAAACAGAGAAGACAAAAAATTTGCCTGAGGTCACACAGCTAATAAGTGGCAGAGCTAGGATTCAAACCCAGGCAGCTAATGCCAGTCTAGACACAGCCAGCCTCTGACATTGGCTTTTCTCCCAAATGAAAATATGGCCTTGCTGATGTGAGTGTAGGTAAGTGACAAGGACAATCTGATATTTGCAAGCACCCTTTTAAATGGAAACGCATGTATTATCCAGGTAAGTTAATCTGAGAGGTGGGGAGATTTCCGCAAGCCCCAAGAATAAAAAGACAATGGCACAAAGATGATTATGCTGCTTTCTTCATATTTTGGCAGGAATCTACCTGTTGAGACATGGTCATTGCTAATCAAGTGTCATATGAGGGAGACAGGGACCAAGGAAACCTCTGCCCTGGTCATGCTATAACTGTTCCTGCCCTGTGCATTCACTCTGCACTCTTGAAAATGTCTGGAATATTTGCTAATAAAACATACAACCTATTGTAGGTCTCTATGTACATCCATGTGATATATAGAAAGAAAGAAAGAAAGAAATCTTGTCCGACACTTTGTGACCCCAGGGACTATATGTACATGGAATTCTCCAGGCCAGAATACTGGAGTGGATAGCCTTTCCCTTCTCCAGGGGATCTTCCCAACCCAGGGATCAAACCCAGGTCTCCCGCATTGCAGGCGGATTCTTTACAAGCTGAGCCACCAGGGAAGCCCACGTGATATATAACCCACTTGAAATCCCGCAAACAATTGATCCTGTGGGCCTTTTAAAAAAATTTATTAAAGTACAGTTGATTTATAATGCTGTGTTAATTTCTGCTGTACAGCAAAGAGACTCGGTTGTTTATAAATGTTCTTTTTCATGTTCTATTACATTATGGTTTATCACAGGATAGTGACTCTATTCCCTGTGCCATATATGCTAGGACCTCATTGTTTATCTATTCTGTATATAACAGTTTGTATCTGTTAATCCCAAGCTCCCAATCCTCCCCTCCCCTAGTCCCTCCTCCCCTTTGACAACCCCAAGTCTGTTCTCTATGTCTGTGAGTCTGTCTGTGTTTTGTAGATTGGTTCATTTGTGTCTTCGTGTAGGTTCCACATACAAGGGCTATCGCGCGATACTTCTCTTTCCCTTTCTGACTTACTTTACTGAGTGTGATCGTCTCTAGGCCCATCCTTGCTGCTGCAAATGGCATTATTCATTCTTTTTGATAACTGACAGATATCCCACTGTGTATCTATGCCACATCTTCTTTATCCATTCATCTATCGATGGACATTTGTTTCCCTATCTTGGCTTTTGTGAATAGTGCTGCCATGAACATAGGGGCGCATGTATTTTTTTGCATTACATTTTTCTCCAGATATATGCCCAGGAGTAGGAGCGTGGGATCGTATGGTAACTCATGGTCATATCTTTCTCTTTGAACTGGACCTACATAGGAAGTATATCTCTAGCTTTGGTTTTGTTAGAGAGGATCCCCCTGGCTAGTTCTAACTACCATGACCAGGGAGGGGCTCACCCCCTCCATAGTACATAGGAGCAAGATAAGGTCACAGATTTTCAGCCTATTGGCCTCATAGGTCTGCTCGAGTGGGAGGCTCACCACTCAAAACAAACCAAATGCCCCAACCACAGTGGATCTTCACACAGCCTCCAATACCTCTTCCCAGGCTAAGAGACCTATTTGAGAGAAACTCCGGTGTGTATGCTGTCATGTCCAACTCTTTCTGAACTTCTGGGCTATCGCCCACCAGGCTCCTCTGTCCATGGGATTCTCCAGGCAAGAATATTGGAGTAGACTGCCATGCCCCACTCCAGGGGATCTTCCTGATCCAGGGATCAAACCTGAATCTCTTATGCCTCCCGAACTGGCAGGCAGGTTCTTTACCACTAGGGCCACCTGGGAAATCTGAAGGGTTAGTCTCTCAGTTGTGTCTGACTCTTTGTGACCCCATGGACTCCGCTGTTATGGAATTTTCCAGGCAAGAAGACTGAAGTGCGTTGCCATGCCCTCCTCCAGGGGATCTTCCTGATCTAGGGATTGAACCCAAGGCTCCTGTGTCTCCTGTGTTGCAAGCGGATTCTTTACCCACTGAGCCACCTGGGAAGCCCTTAGTTTCCTATACCTCATATAATACTGCTGCCTGTGTTATAAGGTGATGGTCATGAATGAGTTAACACACATAACATGCTTACAACAGAGTCTCGCACAAGCACAAAAGAACCTGATTGTTCTGCAAGTTTATAGCCTCACATTGGTGTATCTCATCTACAGCACTTTATCAATGAAGAATTTGATCCAACTCAGGTCGTCTGTTTAGCAAACGCCTCATCTCTTGACAAGGCATAAGGTCTTTGTTTAACCTATAATTACCAATCTACTGAACTCTCTTTCCACCTAACTTCTCCAGGTCTGAAGTTCCTCAGCTGAAATACTCATTATGGCCCATGAAAGAATAGTCACTGTTTTACTGTAGCTTTGATTCTGTTCCCCTATCAGCTTCTCTGGTTTTGCCGCCTTCTTTCAAATCCGCACCAGCACAGACCTCATGCCTGGCCCCCTGTCTTAGTCTCTAGGTGGCTGTTCGTGACCCATCTGTATGCTAGTGCTTAGCCCCAGGCATCAACCAGAATTATTTGAGGTTGAAATGAAACATAGAAACTGCCCCACTTTTTTTTACAAGGAGGAAACAGAGAGAGGTGGATGAAGGGAAAGAAAATTGAATTGTAAGCACTAATTGAGCACCCTCTTTTTAAAAAACTTTTAATTTTATATTGGAGTATAGCTGATTGACAATGTTGTGATAGTTTCAGGTAGACAGCAGAGGGACTCAGCCATACATAAACATGTATCCATTCTCCTCCCATCCAGGCTGCCCCATAACATTGAGCAGAGTTCCCTGAATTGAGCATCCTCATGGTACTAAATGCTATAGCATTTAGCCTGTGTTATTTCACTTCATCCACCAGGCAGTCTTACTAGGTTGGTGTTCTTATTCTCCATTTGCCAATGACAAATGTGAGATTCGAAAAGGACTGGATCATTTGCCCAAGGTCACACAACTGGAATGCAGTGAGTCCAAGAATGGAACCAGACCTTTCTATTTCCAAAGCAATTTTGGTCATCTCATTAAATCATGTGACTTAGCTGCCATGTGATTTATGCAAGGTCACAGAGCTCACAGAGAACATCTGAGATGTGAATGCAACCCCTCCCTACCCGTCTTCTTCAGTGTGGTCAATTGCAAGGCCTTTTAAAATATATGGTTTTATAACCTGCTCAGGTTACAAAAATGTCTGAAATGCAGACACCTCATTCCTGTAGCAGAAATATTAGACGTTGCTCAGGCAAAAGGCATCATCTGATAAACCAGCTACTCATACTTTGTCATATCCAAGCATTGTGATAAACTACTGCTTACCATAGTGAATGTATTTATAAAACCATAAGAGCATATCAGAGTGGAAACTAAATCCCCTTTTTCTTATCTCTATAGAAATGTTTTCCCATCTCAGCAAACAGGAGAGCACCAGGGAAGAAAGAAGGGAGATGCTGCCTCTCTTAAGTTTCCAATCTGATTTAAAGGTCACTCTTGCAAGCCAGGCATCCCCTTCCTGCTTCTCTGAGCTCTGAGGATATCAGTCTGGGGTCAGGAAAGAGAGCAGAAAATGAGCACTTTTTCCCTAGTGCTCATGTTTGCTGACCTTTGCTTAATAGGTATTTATGAGTTGCATCTATTTCCAAACTGTGAAGCTCTGGCAGGAATGATCAGTTTCAAAGCATCAGGTACCTGTTGAACTATTATGTGCCAAGCATTCTGCAAAGCACTGTGCTTTGCATGAGTCATTCCATTTGATCTCCCAGCAATCCAATGAGGTCAATCGTTTCCTTGTCCCCATTTTACAGATGAAGAGACTGAGGCTTAAACAGGGGAAGTGGTGTGGTGAAATTGTGCAGCTATAATATGACAAAACTTCTCATACAAATCTTTTCCAGCAGAACCTTCTGAAGACCCCAGGGAGACCTTTTCTTTTTAGAAAGAATGTTTGGTTAAGGCATTTATCCATTAGTTCCCATTCCCCAGTGGTTGAGGATTTTTCTTAGGAGAGTTAACCCCCCAATACTCCCAGGCTTTGTTTAAACCTGGACCAAACAGTTTCCTGAAGCCCTTGGAGAAAATGCTGGGGCAGAAATCAGAAAGACACACAGTGCGGTCTATGGGGTCAGCTTGAAAATATTTGGGGGTATTTATGTGTCTTGGCAGAGAAGGCAATGGCACCCCACTCCAGTCATCTTGCCTGGAAAACCCCGTGGGCAGAGGAGCCTGGTGGGCTGCAGTCCATGGGGTCGCAAAGAGTCGGATACGACTGAGCGACTTCACTTTCACTTTTCACTTTCATGCATTGGAGAAGGAAACGGCAACCCACTCCAGTGTTCTTGCCTGGAGAATCCCAGGGACAGGGGAGCCTGGTGGGCTGCCGTCTATGAGGTCCCACAGAGTCAGACACGACTGAAGCAACTTAGCAGCAGTAGCAGCAGCAGCAGCCTGTGTGTTGGAGGGAAGCTTGAAAATGTGTAGTCTGTGACAACACAGGTCAATATTACAGCCAACTCATATGTGGCTATTGCCATGAAATTAAAAGACACTTGCTCCTTGGAAGAAAACCTGTGACAAACCTAGACAGTGTATTAAAAAGCAGAGACATCACTTTGCCGACAAAGATCTGTATAGTTAAAGCTGTGATTTTTCCATTAGTCATGTACGGATGTGAGAGTTGGACAGTAAAGAAGGCTGAGCACCAAAGAATTGATGCTTTGAACTATGGTGCTGGAGAAAACTCAAGAGTCTCTTGGACAGCGAAGAGATCAAACTAGTCCATCCTAAAGGAAATCAGCCCTGAATATTCATTAGAAGGACTGATGGTGAAGCTGCAGCTCCAATACTTTGGCCACCTGATGTGAAGGGCCAACTCATTGTAAAAGGCTCTGATGCTGGGAAAGATTGAAGGCAGGAGAAGGGGGCAACAGAGGATGAGATGGTTGGATGGCATCAGTGACTCCATGGACTAAGAAAACTCTGGGAGATAGTGGAAGACCAAGGAACTTGGCATGATGCTGTCCATGAGGTCACAAACAGTCGGACACAACTTAACGACTGAACAACAAAGTAAAAATTCACTTCCCCATTCACTAGTCACATTTCAGGAGCACAAGAGCTTCATGTGTGTGGTGGAAACACTCTCAGGCAACAGGGATATAGAACATTCCATAATCACAGAGAGTTCTGTTGGATAGTTCAGGGCTTCTAGTCACCAACATCTGGTCACTCAATTCCATCACCATGACAGTTCAAGGGCTTTTTCTTATCAAGGACTCTTCAATTGTTGAACACCTATTGTCCACCAAGCATAAAAAATAATACATTCCATATATGCTGTGCTGTGCTGTGCTTAGTCACTCAGTCATGTTTGATTCTTTGCAACCCCATGGACTGCAGCCTACCAGGCTCCTTGTCCATGGAGATTTTCCAGGCTAGAATACTGGAGTGGGTTGCCATGCCCTCCTCTAGGGGATCTTCCCAGCCCAGGGATCCAACTCAGGTGTCCCACATTTCAGGCAGATTCTTTACTGACTGAGCCACCATGGAAGCCCAAGAATACGGGGGTGGGTAGCCTATCCCTTCTCCAGGGTATCTTTCCAACCCAGGACTTGAACTTGGGTCTCCTGCATTGCAGGGGAATTCTTCACCAGCTGAGCTACTAGGGGAAACCCCACCTTCAATATATCCTCTCCCTCAATCCCTGAAATTCTTTTAAAGCTTTTTAAAGGTCAAACACTAATCTTATGCATCAACTAATATGATAAACACTTTGTATTGTTGTTGTTTAGTCACTCAGTCGTGTCCGACTCTCTGTGACCCCATGGATTATGTAACCCACCAGGCTCCTCTGCCTGTGGGATTTGCCAGGCAAGAATACTGGACTAGGTTGCTATTTCCTTCTCCAGGGTATCTTCCCAACTCAGGGATCGAACTTGGGTCTCCTGCAATGGAGGTGGATTCTGTGTGGTTTTACTTAACTATCAGACAAAACTGGGAGATTAGTATTAATGTTATCCTCATTTTACAATTGGTGAAACTGAGGCAAAGGGAGTTTATGGAACTTTCCTTGACCAATCGTACAACTAATAAAGGCTGAAGGTAGAATAGAACCCGGGAAATTGGGTTGTGATGTTTTTGCTCCTGAATGTTTCACTTTGTCATGCTTTTCATTTGGTTTCTTTTTTATCTTTTCTGTGAAATTGTTTTCTGCACCTCTTTAAGTGAATATATATCTAACTATTTAAAAATATGTTTTTGTACTTTGTATTTCAAAATAATTTTAAACATGGAAATATTGTAGAAATAGACTAATAAGACTTTGGGACAATTTGTGAATGTGTTGCAGACTCGATCTCCCATTATTCCCAAATATTTTAGTATTTTTCCAAACCAAAGCTACTTTCCTAAAGAACTATGTAACGGACATCCAAATTGGGAAATTAACATTGATATATTTTTGCCATCTGATCCACAGATCCCATTCACGTTTTGCCATTTGTCTTCATCGTGTCCTTTATAGAAAAGGGGGGACTTCCCTGGCAGTCCAGTGGTTAAGACTCTGCGCTTCCACTGCAGGGGGTTCGGGTTCTGACCCTGGTCAGGGAACTAAGATCCTGCATGCCACCTGGTGCTGCCAAAAAGAAAAACAGAATCAACTCCAGGATCTTTGTGCTTTATTTTAGTTACAATGTCTCTTTCAATCTAGAACAGTTCCCTAGTCTTTCTTTGACTCCATGACCTTCATCCTTTTGAGGATCTTCATCCTTTTGAGGATCCTCAAGCCAATAGTTTTGTAGACTATCCGTCAATTTGGGTTTATCAGATCTTTTCTTGTTATTAGATTTGGGTTATATAAGTCTTTGGCAGGAAGACAGAAATGAAAATGTGTTCTCAGTACATTATATTTTGGATATTAATCAAATGGTACTTAGAAATCAAGATTTGGGCAGTAAGTGTGTTTAGTACCATTGGAGTATTACTCTTCCAGAAGCAGGAGATAAATATATGTGTGTACACACATCTCCATCTATATTGAAATCTATGGATTCATAATACTATTCTTATTTCAGTTCAATGCCACGTAAGATTCATGTCTTTTTTTCTCCCTTCCTGTATTTTTAAGTCTCTTATTCTACAGAAAGAAAACTGACTTGTACTGTGCTCAACAGAGTCACCTATCCGATCAAACTCCCCATATGTAGTCTTTCACCATGACTTTAAAGATACTTTTCTCACTGTATCCAGGCTCTGATCCACATGGGGCCACTGACGTCCCCTCACCACAGGCTTCCCGTCCAAAGCAGTTTCTCAGTCCAAAGCACTGTCTTTAGAAAGGGAGACGGGGGAAAGAGGAGCAGGGAAGAAAGAAGAGAGGCAGGGAGGGAGGGATGGAGAGAAGGAAGGAAGGCAAGAGAGAAGGAGAAAAGGGAAGGAGAAGGGAAGAAAACAAATGAAACTGATTTTAGGGGAAAATTAGAATCCAGAAAAAATTTTAACACATAAACTGATTTAATAGAATTCATATCAGAAAATTCTATGTTAATATAAATGGATTATTTTAAGATAATTCTAACTGAAGGTCTATACTTTAAAATACAGAGTAAAATCCCCCAGATACCAGAATTGTTGATTATCTATCATAAGAATGATGGAGTTTACTATTCACCAGGTCAAAAAGTTGACATCAATACAATGGGGTTGGGCTTCCCAGGTGGCTCAGAGATAAAAGTACCCACCTGCCCATGCTAGAGGACAGGGGTTCTATCCCTGGGCCAAGAAGATCCCCTGGAGGAAGAAATGGCAACCCACCCCAGTATTCTCACTGGGATAATCCCATAGACAGAGGAGCTTGGCAGGCTACAGGCCATGGGGTCTCAGAGTCAGACACAACTGAGCACACATCACATCACACAATGGGGTTAAATATTTTTAATCAGTATTTCTATAAACTTGATCCTGATGGAAATAAGACTAGTATAAGTAAAATAGAAATCAGATGAAATCAGACTGCCTCTGAATGTATTATATCGATAATGGATCAAATGTCGAATTCACCTAATTAAGCTAATGACCTCAAGAACAGTTCCTGATCCCTAAGACTATATTGTGAGAATTAAATGGATTGAAGGACATAATGTATGTCCAAGGTTTAGCCCATGGTACATCGCAGTGGCAGTATAAATGATGATGATGGTAATAAGGAACATTTCCAAGAATGAGTTCCAGGGCTTTTGTTTTGTCCCTGGACGTAGGAAAAGGAGCAGAGGTTAGCAGTAGGTTGCCGTGTACACACAGGAAGAATTCAGATTTAATGACTCCAGCTCTCATGGCAAAGTCCGTGCAGTCTGGTTTGCCAAAGGAGACCCAGATGACTGTGTATTTCCCAATAAGTCAGCCACTGTGAGTTGATTAAAGATGATGAGCTGTAGGACCAAAGGCAAATGAAGGCATCAAAGAGATCTTTCGTTGTGAAGTTGAGCGGCAAAGCCCACGTTGGCTGAGAGTGATAGAGCAGTGTCAGATGAAAATGGATGAAAGGTACCTGCTGATGAAAGAGGAAAAATGTGGGAACCAATCTTACTCTGTCCAGGCCGGCATTTTCCACGTGGGTTTGAAGCTTAGATTAATGACATCTCCCCAGCTAACAGAATAAAGGCGTCGCCATTCTCATCAAGGCAATTTGCAGAAGATGCCATTTCAAGTGGAGGTTAGTGTGGCAGGAAGAACTTCCCCGATGATTTTCTTCTTTCTTGAGGCTGCAGAATACTAATGATGGTCAGGAGCCAGAATATAGAGAAAGAGCTGGGATAATACACAGAAAGTTGCTGAAACTCAGACCACGAAAACTTAGACTCATTGGCCTTTGAAACACTGCTTAACACGCAATAAGCGCTCAATACATACCTATTGAATGAAAGACTGAATGAATGTGTCTCCGATGCTGGAATGGTTTTCTCCTCCCAGTGCCCCTCCACCCAAGACTTAGTTAAATTGTAGCCAAGGGATAAAAATAGCGACCGCTAAGAAGATGAACAACATCAGTTCAGTTCAATCCAGTCACTCAGTCCTGTCCAACTCTTTGCAACCCCATGGACTACAGCATGCCAGGCTTCCCTGTCCATCACCAACTCCCAGAGTTTGTTCAAACTCATGTCCATCGAGTCGGTGATGCCATCCAATCATCTCATCCTCTGTCGTCCCCTTCTCCTCCCGCCCTCAATCTTTCCCAGCATCAGGGTCTTTTCCAAATGAGTCAGTTCTTCACATCAGGTGGCCAAAGTATTGGAGTTTCAGCTTCAACATCAGCTCTTCCAATGAATATTCCTTTAAGATGAACTGGTTGGATCTCCTTTCAGTCCAAGAAGATAAACAACATAAGAAAGCTCAAATAACATGGGGGAAATAGGAACGGCTGTCAGGGCTTCCCCGGTAGCTCAGTGGTAAAGAATCCACCTGCCAATGCAGGAGTCATGGGTTCTAGCCCCGGTGGGGGAAGATCCCACACACCGCTGAGCATCTAAGCCTATATGCCACGACTACTGAGCCGGTGCTCCAGACTCTGGGAGCCTCCACGACCAAAGCCTGCACACCCATGCTCTGCAACAAGAGAAGCCACCCCAGTGTGACACCTGAGCACCGCAACTAGAGAGTCACGCCAGATCCCCACAACAAGAAAAGGCCACGCAACAACAAAGACCTGGTGTAGCCAAAAATAAATAAATAAAATTATAATAAAAAGAAAAGCTGCCACTGTGATTATAATTCTTGCACTCAATTAATATTTGTTGAGAGTTCTACTTGAAGTGTGATGTCTAGGAGGTGAGGATTGCAAAATTAAGCCATCTAAACCCACAGAGCTTATGGACCAGAAGGAGGTAGAAGTATAAATATCCATTCACACTAGAAAATTTATTGACTACTTGCTGTATTTCAGGACACAGATACAAACAAAGCAAAGTTGATGGCCTACACAAAGTTCATGGTCTGCAGGGGGAGACAGATAATGAAACAGAAAATTACGTCACTGTGAGAAGTGCTGTGCCAAAGGCAGTTGTAGGGTCAGGATAAAACTGTATTAACCTACTTCCTCTGTGGTCCAGTGGTTAAGACTCTGAGCTTCCAATGCTGGGGGTGCAGGTTCGATCCCTGGTCAGGGAACTAAGATCCCACACACCATACAGTGGGCCAATAAATAAGTAAATAAAACTGCATTTAGTTCAGATGGTTGGAGGATGTAAGTTATCAACTAAGGAAGCACGGCAAGGTTCATCACCAGGAATGTTGCTTGGTGAATTGCCAAGGCAGAGAGCTATCTATTTTCCCCCGAAATAGTTAACCAATTTCTTAATGCATAGAGATTGAATAAGCCTTCTGTCTCACACCAGTTTGAAACAGCATCTTTATTATGAATTTGCTACCTTACTGTGTGAGTATCATATTAGCCTGTGTCAGTCTCTCTCCCCCGGTCCATTAATCTGTCTCTTCCTGCATAATGCCATACTATTAAATTTATTGTCCTCCTACAGCTCTCACAGATATTAAACACAATCTCACCTTGTTACCTTGCTTAATTTTTTTTTTCTGGGCCAAATGTGTTTTAGAATCAGTTTGTCAAGTTTCCCAAAAAATGTCCTACTGGGATTTATGTCATAATTGCATTAAACCAGTAAATTAATTGAGAAAACCTGTTTATAATATCAACTCTTGCCTCTTAAGATGATGATGTGTTTCTACATGAAGCCAAGGAACTTGTGAGTGTTCCTCAGTACAGTTTCGTAATTTAATTCATATATGATGTTTATTCCTTGAGGGTTTAAAAACTAATTATTTTAGTTGCTATGGGGGAATGGGGTTGTTTCACATTATATTTTCCAACTGCTAATAGCTAACACATAAGAAAGCTGTTCATATGTGTATGTGTGTGTGTGTGTGTGTTGTTAATTTTCGTGTGTAGCCCCTGTACTCCCCTTTCTTGTTATTCAGTTGCTCAGTTGTGTCCAATTTGTTTGGACCCCTTGGACTGCAGCAGACCAGGCTCCTCTGTCTTCCACCGTCTCCTGGAGTTTGCTCAAACTCATGTCCATAGAGTGGGTGATGCCATCCAACCATCTCATCCTCTGTCACCCCCATGTCCTCCCCCGCTCAATCTTTCCCAGCATCAGGGTCTTTTCCAATGAGTTGGCTCTTCGCATTAGGTGGCCCAAAGTATTGGAGCTTCAGCTTCAGCATCAGTCCTTCCAACGAATATTTAGAGTTGATTTCCTCTCCTATAGGATTGAATGGTTTGATCTCTTTGCTGTCAAATGGACTCTCAGGAGCCCTAGTCTTATTCTAAGACTTTTTCAGGTGTTTTTCCTATGTTAGATAATCATATAAACAATGATAGTTCTGGACTTCCCTGCTGATCCAGTGGTTGAAACTCCGCGCTACCACTGAAAGGGGCTTGGGTTGGCTCCTTGGTCGATTGTATTTCATACAATTCCTGGTTCATAGTAAGTTGTAGGTTAAAGGTAGCTTTGATTTTATTGTTGTAGTGTTGTGGTTGTCTTCATGCTATTTTTCTAATAAATTAATGATATTTATGACCCTCTACACTATAAGCCGGAGAAGGCAATGGCATCCCACTCCAGCACTCTTGCCTGGAAAATCCCATGGATGGAGGAGCCTGGTGGGCCACAGTCCATGGGGTTGCTAAGAGTCGGACAAAACTCAGTGACTTCACTTTCACTTTTCACTTCCATGCATTGGAGAAGGAAATGGCAACCCACTCCATTGTTGTTGCCTGGAGAATCCCAGGGACGGGGGAGCCTCATGGGCTGCCATCTATGGGGTCGCAGAGTCAGACATGACTAAAGCGACTTAGCAGCAGCAGCAGCAACACTATAAGCTCCTAAAGGGCAGACTTTATTGTTATTCTTTATGGTTTTTAGCCTACGCAGCATAGAGTTTCTAGGGTGTAGTCTAAATTTGCCTGAGTCACTCACTTAGGGCCCCTGACAAAAAGGAGGCTTCAGGGACTTCCCTGGTGGTCCAGTGGTTAAGACTCTGCACTCCCAGTGCAGGGGGCACAGGTTCAATCCCTGGTCAGAGAACTAAGATCCCACATGACACCCTTCATGTCCAGTGAACAAATTAATAACATTTCCACTAAACAATCTATCATCCTTAAAAAAAAAAAGTATACATAGCAATTAAGCAGCTCCTGGTACTTGAAAATTATGGTGCCCATAAGTATTAAAATGTGAAACTTAAAAACTTTGGCTATTAAAAAAAATTATTAAAAAAAAAGTTCTCAGCATTGTCAAAATTTGGGACTTCCCTGGTGGTGCAGTGGCTAAGACTCCACACTCCCAATGCAGGGGGTCCAGGTTCCATTCCTGGCCAGGGAACTCGATCCCAAGTGAGTGTGCTCAGTCACTCAGTCATGTCTAACTCTTCAAAACCCCATGGACTGTAGTCTGCCAGGCTCCTCAGTCCGTGGGATTCTTCAAGCAAGAATACTGGGGTGGGTTGCCATTTCCTTCTCTGGGAGATCTTCCCAACCCAGGGATCGAACCTATGTTTCCTGGGTCTCTTGCATTGGTAGGCAAATTCTTTACCACTGTGCCACCTGGGAATCCTGCACACCACAACCCAGAGTTTACTTGCTGCAACAGAAGGTCCCATTTGACACAGCTAAGACCCAGAGCAGCCTAATTAATTTTTTTTTAAAGGTGACTTCAGGTTATCCATACCTATTCAGTTCAGTTCAGTCCCTCAGTCGTGTCCGACTCTTTGTGACCCCATGAATCACAGCTCACCAGGCCTCCCTGTCCATCACCAACTCCCGGAGTTTACTCAAACTCATGTCCATTGAGTCGGTGATGCCATCCAGCCATCTCATCCTCTGCCATCCCCTTCTCCTCCTGCCCCCAATCCCTCCCAGCATCAGGGTCTTTTTCAATTAGTCAACTCTTCACATGAGGTGGCCAGAGTATTGGAGTTTCAGCTTAGGCATCAGTTCTTCCAATGAACACCCAGGACTTTAGGATGGACTGGTTGGACCTACTTGCAGTCCAACAGACTCTCAAGAGTCTTCTCCAACTCCACAGTTCAAAAGCATCAGTTCTTCAGTGCTCAGCTTTCTTCACAGTCCAACTCTCACATCCATACATGACCACTGGAAAAATCATAGCCTTGAGTAGACGGACCTTTGTTGGCAGAGTAATGTTTCTGCTTTTGAATATGCTATCTAGGTTGGTCATAACTTTCCTTCCAAGGAGTAAACATCTTTTAATTTCGTGGCTGCAATCACCATCTGCAGTGATTTTGGAGCCCCCAAAAATAAAGTCTGACACTTTTCCCACTGTTTCCCCATCTATTTCCCGTACTTATTGGACCGGATTAATTAATTTTTTTAAAAAGGTGGCTTCAAGCTATCCACAACTATTGAACCAGAGTCTCCAGAAATCGGTCCCAGAACTAAGGATTTTTAGTAATCATCAAGCAACTCTCTGTACCCTAATTTGATAGCACTGTCTTAGTGACTAACACCATGAGTGCTGAGTACATGTCGACTGGATGATATGAATGAAAATAATTGCACTGGATCACATAGCTGGTTAAGTGGTTTAGTGGGGAATTTACGAGTTATTTTATTATTAGGGACAAAAGCCTCAGTTAGAGAAAGTTGTTAAGACTTCCCAATCTGTGATTTATTATTAAAATTCAAGGGCTTTAGGTAATAAGTGGTGCATAGTAGGCACTCAACACCTAGTGTTGAATTGGTGGGTGATACACAGACAGGAGGAAACCAGAGCCACAGTCCAGCCCCGGACCCCAGCAACGCTCCTCTGTGAACTCAGGGAAGAAGGGCAGATAAACCCCAAACTGTCCCTCTCGTCATTAATAGCATCTCAGCATCACTTTTAAAGGAAACCCTCTTTTGTAGCATCAGCCCCATTGTTGCGGATGCACTCATTAATTTTGCCAATTAAAGATCCAAAATAATAATTTGTCTTTTCCACTTGAGGAGGTTCATCCAACTCCCAAATACGTGTAGTTTGTATTTGTTGTTTTTTCAATTATAAAAGTAACGTGTTTATTGGGGGAAACTTGGAAGATAGAGACAAACATAAAAAGTAAAATAAAACGTCAGCCACAATCCCTCCATGTATTATTGTTCTCATTTGAAGGCTGCTCTTGCCTTCCTGTTTTATTAGGATTTTTTTTTTACACAGCTCATAAGTTGCAGAGCTCTGGTAAGTGCTGCTTACATTATAAAGAAGATTCAAAACATTATTTTCAACAGCTACATAATAGTCTATCATATGGAGTATGACGTACCCTTTTATTCTCCTATTGGACTTTTTAGCTTATTACCAGAATCTCATTATTACAAAGAACGGTTTCTTGAGCATCCTTGTAGATGCACATATTAAATTTGTTTTCACTCGTGATTATTTCCTTATGATAAACTCCTACAAGTGGAGTTACTGTGTCAACAGGTAAGAGCATTTCTAAAGTTCAGGGTGTGTATTAGCTGCTTTTCACAGTGTTTGCAAAAATGTATGTCCCCTACGGTGAGTCTGATGGTATCTGTGTATGACATGTTCTGGTTTATTCATTCATTTATTGGGAACTGGTCTCCCCAGATAAAAGGAAAAGTTCTAAAAATTGGGAGAAGAGTTCAAAAAGCATCGTTGGGGACTTCCCTGGGGTGCAGTGAATGAGAGTTCGCCTGCCAACGCAGGGGACAAGGGTTTGATCCCTGGTGTAGGAATCTCCCACCCGCGGCAGAGTAACTAAGCTTGTGCGCCACAGCTACTGAAACTCTAGAGCCTGCCCACCTAGAGCCTGTGCTCCGCAACGAAAGAAGCCACCGCCGCAAGAAGCCCACGCTGCAACAAGAGTAGCCCCGCTCGCAGCATCTAGAGAAAGCGCTCACAGCAGTGAAGACCCAGCACAGTCAAAATAAACAAATGTTTTCATAACAATACTAAAAGCATTGTCTGTCCTAGACAGCAGAAGCCCAGTTAACAAGTTTAGATGCCTCACTTTCTCTGGACTTTTAAAAATTATTATTATATCTTTTGACCGCAAGGCACGCGAGTTCTTAGTTCCCCAACCAGGAATCGAACCTGTGCCCCCTGCATTGAAAGTCTGACGTCTTAACCACTGGACCCCCAGGGAAGTTCCATCCCTGAACTTTTATCTCAAAAAAACGGGACTAAGCTGAGTTTTGATTGGCATCTGCCATTTGATAGTTAGACCCCTCAGAGCATGCTCTGCTTTGGGTGTGGAAAGGAGTTTGAGTTTATGAAGAAAGATGGGTGAAAGAGACTAACGGGTATGAATTGAGTCCCAGGATTCTGGGAGGAAATTTTGATTCCATCACCGACCAGCTGTGAATTTGGACACATCACTTACCTTTTCAGCCACAGTGTCTTTTTTAAAAATATTTACTTATTTATCTGACTGTATCAGGTCTTAGTTGTAGCACCCGGGATCTTCGTTATATCGTGCAAGATCTTTACTTGCAGCACACAGTCTTAGCTCCCCGACCAGGGATTAAACCCACGTCCCCTGCATTGCAAAATGGATTCATTCTTCCTTTTTCTATTCCTTTACTTTTTAATTGGAGGATAACTGCATTACAATACAGTGTTGGTTTCCGCTGCACAAAAAGGTGAATCAGCCATAAGTATACATATATCTCCTACCTCTCGAGCCTCCCTCCCAACTCCCCAACCGCATCCTACCCCCTAAACCTCATCCCACCCTTCTAGGTCATCACAGAGCACGAGGCTGAGCTCCCTGTGTTATACAGAGGCTTCCCACTAGCTGTCTGTTTCACACAAGCGGTATATATATGTCAATGCTACTCTTTCAGTTCGTCCCACTCTCTCATCCCCCACTGTGTCCACAACTTAGTCCTTTACCTCTGCGTTTCTATTCCTGCCCTGCAAATAGGTTCATCAGCACCATTTTTCTAGATTCCGTTCAGTTCAGTTCAGTCACTCAGTCATGTCCGACTCTTTGTGACCCCATGGACTGCAACACGCTAGGCTTCCCTGTCCATCACCAACTCCCAGAACTTGCTCAGACTCATGTCCATCAAGTCAGTGATGCCATCCAGCCATCTCATCCTCTGTCGTACCCTTCTCCTCCTGCCCTCAGTCTTTCCCAGCATCAGGGTCTTTTCCAATGAGTCAGTTCTTCTCATCAGGTGGCCAAAGTATTGGAGCTTCAGCATCAGTCCTTCCAGTGAATATTCAGGACTGATTTCCTTTAGGATTGACTGGTTTGATCTCCTTGCAGTCCATATATATGCTAGATTCTGTATATATGCATTAATATACGATATTTGTTTTTCTCTTTCTGACTTATTTCACTCTGTATAACAGGCTCTAGGTTCATCTGCCTCAGTTCTACTGACTCACATTCCTTCCTTTGTATGGACAAGGCAGATACTTAACCGCTGGACCACCAGGGACGTCCCAGCCTCGGTGTCTATCACATGGGGCTAGTATTAGTACCTGTCTCATCATAGATCTGATATGAAGATCAAATGTCATCGTCCGCAGAGAGAACTTAGCTATGAGTCATCACTGTTTGATAGATGAGGAAACCGAGTCTTAATGAGTGATCCGGTCATGTCACATAGTGCGTTATTTGCAGAACTTTCAGGGAAAGCCAGCCCCTTCTGGGCCCCAGGGGGTCCAAAGCTGGACCCTTCTCCTCTGTGCCATTCTGCTTCCCCGTCTCCTCCCTTCCCTGCAGGGCCTCCCAACGGCCCCCGGAGCTGCTCTCGGAGGGATGAACCACAGCCTAAGCCCATCGTGTGTGGTGTTCATTTGTGTCTCAGCCTTGGGCTTCCTGCTCAGGTGTCGGACCTCCTCTGAGCCACGAGGAAGGGATGTTGAGAGCTGATAAGGCTCTGCTGTCATTGGAGAGAAACGGTTGAGACAGAGATGGTCTTCGAGCCTGTCCGTGGTGGTGAATGAAGAGCTGTGAGCTGCTCCTCAGACCCATTTAAAACAACAGAAGGACGCCATTCAGCCAGAATTCCCTCTGCCGAGTGTGTCTCCTATTAAGCCTTCCTTTGTGTGGGGCCAACAATGGGCTGTGATCACTTCGGCTGGCGAAAGGGAACAATATGCCTCCGAGGGAGTACAAGATGGCATTTCTCTGAGACACCTTTTGTTAGGTGAGCTGTCATTGAAATATGGGGATAAGCAAACTGTTTCTGAGCACAGAGTTATGCGAAGAAGATGATAAAGAGGGAAGCTTTCTGAATAGCCCTATGGGCACTTGGCTCTGAGAGGATGAGAAGGACTTTTTTTTTTAATGATTTTGTACAAGAAGAATGAGGATGGAGCTGTGAAAGTGGAACTTTTACCCATGATCCTCTCTCAAGGTACTGCTTCCTGAGCAATATCATCAACACCCTCAGTGTTGCTTCCTCCTCTTCCTGGTCACCACCACCAGCATCATCACCATGGGTACCATTTTTGAAGTGCTTATGATGGGCTGGGTCTTCACGTCCACTCTCTCATGGTATTACCATGACAGTCATGTGAGGTGGTTCTCTTTCTTTATATTTTATGGGAAAGGAAACTGGGGCTCCAAGAAGGTAAGGAAGTTCCATGGTGTGTAGAAAAGAATTTAACCTTGCCCAAAGAAAGAGGTGGCTTCCCTGATAACTCAGTTGGTAAAGAATCTGCCTGCAATTCAGGAGACCCCAGTTTGATTCCTGGGTCAGGAAGATCCCCTGGAGAAGGGAAAAGCTACCCATTTCAGTATTCTGGCCTGGAGAATTCCATGGACTGTATGGTTCCATGGGTTCACAAAGAATGGGACACGACAGAGCGACTTTCACGTTCAAGGAACGATGTGGTCTTCGCCCTGAGTATCGGAGAGGTAATCTCTAAGTCCTTAGAATGGCATGCCTGGGGGAGTGCATTTGGGCTTCCCAGGAGGCGCTGGTGGTAAAGAACCCACCTGCCAAAGCAGGAGACGTAAGAGACACGGGTTTGATCCCTGGGTTGGGAAGATCCCTCTGAAGGAGGGCATGGCAACCCACTGCATTATTCATGCCTGGAGAATCCCAGGGACAGAGGAGGCTGGCGGGATATAGTCCATGGGGTCACAAAGAGTTGGACATGACTGAGTGACTTAGCAGGCACACAAACAGGAGTACTTTTGACATGTGGGGCTCTTCTGTCATACCATGTGATTTAGGATGGGGGCTGAGTCACACATATCTGTTCAACTTCCAGAAGTCTGGAGACTGAGATCAGACACAAGAATGGTCAACCAAGCCTATGAGATTTAGCCCCAATAACACTGAGGCCCCAGTAACACTGAGGCCTAGGTGGGCTTCCTGGGTTGGCAAGACTCCATAGGTACTGTCACACATGGTTGCCAGGAAAAGTTTTGTCCTCGAGCTCGCTGGAAGGTCACCACTGGAAGCCCTATGCCTGCCACTTTCCTGGACTCTGTCCCATGGGTCTCTTCCCCTTGACTAATTTTTATCTGTATGCGTTCACTGTTATAAATCCTAAGTGTGAGTCTTACAGCTTTCACTGAATTCCGTGACTCCTTCCAGTGAATTACATCACCTGATAGCTGCCTCGTCTGTGCGTGTTCTAAGTCACTTCAGTTGTGTCCAACTCTTTGCAACCCTATGGACTATAGCCCACCAGGCTCCTCTGTCCGTGGAATTCTCCAGGCAAGAACACTGGAGTGGGTTGCAATTCCCTTCTCCAGGGGATCTTCCCAACCCAGGGATTGAACCCATGTCTTTCATGTCTCCTGCATTGGCAAGTGGGTTCTTTACCACTGGAGCCACCTGGGAAGCCCAAGAGTTGCCTTAGGGACCCCAAAAATTCCAATTAATGTCCAAAGTAAGAGTGGTTTTGGGAATTTCCAAACTCTGCATTTGGGGTCAAAAGTGAGGGTGGTCTTGTGAATGGCACACATGGGTAGAGTGAGATTTGAACGCTGGTTGATCTGACTCCAAGTCCACTGGTTTTTGATGAAATAGTTTATGGGAGCAAGTCTCAACCGCAGTCTCAAACATGGCTATGTATGAAGATTACATGGGAGTTTGTCAAATATATGGATAACTGGACCCCATCTCAGTCCCACTGAAAGAGAATTTCTAGGAGTTAACGCCACAGAATGTCTACTGTTTGGTTTTAATAAAGTCTCTGGTTGATTCTCATAGGGTTAGCCTAGCACCAGTCCATAGATGCTGGCTCACATGTGATGAATCCCTCAAAGCATTTGGGATTCTCCTTGAGGGTGGGGACAGCAGCTTTTTATTTCTGCATCTTTCATATCCAACATAGAGATTGGCACATCAGGTGTTTGTCAGATGGATGAATTAATATATTTCTGGTCTGACAACTTCATAACTAACTACATTATCTGGTGCAAATGATTATGCAATAATTAATACTTATTATTGCTATTATTTAATACTGCTGCTGCTGCTAAGTCCCTTCAGTCATGTCCGACTCTGTGTGACCCCATAGTCCACAGCCCACCAGGCTCCCCTGTCCCTGGGATTCTCCAGGCAAGAACACTGGAGTGGGTTGCCATTTCCTTCTCCAATGCATGAGAGTGAAAAGTGAAAGTGAAGTTGCTCAGTCATATCCGACTCTTAGCAACCCCATGGACTGCAGCCTACCAGGCTCCTCCATCCATAGGATTTTCCAGGCAAGAGTATTGGAGTGGGGTGCCATTGTCTTCTCCGATTATTTAATACTAAAGAATAAAATTATTAATTAATGTATTTAAGTGTGAAAATGTTAGTTGCTCAGTCATTCCTAATGCTGTGATGCCATGGACGATAGCCTGCCAGGTTCCTCTGTGCATGGAATTCTCCAGGCCAGAATACTGGAGTAGGTAACCATTCCCTTCTCCCAGGGATCTTCCTGACTCAGGGATTGAACTTGCATCTCCCGCATTGCAGATTCTTTACCATCTGAGCCACCAGGGGAACTTAAGTGTATTTTAATTAAATATTTGATTAAAATTAACAAAAATTAGTATTAAGTAATTTTTTATGATATAAGGGCTAACAGGAAAAAAACGTAATTAACCTCAATGTACCTCTGACTTCGCACTCTGAAACTGGCGCATCACAGAGACAGAGCCTCAGACAGATCCTCCCCATTCCGACTTAGAGGAAGGAGAGGACTTGGTCAAGAGGTGGGATCACTGAGTGCCCTCCTGCCCTCAGCGCCACACCAGGCACCCCACGTGTCATTTCATTTCCTCCACAGGTAACGTCCGGAAGGTCTTTGAACCAGCTGTTTTCTCAGCTTAAAATGCTTGGTTCCTGGTCTTGGTTCTTATTCATCCTTAAGATGGGAATCTCACGGACATGAACACGCCTTCCTCCAAACCAGGTGCCTTCTCTCTATTCTATGCTCTCAGAGCAGATGTCGTTCCATCTGTGGGACTGAGCTCTTGGAATTTCATCTGCTCATCTATGCAGTACTTCTTCCTTTTCTTCTAAATGCCACTGTAATGAGCAAAGGGCACCTTTCAAGTAGGACAGGGATTGTATTTACTCCCAGGACCCAGCACAACGCCTGACACCTGACAGCTTCACAGACCTATTACTGAATGGATAAATGAACCCTCAGGCGGACTTCCCTGGTGGCTCAGAATCCACCTCATCTGCCAATGCAGGAGACTGGGTTCGATCCCTGGGTGGGGAAGATCCCCTGGAGGAGGGCATGGCAAACCCACTCCAGTATTCTTGCCTGGAGAATCCTGGGGACAGAGGAGCCTGGTGGGCTGTGGTCCATGGGGTCACAAAGAGTCAGACAGGACTGAGTGATTAAACAATGAGTTACATTTAAGGCTTGTGGAGGGAAGTCTTGCCCCAGGTTGTGTGTCCAGGAAGCTGCAAAGGTGGGGCAAAGGTCCTCTCGATTCTGACATCTCTGCTCTCTTCTCCCCCACCCCCACCTCCTCCTGGAAGGGCTGGGAAACTCAGAGCAGACTGAAGAAGACCCTCTCAGGGGCAGCTGCCATCTGACAAGCTGAGGAGGCAGGAGCTGCAGAGAAAGGATAAAGGGCTATTTATTATCCACTGGGTTTTAGAGGGAGAGTTACTTTACCAGGTTATTTCCCAGAGACCAGGGATTTTGACCCTTCATTGAGGGAAGTGTCACACAGGGTAATGTGGGTTTATGAACTGCTCCCCTGGCCTTTGGGGAAGTGGAGAGTGTAAGGAGAGAGGCGTTAAGTGGGGTCAAAAGAGGACCCCATTAAAATGGCATTCGGCTGAAATCCAGGCTCTGACAACAGTACCTCCATTTTGAAAGGGAGGAAAGGCTATTTATTCAGCTCAGCAAATCTCATTTTACTGTCCTGAAAGCAGTGGGATGGAATGAGATACACAAGGGCTTTAAGGGCAAAGAGGCTGGGAATGGATCTCAGACGTGCTGCTTGTGAGCTGTGTGATGTAGGAAAAGTTGCTTAACTTCTCTGTGCCTCAATTTCCTTGTTGGGAATAGGACGACAATGCCTATATTGCATGGCATTGGGGGGATATTCAATGAGACAAAGAACTTAAAAGCACCTAGCAGGGTTCCTATCACAGGCCAGACACTCAGGAGACCTTAGGTCTCGTTGAATGAAGTGTACTCATTTGAATTAAGGCCTCCATTGTTAGAATGGGGGCAGACGACTGGGATCATGAAAGGAGGATAATGAGGAACTAGTGACCCTTAGGGTCTCCCCCAAAACAAGGATACCCTGGTTTTCCTTCATACTTCCTGCCTTTGAATATTAACATACACCAGATCGCAATGGCACCCCACTCCAGTACTCTTGCTTGGAAAATCCCATGGACGGAGGAGCCTGTTAGGCTGCAATCCATGCGGTCGCTAAGAGTCAGATATGACTGAGCGACTTCACTTTCACTTTTCACTTTCATGCATTGGAGAAGGAAATGGCAACCCACTTCAATGTTCTTGCCTGGAGAATCCCAGGGACAGGGGAGCCTGGTGGGCTGCTGTCTATGGGGTTGCACAGAGTCGGACACGACTGAAGTGACTTAGCATAGCATAGCATAGCATAGATCCATGTTTTGGATGCAATCATTTGACATGGGCTTCCCCAGTGGCTCAGCAGTAAAGAATCTGCCTGCAATGCAGGAGACACAGGTTCAATCCCTGGGTCAGGAAGATTCCCTGGAGGAGGGCATGACAGCCCACTATAGTACACTTGCCTGGACAATTCCATGGACAGAGGAGCCTGGTGGGCCCCAGTCCATGGGTTCACAAAGAGTCTGGCACAACTGAAGGAACTTAGCACGCAAGCACGCATGCCTTTGACATCAAAGCTTGAATAAACTGCACCATTAGCATTTCCCTGGGAATTTTCCAAAGTGATGGTAAGTGACATCTTCAAGGTTCTGACTTTGGCTTGGAGCTATCGGAATCACCCGATTCAACTACTTTTTACATTTTTTTATTTATTAATTTATTTATTTTTAGCTGTGTTGTGTCTTTGTTGCAGTTCAAAGGCTTCTCTAGTTTCAGGGCATGGGCTTTGGAGCACGTGGGTCAGTAGTTGCGGTGAATGGGCTTAGTTACTCCAAGGCCTGTGGGATCTTAGTTCCCCCACAAGGGATCAAACCCATGTCCCCTGCTTTGGAAAGTGGATTCTTAACCACTGGACCACCAGGGAAGCCTCCCCAGTCCAGTTATTTATTTGGTGTGGACAGACAGCAATAGCTAACATTCTAGGGATCAATGCTTACCATGACTCAGAAAATGGATTAACATCCAGACATTAATGTATTCACAGCATTTGATCTTCACAGACTAAAAAGCTCAATACTGTTTTTAACTGAGGCTCAAAGAGGTTGCCCAAGATCACATAGCTGCTAAGTGATGGGATTTAGATTTGAAGCAAGCAGTCTAACTCCACAGCCTTTGCTCAAAGCTTCTAGGATGCATCTCCCCCAACTAAGCAGGCTTCTCCTCTGTAGTAACTCCTGGGATGTTTAAGCCCAGAGATAATGATGCTGAATCCAGCCTCTGTACATGGACAACAAATTAAATCTTGAAGACAGAGTTTTGGGTGAAGCAGAAAAGAATAGCTTTATTGCTTTGCCAGGTGAAGGGGGCCACAGTGAACTAATGCCCTCAAAACTGAACTGGACGGGATAGTGAAAAGTCTTGTCTGTTCAGGGCGTGATCAGCTTGTGGACGGTCTTCTGATTGGTTGGTGGTGAGGTAATCAGGAGTCAGCGTGATCAACCTTCTGGTCTGAGGTCTACGAGCTTGTGGGCAGCATGCAACTTCTCCCACCTGGTGAGGGTTTCAGTATCTGCAAAACAGACAAAGATATTATTGTGTGTATCCCTTGACGGGAAATCAGGACCTGCCCCAAGGCTGTACTATTGTTTCTTGACTACTCCTCCATTGTCTTTACATCCCTTTCCTTTCTTTATTCAGTTCAGTTCAGTTCAGTTGCTCAGTTGTGTCCGACTCTGCGACCCCATGGACTGCAGCATGCCAGGCTTCTCTGTCCACCACCTGTTTGAACCTGCCTGATGGAACTTAAGTTGCTTAAGTGACTTAACTTTCTACAAATTTGTTCCAAGCCCAGTGATATATTTATTTATTTATTTTTGGCATGTGGGATCCTCCGGTCCCATCACTTCATGGGAAATAGATGGGGAAACAGTGGAAACAGTGTCAAAGGCTCCAAAATCACTACAGATGGTGACTGCAGCCATGAAATTAAAAGACGCTTACTCCTTGGAAGGAAAGTTATGACCAACCTAGATAGCATATTCAAAAGCAGAGACATTACTTTGCCAACAAAGGTCCGTCTAGTCAAGGCTATGGTTTTTCCTGTGGTCATGTATGGATGTGAGAGTTGGACTGTGAAGAAGAAGGCTGAGCACCAAAGAATTGATGCTTTTGAACTGTGGTGTTGGAGAAGACTCTTGAGAGTCGCTTGGACTGCAAGGAGATCCAACCAGTCCAGTTTGAAGGAGATCAGCCCTGGGATTTCTTTGGAAGGAATGATGCTAAAGCTGAAACTCCAGTTCTTTGGCCACCTCGTGTGAAGAGTTGACTCATTGGAAAAGACTCTGATGCTGGGAGGGATTGGGGGCAAGAGGAGAAGGGGATGCCAGAGAATGAGATGGCTGGATGGGATCACTGACTCGTTGGACGTGAGTCTCAGTGAACTCCGGAAGTTGGTGATGGACAGGGAGGCCTGGCGTGCTGCGATTCATGGGGTCACAAAGAGTTGGACATGACTGAGCAACTGATCTGATTTGATCTGATCTGACCACAGATTGAACCTGTCTGTGCCCACTTTAGTGAAAACGTGGGGTGTTAACCACTGGACCACCAGAAGTCCCTCCAAGCCCAGTATTTTGTTTTTTAATCTTTCTGTATTTGAAATTTTTCATCTATGCTTATTCTCATTTTAAACAGATTTCTGATGGCACCTCATCTAACAGCTTTTTTTTAATCCTGTGTTTTTTTTTTTCAATATCAAAATGATTTTTGAAGAAGTGCATTATCTAAAATTTACAAATCAATGGATTGGGCCCCTTGGGTGTGGGGGAATACTTGTCATAGCAAAGGGACTCTAAAGCAGCTAATTTGGGGAGTGGAAAGAACATAAAACAAAATGCGTGCACAGAAGCGTGGGCCAGCAGAGACTCAGGACAGTGATGGGTTTGATCTTTTCCATCTGAGTTCATTTCCAAATCCGTTTTTTTTTTTTATTCTTTTTTTAAAATTTTAATTGGAGGCTAATTACTTTACAATCTTGTATTGGTTTTGCCATACATCAACATGAATCCTCCACGGGTGTACACGTGTTCCCAATCCTGAACCCCCCTCCTACCTCCTTCCCCATACCATCCCTCTGGGTCATCCCAGTGCACCAGCCCCAAGTATCCTGTATCCTGCATTGAACCTGGACTGCGATTCGTTTCTTATATGATATTATACATGTTTCAATGCCATTCTCCCAAATCATCCCCTCCCCACAGAGTCCAAAAGACTGTTCTATATATCTGTGTCTCTTTTGATGTCTCACATACATCTTTCTAAATTCCATATATATGTGTTAGTATACTGTATTGGTTTTTTCCTACAAATCTGTTTTAAAGGCAGGCCCCTGTGTGCTGAGTTAGCACCTCTTCTCTGCATTTGAATTAGTATTGTTTTCTCTATGGGGCTTTGAGTTCCTCAGAGAGTTGTGTGTCAACTACAAATTGGCACCTGCCAAGAGCATTTGCCTGGGCTTCCCTGGTAACTCAGTCAGTAAAGAATCCTCCCATAATGCAGGAGACCCAGGTTCGATCCCTGGCTCAGGAAGATTCCTTGGAGAAGGAAATGGCAACCCACTCCAGTATTCTTGCCTGAAAAATCTCAGGGACAGACAGGCCATGTGGTTGCAAGAGTCAAATGCAGCTTAGCGACTAAACTACCACTAAGAGAATTTGCCAGGGACTGAAAAGCAAAATGGCTGTCTGAGGAGGCCTTACAAATAGCTGTGAAAAGAAGACAAGTGAAAAGCAAAGGAGAAAAGGAAAGATATAAGCATCTGAATGCAGAGTTCCAATGAATAGCAAGAAGAGATAAGAAAGCCTTCCTCAGCGATCAATGCAAAGAAATAGAGGGAAACAACAGAATGGGAAAAACTAGAGATCTCTTCAAGAAAATTAGAGATACCAAGGGAACATTTCATGCAAAGAAGGGCTTAATAAAGGACAGAAATGGTATGGACCTAACAGAAGCAGAAGATATTAAGAAGAGGTGGCAAGAATACATAGAAGAACTGTACAAAAAAGATCTTCATGACCAAGATAATCACAATGGTGTGATCACTCACCTAGAGCCAGACATCCTGGAATGTGAAGTCAAGTGGGCCTTACAAAGCATCACTATGAACAAAGCTAGTGGAGGTGATGGAATTCCTGTTGAGCTCTTTCAAATCCTGAAAGATGATGCTGTGAAAGTGTTGCACTCAATATGCCAGCAAATTTGGAAAACTCAGCAGTGGCCACAGGACTGGAAAAAGTCAGTTTTCATTCCAATCCCAAAGAAAGGCAATGCCAAAGAATTCTCAAACTACCACACAATTGCACTTGTCTCACACACTAGTAAAGTAATGCTCAAAATTCTCCAAGTCAGGCTTCAGCAATATGTGAACTGTGAACTTCCAGATGTTCAAGCTGGTTTTAGAAAAGGCAGAGGAACCAGAGATCGAATTGCCAACATCCACTGGATCATCAAAAAAGCAAGAGAGTTCCAGAAAAACATCTATTTCTGCTTTATTGACTATGCCAAAGCCTTTGACTGTGTGGATCACAAGAAACTGTGGAAAATTCTTCAAGAGATGGGAATACCAGACCACCTGACCTGCCTCTTGAGAAACCTATATGCAGGTCAGGAAGCAACAGTTAGAACTGGACATGGAACAACAGACTGGTTCCAAATAGGAAAAGGAGTTCGTCAAGGCTGCATATTGTCACCCTGCTTATTTAACTTATATGCAGAGTACATCATGAGAAACACTGGGCTGGAAGAAGCACAAGCTGGAATCAAGATTGCTGGGAGAAATATCAATAACCTCAGATATGCAGATGACACCACTCTTATGGCAGAAAGTGAAGAGGAACTCAAAAGCCTGTTGATGAAAGTAAAAGTGGAGAGTGAAAAAGTTGGCTTAAAGCTCAACATTCAGAAAACTAAGATCATGGCATCTGGTCCCATCACCTCATGGGAAATAGATGGGGAAACAGTGGAAACAGTGTCAGACTTTATTTTTTGGGGTTCCAAAACCACGGCAGATGGTGACTGCAGCCATGAAATTAAAAGACTCTTACTCCTTGGAAGGAAAGTTATGTCCAACCTAGGTAACATATTCAAAAGCAGAGACATTACTTTGCCAACAAAGGTCCGTCTAGTCAAGGCTATGGTTTTTCCAGTAGTCATGTATGGATGTGAGAGTTGGACTGTGAAGAAGGCTGAGCGCCGAAGAATTGATGCTTTTGAACTGTGGTGTTGGAGAAGACTCTTGAGAGTCCCTTGGACTGCAAGGAGATCCAACCAGTCCATTCTAAAGGAGATCAGTCCTGGGCGTTCTTTGGAAGGAATGAGGCTAAAGCTGAAACTCCAGTACTTTGGCCACCTCGTGTGAAGAGTTGACTCATTGGAAAAGACTCTGATGCTGGGAGGGATTGGGGGCAGGAGCAGAAGGGGATGGCAGAGGATGAGATGGTTGGATGGCATCACTGACTCAACGGACATGAGTTTGGGTGAACTCGGGAGTTGGTGATGGACAGGGAGGCCTGGCTTGCTGCAATTCATGGGGTCAGCGACTGAACTGAGCTGAACATCAACAAGAGCATTTGCCATTTGCCTGTGCTGCTGAAGCTGCTGACCTCTGACACTCCCTGAATTGAATTCAGGGAGGAGAGTGAGGCACTCTGTGCTCCAGGGAAACTGGTGGAATGGGTCTTTAGATAGTTGGATATTTTTAGGAATTGATTTCATGATCCCAGTACTTGCATCTCCTCATATCTAGAACAGCGCTAAACCCTTTCATGGTGACATCACCTCCTCCTGACTAGCAGAAAACCCTTTGTAAAATAAGCACTTGATTGTATTGAACTCCCCCTTCACCATAAAGAAGGCTGAGCACCAAAGAATTGATGTTTTTGAACTGTGGTGTTGGAGAAGACTCTTGAAACACACTTGGACTGCAAGGAAATCAAACCAGTCACTCCTAAAGGAAATCAACCCTGAACATTCATTGGAAGGACTGATGCTGAAGCCCAAGCTCCAATACTTTGGCCACCTGATGCAAAGAGCCAACTTATTGGAAAAGACCCTGATGCTGGGAAAGATTGAAGGTAGGAGAAGGGGACAAAAGAGGATGACATGTTTGGATGGCATCACTGACTCAGTGGACATGAACTTGAGCAAGCTCTGATAGATGGTGAAGGACAGGGAAGCCTGGCGTGTTGCAGTCCATGGGGTTGCAAAGGGTTGGATACAACTGAGTGACTGAATAACAAAAACCCCATTCACCAAAATCTTATATGTTGACCTTCCCCCTGGCTACCTCTTTGGAGCAGTCTCTCAGAGCTATATGAGGTGTTATCTCCCAGGCTGCAGTGCCCATTTTGCTCCAAGTAAAACTTAACTTGTAGCTATCACATTGTGCATCTTATTTTAGTCTGCATGTGCCACACCTGGGTGTCCCTCTCCCAGGACCTGAGAAGGGCAGCAGGTCTTGGAATGGGTGGAGTCACACCTGTGAGGCTGCAGCAGACTGCCCCCCATTCGTACTCTAGGCTGATGCTCGGTGATGCTCCGTTTGTTCTTGGGAAGTTCAGCCACTCCTTGGCTTGTCCAGATGTTGCAGGGAGGAGGATGGCCCGAGAGTGGACTCTTGTCTAACACTCGAAAATGAATTGTCTGATGAGATACACATGCTGATAAAGAGCTTTTATTGGGAAGGGGCACCCCAGGCAGAGAGCAGGAGGGTAAGGGAAGCCAGGAAGACCACTCTGTCATGTGGCTCGCAGTCTCGGGTTTTATGGAGATGGGGTTAGTTCCTGGGTTGTCTTTGGCCAATCATTCAGACTCAGAGTCCTACCTGGTGGTGCAGGCATTGCTCAGCCACGATGGATGCCAGAGAGAAGGATTCTGGGAGGTGATCAGTCACGTGGTGTCTCCTTTTGACCTTTCCCGAATTTTTCCAGTTGGTGTGGCTTGTTAGTTCTGTGTCCCTTACCAGGACCTCCTGTTGTAAAATAGCTCACATGAATGGTTACTATGGTGCCTGACCAGGATGGGCAGTTTCAGTCAGTGTGTTTCCCCTAACACAGATACTGGCCTGTGACAGTCATGTCCAGGCAGCAGGCAGAGGCAGAAAATCCAAGTCATAAAATGCAAGGATGTGCACGCTTCTCATAAAGTTACTCTCCAGGCAAGTTATCTTTTAAATACAGGAAAGGATGAGCTTGTTTCCCCATGACACCATGCTGTCAAAGGCTTGGTGTTAGAAGGATACAAGAGATATGAAAGACACAAGCCCAGTCTCCCCTAGGAGATTTTATGTCTATATCGACTTAAAAATATTCACAACCTGAAAGCTGAGAGTTATGTTTTAATCAGTGGGAATTTTTAGGACTTTGACTCCAGAAGGCAGCATCTTAAGTAACCCTGAAAGAACTGCTCTGAGGAGAAGGGGAAGGTGCCAGCTTATATAGAAATTATGCAGCAAAGGGCAGGTAGTCTCAATATCAGAATGTGTGCAAGTGTTAGATCACTCAGCTGTGTCTGACTCTTTGCGACCCCATGGACTGTGTAGCCCACCAGGCTCCTCTGTCCTTGGAATTCTACAGGCAAGAATACTGGAGTGGGTAGCCATTCCCTTCTCCAGGGGATCTTCCAGTCCCAGGGATTGAACCTGGGTCTCCTGCATTGCCATGGGAGCCCAAACATCAAAAGATTACTATTAATGAAAGGAAACCAGATATCCCAAGTTAGGGAATTGAGTGCTTTTCTGTGTATGGGAAAATGCAAGAGTCTGGGCTCACCTAAACCACTCCTTTCACATAAATCTCAACTATCTTGGACCAGTATCCTGCGTGTTTTCACATCCTGAGCTCCTTTGGGGTTTATCGTAGGGAGTGGCTGCAGTCTGCTGGCCGCCAGATCACAGGTAGTCTTCTCCTTCCTGAGTGCCCTTGAGTGAGTGAGTGAGTGACAGTTGCTCAGTCGTGTCCAACTGTTTGTGACCCCATGGACTATACAGTCCATGGAATACTGGAGTGGGTAGCCTTTCCCTTCTCCAGGGGATCTTCCCAGCCCAGGAATCAAACCCAGGTCTGCTGCATTAGGGCTCAGCAGTTCACAGAAAAGGCTGCAATCACTGATGACTATGACTTCCTTGTTTACTGATATGGCAAAAATTCTCCATTTCTCATTTATTTCCTCCCAGTTCTGTAAACCATTCATGGTATTGCTAAAAATAAATAGCTAGCATTTACTACTTGTTACAGTCATGGTGAAGGAAGAAATTTTCCTCTCCCCTGCTAGGTTCTTCTGGCTGGTCTAAGAATTAAATTGACCTGAGACAGATTAATGGAAGTAAATCAAACAAAAATTTAATAATATATATAGATGGGAGAGGGGGTCCCCAGATAGTGAAGTGATAAAGAATCTACCTGCTAATGCAGGAGACACAGGAAATGTGGGTTCGATCCCTGGGTCAGGAAGATTCCCTAGAAAAGGACATGCAACCCACACCAGTATTCTTGCCTGGAGAATCCCATGGACAGAGAAGCCTGGTGGGCACAGTCCATGGAGTTGAAAAGAGTCAGACACGACTAAGCGACTGAGCGTACACACACATAGATGAGAGACCCAGGAAAACACCCTGACACGGTGCAAGCCCTCACCTTGAACATCATCTTGAACATGTCAGCCTAGAAAAATGAGCTGAAATTCCGAATATGAGACTTGAGATCTAAGGACCACAAATTACAGCATGGAGGGAATGAATTACAGAGGGAAGGGGACTCCTCGGGGCCCAGAGGAGTCTAGGAAACTTCTAGAAGAGAGTAACTGCCACAAGACAGCATGTCACATTGGAATTTGGCTACAAAATGATATCATGGGGCAAAAAAACCCACAAAAACCAGGAAGACTGTAAGACCTGGCTTCTCACCTTGGCCCCACAGCTGCCCCTTTCTCTGTGGCTCAGGCAAGTCATATCCCCTCTTTGAAAAGTTGCTGCCTCTTGTGTCAAAAGAAGTCATTGGGACAAAAAGTCATTGTCACCAAGAGGCAGTTTTGCAAGGTAATTAAGAACGTGAATGCAAGTTCACGGGCCCGACATACAAGGAAGGACAAACACTGAAACATCAGAGTTTGGAGCAGAGGAAGGTTTACTGCAGGGTCAGGCAAGCAGCTGTGGGTGGCTCAGGCCCTAAAAGGCCCTGAGCTCCCCAAAGAATTTCAGCAAAGCATTTTTAAAAGCCAAGTGAGGGAAGGAGGTTGCAGGGTACCAGATCAGATGGCTCACAATTCTCTGGTTGGCTGATGGTGAGACAGCGGTCACGGGGGTTAACCTTATCCCTCCTCAGGCTCCAGGAGGCCTGGGGCTATATGCTTATGGTCCTCAGGTAGTTAACATCTTCCGTTTCTTGGGGGTAGAGGGCTTCAGCCTCAAAACAACTCAGGAAATATGCATCAAATACTATTACATAGGTACTTCAGAGAGGAGCTAAAGGAGAGGATGTAGGGGAAGGTCTGTCCCCAATCTTCCCTCCCCAGCACCTCCCCCACAACTGGGAAGGCCCCATGGGGTCCTGTCCGGTTACAAGGACTTTGGTTCTGGGGTGAGACACCCAGGTTCAGACCTGATCTAACATGTATTAGCTCCGTGGTATTTCTTTACCTTTGAAAAACAGGGTGAATAGAAGCTGCCATTTCATGGAGGTGGTTTTGGGATTTAAATGAGATGCTAAATATAAAGCACTCAGCAGGCTTCCAGACTCACTGTGTGTGCCTGGTAAGTGTCATGTGTCATCTATTGCTATCCTTTTCAATGGAGGAGCAGAACCAACAAAGAGAGTGGATTTCTAGGATTCACCAGAAAAAGCCTTCTGTATCTGCTGATTCTTCAGGTCTAGATGGGGGCAGACTTTACTGCTTGGCCTAGAAAAGCCCCTGCTCCCCTGGGAGAGCTTTGGAGAGAGATAATAGGATCATGGTGGCTCCATTACCCAAGGAAGGCCCCACGTGTGTCTGGGTGTTTCAAGTCCTTTTTACCTGAAGGTGACTATCAAGCTAGACAGCCGCGCGTACCAGTTAGAGAACAGTCCTGAACACTTGACATAAAATGGAAGGAGAGGTGGCTTTGTCACTGAATTCATCCAGCCTAAAGTGAAAGTGTTAGTCACTCAGTTGCGTCACAGTCTTTGTGACCCCATGGACTGTAGCCTGCCAGGCTCCTCTGTCCATGGGATTCTCCAGGCAAGAATACTGGAGTGGGCTGCCATGCCCTCTTCCAGGGTATCTTCCTGACCCAGGGATTAAACCTGAGTCTCTTACATCTCCTGCATTGGCACATGGGTTCTTTACCATCAGTGCTACCTGGGAAGCTCCTTGAGGTCTTGTGGCTGGACTCATAAATAAAACTGACACTGTTGTAGCCACGCATTCTGGGAAACAAACTCACTCAGAAGGACAATGCAGATAGTGGAGAGCAGGTTATTACACAGGCGGGCCCAAGGCAGTCTCCTCTTAGCCAAGGACCCCGACCAGTTTTTGTGAAAACTTTATATAACCTAAGTATACGAGCCCAAACCCACCTCCCTAAATTCCCTGAAACTAGTCTGAACAAAGGAAAAGAAAGATACAATCAAAGTTAACCCGTGATTTATATGCCTTAAACCTTGGTACTTAACAGTGGACAATTATCAATAGGCCTGTGGTCATATCCCAGTAAGCATAATAGAATTTATGATTCTATTTGGTTACACAGATAATTAGGGTATTCTTTTAAGTGACGGAGAGTCTAGGTATGAGCCCTGGGGCTCTTCCATCCAGGGGGGCCCTGGTTTTCCAGTTTGTATGTCATTTCCATAGATACTGGGTGTATAGCTCAAAGTCCACAGTCCAGCCCAAGATGGAGTCCTGCTTTCAAGATGGAGCCTGTTCTGTCTGTTTCCTCCTTCAACACAAGACAGAGAAACAGGAGAAAAAGAAACGAATGTAATTTGTGTGCATGGAAATCTCAAAGAAATAGATACCACTTTTCACTTTCATGCATTGGAGGAGGAAATGGCAACCCACTCCAGTGTTCTTGCCTGGAGAATCCCAGGGACAGGGGAGCCTGGTGGGCTGCCGTCTATGGGGTCGCACAGAGTCGGACATGACTGAAGTGACAGCAGCAGCAGCAGCAGCAGCAGTGGCCAAAGCAAGCAGCTTTTACACAAAGACACAGTGCTTTTGTGAGAAATTAATGCAAAAACTCAGTTTAGGGTGCTTAGTTGGTAAGGAATTTTTTTACATTTATTTTTTAAATTTTATTTTATTTTTAAACTTTACATAATTGTATTAGTTTTGCCCATTTATTTATTTTTATCTTTATTTTTGGCTGCACCGCACCTTTCACGTGGGAGACTTGTGTCCTGCTTTCAGAAGGACAGAGAGAAAGTTCAGAGTGACCCTTTCACATCAGCTCTTTCCAAAGTAACTTCAATTCAAAATAATCAATATGTCATTGAGGGACCTTTTGAGGTAGCCTGCCCCAGGCTCCAACATCTCCAAATGCTTGAGACCAAGAAGCACATACAGAAAAGGTGACCACAGACTATAAGAGCTGAACAAATGCTGCTGCTGCTAAGTCGCTTCAGTCGTGTCCAACTCCGTGCGACCCCATAGAGGGCAGCCCACCAGGCTCCCCCGTCCCTGGGATTCTCCAGGCAAGAACACTGGAGTGGGTTGCCATTTCCTTCTCCAATGCATGAAAGTGAAAAGTGAAAGTGAAGTTGCTCAGTCGTGTCCGACCCTCAGCGACGCATGGACTGCAGCCTACCAGGCTCCTCCATCCGTGGGATTTTCCAGGCAAGAGTACTGGAGTGGGGTGCCATTGCCTTCTCTGGAACAAATGTTAACAAGAGCCATATCCATCCCTCAGCACTAACTGTTTAATTGTACTCAGTTCAGTCACTCAGTCATGTCCAACTCTTTGCCACCATATGAACCACAGCACACCAGGCCTCCCTGTCCATCACCAACTCCCGGAGTCCACCCAAACCCATGTCCATTGTGTTGGTGATGCCATCCAACCATCTCATCCTCTGTCGTCCCCTTCTCCTCCTCCCCTCAATCTTTCCCAGCATCAGGGTCTTTTCAAATGAGTCAGCTCTCCACATGAGGTGGCCAAAGTATTGGAGTTTCAGCTTCAACATCAGTCCTTCCAATGAACACCCAGGACTGATCTTCTTTAGGATGGACTGGTTGGATCACCTTGCAGTCCAAGGGACTGTCAAGAGTCTTCTCCAACTCCACAGTTCAAAAGCATCAATTCTTCTGTGCTCAGCTTTGTTTATATTCCAACTCTCACATCCATACATGACTACTGGAAAAACCATAACCTTGACTAGACAGACCTTTTTTGGCAGAGGAATGTCTCTGCTTTTTAATATGCTGTCTAGGTTGTCTCTCCATAAATATCCTGTCTCATGAAATCCTCTCACTACCCTACGAGACAGATACTGTTAGAAGCCCCATTGCAGAGATGAAACAGCTAAGGCACAGAGAGGTCAAGAAACTTGCCTTATGTCACACAGCCAGAGAAGAACCAAACTGGGAGAGAATCCACTGGCATTGCCTCAGGAAAGAGTCCCAGGTTATAACAGGCATGTGACATGGAAGCAACTCCCAGGAAATCAATGAAAGAAGAGTGGATGCATGCCTGAATGGACCAGGATATTGAGGTGGAGGAAAAGTAAATCTGGAGGATAAATGAAAGGTGGGGGGTGGGGTAAGCTTAATTCAGCAGAGTCATTGCCATCAACTCAACTCTTAAGATGGAATGCACTAGATTGAAGTTCTTAGCGCAGAGGTCGGAGAAGGCAATGGCAAGCCACTCCAGTACTCTTGCCTAGAAAATCCCATGGATGGAGGAGCCTGGTAGGCTGCAGTCCGTGGGGTCGCTACAAGTCGGACTCGACTGAGCGACTTCACTTTCACTTTTCACTTTCACGCAATGGAGAAAGAAATGGCAACCCACTCCAGTGTTCTTGCCTGGAGAATCCCAGGGACGGCAGAGCCTGGTGGGCTGCTGTCTATGGGGTCGCACAGAGTCGGACACGACTGAAGCGACTTAGCAGCAGCAGCAACAGCGCAGAGGTAAAATGACTACATCTCAGCCTCATAAATTAAAACCCTACTCAGTGCCAAGGAGTCCTAGACCCCTTGGCTTGCCTTTTCACTTCATTATTCCAAAGACACAAAAGAAAGTCCCGAGAGTCTTTCTGTAATGAGGAGCAACCTATTTTTTTGTTTTCATTCAAGGTTACACCAACCCGCTGATATGCAGAGAAAAGTTTTCTAGGTTATTTTGCATCCTCACTTCTCTTTCTTCATGCCCATCCCACAAAGCCCAGTGTCTCGGAGTTAAAAAAAAAAAGAAGAAGAAGAAGAAGGCTTCCCTGGTGGTCCAATAAGTAAGAACCTGCCTGTCCATGCAGGGCACACCAGTTCGATCTCTGGTCCAGGAAGAACTCACATGCTGTGGGGCAACCAAGCCCATGAACCACAACTATCAAGTCCCTGCTCAGCAAAGCCTGCGCTCTGCAACTAGAGAGAAGAGAAGCTACCGCAACGAGAGAAAGCCCGCGCACAGCAATGAAGACCCTGCCCAACCAAAAATGTAAATAATGTTTTTTAAATCCCTTTAAAAAAAATCCCACTCCTTGTAGTTGAATGGCTCTTTAAAACTATTACAATCAAGTTTGATATTTACTTGAAAATAACAATAATTTACTCAGCACCTAATAAGTGTTAAGCCCGCCGTGTTTACCAGTATGAGCTGATGTGATTTTAAGAACAGCCCCAGTGTGGTAAATAGTAGAGCTTATATTTGCCCAGTTGAGGAACAGGTTCAGGCTATTAGCAATTAGGAGATGGCAAGAAATCCAGACCCTGGTGGGCTAGACAGCACAATCTACATGCTTTCCACCTTCTTTCTTTAAGCCTATATAGTTCTCATTCTTGTTAGCCCATTATAAGATCCTGGGAAACTTTTAAAATAACCAGCATCTGGCCTTCATTCAGATCAAAAGAATGAGAATCAATGGGGAAGAGGGATGACTGGTCTTCTGACATTTGAAAAGCTCATCGGGTGATTTTTGTTTTTAATTGGAGTGAAATTCACATAGCACAAGATTACCATTTTAAAGTGTACAATTCAGTGGCATTTAGTGCGTTCATCACATTATGCAGCCATCGTGTCTCCCTAGTTCCAGAACGTTTGCATCACTCCCAGAGGAAACCTTGCCCCCATTAGCAGTCACTTCCCATCGCCTCCTCCCTCCGGCCCCTGGCAACCAGCAATCTGCTTTCTGTCTTGATGGATTTGCCTATTCCGGATGTTTTATGTAAGTGGAATCATGCTATCTCTGACCTTTTGAGTATGGCTTCTTTCACTGAGCATTACGTTTCCAAGGTTCATCCCGGTTGTGGCATGTGTCAGAACTTCATTCCTTTTCATGGCTGAATGGTGCAATAATTATGGAGAATCATGGTTGCGGACCAAAGCAGAGCGTGATGTGCTACCCCAGGGTGTGTCTCTTTGGCAGAGGGATTATTCGTTTTGAGAGGAGGCAGATACAGGAGCAGCTCTGAAAGCTGAGTGGAGATTACTGTTTTATAAGAGACACTTTCACCTACAAGGGAAATCTCCCTCTCTGTGTCAGGAAGAGAAGGGGGATTCTGTCAGCAAAGAGGGCAATGATTTCAATCTGCATTGAAACCAGGCCCTTGTTTTCTGCACTTTTCCTGGTAACCTCCCCACACTGGTTCCCTCACCACATATCTGCCGCCCCCCACCCCTGCCACCTGAACATCTTTTGTCTTTAGATGGAAATGGTATCTTGAAAGTCCCTTGGACTGCAAGTAGATCAAATCAGTCCATCCTAAGGGAAATCAACCCTCAATATATTCATTGGGAGGACTGTTGCTGAAGCTGATGCTCCAGTACTCTGGCCACCTGATGCCAAGAGCCGACTCATTGAAAAAGATCCTGATGTTGGGAAAGACTGACGGCAAGAGGAGAAGGAGGCAGCAGAAGATGAGATGGTTGGGTGGCATCAGCAACACAATGGACATGAATTTGAGAAAACTCTGGGAGATAGTGCAGAATGGAAGAGCCTGTCATGCTGCAGTCCATGGGGTTGCAAAGAGTTGGACACGACTTAGTGACTGAACATCAAGCAGGTGGCATTTGAGGTGATGGTTTAGAGAATTTTGGTAACTTACTCAGTTTTCCTGGGTCTCTCCAACCTGAACAAAGATAGAAAGTGAAAAGTCAAAGTGTTAGTCACTCAGTCGTGTCTGACTCTTTGTGGCTCCCAATGGACTGTAACCCTCCAGGCCCCTCTGTCCATGGGATTCTCCAGGCAAGAATACTAGAGTGGGTAGCCACTCTCTTCTCCAGCGGATCTTCCCAACCCAGGAATCAAACCCTGGTCTCTTGCATTACAGTCAGATTCTTTACCATCAGAGCCACCAGGCAAGTAGGAGGTAGACATGTTATCAAACTGGCACTTTCCTTCTGTTAATTGTATTACGGGGAGGTCTCAGCCAAGAATCCAGAAGGGTGAAGGGGTAATTATCTCCCCCTCACAATACTAACCCCACAGTCACCATGTGAAGTCTGGGAGAGCATACATTTGTATTTTCATTTTGATTGAGAGAAACTCAGGGCGTGTGATGTACATTTCTCAGGAAATCTCTCTACTTTTTCTCCCTCAAACCAGTACTATCATTACCATATGATCCTTTCTTGACCAAACTCAAAAAATAAACCACTGCTATAATTTGGGGGCTTTCTCCCCTCTGTTTTTGTTTTCCATAACATCCACATAAAGCTCAGATGGACTGCCCCACCACCACCCGCGGGGTGCCCGTGGTGAGTGTGTTGGGGCTGAGAAAAGGGCTGGTCTCTAAGACCCTTATGTCTTGGTGACCACTCTTTTTCCCACTTATGAAGATTTAGAAGCCCTTGACCATCATTCTTTCCTTTACTTCTTCTTTCCACAGCACTAATTAAGTGGCTCCTTTTTTGGTGCTACCATTTTGTTTGGATTGAGGGGGCCAGCGGCAAATTCTACTCAGGGATTGAGAGCATCTTTGCCAAGGATTTATTTAACGCAGGTTCACCTCAGGAATTTTAATAAATAGCATATAGGATAATGTCTCTTAATAAATCAATAAAGAAATAGCATACTCCAAACTAATAATGGCTCAAATGCTCTGTCATATCTGACTCTTTGTGACCCCATGGACTGTGGCCCACCAGGCTCCTCTGTCCATGGGATTCTCCAGGCAAGAATACTGGAGTGGGTTGTCATTTCCTCCTCTGGGCCGTCTTCCCAACCCAAGGGACCCACATCTCTTATGTCTCCTGCATTGGCAGGCTGGTTTTTTACCACTAGAGCCACCTGGGAAGCCCTCAAACTAATAGGTTAACAATTAACTATTGTTCCAGGCCAGATGGAGATGAAATTTAAAAGTCCGAGTCTAGTTGGAGTGTACCTATGAGCTGGTTCTCAGGAGAAGAGCTTAGCCAATCACCCGCTGACTTCAGCTTCTGGGGCAAAAGAAAAATTTCCTCCTTATGGGAACACGTTGCCAGGGAGCAAAGACAGGGGTGTCCGAGTGCAAGGTGATTTCCTTCTGGAGCCACTGCTCAGTTCTTGTCACTCTGACAAAGAACTGCTTTGTTCAGACAGGAGCTAATGCCCCAGGGTCTTTGGAGACCTATTTAAATCAGCAAAGAGTCAACTTGTCCAGACCTAACACTCTGAAGTTGTGGTCAAACCTCTTGGTTTTTAAAGGTCCCCTAGCTGTAGTCACTCCTCCATGTGACCTGATCTGTAAGTCCCCAGCAGGGGCTTCTAAGAACCTAATATAGAATGGCTAGTAACTGCACCACAGTTCTCAGGCATAGAGATGAGCGAGATAAACCCGGTCCCTGATTTCTGAGGAGAAAACTGTCTAGTAAGGAAAGGCAGAAATCTAGCCAAAAACAAAAAATGTACCAGATACATTTCCCCCCACTTTTCAAAATATTGCTTTATACCACTTTGCTTCTATGAAAGATCTACATCACTACTGTAATAGGGAAGAACAAATCTGACTCCCTATTGGATCCATTTCTTTTCCCTTAGCCTTTGTGTTCTATCGACTTGCTACATGCTAATCACTAAAGTGATGCTGCCTATCGCTTCAAGTACACGTAATGGTCCATCTCCAGGAACCCTGCCTCCCTTGCCTGAGTGTTAAGCTAAAATACCTGTGTTCAACCCACAGGAAGCATCCTGACCAGCCCACCTGTGAACGGCTGCAGAAAAGAAGAAATGAACACATCCCCTCGGGAGTCTGGTTGGAACCAGGAAATATTTGGTTTCTTGTTTGTAAGTTTGTTTTTATAGGAAGCTGTTTTCTGATAATATTTATTTTTTTATCTGGCTGCAATGGGTCTTAGTTGTGGCACGTGGGATCATCACTCTTCCTTGAGGCATGTAGGAATTTTAGCTGTGGCATGAGGGGCCTATTTCCCTGAGGAGGGATTGAACCTGGGCCCCTGCATTGGGAGTGTAGTGTCTTAGCCACTGGACGTCCAGGGAAGTCCTGGAACCAAGAAATATTTGCAACAACTTACCATATTTCTACTTTACCTCCTCACCTCCCCTCCTCTTCATTCTAGGAAATAAACTAGCATCCGAACGCTGGCAAGATGGTTCATTTTGGACACGTTTAGAGACGGGCGGGTCATGGTGGAGAGATTTGACAGAATGTGGTCCACTGGAGAAGGGAATGGCAAACCACTTCAGTATTCTTGCCTTGAGAACCCCATGAACAGTATGAAAAGGCAAAATGATAGGATACTGAAAGAGAAACTCCCCGGTCAGTAGGTGCCCAATATGCTACTGGAGATCAGTGGAGAAATAACTCCAGAAAGAATGAAGGGATGGAGCCAAAGCAAAAAGAATACCCAGCTGTGGATGTGACTGGTGATAGAAGCAAGGTCCAATGCTGTAAAGAGCAATATTGCATAGGAACCTGGAATGTCAGGTCCATGAATCAAGGCAAATTGGAGTGGTCAAACAAGAGATGGCAAGAGTGAATGTCGACATTCTAGGAATCAGCGAACTGAAATGGACTGGAATGGGTGAATTTAACTCAGATGACCATTATATCTACTACTGCGGGCAGGAATCCCACAGTATGGCCACCATGAGTGGCCATCATGGTCAACAAAAGAGTCCTAAATGCAGTACTTGGATGCAATCTCAAAAATGAAAGAATGATCTCTGTTCGTTTCCAAGGCAAACCATTCACTATCACAGTAATCCAAGTCTATGCCCCAACCAGTAACGCTGAAGAAGCTGAAGTTGAACGGTTCTATGAAGACCTACAAGACCTTTTAGAACTAACACCCAAAAAAGATGTCCTTTTCATTATAGGGGACTGGAATGCAAAAGTAGGAAGTCAAGAAACACCTGGGGTTACAGGCAAATTTGGCTTTGGAATACGGAATGAAGCAGGGCAAAGACTAATAGAGTTTTGCCAAGAAAATGCACCGGTCATAACAAACACCCTCTTCCAACAACACAAGAGAAGACTGTATACATGGACATCACCAGATGGTCAACACTGAAATCAGATTGATTATATTCTTTGCAGCCAACGATGGAGAAGCTCTATACAGTCAGCAGAAACAAGACCAGGAGCTGACTGTGGCTCAGACCATGAACTCCTTATTGCCAAATTCAGACTGAAATTGAAGAACGGAGGGAAAACCACTAGACCATTCAGGTATGACCTAAATCAAATCCCTTATGATTATACAGTGGAAGTGAGAAATAGATTTAAGGGCCTAGATCTGATAGATAGAGTGCCTGATGAACTGTGGAATGAGGTTCATGACATTGTACAGCAGACAGGGATCAAGACCATTCCCATAGAAAAGAAATGCAAAAAAGCAAAATGGCTGTCTGGGGAGGCCTTACAAATAGCTGTGAAAAGAAGAGAAGTGAAAAGCAAAGGAGAAAAGGAAAGATATAAACCTCTGAATGCAGAGTTCCAAAGAATAGCAAGAAGAGATAAGAAAGCCTTCTTCAGCGATCAATGCAAAGAAATAGAGGAAAACAACAGAATGGAAAAGACTAGGGATCTCTTCAAGAAAATCAGAGATACCAAAAGAACATTTCATGCAAAGATGAGCTCGATAAAGGACAGAAATGGTATGGACCTAACAGAAGGAGAAGATATTAAGAAGAGATGGCAAGAATACACAGAAGAACTGTACAAAAAAGATCTTCATGACCCAGATAATCACGATGGTGTGATCACTCACCTAGAGCCAGACATCCTGGAATGTGAAGTCAAGTGGGCCTTACAAAGCATCACTATAAACAAAGCTAGTGGAGGTGATGGAATTTCAGTTGAGCTATTCCAAATCTTGAAAGATGATGCTGTGAAAGTGCTGCACTCAATATGCCAGCAAATTTGGAAAACTCAGCAGTGGCCACAGGACTGGAAAAGGTCAGTTTTCATTCCAATCCCAAAGAAAGGCAATGCCAAAGATTGCTCAAACTACCACACAATTGCACTCGTCTCACACGCTAGTAAAGTAATGCTCAAAATTCTCCAAGCTAGGCTTCAGCAATATGTGAACTGTGAACTTCCAGATGTTCAAGCTGGTTTTAGAAAAGGCAGAGGAACCAGAGATCAAATTGCCAACATCCGCTGGATCATGGAAAAAGCAAGAGAGTTCCAGAAAAACATCTATTTCTGCTTTATTGACTATGCCAAAGCCTTTGACTGTGTGGATCACAAGAAACTGTGGAAAATTCTTCAAGAGATGGGAATACCAGACCACCTGATCTGCCTCTTGAGAAATTTGTATGCAGGTCAGGAAGCAACAGTTAGAACTGGACATGGAACAACAGACTGGTTCCAAATAGGAAAAGGAGTTCGTCAGGGCTGAATATTGTCACCCTGTTTATTTAACTTATATGCAGAGTACATCATGAGAAACGCTGGACTGGAAGAAACACAAACTGGAATCAAGATTACCGCGAGAAATATCAATAACCTCAGATATGCAGATGACACCACCCTTATGGCAGAAGATGAAGAGGAACTAAAAAGCCTCTTGATGAAAGTGAAAGTGGAGAGTGAAAAAGTTGGCTTAAAGCTCAACATTCAGAAAACGAAGATCATGGCATCCGGTCCCACCACTTCATGGGAAATAGATGGGGAAACAGTGGAAACAGTGTCAGACTTTATTTTTCTGGGCTCCAAAATCACTACAGATGGTGACTGCAGCCATGAAATTAAAAGACACTTACTCCTTGAAAGAAAAGTTATGACCAACCTAGATAGCATATTCAAAAGCAGAGACATTATTTTGCCAACAAAGGTTCGTCTAGTCAAGGCTTTGGTTTTTCCTGTGGTCATGTATGGATGTGAGAGTTGGACTGTGAAGAAGGCTGAGCTCCAAAGAATTGATGCTTTTGAACTGTGGTGTTGGAGAAGACTCTTGAGAGTCCCTTGGACTGCAAGGAGATCCAACCAGTCCATTCTGAAGGAGATTAGCCCTGGGATTTCTTTGGAAAGAATGATGCTAAAGCTGAAACTCCAGGCGGCGGCACCGCGCGGCCGGGGCGAGCTTTGGAGTCGGTGGGTTCGTGTGGCTGCGGAGGCGGAATAGGCGAGCGTGAGGTCGCAGCGGCTCCGTCGGTAGACGGGGGAGAGGCCCGGCAGCGCGAGCGTGAGCGCGGCCGAGCCCGCGGTGCCTTCTCGGCGGGTGGGGACGAGCGGGCCCCGCGGCGTCATCGGCGGCGAGGAGCCGCGCGCCTCGGCCTAGCATGTCGGAAGCGGGTGAAGAGCAGCCCATGGAGACGACGGGAGCCACTGAGAACGGACATGAGGCTGCCCCCGAAGGCGAGTCGCCGGCCGGAACTGGTACCGGCGTTGCGGCGGGCGCTGGAGGCGGGAGCGCGGCGCCCCAGGCCGGCAACCAGAACGGCGCCGAGGGCGACCAGATCAACGCCAGCAAGAATGAGGAGGACGCGGGAAAAATGTTCGTTGGTGGCCTGAGCTGGGATACCAGCAAAAAGGATCTAAAAGATTATTTTACCAAATTTGGAGAGGTCGTTGATTGTACAATAAAAATGGATCCCAACACTGGCCGGTCAAGAGGGTTTGGATTTATCCTCTTCAAAGATGCAGCCAGTGTGGAGAAGGTTCTAGACCAGAAGGAGCACAGGCTGGATGGCCGTGTCATTGACCCCAAAAAAGCCATGGCCATGAAGAAAGACCCAGTAAAGAAAATTTTTGTAGGGGGTCTGAATCCTGAAGCCACTGAGGAGAAGATAAGGGAGTACTTTGGCGAGTTTGGGGAGATTGAAGCCATTGAGCTTCCAATGGATCCAAAGTCGAACAAAAGACGAGGCTTTGTTTTCATCACCTTTAAAGAAGAAGAACCTGTGAAGAAAGTGCTGGAGAAAAAGTTCCACACCATCAGTGGAAGTAAGTGTGAAATCAAGGTGGCTCAGCCCAAAGAGGTTTATCAACAGCAGCAGTATGGCTCTGGGGGCCGTGGGAATCGCAATCGAGGGAACCGAGGCAGTGGGGGCGGCGATGGAAGTGGAGGTCAGGGTAGTACAAATTACGGGAAGAGCCAGCGACGCGGTGGCCATCAGAATAACTACAAGCCATACTGAGGCTTCAGCAGGATGACTGACCACACACGCTTTGTTTGGATATCGAGTGAACACAATTATGTACCAAATTTAACTTGGCAAACTTTCTATGGCCTGTCCCATGTGCATCTTATTTAAAATTTCCTCCCTGGAAATCACTCTCCTGTTTAATATTTCCAGAGCTCTAGTTGTTTAGGCAGCGTGTGGTTTCTCAAGAGGCCAGAGCGGCATTATGGGCTGATTTTTATTACTGGGTTACCCAGAACCAGATTGGAGGGTCTGCTTCCTGCTGCCGCTCTGCAGCCTGGACCTGTGGACCCTGGTTGTAAAGAGTAAATTGTATCTTAGAAAACCAGTGTCACCTTTTTTTCACCTTTTAGTTTTATATTATTTGTGTCATACATTTCCTATAATGGAAGTGTTAATTTTACTGTACTTTTTGGTACCTTTCGGGAATCTAATGTATTGTAAGGTATTTTACACGTGTCCTGATTTTGCCACGACCTGGATATTGAAGCTATCCAAGCTTTTGAAATAAAAATTTAAAAACCCCCCCCAAAAAAAAAAAAAAAAGCTGAAACTCCAGTACTTTGGCCACCTCATGCGAAGAGTTGACTCATTGGAAAAGACCCTGATGCTGGGAGGGATTGGGGGCAGGAGGAGAAGGGGACGCCAGAGGATGAGATGGCTGGATGGCATCACTGACTCGATGGACATGAGTCTGAGTGAACTCCGGGAGCTGGTGATGGACAGGGAGGCCTGGCGTGCTGCGATTCATGGGATCACAAAGAATCGGACACGACTGAGCGACTGATGTGATCTGATCTGATCTGAGAGAAGGAAATGGCAACCCACTCCAGTATTCTTGCCTGGAGAATTCCATGGACAGAGGAGCCTGGTGGGCTACAGTCCATGGTGGTCGCAAAGAGTTGGACACTACTTAGTGACTATCACTCCCTTAGTCCATCATCATCTCGGTCTGTTGGCTTTCCAAACAGTCACTATTCTTAGTCCCAGAAACTCATCTCTCAGTTTATTGGCCTGTCATGTGGCGGGCAGTAAGAGCTTGGACTCGGTAACAGTACTTGTTTTTGCTAAGCAAAAGAAATCCAAAGAGGATTTCTGCTTTTACCAAAAAAAAAAAAAAAAAAAAAGGAGCTGCTTCTTCCTGTTACACCGTTTCAGTCTGTGAAGGGTTGTATAGGAATGCCCTGCTTTCGGACAGCAGGGTGAACTTGTAGTTAATTGTTTACAGGAGAGAAGGAAGCCCCCAACGAGATGTGCACAACCCCTGAGAGGATGAGATGGGGACCTGACCTTGGCAGAGGGCAGTGCCTGTCAAATTTTAATGTGTGTGCGCGGCACCAGGGACCTTGTAAATGTGCAGATTCTGACTCGGGTGAGGCAAGGAGCCTGCATTTCTAACAAGCCCACCAGTGATGCTGCTGTGGTCCACAGGCCACACTCTGAAGAAGTGATGGGGGAAACTAGGGCGTAAGAGATGGGTAGCAGCTAACCAGGGAGGTCCCCTCTTCTGAATGCACACTTTTGTCAGTGCATTTGGAAGGAAGAGCCATTCCCTGCCAATCATTCAGTCCTGGACCTCAGCCTGGCAGACCCTGATGGAGAAATAGTTAGAGGTTTACGGCTTCCCTTGTAGCTCAGCTGGTAAAGAATCCACCTGCAATTCAGGAGACCCCGGTTCAATTCCTGGGTTGGGAAGATCCGCTGGAGAAGGGATAGGCTACCCACTCCAGTGTTCATGGGCTTCCCTGGTGGCTCAGCTGGTAATGAATCCACCTGCAATGTGGGAGACCTGGGTTTGATCCCTGGGTTGGGAAGATCCCCTAGAGAAGGGAAAGACTACCCACTCCAGTATTCTGGCCTGGAGAATTCCATGGACTTTATTGTCCACGGGGTCGCAAAGAGTCAGACACGACTGAGCTACTTTCACTTTCACTTTTCAGGGGTCGAAAGGCCATAGATTTTCCATCTTTTTAGAGCCATCTCATAAAGCCCTTGCTATAGGCATGGAATTTGTGCGGAGACTGTGAAGCAGCCAGCCTTTTAGAGAATTTCTGGTCCCACCCCCTCATTTTTAAATTAGAATCTGGGACTCTGTCCATCCTTCAGTATTTCTTGGCATTTATTGGGCACCTGCTGTGTGTCAAGGTCTTATGCCATCCACGTCGTTCATTTGTGCAGTTCTCTGAACAATCCAGAAGGATTAGAATAAATATCTGCAGTTTACAAAGAAGAAAATATCAAAAAATGCTCATCCAACACCACACAGCTAGGACGTGACAAACTGGAAGGAACTCCAGCCTGCCAGCTCCAAAGCCATGCTCTCTGCAGGGCATCTACCTGAATCTTTATTCCAGTGTCTGTTGACCTATGAGCCTCAACTTGGTTAAAACGCCCAGTGCTAGGATAGAGACAGGCAAATGGGGGGCTGGCTTCATCTCATGAATTACAAAATTCTTCTCCTACCCAGCCTTCTTGCTGCAAAACCCCTTCCAGGACTACGTACCGTGATGACAGCCTCGTTTGGAATTCTTCCGTATCAAATTGGGAGAAAAACAGAAGACTCAAAGTAGCTTAAGCAATGTCCCCAAGTGCCCCTGGGCTCTGGCTCTTTTTCATCTCTCCTTGTTTCTACTTGGCTTTACCCCTCTTTCTGTCAGCGGCCTATGTCCACGAAAGCCATGCTGAGTTCAATTTTTTACTTTCCGGAAGATACGGATTCGTTTTGCAACGTGTCCCTTACCCCAATCCTGGCACGCTTATGGGCAGTTGAGTCAACCGGCTCATTTATTAGGAGGTTCATGACAGCACATCAGACCACTGGCACTGATCTGAAAAGATATAACAGATTCCAAGCCCCAGACTGACCCTCGGGCACAGAGTGTCCCTTATCAAGCCAGTCTTCTCTGGACCAGCCTTGGGCAGAGGAAGCCGGTAATTTAATTAGAATCCGAGCTCTTTGGAGTGAAAAGTGATCATTTGTCATCGTGGCTTCAAGGACACCATCTCTCTGGCAGCTCTCCACCTCTCTTCAGAGTCGACGATCAGAAATCACCAGGAGCCTGACGGGTGATGTCACGGGAAGGACACAGGGTATGTGGTTAGATGGAGCGTCACCCTCTGAAACCAGCATCCTGGGCACATCAGGTCATGTCCACAGACCTCAACTTCCTAGTTTGTAAAGTGTGATGAATCAGAAGTCGTGCTTTGACTTGCTGTCAACACAGTGTGTGAGGCATCTGCAGTGTCCTGATGAGGAGGGGCCCTCAGCAAAGGGTGGTAGCTCCTAGGCCAGTGCCTGAGTTGGCTGGAAGAAACACACTCTTTTTCACTGATGCTGCTCCAGTAATACGCACCAGGCAGTGCTCTAAGATCTTCACATTGTTGTGTTCGATTCTTTGCGAGTCCATGAACCGTAGCCCTTCAGTCTCCTCTGTCCATGGGATTTCTCAGACAGGAATACTGGACTGGGTTGCTGTTTCCTTCTCCAGGGGATCTTCCCCACCCAGGAATCGAACCTGCATGCTTAGCTCATTGAAAAATTCACAGTCACTCTTGAGTGTGGGTGTGTTATCGTCTCATTTTACATACGATGAACCTGAGGCTCAGAGAGGTTGCCCAAGGTCATAGAACTGCTCTTGAACCTCCAGGGTCTCTGTTCTCAAACAGCGCACTATAATGATGTTACTGCTTAAAACTGGAGGTACTGAGACCAGAAACATAATAATAAGAGCTAATTTTCACTTTCTGCTTGGAATCAGCCAGGCACCTTATGCCATTCATCTCATTTGTTATAACCCAATAAACCAAGTCCTGTTGTTATTACCATTTTACAGATGAGGAAACTGAGACCCAAGGAAGATAATTAGCCTGACCCAGATTATGCAGCTGGTAAGTTGTTTCAACTCCATGTCTGAGTATAGAGCCTGAGTTCTCAACCCTTTCTGCTTGGAGTCCTAGACAGGCTCAGTTTTCTCGGTACTCCCTCTGGGTCAGTGGAGCAGCTGCTGGCTGGAGGGGCACTCACTGGAATAACCTCCCAAGGGTCCCAGGTCAGGGCCAGCTGTCCTGCACTGCTAGTCTGAGCAGCCCCAGAGAATGATGGTGGCTGAAGATGCTCAGGGATCATCCCACTGAGAACCCATTGTACAGATGAGTAAATTGTGAATGGCTCCCTGGTAGCTAAGTTGGTAAAGAATCTGCCTGCAATACAAGACACCCAGGTTTGATACTTGGGTTGGGAAGATCCTCTGGAGAAGGAAATGGCAACCCACTTCAGTATTCTTGCCTGGGAAATCCCATGGACAGAGGAGCCTGGCGGGCCACAGTCCACAGGGTCACAACAGTCAGACACAACCTAGCAAATCAACCATCACCAAACAGAATGGAGAGAAGACATTTGCCCAACAAAACCGGCACTCAGACCTCCTTTCAGGCTATGTTTTTCTTAAAGGAAAAAAAAAAGAAAGAAAGAAACTCTGTAATATTATGTAATAATTATTCTCCAAAAAAATCTAAAATAAGGGAAAGGATTTAAGTCCATATATAACTGTAGCATTTTATTTAAAATAATGTGTGAACCAATTCAATGGCCAGCAATAGGACTGTTTAAATACATTATGGCAGTATGTGGAAATAACTCAAGTATCCATCACCAGATGAAAGAATAAAGAAATGTATTGTATATATACAAGGGAACACTATTTAGCCTTAAGAAAGAAGGAAATCCTGACATTTATGACAGCATGGATGAATCTGGAGGACATTATGCATGTGTGCATGCTCAGTTGCTTCAGTCGTGTTTGACTTTTTGCGACCCTGTGAACTGCAGCCCACCAGGCTCCTCTGTCCATGAAGATTCTCCAGGCAGTAATATTGGGATGGGTTGCCATGCCCTCCTCCAGGGGATCTTCCTGAAACAGGGATTGCATCTCCTGTGTCTTGCATCTCTTATGTCTCCTGCATTGCAGGTGGATTTTTTTACCACTGAGCCACTAGGGAAACCTCCAGAGGACATTATGCTAAGTGAAATAAGCCAGAAAGACAAATGCTACATAATTCCATTCATATCTAAAATAGTCAAACTCACCGAGAATACAATGGTGGTTTCCAGGGGCTGGAGGATGGGGGAATTCAATGGATATGAAGTTTCTTTTCTGCCAGATGATCAGTGCTAAGAGATGGCTGTACAACAGGGTACCTCTAGTTAACAATACCGTATTGTGCAGTTAGAATTTGTTAAGAGGGTAGATCTCAGGTTAAGGGCTCTTCCCACAAAGTAAATAATAAAGGGACCCAGGGATTTTCTGTGAGGTGTTGGATGAATCTGTTACCTTGATCATAGTGATGGCACCACAGGTGTTTGCAAATATCCAGACTCAACCAATTGGAGAAGGAAATGGCAACCCACTCCAGTGTTCTTGCCTGGAGAATCCCAGGGATGGAGGAGCCTGGTGGGCTGCCGTCTATGGGGTCACACAGAGTCGGACACGACTGAAGCAACTTAGCAGCAGCAGCATGTGCAGGCCTCTGTATATCAACTGTGCCTCAGTGAAGCCAGTTTAAAAATCACAGTGCATCCACAGAATAGAATATTGTATGGCTGCTCAATAATTCTCTTCGGTCACTTCCACAAGGAGGCTGCCGACAGTTTGGGGGCTTCCCAGGTGGCGCAGTGGTAAAGAATCCACCTGCCTGTGCAGCAGACGCAGGAGATGTGGGTTCGATCCCTGGGTCGGGAAGACCTCCTGGAGGCGGAAATGGCAACCCACTCCAGTATTCTTGGCTGGCAAATCGCATGGACAGAGGAGCCTGGTGGGCTACAGTCCATGGGGTCGCAAAGAATCAGACGCAATTGAGCACCCATGCAAGTAAGCTTTCATTAATGTTTGTGAAAAGTTTAGCATGGGGTGGGAAATGCATGCTGCTGCTAAGTCGCTTCCGTCATGTCCGACTCTGTGCGACCCCAAAAATGGCAGCCTACCAGGATCCCCTGTCCCTGGGATTCTTCAGACAAGAACACTGGAGTGGGTTGCCATTTCCTTCTCCAATGCATGAAAGTGAAAAATGAAAGTGAAGTCGCTCAGTCGTGTCCGACCCTCAGCGACCCCAGGGACTGCAGCCTACCAGGCTCTTCTGTCCATGCGATTTTCAGGCAAGAGTACTTGAAGGGAAATGCATGTGAGGTCACATTAGATGGGGGAAAAAAAAATACGGGACTTCCCTGGTGGTATCACAGTGGTTAAGAGTCTGGGCTTCCACTGCAGGGGGAACGAATTCCATTGCTGGTCGGGAAACTAAAATCCCACACGCTCGAAGTATGACCAAAAGTGAAGTTACTCAGTCATGTCAGACTCTTTGCGACCCCATGGACTGTAGCCTACCAGGCTCCTCCATCCATGGGATTTTCCAGGCAAGAATACTGGAGTGGGTTGCCATTTCCTTCTCCAGGAAAACTTCCTGAGCCAGGGATTGAACCCAGGTCTCCTACATTATAGGCAAACGCTTTACCATCTGAGCCACCAGTTAAAACAAAAACCCTCCCCCAAAACAAAAAGAATTAAGCCTTTCTTCTCCTTTCAGTTAAAACACTTCTTGTGATCCTGGGACTGAGTCCTGCTTCCTTTTAAAAAAAAAAAGAAAGAAATCAGAATTCAAAACCAATAGAGGTCATAGCCATTGCCTTGAGGGAGGGAGTCACTTGATTATTCTGCCTCCTAATTTTGTCCCCTATTTTCCAGTGTCCAATCGCTCCGCACAGAGTGGAAATTACTGCTGTAATGTGACTTGAGCCTGTCGACTAGTCACCACTTCCACTGCCTGTACCTCAGCCCAGGTACCCTTACCTTTCACTTGGGCAAAACAGCAGCCCCCAGTTGGTCCCCTAAAGCCGAGGTGCGCTCCCTTCAGTCACAGCTCATGTCACCACCATGGTGATTTTTATGAAACATGAACATGACCGCAGTCTTCCCTCACCAAGTGCTGCCGACGGCTCCCCATTGCCCTCAGGATGAAGTCTGAACTCAACGTGACACCAAGTTTCCCCCTGCAGTCTGATGGCATTTTTCAGCATTTTCCATCTCTCACTCTCTATGCCAGCCAAGCAGAAAGTTCTGCCCGCCTCTGACCTTCTGGGCTTCTTCTAGCTGAGGGACCCAGTCATGCGGCCTTCCTCCCGCCTAGCACACCCCCACCTTCCTTCCGCTAACTTACCCTTCTCTTCAGTTTAGCTGCTCCTCCCTCTCCCTGTCCCCGAGACTAGGTCAGCGTCCCTCACCAGCACCCCTGCTCCCCTGCCTCATTCATGGCGCTGTTTGTCTTCTGTTGTAATTATCTGCTAGGATACAACCTCTGCAGGGACAAGATATTTCTTCTGGTCCAGCCACAAATACCAGTGCATTCAGTCGGCACTCGGTTTTGATACCTCAGATATGAGGCTGGTTTGGGGGTCTAAATTCCCTAGCTATTTTAAGGGAAGCAAACTTTGGGGGAAAACTTAAATGACCCATATCTATTGTATTTAGAGGACGCTTTCCCCTTAAATGTGATTGTCTTTCCCACTATGCTATAAGACGGCTTCCCAGGTGGCTCCAGGGTAAAGAATTGGCCTGCCAACGCAGGAGATGCAGGAGATATGGGTTCGATCCCTGGATCCTGGATCAGGAAGATCCCCTGTAGGAAGAAATGGCAACCCACTCCAGTATTCTTGCCTGGAAAATCCCATGGACAGTGGAGACTAGAGGACTACAGTCCATGGGGTCACCAAGTATCGCACATGACCGAGCAACTGAGCACACACGTGCACTCTGTGCTATAAGAATTTAGCCCCTCCATGCTCTAAAATGCATGCAACCCACCAGGTGGTCAAAGAAACGTTTAAAAAATACAGAAGCCCAGGCACTACCAGCAGGAACTCTCATTCAGCAAGTCTGGAATGAGACCCAGGAATATATATTCGTTAAGCAGTCCTGTGGGGGACTCTGACACACACAGCCACCCAACTTGGGGTGCCACTGAAATATAGATGAGCCCAGCTTTGTGCTTGGCAGTCTGAAGCAGGTCTGTGCCTCCAATTCCTTTCTCCTCGGGTCCCACATTTTCTACCTATTGAGTGCTACATACGTGTGAATTACCCTCAAAAGCTGGAGACCCACATTCTTCTCTGAGCCTGCTCAGAACAGAAATGCACACCAAGCCCATCAGACTGCAGAGCGGACGATTCTTCCTGCTTATTAAGGATATTATAGAGGCAGCTGGCCGACCACGTTAGTATGACAGGTCTATTTTCATATGGAAAAGAAAATTATAGAGAGGCATAAACATTTGCTAACTAGAGAGATGTTATTATAGCCTGCAAATTGCATTCAGATGTTCAGTAATACTGGAGTTAATGGATTTCTGAGAGTTCTTCAGCAAGCTGGCCCATCTAAGAAAAAAAAAACCTTTTTCTTTCTGTTTTTATTAAAAGGGTGTCACCCTGCCTCCCGATGTGGGAAGGGGGAATCCTGAGTCTGTAGGGGTCTGGGGGCTGCCTGGGGACAACACTGACTCTGCATCTGTTAAGTGTAAGACCGTCAGGGAAACCCCTCCTGCATCCTTGCAGAGAAATTAAAGAACAGAAAAGAATTACTGAGCCAAGACCTGTGGTGAGCACGTTACATTCACATCTCATTTTATCCTCCCCACAACTCAGTGAAGGGGATTATTGCCTTTTCACAGACAAGGAGTTGGAGGCACAGAAGGTTCAGGGGTCTTGCTTAAAATCGAACAGCTGAGAAGTACAAGAGGCGGAATTGGAACTCATACCATTCAACCGCAGAACCCAGACTCTGTCACTTAGCAAATTCTAGGTGCGAGGCTTAAATAGCCCCACAGGGCAGCTATTGTACCCATTTTACAGATGTGTCTCCAGAGGCTCAATAAGTCACTTGTCCAAGAGACAGAACCAGGATATGAACCAGATCCGTGTGATTTAACCCAGACTGCCTGTCAGCAGATAGTTTGAAATGCTCCTGCATGCCAGACTCTGAGACACACAGTTGGGGGACACAACAGATACCACCCCAGCCCCAGGATTCATGCTCCGTGCTGCTCAGGGACTCCCTCTGGCACAGGAAGCCCATGGAAAAGAAGTTGAGGCTGTTGCTACTGATGATCGTTGTACTCTCTCCCCTCACTCTGCTTATCTTGATCCACATCGCTTGGTCATCAGGACCCTCCATCCTGGCCCCCGTGTAGAATCTGACCCAAAGAGTCCTCCCTACTTCACCTGGAGGGTCACTTTCCAGAACATGAATTCATAAAATCCAGTGATGGTCAGTGACCCTTCTCCTATCGGGGAAGCCATTGACCTTTAGAATCAGAAGATTCTAGAACATTCTTTCCACTCTCTGCATTTTGCCAATGGGGAAACTGAGACTGGAGCGATGTATCTAGAAGCCGAGGAACACCAGGGATTACCAGCAACCACCAGAAGCCAGCAGAGAGGCGTGGAGCAAACTGTCCAGCCCAGCCTCCACCTTAATGCGGTGCCTCTTGCCTCCTGAGTTGTAAAAGAGCATACTTCCATTGTTTTAAGCTACAAAATTGTGTATGTGCATGTGTGTGAGTGTGTGTGCGCACGTGCATGTTCAGTCGTGTCCGACTCTTTGTGGTCCCGTGGACTGTAGCCTGTCAGGGTCCTCTGTCCATGGTATTTTCCAGGCAAGAATACTGGAGTGGGTTACCATTTCCTACTTCAGGGGATCTTCCTGACCTGGGGATCGAACCTGCGCCTTTTGCATCTCCTGCATCAGCAGGTGGATTCTTTACCACTAGTACAAACCTGGGAAGCCCCAGAATTATGAGAGAATAAACTTCTCTTGTTTTAAGCCACTAAATTAGTGTATATTTATTACAGGAGCCCTAGGAACTGATATACCTGCCTTGTTCCAAAAGGTTTTTATAGGGTTTATTTATACCTGCCTTGTTCCAAAAGGTTTTTATAGGGTTTATTTAATACAAGATAAAATCAGGAAAAGGAAATAAAATAAGGATAAAATTAAGGAAAAGGACATGGAGAGTGTAGAAAAGATGGAGATAAGAACCACCTATATAGACAAATTGGAAACTATGCTAGACATGGATGGCACCGTTGGGTTCTGAGCTTGCTAGTAACTGAAGAAAAACAAATAACCCCGACATCATAGATGAGCCACTGTTTCTATAAAAAACAAACATAGTCACAGACAGTGAGCACTGGTAACTGAGTGGGGTGAAGTATTCTTTAAAAAGAGAAAGAGTCTGTTGCGACTTCTCTCACAACATTCTTAATAAAGGAGGTGCCTGGAAAATATCTGTTGAAAATAATCAAGACTCTGTTCCCCTTTGAGGCAATGGTTTCGGAAAGTAGACAAACCCTCAAGTTTCAAGAGCAGAGAGAAACGGACCTAGCATATCCTGGAGATAAAATTTTTAAATACATACTATTAAAATATTAAACAGGCCTCCTAGCGACATACTTCCTGCGGCTTCCTGTTCAGACCCTGGGCGAGCATCCTGATTGGTGATTGTACTCCCTTCCCCACGGGGAGAGCAGAGAAAGTCAATTGTCTCAATCTGCCTTCAGCTTCTCAACTGGGACTCTGAGCCCTAGGCTAACCCAAGAGTCTACTCTCCACAGGCCACGTTCCCCGTCTTCCTAGAGGGACTCTGCATCTAAATTCATTTGTGTCCTTATTTGTAAATTCAACCACGCTTTTGCTGGTCAGTTGCAAGCCCGGACAGAGGTGCTACGAACCCCAGAGGAGAAAAGCAGATTAGATGGGATGGGAAACGGAGTTCCCAGTGCCAGCCAGAGCGTGCTGAGTTGTGTCCGAATGTATGTGGCCTCATGGACTGTAGCCCCCACCAGGCTCCATAGGCTCCTCTGTCCATGGGATTCTCCAGGCAAGCATATTGGAATGGGTTGCCATTTCCTCCTTCAGGGGGATCTTCCCAACCCAGGGATCAAACCCACCTCCCTTGCATCTCCTGCATTGGCAGGCAGATTCTTTACCATCTGAGCCACCTGGGGAGCCTAGTCCTGTGGCTGGAAAAGGGCAGAGGCTCAAAGGTCATGGTCACCTTTGGTCTCCTCTCTTCTTCTCCGAACAAATTTTGGGAGCTACAAGGCTTACCAGTGGTTCTGGTCGTGTTGAAGGTGTATCATTCTGTTCAGTTCTCTCAATGGATGACTCTTGGGTCACATGTTTTTGTTTTTGTTTTGACTCTACCATGTGGCATGAGGGACCTTAGCTCCCCGACCAGGGATCAAACTTGTGCCCTGTGAAGGGGAAGCATGGAGCCAGGGAGGTCCAAAGGGTCACAAGTTTTTGAAAGCTGGATGATCAGACCTCAGCTCCCAGGAAGTTCTCTGTATTTATTAAGCGAATGAATGAAGAAATTAATATAAGAAATTAGGGCTTGTTTTTTAAAATAAATTCTTTGTTTTTTTTAATGCAATTTTAATGGATAAAAGTAATACATGCACATATGGACATGTATAATAATGCACATATGGACAGACTTATGGACAAGGGTAGGAGAGAAGAGGGAAAGGATGAGATAAATGGAGAGAGTAACATGGATGCATATACATTAACGCATGTAAATAGATAGCCAATGGGAATTTTCTCTATGATTTAGGGAACTCAAACCCGGGCTCTGTAATAACCTAGAGGGGTGGGAGTGGTTGGGAGGCGGGAGGGAGAGTCAAGAGGAAGGGGACATATGTACACCTATGGTTAATGCATGTTGATGAATGATAGAAATCAAACCCATATTGTAATGCAATCATCCACTGATTAAAAATAAGTATTTTTTAAAAATGTAATTTTAAATGGATAAAATTAATACATGCACATAAAAAGTAATACATAAAAATTCAAACAGTACAAAGTACATGTGGTAAAAATTAAGTATTGATCCCATCACCAAGTCCCTCCTCAGGTATCCCTAGAAATGGTCGCATTAATGATGGAACTGAGTAGGGCCTGTGGGGCCCTCCCAGATACAAATCCTTCCTGTGAGCCCCCACTTCTTGAAAAAGGTTTCACTCAGCCTCCTTGACTTTCTCTGAGTTCCAAAGGGCAGGTTCAAATGGGTGCCACTCAGAAAAGGGGGGCTTCCCTGGTGGCTCAGTGGTAAAGAGTCCACCTGCCAAGCAGGAAATGCAAGTTCGATCCCTGGGTTGGGAAGACCCCCTGGAGAAGGAAATGGCAACTCATTCCAGTCTTGTCCTTGGGAGCAGTGAGGAACACTTCACAAACTGGGTTTTGAAGAATGACTAGGAGTTTTCTAAGCATAGTAGAAAAGACAGGGATTCTAGGTAGATGGAGCAGTATGATCAAAGGTGGGAAATATTGGAACCTGATGTATATTGAAGAGATCAGTACCCTCTTTCCCCAGTTATAACCTGATTTCTTTTGACCTGGGAGTATGGCTGCTTTAGGGTCTTCCCTGTAGCTCAAATGGTAAAGAATCTGCCTGCAACGCAAGAGACCTGGGTTGGATCCCTAGGTCAGGAGGATTCTCTGGAGAAGGAAATAGCAGTCCACTCCAGTATTCTTGCCTGGGAAATCCCATGGACAGAGGAGCCTGGCGGGCTACAGCCCATGGGGTCACAAAGAGTCGGACATGACCGAGTGACTAACACTACTACTACCATCGCTGTTTTGGGGCTTCCCAGGTGGCTCAGTGGTAAAGAACCTGCCTGCCAATGCAGGAGACACAGGGGATACAGTTTCAATCCCTGGATGGAGAAGATCCCCTAGAGTAGGAGGTGACACTCCAGTCCAGTATTCTTGCTTGGGAAATCCTACAGACAGAGGAGCTTGGCGGGCTACAGTTCATAGGGTCTCAAAGAATTGGATGCAACTGAGCAGACAGGCACGCACACATGTGAGTGCTTGGAGAGATGAGCCCACAGAATATTCTACAGCTCTTGGTGGCATGAGGGTGTTTGCTTCCCTCAACCTTATGTTGATTGGTCTCTAGATGCTCCTTTTACTTGATGAACTCACTCCAGAAACACATTCGACCTTCAGTGGTGGTGACAGAAGCACTGCCTACAGGTCACTAATTTACTATGAATGAAATGATCTCTTTCCATCATTAGGACTTAGCTTGTGAAACTCTTGCTCTGATTGAGTGCCTGCCCTTCTAGCTTTTGCCATGGTCCTGCTGTTCTTCCCTCCTGGGGCCTCTGCTGCACAGCAGTGGGGCAACGGAAGGCCCATAAGCAGAAATTACATTTAGAGGAGGTAACACGAAGGCCGCATTGCCAGCATGTGAAATGAAAATATGTGGGTGTCAATCCTTTTGGCAGTGACCTCTACAGCTTTATTTTCAGAGTGGTCACATGAAGATCTCGCTTAGAGATATTTCAAGTGACTCAGATACAGGGCTTCCCAGGGGGAGCTAGTGGTAAAGAACCTGCCTGCCAGTGCAGGAGACATATCCCGTGGAGGACGGCATGGAAATCCATTCCAGTATTCTTGCCTAGAGAATCCCATAGACAGAGGAGCCTGGCAGGGTCCATGGGGCTGCAAAGAGTCGGACAGGACTGAAGTTACTTAGCAGCAGCAGATATGGAGAAATATTATTTACCTGGGGAGACAATATGACATGTAGAGAAAGCTCTTAAACTCTTGAGTCATAGAGGACAGGTTTCAAATTATGTCTCTGCCACTTAGACATACTTTACCGGGATTCATTAGGTACAAGTGACAGAAAACCCAGCTGAATCTTACTTGGAGTGGGTAGAAAAGGGTCACCCCTCCAATGCTGAAAATGTACCAAGCTCTTCATTATCACCAAGATTTTCAACTACTATTTGCTATCTTTTGAATGGTCTCCATTTTCCCAACCCTCCACTGGAATAACATGCATGTCTGTTTATTTCATTTTTATCTGTGGCTGTGCTGGGTCTTTATTGTGGCACCAGGGCTTTCTCTAATTTCAGCATGTGGGCCTAGTTGCCCTGTGGCATGTGGACTCTCAGTTCCTTGACCAGGAATCGAACTCACATCCCCTGCACTGGAAGGCAGGTTCTTAACCATTGGACCACCAAAGAGGTCCCTAACATATCTCTTGAGATCATAGCTTAGAGATCACCTCCTCTAGCAGGCTGCAGTAAGCCACCCAGACTCACCTTCAGCTACTGGAATGCAAGGCCCTGACAGTGCTTACCTCCAAGTCCCTGTCCAGAAAATGCCTCCAATCAAAGAGAACTATGGGCTTGCCCAGTGGCTCAGTGGTAAAGAATCTGCCTGCAAGGCAGGAGCCATAGGAGACAGGTGTTCGCTCCCTGGGTCAGGAAGATACCCTGGAAAAGGGAATGGCAACCCACTCAAGCATTCTTGCCTGGAAAATCCCACGGACATAGGAGCCCGGCAGGCAACAGTCCATGGAGTCGCAAAGAGCTGGACACAACTGAAGTGACATAGCATGCATGCATGCAGAGAATTATCCCACCCAAAGTCACTTCACCTTCCTGGGGCCAACGCACATCCATAAATTGTTCCACATGGCTGTATAGCAACCTGACCACTTTGTCTCAAGGAAGAGCAACCCTTGGGACCATACCAGCTCCACAGCTTGCTTCATCCAGATGGATCAGCTGAAGCTTTATTGCTCCCACATCACAATTCAACTCCTTTGCATGACTCTACTTCCCTCATTTACCAAGGGTTCTGATCTGGAGGACATTCCCAGAGAAATCTCTTGCATAAAAATCTTTAATCAGAATCTACTTCTTTGTAGACACATATCAAGTCACATATCAAGTCCAGGAAACTTTCAGCTGCACGTCACCAAGACTCTAACTCAAAATTATTTAACAGTTATGACATTTATTGTCTCCATGGAGACTCTAGGGCTTCCCTGGTAGCTCAGCTGGTAAAGAATCTGCCTGCAATGTGGGAGACCTGGGTTTGATCCTTGGGTTGGGAAGATCCCCTGGAGAAGGGAAAGGCTACCCACTCCAGTATTCTGGCCTGGAGAATTCCATGAACTGGATAGTCCATGGGGTCACTTCACAGGTGGTCAGCTCATCAGCTCAGTGACATCTTCAGAGACCCAGATGGTTCTCCTCCCTCTTGCTGGTGCATGTGCTCAGGCACTCAGTTACTGTCCAACTCCTTGTGGCCCCATGGACTGTAAACAACCAGGCTCATCTGTCCATGAAATTTTCCAAGTAAGAATATTGAAGTAGATTGTCGTTTCCTCCTTCAGGGGATCTTCCCAACCCAGGGATCAAACCTATGTCTCTTGCATCTCCTGCCTTGGCAGGAGGATTCTTTACCACTGCGCCACCTGATGTTAAATGCTAATTTCATCCTCAAGCTGTCACAAGATTGCTGCAGCCATTCCAGGCATCACGCCCAGACATGACCACGCCTAGAAGTGAAAGAGAGCCCATCTCTCCTTCTAGGAAACAATATGATTTTCCCAGCATCCTCTCAGTAAGCCCTTGTACCCTCATTGGCCACAGTTGGGTCACATGCTGATTCCTGAACCAATCACTTGCAAGGAGGATCAGGTCCACACAGGGATGGGGTATCCAACCCATGAGAAACCTGGCAACAGGGGAGGCATGAAAACCTGATAGATATTAGGGTTTTTGTTACTAAAGAAGAGGGGAAATTCATGAAAGGTGGACCAGCAAGAACAGCATCCTCCTTTGTGTCCCTTAGCAGGCTATTCCTCTCCTTTATGGGTGCTTAGTCACTTCAGTGATGTCTGACTCTCTGTCCATGGGATTTCCCAGGCAAGAATATTGGAGGAATAGGTTGCCATGCCCTCTTCCAGGGGTTCTTCCTGACCCAGAGACCCCACGTCTCTTAGGTCTCCCGCATCAGCAGGCGGGACCTTTACCACTAACACCACCCCGAAGCCCCTATAACACATCCTAATTCAGTGAAGAAATCTGCCTACTTCCCTGCTTCCCTCATGAGACAAAGCTCTGTGTGATCAGACAGTTTACCTGTCCATGTTAGGCACTGGAAGACCCAAAGATGAGAACATCAAAGCCCCTGTTCTTTGAAATTTACATGCAACAGATAAATTGAGGGTGCAGTGTGACATCAATGCTAAGTACTAGGAACAGAAATAAAACAAGAAAAGGTAATTAGGAGTGATTAGGATTCTTCTTCAGAAAGTATGTTTCAAAGAAGACTTCTCTGATAAGATTACCTTTGAACTGAGGCTTGAAGGAGGCAAAGGAAGGAGCCACATCTGTGCTCAGTGAAGTGCTCTCCAAGATTAGTGAACAGTAGGTGCAACCCATGCCAGTGTTCTTGCCTGGAGAATCCCAGGGACAGAGGAGCCTAGGCTGCCGTTATGGGGTCGCACAGAGTTGGACACGACTGACGCGACTTAGCAGCAGCAGGTGCCAAAGCCTAGAGGATGATTGCCTTGTTCACTGGCAATGAACCCGAGTGGCACTAGTGGTAAAGAACCCGCCTGCCAATGCGGGAGACTTAAGAGATGGGGGTCTGATTCCTGGGTCGGGAAGATCCCCTGGAGAAGGGCATGGCAACCCACTCCAGTATCCTTGCCTGGAGAATCCCATGGACAGAGGAGCTTGGCGGGCTACAGTCCATAGGGTCGCAGAGCGTCGGACACGACTGAAGTAACTTAGTACGCACGCAGGTGCAAAAGCCCAGAGCATGATTGCCTCATTCACAGAGAAACCAGAGGTCAGTGTAATGAGCAGACGCTAGGTTAACACCATCTCATAGAAACACAGGGTGCTTACAAATGTAATTTTCAATTTTCTAGTATCTACAGTTTTAAAGAGGTGAAAATAACCTGAACATATTGTATTTGAGCCAATATATCTAAAATATTATCATTTCAACCATACTAACATTTGAAAGTCTCAATGAGCTATTTCACATTATTTTATTCCTATTGTCTTCAAATATGGGAATGTCACATCCACTGTGTATTTCACACTCACAACGTATCTGAATTTATAATTTTACTTATTTACTTTTGGCTGTGCTGGGTCTTCATTGCTGTGTGGGCTCTTCTGAAGTTGCATAGATGGTGGGCTCAGTAATTGTGGTTCCCAGGCTCTCGAGCACAGACTCAATGGTTATGGCACACGGGCTTAGTTGCCCTGAGGCATGTGGGATCTTCCCGGACCAGAGATCGAACTTGTATCTCTTGTATTGGCAGGTGTAGTCTTTACCACTGAGCCACCAGGGAAGCCAGTGCATCTGAATTTAAACTAGCCATATTCTAAGTGTTCAGCAGCCAGACGCAGGCAGTGTAGGTCAAGGACATAGAGAACCTTACTGCACAGTTTCAAAATACAGGGCTGGATGAAGCTCAAGCTGGAATCAAGATTGCTGAGAGAAATATCAATAACCTCAGATATGCAGATGATACCACCCTAATGGCAGAAAGTGAAGAGGAACTAAAGAGCCTCCTGATGAAAGTGAAAGAGGAGAGTGAAAAAGCTGGTTTAAAACTCAACATTCAAAAAACTACGATCATGGCAGCCAGTCCCATCATGTCATTGCAAATAGAAGGGGAAAAAATGGAAACAGTGACAGACTATTTTCATGGGCTCCAAAATCACTGTGGATGGTGACTGCAGCCATGAAACTAAAAGATGCTTGCTCCTTGAAAGAAAAGCTGTGATAAGTCTAGACAGAGTATTAAAAAGCAGAGACATCACTTTGCCGACAAACACCTGTATAGTCAAGGCTATGGTTTTTCCAGTGGTCATGTATGGATGTGAGAGTTGGACCATAAAGAAAGCTGAGTGCCGAAGAATTGATGCTTTCCAACTGTGGTGTTGGAGAAGACTCTTGAAAGTCCCTTGGACTGCAAGGAGATCCAACCAGTCCATCCTAAAGGAAATCAGTCCAGAATGTTCATTGGAAGGACTGATGTTGAAGCTGAAACTCCAATACTTGGGCCACCTCATGTGAAAAGCTGACTCATTTGAAAAGACCCTGATGCTGGAGAAGATTGAGGGCAGGAGAAGGGGACGACAGAGGCTGAGATGGTTGGATGGCATCACTGACTCAATGGACATGAGTTTGAGCAAGCTCTGGGAGATGGTGAAGGACAGGGAAGCTTAGCATGCTGCAGTCCATGGGGCCGCAAAGAGTCAGACATGACTGAACAACAACAAGCCGGGAAGCCACTGAAGGGACTTGAGCAGCAACATGGCTTCATTTGTTCGTTTTAAAAGGAAAACTGTGGCTTTTAGCAGAGATTTTTCTCCTATTTACATCAAAGGAGGAAGCAGAGAGAAATAGACTTACAAACAAAAGGGAAAGGAAGCATGGGGAGGAATAGACTAGGAATTTGGGGTTAACCCATACACACTACTACACGCAAAACAGGTAAATAACAAGTACCCTATGTATAGCACAGGGAACTATACTCAATATTTTATATATAATAGCCTACATGAAAGTGAAAGTGTTAGTCATCCAGACATGTCTGACTCTTTGAGACCCCATGGACTGTAGCCCAACAGGCTCCTCTGTCCATGGGATTCTCCAGGCAAGAATACTGGAGTAGGTCGCCATGCCCTCCTCCGACCCACGGATTGAACCTGAGTCTCCTGCATTGCAGGCAGATTCTTTACCATCCAAGCCTATATGGGGAGAGAATCTGAAAAAGAATACACATATCACTTTTCTGTGTGCCTGAAACATTGTAATCAATTCTACTTCATAAATGAATTAATTTAAAAAAAGAAGCTTTAAAAAAAAAAGAAGAAGCTGAGTGACAAAAAGCCACAGGAACTAACCCCTACCCCTGAATGCAGAGGGGGCTAGACTCACAGCATGGATGAGCTACCCTAGAGCTACCCTAAGTCTGTTCCCATCCCATCCCTTCATCTTTGGGGGAGGTGGGGGAGGGCGAGGTGCAGGAGTTGGGGTGGGGAGAGGGTGACCTCTCGCAGATGGAATTTCCCTGAGGGAGGCTGTCATTTGCTCAGCTGTCTTCCTTTGAGAGTCTTCTTTTGCTGATCCATAAAGGAAATCACAAACAGTAATTACTACAATTTGTGGAAAGTCTGTGGAAAACCATCCCGGACTCTGGGATGCTGTTGTCCACCCTGCATATTCTAGCCCACTGCTTCTCAGGCATTTTCAGCTTAGGAGTATTGTCCTCCAAAACACTCATCAACTAAGGTCCAAATCAGACCCTCTTCAACCTACAAATGGGTTCAGTTCTTTAAAGTGTTCTGTTGAGTCCATTTGTCCCAAGGTCCCAAGACCCCAGACAAGTGACAGATACACATCCCTGCAAATGAAGTAAACTCTGATCTGCTGACTCATCTTGTTCTGTTCTGTGCTCAGAGAAGCTTCATTCAAAGATGTTTACATGATGACCTTCCTCTTTTTATCATAAATAAGACATGAGTCACCTTCATAAATAAACCATGAGACCTAGAGGTTAAATGGCCCCACACAATGGTTCATGCCATCAGCTGGTGCTGGGCAGGGAGAACTCGTCTTTGCTCTGGTGGGCAGCTTTGCTCATTTCTAGAAATGTCTGTGTTTCTACATTAAACTGTTTCTAAAAACAAATGAGGACAGATCAGAGTGCTGTTGATCCAGGCCTGATTGGCCATTCTATATTTTTTCCTTCAAAGTGAGCTGCTCTGATTAACATAATTTGAAAATCCTCCTACTGTTACTGCCCAGTGTCTCAAAAACTCCAGGCATCCAAATGTGGTCTCACAGTTTTCCAACAGTTTTATTAAGAAATTTACATACCATAAAATTAGCTCATTTGAAGTGCGCATGCATGCTTAGTCGCTCAGTCGTGTTGGACTCTTTTCGACCACTGTGCTACTCTGTCCATGGGATTTTCCAGGCAAGAATACTGGAATGGGTTGTCATTTCCTCTTCCAAGGGATCTTCCTGACCCAGGAATGGAACCTGTGTCTCTGGCATCTCCTGCATTGCAGATGGATTGCTTATCCACTGAGCCAACTGGGAAGTTTTAAGTGGAGGGTCTCCAATGTGAGTTTGGCTTCCTCCCAACATGGGGGCTCAGTTACAAGGATGAACTTCCCAAGAAAGGAAGTGGAGTGGAAGTCATGTCACTTCCATGACCTCACTTCAGAAGTCATGCAGCATCATTTCTGCTATGTTCTCTTCATTAGAGCCCAGCCATATCCAAAAACAAGAGGAATCAGATGATATCTCATGGATGGCACATGACAAAAAGTGTGTGGACACATCTTAAAACCCACCCCAGTCCACCCTCAGGCCATGAATTACTCATAGTCTTCCCACAAGCAAAGTAGAGGCACTGTCTCCTAAGATCCTCAGTTCAGTTCAGTTCAGTCGCTCAGTCGTGTCCGACTCTTTGCGACCCCAGTGAATCGCAGCACGCCAGGCCTCCCTGTCCATCACCAACTCCAGGAGTTCACTCAGATTCACGTCCATCGAGTCAGTGATGCCATCCAGCCATCTCATCCTCTGTCGTCCCCTTCTCCTCCTGCCCCCAATCCCTCCCAGCATCAGAGTCTTTTCCAATGAGTCAACTCTTCACATGAGGTAGCCAAAGTACTGGAGTTTCAGCTTTAGCATCATTCCTTCCAAAGAAATCCCAGGGCTGATCTCCTTCAGAATGGACTGGTTGGATCTCCTTGCAGTCCAAGGGACTCTCAAGAGTCTTCTCCAACACCACAGTTCAAAAGCATCAATTCTTCAGCACTCAGCCTTCTTCACAGTCCAACTCTCACATCCATACTACCTCCCTACAATTTTTAGTAGATTTACGGAATTGTGCCAATACCACCACAATCTGATTTTAGATCATTTTTTATCAACCCCCCCCCAAAAAGTCCATCCCCCTTTTCACCCACAGATCCAGGCAATCATTAATCTACCCACTTAGATTCTCCTTTTCTGGACAGTTTATATCAATGGGCTCACACACTATGTGTCATTTTCTGGGTAGTTTCTTTTACATAGGGTTATTATGTTTGAAGTTTATCCACATTGTAACAAATATCAATACTTCATTCTTTATACTCCCCACTATCACAATTTTTGCCACATCTAAGCATCACCTATACTATTCTTTACTTACTATTTTCTTTAAAATCATTGTTTTTTTAAAAAAAGCAGTATTGAGAGAAAACTTGACATTAATACTAGGAATGGAAAACCAATACCACTTAAACGAATGGAAAGGAACTGGAAAATGAAATAAAATGTTGTGGATTCTATCTCCATAAAAATCAAGCAGTCAATCAAATGTTAAAGGAGCTGGAAAATAAAATAAAATGTTGTGGATTCTATCTCCATAAAAATCAAGCAATCAATCAAATGTTATTTCATTCTAGTTGGTTACCAACCACTGTGAGGTTCTAAGACTTGGTGTGTTAAAGGAGAGACTAACAAGTGTCATTTGGGCCTGATTTATTTATTTGCTTTTTGGGTGAAGCAGAAAAGAATAACTTTATTGCTTTGCCAGTCGATGGGAGACACAGCAGGCTCCTGTCTCAAAAATCTATATGTCCCCTGGACCTGATTTAGATGACAAGAACATCAGACCCGGTGTTCCAGCAAGATGAAACTTTCAGGGAGGTAGGGAGGATTTGGGGAAAGAATGTCTCTGTTTTGCATGTGGGAAGAATATAGATAATTCATGGGTAGAAGGTGGGCTGTGGTGGGTTTTAACACGTGTCCACGTATTTTTTGTCACTTACCATATGGGGATGTCACCTAATTCTTCTCTTTTTGGATATGAGCTAGGCTCTAATGAAGAGAACATAGCAGAAGTGATGCTGCATGACCTCTGAAGCGAGGTCATAAAAGTGACGTGGCTTCCACTCCATTTCCTCTCTTGGGAAGTTCGTCCTCGTAACTGAGCAACCATGTTGGGAGGAAGCTCAGCTCACACTGCAGAGGCTACGTGTAGGTATCCAGGTTGCCCTCCCTAGGGCCCTAGCCAACAGCCAGGTACCCACCACCTGATAGGGGGATGAACCTTTAGATGATTTCTGCCCCAGCCTTTGAGCCATCACAGCTGATGCTGTGTCGACAAGCACTCCAAGGAGCAGTGTCGACAAGCTGTCCCCACTGGTGGTGGTTTAGTCGCTGAGTCATGTACGACTCTTGCAACCCCGTGGACTGTAGCCCGCCAGGCTCCTCTGTCCATAGGATTTTTCCAGGCAAGAATACTAGAGTGCATTGCCATGTCTTTCTCCAAGCCCTGCCCAAATTCCAGACAGGTGAACAAAACAAGTGTTGTTTTAAGCCATAAAATAGAAGTGAGACAAGTAGGCACTTAACTGAGCATGTCTCATTGAAGTGTAAAAAGGATGGCAAGATCATTTAAATAACTTTCTCATTCTGTGAGTCTATTATTTAATGCTCACCAACATACCTCTTTTTCGCACATGCTGTTACCTGGGTTAGAGGCACACTTTTCCTTATACTTCCTGGCATAAAGTCTACTTCTTCTTTATGCTTGCCTCAGCCTTGTCTCGTTTAAGTTTACTGGGTTACCTAATCCTGCTTTGAGCATCTAAAACTCTCCAAATGGGCTTCCCTGATAGCTCAGCTGGTAAAGAGTCCACCTGCAATGCAGGAGACCCTGGTTTGATTCCTGGATCAGGAAGATCTGCTGGAGAAGGGATAGGCTACCCATTCCAGTATTCTTGGACTTTCCTGATGGCTCAGCTAGTAAAGAATCTGCCTGCAATGCAGGAGACCAGGGTTTGATCCTTGGGTTGGGAAGATCCCCTGGAGAAGGGAAAGGCTACCCACTCCAGTTTTCTGGCCTGGAGAATTCCATGGACTATACAGTCCATGGGGTCACAAAGAGTCGGACACAACTAAGCAACTTTCAGTTTCAACTCTCCAAGCCCTTAACTTACGATGCCGTTCTGTGAATATCCTGTTAATAATACCTTACTTGTCTTCCAACTCCTTGGGGACCAGAGCCCTCTCTCGTTTCAATCTCCAGGACCTCTCCCAGGTCTCAATTTATCTTTGCTGCCTGAATGACCTTGAAAGAAACCTGTTAAATACCTATGGTTTTAAATTGGAGATGGTGGTAAAGGCCACACCTTCGGTAAACCTAGCTCATGCCACCGCTTGTATTTTAGTGGTGTTTGTTCATTTTGTCTCTGCTTCCTTTTGAAAACGCCTTCTCAACTTTGCGATCCTTGGCTTGGGAGGATTCCCAGGAGGAGGGCATGACAACCCACTCCAGGATTCTTTCCTGGAGAATCCCATGGACAGAGGAGCCTGGTGGGCTACAGTCCATAGGGTCACACAGAGTCAGACCCAACTTTGGAAACATCCCAGCAAGGTGATTTTGCAAGCACGCTCACAGCGCACACACCTGAATCCAGCAGCTCAGACAAGATCTTCTGCCACCTCCAGTTTTCCCTCTTCACTCTAATTTGTGGTTATCAGTAGCAGAAATAGCAGGTGCTCCGGCCTAGGCTTTATTCTCTCAAATGGGAGTGTTCTTAGGGATGTTTGGAGCAGTGCTAAGAAGAGAAGGCAAGAATGTACTGTGTGTTGATGGGAAGAGGGAGCAGGGTAGAGGGAGCCTAGCTTTGCAATCTAGGGACAAACACACCAGTGGTCCACTGGATGGCATCTCCTCCAGCCTGCTCTGGGATATTATTCCTGGAACTGCCCCATTTTCCCCCCCTTGCATCACAAAATCATCCCTCTGCACTTTTCACTGCCATCAGAACACAAACTTGCTACAGTATTTCCCAGCTTGAGAAAAATCACCCCTGAGCTGTCTCTTTTAGCTTGTGTTGTTGCTGTGTCTGTTGTCTCAATTATGTATGATTCTTTGAGACCCCATGGACCATAGCCTGCCACGTTCATCTGTCCATGGAATTTTCCAGGCAAGAATATTGGAGCGGGTTGCCATTTCCTTTTCCAGGGGATCTTCATGACCCAGAAGTTGAATCCATGTCTCCTGTATTAGGAGAAGGAAATGGCAACCCACTCCTGTATTCTTGCCTGGAGAATCCCGTGGACAGGGGAGCCTGGTGGGCTACTGTCCATAGGGCCACTCAGAGTCGAACACGACTGAAGCAACTTAGCAGCAGTAGCAGCTCCCGTATTGGCAGGCAGATTCTTTACCACTGCGCCACCTAGGAAGCCCTCTCTTATTCCAAACCTGTAAAAGGAATCATTTCCACACACTACTATATATAAAATAGATGACTAATAAGAACCTGCTGTACAGCACAGGGAACTCTACTCAATGCTTTGTAATGATCTACATTAGAAAAGAATCTTAAAAAAAACAAAAAACAAAAAGGGCGACTCTATGTACATGCCGGAGAAGGCAATGGCAGCCCACTCCAGTACTCCTGCCTGGAAAATCCCATGGACGGAGGAGCCTGGTGGGCTGCAGTCCATGGGGTCACTAAGAGTCAGATACGACTGAGTGACTTCAATTTCACTTTTCACTTTCATGCTTTGGAAAAGGAAATGGCAACCCACCCCAGTATACTTGCCTGGAGAATCCCAGGGACCGGGGAGCCTGGTGGGCTGCCACCTATGGGGTCGCACAGAGTCGGACACGACTGAGCGACTTAGCAGCAGCAGCAGCTCTGTACATGCATAACTGATTCACTTTGCTGCACCTGAAACGAACACAGCTTTGTAAATCAACTACCCTTCAATTAAAAAAAAAAATAGTTAAAAAAAAGAGTCTATTTAACTTTCTGCCCATTCTCTCCTGCCTTCCTGCCCACCTCCACACCACGCTACTCCTGCCAAGGTCATCAATGATACCTCATGTGCCAAACCCATGTAAATCCTCAGTTCTGATCGAACACAGTTTAGCAGTATTGTTTGGTGCCTTCTTGAAATCCCTTCTTTGCTTGGCCTCCATCCTGATTCTCTCAGTACCTTCCTGCCCACTCACTATGCCTTCTAAGTTTTCTCTGGTCCCTATCCCCTGTGCTCTAGGGTGGGGGGCTCCAGGCTCTCTTCTAACTCATTCTCTTCTTGATACTCCCACTCCCTAGTGGTTTCAACCATCCCACAGCATTTACTACCATCTCGCATCCCACATTTTTATCTCCGGCCTCATCCTCTTTCCATATCCAGTTGCCCTTTCATGACTCCTCTTGGGTGTTGAACAAGCATCTTTGACTTAACAGGCCCAAACCTGAACTCTGGAATCCACCCTGCTCCGAAGCTGCTTTGGCTGACGTCTCCATAAGTGACAACTTCTAGCTGTCCAGACAAAAAATATCAGAGGCATCCTTGACCCCTCCCTTTCTCTCATGACACACAGGCAGAACAGCAAGCTGGTGTTTTGCTCAGCACAGGAGCAAAATGGGCTCGATCTTGGCTGCCACACACACTCGCCAAGTCAAGCCCTGGTGGAGCTGTCTGCACTCCTCTGCCACCACCACCACCCAGCTCTGGCACAGGGTTATTGATGAGTGATGAAGGAGACAGAAACACTTCCTGGGGAAAAGGAGGTTGGCGTTTCTGGGGCAGGGCTTCAAGGCTCTGGCAAGGAAAGCAGAAAGGAAACTTCGTTCTTCCTCTGGGTCAAGACTGACGATAGTTATTTGTCTAGTTGCAAGAGTCAAGGTCTGATGACAGATCAGAGGAACCCCCGATGACAGATGTGGTTGGAAGGCAGGGGCCTGGGGACCCAGTGGGGCTGAGAGATAAGGACTCAGCTTGGAGCCCTGAGCCCCAGCGGTGAGCCCTGGCCCGGCCTCGGGTTTTGTGTGACACTAAGTGACTCGCTTGGGTCTTCTAGATCTGCCACTTGCTGTCAGGCTAGTTTCTCCATCTCTGAGGTCCTCTTTCCTCCTCTGTGACATGAGATCACAGTTCACGGGGCTGTTGGGCAGGCTGATAAAAGTCGGTTCTTCTGCGTGAAGGTATGTAGTGTGGTTGGTTACTGGCACATTGTAGGCATGCTTGCTTTCCAGTCTTCAACTCTTTGCTAAAAAATGGGGGGAACATCACAACTACTATCCTAGAAGTTGCTATGCGCACGTGTGTGCTAAGTTGCTTTAATTGGGTCCAACTCTGTGTGACCCCATGGACTGTAGCCCGCCAGGCTCCTCTGTTCATGGGATTCTCCAGGTAAGAATACTGGAGTGGGTTGCCATGCCCTTCTCTAGGGGATCTTCCCGACCCAAGGATCAAATCCACATCTCTTACATCTCCTGCAGTGGCAGGTGGGTTCTTTACCATTAGTGCCACCTGGGAAGCCCAGAAGTTGTTATAAAGGTGTTTAAAAGGGCTTTGTTATGTAAGTGAAGTGAAGTAAAGTCAAAGTCTCTCAGTCGTGTCCAACTGTTTGCAACCCCATGGAATAGTCCATGGAATTCTCCAGGCCAGAATACTGGAGTGGGTAGCCATTCCCTTCTCCAGGGGATCTTCCCAACCCAGGGATCGAACCCAGGTCTCGTACATTGCAGGCAGATTTTTTACCAGCTGAGCCACCAGGGAAGCCCAAGAATACTGGAGTGGGTAGCCCATCCCTTCCCCAAGGGATCTTCCCAACCCAGCAATTGAGCCAGGGTCTCCTGCATTGCAGGTGGATTCTTGACCAGCTGAGCTACCAGGGAAGCCCTTTATGATGTAAGGTGTCATTTTAACTCTTTTATCAACTCGAGTGTTCTAAGCTGCAAAGAAGAATCTTTGTTCGTACAAACAGTATCTTATACACATCACTGTCTATTGTTCATGTCTGTTGTGTGTATTCTGTCTTGCCAACAAGACCATAAGCCCCACAGTCGGCAGGGACCACCTCTGTGTTTGCTCATTCTTGTCATCCCAATGCTTGCTGTTCAGTAAACAGTTAAGAAAGGAAGGACTCTCTGGTGCCTCGGAGGTTTCTTTATTCTACCCCTTTTTACATGTTTAGTTTCATGAGGAGTCTCAACTTTCTGCCCCCAAAGAGCCCCCAGATTAAGAAAAGAGACAGACTCAGCCAGCGCCTGCTGGGAGTTGATATCTGTGCTTGTACCTGCACTTCCTCTAAGGAAAGCCCCTAGACTTCTCTTCAGGCAACTCCTCTTCCTCATTCTCAGACCACAGGACTAGGAGGCAGAGAAGGGCTCACCCAAGAACTAGCTAATCAGTATATTTTTCTTCCAAACACAGTGATTGGCTTAGGGACTGTTATGCGACTCATGTCTAACCAATGAGATGCAGCCTTGAGATTTTGACTCTATCTGTCTGGTGCGTGAAGCTTTTTGTGTTGGGACTGCGAGCAGAGTTGAAGCTGAAACTCTTAATACTTTGGCCACCTGATGCGAACAGCTGACTCATTTGAAAAGACCCTGATGCTGGGAAAGATTGAAGGCAGGAGGAGAAGGGAATGACAGAGGATGAGATGGTTGGATGGCATCACCGACTCAATGGAGATAAGTTTGAGTAAACTCCGGGAGTTGGTGATGGACAGGGAGGCCTGGCGTGCTGCGGTCCATGGGGTCTCTAAGAGTTGGACATGACTGAGTGACTGAACTGAATTGAACTGTGAGTAGAGTTGGAGAAAAGGAATTTTGATGAACCCTTAATGACATCCTTTCAGTCTCTACCTCAAGCTGTGTCTGAAGTCCCCAGACGGTGCAGTTACAGAAGCCAGTGAATTCAGATTCCCTGTATTGGCTTAAACTGCATTGAGTAGGGTTCCAATCACTTGCAACTGAAAGAGCGCTAATTTCTAGTTAGGATACACAGTGGTTAATGGCACTGCGGGTGGCAAGAACAAAGTGATGTAGGAGTGAGTAATTGTGTTTGAGAGCACAGGTGACAACTGCCCTTGAAAGGGCAAACAAAATTTCAACCAGACAAGCTCACCCTGAGGTTCTCTTCCTGCAACTGAGGTTCTGAATAATTTACTGAATAGTTTACACATAGGGTGTAAACTCCCCAGGTTCTGATTTGATATGTACACAATACTGAAGAAGAGCAATATAAAGAAATGACAGCCTTCAGGAGAGCAATATCATCTTAAATGTAAAATTGCTGAGTGTTGACAGTGGGAATATGCAAATTATATATACGCTGTATGCATATTTAACTTGCAAATCCCTTGTGACCTTCCTACACTGTCTTCCACACCTGGTTTGAGGCCCCAGGGGGAAATCCTGGCGGGAACTTTTCATCAACAAGTATTTATTTAATAAGCTCTTATTCTTGCAGCTCTGCAAGGTGTTCTGACTACAAGACTTGGTCTCTGCCCTCGAGGAGCTGGCAAATGAGCCGGGGAGAAGGGAGGAGCCACAAGAGACAATTAGTGCATAATAGAAGACAAGATGTAATTAAGTGCTAAATGTTGGGCTGTGGACTGGAAGCAATTGGATGAAGTTGCAAAGAGGCCAATTTCAGCTCAGTGCAAAGCAGAACTTTCTGGTGGATGGACCTGCTCCTTAAAGATAGGGCAAATTGGTGGTAGCACATCAAAAACAACAATAATAGCAGTAATAGGAGTAATAATAATCATCTGCCTGCCAATGCAGGAGACACGGGTTCGATCCCTGGTCCGGGAAGATCCCATATGCCAAGGAGCAACTAAGCCCATGAACTACAACTGGAGAGTGACCCCCACTTACTATAACAAGAGAAAAGCCTGAGCAGCAGTGAAGACCCAGCACAGCCAAAAATAAATCAGTTTTTATAAAAGACTTTTACACAGTAATGTCACCGTGGCTTTATTTCCTTTTAAAATTTATTTTTATTGAAGTATAGTTAATTTACGATGTAGTGTTAATTTCTGCTGCGCAGCAAAGTGATTCAGCTACACAAATATATATTCCTTTTTTATATTCGTTTCCATTATGGTTTATCATAAGACAGTACATGTATTCTCCTACGCTATACAGTGTCCTGTATCCATTCTACATATAAAAGCTGACACCTGCTAACCCCCACCTCCCGCTCCCTCCTCGCCCCGCCCCCCGCCCCCTTGGAAACCACCATTCTCTATGGAAACCAGTCCATAGAACGGAATCCATGCGCTGGTGCACCAGTGCATGAAATGGAAGCCAGTCCATTCTCTAAGACCATGAGTCAGAGGCTTTATTTCCAAGAATCCCAAGCTGGAAACAACCCAAATGTCCACTGACCAGAGAATGAATGGAGAAGAAAAATAAACTGTGATATGTTCATATAATGGGATACTGCTGCTGCTGCTAAGTCGCGTCAGTCGTGTCCAACTGTGCGACACCATAGATGGCAGCCCACCAGGCTCCCCCGTCCCCGGGATTCTCCAGGCAAGAACACTGGAATGGGTTGCCATTTCCTTCTCCAATGCATGAAAGTGAAAAGTGAAAGGGAAGTAGCTCAGTCGTGTCCAACTCTTAGCGACCCCATGGACTATAGCCCATCAGCCTCCTCCGTCCATGGGATTCTCCAGGCAAAAGTGCTGGAGTGAGGTGCCATTGCCTTCTCTGAATGGGATATCAGGTAGCAATGAAAAAAAAGAACAAAACACTGATTCACACAACAACATGGATGACTCTCAGGGGCAGTGTTGAGTGAAAGAAGCCAGATGCAGAACGATACCTACTGTTTGGTTCCATTTATACTAACTTTCGGGCAGAATTAACCCGTGATGAGAGAGGTCAGAACAGTTTTACCTCTAAGGAGGTATTATCCAAGGAGGAACCTAAGGGACCCAGCTGGAAGCTGGGATCATTTTATATCCCAATCTGGATTTTGGCTACACATTGTATTTTATGTAAATTTTCTCCAAGTGTAATGTTTCAGAATCTCTATTTGATAGGATGAAAAATTTTGGAAAAGGTAGTAATGATGGTGATACAACATCACGACGGCAATTTAATGGCAGTGACGTCTACAATTTAAAATAATGAGGACGAGAAATTCAAGATGTATATACTTTCCTACAACAAAAAATTTCCAAAAAAATAATCAAGCTGTACACTTAAGATGTGTGCCCTTTACTGTATGTTATGTCTTTACACATAAATAGGGGGAAAAAAAAAACTGTCAAGGACTATTTCACAATGTCTACATGATACAGCTGTGATGGGCACATTTCTTTTTTTCTGTTTTTCTTTAGGAAGACACATCCTCAATGTTATGTCATGGCTTCTGTGACTGAACACAGGTAGAGAGGTCTGATTCACTTCCTTCTTCATTCTCCTTCTCCAAGGATTCTTTCTCTTTTTTAGATCTCTTTTGTTTAACGTTCAGTGAATCCTCTTCCTCTGCTGTCTGGGTGAAGGTTTGGCAGCCTTATATGAAGGAAGGTATCGTTGGACTCAAGGAAGATCTGAAAATCTGTTGTATAGACGAATCCTTTCCCTCCAACACATAACCCTCCCCTACCCCAATGCATTTTTGGTTGGCTGGCTGGAGAAGATGTTTATAAAAAGGGCACAATTAACATGGCAGCTGCCTTTGTTCCATGCAAATAAAAACAGCAGAGAAAACAGACATATAATTACTTGGGCTTTTTTGGTGCTTGAATGTTACTACTGCTGATATTAGTAAAGAACATGCCACTGAATTGTACTCTGAGTGTGGGGGGTGATTCACGTTCAGCTGGTGGAGATGTGGGCTTTTAGGGGAATGTGGAAAGTGGACTTGAATATTTTTTAAACAGAAAAAACAAGATTAAATAGAAATAAATAGAAAAAAAAAGATTAAAAAAAAAAAAAATTAACCCCTTTATACCTAGATGGGCTTCCCTGGTAGCCCAGCTGGTAAAGAATCTGCCTGCAGTGTAGAAGACCCTGGTTCGATTCCTGGGTCGGAAAGATCCCCTGGAGAAGGGATAGGCTACCTACTCCAGTATTCTTGGGCTTCCCTGGTGGCTCAGTCAGTAAAGAATCTGCCTGCAATTGCCAGAGACCTGGGCTCAATCCCTGGGGTGGGAAGATCCCCTGGAGGAGCACATGGCAACCAACTCCAGTATTCTTGCCTGGAGAGTCCTCACGGACAGAGGAACCTGGTGGGTGCAGTTCATGGGGTCACAAAGAGTCAGACATGACTGGCGACTAAACACACAGCAAACTGATGTCTAGACAGGATATTAAAAAGCAGAGACATCCCTTTGCCCACAAAGGTCTGTCTAGTCAAAGCCAGTAGTTATGTATGGATGTGCGAGTTGGATCATAAAGAAGGCTGAGTGCTGAAGAATTGAGGCTTTGGAACCGTGGTGTTGGAGAAGACTCTTGAGTGTCCCTTGGACATCAAGGAAATCAAACCAGTCAATCTTAAATGAAATCAACCCTGAATATTCATTGAAAGGGTTGATGCTGAAACTAAAACTCCAATACTTTGGCCACCTGATGCGAAGAACTGACTCATTGGAAAAGCCCCTGATGCTGGGAAAGATTGAAGGTGGGAGAAGGGGATGACAGAAAATGAGATGGTTGGATGACATCACTGACTCAATGGGCATGAGTTTGGGCAGACTCCAGGAGATAGTGGAGGACAGGAAAGCCTGGCATGCTGCAGTTTATGGGGTCACAAAGAGTCGGGCACGACTGAATGACTGAACAGCAATTCCTTGATAACACATGCGTGAGTGGTTGGGTCCTTTGCATCTTCCCTTGCAGTAATCTTCCCAGGACCACTTTTTGGGAGTCCCACCCCGTCTCACTTGGATAAGTGACATTTTATTTTCTCTTCTATAAACTCTGTCACCTCTTTCTTCTGTCTCTTGTCTCTTCCCACTCATCCGATAAAGTAGGGAAGAGACAAACTGAGCCCTTATCTGTCACTCATACCCTATAAAAACAGACAATGAGGAAGAAGGATCTTCTTCAGCCCTACAATGCCAAGTCCAGGTATATTTCTCCATGGACTGCCAAGTGCACAAGGAAAGCAATTGCTGGCCCTTCTGCCTATGAAATTCTACCTGCACCAAAAGATGCCTCTGCCCTTGCCTGAGCCAGCCAGTTGCCCCAAATGCACAGAGCACATATTTTAAGTCAGATCATCTATATCATTAAGGCATGTTTTGACCTGCAAGTGACATACCATGGCTGACACAGACAAGGGTCTATTTTTCTTATGTAACAGGAAGTCCAGCAGTACAGGAGCAGCTGCTGTTCATTCTGGGGCTTGATTATGCCAAGGGCCGGGGTCTTTGTGATTCTCTGAGTCTTTCTTTCATGATTGTTATTTCACATTCTCAACTGGTTGCTTGGGATCTAGGGTTCTTGTCCATATTCAAGGCTGAAAAAAGTAGGGAGAGAAGTACGACTGAACTTCATCTTGTCTTCCTTTTTCAGGAAAGCAATTCTCAACCCAAAGAGGCTGGGAAATGAGTCAAGCTTTTCCAGGCTCTATAGCAGGAAGCAAGGCACTAGATGAATACAGCTAGGAAGGAGCCAGCCAGCCGCTGGTGTCATCCTTGGTACATCCTCCAAATGAAGTAAAAGTCCAAGCATCATGTGGATAGGAAGAACATGAAGCCTAGAGTTCATCTTTTTTTTTTTTAATTGAAGTATAATTGATTTACAGTGTCATGTTAATTTTGAGTGTACAGCAAAATGATTCAAATATATATATATATATATATATATATATATATATGAAGGAAATGGCAACCCACTCCAGTACTCTTGCCTGGAAAATCCCATGGATGTAGGATCCTGGTAGGCTACAGTCCATGGGGTTGCAAAGAGTCAGACACAACTGAGCGACTTCACTTTCACTTTCATATATATATATAATTTCAGATTCCTTTCTCTTAAAGGTTACTACAAGCCTGGAGTTCTTGAGTTTCAGAGTATCGGGTGTTCTAAGAAGGTTGAAGATGTTTAACTCTCTTCTCTTCTTCTGCTTGTGTCAGTCTGGGTTCTCTGAGAAACAGATGTCAAGATAGAATTAGATGTGTAAGAGATTGATTGGCAGGGCAGGGGGTGCCTGTGAAGCAAAAAGGAAAAAGAAACAGGAGTTGATAGGAAGAGACTTCAGACCATGATGTGACTCTGACGCCTGTGGGAGTTGAGAGGGAAGGAAGGAGGGGTGGGGAGGGAGACCCTCAGCCTACCACGGGGCTTGGAGAAGGGCTCCACCCAGCCAGTGGAGATGATGCCTATTGGCAGAACCCTGTGATGGGCAGGAAGGGAGGGACACTGGTACCCCGACCCTACTTGGTCATTGGCTGAGCACAACCCAGGAGAACACAGCCTCACCATGACCACTGAGGGGGATCCAAAGGTCGAGCTGGAGGTCATGAACCAACCACGCTCCTCACAGCAGGGTCTTCTACCAGGAGACCTAAGCAGGGCATCCCCATGGCTGCCATTCCAACCCCTCTCCTACACCACTACTGCCCCATCTTTTATGATACCAAAACTATTTGTAATCTCTCTCTTAATTGCCAGTTTAGGGGAGCAGAAAAGCAGGGATCCAGAGAGACAAAGAGGAAAAGAGACTGAATCAGAAAAGCTTTAAAGGAGAGAGTGAGAACAAGCAAACAAGAGGAATGAGTGATTTCAGCACAACTCACATTTAATGTGTAATTGGGGAAAATAAAATTACATGTCAGAGCCTACTGTTAAATTAAATTGCATGTGGTGGCAGCATGAGGTGTTCAAGGTGTTGAACCTCTGAAAGTCCTATTTTATTGACTGTGCCTCTTTCTCTAACCCTAAATCATCTCTGCCCAAAGGAAGACCAGCACATGAGAAGGCCCTGTGCTGGAAGGAAAGATGCAAAATCAAGTTGAAAAGGGCAGCCTTGACTAAAGAAGAATGTTTCTCTTTCTCCCTGTGAGCCCTGGGGAGGATTTCATCTTTATTCTGAGATGGGTGCTAAGTCACCTCAGTTGTGTCCGACTCTGTGCGACCCCATAGACGGCAGCCCACCAGGCTCCCCCGTCCCTGGGATTCTCCAGGCAAGAACACTGGAGTGGGTTGCCATTTCCTTCTCCAATGCATGAAAGTGAAAAGTGAAAGTGAAGTTGTTCAGTCGTATCCGACTCCTAGCGACCCCATGGACTACAGCCTACCAGGCTCCTCCATCCATGGGATTTTCCAGGCAAGAGTACTGGAGTGGGGTGCCGTTGCCTTCTCCGAGATGGGTGGAAGACACTAAAAGGTTTTGAGCAGCAACAGGCTGTGATGGAGCATTTTTAAGGCTTCTCAGCCACTGAAAGGTGCATGGAGAAAAGACTGGAAGGAGCAGGCATGGGCTTGAGAGACCAGTGACAGCACCCCAGGTGAAAGTCAATGATGGGACCCACTACTTGCACTTTGATGACTTAAAAAAAAAAGACTATTCTGGTGGTTCAGTGGTTAAGAATCTGTCTTGCAACATGGAGGATGTGGACTCGATCCCTTGTTGGGGTGTAAGATCCCACATGCCTCGGGACAACTAAGCCCATGTGTGTCGCTACTGAGCCTGCACACCACAACTAGAGAGCCCATGCGCTGCAACTAAGACCCGAAGCAGCCAAATAGATAAATATTTTTAAAAAAAAAAACAGTCTTTTTCTCCCTCCTGCCCCACAAACAGGCTGCAGTGAGCATGGCTTTTGCTCGGAACAAAGCCCGCAGTTGTCTCTCTGCACAGGAGCCGGCCCCAGATAAGCAGAGGACAGTAAATGTCAGAATCTGACAATCTGCAAAGACATTAAATCCCCAGCCCCAGAACTAGCTGCAGCTCCATACACGAGAAGACAGGAGAATAATTTTCTTTAACCCGGAGCAGACATGAAATGTGAGGGCAAATCTCAGCATAAGTACTTGGCAACTGATATCAAGTACGTATAAGGAGGAGGAGAGAAGTGGTCATGACTGAGGGACAGCTCTGGGCTCCATATGTGTGTTCATTTCATCCTCTCGTCGATCATGCAAGGAAGCTCTTATTCTCCCATTTCACAGGTGAGTTAACTGAGGCCCAGGGGCCTGAACACTTTGACCAAGAGGAGGAGCAGTTATGGCCAGGACTTCCCTGTCATCGACTTCTGAGTCTTATTTCTGTCCTTAGCCCTAGTGCTAGATAAATCCTTTCACAAGGGTGGAGCTCCAGGGAAAGTCCCTTTCCCATGATCAAAGCACAGGACGCAGACTTCTGTGGTGGTCCAGTGGCTAAGACTCCAAGCTCTCAATGCTGGGGGCCTGGGTTTGATTCCTGGTCAGGGAAACCAGATGCCACATGCGTCAGCTAAAGATCTTGTGTGCCACAACTAAGATGAGACGCAGCCAAATAAATATTAAAAACAAACAAGTCTCTCTGACTCCAAAGAGGATCAGAGACTAACAAGCAATCACAGCCTGAGCTGGGTGTCATCTCATTCAATCCACATCAAGATGCTTTCACTGTCCTCACCACGGGCGGGGCAGGTCAGTCAGCCCCTAGTGATCGCCTCCCTGCTTCCTCGCTTTGTCACCCAACCCTGGCATGCCTGGCTGCTTGTGTTGGCTTGGGTTTCCCTGGTAGTTCAGACAGTATAGAACCTGCCTATAATACAAGAAACCTGGGTTCAATTCCTGGATCAGGAAAATCCCCTGGAGAAGGGAATGGCAACCCACTCCAGTATTCTTGCCTGGAGAATTCCATGGACAGAGGAGCCAGGCGAGCTACAGTCCATGGGGTTGCAAAGAGTTGGACACAACTGAGCAAGTAACGCTTCACTTCTTCTCAAGATGCCTTAATGGAGGCGCTGTGATTATTGCTCCAATTTAACATATGAAGAAATGGTTCACAGAGGTAAAGTTACGGGAGAACAAAGCTGCTTAGTACAGATTTGAGTCAGTGCTGCCTTATCCAGTGGTAAAGAAGCCACCTGCCATTGTAGGGATGCAGGAGAATTGTATTCCATCCCTGGGTTGGAAAGATCCCCTGGAGAAGGAAATGGCAACCCACTCCAGTATTCTTGCCTGGAGAATTCCACGGACAGAGGAGCCTGGCGGGCTACAGTCCATGGGGTTGCAAAGAGTCAGACTCAACTGAGTACACATCCATCTGTCTTATTCTACCCAGGCTGAGATCAGGCATTGAGTGCAGGTACCATGGTTGGAAATCTCAAACTGCTCTTTTATAATTTGCATATCAAAATGATGAGTGATGTGACAATTAAGGAATATGTCATTCTTATGTTTTCTTGTTATCTCTCTCTCCTTGTCCAATTTATCAAAAAACTCCATTCATTTTTTTTAAATTTATTTTTGGCTGTGCTGGGTCTTCATGGCTATGCTTGGACTTTCTCTTTGTGGAGATAGGGGCTGCTCTCTACTTGCAATGTGCTGGCTTCTCATTGCAGTGGCTTCTCTTGTCACAGAGCACAGACCCTAAAGCACACAGACTTTGATAATTGCAGCACATGGGCTTAGCTGCTCCATGGTGTGTGGAATCTTCCCAGACCAAGGATCAAATGCAAGTCCCCTGCCTTGGCAGGCAGATTCTTAAACACTGGACCACCAGGGAAGTCCTTGTTGATTCTTTTCTAAAGCATAAAGTGAATCCAACCATTTCTACCACCTCCAGTGCTCACACTCTGACCCCAAACCCCCTTGTCTTGCCGGGCTGATTGCCGCATCCTCCTAACTGGTTCATCCGCTCCCATCCTTGCCCCAGCCCCAATACACACAGCAACCAGAATGGTCCATCAAGGTAAAATCAGGTCCTATTCCTCACCTGTGCAAACCCCAGCTCACTTAGGATAAATCCCAGTCCTTCACAGTGGCCCACAAAGTTCTACATATCTGACCACCTCCCATTTCCTTTCTGAGCTCATCTTCTCCCCTGAACCCCAACCGTGCTCATGCCTCAGAACCTTTGCATATGCCCTTCTCTAGATTACTCTTCCTCCAGAATTCTGCAGGCCTTGCCTCCATGTCTCTTTCGGGTCTCTACTCACTGCCATCTAATCAGAAAGTCCTTCCTACGTAAGGGGAAGGGAAGGGAAAATGTACCAGCTACTATGTACCAGCATAGCAGCTACGAGAGTGGGTCTGACTCAGAGAACCCTGGATCCAACTCCTGGCTCTGCCAGTTGCTGGCTGGGTAGCCTGAGGGAGGAGGGTCATCCATCCACTCTTATCTGTAGCATTTTCACCTACTCAATGTTCCTGACCACAGTACTAACACATCAGGATGTGCTGGGGGCAAAATGCAAGACGCTTCCAAGTGTCTGACACCTGAGAAGTGGCCACAAACTTCAGTTATTCAGATTGGTGTATCACGTGACCTCCCTGAGACGCTGAAATTGCCTATTACCCGAGGCACAATCAAGACTACTTCCAAACCTAGTATTTTCAGAGATGAGGTCATGAGTGTGCTGAGAGGAATTCCATTAGACAGAAAAATCCAGGAATTAGCCTAAATGAATATTCTTCTCTAATGTTGTTTTTGACCTTCTCTACTTAAACTTTGAAATGATACATTATATGGAGGCTTCATCTGAGTCAAATGGACAGCAACTGTCCCCATGCTTCTATCTCTGATTCTAGCCTTTGGTGCCTGTGTGCTGTACGTGCTAAGTCGCAAAGTGTCTGACTCTTTGACACCCCATGGACTGGAGCTCTCCAGACTCCTCTGTCTTTGGGGATTCTCCAGGCAAGAACATTGGAGTGGGTTGCCATGCCCGCCTCTAGGGGATCTTCCCAATCCAGGGATTGAACCCGCGTCTCTTATGTCTCCTGCACTGGCAGGCGGATTCTTCACCACTAGTGCCCCCTGGGAAGCCCTGGTTGGATGAATTCTGGTCAAAGAATCCAGTGAGTAAGGCCCAGAGAATTAACACAGATTGCACACACCTTTCCTTCTCACACAGACACCCACACACACACCTTGGAGTTAGCGCTCACACTCAGGCTGAGAGCCCTGAGCTTATATTTGTCACTTTGATAAAGGAGGTATTTCTCATCTTCTGAGTCTGCTTTACTTGTCCACTATAATCACCATCATATGGGTAAAAAGCAAATTACAGAACATCTCGTTATATAATCCCATTTCTGAAAGTACAGAGGTATATGTTTCTTTAAGCCTTAGAAAGATGTCTGAAAATGTGTTCTTTAAAATATTTAAATTGATTAATGAGCTATTTAAGACTGCTGGGAACTTCAGTGAGTTTTTTGTCTTTTCCTTCTTTCCTGTATTATTTGAAGTTTCTAAAATTCCCACAAATATTCTATGTAATAAAAAAATAAACAAATGAAGCTGTTTCCACTTCCAAAGAACACCTGAATCTAAATTCTAGCTTTAGTAGCTGTGTGGCTTTGGGAAGATTTCTTAACCTCTCTGATCCTCAATTGCATCATCTTTTGTATGGGGTTAACAATAGTACCTGCCTCACAGAGTATTTGCATAGTTAAAATAGTTAATATAAGTCAAATGCAACCGACAACACAAATTCTGCGTTAGCTATGATGCTATTTTCCAAGAAATACATTAGAAGCTGCGAGAATTAGACTCAAGATTGAGTTAAATTATGATAACAAGAGATTACCTTTTAGATGGCCCATAATTTGAGGAGCTATGCACAGCCTCCTAGTAATTGTAAGAAGCCAGAGCAATGTAATTTTTCTCCCATTTTCTCAGAGTCACCTAAGGAACTCCTCTAGAATTCTTGGAAGATAAAACAAGCTGTGCAGATTCTGAAGCAAGATAAAGGAGAAAAAAAAATCACAGAAAATACAGAAGGTAACAAGGTTGGGACAGAAATGTGGTTTGTCTTTCATTATAACTGCAGCAGGAATTAATGAGCTTGACACCGAGTGGCAATGTTGTTCTTTCTCAAAAGACAGTAGCTTAGTGAAGCCTTAGACGAGGGAGCTGATAACACCAAATGTGTGTTCGTAGGTGCGTACACGCATACAAAGACACACACGCCACTCAGTCTTCCTAAGCTCAAGTCTGACAAATTAACCCAAATGGACTTCCAGAAATAACTGGACCGTCGTTGGGATGGCATGAATCTATCAAAAAAAAAAAAAAACCCTGGAAATTATTAGCACAAGAATCAGGCTTCTGGTTAGCAGGCAGATCTGCAAAATATAAAGTGAGAGTATGTATGAAATGCGACCCCTGGGCCAGCACACCTGGAAGACCTTCCCCAGTCTTCTGGCAACTTCCAGAAAGCTAGCTGAAATCCAAAGTTCCTGGGTATAAAGCTTGGCTTCACCCCTTCCAATTTTGTGACTTTGGGCAGACTCATTGAGCCTTGGGCTTCCCTGGCGGCTCAGTGGTAAAGAATCTGCCTGCCATTGCAACAGATGCAGGTTTGATACCGGGGTTGAGAAGATGCCCTGCAGAAGGAAATGGCATCGCAGTCCAGTATTCTTGCCTGGAGAATCCCATGGACAGAGGAGCCTGGTGGGCTACAGTCCATGGGGTCACAAAGAGTCAGACACAGCTGAGTGACTAAACAACAACAACATTGAGCCTAAGAGCCCTAATTTATCAAACAGGCTTCTCTAAGAGTAATGTGAGTGTGATCATGGACCACACATAGCTTCTTAGAGCAAGGCCTCACATTCAGTAGCTGAGTTTTGTGATGGTGTTGCCAAAATCTTGCCTCTCTGTGTACCAATGCTGAACAGAAATATAGAGATGGAGTAATATGGAGGAGAAAGAAAGAGTGGCTTTAGTACTTTTCCAGGCAAAGGGGGAACACAGTAGGCTAGCTCCTTGAAAACTGTGCCTCCCCTTGCCCACCCCGGTGAGTTCAGTTCAGTTCAGTCGCTCAGTCGTGTCCAACTCTTTGTGACCCCATGGACTGCAGCATGCCAGGCTTCCCTGTCCATCACCAACTCTCGGAGCTTGATCAAATTCATGCCCATTGAGTTGGTGATGCCATCCAACCATCTTATCTTCTGTCATCCCCTTCCCCTCCCACATTCAATCTTTCCCAGCATCAGGGTCTTTTCCAGTGATTCAGTTCTTCGCATCAGGTGGCCAAAGTATTGGAGCTTCAGCTTCAGCATCAGTCCTTCCAATGAATATTCAGGACTGATTTCCTTTAGGATGGACTGGTTGGATCTCCTTGCAATCAAAGGGACTCTCAAGAGTCTTCTCCAGCACCACAGTTCAAAAGCATCAATTCTTCAGAGCTCATCTTTCTTTATGGTCCGACTCTCATATCCATACACCCTGGCAAGTAGGGAAAGGTTACATAGTCATGCAGGAGTATGTGATAAGGATCAAGGCAGCAACAATCTTGTATTCTTTTCTCTGCAGTTTCATAAGGGTGGGGTTGCTGACAAGATTAGGGAGGGTCCTAGGTGGTAGTTCTCCTAATTTTGATGAGCTTCTGCCTCAGATGGTTTCCCGGCTGCTTCTCCTTTGATTAGCAACTGTTCTGCCCTTTGGAAATCAGAGAAGGCCATGGAGGCTGGAGTCTTGCCTACAGGGAATTGCAGACAACAAGGCCTCTATGCCCAAGAGTCCCACGGGGCCGTGCTCGGCATCAATGGCTTGTTCTATGCCATCCATGTGTTTCTCTTCGTGTTTGCCCCACGAAGCTGAATTCTATAAATTTTGTCTTTGTCTTGAGGATGTCTCTGCCTCCCAGTTCAGTCCTTAGGACAGCCTCAGATGATGGTTTTGCCCGGATAAGATCCCAGGAACCTTCCCTGAGGGTGTCAGTTTCCTCCAGATAATGCAATGAATATTTCAAACTGGCCTTTTGGGCAAAACTCAACACCTTTCTAATGCCTGAAATGCTCGGTTGAGCTGAGCATCATTCGCCTAGGAGACCACGAATTCACATTCTTGCTGCAAATCCATTTATTGACTGTCTTTGCTGCAATGCAGTCGGAAGAAGAAAAAACTGCAGACAACAGAGAAAGATGCATTCGATTCCTGTGGCTTGTGCAGCAAATGACCACAGACTTGGTGGCTTAAAACAGAAATATATTCCCTAGCAGTTCTGAAGTCCAGAAGTCCAAAAATCACTATCACTAGGCTGAAATCAAGGCCTTGTGCCCTCCAGAGGCTCTTGGGGCATTCCTTTAGGGCATTCCCTTCCTGCCTCTTCCAGCTTCTGGTGGTGCTGGTGTTCTCTGGCTTGCAGCTGCCTCAGTCCCATCTTCAAGGTCAGTTCAGCCAGTTCAGCCGCTCAGTTGTGTCCGACTCTTTGCTACCCCATGGACTGCAGCATGTCAGGCTTCCCTGTCCATCGCCAACTCCCGGAGCTTACTCAAACTCATGTCCATTGAGTCGGTGATGCCATCCATCTCATCACCTCTCTCCTCCCGCCTTCAATCTTTCCCAGCATCAGTGTCTTTTCCAACGAGTCAGTTCTTCGCCTCAGGTGGCCAAAGTATTGGAGCTTCAGCTTCAACATCAGTCCTTCCAGTGAATCTTCAGGGCTGATTTCCTTTAGGATGGAGCATCTTCAAATCTTTCTCTGCCTCCTTGGTCACACTGCCCCTCCTCTCCTCTGTGTCTGTGTTCTCTCCTCTTGCAGATCTCTTATAGGACCCACCAGAATAATTCAGGATAATCTCCTTATCACTAGTGCCTGTGCCAAGTCGATTCAGTCGTGTCCGACTCTTTGTGACCCGATGGACTGTAGCCCACCAGGCTCCTCTGTCCATGGGATTCTCCAGGCAAGAATACTGGAGCGGGTTGCCATGCCCTCCTCCAGGGGATCTTCTCGACCCAGGGATCGAACCTGTGTCTGCTGCATCACCTGAACTGGCAGGCAGATTCTTTACCACTGAGTCACTGGGGAAGCCCCCCTCTATCATGAGACTCTTAAATCACATCTGCAAAGACCTTTTCCCCAAACAAGGTCACATACACAGGTTTAAGGGATTAGGACCTGTTATCTTTAGGGGACATTATTCAGTGCATTACAGTGGGTTCCGTGAGGCACCAGATGAGCTGGGAAAAGTGAAAGTGTTAATCGCTCAGTCCTGTCTGACTCTCTGTGACCCTATAAACTGTAGCCCACCAGGCTGCTCTGCCCACGGGGTTTCCTAGGCAAGAATACAGGTGTGGGTTGCCATTCCCTTCTCCAGGGGATCTTCCTGACCCAGGGATCAAACCCAGGTCTCTTGCATTGAAGCCAGATTCTTTACCATCTGAGCCACCAGGGAAGCCCAGATAAGATGGAAGTTAGCGTCTATTATGTACCTTCTGTGGGGCTTCCCAAGTGGCACAGTGATAAAGAACCCTCCTGGCAATGCAGATAGACGTAAGAGATGCAGGTTCAACCCCTGGGTTGGGAACATCCCCTGGAGAAGGAAATGGCAATCCACTCCAGTATTTTTGCCTAGAAAATCCCATGGACAGAGGAGCCCTGCGGGTTACAGTCCACTGGGTTGCAAAGAGTCGGACATGACTGAGTGACTTAGCACATGCCTGCACCTACTATATGCTGGATGCTTGCCTCAAAGCAGCCCTCTGTGCTAAATATAATTCCCATTGTATTGATGCTGTCTGCACTTAAAAAGCAATAAAACAGACTTAGAATAGTAGCAGCATTTGTTTTTTTCATTACATGTGAGGTGGTAATTAATCAGCCTGGCACAGAGCACGCTGTTTTTCCTGTTTGTATCACCTGTCCCTTCTTCCCGAAACTGGCTAATACTTTCTTGTCTTTCAAGCTGCAGTTCAATCCAGTCTCCAGAAGGGGTCTTCCCTGCATCCCATGATGATCAGTGACCCTTCTACGGGACCCCTGACACCTGGCTTATCTGTGCTCTCAGGGGGATGATTCACTTTCTCCAGTTACCTCCTCTGGGGAGGGATTCCTGCAACTCATACAGACAACACAACAACCATTTTCAAAAGTGACAAGACTGGAGCTCAGAAAAGTTTATATTATTTGAGATCATACATCCAGAGTTTTTTTCCTTAAAAGAAATGAATCCATCCTCCTTTGGGGGCTAAAGAACCTGCCTGCCAATGCAGGAGATGTAAGAGACACAGGTTCGATCCCTGGGTAGGGAAGATCCCCTGGAGGAGGGCATGGCAACCCACTCCACTGTTCTGGCCTGGAGAATCCCATGGACAAAGGAGCCTGGCAGGCTGCAGTCCATAGGGTTGCACAGAGTCGGACAAGAGTGAAGCGACTTACCAACCAGCCCTCCTTTTAGAAAATTAAAACAGTGCAGAAATCTCTGACCTCCAGAGTTAAGAACATCACCTTCCAGACCTCTTATTATTTTACATGAATGTAAATGTATCCATAAAATATATAGTATCATCTGTGATTTTTTACATAAGTGGCATCATGCTGAACATATTCTTAGGCAACTCAAATTTTTACTCAATAAACATGTTTTTGGATTTACCTCTCCAGCTGCTGTAAATTTGGGCTTGCCAGGTGGCTCAGTGGTAAAGAATCCGCCTGCAATGCAGGAAATGTGGGTTCGATCCCTGGATTGGGAAGATCCCCTGGAGAAGGGAATGGCAAGCCGCTCCAGTATTCTTGCCTGGGAAATCCCATGGATGGAGGAGCCTGGTGGGCTACAGTCCATGGGGTCACAAGAGTTGGACATGACTGAGTATGCATACACGCACGTGCAGAAAGCCCCTCAACTTTGTTACTATGCCTTTAGCAGTGACCTCATGACCAAACCCCATCATTTCTGTTCACTTCCAAGCTACATGCTACTGAAACCCCCTCTGCCCCATTGCTGCTGCCTGGTCCCCATCTTTTCTTCCCTGAACAAGAGCAATACCGTCCTCATTCCTCTTTCTCTTTCTGCTTAACCCGCCCCCCACTCCAGATCTGTCTGATTAATCCCCTGAGCAATTTCAAAATTCCTGCGCTGATCTTTTCACTCTTCCTTTGCTTAAAATAGGCCATGGCTGCCCACGGCTCTTTAGACAGTATCAGAATCCTGGACATGTACTGTGAAGCCCTGTGGCATTTGGCCTCAACACCTCTCCAGTTTCAGCTCACGTCTCCCCTCACTCCTGTCACACGTGTCTTATTTGGTCTCGTGTGCCACAGGGCCTTTGCACGTTCTCTTTGGCTGGAGTACCCATCTCTCTTCCCCTTGAACTAGCTTACTCCTACTCAGCCATTTTCATATTATTTCAGTCACCTTCACACAGAAGCTTTTTTTTTTTAAGTGGATCCTTTTTTAAAGGTCTTTATTGAATTTGTTACAATGGTGTTTCTATTTCATGGGGGTTTTTTTGGTCACGAGTCATGTGGAATCTTAGCTCTGTGACCAGGGATTGAATCCACACTCCCTACACTGGAAGGTTAAGTCTTAACCACTGGACCACCAGGGAATTACCTCTATACAGAAGCTTTTGTAGAATCTCTTTATGAAATTCATGATTTTCTTAGCTCCCAAATATTTTTTTCATAGCCCCTTTCAACAGATTGGAATCCTATTTATCTGTGCATTATTTTGATTAATGTCTGCCTTTCTCCCTAGACTCTATACTCCATGAGAGTAGGGAAAACGCCTTTCCCCACGGTAAATAGAGTGCTTTGCACATTTGTCATTGTTCAGTGGCTAAGTCGTGTTCGACTCTTTGCAATCCCATGGACTGCAGCACCCCAGGCCTCCCCGTCCATCATCAACTCCTAAAGCTTGCTCAAACTCTGTCCATCGGGTCTGTGATGCCACCTAATCACCTCATCCTCTATCGTCCCCTTCTCCTCCCACCTTCAATCTCTCCCAGCATCAGGGTCTTTTCCTGTGTGTCTGCTCTTCACATCAAGTGGCCAAAGTATTGGAGCTTCAGCTACAGCATCAGTCCTTCCAATGAATATTCAGGACTGATTTCCTTTAGGATTGACTGGTTGGATCTCCTTGTGTCCAACAGACTCTCAAGGGTCTTCTTCAGCACTACAGTTTGAAAGCATCAGTTTTTCAGTGCTCAGCCTTCTTTCTGGTCCAACTCTCACATCCACGCATGACTACTGGAAAAACCATAGCTTTGACTATACAGACCTTTGTCTGACTGCAGGAAGGAATAAAAAGGAGGGTGAATACAGCTGGTGCCCACACATCCACTCCTATGTGGCAATAACAAGGACTGGGGACAGACTGGATCTTCTCAGACCCTTGGTGGTTTTATTAAAAGAGGAGAATGAGAAAGGCAAAGAAGGGAACTATCCTTAGCATGTCCATCAAAATAACTGTTAGACTGATAATAATTCAATGCATGTAACCTCTCTGAGCCAGTTTTCCTATCTGCAAAATAGGGACAATCATTGTGACCATCCCATAGGGCTGTTGTGATGAGTAAATGAGATGCTGTGTGTCAAAGTAGTTAGCATGTTGACTGACATATAGAAAGTTACCTCTGATCTATTCTTCTAGGAGCGGCTCTGTGAATGACAGCTGATGTGAGGAAAGCTTTGATGAGTCAGGATCTGTGGATTCAGGGTTTTGAGAGTCACAGTGTCCTTTGAGCCTCCCATCAGCCTGTTAATTTGTCAACTTATTCCTGAAACTGAATGGTCCCCAATAGCCCAATGCATGACTCCACCACACCCGGCCCCACACTACTCAGAGTGGGGTCCTCAGACCCATAGCATCAGCATGCCCTGGGAACTTAGAGATGTAGCATCTCAGGCCTTGCCCAGACCTCCTAAATCAGAATCTGCATTTTATACAAGATCCCCAGGTGTTTGAAGTGTTCATCAGAGTGAGAGGGAGGACCACTGAGGCTGGGCCCATCAGGGACTCCCGCCGTGAGTCCCAGGTCATTCATGTAACCTACCTAAGGTAACACAGCCTGTAAGACAACAGGGTGAGCCCTGAACGCAGAGTCTGGGAGCTGGCCCCCTCTACCATCCGTTGTTGGGAAAACACATAACAATCTATGGAACCTTCTCATGCATTTCCTTATCTGGCCTTCACAGTAACCCTAAGAGGTTCTTTGCGACCCCATGGACAGTAGCCTACCAGACTCCATGGTCCATGGGATTTTCCAGACAAGAATACTGGAGTGGGCTGCCATTTCCTTCTCCAGGGGATCTTCCCAACCCAGGGATCAAACCTGGGTCTCCTGCATTGCAGACAGATGCTTTACCGTCTGAGCCACTAGGGAAGCCAAAGAGATAGGCAGGGAGCCTTATTTTACAGATGAGCAAGGAGTGCTCAGAAAACAAACGACCCCTTACCAAGTGGCAGGCTTTCGAGTGAATACGCAGTCCAAGATGGCATTTCCCTTCCTGTTTTATCAGGCCAAGAAGTAGCTCGAACCTCAGAAGGGAATTACTTAAGTGTTGGCATGTATGCTTTCTCTACCTATCCTCATAATGTTCCGATGAGATGGGCTGGAAGAGGTAACTCAGCTTAGTGATAAGTAAATGTAGACACAGAAAGATTACATGACTTGACCAAACTCATCCATTAAATGACAAAACCGGGGAAACTAATATAATAATGCTTGCATGCATGCTCAGTCGCTCAGTTGTGTCCAACACTTTGCGACCCCGTGGACCGTAGCCTGTCAGGCTCCTCTGTCCATGGGATTCTCCAGGCAAGAATACTGGAGTGGGCAGTGATAATGATTATAATAATAATAACAGTGATTCTCTTTTACCTACAATATAAGCCGGGCATTTTGTTCACCTTGTCTAAGTTTCTCATCAACCACAAGATTGCGTACCGTTTTTGTGACAACTGTATAATTGAATTAACTGAATCTTAGGGGGTAAAGACTTAGGGAGAACCATGCTCAGAGACCAGATCCCAAAAGAGTGACAGGCTGGGATGACGAATGTGGCAGCCCCAAAAACCAGCTCGGTCTGTCACTTTCCAAATAGAAACATAGCTTTAATTATGTCATTTTAACTCAGCACAGGGAGGGGGTCTGGTGACAGATGATCCGAGGCTGCACACAGCAAGCCTTTTCAAGCAGTGTGTCAATGCCCCGGAGCCCTTCATCCCATTTGTCACCTGCTTGGCAGCTGTCACTCCATGATTGAGCTGGAACAGCTGACATCATGCATTTAGACAAAAATCGCCAGCTTCCCGTGTTTTGACTTTTAAGTCATTGATGTCTAAAAGAAAAGCAAGAAAGCCTAATCTCTTGAGATCAGAGTTGGAAACCATTGAGCTGGGAAGAGAAAGAATTCGCTTTTACTGGGCACCTGCTATTGGGTAGCCCTGCACAGTAACATGACTGTCATCTCTTGGAGATAATATTTCATTAACTTGCAGTGAGAGGAACAGACCCTAAGTAAACAGCACCCTGCCTGGCACGGTGTAGTGAGCTCAAAAAATGGAAATCTGTGGCAATAACATCGTTGTTACGAGCAACAGTGTCAATCTTTACAATAAGTTTTTATTTCCCAGCTGTAACCCAACCTTAGCACAGTGCCTGGCACAGTATACATACTCCATAAACACTGTGGAATGAATGAATGAAACAGTACAGATGGGGGTGGTTGTTTCCATTGGTAGATTGTGATTTGGGGCTTCCCTGGTGGCTCAGATGGTAAGGAATCTGCCTGCAATGCAAGAGACCCGGGTTTGATCCCTGGGTTGGGAAGATCCCCTGGACAAGGGAATGGCTACCCACTCCAGTATTCCTACCTGGAGAATTCCGTGGAGACAAGAATCTGGTGCACAGGGTCGCAAAGAGTCAGACATGACTGAGTGACCAACACTTTCAGGGAGTGATTGTCTTTCTCTTTATGGCCACCCAGCACCTGAAGCTCCTCCCTTCACTTAGAGCGTGCTCCCACCATTTGAGGCAGTGCCCACTTCCCACTTAAGAAAATAAAAATGCCAAATACCCACTTTCATGTGTCTCAGTGGTTGCCAGGCTCTGCCAATCTGTTGAACCAACTCCAAAGTGGAATTGGAGATGCAGCACCAAGAAACTGGGGACAAGTGAAATCCATTTTGAAAATGGAAGATGGCTGTGACGGCAGCTTCCTTCAAGTCCCCAGGCTTACCACAAACCCAATGACCAGGGCCAGTGCTAAGGACCGTGAACTCTGAGTCACGTTGGGAGTGATGGTGAACAGATTTGCTGGGAGACTGGGGCAAGTGATGCTGCCTACGTGGTTCTGAAAATGACTCTCTGGTCCTCTGCTGATGCTTTCTTATGACACTCAGGCTTCACTTCTCTTACCTGCCACCAAAATCTCTGACCACACATTCCATCACTTATAGATGAAGGAAATAATGCTGAAAAGACAAAGTGACTTGCCCAAGGTCACACAACTATCAGGTGGCAGAGCCTGTTTACAAGTTCAGGTCTAGAAATTTTAAAGCTCATGTCCTTTGAGTTTCACTGAACTTCAGAAAAGAAATACGTTCCAATTAAACCTCTTGGCTGCTGAGACGGTAAGGTCTAAGTTGCAGGAGTTACGTCTTTTCCCTGTGGCGCACAGACACACCACGTAGCCACGGGGACAAGTCGGCACGTGTGGGTCATCATGCAAAGCCGTGTGGACACTCTGTCCGGAAGCCAGCTTGGCCATCTGCACTGGTTAAAAGAAGAAATCCATTTGTCCAGCATTAATCAAAAGAATCCCTCAAAACTCAGGCAGAATGGACTCAATTTTTAATTGGGTTCAAGTCAGATAATTACTCAGCTGCCCATAAAATTCATTTTAATTTATTAAATGGAACTTCCAAAATAGCATTGCTCTGGAGCATGTCCAGTTGCATGAGCAATTTGTCTAAAGGAAAGTGCTTTGGGCTGACACCTGAATCCTTTCTTGCCCAGCAGCTAAAGAACTTGGACAAGTGACTGTGCCCCTCTGAGCTGTAGTCTCCTTGTGTTTTTACAAGTACAATAGTCATATCTGCCCTGTGGCAATGTTGAGGATACAAATGAAAAGCTTATATAAACTCTGGGCTTGGCACAGAGGAGGTGCTCAATAAATGATGCAAGCGTATAAAAAGGATGCTCTTACGATAAATTCCCAGAAATCAAATTACTGAGTAACATGGCATGGAACAGTCTTAAGTAATCTTGATTTGAATCCGAACTTTTTTTTCCCTAAAAAATTGCACCGATTTTCACAGCCACTGGCAATTTAGAAAAGCATCTGTTTTGTTAAGGATTTTAACCAGATCCTTGCCAATGGGGACAGGGTGTCAGAAATCGAAAATGCGGATGATGTGGCAAGTAAACTTGGGTGATTCCTACACTAATAAAGGATTTACACAGGTCACATTGAACCAAAGTGCAGGGCGCAGGCAGTTGTCAAAACCCTCTGCCTTCAATGGCGGGTGGAGAGTGCTATCGCGCTTCTGTGGTTGGATCCGTAACTCATAACTGTTGCTTGCAGGCTTGATCCAACATCTGCTGAGGGCAGAAATGACTGAAGCCAAAGTCTGTGCACAGAGAGGAAGCGAAGCCAACTACTCAAAAGACAGGGAGTCATTAGGGAGAAACATTGCAAGTGATGGTGTTGCCTTTGTTGAAATTCCAAGAGCAAAAGGCTTTAGAGGAGCAAGAAAATTAGAAGAACATGTGATGAATCCTGGCGCCACTGAAATCCTTTTTCTTCTAGAATGAAGAGGACCCTCACTTATCTGTTCACTAAAAAGTGGAAACGTGGACTGATTGACAACAGTAAACCCCTCACCATTTGTTGATGGATAAACTTCATCATGCTTTATCTTGGGATCTGGGTCATGTATGAAAGAATTTTGGAAAACCTTCGAGCCAGACAGACCCGTGTTCAAAGTCCAGCTTCATCATGACAAGCTGTGTGTCCTGGCTGCCCAGCCTTGGGTTTCTGATTGCTCTCATTGTGTCTGTGGGTGTTTGAGCACACGGAGGGTGCTCTGGAGCAATCCCAGCATCAGCCTCCTTCCTGTCTCTGCCTAATCTCAGAAAAAAAATGATTACAGGTACCCAGGCCCTCAGTTAGCAGAAATGAGAACTGCCTCAATTCTGCCGCACCCAGTGACTGCACGTGTGTGGTCAGAGGACAGATTGAGCATGCCGGTCAACCCACTCTTCGGAGATCTGAAGAGCACACACCTGCATGCACTTGATCCAGGTGAATAGAGATGTGTGCACGGGGCACCCAGGCCGCCTGTTCACCCCATCAAAAGCAAAAGTACCGACCTAATGTAATTCATTTGGCAGCCTCGCAGCACAGGCTGCCAAGACTCCCTAAACATTAAGTGTATTAATGTCCCCCCTTGGAGGAGATGTTCGCTTTTAACCAATGTTAAATTCTTCAGCAGCCAGTGCTGGCCAGGAAATCTGTCCCTGCTGTCCAGAGGGGAAAAGATCCAAGTGTTCAGCTGAGCAGCCCTTCATGAATAATTTTAATGTCTTCTAAAAAGGAGAGAAAACAATAGATTTTGGTTGCTTTTGTCGCTCAGTGACTGCTTACCAACGTTCTCTGAACCAATTGTTCAGACCTGGTTGTGGGGGGCGGGCACACCCCAGGCCTACAAGGATGGTACTCAATAATTTATGGCCATGCATAAGAAAGGAACGCATTTGAGTCAGTTTTAATGAGGTGGATGAACCTAGAGACTATTGTACAGAATGAAGTAAGTCAGAAAGAGAAAAACGAATAACGTATATTAACGCACACATATGGAATCTACAAGTGGTGCTAGTGGTAAAGAACAGACCTGCCAATACAGGAGACATAAGTCAGGGGTTCGATCCCTGGGAAGATCCCCTGGAGGACCAAATGGCCACCTACACCAATATACTTGCCTGGAGAATCCCATGGACAGAGGAGCCTGGTGGGGTACATCCATGGGGTTGCAAAGAGTTAGACACGACTAAAGTGTCAGACTTTATTTTGGGGGACTCCAAAATCACTGCAGATGGTGACTGCAGCCATGAAATTAAAAGACACTTACTCCTTGGAAGGAAAGTTATGACCAACATAGATAGCATATTCAAAGGCAGAGACATTACTTTGCCAACAGTGATCCATCTAGTCAAGGCTATGGTTTTTCCAGGGGTCATGTATGGATGTGAGAGTTGGACTGTGAAGAAAGCTGAGTGCTGAAGAATTGATGCTTTTGAACTGTGGTGTTGGAGAAGACTCTTGAGAGTCCCTTGGACTGCAAGGAGATCCAACCAGTCCATTCTGAAGGAGATCAGCCCTGGGATTTCTTTGGAAGGAATGATGCTAAAGCTGAAACTCCAGTACTTTGGCCACCTCATGTGAAGAGTTGACTCATTGGAAAAGACTCTGATGCTGGGAGGGATTGGGCGCAGGAAGAGAAGGGGACGACAGAGGATGAGATGGCTGGATGGCACCACTGACTCAATGGGCGTGAGTCTGGGTGAACTCCAGGAGTTGGTGATGGACAGGGAGGCCTGGTGTGCTGCGATTCATGGGGTCACAAAGAGTCAGACACAACTGAGCGATTGAACTGAACTGAACTGAAAGTAACTTAGCAGAAAGATGGTACTGATAAACCTATCTGCCGGGCAGTAGCGGAAACTCAGACAGAGAGAACAGGCTTGTGGACAAAGTTGGGGAAGGAGGGGGTGGGATGAGTTGACAGAGTAGCATGGAAACATACATTATCATACGTAAAATAGATAGCCAGTGGGAAATTGCTGTATGATGCAGGGAGCTCAAACCCAGGCTCTGTGACAACCTAGAGGGGTGGGATGGGGCGGGAGGTTCAAGAGGGAGGGGCCGGAAGTATGCCTATGGCTGATTCATGTTGATGTATGGCAGAAACCAACACAAGATTGTAAAGCAGTTATTCTCCAATTGGTGCGCTGGGAAGGCCCAGGGGGATGGTATGGGGAGGTTGGGAGGGAGGAGGGTTCAGGATGGGGAGCATGTGATTTTTTTTTAAATAAAATTTTTGGAAAAAAAAAAAATAATAAATTCAAAAAAAAGAAAAATCATTATGGCTGTGGACCATACACCCTCATGCTCAGCTTTGGAAATAAGGCTGGGAGCAGGAGGAGATGGAGAAGGGATGATATGATTGCAAACTTCTAATTAATGTATGTTTTATTGATGCTTATGAAGCCTGAAATATTAATAGAAGCAAGTGGATGCATAATTGATATGCCCCATAGAAAATGTGAATTACTGGACATGGACAGGAAACCCCAGATGTCCTTCTGTCAAGATGTAGAAGGATTCTGCAGCTTGTTTCATCGATGGAGTGTTTTGTGTTGCTGGGAGTCTTGAAACCTCTGGTACTCTGGCAGCTGGTATCAGAAGGATGCTCTTTTCAACATCTCATCTCCTGGATGAATGTACCATTTTGCCATTTCTTTAGGGGAGGAGACAGGAACCAAAAGAGGTCTTGTATTAGTGGCATCCCAAATGTGTGAAGGGCATTTTTCCAGCCCTTTCACTAATCATCATGATAATACCAACCCTATTATAAATCCCATTTTATGAATGAAAAACTAAGATGCCAGGAGGTAAAGTGAGCTGCCTAGGGTCATACAATGAGTGAGTGGTGAAGCTAGAGTTCAAAGCCTAATCCTTTTACACCACTGTACTAATTGCTGAGGGCAAGATTCACTAGTGATGCTAAAAATAGAGGGGGACAAAACTGTGTGGGTAGGAATCGTGGCTGATCACTTGTGAGAAATAAGTGGTAAGCAAGCCACCTAATTGCCCTGTGACTCAGTTTCCTTACCCATAAAATGGGATAACAATAGGATCTATCTTATAGGATTATTATGGGATTATTCAACACACGTAAAACCTTAGCCCCCAGCATGTGATCAACTTTAGGTATTAACAGTTATGATGATGACAGACAGTGAGAAATGGGTCAGAGAGACAACGTGATGCTAGATGTTGTGAGACATTAGGCTCTTCGCCTGAGTGAACTGGGGCAACACTGCAAGTTTTTAACCAAAAGAAAGATGTGATTTGACTTATGTTTTAAATGGTCCCTTCAAGTTGCTGTGTGGGGAACAGACCAAGAAGTGGGGAGATGAGTTGAGAGGCTTGGCAGGAATCCAGGTGAGGGGTAATGGTGAGTGAGATCGCAGTGGGAGTAAACAGATTTTGGATATGTTTTGAACATTGAGCCAACAGGATTATCTGACAGACTGAACATCAGGTGGTCGCTAAGTCATGTCTGACTCTTTGCAATGCCCCTATGGACTGCAGCACACCAGGCTTCCCTGTCCTTCACTATCTCCCAGAGTTTGCTCAAACTCACGTCCATTGAGTCAGTGATGCCATCCAACCATGTCATCCTCTGTCATCCCCTTCTTCTCCTGCCTTCAATCTTTCTCAGCATCATGGTGTTTAAGAAACTGCAATCAAAGCTATATCCAGACAACCTGGAAGATGGGGTTGCCATCAAAGGTGGGGAAGGATACAGTGGAGCACGTGTGCAGAGGTCTAGTTTTGGGCTCCTTAGAGTTGACATGCCTGTTGGACTTCTCAGGTAAGAGGCCAGGTAGACAGTTCTGTTCATGAGACCAGAAGACGCATTTTCTCCAAATCTCTTTTTTTTGTTCCAAGCTACAATTTTTTCTCTCCTGGTTAACATTCAGGAATGAAAGGGGAGAAAATGAAAAATGCACCAGAAAATCCATTTAGGTTCTGCCCCACATTCTGGATGTACTCTTGGTAAAGAGTATTACATTGTGTCACATGACTCCCTGAAAAATGTACTCAATAGAAAGGCAAAGGATGATGGCAATGATGGTGTTGATAACTAGAAAGAGAGAGAGAGAGAATATCACACCAGCTCAGAGGTGTGACAAATGTCAAGGAAAGAAAAAAGGAAGAGACAAACATTTGTAAACATTCAGTGGCAAAATGATTCTGTCTTTAAAGAAAAATCAGCCTCGTGAGGCATTGGAATAGCAGCCAAATGAATGTATTGGGCTTGTCTGTTTCTCAAAACCCAGGTGAATGATGATGAAGATGTGAACTCTATCAGAAATCCCAGAAGCTTCATTAGAGTTGAGTTTCCTCAGGCGCCCTGGGGACAGCAGGATGCCCAAGGTCCTCCCTGAGGCCCTGAAATGCACAAGAGCCCTTAAGGGGAGAACACAGGGAGAGAAGAGAAGCGGGGACCTCATCTCTGTGGAGTCGGTGCCACGGGCTCAGCCGTAAGCCTGGTGCGCCCGTTGCCTGGCCATACTGAATCGTCACAGAAACCCTGCGATGTAGGTGCAGCCTCTTCTTGCTAATGAAGAAAATGAGGCTGAGAGAGTCTGAGTGACTTCCCCAAGGTCAGATGGCTCTGAGAGGGGAAGGCGGGAACCCAATTCTTTTCTGACTTCAACTTGAGTGTTTTTCCATAGTGCCCAACAGACTCCCTTGAAGGGGACTTGGAGACTATTGAAATGCCCTGATAATCAGGGATCTGAAGATTGGTGAAATATACATGGGTTTCCCTGGAAGCCATGAGGGACCCTAAGCACAGGTGCCACCTTCAAGGACAAGCAGCCCTCCCTGTGCAGTGTTCTTACAAGATTTCAGCTCCCAAATCTCCACTTGAGCCCCTTCCATCCTTAACAGTGAACTTTGTCTTTGAAGACAAGGATGTCTGGGTTTTTTTTTTTTTTTCACCACTATACTCCCAGGGCTTGGAAAAGCCACGTATATTATAGAGGATCAATAAGATAAACAGTACTTAGAGGTGTAAGTGAGGCAAGATATCAAATCACCAAATATTTCACTGTGTTCGTTACAGTTGTAACACTATGAAAACTTAATTTTTAATGCAGGATCCATGTTTCCACGGCTATCAGGCACCTGCTATGTCTGGGCCCTGTGCTGGGTGCTAGCGAGTCAGTAATTAATGGAACAAATTTGGTCTCTGTCCCTGTGAAACCCACTTAAAAGAAGGAAATGCTATCATTCACAACAACGTGGATGAGCCTGGAGTTCATTATGCAAAGTGAAATAAACCAACACAGAAGGACAAATACTGCGTGATTCTTCCTACAGAAGGAATCTAAGAATCCATCTCGTAGGAACAGACCATGACAGTTTTAATTTTCCTTTGTCAATTTGAATTCTTTTTTTTCTTCTTCTTCTCTGATTGCCATGGCCAGGACTTCCAAAACTAAGTTGAATAACAGTGCCAAGAGTGGGCACCCTTGTCTTGTTCCTAATCTTGGAAGAAATGCTTTCAGGTTTTCACCATTGAGAATGAAATTTGCTGTGGGTTCGTCATATGGCTTTTATTATGTTAAGGTAGTTTCCCTCTATGCCCACTTTCTGGAGAGTTTTTTATCATACATGGGTGTTGGATTTTGCCGAAAGTTTTTCCTGGGTCCATTGAGATGATCATATGGTTTTTATTCTTCAATTTGTTAATATGGTGTATCACCATGATTGATTTGCACATATTGAAGAATTCTTACATCCCCGGGATAAATCCAGCTTGATTTATTTAAAGGGCAAAGTCCTCCAACTTCTCTGATATTTTCGCTCCTCGGCCATAGGGTGGATGATCACTGACAGCTGGAGGGTCTCATGTCCACAAGGTGAGCAGCAGCCAGTGTTAATTTCCTTCTCCCCACTTGTTCCACTTGTTCCTGGGCTTCCCTGGTGGCTCAGAAGGTAAAGAGTCCGCCTGCAATGCGGGAGACCTGGGTTTGGTCTCTGGGGTGGGAAGATTCCCCCCGGAGGAGGGCATGGCAACCCACTCCTGTATTCTTGCCTGAAAAATCCCCGTGGACAGAGGAGCCTGGCAGGCTGCAGTCCATGGGGTTGCAAAGAATCAGACACAACCAAGTGACTAAGCATAGGCACAGACCACTTGTTCTTACCAAATAGACTGGGGGTGGGGACCACCTCCACTGTAGCACCTACAGAGAGTCCTCCTTTGTGGCTCTGCCCATCCTCTCTTGCTACCATGGTCCTCCCAACCCAGACACTTCCATTCCATCGGGAGAGCCAGGCTTCAGAGAGGAAATGCATGAGGTGGCCCCTCTCCAGCCAACCTCACCCAGACTTCATACAAATGGAGATTAGAGTCCATCTCCCAGCCATGGAAGGGATGCTTGACAGGGGTAGCCTGACATTTGCTTTCCTTGAGCATACAGGGGCCTGAATATTACAGCTTTGGCCAAAGTGTGTCATGGATGTGGGTACTCAGAGGCTGGGGCCTGGTCTCTCACTCAGGCCCTCTGTGGGGCTGTTCTTGCCTGGCTCAGCTCCTCTGTGGTCTCCAGCTGTGAGTCATTTTCTCTCAGACCCTGGACTGGCATTCCCAGTGGGCCCAACAGGAGGGTTCCAGGAGAAATACGTGCCCTGGCTTAGGAGTCAGTCCCAGCTCAGAGGCATGGCCTTGGGCAAGACACGTCCCAGCTCCATGCCACCATATTGGCTAATGGAGTTCTACAAGCAGAGCTGGCTGCCTGGGGGTGGTTGTAAGGGTTGAAGACGTTTGTAAAGACCATGGCTTGACCTGGTGCTCTGTGATGACCTAGAGGGCTGGGGATGGGGTGGAGGAGGTGGAAGGGAGGCTCAAGAGGGACAGGATATATGATTCACATTGTTGTACAGCAGAAACCAACACAACATTGCTAAGCAATTATCCTCCAGTTAAAAATAGAGAACATGGCTTGACCTTTGGCAAATGTTTGACCTAATCTTTGAACATCTACTACTGGTCTGGGATACAACTTTCCAAATAATACTTCACTTCATTTATACAAATACACACACACACACACACACACACACACACACACTTGAGCTTCCCAGGTGGCTCAGTGGTAAAGAACCCGCCTGCCAATGCAGAAGACACAGGTTTGATGCCTGGGTTGGGAAGATCCTCTGGAGAAAGAAATGACAACCCACTCCAGTATTCTTGCCTGGAGAACCCCATGGACAGAGAGGCCTAGTGGACTATAGTCACAGGGTCACAAAGAGTCAGACACAAACTGAACAACTGGGCACATAATATACCAATATATACATATATATACATATGTGTTTTTCCTCTTTTTATGTAAAAACTATATGTACATACAATACTAATATATATTCAGAACTTACATATTCCAAATTATTTTTCTTTACTTAAAAATACCAGGCTTCTATTTCACCCAAGAAGATCTCAGCATGTCTCTGTGCTTGTACATGAATATCTCCTTCATTCTCACGCTGCTGTCCAGAGGTCCATAAAGTGGAACCCCGTAAGGTGTTTTTTCCCTTATTTCCATATTTATTTATTTGGCACATGGGATCTTTAGTTGCAACACGAGAGCTCTTAGTTGCAGCATGTGGGATCTACTTCCCTAACCAGGGATGGAACCCAGGGCCCCCTGCGTTGGGAGCTCAGAGTCTTAGCCACTGGACCACCAGGGAATTCCGCACCACCACCCCCACCCCCCGCCCCTGCCCCCTGCATAAGTTGCAGATGGACATTTAGGTTGTTCTGGAGTTTTTACTTCATGAATTGTGTTGCTAATAGCATCTTCGCACCTGCTTTCTTTTTTTTTTTTTTTTTAAATTTATTTTAATTGGAGGCTAATTACTTTACAATATTGTATTGGTTTTGCCATACATCAACATAGATCCACCACGGGTATACACATGTTCCCCATCCTGAACCCCCCTCCCACCTCCCTCCCTGTACTATCCCTCTGGGTCATCCCAGTGCACCAGCCCCAAGTATCCTGTATCCTGCATCAAACCTGGACTGGCAATTCGTTTCTTATATGATTTTACACATGTTTCAATGCTATTCTCCCAAATCATCCCACCCTCTCCCTCTCCCACAGAGTCCAAAAGACTGTTCTAGACATCTGTGTCTCTTTTCCTGTCTCGCATACAGGGTTATTGTTACCATCTTTCTAAATTCCATATATATGCATTAGTATACTGTATTGGTGTTTTTCTTTCTGGCTTACTTCACTCTGTATAATAGGCTCCAGTTTCATCCACCTCATTAGAACTGATTCAAATGTATTCTTTTTAATGGCTGAGTAATACTCCATTGTGTGTATGTACCACAGCTTTCTTATCCATTCGTCTGCTGATGGACATCTAGGTTGCTTCCATGTCCTGGCTATTATAAACAGTGCTGCGATGAACATTGGGGTACATGTGTCTCTTTCAATTCTAGTTTCCTCGGTGTGTATGCCCAGCAGTGGGATTGCTGGATCGTAAGGCAGTTCTATTTCCAGTTTTTTAAGGAATCTCCACACTGTTCTCCATAGTGACTGTACTAGTTTGCATTCCCACCAACAGTGTAAGAGGGTTCCCTTTTCTCCACACACTCTCCAGCATTTATTGCTTGTAGACTTTTGGATCGCAGCCATTCTGACTGGCATGAAATGGTACCTCATTGTGGTTTTGATTTGCATTTCTCTGATAATGAGCGATGTTGAGCATCTTTTCATGTGTTTGTTAGCCATCTGTATGTCTTCTTTGGAGAAATGTCTATTTAGTTCTTTGGCCCATTTTTTGATTGGGTCGTTTATTTTTCTGGAATTGAGCTGCAGGAGTTGCTTGTATATTTTTGAGATTAGTTGTTTGTCAGTTGCTTTATTTGCTATTATTTTCTCCCATTCTGAAGGCTGTCTTTTCACCTTGCTTCAAGTTTCCTTTGTTGTACAGAAGCTTTTAATTTTAATTAGGTCCCATTTGTTTATTTTTGCTTTTATTTCCAATATTCTGGGAGGTGGGTCATAGAGGATCCTGCTGTGATGTATGTCGGAGAGTGTTTTGCCTATGTTCTCCTCTAAGAGTTTTATAGTTTCTGGTCTTGCATTTAGATATTTAATCCATTTTGAGTTTATTTTTGTGTATGGTGTTAGAAAGTGTTCTAGTTTCATTCTTTTAAAAGTGGTTGACCAGTTTTCCCAGCACCACTTGTTAAAGAGATTGTCTTTTCTCCATTGTATATTCTTGCCTCCTTTGTCAAAGATAAGGTGTCCATAGGTGCATGGATTTATCTCTGGGCTTTCTATTTGGTTCCATTGATCTATATTTCTGTCTTTGTGCCAGTACCATACTGTCTTGATGACTGTGGCTGTGTAGTAGAGCCTGAAGTCAGGCAGGTTGATTCCTCCAGTTCCATTCTTCTTTCTCAAGATTGCTTTGGGTATTTGAGGTTTTTTGTATTTCTATACAAATTGTGAAATTATTTGTTCTAGCTCTGTGAAAAATACCATTGGTAGCTTGATAGGGATTGCATTGAATCTATTGATTGCTTTGGGTAGTATACTCATTTTCACTATATTGATTCTTCTGATCCATGAACATGGTATATTTCTCCATCTATTAGTGTCCTCTTTGGTTTCTTTCACCAGTGTCTTATAGTTTTCTATATATAGGTCTTTAGTTTCATTAGGTAGATATATTCCTAAGTATTTTATTCTTTTCATTGCAATGGTGAATTGAATTGTTTCCTTAATTTCTCTATTTTCTCATTATTAGTGTATAAGAATGCAAGGGATTTCTGTGTGTTGATTTTATATCCTGCAATTTTACTATATTCATTGATTAGCTCTAGTAATTTTCTGGTGAGTCTTTAGGCACCTGCTTTCTTATATATATATGTATGCGAATTTCTCCAGAACAGGTCTTAAATAATGAAGTAGGTGTGAAGGACTGAGACTGGCTGTCTCACATTTGAAAGTGGATCATATTTGTTCTTAGTATCAATATATAAAAATTGGAACCAGATACTGTGATATTTGTGATTAAAGTATCTTTTCTTATTTTTTACTTCTCAATGTATTGTTTATTAATCACTTGCATAATTTGTATATTGTATATACTGTAGAGCTCCTATAACCTAATAGTGTGTGAAAATTTCCTAGTTACATTTTAAACTCTACATATTGAAATATATTAATCAATTCACAGGAAATAGAAAAGTGCAGGATGTCTTGTGTACCTTTTACCCAGTTTCTCCCAATAATAGCATTTTGTATAGTTCTAGTACGATACACAACCAAGACATTGACATTAATACGATCCATGGAGCTTATTCAGAATTTACCAGTGTTACACGCCCTCATTTGTGTCTGCACTGTGTATGTGTATTTCTATGTAATTTTAACTCATGTATAGATTTGTTTGCCACCAATCAAAATGTACACTGTTCTGTCACCAGACTCCTTGGTTGCTACCTTTTTAGAGCTGCACCCACCTCTTTCTCACCATAGACACATGTGACCCCTAATTCGTTCTCCATCTCTATAATTTTGTCATTTCAATAATGTTACATAAATGCAGCCATATAGTATGTGATCCTTTAAAAAACTGAAGTATAGATGATTTTCACTGTTTTAGGTATACAGCAAGTGACTCTACTATTCATACACGTATTACATATATATGTATATTTCTTTTTCAGATTCTTTCCCATTATAGGTTATTACAAGGTATTGAATATATTTGTTTCCCTGTGCAATACAGTAGGTCCTTGTTGTTTATCTGTTTTATACACAGTATTGTGTATCTGTTAATCTCAGATTCCTAATTATCCCCCCCTTGCCCTTTGGTAACCACAAGTTCATTTTCCATGTCTGGGAGTCTAAGTCAGTTTTGTAAATAAGTTTATTTGTATCACAATTTAGATTCCACATATAAACAATATCATATGATGTTCATCTTTCTCTGTCTGACTGACTTCACTTAGTATGATAACCCATAGGTCCATCCACGTTGCTACAAATGGCATTATTTCATTCTTTTTATGGCTGAGAAATATTCCATATACACACACACATATTGCTACAGTGGCCCAAATGGTAAAGAATCTGCCTGCAGTGCAGGAGACCAGGGTTCAATCCCTGGGTTGGGAAGATTCCCTGGAGAAGGAAATGGCAACAAACTCCAGTATTCTTGCCTGGAGAATTCCATGGACAGAGGAGCCTGGTGGGCTATAGTCATGGGGTCATGGTTGGACACGACTGAGCAACTAACATTTTCACCTGAACACAGGAGCTCATCTTTATTTTTTCAAATTAGAGTTTTTCACCATTTCCAGATATATGCCCAGGAACTGGATTCAATATGTGATCTTGTGAGACTGACTTTTTAAAGTCAGCATAATTCTCTTGAGATTCATTTAATCTGTTGCATGTATTAATAGTTTATTCCTTTTTATTGCTGAATAGTATTCCATAGTATGGATGTTATACAGTTTGTTTAAGCAGTCACCTATCAAAGGACATTTGGATTGTTTCCAGTTTGGGGCTAAGATAAATAAAACTTCTATGAACATGCATATGTAGGTTTTTATATAGACAAAAATTCTCATTTCTCTGAAATAACTGCCCACAAGAAAATTGCAGTTTATGAGAAACTCCCAACCTATTTCCAAAGTGGCTGTCCCATTTTACATTCCCACCAGCAATAAATGAGTGATCTGGTTTCTTCACATCCTCACCAGCATTTGGTGTTGTCACTAATTTTTATTTTAGCTATTTTGATAGGTAAATAGTGAAATCTCATTACAGTTTTAATTTGCATTTCCCTACCAGCTAATGATGTTAAGCATCTTTTCATGTGCTTATTTGCCATCTGTACACGCTTTTTAATGGTCTTTTCATGTTTTTTGCCCATTTTCTAATTGGATTGTTTGTTTCTTTACTGTTGAGAGAGTCCTTAACAAAAGTTTCTCTTTTTAACATTCATTTTGGAATACCAGATGTGCTAAATAAGAATTCTGATCAGATGGACACTGCCTATGAAAATGGGTAAAGACCATCTTGAGCCTCATATGCAGAATTATCATGCTCCCCAGTGATGTGCAATTCAGCTCACCATCTCTTTTATATCCTATTTTAAACCAACAATGGACTTATTGTGGGTATTCACTAAAAATAGTCTGATTAAGAAATTTTTCAAACTACAATGGCCATAGTTCTCTGGTGGCCAGTGACTGCTGAGTGGTCAGACACCTGGTGACTGCTCCCATCTGATCTGTACTCCCTTCCACGCATGCCCATCTGATGTGCACTTAAAGATGCCCATATATCTCCCTTTTGTAAAAAGAAAGAAAATCATTATTATTTTAACATATTGTCAATATTTGAAATGGTCAAAAGAAAAGACTCTAGAATCAGATAGCTTCAGGCCAAACCCCAGCGTCACCAGTTACTCATGGTATTAGGTCTGCTCAGTACAGTTGTGTAGGTTGTGCACTGCACACATGCATACAAATAAGGAGGTGAGGAGGTGAGGAGGGGCTGAAATTCAGATTGCCCTATATTTGTCAAGCCAGCCTGAAGTCAACTCCATCTGGATCAAGGGGCTGCTTCTTCCTTACATAAAGATGCTAACTACTTGCCAAACTGTACAACAGTTGAGCTGTATTCTACCCAAAGGGACATCTTGTTCTAATTCAAAAGGGGAATGCCTTTTCCTGATTTGCCAATAGACCCTTATAAGCTAGCAGAGGCACTGTGCTGTGTCACCTTGGGTAAGTTACTTAACCTCCCTGGGCCTTGGTTTTCATAACTTTGAAAACACCTTTCTCAAAGGATTATTGCAGGGATTAAGTAGGTTAATTCCTGCAACCCTGGGTTGGGAAGATCCCCTGGAGGAGGGCATGGCAACCCATTCCAGTATTCTTGCCTGGAGAATCCCCATGGACAGAGGAGCCTGGTGGACTGCAGTCCATGGGGTCACAAAAAGTCGGACAAAACTGAGCGACTAAGCACAGCACAGCAATTCCTGATAGGCATAGCATCTGGTGTAGGATAACTTCTCAACAAATCTTAACTCATTGTTATTATTATTCCCTTCATTCACTGGTGTGGATGACTGGGTCACCTGTGAGCCAGTTTGAAAATCAACAATTGGAAAATGCTAGTCCCATGTACGGCACAAGATCAGGACAATATGACTCTTCATTAAATGGCAGGGCGTCTGACTTTCAGTTGCAAAATGCTTCAAGATACAGAAAGCTCTCCTAACATTGGGGCTGGGCAGATGAATCAATACAGGGAGGGAGCGGTGTGTCCTTGGTCCTGGAGACCAGCCAGCCTGGCTTTCGGGGTCAGACCCTCAGCTCTCAGCTCTCTCCTGCTAGCCTCCTGTGATGCTTCCTCAAACAGTTGATTTTTTTCTATTTCCTGAAAGATTTAAGTTTTTCATTTCTTTTCCTTGAGAAAATCCCCACTGCATTCTGCCAATACTTTCTCGTCCGGAATAATAGTGAGTATCTGAAAGGGACTTCAGAGGTCAGCTTGTCCATTTGTTTCCAAGTTCCAGAGGATGAAAGAATTGTGTGGAAAGCATATTAAAACATGGGTTCTTGGACCTCGTTTCTGGATATTCTGATTCAGCATTTCTGGAATGAGGTCCAGGTGGTTTTCTTTTTAATTAGTCCCTTTGGGTGTTTACTCACTCCCCTCTAAAGCTCAGAGAGGGCTATGACTGACTCTAGGTCACACAGCAATGAGCCGAAGAACCAAGACTAAACCAGACTTTACTTGGCTATTTCCCAATAGGCACTATTTCCCTTATGGCTTTTTTCCCTCATCCCCACCATCTCACCAGCTTTTTGTTTCTTGATGTGAAATAGCAAATACCTTAATGGCTTTGCCCTCATGTGAACTTTGGGGCCTCAGCTGGATGGTCTTGGAGGCTTTAAAGTACACCCATCATGTCCAACCAGCAGTAACAATTTACAGGCTCGGGGTTGGTTTAACAGAGGACATAAGGTCTCTGGATTTCAGGGCAGGAGACTCATTCCTTCCGAGCAGAGCATTAGAAGCAAAACTGCCAAAGACAGAGATATTTGCAGCTATCTGTGGCACAGCAAATAGAGTAGGACACAATGGAGAATCTGCGTGCTTCTGGACAACACCAGAAGGGAAAGGGAAGTCTCAGGAAGAGGTGAATAAAAGGGGTTTTCTGGGAGGCTTATCCGGAGGACAGACCATCAGCCATCCAGCCACTTGATATGACATCTGGTACATGAAATATTAACTGAAGGGGGGACAGTATCAGTCACTGTGCCAAGTCCTGGCTGGGACCAACTCTCACCATGGGGAAAAAGAGAAAGCAATGAGTTTTCTGCAGAGACAATAAAACCTTTTCTAAAGACAGGTAACACATTGGAAAATGCATGTGCAAATTTCATAGGGCTGCAGACACGCTCGTATGGGCAAAAGCAAACACGTGGATCTGCACACCAAGCGTGTACACATTGAAACACAAACAGGCAGGAGTGGACACGTGCATGCACAAGGCACACACCTGCAAAATCACAAGTGTAGTTACACACATACCATACAAGCACAAATGTGCTTAAGACTTGCTAGCGTGCCCTGAATTCTTATTCCTATCACCAGACTGTGAGATTCTTCAGATGGAAACTGTGTCTTATGCATCTCAGTAGCCCCAAGGCTCAACAGGGACTGGAGTAGAACAGGCATTCAGCAAAATTTTATTCAACTTTACACAGACCCACACACCTGAACCTGAGCTAAAACCATCCTCTCATGCCCCCACCTGCGGGGAGCAAGCTCCGCCCCTGGCAAAGGTCATGAGGAAGGAGGCTTGGCATACGCAAAGGCGGGATCAAGCCTCAGGAGTCTCCCTGGAAATTCTTGAGCAATCTACCCCCAAAACCAGAGTCTGCCTACTTTCTGCTTTGTGCTTTCACCTACACCTCTGACTACGGGGGGCTGTCCCCCACTACCTCTCTCTGAAAAAAGAGTTAGCTTACAGCTCCAGTTAATAATTCCTAGGTGTGACAGTGTTTCAACCTACAAACTCCCTTGGAAGTCCTCTAGCCTGCCTGAATAGGTTTTTCCGGCTGCATGTGATTGCTCAGAACCTCCAAACTGTGAGAGGCATGAGATGTTCTAAACTGTCTAAATACAGATTCCTTTGAGCAGTTAAAAGATTGATTAGAAATTGTATTGGTGAAGGGATTTTCACTTGTTGGGCCAATGTTTGCTGCTAAGTCTCCATATCCCTTACCTGCTGTGTCCCTGGCAGTGTATTAATTAATATAATTGGTGTAAATAGTAGCTTTAATGTTTGTAACCTGGGACCCTTGAGTTAATTCTTTTTCTTGTTATAGCCCACCACACCTTTGCTCTGTAGGAATGCAACTTTATCTAATGCTTTTGGAGGGTGGCGCTTGACTTATCACCTTTAGAGAAAAATAAGTTTTCTGAAGAAAGGGTCTTAAAATGTTAACAGGCCTCCGGGCCAGAAGATGATGCAAATCACCTAACTTTTGCATATGATAAGTTTGCAGGAAGAAAGCCTGGCTTGCTGCATGACTCTACCCCTTCCCCCATTATCCTCTATGCATAACTTAAGGTACAAAAACTACTTTGGAAAATAAAGTGCGGGCCTTGTTCACCGAAACTTGGTCTCACCATGTCGTTCTTTCTCTTACCTTCTGGCTGAATTATTCAGCCTCTTTTCTCCACTGAATTTCCTCACTGAGCTATCCTCATTTCAGCCTCTTGTCTCCACTGAGTTTCCTCACTGAGCTATCCTTATTCTATTACTCTTTATATCCTTAATTAACGTTTAATTAAGCAGTTGTTTCCTGATCCTCGCCGACGCCGTCCCCGCTTCGAATTCCCTGGATCCACCGGGGCTGGACCCCGGCACCCACCACTGAGTACAGATGTGCTCAGAGACTTTTTTCACTGTGTCAGAAGAACTCAGGCCTAACTGTGGATCTAAATATGAAGGCAAAATGGGACTGCCTCCCTTGCAGTCCTGTCTGAGAAAGTCAGTATGCTCCCACGGCTCCAAAGCTAACAGCCACGAAAAGTCCACAACAGTTACTAGGCCTGTCCTCGATGTGGGCATCCAGCCCACCTGAGGGGGGACCCAGCTGCCCTCTCAATCAAGAATTTCTTTGTTTTCACTATTTTTTTAAACAGGGGGTTTGTTGATTTACTTTTGGCTGTGCTGGGTCTTTGCTGCTGCACACTGGCTTGCTTTAGTTGTGGCGAGCGGGGGCTACTCTTTATTGGCATGCATGGGCTTCTCTCGTTTCCGAGCACAGGTTCTAGGGCACACGGGCATCCATGGTTGTGGCGCACGGGCTTAGTTGCTCGGTGGCATGCAGAATCTTCCCAGAGCAGGGATCGAACCTGCATTGGCAGGTGGGTTCTTAATCACTCAAATGTATTTATTATTGGGAATCTCTGTTGGATCCCTAAGCGCCCCTGTGCTGCTGTACTCAGTCGTGCCCCACTCTGTGCAACCCCATGAACTGTAGCCCACCAGGCTCCTGTGTCCTTGGGATTTCCCGGGCAAGAATCCTGGAGTGGGTTGCCATTTCCTCCTCCAGGAGATCTTCCTGACCCAGAGATTCAACTCATGTCTCCTGCATCTCCTACATTGGCAGGCAGATTCTTAACCACTGTGCTACCTGGGGAGACCTAAGCTTCTCTAAGCTTTCCAAAGTTGTTTTCTTTTGCAGACTCAGCCTTTCTGGTCTGTCCATGGCAGATGGAAGTTTAGTTCCTGTATTAGTTCCTTGAGGAACAAAAGACTAAGAATGGGGTGATTTAAAACGACAGAATTTTGTTTTCTCATGGTTCTGGAAAACAGAACTACAGACTTAAGGCGTCATCAGGGATACCTCCAGGGGCTCTACGGAGGAATCCATCTCTTGCCTTTTCCAGCTTCTGGTAGCTGCCAGCATCCTTTGGCTTGGGGCCATATCCCCCTAATCTCATAGTGAAGGAGCAGAAAAGTGTACATTGCCCTGTCACAATGCCAAGCAAGCTGCAAGGCCAAGTTCAACACCGTGGGTTTACTGAGCATGTTCTTCCCATGGAAGTGGAGGGAGTGGATATTTTAGACACTAAATAATTGATCTAACACAAAAATTTTTCAAGTAGTCATGTATGGGTGTGAGAGTTGGACTATAAAGAAAGCTGAGTGCCGAAGAATTGATGCTTTTGACCTCTGGTATTGGAGAAGACTCTTGAGAGTCCTTGGACTGCAAGGAGATCCAACCAGTCCATCCTAAAGGAAATCAGTCCTGAATATTCATTGGAAGGACTGATGCTGAAGCTGAAGCTCCAATACTTTGGCCACCTGATGCAAAGAACTGACTCATTGGAAAAGACCCTGAGGCTGGGAAAGATTGAAGGGGGAAGGAGAAGGGGACGACAGAGGATGAGATGGTTGGATGGCATCACTAACTCAATGAACACGAGTTTGAGAAAGCTCCAGGAGTTGGTGATGGACAGAGAAGCCTGTCATGCTGCAGTCCATGGGGTAGCAAAGACTTGTACACAACTGAGTGACTGAACTGAATTGAACTGAACTAATGCTCAGTCTTTGATAATTCATTTTGCTTATCAAATGCTTTCATCTCCATCTTGACACCTGTATTTCCTTGTTCAAATAGCCTTACTAATGACTACAAAATTACAAGATTCTGAACTACCAGGGAATTAGATTCTCTGCTTCTTCATTCTCATTACATCTTTTGTTTTGGGGCATGTGTGTGTGTGTGTGTGAACTCATTAAGCAGTCTGCATTGTAATTCTGTGTCTCAAGGATGTGACATTACTGAATGATTCGACCGCTTCATTGATTTATTTAACACTGAATCTCACGCCCCTTTTCCTTCCCACCCAGCGCCACCATAAGTGACAGAGGTGACAAATATCAGTGAGCCTCCACTGTAGCTGGCAATATGTCACAGTCAAGCCAACGAGACATGGCAGACTCTTCGGGGAGATCTTGGGGAAAGTCTTCACTCTCCTAAGAAGAAGAAACACTTCAGTTGACTCTGCCCCTTCTTTTCTGCCTGTCTTGAATGCAGATGTTATATGGTCAACAAGCATTAAGAAACTACGTAGAGAATCATAAAAATTGTAGTTGACACCTTTGAACTACTGAATCAACACCAGTAGCTGTGTGCCTCATATAAGCAGGGTTATCTATTACTTATAGCCAGGGACATCTCTAACTATACAATTTCTTTAGGACAGGGCTTGGCAAACTACAGCCCGTGGGCTGAATCCAGCTGACCACTCGTTTTTATAAATAAAGTTTTATTGGGATACAGCTATGCCCATTTGTTTGTTGTCTCTGGCTGCTTTTCTGCTGCAATGGCAGAACTGAGTAACAGAGACCAGCAGGCCCACAAAACCTAAACTATTTGCTCCCTGGCCTTTTTCAGAAAATAATTTGCCAACTCTCTGCTCTAGGACAAAGGTTATAAATTATTTCTTTTTTATATCTCTCAATGCCTAGCACAGAGTTGGTACACAATAGACATGAAACAACTCTCTGATACAATAACAATAGCATCAGCTGTCATTTATTGAGCACTAACTTTGCCAGGTGCTGTGCTAAACAGTCTTGGTTTATTATCTCATTAAACCTGCACAATGCCTGTTGGTTGGAACCAATGCCTTTCTGGCACTTCTCTGGTTGGCTCAGCAGTAAAGAATCTGCCCACCAATGTAGGAGATGTGGGTGACACGGGTTCAATCCCTGGGTCAGGAAGATCCCCTGGAGAAGGAAATGGCAACCCACTCCAGTATTCTTACCTGGAGAATCACGTGGACAGAGGAGCCTGGTGGGCTACAGTCCATGGGGTCACAAAGAGACACAACTTAGCTACTAAACAACAGCAGCCTTTCCACTCTACAAATACAGAGACTTGGAGTCATTCAACATCTAGCCCAAAGTTCTAAAACTAGTGAAGGACAAAGCCAGCCCTCCAGTCCAGGGTCTGGCAGAGTTCAAAGACCATACTCTTAACCTTGGGCTCTCCTGTCTCCCATGCGTCCAGCTGAATCTGATCAGAGATTCCCAAGACAGTAAGAGGAGCTCCAGCCTCTTTTTGACACCAACCTGGTTTATGAATAGTGATTTCTTCAAGGGAAACTTCATCACAACTCCCTGGAGAAAAGAACCTCTTGGCAAATTGAAAACAATGACTCTAAATCGCAGAAATTGAGGGATTTTACAGCCAACAGATAAACAGAAGGTGTTGTAAATCTCTCCCCGAGCATTGGCTGAAAAGGAGTGGTTCTACATCAGTCAGGACTTCCCGGTGGTCATTCTTTCTCTGCTCATCTGAGATGTGTCCAGACAAAGAGAATTGTGTTTCCTGCCTGTCAACTGCCTTTGATTTTAAGATAAGTATCTTGCCTCACCTTAAAAAAAATCCTCTTGCTCATTGTGAGATTTCTCCCAGCACAACTTATATTGAGGTATATGGCGGAGGATTGACAAGAACCCTCGGCTGGCCACCCAGGTGCCCAAGGTGATTGAAGACAAATCACTCAGCTGCCTCCAAGGGGAGGAGGAGGAAGACCTAGGTGGGTATTTGTCACATCAGAGTCTTTTCAACAGCTTGATTCAAAGGTCTTGTCAGAAGGTGAGGGACATTTTCAGATCAAGTTAGTTCAAACATTGTTGGCAGAAATCCCATGGGTTTCTCTTCATAGACTACAAAGAAATGGAAAAGTCAGCCTGAGGTTTAATTTTAACTTCTGTTCAATTTATCAACAAATGCATTTATGTATTTATTTTAAACCTTCTATTTTGTATTGGAGTATAGTTGATTAACAATGTTGTGAAAGCTTCAGGTGAATGGTAATGGGACTCAGCCATACATGTACATGTATCCATTCTTCCCCAAACCGCCTCCTCCCATCCAGGCTGCCACATGACATTGAGCAGAGTTCCCTGTGCTTCACAGTAGGACCTTGTTGGTTATCCATTTTTAAGTATAACAAACACATTTGAAAAGAAAAGGGAGTGAATATTCATTGAGCACTTACTATGTGCCTGAGACAGTGTACTAAACAGTGCGTACTAAACACCAGAAACTTTTGTCCATCGATAAATTATACACTTTGTGCATTATGTCCAAACATGTTAAAAGCCTTGTGCACATAGTAATTCAACTCTCATGACCACTTTACATAGTAAATACTAATATTATTTATTTAGATAAGGAGAAGTGCGGCATGGGAAGTATATCAGCTGTCTTTTGCAGGTAACGAACATCCCCTAACCATAATGGCTTTAAAAATCATGCATTGTTTTAGCTCACGATTCTGAGTCATTTGAGGGTTTTTCTGATCTGAACAGTTCAGCTGATCTTGGCCAGGCTCTCTTGTGCAACTTTTGTCAGCTTGGGGATAGGCTGATGGCTGCAGGGAGGGTGATCACAGTCACATGTCTGGGGGTTGGAAGGCTGTTGGCTGGGAGACAAGGCATCCTGTCTGTCTCATCATTCAGCCAGCTAGTATGACCGTCTTCACCTGGGTCCCAAGTAGCTGGAGGGGACAAATGCCATCTCGAGTCTCTGTTACCATCTCATTTGCTATTTTTTCACAAGGCAAAGCAAGTCACCTGACCAATCCCAGAGCCCCACAGAAGGGACGACCTAATTACATGCAGAGGGGAGGAGAACTGAATGCAGTGAGCCCACCACTGCATTCATCTCCCACAGAGGTCATGCCCCTTATCTAAGATCACACAGCTCACAAGTGGTGGGGATAGGATTTCAACCCAGAGTCTGACTCTAGAATCTGCGTTCTCAAGTACCCTGCCATTCCACAGTACGTTATTTTGCTTTATTCTCAAAAGATTACATTTAAAACTCTAAGAAAAGTGTTAGTCGCTCATTCATGTCCCAGTCTTTGAGACTCCATCACAGCCCCATGGATGGCAGCACACCAGGCTCCTCTGCCCATGGAATTCTCTAGGCTAGAATACTGGAGAGGATTGCCATTCCCTTCTCCAGGGAATCTTCCCAACCTAAGGATCGAACCTGGGTATCCTGCACCGAAGGCAGATTCTTTACCACTGAGCCACCAGGGAAACCCCTAACAACTCTAAAGAGAAGGGTTATTCCTAGCTCTATTTTAGATTTTGAAAACAAAAATCTGAACCTCAGGGGAGTTAAATAATTTCCCTGAAGTCACATAACAAGGAAATAAAGGAATCTGACTCACTGTTAAAATCTCCGTCCCGCCTCACACTAATACCCACCTGTGCTTGCTGAATCAACCTGTGGGCAGAAGCACCAACCAGGGACCATTTTCAGAAAGTAAGAGCTGGGTTGTCAACATGGACTAAAGTCTTCCCTAGCCACTTTTCCCAACTATTGCCCTGAAGTTTTATTCCCATTCAGGAAATTAATTTCTGCTTAGCAGAGGGGTAGGTGTTGTAGCATTTAGAAGAAATGAAACAGACCAATTTTCAGCTCCCTGGATGCTTACAAAGTGCACAGTTATGAAACAGCAGATGCTAACCCACAATGAAGTAGGTGGATGTGTGAACAGATGGAAGCAATTATGGGCAACTGGAAGGTGAGTGTAAATGGGCTTAATCAGGGCAGACTCCCCAGGGGAGGTGGGCTGGAGGAAGAGTAGGATTCAGATGGACAAAAAAAAAAACACAAAGAAATAGCCTATCTTGGAGCTACACCTTTCTTAGAAAAATGTGAGCATGGGATACATAATGGTTAAGTTTCTTTTCTGGTGGCTCAGTGGTAAAGAATCTGCCTGCCAAGGCAGGAGATGTGGGTTCAATCCCTGGGTTGGGGAGATTCCCCTAGGGAAGGAAATGGCAACCCACTCCAGTATTCTTGCCTGGAAAACCCCATGGACAGAGGAGCCTGGTGGGCTACAGTCCATGGGGTCACAAAGAATCAGACTTGACTTGCAGACTAAACGACAGTAACCAACTGAAGCCAACTGAAGTTTAACAAGTGGACTTTCAAATTTAACATGAGAATACAGACTCTAAGATGGCAGTGCCCCAGGGAATTGGGCATAAACTGAAATGAAGTTTGCAAATGTCAGCACTGTGCCCTCTCCTTTTTCTCCATGTGTTACTATTTCTTAGCCAATGAGCTTCCACTTCTTCTTACAAGGTAGATGATGGCTGCCTCTCAATTTAACTTTAAGTTTCCAAGACAGTGACTCTGATTGGCCCAGATTGAGGCATCTGTGTATCCTTTATCCAATGAGCTTCTCTGAGGGGGCCAGCATCACAAACATGGTTGCCAGGGAAGCTAACTGGTGAGCTTGAGGGCAGTGGTTTCTGGGGCTGGACAAACACCACAAACTCTTATCTACTGAGGGTATACATTGAAAGATTAAATGGCGGTGAGCCTAACAAAATCTCAGAAGTTTTGAAGGATGGTAGGTGGGAAGAAAGCTAGGGAACTGCCAGTGGAGATCACTGAATTCTAGCCAGAGTACACTACTGTAAGACTCATCCATAATCACAGTCCTTGAGAGGGATATCACAAAGAGGTTTGTAATCAGGAAAATGACACCATTGAAAATTATATATTTCTCTTCTGAAAGCAACACATATTCATTATGGGAATTTTGGCAAATACAGAAAAGTAAGCTATTATTTCCTTCCATTCTTGTGCTCACACAAGCATGCTGGCATCTGGCAATCGAGGAGGGTCACTTTCAGAACCAAAATGTTTAACTATCCATAGTGGAAATCACCTATTAAGTTCTGGATCATGTTCTATAAAAGTATTATGTCTCACTTGTACTCACTTGATGTTATCATTCCCTGGTTTTCAGATTAAAAATTATACAAAGTGTCTTCAGACAGCATGTTGTTGTTGTTGTTATTTAGTTGCTAATTCACGTCCAACTCTTTCTGTGGACTCCATGGACGATAGCCCATCAGGCTCCTCTGTCCACGGGACTTTTCCAGGCAAGAATACTGGAGTGGGTTGCCATTTCCTTCTCCATGGGATCTTCCCAACCCAGGGATCGACACTGGGTCTCCTGCATGGGCAGGAGTGTTCTTTTTTTTTAACCACTGAGCCACCAGGGAAGCCCGGACAGTGCGGAGCTTATGAGCAATGCAGTTCCTGCCATGACTCAGATTCAAACCCACATTGCTGTGGTCACAACAGAGTCCTACCCACTATATGATAAGATTGCCATAGTGAACTTACCCATTCCCCCATGGTCAGACAGTTAGAGCATCTCCACTTGTTACTATTATAAATGACTCTGTGATGAATATTCTCATTTCTAAAACCTCATCCCTGTTTGTAATCAATTCCTCAGCAATGGAATTATTGGGTCACAGGGTTGCATGTTAAGTTGCTTCAGTCGTGTCTTACTCTTTGCAACCGTATGGACTGTAGCCCACCAGGAATTCTGTCCATGGAATTCACCAGGCAAGAATACCAGAGTAGGTAGTCATTCCCTTCTCAGTGGATCTTCCCAACCCAGGGATCAAAACTGAATCTTCTGTGGCTTTTGTATTGCAGGCCAATTCTTTACCGCTGAGCCATCTGGGAAGCCACATCACAAGGTAGGAATGTTTTTTAAGTCTCTTGGCACACATTGCAAGTTGTCCCTCCAGAAAAGATGTGCAAAAGGAAACATTCCAGCCAGGCCTGAAGAGAATATTAATAGACCAGAAGGCAAGTTTGGGCAGGTCCATTGGATTATTGCCCATGATTAATGGCAGCAAGACCAGTTAGGGTGACAGCACCATTTTCATATGATCTGCAAGGACATCAAAACAGTCAGTCCTAAAGGAAATCAGTCCTGAATATTCATTGGAAGGACTGATGCTGAAGCTGAAACTCCAACCCTTTGGCCACCTGATGCAAAGAACTGACTCATTGGAAAAGACCCTGATGCTGAGAAAGATTGAAGGTGGGAAGAGAAGGGGACAACAGAGGATGAGATGGTTGGATGGCATCACTGACTCTATAGACATGAGTTTGAGCAAACTCCAGGAGTTGGTGATGGACAGGGGAGCCTGATGTGCAGAAGTCCATGGGGGTTGCAAAGAGTTGGACACGACTGAGTGACTGGACTGAGCTGAACCATTTTCACACTGTAAGAGCCTTCTTGTGGGGCCCTAATCCTCAAAGTCCATTAGTGAGAACATAATTTATCCTGGATTATCTTTTTGAAGATTGATCATTTCTCTGACACTTTACCCCCACACACACATTTTTATTTCTGGTCAGTGTATCTTTTTATAGACATGTGGTCTTTAGCTATTAACAACTTCAGCAAGGTCTTCCTCCAGCCTAGAAACCTGAGCTCTTTCTTTGATATCTATCTCTGCCCTGATTCACTGAATAGTGATTTCATAGTTTGATTACCAGACAACTGTTTCTTATCTAATGTCCAGGCTAGCTGTTCGGACGGGATGGGAAGATATCTGTTTCATTGCTAAACTGCTTGGACGGTCATCACTGCCACATTATGGCTCTCCGAACGTGGGTTGGAAAAGAATATCCAGACACGGAGCACTGCAGAAGGGAGTGAGTTTATTAAGAACAAAGAGCAGAGATAATGTGGGTACAGCTAGTACACAGGCCAGCAGCTCCTCATAGGCCAGGGAGAGTCAACGCTTTTTGTAGATTTTTGATCATGCTCAGTCACTAAGTCATGTCCTACTCTTTTCGAGCCCCTACCAGGCTCATCTGTCCATGGAATTCTCCAGGTAAGAATACTGGAGTGGGTTGCCATTTCTTTCTCCAGGGGATCTTCCCCACCCAGGGGTGGAACCTGCATCTCCTCCATTGGCAGGTGGATTCTCTATCTCTGAGCCACCAGGGAAGCTCTTTTTATGGGTTTGCAGCCAATATTTATAGCCTCAAGATAAAATTCCTGTCGGAAGGTTGGCACTAGTTGATGGGTTAGGGTGCTATAGGGTGACTACCAAGGTGGGCATTTTTACCTAATTCGGGGTCAGGAAGCCTGCTGGTGATGATCAGGGGCAGTGGGGACAGGAGGGCTTTTGGCATGGTTACAAAGGGGTTCTGGAGAAGGCAATGGCACCCCACTCCAGTACTATTGCCTGGAAAATCCCATGGATGGAGGAGCCTAGTGGGTTGCAGTCCACGGGGTTGCTAAGAGTCGGACACGACTGAGAGACTTCACTTTCACTTTTCACTTTCATGCATTGGAGAAGGAAATGGCAACCCACTCCAGTGTTCTTGCCTGGAGAATCCCAGGGACAGGAGCCTGGTGGGCTGCCGTCTATGGGGTCACGCAGAGTCGGACACGACTGAAGCGACTTAGCAGCAGAAACAGCACAAAGGGGTTCAGTCGGCTTCAGAGGTGACCTTGGTTCTGGGCTCTGCTTCTGTGGCCTTGGGGCAGGACTCCACACATGTGAAGTGGATAAAGGAAGAGAGGAAAATTGGATGGTTCTCCTGGGAGTTTAGATCTCATCAATGGCCCTGCCAGAACTTGAAGCTGACACTGTTCTCTCAACATCATCTCCCAGGGCAGAGAGATTGATTCCAGAGCCAGTTTAAAAAGTTGTGGAATGGGACATCCCCAGGGGTCCAGCAGTGAGGCTCCACCTTCCAACACAGGAGGGATGGCTGCGATCCCTGGTCAAGGAACCAAGGTCCCGCATGTCACAGGGTATGACCAAAAAAAAAAGTTGAGTTCATCAAGGCAGCTAAATAGATGATCAGCCTACTAAAAAGTAATCTATTTGCATACGTCTGCCACAGACATCTAAAAAAAGAAGTCGTGGTTATAGGAAACTGGAGTGAGGGGGTACGATCACAAGAGAGGAAAGGAAGAAGCTGAATGTGAAAGTCTTACAAGGAAAGAACCAACACTGGGAGAAACCTGACTGTGGTGCGTGCTCAGTAGCTCAGTTGTGTCTGACTCTTTGCAGCCCCATGGACTGTAGCCCACCAGGCTCCTCTGTCCATGGGATTATCCTGGCAAGAATACTGGAGTGGGTTACCATTTCCTCCTCCAGGGGATCTTCCCAATCCAGGGATGGAACTCGAGTCTCCTGCACTGGCAGGTGGATTCTTTATCACTGAGCCACACAGAAAGCCCCCTGTCTACAGTGGGAGAAAATAAAATCCAAAGATGGAGAAAAGGAGAAAATAATGTTGAGCATCTTCAAACAAGTGGATCCAGCTGTCCTTAAGGCAAATAACTCTACCCCCACCACTCCCAGTTACATTAGCCAAGAAAGCCCCAAATGATGTTGCCCATGCCAGTTGGAGTCAGGCTTCTTGTCGCTTGCAGTGGAGAGTAAATTATGTATGAATTACACTGCCTCTCCAGACCTATATACAGAAATGCAGAGAAAGAGATGGCAGAGTCCTTGGAAAAGAGTGAGAGTGCTTCGTTAGCATCCAAAACCTCCCTGTCAGCTCGATCTGCCTTCCTTCCATCTCCCCAGTGAGGTCTCTCCTACTACTGATAGGAATTTTCTGAGCTTCTGCGGCCTGGCTGTTTCACCAAGCATTACAGTCTCCACGCCAGAGTTTGGGTTCTTGGCAGCTCTACAAATTTGTTCCCTTGGGATAAGGGAGCAAAGGTTAGAGCTGTGCAGGGCTTTAATCAGGAGTGTGTGACCCTGAAGAACAGGTGGGAATCAATAATATATTTCCACGCTCAACTTCTTTTTTATCCTCAAAACAACAGTATCAAAACATTCATGCCAGACTGCAACTGAAAAAGTCATTTTTAAAAAAATTTATTCTTCCCTTTCTTGCTCTTTCATGAAAGCCATAATTGAATGAGTGTACCATACAGAGATGAGAAAGAATCATTTAGAAAAACTCAGAAAATACGGCGTTTCCTAGTGGGTTTGTTTTTCCCCATTTTTGTAAAGAAGGCCAATTGCGGTTTCTAGAATGCTTGTTGGATGAAGGGTGATGGGTAAGAAAAAGGAGGGGAAGATATGTTTGAAGTTCAGGGTGTGTTTAGTGAGAAATTCATCTATTAACTCATGAAATACACAGATCCTCAGTTCATGACACACAGAGGGCCTGCAGTGCATGTATGTGGCAACTGGCCAGATGGTAACCATGATCGTGGCCCAGTGATGCCAATGGGCAGCCAGTTTGAGGACCACTGGAGCAGCCTGTTGTCTCTAGGCCAGATAACTTTTAACTAGGCCAACAGTCCTAACTGGCCTTACCAAAAGCAGATGATGACCTTAGCATTGGGCTCCCTGGTGGCTCAGGTAGTAAAGAATCTGCCTGCAATGCCAGAGACCTGGGTTGGATCCCTCGGTCAGGAAGATCCCCTGGAGGAGGCATGGCAACCCACTCCAGTATTCTTGCCTGGAAAAGCCCATGGACAGAGGAGCCTGCTACATCCACGGGGTCGCAAAGAGTTGGACATGACTGAGAAACTAACACTGTCTTTCACTTAGCATTGAGGTGTACATTTGAATGAATGAGTAGAGAGATCTGATCTACTAAAATATTCAACCTCCATGATCTTGACTTTTGGGAAATGTGTTTCAAATGGGGAAGGGTGAGAAATAGAAAAATATATGAAATCATCCCTCCATTTCATTTATTTATCAATTCACGAACTCATATTATTCATGGATACCACGTGTGATATGAAATAGACTCTCTGGGTATTGCATTGAATAAGACCCAGTCTGTGACCTCAACCAAGACAACTAAATTAGAATGCTAAAGTGATGGATTAGACTACAGCATGCTGAGTGCCATGAAAATAATGGCAGTGTGTGAATGGATCCTGTAGCCATGAAAGGAGGAAAAGCAACCATAGGCAAATGGCTCACAGGAGGATGAGATTGAAGCAAAGATGGAACCATTACTGTGGAGACACAAGGAGATGGGATAGTGAAACTGGTGAGGATTAGATCAGTGCTTCTCAACTTGCCTGCATGTGAGAACCATTTTGGGGCATAAAAATACTAACACCCAGTTCCCATTCCAAACCAATTAACCAGAACCTTTTAGTGGTGCAATGCAGACATCAAAAAATTTTTTTAATCTCTCCAGGTAATTCCAGTGAATTGCTAGTTGCTAGTCCATGGGGTCACTAAGAGTCAGACACGACTGAGCGACTTCACTTTCACTTTTTACTTTCATGCATTGGAGAAGGAAATGGCAAGCCAGTGTTCTTGTCTAGAGAATCCCTGGGACAGGGAAGCCTGGTGGGCTGCCGTCTATGGGGTCGTACAGAGTCGGACACGACTGAAGCGACTTAGCAGCAGCAGCAGCTTTTGAAACACTAGACTTGATTATCAAGTGTCTTGTTACCAATCTAAAGAGGGGCTGTGAATTATTTTTTTTAATAAAAAAGAAATAAAGGACTTCTGATACCATGGAGGTAATTAGATCTAAGAAAGGGCAATAAATTTTCAGACTGATTTAAATGGCTCCAGGTCATTTTGCTCTTGCCAAAACAAAGGTCAACTTCTAGAAGTAATTAGGATAACATAACGGTTAAGGGCACCCCACTCCAGTACTCTTGCCTGGAAAATCCCATGGACCGAGGAGACTGGTAGGCTGCAGTCCATGGGGTCGCTACGAGTCGGACACGACTGAGCAACTTCACTTTCACTTTTCACTTTCATGCATTGGAGAAGGAAATGGCAACCCACTCCAGTGTTCTTGCCTGGAGAATCCCAGGGACGGGGGAGCCTGGTGGGCTGCCATCTATGGGGTCACACAGAGTCAGATACAACTGAAGCGACAGCAGCAGCAACAGTTAAGGGCAGAGCTCTGTGAAACAGGACTGGATTTGAGACCTAGCAGGTTGTTCTGCCTTCTCTGAGTGCCTCAGTTTTCTTATCTATAATATTTGATTAGTACTATCTGCCTTTTTCATAGGGATGTTGTAAAATATTTATTGAGAACCTATTGTCTGTAAGGCTCTTTGATAAGCCCTGGGAATACAATTTGTTGTTCATTCGCTGAGTCATGTCCAGCTTTTTGCAACCCCATGGACTGCAGCACACCAGGCTTCCCTGTCCTTCACTGTCTCCTGGAGTTTGCTCAAACTGATGTCCACTGAGTCAGTGAGGCCATCCAACCAGCTCACCCTTTGTCTCTGCCTTCGCCTCCTGCCCTCAACTTTTCCCAGCATCAGGGTCTTTTCCAATGAGTCGGCTCTTCCCATCAGGTGGCCAAAGGACTGGAGCTTCAGCTTCAGCATCTGTCCTTCCAGTGAATATTCAGGGTTGATTTCCTTTAGGATTGACTAGCAATTTTAACAAATGACAGAATGCTTATTCTCATGGAACTTAACTAGAGTTGGACATTAGTCAAATAACCATAGGCAATTATCAAAAAATTACCTAACTGCAACTGTGTAACTATGAAGGGATACATCTATTTAGGAGAAACACCAGGAGCTAAGAAAACAGGTATTGAGAGCGCTCATCTGGGAAGACAGGATGGAATTTGAAGGAATAGGAGATAATTTGGAGAAAATGCAGAGGAAGGGGAATTTGATGGAAGTGGGAGGGGAGGGAAGTTCCAGCAGAGAAATGTGTAGAAGCAGAGGCCCTGGGAGGTGGGGCAGCAGAAGATGGAAGTGACACAGTGAGGTTTCAGTTCAGTTCAGTCACTCAGTCGTGTCCGACTCTTTGTGACCCCATGAATTGCAGCACGCCAGGCCTCCCTGTCCATCACCAACTCCCGGAGTTCACTCAGACTCACATCCATCAAGTCAGTGATGCCATCCAGCCATCTCATCCTCTGGCGTCCCCTTCTCCTCCTGCCCCCAATCCCTCCCAGCATCAGAACTCTTTGCATGAGGTGGCCAAAGTACTGGAGTTTCAGCTTTAGCATCATTCCTTCCAAAGAAATCCCAGGGCTAATCTCCTTCAGAATGGACTGGTTGGATCTCCTTGCAGTCCAAGAGACTCTCAAGAGTCTTCTCCAATTTGTTCAAAAGCATCAGTTCTTCAGTGCTCAGCCTTCTTCACAGTCCAACTCTCACATCCATACATGACCACAGGAAAAACCATAGCCTTGACTAGACGGACCTTTGTTGGCAAAGTAATGTCTCTGCTTTTGAATATGCTATCTAGGTTGGTCATAACTTTCCTTCCAAGGAGTAAGTGTCTTTTAGTTTCACGGCTGCAGTCACCATCTGCAGTGATTTTGGAGCCCAGAAAAATAAAGTCTGACACTGTTTCCACTGTTTCTCCATTTATTTCCCATGAAGTGATGGGGCCAGATGCCATGATCTTCATTTTCTGAATGTTGAGCTTTAAGCCAACTTTTTCACTCTCCACTTTCACTTTCATCAAGAGGCTTTTTAGTTCCTCTTCGCTTTCTGCCATAAGGGTGGTGTCATCTACATATCTGAGGTTATTGATATTTCTCCTGGCAATCTTGATTCCAGCTTGTGCTTCATCCAGCCCAGCATTTCTCATGATGTACTCTGCATATAATTTAAATAAGCAGGGTGACAATATACAGCCTTGACATACTCCTTTTCCTATTTGGAACCAGTCTGTTGTTCCATGTCCAGTTCTAACTGTTGCTTCCTGACCTGCATACATATTTCTCAAGAGGCAGGTCAGGTGGTCTGGTATTCCCGTCTCTTTCAAGTACTGAGTAAATATTTCATAAACAGTTAACATCAGCCACTGTCTTTCCTGAATTTAGACTTCAGAGCAGTGAGAAACAGAAATAGACAAAGAGATTCATTGCATCAGATATTTTCTAAACCTTAAAACACTTTAAAATATTCATGATGTAAGTAAAAACACCCTCCTCCCCATGCCATATAAGACTAGTACTTTGTGCTTAATGAAGGTCTCAAGGAAGAAACTTGAGAGTCCCCTGGACAGCAAGGGGATCAAACCAGACTATACTAAAGAAAATCAACCCTGAATATGCACTGGAAGGATTTATGCTAAAGCTGGAAGCTCCAATACTTTGACCACCTCGTGGAAAGAGCCAATTCGTTGGAAAAGACCCTGATGCTGGGAAAGATAGAAGGCAAAAGGAGAAGGAGGCAGCAGAGGATGAGATGGCATCACTGACTCAGTGGACATAAGGTTGAGCAAACTCCAGGAAATAGCGAAGGACAGGGAAGCCTGCCATGCTGCAGTCCATGGGGTTGCAAAGAATCGGACATGACTGAGTGACTGAACACCAACAACAAATGCCAACTGGTACCAAAACATGCTTAAACCTGTTCCCTCTCTCCTTTGAGCTTTCCAGGAATGGTTTGATGATGAAATGCAATAATATCCTTCCTGGATTTCCTTGGAATTCCCACTGGGGGCACAAGATAAAGCCAGTCATCATGGCTGTGTATTCCATGAGCCAATAGTACCCATTTGATCAATTATTTTAATATAAGTTGCATAAGGAGCTCCATGCATCAGGGCAAACAGATTTTGTACTTTCTGCCTACAGATTTTTATTTCCTTAATCTTTTGTTTTCTCAGTCTCTGTGGCCTGAGATTTACTTTGCTCAAAAGAGAATACCCATGGGAGGGGGTTGGTGGGTCCAACCCTGGGCCTGGCTCATGGCAAACCCACACCTCTGCTTTCTCTCATACGCTGCAGCTTGTCTGCCAAGAGGCCATACAGAGTGCAGTGACAAAGCATGGGTCTTAGAGGCAGACAGAGCTGGACTGAACCCACGGGTGTTACCTTGGACATGACCACTAATTCTTAGCTTCCTGATTTCTTCAAGAGCAAAACAGAGATCATACTGGGAGATGATCACTAAGTTCTACAATAACTATGAAAACCACCTGGTCCAGGGCTATTTAATAGCAGCTGTCAGTGTTATGGAAGTGCTCCTTCTCATAGCTAACATACTATTTGCTCTGTCTTGAGCGTTCGCCTTTTCTTCTGCCAGAAAATATCACTTGACTTTGAGGAAATTGCCTGTGGGTATTGTATTAGCTAGAGCTCATCAGCACTCCCTTTTCTTTGGTAATGAAAATATTCATCATGAATTGGTTAAGGTGAAAGCATCCGGAAGTGCAGCTGCTATGAGCGGCAGCGTGGCTGCATCTAGGTGCTCAGATGACGTTGTCAACAATCTGCTTCCTGTCCTCTCTCATCTCCACTTTGCCCTGTTTTGGCTTCATTGTCAGGAAAGGCTCTCCCTGTGTACTGACAAAAATGGCCTCCAGCATCTCTAAATGAAGACAGTGCCAGTTTAGCAAGGTTAATGGAAAGTAACTATTTTCCTAATACTTCCAGAAAAATCCCTGGGCTTAATTCCCACATGGGCTTTGATCATGTGAAAGTATTAGTCACTTAGTTGTGTCCAACTCTTGGTTACCCCATGGACTGTAGCCAACCAGGCTCCTCTGTCCATGGAGTTCTCCAAACAACTTATTGGAATGGGTTGCCATTTCCTTCTCCAGGGATCTTCCCAACCCATGGATCAAACCTGGGTCTCCAGCCTTGCAGACAGATTCTTTACCATCTGAAATACCAGGGAAGCCCTTTGATCACGTGGCCATCTCTAAACCTATCTTGTGGCCAGGGATGCAATGTTCCGATTGACCAGACCTGCAAGAGGAGCTACAGCTGGAGTGGGAGGGGAGTGGAACCCAGAGGGAATGTGGGATGCCCTTCCCTGAAGAGCAGTTTCTGGAAATGCAAACAAAACCAACGCATGTGGGGACCTACTTGGTGGTCCAGTAGCTAAGACGCCATGCTCCCACTTCAGGGGACCTGAGTTCAATCCCCGGTCAGGGAACTAGATTCTACATGTTGCAACTAAGAGCTCAAATGCCGCAACTAAGCCCCAACGTGTGTGCGTGACTCAGTCCTGTCTGACTCTTTGTCATGGTCTTGCCAGGTTCCTCTGTCCATGGAATTCTCCCCAAGAATATTGGAGTGGGTTGCCATGCCCTCCTCCAGGGGATCTTCCCAACCCAGAGTTCAAACTCAGGTCTCCTGCATTGCAGGCAGATTCCTTACCACTAGTGCCACCTGGGAAGCTCTGGTGCAACCAAACAAATAAAAATAAATATTTTTCAAAACCCAATCCATGTTCAGCAACCATAGGCATTTTCCCATTTTTTCCTCTTGATATCAACTCCCTTCCCCATCAGCCAGCTGTTAGCAGAAGAGGCTGTCTCTGATCAGCGGCTCAGCTAACCATCTCCTCCCATGCTCATCAATCCCCCATCCAGCCTTCACCTCCACTCCGGGAGGCACTGGGCCTCCATCACTGCAGCCTCCACAATTATCCCAGCCTGCCCAGCAAGAAGAATTGCCAGGGAGGGAGATAATTGTAGCCAATCATTGGGCCTTATATCACCCACTGTCGATATATGTTAAACTTCTCAGCAGCAGAGCCATTCTGTCACTAGAAACTGCCAATTTAAGAGAAATCAGCAACTTTTCTTCCTTCTCTGACTTTAGCCTCCCTCAAACATAGAAGTATTCTTTAACTTGACTTTACAGTGACCTAAATAACCAACAACAGCAGTACTATGGTTTCAGTGACTATTCACTCTGCAGCTGAATCCACCTGGAAGTGCCAGGTACACACTCCTCCCCTCCCCATGCCTACACCCATGTCAGACATCACTAATCAATCGCCACTCTTTCCTGATAAACCGGTAAGTCAGAGCCTGATCTCAGAATCCTCAATACAGCATCCAGAATGAAAAGAATGGAGCTGATTTTATTCATAAGAAAGGACTCCAAAACCTCTCAGACATTGGCAATATCTAGGCTTATGACTGTATCTAACAAGTTTCCTAAAGGAAATCAACACTGAATATTCATTGGAAGGACTGATGCTGAAGCTGAAGCTCCAATACTTTGGCCACCTGATGTGAAGAGTCAACTCACTGGAAAAGACCCTGCCTGATGCTCAGAAAGATTGAGGGCAGGAGGTGAAGGGGACAACAGAGGATGAGATGGTTGGGTGGCATCACCAGCTTAACAGACATGAGTCCAGAAGATAGGGAAGGACAGGGAAGCCTGGCGTGCTGCAGTCCATGGGGTCACAAAGAGTCAGACATGACTGAGTGACTATAAAACAAAAACAGAGAGATTTAATTCTCACAACAATACCCCCACTGTGCGATTAGCCCCATTTTACAGGTAAAGAGTGAGGCTCCGAGAGGTACAGCCACTTGCTATCACACAGCTACCAAAGCCATCTGATTCCATGCACATGCTTTATACCATTCCTCCCCACCTCCTCCTGCTCCTCCTCACCTATTCATATTAAAAACAGCAAAGTGTTCACAACTGCCTGCTCACCACCGGATACGATTGAAGCAACTTCACACACACACACACACGCACACCTGCTCACCCAGCAACAAGAATAGAGCTTGACATGGCAGCCCCAGGAAAGACTGATCCTCACCTCCCATCTCCAAAGGTTCCAGGTGACTCATCACTCGGTTGACAGCCAGTGCTGCCCCACTGGGAGCATCCAAGGCCACAAGGAGCTGGTCCCCAAGCAAACTGAGTTACAAACGGCCCCAGAGCTGGACCAGCCCCACCCTCCTCAGTGGGAAGACCACTGATGCTATTTTGTCCCGAAGAAGCTGCAGCAACTCTCAGCTTCAGTTTCCCAGGCAAAATTAGCAAAAGCAGTGTGTCAGAGCAAATCTCGCTCAGGGTTCCTAACCCACCAGCAATGGAGGAGAGCAGGAAGCAGCTGGAAGGAGGGCCCTAATGCTGGAGGAAATTTAACCGAACTGAACTTTCACAGCAGGGGCTCAGAGAAGCAGGCCTGAGGGAGGGACAGGGAGGGAAGCCTGGTGTCAGTACAATCTAAGCAAAACTTAAGAATCACAACTCACCATAGCTGTCACCTGTCTTTTATTTTCCCAAGTGTGTTAGTCACTCAATGGTGTCCAGCTCTTTGCGACCCCAGGGACTGTAGCCCTGCCAGACTCCTCTGTTCATAGAGTTCCCCAGGCAAGAATACTGGAGAGGGTTACCATGCCCTCCTCCAGGGGATCTTCCCACCCCAGAGATCAAATTCGGGTCTCCGGAATTGCAGGCAGATTCTTTACTGTCTGAGCTAACTGGGAAGCCCTTATTTTCCCCAAACAGCCCTGAATCCCATTTTTCCTCTCCCTCCTCACCCTTTATCCCCCCAGTCTTTCTGACTAAACCCCAGAGTGTGGGAAGCCACAGAGAGTAAGCAGGTAAGCTTCAAATTCTGAACCCAGTATCAGCAATTTACTGCCTGAAAAACCTAGAGAATGAGCTTCAGCTTCTCTGTGCCTCACTCTTCCCATCAGTATAATGGGGATGATAATACAGTGTTTCATACTTTACTGAAGTATTTCTCAGTCTTGGCACCATTGATGCTATGAGCCAGATCATCCTTTGTTGTGGGGGCTGCCTCATGCACACCCATCCATCCCTCTGCCAGAGTCACACTAACCAAAAATGTCTCTGCTGCTGCTGCTAAGTCGCTTCAGTCATGTCCGACTCTGTGCGATCCCATAGACGGCAGCCCACCAGGCTCCCCCATCCCTGTGATTCTCCAGGCAAGAACATTGGAGTAGGTTGCCATTTCCTTCTCCAATGCATGACAGTGAAAAGTGAAAGTGAAGTTGCTCAGTCGCGTCCGACTCTTAGCGACCCCATGGACTGCAGCCTACCAGGCTTCGCCATCCATGGGATTTTCCAGGCAAGAGAACTAGAGTGGGGTGCCACTGCCTTCTCTAGACACTGTTAAACATATCCCCTGGCTGGGAAAGGGGGTTGGGGGGGAGTAGATGGCAGAATCATCTGTGATTGGGAACCACTACCTTGTGGGACTCTTTTATTATTATTATTTATGTATGTATTTCTGGCTGCGCTGGGTCTTATTTGCTGTGTGCGGGCTTTCTCTTGCTGCAGCGAGTGGGGCCTACTCTCTACTTGCAGTGCTCGATTTCTCACTGCAGTGGCTTCTCTCATTGTGGAGCACACGCTCTAAGGTGCTTGGGCTTCAGTAGTTGTGGCTCCTGGGCTCTGGAGACAGGCTCAGCAGTTGTGGTGTGTGGCTTCGTGTCCCAACACATGGAATCTTCCCAGACCAGGGATCCAACCCGTGTCCCCTGCATTGGCAGGTGGATTCTTAACCACTGGACCACCAGGGAAGTCCCCATTGTAGGATTCTTATGAGGATAAACCAGGTTAATATCACATATTGTAAATCACTTAGGAAAGTGCCTGGTATATCATAAGTGTTAGTTAATGTTAGCTTACTAAGGAAGGAAAGTTATGACCAACCTAGATAGCATATTCAAAAGCAGAGACATTACTTTTCTAACAAAGGTCCGTCTAGTCAAGGCTATGGTTTTTCCTGTGGTCATGTATGGATGTGAGAGTTGGACTGTGAAGAAGGCTGAGCACCGAAGAATTGATGCTTTTGAACTGTGGTGTTGGAGAAGACTCTTGAGAGTCCCTTGGACTGCAAGGAGATCCAACCAGTCCATTCTGAAGGAGATTAGCCCTGGGATTTCTTTGGAAGGAATGATGCTAAGGCTGAAACTCCAGTACTTTGGCCACCTCATGCGAAGAGTTGACTCATTGGAAAAGACTCTGATGCTGAGAGGGATTGGGGGCAAGAAGAGAAGGGGACGACAGAGGATGAGATGGCTGGATGGCATCACTGACTCGATGGACGTGAGTCTGAGTGAACTCCGGGAGTTGGTGATGGACAGGGAGGCCTGGCGTGCTGCGATTCATGGGATTGCAAAGAGTCGGACACGACTGAGTGACTGAACTGAACTGAACTAAGGCCATGCCTTTGCCAACGCTGTTCCTGCCACCTGGAGGAACATTTCTCTCCCCCCACCCCACCTTTTTCACACCTCCCACAGCCTCCTTTGTGACAGACATTACTAGTCGATTGTAAGTCCATCGCTACCATTTGGTACAACTTTTAGCCAATAAAAAAATTTTTAAGACGTAAAAGAGCCCATTAGCTTGACCTAGTGTGTAATGGCACTCAATAATATCTCTTGTTTTTTAATGCTGAACAATAAAAAGAAAAAATGCTAATAATAGTCATTTTTATTTTTGCATTCATGTTTTGCCACAGGTAGATTTTAGGTGTTTTATATTTTTTCATCATAATAACAAATATATGAGGCAAGTATTATCATTCTCACCTTAAAAACATAGTTTATGTAACTTTATTTACACAAACTATAGATAAAGTTTATATTTAAAACTTTAAAAATGATTTAAATTTTTTTAAATGATGTTATTTGTCTCCTCCACTAAAGGCAGATTCTTAACCACTGGACCACCAGGGAAGTCCTTGCATTCATTTTTATCTGTGCGTGCTGCTAAGTTGCTTCAGTCATGTCTGACTTTTTGTGACCCCATGACTGTAACCCACGATTCCTCTGTCCATGGGATTTTCCAGGCAAGAATACTGGAGTGGGTTGCCATGCCCTTCTCCAGGGGATCTTCCTGGCCAAGGGATTGAACCCAGGTCTCCAGCACTGCAGGCAGATTCTGAGCCACCAGGGAAGCCTATGTTTATATAAATAAATCCAATGTACATGTGCACACACACACAAAAAAGAAAGAAATGCAACTGCTAATCAGTTAATAAACTTAATAGATAACTCTATTTTCAGTGCTTTTGTGTATTCCAACTTTTCCACCATGAACAAGGTGAATGTAGAACCCTGTTTCAAACTCCATTTTGTCCATGATTCTTTCTATGATTAGAGAAGTTACATAAACTATATTTTTCTTTACTTTAAGGTGACAATGATATTACTTGTCTCATATTTTTGTTTTTATGATGAAAAAATATAAAATACCTAAAATATTGCCTGTGGCAAAACATGAATGCCAAAATAAAAATTACTATTATTAGCATTTTTTAAATTGTTGAACGTTAAAAAACAACCCACTAGGCCAAGCTAATGGACTTTTTTACATCTTAAATTTTTTTTATTGGTATACATATTTTAAAGTTTATTTTCCATTTACAGTTATAAAATACTGGCTATATTCCCCCTGTTGTACAATACATTCTTGGCACTGTCTTACACCCAAGAATCAAAGCCTATTTTTGACTATGCTCCAAAGCCAAATATCAAATCCTGAGTTTAATTCCAAAGCTCATATTCTTAAATATGACTCCATATGGTTTATGCATGAATATTTTACAGTGGAGGTGAACTTGTGAATCACTTCTCCAGTGATATTGAAAAGCCTGATATTGTAGAGTTTTCTAATTTCCATGATGTAAAGACTCTCCACCATTGAACCAATGAATGGTTCAATAACTGATTCATGAAACTCTTGACCACATTAACAATCGGTTCTTATAAGCTGGTGTCAGGGGCTTCCGGTACATCCCAGGGTGGCTGGCAGTTCATTTTGGAACAAGGCAGAATACCAGTAAAGAAGTCAATTGCATTAAATCTCAAGGAATTGGTATATGGTATCACTTATATGTGAAATCTAAAATATTACATAAATAAACATATATATATATATATACATATATACAAAACAGACTTACAGACATAGAGAACAGACATGTTCTCTCTTCCTAAACAGGAAGAAATGGAGGAAAGAAGGATTGGGAGTTTGGAATTAACAGATGCAAACTACTATATTAATATATAAGATGGATGAACAACAAGGTCCTGCTGTAGAGCTCAGGGAACTATATTCAATATCCTGTGATAAACCATAATGAAAAAGAATATGAAAAAGAATACATACATATGTATATGTATAACTGAGTCACTTTGCTATACAGCAGAAATTAAACACAACATTGCAAATTAACTATACAATAAAATTTTTTAAAAAATTCTCAAGGTATTGAACACAACGGAAGAACTAGCTAAGGCAGAGACTGTTTGACCTCTAAAGTCTGACCTCTACACACAAACCTACACTTGGGTCTGAATTCCACTATGGCACCCCACTCCAGTACTGTTGCCCGGAAAATCCCATGGACGGAGGAGCCTGGTAGGCTGCAGTCCACGGGGTCGCTAAGAGTCAGACACGACTGAACGACTTCACTTTCACTTTTCACTTTCATGCATTGGTGAAGGAAATGGCAACCCACTCCAATGTTCTTGCCTGGAGAATCCCAGGGACAGGAGCCTGGTGGGCTGCGGTCCATGGGGTCGCACAGAGTCAGACACGACTGAAGCGACTTAGCAGCAGCAGCAGCAGCTGCACTTTTATGGGTTTCCCAGGTGGCACTAGTGGTAAAGAACCCACCTGTCAATGCAGGAGGCATAAGAGACGTGGGTTTGATCCCTGGGTTGGGACAATCCCCTGGAGGAGGGCATGGCAACCCACTCCAGTATTCTAGCCTGGAGAATCCCATGGACAGAGGAGCCTGGGGGGCTACAGTCCATAGGGTTGCAAAGAGTCAGACACGACTGAAGCGCCTTAGCACGCATGCACGCTGCACTTCTGTAACCTAACACTGTAAACTCCAGGTCCTCTGCCCAGAAAATGAGTCCAGGCTGACATTAGCTTTGCAGCCTCACGAGTTGCATGCAAATTCATTTAGGGGAGGGGAAAAAAAACAACCTTTCTCCTTCAGCTGATGGTTTCTAGCAAACAACTGAAGAATAAAGATTACCAGCAGGACAGTGAGTCTGGGCTAATGCGGGATTGGCAGCTGGTTTCCGCTCCAAAGACACTCTGCAGGGTATGCTTCAATTAGCCACTGTAGCTCTAGGTCAGGAAAGGAAGCATGGGGAATGCAACTCAGTGGGCTCCTGTGTAAGGCTCACAGCCCTTAAGTCATTAGTACTGAAGGCACACGCTTAGTTAACTGAATAAGCATCAACCATGAGCCCACTCTGCTCCAAACCAAGCAGAGGCTCCCCTCCTCCATCTCTGCCTGCAGAAGGCAGAGACAAGTGACTTCATCTTGGCCCTGCCAGACACCCTGCTGAGCACCCCATACTCCGCCAGACTCTCAAGTAAATGTGTACAGTCATCTCGCCATCTCTAAACATGGGCTGGAAACATGTTCTGGACATGGAGCTGTCTTGCCTGGAGACCTTGGGTTTGCCACTGCCATTTCCCATGAAAGTCACCGGATCCGCTCAGCCTTACATCATGGCCACAGATCTCTATTTCTCAGTTCTTCCCAAGGGTCTCCCTCACTTCAAAAAAGAAAACAGGGTCTTCCCTGGTGGTCCAGTTGTTAAGAATCTGCCTCGAGAGGCAGGGGACATCGGTTCAATCTCTGGTCTGGAAAGATCCCACACGCTGCAGGACAACTAAGCCCACAACTACTGAGCCTGTGCCCTAGAGCCCACCAGTCGCAACTACTCAGCCCACCAGCTGCAATTACTGAGTCCGTGCACCCTAAAGCCTGTGCTCTGCAACAAGAGAAGCAACCGCAATGAGAAGCCTGAGTACTGCAACTGCAGAGCATCCCCTGCTCACTGCAATTTGAGAAAGCTTGTGCCTAGCAAGAAAGACCCAGTGCAGCCAAAAAGAAAGAAAGAAACAAAAAAGAAAAAAACCACAATCACCAAGAGGGTGAAGTTTAAAGTGCTGAATGCAAAAGGCACATCATTCTTTTTTCCTGTAGGTTCTGCCGCTTAGTCTTCATGAGAGGGATCAGAGAATTCTCTGGAATATGGTTGATGGATAAATTGCAGAGAAGTTTCTCTGATGACTCAGCAGGTAAAAGAATCCAGACCTGCCAATGCAGGAGACACAGGAGATGTGGTTTCAATCCCTGGGTTGGGAAGACACCCTAGCGGAGGAAAATGGCAACCCACTCCAGTATTCTCGAATTAAAAATCCATGGATAGAGGAGCCTGGCAGGCTACAGTCCATAGGATCACAAAGAATCGTATACAACTGAGTGACTAAGCACGGCGCCGCATGTAACCAAGAAGAGGAAAATGACATGGATGATGGAATCAGACACATCTGTGTTCAGATTATCTTTAAAGTGTCCCAAAAGAAGATTGAGGGCTTATCTATCTATTAATACTTTCAAAAGGTATACACTGAGCACCAACTATGTGTCAGACACAGTTCTGGATGCTGGAGATACAGTAGAGAGCCAAAATGTGCATGTTTCCCATGGTTCCACTCTCCAGCCTTCATCCATTCATTGAGCATTTCAGTGTTGACTGTCCCAAGAACTGTGTGGGGGCACCGAGGTCCCAGAATAGAGTAAACAAAGAAATAGACAATTGGAAGGCAGGATGGAAAATAATGAATGTACTCAAGACACTTCCTATGGGCCAGGCACCATGGATATTAGCTCACTTCATCCTCCTGTGTGTGTGTGCATGTGTGTTTGTGTGTGTTCAGCTGCTTCAGTCATTCCGACTCTCTGCAATCCTATGAACTGTAGCCTGCCAGACTCCTCTGTCCATGGAACTATCCCAGCAAGAATACTGGAGTGAGTTGCCATTTCCTCCTTCAGGGGATCTTCCTGATCCAGGGATCAACCCCCATTTCTTGCATTGCAGGCAGATCTTTACCCACTGAGCCACTTACATCATGGCCACATATCTCTATTTCTCAGTTCTTCCTATTTGGTGTAGAATTATTATTGTCTTCTTACAGGTGAATGAATCGGGGTTCAGATGTGCTAAGAAACTTGATCACAAAGCACGGAAGTAGCACAGCAAGATGTCAAACCCAGAGAGTCTGATTTAAAGTGTATTGTCCTAAACATGACTTTGGATGATTAGTGCATGTGTAATCTATTGTTGCAGGGAGGGTGCTGGTAAACTATCTCTCAAAAAAAAAAAAAAAAAAAAAGAAAAAGAAGGCAGCGTTTGCAAATACCCAAGGTATAAATGCTCCCACCATGACTGATTTGAAGTTAGTATAAGTACTGACGCATGAGCTTCCTGAAATTTTAAATAATTGGTTCTTGTGAACTAGTACAAATTAGGCCCCAACAAAGGACTGAAGGTAAGCATGAAATACTGGTAGATCCAGAGGAGATCTACTAGCTTCCCAGGTGGCACTAGTGGTAAAGAATCCACCTGCCAATGCAGGAGATGTAAGAGGCACAGGTTCGATCCCTGGGCCAGAAAAATCCTCTAGAGATGGATGTGGCTCCAGTATTCTTGCTGGAAAATCCCATGAGCAAAGGAGTCTGATGGGCTGCTGTCCATGGGGCTGCAATAAGTTAGACACGACTGAGCACATATCAGAAGAGAAGCCTGCCTAACATAGCTCTCAGGATTTCATTGCAAAATTCAAGAGGAATGAGCCCCCAACTCCTTTTTTGAGGTACCTAGAGCAGTCCTTTTTTTTTCTTTTTTAAATAACTTTTTCATACTTTTTTTTTTCTAAATTTTTGGCCATGACATAAGCATGCAGGATCTTACTTCTCCAACCTGGGATTGAACCCTAGCCCTCTGCTTTGGAAGCATGAAGTCTTAACCACCAGACCACCATGGAAGTCCCAGCCCGTTCCTTATGTGAAGACAATGTTCTCAATGTTTCCTTAGATTCTCTGAGATGGTGCATTATCCTTCCAACAAATTGTTTTTTGCCCAAGATGATTCAACTTGAGCTTTGTTATTGAAAAACCAAAGAGTCTTCTTATTAAGAAATGCAGAGGGACCAACCCACTTAGGTCTTTTGTTACTGGAATCGGGAAAATGGTCTTCCATGGAGCAGCAGCCAGTGTATTGACGTCAATTCAATGTGGCTTCCATGGAGAGACACGCTTTTCTGATAATTCAGGGACTTGTATTCCCAGAACAATAGAAATTGTCACTCTACCAAAGGACAACCTAGCAGCGTGATCCTCGGGTGCACTTAAGCATGTGTTTATACACCATTAACTACTTGGCAGAGAGACCGAGGGAACATTATGACCACAAATAACATAAACTGATGTCGGCAAAGCTGGTGCCAGTGAAAGAGATACCGGTGATGAAGATGAATTATCTCCAAAATTACAACAGAGCCCAACAGTAAAGTACAATTCAATTTCAAAGGGAAAAGGCCTTACAAACATTGCACAGATTCAGCAAGAGAGGAAAGCGGAAATAAATGTCTATTCCGAGGGCCACCTGAACTTTGCAGTCAGGTGGATCTGAGCTTTTCTCTCTGCTGTTTTCCACCTCTGTGACCTTGAAAAAGGTACTTTCCATCCTGAAGCTTCAGATTCCATTTTTATGTGTGCTTAGTTGCTCAGTCATGTCCAACTCTTTGTGACCCCATGAACTGTACCCCGCCAGGCTCCTCTGTCCATGGGGATTCTCCATGCTAGAATACTGGAGTGGGTTGCCGTGCTCTCCTCCAGGGGATCTTCCCAACCCAGGGATTGAACCCAGATGAGATAAATGATTCAAAATGTCTCCAAGAAATAAATGCAGAATACGTGGATCATTTAGTGTCATCCTAGCCCATAATTCATATTGTTATACTGTTCATGGGGTTCTCAAGGCAAGAATGCTGAAGTGGTTTGCCATTCCCTTCTCCAGTGGACCACATTTTGTCAGAACTCTCCACCATGACCCGCCCGTCTTGGGTGGCCCTACACAGCAAGGCTCATGGTTTCATTGAGTTAGACAAGGCTGTGGTCCATGTATTAGATTGGTTAGCTTTCTGCGATTGTGTTTTTCAGTCTGTATGCCCTCTGATGGAGAAGGATAAGAGGCTTATGGAAGCTTCCTGATGGGAGAGATTGACTGAGGGGGAAACTGGGTCTTGTTCTAATGGGCAGGGCCATGAACAGTATGAAAGGCAAAAATATAGGACACTGAAAGATGAACTCCGCAGGTCAGTAGGTGCCCAGTGTACTACTGGAGATCAGTGGAGAAATAACTCCAGAAAGGATGAAGAGATGGAGTCAAAGCAAAAACAACACCCAGGTGTGGATGTGACTGGTGATGGAAGCAAAGTCCGATGCTGTAAAAAGCAATATTGCATAGGAACCTGGAATGTTAAGTCCGTGAATCAAGGCAAATTGGAAGTGGTCAAACAGGAGATGGCAAGAGTGAACGTTGACATTTTAGGAATCAGTGAACTAAAATGGACTAGAATGGGTGAATTTAACTCAGATGACTATTATATCTACTACTTGGACAAGAATCCCTTAGAAGAAATGGAGTAGCCATCATAGTCAACAAAAGTCTGAAATGCAGTACTTGGATGCAATCTCAAAAATGACAGAATGATCTCTGTTCGTTTCCAAGGCAAACCATTCAATATCACAGTAATCCAAGAAGCTGAAGATGAACAGTTCTATGAAGACCTACAAGACCTTTTAGAACTAACACCCCAAAAAGATGTCCCTTTCATTATAGGGGACTGGAATGCAAAAGTAGGAAGTCAAGAAACACCTGGGGTAACAGGCAAATTTGGCCTTGGAATATGGAATGAAGCAGGGCAAAGGCTAATAGAGTTTTGGCAAGAGAATGCACTGGTCATAGCAAACACCCTCTTCCAACAACACAAGAGAAGACTCCACACATGGGCATCACCAGATGGTCTACACCAAAATCAGATTGATTATATTCTTTGCAGCCAAAGATGGAGAAGTTCTATACAGTCAGCAAAAGCAAGACCAGGAGCTGACTGTGGCTCAGATCATGAACTCCTTATTGCCAAATTCAGACTTAAATTGAAGAAAGTAGGGAAAACCACTAGACCATTCAGGTATGACCTAAATCAAATCCCTTACAATTATACAGTGGAACTGAGAAATAGATTTATGAGACTAGATCTGATAGACAGAGTACCTGATGAACTATGGATAGAGGTTCATGACATTGTACAGGAGACAGGGATCAAGACGACCCCCAAACAAAGAAACACAAAAAGCAAAATGGCTGTCTGAGGAGGCCTTACAAATAGCTGTGAAATGAAGAGAAGTGAAAAGCAAAGGGGAGAAGGAAAGTTATACCTATTTGAATGCAGAGTTCCAAAGAATAGCAAGGAGAGATAAGAAAGCCTTCCTCAGTGATCAGTACAAAGAAATAGAGGAAAACAATAGAATGGGAAAGACTAGAGATCTCTTCAAGAAAATTATAGATAAAAGGGAACATTTCATGCAAAGATGGGCACAATAAAAGACAGAAATGGTATGGACCTAACAGAAGCAAAAGATATTAAGAAGAGGTGGCAAGAATACACAGAACTATACAAAAAAAAAAAAAAATCTTCACAACCCAGATAATCACAATGGTGTAATCACTCACCTAGAGCCAGACATCCTAGAATGTGAAGTCAAGTGGGCCTCAGGGAGCATCACTACGAACAAAGCTAGTGGAGGTGATGGAATTCCAGCTGAGCTATTTCAAATCTGAAAAAATGATGCTGTGAAAGTGCTGCACTCAATATGCCAGCAAATTTGGAAAACTCAGCAGTGGCCACAGGACTGGAAAAGGTCAGTTTTCATTTCAATCCCAAAAAATGGCAATGCCAAAGAATGCTCAAACTATTGCACAATTGCACTCATCTCACACGCTAGTAAAGTAATGTTCAAATTTCTCCAAGCCAGGCTTCAACAATACATGAACCATGAACTTCCAGATGTTCAAGCTGGTTTTAGAAAAGGCAGAAGAACCAGAGATCAAATTCCTAACATCCACTGGATCATTGAAAAAGCAAGGGAGTTCCAGAAAAATATCTATTTCTGCTTTATTGACTACGCCAAAGCCTTTGACTGTGTGGATTATAACAAACTGTGGAAAATTCTGAAAGAGATGGGAATACCAGACCACCTGACCTGCCTCTTGAGAAACCTGTATGCAAGTCAGGAAGCAACAGTTAGAACTGGACATGGAACAACAGACTGGTTCCAAATAGGAAAAGGAGTACGTCAAGGCTGTATATTGTCACTCTGCTTATTTAACTTCTATGCAGAGTACATCATGAGAAATGCTGGACTGGAAGAAACACAAGCTGGAATCAAGATTGCTGGGGGAAATATCAATAACCTCAGATATGCAGATGACATCACCCTTACGGCAGAAAGTGAAGAAGAACTAAAGAGCCTCTTGATGAAAGTGAAAGAGGAGAGTGAAAAAGTTGGCTTAAAGCTCAACATTCAGAAAACTAAGATCATGGCATCTGGTCCCATCACTTCATGGCAAATAGATGGAGAAACAGTGGCAGACTTAATTTTTGGGGCTCCAAAATCACTGCAGGTGGTGATTGTAGCCATGAAATTAAAAGACGCTTACTCCTTGGAAGGAAAGTTATGACAACCTAGACAGCATATTAAAAAGCAGAGACATTCTTTGCCAACAAAGGTCCATCTAGTCAAGGCTATGGTTTTTCCAGTGGTCATGTATGGATGTGAGAGTTGGACTATAAAGAAAGCTGAGCACAGAATAATTGATGCTTTTGAACTGTGGTGTTGGAGAAGACTCTTGAGAGTCCCTTGGACTGCAAGGAGATCCAACCAGTACATCCTAAAGAAGATCAGTTCTGAATGTTCATTGGAAGGACTGATGCTGAAGCTGAAACTCCAATACTTTGGCCACCTCATGCAAAGAGCTGACTCATTTGAGAAGACCCTGATGCTGGGAAAGATTGAAGGTGGGAGGAGAAGGGGACGACAGAGGATGAGATGGTTGGATGGCATCACTGACTCGATGGACGTGAGTCTGAGTGAACTCTGGGAATTGGTGATGGACAGGGAGGCCTGGTGTGCTTCAGTCCATGGGGTTGCAAAGAGTTAGACACAACTGAGTGACTGAACTGAACTGAGCCCATAATTAGGGCTTTGCAGGTGACTCAGTGGTAAAGAACCCACTTGGCCAATGCAGGAGGTGCGGGTTCGATCCCTGGGTCAGTAAGATCCCTGGAGAAGCAAATGGCAAACCACTCCAGTATTCTTGCCTAGGAAATCCCCTGGACAGAGGAGACCATAGGTTGCAGAGGGTCGGACAGGGCTGAGTGACTAAACACAGCAAAGAGCATAGTTAACACTCGAGAGGTGATCATTAAGGTGATAATGATGATGACAACAATGGTGATGAGGAGGATTACAGCACAAGTTCTGCCTCACCCAGAAAGCCCTTCCTGACCATCGTATCCCTGACAAACTTTCCTAACCTTTGGGGATCATACTAATGTCGTCTTCACCTCCACGATTAAGGAGATGATTTACTGTGTGCAGGAGCAAAGACTGGGATTCAGGCAGCTTCTGTGTTTCATGCAAGGATGAAAGCCCAAGATGTGAAACCAAACTGCTGTTCAGAGAAGTTTAGCCACTTGCTCAAGATCCCCACAGCTCATAAGTGTCAGAGGTCGGCAAGTTCGCAAACAGGTGCGTCCTTCTGTACAGCCCACGCTCTTGCCCTCTGCTCTATCGTTCCTCCCCAGGATGCTCTGATCTATTCCTGAAGCTTAATGCTATGCTCTTGGAACCCACTCTTCTTTTTGTTGATGATAATCTTGTTTCCAAATCTCATATTGACCTGTGAGAGGGACCTTTGGATTGATTGTAGCTCCAAAGTCAAGGACATGGAGAAGATGGATTTTTGCCCTTCTCTGAGTCCCAGCATTATGGATTCAGGGGAGCAGAATTCAACTGGAAGTGGTCCAACAGTGTTTAATCTTCTGCATTTGGGGTCAAGGATGACGGAGGTGCGGGGTTGCGGGGGCGGGGGACAAAAATCACAGATGAGTCAGCATTGCTTGGTTGCAGCTGGTGGGGAATTAAATTGCCAAGGGTTTGTACTCCAGTTAATGCAGATTTGTTTTCCCTACAAAAAGCCACAGACATTTGACCTGTCCATCTGATGGATGCCCATGTCCTCCGTGGTCTCCTTGCAAACAGGGCCAGCGAGGCAGCTTAAAAGTGTGGCTGTGGTTCTTCTGGAGTCCATTCACACTTGACACTGGTCCCATTCTTTGGCTTCAATGATTGAGGCCAAAGGCTCTGAATCTAGGCTGCTGGGCTGCAGTCACTGTCCCACCACCCACCACCAAAGCTGTGTCCCCTTATCTACGTAAGAAGAACAATACTCCAAATGCACAGGCCTGTTGTAAGGAGTAGCCACAAATCACACATACATAGCACAGGTCTCAATTCTCAGGCCATCAGTGTCCCCAGCCCCCCGCCTGCACCAAGCTCTCTGGTCACCAGCCATGAAGAAGGCCCAGAACGGATGGAACAGAAAAAACTTTAGACAACCTCCACCCTTAATCCCCCCTTTGCCTCCGTCAGCCACCACGCACCCCTGCAAAATGCCCAGCTGCGTCCCCTAGCTTCCCTCCATTGGGAAAAAACCCATGCTGTGAGGTCAGGGCCCTGAACTCATGTACCTGGGCCTCCAAAACCTACGCATGCCATCACAATCTCTGGAGCGTGCTTCAGCACTTCTAGAACACGAATGGTAATGTGAACTGAAAAAAAGAAGAAGGAAAGCTGTCTATTGGCGTTGGGTGCATGCTGTCATTACAATACACGCTATGGTTGTCCCCAGAAATTTTCATTTCGCGTGAAGAGACAGTCGTCTCCTTGCCAAAGTCCTCTCTGTGTCTCTCCATCTCTCTCTCTCTGTTTTTCTCTGTGCATGTTGATTATCTCAACCTCTTTCTGGGGATTTCTTTTAACCATGTCATTTCTTTCTGGAGGTCATTCTCTCTCTCTGTCTCTCTCTCTCAGCATCTCCGTGTATGCAAGTGTGAATTCTCTCAGTCTCTCTTCCTTTTGGTTCCTCATATCCTCTGCCTCCCTATCTCTTGACCAGAGCAATTAAAAATATATTAGTCTCTTCAGCTACCCACTCTAGTATTTTTGCCTGGAGAATCCCATGGACAGAGGAGCCTGGTGGGCTACAGTCCATGGGGTCGCAGAGAGTCGGACACAACCAAACGACCAACACTTTAGTGTCTCCGAGTTCATTTTTTCACTTCAAAAGTAAAGAAAGAAACAGGACTTACTTTGGAAGGTTGTCACGAAGAGTGAATGATATTGCCACTAGAAGCGCCCAGCATGGTGCCCAGCACAGAGCAAGCACTCACTCACTATTAGCTATTAATATTATTATCTATTTCTTTATTTCAGGTACATCCCCTTCCTCCCTCTGTCGCTGTATTTCTGACTCTATCTCAATTCCTTCCCTCACTCCCTCCCTCCTTCCATCTCCCTTCCCTTTCCCTCTCTTTCTGGACAGAGACTCACGTAACCCCCTACCTAGGTTTGTTCAGTCACCTTGGGCTCCTGATCAGGTGTCGATCACAGGCCACCTGCTGGGAATTTTAAAGTAACCCTTGTGGTGCGGAGGAAGGGGAGAGACAGTTTGGGAGTGCTTCCCAGGGTGGATGCTGGCGCCCTTGTCAGCCTCGGAAACCGCCTGCCATGCGCCACTGCAATGATGCTGCTGGAAAGCAGGGAGATGAACAGCGTGAGCACGGAGGGTGAGTTCCCCAAAGGGAGCAGAACAGCATTTCTCTAAAGTCGCTCTTGAACTCAAAACTCCAATTCGGTTGCCGCCAATAGAAGTCTATAAAGAATTAATTAAGGAGCTTCACAAACCGTCAAAACTCACAAATTTGTCACTGTTGAGAAGCGTCACCTCCACGGTCAGACATGAAGTATGGCTGTCGGAAGAGGGAAAGAAAGGAAACAAAGAAGCGGGTCTGCTGGCTGCTTCCTTCCCCTGCTTGAAGGGAGGGGCTGCTTAAGAACTTGGGGAACTCAGAGGGAGGAAGTGGTGGTACCCCTGGGCCGTCGCCCCACGTTGGTTGTGGTCCTGGCCCGTGCCCCAGAGCCCAGCTTGGTGCTTGGTACGCATGTGCTCAGTTGCTCAGGCGTGTCCGACTCTCTGCAACCCCATGGACTGTAGCCCACAGTCCATGTAGCCACCAGGCTCCTCTGCCCATGGGATTCCCCAGACTAGTGGGTTGCCATGCCCTCCTCTGGGGCATCTTCCCAAGCCAGTGATGGAACCCGTGTCTCCTGCGTCTTCTGCATTGCAGGTGGATTCTTTACCACTGAGCCACTGGGAAAGCCCCCTTGGTACACAGTAGGGACTTAAAATACTTCTTTTTTAAAACACTTATCTTATGACATATAGTTGGTTTAAAATGCTATGTTAATTTCTGCTGTACAGCAAAGTGAATCAGTTATACATATATATGTAAATTCTTTTTCGTATTCTTTTCCATTATGGCTTCTCACAGGATAATGAATATAGCTTCCTGCTATACAGTAGGGCCTTGTTGTTTATCCATTCTGCACATAATATTAAAATACTTCTTGAAGTGACTAAAGATTTGAAAGAAGGCAGCTGGCAAGGATGAGATGAAGGGCCTCCACCACTGGCATTGAACCTGATGTCTCCCCCCATCACTGCCCTCCACCCCTTCCTGTAAAGCAGGTGACGTGGAGGCATCCTCTTTTCCTCCTGAGCATGGACTACTCCCACCCAGGTGTTACCATGGCAACCCCAGTAACAAGGAAGAGCGAGGCTCTGGAACTCCAACCCTCCTAGCCCCATCCTTGCTTCTGTTAGCGTCTGTTTCTTCTTCGTGTGTAAAAAACAGCTCATAATTGCATTTCCGTTATAGAGTTTCTATGGAGATTAAATGAGAATTTATTTGAAAATAGATATTAGCCACAGCTGTTACTGGGGCTTTCCAGGTGGCACAGCAGTAAAGAATCTGCCTGTCAATGCAAGAGATGCAAGAGAGGTGGGTTCGATCCTGGGTCAGGAAATGGCAACCCATTCCGGTATCTTGCCTGGGAAATCCCATGGACAGAGGAGCCTGGTGGGCTACAATTCATTGCCTACAGTCCGTAGCATGATGCCTCCAGAGAGCAGCAAGCTCCAAGTGGCTGGGTCTCCCCCAAGTGGTCCTCAGGGATGTTTTGCTCTTTCATTTGAAGAAGCAGATGCATTTCTTAAGCTTTCTACTCCCCCCTCGCTAGCTCTGTGCTCCAACATCTCTGAGTCCCAGGAGTTACTATTAGAAGAGATGCCCACTCCTGGCATTCCTGAGCTGTCTTTTCTGCTTTAGGACAACCAGCTTCCTCTCTGGGGTGCTAGAGGGCTGTCAGGAGATGTTGGAAAGGGGGCCAGCCACAGCTTTGCCCTCTCCATGCTGTTGGACACCCCCACAGCCAGCACCATCCCTGTGGGTATTCACATTCTGAGGTAAGAGATGCAGACAGACACAACCCATCATTTCCATAGGAAATGACATATGGCCTAAGAGGCGTGGGCTAATTGCAAAGCTGTTATAAAATGTTACTGACTATATCTCTTATTATTAAATAACAATCTCAGTGGAGCCTGAGGATTGGGGGTTTTTTTAGGCCAGCCACCAGCTCTGAAATTGACACGACCAAGACAGCTAGACCTCACCTCAAGGACCTCATTCCGCCTACCTCCCTGCAAAGTTAGCCCTTGGGTGGCTTGATTTTCCAGTTAGAACAGCTCTTATGCTTAGCTGGGCCATATTTCAATTTAATTGTCCTGCCCACGACAGACTCACTGTCTCACAGGCTGGAAAGAGAATGAATTAGAAGAAGTTTCCTGTTCCGCCTCAAGGAGTCGGTCCCCGCCCTCATGCTATGTTTAGCACTTGTGTGGGCTCTTGGCTGATGCCAAATACATCCTAGCTTTAATTCCTGTTTTGAGGGGACACTTTCTTCACTGAGGACGAAGCTCAGGGTTGGAGGAACTTGCTGAGATGTGCATTCCTCATTTCCTGTAGAGTGGTAAGGCCTGGTCTGTCTGGGAGAAGAGGGTGCCTTCTCTCAAACACGATCCCCTGGAAAAGGGAATGGTAACCCACTCCAGTATTCCTGCCTGAAGAACGCCAAGGACAGAGGAGCCTGGCGAGCTACAGTCCATAGCGTTTCAAAGAGTCGGACACGACTGAAGCGACTTAGCATGCGTGAGTCCATTACTGGGCTTAAAAGGAAGGAAATGGGGGCTTCCCTGGTGGTTCAGTGATTAAGAATCTGCCTTGCAACGCAGGGGATACAGGTTCGATCCCTTGTCTGAGAAGATCGCATATTCTATGCAGCAACTAACTGCATGTACCACAACTACTGAGCCTGTGCTCTAGAACCCTGGAGCCACAACTGTGGAAGCCCACGCACCTACGGGCCGTGCTCCACAAGAGAAGCTGTGGCAACAAGAAGCTCAGATGCCACAACTAGGGAAAAGAAGACCCATCGCAGCCAAACAGGAACAGAGGACAGGCTCTGGAGTCTGACATCCCGGTTTCAGTACCATCTTGGATACTGCCCAGTGATGGGAAAAGTTATCTCCTCTCTGCTGGTTTCTAGATGTAGAGTCTTGGACCAGTCATGTAACCTCTCTGAGCCTTGTTTTTCTCATCACTAGGATGAGAACAATAGTCCCCACCGCCTACGGCTGTTAAGAATTGGGTGCAACAATACATATAATGAAATAAATGCTCAAATAAAGATTAGCTGTCATTGGATCAATAACCCCATGAGGTAGGACTTATTATTCCCATTTTACAGATGGTAAACCAAGGTTCTGACAGGTTACATTACTTGCCTGATATCCTCTCGTAATCCTTGGATTTGAACACAAATGTGTAGGGTGCCAAAGCCATGCTTTGGACCAGAGTTCAATAGGAGGGAACTAGAGGTTTAGGAGGAGAATAAAGGGACAGCCTAAGTCTCCACCCTGTGCCCTGCATGTAGAGACAAAGGAGGAACTCGATCCAGGTACCACAGAAAAGACTGGAGGGGACTTAGCATCTTTGCCTCGTTGCTTTCCTTTCTCTGTGTTCCCTTTTTCTCTCTTCATATCATCATCCTTCTCTGCTTCCACTTCCCCACTTGAATGTCAGTTGGTATCTTAGTATTAAGATAAGCAAACCCAGACTCAGAAATTCTAAGCACCCTTCCCAATATGCTCTTCCTCCACTGGTCACCCATCTCTTAGCCACTTAACCCCAAAACTCACAAGCCACCTTTTCCTCACCAGCAAAACATAGAAACCCCAGCTTTCTGTTTTTATGAATTCAGCTTTTTCAGACTGCACATATAAGTGAGATTTGTCTTTCTCTGTCTGACTTATTCCACTGAGTGTGATGTCCTCAACGTCCATCCATGCTGTCGCAAATAGCAAGGTTTCCTTCTTTCTCGTGGCTGAATAATATTCTGTTGTATACATAACTACATCTTGTTGATTCATTCATCCACTGGTAAACAAGGAGGTGGTTTCCATGGCAACCCCACCTTCATACAGGTGACTAGTTCCTCACTTTCCTCCACCTCCTCTACCCCCATCATCTCTCAGCTGGACAGCTGCTCAGTTACCTTCCCGCTTCACTCTTGCCCCTCCCCATTCTATTCCCTGCACGGTATCCAAGAGCTTTTGAAAACAAAACAGATCTTATGGGACTTCCCTGGTGGTTCAGTGCAGAGACATTACTTTGTGACAAAGGTCCCTATGGTCAAAGACATGGTTTTTCCAGGAGTCGTATATGGATGTGAGAGTTGGACCATAAAGAAAGTTGAGCACCAAAGAATTGATGCTTTTGAACTGTGGTGTTGGAAAAGACTCCTGAGAATCCCTTGGACTGCAAGGAGATCAAACCAGTCAATCCCCAAGGAAATCAGTCCTGAATATTCATTGGAAGGATTGATGCTGAAGCTGAAGCTCCAATCCTTTGGCCACCTAATGTGAAGCACTGACTCATTGGAAAAGACCCTGATGCTGGGAAAGATTGAAGGCAGGAGGAGAAAGGGATGACAGAGGATGAGATGGTTGGATGACATCACTGAATCAAGGGACATGAGTTTGAGCAAACTCTGGGAGTTGGTGACGGACAGGGAAGCCTGGCATGCTGCAGTCCATGGGGTTGCAAAGAGTTGGACATAACTGAGTGACTGAACTGACTGACTCAGTGGTTAAGAAGCCACCTTGCAATGCAGGGAATGTAGGTTCAATTCCTGCTCAAGCAACTAGGCCCACGCTTCTCAACTAGAGAGTTTGTATACCTCAAGGAAATATCTCATGTGCCACAAGTAAGTTGTGATACAGCCAAATATATGTGTGTGAATATAATATATATATATATATATATATATATATAAATATAGATCCTGATTATTCTCCAATCAGAAAGTTTCTACTGATCTCTATTTATATTTATTAATAAAATCCACACTCCTTCACCTTCCAAAACTCAGCCTCATCCTGTCCACTCCTGTGCTCAATCCCCTGCATCCACCATGTGGCCTCCTCACCCACCCTCTTGGGTCCCTTCAGACCATCTGCCTTTGCATTCAAGTTCCTTTAGCCTCAAACGCTCACCCTTGGATTTTTCTGGACCTGTTTCCTTCTTGTCTTTGAATCTCAGTTCAAAAGTCACAATCTCAGGGACTTCCCTGGTGGTCCAGTGGTTAAGACTTCACCTTCCATTTCAGGGAGTGTGGGTTTAATTCCTGGTTGGGGATCTAAGCCCCATATGCCTGTGTCTCCCCAAAAAAACTCAGAACATAACAGAAGCAATATCGTACAAATTCAATAAAGACTTTAAAAAATTTTACAAAAAGTCACAACCTTTGAGAGGACTTCCCTGACCTCCCAGCTCCCTCTGACCCATTCCCAGTTGTGATTCTTGCATCCATGTATCACCAACTCCAATTTTTCCTCTTTTGTTTCTCCCGATTAAAATGCAACTGCATGAAAAAAGAGCACTGTGTATTCTGTTTATGGTTTCCTCATGAGTTTGAGCAAACCCTGGGAGATAGTGCATGCTGCAGTTCATGAGATTGCAAAGAGTCGGACATGACTTAGTGACTAGACAACAACGGTACCTTAGACACAATCTGGCACGAAATAGAATCTAGCATCTGCTGCTGCTGCTGCTGCTGCTAAGTAACTTCAGTCGTCAACTCTTTTCGACCCCACAGACAGCAGCCCACCAGGCTCCCCCGTCCCTGGGATTCTCCAGGCAAGAACACTGGAGTGGGTTGCCATTTCCTTCTCCAATGCATAAAGGGGAAAAGTGAAAGTGAAGTCGCTCAGTCGTGTCTGACTCCTAGCGACCCCATGGACTGCAGCCTACCAGGCTCCTCTGTCCATGGGATTTTCCAGGCAAGAGTACTGGAGTGGGTTGCCATTGCCTTCTAGCACCTGAGTGCTTGATAAATATTTATATCCTAAGTACATAAATGAGTTTCTTCTTCTCTCCCTCCCTCCCTCCCTCTTGTCCCTGCCCCTTATCTAGCTGTTCATCTCTTAAATTCGATATTCAGAGGAAGGAAATAAGACATGTCATGTTTGATGCTTAGTCATTTGTAACCAGTAGGTAAAATCCTAGAACTCTTAAAATCTAATGAATTCCAAATTCTAAAACATAATACGTGGATGGGTCCTCCAAAGGGTTTAGCAGCCTCAAGGAAATGATTCCGTGTCCCCATGAATATAAATGAAGAAGGGTCGCCCGATGATTACCTTCAGAGAAGTCGTGATGTCTGGAATCACCATCGGCGTCTTGACCCGGGCTCTAATGCACACCCCTAAATTCACTTCATTAGTTTTAATTATCCCGCACTGAGCAAACCAAGACTTCAGAGCTATTTTAGAAATGGAATGAGCAAACGTGGAGATGGGATAACTTTCTCCAAGGTGTTTAGCTGTAATTGTTCTCATGTTGCATAGAAACAAAAGTAGCCATCTGCTTATCTACAAGCTGAATTTAAATTGCATTTTCGAGGAACAAGCCGTCTGATGAGTTTCTTCATTTTTCTGGATTCATGGCTATCAAATCTACCCAGACCAACTGTAGCTCTGGCTGAACTGCTCCCACCTTCTCCTATGCAGGGATCCTAAGTCCAGTCACATCCATTTCTCCCTTTTACACAAACACACACACAGACTCAAACAGACTGCATCATTAGCAGTGCCAATGGCAGAAAACCAGTCTGTTAAACACACATATAAACACCTTCACACAAAACAGCACAAAGCACACGCCCAACCTGGGCACTTTTGACCTCTGTTTGCGTCACAACACTGTAGCCTGAGCTGTTACCATTTTTCACCAGGATACTGTAAGAGCCTCCCCTCCGCTCAGCTGCTAACATGCAGGGAGCATTGACTCCCGCCTCCCAAAGCCCCCTAGTGGTCCCTCTTCATATGTGCCTGAAGTTCTCATCATAAACTGCAAGCCCTCAACCCATCTGGCCCCTGCCTTCCTTTCCAACATCGTCTTGTATGACTCACTCTGCCTCAGCCACTCTTGCTTCTCGGATATATCTGCAATCCACCACCTCCACTTCTGCTTAAGCACCTCTGCGTTTGCTGTCCCACCAGCCGGAACTCGTTTGCAGCCCATATCCACGTGGCTGGCTCCCTTGCTTCAAGCAAGCCTTTACTCACCTTTCCTGAGAAGCCTTCTCTGATCACTCCAACTGAAATAATCACCCCCAGTCTCCCTTCCCCTGGATTTTTGCTTCATATTGCCATCAGCTCATGACATTATGTTTTCTAAATATTTGCTTAGTGGTCATCTATATTACAGGGCTTCCCAAGTGACTCAGATGCTAAAGAATTCACCTGTAATGCAGGAGACCCAGGTTTGATCCCTGGGTTGGGTAGATCCCTTGCAGAAGGGAATGGTAACCCAACTCCAATATTCTTGCCTGGAGAATCCCACGGACAGAGGAATTATAACCCTGGTGGGCTATAGTCCAGCGGTCATAAAGAGTTGGACACAGCTGAGCAACGCTCACACACATGTCTATGTTATACTTAAGAATGTGCCAGCAGGGGGCTTCCCTGGTGGCGTAGTGGCTAGGAATCTGCCTGCCAGTGCAGGGGACAGGAGTTCAATCCCTGGTCCCCAAAAATTCCACATACCGCGGAGCAACTAAACCTACACACGGCAACTACTGAGCCCACGTGCTACCGAAGCCCACGTGCCTAGAGCCTGTGCTCTGCATCAAAAGAAGCCACTGCAATGAGAAGCCCTCCCACCGTGATGAAGACCCAGTGCAGCCAAAAATAAAATACATTAATCAGAAAAAAGGAAGAATGTGCCAGCTAGTGAAATGGAGTGAGGAGAAGAAAACCTGGTTTTAACATCTATAGACAGATAGAGGCTATTTTTCTGCAGAAAATTCCACCAGTCAAAAGAACGTTGTAAAACAGACACGAGATAGGTAGGTAGAAAAATACATGCATACATACATGCATAGATACATGGACTCAGATCGAGGTATAAAGAAACAATAATATCATTATCAATAATTAATGCCGGGCTTTTTACTAAATATATTCCATTGGTCAGGAAGCAACAGTTAGAACTGGACATGGAACAACAGACTGGTTCCAAATAGGAAAAGGAGTACGTCAAGGCTGTATATTGTCACCCTGCTTATTTAACTTATATGCAGAGTACATCATGAGAAACGCTGGGCTGGAAGAAGCACAAGCTGGAATCAAGATTGCTGTGAGAAATATCAATAACCTCAGATATGCAGATGACACTACCCTTACGGCAGAAAGTGAAGAAGAACTAAAGAGCCTCTTGATGAAAGTGAAAGAGGAGAGTGAAAAAGTTGGCTTAAAGCTCAACATTCAGAAAACGAAGATCATGGCATCTGGCCCCATCACTTCATGGGAAATAGATGGGGAAACAGTGGAAACAGTGTCAGACTTTATTTTTGGGGGGCTCCAAAATCACTGCAGGTGGTGATTGTAGCCATGAAATTAAAAGATGCTTACTCCTTGGAAGGAAAGTTATGACAACCTAGATAGCATATTCAAAAGCAGAGACATTACTTTGCCAACAAAGGTCCGTCTAGTCAAGGCTATGGTTTTTCCAGTGGCCATGTATGGATGTGAGAGTTGGACTATACAGAAAGCTGAGCGCAGAAGAATTGATGCTTTTGAACTGTGGTGTTGGAGAAGACTCTTGAGAGTCCCTTGGACTGCAAGGAGATCCAACCAGTCCATTCTGAAGGAGATCAGCCCTGGGATTTCTTTGGAAGGAATGATGCTAAAGCTGAAACTCCGGTACTTTGGCCACCTCATGTGAAGAGTTGACTCATTGGAAAAGACTCTAATGCTGGGAGGGATTGGGGGCAGGAGGAGAAGGGGATGACAGAGGATGAGATGGCTGGATGGCATCACCAACTCAATGGACATGGGTTTGGGTGGACTCCGGGAGTTGGTGATGGACAGGGAGGCCTGGCGTGCTGTGGTTCATGGGGTCAGAAAGAGTCAGACACAACTGAGCGACTGAACTGAACTGATTATGAATATGTCAAGTCCTTATTGCAATAATTCCAGATAAGAAATATTGCCCTCATTTCAGATAGGAGGAAACTGAGGAAACTTCCCAAGGGTGATTTCACTGGGGAGCCACTAAACCTGGACTCCTTTCATTTCAACTGCTTTTCATGAGGCACCTGTGTGGTCTACCTGGTTCCATTAACTTCACTGTCTTTCTTATTGAGAGCCTGCCTTCCTAAGCAGAAAAACCAAGGAGGGAAATTAAAAGCACTTGTGAAGTCGTTTCACCCATCACTGACTGCTGGGCGCTCCCTAAATAGAAGGATCTCGTATGTGTTTGCAAATGCTAATCCACTCTGGAGTCTTTCATTTTTAGAAAAGGGGTGCTGGGATCCATGAGCACTGAGATTCGGCTTCACTGTCATGTTCCTAAGCATACAGAATTCACACGTCTTTAGCTCTTTTGGTCTTCCTGGCCCTGCATGCAAAGGAGTTTGAAAACCTTCCAGAAGCTGCCACGTGCCATGATCAGCAGGAAGCTTTAGATTCTATGCAAGAACAGAAAATCAAGAGGCTTACACCGGCATTGTGAGTGAGGATTTGTGGTCTTTCAGCAAGACTGTTTTCATATATATTTATAAAGTGCCCACTATACGCTGGGTACTGAGAATATAGAAATGATAACACCTAGCCTCTGTTCTCAAGGAGGTCAGACAGCATCTCCTCTAGCAGACCCATCCAAGACCCAACATCACTCAACAAAGAGACAAGAGAGGAAGGCATCACTTCATCCGTTAAGTCAACACGAGCTCCATCACTGAGTTGCCTTATTGGTAGGCTTGGTGGGCCAGCATGGCTTGAGACAAACGTTGAATCTAGTTCTATTTCTCACCTACCAGGAGTGTAGCCTTCTGCATGCTGGATAGCCTCTCTTAAGCTTCAACTTTCCTGTAAATAAAATTGGGATGATGTCGACCACCTGTTCGTGTTGTGGAGATAATTAAATGAATAATGGTTTAAAAAAAAAAAAACCATGTATAGTGCCTGGCTCATTGTAGGCACTCAACACATGGTAATTATGGAAAGCAAATACAAAAGGAGAGAAGGAAGGAAAGAAGGGAGGGAGGGAAATTTTATGCCAAGATTCAGGCAGGAAAGTGGAATGGTTTCAAAAATGATCTGACATGCCTGTTTTTGGATAATTGCGCTACCGTTGAGGAAACTATCTTCAGGAGTTAGTTTCAGGAAGAAGCCAATTTCAGGAAATCTAGCCAGAAATGAAATGTACTTTTGTGAGTGACATGAGAATCTGACTGTACTTTCCATCCAAGAAATGTCCAAACATCCTTCATCTATTATCCCGAAGCTCACATCCCTCTTCATCACCCTTGTCAGACTCTTGGAGGATTGCACCAAAATACCACAATACGTGTACAACAAAGCCCAAAATGCAAGGGCCAATTTGTCAAAGGTAATGGGAACCTTAACGATATCCAACTCTTGAATCCAGAAATCTCCCTTCTAGAAAATACCATAAGGAGATATTGTGAAACACAAAGCTGTGTTTGCAATGTGATTTACAATATAGAGGACAGGAAATGACCCAACTGTCCAGTAATACAGCACTGGGTAAACAAATGGGGGCACATTAATATGATGGACTGTTATAAGGTCATTAAAATTATGTTTATGAGCATTTTGAATATCCTGGGGAAATACTTACTCAACAATGACAAGCAAGATAATGAGGATACAAAATTGTATTACTTTAGTCTCAACCCTGTAGAGGAAAGAAATGAAAATATGCTGGCGTGATCAACCCTTTGTGTTGTGTTTAAGAATAATTTTTTGTTTTGTAATATTTTTTTATATTTTTCAGAACTTAAGCTATAGTGTGGTGGAGATTTTTCTCCACCTCGTTCCATTTGCCATAAATACATTTCTACCCACTGCTGTTCTGAGATCCTGGCTGTCTTCAAACTAGGATAGGAAGGTGTGGCTTGAGAAAGGTGCAGAAACGCACAGACTTGTTTAAATTTTTTAAATTTTATTTATTATTTTGGCTGTGCTGGGTTTTCGTTGCTGCATGGGCTTTACTAGTCTCAGCGAGTGGTGGCTACTCTCTAGCTGTGATGCACAGGTTTCTTATTGTGCTGGCTTCTCATTGTGGAATGCAAGATCTAGGATACACGGGCTCAGTAGTTGTGCTTCCCAGGCTCCAGAGCGAAGGCTCAGTATTTGTGGCACCTGAGCTTCGGTTCTCCGTGGCATGCGGTATCTCCCCAGATTAGGGATCGAACCCGGGTCTCCTCCATTGGCAGGCAGATTCTTTATCACTGAGCCACCAGGGAATCCCCAGACTCACTCAGAGTTATGATAAACTGGAACTGTGTGCAGAGATGGTCAGTCATTACCAGGAGAGGGCTTTGCCTTAAAATTGTTTCCTACAGCTGAACTCCTTCATCTTCTCTCTTACACAGTTCTTGAAGGATGTCATAATTCCACTCATCCCTAAGCTTAACTGGGAGAAAACTGGGTAGAACTTAAAAACTGGTAACATGGAGAAAGGCTGACAGGAAGCAGTGGGGTGCAAATTAATAAACCAAGGAAGCTATCGGGGAAGGAGGGGAAAAAGACCACAGGGGAAAAGGTGCTCAAAACTCATCTACTTAACACGGTCAAACAGATAACCAAGCTGTGTGAAGCAAGAGGGATTGGAGGGGGTTGTGCAAACTGAAGAAAGAGTGCATACCCTGTGGAATGGGCAGAGTTAATTAACTGCAGGTGAATGTTACCACGTGGGAAAGCAGCCCAGGGTTTGCCAAGTTTCTGCCATTTTTCACCCAGGAATCCATATTTCTATGTAAGAAAAATCTCTGGCTTTTAAATATTGGGAAATATTTAAAGTTTTAAACTCCATTTATCAAAACATGATATCCAATAAAATACAATAAAAAATATAACAAGTTGGTTCTTTTTGTCTGATGGATGCATTGGACATTGTTACTTTTCTCTATTTGTGGGGGTGGGGTGCGCTTCCCTGGGGGCTCAGACGTAAAAGAATTTGCCTACAGTTCAGGAGACCTGGGTTCGATCCCTGGATCAGGACGATTCCCCTGAAGAATTACTCCATTCTTGCCTGGAGAATCCCATGGACAGAGGAAGCTGGTGGGCTACAGACCATGGGGTTTCAAAAAGTCAAACACGACTGAGCACTTTCACACTTTTTTTTTTTTTTTAAGTGTATCAAAGGAAGCAAGGACATTGAAAATGTCTACAGGCCAAGTAAAATATTGACATAGTCCACCTTCAACCATTCTTAATATAAGACTTCTTTTTTACCTAAACGAGGTAGACCTAGTGTGAACCGATGGGCAATTAGAAGGGAATCACAGGGACTTCCCTGGTGGTCTGGTGGCTAAGACTCCACATTCCCAATACAGGGGCCTGGGGTTCGATCCCTGGTCAGGGAACTAGAGCCCACATGCTGCAACAACTAAAAATCTTGCATGCCACAATGATTGGCACAGCCAAGTAAATCAATTTTAAAAAAAAGTTCACTACTTATTTCAAAGTAATCCTTGGATTCAAGTCAACTGTACTTAAAAGAGAAATACAAGTTTTTCAATTATTTTCACTGTGCTCAATTTTTTTTCAGGAATGGACGTCACCATCCTATCTTTCCAAATGTTAAGGGATCACAAGACAATGAACATCCTTTAACCATCAGAAAAGACTGGACAACAATAAGAGGTGGAGTGAAACTCAGCGAGACTCCTGTCTGCAGCCTAGAGAATGGATGTCTCTTCCATCTAAGCCATCCTGGCTCTGTGAGTGAAGGTCGCTGTTGCATTTAGAAGACACATCCAGACTAATTTGTTTAACAAATGAAGAGAGGTGTGAGGCACTCCGGGTCACAGAGACAAGTGATGTTGTCGCTGTCTTTATAAATCATTCCCGCTGCTTCTGAGATGCCAGGTTAACCTGTAGGGGCCTCTTTTTCCACTGGCAAAGCTGAGGAATTCAGGTAAACAGATTGTGGGAGCATTTACTCGTCCAAAAATGATGAGAATCTTGCAAAGATAATGCGGGAACACTATAGTTCATTGATGTGACTGCCTCATTCCAAGGGCTGCCATCTGGTCCCCAAGGGGAGATAAGAACTGGGCTGTCCTACAGCTTGGCTTGTGAGATCCAGCTGTCCTTGGCTATGACTGACTCACCTTCCACTGACCCATCAACCCAGGGTCCTCCTGGCCCAGCACACTGGTTAAATGAGTCTACTAATGACTGTAGAATTGATGATAACCATTAACTGTAATGATTACCATTAAACTGTAGATTTGATGATAGCAAGGTACCCCTGTGAAGCCAATGATGTGCTTATGATGGACTTAGATTTCCACTTAATATTTGTGAATCTTGGCATGGGTATACACAGCCCCACTGTACAGGTGAGGAATTTCGAACTGATGGCTTAAATGACTCTCTCTCAAAGCTACCAGCCAGGATATGAATGAGAATTCCAATCCCAGGGTCCCAGCCCACCTCACATAGACTTTCCTGATGGTCAAGATCACAGATGTGACTGTGTTTAGTCAATTACAGAAATAATTTTACTTTCAATTCAAAGTCAGTTACTGGAAGAGTTTCCCAGGCATTTGCTGTCTGTTTCCCAGAGGAGCAAATCCTTCATCAATTTGATCTTTAAAACAAAAAGTCGTTTTAAAACACAGCTTCAGAAGAAAATGTGGACTGTGGCAGAAAAAGGGAAGTTCTAACATGAGACACATCTGCATCCATGACCAGCCACTGCCTCACTGTGAGATTCCAGGACACTCTCTGTGCTACAAGTGGCTCTTCTGTGAGTGAGAAATGATCTAAGAGTTTAATGAACTGTCCAGAGAAAGCACCTGGCACAGCAATTCACACAAGTACAGGATGGTTCCCTAGTGGCTCAGATAGGAAGGAGTGTGCCTGCAATGCAGGAGATCACGTTCAATCCCTGGTTTAGGAAGACCTCTTAGATAAGGGAATAGCAATCACGCAACCCACTCTGGCGGATTCTCCATGGCAGGCTCCAAAACAGAGGAGCCTGGTGGGTTACAGTCCATGGGGTTACAAAGAGTCAGACATGACTGAGCAACTAACACTTTCACTTTCAAAGGATGGTTATTTTTTCCTAATGGGAGACTGGCTTTTCCCCACAGATCTGACTGCATGAGAGCCTGAAGTCAGTCCCTGAAATCATGTTGACCACTGGTGAGAATACTAACCTCATGCCTTTCTATCCTCTCTTCTGATGCAAAGGAGGAAATTGCTTGAAATTTTGCTGCCCATACTGTGGTCAGTGCCTGGGAGCATCAGCATCACCTGGGTCCAGGAAGCAGGATGGAGGGAGAGAGTGATGGAGGGATGTTTTCCCATGGGGTGGGCAGGGAGATCCTTTCATGGGCATGTGGGATGAGACCCAGTGGTAAGAAGCCCACCATTTACAGATTTGGTTGAGGATGCTGCAGACAAATGTGCAAATGCCAAAGTCAGGAGTAGCTTCAGAGGTTCAAGGAACAGAAAAAAAAGATGTCTAGACTCACAGGGAGAGAGCAAGGTGAAGGGTGGGGCAAGATGAGATGCATGCTCAGTCACTAAATTGTGTCTGACTCTTTGTGACCGCCACGCCCCCCTCCCCACCATGGATTATAGCCTGCCCGCCAGGCTCCTCTGCCCATGGTAATTTCCCAGGCAAGAATACTACAGTCTTTGGGGTCCCAAAGAGTTGAACATGACTTATCGACTGAGCACGAACGCACAAGATGAGATATGAAAGGTAACCAAGAACCAATGACTTGCTTCCAGACCCTTGGGGAGATCTCCAGACTCAGCCACTTCATCTTACATACACACACACATTTCAGGAACTTTTGTTGCACATTGAAATTCTTTTTGATACAATGCAATAAAACCAAATTTAAAGTATTCATATATTTATCTGTTTAACATCTGGGTATTTTTCTAGCCCATAATCTCCTTGACAGCAGGGACCTCTATTTTGTTCAGCATTATATCCCCAGCACCTAGCAAAAACGTAGAATATGCTTGATGCTTACTTATATTTTAGGAGGAAGAGAGAGAAAGAAAACTCCCAACTTACAATATGTCTCATCAAATGATAGGTATTAAATTATTTTAAAATTCTTTACTCTAAATTCCCCTTTGAATTATTTATTTGTGATTTGAAGGAATTGGGTTCCATTACCACAAAAATTTATAAGGATTTCTTTATGTTTTTGAAACGTGGTGCTGTAGAAGACTCTTGAGAGTCCCTTGGACTGCAAGGAGATAAAACCAGTCCATCCTAAAGGAAATCAACCCTGAATATTCATTGGAAGGACTGATGCTAAAGCTGAAGCTCCAGTACTTTGGCCATCTGATGTGAAGAGCTGATTCATTGGGAAAGACCCTGATGCTGGGAAAGACTGAAGGCAGGAGGAGAAGGGGACGATAGAAGATGAGATGGATGGATGGTATCACCGACTTAACGGACATGAATTTAAGCAAACTCTGGGAGATGGTGAAGGACAAGGAAGCCTGGTGTGCTGCAGTCCATGTGGTCACCAAGAGTCAGACGTGACTGAACCACACGACAGTGCTAACCTACAAAGCAGCTACAATTTTACTTATGCTGTTATGACAGTGAAAACAACTCAGAGATTTGTGAAACTTTCAAGGAAAGCACAGAAAGGTTTTTGAAGTGCCCTACGTAAAAGCATAGACGCATTCAGATGATTTGCAGCTTATTTTAAATGACCTTTTGTGAGGTATACCTTTCATATACAAAAATGCACACATTTTAAGGATACAGTTTGATAATTTGGACAAAGACATACACTTACATCATGAAAAGGCAAAGACAAATTAAAAACTTAAGAGGTTTCCTTCTCTGTGTTGAAAATAAGGAAACAGACTTCTCCCAAGTCCCTTTTGTGAGAGCATCAATTTACTTTAGAAAGCTGGTAAGTTGAAGTTCTTTCTCTATCTCTTTGAAATGTGTGTAAATCTTTTTCAAAGCTAAATAAGTCTCTTGCCAGCTTTGGGTACCAGTAATATCTTCCTCACAGACCTGTGAACCATCTCTTTGAAATATATAATCATTAAAGAAGATAGCACCTCTATGTACCAGTTTCTTGTGGGAGGTAGACGTCTAACTCCAAGGTTCAAAACTACCTTCTGTTGTACATATATGAGAAGTTTATTTTCCCTTTGGATAAAGCCAATTAGCAAGCACAAAGAGCCACTCAGTTACCAGGAGACTCTAGAATGGATGAGGCATAATGAATGGTCTGGTCAGGTCCTCTTCCTTGAGAACTAGTTTATCATTTCTCTTGAAAATGTGTATGAATAAGTTGCATCTGCTTGGCTATAGAAAAGGGAGATTATTTTTTGCAATCTCTTGGCAGATTGCCTGTGATCTGAATCACATTTAGATTCAATGGTTATTCAAGAGTAAAAATTGTTTTCTTTCTCCTGTTTCTCTGTGGGAAGATTTTCTAAGTTGGGAGAAGATTTTTTTTCCCCTTGGTCCTTATTCTTTGTTTTGGTTTTTTTCATTTTTTATGTTTATTATAATTTCTCCAATGCTTTGCCTTATTTCTTTAACTTTTATTTTATATTGGAGTATAGCCGGTGAACAGTGTTGTCATAGATTCAGGTGGACGGTAAAGGGAATCAGCCATACATATACATGGATCCATTCTCCCCCAAACTCCCCTCCCATCCAGGCTGCCACATAATACTGAACAGAGTTCAGTTGAGAGAAGGTTTTAAGTTACATTTTTCCAACAGGTACCATCACCCTAATCAAGATATATAACATTTTCATCAGTCCAGAAAGTTGCCACATGACTCTTTGAAATGAGTCCGCCCCAACCCTCCATCCCAGGCAACCATTAAAGTTATTTCTATCATTACAGATTAGTTTAATCTCCTCTAGAACGTCTGATAAACAGAACTGAAACAGAGCAGGACCCCACCGCCTCCTGCCGTTTCTTTTGCCTGTGGAAGACTTTGGTCAAAGAGTAAGTTTAATCAGAGAAATGAGAACTTACAAAAAGAAAGGAAAACAGTGAAAAGAGACCAAATAATAATGATGTGTCATTCAACATAGTCAAGGACCTTTAGTTCCTTCTCAAGGGCTAGAGACAATATTCTGAGCCATATCCTGTGAGTTGTCTTAGAGATCCTGAAACCCCAGGTGGAGAAGTTAACTACATGATGACCTAACTGTGCCCAGGACATGAGCTGCCACAATTCCAAGAACTGGCCTCAGAAAAATGGGAACAAACAAACCCTGGGACTGAAGCTTAACTGTACCTCCAACCATCAAGATGACACTAGTCAGACTACAGACGACCAGTTTGAAAATGACTATCAGAGCTGACTGTGCTGGGTCTACATGTAGCCCCCTCCTTTTGTCTATAAAAGCTCTTGCGCCACGAGTTGCTAGTTGCCTTTGAACAGATGTCTGCTCCCTTGCTGACCCCCAGTTGCCGGCATCTGAAATAAAGCAAGCTTGCCTTTCCACCAACCTGGCCTGTTTATTGACTTTTGAGTGGTGAGCAGCTGGACACCACACTCTTTTGGTAACAGAATCATATGGTATTTACTCTTCAATGTAAGATTTTTTTCACCCAGCATGTTTCTGAGATCCAGCCATGTTCCTGCATGTCACAGAAAAGCTTGTTCCTTTGAACTGCAGAGCCCTGCTCCAGAATCCGTTTTTGCAATCCCCTGGCGAAGGACAGTTAGGTTTTTGACTCTTACAGACAAAGTTGCTATGGACATTCATGTACAACTTTGTTTGTGGCCCTACATTTTCATTTATCTTGTATAAATAGCTAAGCATGGAGCCACTGAGTCCTGTGAAAAGTTTAACTTTTAAAAGTAACTGTCACACTCTTTTCCAAAGTGGTTGTACCACTTACACTCTCACCAGCACTTAGTGTGGTCAGGTTTTTTTCACTTTAGATATTCTAATTGATCACTGTCTTGTGGTTCTAATTTGCATATTTCCAGCAAGAAATGATGTTGGACATTGACGTGTGTATTTATCAACTATTTATAATTTTCTTTAATGAAGTGTCTATTCAAATATTTTGCCCATTTCTCAATATTTTTTTTTTTGTCTTCTTCTTGAGCTGTAAGAATTTTCTTCATGTTCTGGGAAAAAGTCCTTTGTCCAGTATATGTATATATGTATGTATATATGTTTAGTTGCTCAGTTGTGTCCGACTATTTGTGATCCCATGGTTCCCATCCACCAGGCTTCTCTGTCCAAGGAATTTTCCAGGCAAGAATATCGGAGTGGGTAGCTATTCCCTTCTCCAGGAGATCTTCCTGACCCAGGAATTGAACCCTGGTCTCCTGCGTAACAGGCTTATTCTTTACTCTCTGAGCCACCAGGGAAGCCCATATGTTCTGCAAATATTACCTCCTCTTTTTAATAGCCAATGCATTTTTTGTGTTTAGTCTCAAGAAATCTTTGCCTGTCTGAAAGTCATGAATTTTTTTCTCTTATGTTTTCTTCATAAAATTTTATAGTTTTAGCTTTTACATTTAAGTCTATGATACATTTTAAATAAAATTTTGCGTGAGGCAGAAGTTGAATGCACATTTCTCTCTTCTAAACAGTCTGTTTTTCTGTCAACATTAGTTGAAAATACATTTCCTTCCCCAAGTGAGTTATGTTAGTGCTTTTCTCTAAAACTGATTGATTATATCTGTAGGGACTTCCCTGGTGGTCTGGTGGTTAAGACTCCCGACTACCAAAGCAGTGGGCACAGCTTTGATCCCTGGTTGGGGAACTAAGATTCCGCATGCTGCACAGCACAGTATATGAATAAAAAATAAAATAAAATAATAAAATCAATTGATTATATCTTTAGATAATATAAATTACAAATATTATAAAATGCAGTGTTTGTGCTGCATGCTGGGTGTGTTCAGTCGCTTCAGTCATGTCTGACTCTTGGTGACCCCATGGACTGTAGCCCGCTAGGCTCCTCTGTCCACGGGATTCTCCAGGCCAGAATACTGGAGTGGGTTGCCATGCCCTCTTCCAGGGAATCTTCCCAACCCAGGGATCGAGTCCAAACTGGCAGGCAGGTCCTTTACCACTAGCGCCACCTGGGAAGTCCCCAATGAAATACAGTATATACATATAAACGTGCAGTGGAAATCAGTAATTTGCCAGAGAAACAGAGTCTGTGTGCCTTTGACCACCATTTCATGCTCTCACCCTCACTATGGTGTAGGCCAGGAAATTCTACATTTAGTATCTTTTTTATTTCTTTTAATGTCCCAGTAAGGCAAGTTAACCTACAGATGAAGTTGGGGCTCAGAAAGAGGGGGATCAATTTTCCCAATTCCTTCACCTGGAGAGTAGACGCTCTGAGCTTGGAGCTTGAGTTTTTTTTGATCCAAATCTAACGGTCTTTTCTCCAGTGTTCCAATGAGAGAGTCCAACAGCCCTGTGGAAATTCAGCAGGAGAAAGGCTGCCTTTGTCCTTTCAAGACCTGGCACGGATGGTTTAAACCACCCGTATGTCTCAGCAGCGGGAAGGAGAAGCGGGGAAGACCGAGAGGAATGTGGGCTTGGATGAGCGTGGGAGTGAATGGGAGTCTACAATGGTGGGTCCCACAGGAACAGGAATACTGATTGCGCTTGGAGGTGGAACCCTGTTTTTATCACTATGGTGGATTAGAGTGGCCTGAGGGGGAGAAAATGTTACCCATTTTATTTCACAAACTGCTTTAGAAAGCAGACAAGTTTAGCATTGGCAATTTTGGTCTCTCCACAGCAGGAGCTGTTTTCAATTTTGTCTGTAATAAAAGAAATGATAGACATATTAGCCTGCAGGAAAGTGAAAGTGTTAGGCACTCACTCCTGTCTGACTCTGCAATCCCATGGACTGTAGTCCGCCAGGCTCCTCTGTCCATGGGATGCTCCAGGCAAGAACACTGGAGTGGGTTGCCATTTTCTCCTCCAAGGGATCCTCCCAACCCAGGGATCAAACCCAGGTCTCCAGCACTGCTGGCAGATTCTTTACCATCTGAACCACCTGGGAAGGGAAAGAAAAATGAAACCTTGGCCCAGGAACTTTGCTTGCATTCCTGTTCAAACATGGTCTGAGTGCGTCCCGTTGAAGAAGAGACGATGTGGATCCATTTGACCCTAAAATGACTCTGAAGAAGAAAGAGGAGGAGAAAGGGGAAGGAGAAGGAGGAAGAGGATGGATCAGGGAGGAGAAGGAGGAGGAGATGGGGGCCTGATAAACAAGCAAGCCCAGCTCGGTGCTCTGTGAAGACCTAGAAGGGTGGGATGGGGTGGGGAGCGAGGTCCAAGATGGAGGGAACATATGTATACATACGGCTGATTCATTTCGTTTTACAGCACCAACTAACACAACATTGTAAAGCAATTATACTCCAGTTTAAAAAGGAAAAAAAAAAAACAAGCAAGTCTAACATACAACAATGGAAAAGTAATTTGCCACCGACTGCAATGAAATCAAGCTATGGGGGTCTCAGGCCAGTTATATCATTTTTCTGCACCTCAGTTTTGTCATCTCTAAAATGGAAATAATAAAAACACAGCATCTTTCAAATCACCCAGCAACTTTAATGCTCAGAGAAGATCTCTTTAAGCAATTAATACCTCCTGAGCAAGACTTGAAGGATGAGAACAAGTCAGACGTACAAACATCAAAGAACTGAGTGTGGAGTGAGCATGGAAACCTTGCCTGTCCCCTCCTGCCCTGACCACCACGTGGCCCTTCCTCAGCCTTGCTTTCTCCCCATTGGCCCCCTCCCCACCCTGAGGCCTGGCTCTGGAGGGCTCTCTCACACCCCGAGGCCCAGGGCTGGGGGGCCTGGAACCAGACTGAGAAGACCCTCTGGGCCCCAGGGCTGCAGGCAGGGAGGAAAAAAAAAAAAAATCACAGACTATCTCAGATTAAGTTTGCACTCAGCAAGTGCAAAGGCCCTGGGGTAGAAAAAAATTTTTATTAAAGAACCAGGGACTTCCCTGGTGGTCCAGTGGTTAGCTCCAGTGCAGGAGACACAGGTTCAATCCCTGGTCAGGGAACTAAGATCCCACAGGCCACAGAGCAGCTAAGACTTTGTGCCACAACTGCTGAGCCCATATGCTCTAGAGCCCGCCTGCCACTACTCAAGAGTTTGTGCACCGCAACAAAAGACCCCATGTGCTGTCAGTAAGACCTGAGGCAGTCTAACTAATCATTTTTTAAAAAGAACCAGAAGAGACAGTGTTGCTGCAGCATAGAAAGTGGGAGGGAGGGAGGAGAAAAATAGTTTGGGGAAGGTTTAGGTCATGTAAGACTCTAGGGCATTAAGAAATTTGAACTTTATTCCAAATGTAACAGGTAGTTTGTAGGGGGTTTTAAAGCATAGAGGTAACATGATTTGATTTATCCCAGAGTAGCCATTAGGGCTTCCCTGGTGGCTCAGTGGCAAATAATCTGTATGCAATGCAGGAGATGTGAGAGATGCAGGTTCGATCCCTGGGTCAGGAAGTTCCCCTGGAGAAGAAAATGGCAACCCACTCTGGTATTCTTGTCTGGGAAATCCCATGGACGGAGAAGCCTGGCAGACTACAGTCCATGGGGTCACAAGAGTTGGACATGACTCAGGAAGCAACAGTTAGAACTGGACATGGAACAACAGACTGGTTCCAAATAGGAAAAGGAATACGTCAAGGCTGTATATTGTCACCCTGCTTATTTAACTTGTATGCAGAGCACATCATGAGAAACGCTGGACTGGAAGAAACACAAGCTGGAATCAAGATTGCCAGGAGAAATATCAATAACCTCAGATATGCAGATGACACGACCCTCATGGCAGAAAGTGAAGAGGAACTAAAAAGCCTCTTGATGAAAGTGAAAGTGGAGAGTGAAAAAGTTGGCTTAAAGCTCAACATTCAGAAAACTAAGATCATGGCATCCGGTCCCATCATTTCAATAGATGGGGAAACAGTGGAAACAGTGTCAGACTTTATTTTTTTGGGCTCCAAAATCACTGCAGATGGTGACTGCAGCCACGAAATTAAAAGACGCTTACTCCTTGGAAGGAAAGTTATGTCCAACCTAGATAGCATATTCAAAAGCAGAGACATTACTTTGCCAACAAAGGTCCGTATAGTCAAGGCTATGGTTTTTCCTGTGGTCATGTATGGATGTGAGAGTTGGACTATACAGAAAGCTGAGCGCCAAAGAATTGATGCTTTTGAACTGTGGTGTTGGAGAAGACTCTTGAGAGTCCCTTGGACTGCAAGGAGATCCAACCAGTCCATTCTGAAGGAGATCAGCCCTGGGATTTCTTTGGAAGGAATGATGCTAAAGCTGAAACTCCAGTACTTTGGCCACCTCATGTGAAGAGTTGACTCATTGGAAAAGACTCTGATGCTGGGAGGGATTGGGGGCAGGAAGAGAAGGGGACGACAGAGGATGAGATGGCTGGATGGCATCACTGACTCAATGGACGTGAGTCTGGGTCAACTCCGGGAGTTGGTGATGGACAGGGAGGCCTGGTGTGCTGTGATTCATGGGGTCACGAAGAGTTGGACATGACTGAGCGACTGAAGTGAACTGAACTGAACTGAGTGACTAAACCACCCCACCAGAGTAACCATGAGGGAATAGTTTCCTGATGCTTGTTGAAGGGGTTACTACAGCAGATGGAGATGGATATGCTCACAGTAAGAACGAGGTCAGTGGTAGTTATCAGGTTGCTCTCCTGTCTGTATCCATCCGGCCTTGTCCAGTGCACAAGTTATTGCAGAAAGGGCTCACTTCCCAGAAGCCCGAGGAAAGTTCCAGCCAGGCCAGTGGCACCCAGCCCCCCATGGCCTGGGGGAGCTGACTCAGGAGCGGAGCAGTGCTGTCCAGCTGAGCTCATTAGAGCTGCCCGGCTTTGCTGATGCGGTTATGAAACTTAGTGACGAGTGCATCCTTCACCTGGCCATGGGGCGTTACCTGCTGCTGGACTCGGCCTGGTCTCCTGCCCTCCCAGGAGGAGGGTCTGTCTGTTCCCCATCTCTGTTCACCTGGCTGCTTTTCTCACTGAGACAAGTCCTGCTATGGCCTTTTCAGTAGTTCCTAAAGATGGCAGAGACCACAGAAGCCATCTGCCTAAACTTCCCCAATCATGAAATCCTCGAGGGTCTAGCGGGGGACACCCTTCCCCACATCTAATTATAATACCAGAAATAAGCTACTGTTTGGAGAAGGAGATGGTATCGCAATCCAGAATGCTTACTTGGAAAACTCTATGGACAGAGCAACCTGGTGGGCTACAGTCCATGGGGTCACAAAGAGTCAGACACAACTGAGCAACTAACACACAGACATGTGTTGAGCACCTATAGGCTCCAGGCATAGCACTGCCTCATTCAAACCTCTGACCACTCTTCCAAGGAGGCATTTTGTTGTTGTTGTTACAGATACTCAGAGAGGTTAAGTAATTTGCCTAAGGTCACACAGCTGCCAAGGGGCAGAACTAGGATTCTAATTTAGCGTTTTTAACATCACAGCTTATGCTGTGCCACTTCCGCATCCCCTCTTCCCCATCCTATGGATGAGGACAGTGAGCCAAGAACGGAAGCAATTGTTTTACCCCAGGTGCCTTGGTGTGTCACAGAAGGTATAACCAGGCATCACAATGTGTCCGCAAGCTCCTTGGAGGGCAGGGCACCTTGACCTCTGAGCTTCCGTCCAGCTTTTAAGTTCAGAGATTCTGCTTTCGGGGTGGTTTCTGAGGAAATCTATAAAGCAGGTTGTTCAGTGAAACTGAAAACCTATTCACATCAACCAATGCTTGTTGACTCCTTACGTGGTAGGATTTATAAACTAGAAAAGATTCATATACTGTATTACTCCTGAGCCCATTTTTTGTCCACGAGTAGCTCAGATCAGATTTATCCTCATACCAGAAATAACTACGAAAACCAGACAAGACGTAAGAGTGGTTTTAAAGACGGTGAACAGCAGACAATCAAGCACTGTGATCCCTAAGAGTCTGGAAACAGACAAGTCAGTCCTATGAATCTGCCTGCCTTGAAGGAGTATCCAGGACACTGCCCAGGGACGGGGAAGCCGGGAAGCACCTTATGAATTCTCTGAGTTGAGGAGATGGAGCTCAAGTCTATGGAAACTAAGATAGCTAGAGTGTGCGGGCTAGGGTACCAGATTGCAGGAAGCTACATGGAAAGACAGTCTCAGAGATGCAGAGGGTCCCCTCACGTACAGAGCACCCTGGTGCCAGGAAGCTACCGTAGGCTGGGGAGGGAACCACTGGAAAGGGTTAGAGGAAACAGAAACTGGAACTCACACCAGAGAATGGAACCTGTTTCCACCCACTGGACTAAAAACCTCATGATCTGCAGGGTTTGGGCACTGGGGACAGTCATTCAACAGAGTCTTGCTTTTAGTGATGCTGTAAGTCTTGAAGAATGAGGGACAAATAGAAGACCTCTATACCAAATAGCAACATAAATATTTCCCCTTCTTCCCATATGGATTACTGCAATAATTGACAAGAAATGGGGTGGGGGGATCTTGTAACATTCTTGCCTGTAAAATCTTAGTGAAAATTTCCCTTTGGTGCCAGTCTTGACCTAGAACAAAGGTGGCTTTCTGAGACAAATAAATAGCTTTGGGAGGTGAATCACAAACCCAGTCATTAACTTATATCTGGAATAGCTTTTACCAGGACTTCATTAAGATCATTTCTATAAAGCAAGTCATAGGATGGGCTGTGTGTAACTTTTTCTAAGCGTAGTTGTTCATTTTTCCTTATGCCCCTTTTGAGTCGAGAGTTGCATGGAGATGAAAGTTTTCTAATGTTCTTCTTAACACATGGCACAATAAACAGAGCAAAATATTATAAACACTAACTATAGTATCAGAAAGACATTTTTTAATTTGATTCAACAGGCATCCACTGGGCACCAAAGAATTGTCTATGTGCTGGAGATAAAAAGGGAATAAATATTTTTAAGTATTTATTATTATTATTTTTAGCACTGGTCTATTTATTATTTATTTGGCTGTGTTGAGCCTTAGTTGCAGCACATGGGATCTCCTCTTGAAGGCATCTCTCTAGCTGTGGTCATGGGCTCAGTTGCCCCAGCATGTGGGATCTTACTTCCCTGACCAAGGATCGAACCCACGCTCCCTGCAGTGGAAGGCAGATTTTTAACCACTGGACCACCAGGGAAGTCCCCATAAAAGGGAATAAATATTTTAAAAGATAATGATTAACATTTATATTAACAAAGTTAAAATTTATTATTAATATTTATATTAATAAATAGGTGGCCCCTGCTCTCAAAACTAATGAGGTTGTTCTGTCAATAAGTCATGTCCGATTCTTTGACATCCCATGGACTGCAGCACACCAGGCCTCCCTGTCCTTCACCATCTCCTGGAGCTTGCTCAAACTCATGTCCATTGAGTCAGTGATGCCATCCAGCCATCTCATCCTCTGTCGTCCCCTTCTCCTCCTGCCCTCAGTCTTTCTCAGCACCAGGGTCTTTTCCACTGAGTCGGCTCTTCATATCAGATGGCGAAAGTACTGGAGCTTCAGCTTCAGCATCCCTCCTTCCAGTGAATATTTAGGGTTGGTTTCCTTTAGTATTGACTGTTTTGCACACCCAAATAATATTAAACCTTCAGAGAATCCATAAGTGCAAAATATTAGAACTCTGCTTGGAATTCTTTACCAGAAGCTATAAACTCACATATGTGGCTGTGTCTCTATCCAAAACCATAGCAGGCATTACTAATTGATCACAGCACTCTGGATAAACTAGACTGAGAATTGATTAAAGAGAAACCAATCGCATCCTAGCTATCAGGAAATCTCCTTCTGTTGGTTTTCTTCTAAAGCCTTTCCATAGTCCCATGTCCAAAATATCTTGATTGATTTCATGCCATTTAATTCCTCCAGAGACAGAATAGTTGCCTCCCTGCTCGCTCTAGGCAATATTCAGCTGCATGCTATCCTGCTTTTCTTTATCCTCCAGCAAAGCATCACCATTTTCACTATAATTTTCAGCATTGCTTTTATAGTCATCACTACCATCATTATCATCACCGTCATCACCACCATTATCAGCACCATCATCACCATCGTCATCATCAGTACCATTTTCTGAACACTGATTATGAGCCAGACTAAGCATTAAGGAGAAGGCAATGGCACCCCACTCCAGTACTTTTGCCTGGAAAATCCCATGGACAGAGGAGCCTGGTGGGCTTCAGTCCATGGGGTCGCTAAGAGTCAGACACGATTGAGCAACTTCACTTTCACTTTTCACTTTCATGCATTGGAGAAAGAAATGGCAACCCACTCCAGTGTTCTTGCCTGGAGAATCCCAGGGATGGGGAAGCCTGGTGGGCTGCCGTCTATGGGGCTGCACAGAGTTGGACACGACTAAAGTGACTTAGCAGCAGCAAGCATTAAGGATGGGCTTCCTCGGTGGCTCAGCAGATTCAATAAAGAATCTGCCTGCCAATGCAGGAGATGTGGGTTTGATCTCTGGGTCAGGAAGATTGCCTGGAGAAGGAAATGGCAACCCGCTCCAGTATTCTTGCCTGGAAAATCCCATGGATAGAGGGGCCTGGCGGGCTACAGTACTTGGGGTCGCAAAAAGAGCTGGACACGACTTAGCAACTAAACAACAAGTACTAAGGATACTAGGTTCCATGTCTTGTTTTAAATTCTTGAGACATTCTGTATGGGTGGTTTTACTGCATTTACAGATAAAGAAACTGAGGTTTAATGAGGCAAAGTAACTGGCCTAAGTTCATCTAGTAAAAATCAGAATTCAAACCTGTAAGTTACAACATCATAGAAAACTCACATTTCAGGATGCTAAGGTTTTTTTTTTTTTCCATCTCAGTCCAGGTTTCCCAAATCCCCTGAATGTAAACACTGGCAGAAGAATTATTTATTTTCTCTTATTGTGATTTGAATCAGTGCAACATTTTGCTCATTGGGATTTAGACCATAAGCTTAGAAGTCATTTGAGAATATTGAAAAATCCCTTTGTTCCAATTCAAAAATGCTCAGCTGGCATTGAAAATATTACTGCAGCTTTATGTGGTTGCCTTTTTTTTTTTTTCATGATAAATTTTGTGTCATGAGGATTTTCTAACTAACTGGCTTTCCAATGAGCATTTCCATTTGGATTTCTTTTGTGGTGTACAGATGGTAATAAAATCAGGCTGCCACCCCCATCCTCACTTTTAAATTCCATTACTACACATCGTAAATAGTGAGAGTTCTCACAGGGGACTCCTGGGGTCTATATAAATTGCTGTTATTTCTGTGGTTTACCACTTGGACCTGCAGTGATTTATCTTCGCACAACGAGGGGCTGCTGTGGCATTCATCATCTGAGTGGAGGCAGAAAGCCAGCAGGCCTGTGCTCACTGAGCAGCTAAATGTAAAACACACGTACACAGGGAAGTCGGCCTCAGTCTGATTGACTCTTAAATGAATGTGCCCGCGGGGTAGATCTCTGGAAACCACAACTGCTAATGAACTACTCCAGCATGCAAGCCTCACAAGGATGGGGACTGTGATGGGCTGACTGTTTGTGCCCCCCTACAATTCATTTGTTGAAAACCTAACCCTCAGGGTGGCTGCATCAGAAGCTGGCAGTGTGGTGGCATTGGGAGGTGACGAGATCCTGAGGGTGGAGCCCCTGTGAATAGGATTAGTGCGCTTATAACAGAGACCCCAAAGAGCTTCCTCACCCCCCACCTGTGAGGACACAGTGAGAAGATGACCGTCTATGAACCAGGAAGCAGGTCCTCATTGTTATTCAGTCACTAAGTGGTGTCTGACTTTTTGAGACCCCGTGGACTGCAGCACACCAGACTCCTCTGTCCTCCACTACCTCCCGGAGTTTGCTCAGATTCATGTCAGTGATGAATGGAGTCAGTGATGCCATCTAACCATCTCATCCTCTGTCACCCCCTTCTCCTTTTGTCTTCAGTCTTTCCCAGCATCAGGGTCTTTCCCAATGAATGGGTTGTTTGCATCAGATGGCCAAAGTATTGGAGCTTCAGCTTCAGCAACAGTCCTCCCAATGAATATTCAGGGTTGATTTCATTTAGGATTGATTGGCTTGATCTCCAAGGGACTCTCAAGACTCTTCTCCAGCACTGCAATTCAAAAGCATCAATTCTTCCTTGCCCAGTCTTCTTTACGGTTCAAATCTCACATCCATATGTGACCACTGGAAAAACCAAAGCTTTTGACTATAAGGACCTTTGTCAGCAAAGTAATGTCTCTGCTTTTTAATATGCTGCTTAGGTTTGTCATAGCTTTAGCATGGCTCATAGCTTCATTAAGGTACTTAAGCTCCTTCACCATGACAAGGCTGTGGTCCATGTAGGGGAAGCAGGTCTTCATCAGACACCAAGTCTGCCAGTGCCTTTTTCTTGGACTTCCCAGCCTTCAAAACTGGGAGAAAAGTATTTGTTGTGTAAGCCACTTGTCTGTGGTTGTTTCTGCATCCCCAAAGAACTAAGATAACAAACTTGTCTATATTGCTCATTATTCAGTTCCCATTACCTCATTCAGCTCTTGGCACACAGCAGATCCTCCATAAATCATTTTCCAACGTTTTATTATAAAAGTTTTCAAACACAAGAAAGTTGAAGGAATGTTAAAGTGAAAACTCATATACTTACCACCTAGATTCTACCATTAATACATTATTATAAAAATAATGTATACATATATATGTATAACTTAATCACTTTGCTGTATAGCTGAAATTAACACAACATTATAAATCAGCTGTTGTTATTGTTGTTGTTGTTTAGTCACTAAGTCATGTCCAATTCTGCAATTCCATGGACTGTAGCCCACTAGGCTCTTCTGTCCATGAGATTCTCCAGGCAAGAATATTGGAGTGGGTTGTCATTTCCTTCTCCAGGTGATCTTCCCATCCCAAGGATCGAACCTATGTTTCCTGCATTGCATGTGGATTCTTTGCTTCTGAGCCACCAGTATAAATCATCTGTACTTCAATTAAAAAGAAAGTGTTATTTATTATATTTGCTTTATCATTTATCTATCCTTTTACCTATCCATTCATTAATCCATCTTACTTTCCAATGAAAAGCCTTTCAAAGTAAACTGCTAATTATCAGCATACTTTCCCCTAAGTATTTCAGCAAGTGTACATTAACTCAAACAATTGTTCTCAGTGTTTTTTTTTTTTCTTTGATGAAAATTTACATACAAAATAATGTAGAAATCCTAAGTACATGTGCTGTTTGTTATGGGCTGAGTTCTTTTTTAAAAAAATTTTTTTAATATTTTGACCATGCAACATGGCATGTGGTATCTTAGTTCCCTGACCAGGCATCGAAGTTGGGTCCCAAAAATATAAGCACTGTGTCCTAACCACTGGACAACCAGGGAATTCCATATGTTGTTGTTTTTGTTTTTGTTTTTTGAGACCTCTTGCCCATTTCTCCCATCCTCTGTCCTTTTCTCCCATCCTCTGTCCCTTTCTCCCATCCTCTGTCCCTTTCTCCCATCCTCTGTCCCCTTTCTCCTGTCCTCTTGCCCCTTATGTTCTTTGTCGCCTTCTCTTTCCTCTTCCTGATGCCTCTGTAAAAACCAGAGTCATCAGTTAGAACACAGCACACCCAGTAGCTGAACGCATTCTTTGAAAAGGTCAAGGGAACCAAGTCACAGAAAAAGATCTGGATTAGATTTCAGCTCCTTTTCTCATCACCTGTGACACCGGGGACAATTGCCCTTCATTTCCTTATCTGTAAATTACAGACAATGACACCTTGCCCCATGGAGCTGGTGGGTGTGTCAATTCAAGTAACTGTCCAGACACCCAGTGCCCGGCATAGAGTAGGCGGTCAGGAAATTCAGGCCCTCTTCCTTCTGCTGCCTGAGGTCTACACCTCTCTGCCCGCCCTAAACTCCACTCCTGACTCATTCGGGACTGATGAAAGCCCCTTCATCTTTTGTTCTCTCCTTTTGATTTTGTTGTTCAAGCCCCTGACACTGTTGAGCATTCAAAGCCAAGACTCCTTGCATGTGATCATGCGCTGAGCCCCGGAAAGGGTGAGAAGTGTAGAGTGGGAGAGAAATAAATGAGAAGATGAGGAAGCAGAGGAAGAAGGACCCAATTAACACCTGTTTCCTTCCTGAGCCTCAAAACAAAAAATTTCAGAAAGCTCCCTCCCCCTCTCTAAGGCCATAGAAATACACCCAAGGGCATCCTGTCTCTTTTCCATTGAAGATAAAGAGAAGCCTCTTCACATTTAGCAAAAGATTCCTGTGAAATGAAAATAAAAGCCTTTCATTCAATGATCATTCTGCTTTATTATTATTATTAACTACTGGTTGACTCATGTTAATTGAGTTCCTCTGGATAAAAAGGTTAGCATTTCTTAATACGGAGCAGCCACCCAACCATTTAGCAATTTTCAGAACATGTTCTCTGTGCCTTGCCTAATTAAAGAAACATCCAAGAGAGGGGTTTATGTGTTGTCAGAGTGATCCCGGGAGGATTGAGGTGGCCTGCCCCCAACTCATCAGCTTCTTCTTTCACCACATTCATTTGAAATGAATTCTTACAGCTACACATCTTGAAGTTGCCCGAACCTTACACAGTGATGAATGTGTGAAGTCTTCTCGACTCATAGATTTCCACTGGATAATTAGGAAATGGGGTCGATGGAGCGCTTCCAAATTGTACTCCAGGGTAGCCCAGATGGCTTAATTTAAATTGCTGGAGAATTTACGTATATGGCAGGGTGGAAGGTTTGGGAAGCAAATGAAACTGCAATAGAACATCTGTGAGTAATGGCTGTGACTTTTTCTAGCTTGTGACCTTGGGCTTGTCATCTCACAAGAGCCTCAGTTTCCTCATTTGCAAAACGTAAAGAATAAGAACAAGTGCAAAGGGTTGTTATGGAGATTGGAGATGACACATACAAAGCATCCAAATTAGTACATAACAGGTGCTCTCAATGGAGATGCCACCTTAACACCATCATCATCATCCACCCATCCATCATCCATCCATCATCCATCATCCTCCAGCAGTGAATTTCTGGCCTTTAACTGGCAGCCATGTTGAATCCACACGACACTGCATAAAAACATTCCCCTGGACTTCTCTCGGCAGGTAAGACAAACACCACGTTTAATGCAAGAAAGGTGGAAATGTACATCCTCTAAACACCTGTGTAAGGTTGATTCCTTTGTCCTTCAGCCTCCCAAGAACTGAAACTAATGCACAGCGACTTAACACTTCTTTATACATTATTTATGCAAGGAAAGACGATGCTATTGTAACTTGCAGCACACAGAGATGTAAATAGGCCTTGTTAAGTCAGAATTCTACAAAGGGGATGCTCTTTACCTGGTTTTTCTCCCTCTGGGCACCAGAATTATGGCTGTGATCCTTGAGGGGTGGAGTTGACCTGGACTTGACATCTAGCTTAACAATACCTGTATGAATTCTGAAATGCAGGGCTTTTCAAAACATAAAGGAAGATTTAGACAAAATGTCTGAGCCTTTTCACTGGCTTCTAAGGAGGTCCTGATCCCTGCTTTTTCTATACACCTAGAGTCACAATGATGGACCATGAAGTCCCCCATCCTTCTGGTCCAAGGAAGAGTTAGTCAAGTTCAAGTTCAGATTGGGTCACGCTGCCCACAGATAGAAGATCCAAAGGAAATAATGTTCATGTCACATGTGGGCATCAGGCTCTCTTCTCCTGCTCCAATTATATGCCAGAGCGGTTTTGACCAAAGATGGAAATCTCAGGTACCTACAGGTGCCAAACAGGTTACATAAATGAGTGACGGCACTTTCTAGAAAGCACAGCTATGGTTCAGTCTCAGCCATCTTCAGTCTCAGGTGAGAATGTGCAGTGTTACCAGATAGTCTGATTTTTTAGGATGAGTTAAGGGATCAGACTTTGGTAAATTCTTTTATTTTTTAAACTTTTGGCTAATAAGAAGAAGAAGGGACTTTCCTGGTAATTTAGTGTTTAAGAATCCACCTTTCAATGCAAGGGATTCAGGTTCCATCCCTGGTCAGGGCACTAACATCCAACATGCTGTGGGGCACCGAAACTTCAGACTTCACAGCTACTGAAAGCCAAGTTCTAGAGTCCATGCCCCACAACTAGAGAGAAGCCTAAGCACTGCAACAAAAGATCCTGCATGCTACCACTAAGATCCAATGCAGCCAAAAAATGGACTTAAAAAAAATTTTTTTAATGATAAAACACTGTAGAAATCAAGCAAGAATATTCAAGGGCCAGATTCAGCTCTTAGGCAGTCAGTCAAGAGTTTAGTCATTGAAGTTCATCAGAACCAAGTTCCAATCTAAACCTTAATATTTATGACCTTGAAGGTACTGCTTTCTTACTCTTTGGCTCTGCTTCCTCATCTGTGAAAGGCAATGATGGTGCCCACTTCATCAGCTGGTACTCAGATCAATTAAGATTATACTGACAAAACCCTAAGCTCATGGGCCCCCACACAGAGTTGCATTAATGCTAGTTTAATGACTCATTGGCACATGAAAATGTAGGGACAGAAATTTAAGACTATCAGACAACATTTACCTCCCAGAACCCTACACAAGGATTAATTGTGGACCATCCAATCTTACTTCTTAGTAATTTTGTTCATCTGTCTCCAAGAAATTCTGAGCCAGCCCTGTCCCCAAGAGCTGCCCATGAAAAATGACCCCTTCCCTCTTCAAATCTAAGCCAGTTGCACACCAATAAATGTGGCTTATATCTGCCCCTCTATTTTGAGATAAAGGTATGCATATTGAAAGCCATGATTTTTCCAGTCATGTACGGACATGGGAGCTGGGACCATAAAGAAGGCTGAGTGCCGAAGAATTGACGCTTTTGGATTGTGGTGCTGGAGAAAACTCTTAAAAGTCCCTTGGACAGCAAGGAGATCAAACGAGTCAATCCTAAAGAAAATCAGTCCTGAATATTCATTGGAAAGACTGATCTTGAAACTCCAATACTTTGGCCACCTGATGCAAAGAACTGACTCGTTGGAAAAGCCCCCGATGCCAGAAAAGATTGAGGGTAGGAGGAAAAGGGGACGGCAGAGGATGAGATGGTTGGATGGCATCACCGATTTAATAGACACAAGTTTGAGCAAACTTGAGGAGATAATGAAGGAAGCCTGGCGTGCTGCAGTCTGTGGGGTCACAAAGAGTCAGACACGATTTAGCAACTGAACAACAGTAACACTTGATATCACCTGGGGAGCTTTAAACAAAGCTGATGCCTGGGTCCCATCCTGGGAATCTGGATTTGACTGGGGCCAGAAGAGGTGTTTTTGCAAGTTCACCAGAAGATACTACAGCGAAAATAGGTTTGAGAATGAGCATCTTAAACAATATGTAACCAGCAAGCATCTGGCCAGGGCCGCAGGGCGTCAGGGTGTGGCAGTTGCTTGGGACGTGGGGGGTTATTCTCTTTAATACACAAGACATCTAGTGCAAAGCTAAGCAACATGCTGCAGTCCACGGGGGTCACAAAGAGTCAGACATGACTTAGTGACTGAACAACAACAAATTTTGAGATAAGAGGAGGAAATGGGCCCTTGATGGGTCAACTTGAAAGAGTCCCTTTCCCCTGAGTCCTGGGTTTTCCCCTGAGAAACTACTTGGTCCATATCATCGTTCATCTTTGTCCCCTGTCAGAAGGATGCAGGAAGAGATTATAATGGGCTTTGGAGTCAGATGAACCAGGGCTCAAATTCTGGTTTGCCTCAGCTGGGCAACATTAAGCAGGTTACCTCACCTCTCTGAGCCTCACATCTTTCCTCTGGAAAATGAGGATAAAGATACCCTCCTCCAGGGGATATTGTCCCTTTAAAGTGTGATAATGAATCAGAGAAATGCAAATCAAAACCACAATGAGGTCCCATTTCACGACAATCAGAATGGTTGCCATCCAAAAGTCTTTTTTTTTTTTTTTTTTTTTTTTTTTTTTTTTTTTTTTTTTTTTTCCTGAACCTCCTCCTCCCAACCTCCCATACCATCCCCCTGGGCCTTCCCAGCGCACCAGCCCCAAGCATCCAGCATCGTGCACTGAACCTGGACTGGCATCTCGTTTCATTCATGACATTTCACATGTTTCAATGACATTCTCCCAAATCTTCCCACCCTCTCCCACAGAGTCCATAAGACTGTTCTATACATCAGTGTCTCTTTTGCTGTCTCGTACACAGGGTTATCGTTACCATCTTTCTAAATTCCATATACATGCGTTAGTATACTGTATTTATGTTTTTTCCTTCTGGCTTACTTCACTCTGTATAATAGGCTCAGTTTCATCCACCTCATTAGAACTGATTCAAATGTATTCTTTTTAATGGCTGAGTAATACTCCATTGTGTATATGTACCACAGCTTTCTTATCCATTCATCTGCTGATGGACATCTAGGTTGCTTCCATGTCCTAGCTATTATAAACAGTGCTGCGATGAACATTGGGGTACGTGTGTCTCTTTCCCTTCTGGTTTCCTCAGTGTGTATGCCCAGCAGTGGGATTGCTGGATCATAAGGCAGTTCTATTTCCAGTTTTTAAGGAATCTCCACACTGTTCTCCATAGTGGCTGTACTAATTTGCATTCCCACCAACAGTGTAAGAGGTTCCCTTTTCTCCACACCCTCTCCAGCATTTATTATTTGTAGACTTTTGGATGCAGCCATTCTGACTGGTGTGAAATGGTACCTCATAGTGGTTTTGATTTGCATTTCTCTGATAAAGAGTGATGTTGAACATCTTTTCAAGTGTTTGTTAGCCATCTGTATGTCTTCTTTGGAGAAATGTCTATTTAGATCTTTGGCCCATTTTTTGATTGGGTCATTTATTTTCTGGAGTTGAGCTGTAGGAGTTGCTTGTATATTTTTGAGATTAGTTGTTTGTCGGTTGCTTCATTTTGCTATTATTTTCTCCCATTCTGAAGGCTGTCTTTTCACCTTGCTAATAGTTTCCTTTGATGTGCAGAAGCTTTTAAGTTTAATTAGGTCCCATTTGTTTATTTTTGCTTTTATTTCCAATATTCTGGGAGGTGGGTCATAGAGGATCCTGCTGTGATGTATGTCAGAGAGTGTTTTGCCTATGTTCTCCTCTAGGAGTTTTATAGTTTCTGGTCTTATATTGAGATCTTTAATCCATTTTGAGTTTATTTTTGTATATGGTGTTAGAAAGTGTTCTAGTTTCATTCTTTTACAAGTGGTTGACCAGATTTCCCAGCACCACTTGTTAAAGAGATTGTCTTTAATCCACTGTATATTCTTGCCTCCTTTGTCAAAGATAAGGTGTCCATATGTGCGTGGATTTATCTCTGGGCTTTCTATTTTGTTCCATTGATCTATATTTCTGTCTTTGTGCCAGTACCATACTGTCTTGATAACTGTGGCTTTGTAGTAGAGCCTGAAGTCAGGTAGGTTGATTCCTCCAGTTCCATTTTCTTTCTCAAGATCCTTTGGCTATTCGAGGTTTTTTGTATTTCCATACAAATTGTGAAATTATTTGTTCTAGCTCTGTGAAGAATACTGTTGGTAGCTTGATAGGGATTGCATTGAATCTATAAATTGCTTTGGGTAGTATACTCATTTTCACTATATTGATTCTTCAATCCATGAACATGGTATATTTCTCCATCTATTAGTGTCCTCTTTGATTTCTTTCACCAGTGTTTTATAGTTTTCTATATATAGGTCTTTAGTTTCTTTAGGTAGATATATTCCTAAGTATTTTATTCTCTTCGTTGCAATGGTGAATGGAATTGTTTCCTTAATTTCTCTTTCTGTTTTCTCATTATTAGTGTATAGGAATGCAAAGGGATTTCTGTGTGTTGATTTTATATCCTGCAACTTTACTATAATCATTGATTAGTTCTAGTAATTTTCTGGTGGAGTCTTTAGGGTTTTCTATATAGAGGATCATGTCATCTGCAAATAGTGAGAGTTTTACTTCTTCTTTTCAATTTGGATTCCTTTTATTTCTTTTTCTGCTCTGATTGCTGTAGCCAAAACTTCCAAAACTATGTTGAATAGTAATGGTGAAAGTGGGCACCCTTGTTTTGTTCCTGACTTTAGAGAGAAATGCTTTCAATTTTCACCATTAAGGATAATGTTTGCTGTGGGTTTGTCATATATAAGCTTTTATTATGTTGAGGTATGTTCCTTCTATTCCTGCTTTCTGGAGAGTTTTTATCATAAATGGGTGTTGAATTTTGTCAAAGGCTTTCTCTGCATCTATTGAGATAATCATATGGTTTTGTTTTCAATTTGTTAATGTGGTGTATTACATTGATTGATTTGCGGATATTGAAGAATCCTTGCATCCCTGGGATAAAGCCCACTTGGTCATGGTGTATGATCTTTTTAATGTGTTGTTGGATTCTGATTGCTAGAATTTTGTTTAGGATTTTTGCATCTATGTTCATCAGTGATATTGGCCTATAGTTTTCTTTTTTTGTGGCATCTTTGTCAGGTTTTGGTATTAGGGTGATGGTGGCCTCATAGAATGAGTTTGGAAGTTTATCTTCCTCTGCAATTTTCTGGAAGAGTTTGAGCAGGATAGGTGTTAGCTCTTCTCTAAATTTTTGGTAGAATTCAGCTGTGAAGCCGTCTGGACCTGGGCTTTTGTTTGCTGGAAGATTTTTGATTACAGTTTCAATTTCCATGCTTGTGATGGGTCTGTTAAGGTTTTCTATTTCTTCCTGGTCGAGTTTTGGAAAGTTGTACTTTTCTAAGAATTTGTCCATTTCTTCCTCGTTGTCCATTTTATTGGCATATAATTGTTGATAATAGTCTCTTATGATCCTTTGTATTTCTATATTGTCTGTTGTGATCTCTCCACTGTCATTTCTAATTTTATTGATTTGATTTTTCTCCCTTTGTTTCTTGATGAGTCTGGCTAATGGTTTGTCAATTTTATTTATCCTTTCAAAGAACCAGCTTTTGGCTTTGTTGATTTTTGCTATGGTCTCTTTTGTTTCTTTTGCATTTATTTCTGCTCTAATTTTTAAGATTTCTTTCCTTCTACTAACCCTGGGGTTCTTCATTTCTTCCTTTTCTAGTTGTTTGAGGTGTAGAGTTAGGTTATTTATTTGACTTTTTCTTGTTTCTTGAGGTGTGCCTGTATTGCTATGAACTTTCCCCTTAGGACTGCTTTTACTGTGTCCCACAGGTTTTGGGTTGTTGTGTTTTCATTTTCATTCGTTTCTATGCAAATTTTGATTTCTTTTTGATTTCTTCTGTGATTTGTTGGTTATTCAGCAGGGTGTTGTTTCATCCTCCATATGTTGGAATTTTTAATAGTTTTTCTCCTGTAATTGAGATCTAATCTTACTGCATTGTGGTCAGAAAAAGATGCTTGGAATGATTTTTATTTTTTTGAATTTACCAAGGCTAGCTTTATGGCCCAGGATGTGATCTATCCTGGAGAAGGTTCCATGTGCGCTTGAGAAAAAGGTGAAATTCATTGTTTTGGGATGGAATGTCCTATAGATATCAATTAGGTCTAACTGGTCTATTGTATCGTTTAAAGTTTGTGTTTCCTTGTTAATTTTCTGTTTAGTTGATCTATCCATAGGTGTGTGAGTGGGGTATTAAAGTCTCCCACTATTATTGTGTTATTGTTAATTTCTCCTTTCATACTTGTTAGCATTTGTCTTACATACTGCGGTGCTCCCGTGTTAGGTGCATATATATTTATAATTGTTATATCTTCTTCTTGGATTGATCCTTTGATCATTATGTAGTGACCTTCTTTGTCTCTTTTCACAGCCTTTGTTTTAAAGTCTATTTTATCTGATATGAGTATTGCTACTCCTGCTTTCTTTTGGTCCCTATTTGCATGGAAAATCTTTTTCCAGCCCTTCACTTTCAGTCTGTATGTGTGCCCTGTTTTGAGGTGGGTCTCCTGTAGACAACATATGTAGGGTCTTGTTTTTGTATCCATTCAGCCAGTCTTTGTCTTTTGGTTGGGGCATTCAACCCATTTACGTTTAAGGTAATTACTGATAAGTATGATCCCGTTGCCATTTACTTTATTGTTTGGGGTTGAATTTATACACCATTTTTGTGTTTCCTGTCTAGAGAATATCCTTTAGTATTTGTTGTAGAGCTGGTTTGGTGGTGCAGAATTCTCTCAGCTTTTGCTTATCTGAGAAGCTTTGATTTCTCCTTCATACTTGAATGAAATCCTTGCTGGGTACAATAATCTGGGCTGTAGGTTATTTTCTTTCATCATTTTAAGTATGTCTTGCCATTCCCTCCTGGCTTGAAGAGTTTCTATTGAAAGATCAGCTGTTATCCTTATGGGAATTCCCTTGTGTGTTATTTGTTGTTTTCCCTTGCTGCTTTTAATATTTGTTCTTTGTGTTTGATCTTTGTTAATTTGAGTAATATGTGTCTTGGGGTGTTTCGCCTTGGTTTTATCCTGTTTGGGATTCTCTGGGTTTCTTGGACTTGGGTGATTATTTCCTTCCCCAGTTTAGGGAAGTTTTCAACTATTATCTCCTCAAGTATTTTCTCATGGTCTTTCTTTTTGTCTTCTTCTTCTGGTACCCCTATGATTCAAAATGTTGTAGCATTTAATATTATCCTGGAGGTCTCTGAGATTGTCCTCATTTCTTTTAATTCGTTTTTCTTTATTCTCTCTGATTCATTTATTTCTACCATTCTATCTTCTAATTCACTAATCCTATCTTCTGCCTCTGTTATTCTACTATTTGTTGCCTCCAGAGTGTTTTTAATTTCATTTATTGCATTATTCATTGTATATTGACTCTTTTTTATTTCTTCTAGGTCCTTGTTAAACCTTTCTTGCATCTTCTCAATCCTTGTCTCCAAGCTATTTATCTGTGATTCCATTTTAATTTCTAGATTTTGGATCAATTTCACTATCATTATTCGAATTCTTTATCAGGTAGATTCCCTATCTCTTCCTCTTTTGTTTGGTTTGGTGGGCATTTATCCTGTTCATTTATCTGCTGGCTATTCCTCTGTCTCTTCATCTTGTTTAAATTGCTGAGTATGGGGTGTCCTTTCTGTATTCTGGCAGTTTGTGGAGTTCTCTTTATTGTGGCTATTCCTCACTGTGTGTGGGTTTGTACAGGTGGCTTGTCAAGGTTTCCTGGTTAGGGAAGCTTGTGTCAGTGTTCTGATGGGTGGAACTGTATTTCTTCTCTTTGTTCAGTCGCGCTGTGGGGGGGGGGGGAGGGATGCTGCGAGCAAATAACACTGGCGTTGCAGTGCCTCAGCCACACTGGGTCTGCCCCCGCTCACTGCGCGTGTAGCCTCCCTGCCCACACTGCTCGGGCTCTAGGTTGTTCCGCCGGGAACAGTCCGAGGCTGGCCCTGGGTTGCATGTACCTCCCAGGTCCAAGCCGCTCAGGTTCAGGCACTTAGTCCTCAGAGGCGCAGACTCAGTTGGGCCTGAGTATTGTGCTCTTCCCAGGTCCGAGCAGCTCAAGTGATGAGGTGTTTGGCGGCGCCAATGCTGCGACTTATCGCCTCCCGCCACTTTCGGTTATCTGGGCAAAAAACAGCGCACCTTCTTAGGCAGATGTTAACCGTCCAGACCCCAAGAAGTTTTAGTTAGCAAAGAAGCCTGCTTACAGTTTTATAGATAATGTCTCTCTGGGGCTGCGATTGCCCCCTTCCGGCTCTGGCTGCCTATCACCGGAGGGAAGGTCTGCAGCCGGCTATCTCTGTTCAATTCTTTGTTCCGTCGCTGGGCCTGGCGGTCTTAGGTTGGGGCTGGCTTTTCGCGTAGTAGATATCCCACAGTCTGGTTTGTTAGCCCAAATTATTTCGCTCAGATAGTGCTCAGGGTATTCAGGCCAGATTCTTACTCTAAGCGATGCAGCCACTGCTGCGCCTCCCTGCCCAGCCCCGCTTGTTAATGGCGCCTGCAGGCGTCTGCGCTTTGGGGAGTTACACTAAATCTTCAAGTTTTAATTGTTTATTTATTTTTTTCTTCCTGTTATGTTGCCCTCTGTGCTTCCAAAGCTCGGCACAGATTCGCAGTGAGAAGGTTTCCTGGTGTTTGGAAACTTCTCTCTTTTTAAGACTCCCTTCCCGGGACGGAGCTCCGTCCCTCCCTCTTTTGTCTCTTTTTTTGTCTTTTATATTTTTTCCTACCTCCTTTCGAAGAGTTGGATTGCTTTTCTGGGTGCCTGATGTCCTCTGCCGGCATTCAGAAGTTGTTTTGTGGAATTTACTCGACGTTTAAATGCTCTTTTGATGAATTTGTGGGGGAGAAAGTGTTCTCCCTGTCCTACTCCTCCGCCATCTTGGCTCCTCCCCCCCCATCCAAAAGTCTTCAAGCAATAAATGCTGGAGAGGATGTGGAGAAAAGGGAACCCTCTTATACTGTTGGTGGGAAGGCAAACTAGTACAGCCACTGTGGAGAACAGTGTGGAGATTCCTTAAAAAACTGGGAATAGAACTGCCTTATGATCCAGCAATCCCACTGCTGGGCATACACACTGAGGAAGCCAGAATTGAAAGAGACACGTGTACCCCAATGTTCACTGCAGCACTGTTTATAATAGCCAGGACATGGAAGCAACCTAGATGTCCATCAGCAGATGAATGGATAAGAAAGCTGTGGTACATATACGCAATGGAGTATTACTCAGCCATTAAAAAGAATACATTTGAATCAGTTCTAATGAGGTGGATGAAACTGGAGCCTATTATACAGTGAAGTAAGCCAGAAAGAAAAACACCAATACAGTATACTAACGCATATATATAGAATTTAGAAAGATGGTAACAACAACCCTGTATGTGAGACAGCAAAAGAGACACAGATGTATAGAACAGTTTTTTTGACTCTGTGCGGGGGGAGATGATTTGGGAGAATGGCATTAAAACATGTATAATATTATATAAGAAACGAATCGCCAGTCCAGGTTCAATGCAGGATACAGGAAGCTTGGGGCTGGTGCACTAGGATGACCTGGAGGGATGGTATGGGGAGGGAGGTGGGAGGGGGGTTCAGGATGGGGAACATGTGTACACCGGTGGTGGATACATGTTGATGTATGGCAAAACCAATATAATATTGTAAAGTAAAAATAAATAAATAAAAATAATAAAGTGTGATAATGAAAAAAATTAAAATGAAAAATAAAATGTGATCATGTCAGGAGAATGGGTATCACTATGTCATTCAGTCCTGCTAAATAAACAGAAAGAACTATCGCTTCATGGGGAAGATAGAAATGCACTTTAATTTTTAAAAAGAAGTTAGCGGCTTCTGTTCAGTGTTTTATGTACTTAGTTAGACTTGTCCCCCTCAATTTAACATAAAGCCTAGTCACAGCGAGGGCAGAGGTAGGGGGTGAAGGGCTGTCTCTTAAGTGAAATATATTCCCTCTCTAGCAGTCTCACTGCTTCCTTCCTTCTCTCCCCAGGCCACCTGGTCACAAAATTATCCATGATCTTTTTAAATCAAAAAAAAAAAAAAAAAAACCCACAGAATATCTGGCATCTACGATTTTCTCTGTCTAAAGCACTGGGTCCAAAGTCAAAGGTCTCCAAAGCGCTGGATTCACCTCCACATACTCCTTAGAACAGGTTTCCTCCGTCAGTAAATATTTTTGAGGACCTACTATGCACTGGGCATGCGAGGCAGATGGGTTAAAAGATGTCACTATCTTCTCTTCATAAACGCATAAACTAGTGGGGGAAAGGAGACAAGCAGACACCGTTATGATACACTGTAGTCACTAAAAAAAAACTTGCTTGAAAAATTGATTAGCGTCAGTATGTCAGTACAAGACTACAACTACATGCCATTGAGGAAATTAAGGGAAGGGAAAATAAGGGTAAGCAAAAGAAGAGGAAGTTGGGGACTGCCTGTAGTCCAGTGTTTAGGAATCTGCCTTCCAATGCAAAGGAGTTGGGTTTAATCCCTGGTCGGGAAACTAAAATCCCACACACCTTGGGGTAACTAAGTCCCTGCTCCACAATTAGAAAGCCTGCGTGCTGAAATGAAGACCCAGCACAGCCAAAATAAATACATAATATTTCATAGTAATAAATTCACTATCGTATTTAAAAAAAAAAGAAGAAATTTGGAAGTGAGATGAATGTCCATGACACACACACCGAACAGATTACTGGTAGCCTGCACATTGAACACCAAGCTTCCTAGCAGCCAATGCAAAGAGAGAAATAAAATGTTACCGGACAACGTGATGTCAGCAGAGGGGAGGTATACAATCCTGCTGTGGAATCAGAGGAGAGACCTGTGGCAGGTCATTTCTGAGATGAATTTTAAAGCACAAGCAAGGTGTGTGCAGACAGATAAAGCTGGAAGAGTGGTCCAGGCAGATGTCACAGCAAGGCCAGATTCCACGCAAGGCTTGGAATCCAGGTCTTCAAGATTGCTCTCATACCAACCTCCAAGCTTGTGAGCCAAGCTTGGGATGCTGTTGCTCTTGCCTTTTCTCTTTACTTGGCAGGATGGGCTTAGTACCAAATTTCACAAAGAATCCTGCCAGGGATCTGCCCTTGCTGTTCTCACAGCAAGTTGTTTAAAAAAGGTGAGATTCAGAGAGAGTTCCATTGGCTACAGCACATTCTGAAATTTCTGCCTTTCCTTTTTGTTCCTGGCTTGGCAGAGTCGAGAAAACACAAAAATCGATTCAGATTCAAATTCTCTGCAAATAAAGCACTGACAATAAAAGAAAACCTCTCCTCCCTTCCCCTGAGCTACCTGGATTGCATTGTTACTGATGGGGGTCTGCATTGCCCATGAATTATCCTGGATGTTGTCTGACTATGCCCCTGAGAGCTACTAAACACATGCCCAGTGCTGACCACTTCATGCAGAATACATGTTTGCCCCAAGCAAACAACCAGCCAATCAACCCCTGGAACTCAGTTTGCATTGACCTAAAGACCAGACATTGTGCTGGAGCCAGATTATAGAGGACCTCATAAGACGATCAGTTTGCTCAGGATCTAAACTCTGAGTGGAGATTTGCATGCAGGAGGTTTCCTGGGGAATGTTCTCAGGTACAACACCTGGGAAGAAGGGAGGGAAATCAGACTGGGCAGACAGAACCGGTGAGCAATGATGCAGTTACAATACAAATCTCAGACGATGCTGCAGGGGGCGCTGTATCTGTCTGGAATTGAAGCAAAGGAGCCAGACTTTGTACCTCTGCACTGGCCAAGCTTGGATGGAGTCTTCCCCTGATAACCTTGGACGAGGAAGCACCCTGTCTAGGGAGGGACTCAGCTGTGAGCTCTTGGTCTCACGGTGGGTCAGGACAACACACCGTAACAACCACTACAGCCGATGAAGGAGTTGGGATTTTTTTCTCAGAATGAAGAGAAGTTGCTGGTATGTTTCAGGTGGGGGTTGGCACTATCTGATTCTTGTTCTTTAAAGATCGCTCCAGCTGGGTGATGAAGTGGAAGTGGGCAAGGTTGGCAGTAGGGAGACCAGTTAGGACAACTGTGGAGATAGATGTCTTCACCAGAAAGGATGGTGACGAGGTAGCAATGGGTGGTTTGGAACAGTAGGACATGATGAATGACTGCCTGGGGAGTGGGGAGGACTCGGGATTGAGGGTCTGGATGAATCATGAGATAGTAGACCTGGGAGAAAGGTCGGGTTTCAGGAGAGAGCGTGTACTCCATCTGGAGCCAATAGAGTCTGAAATCCTGGGAGATGCCCAAGAGGAAAGGTCATATAGTTTTAGTGTGAAGCTCAGGAGAAAAATCTGGGCTAGAGACAAAAGAACAGAAATTCTCAGCATAAAAATGATACCTGAGGCTACGGTGGTAGATGAGCCTTCCTAGGAAGGATGTGTAACCTGAAATGGAAAGAGCCTACGAGAGAAGCCTAGAGAAACCAGTTTTTAAAGAACAAATGGATGGAGTTCAGACAAACAGGCTAAGAAACAAACCAGGATGTCCGTCAAACACCAAGACAATATGGTGTAACAATATATAGCTAGCTTGTGAGGCTTCCCAGGTGGCGCTAATGGTAAAGAACCTGCCTGCCAACATGAGACATGGGTTCGATCCCTGGGTCAGGAAGATCTCCTGGAAGAGGGCATGGCAATCCACTCCAGTATGCTTGCCTGGAGAATCCCCATGAATTTGCCTACTGTACCCCTGGCAGGCTACAGTCCATAGGGTCGCATAGAGTCAGACATGACTGAAATGACTTAGCATGTACAGCTAACTTGTATTGAATGGTTCCAGGCTATGAGTTTTGCAAAGATTATTTGACGATGGAAGAAACCAAGGCTTAGATGGGTGAATAATTCAGGACTGCACAGTCAGCAGGAATGGAATAAGGGGTTGATCTCAGAGTATCTGCCTCCATATTCTATGTCTTGATTTACTGTAGTAAAGATGACAAGGGCGTGGAGAGTTTTCAGGAAGGAAGTGAAGTGAAGTCATTCAGTTGTGTCCCATTCTTTGTGACCCCATGGACTGTAGCCCACCAGGCTCCTCCATCCATGGAATTTTCCAGGCAAGAGTACTGGAGTGGGTTGCCATTTCCTTCTCCAGGGGATCTTCCTGACCCAGGGATTGAACCTGGGTCTCCCACATTGCAGGCAGATGCTTTACCATCTGAGCCACCAGGGAAGCCCTTTCAGGAAGGAAGGAGTGGTCAAATCTAGCAATTATTGCAAGGAGGGGATGCAAGAGGGAACGTGACAATGTCTATGACCTTTTCAGCAAGGAAGGCGTCGGTGGCTCGGTGAGGGCATTTCTACTGGGATGATGGGGACAGAAGCTGGAGTGGACTGAGCCGAGAAGGGATGATGAGCTACTCTGAACTTCTTTGGCCATAAAGTTCTGATGTATCAGCCACCTTATTAGGTTTCCCAGCTAATCTTTTACTTTTGTTTTACTTTTCTCTGCACATGGTTGCCTTGTTGACCGGAAGGTTTACTTAACAGAAGTGGGTGCCTACAGAAAGGACAAGGATGGACGCAGTTAGTCCAGGAGAGCATAAACAATGACAGAATTAAATAGGCAACACCTTTAACTCTATCAGCCTTGGGATATGGTCAGAGACGGGTCCACTGTCCAGTGGATTTCATGATAACACTCAGACTTCCTCTGTATTGCAGCTATTGTAATATTGCTCTGGGTTTGTTTGTTTTTCAGTTTGGAGAAAAACCTTGTTATTCTAACAATAGTAATGACACAATCAGATTCAGGATTCTGCTTTATTCCTGGATATACACGAACAGGAGGAAGAGGAAGTGGTGGGCTGGGGAGAAAAAGCGGGCAGCAGCGGTGATAGTAGTCATAGAAACAGTGGTAGTAGCAGCAGCAACTGCAGCAGACATGGCAGTAATGATAGTAAATGCTCTTAAAGAAAGATCAGCTTATCAATGGCACAGATTAGAGAGTCCAAAAATAGACCCACATATCTATGGTCGATTGATTCTTAATGAGCGTGCTGAGAAAATTGAGCAGGAAAAGGATAGCTTTGGAAAAACAAGATATCCTCTGTCCAGGAGCCAGGCTCCTCTGTCCATGAAATTCTCCAGGCAAGAATACAGGAGTGGGTTGCCACTCCCTTCTCCAGGGGATCTTCCCAACACAGGGATCAAACCCAGGTCTCCCACATTGTAGGCAGATCCTTTATTGTCTGAGCCAACAGGGAAGCCCATAAGAAAAAGAAATGAACCTTAAATCTAAACTTACACCATATACCATAGATGAAAAAAAAAATTAACCCAACATAGACCATAGAGATAAATCTTATAAAAGTTAAAACTATCAAAATTTTGGAGGAAAAATAGGAAAAAGCCTTTTTGACTTTGGCATAGGCAATGATTTTCTAGAAAAACACACACACACACACACAATGCACTATCAAAAGAGAAAAGTGGATAAATTTGACTTAATTAAAATTTAAAATATCTGTTCTTCAAAGACACCACTAAAGAATTGAAGAAGAAAGCCACAGACTGGTAGAATATGCTTAAAATACAAACAACTGACAAACCACTTGTATCCAGAAATATATGCATTCGTGCTAAATCACTTCAGTCATGTCTGAGTCTTTACAACTCCATGAACTACAGCCTGCCAGTCTCTTCTGTCCATGGAATTCTCCAGGCAAGTATACTGGAGTGGGTAGCCATTCCCTTCTCCAGGGGATCTTCCTGACCCAGGAATGGAACCCAGGTCTTCCGCATTGCAGGCAGATTCTTCACTATCTGAACTACCAGGGAAGCCCTGATTTCCTCTAGGGTTGACTGGTTTGATCTTGCAGGCATTAGAAGATTTAGAATTAAAAAGACTAATCCTTCCAATGGAGAAGAGGATGTGGAGTAACCTGAACTTAAAATGACAAGACCAATTTGGAGAACAGTTCGACAGTTTCTTATATAGTTAAAAATATACTTACATACAACCCCATGATTTCACTCCTCACTTTATTTATTTATTTTGTACCTGCATGGCATGTGGGCATCTTGGTTCCCAGCCAGGGATCAAACCGACGTCCCCTGCATCGGAAACTCGGAGTCTTAACCACTGGACTGCCAAGGAAGTCTCTCATTCCTTACTTTTAAGAAGTCAAAACGTATGTTCAAACGGACTTATAAATGTATGTTTAAATGAGACATTCCTATTGCCCCTATGTTGAAAACAATTCAAAGGTCCATCAACAAGTAAATGGGCAAATTAGGATACATCCGCACAATGGACTAGTACTCAGATATGAAAAAGGAGCAAGACACACAACAGAAATGAATCCCCAAAACTAAACTGAGCCAAAGAAGTAGAAACAAAAGAGGACATGCGCTGTGACCCATTTATCTAAACTTCCGTAATTCTCAACTGCGGGGGATCGTTCTCTCCGGGGGGCGGGGCATCTGGAAATATAATTGATTTCTCACCAACTGGCCTCCAGGGAGTAGAGGCTGGAGCTCTTGCTCAACATCTTAAAATGCAGAATCCAGCCCCCATTGCAAAGAAATATCTGATCCAAGATGCCCAGAATTATCTGATGTAGACATACCAAGGTCAAGAACCCCAGGCTAAACTAACCTCATAGTGACAGCAAGTAGACTGGTCCTGGCTGGGGGTGAGAAAGTGAGGGTTGACTGCATGGGAACATGAGAATGAAGAAAATGTTTTATATCCTGATTGTGGTTTAAAAAAAAAAAAGAAGCACTTTATTGGATGCAAATTATACCTCCTTGAAATTGATTAAAAAATAGTAAATGCTCATCTTAAATGTCACCACCTTAAATCCCCTACTTAGTCTTGGTTCCCTTCTGTGCCATCTTAGAGCACCATGAACATTTCCTTGTAATTACATTTATTTGTGAAACCGCTTATTGAAAAGACGGTCTCTCCTGCTAGACCGTCAAGGTTAGGGCGTGCCTGTGTTAGCAGTGCCAAGAACAGGGCTTGGTAGAATGCAGGGTTTCAACACATGCTTTTTTGTGTGTCTGAATAAACAAATGGATAATCCCCATTATTACTGTCGCAAAGTCATTCACCCTCCAGGGATCTCAGCTCCCTGATAATAGCACCCCATTCTGTGAAATTTTGCTTTGTTTATTAAAATGACTGCTCTGCTCTCTTGAACCTAGCTCATTTAAATCTGACTTCCCTTACACTGCCCGCAGACTCGTGTGGGACAGAACTTAATGAATGCACTTAACTTTAATAAGCACAGTCCCGAGGTCATCGAACTCCCTACTCTATTGGGGTGGCCATGTTATGAAGGGGGGCGGGCACCATTGGGCTGTAGCAAATTATTAGTACCATTATTACCATTTGAGGCAGAAACTACCGAAAGCAGTTTCTGGAAACCTCAGTGGTAAAGAATCCGCGCCCCCAGTGCAGGAGACACAGTAGACATGGGTTCAGTTCCTGGGTTGGGAAGATCCCCTGGGGGAGGAAAGGGCAACCCGCTCCGGTATTCTTACTTGGAGAATGCCGGTGGACAGAGCGGCCTGGGGGGCTACAGTCCATGGGGTTGCAAAGAGACAGACACGACTGAGCACACACGCACGCAGCATGTCTCTGGGTCTGTTTCTCGCTTTTAAATTTTACTCCAGAGCCTCCTAGATCCAATTGCCCAGAGATGGGAGAAGGACTCTTGTGAAGCATTGTCAGCCCTGAGATGCCTCATGACTGACAGCTCTTTGCAGATAAGGACCATCTGCCAAGTGGCCCTGAGGGCTCCTGCCAAGAGAAGAGAGGCTCGAGGGAGCAGGAATTGAAAATAACCGAGTTTACACACACACACATTCTTACCAACCTCCCTCGCATGCCTAAAATGTTGAGCTGTAACGACCCAATCCTCAAGGGTATTTCAGAAATAATTGGACTGGAGCAGACCCACTGAGTCCATGCCCCTTAAAGATAAAAACCAACCTCACCCCATCACATATCCTTATCCATAAACAGTGGACAGGAGCTCAAGAGAAACCCAGTCTGCTTACACTGACGCTTTGCTCTGCTTGACGGAACCCTCTGTTGCCTGGTGGGATTGTCCTTTCCCTTAAAAGTGACCCTCAAGCCTGGAATGTCTGTGAAACAGCAGAAAAGATGAGCAGAGCTCCTTCCAATCAGGCTCCCCTTCATAGTACTCAGACCCAGGACCCCGGTCCCTGTCCCCCTGGGGCCCTACAGGAGTGCCCACCATAGATGGATCACACTCTGTGTTTAGCTGATATTGTCTTTATGCTGCCACCAGGACCAGCCCCAGTCTCCTGGGTTCTTCAGATGGTGTTGAGCACACAGACCACCCAATTTTGTCTTTTCTGATTTATGACCTGCAGTATTGCCTGAAACAGTGGAGGCAGTCAGCGCTCCTTCTCCACCAAGACCTAGAGGACCAGGAATATAATCCCAATTGCATATTTAATGCTTCCAGGGTTCAGGCAGTTTTCTAAACATTTAATAAGCTTTGCTTTTCATTTAGGGCTTCCTCGGTGGCTCAGAGGTAAAAAAAAAATCCATCTGCAATGTAGGAGACACAAGAGATGTGGGTTTGATCCCTGGATCGGGAAGATCCCCCAAAGGAGGGCATGGCAACCCACTCCAGTATTCTTGCCTGGAGAATCCCATGGATAGAGGAGCCTAGCAGGCTGGAGTCCACGGGGTCACAAAAGAGACACAACTAAGCAATTAAACAACAACAACATAATACCCTCCTTACATGGAGCATTGTGAAGACTCAGGTAGACCAAATACCTGGTCCAAGAAGATGCCAGATACACAGTGCTTAAGATCTTCTTCCCTAAATGACACACTGCACAGAGGCAGTGAGATAGAGTTTATGCTTTCTGTTGGGCTTCCCTCATAGCTCAGTCGGTAAAGAATCTGCCTGCGATGCAAGAATCTGCGACCCAGGTTTGATTCCTGGGTCGAGAAGATCTTCTGGAGAAGGAAATGGCAACCACTCCAATATTCTTGCCTAGAAAATCCCATGGGCAGAGGAGCCTGGCAGGCTACAGTCCATGGGGTCACAAGAGTCGGGCATGACTTAGCGACTTAACCACCATGGTTACCAGGGGAAAGGGGAGGAGGGATAAACTTGGAGATTGGAATTGACATATACACAGTGCTAGATATAAAATAAATAACTAATAAAGACCTGCTATTTAGCACAGGAAACTCTACTCAATACTCTGTAATGACCTATGTGGGGAAAGAACCTAAAAAAGAGCAGATACATGTGTACGTACAACTGATTCCCTTTGGTGTACAGTAGAAAGTAAAACAACATTGCAAATCAACTATCCTCTAATAAACATTTAAAAAAAGAAACTCGATTTTCTGAGCCCTTTCTGAGCAAGGCTCAGGACAGTTTCCTCTCGGAAGTGAACACAGAGGCCTTAATTCCTTTTTTAGAGTTTTTGATGCAGGGATGTTTTCTGTTTAAACTTCTGAATGAAAATGGAGAAACATCTTCTTTTTCTTTTCATATGTGTCTTTCAAACATGCATCCCCAAAAACCATTTCTGTAAACCTCTCATAATGTTACAGCACCCGATCATGTGATCCTCAGTCATTGTAATGATCAGTATGTAACATCAGTGGCAAAGAATCTAAACGACTAGCTTTTTGTTGTTCAGTCACTAAGTTGTGTCCAACTCTTTACGACCCCATGGACTACAGCATACCAGGCTCCCCTGTACTTCACTATCTCCCAGAGTTTTCTCAGATTCACGTCCACTGAGTCGGTGATGCCATGCAACCATCTCATCCTCTGTTGCCCCCTTTTCCTCCTGCCCCCAATCTTTTCCAGCATCAGGATCTTTTCTATTGAGTCCATTCTTCATATCAGGCAGCCAAAGGATTGGAGTTTCAGCATTAGTCCTTCCAATGAATATTCAAGGTTGATTTCCTTTAGGACGGACTGGTTGGATCTCCTTGCAGTCCAAGGGACTCTCAAGAGTCTTCTCCAACACCACAGTCCAAAAGTGTCAATTCTTCGGCGCTCAGCCTTCTTTATGGTCCAACTCTCACATCCATACATGACTACCAGAAAAACCATAGTTTTGAGGGGACTCCAAAGGCAGCTCCCTGTGCTGTCGGAACTCCCTGAAGGGATCCACTGATGGAGAGGTTGCCAAAGGAAAGACATAAATCATGTGACCTTCTGCTTGTCCCCAGTCTCCACACAGAGATGTCAGGATGATGACAGTGATGAATAAGGCCACAGAGCAAGCAGGGGGAGAAAGCTGGCAGCAAAGCCAGGTGTGTGGTGGGATGCAGGTGAGCAACTGAGCAGGTGGTCCACGAAGGAAGACCTCTCTTCAAGGACCACCCTGCAAGGACCACCATGTCTCTATAATCTCAACTGAGGCTTGAAAGTCAGATACTTCCTTCTCATACAGTGCTCCTAAGAATTTGCGGGAGCCCTCCAAAGTTTAAGAAACTGGGAAAGTCTTGATAGACTCTGAAAGGGAGGAAAGCGTTTTAAATTTCAGAGATCTGGCAGCTTTTCAGAGGAATCGGAGCCCTCTCCATGGTGACACGGGACCAGCCCCAGCAGTGCCTTTGCATGCGATACTCTGCAGCTCTTCTAGTCTCCCTCTCCACCTCCTTTCCTTCCTCTCCAGTTGCCGAAGCCCCTGTCCTTGCCTTGACTTACAGGGGCCAAGCTCTCTGCATTCAGACAGATCTGGGATCAAACCGAGGCTCCACCACCTCCCAGCTGTCCATCCTTGGATTAGTTACTTCACTTTTCAGAGCCTCAGATCCTCATTTGTAAACACAGCAGCATAATTCTGGCATCTCCCTCTTGGGTTCCTGTACAGGTTAGATAAAATATGAGTGAAGAGTCACTCCTTAATAAATACTAGTTTCCTAAGTACTTCCCCCAGGACAGTTTTCAGTATCCATAATGTTGCTGTTGTCATTAAGTCATGTCTGACTCTTTGCAACCACATGGACTGCAGCCTACCAGGTTCCTCTGTCCATGGGATTCTCCAGGCAAGAGTACTGGAGAGAGTTGCCATTCCCTTCTCCAGGGGATTTTCCTGACCCAGGGATCGAACCAGCACCTGCTGCATTGCAGGCAGATTCTTTATCACTGAGCCACCTTGGAAGCCCAGTATCCATAACAGTGACAATAATATAATATTAAGTGACCATTATGTACTGCTGCTGCTAAGTCGCTTCAGTCGTGTCCGACTCTGTGTGACCCCATAGACGGCAGCCAACCAGGCTCCCCGTCCCTGGGATTCTCCAGGCAAGAACACTGGAGTGGGTTGCCATTTCCTTCTCCAATGCATGAAAGTGAAAAGTGAAAGGGAAGTCGCTCAGTTGTGTCCAACTCCTAGCGACCCCATGAACTGCAGCCCACCAGGCCCCTCCGTCCATGGGATTTTCCAGGCAAGAGTACTGGAGGAGGCTGTATGCTAAACATTCACACTTTGTTGTCTTATTAATTCGTATTAATTCTTACAACAACCCTATGATACAGATGTGCTTTTAGAGTTGAGAAAATCAAGTCCCAACAAGATTATGTAATCTATCCAAGGACACAGACAGAAAATGGCTAAGTAGGGATTCTAGCCAACCATCTGACTCCAGACCCACCCACTTAGCCACGACCACCATGGTGCCTAAGAACATAGTACCTCTTCTCTTCCCTCCTTCCTTTATTTTCTTTCTTCCTTATGATTTCCTCTAATCTACCTTCTTTCCCTGGGTTGAATTGATCCATGAGTCCTTTACACATATAATGCACTGGGGGGCTTTTAAAAACCATTCATGTAAAGTTATCTTAATTGTCAATCACTCAACATCTTTGGGCTGCCATGCACTGGCTGGGGCATGTAGTGCCATCTGAGCCCCCACAAGGCTTCTTTCAAGCAAACAGCCAAACTCAGTATCCCCATTGGGCAGAATTTAAATAAGAACCGAGACTCAATCTCTAAAGGACGCAAGCGGTGTGCACATTTGCAGGAATTTGCACACTTTATAACTGACACCTGGATGTTTGGCTCTCTTCCCAGCACTTTTCATAACGGTGTCCACACAAATTAACAAAAATGACCTAAACGACAAGGTCAACTAAGCTCTCTTAAGCACCTGCAATGTGCGGGAACTGTTCCAGCCACTTTAAATATATTATTCGCCCACAAAGAACTCAATGAGTTAAGTACTCTATTTATCCCCATTTTACAGAAAAGGAAACAGGCTCGGAGAGGTTAAATAGCTCGTGGGTTCTTTAGCAAATAAGAGGCAGAGCCAGCAATCAAACCCACATCTCTCTGATTCAAAAGCTTATCCTTTTAACCTCTATACTCTGCTGCCTCTCCAAAGCAGTTAAATAAAAGATAAGGCTACATCTTAGTAAGCACCAAATGAAGAGAGAGGGAATTTATATTCTGAAAATTCAAAGAGAAGAGACATGAGTGAAAGATGGCAAAGGCTAGTGACTGGCTGTTACCTGGAAAATTTTTATTTCCTCTCTAAAGGATCCTCAGTTTCTTTAATTGAGAATTGGAAATAATAGGATCCTTCTCAGGAGGTCAGCATAAGGATTTAAGAGGATAACAGAGGAGATAGCAGAGAGGGGCTTGGTTTGTGTTTGGACATAGACGATTTGCATCAAGGATCCTTGATTGGATCTGAGTAGGTTTCTTGGAGGGGGAGGAGGATGCTGCCTTTCCCTTCCTGCAGTTGTGAATCCAAGTTTGAGATGAAAGGAACCCTAAGATGTGTGGGAATATGAAGATGTGACTTCCTCAGCTTGCCTGCGGGAGCAATCTGACGGCCTCAAATAATTGTCTCGAAAGAACCAATTCAGAGAAAGTACATTATGGGAGGCAAGAAAATTGCCTAATCCTTGTGCTGCTGAGTCCTCAATTTGCAGAAGCTCAGAATCAAAATAATGAGGAAATAAGCATTGGAGCCGTTCTAAGACGGTTTCTCTGTGAATGCCCCACTGTCGGTCAGTCACTACACGGCTTCACCTTTGAGGCTGGAGAAGTTCTCGAGGCCACTCGGGGCTAGCTGTGACATTGGGAAAAGTATAAGTGGAGTGAATGGAGCACAGAAACGACCAGTAGAAAGGCTTGAGGTCTGAGGGGGCTAACGTCACAACTCGGCCACTCACCAGCTGTGCGGACCTGCAGATAATCTTCTCTGCCTCTCTGGACCTGCTTGGGAAAGGCTTCTGTTGCTAAAACACAAAAAGGAATCTGAACACAGAAGGCGCCTGTGGAAGATGTTCAGTGATTATCAATGTAGCACTGCCCCCTCCTTATCACCTATGGAACTCTGATCAGATCGCCAAACCTTCTGTGCCTCAGTTTCCTTATCTGGTAGAAGGAAGGTGTGATTGCATTTACCCACAGATTGTTGAGAGGATTAAATGAGAAAATGGGAGTAAGCAACTCAGCACAATGCCCAGCACATGGCAAGCAATCCACAGACAGTATGTATTGCTACTGTTTTCATTAACTATTGACTCTAAGTCCTTTTGGTTAGTAGTTAAGCACATGAATTTTGCTGTCAGATCAACCCAAGTTTGACTCTGCTGCTGCTGCTGCTGTCGCTTCAGTCGTGTCTGACTCTGTGCGACCCCATAGACGGCAGCACACCAGGCTTCCCCGTCCCTGGGATTCCCAGCTGGGTGAATAACTTATGGGAATTAATTTCTTGGGACCTCAGTTTGCTCAACTACAGAGGTGGGAATGATACTACTATTGCTACCTTGCAGGGTTGCTATGAGGCTTTCATGGGACCATCTATAGAAACCCAGGGTATAGAACATAGCTTAAAAGAGGGTGGCTGCTGTTGGGGGTGGGGGGGGGGGGCTATTCCCAGGTAATTCAGATCTCATAAGTGACATTCCATGACAAGGGGAGAAAAATCTGAATGCCACTGGGATGGGGCTCAGGACTGATGACACCAGGTTCAGGGCTGGAGCATCTGTGCTTTGGAAAGGGACCTCATCTGGGTGCTGAATTTGCAACTCATTTATTGAGCATTGACTGTGCTGGGGCTTCCTTAGAGGCTCAGATGGTAAAGAGTCCACCTGTGATGCAGGAGATTCGGGTTCAATCCCTGGGTCAGAAACATCCCCTGGAGAAGGGAATGGCTACCCACTCCAGTGTTTTTGCCTGAAGAATCCCATGGACAGAGGATCCTGGGGGCTACAGTCCACGGGGTTGCATAAAGAGTTGTACATGACTGAGTGACATATACTTTCATTTCCTGTGTACTGGGGTACAAAGATGGAAACAAGGAGCTAGCAAGCAGTTCCCACGACCCATGTGGATTTGGGCAGAAGGGAAACAAGTGTACACTGAGTGTCCACTAAGGGTTCATACTACACTGGATGTTTTATGTACTACAACCCACTGAATTCCCATAGTAACCCTTTGAGACAGCATGTTAGCCCCCTAGGGCTAGCATAACAAAATGTCATACCATAGGGAATTCACATGACAGAGATTTATTTTCTCATGGTTCTGGAGGCTAGAAGTCCAAGATCAAGGTGTTGACATGTTGGTTTCTCCTGAGGTTTCTCTCCTTGGCTTGCAAATGGTCACCTTCTTATTGCAACCTCACAAGGTCTTTTCTTTGTGTGCACACAGCCCTGCTGTCTAGCGTATCCAAATTCCCTCCTCTTATAAGGACACCAGTCTGATTCCCTGGGCTTCCCTGGTGGCTCACATGGTAAAGAATCTGCCTACAATGTGGGAGATCCAGGCTCAATCCCTGGGTCGAGAAGATCCCCTGGAGAAGGGAATGGCAAAACACTCCAGTTTTCTTGCCTGGAGAATCCCATGGACAGAGGAGCCTGCTGAGCTACAGTCCAGGGGGTCACAAAAGAGTCAGACATGACTGAGCAGACACAGCATAGCATAACCTTAAAAAATCCCATGACCCTATTGATGGGATTATAAAACGTTCAACCTCTATGGAAAACAGTAGAGTTCTTTTAAATAAAATGAAAACAGAACTACCATATGACATAGCAATTCCACGTCTGAGTACACATCCCAAAGAATTGAAAACACTATATCAGAGATACTTGTACACCCATAGCAGCATTATTCACAAGAGCCAAAAGATGCAAGCAACCCTAGTGTCCAGTGACAGGACAGTGGATAAACAAAACATGGCATGTACATAACATGGAATATTATTAAGCCTCAGAAAAGAAGGAAATTCTGACACACATTACAGCATGGACAAATCTCAAAGCCATAATGCTAAGTGAAATAACCCAGTCACAGAAAGACAAATACCTTATGAGTCTATTTATTAGCTCATTATTGACCAGGAGATTTTTGCAAAAACTAACGCCTATGCCCAGAGATTTGTTATGCAGGAGATATTGATACGTCTCCCGTCAATAATGTTCAGGTAACAAAAGACAAATTAATATGTCTCTGGTCAATAATGTGTTCCATACAAAGTTGGGGGGGCGGGGGGGGGAATCCCATGACCTTCCTAGATCTCAGTTTTCTCACCAGCAGAATGGAGCCCATATCTCATAAAATGGGAGATTGACCTAAATCACCTGTCGGAGTTAAAGAACTTAGTGAAGGACTTCCCTGGTGGTCCAGTGGTTAAGAACTTGCCTATCAATGCAGGGGACACAGGTTCAGTTCCTGATCTGGGAAGATTCCACGTGCCTTGGGTCAACTACACTTGTGTGCTACAACTACTGAGCCCACACACCTCAACTATAGAAGCCTGCTCGCTACAACCTGTGCAAGAGAAGCCACTGCAACAAGAAGCTCCCGTAATGAGAAGCTCCACATCATAACTAGAGAGCAGTCCCCGCTTGATTGCTGCAACTAGAGAAAGCCCTTGTGCAGCAATGAAGACCCACCCAGTGTGGCAAAAATAAATAAATTAAATTAAATTAAATTTTTAAAGAAGCACTTGGCAGAGAGGAGATAATTTCCCCCCACCACCATGCACCCTCTCTCCATTTCCACTTCCCCTTCCTCCTTTCTCGTCTTTGCATCCTCGACACCTTCGCCAGAGCTTCTTGGCTCATGCCAGGCATGCATATTTCCTCCATTGTCGACCAGTTTTCTACCTCTTAGTCTCCAGTGTTATCTGAACTCTCTGCTGCTCGGCTGGCAGAGAATCATCTTAATCTCTTCATCGCCAGGTACCTGAGCTGAGTTTTGAATTAGGGAAAGTGAACGCAAGTGGTGGAGATCCAAATGACAGGGCTTTGAGAAAAAAGTTTGATTTTTGTATCATGTAACAAGGACCGACATTTGAAATAAAGCTAGGAGTATTTTTTAAATTCCATCAACAGATATGAAAATTGATTTGGTGTCCAATTAAAATCCCATAGATTCGAAGTCCTCCTATGGACGGGGACATTTTACAGATGTGTATTTAATGCATAATTCATGAGAAAGAGGTATGATTTATTTATGTTTATCTATGAGTATGGGCTGAGCAGGAGCGACTTTAAACGAATAGTTTTACAGCCTTGAAAAATGAAAGAGGCTCCATTTTACATTCATAATTAAAGGGCCACCATTAACTGGGCTGCCCAGGTGGTGCTGCTGCTGCTGCTGCTGCTAAGTCACTTCAGTCATGTCTGACCCTGTGCGACCCCATAGACAGCAGCCCACTGGGCTCCCCAGACCCTTGGATTCTCCAGGCAAGAACACTGGAGTGGGTTGCCTTTCCTGAACTCGCCTGCCAATGCAGGAGACATAAGAGATGCAGGTTCGATCCCTGGGTCAGGAAGATCCCCTGGATGAAGGGAATGGCAACCCACTTCAGTATTCTTGCCTGGAGAATCCCATGGACAGAGGAGCCTGGTGAGCTATAGTCCATGCGGTCACAAAGAGTTGGACACAACCGAGCTACTAACATGCACACAGATGACTGAGCATAGTGTAGGCACAACTCAGCCTGTCCGCAAGCCAGCGGTTTGTGAGAAATGGAACGTCCAGATTCCTAAGGGTTCTGAGAATGGTCCTGGAGGGCTCGTAGGTGACCGAATGGCATCACACAGAGCTTTGCTGGGGCCTCTTTACCAAAACCACTGAGAGACCATTTCAGAATCTGAAGCAGGAGAGGGCACTGGTTCAAGGTAAGATCTGCAGGTGAGGATAAGGTCAGTGCCTGGACCTCATGGGACAACCTGGGGGAGAGACCGGCAGGCAGCCGGCGCTCAGGGACATGCCTCACAGAACTTGGAAACCTAGCAGCACCAGCAGGAAGGCCCTCCCCCGTCTTCATAGCATCACCGTCAAGAGCACTGAACACAAACAGGGATGGGAGCAAGTTCTAGACCTTGAGTCCTTCACTGAGCCTCCCTCAGTGCCAAGTTTACTCATCTGTCAACTAGGGTAACGACAGCAACAGTCTCACAGGAGTATTGCAAGGAATGAAATAGGAGCGTACGTCTTACCGGATCCCCTCTAACGCTGTTGGTATCGCCTCCCTTAGCAATGAGTAAGGGGACCTCACGGCCCACTTCCGGCATAATCGAACAGCGTCCCCTTCACGCTCCCTGTGTCCCTGTTCAGACAGTTAATCATCTAAACAAATTAATAGTTCCCCTAGAGAAGAAAACCGAGGTGAAAGAAGTAACTTGCCCCAGATCACACAACAGAGCCAGGCTCACACCCCGACATTCATCTCCACTCCTTCCTGCCTCTGATTCGGAACTGACCTCCCAGTGCTCTTAGTAAAGAGGCTCCAAGCAATGTCAGTCGCCTGGGGGCCTGGGAGCCATGCAAGACCGTCCTCAGAACCTCTGGGGTTCTTGAAGCTTTGCTCCTCACATGCCACATAGGTGGGCTGAGCCATGTCTATATTATGCTCAGTTAACTTCTCATCCTTTGATTATGAATATACAACTGCCATCCTTCACCTGTTTAGGATTGCTCCTGGGGTGTTAAAACTCTCTAGCACATTTGCCTACATGAGGCACAGGCCAAGGATGCCCCAGAGGGTGGACAGAGTGCACCCCAGGGAGCCAGAGAAAACCATCAGGATGCAGAGGAGCTGAAACCCCAGCCGAGGCCAAGGGGTGCATGCAGGGCCCCTGCAGCATCTGCTCCAATAGGTCTGGTGGCAACATCTGTGGTCTGGCTCTTGCAGCTCCCAGGAGGTACCTGTGATCTGAGCTACTGTCCCAAGTGTTCCCTGAGCCAGCATCTATCACACATGGTCCAGGGAGACCACAGCCTGAGATGATGTTGAAGGGGAAACAAAGCCTGGGAGAGCGTTGATGGAGCTTCAGAGTTTACCCCGAGGACAGTGGGGAGCAACTAATGGGGAAACTGAGACTACATGTGATCTGATGAGCACTTTCAAGCAATCACCCTAACTGCGGCATTGTAAAAAATAAAAAAACCCCAGGGATGATCAGTACTCATCAAAGTGAAGAGGGGCGAGTGAGGAAGAAGAAGGTGACCAGGCAAGGGCCTGGCATGTGTGAAGGCTCTGCCTCTCCATCACTATCGAATCTCATACCTGGGAGACCAGAGAACACACACAACCCCCAAGGGGCCCAGGGTTCAGGGGAGGGGAGCACCTGAAGATGGTCCATGGACAGTCGCATCTCCATGGCAACACACTCACTTTCCTGGGACACAAAGATCTGGAGGGTGAGGTTGGATCTTCCAGTATCTTCTGGAGAATCATTCATTCATTCGTTTGCTTGTTCATTCATCCAATAAATATTCACCAAGCTCCTCCTAGGTACCAAGCCCCATAAGGGAAACAAGGACAAACCAAACCCATAAGATATGTCCTCATGGAGCTCAATGTCAACCTTCACATCTCCACGATGACAAGCCGGTCTTCTCAACCAGGATCCTCGGAGTTCCCAGGAGAAGGGGGAAAGGCGGTCACTTTGGGAACAAACCCCTGGTGGCTTTAGTAGACTTCCCTGCAGTACCTGAGGCTCCAGCAGCCTCTCCTGCTGACCCAGCGCTTCTTCCAGAAACGGACAAAGCCTGAGCAGGGGTCTCGATGTCATGTACACGTTCAAAGGGTTCAGCACAGGCCCTTGTTCCTGAAAATAATCAAGTCTCAGGCAGCACCCGCCTAGTGAGGAGGCAGAATCTAATTGCCACAAGGAAAGCAAAACAGCACAAGCTGGTTGGTTGCCTGAATGTTCTTGGCTCCAGAGAACCATAAACCAGGGCTGGTTCATATGCAAAACAGCTTTGTTCAGACCTCTGCTTGTTCCGGCTCTCCACCTTCAAAGGCGAGACGTTGCTTTGTTTGCAGACTTGGAGGCTTTTTCAGGACGCACGTCTACAGAGTCAGCTCCTCCGCGCTTAGAGGCTCTGCAAAGGCCACTGAACTCCTGGAGGATAAGCCTTTCCCCTGAATTTCCCAGACCTCAAGGCTGCTGGGAACTTATTCGTCTCTTTATCCATTAGCTTCTCCTCAAATGTTCTTGATATCAGAAGAATTATAACAACTATGACAATATTGTCAAAGACCGTTCATTGAGAGGCTGATATGTGACATGTGTGTGTCAGAATAGTGTTAGTCAGTCAGTTGTGTCCGACTGATTGCAACCGCAGGGACTATAGCCCACCAGGCTCCTCTGTCCATGGGGATTCACCAGGCAAGGATATTGGAGAATTGAATGGGTTGCCGTTCCCTTCTCCAGGGGATCTTTCCAACCCAGGGATTGAACCCATATCTCCTGCATTGCAGGCAGATTCTTTACAGACAGAGTCACCAGGGAAGCCCAAGGAATGGGTGGGTTGTGCTCAAAAAACCTGAACTCCCCAAAAGGTTTTTCAGCAAAGCATTTTTTAAGACCAGTTGAAGGAGGGGCATCCGGGTATGCAATCAACTCATGCACAATTCTCTGATTGGCTGACAGGGAGGAAACAGGGCAGTGTCACGGGCATCAACATTAGCAATCCTTAGGTACCAGCAGTCCTAAGGATTCCTTAGGGCTTCCCTGGTCGCTCAGCTGGTAAAGAATCTGCCTGCAATGCCAGAGATGTGGGTTCAATCCCTGGGTTGGGATGATCCCCTAGAGAAGGGAACAGCTACCCATGCCAGTATTCTGGCCTGGAGAACTCCATGGACTATTCCATGGGATCACAAAGAGTTGGACATGACTGAGTGACTTCCATTTTCACTTTTCTGGCACCAGCAGGTCTGGGGGCTACATGACCATCAAGTAGTTAATTTATTCCATTTGCTAGTGGCTTTAACATATGTAGGGGCTTCCCAGGTGGCTCAGTGGTAATAAAGAATCCACCCGCCAATGCAGGAGACACAGGAGACTTGGTTTCAATCCGTGGGTCAGAAAGATCCCTCAGGAAATAAACATCTGATACTATTATCCAGTACTTCAGAGAAGAGATAAAGTAGAGGATATGGGGGAGGGCTCTGCACCAGAAAGGCCCCACAGGGTCCTGCTCAGGCACAATGATATGGTAATTGGCTGAGGTCTCTTTTGCAGCCCTACCAATTCTCCTCTTCCTACTGCCAAATCCTGCTCCTTTACCTTCCAACAAGTGTTGAGCCCTAGAACTCTCCCTTCTAAACCTCCAGACAAATCTCCACCTCAGTCTGTTTCCTGGGAACCTGATCCACCACAGTGGATTTTATTATACCTTTTCTGCACAAAAGAAAGCAGAGGCTCAGAGAGGTGGTATAATTTGCCCCAGGCCACTCAGCCAGGAAGTAGACTTGGTGCTTGGGGTCCTAGACCCCAGCTTCAAAACCCCTTCAAAGGATTCCATCCTTTCACTGAATCCATTCCTTTCCTTCTGTCTTCCAATAAATGCTGGTTCCAAGGTTCACGAGTTCCCTCCGATGAATCTCCTTAACACATCCCTCCACCCTCCCTAGCACTTCTGCTGAAAGAGCAAAGCAGGGATGCCCTTTCTAACTCTCCTGGCCAGCGGGTTATCAGGATGCTCGGCAGACAGGAAATAATGTCAAAATCAGGTTCGAAAAGGCTCTGCAACCCTCGGGGGCAAACCGGTCACAAAAAATTTATTTCTTCCAAATCAAATCAGATCAGACTCTGAGTTCCATCTGCCGAGGTAGTGACAAATGAAGTCTCGGTTGGGTTTTGCTGTCCCTCCTCTCTGTGAAATCCTCCAGGTTTCTCGATGCCCGGAGAATGGAAGAGAGACGTGGACCTCAGATGGATGGGGTCCTAGAATCAGTGCCAATTTTTCTGTTTTGTGACACCTGTTGAACCCATTTTTCAGCAATCTCTGGCTGTTGATGCCTAATTAGGCTCAAAGTAGCCACGGCCAGAGATCCCCTCTCACTGACCACTGGTCCAGCCACAAAGGCTTGCACCACTGCTGGCAGCTTCCACCCTTGCACAGGCATCCTGAGAGGGTCACCGACGTCACCACCCACAGAACCGCCCTCAAATCCCATGCCCTCTCTCATCCAGGGACCCCAACCCCATCCCTACCACCAGAGCTATTTCCATCTCATCCAATCCTTAAGAATTTTACTTTAAAAAAAAAACCCACACACTTTTTTCACCTCAAAAGGAGTTAGATTTAGGAAATAAAGTCTTTCCAGTTCTTCCCAGGAGCAAAGAATCTATCCTGGAAACACGTCCTCCCTGCTTAACCCACGGAGATTCTTGTACCTATTGCAGGGGAAAGTCAATTTTGACTCTACATTGGAATTGTTTCTTTGACTTGGTTTTCATTGCTTTTGTTATTATAATCACACAGAAGGGCCTGCCTCAAAGAATCCTGACCTTTTCTGACTGTTAAGCTAAAGTGCTTTTGTTCAGAACCCAGTCTACCTGTATACCGGAGGAAAGTAATGGGGCTGGGCCTTGACGCTGCCAGGCATTTCACTCTCTCTCTCTCTCCCCCTTCCTTCATCAACTTCTCACCTCCCTTTTCTCTCCTTGACTTCATTATCTTCCACTACAGTATGGGTCTTCTCTACAGGACAGGAAAAAATGACAGCTGCCAGCACCTACAACTTACATACTCCTTTATATTTCCAGCCAAAAACAAGACTGTCTTTCCTTCAGCATCAGTTCCAGGGAAGAGTGCCCATTGGCTCTCCTAAGGTCACATGATCACTCACTGAGCCAATTACTGATGCCTGAGGTATAGAGTTCAATGATCAGCCAGACCTGAGCCATATCCCGATCTCATTGGCCAGATCTGTTATCAGAAGGAGAGAGATGCAAAACCCTGCCAGATTTTTTTTTTCCAGTAGCTACTTTACTTAAACATGCTTATCTGTACCCACAGTCTCCAAGAACATCAAGTCATGACAGCAAGAGCATGGACATTTGATGAGAGTTGTCAAAGCTAGAAGATTTTCTTTAAAGTAACTTGGAAATTCACTTTTAGAAGTGAGAAGATGATGGAAGGGTAACTGATCAACATCCAGACGCCCACCTTCAATTGATTCCAAACAGACAGCACATAATTATGCTATTTACCTGGAGATCTCATATGCCAGACGACAAATGTTTCTCTGCAATTATCTGATTTTGCGCTGCCTAATTTAGATGTTCAAGTTGTCAGGAAAGAGCACTTATCCATAAATATAAAATTAACGTATGTGTATCATCCGGTTATAAGATAATCAGTAAACACGGTATTTAAGAAAAGTGTACAGTAATTACTGAGGCATGTTGTTTGGGGGCATATTTCAGGTAATGAAATAACTGAACATGAGTTTCTATTTAAATGTCATTCATCTGCAGATAAGAAAATATTCTGCAGCACTTAAGCCATAACATCTCTCAGCCTGACTGTGCATTTGGTAGCAGTTGCTACTAGTTCTCTTTCACAATGAGAGGAACTAAGGTTTACTTCTCTGGCTCAGAACCCAGAAATAAGGGTTATTAAATCTTCAATAAAATTTTCCACATCCCTTTCACATTGGCCTCATACCAAAAAAAAAAAAAAAATGAAATAACTTCTATAAGCATAAAGCTTGACTTACAGTTGACCTCAGCACTGAGACAGAAGAGGGGAACAGGGCAACAGGCAGGAACAGGCAGTTTGTAGAGTGCCTCGTATGTGCTGGGTACCGTGCAAAGAGAGTATTTCCCATGTGCTATCTCACTATACACACACTGCCTTTTGTAGGGGATGAGGCCGAGCCTCAAAAGGCTGACTTTGTACACCCAAGGTCATACAGCTTGTGAGGGGCAGAGCTGGAGCTAGAAATCAGGCCTGCTGGTCTCCAAGGTCCATGCTCTCACTGCCGCCACATGGGTTCATAAGCAGGGAGCTAAAAGGGATGGATACCAAGGTTTCCTTCAAACTGTCAGGTTCCATGAGGCCAGTTTTGGTGGCTCTGCTCATACATGACACCAAAATAGCATCTATGAATCAGGGCTCAAGAGAACCGGATTCTGCTGGGTAGTTCTGTCATCTGTTGTACTTTGCAACGCAAAACCTGTCAGCGTTATCTTGCTTGCTGCAGACGTTACACCCTCCCTTGAGGATGGCAGGTGATAGAGCTTAGCACATGGACCAGAGGCCACAGAGTATGGATTTTGGACTCAAACCACCCACACTGCACTATTTCCCATCTGCGACTATCCCTGGGAATATAGGCAAGGGATTTCTCCCCTCTAAGCTCCAGAACTCTCACCTGTAAAATGAGGTCAAATATATTCATCTCACCTTTACTACTCTGAAATTACTACCTGATTTTTGTTTAAATATATTATTTACTTGGACCAGAGCATATAAATTGGGTGTTTCTGCCTTCTTCATACTTAGAATAGTAATGAAACTATTTCACAGTTTGAAATGTCTGAAATGCATTTATTTGTCCATTCAATAATTATTTTATAGAGTGCTAACTATGTGCCCAGAGAAGGCAATGGCACCCCACTCCAGTACTCTTGCCTGGAAAATCCCATGGGCAGAGGAGCCTGGTAGGCTGCAGTCCATGGGGTCGCTAAGAATCTGACACGACTGAACGACTGAGCGACTTCACTTTTCCCTTTCATGCATTGGAGAAGGAAATGGCAACCCACTCCAGTGTTCTTGCCTGGAGAATCCCAGGGATGTGAGAGCCTGGTGGGCTGCCGTCTATGGAGTTGCACAGAGTCGGACACGACTGAAGTGACTTAGCAGCAGCAGCAGCTATGTGCCAGACACTGTGCTAAGCCTTGTATATATATGTATGTATGTATGTATATATATATTTATATATATACATACATATATACACTAGAGAACAAACAGATGCAATCCTGCCTTTTTGGAGCTTACTATCCACCTGGTGAGAGAGATATATGGTTTAGAAATGTGTTCAACTTCAATTAATTGTTTTTAAAATACCAACACATCTTGCAACATAAGTGCATTTGTGGCTTGCAAAATACACTCATAGTAAAGAAAACTAGCAGCAGCTCAGTGATATCATGAGGGTCCCTGGATCTTCCTGTCTTCTGTTATTCTCAGTGAGAGAATTAGGTCTTGCCTCATGGTCACAAAATGGCTGCCACAACTCAAAGTATCACATCTTCACATGGCAGTTTTCCAAAAGGAAGGAATTCTTCTTTTATGAGGGAGAAAACGTTTTGCCAGAAACTCCCAGTAGAGCTACTCCTTAGATGTCATTGGCCAGAACTGGGTCACGTGTCCACGACAAAACCCAGGCGGTTTTGGAAATGAATTGGAATTTCCACAGATAACCTAGACCAACTGTGATTCATCCTCCAAGGCTGAACATACTGCCTTTTCCTTCAGAAGAACAAAGGCGGGGAGGAAATGTTTGTTGGGCAAAAACAAAACCAGCAGTGCTTGCCACAACAGGCAGATGAGCCATGTCAGATACAGCCTGGGTTGGGTGTGAAGCAATCACCTGGAGATGCTGAGAAGCAGGCTGGCCAAGGTGCCAAATGCCCAGTGAGAAAAACAGCCTGGAATATGTAGCTGGCAGTCAGAAGCAAAGGAACAACACAGAGAGTATCAAACTCAAATGCCTACAGGGACCAAGGTTGGTAATAACTCTTGGCAGAGCCCCCGGCAGACGTAAAGGGAAGTAAGGGGGGCCTAGCCCATCTGTCTAGAGGGTCAGCAGCTAGTCAGTAATTCCTGCCAGCAGGAATTCTGACCCAGAGTTACTAGAGCTTCTGAATTTTCCAGAGAAGCCAGAAATCTAGACTTCTTAAGGAAATCTCCCGATTTTCATTTATCTGTTTATTTATTTTTGGCTGCACTATGTCTTCATGTCTGCACACGAGCTTTTTCTCATTGTGGCAAGCGGTGAGGGTACTCTCTAGCTGCGGTGCTAGAGAGTTTTTACTAGTTTTACTCCTACGGTGCAAGAGGGTTTCTCTTGTTCCAGAGCATGGGCTCTAGGCACTTGTGCTTCAGGAGTTGTAGCTCACGCACTTAGATATTGAACGACATGTGCAGTCTTCCCAGACCAGGGATTGAACCCATGTCCTCTGCATTGGCAGGTGGATTCTTAAACACTGGACCACCAGGGAAGCCCCAAATCTCCCAATTTTCAAGTGTTGGTAACAAATTTAAAATATCATTAATAAACTGGTGATCCAAACAAGATAGCTGAGGAACTACATTCTCTGCATAGCCCTCAAGTATGTAGCCCCTGGAGAATCTCTTCTCATCTTTTCCAGAAGGCATGTTCAGAGAAAAGCTGAGTTACGCATGTGTGGGTTCCCATCTCTGGCATCTCCATGCCTCATCATGTTCCTGGCCCACAGTGATGCCCTGAGGTTATATATTTCCAGTCTTTCTAGAACCTTCTAGCCATAGAGCTATTAATATACTTCAGTTCTGGATCATCCTTATCTTTATATCCAGAAGAATCAAGAAGGAAAGTCCTGGAGACCACTCATGATAGCTCTTGAAAAGCAATAGTGTTTTCTTTAAGTGCATTCATCATTAATTTAATTTAATTTAAGCGGTTTCCCAGGTGCTTCAGTGGTAATGAATCCGCCTGCCAATGCAGGAGCCACAGGAGACGTGGGTTCAATCCCTAAGTTGGGAAGATCCCCTGAAGGAGGGCATGGCAACCCACCCCAATATTCTTGCCTGGAAAATCCCATGAATGGAGGAGCCTGGTGGGCTACAGTCCACAGGGTCTCGAAGAGTCGGACACGATTGAGCACACACACATCATTAATTTAACAAATATTGATGCAGCACCTGTTGTATTGCAGGTACTGTCCCAGAAACTAGAAATACAGTGAAATCAAGACAGATGGCCCCTGCCCTGGCAGAGTTTTCCTTCTCTGTGTCTTTGGGGGGCCCCTGACACAACTCTCTGCTCCATCTTTTCCAATGTGGTGTGGTGCCCACCCTGGAACCCCCAGGTTCTGACTCTCTCCTTGCCATCCCAACATTAGTTACTTGGTTTCCTGGAGAATTCTTTACCTTCCGGGCTACCTTTCTATACTTTTCTTCCTAACTTGGGAAAATATAAAGTGATTTTTTTTTTTTAATAAAAAGCTTAAAAGCAAGAGGAGAACATTCTTTCCATCACCATCAAGCATCACTCCTGAGCGATGCTAAGCCACAGGGGTCTCTGTCATTCCTAAAGGGCCTCCCATCAGGGCTCTGGGAAGAGACACAGAGCAAAGTGTGCACCATGTGAGCTCTGCTCCAGCTCAGTGCAAGGTGTAACATCTGCCGTCCCCTCATGGTTTAGAAGGGTGCAGTTGACAAAGTATTTGCATCTCGCTAGGGACTTCTCCAAGTCAGCAAAGACCTAAACCAATGCATCTCAACCCTGACTGCACGCTGGAATCCCTAATTCTGATGCTCCTCTCATATCAAATACGTCAACACCCTTGAGGGTGGGGCCTGGGCATCAGCATTGTGTCAGAGCTCCCCAGGTTGAGAACCAGGTTACAAACCTGAGAGAATGAACCTATAATGAAGCTGGCACTTATACATGAAGAAGAGTTTTACAGACAGGGGGCTTCTCTTCACCAAGGTAACCTTGGAAATGCAGCTTGGCCGCAGAGTGGATAAAGCAATTAACTTGATTTTGTGGTGCTTGCTGTTTGCTGTTTTAGGTGCTAACTCACATCCAACTCTTGGTGATCCCATGGACTGTAGCCCCACCAGGCTCCTCTGTCCGTGGGATTGTTCAAGCAAGAATATGGGAGTGGATTGTCATTTCCTTCTCCAGGGGATCTTCCTGACCCAGGGATGAAACCCAAGTCTCCTGCTTGGCAGACGGATTCTTTAGCTCTGACTCAACTTGACCATCTGTAAAATTCGGGTAGTAATAAGTAATAACTGTCTTGCCAGACTAAATAAGGTAAAGAATATGATTCGTGATGAAAGCTGTTATTAACTGCTCATCTTCCTACTCTCTTCATGGAGAATCATCTGCCAGGTAAGACCAGTCCTGACTCCTACATGGTTTAGGTGTGAGTCCCAGGTTCTGTGAACGAGTGTGTGTGTGTGTGTGGTCTTTTATTCCTGTCTCCCTCATGCACCTCAACCAAAATTTTCATCAAGTCCTGTCACAGGGAGAGGTTCTGATCATTTAGAAGATGCTCACAATTCAACATGTCTGCTGGGCTACCTGGCAGAATTAGAAAAGTCTTTTCCCCTTCATTCAAAACTCTTTCTAGAATATGGTCACGTTTTTCCTTAAAATGAAAAGTGAAGAAAACAGCAGCTCAGTTATGTTTAGTCATCACTACTGTCTAGAGACGGAGAAGGCAATGGCACCCCACTCCAGTACTCTTGCCTGGAAAATCCCATGGATGGAGGAGCCTGGTAGGCTGCAGTCCATGGGGTCGCTAAGAGTCAGACACGACTGAGCGACTTCACTTTCACTTTTCACTTTCATGCATTGAAGAAGGAAATGGCAACCCACTCCAGTGTTCTTGCCTGGAGAATCCCAGGGACAGGGGAGCCTGATAGGCTTCGGTCTATGGGGTCGCACAGAGTCGGACACGACTGAAGCGACTTAGCAGAAGCAGCAGCAACTGTCTAGAGAGACTTGAAATGGCTCTTTCACCTCCAAGCAGAACCAAGAGAAGCCAGTCTTCCCCCAGAGAGTCCCGAGGCAACTGGAGCTGACAGCTCTTAGCCAGCAAGGTTTCTGCAAGCGTGTGTGGAGGTATACTGCAGTGGGGGCAGGGGATGGGGGAGAAGGCTATTATTAAAGGTCAGTGAGGAGGACTTTTCAAAAGAAACCCAATATTGTGGAATAAAAAGAGAAAAGAAAAAATTAATAGCTTTCTATACTTCCCACTGCATCTTAATGTCACCTCTCTGATGACTCAATCCATTTGGTGAAAAATTAGGATTTGAAGCTGACATTCTAGGATCCCCAGTGTCCAAGGGTAGAAGGTCCACATCACACAGGGCAATGAGAGGCAAAGTACGCACTGGCCTTGGAGCCAGACAAGCTTCCATTTTAGTCTCAGCTCAGCCACGGACCAGGCCAACCGATGACTCTCCCTGGACTCCGTTGCCCCACCTATAAAATGAAGGCACTAATAAATCAGACCTACTTGCCTGGATTAAATGAGATGATGAATGGAAAGGCCTTGACTGGTATTTATTGTTCATTTGTTCATTTATTCAGCAAATAATTACTGAGGGCTGACATTCAGCATGCTTTCAGAAGCTGGGGCTTGCAGCCAGGAACAAAACGCAGTTGGGGGTGGAGGATTTTGGCTTGTGTGTCCAGGGAAGGCGTCACCAAGAAGTAGGAGAGTGGGTCATGCAGAAATCTGGCTAAGAGCATGTCAGGCAGAGGAATCAGCAAAGATGCTGAAGAGGAAAGAGGCCTGGAGAGTGTGAGGACCAGCAGAGGCCAGAGCGGATGAGGGAGGAGTCAGAGAGAAAACAGGGGACAGGGCTCTGCGAGGCCCGCAGGATCATTATAAGGATGTGGGATTTACTCTGAGTTGAGAGCTATCGGAAGAGTTTGAGCCTAGGAATCACATGGCCTGCTTATGTTCCCGTATGGTCCCTCTGGCAGCTTGTGGAGAATAGAGTGAATGGGTGCAAAGGAGGAGCCCACTGTAATAACCCAGACCAAAGATGAGGGCGGCCGGGAGCAGGATGATATCCCAAGAGGTGGTGAGAAGTGGCCAAATTCCAGAAATTTTGAAAATATAGGATATGAGGTAAAGAGAGAAGTCAAGGGCAACTCTAAGGTTTGGGTTTTTTTAACCTTTTTAAGTATTATTCAGAAAGAACATAACCTCAAAATAAAGACCAGTCCTTCCCCAAAAGACTCTGGTAGCCTTACACCAGCATCTTATCTATCTATCTACCCATCCACCCATCTCTCCATAACTATAGACATAGATTAGTAAATTACTTTTCCAGTTTAATGAGGAACTTCCTGAAAACCAACGTTAATAAAACAAATTATTTGTAATAAGTAAGTCCACCAGCCCCTCGGAGCTCGGTCAGTAAAGAAACCACCTGCAATAGAGGAGACCTGGCTTCAATTCCTGGGGTTAATTCAATAGAAGATCCCCTGGAGAAGGAAATGGCAACCCTCTCCAGTATTCTTGCCTGGGAAATCCTATGGACAGAGGAGTCTGGCAGGCTACAGTCCATGGGGTTGCAAGAGGCAGACACGACTTAGCAACTAAACCACCACCACCGGTCCACCAGCCAGCCTCCTTACGAACCTAACAGTGTCATTTTACCTGGACAATAGGTTCTGGGTGGAAGAATTTCTCTTGGGTTTAGTTTCTCCTCTAAGTGTACTTTTCCCTAGTACTCCCCACAAGGAATTCAGAGTTCTCTGCTATTTCTGTGACACCTTCAGAAATCCTAATCGAGTGGTTTTGAATGGAAGAAAGCACTTCAGAAGGCCCCAAGGTACCAAGCTCACCCAACATCATATCTCCTTGCATGATCTGTGGGTCAGTCACTCAGCCTCAAACCTCGGCCTCCTATTGGTTAAAAAGGGACCAATGATATAATCCCTCATCTACCTGGAAAGGTAGCCAGCCTCGTAGACAGCCCCGTGATTCTCATCTCCTGAGGGTCACACTGGCAAAGTCCCCTCCCACACTTGATAGGCTGAGCTGGTGATCAAAAGGATATCACAGGAATGTGTGACTTCCAGTGTTAGGGCATGAAGGACATTGCCTCTCTGCCTTGGTCTCTCTTGGACCGCTTGCTCTGGGGGAAGTCAGAAATCATATTGTGAGGACTCCCAAGCAGCCCTAATGCAAAAATCCATGAAGAACAGAGCCTTCCAGCCACCAGCCTACACCAACCTGCCAGCCATGTGAGGGCACCATCTTGGAAGTGGGTCCTACCTTCCCAGTTAAGCCTTCAGATGACACCTTGACCAAAACCTCCTTTAGAGATCCTAAGTCAGAACCACTCAACTGAGTTGCTCCCAAATTCCTGACTCTCAGAAACTGTGAGACAATAAAGGTTTCTTGATATTTAAAGATGCTAATCTGAGGGGTAATTTTTTGAGTTCATTCATTTCAGTTCAGTCACTCAGTTGTATCTGACTCTTTGCAACCCCATGGACTGCAACACACCAGGCTTCCCTGTCCATCACCAGCTCCCAGAGCTTACTCAAACTCATGTCCATTGAGTTGATGATGCCACCCAACCACCTCATTCTCTGTCATCCCCTTCTCCTCCTGCCTTCGATCTTTCCCAGCATCAGGGTCTTTTCAAATGAGTCAGCTCTTTGCATCAGGTGGCCAAAGTATTGGAGTTTCAGCTTCAGCATCAGTCCTTTCAATGAATATTCAGGACTGATTTCCTTTAGGATGGACTGGTTGGATCTCCTTGCAGTCCAAGGGACTCTCGAGAGTCCTCCAACACCACAGTTCAAAAGCATCAATTCTTTGGCACTCAGCTTTCTTTATAGTCCAACTCTCACATCCATACATGACTACTGGAAAAACCATAGCTTTGACGAGAAGGACCTTTGTTGGCAAGGTAATGTCTCTGCTTTTTAATATGCTGTCTAGGTTGGTCTATGAGTTCATAAACATAATATAATCCTCCATTAATAATCAGTGGTTGGTCTATGAGTTCATAGACATAATATAATCCTCCATTAATAATCAGTGAGGACTTTCCTGGTAGTCCAGGGCTTAAGAATCCACTTGCCAATGCAGGGGACGCAGGCTCGATCACTGGTCCAAGAAGATTCCACATGCCTTAGAACAACTAAGCCCACACACCACAACTACTGATCCCTCACCCTGGAGCCCATGTCCTTCAACAAGAGAAGCCACCACAATGAGAAGCCCCTGCTCGCTGCAGCTAGAGAAAGTCCACACAAAGCAGTCAAAAATAGGGCAGTCAGAAATAAAAATAAATAAATAAAATTTAGAAAAACAAAATAATCAATGAAAGCACATTTCTTAGCCTGATACAGACACCTCACCCTCATTTGCAGCCCTTGTCCTCCGTCCTCATCTCTCAGCCCTCCCCATAGATACCCTTGGTCCTAACCCACCAGATCTGTTTGAGTTTTCTGCAAGCAGAGAGCATTCCCAGCTCTGCACTCTCTCAAAAGCTCTTCCCCATCCCTCTGCAATGCCCTCCCAAGCCTTCTTAGCAATCCTTTCTCACCATCCAGCTTAAACGACACCTCCCACTAAAGCCTTCCCAAGGAGAAAAGTGTGTCTGTGTTTCCATGGTTCCCTGTAAACACCTTTATCCATCCGTGTCCTGATCACTGGTTACTGTGATTAATTACACACTGTTGCTTCCCGCACATGACAAGAATCACGTCTTATCCGTATTGGTTATTATCACTCCCTTGCCTGGTACATAGTAGGTTCTCAGAAACTGTCCATCCATATAGCCTCCAGAGGCTAAGAATATTCAGTTACCACATGCTGAGCACCTTTCTTGTGTCTGTACGTTCTATCTCCAACCCACCCACTTCCACTTTGGGGGCTGGGGGCACACCATGAAGTATTGGGATCTTCCCCGACCAGGGATCAAACCTGTGCCCCCTACATTGGGAGTACAGAGTCTCAGCCACTGGATTGCCAGGGAAGTCCCCCACCCACACTTTGAAGTAAGAATTTTATAAATAAGGAAATGGGCTCAGAGAGGCTGCTAACACTTTGCTCATAAAGTCCCAGCTGCCTGGTGATGTGTTCAGAATTGAAGCCTAGGGAACAAAATGAATTGTCTCCAAACACTTTTAGCTTTCAGGGTTTTCTCTGATTTCAATCTCTCACCACAACCCCGTAGGTAATTGGCAATCAAATGAGAGAAACGTATGCCCAGAACATTCACAACGATAAATCCTGTGCCAGTGCAAGGGGTGATAATTGCCTCTGACAACCGCAGTCTTCTTGCTTCAGATCTAGAGGCTGAGATCCAAATTCCTGGAGCCCTTTTGCTTCCAAATGTCTTCAATCCCCCACCAGGCACTGTTCTGCAATGACCCTTTCAAAAGGTGCTCTGACATTTCCGTGGCCACCCCTCAGATGAGTTGCCTGCCCATGCCGCCTGCAAACAGGCAAAGGGAGCCAGAGGGAGGAGTCCCACGGTTGAGCACTGTTTATGTAACACTTGGACTGATTGTCCCGTCATGGCCACTTCGTTTGGTATTCACTGTGATCGCATCCATCCTAATGAATTTATCTGGTAGGAACATGGATGTCATAGGTTCTGAGGCAGCATTTCCGCCGGCAGAGAGTGGCAACACGCTTGCCCAGGAACTTCGCCAACTTTCAAAGGTTTGGGGGTTTTCTTCCACCTTCTTCAGATGACTCGGGTGTTTCTGCTGAGTGGTAGTTATTGTTTGCCTCTATAACCCATAACCGTTTTTATTTTCATCTCTGGACAAGTCCCCAGGGCATACCTGTTGATCCACAAAGAATGTACCATTGGCAACTTCTAAAACAACACCATTCAAAAGAACTTTCTGCAACGACGGAAATATTCTGTATCTGCACCTCACAAGACTGTAGGAATTAACCACAGAGGTTTATTGAGCACTTAAAATATGGTTCCTCTGATGGGCTTACAGATGATCGTATTAAGCAGAGTAAGTCAGAAAGAGAAAGACAACATATCATAATGATACCACTTACATGTGGAATCTAAAATATGACACAGCTGAATTTACCTATGAAACAGACTCACAGACATAGAGAACAGATTTGCGGTTGCCAAGAGGGAGGTGGGTGGGGGCGGGATGGGTTGGGAGTTTGGGATTAGCGGAGGCAAACCAGTACGTTTAGGCTGGATCAACAGCAAGGTGCTGCCGCCTAGCACAGGGAACCGTATTCAATGCCCTGTGATAAACCATAATTGAAATGAATATGAAAAAGAACATATATATGTATAACTGAATCGCTTTGCTGAACAGTAGAAATTAACAACTTTATAAATCAACTATACTTTGATAAGATAAATTTTTAAAAAATAAAACAAAAAAGACAAGAAGAAAAAAATAGGGCTTCTGTGACGGAGGGACTAACTTTTTAAATGTATTTCATTTTAATTAACTTTAATTTAAATAGCTGCACGTGGCCAGTAGCTGCCATCTTGGTCACTGAGTTTCCAACAAGAGACGAGATCAGGGCTCATCTCATCCTCATAACTCTCAGAGCAGGTGGGCGTGGTCTTTGTATTCCCATTTCACAGACTAAACAACTGAGGCCTAGGGAAGTTAAGGAATTTGCCTGAGGCCATATAGTTTGTGGGAAACGCTCTGATCATTGGTTCAGTGGGACACTGATCAGGGGTTATTTTAGAGCCCACATTTACTGGAACGCAGACCTCCACATCCTTGTTCGCAGAGGTCAGAGGTCCTAGAAGGCAAATATATTGATCCCTTTCCCCTTGTCATCAACAAGACCAATGACAAAGTGACTGGGAGGAAGGTCCCTAACTCTTAGAAGAGGAAGGTCATGTCCCAGGATGCCTGCCTTTGCAACTCACAGCCTCTAAATACCTTTCTGATAAAAAGACCATAATCACCTCCCCTTTTGCTCTGCCCACACTTTTCCTACTGCCCAGAGTTACTTCTCCACCCACCTACCTTTTTTCTTTGAATCCACGCTTTTCCTCTGATTCCTCTAAATCCACCTCCAGCCCTGTTTATACACCAATGTGTCTGTGCATGCTCAGTCGCTCAGCCATGTCGGACTCTGTGTGACCCTTTGGACTTGAACCCACCAGGCTCCTGTGCCCATGGAATTCTCCAGGCAAGAATACTGGATGGGTCACCATGCTCTCCTCCAGGATATCTTCCCAATCCAGGGATCGAACCTGTGTTTTTTATGTCTCCCACATTGGCAGGCAGATTCATTACCACTAGCACCACCTGGGAAGCCCAGGGAAGCCACACCTTATGTTGATACATGGTTCCTCTATATTTACATTTCCGCATCCTTGGATTCAACCAAACCAACCAAGGACAGTGTAGCACTGTAGTATCTACTATTGAAAATAATCCATATTTAAGTGGCCCCACGCAGTTCAAACCTGCTCTGTTCAAGGGTCTGCCATAGTTGTCTGACCATCCATGGAGTCCAGAGTCCTTGCATCCAAATGCTGGTTCTATCCCTTCCTCCCCACGTGATCTTAGATGTGTTTCTTTAAGATCTCTGAGCCTCATTTTCTCCAATTATAAAATGGGAATAATAATGAAAATTTAAAAAGCCTTTCTTGGTGGCTGTGGGGATTAGATGAGAAAATATACGTGAATTGCCTAGTACAGTATTGACACATGGTGCAGATCAGAAAAGGGTAGCTCCAACTATCATGAGGATGAATAACGGAGACGTTTACGGGCCGTCTCCGACACTCACACCCCCAAGTTACAAACAAGCTGCACTTTCATACATTATGCATCCCTGTCTTGGAGTCAAATCTGTCTGTGAAACATTCACCATCACACATCATGAGACATGTTACCTCTTTCCAGCACCTCTGCTCACCCACTAGCAGTTCCAACACCATCGACTGTCTTTATCAAGGTGACTAGCCATTTTATTACAATCTACTCATGATCTTATAAAAAGTGACTGAAGACAGAAAAGTTAAAGCACTGCTATTAATAAGGGATCATATCTCCACCGAGACTGAAATGAGCCAATTTTTAACTTCATCAGGTGGAGGCCAGCTAACTGTCCCTTCAATTGTGATGGAAGAGGATGAAATTAAAGTATATATAGATGCTGGAAAATGCTGCTTCTGAGTGTGTCTAATGAATGAACTGCAAGATCATTAAGCTAAGTGAAAGAAAACAGGCACAAAAGGCCATACATTATATGATTTCATTATATGAAATGTCCAGAAAAGGAAAATCTATAAAGACAGGAAGTAAATTAGTGGTTGCCTCAAGCTGGAGGAAGGGATGGAGGGTGATGACAAATGGGCATAAGGTTTCTTTCCCGGGTGATGGAAATTACTAAAATTAAAGTCCTGTAGGGCAGCACATCCAAATGCTGGTTCTATCCTTCCTCCCCACGTGATCTTAGATGTGTTTCTTTAAGATCTCTGAGCCTCATTTTCTCCAATTATAAAATGGGAATAATAATGAAAATTTAAAAAGCCTTTCTTGGTGGCTGTGGGGATTAGATGAGAAAATATACGTGAATTGCCTAGTACAGTATTGACACATGGTGCAGATCAGAAAAGGGTAGCTCCAACTATCATGAGGATGAATAACGGAGACGTTTACGGGCCGTCTCCGACACTCACACCCCCAAGTTACAAACAAGCTGCACTTTCATACATTATGCATCCCTGTCTTGGAGTCAAATCTGTCTGTGAAACATTCACCATCACACATCATGAGACATGTTACCTCTTTCCAGCACCTCTGCTCACCCACTAGCAGTTCCAACACCATCGACTGTCTTTATCAAGGTGACTAGCCATTTTATTACAATCTACTCATGATCTTATAAAAAGTGACTGAAGACAGAAAAGTTAAAGCACTGCTATTAATAAGGGATCATATCTCCACCGAGACTGAAATGAGCCAATTTTTAACTTCATCAGGTGGAGGCCAGCTAACTGTCCCTTCAATTGTGATGGAAGAGGATGAAATTAAAGTATATATAGATGCTGGAAAATGCTGCTTCTGAGTGTGTCTAATGAATGAACTGCAAGATCATTAAGCTAAGTGAAAGAAAACAGGCACAAAAGGCCATACATTATATGATTTCATTATATGAAATGTCCAGAAAAGGAAAATCTATAAAGACAGGAAGTAAATTAGTGGTTGCCTCAAGCTGGAGGAAGGGATGGAGGGTGATGACAAATGGGCATAAGGTTTCTTTCCCGGGTGATGGAAATTACTAAAATTAAAGTCCTGTAGGGCAGCATGCAAGTGTGCCCAATCACTTAGTCATGTACAACTCTGTGTGAGCCCATGGACTGTAGCCTCCAGGCTCCTCGGTCCATGGGATTCTTTCTCCAGGCAAGAATACTGGATTAGGTTGCCATTTCCTCCTCCAGGGGATCTTCCCGACCCAGGGGTCAAACCCACATCTCCTATGTCTCCTGCATTGTAGGCAGATCCTTTACCCACTGAGCCATCGGGGAAGCCTATTTAAAATAAGTGGATGGTAATGATCGAGCAAGTCTGTAAATGTGCTGCCGCTGCCGCTGCTAAGTCACTTCAGTTGTGTCCGACTCTGTGCGACCCCATAGACGGCAGCCCACCAGACTCCCCCATCCCTGGGATACTCCAGGCAAGAACACTGGAGTGGGTTGCCATTTGTAAATGTGCTAATAGCCACTGAATGATATACACTTAAAATGGGTACCGTCTGTGGTATGTGAATGATATTTTGATAAAGAAAAAAAAGCAACAGGAAAAAAAAAACAAAAAGCAAGAAGTAAGTAAAAAAATGTCACATTTATAAATTCTTTAGGGAGTGTCCTTATGCATACACACACACATATACACATATATAACCTTATATCATTGTGTCCACTGACTGGTTAACACATTCGGTGTTGATGAATGTTGTATAGAGAAGCAATTACATTGTCTTGGGCCGGGAATTTCTGGAGGGCAAGAATCTAGCTTTTTCAATTCTGGACCCATAGCCTATTGGCAGCACTCTATAAATTTTGCTGAACTGATCTGAGGATAAATGAATTTTATTCCTCCCAAAGAATTGCTGATGGAGAGGCTTCAGGCTCTTTGGCCTGTTGGTCCAAAGTCTGCAGTCTGTCCCACTGCAGCTCTCTTATCCCAGTTCAGATGGTTTGTTCTTTAATTCAAGCCAACCCCTAGGAGCAAATGCCATTTGCAACGGTTTGGTTCAGCCTGGCCTCGGCAGCTTTCTGGGTTGTTTAATGTCCTGCCAAATGTAATCACTGAATGGACAAGACACTTGCTTCGGGTCCTTCTGTAAATGGTGTGTCTGCAAACACAGCCTCCAGGAGCCACCATCTGGTGTTCACATATTTCTTCTCCATGGCTCCCCAAGCTGCTGGGGTCTTTAGCGAGCCTTTAAAGTGCCATGTTGGACTTTCAGGAGCACCCATGCCCCTGATCAGGCTCCCAAATCCCAGACCTGCCCATTCCAACCAGCCCATCAACCACCACGTGGTCCCCATTCAACAGTGCCTGGTGGTGGAAGGACCTGGCTTGATTCTCCACACTTCACACCACGGAATCTCGGGGAGAATGTAGCTGTACTATAGCACGTGTGCATGCTAACAGGGACTTCTGGACCTGATTCTGTGGAAATCGCTCTAAGGGAGCTGGAGAGGCCGCCTCTTTAACAAGGTTGGCATGGAGGAGAGAACAGTTGGTAGTGAGAAGGTGCAGGATTTACATGGAAAGTGAAAGTGAAAGTTGCTCAGTCATGTCCAACTCTTTGTGACCCCATGGACTGTCCATGGAATTCTCCAGGCCAGAATACTGGAGTGGGTAGCCTTTCCCTTCTCCAGGGGATCTTCCCAACCCAAGGATTGAACCCAGGTCTTCCGCATGGCTGGCAGATTCTTTACTGGCTAAGCCACAAGGGAAGAGTTACAAAATTTAGCTCAACATCAGGGAAAATCCCCCAAACCAACAGATCAGCCCCCAAACTCAGGAATGCAGGGCGAAGAGCAGGACCCCAGGGATGCATGTCCCTGTAGCAAGTTCATCCTCCCCAGGCGGGTGACATGGGGCAAGTCAGTTCTCACCCCTGAGCTGCCTCCTCCTCCTGATGATGGAGGTGACGTCACAGCTCCAGGAAGGATGCCGGGATGTGGCTTCACTCCTTTGTTCAAAGCGGGGCAATGTCTTTAGCAACAAAGCACTACTGCTTTCTGAGGATCAGCAGGGGATTAAGAGCCCAGAGATTTATAAATGTCATGGCTCCGTCTGCCCGGCAGGAAAGAACCTGGGACTGAAATGTTGCCTCTACAGACACGGCAGGATCTGTACCCATACGTGTTTGCCAGCAAGGACTCCCGGGGGGAAAATATTTGACTCAAACTCAGAGTCACTTCAGACAGAAAATGAGGCAATGAAGGAGCTCGTCTGAAATAAGTAGTGATGAAAGCGAACATTGATGATGCCCCTCATACACGCTGGGCCTGGAGCCCTTAATAAACATTATATCATTTATATCATCCATTCGACAAATATTTATGGAGGGCTGGCTAGGTGCCAGGAATCATCTGCAGAGGGAGCCACAAACAACATAGACAAATATCGCTACCTTTGGGAAGTTTACATTCTCCTGGTGTATTTTGGGCATGAGGAAGAGGAGGAGAAGGGAATGAATCGTCGACGAAGTGCACAACCAAGATATGAAACACGTCAGGTTGTTCCAAATGCTGGATAAAATATATCAAAAGAGAGACTGGCAGTGTGCAGGGCAAGGTTAAATGGAGCGTTCAGGTGAATTGCCAGGTGGTCCAATGGTTAGAGGACTCTGAGCTTTCACTGCCAAGGGTGAGCCTTCCGCCCCTGCTAGGGGAACTAAGACCCCCACAAGCTGTGTGGATCACCAAATAAATAAACGGGGTGTTGAGGGAAAGCTCACCTTATGTAAGCAAAGACCTGAGGGGATGGGCAAATATCTGGAGGAAGAAGATTCCAGGCAGAGAGACCATACAGTCACCAAATTGTATGACCATCATCATAATCCATTTTGGAATGTTTTCTTTAGCCCAGAAAGTAATATCATGCTTATTAACAGTCGCTTCCCGTTTCCTCTCTCCCATCCAGCTCCTAGCAACCACTAACCTGCCTGAATGGACACGAGGTTTCTTTCTGGGTGACTTTTGTAGTTAAAAGATGAATGACTCTAGCTGACGTGAAGAGAAGAGACAGTGGGGAGACGCAAGGTCAAAGCTAGGAAGCTGGTAATAGGGCTGTTGTAGCAAATCAAACAATCTTCACCTCAGGGGAGATGAGAAATATTGTTATGCCCATTTTACAGATCAGCAAACTGAGGCTCGTAGAAGTTGACTTAGCCCAAGTCTCAGGCTAGGAAGGGGAAGGGAAATGCCAGGACCAGGCACCCAGTCTATCATCATCGCTAGTCCTGCCCTGAAGGCTGTGGCAGATTAGATTAGTTCCCCTCTCCCTCCCAATTCAACTTACACCATCCCTCCCTCGGTCATGTGACTGGCAATGACCAATGGACTGCTGGGCTTTAAAAGTACTTAAAAGTGGGCTTGCCATCTTCTGCCTCTGCCAGCACCAGCTAGATTAAAATTCCAGGTTGATATTGTTGTTTAGTCACTAAATTGTGTCCGACTCTTTTGTGACCCCATGGACTATATAGCTTGCCAGGCTCCTCTGTCAATGACATTTCCCGGACAAGAATACTGGAGTGGGTTGCTGTGCCCTCCTCCAGGGGATCTTCCCGACCCAGGGATCGAACCCGTGTCTCCCGCATTGGCTGGTGGATTCTTCACCACTGAACCAGCAGGGAAGCCCATGTAGACACTGACTAGTTGAAGAACAAAGTGCAGGTCTTTGCAGTCTCTTCTAAATTAAAAAATGTCCTGCTTGTTAATGGTGGGTGGTTTCCAGAACTCTTCTGGACCCATTTGCTTATTCAGCCTGGGAAGCAAACCTGGAAAGAAGATGTTTCTTATTCCTTGTTTTACAGGTGGGGATTTGGGGGTCAAGAACAAAGCACTGGCCTCTCTTTCATCCAGGTTGACTGGGCAGCCCAGGTCTCTAAGGGCATATCTTCCCAGCTCATTTCCAGCCCTTTCCTGCCTTTCAACCCCTTCCCTTCCCCTGAAGTGCTCGTTATAATTATTTTATAATTAGTTAGCTAACACGCCAAGAGGAATCCAGCAGAAATGTCTGATGGCTCAGACCTTAACAGCTCCCACTAAACTCCAACACCCCCTGCCCCCCACAGCTCTTCCCACTCCGAGGAATTTTCTACACAGCCCTTATCATGCTGCATTTTAATTGCTCAGCTTCAACATCCACCTCCCTCACCAGCCTGGGAGCTTTTGAAATGAAGGGCCAAACACTCTCCATCTCCAATACCCAGTGTTTTTCACACTGTCTGACCCAGAGAGAAGACCAAGTATGATTTTTTAATAAATTCACACCAAGGCAGCAACTGGATTTCCAATGTTCAGTTCACCTTGATATGCATTTAATCGATTATAAAATGGAGATGCTGACACCCCAAAGAGGAGTGTGTTAAGCATGTCATTTTGATCTTGCAATTTTTCTTTCCTTATTCTTGCACCAGAGACACTTTACCCTACCCTGCAATAAAGAGTTTACCAGTCAATATGCTGGTAGACGTTGTGTATACATGTGAGTGCCTGTGTATGTGTTTCTGTATGCACCTGTCACTGTGTGCTTGTGTGTGCATGCATGCGCATGTGTGTGCAAATGTGTGTTTGTACGTGTGTGCATGTGGCTATGTGCACATGTGAGTAGGCATGAATGTGTCTGTGTGTGTATATATGAGCATATGCATATATGTCTCTATGTGTGCATATGCGTGCCTGGATACACACACACGTGTGCAAACCTGAATGTGCATGACCTGTGTGCATATGCATGCGTGTCTATGTACATGTGTGTGTACACATGTGCCTACATGTGTGTGCCAGTGAGCATGTGGTGCATACTCTCCCCCTCTTCTCGTCCTTCTTCATCTTCCTCCATCTATCTCTCTCCCCTAAAGTTGATCACTGATGCTGTATGACAAACACAGATAAACCATCAGTGCATGTGCGCTGAGTTGCTCAGTGACAGCATGGGCTGCAGCCCGCCAGGCTCCTCTGTCCGTAGGGATTCTCCAGGCAAGAATACTAGGGTGGCTTGCTGTGCCCTCCTCCAGGGGATCTTCCCACCCCAGGGATCAAACCCAGGTCTTCCACATTACAGGCAGATTCTTTATCCTCTGAGCCACCACTGAAGCCCAAACCATCAGTCTTTGATTCAACTGTTAGTGAATTTTATTCATTCTGCCTCCAAATATTTGTAGAGAACCCACTATGACCCCAGGCACTGTCCTAGGTCCTGAAGACAAGGCAGGGGGATAAAGACAGAAATCCTTCCCTCCCTTGCATCCCGGTGATTATTTCTATCATACACTACTGGTAGAAAATAATCAGCTGTTCATAAAACTAACAGGGCTGATGTGACATACGCTGGAATTTGTAACAGGCTATAAGTCGGCAGCAGAAAAGTATTTTTGACACCATTTCGACCTGCAAGAGATTTGCACTGGGTAGAAAGGCCACAAAAGAAAGAAACGGGGACCTCCCTGGTGCTCCAGTGGTTAAGACTCCACCTGTCCACTGGCAGGGGACACAGGTTCAATTCCGGGTCGGGTAACTAAAATCCCACATGCCACAGGGTGCAGCAGATAAATAATATTTAAATTTTTTTAATTAAAATGTACAAAAGGAAGGAAGCAAACAAACAAAAACCTTAAAACAGCAGAAGTTAGCCGCAGCAGAAATTCAGTATGAGGAGGAAGATGAATGAAACATGTTGTAAAATTTAAACAGAAAATAATCGATCCCATGAAAATAATGTTATGACACCTATTTTGATGGGGGAAAAAAATGGAAACAGTTTAGTTGAGCTATAGAGCAATTTAAGTCCTGGATTTAAAAGGCTTAATGGAATTTGCTCCATGAAACACTTTGTTGCAGAAAATTAATGTTGCAAGAACTGTCACATGGGTGCGTGTGTAAAAATGTATATGAGGTCAAAAGTAAGGGGGTAACAATGGAGACAGGCACACAGTAATCTCCATCTGTGTCACAAGCTTCATTGATAGATTCAGCTCTTCAGAGGACTCACAGCATTGGATCCAAGCAAGGTCAGAGACTGCTGGTTTAGCCTCTCTGCTCAGCACTTCTCAAACGTTTTTGTGCTTTTAAGTCACCCAGAGGCCTGTTAAAATGCAACAGAACTGGGGCCCTCGGGAGGGCTTGCATTTCTAACAAGCTCCCAGGGGATGCAGAGGCCGCCAGTCTGCAGACCACACTCTGAGCACTGAGGTCTCTGCAGACACTGCTGCTCTAGGACTAAAGCACCCCTCATCCCTCCCAGGGCTCAGATCAGCTGTCCACATGCATTGCGTCATCGCTTCCTGGAAAAGCGGCTGCTGGGAAGAAAAGATGTGCTTTGAAAAAACTGCAATGCAACTGCAGGACCCCAGGAGGCAACCAAGTCTGACAGAGCCAGTTCCCCGGTATGACTGTTGATTCAGCCATTTACCTGGGTTCTGGGGACCCTAGTTCCCCAATCAGAGAACTTTTAGGGGTTCGCTAATCAAATCCTTTCCTAACTCCCCAGGGAAAGAGCAAGGCTTAGCCCAAAGGAAAAAATCACTAAGCGTAGCAGCAGCGAGCTGAAGTGGAAACAGTTTAGACTTTGAAAGCTGACAGTTCTAAGCTCAAACGCTGACTCCTCCACTCACTGATCTCAGGCCAGCCAAGACTTTCCTCTGGACCTCAGTCTTCTCATTTGTATAGTGGGACGATGTATATGGAATGAGAAATTTCATATAAAGCCTGCTGCACTTAATCAAAAGAACATCTGTACATTTTAGCTTCTACCTCCAAAAAAATGGAACTCTAGTCCCCGAGGCACACGGGGGTGTAGAGATGTTTGGGAGGCTGGAGGTTTCATGGCATCCTTTAAATCGTATTCGTAGATGCCAGTGACTAAATCCCAAGTCTAGCTGAGATGAGGCCAGAGCCAACGAACAGGTACAAAAAAGCTTATTTTTTCCTCACTGCACTGGATCTCGGTTGCTGTGCGCGGGCTTTCTCTAGTTGCGCCAAGCAGAGGCTCCTCACTAGTTGCAGTGTGTGGGCTTCTCAATTTGGTGGCTTCTCGTGTGGAGAACGGGCTCCAGGAGAGTGAGCTTCAGTTGCTGCGGATGGAGGGTTCTGGAGCGTAGGCTCCACATAGCTGTGGGTGGGCTCCACATGGTTGTGGCACAAGGGTTTAGCTGCCCTCATGGCATGTGGGATCCTCCCAGATTCAAGGATCAAACCTGTGTTCCCTGCATAGGAAGGCGGATCCTCAACCACTGAACCACCAGGGAAATCCACAGACAGGCTTTTAAAAAACAGGATTCACTTGGTCTTTGCTGGGACAAAACAAAGCCAGCCTTGGCAAACACCAGCACCGCTGTTTCTGGACAGAAACTGACTGATCTCAGGCTTGCTACCAAAATGACTTTACAGTTTCTTTAAGAAAGAAAATAAAAAGAGCAAGTCAAGCACATTTTTTTTCCCCTTTCTCGGCCTCCGACGAATCTCAGATCAGTTTCAAAGCATTCAGACTTCAGAAGGGTGGGAAACTCAGAGCCCTTGGCTGTGGGCCTGAGTCTGCAATTTTAGGGCATCGGCTCCTGGGGGAGCAGGCTCAGCCAGAGGGGCAGGACAAAGGCCATGCTCATCTGTGACACTCTCGGTGTGAGGTCCTCCAGAGCCTGGGGAAGGACATGTCCCTTCCCCAAAACTGGAACCACTGGGCTCTGATGCAGGATGAGAGTCCAGGCAGGAGAACTGATCCAAAGCAAGATCTGAGACCTGAGAGTGACCAGAGCTCAAACCCAGCTCTGCCACATCCAAGCCTCATGACCCTAGCCAAACCACCTCTACTCTGAACCTCTGTTTCCCCATCTGTAAAGTGGAGATAATAGAACTTACCTCATCAGATGTTATGAGACTTAAATGGGTTAATTGCTAAGGCTTGTGTCTTCCCCTCAGCCCCAAATTCTAATCCTCAAACTGATGCTATCTGGAGGTGGAAACTCTTGGAAGTGATTAAGTCATGAGGCTGAAGCTGTCATGAATGGGCTTAGCTCTGTGATGAATGAGACCCCAGAGAACTCCTTCACCCCCTCCTTCTGCCAGGGGAAGACATAGTAAGAAGATAGCCATCCATAAACCAGGAAGTGAGCTCTCACCAGACACTAAAGCTGTTGGTGCCTTGATCTTAGACTTTCCAGCCTCCAAAGCCATGAGAAATAAATAATAAATCACCCCAGTCCAAGGTATTTTTTCAAAGTTTTTATTGGAGCATCGTCACTGTACAATATCGTGTTGGTTTCTACTGTACAGCAAAGTGAGTCGGTTCTATGTTTACATATATCCCCTCTTTTTTTTTTTTTGGATCTCCTTCCCATTTAGGTCACCACAGAGCACTGAGTAGAGTTCCTGTGCTATACGATATGTTCTCTTTAGTTATCTAAGTTATACGTGCACATGCTCAGTTGTTCCAGTCGTGTCTGACTCTCTGCGACGCTATGACTGTAGCCCGCCAGGCTCCTCTGTCCATGGGATTCTCCAGGCAAGAATACTGGAGTGGGTTGCCATGCCCTCCTCCAGGGGATCTTCCCAACCCAGGGATCAAACCTGAGTCTCTTATGTCTCCTGCATTGGCAGGCGGGTTCTTTCCCACTGAGCCACCTGGGAAGGTGCTATCTATGTTATACAGAGGGTCAGTAGTGCATTGTGTCAGTCCCCGCCTCCCAATTCTTGCACCGCCCCACCTTGGTATTTTTGTTATAGCAACCTGTACAGGCTAAGACAGTTCTTATGCAGAGAATGTTTCATACCGGAGCTGATTCATGAAAGGAAGCAGAGTTCTCACTCCACCCAAAAATAAACCCTGAGACAAGTACTTTCAGATCGCCGATTTATTTCAGGAAGTGACCCCAGGGGACAGGAATGGGGGACAGAAGATGATGGCGAAACAGTGAAGGAGAGAAGTCTGTGAAATGTGTGTCCTCAGGTTGGCCACCACCATGCAATGGGGTTCAGGGTCACTGTCTTGCCAGCAAGCACACTCCCCTCCACAGATACCCCAGTTGCTGCATGCGACCTTTCAGTTCTGCCCTCACTATTCACATGCCTGTCTGCTCACCTTCAGAATCTGCCTGATTTCCCACAAAGATACAAAGAAGAAAAAGAATTAATATGAACTGCCATCATTGTGTGTTAGTTGCTCGGTTGGGTCCGACTCTTTGCGACCCAGGCGCCTCTGTCCATGGAATTCTCCAGGAAAGATTCCTGGACTGGGTCACCATTCCCTCCTCCAGGGGCTGTTCCTGACCCAGGGATCGAAGCTGGGTCTCCTGCATTGCAGGCATGTTCTTTTACCATCTGAGCCACCAGCAAAGACCTGAGCCTATATGAATTGAGTACATGATGTGAACCGAGCATATGACGAAATGTACCAGGTGGTTTGTGTATCTCACAGAATAATATCTGCATGTATTAACAGCTAGGCTTCCCCCCCAAACAGCTATCCCCTCCCCAAATTCCTGTTGATCCTTCCACAAGTCCAGGATGCTAAGGCTTGCCATGTTTATTGCTGCGGGAAAGGAGGTGACAGCAGAAATTTAAGAAGGGGAGAAGAATCTGTTCTCTGCTTTGGCGTTTCAGCATAAGCTTTCGAAACAAGAGTTTGAGAGATTCATTCTCTGAGTTTCAAAATCCTAGGTTGTGAGAATCAGAAGTCAGAGCTCTAAAAGACTCTGGGCAGAGAAATGATGTCATTAATAATAGATTTAGGAGAATTTATAATCAATCAGAATGAGTTTTCCTGCCTTCAAGGAGTTGGAGATTGCCAGGACTGAAGAAAGCAAGGAAGATTGCATGTCACTCGATCTCTGAGAAAGGGTCCCGAGTCCCGCCCCAGCGCTTTCCCAGGTCTAGTCGCAGGGGGATAAGAACAAAGGAAAGAGGGCAGGTTTGGGAAACTGGGGAAATGAAAGTGATAGTCACTCGGTCCTGTCTGACTCTTTGTGACCCCATGGGCCCGCCAGGCTCCTCTGTCCATGGAATTCTCCAGGCAAGAATACTGGATTGGATTGCCACTCCTTTCTCCAGGGGATCTTCCTAACCCAGGGATTGAACCTCGGTCTGCCGCACTGCAGGAGACCGTCTCAGCCACAAGGGAAACCCAGGAAACTGAGAGCTGAGACCTAAATCTTGCTCCTCATGTCAAGGTTGGGGAAAAGCAAGTCCTGAAATGACCCTCCATAATTATTACCTCCTGAAGGTCATGTCCTTGTGGGAAACCCATCTCCTTGAGTGCAGGTTGGGATTACTTTTTTTTTTTTTTAGATTCTTTTGATATGGACCACTTTTTAAAAGTCAAGCAACCTAGATGTCCATCAGCAGACGAATGGATAAGAAAGCTGTGGTACATATACACAATGGAGTATTACTCAGTCATTAAAAAGAATACATTTGAATCAGTTCTAATGAGGTAGATGAAACTGGAGCCTATTATACAGAGTGAAGTAAGCCAGAAAGAAAAACACCAATACAGTATACTAACACATATACATGGAATTTAGAAAGATGGTAACGACAACCCTGTATGCGAGACAGCAAAAGAGACACAGATGTCTAGAACAGTCTTTTGGACTCTGGGAGAGGGAGGGGGGGATGATTTGTGAGAATGGCATTAAAACATGTATAATATCATATAAGAAACGAATCGCCAGTCCAGATTTGATGCAGGACACAGGAAGCTTGGGGCTGGTGCACAGGGATGACCCAGAGGGATGGTATGGGGAGGGAGGTGGGAGGGGGGTTCAGGATGGGGAACACGTGTATACCCGTGGCAGATGCATATTGATGTATGGCAAAACCAATACAATATTGTAAAGTAAAATAATAATAATAATAAATTTTAGAAAAAAGAAAAAAAAGTCTTTATTGAATTTGTGACAATATTGCTTCTGTTTTATGTTTCGGTTTTCTGGTCATGAGGCATGTGGGATCTTAGCTCCCCGACCCAGGATCAAACCTGCAGTTCCTGCATTGGCCCTCCAGGGAAGTCCTGGGTTGGGATTATTGATGATTCATGAACAGAATATGGCAGAAGCAATGAGATGCCACTTCCAAGGCCAGGTTACAAAAACACTGGCTTCTGTTCTGGGTTCCTTTTCTCTCTCTCTTTCTCTCTCTCTCTCTTGCAGAAGCCAGCTCCCATGCTGTGAGGAGCCCCATAGAGAGGTCCACATGACAAAGAACTGATTCTTCCAACCAACAGCCAGCAAGAACTTGAGGCCTTCGGTTCAACAGCCATGTCAGTGATGTTGGAAGCAGGATTCTGCAGCCTCAGCTGACACTCGATTGCAGCTTCTAGGGAGACCCTGAGCTGGAAGCACCCACCTAAGCTGCATACAGATTCCTGACTCACTGAAACCATGATCTAATAACCGTGTGGGGTTTTTATAAATTGATACATTTGGATCAATATATAGCACAGCACTAGATAACTAATACATCATGAAGAAGGCTGAGTGCCAAAGAATTGATGCTTTCCAACTGTGGTGATGGAGAAGGCAGTGGCACCCCACTCCAGTACTCTTGCCTGGAAAATCTCATGGACGGAGGAGCCTGGTGCGCTGCAGTCCATGGGGTCGCTAAGAGTTGGACACGACTGAGCGACTTCACTTTCACTTTCCACTTTCATGTATTGGAGAAGGAAATGGCAACCCACTCCAGTGTTCTTGCCTGGAGAATCCCAGGGACAGCAGAGCCTAGTGGGCTGCATAGTCCAGTCTATGGGGTCGCATAGAGTCAGACACGACTGAAGTGACTTAGCAGCAGCAGCAGCAGCAACTGTGGTGCTAGAGAAGACTCTTGAGAGTCCCTTGGACAGCAAGGAGATTGAACCAGTCAATCCCAAAGGAAATTAACCCTGAATGGTCACTTGAAGGACTGATGCTGAAGCTGAAGCTCTAATGCTTTGGTCGCCTGATGCAAAGAGCCGACCCACTGGAAAAGACTCTGATGCTGGGAAGGATTGAGGGCAGGAGGAGAAGAGGGCAACAGAGGATGAGATGGTGGGATGGCATCACTGACTTGATGGAGATGAGTTTGAGCAAACTCCACGAGATAGCAGAGGACAGGGAAGCCTGGCGTGCTGCAGCCCATGGGGTCGCAAAGAGTCAGACACGACTTCACAGCTGAACAACAACAGCATGAAAGTCAGCCTGAGTCAGCCTCTGAGCCTGCCTCTACCTCTGCTTGCCTCTGGAAGAAGCGAGATCATTTCCTTCGGAACAAGATCAGCATAAACAAGTCAATCAGAACCAGAAAAGTGGAGAGGCTCTGCCATCAGTATCAGGCATGTGCGACAGAAACTCAGTTGAGACCCGGAGAGGGAAAGGGATCCCATTGACTGCATGGTCAATGCCTGGCCTGAGATTCCCACCTGCCCCAAAGACATCACATCTTTCACACCCTCAATAATCCAGGGAGGTCGGTTTTATTAGTTGTATTCCTTTGTTCAGAGAGTTAACACCACTTCCCTAAAATAGATAGCTTTAAATGGGGGGATATGACTCAGACGGTGATCACTGGCTCTGAACTCAGGTGCAGAACTGCTGTCCCATGCTGCTTGGTTTTCATTCCCTGGTCCTGTGATGCCTGAGGGGTGAGGCTGGAACCTGGCTTCCCCTGACTCTCAGGGTTAAACAGACGTGATCTGGACTCTTGTTTGAGGCACCAGCTTAGATCCAGGCTTGAGACTCCAGCTCTTGTTTTCTGGGACTGTTATTTATTGGACGGCTAATTGACTCAATTGTTAGCTAAATGATCCCCCTTGTTCAGAAAGGAGAAATAAACAACTCCCCAGACACTTAAAAATCAAGCAGCTGTCTGGTTAGAATGATGATAGTCTATGAATAACTTATTAACAGGGGACAGATCAAAACTATCAACTCAAGACTTCCCTGGCGGTCCAGTGGCTAAGATTCCACATTGACAACACAGGGTGGGGCCAGGTTCAATCCCTAGTCAGGGAACTAGATCCCACATGCTGCAATAAGAGTTAAAGCTGCAATGAAGAGCAAAGATCCTCTGGACCACAACTAAGACCTGGCACAGCCAAATAAATAAATATATATTAAAAAAAAAAAACTCAGAGGGAATTTTCCAGTGATCCAGAGATTAGGATCCCGCATTTTCCCTGCCAAAGGTGCAGGTTCAGTCTCTGGTCAGGGAACTAAAATTCCACAAGCTGCACAGCACAGGAAAAAAAAAAAAAACTAACTCAATGGATGATAACCCACAGAATTCACTTAGTCTCTCCCTCCTGTTTCATCCTTGTCCCTTCTCAGAACTCTCCTTGTCTAACTTCAGTAGTCAGGGACTAGAACATGGTGATAGGTTAGCTAGAGCATCCTGGGTGGCTCAGTGGTAAGGAATCCACTTGCCAATGCAGGAGATGTGGGTTTGATCCCTGGGTTAGGAAGATCCCCTGGAGAAGGAAATGGCAACCCAATCTGGTATTCTTTTCTGAAGAATCCCATGGACAGAGGAGCCTGGTAGGCCAGAGTCCATGGGGTTGCAAAGAGTCGTACACCACTTAGCGACTAAAACAACAACAGAATAAAGTAAAGAGCATTCGAACTTATTGGAAAAGGGCCAATACATCACTTCATGCCTCTAGCAGTCAGCATGAGCCAGATCTCAGTGATTTAACATTACTAAATTTTATTTCTCAATCATGTGTTTCCCTGGGTTAGCCTAACTCCACTCCAGGTAGTCACTCAGGCACTAGGCTGTTGGAAGTCCACGAACTGGAATGTGAACCTCCTCATTTGCTGCAGCTGGGAAAGAGAGAGAAGAAAAACGCTCCATTCCTAAAGCTCTCAGCAAGTAAAGGACTTCCCTGGTGGATCACTGGTAAATAACTTGCCTGCCAGTACAGGAGACGTAGGTTCGAGCCCCTAGTCAGGAAGATCCCCTGGAGAAGGAAAGGGGAATCCATTCCAGTATTCTTGCCTAGCAAATCCCATGAACAGATGGCCTACAGTCCATGGATCACAAAAGAGTCGGACACGACTGAAGGACTCAACAGCAAGCAGCATGGGCCCTGCCAGCTCCAAGGGGTCTGGGGAACGTGGCTTTCCACGCATCCAGGAAGGACAGGAGAGCCTGTCTTTGGAGAGTACCAGTGACTAACACTTTCACTTTTCAGTAATGGCAACCACGGTAGCCGCAGCATCTCCACTAGAGTCATAACCCTGTCTCAGGCGGTGGACCCTGCCCATGCACGGGAGACATTCATAAACCCGAAGTTGCCCTAAAGGATCTTCTTTTTCTTTCTTTTCTCTCTACAACAAAATGAAATATCTCCTATCTTCGTGGAGCCACGGAACACACCCTGCATTTGCTCCAGGACACAACAGTGCTTGATCAACTGGCTCTGGGTAAAATCAAAGGATGTTGGTGCTTCGAGGGGCCTCCAGGATCATTAAGGCTTGAATTTTATTGGGAGCAGTTGAGGACAGAAAGATCCAGAAATAGATGGAACAAATCCAGAATTAAACTTTTATTCATCCCTTTTAACAAACATTTTTGAGCGCCTGCTACATCCCAGGAACTAAGTTTTAAAAATAGGGAGACAGAAATATATGAGACTAGCCTTGTCCTCAAAAGGCCCTTGGAAGCAGGGTGGGGGAGATATTGACATGGGAGCAAATAAACAGCAGTGAACAGCACTGTGCGTGTGCATGTGTGTGTGTGTGTGTGTGTGTGTATGCATGTGTGCATGTGTTTGTACAAGAGAGAAAGAGATTGATTCTAGGTCCCATGTTGGGACAAAAGAAGAGAAAGGAGGGAGGTGCCTCTACCCTGCAGGGAGAAGGTCAGAGGAAATTTGCAGGAGGAAGTGAGGCCTAATGATGCTCAGAAGATTAGTAGAAGCTCGTTAGGTGAGCGTGGGCCAGCAGTCCGGGCACAGAGGATGGTGTGAGCAAAGGCAATTTCAGCACCCATTTATTATATCCAGGTCTCTAGCATGACATCTGACATTCCCCACCCCACATCCCAGTCTAGTGCAGTGCCTGATACACAATAGACGTTCAATTAGCACCTGTGAATGCACACATGTGCTCAGTCACTCAGCCATGTCTCATTCTTTGCAACCTCAAAGACCTCTTTGGAGCCTACCAGGCTCCTCTGTCCATGGGATTCTCCAGGCAAGAATTCTGGAATGGGCTGCCATGCCCTCTTCCAGGGGATCTTCCCGACCCAGGGATCGAACCTGCGTCTCTTATGTCTCCTGTGTTGCCAGGAGGGATCTTTACCATTAGCACCACCTGGGATATATCTCATGTTTATCTAGAACATTGTGACTGGTGTTGTAGCCTCCGGATAAAGGATGTGAAATATCGTGACTCTAGCTTTCCTTACAGAGCAGGACCGGATGGACAGTCTTCCCCCACCCCCATGTCCTCTGCCTGTCTTCTCTCTGTGCAAAATTTAGCCAAAGAATAAGTTTAATCAGAGCAGTGAAAAGATGCAGAAATAAAGGAACATAGACCAATAATAATAGTCAGTAAGCAAAGTCAAGGACCTTTAGTTCCTCTTCATGAGCTACAGATAATACTCTGAGTCATGTCCTGTGACCTGTCTTACAGATACTGAAATCCCTACGAGGTGGAGAAGCTAACTACCTGATGAGCAGACTGTAGCCATGACATAAGCTACCACAATTCCAAGAACTGGCCTCAAAGAAATGGAAACAAACTGACCCTGGAACTGAAGAGTAACTGTACTCAAAACAATCAAGATAACACTGATCAGACCACCACATGACCAATTTCAAGATGACTGGCAGAGTTGACTGCTGTTTCTGCACATAGCCCTCTCCCTCTGCCTATATAAAGCTCTTGCCCACTGATATGCGATGAGGGGGTGAGGAGGGAGGCAGCCTGTGGACAAGAGTCCATCCTCCCCCGGTTGCCAGCATCCTTAACTTTCCTTTCCACCAACCGTGCCTCTTTTTTTGGCTTTTAAGCTGCAAGCAGCCGGACCCCACTTTTGGTAACCACTTATTCTGCAAGTTGCTTCTCAGGTGTCCTGGGCAGGTGAGGCTGGAGGAAGGAGGCATCCCGAAGCGCTGGTCTGGGCATTTCACAGCATCCGGCCTCCCCAGTCTCCACGTCTCCAGGCTAGAAACTCAGCATGAAAAGCACTCATGCATTTTCCTCCTGCTGAAGGGTGATTCATTTACTCTCACCTCTGCTCGCCTGTTAAGCCTTTTGTATCTGTATTAGCTACAATTTAACACAGAATGTGTTGCTTAAACAGTACTGCAGTTATGATTCAGAGAGGAGGAAAATGCAATTCGATCACATTTAGTCTGTTTTAACTGCTGAAGGTAAAAGGAAACCATTTTCATACCCGATTTTTTTAATTTCTGTAAATTACTCTGATCAGGAATAAAACCCAGTTATTTCCTTGGCTTCCCTAATGGCTCAGCAGTAAAGAATCTGACTGCAGTGCAGGAGATGCAGGAGACACGGGTTCAATCCTGGGTCGGGAAGATCCCCTGGAGAAGGAAATGGCAACATGCTCCAGTATTCTTGCCTGGAAAATCCCATGGACAGAGGAGCCTGGTGGGCCAAGTGCATGGGGTTGCAAAGAGATGAACACGAGAGCAGTAGCAGCAGTAAGCCTAACCAGCATGAAGCCCAGGAAGACAAGTGATAGATGATTACTGAATAAATAAACCATGTCCTTTTCCCTTCACATTTAAATTTCCCTTCCTCTTGTCTTCCTCTCACCTTCATCAAAATCAACCTAAAACTACCATTTCTTATAAAACTTGAATTCAAGACACCTTCTCCAGCATCTTAGAGCTCTAGTCGTTGGGAAGGGGAAGCTGGAGGCCTTGTCTTTTCACAGGCTTGGCTTATTCCATGAGATGTTCTTTATAAGGGATGATTTTAGTACCATCCTTATCACCAGCCCACTTCCGCTCTGAGGCTCCTCCATCTCTGCAAAGATTTTACAACATTTTTCTAATTAACATGGGGCCCACGAGGGCTCACAAATACACTTGTTTTTGTGTAGCTCCTTTTCCTGAGTTTTCAGAATTAAGCCCCTCTTGGAGTTCCAGCCCTCGAAGGGGAGAGATTACTTTCCATTCAGTGAAAGAATAAAGGTTAATCAGTAAATGGGTCTTGTGAATGAAGAAGATACTCGTGGGAGAAAAGAAAACAGAATCCGCAAAATAGAGAGTACATTTCTAGATTGATGAGCTCCTGCACTTGTGAGCCCCAGAGAAAATGGAGATGTCAGAAGTCCTTTCTGACTGTGTATGAGAGATTTGGCAATTGTCATTAAATAACATTAAGGGCTAAAGGAAGGAATTAGGTGTCTGTTACATGCCACACGAGATAGAAGCTTATGGATTCCTTTTTAATTTTTATTGTTGGAGTATAATTGCTTTACACTCTTGTGTTAGTTCTGCCTTACAATGAAGTGAATCAGCTACGTGCATATGTAATTCCCCTCGCTCTTGAGCCTCCTTCCCGTCTCCCCTATCCCACCCAGTAGGTCATCACAGAGCATCGAGCTGAGCTCCAGTGCTATATAACAGGTTCCCACTAGCTATCTATTTTACACATGGTAGTGCATATATGTTCATGTTACTCTCTCAAGTTGTTCCACCCTCTTTTCCGCTCTGTGTCCACAAGTTTGTTCTCTACATACAGACGTTCATGGGGTCACAAAGAGTCAGACACAACTTAGAGACTGAACAACAACACTGAGAATCTCTGCACCCTAGCAATGGGGTAGGTATCTCCATGAGGTTAATTTCATGCTGGTTCCTTTTCTCTGAGAACTCCCTCCCACCTTCGAGGTGAGTTGCTGGTAACCCTGTTTGCTGCGTGTCACCCTGATCATTATCCTACAAGAGGCAGACATCAGGCTGAAGCTGGGCCAAATGGGTTCTCTATCCCAGACATCTGAAATTTGGATCAGGAGACAGCCACATGGCAGAGGCTGGGTGAGTGGCCATCTTCTGCCGGCGTGAGCATGGAGAACAAGCAAAAGCTCTTTATCTTGGGATAAAGAAGAAACCAATGCCTAGGGAGAGGCAGAACAGCTCCCAGGGGGACCGTACTGCTGAGCCCTTGTGCCTTGAGTTCCTGACCTCAGACCTTGAAGTATCCTTGCTGGGCATGAGTCCAAGAAATTTCCTGGGATCCTTCAGCATTCAGTAGCATTATTTGGATGGAAATGTTAGGGGAAACACTGACCAAAACCACCTGCCCTGGCCAGGTAAAATAATAGTCACTTGCATGAGTTATCTTACAACAGGAGGTCCTGGTAATGAGCATGGAACTCACAAGACACCACCCGCTGGAAGAACTCAGGAAAGGTCAAAAGGAGAGAGGAGACGCCTGTTCACATGTCCTACCAGCCTCCCAGAATCCTTCCTGCTGGAATCCAGTTTGGCTTAGTGATGCACAAGCCACCAGAAAGGATCCTGAGTCACAGTGATGATGAAAGGTAACTCAGAAATTAATCCCATCACCATAAAACCTGAGACTGCAAGCCAAGTGGCAGAGCAGATCTCCTGGGTTCCCTTACCCTCCTGCTCTGCGCCCGGGCACCCCTTCCAGTAAAATCTCTTGTTTTGTCCGCACATGTGTCTCCTCGGACAATTCATTTCCTAATGTTAAAACAAGAGCCCAGTCTCGGGCCCTGGAAGGGGGTCCCCCTTCCGGCAACAGAAAGTGATAGAATTCAAACCATGGTAAGCAAACTGATGCGAGTTACTGACTTACATACCAATAACTAGAGAGAAGGAGGTGACTTTAGGCACAGCTAGGCCCAGAGAGGAAACAACGTTGCAATCTCCCTCACTCACTCACCTGCCGTCTTTCCAATCCCTATATCCCTATGTGGGCGGCATGCTCTTTTCCGATAGACAGCTTTGCCTCACATGTTAGGAAACAGGCTGCAGGCAACAATGCCCCATCATTTTAGCTTCAGAACTCTAGAGGCAAACCCTTCCTCCCGCTTCATACCAAAAAGCGCAGGGAAAGTCTTTAAACCAGAATTGGAAATATGCTCACCCATCCACCCACCACCAGTCTCTGTTAGCCAGGAAATGACTTACCGTGATTGGCTTTTCATGGGTCACCTGACTGATTTCTATGGCAATGGGAGTAAGGTCTATGATTGACAGCTTCATCGGAGTCACCTGGTTGAAAGAGAAGAAACAGAACGGGAGACAATGAGCGGACCACAGCAGATATTAATGCCTCTTCCAAGAAAGCCTTCTTTCCCCTCGATTAAGCAGTTCAGTGCAGTCGCTCAGTCGCATCCGACTCTATGCGACCCCCAAGAATTTAAGCTCTCCTGGGTGACTTTATTCCTAGTCATCAAGTTATCTTAACTGGGTATGGCTATAAAATTAAATCAGGAGGAATTTTTGTGATAGAACTGTTCTATTAGTGACTCTACTAAGTCAATATCCTGGCTGTGATTTTATTGGAATTTTTGAATTTTTCAAGTTTTCCATTAAGGGGGAAATAGGGAAAAGGATGCATGGTATCTCTCTGTACTGTTTCTTACAACTGAATGTGAATCCAAAATGATCTCCAAAAAAAAAAAATTTAATTTAAAAAAAAACTAGAAAGCAAAGTAAAATGAAATCTTGAACAAAGACCCTGCTGCCAAAATTACATCCAAGCAGAGACTGGTCTCTTAACGGAATCAAATGGAAACCAATTCATGGGCAACAGAACACCACAAATCTTCAGAAAAGCCAGATCCACTTTCTCCTAGATCTTTATTTTAATGACCAAAAAAAAATGAAGTCCCAACAGGCTCCTTTCATAGCATCATCAATTCACATCCACACAGCGATAATTAGAGGGAAAGGTTCAAGAATGTCCTGAAGGCCACAGCTCACATGCCATAAGACATGCCAGAATGTGATAATCAGCCCCGAATTAGCACTAATTCTTCATACGTTTCTAAGCACATCAAATATTAAAATACAATTAAACACTGGGCGAGGGCCTAAAAGTTTTGTCATTAACTTTTCACTGGGTCAGGAAACCAACCAAAAGTAAAAAGTTAAAGGTTGATAGTGAGGATCAGTTTTTCCATCTTAAATCAGGGTGCAGGGGGAGTAGCAATTTCGTGGCAAGCAAAGATGTTGACTTTGACTTCCCTGATGGCTCAGTGGTAAAGAATCTGGCTGCCTATGCAGGAGACCTGGGTTCAGTCCCTGGGTCAGAAAGATTTCCTGGAGAAGGAAATGGCAACCCACCCACTCCAGTATTTTTACCTAAAGAATCCTATGGACAGAGAAGCCTGGTGGGCTGTAGTCCACGGGGTTGCAAAGAGTTGGACATAACTTAGCAACTGAGCAACAACCACAAAGACATTGAAGGGCTTCCCATTGAAAGACCCGCCTGCCAGAGCAGGAGACATGAAAGATGCAGGTTGGATCCCTGGGTTGGGAGGATCCCCTGCAGGAGGGCATCGCAATCCACTCCAGTGTTCTTGCCTGGAGAATCCCGTGGACAGAGGAGCCTGGCAGGCTCCAGTCGATGGAATCGCAGAGAGCTGGACACAACTGAAGCAACTTAGCATTCATGCAGGCAAAGACTTTGAAATCTGAGTCTTGTATTCAAATTTGGTTCATCTCCTGGGCAAGTCACTTCTATGAATCTCATCTGTAAAACAGACATCCTAGCAACCCTTATCATAGATCTATCGTGGGTGCACCTATGGCAACCCACTCCAGTGTTTTGCTTGGAAAGTTTCATGGACAGAGAAGACTGGAAGGCTACAATCCATGGATCACAAAGAGTTGGATACAATTGTGCAACTGAGAATATGTATATACATGTATACACACACATATATACACATACATATACATATTTGGGGTTTCCCTGGTGGCTCAGAGATTAAAGCATCTGCATGCAATGCAGGAGATCTGGGTTCAATCCCTGGGTCAGGAAGATCCCCTGGAGAAGGAAATGGCAACCCACTCCAGTATTCTTGCCTGGAGAATCCCATGGACGGAGGAGCCTGGTGGGCTACAGCCCGTGGGGTCACAAAGAGTCGGACACAACTGAGCAACTTCACTTTCACTTTCACATACATATTTTATTTTTTATATATGCATATATATTTTTTCTATATATAAACACTTGGCATGCAGAAGGTCTTCAGAGAATGATTAGTTTTTCTTCCACTTGGGAAACAGCACAAAAAGGCTCCCGGTGTGATAAATGTGTTTTCATAAAACATAAAAACTAGAATTATACTTCCCATTTAATTAGGAAAAAAAGTTAAATGTTCCTATGGCAGATATTCAAACATGACACAAAATATTATGATAGCATTGGGTCTTCTCCTCTTGAAAGGGAATGCAGGAGAGGATGCCAGGAAGAAAAATTAAGAGCCAATAAATCTTTCCAGAGCCTCACAGCCATACAATTGGCCAGCAGAAAGTTTTTTAAATGAATAGCCCCTTAAGAAATTAAACAGTTGATGGATGATGCAAACATCTTTGTGGCTGGCTTATTTACAAGGGGAGACAGACACAGAGAGGACTTCTACATACTTTCCTTGTCCCCTAATTTTATTGGAAACACTGCAAGTGAAGCAACAGCACTGCCATTCGTGGGAGCTGAGTTGCTACCTCTCCACCATGCATTAGCGAAGAAAAAAAAGAAAAGGAGGTGTTTATCCACAAACCATTTCAACTTCTTGCAGCTTTGTGCTATAAGAAATATAATAAAGCAACAATATAATAAAGAAACTGTTCAATGCATTATCCATTCTCCCCTTTTCCTCATTAATAAAGTCCTAACTTTATTCTGACTGGCCATCTGCCTGGTTAAAAACTACATTTCCCAGGCTCCCTTGAGGGGGTGTGACCATGTGATACAGTCTGGCCAATAAGAAGTAAGCAGAAGTAACCAGGTGGGTGTGTTCATTATCTCTTGCTGGTAACAACTTGAAACAAAGAACATTTATTATCTTACTTTCTGTGGGTCAGGGATCTGGCAGCAACTTAGCTAGATGCTTCTGGCTCAGCCTTTCATGAGGTCGTTGTCAAGCTGAATATATTCATAAATATTCATATCTGTCCTGCAGCTAGAAATTATTCTACCCACTTTACAGATGAAGAAACTGAGGTTCAGAGGTGTTAAGTGACTTTCTTAACTAATAAATTGTAGGAGCTGGATTCTAATTCAGGTCTGACTGCAATCTCCCTTCTGCTACACCAAACAGTTGATTTGGGATTGAAATAAGTATTTATCAATAATAACAATAATTGCTATTTATTAAGCCCCCATTCTGGGTCCAGCAGTTTACTGGCTTATCATTTCATTTAATCCTAACTACAATTCTGTGAAGTAAGCACTCTTTTTTTAAAATTATATTTATTTTTAATTGATTGATGATCGCTTTACAATATTGGTTTGACTTCTGCCATACATCAATGTGAGTTAGCCATAGGTGTACGTGTCCCCTTCCTCTTGAACCTCCCTCCCACCGCCCCCTGTTTCCCACCCCTTAAGGTTGTTACAGTGCCCTGCTTTGAGTTCCCTGAGTCATACAGCAAGTTTCCATTGGCTTTTACCCTCGTTTTGCCAATGGGTAAACAGAGGCTAGACAGGTTAAGCATATTAGCCAAATCCTCATGGCTCTGCAGGACTGCAGGCAGGATTGGATTCAGGTTCATCAGAGGCTCATGGACCAGGGCCCATGTGACCCTCATGCCGGGTTTTGGGATGTGGCAGCCAGAGACGGACAAGAGGAGGTGACTGGCTGCTTAGCATGCAAGTTGCACCCTCGTACACTCTTTGTTCCTGGTAATGACCTGTTTACTGAGGACCAGAGCAAGAAGTCGAGGTGCCCAATCCAGTCCTAGTGAGAAATCATCAAGACCACACCTGAGGGGGACTCCCCTGGTGACCCAGTGGCTAAGATTCTGTGCTCCTAATGCAGGGCGTCCAGGTTTGATCCCTGGTCAGGGAACTAGATCCAACATTCTGCAACAAAGATAAAAGATCCCGCATGCCTCAACTAAGACCCAGTGCAGCCAAATAATAAATAAAAATAACTATTTTTTAAAAAGACCACATCTGAGAAGTTTAGTGTGTGTTTAGTGTGTGTTTAGTGAGCTAAGGAAGGAGCTTGTCTGTCAAGAGTCTTTTTTTTTGGCTGGTATCAGCTGCTCCGAGATTTGACCCATGGCTGACTTCCCATGTCTAAGCAGGAAACGGAAATAGATCACTGAGGACACCAAAGAAACAGGTGGATTTGGTGCCTCTAAAAGGGCATTTTAAAGAAGGCACTTTAACAGAATTTGTGACTTTTTATTTTCAAGTCCACCCTTCTTCCTATGGTTTACTGATAGCCTGTTGGGAAGAAATTCCAATCGTGTGTCCATTCCAATGCACTATAGACTGCCGAGGTGGAGTAGAGACTCAGCTCACATATCCAAGGGTAGGCTCTTGAATCCAGGCCAGACAATCCCAATCCCTGAAGCCAAAGGGCATCTTGGGTGGCCAGGTTTAGAGGGCAGCAGGAGCGTCTCGTGTGCCCACACTGTGGTCACTTCTCTGCAGCCTCTGAAGCATCCTTGTTTCCCACCTATGTCTCCACTTATTCCCCTGATTCTATAAGGCCCTGCATCCTTCAAAAGGTTACTGTCTTTGCTTAATTCAGAAAGTATTTCCAATGCTGGCCTCTAAGAAAGCTTGTTGATAGAACATTAAAGTCGAATGGCACACTTCCTCTTTTCGGGGAGCCAGTACCCTCATGACCCCGCTGCCCCTCCTGTGCACTGAACGAGTAGGTGAGTGTGCTTTCCAAGACTCTTTCTAGTTGCATAAAAGAGAAACCAATCCAAGCAAAAGTAAACACCGAAACACAACCAGAACGCTTATTATAAGGGTACAGTAGTGAACCATGGATGCCGATGGATGGCAAGTCTTTGAAAGCTGGTCAAATAGGACCTCACTTGTTTGGTGAATTTCACTCAATGATTTGGTCTGGTTCCACCCCCTCCAGGAAGTCCTCCTTGAGTCTTGAGGTTTTTTTTTTCTGTCTCTGTCATTCTTTGGATACTTCTCTGTGCATTTGAGAAAGCACAAGATCTGTTATCTCATATATGTATGTATGTATAAGTTTGCGTGTGTGTCTATGTGCCTATGTGTCTGTGTATATCCCCTTGATCACAGCCTTGTCATGGCAAAGGGGCTTGTGTAACTCAGTGAAGCTATGAGCCATATCGTGCAGGGTCACCCAAGATGGATGAGTGGTAGTGGAAGACTTCTGACAAAACGTGGTGCACTGGAGGAGGGAAAGCCGAGCCACTCCAGTATTCTTGCTGCGAGAATGGTATGAAAAGGCAAGAAGACACGACACCAGAAGATGATCCCTCCCAGGTCGGTAGGTGTCCAATGTGCTACCGGGGAAGTGCGGAGAAATAACTCCAGAGAGAATAATTGTCTGTCATTCAGATTACCCTGCTACTCTCCACAGTGTCTCAAGTGAAGTTTTTCAGGGCTGTGACACACAAGGACGGGTTATAAACCCCGCAAAGTGTGGAGAAGGAAAGACGCGGGGGGTCTGTGACAGCATACAGCAGGGACACCCGGCTCAGTCTAAGAAGTGAAGGAACCTTCTAGGAGGAGGTAACCCCCTGCCCCAAAGCTTGGAACACCAGGTAGGAGGTGGAGGGGAGGCCATGGTGTCACACACAGGAGACAGATGACGGAAAGACCAGGATGACAGCAAGAGAGAGAACTGCACGTCTTCGCCTTAAGCACCGTGGTGAGGCTGGTGGCCGGGCGCAGAGGGGAACGTGGTGGGGGAAGGGCCGTCGGTGTCACTGGGGAGAGTGGCCACTGCCCTGGGACCCGCGTGCATTTGCCTACTGAGGAGCAGCGTGCTTTCATTTGCATTTTAGAGAGTTTGCTCCGCCTCCTTTTCAAAGAGCCAATGACAGCTGAGCAAGTGTACAGGGGCGGGGTGGGGGGGAGACCCCTGGGAATGTGCAATCCTTCAGGACCCAGACCCGCAACCACAGAAGCAAGGCAAGGAATGTGCCCCATGCAGGCAGAGGGTTCTGTGGCAGGTCTGATGCTTCTGCTGCCAAGTTCAGTTCAGTTCAGTCGCTTAGTCGTGTCCGACTCTTTGCGACCCCATGGACTGCAGCACGCCAGGCCTCCCTGTCCATCACCAACTCCCGGAGTTTACTCAAACTCATGTCCATTGAGTCGGTGATGCCACCCAACCATCTCATCCTCTGTCGTCCCCGTCTCCTCCTGTCCTCAATCTTTCCCAGCATCAGAGTCTTTTCAAATGAGTCAGTTCTTCACATCAGGTGGCCAAAGTAGTGGAATTTCAGCTTCAACATCAGTCCTTCCAATGAATATTCAGGGATGACTTCCTTTAGGATGGACTGGTTGGATCTCCTTGCTGTTCAAGGCACTCTTAAGAGTCTTCTCCAACATCACAGTTCAAAAGCATCAATTCTTTGGCACTTAGCTTTCTTTATAGTCCAACTCTTACATCCATATATGACCACTGGAAAAACCATACCTTTGACTAGATGGACCTTTGCTGGCAAAGCAAAGTCTCTGCTTTTTAATATGCTGTCTATGTTGGTCATAACTTTTCTTCCAAGGAGTAAACATCTTTTAATTTCATGGCTGCAGTCACCATCTGCAGTGATTTTGGAGCCCCCCCCCCAAAAAAAAAGTCTGTCATTGTTTCCACTGTTTCCCTGTCTATTTGCCTGCTGCCAAAGCACTTGGCAAATTTCTGCTTTTATCAGAAGCAAGCTGGCCTTGTCCAGAGAGCTCAGGACCAGTCCTTGCCCTCCTGAGAGAACACAAACGCTGAAGCTGTAATTGCTCTTTTCTGAGGCTCCCTCATTAGGGACAGCAATGGTCAGCATCTCTCCTCAGCTGCCGCTGGTCTCCTAGGGACAAGTGTAGGAAACCTGCCTGCTCCTCCACTGTGGGAAAAGGCTCCCAGAGGCTGCTGGGAAATGAGAGACGGAGCCCCTGGGGTCCAGTCCCGGCTCTGCCGTGAATTTGCTGAGTGACATTAGGCGAGTTATGTCTCCTCGCTGTTGTCTCCTTTATAAAATGGGATAACAACAGTACCAACCTGCAGGATTGTTATGCAAAGTAAGCCCTCCATGAGAGCACTCAGAATGTGTCTTGCACTGAGTGAATAAATGCCCAATAAGTGTTAGCAATTAGTAGGGACTTCTCTGGGGGTCCAGTGGTTAAGAATCTGCCTTCCAATGCAGGGGACGTGGGTTTGAACCCTGGTGGGGGAACTAAGATCCCGCGTGGGGCAAGGCAACAAAGCCCATGTGCCACAAATACTGAGCCCACACGTTCCAAAACCCCTGTGCTACAATTAGAGAAGCCCTCGAGCACCGCAACTAAGACTCAATGCAGCCAAATAAATTTTTTAAAGGGTTAGCTATTGGTAAACCGAGGGGAAAATGGAAGACAGAAGGAGAGGGAAGAGAGAGAAACTACATGGGAAATATATATATTACATTGGAGAAAAAATGTTGCTTCTTCCAACACATCAGATGACCACATGCTAATTCAGTGAGTACCTTGTGGGCGTCCTAAGTCACTGCAGTCATGTTCAGCTCTTTGTGACCCCATGTAGCCTGCCAGGCTCCTCTGTCCATGGGATTCTCCAGGCAAGAATACTGGAGTGGGTTGCCATTTCCTTCTCCAGGCGATCTTCCCAACCCAGGGCTCAAACCTGAGTCTCTTATGTCTCATGCCTTGGCAGGTGGGTTCTTTACCGCTAGTGCCACCTGGGAAGTCCGTTCAGGGTCTACTGTGTTCACATGTGTTATTTAAGTTATCCTTCTAAACAACACCTGTGGACAAGTATTATTATTTCTATCTTACCACATGAGCACACTGGAACACAGACAGGTAAGGTGCCTGTCTCACAGCTCAGTGAGATTGGACTGGGAGTCCATGTCTTCCAGAGCTTGGCTGTGTCCACTTCTGGCTGGTGCCATGATGCTCAGACAGAGAAACTGACCCCTAGGTGGTTCTAATCCCTCAGCAGGGATATACTCTAACCCCTTATTTTGTCCCCCGCACCCCTGAGCACTGGCTTGGCCACTAGTCCATGAGTCTTCTCCCAAACCCTACCCCCTACCCCAAACCCTGCTGTGAGCCTCTAGAGGGCAGGAGACTGTGATGGTTCCATCTGGGATGCCCTGTGATCTGATACAAGGTAGTGACCCAATCAACACGACAGACTTGCATCAAAACAATTTCTTCAAAAAGCCAAACAACAACAGCCATCTGTCAGTTTGCCAATTTCCGTGGTGTACATTCTCCTGCTGAGACCATTTCAAGCCACTTGATTTGGGTCCTTAGCAAGCACCAACTGTGTGCCTAGCCCTGAGCCAGTGGCAGAGCAGGACCCAGAAGTCAAAACACGATGGACACGATGGCCATCCTCAAGGAACCTAGTCATATGGTGGGGCGAAATGAAGTTGCTTAGTCAGGTACGACTCTGAGATCCCATTGACTGTAGTCTACCAGTCACCTCCATCCATGGAATTTTCCAGGCAAGAGTACTGGAGTGGGTTGCCATTTCCTTCTCCAGGGGATCTTCCCAGCCCAGGGATCAAACCCAGGTCTCCACATGGTGGGGTGAGGGGAGCCTTACCTGTAGCCTTTGCCAATTCCCATGGTGTAAATACTCCCACTGTGGCCGTTTGAAGCTGTGCTGTGCTTAGTCACTCAGTTGTGTCCAACTCTTTGTGACCCCATGGACTGTAGCCCACCAGGCTCCTCTGTCCATGGGGATTCTCCAGGCGAGAATACTGAAGTGGATTGCTATGCCCTCCTCCAGGGATCTTCCCATCCAGGGATCAAACCCAGGTCTCCTGCATTGCAGGCAGATCCTTTACCCGCTGAGCCACCAAGGAAGCCCAAGAATACTGGGGTGGATAGCCTATCCCTTCTCTGGGGGAACTTCCTGACTCAGGAATCGAATCAAGGTCTCCCACTTTGGAGACAGATTCTTTACCAGCTGAGCTACTAGAGAAGCCGCGTTTGAAGCTACCCATCACCAAAAACGGGGTCAGGAAGAACTGCTGGTGCTAGCACATTACCACTTTACAGGCTTGTTGGAGAGATAGACAATAAACAAGCAAGTGAAGAAATAAAATAAAGTAATAATAACCAATTGGCCTATGGAGAAAATACGCAGGGCACTGTGACAGAAAGAGGGATGCCACATTTAAGCTGAAAACTGCACAGAGGACTCTCTACTTTTTGAAAAAGCCATAATGCAGTTTTTCAATCCAAATGATTCTCTGCTGTTATTCACAGAGACTTACTGGAACTGACAAATCCATTTTCCAGCCTCCCTCCAGGGGCTGCCTCCCCAGGCGGACCCTTTACCTGTGGGCTCTGTCGGGGAGGAGAGATGATCCCTTCCCCACAGGACTCAGCAGCCAAGGGAGGTTAAACTGATTATGGTTTCCCATTTCCCCCTTCTCATCCTTCTCACGGGATAATGTCTTCCTCCCTGATGTCTGCTGTCGTGGGACTCCCATTGAATTGAATCAATAGTGTCACATTTTAGACTGATGTCAAACCCGAGAGGAGCTGGATTTTCTTCCTCCACTTTTAACACGTATCACGTAGCCAGAGAAATGCTTTGTATTATTTAATTCTATGTATTTACTAACATTGGGAAATATCCCCATTGGCCTTTTTCTGTTCAGATTAATCCTAAATGAAGATTCAGAGAAACAGTGAAAACATTGATTTCTTTTAATTCCCTGTGAGAGTCACTGGCATGAGTGGTTACTTCTGTGGATGCTGGCAACACATAATCTGAGTTTTCATTCTGGCTCCACCCTCTACGCATCACATGTGAAAGCAAATGTCACTCAGTTGTGTCCGACTTTTTTCTACCCCATGGACTATACAGTCTATGGAATTCTCTAGGCCAGAATACTGGAGTGGGTAGCCTTTCCCTCCTCCAGGGAATCTTCCCATCCAGAGATCAAACCCAGGTCTCCCATATTGTAGGCAGATTCTTTACCAGCTGAGACACCAGGGAAGCCCAAGAATACTGGAGTGGGTAGCCTATCCCTTCTCTGGGGGATCTTCCTGACCCAGGGATTAAACCAGGGTCTTCTGCACTGCAGGCAGATTCTTTACCAACTGAGATATCAGAGAAGCCAACTCATTACATGGATGTGAGTATTCCTTTATTTTCCTGTCTATGAGATGGGCATCAAGAAACCCAGCTCATAGGAGTTGTTGGGAGGATTACATGAAATAACACATGCAAAGTCCTTAAAAGAACACCAGAAAGTTTTAGCATTATTATTCCCATTTCCCTTCTTGTGTTTGATTTCTCAGATACCTACCAGGTGCCAAGTCCTGAACTAGGATCTTTGCTGATATGATCTCACTCAAAGGTTTGATATTTTGCTTATCTGGGATTTTTCTGCATGAACTTCGATGCGCTGAAATACTGCATTAGGGACTTCCCTGGTGGTCCAGTGGTAAAGAATCCGCCTGCCAATGCAGGAGACACGGGTTTGATCCCCGGTTCTGGAAGATCCCACATGCTGTGGAGCAACTAAACCCTTGTGCCACAACTACTGAGCCCACACTCTAGAGCCCCGCCCCACAATAAGAGAACCCGCAATGAGAAAGCTGCTCCCCGAACTAACGAGTAGCCCGCGCTCCCCGCAACTAGGGAGAGTCCACGTGCAGCAAACAAAGACCCAGGGCAGCCAAAAATAAATAAATAAAAATTTTTTAATCGTTAAAAATGGCTTCCCTGGTGATTCAGTGGTTCAGTGGTTTCCTGCCAATGCAGGAAACACAGGTTCACTCCCTGATCTGGGAATGTCCCATAGGCCACAGAACTAAGCCCATGCACCAGAACTACTGAGCTTGCCCTCTAGAGCCTGGGAGCCACAACTAGCAAAGCCTGTACACTCCCCTCCTCTGCAACTAGAGAAAGCCCGTGTAGCAGTGAAGACCCAGCACAGCCAAAAATGAATAAATAAAGCTATTTTTAAAATAACAATAATAATTTTCAAAATATTCCACTGAAGTATGATTTCTCTCAACTCCTAAGTTTGGTGGCACCTCTCCTTAAATTTTGCACCCAAGGCAAGGGCTTCACCCCGCTCCCCCAGCCTCAGCCCTGATAGGTGCACAGTGAACATGAACCCACGTTTTGGTGTTTCTATATCCCCCACCCCAACCCCTGCTTCTATCTATTCTTCAGTCACAGCTTTATTAATCACACCAAGTTCCGGTATGAAAAGAGAATCGACGGTGAAATTAGAGAGGGCAGAAGAAAATGTTCATCCTTGGTTCTCTGCTCCCAACTGGTTGCTAGGAGTTTCAAGAAAAGGTGACTTTGAAAACAGGACCCCTGCCTAATGGCTCTCTTTGGCTCTGATGTATGTGGCTGCGACACAGACAGCCCAAGCTCCACAAAGGGGTGTGGGTAGGAGGCCTGGACGTTTTTCCCTTCTCAGGGACAGACAGCACAGGGCCGAAGATCATGGGCTACTGGAATGTCAGACCTCTTAGAAGGAAAAGAGATGCTCGCAGCCGACAGTGGGGGCTCATTTATTCTCTGGTTCATTGTTCGTGTCTCCGTATAACATCCACTGCATAAAACCAGGGACTTGGTCTGTTGTGTTCACTGTCTCAGTCCCCATTTGGCTTCCAAGCATATGGCAGAGAGCAGAAGCTCCAACATTTCCTGAGCCCATGTTGAATGAATGGTCCAGCGATAAGCAGAAAGTAACAGAATTCCTAAAGGAAATTAACCCTGAGTATTCATTGGAAGGACCGATGCTGAAGCTCCAATACTTTGGCCACCTGATGTGAGGAGCCAACTCATTAGAAAAGACCCTGATGCTGGGAAAGGTTGAAGGCAGGAGGAGAAGGGGGGCTACAGAGGATGAGATGGGTGGATGGCATCATCGACTCAGTGGATGTGTGAACAAACACCAGGAGATAGTGAAGGACAGGGAAGCCTGGCGTGCTGCAGTCCATGGGATCACAGAGTTGGACACGACTGAGCAACTAAACAATAAGAAGTTCTAATGTCTCTTGAGCCAATGTTGAACAAATCGTCCAAGGATAGGCTGAAAGTAACAGAATTCAACATGGGCTGTGCACGTGGCCATAATGGAGCAGGGTAGGCTGTCCCCTCAATATCCCCACCATGCACAGAGCCTCCCACCCCCACCAAAATAACCTTTGCATGGGGAGGGACATGGAATAGTGGGGGGGATCCTGGGAGCTGACTCTGATTGGGAAATGGAGAGTTTCTAGAAAAGGCTGCCTCTCTCCACAGTTTAGTCCAGAACCCTACTTTGACTCCCCATATGGGAAGATCATCAAGCAACCACTAGATCCTCCTAAGAGTCTGCCAGTGAAGCAGTCTGTCTCCAATGTCGAGACTCTAGCATCTTGGGCCTGAACCCTAAGGTGGGGTGGACTCCATTAGTATAACCCTTAGGGGCATCACGGGCGGTTCTGCTCTTCTTTAAAGGGATGAGCTTGGGACTTCCCTGGTGGTCCAGTGGTTAAGAATCCACCTTCCGATGCAAGGGATGCCCGTTAGATCCCTGGTCCGGGAACTAAGATCCCACACACTTTGGGACAACTGAGCCCAGGAGCCGCAACTACCGAGCCTGCGCATTCTAGACCCCATGGTCTGCAACGAGAGAAGCCACAGCAATGAGAAGCCCAAGCACCGCAACAAAGAGTAGCCGCTATTCTCAGAAAGCCCACATGGCACAGCAAAGAGGAAATTTAAAAAATAAAAATAAAAGGATGAACTTGAGCCCGTGTCTTAATGCACATAAATGCACCAAGTACACAGCATGCCAGAAGATGGGTGAGGTTGCCCTCTTCACATTATTATGTGGCACAGTAGGTCCTCAGGGGATACTTGTGGGATGCACGTGTCATGGGTTGAATCTTGTCCCCCCAAAAGATACATTAAAGCCCTAACCCCCAGTACCTGCAATGTGACTCTATTTAGAAATAGAGAAGTTGCAGATGTAAGCAGGTGAGGTCATTAGGTCATATGATTTAACTGTATTTATAATTATCCAATGAAAGTGAAAGTGAGTCGCTCAGTCGTGTCCGGCTCTTTGCGACCCCATCATCTATACAGTCCATGGAATTCTCCAGACCAGAATACTGGACTGGGTGGCCTTTCTCTTCTCCAGGGGATCTTCCCAACACAGGGACTGAACCCAGGTCTCCCACACTGCAGTGGATTCTTTACCAGCTGAGCCACCAGGGAAGCCCAAGAATACTGGAGTGGGTAGCCTATCCCTTCTCCAGGGGATCTTCCTGACACAGGAATAGAACCAGGGTCTCCTGCCTTGCAGGCAGAGTCTTTACCAGCTGAGCTACCAAGGAAGTCCCAATTATCCGATACTGGCCTCCTTTTAAGAAAGAAATTTGGACACACACACCAACACACAGGGATAGATGCCACGTGACAACAGAAGCAGAGATGGGAGCGCGTGATGGGTCCACAAGCTAATAGGAATAAAGGAAAAGGGACAGATTCTCATTTAGAGGCTTGAGAGGGAGCATGGCCCTGCCGACCCCTTATTTCAGACTTCCAAACTCCAGAACAGAGAGAAAATAAATTTCTGTTGCTTTAAGTCACGTCATCTCTGGTCATCTGCCGCAGCAGCCCAGGGAAACTCATATAGAATGTGAGTTAACATCATCTCGTTGTCACGATCTGCAGGTGTGACACACCCATTGCTTCAAATGGGTGTGGACACATACAGCCCAGGACACACACAGTCATGCCTCTGACTCCCCCGAACACCCCCCACAACGTTGAGGTCTGAATTCCTGACGCCAAAGCCAATGTTTCCTTTTAACCTGCACGAAGCTATTTTTGTTCCAACCTCCAGGTCCGGTTTTGTTGAGCTCCAGTTAACGAGGTGTCTGAGCCCTTCCAGGAGGTCTCAATAGAACTGAATAATTAGTCTCCTGTGTTTGCTTGAAAGGAAAAGTGAAAGTGAAAGCCGCTCAGTCGTGTCTGACTCATTGCGACCCCATGGACTATACAGTCCATGGAATTCTCCAGGGCACAATACTGGCCTTTCCCTTCTCCAGGGAATCTTCCTGACCCAGGGATCAAACCCAGGTCTCTGAAGCCGGCATTCAAAAGAGGCAGGAACTCCAAGTCCTGCCTGGCATCCTCAATGTTCAGTCCCTTAGAGAAGCAGCCTCTGGGATACTGGCATCCCTGTGTGGGTGCCCTGGAGAGTTCAGGCAATTGCATCATCAACAGATTGCTCCAGAGATACTGGGCTCCTCAAAGCCCCATCTTTTAGCCCTCATGCACAGGGCTGCCCACACCTGAGTGCCTCGGGGTTCCAGTCACAGCTCATGCACCTTTGGAAAAGAGTGTTCTCTCCAGTTTTTCCTTCCTCCCTGTGGTCCTGGAGTGGATGGTGGGGTGGGCAGTTTCTGGGGAGAGACCAGGATTCCCCAGCCTGGTTTACCTTGAAAGATGGGAGACAGGCTCAAGGTATGCTGAGCAGGTGAGAAGGGTAACCAGAAGTAGGACCTTCCTGGCGCCTTCCCAGCCCCACTTTGGGAGAAAGCCTCTGCCATGTCCTTAACAACCATCCGATGCTTTCCAGGGACTTCTCTGCTGGCCCAGTAGTTAAGAGTTCACCTTCCAGTGCGACGGATGTAGGTTCAATCCCTGGTCGGGGAATTAAGATCCCACGTGCCATGGGCCAGCTAAGCCCGTGCACCACAAAGAAAGATCCCACATGCTGAAACTAAGATTCATTGCGGCCAAAAATAAATAAATTTTAAAAATTTGCGGGGACTTCCCTGGTGGTCCAGTGGCTAAGACTCCTTGTTCCCAATGCAGGGGGCCTGGGTTCCATCCCTGTCAGGGAGCTAGACCCCACATGTCACAGCTGAGACTTCTCACACCATAACTAAAGATTCAGCATGCCACAACGAAGACCTCTGGCAGCCAAATAAATAAATAATAAATTTAACGAAATTTTTTTAATGTGGGAGAAAAAAAAAAAAAAAGAATGCCTTCCAGACCTGGTTGATTCTTGATTAGATTTTCCAGAATTGGATGGAGGAGGGACTTACTTGTTCATTTGGTAGGAAGTCTATATGGCTACATCTATCAGAGGCAGAAGAATCCACCCAGTAAATCTGTTCACTTAGCAAATATTTATAGAGGATTGAGAGTATTGGAGGGCCTGTCCCAGATACAGTGGACACACAATGAACTGGTTTATCCAGCTTTTGCTTTAGTTGGAAAGAAAAGCAATAAACGAGCCAACGGCAGGACAGGACACAGCCTGTCCTGAGAAGGCTGGGGGAGGGGACAGGGTCGTGGGAGAGATGGTTTAGATAAGCCAGATGGGAGGGTCTCCCTGAGAACCACAGATCTGGATACATCGAGGCTGGGCCCCTGGAGATACCTGGATGAAAACAGTTCCGGGAACAGGGGCACGTTTGGGGACCAGCAAAAAGGCTTCGTGGCTGGTGAGGAATCAGGTGAAGAGAGGCCAGGAGGGGGTGAGGTCCAGGAGTGGACAGAGACCAGACCATGAAACGCACACTCGTCGGGATCCCAGACGGTCCTGGAACGGGCAAGGATGGGGATCGCGGAGGAGGGGCAGAATGGATGGGTTCTGGATGGGTCTCGAGATGACAGGATGTCAGGGCTTGTGGATGCAAGTGGGAGGACGATGGAGGAGGAGGAAGCAGTTAGTTCCCAGACACAGACGGGATACGGGAGGATATTAAAGAATTATCAACAGCTTCGATGTGATCGTGGTACAGTGGTTATGTATTCTTCAGCGTTCTTACCTTTTAGAGATCCACACTGGAATCTTTATACATGAAATGATATAATTCTGGGATTAACTTCAAAATAATAGAGAGGGGGAAACTTTGGAAGGGGTGGAAATGAAGTAAGATGGGAAACATGCTGATCATTGCTGGAGCTGGTGATGGGGTTGTAAGTTTGTGTTGCACCATTCGCTCCATTTTGGGGATGGGAAAGCCAGGGAGAGAGAAGGATCAGGTGAAGGTCCTCCTGTGGCAGAAATTCAAGCGCTGGTCCCTGACCTGAGACATCAGAGAGAGGGCTACACACCTCCCCTACTCTCCCCAAATGCTCCCACCCCATTCTCAGAGGCTTCATTGATCACAGCCTCCTTCACACACACCCCAGAACCAACCACATAATTGTAGGAACCAGTGTAAAGCGAAAATGCAGGGCCTTTCTTCAAAAAACATTTATTTAATTGGCTGTGCTATGTCCTAGTTTTGGCATATGGAATCTTTTTTTTTTTTTAGTTGTAGCATGTGAAATCCCTTGTAGCTCCGTTGGTAAAGAATCTGCCTACAGTGCAGTGGGCCTGGAAGATCCCCTGGAAAAGGAACTGGCAACCCACTCCAGTATTCTTGCCTGGAGAATTTCCTGGACAGAGGAGCCTGGCGGGCTACAGTCCATGGGGTCACAAGAGTCAGACACAACTTAGCGAATTAAAAGAGAGAGAGAGCATGTGAACTTAGTGTGACATGCAGGATCTAGTTCCCTGAGCGGGGATCAAACATGGGGCCCATGCACTGGGAGCTCAGAGTCTTAGCCACTGGACCACCAGGGAGGCCCCTCCAAAATTATTCAGAATTTCAAGATGGCGCTAGCATAGCGCTCAACTGACCCGTCTGAGCCCGGGATCCTGTACAACCACACCAGCGCCACCTCCAGGAAGCCAGCCCTGCCCTACCCTTCAAGGATCTGGAGAAGCTGTTCACAGGTGCCCATGTATCAAGTATTAGCATCACTCGCTGCCATGATGGAATGACTTCCTCTCTCCACCCATTTATTCAACAAGCCTTTTTCCCTGTGTTTCTGTTATGGGCACCCCCCTCACCTACAGGGTGAGGGGGTGATGGCAGGGTCCCCCAGCCTCGGCACTATTGACATTAGGGGACGGATAATTCTTTATTGTGGGGACTGTCACCCTGTAGGATGTTAGCATCCCTGGTTTCCACCCACTAAATGCCAGGAGCACCCAACCCCCAGTTATGATGGCCAAAGATGTCTCCATACGTGGTGAAACATCCCCCATGGACAAAATCTGCCCCTGCTGAGGACCCAGGTTACAATCATTTTAAAAACTTTGAAGGAGCCCATGACCAACTTTTCCTTCATTGAAACTTTTATGCTCATATTTTAAATTATTTGTCAGGCATTTGTATAATGTCTGTCTCCCCGGACAGACTCTTGTTTCCAAGAAGACAGAGCTCCCATACATGTTTGCTCTCAGCTGCATCTCCATCTCCTAGCACTGTTCCCCTGATGTGGTTGGAGCACCACAGATATTTGTTGAATGAAGAATACTGGAGAGAGAGGCAGATATCAGAAACAGTCAAGTGTCTCAACACGGAAAGAAAAACTAAATGAAGTGCCTATGGGGGAGCATGCATTATACAGGAGGGAGGGATTTACTCCTGGGAGAGGGAAGCTCTGGGCTATTGCTGTTTAGTTGCTAAGTCGTGCCTGACTCTCCGTGGCCCCATGGACTGTAGCCCGCTGGCTCCTCTGTCCGTGGGATTTCCCAGGCAAGAATACTGGAGGAGGGTTGCCATTGCCTTCCCCAGGGGATCTTCCAAACCCAGGGCTGGCACTCGCATCTCCTGCATCTCCTTCATTGACAGGCAGATTCTTTACCACTGAGCCACCAGGGAAGCCCAGGGCTTCAGGAATCTACATAAAAAGACTGAGCAAAATGTTTAAGAACAAATAGAGATTAGGCTGGTGGACTAAACGGGTGTGGAACACAGCAGCAGGAACACATCTGCAAACGACAGATGAGGGAATTCTCTGGCAATCCGGTGATTAAGACTCCACCCCACCATGGCAGGGAGCACAGGTTCGATTCCTGGTGAGGCAACTAAGATTCCTGTTATGCCATGTGGCCAGAAAAACAAGGACAAAGGTAAGACACAGGAGATGAACACAGGCCCACGAAGGGGGAAAGGAGTGAGCTGGAGAGCAGACAGGAACATCCAGCCTACAGGGGGCCTTGAATGCCATGCCAAAGTGCTTGAACTCTGCAGGTGCTGAGCATCCAGGGAAGGTATTTAAGGGCTCTGTGTTTGCAGAGAAACCCCTCTGGCCATTGGTTACGTGCAGAACAGATTGAGAAGGCAAGCTGTAAGCCAGCCTGGAGACTTGGATTTATGAGACACCAGAACCAGGGCATTGCTGCTTCACCTCCCGCCCAGGCCGTGAGGACCTGAATCTGCTGTCTTTACCATTAGCTGATCGCTGCGGTGTAGGTGCTTGGAGCAGCAGTTGCAGTATTCCGATCCAGGAAGCAAGAACTTCTTGCTGTATGCTGACAATGGGCACAGGTTGTTGGAAAATTCTCCAGATCCATCTGATCCAATGACTAGACAGAGGAAACAGGTCTAGAATGCGTGGGAAGGAGCTGCGGGGAGAGGAGGTCAGGCTGAGGTTTACCAGGGATGGATGCTAAAGATCTCAGTGACCATTCCGTGTCTAACCAGCCGCCCTTTGGCGAACAGTCTCTGAAGGGAGGAAGAGGGTGGGTTACAAGCCTCATTTCCCTCGAAACAGCTATGACATTGCAGTTCAGTTACTCCATTAAAAGGTGGCGATCTGTCATCTGAGGCTGTGGAAGATGCTGCTCATAGCTATTCAGCAACCTCAAAGAAAATCCAAGGTGGGGAAATGTCAGGCAGGGACGTGATGATGTTTTCTTTTGCTTTGGTTTATCTTGTTTCCCCCAGAGAGCTGTTGCCAGTGGAAAACTTTGCTCTGCATGAGCCATGATCGCTCCATCAAGGCAGGAGTGAGGGTACTTCTTGCTTGGGGCAACCTGTCTGAGAAAAGCTAGCAGGGCGACGGGAAGGGATCACAGGATTTGACCAGCGGTGTTCTTTATAACACTTCCCAGGTGATGCTAGTAAGACACGGGTCCAATCCCTGGGTTGGGAAGATCCCCTGGAGGAGGTCATGGCAACCCACTCTAGTATTCTTGCCTGGAGGATTCCATGGACAGAGGAGTCTGGTGGGCTACAGTCCAAAGGGTCGCAAACAGTGGGACATGACTCAAGTGACCTAGCACACACACCTGCCTGTCCTTGATATGGGTGGGGTGGAGGGAGGCAGTACCATGAAACAAGAGTCATCCACGGACCATGCAACAATACACATTTGTTATAACATCCACCTCTGTTTGCCCAGCATATGCTTACTGGTGCCAGGCCCTGGAATAAACACTTCACTATATTGCTTTGCTGGGCTGCTGTTGAGACTGGGAGCTTTAAACAACAGAAACATTATTGTCCCACAGTTGTGGAGGCTGAAGTCCAAGATCAAGGGTTGGTTCCTTCCGAGGCCCCTCTCCGTGGCTTGCGGACAGCCGTCTTCCCCTGTGTCTTCACACTGCCTTCCCTCTGTTGCGTCCGTATCCTGGTATCCTCTTCTTCTTAAGAGGACACAGTCATATTGGGTTAGTGCATGCATGCAGGCATGTGTGCATGCTAAGTCGCTTCAGTCGTGTCTGACTCTTTGCGACCCTATAGACTGTAGCCTGCCAGGCTCCTCTGTCCAAAGGGTTCTCCAAGCAAGAATACTGGAGTGGGTTGCCATGGCCTTCTCCAGGGGATCGCCCCAGCCCGGAGATTGAACCTGCGTCTCTTTCATCTCCTGCATTGGCAGGTGGGTTCTTTTACCACTAGCGCCACCTGGGAAGCCCAGGGCTGACCCTAATGACTTCGTTGTGAGTTGACCACCTCGGTAAAGAGCCCATCTCCAAATAAGGTCACATGCTGAGTCCTGGGGGCTGGAACTTCAATGTATGGATTTGGGGGACGCATGCAGTCTGTAACACCCCCTTATTTAATCCTTTAATCAACAGCAAGAGGAAATCAGAGTTTAAAAATGAGTAAACGGGGGCTCAGAGGGGCTGTGATGTTGGCCTTAGATCATGCCAGCCTCTTTGCTTTATCTTTCTGTATCTGCACACTGCACATATGATGTTTATCATATGTTACACACACACACTACACATATGACTTGTTTATCATATGTTACACACATGCACACACACTAGAATTAAGCCCCACGAGGGCAGATTTTATCCATTTCGTTCATTGTCTCTAACATTTTGCACAGTAACTGGGTTTATACAAGGAGCTCAATAAATATGTATTGGATGTTGGCATTGCACTTATAACTCTCAACGCCTCTCCTCAGCCTATCCTGCCCTATACCACTCAGCCCCACCACCGTCTCCGCCTCATCCTCTGGTACTGCCCCAGCTCTCACCCTGCTCCACAGTCCCAGGCCCCTCAGTTCAGTTCAGTTCAGTCACTCATTCGTGTCTGACTCTGCAACCCCATGGACTGCAGCACGCCAGGCTTCCCTGTCCATCACCAACTCCCAGGCTCCTCACCGCTCCTCAAACACACGAAGAGCATCCTGACCTCAGGACCTTTGCACCTGCTGCCTAAACATTCTCATCCCCTGCTGCCCTCCCTTCATTCAGGTCTCCAGTTGAAATTCATGTTGTCAGAGCAGCCTTCCCAGACCCCTACATCTAAATAGTTCCCCCCACTCCACCCCTAATTCCTCCCCTTTCCTGTTCCATCCAGACACTTATCTCTCCCTAACTCTATGGATTTTTTTTGCCTGTGGGATCTTAGTTCCCCAACAAGGGATTGAACATGCATCCTCTGCATTGGAAGTCAGACTCTTAACCACTGGACCACCAAGGAAGTCCCCAACTCTATGGACTATATTCATATGTGCATTTACCATGTTTCCTCTTCCACTTTTCACCAGAGATAATAAAGTACCAAGCTTGCAGTACTTCTATGGTAAAGTGCATGATGCTATGACTCCAAAATACCCTGGACAGGGCCTCTCCCCTTGTTACCATGCTTCTATCAGTGATGTCAGGGGACTGAGCCTCTGAGCCCTCCTGGGGACCATTTCTTAACAGGGCACATAGACAGTGGACCAGCGCCCTCTTGCTGCTGCTGCAAGACTGCCCAAAGGCCTCCCGCAGCTGCAGCTCAGCTCCAGCCACACCGGACTAGGCAGCCAAGACTGCTAGATCTTTGGGTCTGGTTTTCTTAAGTTTCAAGTCTGGATTTTTATGTGGAATCTTCTCATTTTTAATGCTGAACATACACCCTGCAGGGCCTGCAGGACAGAAATCAGCTGAAAAGGAGAGCTGCTGTCTGCTCTGAAAGTGGCATGAACTCCTCCGTTCACTTCAAGCCTCACCCAGAACGTTTCACTCATTTGCCTTACCCATTCAGCCTCTGACAGTACTTGTCTTTTCAGCTCTTGATTGGTCTTCGTCAGGACTTCCCTGGTGGTCCAGTGGTTAATAATCTGCCTACCAGTGCAGGGGACACTGGTTCCATCCCTAGTCCACGAAGATCCCACATGCCACGGAGCAACTAAGCCCGTGTGCCCCAACTACTGAAGTCTGTGTGCTCTAGAGCCTGTGCTCTGAAACAAGAGAGGCCACTGTAATGAGAAGGCTGTGCGCCTCAACTGCAACAAAGGGGAGCCCCTGCTCACCGCAAGTAGAGAAGCCCCGAGTTTCTCTAGCAGCAACAAAGGCCCAGCACAGCCAAAAATAAGTAAATAAATATTTTTTTTAAAAAAGAGTTAGTCAGTGCTAAGATAAACATGAGCTAGCCATATAAAGTAGCTGCCACCAAAATACTAAAAATGAAAAAAAAATTTTTTTAAGACTTAATGTTATCTTGGGTTGCATCAATAGAGGTCTATCGCTCAGGGAAAGGGAGGTGACAGTCCAAGTCTGGTTTTCACACCTGGATTCAAGGCCACCATTTCAAAGAGATAAAGACTATTGGAACTTGTTTATAGGAAGTCTGGTGAACTTTTTTCCAAGATTTTTTTAAGATTTGTTTATTTTATTTTTTGGCTGTACTAGATCTTCATTGCTGCATGTGAGCTTTCTCTAGTCGCGGTGAGGCAGGGCTGCTCTTCGTTGGGGTGCACGGGCCCCTCATTGCAGTGGCTTCTCTTGGGAGAACAGGCTCTAAAGTGTTTAGTTGCTCAGCATCATGTGGAATCTTCCCACACCAGGGATCAAATCATTGCATTGCAAGGAGGATTCTTAACCACTAGACCACCAAGGAAGCCCTGTCTTTATTCTTTTAGGTTAAAAAAAAAAAAAAAACAGGGGTATAAGCAGTATCTTTAGATGTCCATGCAGCACTCATGTGGAAGAAAGATAAGAGTTATTTTGTGAGGCTACTGGGGGAGCTCTGGAAAAGGAAATGACAACCCACTCCAGTACTCTTGCCTGAAAAATCCCACGGACAGAGGAGCCTGGTAGGCTACAGTCCATGGGGATGCAGAGTCGGACACAACTGAGAGACTTCACTTCACTCACTTCATACTTTATCACTGGAGAAGGAAATGGCAACCGCCGCCCCCCTGCCCCCAACCATTGTTCTTGCCTGGAGAATCCCATGGACAGAGGAGCCTGGCGGGCCATGGTCCATGGGGTTGCAGAGAGTCAAACAAGACTGAAGTGACTGAGCACTGGGAGAGCTTAGTTAGACCCAGTAGGTGGGAGGTACAGAGGAAAAAATTTCACATCAGCAATTTAAAAATTGAATTTTCTCCTTGTCAGAGCTGAACTGCAACAGAATGACAAGTCATGACTTCCTTGTCACTGGCAGTATTCAGACCAAGTCTGGACACCATCTAATGGGTATATTGTAAATGTGATTCAGGCATCAAAAATAAGGTTGAGAGGAAAGGGAGGGAGGGAGAAGACAGGAGAGAACAGAGACTGGAGAGGAATGCATGGACTCACTGAGTGCCTTCCATGCCTGGCATTCTCTCTGCAGCTTAAAGATCTTCCCTCCCTCTTCCAGTATTTAAACTCGGGATCAAACCTTTTCCCACTTGGTCGCACATAACACACAGTCTCAGGTGAAAGCGTCCCCCACATAAAACTACAAATGCAGATTATACACAAATTCCAAAGGGGCTGCAGTTAGGTTTCTTTCAGAAAGAGGAATGGGAAGCAGAGTGGAAAACAGGTCCAGAAAGTCACCTCGGCCTCGCCCCCCTCTCCCCACTTCCTCCCAGGATCGCGGGGAAATGATTGCTCACTTGCAAGCAGGGCTGGCAGAGACACAGCCAGAATACTCCATTACGGCAGCGCACGCTCCTTCCCTCACTCCGATCCAGAGCTTCATTAATCAGTAAAAAATTGCCTTGTTTTGTAAGACGAGCTTGACAGCTGTTCATTGTCTGTCGGTGAGAAGAGGTAATGAGAATTACTCGGCAATTGAGTGTTAACTAAGACAGTTACAGCATAACAAGGGGTCCCCAAGATTCGTGGGGAGAAAATTGCATCTTGCCCATCCTACTGTGCATCTTGCTCTATCCCCAGGGGAGAGTTCAGCCTCAGATCCTGAATTATAACAAGGAGAAGGACCACTGCAATCCATCTCCTTGCAACTGTTTTACTGCCCTATGAACCGCTGCCCATAGGATCCTTGAAAAGTGAATATCAGACATCACTCCCACTTAAGATTAAGCCCAAACGCATCCATCTGTCCGTGAAGACGTTCATGATGAGTCTCCTGCCAACCTCACCATCTTCATCTCCAGCCCCTGTCCACTAGGCCACCACTGGCTTAAGGGGCATCTGTCTTAGTTTGAATTCCCACAAAGCAGACCCCAAGACAAGGATCTGGGCATAAGTAGTTGATCTGGGAAGTGATCCTGGGAAGCAAAGGGAAGAGAGAGAGGGAGAAGGGGAAAGAGCCAGCATAGGACATGTCAATGAGCAGGTCACACCAGGTCCCTGGTGGTCCAGTGACTAAGAGTCCACGCTCCCAAAGCAGGGGGCCCAGGTTCAATCCCCGGCCAAGGAACTAGAGCCCACATGCTGAAACTAAGAGCTCCCATGCTGCAACGAAGATTAAAGATCTCCTATGCCACACCTAACAGCTGGCACAGTCAAGCAAATAAGTAAATATCTCAAAAAATGAGCAGGTTACCCTCTGGGCCACAGAGAGTGATGAAGCTGGAGACCACTGGAGACTGTGAGACATGCCTTAGAGTCATCCCATCGGAGGACGAGGAAGCTGGGGTGTTTATCCACAGTATTCACACCTTGAGCTTCCCTGGTGGCTCAGACAGTAAAGAATCCACCTGCAATGCAAGAGACCCAGGTTCGATCCCTGGGTCAGGAAGATCCCCTGGAGAAGGGAACGGTGACCCACTCCAGTATTCTTGCCTGGAGAATCCCATGGACAGAGGAGCCTGGCAGGCTACAGTCCATGGAGTCGCAAAGAGTTGGATATAACTTAGCAACTGAGCAGCAGCAGCTACTCCATTTAACAAAGTAATCTGCAAAGACTCTATTTGCAATAAGGTCTCACTCTGAGGTTCTATAAGGTTATGAATTGAGGGGAGTAGTATTCAACCTAGTACCTCCACCAACTCCCTTCGTTGCTCATCCAGGCAACGACATTCAGTACACCAGCCCAATGGTGCAGTTCCATCCACCTCAACCACTTCAAGTGTCTGGACTGACCTCCTTCAACTCAGTGCATCCAGCTTTCTCTCACCTCAGCCCCTCACTCATACCTGCAACACTCTTCCTCCCAATATCTCCCTATTTAATTTCTATTATTTTTCAAATCTGTAGTAAATTCCTTTTAGATACAAGTAACAGAAACCCAATTCATATTAACTTAGCCACCCACGAATGTGGGAAACACATCAATTGCTACAAAAGCGCAGGCTTCAGGCAAGGCTGGATCTGGGGTTCCAATGTATGCCACCACAGCTCGGGCTTTCCCCGTCTCTTAGACAGCCTTTCTCCATGTGAATGCAGGATGGTTGTCAGAAACCCCGGACTCACATGGTTGTGGGTGGAACTGTAACCGAAAATGGGGTTCAACTGCTCACCATTTAGAGGCCAATAAGGAGGCCAGGTGGGTGGAAAAGAAAGTTTGCTTTATTTGGGATGCTGGCAACTTTGGGGGAGGGTGGACGACAGTTCAAAGGCTGACTTCCCTGGGGAAGTCAGCTTTTATAGGCAGAGGGAGGGGCTACATGTAGAAACAGCACAGTCATCTCTGACCGTCATCTTGAAATTGGTCATGGGTGGTCTGACCAGCATCATCTTGATCGTTTTAAGTACAGCTAATCTTCAGTTCCAGGGTCAGTTTGTTTACATTACTTGAGGCCAGTTCTCAGAATCGTGGCGGCTTATGTCATGGCTACAGTCTGCTCATCAGGTAGTTAGCTTCTTCCACTTGGTGAGGTTTCAGTGTCTATAAGACAGCCCAAGGGATATGGCTCAGAATATTATCTATAGCCCTTGAAGAGGAGCTAAAGGTCCTTGATTATACTTATTGACTAAACTAATGTAATTTTGTCTTGTATCATTTTCTGTTGTTTCTGCATGCTCTAACTTCTTTGATTAAACTTATTCTTGGGCTAAAGTTTTTCCACAGACAAAAGGCAGGTGGAGGACATGGGGGACAAGGACCAGAGGGCCCAGCTCTGTTTCAGAACCACGCTGGGAAGAGAGCATCCTCCCTGTTGGCTCTGGATGAAAAGCCCAGGACAGATTCCAGTTTCTCTCTGACCACGTGCCTGCCCCTACAGGAGTAGAGTATTCTGATTGACCAGGTCCAGGTCTCATGCCCACACCTCAGCCTGGGGAACAACCACATCCAGTCCACATGGAATGAATGGGTTTTCCCAAAAGCAGCTCTGTTATCAAAGAAAGTGTGAAAGCCAAGCAATGATAGCAGGTATCAACCAAAAAGTCTCCAATTGTATGTTATTTCCCCTAACCCTCTCTTCTTACGCCCAAATTAGCCCTATGTCAGTCTCCCCTTGAAATTAAAAGACACCTGGTTCCTGGAAGGAAAGCTATGACAAACCTAGACAGTGTATGAAAAAGCAAAGACATCACTTTGCCAAAAAAGGTCCATATAGTCAAAGCTATGGTTTTTCCAGTAGTCATGTGACAGTTGGACCATAAAGATGGCTGAGCACCAAAGAATTGATGCTTTCAAACTGTGGTGCTGGAGAATACTTTTGCGGGTCCCTTGGACTGCAAGGAGGTCAAACCAGTCATTCCTAAGGGAAATCAACCCTGAATATTCATTGGAAGGACTGATGCTGAAGCTCCAATACTTTGGCCACGTGATGCGAAGAACTGATTCATTGGAAAAGACCCTGATGCTGGGAAAGACTGATGAGGGCAAGAAGGGAAGGGGGCAACAGAGGATGAGATGGTTGGCTGGCATCACCAACTCAATGGACATGAATTTGAGCAAACTCCAGGAGATGGTGAAGAACAGGGAAGCCTGGCGTGCTGCAGTCCGTGGGGTCCAAAGAGTTGGAAGCGACTGAGCGACTGAGTGAGTGAACAATGACAAGACTGTCCCCACTGAGGATTGACCCCCAGCACCTGTCTGCCTCTTCTTGTTGCTTGGTCTGGCTGAGTATAAACATCAGAGTCTTAGCAGCCGAAAGAGCCAGTTTCAAATCGCAATTCTACTTAACACTTCAGTGGTTGCAGGCAAGATTCTTAAAGGCAAGGAGACTCCACTTCTGCGTTGCTTTTAAGAAACTGTTTTTTCTACCTTCACCTTTTGTGATGATACTCTATTTTATAACTCCCTATAAAGCCTTCTATAAGCTTTCCTAAAACGTGGCGGGGTATAAATAGAAGGTATCTGCAAAATAGAGATAATATTTACCATGCAAAGCTGCTGGGAGGATTACAGATAATGTAGGCAAGGCACCTGGCAGCCAGGAGCTGCTCTTGTCATTATTACCATTATTTGGGGGGAGGCTGAGTCTCAGCGCATGCCTCCTCAGACATCAAGCAGGAAGCCAATTTCCTTGAAAATAAAGGTTACAGATGTGAAAGACTTATCGAAAAATAAATAAACCATCTCTAAGAAGGACAAAATCCAGGGCTATCATCAGGTCACAGGAAAGACCCCATGCTGGTCTAGTTTGACCCCCAGGATGGTCAGAAAGGTGGGCTTTAAAAAAAAACCCAGAGCTCAAAATATGTGAAGGAAAACTGATAGAACTGCAAGTAAAAATAGAAAATTTAAACTATAGCCAGAGATTCTCTCAAAAATTAATATAACAGGTAGAAGGAAATGAACAAGCGTATAGAAGACTTGAATAATACTGTCAACTTGGCCTAATTAACATTTATGGGAAACCTGGGTAGCTATTCACCCTCAAAAGAACTTGGATGAACACATCACACTATATACAAAAATTCACTCAAAATGGATTACAGACTAAATGTAAAATCTAAAACTATAAAAATTTTAGAAGAAAGTTAATGGAATCTAGCTTTATCCTTAAAAACATAAAATCTTTGTAACTTTGGGTTGGGCAAACATTTCTTAGATATAACACCAAAAGCATGATCCATAAAAGAAAAGAAATTTGATGACTAGTATGTACTTTGTCAAGTTTTTTAATCTTGACTCTTCAAAAGACATTATTGAAGAAACAGATTCACAGACATAGAGAACAGATTTGTGGTTGCCAAGGGGGTGGGGGAGGGAAGGATTGGGAGTTTGGGATCAGCAGACGCAAACTATTATAAATAGAAAGGATAAGCAACAGGGTCTTACTGCCGAGCACAGGATCTGTACTCAATATCCTGTGATGAACCAGAACGGAAAAGAATACAGAAAAGAGTGTGTGTGTGTGTGTGTAACTGAATCACTTTGCTGTACAGCAGAAATTAACACATTATAAATCAAGCTACATTTCCATTTTTTTTTTTTAAGTTAGAAAAAGAGACCCTGTTAAACACATGAAAAGACCAGCCAGTAGAAAATATATTTGATCATGGACTTCTGTCCAAGTTATACAAAGAACTCTCAAAGCTCAAAACTAAGAAAAATAAACAACCCACTTTGAAAAATAAGCCAAGCATTTGAACTGACATTTTAATAAAGAGCATATATAGTTGCACACACCCCCTCACCATACACAAACATAAACTCAGAGTGCCTTAAGGATGTAAACCTAAGAAACGATGCCATAAAACTCCTAGAAGAGACCGCAGGCAAGACATTCTCTGACATAAATTGTTTTCTTAGGTCAGTCTCCCAAAGCATAAAGACAAAAAGAAAAAACAAACAGGACCTAATCAAACGTATGAGACAAGCTCTTGTGCAGCAGAAGGAACCAGAAGCAGAACGAAAAGACAACCTACAGAACGGGAGAGAATATTTGCAAATGACAAGACCAACGAGGGCTTAATTTCCAAAATATATAAACAGCTCATACAACTCAATGACAAAAAATGAACAACCCCGTCAAAAAGTGGGCAGAAGACCTAAATAGACATTTCTCCAAAGAAGAAATACGAATGACCACCAGGCACATGAAAAGAAGCTCAACATGGTTAATAATTGGAGAAATGCCAATCAAAACTGGGGTACCAACTCACACCAGTCAGGACGGCCATCAGTAAAAACTCTACCAAAAAAACAAAAGCTGGAAAAGACGTTGAGAAAAGGGAGCCCCCCTACATTGTTGGTGGGAATGTAAGTTGGCACAACCTCAATGGAAAACAGTATGGAAATTCCTCAGAAAAATAAAAATAGAATTACCACTGTTGTTCTTCAGCTGCTCAGTTGTGTCCAACTCTTTGTGACCCCATGGACTGCAGCACGCCAGGCTTCCCTGTCCTTCACCATCTCCTGGAGTTTGTTCCAACTCATGTCCATTGTATGATCCAGCCATCTCCCGCCTGTGCATACATCCAGACAAAACTCTAATTCAAACACATATGTTCACTGCAATGTTCAGAGCAGCTCTATTTACAATAGCCAAGACAAGGAAACAATCTCAATGTCCATTGACAGATGAATGAATAAGGAAGATGTGGTACATACATAGAATGGAATACCACTCAGCCATAAAAAAGAATGAAATAATGCCATTTGCAGCAACATAGACACAACTAGAGATGATCATACTAAGTGAAGTAAGTCAGAAAGAGAGAGAAAAATACCAGATGGCATCACTTTTATGTGGAACCTTAAGTATGGCAGAAATGAACCTATCTACAAACAGAAACAGGCTCAAGGACATAGAGAACAGGCTTGTGTTTGCCAAAGGGGGTGAGGTTTGGTGAGGGATGGAGTGGGAGGCTGGGGTTAGCAGAAGTAAGCTATTATATCTGGCATGGAAAAAAAGAATATATATCGATGCCAACAAGCACATGAAAAGATGCTCCATATCATTAGTCATTAGGAAAATGCGCATTAAAACCGCAAGATATTGTTATCAGAATGGCTAAAATTTAAAAGTTTGACCATACCAAGAGCTGACAAGAATGCAGAGGAACTGGAACTCTCACACACTGGTGGTGAGTTTAAAATGCTACAATAACTCTGAAAAACAGTTTCTCGGTGTCTTAAAATTCAGACATGCATCTAACAGGTGATTCAGCCCATTCTACACCCAGATTACTCAAGAGAAATGAAAATATACGACCATCCAAAGAATGTACACAAATGTAAACAGCAGCTTTATCTGTAACAGCCAAAATTGACGTCCATCAATTGGCTATTTGGTGCATGCCCAGTTGTATCCGACTCTGTGCAACTCCATGGACTGTAGCCCACCAGGCTCCTCTGTCCACAGGATTCTCCAGGCAAGAATACTGGAGTGGGTGGCCATGCCCTCCTCCAGGGGAATCTTCCTGACCCAGGGATCGAACTCTCATCTCCTGTGTCTCCTGCATTGGCAGGCAGATTCTTTACCATTGTGCCACCCGGGAAGCCCAGTAGGTAAATGGATAAACTAATCATGGCACATCCATGCAATTAAAGACCATTCGGCAGCAAAAAGAATGAACTATTGTTATACTCAACAGCAGGGCTGAATCTCAAAATAATTATGCTGAGTAAAAAAATTCAGACAAAATAGAGTACTTACTCTCTGATGTGTGTGTCCAGGCCCAGAGGAGCCTGGCGGGCTACAGCCCAGTCGGACACGACTTAAGGACTAACCAACAACCATCTTTTGAATAAAAGCCATTCTAACAGGTGTGAGGTGATAGCTTATTTGATTTGCACTTCGCTGATGGTGAGTGATGTTGAGAATCTTTTCAGATACCTGTTGGCCATCTGTAGGTCTTCATTAGGAAAATGTCCATTCAGGTCCTTTGCCCAGTTTTTAATTGGAATATTTTGATTTTTTGGCTATTGAGTTGTATGAGTTCCTTACACATTTTAGATATCAACTCCTTGTCGGGTATATGGCTACAGATATTGTCTCTTAATCTTTGGTTTGCTTTAGCTTCACTGGTTACTTCATCACACCAGACTCCACCCCACTGTATGTTTGAAATATGGGCAGTTTATTTTTTGTCAGTTACACCTGTCGATTAAACAGATGCATAATGTGAGAGCTGTGAGTTAAGTTTTATTTGGAGCAAAATGAGGGATGCAGCCCTGGACACAGTATCTCAGATAACTCAGAGAAACTGCTCCAAAGAGGTAGTGGGGGGGAGATCAATATAGAAAGTGAAGTCACTCAGTCGTGTCCGACTCTTTGTGACCTCATGGACTGTAGCCTACCAGGCTCCTGCGTCCATGGGATTTTCCAGGCAAGAGTACTGGAGTGGGTTGCCATTGCCTTCTCCAGGGGATCTTCCCGACCCAGGGATTGAACCCAGGTCTCCTGCATTGCAGGCAAATGCTTTACAGTCTGAGCCACCAGGGAAGCTCAGTGGGGGGAAGATCAATATAGAAGACTTTGGTGAAGAGGGAGTTCAACACAATCACGGGCTTACTTTAAAGAGGCTTTCTGCTAGTCACAAGGAGCTGATGCCATCAGGAAGAGACCTAGTGCTTTTCCAGATATGAAGAGATGCAAAGATTGGGATCATGAAATCAGTGCTTGAAAATATCTATCTAAAGATCCTATTTCACCAGTTTCTCTGGAGCAGAGTGCCTCACTCTCCACCCTGAACTCCCTTGGGGGTGTTGAAGGTAACAGTAGGCGCAGCACAGGGTTCAGGCAGAGGCAGATGGCAACTGCCCTTGGCAAGTGCCAATCTGTAGCTTACACACCCCATAACGCAATTGACAAAGTCCCCTCAAAAGAGTTGTACCCTTAGGACTTGTACATTCTATGTACTAAAATTACATCTCAATAAAATCCTATTTTAAAAGAAATTTGTAGAAATCAAGCCTATAAGAGTTCAGAGAATACAACACCTCTGAGTTTCTCTTGGAAAAAAAAAAACTTGACAATGAAATGTATTCAAATAAGAAATGAATCAGCAGAGCTCAAGAAAGGACACACCTGGGATTAAGCATAGAGTTGTTTAAATCTAAAAGTAAAGCTAAATAACAGTAAGAATTACAGAATTTAATTCCAACACTATGACCTTGAAAATGTAAGCACATATTTTACATAATTAAAACCATGAGGTTGGGAACAACAGACAAGAGGAATGTGAGCATGCTGTTTCCTCACCTTTTACAGGAGTGAGTGAGTGATAGTCACTCAGTTGTGTCCAACTCTTTGCAACCCCATGGACTATAGCCCGCCAAGCTCTTCTGTCTATGGAATTCTCCAGGCAAGAATACTGGAGGGGGTTGCCATTTCCTTCTCCAACCTTGATAAAGTGAAACAAGTTGCTGAAAAACAAAGATTCTAGCCATGAAATGAGTCCATAATTTTCCTCTTCATTTTAGAGGAATGACTCTGGGATGAGAATTATTTCTGGGAAAGGATTTGCTGTCTAAGCTTTAACAATTTCTTCAAATTCCATTTCCATTTAATTTTCTTCAGGTAAAAGTTAAAGTAATTATTTTTGTTATGAATAAGATGAAGAGCAGGCTCGCACTTAGCAGAATAATTTCCATCTATCTTTGCACTGACCTCCCTATCCTGATGTCTGTGTATATACGTGGAGAGATGCCTAGAATGATAGTCACTAAATATTAATTATGTTTTTCTAGAGAGGGTGAAACAAGGTAAGTTATTTTTCTTCTGTATATTTCTCCAATGGCTTGAATTTTTATAATATGGGTGCAACACTTTTACACAAATAATAAAGTTATTGATCTTATTTAACAGAACAACAACAACAAAAAAAAACACCAAAAAAAAAAAAAAGTTGCAGCTGTGACATCAGACAGAGATATGTTCCCATCGCAGCTGGACCACTGGCTCCTGGTGGAAATGAAGACACCTTTCATCTCTAAGTGCCTCAGATTTGTCATCTATAAAATGGATGTAACAAGACACTGAATCCCTTAGGTTGGAAGGGGATGGTGTGTGAGGTGGTAAACACAAAACCCACGTGGCAAGTCCACTAGCCAGTGGAATCCTAGCTGAAAATGAAGTAAAGAATCCCACAGTGGTCTTAAGTCTAAGTCATAGCGTTGGAATTAGATTCTGTAATTCTCACTGTTGTTTCAGTTCAGCTCAGTTGCTCAGTCGTGTCTGACTCTTTGCAACCCCATGGACCGCAGCATGCCAGGCCTCCCTGTCCATCACCGACTCCCGGAGTTTACTCAAACTCATGTCCATTGAGTCAGTGATGCCAAAATGGCATTGGAATTAGATTCTGTAATTCTCACTGTTGTTTAGCTTTCGTTTTATGAGCTTCACATGAGCCGTAAATCGTATTGGAAACTTTAGGGAGGAGCAATGGGCAACATTACGTGAAAGTGAAAAGTGGGAGTGTTAGTTGTGACCCCACGGGGCTGTAGCCCACCAGGTTCCTCTGTCCATGGAATTCTCCAGGCAAGAATACTGGAGTGAGTAGCCATTCCCTTCTCCAGGAGATCTTCCCAACCCAGGGATCAAACCCAGATTTCCCGCATTGCAGGCGGATTCTTTACCATTTTAGCCACCACGGAAGCAATCTTCAACGGAGACCAATACCATCTTCAGAACTGCATTCCATCCGTGTGGGGGCGCCAGAGATGGAGATCCCAGTTTCCTCCCAGTTATATCTCGGACCATTAGTAGAGCGTCTCGAGTTGTCAAATGCACACTTCAAGCTGAGGAGTTATTGAAGAGAAATCTGACAAGTCCCCACCATGGGTGATTGGCCTCAGCATATGGAGGTATTTTTAGCAACTGATCTCCAAACACGACCAGCTGTTTCCTTGCTGTTCACAATGGGACATTTCCTTGAAGTTTGCCCCAGTATCCACCTTGGGTCCCCAGAACAGCTTGGGGAAGAAGTGACAATCATATGACACTACTTTAGACCATTGCCAGAATTCTGACTTTGGAGCATCTGATTTTTATTCATCTCCATAGAGGCATCTTGTTGCCTTAGCAGGTAGCTATATTTCAGGAAAGTGATTTTGTAAAGTAAGTCTAACTTTTTCATAGACTTTTCTTATACACTTGTAGATGGGTTTTCCCTGGAGACAAAACAAAACAAAAAAAGCAATTCAATATTGAAAAAAAATACCACAGTGGCCAAGTCTCAGGCTTTTTGTTGGTGGTGTTGCTAGAACAGATGATTTTTGAAGAGTTTTCAGAGCTTTGCAGCACTTCGCATGAAATCTCTTTTCTCTCATGCCAGGCAAGTATTACCTTCTTCGGGAAACAATATGATCTCCCAGATCACATAATCTCCTGAAAACTCCATTTTCAAAATTTGCAGTTCAGCTCTATTTCTTCATTTATATGAAAATTGCTTGCTCTACCAGAAGCACACTGTGCCAGTAGAGACCACTTTATAAAAAATGTGCTCCAGTCCCCCCAACTTTCTGGTGTGTGTGAAAAAAAAAAGTTCTAGAGCCAGTTGTCAATTCCATGTGCTCAAACTTTCGTAAAACTGGTTTTCTTAAATGTAGGAATATATGTGCCTGAAAATATCAGTAAGAAATTCAACAGAAGCTTAATCAACAGACTCACAGACTTAGAGAATGAACTTATGGTCAGCAGGAGGGAAGAACTGGGGGAAAGCATAGTTAGGGAGCTTGGGATCACATGTACACACTGCTATAGTTAAAATGGGTAACCAACAAGGTCCTACTTTATAGCATAGGGAATTCTGCTCAATGTTATATGTCAGCCTGGATGGGAGGGGGATTTGGGTGAGAATGGACCCATGTAGATGTATAGCTGGGTCTCTTTGCTGTCCACCAGAAACTACCACAACATTGTTAATTGGTTATTTGTTCAGACACTAAGTCATGTCTGGCTCGTTGCAACCCCATGGACTGCAACACACCAGGCTTCCCTATCCTTCACTATTTCCTGGAATTTGCTCAAATTCATGTCCATTGAGTCGGTGATGCTATCTAACCATCTCATCCTCTGTTGTCCCCTTCTCCTCCTGCCTTCAATCTTTCCCAGCATCAGGGTCTGTTCCAATGAGTCAGCTCTTCACATCAAGTGGCCAAAGGACTGGAGTTTCAGCTTCAGCATCAGTCCTTTCAATGAATATTCAGGGTTGATTTCCTTTAGGATTGACTGGTTGGATCTCCTTGCTGCCCAAGGGACTCTAAGAGCCTTCTCCAGGACCATAATTTGAAAGCATATGTTCTTCAGCGCTCAGCCTTCTTTATGGTCCAACTCTCATAACCATACGTGACTACCGGAAAAACCAGCATTTATTTTTCCAGTAGTCAAAAGCATTGACTATAGGGACCTTTGTCAGCAAAGTTATATCATTACTTTTTAATATATTGTCTAGGTTAATAAGCTATGCTGCTGCTAAGTCACTTCAGTCGTGTGACCCCATAGTCGGAAGCCCACCAGGCTCCCCCATCCTTGGGATTCTCCAGGCAAGAACACTGGAGTGGGTTGCCATTTCCTTCTCCAATGCATGAAAGTGAAAAGTGAAAGGGAGGCCGCTCAGTCGTGTCCGACTCTAAGCGAGCCCATGGACTACAGCCTACCAGGCTCCTCTGTCCATGGGATTTTCCAGGCAAGAGTACTGGAGTGGGGTGCCATTGCCTTCTCCAAGATTAATAAGCTATAATCCAATATAAAATAAAAGTTTAAAAAAAGCTTAATCAAGTCAAACACCATAACATCGGGCATCCAAAGACCTACCGTAGCCCAGAGCTGGGCATATCAAGAGAAGCCTTGCACAGAAACTCTCCAAGGAGAGAAGGGAAATTAGCAGCTTCCAGTCCCCTGCATTCCACAAACAACACAATGACAGGGGCCCTCAGGGCGTCCCTGCAGCAGGTGGCATGGTGAACAGGACGAGAGGGAAAGGATGAACTCATGAACGCGAAGCCCTGAATCCTGTTTCAGGAAAGCTAAAGGGGTTATAGATGGAAGATACCAACTTCTGGTGGAGCTGAATCACAAAAATGAACAATACCATGGGGTGTGCTCTGGAGGAGGGCATGGCAACCCACTCCAGTATTCTTGCCTGGAGAATCCCATGGACAGAGGAGCCTGGTGGGCTGCAGTCCATAGGGTTGCATAGAGTGGGATATGACTCAAACAACTTACTTAGCACTTGTACAGGCATGGGGTGTGCTACAAGGAGGGAAGGCTTCCCCAGTGGCTCACACGGTAAAGAATCTGCCTGCACGGCAGGAGACCCAGGTTCGATCCCTAGGTCAAGAAGATCCCCTGGAGAAGGGAATGGCTACCCACTCCAGTGTTCTTGCCTGGAGAATTCCATGGACAGAGGAGCCTGGCTACAGTCCATGGGGTCACAAACAGTCAGACATGACTGAGCAACTAACACTTTCACAAGGAAGGAAGACTTCTTGGCCCCCAAATATCCCCATCCAGGGGCCACAATATTTACAATTCCACCTCTCAAGAGGCAGGGAGGAGACAGGCATCGAACGGCACAAAGGATCTCCGGAAAAGAGAAAGCTAGGAGGCAGGGGGGACCATCAGTTATCCAGTGCCACTGGACATCCTGACTTGATCCTGGATTCACTGCAGTTTAAAGCAGTCTCCATTTCTCCAGCCGAGACAGTCTCTTATGGAAACACAGTTGCACCAAGGCACACGCCAAGTGTCACCCCAAAATACGTGCACCTCCGCTCTGCTGGTGGGTCAGCCGCCTTTCCAACTTGCTCTCCACCGTCCTCAAACTTCGCCCAGTTCTTTGAACCACGTGTATCAGCTGCACAAACCATTCCTTCCGCAGAAGTTTCACCCCTATGCCCTAGTTTCGCGTCCCTTCTCCATGCATCCTTCCAGATCATGCTTCCCACCACCAAAGAGAAACAGCCAGACCTTAGTTGAAGCAGCAAAAGCAGATTTTATTCAGTAACAGTAGGAAAAAGATCAGGCCTCCATCCAGATTTGTGCAGAGATGAGTGGATCTCTAAAGGGAGAATGAGGGAGTAGAAGGAGGAGTGGAAGGATCTTGCAGAGACAGGGACGTGAAAAGTCACCAAAAAATGGGAGGGAGGGATGTGTGTGTGTGTGTTAGTCTCTCTGTCCTGTCCGACTCTTTGCGATCCATGGACTGCATGCAGCCCACCAGGCTCCTCTATCCATGGAGTTCTCCGTGGGTAGCCATTCCCTTCTCCAGGAGATATTCCCCACCTGGAGATGGAACCCAGGTTTCCAGCATTTCAGGCAGATTCTTTACCATCTGAGCCATCTGGGTTTGCTAACTGGTGCTGCTGGAAATTAGGCTCCAAGCCTCCCAAAGAGGCAGGAGTCCCATATTCAGGAGTTGGCTGGAACAACCAGTTCTATGGACATCCTTAGGTTTTCCTCAGGCAGCATTTTAAGGAAGATTAGACTCATCCCAGGGTGCAGCCATGAACTGCTAGAAAAACTATGGTGGTGCTGGTTCAAGTCCAAGGTCGAGCTTGTTCAAGTTCAAGGTCAGTCTTGAGGCCTCGTGGGGAAGAGGACTCAGAGGAGCTACTCTCAAATGTGGTCAGGAAAGGTCTTTGTCCTCACCTCCCCTGGGTTAAGCTGCTGCTGCCGCTAGTCGCTTCAGTCATGTCCGACTCTGTGTGACCCCATAGATGGCAGCCCACCCGGGGCTCCCCCCAAAATCAGCGCTCTGCTCCTCTCCAGTACTGCTTCCCCTGCCAAGAGGGCCCATGAGCCTGGCAGACTCTGTACTAGACCTTGAGCTCTACAGGACAGAGGAGAGGCACCGGGTCTCACTCACTATTCAGTTCCCCCACTGGCTGGTCTGTTGAGATGTTTGATCATTTCTCCTGAACACACACCATCGAGGGCAGACATGCCATAAACGGATATTCCCCAGAGTGGCTGCCGGGGCTTCCCTCCCCGCCTCCCACACCCAGGCAGCCCTGCACTTCATCCTCTGGCCCTTCCACTGTTCCTTTCCCTGTGACAACTTCTAGATCCAACAGTCTCTGCCTGGGCAAATCTAGGCCAAGTATGTGTATTGGGAGGATGACAGCTTTCTTTTCCCCCTCTTTAGCTGAGATGTAAACATTATGATGAAAGTGTCTGATAAGATCCAAGAGGGCCCAAAGCTCAAGCAACAGAGGGGAACTTTCTGCATCATCAGGGGCCCGGAGGAGCCCACAGGGCAGACAAAGAAATGGTGAGAAGCAGCATCATATGTCTGGGTGAGAAGGAGGACCTCACTGCCATTCTCAGGAGCCTGAGCTGAGGGATTTAAAGCTGAGAGGGGTGGAGCTGGGAGGAGGGGGTCCGAGCCAGGGGGACAGCGCAGGTGGGACCAGGAGTGTAGACGGGGCTGCCCCCAAACCCGGGCTCAGCCGTCACTCTGTTGTTCACTGTAAATGTGTCCCCTCTCTCAGTCTCTGTGTCCTTCACTGTTAAAATCAGCGTCTAGGGAGTACAACAGTTACACAGCCAGGTGGCTGAGAAAACGATAAGGAAAAACAGAAAGCACCCAGCATGGTGACTTGTCACCTACCCTCCCAACCTTCCTTCCGCTTCTGTCTCTTGACACATACCCAGACTCAGATCCCCAGTTCTGCCTCCCTAGAGTGTAGGGGAACCCATCTGACCTTTTCCTAAGAGAAGGACAGAAAGAAAAGAAAAAAATGCAGAAAAAGAAAGATGTAATTACTGTCTCTTTTCTACTTTTAAAATAGAACAAGCTTATTGTGGCAGTATTTTAAAATATAATAAAGAAGAGACTTCCATGGTGGTCCAGTGGTTAAAACTCCATGCTCCCAATACAGGGGACCTGGGTTCGATCCCTGGTCAGGGAACTAGATCCCACATGCTGCAGCTGAGAGTTTGCTTCCATGACTAAAAGCTCCCTTGTGCTTCCAAGTTGTGGTGCCAGAGAAACTAAAGATCACATGTGACCCAACCAAGACCTGGCACAGCCAAATAAATAAATAAAAACTTACTTAAAAAAAAAAAAAAAGAAGTTGAATTTGTTTTTAAAAAAAAGACGCAATTCAGACACCCCTTTCCTGATTTCCTTGCGCCTCTGAGTATTATAGCCCTTATATAAGCCCTATAATAACAGATTTCACAGTAGACTGCCGAGGCTTGAAACCCAGCCCCACAGCTTCCAGGGTCTGACTCTTTGAGCGAGTTACTTAAACTTTGTAATTGTATTCTAAACCGCGAAAAGGGGATGATCGTAATAACCCCATCTCATTGAGTACTGATGAGGATTAGTTGAATTAATGCATGTAAAGCACTTGGTGCGGTGCCTGGAAAATAGTAAGCGTTCAATAAATGATGACAATAAGAACCACGATGATGATCATGGTGATTAAGGACTCGTTAGACTGAGCTCCTGAGAACAGGAATAGCATCTTTATCATGAATGCGGGACCCTGTCCATGGGGATTCTCCAGGCAAGAATACTGGATGGGTCACCATGCTCTCCTCCAGGGGATCTTCCCAATCCAGGGATCAAACCCAGGTCTCCTGCATTGCAGGTGGCTTCTTTACCATCAGAGCCACCAGGGAAGCCCTGTTATGTACATCCAAGTGCCTAAAACAGTACCTCTCAAGAGAAGACATTAAATATTTGTTGAATCATTGGACAAATAAGTTAATGAGCTTGTCTCTTCCTCTCCAATGCCCAGCCTCAAGTAGGTGCTCAATCAATGTCAGTTGACTTATTAAATCAGTTCATAAATGAGCACCCTCATGGTTGTCTCTGAAGCCCCCAGAACTCCTTACATCTCTGCTCTTATCCTGGCAGCCTCTTGTCAGAAAGGATACAGACTTTTGCTCCCTGACAAGGTATTTGAAAGGCTTCCCTTGTAGCTCAGCTGGTAAAGAATCTGCCTGCAATTTGGGAGACCTGGGTTTGATCCCTGGGTTGGGAAGATCCCCTGGAGAAAGGAAAGGCTACCCACTCCAGTATTCTGGCCTGGAGAATTCCATGGACTGAATAGTCCGTGGGGTCGCAAAGAGTCAGACACGACTGAGTGACTTTCACTTCACTTCAAACAACAGCCCAGGTTTATGGGGATTTCCAGGGACCCAGCCATGGAGAGCACCCCGGCTTTAATAAGCACCCTTGAGTTTGGCTGGGTTCCTTCTGTGAGGCATCATAATTAATTTGGTGCTCTTTGGCCTTCTAATAAACTTTCAATGGGAATAAAAGCAACTTTGACTTCCCTTCAGGCCTATAAATAATTCATCGCCATTTGTGTCACTGACACTCATTTAGTAGGAACTGTACAAAGGTCAGGGCCAGATAAAAGTCTCTTCAATGTTTGTGGATAATGTCAAAGAATATTTTTAGGGCAAATGGTGTTCAGAGAAGAGACGAAGAGAAACAGGGAGTTAATTGTATTCAAGTGCAGATATTTTCGGATGGGTAAGTGTGGGTTCCCGTGACAGCCCCCAAGCTAGACAGCTCCTGCCTGCAAGGCTGACCTGGAGGCAGGTTAATGAGGACCACACTGCCCTTTAAATGGAATGGTGAATCTTAAGCTTTTCCAGATCCAGAAGCGGTGCCAGAACAATTTTCATCCCAGTTCTTAAGCCTGCAGATTCTAGCGGGACTTAAAATAATGAAAAAATAAAAATAAAAAAAGCCTCTTCCTGCCTATGAATTAAATGCAGCAATTAACTACCAGAAGAGTACAATGGATGAGATCATGGACTTTGAAGCCACACAGCCAAACATTTTCAGCTGTGTCACTCTCTGTGTGATTTCAGGCAAAGTCCCTGAACCCACTAAGCCTCAGTTTCTCTATCCATAAAAAGGATATTTTTGGATATCCCTACATGAAAGGGGCATCATGAAGACTAACACAAATAACCCAAGTACAAAGATTGGCACAGGGTCAGTGTGCCAAGTGTCTTAAAATTAGACACTCTTTTAAGTATGTTTTAGGTTGTGGTTTCCAGTGGCTCTTCTTCCAAATACATGATTGTGTTTTGATGTGTCAAAGATTTCTCAAGAATTTTGGTTTGCCGATGCCACTCTTTCTCCTTTTCCAGTTTGTTGCTTTGTATATATTTTCATTTATATCCTCTGTCTTCCTCTCCCTCTCTCTTGTCAATTCATAGGACTTTGGGCCAGAGGAGAGGCAGCTGAGTGTGCTCATTTTTTTTTTTTTTTAATTTTATTTTATTTTTTAACTTTACAATATTGTATTGGTTTTGCCATATATCAAAATGAATCTGCCACAGGTTGGATTTCACTCCTTGAAATCCATTATCCGGGGAGGCAGAGTCCCACAAGGGCTCCTCACCTGAGGATTACCAAATCCCATGCTTAGAAAGAATATCAAGGGCAAGGCACCCATTTTGTAAGTGAGGACACTGAGGTTCAGAAAAGGGACATAATGTCCTTAAGAAAATGCAGCTAAATAACCAACAAAATTCTGAAAAGCAATTATCCTTCAGTTAAAAAATAAATTTTTAAAAGGAACTATCCTTCAATTAAGAATACATTTTAAAAAAGAAAATGAAGCTAATGCAGTTCTTAACCTGAAGTCCACAGACCCTCAAGATGTCCTGAATGGAATTTAGGGAATCTGTGAACTTGAATGGGAACAAATTAGAAAAAGTTTTTCATAACCTCTAGCTGAAAAATTTTCTTTTCTTCGACTGAATGTAGACAACCAAGCACAATTGTATTTACCTTATTCTGACTTTGTCACCAAAGGAAACCACAGATATTTCCCCATCACAATACAAGTGTTGAAGTGGTGGAAAAATATTATTTATGATCAGCAGAATTCTGAAATATCGATAGTTATTAGATCTGCCAATAGTTCCAGTTATATTTAACACACTAATAAAGAAATGTGTGTATTATTCTACACACATATTTGTATTTTTAAATGTCTTGCCAGCAATAAACTTTGTAATTCTGATTATTCTATTTTATGCATTTAGAAAAAAAAATTTTTGAGGGAAGATCTGGGTATTCACCCCACCTCCCTTTGGTTCATCCAAAGGTCTAAGCAGCTAAATGAATGGCAAAGCTGCCGTCCAAATGTGTCTGCTGGAAACTCAGAGGACAAGGCCCTTCCACAGGGCAGGCTAGAACCTTATCTCCAGGCATATGCTACACTTCCTGATCGTTCACCATTCCTCCATATTATTATTCAGACCATGTAGGAGAGGAAGAGGAAAAGGAGATGAAAGAAAAGGAAAAAAAAAACCTGAATCCTGATGATACACCTTACAACTGACCCAGTTCTTAGCTCACAAAAACTCCATCTATTGGGCACAAAGGAGTGGAGACACAAAGAGTTTGGTCCAAAGCCACACAGCTAGTCCCAAAGAGTCGGACACGACTGAGCGACTAAACACACACAGCTAGTGAAAAGCATATCCAGAATTCAAGGCCAGAACCCTAGACCACTGCCCTGCGCTCCGTAGTCCCCAACAGCCATGCCCACCTCCACTAGCCCACCTGGTCTCTTTCCTTAGCAACCACACTCAGAATACGTAATTGCATCTAAATTATATTGTCTTTATCCAAGCTAATTTCCGCTGTGTAGTCCTTGCTTTTCCAAATCTAGGCAGAAGTTTTGTGGAGATGTCATCATGTCAAGAGGATCCTGTCTGTACAATCTGGGCAGGAACCTCCTTTGTTAGCTGGGGATTGCATCAGGTAGGGTAGGCTAGGTGATGCTGCCGTAACAAATGACCCCGTAGCCCAATGCATTGACAGTAACAAATATTTGTATCTCCTTCATCTTGTAAATCCACCGCGGCCAGCACAGAGCTCTGCTCCACGTCTCTTCTCTCTAGGCTCCAGGCTGCTGGAACAGCCACAGTCTGAGACATGGCTTTGGCAGAGGGAAAAAGAGAATGCAGCCCCTAAATCTCCTGCTTGGAAGTGACTCATGTCACTTCTGCTCCCATTTCATTGGCCAAAGGAGGTCAAAAGTAATGACATCATTGAGAAAAGGAAGCATTATCCTCCTCCAGGGAGAAGGAGTGAATAGTCCAGTGAATAATTCAACTAGCGTAAGAGAAGAGCCCATAAAAAGGTGCTCCTCTGACTACAATCTCAAAATGTCTGCAGGTTTGACCTCTGATGCATCAGTCACGTACTTACAAAACTGACCCTTGTTTTGTCTACTTGTAGGCATCATAGTCTTAACCCTTGTTATGATGACAGATTGCCTTTTAAAATCATTGCAAAGGTGCAGCTTTTAGAGACTGTGTTTAGAGGGAACATTACTCCATCCTGTTCCCTTCTCCGTGCAGTTCCGGCACTGCCTCCAAGACTCTGACACTCGTTGAGCGTAGTTTCTATTTTCCCAGCCACAGCCGAGGACACACAATGGGTATTCAACCCACACACAGCCCCTTGCCCCGAAATGCTGCGGACGAGTGAAGGTTGTTGTCTCCTCAGCCAACGCTGGGAACAGCAGGGCAGCCTGCAAACACTCTTCTGAAACCCTGTTCACTAATGAAGGGACTGTGCCAGGCTAATAGCTGTCCCCTCTGAATTTAAATGTCATGTATAGAGAGAGAGTACTGATGTAGCAAGATGGATTAGCAGAGGGAATGAACGTGCTGTGTCGCCAGAATGGTTTTCTTCTTGCCCCTTGATTGATGAGAAGGAGGCCAGGCTCACTTTTGTCTCCGACAGGGCATGTTGGAGAAGTGTTAATGATGTCATCAGGTGATGGATTTCCTCATACCTTCACCCACTGAACCGTGCCAGACCTATCAAGCCCCGCGCATGGGGGAGAGCTCGACTTCAGGAACGATCTCCTTATAATCAACTTGCAGAGACAACACCATGTTGTCTGATGAGGACACATCATGAGGACACATGATGGAATAGAGCCAAGTCTAGCCCACAGGGATGCGTGTGTGTGTGTGTGTGTGTGCATGTGTGTGTGTGTACTAAGCTCACACATAGTTTCTTATTGGGTTGGGGGGGTTGCTAGTTTTCCCATTTTTTTATATATTTTTTAAATACTTATTTATTTAGCTGTGTTGGGTCTCAGTTTCAGCATGCAGGATCTCTTGTTGTGGCACACGGGCTCTCTAGCTGTGGCACACAGGTTCCAGAGCAGGGGCTCAGTAAATGCAGCGCACGGGTTTAATTCCCTGACCAGGAATCAAACCTGTGCCCCCTGCATTGCAAGGTGGATTCTTAACCACTGGACCACCAGGGAAGTGCCCCAGCATTTTATAGTGAAAATTTTCAAGTACACAGCAACTGCCGATTCATTAACATTTTACTAAGCTTGATGTATCACATATCTTTCCATCCTTTCTTCCATTAACCCGTCTGTTCTTACGTTCATCTCAAAGTAAGCTGTAGACATCCATATGTTAATACTTTCTCCTAAATACTTCAGGATGATTGCCATTAACTAGAGTTCAATATGCGTTAATAGATTTTGGTATACAATTTACATACATTGAAATATATACTTTTTCAAGTGTCCATTCACTGTGCTGTGCTTAGTCACTCAGTGGTGTCTGACTGTTTGTGACTCCATGGACTGTAGCCCGCCAGGCTCCTCTGTCCATGGGATTCTCCAGGCAAGAATAGTGGAGTGGGTAGCCTATCCCTTCTCCAGGGGATCTTCCCAACCGAGGAACTGAACCCAGGTCTCCTGCATTGCAGGCAGATTCTTTACCAGCTGAGCTACCAGGGAAGCCCATTCACTAGGTTTTTTAAAATTTATTTCTTTTTAATCAGAGGATAATTGCTTTACAATACTATGTTGGTTTCTCCCATACATCAACATGAATCAGCCATAGGTATACATATGTCTCTTCCCTCTTGAACCCGGTTTTGACAAATGCATGCATCAGTTTAATCCAAACCCTGTGAAGATACAGAATGTTACTACCACAACTGAAAGGGTACTCACTCCATTACCAATTAATCCCTGCCCTCATCATGTTTTAATTTTACTTGTCACAGAATTTCAAATAATGGACATATGCCGAACACATTCTTTTGTGTCTGGCTTCTTCTACTCAGATTATCTGAGATTCATTCATATCTTGCATGTGTATCAGTAATTCATTCCCTTCTCTTGCTGAGTCAATTTTGGTTGAATCAATATCTCTATTTGCTTAATGCCCTATCTAACAGGAATCTTTTAGAATTAAGTACTGAGTTTTAAAGGACATACATTGATTTTCATAATTTGTTGACACCTAAAAATTAGGAGATTTCACTTGAAGATCTGAATTTCTGGTTCCTTTTGGGAATCTGAAGATTGGGCAATGCTCAGCTCACCCTTCTCCATGGCAAAAATGGCCTGGACTGAGGGATTGTGCCAACTTTAGACACGACACATGCTCTCTCATTTGCCACAGTCCCCACCACTCCCTATTGTACCCTATCTGGGTAACTATGTCATCAGCCTGCCCCAAAAGGTATATGATTTTCTAACTCCTGTTAATAAGTACCGAGAGTTCCAAAGTGATTATGGAGTGAATTAATGAAGAAGACAATAAATGAACATAGTATATTTCATTAGTTATGTTGTGCCAAAGATTCTGCAATACAGACTGGATAAGTGTCCTAGCTTTGAAATGATACAAATGAACTTACAAAACAGAAATAGACTCACTGAACTTAGAGAACGAATTTATGGTTGCCAGGGTGAAGAAGGAGGGGAATGGATAGTTAGGGAGTTTGGGATGGACATGGACATGCCGCTATATTGAAAATGTGTAACCAACAAGGACCGACTGTATAGCACAGGGAACTCTGCTCAAAGTTAAATGGCAGCCTGGATGGGAGGGAAGTTTTGGGGGAGAATGGATGCATGTATATGTGTAGCTGAGTCGCTTTGCTCTCCACCTGAAACTATCACAGCGTTGTTATCAGCTATACTCCAATACAAAATTAAATGCTTTTTAAAAAATTTTTAAAAGTCCTAGTTTTGGAATCAGTTCTATCTAGGTCTAAACCCCTTCTCTATTTCATACTGTCTCATAAGTTTCACTTGCCTTCACATTCTTCTTATGTAATATAGGGATAAATACACTATTAAATAATTTATTAGTTGCTGGAAGAGTCAGTGAACTAACATTAAAGTGCTTAGCACCACCAGGATGGTAGTTTATAATCATTGATATTATCATGGTTATCATCAACCAGTCCTCCACAAGAGGGGAGGTCAACTCACTTTTAATGCCATCTTTCCAATGCAGCAATCTGAAGCCTCTGAATCCTGAGAGAGTATAATTGTGGCCAATGATGGAGAGGAATTTCCTGGCCCTCACACCCTGCTTTCTAATTAGCCAGCCTCTCAAGCCTGAGTTTACATTCGAGTCGAAGCCATTGCAAAAGTCTAGAATGCAGTCAAAACAGCAGGAACTTCCTTTCTGTGATTTAAGAGGACCTGGGACAAAAAGCACTAGAGACCGCCAAAGACCAAATAAGATACCCAAAGGGGAGAGAATTACAGAGGAGACAGAAATACACTAGAAATGTTCTAGAAATAGACTCCAGTACATACATGATCTAATACGATGGCATTGCATTCATATCAGCGGGAGAAAGACAGAGGACTCCACAAATGGTAACAACTGGAAAACCAGCTGGAGAGATGTAAAGTCGAATTCTTATTTCATACCTTTGCACTAAAACAAATTCCAGATGGAGCCAAGATTTAAACATAAAATAATGGAACCAGTAAAATACTAAGAGAAAAAAAAATAGGTTTTTTTTAAATAAACTCTTGATGACCAGAAAACATTAAGGGCAACTTAAAATTCAGAATCCATATATTTTAAAAGGTATATGTGAATAAATACAATAAGCAATTTCTGCCTTTAAAAACCACAAAGTTTAAAAAGATACAACAAACTGGGGAAAACGTTTGTGTGAACCAAAAGAAAAGGCCATTTCCTAAATATAAAGAAATTCTAGAAATCTAGTAAATACATAAATCTAGTAATAAAAAGACACAACTCAATAGAAAAATGGACCAAGAGTCCTTCACTTAAAAATAAAATATGAATGGTTCTTAAACATATTAAAATATAGTCACTCACACTAATTATAAGATAAATGTGAATTGTTTTTTAAAAAACACTTTTTTAATAGGTACATTTGATTTTTTTTCTTTTTTTTTTTTTTTGGATGTATAGCATTCAAGGTCTTAGTTCCCAGCCCAGGGATTGAACCTGTGCCCCCTGCAGTGGAAGTGCAAGGTCTTAACCACTGGCCCACCAAAGAAGTCCCAGATAAATGCTAATTTAAACTACAATAATATTTTTAAATAGTTAATTGGCAAAAATCTGGATATTTGATAAAAAACTGTCATTGAGTTTGTGGCAAAATAGTCATTTTCACAACTGCTGATAAACTTCTATGAAATGAAATTTGGCTCCAAATTTTTTATGTTTTTTCAATATAGATATGTACTGAAACATGATTACTACAGGAAAATTAGTTAACACATCACATAATTATAATTTTTTATGTGTGGTGAGAATATTTAGTTCAGTTCAGTTCAGTCGCTCAGTCATGTCCAACTCTTTGTGACCCCATGAATCACAGCACGCCAGGCCTCCCTGTCCATCACAAACTCCCCGAGTTCACTCAGACTCAAGTCCATCGAGTCAGTGATGCCATCCAGCCATCTCATCCTCTGTCGTCCCCTTCTCCTCCTGCCCCCAATCCCTCCCAGCATCAGAGTCTTTTCCAGTGAGTCAACTCTGCATGAGGTGGCCAAAGTACTGGATTTTCAGCTTTAGCATCATTCCCTCCAAAGAAATCCCAGGGCTGATCTCCTTCAGAATGGACTGGTTGGATCTCCTTGCAGTCCAAGGGACTCTCAAGAGTCTTCTCCAACACCACAGTTCAAAAGCATCAATTCTTCGGCACTCAGCCTTCTTCACAGTCCAACTCTCACATCCATACATGACCACAGGAAAAACCATAGCTTTGACTAGATGGATCTTTGTTCACAAAGTAATGTCTCTGCTTTTGAATATGCTATCTAGGTTGGTCATAACTTTCCTTCCAAGGAGTAAGCGTCTTTTAATTTCATGGCTACAGTCACCTCTTTTAGCAACTTTCATATATATATATAATATATATTATACATATATATATCACATTTTCTTTATCCATTTATCCACCAATGGACACAGGTTGTTTCCATATCTTGGCTATTGTAAATAATGCTGCGATGAAGATGGGTGTTTAGATATATCTTCAGAATAATGACTTCATTTCCTTTGGATAGATACCCAGAAGTGGCATTGCTGGATCATCAGTAGTTCTATTTTTAATTTCTTGAGGACCCCCCCATACTATTTTCATTTGGGCTGAACCAGTTTACATTCCCACCAGCAAAGGCACAAACTTTTTAAATTAAAAATCCACATACTTTTAAAATGCAGCAATTCCACTGGAAAAAGTTATCATATTTGGACCTGCATGAAACACTGTAAATACAAAGATTATTTGCAATACCAAACAGTGAAGACCATCTAAAAACTGTAAATAAGTTATTAGTACTGTAGATTATGGTATCGATACATGCTTAAAATGGAATACTGCTTTTGTAGCAATAGAGAACAGAATCCAAGACATATTGCTGAAACTGACCAGGAGCAGGATGGGGCGAGTACAGAATGGTGAATAGTCAGTGGTGTCAGGGATAGTGGGGGAGGAACAGATACAGCATAATGTAGAGCATGTAAGTGCACATTGGGAAGGGCTCACAAGAAACCAATACCAGGACTTCCCTGGTGGTCCAGTGGTTAAGAATCCACCTTGCATTGTGGGGAACTTGGGTTCAATCCCTGGTTAGGGAACTAAGATCTCACTTGCCGAGGAGCAATGAAACCCACGCACGGCAACTACTGAGCCCTCACCACGACTGGAGAGTCTGTGTGCCACAATGAAAGATCCGGCATGATGCCATTAAGACCCAATGCAGCGGAGTTAATTAATTAAATATCTTTCTCAAAAAGAAACCAGCACCAATAGTTGATCCTAGAGAGGAGAACTGCTGAAGCAGCAAACCCTTTTATACCCTGTGCATGTATTACCCATTCCTTTATTCTTATTATTTTAAAGGTATCGCAGGGAATTCCCTTGGTGCTTTCACTCCCGGGGCCCCAGTTTCAATCCCAGGGAACTAAGATATCACAAGCAGTGAGGCACAGCCAAATGCAATTGCCATCTCTGGGTCATTTAAAGAGGGATGACGATTTTAGCCAATTATGATAAACAATAAGCAAGCTTCATGCAAATGGCCCCAATAGATTCCCTTATAATTTGGGGATTCTAGGAATTTCCTGAAATACATCAGCACTAGCTGATTTCACTGCACTCAAGGTGACAGAAGTATTGCTATTAGTCTGTAAAAGCGTAACAGGCTTTTGAACTTCAAGTCCCCCCAGGTCTGATAGCAGAGAGCAGAGGGAGACTCTCTGGGTCACCCAGCGTTCTGCTGTCATCTTGGGAACACGCAGAACTCCCTTCCTCCCTGTGCTGAGGACCACCCAGTTCCCAGGGACCATCTCACACACAGGGATGGAGAACAGAATGTGGTTCTTAACATAAATGGAATTCAGGGCTATTTTCAAAGCTAGAACACATTCAAACTGTAATGTGAAGGCATTTTTAGCTTCCAAATGGTACCTGACATTTCAGGGTTTACTATCTGCCAAGCCTTTATATGCATTATCTCTTTTAATTCTCACCAAGACATGGGAGGGGTCGGGTAGAGGGGGGGTTCTGTCATTATTTTCCATTTACAGGTGAGGAAACTGAGGCTCCAAGATGTTTGCCCAAGGTCACCATGCAAGACTTTAACCCAGGCAGTCTGACTCCAGAAACCCAGAAAGCCTCTTCTACATCCACCTTACACTGCTTTTCAAATCACAAAGCCTCACCTCTCACCTGCCACTCATCCTCCACACACAGAAATATGTCTTTTGCTGTGATTTCTACTAGAACTTTAGATGCAGTAGTGGATAGAATAATGATCTCCCAAAGATGTCCACACCCTAATTCCCAGAACCTTTGAATATATCATTTTGCTGCTGTTCTCCCGTCGCTAAGTCCTGTCTGACTCTTTGTGATCCCATGGACTGCAGCACACCAGGCTCCCCTGTCCTTTACTATTTCCTGGAGTTTGCTCAGACTCATGTCCATTGAGTCAGTGATGTCATCCTACCATCTCACCCTCTGCCACCCTCTTTTCCTTTTGCCTTCAATCTTCCTGAGCATCAAGGTCTTTTCCAGTGGGTCAGTTCTTCACATCAGGTGGCCAAAGGATTGGAGCTTCAGCTTCACATCACTCCTTCCAGTGAACATTCCAATGAATTGATTTCCTTTAGGATTGACTGGTTTGATCTCCTTGTAGTCCAAACGACTCTCAAGAGTTTTCTCCAGCGCCACAATTCAAAAGAATCAATTGTGCAGTGCTCAGCCTTCTTTATGGTCCAACTTTTGCATCTGTACATGACTACTGGAAAAAACGTAGCTTTGACTTTTGTCAGCAACGTGATGCCTCTGCTTTTTGATAAGCTGTCTAGGTTTGTCATAGCTTTCCTTCCAAGGAGCAATGTTACCTGGCCAAGGGGAATTAAGGAAGCAGGTGAAATTAAGGTTACTAATCAGCTGATCTTAAAATTGGGAGAGAGGTCTTATCCTGGGTTATCAAGATGGGTCCATTGTAACCACAGAGATCCTTAAATGTGAAAGAGGAGACAGGAGTTCAGAGTTACATCAGTGAAAAAGACTCAGCTGCCCATTGGTGATTCTGAAGATGGAGGGGGGACGATGAGCCAAGGCAGCTTCTAGGAGATGGAAAAACCAGAAAACAGATTTTTCCCACTGGGCCTCAGAAAGGAATGCATGCCTGCTGAAAACTTGATTTTGTCCCATTGAGAACTTTCTCACTTCTGACTCCCTGGAACTATAAGATAATAAATTTGAGTTTGGCTACTGACCACTTGAACTGTGGCTGGTGTGACCGATTTAATTTAATTTTAATTAATTTATGTAGCCACACAGGTGGCCCGTGACCCTCATATGGACCATAAAGCTTGAGGGAAATATACGGCGGGCAGGTTCCTAAAGAAGATCCCCCTCTTGTAAAATGACTTCCCCCTCTTCTCTGTTCTCCGGATGCCACATAAGTCTCCAAGCAGCAAGGTCAGAGTGAGCCCTGGAAACACAAGAGGGAAAGTACAGTGGCCAGTAGCTGAGAGTCTGTGACAACCACATCCCAGCCGTGTAACCTGGTTCATCAGTCAGGGGTCTCCAGAGAAACAGAACCAATAGGGTACACATTAGAGATACACAGGTTTGAGTATTCAACATTGAATTCTCATTGGAAGGACTGATGCTGAAGCTGAAGCTCCAGTTCTTTGGCCATCTGATGCCAAGAGCTGACTCATTGGAAAAGACCCTGATGCTTGGAAAGATTGAAGGCAAAGGGAGAAGAGGGCGGCAGAAGACAAGATGGTTGGATAGCATCACTGACTCAATGGACATGAACTTGGGCAAACTCTGAGAGGCAGTGAGGGACAGGGAGGCCTGGCATGTTGCAGTCCATGGGGTCGCAAAGAGTCAGACACGACTTTGCTAATGAACAACAGCAACAGCAAAGAGATACACAGAAAAAGGTTCATTATAAGAAATTGGCCTGTGGGATTAGGGAGTCTGAGAAGTCGCACGACCTCCTTCCTATCTGAAAGCTAGAGCCCCAGGAGAATCCGTGGTGTAGTTCCAGCCCAAACCCCAAAACCTGAAAGCCAGGGAAGCCAGCAGTGTGCGTTCCAGCCCAAGTCCAGAGGCAGGAGGGCAAGACTCGCTGAGGTCCAAGGACAGGAGATGGACGGCCCAACTCAAACGAAGAGAGCAGATTTGCCCTTCTTCCGCCTTTTTGTTCTATTCGGGTCCTCAACAGATTGGATGAGGCCTGCCCACGTTGGTGAGGGTGATCTTTCTACAGTCTACTGATTCAGATGCTAATCTCTTCCAGAAACAGCCTCACAGACACACCCAGAAATAACATGCTGCGGGCTCTCTGAGCATCCCTGAGCCTGGTCAGGCTGACACCTAAAAGTAACCATCACACCTGGAGCAGGTGACAACCGTCTCAGAATGAGATGGTCCATATAAAAGGCCTTGCACATGCAGGCTGTCGATCCAGGTTATACACTGGTGGGAAGGTTACTGTTCTCTTTCACAATGCTTCTGTCCTCCCCTGTTGGATGGTGGGCTGCTGAACTGAGCTCTGATTCATCCTGGTTTCTTTCTCACCCCCACTGGCATCTAGCACAAAGCCGGGCACACAGTAGAGAAAAGGAGCAAAACCCTATGGTCCTTGCCCGCATCCCCGCAAATGTCCGTGCCTGCCTTTTGTCTATAGAAAACTTTAGTCACAGGATAAGTTTAATCAGAGATATGAGAAATACAGAAACAAAGGAAACCAGTCAAAGGAGACCAAATAATAATAATGTAGGATCATTAATATACGACATTAAACATAGTCAAGGACCTTTGGTTCCTTCTCAAGGACTATAGATAATATTCTGAGCCATATCCTGTGAGCTGTCTTATAGATACCGAAATACCAGGTGGAAGAAGTTAACTACATAATGACCGGACTGCAGCTATGACAAAAGCTGCCACAATTCCGAGAATTGGCCTCAAGCAAATGGGAATAAATGGACCCTGGAACTGAAGATTAACTGTACCTAAAACAATCAAAATGATGCTGGTCAGACCACCAATTTGAAGATGACTGTTAGAGGTGACTGTGCTCTTTTCTACATAAAGCGCCCCTCCCCCTATTGCCTGCATCTGAAATAAAGCAAAGTTTCCTTTGCACCAACCTGGTCTGTTACTGGCTTTTGAGAGGTGAGCAGCCAGACCCCACGCTCATTTAGTACCAGCAGGTCCTCAGTTCAAGTGTTTGAATGGGATTGAGTCCATTTAAGTCTCGGTACATTTAAATGCTTAATGTTGTATGTGTGGTTTTAGGTATCTAAAGATGTTGAGATGAAGTGCACGGATGCTTTTCTGTAGGGAAGAGGCTGGATCAAGTGTGCTGGGGGGATGGGTGGTTTCAAAGGCACCCAGCAACTCTCCTCCCTTTACCATCCCCCGCACTCCAAAAGTTACCTCTCTTACAAGTCCGTGTCTGTAATATCTTTAACCCCCCCCAAAAAAAAAAAGATTTAAGGTTTTTACTCCGCAAAGAAGATTCAAAATACCAAAGAAAGGATGAATTGACTTAAATTCACTCTCAACAGGGAAGCAGGGTTGGCAGGAACCTTAGAGGTTGTTCTGTGATTCTGAACCTTGTTGCAGGTTAGGATCTCCAGAGCAACTTTTAGAAATTACTGATGGCTCAGTGGTAGAGAATCTGCAATGCAGGAGACGTGGGTTCAATCCCTGAGTTAAGGAGATCCTCTGGAGAAGGAAATGGCAACCCGCTCTAGGATTCTTGCCTGGGAAATCCCATGGGCGTAGAAGCCCAGTGGGCTACAGTCCATGGGGTCAGAAAGAGTCGGACACGACTTAGTGACTAACCAATGAACAAGAGCAAAATGGAATGAGAATCCATAGGGGTGGGCCTGGCATCCATTTTTTAAAGCTCCCAGGTGACCTGAATATGCTACCAGGGGATAAGGACCAACGCATTGCCTTTTTTTTTCCTTGAGGGTAAATGTATCTAACATGAAATTAATGATGAACGCTTTTAAAGTTGACAGTTCAATGGCTTTTAGTACATTCACAGTGTTTTGCAAGCACCATCGCTAAGATATTTTCAGTACCCCCAAAAAGAAGCCCAGACCCACTAAGCAGGCACTCCCATGGCCCTCTTCCCCCAGCTCCTGGAAATCACTAATCTATTTGCTGTCTCTGCAGATTTACCTAATATAGACATTTCACGGAAATCACACAGCGTGTGACCTCTTGTGTCTGGGTTCTTCACATAGCACCTTGTTTTCAAGGTTCATCCACGTTGTCGCATGAATCAGTACTTCATTCCTTTCAGTGATTGCATTGTGTGGATGGATCATATCTGCTTATCCATTAATCTGTCAATAGATGCGTGGGTAGTCTGCAGTCACTTTTTTCAAAGATAGGGACATGAAGGACTTCCCTCATGGTCCAGTGGCTAAAATTCCATGCTCCCAGTGAGGAGGGCCTGGGTTCGATCTCTGGTCAGGGAACCAGATCCCATATGTTGCAAGTAAGAGTTTGCATGCCACAACTAAAGATCCCTCATGCTTTCAAACTGCGGTGCTGGAGAAGACTCTTGAGAGTTCCCTGGATGGCAAGGAGGTCAAACCAGTCAATCCTGAAGGAAATCAACCCTGAATATTCATTGGAAGGACTGATGCTAAAGCGCCAACACTTTGACCACCTGATGTGAAGAGCTGACTCATTGAGAAAGACCCTGATACTGGGAAAGACTGAGGGCAGGAGGAGAAAGGGGTGGCAGAGGATGAGATGGCTAGAGAGCATCACTGACTCAGTGGGCATGAATTTGAGCAAACTCCAAGAGACAGTGAAGGACAGGGAAGCCTGGTGTGTTGCAGTCCATGGGGTCACAAAGATTCAGACACAACTTTGTGACTGAACAACAACAACAAAACTGAGCAGCATAGATGAGGTAGCTAAGACAACAGACATGTACTTCTCATAGTTCTGGAAGTAGGGAAGTCCAAGATCAAAAGGCTCCAGCAGATCTGATGTCTGGTGCGGGATTCTTCCTGGTTTGATTGTGGCTGTCTTCTGATTGTGTGCTCACATGGTGCAAAAAGAGAGAAAAGGTAGTCTTCTTTTCAAGACTCTTATCCCACCATGGGGCCTCCACTCTCATGACCAAACAACTTCCCCAAGGCCCACCTCCCAGTACTATCACATTCAGTTCAGTTCAGTCGCTCAGTCGTGTCTGACTCTTTGCGACCCCATGAATCGCAGCACGCCAGGCCTCCTGTCCATCACAAACTCCCAGAGTTCACTGAGACTCAAGTCCATCGAGTCAGTGATGCCATCCAGCCATCTCATCCTTGGCGTCCCCTTCTCCTCCTGCTCCCAATCTCTCCCAGCATCAGAGTCTTTTTTCCAATGAGTCAGCTCTTTGCATGAGGTGGCCAAAGTACTGGAGTTTCAGCTTTAGCATCATTCCTTCCAAAGAAATCCCAGGGCTGATCTCCTTCAGAATGGACTGGTTGGATCTCCTTGCAGTCCAAGGGACTCTCAAGGGTCTTCTCCAACACCACAGTTCAAAAGCATCAATTCTTCAGCGCTCAACCTTCTTCACAGTCCAACTCTCACATCCATACATGACCACAGGAAAAACCATAGCCTTGACTAGACGAACCTTTGTTGGCAAAGTAATGTCTCTGCTTTTGAATATGCTATCTAGGTTGGTCATCACTTTCCTTCCAAGGAGTAAGCATCTTTTAATTTCATGGCTGCAATCACCATCTGCAGTGATTTTGGAGCCCAGAAAAATAAAGTTTGACACTGTTTCCACTGTTTCCCCATCTATTTGCCAAGAAGTGATGGGACCAGATGCCATGATCTTTGTTTTCTGAATGTTGAGCTTTAAGCCAACTTTTTCACTCTCCACTTTCACTTTCATCAAGAGGCTTTTGAGTTCCTCTTCACTTTCTGCCATAAGGGTGGTGTCATCTGCATATCTGAGGTTATTGATATTTCTCCCAGCAATCTTGATTCCAGCTTGTGCTTCTTCCAGCCCAGAGTTTCTCATGATGTACTCTGCATATAAGTTAAATAAGCAGGATGACAATATACAGCCTTGACGTACTCCTTTTCCTATTTGGAACCAGTCTGTTGTTCCATGTCCAGTTCTAACTGTTGCTTCCTGACCTGCATATAGATTTCTCAAAAGGCAGATCAGGTGGTCTGGTATTCCCATCTCTTTCAGAATTTACCACAGTTTATTGTGATCCACACAGTCAAAGGCTTTGGCATAGTCAATAAAGCAGAAATAGATTTTTTTCTGGAACTCTCTTGCTTTTTCCATGATCCAGTGAATGTTGGCAATTTGATCTTTGGTTCCTATGCCTTTTCTAAAACCAGCTTGAACATCAGGAAGTTCACGGTTCACATATTGCTGAAGCCTGGCTTGGAGAATTTTGAGCATTACTTTACTAGTGTGTGAGATGAGTGCGATTGTGCAGTAGTTTGAGCATTCTTTGGCATTGCCTTTCTTTGGGATTAGTTGGTGGGGGGGGCCACAGGCATTGGGTCCATAGCAGAGGCAACCCCTGTGCATCTCAAAACAGCTTCCTTCTCTGTCTCCTCTCTGAGTTGGTTGCTAAGAGGAATGGACTTGCTACAGCCATGTTTCTTTCACTCAGATCGACAGATCGCTCTCAGTCTCAGCTCAACTGTTCTGATGGTCTATGGGCCCCCTCCCTCTCCCCATAAAACTTCAGAAAGTTAATTCAGGGCAGATGGGAACTGGTCAGTCTTCTGCCATTTTCCATCTTGGAGACCTCCAAAAATAGCTAAACTCTAATGCATATTTCAGGTTAGACTTGTTTATTCTCCCTCTTTCTGAGCCAGCAAGCTAATTTCCCCAGAGGGGAAAGGAAAGCAAAGGCGGCTGCCAGAACAGAAAAATCAGCTTGAGCTTCTCCCTTGATTGCCCACGGGAACAATGCCTCCTATCTCAATGCTCTCAGCGAGGCCCCAAGAGCAGAGACTTTCTTCTCTGTGGGCAAGAGGTTTGAATATGCCCAGCCACAAAGCCCCAGTGGATGCCAGGCCCCAGGCACAGGCTTCCAGACCTTCTCAGCTTGCAAAGCTAGAAGCAGGAGGCAGCAGCTGAACACCAGCCTTGGTCCTTTCTCAATAGCCAGATAGGAAAAAAAAAAAACAATAAGGATTACTGTGGTTTAAATTCCAAACTGAGGAAGCACCCTGATTGGCCAGGTGTCTGCACAGCTAGAGCCAAGGATGGAGTGATGGTGGGCTGGTCTTGGGCACAGTGTGCTCAGCTGCTAAGTCGTGTCCGATTCTTTGTGACCTCATGGACTGCAGCCCATCAGGCTCCTCTGTCCATGGGATTTCCCAGGCAAGAATACTGGAGGTGGGTTGCCATTTCTTTCTCCAGGGGATCTTCCTAACCCAGAGATCAAACCTGCATCCCTTGCATGTCCTGCATTGGCATGTGGAATCTTTACCACTGTGCCACCTGGGAAGCCCCCATTCTACACTTGATTTTAGCCAAAAAGACTGAGAAGCGAGTATGAGGAGAAAAATCTACTATTTGGCTGTATTACTATAACAGAAGCTCAACTATGTTCAACCAGAATAAAGGGTGGTGAAAACACAAGCAAGAAACCTTGATTTCTCCATCTATTCATTGTTAGCAATTTGTAAATAATCTGAAGGTGGAAAGGGTTGCAGGCTCAGAAATCTGCAGGCTTTCCTTCTGCTAGAGGAGCTATTTGGGTAAGGACTGCCCTGCCAATTCCCCCAGATCCCTCCAGCCTGAGGCCATTTACAGCTCTGATGGAACACTCATTCTTCTTGGGTCTGCAAGGATTGCATGACTCCAGAAACAACGAGATAGTGAGAAAGTTATCAGTGGTCTTCACCTTGGCGCTTCATAAAGACCTGGGGTGGGGCTGGCAGTCTCGGTCTCTCTCTCCCAACTACAGAAAAATCAAGAAGCTAAACAATATCCAGGACTTGCAGAAAGAAGGGTATTCAATGATCTAGACAGCCGGACCAAATCACCACCTTTGGGATCAACTGAAACTAACACACAACTTCTCCTTCAGAGTCTCGTGAAATTCACAAGGCTGATAAAGTGACTGAAGCCACCAGGATCTGGAGCTGTCTTTCTTTTCTCTAGAGACATTCCGGAGGGCATGATCCCCGAGAAGAAGCATTCCAGGACCTTAGAGATAGGAGCAAAAACCAGGGTAGTCTTATCCTAAATGGATTGTTCCTTTCTGGATTCATATTGTCAAACACACACTACGTGCCTAACATTGTACCAGCCACATCCTCACAGGTAGATTCCACGTGGAAGGAACTAATGCTCCACTTTTGGCAAAACCTCCTAAGTTAGGCAGGTTTTACATTTTTAGTTTTAATTTACACAGGAAGAAAATTAAGCTCGGAATGTTCAGATGACCTGGCCAAAGGGACAGGTGGTATGTGATGCGATCGATGTGCTAATCCACATCCAAACCTGAATGAAGCCTTTCCACTTCACTGTTCTAGAAGACACGGAAATTCAAGGGAAACCACAGCCCGTGCTCAGTGTGGTTCCGCAAAGTCTTTTCTTTTTACAGTTCTGTTCATCACCGCCTAGTGCCAAAAGAAAGCTTTTGCTTTTCTCTCTCCTGTCTCTCCTCTGCCTGAAAAACTCATTTGCATTAGGTCTTAAACAATGCTGTTGGCTCATTTCTCATAGGAAACTGTGGAGGATAGGAACTAGCTTTTTCTGGAGCCTGCCAATGTCTAAATCAAAACTTTTCCTCTGGTAATAGGCGGTCAGGATGGACCTTGTCCAATTCTTTTTTACTTCCAGGACAGTTGGTGTCTGTGCCTCCCATCCTGCTTTTCTAAACAACTTCCTCTTGGAGAAAGGATGACACCTATGTGTGCATACTGTTTCTTTTCTCCTTTATCCGTGGCAGACATTTCTAATCAATCCTGACATTCCATTTCACTGATCCTCACCTCGACTTCAATCTTCTCTGTTTAGTTAAGCTCCAGGCATCAGCTACCAACCCAAAGAAGTCAATTTCCCATCCTTTTCCTGTAGCAACACTCCATCCAACTGTGTTTCCAAATCAGCCTTCTGCATTGGAAGGATAATACAATACCTCTCCCCATAAATCTGCTGAATGCCAGGCTCATGTTAGGAAAATCACTTCCTATAATAGAATCTCAGTGTGGAGTACTCTGTTAAACCATTTAACCTGACAATTACACATTAAATACAAACAGAATTTGTCCCTATGTGAATTCATAACGAGTTCATTCCGTGCGACTTCACCTAAATGCTTGAATTTCCAAAGAATGCTTGAGGACAATTTCAAAACATCTCATAAGATAAAAGTCAATCCCCCAGGGCATTCTGAAAGCGAGGGTACCAATTATGGGTTAAAATAAAAGTGTGAGTCTGACTCTCCCCACCACACAGGTCTGCATGGAGCATCAGCGAGCTAAGTGATGCGGCAGAGTACACGCGCTCCAAGGCCAAGGGCAGATGCGGCTGCATTATTTATAGTCTGTGTTCGACATTCCTCATAGGCAGATGCACCCGCGCACCACCGCCCGTGTGGGGGCTGCCTGCCTCCTTCTCCCAACTGCAATAAGAAAACAAAACTCCCACTATCAGACCTTGTCACTATCACTTAGATGAGACCCAGAGCCAGAGTTCCTGGAGGCAGAGAACACAGATTTAGAAAGGATTGCAGTAAGACTTAGCATCATCAAAACCCACCCAACACAGGCCACCGTGAGCAAGAAGGAGGAGGAGAAGCAAGCCATTCAACACACTCCCTCTTCTTTGTGTGTTCTACTCAGAAATTGTGTGCTGGTTTTTTTCTTTTCTTTGCCTCTAGGGAGTTATAATCAAGCTGTAAGTTTGCATATGGCCTCGGTTTAGCCACATATGTTCAAAGGAAAGATAAACTCTCAAGGAAAAAAATCTTACTTCTCAAAAGCAAAAGCTTACTTGAAATGTAAATGTTGCTTCCATCCTAATGGAAAGAATTTTTCCAACTCAGACTGGAATTCAGTCTGTTCCTCCACGTGGCACGGGTACCAACACGCTCCACCCCTGGGCCCCAGGCAGACATCACTAATCAATCCTCATTCTCTTTTACTCTGAGGTGAGAAGTAGCCTCGGAACTGCCCTCTACACAGGGCTCCAGGAAGCCATGATCAGTCAGTGAGAGCTGGCATGTAAGATAAAAGCTGTTTGCCAGTCTACCCTCTACAATTTATTGATGTGGCTGCCAGGGGTTCACCTTTGACTGCTATGAGCCACATATAATCCCTTTTCCTACTTCCAGACTGTCTATCATACTCCTTGGCTACTCCCCAACACCCAAGCACCAGATGTGGACCGTGGATAGAGGGACCCGGATCATTCTTGCTTTTTCCAAGCTCATCCTCAAATCCATCTAGCCTCCTCCTATTCTACTGATAAGATCTCCCCTATCCCTAGACCCTGGGCTTCCCAGGTAGCGCTACTGGTAAAGAATTGACCGGCCAATGTAAGAGATGCAGAGACGAGGATTTGATCGCAGGGTTGGGAAGATCCCCTGGAGGAGGAAATGGCAACCCCACTTTAGTATTCTTGCCTGGAAAACTCCGTGGACAGAGGAGCCTGGCAGGCTATAGTCGATAGGGTCAAAGGCATGCACATCCCTAGCCCGAACATTTTTCCATTGTCCTCTGGTCCCTTGAAATCCTTACATTAAGCCTCTCCTAATATCCCCTCAGACCCCTGGGAACCCAAACCCTCCTTGACTTGCCCTAGCATCCGTGGAAAGAACTCTGTTGACAAAGTCAGTCCATTCTAGAAACTCAGTGATGATAACTGCAGTTCCAGTTTTTGTGACGAATCGTCACATCCATGATCTCAGGGGATAATTCAGATCCTCTTGGGATGGCAGGTATTTAAGGCTCATGACAACAAACAGAAACAGTGACCAGCCTGGGTGACCTTCAGCACATCCCTTCACTCTCTGAGCCTTGATTTCCTATCTGCAGCCAGAACCTACCTCCCAGGGATGTTGTGAAGATCAATGAGATAACACTCTCCAGGTGCTTATCACAGTGTCTGGTAATCAGAACATGATGGCTGTAGTGGTTTTTATTTAATAGATCCTGTCTCAGATTTGGGTTCTGAGAAGGAGACTCTAAGATAAGTATCTGAATGCAAACAATGTATTTGTGAGGCTATCCCAGGAAGCACCAGAGGGAGAGGAGACAGGGAAGCAAAGCAAACCAATGAAGAGGGTGTTTTGAGTAGGTCTCCATGGTGCACGGCTGGGGCTTCACCACATCAAGACTCTAGGAGATGCTGTAGAACATTCTCCCAGAGTTATCCCATCCAAGAGGCATTTATGCACCAACTCTGCCCAAGATTGAAAAAAACCTTACATTATTTTTCATTATTCTTTTCTCTCTGTGACTACCTTTGCCTTTCCCAAACCAAGTCAGTCATAGTGTTGTTGGGTTTTTTTTAATATTTTATTCGGTTGTGAGAGTTGGACCATAAGAATTGATGCTTTCAAATCGTGGTGCTGGAGAAGACTCTTGAGAGTTCCTTGGACTGTAAGGAGATCAAACCAGTCAGTCCTAAAGGAAATCAACCCTGAGTATTCATTGGAAGAACTGATGCTGAAGCTGAAGCTCCAATACTTTGGCCACCTGATGTGAAGAGCTAACTCAATGACGAACACCCTGATGCTAGGAAAGACTGAAGGCAAAAGGAAAAGGAAACGACAGAGGATGAGGTGGTTGAATGGCATCCGCAATTCAATGGACATGAATTTGAGCAAACTCAGGGAGATAGTAAAGGACAGGGGAGCCTGGCGTGCTGCAGTCCATGGGGTCACAAAGAGTTGGACACGACTTAGGGACTAAACAACAACAACCCATTCCTGTTGGTGGAGGGTTGCTCCTAACAGTGTTACCTCCCCAGAACTCCTGACTTGCCTTGCACACGGGACAAGCAAGCTCTTAAGCTTGGGGGAAGCCCTCAGGCAGAGTTGTGGGTTCCCCACAGACAGAAGCTGTTGTATGGAAGAGTGAATGGCGGGGGGTACTGGATGAGCAGGGCGCCAAAGCCTCTGCCCCTGACACCCAGGTCACACAGACACTGAGTGGCAGTGAAGCAGGAAAGAAAAAGTATTGGTCCAGGTTCAAAGTGTAGCTCCACCACTCGCTCAGGTGTAATATGATGGTGTTGATGCCTACCTGGTAATGATTTATAGGGAGTGAGCTGTATGGTGTAGGAAACAACATCACACAAATAGGATGATCAAGAAATGTGATGCTAACAAAACTGCTCAATGACATTTCCCTTTCCTCTGACCTCAGCTGTCTGCCACTAGAACAGGGAGCCTCCCTGCAAGCAGTGAAATCTGTTTTCTCTTTCCCAACTGCCTGTCCATCTATCTACCTACCCATCCATCCATCCGCTTATCCATCCATCCACTCCCCTACCCATCCATCCGCCCCCCACCCATCCATCCATCCATCCACTCATCCATCCATCCATCCATCTATTCACCTATCCATCCATCCATCTAACTATCCATCCATCCACCCCCCTACCCATCCATTCTTCCATCCATCCATCTACCTACCATCCATCCACCTACCCACCCACCCATCCACCCACCCACCCATTACCCACACATCCATCCATCCACCCATCCATCCATCCACCTACCCATCCATCCATCCACCCACCCACCCACCCATCCATCCATCCCCCTACCCATCCATCCATTCGTCCATCCATCCACCTACCCATCCATCCACCCACCCATCCATCCACCCACCCACCCATCCATCCACCCACCCATCCATCCATCCATCCACCCACCCACCCATCCCTCCATCCATCCACCTATCCATCTATTCACCCACCCATCCATCCACCTGTCCATCCTTCCACTCATTCATCCGTCCATCTATCTATTCACATATCCATCCATCCACCTACCCACCCATCCATCCACCCATCCATCCATCCACCTACCTATCCATCCATCCCTCCATCCATACATCCACCTGTCCATCCTTCCACTCATTCATCCATCCATCTATCTATTCACATATCCATCCATCCATCCACCTACCCACCCATCCACCCACCCATCTATCCATCCATCCATCCATCCATCCATCTGTCCATCCATCCATCTATTCACCTACCCATCCATCCACCTGTCCATCCTTCCACTCATTCATCCATCCATCTATCTATTCACATATCCATCCATCCATCCACCTACCCACCCATCCACCCACCCATCTATCCATCCATCAACCCATCCATCCATCCATACATCCACCTGTCCATCCTTCCACTCATTCATCCATCCATCTATCTATTAACATATCCATCCATCCATCCACCTACCCACCCATCCACCCACCCATCTATCCATCCATCCATCCATCTGTCCATCCATCCATCCATTCATCCATCTAACAGCTACTGAATACCCCCAGGATATAACCCTTATATAGGAGATGGAGATACCCAAGGGAATAGACATGGTTCTGGCCCTTCTCCTGGATGCAGACAGGCAGTCAAATGAGCAGTAAAGGACTACAGGTGATGTAGAAGCAATTTCTACAGCCTTGCTTCTCAAACTTTCCTGTGCCTGGGAAAGACCCAGGGAGTATTACTAAAACACAGTTTCTGATTCAGGGTCTGGAATGGGGCTTCAGATTTGATGCTTCCAACACATTCTCAACTGATTCTGAAGCTGCAATTTGAGCAGAGAAACTGAAGAATTCATTGGGGAAGCAAAAGAGGAATCCATTCATTCATTCACTGCTTACTCATCAGGTTATCTAGATATTGCTTCCCTCTGCTTCTGGAAAGAGGAGGAAGCTATGACGTTCATGAGCTGGAGAGGATGGTTCCAGATGATTTAATCCAGATGCATAAGAAGGTGACTCTCTTACAATCCCCAAATGAGAGCCATCCATCCAGGGTCTTCATGAAGAGATAGAAACACTCTGTCCTCCCTGAATACCTGAGTGGCCAAGATATTTTTCCATGGCCCCAGATCTTGCGTGGGAGTAAGCACAGGAAACTTTATAAAATGAGCATGCCTCCTGCCAGCCTCAAGTAATTTCTTGCTTGCACCTGTGGGACCTGAATCGGAATGCAAACTCAGTACAAAGTGGGCATGCATTGAGGTTACAGCGACTGAATATCTAAACTGGGTAATGAGAGGAGCAGACTTCACCACAGATTTCCAATCGATCCCCTATATTTTTTTCCAGAAAAGCTTTCCAGTTCCTTTCCTTTAAAAAAAAAATCCATCTAATTAATCCTAAAAGAGCTAGCTGGAAATACATGCAAATGGGGTTAGATGTTATTCAAAGCTCCTTAAACTTAAACTCAAATATAATAAGAGGAGCAGAGAATCCACTCTGATCAGGCTGCAGAGACTTCGGGGCTAATTAATATTCTCCATAAGCAGTGTGTGTATTGTTATTATACATTTCATCTAGAAGAGTATGATGTAATTTCTGGGAGAAGAGAGGATAAAATCAAGAATCCTGTACTCTTAGAATAAATCCTCTCCTTTTGCTTTTTCTCAAATTAGCTTCAGTAGGTTTCTGTATCTTGCAACTACAAGATTTGATTAAAAGACGGGTATCTGGATGGTCTGGGCCAGGCAACGTTCCTGGTTCAATGGATGATTGTTAATAACTGAACAAGCAATATTGTAACCCCAGAGAAGGTAATTATGTGAAGTTTTCAGTATCAACAAGGTGCAAAGGAGGCCTTCCCTCATCCGAATATCTTACTCTGCTGATACTGCTCAGCCTCTGGCAAAAGAAAGATTACAAATTCAGCACTAGCAAAAGGTGAGGACAAATTGATGTTGGGAAAGATCTCTGAATCCAAAGATGTGAGACTAGGTTTTAGTCTCTGCTCCAGTACTCAGTGACCAATAAATGACTTTCATAAATGACTCCATCCTCAGGTTTTCACATCCTAACCTGGATCTGGAGTAGAAATATGTTGACTGCCTATTCAGCATCTGTACCCTCTGCCCTCTCCCTAACAGCATCCATATGCTTTAGGGGAAATTGACTCCAAGCCAATCAGCATTTTAGCACACCTGCCCCTGCCTGAGCCACTGTTGCTGGTTCAGGAGTGAGCACGTGATTTCTGTAGGTGCAACTGAGGTGAGCCTTCGGCTTCCTCTTGGAATGTGGAAACAAAAAGGCTCTTTCTGCTCAGTGGATGTGAATGAGAAAGCATAAAGCATCGTTTGTTGTAACCATATTGCAATCAAGGAAGAAGCCAGCTTGAGAATGAATCTGACTTGCAAATAACTGGAAAAAAAAAAAAAACACTGACAGAGAAATTAAGCCATAGTAATGATCACACGGCACCCAAAACTGTTTCTTCCTCTGGATATTTCAGTTCTATGTCAGTAAGTTCCCTTTATTTCTGTGTCCATTGGAGCTGAGTTTTCTGTTACTTGAAAATGAATGCATCCATCTGTGGATTCCCAATTTTTTAAAGTGCCCTTATGGCTCAGATGGTAAAGAATCTGCCTGCAATGCAGGAGACCCGGGTTCGATCCCTGGGTTGGGAAGATCCCCTGGAGAAGGGAATGGCTACCCACTCCAGTATTCTGGCCTGGAGAATGCCATGGACAGAGGAGCCTGGCAGGCTACAGTCCATGGGGTCGCAAAGAGTCAGACATGACTGAGTGACTAACACTAAGTAACTATACAACACAGGATGGTTTGTAATACCTGGACCAAAAATCCTGTGATTTATATGAAAGGACTTTGAAAATCCTAAGATCCTTTAGAAAGGTAAGGGAAGATTGCTATTGCCCTGAAGACATCTGGAAGGAAAAGAGTTAATCTTTCCCCTGAGACCCAAAAGACAATTTAGTCAAATGTAATGAAAGAGGAGGAATGAAGGATTCATTTTGACAACAATTGGCTTTGAGAAGCAAAAGCCAATTATTTAAAGCTTACTGCTTATTTATTTGGTTCTGTTTAAGAGGATCCAGCAGGCTGAGCAGGATTTGCCCTTGGTTCAGAGAGAGTTAGGAAGTAGCAGATTCACTCTCAGGAAAATTCCACCTCAGATTCAAGGTGGGGAGGCAATGAAGAGTTGGATCTCGTGAGAGTCCCCCGCAGGGAGGACCCATCACCCAAGCTGTTCAAGGAAGCTCTGGTCTGAGGATAGTGCAGAAAAGGCCAGTGAGAGGGGCTTGCCGTTGGTCATCCTGTCAGTGGAATGGACTCTGATTCAAATCCACACTCGGTCACTAACCCTGATCGACCGTGAACCTCTCCGAGCCTCAGTTTCTTCATCTGCAGAATGGGAATGATAGCACCTTCTCTGAGTCACATCATGGGATGTGTTAGCAGGAAGTGGGTGCAATTCCATCCTTCTTGCCATTCTACGCTGGACTGGAAGAAACACAAGCTGGAATCAAGATTGCCGGGAGAAATATCAATAACCTCAGATATGCAGATGACGCCACCCTTATGGCAGAAAGTGAAGAGGAACTCAAAAGCCTCTTGATGAAAGTGAAAGTGGAGAGTGAAAAAGTTGGCTTAAAGCTCAACATTCAGAAAATGAAGATCATGGCATCCAGTCCCACCACTTCATGGGAAATAGATGGGGAAACAGTGGAAACAGTGTCAGACTTTATTTTTCTGGGCTCCAAAATCACTGCAGATGGTGACTGCAGCCATGAAATTAAAAGACGCTTACTCCTTGGAAGGAAAGTTATGACCAACCTAGATAGCATATTGAAAAGCAGAGACATTACTTTGCCAACAAAGGTTCGTCTAGTCAAGGCTATGGTTTTTCCTGTGGTCATGTATGGATGTGAGAGTTGGACTGTGAAGAAGGCTGAGCACCGAAGAATTGATGCTTTTGAACTGTGGTGTTGGAGAAGACTCTTGAGAGTCCCTTGGACTGCAAGGAGATCCAACCAGTCCATTCTGAAGGAGATCAGCCCTGGGATTTCTTTGGAAGGAATGATGCTAAAGCTGAAACTCCAGTACTTTGGCCACCTCATGCGAAGAGTTGACTCATTGGAAAAGACTCTGATGCTGGGAGGGATTGGGGGCAGGAGGAGAAGGGGACGCCAGAGGATGAGATGGCTGGATGGCATCACTGACTCGATGGACGTGAGTCTGAGTGAACTCCAGGAGCTGGTGATGGACAGGAAGGCCTGGCGTGCTGCGATTCATGGGGTCGCAAAGAGTCAGACACGACTGAGTGACTGATCTGATCTGATCTGCCATTCTATGGGAAAGGAAATAAGGAGGCAGGCCCTAAAAAAAATTCACAGAAGTAGAGGATGCAGATGACAATTGCAAGGATTTTGAGGGGGGGGATTTTTTTAATTTTTATTTATTTATTCATTTATTTTTGGCTACTCCAGGTCTTTGTTGCTGTGCCTGGGCTTTCTCTAGTTGTGGCGGGCGGGGGCTACTCCCTAGCTGAGGTATGAGGGCCTCTCATCATGGTGGCTTTTCTTGCTGCAGAGCGCAGGCTGAAGGACACAGGCTTCAGCCCTGGCACATGGGCTTCATTGTTCCATGGCAGGAGAAATCTTCCCAGACCAGGGATCAAACTTGTGTCCCCCGCATTGACAAATGGATTCTTATCCACCGGACCATCAGGGAAGTCCCAACTTTGTGCATTTTACATTACACCTTGGACAAAACCTTTTGCCAATGCCTCTTATCTAGTCGTATAGGCATTTGACAGTCATTTCCCAAAAATCCATTGAGTTCCTATGATATGCCAGATACTGGGCGCAAACAGAAATAAGACAGAAGAGACCCCCATCCTCATAGATCTTACATTCCAAAAAGGAAGAGACAAGGAATACACAGACACACAAATAAAAATATTATCTCATCTCTGGAAACTATCCTTGCTCAAAGTTCATCTCTGAAAGATGACTTTAATATTAATACACAACTCTGTTCGCCTTACTGGCATCTCAGTCCTCTGCTTCTTTCTCCCTAGTTCCTAACTCCTTCTAACATACCAGATAATTTACCCACACATATATTACATATTCTCTGTCCCTCCTGGGAGAAGGTAAGCTCCATGAAGGCAAGAATTACTGAATTTCTTTTTTTCACCAATGAAGTTCAAGTTCCTAGAAAAATCCCTGACACATAGTATGTGCTCAGTAAACATTTATTGACTCAGTAAACATTTATTGACTGCAGAGTGCTACAGAAAAAATAATGCAGGGAGAGTGATGGGCCAGAGGTGGGACTGGGGGCTTCGTTTAGATAGAAATCCAAAAAGGCTACTCTGAGGAGATGTCCCTTCAGTGGCAAGCTGTATGGTGAGAAGTGAGCAGCAGATATAAAGATCTTGGGACAGCATCCCAGGCAGTGAGCGTGGCATATACAAAGGCCCTGAGGCAGGGAGAGCTTGTGTGTTGGAGGGCTAGAAATCCAAAGAGGCTGAGGAAGGAGGGTGAGGGGAGAGTGGTAGGAGTCAGGACTGGAGAGGTACAGGGTGGACATGAGCTTCAAACCCTGCTAGTTAAACACTCTACAAATCCTCCACTGAACTGCAAAGAGTTATAAGACACAGGGACTTCCCTGGTGGCCCAGTGGCCAAGACTCCAAGCTTCCAAAGCAAGGGGCCTGGGTTCGATCCCTGGTTGCAGAACTAAATCCCATATGCCACAGCTAAAGATCCCTCAGGCCTCAACTAAGACCTGGCCCAGCCAAATAAATAAACAAATATTCTTAAAAAGAGTTATAAGGTATGAACATGCTCATCAACGTGCCTGGACTGTAAAGAGGAGGTTCTTTGATAAATATTTATTAATCCAATTGACTGTCCTTTTTGCAATGGCCAGTTGGCTGAAGAATCAAAGAAATTGCCAAGGTGGGTTATGACAATCTCCATTTTCGCATAGCTTAAGGGCTGTTGTGGAGGAAAGGGAACAGAACTGTTTGATGTAGAAGGGAAGTCCAGTGGGTAGAGCGATGGGGAGAGAGTCCCTGCCCAATATGAGATGAACTTCGTTACAAACACCACAGTGGTGAAATTGGGGTAATGAGTTCCCCATCACTGGGAGAGTTCAAGCCAAGGTTGAGCTTCCACTTGGTAGGAATGGAAGGGAGAAGGAACCCAGGCACTGAGAAGACTAGATAACCTCCCAGGCATACAATTTGATGACTTTGTGATAACCTCGTAATCTTGCCATCTAAACACACCAGTGTTTGATCTCACCTTTGTTTACAAACCGCATCAGTAAAGTCCTCACAGAACGCACCTACTAATAAGGTAGCAAAGACTAGAATGCATAATAAGGGATGAATACACCCATCCTTTGTTCAATAATACAATATTTTTTTCTTGAATAATGCATGAGCGGCTTTTCATTGCAGAAATGAGAGAATCTATAATCCCACTGTGCATCAAGTGAATATTTTTAAACATTTATAAATGAGAGGCAAAGACAGTGGTAAGAAGCTTAAGGACAGCAGAAATGTGGGTAGCTGAGAACCAGCACTGGCAGGGGGCTTCCGTTCAATCCCCTATTGATGTGGTCCCCAAGATAATGCAAGCAAAGACAGGAACCCAGGTTCAGACACCCACTCTACAAGGCTTTCCCCAGGCCATGTTGATTTCCAGTCTCCAAAGAGACCTGGAAGAGGACTGTTGAGGATCAGCCTTCAAGTTCAGCACTTTGCAGTCAGGGAATGGAGATGCGCAACTTCCCGGAAGGCTCTTTAAATGAAGTTGATTCCCCCAGACATGACCCATCCCCGCTTTGCTCTTTCCATCCTTCCCTTTTCCTGTTGCCCCAGGAAGACATCATTCTGATGGATGGTGGGGTCAACCCCAACCTAACCCCATGGGGAAAAAGCGTTGCCAAAATAGGAAGAATGGTTGTTTAACAGACGTCCCCTCTGTGTGGCCAAGTCGCAAAGACGCAGAGAAGGTGAGGATGGATCTGTTTGGATTTATAAATGAGATGGGGAAGAACATTCCAGAAGGTGGCCACAATGCAGACCAAGGCATGGAGGTGAGAAAGTGTGGTGCTGAAGAGTCACCCTGCCAGCTCGTGAGAGAAAGCAGAGGACAAGGAGGCCAAAGGCAGCTGACGGCCAGATCGGGGACGGTCTCTAACACAGAAGAGCTTCACACCTCTCCTTAACCAGTTTCTCATGCTAACGCCACTGCCGTCCCATCTGAAAGCATTGGGCCACTTGAATCTTCTCTATTCGGAGAGGAAGATGAGATGTGACTTCATGGTTGTCCTTGGGCTTCAAAGGCCAATGGAGAGTGATGCTTTTTATTCTGAATATTCCTCTTAGTGATCTGTTTGTGGTCCATCTCAGAAGATGTTAACGAGATGGGCAAAGCAGCAGTTGGAAATGAAAGGAAGGAAGGAAAGAAGGAAAGAAAAGAAAGAGAAAGAAGAAAGGAAAGAAAGGAAGAAGGAAGGGAACAAAGAGAGAAAGAAAAGAGCAGGAAGGAAGAAAAAAGAGAAAAAAAGTCGGGAGGGAGGGAGAGAGGAAAGGAAGAAGGAAGAAAAAGACATAACAACTATAATAACATGTAAGCCCTAAGCTAAGCACTTGTCTGACTCGCATTTCATTTATTCCTTATGACAATGCTATGGGGATAGCAGGACTATTCTAGCTCTTTTATTGCTGGGAAAACTGAGAGGCTATGGATTAACCGAGAGTATACAGGTGAGGCCACAGAGCTGGACTGCAAACTCAGCTCTGCCTCGCTCTGCAATAACCAATTCTCCTAACCACATGCCTCTCTCTAGATCTTTAACTTCTGTGTGTTACCAGAATACCTACGTACGAGAAGAGAAACAAGAAGATTGTTGGGTTGGCCAGAGAGAGGAGACCACACGTTCCCCCAAGAGCCATATATTGTTATCAGTCCAGACTTGCCAATTTCCCACTCTCTACTGCCCTGCCTCTCTGAATCAAGGTTTATGGTCCCATTTTGCAGATGAGAAAGCTGAAGCCAGATAGCATTAAGCCATGTGGATCCCAGCTGCTCTTTTCTGCATCCCAGCTGCTTCCCACACTGGCTGAGTGCACCTAAGCTAACTCCAAAGGCACGGGTGGTGTTTGCTCTCAGCCTGGCGGTTCCCAAGGGTGAGTCGGAAGCCAGGAGCACAGAGCAGTGGCGCACAGAGTGATCAGCCTGGAGCCAGGGAGGCCCGCCCCCTGCTGACTTTATGAATCATGATGCTGCAGTGCGAAGCGGCGCCCTGGGAAGCAGAGCCCCCTTGGCACTGGGAAGCTGCAACTGGTGCCTTGAGGACTGGCTGCAGAGCGAGCTTCCCCAGTGGCTCAGTGGCAAAGAATCCGCCTGCCAATGCAGCAGACACAAGAGACGCAGTTTTGATCCCTGGGTCGGGAAGATTCCCTGGAGGAGGAAATGGCAACCCACTCCAGAATTCTTGCCTGGAAAAATCCCATGGAAAGAGGAGTCTGGCAGGCTACAGTCCATGGGGTCGCAGAGTTGGACATGACTGAAGTGACTTAGCATGCACGCACAGCATCCACTGAGCCTACTCTTCAGCTGACAGATGCTTTGTTATTTAACCCTCTCAGCCCATCCTATGAAGGTGATGTAATGCCATTTAACAGGTGGAGAAACTGAGACCATCTGACTTGTTTATGATTACATGCTAAGTCACTTCAGTCGTGTCCGACCCTTTGTGACCCTATGGACTATAGCCCTCCAGACTCCTTGGTCCATGGGATTCTCCAGGCAAGAATACTGGAGTGGGTTGCCATGCCCTCCTCTTGGGGATCTTCCTGACCCAGGGATCAAACCCACGTCTCTTATGTCTCCTGCATTGGCAGGCGAGTTCTTTACCACTAGCGCCACCTGGGAACCCCCTTTTACCATCACACAACTATGAAACAGCAGAGCCAGGATTCAAACTCAGGTCTGTCCACAGTCAACACCTTCCCTCTCTCTCTCTCTCTCTCTCTGTCCCTCTTTCTCTGTCTGTCCCTCTTTCTCTCTGCTCTCATCACCACACTGGAGGAGTTAATGCGTTACCATCCAAACACACTACTGGCTACCTCCGAGGTACTTACTAAGCATTACTTGGCTTAAGTATCTGAGGAAATTTCCACATCTGAGTTTCCTGGGTAAGACGCCTTGAAAAGAAAGTGAAAGTGTTAGTCACTCAGTCATGTCCAACTCTTTGTGACCCCATAGACTGAAGTCTGCCAGGCTCTTCTGTCCATGGGATTTTCCAGGCAAGAATACCGGAGTGGGCTGCCATACCCTCCTCCAAGGGATCTTCCCGAACCAGGGGTCGAATCTTGCACTGCAGGCGGGTCCTTTACTGTCTGAACCACTAGAGGGTACAGTAAATTTCTGTTCCCAAAGCACTTTCACGTATCTTGGAGGCTGGCTAGTAAAGCAGCAACCAGGAGCCAAGAGCACTGGCCTCACCAGATACTTGTTAGACAGACATGCAGAGTCTTGGGCCCCACCCTAGACCCACTCACTCAGAGTCTGCCATGTCACAAGAGCCCGTGTGACTCACAGGCATGAACTTAGAACCCTGGATCCTGAATCAGCCAAGGAGAATGTCTTTGTTATAACCAGAGCCTTGGGGACTTCCCATGTGGTCCAGTGGTTAAGTTACCTGTCAATTCAATGCAGGGCACAGGGGTTCCATCCCTGGGCGAGGGAGATTCCACACTGCTGTAGAGCAACCACATCCATGCGTCACAGCTACTGAGCCCAGGCTCTAAAGACCACAAGCCACAGCCACTGAGGCCACGTGCGCCAACTACTGACATCCGTGTGCCTAGAGCCTGTGCTCTGCAACAAGAGAAGCCGCCACAGCAAGAAGCTTGTGCACCGCAATCAGAGAGTAGCCCCCACTCTCCGCAACTAGAGAAAGTCCATAGCGGCAATGAAGACCCAAGTGTTAATTGCCCTCAGTCGTGTCCGACTCTCTGCGACCCCATGGACTGGAGCCCACCAGGCTCCTCTGTCCGTGGGATTCTCCAGGCAAGAAAACTGGAGTGGGTTGCCATTCCGCCCCTCACTGCCCTGCTGAGCATCCATTTCATTACGTAACTGGCTCCCCTTCTTAAGACCAAGCTCCCGTTCACATCTGCCAAGTGGAAGGAAGCTAAATCGTGGAAGGACAATCAATGAGTCTCGTTAGCCATCAATGAAATGAAACAAAGGCTGGCAGGCACTCAGGACACAGTGACAGGAGGCTCTCCCATGAGACAGGCAGGGGTTTGGTCATTAGAAAGAGCTTCCACATTCCAGGATGGGGTTGTATATAATGTATGTATCCTAGCAACGCGGAGGGCTGCATCAGCATTTCTCCCTTGGAGCCTGCTTTTTCCAGGGATTATAATGAACCCAGCATGTGGCAAAGCAAATGTCCCTGTCCTTCACTGCAGACAGTCCCTGGGGATCAACGACTTAAGGATGTTTATCTGCAGAGTATGGATGAGGAGTATTTTTTCCCCATTTTAGTCTTTTTCTGTTTGCAAACGGAAAAGAATAACTCAGGGAACATTTTAAGTGGAGCGAGAAGATTTGTGAGTGATTTTCGAGTTTTACTGCTGCTTGGAAATCAGTCACAGGACTTTCAGGGTTTATGACGCTGACTTGGCTGTGGGTCAGACGATACATTTGCAGCTTGAATTGAAGACTGAATTGGAGAAAGGAAACACCAGCGATGAGCCTCATGCTTTATTTTCATACCTGTAGTCAACCTTCTCAATAATGCCCCCATTTTGCAGATAAGGAAACCGAGGATCCGAGAGGATAAATAATTTTCCCCAAGGTCACACAGCTAATGGGCTGGAATACTCAGCCAGGTAAGTTTGACTCTGAAGCCCAAGCTTTACCCCTTGTCCCATAGGGCCTTGTGCTTCTGAAGCACTTATCAACTTTTGGTTTAATTAATTTTCCCATGTATATTCAAAATGTATCAGTGCAAGAAGAATAGGAGACAGTCTTTGTCTCTTTGCCCAGCTATATCATCAATTGAGTGCCTCCTGGTGCCAAATCCTGGAAGGGCCTTTTTCTACAAGCTCATAAATCCAGAGACAATAAGTACCTGCACCCGCATGCCTCATGCCCTCCATCACCTGTGGCAGACAGCCACAATCGACCAAGTCATTCTTTCTCTCTGTACCCAGACACAGCCTCAGAATCCTTCTTAACACCATGCTACAGGAAGCAGCTGACAAACAAACCAGAGTTAGTATAAGGGGCTTAACCAGATGTGCTGGAGCTGGTTCATAGCCACTCATAAGAGCAAACTATGGGTATCCCTTCCCAGTTCAATAACTGGACTTCCTCCATCTGTTTATTCAGGACTTAGAAGTTTGTTTAAGGTTGGGATTTTTGCTCAGATTTTAGCAGCCACTCGTACACAATGTGACTAGTGAATATCATTTCTATATCACAACACTTTTCTCCACAAACACTTGTGAACACCTACTAATAAATCCAGTAATGCCCATTAACGGCCAGGGTCTAGCAGGTGTGGTGGGGGGAAGAGGATGAAAATAAAGCCTAATAATACCTAACATCAGGTAAGCAGCTACTATGTGTCACCTACTGTTCCAAGTGCATGTGTGTGTTCATGCATGCTCAGGCATGTCCTACTCTTTGCTACCCTATGAACTGCAGCCCACCAGGCTCCTCTGTCCATGGGATTCTCCAGGCAACAATACTGTTCCAAGTACTCATACACTTATCTCATGTAATCCTCAATATCACTATAAGGGGAATAATATTATCATCATTCCATTCTTTGGAAGAAACACTGATGCACAGAGAAGGAAGAAAACTGCCTTAGAACACATACCAAGTGAGAGGCAGAGGAGAATGTATCTAGATACTCGGCTTTAGAGTGCATGCTCTTAACCACTAGACAGAAGAGGGGTTATCTGGGCTGGGTTTTCAGGGATGAGTAGGAGTTCGTTTGATCAAGAAAGGGAACATGGAAAACTCAGAAAAGTGCCTGTCCATTTGGGGACACTCCCGATACTTTGAATAAAGGAGAGAAGGAATGGATGCTGAGCATCCAGATCACAGCAATCCTGATTCCAGCAGACACTGCACACCATGCCACATGTACTTGGCACTGCTTTATGTGATGTGTATGCTTGCTTACTGACCACCACCACAATGCTGGCAGGGGTCTGTGTGTTTCCTCACCTTACAGTCAACCAAGGACCACCAGAAATGTGCCCGCAGTTAGGAGGTGGAGCTGATGGGTTCACTGCAGTGAGAGAGGACACACACCACGGGGAAACATGAGGTACCTGGGTAAGGATTTCTTACATGATTTGGGCTCATGTTGGTTGATTTGGTGATGACTTTAAGGAAGTGGGGCTTTATTCTGGATTGGCAGTATCAGAAAGTGAAAGCAATTCTATAATAATTTTTAAAAGACCCACAGAAGGTGGCAGAAATGAACCAAGGCTTAAGCTGATTGGTCAAGAAACAGCAATCTCTCAGATCAGCCAGGATAAAGGATGGTTTGATCATTTTGGGGATCTGGACAATGTTTGGGTTTTGTCTGTGCCTAGACATGATTACAAAGTGTCATTTGTAATCTTAGTTTTGTCTTGATCTGTTAGGATTACAGAGGGTCCTTCTTGTGTTTTATTTTGTTTTTTTGTAATTCATTCCCTTATTTTATGGAGATGTAACTGACATATAACATCCTGTGAGTTTAAGATGTACCACAGTGCTGGTGTGATACATGTATCGGTTGCAAGATGATTGTCCCTGGAGTGTGAGCTCACTCCTCGACCAGGTTTCGTAATGATCATCTCTTCTTTGTAGTGAGAACAATTAAGATCTGGTCTCTTAGCAACTGTGCAGTTTACAATACAGCATTGTTGGCTGTCATCCCTGGGCCATGTGTTAGACCTCCAACACTTATGTATCCACTAGTTGCAAGTGTGTGTTTTCAAACAGCGTCTCCCCAGTTCCCTCATTCCCCAGCACTTGCTAACCACCATTCTACTGTCTGTTTGCACAGCTTCAGTCCCTGGTCAGGGAACTAGGATCCCACATGCCACAGGGCAACAGGGACCACGAGACCCAACAGGGCCATTAAAAAAAAGTTCAAAGGAGTTCCATAATATTAGGAACTCATTTCAAAATATTTTCGTAATCCAAATAATTGGAAAAAAAATCTTACACTATTTTTCTTTTACTTTTCTCTCTGCTTCTATCTTTGCCTTCCCCAAACCAAGTCAAATCATAGTGGTTTCTTGGTAATATTTTATTTGGATGTGAGAATTGAACCATAAAGAAGGCTGAGGGCCAAGGAATTGATGCTTTCAAATTGTGGTGCTGGAAAAGACTCTCGAGAGTCCCTTGAACAGCAAGGACATCAAACCAGTCAATCCTAAAGGAAATCAACCCTGAATTTTCATTGGAAGTGCTGACGCTAGAGCTGAAGCTCCAATACTTTGGCCACCTAATGCAAAGAGCTAACTCATTAGAAAAGACTCTGATGCTGGGAAAGATTAAAGGCAAAAGGAGAAGGGGCGACAGAGGATGAGATGGTTAGATGGCATCACTGACTCAGTGGACATGAATCTGAGCAAACACCAGGAGATAGTGAAGGACAGAGGAGCTTGGCGTGCTGTAGTCCATGGGGTTGCAAAGAGTCAGACACAACTTAAGAGACAGAACAACAACAGCAATTTTTGAGAAGGAAGCCTTGATGGCAGCCTGACATTGACAAATTGCCCGCCTGCTTTTCCAAAGATTCCCAGAGCTCGCATTTTCCACACTTACACGATTCAATGAGGAATCCCATAATGTGTAAATCTTGGCATTCTTACTGCTCCATCAAAGAAACAAAGTATTAAGTGCAGATACATTTCCTTAAACGTTGGTGCCTTGGTTTCCATTTGCTCCAGATGTGACAGCTGATCTCTTACGTTATCAGGTCCCTCTGAGGATGACTGTTCCCATCTCTCCAGGGAGGCCATTGTGTCGGGTGTGGGGGAGTCACAGGGATTCCAGGGACAGGGCATGGAGAATCAGTGTGGCTATAATTATTAAGATAATAATGGCTTTCTTCGGTGTCATTCCCTAGTCTTCCTCAGCTCCCTGTTTCCCTTCCCCGATCCTGCTCGAGACTGCTGCAGCCAAATTCAGCAAAACTCTGTTTTCCTTTTTTTTTTTTAAAGGTTGAAAAGTTTTATTATTTTTTTAACTTTTTATTTTATACTAGTGTATGGCTGATTAACAATGTTGTGATAGTTTCAGGTGGACATCAAAGGGATTCAGCCACACATATGCATGTATCCATTCTCCCCCAAGAGGGCTTCCCAGGTGGTACTAGTGGTAAAGAACTCGCCTGCCAAGGCAGGAGACATAAGAGACCCACAGGTGTGATCTCTGGGTCAGGAAGATCCCCTGGAGGAGGGCATGGCAACCCACCCCAGTATTCTTGCCTCGACAATGTCATCTACACAGGACCCTGGCAGGCTACAGTCCATGGGGTCACAAAGAGTCGGACACGACTAAAGCAACTTAGTAGGCACATGCATTTTCCCCAAACCCCCCTCCCATGTAGACAGCCACATAACATCGAGCAGTATTCCCTGTGCTATACAGGAGGTCCTTGCTGATTATCCATTTTAAATATAGTAGAGCATGCACGTCATCTCGGACTCCCTAGCTATCCCTTTCCCCCATCCTTCCCTCCCACCCCCCACAACCATAAATTCATTCTCTAAGTCTGTGAGTCCATTTCTGCAAAACCCATTTTCTTCCTGCTGCTTTCCTGCCTAAAGAGATGGATCCCCAAGGTCTGTCCCACCATGAGAGAGACCTAAACAGCTGACAGGGAGACACAGCCACAGTAAAGCATCCCGAGAAAGAGAAGGCAAGAGAAGATTCAAAATATAATAACAGAGCCAGACTCCTGCCTTCAAGGCTCTGCATCGTCCCCTCCCGGTTGTGTGACCTTGGGCAGGTCATCCAGCCTCTTGAGCTTCAGTCTTATCACCTCTAGGAGGGAGGTGACAGCGCCTGCCTTACAGCACTTAAAGGACCCCACGTGGCATCTGGAACACAACCAGCATTCAATCAACACCAGCTCCCTTTTTCAACTGACCAAAGGCCAAAGCACAGGTCGCTCCAACCGAGAAATAAACACAGACTGTACAATTAATCTTCACCGCTGCATGTCGGCAGCCCACGATTCCAGTCCAGTCGATCTCCTGCCTATAAACAGGCAACTCACTCAGGGCGGACGAGCAGCTTTGGGATGCGGTAAGACGGTCTGTCTCCTGCTACGACCCTCAGCAGGAAGGCCAGGTCACAACAGAGGGCCACAGATGTTTGCTGCAAGATGCCCTGATCACCTGAAGAGCTCCTATGCGGGGCTCTTCCCTGGTGGTCCAGGGATTAAGACTCCGCCTTGCAATGCAGGGGACACTGGTTCAATCCCTGGCTTGGGAAAACCCCCCGCATGCCGTGGGGCAACTGAACCCGTGCGCCACAATTACTGTGCCCACAGGCTCAAGAGCCTCTGCTCCCCAGAACTAGAGAAAGCCCGGGCACAGCAATGAACACCCAGCACAGCCAAAAATAAAATAATTAAAATTAAAAAAGAGTTCCCATGCAGTATAGTATCATGGTTAGGAGTCACCTCACCATGTCCAAATCCCAACCCCGCCACTTACAACCTGTAGAACTACAGGCAAATCACACGGTTTCTCTGAGCCCTCATGGGTCAAACAAGGGTAAGAGGGTAAGTACATGGTTAGAGCTGCGCTAATACAGTAGCCACCAGTCAACTCTGGCTCTTTATATTTTAACTCATTAAAATTAACGAAAATTTTGGAAGGGGACTTGGGGGAGATTGGAATACATGTATATGTATGGCTGGGTCGCTTTGCTGTACACTGGAAAGTGTCACAGCATTGTGACTCGGCTATACTCCAATGTGAAATTAAAAGTTTAAATTTTAAAAAATTAAAGAAAATTTAAAACTTTGTCTTTCTGTCGCGAGAGCCATGCCTAAGTGCTCGATGGCTGTGTGTGGTTACTGTCTACTCTGTTGGATAGCACAGATAACAGGTAAGAAAGATAAAAATGTCTTCATCATGGCAGGAAGGGCTGGTGGGCAGCACAGTCTTGGGTTATTGTGAGGATGAAGTGAACTGGTGAGCATATGGTGCTTAGCGCATGCCTGGCAGATAGGAAGTGCTTGATAACAACAGAGCTAGGGAGTTATTAGATCATTAAATCATTTCTAAGGGAAGCAGCATTGTTCCCACTTAGCAGATGAGAAAGCTGAGGCTCAGAGAAATGAAAATAACTTGTTCAAGTTTTTGCGGCCAGTAAGTAGCAGAGGGAGGCTTAAACCCTGATGTGTGTGATTTCAAAAACAAGTGTGTTAGGACCTCCCTGGTGGTCCAGAGGCTGAGACTCTGTGATCCCAATACAGGGGGCCCAGGTCCTATCCCAGGTCAGGGAACTAGAACCCACAAGCCACAATTAAGAGTTCACATGCCGTAATTAAATATCACACATGCTGTGATGAAGATCTCACGTGCCACAACTAAGACCCACCTAGCCAGATTAATATTAATTCTTTTAGAAATGGAGTTCCCTAGGGACAAACAAACAGGTATATTTTCCATGTGGCAAGTGATTTCTGCTCAGTAGGAAGAGAGACTGAAAGAAGGGTGGCAGTAACACAAAATACAACAAAAACCACAGCCGAATCCTCAGAATCCAAGAGAAGACAGTCCACTCGGCCTCAGGAAAGAGAAGCCCAACACCACTCCCCTCCCCAAGAAGTCCAGCTTCAGTAATAAAACCTTGTGACCCCCATGGATTGTAGCATGCCAGGCTCCTTTGTCCATGGGATTCTCCAGGCAAGAATACTTAAGTGGGTTGCCATTTCTTTCTCCAAGGGATCTTCCTGGCCCAGGGATCAAACCCAGGTCTCCCACATTACAGGCAGATTCTGTACCATCTGAGCCATCAGGGAAGCCCAATAAAACCTTGGGTTGGTCCCAACCCTTCTCTAGGTCTCAGTTTTTTCTTCTTTCTAGTCATAAAGAATGCTGAGCACTGAAGAACTGATGCTTTCCAATCGTGGTGCTGGAGAAGACTCTTGAGAGTCCCTTGAACAGCAAGGAAATCAAACCAGTCAATCCTAAAGGAAATTAACCCTGAATATTCTTTGGAAAGACTGATGCTGAAGCTGAAACTCCAGTCCTTTGGCCACTTGATGCGAAGAGCTGACTCATTGGAAAAGACCCTGATCCTGGGAAAGATTGAAGGCAAAAGGAGAAGAGGGCAGCAGAGGATGAGATAGTTAGAGAGCATCACTGACTCAATGGAGATGAGTTTGAGCAAACTCCAGGAGACAGTGAAGGGCAGGGAAGCCTGGCGTGCTGCAGTCCATGGGGTCGCAAAGAGTCAGACACGACTGAGTGACTGAAGAACAAGTTGCTTAGAGGATAATGTGGGGAAACCCATTTCCAGCCAGAGTAGGTGTTCAAGAAAGGGTTTTTTTTATCTGTAGAATGTTAAAGACCACCTTGGTCCTGGTCCTACTGGAATGAGACTCCTTGCTGTTTTGACTGTAAGAATCAAAATGTGGTCAGGTCTGCATTCTCCAAGGAACAGAACAGCTCACTTCCTCTCGGAGCATGGCCCTTTAATTTGTTAATCTTTGTAAATCGTGGTTTCCAAGCTTTGCAAAGATGCGGAACCATCTGAGCGCTCTACAGAAACAATCAATTCCTTGATTAAAATCTGACAGCTTAATTAATTAGTGCTTAATAGCTCAACCTTAATTATACTCGACACCATTATTTGATAATATTCATAGATTTCCTGCATGGCTGTGCACACATGCCTTTTACCAACTGATTACAAAAGCCTGAACTTGACCTCCATCCGCCGGAAAGTGACTGAACTTTGGTAACACCAATGCTGACTTCCCCAAGGCCAGCTCCCTGACCAGAATTCTCTGATAAGAAAATTCTTGGAGAATGCAATACTGGGAAAGATTGAGGGCAGGAGGAGAAGGGGGCGACAGAGGATAAGGTGGATGGACAGCATCACTGACTCAATGGACATAAGTTTGAGCAAACTCCAGGAGATAATGAAGGACAAGGAAGCCTGGTGTGCTGCAGTCCATGGGGTTGCAAAGAGCCAGACACGACTTAGCAACTGAACAACAAAAACTTATTTTTAATCAAGAGAATGGGTTAGTTCCTAAATGAGCTGAGTGAGAGTTGCTGAAATTCTTCAGACGTGATGGGAGAGTTGTGAGTGATGCCACAGAAGCAAAGGAACAAATATAAGCCTCAAAGCTGCAATGACCTGGACTTGAACCTTAGGGGTTTTTTGTTTTTGCTTCTTTCTTTTCCTGTTTTGGATGCACCACGCGCCTTGTAGGATCTCAGTTTTTAGACCAGGGATTGAACCCTGGTGGCTCAGATGGTAAAGCGTCTGCCTACAATGCAAGAGACCCAGGTTCAATCCCTGGGTCGGGAAGATCTCCTGGAGAAGGAAATGGTAACCCACTCCAGTATTCTTGCCTGGAAAATCCCATGGACCAAGAAGCCTGGTAGGCTACAGGCCATGGGGTCGCAAAGAGTCGGACACGACTGAGCGACTTCACTTTTCACTTTCACTTTTTTCACTTGAATCCTGGCCACAGCAATGAAAGCCCAGAATCCTAACCACTAGGCCACCAGGGAACTCCCTAAATCTTCGGTGCTTTTGAGCTGCGTGATCTTGGTTGAATTTCTTCACCTCCCTGGGCCTCCACTTTGTAAAACTTTTGTGAAATGAGCCTCTTAGTTTATCAAATGGGAATACTATCGCCTATTCCTTAGGATGTTGATATGAAGTTTAAGGGGATGGGAAAGTGCCTGCCACATAGTAGGTGCTCAATAAAAGGCACACAGGAAGTTAGCAGCTGCTACAGAGCTCTGTTTGTCCAGCTGCCCACGGAGGCCACTCACTGGGAGGAGGGGGTCGTATTTCTGTATTGGGAGGCTTCTGCGAGTGAGCAAACAGAAGGGCTTGTCAGAGTTGATAACACCATGAGATTCTGCCAAATAAGCCAGCCCTTCTGTGGACATGTCTTTGTGAGGGGTGACACAAAACCTTCCCAGAAGTTTCCAGAACTACTGCAAGAGCTGTGGCCTGGCCCAGAAGGGGAAGCCTAATCCTTGTGTTAAGAGGCTAAGCCTCCAGGCATGGATTTGTGTCCAGTGGCATTAAGCAAGTCCCTCATCACCCAGCGACTCAGTTTTCTTATTTGTGAAAGACACCAGCTCCGTTTTTCCAAACATCTGCTCCTACTATAGAACCACCTGGAATGCATATTGAAATATAACATATAGTATATATGATGCTGATGCTGCTGCTAAGTCGTTTCAGTCGTGTCCGACTCTGTGCGACCCCAAAGACAGCAGCCCACCAGGCTCCCCCATCCCTGGGATTTTCCAGGCAAGAGTACTGGAGTGGGGTGCCATTGCCTTCTCCGAGTATATATGATAAACACACACATATATACACACACCAGGTAGTGACTATTTTGACACAGGAACTTTTTATACACAGTAAGTTCTCTACTGCATATAAAAAAATGTATATATTCCAATCCCAAAGAAAGGCAATGCCAAAGAATGTTCGAACTACTACACAATTGCACTCATCTCACATGCTAGCAAAGTAATGCTCAAAATTCTCCAAGTCAGGCTTCAACAGTGCATGAACCATGTACTTCCAGATGTTCAAGTTGGATTTAGAAAAGGCAAAGGAATCAGAGATCAAATTGCCAACATCTTTGGATCATAGAAAAAGCAAGAGAATTCCAGAAAAACATCTACTTCTGCTTTATTGACTATGCAAGAGCCTTTGACTGTGTGGATCACAACAAACTGTTGAAAATTCTTAAAGAGATAGGAATACCAGACCACCTGACCTGCCTCCTGAGAAATCTATATCCAGGACAAGAAGCAACAGTTAGAACCAGACCTGGAACAATAGGATGGTTCCAAATTGGGAAAGGAGTACACCAAGGCTGTGTATTGTCACCCTGCTTATTTAACTTATATGCAGAGTACATCATGAGAAACGCTGGGCTGGAGGAAGCATAAGCTGGAATCAAGATTGCCGGGAGAAATATCAATAACCTCAGATACGCGGATGATTCCACTCTTATGGCAGAAAACAAAGAGGAACTAAAGAGCCTCAATGAAAGTGAAAGAGGAGAGTGAAAAAGTTGGCTTAAAACTCAACATTCAGAAAACTAAGATCATGGCATCTGGTCCCATCAATTCATGGGAAACAGATGGGGAAACAATAGAAACAGTGAGAGACTTCACTTGGAGGGGGAGAGGGTTCCAAAATCACTGCAGATGGTGACTGCAGCCATGAAATTAAGACTCTTGCTCCTTGGAAGAAAATCGATGACTAACCTAGACAGCATATTAAAAAGCAGAGACATTACCTTGCCAAAAAAGGTCCATCTAGTTAGAACCATGGTTTTTCCAGTAATCATGTATAGATGCAAGAGTTGAACCATAAAAAAAAAAGTTGAGTGCCGAAGAATTGATGCTTTTGAACTGTGGTGTTGGAGAAGACTCTTGAGAGTCCCTTGGACTAGATGGAGATCCAACCAATCAATCCTCAAGAAGTCAGTCCTGAATATTCATTGGAAGGACTGATGCTGAAGCTGAAGCTCCAATACTTTGGCCATCTGATAAGAACTGACTCTGGGAAAGACCCTGAAGCTGGGAGAGATTGAGGGCAGGAGGAGAAGGGGACGACAGAGGATAAGATGGTTGGATGGCATCACCGGCTCTGTGGACATGAGTTGAGCAAACTCCAGGAGTTGGTGATGAACAAAGAAGACTGGTGTGCTGCCATCCATGGGGTTGCAAAGGGTCAGACACAACTGAGCGATTGAACTGAACTGAAGTCCTCTACATATGAATGAGTTCTATTCCCAGAGTGCGTTCGTAAGTCCAATTTGTTCATAAGCCCAACAAAGTTAGCCTAGGCCCCCAGCTAACACAATCAGCTATATAATACTGTACTGTAATAGGTTTCTAATACTTTTCACACAAATAATACACAAAAAAGCAAAAAATTTTTTTTAAAAATTTAATCTTACAGTGCAGTACTTTGAGAAGTACAACGATAAAGTACAACAGCTGGCATGCAGGGGCTGGGATCAAGTGAACAGATAAAAAGAATTACTGACTGGAGGAGGGAGAAGAGTTGGGAGATGGTAGAGCTGAAGGGTGGTCAGCAATAGGAGACGGAGGGCAAGCTGCAATTTCACTCACGCCTGACGTTGATGGAATGCGCATTCTCATCTTTGAGAGTTCACAACCTGAAGGTTTGTGTGTAGGGGAATTACTGTACTGATTTCTGGACCTCAGCCCCAAAGACATCAATTCCATGTGTCTGAAGGGATTTCCAATAGTCTATTCTTTTAATTTTCCAAGGAATTCTGATGGACAGCCAGATTGGGGAGCAAACAGGGTTGCCAACCTCCAGTTTCCCATCCAGATGGAAATCTTGGCTGATTCTTTGCCTGAATCAGGAGACCTGTGATAATCCTCATCTTTCCTTCAACTCACAGAATCTGCCAAGTGAATGAGATATGGAGATAAGCTAAGATGCTGAAAAAGACAGGAAAGGATTTACCCACAATCCCCCACTCCCTGGGCTCTGTGATGGCAACTCTTTAGATTCCTGTTGCTGTTTCTAATTACCCTCAATATTAACCATATTTATCACTGACATGATGGAAAGTCTACCCCACACACTGGCCATTTGCAGCCATTCAACTGCCCTCATCAGTAGGGGATTTTTGTTTCTCCCCAATATAATTTCCCATTAATCTTAAAAAGCATTTTTGCTAGATTTTTTTTCCCCATTATTTTCCCAGCATGGACCTAATAGCGACCAAGAAGTACTTTCAAAATCCCATTAACTCTATCTAATGTAAATTCTCACAACATCACAATTGCGCAAGGTCTCTTTTCTTCTGGAGTTAACCTTGGGGAGCTTTTAGATGTTCTTTGGGGCATGCACAGAGGGCCAGGGAAATCTTTCATTTCTACATCCTTGGAGAGCTGGGCATGCTTGACTAAGTATGGAGCTGCTCGTTCCTAATTTGTTTCTCTGGGTACATACTGATTTGACTGTTGTATCTCACAAGGGCACCCAACCTCCAGCAACATGGGGTGCTGAGGGTTTTTGTTTAAGATTCAACTGTGAGCAACTCTAGTGCTTACACAATTGCTTTTTTTTTTTTTTTTTTGATCACTTACCTGTGGCTCCTCCAGACATCTGAGTTAAATCCACTGTATACAGAAAAGTCATTGCCTTGGCTGTTAAACAATATGGACTGGGGACTCCCCTAGCAGTCCAGTGGCTGGGACTCCATGCTTCCAATGCAGGGGGCGGGCAAGGGTTCAACCCCTGGTGGGGAAACTAAGATCCCACATGCTCTGCAGTGCAGCCAAAGCCAAAAATAAAATCGAATTAAATTAAAGAAAAACACAAGACCAGTTTTTCTTGCTCTGTTGGGTGTCTTCAAGATTCCCGAGAGGTCAAGGCTTGGAGAAGCTTCCAAGGTGAGATGCTTATTTGAAATCAGGCACATTCAGTGGCCACTCCGGTTATGTATTAATAGCAAACCCGTCTAAGTCTGCATTTCCAATATATTTTTGTGCTGGTTAAATCAGCACTCAGGGGCATCTAATATTGCTTCCCCTCCTTCCTTTCAACATTCTCTGTATTTACGGGGAAGTCTTCTATGCTGCATGTTAGAGAGTACCATCGTTCTGAGTACCATCCCTAATGCCTAGATGTTTCTGTGTGTGCTTAGTCGCTCAGTCGTGTCCGACTCTTTGCAACCCCATGGACTGCAGCCCAGGCTCCTCTGTCCATTGGGGTTCTCCAGGCAAGAATACTAGAGTGGGTTGCCACACCCTCCTCCAGGGAAACTTCCCAACCCAGGGATCAAACCTAGGTCTCCCACATTGCAGGCAGATTCTTTACCATCTGAACCACCAGGGAAGCCCCTAGATGTTTGTAGTTCTTTGATTTGAAGGAAGGTTTTTAAGTGATACGTATCAGGAGCAATGTTCTATTTTAAGAACATAAGAAGAATATAAAGATTCTAAGGGCACTAGTGGGAAGTGCTGTGTAACACAGGGAGCTCCGTTTGGTGCTCTGTGATGACCCAGAGGGGTGGGATGGGCTTCCCAGGTGGCGCAGTGGTAAAGAATCTGCCTGCCAATGCAGGAGACCCAAGAGATGTGGGTTTGATCCCTGGGTCAGGAAGATCCCCTGCAGGAGGAAATGGCAACCCGCTCCCATTACTCTTGCCTGGAAAAGTCCATGGGAGAAGAGCCTGGCAGGCTATAGACCATGGGGTCCCAAAGAGTCCGAAGCCACTGAGCACACGGAGAGGAGGGAAGTCTCAAGAGGGAGAGGATATACATATATTTGTAGCTGATTCATGCTGTTGTACAGCAGAAACTAACACAACATTGTAAAGCAATTATCCTCCAATTTTTAAAAAAAATGGTTAAGATGGTAACATATTATGTAGATTTTCCCACAATAAAAAATGCTTTAAAAAATAAAAATAAAGAAGCTGCTCAGAAGAAAAAAAACTGAGTCTAAGGGCAAGCATATTTGATTGGGGAGGAATTCCTTGGGTGCTATTAATAGTTTCTCCCTCTTTCCTGTGAATACCCCATGGCTAACTGTGATGGCTGGGTTGTCAAGGTGATGAGAGGAATTTAGCAAAGATGTCACAGTGAGAAGGCATTGCCTATCCCCCTGGGGCAACTGGGAGGCATTAAGAGGACAGTAAGTTTCCTAAGATTTTGCCAAACAGATGGGATTGCTATTTTGTTTCATCACCTAGGGACCCCAGGGAGGCCTCGGCTATGGGTACAGGGGCAGGAATCAGGGCCAGGAGCAACCTGCAGTGATGTGTGCGCTTTCAAAGTGGAACAAAGCAGATGTTGATGGCACACCAGGCTGCACCGGCAGGAAACGAGCAACGGGACAGGTGTCGGGAATCAGAGAGGACACAAGAGATGCTACAAGGCCTGGGAATCCTCCTTTTCCAATCAGGACTGGGGAAGACAGGGGATTCTTGGATCCTGAGCCAGGCCTGCCTCTTGCAAGACGGTTCAGGTCAGGGCAAAATGGCAAACCGCCCCACTTTGCCAGGACAGAGTGATTTCCAAGGACTCAGGGGTTTCCATTTTATCTTTTAATTAATTTACGTATTTTAATTGGAAGATAATTACTTTACAATATTGTGATGGTTTTGGCCATACATCAACATGAATCGGTCACAGGTTATACATGTGTCCCCCCCATTCTAAACCACCCCCCTCACAGGGGTTTCCACTTTAAAACCAGAAAACTAAGATGAGTGGGTCATCCTAGGTGTACCTAAAAGACAGTCTGACATTGTTTATACAACCTTGACTTTACTTTTTAATTTCTAAAATATTATTATTTTTGGCTCCACTGGATCTTTGCGGCTGGATCTTTGTGGCCTGGGCTTTCTCTAGTTGCAGCAACTGGGGGTTGTGGTGTTCAGGCTTCTCACTGAGGGGGCTTCTCTTGTTGCAGAGGAGGAGTTCCAGGGCACAAGGGCTCAGTAGTTGCAGCTCCCAGGCTCAACAGTTGTGGCGCACAGGCTCAGTCATCCCACAGCATATGGGGTCTTAGTTCTCAGACCAAGGATCAAACCCATGTCCTCCTCACTGGCAGGCACATTCTTAAGCACCAGACATCAGGGAAAATCCCAAGCACTGACTTTAAAATCAGACAGACCTGGGTTTGAACCCTCCCTGTGCTAGTTCAGTGACCTTGGGTAGGCTACTCCCCTCCCCTTGTCTGTAACGTGGGGATGATCAAGGTACTTCCATCACAGGAAAGTAGTAAGATAAATCAGTATCAGTTCAGTTGCTCAGCCGTGTCTGACTCTTTGTGATCCCGTGAACTGCAGTACGCCAGGCTTCCCTGTCCATCACCAACTCCTGAAGTTTGCTCAAACTCTGTCCATCGAGTTAGTGATGCCATCCAATCATCTCATCCTCTGTCGTCCCCTTCTCCTCCCACCTTCAATCTTTCCCAGCATCAGGGTCTTTTCCAAGGAGTCAGTTTTTCGCATCAGGTGGCCAAAGTATTGGAGTTTCAGCTTCAGCATCAGTCCTTCCAATGAATATTCAGGACTGATCTCCTTTAGGATGGACTGGTTGGATCTCCTTGCAGTCCCAGGAACTCTCAAGAGCCTTCTCCAACACCACAGTTCAAAAGCATCAATTCTTTGGTGCTCAAAAAAAGATTAAAAATGAATGCAAATGAAATGCACAGATTCAGGAACAAAGAAAGTTTTCTCTACTCTTTTAGATTCTTCTGGCTGATTCTGAATTAATTCTTAGGAATTAAATTGACACAGAATATGAAACAAAAGTTTAATAACCTGTATACATGGGAGAGACTCAGAGAACTGAGTAACTCATAATCTCCAGCTAAAGACAGAACAGGATGTTGAGGGAATTCCCTGGCAGTCTAGTGGTTAAGACTCGGTGCTTCCATGCTTTCACTGCCGAGGGTCTGAGTTCAATTCCTAGTCAGGGAACCAAGATCCCACAAACCACACAGTATGAACAAAAATAATTAAAAGGAAAAAAGAGGATGTTGGGGGGTAGTGGTTTAGGATTTCAAAACAGAGGAAGGCAATCAACATGGAGCTGGAAAAGCAAATGAAGCAAATGTTTGGCAAATAAATGGGACACAGAGAAGATTTTTTTTTTTTTGGCTGTACTTAGCAGCAGCAGCAGCAGCAGCAGGTGGTCTTCCTGCTCAGGCTTTTCTCTAGTTGCAGTGAACGGGAGCTACTCTCTAATTGCGGTGCAGGGACTTACTGTGGCAGCTTCTCATCATGGAGCACAGTCTCCAGGACACACAGACTTCAGCAGCCGCATCACATGGGCTCAGCTGTTGCAGCTCCCAGGCTCTAGAGCACAAACTCAATAACTGTGATGCTTAGTTGCTCCGCAGCATGTGGGATCTTCCTGGATCAGGGATCGAATTTACGTCTCTTGCATTGGCAGGTGGATTCTTTACCACTGAGCCACCAGTGAAGCCCACACAGAGAGGAGTTTTAACAGACTTTGCTGGTTTCCTCCCTGTCTACACAGCTAGTTCACACCCTGGTGATCTCCCGTGATGCTCCCTTCCTGTAACAGGTCCTCTGTCTACATTCTTTTAAGCAGTTAGAGAAAGGTCAAAGGTTCTTCCTGAGTCTTTTAGAACACTGATTGCTTTCAGCACAAAATAATACACAAAGAGATATTTGGGGAAAGCAAATTGTACTCCCCTACATTATTAATAGCATAAGGCCTAGACAGATTTTATTTGCTCAGGCTCCAAAATCACTGCAAATAGTAACTGCAGCCGTGAAATTAAAAGACGCTTGCTCCCTGGAAGGAAAGCCATGACAAACCTAGCCAGCATATCAAAAAGCAGAGACATCCCTTTGCTGACTGCTGCTGCTGCTGTTGCTAAGTCAATTCAGTCGTGTCCGACTCTGTGCAACCCCATAGACGGCAGCCCACCAGGCTCCCCTGTCCCTGGGATTCTCCAGGCAAGAACACTGGAGTGGGTTGCCATTTCCTTCTCCAATGCATGAAAGTGAAAAGTGAAAGGGAAGTCGCTCAGTCATGTCCGACTCTTCAAGACGCAGTGGACTGCAGCCTACCAGGCTCCTCCGTCCATGGGATTTTCCAGGCAAGAGTACTGGAGTGGGGTGCCATCACCTTCTCTGCCTTTGCTGACAAAGGTCTGCATGGTCAAAGCTATGGTTTTTCCAGTAGTCATGTACAGATGTAAGAGTTGGACCATAAAAATGGCTGAGCACCAAAGAATTGATGCTTTCAAATTGTGGTGCTGGAAAAGACTCTTGAGAGTCCCCTGGACAGCAAGGAGATCAAACCAGTCAATCCTAAAGAAAATCAACCCTGAATATTCCTTGGAAAGACTGACGCTGAAGCTCCAATCCTTTGGCCACCTGATATGAAGAACTGACTCACTGGAAAAGACCCTGATGTTGGGAAACACTGAGGGCAGAAGGAGAAGGGGACAACAGAAGATGGTTGGATGGCATCACCGACTCAATAAACATGAGTTTGAGCAAACTCTGGGAGATAGTGAAGGACCGAGGAGGCTGGTATGCTGCAGTTCATGGGGTCACCAAGAGTTGGACACGACTTAGCTGTTGAGCAACAAAAACAAAGCCTAGAGCTGAGTAAGCCTCCAGTACATGTTTATTCTCATCATTTGAAGAAATGAGCTACAAGTGCACAGTCTGAATGCCTACTGAGCTCAAAGAGAGGAATCAAGCCCAGGCATGGGATGCAGCCAGAGAGAGAGACGAGGAAACCAAAGGGCCCTGAATGAATGCAAATCTGTGCTGAGAGTGGTCCACCTGGAGATCCAAGTTTAAACAGAGAAGGGGAGAAGAATTTGTCACCCTAAAACATGCCTCTCCAGCATCAGGATAACTGTAGGTTAATTGTTTTTGAGCAGCAGCAACCAGAGGAGCTCTCAGAACCCCAGTAGTAGAAGCGACCCTTTGTAACCAAAATTTACATTGATAAGGGAAATCTCCATTTGGAAGGGTGTCTTCCTCTCTGGACCACAGGAAGCATGACTAAATCTCCGGAAAATCTTATCATTGGAGAAACCAACTGACTTAAATTTGCATTGTGTCTGTACCCTTGTTTACTATGCTTTTCCTGGTCACCTCCCAGACCTGGTTCCCTCAATATTTTCTTTTGACTTTAGCTGGAGACAGTATTTAAGGTGGTGACTTGGACCATTTCAAGGAGTTACTCAGTTCTCCTGGGTCTCTCTCATGTATGCTGTGCTGTGCTGTGCTTAGTCACTTCAATCGAGTCCAGTTCTTTGCGACGCCACGGACCACAGCCCACCAGGCTCCTCTGTCCATGGGATTTTTCAGGCAAGAATACTGGAGTGGGTTGCCATGCTATCTCATGTATATGTGTTATTAAACTTTTGTTTCTTTCTCTCCTGTTAATATCTGTTATTACAGGGGGATCTCAGGGCTTCCCAGGTGATACAGTGGTAGAGAACGTGCCTGACAAGGCAGAAACTGCAGGAGACGCAGATTTGATCCCTGGGTTGGGAAGATCCCTTGGAGAAGGAATGGTTACCCACTTGTTTTCTTGCCTGGAGAATCCTATAGACAGAAGAGCCTGCTGGGCTACAGTTCATGAGGTCACAGAAAATCAGATACGACTGAGCAACTGAGATTGCACGCACCATAGAATCTCAGCCAAGAATTTAGAAGAGTGGGGGGGGGGAATTGTTTTTCTTTCCCTCAAAGGTTACACTAAGTGCTGTTAATTAATGTTCATGAAATTCCTCCTAAGTTCCAGGATTAAGTGCCTATTGCAACAGGCTGATTGCATTGATTGCCCCAGTTAATGGTCTCCCTGTTTGCACATCTTTCCAATGTGACTTCGCAGCTTCTCCTAACAAGAGGTAGAGAGTCTTTTCCCTGGTGGTCCTGTGTTGAGAATTTGCCTGCCAGTACAGAGCACAGGGTTTGATGTCTGGTTCGGGAAGATTCCACAAGCCTCGGAGCAACTAAACCCATAGGCCAAAACTGCTGAAACTGTGCCCTAGAGTCCAGGAGCCTCAACTACTGAGCCTATGCTCTGCAACAAGAGAGACCACCACTGAGAAGCCTGTGCACAGCACCTAGAAAGTAGCCCCCACTCGTTGCAACTAGAGAAAGTCTGTGCACAGCAGCAAGGACCCAGTGCAACCAAAAAAAAAAAAAAGAGAGAGAGAGAGAGGTAGAGTCTTATTTCCCCACCAGTTTATCCAGGCTGACCCTATCACCTGATCTGGTCAATAGAATGCAATGGACCAGAATTCTAGTTCCAAGTGGAAGCATTAGGAAACTTTATAGCTTCAAATGTCTTGCTTCCACTGTGAGAACAAGCCCAGGCTAGTCTTCTGGAGGCTGGAAAATCACATGAAAAGAACCAAGAGGCATCAGCCAATAGTCAGGCAACCTCCAGTAAAAGCCATCAAGATGACCCTCAGCTGACCACAGACACAGAACAGAGCCCCACTGGGAGCCAAAGAACATCCCCCCTGCAAATAGCCAACACACAGACTCATGAGCAAACACAAATGTTTATAGATTTTAAGCCATTTAGTTTTGAGATGGTTTGTTACACAGAAATATCTATCTGATACTCTTACCAAGTAAAGGATGTTTCAGATAGATTATTTTTATCCGTGCAACTAAGAATTTCTAATTCTCTTTGTCCTAAAAGGTTTCGTGGCAGGAAGGAAACAAGAAGGACTTGCCCGAGGTCACTCATCTGGTTAGTTCCAGAGCCAGAATTGAAATGAGTTCCATTTAATTCAAAATCCATCTCTTTATGTCCCTCACTCCATGCTGCCTAAGATGATGCCAAATCTGCCAACACCCAAGATTGTTTCTATATTTCAGGAGAGCTAACAGGACAGATCTGGCCATCAGTTACTGACGCCAGACTCCCAAAGTCCAGGCCAACACAATAGGATCATAGCCCAATAAGAAATTAGCATCCCATGAAGGCTGGGCAGAATATTAAACCTCATAAAAGACAGTACAATGTTGAGAACAATGAGAGATGTGGGAGTCAGCAGAGCTGGAATTGCCAGCACAAGATTTATGGAAGATAAACAAAATCCATTTGATCAAATGGGAGATGAAATTGATCTGTTAAATAGGATGGCGGGAAGTCGGGGATCTCTGAATACACATTTCCTTGTTGTTGTAAGTCATTATATACACAAACACAGATAGACACACATATAGAGGCAGAAATAGTTGTGAAATGTACAACAAAAACACACATGCAAAGGCATAAATATTCACAGAGACATGCACACCCTCTTACGCATGAGTGCCTGGGTTTATACACATGCAAAGGCATTCACCTGTGTGCACCCACTCACCTTCACCCTCACCACCCCAGACAGGCAGAGGGGAATACCTGTCTGCTGGGAGAAGGTCTGTCCCCCCAGGATTTGTCCTCAGAGTTAGAGCATTTCACCTGCAAATCCTGCCACAGAAGAACCTTCCAGCTGATCCTTAGAGTCCCTTCCCAGCAAGAAAGCTCAGCCCTCTCTAGCCCCGGGTCCAGTCCTGACCTTGGCTAGAAAGGATTTAAAGAACTCTGGGCACAGACTTCCCTGGCGGTCCAGTGGTTAAGAATCCTCCTGCCAATGCAGGGGACTCGGGTTCAATCCCAAGTCGGGAAATATTCCATATGCCATGGAGCAACTAAGACCCTGTGGTAGAACACTTGGGTCTGTGCTCTAGAGCCCGGGAGCTGCAACTACCGAACCCATGTTGCAGCAACTACCGAAGCCCTTGTGCCCTAGAGCCCGCACTCCGCAGCAAGAGAAGCCACCGCAGTGATAAGCCTGCACACTGCAGCTAGAGAGTAGCCTCTACTCACTGCCGCTAGAGAAAGCCCACTTGCAGCAATGAAGACCCAGTGCACCCAAAAATAAAAACTTTTAAAAATAAAGAGCCCTGGGCTGAACTATACTCAATATTCTATGATAAACTATAAGTGAAAGAATATGAAAAAGAATGTATGCAAATAAGTAACTGAATCACATTGCTTTACCGCAGAATCTAACACAATATTGTAAATCAACTATACTTCAATAAAATAATTTTTTTAAAAACATCCAGAGCCAAAGGCAGGGACTAAATGTGAAGTCAGCACTTTGGGTTCCCTTTTGGAAAATTATGCCTGTGCCCCATCCTTGGGTTGAAATGGGTGTGAAAACATCAGCTTTGACATCAGGAAGACCAGTGTTCAAATACCACCTCCGCTACTTCCCAGCTGCACGAACTTGGGGCCGATTACATCAATATGCTGAACTTCAATGTCGTCAGTTACAAAGTAGAGACAGTGACTCCTACCAAACAGGAATTTGAAACGATTAAAGGTGATCATGTTAGTGCTCGAATCAAGACCTGACACATACTAGATATCTAGAATTGTTGGGAGAAGGAGTAGATATTTTCCAGGTCAAGTTCTCCATCCAGGTACAGCCTTAGCTTTTTTCCCCCCAAGAACAACACAAATTTAGGCTACTGTACATGTATATTCTATAATTTTTTATGTATCATTATTTGGATATTGTATCCAAAATGATCCTTTTTTCTCTAATTCTATCAACGTAAATGTCTTTGGAATGAACACAGGCTAATGTCTTCTGTCCTTGGGCATCATCTTTCCTAACGGAAAAGATGTTTAAACCCATTGAACAAATCAATTTTCCTAAACTCAAATTCTCATTACACGTACTATTTCAAAACTCCGATCCTCCTGAAAAAAAGAAATGTAAAAGCTGCTGTCTCAAAGTCAGAACCTGACTTTACTCTTAAGAGAAACCTGTATTTAAAGTGGTCCTTGAAAAGGCTAATTTTGAATTCTCATTTTAACATTCATACATTCAACACCACAGACATTTCTGAGCACTTACTATGTTCTAGGCCCCATGATCAGAAACCAGTTCACAAAAATACAGTGTGTGCTTGCTAAGTCCAGTCAGTTGTGTTCAACTCTTTGCGACCCTACGAACTGTAGCCCACCAGGCTCCTCAGTCCATGGGATTCTCTAGGCAGGAATACTGGAGTGGACTGCCATTTCCTCCTCCAGGGGATCTTCCCAACCCAGGGATCAAACCTGCATCTACTGCGTTGGCAGGCAGATTCTTTACCACTGTGCCACCTGGGAAGCCCATGACCTCGTCTAAATAAACGTAATCCCTTTACAAAAGCCCAGTTTCAAATACTATCACATTGCAAGTGGGACTTCCCTGGTGGTCCAGTGGCTAAGACGCTGCACTCCCAATGCAGTGGATCTGGGTTTGATCCCTGGTCAGGGAACTAGATCCCAAATGTTGCAACTGAAGATCCTGCGTGCCCCAATGAAGATGGAAGATGCTGAGTGCTGCAACTAAGACCCAGCACAGCCAAATAAACAAATAACTTTTTTAATTTTTGCTTTAAAAAATCTTTTTAAAAAACATGTTGCAAGTGAATGCTTCAACATATGAATTTGGGGAGGACATAAGCATTCAGACCCAGACAGAACAAGAGAAAAGAGGATGAAGAGACACCCCCTGCTTCTAGGAAAGCAAGTTCCCATTACAAGAACTGCTCCTGTTGGAGACAGCTTTCAGAAGACTAGCGCAGAGGAAAACCCAGGGGGAAGGCAGCTGCCTTTTATGATTTTCGGCACCCGCAGACCCAAGATCCATCATCAGCCTCCCCGGGGGCAAGTCTGTTGCTTTTTCAATTTTGACAATGGCTTTGAACTTCACTTTGATGTGGAGGTGTGGGGGATACAAGAAGAATTTCAGGGGCACCGCAGAGATCCTGTGAAAACAGAACACGTGGCCATCATCATCATCACGTCCCTACTGTTCCTTGCAGACCTCCTGTGTCCAAGAGGTTCATATGAGACTCAACTTCACAGATCCCAGGTGGCGCTAGTGGTAAAGAACCCACCTGCCAACGCAGACGACGGAAGACATGCAGGTTCCATCCCTGGGTCAGGGAAGACCCCTGGAGGAGGGCACGGCGACCCACTCCAGTAGACCCACTCCAGTATTCTTGCCTGGAGAATCCCATGGACAGAGGAGCCTGGTGATCATCAGATTGCAAAGAGTCAGAAATGACTTAGCGCACAGCACACAGAGCTTATATTTATAGAGGGTTTGCTGGGTCCCTAGTGCTGTGCAAAGTGCCATGATGCCTGTGTTTGCTTATTTTTTACGATTCTTCTGATGTGGATCATTTTTAAAGTCTTTATTGAATTTGTTACATTACATTACAATATTGTATCTCTATTTTTTTTTTGGTTTTTTGGCCATGAGGCTTGTGGGATCTTAGTTCCCTGACCAGGGATCGAGCCTGCATCCGCTACCTTAGAAGGAAAAGTCTTAACCACTGGACCACTGGAAAAGTCCAGAAACATCTGTTTTTAAAACAACCACCCAAGGCATTCACTGGTCTCTGCCTTCCCCCCGGGCAAGGGAACAGAATGTTAACCAGGTTAAGTGACTTCTCCTCAGGCTGGTTAGCCATGGGGCTGGGTTTCTCAACCTCAGCACCACTGACTTTCAGGGCTGGGTCACTCTCTGCTGTCGGGGGATGTCCATGCACGTAGGACGTTGAACAGCATCGCTAGCCTTGACTCACTAGACGCCGCAGCATCTTTCCCAAGCTGTGACAACCAAAAATATTTCCAAACATGGCCATATGTCCCCAGGGAAAGAGAGTACAAAATCACCCCAGGTTGAGAATCAGGGCAGCAAAGATCTGAATCCAAGCCAGCTGTCTCCAGAGCCAGCTCCTCTAACTGTTAGCTGACACAACTTTTTCCTGTTCGTCTCCAGTCTTCTCCTGAAACAGAGGTTCCGAGAAGGAAGTCCATCCCCACCATTACTCAGTGAATATAGGGCCCAGGGGAAGCGAAGCCAGGTGTGACCCTAAACTGAGCCCTCGTCCCAGTCACCACCCTGGGGACTTTCCTGGTGGTCCAGTGGCTAAGACTTTGTGCGCCCAATGCCAGGGCCCAGGTTCGATCCCTGGTTGGGGAAACAGATCCCACATGCCACAATTAAGATCCAGTGCAGACACTCCCTTCAAGAGGGTGTGTGTGTGTGTGTGTGTGTGTTAGTTGCTCAGTCGTGTCCAACTCTTTGTGACCCTCTGGACTGTATCCCACCAGGCTCCTCTGTCCGTGGGATTCTCCAGGCAAGGATACTGGAGTGGGTTGCCATTCCCTCCTCTAGGGGATCTTCCCAACCCAGGGATCGAACTCGAGTCTCTTGTGTCTCCTGTGTTGCAGATGGCTTCTTTATCTGCTGAGCCACCAGAGAAGCCAGTTCAAGCAGGGGAGAGGAGGGGAACATGTATATACCTATGGCTGATTCATGTTGTTGTATAGCAGAAGCCAACACAACATTATAAAGCAATTATCATCCAATTAAAAATAAATAGCCCAATAAAATTTTTAAAAATGAATAATTTTTTGAGAAAAGGGAACCCTGATGCCTGTGTCAAATCCTAGGCTTGAATCTGGGTGGGAATTAGGAAGGAATCACTCCCCAGTCATGTCCCAAACCACATGGCTTGGATCCAAACCTGGGTCCGCTGGCTCCAAACACAGAGCAGGTTACGCTCAGTTCCGCTGCCCCACCTCACAGCAGCTTCCTCCCCTCCAGCGTCCCATCCCCTTCCCTGGCCAATTACAGCCAAGTTTAACATGTAGCGATTTTTCAAATGTCCTTGTTTCTTGTTCAATGGCTGATACCAATGGCCAATACTATCTGGGTGGTAAAAGAGAGGGTCCATGTGACTTCAGAGATTCAAGGGCAGCAGGCTGGAAATTCCAGTGCTCAGCTGGATTTTGAGCTGTACTGGGCAGGACACAATCCATGGCTTATCAGACATTCTCCCCTCACTCCCACCCCGACCCCCTGATGTGACTGAAGAGGGAACCCTGCTTGACATTTCAGTTAGCTCTTTAATTACGCAGAAAGCAGAGCCTTCAGAAGTCAGTCAATCTGAAGGGGAAGAAAGAAACAAGTCTGGCTTCTAATCGATGGCTGTTGCAGTCTTTTTCATCAAAGGCTTGATCTGTCATTTTCTATTGTCTGGAGTTAATGAGTCAGTTTGAATTAGGCCTTCCATGGCTCCCTGGGATGAAGGGAATTTGCTTAACTCTGGGGACTGCTCTATCCTTGATAGCATCGCTCTGTATGTTTCTCAGAGAGCTTATAACTATGCAGTTGCCGTTCACTGGGCATCAGCCATGAGTCAGGCAGTACATCAAGGATTCTGCCTCTCTTAGCTCTTCTGATCATCATGTCAACTCAGGTGAGGTTCTTATGCCTCCTGGTCCTGCCACGTACCAACCGGAAGGACTGGGTCCTTCCTTCCCTGTCCTTGTTTTCTCATCTATAAAGCAGGGATAGTAACAGTTGTTGTAAAGATCCAAGGAGTAATTTTTGTAAAGTGCTCAGAACAGTGCCCGGCACATATAACTGCCTGTAAATGTTTGTTCTGTTTATGACTGTCCCTTTTTTACAAGCAAGGAGATCAAGGTTGATGAGGGTTAAGGAACCAGGCCGAGGCTCAGAAGTTGGCAGCAAGAGAGCTGGGACTTAACCTTGGCCCATTTGGCTCTAAAACTGAGTTCTTACCAAGGAACCATGAGGAAGCAGCGGGGATAAAGGAGCATGCAATGGGAGCGCCAAAGAAGTGGGAGCCACAGAACTGGCCCCACACAAAAGCCAAGAGCAGGGAGTTGCTGGTGGTCCAGTGGTTATAAATCCACCTGTTAATGCAGGGGACATGGGTTGGACCCCTGGTGTGGGAACTAAGATCCCACATGCCGCAAGGCAACTAAGCCCATGTGCCACAACTAGAGAGTCAGTGCACCGCAATGGAAGATTTCACACCACACCATGATGATCTCGTGTGCCACAACTAAGTCCCGATACAATCAAATACATAATTTTTTCAGAAAGCCAAGAGCAGATCTCCAGCAAATGGTGCTGCCCTCAGCTGAGACAGCTCAACCCAGAAAAGGGAGCCCCCACTCCAGGGTCAGGGTGACCACAGGGCTGCCACAGGAGCTCTACATACCCCCAAATAAAGTCCAAACCCTAGTTTGGCTTGAAGGCTCTTGTGACCCTTTCATCTTTCTGAATTCACCTCAAGTCCTCTACACTTTCCAACCACCCCCCATTCACACACACACACACACACTGGACCAGCGTCTGTCCTCATACCCACCAGTTTTTCAAGCATCATGGCTGTTTGTACATCCTATCCATTCCATCTGAAATGCCTTCCTCTTCCCCATCCCCTGAAACTCAGCTCAAGAGTCACCTCCTCCTGGAAGCCTTCCATGACCACTGCCACTCCTCAGCTGGGCTAGCCACCTTTGGGGAGTCACCACAGGTGTTCCTTCCTTCTCTTTCCAGGTTATGATTGCCCTGTAATTACAATTCAGGATGCAATTGTCTGTCTCTCTCATAGACCCTGAAACTCCTCCAAGGCCCAGCCCAGAGGCCAGCCCATAGTGGGTGCTCAGAAAATGTTTGTGGATGAATGAATGAATGGGTTCTTGTGGGATGGGGAGCCAACTGGATGCCATTCTCTGTGAGTGTTGCTGTTTTTTAGTCACTAAGTCATGTCTGACTCTTGTGACCACACAGACTGTAGCCCACCAGGGTCTTCTGTCCATGGGATCTCCCAGGCAAGAATACTGGAGTGGGTTGCCATTTCCTTCTCCAAGGGATCGTCCCAACCAAGGGTCAAACCTGGGTCTCCTACTTCACAGGCAGATTCTTTACCATCTGAGCCACCAGGGAAGACCCTCTGTGACAGTGAGATTTCATTAATTTTGTGGATCCATACAGGTCATAAACCCCACTAATATCGCCTTCCAGGGGAATACACTGGTATAGAGTATGTGCACTCAACCATCTCCACAGGCAATGAGCTCCCCAAGACTGGCAGTATCCCAGCAGAAAGGACACTTCTTGGGGAAATCATAGTTAATTTGTGAGTCACCTAAGGGACGGATAATATTCTCATGCTGCTGGTCTGTCTCGACTGACACTAAATCTTCTGAGATAACCTTAAAGATGATGATGATGGTGGTGATGGTGGTGATGTGGAGGATGATGAAGATGATGATAGTGATGATAATGTTGGTAAAGGTGTTGATGGTGGTGATGATAATAGTGGTGATGGTGGTAGTGATGATGGTGGTGATGGTGGTGGTGATGATGAGGGTGATGGTGCTGGTGGTGGTGATGGTGATTGTCGTGATGATGGTGATGATGAGGGTGATGGTGGTGGTAGTGATGATGGTCGTGATGGTGATGGTGGTGGTGGTGGTGATGGTGGTGATGGTAGTGATGGTGGTGATGGTGATTGTTGTGATGATGGTGGTGATGATGAGGGTGATGGTGGTGGTGGTGGTGATGGTGATTGTCGTGATGATGATGGTGATGATGAGGGTGATGGTGGTGGTGGTGATGATGGTGGTGATGGTGATGGTGGTGGTGGTGGTGATGGTGATTGTTGTGATGATGGGTGATGATGAGGGTGATGGTGCTGTGGTGGTGATGATTGGTGGATGATGGTGATGGTGATGGTGGTGGTGGTGATGATGGTGATGGTGGTGGTGGTGGTGGTGGTGATGGTGGTGATGATGGTGGTGATGATGAGGGTGATGGTGGTGGTGGTGGTGATGGTAGTGATGGTGGTGGTGGTGATGGTGATTATAGCCATAATTTAGAAGGCACCAATATGTACCATGCACTGAGGTTGGTCCTTTATATAAAGAGCAATTGTCAGCCCTTCATGCATATATAATGCACAACTGCAGATGTCTACAAAAGTTGAATAATCATTTCCTATGTTGAGGGAGGGAAAGATCATCTTTGTGTACAATCTTTAACCTCACTTTTCGGATGCAACCTTCAACCATGTGTCTCTGGCATTTTCATACACATTCTTCCAGTTTATTCTTTTCTTTCACAACCAAGAGACAGATAGTAAGCAAAGCCCGGAGCTCTTCCAGCTAAAGATCTGCTGTGCTGGATAGCTTTTGTGATTTTATCTTCTTTTTTTCTCTTCTTTTGGTTCAGTTGTATTTAGTTTATGAGACTTGTGTTCCTTCAGTGGGATCAGCACTTCTTCTTTCTGCTTGGTTTTATACAGTAATCACAAAAAATGCAATAAAATATTAAAGTCTTTGGCACAAAATGCTGCATGGGCAAAGGTAGAGACCCTCTTGGAGAGGAACTGCCTGCCAAGAGGCATCATCACATGGATGTCAAGATGGATTTGCCTCAGCTGATGTTCAAAATCCCAAACTCACATGGAAGAAATAGTGTACAAGCTTTAGTGTAAATGCCTCCAAAGCATAGTTTGTCACAAAAATGGACATGGGAAAATCAGAACTTCCAGTATTGTTCTTATATCCATTTGTCTGCTAGGACACTGTGGCTCAGAGCAGTCAAGTAAGTCACCCAATATCACACGGGCAAAGAGAAATAGAACCAGGATGTGAATCAAGGAGGAGTTTAGTGCTTGTGTTTATCAACAGTTGATGTTTATTGAGCACTTACTATGCACTAAATATTGTTGCAAGCACTGTCGGTTTTTAACTCAATCATCATAACACCCCTAGAACAAGTGTTCCCATCTTACAGATGAAGAAACTGAGGTGCAGAGTGACTGAGCAACTCACTGTGGTAACCCCACAACAGGTAGTGAAACCAGACCTTGAACCTGAGTCTTCAAGCCTCTTTCTCTCTTAAGGTTTCTTGACGTGCATCCTCAGGCCAAAATCTCAGCACAGACCCTTTATGCTCAGGGGGAGCATAAAGCGCTCCCGCATTGCAGAAGAAGGACCGAGGACATGAGGGGACAGAGGGGAACCACGTGCCCTGGGACTGGGTTCATTGAAGAAGCTGGTGCTTTCCTGCAGGGAAGCAGCTCTACCATCAAAGGCTTGTATATCAGAAGCCTACCTTGCAGTTCAAGGACATCTGAGCCAGGGCTGGAGCAGCTTTGCTAAGGAACATTGCTCTGAGAACTGCTTCTCCTGCACGTCCCCTTGTCATGAGAAGCTGTCAGGTCTCAAAGAGCTGAACCAGGAACTTAATTTAATGCTACAGAAAGCAATGCTGTGTGGGTCTCTCTAGGCTCGACTATAATAGTATTTGTGCCTTTACCATTAAAGCACCAAAATGTAAACCACTTGACCTCTCAGTGCAGGAAAAGGAACAAGGGCTCGGAGGTCAGGAGATCCTGAATCAAATTGTGGCTCTGCAACTGACTCCCTGTGTGACCAAGGGCAAATGACTTAACCTCTCTGAGCCTCAGGCTTCTTTGTACATTGAGAGTGATGAATCAGGGTTTTGCAAAGTACCCTGCTGCCTCCAACATCCTGGGTTCCTGTGCCACACACTGAAGGAAATATACATTATGAACTGGCCTGAGCTTCTGTCTGCGATTACGGTTCAGACCTACGTGTTGTGGTTGTTGTTGTTCAGTCACTAAGTCATGCCCATCTCTCTGTGACCCCATGGACTGCAGAACACCAGGCTTCCCTGTCCTTTACTATCTCCCAGAGTTTGCTCAAATTCATGTCCATTGAGTCAGTGATGCTATCTAACCATCTCAGCCTCTGTTGCCCCCTTTTCCTCCTGCCTTCAGTCTTTCACAGCATCAACGTCTTTTCCAGAGAGTCAGCTCTTTGCATCACATGACCAAAGTATTGGAGCTTTGGCTTCAGCATCTGTCCTTCCAATGAATGTTCAGGGTTGATTTTCTTTAGGATTGACTGATTTGATCTCTTTGCTATCCAAGGGACTCTTAAGAGTCTTCTCCAGCACCACAATTTGAAGGCATCAATTCTTTGGTGCTCAGACTTATTTACGGTCCTGATCGCATATCCATACATGACTACTGGAAAAACCATAGCTTTGACTATACAGGCCTTTGTTGGCAAAGTGATGCCTGTGCTTTTTAATATGCTGTCTAGGTTGGTCATAGCTTTCCTTCCAAGGAGCAAGTGTCTTTTAATTTCATGGCTGCAGTCACTGTCCACAGTGATTTTGGAGCCCAGGGAAATAAAATCTGTCACTGTTTTCACTTTTTCCCCTTCTATTTGCCATGAAGTGATGGGACCAGATGCCATGATCTTAGTTTTTTTAATGGAGTTTTAAGCCTTTTAATGGAGTTTTAAGGCTTTTCCCTCTCATCTTTCACCCTCATCAAGAGGTTCTTTAGTTCTTCTTCACTTTCTGCCATTAGAGTGGTATCATCTGCTATTATTCATAGATGCCACTTTTTGAATACCCTACTGCATGCTAATCATTTACTCACCATGCAAATCTTGGTAGATAGATATAACTTAGGCCCATGAGAAAAATAAAGAAACTGAAGCTCAATTAGTCCCATGTACCCAAGGGCACATGCTATCCATGTGGTACCTGCAGGTCTAGACCCCAAGATTTTGAAACTCAAAGTCTGTGCTCTTTCCACCACTTCTCCCTGTAATCTCAGATCTTGGTCTGCCAAATGAAAGCTTTAGAACAGCCTGTCAACATAAAAAATATTCACTACCTAAAAGTAGAGAGTTGTGTTTTATTTAGTGGGAATTTGTAAGACTTTAAGCCCAGAAGACAGCATCTCAAGTGACCCTGAGAGAACTGTTCCAAGGAAGCAAGGGGAGGAGCCAGGTTTTATACAGAAGTGTTGCAACAAAGGGCAGGTAGTCTGCACATCAAAAGATTACTGTTAATTAAAAAAAAAAAAACAGATAACCCAAGTTAAGGAATTTAGCACTCTTCTATATGTGGGAAGATGTAAGAGAATGGGCTCACTGAAGTCATTCCTTTGATAGGCATCTCAGCTCTCTGGGGTGTTTTCTGTGTTTTCACATGATCCTGTGTTTTCACATCCTGAGCTTCCCTGGGGCTCACCGTAGGGAGTGGCTGCAGTCTGATGGCTACTAGACAGCAAGTATTCTTCTCCTTCCCCAGTTCCCTTATTGCTCACTGGCTCATGTTGGACACTTGCAGTCTCTGATGACTGTGACATTCCTGTTTACTGATCTGGCAGGAAATATGCCAGGTTTCAAGCTCATATGTTTCATATGCATTCAACAGGTCTCCACTGAGCATCTGTTGTGGGCCAGGTGCCACGTGCTACATTCGAGACACAGCAATGGTAGAGCTGAACCAGGATCCTGGGTTCACAGGCACTCAATCAATCTGATCAAACCAGTCAATCCTAAAGGAAATCAACCCTGAATTTTCATCGGAAAGACTGATGCTGAAGCTGAAGCTCCAATACTTTGGCCATCTGATGCTAAGAGCTGACTCATTAGAAAAGACCCTAATGCTGGGAAAGATTGAGGGCAGGAGGAGAATGGGGCAACAGAGGATGAGATTGGTTGGATGGTATCACAGATTCAATGGACATGAGTTTGAGCAAACTCTGGGAGATGGTGAAGGACAGGGAAGCCTGGTTTGCTGCAGTGCATGGGGTCACAAAGAGTTGGACACAGCTGAGCGAATGGACAGCAATCTATCTCACAAGGGTGTGTAGAACAATGCAGTTCTAATAAGATACAATCGTGGTTTGAATGTGAATGAGACGTTGGCAGATACATTCGGGAGGAATTCATTTCCATTCGCATAAAAGATGATTCTTGGTGGGTGGTGGTAAACGTGTTCCGGGGTGGAGGCAGAGAAAGTTGTGCTCAAGGCACATCCTAGATTTACTGCAAAATGGAAAACAGTACTGACTGTGAAAGTGCTGAAGATCTGAAACTGAAATTGAATCACGAACACAAATCATGTCTGAGTTTCAGAGAAGTTTGAAGTTTGCATAAATTTATCCAGAAGATGAGACAAGGAAGAAGGGGAGAAATGTGTATGTTTACACATCAGTCCAGAGTACCTGGGTCAGGAAGACCCCCTGGAGGAGGAAATGGCAACTCACTCTAGTGTTCTTGCCTGGAGAATCACATGGACAACTACACTAGCCTGGCGAACTACAGTCAAAAGGGTTGCAAAACAGTTGGACAGACTGAGTGACTGAGCACACACACCAGAAAGTACTTATCTCAAAAGAGTGTAGACCTAGAAGTGAATATTTTGAACACTTATTTTTTTAATATTTTACTCATTTCCAACAAACACTTACATTGGGAAAAGGGAATAAACAAGACTCGACACTAAAGACTCCTGGGAATGGATGGGGATGCTGTAATAATAATACAACACTATAATGTTGTAAGGGCTGTGGGCTCCAAAAGAAAGAAGTAATTTGTCTCTGCCTAGAAATTCGTTCCTACAAGTTTTCCTAGAAGGAAAGATGTACAAAAGGGTCTCAAGGATGGACAAAAGGGTGTCAGGACCAAAAGAGAAAGGGTAATCAGACAAAGGGAATCAGAGATGCAAAGATAGGGAAGCATGTTTAGAAATTACGGAGAGGGTCAGGATGGTACTGTGGATGGTGGAAAGATAGGAATAAAACTGGGCGTATCAGCATTAGCAGAAAATATTGGAGATGGACTTGAAGGTCACACTCTAAAATTTAGACATCAGAGTGTCATCAAGATCGTTTATTACACAGAGGATAAAGGCCATTTTTATTCTTAGGACGATCAATCTGTTCACAGTTGGATGAACGGGTGGGGTAGAAAAAGATCGGTGGCAGGAAAATGGACCTTGAAGGCAGAGTTCAGACAAGGTATGATGAACCAAGGTCTTGGCAGCAGGAATAAAAAGGGAACTTTGATTTAAGCAACTTTTCTAACATTGAATCCACAGAAATGGGCGAAAGAGGATGAGGAGTTAACAGGAACACCTTGTCTGTAAATCCAAGGAGAGCAGGCAGATAAGGAGTACACCAACTGGCAAATTAAGGTTTGTATTTCTACTACCTAAAAACACTATGTTTTGCCCACTACCTAAGGCATCATACAGTCATTCAACAAACATTTGCTAAGTGCCTACTATGCACCACGTCTCAAAATTTAAAACAAATCACAATAACCCTCATAACCAAGCACAGCACTAATAAACTTTTGACATGAGTTATCCCAGTAAACCTTGTGAAGGAGGTACAAACAGGATTCCCATTTTAAAGAGGAGAAAGCTGGTTACTAGTGAAGTAACTTGATAATATATGCGACAGCAGAGGACCTCCCTGGTGGACCAGTGGTTAAGACTCCATGCTTCCAGCGCAAGGGGCACAGGTTCAATCCCTGGTCAGAGAACTAAGATCCCACATGCAGTATGGCCAAAAAAATACATTCCAAAGAAAGAATATTACCAGTAAATACAACAGCCAGGATTCAAACCATGGTTTGTTTCTCCTCGAGGTCCATATCTATAATCGTATTCTATACCATCTTCCAGGGACAGAACCTGACGGGCTACAGTCCATGGGGGTCACAAAGAGTTGGACACGACTGAGTGACTAACACTTTTACTTTTAATACTATTTTCTACCAAAGTAAAAAACCATTTTCTAGAAAGCAAAGCACACTGCTTAATGCTGATTTACAAGGACCTAGTAGAGAGAGGGAGCAGGGGAAGGAGAAGGCAAAGAAATAGAGGAGAAGGAAGAGACCAGCAGGGAGGAGGGAGCATTATAATGTCTTAGCTGGTATTACACTTGAGCATGTGGAAGACAGAAACACAGACACAATACAGCATTTGATCCTCTCCCTCCCCAACACCCATGAGTACAGAGCTTTGCTAAATATCAGACCAGATCAGTCGCTCAGTCATGTCCGACTCTTTGCAACCCCATAAATCGCAGCACGCCAGGCCTCCCTGTCCATCACCAGCTCCCGGAGTTCACTCAGACTCACATCCATTGAGTCAGTGATGCCATCCAGCCATCTCATCCTCTGGCGTCCCCTTCTCCTCCTGCCCCCCAATCCCTCCCAGCATCAGAGTCTTTTCCAATGAGTCAACTCTTCCCATGAGGTGGCCAAAGTACTGGAGTTTCAGCTTTAGCATCACTCCTTCCAAAGAAATCCCAGGGCTGATCTCCTTCAGAATGGACTGGTTGGATCTCCTTGCAGTCCAAGGGACTCGCAAGAGTCTTCTCCAACACCACAGTTCAAAAGCATCAATTCTTCAGTGCTCAGCTTTCTTCACAGTCCAACTCTCACATCCATACATGACCACAGGAAAAACCATAGCCTTGACTAGATGAACCTTTGTTAGAAAAGTAATGTCTCTGCTTTTGAATATGCTATCTAGGTTGGTCATAACTTTCCTTCCAAGGAGTAAGCATCTTTTAATTTCATGGCTGCAGTCACCATCTGTAATGATTTTGGAGCCCAGAAAAATAAAGTCTGACACTGTTTCCACTGTTTCCCCATCTATTTCCCATGAAGTGATGGGACCGGGTGTCATGATCTCCGTTTTCTGAATGTTGAGCTTTAAGCCAAATTTTTCACTCTCCACTTTCACTTTCATCAAAAGGCTTTTTAGTTCCTCTTCACTTTCTGCCATAAGGGTGGTGTCATCTGCATATCTGAGGTTATTGATATTTCTCCCGGCAATCTTGATTCCAGTTTGTGTTTCTTCCAGTCCAGCGTTTCTCATGATGTACTCTGCATATAACTTAAATAAACAGGGTGACAATATACAGCCTTGACGAACACCTTTTCCTATTTGGAACCAGTCTGTTGTTCCATGTCCAGTTCTAACTGTTGCTTCCTGACCTGCATACAAATTTCTCAAGAGGCAGATAGCAACCATTAATTGTCCCAGTTCCACGTCAATGTCCCCTGCAGTTTTGTTTCTATTTCCTGGGTAGCTCAAACAGTAAAGAATCTGCCTGCAATGTGGGAGACCTGGGTTTGATCTTGGGGTCAGGAAGATTCCCTGGATAAGGGCATGGCAATCCACTCCAGTATACTTGCCTGGAGAATCCCATGGACAGAGAAGCCTGGTGGGTTACAGTCCATGGGGTCACAAAGAGTCGGACATGCCTGAGCGACTTGTAACACATTTTCTTTTCTATTCTGCAGTTAAAACCTTTTGGGATGGGGTAGGGGGACTCTTGCCATGGGACCTGCCTCCTGGACTAGCCCTCAGTCTGCCTGGGGGCCCTCACAGGTCAAGGGAAAAGGATGACCAACGCATGCCCACAGGAAGAGCTGTTTGTCCCACTCAGGGAGCGCCTAGCACACCAGATGTCTGCTTAGTTGGGAGTACTGGGTCTTTTAAAATAAGGCAAAATAGAACAAGGTGCTAAAAACCTGCCATGGTGCACCAGGTCCTGCTCCTACAAGATCCTTCTCTATCTTGCCCCATTCAGCTGGCCAACCCCTTCGGAGGCCCCCCAGCCTCTCACCCTAGGTCTCACCTTCCCCAGATACATGCAACTCCTTCCACATTGAAGCTTCTTTGCATACAATCCTGTGCCTGGGGGGTGCTCCCCACCATGCCCCGCCCCACAGCCTTTTCACCCCGCCCCCTCGGTTCACCTGTCAGGTCTCAAACCACACATCACCTCCTCCAGGCAGTCCTCCCCACTGCTCAAACCTGGGTGGGGACTCTCCTCTGAATGCTGGGTTTACCCTCCTCACTATTTCATCATTGTCTAGTTCCTCGTGTGTCTCTCCCACTAGACAGAGATCAATGACTAACGCTGGGAGCCAATTCTGTTTTGGTAAATGAAGTTTTCTTGGAACACAGCCATGCCTACTCTTGGACATTATTATCTAAGACTGCGTGTGAACTGCCAACAGCAGAAATGAACAGTGGCGGAAGAGATCGTATGGCCAGCACAGCCTAAAAGATTTATCATCTGGCCCCTTGTGGGAAAAGTGTGCTGTACCTTGTTCTGGACCGTGGGTTTTTCTAAAGGCAAGACTCCTGTCTGGTTCATTAGTGTATGCCCACCGCAACTAGTGCCAAGCCTGGAAGACAGAAGAAGCTCAATGAATATTTGACGGATATTGAGTGGGTCTAGGGTCAGGAAGCAACAGTTAGAACTAGACATGGAACAACAGACTGGTTCCAAATAGGAAAAGGAGTACGTCAAGGCTGTATATTGTCACCCTGCTTATTTAACTTATATGCAGAGTACATCATGAGAAATGCTGGGCTGGAAGAAGCACAAGTTGGAATCAAGATTGCTGGGAGAAATATCAATAACCTCAGATATGCAGATGACACCACCCTCATGGCAGAAAGTGAAGAGGAACTCAAAAGCCTCTTGATGAAAGTGAAAGAGAAGAGTGAAAAAGTTGGCTTAAAGCTCAACATTCAGAAAACGAAGATCATGGCATCTGGTCCCATCACTTCATGGCAAATAGATGGGGAAACAGTGGAAATAGTGTCAGACTTTATTTTGGAGGGCTCCAAAATCACTGTAGATGGTGCTTGCAGCCATGAAATTAAAAGACGTTTACTCCTTGGAAGGAAAGTTATGACCAACCTAGATAGCATATTTAAAAGCAGAGACATTACTTTGCCAACAAAGGTCCGGCTAGTCAAGGCTATGGTTTTTCCAGTGGTCATGTATGGATGCGAGAGTTGGACTGTGAAGAAAGCTGAGCACTGAAGAATTGATGCTTTTGAACTGTGGTGTTGGAGAAGACTCTTGAGAGTCCCTTGGACTGCAAGGAGATCCAACCAATCAATCCTCAAGGAAGTCAATCTGAATATTCATGGGAAGGACTGATGCTGAGGCTGAAACTCCAGTACTTTGGCCACCTGATGCGAAGAGTTGACTCATTGGAAAAGACCCTGATGCTGGGAGGGATTGGGGGCAGGAGGAGAAGGGGACGACGGAGGATGAGATGGCTGGATGGCATCACCGACTCAAAGCACATGAGTTTGGGTGAACTCCGGGAGTTGGTGATGGACAGGGAGGCCTGGCGTGCTGTGATTCACGGGGTTGCAAAGAGTCGGACACGACTGAGTGACTGAACTGAACTGAACTGAACTGAGGGCTTCCCTGGTGGCTCAGCTGGTAAAGAATCTGCCTCCAATGCCAGAGAGCTGGGTTTGATCCCTGGGTTGGGAAGATCCCCTGGAGGAGGGCATGGTAACATTCTTTCCTGGAGAATCCCATGGACAGAGGAGCCTGGTGGGCTGCAGCCCACAGGGTCACAAAGAGTCAGACACTGCTGAAGCAACTGAGCCCACACCTACTTAGAGTGGGTCTAAGTGCGGAGCTCTATGACCATGTGACAACGCTGGCACAAAAGACACAGCAGCAAGGTGGTACCAAACGCTAAGACACAGCCTGTTGTCTGAAGCAAAATCAGCTCAGAAACACACACACACACACACACACACACCACCTTTCCAATCTCCAAGCAAAATGAATAGCGGGTAGCTGGCACGTTGGATTCTCACTTGTAGGAGATACACACAGAGAGGTTTAATGAAGTTAACTTCCTGCTATGAGCATCTATCATTTTTCCTTGAGTGCCTTTTTTTTCCCCTCCAATGTTTTGAACAAGAACAAGCAGTTGTTGAATTAAACCTGAATCTCATCAGCCTAGAAATTTGAATTGAATAATTCAGACTTTCTTGAGACTTGGAAGGTAGGGGGAAGGAAGTAGAGCTTATATTATCTCTAGAGGATAAGCATGACCTCAGCTCCTCAAATCAACAGCATCCCAAGAAATAAACCCTCGCCCCACCTGTCCAGCCAATAAACCAAAGCTCCTCTTTCAGGAACTAACACCTGCTTGAAGTCTTCTCTGTTTCACCTCTCTAAGCAGTATCTCCCTCTTCCAAACTATAATGACACTTTGCTCCTCCCTGTATTAACACTCACTTTTCAGACTCACCTGCAGTTCTGTTGACAGCATTGGGACTATGAACTCCCTGAAGAGTTCATGCTCCTCTACATTCACAGGCACGGAGTAGGTGCCTCACAAATATTTATGGAATGGCTGAAACAATAAATGAATAAGGCAAAGGGGGAAAGAGGAGGTGGTTGAGCCAAACAAGTGAATGCATGAATGGGTGGACCAGTGGGTAGGTGAATGCATGGTACAGAAGTGGATAGGTAGACAGATGGACAGATGGATGAATGTGGATGGATGGATGGATGGATAGGTGGATGGATGGATGGAAGGATGGAGAGGTGGATGGATGGATGGATAGGTACATGGATGGATGGATGGATAGGTACATGGATGGATGGATGGACAGATTGGATTGGATTGGGTTGGGTTCTGTTGAAGCGACCAGATTGAAGTTATGAAGGGAGTGAGTAAGACCCTCAGAACTCTCAACAGCTAGCATTCTACAGAGGACTGTTCCCACATCCCCCCACACCCACACCTCAGCTCCAGGTTTAATGGCTCCAAGCCCTAGAATGTTCCTTCCCAGCCTTCTCACTGCATCTCTCCATCATTTCCTCAGTTCTCTTCTCTAGAGGCTGCCCCAGCTCTCCCCAACTCACTAACTCAGCTTTGATCAAGGATACAAGAGGGGATGTGAGCAAATGACTAGCTTCCAGCCCTCCGGAAGACAGGGGGAGGCCACCTGCTCACCTATACTGGGTCTAATTAGAGAAGCCACTTTTCTCCATGAATTACAGAGCTTGGTTCTCCTCCCCTGGAGCAAAACAATGGCACCATGATGGAAAGTGACCTCTCTCAGGGACACAGCTGTGGGTTCTACCTCTGAACCACCTGTTCCTCTAGTCAGCTATCAGTTCCAGACTCAACTGACCCAAAAGGGGAGTTGCCCTGAAAACCCAAGACTCTGGGGAACACAAATTAAAAACCCTTGCTCTGACAAGAAAGCACCATTTGGAAGATGGGAAAACAGGATCAGAGAGGGAAAGTGACTGCCCCACAGTCACCCCACGAAACAGAGGGGTCTGCGAGCCAGAGCGCAGACCTCCTCCTTCACAATCCAATACACTTTGCCACTACATCACTTCAACCTGTCAAATTTTGCATGATTTCCTTAGACATCCCTGGATAAAACTCAACACCATGTCTAAGGGAGGTGCCCTATTTCAAGCTCATTTAGCATTCAGCATCAGTTGGAGCTGATTAGAGTTCTGATTAGAATGCTGAAATCATTTTTACTTCCAAGCTTTAGTAATTTAGTATCAGGTGGGTATTTGTCAATAGGGACTTAAAAGAAATTGTAAGCAAATCATAACAGAAAGGAAAGTTCACACACACACACACACACACAAATCTTTCTTACATTAGCTTTAATTAGGTTGACACAGATTGATCTGGAAAAATTTCCAAACTCAGGATGAATTTCCCTTTTATGATTGTGAAAATCATGAGGTTTTTCAGAGAATGGGACTTCAGAGATAAATCGACAGACGAGGCAGCTTTGGGCTCCTCCAGTGACAGCAGGGAGACAAAGCCCTTGATTAAAGGCAGACACAACAGCCAAAGCCAGTACTCTTGAGTCACACAAACATGCCATCGGGATCCCATTTCTGTCCATCTCTTGCTGTGTTACCTTGGTTGACTCACTTTCTCTGAGTCTCCACTTCCAACTCTGTCCACAAGCCCCATTGCACAGTTCATTCTTTACTAAGTAGCCAAGATTTTTCCAAAACATAAATCAATCTGATTAAAAGCCTTCAACAAATCCCATTTAATTTGGAACAAAACCAAGATTCCACAATGCATCCAACCTGATTTTGCATCATACGGTCGTATGTTACATGGCTACATGTAACAAAAACTTTAGTATGTTCACATAACCAAACAGGGGCATACTTTTCTCACAGGACAGGAAGTCCAAGAGTGGTCCATAGAAGGTCCAAAATGCCCTTGAAAATCTAGTCTCCTTATACCTTCCTGCTCAACTATCCTCAGAAAAATAGGAAGCCTCTTGGTCACAAAACAGCTGCTCCACCTCCAGGCTTTGTGTCCAAGTTACAGGAAGGAAGAAGGAAAGAAACAAAGGGCAAAAGGCACATGCCAGTTTTATCAGGAAAGTGATGACCACTCTTTAGATTGTGACTTGCAAGTCATTGGCAATGGCAAATGCAAGTCACATCACAATGGTAGCCTTTAGGAAGCCTGGGAAAACAAGTCTTATTAGACGTGCCTTTGCCTTCTGAACAAAACCAGAGTTTTATTGATAAGGAAGAAAGGGGGTACTAAATACTGGGCAGGCAACCAGCAACACCTGCCAAATGGCTCCCATTCTAACAACATGCCTATGGTAGGCAGAATTCTACGCCAGCCCCTTGATGCTCACCTATGCAATCACCTCCTTTTGAGGATGAGTGGGACTCGCCTTGGCCAATAAAATAGAGCAACAGTGAAGAGACTTTTGCAGGTGTGATTAAGGTCCCAAATCAGTTGATTCTGACGTCCTCAAAAGGGAGAGCACCTGGGCGGGCCTGGATTAATCAGGTGAAAGTCCTTAAAAGGACTGGGATCTCCCTGAGTTGAGAGGTCCTCCTTGCTGGCTTGATGATGCACATAGCTGTGTTGAGGAAGCCAGTAGAGCAAAGGGCTGCAGAAGGACTCTAAGAACTTCAGATTCTGGAACCCAAGAGTCACCTCCAGCCAGCACCCAGTGGAAAACCAGGGTCCTCAGCCACACATCCTTAAGGAAATAGATGCCACCAACAAGCTGAATGAGGCTGAAAGCAGATCCTTTCCCCGTTGAGCCTTGAGATGCAAATGCCCTCTAGGGACTTCCCTGGTGGTCCAGGGAAGTTAAGACTTCGCCTTTCGATGCAGGAGGTGCAGGTTTGATCCCTGCTTGGAGAGCTAAGATCCCATGCACCTCGAGGCCAAAAGACAAAACATAAAACAGAAGCAATAGTGTAACAAATTCAATAAAGACTTTTAAAATGGTCCACATTAAACAATTCTTTAAAAGATGCCATCTGACTGTAGGCTGGTGAGACCCTGAGCAGGGGATCCGGCTAAGCTGCGATGAAATGTGTGACCCTCGGTCCTCTACCAGATAATAAGTGGATGCTGCTTTAAAATGCCCAGACTGTGACAATTTGTTACTAAGTAAGAGATAATTGCGATGGCACCCCACTCCAGTACTCTTGCCTGGAAAATCCCATGGATGGAGGAGCCTGGTGGGCTGCAGTCCATGGGCTCGCTAAGAGTCGGACACAACTGAGCGACTTCACTTTCCCTTTTCACTTTCATGCATTGGAAAAGGAAATGGCAACCCACTCCAGTGTTCTTGCCTGGAGAATCCCAGGGACGGGGGAGCCTGGTGGGCTGCCATCTCTGGGGTTGCACAGAGTCAGACATGACTGAAGTGACTTAGCAGCAGCAAGAGATAATTAGGGGCTCCCCTGGTGGTTCAATGGTTAACGAAACCAACTGCAATGAAGGAGATGTGGGTTTGATCCCTGGGTCAGGAAGAGCCCCTGGAGAAGGAAATGGCAGCCCACTCCAGTATTCTTGCCTAGAGAAATCCATAGACAGAGGAACCACTGGGGCTCCAGTCAATAGGATTGTAAAAAGTCAGACATGACTTAGGGACTAAACAACAAGAAATAACTAACATGGCACTGAACACCAGGGCCTGCTTCTGCTGCCTGGACATGAGTATTCCTCCTCACCTCAGGGCTTCCACCTTCACCTCCCCATCTGACCTTCACTGCTCTGTCTGCCAGGACCACCCTTTCCTCACTCTCTGCAAAGACAAGCACCTCCTCCTGCAAGTTCCAGCTCAAAACCCCACATTCAAGATGCCTCTCTTTATCATTCTGTCTATCTCTCTCACTGCCTCACTGCTCCACTGACCCTTGTTGCTATTGTCATTTAGTCATTGAGTCATGTCCAACTCTTTGCAATCCCATGGACCTGCCAGGCTCCTCTGTCCATGGGATTCTCCAGTCAAGAACACTGGAGTGGGTAGCCATGTCCTCTTCCAAGGGATCTTCTCAACCCAGAGATTGGACCCATGTCTTCTGCATTGGCAGGTGGGTTCTTTACCACCAAGCCACCAGGGAAGCCCTCACTAACCCTACAACCACCTAACATAATTTATTTATTTGACTCCTTAAAACTGTTGTCTCTTCCACTAGAATGTCAACTCCAGGAAAGAAGGGAGTTTGCCTCTATGGCTTTTAGAACAAGTTCCAGGCATATGGGAAACTCAGATGACAAAAATCATCCTCTCTCCATCCCCAGAGTCCTGATGAAGTTCTGAGGCTGCTAGAAAACAAGATTCCCCAACCCACCTCAGCACAATGCACTTGCGACTGTTCCGTGAATGTAGCCGAGGGCACTCCTGGCCTTCTGTCCTCCCACAGCCTTCCCCGGCTTCCACGTGTCCAGGTGGACGGTCATCCAGAACCTCCGTCCCTCAGCAGACCCACCTCCCTCACTCACACACTCATCTTGTTCTAGCCAGAATTCAACTGTAAGTCACTGTCTCACAAGAGCTGGCAGGGGGCTTCCCTGGTAGACCAGTGGTTGGAAGTCCATCTGCCAGTGCAGGGCACATGAGTTGGATCCCTGGTCCAGGAAGATTCCACTTGCCGTGGGGCAACCAAGCCCATGGGCTGCAAGTACTGAACCCACACACTGCAACCGCATGCCCTAGAGCCTGTGCTCTGCAACAAGAGAAGTCAGTGGAATGAGAAGCCCACGCACTGAAACTAGAGAGTATCTCCTGCTTGCTGCAGCTAGAGGAAGCCTGAGTGCAGCAACAAAGACCCAGCACAGCCACAAATAAATAAATAAATATTTAAAAAAGAAAAAAACAGCTAGCAGGGAAGTTTTAGCTAATGTCCAATATATAGAAGATATCCTAGAGAGGAAAATACAGCTTCCTTGTGCACAGATGTCATCTTCTCTCTGTGTCCTCACCGGGCAGAAAGCGTGAGGAGGCTCTGTAGGGGAGTCTCTGTTACAAGGGCACTAATCTTGTTCAGGGAGGCTCCACCCTCATGACCTAATCCCCTCCCAAAGTGCCCCACCTCCTAACACCCTCCCAGTGGTTTTAAAGGAAGAATTTTGTGGGAACACATTCAGTCTATAGTGACACAACTCTATCTCAAGAACAAAGGCAAAATAAGGGCATTTTCCAGAAGAACAAAAGCTCAAAGCTTTAACCACCAGTAGCCCAACTAAAAGAACTTCTATAGGATGTAGTTCAGGAAGAATGAAAATAATCCCAGACAGGAAGGTCTGAGATGCAAAAAGAAATGACACAGTGGGGTAGGAGGTAACATGAGTCAATCTGGAAAGTAATCATTTTCATGAAGTGAAATAACTACCTAATGAGGAGGTTTAATGGAAAGACCCAAATCCTGGGCTGCAAGAGCATGTTATCAGGGAGATGACTCCACCAGCTATAAGTTCAGGTGGGACAGGGAGGTGGCAACAGTCACGCTTTTGTGCACAGTAAATTTCAAAGTTAACTGTTTAAAGGGTAAAAATAGAGGCTAGAACTTTCATCCCAGAAGGAAGATAAAAAGTAATATGAAAAAAAAAATCTTAGTTTATACAGACCAGAAAAGAAAAAAAATTATAAATATTGGGTTGACCAAAACATTCACTCGGGTTTTCATACCAACTTACAGAAAAACCCAAACAAACATTTTGGCCAACCCAATATTATAATTAAATTATTATAATATTATATATTATATAAGTTATATGTTATAATATGTATCATTATGCTATGTAATAATTATAATTAGTAATTAAAGTATATAGTATATTTTATGTATAAATACATTTTATATAAAATTATATACACATATGGGGCTTCCCTGGTGGCTCAGAGGTTAAAGCATCTGCCTGGAATGTGGAAGACCCAGGTTCAGTCCCTGGGTCGGGAAGATCCCCTGGAGAAGGAAATGGCAACCCACTCCAGTACTCTTGCCTAGAGAATCCCATGGGGGGAGCAGCCTGGTAGGCTCCATGGGGTTGCAAAGAGTCAAGAAGCTAAAATGACAGAAACAAGTCCAAATATATTAATATTCACAATGCATGTAAATGGAATAAACATCCCAATTAAAGAGATTCTCAGACTGGGGAAAAAATCCAGCTATCTGCTATTTACCACCACTCCCCCCCCAAAAAAAAGCTAAAACATAGAAAGACTGAAAATAAAGGCACAGACAGCAAAGATTCATTAGGCAGATACTAGGAAAATAATGGTGGAGTGGCCATATCATTTAGTCCCAGACAAAATGACCTTTATGTTAAAAAAAAAAAAAAAAAGAGCAATTAGGGATGGAGAGGGTGACCCCAGCATGGTAAAACCTTAGATTCACCAGGATGGCACAATGCTGACCACAGACAGCTCATCAAATAGCTTGACAAGATGCCACGCATCTTGTGTGTGTTTCCTCCTCCACTGCTGGCTGCAGGAAGAAATGACCGTGGGTGTCCAGGACAGCCTGTGAATGCTGTGTGCCCAGCCTGCACAAAGGCCCAAGGAAAGGCAAGCCTTCCTCATCTCCAGGTTATGAGACAGCTCAGAGTCAAAGCTGCTTCCCCGCTAGCTTGAGAAGCAGGTGAGTTAAAAGGAGTCCTCACTTTATGGGCTAGGGCAGAAACACATGGAATAAAAGAGCCGTTCCCATTGGAAAGGCAGAAATCCTGACTTCAAGGAACCCAATATTTCCCTAATTTTTCTTAACACCTTCAGACCTACAGAATTTGGGCAAACAGCAACTTGAGTAAATCCTTTCATTTCAAAGATGGGGAGACAGAAAACCCAGAGAGGCGACGCGGTTTGCCCTAAGTCTACGCAACTCATCCGTGCATCTCATCGTTAATATTCACACAGGGACCCAAGAGAGATTTTGAAAACAAATGAATCTAAATGTTAAAATGGCAAATTTCTCCTGAATCAAAAAAAAAAGCCTCGATCAAACAGCCCCGATAAATTAAAAAACTCACTCCAGTAAGTCAGCTTTGCCTCTGTAAAGGGCCGGCAAACAAGAAAGCTGGAGGTAGCCGTGCCCGGCATTGAAATGGCAGATAGCTGCTGCCGCCAGTAATTCATCACGGAATTGAAAGCATTACATATGGGAAGAGCAAAAATCTAATTCCAGCTCATTTCAATGAGAATTGATCTAAGAGTTCATTACACAAGGTAATTTTTACGAACACAACTTTGAACGTGTCTTCAAATGAGATTAAGAATCTCTCCTGAGAGCTAAGACCCCCTAAGGGAAATTTGCATACAGATAACGTGACACTAAGTTGCAGATTCCATCTGTGTTCACTTGAACAGGTTTGGTTGTTTTCTTGTTTGTTTCTCTGTTGTTGTTGTTTTTAATGTTTGCTTAATGTTGCAGATGAAGGAGAGAGGGGGCTGGGAAATAGAGTGTGCCTTGTGTGCTCAGCCATGTCCGGCTCTTTGGGACCCCGTGGTCTGTAGCCCGCCAGGCTCCTCTGTCCATGGGATTCTCCAGGCAAGAATACTGGAGTGGGTTACTATTTCCTGCTCCAGGGGATCTTCCCCACCCAGGGATGGAACCTTCACCTCTTGCATCTACTGCACTGGCAACTGGACTCTTAACCACTAGCACCACCTGGGCAGCCCTGGGGAAATCGTCTGGTGTTATTTTAAAAAGGGATCTCAAATCTAAGTTCATTTGTCTCTAAGAGCTGTGTGGCCTTTGTCATGTAACTCCACTTCTGAGTCTGGACTTCTCCTTTGATGAAGAAGCCCTCTATATCTCATTTGATAATTTTGTAAGCAAATGAATGTAAAGCACTTAGCACCGTCTAAAGTTCTTGATGAAAGGTAGCTTTTAAAAGAGCTTTCCAAACCAGAATTTACTATTCTGTGAAGTAAAGATAATAATACCTACATGGCCAGGTATGATTAAAAGAGTGAATGTGTGTGGAGAAAAGGGATCCCTCCTACACTGCTGGTGGGAGTGTAAGTTGGTGAAGCCACTATGGAAAACAGTATGGAGAGTCCTCTGAAAACTAAAACTAGAATTACCATATGATCCAGCAATCCCAGTCCTGGGAGTATACTGGGACAAAACTCTAATTCAAAAATACACATGCACCCCTGTGTTCATAGCAGCAGTGTTCACAAGAGCCCAAACATGGAAGCAAGCTAAATGTCCATCAGCAGAGGAACGGATCAAAAAGATATGGAACATATATGCAACAGAATACTACTCGGCCATAAAAAAGAACAAAACAATGCCATCTGCAGCTACACGGATGCAACCAGAGATTATCATACTAAGTGAAGGAAGTCAGGAAGACAAACGCCATATGATATGACTTGTATGTGGAATCTAAAATATGACATCAGTGAGTGTTTATGCAACAGAAGCAGAGTGACAGATCCAGAAAGACTTGTGGTTGCCAAGGGGGAGCAGGGCGGGGACAGGCATGGAGCGAGAGCTTGGGATCAGAAGATGCAAGCTATTTTATATACAATAGGATGGATAAGCAGCAAGGTCCTACTGCAGAGCACAGAGAACCATATTCAATCTCCTGTGATAAACCATGACGGAAAGAATACCCAAAAAAGAATGTCTATGTGAGTATAACTGGGGCTTCCCTGATAGCTCAGTTGGTAAAGAATCTCCTGCAATGCAGGAGACCCCGGTTTGATTGCTGGGTCGGGAAGATCTGCTGGAGAAGGGAAAAGCTACCCACTCCAGTATTCTGCCCTGGAGAACTCCAAGGTCTGTATGGTCCATGGGGTGGCAGAGAGTCAGACACAACTGAGCAACTTTCACTTCCATGAGTATAACTGAGTCACTTTAATGTAGAGCAGAGATTGGCACAACTCTGTAAATCTGCTACATTTCAATTAAAAAGACAAAAAGACAAGAGTGAATGTGTGTGGAATGCAATTACTGTTCGACCCAACCCCCAGCCCTTTGGGTGGGCTTGAGTGAATGCCTCCAAAATCCAGACACCAACTGGCATCAGGAGTGGGGTTCAGATACCTGGACCCAGAGACACATGATTCCTCAAGCAAAGGAAACGATCCTTCCATCCCTCTTTAAAGTGGCTTTCTGGACTCAAAGAAGACATCTCTTGCTAAATTCAGAAGTTCTCAACCTTAGCTCTTCCTTAGGATCTTCAGGGGTGGGATGGGCTGCTTTTAAAAAACCCCAATACCCACGTTGCCACCAAAACCAATTAAAATGGAATCCCTGGGCAAGGGGCCCAGACATCAGTATCTTTATAAACACCCAGGTGATTCCAGGGAGCGGACAAGGTTGCAGACCACCAGACCTCATGGGAGAGGACAGGGCACTGGGGGTGCTAGTCCCGTGGATGCGTTTCTCCTACACTTCGGCCCCAAAACTTCCACTGGCAGCTTGAAGGGTAACATGATCAACAGACGAAAAAGAGCTGGAGATGTTTTCCCACTTTCCAATGACAAGGTCACGGGGATTTCTGGAGGACGGGACTTTCTGGTTAGCAGAGTAGTTCAGAAAATTCTCTTTAGAAACTTACCCTGGTGTTCCAGTGGTTACCAATCCACCTTGCAATGCAAGGGACACAGGTTCGATCCCTGGCCCTGGAACTAAGATCCCACATGCCAAGGGGCAACTAAGCCCAAGCATTGCAACTACTGAAGCCCAAGTGCCCTAGGGCCCGAGCTCCACAACGAGAGAAGCGACCGCGAGGACAAGCCCGTGCACCGCAGCTGGAGAGTAGTCGCCTCTCAGTGAAGCTAGAGAAAGCCCACTTGCAGCAACAAAGACCCAGAGCAGCTAAAAAATAGATCTTTTAAAAAATCTTAAAAAACACACACACACCCTGAATGACTGGGCCCTACCTCATCCCCTACATCAGTTCGTTTGGTCCAGGGTTAGGCCCAGATATGAACATTTTAAAAATCCCCCAAATGATTCCAGGGCGAAAAGAGAGGTGAGCACCAATCCTTGCGACTCAAAGTGCAGTCCATGGACCAGCAGTGTTGGCCTTATCCAGAAATGCATGGTCTCAGGCTCTACCCCAGACCTACAGAATCAGTAATCTAACATTCTAACAATGTTAACATTCTCACAATTCTAGCATTCTAATCACTGGGTGATTCCTCTGCACAGAAAAGTTTGAGAAGCACGGATACATATAGCAGTGGCCCAAAATGGGATTCCAGAAGTAGCTGGAAGCATGTGGGAGATGGAGTCTAGTCTCCAGAGTGAAAATCAGAAACAGACCAGGGAGAGAGAAACCCTTCACTTATTCACATAAGCTGTAATCGTAACAGGGAAATACAAAATCTGACTCCTTGGTGGATCTGTTCCTTTTTTGTTCTCCTTTGCTTTTGTAACTATAATCACAGAAAGGATGCTGTCTATAGCCAGCAAGCATACATAATAGCCTGCTTGGGGGAACCCTGCCCCTCTGCCTGAAAGTTGGTGTCTTTGTTCAGCTCACAGGAAGACATTCTGACCCTGCCCACCTGTGAATGACTGCAGGAAGAAGAAATGAACACATCCCCTCCCTGAGGCTGGCCAAACCAGGAGATACTCTGCAAGACTTATGGCCTTTTTAATGTACTTCCTCACCTCCTCTCCTTCTCTGTTCTATAAAAGAAACTGGCACCCAAACCCCGATGGGATGGTGCTCTAGGACTCTTCCTGCCGTCATCTACTCAAACGTCCAGCTTTCGATGCCTGGCCAGACCTGCCATGCAGCAAGCAGACCAAGCTTGGGCTCAGTAACATTATGGACTGTGCAGTGTGCCCGGCAGGTACTGAGTGCTCCGGGCAGGTACCTGGCTTCAGGCTGTCAAGACACCAAAATAATCAAATGAGAAGCCTGGAGATGTCACTTTAAAGCTCTAAGATGCTTCTGACGACAGCCTGGGCCAGCCACACGTGAGTTCTCTGAGACAAAAAAACTTCATCCCTGCAGCTGACAAGCCAGGCACAGTCCAGATCCTCTGGAAACTTTTACTGAAGGAATGCCAGACACTCCTGCTTTGGAACAGGGTCACCACAGGCAGAAATGGGCTAGGGCCCAGGAGCTGGAAGAGGCTGGGGTGTGTGTGTGAGGGACGTGCAGGCTGTGGTGCCCTTGGGCTGGATACAGCACAGAGGTTGAGAAACTTTTTCGGAAAAGGGCCAGATGGTAAATATTTCAAGCTTTCCGGGCTGTGCTAGGTCTGTTGCAGCTACTCGATCCTGCCCTTGTGAAAACACAAAAGCACCGTGGACGATCGGTAAACAAATGAACAGCCAAACTTGGTCCACAACAAGGGGTTGAGGGTGGATTCAACCCCCTCCGGGCTGTGGTGTGCCAGCCCCCGATCTGAGTGAGGACCGGGAGGAAAAAGCTGAGATGCAGCCACAGTCTCTGAGATCAGAGACTGGGAAGAGGTCACAGGAGGCCTTGGCCTCCCGGCAAAGGAAGGGAGATCTTGACTCAGCAGTGAGGAGCTGGGGTGGGACTTTGGACCATAGAATAAAACCCTTGGAGGCCAGCAACTTGGCAGAGGTGTGTGAGATGAGATCAGGAACTGGGGAGAGGGCGGATGGTGGGGGACAAGGGCACTGGGGATGGTCCCCAAGAGAGCTGAATGACAGAGAACCAGAGTGAGCGACTGCAGAGGAAGCCTGGCAGGGGTGGATGCTCTGGTGACAATCCACAGGGCTGAAGGTAGGAAGGATGATGGGGGAGTCACTGAGTCTGTTTCCGGTCGCTGGGGAGGATGCTGTGGCCTGACACAGGAGAGCCGGCGTGATCTGTGGGCGGGCAGGGAACTGAACCTGGGAGCCCAGGTGAGCGTGTGGCACACAGCCCGGACCCACTGCAGCTGGTCATCCCCACCAACCTGAGCATGCAGGCAGCTGGAGAAGACATTCAAGAAAAGGTTAGACTTGCTGGGCCTGCCAGAGAGCTGGCAGGCTGAAAGCCAAATCTGTGAGATGATGCTCACCCAGGGCTGGGGGTAAACTTAGCTCCCCAGGGGGTGAACCCCAGCACCTCAAGGGTGAATCGAGCTCCCCAGGGGTGAATCCCAGCTCCCCGAAAGTGAACTCAAGCCCAGCTCCCCAGGGGTGAACCCCAGCACCTGGAGGGTGAGCCCCAGTTTCCCTGGGGTGAATCCCAGCTCCCCAGGGGTGAACCCCAGCACCTGTAGGGTGAGCCCCAGTTTCCTGGGGGTGAATCCAGCTCCCCAGGGGTGAATCCCAGCACCTCAAGGGTGAGCCCCAGCTTCCTGGGGTGAACCTCATATCCCCGGGGGTGAACCCCAGCTCCCTGGGGTAAGAAGGTATCTCAGAGCCACATCCTCTGACTTCGATGTGGCCCAAAAGCCCTGGGGATGCTGTGAAGGAAGAGAGCTGTTTGGTGGTTCAGAGCAGGGCAGAGACACCGTGTTTCTAACAAGCACCCGTGTTGCCCAGGCTGCATACCCAGGACCACACTCTGAGAAGCAAGGCCTCAGAACTCATTCCCACCTCTCCCCGCTGCCAACCTTGTCTCCCAAGCAAAGTGCCGTGACGCCCTTTAAGTCGCTATTTGTTGGGTGGCTAATCATATGCCAGACGCCGGTGATACTGAGAAAAGAGCAAAAGCAGCAAAGATGGGAGTCCTTGTGATGAGAAATTCTCATCTGTGACTCATCCATTCCTCGCTTTGGGCCAGGAGGGGTTTCCACTAATGGCCCGTCCCCCATATGATTTAATGACGTGAATACAGGGAGCCAAACTCTGGAGCCAAAACTCCATCCCATCAGCTCAGAAGGGGAAGCAAGCGGTCCCTCAAGGCTGGACCATGAGTCCCAAGCTAGTGCACTCTCCCCAGATCGAGGCCAAACTTACCCTGGAAAATTCTAAACTGAAGCAAGTTTTTCCATTACGACGCTGGACGCAAGGCATAAGGAATGCCAAATCCAGTGGGCTGGGGGCTGGGGCACCTGCGCTTAGACGATTCTGAGAAGAGATACCTCCGCAAAGCTCCTGCAATACAAATAAATCCCCCAAATAAAAGGGAGATAATTTAATGGAGAATTTGGTGACTGGTGCGTATTTTACGGGCATCCTTTTCAGAAGCGGCTCTTTGTTACGGTCCCGGGGGGCGCGGTCCCGGCAGCGCGCTGCCATGCTGCCACCTAGTGGTGATGGGGAGAGCTGCTGCGGAAGTCGAAGCGTCCAAACCCCCGAAGCGACTTAGGGAGGCTGCATCCTGTTAACACCAGTCGGGGCGGTGGCTGTTTTTAGCTGGGTCTCTCCTTCTGTGCCACTTTCATCATGGAAACTGGCTCTCTAGACCCAAAAAAACTGCGACGTGCTCTGCAAAAGCTGTTCGAGAGCCAATTTTAGCTACATTTCTTGGAATTTGGACTCCCGAGAGGGAGGAGGGACGTGTGGTTCCCAGGAAGTTGGGCATCTTTTTAGAACCTAGTACCTGGAGGCCGATTCTGGCCATGAAAGCTGCGAGATCACAGTTCCCCTTGGGTTTCAGCTTCTGCAAAGGGATATAAATTTGAGGGTTGGGGGATGGTTAGCAGCAGCAACCGCTGAGTCCTCGGAGCTTTACCATTAAGAGCTTTCTTCATTTGGACCATTCTAACTGATGCCTCGAAATAACCCTAAGCAGAAGAAGAGAATGGAACCCATTTTACAGATGAGGAAATTGAGGCTTGGAAAAGTCAAGTGACTCGGCCAAGATCATATAGCCAGTAACTAGCTAAGCCTTGATTTGAATTCTAGAGTCTGTCTGTTGACCTAGAAGTCAGACAAAACAATCAGTCAAGAGTTGAAAGTCCAGGGCTGGTCCCCACTCTGCTGCCAACTCATTTGACACTTGAGAACTGGAAAAGCCTATCGGTTTCCCTTTGTGGTATACCCCAGCACCACAGAGAAGGCGTTTGGGGCTGTCTGTGATTGATTAGTGATGTCTGGCTCGGGTAGGTGACCAAAGACTAAAGCACACTTAGCCTAGGGTTAGGCATTAGGTGAACCATTACAGATTTCTGAGCAAGGAGTGTTTTCGTGAGACGTCTCAGGCCACAGTGCGCAGAGTGGAGATGAGAGAGAGCAGAGAGCCTGGAATTCTACGAGGCAGCATTTTCTTCCAGATACACTGGACAAAAGACAACCTACTGAGCCAAACTTCATAAAATATTTTTACAGTGTCCTCCACTTCCTAAATGGTTGTTTTAACTCAAAAAAAAAAAAAAATCTCATTCAGGAGTTCTAAGGAACTCTATTAACCCTTTCTCCCCCCACCCCAAATATTCCTCATAATCTTGTTCTCATATGACTGGCTCATTAGAACAATTGGAGGTAGCACATAGACTCAAGGAATAACTAGAATAGGCGAGAATGGCTTGATAATCAGTTGGTTAGTTTTCAGTGACTACTCACAGTGCTTTAACATTGGGATGTCTTCTCTGTGCTGTGTTTAATTGCTCAGTTGTGTCTAACTCTCTGTGACCCCATGGACTGTAGTCTGCCAGGCTCCTCTGTCCATGGGGATTCTCCAGGCAAGAATACTGGAGTGGGCTGCCATGCCCTCCTCCAGGGGATCTTCCCAACCCAGGGAGGATCTGGGACCCAACCTGCTGCATTGCAGGTGGCTTCTTTACCATCTGAGCCATCAGGGAAGCCCAAGAATACCAAAGTAGCCTATCCCTTCTCCAGGCGATCTTCCCAACTGAGGAATCGAACCAGGGTCTCCTGCATTGCAGGAAATTCTCTGAGGGGTGCCTAATTTGAGATTGGGAGTGAGGTGGCCAGTAACCAGAGACAACCCCCAGACATCCTCACCATACCATCACCAGCTGATCAACATCTCTGCTGGTCAGAGAACAATCTTAGGTGGCCTAGTCAGCTTCAAGGTATCAACATGATGGACTAAAATCACAAAACTGAGATGCTGAAATGAATCTTTATGCTTTCCCTTATCAACTGCTTAAAACATTTCTATTGTGTGCCCCAGTACGTTAGAGGTGGGTGGGGTCCATCTTTCTGTTTCCTGTTGAATCCTCCCAGAGCATCCATTGTGGACCATGGTAACTGAGGTTTTCAGAAACCAAGCATTGTCCCTCCATTCCCCTTCTAGTAACAAAATCTACTCCCAACCACTGATGCGGACATAGGCCCCAGTCCAGACCTGGCCACTCCCACTGTATTACTTCTAGGGGTGGGCACTGAGCTAAGCCAATCAGAAGCCCAATCAGAAGCCTCCTTGAAGCTGTTCTCTTGCCATCGAGGTTGTTAAGGATATCCGGGAGGATATGGAGTCAGAGCTTACGGCCACCATGTTGCTCACTATGTGGACCAAACTGTGGGAGAAAATGAATTCAGACACAGAGGAACTGGTCTTCAGGTCAATCTCAAGACACCATGGTGTCTGCAGCTCCTCCTTCACGTCCATGAACTATCTGAGAATTCTTCTTGACCCCATGAATCAATATATTTCCTCCACTGTCAGTTTCAATGGGGTTCATGTCACTTCCCATGTTCTGACATGATTCACCATCCCTGAACCATCCCTGAATCTGTCTCCTTTTCTTGATCTCCTCTAGTGATGGGGGCCTCCCAGTCTTGACATAGCCCTTCTTCTTTGAAAGTGCAGAAAGCTCTTTCATAGAAGAAGCCAAAATTCGCCTCACAGGGCACATATGTATACACATAAACACACATATTCATGTATACAGAGACACACCAATATGTGCAAGCATATCCACATGGATGCACACATGTGATGACTTATAAATACATGTGTAACATATACATTCGTAAACACACAGACCCACATACAAGTGCACATATACATCTACACAGAGAGAGATACACAGGCACATTAGTGCCACACATATACACAATTACAAGCACATTTAGACACATACGGGGCTTCCTGGGTGGCTCAGACAGTAAAGAATCTGCCTGTAATGCAGGAGATCCATGTTCAATCCCTGGGTCAGGAAGATCCCCTGGAGACAGGAATAGCAACCCACTCCAGTATTCTTGCCTGGAGAATTCCAAGGACAGAGGAATCTGATGAGCTACAGTCCATGAGGTCGCAAAGAGCCGGCATGACTGAGCAACTAACACACACATAGACGCATACACATATGCATATGTGTATGTGCACACCCAGATATACAGATACAAACATGATATACACCTGCATTACAGACACACTGCCACTTCACACATACACATACGTACACACATAAACACATGCACAGAGGTGCACACGTGTACACACTATACAAACACACACCCATACACTCACAGACATGTCAAAATACACACACACACACATACACAAAGACACAGAGACACAGACATACACTCAGAGACACAGATACATACACACAGAGACACACATCAGGGCTCCTTACATAACTGCTGAGGACAAAAGAACCCTCAATTCACGTCACACGTCACCTGGAATGATGACCCCACACACATTTTGACCCATTCTCCCTCCTCTACAGTTTTTAAATCATTCTCCCTGCAAACAAAAACCCTCCCCTGTTAAAAAAAAAAAAATGGATATTTACTGCCCACCTCTCACCACCTTCAGGGCTGGCATTGGCTTCTCCCATCACCATGGCAACCCTGCCACCACCACCCCCCTCTACCCAGCACTTGCCATTCAAAAAATGTGTGCCCTTCAAACCTGTTCAAGAATGTCAAAGTGACATCGATACCTTCCAGAGAGGTGACCCTAATTTTGAAGGCAGCTCCAAGGACTTCTTGAAGGGAGGGTGCAGAATGACTGTGCTGGCCACGGGGGTGAGTCACCAGGAGAAGGCAGTGCTGCCAGTCCCCGTGCCTTTGGAGTCTTATTTTTTAACGCCGCAGGCAGTCCTGACAAATGCCTGGTTTACCTCCCCAACCACTGTCTGTAAAAGCGTATAATCGAGGTCTCCTTTATGTGATGTCCCCGATCAGTTATAACATTTTACATCATAAAAATGAGCCTCAGGAATAAATTCTTGATTGTTAACGTGGTGCTTTTAAGAAATATGGGTGCTCAGAGCCTCAGAGACATTAAGTCACCGGCCTGAGATCACACAGGAGAGCCAGGATTTGAACACAAGTCTGACCCCAGGCCCCTGCTGCATAACTCTCCCTTCCCACAATTGGGTGGCTGGCCTTTTCAATCTCACGTAGGATCCTTAGCTCTTCCTTCACGTCCTTGAGAGGCCTCACCCCAAGCTCTAAGCTCCACTCGTCCAAACTGCTCTGTGTCTCTCTGCACGTTCATTTCCTAGGGCTGTGCGAGCAAGGTGCCTCCAGCTGGGTGGTTTAAACAATAGGCGTGCACTGTCTCACAGTTCTGGAGGCCCGAAGTCCAAGACCAAGGGGGCGGCAGGGTGGGCTCCTTCTGGGGCTGCGATGAGACATCTGTCCTGTCTCCTCGGGCGCCTCCCACTCGCTGGCCGCTGTGCTGGCCCTTGACTGTAGAAGCCTCTCCCGGGCTTGGCCCCTGTCCTCACATGGTTGTGACTGCGCCCCAAGGGGCTCGGTAGCTGCCCAAGGCCTTTGGGGGGGGGGGTCCCAGTCCAAGAGATACCTTTGGGAAGAGCCACCAGGAAGGGGCCCAGCCGGCGGCAGAGGGAGACCTGGGGACACTGAGCCGGGGTTCCGGGTGTTCGCTCCCAAGGCTGAGAGGTCTCGGCCTGCAGGCGGGTGAGCTGGGGGAGCAACCCACCTCCTCACCTCACTGGTGCCTGAGAGGGACGCTGGGGCTCGAGGAGACCAGTAACTGTCCGCTGGGTCTCAGGCTCATTCACACACTCACACACATATACGCACTCACATACATAGACTTACACACATAGACTTACATACACATGCACACACACACACATGCACACATATACACTCACATACATAGACACTCACAAACACACATATACACTCACACAGACACATATACAAACACACACACACACACACACACCTACACATAAACACACTTACACAAATGCACTCAAAGAGAACATACACAAATCTACATTCACACACACACAACTAACATGCATACACACAGGCATGTGTGAACACATATATACCTACACATCTGCACATATAAACACATGCACACATTCACATACACATATGTATACCTAAACACACACACACACACCCCTCCTCTGCCCGTGCTCTGCCAGCAGTTCACAACCAAGAAGCTGCATTCCAAGCAGTCCTGAGGTGTATTACCATCTATTGCTAATAATGAATCCCAAATGTTGCAAATGTATGTACAAGTAGATTCAAGGTTATGCCTATGAAACATCGATTCACTCACTGCATTCTGATTAGGCTCTTTCCATGGGAGAGGAAAGGAGGGGATTTTTGGTGGGAGCGTGAGCAAGGGTGTGTCCACATGTGATGGAATAGAAAGCCTGGGACAGCCTCTCTGGACCCCAAGCCCTGTGAGATACATACAGAAATGCCAAGCTGCCTTCTTCATGACAGACATACATGCCTGAACTGGGGATGGCCTTGGAGGAGGAAAGGAGGTGCTCCTGGCCAACAGAGATCCGGGAAGACTCCCAACCTCACCGGTGACCCTGAATGCAAGTTGGAAAGAGGAAGCACCATTATTCACCATCCAACTGACAAACAGTGTTGCCTTTGACCCTCACCGCTACTGGCAAGGGTGGAGGGTTAGAAAGAGGGACTCCTTCAAACATGGTGGAGAGGGTTATAATTGACAGACCCATTATGGAGGTTTTCTGGGATCTAAATGCCACCGTCTTTATGACCTCAACTCCTACTTCTTCCCCCGCTTGCTCTTTCTACCCTAAGACTTACTTGAACTCACCAGGTATGTCCCTGCCTCAGGGCCTTTGCACGTCAGTTCCTGCTGCCTGGAATGCTCTTCCCCCAACTTTCTGTGTGGCTCATTGCCTTTAAGTCTTTGGTCGCGTATCAGATGTGTCCCTAGCCACACGTTAACTCCCATACATGCACACACATTTTCTCTTCCTCTTCTTCCCACTTTCCACTTTCTTTCTCTCTAACCCTCTTCTCTGCCTTCTCTTTTTCCATAGCATTCACAAGTCACCAGATAATGCATGCTTTACATATTTTTGTTATCATCTGCCTCCTCCCAACACATTCCCACAAAGAATATCAGATCCAAGGTGGGTGGGGCAGAGATTTTGTGATTTCATTGTTTCTTACTGTGTCTCCAAAGCTTGGAGTGAGCCGGTGCTAGATGGGCAATGTATATTTATTGAAAGACTTAAGATTTCAAATGCTGATAACCTTTGATTCCACTTTTAAGAAACCATCTGTATTCCTCTCCTGTTGCCACACAACAAATTATCAACTGGACACCCACATGTCCTCTCCCCGTTCTATGGGTCAAGCTCAGCCAGGCATGGCGGGAGGCTCTGCTCAGACTGAAATCACCTCCCTGGGTGCTGTATTCTTCTCTGGAGCATAGAACCCTCTTCACGCTACCTGCTGTTACCTGCAGGATCCAGTTCCTTGCTGTTGTCGGACTAACATCCCTGATTCCTTGCTGGTTGTCAATCTTAGGGTTCTCCCAGCTGCTGGAGGCCACTCGAATTCCTCTCCACATAGACTTTCTATCTTCAGGAGGACACGGCATGTCGTATTATCTCAGGCTTCAGATCCCAGAACCTGTTTCTGCTTTAAACCTTATGCTTTCAAGAGCTCAGGTGGGAGTTCCCTGACGGTCCAGGGTTAAGACTCCAGTCTTCCAGTGCAGGGGTTGCGGGTTTGATCCCTGACTGGGAAACTGAGATCCCATATATGCTGTGTGGTACAGCAAAAAAAAAACAAAAGGACTCATGTAATCAGACGATACCCACCTGGATAATCTTCATGCCTGAAATTAACTGACTTGGGACTTTAGTGACATCTACAGCATCCTGAGCTCCGAAGAATTGGTGGTTTTGATCTTTGGTGTTGGAGAAGATTCTTGAGAGTCCCTTGGACTGCAAGGAGATCCAACCAGTCCATCCTAAAGGAAATCAGTCCTGAATGTTCATTGGAAGGACTGATGTTGAAGCTGAAACTCCAATCCTTTGGCCACCTGATGCGAAGAGCTGACTCATTTGAAAAGACCCTGATGCTGGGATAGATCGAAGGCGAGAGGAGAAGGGGATGACAGAGGATGAGAAGGTTGGATGGCATCACTAACTCAATGGACATGAGTTTGAGTAAATTCCAGGAGTTGATGATCTACAGGGAGGCCTGGCCTGCTGCAGTCCATAGGGTCACAAGGAGTCAGACATGACTGAGCAACTGAACTGAACTGAACAGCATGCTTTCCAGCAATGCCTAGATGAGTGTCTGAATACCCTGCGAACAGGAATCTTGGGCTAAAACCTTTCTGTGCCTCTGTATCCTCTTCTGTAGGATGGAGATGCTAATAATAGTACTATCCCACAGGGACTGTCTGGATTCATTAAGATAGTGCATGGAAAGTGCTCAGTACTCTGTTGGACCAGAAGGGGGGCTAAATTCGGAGGGGCTGTCACCATCACTATTATTAGTGCTATCATTACCATCATCACCACCACCATCATTACTGGTATTTCAGATGTGCCAGAGGGCTCTCTTTATTCTGCAGGGTATGTGTCAGGATGCCAGAATGTGGTGTTTCAGTACATCCAGATATGACACTCTTTACTCTGCTGTAGATAGAGATGCGGGATGTCTTGACTGTTATTTATACCGATAAGGCAAGCGGCATTGTCGGTTACATAGACAGCGATCAGGCACATTACAGCTATTTTAGGAAGGGTTTCTGGATGTTATGTACACAGTGAAGGAGATGTGTCTATTTACTCCACACAGACCTGGCAGGTTTGGGTTGGTTACATATGCTTGGCTTACATTGCTGGCATATACAGTGATGCAATCGCAGAAGAGACTGGGAAAAACTTGAGATTCAACAAGAGTGATGAGGGGGTTCCCTGGATACAGGACAGGTGGGTTGAAAACCAAGAATGTCCCCGGCAAACCAGAGCAAGTTGGTCAGATACAACCAGGGCCGGGGCCCCCCGAGCACCACCCATGCGTACGCCCACACATGTGACCGCGTAGGAGCACGGGCTGTGGAGTCGGGTGGTCCAAGTTCAAATCCCGTCTCCACCCCTTTCTGGTCATGGAACTTCAGCAAGGCCAGCTGCTCAGTCCTAAACTGGAGCTAATAAGGGAACCAAACTCAATGGTTGTGAAAATTAAATGAGTTAATAAATAGAAAATGCTAAGAGTCGTGCCAGGCCCATAGTAAACACTCAATAAGCCTTGGTGCTTATTGTTATGGTTATATCTGCCAGTATCTCTATTATCTATTTAAATATTTCCTTATACCTACACACTCTTAAAAGGTATAAAGTGTATTTATTGTAAGAGGAAACCATACGTTCCTGCCCAAATTGGAAAGCTGGCGCTCTTAGCCATAAATAGAAGGTAGTTAGAAACGCAAATGCAGAACTGTTTAGCGAGTAGCAGCAGATCAGGCTCCCCTGATGGAAACCCAGATGTTCTGGACAAGTGGAGACGGGCTTGGACGTAGGGAGGGACAAGATGAGGCCAAGGAAGCCTAAGGATGGATTAGTGACAGGTCTGGGGACACCAGTCCAGATCCAAACACATCACACAGTGTCCCAGGGCCACCAAGAAAGAGCCCACAAGGAGACTCCTCTGGTGGTCCTGTGGCTAAGACGCCGCACTCCCAGTACAGGGGGCCTGGGTTCGATCCCTGGTCATGGAACTAGATCCCACATACCACAGCTAAAAATCCCATGTGCCACAGCCATGATCAAAGATCCTGCGTGCAACAAGTAAGCCCCGGTGCAGCCAAATCCATAATAGAGGGGTCGGTTGGGGGAGGGATTTCAAGACAGAGGGGACGTATGTATACCTATGGCCGATCCATGTTGATGTATGACAAAAACCATCACAATATTGTTAAGTAATTATCCTCTAAATGAAAAATAAGAAAAAGATCCCTGAGGAAGTACTTGGCCTTTCACAAAGCAGGTGTCTAAAATACCTCTAGTTTGGACTTCTCTGGTGGTCCAGTGGTTAAGAATCCGCCTGCCAATGAAGGGGACATGGATTCGATCCTGAGTCCGGGAACTAACATCCCACACGCCACGGGGGCCTGAACACCACCACTGCTGAGCCCAGATGTCCTAGAGCCTGTGCTCTGCAAAAGAGACGCCGCCGCAATGAGAAGCCTGTACACCGCAGCTAGAGAGTAGCCCCCGATCGCTACAACTAGGGAGGTGGGAGGTGGGTTCAGGACGGGGAACACATGTACACCTGTGGCGGATTCAAGTCAATGTATGGCAAAACCACTACACTATTGTAAAGTAATTAGCCTCCAATTAAAATAAATAAATTTATATCTAAAAAAGAGCAAGAAAGCCCACATGCAGCAACAAAGACCCAAGCAAGCAAAAATAAGGTTTTTTTCAATTTTTTAAAATTAAAAATAAAGAAAATGCCTCTAGTCTGTTCTCACCTAAGCTGGTCCTCAGCAGACAGGTTAGAGTTGCTGTTAGCGTCCTTCCTGCACTGGCTCTGCCCCTGAGGACAAGGTCCATCACCTCTCTGAGTCTCAGTGATCACCATCTGCAAAATGGGCATCATGACGCCAGCCTCTCAGGGCCCCTAAGAGGATCCGGTGGGATAAACACCGTCTATGACTATCAAAGGGTGAGACTGTTGGATGGCATCACCAACGTGATGGACATGATTTAGAGCAAGCTCTGGGAGTTGGTGATAGACAGGGAAGCCTGGCGTGCTGCAGCCCATGAGGTCATAAAGGGTCGGACACGACTGAGCGACTGAACTGATGACCATCAAACCATTCCCAAAACGTTCATGTTGACCGCCTGGCCTTTTCAAACACCAAGAATCACCCTGTGGCAGCTTTTCATCACTTGGGTGGAAGCTATCTCGTCCCCCTAACCTCATTTGTCTGGAGGAGCCATGAAGGTTCATGTATAATCAGAGAGCTAGTTAGAAGGCTGAGAATGAAGGGATGTTAATTTTACCACTTTTAAGTAATTGTTCTTTGTGTGTGTGTATGTGTTTGTAATTTTTTATTTTTGGTACTTGAAAACCTGGGCTCCCACTTAAAAATATTTCAAATGTTGAGCTTGAATCACAGTACGAACCTCAAGTTACAGGCTCATAATACAATTAGGGCAGCTACTTATTATCTCCCATTATTGAATAATATGCTTGTTAATAGCTCTCCCTGTTCATGGCACCATTCCCATGCTAAAAAATAAACATAAACACCGAGACCCAGGATGACTGAGCGCTGAACCTGACCTCTGAGTGGCCAGCGGCAGCACAGTGGGCATGACCATACCCAGCCTGGGGTCACCTCTCTGATCCTCTTGATCCAGGAGCCCTCACCCGCCAGGCTGCGTAGCAACATCCAAGAATGAAAGGCTCCACACATATTTTATCTGGTGTCATCCTCACCGCATCCTTGCAAACCGTGCACTATTACCAGGAATCCCCCATCCACAGATAAAGAGACCGAGGGTCAGAGAGGTCCCTTGACTTGCCCAGCCAAGCCAGAACCGCGAGGCAGTGTCAAAACCAGGATCCAGACCCTGCTGTCCACTTTACACATGTGGGTGACTGTGTGTGTGTCCCTTCCCACAAAATAGGTACTCATCTGTGTCACGCCCTCCCTTCCCCCTGCTTTCCTGCCTCCTTTATCCTCCCAGCGTGGGTGCTGAATGCAAGGAAGGGGGCCTCTCCTTAGGATGATGACAGATCGACTGTGCACGTCTATGTGCTCAGAGCTGCTACCCAGGAGGGCTGTGTGTGCTCCCTTCTGGGCTGAAACTGTCTTCGTGAAAGAGCTGGGAATCATATAAATAGCTCCGGTACATGCCATCAGCTGCCGTCAGGCTCTGATGTTACCTTCTCCTCCCCTGAGATGACTCAGGGACTCGGAGAACAAAAGGCCTCAAACTGCAGGAGCATCTGTCCCATGTCAGTGAAGATGCTGAGTCCAGAAATCATCATCATCCTTCACCAGGGCTCGCCTCCTCTCGCCCCTCAGCCCCGGCCTGGTCCACCGTTCCCACTTCAGAGAGAAGAAGCCTGCAGAGCACGGCAAGGCCCGCTCCCCAGTGAACAGATGGGGAGACGGAGGTCCACAGAAACTGCATCAGCAAACGTGGAGGTGAATGTTGGGGTGTCAGCTTAGGCCAGGCTATGGTGCCAATTGTCTGGGCTAAACCCTAGCCCAGATGTTGCCACGAAGGGATAGTGTAGATGTGATGAACGCGTAAAACCAGTTGACACTGGGTGAAGGAGCTTGCCCTCCATAATGCAAGGACTTCATCCAATCAGCTGAAGACTTCAAGAGCAAAAACTGAGGTTTTCTGGAGAAAAGGGAATTCTGCTTCAAGAATTCAAAACAAAGATTTGGGCCTGAGTGTTCAGCTTGTTGGATTTTTGCACTTGCCAGCTCCCACCATTGTGTGAACTCATTTCTTAAAATAAAAAAATACACATACTTAATACGCATATGTATTTAAATAAAGGTTTGTATTTTAGGGGCTTCTCTGGTGGCTTACATGGGAAAGAGTCCACCTGCAACGCAAGAGACCCAAGTTCAGTCTCTGGGTCAGGAAGATCTCCTGGTGAAGGAAATGACAACTCACTCCTGTATTCTTGCCTGGAAAATCTCATGGACAGAGGAGCCTGGTGAGCTACAGTCCATCAGGTCACAAAGAGTCAGACACTACTTAGCGACTGAACAACAACAAAATAAAGTGTGTATTTATATTTATTTATATATTTAAATATATAAAAATATAAGATTTAGTCACTCAGTCATGTCTGACCCTTTGCTTCCCCATGGACTGCAGCACGCCAGGTCTCCCTGTCCTTCACCATCTCCCAGAGTTTGCTCATATATAAAATATATTTTATACATATACACAATTGGTTCTGTTTCTCTGGAAGGCCCTAATAGCAGGTAAAGACAGACAAAGCCTAAGAGGGTAGAGAGAGCAGGAGAGTCTATGTGCGTGAAGCATGTTTTACGCTCCAGAAGCTCTTGCCCGTGTGATCTTGTTAAAGCTTTACCCATCACCCAGAAATGCAGTCTGCACCATTTCTCCAGATTCAGGGGGCCCAGGTGACTTCCCTAGGGTCCCTGGCTGAGAATCAAAGCTGCGCCCTCTGCCTCCATCATTCATACTCTCCACACACTTCACTGTCAGCAGGAGGAGGGTACCTGAGAGTCTGGGCACATTATTCCTGTCCAGGATGCCAAGAGGAATTCTTCCTCAAATTCGCCTACAAAAAGTAATTGAGGTCAGAAAAAAGTTGAGCTTTACTTAAGCTGCAAAATCTAGAAAACCCAACTCAAGCTTTCTTGAACAATAAAGAGAACATCTTGGGACTTCCTTGGTCCAGTGGCTGGGACTCCGATCTCCCAATGCAGGGAGACCCGGGTTCGATTCCCTGGTCAGGGAACTGGGATCCCACATGCCCCAACTAAGAGCTTGCATGTTGCAACTGAAGATCCTGCATGCCGCAAATAAAAGAACCCACATGCCGCAACAAGGGGCTTCCCAGGTAGCACTGCTGCTACTGCTCAGTAACTTCAGTCGTGTCTGACTCTGTGCGACCCCAGAGACGGCAGCCCATCAGGCTCCCCTGTCCCTGGGATTCTCCAGGCAAGAACACTGGGGTGGGTTGCCATTTCCTTCTCCAATGCATGAAAGTGAAAAGTGAAAGTGAAGTCGCTCAGTCGTGTCTGACTCAGCGACCCCATGGACTGCAGCCCACCAGGCTCCTCCGTCCATGGGATTTTCCAGGCAAAAGTACTGGAGTGGGCAATGGCAAGTGCCATTGCCTTGGTAAATAACCCGCCTGTCAGTGCAGGAGACGTAAGAGACACGAGTTCAGTCCCCAGGTCAGGAAGATCTCCTGGAGAAAGGCATGGCAACCCACTCCAGTATTCTTTCCTGAAGAATCCCATGGCCAGAGGAGCCTGGTGGACTTCAGTCCACAGGATCACAAAGAGTCAGACACGACTTAGCACATATGCTGCAACAAAAATCTCGTGTGCCTCAACTGAGAGCCAGGGGAGTTAAATAAATAAATAAATGCATTTTTAAAACAATAAATAAATAAAGGGAACATCTTGGCTCCTGTGAGGGAAGCCCAGAAGGAGACTTTCACACACTGGCTGAGAACGAGAGTGCCAACAGCAACCACAGATAGGGTTCCCATGGCTCCTCCAGGCGGCAACCTTTTCCGGCTCTACACTGTGGCCCTGGAAGCTTCTAGCATTCATCACCTGGACTGTCAGCAGCTCCTTCAGTCACAGAAATCCGCCCCCCCACTTCTAGTTCTGAGCCTTGGGATTCTGACTCACTGGTATGGCTCTCTTCTCTTTTGCCTGACCTAATGAAGATGCAACTCGATAATGGTGGTTAAGAAAAAGCCATACTGGCTAGGTTCAAACCCCGGCTCCATCACGTACCTGCTGGGGACCTTGGACAAAGCCTTAACCCCTCTGTGTCTTCATTTTTTCCATCTATAAAATATGGACAATAATTGTACTTCCCTCAAAGGCTCATGGTGGAGATTAAATGGATGAACACACACGTACAAAATGCTTAGATAAGTGACTAGCACACAGTACAAAGGATATGGAAGTGACTGTTAATTAAATTACTGGAGGGAATTCTCTGGCAGTCCGGTGGTTAGGACTCTGCACTTTCACTGCCAAGGACCCAGGTTCAATCCCTGGTCAGGGAACTAAGATCCCACAAGCTGTGTGGCATGACCAAACAATAATAATAATTAAATTACTGGAGGGGGGGATTGAAATGTGTTAACCTGACATGTGACATGTGCACATCCCTTAGTTAGAACTGGGATCTGCCGCACCAGAGCCACAAGGATTAAAAGAGGCAGAGGATGACTCTCCGAGAGGAAATGAATGTGCTATTAGCACAAGAAAGAGAAATGGAGGGAAGAAAGGCCCAGACAGCAGCTGCCTAATAGCGTGGCCCCAGTGAAACATCCGATTAGTTTCTTTCCTGTTGGGTACAAACCTGAGGTCAAAACCACCTTAAATTGGAAAGATAAAAAATATCCTAATTACGTGCAAGAGTACAATGGAACAGGTCGTTCTTTCCTGCTGTTACAGCTGTCTTTGTGTTTCTGCCCACTGAAAATGAAACCCGTAAAAATCAGGCATTTAAAATCTACCTTGGGCTCAGTCACTCATTCAACAGACATTTAATGAGCCCTGGAGAAGGGTTTCCCTGAAACTAACCAGGCTTAAGCATCAGGGGCCCTCTCTTACTTACATGGGTCCCTTGCAAGGCCAACCACCTACTGTGACATTTGTAAATCTATGAGCTTTGGGTTCCACAAAATCTGAATTTGTCCCGCCTGAGCTCCGATTAAGTGGCAGGTATTACAGGTAAAGGAGCTTCTCTGGTGGTTCAGTGGTAAAGAATCTGCCTGCCAATGCAGGAGACATGAGTTCAGTCCTGGTCTGGGAAGATGCCCTGGAGAAGGAAATGGCAACCCACTTTCCATGGACAGAGGAGTCTGGCAGATTACAGTCCATCAGGTTGCAAAAAGTCAGACAGTACTTAGCAACTGATCAACAACAACTACACATACATGGTGTGTGCTCAGTCATGTTGGACTCATTGCTACTCTGTGTGGTGTACCCCACCAGGCTCCTCTGTCCATGGGATTATCCCAGGCAAGAATACTGGAGTGGGTTTCCATTTCCTCCTCCAGGAGATCTTCCTGACCCAGGGATCAAACCCGAGTCTCCAGCATCTCCTACATTGGCAGGAGGATTTATTTTACCCCTGAGCCACCTGGGAAGCCCCCAACTACAGAAACAGAGATAAATGAATGATTCTGCCTTCATGGAGCGCCCTCTACTGACAGAGACTGAGAATGAGCCCAGGGATGATTTCCCTCTCAGGCAAAATATTTGCTGGGTATTCCATTCATCCAACCCTGGAGGAGGGCATGGCAACCCACTCCAGTATTCTTGCCTGGGGAATCCCATGGACAGAGGAGCCTGGAAGGCTGCAGTCCATAAGGTCACAAAGGATCGGACACAACTGAAGCGACTTAGCACAGCACATTCATCCAGTGAACCGTATGTATTGAGCATTCCAGGATGAGAAGGCAGGAAGAGACTCTGCTGTTAAGGAGCTTATAACCAATCAGTCAACACCAAAAAAAATAGTTTTTTAGAATAAAAAGGATAAGGAAGAATGAGTGGAGGGGTACTTTAGGTCATTGGTCGGAAGAGGTTTCTTTGAAGACAGAAGCTGGTATGTAAAAACGGAGATGCAGCAACTGTGCAAAGAAGAGGGGACAGTTCCAAGCACAAGGAATAGCAAATGTAAGGCCCTGAGGAAGGAATGACCTTAGTGACTGAAGGGAAAGAGAAAAGGCCAAGACAGTCGGAACAAAGTGAGCCAATAAGGGAACTAACAAATGGGATCAAAGAGGTAGGAAGAGACTAGATTATGCAGGACTTTGCTGCCCGGTGGAGGGGGTTGGCTGAGGACTTCCCTGGTAGCTCAGATGGTAGAATCTGCCTGCAATGCAGGAGACCCGGGTTCAACCCCTAGCTTGGGAAGATCCCCTGGAGAAGGAAATAGCAATCAATTCCAGTATTCTTGCCTGGGAAATCCCATGGGCAGAGGAGCCTGGTGGGCTATAGTCCATGGGGTCGCAGATGTTAAATGTTGAAGCCATTGGGGTTTCAGGCAAGGGAGTGATGTGATATCACTAACATTTACAAAAAGAGCTCTCTGGCTGCTGTGGATAGAGCTGATTGCTGAGTGAGAGCAAAGACCAGTTCAGGAGCTTCTTCCTAACCAGTTAGCAAGCATCCTCAAAGTTTTATAACCTGCCATTTTGTAAGTGGCGGGGAAACAGGCTCGCCAGATGCTGTTGGCCGGAATGCAAAAGACACAACTCTGGTGGAGGCGGCTTGACAACCTCCAGCAAAGTTACGTGTGTATTTATCCGTTGACTGGCAATCCCACTTCTAAAAATCTGCCCCAGGACTTCCCTGGTGGTCCAGTGGTTAAGAATCCACCTGCCAATGCAGGGGACACAGGTTCAAGACCTGGCCCAGGAAGCTTCCACATGCCTCAGGGCAGCTAAGCCCATGCACAACTGCCAAGCCCGTGTGCCCTAGAGCCCATGCTCTGCAACAAGAGAAGCCCCAGCACAGCCATCAGAGAGAGCTCTCGCAGCCAAAGATAAATAAATATTTAAAACATAAATAAATAAATCTACCCCCAAAATACACTGGCAAAAAGACAAAGAAGTGTGCAGGAGGCAAATCACTGCAGCATCACTTGTGATGGCAGAAAACTGGGAACCACATATATTGGGGAGCAGGAGCTGGTTGAATTAATATTGAACTTGGATGCAACACCACCCACTACTCAGCTGCCAGAGGAAGGTGGAATGTGTTATAGTCTGCTATTAAAGAGTCCTCATGATGTATGATTAAATGAAAAAAAATCAAGATGGAGAAAACTGTGTATATTATGTTGCCATATTGTGCTGCCTCTTTCTTAAAGAGGTAGAACATGAACATATTTTTTAATGAGAAAATAAATAAAAAATATGAATGGTTTGCTACCAGGGAAGGTAGGACACAGTTAAAAAGGAGAAAGATAGAAGCTAGATTTCAATGAATAAATTGTGTAAATTTGACTTTATAACATTATAAACATTTTTCAAACTACATTTTTTAACTCTAATTTTAAAGTTAATTTTTTAGGGCTTTCCTGGTGGTCCAGTGTTTAAGAATCCACCTGCCAAGGCAGGGGACACAGGTTCTATCCCTGGTTGGGGAACAAGATTCCACATGCCAAGGAGCAACTAGAGAAAGCCCATGTGCCACAACAAAAACACGCATAGCCAAAATTGTAAAAATTAAAAATAAATAAATAAAATTGATTTTTTTTAATTCCTAGAAATTGAAAGAGATCAATGTACAAATAGCTGATTCCATGGTGGAGGCGTAAGATGGCAAAGAACAGAGGCAGAGAAGTAAGAAAAGGAGATTATAAATAGCTTCCAGTGAACATGTGGAAAACCAGGAAAGTGACACCAAAGCCGAGAGAAGGAAGTGTTCTAAGAAGGTGAGAGTGCTGAAAGCCACTGGGATGAAAAGCAACGTGCAGCAGCACTGACCGCTGAATCTGGCAATCTGGAGGCCACCAGTGGCCTTGGCAAAAGCGGTGTGAATGGCACAGCAGAAGCCTGATTGGAGAGGAGAGAATCCAAGGTATAAGTATCAAGAACACCAGCAAAATTAAAAGATTGTTCCGGAAATGTCTGATGAAATTTTTAAAAATAATAGTGACACAGCCAAAGAAACAGATCCAAATCCTGCCATCTGCACACTCACCTCTAATAGGAACCTGGCATTTAGAAAAGGTAAGTGGGAAAGACAAGTACTTTTCCTTATGCTCTTCATCAAAGTGCAGGCGTCATTTCTGCGCGTGGAGATATTTCAGCACAGGAGCATTATCCTGGCTGCCCGGACCCAGCTGAGCCAGTGAAGGTGATCAGAGGCGCCCCACCTCTGAAAGTGATCACGTTAAGGAAGAAAGGTCAGGGACTTGCCTGGTGGTCCAGTGGTTAAGACTTCATGCTTCCAGTGTAGGCGATACAGTTTCGCTCCCTGGTCGGGGAACGAAGACCACACAGCATGGCAGAAATAAAGGGAAAAAGAGAAAAGAAGGAAGATCATCCTTGAGGGATGCTCGAGAGGTAATCCAGCCTCAGGCTTTGAACCAGGGCTCTGTGTACTGTGGGCTCTCCAGAGGTTATAGCCTAACAAACAACAGGAGCTTAATAAGCATTCCGGGCAGATCTGTGGTGCTTCCCCAGTGTGCCTCCCATCTCCACCAGCTCCAAAATCAAGGTCCATGGTGTCTGCTTTGGGTAAAAAGACTCCCTATTTGGATTGCCGTCCACGGAGCGTCTCTCCAGGTATTTCTCTCCACTGGGTTCCCCTCCGCTCCATCTGCCAGCGTCCTCTGCACATTCCACTGCCAGGATGAACCATTGAAAAAACAAGCAAAGAGAGGCCTTTTACTGACACCAGCAGCTGCATGCTGCAGCCCTGGGCCCAGGTGCAGACTCCAGCCACACAGGTTGCAAAGCAAGCCCAGAGCACATCTGTGCTTCCTTCTCCTGTTTACTCTCAGAGACGGAAAGGGAAAATGACCAGTTCTCAGGGTAGCCTCTGAATTAGCCAGGATTCTCCAGGGAAACCAAACTAATAGGATGTATCTAACAATATGGGAAGATTTATCATGAGAGATTGGCTCAATTACAGAGGCTGAGAAGTCCCACGATCTCCTGTCTGCAAGCTGGGGGCCCAGGAAAGCCGGAGGAGTAGTTCCCGTAGACCTAAGAACCAGGGGTCCATGGAGTAAAGTTTTGGTCTGAGTCTAAAGGCCTTGGTTAATGGCTGTGATGGATCTCACTGGGGGGTGGCAACAGTTGCCCAACTTGGTGAATTTACTAAAAAAAATTGTCAAATTGTACATTTAAAATGGATAAAATATATGATATGTAAAATATACCTCGATTAATGTGTTGTTGCTGCTGCTGTTGTCATCAGTGTCAGGCAGCTTGCAGGATCTTTTTCCCCCACCAGAAACTGAACCCCAGCTACGGCAGTGAAAGTACTCAATCCTAACCACTGGGCCACCAGGGAATTCCCAAGTTACTTTTTAAATTATTAACTTATTTTAATTGGAGACTAATTAATTTATAATATTGTGGTGGTTTTGGCCATACACTGACATGAATAAGCCATGGGTGTACATGTGTCCCCCATCCTCCCTCCTCTCTCCTCCCACCTCCCTCCTCCCACCTCCCTCCCCACCCAATCCCTCTGGTTGTCCCAGAGTACCAGCTTTGACTGCCCTGCTTCATGCATCGAACTTGCACTGGTCATCTAGTTTACATATGGTGATATACACGTTTCAATGCTATTCTCCCAAATCTTCCCACCCTTGCCTTCTCCCACGTAGTCCAAAAGTCTTCTCTTTACATCTGTGTCTCCGTTGCTGCCTTGCATATAGGATCATCGTTACCATCCTCTAAATTCCATATATATGCGTTAAATGTACTGTATTGGTGTTTCTCTTTCTGACTTACTTCATTCCATACAATAGGCCCCAGTTTCATCCACCTCATTAGAAGTGACTCAAATGCATTCTTTTTTATAGCTGAGTAATATTCCATTGAGTGTATGAACCACAACTTCCTTATCCATTTGTCCCAAGTTTTTTTTTAAGTGTTGGTGCCAAGAGCCCCAGTGGATAAGCTAGAAGAAATTCAGAAGAATAGAAAAGAGATGCCCCTGGCAGAGGGAACAGCACCCATCAACTTGGTGACAGCACCCCCTGAGCAGTAGCAGCCCCAAATGTGGAAGCCAATCTCCTAGTGAGTACACAGGAGTACCCTGAGGTCCCACTAAATGTTTAAAAATATCTGGGGCAGGATAACATCCTGTTTTATTATGTTGGTGGGAGAAAGCAAGTGGAGAGGGCTGAGTCACCACGACAACCTGGATACCATCTGTAACCAGGTTTAGAGTAATTCAGACTCATACTTCTTGTGCTTGAAAACAATTGCCTGGGATATCAAGTGACCATTTCTCTGAGATTGATTAGTGGTGACTGGCTGGAGCATTGTGTTGAAATTGATTAGTGATGTCTTCTACGGATACAAGAGTAGGAGCAGCACTGTGTGTGCTATTCATTTGCCAACCCTGCTGAGACAATCAGAATCACTTCCCTGGTACAGGAGAGAGGTAGCATAAGCCTGAGATGCCTAAGGGATGAGGATAGCAGCAGCATCCTGTCCTGGATCCAACAGAGCAGAAAATCCATGATACAAAGGGAGCATCTGTTGTCTATTAATGCCTCTGAAGCCTAGAAGGGAATCTTTTTCCCTTAGAGCTTTGCTCACACAACGGAAGTGCTTTATTTTTTTTTGTATTTATTTAATTTACTTTTCATTTTTGGCTGCATCAGGTCTCAGATGCAGCACGTGGGATCTTCAGTCTGGCTTAGTTGCAGCTCGCGGGCTCCTCTCTAGCTCTGATGCACTGGCTCCGTAACTCGTGGGCTCAGTAGTTTGCGGCACACAGGCTTAGTTGGCCCGCGGTATATGGGATGTTAGTTCCCCAACCAGAGATCAAACCTGTGTCCCCTGCCTTGGAAGGTGGATTTGCAACCACAGGACCACCAAGGAAGGCCCAGGAAGTGCTTTAAAAACAAGTGATTCACTTTAGGAGCTCTATTGACACAGTTAAATTGCCAAATTCTTATTTCCATAAAAGCAAGCAAAACTACAAAGCAATAAGTCTAGCCCCATTTCCCAACTCTTTGTTTTGAAAATTTGTCATCCTATAGAAAATTTAAAATAATAGAGTAATGGGCACCTAGGTTCATCTAGATTTATCAGTCATTAACACTTTGCCACATTTGCTTACCTGTATTTTGTTTTTTGCTGAACTATGTGAAAACAATTTGAAATATTTCATTCCTGAATACTTCAGCATACATTTCCTAATAACAAGTACATTCTCCAACATATTCCATGTGTAATAACACCATTATCACAGCCAAGATCTTCAACATTATACAATAATGTTACCTTATATGTGGCCCATATTAACATCCTCTTAGCAACTCCAGTGATATATTTTTAGTAATATCTCAGTGATACCACTTTTCTTTGTTTAATCCAGAATTCAACCAAGGGTCATGTATTTCACTTAGATGTCGTATCCCTTTAGTTTCTTTTAACCTAGAACAGCCCCACTGCCTTGTTTTAATGTTCATGTCACTGACACTTTTTCAGAGTCCAGGCTAGTCATCTTGCAGAAGGACTTCATCTTTTGAAAGAGGCACAGCCCTTCAGAAGGGCTTTAGCATTTCCAATTCTCTGTCATATAAAGGACTCCTCCCCACCTTCTGTCTGCAATTATGAGATTTCAGTAAGCATCCTATGCATTGCTGAGTTCATTCTGATTCTTCAGTAAAGGGTGGATTCGAGGCATCTATCTTTTCTCTACAGGCTCCCCTCATTAAACATGGTTACCAACCACAAGGCAAGTTCCATTCAAAGTCAAGTCAGGGTCATCTGGCTGGCTACCACCTACCCAAAGAGGAGAGAAGGAGCACCTAGTTTTGGGGCTGTTGATACCATTTTGATGCCTTTCGAAAATAACCTTCTTGCTACTTTATTAATTCCAATGATGTTTCATAACAGGTGACAGCTTTGCCCTTTAATTGTTGAGAGATCTTAATTTTGCACTGCTGTTTGCTGTTCAAAATGATTTATCTTGGTTCATAAACACTTGTATCTCAGGGACTTCCTGTACGGTTAGAAAAGTAAATTCATGAGCTGTGCGATACACACACACACACACACACACACACATACAGACACACACACACCTCTAATTAAAGCAGTATCCCTGACATCAGACGGTTCATACCACCTTCACCATGTTAGGCAAAATCTGTAATCACTTACTTAATATTTTTCCTTAAAGCAACTGCTTTTCTTACCTCAATAAATAAATAACGTTTCCAACAAGATCTTTTGTCACTATTAATGAAAAACTGGTGTAATAATTACCATAACCAGCCATAAAAAATAAATACCATGAAAATCTAGCTCCTGGGGTCCACAGAAGGCTCTGCACCTGAGGACTGTTCTGTCTTGTTTCAGTGGAAGATCAGGGACTTCCCTGGTGGTGCAGTGGATAGGAATCCACCTACCAGTGCAGAGAACATGGGTTTGATCCCTGGTCCAGGACAATTCCACATGCCGCAGAGCAGGTAGGCCACTGCACCACAGCTACCGAGCCTGCGCTCTAGAACCTGCAAGCCACAACCACTGACCTGCCCGTCACAACTGCTGAAGCCCACGAGTTCTAGGGTGCACGCACCGCAGCGACTGAGCCCGAGTGCCACCAACACTGAAGCCCAGGCACCGAGAGCCTGTGCTCCGCAACCAGAGAAGCCACCACAGTGAGAAACCCAGCAGCTCAAGGAGGAGTGGTCCCCACTCGCCACAACTGGAGAAGAGCCCACACATCGCAAGGGAGACCTGATGCAGCCAAACATAAAGAACCAAATAATTTTTAAAATTAAAAATAAAAGGAAGATCAGTAACAAAAACAGATGATGCCAGACCAAGACTTCTGGCTTTGAATAATCAGAGGAATGAGAGGAAATTTGAAGAGAAGTAATTTTCCACAACAAGATTTGAAGTTATAAAATGTCAAGTCTAGAGACCACTTAGAGTGACCTTTCATGCCCAAAGAATGGCACAGACTCTTCATAGCAACATTATCTACAATAGCCAAGACATGGACACAACCTGAGTGTTGACAGGCATTATACTGATATATGTAATGGGATACTACTCAGCCATAAAAAAGAATGAAATAATGCCATTTACAGCAACACAGGTGGATCTAGAGATGATCAGACTAGGTGAAGCTAAGTCAGAGAAAGACAAATAGCATATAACTTATATGTGGGATCTAAAGCATGACGGAATTCACTGGCCGTCCAGTGGTTAGGATCCAGTGCTTTCATTGCCAAGGGCACAGGTTCAATCCATGGCTGGGGAACCAAGATCCCACAAGCCATGGGGCACAGCCAAAAAATATATGTACATGTATATGTATATATATATGTGTGTGTGTGTGCGTGTATAAAGACACAAATGAATTTATCTATGCAATAAACCCACAGACATAGAGAACAGACTTTGTGGTTGCCTAGGAAGAGGGAGGTGGTGGAGGGATAGATTGGGAGTTTGGGATTAGCAGATGCAAGCTATTATATATAGGATGGACAAATAACAGGGAACTATATTTAATATCCTGTGATAAATCCTGATGGAAAAGAGTGTGAAAAATAATATCCATATATATGTAAATTGAATCACTGTGTTGTACAGCAGAAATTAACAAAACATTGTCAATCAACTGTCCTTGAATAAAATAAAATTTTTTTTAAAAAAAGGAAAAGTATACCATCCAAATAGGGTGTTTTATTAGTTTCTGTGGCTGCTGTAACAAAGTACCAGAAAGTGGGCAGCTTAATACCACAGAAATGTATTCTCTCACTGTTCTGGAGGCCAGAAGCCCAAGGTCACGGTGTCACCGGGCTGGTCCCCTCCGAGGGCAGTAAGGAGGAATCTGCTCCACGCTTGTCCCTCCGCATGTGGGGACAGCCACAATGTCAGCGGTCCTCGGCTGGGGGGTGTAGATGTATCACTCCAGTGGTTACTGAGTCCAAATTCACTCTGCTCATGGCACAACAAGCCAGGAAATCAGGAGATGAAGTGTTGAGGCAAGGATTAGCGACTTTATTCAGAAAGCTGGGCATCCGCGGAGATGGAGGACTAGACTTCTAGAGCACCATCTTCTTGGGGTCTGGAGGCCAGTGTCTTTTATAGAACAGAGAGGGAGAGGAGGTGAGGAAGTAAAGTAAAATGAAAAAACGGCCTTAAGTCTTGCAAACTCTCTTCTGGCTTGGCCAGCCTTAGGGAGGTTATGTGTTTGTTCCTTCTTTCCACCATTCACAGGTGGACAGGGTCAGAAGGTCTTCCTGTGAGCTAAACAAAGACACTTTAACTTTCAGAGGACGCAGGGTTCCCCGAGGCAGGCCATTACATATGCTTATGGCTATAGACAGCATCCTTTCCGTGATTATAGTAACAAAAGCAATGGCAAGCAAAGGTTAACGTAAAAAAAATAAGATCCAACGTGGAGTCAGATTCTGTTCCTCCCTGTTTCACTCTTTTCCTCCATCCTCACAAGGTGTTCTCTCTCACCTGTTATCTTCTCCTCTTTCAAATCCACCAGTTGTTGGATTGGGGCCAACCCGATCATCCAGGGTGATCTCATCTTGAGATCTTAATTCAATTGCACCTGCAAAGAACCTTTTTCCAAATAAGGTCCGGCTCAGTGGTCCACATCTTGGGGGTGTGGGTGGGGGGAGCTGTCAATCAACACACAGCAGGTTTCCAACACCATTACCCCCAGGCAGGAGCAACTCGCATCCCACACGAGGGACAACTGCTGACATTTACAAAGTGTTTACCACGTGGCAGGCACTGTGCAGAATGATTGCCACCCATTAGCTCACTTATCCCCCTCGTAGTGTGTTCCACTTCAGCCTAGAAAAATGTGGCTGTCATTTCCCCAGCCCGTAAGTGCCCGCCAAACAATGACATGGGAGTTAATAAGGAGAGCCATCCGAAAGGGGACGCCACCCTTGCTCCTCGGCGATCCATTCTCCTTTGATGATCCGTAATTTGACCACTTTAAACAAGGTAAGCAATAGAAAATGAGCCATCACTTTTATATCTTCTCCAAGGCTTTCATTCTCCTGGGGAAGAGGTTTCAGAATTCGTGGAGTTGGCCCATGCCCATGCCAGGGGACGAGAACAAACAAATTTTTTTAAATTCCAAGCTTGGGGATTTTCAACAACTCTTGGAGTCACGTGGAAATAATAGTAGTATTCCTTGCAGAGTATTCTTTTTTTTTTAAGACTTATTTTATTTTTATTTATTTGGCTGCACCTGGTCTCAGTTGCATCACCAAGGATCATCAGTCTTCATTGGGGCAGGCCAGATCTTATACTTCCAGCATGTGAACTCTTAGTTGCAGGATGTGGGATCTAGTTCCCCAACGAAGGATCCAACCTGGGCCCCCTGCATTGAGAGAGTGAAGTCTTAGCCACTGGATCATCAGAAGTCCCCATGAAGTTCTCTCATCAGCACTTTATGCGCTTACTCAGGATGAGGTGGTTGGAAAGCATCACCAATTCAATGGACATGAACTTGTGCAAACTCAGGGAGATGGTGTGGGACAGGGAATTCTGGCGTGCTGCAGTTCATGGGGTCGCAAAGAGTCTGACACGACCCAGTGACTGAACAAGAGCACTTGTTCAATTCAATACTGTGACAACCTTGTAGGGTAGATACTAAACTTACTCCTCATTTTACAGATGAGGAAGCTGAGGCTCAGTGAGAGTAAGCAACTTCCTAGAGGTTTAGAGCTAGTAAAGAGCAGAGCTGGGATTTAAACCCAGGAATTCTGGCTGCAGGAACTTGTCTGCCCCACTGGGTGGTTCCACAGCAGCGTACCAGGGAAGTTCTGAGCCGTTAAGCTAGGAAGAAGTCACCAAAAGTCAAAACTTACTCTTAGTAATTTAGTAACTTTAGTCTATAAAGCAGTGGTTTTGTGAACACAACCATAAAGAGGCATTTCTGAAGTTTAAGCTAAACCATGATTTTGTGTCCCCGCCCCCGGCGACAGTTGGCAATGTGTGGAGAACAGTTCGGTTGTCATTGTTGGAGGGTGGGGGGAGACGTCACTGGCATCAAGTGGGAAGAGAGCAGGGATACTGCTCAGCATCCAACAGTAAGGATGACCCTGAGGCCAGAGGTAGATGCCCACCTCCACCCCCATGGTAAACCTACTGGAGATTCATTCCCTGTGGACCGAAATTCCAAGATGAGAATAACAGGACAATTAAAACAGCAGGCTGGGCCCTGCCCAGGCCACGTATTTCTCATTCCCAAAGTCAGGAGAACTCCCCAACCACACGTGCACAGAAAGGCTCCTTGGAGGTCAAAGGGGGAGTGATGTCAAGGGATGCCCTACCCACAGGCCTTTGCGGTAGAATCCATCTTGGTTAAGAGATTCGTGCACACATGTGGGAGGATCCTGAGCTATACCAAATATGGACTGTGAACCAGACAAATCAAAATGATTGGCCAAAGGAAACCGGAAGGAATGCCCCATAAAGGTAATTCAAACTACCACGAGAGTGTGACTCAGTGACTCTCTTTCTAAGTCTGCCCATATATCTATCCAACATGTACTTGTACTCTCTTTTTTCTCTTAATAAATACTTGTTTCACTACTTTCCATCTTCGTGAGAATTCTTTTCTGCAAAGCCGAAGGGCCAGGGCCGTTGTCACTGACTGCTGGTCTAGGGCTAGGATCTTGCACTCTCACCACCTCGACCCAGCCTCATATAACTGGGGGAGACTGTGAGCTGTAACAGAACGGGGGATACGCACACACAGTCCAGGGGCGGAGCGGTCAAGGAGCACCCCTGCCCACCTAACACCCGATTTGAGGCTGCACAACCTAGGAGAGCTGGGCAGACACAGGTCTCGGCTCCCAGGTGAGCAAATCCAGGGAGAACTGAGCACACCAAGACCCAGAGCTGAGAGAAAAGCCAGCGAGTGAACCAAATGCTGCTGGGAACTAAGAACACTGCTTGGGAACAGCTCTTGAGGACACATGATAGCAAATACCTGCAGGGACCTCAGCAGGCACAGTGCTGGACACCTCATGTCTATCACTTGATTTAATCCTTGCAGCAGCCCCACGGGCTCAGTTCTACTACAAACCGTTTTTTCCAGCCCCTCCCCACAGCCTCCAGCCGACAGACCATTTTGGGCGAGCTGCCAAAGTTCCCACTATGTGGTCACCACAGAGATAAATATTGAAAGTTCTGGTTCCCCAAGATTTTCCTTCCCAGCATGCATCTCTGGTACCACCGAAAATATTTTGACATCTGCTGGTAGCCAGTTCTAACGAGTACCTTTTTTTTCTTCCTCCTGATGCTGCTGCTGCTAAGTCGCTTCAGTCGTGTCTGACTCTGTGCAACCCAATGGACGGAAGCCCACCAGGCTCCCCCGTCCCTGGGATTCTCCAGGCAAGAACACTGGAGTGGGTTGCCATTTTCTTCTCCAATGCATAAAACTGAAAAGTGAAAGTGAAGTCGCTCAGTCGTGTCTGACCCTCAATGACCCCCTGGACTGCAGCCTTCGGCTCCTCCATCCATGGGATTTTCCAGGCGAGAGTACTGGAGTGGGGTGCCATTGCCTTCTTCCTCCTGCTCTACACTAAAATCAAGCATAAAGAGCAGATCTTGCTGGTTTGACCACAAAGGCAGTGGGATAAAATGGTTAGAGCACAGCGTCTGGACCAAACTGGGGCCAGAGTGTTAACCCCAGCTCTGCTGTGTGACCTTGGATAAGCAACTTTGCCTCTCTGTGCCTGGTTTCCCCACATGATATAGTGGAGGAAATTATTGTATTGTAGTGGGAATGAAATGACTTGATATAATAAAGCAGAGCTCAGCAAACCTTTTGGTAAAGGCCAGATAACTATGTTCAGTTTTGCACGATGTTAGGTCTCTATCACAGCTAATCAATTCTACCACCATAGTGTGAAAGCATTTGCAGATAATATGTAAATGCAGGGGTGTGCCTATGTTCCAATAAAGCTTTATTGATAAAAACAAGCCAGGGGCCAGGATTTGGGTTATGGACCCACAGTCTGCTCATATCCCAACTGTACCTCTTACTAGCCCTGTGACCTGTTGCAAGTTACTTAACCTCTCTGATCCTTGACTTTCTCATCTGTAAACTAGAATGAATAGCAGCACCTACCTCCTAGGGCTAAAGGGAAGCTTAACAGAATACTGTTTGCAAATCACTTAGCACAGAAACTAGCACTTGGGAAAGATTTAGCAAAGATCAGCAGCTTTACTACTAATAAAAACTGCTGCCTCACACTACTTCCATAGCTAGGACATGAAAGCAACCTAGATGTCCATCAACAGATGAATGGATAAAGAAGCTGTGGTACATATATACAATGCAATATTACTCAGTCATAAAAAGGAATGCATTTGAGTCAGTTCTAATGAGGTGGATAAACCTAGAGCCTATTACACAGAGTGAAGTAAGTCAGAGAAAAACAAATATTGTATATTAACGCATATATGTGGAATCTAGAAAGATAGTGATGAACCTATTTGCAGGGCAGCAATGGAGACACAGACAATGAGAACAGACTTATGGACACAGAGAGGGGAGGAAGGAGAGGCTGGGATGTATGGAGAGAGTAACGTATACTCTAACATATGTATAACATGTGTATATATTTTAACATATGTAAAATAGATAGCCAGTGGGAATTTGCTGTGTGACTCAGGGAGGGGTGGGATGGGCTGGGAGGTGGAAGGGAGGCTCAAGAGGGAGGGGACAAATGTATCCCTATGGCTGATTCATGTTGATGTTTGGCAGAAATCAACACAATATTGTAAAGCAATTATCCTTCAATTAAAAATAATTTTTTAAAAAACTGCTGGCTTTTTTCTGAAATCTTCAGGCAGAGTCAGCCCTGAGAGCCCCCGCCCATCCTCCAGCATGCACTGGGCTGCATTGTAATGACCTGCTTGTGTGCCTATTTGCTTCTCCACCACCCTCTAACCATGAGCTCCTGGAGCCTAGGGTGGCATAGCCTGGTACACAGTAGGTGCTCAATTAAACACTGCTAGAATGAATGACTGGAGAAGGCAATGGCACCCCAATCCAGTACTCTTGCCTGGAAAATCCCATGGGCGGAGGAGCCTGGTAGGCTGCAGTTCATGGGGTCACTAAGAGTCGGACACGACTGAGAGACTTCACTTTCACTTTTCACTTTCATGCATTGAAGAAGGAAATGGCAACCCACTCCAGTGTTCTTGCCTGGAGAATCCCAGGGACAGGGGAGCCTGGTGGGCTGCCGTCTATGGGGTTGCACAGAGTCGGACACGACTGAAGCGACTTAGCAGCAGAATGAATGACTACCTAGACATCTTTCCTGAGTCACAAGCTAAACTGAACCTGAATATGAACTTTTCCCTCTGAAATAAACCCAGGAAAGGTCAGGTCAGATGAGATGAACTTATTGAATGGTCAGCCTTAGAATTAAAAAAAAAAAAAAAAAACACTACAGTTGCTGGGACCAGAGAGGAACAAAGATACGTTTGAAGTCACACAGCAAGTTCAAAGCAAAGGAAGAAGCGGAATTCAGTATGTTTACCTGGGCTCATCGCCTAATCACCATCTCCCTCTCCTTTCTGTATTTTTTCCCTTTCTCCTTTCTTCTCTCAGCTACCCCACAGACAAATGCTTCCTGCAGGTAGAATTTCACTGAGCCAGAGGTCCCTGCTGATCTGAAAAGGTGAGCCTGGATTTAAGGAGTTCTGTGTCTTCTCCATGGTGGACTCAGCCACTGTTGACTTCTTCCAGTTATGCCCTGCTCCGCCACAACTCGAAAATAGATTCACTCACTCAGGTGAAGTTCAGGGATCCAGGGCTGGGATGCTCACAGAACAGCAGCACAGGGCACATCGTCAACCTCACTGGGAAGTGAGGATGCTCTGCCCAGGAGCCTCTGAAGGGACCCTAGCTCCTCACCAGATGCTCCCATCTCAATGTAGCCTCAGGATCCAGAACTTCCTCACTGTTGCTAAAACAAGAGAGTCAAAGATCCATTCCGTGATGAAGGATGTAGCCACTTAATGAGCTCTTCAAAGACAGGATCTCATTTAAGCTTCGTAACAAGCCAGGGAGGTAGAAATTACCCTATTGCAGAAACTGCCTCTTGGGGGACTTCCCTGGTGGTCCAGTGGTTAAGAATCTGTCTTGCAATGCAGGGAATGTCAGTTCAGTCCCTAGTTGGGGAGCTAAGTCATTTCAGTCGTGTCCGACTCTTTGCGGACTGTAGCCCACCAGGCACCTCTGTCCATGGGATTCTCCAGGCAAGAATACTGGAGTGAATTGCCATGTCCTCCTCCAGGGTATCTTCCTGACCCAGGATTTGAACCCTCATCTCTTACATCACCTGCATTGGCAAGCGGGTTCTTTATTGCAAGCGCCACCTGGGAATCCTAAGATCCTACATGCCATAGGGCATCTAAGCCCATGATCCACAACTGCTGAGCCCAAGCACCACAGCAAAAGACCCCACATGATGTAATGAAGATCCCACGTGCCACGACTAAGACCCAATGCAGCCAAATAAATAAATAAATTTTTTTAAAAAGTAAAGACAATTCTCTTTCCACTGCTTTCACAGCTGCTCAGCTATTTTCAATATTAAAAAGGTCCCCTAAGGAAAGACTTCACAATACCTGTCTCTGCAGTCAAGAAGCTCCCATAAAATCACAGGTGGCCAACTGTCCTATGCTGGGTTCCCCAGGAGTAGTTCTTGAGACAATGAGGATTCTCCAGAGACCAGAACCAATAGGACACAGATATCACAAGGGATAGAGGCATAGAATTACGGAGACGGAGAAGTCCCACAATCTGCCATTGAGCTGGAAGCCCAGAAAGCCAGTTGTTCTTCAGTCTCAGTCATGTCCGACTCTTTGTGATCCCATAGACTGCAGCACACCAGGCTTCCCTGTCCTTCACCATCTCCCAGAGCTTACTCAATCTCAAGTCCATTTAGTCAATGGTGCCATCCAACCTCTGTTGCCCACTTCCCCTCCTGCCTTCAATCTTTCCCAGCATCAGGGTCTTTTCCAGAGAGTCAGTTCTTCACATCAGGTGACCAAAGTATTGGAGCTTCAGTATCAGCATGAGTACTTCCAATGAATATTCAGGCTTGATTTTGTTTAGGATTGACTGGTTTGATCTCCTTGCAGTCCAAGGGACTCTCAAGAGTCTTCTCCAACACCACAGTGGTGGAGTGGAAAGGTCTGAGAGCCAGAGGGCTGATGCTGTACATTCCAGTCCAGGTCTGAAGGCCCAAGAACCAGGACAGGAATAGAGCAGTGTCCCAGCTCAACAGTCAGGGAGAGTGAATTCACCCTTCCTCTGCCTTTTGCTCTAGTCAGGCTCTCAGTGGAGTCACCCACACTGGGGAGGGCCATCCGCTTTGCAGAGTCCGCTGGTTTAAATGCTAATCCCTTCCGGAATCACCCTCACAGACACTCTCAGAAATAATGTTTTACCAGCTAGCTGGGAGACCAGTGACCCAGTCAAGTTGACATCAAAAATGAACCAACACACACACACTAAGGAGAAGTCAGAAAGACAGTGACACATATATGATATCGTGTATATATGGACTCTTTATGGTCCAACTCCCACATTTATACATGACTACTGGAAAAACCACAGTTTTGACTATACAGACCTTTGCCGGTAAAATAATGTGTCTGCTTTTTAATATGCTGTCTAGCTTTGTCATAGCTTTTCTATGACATTGGTTGGACCATAAAGAAGGCTGAGCATCAAAAAATTGTTGCTTTCAAACTGTGGTGCTGGAGAAGACTCCTAAGAGTCCCTTGGACATCAAGGAGATCAAACCAGTCAATCTCAAAGGAAATCAATCCTGAATATTCACTAGAAGGACTGATGCTGAAATACTTTGGCCACCAGATGTGAAGAGATGATTCATTGGAAAAGACCCTGATGCTGGGAAAGACTGAGGGCAGGAGGAGAAGAGGGCAAGAGAGGATGAGGTGAATGGATGGCATCACCAACTCAATGGACATGAATTTGAGCAAACTCCAGGAGAATGTGAAGGACAAGGAAGCCTGGCGGGCTGCAGTTCATGAGGCCCCAAAGAGTTGGATATGACTTAGCAACTGAAGAACAACAATATGTTGACTCTCAAATATGACACAAATAACCTATCTGCAAAACAGAAACACACTCACAGACATAGAGAACAGACTTGTGGTTGCCAAGGGGTGAGGGGTGATGGAATGGGAGTCTGGGATTAACAGATGCAAACTAATATAGATAGGATGAATAAACAACAAAGCCCTGCTGTATAGCATAGGTGCTAAGTCACTTCAGTCATGTCCGACTCTGTGCGACCTCATAGACGGCAGCCCACCAGGCTCCCCCGTCCCTGGGATTCTCCAGGCAAGAACACTGGAGTGGGTTGCCATTTCCTTCTCCAATGCATGAATGTGAAAAGTGAAAGTGAAGTCACTCAGTCCTGACTCTTCGTGACCCCATGGACTGCAGCCTACCAGGCTCCTCTGTCCATAGGATTTTCCAGGCAAGAGTACTGGAGTGGGGTGCCATTGCCTTCTCCAATAGCACAGGTACCTATATTCAATATCCTATTGCAAACCATAAAGGAAAAGAATATGTGTATGTATAACTGAATCACTCTGCTGTACAGCAGAGATTAACACAAATTGTAAATCAACTCTACTTTGATAAAAACAATTTTTACTGAGCCATCACACAAGGATTGTAGCACAAGTAATTTATTTGGGAGGGGACCCAAGATGCACGAGCAGGAGGAGGAAAATGAAACGGGGGAGGAGGGGAAGGCAGCCAGGGATGCATTATGGAGCAAGATGCCCTGTGTGCAAACTGGAGCTGGGTACCACTGGGGAATGCTGGGCACATCTCAGAGTTTCCCATCTAAAGGGCAAGCAATCTGGGGGTATTTTCCAGCAAATCCCAGGCCGTGTTGGCCAAGGGTTGCTTCCAGGGCCATCAACTCTCTTACACTTCCAGCCTCCCCCATGCACAGGCAGATCATACTGTCAGCCCCAAGGGCCCTTGAGACAGAAGCATGAGAAGATGGAGCCACATGAAAATAGAGGCTGAAGGGTAGTAGGGCACATTTGTGCTAGGACATCAAATGGTCAACTGGTCTACCTCCTCATAGTACAGAAGAGAATAAGCCCCATTTTGGGCTGATCATTGATTCCAGCAGCGTCAGCTTGGATTTCAAAACCATATTTGCTCCATCTTAAAACACCATTGCCTATAGATGCAGGTTGGGTATAATAGCTTTTTCAGACTTTAAAAAAAAAAAAAAAAACTACATTAAATGCACACAAAAGGCATTCTATTTTCAGATATGTTAAAGCATCTAAAAGATAGCATCTCAAACTCTAGACAATATGACTCTGTCCCGCTGTCCCCAGAAGATCGCTTGTACCCTTCTGACCCTCTGTCCCAGTTTGGGCTTGGAAAATAGAGTAATTTGGTTTGAAATCTGTTCTGGCTCTGAAGTTCTGCGGTTTTCTATTTCCTTACAACATCTTTGTCATGGCAACACAATGCACATTTGCATTTCAGAAACTACCCCTGCCTACTCCACACCTTAAAACAAGAATCAAGATCCCACCTTATTTTAAAATTGGCAGCTTCTGTCCATTGTGTCCAGATAACCTCCTGCAGGCAATAAAAAGGAGCACTGTTCCTTGTTCACTGTGTCAGTCTCTTTCAAATGCACATTTATTAATTAGATGCATTAGGGGCTGGCTAATTGTGTTACAAGGAGAAGAAGGAGAACATTTATTAATGGACTGCTGCTTGTAGACGCTGTACCCATGGCTTCAGATGTACTATATCATGCAAGCCCTATAACCCTTCCACGAACAAAAGAAACTTAATCTCAGGAGGTTATGTCACTCACTCAAGGTCACATAGCTGGCAAGGTGCAAATCTGAGATAATGCTGGTAAATTGCCTACCACCCCACCAAGCATCTAGTCAAGACAGACAGACAAAAGGCAGGGATGGACAGAAAAGGTAGGGGAAGGAGAAAGAAAAAAGGGGAGGGGACTTCACTGGTGGTCCAGGGGCTAAGACTCCATGCTCCCAATGCAGGTGACCTGGGTTTGATCCCTGGTCAGGGAACTAGATCCCACATGCTGCAGCTAAGACCCAACACAGCCAAATAAATCAATATCTTTTTAAAAGGGAGAAGGATTCCATTCCTAAAAGATCAACCTTCCCCCTGATATTGGCCCACCTGACCTTGCTAAGAGATAAGGGCACACTTACTTTGTTTTCTGACTCCCAAAGGCAGAGATTGGGTCACTCCAAGAAAAGAGGGAGAGGGACTTCCCCAGTGGTCCAGCAGTTAAGAATCCACCTTGCAATGCAGGGGACACAGGTTCAATCCCTGGTCAGGGAACTAAGATCCCACATGGAGTAATTGAGCCCACGCAATGCAACTACTGAAGCCTGAGCACTCTGGAGACCGGGTGCCACAATTAGAGTCCATGTTCCTCAACAAAAGATCCCGCATGATGCAGTGAAGATTCCACATGTTGCAACTGACTTGCCACAGCCAAATAAATAAATATTCAAAAAAAAGAGGGAGAAACTTTCCTATTCCTTTCTTTTATCCATTTCTTCCCCCCTCTTAAATATCCTCCTGCCTCTATCATGAAGCCAAACTCCTTGGCTGCAAGATTTATTTTGTTATCTGCTCTCAGGTCCATTTATTTCAGCATGTCGTCTTTTAGTTAATATTTTCCTTTCTCCTTCACTCTGAAAAAGTTTTAGAGAATTGTTAAGTCTGGACTTTTTATAATCCGACATGAATCTCTCAGACTTTGTGTTTCCACTTTGGGATAATAAAATCTGTAACTATGTATTAAGCTCTGATGTCAGGCAAGCACCGTCTGCAATGCCCAACTGAAGATGCTGCAGGCTGTGCCAAGCCCTAGGATCTGTGCAACCTTCTGTAATAATTCCACCATTAAAGATTCATTCCTTTGACTATTCTAAAGTCATCTGTAAAATCAGATGATCCTGGGAGAAGTGACAAATACCCAGTGGTTTTTAATCTTTTTATGTTTGAAGAATGTGGGGGGTGGGGGGAGGAAGGAAGGCTATAGACCATCTTCCTAGAAAAAATGCAGACAGATGCAAAATCCTACAAAACCCTCAGGTCTCCCAGTGAGAATCCCTGCTTAAATTAGTTATTTGCTGATACCTTAGGAAGTGGGTTGAGAGGACTGGATTATCACACAGTGGCAGGAATGGAACCCAGCAAGGAAAGATGCTGCTAAGGAGAATTAGAGAGCTGGAAGAAACAGAGCTTAAGGGGTTAGAGGGCAAAAGGATGGGAAAGATGAGCTAAGTTTGTTGAGAGATAATCCTGGGGTGAGAAGGAAGCAGTTCCCAGAACCTGGAGACAGAAATTTGTGAGGAGAGGGATATCAGGCAGGGGCTGTCTGCTATCAGCAGACCTTCCATCCACAGATGCAGTGGGAAAAAGAGAGAGAGATGCAGCAACCCTAACTGACCCTACAAGGTGGGAACAAAGAGAATAAATATCTTGATGGTACCCCGCCACAATGTTCTTGCTCCCATTTTAAGGATGAGTAAGATGAGGCTCAGAGAGATAAAGTCACCTGTCCAAGGTCACACAGCTGGGAAATGGAAAAGCCAAGATGTGAACCCAGTTCTCCTCTCCCCAAGACCACAGCCCTGAGCCTTGCCCTCCTCCAGGGAATCTTCCCAATCCAGGGATCTAATCTGTGTCTTGTAAGTCTCCTTCATTGGCAGGCGGGTTCTTTACCACTAGCGCCACCCAGATGCGCTTGTCTCTTTCTGCTAAAAAAATGTTGTATTTGAGAGGGAGGGCAAGAACCCTGGGCAATACCCGAGATTCAGCCCAAATGTCCTTAACAGCATGTGAGCAAAGGGATAAGGATGTTGTGTACATCCCATTGCACAGTGCCTGGCCCTGAGCAACTAGTGCTCAATAAATACTTGCTGTTATTTCTATTATTGCTTGTTAGTGCCAGTACTGCTGTTGCCATTGTTATAACTAATATTATTATTACCATAAGGATCACTGTGCTACCGCACAGAACTGTTGAGATTAAATGATGCAATCAGTCTAAAGCACTTAGCACATAGTACTACTACTACTAAGTCACTTCAGTCGTGTCCGACTCTGTGCGACCCCATAGACGGCAGCCCACCAGGCTCCCCCGTCCCTGGGATTCTCCAGGCAAGAACACTGGAGTGGGTTGCCATTTCCTTCTCCAATGCGTGAAAGTGAAAAGTGAAAGTGAAGTCTCTCAGTCATGTCTGACCCTCAGCAACCCCATGGACTGCAGCCTTCCAGGCTCCTCCGTCCATGGGATTTTCCAGGCAAGCGCACCGGAGTGGGGTGCCATTGCCTTCTCCAGCACATAGTAGAAGCTCAGTAAATGACATCTCTGTTTACGATTACGATTTCTCCACTGAGACCTTAATGAAACAGCCAACGTTTTAAAAAGCATGTCCAAGGAACTAAAATGCATTTAGAAAATACATCGCCAATGTTTTCCCAGCCTAAAGGAGGAGTCTATCTCAGACTGGGAAAAAAAATTACACATTGTAAATCTCTGCTAATGAATCAGCAACCTAGGTAACCAAAGCAGAGATACTTGCAGCCAAAATAGCCATCAAATTTCTCCTCTCGTTTGCCAAGGAGTGGCCACTCTCAGGCAGGAAGTGGATGTAAAGATTCATTCATTCATTCAAGGCAAATCAAAACTAAAATGAGGGGACTTCCCTAGTGGCTCACAGGTAAAGAATCCACCTGCCAATGCAGGAGACACGGGAAACGTGGGTGCCATCCTGGGTCAGGAAGATGCTCTGGAGGAGGGCATGGCAACCCACTCCAGTATTCTTGCCATGGACAGAGGAGCCTGGCAGGCTACAGTCCATGGGGTCACAAAGAGTTAGACACAACTGAAGCAACTGAGCATGCACGTTGTAACAGCAACAGAAAACTAATACACTCCCCGTGCTGTGATGGGGTCAAAGGGAAAAGTCCTGGAGGCTTACAGCCCTGCAGAGAGTGAGGCTAAGACCACCCTGGGAAGGAAGAAGCCCCTTAAACACCCAGCCCAGTCGAGCTTTCAGATGACTCCAGTCCCAGTTGCACCTGATCCACCACTGCAGCAGCAACCCCAGCCAGAAGCAACCAGCTGAGCCCAACCAGCCCACAGGAGTGAGGGACAGAATGATCAATTGACATTTTAAGCCGCTGAGTTTTAGAAATAAATAACCGTAACCATCTGTTATGAGGATGCATTAGAGTTCAGGCCCTAAGGCATTTTGGAACCGTTAAGTGTTCCATAAATGTCAGCAAATGCACTTTTACTGCGATCGTCTGCATTTGACAAATGGGGAACCTGGGACTCTGGGAGGTGACGGGCCATGCAAAGCGGGGATGTGAGCTCCAGCTGCGCCTGACTCGGGCCACCTCCTCCTCTTCCCATGGCTCTGGGCTGGCTCTTGACCCCCGAAGCTGGCTGGAAATGAAGGTGGGCGGCAATTTCTTCCACGGCAGCTGCTGCCAGGCTGCCAGGCCAGTGCAAGGCTATGTCCATGTCTGGCACAGGCTTCTGCAGCCCGTGAACAGACTGTAAAGAGTTTATGCTCCCCCATCCTCCAGCTGCTCAAGACTCTGGCATCATTAGATTCTCGTATCTTCTCCCAGGCAGTCTCAAGAAAGGTCAGCCCTGCCTCCCCCACGTCCCCAGGGTCTGTGACCCAAGAACCCAGCCCAGGAGGCTCCTCCTGTTCCAGGGCCAGCGGCATAGCCAGGATTGCTGGGCTATCCAGCTGCCGGCATTGGGCTCAGTGGACTGGAAGACTCATTTCCATGTGAGCCGGCAGCATCCAGCTCCCTGAACTGAAAAACAATGGCCAGGTCCCATTGGCCACACTCCTGCTGGTGGAAGCTGGAAGGCCAAATGTGGAGCCCACATGTTGTCCACAGTCTAGCTGCCCCCGCCCAGCTGCGGGACTCAGGGTGGGCCACTCTCTCTCTGAAAGAAGCAGGGAAAGAACGTCACAAAGAGAGCTCGGTCTCCTCTCTCCCTTTCCTTCACCCTTCTCCTCTGCTCTTTCTTTCCACCCTCATTTCTTCCACTCTTCATTATCTCTTATTCTTCTCTGGGGATTATCCACTCCCTGCCAGGAGGCGATAGTGGTAAAGAACCCGCCTGCCAATGCAGGAGATGTAAAAGAGATGCCAGTTCGATCCCTGGGTTGGAAAGATCCCCTGGAGAAGGGCATGGCAATCCACTCCAGTATTCATGCCCGGAGGATCCCACGGACAGAGGAGCTTGTCAGGCTCCTCGGTCACAAAGAGTCAGACATGAATGAAGCAACTTAGCACACACGCATGCCCTCAGAAACAGACACACACGAGTTTCCCTGGTGGTCCAGTGGTTGAGAATCTGCCTTGCAATGTAAGGGACATTAGTTCGATCCCTGGGTGGGGAAGATTCCCCTGGAGAAGGAAATGGCAGCTCACTCCAGTAGTCTTGCCTGGAGAATCCCCATGGACAGAGGAGCCTGGTAGGCCAAAATTCATGGGGTCACAAAGAGTCAGATACAGCTGAGCGACTAAGACTCTTGACCTCTCACCCCACCCCTTTAGGTCCTCTCAGAGTGCCAGGCTGGGCTCCCTGTGTTATACAGCAACTTCTCACCAGCTATCTATGTTACACTCGGTACACACAATACATGAATTGACCTTGGAGCACTCAGAAGGTCGTGGCTGGGGTCCCATGACAGGCGACGTTCCCTCTGCAGACACTGTGGACACGGAGTTGGAGGTGAAGAGCCACAGAACTAGGACATCAAAACTCCCCTGGGCTCTGCTAGGTGACTGGATTCTCTTTCCTCCATCATGGGAATGGAGACAGTAGCATGGAAACATACACTGCCACATGTAAGACGGTTAGCTGATGGGAATTGGCTGTGTGTCTCAGGAACTCAAACCTGGTCTGTTACCACCTAAAAGGGTAGGAAGGAGGTGGGTGGGCAGTTCAAGGGCAGAGGACATATGTGTGCCTATGGCTGATTCATGTTGACGTATGGTGGAAGCCTATGCAATACTGTGGAGCAATTATCCTCCCACCAAAAATAAACTAAAAATCCCATCATGGTCAAAGCTAGCGCTGGTAGGGAATCTATGAGACACCAGCTCTGCACACCGTCTGCACCATCTCTTCATATCCACTTGAGGACAGGCTATTTTTTTGTTGGTTTGTGTGTGTGTGTGTGTGTGTGTTTGTCTGGGCAGGGTCCTTGTTGCAGCATCTTTTACTTGTGCCATATGGTATCTTTAGTTGCATCACGTAAACTCTTTAGTTACAGCATGTGGGATCTAGTTCCTGTGCGTGCTCAGTCACTAAGTCCTGTCCAACTTTTTGTGACCCTATGGATGGTGGCCCGCCAGGCTCTCTGTCCATGAGATTTTCCAGGCAAGAATACTGGAGTGGGTTGCCGTCTCCTTCTCCAAGGAATCTTCCTGACCAGCAGTCAAACCTGGACCTCTTGCATTGGGAGCGCAGAGTCTTAGCCACTGGACTACCAGGGCAGTCCCAGGACAAGGTCATTATTATGCCCATTTCAGAGATGAAGAACTGAGGTAAGGCAAAGTGATGTGTCTTGCCAATCACTGCACAATGCCTTCTATCATTCAGCACCTGTTAAGTAGGCACCTACTGAATGCCTGGCCCATACTAGTAACATAATACTAGGTACTCAGTACAGCAGGAATCAGAGAAGGCAATGGCATCCCACTCCAGTACTCTTGCCTGGAAAATCCCATGGACGGAGGAGCCTGGTGGGCTGCAGTCCATGGGGTTGCTAGGAGTCGGACACGACTGAGCGATTTCACTTTCACTTTTCACTTTTCACTTTCACGCATTGGAGAAGGAAATGGCAACCTACTCCAGTGTTCTTGCCTGGAGAATCCCAGGGACGGGGGAGCCTGGTGGGCTGCCGTCTCTGGGGTCGCACAGAGTCGGACACGACTGAAGCGACTTAGCAGCAGCAGCAGCAGCACAGCAGGAATAACCCAGGATCCAAACCACACATGTTTCGCACCAGACCCCCTCTTTTAGAGCCGAAACTCAGTCAGTATTTGTTGAATGAATGAATTCCTTCTAAGTTTTCATTCCACAGCTATTTCTTAGTTGCCAGCAAGTTCTGGCCGAGGGGAGCTGGAATGAAATAGCATAGGCAATCGGAGGCTCACCAACACCCAGCACCCCCACCCCCACCCCAGTGTCCTGGAATTATGGAGACTGACAAGTCCCACAGTCTGCCATCAAGCTAGAGGCCCAGAAAGCCAGTTGTTGTCCAGTCACTAAGTCAGGTCCAACTCTTTGCAACCCCACGGACTGCAGCACATCAGGCTCCCCTATCCTTCATTATCACCAGAGTTTGCTCAAATTCATGTCCATTGAGTCAGTGATGCCATCCAACCATCTCACCCTCTGCCACCCCCTTCTCCTTTTGCCTTCAATCTTTCCCAGCATCAGGTCTTTTCCAATGAGTTGGCTCTTTGCATCAGGTGGCCAAAGGATTGGAGCTTCAGCTTCAGCATCAGTCCTTCCAATGAAATTCAGGGTTGATTTCCTTTAGGATTGGCTGGTTTGCTCTACTTGCAGTCCAACAAACTCTCAAGAGTCTTCTCCGGCTCCACAGTTCAACAGCATCAATTCTTTGGCATTTGGCCATCTTCATGATCCAACTCTCACATCCATACACGACTACTGGGAGAACCATAGCTTTGACTATACAGACCTTTGTCGATAAAGTGATGTTCTCTGCTTTTTAATACTCTCTAGGCCAGCTCAAAACACACACCCACTGTGTGCTCTCTGTGCTCTCTTCTCCCTTCTGCTTCTCCCTCTCCCAAATAATCTCACCCAAATAATCTACCTGCAACCCACCTGTATCAGGACTAACTTTCAGGAATACCCAAATCAAGTCAGGCTGCTGTGGTGCAACAGGAGCAAACCGAGGGTGACTTGGGATAAAGTGAGGGTGGGGTGCACCCACATTGCCTGCTGGCTCACTCACACACCAGCTCGTCCATTCACTGGCTCACCTGATCACTCACTCATTCATTCACTCCCTCCCCGGTCCCTGCCTTCATTCCTTCCGTGACAACAGACCCCATGGAAGGCTGAAAAGAAACTTTCTTGTCTTGGTTTCTATTCTTATCACTGAGAACAAGTTCCCTTCTGCATGGGGTGCGAACTAGACATCACACCTCCATTTTTATGCAGAAAGAATTCCGTTTCACTCCAAGACAATGGCAGTCCATTAAGCAGTCCATTAAGGAGCAGTTGCAAGAGTAACCTAAAAGCACAGATTTCCCCAGGGGTCACCCTCCTGGGGAGACCCATGGGTTTGGAGGAATGCCTTAGCCCCGCATAGCGTGACCAACCTCAATTAAATAATCAAGCACAACCATTCTCTCATCAGCCTCCTTCTGGAGGGCCAGCTATTTCTTATGAGAGTGCATTTCCTCCTTGAAAGGGTATTGTTCACCTCATCTCAACTCAGAAATGTCTCGAAAATCTGAAAAGACATGTTGGAAGGATCAGAAAATGGTACTGTTTCTCAGTTCAGAGATTTGAGAGAAGTCGCTCAATTAATCTGTTCATTGTGTCAGATTACCCTTGCTAACTTCTCCCATCCTTTCCACATCCAATGTTGTAAGAGCTACATTTATGGAGCTCTGCATGTGTGTGTGCGTGCCAAGTCGCTTCAGTCATCTCTGACTCTTTGTGACCCCATGGACCATATCCCAGCAGCCTCCTCTGTCCATGGGATGCTCTAGGCAAGAATACTGGAGTGTATTACCATTCTCTTCTCCAGAGGATCTTTCTGACCCAGGGATTGAACTCAGACCTCGTTACTGTCTGTGCCACCAGAGAAGCCCCTCTGAGGCATCAGGAAAATAGTGCTAAATATTTATTAATTTATTCATTGGATCTGCAAAACAGTCTCATGAGGTATGTCACGTCTTTGGAATGAGAAAACTGAGACCAGAGTATGTCATTGGGCCAACACAGCAGGAAACTGGCATTTGAACTTGGAGCTTAAGGTCTTAACCATTTCCTTGTATAACCACCCTACTTTTTCATTCAGTTTTCAGAGCCTTAAAAGAAACCACCACCAAGGACGGTTTACACTGGAGCTAAAAACAGTGGATGAGGTTCTGTGCTGGGAGTCGGGGAACCCAGCTTTAGGAACCAGTCCCACTTGAGTTTATTATATAATTAGAGGTGAGTCACCAGTTCAATTCTTCTGCTCCCCAGCGGGTTCTCAGGATGTGGCCCCAACTGACCCATCCCTTCTCATTCCCTACTTCTGTTTGCCTTCCTCACATTTCAGAATGGACCTGCTGCCTCTAGGTTCTGGTGCTCCCTTAAATCCTTGTGCTATGATGCCTCTGTCCTGGTGAGGAAGCCTGCAATGCTTTTCCCACCTCTCTTCATCTGAATTCATTCTTCAAGTCTCTACTTAGATGTCATGTTGAGAACTATCAAGTTTCATAAGGAGCACTAATTTTCAAAGAGAACTGGAAGTGCATGTAGAGATAGAAAACTAGTTGGTTGTTGTTGTGTAGTTGCTAAGTCATGTCTGACTATTTTGCAACCCCCTGGACTGTAGACTGCCAGGCTCTTCTATCCATGGGATTTCCCAGGCAAGAATACTGGAGTGGGTTGCCATTTCCTCCTCCAGGGGATCTTCCTGACCCAGGGATCAAACCCGCCTCTCCTGTTTTGGCAGGCAGACTCTTTAGCGCTGAGTCACCAGGGAAGTCCAGAGGTAGAAAACAGGTTAAAACAGGAGATAAAATATTTTATCTCCGCAAAGCAGAAAACTCTTGTTAGGACATGTATTTGTTGTTTGGACTATCTATTGCAACCTAACCAACCAAAATCTAGTAACTTAAAACAACAATGATTATTTATACCTTAGGCTCCAAAATCACTGTTGACAGTGACTGCAGCCATGAAACTAAAAGATGCTTGCCCCTTGGAAGAAAAGCAATGATAAACCTAGATAGCATATTAAAAAACAGAGACTTACTTTGCCTACAAAGATCCATATAGTCAAGGCTATGGTTTTTCTGGTAGTCATGTACAGATGTGAGCTGGACAATAAAAAAAAAGTTGAGCACCAAAGAACTGATGCCTTTGAACTATGATGCTAGAGAAGACTCTTGAGAGTCCCTTGGACTGCAAGGAGATCAAACCAGTCAATCTTAAAGGAAATCATATTCATTGGAAGGATGATGCTGAAGTTCCAATACTTTGGCCACTTGATGCAAAGAGCTGACTCACTGGAAAAGATCCTGATGCTGGGAAAGACTGAAGGCAGAAGGAGAAGGGGAGGGCAGAGGATGAGATGGTTGGATGGCATCACTGATTCAATGGACATGAGTTTGAGCAAACTCCAGGAGATGGTAAAGGACAGGGAAGCCTGGTGGGGTCGCAAACAGTAGGACATGACTGAGCAACTAAGCAACAAAAGGCTCAGTGGGCGTGGCTCATCTCTAGTCCAGGCAGCACCCACTGGGGTTGCTAGTTTAAAGGTTGCACATAACTCCCAGGACTGGCAAGGTGGGGCTGTCTGTCAGCTGGGACTAGCAGAGAGCTATGGGCTGGAGACACTCATCCTCCCCTCCTGGGTCTCTCCACAGGACGCTTGGGCTTCCTCACAGCATGGCGGCTGGTTTCCAAGAGTGAGCACCAGGTGGATGTGCAGAGCAGTTTTCTTTTTAACCTAAAGCAAGGAGAGGAATCGTTGGTGGAGTTCATTTACTTGAAAATACAAAGCAATCAACTTGGAACCAAAGACCATAGAATCGGTCTTTCCCAAGTGCATTAAGCAAGAAGTCTACAGGATGAACTAACTTGCACTTTACAACTAGCACAAACTTAGTTCATGGATATTATGACAACCAAGGATAAAACAAAGAGAAAGTGAGTCAAGTCTATTTAAAGAAAAATATTCAAGGAATAATTGTACCCATCATACATACACAGGTTAGCTGGAAAGGGCAAAATGTTCAGAAATAATTGAAGCTCAGAAAAAAAATTAAGTTCTGAATAGTCAGCTTGTCTTCTATACTAAAGAAAGACGACCAAACTTTTTCTCTTTTTTTCTTGTATCTTTTTATTGAAGTGTAGTTGATTTACAACATCGTATTAAGTTTCAGATATGCAGCAAAGTGATTCAGCTATACATTTTTTCAGATTCTTTTCCATTATAAACTATTACAAGATATTAAATATAGTTCAACTTCAGCTTCTTCAGCGTTGCTCGTTGGGGCATAGACTTGGATTACCGTGATATTGAATGGTTTGCCTTGGAAACGAACAGAGATCATTCTGTCGTTTTTGAGATTGTATCCAAGTACTGCATTTTGGACTCTTTTGTTGACCATGATGGCTACTCCATTTCTTCTAAGGGATTCCTGCCCACAGTAGTAGATATAATGGTCACCTGAGTTAAATTCACCCATTCCAGTCCATTTTAGTTTGCTGATTCCTAGAATGTCGACGTTCATTCTTGCCATCTCCTGTTTGACCACTTCCAATTTGCCTTGATTCATGGACCTGACATTCCAGGTTCCTATGCAATATTGCTCTTCACAGCATCAGAACTTGCTTCTATCACCAGTCACATCCACAACTGGGTATTGTTTTTGCTTTGGCTCCATCCCTTCATTCTTTCTGGAGTTATTTTTCCACTGATCTCCAGTAGCATATTGGGCATCTACTGACCCAGGGAGTTCCCCTTTCAGTATCCTATCATTTTGCCTTTTCATACTGTTCATGGGGTTCTCAAGGCAAGAATACTGAAGTGGTTTGCCATTCCCTTCTCCAGTGGACCACATTCTGTCAGACCTCTCCAACATGACCCTCCCATCTTGGGTGGCCCCACAAGGCATGGCTTAGTTTCATTGAGTTAGACAAGGCTGTGCTGCTGTGATCAGATTGGCTAGCTTTCTGTGATTATGGTTTCAGTCTGTCTGCCCTCTGATGCCCTCTTGAAACACCTACCATCTTACTTGGGTTTCTCTTACCTTGGACGTGGGGTATCTCTTCACGGCTGCTCCAGCAAAGCGCAGCCACTGCTCCTTACCTTGGAGGAAGGGTATCTCCTCACGGCCGCCCCTCCTGACCTTGAACGTGGAGTAGCTCCTCTCAACCTTCCTGCGCCTGCGCAGCCGCTGCTCCTTGGATGTGGGGTTGCTCCTCTCGGTTGCCTACCCCGACCTCAGGAATGTGGTAGCTCCTTTCGGCCATCGGCCCTGACCTCAGACGTGGGGTAGCTCGTCTCAGCCACGGCCCCTGACCTCGGGCGTGTGCTAGGTCCTCTCAGCTGCCGCCCTGACCTCTGACGTGTGGTAGCTCATCTCGGCCGCTGCCCCTGACCTCTGACGTGTGGTAGCTCATCTCGGCTGCCACCCTGACCTCTGACATGTGGTAGCTTGTCTCAGCTGCCGCCCCTGACCTCGGATGTGGGGTAGCTACTCTCAGCCACCGCCCTGACCTTGAATGTGGGGTAACTCGTCTCAGCCGCTGCCCCTGACCTCGGATGTGGGGCCTCATGGGACATGGGACCTCGGACAAGACCTTTCTGAACTAACACCCAAAAAGGATGTCCTTTTCATTATAGGGGACTGGAATGCAAAAGTAGGAAGTCAAGAAACACCTGGAGTAACAGGCAAATTTGGCCTTGGAGTACGGAATGAAGCAGGGCAAAGGCTAATAGAGTTTTGCCAAGAGAATGCACTGGTCATAGCAAACACTCTCTTCCAACAACACAAGAGAAGACTCTACACATGGACATCACTAGATGGTCAACACCGAAATCAGATTGATTATATTCTTTGCAGTCAAAGATGGAGAAGTTCTATACAGTCTTCAAAAATAAGACTGGGAGCTGACTGTGGCTCAGATCATGAACTCCTTATTGCCAAATTCAGACTTAAATTGAAGAAAGTGGGGAAAACCACTAGACCATTCAGGTATGACCTAAATCAAATCCCTTATGATTAGACAGTGGAAGTGAGAAATAGATTTAAGGGACTAGATCTGATAGACAAAGTGCCTGATGAACTATGGCCGGAGGTTCATGACATTGTACGGAAGACATAGATTAAGACCATCCCCATGGAAAAGAAATGCGAAAAAGCAAAATGGCTGTCTGGGGAGGCCTTACAAATAGCTGTGAAAAAAAAGCGAAAAGCAAAGGAGAAAAGGAAAGATATAAGCATCTGAATGCAGAGTTCCAAAGAATAGCAAGGAGAGATTTTAAAAAGCCTTCCTCAGCAATCAATGCAAAGAAATAGAGGAAAACAACAGAATGGGAAAGACTAGAGATCTCTTCAAGAAAATTAGAGATACCAAGGGAACATTTCATGCAAAGATGGGCTCAATAAAGGACAGAAATGGTATGGACCTAACAGAAGCAGAAGATATTAAGAAGAGGTGGCAAGAATACACAGAAGAACTGTACAAAAAAGAGCTTCACAACCAAGATAATCACGATGGTGTGATCACTGACCTAGAGCCAGACATCCTGGAATGTGAAGTCAAGTGGGCCTTAGAAAGCATCACTATGAACAAAGCTAGTGGAGGTGATGGAATTCCAGTGGAGCTATTTCAAATCCTGAAAGATGATGCTGTGAAAGTGCTGCGCTCATTATGCCAGCAAATTTGGAAAACTCAGCAGTGGCCACAGGACTGGAAAAGGTCAGTTTTCATTCCAATCCCAAAGAGAGGCAATGCCAAAGAATGCTCAAACTACCGCACAATTGCACTCATCTCACATGCTAGTAAAGTAATGCTCAAAATTCGCCAAGCCAGGCTTCAGCAATACATGAATCATGAACTTCCAGATGTTCAAGCTGGTTTTAGAAAAGGCAGAGGAACCAGAGATCAAATTGCCAACATCTGCTGGATCATAGAAAAAGCAAGAGAGTTCCAGAAAAACGTCTATTTCTGCTTTATTGACTATGCCAAAGCCTTTGACTGTGTGGATCACAATAAACTGTGGAAAATTCTGAAAGAGATGAGAATACCAGACCACCCAACCTGCCTCTTGAGAAACCTATATGCGGGTCAGGAAGCAACAGTTAGAACTGGACATGGAACAACAGGCTGGTTCCAAATAGGAAAAGGCATACGTCAAGGCTGTATATTGTCACCCTGTTTATTTAACTTATATGCAGAGTACATCATGAGAAACGCTGGGCTGGAAGAAGCACAAGCTGGAATCAAGATTGCCAGGAGAAATATCAATAACCTCAGATATGCAGATGACACCACCCCTATGGCAGAAAGTGAAGAGGAACTAAAAAGCCTCTTGATGAAGGTGAAAGAGGAGAGTGAAAAAGTTGGCTTAAAGCTCAACATTCGGAAAACTAAGATCATGGCATTTGGTCCCATCACTTCATGGGAAATAGATGGGGAATCAATAGAAACAGTGTCAGACTTTATTTTTCTGGGCTCCAAAATCACTGCAGATGGTGATTGCAGCCATGAAATTAAAAGATGCTTGCTCCTTGGAAGGAAAGTTATGATCAACCTAGATAGCATATTCAAAAGCAGAGATGTTACTTTGCCAACAAAGGTCCGTCTAGTCAAGGCTATGGTTTTTCCTGTGGTCATGTATGGATGTGAGAGTTGGACTGTGAAGAAAGCTGAGCACTGAAGAATTGATGCTTTTGAACTGTGGTGTTGGAGAAGACTCTTGAGAGTGCCTTGGACTGCAAGGAGATCCAACCAGTCCATCCTAAAGGAGATCAGTCCTGGGTGTTCATTGGAAGGACTGATGCTAAAGCTGAAACTCCAGTACTTTGGCCACCTGATGCGAAGAGTTGACTCATTGGAAAAGACCCTGATGCTGAGAAAGATTGAGGGTAGGAGGAGAAGGGGACGCCAGAGGATGAGATGGCTGGATGGCATCACTAACTCGATGCACATGAGTTTGAGTGAACTCCGGGAGTTGGTGATAGACAAGGAGGCCTGGCGTGCTGGGATTCTTGGGGTCGCAAAGAGTCGGACACGACTGAGCGACTGACCTGAACTGAACTGAAATATAGTTCCCTGTGCTGTACAGTAAATCCCTGCTATTTATCTATTTTATACAAAGAGCTGTGTAACTATTAATCCCAAACTCCCAATTTATCCCTCCCTCCCACCCCACCCTCCCTCTGGCCACTTTATCATTGGTAACCATAAGTTTATTTTCCGTGTCTGTTTCTGTTTTGTAAATAAGTTCATTTATATTATTTTTTTCCAATCCATATATAAGTGATATGTGCCAAGTCACCTTAGTCGTGTCTGACTCTTTGTGACCCTATGGATTGTAGCCCACCAAGCTCCTCTGTCCATGGGGATTCTCCAGGAAAGAACACTGGAGTGGGCTGCCATGCCCTCCTCCAGGGGATCTTCCCAATTCAGGGATTGAACCTGTGTCTGTTACATCTCCTGCCTTGACGGCAGGTTCTTTAGCCCTAGTGCCACCTGGGAAGCCCCACATATAAGTGATATCATATAATATTTGTCTTTCTTTGTCTGACTTACTTCACTTAATATGATAATCTCTAGGCCCACCCACGTTGCTGCAAATGGCAAAATGTCGTTCTTTTTTATGGCTGAGTGGCTAAGAGTCAGACACGACTCAGCAACTTCACTTTCACTTCTCATTTTCATGCATTTGGAGAAGGAAATGGCAACCCACTCCAGTGTTCTTGCCTGGAGAATCCCAGGGACGGGGGAGCCTGGTGGGCTGCCGTCTATGGGGTCGCACAGAGTTGGACAGGACTGAAGCGACTTAGCAGCAGCAGCAGTGTTCTATTGTGTGTTTGTGTGTGTATACATATACCACATTTTCTTTGTCCATTCCTCTGTTGATGGACACAGGTTGCTTCCATGTTTTGGTTACTATAAATAGTGTGGCCATGAACATAGGGGTGCATGTTTCTTTTCAAATCAGAGTTTTTGTCTTTTCTGGATATATGCCCAGGAGTAGAATTGTTGGATCACATGGTGACTGTTTTTAGTTTTTTAGGGAAAGCATCCTTATGACCTAGGCTCAGAAGTCCTATACCATTGCTTCTGCCATATTCAGTTGATCAAGACAGTCACCAAGGCCCATCCAGTTTCACAAGGAAGGGACAGAGGCTACAACTCTTGAGAGGCTGGGAAGATTCTAGCACAGCATGTAGTGCTAGAGCTACTGTTGACCCATCTGCAGAGAATTCAGTCTGCCACAGATTTGCATAATGACTTTTCTGTTATTTCCAGTTAATTGCTTTAGAATTGTTAGTTATTTCCCACACCTCTCTGATAGGAATCTGAGCCACAAATGAATAAATTTCAGGTAACCCAGGCTGTTCAATACCCAGTGCTGAACTTCCTGATGGGGTTGTGTCTACAGGAAGATCAAAGGATGTGGCAAAGCCCCAGGCAAGATAATATCAAAGACCTTCCTTCTGCCCTTTTTGTTTTGTGGGTTGCCATAGTGATGGGAAGAGCAGAATGGAAAGGAAACAAGAGACATTATCATAACCTTGGAGCTTATAAAATCAGTGTCAGTGTTCACACACACACACACACCTGTCTGAAGCAGGTGGAACTGGTAATTGCAGGGACCTAGGATGTGTGATCAAAAAAAAAAAAAAGAATCAATCAAATCTTTTAAGATTCTGTAGTCTGAATCTGGTCTTGTGGGATACAAAAGAGACAGCTACTGGGATGACAGGTCTCCTTCTCTGGGAGTTCTGTGACCCCATGGACTGTAGCCTCTCCATGGGATTCTCCAGGCAAGAATGCTGGAGTGGGTTGTCATTCCCTTCTCCAGGGGATCTTCTGACAAAGGGATCGAACCACGTCTCTTACCTCTCCTACATTGACAGGTGCATTTTTTACCACTGAGCCACAGAGCTTTTAGATTTTATTTTTACACTTAATGTTTATTGCATGTGATGCTGACTTTCAAACATTTCTAATAGTGTTATAAAGTTTCCTGTTTAAAATCGAATTAATGTGTTCATTTAATGGATATATTAGACAGGTTATAAAGGTTCCTGCATAAATTAAATTAAGATGTTAATTTCATTTTTAAAAGAGTTGGCTTCATATTAAGGAAATCACAGAGTATGGAATTGGATACAGCAAAGACCACACAGGTGGTATGCAAATGGCTCAATTTTAGGCAAGACTGGGAAGCTTGATTTTCTTTCTAATACTTGGCTTCTTGAATTTTAACTTTTGGAGACAGGAACCACACTGCCCTCTCCGGACAGGAGGACCCAAGGCAGGTAGCTGGAGCTGGACACAAAGCTGGAAGGGGTGCTGGGTGAGTGAGGACAGCAGAATGCATTCCCACCAGACTCCCAAAGAAGTTCCTAGCACCTGGGAGTCAGCAGCCAGCTTGTCAAGGTCCCTCCCCTTGGCTAATAAGCCGGAACAGACGGAGAGCTATTGTATAGATCAAGATGGGATATTTTGAAGGAGGCAGTTTAATGAGCAGCAGTTTGAATTGAGACCAATTTTAATGTCTTTTTTGTTTTCTACCAACCGTCATAGAAATTGCCACAAATGATGTGTTAATTCTGTTCCCTAGTGGGTCTCCGATATGGCGAAGGATGAATTTTAAATTGTTTGATCAGAATTAGCAACATTAGTCACTGCAAATAGCCTTTTAATTTCCACAGAGCTGCCAAGGGGAGCAAAAATAGAATTGGCGAGGAAGGTTCCAGCAGACACATGTGTCAGTGGTGGATGAGGCCACGTGACTTTGCTTCTGGGGCAGTCAGGGTGGGGGGTGGGGTCATGTGGGGTGTCTCCAGGTGTCCTGGCTGGATCTGGGCCCCAGCTCTTGACTTCCTGTGGGTGGGAAAGGGTTGCTCTCCCAGCATCTCTGGGGTCTGACGGTGATGCTCATTCCTCCTCGAAGCTGCAGTGGTCCATCCACTCCTGCCCGAAGAACAAACCCCCTCCTCCCTGCTCCGACTGAATCTTCCTAGGCTCCCAAGGGCATCTTCCACCAGCCCCTAACACGAATGCTCCATTCTCACCCAGTGCCACCAGAGAGACGTTTTCATTCCCAGAACAGACGAAGCACTCCTCTGCTTAAAAATCTCCAAATGGTTCTCTTTGCACTCAGACTGAAAACGAAACCCTGGCCTTGGTCCATGAGGCATTCCTCCCCCTTGCTCATTCTACACCCCCAACTCTGGCCTCACTGCCCCTTCTAGAACACCCCAAGACTTTCCTACTAGAAAGATTTCTCACTGCAGAACATGCCCCAACCCCAGGCTTCCTGAGGCAGGCTCCTTCCCTTCCTAGAAGCTCAACTTAAAAGCCACTCCACCTACACAACTGTAGAGAACAAACGTGTGGCTACCAAGGGGATAAGGGAGGGAGAATGAACCGGGAGATTGGGATTGACATATATTCGCTACAGATAAAATAGAAAACTATTGAGAACCTACTGTACAGCACCGAGAACTCTACTTACTGCTCTAGGGTGACCTAAAGGGGAAGGAAATCCAAACAAGAGGGGATATATGTATACACACAACTGATTCACTTTGCTGTATAGCAGACACTATACTCCAATAAAATGTATTTTTTACAAAGCCACCCCTGGACTTCCCTGGTGGTCCAGGGGTTAAGAATCCGCTAGCCAATGCAGGGGTCATGGGTTCAATCCCTGCTCCGAGAAGAATCCACATGCCCCAGGGCAACTAAACCCCTGCACTACAACTGCTGAAGCCCTCGCACTCTAGAGCTCAAGCTCTGAAACAGAAGAAGCCACGGAAATGAGAAGTCCAGCCACGGAAATGAGAAGAACAGCCCCTGCTTGCCACAACTAGAGAAAGCCTGTGCAGCAACAAAGACCTGATGCAGCCAAAAATAATAAATAAATTGTTAAAGCCACCCCACCTAGAATAGGGACCCCTCACTCCATCTGCCTTGATTCCACCCCATTTCCTACCTAGAACTCGTCATCATATCTAAGCATCTCTGTGGTTGGTTTGCATGATGGCATAATTGCTGTTTTGTATTTTGTTTTGTGCGTCCATCTCCTCCCACTGGATTCTAAATTCTGCCAGGGGAGTTAGAGTGTCAGGCCTGGTGCCTAGAATAGCAATGGGCACAACAGAAATCCTCAGTAAATACTCATGACCTGAACAAGTGAATGAGTTGAATGAACAGCCCCATTCTTCCAGGCAACTCGCTTCTCCCCCTGGGTGGTTGTAGCTGCTTCCTACAGACCAGGATTCTGCATCAGTTTTGCCTCCAGCCTCACTGGTCCACCGCAGATTCATCTTCCTCTCTGGCCTCTAAAGCCACTTTTCCAACATGCAAATCTGGCCCATGGCTTCCTTCTTCACACCCCTCAGTGGCCACCCACTGCCTTTGGGGTTAGAACCAGCACTTTAGCACAGTAGGGTTTGGGTCTTGTTTACAATTTAGCATCTGTGAACCCGGCTGAACTTCTAAACTTGCTGTGCCTGTTTCTTCTTCTGTAAAATGGGGTAATAATGAAACCTATGTGGTGAGGCTATTGAGAAGACAAATGAGGTAATCATGCACAAGGCTTAGAACAGAGTCTGGCATGGTAACCACAGTCAGTGTCAGCTCTAAGGATGATGATTATTATATATTACCATCATCATTATCGTTGTCATTATTGGGGCCACACAGAACAAAGCCCAGCCTAAATTCAAAGCTGCCTATGTAATCCCAGGGCCAATGCTGAGGTCACGGTCTTTGATTTCAGTGATGTGGGTCAGTGGTTCTCCACCAGGGGTAATGTCACCCCCTCACTCCTCACCAGTGAACAACTAGCCATATCTGAAGATATTTTTGGTTATCGCAACTGTGGGGAGTGGAAAGTGGTTCCTGGCATCCAGCAGGTAAAAGCTACACCACCCGCAGTGCACAGGACACCCTTCCAACAGAGAATGAGTGTTGAGTGCCAGTCACGCAGTTGTGCCCGACTCTTTGCCACCCCAAGGACTGTAGCCCACAAGGCTCCTCTGTCCATGGGATTCTCCAGGCAAGAATGCTGGAGTGGGTTGCCATTCCCTTCTCCAGGGGATCTTCCCAACCCCAGAGATCGAAGCTGGGTCTCCTGCATTGTAGGCAGATTCTTTACCCTCTGAGCCACCAGAGAAGACAACAGAGGAAGAGGATGTAGCCCCAAATGTCATATATTAAAACTGTGATGAAAAAACAAGAAGAAAGTGCTGGTGGGCCTTCAGCGTGGAGAACGTGGATCTGAAGACGCATTTTTTAAATAGTGACATGTACATTTTTAAGACTGTATGTGATAAAATTAAGACCAACTTGTAATTGAAAAGAGAGAAGTCAGTACACAGTCATCGATTCCTATTGATTTCCTCTAAAACACATTTGGATGAATGGATAAGAAGGTGCTGTACATATATACAATGGACTATTTCTCAGCCATAAAAAAAGAATGAAATAATGCCATTTGCAGCAACCTGCTGAGTGAAGTCAGACAGAGAAATACAAATATGAGATCACTTATAAGTGGAATCTTAAAAAATAGTACAAATGAACTTATTTACAAAACAGAAATAGTTACAGACGTAGAAAACAAACTTACGATTACCAAGAAGGAACGTGGGCAGGGGAGGGATAAATTGGGAGATTGAGATTGACATATACACACCACTATATACAAAACAGATAATTAATAAGGACCCATTATATAGCACAGGGAACTCTGTTCAGTACTCTGCCATGGCCTATGTGGGAAAATAATCTGAAAAAGAGCATATTTGTATAAAAAAGAGTGTATGTATATATATACCTGGTTCACTTTTTTGCGTACCTGGAACTAATACAACACTGTAAATCAATTAAATTCCAATAAAAATTAATTAAAAAATTTTTTATTCTTTGACCACACCACATGGCATGTGGGATCTTAGTTCTCTGACCAGGGATTGAACCCATGCCCTCTGCATTTGAAGCATGGCATCTTAATCACTGGACCACCAGGGAAGTCTCTAATTTAAAAATAATAATAAAATAAAAAATAAATAAATAAATGTTTTAAAACTACCTGCATTTTGAACCTAAAACTTCCTGTCCATCTTCTCCACTACCTCCAATTTAACCCCAGCCACCCTCACCTGAGCCGGAGGACATGACTGGCTGATTCCTCCAATCCATGCAACACTCAGCAGCCAGAGGGGCCAATAAAAAAACATATAGGGCTTTCTTAGCAGTCCAGTGGATAAGAACCCGCCTGCCAATGCAGGGGATGCAGGTTGGCTTCCTGGTCCAGGAAGATTCCACACGCCTCGAAGCAACAAAGCCCGTGTGCCACACAGAGTCCGCCTAAGGCAACTACTGAAGCCCGAGCGCCCCAGAGCCTGTGCTCTGCAACAAGCGAAGTCACCGCAATGAGAAGCCTGCAACTGCAAAAAGCCAGTGCACTGCAACAAGAGAAAGCCCAACAAAAACATATATCCAGGGACTTCCCTGGTGGTCCAGTGGCTAAGACTCCAAGCTCCGGTGCAGGGAGCCAGGGTTCAATCCCTGGTCAGGGAACTAGATTCCACATGCCGCAACTAAGAGTTCACGTGTCACAACTGAAGATCCCGCGTGCCGCAACTAAGATTTGGCACAGCCAAAGAAATAAATAAATACACATATTTTTAAAAAAGTATATATCCAGTCATGGCACTCCCCTTGCTGAAAACCCTTCAGCAGTTCCTGCTCTACTTAGGATAAGATCTGAAAGTCAACAAGGGACCGCATGGCTGTCCCCTGCCTTCTTTTCCTGCTTCATCTGCGTCTTCCTCACTCACTGCTTTTCAGCCATCCCTACAACAAGCGCACCTTCCCAGCCCCAGATCCTTTGCACACACTGTCTCCTTTCTCCCCAACCCACTCTCTCATGACTACTTCTCACCCTCCAGGTTTCACTCTAAATCTCCCCTCATGAAACAGAGCTTTCCTAACCACCTTTGCAAAAGCTGTTTCCCACCCGCTAGACTCTAACTAACAGTGCGTATTATGTCCCAGAGAGCACTTGTTACAATTTTTTGTTTTTCTGTGTTTATTTGCTTCTTTTTTTTTTTCTGTCTGTCTCCCATATTAGACTTGGTGCAGAGCTTCATCTCACCACTATATTCCCACACCTTGTACATCAGTGGTCACTTCACACTGGGACTCATGAGCTTCCCATGCCCCACCAGGTGGGTGGTCTCCTCCCTACCCTGCAGATGAGAAGACAGAGGGCCAGAGAGGGTAAGGGCTCTTTGGTGCCCTTGGCAGAGCCAGGATTCAAACTTAGTTCGCTTTAACTTGAAAGCCCAGAACTTTTCTCTGGGTCCTTTCTCAACCACTTACCCAAACCTTTGTGGGAATGAGAAAGTTTTCAAGGGACCACAGACAGGATCCTCTGGGGCTTCCCTCCGATTCCTGGCAAAGAAGACTGCCGATCTGAATTCCTGCTGACTGCCAGCCTAAAAGAGTTAATAATACTACAGTATGTCCAGCCTCAGCTCTGGCCATAGGAAAGAGAGAGGCGCAGCAAAGAATTCAAGGGCTTTTCATGTCCTTCTGTCTGCTCATTATTGCTACGGTACACCTGGCCAGTGCACTGTGTCTTTAGTCAGACACTGACTCTTACCTAGGCTGGACCCAGCCAAGACAGTCGTCCTGATGGAAATCACATAGCAAGTGATTGCAGGAAGGGAAAGATGCAGAAGGGGAGTGAAGTCACACACTCTAGAATGAGGGAATGATTGTTCTTAGGCAAAAAAAAGAAAAAAAAAATGGTGGCTCCTTCTTTGGGTCTCAAGGAACTGTCTTCTGGTCTTTGACAAGGATGAATGGGTGTAGCAGAATGCGTGTGGTTTTGTGCTCAGAACTGAGCTCTGTATTAATCATGTCTTTTTTATTCTATATGCTTGATGCTTGGACACCTTGGAGCCTGGATGATCCAGGAAGGACTGCCCCTCCCAGGGTTAACTGACACCTAAAAGAAGCAAACAGCTCCCTGGAAAACACACGTTTCAGATGCAAACCAGCCAATCCAGAGCCTACACCACAACCACCTTCTGAATCAGGGCCTGACCTGCCCTCTGGGCCACTCTCCCTTTGCCTGAATTGCCCCAGGGCCAGGCACTGTTTAGCTAGCGGCTGTGGAACCCACTGAAATTATTCCAGCTAGCCAACATTGAGCCTGCTTGGGTTAATCGCTCAGTCACATCCGACTCTTTGCGACCCCATGAACTGTGTCCCGCCAGGCTCCTCTGTCCATGGGATTCTCCAGGCAAGAATACTGGATCCCTTCTCCAGGGGATCTTTCCAATCCAGGGATCGAGCCTGGGTCTCCTGAATAGCAGGCAGATTCCTTACCATCTGAGCCACCCGGGAAGCCCGCTTATCTGGCCTCAAACCCACAGCAAAAGCTCATGCCCACATGTCCCCTCTGCTCCCTCTGCCCCCTGACTGACCCAGGTGCCGCCCTGTGTGGCCCTGCAATTCGGGCCCTGTCTCCCATTTCTAGGGGACATAAACTTCTTCCTTTGTGAAAGTCATGCCTTGTCTGTGTATCTTACCTTCCCCAATTGAAATAAATCCCAGTTACTCTTTTTTTTTTCCTCTTTGGCCATGCCAAGTGGCATGCAGAATTTCAGTTTTCTGATCAAAAACCCAGGCCGCCTGCAGTAGAAGTGTGGAAAGCTAACCACTGGACGGCCAGGGGGAAGTCCCTCCCAGGTGCCCTTGAAACCGGTTCTGATCCAGTTAAGTGACTGCACAAGCATCCCCTTCTCCAGCTGCCTCAATTTCCCTGTCTACAAATTAGAGATAACACCTCCTTCCTGTTGCTGATGAGCTGAAGGTTAACATGGAAATGAAGAGTTACTCACCAGCTCTGGCACATGGGGGATTGGGTGGGTGATTCCGCAGAGCCCGACGGAGGACGTGAGGAGGAATGGAAGAAAAAAAAAAGAAGGTGGTGAGATAAAAATAAAGAGCTTCTTATTTGTTTACTCATTAATCTATGGCTGCCCTGGGCCTTTGTTGCTGCGCGCTTTGCGGCAAGCAGGGGCTACTCTTCACTGCGGGGCTCAAGCTTCTCACTGCGGTGGCTTCTCTCGTTGAGGAGCACGGGCTCCAGGTGCTCGGGCTTCAGGAGTTGCAGCATGTGGGCTCAGCAGTTGTGATACATGGGTTTAGTTGCCCCACGGATGTGGGATTCTCCCCAGGCCAGGGATGGAGCCCGTATCCCCTGCATTGGCAGACAGATTCTTAGCTCCTGGACCACCAGGGAAGTCCTTGAAGAGCTTCTTAGACAGGGGCCACTGACTGGCCAGAAAGAGGCATCTGAGATGTGATGTGACCACAGGAAGTGATCCTCATGCCAAGGCAGTCCTGAACTGGTGACAGAGGGGAGCCCATCCCTGGGAGCCCATCCTGAGATCTGCAGCTGACACCTCCTAGCATTCTGGGAGAAGGAGCCCCAGGCCCACAGTTAGAGCATGAAAAGGAGGGGCCCTGAGCTCCACTCTTGGCTCAGGGGCAAATGCCCTGTAGATCACTTGGTTGTCAATGCTCAGTCATTAGGTCATGTCCAAATCTTTGCAATCTCATGGACGGCAGCACACCAGGCTTTCCTATCTTTCAATATCTTCTGGAGTTTGCTCAAACTCATGATTTTTGTGTCAGTGATGCTATCCAACCGTCTTATCCTCTGTCAACCCCTTCTCCTCTTGCCCTCAATCTTTCCCAGCATCGGGGTCTTTTCCAATGAATCAGCTCTTTGCATCAAAAGTGGCCAAAGTATTTACTGGAGCTTTGGCTCCAGCATCAGTCCTCCCAATGAATATTCAAGACTGATTTCCTTTAGAATTGACTGGTTTGATCTCCTTACTGTCCAAGGGACTCTCAAGAGTCTTCTCGAACACCACAGTTCAAAAGCATCAATTCTTTGGTGCTCAGCCTTCTTTATGGTCCAACTCTCACATCTGTACATGACTACTGGAAAATCACAGCTTTGACTATATGGACCTTTGTCAGCAAAGTGATGTCTCTGCTTTTTAGTTCACTGTCTAGGTTTGTCATAGTTTTTCAAGTCCTAACATTCCCAGACATCGCCTTTCTGGGTCTCGGTTTTCTTATCCCTGGAGTGAATCATAAAATATGCAACTGCCTGTAGAGCAGACATGCTGCAGGGCTCAAGGGGGGAATGTGCAAAAACAATGTCTTTGTCATCCTCAAAGTGCCTTACAAATGGGGCCAAACGTTAGGGCCTTATTGTCAAGCACTCTGCTTTCCCCAGACTTTTCCTCAGGTTTGGAGATTTCCAGATGCTTGACTCAACACTTCAAACGCAACTGTCTTATCTGGGTACTGTCTCAGATGTGTAAATGCCCCAGAAACCATCTGCCCACTCTCGGTACTTTTACTTTCAGGCCACCTCTCAAGTCCACTTTTATGAATTAGGTCTTTCTGACACCTGGAATATTCATCAACCAGCCACCTAAAAATGGCATAAAGAAGTTAGCCACAGCTTCACTATGCGGCACTCAGCAGATGCCCAGGAAATATTGGATTAGCTGGACTGGTTCTCAAACACCCATCAAAATCCATTAGATTCCTTGACTGGCAAAATCCACAAGGGGGATTTCTTAAAAAAAAAAATCATTGCATCTTGGGGCTTCCCTGGTGGTCCAGTGTTATGACTACACCCCCAAAGCAGGGGGCCCAGGTTCAATCCCTGGTCTTGGAATTAGATCCCACAGGCTGGACCTAAAACTGGGTGAAGCCAAAATAAATAAACACACTTTTTTAAAAACTCATTGCCTCTTGTAAAAACCTATAATGAAAAAGAATCTGAAAAAAAGATACATATGTGTATAACTGAATCACTTTGCTATACACCTGAAACTAACACAGCATTATAATCAACTATACTTCCACTTTCTTTAACAAAAAAAATCACTACAACAGCAACTGCTGCTGCTGCTGCTAAGTCGTTTCATTCATGTCCGACTCTGTGCGACCCCATAGACGGCAGCTCACCAGGCTCCCCCGTCCCTGGGATTCTCCAGGCAAGAACACTGGAGTGGGTTGACATTTCCTTCTCCAATGCATGATAGTGAAAAGTGAAAGTGAAGTTGCTCAGTCGTGTCCGACTCTTAGCGACCCGTGGACTGCAGCCTACCAGTACCAGGCTCTTCCGTCCACGGGATTTTCCAGGCAAGAGTACTGGAGTGGGGTGCCATTGCCTTCTCCGAAACAGCAACTAAACTTCAATTAAAAAAATGGAAAACCAAAACAAGAACTCGTGCACTTGAAACTTAGAAGAACAACAAATGTCTCCCTGTGTCTACAAACTAGAATGGTGACTTTTAGTTTTGGCCACGCCTCATGGGGTCTTAGTTCAAACCCATGCCTTGGCCCTAACCACTGGACCACCAGGGAATTCCCAGAGTGGTGACATTTATAGCAGAATAGAAACACAATTTATAAAATACATGCATGCATGTTAACATACATCCATACATATGTGCTTGTATGTGTGCTCTGTCATGTCCGACTCCTTCGACCCCACAGACTATAGCACACCAGGCTCCTCTGTCCGTGGGACTATGCTTATATACACAAACATACATACCCAGGGGGTGGATAAGAGCATCCTGGGAAAAAAATCCTTGCACTCTTAAGAGTCACTGCTGATATCATTAGTTATATTCGGTTCAGTTCAGTTCAGTCACTTAGTCGTGCCTGACTCTTTGTGACCCCATGGACTGCAGCACACCAGGCCTCCCTGTCCATCACCAACTCCTGGAGCTTGCTCAAACTCACATCCATCAAGTCGGTGATGCCATCCAACCATCTCATCCTCTGTCGTCCCCTTCTCCTCCTGCCTTTAATCTATCCCAGTATCAGGGTCTTTTCCAATGAGTCAGGTTCTTTGCATCAGGTGGCCAAAGTATTGGAGTTTCAGTTTCAACATCAGTTCTTCCAATAAATATTCAGGACTGATCTCCTTTAGGATGGACTGGTTGGATCTCCTTGCAGTCCCAAGGACTCTCAAGAGTCTTGTCCAAAACCACAGTTCAAAAGCATCAATTCTTTGGCACTCAGCTTTCTTTATAGTCCAACTGTCATATCCATACATGCTGCTGCTGCTGCTAAGTTGCTTCAGTCATGTCCAACTCTGTGCGACCCCATAGATGGCAGCCCACCAGGCTCCCCCATCCCTGGGATTCTCCAGGCAAGAACACTGGCGTGGGTTGCCATTTCCTCCTCCAATGCATGAAAGTGAAAAGTGAAAAGTGAAAGTGAAGTCACTCAGTCGTGTCCGACTCTAGCGACGCCATGGACTGCAGCCTACCAGTACCAGGCTCTTCCGTCCATGGGATTTTCTAGGCAAAAGTAGTGGAATGGGGTGCCATTGCCTTCTCCATCATCCATACATAACTACTGGAAAAACCATAGCTTTGACTAGACAGGCCTTTGTTGGCAAAGTAATGTCTCCGCTTTTTAATATGCTGTCTAGGTTGGTCATAACTTTTCTTCCAAGGAGCAAGTGTCTTTTAATTTCATGGCTGCAGGCTTTTAATTCCACCATCTGCAGTGATTTTGGAGACCACCCCCAAAAAAAGTCTCTGACTGTTTCCACTGTTTCCCCATCTATTTACCATGAAGTGATAGGACTAGATGCCATGATCTTAGTTTTTGAATGTTGAATTTTAAGCCAACTTTTTCTCTCTTCTCTTACACTTTCATCAAGAGGCTCTTTAGTTCTTCTTCACTTTCTGTGAAGTTATATTAAGATGAGGTCATTCTGGAGGAGGGTGGGCCCTTAATCCAATATGACTGGGGTCCTCATAAGAAGAGGAGAAGGGATACAGAGACACACAGGGACAGGGTGGCAAGGTGATGACGGAGGCAGAGACTGGAGAGAAGCAGCTACCAGACAAGGAACACCGAGGATCCCTGGTGGAGAAGAGCAACGAGGGGTTCTCCTAGCAGAATGCACAAGGCCTGCTGACACCTTCCCTTTGGACTTGTAGCTTCCAGAACTGAGACTATACATTTCTGTCGCTTTAAGCTACTGGCTTTGTGGTGCTTTGTTACGGACGCTGTAGGAAACAGATGCAACATCCCACAGTCTGAAAGATCAGGCAGAAGTTACGAAGAATCTGAATAGCATACACCGAGTTCACACACCATTTCCCACCTCCCCGCCTTTGCTGTTTCCTCCACCTGGAAAGCCTATTTCTCCAAATCCATGGCAACAAAATCGTACTAAAGTTTTCAAGACATAGCTCAAGATGTCTGACGTCTGACACCCGCGCTCCCCAACGCCACCACCACTCTTGAGTCTTCCACACTGGACACTTGTCTGTTCACGGGGTGTGCCTTCCCCACGGGTCCGTGAGCCCACAGAAGCCAGGGAGCTCTCTTATTCCTATCAGCGTCCCCACTACCCACAAAGAGACCTAGCACAGAAATACCCATCGGAACCAGAATTCAACTGCATCCATGATTAAATAGCTTCATCTCAGCTGTACCTCTAATATTTTCCCCACCTGTAAAGAAGGATGTGGAGCAAATATGACAAAATGTTAACATCTGTCAGCTCCAGAGAGTGAGCACACGGTGTCAGGTTATTTCCTGTACTTTTCGGAAGATTTGAAATAATTCCTTACGAAAAGGTTTTCAACCTGAAAAACCAGAGGTAACAGGCTGTACTGGGACACGGCCAGTCCATTGGAACATGGTTTACACTGGGAAAGGCATTTCTAGTTCAAAACATGTCATTTGAACACATTTTTTGGAACTCAGCCCACTCATGTGTTCGGGGCAGAGTAAAACGTCTTAAGGACCCACCTAGAGCTCCGTTAATTATGCTAGTCTTGTTTTCATCATTACCAAAGTCTTAGGGGATTATGTGATTATTCCTTCTTTTCAGAAGAGGGAACTGAAATTCTGGGATTTGCCCAAGGTTGTACAGCTAATGCACTTTGGATCTAGGATTGAAACCAAGTTTATGTTGTTCCAAAGCTATGTAATAGCAGCAGTAATTTTGTCGCTGTTTAGTTTCGAAGTTATGTCTAACTCCTTTGCAACCTCATGAACTCTAACCCACCAGGCTCCTCTGTCCATGGGATTTTCCAGGAAAGAATACTGGAGTGGGTTGGCATTTCTTTCTCCGGGATCTTCCCGACCCAGGGATCAAACCTGCTTCTCCTGCATTAGCAGGTGAATTCTTTTCTTTACCACTGAGCCACCAGGGAAGCAGTAATTTACACAACCTCAACTCTGTACTGGGACATATTAGCTCATTTCAGCCTCAGAACAACCCTGTGAGAACCCCTGTACACTCTCAGTGGGACTGTAAAAACTGGTGCAGCCACTATGGAAACCAGTATGAAGGTTCTCTCAGAAAACTAAAAATAGAACTACCATATCACTCAACAATTCCAGCCTTGGGAATATTAAACAAACAAACAAAAAAAAAACTCAAACAATAACTCGAATAGATACATTTGCATCTCAATGTTCACAGCAGCACTATTTACAATAGCCAAGATATGGAAGCAACCTAAGTGTCCGTCTCAGATAAATGGATAAAGAAAATGTGGTGCAAACATACAATGGAAATATTCAGTTCAGTTCAGTTCAGTCGCTCAGTCATGCCCGACTCTTTTTGACCCCATGAATCGCAGCACGCCAGGCCTCCCTCTCCATCACCAACTCCCGGAGTTCACTCAGACTCACGTCCATCGAGTCAGTGATGCCATCCAGCCATCTCATCCTCTGTCATCCCCTTGTCCTCCTGCCCCCAATCCCTCCCAGCATCAGAGTCTTTTCCAATGAGTCAACTCTTCTCATGAAGTGGCCAAAGTACTGGAGTTTCAGCTTCAGCATCATTCCTTCCAAAGAAATCCCAGGGCTGATCTCCTTCAGAATGGACTGGCTGGATCTCCTTGCAGTCCAAGGGACTCTCAAGAGTCTTCTCCAGCACCACAGTAGATTACTCAGCCATAAAAAGAACAAAATAATGCCATCTGCGGCATCATGGATGGACTTGGAGGGTATTATGCTAAGTGAGAAAAGCCAGATAGAGAGGCAAATACTGTATGATATCACTTGTATGCAGAAAAGGCCCTGATGCTCGGAAAGATTGAAAGCAGAAAGAGAAGGGGGCGACAGAAGATGAGACAGTTGGATGGCCTCACAGATTCAATGGACACAAACTTGGGCAAACTCTGGGAGATGGTGAAGGACAGGGAAGCCTGGCGTGCTACAGTCCATGGGATTGCAAAGAGTCAGACACGACTTGAAGACTGAACAACAACAACAACATCACTTGTATGTGGAATCTAAAAAAATACAACTTGTGAATATAACCAAAAAAAAAAGGAAGAAGCAGCAGCAGCAGACTCACAGATACAGAGGACAAGCTAGTGGTTATCACTGGGGAGGAGAACAAGTTGGGGGTGGGACAATGGAAGGTACAAATTATTGGGTATGAATTAGGCTACAAGAATATATTGTACAACACAGGGAACACAGCCAATAGTTTGCAATAACTGTTAACAGAGTGCAGCCTTTAAAAATCATATAAAAATTTTAAAACAAAAAAGAACAACCTTGTGAGACAAAGCCTGTTCATATTGTCATCCTATTTTTACGGATGAGAAATATGAGGACAGAAGGGTTGAGGCACTTCCTCATGGCATTTCCAATCCTGGAGCCAGGATTGAACTTGAGCTGTCTCATGCTAGGTGCCTGCATGCCTAGCCCCATGGCTGTACTCTTTCTCCCTGGGGTCTCTCCCACCACGGAAGAACAGGTTGCTTCCTCCAAGAAAGACCCCCAACACCAGAGATGACATCCCCACACTCCTGGAGAGCTCCGGAGGTCATGGTTCTGCCCCCAAACCCAAGAGGAACAGGCCGAGAGCAGGTCTGGATTGGGGGCAGGTGGGTAGACGGGCAGTGACTATGCAGGGTGAATGTTTATAGAGCAAAACCATTCGATAAAGAACTATCAGACTTCCTCTCCCAGTTATAGATCCCCCTGTGAACACATTTCCAAAAAATAAAGAAAAAAAAAGGGGGAGACTCTCCAAGGATCTTTCTCACCTTCCTGCTTGCCTTCCTACCAGCCTTCTTTTCACGAACCTCATAGTGAGCACGGGGCTGGGTTTCACGTCCCACCATGTCCAAAGGCTGAAAATGGTGTTAAAGTGATAGGAGCCGGGGACTTCCCTAGTGGTACAGTGGACGAGAGTCCGCCTGCCAATCCCTGGTCCGGGAGGTTCCCAGACGCCACAGAGCAACTGAGTCCGTGGGCCACAACTACAGAAGTCCTCATGCCTAGAGCCCACGCTCGGGAACAAGAGAAGCCATCGCAATGAGAAGCCCTCACACCACAGGTAGAGAGCAGCCCCGCTTGCCGCAACTAGAGAAAAGCAGCAACGAAGACCCAGCACAGCCAAAAATAAATAAATAAATTACAAACAAATAAAACAGCGGTAGCAGAGGCGGGTGGCGGGTGGGAGGCGCGGGGGGCGGAGATGGAGAACCACTACACCCCCTGCAGAATGGCTGGAATTCAAAAAAAAAAAAAAGGACTTCCCTGGTGGTCCAGTGGCTAAGACTCTGCACTCCCGATGCAAGGGGCCCAGGTTCGATCCCAGGTCAGGGAACTAAGAGCTTGCATGCTGCAACCAAGACCTGGTGCAAACAAATTATTTTTTTAAATACAATACTCTTTAAAAAGAAAAAGAAAGATTAACGAAGCCAAGGGCTTGCAAAAAGGCGGAGTGACTGGACACTCCCCATTCTGATTGGGGCTGCGGTTGCACAAGGATGCGTGCAGGCTGGTTCTTTACGACAAGTGCTACCTGGGAAGCCCCTACACAGGTGTACACACATATAAACACTCAGCAGGCTACATACTAAGGTGCACACATTTCGTACACACTGCATGGATGTTACACCTCAATTATTTTTACATTTTTTATGCAAAGTTTTAAAAAGGAAGATGAGTAATATGCCTAAGGCAAAGTTCATAAAAGGCTAGAGGATGAGAATGTCTCAAGGACATTCTCAGAGCTATTATAGACACACTTGCATGGTGCCAAAAGGAGTTAACCAAGAATGAAGGGGGCAGACACGAGGGTGGACAGCAAACGGGGACCATGCCCGAAGAAGCCCCAGTTGTCACGATCTGGGATTTCTCTAGGGCTTTTCACAAACTGCAAGCTCCTCACCTCTGAGAGCTGCCAATCAGAAAGGGCCTGTCGGGCCTCCGCCCATCCAAGCCGCAAGGAAATAATGGCAGGATGTGGTGTCAGTGGCATGAATAGAAGAATGCTGGACCTGAGGACAGTTGGATGAATGTGGAGGCGGAACCGGGAGACAGGAGATTCTCTCTGTAGGTTTATCCAATGAGGGTGTCCGTCGTGATGCCAAGGGAGGGGAGGATGGGAGAAAGGATGACTCCCGCGGACCAGGCCGGAGGCAGAGGAGCTCCAGGAAGAGCTAATGAACGTCCCTTCCTTCCCATTAAACCAGGGGCTTTTACATAGCACGTAAAAACCCCACCAGCATCTCCTGGATGGTAACTCTGCTCCGCCTGGTTCATCTCTTCCAAACTGAAGCAGCAGAGCACGCTTTTTAATTAACAAGCCGTGTCCCTATTCCGTCGTATGTGTATTTAACTGCTCTACGCACCCTCCAGATGCCTTCAGGAAAGGATGAAAATTTTAAGAAGGTGGGAAGTGGGGCGGGGGGAGAAGCAGATAAAGGATGTCAAATGAACAGGTGCAGGCTTGTTAGTCACAGGGAATGCATAAATCTTTGAAATTAATTTCACTGATGGTTCATTTTTCATTAACGTTTTCCTGACCATAAAAAAAAAAAGAAGAAGTTTATTCTTCCTGCACCCCAGGGAATGAAGGCATATTCTTGGAGAGAGGATCAGACTCGAACACTTCACACAGGTTCTCAGAGATGGGGCCCCAGCATCAGGTCAGCGAGGCCCAGGACCCACTGAGAAGGGAGCCGGCTGCAGGAAGACCCTGGACCACAAGCTGGAGATAACAGACGTGGCTCCTTCACGCCCCCTGCTGGTAGACAGGCCACATGTCCTGGGCACATCTGGTCCTCAAGTCCTCCCAAGGAAGGGAAAGAAATCCTGCATCCCAAGACTGTTACAAACAGGAAATAAGTCAAAGGTGAAGGAGGAGAGCTTAGTCAACTGGGCACTGAACTCAGATATATTCATTAAGCTTTGGGTTTTTGTGTTTTTTTTATTACATGCTTGATTCAGGCAGATCATAAAAATTAACTCCTACTAAAATTAGAGTAATCTTTCAAAAAGAAAGAAAGGAAATGTAACTGGAAGGATCCAAGGGCAGCCAAGGAACTGGGGCAACCTAAGCGCATTTATCCTTGCTTCCTTTCATTCATTCATCTTTCATTATTCAATACGTGCTTTATGAGGTCCTGCCATGTGCCAGGTAGAATTTTAGGTGATGGGAACAAGATAAATATGATTGCTGCCCACTTCTAAACACACAGCCTGTTGAAGATTTTGGAGAGGTACACATTTTTTTTTTTTTTTTTAAAGAATCTGTTCAATTTCTGTTTAAATATGTGTTCATTTGGCTGTGTCAGGTCTTAGCTGTAGCACGCGGGATCTTACTGCGTTGTACTGGATATTTCACTGCAGGGCACAGACTCTCTAGCTGAGGCTCATGGGCTCAGTAGTTTCAGCTCACGGGCTTAGTTTCTCCACAGCATGTTGCATCTTAGTTCCCAACCAGGGGTCGAACCTGCGTCCCTTGCATTGCAGGGCAGATTCTTAACCACTGGACTAGCAGGGAAGTCCCACACATCACATCTTTCTTAGTAATTGTGATAGTGGGGGAAAACATAGGTGAAACGCACACAGAAAAAAACTTGGTATCCGTCAGCTATGGCTGCGTAACAAACCATCCGAAGAGGCACACCATAGTAAGTGATGATTCACATACTCCGCTGGAGCAGCTCTGATTCTAGGTTCAGGCCTGCAAGGACCCCAGGGCCTAAGGTGACTCCGTTCCATGTCCCTCCTTCCTTGGGCACCAGCAGTGACCCAGGGCATGTTTCTCACAGCCATGCTGGAAGTGCGAGAGAGCAAACCCAGCACAAACCTTTGCTCATGTTGGCTAACAAGCCTTTGGCCAATGCAAGCCCCAAAACCAAGTAAGTTTCAGATTCCACGCCCCCTTCCCTGATGATGGAGGCCACCTCTCCAGGGGGGGGCTCTAGAGTCTGCACGTCTAACAGAAGCCCCCTGAATCCTTACAACACATGAGTCCTCAGCACAGGGCTTGCCTGTTCCGTTCTGCACCTCATCTTTCTCCTCGGAGCTCCTCTGGCAGAATTTCCTGCAAGTCTACCATCCTCCAGAAATAATAATAATAAATAGACAATCTCTGAAACCATGCGCTTGGAGTCAGGACTTCTCGCATCCACCCCTAAACATCTCCAAGTCTGACCCATTTCTGAAGAGTCCCAGACATGTCTTCTGATGGTGGGCACACACATGCGACTTAGAACAACCAGTTCTGCTTTCTGCAAGCACCACAGCACAGGACAGAAGCCAGGATACAGCCAAAGAGACACCCTCTCACATCCCAGTGACCCCCACCCTATGCAAGCACCATGTTTCTCCATTAGGAAAACCTGGGAGGAATGAAAGTGAGGAAGGAAATGGAGTTGTACAACCTGAACCCCAAAGTTCAAAGTCACATCACATTTTCACAACTCCAGGCACAAGTGTCAACTGTTGATCATTTCTATGGGGGCTGAAACAGGTAAAACAAAATCAAAAGCCCAAATATCTTGACTGTGAATTATCAGTGTGTAAAGATTTGACCCATGTTCCATTATGATTACCTGTGATTGATACAGGAAAACCCCCCTGATTCCAAAATGGCCAAGGTGGAAAGGAAAGTCTTGTCTCTATCAGGGAAGTGTTAAAATATAAAGCACAGGAAAGAAATCGGTTTGTTTTTACTTTCAAGTACAGGCACTAAAAAAGAAACAACGACGCATCGCTGAGTGGAAGCCGGTTCAGACCTGCTTACTCCTAACCTATTTACATGTCACGCATCTGGCCCACTTCCCCAGCTTAAAGTACAAAAGGAGGTCGGCCTCCCTTTTCATATTCAAATCCAATTACTCTGGGAGCAGAAATTGGTTCAACCTCTTTGGAGGGCAATTGGGGAAAGCAGGTCCCCAAATTTGAAACGTGCTTCCCTTTGAACTCAAGAATTCTCCCTCCAGGAATCCCTCCTACATAAAGATCTAAGAGTTTGTTAGAGTGTGGTTTGTGGCAGCATTGTCCGGGGGAGAAGCGGGAGCGACTTGACTGCCAGCTCACAGGGGATTGGCTGAAAAGGAGGAGGTGGGTAGACGTGTTCTTGGTCTGGAAAACTGTCTAGACAATCATCGAGGGGTAAGAGAATGTCACGAAACCACCCAGACAGCACAATGGCATTCAAAAATACACTCGCCATATCTATTTATACCTATAGATACGTCTATACCTTTACGTCTGTGTCTTGATGCAAATCTGTATCTACATATATAGAGAGGTGCCTACATCTGAGCCATAGCGATCTATCTATATCTACATCTGTTTATATCTATCCGTGCCTAGATCTATATTCGTATTTATATAATAGTCTGAGAAAGAAATTATCATCGAGGGACAAGGAGAAAGGAAACATTTCATGGATCACTCCAAATACCGGGTTGGCCAAAAAGTTTGTACGATCTTGCAGAAAAGCCTGAACGAACTTTTTGGCCAACCCCATGGTGGCACTAAGTAGTAAAGAACCCACCTGCCAACGCAGAAGATGTAAGAGACGCAGGTTCCATCCCTGGAGGGGGAAGATCCCCTGGAGGAGGAAAGGGCAAATGCTCCAATATTCTTGCTTGGAGAATCCCATGGAGAGAGGAGCCTGGCAGGCTGCAGAACATGGGGTCGCAAAGAGTTGGACACGACTCAAGCAACTTAGCATGCAGTATTTCTCAGGCCATCAGAGTGTTTTCATCTATTTGCGTGTTTTACATATGCATGAACATGTGTATGCATGATGTAATTCTCAAATTCACATGGCCCTGAGTCAAGCCCGGTATCCCAGGGAGAAGGTCTTTCTTCCTGCTCCAGGGTTCCCCAGGAGCCATGATCGCACCAGGAATGCCAGTCCCCGTGGCTCTCCTGCTATTTCAGGAATGTCATTCCAGGAATGCCAGGAGTGTGTCACAGGAGAGAGACACAGGGCCATGCAGTGGCCCGTGGAGGGATCCTTCTGGGCGCACACTGGCCCGAGGCCAGCCGCCCACAGCTCCATCCTGAAGGAAGACGCCCACCACGGGGCACAGGGCATGTGTTGGCTTTGCTCCCACTCTTGGAAGGAGTTCAGAAGTTGGGGGATCCCTTCGGAGGGTGGCTGGCCTCTCTGCGCCGTGGTGGAGCGGTTGAGGTTGACCTCTCCAGTGGCCGAGCCAGAGCTGAACCTGAAAGATGAGGCCACCTTGACCTGCATGAGCCAGACCACAGGGCGAGAGCATCCTCTCAGCTCAGAGAGGTGGTAGCGCTCAGCTGTGACCCCATCGGGTCTTGGTTTACAGAAGCCTCAACCCCGGTGGAGAGGAGAAGGTGAGGACCCTGCAGACAAAGGTGATGGCTGGTCCACGGGCCCAGGGGCTGAGGGCTCAACTCAGACAGGAAGTTACTTTGCCTGCAGAGTGGAAACTGTGAGCCAAGGCCTTTACAGTACACAGTGTGCTCACATGTACACACACACACACACATATACGCACACACACACACACACAAACACACACTTATGTTCACATGCACATGCCAGCAGTCAGGGCTTGCCAAGCCCTGTCTCAGAAGCAGACCCTGGGGACTTCCCTCGTGGTCCAGTAGTGAAGAATCTGCCTGCCAGGACAGGGAACCTGGGTTCGATCCCTAGTCCGGGAAGATCCCTACATGCCTCAGAGCACCTAAGCCCATGAGCCACGACTACTGAAGCCCACATGCCCTAGAGCCCATGTTCCGCAGCAAGAGAAGCCACTGCAATAAGAAGTCCCATGCAGCAAAGAAGACCCAGCACCGCCAAACATCGATCAATAAAAATCATGTATCGGATGAGGGCCCACCCTAATGACCTCATCTTAACTTGATCACCTGCAGAGTCCCTGCTTCCTAACAAGGTCACAGCCACAGGTACGGGGCTGGGACTTCAACACGATCTAACTCGTAAGATACCCACCCCGGCTCGTCCAGCCAAGCACAAGCCAGCGAGGGAAGCCCCAGGCAGGGTCCCAGGTGTCACAGGCACTCAAAGATCAGAGGCCCTGGGACCGAGGGGATGTGGGCACGACACCAAGAGCGTCTGCTCCAGCCTCCGAGCTTGTGAGACGTCTTCTCCTGGCCGCGCTTTCAAAGCCGAACAAATTGGTTTAGGGCCAAAAAGGCCATCAAGCCCTCAAGCATGACTAAAAGATTAAGCGCCATGCCTTAAAACCAAAACCCAAGTGTTCCCTCGGCTCAACTGCCAAGCGGTTATCTGCCAAGTGACAGGAAATGCCTCCCTAATGGCCCTTCACATCATTTTATTAAAAGTTGCAGTGATGTCTACAGCTGAACCCGAGTCGTGCTGGGAAGGCCGTTAGGTTAATTAAAATATGAGGACAGCTCACCATCTACTCTTAATTAACAAACGAGGTCCCACTGCCAACTCAGCAAAACGGAGAGCCGGCCCACGACCGTCTGGGGCAGTTGAGGTGCTCAGAGCATCCTTCCACCGCTGACAGCTGGGCTGAACGTAAAGGGGGACCTCGGGGCCTGGGCAGGGGGATAATTCTTACTGCATGCAAGTTGGAGGACCTCCAAGACAGGTCTTTTTATCATCAAATATCTATCATTCTGTAATATCTCTTCATCTGTCTTCCCCAAGCTCACATGCACACTCCAGGACTTCCCTGGCAGTCCTGTGGTTAAGAATCCGCCTGCCACATGGACACACTGCTGTATTCAAGATGGATAACCAGGGCCTTCCCTAGTGGCCCAGGGGTTAGAACTTCACCTTCCAATTCTGGGCTTCCCTTGTGGCTGGTAAAGAATCTGCCTGCAGTGTGGGAGACCTGGGTTCAGTCCCTGGGTTGGGAAGATCCCCTGGAGAAGGGAATGGCTACCCACTCCAGTATTCTGGCTTGTAGAATTCCCTAGACTGTATAGTCCATGGGGTCACAAAGTGTCGGACGTGACTTAGCGACTTTCACTTCACTTCCAATGCAGGGGGTGCCGGTTCAATCCCTGGTCAGGGAGCCAGGCTCCCATAAGCCTCAGGGCCAAAAATCCAAAAAACATAAAACAAACGACTATGGTAACAAATTTAATAAAGTCTTTAAAGAAAAAAGCTTTTGGGAGAAGGAAATGGCAACCCACTCCAGTATTCTTGCCTGGAGAGAGGAGCCTGGTGGGCTACAGCGCATGGGGTTGCAAAAGGGTAAAACACAACTCAGCAACTCAACAGCAATGGAGCCACCATCTCATGAGCAAGTGCACACCCACGTTGGAACCTTATGTTTCACAAGATTCATCTCTTGAGAAATGTACAAGTTAATCTTTTCTGAGCTTTTTCTTTTCCATTGACTCTTTATCCTGGTGTTTAACAAGATTTTGTTTTTATAAAATTTAACTTGAAGGCTAAAAAAAAAAGGCTTTTAAAAAATAAATAAATAAAATGGATAACCAACAAGGACCTACTAGCCCAGAGAACTCTGCTCAACACTATAGGGCAGCCTGGATGGGAGGGGAGTTTGGGAGACATTGGATACGTGTTTATGGATGGCTGAGTCTTTTTGCTCTCCATCTGAAACTATCACAACATTGTGAATACAAATAGAAAGTTTAAAAAAAAAAAAAGAAGCCGCCTGCCAATGCACCGGACACGCAGGATCCCTAGTTCAGGAAGATCTCACATGCCACGGGGCAACTAAGCCATGAGCCACGATTGAACCTGTGCTCTATGGCCCATGCTTCATGACTAGAGAAACCTGTACCCGCAACTAGAGGGTAACCCCCACTTGCGGCAACTAGGAAAAGCCTGTGCACAGTAACAAAGGCCCAGCCCTGCCAAAAATAAAATAAGTAAATGTTAATAAATGCAAAATGTGTGCTCCAGAGGGTGGCCACTCAGGCTACTGTGCTCAGGACCTCGTTCCTGCAAGGACAGAACCGCAGCACTGAAACGGGGCGGTGCACGCACGCACGGGACAGGTGGCGCGTCCAGCTGCGGGAAAGCAGCGATCTGGTCTGCTGTGTTCGCGGCCGTGTCCCCAGGGCTACCGTGCCCGACACACAGCAGACCCTGAATCAATATTAACTGAAAACATGAATGAGCACAGGAATGAATGAGGTGATGAATGAATGAGTTCCTCCCGATCTCTAATCCCACAAAGAAAGCAATGCAAGAGCCTGGTTTCATGCTTGGTTTTTCCTTTATGCAGACACACATATATGAGCACACATATATTAATAACAGTAGTATTAAGGAACTGTTGATTGAAACCATCTGCCTTGGCCAGGCCCACTTGCCTGAGCTGTCTCAACAAAGAACGTGGTGTTGCAGCCAAAAACTAACCAGGAGAAGTCAAGAGGGGCCAAAAGAGGGAGGAGACAACCAACCTCCCAGAGTCCTTCTTTTTTTTTTTTTTTTTCCAGAGTCCTTCTTGCCGGAACCGATCTTGGCTAAGAGATGCGCCACCAGGAAGGACCCTGAATCAGACTAAGGGCCAAGCAAGGCAATTGGCCAGAGACAACCTGGAAACTAACGCCATCTCCATAAACCCTGAATCTTCGAGCCATGAGGCAGAGCAGTTCTGGGTTTCCTTGCCCTCCTGCCCTCCGCCCAGTGCCCCTCCCAATAAAGCCTCTTGGTCTGTCAGCACGTGTGTCTCCTCGGACAGTTCATTTCTGAGTGTTAACCCCCGGCATGGGTCCTCAAAAGAAAAAGAATCACGTCACAGGGACAAATCAGCAATTTGCTTTTTCACTTAATAATATATAGTACCTCTCTCTCCAGATCAACACATATAGATCCACCTACTTCTTTTCAATGGTTTGTGATGTTCCATAATATTGAATGTGCCGTAATGTATTCTATTATTCAATTATTGGAAAAGTTATGTTTCCAATTTTTTTGCAGGCAAACAACGCACCAGTGAATATCTTTGTGCACATATCCTGGTTTCCCAGGTGGCTTAGTGGTATAAAGAATCTGCTTGACAATGCAGGAGACGCAGGAGACTCGGGTTTGATTCCTGGGCCGGGAAAATCCCACATCCAGTATTCTTGCCTGGAAAAATCCTATGGACAGAGGAGCCTGGTGGGCAGCAGTCCATGGGGTCACAGAGAGTCAGACATGACTGAGCACACACGGACACAGCACACACATGTCATAAGTGAAAGTGAAAGTCACTCAGTTGTGTCCAACTCTTTTCGATCCCTTGGACTGTAGTCCATGGAATTCTCCAGGCCAGAATACTTGAGTGGGTAGCCTTTCCCTTCTTCCTGGGATTTTCCCGACCCAGGGATCGAACCCAGGTCTCCCACATTGCAGGCAGGTTCTTTACCAGCTGAGCCACAGGGAAGCCCAAGAATACTGGAGTGGGTAGCCATTCCCTTCTCCAAGGCATCTTCCTGACCCAGCAATTGAACCCAGGTCTCCCACATTGCAGGCAGGTTCTTTACCAACTGAGCCACCAGGAAGTCTCAACATGCTGGCAATATTTTTTTTTTTTGGTATCATGATAGATTCCTAAAGCTCAGGGGGACCTTTAAATTTAAAGACATCAGGGCTGACCTGGGTTAAGACAAAGCAGAGAAAGGTCACCCCAGTCTGGCCCCATCAAGACTGTGAGATAAGAAACCCAGTAAGTAAACCTCTTAGATGTTTACTTCCGCAGCTCTCACTCAGGGCTGAGGTGTGTGTAAGGCACTGATAATGACCTGTTGTCATTGTTTGTTGTTTAGTTGCTCAGTCGTGTCCGACTCTCTGTGACCCCATGGACTGTAGCCCGCCAGACTCCTCTGTCCATGAGATTCTCCAGGCAAGAATACTGGAGCGGGTTGCCATGCTCTCCTCCCAGGAATCTTCCTGACCCAGGGATCGAACCCACGTCTCTTATGTCTCCTGCACCGGGAGGCGGGTTCTTTACCACTAGCGCCACCTGGGAAGCCTGTGCATCAGCTTACACTTCAACAAAATTGTTTTTAAAAAACCCACAGGTGCTGGTTTCAACCCTAGAGGGCCTGATGTCATGGGTCTGGGCTGTGGTTCCCACTTGCTGCTGCTGCTGCTGCTAAGTCACTTTAGTCGTGTCCAACTCTGTGCAACCCCATAGATGGCAGCACAACAGGCTCCGCCATCCCTGGGATTCTCCAGGCAAGAACACTGGAGTGGGTTGCCATTTCCTTCTCCAATGCATGAAAGTGAAAAGTGAAAGTGAAGTCGCTCAGTCGTGTCTGACTCTTCGCAACCCCATGGACTGTAGCCCACGAGGCTCCTCTGTCCATGGGACTTTCCAGGCAAGAGTACTGGAGCGGGTTGCCATTGCCTTCTCCGGGGTCCCACTTGAAGGCTTTTCAAAGTCAGGTGATTGATTCCAACGTGCAGCCAAGGCTGAAAACAGCTACAGGACGCCAGTGGTTTGCACACTGGTGGGGCGTGCATCACACCCATCAGAGGGCTGGTTAGAGGCCAAATGCAACTTCCAACCCCAGTGAATGATTCAGGGGTCAGGCCCCAGAATATGCATTTCTTAGAAGCTCCCAGGTGATGCTGCTAGCCTGAGGTCCATGGTTGGAAACACTGCCCTCCACCATGGACCAATCTGTGATGTTTCTCCATCCCAACTTCACAGATGGAATCACCACCGACCAGGACACCACAGGCAGCCGTTGAGGGCTGTCATACGGTCTCACCTCGAAGCTTTCTTTGAGGTTTTAAAGGCTAAGAGAGTGTCATTTGTAGGTCCTTGGTGCCCAGTCCCGGCTCAATCTTAGCCATTTTCCTTCTGCCTAGTGTTTGTCATGTGCTTAATGAGTCCGCTTTTAATTAAAGAGAGCCCTGACTTCTTTTGCCATTAACTCCTCTATAGGCGCATACGTTCTAACCAAAAGGAATGATAAAGAGAGCACGCTGAGACTCCAGGATGACAGCCACGGGCAACAAGAGGAAGATTTTCCTTTTATTCCGTCTCCAGGGAAAGGGGGCTGCTGCCAGCTAGTTCCAGGCAGCTCATCTTTAAATGTCTCCCTCTGCAAAAAAAAAAAAAGAGAGAGAGAGAGCTTGAGATTCGCCGGGCAGAAAAGATGCTCGGAGATCATCCGGTCCATCTCTGGTCCATCTCCTGCAGGCCTCCGCGGTACCGCCTCCCGCCGCCCAGACACCCAGAGAAAAGCGGTCCCCTTGCGCCCCCTGCTGGCTAAGTTGGGAATGGCTGAACAGCCGAATTCAACAGAGACTTCCAAGGGTCTCTGGTACCCGCACTCCGGCTCCCACTCCTTGCTCCTCCTCTGATAGTATGCAAATTCCCCTTGAAGGGGCTTCATTCTTTCCAAAAGTGACTCGAGTACCTGCAATATACGTGCCTGATCACATACCTATTCACAGCCATTTCCCACAATTGTATCTCACTGGGGGCTGCACAGGTCCAGCCTTGAGTGAAGCACAGAGAATATAAAGGAAATTACACACCTTTTGGAGACACTCACTGTTTAACACAGGGGGCGGCAAACCACAGCCAACTGGCCACATCCAGCCTGTTGTGTTTTTGTGCAATCCACAAGTAACAAAAATTTTTCTATCTTAAATCTCTTTGTTTTTTTTTTTTTTAATCAAAAGCGTATTTTGTGACGTGAAAATGATTGGAAACTCAGATTTCCCCGGTGGTCCAGCGGTTAGGAACCCATCTGCCAATGCATGGGACATGGGTTCGATCCCTGGTCCGGGAAGATTCCACGTGCCTCGGAGTAAGTCCACGCACCGCAACTAGAGAGTAGCCACCGCTCACTCCAACTAGAGAAACCCGTGCACAGCAATGAAGACCCAGCCCAGCCAAAAATAAAATAAGAAAATGATCAGAATTTCAACTCTCAAAGTGCACAGTGTTGAATCGGATGAACACAGCACAATCATGCTTGCACACTGTCTGTGGCTGCCTGCCTGCTGCAGTGGCAGAGTTAGACAGTTATGAAAGAGACTATATGGCCCGCGGAGCCTACAATATTTATTCTCTGTCCCTTTCCAGAAAAAGTGTGCTGATCCCCAGCACACTAGAAGGAAAGGAGCGTTAAGAGAGAACCAGGTTTAGGTGAACACCTGCTATATGCCAATTTCTGGACAACACGCTCTACAGACATGATCTTCTGAATCCCCAGTATAACCAAGCAGGACCCTAAGAGGCCCTCCAAGAATAGAACTCCACCCAAGTCCTCTGCTTGCTTTTTTGTCTGTATCAAAACTTTACTTAAAGAATAAATTTAATCGGAGAAGTAAGAAAACATAGAAAGGAGAACAGTCAAGCAAGACAAAATAATAATACTTCAGCCATTAAACAAAGTCAAGTCCAAGTCTTCAGTTCCTCAAGGACTGCAGATAATATTCGGAGCCATATCCTTGAGCGGCTTTGCAGATACTGAAACCCCCACCAAGTGGGAGAAGTTGCATGCTGCCCACAAGCATGTAGACCCCAGACCATTGAAACCAGAAAGTTGATGATGCTGACTCCTGATTACCTCACCACCAACCAATCAGAAGCGTGTCCACCAGCTGATCACACCCTGAACATATAAGACGCCTCACTACCCCCTCCAGAGCGGGACACGCAGCCTTGAGGGCATGAGCCCGCTGTGGCCCCCTTTGCCTGGCAAAGCAATAAATAGCTATTTCTACTTCCCTCAGAATTCTGTCTCTGAGATTTAATCCAGCACCGTACAGAGGCTGAATTTCAGCCACACCAGGACAGGCCTGGAGGCTGCCTTGATTTCCCCCAAATGTTACAGGTAAGGAAACCAAATCAAGCTCAGAGAGGCCACTCCAGGTACCCAGGGCGATACAGGTAAGAGGCGGGTGCACACACAGGTCTGTCCGACCCCAGAACTCACATTTATTCCACTCTGCTAAGCTGCCTCCCAGCTCACAAATCTTAACACCGATTCCCACGTTGCGGATGAGATTTCTGTGGCTCACAGAGGTCAGGGAACTTGCTCGCAGGACATTCAGCTACTGGTGGAGGAGGACCTTGAACCCCGACGTCTGACTACAATCTGGAGTTCCATCCTAGACTGCGTCTCCGAACACGTGATTGGGAATCCGTGCAAGAGGCCGATTCTCTGTAATAATGAAACCTTGAAACATATGAGTAGTTTACCAAAGGACTTCCCTGGTGGCCCAGTGGCTAAGACTCCACACTCCCAATGTAGGGGGCCTGGGTTTGATTCCTGGTCAGGGAACTAGGTCCCACACGCCACAACTGAAGATCCCGAGTACCACAACTGAGACCCGGGGCAGCCGAATAAACAATAAATATTTTTTAAATAAAAAAATAAAGGGACAGATGGGATTGCAAAGTGCAGAAAAGGCCCAGAGTGTCCATGCAGCGGCCAGGACTGTGAATGGCCAGAGCTGGGTCCAGCGTGGATGTCCTGATGCTCAGCCTGCTGGGCACCCAGACTTAGGTGAACGAGATTTATCACCACAGTCACCAAGGTAATTGGAGAGAAGCAGGCTGTCAGAGGCAGGTCCCCAGGACAGTATTTCACCCACCACTCCCCTGCCCAAGTCCCTCCACACTCCATGAGTTATTGCCCCGTACCCGGGCCCCCACCCTCCATCCGGTGTCGTGCAGAGGTGGGTGTTCATTTTTATGAAGGGTATTTCAAGGTCACGTGTCTGAGCAGCGCTGATCACTCTCTCCAGGGGACACTGCTGCCGGAGGGGCCTCCGGCTCACCCACACCCCCAGCAGATCTGATTGAAAGGATCTGGGGGTGGGGCTAAGGGTGACACAGCTTTTCCCAGGACCCCAGCTCCAGATCTGTGCAAAGCACCACCCAAGTTCCCTCTCCTCTCTCTCTCTCATGGCAAGCAGGAGCCACATGCAAAACTCTCCATCTCCCCTGCTAGGCTCCCGCTGCACCCCGAACCCCCTCCCCATCCCCCTCCTCTGACCTCTCCCTTTTCTATCCTCTCCACTCCCCAGGGGAGAGCCCACCCACTCAGGCCTCCGGTTTGCAGCCCTGGGTCCCAGGCATCACTGGACTTGGACAGCCCCTCTGAGAAGATACTTCATCTGGGCTCTTAGCCCTGGTGGGCCGCCGAGTCGTGAGGCGGGGATCAGGAAGGGAGGGGGGCCCTCACATCCACCTGGAACCTCAGAACCTGACCTTATTGGGAAACAACATCTTTACCGATGCGATAGTTAAAGGTGGGGTCCTATCAGATTGGGGGTGGGGATGGCCCTCAACCCAAGGATTGGTTTCTTTATAAGAAGAAGGAAATGTGGACACGGAACTCAGGGAGAGAACCACGTGAAGACAGAGGCAGAAATGGAGCGAGACCGCTACCAGCCCAGGAGCACCCCAGGTGGCCGGCACCCCGGGACGCCAGACACTGCGAGTGATGAACCAACTCTATGCGCACCCCATCAGGGTTTTCTGGCCTCCAGAACTGTAAAAGAATGAATTCTTGTTGTGTTAAGCCCCGAGCTGTGTGGTCTATTTTTCACAGCAGCCCCAGGAAACCGATACAGGGCTCAAGACCTCAAGCAAAGCCGACCTCAGTCTTTGACAACCGAGGGATGGGGAAGAGGCCTGGAAAAACTGCCTGCGTGGTACCAAGTGGGAGGTACTAGGGCCCCCCACCTGTTCGAAGACATAGTTCAGGGGAGTCCTGAGGTCCAAACGTGGGGCCCAGAAGGACGTGGCAGCTGGGGGGTTTGCGTGAGATCCAGACGCTCACTCAACTTCAGGTGTTCCTCCCTGAATCGCGGCGCGGGCATCGGCCCCCCAGGCTCTGGAGAGGACCGCAGGCAGGTGAGCGCGAATCTGACGCCTGGCACCCCAATCATGATGCGAGGCGCAGCTCTGGGACTGGGGAGGAGGGGTTGAAAGGACGGTGTCAGAATTTCATTCAGTATTAAATTACTCCAGGACACGGGAGCCCTGTGCACCCAGGGCGTCACCCCCAGCCCATCTTTAAATATCCAGTGGTTCCATTACTGTCTGTAGCAGGCAGAGGTGGAATTTACTTTGAGGATTTTAATAAAAAGGGGATCTTACATGAGCTTCCACTGATATCCCCAAAGCAGAAGGCTCAGAGCAACATTGATTACTCGGAAAATTGCATAGAAAAAGAGCATGAAGTTTTGTCCTTCAGTCACTCAGTCATGTCCGACTCTTTGTGACCCCATGGACAGCAGCACGCCAGGCTCCCCTGTCCTTCACTGTCTCCCTGAGTTTGCTCAAACTCATGTCCATTGAGCTGATGATGCCATCCAACCATCTCATCCTCTGTCGTCCCCTTCTCCTCCTGCCTTCAATCTTTCCCAGCATCAGGGTCTTTTCAAATGAGTCAGTTCTTTGCATCAGGGGGCCAAAGTATTGGAGTTCAGTTTCAGCATCAGTCCTTCCAATGAATATCCAGGACTGATTTCCTTTAGGATTGAAGTTTGATTGCTGACAATTCCATATTCCTTGGCCCCTTGGAGAAGAGTTTCGGAGGAGACACAGTAATTTATGCCTGAACAAGGTCCACGCCCAAGATTAGAAAAATTCCTAAGTGGGAGGAGGAGACCTGTCAGCAGAAAGAGAGCATCGGCCCGTATCGATCATCAGTTGGGGCATAAGTTGGGTATCAGAGCCTGTGACGCAGGGTGAGCTGGAAAGGTGCTGGGTTCTTCCCACATTTGAACTCTAATCCTCATCCACAGCCCGGGGGGTGGTGGGAGCAGCCGCCCTGGAGCCGTCAGTAAGAGGCTCCATCTCATCAATACAGAACTGAAGCCAGGAATGAAATCGACCACAAGTTGGGCTGTTTTTTATCCTCACCATCAAAATACTCTCCCCCCAAAAGTATATTCCATTGGTCTAAGTTCTAAACAGTTGCTGCAGGGACTTTCCTGGTGGTCCAGGGTTAGGGCTCCATGCATCCATTGTAGGAGACAAGAGTTCACTCCCTGGTCAGGGAACTAAGATCCCACAAGCTGTACAGGACAGCCAAAAAAAAAATTTACCATTGAGTTTTCGTAATATATGGGCTTCTCAGATAGCCCAGCAGGGAAGAATCTGCCTGCCATTGCAGGAGACCCAGGTTCCATCCCTGGGTCGGGAAGATCCCCTGGAGGAGGAAATGGCAACCCATTCCAGTGTTCTTCCCTGGAGAATCCCATGGACAGAGGAGCCTGGGGGTCACAAGGAGTCGGACACAACTGAGCACATACACTCTTTTATAATATACACATCAACTTCAAATCAGCACGTTTTTACTACTTATCCCTTAATAAAACATTGTGTTCTACACAGCAGTTCATTCTGAGAACACCTGGCCACAGAGCTTAACAGACTCAGCTCCCCAAGTTTGTTTTAGGAGTAAATTCCTAGATGCTGGGCATCACCCTTGTCGGGTACTAGTCAGTCGCCCACTCTGGTGCTTAGCACCCCTGAGTGCAAACAGAGTCCATGCATCAAGGGGGAACTGTGACGAGGACAATGAGCTGGAGTTACCACATACAATCCTGGCATTTTGATCTGTGTAGACAGCTGTGTTTTGTCTTCTTTTTGTTTTCGGCCACGTGGAGCAGCAATGTGGGATCACAGCTCCCCAACCAGCGATGGAACCCAGGCCCCCGCATTGGGAGCGCAGAGCCTTAACCGCTGGACCACAGGGAAGTCCCTGCGTGGACAGTTTAGGACAGTGAGGCAGAGAAATCCTCAAGATGTCCTATTTTTGTTCGAGTAAGTGCAAATTCTGTTCACACATGAAACATCTCCTTGAATTCGGATAACATATTTAAAAATGAAACATGCTTTTCTTTTACTCGTTAATTGCTTGTTTTAAAATGAAAACTTGACCCTGAAGACGATGATTGTTAACGACATCATAGAAGATCATTCTGCCATAAAGAGGTGCTAATCTCATTAAGGCCACTTAAAAATGATGAAAACGGTGCATTTCATGCAATATCTATTTTACCACAATTTTTAAAATTAATATGCCAAAAAACATTGAATTGTCCTTGCAGTGGCTAAGTTACATGGGATGTGAATTACATCCAAATAAAGGTATCTCTAAAAAGGTAGGGGGAAGGAGTGTTTGGTTTTTTAATGACCACTCTAGGCATCATATACTCAAGGAGGGCGTGGCAACCCACTCCAGTATTCTTGCCTGGAGAATCCCACGGACAGAGGAGTCTGGCAGGCTACAGTCCAAGGGGTCACAAAGAGTTGGACACCACTGACGCAACTTACCACACACACACGCACAGCCATCATGTAAGCTAGATACGCCACTAGGTGGCGCTATTGCTATTTTATACAAGAGGAAACCGCGGCTCAGAGAGGTCAAGCGACTTGCTCAAAGACACAAAGCTACCGAGGTCCACAGCTGCCGGATTCCAGTTTAGGCACATGGCCGGAGGTTTTCCTTCACAACAAGGTGGTCGTGAGGCCTCCCAGGCAAAGCCAGGATCTTGCTCTGTCCCTGGACCTGGGCAGGTTCCTTGCCATGGGCCTGCTCACCTGGAAAGAGGGCCGTCTGGACTCTTCAAAGATCTTTTGACGAGGGGACTTCCCTGGTGGTCCCGTGGCTAAGACTCCACACTCCCAATGCCGGGGGCCCGAGTTCGATCCCTGGTGAGGGAACTAGGTCCCACGCATCATAACTGAGAGTTTGCATACCACAAATAAAGATCCGAAGTGCCGCAACTAAGACCTGGAGCAGCCAAATAAATAAACAAATGTAAATAAATATGTTTTTTTTTTTTTTTCAGGGCAGCCAACTGTATTTTATTTTTATTTATTTTTTGTGTGTGTGTAAACTTTTTTTTTTCTAATTTTATTTTATTTTTAAACTTTACATAATTGTATTAGTTTTGCCAAATATCAAAATGAGTCCGCCACAGGTATACATGTGTTCCCCATCCCGAACCCTCCTCCCTCCTCCCTCCCCATACCATCCCTCTGGGCCGTCCCAGTGCACCAGCCCCAAGCATCCAGCATCGTGCATCGAACCTGGACTGGCAACTCGTTTCCTACATGATATTTTACATGTTTCATTGCCATTCTCCCAAATCTTCCCACTCTCTCCCTCTCCCACAGAGTCCATAAGACTATTCTATACATCAGTGTCTCTTTTGCTGTCTCGTACACTGGGTTATTGTTACCATCTTTCTAAATTCCATATATATGCGTTAGTATACTGTATTTATGTTTTTCCTTCTGGCTTACTTCACTCTGTATAATAGGCTCCAGTTTCATCCACCTCATTAGAACTGATTCAAAACCACTATGAGGTACCATTTCACACCAGTCAGAATGGCTGCGATCCAAAAGTCTACAAATAATAAATGCTGGAGAGGGTGTGGAGAAAAGGGAACCCTCTTACACTGTTGGTGGGAATGCAAACTAGTACAGCCACTATGGAGAACAGTGTGGAGATTCCTTAAAAAACTGGAAATAGAACTGCCTTATGATCCAGCAATCCCACTGCTGGGCATACACACTGAGGAAACCAGAAGGGAAAGAGACACGTGTACCCCAATGTTCATCGCAGCACTGTTTATAATAGCCAAGACATGGAAGCAACCTAGATGTCCGTCAGCAGATGAATGGATAAGAAAGCTGTGGTACATATACACAATGGAGTATTACTCAGCCATTAAAAATAAATATGTTTTTTAAAAAGATGCAAGGCAAGGTGTTTGATAACAAGTGCCCTATAGATCATAACTTAGATTTTATTCTTGCCTCATCAAGCACATTAAAAGTATTTGGTACCTGTCAAATCCATCAGATCAGATCAGATCAGTAGCTCAGTCGTGTCCGACTCTTTGCAGCCCCATGAATCACAGCACTCCAGGCCTCCCTGTCCATCACCAACTCCCGGAGTTCACTCAGACTCATGTCCATCAAGTCAGTGATGCCATCCAGCCATCTCATCCTCTGTCATCCCCTTCTCCTCCTGCCCCCAATCCCTCCCAGCATCAGAGTCTTTTCCAATGAGTCAACTCTTCACATGAGGTGGCCAAAGTACTGGAGTTTCAGCTTTAGCATCATTCCTTCCAAAGAAATCCCAGGGCTGATCTTCAGAATGGACTGGTTGGATCTCCTTGCAGTCCAAGGGACCCTCAAGAGTCTTCTCCAACACCACAGTTCAAAAGCATCAATTCTTCTCAGCCTTCTTCACAGTCCAACTCTCACATCCATACATGACCACTGGGAAAACCATAGCCTTGACTAGACGAACCTTTGTTGGCAAAGTAATGTCTCTGCTTTTGAATATGCTATCTAGGTTGGTCATAACTTTCCTTCCAAGGAGTAAGCGTCTTTTAATTTCATGGCTGCAGTCACCATCTGCAGTGATTTTGGAGCCCAGAAAAATAGTCTGACACTGTTTCCCCATCTATTTCCCATGAAGTGATGGGACCGGATGCCATGATCTTCGTTTTCTGAATGTTGAGCTTTAAGCCAACTTTTTCACTCTCCACTTTCACTTTCATCAAAAGGCTTTTGAGTTCCTCTTCACTTTCTGCCATAAGGGTGGTGTCATCTACATATCTGAGGTTATTGATATTTCTCCCGGCAATCTTGATTCCAGCTTGTGTTTCTTCCAGTCCAGGGTTTCTCATGATGTACTCTGCATAGAAGTTAAATAAACAGGGTGACAATATACAGTCTTGACGTACTCCTTTTCCTATTTGGAATCAGTCTGTTGTTCCATGTCCAGTTCTAACTGTTGCTTCCTGACCTACATACAAATTTCTCAAGAGGCAGATCAGGTGATCTGGTATTCCCATCTCTTTCAGAATTTTTCACAGTTTCTTGTGATCCACACAGTCAAAGGCTTTGGCATAGTCAATAAAGCAGAAATAGATGTTTTTTCTGGAACTCTCTTGCTTTTTCCATGATCCAGAGGATGTTGGCAATTTGATCTCTGGTTCCTCTGCCTTTTCTAAAACCAGCTTGAACATCTGGAAGTTCACGGTTCACATATTGCTAAAGCCTGGCTTGGAGAATTTTGAGCATTACTTTACTAGCGTGTGAGATGAGTGCAATTGTGTGGTAGTTTGAGCATTCTTTGGCATTGCCTTTCTTTGGGATTGGAATGAAAACTGACCTTTTCCAGTCCTGTGGCCACTGCTGAGTTTTCCAAATTTGCTGGCATACTGAGCGCAGCACTTTCACAGCATCATCTTTCAGGATTTGGAATAGCTCCACTGGAATTCTATCACCTCCACTAGCTTTGTTCGTAGTGATGCTTTCTAAGGCCCACTTGACTTCACATTCCAGGATGTCTGGCTCTAGGTCAGTGATCACACCATCGTGATTATCTGGGTCATGAAGATCTTTTTTGTACAGTTCTTCTGTGTATTCTTGTCATCTCTTCTTAATATCTTCTGCTTCTGTTAGGTCCATACCATTTCTGTCCTTTATCGAGCCCATCTTTGCATGAAATGTTCCTTTGGTTTCTGAAGAGAAGATATCTCTAGTTTTCTTGAAGAGATCTCTAGTCTTTCCCACTCTGTTATTTTCCTCTATTTCTTTGCATTGATCGCTGAGGAAGGCTTTCTTATGTCTTCTTGCTATTCTTTGGAACTCTGCATTCAGATGTTTATATCTTTCCTTTTCTCCTTTGCTTTTCGCTTCTCTTCTTTTCACAGCTATTTGTAAGGCCTCCGCAGACAGCCATTTTGCTTTTTTGCATTTCTTTTCCATGGGGATGGTCTTGATCCCTGTCTCCTGTACAATGTCATGAACCTCATTCCATAGTTCATCAGGCACTCTATCTATCAGATCTAGGCCCTTAAATCCATAGATTGGCCTAAAGAAAAATAATCAGACATAACTGAACAAGAATAAGAGGGACGACAAATAGGAATGTTACTTCACGCAACTTAATTTTAAGAAAAGAATGGTTATCTCAATAAATGAAGCTAAATTTTCTTCTGGACCCCAGAACTCAATCCATGTTTATACGTATCAGCTATCCTTTAGGTTAAATGGACCTGCTAGGCTAGCTTGGAAAATGTTATCATTTTACTTTTTTCTACAGAGAAAATAGCTTCAAATTTGCCTACCAAACAACTGATGAGCTGTTAAAGTACAACCAACCCTTTTTTAAACTGAAATGAAATGAAACTATATAGAAGTTTCATTACAGTTCTATATGAAATATTTTCTATTTCTGTAAAATTGAGTTAACATATAAAATACTGCTTTATGCCATTATAAAAATATTAGTACTTAATTTTTTTATTATATCAGTGTGAAGTAGTAACTGTAGTAAAGTAGAGAAGAGTAACACTGTAGAGTAGATAGATGGCATCACCAATTCAGTGGACATGAGTTTGAGCAAACTCCAGGAGATACTGAAGGACAGGGAAGCCTGTCATGTTGCGGTCCAGGGGGCTGCAAAGAGTCACACACGACTGAGCGACAGAACAACAACAGAGTAGTAAGAGGCTTTATCTCACCCCTAAGTGTTATATTAAAATTTATATTTATTTATATTTGATAAGTCAATATAAAATTAAATATAAATATTGACCTGTTAAATATAAATAAATTTTAATATAACATATATTTAATAAGTCAATATCGGAGAAGGCAATGGCAACCCACACCAGTACTCTTGCCTGGAAAATCCCATGGATGGAGGAGCCTGGTGGGCTGCAGTCCATGGGGTCATGAAGAGTTGGATACAACTGAGCGACCTCACTTTCACTTTTAACTTTCATACCCTGGAGAAGGCAATGGCAACCCACTCCAGTGTTCTTGCCTGAAGAATCCCAGGGACGGAGTATCCTGGTAGGCTGCCGTCTATGGGGTCACACAGAGTCAGACACGACTGAAGTGACTTAGCAGCAATAAGTCAAAATTTTTAATTTTGAGGGTTTTTTTTTTACATTAAAGAGCAACCATCTTGATATTTACCTTTTCTCCCCTTTCATCCATTGATAACAACCCTTGTAACAATTTTCTTTCTTCAATTTCGCTCTCCTTGAACTCTGTGATTCAGTGTTTAAGAATCCACCTGCCAATATAGGGGACACGGGTTCAGTCCCTGGTCTGAGAAGATCCCGTATACCTTGGGACAACTAAACCTGTGGGCCATAACTACTGAGTCCGTGTGCTCTAGAGCCCATGATCTGCAACTAGAGAGGCCACCGCAATGAGAAGCCCAGGCACAGCAACCAGAGAAAGCCCGCTCTCCGCAACCAGAGAAATCTTGCTCACAGCAACCAGAGAAACCCTGCTCAGGGCAACCAGAGAAAGCGCGCTAGCCTCAACCAGAGAAAGCCCGCTCACGGCAACCAGAGAAAGCCCACTCGCTGCAACCAGAGAAAGCCCCCGCTCACAGCAACCAGAGAAAGCCCGCTCACCGCAACCAGAGAAAGGTCCCTCACTGCAACCAGAGAAAGCCCGCCCAACGCAACCAGAGAAAACCCGCTCACGGCAACCAGAGAAAGCCCATTCACTGCAACCAGAGAAAGCCCCACTCACCGCAACCAGAGAAAGCCTGCTCACCACAAACAGAGAAAGCCCGCTCACGGCAACCAGAGAAAGCCCATTCACTGCAACCAGAGAAAGCCCCCACTCACCGCAACCAGAGAAAGCCCGCTCACCACAACCAGAGAAAGCCCGCTCACAGCAACCAGAGAAAGCCCGCTCACCGCAACCAGAGAAAGCCCGCTCACTGCAACCAGAGAAAGGTCCCTCACTGCAACCAGAGAAAGCCCCCTCACTGCAACCAGAGAAAGCCCGCTCGCCGCAACCAGAGAAAGCCCGCTCGCCACAACCAGAGAAAGCCCCCACTCACAGCAACCAGAGAAAGCCTGCTCACCGCAACCAGAGAAAGCCTGCTCACCGCAACCAGAGAAAGCCTGCTCACTACAAGAAAGACACACTGCAGTCAAAAAAAATAAATAAAATTTTACTGTCCTTGTGCTTTTTCCCTTGGGCTTCCTTAGGAATCACTATTTTGCAGAATCAAAGAATGTATCTTTGATACAAAAGGTATCTCAGAAGCAACTAAGTCAAACAAATGCTCATTGGACACAGGAGTAGCTATCACTGAGTATTTGATACATAGGCCATCCATAGGTTACAAAGGACAAAGTTGAAATGGGGTCACTGACTCCGGGAAAGCATTCCAACATGTTGTCTAAAACAGAGAAAGCCAAGGAGAAGAATGCGTCTAAATTGTTTTGAAAGGCTGGGTTTCAAATGTGGGAACAATTGAACTATGTGCTTGTAAACACAGCTATTTCAAAGAACGTATGACTTATCTTCCAACTGAAATGCCATGCAAGATGGTAAAGCTGAGCTTTGTCAGCTAGAACAGGTAAACAGAGAGCTCAACTGAAATCATTTCTAGTTGAATTTGTTGTTTATGATGATACTGTTGATTTGGTTTCTGTTTCTTTGGTGGATCTTAGTTCCGTGACCCAGGATCGAGAACAATAGTGAAAGTCCACTGTCCTAACCCCTGGATCATCAGGGAATTCCCAGATTCTGTTTACTGTTTGGAACTAACACAATCTTGATCATGTTTCTTTCCAGAAGGACTCCCCTCTAGAGCTCTTGCTGGGACTAAGGGACTGCTATTACAGTTAGAAGCTAGAGAATCTACAATAAGAAGCAGACATTTACTGAGTGTTGGTAACGTGCTGCTACTGCTACTGCCGCTAAGTCACTTCAGTCGTGTCCCCTTGAAATAGGTAAGTTGTACATAATAACGCATTCAGTTTCTCCAAGAACTCTACGTGGTCGTGCATTCCTTAGAGCTAAGTTCAGTTACAAGTAACAGAGATCCAAAATGTCAATGACTTAAATAAGATAGAAGTTAGAGTCCGCCTGCAATGCAGGAGACCCGGGTTTGATCCCTGAGTCGGGAAGATCCCCTGGAGAAGGAAATGGCAATCCACTCCAGTATTCTTGCCTGAAAAATCCCACGGACAGAGGAGCCTGGCAGGCTACAGTTCGTGAGGTAACAAAGAGTCTGACTCTACAACTGAGCGACTATCACTAACACTTACTTTTCTGTGACGTAAAAATCTGTGATGAAGTGGTCCAGGACTGAGGTGGCAATTCCACAGTGTCAGAGAAACAACTTTCTTCTGTCTTGTCCATCTACTGAGCATGTCCTCCATTCTCTGTTCCTAAAACGATCTCATGTTCCAGATGGCTGCTCCATCTCCAGCCATTACACCTGCACTCCAGCTCAGGGTAAGGAGAAAAGGGGCGGAGAAGGGCAACAGCCCCTCCCAGAAGTTCCCCACATCATTTTTATCTATGCCCTATTGGCCAGAACTCAGTCACATGACTACACATAGCTAAAGGAAGCTGGGGAAAGTAGCCTTCATTTGGCATTGCTGTTGTTTGTTCAGTAGATAAGTGTCTGACTCTTTTAGACCCCACAGACTGTAGCCCACCAGGTTCCGTCCTTGGGATTTCCCAGGCAAGAATACTAGAGTGGGTAGCCATTCCCTTCTCCAGGGGATCTTCCCAACCCAGGGATCAAACCCCTGTCTCCTGCATTGGCAGGCGGATTCTTTATCACTGAGCTGCCAAGGAAGCCCCTCATTTGGCACAGACCCAGCTAAAATTCAGGGGAGACAGGATCTTGGGGGGAAACGAGCAGTCTTTGCCACAGCTAAATACTACTGTTAATCCTCTTTCACAGAAGAGAAAGCTTAGAAGTTAGTATCTTGACCAAGGTCACAGCCTTAATAGGTGAGGAGCTAGAATCTGCAAAATGCTGTTTTGTGACACTTTTTCTCACGTACCTGGCAATGGTAAGGTGTTGGTTACTAATTCTACTACGTTGCTCAGAAGAGTAAAGTTATACAAAAACAGTATATTTAGAATTTTACTCTATTATACTCAAATCACTATTTTATCAACCAGAAATATTTCAGACTGCAGCTATCCCTGTGACAGAGAATACTGAGTAGACGAACAGAAAATAGGGTTTCCCCTTCTCCAGAGGATGTGGGCAAATGAGCCAGCCCCACTCATGTCCCAGATGGCTTTGAGCAGCAGATCAGCCTTCTCCCTCTCCAGGGCTCACTGTGGCTATGGTTGTAGCATCTTACACCCTTCACAGAAATTAATCCAAAATGGATTACACCCCTAAATGTAAAATATGAAACTATAAAACTCCTAGAAAATAACACAGGAGAAAACTCAAGTACATGATGTTGGGCACAGTAATGACTTTTTAGATACAACACCAAAGGCACAATCCATTTAAGAAATACTTGATGAGCTGGACTTCGTTAAAATTAAAAAAAAAAAAAAAAAAACTTCTGCTCTATGAAAGACAATGTCAAGAGAATCTAAAGACAAGCCACAGACTGGAAGAAGATACTGGCAAACGACACATCTGATAAAGGTCCGTTACCCAAAATATACCAAGAACTCTTAAAACTCAACAGTAAGGATATAAACAACCTGATTTAAATATGGGTCAAAGACCTTAAAAGACACCTCACCCAAGAAGATACACAGATGGCAAATAAGCATATGAAAACATGCTCTGCATATGTTATCAGGGAAATGCAAACCACAACAACAGTGAATAGCATTACATACTTATTTAAAAGGCCAAGATCTGAAACGGCATCATCAAATGCCAGTGAGGATGTGGAGCAACAGGAACACTCAGGCATTGTTGGTGGGAATGCAAAATGGTCCAGCTACTTTGGAAGACAGTCTGGTGGTTTCTTTTCTTTAATATTTTATTTATTTATGTACTTATTTGGCTGCACCAGGTCTTAGCTGCAGCCTGTGGGATCTAGTTCCCCGACCAGGGATGGCACCTGGGCCCCCTGCATTGGGAGCGTGGAGTCAGCTGCTGGACCACCAGGGAAGTCCTAGTCTGGCGGTTTCTTACAAAACTAAACACATTCTTACCATAGGATCCAGCAAGCTCACTCCTTGGTGTTTACCCAGAGGAGTTGAACACTTTGGTCCCCGCAAAATATCTGCACATGGATGTTTATAGTAGCTTTATTCATAAGCCATGGTACGTCCAGACAACAGAATATTATTCAGCACTAAAAAGAAATGAGCTATCAAACCATGAAAAGGGTGGAGAAATCTTAAATGCACATTATTAGGTGAAAAGAGCCAGTGTGAAAAAGCTATGTACTTTTCACACTATGTAGTGAGATGAGTCTAACTGTATGATATCTTAGAAAAATCAACAGTAAGAAGATCAGTGGTTTCCAGGGGTTGGGGTTGTGCTCGGGGGATAAGAATCAGTAGGTGGAGCACAGGGGATTTGGGGGAGGGGGCAGCAAAACACTGTGTGATACCTAATGATGGATCCATGCCATGATATTAATACTATGTCCAAACCCACAGCGTGTACACCACCAGATGAGCCTCAATATAGACTTCAGGTGATTTAGGGTGTGTCAGGATAAGTCCATCACATGCACCCCTCTGGGGGGGATGTGGATCATGGGAAAGGCTCTGGTAGGAGGCGGGGGCGGAAGGTATATGAGAAACCCCTGTACCTCCTCTCAATCTTGCTTTGAACCTAAAACTGCCTCTTTTTTGTTCTATTTGGCTTATTTATTTATTTATTTTGCTGCACGGGTCTTAGCTGTCGCACACAGGAGGTTTACTTATGGCATGTGAACTCTTCGTTCAGCATTCAGGATCTGGTTTCTCAACCAGGGATCAAACCCAGCCCCGCTGCATTGGGAGCGTGGAGTCTTACCCACTGGACCACCAGGGAAGTCCCTAAAACTGTTCTTAAAAAAAAAAAAAAATCTTACATTGGAGTCAAGGAACCTCCTAAAATAGATCTAGATGTAGGTTAAAAGGGAAAAGGCTAAAAGTTCTATGCCAAGCCCCACCCCCCCACTCCCATTAAATTATAAAATATTAGCGGTCTGGATCAATGGCTCTCAAACTCCAACGTGTATCAGAATCACCCAGCAAGCATGTTAAAATTCGAGATTTTCGGCAGCCTTGCTCACCACACCGCCAGCAAAGTCTGATTCAGGGAAGTTGGGATGTACCCTGAATCTTTACTATTAAGTCTCCCAGCAGCGGCCAGCGATGCAGGTTCAAGAACCACAGTTTTAAGAAACATGGGCCCAAAGGATCTCTGTAAAGGTCTTGACATAAGGAGTCTTGCAGGGTCTTTTCCAGCGCTGACCAAGCAGCTCCCCCAGCAGACAAGGGAGCAGACAAGACACGAGCCCCGTTGTCGGGTGGCTGCGGCTGGTGGCGGTGAGCTGCACGGACAGCTGCGCTGTGGGCCAGGAGCCTCTAGATGGCAGTGCTCAGCCAGAAACAGAGCCCCAGGTAGGTCTGGGGCCCTGCCCAGGGGGAAGGCACAGGGCCGCCCCCCACAACCTTCCCCAACTGGTTCGCAGAGGGTGGGCCAGGCAAGGAACCTTGGGAACACACACGTGTGCAACTGAGGCAGGAATGAATGCTCATTTGGGGCTTTGACATTATCAATAATGATAGTAGCTCACATCAGCTGCCAGGCAGTGTTCTAGCCAAATTAAGATCATGCTGTGTGTATTTCCCACTATATTATGAGCATTTCCTCATTTCTTAAAATAGTGTTCAAAAGCATGCTTTATAAAGGCTTCATAATTTTCCACCTAATTTAACTAATAAGATGCATTTAATCAGTGACCTATCACTAGGTTTTTAATGTCATTTCTTTGTGTCTTCTATTCCACATAATACTATACTTGATACTGTTGTCTAAGGAGTTGCCACAATTCTGATTATTTCCCTCTTGGGGTAGATGTTTAGAAGTGGAATTACAGGATCAAAATCTAGGGCCATTTGTAAAGATCTTGATATAAACGGCAAATTTATTTTTTGGAATATTGGAAGTTTGCCCTCAGGAGCAGCATGTATGAACGTACATCAGCCTGGATGTCCCAGCACTGAGTAGTATCCACTTATCTTTCCAAAACTGTATCCAAGGGAATTCCCTGGCAGTCCAGTGGTTAGGACTCCATGGTCTCACTGCTAAGGGTCTGGGTTTGATCCCTGGTCAGGGAACTAAAATTCTACAAGCCAAACAGCATGGCCGGGGGCAAGGGGGAGAAAACTGTACCCAAAGCACAGTGTTGATTGGTCATTTGTATTTCTGCCTCTGAATTCTCTGTTCATATCTTTTCATTTTTCCTTTCTGGTGTATTACTTGTCCCATTTTCCTTTCAATTTTGTTTATATTGGTGATGAACAAAAGTTTAAATTTATGCTATAATCAGTCTTTTATTTTTAATAAAAATATTGCCCATTTTTATGTTTGTAAGGTTAAATATTCACAAATATTTTCCTTGTTTATGTTTTACATTTAACTTTCTAAACTTATTAAATATTAACTACTTATTCAAATATTTTTATTTTTTTAATATTTATTTATTTGACTGTACCAGGTCTTGGTTGCAGCATGTAGTTTCCTGACCAGGGAATGAATGTGGACCCTCTACATTGGGAACATGGAGTCTTAGCCACTGGAGCACCAAGGAAGTCCCTCAAATGTTTTTAATATTTATTACTTTTTTTTTTTTTTGGCTGCACTGGGTCTTAGTTGTGGCATGTGGATCTAGTTCCTGTTGCTGTGGTCGTTCAGTTGCTCAGTTGTGTGTGACATTTTGCAACCAATGGACTGCAGCACGCCAGGCTTCATTGTCCATCACCAACTCCCGGAGCTTGCTCAAACTCAAATCCAATGAGTCGGTGATGCCATCCAACCATCTCATCCTCTGTTGTCCCCTTCTCCTCCTGCCTTCAACTTTCCCAGCATCAGGGTCTTTTCTAATGAGTCAGATCTTCGCATCAGCTGACCAAAGTATTGGAGCTTCAGCTTCAGCATCAGTCCTTCCAATGAATATTCAGGATTGACTTCCTTTAGGATTGATTGGTTTGATCTCCTTGCAGTCCAAGGGATTCTCAAGAGTCCTCTCCAACACCACAGTTCACAAGGGTCAATTCTTTGGCATTCAGCTTTATGATTCAACTCTCATATCCATGGGCTTCCCTTGTGGGTCAGCTGATAAAGAATCCACCTGCAATGCCAGAGACCTGGGTTTGATCTCTGGGTTGGGAAGGTTCCCTGGAGAAGGGAAAGGCTAGCCACCCTAGTATTCTGGCCTGGAGAATTCCATGGACGATATACTCCACGGGGTCACAAAGAGTCAGACACGACTGAGAAACTTTCACTTTTCTCACATCCATAAATGACTACTGGACTACTAGACCCTGACCAGGGATCAAACCTGGGCCCCTTCATTGGGAGCTCAGAGTCTTAGCCACTGGACCACCAGCAAAGTTTCTCTGTTTAACTTTTTAATGTCTCAATATACCTGGGAGCATGAAATGTTGCACTAACAATTTCCCCCCCAAATATTCAGCTTTCCCCATACCACTTATTGACTAACCCATCCCTTCCATCATTTGTGCTATTTTCTGATAGAATATCATGTATATTTTCTGGAGTATCTATCCTGTTTCATTGTTCATGCCAACACCTAACTTTTAATTATTACCATTTTATATGTTTTAAAGTCTTTTATTTCCAAATTTCCTTAGCTAATCTCAGCTGGGAATTCTTTCAGCTGAACTAAAATACTAATGATCCATTCCCAAAAATCCCTCTGGACTTTTAATAAAACTATAAATTCAACTTTGAATGGTAAATTCAAAATTAATTTGGAAGGAGTTCCCTGATGGCCTAATGATTACGATTTAGGGCATTCACTGCTCTGGCCCAGGTTCAATCCCTGGGTACTGGGATCTCACATGTCAAAAAAAAAGTTAACTTGGAAAGATTCAACACTGAACTGTGAAGACAATATGGGGAAATGGGTGCTTGCAGACACTGCTGGAGGCCGTACAAACTGGTCTTTCAGAAAGAGGATTTGAGTGTCTCCCAAATGGCACCCCACTCCAGTATCCTTGCCTGGAGAATCCCATGGACAGAGGAGCCTGGTGGGCTACAGTCCATGGGGTCGCAAAGAGTCGGACACGACTGAGCGACTTCACTTTATTTATCAAACTCTTAAAAGTATCTGCGCTTTGACCCAGATCTTCTATGTCTTGGTCTCTAGAAATTTCACACATATGCACAAAACGTTCACTGCAGCACTTTCTGCAACAGACTACAGGAGATAAACTAAATGATATCCTAGAGATTGGTTAATAAATTATGGTTAATAAACTCTGAAATACTACTAGCAGCAGGCTGGTCTGCACATACAGAGAAGGAGGTTCTTGATTTAAAGTGAAGAGAAGAAAAGCAAACTGCTAAACAAATGCCTACAGTAGAATTCCATTTATTATTTTTTATAATAATATAAATATATAAAAATACATAATGATAGGAAATAGTCTAGAGCAGGGGTCAGCCTTCTGTCAAGCACTAGACAGTAAACATTTTGGGCTTTGTGAACCACAAGGTCACAACTATTCAACTCTGCAAATGTAGCCCTAGACTGAATGTATGTATGTAAACAAACAAGTGCAAATAAAACTTTATTCACAAAACCAGGAAGGGGACAGAATTCGGCCCTCAGATTCTAGGCTATGGTTTGCCGACTCGTGGTTCAGAAAGATAGGTACCAAAATGATGTTAAAAATTATTGCTTCTGTGGTAAAAGTGGGAGGAGGTGGAGGGGAATTCTTGGAGGAAAAGAGGATTGTGAGATCTGACCACAGATTCCTCAGGCCCAAATCCTGACTCCAAGGTTGCTGGGCCTATTCATCAGCACCTACTCAGCATCAGGAATCCCCAGGACAAATCCTGCCCTGGGGGTTTGAGGGAGCAAGGAGGCTATTAGCCCTATTATGGGCGAGGACCCTTCCATATTATATTTATCCACTCTACCATATTAAATAAACTAAATGGCAAATGCTATTATAAGAACTTTATGATGTTAACTCATTAATATCTGTATTAATTTTTGCAGAAACTAACACCTGTGGCTGGTGATTTGTTCTGTAAATGATATTGATAATAACATTCAGGTAACAAAAGGAAGGTGGCCCAGTGATAAAATATCCGCCTGCCAGTGCAGAAGACTTGGGTTCCATTCCTGGAAGACCCCCTGAAGGAGGGAAGATCCTCTGGAGTAGGAAATGGCAACCCACTCCAGTATTCTTGCCTGGAGAATTCCATGGGTAGAAGAGCCTGGCAGGCTGCATCCATGAGGCTGCAAAGAGTCGGACACAATTTAGTGACTGAGCACACACACACACACAACAAAAGACATATTAATACGCCTCTGGTCAATAATGTGTTAAGTCATCAAATTTACTTAAGCTTAGTAACAGCAACTCATCTACGCAGTAGATGAGGAAACTGAGGCATAGAACAGTTAAGTGGGTTTGCTCAAGGTCACACAGCTCATCAGTGATGGAGCCAGGTTATTCAAATCCAAGCAGCCTGTGTCCAGAGATTGCACATCAGCATTTCTTTTTTTTTTAGTCCTGCTGTGTTGTTCTGTTTCTTTAAATAGTGTGCCAGCCATTCTAATAAAGAATTCCATTTTTATGCTAAAGAAAAGGCATGATTGAGGGGGATAGAATCTATTCTCTCTCTTTATGCTGAGACCATGAAACATCATTTAACTGGAGTGAATAAAAAATTAAACACTTAAAATGATACCAAATGACACATTCCCGACTGGATCACAAGTTTCAGCGAAACGAAATTTGATCCAGTAAAGTCACAGAGAGAGAGAGAGTCTGGATTTTAGAGAGATGAAATTCCAAGTTTGAGTCCCAGCTGGGGATCCTCAGACAAGTCACTCAACCTCTCTGAGCACCAGCTTCTCCACCGATCAACGGGCACACAGGCATGCCTCAGGGGTTGCGTAGACTTACAATGGAATATGCGCATGTAAAGTACCCTAGATGGCATCACTGACTCGATGGACAGGAGTCTGAGCAAGCTCCGGGAGTTGGTGATGGACAGGGAAGCCTGGCATGCTACAATCCATGGGGTCACAAAGAGTCAGACACAACTAAGCTACTGAATTGAACTGAACTGAGAGTACCCAAGAGACAGAGGAGAAACAGGGTTATCAGCACCACTGGCCGTCCATCTCCCTGAGGGCATAGCACAAATTCCTGCAGGATTGGCGGACTTCCTGTTTGTTTTGGCGCATCCTCCCACAGGCCGAGAAGCCCAAGCCTGCTCTGCCCACAGCCACGGGTCTGTCTCCTGCCAAAAGCTAATGGAAGGATTACAGCCACAACTGGAGTCTAGGAAGGACTTGAGGAAAAGCCCTGGAGGGCAGACCCGAGGCACCTTCAGTACCCTGGTGCAGCCTGGGGATGGGAAGGAGTTTGGGGGTGTCAGGTGGTCGGGGAACAGTAACTAAACCCTGAGAATAACTAACTGCAAGTTACGGTTCATAGATTTCTGAGTATACCAAGCCAGGATCTCAAATCCTGGGCCAGTGAGAGGGCCCATTTTAGAGGTGGGCAAGGTGAGGCCCAGGCTTCTGATAGCTCAGTTGATAAAGAAGCCGCCTGCAATGCAGGAGACCCCAGTTTGATTCCTGGGTTGGGAAGATCCACTGGCGAAGAGATAGGCTACCCACTCCAGTATTCTTGGGCTTCCCTTGTGGTTCAGCTGGTAAAGAATCTGCCTGCAATGTGGGAAACCTGGGTTCAATACCTGGGTTGGGAAGATACCCTGGAGAAGGGAAGGGCTACCCATTCCATTATCCTGGACTGGAGAATTCCATGGACTGTATAGTCCATGGGGTTGCAAAAAGTCAGACACGACTGAGTGACTTTCACACACGAGGTGAGGCCCAGTAGGCAGTTCCTGAAGGAGCCCAGAAAGGCATCCACGCATTCTCCCAGAGGCCCTGATTCAAGGGAGACCACAGCCAGCCCCACCCACAAAAGGTGCTCAGTTGGGCCAACAGTGTGTGTTGAACTTAAGCTTCCTTAACCAGCTGTGCCCTCTACAATTCACCTTAGCCCTGGGGATGTCGGCATCACTCACGGATCTGATCTGAATGGACCACCCCCAACAAACAGGACTTCATGGAACTTTCACAGTCAGTCTAGGCTCCTGTTACCCAGTTTGACAGTGAAGGCCTAGACCAAGCAGCAAATTCAATAGAATGATTTAGGGGGTGAGGTCCAGAATGGTCCAGCAATGGGGTTGGGGCACCAGGAGGTGGTGCAGGGTGGGAGGGCATAGAGAGGTCCTTAGGGGAATGGAAAAGGACGGTGGCATCTGGCGACAGACTCTGCGGACTCAAACCCTGACGCCAGGGTCGCTGGGCCCATTCATCAAGCACCCACTCAGCACCGGAAATCACCTGGACAAGCCCTGCCCTAGGAGGACTGTCCCTTTAAGGCTCGGGTGGGCTGGCCCAGCCGTTTCCATGGAGCTGAGCCTAGGCTGTTTCTCAATGTCTTCCCCACTCCAGGCCCAGACAGGAAGTGAGTCCCCACAGGAGAATGAGGGGCGATCAGCCTTAGCAGGATACTCAAGGGAGCCGAGGTCCCACCCCACCCCGTGGGGGTGAGGCCTTTGCGGGGTGCCTGGCTTTGCTGGCGCAGGAACACGGTTTCAGCATCTGTTTGCATCAGTGAATGCTGCGTGCTGAGGGCAGTTCTCAAACCCAATCCAAGTTCAGTTAACTGACCAGGTCATTCAGGTCACACTGGCATCTTTCAATCCCCGACCAGGCCCCCAACCCCAGGAGGTAGTTAACCAGTGTCACCCCTACTTTGCATGAGGAAACTGAGGCTCAAGTCAAAAAACCTATCCAAGCTCCCAATTCTCTGGAATTTGAACCCAAGCTCTACCTCTACAGGGAATGCTCACAAGCATTTCTAGACAGGGCAGAGGTAGACAGATACGTGTTCAGCTCCTGGTTTGGGCACCCCCTTAGCCTTTCAGTGCCTCTGTCTTCTCATCTGTAAAATGGGCATCCCTTCAGCCCATCAGGATGCGTTTACCTGATGTCCACTCAGTGACAGGCCCAAGGAGCGTGAACACAAGTGGCCTCCAGGAAACGCAGGAGTTTCCCAAGAAAAAGTAAAGCCGTAAAAAAAATCAGGGTACGGTAAGAAACAAGGAGCAAAGAGCATGACTTAGGAAGGGGGAGGTCCATGAGAGGACATGGAAGACGAACCCCAAAAAGAATAACGGGAGGGCTTTCTCAGAGGGGGCGAACCCCTCAGCACTGGCACCTGCTGAGGACCCAGCACGGTGCGGGGGGGCGGGGGGTGGACAACAGACCAGCCCCAGGCCCTGGTCCTCCCCAGCGTGTTAGGACCACCCCCGCACACAGGGCCTGGAAGCAACTCTCACGGCCTCCAATCCCCCGACCCCCGCTGGCCGTGAGCCTGTGCCCGCGCTGACCCCACTGGCCGCCTACTGGAGCCAGGACATCTGGAAGAGAGCCCATGGTGTGGGGTTACTGGCAGCCACCAGGCGAGCTGATTTAAACCGGGTTTCATTGAGCGGCTTCGTCTTCCAACATCAGGGTCCCACGATGAGGGGGGTCTCCGGCGGCCCCACTGGACCCACCAGCCGCGCTCCGCTCCTCGTGGGCTGAAGCCGAGAGAACGAGCCCCCGGGCACAGCTGGCCCTTTCCCTTCCGGGCGGACCCATGGTCCTGGTGCCGGTCGCCGCCGACCGGAGACCCCCTGCTCCCCTAGAGAGACCTCCTGCGGCCTGGGGGGCCTCAGTGCCCCCCTTTCACCACTTAACACCCTCAGGTCGGCTGCCTCCTCTCTTCTGGAGAAATGGATCCAGTCTTTCCTGCAGCCCCAGGGCCAGGATGAACTCAGTGCTCACCCGGAGGCGGGTACCCTTCCGTGTGAGACATCACCTCTCTCATCCTCGCAACACCCTTCTTTACAGATGGGGAGAGGGAGGCAGGGTGGCCAACGCTTGCCGGGTGGATGGTGGACTGTCCCCACAGGGCTCCACACCCTCTGAGCACAGCAGGGCACAGTCACAAAGTCAGACAACCAAGCCTCACTCTCACCCAGAAAGCTGACCTGATAGACCTGCCCCACGAGCTCGTAGGTATTCTCTCTCCATGACAATGCTCATTACTAAATACAGGTACACATCTGGACAGGTTGGCAGAGGAGGAGTCCCATTATTTTATCTGTAAATAGTGCAGTTCAGTGTTATGTAACTCTTTCTGTATAGTTTTTCAGGAATACATTTATCAAGATCAAACCAGTTCAGTTCTAGACGAAATCAACCCTGAATATTTATTGGAAGGACTGATGCTGAAGCTGAAGCTCCAATCCTTTGGCCACCTGATTCGAAGAGTTGACTCATTGGAAAAGACCCTGATTCGAGCAAAGACTAAAGGCAGGAGGATAAGGGGGTGACAGAGGATGAGATGGTTGGGTGGCATCACCGACTCAATGGACATGAGTTTTGGACAAACTCCAGGATATAATCAAGGACAGGGAAGCCTGGTGTGCTGCAGTCCATGGGGTCACAGAGCCAGACACTGCTTTAGCAATTGAACAAATGTACCTCACCCCAGCCTTATCTTTTGGAGAAGGCAATGGCACCCCACTCCAGTACTCTCGCCTGGAAAATCCCATGGACGGAGGAGCCTGGTAGGCTGTAGTCCATGGGATCTCGAAGAGTCAGACATGACTGAGCGACTTCCCTTTCACTTTTCACTTTCATGCATTGGAGAAGGAAATGGCAACCCACTCCAGTGTTCTTGCCTGGAGAATCCCAGGACGGGGGAGCCTGGTGGGCTGCCATCTATGGGGTCGCACAGAGTCGAACACAACTGAAGCGATTTAGCAGTCGCAGCAGCCTTATCTTCTGCTCCTTTTAACAGGATTCCAAGCTGAATGATCGCAATGGTTGGTGTACCCCAGGACCAAGGTCCTTCGGTTCCTGCCATGTCCTGATGGACATGGGCCTGTCTTGGCCCATCTTCCCTCACAGTTCCAAGAAGCCAGGGAACCCCAGGCTCAACTCCATACAGGACATCCAAGAGGAGACAGCTCACAAGGGCTTGTCACCTGAGCCTTTCCGTACCATTTTCCCATGTGTATGTATTATCAATGAAAAATTTTAAAAATAAACAGGGCTAATAGGTAGTAGGACTCAGATTTTATCTTTTAAACGTAGAAACTCTGTCCTCTCCCCAGACCTTTGGAATCAATGTATACGGGTGGGGAGTCCAGGAATCTGTATTTTAAACCTCTCCCAAGGTGACACAGCCCTGCCAGGAGGGCTGTCTCCCAGAGTAGGGCTTCTGGTAAGCTCTGATTCACAGGGCCCTGGGACCTTGTGGGTGCAAATTTCCTCCCGCCAAGCCCGGTGAAACGGCCTGCCTCAGAGGAAGGCACTCGTCATGTCCAGACCTCCTGAAAGCTCAAGGGACCGAAGGTGGCTGGGCAAGCAGCCAAGGGGAGGAAAAGGGTCATCTGACAGCACCAGCTGACCTCAGCCTCAGGCTGAGAAGCCCGGTGCCACTGGCTCAATTAGCAATCTGGAAAGGGCCCAAGCAACACGCCGCTGCATTCTCCTCAGAACGCACCGGAGGTGCTTCTCACTTGAGGAGCTTCAGAGATGCCCGTGCCTGGGTCCCACCGCAAGGCGTCTCATCTGGTCTGCCTGGGGTACGTCCAAACACGCTGCTTCTATTGTGCAGGCTGGGTGAGAACCACAGGACTGGAGGGAGAAGAAACAGGGAGAGGAGCTGGAACCACTACAGAACCCAGGAAGAGATCCTTCTCCCACGCCGCAAGGGGATTTTTATCCAGCCACGTCGGCTCACACTGAACAGCCCTTGGGTCGCTTCCCGCGTGCCAGCTGTGGTGCAGGCCTCTTCACCTCACCCTGACCAAGGCATCCTCTTAACCACTGCACACTGGTTTCTGTCAGACTATGAAGGCCCATCATGGAAAAGAGGGACTTTTCATGAAAACCTGGAAAACCTCGAGTCACCTTTTATTTACTCATTCATTCAAGAACATGTCCAAGTTCTACACTTTGTGCCAGGCACTGACATGCACATAGCCCGGGTTTTCAAACTGGATGTGAAATCGTGGTAGTTCACATACAGCATCCTGTTTAGGGAAATACCCGTGTGTGTGTCTCCACACTAGGTCTTGATGGGAAAGGTTATTTCTTACCGCTGATCACGGTCCAAAATGCTTGAGAAACACTTGAGAAGAAGCCCCAAATAGCCCGAGAACCTCACAGTAGTTACAAATGTCTATAGATTCACCTGGAAACACACACTGCTTTTGTAGCCATGAGGCTCACCACGGAGAGATGGATGAGAAAAGCCATCAACCTCCTCCATGGTTTGGTAAACGTCCCCCCCGCCTCCACCCCAGAAATTTCAGCCCAGCACCACTGCCACCCCTAAATAAACACCAATGGTCCGAGACCCTTTCCTCAAATGCCAAACATACAGAGGCACCTACCTTGGTGGACTTACGGAGGATATCTGGATCCTAAGTCCCTCAGGCCCCAAAAGGGGATGAGAGGAGCCCAGACACAGCAGTGGTGGCAAGCGGCCCCAGCGCCCCCAAACCCCTCTTCCCAGTCCAGCTGCACACCTGCTGAGCCCGCCTCGCAGCTGCAGGCAAAGCCCAGGGCTCTCAAGTTTCCCATGGCAGCTCTGAGCACACACCACCACACTGGCAGCAGGACTGTCTCAGTTCTCCCGAGTGCGGCACTGGCACCAGGGCCTGTACCCGAACACGCAGACCTCATGCCCACCAGCACCCCTCCCCCAGGCTCCGAAGGCCTGGCTCCCCAACGCGAGGATTAAGAACTCATAAAGGAAGGTCACTTGGACTTGCTGGCTGTGGCATCCCAGCAGGCATTCTACTTCAGTCTGAAAAGTAAGACCCTCACAAACACGTGGACTAGCTTTTGCCCTAAAACTATTACTTTACAGACTGCAGGCTTCACCCTGTTCTGAGTACCTATGCCTCTGGTTTTAGACTAGCCCAGGATCCAGTGAGACCCATCTTCAAGCCTGGAGCTTCCAAGTTCCAGTCTCTCACACCCCTCAAGAGTATGACTCATGTACGGCTCAATACTTACTGCTATACCGCCACCAGTCAAGCAGCATAGTTAGTGGCTACACACACGAAGGGACTCAGAAACCTACAGAAAATCATGTGGCAGGTTACTCTCCAAAACAGCTGTTTTTAACTTTGAAGCGTGAAAGAGAAGTTGAAAGGGCCTTTACGCTGTCATTTTTTCTTTATAAAAATGCACATTTTAAAAATAAAGATACATTCCAGAGTTAAGGACTCCACTCATAGGAGGCAGATTTTAAGTGCAGATGTAAATGGTATCCACGGAATTCAAGTCACTAAGTTTCCCATCATTTTTTTTTTCCATCCCATGTCACAAATGATGAAACAGAGCCCAGGCTGGTGAACTTACCCAGGCTCCCACACCTAGTAAGTGGCGAAGTTGGCTTTCAAATCCACGTGATTTCAAGCAAAGATTCTTCCTTCATACAAAGAGGCAAAAGGCAAATGAAAATTGTGAGATCATTTCCGTCTGCAAGTAGTACAAATATCCAGCAGCTAAGATGGAAAAGGCACTCTTACAATCATGTTGATGGAAGTTATTAACCATTCCTACTTTGGTAGGACCTATCAACATTTTAAGTATGAATTCCTTTGAACTAGCAATTTTACCTGCAGAAATTTATCCCAGAGGAACCTAAAAAAAAAAAAAAAAAAAAACTATTCACTGTTAACTATGATAAAACATGGGATCCCCATAAAGCCCCAGATGTGTACAGAATTTAGTCATAAAATACCACCATATATATATAATCTTATGCAGAAAGATCTGCATAGACTATATGCTACTGTATAGCTGGATTTTTGTAGCTTTTTAAAAAAATTAAGCATTAACTCAATACAAATAGAATGAGGGGCCATCAGAAATTTGGAGTAAAATCAGCAAAAAGCCCATTTTACTGAGGGCCACAAAATTTGTGTTTGACTCTCAAAACCCTCTTGCGTCATGGGCTGGTGTGTGCTGGACTCCACAGAGAACACGCAGGTCCCGTCACAGGAAGTAAAGCCCTGTCAAATGCACTAATACAACACACAGAGCGACCCCTACTAAAACATCATATACCTCACCAACACTCTGGTGCAGGGTTTGGAAGCTAGACTAAAGCAGTGTAAGGCCACCAGAACTGATCAAAGTTGTAGCAGCTTCCAAGGAGAGTGCGGGGACCACAGAAACATCTGCTCAGAATAACCTCCTACATTTAACGAAACATGAAATCTTAAAGTTTCTTTTCACTTTGAAATACACCCAGATAATCTAATGGATGAAGCGGCAGGCTATACAAAATAAAGTGCAGTGAGATTCATCTGCTAATAGTCACTACACCTCTCAGAACATTCCGGTAGTAAGTAACGGTGCCTTGCACCTCCACCACATCAAGGCTGGCTTGTGGCTCGTCCTCTCGGCTGGGTCTTGGTGACTCCCTTAATATTCAACAAGATAGGGAACTTAGCCCAGCTTTCAGTGTTGCATGGCAATCTTTAAGGCCAAAAGCCAAAGTGACCTAAGTTTAATGAGCTCTGAGAGCCCTTGGGAAAAATATCTCAGCTAGTTATTTTGTAAGCCTGAACTTCCATTTTATGTCAAAGTTACTCAGATGTGATGACCAAAAACAAAACTGCAGACAAGCCCTGGGGTTTTTTGGTTTTTTTAATTATTTATTCATTGAATGATTTAAGGTGTGTACCACTACTCCAGTTGGGTAACCCACATTGAAGAATTTGACTGCAGGTCTTTAGGTACAGCCAAATGCTTTCCATTAACTTTACTCTATAAAATACTAAACATATATAAGTTTTTAATGCTTCAGCCATGCTCAGAACACTGCAGAAGGGTAAACAACCCACTCATGCCAAGTTAACGTGATGGGAGCAGAACTCATGAGCTGTGACGTCTAAAGGAATCCGAGAATCTAGCTTAAGATGAAAAGAGGTTCTGTTCCCCCAACGTAAACTGTTAAGGTTTAAAATTCTGCCTACACTGTTCTCAGAGACTGGAGGAAAAAAAGAAAAAAATTCGTTATTAAAAAAGTATCACACACATATGCAATCTTCCATGATTTGTTTTGCATCTGAAATGGCACAAAGAAAGGCTGCAAAAAATCTAGCAGTCAGAACTAAATTTTCCTAAGAGAAATTACCTCCCTTTTAACCTCCTGGGTCTTCGGCAATGGGGTGGAGATGGGGAAGGAGTTAACCGGTCCGGCGACAAAGCGCATTTAGAATTGAATGCAATGGAAAAAACTAACAAATGTTAAAGTTTTTCAAAAGTTTAATGGAGCCAATATATAAATTGTGTTCTGGCAGACGTGAAGACCTGCTTTCTCTTACCAAAGAAAATGGCACATGTTTTATCAAAATTTGACAATCCAGAGTAAAGGGTACTGAGATTCAGAGCACCAACTAAAACAAAAACCACCAAAAAAATTTTTTGTCACTAACTTGGAGAGAGGAACTACAACCAAGGCATAAATGGGAGATTAAATATGTGTTCCTCAGCCTCAAAAACCTTTAGGAAGGAGTTCTGACCTCTTGTGAGCAACGCTTCACACCGTCAAACCCAATTCCAGAATCTAAATTTACAAAGATAGAAAACAAAGATAACTCCAAATGCATTTCTTGGTATATTCCAAAAGGAAGTGTAAAGTATTGAGAATACACAGGCTTGTCCATTTCTGGTATAATGATAAACTGTTATAATTCTTCCTATCATATTAAAAAAAAATCCTTTTTTGCAAAAATTTAGAAATGCCTTTCATTCCTAGGTTTAGCATGGAACTGACTTTCTTTAAATAAGGGCTGTATCTATAGTGAATATAGAACTCCAGTTCACACATTTCCATTCACATCCCACCTGTCAATGAATATTATGGTGAACTTAGCAAAATTTCTTCAAAGATTATTAAATGGCTGGAGAAAATTGCAAACGTTAACAAAGTGCTGTGAGTAATTACTGGAAAAACCCTTATACTGATTTGCAATAGTCTTTAAAGGATAAAAAACAGGAAGTAACTGATACTGAACTATAAGTTTGCAAGGAAACATTGTCACTGTCCTACTTGAGATATATATATATATATATATTATAATATGGTAGAATAAATTACAGTACCTGGCAGGCTGACATCAGTTCTTCATCTAAAAAAAGACTACCATTCAGTTCAAGATATTAAAAATGAAGATGAAACATGCTCTAGAACACTGTAGCTACAAGAGGTCTTATACTTACTCAAAAGAGGACTCTATTGAGAACTTTTATTTAGGTCTAACCTAACATCTAGAGGACTTCCATGCGATTCCATCTTTTCCCAGAATGAGATTCCAAACTGCACTTTCTAGGAGAGGGATTTGGAGTTGGGTTTTGCTATTTAAATTGGGATCACATTAATTATTAGCAGACAAAAGACCTTTCTCTTTCACCCATTCCAACGGAAACTGCACAAAGCAGAACATTCATGAAAAACGTAAAACAGGATATGAAAGACTACAGTGCCTAGCCTCCCCAACCACCCATCTCCCTCTCACTAATACTGAACCAAAAAGGAAGTCCGTTCTGAAGAATTCGTGACCTACTTCAGGTCACCATGAATGCAGTCAACATGTTTACATTTACCACTAGGATAGTACCCTGCTTGGGAAGTAGTACTTGTCTTAAAAATGAATTATTTTAAGCCTATAGGGTTAATTGGGGGAGGGGGGCAATTTAATAATATTGCTACTTTTAGAGCACTAACACACACAAAGTGAATCCAATAAAGTTCTGTGTATTGATTCAGTATTAAGTATTAATTGCATGACCATCATAGCACCTCTTTACATCACACAATCACCAGAATTATAGACTGCTTCAAAAACTAAAAAATAGGGCACAGTTCAATAGTAATTCAAAGTTGCACGCTGTTACTAGAGAGAAACCAGGTGCGTGGTACAGTGTTGCTGCAAAAATGGAAGCCTGGAGATCTGACGAGGAGGCCAGATCGTGTGTTTTAGACAATTTGAGAAACCTGGCAATACTGGTGAAGCAAAATACTCAACACAGCAGGAAATGGACCCTCCCCCACCCCAAAAAAACCATCCTATAACCAAATAAACATCTGATATTTCCTTTCCCTTTGAGAATAAATACAGTTAAGGTCACTTTTAGCCTTGAAACGGATATATGTTTGCCTATGAGGATCCTACTACACGGTATCTGATGTCCTCTGCTAGGATTATACTTGTAAGAAAGCCATTGTTACAAGAGGCATCTACTATAAATACCTAGAACTTTCTTTTTATGGCAACCACTATAGGATTCACTTGTCTTAAACAGTGAACAATGGAAGATGGCCTCGTATGTTTCCTTTGCAATAATAGTAATATGTTGAGGATCAAGTGGCTTTCAAGCAGCATGGTGGGTGTGAAAAATGTTTGCAGTTTAGATCATTCTGTTGCGTTTATGGGTTGGTGAGTCTGTAATGACATCGCCACACTGGGCTGAGGTACGCTTTCTAGTTCCACCATTGTCCAAGTGGAGTGCCATTTCTTCTGATATGAAAGTGTTCAAATCGACATCATGGAGTCCATTTCTCCTTCGACTAGCATTCGATCCACTGCTTACATGTGTAGGAGAGCCTGGGGTACTCGAACGCACGCTTATACTAGCCATTGCACCACTAAGACCTAGGAAGAAGAAAAAAGGTTTTAAGAGTTGCTCGATTATTCCACCCTCTTGAAAGCAACCCACTTTTACTTTCAACGTCGTCATCGCGTCAAAGGAGGTCTGCCTATTTTCCTCACAAAGGGGTTCACCGGGGGAGCGGTTTTTTCCCTGCAGGAACGAATCGTCTGACACAGGAGATGTTCATTGGTAATACTAATCAATATTTACAATCCAGGTAACTACCAATTACTGGAAGCTTATGATACATGGCAGGCACCCTGCTAGGTGTACAAATCCATCAGGAAATCCTGCCATCTACTCTATGAGGTAAGCGCTATCTGTAACCTAAGAGTTGAGGAAGGAGGTGCTGGTTTTAAACAGAATGTTTCCCTTGCCCTGTCTCTGAGCCAACAGATCCCTGTGCTGTGTGCACAGGGGAGCCCACAGGCATTTCCAGGCCTGAGTGGACTCAACTCTGACATCTCTATAAAGTGACTTTATAATTTAGCATCTAAAACAATACACTATTGAGCCTTAAAAGCGGTCCCTAACTATTAAGAATAATCCTTGGACATCAGATACAAAGTGATTCTGCCCTGGACAAATCAACCTACATGCTCACCCCAAGGTCTGGACTGTACTCGGGACACCCTAACTCAACATCATCTCTAATCCTTCAGAGAAGGGGGGAGAGCAAGGGTAGTATAAAAATTCCTGCTGCCTTGCATTCAAGGTTAAGAGTTACTAAATCCAGAGCATTCCAGCACGCGTGGTTGGACACTCATTCCTTAGACCCCTGAACAGTTAAAGGAGGCAAATGTATGTTCTGCTTCTAAATGCTCGGGACACACCTGTGAAAGGCACGAGAGGGCCAGGAGACACGCCACAGAATTGGATTCAATAACCTGACTTCACTGGATTTTCCTTCTTATGAACAGCCCCCTTGGGCTATCTGAGTCTCATAATGGATTTCTTCGTTGCTTGACTGAACTGATACGATCTAGTATAATCAACATTCACAAAGAACAGGACTCCTATCTTAACAAGTCAGCTTAGAGGTTGATTTCCTAGGGACCCATTCTAATTTACTCTGTAAATGTACTTTAACTTTGATCATTAGGGAGCAGAGAATCCTTTTTCCACTTACCATACCAAAGCGTTTAAATTCCCTTTGACACCGTTGTCACTCTACAAATAGCCCGTGAACGTCCACCAATCTTTGGTAGCCCCCACCGCCTCCCAGGTACTCTCTGCAGCCCATACCTCCCTTTCTAAGCTGCTCTTAACTCCTTCCTGCAGGAACTAACCAGTCCTCTCACTGCCCTCCGGGCAGCAGCAGCACCCTCTCGCCCTTCCGCTGGTGGCCAGGGGAAATCTGACCTCATCTCTCATGGGCTCTAAGCCTTTCCAAGGCCAGTGCCCAGTAAAAATAAATAAATGCACTAATATTGGAGTACTTCCTAGGTCAGGCACTTTTTCGTTTCATCCTTGGAATAACCCTATGAAAACTGTATCCTCTCCCTTTTGCAGATGAAAAACCAAGGTTAAAAGGTTAATAAGTAAGCCACTCAAGGTCACACAGCTAGCAAGCAAAAGCCGGGACCCAAGACTCAAGCAGAATCTAAATTCCTAACTCTATCCACCTCTTCAAGTCTCAATTCTTTCAGCACGGAAGTAGCCTCAGGAACTTAGGGTCTCAGCCTACCTCGTAGCATCTCTGTGGCTCCTCTCCCGTCTGCTCTCTTCAATCCCATCCTAACACTCAATCCTTCACTCCCAGCATTAACTCATCTGCGGTTCCTAAAAACGGCCTGGTCTGCACCTGCCTTCCGACATCTGCTCCCCACTGCGTGAAGCCCAGGTCCCTCCCACCTCTGCCTCCAGTCCTGGGCAACTTGCCCAGTTCTCCTATCTCTCCTGTGAAACTCCTGTTCTCAGCCTGCCCACTCCTTCCTCAGTGGCCTTCTCTTCTGTCTGTCTGTCTGACATCAGCCAGCTACGCGCCTTGGCCCCTGAAGCTTACCTACAGGAGTGATTTTCCACATCATTGCCACAGGAACAGACCTTTTTCCTGAGCTCAAGGGCCCATCCATATTTCTAACTGCCCGTTGGCCCTCCAAACCTAACACCTTTGGGGGAAAAACTCACACTGCTTCTTCCCTAGCTGACACAACTTTATTAAAATAAAGTAAAACAGGAAAGGAACACTCTGGGCTGATGTCACCTAGCACAGTACCACTGCTCATCTCTTCCCATAGACAGTACCTTTTCATCTGCATCTCGTGAACGTAACAGTGTCTGGCACATAACAGAAAGCTTCAAGGCCTTACCCCTCACTCTGAAATCCAAAGCTGTTGATGTTTATTCACCTCTCCAATGTCAGGAAACACACCCACGTGGCTCTCTTATTATGTCTTTGTCATGAAGATAACACTCAATTATTTCCAACTTGCTGGATTTGGTCTTTTGTCTGTTTTTAAGTTCTCCATCAAGACTAAACCCCTTGAGGGGGACAGCTGTGCCTTTTTTCCTAATCTCGCATCCTGTAACGTATTACTGAAAAGTGTCCACATACTTGAGACAACCTTTTCATACCTGTTTCATAACGCAGGAGGTTCTAAGGTAATTATGCTGCAAAATATAGGCCCTCGGCAATAAACTGGGCTATTTCAGTAATTAAACTTGGGATCCCCTGAGCATTTGAGACCCCAGAAAGAACAAACTCCGCTCCAATGACCTTCCTGTTAATGTAGGAGCCACGTGGCTGTATGTTTAACATTCAAGGCTCATAAAACGCTCCATGAGAAGTGAAGAGTCACCTCAAACAAATGCTTCAACTGCTATCCTCCATGAAAAAAGAAGAGAGATTTTAAAACATCAATTCGGTCCTTTTCAAAATTCCCCCAGTAACTTCCAGAAAACCACAATCTTTTTTCTGTTGGGTGTATGACCCTGGGCTTAGTTTGACAGCTAAAGCAGAAGTCACAATGTGCAACATTACCTATTTTATTTTCTACTCTCAGCAGTGAAAATTCTTTTCAAGGTTTAACTTACAAATCTTCCCCAAAAGAAGACTTTTCATCACAAGGGTCAAACAAAAAAATTAAGATTAACAACCAAAAATATATGTATTTTAAACAACCCAAATTTTATTTTATAAACCAATGACAGCTACTAGGAGATGCTTTAGGAAACCTTAGCTAAGCCACATAAACAATCACAGGCCTATACAAGTACAGAGAATCTAAACATGCTTCAGAACTAAAAAAAAAACTAAGTTGTATGGCCCAAGGGCATACGACTTAATTTCTACCAAAACACACTTTTTCAAAAGGGCTATGGGAATATCAATTGACAAAAAGCAGTAGAACAAGCAGTATGATTAGACAGAAAAGTCTCCATTGCTTAATACAAGATAAACTTAATCATTTTAAAAACGTGTCTGCATTCCTTTTAAATGATTAGTGCAGGAGTGGGGGTAAAAAAAAAACAATTAGGAGGATTTAATCATACTCTAAAAGCTCCCATGGGAGCAAAAACAAAAGTTACAGTCCAGGTTATAGGAATCTAGGTTACATGGCAAATTGTTAAAAGCACATAACTATAATTTTCATACCAAGGTCATGCTCAGGGTCATAAGAAAATCCTGTTTTCAGAATTAATTACATGTAATTCCAGTTTACCAGCACATAGTTAGGTCACATAGAGGCACAAAGAGCAAACGCAGAACCCAGCCAGCTTCCCTTCCTCCGACCCGCAGCCCTGGCAGTGGCCTCGAGGCAGCCTCTACCCTTTCCGCTGGCCGCCCAGCCTCCTGCAGCACCTGCGCGCCTCGCCCTGGAGGACAAGGCCGACCGTCCACTGTTTACCGCGGATCCACTCAGCGCAGCTCCAGGACCCTCGGGCAGGTCTGCGCGCCACCAGCTCTCTCATCTCGGGCAGAAGGGGGATGTGAAATCCCCACGACTTGGACCAACTGATTAACATCCTGACTGGAAGCCCTAAGAAGCTGGCATTTTTGCATTTGAAATGACTTGCACTATTCAAATGGAAACACTTCCTTTGCACAAAGTGTATTCTGAGGTTTTAGGTAAGCAATGTGTGTAAATGTCGTGTTTTAAGTGCACAGGGGGGAGAAGTTCAAGCATGAAAAAGTGCATTCTACTAGGAAGACTTAGGTAATTTGAAGTAGATACCACTCCCCACCCCAATCTGTGAATTGTAATTCTGAACTTTTATTGAAGTAAAGCACACTAAATCAAACCAATTACAAAGATACATGTGTCACACCAAGAAAACATTTTCAGTTATGCTGACAGCCCAAAATGCTTTCAATTTTTCAGACAGTTTTAATGCCATGGGAAAAATGCTCACGTCGTTAAAATGAAAAAAGCAAGATACAGTACCATATATGCAGTATGAGCTCAGCTATGAAATAATTTTAATATTTATACATTGAAAAAAAAAAGACTGGAAGAAAATGCACCAAACATTTAACTGCAGTTATCTCTGTAAAGTGGGACAGCAAGATACTGAGTTTTTCACTTTTTGGAAATTTTCAAATCTTCCAAGAAATCAGTATTATTAAATCAGAAAACTAGTGAAAAAAATTAAATGTTAAAACTGTTTCACAACTACCAATGGATTATTAAGGAAGTACTAGGTGAGTAAACTGGCTTTAAGGCCTGGCTACATGGACTCCTTTTTCACCTCAATGAAAAAAGTGTCCAAGAAAATTTTACTGCAAAGTCTTAAGTTTTGTATCATTAATGCCAGCAGCTTTAGTTAAGCCCCATCTCCAAGAAACTTCAGTAGCTAATATCTAAATCTTAATAAACAGAAAATGCCAACTTTTCATCAAAAATTTAATGCTATCTTAATTGCCTTGATTGTTTTTCTTCTCAGAGGCTGGTCTGAACAAAGGCTATAATTAAAAAAATTCCAGCCTTCAGAAGAGTTTCAATTAAAGAAGATTATTTTAAATAATCAATTTAAAGCAATTAAGAGATGAGATTTGCTTTTGGTGCATTAATCTCTTACATCTTAATTCCCAAGTAAGTTTTGCAAACATTTACTGTGAAGTAACTATTGACAGTTCTCTGTTATTTCAGGAAGATGCAGAATGTAACATTCAACAAGCATTTATTAGGAATCTACTGTGTTCCACACATTGTGCTAGGTGTGTGGGCAAGACGTGGAAAAGGGATTCTCAAAGACTGGATATAAATCCCCCCACAAGCCAGTTCTAATCTATTCTCTGCAACTGAAACTGCCAAGAAGCTTCTTTCATACTGTACCATCTGTTTAAAAGAACTTAACCTAAGTATTTGTGTGACTGTCAACGTTTGTTTCTATGTATTTAACTTTATCAGTGGAAGAAATAAAAAGTGATAGAAAAGGAGAAACAGGAACCAAGCATCAATACTCAAATTTCTTCTTAAATGTACAGATCTCAAGGTTACCAGGAAGACACAGGCCAATGTTGTGACAAAAATAACAAAAGCAACAGAACCTGTGCTCAAAGGAGAAAAGAAAACCCAACTGGTCTATACTGCCTAAAATCACAGCTTTCCAAAATACCAGAGGAAGCAGGGAACCATTTTATGACAAATTAGCAATCTGCCTTACTTTTTTTTTCTAGGTAAAGATGTCTATGTAACCTTATATCCCTGAACACGATTTCAAATGAATGACTTTTTCTTCTAAGGCCCTACATACACTCAGTCTCCCCAGATCCAAGAATCCAGTCAAGCACCTTAATGATTTAAGAGACTAAGGATCACCATATACGCCAGAAAGACTTTGTTAGACATGAGAGAAGCCAGATATGGAGCCTATTAACTCCTCAAGTGACAGAACTGTGCCTCAATCTGATTGCCTGGGATTACATGCCTCAAACTGACTAATAATACAATTCTATTAGGCTAGAAACTCCTTGAGATATTATGTGATTCATCTTTGTATCATCTGCTCCTATCACTAGCTTCTGAAAATCAGAATGCCTGGCTATTTACTGTGCTCAGTAAATGCTGGGCAATAGGAAAGACTACAGAATGACAATATACATTTTTAAATGACCACACCTTTCACAAAAGGATTTTAATTGCATAACACCACAGTCAGCCAGCCAAACACACACACGCACAGGGGTTTCCAGACTAAAACTGCTTGACTTCAACCCTCACTGAATACTATGTCGTCTTCTTAAACGCACGACACATTATCTCAAAACAAAACAAAACACATCAAATTTAAAAACTCCTTTCCCTTTTGGCAAGGGGAGAATTCTCCAGTATCATATCAAAGGCCAGATTGCCTGCACTTGCTAAGGCCCTTTCAGTAAACATAGTAGCCCACTGTCTTTTTTAAACTGATGTTGTTGAAACAACATGGAAGGAACTTGAACTTGAGCAAGGAGGCATCTTAAAGCCAAATGTCAGTGACAGCAATGGTTCACCCACCAGTTACCCACTCTTTAACACCACACCCTGTGTGAACTGAATAACTTTACACAGAGTCAAATCCAGGCCCAATGGGATTAGTTCCCTGTACTGCAGTTAGTCATCAAAATGATTTCTGGAACTAAACCCAAGTGTCTCCGATTTCTATGGAACAGTCTGAACCAGGGCTAGAAACGTACAAAGACCACCTCTGAGATGATCTGAGCGAGAGCAAGGTTTTTAATAGAGTTAGCAAATGAGTGAGGTCTGACTTGCACCATAGCATCCTCTCCCATCCAGGTCTCTTCCACACCTGGGCCCCATTCTAACTCTGGATCTTTTTCATCTAATCCCCATGACGACAAACAGAACTCCTGATGACAAACAGACTATCCTTCAATCCCCATGATGACAAACAGACTATCCTTCAATCTAAGGCTTTCTAGACTCAACAGTAGCTTGGGCAAGTCAAGTCAGCTCAGAATCTTTCCACCACCAAGCTCCCAGCTTGAAACATGAAACAAGCTCAAGATTTTAGTAAGTAATAATATAAATAGGTAGTTAACACTAAACTTTAAATCATTCCTTCCTTTTGAGTAACTGCACATTTAAAAGGCCACCCTTACTAAAAGGAGAGGCAAAGTACCCTCTAAGGCCACCTGAGCTCCAGGCCTGTTTTTGGAGTACCGCCATCAGGGCGCTCACAGGACTTGGAACTAACCGGAAGTCCTCTCCTCTGGAGGCAAAGAACATTTTACCTGTGTAAAGGCTAGGTGCTGTACTTGGCTTCTCATTCTATATATCGCCTTACAAACAAAACACGTCACCTTTTCAGAAGTGACTGCCCTGGAGAGGTTGGCCACCCTGCCCAAGGTCATCCTGGGAATGCAGCCTAGGTACAAAGCCTGACTACTCTTCCTGCTAAAACCAACCAGAAATATAGGTCACAAGCCATTCATCTTCAAGCCTATGTACCCAGATTCACTTATGGGGAAAACCCCCAGGAAGAAATACCAAACTTATGTATGTTCTAATGTGTTTAGGGAAGAAAAGTAAGCTTAGAGACCTGCCGGGGGGCAGGGGTATGAGGAACCCTAAATGTACAAATAGAGGTAACTGAATTTGGGAGCCAGACAGATCTGGAATACCTATTCAAACATTTACTGACCTGGTCTATTTTAGTCAAATAAGCCTTTCATCATCAATAAGATGGCAATAACCCTGGGCAAATGTGGACAGTGCTCCCCTAGCAGGACGCTGACATGACCTAACACTCAAAGGACTGCTCTAACGGTGCCTCATCACCCTCAGCCCTGCTTCAAGTCTCAGCTGTTTGGGGTGAAGAGGTGACTGTGCAACAGTCCTGAGATACACCTGCTCTGTTCTCCATTCTCCTCACCCTCATACTGCAGTCACCCAGGAAATCTGTGAGCCTCAACTCTCTGTAAATGTTCTCTGCTCTGTTGACTTAACAGACCTCTGAACCCTGTGTTAGGCTCAGGGCACATCTAGCCCAGGTTCTGTCACAGCCAGCAGCTCTGAGACACAGCCCTGCCCCACCACACCCCTAGTCTATGGACAAGGAGAACAGATGCCCCACTCAGGCAAGACCAGAGAACAGGGAGACTGAAGACAAGCTTCGTAGCAGAGGAGACGTTCCATCAGTCTGAAGGGGTCAACAGGCAGAAGAGAAAAAAGCTTAGAAAAAACCATGAAGGTATTCAGATGATGACACAATACGGCTAAGAAACCTGACCCAAGGTCAGATCAACTGACAAGGGCCTTACAATGTCACACTGAGTTCTAACTTCATCCTACAGACCACAGGGAAACGAACGTTATTTTTCAATGAAGCAACAGGATAGAGATCACTCCAGTGGTCCCAGGAAAGATGGACTGGAGAATGGGTCAACTCAGGACTGGGAAGCAAGAACAGGCAGGAGATGATTCCAAGAGCCCAGGGCTCCCCTCCTCCAGAAAAGCCTTCTCTGAACTTATCGCTACAGCACACTGTGGAACATTCTTTTCTGACCCCAGAACACCTTACATATGACATTAAAATGAATTATCCAAGTGTGCACTGGCCTCAACAGAAAAGGAAGCACCCTATTCAATCGTATTTTCCCTAGAGACTATACAGTATCTGCCACATACCCATTTGCTGAGTGCAGAAATGAGGGAAAAAACATGGTTTTGCTTTAGTTAGGGATACCCTGGTGGAGATGTAGGCCAGGGCATAACAGGGTATACATGTTTAAGCAGTCTGGAGAAAGGATCTAAACTGTAAGGATAAATTTTAGAAATTAAGACTAAAAATCCCTTAAAGGGATTGCAGGAGGTAGCTAACAGCTAAATCCAGGGGAATGTAACCTATTCCCCTAAGTCACTGAAAGGTCAGAGATCAAAGAAGCCTAAGGAGAAGACCAGAAAAGGAAAATTTCTAGAAGAGAAAGGATGGCTAAGAGAGAGCTAATCAGAAGACAGGCAGGGAACCACAAAATGGTCCAGATGATCTTTGGTCTATCTGCAATCTGTTTACATAAAAACAAGGTGCCAGCTATGAATCCAGTTCCCAGTAAATTTTAGATAATATTTTTTTTAAGACAAGCATGATTAAGAAAAGGAGAAATCAACATAGAAAACGCATATGCATTTCTCTGATTTCCATGAGTTTAGCATCCAGATGAGGACATATCATGTACATAGAAAATGAACATCACATGCTGCAAACAAGTGCCAAAATAAAGCACTAGATTATATTCCTTAAATTTCAGCAACCATTAGCTGACAGTTTTGATTGAAATTGTTTGATAACTATTAATGTATTGAGTTGGCCAAAAGATTCATTTAAAGAACCTATGGCCAACCCAATGCTTTTAATTGCAACTGCATATTTAAGTCTAAGGTTATGAGGGGTATTTATCAAAGGACCTTATCATTGGACCCTGTCTAACATGATATACTCTACAATTATGTCTCGGCCATTTTTATTCAAATAAAAAACATATTTTAAGCATATACGGGAGCATTGGTGGAAATAAGAATTTAGAAGCTAATTTGAAAAAAAATACAAGAGTAACTGTCCTCTCTTGTGAGGACATGAGGTCGTCTGTGGATAAGAATAAAGAAACATTACCTCCTACACGAATGTTTGCTTTGATTAGAAACTTAAAGTCGGACTCAATTCTTTTCCTACTTCCCCCGGGACCCCAAAACTTCATAAATGTAGCCTCTCCCTCCAAAGAACCCCAAGAACTTCAATCTGACCTCATACTTCATAGATCTGGCAATGAAAATTATGTGCAAAACCAAATTCTGACAAGCATGCACCCTAATTAGGATATTTCCAAATATATTTCAAAATATATGAATAGTTTTGACTTCAATTTACAAACTATTCAATAAATCAGATCATCAGGACACCAGGTTACAAAGTTAGCCACTAAGTCAATTTACAATTTAGTTAATAATGCCCTATTATTAGAAATCATTTAAATTACTCAAAATACTCAATTCAGACTAGCATTCTCAATTCATGGATGTCCTTTAAAACCAACAGAGCACAAAACTCCTTGTTTCTGTATACTCTTTACAAGCTGCTCTATTACTGCACTGCAACTTCACATTTTAACTACGTGAGTTCAGCGCATGAGCCCTAGGAATCCAATATATTCCGTATTGGCACTACTTCATAAGTCTATCAAAGTGGAAGGTTATTTTTTTAAATAGCTTTAAAATTAAACTTTCTAAAACCCTCACAATTCAAACACAAATCAAAATTATAAATAGTACCTTCCTAAAATTACACCATCACTAAAACTCCCAAAGTTCAGTAAAATAATAAATCACAAATTTGAACAAACTCAATTTAAGAAAACATAATGGGAGTTGGAGAATATAGTAGTTGTGGGGGGTGGGCTCCTGGCTTGTCCTTACAATGTGTACAACTGCAGTAAAGGTTTTATAGCAAGAGTGGCATTTATGTTTCTCAAAACTGTTTCCTGTAAGAGCATAATTCAGGGGAAAAAAAGACTCTTAAAAGAAAAATATGGAATGAATCATAAATCCACTGGATGACAAAGAAAATCAAAATGTTTAAGGAAACACAACTACATCAAATACTAACATGCACTACAATTAATCTAACAAACTGTACATGTCTAGTAATTTTTTTCCAAACTTAATGGTAGAAGATGTGAAACTCTTAATTCAAGAGAACAGATCAATCTCTATTTTGCCTGAGTTTCAAAAATTCCACTATGTTAGGAACAGCAAGCAGTCTTAAGTACTGCAACCATACATCATGGACTTTCTTGCAATAAAACGTTTTTGTGTTTTTAACTGATCATAAAGTCACAATCAGGACAGGGAAAAATAACAACACTTTTCCCAAGTCCATGTTCTGAATGGGGTTTTAGGTATAAAGAAGCAATGCTTGCCAAAAAGAAAAAGAATCTCTGTAAGCATTAAAGCTTCGATGATATAGAAGCTCTCTGTATATATCCCACTTCTTATTACCAGGTTACTTTATTTCAGATGACTTCCACTGTGGCCCAGAAATGTTAACTTTTAACAAGGCCCATGACCTAACTCACTAATGACTGCTTTCTGCGTAGTCACTTGCACAATCCATGTTTTCATCTTGGCTTCAACACCAAGTCTTGTTATTCTGTGGTTGTATTTTTACAGCAGTATTGAATGACCTATAGAATACCTCTCCCACTTCTATCTGGAAGCCTGTATTAGATAACAAGCAACAACAGACCTACTGACTACATTTCCCAGGCTTCTCCAGTAGGACTTAAACCCTTCAGCCAAGAAGGCCATCTGACAGCAGGTCTGGCCTGGGGAGATGGAGATGGACTTGGCCTCTGACAGTCCTTACTATCAAGCAAGGCCCTCTGGACAACAGGTGTAAGGAAAGCCAACCTAACTATTCTCACATCTGTCCTCTCCTCCTCGGGCCCATCAACACTCACCCTCTGCAGGCACACTCAATAATCTAAGCTAACGAAGGGAGTTCCCAAGAGAACTCCCCCAACAGTTACCTGCCTTACTTGCCTGTCACTGACTAGGCTCTCCAGGCAATTATAAATGCGACAGAATTCTTAAGACACAGAACTTCCTCTTTGACTCAGAAGAGTAAGAGAGTATGTACAACAGAAGTGTAAAGCAATCAATTCTAATTAATGTTGCAAAAGATGCAGTTATTATAATACCAATCAGCTCAAACTAACTTCCAAAAACAGTTTTTAGGATAGGCTGGCTAACATTCAAAAACTGCCCATGTAAGTTCTTAGCTTACATTCTATTTAAACATTTCTAGAGCAAGTAGGTACTATTATAGACAAAAAACAGTATATCTGGATCTAAACCTAAATGTGAAATTGGATCCACACACTCTTAACCATTTTTCCAAAGAAATATGTTTAAACGGCTTTACCATGCAGAGCTATGGCTTCCCGGAAGGGTTGCAAATCAGTCTCTACAGATGAGCTAGTTTCCGTTGAAGTAGCTCGGTTAGGGGACACTACAGTCAGTCTTGGGGGAGCTCTAGAATTTCGTGGCGGAGGAACCTTTCCACACAGGAAGCTGATCAAATCTTCTCTACGAATAGTTCTTCTGCGCTTTTTAACCCAAGCCAACACATCCTTATTGCGTCGTTGATAGCCAATCTGAATTCCAATATCAAAACTTCTCTGATGAGTATCCACGCTTTCTGTTAGAAAAAAAGAAAAAGATACATCATCATCAGTAGAGCCAAGGCGCCTTCCCTCCTACAGAAAACCATTTTATAAATTCACCAAAATGAGTATCATTAAGTAGGGGGCTCTGTAAGTCTATCAGTAATCTATCCCACTGAACTTCATTCATGTTTAAAATACTATACATGACATCTAATCACAACTGCCTAAATTCAGTAAACATATCACACAATCTTGGAACTTCTGTCTTGTTCTTTAAAAAAAAAAAAAAAATCAGATACAAAGAGGGACTAATTATTAGCCAAATTATTACCATTTTAATAATGTTTCCTTAAAAAGGTAACTTAATCTAAGCAACCTAGCTTATTTAACAACGCTGCTGCTGCTGCTAAGTCACTTCAGTCGCGTCTGACTCTGTGCAACCCCATAGACGGCAGCCCACCAGGTTCCTGTCCCTCAGATTCTCCCGGCAAGAACACTGGAGTGGGCTGCCATTTCCTTCTCCAATGCATGAAAGTGAAAAGTGAAAGTGAAATCACTCAGTCGTGTCTGACTCCTAGTGACCCCATGGACTGCAGCCTACCAGGCTCCTCCGTCCATGGATTTTCCAGGCAAGAGTACTGGAGTGGGGTGCCATTGCCTTCTCTGGTATTTAACAATGCTAAAAATGGGTCAATCACTAAACGTTTATTGTAACATGTAATATAACAAACATAACAAATATAACAAAAATACATAACAAAATGTACATGAATACCTTGCACCACCGTCCCCTCAGTGCAACTGAGGAAACAGGCACTGGGTGACTACCACAGGATTCAAGAGCTGGATTTTTGGTCCAGAGTCTGTGGGTCTTAACCACTAAGCTATACTGTCTCTCAGAAAAATGAACTCTCAGGAGTTCTATCACATCCTTCAACAGATGACTGAACACTGCCACAAATCACTCAGGCTGTGCTCTCCTTGCAAGTACTGTGTCACTTCAGATATGTACTCCTACTGACAGGTTCAGCATCAAGAACTGGAAACACTAAAAGCAGGAGCAGGGCTTCCAGGTGGCACAGTGGTCAAGAATTCACCTGCCAATGCAGGAGATGCAGAAGACGTGGGTTCAGTCCCTGAGTTAGAAGATCCCCTAGAGGAGGAAATGGTAACCTGCTCCAGCATTCTTGCCTGGGAAATCCCATGGATAGAGCCAGAGGAAATTCCACGAGACAGAGGACAGGGGCCACAAAGAGCCGGACATGACTGAACACACACACAGACAGACACACAGACACACACACGCCGTAGCAAATATTTTAAAAATTTAACGGAAAACTAACACTGACTGACTAGTCACCAAAACCAAAAAGCACTGTGGGAACAAAAAGCCACACTCACTTCCCTAGGGATGTTTTCATTCTGCTTACAGTTTCCAACAGTTTTCTGTAACTTCTAACCATGCCCAAAAGACCCCGTCCTAAAACCCCTCAGACTGGTCTCCTTACCTCCCAGTAGATACTGCCCCCTGTACACACTAAACCCAAATTTTCAGTAACATGAGGCCTGTCCCTAGACCAAAAAAAAAAAAAAACCATGATGCCTGCCCTTTAGTGGCTTTACAGCTGAAAGAAAAATACCTGGTAACTTAAGTTACTGCAATTTATTTTTAGTTGAGCTGTTATGTTAGCAGGAAAATCACTAATACATCTTTAACGACATTAGAGAAGATGGTTCCTTTCCCCAAGTACGAATTCTCATTTAACACACAGAACCATTCATTTTCCTGGCTTTGATTTTAATTCTATCTGCTACATCTAAAGTAGATGCTGAAGGATAAGCAAACCAGTGAATTAAGAGCTGTGTCCCAGAAAGGTAACAATCCAAACATCACAGGGCTCCCAAGCTGCTTGAATTTGCATTATTAAAAAAGATGGGGACTTCCCTGGTGGTCCAGGGGGTCAATCCTCTGGGTTCCCAATGCAAGGGGCCTGGAGTTCAATCCCTGGTTGGAGAACTAGACAGATCCCACATGCCACAACTAAGACCCTACACAGCCAAATAATATTAAAAATAAATAAATAAATAGCAACAGGGTAGCACAAACAGAATTTTATAATAAGGTCTATTCTTTAGCAGATGATCAGTTTTTGTTGCTAAAAAGAAAAGCGCAACAAGTTGGTCATGCGAGTACTCTGGAAAATAACAGATTCCATCACAGCTTTCTAATTTTACAGATGTAAACGCTACTCCTGAATGATTTCTCCAGTGTCTCACTACTAGTATGCCCAAGTTACAGTGTGAATCAATGTGTTCTGATTTCTCATTTTATCGTCAACAAAACAAAGCATGAACCCCATTTAAAAAGTGAACAGCATTTAAGAGGATAAATGCCTTCCCATCTCTTAATCTTAAAAAGACTTTGATGAAGCCAACCTTAGATAAAGGGTGGATAATCTCTAAGATGACCTTGTAAGGCTGCATGTAGACCCTAAGTGATTCTGAAAGAGCTGGAAGCACTTTCAAGAGAAATTAAGTTATGGAGTAAACTAACCCCACCCCATGCAACCACAAAAATGAGGGTAGCTGTCCAGTGTGATGCATCTACAAGAAACCAGGTTTCTACAAACCTGCCCTACCTAAGAGCATCGTTGTAATCAAGCTCTTAACCAGAGAAGTTTGTTTCCACAAAGAATGACCCAAGAAATTTTAATTTTTAGAGAACCAAATGGGGGTAAGCCCAGAACTGGAAGTACATAGGGAAAAAGTTGAAAGCATGAAAGGGGTACAAGAAACAAGTGTGAAGCAAGCACAGACAGTACAAAGTAAGATGAACCAGGCATGTAAATGTACACCTGACAAAACAGACAGCAAGGCTGAACTTGATACAAAACTCAAGAGCCAAAGGAAGGAACCACGTGAGGCGGCTTTAAAAAAAAGAGAAAAAACCTGACAATCCTGGGAATACAGAGCTGTGATTTGTTTTGATTTGAACACATGAGGAAATCCCAAAAGTCAGATCTGCAAAGGGCTGATGCTTTAATCACAGAGCTGAACAAAGCTGGAAAACTCAATATTCATAGTTTTAAAAGCAGTTATGCAACAAGCTGTGAACCTCTTAAAATACTGACCAATCATTTCATCTTCAAAAGTTCGACACAAATCTCAACATCAGAACCAACCAAGAACACACTAAGCACTTTGTAAACAGACTCTTACAGACTAATAGGTACAGGAGGAGAAAAGCAGACTGAACATGAATGTCTTCAGGTGCATGCTTTTGCTCTGTCTGGGCATAAATTTGGTCTTATACCATTACAGCATATCCTGAAAGCCAAAGCCAAACACTGCCACATAAATTAACCCAATCTCAGTCATTTCCTTAAACCAAGAATATCATGCTGACACTATAGTTCTTTATAGTTCTTTAATACCATAAAAAAGGCTAAGTACTAAAGAATTCGAACTGTGGTGCTGGAGAAGACACTTTAGAGTCCCGTGGACTGCAAGAAGATCAAACCAGTCAATACTAAAGGAAATCAACCCTGAATATTCATTGGAAGGACTGATGTTGAAGCTACAAACTTGGGTCACCTAATGCAAAGAGCCGACTCACTGGAAAAGACCCCGATGCTGGGAAAGATTGAAGGCAAAAGGTGAGAAGAGGACAGCAGAGATGAGATGGTTGGATGGCATCACTGACTCAATGGACGTGAATCTGCACAAACTTCAAGAATAGTGGCAGGAGAAATGAGCCTGGATTGTTGCAGTCCATGAAAGAGTCAGACATGACTTAGCAACTGAACAAATGTTAAAGAATTTTGAAGAGTTACTTGGTTGAAAATGAAACCTTCCTATCACATTCTGAACTAAGCAGAAGAGATAAAATGCTTATTGGAGAATCTTAGGAGTAACTAGACTAGATTTTTAATCACAGGTTACTTTAGGGTCTAGTAAGATAATAAACACTCAAAGATGGCCTCCAGAAAGCTCTCAGCCAAAGACTGCTTTGAATACATCTGAACTTTGTCAACTAGACCACCAAGTTCTAGAAGTGCGGAGCACAGAAAGCTGTGCAACAGTCTTGTGTCCAACAGTATTTTACTGATGCCAAAGCCACTGTAGAAAACAGCCATAAGCGTGAAGGTTAGGAAAAGCCCAAGGGCATCAAAATGTCAATCTAACCTTTCATCACAACACATTCATTTCCTTTCTCAAGAAACAAACTGATTCATACAAGAAACAGTAGACATCTTTGCTTCGTACTGAAAAAAAAAAAAAGTTTTTATATTAAGTAGCTGAAGTAATAGCTAAAGTGACAGTGGAAGAGAGGGAAGCCTGGCATGCTACGGTCCATGGGGTTGGAAAGAGTCGGACACAACTTACTGACTGAACAACAACGTAAGTAGCGAACATTGAACTCAAAGAATTTTTATCAGTCTCATTTTTCCACCACTGGCAAGGGATAGCAGGCAAAGGATCCATGATTTCTGAGACCAAGACCAAATGCAAAACTTTGTTACATGAAACAGACATAATCAGATTGCATGTATGAGTTAACCAAAGCAGATATCCCAATTTCATAAACAAGGAGTTGGAACTGAGGCTCAAAGGGCCTCGCCCAAAGTTAAGACAGCGAAAGCTCTTTCTACAGTAGATTTCTTCCTCAACAACAGAGAAGCCATCTTCCATTTCTTTAGGGGACCTACAAACCAGAAAATCACACAGACCAAAGCGCATTTCCAAGGAATACTAACTACGAAACATTTGAACTTAGAATTAAATCTGCACTAACTAATTACTCTGCTCTAGGAAAAAAAAATATATACATATATATATGTTTCATTAGAAATAATTTATGAGTCATGTCAAAAAAAGTTTTTCAATTGTTTTAAGGAAGTAGTTTCTGTACATTCTGTAACATAGTATCCAAAATAAACAGCAACCTCTCTGTAACTTATATACTGACTTAAATCCTCGCCAGCATGAATGGCAGGACTCAGGGAGGATGCAAGCAGCCCCCCGCCTGCATCCAGTCTGTGTCCTCCCTCTCCTAAAGGTATTCCAAGTCTCTGGCTAGCTCTGGGGGAAGCTTCCTCCACATCTGCTCAAATGATGATACGTTTGGTTTAGTCTCAAATCTGTACAACCCCAAAACTGTGGCTATTCTACCATGTGATTGTTCAGGCCAGGATACTGGAGTGGGCTGCCGTTTCCTTCTCCAGGAGCTAACATACTGAAACTCACCTACTGACAAAGCCCAGAGGGGCAGGCCCACACATGGAAGGAGAGCGCTGCAGAGGAGGAAGGCCTGAGCCACTGGGTCCAGTCAATCCCACCCTCAGGCTTCAAGCTAGAGAGCAGCCAATCCGTGTCCAGCCTGACTTTTATCTTCTGGTCTCTGCAGCCAAAATCTTCTTTTACAGAGAAGTTACACATAAGAAACCGACTTGTCTTCTGTAAAACTTCACAGGTAAACACTAAGGGTAATGACTGAGGCTGCTTCTTAACAAGACTCTGGGTATTCAACCTTAATCCATACTAGAACATTTTGAACACTCTCAGAGTAAAAGGAAAGTCACTCAGTCCTGTCAGATTCTTTGCAATCCCATGGACTGTCGTCTGGCAGGCTCCTCCATCAATGGGATTTTCCAGGCCAGAATACTGGAGTGGGTTGCCATTTCCTTCTCCAGGGGAGCTTCCTGACCCAGGGATCGAACCCAGGTCTCCCGCATTGCAGGTACTCTTTACCATCTGAGCCACCAGGGAAGCCCCAACAGTCTCAAAACTCAATGGTTTTCTGTAGCAGGAGAGTTACAAACCAACTCCAAGGTCAAAACAAAAGCTCAAACTTCAATATCTGCCTGCAGGTAGATTATACTTTCTCTGACCAGCTATTTAAACACCCCTCATCCACAAATTTTTAGTACGTTCTGTTCACTTTAGTTCACATACAAACCCAAGAGGGTCACACTGAAGTGAGAACAACATACTATAGAGGATCTGGCATCAAGATGTCTGAAAACTAAGGACTTTAAAGGGCATCCTACCATTTTTCTCCCCTGTCGATCCTATTTACATTTAGCCCTTTTAGGGAAAGATGAAGACACGCCACAGAAGTTATTCCAACAGAAGGAAATTTCTTCCCTTCATGTTAAGCACAGCCCACAGCCAGAAACATTATCTGAAAAACAGGACCAACGCATAGTCTGTGACCACCAACACAGTCCTCGCTTGAAGACTCACTACATGCCATACTAAGAGCTTGGTTACTAAGCTGTGGGTACTTAAACCTATTTCCAGTTGAGAAAATGAAGGCACATTATAGTGAAATAGTTTTTGTTCCATTATCTGTCTCCAGGGTCATACAACTAAGTAGAAAGAACAGTCTGAACTAGAGGCATCATGGGGAAGACTCCATGATAATGATGCTCCTGGCCTTCTGCAAGTGCTGCTAGATTCACACCTTGAGGACAAACGCTGAGCAAAGACAAAACCACAAACATCTTTAATATAAACAATATCATAAGATCTCAACATATATGGTAAAAGTCGATATGCAACTCAAGTTTCAGACAGTTTTAAAATGTGGACAGCTTAACATAAGACAAAAATCAGAAAAAACATATTGACAGCAATAACAGAGAGAAGGGTGAGAAGCGGTGCCAGCAAGCACTGGCTCGCAGGCGGCTGCTGCAGAGCCAGCGGAGTGCAGTGCCCACCTCCGATGACCAGGAGGCTCCACAGGACAGCTCTGTCCTCCAGATGGCCACTAGCGTCAGCCTCTACTGACATTAGAAGCAATTTCGAATTAATGAGTCAGGAGAGAGATCAAAACCAGTCAGCCAAGGAAACAGGAGGTGGATTTAAGAGGCAAACAGGCTTGACCAAGCAGTTCTCAAGTAAGCATCAACCTGGACTAAGTTAAAAACCTTAGTAACTTCACTCCCTTTTAGTTGTAGACATCAAAAAATGTACTAAGCCAGGGATACAACCACACTGAATATTTAACAAACAGCACTTCCTTTAAATGTACCAAGTCAAAGTAAAAACAACCACCAGTCATCAGAATGTTCTTCCCCAAAGACGCCCATGTCTGACCCAACTTAATATGTGAAGTGGAAGGAAGCATGCACTCCATTTCGCTCAGTTCCGTCCACACTGAGGACGCCCCAACTCTCCTCCAAGTCTCCAGTCACATGTAACCAAACCAACTGAACGTTCCATGTTTCAAAACCCCACAGGCAATCAAAGGGGGCCCTCTGCTAGACTTTTACCTCATTCTGACTTCCCTAAGCACTCACTGTAGCTGTTATCAAGAAGCTAGTAAAAGTGCCAACCTCTGCCCAGGCTGGGTGAGGCAAAATGAGCCATTTTTAGCTTGTAGGATAAGTGCTTAATCATACAAAGTACAAGAGCACTGTCCATTTACAGGGATCCCTCAAAACCATCTCCCCACCTACCCCCCTCCTGGAAATTACATTTAGATATTGAATCAGAACTGTGACTAAATTTACCACTACTTACAGCTGCATGTACTGTGACACTACCTTGCTAATTTTATTGATTCTATTTAAAGTGCTCAATTATTAATACAGCTGCATTCTTTTCTCTGAAGACCACACCCTGAAAAGAAGGAAGAATGTGAGGATCTGCAGAGCTCATCCACACTTTCCTTGAATCAGCTAAACAAAGAATAATGCTGCTACACAACCAAATTCCACAAACCACAATTAACCACTCCTCAGGTAAAAGAGGATGGTAAAAGGGGATGTATTTCATTTTACAGAAATAGGATAAAAAATAAAACTAAGGCTGGACTGACAATCTAACATTTGCAATAATGCAAGAATTTCATGTTTGTTTAAAAAGGAACTCAATGTCTTTCATCAAGTTTTCTGAACAAAGAAAAACTAGTACACTGTTAAAACACTTTCAAATCAAGTAAACTAGGGATTATTTCAGAGTTCAGCTTCTGAGTCCATTCTTTTCTAAGAATTAACACTAAAGAAAACTGCCAGCTATAGTCCTAAGGAGATATATTCCAGGAGCACACCAACAGCACCAAAATCATAGAACATTCATATCTGTGTATGCCCTAGTCAAAGAGCCTGGCACATAAAAAGGACTTAAACTAAAAAGTAACTGCTAAAACTGAGTGGATACACTGTGACACCTCCACACAACAGAACACTAGTCAGGAAGGAGTGGGGAGGAGGGAGCACTGCACTGTTTGTTAATATCAACAATGTGAACTCAAAGAAGCATCTCAGAAACATTATGGAAAGTGGAAGAAGCCAGTCACAGAGGGCTCCACGCTATACGGTTCTATTTGCTAAATTAAAGAAAGGCAAAAACCATACCTACAACAATCAAATCAGTACTTGCCAGGGGCAAGGGTGAGGGGATAGATATATCCTGTTTACTAACAAAGTGGTTGTCAAATTCAACTTATACATTTTAAAAGAATGATCTTTATGTAAATTATACTCCCAGAAACTGGAATTTTCCAAGTATTATTTCAAAATTTCCTGTTTGGGTGAAACCTAGAGTAATTCCAGAGAACGTTCAAAACCCTCAAATAATAATGGATGCTAAAAGTCAAAATTTAAGCAAATCAGTTACATAAAATCAAAGTTGACCACTGGGACACCATTTAATCATTTCCCTTTTTTCAGTAAGCCTGGACTATTAGTTCATCATTCCCTGAAACTAACACTCCATTCATCACTTTATTCTTACATTCTCTAATTACCATCCCAAAAAACTGCAAGATCAACCCAGGAAATCCAAAATAAAGGACGTTTTCCCCTAAAGACTACTATCTTAATTTGCTCATTCTTACACAAGAATAAAAATCTGAAAATCAAGTCTGCTCCACAGCCAGTTTCAACCTATTTTGATAATTTTGAAATGCACAAAGTTTTATTGCAATTATCAGTTTTTAGCCGTTTAAAAGCATTTAATTACATTTTTACTAAGATTAATACTCAAATTCAGTTTCTTTTCCCACAGAAACCTTGCCAAAAATCAAAACCAAATTTCCAAATCTTCAAAAATCGAGTAATACACAAAATCTAAACCCACTGTTACTGAGAGTGCAATGGGCAAGAATATTCAGGCACGTATGGGGGGGGCGGGGCGGGATTAACTGCATAAAGGCACTACCAAAAAACACAAATCAACTCAAACTGATCAGATTTCCTACCTACAGTGAGACGTCAAATAGAAGGTAGCTCTGAAAACAAATATTTGATGCAGTTGCCAGGGAATAACACCATGTTCACGTGAGCACAGATTATTCCAACTAGTTTCCAATGCACCTAAATGCAGGGCCTACAGGAAACTGCTTTCCACGAGATCCTTTTCCAAAAACAAGTGTCCCTCCCACCTCTGTCCTTGAGACAAACTCTTCTTCCCCAGATGCCCAAACAGCACGTCTGGCCGGCTGGAGTGCTGGGCCTCTCAACTTGGGCACTACTGCCATCTGGGACCTGGGATAGGGATTGGTAGGCGGTCTCACGAGCAGCAAGCCTATCAGTGATGACATTAGCGTGTCCCTTGCAGGCGTGCTCAGTCGTGTCCGACTCTCTGCGGCTCTATGGCTCCTGCCAGGGTCTTCTGTGCATGAGGATTTTCCAGGCAAGAATACTGGAGTGACTTGCCATTTCCTTCTCCAGATCTTCCTGACCCAGGAATTGAAGCCGAGTCTCCTACATCTAACCACTGAGCCATCGGGGAAGCCCCCTAAAGTACCCCAAACACCGACAAATGCGGGCGAGGGGGCCAAACGACCCCAGATGAGACCCCGTTATCTGGAGGTGACATCACACCAGCGGAATCCTCCAGTTGCAAGCTACTGACACTTAAGTGGCTGGATTCCGGGGCAGGAAACACTTCGGCGATCGAGATCGAGGCGGCCCTTGCACTCAGAACACCCGACAGAAACCCGGACGCAGGCTACCCTCCTCCCGCCCCCAGCCAGCGGCATGGCCGCAGGTTCTCTTTACCTTTGTAGAGGTTCGTGACGGCGGTGGCTGCGTTTTGGAAGGGAACCCACAGAGAAAGTCCTGGTTGCTGACACACCCGGTCTGAAAAACGACGAAAGGAAGAGGGAAGACAAAAAAAATAGAAACACACACAGAGAAACACACAAAGACAGAGAGAAAGAGAACAAGCAATGAAACTTGGGCGTCGATCATTCGGGAACGGCCATATTAGATTTCGCCATTTTGTTCAAGTTTCGTGATCCCGCGCGGGGTGGTGGACCCGAACAGAAGGGGGGTCGGCGGCGGGGCGGCCGGGGAAGCCGCCGGAGCTCGGGGCGGAGGGCAAGGGGGGCGCAGCCAGGGGCCGAGTCGCGGCGGAGGGAGGCGGCCCCTCAGAGTCCCCGCCCCGAGGCCGGCTGCGGCACAATAGGGCCCCGGGGCCTCCTCCCTTCGCCATTTTGTGACCGGGGGCTCCTCCCTCGCCCTCCCAGGCCCCGGGGAGGCGCCGGCGTCCCGGCCTCAGAAAGGAGCAGGGGACCCCCTAACCCGAGCCCCGCTGGGAGAGCGGCCCCTAAGCCGGGGCGCCCCCTCAACCCCGCCCCGAGCCGGGCCCCGGCCCCCCCCCCAACCCCGAGCCCCTCCCGAGGGCCCGCCTCCCGCGGCGCCATCTTGCGGGGAGGGGGCGGCGGGGACGCGGCACGACGGCCGGAGCCCCAGACCCCAGGGCTGTCCCCTCGCCGACGGCCGGCCAGCCCCGCGGGGACGGGGCGCAAGATGGCGGCGGCGGCGGCCCTCACCTTTGTAGAGCTGGGCCACGGCGGTGGCCGAGTTCTGGAAGAGGTGCCACAGCTTCTGTTGCTTGTGCTCGGGCTGCGCGGCGGCCGCCGCCTCCTCCTGCAGCTCCGGGGGCAGCTGCTCGTCCTGCTCGGCCTCGGCCAGGCACTGCCGCTCCCACTTGGAGAACCAGTGCTCGGGCCCGTGTTCCTGGATCTCGGCCTCGCCCTCCTCCTTCCGCTCCTCCATCCTCCGCGGCCTCCCGCGGCCTCGCCGCCGCCGCGGCCGCGTCCTCCTCAGGCGGGACCCCCGCGGGAGCGTCGTCGTCGAGCGGCCCGGCGACGGGGCCCAGCGACCGGCGGCGGCGACGGCTCCTCGCGGCGGCCCAGGCCTCCTGCACCCCGACGGCCTACGAGCCCCGCCCCGCGGCCCCGCGCTGCCCGGGACGACCCCCGCCCCGGACCTCCCCACCCCCCGGGCCCTGCCGAAGGTCGCCGCGGACCGGATCAACGCCGCTTCCCCTTGCCTCGCCGGCCCGAGCCCGTCTACCGCCCAGCCATGGCGCCGCGGCCTCCCTAGGGCCGCTGCCGCCGCAAACCGCCTAGCCCTGCGCGCAGACCGGCTTGCGCCGCCGAGCCCACCCCGAAGACTGAGGAACGTCGTCGTCGCAGCCGCCGTCGACGCCTCTGCGGCTGCTGGTCTCCGCCCTCCCCCGCCCACTTGCTGACTGGGGGAAGCACCACCCACTCGGCCCCCGGCTTCCCCGCCCGGTTGGGGCGCGCCCGCTCTAAGGGTCTCCGTTGGTCCGATCCGACCGGTTCCGCGTGCCAGCCTATGATTGCAGGGCCGTGATTGGCTAGTCGGCCTGTCTGCCTGACGTAACCAAAGGGCGGGGGGAAGGGAGTGACTGTCAGGAAGGATGAAGGAGGGGGAGGAGCTGACAGTGGTTGCGTCCGAGCCTACCAAAAAAAAAGGGGGGGAATAAGTGCGCATGCGCAGAGGCCTGCTGCCAGGAGCCAGCGGACAGGAGTCACGTGACCCGGCTCCACGACCGCACCCCGCGGGGGCTTTTCCGGCGCTTCCAGGCCCCAGGGGACGCAAAGTCAATTCTAGAGGTCGCGCCGCGGGGACTGAGGGGTGTGGTGGGGTGGTGGCCCGCTACTCCAGCCCCTTGGGCTTCCAGACGGAGGAGGGAAATGAAAGTGAATTAGACTCCCAGCTCGAGGCCAGATTTGCAAGTGCTTTGCCAGCTGTTTATTTCAAACACCCATTTCTTAGATAGACAAGCTGAGCCTCAGCGTCCAAAAAAAGAAAAAAAAAAACTTCGCGAGTCGCGAGGCCGACGGGCCCTCCCACCACCCTGCCGGGCGCCCAGGAGGCCTGCGGCTCGCTCTGCGTAGCGCCTGGGAGACCCTCCGGGCCGCCCCCAACCAAGGTGGGCCCCCCTCCCCGAAGGCGCCAGCCCCGATCCCACCCCCGGGGACACTGTCCCAAGACCAGACCGCAGCGGCCGGGAAGCCGAGAAGAACCCCGGGCGGGAGCCTGGGTGCCGAGCTGGCGGCCCCCGCACCTGTCCCGAGCGGCACACTCCTAGGCCACGTGTGGCCGCCTGCGTCACGCGACGGTCCCTCCGCCGCACCCGGCCGGAATCCGCGTAGCCGAGCCGAGTGGGAGGCCCCGCTTCCAGGGGCAAAGTTCTGCGCAGACTTCTGGTTCAGCCGTGTGCCATCGCCCCAGGCACTCTCCGCCGAGCCAGGCTGCGCGCGCCACCTGCGAGGCTGCGCGCTGCGGTCACCGGGCCGGGGTGGGGAGTGTCCCCGGGGGGCTCAGGATTGAGGGGAGAAGCAACGCTATCAAAGGGCGATGACGGCACAGAGGCAAAGCTGGCCATCACAGGCTGGCGGCGCGGGAGCATGAGCCACTGGGGCTTGGAGAAGTCCCACGAGCTGCCAGAGCGCCCTTCTACAAAGCAAATTTGGCTGTAAACCCGTCACCTTGGGAATAAAATCTGACCTCCTCACTGTGGGCTACAGGTCCCTGCAGGATCGGGCCCCACCTTCTCTGTGTTCATCTCCGCGCTCTTCGCTTGGCTTGGGCCGCCCAGCCACAATGACCTTTCCGTTTCCTCGGAAACTGCCTTTGCCCTCGCAGTTTCCTGTCTCTCTGGATTTTCTTCCTCGTCGTCATTCCTCAAGGCTCCTCTCAAATGGCCTTTGGAAGCAGAGAGCCCTCGACAGACCAGCCTCGTTAAAGTACCATCCTCTTCACTCTCCTGTTGGCTGGTTTTGTTTTTTCATAGCCTGAGTCAGTATCTGAAATGACTTATTTATGTGTCTCTTTTTACCGAAAAGTAAGTTCTTAGAGGGCAGGGATCTTAGCAGTCTTGTTCCTGATTGAATCTTAAAAGATAAGTAGAGTTCAGAAAGAGGGAGGGCTGGAGGTCAGGGCGGAAAAGACTTGCCCTGCAAAAGTAAGGATTATAGAGAAATCCCAGGTTTCTTTAGGTCAACCAGAAGGGGAGGGAGCAGCAGCTAGGGCACTTTGTCCGCTCAGTATTAGAGGCATACAGCCTAGGGTCTGTTTTATACAAGCACTACAAAAACAATGTGTTGATTCTATAGTATTAAAAAAAATTTTAATGCAATAGGAAGAATTTTCAGTTATATCTACAGCAAATCATCATTGTCTTTACCATCTGAACGCACTGTAGTGTTTACTGTGATGATTGAGATTTTTCTGGGACCTACCAAGATCTTAGGTGTATCTATCTAACTCTGGAGACCAGGCTACTGGCAAATGATTCTTTTCAGTCTAAACTGTCTTTGTAAAAACCTAAGCAACATAATTAATGCATCAATACCTGGTGACATACGTGCTTCCCAGGTGGCTCAGGGGTAAAGAATCTGCCTTCCGATGCAGGAGACGAGGGTTCAATCCCTGGGTCGGGAAGTACGCTGGAGAAGGAAATGGCAGCTCACTCCAGTACTCTTGCCTGGAGAATTCCTTGGACAGAGGAGCCTGGCGGGCTATACAGTCACTGGAATCCCAAAGAGTTGGACACGACTGTGTGACTAACTTTTCCAGTATTCTTGCCTGGATAATCACATGGACAGAGGAGTCTGGCAGGCTACATGTTCCATGGAGTTGAAGAGTCAGACCCAACTGAGCATGTTCACACTACTTGGTGGGCGCTCCTAGTCAATCTGCAAAAAGCTGTAGGGCGAGGATGTGCCAAATGCTGTTTGCCAATGATGAGAATCAGGGAGGGCTTCCTGGGGGTGGGGGAAGGGGTGGAGCATTTTAATCTAAGCCATGTACCACAGGCAAGGCTTGGAAGGGAGCGGGCCCTCAGAGTGGGATGGGGTGGGGGGGGCGGTGGCGGTGAGGGGTGACCCATAGCTTCAGAGGCGCAGAGGTGGAAAGGGCTCCAGGAAGAGGGAATGATCTGGTTTAACTTGAATCACTTTCTCTGTCTGTTGATGGTGAGCTGGTGCCATCTCATTTGGCTTTCTAAATAATTGCACAGGCACTTCCTAGCTGAGTATCCTTGGGAGAATTAAGTCTCTGTGAGCATGATAAATGGCGATGATCTCAGAAAGTCATAGGGTTAAGAAAAAAGGGTTAGGTAAGAAAGTCTCAGGATTAAAGGATACTAAGTGGAGAAAGTACTGAGTCCATGATCCCAACACACGAAATTACTCAACAAAAACTAGCACTCAAGGGGCCTGGAAGAACGCTCCTGGATTAGCCTCAATCCTTGGTATTAGGAGGCTGTGTGAGCCACAAAGAATGTGACATCTTTCAACTAAGATCCAGTAACTTCACATAAATTTAATGAACTAATACCTACAAGGAATTCCCTGGTGGTTCAGTAGTTAAGACTTGGCGCTTTCACTGCCAGGGCCCTGGGTTCCACCCCTCCTTGGGGAACTAAGATCCACCCAAGGCACATGGCAAGGACAAAAAAAAAAAGTAGTATTTAGAACTGAATGGCTCAAGAAAATGTGGATTAATGTATACTTTCATTTTTAACACCCAGACTTTGAAGTATGTATATAGAAACTTTTTGATGTAAAAGTTATATTTTGCAACTTGTGAAATCTGTCTTCTGTTTCCCATTTTGTATCTTGGACCTCTGCTCTCAATACAGTCACCTCATTCTTCTTATTGACATTCCCATAGCATCACATGGTGATACATGTAACAGTTCTCTGCAAAGGACATCTAAGTTTTTGGTGTTTTCAAACAGTAACATTTACTCAGCACACTCATTCAATTACTCCCTTTGTATAAATTTTCTAAAATAAAATCACTTGGTGAAAGCAGTGTATTTTTCTGTGTTCACTGGTTTTGTTACAATTACAATTTTTAAGAGGTTTCCTAATGTTGGAGATTGAGATTGTGACAGTCTTTAGCTATGGTAAACAATGCTGCAGGAAACACCCTTCCATGTGTGTATACATATGTCTGTGTAAATATATATCTTCAGAAATATCATTTTGGGGTCAAAGGTGTATGAATTAAAAACTTTATAAGAAACTTCAAAAATGCCCTTTGAAAAAGTACAGTAATTGACACTGCCTTCCATAGTATATGTGTACTGTGTTTCTAGAGTACTATCTATAGTATTATAGATAGTACTATCTATAGCATTATAAAAAACGTTTCACTTTGCTCATCAAATAAGTGAAAAAAGAGTGTTCCTTTGTAGTTGTACTTTGATTAGCCCAATTTCCCAGTTAGTGGCTTTTTTTTTGTCTATGCTTTTCTACTTTTCATGTGTTGCACGTATTTTTAAATAGGCAAATCTTTTAAATCTTCTGAGTTTTGGGAATTCCGTGGCAGTCCAGCGGTTAGGACTCCATGCTTTCGCCGCTAAGGACTTGGGTTCAATCCCTGGTTGGGAAACCAAGATCCCAAAACCTCACTGCATGGCCAAAAAAATTAAAAATAGAATAAAGTGTCTGTGTTTTGCATAAGGCTTTCTACGTTCCAAGATTGTTAACACGGTTAAACTAAAACTGCAGCAGCAGTCCATCTTTTTCCTCACGTGTTTTGACTACCGAACAATCAGAAATGTCAAGAGAATAGGATACTATTAGCTTCTTACACTATATAATGCCTGCATTGACCACAGTGAGCACCAAAAGTGGTTTCATGGATTAATTACTGCCAGAAAGGTCAAAGTTAGACTCAAGGACATGAGTCAAAAGACATAAGAAAAGTCAAATAATATTCTAAGCACAAAAAGGGAATACTAATAGCAAGATAAAATAAAGTATCTTTTATTTAACATTTAACAGTATACAAATCAGCAAGCACATTTAAATAAAAGCAATTATTTTGTGTCTTTTAATACAGAATAAAGTTTAGGACCATTGTCAGACCCCATGGGCGAACTGATGGGTTTTACTAAGGATCTCTCAAAACAATATAGAATGGGATAATGCATACATAACACAGTCTGCTAGCTCTCTGCCCAATTACCATTTCACAGTTATTCTTTCCTGCCGCCACTGCTGCTAAGTTGCTTCAGTCGTGTCCGACTCTGTGCGACCCCATAGACGGCAGCCCACCAGGCTCCCCCATCTCTGGGATTCTCCGGGCAAGAGCACTGGAGTGGGTTGCCATTGCCTTCTCCAATGCATGAAAGTGAAAGTGAAGTCGCTCAGTCGTGTCGGGCTCTTAGTGACCCCATAGATGGCAGCCTACCAGGATCCTCTGCCCATGGGATTTTCTAGGCAAGAGTACTGGAGTGGGTTGCCATTGCCTAAATTTTATTCAAGTGGGCAAGGTGCCCTTGTTTTTTCCCTTAGATATGAACACACATTTTATTGGGATAATGGTTCAAATTGCTTCTTTTGAGGCACAACAATGTTGAAGGCCATTTTATTTTGGAGGAGAGCTTTTTTAATCAGAGACATATCGTGTTCAAGAAGAACAGGCTTTATTGGCCATCACTGAAGCCTTTTTGGGTGGATTTAGCAAGGACTAGATGTTCAAGCTGATTTTAGAAAAGGCAGAGGAACCAGAGATCAAAATGCCAACATCCGCTGGGTCATGGAAAAAGCAAGAGACTTCAAGAAAAACATCTATTTCTGCTTTATTGACTACTCCAAAGCCTTTGACTGTGTGGATCACAATAAACTGTGGAAAATTCTGAAAGAGATGGGAATACCAGACCACCTGATCTGCCTCTTGAGAAATTTGTATGCAGGTCAGGAAGCAACAGTTAGAACTGGACATGGAACAACAGACTGGTTCCAAATAGGAAAAGGAGTACGTCAAGGCTGTATAGTGTCACCCTGTTTATTTAACTTATATGCAGAGCACATCATGAGAAACGCTGGACTGGAAGAAGCACAAGCTGGAATCAAGATTGCCGGGAGAAATATCAATAACCTCAGATATGCAGACGACACCACCCTTATGGCAGAAAGTGAAGAGGAACTAAAAAGCCTCTTGATGAAGGTGAAAGTGGAGAGTGAAAAAGTTGGCTTAAAGCTCAACATTCAGAAAACAAAGATCATGGCATCCGGTCCCATCACTTCATGGGAAATAGATGGGGAAACAGAGGAAACAGTGTCAGACTGTATTTTTCTGGGCTCCAAAATCACTGCAGATGGTGACTGCAGCCATGAAATTAAAAGATGCTTACTCCTTGGAAGGAAAGTTATGACCAACCTAGATAGCATATTCAAAAGCAGAGACATTACTTTGCCAACAAAGGTTTGTCTAGTCAAGGCTATGGTTTTTCCTGTGGTCATGTATTGATGTGAGAGTTGGACTGTGAAGAAGGCTGAGCGCCGAAGAATTGATGCTTTTGAACTGTGGTATTGGAGAAGACTCTTGAGAGTCCCCTGGACTGCAAGGAGATCCAACCAGTCCATTCTGAAGGAGATCAGTCCTGGGTGTTCATTGGAAGGACTGATGCTGAAGCTGAAACTCCAGTACTTTGGCCACCTCATGTGAAGAGCTGACTCATTGGAAAAGACTCTGATGCTGGGAGGGATTGGGGGCAAGAGGAGAAGGGGACGCCAGAGGATGAGATGGCTGGATGGCATCACTGACTCGATGGACGTGAGTCTTGGTGGGCTCCGGGAGTTGGTGATGGACAGGGAGGCCTGGCGTGCTGCAATTCATGGGGTCTCAAAGAGTCGAACACAACTGAGCAACTGATCTGATCTGATCATGTCCTCCAGGCCAATGGAGGAAAAAAAGATGGCAGCCAAATGATCATACCAGTAGGAAACAGAAGGTGCCCACTTGGCCTTGAGGAAAAGAAAGGTTGGCAGCTTTGGGAACTCAATGTGCCCATCTTAAGAACTACATTTCCCAGCATCCCTTGCAACTAAGAGGATGATGAAATAAGAGGAAGTCATTGGGTGGGGCTTCCAGGAAAGCTATTTAGAGGGAACTGACTTAGCTTGCCCTCTTGCCACTTCCTCCTTCCTTCTATCTGGAATACAAACAAGATTGCAAGAGTAGCAGCAGCCATCTTTGACCATGAGGTAATCTTAAGGAAGGAAGCTATATGCCAAGGATGATAGAGCAGAAAGGAGGAAGTCACTGATTAATTTGTGGATGTCCCTGGGCTACCACTAGACTTTTTATCTAAGTAAAAAAACAAAAACAAAAACACTGTAGTTGGTATAAGCAACTGTAGTCAGGGTCTCTGTACTAACAGCTAAACAGAATCCATAACTCATTACAGTATGTGAAGCTCATGGCAATTTGCACAGTGCTAAATAAATGATATTTGAGGATGTTTTTGCTTTGCTTTCCTCTTAGCCACTGTTTATGCCACTATTCCCCATTACAGGAGCATGTTCCTTCTATGGCTGTTGCAGGAAGGGGGACCTCTTCCAGGGCCGGAAACTGGGCTCTTGTCGAACACTCAGAAATGAATTGTCCTTGAAGACACATGTGCTGACAAAGCAAGAGACTTTCCTGGAAATGGGGTGCCCTGGGTGGAGAGCAGGAGGGTCAGGGAACCCAGGAGGACTCCTCTGCCACGTGGCTCACAGTCTTGGGTTTTATGGTGATGGGATTAGCTTCTGGGTTGTCTTTAGCCAATTATTCTGACTCAGAGTCCCTCCTGGTGGTGCATCCCTTGTTCAGCCAAGATGGATGCCAGAAAGGATTCTGGGAGGTGGTCGGACATGTGATGTTTCCTTTTGACCTTTCCTGAACTCTTCCGGTTGGTGGTGGCTTATTAGTTCCGTGTTCCTTACCAGGACCTCCTGTCGTGAAACCACTCATGCAAATAGTTACTATGGTGCCTGGCCAGGGTGGGCGGTTTCAATCAGCATGCTTCCCCTAACATGGCTAGTCCGCAGTCTAGATTCCCTGGTGGCTCAAATGGTAAATTGTCTGCCCAAAATGCGGGAGACCCAGGTTCGATCCCTGGGTTGGGAAGATCCCCTGGAGAAGGAAATGGCAACACACTCCAGTACTCTTGCCTAGAAAATCCCACGGATGGAGGAGCCTGGTGGGCTACAGTCCGTGGGGTTGCAGAGAGTCGGACACGACTGAGCAACTTCACTTTTCAGCCTAGATGTGTAGCTGCAAGTTGTTGCCAGTTATGAGATAGTAAGTCGTCAGGTTAAGAATGAGATCCCTCATTCTGACTGCTATCCGAGGGGAGCATCACAGGCAATTAAACGAATTTTCAGAAAGTCAGCCTGTGGCCTTCCCAACTAGCCATAACTTTGCAGGCAGTACCCTGCTAAATGATTCCTTGATTGTCCTGAAAACTGTGACACTGTTTTCTAAAAACAGAAACAAAGGCTTCGGTCCCTTTGCCAATGTGGGTCTCACCAGAGAAGCAGCTTCTCCCTGAGACAAGATGTTTACACATCAGGCGCGCTGTCTGACCTCAGTTTGCATCCTCAAACGTCCTCTTATGAAATCGACCACTCCACACACATCACCTGGCAATCGCATTCAAATGCAGTGTTCGGTTCTGGGCAGCTGGGCTGCGGGGGTTGGGGAGTGGGGGGGGGGGCACTGAGAATCTGCATCGTTTCTTTCTTTTCTCCTTTTTTAATGTATTTTTATTTTTGGTTGCGCTGGGTCTTTGTTGCTGCCCTCAGGCCTTCTCTAGTTGGAGTGAGCAGGGGCTACTCTTCATTTCGGTGGATGAGCTTCTCATTGCAGTGGCTTCTCGTCTCGTGGAACACGGACTCTAGGGTGCAAGGGCTTCAGTAGTTGTGGCTGCTGCTGCTGCTAAGTCGCATCAGTCGTGTCCGATGCTGTGCGACCCCATAGACGGCAGCCCACCAGGCTCCCCGTCCCTGGGATTCTCCAGGCAAGAACAGTGGAGTGGGTTGCCATTTCCTTCTCCAATGCATGAAAGTGAAAAGTGAAAGTGAAGTTGCTCCGTCATGTCTGACTCTTAGTGACCCATTGGACTGCGCACCCACCAGGATCCGTAGTGGTGGCGCCAGGCTTAATTGTTCCTCGGCAAGTGGGGTCTTCCTGGACCAGGGAATGAACCTGTGTCCTCTACGCTGGCAGGCGGATTCTCATCCACTGTACCACAAGGGAAGTCCAAGTCTGCATTTCTAACAAGCTCCCAGGTGATGCTGCTGCTGATTTTAAAATATGCTGTACTTATTGAACATTAATTTTTAAATGCTTATTATTTTTTTCTGATAAGGAAAATATTGTCTTCTAGAAAAATATTTTTTAAAATAAAAGAGAAGAGAATTACTCCATTGGGTTCTCCCAGAAGCAGAAACTGACGTGAGGATGAGAGAGCAAAAGCTGTTGATCTGGGAGGTGAACCCACAATAGGAAGGAAGGCAGAGATACGGAGGAGCCAACTTGGGGTGCATTAATGAATGGGTTACTGCTGTGAGTCCCTTGGGGACCTCCGGGAGTGAGGAAGCTGGGGTCCCTGACGTTGGTTGAAGTTGAGTGGGTATCAGTCATATCATCCACTGGGTCAAGCCCACTTCCACAAGAACAAGGGCTCACCAGAGAATCACAGGTCCTAGCAGAGAGATGATGTCATGGGCAAAGTGTAAATCAAGGAGATAGAGGCAGGTGCCAGTGGGGTCTGGAGAAGGCAGTGGCACCCCACTCCAGTACTCTTGCCTGGAAAATCCCATGGACAGAGGAGCCTGGTGCAATACAGTCCATGGAGTCGCTAGGAGTCGGACACGACTGAGCGACTTCACTTTCACTTTTCACTTTCATGCATTGGAGAAGGAAATGGCAACCCACTCCAGTGTTCTTGCCTGGAGAATCCCAGGGTTGGGGAGCTTGGTGGGCTGCCGTTTATGGGGTCACACAGAGTCCGACACAACTGAAGCGACTTAGCAGCAGCAGCCAGTGGGGTCTGCCACTCTGAGTGTGTATCCTGTATAGAAACTTCTGGTCTTTTCCGGGAACCACCTGCCTCCCACCCCAACACCAGGTCACCAAAATGAAACCCTACAAGCCTTGTTTTGCAGACCTCAGCCAGCCCATACATTTCCAGCCTATAGGCACACTAGGACAAAAGGCACCTTCTGAAAATTAATTTTTTATTGAGATCTAAGTCACAGACCATTAAATCCACCATTTTAAAGTGTACAGTTCAGTGGTTCTATATTCACGATATTGTACAACCATCACCATCATCTAATTCCAGAACATATTCATGACCTTTATAAGAAACCCAATGCTCGTGAGCACTCACTTCCAGTTCACTCCCTCCCCCCTCCCCGAGCCGATGGCAACCACCAGTCTACTTTCTGTCTCTGGATTTGCCTATTCTGGACATCTCATAGAAAAAGGCTCATCATACAATATATGACCTTTTGTGTCTGATTTCTTTCTTTACCTTAATGTTTCCAGTGGCTCCCCAGGTGGCACTCATGGTAAAGAACCCGCCTGCAATGCAGGAGACACGAGAGACTGGGGCTTGATCCTTGGGTCGGAAAGATGCCCTGGAGGAGGGCATGGCAACCCACTCCAGTATTCTTGCCTGAAGAATCTCATGGACAGAGGAGCCTGGCGAGCTGCAGTGCATGGGGTCACAAAGAGTCACACGACAATCGACTTAGCACACAATGTTCATCCGTGTTATAACATGTATCACTACTTCAAGTTTTTATGGCTGAATAATATTCCATTGTCTGGAGAGACCACATTTTATTTATCCCTTCATCCATTGGTAGACATTTGGATTGTTTCCACTTTTTGGTTATTATGAATAAGGCTGCTGCTATGAATATTTGCGTACAAGTTTTTGTGTGAACATAGATTTCAATTCTATTGAGTGTCTCAATTCTATTGAGTGTCTCATGTTAAATTATTTAGGCGGGGTGCACCTGTGTGGCCACCATGTGGCATGTGGGGTCTTAGTTCCCTGACTAGGGAGTGGACCCACACCCCCTGAAATGGAAGCATGGAATCTTAACCACTGGACTGCTGGGGGTGCCCTCATGACTTTTTTTAGCAGCTGTAAGTAAGTATTCATGAGGTCGCAAAGAGTCGGACACAACTGAGCAACTGAACTGAACTCAACTGACTGAAGTAAGTTCGATGGCTGGGTTGGTAAGTTCCCCTGGAGGAGGGCATGACAATTCACTCCTGGAGAATCTGTCCAGAGGAGCCCATGGAGTTGCAGAGTCGACACGATTGAGCAACCAAGCACACAAGTAAGTACATTCCGTAGTTGCGGTGCTCGGGGGCTTAGTAGAAGGATTCCCAATGGCTGCATAATATTTATCCCTTGTGGGTATTTTCTAATTTATTTGAGCATGCTCCTATACAGTTCAGGGTTTCTCAGACTTGGCAATATTAACATCGGGGGTCAAATCATTATTTGTAATTGATTTCTAATAATTAAGGGCTGTGCAATGCATTATAGGATATTCAGCTTCCCTGGCTTCTACCCACTAGACGTCAAGCAGTGCCACCCCCAGCCCACCCCCCGCACCCCAGTTAGTTACGACAACCAAAAATCTCTCTGGATTTTGTCTCCTGGGGGAGGGGGAAATCACTTTGGTTGAAAATCACTGCCATGGCTGGACTTCCCATTGACAAAAAAGAGTTTCAGTCTGGAGGTGGGTCTCAGAGTGTGACCCCTGCAGCGGCAGCAGCAGCACTACCTGGGAACTTGTCAGAAATGAAAACTCTCAGCACCTCTTCAGACCTAAGAAATCAGACCTGCAAGGGGTGGGACCAGGCCAATCTATGCCTTAACGAGCCTTCAGGGGATTCTGAGGCCCTCTCCAGTGTGGTAGGGGGGCTGGAGGTGAAGGTTTCGGAAAGGAAAATAGAGTCTGAGGTGGGAGCAATACGTGTTTGTGGTTGCATCATCTGATGTTTTTCCCCGCTGGCTGATTCGTGGCTGGTGTAGGCGATTAGTACAAATTAGCTGAGTTCTGGTGTGCTTTTGACTTAAATACCACCTTTCAGCTCAGGATTACCAAACACCATTTATTTTTACCCCAGGGAGGCTCTGAGAGGCTCCAGGACTAAAGACAAAAATTAAGAATAGAAAACAAATGGGTCAGCGACTTTAGGCTCTAATCACCACTTGGGCTTCTCCACTGCGTGTCAACCTTAGTTCTTTAAACAAAGAGCATCTGGGTCTTTTCAGATACTGAAGAACCACAGAAGGTGAGGCCAAGCCAAGATGTGTTGCTGGCAATTACCTCTCCCTCTTGTTATCATCTTGGACCTCAGCTACCATGAGTGCAGCTCAGAAGTATGGGGGTTCACGACTTTCCTGGCTCCTAAATGGCGGCAGATCCTTGCCTTCCCCTAGAACCAAAGAGCCTCTGGTCCAGTGGGTCTCAACAGTGACAGCACTGCCCCATCCCAGGGGGCATTTGTAAAGGGGGCTGGTGGCTGCGTTATCACAATGATAGGGACCTTTGGCATTGAGTGTATTCATGTGTGCTGGTTGTTAACCATCCTGTTAGAGTGCTCACGGGGCTCTAAACCGAGGAGGGCATGGTGACCCAGTCCAGTATTCTTGCCTGGGAAATCCCATGGATAGAGGAGCCGGGAGGGCTACAGCCCGTGGGGTGGCAAAGAGTCTGACACGACTGAAGCGACTTGGCATGCATGGAAATGTAAACAGGTGCAATCCCATTAAAAAACAATTCAAGAGTTTCCTCTAAAATTCAGGATACGCTTAGGATTAAGACTCAGCCACTGTACTCCCAGATATTTATCAGAAAAGAAAGCCTGTGTGCACATTTATACACGAAAGTTCATACCAGGTCTATGGATAACAGACAAAAATTGGAGGCAACCTGAATGCCCATCAACAGGTGAAAGATACATGGACTGGGATACATTCATACCGTGGACCCAGTGGTCCACTGAGATAAGGGTGGACTATTGTTGCACAATATGACACAGATGAATCTCAGAATACTCGTGTTCAGTGAAAGAAACCAGACACAAGGAGTACGTGTTTTATGATTCATTTCCTTGACATAAAGTTATAAAAAAAAAATGCCAGCTAATCTATAGTCATAGAAAACAGATCACAGGTTGCTGGGAATGTGGGGTAGGGTGGGGAGAGATATGAAGGGAGGAATTACCAAGAGTATCCCACTGTAATCCCCTTTGGGGAAGGGAGCAGTTTAGGTGATAATTATGTTAATTAACTTCCCCCGCACCCCGTGGGGTGGCGCGCATCCTGACAGCTGGTTTCTTTCAGCGGAGGGAGGGAAAGAGGGTACCATTCAAGACTTTTGATAAAGTCTTCAGTCCCCTCCCCCAACCCCTTTTTAGAGGTCACTGGTTGAAGCTGAGTGCTAACCCTGCTGTCACGTGATCTTCTGGTGACCAGCCCTATACCAAGGCTGTCCAGGGGGCCCCACACTAAAGCAACGCTTTATACTGCTCATCAACATAAACTCAGGCGTGACTGAAAGGGGCTTCTTGTGAATTCCCTGGCTCAGACGGTAAAGAATCTGTCTGCAATACAGGAGAGGTAGGTTCAATCCCTGGGTGGAGAAGATCCCCTGAAGGAGGGGATGACAACCCACTTCAGTATTCTTGCCTGGAAAATCCCATGGACAGAGGAGGCTGAAGGGCTATACAGTGCATAGGGTCGCAAAGAGTTGGACGCAACTGAGCAACTAACATTTTCTTGTGAATAGCAGAAGACTGCCCCCTCTGCCCCTTCACTCAGGAAATTCCAAGGGTTTTAGAAGCTCTGTGCTTGGAAGCAGGGATGAAGACCTGAGAGGTCACCTGTCTGGTGCAGGGACCCTGGCTGATACAGAAAATAAGCAGTAGCCTGGGATTGGTCTGGTGTGATGATACAATTATGTATCAGATGTCTTTCTAAAGTTCACTTGAATGGCTCTCTCGTGCCCATGCTTAATTGCTCAGTCTTGTCTGACTCTTTGCGACCCTATAAATCCTAGCCTGCCAGGTTCCTTCTGTCCATAGAATTTCTCACGCAAGAATACTGGAACAGGTTGCTGTTTCCTTCTCCAGGGTATCTTCCCAACCCAGGGATTGAACCCACGTCTTCTGTGTCTCCTGCATTGCAGGTAGATTCTTTACCACTGAGCTATGAAGGAAGCCATGCTTTAATGACTAAATACACAGAAATTACATCATTTAATGGAGTAAATAAAAAATAACTTTTAAAATTAAACTAATTTTTCTTATCAAAAAATAAAACATATTCATTGTAGGGAGATATAAAAATACAAATAAATGGAAAGAAATCATACTCTTGACCCACAACTCAAAAAACAAATGTAACATCTTCATATATATCCTTCCATCATTTTTTCTATGTATAGACATATATACATTGGTTTTACAAAATTAGAATTTTCCTGTTTTCATCCACTCAACATAAAAATTGTGATTAACTTCTCACACTGTTACATCCTTTTTAAAAATTTTAAGTACATATGTATTTACTTATTTTAGCCACACTATTTGGTGTGTGGGATCTTAGTTTCCTGACCAGGGATTGAACCTGTGTCCCTTGCAGTGGAAGCTTAGAGTTTTAACCACTGGACCACCAGAGAAGTCCCTATATCCTTTTAAATGTTTGGTTGGTGTTGGATTGTGGCATTACATCTGTGATTTTAAAGCTAATTTCCAGAATCTGCCTGCAATTCAGGAGACCCTGGTTCAATTCCTGGGTCAGGAAGATCCACTGGAGAAGGGATAGGCTACCCACTCCAATGTTCTTGGGCTTCCCTGGTGGCTCAGCTGGTAAAGAATCCACCTGCAATGCAAGAGACCTGGGTTTGATCCCTGGGTTGGAAAGATCCCCTGGAGAAGGGAAGGGCTACCCACTCCAGTGTTCTGGCCTGGGAAATCCCCTGGACTATCCAGGGGTCGCAGAGAGCAGCTTTCACTTTCCTATTTGGGGCACTTAGGTCGTTTTCAATTTTTGGTTCCTCCAAGTAATACCATACTGAGTTGAGTTGAGTTTTTTGTTTGTTTTTTTATGCTAGTCAAATTTTTGCACACATGTTTACTTTCTTCATGTAAATTTCTAAACATAGAACTGATGTATTCAGGAGGCACATTTTAATTCTTTGGGTATGAAATGCCAAATTTCTTCCCCATTTCTGCTCTTACTCTGGACAGCCTATGAAATGTCTACTTCTCTATATCCCCTGCAACACTAGATATTAAATATTTGCTTGAAAATCACTGCAAATCACTTCAATATGATCTATATTTTTCCAGTGTAATCTTTTAATGTAATTCAGTGTCTTCAATCTGAAAAATAAAACATCTGTCTTTAAAGCATGAATTTAAATCAAATAAATTAAAGCTAGCCTTTCTTTGAATAGATCTAGGAAGCAAAAATTGATGTTAGAATTATAACCACACAGCCAGAGTGAAGAGGAAATCAATGCAATAGTCAATTAAAATTAGAGCACTTAACAGTGTGGAAATCTGACAGTCACCATCACCAGGTGAGCAAGTTCACATCAAGAGTGAAAAATCTTAGGGACTTCCCTGGCAGTCTAGTGGTTAAGACTCTGAGATTCCACTGCAGGGGACATGGGTTTGATCCCTGGTCAGGAAACTACCACCCCACATGCTGAGCTGGGCAACCAAAACATTTTTAAAAAAATTTTTTAATGAGTGAAAAATCCTACTGGTAGCATATATCTTCAATGTGGGCCTTGAGAAGGTACTTTTCCTTCATGATTTTCCTCCTCATAACTGTAGCATCCTCATGAGAAACACATGGACATTCTACAAAATACCTAAGCAGTACTCCTTAACATGATTAAGGGAAGTCATAGTAGCCATAGGTGAGTATGTCCATCACTGATAAATGGATAAACAAAATAAGCTATATCCACTCAGTGGAATAATATTCAGTCATGAAAAAGGAACAAAGGGCTGATGCCTGCTACAACATGGATAAACACTGGAGACACTGTGCTTAGTGAAAGAAGTTAGACACAAAAGGCCACCTGTTGTATGATTCCATTTATTTCCGGAATAGGCAAAACCATAAAGACAGAAAGTAGATTAGCAGTTGCTGGGAGCTGGGGGTTGTGGTTGTGGGGAGTGAGTGCTACGTGGGTGTGTAGTTTCTTTTTTAAATATAGTACCTTTTTTTCTTTACAATTTTTTTTTTTTTCACAAATACAGCCTCATTTACTCATTACTTTTTTTTTTTTGGCCATGCAGTGCAGCTTGTAGGATCTTAGTTCCGTGACCAGGGATCTAACCTGCACCCTCTGTGGTGGAAATGAGGAGTCTTAACCACTGGGTCATCAGGGAAGTCTCCTGAGTGTGTGGTTTCTTCTAGAGGTGAAGAAAACATTCAGGAATTAGTAGGGATGACTGCCCTATTTTTGAATGTTAAAACTGAAGTGTACACTTTGAAAGAATGGATATTGTAGTATGTGAATTGCAACTCAATTGGGGAAAAAAAAAAACACACACACAAGAAAGTCTGAGAAACTGTCACAACCAAGAGGTGTCTAGGGAGTCACGGTGAGTCCATGCGATCATGTGGTGTCCTGGATGGGATTCTGGGCCAGGAAAAGTACATTTGGTAAAAACTAAGGAAATCTGAACCCAGTACAGCGGTTAGTGAAAAATGTGTCCCTGTTGGTTTATTCATTGTAACATATATATGGGAACATTGTGAGATGTTTATAATGCAGGAAAACCATGGAGGGGAAGGGGGGGCGCAGATGGGGAATCTATACTATCTTTGCAACTTTGCTGTAAATCTAAGAGTTGCAAAATTAAAAGTTGGAGAGTTTGGGAATGGACATGTACACACTGCTGTTTTTAAAATGCATAACCAACAAAGACCTGCTGTATAGCCTGAGAGACTCTGCTCAATGTTATGTGGCAGCCTGGATGAGAGGGGAGAATGGATACATGTATATATATGGCTGAATCCCTTCACTGTTCACCCGAAACTATACAACATCGTTAACTGGCTATACCCCAACACAAAATAAAACGTTTTAAAAAAAATTATTAAGAACAAAACGATCAAGGCATACCCAATGGTGATAATTTGAGCCACTTTAAGAAAACACAAGTGTTCTTGCCTCTGGCTTTAAGGACTCAGTGCATTCTGGTTTTGTCTTTAGGAAAACTGCCCACTTGGTAACTGAACCTACCATTGGCACATCAGGTCACCAGGGAAGCTGTTGGCTGAGCTCAGGATAAACACCCGTGATTCTATTCTCAGTAAGTGGTTTTCACCACTAACCCTCCTTCCTTCCCCTTTGGTTTGTCTGTATCATGTCCGGGCCTGAATTATCCTTTCGGGGTAAGATCTGATTCTGGGCGATTTTTGGCTTGAAAAATATTGGGAAACTTCAGTAGATTTGCCTAAAAAGAAAACTCTGACTTTTTTGTGTGTGCGTGTAAACGTATGACTAACTTCAACATTAATGCCAATGCTGATGACCAAGTAAATCAGATGGCACAAAGCTAAGCAGAATTTTCAAAAGACAAGGGATGCTAGATGATATCCAGAACACTGGTTTTCGAGGGGGCACTGGTGCAGTCCTGAGAAGCAAGCTTGTCTTGCTGAAACACCCAGGATATTGACGTATTAAAGAGAAAATGACCACCCCAAGCTTGGAAGTTAGGGTCTTGTGAAAGTTTTTAGTAGGAGACATGGTACTTGAAGAGCTTAACTATTTGGAAAAACAGGGTAATGGGCCTCACATCTGTGAGTATTCTGAGAAATCATTTAAATTCACTGAAATCGTTATTTTAACGACAATAAAAATAGCCCTGGGTAACATTTTCTGCACAGACAGCAATGCTGTGTTTGTTCCCTTTTTAAAAGCAATCCTGTGACTCTCCACAAAACCAAGTATTGAGGCTGAGTCCTGAATCATCCTGGATACATTCCTTAGAGAAGAAGCTTGACCCAAACCAATTTTTTAAAAAAAGAAAGCTCCAAAGAGCCAAATTCTTGGCTTTTATGAGTTCCTAAGCAGGCTTTTGAAACTCATGGTGGAGACAATAATCTTGAAAGCCAAGTATTTTGATTTGCAGGAGAGAAACTTTTTTTAAAAAAAGATCTCTAAACTTTGGTGTTGAGTATGAAAACTTTGGATTCAAAAGCAAATCCCTGAAGAAATTTTGGAATAAAGCTGATGCCATAATAAGCAATACATTTGCAGGGGAACTAATGAAAACTCACATTTTCCTTTCCTTGAGGCTGAAATTAAAAAAAAAAAAATCCTGGGGAGGAGAAATTAAAAATCCCAGAGGTCTGGGGAGTGGATGAAACTGGATTGGTCATGAGCTGATGAGCCAATTGTTGTTGAAATTGTGTTCATTTTTTTCCCTCTACTTTTGCCTATTTAAAAAAATTTTTTTGTAGTAAAAATTTTGCTCTTGTGACTTTTTAGTGTGGAAGTAGGGAGACCAGTAAGAAGTTTATTGAAACACTTGAATCTAACACAACACTGTCCATCAACTGTACTCCAAAATAAAATGTAAAAAATTTTAAGACAAAAAATAATTAATTAAAAATGAAAAAGAGGAAAGACTTCCTTGGCAGTCCAGCAGTTAAGACTGGGTGCTTCCACTGCATGGAGAAGGCAATGTCAACCCACGCCAGTACTCTTGCCTGGAAAATCTCATGGACGGAGGAGCCTAGTAGGCTGCAGTCCATGGGGTCGCTAAGAGTCAGACATGACTGAGCGACTTCCCTTTCACTTTTCACTTTCATGGATTGGAGAAGGAAATGGCAACCCACTCCAGTATTCTTGCCTGGAGAATCCCAGGGACGGGGGAGCCTGGTGGGGTGCCATCTATGGGATCGCACAGAACTGGACACGACTGAAGCAACTTAGCAGCAGCAGCAGCAGCTTCCACTGCAGAGGGCATGGGTTGTTTTTTTTTTTTTTTTCCTAAAGAGGGCATGGGTTTGATCCCTGGTTTGGGAACTAAGATCCCATATGCTGTGTGGCGCAGCCAAAATAAAATTTTTTTAATTAAATTAAAATTTTTTTAAAAAGTTTATTTAGATTATTCAGGGAAGAGGTGGTGGTCCTTGGACTAGGGGAGCCATTATGGAGAGGAGGGAAGAGGCTGGAGAGAGGCATTTGGATTCAAAATATATCTGGCGGGATTGCACTGGATTACTGCAACATCTCATACCCTAAACCCCATGCATTTTCCCTCCTCCTTCACATCAAGAGCTTACTGTCCTGGCCACTAGACTTTGGGAAGAGAAGATGGGTTTCAAGAAAAATGATATGGATGGGGTTAGTCTCTAGGGTGGGTTCCTGAGAAGGGTCTTTGCTCTGAACACTACAGCCTGAAGGACTTTAGAAACATCCAGATGCCTGTGGGCTTTAGTCTAGGCGCCATGGGAACCTCAAAGAGTCTTCAGTAGGCCTTGGCCTGGGCTGATTTTAAAAGTCCTTTGACCCAAGCTACTGCATGGAGCAGTTTGGAGTGGGCTCTCTGTGAAAATGGACCAGTTATGAGAAGCTGAAGCATTGTGCATACTTAATATAAACATGTGCTTTTACTCCTCCAAGCCCATTTTACTATGTGAAATGGGGATCAGTATTTTCATTTTGAACACAGGCAGTCTGAGATCAGAGAGGCTGAGTCATGTACCCACCGTCACACAGCAATCACCCGTAAGGTTGCCAAATAAAATATAACAAAAGCTGGCATGTAACATAGTGACACTAAAATTATTCACTGTTTATCTGAAATTTAACTGGGTGACCTATATTTTTATTTGCTAAATCTGGCAACCTTAATTACTGACCAAGCCAGAATTCGAGTCCAGGATCTTGCTCCAAAATCCTGATCCTTCCCCCAGACTGCTCTGCTTCTAGGGCAAGATTTTGCCCTGGTTCATCTTGACACCCTGCTCATCGCCTCCGTCGGACCTTGCCGACAGAGAGTCACTGGCGAATGTTTATTGAGTGAATATGCAGAACATGCAATGTCAGAGAACTTGAAAGTTTTTCTGGACAATGGAAAATTCTAGTACACTGAGTCTGGTGGTGGCTTAAGAGCACAGGTTCTGATATCAGCTCCCTGGGTTGGATCTGGCAACCATCATTTACCCACCAGCACTGTGACATAGGACCAGTTACTGAAGCCCTGTGCCTCAGTTTCCTCATCTGTAAAGTGGGGATGATAAAAATAGCACTACTGGTAACTTTCCTCTGAAGTCTGTTTTAAGGATTAACTGAGCAATGCCAAGGCTGTACGTCACAGAGAATAAGACCTCAGGAAATGTTGGCTATGAGAACAGGTCAAGAGGAAAATAAAGTAATAAGTTAAATGCTGCAATTCCTCCTCACACTGACAGAAATATGAAGGCTTTTCTTTTGGGGTGAGAACTGTATTTCCCAATCATCCCAGGTGTGGTCACAGAGCCCTGCTCCTGGCAGTGCTAAGTCGTTTCAAAGTGTCCGACTCTTTGCGACCCCATAGACTGTAGCCCACCAGACGCCTCTGTCCATGGGATTCTCCAGGCTAGAATACTGGAGTGAGTTGCTATGCCCTCCTCCAGGGGATCTTCCCCAGCCAGGGATGGAACCTGTGTCTCTTGTCTCCTACCTTGGCAGACCGTTTCTTTACCACTAGCGCCACCTGGGAAGCTCCTAGTAGGGGGCGCCATGGATACTGATTCAATCAATAAATGAGCCAGAAGAGTTCGTACGGAGATCAGAATTGACCTCTAAAAATAACCTCCCCAAAATGGCACTATATTCAATATCTTGTAATAACTTATAGTGAAGAATAATCTGAAAAAATATATGTGTGTTTAATTGAATCTCTTTACTGTACACCTGAAACATGACAAATAGACTATATTTTAATTAAAAAAATTTTTTTAGGATTTCCCTGGTGGTCCAGCGGTTAAGAATCTGCCTTCCATTGCAGGGGAGATAGGTTCAATCCCTAGTCTGGGAAGATTTCATTTGTCGTGGGGCGAGTAAGCCCAAGAGCCACAACTACTGAGCCTCTCACTCTAAAGCCCATGCTCTGCAGCAAGAGAAGCCACTGAAACGAGCTCTTACCCCGCAACTAGAGAAAGCCCTCAGCAACGAAGATCCAGCACAGCCATAAATAAAAATATTGAAAAGTTCATAAGAAAAAAATTTCAAACCCCAACACCAAAAATAAAAAGAAACCCAGAGAAACAAAAACTGTATCAGAGGGAAATAATTAGAGGGACGATCCCAGAATGTGACAGTGAGTGAGTCAAAGCATCTATTCTTGAAAAGATTGTATTTTGAGAGAAACATTTTGATCGCCCAGAAAAAAGCAAAACTAGTTTGGGGGATGGTAAACGACAACAGATCCTCTCGTTAGAGCAGAATTAGTGCAGGTTTTACATTCAAGAGGTCACAAAACAGCCTGGCTGATGACACTCGAGCCTAATTATCGTGCCTAATAATTACCTTGACTAACTAGAGCAAAGGTTTTGGAGTATGTTTCTATTCCCAGACATTGAGTCATCAATGACCCAGAAGAAATCATTTCGCTCTATTTGCGTCTTGGATCATCCACTTGGAAGCACCCTTGGCCAACCCCTCAGGGAAATTCCAAAGGCTTTGTTAATTAATATTTGGAAACAGTGTAATTTGTATACGTTGGGACTGTAGAAATATGACATCAGTATGTTTTGTATCAGAGAAGGCAATGGCAAGCCACTCCAGTACTCTTGCCTAGAAAATCCCATGGATGGAGGAGCCTGGTGGGCTGCAGTTCATGGGGTCACTACGAGTCGGACATGACAGAGCGACTTCACTTTCACTTTTCACTTTCACACAATGGAGAAGGAAATGGCAACCCACTCCAGTGTTCTTGCCTGGAGAATCCCAGGGACAGAGCCTGGTGGGCTGCTGCCTATGGAATCGCAGAGTCGGACACGACTGAAGCGACGTAGCAACAGCGTGTTTTGTATGGTGGGTTCATTTATTTTATTACTCAGCTATGCTCCAGGGGTACTTAATATTTATTAAGCTCCTATTCTGAGCCAGGCCCTGAAGTAGGAACTAGGAGTGCAGTAGTGAACAAGAGGAACCCCTGTCCTCATGCAGCTGAGAGTCTAGTGGTCAAGACAGACGATACATCAGTGAAGCAATAAATAAAATAATCACAAACTGTTAAGCGCTATGAAGAAAGCTAATAGAATTCTGCCAGATAGCAGCAGGAGGCACCCACTTGTTTTAAGCTTTATGTGTTTATTTTATTTTTTGACTGCTCTGGGTCTTAGTTGCTGCACGAAGGCTTTCTCTTGCTGCAGTGACCAGGGGCCGCTCCTAACTGCAGTGCATGGTGGCTTCACTGTTGCAGCCTCTATGGTGCACAGGCTCAGTAGCTGTGGCGATCAGGCTTGGTTGCCCACCCCATACAGTCCCTCAGGGGAGCCCCAGGGAAAGAGTCCCCAAAGTCCATCATGGTACCCTGCCCATTAATGCACCCTGTACTCATTTTTCTCCCTTCCTCGTCTCACTTCGCTCCCTCTTAGAACTTGGTGGAATCAGCTCTCAGGGCTGGGATGGGGCACACGACGTGTCTAGAGTATAAAACGTAAGGATACACTTAAACTGATTAAGGGATAAACATGTATGGCCTGTCCCTGTGATGGAGTAATGTGCTGTGCTGTACTTAGTTGCTCTGTTGTGTCTGATTCTTCGTGACCCCATGAACTGTAGCCTACCAGGCTCCTCTGTCCATGGGATTCTCCAGGCAAGAACACTGGAGTGGGTTGCCGTTTCCTCCTCCAGGGGATCTTTCCAACCCAGGGATCGAATCCAGGCCACCCTCACTGCAGGGGTTTCTTTACCGTCTGAGCCATATCCTGCCATAAAAAGCAATGAAGTTCTGGTACATGCCACAATGTGGATGGACCTCAGAAACATCCCAAGTGAAAAAAAACCAGACACGAAAGGTCACATATGGTAAGCTTCCATTTACGTGAAGTGTCCTGAAGTGGTAAGTCTAGTGGTTTGTAGGAGTTTGGGAGGAGGAGGAATGGAGGGTGAATGCTTAGTGGATACAAGGTTTCTTTGGGGTGCTGAAAAATGTCTTGGAACTAAATAGAGATGATGACTGTACTGTGAATATATTAAAAGTCACTGAATTGTTCACTTTTAAATGGTTAATGTTAATTTTATGTTGTATGAACTTCACCTCAATTAAAAAAAACACATTAGGGGCTTCTCTTGTGGTCCAGTGGCTAAGACTCTGTGCTCCCAGTACAGGGGTCTGGGGTTCAATCCCTAGTCAGGTAACTAGATCCCACAGGCCCCAGCTGAAAGTCCTGCATGCTGAAACTAAGACTCCATGCAGCCAAATAAATAAATATTAAAAAAAATACATTACATGCATACACACACACACACACACACACAGAGGCATACACTGAGTGGGGGCTGGGAACCCTCAGCCCAGTCCTGGGACCCTGCTTGGGAATTGTCACCTGGCATCACCCCAAGGGAGGGAAGCCCCTTCTGTGCTGAAAACCATGTGGGCCTTCCTTCCTGAAGCTACAAGAGGGAGAATTCATAGTTCTTCACTGAGGCCCTAATATGTGGAGGCCCATGCTGAACACTAGAAACTGTCTTCTTCAACCCTCTTGCCCCTCTCTTGCCTCATCCATTTGCTTTTTCTTCACTGTATTCATAAGCAACTGATATTACATTACACATACATAATTTCTTATTTTTTTCCCAGTAAGCTTCACCAGGGCAGGAAGTCTGTCTGTTTTGTTTATTACCATATCCCCCATGCCTGGCACATAGTAGGTGCTCAAGAAATACCAACCAGGTAAAGGAGCCTAGCGAGACAGACATTATCACCTCCAGTTTACAGATGGGAAAATGTGAACTCAGTGATTTGTCAAAGTTCCTTTGACCTGGGTTTGATCCTTGGATCGGGAAGCTCCCCTGGAGGAGGAGATGGCAACCGACTCCAGTATTTTTACCTGGAGAATCCCACAGACAGAGGAGCCTGGCAGGATACAGTCCCTGGGGTCGCAAAGAGTCGGACACAACTGAGCGAGAGACGCTTAACTGACAAATAGCAGAGCCTGAATTTCGTTTTGTTTTGCTTTTGTTTTGACTGCGCTGGGTCTTCGTTTCTGAGCACAGGCTTTCCCTAGTTGCGGTTTGCAGGCTTCTCTCGTGGAGCAGGGGCCCTAGGGCCTTCGGGCTTCAGTAGCTGTGGCACACAGACTTAGTTGCCCCGAGGTCTGTGGACATGAACTTGGGCAAACTTCGGGAGTTGGTGAGGGACAGGGAAAGCTGGCGTGCTGCAGTCCACGGGGTCCCGAAGAGTCAGACACGACTTGGTGACTGAAGAACAACGATGTGGAATCTTAGTTCCCCGACCAGGGATTGAAACCGTGTCCCCTGAGTTGGCAGATGGATTAACCACTGGACCACAGGGAAGTCCTTTCAAAGTCCCTTGACTGGTAAGTAGCAAAGACTGAATTTGAACTCAAGGTCATCTGGGGCACAGCCCGGGGGGCAGGGAGCTTTCCTTCCTCATCATCCTAGGCGAGGCTGGGAGAGTTAGAAGTGTGAAAATTGAAGGCGTCAAGGTAATGACTCATCCCTCAGGCCGAGGAGCTGGGAATCCTGACCCGGGGCTGAGTCACCGTTTCCGCCCCACTCTGCTGACTTGCTCATACCTCCAGTTCTTGGCCTCCCTGAGCTCTTTGAGGGGAGGAGGCCAGGGGGTCCACACAGTTTGGGCTGGCATTCTCATCCTGCCTCTGCCTTCTTGGCCGGGACTGTCTGACCCAGGTGAAGCCACAGACGTGGGCCCAGACCAGCAGTCCCCATACAGCTGTGCATGCGTGCTAAGTCACTTCAGCCATGTCCGACTCTGTGATCCTATGGACTGTATCCTGCCAGGCTCCTCTGTCCATGGGATTCTCCAGGCAAGAATACTGGAGTGGGTTGCCATTTCCTCCTCCAGGGGATCTTCCGGACTCAGGGATCAAACCCGTGTCTCTTGTGTCTCCTGCATTGGCAGGCGGGTTCTTTACCACTAGCTGGGAAGCCCAGCACATACCTGCGGCAAGCTGTAAATGCTGGCCGTGGTGAGACCTTGAAGACATTCCTGCGCTGAGGTTTTCTTGAATGGGACAGCAGCTACAACCCCATCCATACCTGACTTACCTAAAACACTCCTTTAGTCTAATGTTTCAAAGAGGAAAAAGAAGCCTTAACCTCAGAGAGAGATGGGCTTGAAGGCCCAGATCGGCTTTTTATTAACTGTGTGACCTAGGGTTCCTTACTTGACCACTCAGTTCTTCTATTTTCTCATCTGGAAAGCGAGATAATAACATTATCTGTTTCCAAGTGTGGGCAAGAGGATGGAACAGGACTTTGAAAAAAAATTGTTTATTTATTTATGGCTGTGCTGGGTTTTCCTTCTGCGAGAGGGCTTTTTCTAGTTCCGGTGGGGGCTGCTCTCTAGTTGCGGGGCTTCTCATTGCAGTGGCTTCTCTTGTTGCCAGGGTGCTCGGGCTTCAGTAGATGCAGCTGAAGGGCTCCAGAGAAAGGACTCAGTGGTTGTGGCGCCTGGGCTTAGTAGTTCCGAGGCATGTGGAGTCTTCCTGGGCCAGGGTTCAAATCCACGTCCCCTGCATTGGCAGGTGGACTCTTATCCACTGAGCCACCAGGAAAGTCCTTTCTTTCCTTTTTTTTCTTGATCGAAGTATAGTTGACTTACAGTGTTGTGCTAATTTCTGCTGTACAGCAAAGTGACTCAGTTACACACATATATACATTCTATTTTGATATATATGTGGGCTTCCCGGGTGGCGCTACTGGTAAAGGACCTGCCTCCCAGTGCAGGAGACATAAGAGATACAGGTTGGATCCCTGGGATGGGAAAATCCCCTGGAGGAGGGAATGGCAACCCACTCCAGTTTCTTGCCTGGAGAATCCCATGGATAGAGGAGCCTGGTGGGCTACAGTCCACAGGGTCGCAAAGAGTCAGACACAACTGAAGTGACTTGGCACACATTCAACATACATGCTTTTCCATGTGGTTTATCCCAGAGGACTGGGTATAGTTCCCTGTGCTATATAGTAGGACCTTGTTTTCAGCATCTTTTCAAAGGTGTATAATGACCGTTTCTGTATTACCTCCTGTGAATGCCCTGAGAGTGTTGATAGCACTGTGGATATTTCACGCTGCTTTCTCAGCACACTCCAACTCTGCCCTGCAGTGGCTATATATGTCCTGGCCGTCCAAATCCTCTCTTTTCCCTGTGGTTACAGTCCCTGTGGTCCCCTTCTCCCCAACCTCCTGCGTGGGCAAATTCACAGCCTTTGACTCAAGGGAAACTAACAGGTCCATCCCCAGGTCGTGGTGATTGGTTCATGGCAGAGCCCATGACCCCAGAAGGGCCAGCCAGAGAAACCAAGGCTCCAACCTTCCTTCTTTTCCAGCTCTTGGACAGAGAAACTCTGTCTCCCTCTGCATTTGGTTTGGCAATATGGGGAATATGAAGTTGCCAGGGAACCCCAAGACAAGCTGGAAACTGAAGTGGCCACAGAGAAGGCAAAACCAAGGATGGCAGAGATTCCGGGTCTGGATGCTATTGTTACCTGAGTCTCTGGATCCAGTCTCACCCAAAGTCAAGCCATGCCTGAAATTCCCCATGACGGAAGGAAATGAATTTCTTCTTCTTTTTCTTAGTAGTAGTAAAGTCACTCAGTCGTGTCTGACTCTTTGCCACCCCATGGACTGTAGCCCGAAAGGCTCCTCTGTCCATGGGAGTCTCCAGGCAAGAATACTGGAGTGAGTTGCCATTCCGTTCTCCAGAGGGGGGGATCTTCCAGACCCAGGGATCGAACCCACGTCTCCTGCATTGCAAGCAGCTTCTTTACCATGGGAGCCACCAGGGAAGCCCACTATTATTATATAATATTATTATTTTAATGATTATTTATTTTTAACAACTTAGGTTGAGATTGTTGGGTTTTTGCTTTTGAGTTTTTTCATTTGTCCCCTTGTAGTGAGTCTTAATTGACTCATGCCCAGAAGGAAGAAAATACAGGACTATATTCAGCCCAACTTGGCTCTGCAGCCTGAAGGCTCACAGAAACGCTGCCCAGAAGGAGTTAAGTACATCTTTTTTTTTTCTAATGCTAAATGATGTGGAAAGCATGAGCCTCCCTGTTTTGGAGGGAAGCAGGTAGGCACAGAAAAGACAATGCCTGGCCCTCAGATCTTTGGAGACTTTATTTAAAAAAAAAAAAGAAAGGAGGAAGAGCTTTTGTGATCTGAGCAAAAGCCTGGGCGGCAGGAGTGAACAGACGGACTCATTACTTTATGTTTGGCTCTGTGGTTTTCTTGCATGGGCTGGGGGCTGGGGGCTCTCCTTTATGGAAAGAACCACAGCTGTTACCGAGAGCTGCTTTCACACATTTGGTGAACAATTGTCTTTGAATTCTAATTTTTTATTTTCCAAACAAATGGACTGCTCTTGAGATTAGCCAGAGGTCCCCAGGCTGGGAGAGAGGAGGCTGCTGGCTGCTGATAATGCAGGCGGATCACCAGATAGTGAGAGGGGGAGAAGCAGGGAGGGAGAGAAAAGAAGGCGTGGGACTCCCAAGGTCAGACTCTGACTCCCTCTCTTACCAGCTGCTCCAGTTGCTATGACAGCAACACTAAGTACCCGCCCCAAACTCAGTGCCATGAAGCAACCATCTATTTGGCTTACAGATGCCTGGCAGAACACATCAGCTAGGGGCTTCCCTGGTGGCTCCCCGGTGAAGAATCTGCCTGCCGATGCGGGAGACACGGGAAACGAGGGTTTGATCCCTGGGTCAGGAAGATCCCCTGCAGGAGGGCACGGCAGCCCACTCCAGTATCCTTGCCTGGAGAATCCCATGGACAGAGGAGACTGGCAGGCTACAGTCCATGGGGTCGCAGAGTCGGACACGACTGAAGTGATTTATCACGCACGTTCTTTTTCACATTCTTTCTCGTACAGGTTACCACAGAATATTGAGCAGATCCCTGTGCTATACAGTAGGTCCTTGTTGGTTATCTGTCTTACATGTGGTAGTGTGTGTATGTTCATCCCATGCTCCTGATTTATCCCTCTCCATGTTTCCCTTTGATAACCATGATTTCGTTTCCCATAACTTTACGTCTGAAAAATATGGAATGCTTCACGAATTTTCATGACAACTCGTGCAGGAGCCATGTTATTCTTCTCTGTATAGTTCTAATTTTAGTATATGTGCTGAAGCAAGCACCTAACCGTGTTTTTTGGTTAAACATTATTTTCAGATGTATTTGACAGAAATAAAGTATGGGTTATTGTTAAAACAAACAAAAATACAAAAGAGCATAAGTTAAAAAAGAGCAATCCCCTTGCAGTGACCAGTCTCAATGTAAGATGATAAAGACCATCAATAGTTTGGTATATATCCTTCTACATACTGAGAAGTCCCTTGGATTGCAAGGAGATCAAACCAGTCCATCCTAAAGTAAATCAGTCCTGAATATTCATTGGAAGGACTGATGCTGAAGCTGAAGCTCCAATACTTTGGCCACCTGATACAAAGAACTGACTCATTGGAAAAGACCCCAATGCCAGGAAAGATTAAAGGCAGGAGGAGAAGGGGATGGCAGAGGATGAGATGGTTGGATGGCATCACTGATTCGATGGACATGAATTTGAGCAAACTTGGGGAGATAATGAAGGACAGGTTAGCCTGACATGCTGCAGTCCACCGGGTCACGACTGAGCGACTGAACACCACCACTACAATATATGTTCTACAAAAATGAATGCATGCGTATACAGGGTGTGTTTTTCAGCAGTGAGTTCATGTGATAGGATCCCTTTTACTACCTGCTGTATTCAGCTAATGTATCTGGGCGATCAGATAAGGGCTGATGTCAGAGCAACTCCAGAGGGCATCTCTATAGAGGGTAGTGTGAATGGGCTGGAGAGGAAGCATCACAAGGAATACCCAGCCTGTGCAACTTCAGCACTGTGGACAGGGACACAGCTCGCCCCTCCAACCCTGAATGGTCAAGGCAAAATGACTAGGACAGAGACATTGTCCTCAGGGAAGTCACAGTCTTGTGGGAGGGTCAGCTTTGTGGTGGAATGTGAATAGTGTTAGTTGCTCAGTCATGCCGACTTTTTGCAACCGCATGGACTGTAGGCCGCCAGGCTCCTCTGTCTGTGGAATTCTCCAGACAAGAATACTGGAGTGGGTTGCCATTCCCTTATCCAGGGGATCTTCCAGACCCAGGGATGGAACCCGGGTCTCCTGCACTGCAGGCAGATTCTTTACCATCAGTCAGTCAGTCAGTTCAGTCGCTCAGTCGTGTCCAACTCTTTGTGACCCCATGAACCGCAGCACACCAGGCCTCCCTGTCCATCATCAACTCCCGGAGTTTACCCAAACCCATGTCCATTGAGTTGGTGATGCCATCCAGCCATCTCATCCTCTGTCGTCCCCTTATCCTCCTGCCCTCATTACCATCAGAGACACCATAATAGCTTAATAATGACATTACAAGAAAATACAGATGTAATTCCCCAAACTCTGCCCACAAGACTTGAGTAGGATCTTACTGTAAGTTGAAGGGACTTTTGTCCTGACACATGGTTTGTGAAAGAATGAATTGCTGTTGGGTTTGACTGATTGTAGATGAGTTGTGATGTGGTTTATCTAAAGGCTATGGAAGCATCTTATAATACTCAATAAAAATCTTTATTCTTTTAGTATATAGTCCAAGGTGTAGTTTTTCAGTAGTCATGTACAAATGTGACAGTTGGGCCATAAAGAAGGCTGAGTGCCGAAGAATTGATGCTTTCGAATTTTGGTGCTGGAGAAGACTCTTGAGAGTCTCTTGGACTGCAAGGAGATCCAACCAGTCAATCCTAAAGTAAATAAGTCCTGAATATTCATTGGAAGGACTGATGCTGAAGCTGACGCTCCACTACTTTGGCCACCTGATGCAAAGAGCTGATTCAATGGAAAACACCCTGATGCTGGGAAAGATTGAGGGCAGAAAGAGAAGCGGGCAACAGAGGAAAGACAGTTACACAGCATCACTGACTCAATGAACATGCATCTGAGCAAACTCCGGGAGATAGTAAAGGACAGAGGAGCCTGGTGTGCTGCAGTCCATGGGGTCACAAAGAGTCGGACACTTGGTGACTGAACAACAACAGTGATCGTGAACATCCACTGAGCACCCTGTGCTAAGCATGTTGCTTGCATTATCTCAGTTAATCCTCTTCACCACACTCTGATGGAGATAATCTTAAGGATCCTGTTTTACAGATGAAGAAACTGAAGCTCAGAAAGATGAATTGACAGGAGTAAATAGTGATGATCTTACAAATGCACAGGAAAAACCTCTAGATGTGGTATTTGGGTGGCTCAAGCCTGTGGCCCAGTATGACACTCAGCTAACTGGCCTTGGGGCTTAAAGTACATGCTGAGAGAGGGAGTGTCTTGCAGTTGGGCTCTTTATTTATTCATGCTGTAGTAAGGAGCTGCCCTGGCGGCTCAACTAGTGAAGAATCCGCCTGTAATGCAGGAGACCTGGGTTCGATCACTGGGTTGGGAAGGTCTCCTGGAGAAGGGAACAGCTACCCACTCCAGTATTCTGGCCTGGAGAATTCCATGGACTGTATAGTCCATGGGGTTGCAAAGAGTCCGACACGACTGAGCGACTTTCACTTCACAAGGAGCTGCTGCTAATACTCACCTCCTTACAGCCACGCAGCAACAGTAAACTTCTATCTCCTGGCCGGCGGGATGTGACTGTAATGTCCCAGACCACCACAGCCACATCTTGTACTGTCTTTGTATCCATGAAGCATCCAGAGCAGGCACTTGTCCAGGGGTCCCCCAGCCTTGCCGGTTTACTTCCCAGTCAGGGCCTCGGGCGTCTCTCTCTCGCCCCCTGCTGTCTGCTTTCCATACTGCAGCCAGCCTCCTCTGATAAGTGAGTACGTGAACTATTAATATTTTGCTCCGTTGTTACTTTGTTTCCCTGTATTCCTTTTTCCTGATTATAGGCACTTTATTTATTTTTCTTATTTTTAACTTAATTTATTTATTTGGCTGCACCGGGTCTTTGTTGTGGCATGAAGGATCTTTAATTGCTGCAGGTGCAATCTAGTTCCTAGATCAGGGATCGAACCCTGTTCCCCTGCATCGGGGAGCGTGGAGCCATAGACACCAGACCACCAGGGAGGTCCTTAGAATTTATTTTATTAATCTTGAAATTAAAATAATTCAGTAAGAAATGTTTCATAGACGCCTCGACTATTGAGTTCGGCTCATAGAAATTATGTGGATTTTTTTTCAGATAAGAAAAATGATTCCCCAATTATTGCTAAAAATATTTGTCTCCTTATCTGTTCTTTGTTTCTCAAAGTGTAATATTTATTTATGGAATTTCTTGGCTCTTTATTTCTATTTAATACTTCATATGCAGTCCTTTAGTCTCTGAGTTTAATTTTTTTTTTTCTATAATAAATTATACACCACTCCAAGAAAATGCGTATCTGACCCCTCCTCGGATGCCCCCTCATAGCAACCCATCGGCTCTTGGGGTGCCCGTGAATGCCCTTTAATCTGCACACCTCATTCCCACCCCCAACCCCCGCCTGACTTTCAGACCCTTCTTTCATACACAGGCGCTGTTCACCACCCCAGCTCCTTGTTTGGCTCTGATAACATGTACTTTACAGCACGGCCACGCCAAGGAATTGTGGGCACCCCCGCCCTCCTCGGGTCAGTCTGTCTGGGGAGAGGAAGGCCGTCTCCACAGGAAGTAGGTCCGATCTCTGCGGCTCCCCGCAGGCCTCTCGGCTAAACACACCAAGGATTTTTTTGTCATCATCACCATTCCCATCAATGGTGGTAGGACATTACTCTGCAATGCCTTTCCAGAGCCACAGATTGTTCCCAAGGAGGCTCTGAAACAAGTCTTATTTCCTCTGCTGAATCAGTTCCCTGGAGGAACTGGCGGGCGGGGGCGGGGAAGGGGGCGGGGAAGGGGGGGAGAGACTCTAGAAACCCGTCTCCCATCAATTCTTCCTTCCTTTTTTTTTTTTTTTTAATAATTTATTTATTTGGCTTCCATGGGTCTTAGTTGTGGCATGCAAACTCTTAGTTGCAGCATGTGGAATCTAGTTCCTTGACCAGGATTCAACCCGGGCCCTCTGCATTTGGGAGCAAGAAGTCTTAACCACTGCACCGCCAGGGAGGTCTCCCCACCCATATTTTTAAAAAGTAAGAAAAAAAAAAAGAGGTGAAATTAGCATTTATATTTTATCTAAGTCAGTATATCAAAAACTGTATCATATCAACATATACTCCAGGTTTTCTTAGTTTTTAATGAGATATTTTAAAGTATCTGGAATGCAAAAGTAGGAAGTCAAGAGATACCTGGAGTAACAGGCAAGTCTGGCCTTGGAGTACAAAGTGAAGCACGGCAAAGGCTAACAGAGTTTTGCCAAGAGAACAGACTGTTCACAGCAAACACCCTTTTCCAACAACACAGGAGACGACTCTACACATGGACATCACCAGATGGTCAATACCCAAATCAGATTGATTATATTCTTTGCAGCCAAAAATGGAGAAGCTCTGTAAATCAGCAAAAACAAGACCAGGAGCTGACTGTGCCTCGGATCATGAACTCCTTATTTCCAAATTCAGACTTAAAGAAAGTAAGGAAAACCACTAGACCATTCAGATATGACCTAAATCAAATCCCTTACCATTATACAGTGGAAGTGAGAAATAGATTCAAGGGATTAGATCTGATAGACAGAGTGCCTGATGAACTATGGACGGAGATTCCTGACATTGTACAGGAGGCAGTGATCAAAACCATCCCCAAGAAAAAGAAATGCAAAAAGGCAAAATGATTGTTTAAGGAGGACTTACAAATAGCTGAGAAAAGAAGAGAAGCAAAAGGCAAAGGAGAAAGGGAATGATATACCCATCTGAATGCAGAGTTCCAAAGAATAGCAAGGAGAGATAAGAAAGCTTTCCTCGCTGATCAATGCAAAGAAATAGAGGAATATAGTAGGATGGGCGAGACTAGAGATCTCTTCAAGAAAATTAGAGATACCAAGGGAACATTTCATGCAAAGATGGGCTCAATAAAGGACAGAAATGGTATGGACCTAACAGAAGCAGAAGGTATTAAGAAAAGGTGGCAAGAATATACAGAAGATCTATACAAAAAACATCTTCATGACCCAGATAACCATGATGGCATGATCATTCACCTAAAGCCAGACATCCTGGAGTCCGAAATCAAGTGGGCCTTAGAAAGCATCACTCTGAACAAAAGCATCACTCTACGAACAAAGCTAGTGGAGGTGATGGAATTCCAGTTGAGCTTTTTCAGATCCTGAAAGATGATGCTGTTAAATTGCTGCATTCAATATGTCAGCAAATTTGGAAAACTCAGCAGTGGCCACAGGACTGGAAAAGGTCAGTTTTCATTCCAATCCCAAAGAAAGGCAATGCCAAAGAGTGTTCAAACTACTGCACAATTGCACTTATCTCACATGCTAGCAAAGTAATCCTCAAAATTCTCCAAGTGAGGCTTCAACAGTATGTGAACCAAGACCTTTCAGATGTTCAAGCTGGATTTAGAAAAGGCAGAGGAACCAGAGACCAAATTGCCAATTTGATAATAGAAAAAGCAAGAGAGTTCCAGAAAAGCATCTACTTCTGCTTTATTGACTATGTCAAAGCCTTTGACTGTGTTGATCACAACAAACTGTGGAAAATTCTCAAAGAGATGGGAATAACAGACCACCTGACCTGCCTCCTAAGAAATCTGTATGCAGGTCAAGAAGCAACAGTTAGAATCAGACATGGAACAACAGACTGGTTCCATATTGGGAAAGGAGTAGCAAGACTGTATATTGTCACCCTGCTTATTTAACTTCTATGCAGAGTACATCTTGAGAAATGCCAGGCTGGATGAAGCACAAGCTGGAATCTTGATTGCTGGGAGAAATATCAATAACCTCAGATATGCAGATGACACTACCCTTATGGCAGAAAGTGAAGAGGAACTGAAGAGCTTCTTGATGAACATGAAAGAGGAGCATGAAAAAGCTGGCTTAAAACTCAATATCAAAAAAAGGAAGATCATGCATCTGGTCCCATCACTTCATGGCAAATAGATGGGGAAACAGTGGCAGACTTTATTTTCTTGGGCTCCAGAATCACTGCAGATGGTGACTGCAGCCATGAAATTAAAAGATGCTTGCTCCTTGGAAGAAAAGCTATGACCAACTGAGACAGCATATTGAAAAGCAGAGACATTACTTTGCCAACAAAGGTCTGTCTAGTCAAAACTGTGGGTTTTCCTGTATGGATGTGAGAGTTGGACTATAAAGAAAGCTGAGCGCTGAAGGATTGATGCTTTTGAACTGTGGTGTTGGAGAAGACTCTTGACAGTCCCTTGGACTGCAAGGAGATCCAACCAGTCCATCCTAAAGGAAGTCAGTCCTGAATATTCATTGGAAGGACTGATGCTGAAGCTGAAACTCCAGTCCTTTGGCCACCTGATGTGAAGAACTGACTCCTTGGAAAAGACCCTGATGCTGGGAAAGATTGAAGGCAGGAGGAGAAGGGGACGACAGAAGATGAGATGGTTGGATGGCATCACCTACTCAATGGACATGAGTTTGAGCAAGCTCCAGGAGTTGGTGATGGACAGGGAAGCCTGGCGTGCTGCAGTCCATGGGGTCGCAAAGAGTCAGACGTGACCGAGCGACTGAACTAAACTGAATGAGATATTTTGTTCTTTTTTCATATCAAGTTAGGAAACCCTATGAATATTCTACACCACTAACATATGTCAATTTGGGGGCCCCACACATTTTTGTGCTTAGTTGTTCAGTCATGTCTGACTCTTTTGTGACCCCATGAACTGTAGCCCCCCAGGCTCCTCTGTCGATGGGGATTCTCCAGGCAAGAATACTGGAGTGGGGTTGCCATTTCCAACCCCTATGTTAACAAGATGTGGCTGGTGGCTCCCATACTGGAGAGCACTGCTCCAGAACACTCATCCTCAGCAGGAAGTTACCCCCGCCCCACTCCACCCCTGTTTTACTAGGGAGACATTTGGGAAATTTTAGGCGCTCTTTTTGTTTCCACAGCTTTTTCTCTCCTTTGGCTGCACCTTGCAGCTCCTGGGATCTTAGGTCCCTGTTGTCGTTATTCAGTCCTTCAGTTGAGTCTGACTCTTTTTGACCCCATAGATTGCAGCACGCCAGGCTCCTCTCCTCACTATCTCCCGGAATTTGCTCAGCTGCATGTTCATTGAGTCAGTGATACTATAGAATCATCTTATCCTCTGCTGTCCTCTTCTCCTTTTGCACTCAATCTTTCCCAGCATCAGGGTCTTTTCCAAAAAGTTAGTTCTTTGCATCAGGTGTCCAGAGTAGTGGAGCTTCAGCTTCAGCATCAGTCCTTCCAATGAATATTCAGGGTTAGTTGATTTCATTTAGGAGGGACTGGTTGATCCATCTCCTTACTGTTCAAGAGTCTTCTCCAGCACCGCAATTTGAAAGCCTCAATTCTTTGGTGTTCACCCTTCTTTATGGCCCAACTTTCACATCTGTACATGACTACTGGAAAAATCACAGTTTGACTGTACAGAGCTTGGTTGGCATGGATCAAACCCATGCCCTCTGCATGGAAGCATGGAGTGTTAGCCACTGGACCACCAGGCAAGTTCCTGTTTCCGCAATTATTGAAGAGCTGTTGGCGTAAAGTGGGCAGGCGCCAGGCATGACGCTGCTTCTGCAACGCATGGGACAGTGCTGCCAAATGAAGACCGGTCCCGTGTGCCTCCTGTGACTTTTGAATCTTCCACTGAACATTCACAAAGATGGTAAAACAAACGAACAAGCACACAGAAACATCTATAAGCGCTGAACCTATCTCTCTGTTTTATGTATGATCCCAAAGTGTCTTTTGGACTATTTTGTTGTACACTGAAGAGTCCAAGAAGTTAGCTACCCAGTAAATCCTGGGAAAGCCATGCTTTGTTTAGTTTGGAATCTTACCAGGAGTCATCTACCAGCTGGGAAATTCACATTTCCAAATGTGGTGTCTGTGTGGCGACACAGCACAGCCTTATCAGTTTGCATTTTCAGCATCTGCCCGCTCTTTTAAGCCTCACAGAGTATTTGTGCCTATGCATTTACTTGTAGAAATGCATATTACTTTATTGTAAATGACATTTTTTTATATTTTTCCTTTTAAAAATACAGTTGGGTCATGGTACTCATTTTTGTAAATTATGTGTGGAAAGAGGTTACATTGTCCATGAATTTTCTTTCAGGAGGGTAAAGTGAGATTATGAAATATTTGTATTAAAAGGAAGCTTTAGGGACTTCCCTGGTGGCCCAGTGGCTAAGACTCCACACTCCAAGGCAGGGGCCCTGGGTAATATCCGTGGTCAGGGAATTGGATTCCACATGCCACAGCTAAGGCTTTGCATGGCACAACGAAAGATTCCCGCGGGCCACAACAAAGATCAAAAATCCTGTGTGCTGCAACTAGGACCTGGTGCAGCCTAATACTTTTTTTAAAAGAAAAAAAAAAGAGCTTTGGGTGTAATGGGTTGTCTGCAGGACCCAGGCCCTGGCCTAGCCCAACTCTCCTGTTGCTTGGAGGGACTGAACTGTCTTTTCACCACCTGAGGTTTCCAGGGCATCTCCTGATGACACACTTCGATTGTGTGTCCCAAACCCTAAAGATCTAGGCAAAGTAGTCAGAACCAGGCCAAGAAGAGCCTTGAATGCCATCCGAAGGGCTTTGAACTTAATCCTGAAGGCAAAAGAAGCCGCCGAACAGTGGCTATTTGTTCTTCGTTTTATTTCAAACCGTCCATGTCCACAGCTGCTCTTCAGAATTTCCCCTGTATTTAATAAAGCCTTCATCTTGAAATAATTTTAGAGTTACAAGAGGTTGAAAACATAGTACAGAGAGTTCTCATCCACTCTTCACCCGCCTTTCCCCAATCGTAGCATCTTACATAAATGAATTTTCAAAACCAGGAAATTAACACTGGTGTAATGCTATTCACTAAACTCCAAACTTCATTCACGTTCACCGGTTTTTACAGGCGTGTGTGTGTGTGTGTGATACTATGAAATTTTATTACATGTGTCTAGATTCTTGTAACCACGTCCACAATTGGGATACAAAATGGTGGCAACACTACAATACATGTTTAAAAACTATGTGCTTTCCTGATGTGCAAGCAATTGTGTGTCATTTGGTAAGTATTCACAGTGGGTCATTGTATAGATTATACAAAGAAGGGTGGGGGGAAATGACAAGACACGTTCCTTTTTATTTCCTTTGATCAGGTATATTTTTTTTATTTTTATTTTTTAGATTTTTTTTAAAGAGTCAGAAGTATTGTTTCCACATTTTATTTTATTCTTTTTAATATTTATTTATTTGGCTGCCTCAGATCTTAGTTGCAGCATGTGGGACCTAGTTCCCTGACCAGGGATTGAACCCAGACCCCCTGCATTGGGAATGCGGAGTCTTAGCCACTGGACCACGAGGGAACTTCTCCTGTTTCCACATTTTAGATAGCTAAATTTCCATTCACTGCTCAGTCTTATAACTCTGTTTCATCAAAGTTTGTTATCTTTATCAAAGGACTTCAAACTAGAAACCAAAACACACGGGATGGTATGACATATCTCCTTTGCTGTGTCTTTTTTTAAAGGGATCATAAGAATAACTTGTGAAATAATCTTAATAATGAGTCAGTACCTAGACTGTGAATCGCAATCTTGACTGCTGATTAGGAGCACATGAATAGAAAGATTCTTTTTAAAATCTTACGTCCAGGCTCTAATTTATACCAATCAAATCAGAACCTATTGGGACTTCCCTGGCAGTCTGGGGGTCAGGGCTCCACGCTTCCAATGCATGGAGTGCCGGTTCAATCCCTAGTCAGGAAACTAATATCTCATATGCCACTTGGTGTGTCCTAAATAAATAAATAAAATGAAAAATATTAACAATGTATATTTACATGGATAGCATATAAATGCTGTCAAAGTTAAAAAAGAGTCACAACCCTATTTGCATAGCGTCTAAGCATCAGCAATATTTTAAGCTTTTAATTTTGAGGTTATTTTAGATTTATAGAAAATTTGTAAAAAGTAAAAAAAGCCCAAATAGTTCCTCAAAGACTCTGATGATAGGAAAGATTGAAGGCAGGAACAGAAGGGGACGACAGAGGATGAGATGGTTAGATGTCATCACCGACTCAATGGACATGAGTTTGAGCAAACTCTGGGAGATAGTGGGGGACAGAGGAGCCTGGCGTGCTGCAGTCCATGGGGTCACAGAGTTGGACACGACTGAGAGACTGAACAACAATATCTCTTATAATCATAGGGCAATGGGGTTATTGGTTATGGAGCAATAAACAACTCATATGTGCCTACCTCCTAGTTTTGTAAAGATGATATCCCATTCTGGGTTGGGCTTCCCATGAGGCTTAGTGGTAAAGAATTCACCTGCCATTGTGGAAGACTCAGGAGACTCGGGTTCAATCTCTGGGTCAGGAAGATCCCTTGGAGGAAATAGCAACCCACCCCAGTATTTTTGCCTGAAAAGTTCCACGGACAGAAGAGCCTGGCGGGCTGTAGTCCACAGGGGTTGCAAAGAGTCAGACACGACTGAGTGAGCAACGCACATATTCTGGTTTGTCTGCCCTCAGCAAAACTTTAATTAAATTAAATTATTTTTGGCTGTGCTGGCTCTTCATTACTTTGCATGGGTTTTCTCCAGTTGCAGTGAGCAGGGGCTACTCTTTGTTGCGGCTTCTTATTGCGGTGGCTTCTCTTGTTGCAGAACATGGGCTCTGGGCGCACAAGCTTCAGTGGTTGGAGTTCAAGGGCCCCAGAGCAAGCTCAGTAGTCATGGTACAGAGCCTTAGTTCCTTCACTGCATGTGGGATCTTCCTGGACCAGGAATCGAACCCAGGTCCCCTGCATTGGCAGGTGGATTCTTATCTACTGTGCCACCAGGGAAGTCCAAGATTAAATTTAATAATGTATGGTAAAGGGCTTAGCATAGTGCCTTATATAATTGCTTATTAATGTATTAAAAATGATATACACAGAGATTAAAAACGACAGAGATCCCAGGGACAGCAGAGAGAATGTCCTCATCAGAATGTCTTGAGGAGAGAAAAGTACAGAGGCTATTGCTCAAAGTCTAGAGAAATTGCTTGGAAAACTTATGGAAAGAGGTCTGCAAATTGGTGGCCAGGAACCAGAATTTAGCCCAGGAATGTTTTTGTTGAATGAATGCTTTATTTAAAAAAACCAAGCCACTATATAAAACTCAAAAAAAGTATTCTAACATCAAATTCCACGTTGCATTTTCTCTTGAAAATTCCTAAACTATGGCAATACGGACTTCCCAGGTAGCCCTACGGGTAAAGAGTCCACCTACCGATGCAGGAGACATAAGAGACTTGGGTTTGATTTCTGGGTCAGGAAGATCCCCTGCAGGAGGCCATGGCAACCCACTCCAATATTCGTGCCTGAAAAATCCCCTGGACAGAGAAACCCGGCGGGCTACAGTCCATGGAGTCACAGAGTCGGACACGACTGAAGCGACTTACATATGCATGGCAACACTGTACCCACACTTCCCCTGGCAACAAGCTGCTGGAATTCAATAGTAGCTGTCCCTTTAAAAAGGGAAGTGTTGGGATTCCAATTTGCCACAGTCCCTACTCCTCCCAATTGCCCTCCAGCACTAAGGCTGAAACCCAAACACCCTTAACATTTCAGCATTTGAGTTGCCATTTTCTTTCAGCAGAGCCATCTTTCTCAGTACTCGTTTCTCTCTCTCAAAAGTGGGAAAGTTAGAGAAAAGACTTTCTGACATTTGAAAAGGAAATCTAAGTTCTGTATTATGTGAAGAAAGATTACTCAAGGCTCCCTGGCATTTAGTGGCATGAATCTACCCTTTCGAACTTTATAGATTCTTGCTAACACCTGTCAGAAGCTGACGAGCCTGGGAAGGAGAGGGCTGGGTGTGGTGGGGTGGGGGATGGAGAACACAGGCGCTTTTAGAACTCCGTTGGCCTTATTGCTACAATCTCAAATGTGACAGTATGAAAGAGAGAACTGGGAGGCTCTGAAAAACAGGAGATGGACAAACTGCTGTTTTCTGCAAATCCCTAGACAGCCAGCATTCTTGGCAGATACCGAATGTATGAGACCAGAGAAGGAATTTCTCAGCAATGTGCATTAAAATCTAGTTGCCTATTTGACTCAGTGCATTTTCCCCTCTGCAACAAGAACCTGCAACAAGAATTATTGGATTGAAAGGTATAGTTTTCAAGATACGAGGGAAGAAGGAAGAAGAAGGGTGACGTCAGTCATTTGTCTGATTACCTAGTGTGCCCTGTGCTTTTTACACACTCTGAGTTTTCCCCTCCTGTCTCCCCCTTCCTCTTCCCTGAATTTACACTGAAGTCAGCCTAGTACTTTTGACCTCAGGGGAGAGACGTAGCAGGGGACAGAGTAGAAATAATTTTGGGGGCTTTTGTTTTCAAAACTCAAAAGCATGTTATGTGGAATAAGAGCCAAGAAATAACTGTGATGTGAAGAAGATGCAGAATGCTTTGATTCGTTTACTGAAATTTGTGTTGGGGAAAAAGGAAGGAAGGAAGGAAGCTGTGTAACTCTAGAGCCAAGCGGCTTCTTGGAGAAATGGCCAAGTTTAGACCTGGAGCAGGAAATGTGTGAGGTGAGCAGACTACGAGGGTCCTCTCAAATCCAGATGTGAAGTTCAAGAGTCTCCTGCAGGCCAATGAGGGGATAATTTGACTATCAATAAGGATAACTGAGGGGTTTCCCAGGTGGCTCAGTGGTAAAGAATCCACCTGCCAATGCAGGAGACATGGGTTCGATCTCTGGGCTGGGAAGATCCCCTGGAGAAAGAAATGACAAGCCACTCCAGTATTCTTGCCTGGAGAATCCCATGGAGAGAGGAACCTGGTGGACTACAGTCCATGGGGTCGTAAGAAAGTCAGATACAATTTAGTGACTAAAACAACAACAAGGATAACTGAAATGGGTTGAAATAAATACATTTAAATCCACAAATGCAAAATCATACTTTAAAAAAAAACAAACCTCACCTTACAGGATATGAATGAACCAGCTCATTCTGTTTTGAAATCTGGCCAACAAGGGGAAAGAAACAACCATTTGTTTTGCCTTCCTTCTTCAAATAGAACCTCAAGATAACCAAACAATTGATTTAGCGAAGATTCCACCACAGGAAGGAAGAATAGATCGAATCAGAATGTTGCCGCTTAGCAACTTTGAATACATTAATAGTTAAGGCGACAAGCGTTAGTGACCTCAAAATTGACAAAAAGAGACAATCTGAGGCTGTGTACTTTCCAGCAGGAACGCACACACCAGCCTGAAGAAGTCTTGCCTAACAATGGAATCTGATATTAAAGGGATGAATATTAGGGGACAGTAGGTGGTCTCTGCCCCAAGCAAGAGGAAGCACCTCACAGGCAGAGAGAACAGTCTGAGGACATAAAGGCTTTCAGAGTTGGGAATTCCCTGATGGTCCAGTGGTTAGGATTCTGTGCTTTCACTGCTGAGGGCCGGGTTCAGTCCCTGGTTGGGGAACTAAGATCCCACAAACCACGGAGCACAGCCAAAAACAAAACACAAGACAGATACCTGATACTTGAGCTGGGCATTAAGGACTGAATGGGAGTGAGCCCTTCAAGGGTACAGCCATGGAGACCTGAGAGATGTCAGGCTTGGGGGAAATGAAGTCCAGGGTGGCTGGAGAATTAAGAGCAATAGAAGTCTCTGGAAAGGAGGCTGCTGCCCCACTCCCTCCTGTATTGCTGTTGATGTTTAGTTGCCAACTCATGTCCGACTCTTTGTGACCCCATGGACTGCAGCATGCCAGGCTTCTCTGTCCACTATCTTGCAGAGTTTGCTCAAATTCACGTCCGTTGAGCTGGTGATGCTATATAACCATCTCATCCTCTGCCACCACCTTCTCCTCCTGCCCTCAATCTTTCTTAGCAACTCAGGGTCCTTTCCAATGAGTCGACTCTTCACAATCAGGTGGCCAAAGCATTGGAGCTTCAGCTTCAGCATTAGTCCTTCCAATGAATATTCAGGGTTAGTTTCCTTTAGGATTGACTGGTTGGATCTCCTTGCAGTCCAAGGAATTCTCTAGAGTCTTCTCCAGCAGCACAATTCAAAAGCATCAACCCTTTGGTGCTCAGCCTTCTTTATGGTCCAACTCTCACATCGTACACGACTACTGGAAAATCAAATTTTTGACTCTACAGACGTTTGTCGGCAAAGTGACATCTCTGCTTTTTAATACATTGTCTAGCTTTATCATGTCTTTCTTTTCAAGTAGCAAGCGTCTTTCTGTTACAGGGAATGAAAGATCAGGGAAGTTAGGAAATTTGGCCAGGGTCAGTCTGTGAAGTAAGGACTTAAACCCAGGTTTATAGAATGCTTGCAGCCTTGAGGTTTCCATTTGCTCAGTAGGATTTTTTGTTTGTGTTGGTTTTCTTCTTTGCATTAAATCACACACCCAGATGCGCTGGGCATGGAGCCCAGGCTCAGTATTTTTTTAAGCCCCCACCCTCATAATTCCAACCTGCAGTCTGGATTGAGAACGACTGGGTGGGTTGATCCTCCTAAATCTCCACGCACTTTCCAGTGACTCTAAATCCCTCATTCGGCCTGTCCAGGTGGACGGGCTTTCACCATGCTTGCTTAATTTTGAGCATCAGAAGTTTCTTGAAGGTGGGGAGTGGTGGTGATGCAGAAGCTAAAGCAGATGAGCTCGGCTCTTTCCTCAGCGAAGGAGGCCCGGGGACTGTTGTTCTTTGATTTTTTTTTTCCCCCGCCTAGACTCCTACGAGGTGAGAAACGGGGAGTCCTGCTTGGCTGGGCAGGCGGGCAGGCAGCTGCTGGGGCCGCCTCCACACTGGAGTCATCGCTGCATCCTGACTCTCAAAGTGGTCCAGCCCCACACCCACCCACCCCAGGGCAGGAGCCGTAGCTGCAGGCTCAGAGCAGACGGAGCGCCGCCCCTCGCCTCCTCCGCCCCGCGCCCCCAGCGCCGCTGCGAGGGGAGGGCAGAGGAGGGGAGAGATGGGGAACCTGTGAACTATCTCCCAACTGCCGTGTGCACCCGTTCCTCCCGGGGAGCGGAGGTGGCCCCCAGGGTGCTCCTCTTCTGGACTCACCCTCTCCTTTTAACATCCAAGTGGGGATGCCCCCACCTAAGGCAGTATGGGGCGCCCATCTCAAATTCCACGTTTAGCAAGCTGCAGCCTGCTTCTCCGGGAGCTGGGCGCGCCTGAGCCTGACCCTCTTTCTCAGGTACCCAGGGACCCCGTCTCTCTCTCCCCATCCCCACGTCTCCCTTTAAACCCAAGACGACTGTGTTACAGTGGCTTTGAGAGCGATCAGAGCTTATGGCAATCCAGGGCAAGAAACCTCTGCTCAACGTGAGCAAGCACCCTTAAGCAGTCATTTCCCTCTGTGTTAGCTAGGAGCCTTTGGGTTCCAAATAACCGAAACCCATCTGAAACGGCCCTGGAGAAGGACGCGGCAATCCCCTCCAGCATTCTTGCCTGAGAAATCCCAAGGACAGAAAGAGCCTGGCGGGCGACAGTGCACGGGGTCGCAAAGCGTCGTCGGCGACTTGGTGACTACACAACATCTGAAAAGGGCTTAAGCGAACAGGGAAGGGATCGCTGCAAAGCCCGGGGCGGGGAGATTTCAGGTCCGGCTGGATCCAGCACCTGTGCGAGGCTTTGCGTCTTTCCTTTCCTGTCCCTTCCCTCTCTCTTCTCGTTTTGTGTCCCCCTCTTTTTTCTACAGTGGCTACCCTCTCCGTCCTCCCCATCTCTCTCTCCATACTCCCTCCCCCTCCACCTCTGCCCACTAGAAACCAATAGTGTGCACAAGCACACACGCACATGTGCACACACAGAGCAGTTGTGACAAGGCAAAACGTATCTAAACATTGCCAAAATGTGTGTGCCTGTGTGTTTCACACCTCCCCTGCCTCATTAAAGGAAGAAAGCTTTGTGAGAGATAATTGAGGGGTGGCGCAGTGGGGAAAGGGAGCCTGTGGGTCCTAAATCTGGATTCCTCTGAAGCTTTCCACTGCCATGTCTTTAACTGAATTAGGGAGTTGTTGTTGTTGTTCAGTCACTCGGTCGTGTCCAACTCTTTGCGACTCCGTGAACTGCAGCACACCAGGCTTCCCTGTCCTTCACCATCTCCCGGAGTTTGCTCAAACTCCTGTCCTTTGAGTCAGTGATGCTATTCAGCCATCTCATCCTCTGTCACCCCCTTCTCCTCTTGCCCGCAATCTTTCCAGCATCAGGGTCTTTTCCAATGAATCAGCTCTTCACATCAAAAGTGGCCAAAGTATTGGAGCTTCAGCTTCAGCATCAGTCCTTCCGATGATTTTCAGTGTTGATTTACTTTAGGATTGACTGGTTTGATCTCTTTGCAGTCCAAGGGACTCTCAAGAGACTTCTCCAGCACCACAATTAGAAAGCATCTATCCTTTGGCACTCGGCCTTCTTTATGGTCCAACTCTCACATCCATACATGACTCCTGGAAAAACCATGGCTTTGACTATACAAACCTTCATGGGCAAAGTGATGTCTCTGCTTTTTAATATGCTGTCTAGCTCTTCTTCCAAGGAGCAAGCGTCTTTTAACTTGGGGAGAGCCTGCATGAAATCCCACTTTATCAGTCCCTGAAGCTTTCTGGGCCTGTGTCACTGTGTGTTTATATTTTAATGCTGTGAGCATAAAAGAGATATTTATTCAAAAACATTTAGCGTGGCCCAGAACTGACAAGTTTATTTTAAGGTCCTGCAAACCAGTCCTGAGAGCAGGGTTTGATTGCCACCTCAGTGTCAAATTAGTGCCTTTAAAGATGCTTTAAATTGTCCCTTTGATCTAATAATTGCCTTTTGCTATGGTGATGCCTCCCAGCTGGAAACAAAAGCCATTGTTAACTCCTGCAACTTAGAGAAAAATGTGATTTTTCTCAGACTGGAAGGTTAGGAGGTGACAAATCGCCCAGATTTGACTGTTTTCTTCCCAGATTTGCGCTGAGGATGGCATCTGGCATCCCTTGTAAACTTAGTTCCTTTGTGTGTGGGTGTTCAGTTGCTTCAGTCGTGTCCAACCTTTTGTGAACCTTAGACTGTAGCCCGCCAGGCTCCTCTGTCCATGGGATCTCCCAGGCAAGAATACTGGAGTGGGTTGACATTTCCTTATCCAGGGGATCTTCCCGACCCAGGGATGGAGCCTGAGTCTCCTGCATCTCCTACGTTGGCAGGCTGATTCTTTAGCGCTGAGCCAGGGGGGGCAGTGGTGTGGTTCTTTATCTGACAGCAAAAAGCTTACATGCTGTGTCTCCCTTTTCACCCTGGATTCTGGAAACAACAAAACTTAAGTACAGAACAATAACCATCACGTTCATTGACCATCTCCTGCCTGGCTCCGGATACAATTATCCTGCCTTCCTTAAGTGGTTAGAGGTGACTCATTTTTCTTTATTACTTTTGCTTACTCTGGGTCATAATATTTCAGGAAGGAATCTCTATGGATCCCACTGGGGAAATGAATAAGCAAATATGTGAATTCAGCTTAGATTTTAAGCTGAATAATAGGAAATTGATTTTTTGTGACTTAAAATAACTGAGTATCAACAAATTCATATACTACAATCTAGTGTTTATGGATGGTTGGATGGCATCACTGACTCGATGAAGATGAGTTTGAGCAAGTTCTGGGAGTTGGTGATTGACAGGGAAGACTGGCGTGCTGCAGTCCGTGGGGTTGCAGAGTCGGACGTGACTGAGCGAGTGAACCACACTGAGTGTTTCTGGGGCCCTGAAAGAGCCACAAAAGGGACACAATGCTCCCAGATTCAGGACCCAGATGGTGAGCAGTGTCATTAGGTTAGAAACGGTCCCCAAACCCAAACAACCCTTGGAAAAGCGTATGGTGGTCTAGACCCTCAGTACCTGTAGCAGCCAACTCAGGTGCGTTTTACTTTCTTCCTTAAACGGCATAGTTATCAGTGGTTGCTTGGAGACAGGAAGTAGGGGGAGGGAGGAAAGAGTGGGAGGAACACAGAGGGATTCCAGGAAAGGTTTGGGGGGTGATGGGCATGGTCACTATCTATTTTTTTTGGCTGTGCTGGGTCTCCGCCACTGCGAGCGGCCTTTTTCTAGTTATGGCGAGCAGGGGCTGCTGTGTTTTGCAGTGTGTGAGCTACTCATTTTGGTGGCTTCTCTTGTTGATGTGCACGGGTTCTAGAGGGTGGGCTCAGCGGTTGTGGCGAACGGCACGTGGGCTTATTTGCTCCGTGGCATGTGTGATCTTCCCAGACCAGGGATTGAACCTGTGTCCCCTACATCGGCAGACGGATTCTTAACCACTGGACCCCAGGGAAGTCCAGGATGGCCACTATCTTGACTATAGTTATGGTTTTTCAGATATGTATACACACACACACATACACATATATCTATATGTACTAAGTCACTTCAGTCTTGTCCGACTCTTTGCGACCACATGGATTGTAGCCTGCCAGGCTCCTCCGTCCATGGAGATTCTCCAGGCAAGAATACTGGAGTGTGTTGCTGTCCCTCTTCTAGGGGATCCTCCCCACCCGGGGATCGAACCCCAGTCTCTTATGTCTCCTGCATTGGCAGGCAGGTTCTTTACCACTAGCGCCACCTGGGAAGCCCTTTATGTACATTACATATATGTCAAAACCCTACATCAAAATGGCCATTTAAAATATTTGTGCTATTTACTATATATCAATCATCCTTTCAAAACGTTATAACATTCTGCATATTCGAAACAAATCAAGGATTACATATCATTTTTTAAATATTGCAAAATGATTTTGTCACACCCATCAGGATGGTCACCATCAAAAGAACAGAAAATGACAACTGCCAGCAAGGAGGCAGGGAAGTTGGAACCCTTGTGCAGTGTTGGTGGGAATGAAAAATAGTGCGGCCACCATGGAAGATAGTATGGAGGTCCTCAAAAAATTAAAACTATAATTATTATAAGTTCCAGCAATCTCACTTCTGGGCATATATCCAAAAGAATTCAAAGGAGGATCTTGAAGAGATATTTGCACACTTATGTTCATAGCAGTATTATGCACAGTAACCAAGAGAGGGAAGCAACACAAGTGTCCATTGACAGATGAATGCATAAAGAAAATGTGATTATTTTCACTTCTCTTACGTCTCCTGGATTGGCAGGCAGGTTATCACTAGCGCCACCTGGGAAGCCCCACGGCAGATGACTACTCAGCCATAAAAAAAGGGGAACTATCGAGATGTGCAACAGCTTGGATGAGTCACAGAACTATTATGCTGAATAAAAGCAGGCAGACCACCCAAAGACTGAGCACATACTGTATGATTCCTCTGATAGAAAGCTTTTTAAAAATGCGGATGCATATATAGTGACAGAATGCTGATCGGTGGTCACCCAGAGATGCAGCAAAAAGAGAGAGAAGAAGAGGAGGGAGATTCGTGAAAGCCACCGGGAAACATTTGGGGGGATGGACAGGTTCACTGTTTTGAGGCTGTGATTTTTTTTTCTTATGATTCTTCCAACTTTATTCAGATATATTCAATGTACAAATTTAAATTTATATGTATAAATTTAAAGTGTACAGCATAATGATTTGACATACATACATCATGAAATGATTATCACAGTAAGTTTAGTAAACACACGTCTTCTCATATAGATAGAAAATTAAAGACAGATAAAAAAATGTTTTTGTGATGAGAACACTTGGGATTTATTCTCTTAACAACTTTCATATATAACATACAGCAATGTTAATTGCATTATCATTTTGTACATTACATCCTTCGTACTTATTTATCTAATAACTGGAAGTGTGTCCCTTCTGCCCATCTTTGTCCAATTCCCCTCCCCCACATCCCCCCTTTGGTAAGTGCAAATCTGAAATATTTTTCTGTGAATCTTTGTTTGTTTGCTTGTTTGTTTGTTTTTGAAGTGTCATTGACCTACAACGCTATGTTAGCTCCTGGCACACAACATGGTGATTTATTATTTTTGTACATTTCGAAATGGTCAGCACTGTAATTCTAGTTATGATGTGGTGGCTGTGATTTTATTGCAGGTGTCTATGTACCTCAGACTCATCAAAATATGTGCTGTTTATTAGAGGTCAATTATCTTAAAAAAAAAAGAACTATGATGGAATAGCTACCACTTTCTAAATGCTCCTGAAGCTCTGTTCTCATTGCTTTGTTTTTTACACAATTATTTATTTTTAAATTTTTAGCTGTTCTGGGTCTTTGTTACTACTCAAGGGCTTTCTCTAGTGGCGATGAGCTACTCTGCAGTCGCAGTGCACAGGTTTCTCATTGTGGGCCTTCTCCTGATGCCAAGAAGGGACTCTATAGCACAGGCTCAATAATTTGGCACACGGGCTTAGTTGACCCTTGGCATGTGGAATCTTCCCAGATCGGGAATTGAACCTGTGTCCCCTGCATTGACAGGTGGACTCTTAACCACTGGACCACCAGGGAAGTCCCTCGTTGCTTTACAGACACTATCTCAGTTAACTCTAACCACAGCTCCGCTCTACAGATAGAAAGACAGGCTCAGGAAGTTGAAGGCACTGCCCAAGTCCACGCAACTATTACTAGGTCTGCTGGCTTCCAAGTTCATTCTTTTTCGACTCTCAACCTCAAACAGCAGCTCTGCCACACACATTACAGTTAATTTTCCTTATCACTCACCACAAGCTGAATACTTTGCACAAATTAATTTAATCTTGAGCCTTGGGGAGTTTGGGTTTGCCCAAGGACACACAGTAAGTAAAGCTGGGATTTGAACCCAGGGAATCTGAGGCCAGAATCACATGCTGAAGGCAAGTGCTCCCGGAAGGACATCCCTCCCAGTTTCTCCTGGGAGCCCTTCTTGAATAAAATACTTGTCCAGAATCTCTTGTCACAGTTTCTGCTTCTGGGGAATGGAAACTTAGACAGCATGAGGTGAAAAGGCTTTCTCCTTTTAACTGGCAAGAGAAGGGGGTCAGAGTTGCTGCTCTAACAATGGAAACTAGAGACAGCTGCTGGGGGCCAGACGATGCACTGAGGTGTGTGATCCTGGGGCAAGCGGGGTGGCGGGGGCACTCCAAAGCCACCTCGGATCCTGAGAGGATGTGCTTCGCCTAGTGCCTCCCATGCCGTATTCTTTCCAAAAGGGCCAGTTCCCTGCCACTGATCTATTTGTCAATTCCCAGTTGCCCCCTCATGGCGTGACTCAGCCATGGGGCAGGGAGTGGGGATCCCAATTACAAAGGAAGAGAAACCCATTCAATCTTTCACTTATTGACATTCACTGAGCTTGCCTCCAGGCCAGGCATTATGTTTGGCACTGGAAGGATCTGATGGTGAACAAATGCCCTTCCCTGATCTCAGGGAGCCAAGGAGACAGCTCCAGGAATAAGCCATCTTAGCAACAGAGTGATTTGACGGAGGAAAGCACAGATCCCGCAGAGGTGAAAGGAGGAGCATCTAACTCTTTGCTGCCCCAAGTGTGGTCCACGCACCAGCAGCATCAGCATCATTGGGGCAGGTGTTGGAAAATGTAGAAACCCAGGTCCCACCCTAGACCTACAGAATCAGAACCTGCAGGTTAACTAAGGCCCACAGCGATTTGAACGTGCATTAACATTTGAGGAGCTTTAATGTAACCGAATCAGGGGCGAGGCAGGCTGAGGAATAGGTGCGGGTCAGAGAAGGCTGCCTGGAGGAGGCGACACCTGAGCTGGACAAAGGAGTAGGAGTCAGCCAGGTGAGGCAGAGATTGGCTGGCTGTTCTCCAAACCTGCTTCTTCTTTTCTGGCTGGACCACATTCCAAGCGTCTCACAGTTCCGGGCGGCCACGTGACCAAGTTCAGGTCGGTGGAACGTGAAGAGATGCCTTGGGCACCCTTTGCAAGCCTGGCCCAGGATCAGCCCAGTCTGATCCTGCTGAACTTTCCAGATTCACCAACCACACGGAGGGGACTTTGAGAGGGCCAGAGCCGGAGGAATGACTGAGCCTGGGTCCCTGACTGATGGGCTGGCTGGTTAGCCAGGAGCTCGGGCAAATGAAGTTCTGTTGTGTTCAGCCCCTGGGGTGGGGGGTTGATTTACAGCAGCTGACCTATCCCTCTTGAGACAGCAGGCAAAAGGGAGGGTGAACTTTTGTTTGTTTTTGTTTTATTTTGGGAGGTGAACAGAGGTAGGAACAGGCTAGATCTTGAGGATGGCGGAGACCGTGCTAAGGAACGAGAAATTTCAGCAGTTTGTGTTTGGGAAGGGGTGGAGTCAGAGATCCCTCTGCTGGTAGCGGCTGATAGTTATAGTCGTGGTGATTTGGTCGCTAAGTCGTGTCTGACTCTTGCGACCCCACGGACTGTAGCCTGCCAGGCTCCTCTGTGCATGGGATTCTCCAGGCAAGAACACTGGAGTGGAGGAGACGTTTGCTTCTCCAGGGGATCTTCCCAACCCAGGGATCAAACCCGGGCCTCCTGCATTGCAGGCAGACTCTTAACCAACTGAGCTACAAGGAAAGTTACAGAACACCCCCCCCAAAAAAAAAAGAAAAAAAGTTATAGACCCTCTTTACACACACAAACAACTGAATAGGAGATGCAAGCGGTTCATGAGTTCCAGGTTAAGATGTGTTTCAGCTGATGGGAGACCATTTTTAAAAAAGAAAGTCATGTATCGAGGGAAAGTTTCCCTTGTCGTCAACTAAGGCGTTTTTGGTTTTCATTTTTTTCTTAGTCATAAGAATCCATCTTGAGGGCTTTCCTGGTGGCTCAGTGGTAAAGAGTCTGCCTGCCAAAGCAGGAGACATGGGTTTGAGCCCTGATTCAGGAAGATCCCAAATGCCATGGAGCAACAGAGCTAGTGTGCCACAAGGATTGAGCCTGTGCTCTAGAGCCTGGGAGCTGCAACTTCTGAAGCTGGTGAGCCCTGGAGCCCGCGCTGCCCAAAAAGAGCAGCCGCTGCAATCAGAAACCCATGCACCGCAACTAGAGAGTAGCCGCCACTCTCCATGACCAGAGAAGGTCTGCTTGCAGCACTGAAGACCCAGTTTGGCCAAAAATAAATAAACAAATAAACCTTTAAAAGAAAAACACACACACAAAAAGAGGGACTTCCATGGTGGTCCAGTGGTCAAGAATCTGTGCTTCCAATGCAGAGCTCACAGGTTCGATCCCTGGTCGGGGGACTAGGATCCCACACGCTGAGTGGTGCAGCCAAAAAATAAAAATAAAATAAAATAATCTTAAAAAAAAAGAATCCATCTTCAGTTTTACAGTGAAAAACAACAGCAAAACAACGAGATACCACTACACACCTATTAGAATGGCCGTAATCCGGGACATTGACAATACCAAATGCTGGTGAGAGTGTGCAGCAACAATTCATTGCTGGTGGGAACGCTAAAGGCTATGGACACTTTAGAAGACAGTTTGGTGATTTCTTACAAAACTAAACACGTTCTTTAAAAAAAAGAAAAACTAAATATGATCTATAATCTTCCTGGATGATTCAGCAAACTGACTCCTTGGTATTTACCCAAAAAAAGCTGAAAAGCTAAGTCTGTACAGAAACCTGCACACAGATTTTTATAGCAGCTTTATTCATAAGCGCCCAAACCTGGAAGCAAATAAGATATCTGTCCTTCAGTAGGAGAATGAATCAATAAACTGTGGTCGATCCAGACAAAGGAATTTCATTCAGTGCCAAAGAGAAATGAGCTATCAAGCTATGGAAAACCATGCAGGAAACATAAATAGGCGGCAATGATATATTGTACAGCACAGGGAATAGAGTCAATAATTTATAACAAGTTTAAGTGGAATATATAATCTATCCAATGGTTGAGTCAGTATGTTATACATCTGAACCTAATGCAATATTGTGAATCAACTATACGTCAATAAAAAAGAAAAATCAAGAAAAGGCAAGACGTGGAGGAAACCTGCTGCTGCTGCTGCTGCTAAGTCACTTCAGTCGTATCCGACTCTGTGAGGCCCCACAGACGGCAGCCCACCAGGCTCCCCGGTCCCTGGGATTCTCCAGGCAAGAACACTGGAGTGGGTTGCCATTTTCTTCTCCAATGCATGAAAGTGAAAAGTCAAAGTGAAGTTGCTCAGTCATGTCTGACTCAGCGACCTTGCGACCTCATGGCCTGCAGCCTACCAGGCTCCTCCATCCATGGGATTTTCCAGGCAAGAGTACTGGAGTGGGTTGCCATTGCCTTCTCCAGAGGAAACCTAGACACATATTATTAAGTGAGAGAAGCCATTCTGAAAAGACCACGTACTGTAGGGGTTCAGGTATATGACGTTCTGGAAGAGGCAAAACTATGGGGACCCAAAGCAGTGGTTGCCGGGGATGAGAGGAGAGGGAGGGACGGATGAGTCGGCGGAGCGTGGAGGATGTTTAAGGCAGTGAAAATACTTTATATGATACTAGAATTACGCACACATGTCATGTAACATTTGTCCAGACCCATAGCAAGCACAACACCAGGCATGAACCATCATGTAAAGGATGAACTTTGGGTGATGATGTGTTCCGGTCAGTTCGAATGTTACAAATACACCACTCTGGATAAGGGGAGCTCCGGAGAGTGGGAGAGGCCAGGCACGTGCAAAAAGCCTCTGTATATGAACAGAGGGCATGTGGGAAATCTCCGTACCTTCCCCTCAAATTTGCTGCGGATTTTGTTGTTGTTGTTTTTGCTATGAACTTTAAATGGCTCTAAAATATGATAAGCTTCCCTGGTAGTTCAGTCAGTCAAGAGTCTGCCTGCAGTGCAGGAGACCTGGGTTCGGTCTTTGGGTCAGGAAGATCTCCTGGAGAAGGAAATGGCAAACCACTCCAGTATTTTCTCATTTTAGTGAGAAAACAAGATTCCTTTTATAGCTAACATGGCTGGGGCACATTGATCTGACAAGGCCATGCACACCTGCATTTATTCAGCACCAACATTCTCCTGGTTTACCTTTTTTTATTATTTTTATTGGAGTAATGTTGATTTACAACGTTGTGTTAGTTTCTGCCGTACAGCAAAGTGAATCAATTATATATGTACGTGTATCAGCTCTTTTTTAGATTCTTTTCACCTCTAGGTCATGACAGAGTATCAAGTAGAGAGCCCTGTGCTATAAATTAGTCCTTATTAATCACCTATTTTATATATAGTAGTGTGTATATGAGGAGAAGGTAATGGCACCTCACTCCAGTACTCTTGCCTGGAAAATCCCATGGACCGAGGAGCCTGGTGGGCTACAGTCCATGGGGTCGCTAAGATTCGGACACGGCTGAGCGACTTCACTTTCACTTTTCACTTTGATGCATTGGAGAAGGAAATGGCAACCCACTCCAGTGTTCTTGCCTGGAGAATCCCAGGGACGGGGGAGCCTGGTGGGCTGCAGTCTGTGGGGTCACACAGAGTCAGACACAACTGAAGCGACTTAGCAGCAGCAGTGTGTATATGTCAACCCCAATCTCTCAATATCCTTCCCCCCACCATCTTTCTTTTAAAAGAGATGCCTAACTGGGATCCATTCTTCTGGGTTATCTCTTTTATTTACCTGGTAGTGCACACTGGTGAAGAATCCACCTTCCCCGGGCAGGAGATTCAAGAGATGTGGGTTTGATTCCTGGTGCGGAAGATTCCCCTGGAGAAGGAAATGGCAACCCACTCCAGCATTCTTGTCTGGAAAATCCCATGGACAGAGGGGCCTGGTGGACCACAGCCCATGGGGTCGCAAAGAGTCAGACTTGGAGACTAAACCACAACAAGGGCAAGAACAGGAGAGTCTGAGTTTCCGCACCAGATGGGGGACCCAGCTCCCAAATCTCTGCTGAGCTGCTAAGTCTCTGCTGGGCCACTAGAGGGCGCAAAGGCCCCAGTCAGCTGAACCTTGGCACAGCCCTGGCCGCTGGGGTCAGGGCACTGGCTAGTGATTCAGCACTGGGGGCCCTCCCCGCCCCGGAAGGGGGCGGGGCGGGGCACGAACAGCAGGCTCTCCAAAGCCCCAGGACTGCAGATAACACCCCCACCTCCCTCCAGAACTTCCGCTGGCGTCTGATCCAGCTGTGCTAATGACAGTCTGGGGCCCGCAGTGCCAGCAGACCCAGAGGAACATCCTGGGGTGGGGTGAGGGGGTAACTTTGCCCCCCCACCTCGATTCTGCATTCCTGAGCCTTGACCCCCACGGAGCAGCCACAGGGCAGCTTGAAACCCTCCCAGCCCCTCTGCAGACAGTCTGGCTGTGTCTGAGAGCTCATAGGTACATTACAGGCTAGAATAGCCCTGTGGTGGATCAGCCTGCCCTTCCTGTACACGTCCTGGTTTTCATTTACTGTAAATTACCCTGCTTCTCCTATGAGACTTGAAAGGGAGAGGAGGGAAAGGGCAGGAGCGTAGCCATGAGTTTGCTTCATCCAACGTGGCGGCCTACAGTGCAGTCACGGCAGGAACAGGGACTGACCCAAGCCTCTGAGTGTAACCTAAGGAGCCTGCAGGAGAGGTGGCACTGGGAAGTGCAAAGGGCCTCCAGAGTCAGAAAGACTCAGGTTCAAGTTCAGCTCCCTCATCTACCAGCAGCTGGTTGCCCCCCTCTCAGGGCCTCAGTCTCTTCATTTTGAAAGTGGAGGTGGGGACTTCCCTGGTGATCCAGAGGCTAAAACCTCTTGCTCCCAATGCAGGGCATGCAGGTTCGATCCCTGGCCAGGGAACGATTCCACATGTCCCAACTAAGAGTCTGCATGCCCCCACTAAAGACCCCACATGCTGCAATAAACACAAAGACCAGGTGCAGGCAAATAAATAAAAAAAATTTTTTAAGTAGGACTTTACTGGTAATCCAATGGTAAAAAATCTGCCTGCCAATGCAGGGGACACTGGTGCGATCCCTGGTTCGGGAAGATCTCACCTGCCTCAGGGCAGCTAAGCCTGGGTACCATGGCTACTGAAGCCCGCGTGCCTAGAGCCCCATGCTCTGCAACAAGAGAAACCACTGCAATGAGAGGCCCTCACACTGAAACTAGGGAGTAGCCCCTGCTCGCCACAGCTAGAGAAAGGCTGCTGCTCAGAATAAAGATCCAGTGCAACCAAGGTTAAATAATAATTTTTAAGTGGAGGTGATATTTAGCACACTGGTGTGAGATAACGATTCCCTTTGTTGTTGTTTTTTCCCTAAGTTGTGTCCGGCTCTTTGTGACCCTGTGGACTGTAGCCATCCAGGCTCCTCTGTCCATGGGATTTCCCAGGCAGGAATACTGGAGTGGGCTGCCATTTCTTCCTCCAGGGGATCTTTCTGACTCAGGGATTGAAGCTGCGTCTCCTGCTTTGGCAGGTGGGTTCTTTACTATGTTTCCCTAGCACCCAGCATAGGAGGGCTTCAATTCATATTTGATAAAATTGGACAGTGGCTTGAAACAGCCATGTTATTATCCCCTTGGTTTTGTCGGTGGCCTCACGAGGCTATTTCACAGCTGATGTTGCTTGGGGTCTCTCAGGCTGTTGCAGTCCAATGGATGGAGTCATCTTGGAGGCTTCAACAGGACCTGGGAAGGCTGGGCACTGCTCCTCTCCAAGCTGCCTCAGGGTTTATCTTCTCCATGTGGCCCCCTCCAGCTTTATCTACCGCATCCTGGGACTCCCAGAAGCCCAAAAGTAGAGCTGACAAGTCTTCTGATGCTTGGGTGTGGAGCTGACAAGCATCTCATATGTCATCATCTTTTGGTAGGTCCCAAGTCTCGCAGATTCAGTGTGGGAGGGACCTGTCTAGAGAACAGATACTGCAGGTATGGCTCACAGGGAAGTCTGGTTAGGGACTAGATGTCAGATGGTGTATTAGTGTCCTGTTGCTGCTGGAACAAACCACTACAAATTTAGTGGCTTCAAACAATACATTTATTATCTTACAGTCCTAGAAGTCAGAACTGCAAGATAGATCTGTCTGAAGAGTCCCCCAGTAGTTATGTATAGATGTGAGAATTGGACCATTAAAAAAAGGCTGAGCGCCAAAGAACTGATGGTTTCAAATTGTAGTGCTGGAGAAAATTCTTGAGAATCCCTTGGACTGCAAGGAGATCAAACCGGTCAATCCTAAAGGAAATCAACCCTGAATATTCATTGGAAGGACTGATGCTGAAGCTGAAGCTCCAATACTTTGGCCACCTGATTCGAGGAGTCAATTCATTGGAAAAGACCCTGATGCTGGGAAAGATTGAAGGCAGAAGGAGAAGGGAGCAGCAGAGGATGAGATGGTTAGAGAGCATCACTGACTCAATGGATATGAACTTGAGCAAACATTGGGGGGATGGTGAAGGTCAGGAAAGCCTGGCATGCTGCAGTCCATGAGGTTACAAAGAGTTAGACATGACTCAGCAACCAAACAACAATAACCCAACAAAAGGGCTAAAATCAAGCTGTGCCTGGCTGCCTCCCTTTCTGGAGGCTCTGGAAAAGGATTCCTTGCCTTGCCTTGACTGAGCGACTTCACTTTCACTTTTCACTTTCAAGCATTGGAGAAGGAAATGGCAACCCACTCCAGTGTTCTTGCCTGGAGAATCCCAGGGACGGGGGAGCCTGGTGGGCTTCCGTCTACGGGGTTGCACAGAGTCGGACACGACTGAAGCGACTTAGCAGCAGCAGCAGCAGCAGCAGCAGAGACCACCCACGAAGGCTTCCCAGGTGCCTGAGTGGTAAAGAAATCCACCTACCAATTCAGGAGACACGGGAGATGAGGTTTCGATCCCTGAGTCGAGAAAGATCATCTGGAGGAGGAAATGGCAATTCAGGAGACTTGGGTTCAATCTCTGAGTCAGGCAAATCCCCTGGAAAAGGGAATGGCAACCCACTCCAGTATTCTTGCCTGGAGAATTCCATGGACAGAGGAGCCTGGTGGGCTACAGTCCATGGGCTCAGAAAGAATCGGACACGGCTTAGCGACTAAACAACAACAAGAGCAAGAAAAGGCGAGTCTGAGTTTCAGCACCCAATGGGGACCCAGCTCCCAAATCTCTGCTGAACTGCTACCCGACTCTTTCTTCCCAGTGGCCACTAGAGGGCGCCCCGCCTGCCCTCCCCGCCCCCAGGGGGCATGAATAGCAGGTTTCCAAAGCCCCAGGACTGCAGGTAACACCTCCACCCCAGTCCAGAGCTTCCGCTGGCATCTGATCCAGTCAGGCTAATGACAGTCTGGGGCGGTGGTGCCAGGAGACCCAGAGGAACGTCCTGGGGGGAGGGGTGTCTCTGCACACCCTTCAGTTCTGAATTCCTTGACCTGTGACTCCTCCCCATCCTCATCACGTTACTTCAACCTCTACTTCCGTCATCACGTCTCCTCTTTCTTCTATGACAGCCTGCCACCTGTCTTTACAAATAAAGTTTTATTGGAACACGGCCACATCCATTCATTTCAGATTGTCTGTGGCTACTTTTTGGACTACAATGGCAGAGCTCTCTACTTGCAAGAGAAACCATGGCCCACAGAGCTAAAAATATTCAGGATCTGGCCCTTTGTAGAACAGTTTGCTGACCCCGGTTTAAGTCAGTGGTTCTCAACTCTGGCTGTAATTTAGAATTATTTGGGGAAGCAATCCTTTCAAGGATGCCAAAACACTCAAAGCCCTTGTCATGTAATTGACCTGTGGGTGGACTCAGGGCATGCATTTCTTAAAAGCTTAGGGACTTAGGGACTTCCCTGGCTGTCCAGTGATTGGGACTCTGCACTTCCAATGCAGGAGGTGCGGGTTTGATCTCTAATCAGGAAACTAAAATCCCACACGCCCTGCGACACAGCCAAAATAAAATTTAAAAAATTAACCACCTCTAGCATCACACAATAATCTTTCTAAAAATACCCAGGTGATACTATGGGGCAGCTAAGACCAAAAACCACTGGTCTAAGCCAGTCATGGCAATTAGTTCTTCTTTAACAGGAAATGATTTCTGATGGGAACCAACTCTGGCCAATGAACCATAATGGGGAGTCCACTGGGGGTGGGTGGCTGGTCTGAGAAACCTTTCCCACTCTGATATAAAGACAAGGATAAGGAGAAAGTGGCTGTAATTACGGCTGACTCTCCCTTCCTGTGGATGCTGTTGGGTAAGGGCCCATGGAAATACTTTTAATATCAGAAGGAAAAAAGAATAGAATCCTGCCTGCCTTGTATTTGCCTTTACACCAATACAGTCACAAAATATAGTCTTTTTTTTTTTAATGGAGGAAGATCCCAGGAAAGTTATAATGTGACCGTGACAGTGCCTGGTACAGAATAAGCCTTAATAAATAAGAGTTGTTTTCATCATCCTCAGGATCACTGCTGTTAGTGGCAAGAATGGGTGTGGTCATCAGACCAGCCTAGCCAGATGGAAGGGTGAATACAGCCAAAGTAATAACAGGGAGAAAAGCGGTGAGTGTACACACCCTGCTTTGTTCTGAAGTCAATCATTGTCTCCTCTTCTCCACCCAGCCTCCCTATCAGGTGGGTGTTATTATCCCCATTCTACAGATGAGGAAATGAAGGCCAGAGCAGTTAAGTAATTTGCCTCAGAAGCGTCTGCCTGCAATGCAGGAGACCTAGGTTCGATCCCTGGGTCAGGAAGATCCCCTGAAGAAAGAAATGGCAACCCACTCCAGTACTCTTGCCTGGAAAATTCCATGGACAGAGAAGCTTGGTAGACTACAGTCCATGGGATCGCAAAGAGTCGGCCACAACTGAGTGACTTCACTCACTCACTCACACAGATAGTCAAAGGGGAGGCAAGATGTGAGTCCAGGTCTGCGGGATGTCACAGCCATGTCTTCTCCGTACTAATCAGAAAACAGAGAAGTCCTCCAGTGACGGTCATGGGGATTTGCATTGGAGCAAACAGCTGACAACACCGGGAGATTTTTGGAAAGGAGCTAATGGCATTTAGGGAGCTGTTGGGTTGTCACATTAATTCCAGGGAACATTTGAAGAGATGTCTGCCTGACTCGATGGACGTGAGTCTCAGTGAACTCCGGGAGTTGGTGATGGACAGGGAGGCCTGGCGTGCTGTGATTCATGGGGTCGCAAAGAGTCGGACACGGCTGAGTGACTGATGTGATCTGATCTGAGAGTGTTAGCACCCTAGCCACTCAAAGGATTCATTCTTCCTGGAAACAGCTCACTTGGGCCGTACACTGCAAGTGAAAGTGTTAACTACTCAATCGAGTCTGACTCTTTTGTGATCCCATGGACTGTAGCCCACCAGGCTTCTCTGTCCATGGGATTTTCCAGGCAAGAATACTGGAGTGGGTTGCCACTTCTTTCTCCAGGGGATCTTCCCGACCCAGGGATCAAACCTGGGTCTCCTGCATTACAAGCAGATTCTTTACTGTCTGAGCCACCTGGGGAGCCCAAAACAACAAGATATAATGCACTACAGCCCAGAACTCCTGGTCTCGAAGGTCCTCCAGCCTCAGCCTCTCAAGTAGCTGGGATTACAGGTGCCGGCTACTGTGCCTGGCAGGCAATACACTGGTTTAGTATTAAGAGGTATTAGGTTTCGTATTAAAAGGAAGTTAGTAGGACTTGCCTGGTGGTCCAGTGGCTAAGACTCCATGCTCCCAGTGCAGGGAGCCCAGCAGGGAATGAACTAGATTCCATATGCCACAACTAAGAGTTCCCATGCTGCAACTAAAGATCTCACATGCCACAACTAAAAAAAAAAATCCTGCATACCATCACAAAGATAAAGATCTCGTATGCTTCAATTAAGACCGCAGCCAAATAAATAAATGAAAATAAATAAATATGTGTGTATGCTCAGTTGTGTCCAACTCTTTGCAACCCCATGGACTGTAGCCCACAAGGCTCCTCTGTCCATGGGATTCTCCAGGCAAGAATACTGCAGTGGGTTGCCATTCCCTTTTCCAGGGGATTTTCCTGACTCAGGGATCGAACCCAAGTCTCCTGCATTGCAGGTGGATTCTTTACCACTGAGCCATCTGGGAATCCAAATAAATACACATTAAAAAAAGAGAGAGAGAGAGAGATGGGAGGGAGTTTCAAAAGGGAGGGGATATATGTATACCTATGGCTGATTCATGTTGGGGTTTGACAGAAAACAGCAAAATTCTGTAAAGCAATCATCCTTCAATAAAAAATTAATTAATTAAAAAAAAAGAAGTTAGAGAAACTGCCAGCTCAACCACCCATCCAGCAATGATCTGGAAAATTATCTCTTTTAATACCTTGACTTTGTGGTGGGAAAAAATACTACAAACCCTACTCGTGAACGGCATGATGGCTTTGTTCTAAGTGATCTGGCGCTAACAAACAGTGGTCTCTTAAACAAACACTTACTACATGCCTAGTTGTGCCAGGTAGTCCATCAAACAGTGGGGCACAGAGCTGGAAAGACTTACAAATCTCTGTCCTTTCAGAGCTTATATTCAAAGAGGGGAGCGTGTCCCAAAGGAAAGAGATAAGCAACTCAAATGATAACAGATTATGACCGGTTCTGGGAAATAAAGAAGAGACTGTTTACTGGAAACAGAACACAGGTTGTCCATTGTCCTCCCACAGCTCTTCTTTCTTTTAAAGTCATAGATCCCCCCAATTCGTAGCTGTGCATGTGGCCATGCAGGGCTTCCCTGGTGGCTCAGATGGTAAAGAACCTGCCTGCAATACGGGAGACCCAGATTCCATCCCCGGGTCGGGAAGATCCCCCAGAGAAGGGAATGGCAACCCCCTCCACAATTCCTGCCTAGAGAATTCCATGGACAGAAGAGCCTGGCGGGCTACAGTCCATGGGGTTGCAAAGACTTGGACAGGACTGAGTGACTAACATTTTGACGTGCTATGCGGAATATCCCAGGCTTCCTGGCAGCTGGCATGGCCGTGTGACTGAGTCCTCTCCAATGGGATTGGAAGCTGAAGCCATGTGTGCCCCTTACAGGAAGGGTCCTAAAAGACAGGGTGGATGGGAGAATGCCGGAGCACCTGTCTTAACCATGTAATGAAGGTTGTGCCCAGCAGAGCAACAGGATAGGAGGAGTCTGACTTCTAGGAGCCATGAAACCCCAGCCGAGCCTAGCACTGCCCACTTTGGGACTTTTAGGTGACAGAAAAATAAATACCTGTGGTTAGAACCCAGCTATAGGGGAGAGGGCTTACTCCGCGTGGAGTGGTTCAGAAAGGCTTCTTGCAGGAGGGGGCATTAGATGGATGCCATCCAATACAGACATAATGCAAGCCATATACGTGATTTCTAATTTTCTAGTAGCCACGTTTTCAAAGTAAGAAGAAACAGGTGAATTTTTTTTCAATTGCTTTTCTTTTTTTACTAACTCTTGGAAATCTGGTGTATGTTTGATGCTTACAAGCGCATCTTGGTTCGGACTAGCCCCATTTCCAGTAGCCGAGTGTGAGTGGCAGCTTCTATGCTGAACAGCCCAGCTCTGAAGGGATGGAAGAGCCAAGGAGGAATTCTTCAAAGAGCATTTAATGCTAAGGAAACCAGGCTGAGTGCAAAAGACCAGAATGGGAAAGATCAGATCTGAGAAATACGAGTCCTCGCTTGATAGAATCTTCACCAAATACAAGATGGGCCCAGTAGGGGGCTGGCACACTTTAATGTATATATTAATTATATATATGCACACACACATATATATGTTTAGTTTTATTCACTTTAACATGTTTTTTAAAAATTGTCTTATAGTTGATTTACAATGTCATGTTAGTTTTAGGTGCAAAGCACAGCGATTTAAATAGATAGATAGGCAGGTAGATAAATTTTCTTTTCTGAATTTTTTTCCCTTATAAGGTGTTACCAAATATTAAGTATACATCCCTACGCTATACAGTAGGTCCTTATTCGTTATCTGTCTTATTAACCAATATGTTATTTAATCATTTATTTATTTATTTTTATTTTTGGCTGCCCTGGCTCTTCGTTGCTACGCACTGGCTTTCTCTGACTATGGGGAGTGGGGGCTACTCTCTAGCTGTGGTGTGAGGCTTCTCGCTGCAGTGGCTTCTCCTGCTGCAGAGTATGGGCTTCAGAGGGAGGGGACTCAGTCATTGTGGCCCACAGGCTTAGTTACCCCGCGGCAACCAGGGATCAAACCCATGTCCCTTGCATTGGCAGGTGGATTCTTAACCACTGGACCACCAGGGAAGTCCTGTTAACTAATACCTGAAAGCGCGTTGATACTGGATTTCCCTTCCTCCAGTGGTAACACCAGGTCCACCACAATGAGTGATGAGTCAGACCTTCTGTGCTCAAATCTTTGCTCTGTTTCATATTGCTGTGTGACCTTGGCAAATTACTTCATCTCTCTGTGCCTCAGGGTTTTTTTTTTTTTTTTTTTTTTTTTTCCATCCCTAAAGGACAGATGATAATTATAGGACTTGCCTCAGAGATAGTTGCCAGAAATGTGTGCTAAGCCCTGGGGGCAGTGCTGGGCCTGTGGCAGGCATCCTTTAGACACTGGCTATAGACTTGGGATGGTTTTTAGCTCCTAAGTTAATGATAAGCAAGAAGAAACAAGTAAAATATGAACCTAGTGCCAGCTGGGTTTCCTGAGCTTCAGACAGGAGAGGAAAGAAGGGAGGTGAATGTTCCAAGAATGCAATTCATTTAAAGTCGTAACATAAGGAAGTGGGTGGCGGTGCAGATACAAACGCAAACTGGAAAAAGTTAGCCAGCAAGAAAAATTAACCAGGAGATAAATGGACACAGAAAAATAACAGTCACTATTTTTTTTTTTGCCTCCGTGCTATGCCCTAAGGTTTGGAAACTCAAAATGCCTAAAGGAGCTAGGCTGGTTTTGCAAATAAGTGAAGCCACTTGACTTTAAGATGATGGAATATGGTGGCATCCATAGCAACAAGTTTCCAGGCTTAGGCAACTGAAGTCGGTCCTAAAGTACATTTTCTCTATTTGGCAGAGTAAGAGCACTCATAGTTGGAACTTCAGCAGTTATGTGACCATGGACAAGTTGCTTAAACCCTTATGCCTCAGTTTCCTTATCTGTTACACAGAGACAATAGTAACTATTTACAAAAATGAATGCAGGTGAATTTGAATAGGACTTGACATGTAGTATTAGACACCCAGCAAGTATTATAGGGACTTCCTAGTTGAGAGTCCTGCCAATGCAGCGAACACGGATTTGATCCCTGGTCCATGAAGATTTCGCGTGGCGAGGGGCAAATAAACCCAAGTGCCACAACGACTGAGCCCACCTGCCGGGACTACTGAAGCCCATTCACTGAGAGCCCGTGCCACAAGAGAAGCCACCACACTGAGAAGCCCCGCCACCGGCAACTAGAGAGTACCCTGCATAGCAAGGAAGAGCCGGTGCAGTCATAAACAAATAAACAAAAACGTTTTTAAAAACCAATATTATATTGCAGGCAGATTCTTTACCACCTGAGCTATCGGGAAAGCCCAAGTATTCTATACCATTATATAATATACCATTATGATTACTGCTGCTATTCATTAGTTGCATTGCAGAAACGGGGCGGTGGGGGGCGGGCAGTAGGTCATGGCATGGGTGCACCAGCTAATCCTCACACGGCGTGATTAAAGGCATTAGCATGGAAGTGATAGAGACCCAGATCTGCCACTTACTAGCTGAGTGACTCATTTACATTACATAACATCTTTGAATTCAGCTCTCTCAAATGTAAAATGAGGGAAAATATCTACATGCATCAGTAAGACGTCTTTGGCTGTAAGGAACAAAAATGTGTATCAACCATAAGAAAATGTATCCTCTCACTTAGCAAAAAGCCCGGAGGTAGGGTGGGCTTCAGAAATGGCTAATCTTGAAGCTGAATTGAGGACCCAGAAACTTTTATTTTTCAGGCCAAGGTTGCAGTTCTTTTGTGGCTATTGGAAGACTTCTCGTGGTAGCTGAGGCCACATGCCTTGGTGTTCATATCCAACCGAGCAATAGAGACTCACCCCCCAGATCATGGAATAAAACTCCGTCCTTTCAGTCTAATTGGTCCAATTTAAGACTGAGAAGCCGTTCACTGGGGGATGCCTGAAGCTGATTGGCTTGGGCCTGGATCCCTGACCCAATCACAGGCAGCAAAATGGGATTACCAAGTTTAGACCAATCAGAGTCCACTCTTGAAGCTGGGGGACGGGATTGGCTGGCCCTCAGTCACGTGAGCTACATGCATCTCTGGATTTCAAGAAAAGCCAGACTGGTTGCTGAGTAGGCAATCAACAGTGACCCCCGCACTGCCTCCCAGGGTTATCAAGAAGATTAAATAAGAAAATGCCTTTAAAGCACTTAGCACGGTGCCTCACACCTATTATTAAGCTTATCTGTGTTGTTAGTGGGAGCCAACTGAGTGCAGGGAACTGCTAAATTGGTTTCCAAAGGAGAACAGAGAGTCCTGGCAGGATAGATTTTTCTTTCTTTCTCTTTTTGTTTGGTACAGTTAAAAGAGAAAGAGTATAAATATTCTTAACCATTTGCCAGCTGTCAGGTGCCTTGAAGACAGACTCAGAAACTAATGCAATCATAAGGCAGTGCTTGAGTTTAATCTGATACAACATTCACCACCACCACCTCAAATAATAATAGATGCAAACAAATGAAATGACTGATCTTAAGGGAGTGTGAGGCTCATGAAGCTTGAGTTTTGGGGGCCCTTACTTCTCCCTTCCTAAGACCTGAGTGTAAGAGGATAACATATTTTAGGTGATGTGTTTTCAAGTTATAGGGTCCGTTTTTTGATGCGTTAGATCAGGGGTTGGCAAACAATAGCATTTGAGGCAAACCTGGCTTGCTGTTGGTTTCCTAACAGTTTTATAATGGTGATTAAATCTTTTTTTCTTGAGGAAGACCACTCCAAAATCACATCAACTGGAATCCCCGATGTGATTTTCTCCTTTGAATACAAACCCAAACTCACAGAGGTTAGTTTGGAGGTAAGTGATTGGTGAAAACCCCTGGGAACTTCAGAGGCAAGTTCTTTCTCTTTCCTTTTCTCTCTCTCTCTGGTCTCTGAGTTGCTTGCTGCCTGGCTTTATTTTGCATGGATATTCTTGCCATGTGGCTTCCCAGATGGCTCAGTCAGTGGTAAAGAATCCACCTGCCCACGCAGGAGACGTGGGTTCAATCCCTGGTTTGGGAAATTCCTTGGAGAAGGAAACGGCAACCCATTCCTGAATTCTTGCCTGGGAAATCCCATGGACAGAGGAGCCTGGCGGCTACAGTCCATGGGGTCACAAAAGAGTCGGACACGATGTAAAGCCTAAAACAACAACAACAGCAACACAGCATTACACCGAGGAACTGCGATCATTCACTCCATTCCCATCAATGTTATCACTGAGGGTAGTGTGAACCAGAGAAGGGACATTTCAGTTTATACAAGGTTACCCTGTATTTGCACAGCAGATCAATCAGTATTATGAAATCACAGACCTGATATAAAATAATCCTACCCCCACATTCCCGGGGTGAGGAGTGTTACAGGGGAGGGAGAAAGTGCCACATTTATCGTGTCGCTGGTTATGGCTCATCATCTTGGGCCTTCTGACCCAGAAAGGCCTGGAGTCAGAAGGTCTAGCAGGACTAATTTAGGGCTCATCAAAGGGATCTCTTTTAATTTACCCGCAGAGGCTCCTCCTTGTGGAAGCTTCTCTCAGTGCTGCCAGAGCCTCTTTCCTAGAATAGCTGCAGCTCAGGGGGTGGAGGTGGGTATATTCTCATCCATCAACTGCAGAGAATCCGACATCATTTTTCATCACTGCCTCCAGGGACTCCAGCACCACGCCACTCCCTTTAGTAGACTGGATGTCATCGGCATCTCACCTCCCAGTGGTGTTCAGCAAAAATGTCTCCCCGTCAACCCAGGAGAATGACAGCTGTAACCAAATGCTTCCTCCGTCCTTGTCAAGAGTCAGCTGGGGCAGGAAGGCAGCCAGCTTGAGCAAAAGAGAGAGCTCACACTCGGGAGATGGGAGCGCCTCGCGGAACCTAAAGACCTCAGGAGGGTCCAGAAGTGGAAAGCCATCAGAAACGCAGAACGGATCTGCATTTCAAGAGCATCTTGGCTCAGTTTCTCTCTGCAAGTCGCATGCCTCCTTTCTCTCTCCAGCTTGACTCCCTGTGCTCCTGGGCCACTCCAGGGACTGTGGCAGCTTCAGAGCTCAGTCCTAGCCACACAGAGTCTTTCTCTCAACCTCTCTGTGTGCCTGGTAGTGGAGGAAGGGTAGCCACAGATGGTTAGGCAGGTTCCACCCTGCACAAGGGCCCCTGAGCGATGAAGCCCCTGGAGGGTTGAACCCTAGTCCCTCCTGTGTTTATCAAGCCATTCATTAAGGGTGAGGCTGCATCTACCCACGGAGAAGGTCTTCCTCTAATTCTTCAAAGCTGTTGGATGGATTAGTGATACCCAGAGCAAATTTTTCTCTGAACTCATCCTCCAACTGCGGCCCTTGAATTTAAAGGAAATGCTCTTTCTCCACTACTTGCAGCTTGACTGAGCTTGTTGATTGAGGTACCAAAGGGTAAGGGTCTGCTGGGACTAGAAGACCTATCTTAAAATCTAAATCTTGGTGCCTGCTCACCCTGCAGCAGTGCCTGGAGAGACTGGTGGGGCCCACCTCATGGATCCCAGGGCTACTCCTCTCCCTTCCTGGGTCTGGGTTGTTGAGCTTTTCCTTGGATTCTCTGATCTATCCTCTCTCCTTCCAACAAATGGCTATTTTTTACTTAAGATAAAGCTGTATGCTGCCTAGAACCCTTAGAACAGAAGAATCCTAACTTATAACAACAGCAACAACAAACATATTTCGAGCACTCACTGTGTGCCAGGCACTGTTCAAAGCACCTTATGTGTAAATTCATTTTCTCCTTACAACAGCCCTATGAGGTAGATACTAATGTAACTATTCCCATTGCACAGATGTGAAAACTGAAGCCAGGGAGGGGACTGAACGTGCTCAGGACCACCCAGGTGTTAAGGAGTGGAGCTTGGATCTGGAGTCAAGCAGCCTCAAAGTGTCCAGAGTTCACATTCTTCTTTAGTCTCAGTTCCAAATTCCCAGGAAAAGGATTCCACTTGGCCTTAATGAGTCAGATATACAACCTCAGTTCAGGGACTTCTCTGGTGGTCCAGTGGCTAAGACTCCGGGCTCCCAATGCAGGGGGCCTGGGTGTGATCCCTGGTCAGGGATGTAGATCCCGGATGCAGCAGCTGAAAGAAAAAAAGATCCTGCGTGCCCCAAGGAAGAGAGAAGATCTGTTGTGCCGCAACTAAGACCTGGTGCAGCCAAATAGATAAAAATAATTTTTTAAAAAAGGGGGACCTAGCCATCTGCATTTTTTAAAAAACACCCCAGGCATTCTTGTGCTTATTACGTTGAAAACTGCCCTCTCTTTGTAGCGAGCCTCTGAAGGGAGAAGAAAATTGCAGTCTTTGGGATGTCCTGAGCATCTTGGCGTAAGGCAGATCAGTGGTAGGGACGGACGTGCCCGCTCTGTCTCCTTTCTGCCCCCGCTGCAGCCTGGCGCCCCTCTGATGGCACATGTGCGGAGCTGAGGCTGAGCCCTGGGTGTGAATCAGCTCTTGGACTGCCCAGGAGTCAGTGAGTGTTTCTTGGTTTCTAGTCTGGCATTTCAGTCCGTCGGAGCCAGAGCTGGTTCCTCTGGCCCTCAGGGATAAAGGCTCACCTGCTGCCAGTCTAACAGGATGACAGCTATTCGAGAAGGAGCATCAGATTACCTTTATCTAGTTTGTTTCACTTTAATTTCATATTCAGTGCTCCCATTTCATTTAGTTTGTGTTTTCCAACTTTGCCATCTCTCTTTTTTTTTTTTTTTGATGTTCTTTCTCAAGCATTTATCAAGCAGAGTAGAAAGGTTTTTGTTTACACATATATAAATCATATGTATAATATATATTTTAGAAAACATAAATTTTTACCTAACTAAAAAATTTATGACATATTGATTCCACTTGTTTGACTTAGTATGAATAGAACACTAAATTTCTATTTTACTAGAAATTTTAGTATCTATTTTAAATTTTAATATCTATTTTTAAAAATAGATATGTAACAAGCAACAAAAGCTTATTGTATAGCACAGGGAACTATGAGTTCATATCTTGTAATAACCTATAATGGAAAATAATTCCAAAAATAATATATGTATATATGTATGAACAAATCACCTTGCTGTGCACCTGAAGTGTTGTAAGTCAGCTGTGCTTAGTTGCTCGGTCATGTCCAACTCTTTGTGACCCCATGGACTGCAGCCCGCCAGGCTCCTCTGTCCATGGGGCTTCTCCAGGCTAGAATACTGGAGTGGGTTACCATGACCTCTTCCAGGAGATCTTCCCAACCCAGGGATTGAACCCAGGTCTCCCGTATTACAAGCAGATTCTTTACCATCTGAGCTACCAGGGAAGCCCAAGTCAACTGCACTTCAATAAAATACATAAAGAAAAAAAGAGAGCGAGAGAGAAGGCGAGGAGGAGGAGCAAGCCTCTGCCCTACTTCCCTGCAAGCAGCAGGCTGTGTCCCCTACAGGTGGCACCTGGAGTGAGGGAAAACCCTGCCTCAGTTTTTCCCCTGGGAGACTTTTATCCCTTGCCCCACCCTCCTTCTGGGAAAACACCGATTCTTCTGGCATCACCTGAGCTGGGCATTGCATGGAAGTCAAGAGTGTAGATTGCAGAGCCAGGTTCAATCCCTGATTCTGCTGTGTGATGCTGCCAAGTTACTAAATTGCGCTGTTCCCTCAGTTTCACAGAGGCCTGCCCATCATGCGTCAGAGGGAGAGGTGAATGAATTAATATACGTCAGGGACCCAGGGCACCTGATGCCTGTGAGACAGAAAACAAGGAAGAAGTGTTTTTTGGTACCGTCATCAGTACTAATATTGAAGGTAGTTATTAATGTTCTCCGTGTGTGTGTACGCGCTTAATCGCTCAGTCGTGTCCGACTCTGCAATCCCATGAACTGTGGCCTGCCAGGCCCCTCTGTCCATGGGGATTCTCTAGGCAAGAATACTGCAGTGGGTTGCCATGCCCTCCTCCAGGGGATCTTCCCTCCTCCAGGTCTCCCGCATTGCAGGCAGCTTCTTTACCATCTGAGCCACCAAGGAAGCCCAAGCTCTTCCCAAATCCATGAACCAGTGTGAAAGCTTTAGATGTATGTTATAATCTTCATAAAAACCCAATAGGGGGACTTCCCTTGTGGTTCAGTGGTTAAGACTCCATGCTTCCAATGCCAGGGGACATGGGTTCGATCCCTGGTCAGGGAACTAAGATCCTACTGCTGCGTGGTGTGGCCAAAAAATACAATAAATAAAATTAAAACCCAATAGGTCCTGGAACAACTGGATAGTGGTGATCAGTTCAGTTCAGTCGCTCAGTCGTGTCCGACTCTTTGCGACCCCATGAATCGCAGCACGCCAGGCCTCCCTGTCCATCACCAACTCCCGGAGTTCACTCAGACTCACGTCCATCGAGTCAGTGATGCTACAATAAATAAAATAAAACCCCAATAGGTTCTGGAACAACTGGATTGTGGCGATGGCTGCCCCACATTGTGAGTGTGCTTACTGCCAGCAACTTGTGCATGGTGCAGTTTAAAATGGGAAAATGTCACATCTTTATGTTATGTATATTTCACATCCCTCCCCCAACACACACCCAAAGTCCACTAGGGTAGGAGGTATTGTGATCATTCCTTTATTACAAATGAGAGAAACTGAGATCAAAGAGCCCCTGTGCCTGCCCCAGGGTCCCAGGGCTGAGAGTGGCTCAGCCTGGATTTTACCCCAACATGCTCCGCACTACTGGGAACACAAAGACCCACTGGGCTATGTTTCTGTCCCCTTGTCCCTCCCTCCTTTTATTCTTTCCTCCGACAGCCATGAGTGGTATCCCTACTATGTGCCAGGTCCTTTTTACCAAATGCTGGGGATTCAACAGATAGCAAGAGAGATGATCCTCAAACGCTTGCCCAAAGGAACACACACTTACCTCCTAGGCTGGTGCTGAGATGAAAGGTGCCAGGAGAGGAGATGACAACTGGTGTGAACCAGTCAGAGGACCTGGGGGACAGCGTCATGGATGAAGTGAAAGAGTCAGGGGTGAAAGATGCTAGGAGTCCCCTTAGGGAGGTGGGAGGGGACGAATGGTCCTGGCAGAGGAAGCAGCCACTCGTGCAAAGGCCCTAGGGCCCGTGTGGCCAGTGAGAGGGTGTGGGAGAGACAGAGGAAGCCAAGGGCAGAGAGGACCATGCAGGCTGCCCCTGGGGAAGCTTTGCCTTTGTCCCAAGGGTAATAGGGGTCTTTCAGGGGTTGAAGCCAGGAAACATAACCTATTTCGCCACCCCCAGGAGAGCCCACCTCTCCCCAGCCTTGACGTCCCACCAGCAACAATGAGGAGGGCCAGCAGTCCTCCTGCAAGACCCCTCCTCACCCTCATACCCCACACCACCATGCCTCACCTGTCCCTCAGCCCTCTACCTGTACCCTCCCCAGCCTGCCCTCCTCCCTGCTTTATTCCTCTCCAGAGACTCCTGGGACCCTGTGTATCTTACTTCTCAGCTTGTCTCTTCCCCTAGAATGAAGGTTACTCAAGGCCAAAGACTGTCTCCCCGGTGCCCCCAAACAGGGCTGAGCATCCCGTAGGTGCTCAGCTGTCAGGCACCCAACTGTTGAAAGGAGTCCTAATGCCTCATGCAGGTGGCAAGGGGGCAAAAGTGAGGGGCCAGAGCTTCCCTGGTGGTCCAGTGCTTAGGAATCCACCTGCCAACGCAGGGGACACGGGTTCGATCCCTGGTATGGCAAGATTCCACATGCCGCAGAGCAACTAAACCTGAGCGCCACAACTAGTGAAGCCCTTGCACCTAGAGCCCGTGCTCTGCAGAGAAGAGAAGCCACCGAAATGAGAAGCCTGCGCAGCCAAAAATAAAATAAAAAAAAGAGTAGGGGGCCAGGTGAGGATCTGCTGTGGGGTTCTCAGTGGGGGCACTGACGCTTGGGCTGCAGAAAGTGAAAGTGTTAGTCATTCAGTCGTGTCCGACTCTTTGCGACCCCATGAACTGTAGCCCATCAGGCTCCTCTGTCCATGGAATTCTCTAGGTAAGAATACTGGAGTGGGTTGCCATTTCCTTTTCCAGGGATCGTCTCAACCTAGGGATAGAATCCACATCTCCTACATGACAGATAGATTCTTTACCATCTGAGCCACCAGGGAAACAAAAACAGGAACATTCCACAGTGGTGGGAGCAGTCCTCGAAAAGCTTCTGAAAGTGTCTTGGCCCAAGAGAGGACAGTTTTCCTGATTGGAGAAGGCCCAAGATCAACCTGGGTGTGATAACAGGGCTAATCCATCTCCACCCAGCAGGACATATCTGATGGCACCCACCAGACCCTTCCTGGACCCCTCCTGTCTTCCTGAAGCTCATACAGAAGCCAGCCTCCAGGCTTTTGCCCTCCAGCTCTTTCACTCCTTAAGGCAGAGCCTCTGCTTCTCCTCCCTCCTGGTCTAGCTTCAAGGCTCAGCTTCAAAGTCAAGCCCTCACAGAAGTGTTGGAGGTGAGAGAATGGGAGGGACTTAGGGGAAGGGAGTGGAGAGAAGCCAATCTGATTCTAAGGTCAAAACACAAGAGTTCTTCCCATTCATTCAGTCACCAAACTGCTATTGTGTGTGTGAGTTGCTCAGTTGTGTCCAACTCTTTTTGACCCTATGGATCATAGCCTGCCAGGCTCCTCTCTCAATGGGATTCTCCAAGCAAGAATACTGGAGTGGGTTCTATGTCCTCCTCCAGTGGATCTTCCTGACCCAGGGAACAAACCCGGGTCTCCTGCATTGCAGGCAGATTCTTTACCCCCAGTCATATGCAGGCTTTGGGGAGACAAAAAAGAGACAGAGGAAATTCTTTCTGCTTTGTGGAGCTGACAATCAATAGCTGGGAGATGGATATTAACTATCAGAACAAATTAGGATTATTACTACTACCACAGGGGACTTCCCTGATGGCTCAGGTGGTAAAGAATCTGCCTGCAATGCAGGAGATCCAGGTTTGATCCCTGTGTCAGGAAGATCCCCTGGAGAAGGGAATGGCAGCCCACTCCAGTATTCTTGCCTGGGAAATCCCATGGACAGAGGAGCCTGGAAGGCTACCATCCATGGGGTCACAAAGAATCAGACACAACTGATTGACTCAACAACAACAACAATTATTATTATTATTTTGAATAGTCTGTATGAGGGTGAAGTGACCTCACTGCACGTCAGAGTCTGAAGGAGACATTCTAGAAACACAGGGCTCCCTGCCCAGCCAGTGCCCAGGTTCTCTGAGCATTGCTCTGTTTTATCTGCAGAGTGACGCTGGGGCCAGCATGACTGTCTCTGTTGCTGAGAATCCAGACACTGAGGCACAGGGAGCTCCACCCCTCACCCCTGACCAAGAGCAGGGCTGGCGGGCAGAGATACCAGGGCTGCTGGACGCTTACCTCCCACCGCCCCTCCTTAGAAGGCGTTCCTGGACCACCCTCTCTTCCCCTCAGCCTGCCTTGCTTCTCTTCCTGACACTTTGAGATGTATCTATTTTTTAATCCGACTCCTCCAGGAGAATGTAGGGCCAAAGGAAACTTGCTGATGACTCAGCCCCTGCTGCTGCACACACCCGAAAATAATTGGATTTGGAAAGAAAGGCGTTCAGTTGACTTTGATTAGCCCTTTAAAATCATAACCATTCTGGGAGCTCTCCTATTGACAGAAACCCTTGCTAGACTTGGCTGGGTTCACATTCTTGTTCCTAAGGCTGAGCACATAGAAGGTGCTCAGTAAAGACCCGGTGAGGAAATGGATGAATGAAACCACTGGGGACTTTCCTTTCACTGCTCAATTATATCCCCCCATCCACTTTTTCCTCCTCTCTCCTTCCCCCATTCCTTCCTGACTTCCTCAACTTTTGAGGCCCCGTTCCATGTCTTGCTCTTATGCAGAGCCTCGGATAACAAACTAAAAGTGACACAAAGTTCACAATAGTGGGGTCAATAGAATCTGTTTTTTAAATTCCCTTTGAGGGAATTCAATGGCGGTAGTGGTTCAGACTTGGCGCTTTCGCTGCGGGGGTCCCCAAGCTGTGTTGGCACGGCCAAAATGAAAAAAAATTCCCTTTAAGATAATGTGTTGTGTTGTGCTTAGTCACTCAGTCGTGTCCAACTCTTTGCAACCCCATGGACTGTAGCCAGCCAGGATCCTCTGTCCATGGGGATTTTCCAGGCAAGAATACTGGTCTGTGGGTTGCCATGCCCTCTTCCAGGGAATCTTCAACATTATTTTATGTAATTATTTTTCCATCTCTTGCTTCTTTTTTCAGCTTTGGTGGATGTAATATGGGCTTCCCAGATGGCTCAGTGGTAAAGAGTCTGCCTGCCAATGCAGGAGACACAGGTTTGATCCCAGGGTCAGGAAGATCCCCTGGAGAAGGAAATGGCAACCCACTCCAGTATTCTTGCTTGGGAAATCTCATGGACAGAGGAGCCTGGCGGGCTATAGTTCATAGTGTTGCAAAGAGTCAGATATCACTGAGCGACTGACCACTCAGTCATACTTAATATACAAAATTGTACATTAAAAAAAATATATTGTTTATGCATTTGTCTTCACTGGGTCTTGATTGTGGTTTGTGGGACCTAGTTCCCTGACCAGGGATCAAACCCGAGCCCCCTGCTTTGGAAGTGAGAAGGCTTGGTCACTGGACCACCAGGGACGTCCCCCAAATCATGCATCTTTAATATATTTATTTTGGGAGTTTGGACACACACATATATACCCACGATACCATTGCCACAGTCAAGGGAACAAAAATATTCATCACCTCCCAAAGATTTCTTGTGTCTCTTCTTTTTTTCTTTCTTTCTTTTTCTTCTTTTGCAGTAAAAATACTTACCCTGAGATCTGCCTTCTCCACAAGTTTTTAAGTGAGTGACATGCGTGCGTGCTCTCTCAGTCATGTCTCTTTGCAATCCCGTGGACTGCAGCCCAGCAGGCTCCTCTGTCCATGGGATTTCCCAGGCAAGGATACTGGAGTGGGCTGCCATTGTCACCTCCGGGGGATCTTCCTGACTCAGGGATCGAACCAAGTCTTGTGCATCTCCTGCCTTGGCAGGCGGGTTCTTGACCACTGAACCACCGGGGAAGCCCAAGTTCACGACACCACGGTGTTAACTGCAGGACCTAGGTTGCACAGCGGGTCTCTGGAATTTTCTCATCGTGCAGTTAGACCAAAGCTGGAGCGGGGAATAATCCATTCTGTGGGGAGTGAGGCAGCCGTAGAGTGTGAAGAGCGGGGCTACTGGAGAAGCCTTCTGAAAGGGCAGAAGTCTGAGAAATACTCTGAAAAATGTTCAGAATTTCATCTCCTGTGGGCCATGGAAACTGCTGGAACAAAAGTGTGGAGGTAGAGAGAGACAAATACTGTATAATATTACTTCTATGGAATCTTAAAAATACAACAAACTATCAAATATGACAAAAAAGGGGCAGACTCAGGGATACAACAAACTGGTGGTTACCAGTGGGGGTGAGGGTGGGGGAGGGGCTGTGAGGGGAACTAAGTCGCTTCAGTCGTGTCTGACTCTTTGGGACCCCGTAGACTAGAGCCCACCAGGCTCCTCTGTCCATGGGATTCTCCAGGCAAGGATACTGCAGTGGGTTGCCATGCCTTCCTCCAGGGCATCTTCCCCACCCAGGGATCGAACCCACATCTCTTGTGTCTCCTGCGTTGGCAGGCGGGTTCTTTACCACTAGTGCCACCCGGGAAGCCCCATGGGGAGAGCGGGAGATACAAAGTATTTGGTGTAAGATAGGCTAAAGATGCGATATTGCACAACACAGGTGATTTAGCCAATTTTTTTTAAAATTTGTTTATTTATTTGGCTTCATTGGGTCTTAGTTGTGGCACATGGAATCTTTGCTGCATTTTGTGGGATCTTTGGTTATGGTGCACAGACTCTCCAGTTGTGGCACCTGGGCTCAGTAGTTGTCCAGTTCAGTCGCTCAGTCGTGTCTGACCCTTTGCGACCCCATGGACTGCAGCACGCCAGGCCTCCCTGTCCATCACCAACTCCCGGAGTTCACTCACACCCAACTCAACTCCCGGAGTTTACTCAGCTCAGTAGCTGAGGCACGTGGACTGAGTGCTCTGTAGCATCTGGGATCTTGGTTCCCAGACCAAGGATCAACACTTCGTCCCCTGCATTCTAAGGTGGATTTTTGACCAGTGGACCACCAGGGAAGTCCCAGCCCATATTTCATAATAATTGTAAGTGGAAAATAGTCTTTCAAGTTGTACACAATTTTTAAAAATATAATAAGAAGCTAAAATGCAAAAAAGAAATAAAAAAGTAAAGCAGTGGCTGAGACTAGAAGAACTCCAAGTACCCAGGGTGGCTAAGCATGAGGGGTTTTGTAGGGAGTGGTAGTTTGTCAGGCCAGCAAGTCCTTTTTAAAGTACTTATGACTCAAGTGGCTGCATATTTAACTAATGGTTATATCTGCAGCAGATTTTGCATCAGCACTAGAAGGGTTTTATTTTTTACCTTTATTGAGGTATAATTTACACATCATAAAATTAACCCATTTAAAGTGTACAATCCAATGATTTTTAGTAAGTTTACCGACATGCACTTCCACTATAATCTAATTTTAGAAACGTTCCATCACTCTCAAAGGATCCCTTGGGTCCATTTACAGTTAATCCCGTTTGCTCCACCAGCCCCGGGCAACCACTAATCCACTCTCTGTCTCAATGTATTTGCTTATTCTGGACATTTCATATAATTGGAATCCTATTCCGCGTGGTCTTTTGCATCTGGCTTCTTTCACTGAGGGTTTTTCCAGCGGCTCCTTGGTCAAGAATCTGCCTGCACTGCAGGAGACTTGGGTTTGACCGCTGGGTCGGGAAGATCCCCTGGAGAAGGGAATGGCAACCCACTCTAGTATTCTTGCCTGGAGAATTCCCATGGACAGAGCAGCCTGGTGGGCTACAGTCCTCGGGGTTGCAAAGAGCTGGACACAACTGAGCGACTAATCACAGCATAGACTGAAGAAATGTTGACTGGAAGGTCTTCATGGCTGCCTCTTTTCATGTCTTTGGGATAAATACCTAGGAGTCAACTGGCAGGTTGGATCGTCAGTCAGTTCAGTCGTTCAGTCGTGTCCAACTCTTTGCGACCCCATGGACTGCAGCATACTAGGCTTCCCTGTGCATCACCAACTCCCAGAGTTTACTCAAACTCATGTGCATTGAGTCAGTGATGCCATCCAACCATCCCATCTTCTGTCATCCCCTTCTCCTGCCTTCAATCTTTCCCAGCTTCAGGGTCTTTTCAAATGAGTCAGTTCTTCGCATCAGGTGGCCAAAGTATTGGAGTTTCAGCTTCAGCATCAGTCCTTCCAATGAATATTCAGGACTGATTTCCTTTAGGATGATGGACTGGTTGGATCTCCTTGCAGTCCAAGGGACTCTCAAGAGTCTTCTCCAGCACCACAATTCCAAACCATGAATTCTTTGGCACTCAGCTTTCTTTATGGTCCAACTCTCACATAAGTACAGACTACTGAAAACAGTGCCCTAATCTTAAGTGTAGTGGCTTGATGACTTTATTCTTTTTTTTTTTTTTTGGTGACTTTTTACATATGGCCATATCCTGCAACCACCATATAAACCAACACCAACTAGCAGAATATTTCCAGCACCCCAAATTTCCCCTCATCATACCCCTTCTCCACTCCCTGTCCAGTGGTAACCATGATGCCAAGTTCTAGCACCATTGATTAGTTTTTCCCCTTCTTGTAGTTGATGTAAATAAAATGTTTGTCATGCTGTCGCGTCTCAATAATTTGTTTTTTTATTGCTACAGAGCCCTGGAGAAGGAAATGGCAACCCACTTCATATTCTTGCCTGGAGAATTCCATGGACAGAGGAGCCTGGCGGGCTATAGTCCATGGGGTCGCAAAGAGTTGACACGACTGTGAAAGTAACTTTCACTTTTCTTTGCTCTAGAGTATTCCACAGTATGATTATACTAAAAATAATTTAACCATTCTCCTGTTGATGGACACTTGAGCTATTTCTAAGGTTTTTGTTGTTGCTATTGCTATTAGTATATCCTATTACTTAAAAAAAAGAATAATTCAGACTTCCCTGGAGGTCCAATTGGAATCTGCCTGCCAATGCAGGAAACGTAGGTTCCATCCCCAGTCCACATGGCATGGGACAGCGAAACTGGACACCAAAACTGCTGAAGCCCTAGAGCCCATGCTCTGCAACGAGGGAAGCCATTGCAATGAGAAGCCCAGGCACAACAAATAGGGAGTAGTCCTTGCTTGCTGCAACTAGAGAAAGCCCACGCAGCTGCAAAGACCCGGTGCAGACAAAAATAAACTAAACGATTTTAAAAGAACGTTAAAAAAATTTTTTTTAATTAGAGAAAGAATAATATGTTCCTACCTAAATAGTATGTTCCCAAAGCATTCTCAAACACCCGTATGACAACCTGGTAAGCATTTATTCAAAATATAAAGCTTTTAAAATTACCTGATGATTTCACAGCAGTGAATTTGTTAATGGGAACTTCGGGAAGTAGGCATCGATATGGGACAGTATGTATGGCATATAATAATGTTGTATAAAATCATGTTTCCTTTGTGCAATGAACTTGTACTGTAATATGATTAAACAATGAAATTGTTAGGTAGGTAGAATAGGGAAAAGGAGTCCAAAATGGAGGTGGCTAAAAGACAAGGAAGGTCTGAGGACCAGAGTGAAGACTTCAGGCAAAACAAATAAAACAAACAGCACTCCTGGCTAAGCCCAATTTGCATAGGGCAGGCCCAGGTGGAGGAAAAAACATATAAAAGGAGGAGCCAAAGTGCTTTCTCTCGGACTCTCTCCCGCGTGCGTGCGCTCTTTTCTCTCTCTCTCTCTTTCTCTCTCTCTCTTTCTCTCTCTCTCACTCTCCTGCTATCTTCTAAATAAAATAGAGCTGTAACACTGATTTGCCTAAGAGCTGTAACACGGTTTGTCCAAGACCCGAGAGCTGTGATGCGCGAGGGCTCTAATGTCCGTTGCTCCAAATCTTTGTTGTGACGAGACAAAGAACCGAGGAACATACACTCGTGTGACAAAATAATGTGTTAAGGTTACAAGGAAAATATCTAAAGTGGACCTAGTTTCATAGCCCCCAACATACCTAGCCAACTTTGGAACCTATGAAAGGGTAAGTCTTCAGGGAAAGAATGGGTGAGATGAAATGAACAGCGTTTTCTTTTTTTAATGTATTTTATTTAAGTATAGTGCTGTACAGTGTTGTGTTAAATTCTGCTGGACAGCAAAGTGACTCAGTTATATAGGATACACATTCTTTTCAAATTCTTTTCCATTAGTGTTTGTCACAGGAGATTGATATAATTCCATGTGCTATACAGTAGCATTGTTGTTTATCCAGTCTAAATATAATAGTTTACTTCCACCACCGGGGCTCTAGCTTTTCCCATTCTATTGTTTTCCTCTATTTTGCATTGTTCCCTTAAGAAGGCCTTCTTATCTCTCCTTGCTGTTCTTTGGAACTCTGTGTTCAGTCGGGTATATCTTTCCCTTTCTCCTTTGCCCTTTGCTTCTCTTCTTTTCTCAGCTGTTGGGAAGGCCTTCTCAGACAACCACTCTGCCTTCTTGCATTTCTTTTTCTTGGGGATGGTTTTGGTCATCACCTTCTGTACAGTGTTAAGAACCTCCATCCATAGTTCTTCAGGCACTTTGTCTATCATATCTAATCCCTTGAATCTATTTGTCACCTACACTGTACAATCATAAGAGATTTGATTTAGGTCATATTTGAATGACCTAGTGGTTTTCCCTACTTTCTTCAATTTGAGCCTGAATTTTGCAATAAGGAGCTGATGATCTGAGCCACAGTCTGCTCCAGGTCTTGTTTTTGCTGACTGTATAGAGCTCTTCCATCTTCGGCTGTGAAGAAGATAATCAATCTGATTTCAGTATTGGCCATCTGGTGGTGTCCATATGTCTCTTGTGTTGTTGGAAGAAGGCATTTGCTATGACCAGTGCGTTCTCTTGGCAAAACTCTATTAGCCTTTGCCCTGCTTCATATTGTGCTCCAAGGCCAAACTTGCCTGTTACTCTAAGTATCTCTTGACTTCCTACTTTTGCATTCCAGTCCTCACAGAGTCGGACACGACTGAAGCGACTTAGCAGCAGCAGCAGCAGCATGATGAAAAGGACATCTTTTTTTTTTCCTTGGGTTCCAAAATCACTGTGAATGGTGACTGCAGCCATGAAATTAAAAGACGCTTGCTCCTTGGAAGAAAAGCTATGACAAACCTAGACAGCGTATTAAAAAGAAGAGGCATCACTTTGCCGACAAATGTACACACAGTCAAAGCTATGGTTTTTTCAACAGTCATGCATGGACATAAGAGCTGGACCATAAAGAAGGCTGAGCATCAAAGAATTGATGCTTTTCGAACTGTGGTGCTGGAGAAGACTCTTAAGAGTCCCTTGGACAGCAAGAAGATCAAAACCGTCAATCCTAAACGGGAAGATGCCCTGGAGAAGGAAATGGCAACCCACTCCAGGTATTCTTATCTGGAAAATCCCTTGGACAGAGAAGCCTGGTGGGCTACAGTCCAAGGGGTCACAGAGATTTGGACACAACTGAACGACAAATATTTTCTTTCTTTCTTTATTCTTTGGAAGGACTGATGATGAAGCTCCAATACTTTGGCCACCTGTTGTGAAGAGCAGACTCATTGGAAAAGACCCTGATGCTGGGAAAGACTGAGGGCAAGAGGAGAAGCGGGCAGAGGATCAGATGACTAGATGGCATCACTGACTCAGTGGACATGAGTTTGAGCAAACTCAGGGAGATAGTGAAGGACAGGGAAGCCTGGTGTGGTACAGTTCGTGGGGTTGCAAAGAGTCAGACACGACTTAGGGACTGAACAGCTACCAGGTGGTTGGTTCGGCAGTATAGAATCCACCTGCCAATGCAGGGGACACGGGTTCAATCCGAGTCGGGAAGATCCCCTGGAGAAAGAAATGGCAACCCACTCCTGTATTCTTGTCTGGGAAATCCCATGTACAGAGGAGCCTGGTGGGCTACAGTCCACGGGGGTCTCAAAGAGTCAGACATGACTTGGGGACTAAACACCAACAACTAATCCCATACTCCCAACCCGTTCCTCCCCTCCCCACCTCCCGCTTGGCAACCAAAGTCTGTTCTGTGTTCTCGGGTCTGTTTCCGTTTCATAGATAAGCCCATTCGTGAGACTCACAGTGTTGAAATGGTAGACACTGATTTGGACCGTGAAGGAGATCAGCCCTGGGATTTCTTTGGAAGGAATGATGCTGAAGCTGAAACTCCAGTACTTTGGCCACCTCATGTGAAGAGTTGACTCATTGGAAAAGACTCTGATGCTGGGAGGGATTGGGGGCAAGAGGAGAAGGGGACGACAGAGGATGAGATGGCTGGATGGCATCACTGACTCAACTCTGGGAGTTGGTGATGGTCATGGGGTTGCAGAGAGTCGGACACGACTGAGCGACTGATCTGATCTGATCATCTATCTTATCTACCTACCTAGGAAAATATCATAGCAAATATTTGGAGTGAAAGTCCGAGTACGAGGTGGGTTTTGCACAATAATTCAGTAAAAGGTAGAGACTCCAAATTGCTGTAACCGCAGTCCTTGTTGCGATCTAACCCTAATCTGGAACCATACCTGGACTAAACCTTTAAGCTATGCAAATGAGCAAGGATTCCAGACCCTGCCTTCGGAAGGCCTGGGGTAGGGAGGAGGGTGGTGGGAGGGAGCCTATAATAAGTGGAGGCTGAGAAGGGAAGGACCAGAACTCCTTCCCGTTACTGCTGGCTCTCCCAGATGCAGGGCCCTCTTTATGCTCCCAGACAGCTCACCGTCTTGAGATTTGCCATGCTATCGAAGTCAAGGACACCTCAGAAACGGAAACGAAAGCCTGTGTATGGCCGGAGGACCAAAGCGTCAAACGGCCCCCAATTGCTGAGACAGCTCTCCCCTAACACCCCCAGCACCAGCTTAGCCTGCAGGTGGTTCCCGGAAGCCCGGAGGAACACAAGACAAGGTATGCTCTTTGCAATGACATTTTCCAACTCAATTCCTGGTTCATAAGAAAGATGTTGATTTCATAGAGGTAAATCTTGCCATGGGCCACCTTACAGAAATCTTAACTTTGCCTTCCAGAGCTGGTTTGTTTCTTCTCCAGGGAGGATGTAGGTCTGCATGCAAATATATCTTTTCCTTTGCAGTTGAGCCTCTGTCTCTCCTTCTCTTGCATTTGGTGGTTTCTCTTTGGAAGCTGAATTGACCAAATTGAGGTTGGGTCTTTGAGCAGCTAGTGGAAAGAGAGGAGTGGGCACAGAGGTTAGTGGATGGGTGAAGAGGAAAGGCCGGTGGGTGCTTTATCAGTTGAACCAGGATCATGGCTAAAAGCGCTCCTCCACAGCACCAGGCTCCAACATGGGATGGGCACAGATGCCCAAGAGCAGTCATAATCACCCTTGAAAATCCCTTAAGTCACTTTTGTTACCTTTTTAAAATCCAGTTATCTTCCAAGGTAAGAACAAGATTACCTAATTGAGTACAGCTGAATTGACTGTTGTGTTTAGAAATGTCATTACTTTTCCCTCCTTCAAAAAAAAAAAAAAAAAAAAACAAACTTCAAATATGGAATCACCCCAGTCCAGAGCTGACCTTATGTAAGTTAACATGAAAATACTGAGCATTTGTTCTATCTCTGTAAAACTTGTAAGATCTTTTTCCTCCCTTGGTTTAATCTGAGGCTCATGGCCCTTACTCCCATCCCTTTGAAACTGACATTCTGGGCCTCATGTAAACACCATCTTCAGCTTCCTTCTGCATATTTTTTTTGTAGTCCCACATTCCTTGGATGGGCTTCCCAGGTGGCACAGTGTTTAAAAAATACCCACCTGCGAATGCAGGAGACACAGGACACTCGGTTCGATCTCCAGGCCAGGAAGACCCCCTGGAGGAGGAAATGGCAACCTACTCCTATATTTCTTTCTTGGGAGCCTCATGGGCTACCGTCCATGGGGTCACAAAGAGTTGGACCCGACTGAGCCCACACACAGTGGATAAAGGCTTTCCAGGTAGCGCTAGTGGTCAAGAACCCGCTTGCCGATGAGGGAGACAAAAGAGACGCTGGTTTTATCTCTGGGTTGGGAAGATCCCCTGGAGTAGGAAATGGCAACCCACTCCAGTATTCTTGCCTGGAGAATCCCCATGGACAGAAGAGCCTAGCTTCTTCAGTCCATTGACATGACTAAAGTGGCTTAGCTTTACCTGCACAGGGAATTCAGCCTTTGGAACCCCACAGACAGGGAGAGGGTTGTGTGCCTGAGGGTGAGGTTGGAGTTGGGGATGTTAGAGGAAGGTGCTCCTTAGTGGGTGGGGTGCCTGCAAAGCTCTGCTAGTTCCCACAGCTGCCACAGACATCCTGGCTCTGAGAAACCTGCAAACCCTACAAACGTATTGGTTTATTCCTTTAGGCAATATTTGAGTCTTTCCTGTGGATTCTAACTAGAATGAGATAAGGGCAGTTACTACCTTAAGGAGGATGGATACATTCTGCTGGAGGAGACAGAGGTTTTTTGGTTTTTAATCTACATTTAGCAAAATGTCAGCTCACATTGAGCACCTATGTGTACCAGGCCCTAGGGAATGGGGTTCTGCTTCATTGAAGAAACTCACATCTAGTAGGGAAAAGGTGAAACAGGATTTTTGGCAAAACACCACTGACAGTCCAGTGGTTAAGACTCTGCACTTTCAATGCAGGGGGCATGTGTTCAATCCCTGATCAGGGAACTAAGATCCTACATGCCATGCAGCACAGCCAAAAATTGAAAGGAAAAAAAAAGGCAAAACACATAACAAGTGTTAAGTCATCAGTCCTTTTAATCAACTGCAATGATGGCTGTGAAGAAGTATCAGGTACAGTGATGGGGTGCTACAGAGGACCTTAAGAAAATGAAGGAAACATTTTGCATCATTTCTCTTAGTAAATCTTTGAAATCTAGTATATATTTCAGATAAATATGGAATACTTATGGGTTGCTAGGATAAAGAATGGGGAGAAGTGATAGTTAAGGAGTTTAGGATGCACATGTACACACCTCTTCTTAATAGCTTCTGCTTCTGTTAGACCCATGTCATTTCTGTCCTTTATTGAGCCCATCTTTGCATGAAATGTTCCCTTGGTATCTCTAGTTTTGCTGAAGAGATCGCTAGACTTTCCCATTCTATTCTTTTCCTCTATTTCTTTTTCACTGATCGCTGAGAAAGGCTTTCCTACCTCTCCTTACTATTCTTTGGAACTCGGCATTCAGATGGATATATCTTTGCTTTTCTCCTTTGCCTTTCCCTTCTCTTCTTTTCTCAGCTATTTGTAAGGCCTCCTCAGACAGCCATTTTGCCTTTCTTCTTTCATTTTGTATTTCTTTTTCTTGGGGATGGTCTTGATCCCTGCCTCCTGTACAATGTCAGGAACCTCCACCCATAGTTCTTCAAGCACTCTATCAGATCTAATCCCTTGAATCTATTTCTCACTTCCATTGTATAATCATAAAGGATTTGATTTAGGTCATACCTGAATGGTCTAGTGGTTTTTCCCTACTTTCTTCAATTTATGTCTGAATTTGGCAATAAGGAGTTCATAGTCTGTGCCACAATCAGCTCCCGGTCTTGTTTTTGCTGACTGTATAGAACTTCTCCATCTTTATCTGCAAAGAATATAATCAGTCTGATTTTGGTGTTGACCATCTGGTGATGTCCATGTGTAGAGTCTTTTCTTGTGTTGTTGGAAGAGGGTGTTTGCAATGACCAGTGCGTTCTCTTGACAAAACTCTATTAGCTTTTGCTCTGCTTCATTCTGTACTCCAAGGCCAGATTTGCCTGTTACTCCAGGTGTTTCTTGACTTCCTACTTTTGCATTCCAGTCCCCTATAATGAAAAGGACATCTTTTTTGGGTGTTAGTTCTAGAAGGTCTTGTAGGTCTTCATATTAAGAAGAGATGGCAAGAATATACAAAAGAGCTATACAAAAAAGATCTTCACGACCCAGACAATCACAATGGTGTGATCACTCACCTAGAGCCAGACATCCTGGAATGCGAAGTCAAGTGGGCCTTAGGAAGCATCGCTATGAACAAAGCTAGTGGAGGTGATGGAATTCCAATTGAGCTATTTCAAATCCTAAAAGATGATGCTGTGAAAGTGCGGCACTCAATGTGCCAACAAATTTGTAAAACTCAGCAGTGGCCACAGGACTGAAAAAGGTCAGTTTTCATTCCAATCCCAAAGAAAAGCAAAACCAAAGAATGCTCAAACTACTACACAACTGCACTCATCTCACATGCTAGTAAAGTAATGCTCAGAATTCTCCAAGCCAGGCTTCAACAGTATGTAAACCATGAACTTCCAGATGTTCAAGGTGGATTTAGAAAAGGCAGAGGAAGCAGAGATCAAATTACCAACATCTGCTGGATCATGGAAAAAGCAAGAGAGTTCCAGAAAAACATCTATTTCTGCTTTGTTTACTATACCAAAGCCTTTGACTGTGTGGACCACAACAAACTCTGGAAAATTCTTAAAGAGATAGGAATACGAGACCACCTGACCTGCCTCTTGAGAAATCTGTATGCAGGTCAGGAAGCAACAGTTAGAACTGGACATGGAACAACAGACTAGTTCCAAATAGGGAAAGGAAAACTGGACATGGAACAACAGACTAGTTCCAAATAGGGAAAGGAATACATCAAAGCTGTATATTGTCACCCTGCTTATTTAACTTATATGCAGAGTACATCATGAGAAACGCTGGACTGGAAGAAGCACAAGCTGGAATCAAGATTGCTGGGAGAAATATCAATAACCTCAGATATGCAGATGACACCATCCTTATGGCAGAAAGTGAAGAAGAACTGAAGAGCCTCTTGATGAAAGTGAAAGAGGAAAGGGAAAAAATTGGCTTAAAACTCAACATTCAGAAAACTAAGATCATGGCATGTGGTCCCATCACTTCATGGCAAATAGATGGAGAAACAATGGAAACAATGACAGACTGTATTTTTGGGGGCTCCAAAATCACTGCAGATGGTGACTGCAGCCATGAAATTAAAAGACGCTTTCTCCTTGGAAGAAAAGTTATGACCAACCTAGACAGCATGTTAAAAAGCAGAGACGTTACTTTGCCAACAAAGGCCTGTCTAGTCAAAGCTGTGATTTTTCCAGTAGTCATGTATAGACATGAGAGTTGGACTATAAAGAAAGCTGAGTGCCGAAGAATTGATGCTTTTGAACTGTGGTGTTGGAGAAGACTCTTGAGAGTCCCTTGGACAGCAAGGAGATCCAACCAGTCCATCCTAAAGGAAATCAGTCCTGAATATTCACTCGAAGGACTGATGCTAAAGCTGAAGCTCCAATACTTTGGCCACCTGATGCGAAGAACTGACTCATTTGAAAAGACCCTGATGCTGGGAAAGATTGAAGGCAGCAGGAGAAGGGGATGACAGAGGATGAGAGGGTTGGATGGCATCACTGACTCCATGGACATGAGTTTGAGTAAACTCCGGGAGTTGGCAATGGACAGGGAGACCTGGCGTGCTGCAGTGCATGGGGTCACAAGGAATCGGACATGACTGAGCGACTGAACTGAACTGAACTATACACCCCGCTATATTTAAAATGGATAACTAACAAGGACTTACTGTATAGCACATGGAATCTGCCCAGATTATGTGCCAGCCTGGATGGGGAGAATGGATACATGTTTATGTATGGGTGAGTCCCTTCTCTGTTCTCCTGAAACTATGGAAACATTGTTAATCCGCTATGCCTGTGTGAGTGCTAAGTCATGTCCAACTCTTTTGCAACCTCACTGTAGCCCTCCAGGCTCCTCTGTCCATGGGATTCTCCAGGCAAGAATTCTGGAGTGGGTTGCCATGCCCTCCTGCAGGGGATCTTCCTGACCCAGGGATCAAACCTGCGTTGCTTGTGTCTCCTGCATTGGCAAGCGGGTTCTTTACCACTAGTTCCATTTGAGAAGCCCCCCAGCGCTCCCGCCCAGCCAATATGAAATAAAAACTTTGTTGTTTTTTTTTTTAAAGAAAGTGAATGATGTCACCTGGGGCAAACGTTGGATGGGCATCTCCAGAAAGTCCTTGAGGCCTTCAGATTTAAGATGAGGTGGAAAGGCAGGCAGGGAGGGTCCAGATAAAGCAAGGTGGTATCTAGAAGGTTCTTAAGGGAGTTATCCCATCACATTTTGAAAGGATGACTCTGGCTATGGTGGGAGGAGTGGCTTAGACCTGGGAGTGTCTGGATGGATGGGCCTGGAAAACTGGGGCTGCCCTGGGAGGGTAGAGGGGAAAGAGAGTCAAAGAGATGAACAGGAGGGTGAGAAGGAACATTGGCCTGAACTTGGGCAGGCGGGGATGGACAGAGGCAGGGGACTCATTAGGAGCTCTTAGGAGGCAGAATAGAGTTCCAGGCAGGAAGAGAGGATAAGGCATATGATGGACAGACTTGGGCTTGACCCATCTAGGAAGACTGGGCTACCTGGAGGTTGTCCCAGTGAAGTACCTGCATGGTACTCAGCATTCTTTTGAGAGCTGGACATGAACAGTGCTAACTAAACTCTTTGTTGTTGCTGTTATTTAGTCACTAAGTCGTGTCCAGCTCATTTGTGACCTCATGGACTGTAGCCCGCCAGGCTCCTCAGTCCATGGGGTTTCCCAGGCAAGAATACTGGAGTGGGTTGATTGCCATTTCCTTCTCCAGGACATCTTCCTGACCTAGGGATCGAACTCATGGCTCCTGCATTGGCAGGTGGATTCTTTACCACTGAGCCACCAGGGAAGAACAACTAAACCCATGAATTCGATTAATCTTCATAATAACCCTCTAACCTTGTGCTTCAAGCCAAACTTTCTGCCATAATGGAAATGTTCTATATCAGGGCTGCCCAGAACAGCAGCCACAGGCCCCTGGCAGCTGGGCCTTTGAAATATAAATAGTGCGACTGAGGAGCTGAACATCTAATTGAATTTAATTTGAATTGAATTAATTCAAGTTTAAGAACTGATGCTTGATTCTGTTACTGAAGAAATTTTAAGTGTTTTTGAAATAACTTGGTTATATAGTTCTACTTTTGAATATTGATATTATCTTCAAAGGAAATTTGAAATACATAGAAATACCATTTAAACTGTTCTTGATAACATTTTGACTAATTTTTCAAGGGCAAATTTTTTGAAATCTAAATGGACATCAAGTATTTCCCAATGAAGTTTTGACATCTAAATTGAGATACATTGTAAATGTGAAATATAGGCCAGATTTTGAAGATTTACCGAGAAAAATTATGTATGTAAAGTGTCCCATTATTAATTTTTTATGTCAATTACCTATTGAAATAATAAACTTGGAGGGACTTCCTAGGCGACTCAGTGGTTAGGAATCATTGTTGTTAAGTCAATGAATGATATGAATAGTCCTGTCACTTTCACTGACGGGACCCAGGTTCAAACCCTAGTTGGGGAACTGTCCTGCAAGCTGTATACTGTGGCCAAAAAGAAAATGAGATAAGCTTAGATATAATTGAGTTAAATGAAGTATATTTATTACATATAAATAATATTTAAATGGTAATTGCCAAAGCCTGCTAACTGGTCTCTCTGTTGTTATTGCTGTTGCTCAGTCGCTAAGTTGCGTCTGACTCTTTGCGACCCCACGCCAGGCTCCCCTGTCCTTCACCATCTCCCGAAGTTCGCTCAAACTCATGTCCATGGAGTCAGTGATGCTATCTAACCATCTCATCCTCTGCCACCTGCGGTCTCCCTGCTCCAGGGCCAAATCTCCTCCAACAGCCAGAGATATTTTTAAAAGTGTAAATCTGAACATGCTATTCCCTGTCTAAAACACTTCAATGGCTTCTCCATTCCAAATATATCAAATGTAAATTCTTTCCCATGGCCTGGCACTCATTTGATGCTCATTCAAATATTTGTTGAAAAAATAATGGAAAAAAAAATTTTTTTATTTGTTTCAAACCTATGTGTTTTAAACTTAAAAACATTTTAAATTGAAAATTTTAAACACTTAAAATTTATTATTCATGGGGATTCCCTGGCGGTCCAGTGATTAAGACTTGGTGTTTTCACTGCTGGGACCTGGGTTCAGTCCTTGGTTGAAGAACTTAGGTCCTAAAAGTCAAAAAATTATTACTCAGGATAACATCCCATCTGCAATAGAAGTCCATTTTCGTGAATCATCTCCATCACTGGGTATTCATCTTTTAAGTTTTTAACTATGGTCAGTTTGCTGGGTGAAAAAGTACCTTGTTTTAATTTAGATAGTAACTAGGTTGGCTACCTTCTGTTTGTTCATTATTTACTATTTGGTTTTATGGCCAAATTAATTAATAAAACTTTGTTTTTATCAAAAAATATTCTTTTCTGCAAGAAGGATTTCCATCCTTTGCCTATGTCATGACTATTTTTTCTCTATCATTCATTGACTTAACAACAATGATTTTTGTTTGTTTATTTCATGAGTATTTTTTCCCTATTTGTCATTTGTTGGCTTAACAAGAATATATATATATATATATATATATATATATATATATTTTTTTTTTTTTTTTAATTTGGCTGCACTGCTCAGATTCAGGATCCAAGTTCCCTGACCAGGGATTGAAAGTGCAGAGTCCTAACCACTGGACTTTCAGGGAATTCCCAACTAAATATTTTGAAAAATAATCTTCTAGAAGAAAATGAATGCTCGCAAATAAATCTAATTAATTTAAAATACAAGTTAAGAAAAAGATTGGTGTGTGTGTATATTAGGAAAATGATTGATAAAGAAGAATAAATAGTAGTTGATATTTATATGGCAGGCTTCCCTGGTGGCTCAGTGGTAAAGAACCCACCTGCCAATGTAAGAGATGTAGATTCGATTGCTGGATTAGGAAGATCCCCTGGAGAAGGAAATGACAGTCCACTCAGATATTCTTGCCTGGGAAATTCCAAGGACAGAGAAGCCTGGTGGGCTATATAGTCCATGGGGTTGCATACAACTTAGCAACTAAACAATAACAAGAACAATTTACATGGTAAATGCCATTTTACCTAGAGCATTCTGCATCTGCGGTCTTTTTTTTTTTTTGTAAAGGTTCAGATATTAAATAGTTTGGACCACACAATCTGTCTCAACCACTCCAGTGTGCTACCCTAAGAGCCACAGGCAATAAATGAATGGCTGTGGCCCTGTTCCAATAAACCTTATTAATGGATACTGAAATGTGAAGTTTCATAATTTTTCAAAATACTATTCACTGATCTTTTTCCCCCAACCGTTGACAAAAAATGTAAAAACCATTCTTCATTCTCGGGCTATACAAAAACAGGAAGTAGACCAGAAAAATGTGGCCCACGGGCTACAGTCGGCCAACCCTTGCTTTATCGCTTTTGAACTTGACTGTAGCTCAGTGAGATTGACGGAAGCAGGATTCTCCGCTTTCAACACATGTAGAGGCAGGTTCAGGGAGGAGAGGGCACAGAGCTGATTGGGTTCTGCCCTGTGGCTCACAGATGCTCAAAGGAGAAGCCAACAGCAAACAATTCATTGGAAGCCAAAAGCTTTTATTCAAATCCAAACTGTTACAGGTTTTAGAAACTTAAGTTTGTAATGAATTTAAAGTTTTAACAAATTCCTCCCAAGACTAAATACTTCAAAGAAAGAATACCATGTCCCTTTGAGAATAGTTATTTGAATACTTTGCTTGCCAAACTGGATCCCGTCAGGGCTACCCACTTTAAAACTCAGCAGGTGGGTTTTTCTTTTTAATGTTTATTTTTTCATTTGGCTGCGATGGGTCTCAAGTGTGGTATGCAGGATCTTCAGTTGCCGCCTTCAGAATCTTTGGTTGGGTCCTCTGGGATCTAGATCCCTAAGCAGGGATCCAGTTCCCTAAGGAGGGATCCAACCTGAGTCCCCTGCATTGGGAGCAACTAAGTCAACCAAGCGGTGGAGCCCCAGCTTCAGAGTGTAGACAGACTTAGAATCCTGGTCCTAACACTTGCTGTGTGACTTTGGACAAACTACTGCCAACCTCTGCATAAACCAATCATCTTTTAGTGTTGTTGTTTTTCAAATCTGAATCAATGACATAAAAATATGGGTCAAACCTCACTTTTTGTCCTCACGTGAAGTAATACAAATTGCTTGCTGTTGTTGTTTAGTCGCTAAGTTGTGTCCAAATCTTTTGCAACCCCATGGACTGTAGCTGGCCAGTTCCTCTGTCCGTGAGATTTCCCAGGCAAGAATACTGGAGTGGGTTGCCATTTCCTTCTCCAGGGATTCTTTCCAGACCAGGAATTGAACCCAAGTCTCCTGCATTGGCAGGTGGATTCTTTAACGCTGAGCCAGCAGGGAAGCCCAGATTCCTTTGACCCCCACGTTTATTTAAGGCTCCAGTAATCTCAAGGCTCATAGGACCAAGAGGCCTGAAGAACACTTAGTGTGTCTCTACTCTGACCCTACCTGAATAGGTAAACAGAAATAACCCGCCTTGCATTGTCAAGGGTAATTTTGAATGATTAAGCTTTATAAATGTTGCCAAGTCTTTAGGAACACAACCTACCCAGAAAATATGGGAGCCTGGAATCCATCCTACCCAGCTAGTGTGAAAAGTGGAGTTAAAAGTAAAAAAAAGTAACAGGACTTCCCTGATGGTCCAGTGGCCAATGCAAAGGACCTGGGTTTAACAGGTTTGATCCCTGGTCTGGGAACTAAGATCCCACATGTGTGCAATCAAAAAGTAAAATTTGAAAAATAAGTTTTAAAAAAAGTAAGGAAAGTAGCTGGCACAGGGTGGGCCAGGCTAAATAATGGCTGTTTGTATTAGTTCAGTGGCGGAGTATTAATCCAGGAATTTCTGGGCTGTGGGTTTTAAAATTTGACAGGCCTGCCTGAGTTAGAGCAAGCTGGTGTGACCTCCTATGGAGTGGGGCTAAAGCTGCAACAGTAGAAATCTTTTGTGTCTTGTTTTGTTTGAAATAACAGCTTTAGTGAGATATCCTCTACATACTGCACAACTCTCCTAGGTGTATAATTAATTAGTTATTTTTTGGCTGTGCTGGGTCTTCGCTGCTGCAGGTGGGTTCTACTTGTGGTATCTCTTCCTTGCAGTGGCTTCCCTTGTGGTGGCGTCTCTCTTGCAGAGCACAGGCTCTAGGGCGTTCTGGCACCCGGGCTTAGTTGCTGCACTGAACCCACACTCCTGCGTCTCCTGCATTGTAGGCGAATTCTTTACTGCTGAGCCACAGGGATTGTCCAGCCTGTCCTGAGTGCTTCCCACGAATTCATCTACGTGTCCTAACAACCCCACGGGCAGAGAGCTGTGCTTGCGGTTGTCCAATGTGCGCATAGTACCAAGTGTGAGGCAAGGGATCAGAGTTGGGCAGGGTCAGAGACAAGGGAGAAGGTGGAAGGCAGAAGGGAGAAGGGAGGGTCAGGGAGAAGGGAGAAAGTCGACAGTGGGGCGGGGGAGCGGGAGGCAGAGGAAGTTTTAAGATGTTCATTTTGATAGTTGGGGAGGGGGATACTCATTCCTATGCATTTGTAAAACCGACAGAACTGTACAAAGAATGAATGTCATCTATTTGGCGCATGGCTGCACTGGGTCTTGATTGTGGCATGTGGGATCTAGTTTCGTGACCAGGGGTAGAATCTGGGCCCCCAGGCAGTTGGAGCACGGACTCTTAGCCACTGGACCACCAGGGAAGTATCAAGAGTGAACTTTTAATGCACACAAATTGTGTTAAAAGTCAAGAGGGATATTGAGGGGGGGTGGTCCCAGGACAAAATGCAGACAGTAACAAATGAATCCAACTATATACTACAAGTATTTGACAAAAGCTCACTGAAGGGGGTGGGAGAAAAGAGAAGCTGACTTAAATGACTTTGGACAATGGCATTTTTAATGGAAACTATGAAGCTAAAATCAAAGCACTGGACATTTTTGAAAAAGGTAGAGGATAGGGTGTAAAACCCAGCCCAAGAACCTCTGGCCAATCTTGCTTCTGGTAACAAAGGCTCTGTCTGTGCACACTGCCCTGTGATGAGACAAGTGTCTGCCAAGAGGGGCACTTCTATTTCAAACAAAGGGGCTGTGTAGGCGAGTCCTGGCCCTGCCTACGACCCGGAGCCATTACCCCACTTTACAGACGGGCAAGCCAAGACAGAAGAGGAGGTTAACTGATCCAAGAACTGGCCCAATAAAGGGTCAAGGTTTAGCTTCTGGAAGTAACTCAAAATACCTAGGAACAGATGAATAGAGAAATAAAAGTTGTACATCCTACCATGGAATATTATTCATCCAGAAAAAGGACCTACACACTGACACACGCTATCTTGATGAACTTTGAAGATAACAGGCTGAGTGAAATAAGCCAGACACAAAAGGCCACATATTCTCTGATTCCATTTATGCGAAATGTTCAGAATAAGTTTATCCATAGAGACAGAAAGCAGATTTGTGGTTGCCAAAGGCTGTGGGGATGGGAAATATAGACTTAGTGCATGCGTGCTAAGTCATTTCAGCTGTATCCAACCCTTTGCGACCCTATGGACCATAGCCCACCAGGCTCCTCTGTCCATGGGATTCTCCAGGCAAGAATACTGGAGTGGGTTGCTATGTCCTCCTCCAGGAAGGAGGGGTTGAACCTGTGTCATCTATGTCTCCTGCATTCGCAGGCAGGTTCTTTACCACTTAGGGCCACCTGGGAAGCCCCAGTGGGTAGAGGATTGGGGGGGGAAATGAAAATATTCAATTGGCCATGGTGATGGTTGTACAAATCTCTGAATACACCTGAATTAATGATACACCTAGGAGGACTTCCCGGTGGTCCAGTGGTTAAGAATCCACCTGCCAATGCAGTGGATATGGGTTCCATCCCTGGCCCAGGAAGATTGCACATGCCGTGGGGCAACTAAACCCATGCCCATGAGCCTAGAGCCTGTGCTCTGCAGCAAGAAGCCTGAGCACCAGGACCAAGAGTAGCCACGACTCACCACAGATAGAGAGGGCCCGTGTGCAGAAACAAAGACCTGGTGCAGCAGTAAATACATAAAAGATTTATGCAGAACTACACAAAGGTCCGTCTAGTCAAGGCTATGGTTTTTCCAGTGGTCATGTATGGATGTGAGAGTTGGACTGTGAAGAAAGCTGAGCGCCGAAGAATTGATGCTTTTGAACTGTAGTGTTGGAGAAGACTCTTGAGAGTCCCTTGGACTGCAAGGAGATCCAACCAATCCATTCTAAAGGAGATCAGTCCTGGGTGTTCTTTGGAAGGACTGACGCTAAAGCTCCACCTGAATTAATTAGAAACTCCAATACTCTGGCCACCGCATGCGAAGAGTTGACTCATTGGAAAAGACTCTGATGCTGGGAGGGATTGGGGGCAGGAGGAGAAGGGGATGACAGAGGATGAGATGGCTGGATGGCATCACCGACTCGATGGACACGAGTTTGGGTGAACTCCAGGAGTTGGTAATGGACAGGGAGGCCTCAGTTCAGTTCAGTTCAGTCGCTCAGTCATGTCCGACTCTTTGCGACCCCATGAATCATAGCATGCCAGGCCTCCCTGTCCATCACCAACTCCCGGAGTTCACCCAGACTCACGTCCATCGAGTCAGTGATGCCATCCAGCCATCTCATCCTCTGTCGTCTCCTCCTCCTGCCCCCAATCCCTCCCAGCATCAGAGTCTTTTCCAATGAGTCACCTCTTCGCATGAGGTGGCCAAAGTACTGAAGTTTCAGCTTTAGCATCATTCCTTCCAAAGAAATCCCAGGGCTGATCTCCTTCAGAATGGACTGGTTAGATCTCCTTGCAGTCCAAGGGACTCGCAAGAGTCTTCTCCAACACCACAGTTCAAAAGCATCAATTCCTCGGTGCTCAGCCTTCTTCACAGTCCAATTCTCACATCCATACATGACCACTGGAAAAACCATAGCCTTGACTAGACAGACCTTTGTTGGCAAAGTAATGTCTCTGCTTTTGAATATGCTATCCAGGTTGGTCATAACTTTCCTTCCAAGGAGTAAGTGTCTTGTGCTGCAGTTCATGGGGTCGCAAAGAGTCAGACACGACTGAGCGACTGAACTGAACACCTCAAAGAGAGGAGTTCTTAAAAAACAGTCTTTCCTGGGATGGTGATGCTGAAGGCCCTGGGACCATGCTCTGAGAACCTGCTTTGGGGTGACTTGTATAATGTGGATCAGAAAGTGCTAGAGAAGTTCTGGTGACCCCCGGGGGAAAAGGGGACAAAAGAGTTTTTCCATAGCGCCAGCCCTGGCAGAACCTGGGAGCCCATTGTACCCTGGAGGAGGCAACCAAGAGAAATGGTACTAGGGTGGAGGTCTCAGATAAGGGCCCCTTGGACCCCCCACCACCAACCAAGACTCGAGAGCCCTGGGTTCTCAGCCTTCTCATCTCAGGTTCCCTGGAGCTCTGCTCTAATGCTATATGGTTTTGATATGTTTCCTCTAGATGTTATTATTACAGTATTATATGCACATGATAAAATTATTATATGCACAGAAAAAATTCAAACAGTACAGCAGGAATCGACACACTTTCCATTAAGGGCCAAGTAAGTACTTGGTAAGTACTTTTGGCTTTGCAGGCCTTGTATATAACCTCTGATCTCTATTGCAGCTATTAATTTTGCCTTCATCTGGTGAAAGTAGCGATAGATAACACACATATGAATGAATGCTGTGTTCCAACAAAACTTAATTTTTTAAAATAATTTTATTTATTTATTTATATTCCTCTTTGGCTGTGCTGGGTCTACATCGCTGCCAGGGCTTTTCTCTAGTTTTGGCGAGCAGGGGCTATCTTCCGTTGCCGTGCACAGGCCTCTTGGGCTTCTCATTGTGGTAGATTCTCTTGTTTCAGAGCATGGGCTCTAGAGCACAGCCTCAATAGTTTTGGTACAAGGGTCCAATTGTTCTGAGGCAAGTGGGATCTTCTCGCATCAGGGATCGAACCCATGTCTCCTGCAATGGCAGGAGGATTCTTTACCACTGAGCCACCAGGGAGGCCAAAATTTAATTTTTTAATATGGAAATTTAAAACAATTTACTGGAGTTTAGTTCATTTACAATTTATGTTTAGTTCAGCTGCTCAGTCGTGTCTGACTCTGCGATGCCATGGACTGCAGCACGCCAGGCTTCCCTGTCCATCACCAACTCCTGGAGTTTGCTCAAACTCATGTCCATTAAGCCAGTAATGCCATCCAACCATCTCATCCTCTGTTGTCCCCTTCTCCTCCCACCGTCAATCTTTCCCAGCATCAGGCCTTTTCCAGTGAGTCAGTTGTTCGCATCAGGTGGCCAAAGTATTGGAGTCAGCTTCAGCATCAGTCCTTGCAATGAATATTCATGACTGATTTCCTTTAGGGTGGACTGGCTGGATCTCCTTGCAGTCCAAGGGATTCTCAAGACTCTTCTCCAACACCACAGTTCAAAAGCATCAATTTTTTGGCGCTCAGCCTTCTTCACAGTCCAACTCTAACATCCATACATGATCACAGGAAAAACCATAGCCTTGACTAGATGGACCTTTTTGGCAAAGTAATGTCTCTGCTTTTTAATATGCTGTCTAGGTTGGTCATAACTTTTTTTTCCAAGGAGCAAGTATCTTTTAATTTCATGCCTGCAATCACCATCTGCAGTGATTTTTGGAGCCCAAGAAAATAAAGTTTGTCACTGTTTCCATTGTTTCCCCATCTATTTGCCATGAAGTGATGGGACTGGATGCCGTGATCTTAGTTTTTTGAATGCCAGGTTTTCAGTCAACTTTTTCACTTTCCTCTTTCACTTTCCTCTTTCCTTTTTCAAGGCTCTTCAGTTCTTCTTTGCTTTCTGCCATAAGGGTGGTGTCATCTGCATATCTGAGGTTGTTGATATTTCTCCTGGCAATCTTGATTCCAGCTTGTGCTTCATCCAGCCCAGCGTTTCTCATGATGTACTCTGCATATAAGTTATTATTGTCACCCATAATAAGCAGGGTGACAATATACAGCCTTGACGTACTCCTTTCCCGATTGGGAACCAATCTGTTGTTCCATGTCTGGTTCTGACTGTTGTTTCTTGACCTGCATACAGATTTCTCAGGAGTAAGGTAATGTGGTCTGGTATTCCCATCTCTTTAAGAATTTGTGTTAGTTCAGGTGTATAGCAATTATCTACTTTATATATAGTAGTATTGAATATATGGGACTTTCTCAGTAGCTTAGCAGATCGAGACTCTGGTTCGATTCTTGGGTCAGGAAGATCCCCTGGAGGAAGAAATTGCAACCCACTCCAGTATTCTTGCCTAAAAATCCCATGGACAGAGGAGCTTGGTGGGCCACAGTCCAGTGAGTGGATAGGACTGAATGATTAAGCACAGCACAGTATATATATATATATATATGTCAAGCCCAGTCTCCCAGTTTATCTCTTACTCCTTGAAATAAACCTTATTTTTAAAAACAAGTACTTGCATTTTTGGCCAGTGGGCCTTAGTTTACTAATTCCTGTGGAAAAGTAAAGTTAAAAAAATTAATAAACAAACATGGAATCTCCTCCTGTTCCCAAATTCCTCCAAGGAAACCACTGTTAATTTTCTTGCATATTAGTATTGTGGCTAAAAGCGCAAAAGTCAAGTTTTTATATAAAGGCAAAATAAAACAAGCCAGGTGGCATCATAATTTTCAGTGAAACCCAAAAAGCCCAAACCATTTTTTTACTCCCTTAAATACCTTGAATGTAACAGAGATTAAAAACATGCTTTTTTAAAATGTATTTTTATTTGGCTGTGCTGGGTCTTAGTTGTGGTATATAGGATCTAGTTCCCTGACCAGGGATCGAACCCATCCCCACTGCCCGCGGAACACAAATTCTTAACCACATCACCATCAGGGAAGTCCGATTTTTTGTTTGTTTCATAATTTTACTTATTTATTTTTGGCTGTGCTGGGTCTTCGCTGCTGTGAGAGCTTTCTCTAGCTGCAGCGAGTGGGAGCCACTCTCTAGGTGTGGTGTGAGGGCTTCTCATTGCGGTGGCTTCTCTTGTTGAGCATGGGCTCTAGGGCTCGTGAGCTCAGTACTTGCAGTTCCTGGGCTCCGGAGATCAGGCTCAACCGTTGTGGTGCATGCGCTTAGTTATTCCCAAGCATCTGGGATCCTCCCGGATCAGGGATAGAACCTTTGTCTCCTGCATTGGCAGGCAGATTCTTTACCACTGAGCCACCATGGAAACCCCCACGTTATTATTATTATTTTTTAATTGATAAAGCAAGTCAGAGTTGATAAATAACAATGGAAACGATTTAACATAAATGGTTCCTATCTTTAGGATAACTTAGTAGGTGTTCCAAAAATGTGTGTTGCATCATTTGATTTTAAAAAATACTCCAGAATGATAAGCATTCTCCTACAGAATCAGGGCAGTTCAAGTTAAATTTGGCCCAGTTAATTTAACCCAACATTTGAGCATCCATGTAGATTTATTAATTGCAGATTTATCTTCTTTGTCCTCTGCTTTTGAATTTCTACTCTCAGAGTATCTAAGAACTGAATTCTGTATTAATTTACCACTGCCTGCTTGCATTTATCTTCTTGGGACATTACTTCAAGTCAATAGCAGAATTAATCCAGGAAAAAACAAGGTTTTTAGGACTCAGCTAACAAGGACAGTCTTTCTCTAGGCCTTGAACATTTTTATTGTAAGAAAAAAATATCTTGATAACACCAAATCCTGAAACACATTGTTCCTTGCCATTTAAAGACACTATACTTGTTTAAAAAAAAAATTCAAAAGGCTCTCTCAAAATGTAGATTCTTAAAATATTGACAAGAGTTTCCTTTCTACTTTCCTTTGGTTGATGTGCTGAGCAGGAGCAGAGATTATTTATGAACAAAAACTACTCTAAAGAAATAATTATTAATATGGGATATTATCTTAAAAAAAAAAAAGAACAATCCCCAGGGTGCCTGGCACATAGTAACTGCTTGATAAAAGCTGTCCATTTTGTATGTAATTTTCTTTAAAAGGGACCTCAGTGTTCTCAAGTTGGTTGCCTCAGAACCTGAGACTCTTTCCCTATCAACCTTGATACCAAATGCCATTATTTTAATTAATTTAAATTCCCTGAGATCCCATCTGGCAGATAAAATCCAGTTGCTGCTTGCAACAGTCACTGTACTCCAAACAGTGGTGCAAAAAATCTGCTTGTTGCCAGCATGTGTATTCATTGAGTCAATCAAAATATTACTCCGTGTAACCTCCCTGGTGGTCCAGGGGCTGAAACTCCACATTCCCAATGCAGGGGGTTCAATCCCTGGTCAGGGCATTAGATTCCCACAGGCCATGACTAGGGCTTCCCTGGTGGCCCAGACGGTAAAGAATCTGCCTCCAATGCAGGAGACCGGGGTTTCATCCTTGAGTAGGGAAAATCCCCTGGAGAAGGGAATGGCTACCCACTCCAGTATTCTTGCCTGGAGAGTTCCATGGACAGAAGAGCCTGGAGGGTTACAGTCTGTGGGTTTGCAAAGAGTTGAACACGACGGAGCGACTAACACTTTCACTTCACATGCCACAACTATGACCCAGGGCAACCAAATAAATAAACATTAAAAAAATTTTTTTCCTGAACAAGAATTATGGAAGGAAAGACCTATTTCCTGAGCAGCCATAGAGCCTAGTATTAATAGCTTAGCTGTGCCCTGTGTCTACGTGTCCTAAGAGATGGGAGACAGGGGATCCAAGGATGTGACAACCTCACTGGCCAGGGGACCCACATCACGGCCTTAAAGCAACGTTCCTTTTTTTCTGCCTTCATCCAGACCTTGAGTATGGAGGTGCCGGAGAAGCATTCTGCATTTGTTGCAAGAGTGAATGATTGTATGTGAGGTTAAATACATTTTACTTTGAACGCATGGATGTTCTCCACCTTCATTTTCAAATGTCTTTGAAAATAATTTTCCAGGTCTGCAGTTTATTTTTAGGCCAATTAGGAGAAGAGTAAGTTGAGTCATTGAACAAGCTAATGCCAAGTCTGGAGGCATTTGTGTTTGTCACAGCTGCCACCAGCATTCAGTGGGTGGACCAAGGATTCGGATAAACATCCTACAGCGTGCAGGGAAAAAGTGAAGTGTTAGTTGCTCAGTCGTGTCCGACCCTTTGCCCTCCAGGCTCCTCTGTCCATGGGATTCTCCAGGCAGGAATACTGGAGTGGGTTGCCATTTCCTTCTCCAAGGGATCTTCTAGACCCAGGAATGGAACCCTTGTCTCCTGCATTAGCAGACGGATTCTTTACCATGGAGCCACCCTGGTTCAAATCTTTACCTTATTTGTTTTTATTAAAGTACATAAGATAAAATTTACCATTAATGACATTTCATCCATTCACCATGTTATGCAATCATCACCAGTATTTCTGGAACATTTTCACTACCTTGCTCCCAGAAACCACATATCCACTCAGTAGTCATGCCCTCCATCCCCATACCCAGCCTCTAGCAGCCATTAATCTGTTTTCTGTCTCTGGATTTGGCCATTCTGGATATTTCATATAAATGCACTCATACAGTATGTGGCCTTTTGTGGCTGGCTTTTTACTCAATGTAATGCCCTCAAGGTTTATTGAAACAGGTATACATGCTTCCTTTTTAAGGGCTGAGTAATATTCTTCTGTAGGATACATCGCCTTTTGTCAATCTATTCATCTGTCCGTGGAAATTTGGTTGTTTCCATGGAAACAATCTTTTGATAGGAAACTATCATGCCTCCTGCTGCAATGAACATCCGTGTACAAGTTTTCATTTGAGACCCTGTTTTCCATTCTGCTGGGTACATCCCCACGAGTGGCATAGCTGGGCCATCCTGTGCCAAGTCTATGTTTAACCTGTATTAAGAAGCCCTTCCCTTGTTTTTTATTACCTCTTAGCCCTTTCCTTCTTTGCGCCTTGGTTTCCTCTCCTGTAAAGAGGGGTGCATGGTTTTATTTCAAAGGGCAGTTGAGAGGACTAAACGAATGAGTTCCTGTAAGCCCTTGGCCCAGTGCCTGGCACGGGGAAGCACTCAATAAACACAAGCAATTACTATTGCTCTTGCCTGATTGTGGGCATTAAGATGCTCAAATACAAAGCATGCTACCTGGCTCTTTGAGGAGTTACTTATTATTTGGTTTACAATTCGTGCTAAGAAAATTCTGTCAAGAATGTGTGTGATGTGACAAACTTCTAGGCTGATACTGGTCAAACACGAGTCAATTGCCTTTTAAAACAAAGGGATGGTGGAGCTTCACTGGTGGCCCAGTGGTTAAGACTCCATGCTTCCAATGCAGGGGGCGTGGGTTTGATCCCTGGTCAGGGAACTAAGATATCCAATGTGCTGTGAGGCCAAAAAAATAAATAAATGATAAAACGAAAATAAAACATGGCTTCCCTGGTGGCTCAGTGGTAAAGAATCTGCCTGCTAACGCAGGAGACCCAGGTTCAATCCCTGAATTGGGAAGATCCCTGGAGAAGGGAATGGCTACCTGCTCCAGTGTTCTTGCCTGGGAAATCTCATGGACAGAGGAGCCTGGAGGGCTACAGTCCATGGGGCCACGGAGTTGGACACGACTGAGCCAGTGATACTTGATTGGTAAATGGCAGAGACTGAATTTAGTCTTGTCTTGGCTGCACTTGGTTTTCGTTGCGGCACGCAGGCTTTCTCTAGTTATGGCGAGCGAGTGCTCAGGCTTCTAGAGTTCTATCCTTGCTCCAGGAAGATCCCACATGCTGCAGCTACTGAAGTTCTCACCTCCTAGATAGAGCCCGTGCTCCACAGCAAGAGAATCCACTGCATTGAGAAACCTGAGCACGGCAACTGGAGAGCAGCCCCTGCTCCCTGTAACTTGAGAAAAGGCCGCACAGCAATGAAGACCCAGCACGGCCAAAAAAATAAATAAAATAAAATTATAAATCAAATTTATAAGACTCACAGAAAGGAAGGTTCCTGAAGATTTGGCATGAGCAGTGCCATTGAAAGGTGGCCTGTATCTCTTTTCAGAATGAGAAGATAGTGTAAACACAGATTATGAGGGTCCTGATTCCAGTGGGGTGGGGGGATTTCACATTGCAGGTATCAAATGAGTTGCTTAGCAATGTTTTTTTTTTTTTTATTGTGGCAATTTGGAGCCACACTGCTTGGGTTCAAATTTGGACTTCTCCGTTATCAGCTGTGTGACCTTGAGCCTGTTACTTAACCGGGAGCCTCAGTGACCTCCTCCATGAAACGGGCATCAGAGCACCTGCTTCTCACAGGGTTGCAGTGAGAGTGAAATGAACTGGGTAACACATGAAGTGCTTCAACAAGTTCCTGCCTCACAGTAAGGGCTGTTTAACGGAGCACTTACATTGTTTTTTTTCTTTTTTAATTACCCCATTGTTCCATAGTCTTGGGTTTCCCTGGTGGCTTAGATGGTAAAGAGTCTGCCTGCAATGCGGGAGACCCAGGTTCGATCCCTGGGTCGGGAAGATCCCCTGGAGAAGGAAATGGCCACCCACTCCAGTACTCTTGCCTGGAAAATTCCATGGACAGAGGAGCCTGGTAGGCTACAGTCCATGAGGTCGCCAAGAGTCAGACACAACTGAGCGACTTCACTTTCACTTCCACAGTTTTACCCTTTTAAGAAGATCTGACCAAGAGGGGTGATAGTTGTCTGACAAATTTTCCTAAAACGCAAACAAACAGAAACAGGAAAAGAAGGCACCCACGGTCTCACTGTCTCTCATTAGGGCATCTTTGTCTTTAAACTTTGAGGCAACCCATTCAAAGCATCTTTTTGTGAGCTGTTTCTTTTTTTTTTTTTTTGAGTAAACGATATCCCAATATCTATAGCACACCAGCCAACCACAAAAAGAGTTTGCTTTAAGGTTTTGCGACTTCCCTGGTGTCCACTGGTTAAGTAGGACTTTGCCTTCCAATGCAGGAGGTGCAGGTTGGATCCCTGGTCAGGAAGCTAAGATCCCACATGCCTAGAAGCCAAAAAACCAAAACATAACACAGAAGGAATATTGTAACAAATCAAAAAAAACTTAAAAAAAAATGGTCCACATCCAAAGAAATCTTAAAAAAAAAAAAAAGAAAGGCATTAAGATTTTGTTGCTTCACAGCCCAGAAGCATATTGGCCACGTGACTTCATTAGCCACCCCCATGGTCACTCTTGAGAGTCCCTTGGACTGCAAGGAGATCCAACCAGTCCATTCTGAAGATCAGCCCTGGGATTTCTTTGGAAGGAGTGATGCTAAAGCTCAAACTCCAGTACTTTGGCCACCTCATGCGAAGAGTTGACTCATTGGAAAAGACTGATGCTGGGAGGGATTGGGGGCAGGAGGAGAAGCGGACGACAGAGAATGAGATGGCTGGATGGCATCACCGACTCGATGGATGTGAGCTTGAGTGAACTCCGGGAGTTGGTGATGGACAGGGAGGCCTGGCGTGCTGCATTTCATGGGGTCGCAGAGTCGGACACGACTGAGCGACTGAACTGATGGTCATTTTTGCCATTTGTTTAACTCAGGCAGCCCTGTCCTTTTCACACAGTGGATTAGGGTTAGGCCTATGAATAGTTTTGAGTGAAAGGATGATGTGTCAGGAATGGGGAGGGGCTGGGGTCTCATCCATTCTTTTACAAGAACCATCTCACAAGCTCTGGATGGGAAACTTTGGGAAAAGTTTTATCTTTTCACTTGGTTTCCATAACAGCCCCTTTAGACAGAAACTAGCCTCCCCATTTCCTTGATAAGAACCTTGAGTTCTAACAGGTTGGGTCAGTCTCCCAAGTTCAAGTTTGCGGAACCCCCTTGGACCACCTGGTTCCGCACCCTAAAGCCCCTTACCCTCCCGAACTGCTTACTGCTACACGATCTTTACCGAATGCCTTATCTCTATGCCCACATCCTCACTAACCTTATGGTTACGGGTTTAAGTTGTATCTTTCCAACTATGGATTATAACACTTACACTGAAAAAAAAAGAAAAAGAAAAAATGTGCTTGGTACTCCCATTTCTTCTTTGACATGTCCATTAATTTATTTTAGACTCTGATGAGAACAAGTAGGTAAATAGTCTGGGTGGGTCTCAAGAAAAAAAAACCTGACCAGCTGTTTATGCCGAGTCATGGCTGGGGCCCTGGGAGCAGCAAAATATGTTTTGCTCAGACAGTAGTGATAGGGCGGCCCCTCCCTACTTGGCTCTACCTACTGACAAGGCAGCTGGTCCAGAGGTTCCAGTCTCCCCAGTTTTCTCTCTCTTTCTCTGGTCCCTTGTTTCTCGGAACCAGGGTAGGGGTTGTGAAATTTAAAACAAATTGGCAGTGATCAGAAATAGTGCCAATCCTCTTGCCCAAACAGAGTTCTCCAAACAGCTTCTTTGAAGCATCTTGGCATTAAGGCTCCCAGGAAGCAGGCTTTCCGCAGCTGATTCACATCTTCTGCGGAGTTCTTTCCCAACAACCCCTTCTGCGTGTAAAGGGGCTATAATAATTCCACTGGGCAAAGAAGAAAACACACTAGCATAGCCCTCAGGAATAACTGAGTCTGGGCCTTCTTGGTAGGCCTCAAAATGCACTGGTCTTGCTTTCCTAGTAGCCATGGGGGCCTAGGGATAAATTCTCCACCTGCCATCCACTCCTCTGTGAAAGATGGGCAAAGGAAGAAAAGAGCAAATAAGTATGAAAATCCATCTGAGATGCCTTGAAAGCAAGCAGGCACTGTCTTTCCCATCTTTGCCCCAGATGGCTCCTAGCTCCTCACATGCAGTTAGTAAGCATCAGCTGGGGTGGAAGCATTGATTCAACCTTTATTGAGCATCTGCTATGTGGCAGGCACTGTGCTAGGTTCTGTGGACAGAGCTGTGAGAAAGATAATTTCTTTCATCAAGATGCTTCTAGGAGTGGACAGAGATTATTTACACATGTTCATTTTGTTTGTTTGTTTTTCTCTTTTTGCTGTACAATGCGTGCATGCTAAGTCGTTTCAGCTGTCAGACTCTTTGCAACCCCATGGACTGTAGCCCACCAGGCTCCTCTGTTCATGGGATTTCCCAGGCAAGAATACTGGAGTGGGTTGCCATTTCCTTCTCCAGGGGATCTTTCTGACCCAGGGATTAAACCCTGGTCTCCTGCATTGCAGGCAGATTCTTTACCACCTGAGCTACCAAGGAAGCCATCTAGGATGAAGGCTGTAGGGAATAAGAGAATGCTAGGAAGTACTATGAAAGTAAACCAGTTCCCAGAATTGTCGTCTACTCTGTGGGTCCATCTTTGTATCAGCATATGACTGTGGCCCACATCTGCTATATATTATATATCCCCACCTCCCTAAGTGACCTCTAGGCTCTCATACCATCTCCACACATTTCTACCCCTCAGTCCAGACTCCTGTTGAACTAATTTCTTCACACCTCCATATGGATAATGTCTGGGGCTTCCCAGGTGACTCAGTGATTTAAAAAAGAAAAAAAAAAAATCCACCTGCCAATGTGCAGGGGACTCAGGAGATGCAGGGTCGATCCTTAGGCTGGGAAGATCCTCTGGAGGAGAAAACAGCAACCCATTCCAGCATTCTTGTCAGTAATATCCCATGGACAGAGGAGCCTGGTGGGCTACAGTTCATAGGGTCGCAAAGAGTCGGACATGACTGAGCAGGCATGCACAGATAATATCTAACAAGCACTTCAAATGTAATACAGTAAAAAAAGAAGAAAAGGCAAACACAAAAACAACAACCCCCTCCCAGCTCCCTAAAGCAAAGCCAGAAAAACCTCTCAATTTTACTTCCAAACCTGTGCCTCCCCCAGACTTCTCCCCCATGTTGGTAATTGGCACCATCATTCACTTAGTTGCTGAAAACAGAAATCTGAGAGTAATACTTGATTCTTCTCTGTTCTGTCCCACCCAACTCCAGGCTATCAGCAACTTGACCTGCCTACAGACTAACCTGTTTTCTCCATCTCCACCCCCGCCCCAACCCCAGGCCACTCCATCTCTAGCACTCTCCTAGACTATGAACAGCTTTCACTCAGGTCTTTTATTCTCATTCTCATCTTTTTATTTTTAAATTTTATTATATGTTTATTTGACTGTGCTGGTCTTAGTTGTGGCATACAGTATCTTTAGCTGCAGCGTGTGGGATCTAGTTCCCTGACCAGGGATTGAACCCGGGCCCCCTGTGTTGGGAGTGTGGAGCCTTAGCCACTGGACCCCCAGGGAAGTCTCCTCATCTTGTTCTTTTTTAAAATTTTATTGCAATCTGACCCATACCATATAATTTACCCATTTAAAGTGCACAATTCAGTATCACTATATTCACCGAGTTGGATAATCACCAGAATCAGATTTTAGATATTTTCATCACCCCGCCCCCCTGAAGAAACCCTGTACTTTCTAGCAGTCACTCCCCAAACCCTTAACTGTCCTTAATCTATCTCTCATCTCTATAGGTTGATTTTCCTGCTCTGGGCATTCCCTGTCATTGGAATCATCATACACTATAAGATCCTTTCTGTCTGGCTTCTTTAACTCAGCACAGTGTTTTCAAGCCTCATCCAATTTTTTAAAAAATTAAATTTATTTTAAATGAAACGATGAATATTTTTCACGATAAAAGGTATAATTCACAAAGATAGGCATCATAAATCATTAAACACCTAACAACAAAGAAACAAAGATACATATAGCAAAAAATCAGAATAAGAGGGAAAAGAAAAAATACATAATCATAGTGAGACATATTAACATTTCTCTGAGAATATTTTATCAAGTGCAGAAAAAATAAGAATAGGAGCATCTTGAATGATGTCATTAATAATTAAAATATAATAGATTTACATTTAATTAATTTAAATTAATCCATTCTTCATTGCCAAATAGTATTTTACTGTACTGGGTGTACCACATTTAGTTTAACCATCATGCAAGGTATTCCCTACTCTTATCCTTTTTTAATTCCCGGGGTTGGTTCTGAACCCAAGTGATGAAGATAAGGTTGGCCAGTGTGGAACCCGATAGGCACCATTATCGTTGCCTGCCACCCCTTCCACCAGAGCGGTCCTGTCTGCCCTCCCCCAAGTGAGAAGGGTTCATTTGCATCTGAGAACCTTTCATTAGCATTTGTGGGAATAACAACACCTCTTCCTAATCTGGGGGGTGATGCTGGGGCTGGACTGATTCGTCGTGAAGTGGTTCCTTCCCTCTTGAATGTCACTGCTTGGGTCCAGCAAGAAATTTACTGGTGGGAAATGCTTGAGGGGTGGGAGGTGGGGGGCTGGATCTCATCACATTTTAATTACACATTCATTCAACAAATATGTATCTGAGTACTTGCTCTGTCTCAGGGTGCTTGGGATACCACAGAGAACAAAACATTCTTTTCCCGGAAGGGAGACGGACAGTGAATCAAGTAGAGAAAACCAGAGAAAAATGCAGGGACAGAAGATGAGCAGATAGAAAATCTTCCTGGTCATTTGAGGGCAAAATTATATTCTCCCTGGAGACGGTCACTAAGACATACAGTAGAGACGCAGAGATGTACGTATCCTCCACTCCCTTCTTCATCCACACTGCCTTGGATCTCATCAGAAAGTTGAGACCCCTATCGCCGGTCTCCCAAGGAATGGGAAGGAGGCAGGCCCTAAAGGATCTAAGCCAGATTGGGTTGATGTGAAGGGAATCAATTGATGCCAGATCAAGAGATACTTTGGCTGGTTTTGAGGGGACCAAAACCTGGTGTCTGGTTTGGGCTACAGTGAGAAAAGTTCTCGCACAGCGCGGTACTGGGTTGAATGAATTACACATCTGTTTTCAAAGAGGTAAAATAATCATCACCAGGACCAGCAAGGGCTGACCGGCACCGGCCACTCGCTCCGATCGGGCCGTCTTCTGCCGAGTCCCCGGGCGACATCAGCCAACCTTCCCGCGGTCACCGGGCCCCGGGCAGGGTTTCGGCCCCTGCATCCCCCGCCCCCCTCCCCGGACTGCCCTGGGCTTCCTGGATTGACCACACGCCCGGCCGGGCACCTGCCGGGGCCACTCGCCCCGCTAGGGCTGGGGCCCCCGGGCGCGCACGCCGGGGCTGGGCCGCGAGGCGCCGGGGCGGGCCCCTCGGGTCGGGAGAGGCCGAAGCGGGCGGCGCGGGGCGCGAGGCCGCTGCGCTGAGGGCCGCGAGCGGGCGGGCGGGCGGACCCAGGCGGCGGCGGCGGCGGCGGTGGGCTGGCCGCGCCCCGCTCCGCCTCCCCGCTCCGCCTCCCGCTCCCGCTCCGCCCTCCAGCGCGGCGCCCTCCCGCCCGCTCGCTGCGCCGCCCGCCCGCCCGCTCTCGTCGCTCGCAAGCTCGCTCTCGGGCCCCCCATGCGGATGTGACATTTCACGCCGCCGCCATTTTGAGAGCGAGCCGAGCCGAGCCGCCGGGCGCCGCGTCCGCTGCCGGAGCCCCGACGACGACGCCGATAAGGCGGAGGCCACAGCGCCCCGAGCGCGGCCGGCCCGTCGCCCGCCCGCGCCGCCGCCGCCGCCGCCGCTCCCGCCGGCCCCCCGGCTCCGCAGGCCCGCCGCGGCCGGCCAGGCCTCCCGCCCGCCGCGCCCGGCCCGAGGCGGGGCTGACTCCGCGGCCCCCGCCCGGCCGCCCTCCGCCCCGGCCGGCCCGCGGCCCCGCAGCCCCGGCCCCGGCGGCGGGAGGCGGGACCCGCGGCGGCGGCGGCGGCGGCGGAGCGGCGGCTGAGGCGGCGGCGGCCGCAGCAGCGAGCGACGAGGCCGCCCGGCCCGACCCGCCGCCCGCCCGCCCGCCTCGGCGCCGAGATTGGGCGAATCGCGAGCAAGCGCGTGCGCGTCTCCCTGCCTCCGCCGCCGCCCGCCGTGGGCCGCCCCGGGGCCGCCGCCGCCGACGACGCGCGCGAGGAGGAGGAGGAGGCCGCCCGCCGCCGCCGCCGCCGCCGCCGCCGCCCCGGCTCGCCGCCGCCGCCCGCCCGCCGGGCCCGCAGCCCCGGCCCCCGGCCGCAGGCGAGGCCCAGGCCGCGGCCGACATGAACCACCAGCAGCAGCAGCAGCAGCAGCAGAAAGCGGGCGAGCAGCAGCTCAGCGAGCCCGAGGACATGGAGATGGAAGGTGAGGCCCCGCGGGCCAGCCGCGGCGGGGGCCGGGGGGCGCCTTCCATTGTGGCCGGGGCGGGAGGGGCGGAGAGCCGCGGGAGCCACGCGAGGGGCTCGCCATCTTTACGCAGGCCCCGGGCGGCCCGCGGGCCTCGGCCCGGCTGCCCCGGCCCGGGCGAGGCTGCACCGTCATGCCGGGGGCCCGGCGGGCGGGGGGCGGGCGGCGTGCGCCCCCCCCTCCCCTGCGCCTCCCCGCCCGCTGCATTGTCCGGCCCGCGGGGCCCCCCGGCGCCCTTCCTCGCCGGCACAAAGCGTCCGGAGCCCCCCGAGTTGTAAAGGAGGGCGCTCCGGACCCGGCCGCGGGGGGACGCGGGCGCTTGCGGGCTCTGCCGTGCGCCCCGGCTGGGGAAGCCGGGCTCCAGGGAGCTGTGTCCCCCACGGCCCCGGTGGGGCGTCGCGTGGTTTCCCCGCTTACGCTCGGGAAACGAGATCTCCGTGGGCTCCGGGGCTCGGGCCGCACCTGCTCGCGCACGCTCTCTCCCCCTTGGAGAGCTCACCGGGGACTTCGAAGCGGGCCCCCCCGACCCCCCACCCCCACCCCCACCTCGATCGCTCCGTAGCAACACTTGCTGGCCTCGGGCTTGGTTTGGAAACACCTGCAAGGGGCGCAGAGGCTCGCAGCCTCTGGACTGGCCCAGAATTCGGAACCGGGCGCGCTCTTCGTTTCCGAGTTAAGCCGTTTTGCGGGGAGTTAGGTAACCTGGCTGTGTGAGGTGCCTCCGGCCAGGTATGCGTTTGAAACTACGTGACCCCCCTCCCCGCCCCGCCCACAACACACACACACCCTCTCCCCAGCCTACGACTCCTTACCTCTGAATTCAACCTGACTTTAAAGGTAACTTAATTTTTTGCCTAGGTGCCGGCAGTTTGTTTCAGAGTACCCAGCTTTGAGATGATAACAAGGGCTTGGTAATAGAGGTTTGATGTAGAGGGTCTGGACAGGAAAGGGTCTTGCTTAAGCTTACATAGCGCAATCAGTGCTGGTGGTTCGAAGGCTCGTGGCCCAAGTGCTTGAAAGGGCAAAGTGTAAGAAGTATTCAGAGAGGGTCCTTAGCTATTTCGAGAGGGGGACAGACAGGCAGGAGTCAAAAAGAGGGCTTCTGAATGAAGGGGGTATTGAATGAGCTGTACTTATGTTGCTTTTAGCCAGAGATTTTGAGCTGCGGAAATGAACAGGGGCGCTAAGGAAGCGTTCCTACCGTGGGGTGCTGCACTCTGGTTGGTGGGAACTCTCACCGTGACTGATACTCCCCTGTGAATAACAAGGGGCGGCCAGCAATTCAGTGTGCCCTGAAAAAAATTGGTCTACAGGATGGCAAAAAGCAAAGTGGTGGAGATGCCGGCAGAAGGCACTTCCCACTGGGATTTCAGTGGCCACTAATGCGGGACAGGGCAGCGCATCCGCGGCCAGGCTGGGGCTGTGTCTGACTCCAGCAAGGCAGTAACTTCATAGAGCTTTTGTCATGTGTCACTAAGCCAACTAGCCAGAGGAGTACATTGCCCGGGAGGATTTTGAATATTAAAAAAAGGGGTTGCTTTTTAGTGTCCTTTTTAAGTATCAGCCAATCAAGACAAAAACCCAATATTTATGTTGTCTTAGCACTTTTTTAAGTCTTTTGAACAGGAAGGAGAGCTGATCAGCATGGACCCCACTGCAGAGCGGATTTCTGGTGTAGAGCTGTGTCTCTGGGAAAGTAGTCATGTCCACAAGTTTCAAGGGCTTTTCTCTAAGACCAGAGAGTGTTGAGTGGGGGAAGAATTTTCAGAAGTCATGCCTGCTTTTAAGACTACTTTATTTTTTCAAGGAGTTTTAGGTTCTCATATCCAAGTTTGCGTTGGAAAAGTCACCCATAAAATCACTAATCTGCAAATTTACTGCCATTTCAAACTGGATCGCAGAGGTTGTAGTTTATTACTACTCATTCCATAAACTTACAAGTCTTGTTTCTTTCAAGTGGGTCTCTGTCCTGGATTTATTTTCCAGAAGGTACCTTGTCTTTGTAGGGCTTACGGTCGTCACCTTGTCCTGGTAGGCTTATGGCTGTCAACACCCTGTGAGCACCTACAGGTGAGATAGCCGCCCCTGTCTCAGGCAATCTCTGTCAGCCTTTCTTAAGCCTTCCCACTCCTCAAGTGTGCTCAGTTTATATATTGTACTTTAGGGTCGGGAAGAGCAAAAGAATACTTCCTATTAAAAAGGGAGAAGGGTGGGTTTGTGGTGATCCACTGTGCCTGGCTTCATAAGCCAGGCTCTGAGAATGACTCGCACCTGTTTGGTGTTCACCTTGGTTCCCATAGACTCAGCAGCTGAAAGCTGTCAGGGCTCTGGTCAGCTTGAGGAGCTCTGCCCTTGAGGAGCATTGCTTTCCCACTGCTCCTAGGCAGGGTGGTTTCAAAGGAGCCGGGAGCCGGAGAGGCTGGTAAGATTGGCGCATTTCCCCTATCAACAGGTTAATTGGCTCTCCTCCTGCTCTGCTGTAAAGGGGTCGCATTTATTTATTTTTTTCTTGACTGACTCTGCACAGCCTTTGTATGTCTGCTGGAGAAAAACTGCCTAGGCCAAGTTATTTTTAAAATGTCTTGTTTTGAGCAGTTGGGAAAGTTCGGAAGGGCAGCGAGGGAAAAGATGGGGCGGGTATGGTGGCAGTTCATTGGGGTCGAGACCACATGTTTCCTTCCTGTGAGGCCTGTGCACGTTTTTCAGGTTGGGAGGCAAACAGCATCGTGGAGGTGTGGCCTCTGTCGGGGCCTGGCCAGGAATGAATTTGCTCGGCAGTTTATTTACGCTCCAACTCAGAGGTAGTGCAGGCCAGGGGGCTGCAGGAGGGACCCGCACTGGCCTCTGCCCTCTGGAGTACTTGAGAAGTGATAATCAGGGCTGTTCATGCCCCCTCGGAGTCAACAGGAAGTTTCCCCAAGGCCTGCCTCCTGCTCTGGGCTGGCTGGCACCAGTGTCGGTACCTCGATGTCTGCTCCCTGGTGAGACTCTGCTGCCCGTGTGAGCAGTCTGTTTCTGAGTGTCATCTTTGAGACTAATGGGGACAGACAGTTTCATTTTGTACTTTTGTACAAAACTTTTGTACCGCGCTCAGACCATTGCTATCAGGACACCAAGGTGGGAGCAAATGAATGAGTGTGGTCTACCGTTTCTGAAAAGAATTCGTCACTGACTGCTGTGTCTTTTTGTTTGGGGTGCCCCAGTGGTGGATTTCTTTTTCTTTCAAACCTGTGTGGGTAGATTTCACAGAGTTTCAAGTTACTTTTCTGCTGAAGCAGGTTTAGGAATAGAAGGTGAGTTGTCTTGTGTACATGCATCCCAACAGACTACACCTGGGCATTTTAGTCTAAAGCATGTTTCCTTTTCAGATAGCTCCGTGACAAGGCAAAAGTCAGATAACATGAGAATATAGGTTATCCCCTCACAGTAGCTTCAGTTGTAAAAGAACCCTACGAAGTGAGCATCAACTTGGAGAAACCAGGGGGAAAAAATGGAAGAATTTAGGCCAGACCTAGAAACATCTGACTGTGATGTGAGCCTGTCAGGTTTTGATGGGTTTGGAAGTTACTCACCACAGGCATTTACCCTCCTGATTCTGCCAGACTGCTGACTTAAGATAAACAAAAGATTGATCAAGTTTTATCACACGTATTGGGGAAGAAGTATATACCTTCATCTTGGCTTTTTTGGGGGTGGGAGTGTAGTCAGTTTTGTGGAAAGGGAGAAAGAAGCTATTAACTCAAGGAAGGCAAGTGGAGTGAGAGCGAGTACAGGCTTAGTGCCAGGCCCGAGTCTGAGCGTGGACTTTGCCATTTAATTACTGTGTGACCTCAGCACGTTGCTTAAGCTCTCAGTTGTTGCATCCTGGAAAAGGAGGTCGGTGGGACCCTGCAGGGTGGTCCTGAGGGTGGAGGCATAAAGCACGTGTGCAGTGCTGGGCACGGAGTGGGGCGCTGTCGCGTTCAGTCACGGTATGGTGATGGCGACAGGGTCGCACCTGGGCCGGCGACAGGCGCAGGTTAACCAGGCGCACAGGCGGGGCTGGTTGGCATTCGTGGTTCTGCAGTAATTATATCCTAACATGGATTAGGAAGCAAACTGACCAGCCTCGGTCCAAGCAGCATTGTTTATGAATGGGCTTGATGTTCCTAAGTAGATATTTAAACTTAATTATAGAATATTTTAAGAAAAGTGCAATGGGCTCAGGAGGAGAGGATGGTGGATTTGGTGCGGTGGGGCACTGCTGGTGACACCTGGGCAGCTTGGGGGCCTTCTGCTGAGGGTATTACTTAACCATTATCCGGTATCCAGAATTGACATGGTTGCCAATCAGGTTTGTCGCAGGGAGGCCAGGTCACAGGAGTGTCCCAACCTGGGAGTTGGCCCTGAATTCTTGTCTCTAAATCCCACATCCTGTTACCAAGCCCTTTTGGTGTTCCACCCGCCAGGCCCCTGTTGCCTCATGCCGGGACTTTGCAATAGGCCTCTTAATGTTCCCTGCTTCCTCTCTTCCCCCCACGGCTGCCTGGTCCCCGCCCTGCTTAAAGGACTCAGGTGGGCTGCCTTCCTCATGCAGGTGATGGCTAGTTGCCCAGGCCTACCGATGGGATCCCTGACCCGGTTTGTGCTTCAGGCTCCGAGTGCGCGCGCACACACCTGCACTGCACAGGGTTCAGCCGTGGCTCTCAGGCCCTGCTCTTGCATGGGTAGTGTCTGCCTCTCCCTGACTGCACACGGCACAGAGACCCCAGGAAAGAGGCTCAGAAGCCCGTCATTCATTTCCCCAAACTTGTCTGGTGTCTCAGGCACTAGCCTTGCATGAGAGCCATGTCTTTGACCTGTGGGATTGCCACTGTATCCTCATCTTCCTCACCCCAGGACTGTTCCTTTTCTGTTAAGTGTTTCTGTGGGAGACACTCATTCAGGAAACGGCAAAACAGTAGTACCGGAGGTGGCTGGCTGGCCAAGTCGGTGTGAAAGAGAATGCCGAAGCCATAAACCAATTTCGCTTTGATAGCTGCTAATTCAGTTTTATTGCTTTTAACGTTCAGTTGCTTCGATTGGCATTTTTGATCCTTTTGCCAGGAAAAAGTCCTTTTCCACACACAGGGCATCAATGAACCTTAATGATGTTTCCTTTTGAGTATTTTTGAGTTTGTTATTGTTTCTGTTTTTTTGCCTGAGTAGTTTGTAGCCTGGCTGCTTCTCCTTGATTTCCAAGGCAAAGGAACTTCAGAGACTGGCGTTGTAACATGGTTTTTCTTGACATGTACTATGACAGTTAAATGTTAAAATGTCACCTGCTTCACAAACTTCTTGTTTTGAACTAATTTGGACTTAGGAAAGTTGGAGGAAGCAGGATTTTTAAGTGTCAGGCGTAGGCAAGAAAGTCAGTTATGCCATTCTGGTAGTAAGTTAACACACGACTCGGCTAATGAGAAGTCACATGTGTTGAAACCCTCTTGAAGAGAAGCAGGCCTACTTCTGAGCGTTGGTGGTGTGGACTTGGAAGTTGGCAGTGGAGGTAACTGGGAAGTTTGTCGTGTAGGGAAATACACCGACCTGGATAAGAGTGAGTGCTTCCAGAACTTAACGAAGATGCTGGTGTGAACTAGAAAGAGCCAGGGTGTGGGGATGAGGGGAAGGGGCGTCCCGGGGTCACAGCTTGGGGAGGAGTGTCACTGTCATTGGTGCTGGGCAGAGAAGACCCCCAACTGGAGGGCGCACTGTTTGTGTGCGCTGGCGGGGGCTGGTGCTGCCTGCTGCCCCTTCGGCTGGGGCCCCTGTTAGCACGGGCACAGCTGTTAGTGTTCACAGAGATGCCCGGGTGTCCTTCCAGGGAGGGCAGGTCACCCGATTGACCGGGGCTTTCTCTTACCCAATGTGAGTGAGCACGATGTCTGAGTCTCAGGGTGGTGGGTGGTTTGCCCTTCTTTTTGTGTCATTTGGGGGGTTTGGGTGGACTCCGGGAGTTGGTGATGGACAGGGAGGCCTGGTGTGCTGCAGTTCATGGGCTCGCAGAGTCGCACACGACTGAACTGGGAACCTAAATGATAAAGAGGGAAGTTTCTTTCCTTGTGCAACCACAACAGTTCCACGTGCTTCTCCCGCCTGGCATAGGATATTTGAAACCCAGGCCGGCCCGCCCTCCCTGGGCGAGGGATGCCAGTGACTGGTTTCCCTGAGGTCTTGCTACTGGGAGGGCAGCATCCCGTGCGAGGTGCCAGCACCAGAATATCGACCAGGGGAAGGTCTGACTCGTGCAGTAAGTTGTTAAACTGGCCTGTGCTTGGGAGAGGGGTTGTGTGAGATTGTTGGGGTGATCTGTGATGCAGAGCACCGTCACATCCAGGGCGTGACTCCAGGTGTCTGGGTGGCAGTCTGACCTCGTGGCTCCCTCCCACCACCCCCTTTATGGTGCTTTCAGAAGGACTTGAGGGGGCTTTTCTCTAGGGTATATAGGCTGAGCAAACTAGGCTTATGCACCTAGAATTGCAAGTACATTTCATCAATATGACTTTGGGGAATAAATTACGTTTCAAGGCTCTTAATTGACCCTGTGCAATTGCGGTTTTCAAACAAGCACCTGTAATAGTCTTTAGCCTGTTACATGGTTAGATCTCCAGCTCCTCCTCTGAAATAGTGAAGGGCAGGTAGTTTTCTTTCTCTAATTGAAGTAGAGTTGGTAGTAGGTAATTTGGAAGTGCTTGCTTCTTAGAGTTGGTAGTTTGTCAGCTTGGAGGAGAAACTATTCAGTCAAACAAATTGGGTGTGAATTGGTTAAAGACATTCCTCAATCCCTAACCTCAGTTCCTCTTCTATAACCATCATAGATGGACCAGTAAGAGTTTTTACCCACGAATCTCAGCCTTTCCCTCCTGTCTTAAGCTTGTGCGGGCAGAGCAGATGGGGCTGGTGTGCCTGGCCCTCAGGATGTCCCCTAAGAAGCTGGTGGGTGAAGTTGCTGAGCTGAGCCCTATGCTTTGGGCAGTCCCCCTCCTCACACAGCTCTGAGTGACGTCCAGCCTGTGCTAGCCAGAGGGCTCCTCCTCTTTCTGAAGCACTCCAAGTCTCCTGCTGCTACTGATGAGGACAGATTAAACCTGTTTTCCTCCCAAGCCCCATGCTGCTGGAGAAGGCTGCTCGGGGTCTTGGGAGCAGGAGAGAGGATGCTCAGGGTGTCCCCTGCGTTGTGCAGTAAGGTGGCCACTGGCCACATGGTGGCAATCGCAGTCCTTCACTGACCAGCCATGCTGCAGGGCTTCGGTTGCCGCCCGTGGCCAATGCCACCACCCGGGACGAGCAGATACAGCCTGTGTCTGTCCTGCAGAAAGTGTTCGTGGTCAGAGTTCACCTAAACAGTCTGGTTGGAGCCTTAGCTAGCTGTGTTTCTGGTAGCGTTAGTGTCACGTTGGGTGTTGGGAAGACACAGTGTGTCCTGGAAAAGCTAAATTAAAATGAGTGAATAAATAGTTCCTGGGCAAATGCTACAGAGCAGGCTTTCTTTGGTTATTTGTGGTGAAGATCCAGTTTGTTTGTCTTTTTTAAATTTCCAGTCCGCTTGTGGACAGTTTCTTTCTGTGTTTGGTAAGCAATACAGGGTAAACAAATTATTTAAGAAATGAAATTAAAATGCATATACAGAATGCACACCCCACATCATTACTAAAAGTCACATTTCAGCAGTTATCACTTAGAACAAACACATAGGAAGAAAGACTGGCAGAAGTTCTATATGTCCACTGAAAGTGTGTAGAGGCCATTCGTATGTGGAGCTGTGCTGTGCCCCTGTGACTTTGTCATGCCCCTGTGGTAACTAAACAGTTTGGTGTGAAATAGCAATTCCCCATATTAAAAGCTTACTTGCGCACTTGGAAGGAATGCCACATATACGACTGGTCTTGTTTGTTTTGTTTTGATAATTTTGGCTGTGCTGGGTCTTCATTTGCCTTGCTGTACAGGCTTTTCTCTGGTTGTGGCGCGTGGGGCCGGCTCTCCAGTTGCGGGTTTTCAGGGTTCTCACTGTGCTAGCTTCTCCTGGGGAGCACAGGTCTAGGGCGCTTGGCCTTCAGTAGTTGCAGCATATGGGCTCAGTTGGGACTTGCAGGCTCTAGAGCACAGGCTCAGTAGTTGGGGCGCCCGGGCTTAGTTGCTCCTCCACGTATGGGATCTTCCCAGACCAGGGATAGCACCTGTGTCTCCTGCATTGGCAGGCGGATTCTTTACCATTGAACCACCAGGGAAGCCCACTGACTAGTTTTCAAAGTAACAAGTAATCTTGCTCCTTGGGGGCCACCCTTGCTCCTCGGGGAGCGTGTTGGTTCAGGCCATCTCGATGCCTGTTTTACCAGCCGTAAATGGTGTGCCCGTGAGTCCGGGGCTGTGGAGGTGTGCGTCGGGAGCCGTGTGGGCACATGGCGCACTCTCCAGTTTGACGGTGGGTAACTGGCCCGTGCTCGGATGTGTCAGCAAAGTCAGGTCGCTGAAAAGTCTCCTCCCTTGCTTCTCGTTTCTGTGAGGCCTGAAGACGGCACCAGCCTGCAGGCTCCTGCAAAGGCGCCCTTGGTCCTCCCCACCCCACTTTTTGCTGGGTCTCTCTGAGCACCAGGCCTGCTCCTGAGTCCGCCGCACCCTGAGCCTGCTGCAGGGCTTCTGTCCTCAGATAGAGGACCCTCCCGACTGGCGGTGCCATGCTGGCCGCCCCCTGCACTTGAGTGAGGGCTCCTGGTGAACATGTGCAGGGAGGGCTGGCCTAAAGGGGTGGGTCAGTAGAAGCATGAGGGTGTTGTGCTCAGGCGGGAGGTGGCGAACAGCACCGTGGCTTGGGACCCAGCGGGAGAGGATCTGTGGCCCCAGAATCGTGGCCCACAGAGTCTGTCCTGATCCCCTGGAAGCTGTGACCACTACTGCCTGACAGGGTGCTTCGCAGGTGTGGTTAAGTTCAGGATCCCTGCATGGGGAGATGTTGTTCAGTCACGGAGTTGTGTCTGACTCTTTGTGAACCCATGGACTGCAGCACGCCAGGCCTGCCTGTCCATCACCATCTCCCCGAGTTTGTGCAGACTCATGTCCATTGAGTTCATGAGGCCATCCGACCATTTCATCCTCTGTCGCCCCCTTCTCCTCCTGCCGTGTTTCTTTCCTGGCATCAGGGTTTTTTCCGGTGAGTCTATTCTTCGCATCAGATGGCCAAAGTATTGGAGCTTCAGCTTCAGCCCTTCCAGTGAATATTCAGGTTGATTTCCTTTGGCGTTGACTGGGTGGGGAGGTGATCCAGTGTTAGCCAGGTGGCCCCAGGGTGATCACAGGGCCCTCCTTCCCCTGAGAAAGAGGCTCGATGTGACGTGATGTGAGAGGCCGCTGCTGTCTTGAGGATGGGTAAGGAACCCAGGAGAAGCAGGAGGAGACCAGGAAGCAGGTCCCGCCTCCAGAAGGAACCTTGCCTTGCGGATACATTGATTGGAGCCCAGGGAGGCCCATTGTGGACTTCTGACCTCCAAAGCTGAAAGGATAAGTGTGTGCTGTTTAAGCCAGTGAGACTGTGGCGATGTGTTGAGCTGCCGGGAAACAGGTCAGGGTCCAGGGAGCGGATGAGATGCGGCAGGCAGGTGTCCTGGAAGCTGCACAGAGGCTGGGAGAGCATGGCCGCCCCTCCCGGGGCCAGGCCACTGGACGTGGGGGCTGTGCCTGCGTCCGCTCATTGGCTCCTTCCCACAGCTCTGACATAGAGGCAGCAGCATCCCCATTTCACCCCTGAGCAAAACAGAGGTGCTGAGCACACTCCACAGCCTACCAGGGCTTGGTGGCAGTGGCAGGCTTTGAATCAAGCCAGCCGGTGGCACAGAAATTTGCATCTCGTCACATTCAGCAGACACTTGGTCATGACGTCGTGGTCATCCCCCTGCTGCCCTCTCCAACGGTTCCTGTCTCCCCGCCCAAAGTGGCAGGCTGCAGGTGGGCTCCTTAGGTCGGAAGGTTTTTGTGTGGTTCACCACATGCTTTGAATGTAGAAGGCAGCTCACTGCAGAGTCAGCTGGGGCCGCCTTCTGCTTGAGCACGTGGAGTGTGGTGGGTGGCAGAGGGAGACTCGAGATGTTTCTGAAGGTAGATACCTGCCTTCCTCACTGAATCAGGTCCTCAGTAACGTGAGCCTGAGCCAAAGTGAATCACCCTAAACAAACCATTCAGGGCTCTGGGAGTCTGGAGAGATTTAAACTTGAGAAGGCAGGGAACCTTGTCTGCCAGGGCTCAGGGCACAGACCGCAGCTCTGTGGAGCCACAGGTTGGAGCCCCCGAGGCCGCTCATCCACCCCAGTCCTCCGGTCAGCTCACCCACACAGCCCTGCCTCCGCTCGTGAGCAGATGAGGCTCCTCCAGCCACGCAGATGGCACCATCCCGGCTGTCCCCTGACTCTGTCTCCAAGCTGTAGCCACTTGAATTCGTCTCCTCAGTGCCGCCTGAACCATCTGTTTCTTAAGGCAGCAGCTTTCACCAGGTGGAAAGAAGACAGGGTCGGAGGGGCCAGAGCCGGGTTCCTCAGCAGGCAGGGGCTGAGAGGCCAGCCAGACCCCTCACTCCTGACATCCAGCTAGCAGCGTGGGGGCGTATCCTGCAGGTCCTCCTGCTGGGCCTCTTTTCCTGACAGTTTTAAAGGTTTTAAACACAAGATGGATACACACATACTGCTAGTACGTTCACCGCTGGGTTGGCCAAATTGCGACCTTGAAGCACGTGGTTTGGGGGTGTCTGGAGAAGGTGGAGATAAGCGAGGTAACTCAGGGGCATCCTCGTTAAGACCCAGAACGCAAATGATCCGTAGAGGTGACTTGTTCCACCTCAAGGCATGTGGCGGGCAGTGATCCAGACACTGCCCCTCGGGGTCCGGACTGGTGGTGGCTGTGGGCTCCTGCCAGACGCCCAGGTCATGGGTGTGGTGATGTTACAGGCAGGGTCCCCAGGAGCTGTTAACAGTCCTCAGAATTCTCCTCTAGGTGGTCACTGCTTACCCCGAGGGCTCGGGGAAGGAGTGAGAATCACAGATCCGAGAGTTTTCTGTGATAGCCAGTATTTTCTTGGGAATCAGAGGTTATTATCTAAAATCTTAATTTCTCTTTTGATGAAGTTCAGTCCTATACTTTTTAAGGGCTGCTGTTCTTAAAATATTGCTTTCATTGTGGCTGTGTTATTGGAGGGCTCGTGGTCATGTGATTTTGCTTTAGAGCAGACTGATGATTACACCCCTCACTCCAGAGGCCAAGAGACCCAAGTCTCTGGGAGGGTGAAGTGATTGAAGACTCAGCTCTCCAGTCTCACCAGATCTGTTCAGGGGCACGTAGCACCCATGGTCCGCTGCTTCACAGCGGTGGATGGTCTCCATCGTCACAGACAGTTCTAGTGGCCAGTTGCTGCTCCAGATCCAGCCTGTGAACTGGTTTTGGGAGACTGCCTTGGAGTGGATTGCTCAGAGTAACAGAAAACCAAGCATTTTCTTCTGTAGAAAACCCAGGCAGAGGGATCTGCAGACTGACTCCCCTGAGCGCCTGTTCGCCCTTCGCCTCAGATCTCTACTTCAGGCGCTGGCCCGGGTGCTTGACACAGAGGAAGAGGGGATCAGGTGTCAGCCGGAGGGGAGTCCGCGGGATCTAGATGGCCCCGGAAACACACAGTTAATGGGGAGAGAGAGGGATGGCCGCCACAGAGGTGAGGAGCCCGGGCTCTGAGCGGGGAGGGGCTAGGATGTGAGCTCTGGCGACTCGAGGCAAGAGTGGCAGCGGTCTGGCTTTGGGTGGATGGAGGCAGAGCCCTCTTTGCTTCTTGCCCGGGCGCGTGGATCGAGCCGTGTTTCTCTGCTCTCCCCCGTTCGTCTCTGAGGCCAGCGGCATTCTGTTCTCTCCACTGTGAGCCGCCGTTACTACCAGATAACTGAACGCACTGCGTTTTTATGTTTTAGTTTCAGTAGGCCAGGAAGGGCCACCGTGCTCAGTGCCACTTAACCTTCATTTTACCTGCTTTGGGAACTATTGTAAAGGTTAGATTTGCATCTGCCTGTCTGCAAGTCTCTGAAAAAATGTCAGTCGTCACCACAAAATTTAAAATAACGAGTTATATTGATGATTCCCATCCGTCACAATTTAAACCACCCATTTAAAGCATCCAATTTATTGTGACAGTCAGCACAAATTTTGAACATTTCTGTTACCGCTAAAGAAGTCCTGTATTCAGCCCCAGGCAGCCCCCGGTCTGCCCTCTCCCTGCCTGTTGTGGACGTTGTGTAGCCGCCTCACACTTCGTGTGGCCTCTGGCGTCTGGCTCCTTTCTGTAGCACGAGAGGGAAGGATCAGCGTGCTGTCTGCTGTCCCTTTTTATTGCTCAATAGTATTCCGTCCTGTGGAGCCTCGCTGTGATTTGTGTGGGATCAGAAGATGTGCAGGCTCTCATGATTCTGTCATCTGTAAGAGGTTTTATTCAGTGTTTTTAAAAGGGACTTGGAACTTTGTTGAGGATGTGATTCACCGCCGAATCTAATCAGCCGGGTGGTGCGGGGTGGGGGTGTATCAGTGTCAGTGGAGGGCTGTCAGCAGCAGTAGAGCTGCATGGCGGCACTTCCTAGGTTTCTCCCGCGCACAGCTCTGTGAGTTGCTGACAGTCCACTGGCGCTGACACGGGAGGCCACCTGGCCCGTGGGCTGCGAAGGAAGATGGTGGCAGGTGGGTGAGCGAGGCTGGAGCACACCCCTGTGGGCTTCTCCCCGCCTGCTGGTGCTGTCCTCACAAAGCGAAGGGGCCAGGAGGCAGACCAGCACCGGGCGTCGGGCAACACAGGGCTCCCTTGCTGCACCCTCCTCACTGCTGGAGCTCCGCAGGGAGGGGCCTGGGGTGCAGGGTCGCTCGGGTGGCAGACATCCACCAGGCGGCCTGGTCTCGGGGCTGTCACTGCTGAGGACCCCGGAGAGCTGCTGGGTAGGTGGGTTATATCTATCATCATTTGCCAGGTTAGAAATTAAAAATTAGTTATTCATTTAGAATAAATCAGTATGTGGTAGCACATTTAATACAGTGGGTTTTTTTTTGGCCATGCAGCACAGCCGTGGGATATCAGTTCCCCGACCAGAGCCTCTGGCAGTGAGAGCACAGAGTCCTAGCCACCAGCTTGCCAGGGGACACCCACACGTGCAGGAGATGCTTTCCAAAACGAAGTTTAATGAGGAATGGCATTGTTCATACATTTTGCAGATTCATTGTCAGGCTTGATAGGAGTCAGCTGGATTTTCATATCTGCTTTTGCTGACAGCTGCAATGTAAATTTTACTGGAGATATAAAGAAACCCAGTCTTAAAAAGGTATATACTTACAGAGGTACAGCCTCGTCAGGTAATTGTGGCAGTTCGTTCATACTGCACCACAGTTTGGTAGCAGCTTAGGTTCATTGCAACATGCACTTTGAAAACTCTGAGTTAACTTTTCATGCTCTATTACATTAAAACTCATTGGTTTGTCTTGAACTTTGAATGCTGCATTTCTAATACCATTCATTGGTCATTTGAAAATTCTGATTCACAGTTTACAGACCTTTTAAATGTTGGTGTATTTCACTGTACAGTTACATTAAAAAGTCCTTAAAACATCACATTTTCATTCAGCCCATCACTGTTACCTAATTGGGAGCAGGGTTGTAGTTAAATCTCCAGAAAGCTCATGGCACAAAGAGTGGTGACTTTCTATCTATATGTTAGAGTCACCACTACTTGGCAGGTGAATATGAAAGTCACTCAGTCATGTCCAACTCTTCGAGACCCCATGGACTACACAGTCCATGTAATTCTCCAGGCCAGAACACCGGAGTTGGTAGCTGTTCCCTCCTCCAGGGGATCTTCCTGACCCAGGGATCGAACCCAGGTCTCCCACATTGCAGGCAGAGTCTTTACCAGCTCAGCCACCAGGGAAACCCAAGAATCCTGGAGTGGGTAGCCTATCCCTTCTCCAGGGGATCTTCCCGACCCAGGAATTGAACCGGGGTTTCCTGCATTGCAGTTGGTTTCTTTCCCAGATGAGCTACGGGGAAGCCCGCCCAGTGAAGATGGTTGGATGATAATTAGCGACTGGCAGCCGAGTTGTCCACAGCAGCTAATTCCAGGTTCAGGCAGTGTTGGGTGGTCCCCCGCAATGGGAAATTGTCCTGTGGTCCCACACACACACTTAAAAATATGTAGAATGTATTTTTATGGATACATAAAAATGTATAGGTTCCATTAAGATGAACAGATATTCTGTGAGAATTCAAGGAGAGGACAATTAAGTAGAAATAATTTGTAATTTTGATTATTTTGCTTCCTGCTCCTTCCTCATGGCCAGCATTCTACTTCCTATTCTCTTTGGGTCTTTCCCCTCACTTTCTCCGTTTTCCAGTGGCTTGTGTGGAACACTTGGAGGAACTCTGAATTTAAACATAGCTTTTGAAACAGCACACCTTATTTATGTACCCGAGTTCACTGGAGCAGAGTGTGTATCTGACCTCCCGTTTTCCTGGCTTCTTGACGTACCCGACTTCCCAGAAAAGGAGCTGTGCTGCAGTCATTTCTGTGCACGACCGCCCGCGGGTCCTGGGGTGGAAAGACTCAGACCTGCATCTTTTGTGCTCTGTTTTCTTTTCCCATGTGGATCAAGTTCTGAACTCATAACCCAAGGTGGTGTTTATTTAGAGAGTTGGTAAGTCACTTTCTTCTCCTTGCCCTACAGGTGTTTTTCCCTTGGTTTTACATATAGTGAGCTTGGCGGCTGGGTGTTGCAGCTCGGGGGCAGGTCTGTGTGTGCCCCCTGGCCCGGCGGGGCCTGGAGCAGCCCCTCACGCCTAGCTGCCCTTGTGTCTCTGTGCAGTCTTGTCATCTTGCAGAATCGTACAGCTTGTAACCTGATCAGTAGTTCGTTGCTTTTTATTGCTGGGCTCTATTCCACAGAGGGACATCTGGGTTGTCTCCAGTTTTTGGCAGTTACAAATGAAGCCACTATAAATACCCATGTTCAGGCTTTTGTGTGAACATGAGTCTTCCTTTCTCTAGAGGAAGGTGTCGAGTTGTTGGGTGAGGCGTGCTCCGTGGGGAACTGCCCACCTGCTTGCTGTCCGTGTGCCTGGGTCCTCTGCACCGCCGCCTCGGCCTCGCCAGAGGTTTCATCTCAGTCATCTTACAGGTGGCAGTCGTTTTAATTCACAGATATCTGATAGCTCAGGCATACATCTTTTTGCTTATTTGCCATCCTTGTACCCTGTTTCACGTGTCTGCTTAAGTATTGGGCTTTTTAAAATTCTTATTACTGTCAAGTTTGGGGAGCTCTTTACGTATTCAGTGTAAGTCCTTTGTCAGGTGGTCTGCAAATACTTTCTCCCAACCTGTAGCTTGTCTGTTTTTTCCCTTAATGGTGTCTTTACAGAAAAGTCCATTTTATCAAAATTCTCTTATTGATCTTGCCTTTTGGTGTTATGTGTAACAATTCTTTGCTGGGTATCACATGATTACTTTTTAAAGTTTAAATGTTTGTTCACCTAAGGTCCATTATGAGTTAGTATTTGAATGTGTGAGGTTGCAGTTTATTTATTTTTGCCTATGAACGTCCAACTGTTTCTTTACTGTGTGTTGAAAAGACTGTCTTTTTTCCTCTGAATTACTTGCACCTTTGTCAAGAATCAGGCAGTAATGTTGAAGTGGGCCTTTTTGTGGACTCTCCTGTTGTGTTCTGAGTCTACCCCTTTGCTAACACAGCTCCGTCTGAGCTACTGGAGCAACTCAACTTATCCTTTCAGAATTGTTTCCCTTACTGTGCTGGAATTTGACTGGAATCGTGTATCAACATACCAATTGATTTGGGGAGAACTGAGGTCTTCACCCCGCCTTCCAGCCCCTGAACGTGGTCCGTCTTCTGCTCTGGTGACTTTACGTGGGAAACTAGTCTTCCTCCCACTTTCTTTTGGCACTAGTTTTTTTAGAAGGTCTTGGATGTGAGTGTTCCTTGATAGTCTGGGTGGGCCCCCCAAAAAGTAGGGTCAGGCCTGAGTGGGAGTCCAATGGCATCAATGTGGGGAGAAAAAAAACATCAACCAGAAACAGCTTGGTCCTCCGTCCCAGACTGTTCTGTTTGTGGTTTTATACCAATAAAGGAACTCCCCTGACATGGGCTGTGCTTGACTGGCTTGTTAAAGTTTTAATTAGCACAGTCAGAGTATGTATTTTAAAATCTCTCCTCTGCTTCTGACCCCATTCTTCAGTCCCCGGATTTCCTTGTCTCTGTGAGTAGAAAATGCAGGCGTTTAAGGGCGGGTGTTGCTGTCTGCCCAGGTGTGCAAGGCCGACCCCCATGGTCACAGATAAGGGAGGCAGTCCCTCTGTGTGGGTCTGCTGGAGGAGCCCCTCCGCCTCTGCCCAGAAGGGCAGCTCCGCGCCCCTTCCTGCCTGCTGCAGCCTGGCTGGTGTGCTCAGGCTGCAGGCTGTGTTCTGCTCGTGCCTTTTCTCTGTACTGTGGGGTTACAGAGAGTCCTGGACAAGACTGAGCAACCCAACTGAACTGTAAAGGCATGTGTACTTGCTGAGGCGACAGGAGGGCAAGCAAGGCTCCGTCCAAGGGGTGAACACTGTGTACTTAATGCACGAGGGGTGTTGCTCTGCCCACACGCACTGCTTTCTCCCCTAAGGACTTCCTGCCCAGAGTCCTCTCTGGGTGGACATTCTCCCTTAATAGTCTTGCTTTCTTTAAAACTACACGAATGTGGGGTGAGTTCATACACACAAATAAATTTTATAGATAAATGGGTTTTTCAAACACCACAATGGATTTTTTTTTTTTTTAATTTTTGGCTGTACTGGGTCTTTGTCGCTGCGCAGGCTTTTCTTTAGCTGTAGTCACGGGCTTCTCACTGTGGCAGCCTCTCTCGTTGCAGAGCTCCCAGGCTCGTGGGCTCAGTAGTTGAGGCGCACGGGCTTAGTTGCTCCCCAGCACGTGGGGTTTTCCCCGACCAGAGATGGAACCCGTGACTCCTGCATTGGCAGGTAGATTCTTTACCACTGCACCTCCAGGGAAGCCCCAGAATGTTTATTTCTAGAGAAATAGTGCAGGAAGTAGAGCATTTACACCTGCCTCAGGTGTTTAGCTTCAGTTGGGAAAGAATCCGCCTGCAGTGCAAGAGACCTCAGATCAAGTCCTGGGTTGGGAAGATCTGCTGGAGAAGGGATAGGCTACCCACTCCAGGATTCTTAGGCTTCCCCTGTGGCTCAGCTGGTAAAGAATCCGCCTGCAATGCGGGAGACCTGGGTTGGATCCCTCAGTCAGAAGATCCCCTGGAGAAGGGAACGGCTACCCACTCCCGTGTTCTGGCCTGGAGAATTCCATGGACTGTATAGTCCGTGGGGTCGCAGAGAGATGGACGCGACCTCCACTTTTACTTTCAGGCGTTCAGTGCACACAGCAGTTGCAGGCAGAGCCCTCGGGACGGCTGTGCTTTCTGAAACTGGTTTGTCCCCATGCAGAATGGCCTGTTTCTATTCAGTTCTTGTGCCCTCCTCCCCCAAACAGTGCAGGTTTATTGAGATATTCCATATACCCTGCAATTCATCAGTTTTTAATAAACGTATTCACCCATCACTGCAGTCGGTTTATGTTGCCTAAGAGGAACCCTGTGCCCCTCAGCCATCGCCCTTCCGGTCTCCCTCCCAGCTCTGGGCAGCCACTGTTCTGCCTTCTAACTCTGGAAATCACTCTTCTGGACACCTGATATAAACGAATGGAGCCACACCACATATGGCCCTTAGAATTAATGAACACTTGTGTTTTATAAGGTTTTCTCTGTGAAGTATGCTGAAGTGTAAGAAACATGCTTGTGTACAATTTGGGGCATGTATGCTAGTTTTCTGAGAATAGGTGTCTAGAAATGACATTCTGAGTTATGACTTTGGCTTTCATAAATATCACCTTTGGGGAGAATGATTTGACTGTAAGTTTAGACTCTAGCCACTTGGCACCCATTTTATGATATGAGACCCTCCGCATCTGTGGGCATCTCCAGTATTTTTCACTGTTGATGTGGTAGTTGGAAAGGGGTGTCCTGTTAATTAGGGGGGGTTGGGCATACTTGTTACTTGTATTTCTTCGGGACCTCTCCTTGGCTGCAGTTGGCTTGTGTTGTCTTGGCTTCAGCATCTCGTGAACCCTCTGGCTGCTGTGGGCTGCTCGTAGTCTTCCTCCGTCCTGGAGCGTCCACATCGTGCCCCCTCCGCTGGGCTTGTTGGCGCTTGTTTTCCTCTCCGGCAACCGGACAGCCCTACGCAGTAGAGCAGATGAGACCGGACATGTAAGAAAGCAGCTGGGACGTAATTATAGGTTCCTCGGTTGGGCTGGGTGCACGCCCCTCTCTGAGCCTGGCCAGTGTCCACGCCAGTCTGCAGTCGTGGTTTGTGGGGCAGACGTGATGGCGGGTTAGCACGGTCCTCCAGAGAACAGACGATTTTTGCATAATGAAGCCAAACGGAGAGCCCCAAACAAATAATCTCATTTAAGGAACACAAGTTTATCCGTGGCCTTCCTTGGGGCTTTATTTTCCTATCACTGATGTAAATCTGAATTATTTAAGAGTGTGGAGCCCGCTGTTGGACTTCAGCACACTGCTTCTGCTTGGAACTTTCAGGCTCTCCGCAAGGCAGGAGCTGAGAAGCCCCGGTTTAGCAGGGAGTGGGCTTTCAGCTCCCTTCACGGAGCCAGAGCGCATAAAAATTAAACCCAGAGCACGTGTTAACACAACTTAGTGTTGATCAAGTCACGGTCTCACTGTTAACATGGCCAAAGGAAGTCCAGAATCGCTGGAGGCTGCCCTGCCCAGGGACCAGGGCACGAGAGCACAGAAGCTCTCATGCACGCATGCACACACACGAGAGCACAGAAGCACGCTCTTTCTCACAAACACCCACACGAGAGCACAGAAGCACGCGCTCACACACACACGTGTGCGCGCACACACGAGAGCACAGAAGCTCTCTCTCACACACACGCACACACTAGAGCACAGAAGTTCTCTCACACACACACGTGCACACATGACAGCACAGAAGCTCGCTCTCTCACACACACACACACACACACACACTCTCTCTCTCTCTCTCTCTCTCTCGTGAGAGCACAGAAGCTCTCTCTCTATCACACACACACACACACACACACACACACACCCACTTCCTCCCAGGATCAGCTACGGACGGATGCCTGGGCCCGCGGTGGTTGGACAGGCTCAGTCAGATGGCTGCCTGGGGCTGGCAGCCAGGTCCAGACCCGGGACCTCTCAGTCCTGACCCCCCTATTCCGAGTGTCACGTGCTTCCGGGCCACAGGTGGTTCCTCTTGGGACGGGTGCTTGTGTGCACTCGGGCGTTTTCAAGGCCCTGCCCGCCCTCTGCCCAAGCCTCACCGCCTACCTCCTCCCGTCCCCGCCCGCGGCCTGGCTCCTGTTCACTGTGGAGCCTGGCAGGTGCTTCTCGGGACCTCTGCCCGGCCGGCCCCGTCTCTGGTCCCGGCCTGTGTGTCTGTCTGCCCTTCTGTCACCTTAGCCCTTGTGTCCAGGATCTGCTTATCAGTTCTCCCCACCGCCCGGCCCAGCCTGCTTTTGACACATCTCGACGCTTGCTGGGAGAGGGACTAACCTCTGTGAGAGGAGGGCAGCCTGCTTCGCCTCCCAGGTGGGTCGTGTGTGCAGACCAGTGTCAGGAAGGGAGTCCACCCCCTGAGGGGATGGAGAGCCTGCTGGTGTGATAGTGGATTCGAAATGACTTTTTTGAAGTGTAGTCAAAGTTTTCCATTTCTAGGAGGTTTCACAGAGGGAGGGAGGGCGTTTCCTCACAGCCCACGGAAACTGTGGTCCTTGTCCGACTGGGCTGGGATGGGGCGAGCTTGTTGGCAGAGCCTGAGGGCTCTGCTGCCTGGTTGGCACTGGCTCTTTCCCACCCAGCGGTTGCCGGGGTCGTGAGAGCAGACAGCTCAGACTGGCCATCCCGCCCCATGTCTGTGTCCTTGGTGACCTCCATGTTCTGCCCAAGGATGCGTCCTCTGCCTCTTCCCGTCTGTGCGAGGCCTGGCTCGCCCCGAGACTCCCCCAGGGGGACCGGAGTTGACACCGAGCAGAGTTCTCCCACAGAATTGTAGGTTTTGTAGGAGTGTCCGGAATTGTTTCCCAACACCCAGGAGGTTCTGGCTTCTTGGGGAGTGTGACAGCTGACACCTGTGGGTCTCTGCTTTTGTGGAAGCCTTATCAGACCCCCTCCTCCCCATCCTCTGCTGGCAGCGGGGCCCCAGCTGTTGCCTGCCCCCCACCCCCACTCCCCACCACGCCTTCCTCTAACCAGCCTAGCCTCTCAGCCGGGCTCAGCAGGAGTGGTTCATCTTCTGTCTCTCACCATTGAGTTATTAGTTGCTTCTTTGAGCTCAGAGCCAGGGGTTTTGTGGATCAGAAGCTTTGGAAACCTAGTGTATCTGAATTCTTGAGAGAGAGCGATGGAGCTGAAACAGGATGTGTATGCACACCTCTGTTCGGACCTGTGCAAAACTCTGCTTCTGGACCACTTTGCCTTTTGAAGGTGATCATCTCAATTGATGGTTGCTTGATTATGTGTCTGGGCCTGATAACTGTGGGCAGCTTTAAAAAGAGAATGCTGAGCGAGAGCTCCTGGAGGTTCTATGCAGTCACTCTGATGTGGCTGAGAGAACCCTGCCCTCCCCTCCCCCCACCCCAGCAGATTCTGCTGCAGAGCCATGCAGACATGGCGGGGAACTGCGCACTTGGACCAGAAGGTGACTCGCAAGCCCAGAGGGGGCCTCATGACTCCGAGAGGAGAGGAGGGGGACCAAGCAGAAGCCTGGGGGCTCTGACCTGGAAGTCAGGGTGGACTGGTGGGGTGGGGCTTAAGCTGGGCTGGTAAGGCTCTGCTTGACCCATTCAAGGAGCCGTTCATGTCAAGGTCACCGTGGTGTCTGTGGCCCTCCACTTACCCTGTCTGCCCTTTTTAAACCGAGTCATGGGTTTTGCTCACGGGGTTGTATCACTAGTTGGGATTTTGAGGAGAAGTTTGCAGGGATGGGGCGTTCCTGAGCGGAGAGCGACTGAGGCATGGCTGGACCCTTGTGGCGCAACTAGCTCCTGGGGGCAGCACATGGACTTGGTTGGAAGGCCGTGAGGTGTTATTGGGATTGTTTGGTTCCCTCTCCCCAACCTTTTTGGGAGAAGTTTGTGAAGTGATGAAAGATGTCAAGGCCATCAAAGTGGAATTTTCTGTTTTTCTCCTCCTGGAGTGAGATTCAGGCGCTAAATCGGGACCACCTCATTTCCATAGCAATTGGCCGGCTCTGGGTTGTGACATCACAGAGGTCTGAGAAGAGTAAAGCTGGATATAGATAGGCACAGGGAGCCCCAGTAAAAAAGGAGGAGATACAGGCTTTGTAACTAAACAGGGGACCCTTTTGTGTTTCTAAAGTCACTCTTTTAAAAAGGTATTTTGTGCCATATGGGTATATTAAAATTTGCCACTGATACTATCACAGTGCTGTTGTCAAAAGGCCTACTAATCATGAGTAATGGAAATGATCTGTTGTATTTCTGGGCATCATGTGTATATTTCAGAATGATAATCACCCCCTTCCCCTCCCTGACACTTAAGTGTACCGGAGACTTGGTCTGTATATTTGAGGCATTCTCTTTTGTCAGTGGTGTTTCTAATCGTTGTGTCGTCGCTCATATTTGGCCGAATGAGAGTTAACATATCTGGGAAAATTCCAGCTGAGCAAGATAAGAAATTCAGAACAGGATCAGTTTATATGGTGATAAATAAACATAAATGCCAATCTTGCACTTCTTCCTTGATGATATAGATAGCCTTATCATTTAGGATATTTCTGGAAGCCTAGTTCAGATTGTGATATCAGGCACTTCCATCATTTAATTCTGGTCCAGGGATTTACTGTGTCTTAATTAAATTTTTAATCCTTTTGTTGAACTAACTCGTTTATGAGGAGCTTGTTTTAACTGGATACAGTCCCTTAGGAGCTAGACTTGAGTTGCCAACCTTTTCTCCAAGGGTCCCGTGCCAGTTGGTTGGGAGGGCCTGTTGCTGACAGTTTCCCCATGTACGTCATGGGCCAGCCAGGGGCCTTTTCTGCAGTTTGACAGCCACCGGCCTGGAGCACTGTCACCATGCCTGTGAAGTGTGGGAAATTGGTCAGCCCAGCAGGAATGTGTACTATGTACAAGATGGGACGGTGCTCAGGAGAACCTCATTCTAACTGTGGAACCCTACCCGCCTTGCCTTTAGGAGCCAACTTCACGTGTGCACTATAAACCAGCTTTAAAGCTCTTCTAAAGACCTGAGGAACTAAAGTCAAAGTACCAGGCACATGTCGAGCAAATGGCTTCAAGATTCCTAGTGCATTCATGTGACGGGGGTGTGTGTGTCTGTGGGGGAGTCACTCTACTGCTTCAGAACCTCGTGCTAGTTTGTGTTCTAGTCCGTGTTTGTTTATTGGTGTAAAGGGCAATAAGAATTTATATAGTCTTATTCCAACAAAACTTTTATCTCTTTGATAGCTGTGATGATAGATATGGCATCTTCATTTTTAAAAGTGTAATAGTATTAACTCAGGACCTCATATAGGTACACTGAGAACCTTTAGTTCCCCGATCAGGGATTGAACGTGGGCCCTGGGCAGCAAAGGTGTGAGTGCTAACCACTGGGCCGCCCGGGGATTCCCCAAGAACCTTAACAACCCGCTGTATAAGACTCCACTGGTGGGATGTGCTGTTTACTTCATAGGCCTTTGTAGGATTTTTCCTCAAAATATTTTTTGATGGTTTGAGGTAATTTAGGAGGGTAAATGTAGAAATTTCAGTCAAAGTACATTTTTAGCATATATGGCTCAAGCTAGATAAGCAACGGGAAAAGGAATTTCTACTTTCCTTCTTACTTTCCAGTTTTTTTGTCAGGGTGTCATGATTGGGGGGCCAGTTTAAAAATTGTGTTTTCATAAACAGCTTTTATTGATACCCTGACAAAATTAATTAAATGTATATATTGATATTTAGTGGCTCAGCTGGTAAAGAATCTGCCTGCAATGTGGGAGACCTGGGTTTGACCCCTGGGTTGGGAAGATCCCCTGGGGAAGGGAAAGGCTACCCAATCCAGTATTCTGGCTTGGAGAATTCCATGGACTATACATGCATCGCAAAGAGTCAGATATGACTGACTTTCACTTTGGGCTTCCCTGGTGGCTCTGCCTGTAATGTGAGAGACCTAGGTTCAATCTCTGGTTCGGGAAGATCCCCTGGAGATCCTTCTTGGCAACCCACTCCAGTGTTGTTGCCTGGAAAATTACATGGATGAAGGAACCTGGTGGGCTCCAGTCCATTGGGTCGCAAAGAGTCAGACACATCTGAGCAACTTCACTGGTTTATTGATATTTAATAAAACAAAAACATCAAGACTGGCAGTGGTCTAAATTTGGGTGGTAATACCTGTTTCTTGGCTTCCAAGGAACTCTAAGGTGTGTTTTGAGATACTCAAGGAAAAAAAGGACGGTTTATATTCAGGAATTATTTGAGAAATGTAACCTGAAGTTGAGGTCTGGAACTTGCCTAGAGGAGAAAGGGAAGGGTGCTGTCCATGGTGCTGAATCAGACCCACTGCTTGTTGGAGTGGTGGGAAGGCTCTGAAATACTGAAGTCCAAATACACAGCTATGTAGCTACTTTAAAAAAACCACATCTCCTGTTTGTAGCTGGTATTCTTAATTTCTGTTGGAGTGTTTGAATTGCCAGGGAAAGCTGACCATACAAGGAAACACAGAACATCATTAGTTGCAGTAAACTGTTCTATATGCCAGAAGGACAGGATTAAATTAAAAGTATGGCCATTTTGACCAGTCAATCAAGTCAAAGTAGTCAGAGTCACTCAGTCGTGTCCGACTCCATGGACTGCAGCCTGCAAGATTCCTCTGTCCATCAGATTTTCCAGGCAAGAATACTGGAGTGGGTTGCCATTTCCTTCTCCAGTGCATGAAAGTGAAAAGTGAAAGTGGCCCTCAACCCAGTGCATTTCAACTAAGGTGTCATCTACCACCTCCTTAACGTTTATCAGACACTTGAATAAGTAACGTCCAGCCACTCCTTGGAGATGGTTCCCTTTTTCAGACACTGGGCTGCTGAAGGGCTCAGGAGCCTCGTGGTCCTGGGCTCTATTACTAGAGCCTTTACAACCTTCCAGAACCTCCGTGTCCCCCTTTTCCTCACTCCTTTCATCCTCCGTGGGTTCTTAGAGGCTATTTAAATTCTAATTCCTGCCAGAAGTTTAAAAAAATTTTTTTTCTTTTAAACCATGGCCCTGTGTCTCAAAGAAGATTGTACTTAATGAATGAAGAGGGATGGGAGTGTTACAGTTGGAGTTTACACTTCATATTTGCCAGTTATTAGTTAAAAGTTTTAAATCCTCGCTTCTGATTTTATATAAATGTTTTCCAGGCCAGCCTTCAGCAAGCATTCTGCTAGTCTCAAGATCCTTTGTAGGATCTTTGTCCATTCCCATCCTCCCAGGGATCCCCTTTTCAAATTCCCCACACCCCAAAATGCCATTCCTGTTCTCTGGTATGGATACATACTTTATATGATTGAAGTGTCCAGTAACAGTTTAGAATGAGCTTGCTATTTTAAGGCACATGTATCCATGATGGAAGATTCTAACGTATGCTGTTTTAAACCCCCCACCCCCAAACAATATTTTCTCTAGGATTGAGTTTGAATGAGTAGAAACCTTTTTCAAAATAAATTTCATTGCAAATTCAGCAGAGTATTGTGTGTTCAGAACCCACTTAGCATTTTGAACGGAACAAAAGTTTGTTTCGCAAACATACCAGTAAGTATCTTTTGGGTTAGAGCACAATTATTTGGCGTGGTTGGAGCTTACTAGTGACTGGAAGTCGTCCAGAGTACACATATGTTTCTGTTTACTTGATGCAAGCCAGGAAGGTAAAAATCGTGGAATTTCTTTGTTTCTTTCAAAGCTGGAGATACAGATGACCCACCGAGAATTACCCAAAACCCTGTAATCAACGGGAATGTGGCCATGAGTGACGGGCACAGCAACACGGAGGAGGACATGGAGGACGGTGAGTACCCGGGCTTCGTCTCCTCGTGTCGGGCAAAAAGCGGTCGGAAGCAGACACCTCTTCCGTGAGGACTGTTGAGTCTCTTTAAGAGTAGCTAGTTTTCAGGAAGTTGTATCTGAGCAAAATTTAGGAGCCTGGTTTGGTTTTGAATTTCACGATTGCCCGCAAATGTCAAGGTAAGTTGATTCTCCCCAGCCTAGGCGAGAAGGTGGAAATACAGAAGTCTGTAATTGACGGGTATTTGCTCAGGCCTGCAGTTAATTTTCCAGCCACTCCTAGTACTCAGAACAAGTACCTTACTGTCCTTTCCTTTCCGTCTGCAGCACGCTACTTCTAGACACGGGAACGTGGCTTCCCATTGCACTCCTACTGTAGCAAGTGTATCAGTTGTAGCTGATGACCCCTCCCCCCTCCGGTTAGGTTCGAAAACCAGAATCGAGCTTTGGGCTTCATCCCCCAGACTGACTTTTGGTCTTTTATCTTCTCTGCGCAAAGTATACACATTTGTACATGCATGGGCATTTTGGGCCTAGGGAAGCACTTTCTCTCGAGGCTATTTCTTCGTTATGCCTTATCAGACGGGTGTGACCTGTGCGTTTGCCAGGTCAACCCCACGAGAAGGTAGCAGCCAATAGTCACTTTATGCGGCCCCCCGGAGTCTTGCAGTGTAATATGAAACCGTGTTCTGTCAAAAGCGTGTCCATCAATCCTCATGAGGGTTGTGTCCTTCCCAGGGGTGTAACGGGGCAGTTGAAAGAAACCGTCAGTCACGGGCTGCACCACCAGAAGGACTGCTGTTCAGACCTCCTGCCAAAAGTTCAGCCTCCATGAGAAACTGCAGCCGTAGTTGAGAGTTCTCTCACAGTGCGCTTTACCCCTGGCAGCGGGCTGAGGCCATATCTGAGGAAGGTAAAGAGGCGTGGTCTGACCCGCTGCTTTGTTACCTGTGGAGTGCGCTTTCCACCGCAGACGAGAGGGCGACGGTGTGGGGTGGCCCCCCGGCTGCGGGGGCCCTTTGGTTCCATCGCAGACCCTGGAGAGGCCAGCAGTGGTTCAGAGAGCGCCATGGGGAAGGCCCGAGGCAGGGGTCGATGGTAGCCTCTCCCAGAGCAGGGAGCCGCCCCAGCCAGCCAGAGCCCTGCCCTCAGCTGGTTCCACAGTGCAGGCTCGTCCTGGCGTCGCCCCAGGTGTCCTTGGGGAGGGAGGGCTCGGGAGGAGGCGCAGGTGTGGATCCAGGCACAGGCTTCCGAGGCCTCCATGGCCTTTTGGTGGGTCCTTCTTGCTCAGAAAGGGCCGTCCTGTACTTTTTAGGTTGCTGTGTTATCCCCTCCTCCCCCCGAGTCGTGACAGCTCCATATGTCTCTCATAGTGGCTAGAAGTTTCCCGGGGGCCCCAGATTGCCTCACCTGAGAACCAGTGTAAGGAGAGCACAGTGTACACAACACCCCTTCCTTTTAGGCCAGTTGTACTAAATTGTTAGTAGTCAATGATGGCGTTACGGAACCTAAAAGCAGAATGCTCCTACTGTGAATTATCAGCTGGAAAAAGCACTTTACAGGACAAAGTAGCAGTGGTCTTCAATACCCTTTGTTCCTGGTCTTCTCAAAGGCCCAGGGGCAGGAGAGTGAAAAGATGGTATCTGTGGGGTGGGGGGCCGCGGTGATAGTTATTTTGAACCATTTAATGGCAGAAATGTGTGTGTGAAATTGTTCAGAAATCTGCAGAAAGTGAGAGGAGTGCTGGGTTAAGCACGTGTCTTTACTGAGTATTTGTGAGCCGTTAGCCTCCTAACATGTTTCTCTGAAAGCCCTTTTTGTTGTTGATGATTCCCCAAGCCTCTGACACGCTAGCACCCTTTTTTCCCGAGTCTCCTTTGGCGGCATAATGTAGGGAGGGCACACGGTGTGGCAAACCGCAGGGTAGGAGCCTCAGTCCGCACAGAGACGCCTTCGTGGCAGGGAGGCTCTTACACGGCAGTTGAGTGGCTGACAGCAGTGGTGGGAGAAATATCCAGTTGAGGTAGAGGGATTGTAGATACAGGTGGTTGGTGCCCGTGGAGGATAGTTGTTTTTGTTTTTGTTTTCATGGGGGGGGGTGATTAACTGGGATGTGCAGAGATTGGTATTAGAACGAATAATTGAGGTTTGATACAGCTTCTGCCAGAGTGCCCTTTGGGGGAACCTCAGGCCCACCTTTTGGGGGACCAGGTTTTCTGCCAGGATATGTGAGGGCAACAGGCGGCACAAGCTCGCCGACAGACGCTGGCAAGGGCCAGTCAGTGCCCCGTGGTGCTCAGGCAGGTCAGAGTCTATTTGGATGAGGCACTAATCCGGCAGGGTAGGAGGTAGTCTTTATAATCCCAAGTGTACCACTTTTACCCACAAGGGTTTCACTTTGAAGCCATTGCAGATAGAGAAAGCTGCATAAATAGTCCATGGAGTCCTGGGTACCTTCCACCCGTTTTCTCTCCTACCTCCTCAGAGGACGGTCACCAGGCCAGCCCTGTCCGCCAGAGTGAGAGGGGCTTCCTGTCTGCCTGTCTGCCGCTCTGCTGTACCCCCGCCTGTCTGGACCTGCTGGTACTTAGTACAGGTTCTCAGCTGCTCCATTAGCGGGAAGAGCTTGGGGGGCAGCTGTGCTCTGGTCTCGGCCACCAATGCCATGGGTACAAAGGGCTTGAAGACGGGGTGGTGACATTTTTATTCACATGAAATCTCACATCAAACCTCCTGATTAGCATATTTTGGAAGATAATCCTGTGCCTTGGGTGTGAGGCAGCATCTCACATCTGGTGTGTGATTCAGTGAGTGTGAACTGTGTGGGGGAGGGGAGGAGAGGGGAGGAGGCAGGCTAGGGCGGCACCAGGAGCCCTGGGGGGCTGGCCTGCTTCCGGACCCACGCCAGGTTCCTGTGGTCCTGTTTGACTAAAGTGTGGGGAGGAAGAGCAAAAAGGCATTTTTTTGTATAAAACTCGTCCTACAAAAACCTAAATGGTAACTGAAAGTCACGTAGGTGGGGGCTTGTGACGTCATGTCTTTGGGTCCCCGGAACATGTCCTGTCATCACCAGATAGTGGCTGGTTTAATCGGGCTCTGGGTTTGGTCCCCTAAACTCTTAAGATGGCTTTGGTCACTGTGTTTAGTGTCCACAGCTCTTGGGTCCTGAGACCCCCTGTGATACCTTGGATAAGACAAGCTGCTTAACCTCAGCAAGCCTCGGTGTCCCCACCTGTAATGTGGGAGCTGAGTCGCACCTGCCTTGCCTGGCTGCGGGGTTTGGACACTGCTCAAATACGATGTGTGTGGCTGTGGAGGAGTGGCCCACTTCTCTCCCCAGCGTTCTGGACCACATTCTCTGCAACAGGCGTTTTGCCTTTTCCGTGGACTCTTATGTCGGGAACGGATGAGGGTGACCCCTGCAGAGGCCTGAATGCATCGCACGCCATGCAGCTGCTCTTGCTTTGAGGGCCTCTGCAAAGAGCCGGGTTATGGGTAGTAAAACAAGTGGGGACAGAGCCTTTAAATGGAGGGAAAAGCGCTGTTAGCACATCCTGTGGGGTTTTCTTTCTTTGGTGAAGAATATTACCCTCTCATGAGGATTGATGGACATGTTTTCTTAAGAACAAACTCAGCCACAGTGGAGGCAGTTTCTGTGTGCGGAGAAGTGAAGTGTGAAGGGCCTGGGCGTGTTCTCGGCACCCTTTCCCTAGGCCTGAGAACCCCACTTGTGCCTGGGCTCGGAGGTGACAAAGTAGCCCCTGCTGCTCAGCCAGAAAAGGCCCTCCTGTTACTCTGTAGGTCACGTGTGGCCCTTGGCCCCTGCGCCTGTGAACTGTCCCTCCTGCCATGAGACAGGCTTATAAAGAGCAGGGAACTGCTTGGAAAGTTGTGTAGCAATTTGTCCTCCCCGCTGCAGTTTTTGAATGTGCTGGCCAGTAACAGGTTTTTTTTTTTTTTTGGCGGGGTCGGGGGGGTGGTTGGACAGCTGCAGAAGGCTAATGGGTTATCAGCGCTTATTATCACTGCCTGGGGTCACTTGAAATGAGTAGTCACCAGCAGAAAAGGCTAGAATTCAAAATGTGACTTTTTAGTTTAATTCTTAACAATGCTTTGCTTTTTATTGGAGGAAACCTTGATTTCTTAAGTTGGCCTTTGGTCTTGCTGAGTAAATTTAACCGTTCATTCTGTTCATGTCCAAAGGAATACCAGTTTCTTCATTCTTTTTTTTCCCCCCAAATATTTCCCCTTAGAGAATCTAGTGTGCTATTTCACCGAAATGGTGAACTGGTGAAGTTAGTGTTTATTTTTAGCTAACTTCTTAGGAATGGTCTTATCTCTAAGCAGTGCTGCACTTCCCAGGAATGGGTGTCCCCACTCCTCGGAAGGCCCTGTTTGCCTGCACATCCATGTCTCTTCTCTACACTCAGCCCAGGTCTCAAGCCCTTTTCTTTTCCTCCCGAAGCCCTGTCCTTGAACAGATGTGACAGAAGTTTATTCCTTTCCTCCGGTCTCTCCACTCGCTGCGGATTACTTGGGAATTAAGACAGAGTAGAGTAGACGTTCTTAATCACACTGAGCCGGTCTGGTGGGAAGGCAGGTGTGTGTTGCTGGCCCTCTGAATCTGGGGTTTTATTCACACAAACTGTATGTCATCTCACAGTTTAGACTGATACTGAATTGGAGATGATGCTCTCCTTGCCCCAGAGGGGTAGGCTTCAGCAGTTGAATCGCCATCGTAGAGAATTGTTTATCCCAGGTTTGTCCTGCTTTCAGTGTTGTCCGGCGGTCCCCGGGCCCTGTGATTGACAAAGCGTTCTCTTGCAGACACGAGTTGGCGCTCCGAGGCAACCTTTCAGTTCACTGTCGAGCGCTTCAGCAGACTGAGTGAGTCGGTCCTTAGCCCTCCGTGTTTTGTGCGAAATCTGCCATGGAAGATTATGGTGATGCCACGCTTTTATCCAGACAGACCACACCAAAAAAGCGTAGGATTCTTTCTCCAGTGCAATGCTGAATCTGATTCCACGTAAGACAGTTTAAATGATGCAATTACAAATCCACAATTAGTTATAAGCCAGATTGGCCTCTTTGAATTTTGGATTTCTCTGTGAATTTCCTTGCTGCCTCTACATAGCAATTTGATTTTCAATTAGATTCAATACATTTCCCTCTTTAAAAACTCACTGGTAGGTATTATCTCCAAACTAGAAAAGGTGTATATTTTTCCTGCAAATAAAACACTAAACTTTGTGTATGTGAGAATCTACCTGCCCGTGTAACATGGAATTAGGGCCTCTCTGGACTACCGTAATTCTTATCCTACCAATAACTGCCAGAGGGGAAGACGATAGTTAAGGAAAACTCTCCAGGCAGACCTCCGCACTGTATGTTAACTGACTCTGTGGGTTATTTGGAAACTTAAAGACCAAGCTCTTGCTGCCCAGTGCTTCTCAGCAGCGGAGTTGAGTGATTGTTTGAGGGGATCCCAGCTCACTTCGTCTCCTTGCCTCATTCTCCATTGACCAGCCCAGGAGAAGGCCGCCTCCCTGGCCCACATCTGCCTGCCGCCCCCAGATCGTGGCCCTTGGCACCTCAATGCAGATCCTCCCGAACTGGCTCCAGCAGTCTGCTGCGGCCCTGGGGGGACCCAGCTCCTTTCATTTTTCCTCTTTACCTGAGTATTTCAGAAGCCAGTTTTAAGGAGCAGTCAGGGCCTCGGCTGTGTTTTTACTTCTGTGTTCAGTTCACATTACAATCTGACCTGATCGGACAAGCCTTTGGGCTGGATTTGTTTAGTCCAGCAGACAGCCTGAGCCTGAGCAACAGCTGGTTCAGGCGCAGCCCGCACAGGGGGCCCGAGCGGACAGCAGTTGCTGCCCCTGTGCTCTCAGGTGTGCGGCATGTCAGAGGTCGTTGAAGCCATCCTGTGAGCTCTGAGTTGGGTCTCAAGCATTTAACGTGCAGTCTGCCCCGGACGTCTGCACCTGCAGTCGCTCCCCAGCGGCGGGGTCCTTCTCGGGGCCCCCTGCACAGCCCAACCCGGGAGCCTCGCAGCCCCGGGGGAGGGGCAGGAGTGACACTTTAGAACCTGGGGCTTTAGGTCTGTCCATCTGACAACCAAAGGTTCATCATTCTTCAGTGCTTTTCAAGCAGCCCAAGCGTATGTGATACTAGAACTGCTATCTGACCAAAAAGCTATCGTCTCTTGTCAAATCTCAGGACGCTATTTGAAGTTCAAACGCTTGTGTTTTATAGATATCAAGAAAAAACTTGAAACCTTTTAGAAATCAAAAAGACATAAAACGTAGACTGAAATCCCTCCAGACTACACAGGGGCACCCCGGGACCCTCTTCACTTCTTTCTTCATTAAAGATCGACATGTGTGCCCTTTATTCCATCTAAAAAAAAATAGAAGGAAATGATACGGGCGATTTTGTGTGCTCTTAAAAACGGGGTCGGTGTGGGTCAGCCTGTGGACTGAGGCTCAGGTCGCCCTCCTCGCACAGGTCTTGGTCCTGTCACGCGCAGGCGGTGCTGAAGATCATCAACTACAGAGATGACGAGAAGTCGTTCAGCCGGCGCATCAGTCACTTGTTCTTCCATAAAGAGAACGACTGGGGATTTTCCAATTTCATGGCCTGGAGCGTAAGTAGCAGTTACTCAGACTGAATCATCCGAGCCCTGATCCTCGCTCCCTGATCCTTGATTCTTCAGCTCCTCTGTCCATTCGTTTCGGAATCAGAAACATTTGCTCTTCGAGTTGGATAGGTAACTGAAAACGGGTTTCCTCCCAATTCCTTGCTGAGGTTTTCAGCAGCCAGTGTTCTAATCAGACATTGTAAGATAAAGTAGTCTAGCGCTTTTTGGATAGGCTAGATTTCCTTTAAGAAAAATAATACTGAGGCTGGCACGGTGCGGGGAGATTCCAGTAACCAGTGAATTCTCACGTCAGCGCTTTGGGGCTGCTTTTGCAGGAGCAGAAGCCAGTAGGACGTAGGAACACCCTGCTCAGCTCTCTAGAGTGTTCTTGGTGGCCTCCTGGGACCCTGCCTGCTAAGCAGACATGGAGGCCTTGGGTCTGAGATGTGGTCTCCCCCAACTCCTCCAGGAGGCATCCAGACTTTGGCTGATTTCATTCAGAGGACAACATTATTGAAAATAGGCCAGAGCACTGCAGAACTAGAAAGCACAACTTCAGTGTTTTGAAAAAGCAGTATTTTAATCTGTTAAGTACCAGGCACCAGGGTGATTGTTTGAAATGAAGCGAGCATTCACGTGTTCTCATGCAAGTTGGACATTCTTTTTTTTTTTATAGGAAGTGACTGATCCTGAGAAAGGATTTATTGATGATGACAAAGTTACTTTTGAAGTCTTTGTACAGGCGGACGCCCCCCATGGAGTTGCGTAAGTTTTCCTTTGATTGGGTGCTGTAGTGAAAGGAGTGAGCAGAGGTGCCTCTGTCAGGAGAGACGCACCCTTTCTGTGCTTACCCTGTGGCACACACACGTGTGTGCCAGCTTCACGTCGGTGCCTTTGTGTGGCACATTTATCAAGCAGTTTGTATGAGCCTGGGCTTCCCTAGTGCCTCAGATGGTAAAGAATCCAACTGTAATGCAGGAGATCTGGGTTCCATCCCTGGGTCAGGAAGCTCCCCTGGAGGAGGGCATGGCAACCCACTCCAGTATTCTTTTCTGGAGAATCCCACGGACAGAAGAATCTGGTGGCCTACGGTCCATGGGGTCACAGAGTCGGACACGACTGAGCAAGTAACACAGTTCCGTGAGCCAAACACACTGCTGGGCTCTGGTGACTGTAACTGTGGTGAACAAGGCAGCTACGGTTTTACAGCCTCAAAGAACTTGGGGACCCGTCGGGCAGAGGAGTTAATAACAGTAACTACGGCAGCATATGCGCTTGCTATTTTGTTGGCGGGTTGGGCAGCGCTATGATGTGATGGTGGGGAGAGGGTGGGCGGCTGGGAGGATGCGCTCCTTTCCCAGGTCTGGGAGGGCTGTGTACAACAGCAGGGTTTTGGCCTTGAAGAATATGGAGCTTTGGGTCCTTGATCGGTAAGAAGGGAGAGGAATGGGCAGGGTGTCAGGGGAGTCTGCAGGGGCCACCGGAGGCTGAGCTGGTGCGTTGGGATCAGGTTGGAGCTGAACGGGTGTCCGAGGCCAAGCACTACAGCAGCACAGTGCCGTCTAGGAACGAGGCGAGCTCAGGTGCCCTGCCTGCTCACGTGTGTTCTCTTCCCACGTGGCCCTCCTCTGGCAAGAGTGCGTAGACTGACCTGGGTGGCTTGGTGGCACTGGGAATTTTAAAAAACAAATGAGATTTGTTGGTTTTCATATTAATTGGGCTACTTTCAGAGAAATCAGACTCTCCTTTTTGAAACACACACTTGAATTGTACACTTGAATCCTGTTCAGATATCCGGGGTCAAGGGTGGGCAACGAGGTGGTATTTCTAGTTTTTTGTGGGGGTTTTTTGCCCTCGTTTTAAAAACGTGTTCCCCTATACTTACGATATGTCTTTTAACCAACAAAAATAGCAGATTGGGTTTTTCAGACTTAGCAGTCAAAACTGTCTTAAGAAAACCTAATACCCGCAGTGTTAGAGTCTTTGCTGACGCTGACCTCACAGGAAACGTCTAGCATCGGCCACGTGTTCGCATTGTGCAGAGAGCGAGGGCTCCTCTGCTTCCTGTTACTGCGGGGGCTTGTGGGGGTGCTGCAGACGGTTCGCTGTCCTAAGCAGCCAGAGATACAACGGACTCGAGAAAAGGCTCTAGGAGTTGAGGTCTGATCCTGTCACCATACCTGTCCTCGCTCGTGTATGTGATACTACAGAAAAGAGGGTTTCAGCGGTTTCTGCCTTGTACGACCAACGTGTGTGTGATGCGTGTGCGAGGGAGCCAGTCTGATCGCAGTATAGCTTGTATGTGGGAGCAGTGCCCTGGGTACATGACGGTCACGCAGCTGCTCCAGTCAGACTGAGTTCCCCCTAGTCCCCGCACTTGGGTGGACCACATGGGTGACGTTGGAGGGAGCCGGGTGAGCAGGACTCCTGGCTTTGCGACCAGTTAACTCCCTTGGAGGTGGGTGCTCAGACGTCACCCCGTGTCAGGAGAGGGGCGGAGGTGGTTGCACAGAGCAGCCGGCCCCAGCCATGTGGCAGAAGCGTGGGGGCGCAGCCTTGCCTGAACCTCAAACTGGTTTTGTAGGTGGGACTCAAAGAAGCACACGGGCTACGTCGGCTTAAAGAATCAGGGAGCGACTTGCTACATGAACAGCCTGCTGCAGACTTTATTTTTCACAAACCAGCTACGCAAGGTAAATGGATGGTGTTTCTCTCGCTCAACCTTCCCCAGCCTGCCTTCTCTGTGCAGGATTCTGGGGCAAGAACAGCCCAGCCCCAGGCTTGTCTCCAGGGAGGGCCCTGCCTCATGCTTACACGTAGCTTCATTCCTCCGTGTTCAGACACTTGTGAAGCCAAGTGGTGTTATGAAAAGCTTAGTACAGCCAGCAAACCTAACTTTATTAGGCTAGAAATAATCAAGCTTTTTTTTTTTAATATGAGTCAGTAGTAGCAAGATATGAAAAGTTTTATATGGAGGGTGATGAGTTGAAAGACTGCTGACCAGTAGTCTGATTTTTCAGTTTTTATAGATAAAATGTAAAGTCTAGCAGGATAGTTCCTTGTACTTTAGGAAGGCCATGAGAAGCACACACACATTGGCGGGTCCGCTGGCACTCCTATTTGCATCGCACTGGTCTTCCAGGGAGCAGTAATTACCTCGATAGGATTAGATCAGAGGCTGTGTGGGTAATTTCAGTAGCGTTGAAGATTTCATCAGTTCTTTTTGTTCACATGTCAAGTTATGTTAAAATGTTGCTCTAAGAAGTATGAAATAGAAGTGATTCTCGTTGGATGGTACGCAATGACTAATGTTTAAAATTGTTTTTGCATTTTCTTGTAACTTCTAGATTATCTCTAAAGACGTCCATGATTGTTGGAAGACTATTCTGGCTCTGGGGGGATAGTGAGAAGCTCTGCCCATCTACCTGAGTTGTTGTGGTAGAAATGATACTTTCACATAAGATTCCATTTTTACTTCTGAATTGCTTCTTTTAGGCTGTGTACATGATGCCAACAGAGGGCGACGATTCATCCAAAAGTGTCCCTTTAGCATTGCAAAGAGTGTTCTACGAGTTACAGCACAGCGATAAGCCCGTAGGAACAAAGAAGCTGACCAAGTCATTCGGGTGCGTGTGGGGAGACCTTTCCAGCTAGTGGGCGCAGAGGGGTTGAGAGCAGAGCACAGGCGCGCAGTGGTGTCGGGGCATTTTACCAGTGTTCTTGGTTTGACCTCTTTGTAAATGGGGGCTCTTAGAATTTTGCTTGAGAACTAATGCACCACTTAGGTTTGCCTGTCAGGAAAAGGATACGTAATGGTCTTCAAGCTTTCTGTGCGTGTACTTGCAAACTCGACCTCCTCGCGCAGTAAGACGTTCAGAACAAGAGAAAGTTGGGAGCGTTTTGGTGTCCGGATACAATTCAACTTGGCTTTGAATTATAACCCCCCAAATAATCCTCTAAATTAGTTTAAGAATGATGACTGGTGATACGGTGTAGTTTGTTAACTTAATCTTGTGTGAAATTTAGAAGTTTCAACGTACATTCATTTTATCTTTCTAAGGTGGGAAACGTTAGATAGCTTCATGCAACACGATGTTCAAGAGCTCTGTCGAGTGGTGAGTTTCCTGCCGTAATTTTTTCCCTCTTACATTTCATATTTCGAAGCACTGTCAGAAGTTGTTACCAAACAGAACCTCAGACCTACTTTAGTCACTGTTATTCCAGTTATGCCCGTCTTTGTTCAGGACCAGGACTAGGCTAGAAAGAAAAGATGGCGCATATCTCATTTAAAGGCCAGAAAGACAGAAAATGATTTGGTAGGAAAGTGTGAGGGGAAACCATACAGGTAGTGGACTGTTAATTTGTTAAATTGGCGTAATCTACCAGTTAGTAACCCGAGACACGAGTCCTGGTGGAGGCAGACCTTTGTGTGGGTGATTCCCCCCCAAACCGCCTCTGGTCCCTAGCAGGCACCCACTCTTCCAGTCGTGATGCAAGACACGCACACACACGCGAAATGGCAATTCAAGGTGATTGGCTGGGCAAGGTGTGTTTTCTTTTTTGCAGCACTAGCTGGATTGAATCCAGTTCATTAAATATCCATGGACAAACCAGTCAATCCTGTTGACAGGCTCAACCTCATTAATCTCTTGGTGTGGACCAATACGAGTTAAGTTTAGTGCTCAATTTACATGCTTTCCCCAGAGGTAAAATGATATAAAGACGCTTCTGAAGGCGCTACAAGTTACTAATTCATTCCGAAGGCTGTATAGGGGGTTAATCCCAACTGTTGCATGTAGTTATTTTTGTAAATATCCAACCAAGAAAGAAGATTTTGTATGTTTTTGATAATTGCATGCTAAAGGTCATAATATTTATAGTCTAGAATTTCTTTGACCATTGAAATTTCCTAGTCACGTTTCAAATTACTGCATAATGCTTAAGCGTAACATTTTCTGAAAGCCAAAACTTTCTCTTCCAGTTGCTTGATAATGTGGAAAACAAGATGAAAGGCACATGTGTAGAAGGCACCATACCTAAATTATTCAGAGGCAAGATGGTGGTATGTGATGACCAGTTTTAAACAATGATTTGTGTAAAAATGTTTCATTGTCCGTATTTTGACGCTTAATGCTTAAGCCACCTTATTTTCCTTATTTGTAGTCTTATATCCAGTGTAAAGAAGTAGACTACCGGTCTGATAGAAGAGAAGATTATTATGATATCCAGCTAAGTATAAAAGGGAAAGAAAAATAGTAAGTTCTGTGTACATATAGCACAACCTTTTCATAATTCATTGTAATGCTTCATTGATGCTAGTGGTTTTTATTGAAATACACTATAGAGAATGGCCCAAATGACGAATGTATCTCATGAACACAGACAGATAACCCCACTCAGGCCAAGAAACTAAAACGTTTGCTAATTAAGGAAGACGTTGGCCCTTTGCTGCCACTGCCTGCCTCTCCTCCCGGGGAACTCGGCTTCTAACATCCTTTGCTGGGTTAGTTTACAAGGACAGAGCACATAGGACATAGTCTTGTAATTGTCGGTTTGCTTTCTCTCAGCGTTGCCTCCGTGCACTTGTGACAGCAGTTACCTGATCGTTTTCCTTGCTGTGTAGTATTCCGCTTTGGGGATATAACACAGGACTTTGCAAGCCATTCTTTTTGAGCTTAACAGAAGCAGCCATTTATCCCTGCCACCCCTTAGCAAGGTGTGAACACTTGTTCCACATCCAGTTAGTCATCAGGATGGTGGAAGATGGTGCTGTCTTGGGTTTGATTTGCATTTGCCTAGAAGTCAGGGAGAGTTCACCTCTTCAAAAGCTCATTGGTGATTTGGATATCTCCTGGAACGTGTGGAATGTCGTTCACGGTAACTTGATGTCCGTGTCTGCTAATCCTATGATTTCTGGATCTATCTCCGTCGACTCGTTTTTCATCACGGGCTGTGAGTTCCAGCCCTGTTGCCTGTCCAGTTGTCTTTCATCAGATGCCAGCTGTCGTGATTTTTATCTTGTTTGTGTTGGCTGTTCTTCACCTCTGTTCTGGGGCACATTTCAGTTATATGGAGATAGTTGATGCTTTCGAGGCCTATTTAAGCGTGGTCTCTTGCTGCAACTGTGGGGTTCAGTTGTCCCCACAACTGAGGCAGTATCTGGCAGGTTTTCTGCCCGAGGTCCCGTCCCTGTGGGGCTTTCTCACTGTGGCTGCAGAGGGCAGGGCTGTTCCAGGCTGGGGTGAGCTGTGGGGACTGACCCTCCCTGGTCAGTGCTCAGCAAGGCTCTCGGAGAAGCCTCAGCACATTGCCTGCGCTCTCCTGGGCCCTCTATCCTGCAGAGGCCAGCTGCCTGGGGCCTCTATAATCCCCACACTCTCTGCAATTCTGGGGTTTCCCTCCTCAGCGCTGCCACCTGGAAGGTCCAGAAAGTGAGCTGGGGCCTTGGAGGCTCACGGGGGTCCTGCACTGCCTTCACTCGGCGTATGAAAGAGGTTGTTGCCCTTGTAATAAGGTCCAGTGCGGGGGGCGCGCTGCTTGCTCCGCATCACGACCACCGTGCTGCTGCTTCCTCATGGCCTCTGGACGCTGGGCTGGGTTTTGGGGCTCTTCCCGCATCTGGGGCTCACTTTTTTTGCTCTTGCCATCTAGCCATTTGTTTAACAGAATTTCATAATTGTGAAATCCAGTGTTTCACTCTGCTTTTTGTGCCTAAGAATGCCTTCCCTGAAGTCATCAGACAATTCTTTTATCTTTTCTGTTGATCTCCAATCCACCCAGAGCAGTTCCTTTCTACTTGGGGCCAATGTGGCCCTGAGGTGTTCTGCCTGCCCCTGTCAGCAGTGAGCCCTGTGTATCTGTGTAGGCCTGTTTCTAGACTCTTGTGCTGGTCCATTGGCTACCATCCTTGGATGAATTCTGGGTTCTTCCTTTTCAGCTTTCTGGTGGTATAACTGATGCAATCATAAAGGGTTAACAAGTATTCATCATGATTTGATGTGCATGGATATTGTGAGGGAGTTACTCCCTGTCTAGTCAGTGGACCCATCCATTATTTCACTACCATTTATGTTTTAAATTTAGGGGGTGAGAACACTTAGGTTCTAGTGTTCAGAGTTACACGTGGCCGCATTCTCGGCTGTTTCTAATGTTGCTGATGTTGTTATTAATAAAACATCCACTCCATGTTATCATAAGACAAGATAATGTTGTAAGATATTACGAAAAAGCCAAACAAATTTTCTGGCCAACTCAGCAGCACCCTGTTTGCTTAAGAGTGTACACATTTCCCTGGGTCAGTGAAGGCGCAGACCTGGGAGTTCGTGTTCACGGCTGCGGTTGTTGGTATGTTCGTTCCTCTCTGGCACCTGAATTGAGCGGTTGGCTGTGTTATAATCGAAGCTTAAGTGATAACTTTGGCTGACTTTCCTCCCTCTCTCTCCTGAAAGTATTTGAATCGTTTGTGGACTACGTGGCGGTAGAACAGCTGGACGGGGACAATAAATACGACGCCGGGGAGCACGGCCTGCAGGTAACTGAGACTGTGGGCTGCTGTCCCCTCCGGTCCTGGTGCTCTGTGTTCAGACCCCGCGCTTAACCACGAGCTGGAGACCTCCTAGAGTCTGTCCACGCGCTGCTGGTGTGGAGCGCGCAGAAGGATCGTGTTTCTCAGTCTGGACGTGACAGCAGAGAGCTGGTCTTGTCGCTGGTGCCCGGCTGGGGAGGCCGTGGGCAGGAGGTGGCTGAGCCTCCTGTGGATTGGAGGCGTGGACTGTCACCCGACTCCCCTGCCCCTCCCACTCCATCCTATGCTGCCCCTGACTCAGCGCGTCCTCGGCACTCTCCTGTCTCTCTGGGGCACAGGGAGAGCTGCTCAGTCACTGGACTCCACTTTTGGTGGCTGGTGGCGATGGTGCTTGGCCTGCCTTTCTTGCTAGTTTTCTGAGAATCCTGACTTCCAGCGTGAGGAGCGCGTTTCTGTTGTTGCACAAGCGCTCGGTGTCCCCGCCTCTCTGCCACTCGGCCTTGCAGGAACTCCGAGGGGCCCTGAGGGTGTGACCCAGCCACAGTCTGCGGTCACAGGGTGTGGCCTGCGGCCTGTGCAGGCTGCCGGTCAGGCTGCTTGGTGGATCAGCAGCGTCCACATGGGTCCAACCACCCGGCCCCGTAAATCTCAACCGACTGGCTCAGCTAATTCATGAGTGTTTCAGACTGCCCCGTGTTTACCAAGCTTGCTAAAGCAGTGTGTGTGCGAGTGAACCCGTGTTGCAGTGAGCCACAGACCTGCTGTCCTCCTACCGGGTCAGGCCACTCGGGGTGCTAGGGTGTAGATCAGGAAGTCTCTTAGGGAACATGCTGCTGTATACTTAGGAAACACAAGTCACAAGAAGCGCCCTTACCCACACTGAATGTTTTAGAGTCTGGGTGAGCAGTATGTGTATTAGAATCAGAGTCTCTGGAGACAGTGGCCAAGAAACAGGAGCCTTCTGTTATTCTCCCGAGTGGCCCCAAACCATGCCCTTCCTTTGCGTGGCAGTGGGTTCCTGGGTTTTTGGTTTTCTTCCCAGAACTGCCCTGTTCTCTAAATACGAGAATGTACATCAGAGAACCTTGCCACATAGGTGTGGCTGCTTGTGGACACCCGTTCCTCCAGGTGGGCGTTTCCTCACGGGTGTTGGACCTAAGGTTCACAGCTCAGAAGGAAGGGCTGATGGCCTGGTGGCGGCTGGATTCGGCCAAGGCTGCTTTTAGTGAGGAAAGAGCTGGCCGAGGCGGAGCGGAGGTGGGGGAGTGAGATGGGGGCTGGGCAGGGGCCGTGCCAGCGGGCAGGGGACCTTGCTGTTAGCAAGAGGGAGTGTGTTCAGAAGTGGGAGTGGACGGCCAGCACTGACGGCCCCGGGAACCAATAGTGCCCACAGGCAGCTTTCCTCTCTTCCTTTTGGTTTTCTCACACTCCAGAATTTCAGAGTCTAATGACTGTGTTTCTAGGGCAGCAAGCGAGACTGCGACTTGGTTTCCTTCCCCGTCCTTGTCACTGGGCAATAAGATAGTGTGATGCAGACTGAGAGGAGATCTCACACGTAGAGCATTTACAGGCCCCCGTACCTGTCTCCCCAGCAGACGTCCCCTGCGTGTTCCCATCCTGCTGTGAAATGCTTTGGTGGCTGGGAGAAGTAACCAGAGGCGAACTAAACCTGCGTTTCTTTTTCAATGTTCAGGAGGCAGAAAAAGGAGTGAAATTCCTGACGTTGCCCCCAGTGTTACATCTGCAACTGATGCGGTTCATGTACGATCCTCAGACGGACCAAAACATCAAGATCAATGACAGGTAATCTGGAGTGGGCTCGTGAGACTTAAGATTGGCCCAGCATCCTGGCTCGGGAGTAGGCTCGGTGGCTTGTTAAAGTCTTTGTATTCTCGCTGTCATCTCTCATTTGTTTAGGTTTCCCCTCTGCCTAGGTGTCCCGAGACAGACACCTCAGGACAAACTTTTCTGGGGGTGGAGGGGGGCAGTGCACTGGGAGGCCGAGCCTCACGGCACGTGGCATCTTCCCCGACTAAGGAGCGAACCCGTGCGCCCTGCACGAGGAGCGTGGAGTCCCAACCACTGGGCCACTGGGGAAGTCTGATCTCACTTTTGAAGGGATGGCTTCAGGGGCTGTGAACCCATGTTTGCTGCGCAGGGAGCACCTCTGTCTATCCTTAGGCAGATGATGCCCCGGGGCGGGTGCTTTCTGCTGCTCAGGCTCTGCTTGCCCTAGAAGTGGGGCTCGATATCCCTGTATTACTTTACCCAGGATTCTCCAATGGCTTGTTGTCTCTGGGTTCCTATCGACTTGCAGAATGTGCTGGAATTATCAGGGCTGCTGGTGTTGGTGGGTGTGCTCCCCCCGCCGCCCCATGTGTTTTCTAGGCCCTTAAAGCACCTGTAAAAGTTTGGTACCCCACACAGCTTCATCTGGTTCAGCAGACAGAACTCGGACCGGTGACTCTGTACCCCTTGGTCAGAGGGTACTGCCTGATAGTAACCGGCCTCCTGGACGTTGGCCGGTCACTGTCGGGGAGGGCGAGGCTCGACCACGTGGCCCGCAGCAGCCGGGCCTGCTAGTCCGCCCTTGCCCCTCACCGCGGGCCCTGAGATGGCGGAGCTCCAGACCAGCGGCCCGCAGGCTGGTCCACCCTGCCGCGGAGCTTTGTGGGGCCCTCACCTTGGTTTTCTTCCTGTTAGAATCAGTTGCCGACATTTTTTCACGTCATGAGCTGTCACATGGAAGTCCTGATTTCTGGCATCTGAGGCTTGATTGGAGAAAAGTGCCTGCAGAGTACTTGGTACATTGCATGATGCCGGCCCCGAGTCCCTGAGGGCGGTGTGAGGTGGGCTCTGCCTCCCACCACAGTCCTCCAGGAGATACCCACTCCCTAGAAAAGGCAGTGTGTTTTGTCGCAATATCCTGGAATTAGGGGATTCCGGTCAGTACTCTGCAGGCATTTTTCTCAAATCAAGCCTCAGATTTTTGTCAATGTGCGAGTCCTCTGAAGGAGTTCTGGGGACCTTGCATGTCAAATTCCCTGCCCTCTCCACATAACAAGGAGCCAATGAATTAGAGAGCCTGGTAGCAAATAAAACCTTACAGTGAAGTATCTTACCGGAAGTGAAACCTGGATTTCTCTTTAAATGCTTTTTTTGTTTTTAAATAGGTTTGAATTCCCTGAACAGTTACCACTTGATGAATTTTTGCAAAAAACTGATCCTAAAGACCCTGCAAATTACATTCTTCATGCGGTCCTAGTTCATAGTGGAGATAATCATGGTGGACATTATGTGGTTTATCTCAACCCCAAAGGGGATGGCAAAGTAAGTCTGGGTCCGGGGGTGGGGTGGTCAGGAGGCTGTGTGGGAATTCAGTGACGATGGCTTTAGATTTGGCGTTAGCGGCGAAGGATTCCTTCTTGGCCTCTGACGTGCCTACACATTCTGATCTGTGTTAACTGCTGATACTTTCAAAGTGGATTTAAGTTGTGATAGTCCTTTATATATACAATCTTAGTATCAGACATTGGATCTGACAGGATCCCTTTACGTCTGATGCTTATCATCTGTGGCCCTCGAGGGTGGGGCAGCGACTGATGCTTGTTCCCGCGTGTGCCATGTATAATGAATGCTCTGGCTTTGCCTGGTTCACGTGGATCCCATCACGTAACCTTCACCAGGCGGAGCAGATGCGGGTCTGGGGGGTCTGTGTCCACGCCCAGCGAGGAACAGAGCAGGCTGAGCCCTGCTAGTTTAGGCGGGGACCCCCACGGCCAGGTGCAGAGCCTGCAGCCGAAGGCGTTAGTGCCCGGTGGACTGAGATGGAGCCTGAGCTGAAGCTGGGCTGATACCTGAGCACCTTATAAAAACTGTCCGTGGGTGGATGTCAGCAATTTCCCCGGAGTTTGGGACGAGGAAGGCGAGAGCGCTGGCGAGTTTCTGCAGGTCGCCCGTGGCAGAGGATGTGTTTCAGGGAAACGCCACCTCCTCCTCTGTGTGCCTCACCCCTGTTGTTCCCGTCACAGTGGTGTAAGTTTGACGACGACGTGGTGTCCAGGTGCACGAAGGAGGAAGCCATCGAGCACAACTACGGGGGCCACGACGACGACCTGTCCGTGCGGCACTGCACCAACGCCTACATGCTGGTCTACATCCGCGAGTCCAAGCTCAGTGAGTGCGCCGGGCGCCTGCCCTTGCCGGGCCAGCTCCCCTCCGGACGGCGGGCGGACGCGTGCAGCTTGCCCTGCCTCCTGGCCGCCTGGGAGCAGCCGGCATGGGCCCGTGGGTTTGGATGTGGACTGAGGGTGGAGAGCGGCGCTGCCCTAAAGAATGGCTTTGTTTGTGCTGGCGTAACGCACAGAGGTGAAGGCAGGTGCCTTTGTCCCCCAGGTGAGGTTTTACAAGCTGTCACCGACCAGGACATCCCTCAGCAGTTGGTGGAACGATTGCAGGAGGAGAAGAGGATCGAGGCGCAGAAGCGGAAGGAGCGGCAGGAGGCCCATCTCTACATGCAAGTGCAGGTCAGCCTCCAGCTGGCACGGCAGCTCCGCAGACCTGGGCTTCCTCCCGAGTACGGTGCCAGGGCAGGCGAGCCCCGTGAGCACACAGCCTAGGGGACGCTCAGGCTAGTCCCCTGACCGTTTGGAGTATTCTTACCAATTCAGGGGGCGGCTTAGATGGATGGGAGAGGTTCTCAAGCTGCCAGAGAAGGCAGCGGTGTGCGAGCGTTCATGAAACGGGCAGGGGCCTGGAGAACAGCGGGTGAGCAGGGCCCGGGAGAGTGCTGTCGGGGTAGGCGAGGGCTCCTGTTGGTTCATGATTTAGTTGCAGTTAGAAAACAGGCAACTGTAACAAGTTGACTGACCATCTGGGTAAAAGGTACGTGTGCATCCTGGCTTTATAATTGGGGATTCTTACCCAGGTGAACTTGCAGTTAAAGCTTGCAGATAAGTTTAGACTGGCTGCATAGAAATGTTCGGTTTGGTCTTTTCTAAATAAATGAATATCTGACTTCATGCTTGGTCATTTGGGGTTTCTCTGCGTGGGGCTTCTGAAGAAGGCAAAAGACGAGTCGCTCTTGCTCTTAGCGTTAGAACCTTGGCTTCCGTCTGTGTGGCCTGGTTCTGTTCTGCCTTTTGGGTGTAAACCCTGGCCTGTGTTTCCACGCCTCTTGGCAGATTGTCGCAGAGGACCAGTTTTGTGGCCATCAAGGGAACGATATGTACGATGAAGAAAAAGTGAGATACACTGTGTTCAAAGTGCTGAAAAACTCCTCGCTTTCGGAGTTTGTCCAGAACCTCTCTCAGACCATGGTGAGCGCGTGTCCCCCTGCGGGTGGTCCTCTCCCTCCTCCACCCCCGCGTGTGGGTAGTCACCCCCGGGGCCGGCCCTGCTGGGCTCCTTCCCTTCCAGTTGTGCCCTCATCGGCTCCCCCTGCTGCCAGCGCACCGCCGCCCACACCCGTGGGGAGAGGTGTCAGCATCACTTATCCCCCTTCTAATCATAGAACCATCACCTTGATGTCAAATGAGATTACAAACTGATTGTGCTTCAATTAATTGAACTCTGAATATTTCCAGGGATTCCCGCAAGATCAGATTCGGTTGTGGCCCATGCAGGCGAGGAGCAACGGCACCAAGCGGCCAGCCATGCTGGACAACGAGGCCGACGGCAGCAAGACGGTGAGCGCGGCCAGCGGCTGGGCTGGGCTTGCGCGGTGCACGCTGCGGGCCCTGCTGTGCGGCCTGTGGCCCAGGGGCGAGGGATTGGACTTGTCAGTTACTCAAGTCTCTCTCAGCCATTTAAGTCTCCTAAACCCGGCCTCTCTCGGAAATAGATGATTGAGCTCAGTGATAATGAAAACCCCTGGACGATATTCCTGGAAACAGTTGATCCGGAGCTAGCTGCTAGTGGAGCCACGCTACCCAAGTTTGATAAAGATCGTAAGTGCCCCCCTCGCCCAGCCTGGCACCCCCAGAGGGCAGAGTTAAGTCCTGGACCATCGTTCTAAACACAGGGCTAAGCATTTTCTCACAAAGAAATCTCACTAGTCCCCAGAATACTCGTTAACATCTCTATGGTCAGGTCAAGTCAGACCGACTATGGGCTGTAGTATCTGGCGGGTGAAGAGAAGGTGGCGGCCACTGGTCATGTCCCCTGCTCTGCTGCTCTGCACGTGACAGGGGACGGAGCAGGGTCACTCTCAAGGGCTGGCAATAAATACTTGGCACTTTGTGGGCCATGACCCTCTGCCTGCCATTGAAGCAACCAAGTGGCCCTGCTGCAGCACAACTTTATTTACAAAACAGGTGGGTCTGAGTGTGCTCTTTTGTATTCCTTCAAGTGGTCACTTCTCTGGCAAAAACGCAGACACAACCCTGAACAGGTACCCCCTGGTAGCTAGTGAGTTTAGGGTCTCGAAACTAGGTTTCCTACGTTCTCTGCACTTTCTCTCATCTTCGCTGCTTCAAATGCAGCGCCTCCTTGGGGTTCATGTTTGAAATGACGCTCCAGTCCTGGGCGCAGCCTCTAAGAACCCTTGTGGCACGCAGTAACCACCAGTGCTCCATGCTGTCGGTTCAGTTGTTCCTGAAGCTTACTGTGGATATGTATTAGCATTGCACTGACTGGAAGATCCCAACACAGCCTGTCTGTTAACCCTGCAGATGATGTGATGTTATTTTTGAAGATGTACGATCCCAAAACACGGAGCTTGAATTACTGTGGGCATATCTACACACCAATATCCTGTAAAATACGTAAGTCTGACTGCAGTCGCCTTCCGAGCGGGTTTTGCTCAAGTCGCCACATGTCGCAGCCTTGGATTCCTTATTTTTCTTGAACCTAGGTGACTTGCTCCCGGTTATGTGTGACAGAGCAGGATTTATCCAGGATACTAGCCTTATCCTCTATGAGGTTTGGATCCTTATTTTTCTGTAATCCTCTTGTCGGTGGTGGTTTGGGAAGGACAGGTCCTGTCTGTGTGGCTCCCCTGAATTTGCAGTGTGAAGACCACAGCCAAGTGGGGTGGTGTCAGGATTCTCTCTGTCCACTTCTGACTGTCCCCTCTGGGTGTCCATGATTATTATTAAAAACGTAGAGCTGATGGAATTGGGTGTAGAGGAAGGACATTCAGTGTGTGGTGGTATTAAACACTGGACAGGTGTTGCGTTATAACCATACCGTTTCTTTCACTGCAGGAAGTTAAACCGAATTTAACAGAGAGAATTCAGGACTACGATGTGTCTCTTGACAAAGCCCTCGATGAGCTAATGGATGGTGACATTATAGTGTTTCAGAAGTACGTACCCTTTGAAGGGCTTTTCTCTCTTTGCACGAAGATCCAAAGTCCTGGAACCAGAAAACAGATCACCTCTAGACCCTGAGACACGTTTTGTTTGATGTTGGCAGCGTGTTGAGCCTCTTGAGTTTGGGAGTTAGGGGTGGTGAGCTTTTTCTTCACTGAATGGTTTTAGTTCCTAAAAATGGCGACAGTGAGCGTGATAACTATTTGCAGGGGGACAGAGGTCTTTATGGAATAGCGAAAGTGTTGTGTTTTCCTGAAAACATGAAATTCCTTAGCCTGCACCTAGTCGGGTAATCGCTTAAGTCTGTCTGCTTGAGAGCCAACAGGTGTGTGGTCTGAAGGCAGCCTGGTGACACAGCCGGGCTCCTGCGGCCTTCTGGCTGGGCAGGACAGTCCTGGACCCTGGCCACGGGGAGGCCACCGCACACGGGGCCAAGAGTGGGGCAGCAGACTTCTCCTTAAGGGCCAGGCAGTGAGGACTGTAGGTTTAGTGGTGACGGGCTTCCTTTGAAGGAAAGTGCCAGCCCACCGAGCCCCGGTCAGGGAGGGGACCCTGCACAGCTGGCAGGGTGGGCCCCGCCGTGCGTCCTGAGGCCTCCCCCTTGTCCAGAGGGCACCGTTGTGTTTCGGGAGTGAGATCAGGCGTGGAGAGCAGCTGCCCTATGCCGCTCAGGGCACACCTCTGTCCGCGGTGCCCTTTTCCTGGTGGCCGGGCAGGCTCCCGGCTTCGGGAAGCGCTGGCCTGAGTTCACATCTGCAGCGCTCGTGCCCCTGTTGCTTGGGAGACGGCGCCTTTTTAAAACAAGCGAACAGTGAACCTTGGCCTGGACTTCGATCGTCTGTGTTTCTCCCGCTTCCCCAGGGATGACCCCGAAAACGATAACAGTGAATTACCCACTGCAAAGGAATACTTCCGAGACCTCTACCACCGTGTCGATGTGATTTTCTGTGATAAAACGATCCCCAACGATCCCGGATTCGTGGTGACGCTGTCAAACAGGATGAATTATTTCCAGGTATTGGATCAAACACTCTTCCCTTCAGATTCCACACCAGGAAGACTGCCTTCTTACGTTAAAACTGTCTTGCCCATGAGGCTGTGCAGTGGATTTGGTTCTGGGGGAGGGGTTACTATCCACTGTCTGAGGAAGTTCCTGCTCCAGGCTGGTTGGTGTTGTCGGTGCCAGAGGACCAGAAGCAGTTGTCCCCTGACTCCCCCGCCCCCAGCCATGTTCTCTTCAAGATCCTCCCTACCCCTGGCATAAGGTGGTTTCAGAGATCATAATTTTAACAGCAGCTTTGCTTCTGTTTTAATATGCGGTGTGAGCTATTAAAATCGTCTAAAGAAAATATAGACGTCCCCATTTAAAGTGAAAAGTGCTTCTAAAGTTCTTCCTCAGATATGCTGTTCCCGTGGATACATACTAAGAAATATAGTTTATTCCTGTTAAATAGTAAATTTCTGGGGCATTTAAATTCTGGCAGCTTATGCCCCATTTTTTAAGAACATTAAGCAGTCAGTCAGTGCTAAGTGCATGGGCCTGGCTCAGTCTGCTCTGCGGATGGAAGCCTCACTCTCTGCTCCCCCCCAGGTGGCAAAGACGGTCGCCCAGAGGCTCAACACCGACCCGATGCTGCTCCAGTTCTTCAAGTCTCAAGGGTGAGCCACATGCGCAGATGCCCGCCGTCGGGTCCTGCCTGCATGCTTCCCGTAGCCCATCCGTTAGTTAGAGCCCTCGATGGACACAGCTCACAGCCGGCCACCTCGCCTTGCCTAGTTTCAGCATAGAATTGTCACCACTCACATCTTGAGCCCACTGTTCCAAGGCGTCAGAATAGCTGGCAGCCTTGTCTAACGCCAGCCTTACTCTAAAGACCGCACGCCTCCCCTCCCGTGTTCTGGCTGGGCCCGTCCCAGCCGGGACTCCGTGTACCGTTCAGAGAACGTTCACGTGTGACAGACGCAGGACTGGGGACCAGGGATGGGGGCCACGAGCAGGGCGAGGGGGCAGGGCGGAGTTTGCGTTGATGCTCACTCCCAGGTGTGTGTTTCAGGAAATGAACGAGCCTGTACTGACGCACTGTTTTCTCGTGTAGTTACAGGGATGGCCCGGGCAACCCTCTGAGACATAATTACGAAGGGACTCTGAGAGACCTGCTACAGTTCTTCAAGCCCAGGCAGCCCAAGAAACTGTACTACCAGCAGGTACGCGCCCGAGCAGCAGACCGTGGCCACGGAAGCCCCGGGTTTCTGTTGGGGCGGGCCTACAATGCCTTTCTCTTTTCTTAACAGCTTAAGATGAAAATCACAGACTTTGAGAACAGGCGAAGTTTTAAGTGTATATGGTTAAACAGCCAATTTAGGGAAGAGGTAAGTATTTTCGTGATATGAAATTTTATTCTTATTGTGGCTTGTTTATTGTTTCTCTCTACTTAGGCCTTGAAAAACTCCTGGTAACAGGGTCAAAGGGCTCCCCTGGTGGCTCAGCAGGAAAAGAATCTGCCTGCAATGCAGGAGACATGGGTTTTATCCCTGTGTCGGAAAGATGCCCTGGAGAAGGGAATGGCAACCCCACTCCAGTATTCTTGCCTGGAGAACCCCGTGGACAGAGGCGCCTGGTGGGCTACAGTCCATAGGGTCACAAAGAGTTGGACACGACTGAAGCGACTAAACAACAAGACCTTGATAACTGAAACAGCCAAAGAAAGCTCATAAGCCACTGCGTGTGTTAGAGACCCTGCCCCAGAGTCTGAGAACTAGATGGGAGGTGGGGTGAGCTCTGTCCTCCCCCGGCCCCCGGGGCTGCAGCGGAGTGACGGTGTGACGGTATCGGGGACTGCTGTCACCGACGGGGACCTGGATGCTCGGCCCTGGGGCCGGCAGCCTCTCCTGGCACCTTGCAGGCACCCTGCCCCGTGTTAGGTGGCTCTTCTGGCAAGTCAGACCCCTAGCCGTTCGCCTCTCTGGCCCCACTGGGTAGAGAGGGACCTGGAGCACACGGCATCAGTGTTGCCCGCTGCGTGCCCTGTCCCAGTGAGGACACAAGGTCCACCCTGGGCCTTGTCCTCTGTCTCAGCGTTGACAACTGGACAGGCTCTTAGTGACTGTTCGGGGGAGAAATTCTGAGGAGCTGTCCTGGGAACCGTGAGCTTTTTGCCTCAACATGGCCTTTGATAGATGCACAGCGCTGTGGGGTGGGTCCCAGGCTGGGCGGGTGGTCTGCGTGAAGGTCGGTGGGGAGGTGTTGGAGCTGAGTGCACAGGCCCCGCATGTGTCGTGGTTCCCCTAAAGCCTTGATCTTGTCATTTCTTAGGAAATAACACTATATCCAGACAAGCACGGGTGCGTCCGGGACCTGTTAGAGGAATGTAAAAAGGCTGTGGAGCTCGGCGAGAAGGCATCAGGGAAACTTAGGCGAGTATTTCCCTAAGGTGGAGAGGTTGGGGTGGCCCCAGCCCGACCCCACCATTGCCCCCGACGCATCATCACTGTACTCAGCTTTTCTGTCCTTGGCAGCAGTTTATTTAAATATTTCATGGTTTTTCCCTCCCTAATTCTTGACACTAATTAGCAGCAGTGCAAAGGGAAATTCAGGCAGAAAAAGCCAAGCAGAGAAGAGTGAACTCAAGCAGAATGATCAGCTGAAACTGGAAAACTTGGGGCTCGCTTGTGTTGGGGAGATCGGGTCGCTTCTCCTCCATTTCTCTCATGTTCGGGCCGAGGGAAGAAGCACCAGATTTGATGATCAGTTTTTATTTCCGAGAGTTGGGTGCGGTTCTTACCACTTGTCTTTTGGGCAGCACAGAGGATGAAACAGTCTTTCGGGCTGTTGGTCCCCGGAATGTTTTCTTTGCAAAATTAACAGAAGAATGAGGCCTTTATTATCTAACGAGTGAGAAGAATATCACCAACCCTGCTTACTCTGGAACCATTGTGGGAAAGGCCTGCACAGGTCCCTCCCCGGGCCCTGGCCTGAGGGTCCCCTTCAGACTGGCCTTCCCATGCTTTCCTAGGGGACCCGTGGCCAGTGTTCTGTCTGCTCCCCACGGATACCTGCTTTTGACACTTCAGATCTTCATAAGGACAAGCAGATCTCCATAACTTTGTAATAAAACCCTTGTAGAAAAGCATTTGTTGGTTTTTCCCCATGAGTTTGTATTTTCTTCCTTGCTTTGCACAGGCTGCTAGAAATTGTAAGCTACAAAATTATTGGTGTGCATCAAGAAGATGAACTATTAGAATGTTTATCTCCTGCGACGAGTCGAACGTTTCGAATAGAGGTGCGTGTTCTCTGACTGCAGTGGAGGGCGGGGGTTGGGGAGTTGGGAGGGGGTTGCTATGACCTGGTGGGAGGTGGGGGCCATGGCTTGTTCAGGTAACCAGCGACTCCCAGAACATGCTGCCATCCCTGGGGTTAATTCTCCCAGGTTTTGAAAATTTAAATGTTGATAGAGTAGACCTGACCTAAAAGCTGCTGTTTCAAGTGTCCGCTTCATTTGGTGACATGAGTACGTCCATATTGTTGGACAGTTGTCACCGCTGTCCATCTGCCCCCAAGGCCCCCGCCCCACTCCCCCACTCCCAATGCCTCGCTTGTTCGTGCTTAGAAATTTATTTTAGTGGTGGGTCACTACGTCTAGTCAGAAATTATCGAGCCCTGTTAATTGTAAAGCGGCTGAGATTGCCCCAGTAGCTGCAATGATTCACCATTTAGTTTCTTAAAACTCGGTGTTTTCTTTGAGGTTTAGATCTTTCTTCTGACTTTAAACCCTCATCATTCTCATGAGCCCCTAACGTGACCTTGTGGCAAAAATCTGCCCTCGCTTCCTTGCTGGAGGAACGAGTCAAGAGCTCGGGATTAAAACGTGCAGCGCTGTGTTGGCCTCAACCGAACGTCTGTCCACTGTGTGTGTCCCCAGGAAATACCTTTGGACCAGGTAGACATCGACAAGGAGAACGAGATGCTCATCACGGTGGCTCATTTCCACAAGGAGGTGTTCGGGACGTTCGGGATCCCGTTCTTGCTGAGGATACACCAGGTGAGGTGCCCTTCTGCCGGCTGCTGGCCGCCCCGGGTCCGCCCGCCTGGTGAGCCGTGTGAGCATACGTGCCCTTTGTGGTCCGCAGGGCGAGCATTTCAGAGAAGTGATGAAGCGGATTCAGAGTCTGCTGGACATCCAGGAAAAGGAGTTTGAAAAGGTACACGCTTCTTGGAAACCGGCAAGTCATTTGTCGGGTGGGATGCTAAAGTCTTGACTTTTTTTTTGCCCGCGGTGTGAGTTTCGCTGCTCTTTGGAATTAACGCAGTTTTCTGGTTTTGTCTGTCAGTTTAAATTTGCAATTGTGATGATGGGCCGACATCAGTACATAAATGAAGATGAGTATGAAGTGAACTTGAAAGACTTTGAACCTCAGCCTGGTAAGAGCCCTCCCGCGGAGACGCAGGCCATCGGGGCCCAGGGGGCAGGTGGCCCTGGGTTCGAGGGCCAGGCCTCCCTTTCCCGGCTGGGGAGTGAGCCTCGTTCTCGTCCTCTGCGGAGCAGGGAGGGACAGCAGCCTGCCTCCGGTGACTTTGGTGGGTGTCACACGATGGCAAATGGGGTAGCACCTGACAGTGCCACGCGGGGAGCCAGTGACCTTGGTGGGGTGCAGGGTCCCGGCTGTGGGACCCATGCTGCCCAGGAGGCCCCTTGACCTCTCCTGACCCCAGGGCCCGAGTGCTGGCTCAGTGGTCTGACTGTCTCCTCTCCCCACCAGGTAACATGTCTCACCCTCGGCCGTGGCTCGGGCTCGACCACTTCAACAAAGCCCCGAAGAGGAGTCGCTACACATACCTTGAAAAGGCCATCAAAATCCATAACTGACTTCCTCCCCGGGGGCGGGCGAGGCGGACCGCGGTGGGTGTGCCCCTTACCAACAGCCGGGAACTCTGGTGCGTGAGCACCACCCCACGTCTTCAGCAAGAGGATTTGCTGCTGGTGTTAATTTTATTTTGTTGAGGCTGTTCAGTTTGGCTTCTCTGTATCTATTGATTGCCCTTTTTGAGAAAAATGAAGGTGTTTTTATAAAGCTTGGATGCCAATGAGAGTTATTTTACGGTGACCACGATGCCAGGCGCTGTCAGCGTGTCGGGGAGCGGCCGGCGGGCGCGGCGCTGGGCGGGCGCGGCTGACCCCCTCCCCGGGGCCCGGCCGCCAGCCCGCAGCTAGGAAGTCTTCTGTTTAGGCTCGTCTGACGTCTTTCCCTCAGTTATACTTTCAATGACCTTTTGTGCATCTGTAAAGGCGAAGCAGAGAAACTCACAACCTAATAAATAGCGCTCTTTCCTTCACTGGTGTCCTGTCGCCCCTTCCTGGGTCTCCCCGGCTGCCTGGGTCTTTTTAATAAACTCGTCTCCCTTCCGTCAGCCCCCGCGTCCCACAGCCCGTTTGCAGAGCGGATGCACTGAATACAGGCTTGACCAGACACTTTGGGGTCTTTTTATTCAACTGAAAAAAAAAACACTGTTCAAATCCAATTAAGGTGTACTATGCTGCCTCTGGGCAAACCTAATGATCTCAAGAGTTCATTCAAGCAGGTGAAAAAATTATAAATAGACTCGTCTGCTTCAAATGGGACAGACGGAACCAGGAAAGGAGGGCCTTTTAGCTAAGAGGGTATGCCCACTGGTGTTCGCAAGCTGTTGACTTTGTATAAAAAAAAGTTAAAAAAAAAAAAAAAGTTAAATAAAAAAAAAAAAAAAAAAAGGAAAAATGAGATTGTATATTTAATGAATGAACATGTACAATTGACCATGGGGAGGAGGTGGTGGCTTCTGTCGGGTGACTCTGAGTGGCCCCCACTGATGTTGACATTCATCGTGTGTGGCTTTCTTTCAGTCCGGCCGTTTCCTTTGGAGCTGACGCCAGCCGCGTGTCTAGTTTTGAGTGCAGTAAAAATAGAATCAGCAGATCACACTTAGTTTTCATCCTTTTCCAGTACTTTTTTGTTTGTTTGTTTCTGTAGCAGCAGTGTACACCAACTCTTCCTGTATATTGCCTTTTTGCTGGAAAATGTTGTATGTTGAATAAAATTTTCTATAAAAATGATAATTCAGTGAGTTGACGTGGAAGTTGAGGGAGCCATCAGCTCTCCTTGCAGGTAGGCCCGGGGAACATTTAATCACTTCATGGCAAGGTTTTGGGCGTTCTTGCCTCCTCTTCCTCCTCCTGTGGAAGCTTAAGAGATTGAGGTTTTCCAGGCAGGAGTCTAGTGCACTAAGATGACCGTAAATACGGGAATGGCCGAAGGTGTGGTCCAGGGGGAGGTGGCCTCGCGACCCCCACCTGACACAGGGTGTCCGCTGGCTGCTCTCCACCTGGGGGAGGGCCTTCCTGCCCGGGGCCCCGCAGTGACCATAGATGGCGCTGTCTTCTGCAGAAAGTCACTCTCTGGGTGCGCAACTTTGAACATTTATTAACGTATTCGGGATTTTCTGGTTTTTAGGTTTTGGCCGATGGTAGATGATGGTCTTGGGTCACTGAAACTTACTCCCAAGTTATTAGAAGGCTTTTCTCAAAGGCCATTTCACAGTGTGGGTGGTCAGCACACATTGCATGCGATTCTTTTCCATTCCCTCCCAGCCATAGCCTTGAGTCCAAGTTCATAAAACCGATGGGGGTAGCGGGGGCAGGGTGGGGCTGAACCTGAAAATAACTCCTCGTTTGGGGACCCCAGAACCACAGTGTATCGTTCTCGAGGGGCTTGAGGTTCCTGTTACTACCAGAAGCAGTACAGTGGGACAGTCTCCTTGATTAGAGGAGCAAACTGTTTGCAAACATCCATTTCAAATGTCAAGGTCAAACCACAGATCCCTCTTGCGAGATGGGCGATACTGGCATTTCCTCAAATAGGAAATGGCAACCAACTTTAGGATTCTTGCCTGCAAAATTCCGTGGACAGAGGAGCCTGGCAGGCTACAGCCCATGGGGTCTCAGAGTTGGACAGGACTTGAGCGACTGAGCGTGTGCTGGCATCTCTGCCAGTCTAGGCCTTGGCGTCCTGACCACTCACTGCCCGGTAGAATGACCTAAGTCATGGCGGGTTGGGGGATGCTCTGTGCCCCTGCCCAGGGAGAGAGCCACATGCCCCCAGTGTCCACTGAGTATCTAAAATGTGGCTGAAGTAGCAGAAGGTGAATTTTGATCACTGATTTAATTTTTTTAAGTTTATTTGGCTGAGTCAGGTCTTACCTGTGCCATGTAGGATCTTCCAACATGGCATGGGCTTATGTTCCTGGTGGTGGTGGTGGTGATTTAGTCGGTAAGTCATGTCCAACTCTTCCTACCCCATGGACTGTAGCCTGCCAGGCTCCTCTGTCCATGGGATTTCCCAGGCAAGAATACGGGAGTGGGTTGCCATTCCCTTCTCCAGGGGATCTTCCCAACCCAGAGATTGAACCTTGGTCTTCTGCATTGCAGGTAGATATGTTACCCACTGAGCCACCAGGGAACAATCAGGCCAGAGTCCCTGGTACTGCAAGGCGGTTTCTTGACCGCTGGACCACAAGGGAAGTCCCTGGTTTAGTTGTAAATCGCCACATGTGACTGAGGCGTCCTGACCACATTTTCCTCGCTTTGTGTGGTGACGGTAAGATGAGCTCCTTGGAGCCGTCTTGAGTGAGTATATAAAGCCGTCATTAGTGCGTGAGAGTTTTCTTGACCTCCTCATTAGAGGAAGCCGTGGGGGCGTCCAGGGGCAGGGTGGGAACCAAATGAAATAAGGGCCCAGTTCCCCAAGGTCCTCCTTCAGCACCTCGTGCCCTCTGTTAACTTCTAATGAGACCTGGAAGCAGGGTCCCGGGCACCTTGGGGAGCAGGGTGATCAGAGTGGTGTCTGCACGTTCAGAGGCAGGGTCCCTTTTCAGCAGAGATCTGAGAGGTCGCTGACCTGCTAGCGTTGGAGGGGGGCTGGCAGGCATCATCAGTGGAGGGATCCCGGGTGGTGTGTGTGCAAAGTCTCTCAGTCGTGTCTGACGCTATGGACTGTAGCCCTCCAGGCTCCTCTGTCCATGGGGTTCTCCAGGCAAAATACTGGAGTGGGTTGCCATGCCCTGCTCTAGATCTTTCCGACCCAGGGATTGAACCCGCGTCTCAGGTCTCCTGCATTGACAGGGAGATTCTTCAGCACTAGCGCCACCTGGGAAGTCCCATTCACAGCAAGATAGAGCCAGTTTGATACATGTGCCGACTGCAGTATCCTCGCCTGGAGAATCCTGTGGACAGAGGAGCCTAGCGGGCTCCATAGGATCGCGAAGAGTCAGACACGACTGAAGTGAGTCAGCTCGCATGCAGAGTTCATGAGATGCTGTGGGAGAGAACCTGCACTCAGAGCCCCGTGGAGCCTCGCCCGGTCCCTTCCCCACAGCAGAGAGGCGGCCCTTCATCCGTTCAGACCCGGCGCTGCGAGGGTTGGGGCTGCTGTTGGGCTGGTTCGTTCTACCCCACCCCGTGCTGGGCAGGCGGTGGATACACGGGGTGGCAGCGAGGCCGCGCTTGGCTCTCCTGACCCTACGGTACCTCTGGCAGGAAGCTGTGGGAGGCATCCCCAGTGCCCGCCACACTGTGGCCCTGTGTTGGGGTGGGGGTGTTCTTTGTCTCGTCTCTGGGGGGCCATGTGGTTGGGAAGACCTGAGCAAGGGTCCTGATACCGGCTGTCACCACTGAGCACACCACATGCCAGCAAGGAGGCGAGTGACCAGGACAGGGAGTGAGTGAAGCCCCCTGGCTGGGCACTCGGCCTGCTGAGTGCAGAGCCGGCCCTGAGACCCACACTCTCTGCCACCCCTTTCTGAGTGCCGCCTCCCTGCTAGAAGGAGGGGAACCCCACTTTAAGATGAGAGCTTTGGGAGAAAGGGGCTGGGCCAACCTCCTCTGCCTCCCCCAGCCTGAGCCCCGGCCCCTCCTGGCCGGCCCCGGAGGTCGGTTCAGATGAAGAAGGAGCTTGGGAAAGCCTCAGGGAGAGAATGGGGTCCCATGCGCCCCAGCCTGGGTCTACAGTGAGGTCTGGGGACCCAGAACCAAGGCGTGGGACATCAAGGGGTGGGACTTCCCTGGTGGTCCAGTGGTTAGGAATCCACCTGGCAGTGCCGAGGATGCAGGTTCGATCCCTGTTTCGGGGACTAAGATCCCGCATGCCTTGGAGCAGCTAAGCCCACACACCACAACTAAGACCCAATGCAGCCAAATAAATATTAAAAAGCAACAAAATAAATAAACTAAGAAGTGGGAAGGGTGGTCTAGGTCAAGTCATTCAACGCAGTGAGTGAGGAGGCTCTGGGATGATGGGGACTTCAGGGGCTGGGCCAAGGGGACAGCCTGAAACCCACTGAACCCACCTGTGCACAGAGTTTGAAGCTGAAAAGTCTGGATTTTTTTTTTTTAAGTTGACACTGGGCAGTCTGAGTCAGAGAGGCCTGGAGTGGCTCCCTGGGCTCATGGAACACTGCTGGGGAGCTAGGCAGGGCCTCGTGGGTGGACCATGGGGACTGAAGCAGGCCGATCAAGGAGGGTCCGGGACACCACCCACAGCCGGCACTGTGATGGCCATGGGACTGAACGCTTCTGCCCATGGACCTCTCTGGAGGTCCGAGCAAAACCCAGCAGGTTGCCTGATGGGTGCAGAATCAGACCGCCGGCTGGAGCTCTGCAGATGGGTCTGGGTCCAGGCCCGGTTCTGGCAGAGCCAGGCAGGCCCAGTGACTCTGGGCTGCCTGGCCTGGGTGCCTCTGTGGGGCTGTGGGCCTCCAAACCACAGATTGACCACGTCCTAGCTCCACACCCCTTCCTCGGGGTCGTGGTGGCCCGTGAGCCCGCCTGGCCTCCCTGGTGGTCAGTACACACAGCTGGTCCACTTGGTGCCCCCCATCCTGATGTATTATGAATGAGTTGGTTCTCAGGGCTAGATGCCTAGTTTGTGTCAGATGTTTCATCTTCATCTTTATATATATACACACACACACACACTTTTTTTTTTTTTTTGGCTGCACTGCGTCTTCATTGCTGCATGGGCTTTTCTCTAGTTGCAGCGAGCAGAGGGCTACTCTCCAGCTGGGATGTGTGGGCTTCTAGTTGCGACAGCTTCTCTTGTTGCAGAGCATGGGCTCCAGGGTGACGAGCTTCAGTAGTTGCAGCTCAGTAGTTGTGGCCCCCAGACTTCAGAGCACAGGCTCCGTAGCGGAGGCAGGCGCATGGGCTTAGCTGCTCCTCGGCACGTGGGATCTTCCCGGATCAGGGATCCCCTGTGTCTCCTGCATTGGCAGGTGTATTCTTCACCACTGAGCCACCAGGGAAGCCCAGATGCTTCATCTTCTAACCTTAAAAATCTTAAGTCCCAGGGGCTTCCCTGGCGGTCTGGTGGTTACGACTCTGCGCTTCCTTTGCGGGGCGGGGGAGGGCATGGGTTCCATCCCTGGTCGAGGAAGTTCTGCATGCCTCCAGGTGCGCTGATAAACAGATGGGTCCCCGTTTGGGTGTGGAAGCCAGCTTCCCGTCTGGCAGCTGGTGCCACTCCCAGAGTTCAGGGCTCTCCCGGGTTTTCCGGGGCATCTTGGGGGTCCCCAAGATGGGGGGTTGCCGCCAGCCTCTCCGGGGAGGCTGACACCCAGATCCAGAGAAATCCGTCCCCTACGGGTCCTTTCCCCCTGCTGGCGTGACATGCTCCACCAGCGCCATCCCAGCAGCGCCAACCACCTGAAGGCCGCACGGTGCTTCCACGCCAGCTCACCGGCCACGTCTCCACTCTCCACACAGGCCATCCCACCCTGGCACCTCTTCTGCCTGTGCAGGAGCCTCGGGCCGGCAGAGCTGAGGGTCCAGCTCCCCGTCTGGTCACTGGATCCAGACTGGCCGTCTCTCGGCCTCAGCTTCTGCATCTGCCTTCCCAGACGGTGCTGAGCAGGGACGGAAGCAGCTGCCACCTTTTGGTGAATAAGCCATAGCTCAGTGACCATCCCACCTGACTACTCGTCCTCCTCTGCCTCTTAATTCTCCTGCTTCTGCCCATTCTCTAGCAAATTCCTTTTAATTGAAAAGAGGAGTGAGTAATATTTGTTATAGTTTGCAAAACTGAAAATATGCCTTCAGGGGATTCCCTGGCAACCCAGTGTTTAGAATTCTGAACTCTCAGTGCCAGAGGTCCTGGTTTGATCCCCAGTTAGGGAATTAAAAATCTCATAAGCTGTGCTGTGTGGCCAAAAATTAGAATAATAATAATAAAGACATGGGGAAATGCCCTATGATGCAAATTATTTTTTAAATTTATTTTTAATTGAAGGATAATTGCTTTACAATATTGTGTTGGTTTCTGCCAAACATCAACATGAATCGGCCATGGGTATATATACATCCCCTCCCTCTTGAACCTCCCTCCCACCTCCCACCCCATCCCAGCCCTCTTCATTGTCACAGAGCACCAGTTTGAGCTCCCTGAGTCATACAGCAATTTCCCACTGGCTGTCTATTCCTGGGTCGGGAAGATCCCCTGGGGGAGGGCATGGCAACCCACTCCTGTATTCTTGCCTGGAGAATCCCATGGACAGATGCGCCTGGCGGGCCAATGTACATGTTTCCATGCTAAGATAGAAATTCTTTTTTAAAAAAATCCCTTCATTCATGTGACGTTCAGCCCGTGCCCCACTTGGCCTTGGCCCCAGGCCAGCAACACGGTACCCAGGAGTGGCCCACTCAGAAGCCAACTTGGGACCTTTTTACGTCCTAAGCATTTGCCAGATTCCTCCTGCATAGCTTCCTTCACAGGACAGAAAAGCTGCTCTACTGTAGCCTCGAGGGAATTTAAGGGATTTAAAGGATTAAACCTCTTGTTGGGGACTGGGCACAGAGATTTGGGAAGACTGGTTCCCTCATCCCAGCTCCCAAAAACCCACCTGTCCCTGCCAGGACCTGGGGTCACCGGGGTCTGGGGAAGTGACAGAGACCCAGGAGCCAGTGATGGGGCTGGAAGGAATTGGTGGGGAGAGAAGGGGGCAGGCACGGAGTTGCAGGAGAGGCCAGGGACAGAGTCTGGACGCTTGGGTGAACACTTGGGCTCTCTTGGTTCTGGCTGGCTGGAGCTCAGGGGAGCAGGAACCACAAATGGCCTCAAAGGGACCCCATGTTAAGAGCCTGGTCCCAGGATGGACCTCCCTAGTGGTCCAGTGGTTAAGACTCCACCTGCCAGTGCAGGGGTCACGGGTTCAATCCCTTTGCAGAAAGATCCCACCTGCCGCAGAGCCACCAAGTCCCGGGGCCACGACTACTGAAGCCTGTGCTCCACCGCAAGAGAAGCCACTGCAGGGAGAAACCCGTGAACCGCAAGGAAGAGCAGCCCCCGCTCACCCCAACTAGAGAAAGCCGGCACACAGCAGCCAAGACCTGACCCAGCCAAACATAAGCAAACAAACATAAGCAAACAAAAAGGAGCCTGGTCTTGAGGGTGGTGAGTACTAACTGGGCGGTGTCAGAGCCAAAGGTCCTAACTCTTGCCCTGATAATCGCGCTTACTCTGTGCCAGCCATCGCCACAGGGGAGGACTAGGAGGCGTGGCCAAGGCTTGGGAGCTGGGAGACACCATCAGGGACTCTAGCCTCCTTTAAGGAAGAGAGGGGTAGGGGAGCAGGGAGGTAAAGAAATCACTGCAAGGCAGAGGGGACAGGACCCAGGGCTCGTGCAGAGAGGGGCTGAGGGCTGAGGGATAAGAGGAGGTGATGCAGAGAGGTGGCCGTGCCAGTCTCATCCACCAGGGGCACCTGAGGAGGTGGGAAGATGAGTGACTTGGAGATCTGATGGGTTTGGGGGGACCTTTGGGCATCCGGGGAGGGCTGTGGGGTACAGGAGGTGAGAATGGAAACCTCAGGAGTGGCTTGAATAGGGAAAGGGCTCAAGACAGGACCCTGGGGTGGGGGGGACAGCAGGCCAACAGGGTGTGCTGAGAGGATGTGCAAGACGTGGCCAGAGCATCACTGCCGGACAGGGGAGGCGGCAGGGAGGGCCCGGGCTGCCGAGGGTCCAGGCAGGTCAGGAAGTCAAAGTCGCTCAGTCGTGTCCAGCTCTTTGTGACCCCATGGACTATAGAGTCCATGGAACTCTCCAGGCCAGAATACTGGAGTGGGTAGCCTTTCGCTTCTCCAGGGGATCTTCCCAACCCAGGGATCCAACCCAGGTCTCCCGCATTGCAGGCTGATTCTTTACCAGCTGAGCCACAAGGGAAGCCCAAGAATACTGGAGTGGGTAGCCTGTCCCTTCTCCGGTGGATTTTCCCAAGCCAGTTATTGAACCCAGGTCTCCCACATTGTAGGCGGATAGTTTACCTCTGAGCCCCAAGGGTACCCAGACAGGTAGGGAAGAGAGCAAAGTGCCCGGAGGATGCGGGATTTAGCCAGGGGAGCTCACAGGCTCTCTGCCAGCATGAAGGGCAGGTGCGTCTCTGCAGGTTACCTGGCTGGAGTTGCAGAGACGTTGTCACAAAGACGATGGAGCTTGACTGATAGAAGAAGTGTTAGTCACTCAGTCGTGTCCGACTCTTCGTGACCCCATGGAGTGTAGCCCGAACCAGGCTTCTCTGTCCATGGAATGCTCCAGGCAAGAATCCTGGAGTAGATCGCCATTCCCTTCTCCAGGGGATTCTTCCCGACCGAGGGGTCAAGCCCAGGTCTCCCACATTGCAAGCAGATATTTTTTACCATCTGAGCCAGCAGGGAAGTCTGATGGGAAAGAGTCGTGAAGGAAAGAAGAGGGTGGAGCCTGAGAAGGGAGGGCCACTATGCACACCATCCATCGGTCAGCCCCTCAGTGGTCAGTCAGTACAGGGCACCTCCCGTGTGCCAGCGCTCACCGGCCTCCCCTGGCGGACAGACGTGGGCAGACAACAGTCACTTAGTCAGCATTTATTTCACAGGCGTTTGTAGAGGAAGAGCTCCTGCCGACACACGGGGCACGTGTGCCTCACGTCCATCAAGCTGTCCACGCAGAAGGGGACGAGGCAGCAGCCCAAGAAGCACCTGCAGCCTCGGAAGCAGCGGGGACTTACCGGGGGCCAAGCCAAGCCTGCGAGCCCCCCACCCCACCCCTGGGGCTGCCCGGCCAGCAAGGTGGGCTAGGAAACCACCCCTTCCTCCATGCCCCATGCCAGCACCCCACCCCAAACCAGCAGGCTCCCAGCACGGATGCCCCGGGCCCCGGCAGAGGCGAGGGGGGACCACTCACCCAGCCACGAAGATGCCGGTGCACAGGAGCCAGGTGAGCACGCCTGGGACCGGGGTGGTCACGGTGACGATCCGGTTCATGCAGTATGGACACGTGAACTGTACGGGGTCTGGGGAATGCAGCCTCGGCACCCTGAACAGTTCTTGGGGGAGGGACATGTCAGGCCCTACGGAACACCCCCATCCCCCTCATCCTGTATCCAACACGGGGGGCCCGCCCCACCTGCAGTTTCTCTGTGCTCCCCTGAGCCCCCCAGGCCGTCCCGATGGGCCCAGCTTCCCCCTTGCACTACCCCCTACCCACCAGCCTCCAGGGCTCAGGGCCCTCGCTCAGTTAAGACCTCCAGCATTTATTTCACAGGCGTTTGTAGAGGAATAGGTCCAATTTTTTTTTTAAAAAAGCAATAACTCTAAGTGACACCCTTGGGGACGCAGTAGCTTGAAAACAACAACCCCCTATAAAAACTTCCTTTTGGTATTCTTGCCTCTTCTTGCCCAAGCACAGCATTTTTCTGGGGTGGGGGTTCCAGAAAAAAAAGCTGATCTGTATTTAGCTTTTTTAAACAGAACAACCATTTTTATAGTCTTGGGTGTGCAGAGAGGTGAGGTCTTTGGTGGTGGCTGAATATTTTGTTAAGAAAATAGGATTCCAGGGAGTTTTCATGCTCTAGACGGAAGGGTTGGTGTCTGGTCCGGGTGGACTGTCAGGCCATGAGGAGGAGCCTATGACCGTTATAGACTTTGGGTTCCTGAGGGGCCGAGGGGAGGGGGTGCTGGGGTTTGGGCTGTAATGTGGGGTGCCACCCTCACCCCTAGTTTGGCAGGAAACCAAGGGAAAGAACTACGTTTGGCTAGACGGGGGTGACCCATGGTTTAAAGCTCACTCTCCCACACTAGACTTGACAACCCAGCCCACCAGCTCTCAAGCTTTTTCTTTATTTAGAAATCCCTCCCTCACCTCTGGATTTCCCTGGTGGTCCAGTAATTGGGACTCCACGCCTCCATTGCTAGGGGCACAGGTTCGATCCTTGATCAGGGAACTAAGATCCCAGAAGTCGCTAAGCAGTGCAGCCAAAAAAAAAAAAAAATCTCCCCAAAGCCCAGACCCTACACGGTTGGGTGGGTGGGTGGTGTCTGAATTCCTCTCTTTGGTTTCAAGAGCGATGGATTTGCAGAGTCGAGAACAGGGCTTCTTTTCATAGACATTTCCTGAGCACCTACTGTGTCCCAACCCCTTCCACCAACGTCTGCACATCAGAGAGAAGGCCGTGGGCAGTGCGGGGCTCACAGCTGTGGAGGGAGGGATCACACCACTCGGGAGGCAGGACATACACCTTCCCAGAGGAGGTGCTGTTCGGACAGTCTTGGCGAGTGGTCGGGGCGGTGCTGGGTGTAAGACAGGGAAAGCCTGGGGAAGGGGGTGTGGAGGCGGCGAGGGGGAGGACAGCAGGAACACTCACCTGGATAAACAGACATGGGGGGGGGAGGAGGAGGCGCTCCAAGTCCTGGAGGCGAAGGAGAATAAGGAGGAGGAGGCCCTTGGAGGAGGAAAGAAGGAGAAACACCCTTAGACCCTTAGAAGGCTGACTGCATGCCAGGTGCTGAGCTGAAAACTTGGCTGGTCTGAGGCAGCGACCCATTTTATAGGAGAGAAAGCTGAGGCCTGGAGGGATGGATCAAGTTGCCAGTGGGATTTCAGCCAGCAGATGGAAGAGCTTGGATTTGAACCCAGGCATTTCCTGACCCCACTCTGCTCTGGGTGTCATAGGATGCAAGCTCTTCTTGAAGGCAATGCCGGGGGCTTGAGGCTGCAGAAATAACACAGACCCCATAATCTATCCTTCTCTTTCTTTCCTTCTTTTTGTAATCCCTGGAGAAGGAAATGGCAACCCACTCCAGTATTCTTGCCTGGAGAATCCCATGTAGCTTGGCAGGCTACAGTCCATGGGGGCTGCAGAGTCAGACATGACTGCGTGACTAACACTTTCATAATCAGCCCTTATTATGTGCCAGACTCTGTGCTGAACACTTCACGTGCCTTACTTTGATTACTCTCGCCAGAACACCAATAAGGTAGATTGTGGCATTATTCCAATTTTGCAGATGTGGAAGCTAGGCTCAGAGAGGTTAAGCAGCTTGCCTGACATCACCCAGCACAGACGTCAGAGTCAAGGATGGAACTGAAGTTGGCCTGCTTCCTGAGCACAGGATCCTAAGTGCCATGTTCCTTGCCTCTGGTCAGGACGGCTCCAGAAGATGCAGCATTCCATCTGCTGCTTCCAAGAAGAACTGTCTGGGCCCCAGGCAGGCTTCCTTCTTCAGCCTTGTCTTCCTCCTGCCCTACCAGGGGCTCAGACCCTGCCTCCCAGGAGTCAGCCCTCGGCCCGCCCCCGGGGCCCTGGGAAGCCTCCTCTCCCAGGCCCTGGAAGCAGGAGTGAAGGTGTCTGGAGGAGGAAATTCTGGGATCCCAGGTATCCAGAGAGGGGTCTGGAGGGGAGGAGGGGAACCCCCGAATCTTAACCAGTGTGGCTGATGGGTGGGGTCCCTGTGTGTTTTCACTGGAAACCTCTCCAGGGCTTTGCATGGGGACCTGGTCCTCTCAGGAAAGGAGTCTCAAGGCTTGAGGAGGGCACCTGGGCTGTCCCCCACCCATGCCTCCTCCCAGAGTGGGGGCAACCGGAGAACAGGAAGCCCCTCCCCACTTCCCACCACTCAGTCTAGGCTCTGTGGGGCCCGGGTGGTTTCTCTCCCAATTGGTCCCTGCAGCCCTGCCTGGGCTGGAATTTGTACCCATTTTACAGATGCACAAACTAAAGGTCAGGAATTAAACCACCTGGCCCGGGACCACCAGCTGGAAAGTCCTTCTGAGCTCAGACCCGGTTACTGACTGCCCAGCCCTACATCCATCATCTCTTTGAACCCTCCTAACCCTTTCTCAGATGAGAAAAGAGGTTTGGGGACTTACCTGAGGCCATGGGAGCGTGGCCGGGACCTTCCTCCCCCCTAAACCCCCAGGGCATTCCAGGTTGCCTCTGGCCCCTGGGTGGGCTGTGGGTGGAGGGGCATGTCATACCTGATATGGGGGCGTCATCAGTCTATGGATAGTTTGAGGGTACAGGCCGTGCCCCACCCTGATGGGGCCCCACCTTGTCCCCATCAGGTCTCGTGGTCCCCGGGTGGGCGGGGGCAATGTGACTTGTGGGGTGAGGACGGGAATCAGACCCAGTTCAGCAAGGGGACCCGTAGCCTCCCTGCCTGGGGGCCCCTGCAGTCAGCGTGTCACCTGAACAAGGAGACCCTCACCTTGGGCGTAGTACCCTCCTGGGGCCCAGGAGGTCTGTTCCGGCAATGGTGTCGAGGCAGCTTTGGGTTCCAAGCTCGGAGCGGCCCGGTGCTGGCCTCGGGAGGCCCCCATCCTGCGGCCTGGCTGTCCGCAGGGGAGGGGAGTGCAGGTCACCCCAGGGCCTCTTGCTGGGCCTGGCTTGGGTGGAACAGCCATTGTGATGTGTATCCTCCCAGTGGCCAGGGGGTGGGGGGGGGGCTTGGTCCCCATTCCCTGCAGGAGGGGGCGGGGTCTCCACGGGCCCAGCTTGAGAACTCTTTAGAGATCAGATGACACCCCCTTCCCATGCTGCAGGCCCATCAGAAACTGGCCGGGATCAGAGGGCAGGGTGGGAGCCTTAAAAATATGAATCTGGAGGGCTCTCCCGGTGGTCCAGTGGTTAAGAATCTGCCTTCTAGTGCAGGGGACGTGGGTTCACTCCCTGGTCGGGGAACTAAGATCCCACATGTCGTGGGACTTCTGAGCCCATGCCCTACAACTAAGATCCAGTGCAGCCAAATAATAAATATTTAAAAAGATATATGAATCCGGGACTTCCCTGGTGGTCCAAGTGGTTAAGACTCGTCCGTCTACTGCAGGGTGCTAGGTTTGATCTTTGGTAACTAAGATGGTGCATGGCAGGGTCAAAGAAAAAAGAGCAAGTTATTCTGTTGTGAGCAATTCATTCATTCAGCCCATGGATGCAGAGATGTAGCTGTGAGGATGTTCACATCTTCTTTAGAAATGCTGGTAGGTGTATGTACACAGGTACACACGTGTATATAGACATATATGTGCTGAGTCACTTCAGTCGTGTCCGACTCTGCAACCCTATGGACTGTAGCCCGCCAGGCTCCTCTGTCCATGGAATTCTCCAGGCAGGAATACTGGAGTGGGCTGCCATTCATTTCTCCAGGGAAAATTCCCGACCCAGGGATGGAAGCTGCGTTTCTTAAGTGTCCTGCCTTGGCAGGCATGTTCTTTACCACTAATGCCACCTGGGAATACACACACACACACACACACACACACACACACACATATATATACACACACAGAGACACAAGCACACACACAGGTGTGTATGGATACAGGCACACAGTTGTGTGGATAAACACGCAGGTCCTATGCACGCACAAACGTGTCAGTCTATATGTCACCTCATGGGCTAGCTTCTGTTGTTTAGCTGTGAGTTAGGGCAAAACCCTAACTCCCTCTAACCCTCCATCCTGCGGCTTCCCCATCTGTAAAATGGGGGTAAGATAGCTACTTCATAGGGTTGTTATGGGATCAAATGCCATAACCCAGGTAGCGGGTTCGGCGCAGGGAGTAAAGCCAGCATTTTTACTGGGAGATGATCGGTGACATGAAACAGCCGGAAGAGATGGTCCTGACTGTAGGGGGCAATCTCCACGCTGGGGCTGGCTCTGAGCTCCACCTAGGGTCATGGCCAGGAAGCGCATAGCTGGGCTTCAGGCACGAATTGATGTCTGTGTGCTTGACCTGTGTACTTCACGGCTTCTCATTATGCCTCCAGAATGTCCAAGATAGTCTAAGATAGCCCTGCTTCTATCTGATTGGCAGAAACCAAAAGTTACGGTGAATGGGAAGGGGCGGGGAACCAGTTTTCCCATACAAGAACTAGAAAGTGGTGTTGGTCATATCCAACAGAATGCCCAGGTGGCACAGTGGGAAAGAACCCATTTGCCAAAGCAGAAGAGACATAAGAGACTCAGGTTCGATCTCTGGGTCGGGAAGATCCCCTGGAGAAGAGAATGGCTACTCATTCCAGGATTCTTGCCTGGAGAATTGCATGGGCAGAGGAGCCTGGCGGGCTACAGTCCATGGGGTGGCAAATATTTTGGATGCGACTGAGCACCTGAGCACACGTACATAATAGAATTACAGATGGGTGACCCTTTGACCATGCAATACTACTTCTAGAAATCCATCCTAAAGATTTGCTATTGTTCAGTTGCTCAGTCGTGTCTGACTCTTTGTGATTCCAATGGACTGCTAAGGATAGGCTAGCCAAAGTATCAGGTGAGGTAGGTGCCAGGCTATTCAGGGTAGCAACGAAAAACTAGAAATAACGCAAATGTCCATCCATATAGGGACTCTTCAGCTACCCAAAATAAAGGGAGAGAGGGAGGAGAGAAAGGGGTAAAGAGAGAAAAAAGAGGAAAATCTTCATATATTACTATGGAGCAACCTCTCCAGGATATCTTGTCCAAAAACAAACAAGAAGATATGTGTTTTTATGTATATATAGTACTCTTTTTTTTTTTTTTTGGTCATTACCATGTGGCTTGTGGGATCTTAGTTTCCCAACCAGGGATTAAACCAAGGCAACAGCAGTGAAAGTGTTGAGTCCTAACCACTGGACCACCAGGGAATTCCCTATATTTAGCACTCCTTTCAATGTAAGCAAACAGAGAAGGAGATAAATAATCTCCAAGAAGAAATAAAAGAAGGATTAATTAAGAACTAAAATGGTTAATGTTGAAAATGGAAGCCGGTTCTCTCTCTCTTGTTCACGAGTTTGACTTTGGAACCATATCATTATTTTTACTCATTAAAAAGGAAGTACATCAAAAAGAAAAAAGCAACACCAAAAACGGAAAGCAACTGAAAGCTAACAAATGTGATCATGTATCAAGAGTTCTTACACACCACGAGGCATGAAGCACGAGCTATAAAAGAAAAACTTGAAAGACTAGTTCATCAAAGCACCTGCTTCTTAAAAGATACCATCTATAGATGCAATAAAAAGGCAAGCTACAGGTCAGGAGAAAATATTTACAGGCCAAAGGACAAGTATACAGTGTATGAAAGAACTCCTTCAACTCAATAACTAAGAAAAACTCACAATATTAAAACTGGGCAGAAGACCTGAACAGACACTTCACAAAAGATACAGAAATGACCAACATGCACATTAAAAGATCCTCAGCATCCCTATTCAGCTAGGAGATGCAAATTAAAAGGCTGAGTTACCAATGGTTAAAATTTATTTTTTATTTATAAATAAGTTGGAGGGAAGTGGAGTCTTTTCACTTGGTTATTGATTGATCGATCGATTGATTTTTGACCGTGTGCCATATGGGATCTTAGTTCCCTATCAGGGATTGAACCTGCTCCCCCTGCAGTGGAAGCCCGGAGTCTTAACCACTGGACCACCAGGGAGGTCCCTCCATTGGTTCAACTTTTAAAAACAGACAATCCCGAGTGTTGACAAGCATGCAGAATAACTAGAACCCTCCTACTCTGCTGGTGTGAGTGTAAAATGCTTCATCATTTTGAACAAACCGACAGTTTCTCCTGAAGGCAGACATCCACACACCTGGGACCAGGAATTCCACTCCTAGGTCTTAGTTTTTTTATTTTTTTGCCATGCTTCATGGCTTGTGTGACCTTAGTTCCCTGACCAGGAATTGAACCCTGGTCCTCAGCAGTGAAAGTGCAGAGTCCCGACAACTGGACCGCCTCTAGGGAATTCCCTCCACTCCCAGGTTTTCACCCAGGAGAAATAAAAATACATGTTCAAAAAAAAAAAAAAGGGCCTGTATGAGAAAATTCATAGTAACTTGATTCATAATAGCCCCAAATCTAGAAACAACCAAATATTTGTCAACAGGTGGGTGGATCATCACATCATGTATATTTATTGCAAGGAATTCTGCACAGCAGTGAAAGGAATGAACTATTGGTATACTCAGCAAGATGAATGTGTCTCAAAAAATGATTTTGAGCACAAGAAGCCGGACTCAGAAAAGTATGTCTCCTATGAGCCTATATATTTGAAGTTCTGAAACAGGCCAAGCTGTGAGAGGCAGTAGATATGGAGGTGCCGCCTGCAAAGGCAGAGAATATGGGCATGAAGGTAGTTGTGCCTGGCATATCAGAGCCACTTACATCACAGACACGTTAGATTTGTGAATTGTTACGAATGGGGTTATTCAGCTGATGGAGAAAAAGCGCCTTAAGGAAGCCCTTTCCTGATTCCCACAGAGATTTTGTCTTCCTGGAAAAAAGGCATCTCCTTTGTGGTCTGGAGCGCCTCTTCCCGCTCCATCTCCCCTGCGAGGGGGCCCTCTGACCCTCTCTCTCTGCAGCTCTTTTACCGATTCCATGGTTTTCACACCCGAGAGTCTTGAAACAGCCAGTGAGGCGTGCCTGCTCAGTTCTTTCTGCCGCCGCGTGGTGATGCCTTGCCCACTCCCTCTTCTCGCTCTGTCCCCTGCCCCGCCCCGAGCCCCGCCCCCTCCCCCGTCTCCTTCGGACCACGTTATATCTCTGTGTGCATTGTGATCTGTGGTTTGATGCCTGCTTTCTGCCCTCTGCATGCCCCAGCTCGCATATAGAGGAGGAGCTGCACAAATACAGATTGACTGTGTGAATGAATGAATGAGCTGCCCACCCCATTTGGCTTAAAATCCTTCCGATTTTATGGCCCAGGGCGCAGGGGGCTTTGCATAGGCTTGAGGTTATACATCTCGGGATGGAGTTGGGGACCGCCTCCTTCTCTGGAGATTTTGGGGCAGTGGTCCCCATAACGCAGGGCTGGGACACCGGCTGGTGCGTCTGAGCTCGGACACTCTTAGGGAAATGAAGAAGATGCGCCTTGTTCTTGGTCTCCGGCCATCCCAGTCATCGCCACCAGGAGGCAGCACCAGGCTGCGCGGGGCAGCCTCGCTTCCTGCCTCAGGGCTCCGCTGGCGGAGAGGTCCAGCGTAGGGAGGCCCAGGATGCCGAGCCGCCCCTGCCACCTTCCCTTTAAGGCTGGCCTGGTGCCTTCATATTGCTCTGGGGCTGAAGTTTCCCGTCCTACGTTGTCCCTCCTCAGGCCAAGCTGCAAGAGGGCTAGAGGCCAGCCCCAGGCCACGCGGCCCCTTGGACCCCAGTCCTCGGCACCCAGATCTGGGCATGGGGCGGGCCTGAGGCCTGGCTGGGCTCCTCCTGGGCCTTTTTCCTGAGGATGAGTTCTCCGTAATCAGCCAGCCTACCTGGTTCAGTTTTGACAGCTCTTACCTCTGCCTGGGCTTGTCCCGTTCCTGTTTAGTTGGCTTGGTCATTGTTGACCCTAAAACTTCAGCTTTGTGAGGGCAGGCTCAGGGCTCCTGGAGGAGCCCTTTTGTTGTTGTTTCTTTGTTTGTTTTTCACCTTTGCATCCCCTATATAAGATCTGGCAGGGAGGAGGAAGAAGATGGTTAAAGCATGGGTTCTGTCTTTCCCAGCTGTGTAACCCAGGGCAGGAGTCTTCACCTCTCTGAGCCTCAGGTTCCTCCTCTGTAAAATGGGTATCAGTTCAGTTCAGTTACTCAGTCGTGTCCGACTCTTTGCGACTCCATGGACTGCTGCACGCCAGACTTCCCTATCCATCACCAACTCCTGGAGCTTACTCAAACTCATGTCCATCGAGTAGGTGATGCCATCCAACCAGCTTATCCTCTGTCATCCCCTTCTCCTGCCTTCAATCTTTTCCAGAATCAGGGTCTTTTCCAAGAAGTCAATTCTTCCCATCAGGTGGCCAAAGGACTGGAGTTTCAGCTTCAGCATCAGTCTTGCCAATGAATATTCAGGACTGATTTCCTTTAGGATTGACTAGTTTGAGCTCCTTGCAGTCCAAGGCACTCTCAAGAGTCTTCTCCAATACCACAGTTCAAAAGCATCAAAAGTAATAATAATAATCACTTATTGCTAAGAGTCTTAGGCAGAGAAGGCAATGGCACCCCACTCCAGTACTCTTGCCTGGAAAATCCCACGGAGGAGCCTGGTAGGCTGCAGTCCATGGGGTCGCTAAGAGTCGGACACGACTGAGTGGCTTCACTTTCACTTTTCACTTTCATGCATTGGAGAAGGAAATGGCAACCTACTCCAGTGTTCTTGCCTGGAGAATCCCAGGGATGGGTGAGCCTGGTGGGCTGCCATCTATGGGGTCGCACAGAGTCGGACACGACTGAAGTGACTTAGCAGCAGCAGCAAGAGTCTTAGGAGGGCTTCCCATGTGGCACAGGTAGTAAAGAGCCCGCCTGCCAATTCAGGAGACATAGGAGATGTGGGTTCGATCCCTGGGTCGGAAAGATCCTCTAGAGGAGGGCATGGCAACCCACTTGAGTATTCTTGCTGGAGAATCCCACGGACAGAGGAACCTGGCTGGGTACAGTCCATGGGATTGCATAGAGTTGGACACGACTGAAGCAACTTAGCGTGCACACAAGGGTCTTAAGAAGATTCAAGGAGACAGTTTTACCTTGCTGGCTGACCCTTCATCCATGCCTACCTTCTATTCCATTACTTTGGCCACCTGATGTGAAGAGTTGATTCACTGGAAAAGACCCTGATGCTGGGAAAGATTGAGGGCAGGAGGAGAAGGAGACGACAGAGGATGAGATGGTTGGATGGCATCACCGACTCAATGGACATGAGTTTGAGCAAACTCAGGGAGATGGTGAAGGACAGGGAAGTCTGGTGTGCTGCAGTTCATGGAGTCACAAAGAGTCAGACACGACTGAGCGACTGAACAACAACAATCAGGACAATAATACATGAAATAAGCAGAGTCCCAAAAGCCAAGGCGGGGGCAGAGGGGTGGACAGGCCATCCTGAGAATGGAGTGAACCTGGAGTTCTGACAGCCGGGACTCCTGGGGGGCCCTGGTCCTCTCCTGCTTGTGACCCTTGATACCTCCCTCACCCTCTCTGCACGCTGCAGAAAGAAAGACTCTGACAGCCGGGGTTGCTCAAGGGGAAAGGGAGATGGGATGTTTTTTTTCCTTCCTGCTCATTGTTTTCCCAGAAGGGCCCAGCTCTTGCAGGGAAGTGATGAGATAAGGAAGAAGGAATCTGGAGGAAGGAGTGGTAACTGTAATTATTGTGCAAGTGATGGAAGCCGGGCTGGTTTCCCAAGGGGCTGGGGGGTGTGGGTGGGGGCGGGGGGCAGATGGAGAAGCTCTAATCTAGGGAGTGGTTGTGCTTTGCCCAGTCCTCCTGTCCATCAGAGGGGTCATGGGTCAGCAAGAAGAGCCTGGAGCCCTGGGTTATACAGGGATGTCACCTAACGTCTCTGGGCTGCACTTCCAGCCCCTGTCTGCTTTCTCTTCCTTCCAGTTTGTGGTGAGCTGGGGGCAAGAGGCATGGGAGGTAGATGGGCTGCTTCTGACTCTTGGTGACCCCATGGACTGTAGCTTGCCAGGCTCTTCTGTCTGTGGGATTCTCCAGGCAAGAAGACTGGAGTGGGTTGTCAGTCTCTCCTTCAGGGGATCTTCCCAACCCAGGGATTAAACCCACATCTCTCATGTCTCCTGCATTGCCTGGGAGGCTCTTAACCACTGGTGCCACATGGGAAGCCCACTGTAGGTGCCTCCACTCTAGGTTCCACCGCTTCCTGGGCAGAGGGTTGAGAGTGGGGGGAATTCTTGTCCTCTGGGCATCAACGGAGGCCGAATCTCTGAAGAGTGAGCATACCAGATAGGGGTGACTTCTTCCCTAACGACTGCCTTCCATTCTCTGCCCTCAGAACTCTGAGACTGAACCCTGAGGTCTGCCTGGAGGAGGCGGCAGGGGGACTATCTCTAGATCCAGAAAACCTTTGGGGGAGAACCCAGAAAGCTGTGTAGTGGGACAGTGTGAAGTTTTACATGTTTTTAACTGTGTGTGTTTGCATAGGTGATATGTGTGTGTGTGTGGTGGGGGGATATGGGTGTTGTGTGTGGTGTGTGTGTGCATCAATACCTCATTGTCAACTTAAAAAAATGCAGAACATGAGAGTTGTAAGTTAAGTTTTATTTGGGGCAAAATGAGGACTGAAGCCTGGGAGAGAGCTCTGAGAAACTGCCCCAAAGAGATGGGGGGAAGGTCAGTATATATGCGATTTTGGTGAAGGGGGAGTACATGCGATCAAACACATATGTTTCCAAAAGGTTTCTACTGGTCTCCTGAGGCTTTTGGTAGTCACAAGGAGCAGTCATCACCATAAAGGATTTTAATGCTTTTCTAGATACAAGGGGATGCAAAGGATAAATACATATATATATATATATATATAAAGGGGATACAAGGGATATTGGGCTCCTAAAATCAGTTCCTGAAAATATTTAACTATCTGAAGACCTGTTCTGCCAGTTTTCCCCAGAGCATAGAGCACCTCCTTCCTGCTCTCCACCCTGAACTCCTTTCAGGGGGTGTTGAAGGTCAGCAGCACGTGATTTAACTCACTGCAGAGGTAGATAGGTAGATAGTTCAGTTCAGTCACTCAGTCACGTCCGACTCTTTGTGACCCCATGGGCTGCAGCACGCCAGGCCTCCCTATCACCAACTCCCAGAGCTTGTTCAAACGCATGTCCATTGAGTCAGACATGAGATAGGTAGATGGCCGCTGGCAGTTTGTAGGCGACAACATTCACATGGGGTGAAGGGTGAATAGTAGCCACGGGTGATGGGACAGACTAAGTGGGGGGCACGCACTTAGTTCAGGGTGGGTGGACGGTCCCCTCAGTGAGCTGTAATGACCAGAGTGAGGCAGCCTGAGAAGATGCAGGGGAAGAGAGTGTCCCCAGATCCAGATGCTGGTGGAGCTAAGTTCACCCACCATCTGTGGCCCGAGAACCTGCAATCCTAGCCCAGCACAGCTGGCTGGGGTCACTTGCCCTGCTCACCAAAACATCCTGAAGATATAAAGTGGCTCTTCAAAATGATGGAAGAATTAGAAGGAAACAGGAAATGCCACAGAGTATTTGTCTAACCTTATCAGCTGGGCAAAATCCCCAGAAGCAGCAAAAAAAAAGTTTGGCTGAATTTGACCACGTGAAGCTGGTGGGCCCTCCTGTGGCTGCAGGTGATAATGATGTCAGTGGTCAGTTGTAACCAGTAAATGTTACTAGTGTGGATGTTGCTAGTGGGGGAGATGTGGTTGTGTGGGGGGAGGTGATTTCTGACCACCTTGACCTGCCTTCAGCACAGATCCTAGCTAGCTAGTTCATCCAGAACTGTCCTTGACCTGTGATGTTTTTTCTCCTTAGTAATTTTCCATCCATCATGCTTCCAACCCACTTTGGCTATAACTTTCCACTTTTCCCTGCTGCATTTGGAGTTGAGCCCAATCTGTGCCAAAACCATCCTCGTTTTTCAGTGGTCCCTAACTTATCCCGATAGTCCTGAACAAAGTCTGCCTTACCTTTTTAACAAGTGTCATGAGTGATCTTTTCTTTAACAATGGTTGGCTTTATAAATGCTTTAGAAAGCTCATTCTGCCTGCTGCAAAGAAAATTGGAGCGTAGGCATGGATGTTAGGGGGAAGGTAGAACAACTGGGTGAAGGCTGCTGCTCCTGGTGAGATGGGAGAGGCTCAAGTCATGGGGGGAAGAAATAGGTACAAGTGGGCAGACATGGGGCACACTTTGGAGGGAGGAGTCTCCACTCATACCTGCCTTAAGCTCTCTCCTGGCTGCCATCAGTCCCTAATTGAGACACTTGAATTTAGTGCATTCTGACCCCATGCTCCCTTTTCTCTCTCTCTCAGCCCCACCAAACTCCTTCCCACCTCAGGGCCTTTGCACATGCTCTCATCGCTCTCAGGAATGTCCTTTTGTCTGTTTAATTCCTGACTTTCTGGAAGATCGGAGTTGTAATCACTGGACAACCGGGAAGTCCTGGGGAAGTTTTAAGTTAAGGGTACATGCCTATTCATGAAGAGGCTTGAGCAGAGGCGAGTACTGCATCAGATTCGGGCAAAGGTCAACAGAGGCCATGTTTTAGTTGACAGATATCAGGAAGGTCAACATCTTCATGTCTTTGAGGTGGTCTCTGTTTTATGGCTGAACTATTGTTTCTTAACTGTTTTTTCCCTCGTTCCTGCGTTCCCTCACTTCCCTTAAAATCATTAATTACCGAGCCCGGTTAAAGAACAAACACTGTGGCTAGGCTTCAGATCACAAAACAGCTTAGGCCCAAACTGGCTTCTCTTATGTCAAGGAAGCCGTACCTGTGTTCTTCTCCAGGGAACCCCTAACCTGACCATACAAGAGAGGCAGGGAGAGTTGGTGGGTTCCAGGAAGGACCCCTGTGCCACCCCAGTTCCTGGGCCCTGTTGTCCCAGACACTTAAGAATATCCCTCCCCGCATGCCGCCCCTCAACTACCAGCTGGAGCCTCCATCCAGGGTTGACTTTCCTTTCAGGGCCTGCTCTGACTTGCTGGGTGTGAGGAGATGGGTCACCTGTCTGTGCCTCGGTTTTCTCTCCTGTAAGATGGGAGTAAGTTCATTTACCTGCAGACACAGAGGACTCAAGGAGCTGAAACTAAAAACAAAAGGGATGAAATCAGTTCTCCCAGTTTCGTTGTTGTTCTTTCTTTGCATTTTTTTTGGTTTGCTTTTTCTCCCTTCGGCCACTCTCTTCATCTCTTCTCTTCATACCTGTATCTTTTTCTTTCTGCTAAAACGGAGGAGGTTCCCGGGGCCCATCAGGATTCTGGAGCGAAGGTCAGGTCGGGGACCAAATCCGACGCCCTCGGCTCGGGGAGGGACTCGCTCGGGCGCGACGACCAGATGCTCTCCTTTTTTCTCGGGAGACTTCCGGCCGGGGCTGTGCAGTACAGACGAGAGCCCGGGCCACCCCCTACCCACCCGCCCCAGGCCATGCGCCCCGCGCTCCCGCCAGTCCCGCGCGCGGACACAAAGGTCCCGTAGGGACTGGTCCCGCCCGCCCCGCCCCTCCTCGAGGCCTCGGCCCCATTGGCCGAGAGCTCCCGGGGGCGGGGTCAGGGGCCGGGGCGCGGCAAGCCCGCCCCGCCAACCACGCCCCCTCCCCAGCTCGGTTCCCCGCAGTTGGAGCTGAGCGCCTGGTGGAGCGGAGCGGATAGCCAGGTAGGGAGCTTCTCTGAGGACCCCAGAGGGGCGTGGTGGGGGTGCCCTCGCCCCGATGGAGGCCCAACATCCTCGGGCATGGGACCTCGGCCTCTTCTGCCCCCGCTGCCCCCCATTCACCCCCACTCTGGAGGGTCTTCCAGCTCTCCGGCTGGGTCTCTGGGCCCCTCGGAAATGGCCGGGCGGCAGTGGCCTGTTTGGGCAGCGCGGGTTACTCATCCCTGCCTGGAGGATGGTGGGTGTGGCAGCAGCCCGCGGGATTTCGGGCGGACGTCTGGTTGCATTTCCCGCCTGGCCACCTGTTTTCTTGGTGCAGAAAAAAAAAACCCTGTTCTCCTCCTCCCGCGCCCCCACCCCCACCCCTCCCCTTGCTTTCGCTGGATGGAGCTAGATGGGGTGACTCGCGCGGGGCGGGGGCGCCGCTCGGGGAGGTGGAGCCAGCCCCCAGCCAGGCCTGGCCGCGCCAGCTGCGGGCTCGGCGGTGGGACCGCTGCCAGGCCTGGCGAGGAGGTTGGGGAGGGAGGGGGGACATCCTGGCGCCGTGCGATTGGCCGCCTCTAGGGAGGAGGAGTCGCCGGGCGCTCACCCGGGGTGTTTGCGTCTGGATGGGGGGGCCCCCGGGGCTGTGCAGAGAAACTTCACTCGCGCCCACGGGCTCCCTCCCTGCCGGCCTCTTTGGCAGCCCAAGTTTTCAGGCCGGAAATGCAACGGTTTTTTGTTTTGATTTCTAAAAAGGAAGCCCCCAACAGCTTATCTGGGGTTGGAGTGGATGTATGTATTGGGAGTAGGGTGGGGGGCCGGATTTCAGCCCCCTCCAGGCGCGATCTCTGTTCCCACAGGCAGGAGGGTCTCACTGCAACATAGAGGGCTTCTCTTAGCCTCCGTTTCCTCATCTGTAGGCTGGGGATGTAAGTTTCCCTACCGTAACGGGGTGTGTGAGAATAAAAGGAGATGGCTGACCCAGGACTGCGGTGGGAGAGCTTTAGCTACTGTTACATTTTTCACTTGCTTTAAAAAAAAAAAAAAATATATATATATATATATATATATATATTTCTTGGTCTCTTCGTTCCCAGTCTTGCCCCTCCAATATTTTTCTCTACCCTGAACGCAGGGGGAACTTGTAAAAACAGGTTCAAATCAACCCCAGGCTTAAAATCGCCTATTGATGTCCTCGTTGTCGTTTCAGTCCCAAACTCTTCACCAGAGTTTTCTGTTATCTCCCTCCCCCAGCCAGACCGTCCCAGCCCTTTTCTGGCACCCGCTCTCCCTCCTTGTCCCTGAGCCTGTGTCCCTGCGGACTCCTCTGCCAGGAATGACTTCCCCATGGCCCCTGTAGGGCTTGAAGCAGGCGCCCCTTCCTCGGGGCCAGGGACCTTCTCCAAACCCCCTCTATGCTCGCCTTTCCCGGGCAGCCTTGATGGCCGTGGGTTCTTAATGCTGTGGTCTTTATCACCCTCCGGAGCCCCAACAGAGCAGAAACAGGGCCTGTAGTATCGCGAAGCCCGGCCCCGAGAAAAGCTCGGGAAAAGCTGGGCCAGGCCCATCGCCGGGCTCTGAGGGAAGAGGGAGGCCCTCTCGGGAGGGGAACGGTCTTTGTCTCACCGAGTGGCAAAGTCAGGGCATTCAGGGCATTCGGTTTGTGTCCCATCAGCAGAGACGGACGTGGGAGGGATTATTCTAGACGGCCGGAACCTGGCAGTGCTACCATTAGCGGCTCGACTATTGTTGCCTGAAGCCTTTGTATCTGGCACCCTCCTATACAACACCCTCCGTCCGCCAGGCTGGGAGGCTACACCAGGACCGTCCCATTTGACAGATGGGGAGACTGAGGCCAGGAACGGGGGAGGTCGCTTGCCAGGGGGGGTCACAGAGGGAGCGAAGAGCACAATTAGGCCTGAGACTCAGGTCTGATCGAAGCCCTGGATGGAGGCGAAGATGGAATACAGGAAGGCTGGAAGTGGGGGCGATGGGATGGGGATGCAGAATCGGCCTCGAGTTACCCACAGGGGCTTGGGCGCCTCCCAGGCCGTGGGCCGGGCCGTGCCGGGCACGCTAACGGCGGGCCTGTGCCGGAGGGCGCCTTGGCTTCCCGGTCGCTAGTCCTCGGGTTTCCGGCCTCTTCCCAGCACTCCCGGGCGGCCGAACAGTTCCCAGCTGGGCTTGCCCCCCACCCCCACCCCCACTGAGATGCACGGACATCTCAGATGCACCTCGGTGCCGTGTTCGTATTTCTCTCTGCTGCGGCGCGGCCAGCTCCAGCCAGGCCGCCTCTCCCTCGCGCTCCCTCCCCTGATTCCATCCCCCCAACTCCCCTGGACCCCTGACCTCCCCTCGACCCCTCCCACCTCCCGTTGCCAGGCTCCACTTCCCCCTCCCAAGTCCTCGCCCCTCTCCCAGGCACTGCCACTCTCCCTGGCCCCGCCCTTCCTGGCCCCGAGCCTCTCCCCTCTCCCTGGCACCGCCCCTCCCCTGCCACGAGCCCCGCCCCTCCATGGCCACGCCCTTCCTGCCCGAGCCCTGCCCCTCTACCTGGCCACGCCCTTTCTGGCACCTCGCCCCGCCCCTCGCCTTGTCCCCGCCCACTGGCCCCTCCCCTCCCCTTCTCTCTTTCCCCCTGCCCCCTGACCCCTCTCTCCCCGATCTGAGCCCCGCTCTCCCCAGCGCAGCGGAGGGCAATGCAGCCCAGGCCCACTTCGGGGCTCTTTTCGTGAACCTCTTCCTGTTTCCTGGGACCCCGCTGTCCTACTGACCCGTTCGGCCCAAGTGCCCCCAATCTGCGGGGTTGGGCCTCAGTTGCGCTGGAGGTGGAGAGGGGAAGGGCGGCGTCTCTTCCTCAGTTTACAGGTGAGGCACCTGGGTGGACTAGGGTGACTTTGTGACTCATCTGGTGGCCCTCTTATGCAGGCTGAGAGGTGGGCCGGGCCAGTAACCCCATAACCAGTACTACTCCATGTCAATCTTGCCTTGCTGGTGGGAGCTCCTTAGAAATGCAGAATGTGGGACCCCATACCTGTCTTAAGAAAGTGTTCTGTGCTGTTCCTATCCATCGTGTGGGTGGAACTCATTCCCACCTGCCGGCAGGGGCCTGGCCTCCTGGCTAGGAGGTATCTGAACATGGTACCCTGCCCTGGCCTCCCCCATCCAGAAACCCAGGGAAGGCTCCACACCCCATTTTTCAGAGTAGGCTTGATGGGATCTGGCTTTGCTGCCAGGCTGAGAAAGAAGCTCAGTTCTTTCTCCCACCCCTATCTTTCTGCCCTCCAGGGCCTGAAAGCTACCAAGAATGGAGGAGCCTTGTGAAATGAACTGCAAACGTCTCACTAAAGTGTAAATGATTGATAGCACTGCCAAGGATCCCTTCCTGGAGTCAGCAACCAGTTACATGGCTTAAGACAGACTTGTCCTTATTTATTTATTTTATTTTGGCTGTGTTGTGTCTTTGTTGCTGCGCGGGCTTTTCTCTCATTGAGGTGAGAGGGGGCTACTCTTTGGTTGTGGTGCAAGGAATTCTCATTGTCGCTTAGCTTCTCTTGTTGTGGAGCACAGGCTCTCGGGGACTGGGGCTTCAGAGGTTGTGGCTCCTGGGCTCTAGAGCACAGGCTAAATAGTTTTGGCACACGGGCTTAGTTGCTCCTCTGGACCAGGGATCGAACCTGTGTCTCCTGTATTGGCAGGCGGATTCTTATCCACTGAGCCACCAGGGAAGCTTCAGACTTGCCCTTGATATGACTGGTGGGGCTTGAGGCCCAGAGGGCAGGATGGCAGGGGCTCTGCAGGACTGGGTAGGTCTCCAGTCCCTGGATGTGTGGGTTGGTGGAAGAGGGGCTGGGAAGACCAGAGCCTGGTGCCCGGCTGAGCTCTGTGAACCTTCCTGGAGGACCCATAGGCCTGTGGGAAATTCCCAGGCTATTTTGGGCTGAGGCCCCCTTCCTGCCCTTTCCCAGGGTAAAGGCCTTGCTGGTGTTGGGGGCTGGGTGGCTCCCTGCACCCCTCCCTGCCCAGTCCATTGGTGTTCACATGTATGCACGCACTTGTGTGCCTGGCTTCACACACATGCATGTGTACACATACACGTGCACCACACACACAGCCACACACATATACACATGTGCATGCACTCATGCAGAAACGTGTGCACACAGCTCAGCAGCCGTAACAGGCCTTGGGCATGACACCTGGTCTGAATTTGCTGCAAGCCTGAAGCCCATCTCAGGTCTGGCCTAGAGCCTCAGTCTCAGGCGACCCTCTGCAGACTGCCTGCAGCTGTAGGGAGTTGATGAAGCTGTAGGGAGGTGAGAGGTCCCGGAGCAGGGGCTAGTGGCAGAGGGTGGGCCCTGCCTCCTCCAGGGTCAGCTTCAAGGCCCCCCGCTGGCGTTACTGGGAGAGCAGTTGCTGGTTGGAAGTGTGAGAGTGGGGGGGTGCTGCACACCCAGCGCCCCCATCTGTGTTTGGGGGGGGCCGCAGCCGACCCCAGAGCCGGCTTCTGGGTGACTGGCTCCCCGCTCCACGAGCTGGTTTCCTTATAGCTGGACTTTAACCCAGGCTTTCCCACACAGAGGCCCTTCACTCCTCCCTGTCCCTGTCCCCCACCCCCGCAGGCCGGTGGGGGTGGCTGGCTCCCGTCCAGGTCTACACCGGCTTCAGCTGTGCTCTGCACGGATGGCCCTCTGGAGGCGCGGGCAGGGTGGTGGTTGAAGCCCTTGCTCCCTTCCCCGACTCTCTCCTGGAGGCTCTGCAGTCCTCCGTGCCTCATTTTCTCCCATGGCCAAGTGCGCATGCGCGCAGCCCGGACCTGCGGCACAACTGTGCAGGGCGCCCAGCTCACGGTGCACGTGAACGCCAGTGGGGGCTCCCGGTCCTGAGGCTGGTCAGGGGGACCCTGCTCTGTCCCCAAGCCGGGGGCTTCCATTGGAATCTCTGCAGGACTGGGTGTCCTGGGAGAGTCAAAGGGGCTGGGGAGGAGAGAGAAGGGGGCCCCAGCTGAGACCTGCTTTACAGGGAGGTGGGGAGGGGGGAACAGTCAGATGGATGGACATGAGCAAGAAGAGTGGAGACCCGTGGGGATGACGATGATGCCCTAATTCCTGAGCTGGCCTGCCCCTCCACCCACCCATCTCCTGCCTCTCACCCTTCCTTCCCCAGCGATCCCCCAACCCCCAGTGTCCTTGCTGGCCTTTAGTCACACCTGCCCCTGCCAACCTCAGGGTCTTTGCACAGGCTGTTTCCACACTGGGAGAACCTGCCCCTGTTTTACAAATGGCCCACTCTTGTTTGTTTGCTTACCCTTTTTGGCTTTGCTGGGTCTAACTTGTAGTGCACGGGCTTCTTGTCGCGTTGGCTTCTCTTGTTGCCGAGCACGGACTCAGTAGTTGTGACTCGTGGGCTTAGTTGCCCCACAGCATGTGGAATCTTCCCAGACCAGGGATTGAACCTGTGTCCCCTGCCCTGGCAGGTGGATTCTTAACTACTGGACCACCAGGGAAGCCCTGCTGTCTGAGTCTCTACTGCCTAAAAACAGGGCCTGCCATCAGGCGCATGTTTGTTGAATGACTTTATGATTACGGTTATAACAACAATTGTAGCTGATCCTTAAATGCTCACTCGTACTGGGTGGAGGGTGTGCAGAATGCTTAAAACATGTATTATGTCATTTCAACTTACTGACGCTGGTGTAAAGTCAGGACTGTTAAAAAAAATCTCTAGGTTCCAGATACAGAAACCAAGGTCCAGAGAGGTCAAGTAACTTGCCCAAGAGCTGGAAGGGTGGGATTTAAAGTCAGAGGTTCCTGACAGCAGGGGAAAGAGGGAGATTTTGGGTGGGAGTGGGGAGGGCTGTTCCCCACCTCACCCTGGTGTCCTCAGGTTTCAGTGGTTCCTACCGGCTGTCCTGGGTGTGGGGCCCTCCCTTTTTCTGAACCGGCCCCCTTCCCAGAACCCCAGGCATTGGAACATTCTAGGACTCTATGACCTGTGCTGGTGGGTCATGCTGGAGCCTTGACCCCAAGCTGCCGGGGCCTTTCTGAGGTGGGGGCTCCCGGGACTCGCGGTCCTCCCTGGCCGCGGGCGCAGCTGAGAGAAGGGTCAGGAGGTACTATGTCGCTTCCTCCAGGGAGCCAGCTGGCTGTCTCCCCTCCCAGCCAGACGGAGCTGAGTCCTGAAAGGGGAGTGTGTAGGGGGCTTCGGGGCCACATGGAGGGAGCCAGTTCGTCCTCTTGGGGGGCAGAGGTGGGCCTGTCCCCTGAGGAATCAGGCCTGGCTCTCAGGCAGTTTGGGTTGGGGGCAGAGGGGCATTGCTGGGCGATGCAGATTGAAAGCTGGTGCTCTGGGCCACATAAATGCCTGCAGACCAGGAAAGCCAGGGCAGTGGCGGGGGATGGGGGTGGTGGTAGGGAGGTGGGCTGGAGGCTCTGGTTGTCAGAGCTGCTAGATTTCTCAAACCTAGCTGGAAACGTTGCCTGGGGGAGGGGGGCAAACCTCTGGGATGTTTAAAAGATAGCTCGTGCTTTAAATATGAAAACCTTGTGTGAACCTCTCAGAACCCAGCAGAGCAGCTCCTGCCCCACCACTCCCTGTGAATGGCGGGGGGAGGTGACATCCTGGGAATGAAGGGGGATGATATCTAGTCAGGCTCCTCTCCATCCTGGGGCCGGGGGGCCCGCACCTGCCCCACCTGAATCCCCGACACCAGCCCTGAGCAGGTGCTGCATGACGCCCACCCAGCTGCACCGATGTGCACAGTTGATCCCAGACAGCGGAAGGGACTCAGCCAAGGCCCTTTGGGTCTTGGGCTTTGGCTCTTTCTTCATGGCCTTGAGCCAAGGCCACCAGCAAGTTGGGTACAGTGGCCATGTGCTGCTCTCAAGACAGGAATGTAGATCCTCTCTCTCCAGCTGGGTCTGCCCCTGGCGTCTGATGTGTGTTAGGGGTCACAGAGGGAATTCCATTTCTCAGCAGCAGTCAGAGACTCAGGCTGGGTGGAAATGAACTTTAAGGCCTGGATCTGAGTCAGGGGCCTGGTGGCTGGAGATGCTGCCTTTGAAATGCCCCTGCCCACTCCCCCTGCCCCCTCAGGGTTCCTCCTGGACGCGGACTTGACTTGGGGTCCGAGCCCTTTTTGATTTGTGTCCCCGAGTTTCCTGAAGGAGCACTGAGTGCGAGTCCCTTTTTCGCTTCCCCTTCCCCATAGTGCCCGGCACTTAGTAGGAGTTGGGAAATGTTTGATGAGTGGCCGAGTCCTCATCCAGGTGGTTGGCACTGAAGCATTCCTGCGTGTCCTGTCTGCCTCCCTCCCTCTCTCCTTCCTTTTTCTCTCTCTCCCTCCCTCTCTTTCTCAAGAATTTGCCAAGTGCCTGAGTGTGCCAGGGCTTCCCGGGTGGCGCTAGTGGTAAAGAACCTGCCTGCTAATGCAGGAGACCTAAGAGACTCGAGTTTGTTCCCTGGGTCAGGAAGATCCCTTGAAGAAGGGAATAGCTACCCACTCTATTATTCTTGCTGGGGAATCCCATGGACAGAGGAGCCTGGTGGGCTATATAGTCCATAGGGTTGCAAAGAGTCGGGCACGACTGAAGCAGCTTAGCTCGCACGCACGCTGTGTGTGCCAGAGCCTGTGCTGTGTGTCCTGGGGACAAAGGGGGGGCCAGTGGTGTCCTCGTGGCGTTTTTGTGAGGAGCTGTCATAGAGGGAGGCACACGGCTGCAACAGGAGCGCAGACCAGGCGCCTGCCCCGACTGGGACGAGCGGGCACGTTTCTGGAGCAGGTGACGTCCACGCCGAGTGAGCCTGGAGCCTGCATTCCACAGCCAGAGGAATATTCAAGTCTCAGATGACACACTGTCTGGCGTGAGCGTGGGGAGGCATCTGGAGAGCCCCCCTAGCAAGGCGTGAGTCCCTGAGAGCCCCCGTCTCTCTCCAGGTCAGCCATGTCATCTGAGCCTCCTCCTCCATCCCAGCCCCCCACCCACCAGTCCTCGACTGGGCTGCTGGACACCCAACAGGCCCGGGATCGCTCACCGTCCCCCCTTCGGGGCAACGTGGTGCCGAGCCCACTGCCTACTCGCCGCACCAGGACCTTCTCAGCGTGAGTCTCGGGCTTCCCCGGACAGGTCGCCTCTGCGTCCCTGTCTATCACATGGGAAACTTGTGGATTGGGAAGGGGATGATGGTGAGAAGCTGGGCAGGCACCTTGTAAACCCCGCACCGCACCGCCCCCAGGCCCCTCCTTGAGCCTGTCGTGAGCTGTGGGTGAGGGGTGAGGGTGGCCAGAGATAGGAAATCGCTGGGGTCTTAGATCATCGGGCTTTAACCACACACCAGTCCCTTTTCCCTGGGAGCCCTTGACCTTATCAGCTGCAAAACGGGGACGGTAGCAGGGTGGCCACTGTGCTGCAGGAGACCCACATGGTGCCTGGCAGGTGCAAAGCTCAGGCCAACATGTGGAGGCTGTTGTTAAGTTAGCCTTCAGAGGGAGGGATGCTCAGGGGGATTTTGCTCAGACAGGGAAACTGAGGCCTGAGAAAAGTTTGCCAGCATCATTCAGAGAGTCACTGTCACCAGGGTCTCTGAGTGGCTCCCAGAGTTGTGCAGTGTGTAACCTGCACAACTGTGCATGGCGGCCCTGCCCAGAATGCCCTGGGGCACAGCTGTGGGTGGGAACTGGGAAGAGCTGGGTGTGCTCTGAGAGCAGGGGGCTGTCCTAGAGGGCTGGTGGGGGCCCCTCATGCTCTCCACACTCTCTGTCAGGACGGTGCGGGCTTCCCAGGGCCCGGTCTACAAAGGAGTCTGCAAATGCTTCTGTCGGTCCAAGGGCCACGGCTTCATCACCCCGGCTGACGGCGGCCCCGACATCTTCCTGCATATCTCCGAGTGAGTCAGCAGCTGATCCGGGTGCTCTGGGGCTAGGATGGGCGCCGTGGCCTGGAGGAGGCAGGGGGAGTGTGTGAACTCTGCTGGGTGGGTGCCAAGTGTGATGAGGTTGTGTGGGCCAGGCTTGTGTGACAGTGTTCAGGGCTGAGGGCGTGAGTCTGTACGTGGTGGTGGCAGCGTGTGAGACACTGGAGGCGACTGTGTGTGTGTGTGTCTGTGGGTGTGCACACGTGTGTGTCTCTGTGTGCATATGTCTGCGCACGTGTCTCTGTGTGTGTTTCTGCGTGTGTGCGTGTCTCTGTGTATCTGTGCGTGTGAGGTGAGAACCTCCTTTGGCTTTCCCTGGTGGCTCAGCTGGTGAAGAATCTGCCTGCAATGTGGGAGACCTGGGTTTGATCCCTGGGTTAGGAAGATCCCCTGGAAAAGGGAAAGGCTACCCACTCCAGTATTCTGGCCTGGAGAATTCCATGGATTGTAGTCCATGGGGTCACAAAGAGTCGGACATGACTTAGTGACTTTCACTTTCACTTTGGGGTGGGTCTGAATGCCTGTGTGTGTCTGGCGGGCAGGCCTGGGTGTCCCTGGGAGTCCTGTGAGCCTGTGTTTGGCCTGGGGGTGGGTGCTTGCACTCGCCCTGGGGGCCCTGCCCTGGTGAGGCTGGGGGGTGACTGAACTCTGCTCCAGGAAGGAAGTGTGGGGCTGGACCCTCTCTACTGCCTCTTGCTCACTGACGTCCTTCCTTCCTGAGTGTCTGAAAACCCTGGCAGGGAGAGGAGGTGGGGGGCACCCAGGGTGGGGCCCACACATCCTCAGCCTTGGGGCTGGAGGGCGCCCTGCAGGCTGGCCTCCACCTCTGGTCTTCTAAGCAGCCTGCAGGTTTGTGGGGACCTAATCGGCATCCCTACCCCATCCCCATCTTTGACCTCAGCAACCCCCACCCCAATCTTTTTGTCAGTGGCAGGCAAAGTACCCCACACAGCAGGCCTGACAATATGTAGAAACCATGTTTTGAAATTAGGCTCCTTTTGCAAATGTCTGCTGAGATGGGAGAGTTACCCTTTCTTACTCTCTTCCAACATCCCTACACACCTGGTCTTCATAGACCCCCTGTACAATGTAGACACGAGGACACTGCTAAAGCAACGCCTTTTGACATACATATGAATCATACGTGGATGTAGAAGTACATATCTATATTGGCTCTTATTCTGGAAGGAGTTATAGTGGTTGACAAGGATAGACACAATGAGCCAAGAAAAATTAGTAAGGAAAGCAGGGGGTTGGGGCAGAGAAGAAAGATGGCATTTGGTTTCACTGCTAGTAGTGGGCTGCACCTTTACTCCTGAGCTTCCTGGTGGCCACAGCAAAGAGGGCAGCTCCATTTGCAATGTGATTCTTCAATCAAGGCCATATTATAGTCCCAGGGGAGAGCTCACTGGACTTGGCCTTCAGGATCCGAAGGGGATATTCCTCCTGGGGGGTGGGGGGCAGTGGGTAAAGCCAAGGGGGCATCAAGATGGGGACCTCTTCATCCCGGGTGAGATGGTGGCTCATGTCCTGTAGAAAAAGAGGGAAAAGGACTTTCTGGAAGGCTCCATGGGATTCTGAGGAGCTGAACAGCAGAGGTGCAGCCTGGTTTCCAGGACTCCTGGACCGGGCAAGGGGTTGTGGCTGCTGCTCAGGAAACCCCCGTGGAGTCATTCCCCAACTCTGATTCTTAGGCTCAAGACTGTCTCTCCTGGCTCTTCCAGCCATAAGCCCCAGGGTGCCCATGTGTAACTGCCCTGTGAGCATACCTGGGGGCGGGGCTCCATCTCTGTCTCCACAGCAGAGGTCCCGGGAAAGGAGCTGATTGGGTCAGGGGACCCTCAGTCACGACCGAGGGCCCCAGTGGCTCCGCCTGGTGGTGGGGCAGGGTTGGGGGCAGCTCCTCCCCCAGGGGCAGGGGTGGGAGGGCAGCTCCTCTCCCAGGGCCGGTGTCCCGGCTTCTCCCAGCGCCAGCCCTGAGTGTCTCTCCTCGCCCCGCAGCGTGGAGGGGGAGTACGTCCCCATGGAAGGCGACGAGGTCACCTATAAGATGTGCTCCATCCCGCCCAAGAACGAGAAGCTGCAGGCCGTGGAGGTGGTCATCACCCACCTGGCGCCGGGCACCAAGCACGAGACCTGGTCCGGCCACGTCGTCAGTTCCTAGGAGCGGCCGGAGGCACCCTGGCTCCCCAGCTCTGGGGAGACACCCGGGGCAGGAGGCAGGACCAGACGAGAGAGGACAACTGTGCCACTTGAGATGGGGCATCTGAAAGGGGGGGGAGCGTGGTCCCTGTCAAGTGTCTCCTGGAGGAAGGGGTTGGAGACAGGGGAAGGCACGGGGGTGCCCTCGGCCACCAGCAAGCCTCCGACCACCGCAACCAACACCTCATCATCTGAAAAACATTAAAAGCATTGAAAAAGGAGAGGCGCTCCCTGGTGGCTGAGTGGAGGGTCTGAGCCCCGCCCAGGGGCCGGGTCGGGCGTCTTCCCTGGCCCGCAGTCCCTCCCACAACCGCTCCCCCCGCCCCTGCCCCCGCCCCCGCCCCGGAATTGAAGGCTGAGAACCCCCAGATTGGTCCTCTGGGTAGTGACATGGACCCTGAGTGATTTCCCAGGAAGAATTTTCACCCGGAGCATGCGCACCACCCCGCCCTCCGCCCACATGCGTGAGCCTCTCCTTGGCCCTGGGCAGAGCAGACTTCTGGTTCTGAGCTGGTTGTTCCAAGGGGCTGGGGGCGGGGAGCACGGGGCGTCTTGGTGTCTCTGCAGCAGGAGGTGAAACAGCTGCGCGTCTGGCAGCCCTAAGTCCTCCATGTGGCAGCCGTGTGCTTAGAGGCGAGTCCTCGTTCTCTTTGAAGCCTGGTCCTGCCTGTCTGTCTTTGGTTGAGAGATCCTGGCTCAGCCACCCATCCGGGAGGTGGAGGGGAGGGGTGGGGAGTGTGGAGAGGGGGAGGGTCTTTGTTTCCAAAGGGACCTTTCTCGGGATCCATCTAGAAAAGAGCAGGTGGTTTGCTTCCTGGGAGCCTGGCCAAGTCACAAGTTGAAGGAGAAATAGGCCTTTGGTGGTGTTTTCAGGAAAATTGGTGTGAACTGCTTAGGATTTTTTTTTTTCTTTAAGAACTCAAGCTCTCACCGGAGCCAGTTCTGTTTGCACTTTACTGTTGACATTGCAGACCTTTGTGGATATTTCCAGTAAACAGATCCTTAAGGCTTTCCTTTGGTGTGGCTTGGTTCGGCTTTAGTTGTGATTTAAAAATAGAAATAGCTGGGAAATATGGGAAAAACATATTTAACACATCTTGAAATATGTGGCCACACCCATGAAATATGTAGTCAAGGGTCCATTTGGCAATACAGGGAGGCGTGAGCCCTTGAAAGGTAGTGGGGCCTCATCCAGTGTATCTGAATTTCTGCGAGGGGGTCGGAGGCCAGAGCTATTTTGCTGAGGACCAATGGAGTTGTGTGTGTTTTTTAAAGTATGCCTGATTTACAACACAATGTTAGTTCCCCGTGCACAACACAGCGATTTGATATTTCCATACATCACGAAATGACCCCTGGAGTTGTTTTTAAGTAGGCGAGTAAATGTTGGTTACAAGTGCGCAGTGAAACGTCACAGTTAAGGAAGCTGATCTTTTTTCCCGGCCTGCAGTGCCCCCTTGAAGGGTCTTCCCCACTCTGCCTTCTGCTGGTCCGCAGTGGCCGTCTCCCCTCCAGCCTTGGACGGTCCCCAGGTGGCCCCCAGAGACCCCTGTCTGTTGGGTATGGACCACACTTTGAGTGAAGTCACTCATCCTTGAGAGACCCATCCTTGAGGTTGAGAGCCTGCGTCTTTGCCACCCGCTCCCTCAGGCGACTTCGCTGCCTTGCCCTCACCCTGGTACGTGGTTGGGGCTCCACGTGACCCCACCAGCCTGCTAGTGGGCTGGAAGTCGGATCTGCTCCTCCAGGTGACACGTGGGTCCTCTTGCTGGGAGACTCCTTTGTAAATGCTCCATTCTCACTTTGTGTTGTGAGGGCTGGAAGGGACCCCTCCCCACTCAAAGCACAATCTTGAGTTATCCCAGAGGCTCTAGGAGGATGGATAGTGTTGGTGACCAAGCTGGGGACAGAATCCGGATTCCTGACTCCAGGTCTTTCCTCTCACCAGCACCTTTCTCAATAAACTGTTTTGTTGGAGAGTCTGGCGTTCTGTGTCAAGGTGGAATCTGGCTGCGGGGAGTTCTTCCTTGAAGCCAGCAGGTGGGGGGTGGGTGGGAAAGGGGGGGTGCATCTCCCCAAAGGAGGCTGATACATTCAGTTTTTTTTCGGGGGGATGAGTAAGAAAGTGGGATCATCCATGCCTTGTTCCTTAATCAGTACCCTCACATGTAGGTGAGCTGAGCAAAGGGATATGGCTTCGTGACAACAGAAAATGCCACTTGGTTGGCCAGCTGTGAAGTGCCCTGCTGATGCATTTCCCTGTTTCCAGTGTGAGCACGCGCTGACAGGGGAGGTGGCCCAGGTTTGGGGTTTCCAAGGGCATGTGGGTGGGTGGGGGGATTGCAGTGGGGCAGGAGAGGCTGGGAAGGTCTTCCTTGGGCCCCCTGCCCCTCGAGAGGCAGGTGATGACTTTGGGGTGGTGCGCAGGCGAACATCTTTAATGTAAGAGCATATTGATTGTCAGAGCACATTAGGAAAAATTATGACCAGCCCATCGAACTCGTTCAGGGAGAGGCTGGAGCCGGCATTTAGCACGAGGGAGGGTTCGGTGGCAGCCAGGGTGCAGGAGACAGGAGGAGCTGCAGAAAGGGGTTTTTGGGTCTGTGGAGAACGGGCGGATGGGCAGACGTGGAGTCCCGGCCGAGGGGACCCTGCCTGGGGAGATGAGGAAAGAAGCCCCCGGAGAGGAAGTGAATCTGGGCCGCCGAGGCTGCCTCGCCTCGCCCAGACGCACCCAGATGTCTGCCCGGTCTGCCCGACTGGTTCTTCGGCCGGGCCTCCAGTCACTTCCTGCCCGGGAGCTGGACAGACCTGTCACGCAGATCCCTCCCTTGGGATCAAGTTCAAGCCCCCTCACCGAGGTTCATAAGGGCCTTCCTGGCACCGGTAGCTGCTGGTGTGGTCTTTCCCCTGAGGTTTCCTATGCCCTCGAGCCCAGGTCAGCTTCCAGAGTGCTGGGGTAGGGGTGGGGTGGGGCCTGGGGAAGGGCCAGAGGGAGGCGGGAAGCTTTCTTAACAGCCCCAGGCTGACCTGGGGTGACCTCTCTGCTTCCCTTTTGCTCAACACTGAGCTACTGTGTTTACATCTCTTGCCGCAGTGTCTACTGTCCTGGAACCTCGAAGGCAGGGAGGGACTTCCCTCACCTGTCAGGGTTCACACTCTGCCTCACAGGATTTTCTGGGGATGATGAAGTGAGCGGCGGCTCCCACTCTTCCAAGGCTCTTATGAAAAGTCAGTTCAGTTGTGTGTGTGGTGGGGACTATATCCCATCTGAGCCTCCATGCTCACTCTCGTCCAACTCTATGCTATCCTTTGCACCGTAGCCTGCCAGGCTCCTCTGTCCATGGGATTCTCCCAGCAAGAGTACTAGAATGAGTAGCCATTCCCTTGTCCAGGGGATCTTCCAGACCCAGGGATAGAACCTGGGTCTCCTGAATTGCAGGCAGATTCTTTACCATCTGAACCACCTGGGAGAATGTCTAAATAAAGAAGAGATGGATGACATAACTGGGGGAGCTTGGGCTGGGCTGGACCTGGGATAAGACTACAGAAGCAGAAGGATGGCGGGAGGTCCGAGGTCATCTGGAGAATGGGAAGCAGGTTGAGGGAATTCTGACAGTGCAGGGTGGGGGTGGGGCCGGCCTTGGGGACCTGCCCAGGGGAGCTCCAAGCAGGGCAGGGAAACAGCACACCCTCCACCTCAGTTATAAGGGTTGCGACAGTCTGAGTAAGGTTAAGACTCAACTGACATAAGAAGTTACAGAGACTTGTAGGGCCCACTGGGTACTAACCCAGAGGACAGAGAAGCATGAAGGGTCTGCGCCAGTTGCAGTTACCACCCTGCAACATCGGGGAAACCACTGCATCGAAAAGAGCGACTCTCAGGTCCCAAAGGGCTGAGCTTTTCCCCTAGAATCTGAGTAGGCACCGGCTCATTGAACCACCCAGGGACAAAACAGGAATCGGAATGAGAAACAGGAACCAATAAAATCACTTTAATTTGCTACTTTTCATTTTGAAAGATCATTACAGTATCATTTAAAATCCAGCCAGGAAAGATGCCCCAGGACTGCTGAGTCCTGGGGACCACTGAGAACGGTCACCCTAGCACGTGACTGCGGGCGGGGCCGGTGGGGGCTGACCCCCAGACTGGTGCTGCTTTTCTCTTCCAGGCTAAGACAAGCTGGGCTCAGGGGAGGCTAGGGCGGAACCAGGTTCCTCTGTGATGAAGGCACCTGGTGGGGACCAACTAGTGGGGTGGCAGAACACCCCTCTCCAGTTCCCCCACCCCCAGATTCAGGTTCAGGTCTGAGAGCCCCAGCAGAGGTCACGCCTGGACTGACCCCACCCCGGTCTGGAGGGACCAAAGCTGAACAATGATGTGTGAACCGTTTTCTTGGAAAGCTCACGTCCATGCTCTGGGTGAGGGCCAGAGCTGCTGTCCTTCCAGCCACAGGAACTTGCAGGAGGCAGGAGAGAGGGGAGACTGGGTTAGAGGCCTGACAGAGCTGCTCCAGCCCTGGGGTCAAAGTCTGGGTGAGGGAGTGAGGGAGGGGGCGGGCTTATTATTCAAAGACCGGGCTCCAGATCTGTTAGCAGCTCAGGCCCTTCCCTGATCCCTGAGGAGTGAAGTGTGAAGGCCTCGGCACTCGCGGGGCTGGGGCTCAGAGCAGCATCTCGGGCGGCCTGCGGGCCAGTTCTCGGCGGGGCTGTTGGTTCCACCGTCCATGTCTCCGGAACCAACGGGCTCCAATGTGTAGTGGATATGGAGCTACCCCGAGTCCTCAGCGAGTGACGTGCAAAGTCCCAGGGGTCAGTGGTCACTGGGCCAGCACAGACACTCATGGGCTTCATTTCTGGAAATGTCTTAACTGTCTGTGCTGGGGTCGGCCTCATCATAAACGTCCTGTCCTTTCTCATCAAGAGCCCCCTTCCAGTGCTGATGCAGGGGGTCCCAGCATGAACATCTGTTACATTTTCCACGAGACCCATGAAGAGGGAGGGTCCAGGCTCACTCATTTCATTCTCTCTGGACTGTTCTGGAATGATGGGGAAGTTTAAAAACAAAACCCCCAGGGGCACTGTGACTGCACGTATCGGGTAGAGTGGGGGTGGGTGGGGATGTAACTCTCTGCTGGAGGCAGTCCTGGGAACCGTTCTTGACAAGCCTTTTTCTCTGGCCCTGAAAACGGAGGGCGATTCCCCTGCCCAGCGGGGATGGTAGCGAGGACTGCAGGGTGGGCTGGGGGGAGCCCTCCCACAGGGAGCAACCCCTCCCATGGGGTGCAGGCCGGTCAGCAGAAGAGCTCCTCGCAGATCCTGCGCGTGTCCTCCGGCGCCGCCACCGTGTAGCCCACCGTCCTGGGGTCTGTGAAGATCTCGTGGTCATTCCCGCCCTGTGAAGACACGAGGCGGATGCAGGCGCCACCTGGTTTGTCCTGGGCCTTGGCCCCTGCCACCCCGGCCTGGGACCACCAGAGAAATGAGGACCTCGTGTTTTACTGGGAGCATCTCTCTGCAGCTACCATTCCAGGAGAGGAACAACCCGGTACAGTTGCTACCAAGAAAGGGTTTTTCACCTTCCCTTGAACTGCCTTCAGCTAGGAACATGTAATTATGCCTGTGGAAGAAATCACAATGTTCCCGAAGACCTGTCTAAGGCTTATTTTTCTATCAAGAAAGCAGCACAGTGGGTGACAGGAATCTCACAGCCATCGATTTGCTTTAACCGCACCCATATGTTCCTAACAGGTCACAGGGAAGGGCAGACGGGCCAGAGCTGCGCTGCCCTTGAACTTCCTGGGACCATGGACATGGTCCATCTCTGAGCTGACGCTGGCCACGCGTGTGGCTGGCCTGACAGATGCATGACTGGCCACGCGTGTGGCTGCGTGTGATTTATTAAGCTTCAACAGGCCCACGTGCCTGGAGCCCGAGCCTGCTGACCTGGGCTCAGATCCTGGTTCCAGCACCGGCGACGGGGGTGCTGTGGGCGGCTCTCCGTCTGTGAAGGGGGGATCGTGGCGGAACCGTGCCAGAGGTGCGGAGGCCACCGGTGGACGAGCGGTCCTGGGGCAGCCCCTGGGGCTCAGCGAGTGTGGGGACCTGTTTTCTTGCTTCCCTCACCCACTGCGCCCCCAGGAGTTGAGGGCACGTGTCTGGAGGACCTGGGTATGCTAGGGGGAGGGGGTCCGTGATCGTGGGTCCCCCCAGCCCCGGAGCCAGTGCCGCACCTTCCCCAGTCACACCTGTCTCAGGGAAATGCTGCTTCCACACCCCAGGCCCTGCCCCTGCTTTCCTTCTCATGGAAATTCCTACACTTTCCTTATAAAAATGGATAAGCAGCCTAATTCAAAAATCTTAAAAAAAAAAAAAAAAATCTGACAACTTTTTAAACGACTGACACCTGAAATTACAGCTGCTCTCGTCTTTGTAAGAACCAGCCACCCCCAAGCAGAAGGTGGAGGTAGTGAGGTTCACAGACCCAGAACAGTCAGCTGCCGGGGCCCAGGTGAGCTGGGTGGAGCCACTTTGGGAGCCGTGACCTTGGAGCCGTGCTGGGGAAGGTGCATTCCCAGAAGCTGGCCAGGCCTTACGTGGGCCTCACAAATTTATGTCCCACAAAAGGACTCTGGTCAGCCAGCCAGCTCCCACTTCATAGCCAGTGTCTCCTAGACAAATACGTGTGTGGGACTTCCCTGGTGGTCCAGTGGCTAAGACCCCGCTCTCCCAAAGCAGGGGGCCCGGGGTTCGATCCCCGGTCAGGGAACTAGATCCCACAGGCCTCAACTAAGGATACTGAGTGGCGCAACTAAGACGCAGCCAAATAAATAGACGAGTAAATATCTGAAAAACAAAACACCACCAAAACAAGTATGTGTGAAACCAATTCTTAAGATGAAACGAAAGGTTTCTCTTAGGGCCGCCCGGGTGTGGGGAAGCCAGCACATCGCACCTAACGGCATCTGACAACAAAGGGAGAACCAAGCCCTGCCCCGTGCAGACGCCCAGTGCCCCCAGGCATTCTCACTGCTGCGCCACTCACGGACCCTGGAGGGACCCTGGAGGGAGGCAGCACCCACGACCCGCCTGGCCTGGGCTCAGAAGCTCGAGGGACAGTGGCAAAGTCCACTGACAGGCTGCCTTCCGAGCTGGTCTCTGAGACCCACCCAGACGGCTCCGCTGGCAGCTGTAAAGAATGCAGGGAGGGGCCGAAGGAAGGGAGGCGACGGAGAAGACAGTGACCGCCCATCCGGGAAAGGCTGCCCCTGAGAACCCGCAGGGAGGAGGGGGGGTTCACGCCAAGCCTCCAGGGAGCCAGGCTTCACACCATCAGGTTCCCATCACAAGAGGGTCCTTCTGGAGAACGGGTGGGGGCAAGGTGAGGACTCCAAAGGGGGAGCAGAGGAGGTGCCTGCCGCCAGGCAGGGAGCAAGGCGGACAGAAGACACCACCTGGGGAGCAGGACCTCTGGGGCAACCAGGCTCAGAGCCGCCACACCCACCCCCTGGGGAGGGCGTCCCGTGCGGGGACAGCTGGGTGCCCACCACAGCCTCACTTGGCGTGAGCATCCTCCAGCCCTGATGGCGGGGGTGCGGGCAGGTAGGGGAGCTGTCTCTGGACCTGAGTCAGCCCCACTGCTATATAAGCCACTGGCTTGTATCGAGCCAAGGTCCAGATATTCAGATCACCTGTGAAAGCGGAACCGCCCACAGGCCTCTCCCGCGGGGACCTGGCCTCAGAGCACAGCAGGCTCCTCCTGGGCGGCACAGACCTCGCCAGCCAGACTCGGAAGGAGGTCGGGAGAAGCAGAACCCAAACACCAAGCTAGTGAGGGCACCGCCCTCGAGAAAAATATGGCTTCGGCTTCGGTAATAACGCTTCGGAGGACAGGAAATAGTGGAAATTTCAAAACTGGATTTACATATGCACCGAGGTTACCAGACTCAGCTTCCCCAAGCTCCAGAACAAAGCTCTGGTTTCCTGGGAGAAGAGGGAGGGGGCGGAAGGATGAATAAGCGGTTGTGTTTCCGTTGGGGTGAACCTGGCCGGCCTGAAGGAGAGGCCCTGGCTCAGCCCAGGCCGCCCATTAATATTTAATCCCAGAGAGGCCAAGGTCTGGGCTGCAGGGGAGAGGGTTCCAGTGAAACTTGATTATGCCGACGCTGGAGATAAAGAAGGGGAGCAGGGCTCAGTGTCCCCGACCCAGGTTCCCGCAAGCCACAGACGCGACATGACTTCCAGGGGGTCTGGGCTGCGTGGACACCCGCCCACTGCACAGCCAGGCTCTGCGGCTGCACGAGGATGTTTACCCCGGGGAGTCCAGCAGGCACTTGGCAAATCTCTACTTGTCAGGGGTACAAAGGCCTCCAAGACCAGGCCTCGGCCCAGAGCAGGGATTCGCCCCCTGGTGGCAGGTGACAGTCACTGCAAGAGCTTAAAAAATTCGTCAGAAAGACTGGGAAAGAACAAAAGATGGGGGGCCAGAGGCCTGGGTAACTCTGAGAGCTCCCACCTCAGGGTGTCTCCAGCCACCTGAGGGCCAGGCGCCTGGGGCTCGGGCAGCAGGCCGTGGGTCTGGGGGCTCCCCACCTGACTGCCATGTGTGCTGTTCTTCGTGGGTGAGAACAATCTCACTTTGCCGACAAAGGCCCGTCTAGTCAAGGCTATGGTTTTTCCAGTGGTCGTGTATGGATTGAGAGCTGGACTATAAAGAAAGCTGAGTGCCGAAGAACTGATGCTTTTGAACTGTGGTGTTGGAGAAGACTCTTGAGTCCCTTGGACTGCAAGGAGATCCAACCAGTCAATCCTAAAGGAGATGAGTTCTGAATATTCATTGGAAGGACTGAGGCTGAAGCTGAAACTCCAACACTATGGCCACCTGATGCGAAGAACTGACTTACTGGAAAAGACCTGATGCTGGGAAAGATTGAAGGCGGGAGGAGAAGGGGATGACAGAGGATGAGATGGTTGGATGGCATCACCGACTTGACGGACATGAATTTGAGCAAGCTCCACGAGCTGGAGATGCACACGGAGGCCTGGTGTGCTGCAGTCCACGGGCCAGAGTTGGACGCGACTGAACTGATTTGACCACAACCTCAAACAATTTTAATGTTTGAAAATGAATGCCCTTAGAGAATAGTACTGATTTCTTTTTTTTCCTAGAAAGAAGTAAACAGGGTAAAAAATAGTAAGAGCCTGGCACCAGGGACCTGAGGTTTTGAAAGGAACCAGGTGACTCCAATGTGGCCTCCAGGGCCGAGAACCAGTGGTTTCAGTCCTAGTGATTACCAGGCGGCTCAGTGGTAAAGAACCCACCTGCCAACACAGAAGATGCAAGACACGTGGGTTCGACTCCTGCATCGGAAAGGCCCTCTGGAGGGGAAATGGCAACCTACTCCAGTATTCCTGCCTGGAAAATCCCATGGACAGAGGAGCCTGGTGGGCCACAGTCCATGGGGTCACAGAGTCGGACATGACTGAACAGAACGTGCACACACAAGATGACCCGGCCAGGGGTGGTGGAAAGCGAGCTGGCTGTTGGGCTGAAGTCCCTGGATGACTGACCCTTCTGGTCTGCTGATGGCTCTGGCATATCCTACCTCTGATCCATAAAAAGGGGTTTAGAGCTGTGAGGGGTCCTGGCTCGGGAAGCTGATGCTGTGAACACCAGTGCCCCCTGGGGGCCCGCTCTCCCTGAGCAGGAATGCTGGGGCGGGCCTGGTCCAGTCAGCCACCGTCCTGTCCTCTGGCCCCGGGAGGCCATGGACTGTCGTGTCTGGAAGGAAGGCGGGCCCCTGGTGGACACCTGGAACCTGTGGCTCCTCTGCACCCCATTCTAGCTTTTGCTCTTCTCAGCGGGGGCACAAGGGTCTTCTCGGCCAGGCTGAGACCCTTTAATCTGGTCCAACCTCCTCCTCCGGGGGGCTCCCCTCACCCCGCTAACAAAGCCTGCCATCAGCCACCTGAGACCTAGTCCTTAGATTTCAGCAGACAAAGGAGTAGTGAGTGAGGCGGGTCTAACCCCAGGACACAGTGCTTTTGCTGGGGGTCCTGGAGATGCCTTGAGATGCTGGGCACAGCGAGGAAGTCCTGACTGAGGCTAAAGACCTACAAGCATCTCGAGGGTGGCTGGGTACCACTCACAACGGTGACGCGTCATCCGCCCTGTGGGCCCCAACCTCACAAAGCGTCCTCAGTCCCAGGTGAGCCTTATCCTAACTTCCTTAAAGGCAGTGGCTCCTGGATGCAGGCCAGGCTTACCCACTGCCTGCCCTATTAAGACCACACTTTGTTCTCGAGCCTTCGGAAGGGGACCCATAGCCCCAGTGGACGGCCCAGGGCACTGAGGCCCAGGAAGAGACAGACTCACTTGTGGTCACTGCGCCAGGCTTCTGGGGGCGCAGATTTGGGTACTCTCAAGCCCATTGCCCCTCTCCACCACGTGGGTTTTAGGGAGAGTGATCGCAGTGCTTTGGAATGAGGGGAGAGAATGACTAGGGAGGGGCTTCCAGAGCCCACTCAGGGGCTGACCCTCTGTGGGGCCCCAGCCTTCCCCAGCTGCGGTGGGGACGGGGCAGACCCCGTGGAAGTGTCCAGCTCAGGGTCTGGCGCTGAGGAAGTACTTGAGAAGTTTCGTCTTCTTCCCTTTTTCAATTAGACAGTTTAAAGTTTTAGTTTTCAATAGATAGCACCTTCAGGCAGTTCAGAAATGTAAAGAATCGGATCTGGTCACAGCGGGCAGTCCCTCTCCCCTCCTCACCCCTACCCTCACAGTTAACTCTGGAGTTTGTTTCCGGGTATCTTTTCAGACTCCCTGTGTGTCCGGACGTGCAAACGTGAGGAGAGAGGACTTCTCTGTCTTTAGACAAGTCATGCAGCCTGTTACCCCGCTCTAGCTGTTTCAGGCTACCTGGCATTGTGCTGTGTTCACTCTGTCTCCTCCTGTGAAGGGTGGGGTCCTAGCTGGGCCGGCCCCTCTCTGAAGCCCTTTCTACACATGGAGGGGAGAATTGCGAGCTGAATCAACCAGAGCGGAACTGCGGAGTCAGAGTCCATCAGTGGGTAGTGCTCACGAAGGGTTCAGATGTGTTTTCATGCTGTAGCGACTTAAAGCCAATATGTTTTTTACAAAAAGCATTAAACAAGCAGAAGCACTGTTGCCTGGGAATTCAGGAAGGCTGGGGATGATTTGGCAGCCCCCCAGAGAGCGAGGCAGAGTGGTCTGGGTCTTCTTCCCGAGCCCTGGCTGTCTCCCTCCCCATGGCAAACTGAGGCCCCAAGGCTGGACCCAGGGCCTTCAACCTGAACTCTGAGCTGGGTTTAGGACACTGGTTGTTGTGACTGCTGGAGAGGATGAGGGGGTTCCCAGCACTGACAAGAGTTTAGAAAAGCAAAGGCCAGCCTCTTACTTCTCCCCTCTGCTCTCTGGAGGTGCTCAGGGTGGGCTGGGGGTCGGGGAAGACATGGGGGACCCCATACAAAGTCAGATCCCATCAGAGGGAAACTGAATCTGCTGAGCTTGGCAGGGAAATGGTTTTTCACCCAGTACTCAGCTCAGGTGCCACCTCCCTGGAAGCCAGCAAAGACATTTGCCTGGCACAAAGGGAAAAAACAGCTTTCAGAATGTCTGTCACCGAATAGGAGAAGCGTAAAGCTAGCGCCTGAACTGCTCTGTGCGTCGGGACGGTAAAAGAGTTAGAGGGCTGGGCAGCTAACTCCCATTTCCGGGAAAACCACTGACAAAGAAGATCAGAGAAGAGGGCCAAGGATGACGCAAGAAGGGTTCACCACAGTGTTCGTTACGAGAGCAAAGAGCCGCAACCCAAAACGGCCTCTGCTAGGGAAGTGGGTCAACAGACTGTGCCTGAACGCTAGAATGTTATACGGCCATCAAACGTTTGTCTTCAAAATATATTCCCTGATGCAGGGGCGGGAATGAAGTATGTTGAGAAGAAAAGCAGAAACGAAACGAGTGCACGTGCCAGGTCCACAGCTGGGGTCATGGGCAGACGTGCGAACAGGCTGGGCGGCGGGCCAGCTGCGACTCACAAGTGCCTTCTACTTTCCTCCTCATGCCGCTTCTAATTTTCTACAATGAATGCCTATTAATTAAGGATTGAGTCGGGGGGAGGGGGACCTCCATTTCGCAGCACCCATTTTTTAAAGGTACGTAAGATTAAAAAAGAAGGTAACTGATACACTACTATGTGTAGTAAAGAATCCTCCCGCCAAAGCAGGAGACACAGGGATTTTTCAGTCCCTGGGTTGAGAAAATCCCTTGAGGAGGAAACGGCAATGCACTCCAGCGTTCTTGCCTGGGAAATCCCAGGGACAGAGGGGTCTGGTGGGTGACAGACCACGGGGTCACAAAGAGTCAGACATGACTCCGTGACTGAGCACGCACGCACGAGAACCAATTGCATAGCACAGGGCACCCTACTCAATGCTCTGTGGTGACGTAAGTGGGAAGGAAATCCAAAAGAGAGGGGTGATGTGTATACACAGCTGATTCACTGCTGTACTGCAGAAAGTAACAGAACATTAAAAAGTGACTATACTCCAGTAAGGGCTTCCCTGGTAGCTCAGCTGGTGAAGAATCCGCCTGCAATGCAGGAGACCCTGGTTCAATTCTTGGGTCGGGAAGATCCTCTGGAGGAGGGGATGGCAACCCACTCCGGTATTCTTATTCTGGAGAATCCCTGTGGACAGAGGAGCCTGGTGGGCTATGATCCATGGGGTTGCAAAGAGTCGGACACGACTGAGTGACTACGCCCAGCACAGCACATACTCCAATAAAAGTTAAAACAACAATAATAAACCACAAAACAGACTGATGTGTGGTAAGGCAGTGGTTAAACAGACAACTCTCTAATTCCTACATGAAAAATTCCCCAAAGAAGTAGTTTATTGATTACCTCAAGGAGTGCACTCCACTCTGCAAAGCCGCAACTAAGGCCTCAGATGGCTGTTTACGCAGCAAGAAGGCCATGGTCACAGAATATTCTGTCTTGGCCCGTCTGAAGAGCCTGCTTCTCAGACTACAAGGACCGGCTCAAAGCTGGGGGGACGGGGGAGGTCTCTGGCCATCCCTTAGATCCTGGGGGTAATATCATTCGCTCGCTTTGCCTCAGACAGTGACTTTCTTCCCCCAATTCTTTGCCTGAATTCAAAAGCACTTCTGCCTCAAAGCATTTCAACAAAAGGAGGTGGTTATAAACCGTTTCTCTCCATCACTGAGAGAAAGGCTCAGTGATACAGCTCCTGAGAAGCACGGGGTTTGCTGGGGAACAAGACAGAACTGGAGAGACGGTCTGTGGACTAGGAAGTGTACTCATTGTGGGGAGCTGGCTCTGGGGTCGCCAGCTCTATCGTTAGCTGTGTGACCTTGGGAAGGTAACCTCACTGAGACCCAGGTTTATAATTTTTTTTCCGGCCACGCCACTCCGTTTGTGGGATCTTAGTTCCCTGCCCAGGGACTGAACCCAGGCCAGTTCCCTGCCCAGGGACTGAACCCAGGCCCGCGGCAGTGGAAGCTTGGAGTCCCAACCGCTGGACCACCAGGCAAGTCCCCCAGTTTTATAATTCAGAAAGCAGGCCTTGAGACTATACTATCTGGAAGTCCTTTCCTGCAGGAAGACTAGCACGTGGAGCTCTTACTGAAAAAGGCAGGTCCACGTAGAACGCGTGTGCTACGTTGCCCAGTTGTGTCTGACTCTTTCTAACACCGTGGACTGTAGCCCGCCAGACTTCTCTGTCTGTGGGATTCTCCAGGCAAGAACACTGGAGTGCCATTTCCTCCTCCAGGGGATCTTCCCAATCCAGGGATCGCACCTCCATCTCTTACGTCTCTTGCACTGGCAGGTGGATTCTTTAGCATTAGCACCACCTTGGAAGCCTCCCATGTGGAACAGACTTTGGCAAAACAGCAAAACCCTGGGTTTTTGCTGGAGGAATTAAAGACTCCATCCATGCAGTCTTTCTGCAGCACTGGCTGCTGCAGTGCAGCCACAAAGCCTGAGACAGGAGCCTGACAGCAAGGTAGCTACCACACTGGGTGGCCCGTGGGGAAGCAGAGGGACACGAGGTGAGAGACGCTGAAGGGAGGCGGCCCTTGGCTGGGCAGTGGCCATTAGGGGTGCACCTCCTCGGGGCCTTGATGGCGGCAACGCCTCTTGGTCGGGCTCGCGGAGACCCGCCTGTCCTCAGGTGAGCCCCGAGGCTCTGGGGAAATCCCTTCAGCTGGCGCTGGCCTCTCCACACCGGGCTCTGCTCTCAGCCCCCAGTTCAGATTCAGTCCTGGACCCGGGGTTCCTGACCGTGCCCCCGGGACGGCCCCCTACCCTGTGAGTGATGCCCAGATCTGACCCTGCACCTCTCATCTCTCCTGAATGTCAGACCCACGAGATTCCCATTCTCCTACCATTCAGGGCTCCTCGAGCCTAATCAAGATGAATGCCTCTGGGAAAAATACGGTGAAAAATAAAAAGGGTAAGGGCTTTGAAACGCAAAGAGGGTATGATGACAGCCCCAGGTCTTGTTCTGGAAGGTGCTCGGGTGGGCGACACTCAACACCACACTGAAAGGCTCTATCCTTACCTCCAGAGGCGGCAGGTGTCTGAGCGCAGAGACACCCCGCAGGACAGAAGCCACCACCCAGTGTCAGCCAGGCTGCCGGGCGAAGTGTGTGTGGTAGGGGGAAAAAGCCCCTCTGTCTGTCCTTCCCCTCAACCCAAACTGAACAACATGGCTGCTAACACCCTTCCATACTTACTGGCATGGTTTTGTCACCGAAGAAATAGATGGTCTTATAGCCGTCCTTCTCCACATGTCCCAGGCAGTACCTCTTGTCCCAGCCATCGGGGAAGACATCGAAGCTGATCTGGCCTCCTGCCGAGCGGGGTGGGAGACACACAAGCCAGAGATGCAAAGGAGGTTAATGATGTGTCACTGAAAAAAACATGTACTTCAAGCTAGTCTGTAACTGGAGCCCCAAGGTTGACTTTTATTACCCTGGCTTGCTAATTACCATACTTTAGGGGTAACTTCAATCACTCCAGTGTTCTCGCCTGGAGAATCCCAGGGACAGGGGAGCCTCGTGGGCTGCCATCTATGGGGTCGCACAGTGTCGGACATGACTGAAGTGACTTAGCAGCAGTAGCAGTAGGGGTAAGTTCTAGGAATTTGTTTTTCCCCTAAATAATTGTTGCTGTGGTTGTCTTATTTTTAGTTAAGGTATGGATATATACATATATTTTTTGATGTGGCTCATTTTTAAAGTCTTTACTGAACTTGTTACAATGTTGCTTCTGTTTTATGTTTTGTTTTTTTTGGCCCGGAGGCATGTGGGATCTTAGGTCCCTGACCAGCGATAGAACCTGCCACCCCTGTATTCGCAGACGAAGTCCTAACCACTGGACCACCAGGGAAGTCCCTAGAAATTAATTTTGGCATTACACTTCCCCCGCTCCCAACATCATTTCACTTAAAATCTAAAAATCTGAAGTCTGAAGAAGAGACGCAGCATGCTGACTCAGAGTGAGAACCACATCTGCCTCTGCAGGGCAGGGTCAGACACTGAAGCAGCCTGGCACGCACGCTGCCAAGGGCCTGCTGCAGCCCTGCTCACCTCCAGCCACACCACGCTCTTGCTGCGTCCTCCCAACAGCAGGATGCACCCAGCTTGCTGTGCAGGAAAATGAAAATCCCACAGACAGCGATTTTCCACACAGCTTTCATGGGCAACAAAAAACCCTTTCAAGGCTTTGTCGGGACACTTAACAGCCCATCCATTTATCTTTTACACAGAGTCCCCCTGCAGCTCTAGTTTTCTGGCAAGTGTATGCTTGCTTATTAGAGCTGGTGAAAGGAGAGGGCTTTAAGAAACGGCTCACCAGCACTGACAGTAGAAACCTGTCTGCTTAAAGCTGGGCGTGTTCCACCTGATTGCAAGGTGGAGACGCCCAGCACTGCAAGAGGGGCTCTGCATCAGACACAGAAACAGCCGCGCGGGCCGGTCACTGTCGGCAGAAGCTCCGGGAACCTAGACGAGAGCCTGCTCCTTTCTGGGCCCCATTTGTTGATCTGTAAAATCAGCCCAAGTGACTTCTAAGGTTCTCTGCTGGTCACATATTACAGGATTTCAGACACATTTGACTTACTTGACCTAACGGGCCCCCTCCAACCCCTGCCCTGTCCCATCTCTTCTATGGAGTCACCCACGTGCTGTCCTCTGCCCAAAGGTGTGCGGATAAGTTCTTACTCTTCAAGCGCACGTGTGTGCCTGTGTGTGTGTGTGTGTGTTCAGTCAAGGCCTGTAGCCCTCTAGGCTCCTCTGTTCACAGGGTTCTCCAGGCAAGAATGCTGGAGTGGGTGGCCATTCCCTTCTCCAGGAGAGCTTCCTGACCCAGGGATTGAACCTGAGTCTCTTGCATCTCCTGCCTTGGCAGGTGGATTCTTTACCACAAGTGCCACCTGGGAAGCCCCTTCGTCACACACAGTTCATCAAGCAAGATGCTCTCGTTTTTGAGCAGAAGAAGCATTGGGAGGAGAATCCTGCTGGGTGAGGATTCAGAACCAGCAGCCTGGAATTCATCTTCTAGTCTGGCAAGTTGCTGCTACGGCTGATTCTGCAGGAGAGTGGTTTTTATTTTTCAAAAATTTATTTTAGGCTGTGCTGCAAATCTGGAAAACTCAGCAGGGGCCACAGGACTGGAAAAGGTCAGTTTTCATTCTAATCCCAAAGAAAGGCAATGCCAAAGAATGCTCAAACTACTGCACAATTGTACTCATCTCACATGCTAGTAAAGTAATGCTCAAAATTCTCCAAGCCAGGCTTCAGCAATACGTGAACTGTGAACTTCCTGATGTTCAGGCTGGTTTTAGAAAAGGCAGAGGAACCAGAGATCAAATTGCCAACATCTGCTGGATCATGGAAAAAGCAAGAGAGTTCCAGAAAAACATTTATTTCTGCTTTATTGACTACGCCAAAGCCTTTGACTGTGTGGATCACAAGAAACTGTGGAAAACTCTGAAAGAGATGGGAATACCAGACCACTTGATCTGCCTCTTGAGAAATCTGTATGCAGGTCAGGAAGCAACAGTTAGAACTGGTCGTGGAACAATAGACTGGTTCCAAATAGGAAAAGGAGTAAGTCAAGGCTGTATACTGTCACCCTGCTTATTTAACTTATATGCAGAGTACATCATGAGAAACGCTGGACTGGAAGAAACACAAGCTGGAATCAAGATTGCCGGGAGAAATATCAATAACCTCAGATATGCAGATGACACCACCCTTATGGCAGAAAGTGAAGAGGAACTAAAAAGCCTCTTGATGAAAGTGAAAGTGGAGAGTGAAAAAGTTGGCTTAAAGCTCAACATTCAGAAAACTAAGATCATGGCATCTGGTCCCATCACTTCATGGGAAATAGATGGGGAAACAGTGGAAACAGTGTCAGACTTTATTTTTTTGGGCTCCAAAATCACTGCAGATAGTGACTGCAGCCATGAAATTAAAAGACGCTTACTCCTTGGAAGGAAACTTATGACCAACCTAGATAGCATATTCAAAAGCAGAGACATTACTTTGCCAACAAAGGTTCGTCTAGTCAAGGCTATGGTTTTTCCTGTGGTCATGTATGGATGTGAGAGTTGGACTATAAAGAAAGCTGAGTGCCGAAGAATTGATGCTTTTGAACTGTGGTGTTGGAGAAGACTCCTGAGAGTCCCTTGGACTGCAAGGAGATCCAACCAGTCCATTCTGAAGGAGGTCAGCCCTGGGATTTCTTTGGAAGGAATGATACTAAAGCTGAAACTCCAGTACTTTGGCCACCTCATGCGAAGAACTGACTCATTGGAAAAGACTTGGATGCTGGGAGGGATTGGGGGCAGGAGGAGAAGGGGACGCCAGAGGATGAGATGGCTGGATGGCATCACTGACTCAATGGACGTGAGTCTGAGTGAACTCCGGGAGTTGGTGATGGACAGGGAGGCCTGGCGTGCTGCGATTCACGGGGTCGCAGAGTCGGACACGACTGAGCGATTGAACTGAACTGAACTGTGCTGTGTAACACGCAGGATTAGTTCCCCGACCAGGGATTGAACCCATGCCCCCCTGTTTTGGGAGTGCAGCGTCTCAACCACAGGACTGCCGGGGAAGTCCCAGGCGAGTGCTTTCCCTCTTATGGATGGGCCACCTGTAAAATCCTGCTGCCCATCAGCAAACTGAGCACTGAGTCCAAGAGCTGAACTTGGACTGGGCCGTATGGCTGTCACCAGCCCCATGTGGCTCATGAGCCCTGAACGTGAACTGAGTCCAAGTCCAGAGCACACTGGCCCACAGCCACCTCCCAGCATGAACCCCTCGGACATATGGTACCTATGGAAAACGTGAGGCCTTTCCCAGCAAACTCTTTTCGCAGATCCTCCACGAACTTTTGTCTTATGTTTTCTTTCTGAGGAAGACAAAAAGATACAGAGTCTAGAGCAGTAGACAGCAGGCTTTCTTGGCCACAGACAGGCACACCACGTGTCCGCATGCCCGGGCTATTTCAGGAAGACTCACCCGATCGAGCTCGTAGAACTCAATGCGTTCTTCCTGGCTGCAGCTTCTTCCGATCGGCGACACGTTCAGCATCCCGTTACGGAACTCTATGAAAGTGCCCCTGGGCGGGAGGGGAAGGGGAGAGGGGTCCCGGAGACACATTTGAGCAACATGGCAGAAGGACAGATGGGCTAAGAGGCAGCCAATTCCACAGGCAGAGGCGGGTGCGGTCAACATGTGGAGGAGCTGTGCTGGGCCGTGGGCCGTCACCAGCCCCACGTGGCCCGTGAGCCCTGAACTGTGGCTGATCCGATCGGAGATGAGCGTTTAGAGATTTCATGTGAAAAAGTGTAATCCTCACTAATAAGGCTTTCCTTATCTTTTAAAATATTTACTTATTTGGCTGAGCTGGGTCTTAGTTGCAGCATGAGAGACCTAGTTCCCTGACCAGGGATCGAACGTGGGCCCCCTGCATTGGGCGCGTGGAGTCTTAGCCGCTGGACCACCAGGGAGGTCCCGATAACGCTTTACATTGACTGCATTTGACATGACTGTATTTTGGATACATTTGGTTAAATAAAGCATATTAAAATGAATTTCACTTGTTCCTTTCTTTCCTAAAAACCAAAAAACCCAGGACCGCAGAAAGCTCAAAAAATATATTACATTTCAGCTGGACAGTGCTGCTCTTGGGCAGAGAATGTTACAGCGAGCAAAGAGCTATGGAAACAATTACTAGCTCTTCATGCTCCCCGAGGAATCTGAAAGTATCTATCCAGACATCGTGGCCAGTGATTTAGTGAAATGCTGCTTTTCACCAAGCAAAGAGACACAGGAAAAGCTGCTGAGGATCCCAGGTGAGCTCAGTAACACTACTGTGAAGATGAGCGCCAGGCATGGGGCTGGGACCAGATTCCAGGCCAAGGCAGGCCACAGTTTACCAGGTGACCTTGGGCACCGCTCTGAGCCTCAGAAAGGGGCTAAGGGCACTCGCTCTAAGCCCCCAAAGGAGCTCCTGAAATCTTTATGTAAAAGTACTTTGCTAACTGAGTAGCAATGGATACTCAATCAGGTAAAGTGAAAACGGCAAAGTCTCCCTCACTGGACCCTCCCCTGCTGTGCTCCACTTGCAGAGAAAGAGGCAAACACATGTACACTGGAGACACTATCCCAACCCCCGCCCAGCTGACCTGGACTCTCAACAGCCCGGCTGGTCCCCCACTCCGTCTACATGTACACGGGGGTGGGGGGCAATGGTTATCATTCGGGGGCAGGGATCCTAGGCCTGTGGGTCCTAAACTGTCAGTAAAAGAGCTCTATTGTTTCCCCAGCTCAAGGACACGTCATTACTCTCATTCCCGAGAAAGGGAGGGCGGCTGATCCGTTGTTGAATGGCTTCTAACACCAGGACTAAGGCAATCGATCAAGCATTCACTTCCCCCCTGATGATCTGGACTATGTGACATCTCACTGCACCTGCCTGACCTATGCGGGGCACAGAGTGAGGCCCACGAGAAATGTGGGCAAACGCTGCTCAGAGGGTCTCAGCTCTGCCTCCTGAACCCACCGGGAACCCTGGGCTAATTCAGTCGCAACTCTGCACGCTGGTCTCTCACTAGACGACATCCTCTCTGAGAACGGGAGTGGATCTTACCCTCTTTTTATTTTCCCTTAACGCTTAGCTCAAAGTAAAGACTGAACTGACCTGAATTTCTAATTTACGCAAATGTCAACACCACAGGGTAACGAACGCTCATAGGTCACCTCCCAGTTCCAACAAAAACGGATCTTAAGGTCCGTCCGCCTCATCCACCCCGCTTCCTGGGACAGACGAGAAAAGACGAGAAAACCAAAAGCCCCGCCCTCTGAGAGGAGGAGCCGAGCAGGGCCACCTGATTCAGGAAATCAGTCTTTAAAGCGCAGCATCTCTTGAGATTCAATTGCCGTTTCAGAAACGTTTCACCTCCTAATCACTAGGGTGTCACACAGTAAGTGCAGAAAACAGAAGAAAATGAAAAGTATTTCAAAGAAACCACCTGTAACCTCATTACCCAGAAACAGCCACCGTTAGCATCCGGTCCGTTTCCTGCCAATCTTTTAATTGTGGCATGTGTGCATGTTACTATTATTATTTAAAAATGGGAACTGAGATGATAAGTGTTTGGAGCAAGAGGCAGGTTCACAAATCAATGTCTAGAGAGGTCAGAAAAATGAGACAAACAGCCTGTGAAAGGCTGGAGATGGTGGTGGGGGGCAGCACTGTGCCTGTGCCGCTCGCCAGCTGCTGCCATGCTGAGGGCCGGCATTGAACTATTGGGTCTTCAGATGCAACAGAAACCGGGAGCCCGGACATTTAAAATCAGACTTTCAAATGACAGCCCTGGGACTTCTCTGGTGGTCCAGTGGTTAAGAATTCACCTGCCAAGGCAGGGGACACAGTTCGATCCCTGGTCTGGGAAGATTCCACATGCTTTTGGGCAATTAAGCCGGGAACTCTAGAGCCCTCGAGCTGCACACGGAGTCCAGTGCTCCGCAACAAGATGCCACTGCACCGCACCTGGGGTAGGCCCCGCTCGCCACAGCTAGAAAAAAGCCCATGCGTTGCGGCAAAGACCCAGCACAGCCAAAAATGAATGAATGAATGGATGAAAATGAAAAAACGACAGCACTTAATTCAGATTGTATTGAACAGTGGGGGCCAAGTGAACTTGGATCTGGGGGGTGATTTGGCCCGGGGGCCTCTAGTTTTGACCCCCCAGCTGGGGCTGATGCGTTTCCCACGCTGCTGTCACAGGCAGGGGCCTTGACTGGCAGTCTTTGAAAGCATTGAGCTTTCAATTCCTGTCATGTGGACATGCCATCATTTATATAATCATTTGTCCACTGCTAGGACTTCTCTGGCGGCTCAGACGGTAAAGCGTCTGTCTACAATGCGGGAGACCCAGGTTCGATCCCTGAGTTGGGAAGATCCGCTAGAGAAGGCAATGGCACCCCACTCCAGTACTCTTGCCTGGAAAATCCCATGGACAGAGGAGCCTGGTAGGCTGCAGTCCATGGGGTCGCAAAGAGTCGGACACGACTGAGCGACTTCACTCTCACTTCTCCTTTCACTTTCCTTTAGTCCACTGCAGGCCTTGCAGAAGGTTTCCGGTGGCCCCTTGTAAGCACTGCACTGTGGAGTTAACTGAGCCCCAACCCGTCAGATGACGTGACGCTATACTCCAGCAGCACCTCGTTGCTAAGAGCAAACCTACCTCTTCTTCGGGAGCTTGATTTTCGCGATGTAGCTCAGACAGTAGTTGATTAAATCCTGGATTAGGGCTTCACCCAGGTGACCTTGAATATTCTAGATAAAGAAAATGTTGATGTTACTTAACACAGTGGGAGATGTTTTCAAATGGCTTTCCAGCCAAGCCAGGTTTTCAGCCACCGCGGGCCGAAGGTCACCTGGCGGGGCTGGGTGACACCCACACTGCCTTCCTCCTCTCCCTTTCTTATTTGCTGAAAACATTGGGCAAACCAGAAAGGGCTTCAGTCAGAACCATTTCCTGCTTCATCACTCAAGATTTTTATGTCCATTATCTCTCAAAGTACTTCCTGGAAGCCCCAGAAGAGTTTATTCATTGCTGCTTTTATCCCATTAAAATATCTGCAGACACGGATAGAAAACATATTTGTTTCACTTCAGTTTCCTCTTCTGTCTGAACAGAATGATCCTAATGGTAATAAGAGCTACACAGGACTGCATGAAAAATGTCTGTAGCAAGGCAGCCTGCACTGGTCTCTGCTACCAGAACAGAAATATTAATTACCCTTAAAAAGCAATTGTAAAAATTAAGTTAGCAATTTGAAATGTGTAATCGTCGCATGGTTCAACATCCAAAATTTAAAAAACGAGAGTGAAAATTCATTACCATTCAGCCCCTGGAGGCATTTAAGTACCTTTCCAGAAAACATTTGACTAGTAGTCTGTCGTAGTCTGGATACTTACAAACCTACCTGTTTACACAAGAGTTTCCCATCTCTGTATGCTACCAAGCCATTTTCTGGAAACACGTAATCATATTTTTTAATAACTGCCAACAAAACAAAAGAAACTTTAGAATGCAATGAATTGAACCTTGTGTTTCTATTTCTTCATTAACACGTGGCCAACAAAACTGTTAAACTCCAACACTGACCTATCTTAACAGATTGGAAGGGTGGAATAAAGCTCCTTAAAAATTTTTTTAAAAGACGCTTTGTTATCAATTTAACAGATGACAACTAGGCTGCAGACTGGAGAGTTGGTGGTGGGTCACTGCGTGTCTCTGCCTTCCGCCTGTTCATTTGTAAAGGCAAGTGAAAGCCAACAATGGCTCCCAAACCCCACTGTAACCTGCGTCATCCGGACAGTGAGGAAAACCTGCCGAATTTGAGGCTATGTTCCCGGAGTTTCTGAATCAGAACCTGCAGGGGCCGGGTTAAGAATCAGATGATCTGTTTTCAAAAAAGCTCTTCAGGTGATTCTTAAGACCACCCACATCAATCTTGCCTGCGTTCACCCTGTCATTTCAGTCGTGTTCGACTCTGTGTGACCCCATGGACTGTAGCCCACCAGGCTTCTCTGTCCACAGGGGTTCTCCAGGCAAGAACACTAGAGTGGGTTGCCATTCCCTCCTCCAGGGGATCTTCCTGACCCAGGAATCGAACCCACACTTCCTTCATTGGAGGCAGATTCTTTACCGCTGAGCCATAGGGGAAGCCCATATCCATGGATGGTCTCAAACTTCAGGCGCTTGTTATAGTGCAGATTCCCAGGCATGGTGTGTTGGGTGGGGGCCAAGCGCTGCATTTGAACGAGGTCCCCAGGTGATTCTCATATAGGTGGGTCTTTCACTTTCTTCTGGCTCGTGACTATTTTGAATCTGGTGTTTCCACTCACACTCTGAAAGGTAAGACACTGTCCTACACTAACAAAACCTCTCTGAGCCTGTAGTTAAATACATGATCAGAGGCAGAAAGGGCAATCAGGACCAGGTAACAGGGTCTTAATGTGCCCCATTACGTTGTTTATACAGGCTTCCCAGGTGGGCTCAGTGGTATAGAATCCACAGGGTTGATCCCTGGATTGGGAAGATCCCCTAGAGTAGGAAATGGCAACCCACTCCAGTATTCTTATCTGGGAAATCCCATGGACAGAGCAGCCTGGTGGGCTACAGTTCATGGGCTTGCAAAGAGTCAGACATGACTGAGTAAATTAAACAACAAACAACAACATGTTGTTTATGGTGTTTCTAAACAGAGCACCTACAAGGACAATTAGTGAAAGAGGAACAGAAAGCTTTGTTTTGGGCGGCACCCCAAGACATGCGGGATCTTAGCCCCCCAACCAGAGACTTGAACCCATGACTCCTGCAGCGGAAGCATGGAGTCTGAACCACTGGGACCATCAGGGAAGCCCAGAACAGAGGGTTTTAAAGGGCCCCCACAGATTACTCTTTTAGTAACCGGTCGGATACATACAGCCCACACAGATTTTCACTGGAAGGTATTACGTCTCGAGGAGTGGTTCTCAACTGGGGGTGACGCTGCCCCGAGGGACATCTCTGGTGTCTGGAGGCACGTGTGGTTGTCACCCTGGGTGAGGGGGCGCTGCTGGCATCAAGTGAGCAGAGGCCGCAGATGCTGTTCAACAGCGTCCGATGCATCGGACAACAGAGAGTTCTTGGCCCCTGACGTCAATGGTGCCAAAGAGAAAGCTCAGGCCCTCGAGGTCTCCACCCACTGTTTCTCACAGGGCCCCATCTCAGGCACCCCAGCGGCCCTGGGGCCATGAAGATGAATAATCCGTAGTCCCAGTCTTCAAGACAGACAGAAGCAGACAGTCTCCAATACTCAGCACTACATAAGCAGCTCTAGAATCTCCTGAAGGCAGTTGCTGAAGTACGATTCCCAGGCCCCGCGGACCCACTGCGTCAGTCTCTGGCTTCCTGGGCCTGGGGGTCTGGATTCTGGTTCCCTAGTCAGGGAGGAGCCTTGGGTGACTCTGGGAAACACTGAGCAATCGGACAACAGAAGTAGGCGTGAAGACCCACAGGACCCCTCAGCACCCAGGTGAGCAGGGCGTCTGGATGGTGCCCAAACTGAGGCCAGGAAGGCAGTTAACAGATATCAGCAAGAAGGATTCCAGGCCGAGACACAGACACCATTCCTAGGTCCATCTGTCCACGTGTTTGAGTACCAAATGCTTCACCAGCAGCTCCAGAAATGTATTTATAGGATTAAAAAAAAAAAAAAAAAACAGAAAAACTAAGGGCAGAGAAAATGTTTCCCCATCGAGGAAGCAGGAAGGCTGCCCCACAGGCAGGAGGGTTCAGGGCTGTAACCACGACACTAAGTGGCGACAGGTCCCGATAACCTCACAAGAAGTTACTGTTTCACCAAACCTAACGAGCAACGCAGAGCCTACCGTCATCTCCCAGCTGCTCCTGAACTTTCTCAAAGTCCGACCCGCCGACGACACCAATTTTGATCTTCTGCCTCAGTTTTTGCAGAAAGCAATCCATGTCTTTGGTAATTTTCTGCATTTCAAAAAGGAAAATAAACAGTCAGGAGACATGCAGGAATCGGGAGATTAAGACCCCCAAGAGTAACGCAACCTTTACTCTCCTACTTGTCTATCTGCTTCTACATCTACAGGTAAGACCAACTGTTTGGCTGTGCTTTTTGGACACTGGGGGAGTCCCTGGTGGCTCAGATGGTAAAGCGTATGCCTGCAATGCAGGAGACCCGAGTTCTATCCTGGGTCGAGAAGATCCCCTGCAGAAGGAAATGGCTACCCACTCCAGTATTCTTGCCTAGAAAATCCCATGGATGGAGGAGCATGGTGGGCTACAGTCCATGGGGTTGCAAAGAGTCAGACACAACTGAGTGACTTCACTTTCACTTTTCACTTAGGGACATCAAGGTATCAGAAAAAAAAAAAAAAAAAAACTTGTTAAAATTTTTACCTGGCTTAAAACACACAAATAATACAGTAACAGCTGTTGTATTTTGCTCCAGCTTGTTTTTCTCCCTGTGCATTTATACTCTTGTCTGTAGGCACATACATAAAAAAAAGGTTCTACTTTTTGAAACACCAGTTGGACTCAGTGTCTGTCTTGCACAATGACTTGCTTTCTCAGTATTAAGCTGTGATCCTTCCAGAACGCACATAGACCCATTCCTTTCAAATGCTACACTGTACTGCATTTATGGATTCAAGTTGTGGCTAATTCCAACCCATGTGCTAATTCGAAATAAATTTTCAACTGAGATAAAGTGACATCCCTGTGTTAGGCAAACCACAAAGTATCTTTTAAACCCTTGTTTCATTGCTGCTGGCAGTCTTAATGGTACACTTACATGGACACATATCTTCATAAATAAAGCTGTGATTGTACACTTATCTTTACAAATAAAGCTACCAGAAACTGAAAGCAAAAAAATCCACTTAACTTCAGTACAAAAACGTCTAGAGTTCAATCTTCTCTTTTTCTTTAAAAAGCATTAAGAGTAGTACATGCATATGGTTAATAAAATTGTGCAGAAGGGCTTCTAAGAGAGTGCAATCTTTTCCACATCTTCCGGTGGAGTCTTGACCTAGTGGAAAGTCTAGTGGCCTCTGAGTCAGTGACTCAAAACGGGCCCCAGAGGCCCCCACAAGTTGTACTCAGACATGAGCTCAGAATGGGAGGAAGTGGGGAAGAGTCCTGTGATCGCAGAACATTAAAAACGCAACACTAACAACAAACACAACACCTACACCTTCACACAGAAGCCAAAGGTACCATTTATTTTTGTCTGGACCCTTGTGAGCGCCGATGAGCTGAATGGTCTGGCAGGTCAGCCAGGAGACATGCTCAACACGCATGGGTCAGAGAGGCACCTTCTCCCTTCCAGGTGGCAGCAAATATTTTTCGACAGGAAATAAGACCCAGCTGCTTCTGACCACAGTCGAGCATGTAAACTACCCCCCACCGCAGGAGAGAGATATGGAGTCAAGTAGCCACACAGCAAAACTGTCACAATGCTTCTTTTTGTGGGGGGAGGCGCACACCAGAGAGGCCTTTTTCCATTTATTTAAATATATTAAAAAAATGTTTTTACAATGTTGTGTTGATTTCTACCATACAGTGCAAGTCAGCCATAATCACACATCCACCCTCTCCCTCCCCTCCAGGTCATCAGAGTGCCAACTTCTCACCAGCTATCCATCTTGTTTATATGCTGTTGCAACTTTCTCCATTCATCCCACGCTCTCCCTCCCTCCCCCCGCGTCCACAAGTCCATTCTCTGTAGTAGCTGCGTCTTCATTCCTTCCCTGCAAATAGGTTCATCAATAGCACTTTTTAAGGTTCCATATAGGCACATAATATATTTGTTTTTCTCTTTCTGCCTCACTTCACTCTGTGTGACAGGTTCTAGGTTCATCCACCTCACTACAACTGACTCAAATTCATTCTTTTTTTATGACTGACTAATAGTCCTTTGTATATATGTATCTCAGCTTCTTTATCCATTCACCTGTCGACAGACATCTAGGTCGCTTCCATGTCCTGGCTGTTGTAAACAGTGCTGAGATGAACACTGAGACACAGTGTTATGGTTTTCTCAGGGTATATGCCCAGGAGTAGGGTTGCTGGGTCATATGGTAGATTTATTTCTAGTTTTATCTCCATACTGGTCTCCATAATGGCTGTATTAGTTTATACTCCCGCTAACAGTGTAGGAAGTGAAAGTGAAGTGAAAGTCGCTCAGTCATGTTTGAGTCTTTGTGACCACATAGACTATACATATCCAGTCCATGGAATTCTCCAGGCCAGAATACTGGAGTGGGTAGATGCTCCCTTCTCTGGGGTATCTTCTCAAGCCAGGGATCAAATCCAGGTCTCCTGCATTGCAGGCGGATTCTTTACCAGCTGAGCCACCAGGGAAGCCCAAGAATACCAGAGTGGGTAGGCTATCCCTTCTCCAGTCAATCTTCCTGACCAGGGTCTCCTGCACTGCAGGCGGAGTCTTTACCAGCTGAGCAACCAGGGAAGCCCTACCAGAGTAGGAGGGTTCCCTTTTCTCCACACCCTCTCCAGCATTTATTGTTTGTAGATTTTTTGATGATGGCCATTCTGACTGGTGTGAGGCAATACCTTATTGTAGTTTTGATTTGGATTTCTCTAATAATGAGTGATGTTGAGCATCTTTTCATGTGTTTATTGGCCATCTGTCTGTCTTCTCTGGAGAAATATCTGTTTAAGTCTTCTGCCCAATTTTTGATTGGGTCATGTTTCTAAATAACTCTTTAGTTATGAAAATTCAAGGAATCCTTTATAAGTCATCCCAGACAAAACAAAACACAAGGAGCCCAAAACTTGGAATTAATGTGAAAAAATATATATATAGAAGACTTCCTAGGGATAATTAAGGAAAATTAAGGAGCAGAAGAAGAGTCAGAAAACCAGGCCTGCGGGCCAGAACCAACCCTCTGCTTGTTTCTGTACAGTGACTGCAACACAGTCATATCCATTCATCTCTGTGGTGTCTGCAGCCATGACTACAGGGGTGAGCAGCTCTGCGAGCCTCAACCATTTCCTACCTCCTGTGGTGGGGCTAGGGGAGTTTAGATGCTCGATTGTGGTCACAAGCAGCTTTTTACAGAGCAAAGTTTGCTGACCCCTGTATAAAATCACTTTAGGGCACTGCTGATCATTTCCTTAGGTGTGATCACAAAGTTGTGGTTCCAACAGAGGTCCCTGTCAAGAGCTGCAGGTGTAAATATTCAGGGGTGAAGTACCATTATGACTACAGCTTCAGAAGTGATGCAGCAAAGATTAAAAAAGAGAGCGAGGACTTCCCTGGTGGTACATTGGGTAAGAGTCCACCTGCAGGAGACATGGGTTAGATCCCTGATCTGGGAAGATTCTGCATGCTGTGGGGCAACTGAGCCCATGCACCCCAACCACTGAGCCCACATGCTGCAACTGTTGAAGCCCATGCGCCCAGAGCCTGTGCTCCACAAAAAGCCGCCACAAAAAGTCACTGCACCCCAAGAAAAAGTAGCCCCTGCTTGTGGCAACTAGGGAGAGCCGGAGGGCAGCAACAAAGACCCAACGTGGCCAAAAATAAACCCATAATCAAACAAACAAACAAACAAAACCCAATTGTTGTTGAATCTAAGTGATGTGAATATGGTTCTTTGGGGTACTGTTTTTTTCCCCCAGCGATTCTGTTCGTTTGAAGCTTTTCATGAGAGAAAGCTGGAGAACAGTCCACCAAGGCTTGTGCCCTGCTTCTCTTTGCAGGCTTCTAAGAAGTCCAGTGGGCCTTAGAAAGCATCACTACGAACAAAGCTAGTGGAGGTGATGGAATTCCAGTTGAGCTATTTCAAAGCCTGAGGGATGATGCTGTGAAAGTGCTGCACTCAATATGCCAGCAAATTTGGAAAACGCAGCAGTGGCCACAGGACTGGAAAAGGTCAGTTTTCATTCCAATCCCAAAGAAAGGCAAATACCAAAGAATGCTCAAACTACCGCACAATTGCACTCATCTCACATGCTAGTAAAGTAATGCTCAAAATTCTCCAAGCCAGGCTTCAGCAATACGTGAACCGTGAACTTCCTGATGTTCAAGCTGGTTTTAGAAAAGGCAGAGGAACCAGAGATCAAATTGCCAACATCTGCTGGATCATGGGAAAAGCAAGAGAGTTCCAGAAAAACATCTATTTCTGCTTTATTGACTATGCCAAAGCCTTTGACTGTGTGGATCACAAGAAACTGTGGAAAATTCTGAAAGAGATGGGAATACCAGACCACCTGATCTGCCTCTTGAGAAATCTGTATGCAGGTCAGGAAGCAACAGGTAGAACTGGACATGGAACAACAGACTGGTCCCAAATAGGAAAAGGAGTTCGTCAAGGCTGTATACTGTCACCCTGTTTATTTAACTTATATGCAGAGTACATAATAAGAAACGCTGGACTGGAAGAAACACAAGCTGGAATCAAGATTGCCGGGAGAAATATCAATAACCTCAGATATGCAAATGACACCACCCTATGGCAGAAAGTGAAGAGGAACTAAAAAGCCTCTTGATGAAAGTGAAAGTGGAGTGAAAAAGTTGGCTTAAAGCTCAACATTCAGAAAACAAAGATCATGGCATCTGGTCCCATCACTTCATGGGAAATAGATGGGGAAACAGTGGAAACAGTGTCAGACTTTATTTTTCTGGGCTCCAAAATCACTGCAGATGGTGACTGCAGCCATGAAATTAAAAGACGCTTACTCCTTGGAAGGAAAGTTATGACCAACCTAGATAGCATATTCAAAAGCAGAGACGTTATTTTGCCAACAAAGGTTCGTCTAGTCAAGGCTATGGTTTTTCCTGTGGTCATGTATGGATGTGAGAGTTGGACTGTGAAGAAGGCTAAGCGCCAAAGAATTGATGCTTTTGAACTGTGGTGTTGGAGAAGACTCTTGAGAGTCCCTTGGACTGCAAGGAGATCCAGCCAGTCCATTCTGAAGGAGATCGGCCCTGGGATTTCTTTGGAGGGAATGATGCTGAGGCTGAAACTCCAGTACTTTGGCCACCTCATGCGAAGAGCTGACTCATAGGAAAGGACTCTGATGCTGGGAGGGATTGGGGGCAGGAGGAGAAGGGGACGCCAGAGGATGAGATGGCTGGATGGCATCACTGACCCGATGGACGTGAGTCTGAATGAACTCCGGGAGTCGGTGATGGACAGGGAGGCCTGGCGTGCTGCGATTCATGGGGTCCAAAAGATCTGGACACGACTGAACTGAACTGAACTGAAGTCTCATCTGCTCTTAGATGCAATGGCATTTCTTAGGAAAGCACTTAGAACAGCAACATTCTACTAGCATGCTGAAATGCGCAAAGCTCTGGACACCACTGGTTATATTTTACCTGATTAGGTCATATCCTGTTCCAGCAGCTGCAAGAAAAGATAATCCATTTGTTTGCTTTTGGATTGCCTTGTGCTTATCAGTGTTTGAGATGTTGTTTATTGAGGAAGGGAAAGGTTGTATAATGCAGATCTGTTGCTAAATTAGCTTTATTTTTTACCTGGAGCACCTAGTGCATAAAACTTAGATTTTTTTTTTTTTAAGTGTAAAAATCATGTTAACCAAAGAAATGTTTCAAATGTTTCAAGGGAATACACTGCAGGTTGCCTGGTTTTGCTATTTCATACTTTGTGCTTATATGTCCTGATTCCTTCTGGGAATCAGAAGCATGTTCCTGAATGGCAGACCTAGTAACCAGAACAGCCTCCACCTTGAAGCCTTGGCAGAAAATGGCAGACTTGGCAAATAACAATACCCTGAGGCCCAGAGACTTTTATCAGATCTTGTATGGAAACCAAGGTCATGGTTTCACTGTGTCTGTTTCCTCATTTAAAATGAAAATAACTACCCTATTTGGGATGAAAGAGGGAGAAAGGTTAAGAGGCTCTAATGATATTGTGTAAGAAGCCTTGGAATGTAAACCAAAGATCATTACAACCAAAGGGCCAAACTGAGCAGCAGTTTTATTAGAACACAGCTATAGTGTCTATGTATGGTCGATGGCTGCTTTTGCATTAAAGTCGAGTAGTTAGTACTGATCATATGGCGGGTAAACACAAAAGTATTTGCTACCTGGCCCTTTACAAACAATGAATTACTGACCTTGGCTCTGAACCACTATGGGTTTTTAACAACTTACAAGTGTGCGTGGATCGTGGACTCTCAGAGTCAAAAAGGGCCTTTGGAGAACTTACAGTTGAGTAGAGATCTCTTCAAAAAAATCAGAGATACCAAAGGAACATTTCATGCAAAGATGGGCTCGATAAAGGACAGAAATGGTATGGACCTAACAGAAGCAGAAGATATTACGAAGAGATGGCAAGAATACACAGAAGAACTGTACAAAAAAGACCTTCACAACCCAGATAATCACGATGGTGTGATCACTGACCTAGAGCCAGACATCCTGGAATGTGAAGTCAAGTGGGCCTTAGAAAGCATCACTACGAACAAAGCTAGTGAAGGTGACAGAATTCCAGTTGAGCTATTTCAAATCCTGAGGGATGATGCTGTGAAAGTGCTGCACTCAATATGCCAGCAAATTTGGAAAACGCAGCAGTGGCCACAGGACTGGAAAAGGTCAGTTTTCATTCCAATCCCAAAGAAAGGCAAATACCAAAGAATGCTCAGACTACCGCTGGTTGCACTCATCTCACATGCTAGTAAAGCAATGCTCAAAATTCTCCAAGCCAGGCTTCAGCAATACGTGAACCGTGAACTTCCTGATGTTCAAGCTGGTTTTAGAAAAGGCAGAGGAACCAGAGATCAAATTGCCAACATCTGCTGGATCATGGAAAAAGCAAGAGAGTTCCAGAAAAACGTCTATTTCTGCTTTATTGACTATGCCAAAGCCTTTGACTGTGTGGATCACAAGAAACTGTGGAAAATTCTGAAAGAGATGGGAATACCAGACCACCTGATCTGCCTCTTGAGAAATCTGTATGCAGGTCAGGAAGCAACAGTTAGAACTGGTCGTGGAACAACAGACTGGTCCCAAATAGGAAAAGGAGTTCGTCAAGGCTGTATACTGTCACCCTGTTTATTTAACTTATATGCAGAGTACATCATGAGAAACGCTGGACTGGAAGAAACACAAGCTGGAATCAAGATTGCCGGAGAAATATCAATAACCTCAGATATGCAAATGACACCACCCTATGGCAGAAAGTGAAGAGGAACTAAAAAAGCCTCTTGATGAAAGTGAAAGTGGAGTGATTTCTGGGCTCAAAATCACTGCAGATGGTGACTGCAGCCATGAAATTAAAAGACGCTTACTCCTTGGAAGGAAAGTTATGACCAACCTAGATAGCATATTCAAAAAAGCAGAGACGTTATTTTGCCAACAAAGGTTCGTCTAGTCAAGGCTATGGTTTTCCTGTGGTCATGTATGGATGTGAGAGTTGGACTGTGAAGAAGGCTAAGCGCCAAAGAATTGATGCTTTTGAACTGTGGTGTTGGAGAAGACTCTTGAGAGTCCCTTGGACTGCAAGGAGATCCAGCCAGTCCATTCTGAAGGAGATCGCCCTGGGATTTCTTTGGAGGGAATGATGCTGAGGCTGAAACTCCAGTACTTTGGCCACCTCATGCGAAGAGCTGACTCATAGGAAAGGACTCTGATGCTGGGAGGGATTGGGGGCAGGAGGAGAAGGGGACGCCAGAGGATGAGATGGCTGGATGGCATCACTGACCCGATGGACGTGAGTCTGAATGAACTCCGGGAGTCGGTGATGGACAGGGAGGCCTGGCGTGCTGCGATTCATGGGGTCCAAAAGATCTGGACACGACTGAACTGAACTGAACTGAAGTCTCATCTGCTCTTAGATGCAATGGCATTTCTTAGGAAAGCACTTAGAACAGCAACATTCTACTAGCATGCTGAAATGCGCAAAGCTCTGGACACCACTGGTTATATTTTACCTGATTAGGTCATATCCTGTTCCAGCAGCTGCAAGAAAAGATAATCCATTTGATTGCTTTTGGATTGCCTTGTGCTTATCAGTGTTTGAGATGTTGTTTATTGAGGAAGGGAAAGGTTGTATAATGCAGATCTGTTGCTAAATTAGCTTTATTTTTACCTGGAGCACCTAGTGCATAAAACTTAGATTTTTTTTTTTTTAAGTGTAAAAATCATGTTAACCAAAGAAATGTTTCAAATGTTTCAAGGGAATACACTGCAGGTTGCCTGGTTTTGCTATTTCATACTTTGTGCTTATATGTCCTGATTCCTTCTGGGAATCAGAAGCATGTTCCTGAATGGCAGACCTAGTAACCAGAACAGCCTCCACCTTGAAGCCTTGGCAGAAAATGGCAGACTTGGCAAATAACAATACCCTGAGGCCCAGAGACTTTTATCAGATCTTGTATGGAAACCAAGGTCATGGTTTCACTGTGTCTGTTTCCTCATTTAAAATGAAAATAACTACCCTATTTGGGATGAAAGAGGGAGAAAGGTTAAGAGGCTCTAATGATATTGTGTAAGAAGCCTTGGAATGTAAACCAAAGATCATTACAACCAAAGGGCCAAACTGAGCAGCAGTTTTATTAGAACACAGCTATAGTGTCTATGTATGGTCGATGGCTGCTTTTGCATTAAAGTCGAGTAGTTAGTACTGATCATATGGCGGGTAAACACAAAAGTATTTGCTACCTGGCCCTTTACAAACAATGAATTACTGACCTTGGCTCTGAACCACTATGGGTTTTTAACAACTTACAAGTGTGCGTGGATCGTGGACTCTCAGAGTCAAAAAGGGCCTTTGGAGAACTTACAGTTGAGTAGAGATCTCTTCAAAAAAATCAGAGATACCAAAGGAACATTTCATGCAAAGATGGGCTCGATAAAGGACAGAAATGGTATGGACCTAACAGAAGCAGAAGATATTACGAAGAGATGGCAAGAATACACAGAAGAACTGTACAAAAAAGACCTTCACAACCCAGATAATCACGATGGTGTGATCACTGACCTAGAGCCAGACATCCTGGAATGTGAAGTCAAGTGGGCCTTAGAAAGCATCACTACGAACAAAGCTAGTGGAGGTGACAGAATTCCAGTTGAGCTATTTCAAATCCTGAGGGATGATGCTGTGAAAGTGCTGCACTCAATATGCCAGCAAATTTGGAAAACGCAGCAGTGGCCACAGGACTGGAAAAGGTCAGTTTTCATTCCAATCCCAAAGAAAGGCAAATACCAAAGAATGCTCAGACTACCGCACAATTGCACTCATCTCACATGCTAGTAAAGCAATGCTCAAAATTCTCCAAGCCAGGCTTCAGCAATACGTGAACCGTGAACTTCCTGATGTTCAAGCTGGTTTTAGAAAAGGCAGAGGAACCAGAGATCAAATTGCCAACATCTGCTGGATCATGGAAAAAGCAAGAGAGTTCCAGAAAAACGTCTATTTCTGCTTTATTGACTATGCCAAAGCCTTTGACTGTGTGGATCACAAGAAACTGTGGAAAATTCTGAAAGAGATGGGAATACCAGACCACCTGATCTGCCTCTTGAGAAATCTGTATGCAGGTCAGGAAGCAACAGGTAGAACTGGACATTGAACAACAGACTGGTCCCAAATAGGAAAAGGAGTTCGTCAAGGCTGTATATTGTCACCCTGTTTATTTAACTTATATGCAGAGTACATCATGAGAAACGCTGGACTGGAAGAAACACAAGCTGGAATCAAGATTGCCGGGAGAAATATCAATAACCTCAGATATGCAGATGACACCATCCTATGGCAGAAAGTGAAGAGGAACAAAAAAGCCTCTTGATGAAAGTGAAAGTGGAGTGAAAAAGTTGGCTTAAAGCTCAACATTCAGAAAACAAAGATCATGGCATCCGGTCCCATCACTTCATGGGAGATAGATGGGGAAACAGTGGAAACAGTGTCAGATTTTATTTTTCTGGGCTCCAAAATCACTGCAGATGGTGATTGCAGCCATGAAATTAAAAGACGCTTACTCCTTGGAAGGAAAGTTATGACCAACCTAGACAGCATATTCAAAAGCAGAGACATTACTTTGCCAACAAAGGTTCGTCTAGTCAAGGCTATGGTTTTTCCTGTGGTCATGTATGGATGTGAGAGTTGGACTGTGAAGAAGGCTGAGCGCCGAAGAATTGATGCTTTTGAACTGTGGTGTTGGAGAAGACTCTTGAGAGTCCCTTGGACTGCAAGGAGATCCAACCAGTCCATTGTGAAGGAGATCAGCCCTGGGCTTTCTTTGGAAGGAAGGATGCTAAAGCTGAAACTCCAGTACTTTGGCCACCTCATGGGAAGAGTTGACTCATTGGAAAAGACTCTGATGCTGGGAGGGATTGGGGGCAAGAGGAGAAGGGGACGACAGAGGATGAGATGGCTGGATGGCATCACTGACTCAATGGACATGAGTCTGAGTGAACTCAGGGAGTTGGTGATGGACAGGGAGGCCTTCATGCTGCGATTCATGGGGTCGCAAAGAGTCGGACAAGACTGAGCGACTTATCTGATCTGATCTGATTATCACTAGATACAGCACTTGTGGCTCAGAAAGGTAAAATGATGCGGCTAAGGTCACATACATTCCGTGCGTGTGAATTCCAGAGCACACTCACCACTGCTACCATCCGGCCTGAACCAAGCAGGGTAGAGACAGAACTTGAAGACAGTGAGGCCACTTGGAACCAGTCCCAAGTTTGAACGGCTGCTGTTCAGTGACTGATTCATGCAAGGGGGAGGTCAGAATGAGCGTCATCCCAAAATTTGTGCCCATGGCAACAAAATCTGGAAAAGAGAAGTTTCCAGGAGTCCAAGGAGACTCTCAACAGGCAGCCTGTAGCAATCTAGGTCTTATCCATCACCCCACTCCACTGCAGGGCTGGACAAGGCAATGGTGGTGGTGGTTAATACTTATTGAGTATTATTGAACCCAGCCTACCGTCTTCAAGATACTTTCATGAACTTATATGATTTCATTCGACTCCCACAAACACCTCAAGGAACAGGTCACCTCCCCACTTAAAGCCATAGATACTGAGGTTAAGTGACTTGCTCAAGGTCACACAGTTGTCAGGAGGTAAAGCTGAGACTCTACTAGGCCGGTCTGACCTGAAAACCTGTCTTTCACATCAAGCTACAGGCACAGACCACAGTGATACATCTGAAAAGGGCACACAAGCTGGTAAAGGGGCTGAGCTGGGTTTCACAGTCAGGGCTGACGGTGAGAGTCCAGAATTTTTTCCAAGCCAACACAAGTTCCTTGCTCTCTTAGAGTTTTCGGCCTGTCCCATCTCTCCGAGCACCCTGAGGTCTTGCAGATCTGGCTAGGGCTTCCGTCTCAGCCCTCCAGGGAACACAGAGTAGAGTTCAGTCGCTCCAAAGGGAGGTGGGCGGTCCCTAGCCGCCCCAGATCGCCTGCCTGGGCGGTCTTTAGCCCTGCCTGGGAGTAGTAGGGGGCTCTGCACCGGCTACTGCCGGGCGCCTCTTACCTGCCGCGGGGCCGTCAGGGTCCCGTCCACGTCGAAAAGGCAGAGCGCTGGACCGGGCGCAGCCATGACCCTAGTTTCCACGCGCACCTAACAGGACTCGCTGGCACTTGGACCTCTGCCCGGAACTTCCGGGTCCGGCCCCCGTGCCGTAGGGCACGCCGGGAGGAGGAGACTCCACTCCCACAATGCCGGCCACTAGCGGCTCTGGGATGTGCCCTGGACTACAGGTCCCAGAATGCAACGCGCCTCTACCCTGTCCTATTAGGGCCCAGCACGCGCTCTTAGCGGTTCCGGGAGCAGGTGGATTCACTTCCGGCACCGGGCAGTGGTTCCATGGTAAGAAAGCGACTGGTGGGGAGCGAGGGAGGTGATGTGCTTTGGGGGTCCGGGGCACGCCTGGGGCAAGTATGCAGACGCCAGGGGTTCTCATTCGGAGAATGTGCCAGAGGGACATCCGCGTGGGTTTTAATTTTCTGCTTCCCGCCTTACTTTGCCCTCCGGTCACGTGGACCAACAGCTGGCAATAACTAAAACTCACTGAGCACTCGGAGTGCATTAAGTGCGTTTTGAAGTCTTTCAAACCATCATCACATTCAGTATATTCTGGATCCCCGTTTTTAAAGATGAAGAAACTGAGGCCCAGAGAGGCGGAGTAATTTGCCCAAGGATCCACAGCTGGTGACTGTAGCAGTCGGGATTGGAACCCAGATCTGACTCCACCGCCCAAAATATCTTTCACTGCACTATTCGAGGTGTGAAACTGCGCCTCATGAAACCCTAGCGCAGCGGGTTGATTCCTCCATCCCTTCCTCCTCCTTCGTTCAACCCCTTCTCAGTCTAGGCCAAGAAATAGCGTTTCATTTCAGACCCCAAGAAGACGCTTTAATCTAACCGAGAATTGGGAAGTTATTGTGATGACTATCTCCCGGGTTTGTTCCCCACTAGGACACTGATGGCGTTTCCTGCCTGAGGAAATGTCACACAGGCTATGGATTATTCAGTGGCAGCGTAGAGCTGTCCTTTCGCAGGATAACTGTTGAATGAATGAAGGTTGTACCTCCTTTCCCATATTTACTTGAACTACCTGGAGGAAGGAGGACCACTTTTAAAAATCAGACTCTGCCCCGCCGACTGACTGTGGGTCTTTGGGTACATTGCTTGCCTTCTCTGGGCTTAGTTTCCTCCATGATAAAGTAGAAGTGGTGGTTCCTGGGGTGCACAGCTTTCCTGAAGATCTGTGAGGTAAAGCAACAGAGGAGCCTGATGGGCTGCAGTCCATGGGGTCGCAGAGAGTCAGACACGACTTAGCAACGAACAACAGCAAACAAAGCCACTGGCTTTACCTTTCTTTCCATGTCTGGCAGTAATGCCGATCTCACAGGACTGGCCTCTGTGTGAGGGGCTTTGCACCTGTCCCTTGAGTGATCCGCATGGTTGAGTTCCCTGAGAGAAATGGTCTCCCTGTCTCCCTTCCAGGCTGCCGTCCTCCGAGCTGTGGCGCGGTCGCCAGGGCCAGCCGCCTGGGGCCGGCCCCTCCACCGGCTGTGCTGCTGCGGTGGGCAGGATCCCAGGAGGTGGGTGGGAAGCGGGCCGCCCCACTCCAAGGAGAAGCCACTGGGCCCAGAGACGGAGAAGTTCCAGATGGTGTACCGGTTCGACGCCATCAAGGCCTTCGGGTACCTGTCTCGGCTGAAGGTGGCACAGACGGCCCTGACGGTGGCCGCCCTGCCACCGGGCCTCTACTGCTACTCCCAGGGCCTCATGCCCTTCAGCTCCTTGTGCCTGGCGGGCGGGGTCGCCGGCTTTGCCCTGGCCATGTTGTGCTGGATGAGCCATTTCTTCCGGAGGCTGGTGGGCATCCTGTATGTGAACGAGGCGGGCACCGTACTGCGGGTGGCCCACCTGACCTTCTGGGGCCGGCGACAGGACACCTACTGCCCCGTGGCCGACGTGATCCCCATGACGGAGAGCCCGGATCGGCCCCAGGAGCTGTTCATGCGGATCCAGCAGTACAGTGGGAAACAGACCTTCTACCTCACCCTGCGCTACGGGCGCGTCCTGGACCAAGAGCGGTTCACGCAGGTGTTCGGGGTGCTGGACGCGCTCAAGTGAATGGCCTGGAGCCCAAGTGGATGCCGGGAGCCCAGGTGGATGCCGGGAGGCCCCGGTAGGAAGGCAGAGAGTGTGGGCGGGGCTGAAGGACTGGGTTGGGCTGCCTGGAAACTTATGTCTGTGAGAAAACTCACAAGGTAGGCGTTAGTAGCCGGGTTTAGGAAAGAGGCCCCGAGTGCAGATTCTTCACTGGACTTGCGTGTGGCATCGAGATAATGGCCAGAAGTTTCTGATAGGTTCTCGGAGAAAGCAATGACAGGTTTGCTCAAACCATCCTCTGCTGTGAAATCGGACAGGTATGGGGGACTTGTGTTCGACTTGTGTTCTGTTAGTTCTCAAAGCCAGGTTATGAAGTCTCTCAGAACCTTAGTTTTCACGTCTGTAAAGTGGGAAAAAAATCCTCCTGGTCTCCTGGGATGGTTGGATGTCACTGCTGATGCAGAGCTGGTGGCTTGTTGAAGGGGTCCCAGGCAACGGGGAGGGATTTCGCTCGCCCGGTGCTGCGCCTCCTGGTACACCCAGCGGCTGGAGGGGTTGATCATTTAGAATAGCCACAAGGGAAAAACCTTGTTAACTGTGCGAGATGCTGGATGTTAACTTACTGTAATTTTACTATATATATATATAAAATCATTATATTGTATATGTTAAATAATACAATGCTATATGCCAATTAGATCTCAAAATTAGAAAAAAATGGGGAGTATACCTTACAAATACATAAAAACAAAAGGCCCAGATTATTTGATTCTTTTAAATACTTTTTATGCAAAAAAAGAAAATGAGTAATTGCAAAATATTCCACTGAGTGGATGTAGCTGGTCCTTTTAAATGATTTCCATTTTCCATTGTTGTAAAGAATGTCATAAAGATCAAATATTTGGAGAGGTTTCCTTCCTCTGTGTAGACTGAAAAATGGCATTTTGAGAAAGATGACTTTATCATCAAGATAACATGAAACACGTTTTTTTTTTTTGCCTGTGTGTGCTCAGTCGAGTCCCACTCTTTGTGACCCCATGGGCTGTAACCCACTAGGCTCCTCTGTCCATGGGATTTTCCAGGCAAGAATACTGGAGTGGGTTGCCATTTCCTCCTCCAGGGGATCTTCCTGACCCAGGGATCAAACCTGGGTCTCCTGCATTAGCAGGTAGATTCTTAACCACTGCACCAAGTTAGATCTTCTTAATCTACTGCATTTCACAGAAGCAAGTAAAGCATATAATTCAAGATGGTTTGGGGCTTCCCTGGTGCCCCAGTGGTGGAGTTCGCCTGCCAGGGCAGAAGATTCAGGCTCGATTTGATTCCTGGTCCAGGAAGATCGCACGTGCTGCATAGCCTCTGGGCCCATGCGCCACAGCTGCTCAGCCTGTGCTCTGGAGCCTGGGAACCACATCTACCAAAGCCCACATGTCCTGGAGCACCTGCTCTGCAATAAGGGAAACCACTGCAGTGAGAAGCGCAGCTGGAGAGTAACCCCCACTCTGCAACAAGAGAAAAGCCTGTACAGCATCGAAGACTCAGCACAACTAGAAAAAAAAAAGATAATAAACAAACAAACACAGTTTGTTACCGAAGGCTTCCAAGTCAGCCAGTCATCCCAGACCTCTAATGCTGGGTGTAAGGCATCGTATGTAGTTCAGAAAACGAGGGGATTTGGGGCCTTTGTGGGGCCGACAGTGTCAGTGGGGAGGAGGCCGGATGCTAAGTGTATGTGTGTTAGAGACAGGGAAATGTGCAAGGCAAGAGAAGAGTAGGGTGGTCCAAAGCAGAACAACAGCAGGGGGTGAGTTGGGGAGCAGGGTTCAGATGGCCTGGGGCCCGGACCTTGAAGGGCACCCCAGGTGTGAGGAGGAGGTGGGCTGCGGGAGCAGCAAGACTGTCCTGCCTTGGACAGGAGCAGGATGGACACCCTTGCTCAGGGAGGACCCTGATTTGGATCCATATCACTGTGGGGAAGCTTTGCTGGTCAGAGAAAAAGAGAACTCTGAAAGCTTGGGAGCACTTCGGAACAAGAGGAAGCGGCTTTAATTTGTATTTGTCTTTAGTTAATGATGCAAGCGATAGGACTAGGCTTATTGTGGGTTTGTTGTTTCCTCTGTTAATTTTCTCCGTAGGTATCTACATAGAAGTCTCTCCTTTAACAGTTTCTTCCTCTGTGTTAATTTCTGCCAGTCAGAGGCCATGGTCTGGGTGGGTGGGGCTGTGATTGTGTGTCTCAGATGTTTGGGAATGCTGTCCAGCCCTCCCCTCACCCCCATTGTCAGCCACGGTGTGTCTGTGGGTTCCCTAGGTAGAGGGGCTGTGTGTGCAGTGGAAGGCATGACCCAGAGTCTGGTGGTGGGCCTGGAGGGTCCCAGAGGGCTTCAGACCCACTCAGAAGTGCCGGCTCTTCGGGGTAAATGGCATGTGGTTCCATTGACAGACTGTTTTATACCGACTTTAAAACAGCCAGAACCTGACTGCTCTCACCTCCGCCAGCCCCGCCACCCTGATCCACGCTGCCCTTGTGGCCTCTAGATTATTGCAGCTTGCTGCTTCCGTCCTTACCCTGCTAGAGCCTGTTCTCACAGCAGCCAAAGTGATCCTTTGAAAAAAGAGGATTGCATCACTTCTATAGAAGTTGAAATTCTTACTGTGGTCTATAGGTCCTGCCTGGAGCATGGCCTGGACTCTTCCCCCAGCTTCCTTGCCTCATCCATAGCTCTGTGCCAGTCACTTCACTCGGCTGTATTTCCCTTGCTCCTCTTCCAATAGTCAAGCACCCTCCAGCCTCAGGGCCTTTGTAATGACACAGTTCCTCTGCCTGGAAGCTTTTCTCCCCAGATATCTTCTACATAGAAGTCTCTCCTTTTCCAGTTTCTTTCTCTGACTTAACCCTCAAGAAGTTATAGTGTGGAGACTTCCCTGGTGGTCCAGTGGTTAAGACTTTGCCATCCAGTGCAAGGGGCGTGGGTTTGATCCCTGGTTCGGGAACTAAGATCCCACAAGCCTTGCAGCCAAAAAGCCAAAACAAGCAAAAAACAGAAGCAATATTGCAACAAATTCAATAAAGACAAAAAATGGTCCACATCAAAAAAAGACTTTAAAAAAAGTTTATGGTGAGGATTCAGTTATACAGAAGACTTGATTATATAGTTGGAGCCTGGCTCTACCCTTCCCTCACCTGCTCATCAGATGCCTTCAACGCCTGTGAGCCTGTTTTCCCAAGGCTGTGCTATTTGATAGTCTGTTCCTATAAAATGTCTTAAGGATTAATGGTTTGACCTTGACTTATTAGGGGCTTCCCTGGTGGCTCAGAGGTTAAAGCATCTGCCTGGAATGTGGGAGACCGGGTTTGACCCTGGGTTGGGAAGATCCCCTGGAGAAGGAAATGGCAACCCACTCCAGTACTCTTGCCTGGAGAAACCCATGGAGGGAGGAGCCTGGTAGGCTACAGTCCATGGGGTTGCAAAGAGTCGGACACGATTGAGTGACTGTACTTTCACTTTCACTTTTGACTTACTACAACCCAAAATGAACTCAAATAAGCCTATTAGGATACTTGTAAGCACTTCCCTGGTCAAGCTTGAGGCTAATTCTGCAATGCACCCAGGCTGGGAATTTCTGAAATAGATGGTCAGGATGGGAAGCACCAGAATAACGTGTCTCTGTGGATTTTGTTTCTCTCAGCCATTTTTTCCCCCCCTAAAGGTTCTCAATCTGGGCTCCACGTGTAGAATCACCTGGAGACCTATAAAAAAAACACCATTGCCGAGTATTCTTGCCTGGAAAGTCCTCTGAACAGAGGAGCCTGGTGGGTTACAGTTCATAGGGTCGCAAAGAGCCGGACATGACTGAGCAGACCCGCAGGCCCAGGCCCATGCCCAGCTTCCTTAGGTGATGGTGATTTCCATGGTCATCTAGGTTGACAGTCACAGCCCAGAAGTGTCAGCGCAGTGGGAGATGAGAGCCTAGATTCTCACCAGTTTTGGCGGGAAGAGCCAACTCTACCCACTCCAGTATTCTTGGGCTTTCCTTGTGGCTCAGCTGGTTAAGAATCTGCCTGCAATGCTGGAGACCTGGGTTCGATCCCTGGGTTGGTCCAATCTCTGGAGAAGGGAAGGCTACCCACTCCAGTATTCTGGCCTGGAGAATTCCATGGACTGTATAGTCGCAAAGAGTTGGACACGACTGAGCAGCTTTCACTTCAGTCCGCTTCCAGGATGTGTGGTTTGCTTGCACAGTACCAGCAGAGGGCGCACAGAGCAAATGCATCATTCCACCCCTTCATTCCTGCTGCGCCCCCCTCTCCCCGCAGCCCCCCACGATCCCGGGTCACCCTGTGGCAACAGAAATGGGTTAGGGCCTCTGCAGTGCACCAGCAGGGCAGCACCCAGGAGCTGTCCCCATGCCCCAGATTAGCAACAACAAAACCAACAGGAAATGGGGTGACCTGTAGCATGTGTTTTCACATGGTAGTTGCTATGGACTGAGTGTTTGTGTCCCCTCCTAAAATTCGTATGTAGAAACGCCCCCGCAGCCGTGTGATGCTGTTTGGAGGTGGGGCCTCTGGGAGGTGATTCTTGTTAGATGAAGTCATGAGGGTGGGGCCCTCATTATGGAATCAGTGCCATGTGAGGACAAGTAGGAAGAGACCCTCACCAAGGACCCAACCATGAACTTCCAGCCTCCAGACTCGTGAGAAATAAATGTTGGCTGTTTATGCTGCCCTGTCTATGGTATTCTTTTTTTTTTTTAATTTATTTTTGTTAGTATTTATTTTTTAAAGTTATTTTATTATTCTTATTATTATATTTTTTGGCTGTGCTGTGTGGCATGTGAGATCTTAGGATCTTAGTTCCCCAACCAGAGATGGAACCCATGCCCCTTGCATTAGAAGCCAGAGTCTTAACCACTGGACCCCCAGGGAAGTCCCTGCCTATGGTATCCTGTTTGAGCAGCCTGAGCTAAGACAGGGGGTCCTGCAGACTGCGGTGAGTCAGCTGCAGCCAGGGGCATTCACAGTGTGCAGAGCTGGGAACTGTTGTCTTTACTATGCCAAAGCCTTTGACTGTGTGGATCACAAGAAACTGTGGAAAATTCTGAGAGAGATGGGGATACCAGACCACCTGATCTGCCTCTTGAGAAATCTATAAGCAGGTCAGGAAGCAACAGATAGAACTGGACATGGAACAACAAACTGGTTCCAAATAGGAAAAGGAGTACGTCAGGGCTGTATATTGTCACCCTGTTTATTTAACTTCTATGAAGAGTACATTATGAGAAACGCTGGACTGGAAGAAACACAAGCTGGAATCAAGATTGCTGAGAGAAATATCAATAACCTCAGATATGCAGATGACACCACCCTGTGGCAGAAAGTGAAGAGGAACTAAAAAGCCTCTTGATGAAGGTGAAAGTGGAGAGTGAAAAAGTTGGCTTAAAGCTCAACATTCAGAAAACTAAGATCATGGCATCTGATCCCATCACTTCATGGGAAATAGATGGGGAAACAGTGGAAACAGTGTCAGACTTTATTTTTCTGGGCTCCAAAATCACTGCAGATGGTGACTGCAGCCATGAAATTAAAAGGCGCTTACTCCTTGGAAGGAAAGTTATGACCAACCTAGATAGCATATTCAAAAGCAGAGACATCACTTTGCCAACAAAGGTTCGTCTAGTCAAGGCTATGGTTTTTCCAGTGGTCATGTATGGATGTGAGAGTTGGACTGTGAAGAAGGCTGAGCGCCAAAGAATTGATGCTTTTGAAGTGTGGTGTTGGAGAAGACTCTTGAGAGTCCCTTGGACTGCAAGGAGATCAGCCCTGGGCTTTCTTTGGAAGGAATGATGCTAAAGCTGAAACTCCAGTACTTTGGCCACTTCATGTGAAGAGTTGACTCATTGGAAAAGACTCTGATGCTGGGAGGGATTGGGGGCAAGAGGAGAAGGGGACGACAGAGGATGAGATGGCTGGATGGCATCACTGACTCAATGGACGTGAGTCTCAGTGAACTCCGGGAGTCGGTGATGGACAGGGAGGCCTGGCGTGCTGCAATTCATGGGGTTGCAAAGAGTCGGACACGACTGAGCGACTGATCTAATCTGATCTGATCTGATGCATGTGTGTGTGCTAAGTCGCTTTCAGTTGTGTCCAACTCTTTGTGACCCTATGGGCCATAGCCCACCAGGCTCCTTTGTCCATGAAGATTCTCCAGGCAAGAACACTGGAGTGTGTTGCTATGCCCTCCTCCAGGGGATCTTCCCCGCCCAGGGATCAAATCCAAGTCTCTTATATTTCCTGCATTGGCAGGTGGGTTCTTTACCACTAGCTCCACCTCGGAAGCCCTGTCCTTCCTCTCTTGGTTATCGAAACTGAGCCTTACCTTGTTATAGGCCCAGGTAGTCCACCCCCATCCCATCATAAACAGGCACATTTAATGCAATCCCCAAAACAGATCTGATGGGCTTAGCTGCTTGCAGGGGGCCAGCCTGGGGCAAGTTACCCAAATAACTAGGAGCTTGCCCTAGGCTGCTTTAAGAATTCAGGACTCATGAGTCCTGAATGGAAAGCCACAGGGTCCTTTTGAAACCTGGGCAGAATCCCAACTTTTATGGCCTTGTTTTGACTGTGCAGCATTCATTCAACTGTAAATTCTTGCCTGATGAGGGTTAATCAGGCAGGGCCAATACCATCTGGCCGTGTCTGTACCAACCCTAGAGACAAAGCATCCATTTTACTGATTAACTGTTGTAAGCTACCCTGGGATCTGGTGGGACTTGTCTCCTTGTTGGGAAGTAGATTTTATATTTAGAGCTATGTGTGAACTCCATGCTTGGAGATCAAGTGGCCGAAGGAACCAGCATGTATTCAGCACCTGTTACTTGTCAGGCGATGATTATGTGCTTTTCTTGAATCCCCCAGCAACGGCTGGAGTTGGAGAGCCGGAAGTTGCACGAGTATGGAAAGCACCATGTTTGGAAGCAAGACTTCTAGCTGGTTGGAACCCCAGCCCTGTCACTCCCGGGCTGTGAGTTTGGGCCAGTCATTTAATCGCTCTCTGTGCTTTGGTTTCTTCCTTTGTGAATTGATGACACTCAAAGCACCCACCGAAGGTGGTTGAAGGGACTGACTTCCTACACAAAAAGCACTTAAAATAGCGCTTGGTCCAGGAAAGCCCTCAATAAGTGTCAGCTGCATTACCATGATCCGTCTCACTCTGCGGGTGATGCTCAGAGAAGTGAAGGCACTTGCTCAAGGTTGCCCAGCTAGAAAGCAGCTGATCATTCTCCTGCCTTGTCCTGCCTACTCCTGGGGGCATGCGGGAAGAAGGACAGAAAAATGGAAACAGTAACTGTTTTTAACAGAAGTCCTGGCACCTTCCACCTACCTGCCTTAGGGATATACATTCAGGAGCTTACACTAATGCTGGCCAGTTCAAGTCCACTTTCTTAGGCCAGTGGCCAGAATGGCAGAGAGAAGTGTCCTGAGTGGTCGCTCCTCAATCAACCCCATGCTGATGGAATGTGTGCATGCACACCCCCCGCCCCCCACCATGTCTCAAATCCCCGCTTCTAGGCTGCATGATGCTGGGCAGGGTCTCCAACCTATCTGAGCATCAGGCTTCTCAGTTTACAAACAGGCTGCCACATGCATAGGCGTGTTGTGACAATTACAAAGCCCCAGCAGAATATGGGCTCCCCTGGTAGCTCAGATGGTACCTCAGAATCTGCCTGCTATGCAGGAGACCTGGGTTCCATCCCTGGGTAGGGAAGATCCCCTGGAGAAGGGAATGGCAACCCACTCCAGTATTCTTGCCTGGAGAATCCCATAGACAGAGGAGCCTGGAGGTCTATAGTCCATGGGGTCGCAGAGTCAGAAATGACTGAGCAACTCACACTTTCACTTTCACCAGAATATTCTCACAGGTAGCAGATGCTCAAACAAATGATAAATATTATCATTACCTGTGATTATTCTTAAAAGCACATTTAATGGTAGATATTACTTTCCAAGTGCAATTATTTCATAGATGTGTTGGGTGTCCCAGCCAGAAGGAACACTGAAAATCCTGTGATCCAAACCATACATTTTCCACGTGAGAAAAATAAGGGCTGTGTAGGGTTACGGAGCCAGCTGGGCACAGAAGCGAGTCAGGAGCCCACGACCCCTGCCTGGTTCCAGGTCAGGACACCAGGAGGACAGGAGAGGCAGACTTTTTTTTTTATCTCTCTTTCTCCCCGCCCCGCCCCTGCCCCCCCCGCCCCCAGGTGCTGACTCAGCATCTCTTCCCCGCTTTCCCATGCTGCAACCTGCCTGTGGGCTGATGCCAGCTGGTCCTCAACTTAACCACCTCAAGCGGTGGCAGAAAGAATGTGGTTGAATTGGTTTGGGGTGGGGCACAAGCATTAGGAGTTTTACAAAGCTCTTTAGGCCGACTCCAAAGTGTGTCCAGTGTTGGGATTTCCCAGTGGCTAAGACTCCACACTGCCAAGGCAGGGGGCCTGGGTTCGATCTCTGGTCAGGGAACTAGATCCCACATGGCACAAGTTAAAAAAAAAGATCTCACATGGTGCAACGGAGACCCGGTGCAGCCAAATAAATTAAAAACATTAAAAATGAAGCAACACAAGGTACCTAGTGTGGACTGTCAGTGTCCTGGGCTCTGTGGGTTCTGTGCTCGGCCTCTCCCATTACTGGGAGAGATCCCATTGGATCTCCCAATCCAGCCCATTACTGCTGTCCTGGTCGGGCCACCCAGTCATTTCAAGGCCACAGATTCCCACCTGGTGGTCCAGGCGCTCTGATGTTCACAGTGGGCACTCGGGACATTCTTTCGAGAATGCACGTTGATTACCCCCTTACCCCAGCCCTTCGGTGACTCCATCACTGTGTGGCAGGCCCAGCCTGGCTCAGAAGGCCCTCTGGATCCGTGCCCTGCCTTCTTCTTTGGCCTGGTCTCCAGGCTCTTCCCGTCTCCCCTTCTTTGTGATACAGTCATGCTGAACGCCACAGACCTGCCTGCCTCACCCAGCCTTCAGCTGGCTGTTCTCTTGGTCTGGAATGCCTTCTACCCCTCCTCTGAGTCATTGGAGCCGTTCTCACTCAACCGTGAGGTTGAAATTCAGGGGCCTAACTTCCACCATGCCTCGGGCCTGTCTTTTTTTTTCACAAACAGCATCCTCCTGTATCCTGGTCCTTAGACAGGCCCATGGCAGGTGAGCCGAGGACCACACCTTGTCCACCCCCGACACGTGGTATACCTTAGATGAACTCTGATGAACTGAATGGCCTCAGCAGGCTTCCTGAGCCCAAGGCAGACTTAATGCAGGCACAGAATTACCCCAAGACATCCTGAAGAGTTATGATTAAGCACTTTTATCATACGTGCTTAATAAGAACTTGTCAAATGAGTCCTTACCAAAACCATTTCTAACCAAAAAGACCACTTATACGCAGATGTTTCCATTATAAACATTTTGTTTTTAATTTAAGAATACTGATGAACACAGGAAACAGATTGAATTCATGGAATTGGGCATAGGGTCATCCGTTACATCGTGACGCGTTAATTTCTTTATCATTTATTGGCACTGTCAACAGAATACTGTAAACAAGATCATTTTGTATGCGGGTAAGTCGGCGAGGTTCCCTAGCTATGGTTTTCTACCATGAGTTGATATATAGATAGATATAGACACGTATAGATATATAGACAGATGAATGTTGTACACAACTTTGCATGGTTACTGAGTGTCAGTAAAAATTGTAAAAAAAAAAACAAACACCCATTTATAATAAAAGTGAGGATGTGCTAAGATTTGCTATTACTGGACCTCGTTTTTCTGTAAAAGGGATGAGATTTCCTAGCGACATGTACTAAACTCCATGGCACTACTGTGGGATGGATTCATTTCCAGACCATAGGTCAAAAAAACTCTTCTGCACCTGTTTTCTACTCTCCCTGTGTTCCACTAACCTCTGACAAGTTTCTTGAACACTGCTGAGAATCTTTACCTTGAAGTTCTTCCAGCTAGACCCCCCACCTCCAAAAGAGGATGTCTCAGGAACTCACTCAGCCCTGAGTCAATGAGAACTGGCTGATAAATGGCTTAAAAAGTTTTCTAAGAAGTAACTTCCCTTGGTAAGGAGTGAATAAGTCTGGCTGTGACTCTCCAGATTAAAAAAAAAAAAAATTTCATTTATCTGTCCATGCCCTATGGGGAGAGAACAAAATATTGGAGCCAGTCTCTCCACCAAAGAGAGCCATGTTTCTGCTTGGGCACTGGCTTAAAAACCTTTTGGACTCCAGGAACCTCACAGTTTGTTTGGATCCGATGCTGTTTCTCCAGAGAAAGCATATGTGAAGTATGGTTTGGTTTGCATTTTGCTTGTTTGTTAAATAAGGCCTTGAATCTTGGGATATTGCCTGTGGAATCTGGATCCCCTGTGAAAGGTGTGAGGCTGTGAACGGACGTGTCTTTGCATATGCTGTTCCCTTTCTGCAACACTTCCTTGCCTTGTCTGCTAGGTGAACTCTTACGCATCCTGCAAAACCCTGCTTAAATGTCACTTTCTCCTTGGACCCTCCTCTGACCCTTAGGTGGATCAGGTCACACCCTCTGATTTCCTGATGTTCCCACACATACTGCTGTTATGGCACTTGCCATTCTGCATTGATTGTTGGTTTAAGAGTCTGTCGTTCCCAATGGGAGGGTGAGTCCCTTGAGAGCAGGGACTAGGTTTTATTTCACCTTTGGATTTCTAGTGCTTAGCACTGGGCCTGGGACAGAGCAGGTATTTAATGCAAGTTTCATGAATGAATGACTGGATAAATAAATGAATCTACAAGTGAGTGAAAGTTGTAGAGAGAGGGAACTCCACTTAGCTGGCAGTGCGCATGCCCTCGGACACAGCAGAGCTCCTTAAAAGCAACAGATTAGCACTGAGTGCAGGATGTGGGGTGAACCAGTATTCACGGATCTGTCCGTGTTCTTGTTAAACATGTGAGTTTGCCTTTCACTCTCGGCAAACATAGGTTGATGACCAAATCTGCTGAACAGTGGAAGCGGGAAGAAAAAAACCAAAGCACTTTGAGATCTTTGGATGATTAGTTATTAAAAGAGAAAAGTGCTGAATTGAGATTCTTGATCTGCCCGGCTCCCCAAAACAGTCAACCAAGGCATGAGGAGACCCCAATGGCTTCCTTTTGGACAGACTTCCTTCATCTACCCACTAAACCACACCTCATTGCTCTAGGATGACCTGCTGCTCTGTTTTAGAAGCAACTGAAGTCATATCAGTTGCAAATTGTCTCATCTCCAGGAGAGACCCCCCTGAACCTCAGCCATTGTCCAATGAAGCGTCCTCTAAGCATCACCTGCCTGGTCCTCTCACACTCACGCGTGGCGGGAAAATCTCACTCAGAGCAATAACGACAAGGAAATCGCCGCGCCCTGACAGGCTGCATTTTCCTGCCTGGAGCTCTGTGTGTTTAATGCATGACGCCTCCCGCAAGAAGAAACCTGGTCCTGTAACCAAGTCCCTCTGACGGAGCGGAAAACATTCCTGGGGCACTGCTCACATGTGGAGCAGAGGTGGATGAGCAGAAGCTAGAGAAAGGGTTTCCCCCCGACCAGGGGTCCAAAGTCAGACCCCAGAAGCTGGGAGGACAGGAAGGGGGGGGTGGTCTCTGCTGTCCCCGGCCTGGGCTGACACTCCCGGGAGTGTGTCCCAGGGTGATGGGCTACAGCTTTCCTTCCCAGGAGGGAGGTCTGGGCTGACGCCTAACAGGAGGGAGGGGACTTGGGGAATGAGAGTGGTGACTAAGACTGGTTGGTGATGCCGCCCAGAGATTCTCCCAGGATGAAACCCCATCAAGGAGAGAATTCACAGTTTGGAGAGAAATCCCCAGATGCATCGGGGGAGTGGCTAGAAGACCCCCTTCCCACAGCCCAAAGCTCAGTCTCATGTCCCTGCCATCCTGCCTTCCCATGCTCTGTCCTGCCCATCACTGCACTGCCCATGGGACATGCTCAGAGAGGGATGAGGGGGACATGAGACTGTTTGCATAGGACAGGGGAGGGAGAACCAGCATCCTCCCCTCTCTGAATGTGTCCCTTGAGTGGAACGGAACCCAGGAGCCCCAGCCGCCAGCCCCAGCAGCAGGTGTCATTCCCTTGACTGGCTTCAAAAGGTATTGGGGGGGTTCCTGGTGGGCAGTTATGTGGCCAGGACCCCCAGGGACCATCCTAAGACTAAGTCCAGGGCTCAAGCAGAATCTCTGAGCTGAAAATCAATGTGCGCCACCGGCTCCGCGGAGACGGAGACCCCAACCAGCCCCTCCCTGCCCCCAAGCCACCAGAGACATCCCCTCCTTCACAAGTAACCGTTCAGTTTATGCCTTCACCTCTGAAACTTTGAGTGAAAACATGAATTAGGCGAACTAATCAATTGGACAACGGTTGAGGTCAGGCCGTCCTCAGAGCGTGGAGGAGAGGGCTTCTTTACTTGAAGTCAGCTAGGATGTCACTAAAGATATTGAGGAACAGGTGGGCGTGGTGATCTCGGAAGACCAGAGTGGGACGGAAGCGGATGGACTTGTCGCCGCAGCCCCCCAGCATCAGGCCTGGAAGGAGAGGCAAGGGGTGGGTGGGTTAGGGGCTCGGGCTCAGAGTCACCTGCTGGGGGTCCCCTGGGGGCGCGGTCACACAGGGGTGCTACCATCCATCTGGACTGTTTCATCCTTCCGCTAGCCACCCATCCAGCCTTCTCACTGTCTCCCATCACCCAGCTCACCCACCTTCTCTCTTTCCTCCCTCCCTTCCAACTGCAAATGCCAGCTCTGTTGCCCCAAACTAGCCCTGCTGATGGAGAAACCCTGAGACCAAGTCCCTGCCTTCTAGGAACTCACGGTGCGGCAGGGAGAGAAAATAAGTAAAGAACTAAATTACAGCACTTCCCTGGTGGTCCAGTGGTTAAGAATCGGCCTGCCGGTGCAGGGGACACGGGTTTGACCCCTGGTCCAGGAAGATCCCACATGCCACGGAGCAGCTAAGCCTGTGTGCCACACGTGCTCTACAGCCCGTGCTCTGCCACGAGAGAAGCCACCACAGTGAGAAGCCTGCACACCACGCGGCTAGAGAGTAGTCCCTGCTCCCTGCAACTAGAGACAGCCTGAGTGCAGCCAAAAGTAACTGAATAAATACAATTATGAAAAAAAGTAAGTTACAAAAGTGTGGGCAGGTCAGCAGCATGTCCAAGAGATGGAATCTGCTTATTATTATTATTTTTTAGCATACGGGATCTTAGTTCCCCAATCAGGGAGGGAACCTGTGGCCTCAGCAGTGAAAGTGCCGAGTCTTAACCACTGGAGGCCAGGGAGTTCCTGGAATTTATTTTTAAAATCTATTTATTTATGGCCTACGGGAATCTTAGTTTCTCGGACCAGGGTTTGAACTCGTGCCCCATGTAGTGGAAGCGCAGAGTCTTAACCACTGGACCACCAGGGAATTCCTGGAATCTGCTTATTTTATTTTAAAAATCTATTTATTTATGGCCTGCGGGAATCTTAGTGTCCTGGACCAGGGACAGAACCTATGCCCCCTGCAGGGGAAGCGCAGAGTCTTAACCACTGGACCATCAGGGAGTCCCCAGAATGTGCTTATTTTAAAGGGTGACTTCACCTTTGACTAGATTGGGGTCCTTGCCTGGGTTGCACAGAGTCTCTGAAATTTGTTTTTTTTTTTTCCCATTCTCAAGAGGAGATGAATTACCCTGCCCTTCAGGGTTGCTGCTGGGATCCTCTAAGATGGTCCATGTGGAAGACACTGGCTTAGACACCCAGCAGGCACTCTGATCTCCCCCACTTAAAACTTCCAGGGCTCCCATAGCTCTCAGGAGAAAGTCTGGAATCTTGAACCTTACCCACCTGAACCTGATTCGCCCGCCGCCGCCTCTGTCCCTTGTCACACTCTAAGCCCCGTCTCACCCAGCTAAAGGAACACCTCCCTCCCTCTGCCCAAAATGCTCCTTCTCACCTTCTTCACCTGGCCAACCGGTATTCATCCAGCAAAATGCTGCTTCCTCCAGGAAGCCTCCCCTGATCTCCTGGACATTTTCCCTAGCTATTTGCTCTCTAGCTCCTTTTCTTCCATCCTAGGACTTAAAACTGTAATAGGTTGTTTCTGAAATATTCTCTTTGATGTCACCCCTTCCTGCTAGATTGAAAACTCCTTGAAGGAAGTTTTCCTGATCCTTTCCAGCATAGGCACCACTTACCTCGGGGAATATTGCCACATGAATCAACATACAAATAAAGCTCCCTGGTAACTTTCTCTTCTTTTGAGAAAGGAGATTCAGACTATTTTTAGTCCTGTGAGGGTTCACCTCTGTGCCCCAGTGGGCCCCCCACCAGGAACTGTGGTCACTGCCCCCGCCTCCCCGCCCCCCGCTGCCCAGCTGCCTTACCTTTGCTTCTGGCTACTGAAATGAGTTTATTCCGCACGGATTCGTCTGGAGTGTCGAAGGAGCAGAAGGTGCCTCGCCCTCTGACTCTGCTGATGAGCTGGGGGAACCGGGCCTGCAGTTGGGAGACAAGACCGGCATCAGTGCAAAGGAAGGCAAGACTTCTCTGGTGGTCCAGGGGTTAAGAATCCGCCTGCCAATGCAGGGGATGTGGGCTCCATTCCTGGTCCGGGAAGATCCCACGGCCTGTGGGGCAGCTAAGCCCCGTGCACCACAGTGACTGAGGCCCGCATCCCAGAGCCCGTGCTCTGCGGCAAGAGAAGCCACCGCAACAAGAAGCCTGCACGCCGCAACTAGAGGTTAGCCCCTGCTCACTGCAACTAGAGAAAGCCCACGCAGCAACGAAGACCCGGTGCAGTAAAAAGAAAAGAGCCAAGGCAGCCATCAGTCCATGTGGACCCCATGGCCACTGGGCTCAGGGCAGGGACAGCCTCAGAACAACAGGATCCTTGCAGAGCCCGGCCTGCCCTGACACGTCCACACTCCGGCACCGACAACTGCAATTGGGGCCCAGCTGTCCCCCCAGGGGACACAGAAGTGTCCGACATTTCCCCTGCCACCCTGGCAATGGGGGACGGAACGGGCAGCAGGTGGGAAGGTCCTTCTGCTCCCATCCTTCCCAGAGGCTTTTTCTAGCACCTGCTCCCACCCAGCCTCAGTCTAAATGCAAATCCAGTCCAAGAAAAGAAAAAGAAATCCCCCTTCAAGCTACACGCAGCACAGTTGGAGGGGCTCAGCTGTCTCAGCAGCCACACTTAACCCCTTCAGCGTCTACAATCAGGCAGACCTGGGTTTAAAGCTTCCCATTCCCATCCAGAAAATGAGAATCATATTCTTCTAACTTCAACTTGTTCTGGCTTAGGGGTGCCAGAAAAAAATACAGGACACCCAGATAAATTTCAGATAAGCAAGTTCTTTTCTAACTTTTATTTATTTATTTTTGGCTGTGTTGGGTCTTCCTTGCTGTGCGAGCTTTTCTCTAGTTTTGGTGCGTGGAAGGCTACTCTTTACTCGTGGCGCGTGGTTTTCTCATTGTGGTGGCCTCTCTTGCTGCGGAGTACTGTAGGGAATATGCTATGCACAGGCCTGTACTATAATTAACAGAGCTTCTTTGAAAAATAAGAATGACTTTCTCATCACCCCCAGGCAAAGCGCTAGGAGCAGTAAAAAGTACATCGTGGAAAAACATCTTGAAAACAAGATGGTGAAGTACTGATGTGACTGATGGAAAACCATTAGTGACTGTTCCCAGAGCCTTGAGGGAGTTGCTGAGAAAGGGTGTCACTAGCCGAAGGGCTAAATAAAGTCATGGAAGGCCTGAAGGTTTGACACTGAAGACTGTGCATTGTATATCTTTATCCTCGATTTGAGATTGTAAAGAACAGATATCTCTAGAGCACATATCAGGAAAGGAAAAAGGAAAGTGAAGTCGCTCAGCTGTGTCTGACTCTTTGCGACCCCATGGACTGTAGCCTACCAGGCTCCTCTGTCCATGGGATTTTCCAGGCAAGGGTACTAGAGTGGGTTGCCATTTCCTTCATTGGAAGGACTGATGCTGAAGCTGAAACTCCGATACTTTGGCCACCTGATGCAAAGAACTGACTCATTGGAAAAGACCCTGATGTTGGGAAAGATTGAAGGCAGGAGGAGAAGGGGATGACAGAAGATGAGATGGCTGGATGGCATCACCAACTCGATGGACATGAGTTTGAGCAAGCTCTGGGAGTTGGTGATGGGCAGGGAAGCCTGGTGTGCTGCAGTCCATGGGGTCGCAAAGAGTCGGACACAACTGAACAACGACAAGAGCTTGCAATCTGTCCCCCTGGAGAGCACTGCTACGGAGTGATCAGGGTGTAGAAGATGGTCCAGGGGAGGGAACAGGCGGCACACGGGTGGGAAGAAGAGAGGAGTGTTGGGGAGGTTTCTCAAAGGAGGGATGTCTGAACTCAGAGGAGGATGTTTGAACTCTCAGAGGAGCATCAGGAACCGGGAACAAGATTGGAAATGAGGGGTAGGAAGGCGCTCCCCTACAGAAATGGTGCAGCCCATTCAGAATCACTGGGGCAGTGGTGCGATGCCACCCTGAAGGGCTCAGCTGTTGCCCCAGGGGCCGTTGGGAGCCATGGGTGGGGTCTTGGAAGGTTGGGGTGGGGCTGGGGTGGTGGAGTACCTGGAGGTCAAGCAGTCCTGTGAGCAGGACCTTCCCAGCATGGGCTGCGTTGTTCAGCAGGTCCTCTCGCTTGATGACATTGATGACCTCGGCCAGCAGCAGGTTCTTGGATGGGTCTCCCAGCCACGTGTTGAAGATCCGGTAAGGCTGGAATCAGAATCAGATATCACGGGTATCAGAAAGGTTCCAGACGTAGCCTCAGACTCACTTCTCCCCATTTAAGAGGAGAGAGATCAACTCAGCAAGCAGCTGCTAAGGGCTGGGAGGATAACACATGGTCTCAACAAATTGTTTCCATCACAGCAATCTTGTAGGTCTTAAACACGTGTGTGCTAAAGTTGCTTCAGTCATGTTCGACTCTTTGCGACCCTATGGACTGTAGCCTTTCAGGAGTCTCTGTCCACCGGATTCTCCAGGCTAGAATACTGGGGTGGGTTGCCCTCCTCCAGGGGATCTTCCCCACCCAGGGATCGAGTCTGCGTCTCCTGTACTGCAGGCGATTCTTTACAGCTGAGCCACTGGGGAAGCCCTGTGGGTCTTCTAGTTACTCCTATTAGGGACACCAACTCATCCATGCCCTGGAAAATCCCTCAGTCCTGGGGAAACTGAGACAGTTGGCTCCTCATCACCACAATCCTTATTTTCACAAAGGATGAGCTGGGGTTCCAGGTGAAGTGATTTGTTTGTGAACATACAACACTTTGGTGGAGTCAGGAGTGGACCGATGGCAGCCTGGCCCTTAAAGGCCGCTCCTTTACTCCTCTTTCAGGCGTCAATGCAGCCCAGCTGAAACACACTGCCCAGCCCCTCTTGCAGTTAAGAGTGGCCATGTGAGCAGATCTTAGGCAAAAGCGGGAGAAACAGAAACGTTGTGGGATTTCTGGGAAAGCTGCTTAAGGACGAGAAGTGGGCCACTCTGTCCTTGCCTCCTTGTTCCTTCCTACTGCCTAAAATTGAAATTTGAGGGCTGGAGCCCAAGTAGCCATTTTGGATCATGAGGTGACCTTGAGGGTAGAAGCTATATGAAGGTATGATGGAAGGAGGGACCCTGGGCCCTGAGAGAGAGAGAGAAAGAGAGAATCTGTATGTACATATGGCATTCCAGTAAAGTGGTTAAGAGCATGAGCTCTGGGTTTATATCTTGACTTTGTCACTTAACCGGCTGTGTGACCTTAAACAACTTACTTAACGTCTCTGTGCCTGATTCCTCATTAGCAAAATGGGAGAGAAAAATAACATTTACTTGGTTAGATGTTGTAAGGATTAAAAGTACAAGCAGAGTATTTAGAACTGGGTCAGAGACAAAGGCGCTGTTCACGGCAGCAGCTATTGACAATATTTTTGCTTGTGCACAGAGAGAAAAATCAGAAGCCTGAAGATCGACTGCTATAAAGTCAACCCTGCAGAGAGAGCTGGGGTGACTGTAACCATTGCCTTTAAATTAGGTTGAGAAGAAATAAGGCTTCAGAAACTTCTGTGAGACATTTAGGTATTTACTGAGTGCCTTGTTGGTGAGAAAGAAGCAATTAAGAGAAAGCAACGCCCCCTGCCCTGGAAAGCAAAGGTGGGGACAGACAGGCAGGGTCCCCACTCACAGCGTTGGGCCGCAACTCCTCCTTGTGGAAGAAGCCCCCGGTCATCATCTTCTTGCTGAAGGTCATCACGTCCGCCGGGTCATCCAAGCCCCAGTGCTCGTGGGCCCAGAACTTGCCGGTGCAGCCTCCTCCAGTCTGAACCTCGTCCACCAAGAAGGCACAGCCGTGCTGGCGCAGGCGGGGTGAGGGAGACATGAACACCGCGCGCACCTCGCCCACCTCGGGCCCCCCCTCGGACCTCGGATCCCCGAATCCAGCCCAAGAGCCACTGCTTTCTGAACCTCGCACCCGGCCCGTGTTCTCAGGCTGTGCAAAACCAAACGAAGGCTTAGGAGGGCAGTTCCTGCAGGGCTGTGTCTGCGCGTGGCCTCCCACTGCCCAACTGGAACAAAATCGGAACATCAAAGGCTCCTTGATCCACTGGCTTTGGTTCCTGAGCAGGCCAACGTGCTCAGAAGGAGGCGTGCCCCGATGGTAAGGCGCTCCGTTTCCCAAACTTCAGGTGCCATGTTTGCCAGCTCTGCTCAGCACCTGGACTATTGTTATTATTGGTCTTAATTTTGGCCACACCATGCTATAGGCAGGATCTTAGTTCCCGGAGCAGGGATCGAATCCCTGCCCCTTCAGTGGAATCGCAGAGTCCTAACCAGTAGACCACAAGGGACGTCCACCTAGACTATTATTTACTTAGCATCTGTGTTTAAATAAATTTTTATCACCTTTATCTGTAAACTGACTGCTTGGATGGACCAAGACACATTAAAATAGATATGCAGGCATGCTAAATGCTTCAGTCGTGTCCGACTCTTTGCAACCCTGTGGACTGTAGCCCGCCAGAATCCTCTGTTCATGGGATTCTCCAGGCAAGAATACTGAAGCGGGTTGTCATTCCCTTCTCCAGGGGATCTTCCCAATCCAGAGATCAAACCCACATCTCTTATGTCTCCTGCATTGGCAGGCAGGTTCTTTACCGCTAGCGTCATTTGAAAGTGAAAGTCGCTTAGTTGTGTCCGACTCTTTGAGACCCCATGGACTACACAATCCATGAAATTCTCCAGGCCAGAATACTAGAGTGGGTACCCTTTCCCTTCTCCAGGGGATCTTCCCAACCCAGGGATTAAACCCAGGTCTCCTGCATTGCAGGCGGGTTCTTTACCAGCTGAGCCACAGAGGAAGCCCACAGGGTCATCTGGGAAACCCCAAATAGACATGATATTAAAGTTTGTTCATTTGGTTTCTGTGGAGAGTGAACCACAATGGGCTGAAAGATGAGGTGGGATCCCCAGAAAGAAAAGGGACGAGGGGGCTGAGGCTTTCCCTGGGACCTTCTCTTGTTTGAGAGTGTCCCTAAGATGGAACCTGCCTGCAAAGCGGGAGACCCGGGTTTGATCTCTGGGTTGGGAAGATCCTCTGGAGAAGGAAATGGCAACCCACTCCAGTATTCTTGCCTGGAGAATCCCATGGACAGAGGCGCCTGGCGGGCTACTGCCCATGGGGTCGCAAGAATTGCACACGACTTAGCGACTAAACCACCACCACCACCTAAGGTGGCAGGTTGGAGGCTGACTTTGGAAGAAGATTTTAGGGAAGAATTCCCTGTCCTGCCGTCAACCCCAAGTTTTCTATCCACGAGGCCCACAGGTGGCCTCTGAAACATCTGGAAGTTTACAAGGAGTCCAGGCTCACCCTTTGCCCTGGAAAACCAACTAACTGGCCCCGGGCACTGACCTTCCTGGAGATGTCTCTCAACTTCCGGAAGAAGTCGTCCGACGCGTGGTTGTCTCCGCCCTCAGACTGGATGGGCTCCACAATGATGCCGGCCACCGTCCTCTTCTTCTTCCTGTATTTCACGATCAGGTCCTCCACCTGGATTAAAGGGGGCCGGGACAAGGGCTCGTGGGGGCTCTTGGGCAGCCCCCGAGGAGGATGGGCATGGGGGTGCTGTGGACCCCTGGAAGTTATGCTGACGATGTCATGGTGTCTTATCATTAGAATATACAGTGGAGAAAAGACAGTTTCTCTTTAGCAAGTGGTGCTGGGAAACCTGGACAGCTGCATGGCAGTCAGTGACGTTAGAACACACCCTCATGCCTCACACAAAGTAAACTCAAAATGGCTTAAAGACGTAGACATAGACACAACACCACAAAACTCCTAGGACAGAACATAGGCAAAACATTCCCTGGTATAAATTTTAGCAACCTTTTCTTAGGTCAGTCTCCCAGGCAATAGAAATAAAAGCAAAAATAAACGGGACCTAATCAAATGTATAAGCTTTTGCATAGTGAAAGAAACCATAAGCAAAACAAAAAGACAACCAATGAACTGGGAGAAAATGCTTGCAAATGATGCAACAGACAAGGGCTCAATTTCTAAAATATACAAACAGCTCATATAACTCAGTAACAAAAAACCAAATGACCCAATCAAAAAATGGTCAGGAGGCCTAAATAGACATTCCTCCAAAGAAGGCATACAGATGGCCAACAGGCACATAAAAAGATGCTCAACATCACTAATTATTAGAGAAATGCAAGTCAAAAGTACAGTAACTTACAACCTCACACCAGTCAGAATGGCCGCCATCAAAAGTGTACAAATAATAGATGCTGGAGAGGATGTGGAGAAATGGGTACCCTTCTACATTAAAATCATTAAAAAAACATTGAAGCATAGTTAATCTACAGTGTTGTGTTAGTTGCTGGTATAAAGCAAACTAAGTTACACACACACAAACACACACATATTCTTTTTCAGATTCTCCTTCCCTATAGCTCATTAAAAGATGCTTACTCCTTGGAAGGAAAGTTATGACCAACCTAGATAGCATATTCAAAAGCAGAGACATTACTTTGCCAACAAAGGTTCGTCTAGTCAAGGCTATGGTTTTTCCAGTGGTCATGTATGGATGTGAGTTGGACTGTGAAGAAGGCTGAGCACCGAAGAATTGATGCTTTTGAACTGTGGTGTTGGAGAAGACTCTTGAGAGTCCCTTGGACTGCAAGGAGATCCACCCAGTCCATTCTGAAGGAGATCAGCCCTGGGATTTCTTTGGAAGGAATGATGCTAAAGCTGAAACTCCAGTACTTTGGCCACCTCAGGCGAAGAGTTGACTCACTGGAAAAGACTCTGATGCTGGGAGGGATTGGGGGCAAGAGGAGAAGGGGACGACAGAGGATGAGATGGCTGGATGGCATCACTGACTCGATGGACGTGAGTCTGAGTGAACTCCGGGAGTTTGTGACGGACAGGGAGGCCTGGCGTGCTGTGATTCATGGGGTCGCAAAGAGTCGGACATGACTGAGCGACTGATCTGATCTCTGATAGCTCATTACAAGAAAAAAAAGTTTTTAACTGTTAACAGTGATGGAGTAGTAAGAAAAGCATCTGATTTTCCCCAAGTGGTTATATTTCTTGGAGTCTTGTTCTAAAACAGGCATCATCTTATAAATAATTAAGGAATAGTAATTGTGATACTTCATTAATAATTTAATAATTATACTTAATCTAAAAAACCCAAACCACATACCCAGATAGAGTAACAAGTGCAATCTTTCTCTGTTATGCAGAATTAAAGGAAAATCATCTATGTGAATGATGTAATTTTGGTCTCTGCCTCACCAATGGCCCCATGGAAGTGGTCAGATGCTTTTTTTGCTTTGAGTGTCATTTGCAATTTGTCATTGCATGGCTATTTTTCCATTTATTTGTCCAGTGCTGTGTTTCTGACTAGTCTGCACTTTCTGATAGGATGCAGAAGAGACACATGTCTATCCAGCACTTGGAATGCAGCTGGTCCAAACTGAGATGTACTTTACGTCTAAAACACACCCAGCAGTTTGAAGGTTCAACACAAAAAAAGCATATAAAAATATCTCATCAATAATTTAAAAATATTAATGACGTGTTGACACAGTAATATTTTGGGATACACTGGGTTCAATAAAATGTTATTAAAATTATTCTCCCAGGTCTTTTTACCTTTTAAAAATATGACTAGGAAGGCTGTGAGGACTTGTGGCTGGCCTTATTTTGCTTGGACTCCATCATCTTGCTTCTTTTATTTACCACTAAATAGCCAGGTGGGTCAGCGGTAAAGAATTTGCCTGCAATGCAGGGGATGTGGGTTCGATCCCTGGATTGGGAAGATCCCCTGAAGCAGGAAATGACAACACACCCCAATATTTTTGTCTGGGAGATCTCATGGACAGAGGAGCCAGGAGGCTACAGTCCATAGGGTCGAAAAAGAGTCGGATACAACTTAGTGACTAGACCACGACAACAACGAAATACCTAGCACCTAGTTCACACCTAGTACACGAAACCTATTAATTCAAAAGAAAGATGTGGGTAAGAGGGAAACCAGCCTGATCTGAGCTCAAATCCAAATCTGAACAGGGATGAACAGTGATAGCCACTCCCCACCTGCCCCCTCAAACAACACAATCCTTTCAACATCTTACATGGAACCCTAATATCTGGGACAGATCAAGGTGGGGCTGTTGGTTGAAGTGAAGGCGTGGTGACCAGGGTCGCCCATCCTTAGCCCCCGACCCTGCAACCTCCAGGGCTCTCCCAAAAGCCCCAGGATTCTGGCGAAGACTGAGACACAGGGGATTAGAGGATCCCCTGGAATCAGTTTCCCTATGAGCTGTCCCATATTCTTTCCATCAGTTCGTTTTCTCTTATTCTGGACTCAGTGAAGCTTGTCCCCAAAGAAACTTAAATGATACAGAAGTTGGTACCAGAAGCCGGGTGATGGAGGCTGGGTGGCAAAATCAGTGTCTCATTGCTTTTCCTAACATGGAACATCGGGACACGTGGCTCCCTGTCCCTCTGACCCACCCAGGGAGTGCCACATGGATCCCCAGACACTCTGTGTGTATTCCTCTTATCTGGGCTAATTCTCGGTGTGCTGAGGGTCAGGAAGGGGTGTTGAGGAGAGGACCGGGAGGGTCCGGGTGTTACCTCTTCTAGACAGCGGGCCTCTTCTTGTTGGTTCTCTTTCACAAACTCTTCCAGAGGATATTTCAGCCGTGGGAACGGTGCGATGGGCCAGTCGAAGGAGGGGATGTCGATCTTGTGAATGGCTTTGGAGTGCGTGGTTGCTAAGCAACCTAAGCCCAGCAGAACAGAAGAGCAGAGGTTGGCTTGGGGAAGGAAGGTGGACCATTCTTTTTTTTTTTTTTTTTAAAGAATTTCAAAGTTTGTGAATTTATTAAATTTTATGTTTTGGATCACAGAAAATGAAGATTGGATTTCTCATAAACAGAATTAACTCCTCTATCCATTACATCATTACATCACTGACTCATTACATCACTATAGGACCGACTCAATGGACATGAATTTGAGCAAACTCTGGGAGGTAGTGAAGCCTGGTGTGCTGAAGTCCATGGGGTTGCAAAGAGTCAGATACTACTTAGCGACTGAACAACAACAACAAATCCATTACATGGTCTCTCTAAAGCTTCATGTATGCCTGGTTTTAATCACAGTAGTTATAAAAACTTTAGGGCAGGTCAAGATACACTCTTAATTCCCAAAGTCTTTATCTATTAGATTTTTTTAAGGCAAAGATTGTACTTTTTTCATTTCAGAACTACTGTGCCTTCAGTGAATGGTACCTTCAATAAAGCAGGACCACAGCAAATGCTTTTTAATTATTTTTAAATTTACTTTTTAGGTGGAGTAAAATTGCTTTACAATATTGTGTTGGTTTCTGCCAGATTGTTTTTGAGAATGATATGGGGCAGCCTGGGGAGACCCGGTGCCCGCAGAACCCCAGTTCTGGGAACATCCTGAAGCTGAAGGGGCACAGTTGTGTCCCTCTGTGTGTGTGTGTGTGTGTGTGTGTGTGTCATTGCTTTCTGATTTATCACAGACTAACTCTTTGAAGGCAGAGAGGCAAGGGTTTAAATCCTAGCTCTGCCACTGAATGGCCGTGAATGTTCCTTCCCTTGCTGAGCCTCAGTTTCCACATCTGCAAAGTGGGAACAGCCACCCCTAGTCTGCAGAGAATGGTGTGCAATCAAGGAGACCATAAGTAGAAGCCGCCACGCCCGATCAGAGGCAGCTATTGCTGTTGTTGTTATTGTTACTCTACCTGCTACCTCCGGATCCCACAGCCCTCCTTACCCATGGTCCTCCCGTGGAAAGCACCCATGAAGGACAGGATGCTGTAGTCAGGGCACCCAGGGGCCTGGAACCAGGAAACAACCATCGGTCAGGATTGTGAACTAGGAACCTAGGTGGCTGCTCCCATGAACCTCGAGGAGCATGAAATCTCAGAGGAACCAAGGGTCCTTCGCAGGGGGAAGTTACAAACTGGACACCAGAGGTCAAAATCCAGCCCGTGGATTTTTTTCTTTTTTGTAAATCAAGAGGTTTCATGAGATACATTTCTGAACCTCTGTCTTCTCACAAGTTCTGCATCACGGGCGCCCATCTTTCCCGGCCAAGCCCGAAGGTGGGTGGGCGTGCTGCCCCAGGGCCCCCACCACCCCCCAGTCTCCTTTCCATCACCACCCCCCAGTCTCCTTTCCATCACCACCCCAGCTGTCGACGGGCTCTTCAAGTTCCTCCCAGCCCCTCTCCTTTCCCTGCTTTGGTGGCTCTGGCTCCCACAGCCCACAGGTGGGCCAGGTGTGGGGGTGGTACCTGCCACCCATGACCTGATGCTGAGCTGGGCCCCTCACAGGACATGCCCAGGCTTTGGATCAGCAGGAGGGGAGGAACACCAGCTTTCCCTGGCCCTCCAGGGCTGCCCCTGGGAGCATGAGGAATTCACGAACACCCAGGCCTCTCCTGGCCCTAAGTGAACGGCACAGCTGCACTGCCTTCTGACTCTCCACTCAGCAAGGAAATCAGACCTGCCTCCAGGCGACTCAGGAAGAGCTGCTGGGGACATTGCAGAGGCCACCCTGGGGGCCCCTGAGTCTCTGGGAGGTTGACCTGGCTCAACTCCACTGGGTCCCCGAGACTCCCAGGAAAAACTCTAGCACCTTCTCCCACAAACTCCAGAATACCCTCAGGTCGTTTTCCTTTATTCATCTCCAAATGTGATATGAGATGCAGCTTGTTTTATTACACTTCACAGATGTTTTTGTTTTTTTTTTTTTTTTTTTTACAAACCGGGACACCCTCCGACTTGAGGAGGACAGCAGGGGGTGCTGGGCTCACCTGGTTGACCATGCACGTCTCCAGCTCCTCTTTGGAGAAACTCGACTGGCCCCTTTCCTTGCTCTGACAAGATGGAACAGAAAAGATTCTCAGAGATGCTCTGGGACAGGGAGAGCTGCTGCTTTGCACCCACATCTAAGCCACGAGGGGGTGCTTTCTGAAGAGCTGCTCACACATGTCAATGTTACATGTATGGATGGAGGCCCGAGACTGTTCATAGTGCTTGCGATGAAACAGATGGACGGATAAGGCTCATCCTTCTTCTGTTGGCAACAGTGAAGATCTGTGAGATGGTACGTTATTCCAGGTAAACTAGCGTAGCACACTGGGGAGGTTTTGTACCATTCTCTGCTGGGATGTTTAGAAAGCCTTGACTAGCCAGTGGCCTTCCCTGGATTTTGGACATGGTCACTGATGTCCAATATTCTGCCCAACTTGGGTGAATAATTGGACAAGGGCTGACTGTGCAGCTGGGGGCTGAGGAGTCTGTGTGTGTGTGTGTGTGCATACGTGCACACGCATGCATGCCCCAAACCTCACCCGGTACCACATGAAGATGGTCTTGAAGGCGTTCTCGTTGGAGCAGGAGCCACAGGCCATCGTGATGAGCTGGGACATCCCTTTGGGAGCCACCTGTGGAGAGGGAAACAGTTGTGGGCTCCCCACTCCCCACCTCCCTCCAGCTGACCGCTACGTGCGGGCAGGGAACCAGGTATGGAGTCCTGGACGCAGCCAGACTGGGAGGGTGAGCGAGAAGCCAAGAAAGGCCTGGGGACTGGAGGCCAGAGAGGGAAAAAGGTGAATGAAGCCCATAGGTCCCTCCTGATGGCCCTCCCCACCACTGCCTGTACATTTTACAGGTGGGAAGTCAGGATTCCGAAGGACACTGATCGTTGTGGCCACTGAAACCCAAAGTCAGGGAGGACTGAAGGACACAGGCAAAGCTCCAGTTGTGGGATCCATGCTAATTTAAGTTCCCCTGGGTTCCCTTTCCCCCTACCCCACCCCCTAGCACGAGAGGGATCCCAGCTTTTCTTGCAAGGAAAAATTTAAAAAGACTCATCCTGAAAGAAACAGCAGGAAGAGTGAGACTAATGCAGAAACACCCCATCCTTAACTGCTACGGATGCCAACCCTTTCCTTCTCAGCTACTCTGGCTTCCTGAAGATCAGAGCCAAGGGCCAGCAGTGGGGAGGGCGGAGGTGGGTCCTCATGTTGCAGTCTGTCCCCATGGAGTCACTCACCGAGAGCAGGGACTCCCGGAGCTTCTCCACAAAGTTCTCCGGAGGAAGGATTCCGAGGGCAGGTCTGTTGATGAATGTGCTCTGCAAAAAAGCCAGGATGCCAGCAGTGATTTCTTGCCTGACCCAGGTCCCGCCCACCGGCGATGCTTTTCAGAGTGGATGTGTTTCACACTTCCAGGAATGACAGATTTTCCTGCACTTTTAGAGAAATCCACTAGGATGGCTCTGGGTTGAAAACAAAGTGTCAGTTTCTTGACTGGGGTATGGCGCTATCACTTTAAAGAAAGAATTGGTGCTGAAGGATTGACACTTTTGAACTGTGGTGCTGGAGAAGACTCTTAAGAGTCCCATGGACAGCAAAGAAATCAAACCAGTCAATCCTAAACAAAATCAACCCTGAGTATAAACTGGAAGGACTGATGCTGAAGCCGAAGCTTCAATACTTTGGCCACCTGATGCGAAGAGCCGAGTCACTGGAAAAGACCCTGATGCTGGGAAAGATTGAAGACGGGAGAAGAAGGGGGCAGCAGAGGATGAGATGGTTAGATAGCATCACTGACTCAATGGGCATGAATTTGAGCAAACTCTGGGAGATAGTGAAGGACAGGGAAGCCTGGCATACTAGTCCATGGGGTCGCTAAGAGTAGGACACGACTTGGCGACTGAACAACACCAAAAAGTTTTATTTAAGAAGGATGCCTTGATGGCAGCCTCACGTTGACAAACTGCCCGACTGCTTTTCCAAAGATTCCCAGCACACCTTGCAGCCTGTGCTCTGCAACAGAAGAAGCCACCCCAAAGAGAAGCCTGTCCACTGCAGCTACAGAGTCGCCCCTGCTCCCTGCAACTAGAGAAAAGCCTGTGAAGCAATGAAGACCCAGCACAGCCAAAAAATAAATAGATAAATAAATAAAATTATTTTAAAAATTATCAAACAAATTTGAAAAAAAAATTTAAGTTTTATTTATTTTTTGGCCCCACTAAGTGGCTTGTAGGATCTTAGCTCCTTGACCAGGGATCAAACCCATGCCCCCTGCTGTGGAACCATGCTGGACTATCAGGGAATTCCCAGTTTATGGGTTTGTTGAAATCCATAGAATTGTACATGGCAAAGGATGGATCTGACCTCATGTGAATTATATTTTAATTAAAAAAAAAAAACAAAAACGAGAAAGAGGTCTCAGTAACTGTAAGTTTTAAAGAGTGAGGTGTAGGAGAGCAATCGGATGAAGAAGCTGGCTAATGAAAGAGCTGCCGATGAAGAGAAGTAGCATTAGAAAACTCCCTTTTTTTGATAGAGGCAGGTCTAGAGAAGGATTCCCTCTGTAAGGAAATCTACAGTGCATACCTGACACTACACAGACACTCGCTTCTGAAACCCAGGAAACGAGGGAGCGTCACTCAACCAAAAGGAGAACCACTCTAAATGCCAAAATTAGGTTAAGCAAACAAAGGCACATTCACTGATGATAATGTTGTGTTGCTGGTAAAATGGCATGTCCAAAGTCACAGTTGTATGTTAGGGTTCACTGAGTGGTGTACCTTCTGTGGCTGTTGATAAATGTATCAGCATGTGTCCACCCTTATGGAAAAGATGCAAATGGAAATGCAAATGGGGATAAGAACAGAGCTGATCTGTCTCTCCAGGTGCAGCCAGTGCCCCCTGAAGGATCAGCAAGAGTCTGAGTGGGGTCTGCACAGCGGATAAGCAATGAGGTCATCAAGAAGAGGATTGGGGGATTTTCCCTGATAGTCCAGTGGTTAAGACTCCATGGTTTCAAAGCAAGTGAAAGTGTTAATTGCTCAGTCATGTCTGACTGTTTGCAACCCCATGGGGCTATAGTCCACTAGGCTCCTCTGTCCATGGAATTCTGCAGGCAAGAATACTGAAGAGGGTTGCCATTCCCTCCTCCAGGGGATCTTCCTGACCCAAGGATCAAACCCACATCTCCTGCATTGCAAGCAGATTTTCTGCCATCTGAGCCACCAGGGAAGCCCTTCAATGCAAGGGGCCCAGGTTCAATGCCTGGTCCAGGAACTAAGATCCTGTGAGTCAAGTTAAAAAGTAAGGAAGGATTGACTGAGCCTGGAAATTCTCAGGCACCCTTCTCTCTCAGACTCAGCTATGTAAATAAACTCAGCGCAAATCCAAACAGGAGGAAACTCAAGGACAGGCGGGCCCCAGCACCCATCCTCCCGTGGCACTGTGATTCGGCGTGGCTGGCTAGACTTCGTGGTAGCCTCGTGTCTCGGTTGGTTTTTCTTCTTTGTGACTAGCTGCATAGGTCTAATAACAATGGGGGGGAGTTAACCCTTTTCACTGTAGAGCCGGGGAAATGGAGGACCAGAGAGGTCAAGCAACCTGCCTCAAGTCACACAGATAGAAAGAGGCAGAACCATGAGTCAAACCCAGGTTGGCTGACTTCCGATCCCATCCTCTGCCGGCACTGCAGGCAGCCTCCACCTGAAACTATAGATGCTGTTGGTAAGTAGGCTTGGCAGAGACCGGAGACCTTGGGTGGCCTGTGGGAGGTGCTGAGCGGTCTTTTGTTTTGGCTTCAAGACATTCATTATGTTCCCTGGAGAAGGAAATGGCAACCCACTCCAGTATTCTTGCCTGGAGGATCGCATGGACAGAGGAGCCTGGCGGGCTACAGTCCATAGGGTCACAAAGAGTCAGACACGGTTGAGCAACTAAGCACACACACACACAGTCAATGTGCCTCTGAGGAAACCAAACACATCATGAGTTCAGGGTGGAGGGGAATTGCCAGCACAGGTAGATGGCTGGGCCGACTGCCGCTCTGGGCCCAGGCAAGATGTGGGGGTGGTGTTCTTGTTCGGCAAAGCGTGGCATTCATTAGGAACAGAAGGTATCTGGGACTCTGGGTAGCAGAATCAATTGAGGACAGGTTTCTAGAATCCTCGCCATCAGACTCAGCAGCTGTAAAGTGCAGAAGGAGGAGAATGGGCTTTGGTTTAAGTGGCTGTGCAACCTGGGGCAAGTCACTTAACCTCTCTGGTCCTTATTTGAGAAAATGAGGATGCCTTCCTGGGTGCTCGTCAGGAGCCAGTGAGAGGACATAGCCTACAGATGAGGCAGGAGCTAGTCCTGAAGGACAGAATCACGCAGGTGGAAAGGCCTGGAGGTCACATTGATGTCTTAGCTGACAAGGTCAGCTGCCCTATGACCAGCCCAGCCAAAGACCACGGATGTCAGTCGGCACTCATCGTTCATTGCAGTGACCAGGTACATGCAATGACCAGTGATATTGTATAGCCTGTGAGCAGTGTGATGAGGCCGCCCCGGGGACATAAGAAGTTTTAACTGCAACCGGTTAGATCCAGGTGACCCAGGACATGAATTATAGATGATGTGGTTGGGGTATGAAAGGGTTGATAAGCACCATCTCAAGACTTCAATGACTTGGCAACAGCCTGCCCAGGACAGGTAAAAAACACCACGACCACCACCTGAGCGCATCTTGGGCTAAGAGTTTGGAAGACATCAATCAAGGTCGTCTTGTCTGACGCCTCAGATGTACTCTGCTGAGCTTGTGGCGGTCATCGGTCACTTCTCTGAGGCTCTGCCAGTCTCCCTGCCCCATACCCAGCCCTCTGCAAGAACGACATCAGCTCAGACTGTGATCTAGACCTTGATCCAGACTACGGTCTAGGTGGCAATCTAGGCAGATCTGATTTGTGATCCAGACACTGGTCCAGACTATTCTGGACTGTAGCCTAGACTGTGATCGTGTTATCGAGGTCAGCACCAAGGACAGTGCCCGGCACACAGTAGGTATTCCATCCATCATTAAGTGAACAGATGTTAAGGAATGAGGCTGGGACTTCCCTGGTGGTACAATGGATGGGAATTCGCCTGCCAATGCAGGGGACACAGATTCAATTGCTGTTCCGGGAAGATTCCACACGACAGGACCAACTAAGTCCACACGCCACAGCTATGTAAGCCTGTGTGCCTACAGCCTGTGCTCTGCAACAAGAGAAGCCACTGCATTGAGAAGCCTGTGTGTCACAAGGAAGAGTGGCCCCCGATCACTGCAACTAGAGAAAGTCTGCTTTGCGGCAATGAAGACCCAGTGCAATCAAAAAAATAAAAATAAATTAATTAATTTTTAAAAAAAGAAAGAAATGAGGCTGAAGAAGCAGGAGCCAGATCACAAAGGGCTTTGCATGTGAAGAGGAGGAGCTGGGAGGCATCCTGAAGGCAGTGGGTACCAGGATCGGGTTCCAGGCACAGAGCAGTTTGGAGGATGGTTTGGAGGAGGTGAGAATGGACATGGAGGTGGGAGGAAGGGATGGAGAGGGGCTGATGGGAAACTCCAACTGGAAGAGGGGGAGCTAGGACTGGTCCCCGCCTGGCTGGGGGAAGGGAGGATGAGGGGTGGTGTCCAGGTTCTTGGCAGGGATAGGTGGACGCAGGGCATTCCCCACGCCCCTGCCCCGGCAAATCAGAATCCCTGGGCCTGGAAATCACGTGCTGTTGGGGCCACTCTGCCTCCGGAGGCAGCTGACACGGCAAATGTGTCTGGCGTGTTTGTTGACACAGTTTTTTAGCACCAACTGCTGAGGCATCTGGGATCCGCAGAACGTTTCGAAACAAAGCCGGGCTCTGAATGTAAACACACGCTCGGAGACACCAACAGGCCTCGCCAGACACCCTGGGTTTGGGGGGTGGGGGGACGAGGCTTCTGCCAGAGCAGCTCCTGAACTTGTCAACCCATCAGAGGTGAGAGCCATCCCCAGGTCCCTCCCAGGCAGGTACACCGGCCCACAGGTAAAGAGGAGCTGAGTTCTTTCCTGTTATCTTCTGCTGCTTCTTTATGGCTGGAGAGGGGACTTCCCTGCTGCTCCAGTGGTTAAGAATCCTCCTTGCAGTGCAGGGACATGGGTTCGATTCCTCGCTGGATAACTAAGACCCCACATGACGTGGAGCTTTGCCCCAACTACTGAGCCTGTGCTGTAGAGCCCGCACACTGAACTAGAGAGCGTGTGCGTGCTCAGTCGCTTCAGTCGTGTCCAACTCTTCGAGACCCCATGGACTGTAGTCCGCTAGGCTCCTCTGTCCGTGGGATTCTCCAGGCAAGAATGCTGGAGTGGGTTGCCATGCCCTCCTCCAGGGGATCTTCCCATCCCAGGGATCAAACCTGCAGCTCCTGCGACTCCTGCATTGGCAGGCAGATTCTTTACCCATTGAACCATGATGGGGGGAAGCCCAGGGAGTCCTTGCACTGCAACCAAAGATCCTGAATGACACACACAAAGATCCACGTGCTGCAACTGAGACCCAAGACAGTCAAATATACAAATATTATAAAAAATAAGAGTTGGTTCCTGCCGGGGTCAGGCTTTCAGTCCTCCTGTCTTTCGTTGATTTCTTTTTGGGAATCACACCCCTTATGTGTGGACATGATGTCACACTCTGAGAAAAATGGAAACCCTAATGATGCGTGGCGCACGGGGTAGGGGGTGGGCTGGGGAGTGGCCAGAGGGAAAACTGTCCGGGGATCTGGGGATCTGCTGAGGCTGACCGTGTGTGCACACTGCTGTAGAGATGGACTGGCTTTGTCTACGTCTTGTATCGTGGGACGCATGACTGTGTCACCAACAGACACACTGGAAGGTCCACAGCAGTGGCCTTTGTGAGAAGTGACTCAGATGCTCATCCGAGGTAGGTAGGATGCTAATTACAGTGCGTTCACACAATGGAACGATTAAAGCCGGGAGGATGGATGCCCTGTGGCTACCAAGGACACATCTCCAGATGGATTTTGAGTGAGATAAGCCAGATGTGATAAAGAGCACACACAGTACGATTCTGTCCATGTGCTGTTAGAAGTAAGGGGAGGCTTCCATGGTGGCTCAGTGGTAAAGAATCTGCCTGCAATGCAAGAGATGCAGGCGCGATCCTGGGGTCAGGAAGATCCCCTGGAGAGGGAAATGGCAACCCACTCCAGTATTCTTGCCTGGAGAATTCCATGGTAGAGGAGCCTGGTGGGCTACAGTCCTTGGGGTCACAAAGAGTCGGACATGACTGAGTGACTAACGCTTCACACTTCTTCATACGTACAGACACACCATGCATCATAGGTGTGTTGTGGGCACCATTATGGCTTCCAAGAAGATACCTTACTCTTATCCCCTCCCCACAACTGTGACTGTTACACAGCAGAGGGGGCTTTGCAGGTCTTATTAAGCTTCCTATTCAGCTCAGAAAGGAGACAGTCCTAGATCTTCTGGGTGGGCTAACTGCAACCACACGAGCCCTTGGCTCAGGGCAGAGGCGGAGAAGGGATACAAAGAGAGCAGGATCATACACTGCTGGCTTGACGGTGGAAGGATCACGTGAAACGAACTCTGCCAACGACCTGAATGAGCCCCAAAGCAGATCCTCCCCCGGAGCCTCCAGCTAAGAGCTGACCTCAGCTTTGTGAGCTGCGAGGCAGAGCATTCAGCTTTGCTCACCGGATTCTAGACCCATAAGATCTGTGAGACCCCAAACGGCTGTTGTCTTAAATCCCTAGGCTGGTGGTAGTTTGTGATGCCAGCAACAGGAAACTAAAACAGGGTGGTTTTAAAGTTTCATGGTTGGGGAGGATAATTGGGGAAATAATGTCTAAAAAGCCTCTGGAGAGACTTCCCTGGTGGTCCCGTGATTAAGACTCTGTGCTTCTACTACAGGGGTTGTGGGTTCAATTCCTGGTTGGGGAACTAAGATCCCACATGCAGAATGGTGCGGCCAAAAAAAGACTCCTTAAGCGAGTGATAATGGGAAGAAAAAGTTGAGAAACACTGGGTAACAGGGGACAATTCATTCAGTAGTACGCTTCCCTGATGGTTCAGATGGTAAAGAATCTGCCCGCTATGCAGGAGACTTGAGTTCTATCCTTGGGTCGGGAAGATCCCCTGGAGGAGGGCATGCAACCCACTCCAGTATTCTTGCCTGGAGAATCCCGTGGACAGAGGAGCCTGGCGGGCTACAGTCCATGGGTCGTAGAGTCAGGCACGACTGAAGCGACTAAACGCACGCACACAGCACGCTGAGTGTGCACGCACATCTCCATGTGTGTTACAGCCAGCGTCATCAGTCAACAGCCCCGCCACCGAGAAGAATCTGGCTCCAAATGGTAGCGATGCCAAGGATGGGAAATTGCCCCAGCCCCTGCCTGCCACCCCACCACTCTTGGACCTTTCCTGCCTCTTCCGATCCGGCTGCCATGCCCTCTTTCGCTCCTGAAGCTCCTTGCACCTCTCCCTCCCACCCTCCACTCCCTACAGGGACCACTCTCCCCCAACCCTCAGCCCGTCCATCCTTAAAAAAGCCCAGCTCCCTTGGGTTTTTTATCTCCAGCACCTCTTCTGGCTGTGTGACTCTGGACAAATACTTAACCTCTCTGGGCTCAGCTCCCTCATCTGTAAAACAGGGATAACAACAGTAGCCGCCTCAGAGACTTGGCAATATTCGATCTGTGCCGGCCACAGTCTTTATACGTATTATGCTCTTAATTATTGCTCATTATTATCATGATCATTGTCTTGTGCCCACACAGCACTGATTGTCTCGCTCGGTGGCGTTTCCTATGGCTGCGATTCTCTGCTTATGTGTGTGGTTAACTGGCTGCCTCTGTGGGAGCAGGGCGCAGTGTTGGCAAGGCATTCCAAGGGCTTACCACACAGTATGGACTCAACAAATATTTCAGGGAGGACTGAATGGATGGACCATTTCCAAAGGCTGCCCCAGTCAGCCTCTGAATCTCCATGAACACAACCCGGGGCACTCACCATATTTTGAGGCTGTTGAACGAGTTTCATGAGAGCAGGATGGTTGTAACCTGGGGAGAGGAAGATACAGTTAGAGACCAGCATCGTATCTGGGGGTCCCCTGCCCTTCACCCCATCGCCTGCCTCCTCCCTTCCCTTCCAACCCTGCAACCCTTTTCACACACAAAGGCCCATTCCTGGGGCCCTGCCTGGGAAACGCCCTGTAACTTCACTCTGTCGGATGCAGGGGCTGTGGACTGGGGCAGTGGTGTGAGGACCCGGGGAGAGAGTGATTAACACTCTTCCTCCGTCTCTCCACCACTCACCCCACCCCCAGGGGTGCCGGGACCAAGGTTGGGAATTGCTTGTTCCTCAAGTAAGGAACACTCTGGGGGTTTTCCCAACTGACCTGTGGCCAGAGGTCTTTGGGCTCTGACTCTTAGCACGCTACCTGGATGTTGATAACTTTTCTGCCTCAGTAGATAAAGGCAGTGTCAGGGAATCACATTAAGCCACAGATGCAACTTTTCTTATTGGCTTCAGAAAGAAAGATGAAAGCAGAGCTAGCCCCTCTGATCAGGAAATCCTATTGCTGGATTTTTTTTTTACCACACCGAGCAGCAGGTGGAATCTTAGTTCCAGACCAGATACTGAACCTGTGCCCCCTGCGGTGGAAGCGCAGAGTCTTAGCCACTGGACCCTCAGGGAAGTCCCTGCACACCCGAGTCTTTGATGTCATGGGGCGCCCCCTGCCCACACCGCAGGGCAGGGGTAGCTGTCTGGAGGCTGCTATTATAGAAGTAAGCTTAGGAGGCAGAATCATTGGTGCAAACCTTCAGGCTCCTTGGATGGCCGTGGGGAACCCTGAAACCCCTTGAAACTGACTCCCTATTGATGGGCCTGAGGTGATATTAAAAGATCCGACGTTATAGGATGGTTGTAGGGATTAAGTGAGAGAACACGGAAGACATTATGCATGCAGGCTAGGTTGCTTCAGCAGACTCTTTGCAACACCATAGACTGTAGCCTGCCAGGCTCCTCTGTCCATGGGATTCTCCAGGCATGAATACTGGAGTGGGTTGCCATTCCCCTCTCCAGGGGATATTCTTGACCCAGGGATCCAACCTGAGTCTCTTACATCTCCTGCACAGGCAGGCAGGTTCTTTGCCACTAGGGCCACTTGGGAAGCCCTTGGAAGACACTATGCCAGACAGCAAATTTTCAATAATTATTAGTTAAAAAAAATTATTTCAATGACTACAGATGTAAAATAAAGGTGGCCAGAGACAAAACTTTTAGAACTTCTGGCCTTTTAAAAGAATAATTTTATTTATGTATTTATTTTGAGTTGCTCTGGGTTTTCGTGGCTGTGTGGGCTTTTCTCTAGTTTTGGAGAGCTGGGGCTACTCTCCAGTTGTAATGCGCGGGCTTCTCATTGCGGTGGCTTCCCTTGATGCGGGGCACAGGCTCCAGAGCTCGGGTTCACAAGCTGGGGCACACGGGCTTAGTTGCTCCAGGGCGTGTGGGATCTTCCTGGATCAGGGATCGAACCTGTGTCTCCTGTATTGGCAGGTGGATTCTTTACCACTGAGCCCCAGGGAAGCCCTGAACTTCTGGTCTTTTAACAACTGCTGCCAGTCTGATCAGCCCGATTCCCCTAGCCTCATAGAGATGCCGGCTGGCTGGGGATTTGAGCTGAAGGAGCCCTGGGTGGTGGTGGAGAGGATGTAGGGGTTAGCCAGGAAGAGACGGGCCCACGGTTTCGGGATAATGCGAGATTTTACCCCTTTCACTCTGGTAGGACATGGAGAGACAGATTCGTAAATCTCAGACTCCAAGTCACCTTCAGAGGCCAGCCAAGCTACAAACAGCCTGTGCCCATCCGCCCTGCCTCTCCCTCCTGCAGTAGGACAGCCTTGCTCTGGATGGCCAGGAGGTGAGCCTGCTGAGAGAGATACTTTCTTGGCCCAGCCACCCCTCTTCCAGCTGCTTTGTGTGCATGTATCCTGGGGGGAGGGGGACACTGAAAGTGGCTCCAGCCACCTCCTCTGGCAAATTGCCCCTGATGAATGGAAGCCGCGTTGCCTGAAAGATGGCATCCTTCCCCCTGGCAGCTGATGCGCGATGACCCGACTGGCCCAGGGGGGCCAAAAGATCAGCCTCTTCGCATTGGTCTGGGATTGACTTTGGGGTGCAATTCACATTCCAGAGCCCCCACTCCCACCGCCCTGTGGAATCAGGCTGTGGCTGGTCTCTGACTGAGACCTCATCCTTCTTCACCTCCCCTTTGCTCTCTGCTGTTTCTCTCCCTCTCCTTTCCATAGCTCTGCGCCACCACCCCCCCGCCCCCAGCTCTCCCTTAATTAACCACTGTCACTGAATCCCCACCTCCGACCTTCTTCCAGGAGTCCTAAGACTGCTGATGTTGGCCACGGGTTCACATCCTGCCTGTGCTTCCTCTCCAAACTCTGCTTATCTACCTACAAAATGGGTATATTCACCCAGACCCACACTTGTCAGGTTTTGGGGGAGGAGTAAATGAGAAAAGACACGTAAAGTTCCTTTTCTAATACACCCTCTGCAAATGACTTGTTCTTTTCCTCTGCCCTTGAGGGAAGTGTCTGGCCACACACAAGGATGTGTCTCTTGGAAGGAGGGACTGAAGTCCAGATAACCATGACTAACACAGAAAGAAGCTCCATCCAAGGCTTTATTTTCCAGCTCTTACCTATAGGGACCGAGGAGATCTGGGAATAAAGATCCAACATCCGGTTGCCGTCCACATCCACCAGGTAATTGCCTCGACTCTCTTCATAATTGCAGAAAAAGTGCACAGCCTCTGCATTCTTGAGGAAAGAAGAGACTGGATCAGGCTCACTGAAATTCCCTAGACCCCCAGTCTTTCAGGACTAAGCTTGAACTGCTGAAGTAAAGCGCCTCCCTGATGGCTCAGACAGTAAAGAATCTGCCTGCAATGCAGGAGTATGCATGCTTAGACGCTTCAGTTGTGTCCGACTCTTTGTGACCCCATGGACTGTAGCCCACCAGGCTCCTCTGCCCATGGGACTTTCCAGACAGGAATAATGGAGTGGGTTATCATGCCCTTCTCCAGGAGATCTTCCTGACCCAGGGATCAAACCCGTGTCTCTCATGTCTCCCTCACTGGCAAGTGGGTTCTTTACCACTAGCACCACCTGGGAAGGCCCTGCAGTGCAGGAGACCTGGGTTCAAACCATGTCCTGACCATTTAAAGACACATGGATGGGGTCTGTGGTTGTTGACAATGTAGGATTTTTTTGCCCTGCAGGTAATTATAAATACCTAGGTGATTTGCTTTATAATCATTTATGATGCTGTGGATTTGTATTTGATGATTTTTTTTCCTGTATGTGTTTTATTTATCCCAATAAAAAAGATTGAAAAATAAATCTGAAGAAAATTCTGGAAAGTTAAGATGTATATGGTAAGTTTTAGGGCCTAAGAAAACTAAAAAACAATAGTGATTATATATTGATAATATAATATATATATAGTATATAGTGAAAGAAATGAAAATGGTACACTAGAAGATTTTCACATTATGTACCAAAAATTAGTAGAAACCAAGGTGAGGAAGAAAAAAGACAAGAGAAAGAGAGAGAACAAAAAATAAAACTGGGGACTTCCCTGGTGGCTCAGCAGCTGACTCCTTGCTCCCCCTGCAAGGGGCCTGGGCTCAATCCCTGGTCAGGGAACTAGATCCCACATGCCACTGCCCCAGTGCAGCCAAATAAACAAATGTTATAAATTAAAGAAACCAGAAAATAAAACTGAACCTGTGAATACAACTACATCAATGGTAACATTAACTGTGCATGGATTAAGCAAGTCAATAAAAGAAAAATCAGAAACTATCTGACTGGATTAAAAGATTCAGTGATATGCCATCTACATGAGATATATTTTAAATTCTAGAATACAAATTAGGTTGAGAGTAAAAAGATAGGAAAAGCTACATAATTCTCACAGTAATCATAAGGAAGCTGGATGTTTTATACTAATATCAGATGAAACAGGTAAACAAACAAGACGTTTCTAGAGGTAAAGAGAGGCATTTTATGATGACAGAAGGGTCCATCCACAAAGAAGACCATAAACATGTAAGCGGCTGATATTGTTGTTTAGTTGCTCCATCATGTCTGGCTGTTTGGACCCCATGGACTGCAGCCTGCCAGGCTCCTCCGTCCATGGGATTCTCCAGGCAAGAATACTGGAGTGGGTAGCCATGCCCTCCTCCAGGAGTCTTCCTGACCCAGGGATCGAACCCAGGTCTCTGGCATTGCAGGCGGATTCTTTACCGCTGAGCCACCTGGGAAACCTGATATACAGCCCCAAATACATGAAGCAAAACCTGCCAGAACTGAAGGGAAATGATAATTCTGTAAGACTAGTTGGACACTTCAGTCCCTGGCTTTCAATAACGGATAGGACAACCAGGCAGAGGATTAATGAGGAAAGAGATGTGAACAACATTCAGAATCAGCAGATCTCACAAACACGTGTGGAACACCCCACCCAACAACAGCAGGGTATACATCCCTCTCAAGTGCATACAGAACATTTTCTAGAATAGACCACATGCTAGGCCATAAAAAAGGGTCAATAAATTTCCAAGGATTGAAATCATTCAAAATAAGTTTTCCAACCCCAGTTGAAGGAGATTAGAAATCTCAGAAGTTTGGGAAGTTCACCAAAATGTGGGAATTACACTATGTAAATAACCATTGAGGGACACCCCTCATTGGTGGTTCAGGGGCTGACTCCATGTTCTCAATGCAGGGGGTCAGATTCAATCCCTGGTCAGGGAACTAGATCCCACATGCCACAACTAAAGATCCCCCATGCTGCAAAGATCTAAGATCCTGCGTACTGAAACTAAGACCCACCTTAGCCAAACAAAAAATTAAAAAAAAAAAAAACAACCAAATCCCAATGAGTCAAAGAAGAAATAACAGATGAAATTAGGGGAAAAAAAAGGTTTAGAACAAAAGCATGTTTTATAAAAAGAATAAGCACAGATTAAGTTGTAACCAAGAAGCAAAGATAGGATTCCTCACTTACCTGAATTATATTCAACTGTTTCATTAGCTCCTGCAGGAGAGAAGAAAAAAAGCATCATAGCAAAGACACATACTTGCTTAAAATCTTTCATCTTTTCCCAAGTCTTGGGGCTTTTCCCCCTTCATGTCAATAACTTAATAGTTAGTCAACAATATTATACATATTTTTTTAAATCCTTAAGAGAAATAGTTGGTGGGAAATGGTTCTTGCCAGTTCAATTACCAGTACAACAGACAGCTTGGAGGGTCGGACACTTCAAAGATAACAATCAAGTAAACTAAAATATTTAACCAAAAAAAATTGAGCTGAAGATATTTATCTAATGTCCAGAAAAGCATGGGTTCTTTTTTTACTTAGGGAAAAAAAAAAAGCTCTAACACACCATTAGGAAAATAGAAATCTGCACCATTTATAATTATAATCTGAACATTCCATAAATCATTTGTACCATTATACTTAGCAACTGGGAATTATAAACTAGGGGTTTTACTATTACAAGGACTTCATTTCTGAAAAGAAGTCACAGAAAGTAAACTTTAGCAATTAGTGTCATAAAATCATATATTTCCATGTAAAAATACAAAATAATATTCATGATAAGAATATGAAATTTATTCCAGCTATTTTACTATTATTAAATTAAAATTCACCCCTCACCAATAGAAATATGCATGGAAAAAAGTCTTCTTTTGTTAGCAAAGAGCCATGCAAACTAGCTACAATCATTTACATCAGCACAAAGACTTCTAGTTTATTAAATAGTTTCAATGTCAAAAGAAACATGTTTTGACTTTTAAAAAACAAAGACACTGTGTATGGATAAAACCTGCAAAATATGCAGAGAAAAAATAAATTTGTATTACAAAGGTTTTCACTGTTATTTTTTAGATGCAAACATTAGAAACAGTATTGGACTCACAACCCAGAATCAAGGCTAACCAGACTTGCAAAGCGTGGTGTATGCAGATTTTGTAGCTTCTTTGGGGAGAAGCCGCAACACCCCTCGCCGTGTCTCTAACATCTATTCCATGGATTCTGAGCTGCCCAAAGTCTCTCACACACCATGCACTGTCACCCTGCGGGCTTGTCACCATTCCCCTTACCTAGAACAGAATGCACTCCTGCCAGTTCCTCCTTGTGGCCCTTCAAGATCAAGCTCAGGGAGGCATCTGCCATGCACGCCCTGGGCCACATCACACAGTCAGGTTCCTTCACTGTTGGTGGGATGCTCTGCCCCAGCCCCTGACTCTGGACTCAGAAACCAGCCATGTAACTTGCTTTGGCCAACAGAACGAGGTGGAAGTAATGGTGGGTCAGTGGGGAGCCTGGCTCAAGAGACATAGAGCAAGCACTCCTTTCCATCACCATGAGAACAAGCCCAGGCTGGCTGGCTGGAATATGAGAGACCCATGAGGCAGAGCCACATTACCACAGTGACCCAAGACAAGCCTAGCATAGATCAACTGGTGGGCAGTCATCCCTCAGGCACATAGATGAGCCCAACACAGCTGCCTACCCAACTGCCAGTTAACCATGGATGCATGAGCAACTTGTATGCTGTTGAGGTTTTGGGACTGTTTGTTATGCAGCACTATTACAGCAATTGATAACTGATACATATCCTCTAAGAAGACTTCTTTGACTTCTTATGGAAAGATGGCCTGGTTTAAAGTTCTGGATCTCTAGTAGTGAACTCTCTGAAAGCAGCTAAGGATACAGGGCCCTCAGCATGGCTGTGTTCTTGCCCCATGGGCCCTTTTTGCTCTTTTCTGAAACACACCACTCAAGTGTGCTCAACTCACCCGAGATCTAGGCCCTGGGACTTCCGTCTTCATCAAAGGTCCATCATAGTCAAATTCAACATCGACTTTGGCTGCAGCCTGACTGATGTGTCTGGATCCTGCAGTAAACACAGGTGGTGAGAAACCCCTGAGCACAGAGGATATGAGAATTCTGCGCTTACAACACTGGGAGTCCCCAACAGAGGCAGTGCCAGGGCCTGAGACCCACGCAAGCCTGACGATCCCAGAACTCTGAGTGTGGTCAGACATGGGTACCACAAGCACCCTGAGGATTTCAAGAAGTGGGAAAGCCTGGTGCCAGTGATGCTGTAGGCAAGCAGGCATGCTCACATCCCACTGTCGTGAGGCTAAGGTGATGCCGACTTCCTAGTCTTTTCGACTGAGCAAACTCAGTTTTCAGGATTCATCCGGAAAATAATTGGACCAGTGCAAAAAGATGTAGATTAAAAATATTCATCATAGCATTGTTTCTAACAACAACAGAGAAGAAACAGCCTACATGTCCAACAGGGAGGGTCGGTAAATAGAATGTGCCATGTCCCACCGTTTTCATGGACAGCAGGATATTGGGAATATTATGTATCCATAATAAAAATTATCCAGATTTTGTAAAAAAAAATTTATCTATATCCATATGTATTGTGTGTGTATGCTCAGTCATGTCTGACTCTTTTGCGACACCATAGACTGTAGCCTGCCAGGCTCCTCTGTCCACGGAATTTTCCAGGCAAGAATACTGGAGCGGGTTGCCGTTTCCTTTTCCAGGGGATCTTCCCAACCCAGGGATCAAACCTGTGTCTCCTCCATATGTATATATAGACTCAAATTTGTCAGCCCTGGAACTGCTGACACTGGGCTGGATGGTTCTTTGCTGTGGGAGGCTGCCCTGGGTGGTATAGGATGTTTAGCTGCATCCCTGGCCTCCGGCCACTAGAGGTCAGTGGCATCTCCTCGAGTTGTGCCCCAAGTTGTGTCAATTAAAAATCATCGAGGAGATGGGAATTCCCTGGCAGTCCAGTGGTTAGGAGTTTGATGCTTTCCCTGCCCTGGCCAGGGTTCAATCCCTGGTTGGGGGAACTAAGATCCTGAAAGTGGTGTGGCACACCCACTCCATTATTCTTGCCTGGAGAATCCCATGGACAGAGGGAGCTACAGTCCATAGGGTCAGAAAGAGTCAGACACGACTTAGTGACTAAACAATAAGATGTTTCATATAAATCATGTATGTGATCTTCACCCATCAGAATGGCTGCCATCAAAAAGTCTACAAACAATAAATGCTGGAGAGGGTGTAGAGTAAAGGGAACCCTTTACACTGTTGGTGGGAATGCAACCTAGTACAACCACTATGGAGAACAGTGAGGAGATTCCTTACAAAACTGGAAATAGAACTGCCATATGACCCAGCCATCCCACTGCTGGGCATACACACCGAGGAAACCAGAATGGAAAGAGACACGTGTACTCCAGTGTTCATCGCAGCACTGTTTATAATAGCCAGGACATGGAAGCAATCTAGATGTCCATCGGCAGATGAATGGATAAGAAAGTTGTGGTACATATATACAATGGAATATTACTGAGCTATAAAAAAGAACACATTTGGGTCAGTTTTAATGAGGTGGGTGAAACTGGAGCCTATTATATAAAGTGAAATAAGTCAGAAAGAAAAACACCAATACAGTATATTAACGCATATACATGGAATTTAGAAAGATGGTAACTACGACCCTCTATGCGAGACAGCAAAAGAGACACAAATGTAAAGAATAGACTTTTGGACTACGTGGGAGAAGGTAAGGGTGGGGTGACTTGAGAGAATAGCATTGAAACGTGTATATCACCATATGTAAAACAGATGAGCGGTGCAAGTTCGATGCATGAAGCAGGGCACTCAAAGCCGGTGCTCTGGGACAACCCAGAGGGATGGGGTGGGGAGGGAGGCGGGAGGGGGGTTCAGGACGGACAGACACATGTACACCGTGGCTGATTCATGTTGATGTATGGCCAAAACCACCGCAATATTGTAGTTAGCTTCCAATTAAAACAAATAAATAAATTTTTTTTAAAAAGAAAGATCATGTATGTGATCTTTTTTCATCTTTCCACAATGCTGAGGGGTAGTTGCTATTTATTGCATTACACAGGAGAGGAAACAAATACTAAAACATTCTAGTGTCTCTCTGTCATACACGCTGATGCGCGCACACACACGACCTGCCAAACTATAAAAAGCCATGACATTAGAAAACATAAATTCTTAATTTTTCACAATTGCTTGGAATATCAAAGGTTTCTGAATTAATTATGCAATAAAGTGGAGCCCTTTGAACATAAAATCCAGTTAAAATCCAATACCACCCTTATTTTCAGGCATGAAGATACCAGCTTTATTATCTTTTGTTTGATCTTACAATGAAAAAGGAATTCCTAAAGATCTGATTCCATCAGCAGAGAATTAAAAATCATGGACCATACTGATGACTTAAAAAAAAAACAACGCACACACACTCAACTGTTTCTCGTTTCCTTGGCCTGAACTCAGCGTTACTGGTCAAGACTGATTCCAACCAGAACTGCATTCAACAGGTCTATTTGGATAAACAGGGCTCTTAACCTGCCATTCTTCCTTTGTTTCCAGAAAAGGGGGGACAGTGAAAAATCTATAAGCAGTAAGTCATCCTCTCATGAGGACACACAAGTCCTCTCTTCCTTTCTCCAGAATATGTCTTGACATTGCATTGTAGCAATCAGATTTCTTGGGGGTTGCAGGAATACCAGGGGTGGAGGCAGTTGGCAGTGGGACCTGCAGCTGAAAGGACCTCAAAGCAGAGCATGTGAAGTCCCGGGGAGCTGTGGTTGCCAGGATGCCGGGACCATGAGTAAACAGGGCTGGGAGGCGGGGTCAGGGTAGGACCTGGGAGACACAGTGGAGACGGATGGGGCATGAGACAGGGATGCCAAGGCCAGGTGCGAGGCAGATGCATCTGGGTCAGGAACCGCACTGGTTCCTACCGTGTTCCAAGTCTTTCTGGGTGTGGATGGGAGAGGGACAAAAATGCTGGGTAGAAATCCTGAAAATCAGAGTCTGTTGAATTTTTTTTTTTTTGCAAATGTGCCATCAGAAAAAGGAAGATGGAGACGCTCACATATGTTTAGGCAAATGCTCACCTATTATTTTATTCTTTTTTTAAAGACTTTTTTTTTTTTGATGTGGATCACTTTTAAAGTTTTTATTGAGTTTGTTACAACATTGCTTCTGTTTTATGTTTTGGTGTTTCTGGCTGCTAGGCCTGTAGGATCTCAGCTCACTGACGAAGGATCGAACCTGACCCCCTTGCATTGGAAGGTGATTTCGTAACTGCTGGAATGCCCCTCACCTATTGTTTTGATTAATCCACAACCTTCTTGTGAGAAGATACTGTTCCCATTTCACAGATGAGGGTCAGAGAGGTTAAGCAAGTTTCCTGAGGTCACATAGCTAGTGAGTTTGCAAGGCCAGAACTTGAGTCCAGAAAACTTGTGCTTTTCCTACTATATCTTAATTGTGACTTTTGTGGAGGAAAATGACCAAATGCCAATACAACACTTAATGATGACATGTAGTGCCATAAACCACAAGAAAAAAGAACAAGATTTGAATGATCAAGAAAGCCTTTTCCAGGATCCTTTCTATCAAGCTGTGTGAGCAGATGTCCGTTTATTGAGCACTCACGGTGAACATACTGGACATTATTCCGAGTAATTTCCATGGATTACCTCGCATAATCCTCACAACCCCATCGGAGGTAAATGTTATTATGAGTCTTATGTTAAAGGAGACACTACGCTCAGAAAGGTCAATTAATTTGCCCAGAGTCACACAGATGGAAAGTGCTGAAGCTGGCAGTCTGTCCACTGGACCTCTCCTTTCCCAGATGCTGTGAGCATCATGTATGTATAGTCCATCTCATCTAGTGTGGGTTTTTGAAATAAAACATTTGCAGCAAAATGACTCACTTCTCTTAAAGGCAAATTACTACCAAAAGGAGGAAGAAGTTTGAATCAACACCGAATGACCCAACATTTCCATTCATGAATAAAATAGCACACCCAGAGGGCAGGGGTGTGCCCTGACAGGCAAGACCAGGCAGGGTGGGTAAATTCAACCCAATCCTCTGGGTCTGATAATGATGCTTACTATCCTCTGTGACTGTGCCAATCCACAGAGTCAGTTTTTAACTCCAAACTGTAAAAGCTGCCATCTGATGTTTTTAATGTCCTCTAGATCTTCTTCTGAGAGCAATGAATAAATGCCATTTTCCCAAACAGCAAGGGTTCTCTATGTGAGCCTAGCCAAAGTCAAGATTAAGTTCAACTGGAGTTATTTGCTCTGCTTTTGTTTAAAACAAAACACTTGGGACTCCTCTGCTGGTCCGGTGGTTAAGAATCTGCCTTCCAATGTGGGGAATGCAGGTTCAATCCCTGGTCAGGGGTACTAAGATCCACAAGCCGCGGAGCAACTAAGCCTGTGCTAGGTAGGTAGTCATGAGCCACAGCTAAGACCTGATGAATCTTCCATGCTAATGACTCTCCCTTCTACTTGGAACACAACAGACCTGTATCATTGGAGTTTATTTGTTACATAATTAGGGGTAAGCATTAATATGCTTATCTTCTAATTAAATAAAACAAATCCTCAAAACCCACTAATAACTTCTCAAGGCTATCAAGGTTTAAAAAGAAAGAGGAAAAACTGAGAAACTCATAGACCAGAGGAGACAATGAAACTGGATTGGACCCTGGAGCAGAAGGAGGCCCTGAGAAAAAGTTGCTGAAATTCACACACAAGTCTAGAGTTTGGTTCAGATCAAAGTACTAAGGTCAGTTCCTCAGCAATGACAAATGCATCCTGGTGATGTAAGATGATAAGACTGGGGAAAACTGGGTGAACAGCATGTGGGATCTCTTTGTCTTTGCAATTTCTCTGCACATCTAAAATATTCCAAGATAAATGTTTATTTAAAAATAAAGCCTGTGGGAGAGGAGACAACACTCCTGCTTTTTATCGCACTCAAGACAGAAACGTCTGCAACATTCAACAAGGAGACCAAGGACTCCACTGACAATTTGTCTTCAGAAGGCAGACGGGACACACAATAAGGAGACATCGTGATGACAAGCATGGAGCTCTGAGAACTGGGGGCAACCTGGAGGGGCAGGCATCCGAAGCAGGCTACCAGAGCTGCTGGGAGGCAAGCTGCATGCATGCTCAGTCATTAAGTCATGCCCGACTCTCTGCAACCCCATGGACTGCAGCCTGTCAGGCTCCGTGGGATTTCCCAGGCAATAATACTGGAGTGGGTTGCTGTTTCCTTCTCCAGGGGATCTTTCCCATCCAGGGATCAAACCCACGTCTCCTGCACTGGCAGGCAGGTTCTTTACCACAGAGCCACCAGAGAAGCCCAGGAGACACATTGAGGGAGTGGATAATAATCCAGTGTTTGGAGCTGGACTGATGTAAGAAAAACTTAAAAGTGGTCCATTTTCAAGGACAACTAGCCTAGAGGGACAGCTTGCTGATGTAATAGCCGTTAGGATCCTTGCATGGGAAAATCCAGACAAAGGGGGAGTAATAAATCCAGGTGACTTTCTCGGGAAGATTGTTAACCCAGTAGTACACAACCAATGAGGGGCTGGGGGAGGGGCTTGGCTGCCGAGAGGATAAAAACCCCACTGTAACTTGCCCACCAGACACCTGATCTGGCAACATCATCATTAAAGCCTTGCTTCTCGCTGCATCTTGTGTCTCCAAGTCCATTCCTTGGGTTTGGGTCAGTGGGCTCTATTTCCCACATCTGACTTGCATTCAAGGGGCTGTGTGACTTGGCTTCTCTGAGCCTCAGTTTTCTCATCTGTAAACTGGGATTCACCCTTTCCTTCCTTGTGGGAACTATGGAGGGAGGTCTCCTGAGATCATACAGGCAGGGTGCTCACTGGGCTATGCTGCCTGCACTCAGTGAGGCAGAGAGAAATGGAAGCCTCTGAGAGGGACTGCATATAAAAGCAGAGACATTACTTTACTGACAAAGGTCTGTCTAGTCAAGGCTATGGTTTTTCCAGTAGTCAGGTATGGATGTGAGAGTCAGACCATAAAGAAAGTTGAGCACCGAAGAATTGATGCTTTTGAACTGTGGTTTTGGAGAAGACTCTTGAGAGTTCCTTAGACTACAAGGAGATCAAACCAGGCAATCCTAAAGGAAATCAGTCCTGAATACTCATTGGAAGGACTGATGCTGAAATTCCAGTACTTTGGCCACCAAATGCAAGAACTGATTCATTGGAAAAGACCCTGATGCTGGGGAAGATTGAAGGTAGGAGGAGAAGGGGACGACAGAGGATGAGATGGTTGGATGGCATCACCGATTTGATGGACATGAGTTTGAGCAAACTCTGGAAGTTGGTGATGGACAGGGAAGCCTGGTGTGCTGCACTCCATGGGGTTGCAAAGAGTTGGACACGACTGAGCGGCTGAACTGAACTGAGAGGGGCTGTGGTGACAGCATGAGCTGCTGGCCATTTGGGTGTGGGGTGAGTGGAGGTAAGGGAGAGGGAGGGGCAGGGTGGCCGTTCCTTGGATAGGGCCCACTCTCTAGTGTCCTTGAAGCTTTTAGGTGAATTACAAGGGTTTTTGTAGTTTCCTTGTTTGTTGGCAGCAAACCTAGCTCTGTGTTTCCCTCAACAGTCCCTGTGGGGATGGCTTGGGCCCTTCTGGCCTCGGGGGCAAGCAGAGCAGCTCCAGGGCAGATCAGCTCCCTGCCCATTGCTGAGCTGTCCTCCGGGGCACAGGAGCACACGCTGGAGATGGGAGGGGTGGCCAAGGGGATAGTTTCATGGGGGTGGGTGGGATAGCAGGTCCCTTTGTCCCCAAGAACTCTTCCGGACCCCTAAGTCTCTAGTCTGGATTGCATCTTCCATTAGGACCAGTCCTTGCCAACATCCCCCAGGGCTTACCCGGCACCAACAGGCGGTAGTTGTGCTGGAAGCTGCAGACCAGCCGCTGGGTGAGCAACATGGAGGCCATGGTCCCCTCCGCTGGGAACAGAGACCCCTGTCACACGCTCCGGCCCTGAAAGAAACCAGAAACTCAGAGTCAGGCCAACAGAGGCCATGCCCTTGCTGGCCAAGTATCCCACTCCCCACCATTTCCCCACATGGTGAAGAAGGATCTGCTAATATCAGATCCTTTGCTTTCATGCAGAAGGTACACTCTATTTTTTATGATTTAAAAAAATTACAATTTAATTTTTTAGCTTTGCTGGGTCTTCCCTGCTGTGCAGCTAAAGGGCTTTCTCTAGTGGAGGCCACTGGGGCTACTCTCCAGTTTCGGCGGGCAGGCTTCTCAGTGCAGCGGCTTCCCTTGTTGAGGAGCACAGGTTTGAGGAGTTGTGGCACTTGGGCCCAGTCGCTCCCCGGCATGTGGGATCTTCCCGGACCAGGGATTGAACCAGTATCCCCTGCATTGGCAGGCAGATTCTTAACTACTGGACCATCAGGGAAGGCCTACACTATTTTTTAAAAAATTTTTGACTGCGTGGTTTGCGCGATCTTAGTTTTCCAACCAGGGATTGAACCCAGGCCATGGCAGTGAATGCGCATAATTCTAACTGCCAGGGAGGTCTCCAGAGTATATACACTTTAAATCAAAGCCTGTTCACCTTGTGTGTGTGTGTGTGTGTGTGTGTGTGTGTGTTTTAATATTTTCTTAGTTTATTTGGCTGCACTGAGTCTTAGTTGCAGCATGAGGGATCTTCAGTTGCAGTGACATGTGGGATCTAGTTCCCTGACTAGGGATTGAACCTGAGCCCCCTGCATTGGGAGCTGGAGTTTTAGCCATTGGACAACTAGGGAAGTACCCCACGTTGTCTTTTTCTTGACCTTGCATCTAGGTAGGATTATTACACCCACTTTCAAAGAGAGAGGACAGAGTTGGCTAGAAGACAGAGTTGGCTGGAGGACCCTCTGTGGGCAAGCTGGTGAGAGGGTCTCGTCCATCTGGATAAGCAAAGCAGCCTGTGTCCTACATGATGGAAAAACTCAGATGGAGGAAACTCTAGAGCAGACGTCCTGGTGACTGCTTAGTGGGGGAGGCCAGGAGGCCCCTGCCCTGTTCACATACAGAATGTTGGTGGCTGGGTCGCTGGGAACCCTGCAGATCCAGAGCAGTACCCGGGGCCCATTTTGAGGGGTGGACTTCTCCAGCACAACCAACCATCCCGAGTGTGTTCTGGACCAAGAGGTTCCAGGATGTGGAATTTTCAGGTTTTACCTTTTTTTTTTAAATAGAATTTTTATTCTCAAAAATGGCAATCACATGAATATGGGATGCCTTCATTTATTTTATTATTTTTCTGATTCTCATTGTATATGTATTCATTCATTCATTCATTTATTTTTATTGAAGTATAGTTGTTTTACAATGCTGTGTTGGTTTCTGCTGTGGTGTGGCATGTATGTGATTAGTCGCGTCTGACTCTTTGTGACCCCATGGACTGTAGCCCACCAGGCTCCTCTGTCCATGGGATTTTCCAGGCAAGAATACTGGAGAGGGTAGCCATTCCCTTCTCCAGGGGATCTTCCCGACCCAGGGATTGAACCTGGGTCTCCTGAACAGCAGATGGATTCTTTACCATCTGAGCCACCAGAATCCTCCAGGATGGAAGTGACTTTTTTTTTTAATGTTGTAACAGAAGGCTTCTATGAAAAAATATATCTTGCATGTGGACAAAGATTAGAAGGGAACACATAGACACACAATGAAAACCACTATTATCTGGAAGCTTGAATAGGAGTCATTTTGAAATTTTCCATCTTTTGCTGAAAGGTTATTATTTCCCTTTGCCACCCAAAAAAAAGTCAAAAGAGATAGGGTAGGACATATTAGCAACTCTAGGTGTGGGAAAGAAATAAGTGAGACTAGAGGACCCCCAGGGCAGTGCTTCTCAAACTAATTGATCATATCCCTCTCTAAAAACATATTGATGCATTTAATTAATGTGTGTGCATGCTCAGCCACATCCGACTCTTTGCGATTCCCACGGACTGTAGCCTGGGAGGCTCCTCTGTCCATGGGATTCTCCAGGCAAGAATACTGGAGTGGGCTGCCATTTCCTCTTCCAAGAAGTGACTGTTTTGAAGGGTATTTGATCCCCCTCAATCTGCTCAACCATCCAGGGAGTAGGGTATCTCCCCCTTCCGATATGAGGAGATAGAAGTTCAGAGAGGTCATGGTATATGGCCTTGATCATAGGATTGCTTGGGACTGCCTAACCCCAAACCCTTGCTCATGACAACATGGATTAATTCAGTGACTAACAAAACATCTAACTGTAGAAGCAAGGGGTTTGATGAATACAAATGTTCCTGTTAAGAGAGGAAATCTTGCTGCTTTTCACCTGAGAAAATATTATTGAGGAAAGCATGGTCTTGGAAAGTGTGACCATAAATTAACTGAGAAAGCAGACTCTTTCTGTGATAAGTCAATGGATTTTTTGATCTATTCCAGAACAGCTAACTCAATGCAGCCCTGTTAATTTAGCAGCCTGGTAACCAGGTAGTGATAGTGGTGAAGGCCTGCCTGCCAATGCAGGAGACGCAGGAGACTCAGGTTCAGTCCTCGAGTTGGCAAGATGCCCTGGAGAAGGAAATGGCAACCCACTCCAGTATTCTTGCCTGGGAAATCCCATGGAGCCTGGCGGGCTGCAGTCCATGGGGTTGCAGAGAGTCAGACGAGACTGAGCGACTAAGCACAACAACATAACAACTAGGCAGAAAGAGCGATTGCTCTCTCTCTTTGAAGACTATTTGTCTCAAATGGGGGCGCTAAGGACTCCACACAATTCAATTTCCATTAGATGTGTGTTTGAAAATGCGAGAATCTCGGAGAACTCGAATATTAACATTTGAATGCTATGCAAAAGTGAAAGTCACACCCGTACACTTTCAATTACAAAATGTCACATTGGGAAATATATCTTGGTGACATTTCAGTGGCCCGCAGTTGAAACTGACCTTATAACGAAACCTGATCTCTATCAGGCGTTGGTTCTCAGCACAATATATTTCCAACAATCAGAAGAGTTGATGTCATTCATTCACTTTCTCTGGCCCCCTAATCCAGTCAACAAAATTAATCAGGTACCTGTTTCACGGAAGGCACTGTATTATCTAGACACAGGAGAAAACGAAGATGAATAAAATGCTGCTCTCTTTCTAAAGCTCATAATTTAGTGTCAGAGGAATGAGGGGGAGAAAACAGGAGAATTTAATGTAGTAACTGCTTTACCCATCATGTCAATAAATCCTTAAAATAACCTGGCAGGAAATGTAGATGAAGAAATGCCCTGTTCACTGTCAACAGCTAATTCTACATAAGACAGAATGGAATCTTTACCTTCTGGTATAAACAAGCTGCCAGGGGAACAGAGAAATTAATTCTAGGTGTGTGTGTGGGGGGGTGCTGCCCCTTGAAAAGCTGCAAAGTTCCAGAAGCCATAGAAAGAAAGGGGAAGTAATGAATGAAGAAATGAATGCTAAGTTGCTTCAGTCATGTCGGGCTCTTTGTGACCCCATGGACTATAGCCTAATAGGCTCCTCTGTCCATGGAATTCTCGAGGCAAGAATATTGGAGTGAGTTGCCATGCCCGCCTCCAGGGGATCTTCCTGACCCAGGGGTCGAACCCGCATTGCGTATGTCTCCTGCTTTGGCAGGAGGGTTCTTTACCACTAGGGCCACCTGGGAAGCTGAGCTAATGCTCAAAGGCATGAAAGGATGTGGAATGCCCATGGACTCAAGCATGATATCTCAGAGCACTGAAATGGAAGATGCACAGAATTAGGTCACGGGACTCCCCCAGTGGTCCAGTGGCTAAGACTCCATGCTCACAATGCAGGGGGCCCGGGTTCTATCCCTGGTCAGGGAACTAGCCCCGGAAGCAGCAACTATAACATCCCACATGCTTCAGTAGAGATTAAAGATTCTGCATGTTACAACAGACCCAGCGCAGCCAAGTAAACAAATATTCAAAAAAAAAAATCTTCTAATTGCCAGATGGAACCCACTAGAGACCCTCCAAAGGAAGGAAGGTGCCAGTTGCTCTTGTCTTATCCAGAAGGAACCTCTTCAGGCAAGTCCCAGAGGGCAAGGAGGGAATAGGTACTCGGGATGTTAATGAGATGCTGGGGTCATTGATGAGTTGGGGAGGGGGACTTGCTGGGATGAGCTGAGTGGAGAACATCAAGTGGGGTGGGAGTTGATGGGGAGGAAGAAGCCAGGGACCAACTCCTAAACCCCTAGCCTTAGAGCTGGTGGTTTGAGAATTACGGGTCCCTCAAAATGTTAAACACAGAATTACCATATGGTCCAGCAGTTCCACTTCTAAATATACACCCAAAAGAACTGAAGACAGCAACTTGAAGAAAAACATGAACACGCGTGCTCACAGTAGCACCATTCACAATCACAAAAGGTGGAAACAGCCCAGTGTGCACCGATGGATGAGCAGATGAGCACCATGTGTCTGTCTATGCCTTGGACTATTATTCACCATAAAAAGGGAAGAAAGAAGCACTGACACAGCATGGCTGAACCTTAAAGACATCGTTAAGTGCAAGAATCCAGACATAAAGGGTCACCTATTGTAAGATTCTGTTTATGTCTGAAACTTCGATAATAGGTAGATCCAGGGATGTTCCTGGTGGTCCGGTAGTTAAGAACCTGCCTGCCAATGCCGGGGATACAAGTTCGATCCCCGGTCCTGGAAGATCCTACAGAACAACTGAGGAGCAACTAAGCCCTCGAGCCACAACTACTGAACCCATGCTCGGCAACAAGAGAAGTCGCTGAAATGAGAAGCCTCCACCCGGCAACCAGAGAGTAGTCCCCACACTCCGTGACTAGAGAAAAAGCCAGTGCAAAGCAATGAAGACCCTGCTTAGCCAAAAACAAAAGTAATAATTAAAAAAAATAATAAAATCAGTGAGGAGGTCTAAAATTCATGTTAAAATGGCAATTTAATAATAGTACTCCCCTCCCCCAACTCTGAAGTCACTGAATCTCTGCCTGTCCACCACAGCCCTTGTTTGGCTCTGGAATCGAAGACACACCCCACTTCTGGCCTCCGTTTCCTTGTGTGTAAAACGTGGGTGTTGGATCATGTTGTTTCTAAGGCCCCTTCTGACCCTGAGAAGCATCTGAGGAGCAGTTTATGGAGAATTCCTTGCAGCGCTACTCCCGGCCCCCACTCCTACCCCAGAAGTGGTACCAGCCTCCCCTCCACCGGGTCCCCCCATCTGCAATCTGCTGCACATCTGGAAAAGGGATGGGGAGGCCTGAGGGATCCTGGGCTGGAGGGGGAGCTTTCCGAGTACCAGCCCACCCTGAGGCTTGGGACCAACGTGGGGCTGGAGAAATCCCGACTCTGAATGGAAAACAGGCTGCTTGCCAGGAACCCCTGGTCCCTGAAATCCTTGTCTTTTTGGCCCCACCACGTGGCATGTGGGATCTCAGCTCCCTGACCAGGGTTTGAACCCATGCCCTGTGAAATGGAAACACAGAGTCTTAACCTCTGGGCTGCCAGGGAAGTCCCCACTTAATGTACTTCTTGAGATCAACTTGCTTTTTAAGCTTTCCTATTTAAAATTACTTTCCTACAGCTGGTGGTGGAGAAGACTGAGAGTCCCTTGGACTGCAAGGAGATCAAACATTCAATCCTAAAGGAAATCAACCCTGAATATTCATTGGAAGGACTGATGCTGAAGCTCCAATACTTTGGCCATCTGATGCCAAGAGCTGACTCACTGGAAAAGACCCTGATGCTGGGAAAGATAAAGGGCAGGAGAAGGGGGTGACAGAGGATGGGATGGTTGGATGGTATCACTGACTCAATAGACATGAGTCTGAGCAAACTCTGGGAGACAATGAAGGACCGGGAAGCCTGGCAAGCTGCAGTCCATGGGGTCACAAAGAGTTGGACAGAACTGAATGACTGATCAACAACAGCCCCTACTAATCACTCCCCAGCATCCTTCCCTCAAAGTTTCATTTGCTGCAAATAAAAGTGATAGGGGAAAGAATGTAATAAAAATCAAGGCAGGTTGTCAAATTAAAAGCTGGATGTGGTTGACTGCCCAAGGTTTCCAGCCTCTGCTGGGCCCCATCTTCTGCAGAGGGTCCCATCTTCTTGCTAAGATGGAGACGAGCAGCTCTCAGACAGGTGTTAAAAGCAGGCTAGCATCAGACAGGAACTTTTCTCCTTGCCATGATGAAAACCAAAAGAGAAATTTCAACCAATCAATAAACTAAAGAGAATAGGAACCATCAGAGCGCACGGTAGGTGGGGGGTGACCTTTGTTTCAGACACGTGGAGCCCCTACAAAGAACCTGTTTCTCAGTGTGCGTTTCAGTCAAAACAAGTTGAAACCCTGGTCTCACCAGATACTGGAGTCCTTGGGTTTCCACCCACTGCTCCCTATCCCGGTTCCTTTAATTAAAATGCTAATTAGTTCTCTCTGCTGCCTCTTATCTTCCTGGTGCATTTGGAGGGTGGGCTGGGCAGAAGCAATGTTTAAATCAATAGGGCGAGAGGAATTCAGGTGAAAGGGCAAAAAAAAAAAAAAAAAAAAAAAACTGATTTTTTTCTATGAATAAAAAGTCATAGAGAATAAAAAGACAGACACAGATGCTGGGAAAGATTGAGGGCAGGAGGAGAAGGTAGGGGGGTAGGGGGACAGAGGATGAGAGGGTTGATGGCATCATGGAGTCAACGGACATGAGTTTGAGCCAACTCTGGGAGACAGTGAAGGACAGGGAAGACAGGTATGCTGCAGTCCATGGGGCTGCAAATAGTTCGACTTAGTGACTGAACAACAACAATCGCAGCACTGCTTGCTGCTTATGGCTCCCCTGTCGTGTGCACTGTACCTTCTGTGTGACATTTTGTGTCCGCCTCGGGTGACAGGCTCAGGGTGAATGACTCCGCATGGTCTTGGGGCTCAAAAGCCAGTGATTCTTACCCTCGCTGCCGGCGAGAATCAGGGGAGCTCTCCATCTATGACACCCCCTCCCTCCGGGGACACCCACAAGTGTGACCTGGGATTGGTGACGCTCCTGAGGCAGGGTTACAACCACCTTCCTAAGGGGTAGACGGTGGGCCCTGCACTTCACCCAGGTCTGCACTGCCCCCAAATCTTTGGAAATGGCTTTGAAAGTTAAACATTCCAAAGATGGAAAATGAAGAGAAAAAAAATGAAGACCAAGGTGGCCCTTTGGGGAGCTGGAGTGCTTGATGTGAAACCAGCCTCTTTTGCCTGCTGTGTGACCTTGAGCACCTTAAGTAACCTCTCTGGGTTTCAGCTTCCTCCTCTGTAAAATGGGGAAACCCCAATTGCACCTGACTCATGGCCTAGCTGCGGGTGAACGGCTATCCCCAGCCCCAGTGCCGCACTGCAAATAGTCATTACATACATACTAAACACTCCAAACCATCCAATGAAGACGGACTCATCTCTCTACCATTTGCATATGTCACTGGCTGGAGATGGAACCCCTGGACTTCTCTGAGGCTCCCCCAAATACCCTTTCTCATTCTTCTATCTGCTCTTGGAACGGAGACAGAAACGCTGGCAGAGGCTGGGGACATTCCTTTCCCTGTCTGCAGCCCCAACTGTCGGCTTTTCTGCAGACTCAGTGGGACACAATGACCGGCTCAAGCTAAGTGGGCCTCCATTGTCAAGGCCAGGGGTCGCCATGGCAACCAATAAAGCCAGAGGCCTGGCCTTTGCAGATGGCTAACAGGGCCCCATTCAAGGGCCTGTGATGATGGCCTTGGGACAGAAGGTTTTATCTGGGACCTGGCTTTTCTCCTCCAGCCCCGCTCCCCACCCGAGCTTTCTCTGCAAAACAGACCCTGGCCCTTCCTCCCTGCATTCATAAATTCATGATTCCCTATAACCTGCTGGTGGAACACCATACAATCATTACTGACTTGTATAAGGGGAGAGGAATACTGTTCTTAGAAACAGGCAAGTGTTGACTCCTAAGACAGACCGAGGGTGCAGTTGAGAAAGTAACATCAGCCAGAAACTGGGCTCAGATGTGCCATCTAGTAGCTTGATGACTGGGCAACTTGCTCAGTTCAGTAATTCCTTAGTGGTCCAGCGCTCTTCCTGCCCAGATTCAATCCCTTGTTGGGAAACTAAGATTCCACAAGCTGTATGGCACGGCCAAAAAAAAGAAAAATGGTTGCTCAGCTCACCAGGGCCTCAGTTTCCTCATCTGTGAAATGGGAAGAATTAAACCTACCCACGCGGTCACGAGGCACAGAATTTGGCCAACTGAAGCCTGCACACAGGACGTAGAAGAGACTGCTCCTCGCAGGCCACGTTCTCAGTTTCCAAAGAAACCTCCACCTTGTAGGGAAGGCATTTCTTCTACAGTCTGACGTCCTGGGAGGGACCATTTGCACGTGCAAATCTGTGGCTCTGCTCGAGCCTGAAGATGTAGCTTCCATGAGACAGAAGCTGGTCTGCCCCAATCTCTCCATCCTTAGGTTTCTGTCTCCCAGTACACCTGCCCACACTGCCCCTGCCCCCTAGGCTCTATCAGGAAGAATGTGTGCGTGCGTGTTCAGTCACAAAGTCCTGTCCAGCTCTTTGTGACTACATGGACTGTAGCCCGCCAGGCTCCTCTGTCCATGGAATTTTCTGAGTAAGCATACTGGAGTGGGTTGCCACGCCCTCTTCCAGGGGATCTACCCAATCCAGGGATTGAACCTGTGTCTCCTGCACTGGCAGGCGGATTCTTCACCATGGAGCCTCCTGGGGAGCCCCGTCGTCAGGAAGAATAAGGTGAACTTAAATCCCGCACGCAGGCAGCATGGACATGGCGTCTCTAGAATAAAGGAGAAAATAACAGACAAGGCTTCGAATCCAAGCCCTGAATGGGAGAGGCAGAGGCTTCGATCTGGAGGCAAGACATAAGCGGAAAGACACGTCCTGGAAGTGCTGGGTGAGTTTCGGATTTCTGACCCCACAAGGGAGCGGGAGTGAGAGAACAGAAACTGGGCTGGGAAAGATGCCGTGCCAACGCGGAACACGCTGACCTGGGCCAGAGGACTGGAGTCTGTTTGCTCAGTTTCACGAATGTTTACCAGGTGTCAGTCCAGTGAGCACATGCTCTGCTCTGCCCTGGGGACCCAGTGTTCCTGCGAGAGGTGGGGGGGTGGGGGGCGGACAGGAAAAACCAGCAGATAAGGCCCACGTGATGAGAGGAGACACGTTCCCTGTTTAGAGAAACCAAATCATTTTAAGGACTCCAGGAACTGCTGAGGGAGCAAATACCACGGTGTGTTACAAACGAGCCATTTATTTTCTCCCCAGTCTGCACCGAGGACGACTTGGAAAAACTCTTTTGGTGATCGGAGTTACCACCTATGCCTGACAGTATTCCTACAATCCCTTGGAAATGCCTTAGCTTCACAAATTCAGAGGATCTGATGGAGGGTCTGCTATGATTCAGTGAACAAATGCCTGCGATGCCAAGCATGACCCACACCATCTCATCTACTCCCCAAATGCAAATTCTACTCTTCCCATTTTTCAGGTGAGGGGACAGGCTCAGAGAGGTTCAGACACTTGCACAAGGACACACAGCCAGAGATCGTGGAGCTGGGTTGGAACCAGGGCCTCTGGGCTTGAAGACCAAGATCTGGGAATATTACCAGTTTGGTGGTTGTCGTCCTTACCCAGAAACCTCATCAATCAACTGAGACCAACAAACACTTCCTTTATAGGGACAAAAAAACTTAATAGCTATCACTGTTTGCAGTCTTCCTAAAGATCTTCATCTTTTTTTGTTTGTGCATTTTTTTTTGGCTGCAGCACGTGGACACTTAGTTCCCTGACCAGGGAGCGAACTCACACCCCTGGCATTGGAAGCATGGAGTCTTAACCACTGGACTGCCAGGGAAGTCCCAAGAAAGTCTTCATCTTTTTTTTTTCGTTTCATATATGATATTATACATGTTTCAATGCCATTCTCCCAAATCATCCCACCCTCTCCCTCTCCCACAGAGTCCAAAAGACTGTTCTATACATCTGTGTCTCTTCTGCTGTCTCGTATACAGGGTTATTGTTACCATCTTTCTAAATTCCATATATATGCGTTAGTATACTGTACTGGTGTTTTTCTTTCTGGCTTACTTCACTCTGTATAATAGGCTCCAATTTCATCCACCTCATTAGAACTGATTCAAATGTATTCTTTTTAATGGCTGAGTAATACTCCATTGTGTATATGTACCACAGCTTTCTTATCCATTCATCTGCTGATGGACATCTAGGTTGCTTCCATGTCTTGGCTATTATAAACAGTGCTGCAATGAACTTTGGGGTACACGTATCTCTTTCAATTCTGGCTTCCTCAATGTGTATGCCCAGCACTGGGATTGCTGGGTCATAAGGCAGTTCTATTTCCAGTTTTTTAAGGAATCTCCACACTGTTCTCCATAGTGGCTGTACTAGTTTGCATTCCCACCAACAGTGTAAGAGGGTTCCCTTTTATCCACACCCTCTCCAGCATTTATTGCTTGTAGACTTTTGGATTGCAGCCATTCTGACTGGCGTGAAATGGTACCTCATAGTGGTTTTGATTTGCATTTCTCTGATAATGAGTGATGTTGAGCATCTTTTCATGTGTTTGTTAGCCATCTGTATGTCTTCTTTGGAGAAATGTCTATTTAGTTCTTTGGTCCATTTTTTGATTGGGTCGTTTATTTTTCTGGAATTGAGCTGTAGGAGTTGCTTGTATATTTTTGAGATTAGTTGTTTGTCAGTTGCTTCATTTGCTATTATTTTCTCCCATTCTGAAGGCTGTCTTTTCACCTTTCTTATAATTTCCTTTGTTGTGCAGAAGCTTTTAATTTTAATTAGGTCCCATTTGTTTATTTTTTCTTTTATTTCCAATATTCTGGGAGGTGGGTCATAGAGGATCCTGCTGTGATGTATGTCAGAGAGTGTTTTGCCTATGTTCTCCTCTAGGAGTTTTATAGTTTCTGGTCTTACGTTTAGATCTTTAATCCATTTTGAGTTTATTTTTGTGTATGGTGTTAGAAAGTCTTCTAGTTTCATTCTTTTACAAGTGGTTGACCAGTTTTCCCAGCACCACTTGTTAAAGAGATTGTCTTTTCTCCATTGTATATTCTTGCCTCCTTTGTCAAAGATAAGGTGTCCATATGTGCATGGATTTATCTCTGGGCTTTCTATTTTGTTCCATTGGTCTATATTTCTGTCTTTGTGCCAGTACCATACTGTCTTGATGACTGTGGCTTTGTAGTAGAGCCTGAAGTCAGGCAGGTTGATTCCTCCAGTTCCATTCTTCTTTCTCAAGATTGCTTTGGCTATTCGAGTTTTTTTGTATTTCCATACAAATTGTGAAATTATTTGTTCTAGCTCTGTGAAGAATACCCTAAAGACTCTACCAGAAAATTACTAGAACTAATCAATGAATATAGTAAAGTTGCAGGATATAAAATCAACACACAGAAATCCCTTGCATTCCTATACACTAATAATGAGAAAATAGAAACAGAAATTAAGGAAACAATTCCATTCACCATTGCAACGAAAAGAATAAAATACTTAGGAATGTATCTACCTAAAGAAACTAAAGACCTATATATAGAAAACTATAAAACACTGGTGAAAGAAATCAAAGAGGACAGTAATAGATGGAGAAATATACCATGTTCATGGATTGGAAGAATCAGTATAGTGAAAATGAGTATACTACCCAAAGCAATTTATAGATTCAATGCAATCCCTATCAAGCTACCAACGGTATTCTTCACAGAGCTAGAACAAATAAGTCTTCATCTTTTGGCCTCATGTTCATTTCCAACCTCAGCCCACACTTGGCACTTTCCCTACATCCCAATTCTTATCCCACCTTCCCTTTCAGGGTACAGAGGTCTGAATTCCATGAGGCACTCTATCCTACCCTAAGGCACGTAAGGTCCTTGGTGTGCAAGAAGCAACATCTCTGTGACTCTACGGCACTCAGGACAGCTCCAGGTAACAGAGAATGCTGCCGGCACATTTCAAACATCAGTATATGAGGGAAGTCCCTGGTGCTCCAGTGGTTAAGACTTTGCACTGCCAATGCAGGGGGCGTGGGTTCGATCCCTGGTCTGGGGACTAAGATCCCACATGCCATGTGGAATGGCCAAAAGATAAAATTAAAAAAAAAATCAATATATGACCAAGAGTTTGCCTATCTTTTCTTGCTTCCTAATTCTTTTAGCCTATGCTTTCAAAATTTTGGTGTGGGAGGGACAGCGAAGAGGAGGGGAGATCCAAGGACAGAGTCATGAAAAAGCCCCTGATGCACTGTCTTCTGAACCAATCAAGCTGTTGACTGGCACAATGGCCATCAATCACGTGACCCTGGCCAAGACCTGGGGCCTTCTGGATGACACATGTGTGTTGATTTCCAAGATCCTCATGCCATACACTGAGGAAACCAGAAGGGAAAGAGACACGTGTACCCCAATGTTCATCGCAGCACTGTTTATAATAGCCAGGACATGGAAGCAATCTAGATGCCCATCAGCAGATGAATGGATAAGAAAGCTGTGGTACATATACACAATGGAGTATTACTCAGCCATTAAAAAGAATACATTTGAATCAGTTCTAATGAGATGGATGAAACTGGAACCTATTATACAGAGTGAAGTAAGCCAGAAAGAAAAACACCAATACAGTATACTAACGCATATATATGGAATTTAGAAAGATGGAAACAATAACCCTGTGTATGAGACAGCAAAAGAGACACTGATGTATAGATCAGTCTTATGGACTCTGTGGGAGAGGGAGAGGGTGGGGAGATTTGGGAAAATAGCATTGAAACATGTATAATATCATGTATGAAACGAGTCGCCAGTCCAGGTTTGATGCATGGTACTGGATGCTTGGGGCTGGTGCACTGGGACGACCCAGAGAGAGGAGAGGGGAGGGAGGAGGGTGGAGGGTTCAGGATGGGGAACGCGGGTATACCTGTGGCGGATTCATTTCGATATTTGGCAAAACTAATACAATATTGTAAAGTTTAAAAAAAAAAAAAAAAGATCCTCATGCCAATCTTATCCACCTCCCCTGACGCCCCCTGCAGTCTGGCAGCATCTAAGACATCAAATGTAGCCTGTCTGTTTAGGGAGGCTTCCCAAGGTACCAGAGGGCAGATGGCTGAAGCTCTTAACCCTACAGCTTGCAATGCCTTGTTTAGCTTGTTTATTGAAAGGAGGGGGACCCCGAGGACAAAATAGAGCACCAAAGAAAGGGCTGGGACCTGAACCTGAGGAGGAAGGCTGATCCCAGCTGCTGGTGATTATCAGTGTGCAAAGTAGAGTGTCAAGCAAGTGCAAAACATCAATCACCTCTCCTGTCTTTTGTCCACATAGAGCCAGATATTCAGAGTAAATAAAACTGGGATGGGGGTTTCCTTGGTGGTCCAGTGGTTAAGACTGTGAGCGTCCACTGCAGGGGGCCTGGGCTCTATCCCTGGCTGGGGAACTAAGATACCAGATGCTGCATGCGTGCATGCCCAGTCGCTCAGTCGTGTCTGACTCTGCGACCCCATGGACTGTAGCCCACCAGGCTCTTCTGTCCATGGGATTCTCTAAGCAAAAATACTGGAGTGGGTTGCCATGCCCTCCTCTAGGGGACCTTCCTGACCCAGGGATTGAACCTGAGTCTCCTACAACTCCTGCATTGCAGGTGGATTCTTTACTGCTGAGCCACTGAGGTAGCCTTGTATACCTTATGGCACAGCTCCCCTCCCCACCCACCCCTCCAGCCAAAACAACAACAACAACAAAAAAAAAAAACCTGGGATGGAATTTATCCTGGTTGGCATGCTCCCTGGAGGAGAAACCCATCCAGGTGTCCAAACCTCCTTTGGTTTCCATCATCAGCAGTCATTCTCTGTCTTACTTCTACCTTACCTCCCGTTGAGAAAAATGCCTCCATTTTATGCCTTTAGACAATTTTAGGAAAACAGACTTGCTAGGTAAAAAAAAGCACATCTCTAAAATGATACTCCTTGCTTCTGTTCATTTACTCGGTTGTGTCCCACTCTTGCCATCCCATGGATAGCCTGCCAGGCTCCTCTGTCTGTGGGATTATCTTTTAAGCAAGAATATTGGAGTGGAGTGCCATTTCCTCCTCCTCCAGGGGATCTTCCCAACCCAGGGATCGAACCCAAGTCTCTTGCATCTTCTGAATTGGCAGGCGGGTTCTTTACCACTGAACCACCGGGGAAGGATACTCCTTGAGATGTGTACAAAACCCCCAGCCATCCTCCAGGCAAAAAGGTAAGGGTTGTAGGAAGGAATTAAAAGCTTTATATTGATATCATCTTAGTTTACACGGGTGCCCCAACATTCCCTGGCTCCCTGCTACCCTCAGGATAAAGCCCAGCTGCTTACCTGGGTACCCCCCACCCCCACCCCTGCCTGCAACCTGTATGTCCCGCCCCTCCCCCTGTTCCTTGGGCGCTGACTCACATATACTCTGCTCTTTGCTGCCTTCAGGTCATCTCTCACGAGATCCTGTCTGCTGGATTGTCCTCGCTGCCCCCTCCCCCTGTGGGTATTCCTTGAATCTTGGGTGCTTTTTCAGAGTGGCCACTTCTGGCCACCAACTCCAAGAAGCCTTCCTGACACTCAGCTCAGGGTTAGACACCACTCATCTGTATTTCTCCAGCAGTCATTCTTTTTTTTTTTTTGGCTGCACCTTGAGGCATGTGGAATTTTGTTCTTCAGCTGGTAATGGAACCCACGCTCCCTGCTTCCCACTGGGGCACCAGGGAAATCTCAGCAATCATTCTTTTCTTTTTCTTAATAAAAAATTTCAGGGGAATTCCCTGGAGGTCTAGTGGTTAGGACTCTGAGCTTCCACTGGAGGGGACCTAGGTTCAGTCCCTGGTTGGGGAACAAAGATTCTGCAAGCTGAATGGTGTGGGTCCCCCCCCGTGCAAAAAAAAAAAAAAAAAAAAACACACAAGATGAACTTAGCTCTACCTATCACCTTGTTCCAACTGTCAATATCTGTCATGATTAGATCAGCCACAGATTAATACACATATTCTTACGCACGCTCACCTGTACTGTGACAATCTGTTCACAATCCCTGTCTCTGCCTTTAGCCTGTGCAATGCATGTATTCACTCATCCATTCATTCACAGGTCTGCCATCAGGTTCTGCTATTTCCTGACTGCCTCTCACCTAAAGACACAACAGTAAATCCCGAGGACCCAGGCGGGGATGGTGGGACCACACTGCAGAGTCCTTGCCCTCTGTTCCGGCCGAGGAGACAGACGATAAATAAATAAACAAGGTAATTTCCCATTGTGATGAGAGTCATCAGCATCCCTTGACAGAGGGCAGCCCGTTCGTTCATCCCATCACCTCCAGCACGGAGCAGCACGTCACACGCTGGATGCTCCTCCGAGCACAGGGTCCCGCTGAGGCAGCCTGGGTTCTGTGGTCACTATGGTAACAGTCCTTTCCTTTCCCACCCCTCGAAAGGGGGACGTGGAGGGGAACCAGGGTGACTGAGGATCCACCCCAGCTGCTCAGGACTGAGACACGACCCCCCACCCACCCCCGGCCCCCACAGTCCACTTCTGGGATGACTTTTCAAGTGTGCGAACATCTGGTTCACAAAACCGAAAGGCCATGAGGGAACGGATAAACACTCCCGATCGAGATTCTTTCTCGATCACCCTGAGGCATTGCCCCTAAAACGTCAAGTGGTGAGAGTGACACCCAACAGACAAAACACAGGCGCCTGCCTCCAGCCTTTGGGGATGGACTTTGAAGTCTCTGGTGAGCTCATGGGCTTATGAGCTCTGACTAAACTGGTGTGTATTTCCCTAGAGGTCTTTACAGCATGCCTGAGAACTGGTTCGCAGGTGACTTGTGGAGGGCAGTTCTGCTGGGAAGAGGTGGTATAAGATGGCCTCTTACCACACCCCCCAACCCCAGCCTGATATCTCTGCAGAGACTGCCAGGGTCTAGAAAGCAAGCCAGGCCTGGGTGTGGAAGAGAAAGACCCCTCTAGGACCATCCATCACTGGCTGAGGCAAGGATGCTTGGTTTACAAGAGTAATAGCAACAACAATATTTAGTGATCACTTGTGTGTGTGTGTGTGGGGGTGTGTGTGTATGTGTTAGTTGCTCAGTCGTGTCTGACTCTTGTGACCCCATGGACAGTAACCGGCCAGGCTCCTCTGTCCATGGGACTCTCCAGGCAAGAATACTGGAGTGGGTTGCTATTCTATTCTCCAGGGGATCTTCTCAACCCAGGGATCAAACCCAGATCTGCACTGCAGGCAGATTCTTTACCATCTAAGCCACCAGGGATCACTTGCTTTGGGTCAAACCCTGTTTCAAGCTTTTACATATACTGCTAACTGCTACTGCTAAATCACTTCAGTCGTGTCCAACTCTGTGCGACCCCATAGACGGCAGCCCACCAGGCTCCCCCGTCCCTGGGATTCTCCAGGCAAGAACACTGGAGTGGGTTGCCATTTCCTTCTCCATATACTAGGGCTTTGAATTTTTAGAATGGCTCTCTGAAGCAGTTACAATTATCATCCTCTCTTACCAAAAAATAAATGGAAATACAGAGAGGTTAAGTGACTTGCCCCAAAACACAGAACCACTAAGTAGATGAGCCAGGCTACAAGCCCAGGCTGGCTCTTGATCCAGTGCTCTTAACCTGTACACCAGAGTGAAGATGTGAACTCACTCAGATTCAGACTGGAAGTGGGCAAGACTTCCCTTCGTAATTTCTCCAGAAGGGAGGCGGTAGAGCAGTGGCATTGTGTGGATTTTGGCTGGGGCTGGAATCTGGCTCTGCCTCTGTTTTCTCAACTGAAAAATGGGTATGACAGAGCTCCCCCACCCCGAGGCTGCTGTGAGCATTACATAAGGCTGTCCATAGACTGAGCTAGGCAGAATATCCAGCACGTGGTGGGGCTTCAAACCATCTCAAACCTATGGAAAAGTTGCAAGTTACTCAACAACCACCTGTAATCGCAGAATCACCAACCGTTAACACTGAGCCACATATGTACCTATCCCATCTATCAATCAATGTACTGATTATCTCTCTTCTGAATTCTTTGAGAGGTACTTGCGACTCTGTGATATTTCATCCCTAAATCCTCCAGTCTGTACATTCTGAAAATGAGACTTTGTCTCATAGAACTTTAGTACAAATGATCTGAGATACAAGGTATGTCACCTTCAGGAAATTCACCATTGACATAATTTGTTGCTGTTTAGTTGCTAAGTCGTGTCCAGCTCTTACGCAACCCCATGGACTGTAGCCCGCCAGGCTCCTCTGTCCATGGGATTTCCCAGGCAAGAATACTGGAGCGGGTTGTCATTTCCTTCTCCAGGGGACCTTCCCAATCCAGGGATGGAACCTGTGTCTCCTGAACTGGCAGGTGGATTCTTTACATAATAGTATCAAATATTTTCTGTATTCAAATTTCCCCATTTGTCCCCAAAACATCTCTGGTGGCTGTTTCTGTTTTTCAAACTCCCCCTGGGAACCACTCATCACATGCGCAAGGCTCTTTCATCTCTCTCTCTCTCTCTCATTTTTTTCTTTCTTTTCATCTCTTTTTAACCTGGGACCATTTCTCAGCCATTTGGCCTTTCATGCCACTGATATTTTAAGAGTCCAGGCTGGTCACTTTGAATGTCTTCATATTTTTCTGACTCCTTGTAAAATTAACTGTAGCTCATGGGTAAATGCAGAAAGTGGTCTACACGGTACCTGATGCCGGAGGTGCAGGGGACTCGGGGGCCTGCAGAGGAGGACATAGGGCATCAGGTCTACCTGGGTCTAAGAGGTTCCCGGAAGCAGTGACGGAGGATGTTTAAAGGTGATTAGAGCTTTGGCAGGTGGGCCAGGGTGGCGGGGCCTCTGCAGACAGAGGCCGTGGCATAGGGGAATGAGGGCGGCGACTTAGTCATGAGTAGCAGCGAGGCCTCGAGGGCAAGGTGCTGAATAAGCAGGGTCCGTGCCTACGTGAACTGGAACTTTCCTGAGGCTGGTCCTTGTCTTCGGATCTGTTCTTTCCTTCAAGATGCCAAGGGCACTGCCCAGCCCACCAGCAGCATTCACCCGTGGATACTGGCCGCCAAGCCTCCCAAACATTCAGGAACGGAGAAGCACAAAGAATTCCCTTCCAGGGGGCGACGTGGCCGCCTGCCCTCACGCACCAACCGCTCGATCTTAACCGGTAAGTTGCCAGGGTTCCCACATCTTGCCCTGCAAATTAAACCTCCCTTTCTCAACCTGCTTGCCTCTTGAGGCCTGGGCTGCTTCGGTCAAAAAATACAAAAGGAACTTCTAATCGACCACAGAAATAAACACTGTGGCATGTTCCAGCCAAAGTTTCCTACCTCTCCTCGTCATAAGCCCCCCATATGTCAAGCAAACCCCTCCTGTCTTGTGGAGGAAGAAAGTGAAATGTGCCCTGAAGGGGGCCCCTGAGCCTTTGAGTTTCAAAGAGGAAGTTGTGTGCGTGTGTACGTGTATGTGTGTGTGTGTGTGTGTGTGTGTGTGTGTATGTGCTGTTTTAGCGCTTATGACAAAAGGGAAGGATCTCTTTGGGGGGCTTGAGCAAAAATGCCCTTTCAAGGTGACCCTCACTTCATTTTCTAGGGCCAGAAGGCAGATGCATTCAGAAGTGGTTCTGCCAACCTACTGATGCAAATTAAATTCCTTACTTAGCATTTTAACATCCATCTTTGTTTATCTTGTTATCATTTGAAAGGGGCTCATACATCAAAAAAAAAAAGTCAACTATACGTCAATAAAAAATTAAAATAGGAGGGCTCATCCTGCCATGTTCTCTTGGCAAAATACCCTTGAAAAATCTGTCATGCCTGTTTGTGTGTCCTTCAGATAGAAAGTCACCCACAGGCACACTTGCACACGTGCCACAGGGCACACACTTACACACCCACTACCACAGATAACAGTGACACACCTCCATATGTCAGCAGATACGTGCAATACGTGCAAATACATGCACACACACACACACACGTCTGCACTCACAGTGCCCGGTCGTCAGGGTCCTGCAGCAAGCCCAGCTCTTGCCTGTTCACAATGTCTCCTCTATGCCATCCTGCAGAGTTTCAGGGACGCGGTCAGCTGGTTCATCCTAAGAGGCGCCGCCGGGTACCAGTTCCCCCCTTGGGAGGATGCTCTAGACTCCCAGGCTGTCCCCAGAACATTGGCTCAGATACTGGAGGGGGAACAGGGCTCCTCCGAAGCAAAGCAGCTTTGGAAAAGGATGCGCTCAGCTGGCTCCTAGCAAGCGATTAGAGGAGAGGGATGGGGAGAAGGTGAGGAGGAGGGAAGGGAGAGAGAGCGTGAGGTGGAAAGATGGATTCAGAGAGAGAGAGAAAGATTTCCGGACAGAAGCAGAAAGGAAAAGATCCACACGAACCACCTGCTCTGGGACTTTCTGAAATAGGCTGTTTTTGTCCCCTTGACCTCTTCCAGGAGCCTCTCTCTTGATTTTTCTCTAGCCAGCTCAGGAATTCCTGAAGCTACAAAGCACAGACCCAAGGCTGCGGAAGACTAAATGGCTTCCCCTGGATGGTGGTGGCAGAACCAGCCTGTGTCACAGCCCTGAGGGGCTCTGAGGGATGCCAGGTCATCTCTAAGACCTCCGGGGCCAGGGGGAGGGGCGGCTGCCCTGGTCCTTACAGTCCATCTGACCCCCCTCTGTGGAAGGGGGTCTGAGGGATTACTCTAGCCTCCCCATTACAGCCCAAGCTGGGTCAGTGCCTGTCAACGGGGTGGGCCAGAAGAGGGCGTGGCAATGGTCACAAGATGGGGAGGTTGAGTGGGGGGAGCCCAGAGCTTTCTATCACATGCTGCTCATCAGTTGCCATGACGACTGCAAGGAGGTGGGGTCGCCCAGACCGGAGGATGCAAGAGAGAGGGGTTGCTTCTAAATCACCGTGACAGCGCTTCAGTTGAGCTATTACGCCGTTGCCGTGGCAACCAATGAGATCAAATCGCAGAGGAAATCTATAATTATTACAAACCAGATACCGGCGAACTTGGGGCGATAATCAGCACGTTGGGGCAATTCAACCTGAACTTTGGGGGTGGCGTGGGGGACAATAACCCCTGCCCCCAGCCCCCAATTCTGGGAAGAATAAGGCTAGAGGAGTCTCAGCAAGGCAGATCTGTTGATGACACAGAAAGGAAACCTGGAAGAATCTTTTGGTGAAATGAGGAGTAAACACTCAGTGCAACGACACGAAAATGTCAACATTTGACCACTAGAAAACACTTCCCCTGAATTTATTATGGAAATTCCTAACATACAGCAAAGATGAATTTGACACTGAATACCTGTCCACCCACAGCCTGGCTTCTGCTGTTAACGTTTTTACCATAATCACTTCATCACAGCATCTACCCCTCTCTCCATCCATTAACCCTCCTGACTTGTTGATGCATTTCAAAGTAAATCGCAGACATCAGTACCCTTCCCCCTCAAGTGCTTCGGCCTGCAAAAAATTAAATATTTGATCATTTTTAACAACCAAAACAGCAATTCCACCTGATTCAATCTAAACAGAATACAATCTAGATTTCTGTCATCTAGCTGTCCATCCATCCATCCACCTATCTTTTCTTCCATCCATCCACCCACCCAGCCTCCGTCCTTCTATTCATCCTTCTATTCATCCATCCATCCATCCATCCACTCATTTATCCATCCATCCTCCCACCCATCATCCATGTATTCACCCATCTATCTATTCATCCATCCATCCATCCAGTCTCTCACTCATCCATTCATCCATCCACCCACTCAGCCTCCCACTCATCCTTCTATCCATCCATCCATCCATCCACTCATTCATTCATCTGTCCATCCATCTATTCACCCATCTATCTATTCTTCCATCCATCCACCCACCCAGTCTCCCACTCGTTCATCCATCCATCTATTCACCCATCTCTTTTTTTTTTAAAGGTTTCACAGTTTTATTGAGAAATAACTGACATACATCACTAAGTTTAAGGTACACAGCATGATGGTTTGATTCACATATACTGTAAAATAATCACTGTAGTAAGTTTAGTTATCATCTGTCATCTTACATAGACACAATAAAAATTTTCCTTAGGATGAGAACTCTTGGGGTCTGCTATCTGAACAACTTTCCTGTATATTATACAGAGTGTAAACTACCATCATCCTTGTACATTTCATCCCTAGTATTTATTTATAACTGGAAGTTCATAACTTTCAGCTGCCTTCTTTCAATTTTCCTTTCCTGTAGCCCATACCTCTGGCAACCCCAATCTGATCTTTTTTCCTATGAGTTTGGTGGGTACTTTTGTTTTATATTCCACATATAAGTGAGATCATACAGTATTTGGGTTTCTATGTTTGACTTACTCACTTAGCAACATGCCTTCGAGGTCCAGCTAGGAGAAAAATATTTGTATAATACATAATTAACAAGTTTCACATGAAAGGGAACTAGAAAGATTTAGATATATATGAGCCTCAACTCAAAACTAGTATCAGAGTATTGATTTTGAAAAAAAATATTCAAATTATATCAGAAATTTTCAAAGATCATTATACAAATCAGCTTTTCTACATACTTCCAGTTGCCTTCACCCATTTATCTTTTCTTCTATTCATCCACCCACCCAGTCTCCCACTAATCTAACTATACATCCATCCATCTGTCCACCTATCTATCTTTTCTTCCATCCATCCACCCACCCAGTCTCCCACTCGTTCACCCACCATCCATCCATCCATGCATCCCTGGGAGTGCTCATGTGTGCTCATGGTTTCCACACAGGATTCCCCATCCCTGAATCTTCCTCTTTGTTCCAACCCAGTCCTGCACATTAAGCTCGATACATTTCCAGCTAAACACCATCATTTTTTTCCCCTTCACCACTTCTATTCCATTCCCTGTGTTCAGCATAGCAGCAAGTAGAACCACTGTCTACCCAGTTATTCAAGCCGGAAACCCGAGACACAGCCTTGATCCCTCCCTCCCTCCCTTCACTCAGTAGTAGGCCCTGGCATTTCCCCTCCACACCAGCTCCAGCCTCCACCCTCTCCTCTTTCTCCTGTCCCAGTTGTGGTCCCCATTGTATCTTAGGTGGACAGCTGCCCCAGCCTCCTGACTGGCCTCCCAGCTGCCATCTCACTCTCCCTCTGCTTTCTCCACGCTGATTGATCATGAACTATCTGATCGAGCTGGTGGGGGCACACATTTCTACAATACGTGGGAGAGCAACTGATCAAAGTCTAAGCCAAAGAAGTTGCAAAGGAGCAGTACGGGACAATGTCCCCTGAGTCCCCAGCAGCTCTTAGACTTGGGTATCACATTCGTTTGAGACTTAAGTGGACCAGTGGGTCTGGGGAACATGGCTTTATGAGCAGTCACGAGTGTCAACACTAGCTCTTCATGAGAAACGCCGCCCTGCTTCGTGAACCTCCCCAGAAAACACATAGCTCCCCCACTGCACCCTCAGGGAGGTCAGCCATGCAGGGGCTGGTTGGTGCTAGATGATGGTCTTCTTCCCTGTTTCAGGAGGACGACAGAGTGTGTGTTAGTTCCTCAGTTGTGCCCGACCCTTTGCGACCCCATGGCCTGTAGCCCACCAGGCTCCTCTGTCCATGGGATTCTCCAGGCCAGAATACTAGAGTGAGTTGCCATTTCCTTATCTCTTGAGTCTCCTGCATTGACAGGCAGGTTCTTTCACCACTAGCGCCATACGTAACCAGAGGGTGAGGCAAAAACTGGAACACACTTCAGAGGTGTAGCAAATTTCAAGGCAGCACGACGGGGTTGACAGGAGGACACCTGGTCCGAGGTCATGTGCAGACCTTGCAGGGCCTCTGTGCCTCAGTTTCTCCAGCTCTGCAAGGGGCTGACTATACCTTGCAGGGTGGTTCTCAAGATCAAAGGTGGTGATAGAGGTGAAAAGCGTATCCCGAAGCCGTCTTGCTACACCCAGGGAGTTACCTTCAGATCTACTCAGCCCACTTCTTTTTATTATTTTTAGTTGTTTTAAAATTATTTATGGTTGTGTTGGGTCTTCGTTGCTGTGTGGGCTGCTCTCTAGTTGCAGTGCGTGGGCTCCTCATTGCAGTAGCTTCTCTGTTGCGGAGCATATGGGCTCTACAGTGTGCAGGCTTCAGTTGTGGCTCCAGGCTCTGAGCACAGGCTCAGTAACTGTGGTGCTGGGACTGAGCTGCCTCACAGCATGTGGGATCTTCCCAGACCAGGGATCGAATCCCTGTCTCCTGCATTGGCAGGTGGATTCTTTACCACTGAGCCACCAGGGAAGCCCCAGCCCACTTCCTTTTAAATTACAGTTGATTTACAATGTTGTGTTAATTTCTGCCGAACACTAAAGTGATTCAGTTACACCTATATGCGTGTGTATATGTATATTCTTTTAAAATATTCTTTTCCATTATAGTTTATCACAGGACACTGAATATAGTCCCCTGTGCTATATAGTAGGAGCTTGTTGTTTATCCATCCTATAAATAATAGTTTACATCTGCCGATCCTAAACTCCCAATCCTTCCCTCCCCCACGCCCCTCTTCCTTGGCAAGCACAAGTCTGTTCTCTATGTGTGTGAGTCTTTCTGTATCACAGATACGTTCCTTTGTGTCGCATTTTAGATTCTACATATAGGGGGTATTATATGGTATTTGTCTTTCTCTTTCTGACTTTGCTCAGCTTAATAATCTCTAGCTCCATGCATGTTGTTACAAACGGCATGATTTCATTCTTCCTCGTGGCTGAGTAGTGTTCTCTTGTGTCCATGGACCACATCTTCTTCATCCATTCACCTGTTGATGGACGTTTAGGTTGTTTCCCTGTCTCGCTATTGTGAACAGTGCTGCTGTGAACACTGGGATGCATAGGAGTGGGATTGCTGGATCATGTGGTAACTCTAGTTTTAGGGGTTTTTTTGTTCAGTTCAGTCGCTCAGTCATGTCCGACTCTTTGCGACCCCATGGACTGCAGCACACCAGGCTTCCCTGTCCTTCATCAACTCCCAGAGCTTGCTCAGACTCATGTCCATCGAGTTGGTGATGCCATCCAACCATCTCATCCTCTGTCATACCCTTTTCCTCCTGCCTTCAATCTTTCCCAGCATCAGGGTCTTTTCAAATGAGTCATTTCTTCGCATCAGGTGGCCAAAGTATTGGAGTTTCAGCTTCAGCCTCAGTCCTTCCAATGAATATTCAGGACTGATTTCCTTTAGGATAGACTGGTTGGATCTCCTTGCAGTCCAAGGGACTCTCAAAAGTCTTCTCCAACACCACAGTTCAAAAGCATTTCTTCGGTGCTCAGCTTTCTTTATAGTCCAACTCTCACATCCATACATGCTGTTGCTGCTGCTGCTAAGTCGCCTCAGTCGTGTCCGACTCTGTGCGACCCCATAGAGGGCAGCCCACTAGGCTCCTCTGTCCCTGGGATTCTCCAGGCAAGAATACTGGAGTGGGTTGCCATTTCCTTCTCTAAGGCATGAAAGTGAAAAGTGAAAATGAAGTCGCTCAGTAGTGTCCGACTCTTAGCGACCCCATGGACTGGAGGCCTACCAGGCTCCTCCATCCATGGCATTTTCCAGGCAAGAGTACTGGAGTGGGGTGCCATTGCCTTCTCTGCACATCCATACATGACTACTGGAAAAACCATAGCTTTGACTAGATGAACCTTTGTTGGCAAAGTAATATCTCTGGTTTGTAATATGCTGTCTAGGTTGGTCACAGCTTTTCTTCCAAGGAGTAAGCATCTTTTAATTTCATGGCTGCAGTCACCATCTGCAGTGATTTTGGAGCCCCCCAAAAATAAAGTCTCTCACTATTTCCATTGTTTCTCCATCTATTTGCCATGAAGTGATGGGACCGGATGCCATGAACTTTGTTTTCTGAATGCTGAGTTTAAGGAACCCTCATACTGTTCTCCATAGTGTGCTCAGCCCACTTTTGAATGCCAAACACCCGTAAGCAGCTGGAACAAAAGCTGTACCTGTTGCTTCTGTCTGAGCACCTATTTTGTGTCTAGGACTGAGGTAAGCACTTTTCCTATATAATCTCTTTTAAGCCTCAGAACAACTCCTTTCTGTTAGGGATTTTTCCTCCTATTTTGCAGATATGAAAGAGGTACAGACAGGTTAGCAAGCTTCCTGATAACAGAGGGGTGCTACCCGGGTACCCCCAAATCTTTCTGGCTGCCGAGTCCACAATTTTCTCATTCCTTAATCATTCCTACTTCTTAAGTCAGAACTTTGTGTGTGTGCATGCTCAGTCACTCAGTTGTGTCCGACTCTTTGCTACCCCAGGGACTGTAGCCCACCAAACTCTTCTGTCCATGGGATTCTCCAGGCAAGAATACTGGAGCAGGTTGTCATTTCCTTCTCCAGAGAATCTTCCTGACCCAGGGATCAAACCTGCATCTCTTGTGTCTTCTGCATTGAAGGTGGATTCTCTACCACTGTGCCACCTGGGGAACCCATTTAGATCAGTGCAGTTAAAAATATACACCTGACCCTCGAACAACATGGGCGTCACGGTCACCAACCCCACAGTCCAAAATCTGCGTAGTGCTCTCTCTGCCTCAAAAACAAAAACATAAATGACTCACCCAAGGGCAGGAAGCTGACATATGTGGATAGATTCAGGATTCAAACCTTAGTTTTTTTGTATTCCACATACTGTGAGCTCTAATCCTGCACAAACTCTCCACCACGCTTAGTTAATTCAAAGACCTATAAAGTGAAAATATAGGTACTGTACTTTTTAAAAGATATTTTTGATGCGGATCATTATTTTAAAGTCATTGTTGAATTCGTTACAATATTGCTTCTGTTTTACATTTTGATTTTTTGGCCGCAAGGCGTGTGGGATCTTAACTCCCCGACAAGGGATTGAATCACATCCCCTGCGCTGGAAGGCAGAGTCTTTAAACACTGGACTGCCAGGGAAGTCTCCAGGTTCTATATTTATTGAAAACAATCTGTGCAGTTCAATCTGTTGGTCAAGGGTCAATTCTAAATGCGAGTCAGGTATGTAATTTAAAATTTTCTATTAAATCAACTCTAATTTAATAAAGTTTTCAAAATAAATAAAAAGATATAAATCACTGGGAAATTCATAGATCACCTAACATCTAAAATAGGACACAATAAAGACCAGAGCTGATATACGTATAACTGATTCACTTAGCTATTGTAAATCAACTGTACTCCAACTAAAAAAAAAAAAAAAGACCTGAGCCATTCTCAAATGACTGAATATCCCCGTTAAAACTTTTTTCCCCCCCTACTGAACATGTTACCAAAAAAGGGAAAGAGATGAAATTTTAAAGTTAGTTTTATGTCCTATTTGGGGCTTCCCTGGTGGCTCAGACTGTAAAGAATCTGCCTGCAATTCAGGGGACACAGGTTCCATCCCTGGGTCAGGAAGATCCTCTGGAGAAGGAAATGGCAACCCACTCCAGTATTCTTTTTTTTGTTTTTTTTTTTTGTTTTTCTCTTTCATATCCTTTAATGACAATGAGGTAAACCCCATTGTTTTTAGGGGGATTTCAGTATGGAAGGATATATATGAAAAGTGGTGTGATGACAGCATCATGTTCTTTAGAGAGTTGATACAATGATTCCAGTTTTTTTAAGGTTATATATAAAGTTGTTTTTGTTTAGTTGCTAAGTTGAGTCTGACCCTTTTGCACCCCTGTGGACCACAGCCCACCAGGCTCCTCTGTCCATAGGGTTATCCCAGGCAAGACTACTGGAGTTGTGGAGAAGGAAATGGCAACCCACTCCAGTATTCTTGCCTGGGATAACCCTATGGACAGAGGAGCCTGGTGGGCTGTAGTCCAAGGGGTCGAAAATAGTTGGATACAACTGAGCTCACACACACACACACACACACACACACACACACAGAGGTCTCCAACATCACATGTTATCTCCTTGGAGAAGCTTGTTTTTTTTTAAACCTCATGGAAATATGCTTATCCTGCTGGAATTTCTCACCACTCCCTGTGTTATTATTCCTTCACATTTATCACAGATTGCATATCTACATTTATTCGTGTATCTTGCTTTTTAAAACTTTTATTGTGTGTTTATTTTGGGCTGTGCTGGGTCTTTGCTGCTGTGCATGGGCTTCCCATTGTGGTGGCCTCTCTTGTGGAACATGGGCTCTGGAGAGCCTGGGCTTCAGCAATTGTGCTGAATGGGCTTAGTTGCCCTGTGGCATTTGGAATCGTCCCAGACCAGGGATCCGTTGCACTGGCAGCTGGAATCTTAACCACTGGACCACTGGGAAAGCCCTGTGTATTTTCTTAATCTGTGTCTTCCAGGCCATTCCCCATTCCCCAGAGAAGGGGTGGGTCCCCAGCACAGTGCCTAGCACACGAGCACTATGTATGGAGTGGATCTTTACTATTCCCGGTTTATAGATGAGAGAGCTCAGGACTTGGAAGAAAACAAACTTCTCCAAAATGACACAACTATATTACAAAATTATTGATATCCATCATACGATATCACTTACATATGGATCTAAAAAAATGATACTAACAAACTTTACAAAACAGAAAGAGGCCCACAGACGTAGAAGGTAAATGTATGGTTACGAAAGGGGAAAGGGAGGCGGGGAGGGATAAACGAGGAGTTTGCGATTAGCAGATACAAACTATATGAAATAGATAAACAACAAGGTCTTACTGTATAGCACAGGGAACTATATTCAACATCTTATAGTCAACTAAAAGGGAAAAGAAAAAAAATAAATTACATCATCTTGTGTGCAAAATCCTAACCCAACGGGTCTATAAGTTCTAGAAATGTGGCCAATTTGCTAGCAAACAGTTAAACTCAAGAAATAGCACCTGTGAAATTAAGTGTGTGTGTTAACTCTGGAGTCAATTCCCTCTCTTTGAGATGAGACCCAGAAGGTAGGACCAACCAAGCAAGCAAGCACCTGGGAATTATGTTATTTGCATGTCCGATCTGAGAGTCAGAACATCATGCCTGCTGTCTCTCCAGACTGAGGTGTACGGTATCTGGGCTCAACACTTTTAGAAAACAATGGAGCCCCAAAGAGTCAAGAGATAGTAAATATTTGAATCCCAAATAATTCCACCCCCAGAAACATAGCTAATGCAGTCAATCTTAAAGAATGTAACAGTTCTGGGCTCTGTTGTTCAGAACAGTGTATTTTAGAAGAGTGGACCACTAAAAACGATGTGAACAAGCAACAGCAAAGGGCTGCTCAAATGAGTTGTGATATGACAATTATTTACTGAAAACCAGGTAAAAAGGCAGGGGAACGATTTCTGAAGTTCTGTAAATGAGAGTGAAAGACCATAAAATTTTATATGCAGTCTGGCCAGAATTTCATACAGACGCAAAAACAAGCCCATAAACCAATACACGAAAAAGGAAGGCTGGAAAGAAATGAAATTTCTGTTCAACACCATTTTGCCTTGGATATGGGGCTACGGAGAAGTCTACCTTTTTCTGCCTCTTGGTATTTTCTGAATCCTCGCTAATGATCTGAAAGCAGCCTCTCTCTTTCTCTAATAATACACAGAAAGAAATTATAACACGGGCAGCCTTGTGTTGATGGCAGCCGAATGTGTCTAGACATCTAATCGCAGGAAAATAAGTGCTGGGTAACTTGACATTATTGGCATTCACAGAGAGCCTCACAGGCACTGGGACATTGATCTGTGTTCCGTTTGGTTTCCGAAGGCGTGGGAAGAGATGAGCTCTCAGGTGGACTCCAAAGAGGACGTTTGTTCTCTGGCACTGAACCAGGTCAAACTGGATTCTGATCCCGGGTGTAAAATACTTGAAAGTTGAAAGTAGGTCAGCAGGGTCAGGGAGCACAGGGCACGTCTTGTCGCCACAGCTCGAAACTTCTAGACTCATCCCAAGGCACAGAAGGAAAGGGGAGCTTGGGAAAGGAAACCTGGGATTCCTGGAAGGCCAGGCAAGAGCATGTGCTGAGGCCTGGCAGCCCGGGGCTTCAAATTCTAGGCTATGAGTCTGCACACTGAGGCCAGCTGCGTGATTTTTGCAAATGAAGACTCATCTCTGCTCGTTTGTTTCTGTGGCTGCGACAGAAAGCATGTAGCCGCACTGCGGAAACACTGGCCATCTGGCCCTTCCAGAAAAAGTTAGCCGACACTGACTGATCCAAGCTTTCCAAGCTTTGAAACCACAGACTGATCCTATCTTCCTTAGGACTCAGCGGTGACGCACGCGTATCCAGGTTCAGGGTTCAGTTTGTAAAGAAAGCGCGCTGCGTGGGTTTGGCTGCGCCACCCGCTGCAGCACGCACCGGCTCTTTTTCCTGCTAACACACCGGCAGCGCTGGAGGTGTGTGTTTCTCTGGAGCCAGCATTTTCTGTCTGCCCCATTCTTCTGTCTTTACCAACATTTACAACACTCCCCCACACCCACCTTGACGTGATCTTGCTTTTTTTGTTTCCCTAGTTTTTGGCTCCTCCGTGTGGCCTGTGGGATCTTGGTTCCCTGATCAGGGATCTAACCGGAGTCCCCTGCAATGGAAATGTGGTGTCTTAACCACTGGACCACCAGGGACATCCTATCTTGCTTTTTTTTTTAAGAATTTGTTTGTTTATTTCTGGCTGTGCTGGGTCTTCTTTGCTGTGCAGGCAAGGTGGGGCTGCTCTCTAGTTGCGATGAGCGGGCTTCTCATTGAGGTGGCTTCTCTTGTTACCGAGCCCAGGCTCTAGGGCACTTGGGCCTCCATAGCTGTAGCTCACAGGCTCTGGAGCACAGGCTCAGAAGTTGTGGCACACCAGCGTAGCTGCTCCGTGGCTTGTGGGATCTTCCTGGACCAGCGATTGAACCCATGTCTCCTGCATTGGCAGGTGGATTCCTTACCACTGAGCCACCAGGGAAGCCCCCCATCTTGCTTTTTGACCAGGAAAAATTTTAAGTGAAAACCTGTACATCACTCTTGTGTCTGGAAGGTGGTATTATTTGCTGTAAATACTGTAGGTCACTGTAGAGCAGTGGTCCCCAACCTCTCCAGCACCAGGGACCAGTTTTGTAGCGAGGGCTGAACCCGAGAGATTGCTTTAAAGTGAAGCAGATCGCGTCACTCCGTGGTTAATAACCTACCAACGGTGTCTGATTGCAAAGAGGATAAAACCCAACCTTCTCACTATAACCTCAAAGTCCTTGGACGGGGTCCTGTGTGCACCTGCTATGCAGAGCCTAGCCCCCAACCTGGGAACATGCTTCCCTGTCTCTGAATGACTGGCATCTTTCACAGCTCAGAAAACACCCAGTCAGAGAGGCCTTTCTTTCTTTCTTCAGTTGCTCAGTTGTGTCCGACTCTTTGCCACCCCATGGACTGCAGGATGCCAGGCTTCCCTGTCCTTCAGTATCTACCAGAGTTTGCTCAAACTCATGGCCGTTGAGCCAGGGATGCGATCCAGCCGTCTCATCCTCTGTCACTCCCTTCTCCTCTTGTGCTCAGTCTTTCCCAGCATCAGGGTCTTTTCCAATGAGTTGGCTCTTCGCATCAGGTGGCCAAAGTATTGGAGCTTCAGCTTCAGTATCAATCCTTCCAATGAGTATTCAGGGTTGATTTCCTTTAGGATTGACTGGTTTGAGTTCCTTATTGTCCAAGGGACTCTCAAGTGTCTTCTCTAGCATAGCAGTTTGAAAGGATCAATTCTTTAGAGCTCAGCCTTCTTTATGGTCTGACTCTCACATGGCCTTGCTGACTGCCATTAATTCAAGTAACGGAATTTGATTTTCATTGAGGCCCTTCACCGTTTCCCATTTGTTCATGGATATATCTGTCTCCCTGCCCCAGGATGCAAGCTCCCCTTCACCTCTCTCTTACTGTTGATGCAAAATATAATTTATGTGTTGAGTGTTGCTCAGTCCTTGGGATGTGGACACCTCTGGGGCCGGGGCATCAGGCTCAGTGGTTAAGAATCCGCCTGCCAATGCAGGGGACACGGGGTCCATCCCTATTCTGGGAAGACCCCACTTGCTTCAGGGCAACTAAGCCCGAGTGCCGAAATTACTGAGCCCTAAAGCCTGTGCTCTGCGACAAGAGAAGCCACCGCAATGAGAGGCACGTGCACCGCAACTAGAGAGCAGCCCCCGCTCGCCACGACTAGAGAAAGCCAGTGCACAGCAACGAGGACCCAGCACAGGAAAAAAAAACTGCTCCACAACAAGGAAGACTTCTTCCCATTCAGTGGATAAGAAAGCCAGGCAAAGAAAGCTGAAGTGCCTCTTGATGTTCTCTGCTCTCTGATCAATGATGTTTGTAAACATCCTGTAAGGCAAAGGCAGAGCCTTGTTGCAGATGGGGACACTGAGACCCACGGAAGGTTCAGTAAGTCTCACCACCCCCCCTCCACCTTGTATTGAATAAGTGACGGTGGGCCTGCTTTTCTGCAGAATCACGAGCACAGTGCTATGGGGTGATACTACGCTTGCGGAGAAACATAATCTCTACCATCATTTGGCTCCTGCAGAAAATGAGACGTACAGCAAGTCACTGGCCTCTTATCGCAGCTACTAGGAACCATCTGCTTCTCATTCCTGTCTTTTCACAGACGTCTCCGAAGAGTTCTTGCTCCCATCGCCAGCTCAAGTGCGGCGATGCCTTGCAGACTCAGCAACTTCCCCCGATCACCATGTGGCACTGACATGCCACTTCTTTCCAAAGGATGTCCCCAAGCAAACCTGGGACTCTTCATTTCAGAGTTGAAGAGATGTGGGGAAAAAGTTCTCCTGGATACGAACTCGGGGTAGACACAGGTGGATGCCAGCATTCCCAGTACCAGCTCAGTGGCTCCCAGAGCACGGTCTTTGGTGGGGGATGGGGAGGAGCTCGGGGATGTGTGCCGTGTGGGTGGAGAACGGGGCACAGAGCTGTGTGAACTCACCCGCTGAGGGTCCTCAGTTGGAACTCAAGTATTAGGAGGCGGTGGCCTCCAGAGTTTCTTTCTCCTTCTCTGTCTGTGAGCACCAGCCCGGATGTGGCCCAAGGCCAGCTTTATTTCTTAATTAATTTTTATTGGAGTATAGTTGCTTTATTTCTCTTTGAGGTGACCTTCCCTGGCGGCTCAGTGGTAAAGAGTCTGCCTGCAATGAGGGAGAAGTGGGTTTGATCCCTGGGTCAGGAAGATCCCCTGGAGAAGGGAACTCCAGTGTCCTTGGCTGGAGAATCCCATGGACAGAGGAGCCTGGTGGGCTGCAGTCCACGGGGTCGCAAAGAGTTGGACACGACTTAGCGACTAAACAACTATAAAGAGAGGGTAACTGCAGCACCCAGCACACTGCCATGCAGAGTTGCTGCTGCTGCTAAGTCGCTTCAGTCGTGTCCGAATCTGTGCGACCCCATAGACAGCAGCTCACCAGGCTCCCCTGTCCCTGGGATCCTCCAGGCAAGAACACTGGAGTGGGTTGCCATTTCCTTCTCCAATGCATGAAAGTGAAAAGTGAAAGTGAAGTTGCTCAGTTGTGTCCGACTCTTAGCGACCCCACGGACTGCAGCCCACCAGGCTCGTCCGTCCATGGGATTTTCCAGGCAAGAGTACTGGAGTGGTGCCATTGCCTACTCTGCCATGCAGAGTAGGTGCTCAGAAAACAGAAGTGGGAGCCAGTATGGGAAGTACGGTTTGCAAATGGAGGGACTAATGGAAATCTGTAGTCTGGTAGCGTAGTCATCTCCACCCCCCACACATCCCACTGTGGAGGGGGAAGCGGATCCTTATTCCAAAACTACACCATCTTTCCAGACTCCAAAGTTTCTGCTTCTTTGTCCTCTGGCCAGCAAATTCCTTCAATAAGAACCCACAAGGAACACAACAGATGCCCAGTTTCATGAAAACATCATCAATCTTGTCAGCTCTGTCTGGATTTCCCATCCCCAAACAGTGCGTATTAAGTCACTTCAGTCATGTCTGACTCTCTGCAACCCTGTGGACTGTAGCCCACCAGGCTCCTCTGTCCATGGGATTCTCCAAGCAAGAGTACTGGAGTGGATTGCCATTTCCTCCTCCAGGGGATGTTCCGACCCAGGGATTGAACTCAAGTCTCCTACATCTCCTACATTGTTCTTTACCACTAGCGCCACCAGGGAAGCCCTCCCAAAACAGGGATGGATCCATTTAATGAGATTTTGAGTGCCGGCATAGATAGAGCTCTCTCCCTCCTCCTCCAGTTCTGTTAAAAACCAGCAGACATGTATCTTGACATTAAAATCTTCTTAATTATTCTACGTGGTGCAGAAAGAAACGAAACCCCATGCTGGGTACAAAATTGAAAAAGCAGTGCCAAGGGCAGAATGAGGGGTCTTAGGCAGAGATTTGGGGATATTTTAGAATCCAGACTCTAAACAAAGTTGGAATTCTTCAGGTGAAATTCCTGAAGAATTGGATCCACCATTTTGAAGAGGGGAAAAAAAGTACTATTCAAGTTTGGAAAATAAAATTTGTAGCAAGCTGAAAACTGTCATGGACTTCCCTGGTGGCGCAGTGGATAGGAATCCGCGTTCCAATGCAGGGGACTTGGGTTCGATCCCTGGTCCGGGAGGATCCCACATGCCACAGAGCAGCTAAGCTCGTGCACCACGATTATGGAGTCTGTGATCTAGAGCCGCAGCTACTGAAGCCCGTGAGCCTAGAGACTGTGCTGCACAGCAAGAGAAGCCGCCTCAATGAGAAGCCCGCATGACGCAGCTAGAGAGTAGCCCCCACACACCACAGCTAGAGAAATCCTGTGCAAAGCAGCAAAGCCCCAGCACAACCAAAAATAAGAAATATATAAAATTTAAAAAAAGAAAGAAAACCGTCACGTTTGCCCCTTGGAAGCTGTGTGGTCTTGGGCCAGTGGCTTGAGTGCTCTGGGCTGCTGTTTGCTCATCTGTGGGGTGATGAGCAGAGATGACAATGAATGAAGAGCACTGGCTCAGGTCCATGGCGCAGGGCCTGCCTCAGGCTTGTCCTGCAAATGCCCAGCAGGCAGGACATGCTCACTGGCGGGGACAGAAGGGTTCCAGACCTGATGTCGAGCCTGGCAGATGCTATCGCCAGCAGAACCCGGGCTGCCTGCGAGGAAAAACTGTCGCTTCCACTGCCAGCAAAACCAAGATGCTCAGAGCCAGGACCTGTGGGATGAGGTCACAGGACCCACGTGTTACTACAGAGGTAACAGATTCCCCAGCATGGAAGCAACCCTAGGACTTCCCTGGTGGCCCAGGGGATAAGAATCTGCCTGCCAATGCAGGGGACATGGGTTCAATCCCTGGGCCGGGAAGATCCCACGTGCCTCGGAGCAACTAAGCCCGTGCAGCACAACTACTGAGCCTGCGCTCTAGAGCTCCTGCTCTGCACAAGGGAAGCCGCCGAAATGAAGAGGAGCCCCCGCTCGCCACAACTAGAGAAAACCTGCAAACAGCAGCAAAGACCCAGCACAGCCAAAAATAAATAAATTAATTAATTAAAGAGTCTGTGATATTGGCTCAGTGGGATTATTCATATGGAAAGAAAAATTTATCATGATCTTACCTCATTCAATACCTAAAAACCAACTCCAGGCAGATGATAGAGATAAATATGAAAAACTAAATGTGACACCTTCTAGAAAACAGAGGGGCAACATGAATGACTTTAAATTTCTGAACTAGCACACAAAACCACAAAAAAAGATGAGTATGAGCTCATCTAAAAATTAAAGTCCCAATAACCCGAAGTCACCATTGAAAAGTAAATTCATGCCACAGAGTAGAAGATCCATAACACATAACTGGCAGAGGGATCTTTATCCAAATAGATTAAGAAAACTCTTAGAAATCTATAAGAAAAAGAAAAACAGACAAATGCAAAGAAAAATGGACAAGCGATCTTAATAGGCACTTCATAAAACAGGAATTCCAGGTAGTCAACATACATAATATAGAAAAGGTGATGAACTCAGTTAGTAGAGAAATGTTTAAAAAAAATACACAACTCCTGGAATGGCTGAAATATAATAGCAAGTTGAGGTGCTGGAGCTGGAGAGGTATGGAGGAAGGGGACTCCTCATACACACAGTTGGCAGAGTCTAAATGGGGCAACCAATTTGTTCTAGAATGTTCATGACAACACTATAATAGTCTTGCTATGGACAGAATTCAGTTTCTGGCCCTTTTTTCCTCTGTGATCTTGGCCAAGAAACTTAAAATTCTCTGTTTCCACGTCCACAAAGAAGGTCATTCCCACCTGGATTATTGAAAGCTTTAAATGAGATAATCCAAATAGAACCCAGTGCCTGGCAGGTAGAAAGCTTCCGACCACTCACTCTTATCATCTAATCTGTGTGTGTGTGTGTGTGTGTGTGTGTGCTCAGTCGCTCAGTTGTGTCTGACTCTTTTGCGATCCCATGAACTGTAGCCTGCCAGGCTCCTCTGTCCGTGGGATTTTCCAGGCAAGAATACTGGAGTGGGTTGCCATTTCCTTCTCCAAGGAATCTTCCCAGACCAGGAATTGAACTCAAGTTTCCTATATTGGCAGGCAAATTCTTTATCACTGAGCCACCAGGGAAGCCCTAATAATCACAAATACGCTATTTCAAAAGGCAGTATTGTTGCCATTTTACAGATGGGGAAACTGAGACCCAGAAGTCACAACTTCCAGGGAGCTCAGAAGGCCAGCTACACAGCTACTTTCCATAGGACTTCTTCCTTGACCCCCAAAGGAACAGCTAAGCAACAGACTCCAACCTAAGCCCATAGCAGGATGTCAAGGGGCTGCACAGGGTTGAATCTGATCAATTACTGCAAATGATCCAAATTGTTGGCTGCCTCTGGAAGCGCTTTGAACTTTGAACCCACTCACCACTAGCTTTATTCAGCATTTTGGACTTTCGAACACTGCTTTCTCATTTGCCATCGCAGCTGGTCTTCCCAAACTCTATTGTGATCATCAAAGGATAAGACAAGATTATTCCCCTTGATGGATGAGTAAACTGAGGCCAGAGTAAACAGCGGCATCCATGGGGCTTAGTATTAGCAGAGGTCCAGGTCCGTATGCCTGGGTTTCTCTCTAGACTTGATGTTTTTATTATGAGAGCCTGAAGTCAATCATCTATTCTGAGCCTGCATTTTCCGCCTCTGAAACCTGATCAGTCTTTCCTCTTTAGGTTGTTATGAGCAATGAGATGAGCAAATACACATGAAACCCTCAGAACAGCCCTAGCACCCCCTGAATGCTCGGCAAATATGAGCTGCCAGTGTTTATGGGCCGTTGCAATAGGATGGACAGAGCCTAAGTTGAAAGTCTGTCCAGGGTCCTCTGAATGTTTGCTCTTGTCCCTGAAACTTATCATTACCCTGGCAGCCCAGCCCTGGATCCCTCTGGGACCCTGACCCTAGGTCATCGCGTCCATGCTCTTCTGTGGGTGGCTCTTCTTTGAGTCCCGTTTTCAGCCCCTGGGAGGACTGTGCACTTACGACTGGGGCAGAACGCCAGCCATGCAAATCCGCATGCAGGCAGTAATTTGCACAAATGCTCCTCGGTGTGCTCATTTCCAGCCTGTCCCCAGAACGGCACTCGGCTTGCAAAGCCAGCAGAGAGCTATTTACAGCTCTGGGCAAAGAGAAGGGAGGCAGGCTCTGATCTCACATGGGAATGGCCCTGCTGAGGTGGTGGTGGCTTGCTCTTTTGGCTGCTTTAAGAGGCTGTTCAGCCAGTCTCGCCCTGAAGGAGCTTCGAGGTCCTGAAAGCTTTTGCTGAAAGGCCAGGGATCCGCCCCCATGATTGTCTGATTCCCTCAGGGAACCCACACGCAAAGTCAGGGGACCTGTGTCCCTGCTCCCGCTAACAGCTGCTGAGCCATCAGGGAAGCCTGACCAATAGCTGCCTGTAGACTCTAAACATCTAGAGAAAGGGATACAGGAGACCTGTCAAAACCATGGACAGCTCTAGCCGCTCTAGGTCAGGGATTGACAAACTAGTTGGGAGGTGGGAGACATCCGGCCCCCCCAGCCTGTTTGTGTAAATAAAGTTTTATTAGCACACAAACACATCCATTCATTTACATTTCACGGTACAGTCGAGTGGTTGCGACTATAGCTGCATGGCCCACAAAGCCTCAAATATTTACTATCTGTCCCTTAAAAAAAAAATCTGCTGAGCCCGACTCTACGTGAAGCCCCCACCATCTCATCTTCTAACAAACAGGCTCCTCCTACAGTCAGTCCACTTTCCATGAAGCTTCCTGAAGAGTATTTCTCAAGTGCTAATCAAATCAGGTCACCTCCTTACTTAAAACCCTTCCAGGTTCCCCAGGGGTCTCTGGGTCAAGTCTAAACTCAGCATCAAGGGTCACCAGGCTGTTTATGATCTGGCCTTCTCACAGCTCCCCTCTTCTTAGCCATCCACCCTGGGGAGCCTCTGCCAAACACCTCCCTGAACATTGGTTTTTTATTTAAAAAGCCATCTCTGGAAAACTATGCATTGTTTACATACCACACAAACTTTTAAGATATCTGATTCTAGCCTTGTTCATTACATTATCTTCCAGCTATTTTTTTTCCAACTCTTTCTAAGTTGTAGGAATCTGATGTGTGTATGCATGCTCAGCTGCTTAGTCGGTCCAACTCATTGCGACCCTATGGACTGTAGCCTGCCAGCCTCCTCTGTCCATGGGATTTTCCAGGCAAGAATATTGGAATGGGTTGCCATTTCCTCCTCCAGGGGAATCTTCCCAACCCAGGGATCGAACCCATGTCTCTTGCATTGGCAGGTGGTTTCTTTGCCAGTGAGTCACCTGGGAAGCCCAGGAATCTCACAGAGGAGCCAATTCTGTCTTGTCCAGTCATTTTTTTTGCCTCCATTTGCAATGGAGTTCACCATTCCTTTACTCCATAGACAACTGTGCTTTATTTGACTTTTCCTTTGAACCTCTTCCAACATCTGCTTGGTTCTTTCATTGAATGAACTTTACAGAATCATTAAGTGTTCATCTTTGTATCTCTAAGGGAGTCATGGTTTTATCACCACCCCCCCTTTTACTTTTTCCTGAAGATTTTAAGAGTTTTCCATGAAGTCTGTGAGCCCCTGTTTGTGTCCTATCTGTTGAGAATATCTTTCCTGTCTTTTCTGCCTTTTCCTCCAGAAATTTCTTTCCCAGCATGCCCAGGTGCAGAGACAGAGAACCTCTTCCTTCTCTGAGCTCCTCCCTCTATCTACTATCTACTCCCACCTTCCTGGTACTCTTCTCTCTGACTGGTTGTTTATGGGCCTGTTCCCTGATAGCTGGGCTTCCCAGGTGGCACTTGTGGGAAAGAACCCTCCTGCCAGTGCAGGAGACATAAGAGACTCTGGTTCGATCCCTGGGATGGGAAGATCCCCCGAAGAAGGGAATGGCAAACCACTCCAGTATTCTTGTCTGGAGAATCCCATGGACAGACGGGCTTGGCGGCCTATGGTCCATAGCGTCACAAAGAGTTGGACACGACTGAAGCGACTTAGCACACACAGCACATCCTGACAGCTAGCCTAGAAGATCCTCTGGTGTGGGAGACCTTGTTTTCCTTGTTAATACCATACACGGGATGCCAATGTCTGACATCTACAAAGTACTCAACAAACACTGGCTGAATAAATGAAAAAAAAAATACCATTTCAGGACTTCCCTGGTGGTCCAGTGGCTAAGAATCCGTCTGCCAATGCAGGGGACACGGGTTTGATCCCTGGTCCAGGAAGACTCTGCATGCCACGGGGCAAATAAGCCCGTGAGCCACAACTCCTGAACCTGTGAGCCCAGTCTCAGAGCCACAAGTCCTGAGCCCACATGCTCCCTGGAGCCTGTGCTCTTCAGCAAGAGAAGCCACCACAATGAGATGCCCGCGCACCTCAACTAGAGAGAACCCGCACAGCAACGAAGACCCAGCACAGGAAAGACAGATTAATTAATAAAAAAATACCATTTCAGTTCCTGTTCTTGGCCCACTTTTAAATCATCTCCCAGCTCTCCACGTGTGAAAAGCACCCCAGCAGCCTCTGAACGCTACCCTCCCGCCCTGTATTTTCACATGTCGTAACCGTGGCCTTTCAACTGCTCCCCTCTAGGAAACGGATGGCCATCTCTCCATTCTGCTTTATGGTCATCGCCTGACCTTGAGCAAGACGCCACCCCTCTGGCTTTCCAATGGGTGAAGCAAGGTCAGTTCAGGCATTCCAAGAGATAAAATACATCAGGCGGAGATACGGATGGCCAGTAACACCCTAATGATGTTCCCGCTCAGGCACCATTTACAATGTAACAGATGCTGTCAAGGTAACACATCAGCGAGGCTACAGGGGTTAACTTTGAGTTCTGAGGTTACAGAGATGGCCAAGGACGAGCTTCCCAAACTACCTGAAGGTGTACACGAACCCCCTTGTCCCACCAGGATAGTGTTAAACCGCAGACTGCACTTTGTAGGATGCTGGGTGGGGCCCAAGCGCCCACATTTTCCCCCCAGCTCCCCAGCGATGTCATGCCACTGGGTGCTGGACCACACTTTGAGCAGCAAGATGCCATGACACAGTGGGTCCCAGCTTTGCAGGAACTCTCCGAGCAGTGGCTGAAAGACAGATAACCAGTACGTGGCTGATGTGTTGTGTACTCAGTCACTTCAGTCGTGTCCGACTCTTTGTGACTCCATGGACTGTACCCTGCCAGGCTCCTTTATCCATGGGATTTTCCCTGCAAGATTACTGGCATGGGTTGCCATTCTCTCCTGCAGGGAATCTTCCTGACCCAGAGATCGAACCTGCGTCTCCTGTATCTCCTGCATTGGAGGCAGATTCTTTACTGCTGAGCCACTGGGGAAGCCCTGGTTGCTGATCGTTCAAAGTAATAAATGTTAGTGTCCAAGTGGGAGAGGCTGACAGTTAAGACTATGAGACTCCGAGGACGGACAAGTTGGTGAGCGGGGGTAGTCGGGTGCAGGGTTCCCAAGGGACATGGAAACCAGGTTGGGAGCATTCTGCCAGGCCGGTGACTCAACAGAGTGATAATTCTGGTGGTGAGACCTGTCGATCTCTGTTTTAATACATCCTCCAGGGGATTCTGATGTGCAAGTCTGAGAACCATTGTGCTAGGCAGAAAGGGGTAGAATATTCCAGTTGGAAGAACAATGTTTTGTTTCACATAGTCGACTTTCAGGCACATGTCCAGACCCTGTAAATTGCATTCATTATTTCATCTATCTATCCATCCACCCACCCATCCAACATCCAACAGATAAGTTGTGAGTGCCCACTAGGCATCTTGTTAGGCACAAGAAGTTGTAGATAGACATGCCTGTCTAAGCTCCTAAACCACTGATTTCCAACCAGGGGATATCTAGCAATGTCTGGGGACATTATTGCTTGTCACAACTTGGAGGTAAGTGTGCTACTGGCAATGAGTGGGATAAAACCCAGAAATGCCGCTGAACATCCCATAGTACACAGGACACCCCACCCGCCTCCATGCCCACCCCACCCCAGCCATGGCAACAGTGTTGTAAAAACACTTTGTTCTGGGAATTCCCTGGTGGTTAAGTGGTTAGGACTTGGTGTTTTCAATGCTGGAGCCTGGGTTCAATTCCTGGTTGGGGAACTAAGATTCTGAAAGTTGCAAAGTGTGGCAAAAAAAAGAAAAAGAAACTTTGCTCTAAACTAGGAACCCCTGGAGGGCAGGAACTGTACGGCAGTCACTTTGACATCCCAAAGTCAAGAGACAGGGCCTGACCCCCAGGAGCTAAGCGAATGTTTAAATGCAAGAGGAAATAGCAAGACAAAGATATACTTAGGTATATAAAGAATTCTTACAGGACAACAAAAAGACAAACATCCCAATTCAAAAATGTGCAAAGGACTTAAACGGACCTTTCCTCAAAGAAGATACACAAAAGGCCAATTAGCACATGAAAAGATGTTCAACATCACTATCATTCAGTTCAATTTAGTTCAGTTCAGTCGCTCAGTCGTGTCTGACTCGTTGCGACCCCATGAATTGCAGCACGCCAGGCCTCCCTGTCCATCACTAACTCCCGGAGTTCACTCAAACTCACGTCCATCGAGTCGGTGATGCCATCCAGCCATCTCATCCCTTGTCGTCCCCTTCTCCTCCTGTCCCCCCAATCCCTCCCAGCATCAGAGTCTTTTCCAATGAGTCAACTCTTTGCATGAGGTGGCCAAAGTACTGGAGTTTCAGCTTTAGCATCATTCCTTCCAAAGATCACCCAGGACTGATCTCCTTTAGAATGGACTGGTTGGATCTCCTTGCAGTCCAAAGGACTCAAGAGTCTTCTCCATTAGGGAAACATAAATCAAAACCACAGTGAGATAAAGTAAGAAAAAAAGATAACCACCCCTCCAATCAGATACTGCTTCATATCCACTAGAATAAGGTAATACATTGTAATACTAGTAATCAGAAAATAACAAGTGTTGACAAAAATGTGGGAAAAATTGGAACCCTCACACATTGCTGGTGAGCTTGTAAAATGGTGGAGTCTGGCATGGCGATTCTTCAAAAGGTTAAGCAAAGAGCTACCATGGGACCCAGCAGTCCCACTCCCCAAAGAACGGAAAGCAGATCTTCAAGCTGCAATTTGTACACACATGTCCACAGCTGCATCATTCATAGCCGTCAAGTTGGAAGCCCAAATGCCCCTCAGCTGACAGACGGATAAACCAACTGGCATATAATCCATGTGATAGAATATTATTTAGCCATGAAAAGGAGCAAAGTACTGATATATGCTACACAGAGAAGTCAGACCAATATGCCACATGTTGGATAATGCCATTTATATGAAATAGTCAGACCAGGCAAATCTATCGAATCAGAAAGCAGATGAATGGTTGGCAAGGGCTGGGGGAAGGGAAGGTGACTGCTTCATGGGGACAAGGTTTCCTTTCGGTATGATAAAAGAGTTCTGGAACTAGAGAGAGGTGACGATTGCACGACATTGTGAAAGTACTTAATGTCACTGAATTGTACCTTTTAAAATTATTAAGGGATGTAGCCGGCAGTCCAGTGGTTAAGATTCTTCACTCCTAATGCAGGGGACATGTGTTTGATCCCTGGTTAGGGAACTAAGATCCTATACACATTTTTTTTTAATCACCTGGGGCTTCCCAGGTGGTGCAGTGATAAAGAATTCGCCAGCCAATGGGGGAGATGCAAGAGATGCTGGCTTAAACCCTGGGTCGGGAAGGCCCCCTGGAGAAGGAAATGGCACCCCACTCCAGTATTCTTGCCTGGAGAATCCCATGGACAGAGGAGCCTGGTGGGCTACAGTCCATGGGGTTGCAGAGTCGGATACAAATGAGCACACAAGCACTCTCTTGCACACACTGCGCAGTAAACGCTCATCCAGTCTCTATTGTGTGGCAGGGACAGTGCTCTGCATTCAGGATGGAAGTGAAAGAGACTCGAATGTACGTCTACTCCCCAGGGAGACAGATGGGGAGGAAACCCAGCCAACAGTTACAGACCCAAGGAAGCCTCGGATGTTTAAGCATTCAGTTCTGAGGATAAACGGATCCTCGCTGGGGGAGGCTGGAGGCAGGAAGGGTCACGGAGACACCTTTTGAAGGAGGAGGGCAATTTGCCCTTGGGAAGTCGACCCCAAGACAGAGAGGATGTGTGATCAGAGGCTGTACCAGGCGATACCACTCCTGGGATGGGTAAGACAGTTTAAAATGCCTGGCGCCTCCAGGAAAGCGAGGCTAGTCAGACGTGGCGGAGACAAAGGAGGACATGCAGCTCAGAACCACTTCCTGGGCCTTCTGTAGGGGTGCAGTGGGGAGCGGGTGGTGCGTTCTGGAAGCCCTCAGGCTCCCCAGCTGTCACCCATGATGCTTTTGTCCCAGGCTTTCTGGCAAGGAGGGCAGACAAGGAGAGAGAGGAAGGGGGAGAGCAGGGCTCACACTACTGAAGAGGGACTAGGTACCAGGTGCTTGAACAAGGGTTTCAGCCAATCCTCACAGTAACTCAGAGCCGCGTTCTCCTTTTGCACCTCTGCCTACCTTCCCCCCCTTTCTCCCTTTCCTTCTTTTCTTTCTTTATTCCTTCCTTCTTTCCTCTCTTTCAACTACCATTGCCTTTCTAAAGATGGGAAAATGTGGCACTAACAAACAGAATGTCCATGGCCTAGGCTGTCATGCTGTGAGGGTAAAAAGTGAAGTGAAAGTGTTAGTGGCTCAGTCGTGTCTGACTCTTCATGACCCCATAGACTGTAGCGCCGCCAGGCTCCTCTGTCCATGGGATTCTCCAGGCAAGAACACTGGAGTGGGTAACCATTCCCTTCTCCAGGAGATCTTCCCCACCCAGGGATTGAACCCAGGTCTCTCGCGTTGCAGGCGGATTCTTTATCATCTGAGCCACCAGGGAAGCCCCCCTCATGCTGGTGGAAGCCCAGTTCAGCTCTGGTCAGTGTGACCTCAGGCCCCACCAGGATGCTGGTGACAAGAGTCCCCTGTGGGCAGGGCGGAGGCTCAGCCTGTGGACATGAGGCCTCAGATCTCTGTCTCTTGGCTCCAGAACTCTTAGGAAGCTCAAAGGCCTGAGTTCCGGTCACTGGCAGCTTCTGGCATGACCACTTCCCAGGAAAGAGGGACTGGGTGTGCAGGAATGTCCAGTCCTCAGACCCTGCCTGCCTCTCTTTCCTGGGGGCCAGGCAGCTGAAAGAGCCCCAGCCTGGTGTGCAGCGTGGATAAAGGACTCTGAGCAAGTCTCAGTCTCTGGGGGCTGTGCCTGGCTCACCTTTAATGCACGGTAAGCTGGCTAAAGGATCCTGTTTCCTCTTGCCCCCCATGGATAGACACACACACACACACACACACACACAGAGGCCCCTTTCATGTTTCTCGCTTCCCTATATGTATGTACATATACTTACTAAAATACCTATATATTGATCCTGTGACTTTTATCATTTTCAGTAAATGATGTCTTAGAGATCTCTCCAGGTCAGGAGCATAGTTCCACCCCATTCTCCTAAAAAGACGGCTCATTTTTCCACATAATGTAACCCCTTCCCATCTTGGATTGCCAAGCCCTTGGGTGAACATTCCTGCATTGGCCTAGCATTGCTACAGGAGATTCTTTCTTAGCTGAGGGATGGCTGGGCCCCAGAGCTTGCAGTTAAAATTCTGAGACTGCTAAAGGAACTGAGAAGGCTCCAGAACTAGGTTATTTCTAAAACTGTCTTTGACTTCCAGCAGGGACAGTTGCTTTGACTTCTAGCAAGGATGGGGGTAATGCTGTTAGCAGAGTCCTTCAACCTCCGTGGGCCTTAGCTCACCTGTAAAATGGGAAACCTACAGCAATGCACATGGAGGTGCTCTGGATTTTCCTGTTGAAATGTGAGGGGTTAATATTGCCCTCAACATCGGGAGGCTCAGCAGTTGACACATGACCTCTATGATGCACAAAGCGGAACGAGGAGCCTAAATAAGAAGGATGCTCTCCTAACATCAATCATCCACTATGAGTGGAGAATCTACCTGAGACCAGCAGTTCTCAATGCGGGGAGGGGGATTTTGCCCCCCAGAGGACATGCTTGGAGATTATTTTAGTTGCCATCACTAGAAACGGTTGCGACTGGCTTTAATGGGTAGAGGCTAAGGATGCTGCTCCACACCCTACAATGCGTGGGACAGCCCCCCTCCCCTGCCCCTGGCAACACAGAATGATCCGGCCCCAAATGGCAACACTGTTGCCCTGCTCTAGACCTATCTCTCTGGAGAATCCCAGGGACGGGGGAGCCTCGTGGGCTGCCTTCTATGGCACAGAGTCGGACACGACTGAAGCGACTTAGCAGCAGCAGCAGCAGACCTATCTCTTATCTGATGCCTAGCCTCTCCCCCCACCAACAAGCCCAATTCAAAGATGAGGAAACTGGGGCTCAGAGAGGCCTGCCCAGCTGCCCAGCCAGCGGTAACAGAAGTAGATCCCCGGCTCCATCTGACTTTAGGGTCTGGGGTGCATTCCACATCCCGCACCATCTCTGGGAAGACACCATCCTAGTCTCGAAGCAAGAGCTGACTTTTCGCTGCCTGACAGGTGATCTACATCTTGAGTCTTAAGTCTTACCTAAAAGCATAAGCCCCCTACCCAGGTTTAGAGGTTTTATGACTTGTCATAATCACTGCTTCCCCTCACTTGCCATATGCCATGTACTTTACCAAGATGAACTCATTTTACCGTAATAAGGACACTAAGGGAATTAGTTGCAGAGAGGTTAATAATTCCACCAAGACGCATACTAAGTAGCAAATCTGGGCTCTGACCCTGAATAGAGGGGCCAGAGATGGATCCCTCAACCCCCATTGCACTAAGCTTCTCCCTCATACTGTGAACTTTCACCTTGGCACCTTGAACTTGGATCCCTGCTCCAACTTGGAGCGCTGCCAAGCCCTCAGCTGGAGGCAGTGGGGAGTCCCCACCTCAAGACCCTCCCATCTGTAGGGACCTGGTTGCTGCTGCTCTGTGGGGGTTCAATGCCTCAGGAAAAGAAGCAGGCTCTGAGCTAGGGTGGGAGATGGCAGCAGAGAACTTGGGGTCACAGGGAAAAGGAAGCGATGGAGAGGGAGGGGGCCCTGGAGGGAGGGGCTGTGACTTCCATTGCAGGGGTGGGAGTGGGGGTGCTGTTCAAAGAGCCTGGAGCAAGCTTCACCTGCAACAGATACTCCAGCAGCAGCAGCAGCTCCAGACTAATACAACTGATCTCATTTGCCGTCCTGAGTCCATTCGGATTCTGGCAAGCCTAGACTTGGCAGTTGGCTCAATAAAAAGATGCTACGGGCTGAGCGGGGAAGTGCAGGGGCCCGGGAATGGATTCTATACAGCGACCTGCTGGGGGGCGGCACCGAGTTCCAGCTGTGTCCCCTCCCAGATGCGTGACATTGGCGGAGCCTCTGCACCACCTCTGACAAGTGGGGAGCCTGGTGCCCAACCACCTTGGTTCTAAATGTGAGGATGGGAGGTAGTATTCTGGACCCTGCCGGTCCACGAGTCCCAGAGAGGCTGTGACCAGCTTCGCCACCCACTGGCTGGGTGACCTTGAGCAAGTCTCTTCCCGTCTTGGTGCCTCTGCTTGCTCAACCGTCAAATGAAGGAGCAAGATCTTTGGTCTCAAGTCCCTGGGCGGTCTAAGGTCTCCAGGTAGCGCCATTTCTTTCTTTTCGGGGCTGACCTCTTTGGGCGTCTGGGACACACACTTCTCCTTTCTCCACCTCTCAGCTGCAGCTCCAAAGCAAAGCTCCTTGCTTTTTCTCCTCTGCTGCCACCCCTTACTCTGACCCACCGGATCAAAGCGGTTCCCTGCCCCCGTCAGGTCACCACCAACCTGTCCCTCAGTCCAGCTTCATTGAAGCCAGTCCGATGGATGGCTCCTGCAAGCATCTCTCTTGGCTAAGGGCCTAGGGAATTCCACCGGGCAATGTCCACAGGAGCTAGGAAGGGGGAGCCCCAGGAGGCAAATGGGGGCCCTTCTTTCTGCATGGACACCCTCTTCTCCAGAAGAGGGGTTGGTCTGTCTCAGGGGAGGATATTTGGGACACAGTCCTTTGTGTGTGTGTGTGTGTGGGGGGGCTCCTCACTGGTCCTGCTGCCTCAGAGGCCATCTCTGCTGGCAGTTTGGAGGCTCCAGGAATGATCTCTAGGCTGAGGAGCCCAGCTCTAAGGGTTTCAGTCTTCTAAACCTTCTTACTAAACCTCAACCTCTGCTCTTATCTCTGGCAATCGTGGGAGAGGAAAGGAGAGATGGGATCAGGTGGACTAGAGAGGTGGGAGGGATGGGACAGGGTAGGGGGGTGGTTAATGGGATGGGATTTGTGCGAAAGGGTTAAAGGGGTGGGGTGAGGTGTGTGGCTTCGTCCAGACCGGTGACCAAACCCTTGCCCTGTTTCTGAATGTGAAAACCCCTCCTCTTACATCTTGAGAAAGAGGAGTAATCTCCCAAATGCCTTAAATGTAAAGGTTTTTAAGGCAATCAGTCTTCTGTCTCTGATGGATGAAGGGGGACTGGGGGTGGAGATAGGCAATTGAGTCCAGTTTCTGAGTTGGTGGGGGGGGGAGTGGGTTACACGGAGGTCTGTATTGCACTTGAGGGTTACATGCAGAGTCTCTGGCCAGCGATATCCTTCTTTTAGGAAGGGGCTTATTTTCCCTCCTGGAGGAAGCACCCCGTTATCTCCGAGCTGAGAAGGGAGGGTGGGGAGAAGAATCCAAACTTAGTTTTTTAGGGACGGGGGAGAGGCATGCGTCTCCAAAGAAATGATGGGCCCTAGAAATCCGGGGAGGCTGGAACCCACTTTGGGGGCGGAGGGAAGCACGTTCCATTCCAAGGGGGAATGTGGGGAGAGCAATCTTATTTCTAGAGCCGGGGGGCCAGGAAGGAAGGGCCCATATCCGAAGGGCAAAGGAAACTATTTTGCTCTCTGGACGGTGGACGGCTCTGTCTTTTCGGGACAGAGGGACCCGCGTCTCGGAAAGATGAGGGCTCGGTCTCTTAAGAGAAGATGCCCCGTTTTTGCTCCCTGGGGGGCAGGGCCGAAGGATTCCATCTCAGCTAGCGCGCAAGGGCTCGCCTCACGCGACCCGGCGCCAGGTCCTTACCTCCAGGCCTCTGCTCCAATGTGCAGACTCCGATCCGCCGGGCTCCGACTTCAGCGATCCGCGCCCTGCGCTCCGGCGGCGCCCGGTCTCTGCCCCGCTTCCCCCAGCGACTCGCCGGGCTCCTGGGCTCCGCCGAGCCGCGCTGGCCAATCAGAGATGCGGGTCCCGGCCCTCGCGCACGCCACGGCCAATGAGCGCGCCCGCCACGGGCCACCGCCCCCGGGAGGGCGGGGGAAGGCGGGCCGGGGGCAGAGTCCGGCCTCCCGGGGGCGGAGGAGCCGGGGGCCCGGAGGAGGGGCCGCGAGGGCCTGGATGGAGGAGCCGGGTTGCGACCGCGGCGGCGAGGAGCCCCAGCCGAGCTGGGGTGTGAGGAGCCCGTCTCTGAAATGGGGGCGGGAGGGGGGGGGAGGCTCTCTAGGCTGGTTTAACCTAGACCTTAATTGCCCCCTGCCCCTTTTCTGGATACTGGGGGCTGCAGACGTGTGTAGCTGCCCCCTCTGCACCATGAGCCTTAGATCTCCGGCTCCGGGAAACCTAGATTCAGAGTTAGACAAGGTTCCGTAAGAAAGGGAGGGCGAAAGAGCATAGGGTCCCCTTCCACCCACCACCACCCCCCGCCCACGCACACCCTCCCTCCTTGCAAGTGCTCAGGGCCTTCTGGCTCTCAGCTCCCTGAGCTGCCATTCATTTAACACCTCCCAGCGAGTGCAGCCTTGGGGCAGTGCAAAAATCACTGGACTAGGCGTCCATGGTTCCTGCTGCATGTTCTCGGGCAGGTCACTCTGCCTCTCTGCTCCTCAACAGTAAGTGGAGACAGCAGTGATAACACCTCCTTCATGAGCACAAGTGAGAGGGTAGATGTGATGAAGCTGCCTTTACAAAAATTGAAGTGCTGTATGAAGACTGCTGCTGCTGAGTCGCTTCAGTCGTGTCCGACTCTGGATTCTCCAGGCAAGAACACTGGTGGGTTGCCACCCCATAGACAGTAGCCCACCAGGCTCCCCTAGCTAATACTAAAGTCCTATTTGGATTCAATCTAAAATCAGGCAAGAACACTGGACAGTGGGTTGCCATTTCCTTCTGCAATGCATGAAAGTGAGAAGTGAAAGTGAAGTTGCTCAGTTAAGTGTCAAAACAAAACAAAAGACTGGGGAGCTTAGGTGGCTCAGTGGACCCCTGTATGGACTGCAGCCTGGAAGAGGGCATACCAGGCAAAACATTGGTCCGTCCATGGGATTTGAGTCATCCAAATTGCAAGCCCTCTAGTACTGGAGTGTGGTTAGAACCTGCCAGGGGACTTTAATCCTGCCTGGGAAGATCCCACATCAAGAATACTGGAAAGGGTTAGCCTGTGTTCCACTAAAGTGTGAATAACTACCCAGGATCCTGGCCCAGTAGAGAAAACTTTCATTGCAGGTGGCCCCTTTGGAAACAAAGGAGCCATGCATTCACTGAACAATGGTAAAATCAAAGACACAATGAAATGATACCCAGACCTCAATAGAAAACAAAAAAGAGCCCACTGTCAAAGAAATGCTCATGATGAATAGCAAGTTAAAGTTCCAGAATTAAAAATGCCATTTGTGAAAAATAATGTTCAAAGCCTTTCTGGGTTTTCCAAAAAATCTGAAAAATAAGCTTACCCTTTGACCTAGCCTGAAACCATATAACTTATTTCCTTTGTTTGGTTTACTGTCTTTTGCAAAAATCTAGAAACAACTAATAAGTACTTATAAGAGTTCAGAAAGGACATTCCTTCCTGTCTTCCATTTTGCCAAAATCCAGGCTGCTAAATCTAGCGATAAATCAATGAACCCATGATGGTGGATCTCCGAGCCATAGGTGAGCAGGACTACAGTCCTGGAAATTAAGATAAATATAAAACAAAACAAAACAAAAAGTTGGATGGGGCTGCTTCTAAGGTGGCTCAGTGGGTAAATGTCTGACTTCACCTGTAATGGATTCTTTTAGGAGCCACAGGACTGCAGATGATACATAGATCAATAGATTGAAAAAAAAAATGCCCAGGCTCCCCGTCCTGCCTGGAAAATCCAGGCAAGAACACCATGGGGTCTCTAGTGGACACGACTGAGCAACATTTTCTTCTCAATTTCATGCATTGGAAAGTAAATGGCAAATGGCAACTGCAAGCAGTGAAAGTAGTTATCTCTGCATGTCGTTGTAGATGACTATAATTTTATCTGCATGTTGCTGCTGCTGCTGCTAAGTTGCCAGTCATGTCTGACTGCAGACTGCAGCCCACCAGGCTCCTGAGATTCTCAGGCAAGACTGAGGGGTTTTTCCAATGCAAGAAAGTAGAAAGCGAAAGGAAGTTGCTCAGTCGTGCCATTGCCTTCTCTGCAGCCTATCTGTCCATGGGATTTTCACAAAAGAGTATGTCCATTGCCTTCTTTTAAATGTCCCATTTTAAATATATATATATATATATATACACACACACACACACACACATTGCTTTTGTACTAAGAACAAATAGCTAACATGAAAAACAGAAAGCAAAAGTGTAAGTCAAATGCAACCCACCATCAGTTTACATGACCTGCAGTCTGGGCTATAAAATGGGGTTTACACTGTAAATGGTAGGAAAAAAAATGAAAAAAAGAATATTTTGTATCGCAAGAAAATCGCATACAATTCACATTTCATTGTGCATGAAGTTCTACTGGAACGTAGCCGCACCACCCACTTCTGGATGTCTGTGGCTGTCTTTGTGCTACCCCAGCAGAGCCGAGGAGCAGTTGCGACACAGACCATACAGCCTGCAAAGCCAAAAATATCTACCATCTGGCGTTTTCAGGAAAAGTTTGCCAAGCCCTGGTCTAAGGCAATCGGGGGAGACAAAGTGGGTGGCGTCGTCTTCATTCATGTTCATTCATTCATTCGTCTACGTATGGAGCATCACTGCAGGTTAGGGCCTGGCATAGGACATTCAGGAGGCGCTGCGTTGTTTCTGCTTGGGGGAGCCTGTGAGAAGGATTTTTAGAGCCAGGTGCTTCACAAGCTGGTTCTCAAATAGCTTCATTGTGACACTTGTGAAGAAAACTGTTGGCAGGTGGAGAAAGCCCTGTTCACCTTAGCTTTGCTTGCATTTCCCACAGCCCCACCATTTTCCTTGGGGCTCCAGATGTCTTCCAGAGGCTGACTGAGACCCAGGATTTGTTGTTCAGTCACCAAGTCATGTCCGACTCTTTGCAACCCCATGGATTGCAGCACACCAGGCTTCCCTGTCCATCACCAACTCCCGGAGTTTGCTCAAACTCATGTCCATTGAATCGGTGATGACATCCAACCATCTCATCCTCCGTCGCCCCCTTTGCCTGCCTTCAATCTTTCCCAGCATCTTTTCCAATGAGTCAGCTCTTCCCTTCAGGTGGCCAAAGTATTGGAGCTTCAGCTTCAGCATCAGTCCTTCCAGTGAATATTCAGGGTTGATTTCCTTTAGGATTGACTGATTTGATCTCCTTGCAGTCCAAGGGACTCTCAAGAGTCTTCTCCAACACCACAGTTTCAAAGCATCAATTCTTTGGTGCTCAGACTTCTTTATAGTCCAGCTCTCACATCTGTATGTGGCTAATGGAAAAACCATAGCTTTGACTATATAGACCTTTGTCAACAAAGTGATGACTCTGCTTTTTAATACACTGTCTACATTGTCATAGCTATTCTTCCAAGGAGCAAGTGTCTTTTGAGACCCAGGATGGGAACTCCTTAATATCTTTTTTTTTCTTCAAGATATTTTTTATTTGGCTGCACCAGGTCTCTGGGTTGTGGCAGGAGGGACCTTCCATCTTTGTTGCAGCATGTAACGTTGAAATATCCTCCACTCTCCTCTGCAGCCACAGGCAGGTGACAGCCCTACCCCCCCCCCCATGGTCCTATGTGTCACCAAGGGCCCGACATCTACCATGCTGGGTCCTGAGCGGAATGCCTGTGACCCTCGCCTCCTTGGCCCATCCTCCAGTCTGTGATACCGCCCAGCAAGTGCAGCTGGGTGGTTCCGTGTGAACCAAGGTGACCTTTGAGGTTTGGAGTCCTTAGAGGCTACAGTGGAGACCACTCACTGGGTGCCCACCCAGCCCTGCTGCTCACAGGCCCAGGGACCCCCGGGGGCCGCTCCTCCTCCCTTTCAGTTTTGCTGTTGTTTTTTGTTTAGTTGTTCAGTCACATCTCACTCTTTGTGACCCCATGGACTGTATAGCCTGCCAGGCTCCTCTGTCCATGGAATTCTCCAGGCAAGAATACTGGAGAGGGTTGCCATTTCCTTCTCCAGGGGATCTTCCCAACCCAGGGATCAAACCCACGTCTCCGGCATTGGCAGGCAGATTCCTTCCTGCCGAGACACCTGGGAAACCCTGACCTTCCGTTTCCTTGCCCATAAGAAGTGGTACTGCAAGATGTGTCTGCCCAGCAAGGAGGTTAGATGGTTGAGTTTCCCCTTGATTTCCCGTGTCCATCTGCTGGCTCAGGCACGGGGCTCACCCCCAGTTCCCAGGATCCTCACTGTTAAAAAGACCTCAAAGTCACACGATTGCATGGGATCCCAGGAGGCAGGTCCTCTGACAGAGCTTTACGGATGCAGTGTGCCCTACACGTGTACAGAAAGACTATTAACCTAGCCCAGGGTCAGCAACTGGGATGCCTGGCTGTGTCTGGAGCAGGTTTGGGTTGTCATGAGCAGGGGAGGAGGGAGGCGCTGCTGGAAGCTAGTGAAGGAGGCCCTGGATGCTGCTCAGTATCCACAGTGCACGGATGGGCTGCAACAAAGAGCTATCCGGCCCCAAACGGCAAGTCTTTCGTGTGTGCGTTTTTGTTTTTTTGGGAGGTGTGCTGGGTCTTCATTGCTATGAGGGCATTTCTGCAGTTGTGGTGAGCAAGGGCTGCTCTCTAGTTACAGGGCTCGGGCTTCTCACTGCAGTGGCTTCTCTGGAGGAACACAGGCTCTGGGTACTCAGGCTTCAGTCACTGTAGCTTCTGGGCTCTAGAGCACAGGCTCAGTGGTTGTGGTGTGTGGGTTTAGTTGTTCCGTGGCATGTGGGATCTTCCTGAATCGGGGATAAACTTAAGTCTCTTGCATCGGCAGGCGGATTCTTCACCATTGAGCTATGAGGGAAACACTGTTTATATATATATTTTTGGCCACACCAGGCAGCATGTGGGATCTTAGTTCCCAGACCAGGGATCGAACCGTGTCCCTTGCAGTGGAATCTCAGAGCCATAACCGCCAGACCGCCAGGAAAGCACGGCCTAGGCAAGTTTGAATCTCTCTGAGTTGCAGTTTCTTCATCTGGAAAATGTAATAGTGCTCAGTCCTGAAGGTCCTGACGAGGTGTAAAAGAGAGAACCTGTGTAACGAATCCTGCTGTACAAACGCAGCCAGGAAAATAGGCGGAGTAGGGGGGACCCCTCCCCATCTCTTGATTTTCGTTCTCGCTCTTCCCCCACGTGGCTGCCTTCCCCCTGGAACATCCAGGGGTGCGTTGTCGTGGAAACCTTTCAGGGATGGTGCACTCAAGAGCTCGAATGATTTTTTTTTTCCTCCCCAAAATAACCCATCCTGTCAGTCAAACAACACTTAGGCAAAATGGTTTTACATCGTTAGCTGCTTGGGGAGTTTCCAACCCCCACTGAGACAGGCGGTTAATAGAGGTGCGACAGTGGACACTTAATAAGAGTGATGCTGGTGATGGTGGTGGCAGCGGTGATGAAATGATGGCCGCGGCTCTTGCGCCTCTCCTGAATCGGGGGTGTGCCACATGCTTTACATGTCTTATCAAGTACCATCTTTAAGAGACACAAATATCAAGGCTGAGAGAGACGAGTGTTGGGCTGCCTTGAGCCCAGTTCAGACGTCAGGCGCCACGCTCTAGCCACCAATCTTTATTGCCTTTCAGGAGCCACCAGCAGAGGAGGGTAGGGGAAGAAGGTTCAGTTCCTTTTGTCCCTGACCCCTGCAACCCAAACCATCAGCTCCAGGCTCTCTTTGTGGTAAACTGGAAGCTGGAAATGCCTCGATCTGCCCACAGGACCCATTTCTGAGCTTGTTCCTTGGTCCAGACACTCCGGCCCCAGAGGAATGGTCTTGTGTGGCTCCCATGTGCACTGTTTCCTAAGGCCTGAGGCAGAATCATGTCTCAGTCCGGGCCTATCAGACCCTTGGATCTATCCCAGCACAACGTCATAACATTGTCTCCAATCCACAGGATTCCTGCTTGCCTTCAGACAAACAGTCCCCACCTTGGGCAAGAGGGTAATTGGAAGAATGCTGGCTACAGAGCCAGGCAGACCTGGGCTTAGATTCCACTCCTATTACTTCAGAGTCATGTGACCTCAGCCTGGGTGTGCTCTTTGAGCCTCAGCTTATCTACCTCTAAAATGGGTTCAGGGTTGGTGGGCTGATAAATGAGAGCCATGGTGTGTTAGTTGCTCAGTAGTGTCTGAGTCTTTGCGGCCCCAAAGACTGTAGCTTGTCAGGCTCCTCTGTCCATGGAATTTTACAGGCAAGAAGACGAGGGGTAGCCATTCCTTTCTCCAGAGGGGATCTTCCTGACCCAGGGATTGAACCTGGGTCTACCACATTGTCAGTGGATTCTTTACCATCTGAGCCACCAGGAAGCGAGGCTTGATCTGAATTAGAGTATGGGCTTAGCTGCGTTCTGGCTGCTCTGTAGCATGGGTTGGGTGGAGAGTCCCCTGTGACTCTTGGGGTCCGATTGGGAGGGGCTGCCAGTGGCCAAGGGGACAGACGACTGTGTACTGCTGTGGATTCATGAGGGTGGGGCGCCACCTCGCGGCGAAAGGCCTTCAGGGGCCAGGTCGGAGGCGAGGCGGGAGGAGAAAGGGAGCTTTCAGAACTCCTTTGTCACCTCGGGTTGGGGCGAGCAGGGAGGCCCGGGAGCCCTGGTTCCCAAGCGGTTCATTCATTCATCCGAATCTCCCAGAGGAGCGGTCTACTCAGATCTTTTTTTTTTTTTTTTTATTGGAGCATAGTTTATTAACAATATGTGTTGTTGTTGGTCCGTTGCTCAGTTGCATCTGACTCTTTGCAACCCCATGAACTGCAGCACACCAGGCTTCCCCTTCACTATCTCCTGGAGTTTGCTCAAACTCAAGTCTGCTGAATCGATGATGCCACCCAACCATCTCATTGTCGCATCTCATCTTAACAGTATGTGTTAATTACTTTAAACATTTATTAAGAAAAACAATGTAGTGTTAGTTTCAGATGTACAGCAAAGTGATTCAGTTATACATATATCTATTATTTTTCAAATTCTTTTCCCCATTTAGGTTGTTACAGAATATTGAGAAGCTTTCTCTGCTATATAGTAGGTCCTTGTCATCTATTATAAATATAGCAGAGTGTACATGTCAATCCTAAACTCCCGATCTATCTAAAGCATGGTTTTTTAAAAACAATTTTTTTTTTTTAACTTAAAGAGTTCTCTTTATTTATTTTGGCTGCACCTTGCAGCATGGGGGATTTTAATTCCTAAGCCAGGGCTTGAACCCATGCCCCCTGCATTGGAAGGGGGAGTCTTCACCACTGGCCCACCAGGGAAGTCCTGGCTCAGGCTTTCTCATGCTCTGAGGTCACCATCTTTTTAGGTGGCTCCTTCCTGCCCAGGTGTTTAGGGACTTCTGTGCTATGATCTTTTTTCAAGTCCCCATATTATGCTTAACTCCCAGTGGCTTGAGCCTTGGAAGTGATGGGGAAGCAAGTTTAGTGGGTTGAGTTCTAATTAATTAAGGTTTTACAACATGGGACAGGCTTCCCTGGTGGCTCAGATCATAAAGAATCTGCCTGGAATGCGGGAGACCTGGGGTCCATCTCTGGGTTGGGAAGATCCCCTGGAGAAGGGAATGGCAACCCACTCCAGTATTCTTGCCTGGAGAATTTCATGGACAGAGGAGCCTGGTGAGCTACAGTTCATGGGGGTCTTGAAGAGTCAGACATGACTGAGTGACTAACACACACGCGCACACATAATACAGAGGGCAGCTTAAGAATAAAGTTAGATTTTAATCATTATAACTCTGCTGCTTAAAGTCAGCAAGCTTTCCCTATGGGAAAAAAACTCAAGACCCATTTGGATCAGGCATCTATCAATCAACAGAGACTGATTTTTTCCCATTAATTCATTTGTCCACTGTACTTCATTGGTTTATTCCTATGCGTATAATCACCAATGGTGGGATTGTGTCTTTCTCTGATTCCTATGCTCTTTCCAATCATCCATCAACATTTTCTGATCAGCACAGAAATCAGTCACCAGGTACCAGATTGTTTTGATGAGAAGAGTGCCTGTGAGGGGACAGAGGACTGAGCATTTAGGGCTGCTTCCATCACACAAGCCCACAGGTCTCTTTTTGGTCTGAGGGGCTGACCTTGCCCTTTGTGGTTTTATTTTTTTAGAAATATTTTATTGGCTGTGCTGGGTCTTTGTTGCAGCATGCTAGATCTTTAGTTATGGCATGCAGACCCTTAGTTGTGGCATGCGGGATCTAGCTCCCTGACCAGGGATCAAACCTGCACCCCCTGCCCCTGCATTGGGAATTCAAAGTCTTAGCCACTGGACCACCAAGGAAATCTGTGGTTTTAACAGAGGGTTAAAATGCACAAAGCCATCAGGTTGATTTCTCAGTCTGCTGGTAGAGAGACCTTGCGTGTGTGCATGCTTAGTTGAGCAGTTGTGTTTGACTCTTTGCAGCCCTTTGGACTGTATGTAACCCACCAGGCTCCTCTGTCCATGGGATTCTCCAGGCAAGAAGTCTGGAGTGGGTTGCTATGCCCTCCTCCAGGTGATCTTCCTGACCCAGGAATCGAACCCGTGTCTCCTGCATTGCAGGTGGCTTCTTTACCCCTGAGCTACCAGGGAAGCGAGAGAGAGAGAGAGAGAGAGAGAGAGAGAGAGAGAGAGAGGAGACCGTAACATCATTTGCAAGTTTGCAGATTTCAAAACCATCCAGTGTTTTGGGGCAGAATCACTCATCAGGGCCAGATCTGCAAGTCCTGACAGATACTGGCTTTGGGGCACTGTACCGCCATGCCAGATGGGAAACAGCCCAGAATGAGGGGCCTCTCCCAGGTTCTTGCTGGGACCAGGGGTGAACTGCTGCCTTCTTTCCTCATCTGTGGGGTGACCGCCTGCTCAGCACCTGAGCCCGTGCGCTGGTCTAGTGGCTGAGGTGGGTTTGACCCTGTAGTCACACTCCTGAGATCTAATACCACTCTTGTGTGGCTTTCTAGAAGGCTGCGGGCAGGGAACACAGCATGCGCAGCACCGTCATCTCCTCAGATCAGTGCCGGGGCACCCCGGACAGCTGCTGCAGTTGAGCGCCCAGATGCCTAGGGGTCACCTTGACATAGAGACCAGCGAGCTGGGGCTCCTGTAAGGAGCTTTATGCCAGAGTCACAGAGGGCCAGGATCGGCCTGCCAGTGCATGGTCAGCCCCACACATGAGGGTCTCACCACAGATGGGCAGACACGACATCCCACTTCAGCTCCACCCTGTATGACGGGGGTCTCTAACCTCCGGGATCTAATGCCTGATGACCTCAGGGGGAGCTGATGTAATCATAATAGAAATATAAAGTGCAAAACAAATGTCATGCACTTGATTCATCCCCAAACCATCTAAGCCCCTGCCCCTTGCCCACTGCCTCAATATGTGGAAAAATTTTGTTCCATGAAACCCGACCCTGGGTGCCAAAAAGTTTGGGGACCACTGTTACTGTATGAGATACCTGGACCCCAAGATCGTTTCCCCAGGAAGCAGGTTTCCCTACCAGCAGTGTCGAGGGTGACTTGCCTGTTCCTCCTCTAAAGCCACCCAAGTCCTCTAAAGTGACTTTTGTGTGTAACATGGAGCCTGGGATTTTAGGCAGGTCTGTATAATGTGACTCTTCAGATTTGCTCTCTGTCCAGCTATTGTGTCTGGATTTTTTTTTCTCCCTGGCCGCACAGCTCGGTTTTCAGGATCTTAATTCTCCCACCAGGGACTGAACCCGGGTCATGGCAGTGAAAGCATGGAGTCCTAACCACTGAGCAACCCGGGAATTCCCAGGACCCCTTTTACTGACACAGATAGGAAGAGACGGCTCTCGGTGATTCCATCCAGCAGGAGAAGAGGACAATTAGACCAGATCATGCAGGCCACAGTGTACGAACTGAAAATGTTCCCACCCCAGCAAGTCTGCACTGAGCCAATACCTGCCATCTAGTGAAAACTTCCCCAGTTCATCTTTAAAAATTTTTAAATATATATATTTAACTATTTATTCAACTGTGTCAGGTCTCAGTTGTGGCATGTGGAATTGAATCATATGGGAACAACTCTAGTTGTGGCGCTCAGGCTCAGCAGTTGTGGCATTTGGGCTTAGTTGCTCCAGAATACGCGGGATCTTAGTTCCCTGACCAGAGATCGAACGTATGTCCCCTGCACTGCAAGGCGAATTCTCAGCCACTGGACCACCAGGAAGACTTCTGGTGCGTCTTCCTCGGCTTATCTATTATCACCTTTGCAGTAACTCCATGAAGATGGGGTCTTACCATTTTACAGATGAGGAAGCTGAGGCTCAGAGAGACTAGGTCATTTGTCCAAGGTCACCTGGCTGGTCCATGGCAAAGCTAGGACTGATCCCAGTTCTGCCCGACCCCAGAGTCTGTGCTCTCAAGAAGGGATGACCTGTGGTCCCTTGACCAGAAGCACCAGCATCACCTGGGAGCCTATTAAACTGCAGCATGGAGCCCCACCCAGGACTGAGAAGCTGTGTCTGTCAAAACCCTGGGGGATTCGCATGCATAGAATTTGAGAAGTGCTGGGCCCATATCATTCCTGTTTGTTGGTTTTACCAAATATTTCCCAGGCAGGCCTGAACCATCAAGTCCCCTCCCTGGGCTGTATATCTTCTGAAAATTTTAGAATATGTGCAAAAAAAAATTGAGTCCAATGGCCTGGATTAATTCCCTACCCTAGTACAACATCTTGATGCTCTGATGATTCTGAACTATCACTGCCAAACAGGCACTTCCAGAAGCTCAAGCAAAGCTGTAAAACACAGTGATAAGTGTGCATTTTGACTCTGAGGAATGATAATCTGATGATGCTTTGAATTATAGTGAATCAGGATTAATTCCAGGCTCCACTTAGAGGAAGCTTTCAGGCCGAGTGGTTTGCACATAAGAGCATGTCCCCTGATGCACCAGGTGAGAGGCATGATGACGCTATCGCTTGGCGTCAATTACCTTGATAGGCTTGTCCCCAGGAGTGCTGGGAAAGTCACTGGTGGCGCTCTGTTTTGAACACTTATTATTAATAAATCCTGTCTTTTTTTCCCCCCTTTTCCCTTTTTTAAATGATGAAAGTCATTGTTCCGTCACCAATTTGTGTCCGACTCTTTGCGACCCCATGGACGGCAGCATGTCAGGCCTCCCTATCCCTCACCATCTCCCGGAGTTTGCCCAAGTTTATGTCCATTGAATTGGTGATGCCATCCAACCATCTCATCCTCTGTCACTCTCTTCTGCCCTCAATCTTTCCCAGCATCAAAGTCTTTTCCAGTGAGTCAGTTCTTCGCATCAGGTGGCCAACGGACTGGAGTTTCAGCTTCAGCATCAGTCCTTCCAATGAATAGTCATTGTTGATTTCCTTTAGGATAGACTGGTTGGATGTCCTTGCAATGCAAGGGACTCTCAAGAGTCTTCTCCAGCACCACAATTTCAAAGCATCAATTTGTCAGTGCTCTGCCTTCTTTGTGGTCCACCTCTCACATCCACACATGACTAACTGGAAAGACCATAGTTTTGACTACATGGACCTTTGTCAGCAAAGTGATGTCTTTGCTTTTTAGGTTTGCCATAGCTTTCCTTTCAAGAAGCAACTGTCTTCTGATTTCATGGCTGCAGTCACCATATGCAGTGATTTTAGAGCCTAAGAAGAGATAATCTGTCACTGCTTCCACATTTTCCCCTTCTATTCACCATGAGTTGATGGGACTGGATGCCATCATCTTAGTTTTTTAAAGATTGAGTTTTAAGCTGGCCTTTTAACTCTCCTCTTTCACTTTTATCAAGAGGTTATTTCCTCTTCAAGTTACATATAGTTCCACTATATATTACAATTATTTAAATAGATAAATTAAGACTTTTAGTTGGAGTTTCAATATCAAACTCTCAAAAACTATTAGAATAGACAGAAAAGTAGAAGGATATAGTAGACCTGAAAAGCACCATGAGCTAATTCAACATAATTAAGATTTATACAATTTTCACACAACAGTAAGATACAAATTCAAGTTCCCATAGACTATACACCAGGAGACACTGGAACATATTCAGGGACATAAAACAAGGTGCAAAAACTTCATGGTCTAAAGGTATTGAAATTATACAGAGTCTGTTCTCTTATCACTGTGGAATTATATCAGAAATCCATATCAAAATATAAATGAATCCTGTCTTGATCTGCTACTCTGCTTGATTATGGCAAGTCAATCAGGGAAGTTTTATTTTTTTTACAATTTTAAATTTATTTTTAAAAATTTAATTTTTTTAATATTCAAAACATTTTGTATTGGGGTATAGCCGATTAACACAGGGAAGTTTTTTGTGTATAGGATCCTTGAAAAAGGGGAAAATCTCAAAGGCAAGGCTTCTCAAACCTCTGTGTTCACAAATCGCCTGGGTCTTGTCAATGCAGGTCTGACTTGGGTCTGGGCTGGGCTTGCTGCTACATGTCTAACAGGCTCCCAGGAGATGGCACTGCCAGGGCTGCTGGTCTGGGAACCACACTGGGGATGAGGGGCGAGCACAGGCCTGGGCTGGGAGCCTGACTCTGCCACATGATAGCTGTGTGGTGGTGGGCAAGTTGCTTAACCTCTCTGAACTTCAGATTTCTCACATTTAAAATAGGGATCCTTACCAGAAGGTCCTGTTAAGATTTAAAATGGTGCGTGTACATCCCCTTCCACTCCCTGAGGGAAGGGCTGAGACTCATTCTTCTGCGTCACCTTCATGGCAAGTTCAACCGAGGCCCATTTTTCTTTCCTAAAGTAGCTGATACTCTTCTTCCAGGTCACAGTTTCTCCGCCTCGGCACCACTACCATTTTTTGGGCTAGACTGTTCTTTGCTGTGGGGGCTGTCCTGTGGTATGGGATGTTTAGCAGCCTCCTTGGCTGGGGGCACCCATCTCCCCGAGGTGTGACAACCCAAAATGTTTCCAAACTTAGCCAAATGCCCCTGGAAGCAAGAGCACCCACAACTGAAAAACACCATCCTAAGCAACAATTCCTCTGAACAATTAATTCCATAAAACGTACTGAGCCCCTGCTTTGGGCCAGGTTCAGACGGCAGGAATGTATTGGTGTGTGACAAACAGGTCTCTGACTTCACGGAGACTTTTCCCTTTCAACAGCCTTAGTCTTCTTAACCATTAAATGGGTTGGTCTAACCAGGCTGCTGACTAACTAGAGTAGAGTGGTTGGGAAAATGAAATGAATCGAGACCTGAGAAGCCTGGACCACCGTGTCAGGACAGAAATGGGACCTGTGCTTGGGGGGCAGTGACATGGGCAGGGGTGGCTGGGCTGGAGCTGGAGGGGCATCGGGGCAGGGCCGTGCTCACCCGGGGTGGGGGGGTGGACAGTGTGCAGGAACATCGACGGGGTCGGGGGAGAGGACCACGGGGAGGGAAGGTGGGACTCAAACTGGAAAGCAGGAGAGTGAAGGAGGGAGAGGGGGTGGGAGGAGCAGGGATGACAAGGTGAGGGGGAGAGATGCAGCAGAGGCCCAGGGAAGCGGGTTAAAGACCACACAGACAGACACCCATGCAGGTGACGCAGAGAGAAGAGGGGAGGGGGGACCAGCCCAGGCTGAGGAAGGGAGACGCCCACGAGGCAGATGGCTGTGGGGGCCCGGACCCTGGGCAGCCAGGCGGCGGCTTTTACGTCTGCTCCAAACACCCTGATTTTGGTTATGAAGAGTTAAAACTGTATTGGGTCATAGAAGATCCATTTACCATATTTTTTAAATGATAAAAAATCAATGATAAAATTCTCAAGCACATGACTTTGTGAACTTTCAATTTTATTAGAAATGTCATGAGAATGGTTGAGAAGCTTTGTCTACAGACATGATGGGGTCTGTTACTGGTTCCACAAAGATCTTCCAGAGTTCCTGCAGCAAACGGAGGGACGGATTCCCAGGTGAGCAAACAAGACTTTAGTTTCACAAAGGGGTGTAAATTGGCAAAAGAGAAGCCCCAACAAGATGTGAACACTGGGCAGCATGGAAGCTACTGGAGCAGGCACCCCCTCAGACGGCTCTGGGCTCTTCCGTGGAGGAGCTGCATGCTGAGTCCTGGCACGGATCTGAGAGGCTGAGGCTGCCCATGGTCTAAGGGGCCAGGATGGCAACAGGTCACACAGCTCCTGCTTCTGGGAGCAGTGTGCCCAATGCTGTGATTGCTGGCGGGACAGACCGAGGGGGCAGGATCCCTCCTCCTGGAGCCAGGCCTGGTCTTCACAGGCCCAGAGAAAGGGTGGCTGCAGACAAGGGGCCAAGGGAACGAAAGCCCTTGGGACTTCTATGAATTCAGCTCCTGGTCATTTTAAGGGATTTTTAAGGGGATTTTAAACTTTCCAAATTTCCCCCCAGTGCTTGTTTTAAAACCGTCATAGGAAGCAACATGTCTGTAGGGTTAACCCTGGCTTCCCTGGTAAAGAGTCTGCCTGCAATGAGGGAGGCCTGGGTTTGATCGCTGGGTCAGGAATATCTGCTGGAGAAGGGAAAGGCTACCCACTCCAGTATTCTCGCCTGGAGAATCCCAAGGACAGAGGAGCCTGGTGGGTTACAGTCCTTGGGATCACACAGAGTCGGACATGACTGAGGGATGGCGCACACACAGCTGCCATTTCCCGCGGGAACTCACCTTGCCTGGGCTGGGAGCCAGCCAGCACCTGGCGCCTGTCATCAGGGTGACCGCTCAGAGGCCCACACGAGGACCCTGCCTGCCACAGAAGGGCCCTGGGGCATCAGACCCGCCCCCCTAGCCCGCGAGGCCACACACTTTCACACTGAAGACGTGGCCGTCAGCTCTGGTCTTCAGCCCACCCAAGCGCCCCCTGCCCTGCCTGCCAGCTTCTCCTGGAGTCTGCAGGGCCTGCGGGGAAAGGACGTGCCCTAAAGCTGGATGACCATTCATCCAGCGGGCCCTCGCCAGACCCGGAGGGCCCAGTGCAGCAATCAGTCGGGAGAGCTCGGGCCGGGCCCGACCGGGAAAGCTAGCTCATCACCTCCTGTGCCCGTGGCCCGCGGCCCGCCAGACCCGGCGCCGGCGCGCACACCTACCAGCTGCTGGATGCGCTCGTACACCAGGAGCTGTGGGAATGAGGCGTCCACCGGCTCCACCGCTGAAGCGCAGGCGCCCGCCCGCCAGCCCCTCCAGCCGCCGCAGCCATCCGCGGAAGTGGTCGTAGGCCTCGCACGTGACGTCCAGGTGCCTCAGCGTGAAGTTCAGCCTGTGCACAACCGGAGAGCGCGCCGTCACCCCCGGAGCTTTCGGTCCCTTCTGTCCCGCCGGATTTTAAGCGAGCGCCTCCGCATGCTGAGCAGGAAGCCAGGGAGGAGGCTCAGTGACCACCTCCACTTACCCCCCGGGCGGGCTCAGAGGGGAGGGGCAGGTGTCCAGGTTCAAACCAAGTGATCAGGTCCACGAAGTGCCACAGGTCACGGGGACCAAGCACGTGGGCATACTGGGCCTCATGGGTGTAAGAGCTGCTGGAGCAGCCATGCCCGACTGGATGCCTCTGCACTGGCCGCGATCACTGACACAGGGCCAGTTCTAGAAGCTGAACTGCTGGGTCAGTCGGTCTGCTCGGTTTTGATTTTTGCTATTGATTCTAAACTGCCTTCAGGAGAGCTGTGGGCTAGCTTATGCATTAGAGGAAAATGTGTGTAGCGGGCCCCGTGCTGCATCCACCATGAGGGTCACTCCCGCAACGGGAGCCCTAGTGTGTCAGAACATCCGGGGGGAAATGCCCTGGAGGGGCTGAGAGTGCAGCCAGCACCGACGGGGGCCTGGGGCATAGATGGGCAGTGCCTCGGCCAGCACAGCGGCCACGCATCCAGGCTCCGGGACGCCCACTGCCAGCGGGGCCTGGACAGGTCCCCAGAGCTCCAGCCCTGAGGTCTCAGCCTCCTCCCTATGGCTGTGCGGCAGGGGTGGCGCCCACACACACACACTGGTGAGTGGGGGTCACACAAGGCTCTGTGTCAGGGACAGCAAGCGGTGGATGAGGAAGGGACGAGGATGACACGGATGGATGCATCTGGGAGGCGAGGTGGCCTGGCCCACGCGGAGCTCACCTCTTCTCCACCGAGAGGATGGCGGTGCAGGCATTCTTGAGCTTGTGGGCCAGTCGGGAGAGGGTTTTAAACACAGCATCAGTTAGGTCGTCATCATAAAACACTGAGGGGAAGAAAACAGGCAAACGTCAGGGAGAAGGATACCTTAGCGGATCCCAAGGACCCTGGGATAGAATCTGTATGGATGTGAACAGTCACAGCTCAGAAGGGAAGCGGCAGGAGCCGTGGTGGGAGGCCACCCCTGAGGCCCACCCCCCGAGGACCACATGCGATGAGGCGGAGGCGCCCTCACCTTCGGCCGCCAGCAGGATGGTGGTGTGGCCGTACAGGTGGGAGATGTCCTCCTCGGACCAGCTGAAGGGGACCTCGGGGTCTGTGAAAGCGGAAGAATACCGTGGGCTCAGCCCTTGCTCTGTGGGCCACCAGTTCTCACCGAGATGGACTGCAGTAAGCTTTAGGAGAAGAAACCGGGGTGGGTGAGGCTGGGAGCAGTGGGCACTGCCGGGCAGCCCTGAATCCCATCAGGAGGTTCTGCCGGGCCTGCCTCAGCCACGAGGGGCCTGACCTGCTGCCTCGGCCAGCAGCCTGAACAGAACAGGGGCTGCCCCTCTGTCCATGGCATTCCTGGCCCCGCGGACTTGCTGTGTGACCCCGAGAAAAGAGCTTCACCTCTCTGGGCTGTGGTGTTCATGCTAGGATGGGCCTGATAAGGACTGTCAGGGAGACAGAAGGGCCTCAAGTGCACTGGGAGCAGTCAACAACAATGGTTTTCCTCACCCTGCGTCTGGCAGGAAAAGTTCTTGTACAAAGAAAAAGAGCAAGGGTGTGAGTGTGAATTAGTCTGTACAAGAAACTTAAAAAGCAAAATTTAGCAATCTCCCCCGCCCAACGGACCCTGAACCCCCAGGGGCCAACTCCTGCAGGCAAATGGTCTCAACCCTGGAGCCCCACAGACTTGGGTTTGTACCCTGCCCGGCTGGTGCCTGTGACCCTGGGCAGGCACTGCACCTCTCTGAGCACCCGTCTTCCCCCGTTACCCAGAGACTACAGGACAGACGGACGGTGATGCTGTGAGTCCGAACGACAGAACGTGTGGGGCGCCTGGCACGTGGCAGCCAGGCGGGCAGCTGTCGCTCATCAGCCAGTGGACAAAGGACCCTGCTGGCCAGTCAAGGCCACAGGGTGGATGGCCTCAATGTGGCGCGAGGAGCCACGAATGAACGGGGGCCTGAGCGAGGAGGCCATGCACCTGTGCAGAGGTCGTCTCTCAGCCAGTCCAGTTCCTTGACCTTAATCACACCGCCTGCAAAACAAACGTGAGTGGAATCCCCCAAACTCTGCGCAAAGTTAGGGAAGATGAACCTCACACTTCACGTCACGATACACCCGTCCCACTATTTTTTTTTTTTTTTGGTCATGCTGTGTGGCTTGCGGGATTTTGGTTTCCTGACCGAGGACTGAACTTGGGGCCCCAGCAGCAGAAGCGTGGAGCAGTAACCACTGGACCATCAGGGAAGTCCCCCATCCTGCGCTTTTCATGTTAAGTGTCAGGCCTGGTGCTGGCCCAGGGAGCAGTCTCACGAGGCACGTTCCTGTCCCAGGAGACCGGCAGGTAGCAGACGCTGATATGAAAAGGACGTGCCAGGTACAAGGGAGGAGAGGGGCTCTCGTGTGGACGGGCGCCAGGGAGGGCTTCCAGAAGGAGGTGTTTTATGCATGCTCCTCCCTTCCAGGCCTGCTCTGCCCTGGGTGCTCAGCAAACATGACACAGAGGGTCCACCATAGATGGGGCCCTGCCCTCAGGGGTGGGAGCTCTAGTGGGATGGCAGATGCCTATCAACTAGTCACACGAACAGATGTCCAAACACAATGGCTCAGGGTGAAAAGGGGCGTCTGTGAGGGGACTGTGACCTTGTTGGAGGCCTGCGCCTGATTAGGAACTGACAGGAGGCAGAGGGAAGGGAAACAGACAGGAGGAAAGAGCCAAAGGCCCCGAGGGCACCAAGTCTCCAGCCAGGCCAGGATGTCTGGAGTGGAGGTAGGGTAGGGACTGCCAATGGGCAGCAACCAGACCCCACAGGATCCAGAAGAGCAAAGGAGCTGGGTCTCTGCTCCAAGAGCAATGGGCAATCTCTGAAGGGTCTGAAGCCTGTGGGACCGGCTGACCCTGTCCGAGTCTGGTAAATCCCCCCGGCTGTGTGAGGGAGGGGTGTGCCTCATCAGCAGCTTACTCTTTCGGGTGGTCAGGCCGATGGGGCTGGGGGCACCCAGGGCAGAGTCTGTGGCTCACTGGGCGCAGGGCTGGACGGTGTGCTGTCAGGAGAGGGGGCAGGAGCTGGCTGGCCCAGAGCAGGGGGTCTGGAGCCAGAGGAGCTCAGACTTTGCCCCTGGAAGATGCTCAGCGGGGAGGGAAGTGGTCAGACAAGGAGCTGGGGAGACCTGGCGGGGGCCCCGTGGCCTGCGGGGAAGAGAGGGCGGAGGTGGGCCACAGCGGAGGCGTGGGCAGAGAGGAGGAAGGACAGAGCCATCGCACACCTGCAGGGACACAAGGCCAGGACGTCCGCTCCCTCCACTGTCTGGGGCGTCCACGGGTGCGGGCAGAACCCTGCCTCCCGGCGCCCCGGTTCTGGATGTCTGTCCCACCTGCCAGACAGGGGAGCTCCTCTCCCGGGCAGGGACCCACCAGGCCTCACCTCCAGAAGCGAGCAGGTGGCTGTTGAGGGCGATGTTTCGCTGGCACATGGCCAAGAGGTCTGCACCGACATCTGGGGAGACAGAGGGCAGCCATGAAGCGCCGGCCGCGACAGCCCTTCACCTCCGTGCTCTGGCCTGCAGAGAGCTCCTGTCCACGGCCCGGCAGCAGAGACATGCAAAACGAAAACCAACGTTCCTCCCATGTGTTTTATGCCAAAATGAAGTATGTTCACCTTAAGGCTCCTTCTCATGATCTCTTCCTTAGAGAAGATTGTCCTCGTGGGGCAGACTCTGCATTCCAGAAAGGAGGAATGAGAGCTCCCAGCATCTTCAGAGCTCATGAAACACGCACACCCGAGTCCACCCTTGACCTTTCTAATGACTCTGAGCTGGCGTCACAGTCCCGTCACAGACAAAGTGGCCGGGGCAGAGTCATGTGGTTGGGTGGAACCAGACCTGGGAGTTGAACCCAAGTATCTCTAGAGCACAGGCTCAGTAGCTGTGGTGCCTGGGGCTTAGCTGCTCTGCAGCATGTGAGATCCTCCCGGACCAGGGATTGAACCTGTGTCCCCTGCACTGGCAGGATCCTTAGTGGATCCTTAGACCATCAGGAAAGTCTGAACCCAAGCGTCTCTGACTCCAAATCGAGGCTTGCTCTTTGATGCCCCAGAAGACGGATGAGCCAGGAGGGCGTCTGGATGTGACTGGCGGGGACACAGCACAATCAGCGGGCTGATGGCCACGCCGCAGGGGCCCAACTCACTGTTGCCACCATCGCGTCTCCCCACCCGCCTGCTGCTCTGACCAGGCAAGGCTTCCTGCCACATGAGCAGAACTGAGTTGTAGCTCAGTGAGCCCTGGATGGGGGCCAGGGCAGTGCTTTGCCAAAATTAACTTTCAATCAGGAGACTGAGCATGTGGAGGGCACCCAAAGCCTTGTGACTCTTTTTCCTGGGCTTCCTGCAACCACAGAGCACCCCCTGCTGTCCCCGCCCCAGACCTGCCTGGGCCTGGACCACTGTCTCAACCCAGGGACCATGCAGAGCCCCGGGGTGGTGGGGGTGGGGTCACAGGATGCCCTGTCCCTGCTCCTGGGGCTCTGGGAGCAGAGAACACTGAGGCATGTGCCTGGCAGCACAGGACTGGGTCAGCAGTTTTTAAGCCTTTATGGCACTTTTGTCAGAACATCTGCTGTGGGATTCTAACGTGCCAAGCAGATTCGAGAGGGGCAGTGCTGGCTGAGTGGGGGAGGGAGACCCAGAGCCCTGGAGCTGCCTCTGCCCTCCACCCCTCAGTCGGCCCCAAGGCGACTCCCCGGGTGACCAGGGCCAGCCACCTGACCTCAGCCCCTCCCATTTGGAAAGGGGGATGGTGACAGGCTGCCTGGTGTCGTGGTGAGCTTGCAGGTGCCGGCGCTCAAGAAAAGGCCTTACTAACTGCAATATGCTGCCTGCATGCACACCCTCTCAAGGGGAAGATAACTACTAAGAGATGAGATGCTGGTGTTAGGCTCCAGGCGTGAGTATAGCCCTCGGGCACTGCTTGGTGGCTTGACTCTGAAGTTCACTGGCCATTTACACCCAACTGTCAAGGAGCCACAGAGTGGCCTTGCTGCAGACTCCTGACCAGTAGCTGATGCAGGGTATCTGAGCAGGACAACTGCCACCCAGGCTTCCCCTTCCTCAGCCCAGACGCAAAAGACGGACGCCACGGGAACATAAACTAAGAATTTGATGAAACACAAAGCGTGTCAGCAGACACCACTTTCTGCCTAGCGGCTATTAAAGAGTTAAAAAATAATAACATTAATAATAATCGCCTGCTGAGATCCTACTTTCTTATAAACTGGTAGACTGTCCCTGAGAAAGCACGCTGGCCAAGTCCGGAGCGCAGCTGGTAGTAGTGCCCTGGGTCAGTTTGTGGGTGTGATCCGATGTTATCATGGTGGGGGTTGGGCGGAGGATGCCTGGCACTTCCTGTCCTGTTCTAGCAACTTTTGTATGAATCTAGTATTAATTCAAAATAGAACTTTTAAAAAGCAATCATTAAGTACAGTAAGTACAGGCTTCCCTGGTGGCTCAGACGGTAAAGAATCTGCTTGCAATGCAGGAGACCCAGGTTTGATCCCTAGGTTGGGAAGATCCCCCGGAAGAGGGCACGGCAACCCACTCCAATATTCTTGTCTGGAGAATCCCATGGACAGAGAAGCCTGGTAGGCTATAGTCCATGGGGTGGCAGAGTCAGACACGACTGAGTGACTAACACACTTACATCAAAAGCTTAAGAAAGGTCCCACTCACTTCTAAGAATCTGGTTTAAGGATTATCAACCGAAGATGCAAAAAGGTATTGGTTGCAGTGCAAAAGAAAAGCAAAAAAACAAAAAAACCCCAAAAAACACCATACCAAATGAAAACAGCCAAACGTCTAGCAATAGGAGAGTGGTTTAAAAAAAAAAGAGAGAAAAGAGATGAAATAGTTTGATCATTAAAAGTTAATTTTTAAAAATTAATTTATTTATTTAAATTGGAGGCTAATTTCTTTACAATATTGTAGTTGTTTTGGCCATACATTGATATGAATCAGTCATTAAAAGTTATTTATAAGTAACTCAGGAGCTTCCCTAGTGGCTCAGAGGGTAAAACGTCTGCCTGCAATGCAGGTAGACTTGGGTTCAATCCCTAGGTCAGGAAGATCCTCTAGAGAAGGAAATGGCACCCCACTCTAGTACCTTTGCCCAGAAAATCCCATGGATGGAGGAGCCCTGTAGGCTACAGTCCATGGGGTCGCAGAGTCGGACACGACTGAGTGATTTCAATTTCCCTTTTTCCCTTTAATGACGACGGAAAATGTGCTTTCTATTTTCTGACATTTTTGACAGGATAAAGCACTGAATATATATAGTTTGATCTAAATTATTTGGGAACATGTACACACAAAGGAAAAGATTGTAAAAAATAATTGACACAGTTAAAAAATAGACTCCGAAGCTTCCCGCGTACAGCGACTTGATCTGCTTCATTCACCCCAGGTTTCCCATGTCTGGCATGCAGTGACCTGCACACTGTTGACACTATCTGGGGATTGTGACATTATGAGGAAATTTATTTGCTATTCTACAAATTTTCCATAGAGAGTAGGCAAGACTTCCATAATCAGGAAAAAAATACTCAACTGTCTTTAAGCATGTGGTGTTGCAGGAAGACTCTTGAGAGTCCCTTGGACTGCAAGGAGATCCAACCAGTCCATCCTAAAGGAGATCAGTTCTGAGTGTTCATTGGAAGGCTGATGTTGAAGCTGAAACTCCAATACTTTGGCCACCTGACGTGAAGAGCTGACTAATTTGAAAAAACCCTGATGCTGGGAAAGATTGAGGGCAGGAGAAGGGGACAACAGAGGATGAGACGGATGCATCACCGACTCAATGGACATGAGTTTGGGTAAGCTCTGGGAGTTGGTGATGGACAGGGAGGCCTGGCGCGCTGCGGTTCATGGGGTCGCAAAGAGTCGGACAGGACTGAGCGACTGAACTGAATTGAAGCCTTATACTAAGTCACTTCATTCATGTCCAACTCTGCAACTGCAGCCCACCAGGCTCCTCTGTCCATGGGGACTCTCTAGGAAAGAATACTGGAGTGGGTTGCCGGTCTCTCCTCCAGGGGCTCTTCCCGACCCAGGGACTGAACCTGTGTCTCTCATGTCTCCCGTGTTGGCAGGCGGGTTCTTTACCACTAGTGCCACCTGGGAAGCCCATCTTTAAGCCTTATTAGAGGCACATTCTTCCTGATTTCCTGAGGTGTTTACTCTCTTGAGGGGGTGTGAGCACAGGTACCAGCCAAGCTGCTGGTCCTGCACCGTGGGATTGCTGGGAAAACAGTGGAGGGTGGAGAAAACCAGCCCAGGAGGAGGGCAGAATCAAGAACTGCCAAGGTCGGATTCCCAGTCTCCCTCCCTCCCTTTTGTACCCAGTCAGCACACCCTTTGTGAGGAGAACGCTCCCCCAGCCTGGGATGGCGGGGCATTACCTGTACAATACACGGTCTGTGCCACAGTGGCTGCGATGATGCTGGCCAGCCCAGTGCCCGCCCCGAGCTCCAGCACCGTGCGACCCTGGAAGAGGTCTCGCTGGAACAGGATGTAGTCTGCCAGGAGCAGGGCACCCCGCCACACCTGGAGGGGAGAGGGGGGCAGGAACGGTGGGTGACTGGAGGCAATCAAGAGACCCTGCAGGGCCACGGGGAGTGGACGGGACCTACCCACCTGCTTGCCAACATCCTCCAGGGGGGTGGCCATGGTGTGCTCTGGAGGGTGCGGAAACCAAGAGAGAAAGGGCCACCGTGAAAACAGGGATGGACAGAACACAGATGGGGTGCGGGGGAGGTGGCCGACACGGTGGGACGGGGCTGAAGGCGGGCGTTCTAAACAGCAGGAGAAACACAGGCCACGCGGCCATCCGCTAGCCTCCAGGGCGGGATGAGCATTCCTCTCCTTCAGATCACTGAAGCCTGCACATACCAGTCACAAGAGGACTCGGCCCAACTTAACCACAAACACACATCCCACACTCCACTTGAAGTATATTCAAATGCAGAACACAATCTAGTGCTGGTTACCAGGGTCGGGATGGGGCACAGAACTATGAGATCAAGAAGAAAGAGTGAAGGCAAACATTTTTCCTGTTAGAGGAGAACCGGCTCTTGAGTCTTGAAGCGAGATGGTGACGGCCAGCAAATCAAATACCAGGACACATGCACAGCAGGGCAGCTTGACTCACATCAAACCAGGAGCAGGAAGCAAGGGTGGGAGAAGAAACAGCGAGGCTGAAGGGGTGTGTGTGTGAGAAGGGGCCTTCCTGGGGGGCTCTCTTCTCCAGCTGCCTTGGACCTTCAGTCCAAAGACCCCACTCCACCTCCTCCCCAGTCTCTGTGGCCCCTGTATGGTCCCTGGCCCACTGTCCCTGCCGTGACTTGGGTCCCCCCACAGAGAGGGCTCATCCCATCTTTCTTTGCCTCCTTCCAGTCTGCTTGGCCAAGCCAGGGGCACCCTCTCACGGGGATCTCGGTAGTCTGAGCCTGGTCTTTTCTCCCAGAGGTCCCGTGGACTTAAGTTTTGCCTCCGGCTGCATTTAAGGGGTGCTTGGCTTCCCTTGAGCGAGAACGTGGACTGAGCTCACAGACCTGAGGGTGACCCAGGCTTGGTCACGGATCTGGCTGGTGGCACGAATCACCGACCTTCTCAGCACCAGAGCCATGGTTTGCTCCTTCACAAGATGCAGAAATAATATCACCTCATTTGTGGGCTCAAAGGCCTCCCTAACCAGGGTCAAGGGTGGGGAGCTCCTGCTTCACGGGAAAGCCAGTTTATACTTAACAATGCCAGTGGCCTCGTAAGAGCATAAAAGCCCAGCCCGAGGAACTTTCATGTGTGCTCAGTCCCTCAGCTGTGTCCAAATCTTTGTGACCCCATGGACTGTTGCCTGCCAGGCTCCTCTGTCCATGGGATTTTCCAGGCAAGAATACTGGAGTAGGGTGCCATTTCCTCCTCCAGGGGATCTTCCTGACCCAGGGATCAAACTCGAGTCTCCTGCATTGGCAGGCAGATTCTTTCCACTGAGCCACCCAGGAAGCCCCATGAGAAACCCCAGGGCTAGCAAAGGGGCTGAGGCAAATAGTCTCAGTGTCTGAGGGGTTCCCGGCCGGCAGGACAGTCTCCAGACTTGTGGGAACCCAGACTCTCCTCCTCAGCCTCCCTCCTCCGTGCTCAGATTGGTCCCCAGGAATGAAAGCTGATGGCAGCGCATGTTTATTGAGCACCTACTATGCGCCAGGCACTGTGCTAAGAGCTCTATGTGGGCCAGCTCCCTCTGTTCCTTACAGCCAGGGGAGATTATACCCATTTCACAGAAGAGGAAACAGCTCTGAGGTTAAAGTACTTGTCTGAGTCATAGGACAATGGAAAAGGCAAGTGACTCGAGATCCGACAGCCCAAGTTCCAGCCCTGCCTCTTCTGCATTCTCTTTGGGTTCCAGTTCTTTATCTATAAAATGGGGGGAATGCTCATAATTTACTAGGAACCTTGTGTCTGTGAATTCCTAGCTGGTCCACGAGTAATGTTAGATTTTTGACAACAGAACTTTCCAATGTTCTGATCACACGACGTGGGTAGGGAACATAGGCGGTGGTGTCGGACACAACTGGTGTGAGTCAAGGCTCTGTCACTGATTAGCTGTGTGACCTGGGCAAGTTCCTCAACCTGAGCCTCAGTTCCCTCCTGTGTGAAATGCGAATACTCATCCCTGGGAAGGCCACAGGGACTAGAGATATTCCACAGAAGACAGAGAAGGGTCCCCATCGGGGGATCCAGACCCAGCCGGCCAGGGACCTGCAGGCACTCGCTCACTGTCTGCTGGGCCGCTGACCGGGCTGCCATCAATCAGAGTGGCTGTTCTATTAGGGTTTTTGAGAAAGTCCAGTAGATCCCAGGCCCCCGACCTGGGCCAGTATCGAGGGAGGCCTTTACCTGGGACCTCAGGCACCATCTGGACTCTGGATCTCAATGAACAGATTCAAATCAGAGCTCCTCCCCGTAGAAGAGGAGGGCTGGGGTGGCCGGAGCCCTGCCTGTGGAGACGGTCCACATGGGTTCAGAACCTTCCTTACTGGCCCCAAACTGCACGGCCTTGAGCCTGTCACTTCCTCATCTGAACCACGCCCTGGAGGGGCTGTGAAGCCCACGAAGAGGTGATGAAGGTGGACATCAAGACACAACAGGTGCCTCAAACTACTGGCTTACTTCCTGTCCCGGCCGCTTTCCACTCCTGGCATTTCCAGAAATCAAAATCCCCGCTCCGCCAATGCCCTCTGCCCAGACCCCGGGCAGGTGTGGATGCTCTGGGCCCTGCCTGAGGGCCCGCTGAGACCCCCTTCCGCCCCGCCTATCCTGCCGCTGTGTCTGCACTGCCCCCCAGCTTCTAGTTCCCACCCCTGGGGGCTATCTGATCAGCCCACCTGCTCCTCCAGGTTGACTACGGACCTACTTCCCTCTTCATCTTCCTCTGCTCCGATCTGGCTCTGCAATCTGCCAGGGCTCCCTGCTGCCTGGCCCCGCTGGCCCAGTCGTTCACTTACAACCCCGACCCATAGCCGGGCAGCCGAGTGGGCACAGAATGCTGATGCAGGTGGCAGAGGCGGCAGCAGGCTTCTGGAACAACTGACTGCCAAGCTGGGACTCGGACTACGACAACCGGGAACGTGTCAGCCAGGGAAGCAGGGGAGGGGCAGGCCCTCCAGGATGGCGGTTCGCTGGAGCAGAGGCGCGCAGGTGAGGAAGTGCAGGGAAGGTGAGAGGGTGGGCGGTGGTGGGAGCTGAGGCTGGGGAGGTGGGCAGAGCTAAGCTGAGCACACGGACTGTGTCCAGAGGGCAATGGGGGCCCCTGAGGAGCCTGGAGTAAGAGGGGGATCAGACCAGGTTTTGGCATGCTCCCCAGCGGGCTTCAGTGTCTGCGCTCGGGTCCCACTGACCCGGCCCACACTCAGAGGGCCGTGTGCCTGACCCACTGTGGCGCTGCCCTGGCGGCAAGTGAGCGGCCCTTTATTTACCTATTTTGATGACATTGTAGGGGCTGCTCTCTAGGGCTTCGTCTCCCAGGACATCGTCTTCCTCCTGCGTTAGAATCGTGGGATGTACCTTGTCTCTCGGAGGCCCCGGTGGCTCCGAGGCGGAGGCAGCCCGGGGTCTTCTCACGACGTCCAAGTCCCCATCCTCGTCCAGCTGAGCCGCCAGCCCCTCTGGGGTGGTGGTGCTGGCCCCCGCCTGGAAGGAGGCCCCCACGCGGTTGCAGATGGTGCCGGCAGGAGGGGTCCCCTCTGTGTGATCGCCACCCTCGGCCCCTGAGTCAGTCTGAGAGTCTCGGTCCCATAGAAGCTTGAACTGGGACAGGAAGACTGAAAGCGAAACACACAAGTAGAATATTTCTTCACTGTCTCTTTTTGTATTTCCTTTCCTCAATTTCCACCTGGAAAGAGTTTTAAAGGCTGGGCTGGGGGAGAGGGGAGGAGACAAATAAGGTCCTACTGCACAGCAGAGGGAACTATGTTCACGCCAGGTGGAGACATCATGATGGCAGCAGAAAAGGCCCGTGTGACTCGGCTGTGAAGCTGTGGCCTTCAGAGCAGCCGCATTCTGATCTACGCTGCAGGCACTCAGTTCACATGCTGTCATTGACTCCGCACAGCAGCGGACACAACAGTGGTGCTCCACTTTACAGACTGCTGTGAACGCAACAGTGGAGCTCTGTTTACAGACACGGAAACTGAGGCTCAGAGGCTACGTGAGCTGACCAAGGTCACACAGCTGTGGGTATGGCTGAAGCAGGATCCAAATCCAGTCTCCCCGACCCCTGGGCCACTGCCCTCCTTGCCGTACTGTCTGGCCTTGAGGTCTGCAGGCTGGGACATGGATGCCGGGGCCCTCACGACCTGGGGCCCAGAGAGTCACCAGAACAGGTTTCGGTAAGAGTATTGTGCCAGGCTGGAGGGAGGGGGTGCCAGGACTTGAGTGGGCAGTCCTGGGTCAGTCCTCCCCGCCCCTGCTGTCTGACCCCCGGGGCAAGTAGCTCATCTGTCCTGAGTCAGTTTCCTGAATCCTGGAATCCAAACAGGGACACGAGGGAAGGGGAGAGTGACTGATTGTGACAGAGCAATAAGCAAACACAGGGAGACAGGAGCTGGGGACGGTGGCCAGGGAGGTCCTGGGAAGGGAGCATGTTCTGGGTAGAGTGAAGAGCAGGCGCAAAGGTGCTCAGAGAGGAAGGTGTGTGCCTGGTGTGAGGGACAGAAAGGACCTGGAAGTGGCTGCTGATGGTGGGAGAGGGAGGTGTGGGCACTCGAGCAGGGTTCGGGCCAGGCCTCAAAGGTCAAGGTGAGGACTCTGGCTTCATTCTGAGAGCATGGGAAGCCACCGGAGGGTCTGAATCTGGGCGGTGGTGTGATCTGCATTTCTCAAAAGATCCCCTGGGGCACTTCCTCGGTGATCCAGAGGCTAAGATTCTGCACTCTGAGTGCAGAGGGTCCCGGTTCCATCCCTGGTCAGGGAACTAGATCCCACATATGGCACAGAATAGCAAAGAATCTGTGTGCTGCAACTTAGACCTGGCGCAGCCAAATAATTAAATATTAAAAAGAAAGAAAGAAAAGATCCCTTGGGCTAGAGGAGTAGGGGAGGGTGTGTGGGAAGAAAACCAGGGAGCCCTGGTAGGTGAAGCCAGCCTGGTAGAGGGCCACCTCTCCCCGACTGGTCCGTGGGCTCTTGAGGGCAGAGTTCAGCCCATTCCTTCCACTTTCCCAGCATTGCATCAGGCGTGGCACAAGGCAGGTGCTCAGGAAAGCTGAGGGGCTTGCTCTGTGAGATAGGGGCTCCGAAGAAGTGGTGCGAGGGCGAGTCAGACAAGCCAGTCCTCCCCGTCCTTTCTGTGAGGATGCAGAAAACACAGTGGGCTCCTTACCCGGCTGCCCCATGCCGTTCAGCCTCACCATGAGGCGCCTCTGGTTCGGGGTGTACAGGTGGACGTCTGACAGCACAGTGTCACTTCTGAAGGTGATCTCGTCCATGGCCAGCGCGGGCGCCAGTGACCATGGCCCGGGCTCCACAGTGACCATGGACGGCAGCACCTGAAGGGCGAGAGCAAGTCCTCAGACAGCAGCTCCCAGCGGGGAGCAGGGTGAACGACCCACCCAGGGGGCAGAGCGCTCCCGGTCACCCTGGAAGAAAGGCTTCTCTTTTTAGTCCTCTCATAATCCTGCAGGTCAAAGTCTCAGAGCCCTGGCAAGATAATAAACAGAACTGTTACTCTGTCTTGCACTCTGTTGACTCTTATAGTAACCTTTTATTTATGGCAAAGGATCCAAATTTCCATTTATACTGAAAACAGTTTTCCTACCCTTTTTATTTTTTCCAACCTTTTCGTTATGAAGAATTTCAAATACTAGCAAGTTGAGGGCACAGTGTAATAAACAGCCATATACCCACTGTTTAGATTCAATGATCATTCACACTATCATATGTGATCAATCAATCTAGGTTTTTTTTTTCTCCCCTGAACTGAGCACCTTCCAGACATCATGATATTTTAACTCTAAATAATTCTTCAGCATGTCTGTCTTGTAAAAATGTGCTCCTATCTAACCAAAAGACCATTAGCAGACCTAAGATAACTAAGGATTCCTTTATATCATTTAAAACCCAGTTCACAGTCCGTTTTCTCCATGAGACAATTGTCTTTGGTAGCTAGTTTTTCCTAAAGCAGTATTTAATCACAATTTACACATCACATTTAGTAGTTTTTTTCCCTATAATCTTTTTTCTTCCTAGAAATTGACTCCAGCTGCCCACATATCATTTGTTTTAAAATCGTCTTTTTAAACTTTGAAAAAAGTTAGTGGATTTAAAGCAAAACCAACTAAAGGAATCATTGTACAGGTGATATATAGGTTTTGAAAAATTATGAAGGTGACCCAGCAATAACTAAAATTTGGAAACTCATGCTGGAGGCAAAGTGGTTAAAAACAGGAAGGCTTGGACTATGGAAGACAGTTTGGAGATTCCTTAAAAAACTAGAAATAAAACCACCAGATGACCCAGCAATCCCACCCCTGGGCACACACACTGAGGAAACCAAAACTGAAAAGGACACCCGCACCCAATGTTCACTGCAGCACCATTTACAGTAGCCAGGACACGGAAGCACCCTGGGTGGCCAGCGACAGACGAATGGATAAAGAAGCTGCGGTACATATAGCCAATGGAGTACTACTCAGCCATAAAAATAAACACGTGAGTCAGTTCTAATGAGGTGGATGAACCTAGAGCCTATTATACAGAGTGAAGTAAGTCAGAAAAAAAATATTATATACTAACGTATATATATGGAATCTAGAAAGATGGTACTGATGAAATTATTTTCAGGGCAGCAATGAAGACACAGACATAGAGAACAGACTTCTGGACATGGTGGGGCGGGCGGCGCTTAGGGGAGGAAGGAAAGGGTGACATCACCATATGTAAAACAGAGAGCCGATGGGAATTTGCTGTATGACTCAGGGAACTCAAACCGGGGCTCAGTATCAACCTAGATGGGTGGGATGGGGAGGGAGGTGGAGGGAGAGTCAAGAGGAGGGGACATAAGTATACCTGTGGCTTATTCATGCTGATGTTTGGCAGAAACCAACATACACACACAAAAATAAACTTTTCTAAAATGTGGGAAAAACAAAACAAAACAGGAAGGCTTGGGACTTCCCTGGCAGTCCAGAGGTTAAGACTCTGCACTTCTAATGCAGGGGGTGAGTTTGATCCCTGGTCAGGGAACTAAGATCCCACATGCCATTAGGCATGGCCAAAAAAATAAAAGAAAAACAGGAAGGCTCTTCCTCCATCCAAATGTTCCACCTCATCAAAAACCATCAAACAGCAGCAGCATGTGGACAGAGCCTAGGGCTGTGATGCTAGGTGGAGTGGGTGCTAAATCTGGTCTCCAACCTCCTCACTGACCCTGAGAAAATTACTTCACCTCTCTGGACTGGTTTCTTCAGCTATAGTCTCAGCTCGCAGGGCTGGGGGGCAGCAGGATGTGGAGGCTGTGTGTCAAGCACTGAGCAGAGTCCTTGGTGCACAGCAATTGTTAATAAACCCCACAATTTTCTTGTCATGGGGTTGGTTTCAGGTGTTTTTGACACAAACCTGCCACAATCCCTCACCCCCCCACCGACCCTCCTATCTGGGTAGATGTGTGCACTAGTGGTGTGCAACACGAATGTCATGAAACCTCTCGAGCCTCCATTCCTTTAATCGGAAAATGGGATCGTCATAAGCCACAGTCTATAATCTGAGTCCACATAACTGGAGTTCCTACATTTATGCACTTGCCACAGGGAAGCAGAGGTACCAACACAAATGTTTTCTATAAAAGAGTCACTCCACGCTGGCTTTTCTACCTGATGCGACAAACCAGCACAAAGTAAGTGGGTTATGAGCTGAAGCTGTGAATCTGATAAATGGATGGAAGATTTCATGGTGTCAATGAAAGTGATGGAGGAGAAATGCTGGGGTGGGTGGGTGGGTGGGGAGGGTTGTTGCCTCACAGGCAAAAGTCCTCAAACAATGAGGACTGGAAAAATTAGGATGGATCCACGAAGAAGATCCAGTCTAAACACAGTGTAGACCAACCATGACCAATTGTTTTAAAGGCAGATTTGGCTCTCTGAGGACTGAAAGATTTAACACTGCAGTTATACACCAATACTTTAAAAAATAGACAAAGAAATAAGCTTGTATTCTTAACCTGCAGTTGAAATTTCTCCCGTCCAAGTACTAACCAGGCCTGATCCTGCTTAGCTTCTGAGATCAGATGAGATCGGGCGCGTTCAAGTGGTATGATCTAGACTGCTTGAAATTTCTATTTTGAAATCCAACCTGCCCCAGCCTTCCAGGAAACACACTCTACAATGGAGTACTAGGTAAAGGGGATTCCCTTTAAGCGGCTTTTCCTAGAACCAGATCTCTGGGAATTACAGGGGCACCTTAGACCCGTCTCAGGGTCTACGTGAGCATTAAATGAGACAACAATCACTTTCAGGGTTCAATACATAGTAAGTGCTCAACTTCCCCGGTGCATCAGCTGGTTAAAGAACTCGCCTGCCAGTGCAGGGGAGAGAGGAGAGGAGGGTTTGATCCCTGGGTCGGGAAGATCCCCTGGAGAAGGGAATGGCTACCCACTCCAGTATTCTTGCCTGGAGAAATCTATGGACAGAGGGACCTGGTGGGGCTATGGTCCATGGGGTTGCAGAGTCAGACAGGACTGAGTAACTCACACTTTCACTTTCATCATTATAGCATTGATAAGAGTAATTATTAAAGGATGTGCTGGAAGATAGGAAAAGGCAATAATCAGTTTCTCTACTTAGGAACAGCTGACTCACGGTCGGTCTGGGAATTCTGAGGCTGGATAGGCTTCAGTCCCCTCTCCTGACTGGGGAGGAGGAAAGGACACCCAAATGCAGATGGGCCCTCCGCCCCCTCCTTCGTACTGTAGATTCATCTCACAGGAGTTGCTGACACGTGTCCTTGGTTCTGCTAGGCTATGGGGGCCAGACGCCGACGCTGTCATCCTAACCCTGCCAGGGCTGCCCGTTAAAAGCAGTTTGCCGGGATCTGGGGGGTTGAACCACCTGCTTGCCATCCAGGCTCTCTCTCTGCCAGGTGTCACAGGGTCATTAATGACAGGGAACTGGGCGCGATTCCGGAGCCGAGGCCCAGGGCTGGGGGCCTGAGACTTGGTCCCGGCCACGGCGGGGGTCAGAGTCGGGGGCTCCAGGGTCCTCGGTCCTTGGGGCTCTTCGTTCCCTCTGCCATGCCGCCTCCGAGGACTCCAGCCGGCGGGCTACGCATGCCCTCTCAATCAGGAGTCACAGCTCCAGCATCGTCGTCCCTTCCTAATCCGAAACCCAGGGGGCTGCCTGGACCCCAAACGGAAACCTACAGGCAGGCATGGACTCCTCCCCTCTACCTCCTCGCTTAGGGAAACTGAGGCTGACTGGGGACCCAGGCTTCAAGTCCGTGGGGGAGCCCGCGCTTCAAGGTCAGGTGCCAAGAGATCCCATGCATCCTTCCCCGTGCCGCCGCTCTTCCAAAGGGCTTACCAGCCGCCGGCCGCAGCCCGAAGTCACACCCGGGCCTCTCACCACGGCGCTCAGGCGGCCGCCATGGCGGGGCGGCCTACGCAGGCGCAGCCCCAGCCCCCCGCGCACCCGTCTTCCTTGCGTCGCTTCGTGGCCACGCCCACCTGACGAATCGCGCGTGCGCGCCAGCGTTGTCGTCAGGCGCAGCCCGGAAGAAGCTCGTTCCTCACCTGCGCAGGTTTGCTCTCACCTGCCCCGGTTTGGCGGGATGGTGGCTGGTCTGGCGGGATGGTGCACTCCTGCGAGTGCGGGAGCCGTTACATAACTCGCTCGAGGTCACCCAGCTAAGTGGCGAGGCTTGGTTTCGAACCGGCTAATACGGCTCTAGAGCCTGCTGTGCTACTACTGCTGCTAAGTCACTTCAGTCGTGTCCGACTCTGTGCGACCCCACAGACGGCAGCCCACCAGGCTCCCCCGTCCCTGGGATTCTCCAGGCAGGAACACTGGAGTGGGTTGCTATTTCCTTCTCCAATGCATGGAAGTGAAAAGTGAAAGTGAAGTCGCTCAGTCGTGTCCGACTCTTCGCGACCCCATGGACTGCAGCCCACCAGGCTCCTCCGTCCATGGGATTTTCCAGGCAAGAGTACTGGAGTGCGGTGCCATTGCCTAGGTATTTGTTGATTAATGTTATACTTGCTGTTCAGTTCAGTTAAGTCGCTCAGTCGTGTAGGACTCTTTGCGACCCCATGGACTGCAGCACACCAGGCCTCCCTGTCCATCACCAACTCCCGGAGTTCACCCAAACTCATGTCTATGGAGTCGGTGATGCCATCCAACCATCTCATCCTCTGTCGTCCGCCCTTCTCCTCCCGCCTTTGATCTTTGCCAGCCTCAGGGTCTTTTCCAATGAGTCAGTTCTTCGAATCAGGTGGCCAAAGTATTGGAGCTTCAGCTTCAGCATCAGTCCTTCCAACGAATATTCAGGAGTGATTTCCTTTAGGATGGACTGGTTAGATCTCCTTGCCGTCCAAGGGACTCTCAAGAGTTTTCTCCAGTACCGCAGTTCAAAAGCATCAATTCTTTGGGGCTCAGCTTTCTTTATAGTCCAACTCTCACATCCATACATGACCACTGGAAAAACCATAGCCTTGACTAGACGGACCTTTGTTGGCAAAGTAATGTCTCTGCTTTTTAATATGCTGTCTAGGTTGGTCATAACTTTTCTTCCAAGGAGCAAGAGTCTTTTAATTTCATGGCTGCAGTCACCATCTGCAGTGATTTTGGAGCCCCCCAAAATTGCTTGTCACTGTTTCCACTGTTTCCCCATCTATTTGCCATGAAGTGATGGGACCAGATGCCATGATCTTAGTGTTCTGAATGTTGAGTTTTAAGCCAACTTTTTCACTCTCCTCTTTCACTTTCATCAAGAGGCTCTTTAGTTCTTCTTCGCTTTCTGCCATAAGTGTGGTGTCATCTTGCTCTTAGTACTCATTAATACAATAGCTGGTGCTCATTTCATTCATTCATCCACTCATCAAGTCTCCAACATCAGGTGAGTGAAGAACCTCCGTGTTATTTGGCATCTAGTAGGAAATGAAATCCAATACAGCTGTTGCATATTCAGTAAATTTCCAAGCACATAGGACCACATATGTAAAGAGTGCACACATGTGTAATTCTTGAGCTTCCCCCATGTCTCAGATGGTAAAGAATCTGCCTGCAATGCAGGAGACCCAAGTTCCATCCCTGGATGGGGAAGATCTCCTGAAACAGGGCATGGCAACACACCCCAGTATTCTTGCTTGGGAAATCCCATGGAGAGAGGAGTCTGGCGGGTTACCATTCATGGGGTTGCAAAGAGTCGGACCCGACTGAGCGACTAACACTTTTACTTCACTTATGGAGCATTAATGTAAGTTTTATGGATAAAACTGGTGTGGCGTTAATAGGGTGACCAAACAACATAAATATTCTCAAAGGAAACAGATTGTTTCCTGAACTCCCCGGAACAGTACATGAAGAGTTGCCTGTGCATCTTGAGACCCCATTCTAGTCTTGATTGGGTTGTTCTCAGGGAATGTCTGGGTGGAAGGCACTCAGGCACTCCTGGCACATCAGAGCTGCTCAAAAAGTTCAATTTGCTGAATGAAAGAGGGAAGGTCACTGAGGAAGGTGGCATAGACACCTCTGGAGTTATTGTTTTATTAAAAAACTTGTGAGAATAGAGCAGGCAGAAAGTGGAAGTGTTAGCCACTCAGTCGTGTTCCATTCTGTGTGACCCCATGGACTGTGTAGCCCACCAGACTCCTCTGTCCATGAGGATTCTCCAGGCAAGAAAACTGGAGTGGGTTGACATTCCCTTCTTCAGGGGATCTTCCCAACTGAGGGATTGAACCCGGCTCTCCTGCATTGCAGGTGGATTCTTTACTGCCTGAGTCACTGGGAAGCCCCCAACGCAGGCAGAGTCATCTTCTAAAAACAAAAGCCAGATCACATCTGTCCTCTGTTGAAACCCCTGGAGGCCCGTACCTTGGGCAGAGATCCCATCTCACACCCAACTCTGCTCCCTTCCAGCCACCCTGATCAGTTGTGTTCCCCTTCACGTGCTTTGCACTGACTGTTCTGCTCACTGAAGGTACATCTCCCCAGGACACCCATCTGCCCTGCCCCATTCCCTCACCTCCTTTGGGCTTGTGATCAGGCATCCTCTTCTCAGCGAGATCTTCCCTGACCATCCTATTTGAAATAACCATCTCTTCCCACCCAGGCACTCCTGGAACATTGGAACTGCTCAGAAAGTTCAATTTGTTGAATGAAAGAGGGAAAGAAAGAGGAATGGGATGTGTTAGGGAGCTGGAGAGCCGCTGAGGGTCTGGGTCCCTCACTGTGATGTTGAGGGAATTCCCGTCATTGCAGGATTCCTAACAATCCTCAGGGTCAAGTTCAAACTCTTCTATCTGGACCCTGTTAACCTTTGCGCCCCAAGGCATGGACAGTATCCATTCTCATCTTTTTCCCATAGTTGTATAATATTTTGCTGGGCACATGCCTCTCCCTCAGTTTGTGTGTGTGTGTGTGTGTGTGTGTGTGTTATTTTTTTCTTCTCATCCTTTATTTTTTTGGCCACACCAGGCTGCATGGGGGACCTTAGTTCCCCAACCAGGGATTGAACCTGTGCCCCCTGCAGTGGAAACATGGAGTCTTAACCACTAGCACTGCCAGGAAAGTCCTCTAAATTAAAAACTATTTCCCAGCCTCCCTTGCAGTAGAGTGAAGTCATGGGGTTAAACCAATGGGATTAAGGCAGTGGAATGTAAGGGGAAGTGTTATAGAGCAGTTTCTGGCACCCTTAAGCAGGAAGCTGAGGAGTCCTTGGTCCCTGATACTTTGTCCCTTCCTCATTCATGAAGCCCAAAACAGATCTGCCCTGAGGGCCCTCCCTACACTTAAGTTATGGCAGAGTGGCAACCCTGCTTGCGGGTCACCTCTTTCTGGCAGCCTTCCCTGATTCCTCCTCTGCCAGTTCATGTTGATGAGTCTGTGGGCCTGCCCAGTCCTCTCAGGTCTCCCCATCAGAGCACTTGTGACTCCCCCACCAGGTTGAAGTGCTTGTTGGCAGGAGCAGCTGCTAGTTTTCATCAGCAACTCACACTGAATTTGTCCATATCTGCAAGGGAAAAACTGGATGATGCTTGTAAAGCAGTTAGCACCGTCCTTTGCACGCTGTGAGCAGTCAATATATAGCCACGGTACTTTTAGACTATTACAGTTGATCCTTGAACATGGGTTTGAACTGTACATCATACGTCAGCTTATAGAAGCATTTTTTTCCACTAAATAAGTACTGTGGTATGACACAATCCATGGTTGTTTGAATCTACAGACTGTAAAGTTATATTTGAATTTTTGATTGTGCAGAGGATCGGTGCCCCCCAACCCCAGCATTGTACGAAGGTCTACTATGTTATTTCTTACATTGTATGTAGTTCATTCTGCCTAACACCAGACACGTTAGGGGGGCGGGTGAGACCCTTTGGTGAATAGGTTCAGCTTGATTGATTGTTCACCGCCCGGCCAGGCCCTGCAAATGGAAATGTATTAATATTTATGGCTGCTGTAACAAATTTTCACAAATTTCATGGCTTAAAACGAAATGAATCCATTTTCTCACAGTCCTAGGGGCCAGAAGTCCAAAATCAAGGTGTCAGTAGGGCTGAGTTCTCCCTGAAGGCTTTCGGGAAGAATCCTCCTGTATTAGCTTGAACTGCCGTAACAAAATAGCATAGATTGAGTGGCTTAAACAACAGAAATCTGTTTTCTAACAGCTCTGGAGGCCAGAAGTCCAAGATGCAGGTGCCAGCGTGGCTGGGCTCTGGTGAGGAATCTCCCCTTGGGCTGCAGGCAGCCACTTGCTCACTGCGTCCTCATGTGACTTCTTGAGTGTGTGAGGAGAGAGAGAAGGAGAATGCTCTCTGGTGTCTCTCTTCTTCTGGTTTTGTTTTTTTGATGTGGGCCATTTTTATCTGTGTTATGTTTGGGGTTTTTGGCCACAAGGCACGTGTCATCTTAGCTCCCCAACCAAGGATCGAACCCACAACCCCCTGCTTTGGAAGGTGAAGTCTTCACCACTGGACCACTGGGGAAGTCCTACTGTCTCTTCTTATAAGGACACTAATCCTATGAAATCAGGGCCCCATCCTTATGACCTCATTTAACCTTAATTGCCTCCTTAGAGGCCCCATCTCCAAATACAGCCACATTGGGGGTTAGGGCTTCCACATACAAACTTGGGGGGACACATTCAGTCCATAATGGCTTTCTTGCCTCTCTCCCAGCTTCTGGTGACTCCTGGTGACCTCTCACTTGCAGAGGCAATGACACAGTTTCTTCCATCTTCACATGGCCATATTCCCCATGTGTCTATTCCACATCTCTTCTCTGAGGACACCAATTGTTGGATCAGGGCCTCCTATTTCATTACCGGGCATCCCTGGTGGCTCAGTGGCAAAGAACCCGCCTGTCAATGCAGGAGACATGGGTTCAGTCTCTGGGTTGGGACGAACCCCTGGAGAAGGAAATGGCAACCCACTCCAGTATTCTTGCCTGGAGAATCCCATGGATAGAGGAGCCTGGCGGGCTACCCTCCATGGGGTCACAAAGAGTCAGACAGGACTGAGCAACTAACAACAACAGCAAAATTCAGTATGACCTCATAATTACTTGCTCACCCTTCAAAGACCCTATTAATAAATAAGGTCACATTTGTAGGTTTGGGGTTAGGACTTGAACGTATCTTTGAGCGGGGGCGGGGGGGACATAATTTGACTCCCAGTGGGAAACGTCTTGGAAAGGATTCTTGAAGACTTATTTTTCAGCTCCCAGCTGTGAGTCACCTCAGCTACCGGGATCCTCTTGCTAGACATGTGGGGCAGAGAAAAGCCAGCCCCATGTTGCTGTGTTCAAATCCTGACCCACAGAATCCGTAAACATAACAGAAATGTTCTTATGGTCTATGTGGTCCTCAACCTTTTTGGCACCAGGGACTGGTTTCATGGAAGACAATTTTTCCACGGACTGGGAGGATGGTTTTGGGATGATTCAAGCACATGATATTTAATATGCATTTATGTCTATTATTATTACATCAACTCCATCTCAGTGTCAGGGATTAGATCCTGCAGGTTGGGGACACCTGCTGGCATCATGCCACTATATTTGGGGGTAGTTTGCAACACAGCGCTTCCCTGGTGGCTCAGACAGTAAAGAATCTGGTGGTAATGCAGGAGACCGGGGTTCAATCCCTGGGTCGGGAAGATCCCCTGGAGAAGAGAATGGCAACCCCCTCCAGTATTCTGGCCTGGAGAATCCCATGGACAGAAGAGCCTGGTGGGCTGCAGTTCATAGTATCTCAAAGAGTCAGACATCACAGAGTGACTAACACTTTTACTTTCACTTGTAACACAGCTGCCAGTGCTCAGAATAGAGGGGAAGGAAACGCTGCCCTTCTTTGCAGAGCTTTGCAGGTTAGGGAGAGGTGGCCTCCCAGGCACCTGAGTCTCAGTTACACACACAACCACCCCTGAAGCTCGGACATGTGAGGTGCCTTGCTCAAAGTGCCGGTCACTGAGTGGCAGAGCTGGGGTGCAGACTCAGGTCTGCGAAACAACCCTGTGAGTCTGTTAGATGGAGCCTTAGAGTGAAAAGCTCTTTCTGGCATCCCAGGCACGTCTTTGAGAGGCTCCCCTAGGCTTGGCGATGCAAGAGTTACTATGCTAACTCCCATATCCTGCATCGCACATCACCCGAGCTGCCTGGGCTAATGACAGATCATGTATGCAACGGAGAAAAGCGGACAGACTGCCAGATGTGTGGAAAGAAACCGGCTTGCAGGAAATTGCTATTAGGTGATCATTGTTAGCCTGGGTATTCAGAGTCACCACGTTTCCAAAGGTCGTGCGTTTACCAGACGCTTGATGCATTTTCCCCATCAGCCCTAGATTTTGTCCTCCTGGAGAGACAGCTCTTCCCCTGGATCTGCTGAGAGCAGGTGATTATAATTCTGTCCCCAGCCCCACCCCACCTCCCACCAGCTTCTGGCAGCAGCTGCTACACAGGCACAGGAATGCCTCTCTGGCTCCTGGCTCTGTGTAGGGAGGCACCTAGCTGACCTTGGTGTGCAATGAGCTGGGTTCAAATCCCAGCTGGGCCACTGAGTAATCATAGACACTCATTTGATGCCTGATGGTGGAGAGCTTTTCACATGCTAGGCACTCAGGCAAGTTATTTGTTTGAAACTTAAGTTTCTAAGTTCTCAAGTACTGATGATAACACCACCTACCTTGAAGTGCTGCTGTGAGGAGTGAAACAGAACGTGGAAACAGACACGACTGAACGACTGAGCACAGGAGCCTCTGCGAACATATATTGGCGAGAACAAAACACGACACACTGAATAAAAGCAATCCATGTAAACAGGTACTCAAACAAATGTGTCTCAGTCTGTTGAAACTGCATGACAGCGTACCGTACGCTGGGTGGTTTATAAACAATGGCCACTCTGGAGGCTGGCAGTCTGAGATTAGGGTGCCAGCATAATTGTGGTGAAGGCCCTCCTGGCGTGATACATTCTGGCCAATGCTCGGACACAAGTGTTGGTAAGTCGCTATTTACAGTAGCAAAAAGAAACAACCTACGTGTCCATCAGCTGAAAAACAGAAAAATAAAATGTGGTCTCTCCATATAGTGGGGAAATTATCCAGCTTTAAAATGGAAGCGTTGATACGTGTTACGATGTGGATGGACGGTGACCCTCAGTGAACTGTGGCAGACGCAAAAGACACACTGTAAGGTTCCACGTGTAATGAAACATCCAGAAAAGGCAAATCCACAGACACAGCAGGCAGACTAGTGGTCACCAGGGACAGGAGAGAGGGGAAAAGTGGAGAGAGACTGCTTGATGGGTCACTCCTTTGGGAGTGATGAAAATGGCTTGAAACCAGATAGAGTGACCGTACAACATTGTAGATGTACTAAATGCCACTGAAGTGTACACTTTTTTAACTTATTTTTTTAATTTATTTGGCTGCATCAGGGCTTAGTTGCAGCACGTGGGATCTTTTGTTGTGGGGCACAGACTCTCTGATTGTGGCGTGCGGTCTCAGTGGTTGCGGCTGTCCGGCGTAGTAGCTCTGAGGCACGTGGGATGTTAGTTACCGGACCAGGGATCAAACTTTCGTCCCCTGCATTGCAAAGCAGCTTGAATCACTGGGCCAGGGTTCACGTAAGTCCCTAAATGTTACACTTCAGAATGATGTATTTTATATGAGTTTTACTTTAGTTAAAAAAAAAAATCCATGAATGAACGTCCCTAGTGGTCCAGTGGCTAAGACTCCTTGATCCCAATGCAGGGGGCCCAGGTTTTATCCCTGGTCAGGAAACTAGTTTCCACATGTCGCAACTAGGAGTTTGTATGCTGAAACTGAAAAAAAAAAATGAAAAAGATCCCTCGTGCTCCAACTAAAGATCCTGCACGCCACAATTAGGACCCAGCACAGCCAAAATAAATAAATATTTTTTAAAAATCCATGAATTCACAATGAAACTAAAAGCTTCTTATTTTTAAAAATTTATTATTTTTATTTTTTAAAACTGGATACTATACAATAAATAGCTAAAGTGAAGTTGCTCAGTCATGTCCGACTCTTTGTGGCTCCATGGACTATAGCCCACCAGGCTTCTCCATCCATGGGGTTTTACAGGCAAGAGTACTGGAGCGGGTTGCCATTTCCTTATCCAGGGGATCTTCCCCACCCAGGGATCGAACCCAGGTCTCCCACGTTGAAGGCAGATGCTTTACCCTCTGAGCCACCAGGGAAGTCCTCAAAGACTTTTTAAAAGGGAGGGCATGGAAGGAAAGCTTCAGTGAGAAACTGTGGATGGAAGGATGAATAGTTATAGAAAATCACTCTTAAAAGTCACCTTGATAATGACCGATCCAGATGAGAACCATCAGTGGATGTTAAAAGCCTTGGGGGAAAGACAGTTGAGAGAGAAGATAGACACATAGTCCGCAGTGACCTGACCAGACTGGCACGTTGATCTCAGATTTCCAGCCTCCAGAGCAGTGAGGAGGAAATTCCTGTTGTTTATAAGCTGCCCAGGCTGAAGTATACTGTGATAGCAGCTAGAATGAACCAGGATATAACAGGTTGTTGCTTCTGCTGCTCGGTCGCTCAGTTGTGTCCAACTCTGCGACCCCATGGACCGTAGCCCACCAGGCTCCTCCATCCATCGATTCTCCAGGCAAGAATATTGGAGTGGGTTGCTATCACCTTCTCCAGGGAATCTTTCCGACCTGGGGATTGAACCCGTGTCTCTTGCTTAGTTGGCAGGCAGATTCTTTACCACTGAGCCACCTGAGAAGCCCAAGAGATAACTTATATACCATCAAAGTCACTATTTTAAAGTGCAAAAATGGGTGGATTTTACGTATTCACAACATTGCACAGCCAGCACCACTGTCTAATTCCAGAATGGGATTATCACCCTCAAACAAACCCTGTGCCCATCAGTGCCCTCTTGTAACCAAAAGTGGGGATCTGGCTGCTCGCCACTCAACAGCTAATAAAGAGGCTAGGTTGGTGGAAAGGGAAGTTTGCTTTATTTTGGATACTAGCAACCGGGAGGAGGGCAGACACCTGTCCAAACACTGACTCCCCCCGGCCCCCACCCCAACACCCCCAACAACCAGTGGGCAAGAGTTTTATAGACAGAGGGAGGGGGTACTTGTAGAAACAGCACAGTGAGCTCTGACAGTCATCTTGAAATTGGTTCTGTGGTGGTCTGACCAGCATCATCTTGATCATTTTAAGTACAATTAACTTTCAGTTCCGTATTCCCAGGTGGCTCGGTAGTAAAGAATCCACCTGCTGATGCAGGAGACTCGGGAGATGTGGGTTCAATCGCTGGGTCAGGAAGATACCCTGGAGGAGGAAATGGCAACCCACTCCAGTATTTTTGCCTGGAGAATCCCATGGACAGAGGACAGCCATGGGGTCCTCTGACAGCCCTGGCGGGCTACAGTCCATGGGGTCGCAAAGAGTTGGACATGACTGAGCAGCTAAACAACACCAACCATCCATTCAAGTATCTCTGTTGCACACCTGTTTTATTTTCTTCCTAAGCCTGTGGTGCTCCAGAATGACCTGCTATTTAATTTCTTCTTGTTTATCATCTGTCTCTTGCACTAGAATGTAAGATGCTAGACAGCAGGGCCAGGCTTTCCTGCCTCATTGTTATCCTGAGTACCTGGGGTGCGATAAGGGGCTCTTTGCAGGATGAACAAGAGGCTGGAGACCTTCAGAGCGCCTCCGGAGGCTCTGTTGCCCCCGCATGTCATGAGGAGGATGTAGCTTCAGAGAAGCTGCCCTCTGACATCCCAATGACTCCCTGTGTGTGGCAGGGAAAAGAAAATCCCGGTCGGAGTGGATCAAAATGTTCTCTTTTTGAGATCAGCTTAAGAAGTCACCCTGTTCTCTTCCCGTGTCTGGCTTTGGGAAAGTAATGAATATTTCCAAGAGTAATGAATACTTGCAAGTGTCACACGCCTGCTCTGTTTCCTTTTTTCCCCAGATTACCCCAGACCCAGGATGTTGGGGGAAGACCTTGAATGGCACCTTCTCTTCCCTGCAAGGCTCCCTCCCTCTTCTGATTATGGCTGTCTCCTCACGAAGTATCTGATCGCTGTATCTTGGCCCTTATTATAAGTAGCAGAGCAGTGGAATCAGTGGGGTCTAGTTAGTGGGGTACATCCTCTGAAGAGTGGGGGCAGTATTGGGGGATGGGGGGAACTAATGTACCATCCCCCCCACCCAGGGAAGGATTAACTTCTTTCTTTCCTTTCTTCCTTCCTCTCTTTAAAAAATTATCTTGTAGCTGCTTTTCTTTTTCTTATAATTTTAACATGTTATTTACTTATTTTCATCTGCACTGGGTCTTCATGGCTGCACGTGGGCTTTCTCGAGTTGCAGCGCACGGGGGCTACTCTCTCGTTCTGGTAAACGGGCTTCTCATTGCAGTAGCTTCTCTTGTTTTAGAGCACGGGCTCTTGGAGTTCAGGCTCAGTAGTTACGGCGCACAGGCTTAGTTGCTGTGCGGCTTGTGGGATCTTGCCGGGCTAGGGATCAAACCTGTGTCCCCTGCATTGGCAGGTGGATTCTTAACCACTGGACCACCAGGGAGACCCTAGAGCTGCTTTTCAACGGTCTCTGCCCCAACAGCCTCTTTTGGTGGGTCTCCTCTCTGGTTCCTATTTCGTCTTATTTAATGTATATCTATTTTCTTCAAGTTTGGGCAGGAATTGATCTTTACTAGCTGTTTTAGGGGCAGCAAATCTGGAACCTGAAGCCATGTCCTGGTTAGTAATTCCCAAACCAACAGAGGCTGTGCCAGGCATCTCACATTTTTTTTTTAAATCGCTTTTAATTCTCACAACAACTCTATGAGAGAAGTATTGTTCCCGTTTTACAAAGAGGTCAGGGGGGTTAAGTCATGGGCCTAGCATCCATTCCTTTCCTTTTCTTTACCTCCTTTCCATCCTTCTTTTCTTAAAACATGAAGAATATTAGTAAATGTTATTTTTTTGGGGGCAGTTCACAGCAAAATTGAATGGAAAGTTACAGAGATTTAGATTCAATGTGTCCCCTGAAAACTGCTCCCCCTACCCCCAATCCATAGCCCCAGGGACCTCTCCATCTGAGCTGTAGTTCCTTTTTCTCCCAGTGCCTTGAAATCTGACGCACAGGTGGGCAGTCATGGTCTCGACATTCAGGTGACTTTGATGGATGCCCAGGACTCCTCTCATAGAGAGGCTCTCTTCTTGTTGTTTTTTTTTTTTAAGATTTTTTTTTTTAATGTGGACCATTTAAAAGTCTTTATTGAATTTGTAGCAATATTGCTTCTGTGTTACGTTTTGGTTTTTTGGCCCCGAGGTGTGTGAGTTCTTAGACTCCTAACCTAACAGAAGCAGAAGATATTAAGAAGAGATGGCAAGAATACACAGAAGAACTGTACAAAAAAGATCTTCATGACCCAGATAATCATGATGGTGTGATCACTGACCTAGAGCCAGACATCCTGGAATGTGAAGTCAAGTGGCATTAGAAAGCATCACTACGAACAAAGCTAGTGGAGATGATAGAATTCCAGTTGAGCTATTCCAAATCCTGAAAGATGATGCTGTGAAAGTGCTGCACTCAATATGCCAGCAAATTTGGAAAACGCAGCAGTGGCCACAGGACTGGAAAAGGTCAGTTTTTATTCCAATCCCAAAGAAAGGCAATGCCAAAGAATGCTCAAACTACTGCACAATTGCACTCATCTCACACACTAGTAAAGTAATGCTCAAAATTCTCCGAGCCAGGCTTCAGCAATATGTGAACCGTGAACTTCCTGATGTTCAAGCTGGTTTTAGAAAAGGCAGAGGAACCAGAGATCAAATTGCCAACATCTGCTGGATCATGGAAAAAGCAAGAGAGTTCCAGAAAAACATCTATTTCTGCTTTATTGACTATGCCAAAGCCTTTGACTGTGTGGATCACAAGAAACTGTGGAAAATTCTCAAAGAGGTGGGAATACCAGACCACCTGATCTGCCTTTTGAGAAATTTGTATGCAGGTCAGAAAGCAACAGTTAGAACTGGACATGGAACAACACACTGGTTCCAAATAGGAAAAGGAGTACGTCAAGGCTGTATATTGTCACCCTGTTTATTTAACTTATATGCAGAGTACATCATGAGAAATGCTGGACTGGAAGAAACACAAGCTGGAATCAAGATTGCCGGGAGAAATATCAATAACCTCAGATATGCAGATGACACCACCCTTATGGCAGAAAGTGAAGAGGAACTCAAAAGCCTCTTGATGAAAGTGAAAGTGGAGAGTGAAAAAGTTGGCTTAAAGCTCAACATTCAGAAAACGAAGATCATGGCATCCGGTCCCATCACTTCATGGGCAATAGATGGGGAAACAATGGAAACAGTGTCAGATTTTATTTTTCTGGGCTCCAAAATCACTGCAGATGGTGATTGCAGCCATGAAATTAAAAGACGCTTACTCCTTGGAAGGAAAGTTATGACCAACCTAGATAGCATATTCAAAAGCAGAGACATTACTTTGCCGACAAAGGTTCGTCTAGTCAAGGCTATGGTTTTTCCTGTGGTCATGTATGGATGTGAGAGTTGGACTGTGAAGAAGGCTGAGCACCGAAGAATTGATGATTTTGAACTGTGGTATTGGAGAAGACTCTTGAGAGTCCCTTGGACTGCAAGGAGATCCAACCAGTCCATTCTGAAGGAGATCAGCCCTGGGATTTCTTTGGAAGGAATGATGCTAAAGCTGAAACTCCAGTACTTTGGCCACCTCATGCGAAGAGTTGACTCACTGGAAAAGACTCTGATGCTGGGAGGGATTGGGGGCAAGAGGAGAAGGGGACGACAGAGGATGAGATGGCTGGATGGCATCACTGACTCGATGGACGTGAGTCTGAGTGAACTCTGGGAGTTGGTGATGGACAGGGAGGCCTGGCGTGCTGCGATTCATGGGGTCGCAGAGTCGGACACGACTGAGCGACTGATCTGATCTGATCTGAACCTGATACTGAACAAGCACCTCCTGTGTTGGAAGGCGAAGTCTTACTCACTGGACCAGCAGGGAAATCTCTCTTGTCCGAGAGTCCTCTGGGGGTTGTGGCTGTATTGAGTAAGGACTTCCTAGAACGTGCTGTGGTTTGAAATGCAGGACTTGGCGGATAGGGAATAGGCTGGGGAGGAGGAAAAACACAGAATTGGGGTCAGGAGGGGTCTCAGGCAGCTTAAGGGAGGCAGGGGTTGAGATTCTGGGCTCTGGACTCCAGTAGACCTATGAGGCTTTGGCCCCCACCTGTGAGACTTTGAGTGACCACGCTGAGCGTTGGCTTCCTTCTGGGTGGACCAGAACAGGCTGATTTAATGCCTTCTCCCCTGCAGTGCTCCCCCACCGCCACCCTCATATAGGCACCCCTACCCCCAGAACAGGAGTGGAGAGTTGTTGGAGAGTCAGGTTGCAGATGGATCCCTTTGATTCTGTTCCCAGCCTTTGTCATCTTTTTCCCCCCACCTTTCTCCAACTCGAAATTTCTCTTTTTTAGCTGACGACACTCCGTGAGCCTTTAGATCTCACAGAGCTGCTTTGATCATATGGCTCACCATTATCAGATCCTTTTATCTCGGGAACATTTGGCAAACCAGATCTAATCAATACAGAGTGGCAGAGGGCTTGTGGAAGGTCCACGTCTTCCAGGGCCTCCTTTAAGAGCCTGGCCTCGGATGAGGGTGCCCTCGTCTGGGAACTTGCACTCAGCTGGCTGCACCCACCCTGGACCCACGAAGCAGTGCAGAACACAGCACCCTGGCTTGGAGGCTTGCTGCATGCTTACATGAGTCATTTCCTATTCTCCAAGCTGCCTTTAGAGGGAGACACCAAGACTGGCCCCATTTTGCAGACCAGCAAACTGAGGCTCAGAGATGCAGTCACTGAATTCCTAGAGGGCTGGCCCAGATGGGTCTTATTACCAAAAAGTGTGTGGAGTCTGGCTGCTTACCGTTCAAAAGCCAATAAACAGGCCAGGTTGGTGGAAAGGCTTTATTTCAGATGCCGGCCACTGGATGGGGGTGCAGAAGGTGGTGGACATCTGTCAAAGGCTGACTTTCCCTCCCCTGGCAACCAGTGGGGCATGAACTTTTATAGACAGAAGTCGGGGCTGGGGGACTACATGCAGAATCTGAGTCATCTTCAGATTGGTCGTCGGTGGTCTGACCGGCATCATCTTGGTGGTTTTAGGTACAGTTAATTTTCAGTTCCAGAGTCCATTTGTTCCCATTTCTTTGTGGTCAGTTCTCTGAATTGTGGCAGCTCATGTCCTGGGTACAGTCTGGTCACCATGTCGTTAACTTCTCCACCTGGTGTTTAGTATCTATAAGACAACTCGCAGGATGTGGCTCAGAATATTATCAATAGCCCTTGAGAAAGAACTAAAGGTCCCTGACTATGTTTAATGACTACATCATTATTATTTGGTTTCCTTTTTTATTTTGATTGTTTCCCTTTTTTCAGCATTTCTCACTTCTCTGATTAAACTTATTCTTTGATTAAAGTTTTTGCACAGACAGAAGGCAGGCAGAGGGCATGGTATGCGGGGGGGCCGGGGCAAGAACCATAGGGTCCTGCTCGTTTCAGTCCGACCCTGAAAAGTGGTTTGGAAAAGTCAAGGGAATCTTCTAAGCTGTGCTTCCAGCTTTCTGGAGTCAGGCAGTCTCAGGGCCAATATTGTCCTTGCCCCTCCTCCCCCTCTTAGATCATGTTCTCCCAGAAGCAGCCCCAGAGATGAGAATTCACGGGCAAGTGCTTTATCAGGGAAGTGTTTCCGGGAGAAATTGGGAAGGGAGTGAGGGAGTCAGGACAGGGAAGGCGAGAATACCAGCAGGAGAGAGAGATCAGGCGGAAGGCCAGCCTCAGCCCGATCCCACAGGGAACCCTAGGGCAGAAGTCACGTCACAGTCTTTCTCTCGCCTTGAGGCAAGTGCAGGAGTCTCCTAGGGCCGTTGTAAGAAAGGAGCACAAACTAAGTGGCTTAGAACAACAGAAGGAGTTTCTCTCACGATTGGGCTTCCCCAGTGGGTCAGCAGTAAAGAACCCGCCTGTCAATGAAGGAGGCCCGGGTTCAATCCCTGGGTCAGGAAGATCCCCTGGAGGAGGAAATGTCAACCCACTCTGGTATTCTTGCCTGGGAAATCCCATGGACAGAGGAGCCTGGTGAGCTATAGTCCATGGGGTTGCAGGAGTCGTACATGACTTACTGACTAAACACACACACACACACACACACACACACGCATGCTCTCTCTTTCTCTTTTTCAGTTCCAGAGGCACAGACACACACACACACACATACACATATACACATTCTCTCTCTCTCTCTTTTTCTCAGTTCCAGAGGCTAGAAGCCCAGAAGCAAGGTGTTGGCAGGGCCAGGCTCCCGCTGAGGGCCCCTGGGAAAGGTCTACCCCACACTTGTCTTCCAGCTGACAGCCCTGGGCGTTCCTTGCCTTGTAGACTCCAGTTCCTGCCTCCATCTTTGCATGGTCTTCTCTTCTGTGTCTACATCTTCTCTTCTTCCTACAAGAACCTTTGGATCTAGGGCCCTAAGAGATAATCCAAGATGATCTTCTGACGACAGACTCACTCCTCCAATGTCTAATCCACTCTGCTGCTTTCCTAGAGCATCTGACCCTGCATAGCCTTGCACATGTGTGCACGTGCTTGGTTATGTCCGACTCTTTGCAGCCCCATGGACTCTCGCCCACCAGGCTCTTTTGTCCATGGGATTTCTCAGGGAAGAATACTGGAGTGGTTTGCCAATTCTTTCCCCAAGGGATCTTCCCAACCCAGGGATCAAACCCGCATCTCCTGCCTTGGCAGGCAGATTCTTTACTACTGAGCCTCTTGGGAAGCCCATATTCCTGTACCTCTTCTTTTTTAAAATTTTGGGCTGCACCACGCAGAATGGGAAATGCCAATTCCCTGACCAAGGATCGCACCCATTACCTGGCCCACCAACCCCCCTGCATTGGAAGCATGGAGTCTTAACCTCTGGACCGCCAGGGAAGTCCCAGCCCTATACCTCTTTTGATGGCTTGATTGGAAGCCCTGGAAACCAGCAATGGCAAAAATACACTAAAACGTGTGACCATGTGCTTGGGGACTCTAGCATCAAACAAATGGAAAAGCTGGGAAAGCCAGCCCTTCAGAGGGACAGGATCCAGAGAGCTCAGGAAATTTAGAATTGAAGCAAAGGGTCCTGGCTCAAGGCGTTACCTTAGAAATGGGGTAATTGTAGCCTCAAGCACTTTCCTTCATCGAGTTTTCTCTTCACAATGCAGATTTTGGAAAGAGGAGCATCTAATTGGTCTACCTTGCTGTGAGTGAACAGGGCACCTTGATTGACAGTCCCCTAGGGTGGCACAACGGAGCAGTTAGTTCCCCTAAGAAAAACTAGGGTACCATTGCCTGAAGGAGAATGGTGCTGGGCAGCCTCAAACCCCAGATGCTCACCGAGAGTCCCTTCCCACTCCGGGTGTGCCAGGCGTATCAGGGTGCTGGTGGTTTTGCAAAGACCACGCTCTCACTCTGTGTACCCAGAACGCCCTGCCTTGCACCTTGGCCGTTAATTAGTACCTCCTTATCCTTGGAGCTCTCCATCCCTCCCCATCCCCTCACTGGGCTGAGTTAAGGGGACTCTGTGCTCCCGCAGGGGGCCCTGGGCTTCCTTCTGTCAGCTCCTAGAGGTGGCTGCACTGTGGTCTGCCCCTCCTCTCTCCAGCCAGCTTCTGGCCGTGGTGCCAGCTCAATAAGTATTGACGTTTGGTGTGACCATGGCTATTCTTCCTGTTCTGTGGGGGAATTTTAGCCACGGTTGAAAAGGGCAGCTTCTGCGCAAAAACAAAAATTTCGATTTCTTCGTTCTCAGTTGAGAAAATGTGTTGCAGTTCAGGGCAGCGCTGAGCTCAGTGGAGAAGGAAAGAACAAGAGAGTCAGGGAGGCGGGGGTGGTTCCTGGAAGGTGGGCTGGCAGGAAGGTAAGCAGGAGGTGCTGCACGTTGTCTGGGATTAAGATGGATCCAGAGGCTGGGATGCTGTGAGGAGGGGGGCACCCACAAGGGACCTGGAACTGGGTATGAGAACTGTTGCCCAAACTTAGCCTCTGTTCCCCGGTGCCAAAATAGAAACTCAGAGACAGGGAGTTTCCTGGTGGCTCAGTGGTAAAGAATTCACCTGTCAGTGCAGGAGACGCGGGTTCGATCCCTGGTCCTGGAAGATTCCACATACTTTGGGGCAGCTGAGCCCGTAAGCCACAACTGCAGAGCCCATGATGTAAATCCTAAGAGCCTCAACTACTGAAGTCTATGTGCCCCAGAGCCCATGCTCCGCAACAAGGGAAGTCACTGCAGTGAGAAGCCTGTGCGCTGCAATGAAAAGTAGCCCTAACTCACTGCAACTAGAGAAAGCCCATACTCAGCAATGAAGACCCAGCACAGCCAAAAATAAATAATAGTTAAAAAAAAATAAACGTGGAGACAAGAATTTTGGGTGTAGTAGAATTCTAAGAGTAGCTTTCATTGCTTTGGCTGGCAAAGGGGGCCACAGCGGGCTAAAGCCCTGAAGACCATGTGACCTACCCTGGAGTGGGGAGTGAGGAGTTTTGTAGCATTCAAGGAGAAGGGTGTGATCAGCCTGTGGACATCTCTCAGATTGGTTGGCATCAAGGCGAAGCTTCAAGCCTCATCAGCCTTCTGGTTGCAACCAGTCTAGGGTCTGTGTTCTTGTGGTCAGCAGTTTCCATTTGGAGGGGGTCAGCTTCCTGCAAAAGCAACTCAGGAATGTGTGTCAGGCCTTTATCTGTAGCTTTCGGGGAACTGGGAGTTCTGTGATTCGGCTAAGAGGCAGCATTATAGTCTAAATTGTTACCAGTGCCCCAGCCCCAACAGCAAGTCTTTGTTCCTTACCTTTTCATGTTTCCCAGTCATTAACTCTCGAGTCAGCACTTTACTTCAAAAGACAAGGACACGGGGGCTTGTACATGGTTTCAGAATCAACAGCCATCCCCAGGGGAGGCAGTGCCACGTGGGCCCCAAGGCCCAGGCTTTGAAGTCTTGGATTCAAGTCCTCTTTTGCTAACAAGCTATGTGAATGTGGGCAAGTTATGTCCCAGAGCCTCAGTTTCTTCCATCTGTAAAATGGGGATAAGTAGCACCCCACATGACAGAGTGGTTCCAGGGATTCAAGGAAACGGCCCAGTTTGGTCCATGGTTTATAGTATTTGCTCAATAAATACATTTGTCTCTCTTCAGTCCCTGAACAGTTCACATAGAACTCTGGTCTCAGGCCAAATCCAGCCTGGCTTTTGTGAATAACGTTTTATGGGCACATTTTATTGGCAAACAGCCAAGCCCACTCTTTTACCTTTGTGGCTTCTCACATGATACAACAACAGCAGGGTTTGCTGCCAAAATCTTGGCCTGCTGTGCACTTACGCCTGAAAGCAAAAGGGAGGCAGAGGTTCAGGGGGATGAGCAAAGAGTAGCTTTATTCTTTGCCAGGCAAAGAGGGACTAGAGGAGGCTAGGGCCTCAAGAACTGTGCCCCTCTCGGTGGGAAGTAGGGAGAGGTTTTATATCCGGGGCTTCTGGGAATGAAGCTCTTGCATTTCTTTTCTTCTGCAAATTTACTGCCAAAGCTGGCATCAGGTGGCTGAGCAGCTGGGTCTAGTGTCCCTGAAGTTATCGGCCCTTGACCTTCTTTTTGAAATGCAGAATGCTGCCAGAGAGTGTAGGAGGTGAACAATGCCAGGTGCAGAGCACAGTTCACATGGTGTCTGAGAGTAATTAGCTTTGTTTAGTTTTGTGAAGGACAAGTCTAGCTGCAAGCCTTCATTAGTAGCGATAGCTAAAGACTGCACGACTGAAGCGACTTAGCAGCAGCAGCGGCCAACAGTGTTTAGCTCCTGCAGGCCTGTTTGGCTGGCATATGCCAAAGGCTGTTCACTCATTTCTGTTTTTTTCTACAACATTTTCATCTAGATCTCCACTAAGGAACTCTCATCACAGCCCCAGAAGCCCTTCTGCCATGAAGCGTCTTGGCGAGCAGAGAGCAAGGTACCTTTGAGTTTACTGCAGATTCTGTTGTTGTTCAGTCGTTCAGTCGTGTCCGACTTTTTGCGACCCCATGGATGGCAGCACGCTAGGCTTCCCTGTCCTTCACTATCTCCCAGAGTTTGCTCAAACTCATGTCCATTGACTCAGTGATGCCATCCAATCATCCCATTCTCTGTCGTCCCCTTCTCCTCCTGCCCTCAATCTTCTCCAGTGTCAGGATATTTTCCATTGAGTCGTCTCTCCACATCAGGTGGCCAAAGTATTGGAGCTTCAGCATCAGCATCAGTCCTTCCGGTGAATATTCAGGGTTGATCTCCTTCAGGATGGACTGGTCTGATCTCCTTGCTGTCCAAGGGACTCTCAAGAGCCTTCCCCAACACCACAATTTGAAAGCATCAGTTCTTTGGCGCTCAGCCTTCTTTATGGTCCAACTCTCACATCCATACTACTGGAAAAACCATGGCTTTGACTATGCAGGCTTTTGTCAGCAAAGTGATGTTTCTGCTTTTTAATCCGCTGTCTCGGTTTGTCATAGCTTTTCTTCCAAGGAGCAAGCATCCCATTCAGCATCTTCCTTACCTACAATCATGTGTTAGGACATGGTGTCCAGGGTCAGACAGGGAACCCCCTCCCCTTGGCCCCCCATCAAGAGTCAGAAAGGAGCATCATTGGTAATGCCTATGAAAATATTCCTGACTTAAAGTAGAGCTTTCTGGGGGATATGGTGGTCTTTCTAGTGGGCTCTGAACACCTCACTTCTCTTTGCAGCAGGATTGCAGGGTTAGGAGTGTTGGTTCTGGGCAAATTGCATCGCTTCCTCTGTGTGCCTCAGTTTCTCTATCTGTAAAGTGGGAATAATGCTAGCACATTCCTCATAGGGTTTTTGCGAGGATGGAGTCAATGTGGGTACAGTATTTCTCACAGGGCCTGGGACACAGCAAGCACTCAGTAAATGTTTGCTGATTTGTGATAGTTTTGTTAATCATCTGGGTAGGGACATGGAAAGGGCTTCTCTGGTGGCTCAGCAGTCATCAATCTACCTGCCAATGCAGGAGACCCAAAAGACTTGAGTTCGATTTCTGGATCTGCAAGATCCCCTGGAGAAGGAAATGGCAACCCACTCCAGTATTCTTGCCTGGAGAATCCCAGGGACAGAGGAGCCTGTGGGGCTGTAGTCCATGGGGTCGCAAAGAGTCGGACAGGACTGGTGACTAAACAACAACAGCAGGGACACAGAGAAGACCCTCAGCCTTCTAGAGACCCTCTCCTGAGCTCGCTGACAATGCTCGTAGCCCTGGAGCCCCGATGTGCAAGGACCAGCGGGCACGTCAACCCCACCTGCTGTGACCTTTGCGTCCAGTCAGCTTCCCTTCACCAAGGCTCTTTTATGAGCCGCTTCTTCACTGCATACTGTCAGGCAGAGGAGGTGTTTTTCAGGCCAGCCGACAGTGTGAAGTGTGAAAAGGTTAAAGTGGGGAGGTGGGAGATGAGGCGTACATAATGGGAAGGACGTGAGGCCCAAAGCAGGGTGGTGGTGTTCTGACCCGTCTTCCCTCAGTATCCATGCTGGAGTCATAATTGCTAAATGGAGGTAGCTATGCTCACTCTGTCCCCAACACGCCTTCCTTAAATCACTCTGTGGACCTGGGTTCTGGGTGGGACTGTTAACCATGACACTCCTGTCCCTGGAAGATGGTCATGAGACCCAGGATGGCCAGTCATAGAGTGCCAGCCTCCTGGTGATATAATCAGGCCAATCAGATTCTCCTTTCAGATTAACCTGTGGATTTGGGGAGATGGATGCTTTTGTTCTCCTAGGGTTGCCAGACCAGGAGGAAGCATGTGGACAGAGCCTGAAAAACAGAAGCAAGCAGAGCTCATAGATTGGTAAAGACAGAGTCCTGCTGATAGAGATCCTTCCAGCTCCTGGATACAGCCATGGCTGGAGCTAACCACCCAGACCTCCCCAATTATATGAGCTCTTTTGAGCTTAGATTCTTATTTAAAAAAATATTTTTAAATATTTATTTTAATTAATTACTTTGACTGTGCCAGGTCTTAGTTGCGGCAAATAGGATCTAGTTCCCCAACCAGGGGTTAAACCCAGGTCCCCTGCATCAGGAGCTTGGAGTCTTAGCCACTGGACCACCAGGAAAGTCCCTGAGTTTAGACTTCTTTAAGTTAGGTTTCTGCAACTTGAAACTGAATAAGGATAAACAGTGTGAGATTTATTGAGCACTTACCCTTTGGCCAGACACAGTGCTAAGAATTTGATGAACATTATCTGATTCGTTTCTGGTAAGTCGCTTCATCTCTTGGAGACTTAATTTGCTAGTATGTAAACTAGGTGTGTTCTGACTTGGTTACTCAGACAGTAAAGAATCTGCCTACAGTGCAGGAGACCCAGGTTCGATCCTTGGGTTGGGAAGATCCCCTGGAGAAGGGAATGGCTACCCACTCCAGTATTCTTGCCTGGAGAATTCCATGGACAGAGGAGCCTGGTGGGCTATAGTCCATGGCGTCACAAAGAGTCAGACACAACTGAGTGACTAACACTTTCACTTTCAAAGTAGGTATAATGTTGTAAGAATAAGATTGTTGGGAGACTTAAGTAAGTAAAACATATGGAGTGCCTGGCATATCGTAGTAGTGTTACAGAGAAGAACTGACTCTATGTTGGAGCTGTCTCTTTTACTTTAACATTTGCTTCTGTTCTCTAAAAGTATACTGTCCATACATAACAGCCTTCCTCAGGGAACCCTGCCCCTCTGCCTGAAGGTTAAACCAAAATGCCTTTGTTTGGGACCCCATCCACCTGCGGATGGCTACAGGAAGGAAGAAATCAACACATCCCCTCCCTGAGACTGGCCATTCTAGGAGACATTTGCAAGATGAATGGCATCCAGACCCTGTAAGATGGTTATTTTGAGACATTAGTCTTCCATCTTCCCGGTCAGCAGGCTTTCTGAATAAAGTCATTTTCCTTGCCTCAACACCTCGTCTCTTGGTTAATTGGCCTGTCATGTAGCAAGCAGAGTGAGCCTGGACTCTGTAACAGCAGGTCCTCATGAAACATCAGATACTTTTCTCAGACTGGGGAACTCTGTGATGAGCATCTTTGAATGTACCTTTTGGAGCAATTGCTTCTCTATTTCTCAAAGTGGAAATTCAGGATCAGGAGTATGCCCTTGTTAAGGTCCTCAACACAAAGCCCCTGATTGCTCTTCAGAAACCTGCCAATTGTATTAGTTGTCTGTTGCCGTGTAACAAATCACCACCGATTTAATGGCTTAAAGAGCACATCTCTATTATCTCACCATTTCTGTGGATCAGGAGGCCAGGCGTAGATAGGTTAGGGCCTCTGCTTTAGTCTTTTTTTTTCTTTTAATTTATTTTAGCTGTGCTAGGTCTTTGTTGCACTCGGGCTTTCTCTAGTTGCGGTGAGTGAGGGCTACTCTCTAGTTGCAGGGCGCAGGCTTCTTATTGCATTGGCTCCTCTTCTTCCAGGGCACAGGCTCCAGGGCACATGGGCTCTGGAGCTTGGGCTCAGTGAATGTCATGCATGGGTTTAGTTGCCCTGTGGCATGTGGCATCTTCCCAGACCAGGGGTTGAACCCATGTCCCCTGCATTGACAGGTGGATTCTCAACCACTGGACCACCAGGGAAGTCCTGCTTCAGTCTTTCCTAAGCCTACAGTCAAGCTGTTGGCTGGGGCTGGGGTCTCATTTGAAAGCTCCACTGAGATAGGATCTGATTCCAAGCTCACTCGGGTTGTTGGCAGGACTGAATTCCTCCAGAGCTGTTTGCTAAAGGTCTCATTTCCTCACTAGCTGGAGGGCCATGTATAGCTGCTGGCCATGCTGGCCTTTGCAACATGAAGTGTGCAGGTTGAGAAGGCAAACGGAGAAAGCATGCCAGCAAGATCATCACAGTCTCTTATAACCACAGAAATGACATCCTGCTGCCTTTGCTGCATGCTGCTCTTTAGACACACGTCCCATGTCTCACTCACAGTCACAAAGACGGGAATTACATGAAGGTGGGCTCACTGGGGACCATCACTTCTTTCTTTTGTGAATTGTGTTCTTTGTGTTTGCCTAGGAAATCTTGCTTACTCCAAGGCCACAAGGATTTCTTCCTATGTCCTCCTCTATTTTTTTTTTAATATTCATTTATTTTTGGCTGTGTCGGGGCTCGGTTGCAACACTCAAGACCCTCGTCGCAGGACGTGGGTTCAGTAGTTGCCCTGTGGCGTGTGAGATCTTAGTTCCCCAACCAGGGGTCAAACCCACATCCCCTGCATTGGAAGGTGGGTTCTCAACCACTGGACCACCAGGGAAGTCCCCAGTAGTTTTATAGCTTTAGTTTTTGCACTTAGGCCTATGAGCCCTTTGGAATTAATTTTTCTATCTAGTGCAAGGTGCAGATTGAGGTTTATATGTTTGCAAATGATGTCCAACTGAATGATGTAATGACAGTTGAAGAGAAAATGCTGCATGTAGCATGATTAAAACTCTAATAATTAGGTCTTATATATCATGAGCGCTTACTATGGGTAAGGCTCCAGCTAAATGTTTTTACCTGTGTTATTTCAGGAAGAACTAGTTAAATATCTTCCCAGAGCTATGCATGTGATCAAAGTTACACACGGTTTTTATATTGAACATTTCCACACCTCCCCGGTCCAGCCCATCCCAGGAGTCCCTGCCTACACATTCTCTGGGGGATTCTATTCAGACTTTAAGTCGTGGCTGAGGTTGGGTAAGGCCAGGCTCGTCTGGCCTGTGTCTAGACACCTCATTTCCCTAGGTTGTTGTAGAAAAGAGAGATTTCTTAACAATGGAAAGGTGTTTCTCAACAAAACCCCAGGGCCAGAGGGAAGAATGGAAGGAGGGAGGGAGAAAAGAGAATTGTTCTTACCTAAAAAAAAATTAATTAATTTTGTTTGCGCCGGGTCTTCATTCCCGTGCACGGACTCGCTTCAGCGGCCGTGAGCAAGGGGGCCGCTCTTCGTTGCGCGCGGCTTCTCACTGCAGGGGCTCCGCCTGCCGCAGGGCACAGTCTCTCGGCCTGTGGGCTTCAGCAGTTGGCAGCACGTGGTCCCAGTAGTTGTGGCTGGTGGGCTGTCTACAGCGCAGGCTCAGTAGTTGTGGCCCATGGACTTTAGTTGCTCTGCGGTATGTGAGATCTTCCCGAACGTGGGCTCGAACCCGTGCCCACAGCATTGCAAGGCGGATTCTTATCCACTCTACCACCCGGGAAAGTGAAAGTGAAAGTCGCTCCGTATACAGTCCATGGAATTCTCCAGGCTAGAACACTGGAGTGGGTAGCCTTTCCCTTCTCCAGGGGATCTTCCCAACCCAGGGATTGAACCCAGATCTCCCGCATTGCGGGCAGATTCTTTACCAGCCGAGCCACAAGGGAAGCCCAAGAATACTGTAGTGGGTAGCCTATCCCTTCTCCAGTGGATCTTCCTGGCCCAGGAATCGAACTGGGGTCTCCTGCATTGCAAGTGGATTCTTTACCAGCTGAGCTACCACCAGGGAAGTCCCCTGCTTGCTTTTTTTTTTTTTTTTGGAAATATTTATTTATTAGGTTGCACTGGTCTTAGTTGAGTCACGTGGGATCTTCGGTCTTCGTGGCAGTATGTAAAGTCTAGTCACCTGAACAGGGATGTAACCCTGTATTGGGAATGTGGAGTCTTAGCCGATGGACCACCAGGGAAGTCCCTGAATGTGCTCACTTTATTATTATTATTTTTTTAAAAGACTTTTTTGTGTGTGTGTGTGTATCATTGTCTTTATTGAATAGGTGGATTCTTTACCAGCTGAGTTACCACCAGGGAAGTCCCCTGCTTGCTTTATTTTTGGAAATATTTATTTATTAGGTTGCACTGGGTCCCAGTTGAGTCACATAGGATCTTCAGTCAAGTCTTTATTGAATTTGTTACCATATTGCTTCTGTTTTATGGTTTGGGGTTTTTTTGGCCACGAGGCATGTGGGAATCTTAGCTTCCAGACCAGGGAATCGGACTTGCACCCCCTGCATTGGATGGAAAAGCCTTGGACTGCCAGGGAAGTCCCCTTAGCTGAACTGTTGAAGCTTCTAGCTAACCTACTATTTCTGTCTCAGTGATGAGGAACTGCAGGGGCAAGTGGCCTGGCGTGCCTGTGGACATCAGCTACCCAGTTTCTTCCCCCTACGTCGCATGTTAGGTGTTGGTCTGGAGAACAGGCTGGAAAGTATAGCCAGGTGTCCTGCAGTTCAGCTTTAGAATGCCTAAAATGTATTATTGCTTGGAAAATTCCTTTTGTTCAAGCCTAGGCAAGTCTGGCTTTTACAAATTTGTATACCTACTTGTGGTTTAGTTGCTAAGTCATGCCCAACTCTTTGCAACCCCGTAGATTATAACCTGCCAGGCTCCTCTGTCCATGGGATTTCCCAGCAAGAATACTGGAGAAGGTTGCTTATATACATGGGCTTCCCAGCTAGCACAGTGGTAAATAACCCACTTGCCAGTGCAGAAGATGCAAGGGACTTGGGTTCAATCCCCGGGTCAGGAAGATCCCCTGGAGAAGGAAATGTTAACCCACTCTAGTATTCTTGCCTGGGAAATCTCATGGACAGAGGAGCCTGGTGGGCTACAGTCCATGGGGTTGCAAAGAGTCAGACAGGACTGAGCGAGCACACAAGCATGCATGCGTGCATGGTGATGCCTTCCACATTGTAGCGATGCCGCATATAAGCTGTTGCAGGAATAGAGTCCCAGAAGAGCACTTGTGCTAGCCCCTTTTACAGATGAGGAAACTGAGGCTCAGAGAGGGGAAGCAACCAGTCCAGATCTCTCAGCAGGCTCGTGGTGGTGCTAGAATCCAGGTGCACTGGCTCATGGTTCTAGCTCTTTCCCTACCACATTGCTCCCAGCAGCGGTTTCTCTCTGGCTGAGGGATTTTTATTCCAATTTGGGAAGAGATTCCCTGAAATGAAAAAAGGGCTGCTTAGCCTTCATCTCTTGGTATCGTGCCAGACATGTGTTTGGAAAATTAGACCAGTGCATTACTGATCCCTTTTCATTCAAAATTAATTACATCATATAGGATTTGAAGAGTGGCAGCCAGCCCCTCCAGAAGTTTCTAGGGACTTTAAACTTAAAGTGGAAGCTTTAAAGTGGAGGCTTTAAACTTAAATGGTTATGCACAGGTCAGGTCCATGGAGTCAAATGACTCCTAACAACATCATGACCTCATGAGACTTAATAGACAGAGGCCATTTCCTTCTAGTGTGGTGATTTTAATAACCGTACCAATATCTTGGCTATATGTCTATAACTTCGAGTTGGTTCCTTATGAGTTTGCCACACAAAATAAGCTCTGTGCTTGCAAGAAGAGACTTTTGGGAAGACTTTTCATTTATTGAATCAACAAATCTTTGTTACACATCTACTGTGTATCATGCACTAACCTAAAAGCCAGAGATGTGCTTGGGATAGGACCAACACCATTGTGTCTGCAGAGGTTCACAAGGAATTCATCTGCAAACACAGACAATCCCGAGAGGGTGGCTTAAACAAATGGGGGCTTAGTTTTACCTTCTAATAAGAATTCCTGAGGTAGGCAATTCAAGGGTGGGGCAGCTGTTCAGTGATGCTATCAGAGCCTCAGACTCTGTATCTTTTGTTTTTGCCACTCACTAGGAGGTTTAGCCTCATGGTTGCAAGATGGCTGTTGTACTTCCAGACATTACATCTTTATCCCAAGTGGATCAAAAGCCTTCTCCTCCCAGGGCCTGGTCTTTTTTTGTTTCCCAATAGACTCTGCTTCTAAGTCATTGGTTAGGATTATGTCTGTCACGTGGCCACCACTGGCTAGAAGGTACCTAGAAAAGTGAAGGGGCAGATGGGTCAGATTGGTGTTGGATGAGCCATCCTATAGTATCGACCATCCTGTCTGAATGTCCAAAGGAACAGATGGTAGAAAACAACTTCATTGCTCAAAAACTGTTAATTACTATGGGGACAGTGTTGTTGCCAAGATATCATGTGTTTTAGTGTGGGTTTCTTTTGAAGTAGACTCTGAGATAAGGATTTAAGACTAGCGATTTTATTGGGGCGGGTGATCCTAGGACACACTGGTACAAGAGTAGGGAATTAAGATGAAGAAGGAAGGCTATCAATTGAAGAGTTCGCTGCCGTGGGCGGCTGGGGTTCACTCCCACTGGGAAACTCGAGGGGGTGGAGTAGGACAGGCCTCAGAGCTTTTCCCTCCCTGAAGGAGGGAGATAGCTGAGGCTGTTTATCTTCCAACTTCTTTCATGCTTGGTGTTCTAGGGGTCTTCACCCTCCATCAATATCAGTCTTCTCACCTGGGGAGAGAAGTCCATACATGGAAAGACACAGGTGTGTGTAGTGGGTGCTGTAGAAATGCGCTAAGTGGTTGAGAGCCTAAGGAGCTATGATGGGCATTAACCCTACCTGAATCATCATAAATCATCATATCCCGAGAGCTTTTAACCTAAGTTGGGGATTAGGTAAGCCCTTTCCAAAGAGGAGGTTTCCCCGGTGGCTCAGATAGTAAAGAATCTGCCTGCAATGCAGGAGAGTTGGGTTCAGTCCCTGGGTCGGGAAGATCCCCTGGAGAAGGGAATGGCAGCCCACTCCAGTATTCTTGCCTGGAGATTTCCATGGACAGAGAAGCCTGGCGGGCTACAATCCATGGGGTGGCAAAGAGCTAGACGCAGCTGAGCGACTAACACTTTCACTTCCAAAGAGGTAATTTTTCAGTTGAGATATTTTTTAAAAAGTGGGGATAAGAGTATTTCAGTTAAAGGGAACAGCATGTGCGAAGCCTCAGGCAGGAACGAACCTCATGTGTTCGAGGTCCAGGTGTGTGAGGCTGGCGAGGCTGGCAGGGCCTCAGGGCTACACACTTGTACAAATCCAGAGCTCACCGATTAAAAAAACATCGGCTTTCCCATGACACTCGACGCTTCATAATGAAAGGAAACCCTTCTTTCCAGGATCCTGACTTCCTCCCTCCTTCCCTTCCCTTCTCTTTCTTTTAAATGTTTGTTCCTTGCATCTCTGAAACGCACTCCTCCCCGCTTCTCAAAGTGTCTCTCACTTCTTCTAATAATAATATTGGCATGACTCTGCCTAAGTCACAAAGTACTTTTTAAAAAAATTTTAAAAACAGACTTTCTTTCTCTCGTTCCTTCATTTTCGGCCACACTGGGTTTTCGTCACTTCGTGGGCTTTCTCTAGTTGTGGCGACAGGGGCTACCCTCTGGCTGCGGTGCGCCCGTTTCTCGTTGCAGTGGCTTCTCTCGTTGCGGAGCACGGGCTCTAGGGTGCACGGGCTTTAGTGGTTGTGTTGGTTACCCCAAGGCAGGTGAGATCTTCCCAGACCAGGCATTGAACCTGTGTCCCCTGGGTTGGCAGGTGGATTCTTAACTGGAAACCTGGTCACAAAGTACTTTTACACCCACCATCCTGACACCCTCGTAGTGCCCTCCTGGGACTGGTGGGTACAATTACCTGCTTTTTACAGCTGGGAAAAAAACAACAACAACACAAACTGAAGCTCAGAGAGGCAACTTCTCGGGTCTCACGCAGATTTAAGACTCAAGACCAGCCTCCTGAACCCCTGTGCAAAGCCCTTCTCTACCAGCTCGGGGTTCAGCGTGTGGCTTTAATCCTAAAGGTGGTGCTTTGTTTGGTTTCTGCCTTGGAAGCCTTCCGGTTTTATCCTGCCTCTTCAGTTGACCGGCTGAGTAGTCACAGCATCCGTTGTTTGATGTGCCCCCTCCCCTGCCCCAGATTCATTGAAAAACATTACTTTCTGTTCATTTTACAGCGACTGAGCATGATTCAGGTAGATTCTATCAAAATCCTCAGGAAAAAATAGAATGATCAAAGCCTACAAGGTTGTCTTTGCAACGGGGCATGGAAGAAGGTCTCCTTATGGGGATGAGGGACGTGGGACCCAGTGAAGGAAAGTGCCTGCACCAGGCGGAGGGGGTATCATCCACCCTGCCACTGCCCCTTCTCCTGGCTGTGGTCATAGCGCCTTGGTTGTCCTTTGGGGACACTCCAGTATTCTGGCCTGGAGAATCCCATGGACTGTGTAGTCCACGGGGTTGCAAAGAATTGGACATGACTGAGTGACTTTCACTGTCCCTTGGGGAGCCAGCCACGTTTGCCAGGGAAAAGACAGGATGCTCAGTTAAGTTTGAACTTCAGATTAAACAGCAACAACAGTTTAATTTTCTTTTTAAAATAATTAATTAATGGCTTCGCTGAGTCTTTGTTACTGAGCATGGGCTTTCTCTAATTGTGGTGGCTGCAGCTACCCTCTAGTTGCAGGGCGTGGGCTTCTCACGGCGGTGCCTTCTCTTGTGACGCAGAGGCTCCAGGGCGTGCAGGCTTCAGCAGTCGTGGCTCTCAGGCTTGGTTGCCCCACGGCATGTGGGATCTTCCTGGACCAGGGATCGAACCTGTGTCCCCTGCATCGGCAGGTGGATTCTTTACCACTGGACCACCAGGGAAGTCCAAAGACAATATAAAAATATAAGTATCTCCCACATACTGCATGGAGCATATTTATACTAAAACTTTATTATTCATCTGAAATTCAAATGTAACTCTGTGTGTGTGTGTGTGTGTGTGTGAGTGTGTGTGCTCAGCTGTGTCTGACTCTTTGTGGCCCCATGGACTGCAACCCGCCAGGCTCCTCTGTCTGGAGGATTCTCCAGGCAAGAATACTACAGAGTGGGTTGTCATTTCCTCCTCCAGGGCATCTTCCTGACTCAGAGATCGAACCTGCATCTCTTAAGTCTCCTGCATTGGCAGGTGGATTCTTTACCTCTAGTGCCCCTGGGAAGGCCTCAGATGTAACTAACGGGGCACCTTTATTTGCTGCATCTGGCAGCCAGGACGCCTCTTAACTCAAATGATGACGATGGGACTGATTCACTCTCCCTTGGTTTCAGGAGCAGGGGGGTGACTGATCCAGGCTTGGCCAGGTGGTGCCTCCTACTCCTGTCATTCCTAGAGACTGGGTCAGAGATGGGAATCCTGGAAATCTGATTTGCACCACTGAGAAAGACATTTGTTTTTTTTGTTGGGATTGCTAAGTGATGAAAAAAGTAGCTCCTGGGGTTCCAACCAATGAGAATCTGAGTAAGAATGAAGCCAGGAGAGGACAAACAACGGAGAGATGTAGAGGAATGGAGAGAGAAGAATTAAACCTTAAAGACGTTATTAGGGGGTCCTGGGACCCACCTCATTGAATTGTACCTTCAGTTAGGCTCCCAAATGTCGATGGAACAGTTGAGGACTGTTTGGATGATGGTGTAATTGAAGATAACGATAGTAACATGATAGAGTGGAAGGTGAACTCTTTAGTGGGGATGGTTATTTGCGTGCGTTCATGCTCAATCATGGCCAACTCTGCAACTCCATGGACTGTAGCCCACCAGGCTCCTCTGTCCGTGGGATTTTCCAAGCAAGAATACTGGAGCAGATTGCTACTTCCTTCTCCAGGGGATGCTCCCGACCCAGGGCTCGAACCTGCGTCTCATGCCTCTCCTTCATTGGCAGGTGGATTCTTTACCACTGTGCCACCTGGGATAACGAAGGGGATGGTAACGGGAGATATCAGTCTTACTCAGATGGTGGTTGAAGGGGTCCTAGAGCAGAATGGGGTGGTAAAATCAAGGGGAGCATGTGTTCTTGCTGGTGATGGCTCTGTTCAGGGTGCTGCTGCTGCTGATGGAGATGAGGACGCTAGTGATGAAGAGAAGGATGGTGTTGGTAAGACAGAATTAAACAAGGGAAAGAGTAGTTGTCAGCCTTAGTCTATCACCACATCCTATCAAGTCAACCCCTCTCAGTTAAAAAGATAATCTATTCACTTCTCTACCTACTCCTGGCCGCCACCACCGTGGCCTGACCATCCAAACATCTCTTGTGCTTCTGTTGTTAAGTTGCTCCTAACTGGCTTCCTTGCTTCCTGTGCTGTCTCCCGACAGTCTCTGCTCCACAATAAAATCGGGAGGAAGAGTGAGATTTTAAAAAATGTAAATTACAACATTTCACTTACTCTTTTCAAAACTGACCAGGAGCCTAGACTAGAAACCAGACTTTTATTGATGGACAGTTGATTTACAATGTGGTCTTTTAAAATTTTTATTTATTTCTAATCGGAGTCTAGTCACTTTACAATATTGCATTGGTTCCTACCATACATCAACATGGATTAACCACAGGGACACATATGTCCCCTCCCTCATGAACCTCCCTCCCACCTCCCACCCCATCCCACCCCTCGAGGTTGTCACAGAGCACAGGATTTGAGCTCCCTGCATCACAGAGCAAATTTCCACTGGCTTTCTAATTTTGCATTTGGAAATGTATTAATATATGTTTCCATGCTACTCTCTCAATTCGTCCCACCCTCTCCTTCCCCAGCTGTGTCCAAGTCTGTTCTCTGTGTCTCCACTAAGAGTTAGTCACTCAGTCTGTCCAACTCTTTGCCACCCCCATGGACACTGCTGCCTTGCAAACAGGTTCATCAGAACCATCTTTCTAGAGTCCATATGTATGCATTAATGTACGATATTTGTTTTTCTCCTGACTTACTTCACTCTGTATTATAGGCTCTAGGTTCATCCACCTCATTAGAACTGACTCAAATGCATTCCTTTTCATGACTAAGTAATATTCCATTATACATATATATACCAAACTTCTTTATCCATTCATCTGTTGCTTCCACGTACAATGTTTTCTTAATTTCTGCTCTACAGCAAAATGATTCAGTTACACACACACACACACACACATTCTTCTTTAATTATTTTTCATTGTGGTTTATCATAGGATACTGAATATAGTTCCCCTTACTATGCAGTTGGACCTTTTGGTTATCCGTTAAAGAATTTTTATGTAAAAAAACTGATCTTTTTTCTCTGTAGCGAGCCTAGAAAAATCAACTGAAAGGGAAGATTTTGGAGAAAGGGTGGTTGAAGCTGGAGGGAGAGGCTATTGAGGATGACCTGGAAACAGGACAGGTGCTAGCTGTCCTTCCTAATCCCCCCGCCCCTACCCCACCCCCTCACCCCCTCTGTGGGAAGACCGCCCTCTGCCCCGCACCACCCTGCCCTTTTCTCTGTGCGGGGAGCCTGGGCGCTGTGCACAGAGGAGGAGCACGCGTCCACTGAGCCCAGAGCTGCGTGAAGGGCGTCGGAGGGCAGACTCCCTGAGTTGGGGGTGGGCGGTGGGGTCGCGGGGCAGGGCTGGGAGGAACGCAGAGGCCCGGCAGAGCGGGGAACAGCTGGAATGCGTGGGGAGTGCAGGAGCGGATAGGTGGGAGGAGGGTCTGCGAGCAGTTGAGGAGCGGGAGCGAAAGGGTGCGCTGGGCTGCAAGTGTTAATCGAGGTGGGGTTTTAGATCGTGATGGGGTCTGAGCGGGGAGGCGGTGCAGGTCCCAGCCTGCAGGTGAGGGGCTGAGGGGCGGAGCCAGTGGCGGAGGGAGGGATCGAGGTCCCGAGGACCAGTTCTGGCTCCCAGAACCGGGGCGCGCGAGCTTCTGGCGCTGGCAACTGTGGGCGGCGGCCGGGGTCGCGGCTCGGCGATGCGGGTGCACCTGGGCGCGCTGGCCGGCGCGGCGGCGCTGACCGGGGCGCTCAGCTTCGTGCTCCTGGCGGCGGCCATCGGCACCGACTTCTGGTACATCATCGACACCGAGCGCCTGGAGCGGGGCGGCCCAGGGGCGCGGGGCCCGGCGGGGGCCAACAACCGCAGCCAGCTCGAGCCTCTGAGCTCGCACTCCGGCCTCTGGCGGACCTGCCGGGGTAAGGGGGCACCCGGGGAGCCCGGGCGGTGGCCGGACCTGTTGCTTGGCGCGCACTCGTCTTTCAAGCCCCGGAGCCCGCGAAACGCGAGGTCCGGGGCTGGACGGGAGGTGGCCCAGGGTCCTGGGGCTGCCATCACCCCTATAAAGAGGTGCCCGGCTCAGCCCACCGCTGCTCCGCGACCCTACACCCCCCGGGTGGGACATCCAGGAGGGACGTGGGGACGAAGGCGTGGGCTGGGTCTGAACCCCCGGGGACCCCCACCCCCAGCCCCTACGCCCACCGATTCCTCTGCCCCACCCAGTCCAGAGCCCCTGCGCGCCACTGATGAACCCCTTCTGGCAGGAGAACGTGACCGTCAGCGACTCGAGCCGGCAACTTCTCAGTGAGTCCGGGGAGGGTGAGATGGGGGGCGGAACCCGGGGCTGGACGCCAGTTTGGGAGCTTTTATCCAAACTGGAGGCGGGGGCCCTGCAGAGGAGAGGGCCACCGAGGTGGCCTCTGACACGGGCAGGAGCAGGGGAAGGGGTATAGGAGAAGGAGGTGGGACCCTCTGGCTCCACGAAGTTGTGTGGTTGGGGATTCATTCGACAAACGTTGGCTGCAGGCTTTCGGTGCGCGGGGCAGCGGGGTGCTGAGCTCCAAGCCCCAGGCCAAGCGCTCGGGGCGCAGAGGCTAGCTGGCGACACCGAGGGGGAAGTGCGCAGTTCCATTTCAGAGTGGCAAGCAGCACGGGGGAGGGTGACTCGGAGCCCGAGGAGACACCTTAACCAGCCTGGGGAGCTGACTGGCACACCCCATGGTCAGCCGTCGCTGCATCCTCGCTGTTGAGGACAAGCGCTTGGCAGCACCAAGGATGCAGTAAATATTGGCTGAACGATCCAAGAGAGGAAAACCAGGAGGCAAAGGACAGCTCCCCATCCCCAGGGGCCTTGTGTCTGTTGTTCCTGGCTGATTTCCCAGTGCCTGGCACGGTGCTCCGAAGTCAGAAAAGCCGGCAGGATTTGAGGACAGAATTTGGGAAAGCAAAGGGGCTGAATAAACACTGGAGGGAAGAGGGAAAATCAGAGCCATAGTTCAGTTCACCAGCGGCCAGACCTGGAGCTGAACTCCATTTCAGCCTTCATTTAATCCTCACAGCCTTCCTGCAAAGTTCTTGTCATCTCCATCTTAATCTTTACTTTTCCAAAGAGGAAACACTCCTAGAGAGAGAGGTGCCATACAAAGGAAATGATGAGGAAATGAGAGCTGAGTTCCATAGACCTTGACAAGTATGGGCAGCTTTTGATAGACTTACTGAGGGTTGGGGATGGGACTCTTAGAATAAAGACAAGTCCCTGGCATGGCCCACTAGGGCTGCCAGGGCCCCTCTTCAGCTCCACTCTCCCCTTTGCTCTTTCCTCTCCGGCTGTGTTGGCACCAGTTCCTGGAAGGTGGCACATTTCCTCCCGCCACAGAGACTTTGCACACGCCATTGCCTCCACTCAGAGTCTCCCTGCTCCCATCCTGCCAGCTTGACTTAGTCAGTTCCTACTCACAGTACAGGCTGTGTGACATTTTTAGAGTTAAAAGCTGACCCCCTCACTAAACAAGCTCCATGCCAGCAGGGACCATGTCTCTCTTGCCACAGCTGGAATTTAGCACAGAATATTTAGTATTTAGCACAGAGCCTGGGCTTCCCAGGTGGCGCTAGCGGTAAAGAACCTGCTTGCCAATACAGGAGATGCAGGTTTGATCCCTGGGTGGGGAAGATCCCTGGAGGAGGGCATGACAACCCACTCCAGTACTCTTGGCTGGAGAATCTCATGGACAGAGGAGCTGGGTGGGCTACAGTCCATAGGGTTGCAGAGTCGGACACGACTGAAGTGATTTAGCACACACAGCATTGGCACAGAGTAGCCCATGAGCCAAGGTTGGCTGAGCAGGTATGAGAGTGAATGTAAACTATTTTTTAGAGGTGGAACTCAATCCATGTTTGTTGAATGAATAAATAAGTACATGAGTGAACCAGACTGCTTCTCTGAAGTCCACTGGTGTGCTGGAAAATGCTTAATAATTGGCTCTCTGGGGGAGGGGAGCATCTTGATTTGTGGCATTTGCCAACCTCTGTGGAATAAATATTCCCACTGCGGTCAATTTCAAGCTGTCAACATGACGTCCACTGGTTCCGCATATTCCTGAAAACTTAACAGTTGACTGATTCAGTGGACGTGAATTGGAGCAAACTCTGGGAGATGGTGGAGGACAGAGGAGCCTGGTGTGCTCCAGACCCTGGGGTCACAAAGAGTAGGACAAGACTTAGCGATAGAACAACTCTGATATAATCCAACTCCAGCACCCCACGGGCTGCCCTTGTAGCCCAGTTGGTAAAGAACGTGCCTGTAATGCGGGAGACCCAGGTTCGCTTCCTGGGTCGGGAAGATGCCCTGGAGAAAGAAATGGCGGCCCACTCCAATATTCTTGCCTGGAGAATTCCATGGACAGAGGAGCCTGGCAGGCTACGGTCCATGCAGTCACAAGAGTCAGACATGACTTAGCGACTAAACCACCACCTGCACACTACTGTGTGAAGTCCCACTGAAGGGAATATCCGCTAGGTGCTTGGAAAGTGAGGTGGGTGGGCATGGAGGAAAGGAAGGGATCTCACGAACTCTGTCCTCAGCTCCAAGTTGCACCAGGAGGACCTCTGGGTATTCTCAGAGCATTTCAAGCATCATCAGGAATTCCCATTCCAAAACTCCTGTTACGTGTTAGCTAGCAGGCTTCTGAATGGATCACTCTGGTCCACAGAGAAGGCTGGAGAATGTAACCAGGAGATGCTGTATCAGTTACTACAGCCTTAAAACAAAGTTGGGTGTCCCTTTGCATGTGAAAATTGTGCCTATGCAACTTATTTATTTATTTAAAACTTAAAAATGTATTTATTTGGCTGCGCCTGGTCTTAGTCGCGACACACAGGATCTTGGGTCTTTGTTGTGGCATGAGGGATCTTTTTAGTTGTGGCTTGTGGGATCTAGTTCCATGGGATCTAACCCTGGATCTAACCAGGGATTGAACACCGGCCCCCTGCATTGGGAGTGCAGAGTCTTAGCCTCTGGACCAGCAGGGAAGCCCCAGCTTATTTATGTTTATTTGTTTAATCAAATAAACAAGAGGGCTTTCCCATGGTGGGGGGCGGGGAGAGAATAATCTAGAATTTTTGCCCATAAACTGAGGGCTGGAAGTCAAAGCTCAGCTTAGACCTTTCCCAGGACCCCTCTGTGATCCCGGGGTTGGTGTCTTAACCTCTCTGAGCCTCAGCTTCCATATTTATCCAAACAAGATAACAAAACCCGAAAGGGGTGTGGGGTCAGGATTCCACGAACTAGCTGATTGAAAAGATGGACCTGACCTGGCACCCGGCTTAGTGCCTGTTGTTGTGTGATCTCCCTGTTGCATCAAAGAATGACGATGTAAACGTGCTAGACACGCACTAAGTGGTCAGTAAACACTAGTCCTCTGTACCGTTCCTTCCCGCCTCTTTTAGACGCAGTCACATCTGTGGCCCTTTGCTGGGCTGCATGCTGGCCTTCAGCCTACTTATCACATCAGTGGGTACACTGGATGGCTAACCAGTCAGCACTGGTCTGGCCTCTTCGTGAAGCTTGATAATGCAGCAGCCCTGCGTGGTCCAGGGTTTTGAGAAACAGGCAAAACCCACGTCCACAGTCTGCGCCTCTGTTCACCCTCTGCCCCAGGTCTAAGCCCCAGCTTCACCGCCAGCCAGGCATGTTGTTGCTGTTTGGTCGCTCAGTCATGTTGACTCTTTGTGACTTCATGGCCTGCACCACGCCAGGCTTCCCTGTCCTTCGGTATCTCCCAGAGTTTGCTCAAACTCATGTCCATTGACTCGGGGATGGCATCTAACCATCTCATTCTCTGTCACCCCTTCTCCTCCTGCCCTCAATCTCTCCCAGCATCAGGGTCTTTTCCAGTGAGTCAGCTCTTCACATCAGGTGGTCAAAGCAGTGGAGCTTCAGCTTCAGCGTCAGTCCTCCCAATGAATAATCAGGGTTGATTTCCTTTAGAATCGCCTGGTTTCATCTCCTTGCTGTCCAAGGGACTCTCAGGAGTCCTCTCCAGCACCACAATTTGAAAGCATCGATTCTTCGGTGCTCAGCCTGCTTTATGGTCCAACTCTCACATCCGTACATGATGGTTTTGGGCAAATTCCTCTGCCTCTCTGAGTCTCAGTTCCCTCATAGGCAAATTGAAAATAACTCTCATCTCTCCTCATAAGAACAGTCGAGGGTGAAACGAGAGAGTGTATTTCCAGAGCCTCACGCAGTGTCTGGCCCTGTAAGTGTACCCTGAGTGTTAGCTGCTCTTACTACTATTGTATCATCAGAGAGGAGGCTGGCCCTTCAGACCTTGTGCTCACTGAAAATCACCCCCAGAGACAGCTTTTTCCCAGAATCTCTTTATCCCCAGAAAGAGTTTTGAATGTTGGCCAAGTTCTTTTATTGCACAAAGAGCCCGTGTTCCTTTCTGGACCTGCAGAAGAGTCACAGAGGACAGAGGCCAAGTGACAAGCTGCATGCTCTGTGAGGCAGCCTTCCAGACAGAGTCCCTCCTGAGGGTGGATGGGAAGAACAATTGATTTTTCCTCCAAGAAAACCCATGCGGGCAGCTTGCTTCTGTACCCAGTAAAACTCCACCTTGCTTGGATATTTTATCTTCTTGATTAGCCCTGGGGATGTCAAGGGTTTGGTTCCCTGGCTAGGGACTGAGATTTTTTTTTTTTTTTTGGCAGAGAGGCAGTCTTCAAATTCAGCACAGTTTATTATTATTACTTTTATATTTTAAAAATATTTTCTTGGTCCCGCTGCATGGCATGTGGGATATTAGTTCCCTGACCAGGGATTGAACCTTCGCCCTTTGCATTGGAGGCTCAGTGTCTCAACCACTGGACTGCCAGGAAAGTCCCAGCACAGTTTAGATAAAAGAGCCACAGTTTAGAGCCACCCAGGCTAGCTGTATCAGCCTTTTGAAAGTGATGGAAACTCAAATCATACTGTGCGTGCATGCTAAGTCGCTTCAGTTGTGTCTGACTCTTTGTGATCCTATGTATTGTACCCCACCAGGCTCCTCTGTCCATGGGATTCTCCAGGCAAGAATCCTGGAGGGGGTTGCCATGCCCTGCTCCAGGGATCTTCCCCACCCAGGGATCGAACTCGCATCTCCTGCAGCTCCTGTGTTGCAGGCAGATTCTTTATCTCTGAGCCACCGGGAAAGCTCCCAAATCATACTAGTTAAAACAAAACACGGAATTCCTGGTCCATGGAGCTGAAAAGCTCAAGCCCCCCAGGACCTAAAGAGTTAAGCACAATTTCTTTCTTCTTCTCTCTGGGCTTTGCCTCTAGATTCTGCTTTCAACTAAATCCTCTCCAGTCTCAGCAACCAAAATAGGAGACTGTTGCCCAATCATTCTGCAACTCCTGGTAGGTCTCCCTTTGGCTCAGATCGGATCACATGCCTAGGACTGAGCCAATCAGTATGGCCGAGGGCAAGGAGTGTGCTGATTGGTCAGGCTGAGTCATGTGCCTCTCTCAACAAGATGGGGTGGGGTCCACCTCATCATAGATAAGGTCCCCCTGACCAGTTCTGTAACTTCTGGCTAGTCATCTGCTTCCATAAATGGGCTGTTTTATAAACAACAAGGTTCTGCTGTATAGCACAGGGAACTATATTCCATATCCTGTGATAAACTATAATGGAAAAGAATATGAAAAAGAACATATATATATGATAACTGAGTCACTTTCCTGTACAGCAATAATTAATGTTACATGGCAACCCACTCCAGTACTCTTGCTTGGAGAATTCCATGGACTGAGGAGCCTGGTGGGCTACAGTCCATGGACTCGCAGAGAGTCGGACACGACTGATCTACTTCACTTTTCACTTACAATGAAAAATAAATTTAAAAAATAAGTGGGCTGCTTTGAGATGAAATGAGGTCATATAAGCAAAGCTTCCAGCATAGTTGTTTTAGTCGCTCAGAGATGGTAAAGCATCCAGCTTAGGTTACCCAAAACAGGAGGGGAGTTGCGGTCTCCTTCTCCTGCGTTAAGTCATGTTACCTCCCTGAGCCTCAGGCTTCTCATCTGTAAAATGGGGCGTTGTTGTTCAGTTGCAAAGTCGTGTTAGACTCTTGTGACCCCCTGGACTGCAGCACGCCAGGCTTCCCTGTTCCTTCACTATCTCCCAGAGTTTGCTCAAGCTCATGTCCATTGAGTCCATGATGCCATCCAACCAGCTCATCCTCTGTCCTCCCCTTTTCCTCCTGCCCTAAAATGGGGCTAATTATTGCAAACTCCTTTTTTTTTAACTTAATTCGGGGGATAAAACATGGTGAGATTGTGGGGTGCTTGCCACCTACAGCTTACTGTCTAGTGCAGGAGGCAGATAATAAACACCTGGTGAGCAGTGAATAAATAAACATAAAATGGTTTCAAATAGTAGTAGCTGTAACAAAGGAAATAAAACAGGGGCATGGAGTAAAGGGAGGTGGGGCCTTTCTGTGGAGTGGTTGAAGAGCAGTAAAAATAACAGTCAGTGCTTACAGAGCAGGTGCTGTGTGTCAGACCCTGTCCTGAGGTCTTCACATGTTTCCATCCATTTAAACTCCACAACAGTCCCATGAGGCAGTTACTGTGATTTATCCTCCTCACTTTTCAAATGAGGAAACCAAGGCACAGAGAGGTTGGGTAAGTGACCAAAGTTTGGACAGTAACTGGTTGATCTGGGATTTGAACACAGGCAGTTTCTACTCTTTTAGAATGATGCTACACCGAGGATAATTTCAGTATAATGTGAGTGTTCTGAGACCGGAAGAAAAATTCCTAGCCTGTTTTTTTTGGGTTCGGAGCCCCGCTCTTCTCCACTGCCCGCAGTAGGAGCTCACTTAAGAACTAAGATTCCCATGTAGAATTAATAATACTAATAATGTTGACAGGTCATTTTTTTCGTCAAGAGCAAATAGGTACCCAGGTGCAAGAGATTTTTTTGATTCAGAAATGCTTTGTTGCAAAGGAAAAGCAAACCCAGAGAAAAGCCAAGATGTTCATGCCAAGAATAACTGCGTGAATGATTCATTATCGCACTGTTCAAAGAATAGCTTGATGGGCAGAGCAGGCTTCCGGAATGCTTGTGAGGTCAGAAAGCCCCAGGGTAGGTAACGAAGTAATAGTCTTTCTGTTACAGAGAGCAGAGAGGTGCGTGTGTGCTCAGTCATGTCCGACTCTTTGTGACCTATGGACTATAGCCCACCAGGCTGCTCTATCCATGGGATTCTCCAGGCAAGATTACTGGAGTGGGTTGCCATGCCCTTCTCCAGGGAATTTTCCGAACCCAAGGATCTAGCCTGCATCCCCTGCATTGCAGGCAGATTTTCTTTTTTTAAACCACTGAGCCATCAGAGAAGCTAAAAGAGCAGAGCGGTATCATTCTCCAACAACATCAGAAGTGCTAGCAAAAGAAGAGTCTCAGGAACCATTTCCCAAAGGGGAAATCATCGCTATCTTTAGTTTCAAACCTTGTCAGTGTGACTTGGAGACTCCACGAGATCCTCAGAGACATTCAATCCTATTATACCTGGTAAGGAAGTGGATTTTTATATTTTTTGTGAATGTTTGAATCTGTTGTCACCAGAACGTGGCTCCTTGTAGGACCGGGACTGCACCTTCATCGTCTTCCTGATCGCCAACACGATTACTAGTATTATTTTAAATACTTGTATTTATTTATGGCTCTTCTGGGTCTTCAGTGCTGCCTCAGGGCTTTGCTCTAGTTTCGGCACGAGGGCTTCTCGTTGCGGAGGCTTCTCTTGTGGAGCACAGGCTCTAGGGTTCTCGGGCTTCAGTAGTTGAGGCTCCCAGGCTGTAGCTGGTCCGTGGCACGTGGGATCTTCCTGGTCCAGGGATCATGTCTGTGTCTCCTGCATTGGCAGGTAGACTCTACCATTGAGTCACCAGGAAAGCCCATGATTAATTCTAGATGGTAATCTTAGCTCTCCTGGGTTGTGCTCCTACTGTAAACCCTGTATTGGATTGGGTTCATTGATTCTTTTGTTTTTGCCACGCAGCACGTGGAATCTTATTTCCTAGGCCAGGGATCAAACTCAGGCTCCTGCGTTGGAAGTGCAGGGTCTTAGCCACTGGACTGCCGGGGAAGTCCCAACGCTGTAGTGGATTGAAGGGTATCACCCTCCAGAAAAATGTGACCATGTCCTCACAGATCCTAGTACCTGGGAATGGGACCTCATTTGGAAAAAAATATCTTAGGCAATTTAGTTAAGGCTCTCAAGATCACTGTGGACTAACTTACGTCCTATGACAAGTGTCCTCGTAAGAAAAGGAGAATCGCAGAGGAGAGACAAGAAGGTCATAGGAAGATGGAGGTGGACATCAGAGGGATGCTGCCACCAGCCAAGGAATGCCAAGCCTTGCCAGCAACCACCAGAGGTTGGAAGAGGCAGGAAGGAGTCTTCCCTGGAGCCTCTGTAGGGACCAAGTTCCTGCTGACCCTTTGATGTGACAGAATAAATTCCTCCTGCTTTTAAGACATCTGCTGTTGTCGCTCAGTTGCTAAGTCAAGTCTGACTCTTTTTGACCCCATGGACTGTAGCATGCCAGGCTTCTCTGTCCTTCACTATCTCCCGGAGTTTGCTCAGACTCATAGCCAGTGAGTCGGTGATGCTATCTAACCATCTCATCTCCTGCTGCCCCCTTCTCCTTTTGCCTTCAAGCTTTCCCAGCATCAGGGTCTGTTCCAACGAATCAGCTCTTCGCATCAGGTGGCCAAAGCATTGGATCTTCAGCTTCAGCTTCAATCCTTCCAATGAATATTCAGGGTTGATTTCCCTTAGAATTGACTGGTTGGATCTCCTTGCTGTCCAAGGGACTCTCAAGAGTTTTTTCCAGTACCCCAGTTTGAAAGCATCAATTCTTCAGTGCTCAGTTTTCTTTATGGTCCAACTCTCACATCCATACCTGACCCCTATTTTGTAGTAATTTATGATGTCAGCTTTAGGAAATTAAAACAGCCATCTCAGCTATAGAAGTGGCCACCTTGTTTTTTTCCACATCATCACGCTCATGTCCTTTGTGACATTCAGTCTGTAATCATCCCCTTTATTTTCCTGAGAGTCTGTCTCCTTCCTGGACTGTGATCTCCGGGAGGCCAGAGACCTTGTCCCCTGCTGATGCCCAGGCTCTATGGGGCCCTTAGACATTCGTTTCTGAATGAGATGTACCTGGAGTTGGGGACCTTTCCAAGTAGAACAGAACTCGGAATCAATATTTATGTCCCCAGACAGCAGTCATGAAAATAAAAAACTAACAAAAGACCAAGGCACATTAAAAAAAAAAAGTACTAAACCAAATTTCAGCAGGAAATGTTACAACTCTCCCAGGGGGAGCACTGTTCTCGTCCAGATATTTAATTGAACATGTACAGGAACTCAGCCGGCAGCGTGTCTGGGGAGCTCACACGTGGGGCTGCGGGGACGAACCAACTCTGGGAAACCTCATTAATTTCTAAATGAGAAATGATTTCAGTTCTCAGCCAGCGTCTGGAGGCAATGCCGTGCAGCCGACAGATCTTAACAGAACCCGGTTTTCACACCAGCTGTTGTGCTTCCTTGCCCAAGATCTTTCCTTGAGAAAGAAAGGAAGGAAAAGAGGGAGGGAGCAAAGGAGGAAAGACCCCAGGTCCCCATACCCTGGAATCACGTTTTGTCCTGTGACAGCCCCAGGAAGGAGATGAGCCTTGTCTCCTTGACTTGCCAAGGCTGCTGGCATTTAGGGGCTTGCAGACCAAGGGGTGTGATCACAGGGGAAGGCAGACCGGATGATTACCTTCATCATCTTTATGGTTGGTGGGGTCATGGTTGATTTAATCCGGGATCTATGGGCCTCTCCATTTCCTCCACACACGTTGTCCTTATGGTAACACAGCGAACCGGATCTCATGACCTCCAGGTCAGAGACGTGAAAACGAGCTTCTGAGGAATGAAGCGACTCACAAAAGACAGGGAGTTTGGGGACAGAAGGGGGAGGGGATGGATGCTGGTGGCACTTTTCTGAGTGGTTCTTTCTCTGGCTTCCCCCTCCTCTCTCCTGCTCAACCCCCCCCCCGCCCCTCCCCCCCCCACCTGTCACTCTTCAGCCTCCAGTGGCTGGGAAGGGAGTGGGGCCATGGCTGGGGCAGACCCTTCCAGATGTGAACTCCTGCATCTTCTCTGGCAGTGTTCCCTGCTGGTCCAACCCTCAAATCCATACATGACTACTGGAAAAACCATAGCCTTGACTAGACGGGCCTTTGTCAGCAAAGTGATGTCTCTGCTTTTAATACGCTGTCTAGGTTGGTCATAGCTTTTCCTCCAAGGAGCTAGTGTCTTAAGTTCACGGCTGCAGTCACCATCTGCAGTGATTTTGGAGCCCAAGAAAAGAAGTCTGGACGTGAACTTGGAAGCCTTCTTTCAGCCCACTACACCCCTCTGCTGGCCACTCGCAATATAGCGACCAGAGCCACCTGTAGAAAGTGAAGTTAAAGCCCGTGTCTCTCATGCCTCAAGACAGTCTGGTGGCCTCTGTCTTAATTAGGGCTGCGCTTAGTCACTCAGTCCTGTCCGGCTCGCTGTGGCCCCATGGACTGCAGCCCGCCAGGCTTCTCTGTCCGTGGGGATTTTCCAGGCAAGAATACTGGAGTGGGTGGCCATGCTCTCCTCCGGGGGAAATTCCCAACCCAGGGATCGAACCCAGGTCTCGAACCCAGGTCTCCCGTGTTGCAGGCAGATTCTTTACCATCCGAGCCACCAGGGAAGCCCTCTCATTCAGAGAGAAATGAAAAATCTTCCTGATGGCTCCGGAGCCCCGAGCCCCACGCGAGCTGCTGTGAACGATCTCCCCTCCCCACGTCCTCACTCTCCCTCCCCGCAGCCACCCTCGCTGGCTCTCCCAGAGGAAGCCCCACCGGGCACAACCCCTCCCATCTCTGACTCCCCCCTGCTCCATCCTTCCCTGTCGTCCCTCAGTTCTTGCCCCTCCTGCACGGCTGCCTCCCTCACCTCCTTCAGGTCTTTGCTCTGATGTCACTTCCTCAGTAGAGCCACTGCCCTGCCCGCTTCTCAGCGTTGTTCACGCCCTTCCCCGTGCATTTGTCACCATTTCTCAGCTTCATCACTTACTTGTTCACTGCTGACCCCGCATGGCAGGAGCCTTGGTGAATTTGCCTATGTATCTGCCAATCTAGGCACAGAGCCTGGCACCCAGCATGTACTCGATACACATGTGCTGAGTGAATAAGCGAACGAACAAGGACAATACTTACTTATAGGGTGCATGGGATTTAAACGAGATGGTACTTACGCAGCACAAAGCCTGGCATAACTGAGCTTCGATAACTGTGGCTATTAATCATATCAATGGCTTCCCAGATGGTGCTAGTGGTAAAGAACCCGCCTGTCAGTACAGGAGACATAAGAGACGCAGGTTCGATCCTTGGGTCAGGAGATGCCATGGAGGAGGGCACGGCTACCCACTCCAGTATTTTTGCCTGGAGAATCCCATGGACAGAGGAGCCTGGCGGGCTACAGTTCATAGGGTCAGACATGACTGAAGTGGCTTAGTACAGCACATTAATCATATTATTATCATGGCTATTTTTTATAATTTTGTTTATTTATTTAGGTTGTGCTGGGTTTGTTGCTGCTCGGACTTTTCTCTAGTGGTGGTTCCAGGGCTTCTCTTGTTTCAGAGCACGGGCTTCAGTAGTTGCAGCTCCTGGGCTCCAGAGCACAGGCTCAATGGTTGTAGTGCATGGGCTTAGTTGCTCTGTGGCATGTGGGATCTTCCCAGATCAGGGATCAAACCTGGGTCTCCCATGTTAGCAGGCAGATTCTTTACCCCTGAGCCACCAGGAAGCCCAGATCATCATCATTATCGGGCAGTAGTAGTGGCAACTTCCCCCCTCCCCCCAGCGTTTGGGTGCAGGTCACAGGAAGTGCTCAGTAGGTGTTTGTTGATTGACTGAAGGATGTTAGTAACTGCCTCCTTCTGTCTCCCCTAAGCCATGCATGGGACATTCGTGATTCTGCTGCCGCTCAGCCTGATCCTTATGGTTTTCGGGGGCATGACGGGCTTTCTGAGCTTCCTCCTGCGAGCCTCCTGCCTCCTTCTGCTCACGGGGACCCTCTTCCTCTTTGGAGGTAGGTGCCCGCCTGGCATGGAGCCCCAGGTGCCGAGAGGGTCTGTGCACGGTCCCCCAGAAGGAAGGAGGGTGGAGGAGACTGCATTGCCTCTGGGGCTCGGTTTGCCCCGCTGTGATCTCCTAGCTGGAAGGGGTGAACAGATTTCCTGCCCAGGGTACCTGGGTCTGTGGTCCCAGGAGAGAAGCCTGAGGGTGAGAGCAGGTTCTGAGAATCATCTTCATTGTTTCATAAAAGAAGCCGAGTCCCGAGAGCTTCAGGGTCAGGGTCACGGGCTGGCGGGAGACCCTCGCTGTCTCATGCACACCTGCCATCCTGACACATTGCTTTGCTTTGATTGATTAAAATCAGGCAAGTCAGGCAATGGCTGGGTTTCAAAGATGGGATCTAGCACTTGCTGCTGCTGCTGCTGAGTCGCTTCAGTTGTGTCCGACTCTGTGAGACCCCACCAGGCTCCCCCGTCCCTGGGATTCTCCAGGCAAGAACACTGGAGTGGGTCGCCATTTCCTTCTCCAATGCATGAAAGTGAAAAGTGAAAGTGAAGTTGCTCAGTCGTGTCCGACCCTTAGCGACCCCATGGACTGCAGCCCACCAGGCTCCCCCCGTCCATGGGATTCTCCAGGCAGGAGTACTGGGGTGGGGTGCCACTGCCTTCTCCGGTAGTTTTATAGCCTCCTGCTTATTTACTTATTTACTGGCCGTGCTGCATGGCTTTTGGGGTCTTAGTTCCCCGACGAAGGATTGAATCTGAGCCCTTGGCAGTGAAGGTGTGGAGTCCTAACCACTGGGCCACTGGGGAATTTTCCTGGGTCATTTGAAATGGCCCTTAAAAAAGAACAAGAACAGGGACTTCCCTGGTGGTCCAGCGGCTAAGACTTCATGCTCTCCACGCAGGGGACCCGCCCTCTGTCCCTGCTCAGGGAACTAGACCCCACATGCTGCAGCTAAACTCCCTGCACAGTCACAGAAGCAACACAAAACAAGAGCAGGGATGACACTCGGAGTCCATGGAGGGAACGGCAAAGTGGCGCCTGGAGGTGCGAACACCATCCACTGTAATGTTGTTAAGAATATCGGCATTAACAGTTTGCCCAGTGATGAATTCCCCAAACGGCGCCTCCCCAGGAGAAGTCTCCATCCCTGATTTGCCACGAGACCAGGCAATGAGCACTTGACACGAGGCAGATGCCAACGTGGAGCTGAGATGCAGACTGAGGTTAATGTGTTTACATAGCCACCCAGGACCGTCAACTGGACAGCGGGCCCTAATCACACAGGGACAGGGACCAGCCGTGTGCAGGGTGCTGTTCTGGGTGCTGGGGAATCCAGGGCGGACCCCTTGGGACTCACACTGCGGCAGACGGACGTTAGCTGGTTCACAAATAGTTGCAAAATTCCAGTTCTGACCTGGGTAGTGATGGAGCGCTGTGAGACGCTGTGAAACCATGGGAGGGGGTGGTTTGGCCAGCTCTGCAGTGGGAGGGAGGGCATCCAGGAATCGACACGAGCTGAGATAGATGGGGGCTTCCCAGGGGGCTCAGTGGTAAAGAATCCGCCTGCCAATTTGGGGGAGATGCAGGTTCTATCCCTGGGTCGGGAAGACCCCTGGAAGAGGACATGGCAACCCATTCCAGGATTCTTGCCTGGAGAATCCCCTGGACAGAGGGGACACGAGCGCGTGCGTGAAAGATGGATGGGGAAGAGCTACCAGGGGCAGGAGCGGGTGGGACAGAGGACGGGCAGCAGAGGGAAGGAGGGGTGGTGCTGGATGTGTGTGGGGGTCCACCAGCTCTCCTCTGTCCACTGCAGCCCTGGTGACCCTCGCCGGCATCAGTGTCTACATCGCCTACTCAGCCGCTGCCTTCCAGGAGGCGCTGTGTCTTCTGCAGGAGAAGACACTGCTGGACCAGGTGGACATCCGCTTCGGCTGGTCCCTGGCCCTGGGCTGGGTCAGCTGCGTTGCCGAGCTGCTCACCGGGGCCACCTTCCTGGTGGCGGCCCGTGTGCTCAGCCTGAGACGGCGGCAGGACCAGGCCATCTGAACGCGGGCGGGCTCCAGCTCGAGGGTGGCGGGAGCGGCTTAGACTGGAGGCGCTGGTGCTCAGGGACACCATCCTGGTGGGCTGCGGCTTCCCCTTGGTCTGAGGCCAGCACCAGAGAGCCACTGTGGGCTGAACTCGGGGCCTGGCGGTCATGTTAGCACTGCCTGGCGTGGGGGATGCTGTGTCCAGGCACCTGTGTGTCTGTGGCCTGGAGGAGCCCGAACCCATGAGACCACAAAAAGCGCCCCCTGCGTCACTGCAGCCTCTGTGCGCTTCCTCTGGCTTCACTGCATCCTCACACCTGCCCTTTGGATGAGCCTCTCTGTTAAGGAAATGGAGGACCAGAGAGGTTAGGTAAGTGTTGGAAAAAGACACAGCAGGATAGAGGCATATTCTCCGACATCGAAGCGTCTCCGGGTGGTTCCGGCTGACTGGCTGCGACCTGGATCCTGCGTGTGGAGGCGGCTGCATCTCAGACACTGGGCTTCAGGCTTCCCCGTGACCTGGGGCCAGGCAGGAGGTCCCGTGGGGAACCGGGGGGAAGACCGCAGAGACGTGGGCTCCTCGACAGCCAGGTGGTGGATGTGTCCTGCCTCACCTGCCCCAGCCAGGCTCATGCTCACCTAGTCCCATCCTGAGCCTTCAGCAGAACAGGCTTCGTTGGTACGATGATTCTCCTGCCTGCAATTCGGGAGACCTGGGTTCCACCCCTGAGTCAGGAAGATCCCCTGGAGGAGGGCATGGCAACCTGCTCCAGTGTTCTAGCCTGGAGAATCCCATGGCCAGAGGAGCCTGGCGGGCTGCAGTCCGTGGGGTTGCAGAGTCGGACACGACTGAAGTGATTAAACACACACGCACACACTGCGTACACACATGGTCTCCTCTGGAGCAGTGGGGGTTGTGAGCTACTTCTGCAAACACTGGAGGTCTGCTGTCACAGGCCAGGTCGTGGGGACATATGACAGCTCTTCTGTGAAAAAACAACACCCCATCGCAGTTCTGTGACTGGAGGTGGAAGGTGTTTCCTTGGTGTGGCCCCAGTGGGTCTGCCTGGGGATTTGTGCCCACCTCCATGGCCCCATTGGCACTGAACACTCTTCAGAGAAGACTCGGTTCCTTTGGGGTGAAAATCACTGTAGTTTGGCTTTTTCTCGTGTGGCAGGGAGGTTCAGTCTAGAATAGGGAGTTGGGAGGTCCCCGAGGAGTTGGTCAATGGCTAGGGCGATCTCTGGGGACTAATCATAACTCTTCCTCCCTGCTCCAGAAAATTCCATCCCTCTCTCCTCCTGATATTCTGGCCAGTGGGGATGGGGGTCCCCAGAGTGGCTGTGTGTCTGAACTCCCCTGGGGCAGTGCTGCTCACATGTCAGTCCACCGGGAGTCCAGACCCACTTGCCATGCCCTCCTTCAGGGGGTCTTCCTGACTCAGGGGGTCTCTGAGTCGGTGGGTCTGGGTGGGGCTCATTTCTAAGCAGTTTCCAGGTGCTGCAGACACTCCTGGGCTGGGACCACCCTTTGTATCACACTGAACTGGGGAGTTTGTTAAGTGTCAGGGCTGGCTGTCGCCTTGCTGCCCATTAGAATCACAAGGCCTGATGCCGGGGCTGAACATCTGCTCTGATGGTCTCCAGGGGGGCAGCCTAGGTGCTGATAATTGTTAAGACCTCTTCTGATGACTCAACATCAGCTAAGCTTGAGAACCTGCTCCTGTAAGATTCTGAGTCATGAGATGTGTGGAGGGCCGGGGAGCTGCAGGTTTAAGAAACTCCCCAGGAGGGAATTCCCTGGTAGTCCAGTGATTAAGACGCTGTGCTTCCAATGCAGGGGGTGCAGGTTCGATCCCTGGTCTCGGAACTAAAATCCCACCCGCTGCATCGCGTGGCTAAAAACAAAATAAAATACCTGTTAAAGAAACTCCTCAGGAAGGGCTGATGGTTCAGATTTGGGGACCACTGGTGTGGATGTAAGATGCGAACATTAAGATCAACTGCATAATGTTATCATCCTCACCATGACATCACTCTACCATAACATCACTCTACCATGACATCACTACTTTTGCCACAACGTCACTGCCTTCACTATGACGTCCTCCCCTCACCTTTGTGAAGAAGGGCATCCTGAGTAGGGCATGGTCATCGTCACGGCTGACACCCACTGAGTCATTGCTTACTCTGCCCCTGCATCGTCCAGTGAACCCATCCATCAGTCGTTCGACAAACCTCTGAGGGCCGGCCGTTTATGCTAGGAACCAGGGGCAGTGACCCCACCAGAGCGAGCCCTTGCTCCCTGAGTTGCCACGTGGTTGAGGACAGAGGCAGGTGAAATATATGGCTGATGGTGATGACTATGGAGATGCGCAAAGTGCGTACAGGTCAGAACTGAGGTACACATGGACTAAGCTAGGAGAGAGTGACGGTCACTCAGTCGTGTCCGACTCGTTGTGACCGCATGGACTATACAGTCCATGGAATTCTCCAGGCCAGAATACTGGAGTGGGTCACCTTTCCCTCCTCCAGGGGATCCTCCCAATCCAGGAATCGAACTGGGGTCTCCTGCGTTGCAGGTGGATTATTTGCCAGCTGAACTTCCGGGGAAGCCCAAGCTAAGGAGAGAAAGGGGGTACAATTGGGACTGAAATTCACATCTACCTGATTCCAGCTCACTTCTGGGTTCAAATCATTGCTGCTGCTTCCCTTTCTGTCTAATCTGGAAAAGTGCAAATAAAGTGGATTGGTCACAACACCTCGTGGCAGTGGGTGAGTGCTTTCCCCAAAATCAGTTTCTAGTCTGGGGAGAAAGATGAAAAAGTTTTCACAAAGCGAGAGCAAACTGTGATGGTAAGAGGGCGGTCTCTGCTGCCACCTTCTGGTCACATGGGGGAACTGCACCAGAGGCTGGTTTTGATGTTCAAATCAGACCAAGGCCATTTGTTCTCAGCCTTTCAGTGGGTTAAACACTCAGGGCAGGGGTTCTTCACTGGGGGAGATTCGCCGCTCCCTCTCCACTTGGGGCGTTTGGGGTTATCTGGAGACATTTCTGGTTGTCGTTACTGGGGACGGGTGCTACTGGCCTCCGGTTGGTGGAGGTCAGGGCCGCTGATCAACTTCCACAGGGCATGGGATGTCCCCCCTGCCCCCCAAAAAGAAAGATCTAGTCCCACCTGTCAAAGCACCAAGTGTGAGAAACCCGGCTGTGGAAACAAAAAGAAATAATTACAAAGAGAGAGCACCTGTGTTTTCAAAGAACTGACCGCTGCTGCTGCTAAGTCACTTCAGTTGTGTCCGACTCTGTGCGACCCCATAGACGGCAGCCCACCAGGCTCCCCGTCCCCGGGATTCACCAGGCAAGAACACTGGAGTGGGTTGCCATTTCCTTCTCCAATGCATGAAAGTGAAAAGTCAAAGTGAAGTCTCTCAGTCGTGTCTGACTCTTAGCGACCCCATGGACTGCAGCCCACCAGGCTCCTCCATCCATGGGATTTTCCAGGCAGGAGTACTGGAGTGGGGTGCCATTGACACAATTGTAAAGAATTTCATTCATTCAGTAAATACTTACCAAACACCTGTTATATGCTGAAAACCATGCTGAGGTCTGAGAACACATCCGTGGGCATGGATGACAAGATTCCTGGCGTTACATGGAAACCGACAGCGCACGTGCGAACCAGTATGAGAAACTCGCATGGTGAAGAAAACAGGGTCATGAGATGGAAGGTGCTGGGAGGGGCTGCTCTCGGAAGGACAGTCAGGAAGGGCCTCTGGGAGGAGGTGGCATTCGTGCAGAGACTCAGATGAGGAGCCCTTCATATGCGAAACAGCCGACCAGGCAGGTGTCAGCACGTGCAAAGGCCCTGAGGTGGGAAACAGGCTTAGGTGTTTGAGGGAGGGAAGGAAGGCGTGTTGGGGGATGGCGGTAGGAGGTGAAAAGGTGAGGAGGAGGCAGAGGAACAGGGCTAGGGGTTCCCTCTGGTCCATGGTAAGGAGGTTTTTCATGGTTGAGCTGTGTTTGGGATTCAGTCCTATCACACCCCATTCCATTTCATTCCATCCCTATTTTGAATATATTTTCAATGTTTTGGCCACACGGTGCAGCATGCAAGGTCTTAGTTCCCTGACCAGGGATCAAGCCTGTGCCCCCTGCAGGGGAAGTGCAGAGTCTTAACCGCTGGACCACCAGGGAAGTCCCTCCATTGCTGTCTGGGCGGCAGAGGTGCGTCGGCTCTAACCCAGCGGTTCTCACTACAGGCTTCACATTAGCATCATTCAGGGGCTTTAAAATAAAACCAAACTTCTAACAACTGAGCCCAAAGGAATCCAAACTTCGAAAGTGGGCCCAGGCACTGGTATTTAAAAAAAAGAGTTCCCCAGGTGACTGTGCTGAGCAGGGGTGGGGTGAGAACCCCTACAGAAGCTCCTTTGGTCTTGGGGGTGGAGAGCAGATGGAGGAGGGGCTTCTCCCATCATCTGGGGGGATGAGGGTGTTTGGACCAGGGGGACTTGGACTCAGGGGTTTGGACTCAGGGTGGGCTTTAGGGGTTGAGGGGAGTGGGCTTTTACTCTCAGAAAAGTAAATAGGACAAGAAGGGGAGGAAATACTTGCCTCCCCTTTGCAGAGGGAGCTCTGCCTGGACCTGTGTCCTTCGGTCCAGACCTGGCTGGACCCTCTGATGTGGATGGTCCATGGAACTGACCCACTCCCTACTCAGGATGGCTCTGCCTGGTGAGAAAGTTCATTCATTCATTCGTCCGCTCATTCGTTGACTCACTGTCCACCCTCCATCCAGCCATTCACAGATACGTTCATTATTTATCAATATGTAGTGATTCACTCATATTCTTCATTCACTTCTTCACTCACTTATGAAGTGAAAGTGTTAGTTGCTCAGCTGTGTTCAAGTCTGTAGCTCGGGCTATGGACTGTAGCCCACCAGGCTCCTCCGTCCATGGGATTCTCCAGGCAAGAATACTGGAGTGGGTTGCCATGCCCTCCTCCAGGGGATCTTCCCGACCCAGGGATGGAACCTGCACCTCTCATATCTCCTGCGTTGGCAGGCAGGTTCTTTACCACTAGTGCCACCCGGGAAGCCTGTGCTTTCCCAAATATTTACAACTGGGGACCCCCCAACCCCCACTCCTGGAGCATCTGGAGGATAGGGGAAGGGAGAGGGAGAGGACAGAATGACAGAGGGACACGTACGCACAGACACAAGAGGCTCAGAGAAACATAGCAACACCTTTATAGAGATAAAGACAGAGGTAGTGGCAGAGAGGGGCCTTCCCAGGTGGTGCAGTGGTAAAGAGCCTGCCTGCCGATGCAGGAGGCGTAAGAGAGGAAGCTTCATCCCCGGGTCGGAAGATCCCCTGGAGAAGGCAATGGCAACCCACTCCAGTATTCTTGCCTGGGGAATCCCAAGGACAGAGGAGCCTGGAGGGCTGCAGTCCATGGGGTCGCAGAGTCAGACACAACTGAACATGCAGGCGTGGAGAGAGAGACAGAGAGGAGTGGACTGAAGGCAGAGACAGACAGAGAATGAAGGAGCCAAGTCCAGAGAGAAAGAAGAGGGAAAGACAGGAAGAGGCTGAGGGAGGTTCAGGAAGCCCAGCTGAGACTGGGGAGCTGTGAAATGTCAGGTCTGAGAAAGGCCAGGAACAGCCGATGCACCTCTTCCAGCTCAGGGGCGTGGTTTTGGGGAAGTCCCTGGCTCCCTCTGGGCCTCAGTCTTCTTGTCTGTAAAATGGGCACACGGATCATCCTCCCCAAGCCCATTTCATCCAGTTCAATCCCACAAGTTTCTCCTGAGAGCCGTTTCATGCCAAGTCCTCAGCCAGGCACTGGGAACACACCAGTCAGCCAAACAGGTTGTCACAAGGTCCTGCGAAACCCTAGGTGTGGATGTGACTTTTGGGTCGAGGAAGTCCCGCCTAGGGGAATGGCGTCTCCTATTCTACTGGATCTCTGGCGGCCGTTACCCCGTCACCCTCTCTCATAAGCAGGGGTCCAGCCAGGGGACAAGAGACTCTGTGGGGCTGAGGCTGGTGGGGAGAAAGCATGATTCAGGCAGCGAGAGGCTTCGGGCTGTGCCTGGGCCGCCGTGCTCCTGGGAACGCGCTCTTTTGCTTCCTGGACAGATGACTTGGGAAAGTCCCTTCTCGTGTTCGGGTCTCGATTTCTCACCTCCCCGGCAGGTCTGAGCTTTTCTCGGGAGGACTGGCCGGTGGAGAGGGAGCACATCACCTCCCGGCTGCTTAGATGTCCCCGATTGTCCGTAGGAGGCGTCCCTGCTGGGCCCAGTCACGGGTCATCTGCTCTGGCCTCTTCTGGAAGCTTCCTGGGAGCACCGTTGAAGGTGGGTCACCCAGCAGACGTGACTGACTTACACCTGGGAGCATTTGAGAGTTTCCTAAATTCCTGGCTCCCATCTGACCCCTGCCACTGTCCTGAAAGCGGCAGGGGGGCGCGTCCTCTGTGGTTCCCACCATCAGATGCACACCAGCAGAGGCTCAGCGAGGCCAAGGACGCTCCAAGGTCATGGGCCGGGACCGAGACCCAAAACTGCTGCTCTGATCACTCAACTGAGCCACGGGCTTCTGCCTCCGCCTCCACCCTCCTTGGGGTCTGAGGATCCCCCTGCCCCAGGGCACCTGATGCAGCTGTCCCTGGAGATCCTGCCCTTTCAACAGCAACCAGGTTAAGTTGCCTGTATTCCAACCACAGCTTGGGGAGCAGACCTCTCCCCGTCAGGAGGATATGGGGATTTTCTCAGAACATTGACATTTGTTCCGTGTTCCTTTCTATTTCCTCAATTAGAAATGCTTAATTTAATGGAATACTCGGAGCCCCAGAGGAGGAACAAGCCTGGGATGACTAATACAATATTTATGCGCTGGGAGAGCTGAGTTCCCGCGTCCCCTGCCTCCCCGCTCCTTTGTGGGGCTCGCTCCCTCCTGCGCCTCCCTGGGTGGTTGAATCCTTGCCTGGAAGCAGCAGCCTGGGGGAGCCCGAGTGGCGAGCTGAGGCCTCACCTGTGATGCCTGGAGCCAGCTGTCGGTTTTCCTCCTCACCAAGGACGTGGTCCTGATTCTGCACCACGGAACCAGCAGCTGGCGTCAGTCCTAGATGGCCTGATGTCCACACCTGACCTTCACCTTTCACCCGTTAGGCCCTGAGAGGGGATGTGTGTGTTCAGGTAGTCGCCTACTTGCAAAGGGACTGCTGTGGGTTCAAGGGCTTTCCAAGTGGCTCGGTAGTAAAGAGCCTGCCCGCCAATGCAGGAGATGCAGGTTCGATCCCTGGGTCGGGAAGATCCCCTGGAGGAGAAAATGGCAACCCACTCCAGTTTTCTTGCTTGGGCAATCCCATGGACCGAGGAGCCTGGTGGGCTATGGTCTATGAGGTCAAAAAAGAGTGGGAGGTGAACAGGCACGTGTGTGCATACACACAGGTGGGCTCAGGGGTATACTCCAAAACTCGTAACTCAGTACCTGTGAACACGACCTCATCTGGAAAGAGAATCTTTGGAGGTGTAATTAGTTAAGACGAGGTCACACTGTACCAGGGTAAATCCAGTAACTGGTGTCTTTATAAGAAGCCATGTGTGCGTGTGCTGAGTCACTTCAGTCATCTCCGACTCTATGCGACCCTATGGACTGTAGCCCACCAGGTCCATGGGATTCTCCAGGCAAGTATACTGGAGTGGGTTGCCATTTCCTCCTCCAGCGGATCTTCCCAACCTGGGGGTCAAACCCAAGTCTGTTTTGTCTCCTGCACTGGCAGGCGTAAGAAGCCAGAGGAAGCCACCGACACACAGAGAGGGGACCCGGCTTACAGAGCGATGCTGCCGTAAGCCAAGGCACACCTGGAGCCTCCGGAGACAAGAAGAAGGATCCTGCCCTGGAGTCTTCAGATGGAGCGTGGCCCTCCTGACCTTTGATCTTATTATTTTTTTTTTTCATAAAAAAATTTTTTTTTGGCCATGCCACTCAGCTTGCGGGATCTTAGTTCCCTGATCAGGGACTGAGGCTGGGCCCTGGCAGTGAAAGTTGGGCCGCCAGAGAAGTCCCCTGGTACCTTGGTCTTAGACTTCTGGCCTCTAGAATTGTGAGAGAATAAGTTTCTGTTGTTTTTAGGTGCCCAGTTTCGGGTCCTTTGTCATGGTGGTCTTGGGAAATGAATACAGGCCCTATAACCAGGGTTGTTCTGGAAAATCAGAATAGGGACTTCCCTAGTGGTCAGTGGCTAAGACTCTGCACTTCCAATGCAAGGGGGCTGGGGCTCCATCTCGGGTTGGGGGACTAGATCTCACGTGCTGCAACCAGAGATTTACACGCTGCAGCTAAGGCCTGGTGTAGCCAAATCCGTACTTTAAAAAACACATCAGAATAGTAACCGCAGCTACATAGTAAGTGCTTGTCACGTGCTGAGCGTACTTTCTCTTCTTCTGTCTGAAGACACCTGTGAGGCACGTGCTGTTTTTCTCTCCTCCGTGACGAGCAGACGGAGGCTAAAGTAAAGTCACTCAGTTGTGTCCGACTCTTTGTGACCCCATGGACTGTAGCCCACCAGGCTCCTCTGTCCATGAGATTCTCCAGGCAAGAATACTGGAGTGGGTAGCCATTTCCTTCTCCAGGGGATCTTCCTGACCCAGGGATCGAACCCAGGTCTTCCGAGTTGCAGCAGATTCTTTACCATCTGAGCCACTAGGGAAGTTAGACTGAGGCTTCCAGAGGGGAAATGATGGCCCAAGCGCACACCTCTGGTGAGAGGTGGGTCTGGGACACGGGTTGAGGCTGGCTGACCAGCTGCCTGTTTCTTTGTTGCTTCATAACACATCACCCCAAAGCAGCATCTAAAACCAGCAGCCATCATTTTTTTTTCCTCTCTTGTGGTCTTTGAGCAGAGGCTACGCTCTAGTCTCAGGCTTACTTGCCCTTTGGCCTGTGGGATCTTCCTGGACCAAGGATCAAACCTGTGTTCCCTGCATCAGCAGGTGAATTCTTAACTGCTGGGCTCCCAGGGAAGTTTCTACTTTTTTTTTAATTAATTTTTTTTTTCATTTACTTTATTATCATTTTTTGGCTGCACTACACCACTTGTGCAATCTTAGTGCCCTGACTGGGAATTGAACCTGGGCCCTCAGCAGTGGAAACACGAAGTGCTAACCACTGGACCACCAGGGAAGCCTAATTTGCTTTCTTAATCTCACTGCTTCACTATTTCCGCTCGCAAGATCTCAGGCATCTCTACTTCCCCCCCGCGCCCTGCTCCAGTCCCCAGCAAAGCCCAGTGACTGATCTGAGTCCTTAGCAAGACTAGAGGGAGAGGCAGAGCCCAGATTGTGGAAGCCACAAAGAGGAGCCCAGAGGTCAAGGGGGGCAGTTTTTAAGAAATTGTGGTCCAATATCTACAGAGTAAAGTTTAAACATTTTAAAACACACAATTCAGGGGCATTTAGCACCTTTACAATGTTAAACAAGCATCACCATCTCGTTCTAGAACACTATCATCACTCTAGAAGGAAATGCTGTACTAAATGGGGGTTTTTCTGGAGGAGGTGATGCTTTTATTTTCTATATTTCAGCTGAGTCGTGGGGCATATGGGAATTCTGTTCCCCCACCAGGGATTGAACCCATGCTCCCTGCATTGGAAATGTAGAGTCTTCACCCTTGAATCTCCGGGGAAGTCCCAGAGGCGACACTTTCAGGCTTGAGAAGGATCTCTCTGCTTATTGCGTGGGCCAGAGTGGGTGGTGGTGAAGCTGCAGGGATCAAGCCAGCAGAGAGGCTGGTCGGTGCAGGGAGCGTGGGGGCTCAGGTAGGGTGGAGGTGATGGGAAGGCAAGAAGAATTCAGAGCTGGCGTTTAGGTGATGGGGTTACGGAAGTGGGTGGGTGCCTGACGTGCCCAGGTGATAGCAGTTTCCCAGGTGGGAGAGTCATGCGAGTGGAACTGGCGTTTCCAGAACTGGAAAATGCTGGAAGGCCGGCCAACTGGTGGTGCTGGAGGAGGGGTGCAAACTGTGACTCCGCTCTGGAGGACACGAGACCCCGGGGGACGTCCAAGCGGACCCACCCAGGTGGCAGCTGGGAATCCTTTTTTTTTTTTAATTATGCTTTGCTTTGAAAGGGCTTCCCAGGTGGTGTAGTAGTAAGGAATCCACCCTCCAGGACTTCCTGGGCTGGTGCAGTAGCTAAGACACTGAGCTCCCAAAGCTAGGGGGCCCGGGTTCAACCCCTGGTCAGGAAACTAGATCCCACATGCCACAAGGAAGAGTTTGCATGACACAGCTAAAGATCCCTTGTGCCACAAGTAGGACCTGGAGCAGCCAAATAAATAATAAATATTTTTTAAAAAAAGAGCCCACCTGCCAATGCAGGAGATGCAAGAGATGCAGATTCCATCCTTGAGTCAGGAAGATCCCCTAGTAACCCACTCCAGCATTCTTGCCTGGAGATTCCCATGGACAGAGAAGCCTGGCGGGCTACAGTCCATGGGGTCGCAGAGAGTCAGACACGACAGCACACGTACGTGCACATTGCTTTCCAGGTTATTATTATTTTTGGCTGTGTTGTGCTGCCTGTGGAATCTTTGTTCCCCGACCAGGGACTACCGTGCTCCCTGCACTGGGAGTGCAGAGTCCCAACCACTGGATTGCCAGGGAATTCCTGGGAATACTTCTCAGCACAGAGGGTCAGATTGGCTGGGACTTCCCAGCCTCAGCCCTAGTGAAGTCTGAGGTCAGATCACTGTGTGTTGTGGGGGCCACCCTGTGCATTGATGGGGTGCCCAATCTCTGGACTCTACCCAGTTCAGTTCAGTTGCTCAGTCGTGTCCGACTCTTTGCGACCCCATGAATTGTAGCACACCAGGCTTCCATGTCCATCACCAACTCCCGGAGTTTACTCAAACTCATGTCCATTGAGTCGGTGATGCTATCTAAACATCTCATCCTCTGTGGTCCCCGTCTCCTCCTACCTTCAATCTTTCCCAGCATCAGGGTCTTTTCAAAAAGTTCTTCACATCAGGTGCCCAAAGTATTGGAGTTTCAGCTTCAACATCAGTCCTTCCAATGAATATTCAGGACTGATTTCGTTTAGGATGGACTGGTTGGATCTCCTTGCAGTCCAAGGGACTCTCAAGAGTCTTCTCCAACACCACAGTTCAAAAGTATCAATTCTTTGGCACTCAGCTTTCTTTATAGTCCAACTCTCACATCCATACATGACTACTGGAAAAACCATACCTTTGACTAGATGGACTTTTGTTGGCAAAGTAATGTCTCTGCTTTTAAATATGCTGTCTAGGACTCTACCCAGGAGATGTCAATTACATCCCTTTCTCAGGCATGAAGATCACAAATGTCTCCAGACATTGCCAGATGTCCCCTGGGGGTGGGGGGCACAGTTGCTCCGGATGAGAACTACTCGGTTCAGTGCTTTGGAGAGTCTGTATCTAGAGGGTGGTGTAAACCTCTGGACTCCTTGAGATGCTCAGAGGGTCAGTGTGGTGTGAGAGCGGAGAGGCCTGCTTTGTCTGTGCCCCAGCTCCAATGGGGCACAACCAGCAGAGACCACCAGACTCATCAAGAAGGAGGGACTGGGGGGAGGAAGGAGGGACAAGCCCAGAAGAAGGCAGATCAGGGTGTGGTCTGCTACCCCCATCTCCCTCCCTTCACCTGCCATGAACATCACCTTTCTGCCTGGACTCTGTGGCCGGGGAGGGACCGCAGAGTGCGATGGGCCAACGGCTTAAGCCTCTCATGTCTGCACTTCCTCAGCCCTAATACAGGCAGGGCTCCCAGCGGTACCTGCCTTCGAGAGAGTTGTGGCGATTACATGCGTCTCCGCCGCACAGAGCTTCGGACCGGGCTTCTCATTTGAAAGTGTAAATCGGGGTTGCTGTTCTTAGTATTCTACTCATTTCCAGACCTCGGACTTTGCCTTAGTTCACGGGTTTAATTAACTCCATGATTCATACATTCAGCAAATATGTCCAGGAGCCTTACTCCATGCTCCCCCTGGGAGAGAAGCAGTGAGCAGGAGGCAGGCAGACCCTGGCCTGTTGAAAGCCTGGGCTTGGGGAGGGGTGGGGAGACAGATATTAATCAAATGTCACACATGTAATTACAGATGGAGACAAGCGCTGTGATGAAGGGCAAGAGAAGCTGGGATGCAGACTCCTTCTCGGTTTAGCTGCCTTCTCGGTTCAGCTGTGGGCAGCTTCCTCAGGCAACTCAGCAACAGCTGTTTGCAGGGCCTGACCCTCCACCAAGGGAGCAAGTCAAGGATGGAAACCCTCTCCAATGCATCTTTCATCATCCTGGAGAAAGGATTCCTCTGAAGCAGTCTTAAGGCCTGCTATTTCTACTGAAGGGGGCTTCAGTCTTTTCAAGCTCAGCTTTGGATTGAAACACCAAGTTCTCAAAATGTGAATGAGAATGTAGAGAAACAGGGGCAGCGTTAAAGCTGTTCCTTAAGCCTCCTGGCTTTTCTGGAGAAAACCACCTGCTTGTTCGGGTTGATTTTAGCATAGATGGTGGGGACAGGGGACACACCCACATACACACATCTTCCATAAAGCGTCATCCTGGTAGGGGGGATACCACCTGGCATGATGGAAAATACTCCTGGTTAAAGGCTGGGAGGTTTGGACCCTGGTTCAGGCTCGACCTCCAAACCGGAAGGATGACCTGGAGTTCAGGCCATTCCCCTCCTGGACGCTAAACCTCCAATCACTTCTGCTCTAGAGTCCAGGTCTCAGGGTCGAGACCCGGGTGAGGAGAGGGAGGCTGGTGGAGGTGCTGAGTCAGATCCTGTCTTCATTTACAGATGTTGCTATTCTGTTCACCATGGGTGTTTGGAGGCTTTAAAAAAGCAGTGCATCCAATGTTCATTGCAGCATAGCCAAGACATGGAAGCAACCTAGATGTCCATTGACAGAGGAAAGGATAAAGAAGATATGGTACATACATACAATGGAATATCATTCAGCCATTAAAAAGAATGAAATAATGTCCATTGCAGCAACATAGATATTGTCACAGTAGTGAAGTAAATCAGAGAAGGAGAAATATCATATGACACCCCTTAAAAGTGGACTCTCAAAAGAAATGATACAAATGAATTTACGAAACAGAAAGAGGCTCATAAACAGAGAAGGAACTTACGGAGGAAGTTCGGATGGGGGAAGGGGTAGTTAGGGAGTTTGGGATGGACGTGTACTCACTGTTATGTTTAAAATGGACAGCCAACAAGGACGCGCTGTATAGCACAGGGAAGTCTGGTCACCGTTCTGTGCCCGTCTGGATGGAAGGGAGCGTGGGGGAGAATGGATACGTGTATATGTACGGCTGAGTCCCTTTGCTGTCTACCTGAAACTGTCACAGCGTTGTGAATTGGCTATAGTCCAATACAAAAGAAAAAGTTTAAAGTTGTTTTAAAAAGAGCAGGACACGGCTCTGTTATTTATCCAGGTGAGCGAGTCGTGGAGGTGGTCTTAGATTTTGCACCCAGGGCCAGTGGCTCACTGCCTCACTCTAGTTCTGATTCTCATGGGCCCCTGCTGGACCTACCCTTTTTACTTTGAGGGTATTTGGGTTGAAAGTTCTTCCTATTTGTAGAGCATCTTATGGCTTCCAAAGCTCGCTCACTTCTGAGATCTCTTTTGAGATTTTGGGAGTCCCAAAAAATACCCAAGATGGGGGGTGTTGTTCACCCATTCACAGATGAAGAAACTAAGATGAAGAAACTTTTCCAGAGAAAAAAGATAGTGTGTTCAGGGTCACAAACTAGGTCAGATCCAAGTTCAAGGGGGTTTTTCTGCTCCATTCCCTGGACAGCTTGACAGGTACAGTTGAATGGGTCTTGTCAGATGACTTTAAGAATTTATTATTACTTTTTTCTTCACAACAATAGTATGTGTTCATTATAGAACATTTGAAAAATACACATAAAGAACAGAAAGTGAATAAAAGCCTCCTATAGTTCACCACGCAGTGATGACATCTATTAATATTTTTACATATTTCTTAAAAATCTTTATTAAATTTTTAATAATATTGCTTCTGTCATTTATGTTCTATTTTTTGGTACCTTTGAGTAAATAAATAAAAGATGCCCTCTCCAGATAGGGGTGAATGGTTTAGCACATGGAACCAGAAAACACCCTTTTATGAACCAGCCCAGCAGCAGGGCACAGTCTGATGAGCAGGTGCAACTTGGATTTCTTCCCGACCTTGGTTCCTTGGGGAGGGGGAAGGTGCTTTTGTGCCGTGCTCAACCTGCCCTACCGTAAGTGTTGGCCCCGAGCACAGAAGCATTCTCGAACAACGTACGTATTTCTGAATCATTTCTGAAGAAATCAGCATTAATCAAAAATTCATGCAAATTATAAAACTACTCTTGAGATAAGTACGGCAATGAACCTAAACACTGACTCCAGAATTCTTTTTAAAATCTCTTTTCGAAATGGATTGTCCTTTTCTGTCATCTTGGTATCCAGCAAAATGCTTGACAGAGAGGAAATGCTCTGTTTGTAAAACGGAATGGAAGCGTACAGTGTGGTGGCTCTGAAATACGTCTGCAGAGTCTCTGAAAGTGTGAAATCTAATTCCTTTTCTCTTAAAAAAAAAAGTTTTGGCTGCTGGCTGGGTCTTAATTGCAGTGCTCGGGCTCTCTCCAGCTGTGATGCGGGCTTAGCTGCTCTGCAGCGGGTGGGATCTTAGCTTCCAGACCAGGGATCAAGTGTTGATCCGCAACATTGGAAGGTGGATGCTCAACCACTGGCCCACCAGCGAGTCCCCCTCTTCTCTTAAATACGGGCTAGCCTCATGACTTGCTCTCAACCAACAGGCAGGAGAAGTACTGTTGCATGACTTCTGAGTCTCGGTCATAAAAGAATGCAGTTTCTGCCCGGTTTCCCCCTCTCCTGGCTTCTCTGTGCCCTTGAAACTGAGCTGCCACGTTGTGAGGAAGCCCAGGCAGCCACGTGGAGGGAGCATCTGCAGTGTGCCAGCTCTGGTTCCTGCTTCAGTCCCGGCGACAGCCAGCATCAACCCCTGGATGTGCGATGGAGTGACCGTCCAGAGGATTCCAAATCCCATCCTCCAAGCTGTACCACCAGCTGAGGCTGAGTGGAGCAGTGACTGGTCCTCTGCACTGAGCCCTGCCGACTTGTAGATTCACGGGCAAAACAAACGTGGTTGTGGTGATAGATCACTCTGTTTCGGGGTGGTTTTTTAGGCAGCACTAGATATGTAGAACAGTTATGGTCCTGCTCAGTCACTCAGCTGCGTCTGACTCTTTGGGACCCCATGGACTGTAGCCCACCAGGCTCCTCTGTCCATGGGATTGTCTGGGCAAGGATACTGGAGTGGGTTGCCATTTCCTCCTCCAGGGATCTTCCTGATCCAGGGGTCAGACCCACGTCTCCCTTGTCTCCTGCATTGCAGATGGATGCCTCACTGCTGAGCCACTGGGGAGGCCATGTAGATCAGCACTCTGTGGAATATTGTGTTTACAGCAGAGACCATCAGTGCCCACTCGTCTCCTTTTGGCTGTCACCATTTCCTTCTGGACCGATGGTTTTCTGTATCTAGTATCCATGACCCTCTCTTTGTCCTCAGACGTCTGCTTGCCTAATACCTGGGTTAGGCTGTAAGCATAGAGGGATTAGGGTCCCTGGGAACATCTCTCAACCTACAACAGGGTGGAGCTTGTAGATACTCCAGCTTCCTTGCCTTTAGATGGGACATCTTCGGTTTGTCTAATGACAGAAAGACATTGATGGAACCGCCAGTGAGGCAACTGCAAAAAAATGTTCTAAGAAGAGAAAGATAAAACTAGGGTACTAACTTTTATTTTTTATATTTAAAGAAATTTGGCTGTGCCAGGTCTTAATTGCAGGACACGGCATGTTGGATCTCTCCCTGTGGCATGTGGGTTCTGGAACACCAAGGAAGTCACTAGAGTAGTAACTTATAAATTTGATTAGCAAAGTGCTGTCCTGTTTGCAGATCCCTTTCCCGCCTTTGTCTTATCATCTGCTTGGAGCACATCTGTAGGTCCAGAACGAGTTATTTCTGTCTCTAGGAGAGGTAACCACTTGTTGGCAAGTGGTGATGCGACTGTGTGAATCCCCACCTCCTGATTCTTTAAACTCAACAGCCTCTGTAGTGCTCCTGAATGAGTTCTCTGGCCACAAGTACCCACAGAAGGAACCACCTGTCGCTGGATTTTCCCAGCACTCCAATTTCAAAGTATTATGAAACGATGCCCATTAAATCATAAGTCTTGGTTGGGAATGCGGAATTCGTGAGCCAAAGTCCCGGGGTCAGCTTAGTGTTCCTCAGGCCAGAGGGAGGCCCCAGCTGTGGTCAGTAGTTCCTCAGTCTCCTGGCATTTTGGTCATGGCCTCTCAGCCCAGCAAAGGGCCAGCAACAAAGGAGATGATGAGAAGATGGAAGAAAACCTAGTGGGAGGCAGGAAGCTTGGCTGGATTAGCGAGTGACCAGAGCGAAGTCATCAAAGGGCCCGGATGAAACGATGGAGATCAGTCAGGGAGCGTGAAACACAGGCAGCGTTAAGTGATGAGAGACGGACAGGGAGGGATCAAAGGCGCTTTGGACTCACAGCGCAGCTGGCTGAGAGCTGTGTCAGCCTTGACTCTGGCTGCAGAAAGGGCAGGGGCTGGTGCCCACCCAGCGAGGATTCCCCTTCAAGTCTCAGAGTTGGAGAACTCCAGAGAAACCTGAATCAACAGCCATTGTCTTTTGCTGGGGCTTTTACTTTGTATTTTTAAATGATTATAGATTCACAGGAAGTTGCAAAAATAGTGCACAGAGTCCCATGAACCCCAGGGCTGACACCCTGTTATGGGGGTGCAATGTTAAGCTTGGGAAGTTGACATTGATGCAATGCAAGAGGGAGTACAGATTTCATTTCTGCACGCGCGCACGCGTGCGCGCGCGCGTGTGTGTGTGTGTGTGTGTGTGTGTGAAACTGTTAGTCACGCTGCTGCTGCTGCTAAGTCGATTCAGTCGTGTCCAGCTCTGTGCGACCCCATAGACGGCAGCCCACCAGGCTCCCCCGTCCCTGGGATTCTCCAGGCAAGAACACTGGAGTGGGTTGCCATTTCCTTCTCCAATGCAGGAAAGTGAAAAGTGAAAGTGAAGTTGCTCAGTCGTGTCCAACTCTTAGCGACCCCATGGACTGCAGCCTACCTGGCTCCTCCATCCATGGGATTTTCCAGGCAAAAATACTGGAGTGGGTTGCCATTGCCTTCTCCGGTTAGTCACACAGTCCTGTCCAATTCTTTGTGACTCCATGAACTGTAGCCCACCAGGCTCCTCTATCCATGGAATTCTCCAGGTAAGAATACCAGAGTAGGTTGCCATTCCCTTCTCTAAGGGGTCTTTCTGATCCAGAGATTGAACCCGGGTCTCCTGCGTAGGAGGCAGATTCTTTACTGTCTGAGCCACCAGGGAAGCCCCTGATGTATAGTTCTATGCAGTTTCCTCCTCCATATAGATTCCTGCACCCCCACTATAATTAAGATGCAGAACTTTCCCCCAGTCATAAACAAACGCCCTTGTGCTACATTTTTCGAGTTGCATATCCACCACTGCCCTATGTTGGTCACACTTTCCATCACCAGAGTTTTGACATTTAGGGACGATGACATGAGTGGAGTCATACAGTATGTAACTTCTTTTTTAAAAAAATATGTATTTATGTGGCTGTGCTGGGTCTTATTTGTGGCACACGGGATCTTCAGTTGCAGCAAGTGGGATCTCATTTCTGGATCAGGATGGACCCTGGGCCCCCTGCTTTGGAGTCGTAACCTCTGGACCACCAGGGAAGTCCCCATGCAGTCTTAACATGAGCGAAAATGGACATTTTTTAATTTTAAAATTTAGAAGGTGCTTTATTTAACACTGGACCCTCTACTGTGTAAAATGTAAATATTTTACATTGTCATATCTGTTGCAGGAAGGGGGACCCCTTCCAGGGCCCGAAACTGGGCTCTTGTCTAACACTCGGAAATGAATTGTCCGAGGAGACACATGTGCTGACAAAGCAAGAGATTTTATTGGGAAAGGGCACCCAGGTGGAGAGCAGGAGGGTGAGGGAACCCAGGAGAACTGCTCTGCCGTGTGGCTCGCAGTCTTGGGTTTTATGGTGATAGGATTAGTTTCCGGGTGGTCTTTGGCCAATCATTCTAATTCAGAGTCTTTCCTGGTGGCGCACGCATCGCTCAGCCAAGATGGATGCTAGCGAGAAGGATTCTGGGAAGTGGATGGACACGCGGTGTCTCCTTTCGACCTTTCCCGAACTCTTCCGGTTGGTGGTGGCTTATTAGTTCCGTATTCCTTATCAGGATCTCCTGTCAGAAAACAACTCATGCAAATAGTTACTATGGTGCCTGGCCAGGGTGGGCGGTTTCAATCAGTGTGCTTCCCCTAACATATCTGTTAATTAAAAGAAAGCTACCATCATCCATACATGCCCGTATATTCTTTGCACATGTATCGATAACAGTGAATCTTTGCTAACTTCCCTCTGACTGGGGAGAAGAATCAAAGATGCATGTAAGATTTCATCTCTGCTGAGAAAAATCGGCTCTTAAAGGTGAAAAAATTCATGGTTTTTGACTCTCCAAAGAACGGTAGTCCATAAATGTACAGCGTATCTGTGCTATTAAGATTTCACAGGTGGGGTAGCAATTAAGAAAAGAAGTCTAAAAGACTCTTTCGGGGAGGTGATGGTGAATAAAAGGTTATGAAGAGCTGCCGTGGATCTTCTTGCGCCCTAGGGGCTGGCATTTGGGAATTGCTGACTTGAACTGCGGGATGCCATAAAGTATCACCTGGAACTTGAGATGTGTGTGTCGTAACTGTCATCAGCATCTGCTGCGGGCCAGGCCACCAAGTCCTTCAGATCCACCATCTTTCTCTGAGAGGCAGATGTTCACGTTGCAACATCTTATAAATGAGGAAGTGGAGGGGTGGAGCGGTGAGGCCCTTGCACCCTCAGGATCTTGCCATTGCTAAGCGCTGAGGCTTGGATCAAACTTGGGGACATCTGACCTTACTGGGAGATCAGGGTTAAAATAGCAACCCACCCCAGTATTGTTTCCTGGAGAAACCCATGGACAGAGGAACTTGACGGGCCATGGTCCATGGGGTTGCAGAGTCAGACACGACTGAGCACGCATGCAGATCAGTTATATGCAGGGTTTTCTGGGGGGTCTTGCTTGCAGCATCTCTGAGAGTATGAAGTGTGCATTTCCCATTCTCATGAAATTTAAAAAGTCTCGCCAAATGTTAGGCCAGAGTCTCATTCCTGGGATTCCAATCACCGAGCCTGGAATCACTTCCAGGGCCCCAGCAAGGCAGATGTTGGAAGTCAAAAGAGCAAGCCTCACTCCCATCAAAGGAATGATAGGCATCCCATACCCAGCAATTAAGAGGGGATTCTCAGCTGTGAATATGCCCCTGGCTTCCTGTTGCAAATCTACCCTGCTAATTAAATAACCATGACTGTGGCCTGGGGCTCCATGTAGCTTCACTCAAGACCCTAAGAAGACAATGGGAAAGCCTGGGGAGACAATGACCCCACCCTTTCTGATCAGGAATGAAAGCTTGGCTCTCCAAGGACAATGGGAATGCATGTCAGGACAGGGAAAGGTGCCTGGATACAGGATTCATCTAGAATTCTAGTTCTGTTTCCTTAAAGAAACCCTGGTTGACTCATCCTATTCTTCCTTATTCTTCATCCTCCACACAGCTAAGATGGTGCTTTCAACTCACCGAACATACATGTCTCAGCTCAAAAATTCCTAGAGGGCTTCCCCTTGCCTACAGTCATGGTTGCCATCCCTGAGGCCACATGATCCTTTAACATAAATTACAAAGAAGGGCCCGAGAACACATGTGCACAGCCACCATTGTATAGTCTGGAAAAATACCCTCATGGATCTTACAAGTCTAACTCTTTTCATGAAATGCTTTTTAGAGACACCACCCCCTATACCCCTAAGGGCTTCCCTGGTGGCTCAGATGTAAAGAATCTTCCTGCAATGCAGGAGACCCAGGTTCCATCCCAGAGTTGGGAAGATTCCCTGCAGAAGAGAATGGCTCCCTGCTCCAGTATTCTTGCCTGGAGAATTCCATGGACAGAGGAGCCTGGCAGGTTACAGTCCATGGGGTCGCAAAGAGTCAGACATGCCTTAGCAACTAACACTTTTCCCCAGGGTTCAGTTGGCTGTGGCTTTCCTTTGGCTCCTCCAGCTAACAGAGGAAATAAACAAAGACCAGCCAGATAAGAACAAGAAAAGGCTATTTATTCGGAGCTTGACAAAACACAAGTGATGGTGGCTGACTCCCTTGTGTTTTGGCAGAGGCTCGAAGGCAGGCAGAGGAGTGGGAAAGCTTTGTAGGAGAACAAGGGGGAGGCTTCAGATGTGCCCAGGTTGGAGGCTGTTGGCATGGGGAGGTTGGGGATGAGCCACTTGGAAGTGAGGCACTGGGACTTCTCTGGTCTTCCAGCGGCTAAGACTCCAGGCTCCCAATGCAGAGGGCCTGGGGTTCGATTGTTGTAGCCACACGTTCCGGGAAACAAACTCACTTAGAAGGACAATGCAGATAGTGGAGTGCAGTTTATTACACTGGTGGGCCCAAGGCAGGGTCTCCTCTTAGCCAAGGACCCTGACCAATTTTTGTGAAAACCTTATATACCCTAAGTGTTCGTGTTCAAACCCACCTCCCTAAATTCCCTGAAACTAGTCTGAACAAAGGAAAAGAAAGATACAATCAAAGTTGACCTGTGATTCATATGCCTTAAGCCTAGGCAGTTAACAGTGGACAATTATCAATAGGCCTGTGGTCATACCCCAGTAAGCATAATAGAATTTATGATTCTATTCGGTTACACAGATAATTAGGGTATTCTTTTAGGTGAAGGAGAGTCTAGGTACGAGCCCTGGGGCTCTTCCATGGGGTGGGGTGGGGGGGGTCTGGTTTTCCAGTTGGTATGTTGTTTCCACAGATACTGGGCGTAGAGCTCAAAGTCCACAGTCCAGCCCAAGATGGAGTCCTGCTTTCAAGACGGAGCCTGTTCTGTCTGTTTCCTCCTTCATGATCCCTAGTCAGGGATCTAGATCCCACATGCCCTGACTAAGATCCCCAGTTCTCCAGCTAAGACCTGCAGCGGCCAAATAAATAAATATTTAAAAAAATCTTAAAAAGTAGGGCATCTTATGTGGATGGCTAGGCGTGTATCTAACTTTCTCTGGTTAGTCCCATTTTTCCAGAATGGACAACAATTAGGGAAGATGTCAGTTATTAATCAACTCCTGATCATTTGAGGCCAGTACAAAGTTTTGACTTTCTGGACTGGCTGCTAGAGATGGTGGTCCAACTTCCTGCAGACTGACCTACAGAATGTATGTACTTATAGAGAGCAGGCTGGCTTCCTAGCCAGATTAGAGTACATAATGGAACGGTTTCCAGGGCTGGTTGCTGTAGACTATGGGTCAGAACTCTATTTATTTTATTTTTAATTTTTATTATAGGGTTTTATTTTATTTATTTATTTTTGGCCCCATTGTTTGGCACATGGGATCTTAGTACCCTCACCAGGAATTGAACCAGTGCCCCCTGCACTGGGAGCATAGAGTCTTAACCACTGGAACACCGGGAAGTCCTGTTATTGGAGTATATTTGATTTACAATATCGTATTAGTTTTCAGGTATACAGCAAAGTGAATCAGTTATGCATATACATATATCCGCTCTCTTTTTTAAAGATTTTTTCCCATATAGATCATTACAGAGTGCTGAGTAGAGCACAAATATCTTTTAAATATGGTCTGGTCATTGTTTGTGTATTCATTTTCCCATAATGAATATATAAACAGAATGATAAGAGGAAAAGTTTGGCTCTTAATAGATGTATATGTTTCCATATACTGACTGGAGACAGAGGTAATACAATTATAAGCATTTATTTACCTAGTTTGAAATGAGTTAAGGATTCCTATTGAAGAGGAAAAGTTAAAATTTTACATAACCCCCTGCTCCTTCTGCCTCTGTAACTCAGCTTGCTCCTTGCAAAGTCTAGATCACGTAGGTCATGTAGTCTCGGAAAGTGGGGACTTACACTAATACTAGGAACTGGAGCTTATCTCACTCACCCTTGTCTTGCTCTTTACAGTTGCCTGGCCCCTGCAATCCTGCTTAATCACGCCTGTGTAAAGCTCAGGCATCCCCCTCCCCATCTTAACCGCTGTTCCCTCGAGTGAAACCCCTTAGTTTAAACCAGCCTATTAGCAGCTAGTTTTGCCCACTGTAGTCTGTCTATAAAAACTCTGTAACCCCTTTGTTTGGGGCTCAGAGCTTGGAGTGGTAATTCCTCTGGGCCCGCCAGCATAATTAACCTGAGTTCTCCAACTCTCTGGTGTGGGGCTTGGTTTCTTGGGTGCTGGTTTCTGCAACACTATAATTCTTAGGGATATGTACCATCCATCTAAAACATCAAGCAGATGTAAAACTCTTAAAAGGATTGTATGTACTGCCTGACATTTATTTTTTAACCTGTTTATTTCATATTTTTTGAGTGTTTCCTTAGGAAATCAAGAAGTTGAAAATTTTAAGAAGATAAAAATGTGTAAGAAATCCATGAAACCATAGACAGGCTGATAATAAAGTAGAAGAGAAATAATGTAAATAAATGGCTCCAGGACGGGTGGCATCACTATCACCTGGGAATTTGTTAGAAATGCTTATTTCCAGGTCCCAGTCCACTGATCTAGGAACTCTGGCGTGGGCCCAGCAATCTGTATTTTTAAAAATTAATTAATTAATTTTCTATATTAAATTAAAAACATTTAACTTTTTATCTTGTATTGGGGTGTAGCCGTTTGGGCTTCCCTGGTGGCTCAGTTGATAAAAGAATCTGCCTCCAATGCAGGAGACCTGGGTTTGATCCCTGGGTTGCAAAAATCCCATGGAGAGGGGAATGACAGCCCACTCCAGTATTCTTGCCTGGAGAACCCCATGGACAGAGGGGCCTGGAGGGCTACAGTCTGTGGGGTCACAAAGAGTTGGACTCAACTGAGCAACTAACACTTTCATTTTCTTTCTCTTGTTGCAGAGAGTGGGTTCTAGGCCTCGAGGGCTTAAGGTAGCTGTGGTGCATGGGCTTAGCTGGCCCGAGTCTTATGGGATCTTCCTGGGCCAGGGATTGAACCCATGTCCCCTGCATTGGCAGCCAGATTCTTAACCACTGGACCACCGGGGAAGTTTGGGCTCTCTGTGTTTTAACCAGCCCTTTGGGGATGCCAATGAGCAGGAAAGTTGGAGAACCACTGATTTAGATGAACACCTCAGAGTGCAATTTGACAACACATTATCCAGAAAGAACATGAAAGAAAGCAGAAAGCAACTTAAAGAAGAGAAAAGGTGCAGAACAGGCCTAATTACATAAAAGAGAGGAGCATCTGATAGAAGCAGTCCACAAGTGGGTACCACGTAGAAAGACATAACGCAGAGATCGTAGTACTTCAGTGTTGAGCCTCACCATGTAAGATGCTGGGGAGAAGGGTTACTGAGTAGAATAGACCCAGTCATATTTTATTTATAACTACGAGGAGAACAGCGTATGTTTTGCTGGGTACAGCTATTTCTCAAATGTCTGTAGATTTGATTGGGCTGATCAAAGTACAAATTAATTTAAATGCATCACTGAGCTTACCATAACTTTTGCTGTGATATGTTTTCTCAGACAATTTGCAATGAAACTACTGCCGTGAAATTTCTGAACATTGAAACAGGATCCCGGTATGCAAAACAGTTATTATAGGCCAGTGGCCCGTAGGATAGAATCTAAACTCAGCAGCAGGGTCCGCCTCTGCGCGTTTCATGATCTAGCCTTCCTTGTCTTAACAGGCTGGTCGTCTACTGACCCCTCCATCTCGTATGTGGTCCCCCTGTAATATCGCTGCACTTTCTTGAAGCAAACTGATGAACTCCTATGTGTCCATTAAGACCCCACTCAACACCACCCCCTGCAAGAAGCCCCTCCCAACTTCCCCAGGAAGCCTCATGTTTTGCTTTCTTTACTCCTATGGTACCCAGGACATGCCTCCATCATGTCAGGTTCCTGCACTGTGCTGTAATCATGACTGCTTCCCAGGAGACAAAGAATTCCTTCAGTGAGGAGACCTGTGTGTTTTTCCTCTTTATATGCACAGAAAATGAAAATGTTAGTCACTCAGTCCTGTCCTACTCTTTATGACCCCATGGACTGTAGACAGTCAGGCTCCTCTGTCCATGGAATTCTCCAGGCAAGAATACGGGAGTGGGTTGCCATGTCCTTCTCCAGGGGATTTCTCAACCCAGGAATCGAAGCCAGGTCTCCCGCATCGCAGGTGGGTTCTTTACCAGCATATATTGTTGTTGCCGTTTAGTCGCTAAGTCATGTCAGACTCTTTGCAACCCCATGAACTGTAGCCTGCCAGGCTTCTCTGTCCATGGAATTCTCCAGCCAAGAGTACTAGAGTGGGTTGACGTTTCCTTCTCCAGGGGATCTTCCCAACCCAGGGATCAAACCCATGTCTCCTGCTTTGGCAGGCGGAGTCTTTACCGCTGAGCCAACAGGGAAGCCCTTAGTGGGATATTTCTCAGTCGTGAAAAATGAAATAACGCCATTTGCAGCAGCATGGATGGATCTAGAGATGATCATATGAAGTGAAGTACGTTAGACGAAGACATACACCACGTGACGTCTCTTATATGGGGAATCTACCGTACAACACAAACGAACGTTCAAACAGAAACGGACTCACAGGCATAGAGAACAGGTTGTGATCGCCAGGTTGGAGGAGGGTGGGGAGGGGTCAGTTAGGTCACAGGCATAGAGAACAGGTTGTGATCGCCAGGTTGGAGGAGGGTGGGGAGGGGTCAATTAGGAGTTTGGAGTTAGAAGATGCAAGCTATTATATACAGGATGGATGAACAACAAGGTCCTACTATATAGCACAGGGAACTATATTCAACACCCTGTGATAAACCAGAATGGACAATAATATGAAAAAGAATGTGTATTTACACATAGCTGAGTCCCTTTGATATATATCAGAAATTAACACAACATCACACAACATCACAAATCAACTATCCTTCAATAGAATAATTTAAAAAGATGCAGAAATGCAGGAGGACCCAACTTTGCTCTGTAGCTGGCCTCCACCAGCCCTAAATTCCTTTGCTCCAAGGCCAAGCTCTTTGAAAACTCTGAAGCCTGAACTGACATCAATTATGCTGAAAGGGGAGAAAATTAATTAAAAGTTTTCGAAGGGCTCTATTCTGTCTACTCTATTTTCATGTTATCAGCAACACTGCTTTTTCTTCTGCCTGGGAGTTATTACAGTATAACATTTTCATGTTGCTTGTAGGGTAATTATGTCAAATATATGGGAGATGATAAGCGGCAGTTTGTATTATTCTGTGATTAATCTCCATACATTCTGGCATTTCAATCTGGCCTCGGAAGACGAGGTTTGCTGAACTCGGGTGTAGAAGGAGGAAAGAGTCGAGGAAGACTGGAGAGCTGAGACTGAGATGGTTCTGCTGGGAAATATCCCAGTTTTCCCAAGCACCCACCCCCTGCCCACCCAGGTTTCAGACTTCATGCCCCGGCCAAGGTTTGTTCAGCTTAGTGCTTCTGAAAGCATGGTCTTCAAATGACTTTCATTAGACCCGGTGGAATGCTTGTGTCTAAGGCACACTCCTGGTCCCCACTCCCCCAACCCAGGGAATCGGCATTTATAAGACCTTGGCCCAGGAATCTGCATTTTCAGCTGCCCCGCTTTCCCCAAATCATTCTTGTATACTTAAAGTTTTCCAACAACTAATTCCAGACACAGTGAATTGACTCCATTTGTTGCTTTTTTTTAATTGAATTTTTAAAAAATTTATTTATTATTTTATTTCTTTTTGGCTGCTCTGAGTCTTGGTTGCTGCCAGCAGCCTTATTCTAGTTGCGCTGAGTGGAGGCCACTGTTCGTTGCATTGTGGTGGCTTCTCTTGTTGCAGCTCATGAACTCTAGAGGGCCGGCTCTGTGATTGTGGTGTACAGGCTTAATGGCCAGTGGTCACTTCTAAAACCAGGAATTGAACCTGTGTCCCCTGCATTGGTAGGTGGATTCTTAAGCACTGGACCACCGGGGAAGTCCTTGACTCAATTCTTTGTAAACCCCAGATCAAATATGAAGGTTTTCCAAGATGGGGTTGAAGGCAGGAGCCAACTTTCGGATTAAAAGCTAGCTTGGATGGGGACGTCCCTGGTGGTGCAGTGGCTAGGACTCTGCGCTCTCAGTGCAGGGGCTCCAAGTTCTATTCCTAGGGTCAGGGAATTAGATCCCACACATCAGAGCTAGAGATACCAAACGCCACAACTAAAGACCCTCCAAGTGCGTGTTAAGTTGCTTCAGTCGTGTCCAACTCTGCGACTGTATGGACTGTAGCCTGCAAGGCTCCTTTGTTCATGGGATTCTCCAGGCAAGAATACAGGAGTGGGTCGTCATGCCCTCCTCCAGAGGATCTTCCTGACCCAGGGATCGAACCCCTGTCTCCTGTGTCTCCTGCCTTACAGGTGGATTCTTTATTGCTGAGCCACCAGGGAAGCCCAAAGCATGTTTTTATAAGACTTCAAAAAAGAGAAGACAAAATATTAGTAGAGGTTCTGGATGAAAACTTGGGGAACTGGTCCTCAAATTGGAACAGAGTCTGGACCAGGGGCTCCGAGGTGCGGGGGTGGGAGGGGGCCGGCTTCCCATCCTCCCGGGACAAGTGATTCCCAGTCCCCAAGTGGAATCCTGTCAGGTTAACATTAGTAAACTCCAGTAACCCCTACCCTGACAGGCAAGAAATATTGTGGCCCATGTTGGGTTCTCTCTGATCTATGATTTATTGATGGAGAGTATGAAATTTTCATTAAAACAGACTGCTGTTTCTCATTCATTTGTCACATTTTTAATTTATATTTTAAAACATTAATAAAACTGACACAGAATTTTTTTTTTTTTGAAATGTCAAGGATATTTCAGAGGTGGGACCAGAGTAGTACAGGGTCTCCTGTTGTAGCAGAGGGAAGAATTGGTTCAAGAAACCATCTTCTGGTGACACTAAGTTTTCCCTCCCTGAACCCCATGCTCAGCTTAATAAAGTCTCTTGTCTCTTACAAGACGGGATTGTTTGCAAAGTCCTTTCATTTTCTTTATCTTGAGATATTTTCTAGTATGGCCTGGGACGGTCTTGGTTTATGTTTGTGTTCTTGGCATTATTGATAATGATCGCTGTTCCTATTTGGGTGACAAATTATATGGCCTTCTGAGTCCAAGACTGCAAGGACTTTTGCATTAGACATAACCGGTTCAAGTTCTTGGTACACCCCAGCACTTTTTTTTCCCCCACGGAGTGTAAATTTTGCTTTAAAATTTTTTTTTTATTGTTTTAAACTTTTCATTTTGTACTGGACTACAGCCAATGAACAATGTTTTGATAGTTTCAGGTGGACAGCAAAAGGACTCAGCCATTAATCTATTATTACATGTATCCATTCTCCCCCCAGACTCACCTCTCATCTAGGCTGCCATATAGCATTGAGCAGAGTTTCCTGTGCTACACAGTAGGACCTTATTGATTATCCATTTGAAATAAAGCTGTGTGTGTGTGTCCATCCCGACCTCCCTAACCAGCCCTTCCTCCCATCCTTCCCCTCCGCAACCGTAAGTTCGTTCTCTAAGCCTGTGAGTGTGTTTCTGTTTCATAGCTGGGTTTATCTGTGTCATCTTGTAGATTCCACGTGTGTGTGTCTGTGTGTACATATAAGTGATATCACACGGTATTTGTCTTTCTCTGTTTGACTTACTTCACTCCGTCTGATAATCTCTAAGTCCGTCTGTGTTGCTGCACATCTCATTCTTTTATGTGGCTGAGTAATATTCCATTATAAGTTTGTATCCCATCTTTATCCATTCATCTGTCGGTGGACACTTTATGTTCTTTATTCCATGTCTTGGTTATTGTAAAGAGTGCAGCGATGAACACTGGAGCACAATACCTCTCTTTAGCCTGGATTCTCACTGGTAGACAGGAGATAATAGTAACACTGCTTCTATGTTATTAGGAGTTTAGATGAGTGACGTGGCTGGCACAGTGTTTGGCATACAGCAAGTGACTAATATATGATCGCTGCCATCATAACTGTGGTCATTACTGTCATTAGACTCTGCAGAGGCCTGGTCCATACTTATCTCGTGGCCTCACCTCCCCACTGCACTCCCCTAGACAGCCTCTCTCCAGCAACTTGGGACTTCTTTCGGTTCTTTGTCGAGTTGCCTCAGGCCACTGGCTGCTTCCCTTTTCCACCTGAATAATTCTTAATTAATGTTCAGCTCTTGGTTCAAACATCACTCCCAGGGAAGCCTTCCCCGACTCCTCCTGTGAGATCAAATCCCCCATTATCAGCTCCTGCAGCCTCGTACACCTCGCTCCTGTAGAACTTGACGCTGGAGTGCTTTTCCATTCAGTTTGCTGATCCTTTGGTTCACGCTCATCTCTCTTGCCAGACTGTCAGCACCAAGGGGGCAGGAGCTGTGTCCCATCTGCGTGTCACTGGTTCCTGGTACCCAGTGCAATGATGAGACATCCCAAGTGGTCAGTAAGAAGTGGGTGAATTTTATACAATGGAATATGACTCAGCCACCAAAAAGAATGAAACAATGCCATTTTCAGGGACATGAACGGACCTAGAGATTATCACACAAAATGAAGTAAGCCAGCCAAAGAAAGACAAATATGTTATCACTTATATGTGGAATCTAAATCAAATGATGCAAATGAACTTTACACGCAAAACAGAAATGAAATGTGGTTACCAAAGGGGAAAGGGGAGAAGGATAAATTAGGAGTTTGGGATTAACATATCCACACTACATATATATAAAATAGATACCCAGCAAGGTCCTACTGTACAGCACCCCCAGCCTCACCTCATCCTCTTCCCCAGCCACGCCCCCACCTCCCCTCCCCTCCTCCCCAAGCATCCCACAAGAGAAAAGACTCCTGATTCTCGTGTCTTCCAGATACTGTCCTGGAACCCTAGACTGCCTAAGCAAAAATGGCTCAGGGATCTCAAACATTTGTTCATCCCCCTATATTGTTCACACAGATGACAGCCAGATGGTGACAAAACCTCCAAGTTTAAAGAGAATGGAAGTAACTGTGGAAAAAATAGCAACTCACAAATATGGTATTTTAGTAATCCATGTATTAATTTATCCAGGGATTAAATTAGTCAATAAAGATTTATTGAGCCCTTCATTATATTCTAGGCACTTGGTTGGGGACTGGGGATACAGTGACTGGGGATATATTTTTAAGTCTCAAATAGATATGGTATAATTTAAATATAGCACAAATTTCTCTATTATATTAAAATGATATACATTGCTGCTTTTACATACTTATTTTGAATAATTATAGTCAACAACACCAGAATCATCTTTTGAAGATGGTAGAAGTTGATGAGAATTTAAAAAAAAGGAGAATAGGTAGAAATAGAAAAAAAAAGTTTATTTTTCTTTTCCATTATGGCTTATTAGAGGATATTGAATGTAGTTCCCCCCTGGAGAAGGAAATGGCAACCCTCTCCAGTACGCTTTCCTGGGGAATCCCATGGACAGGGGAGCCTGGTGGGCTACAGTCTAGTGGGGTCACAAAGAGCTGGACACGACTGAGTGACTCAGCACAAATGTAGTTCCCTGGGCTATACAATTGGCCCTTGTTGTTTATCCATTATATATATAATAGTTTGTATCTGCTAATCCCAAACACCCAATCCACCCCTCCCCACACCCCCCCACCCCGGCAACCACAAGTCTTCTCTATGCCCCTGAGTCTATTTCATATTAATAGATAAGTTCATTTGTGTCGTCTAAAATGATATGTTTTATAAAAAATTTATTTTAATTGGAGGCTGTTTACTTTACAATATTGTGGTGGTTTTTGCCATACATTGACATGAATCAGCCATGGATGTGCATGTGTTCCCATCCTCACCCTCCCTCCCACCTCCCTCCACATCCCATCCCTCAGGGTCATCCCAGTGCACCAGCCCTGAGCACCCTGTCTAAAATGATATGTTTTTATACACTGAGTGGTCAGTAAGCACTGGGTGGATTTTGTCTGACAGGGAACAATCTTTAAGATCAGTGGTTATGTGTAAAAAACAAGGTTAAAGCAGTGTTTACTTTGCTCCCATTTGTGTAAAAATAAAAAGAAAGAAAAAGTAAGGTGGAGTAGGAAGAATACATAAACATATATGCTCTGGAGAACCTAAAGGGCTATAGACAAACATCTAATCTATAGCATTCGTTCCTGGTCCCCCAGATTCATGTCTTTCTCATACTTGGAATACATTCATTATATCTTGCTGCTGCTAAGTCACTTCAGTCGTGTCCGACTCTGTGTGACCCCATAAACAGCAGCCCACCAGGCTCCTCTGTCCCTGGGATTCTCCAGGCAAGAGTACTGGAGTGGGGTGCCATTGCCCTCTCCGATCATTATATCCTAACAGACCCCAAACCTTAACTCATACACAGTAAAGTGTATAAAACACGAAAAACACAACACACACGTGTCTTGTCTGGGTTAATACAATCATACGGCCCCAAATTTCTGAAGATAGACTCGTGTCTGTAGTGAGTGGTCTCTCTCCAGCCTCAGGTCCCTGCCCACTGGGGCTTCTCCCAGAAACCACCCAGCACCGTCCCTTTAGGTTCTCCAGAGCAGGTGTGTTTATATATTCTTCCTACTCCACCTTACTTTTCCTTTCTTTTATTTTCACACAAATTGGAGCAAAGTAAACATTGTTCTAACCTTGCTTTTTACACTTAACAACTGATCGTAAAGATTGTTCCCTGTAAGTACACAAAAAAGCTTTCATATTCTTTTTACTGCTACTTTTTGATAGCCGTGGGGATGTCAATGGTGAATTATTAATAGTAAACCAATACAATGGAAAACTTCTGCAGGGCTTTGCTGTCATGAAAAGAAGTTCCTGGGATAGAAAAGAACTGGTGGAAAAAAAACAGATTATATTTGAGCACCTATATTACCATGTTTGTGTAAAACATACTGTGTGTTAGTTGCTCAGTTGTGTCCAACTCTTTGTGCAAGGACTGTAATCTGCCAGTTTCCTCTGTTCATGGAATTCTCCAGGCAAGAATACTGGAGTGGATTGCCATTCTGTTTTCCAGAGGATCTTCCCAATCCAGGTCTCCTGTACTGCAGGGAGATATATATATATATATATATATATATATATATATATATATAAAAAAAAGTGAAAGTGTTAGTCACTCAGTTGTGTCCAACTCTTTGTGATCCCATGGACTGTAGCCCACCAGGTACTCTGTCCATGGGGATTCTCCAAGCAAGAAAACTGGGCTGGGTTGCCATTCCCTTCTCCAGGGGAAATTCCCAACCCAGGGATCGAACCCCAGTCTCCTGAATTGCAGGCAGATTCTTTACCATCTGAGGCGTACCCGGTGGGTATGAACAACAGACATTTATTTCTCACAGTTCTAGAGGCTGAAAGTCCGAGGTCAAGGTGCCAGCAAATTTGGGGTCTGATGGGGGTCTGCTTCCTGGTTCATGGACAGTTGTCTTCTCTGAGTCCTCCCAAGGCAGAAGGGGACAAGGAGCTCTCTGGGGTCTTTTTTTTTTTTTTTTTAATCAAAGTACTAATTGCATTCATGAAGGCCACACCCCCGTGACCTAATCACCTTCCAAAGGCCCCACCTCCACACACCATCACCCTGAGAGTTAGAATTTCATCATATGAATTTGTGGTACCCATCAGGACTCAGCGAGTCTCCTGGGCACAAAGCCTTTCTGTGTCCCCTATTTTTTAAAAAAATTTATTATTTTTTAAATTAATTAATATATTTTACTTTACAATATTGTATTGGTTTTGCCATACATTGACTTGAATCCGCCATAAGTGTACATGTGTTCCCCATCCTGAACACCCCTCTCACCTCCTTCCCCATCCCATCCCTCTGGGTCATCCCAGAGCACCAGCCCCGAGCACCCTGTGTCATACATCAAACCTGGACTGGTGATTTGTTTTACATATGATATTTTACATGTTTCAATGCCATTCTCCCAAACCATCCCACCCTCGCTGTCTCCCACAGAGTCCAAAAGACTGTTCTATACATCTGTGTCTTTTTTGCTGTCTCGCATACAGGATTATCATTAGCTTCTTTCTAAATTCCATATATATGTGTTAGTATACTGTATTGGTGTTTTTCTTTCTGGCTTACTTCACTCTGTATAATAGGCTCCAGTTTCATCCACCTCATTAGAACTGATTCAAATGTATTCTTTTTAATGACTGAGCAATATTCCATTGTGTATATGTACCACATTTTCTTATCCATTCGTTTGCTGATGGATATCTAGGTTGCTTCCATGTCCTGGCTATTATAAACAGTGCTGCGATGAACATTGGGGTACACGTGTCTCTTTCGATTCTGGTTTCCTCCGTGTGTATGCCCAGAAGTGGGATTGCTGGGTCATATGGCAGTTCCATTTCCATTTTTTAAGGAATCTCCACACTATTCTCCATAGTGGCAGTACTAGTTTGCATTCCCACCAACAGTGTAAGAGGGTTCCCTTTTTTCTACACCCTCTCCAATATTTATTGCTTGTAGACTTTTTGATAGCAGCCATTCTGACCAGCATGAGATGGTACTTCACTGTGGTTTTGATTTGCATTTCTCTGATAATGAGTGATGTTGAGCATCTTTTCATGTGTTTGTTAGCCATCTGTATGTCTTCTTTGGAGAAATGTCTGTTTAGTTCTTTGGCCCACTTTTTGATTGGGTCTTTTATTTTTCTGGAATTGAGCTGCAGGAGTTGCTTGTATATTTTTGAGATTAATTCTTTGTCCGTTGCTTCATTTGCTAAGCAGCCTTCATTCAGCCTCCATGGCCTTCCTTGAGTTCTACTGGGCAGATTCAAGCAGTTGTTAATTAGGGAGGGGATGTGAGACCAGGGAGAAATGGTCAAGAGCAACCTCAGGGCAGGGTCCTGTTTCCCCATCGACTGATACCCATAACAGTATCTTTGAGCTGTTTTGCAGATACTGAAATGCCCTCCAGGTGGGAGAAGTTAAAGATTAATGATGGTATGACTGCCCGCAAGCATGTAGACCCCGGACCAACAATTGGACCTGAAGGTTGATGATGCTGACTCCTACTTACCTCACCACCAACTCATCAGAAGAATGTCCACGACATGATCATGCGCTCTTTGAATCATTACTTTAAAACTTCTCACTATCTTCTCCAAGTTGGGAGACACAATTTTGAGGGCATGAGCCCACCGCGTCCCCTTTTGCCTGGCAAAGTAATAAAGCGCCTCTTTTCTACTTCACCCAAGGCTGTCTCTGAGATTCAATTCCACACTGGTGTACAGAGAAGCTGAGCTTTTGGTATCATTTGTTGGTGGTGGTGGTGGGGGGGACTATGAACATATAGTCTATGGCATTCCACTCCTGATCCTCCTGATTCATGTCTTTCTCACCTGCAAAACATATTCATTACATCCCGACAACTCCCACATCTTAACTCATCCCAACATCAGCTTTCAAGTCTAAAATCCTAAATCTCATCTAAGCATCACCTCAATCAGAGATGGGAGAGACACCAGGTCTGAGTTATCCTGAGACAAATTGCTCTCTAGCATGAACCATGTGAAATCCAACAAATGAGCTTCTAAAACACAATGGCGGGTGAGTAATATTCCATTGTACATGTGTACCACATCTTCTTTGCTGCTGCTACTGCTAAGTAGCTTCAGTCATGTCCAACTCTGTGCGACCCCATAGATGGCAGCCCACCAGGCTCCCTCGTCCCTGGGATTCTCCAGGCAAGAACACTGGAGTGGGTTGCCATTTCCTTCTCCTTTAGGATATACTAATAACAACAGCAACAACAAGAACCTTAGAAATATCTCAAGTGGCCATTAACAGGAGAATGGTTAAATTATTTTTAGTATAATCATACCGTGGAATACTCTACAGCAATAAAAAAGAACAAATTATTGAGACATGACAGCATGACAAACTTGTATCATTTTATTTACATAAATTACGAGAAGGGGCAAAACTAATCCATGGTGCTAGAACTTGGCAATGCCAAAGAATGTCAGACTACTGCACAATTGCACTCATCTCACACGCTAGCAAAGTAATGCTCAAAATTCTCCAAGCCAGGCTTCAACAGTACATGAACTGAGAACTTCCAGATGTTCAAGCTGAATTTAGAAAAGGCAGAGGAACCAGAGATCAAATAAATTTTCTGTTGGATCATAGAAAAGGCAAGAGAGTTCCAGAAAAACATCTATTTCTGCTTTATTGACAACTCCAAAGCCTTTGACGGTGTGGATCCCAACAAACTGGGAAATTCTTCAAGAGATGGGACTACCAGACCACCTTACCTCCCTCTTGAGAAATCTGTATGCAAGTAAAGAAGCAACAGTTAGAACTGAACATGGAACAACAGACTGGTTCAAAATTAGGAAAGGAGTACATGAAGGCTGTATATTGTCACCCTGCTTATTTAACTTATGTGCAGAGCTCATCATAAGAAATACTGGGACAAGTGTGGGACAGACATTTCTATTCTCAAAGAGAGAAATGGAAAATAAGAAAAAAAGCAAAACCAGATTTCAAGGGAGTCCAAACTATGAGACAAATTCCATGAAATCTTAAGACTGGAGAATAATCCTCTTTGGCTCAAGGCTCTATCCTTTAGGATTACTGGGGCTGTGATCCCACCCTCCAGACCTGGTGTACTGCCTTTTACTATAGGCTGAGGATGGCAACCCTTTAGGCAATGGCACCCCACTCCTGTACTCTTACCTGGAAAATCCCATGGACGGAGGAGCCTGGTGGGCTGCAGTCCATGGGGTCACTAAGAGTCAGACATGACTGAGCGACTTCACTTTCACTTTTCACTTTGATGCGTTGGAGAAGGAAATGGCAACCCACTCCAGTGTTCTTGCCTGGAGAATCTCAGGGACGGGGGAACCTGGTAGGCTGCCATCTGTGGGGTCGCACAGATTTGGACATGACTGACGTGACTTAGCAGCAGCAGCAGCAGCAGCAGCAGAGGATGGAAGACAGACCAGGAATGGTGGTGGTCCTAGGAACCTCAGCTGTAAGCCCACCTCCTCCCTGGGTGCTGGGCATATCAAAAGTGCCTTAGACATGTAGCAGATAAAAGGTAAAGTGTCTGTACATAAAGAAGCAGGAATAGCTTTGTCAGAGAGATCTTCAAATCTACTCTCATTTGTTTTAGAGCCTCACTTGCAGACATCATCACTTCAGCTGATTGTAGTAATAAATTAGCTGTGACCTCCCCATCGTTAGCCATGGTTCTCCAGTGCTGAGATGCCTCTGCCCAAATCAACCTGCTCACTTGACGGATGAGGATGTATATTCCCTCTACTGCTCCTCCAGCAGAAGACAAGCCTTGGTGAATTGTCACCGTTCAGTTGCTAAGTCATGTCCAACTCTTTGTTACTTCATGTACTGCAGCATGCCAGGCTTCCCTGTCCTTCACCATCTCCTGGAGTTTGCTCAAACTCATGTCCATTGAGTCAATGATGCCACCCAACCATCTCATTTTCTGTGGCCCGCTTCTCCTCCCGCTCCCAATCTTTCCAGCATCAGAGTCTTTTCCAATGAGTCAGCTCCTCACCTCAAGCGGGCAAAGTAAAATTTGTGAATTGAGTCAAGTTCAAATTAGTATATGAAGAACTTTCAAAACAGGCAGTTCCTGGGCAGGGATGGGGGTGGGGGTGGGGGTGTGTGTGTGAAAAATAATAACATGGGTTCTTAGAGACAACAGAGTTGGGATCCAGGATCTTATTCCAAGCTGTGTCATTTTAAAATTTGGTCTTTACTTATTTTTACTATGCTTGGTCTTCACTGCTGCGTGTGGGTTACTCTCTAGTTGCGGTGCGTGGGCTTCTCCTTGTGGGGGCTTCTCTCCGGGTTGCAGAGCATGGGCTCCAGGGTGCAGGTTCAGTAGTTGTGGCGCATGGGCTTAGTTGTCTCGAGGCCTGCAGGATCTTCCTGGACCAAGGACCAAACCCATGTCCCCTGTGTGGGCAAGTAGATTCTTAATCACTGGATCAGCAGAGAAGTTCCTAACCCCTTTATCCTATTTTTCTGTTTTTGCTTTCCACTTTACATGCTGTTTATCCACTTTTCCAGGAAGACCTGTTTTGGGGGAGGGACTTGTCCAAGAGCAAAGAGCCAGGGCTCTTCCTCTCTCAGGGACTTTCTATGGCACCATAAACAACACCCTCCCCACCACAAGAAGCACATAAAAGATGGCAGGGCTGTCTATGCAAGGAACCTTCTGGATCTTCACCTTGATTTGACTTGATGAGAATTCTGCAGGAAGCCAAATTTGCAGGTGATGTCTCCATGATGAAGGATTCGGTGCCCTGCCGCATTCATCACAGAACTCATAAGAGCAGTGCCTACAGTTTGGAAATCCTTTTTCCTTGACAAATGATATATTTCATTTTTTCCCCATGATCTTCTCGCATTATTTCAATATTATTAATACTCGGCAAATATATTAAAAAAGTAATAAACTGGCAATTATGATTGTGCTATGGACCCCAAACTGCAATTATTCATTACATTTCAATTATTAACTTCACTTCAAATGTCTTTCAGCAAAGATTGCCAAAAGAAAAAAAAAGTCCCCATGAAACTTGGTTCCCTGGATTTTGGAAACCCGTGTTTCACTCTGACTTGATGTTGCTCTGATTTATCTGCTATCTCAGGGCTGGAAGAATCAAAATAATAGCAAAAAAAAAAAATCTTCCTCTTTACTTAATAAATAATAACCATCCACACCTTATATTTATAGACAGCTTTTTTTTTTTTTAAACCTTTCTAGTGCCTTAGGTGGGCTTTCCTGATGGCTCAGTGGTAAAGAATCCGCCTGCCAATGCAGAAGACACGGCTTTGATCCCTGGGTCAGGAATATCTCCTGGAGAAGGAAATGGTAATACACTCCAGTATTCTTGCCTGGAGAATCCCATGAACAGAGGAGCCTGGTGGGCTACAGTCCAGGGGGTCGCAAAGGGTTGGACACAACTTAGCAACTAAACAACAACAAAGGTCCTTAGTATCCATGCTTGCATTTCGTTTGAAAACAGTGCTAATGAAAATTGTGGGTCCAATATGATTACTGACATATCGACTGGGGACACTGAGGTATGGAGAAGCATAGGGATTAGGGAAAGCAGACACCTGGATGCTAAGTCTTCCGACTGCTTGGTTCCACTCTGATAACATCTGAGCACCAGCCTCAGTTCCAAGATGACTCCTGAATGAGGATGAAGTCAGTCTCTGAAGATGATGAAGATGGTGATAATGATGGGAACAGCTGGAGTTGTATTCGGTCTTAAGTATTGGCATATGTTGCCTTGTCTAATCTTCCCAAGAACTCCGTGGGGAAGAGTCAATTGTAACCCCATTTTATGGGAAGATTAGGAGATTTGCCCAAAGCCTCATAGCTGCTCTCTAGGTAGTATATCCATAATAATGGAGCCCCAACCACTATTGGCTATGATGATGGTTACATGGATCCAGCGTAACCATGACGATGGTTATGTGGATCCAATGAGACCAGGTGCCAAGCACAGTACTCAGCCTGTTGCATGTGCCATCCTGTTCAGTCCTCACCACAACCCCACAGAACAGATTTTCCTCTCACCTCATTTTGATAAATAAGGATCCTGAGACTTAGAGAAGACTAGAGCCTTTGCTCAAGGTCAGTAACAATCAGCATCTTGTGTACCTTGCCCACCAGTGCTTCTTCCTCCAACACCTCCACCAAGGACTTAAACATTTTATTTCACCTCTCCTCGAGGAAAAGTAGTGTTGGATGAACATCTACCAATGTGGATGCCTCTGGAGAGACCCTCTTTGAAGAATTCGGTTCAAGATTTGCCCTCAGAGGAGTCCTACCGTCTCTCACATTTCCCCTGCAGGATAAGTGATGGCCATAAAGGACATGAGGAATTTCATTTTCTCAAAATAAGCAAATTGCATTAAATTTTAATGGTGGTCATTATAGGCTGGTTTGTCTCTGGCACCTAAGTGAATCCTTCAGTTCCCTTTGAAGAGAGTTCCATTTGTTCAGATTAACTGTCTGCAATTTTGTCCAGCACGTCCTCATCCTGGTCATTGGCACCGTGAAGGTTTGTCCCCTTCTGGGCAGAGCTCAGTGATGTAGCACTTTGGCCTTCAAAATATGCCTAATAAATATTTTAGATTTGCTGATGAATGACTTGGTCTCACGACAAGGCTGTATAGCGTGTGCAGAGATGGGAGGATGCGGATGTTGAGTGAATTTTGGAATGAGAGTCACTCCTGGCTTCACACTGAGGAGCTGGGTGCCAGGTGGGTGCAGTGGCTCTCCTGGCCAGATGCCATCATAGCCGGGGTCATGCTGGGTTTCTGAATGTTTGCATCCTTCTCAAGGGTGGGCATCACCCTCCCAGGCTCACAGAGGAGATATTTTGCACCCCCATTCATTCAACCATTCAATTTTCCATGAAGCATCCCAGTGGTGTCTTTAGAGCTAAGGACCAGATTGTGCCACTAACCTACTTAATACATTCCAGAGTTTCTTGTCACACTTAGGATAAATTCCTAACTCCTGACCAGGGAGGCCCTACATAATCAATTCCCAGTGCTACTCTGACCGCCTCACCTACTCATTGTCCCTCGGTCACAATACTCCATCCATTTGGGCCTTTGCTCATCTTTTATGAACACACAGAGACATGTTTCTGCCTCAGGACCTTTGCACTTGCTGCACCCTCTTTCCGATGCTTTGCCTCCACATCTTCCTGTGGCTGCCTCTTGTTGGTCCAGATCTCAGCTTAAATGTTCCCTCCACTGTCAGAGAGGATAAGCCTGAGCGCCTAATCTAAATAGCCCATCCCTACCATTCTCCATCTCGTCACCTTATTTTATCAGCTCTTGTTTAGTCCCTCAGTCATGTCCGACTCTTTGAGACCCCATGGATTGTAACCTGCCAGGTTCTTCTGTCCATGGGATTTTCCCACCAAGAACACTGGAACAGGTTGCCATTTCCTCCTCCAGGGGATCTTCCTGACTCAGAGATCAAACGTGCATCTCCTGTGGGAGAACCCGAGTCTCCTGCATTGGCAGGCTGACTCTTTAACACTGGGCCATCCGGGAAGCCCGTTTTATCAGCTCTTATCACTATTCGAGCTTCTTTGCTTGCATTCATTTATGTGAGCTTTACTTGTTTGTTGCCTGTTTCTTCCATTCTAATGGAAACCCCACAGAGGTAGGAACTTGATCTGTGTTGTTCTTCACTGCATCTTCACTGCTTTGGAGGTAGCCCGTCACACTGTCCGTGTTCAGAGCACATCTGCTGAATGAATGGGGGTTATTTCTCAAGCATGTATGATGTGTAGGTTGGGTGCTGGGAATACAGCTTTGAATGACACTCATGTGGTTCCTTTTGGTTGTTATTGTAGTTGCTAAATTGTGTCCCACTCACGATCCTCTGGACTGTAGCCCATCAGGCTCCTCTGTCCATGGAATTCTCCAGGTAAGAATACTGGAGTGGGTTGCCATGCCCTTCTCCAGGGGATCTTCCCAACCCAGGAGTGGAACCTGGGTCTTCTGCATTGCAGGCAGATTCTTTACTATCTGAGCTGGGCAAGTCTCAGATGGGGTTTCTTCAGTTGCGAAGTTGAAACAAGCATGTGCTGAAGAGGCTCTCCTAGCTCTATTTTCTTAGTGTGCCGACTCCTCCAGGGTCCACTCCTTAAGGAAAGCATGGCTGCCCCTGGTGATGATTCTCAGAGCCGTTCCCTACTTGGCCCTAGAAGGCAGTACTTGAGATCTTGGCTGAACCACTTCTTTTCCCAGCGTCCTAAAGAGGGAGTTGGAATGGGATAAGTTATGTGTTGTGGTTTTAGGCATTAATGAATATGAGAAACTAAATTATTGGATTTTGCAATGCAAATTACATTTTGCACACAAATTCTTCATTTCTGAATGCTAAGGACTCATAAAGAATGTCAATGGTTTATGAATTAGACCATTAGCATGCAATTTGTGATTCAAACAGCACACCAGCACCGTGTAATAAGCAACTATATAAAGAGTCGTGTTGTCTACAGTTTCAAAATATTTTACTTGATGCCTTAGAAAGTTCTCAAAGGACTCCAGGGGTCCATCCTTCCTTTCTCCCTTCCCTCTTCCTCTCCCTGCCTCCCTCCCTTCCCTCCTTCCCTTCTTCTTTCCTTCTTCCTCCTTCTCTCCTTTCCTTCCTCCCTCCTCCCATTTTCTGCTTCTCTCCCTCCCTCCCATCCTTCATCTCCGTTTGACTCTCCTCCCTTCCTTCCTTGTCTCTTACCTTCCTTTCCTCCTTCCCTTCTTGTCTCCTTCCTTCTCCTCCACACCTACCCCCATCATTCTCTTTCTATCGGTCATCTACATCAGCCATTATTCCCACCTTTCCCAGATTGGATTGCAGGAGCTGAAGATGAATCTAGATGAACCCTTCCTTGTTTTAAGGTCGGAAACTCTGAAGCCCAGAGAGTGAATGGGTCACATCCAAGATCCTACATGAGTAGAACCAGCTGGCGCCAGGTCACTGACATGTAACACTCACCCCTCCAACAACTCCTTCATGCCAAGGTGCAGTTGACTCATCTCTGACACTTTCCTTGAGAGTGTTTTCATGGAGGGCGAGAGATTAGGACCCTGGCTTCCAGGTAGGATTAGAGGGTGGAAAAGAGGTGAGGGCCCTGAGAGAGGAAATGTAACAAGGAAAAGTGAGTGCAACCTCATCAATTTCAGCAAATGTGAGTTTCATCAACTCTAGAGTTTGTCCATTGAGATGACTGATCTCAAGGCGGTTAGGACCAGCAAGTGGAATTGAGGTGACGTTTCAGCTCAGTTGGAGGTATAAGGTCTCACAATCAGACGATCAGTCAAGGGATGAACAACCAGGTAAAGTGGGGAGCGTGCCATTACTTAGAGAAGTTCAAGTTGAATGCAGACATGAATTTAGGGGAATGTAAGAGCCTAAAGTTCCTCTGCTTCCATAGAGGTCAACCTTGGTTGCACCTCAGCTGGGGGCAGCTTTTAAAGCTCTTCACATCCAAACAACATGGAGCATTGATTAAATCAGGATTTCTGAGGGCTGGGATCTGGAGCATCAGTACTTTTTAAAACTTGCCTTTTACAAATTCTAATATCCAGACACAGTTCTTCAGAAGCTCTAGTGTTCTTCAGAAGCTCTGTAGCTCAGAAGTTCTAAAATTTTAGTGTGCATGAGAACCACTGCAGGAGTTGATTGTAAATGTTGGTTCCTGCGCTTGTCTTCCCAGATGTTCTGATTCCGTTCCTCCATGGCCCATTGTCCAGTCACCACTTCTCTTCCAGTGACAGGGAGGAGCCAGATCCAAGGTGATGGGTTGACATCCACATAACAGGGTGTTACCTGAAAACTGGGTTCACTTCTTTGTGGATATCGAGTCAAAAGACACAGTCAGCCAAAGATGGGAAAAGGAAAAGATTGATCATTTGCGGCAAGTAAGGAGAACATTGGGGATCTTTCCCAAAGCAGTATCTTCCTGAATGGCAAAATTGGGGAATTTTTAAGCTAAAGGTGCCACCGTGGTAAAGGATCTCTTGCCAATGCAAGAGACGCAGGAGACTCAGGTTTGATCCCTGGGTCAGGAAGATCCCTTGGATAAGGGAATGGCCACTCACTCCAGTATTCTTGCCTATAAAAATCCCATGGACAGAGGTGCCTGCCAGGTCCATGGGGTCACAAATAGGGCTGGGGTCATGGGGTCATGACTGAAGCAACTGAGCACACACACAGAAGCTAAGGGTACCTGCATATTCATGAAGGGGCTTGGGCAGAGGGAAGTATAGCCTAGAATTAGGGCAAAGGTTGACAGAATCCAAGCTTTAGTTGATTCAAGTCACAAAGATCAGAAAAGGTCAACATCATCAGCACTGAGGTTCTGATCAACCTGGGGTCTCAGCCTGAAGTTACCTCCACCTGGGTAGGGGCCTTAGTTCTTATGGAACCCAAAGATTTGTATTGGATTGTAAAGTATTTCCCTTGAGGAGGAACTAGGACTCTGTTTTATCTGGGAACTGTTGTTTCTTAATTGCTTTTTCTTTGTTCCTGAATCCTTTTGTTCCCTTAAGATCATTAATTACTGAGACCTGTTCAAGGGCAAGCATTGAGACCAGGCTTAGATCACAAAATGGTTTAGGTCAAAACTGGCTTGTCTTGGGGCTTCCCTGGTGGTCCAGTGGTTAGGACTTCCCACTGTCAGTGCTAAGGGCCCAGGTTCAATCCCTGGTTGGGGAACTAAGATCTCATAAACCACATGGCAAAAAAAAAAAAAAAAAAAAAAAAAGAAAGGGTTCTCTTATGTCAAGAAAGCCACACCCGGTTCTCTTTCTTCCTGAACCTCTCCCATCCCATCGGCCTATAAGAGCTCTCACTTGAGTCCCACAGACAAAGATGGCTTTGGGAGTCCTGCTCAGAATCGGTGTGGGACAACATTTAGCTTCAGGGATATGCACAGGACCGTTGCCTTGACTAAGAAGTTAGTGATATAAGAAAACAAAACAGCAGCTACTTATTTCAAGAAGCATTTCTTCTCTCCCCAGTTTGAAGGAATCTTTGTCCTTGCTTCTCACCCTGGTCATCTTCCAGGTAGCAAAGATGCTGAAGAGGCTGCTCTTTTCCCCTACCTGTTCTCCAAAGTGCTTGTCTAAGTGGCACCCCCGCCTCCCATCTGCCCTGCAGGTTCCCCTTAGCCTTCCAGACATCCTTGCCCGGGTAGACCCTCAAAATCAGCGATCTTTGGCTAGGTCCTAATGAGCGAAGCACCTTTAAGTCTGCTGGGGATGCCTGCAAGCAGCCATTTCCCAGAAAGATGGCAAGCCAAAGCATGATTCCAAGGACCAGAGGTGACATAAACTGCCCACACCCTCCCCCTACTCAGTTGATGGCAATGAACTTGATGAAGGAGGGTCTTCAGAAGCTCACACACTTCAAGCCCCCCTTGCTAGCTCCATGAGTGATGGCCACAAGGCAAACAGCTCACCTTGGGAGATAAAATATTTAGAAGCTACCATAGCACCCCCCCCCCTCCTTCTGCTTTATCAAGAAGAAGGTTCATGCATTTTAAAATTATTTTGTAAATCACGTTGAAGGCTGACAATGCAGATTTACCACTTGGGCTGCGATTTAAATACCAGGTTATCCCCTCATTATGTTAACAGAGCCAGGAGCAGCCAAGTCACTCCCCTCTGATCCTCGGAAGTCTGTCCTGCTCCCCTAGAAGCTCATTCTTCTGCTCCGGCTTCCTTCTGAGACACTCCCCATGGTGCAAGAGGTGGGGGAAGCGATGATTGGATGCTTTGGGAGTACTTGTTGGCTTTGGAGGAGCAGGTTAGAAAGGGGCAGCAGGGCCTATTAACTAGATCAGCATGGTGGCGTCTGCAGAGAAGCGGGGGACAGTGGGTGGAAGCCAGGTGCAACTGCCTTATCAGAAATTAAGGATTCCTTCAAGAGAGGTCTTTCCAGGTAGCGCTAGTGGTAAAAACAACAAAAAAAAACAAACAAAAAAAAGCCTGCTGGCCAATGCGGGAAATGTAGTGAGACCTGGGTTTGATCCCTGGGTCGGGAAGATCCCCTGGAAGAGGGCATGGCAACCCGTTCCAGTATTCTTGCCTAGAGAATCCCATGGACAGAGGAGCCTGACGGGTTTCAGTTCATAGAGTTACAGAGAGTTGGACATGACTGAAGAGACTTAGCATACACGCAGCCAGCAAGACAGAAAATGAGAGTGTGTATATGTGCGTGCATTTTTGGTGAGTAAATTCATACCAGAATCTATCATGGAACAAGCAGCTTGACAGATCTCGTGGAGGTGATGGGGAGGGGAAAATAATAACTTGCTAAAAATAAATATCTCACAGAATGCACCCCCGCTACCCTTTATAAGGAAAAGGAAGGGTAATGGGGTGAATTTGGAGTCAGATCCTGCTTATTAGCTGTTTACTGCTGTGTGACTTTAGGCAAGTTCTTTAACCTCTCTGGGCATAGCTTCCTTTTCCTGCAAAGTGGGGCAAAAACAGTACCTCCCTTAACGGTCTCATGTGAGGATTCAAAGACAACACAGGAGAGGGAATTAATGCAGGCTCAGAATAAAGAGCTCAGTGTGGATTGGCTAAAGTCAGAAAAATCTCATGACCGGAAAAGTCTTATCATAGACCAGGCATCTTGTTTGGGATTTACATACATTTTCTCATTTTGTGCTAACAACGAAATCATGGGGAAGTATCCATTGTGTTAAGTGAAGCACCCTGACTGAAACCGCCCACCCTGGCCAGGCACCGTAGTAACCATTTGCGTGAGTTATTTTATGACAGGAGATCCCAGTAAGGAACATGGAACTAACAAGCCACCACCAACCGGCAGAGTTCAGGAAAGGCCAAAAGAAGATGCAAGGTGTCCTACCACCTTCCAGAATCCTTCTTGCTGGCATCCATCTTGGCTGAGCAATGCATGCATTGCCAGGAGGGACCCTGAGTCAGAATGATTGGCCGAAGACAACCCAGAAACTAATCCCATCACCATAAAACCCGAGACTGTGAGCCACGTGGCAGAGAAGTTCTCTTGGTTTCCTTTACCCTCCTGTTCTCCACCTGGGTGACCCTTCCCAATAAAGTCTCTTCGTTTGTCAGCAGGAGAGTCTCCTTGGACAGTTCATTTCCAAGTGTTAGACAAGAGCCAGGTCTGGGGCCCTGGAAGGGGTTCCCCCTTCCTGCAACAATTTCATGCCCATTTCACAGGTGAGAGGACTGAGGCTTGGATAAGGCCTGAATCACAGGCACTGACAGGCAGAGTTGGGATTTGAATTCGGGTCTCCTTGACATCTAAACTTAGCAAGAACAGAGTAGCCAATGACACAGGCTCCTTATCAAGCCATTTGGTAAGAGGTCTCCACTTTATGCCAGGTCCCGAACATACAGATGGAAAGAAGACCTTTGCTGCTTTTGGTTTCATGGGTTTGAAAGCTGCAAAAACCTTTGAGATGAACACTGAGTGATGAATATTTATTAAATAGCATTTGTGTACCTGCTATGAGTTAAACAGGGATTCCCTGGTAGCTCAGATGGTAGAGAGTCTGCCCGCAGTGCTGGAGACCCAGGTTTGATCTCTGGGTGGGGAAGATCCCCTGGAGAAGGCAATGGCACCCCACTCCAGCACTCTTGCCTGGACAATCCCATGGATGGAGGGACCTGACGGGCTACAGTCCATGGGGTCGCAAAGAGTCGGACACAACTGAGCGACTTCAGTTCACTTCACTTCAGAGTTAAACGCAGTGCTGGCTTTTGTACTGTGCCATTTGTATCATGCAAGGTGAGCTGGTTCGGCCTCAGGGCCTTTGCACTTGCCAGAATGCTCTTCCCCATGATCTGGACACCCCAGCTCTGTTTCACCTTCAGATCTCACCCTTTCATGTCACCTCCTCCGAGAAGCTACCCTAGTAAAAGCGGTGCTGCTGTCTCTCTCCTTCCTTCCCCAAGTTGGCACAATCTGTAATCATTGTGTTCAGTGATTTATCTCCTGCTTCTTGTCTCTTTTCCTCTGGGAGAATGTAAACTACTCTGTCTTTTCTCTGCTGCAGCCACAGCCCTGGAGACATTGTCTGGCATGAGGCAGGTGCTCAATAAATATTGTTGAATGGATTGAATGGATGATTGAAGGAATCGATAAAGCTCTTTCATCTTCTGGAGTCCCGGTTTCCTTCTCCATAGAATGGAGGTGGCTATACCTGCATCACAGGGTCGATCTGGGGACACAGAAGGCTGAGATGTAATGCATTCTCATGATATCGAAAGGAAAGGAAAACTGCACCCCAAGGTCATGCATGGAAAGGCACCCGGGCTGGTGAGAGCTCAGTAAACCCTGCCATCTTCTCCTGTTTCCACCTCCGACCCAGCTTTGCCTTAGGAGAGGGAGAGGACAGACATTCTGTGTTCCTGCTTCACCAGGGCCCTGCAAGCAGTCTGGAAAACACGAGCTGACGTTGGAGGGCTAGGGTCCTTGCTCGAGGGCTGGGTTTTGAGCATCTCATTCAAGCAGGAGCAGGAAGGTGAGAGCTCTGACTGCTGTGTCTGGACTGGGGCTGCCCTGATGTCTCTTGCGGGCACCAGTCTGTTTCTCTGAGCAAGCTTCTTCCCCAGACTTTCTCTATCCCTCAGAGAGAGCCCCAACCTCCTCCCCTCCTGCTTCCCAACTCATCTTCCCTCTTCTTTTCCTCTACCTCAATTCTCTTCTCCCTTCAACTCAATGATTTCCTCCTTTTCTAAGGAAACGAACAAATATTTACTGAAGCCCTGAGTATGTGCCAAGTACTGCGTCAGGCACTTTACATGGATTATCTAGTTTCATCCTCCCAGCTGTTGCCAAATCATTTCTATTTTACTTCCAGGGGAGTGAGGCTGAAGGAGGTAAAGTGACTTGCCCCAAATGCACGGCTGGTAAGCAAAGGAGCTGGGACTTGAACCCAGGCAGTGGGACTTCAGAATTCACACTCTTAACCACCACCCAATACTGTGACCACCTGATGTGAAGAGCTGACTCATTAGAAAAGACTCTGATGCTGGGAAAGATTGAAGGCAGGAGGAGAAGGGGATGACAGAAGATAAGATGGTTGGATGGCATCACTGACTCAATGGACATGAGTTTGAGCAAGCTCCGGGAGTTGGTGATGGACAGGGAAGCTTGGCCTGCTGCAGTCCATGGGGTTGCAAAAAGTCGGACACGATTGAACGACTGAACTGAACTGAACTACCACCCTTATCAACTCTGACTTTCCCTAAAAGTTAATTCCAACAGTTATCTCCCACTCTTAAGAGCCTAAGAAGCTTCCCTGGTGGCTCAGTGGTAAAGAATTCGCTTGCAATGCAGGAGACACAGGTTCGATCCCTGGGTTGGGAATATCCCCTGGAGAAGGAAATGGCAATCCGCTCCAGTATTCTTGCCTGGGAAATCCCGTGGACAGAGGTGCCTGCTAATATACTGTACATGGGGTTGCAAGACTACCACCACCCTAAGAGCCTAAATCCAACGCTTTCTTTCTTCTACTTTTTTCTTCCTTCTTCTTTTCCATTTTCCACTATTTTCCTAATTTTAAAAATTGGGATATAATTCAGATATCATCAAATTCACCCTGTTAAAGTGACTTCCCAACAGTCTGGTGGTTAAGCTTTTATTTCAGGGAGTGTGGATTCGATCTCTGGTCCGGGAACTAAGATCCCACAGGCTGCGTGTCACCACCAAAAAAAAAAAAAACTTCACTCCTTTAAAGCATGCACTTCTGTGGTTTTTAGTACATTGACACAGTTGTCCAACCATCATCACTATCTAATTCCAGAACATTTTATCACCCCAGAAAGAAGCCCATTCCCTCCTCCCTCCAGCCCTGGCAACCTCAATTCTATTTTCTGTGTCTACAGACATTTCATACAAATAGGATCATATGCTTGTTCCTTTGTGTCTGGTTTCTCTCACATAATGTCTTCATGTCCCAAGTTTAAAATATCGATGGAAGAATGTTCATGTGTTCTAACTTAACCCACACCCATTAACTTTCCTTGTGTACCAGGGAACTGGGAGTATTGCTTTTATGTGGCTGAATTCCAGGGTATGGTGGAAGTTGGAGAGATGGGGAGGCTAGACATGTAGGTTTCAGGTGGTCATAGATGGCTCTGAACGTGTGTAGTGATTTGAGTTTCATTACCTGAGCTCTTCTTTCTGCTTTTGGTTCCTGCTCGAAGGTGCCCAGATGTCTTTCTAAAGGGACATGCCAGTGGTTAGGGGAACATGTCAGCTTTCTCAGTATGGATCATGCTATTCTCTGGAGGACTAACCTTTCTAAGAGGGGCGGTCTGTTAGGTACCATTTTCCTGCACCTTTAAACAACAAATGCAATCACTTTGCTGTACACCAGAAACATTGTAAATCAACTATACTTCAATTAAAAGACATTAGCCCCAAGAGCTTAGCAGTTTTATCCCCATTTTACAGATGAAGAAATTGAGGCACAGAGACATGAGGGAACTGACTCTAATATTCAGCCAACAGGCAGTCGAACTAGAATCAAACCTGGGTCTGATTTGAAAGCCCAGACTCTTTTGCACTCACCATATAAACAGTGTGGAAATATTGGCCATATTGCTCAGTCCAGTTTGTTTATACCTTCTCTGTATTTACTGTATTAAAGCTATTTGGTTTATAATCAACAGAAATGAGCTGTAGCAAACAGTTAAAAAAGAGGGGTTTTATTGAGGGGGAACTAGGTGATAACATAAGGAACCCCAGAAAGTAGTAGATAACAAAGAATCAATAAAGGCAAGAACTGGGAATTCTCTGGTGGTTCAGAGTTTGGGACTTGGTGCTTTCACTGCTGGGGGCCCAGGTTCAATCCCTGATTCAGAAACTAAGCTCACACAAGCCAACCAGGTGTGCCACATGACCTAAGCTCAAGATTCCATGATGCTTCTCTTAGAGTACCATGAGTGAGTGAGTGAAAGTCGCTCGGTTGTGTCCGAGTCTTTGTGATGCCATGGACTATACAGTCCATGGAATTCTCCAGGCCAGAATACTGGAGTGGGTAGCCATTCCCTTCTCCAGGAGATCTTCCCAACCCAGGGATCAAACCCAGGTCTCCCACATTGCAGGCAGATTCTTTACCAATTGAGCCACCAGGGAAGCCCAAGAACACTGGAGTGGGTAGCCTATCCCTTCTTCAGCAGATTTTCCCAACCCAGAAATTGAACTGGGGTCTCCTGCATTGCAGGTGGATTCTTTACCAGCTGAGCTACCAGGGAAGCCTGGAGTGCCATGACTCAGCTTCAGAGATGTACAGCCCCTACTAAGCCTTCCAAGTAGCAAAGTCCTAGAAGGGAACCAAAGGGCCCAGCTTTGCTCAGGTGCTCATGCCTGGTGTCTTTCAGTCATGGCTAAGTTGGAGAAGGAAATGGCAGCCCACTCCACTGTTCTTGCCTGGAGAATCCCAGGGACGGGGAGCCTGGTGGGCTGCCGTCTATGGGGTCACACAGAGTCGGACACGACTGAAGTGACTTAGCAGCAGCAAGTTGGCAGAAGGGGAGGTCACAGAGTCGCACCTCTTTCCAGAGGGTACATTATTGTGAGCCAGGAAGACATCCCAAGAGGTCTCAGCAAGCTAGTGTTGGAATGTTGGAATGCTTCATCTGACTGCTGTTTTTCCTTCTCCGTTCCCAGCAAAGACCAACTAGCTTTGATTCAAATCAACACATAAGCCAGAGGTTTTCCTGGTGGTTCCGTGGTAAAGAATCTGCCTACCATTGCAGGGGACACGGGTTCGATCCCTGATCCAGGAAGATCCCAAATATCACGGATCAACAAAGCCTGTATGCCACAACTATCAAGCCTGTGCCCTAGAGCCCAGGAACCACAACTACTGAGCCCATGAGCTGTAGCTACTGAGCCATCACGCCCTAGAGCCTGTGCTCTGCAAAAGAGAAGCCAGTGCAGTGAGAAGCCTGCACAGCAAAGAAGATCCAACACAGCTAAAATAAATAAATTAGTTAAAAACAATTAAAATTATGTTTAATTAAAATTAAAACAGAAACCAGAAACCAGGAGCTAGGAGAAAGGACCACATTGGGCTGACTTATCTTTTAGGGTACCTTGATCTTGCCTGCTAACAAAGTTGGCTCAGAAGTGGATCCATAAGATAAAAAGAGGGAAGAGAAGCAAAGAATAGGGCGTGAGAAGGGAGTGAGGAGCAGGGCAAAAAAGTTTAAATGATAGTCTGCTCTGAAAGTATGACCCACGGGGTGGAGGGAGGAGAAACCACGCTCAGCTTGTTTGGAATGACTCCGTTCCCATCCTGACTGACACACAAAATGGATATCGGGCGTATCACCACCATGGCGCTCTCTTGTTTTCATCAGTCACAACATGGTAAGCTCAGCCCCCACGTCAGTGTGTTAGACGGCAGAATCTGTGATCAGCAAAGCGAAGCCCCATTAGCAGACAAGACAATTTCATCAAACAAAATTTCACAAATAATATATTGCTGTTTGTCATCGAGACACTTAATACACCAGGGGCTGCTCCCAAAGCTTCCATAATCAGTTTCTGCTAACTTGCCCATTCTCTGGCTATGTGAGGGTGCTGGTAATTTCATATTTTACACACCCACGGAGGTTACGGTAATGGATTCAATTCTGGAAAGTGCTGTAATGACTTTGAATGAACTTGAAAGGTTTTTGCATTTGTTTTCAGAGAGAGTGATTCAACCTCTGCCACACGGGCCTGATCCGTAAAGACTGGACGAGAAAACGGTGGACTAGCTTTCCTTAGAGACAGCTGTCTTCTCGTTATAACCTCCCTGCTCACGAGGCAGGCCGGGCTCTGCACTGAGACACTTGACTTCCTTTTTATCTGGATCTTGACGGTGGCGGAGATCACCTCTGAACATCTGAAGGAAAAAAAGGCAATTATTGAAAAATTCTCCTAGAGTGATTTGGCTTTCCTAACTCTATCCTTTTTTGAAACAAACACCCAAAAAGTTAAGCTGGCAGAGGTGAGACATAGACATTTTCCTCTTGACTCTGGCCCTTCTGAAACCATCTCTGTATATTCAGCTTTCTTTGGTTTCTGAGCTGCCTGTCTCCTTTAAGCTGGTCGGGAATGACCGTGGAAGGCAACAGGGGAAAAGAAGCCTTTAACTCTGTTGCAGTAGCCCCAGGAGCATGGCGTTTGTGATACAATGATCAGAGAGGGTTTCCTGACTCCCTGACATTGACTGAGTGCTTTGTATAAGGAGAACATTTATTTTATTTTTTAAAACTTTTTATTTTGTATTAGGGTATAGCTGATTAACAATGTCATGATGGTTTCAGGTGGACTCAGTGAAGGGACTCAGCCATACATATACAGGCATCCATTCTCTCCTAAGCTCCCCTCCCAGATACATAACTCTGAGTTACATACATAACTCTGCTCACATAACACTGAGCAGAGTTCTATGCGCTACACAGTGAGTACTTGTTGGTTGTCCATTTTAAATGTAGCACTGTCTACATGCTGATCCCAAACTCCCCAACTATCCCATCCCCCCGTGCTTCCCCTCAGCAATCGTAAGTTCATTCTCTGAGTCTGTGAATCTGTTTCTATTTTGTAGATAAGTTCATTTGTATCATTTCTTTTTTGATTCCACATTTAAGGGATGTCATGTGATATTTCTCCTTCTCTGTCTGATTTATTTCACTCTGCGACAGTCTCTAGATCCATCTGTGTTGCCACACATGGCATTATTTCATTCTTTTTAATGGCTGAGTAATATTCCATGGTTTATATCTTTTTTATCCACTTCTCTGTTGATGGACATTAAGAGTTCTTCCATGTCTCGTACAAGGAGAACATTTAATCTGTTGAATTCCTTTAAAGTGACCCAATCCTTTTTACAGATTACAAAATCAAGGCTCAGTAAGGTTAAATAACATACTTGGGTTTCCCAGTCTGTCTGGTTACAACCCCTGTGATCTTAACCACTCTGCCATGCTACCACCGGTGTGCTGGCAAACTTTAGCAACCAGCTTCTTGCAAAAAACAAAACCAAAAACCAAAACAAAACTAATCAAAATTCTGATTTGTAGAGGTTGTCAGTTACTGTGGTGTATATACTCCCAGCATGACTGATCTCAGGCTGCCAAGGTGAGGTTGTGGAGTAACACGGAGCAACACGGCGAGCGATGGGTACTGCTCCCCGCCTAAATACCTCTCAGAGCTGTTCATGTGACCCACCATGGACTCTGGTTTCTGTTGTTTCCCCAGTAATCCAGCTCAGACTGCTTTGGTTTGGAGCTCACTTTGATCTCAGATGAACTGGTGGATACATCACTTTGGTTCTGTCTTCTGATTTTCCCTATGATTCAGACTCACTTCCAGGGAAAACACTTCATTCATCTCTCGTTTGACACCGCTGCTGAGATGACCTTCCCATTGAAACTTGGATCTGCATAGAACCCATTTTTTTCTGAAATTTGTTAATGTCTCAGCCAGTTGCAGTGCGTGAGGATGGTGAGGTGTCCTCTCTCGAGAGTACGTGGGTGTTCTGGTTGGTTGAGAGATGGGCTGCAAACTCACTCAAACATGCCATGTTGGAGCCAACATGAATGGGTTGACAAAGCACAATGGGCTCTTCAAGTGGGAGAGAGTTTGGAGGATCTGCCTCTTCTGGAGTGGACAAGGAGTCCTTCTCCAGACTCTACAGGAGCAGGGACTCTGGAAGAAATCTATGAGTTACTTGTTGGTCTTCAGTCGCTCAGTTGTGTCTGACTCTGTGACCCCACGGACTGCAGCATGCCAGGCCTCCCTGTCCATCACCATCTCCCAGAGTTTTCGCAAACTCCTATCCATTGAGTCAGTGATGCCATCCAACCATCTCATCCTCTGTCGTCCCCTTCTCCTCCTGCCCTCAATCTTTCCCAGCATCAGGATCTTTTCCAATGACAAGTTACTTACCACTCCTCAGTAAGGAGCAAGCCAGTGATCAGACTCCACGCTTGCTCCCCAGGGTGCAATTAGGCCATTTTGATGATGTTCTCATCTTTAAACCAGAGGGGCCTCTGGGCATGCTGTCCGGTAGAGGGTGGCAGAGCTGGGTTTAATAAGGAAGAAGTGAACCAATGAGAAAGAAGGATCTCTGAATCTCAAAGAGCCCCATGAGTTTGGTGGGAGATGGATGGTGGCTGAGACTGGGATGGGGATGGTGCCTTGGGACACCCAGGGAGGATGTGTAGGCTGCTGAGAAGAGAGAGAACACCAAGGAACAAACCTCTCTGGCTTTCTGGAGGGTTATGGAAGGTTTCCTGTACCCACTGCTGAAACGGGGGGTGGCAATAGCTTTTGCCTCCTGCGGTAGCACCTGGGAAAGACCCAACACAGTGTCTGGTGCCTTGTAAGCACAGAGTGATGTTAGTATTGTTCTAACAGGGACCTGTTAGGGTCCCTGGTGCATCACCTGTCGGGGGGCTTCAGTAGGAGCTGGGAGGCAATACGGAAGTTTGGCCAAGAACTGGTGGCAGGTGGCAGGGCTCAGGGCAGGGGAGAGAAATCTCACTGAGGGATCCAGGAAGAGCCTGGGGGTTCCTGTGGTTTGGGCTGGGTGCTGGGACAAAGAAGGCATCTGAAGAGTGGCTCCATCAGGGGATTCCCTGGTGGTCCAGAGGCTAAGATTCTACGTTCCCAGTGCAGGGGGTCAGGGTTCGATCCCTGGTCAGGGAACTAGGAGGCTCAGTGGTAAAGAATCTGCCTGTCAATGCAGGAGACACAGGAAATATGGGTTCAATCCCTGGGCCGGGAAGATTCCCTGGAGTAGGGCCTTGGAGTGGGAAATGGCAACTGACTCCAGTATTCTTCTGTGGGGAATCCCATGGACAGAGGGGCCTGGTGGGCTACAGTCCATTGGGTTGCAAAGAGTTGGACACAACTGAGTGATTCCATGCACACGTACAGGGAACCAGATTCCAGATGTGGCAACTGTAGATCCTGTGTGCTATGTCTAAGACCTGACAAAGCCAAATAAATAAACACGTATAAATATTAAAAAAAAAAAGAGTGGCTCCATCAAAAGTAGAGAGCGGAGGAAGTAATATTTATGGGACATCCGAGACTCTTCTGGACACTTTCACATTCATCATTTCCCTTGTGTTGTTCAGTCGCTAAGTTCTGCCTGACTCTTAGACCCCATAGACTGCAGCATGCCAGGCTTCCCTGTCCTTCACCATCTCCCGGAGTTTGCTCAAACTCATGTCCATGGAGTTGGTGATGCCGTCCAACCATCTCATCCTCTGCCATCCCCTTCTCCTTTTGCCTTCAGTCTTTCCCAGAATTGGGGTCTTTTCCAATGAGACAGTTCTTTGCATCAGGTGGCCAAAGTATTGGAGCTTCAGCTTCAGCATCAGTCCTTCCAATGAATATTCAGGGTTGATTTCCTTTAGGATTGACTGGTTGGATCTCCTTGCAGTCCAAGGGACTCTCAAGAGTCTTCTCCAGCATCATAATTTGAAAGCATCAGTTCTTCAGTGCTCAGCCTTCTTTATGGTTCAACTCTCACATCCGTACATGACTACTGGAAAAACCATAGCATTTTCCTTTAATCCTTGACCAAAACCAGTAATGTAGCATCCGCATCTCCAGTTTACAGGTGAGAAAACGAGGATTCTGGAGGGTGAATTGGATTGAGCAGCAGGTGGGGAATCCCAGGTCTTTTAGCGCTTCTGGGAAAACAATGCTTTATCCACTACACCCCTGAAGAGCCAACAGAGAAGTGGAACATGCCTGTCCAGAGAAGGGACCAGAGAGGATGCTGTAGCCCTGAGCAGGGCTGGTGGCTCAGTCCTCCCCCATCCCCACCCCCAGGGGACCCGAGGCGGCCCTGGGCCCCAGCAGCGTTTCTGATGACCAGAACATCCCCCACTTGCTTCATTCCGCCTCTCTGCACGCCCCAGCCCAGCAAGACGCCCGCGGCCTCAGCTAATGTTCCCAAACAGACCTTTCCCCGAGACCCAGACAACAGCCCAATTATCTTGGGCCAATCGCAGGCCTGCTCCCTGCTTGGGGCCCGCATCCAGAGGCGATTTCTCTTTTTCAGGAGAGTCGCCCAGGGACCCGAGAGCTGCTGTGAAGGTAATTAGGAAAGTTTGGCCACTGGAAACTGGTCTCCCCCTCCTCCCCTCGGAAGGGAAGGGAGGGGCTGCATCAAGATGAGAAGGGAGAGGACAGAAAAGCAGGCGCCTGTGTGTTCAGGGAGCTCTGGACCACAGAGGGACTTTTCATGTGTTTTCAGAACTGGCTGGAAGCTTTTCTCTTCCCTGCCACTCCTCCAGCCACACTTCACTCCTAACTCTTCCCAGCAGCTGATGATCAATAGCAATTAAGATACTAATTATGCTCCTTCTCCATTCACCACACCCAGGAACCACTCTGCCTCCTGTCTTGCCCTTTTCTTTCCCTAAGTCCCACTCATCAGCAGGGTCTGTTGGCTCTGCTCCTAGTGATGCTGCTGCTGTTGCTAAGTCACTTCAGTCGTGTCCGACTGTGTGTGACCCCATGGACGGCAGCCTATCAGGCTCCCCCGTCCCTGGGATTCTCCAGGCAAGAACACTGGAGTGGGTTCCTAGTTATGCACATGGGATCAAATAATTTCCCTCCATCTCTGCTGCTGTTTTGGTCCAAGTCACCCATCTCTGGCTCAAGCCACCAGGATAGTCTCTTAACTCTGGATGATCCGTTAGAAATGCAGGTCACCTTACGTGGCCCTACCCTGTTTCAACCCACTGGTGACTCTTCTTTGCTTTTAAAATAAAAGCCGAAGTCCTCTCTGTGAGCTGACCCATGTCTGCCTCGGTGAGGCTGTGTCTTCATCTTTCCCCAGGGTTGACGGGCTTCCACCCACCCTGGCCTTTATCACACTCCTCAAAAAATGCCCCTGATCCTGTCCTCCAGGACATTGCGTGGCTGACTCCTTCAGGTCTGAATATCATCTTTATTTTTTATTAAAGAAAAACACATAGTTATTGACTTATTTGGCAGCGTCGGGTCTTAGTTGGGTCACAGGGGCTCTTGGTTGTGGCGGCCTTCTCTCTAGCTGTGGAATTGAGGCTCAGAAGTTGCAGCACCCAGGCTTAGTTGCCCCAAGGCATGTGGGATCTTAGTTCCCCGACCAGGGATCGAACCCACATCCTTTGCATTGGACAGCGAATTCTTAACCGCTGGACCACCAGGGAAGTCTCCCATCTTTACTGAGACTTTTCCTGCCTACCCTTTTAAAGTACCAGATGGCCCCACTTCCCAGTGAACTCTGCTCCCAGGCCCTCTTTGATTTTCTTCATAGCATATTTCACCATCTGAAACTATTTTGTTTATTTATAGTTTGCTGCACAATGAGCTGCATATTCCTGGGGAAGGAAATGGCAAGCCACTCCAGTATTCTTGCCAGGAGAAACCCATGGACAGAGGAGCCTGGCAGGCTACACTCCATGGGGTCACAAAGATTGGACAACAATAATAACAAAGCTGCATATTGTCACTAGAAAGTGAGTTCTGTGGGACTGGGAACCTTTCCTGTTTGCCCGTCGCAGTATCTGTCACCAAGAAAAGATGCTTGAAAAACTTTTGTGGAATGCGTGAATGAATGCCAGGAGTGAAGTCGAGTGATTTTCTTTTTTTAAATTGAAGTAGCGTTGATTTACAATGTTTCAGGTGTAAGCAAAGTGATTCAGTTGTACTTATCTATCCATTTATCTCTCCATTCTTTTTCATATTCCTTTACATTACAGGTTATTAGAAGATAATATAGTTCCCTGTACTATACCGCAGGAGGCTTCCTTGGTGGCTCAGTGGTAAAGAATCCGCCTGCAATGCAGGAGACAATGCGAGAGAGGCAGGTTTGATCCCTGAGTCGGGAAGATCTTCTGGAAAAGGAAATGGCAACTTACTCCATTATTCCATGGAGAATCCCATGGACAGGCCCGGGAGGCTATAGTCCATGGGGTTGCAGAGTCGGACACGACTGAAGCAACTTAGCATGCATGCACCATACTGCAGGTCTTTGTCTGTTTTATATATATTAATGTGTATCTGTTAATCCCAAACTCATTCCTCTCCTTTTTCCTCTTGTGTAGTCATAAGTTTGTTTTCTATGTCCCTGAGTGTATTTCTGTTATAAAGAAGCTCATTTTTTTTATCATTTTTTAGATTCCATATATAAGTGATATCATATGATATTTGTCTTTCTCACTTCACTTAGTTTGGTCATCTCTAGGTCCATCCAGGTTGCTTCAAGTGGCATTATTTCATTCTTTTTTTTATGGCTGAGTAATATTCTATCGTATTACATATATAGAGACCACAGCTTCTTTCTCCATTCATCTGTCAGTGGACATTTATGTTCCTTCCGTGTCTTGGTTATTGTAAATAATGCTGCTATGAACATTGGGGTGCATGTATCTTTTTGAATTAGAATTTTCATTTTTTCATATATATGCCCAGGAGTGGGATTGCTGGATCATATGGCAGTTCTGTTTAGCTTTTTAAGGAAACTGCTGTTCTGCATAATGGCTACACCAATTTGCATTCCCACCAACAGTATACAGGGATTCCCTTCAAGTCATTTTTAGATCATGTCTAATTGCTATTTCCCCTACCATCTTCCTAGTTGTTTAGTTGCTAAGTCGTGTCTGACTCTTTGTGACCCCATTGACTGTAGGCTTCTAGGCTCTTCTGTCCATGGGATTTCCCAGGCAAGAATACTGGAGTGGGTTTCCATTTGCTTCTCCAAAGAATCTTCCCACCTAGGGATTGAACCTGAGTCTCCTGCACTGGCAGGCGGTTTCTTTACCACTGAGCCACCAGGGAAGCCGCCTACCATCTTTGAGTTAGTGTTTATCTTCATCTCCATCTTACGATCAAGGAAACTGGAGACTGAGTAGACAAATGGACAATGACCAGACCACATATGGCAACAGAACATGTTCTTATGTGGGTGGTCTCTGCTATTTCCATGAAACTGAGACAGCTTTGAGGGACTGGTGACTTCTCATGGTCACCCAGCTAAAGTTTTGGGTTTTGTATGTTTGATTCCACAGGCGCCCTTTCCCCCACTAGGTCATACTCTATTTCAAGGAGATCTCTCCCTTTCTTTGCCCACCATCTAAGTAACCAGCAGTGTGGCCACTGAAGGAAGAGGCTGTGGAAAGAGGGACAGGCAGAAGGGTGAGATGCTGAGGGCAGTGGAGAGGAGTGTTCAGAGCAGAGGGTCCCCGGATGGTGACATGCAGGTTGGCACAGGAAGCTCAAGTGTGGAAGTTCAACCTCACTGTCCTCTTTCTTGTTCATTTCATAAAAGGAGTCTTAAATGTAGACAGTCCATCATTTGTCCCTAGATTGTTATTTATCTAAAGACAAGTATGACTGTGGAGAGATTGGTGGGAAAGGAGCAATTAGTATTCCCATCCATCTCAGTGAAAGACAATAATAATGTTAATTAATAGCCAAACCAGGGAGCGGTGGAAAAATGTAAAGTCTACAAGCAAGAGATCTTCAGGGGCCGTGTCTAAGTTCCTCTCTGACAGGTGCCCGTTTTTTATGGGATCAAGCAGAGACTGCCTGTCTCTTCCACCACCAGTAGCTGGTTCCCGGTTCTTCATCCTGTCATGGCAGGATGAAGTGGGCAGGCTTCAGGGACAGGATACAGAGCCCCAGAAAGCTGGTGGGCAAAGATAAGTTGTGGTGTTGGGGGTTCCCAGATGGAGTCATGATCCCCAGGAGCAAGTTACCCAGTTGGCTCTGGGAATGGAGATAGTGCTGAAAGGGGCACCTGGTGGGATTAGCACAACCCTCACTTTCTTCTGATGACAGCAAGGCATTTTCCTTTGGGCAACTCCTCCTGCCTGGCTCCCAGCCTTTGTAGTTGGGGTAGGACTGACCCAGTACCCCACTGTAAGTCCCAGGAGTGAAGTGTGATACAGACAAGTACAAGGTTACAGCTTGTTGGGGTTTTCATTCACATCCGCCTGATGATCAGTGATGTTGGGTGTCTTTCCGTATACCTATTGGCCATTTGTATGTCTTCTTTGGAAAAATGTCTGTTCACGTCCTTTACTCATTTTATAATCAGGTTATGTGGCTTTTTTCTTTGGCTATTAAGTCATATGAAAAGTGGAAGTGTTTGTTGCTCAGTTGAGTCTGACTCTTTGCAGCCCCATGCACGGTAGCCCACCAAGCTCTTCTGTTCTTCTGTTCATGGGATTTCCCAGGTAAGAATACTGGAGTGGGTAGCCATTCCAATCTCCAGGGGATCTTCCCAACCCAGGAACTGAACCTGGGTCTCCTGCATACAGGTAGATTCTTTGCAGTCTGAGCCATCAAGGACGCTGTGAAGTTGTATGGTTCCTTACACCTTTTGGATATCAACCCCTTATCAGATACATGGTCTGCAATTGTTTTCTCCCATTCCTTTAGGTAGGTTATCAGTAACAAGTCAAAAGGTTGACAAGGATTTGCTAGGATGTGGAGAAAAGGAAACCCGTGTGCACTGTTGGTGGAAATATAAATTGGGAAAGCCACTACAGAGAACAGTATGGAGGTTCCTCAAAAAATTAAATATAGAACTACTATACAATCCAGCAACCCCACTCTGGGTATACACTCAAAGGAAATGAATTACAGAAATGAATTCAGCATTTACATGTCCTTTGTAGCATTATTCACAACAGCCAAGCTATGGAAACAGTCTAAACTCTGTTGATGGATGAATGGATAAAGAAAATGTGGTATTATATTTACAATGAAACATTATTCAGTCATAATAAAGAATTCTGCTGTTTGCAACAACATGGATAAACCTGAAGGCCATTAGTGAAATAAGCCAGACAGGGAAGACAAATACCACATGATCCCACTTATATGTGGAATCTGAAAAACAGAAACTCATAGAGAACTCAGAGTAGAACAGTGGTCACTAGAGGCTGCGGGATGGGAGGAAAAGGGGAATGTCAATCAAAGGGCACAGATTCTCAGTTATAAGATGAATACGTACTGGAAACCTAGTGTACAGCATGGTGACTGTATTAATAATGATGTAGACTTGAAATTTTTAGAAAAACAAACATGATCTACACCTGGCATGTTTCACTCCCTTGGTTGCCACGATTGGTTCAAACACAAAAGCTTGAATTTTTTTGGACTAAGGGTTTTGGGGAGGCAGGCAATGAGAAATAAGAAAGACCATGGTTAATTAGTGGATTAGAGGCATTCTTCCTCTTGTCTGTCTCTCTGGACTGCTGCTTTATCAACCGCTGTTAGTTAAGCCTCTCAGATGACCAGTTTGGGTCTTCTAATTGATAGATTATTCAATCTTCTATTTGTCTGGATTCCTAGGACACAATTACATGGCACAGTGCTGGGATGGCTCAAACTCAGTAGATATCGGTTGGATGAGTGAAGGGAGGCTGGGTGTTGCCTCCTATATACCATGCTTACAAATTGAGTACTTCTCATCATTTGGAGGGGGCTTCCCAGGTGGCACTAGTGGTAAAGAACCCACCTGCCAATGAAGGAGACGTAAGAGATTTGAGTTCGATCCCTGAGTTGGGAAGATTCCCTGGAGGAGGGCATTGCAACGCAATCCGGTATTCTTGCCTGGAGAATCCCATGGATTGAAGAGCCTGGTGGGTTGCAGTCCACAGTGTTGTGCAGTCAGACAGGACTGGAGCAACTTAGTATGCACTCACACACACACCATCATTGGGAGGGTGGTACCTTCTCATGGTTTATCATCTCAGTGGCTCAAACAGCCCACTGTAACTAATGCAATGGAAAGAGACACCATCTGGGGAAGTTTCTTAATTATGCTACTTGTAGAAGGATAAGTTACCAGAATGACAGTATCTGGGACTTCCTTGGAGGTCCAGTGGCTAAGACTTTGCTCTCCCAATGCTGGGGGCCTGGGTTCAATCCCTGGTCAGGATACTAGATCCCATATGCCACAACTAAGACCCAGAGTAGCCAAATAAATAAATAAACAAGCCAATAAAAAATAAATATTAAAAAAGTCCATTGTTAGTTCATAAACAAAAATTGATACAAAATGATAATTGTTGTTCAGTTGCTAAGTCATGTCCAATCCCCATGGACTACAACAGGCCAGTCTCCTGTGTCCTCCACTATCTCCCGCAGTTTGCTGAAACTCATGTCCATTGAGTCGGTGATGCAATCTAACCATCTCATCCTCTGCTGCCTCCTTCTCCTTTTGCCTTTAACCTTTCCCATCACCAAGGTCTTTTCAACGACTGAAGGGATGATAGTACCTAGTGGTGTCTAAGAGTGATTGCACAAAACTAAGTAAGGAATTGATTGAAGGGGAAAGAAAGATGGAGGGAAATGTAGAGATATATCACACCTAGGTACATATCACAGTTTTCTCCAGTGTTTTTCAAAGTGTGACCCGTGGCCCATCTGTGTTAGAGAAACTGAACCAGAATTTCTGGGGGTGATGGGGAAGGGGTCCAGAGTCTGCCTTTAATACAAACTCTCAGGTGAGCTGATGCACGAGAATGTTGGGGAATAGATGTCCTGGCTTTACAGGCATGACAGGGACATGTTTCTCAAGGGTCGTGCACCCCCGAACTCTGTGTGATTCTGCATGATTAAGGCAGGGGTGCCGTAAGCCTGAGGTCTAGGGCAACAGATGGTGGCAGGGTACGAAACTTGCCTTGAAGAAATCAAGAGAGTATGAAAGAAGAAGGGCTTCCCAGGTGGTGCTAGTGGTGAAGAGCCCAGCTGTCAATACAGGAGACATAAGAGATGAGAGTCAATCCCTGAGTCAGGAAGCTCCCCTGGAGGAGGAAATGGCAACCCACTCCAGTATTCTTGCCTGAAGAATCCCATGGACAGAGGAGCCTGGAGGGCTACAGTCCATAGGGTCACAAAGAGTGGGACACGACTGAAACGACTTAGCGCACACACACACAAGAAAGAAAGGTGGGTTTAGAGTAAGATTTGCAGGATATTAAAGTCACAGGAAGTGAAAGAGGGGCCCTAAAAGGAAGTAAAAAAAGTGGGGGAATGGATGAATGTTCCAGGAAAAAAGAAATACTGCTATCACAGTCCACCCCATAGCCCAGGGAAATTGCTTGACTTAGGGATGGTGATAAAAGCAAAGACGCAGGACATCTTGGGAAAGCAACCTGTGGTCGGAGCATTAAAAATATGAAGAATAGGGGAAATAAAGCTGGAATCATGGGTGTAGACGGTGAAGAAGCTAAATATCACTCTGGTAATGCAAAGCCATTTGCTTTTTTAAATACGAAACATAAAATTTACTTTTTAAGTCATTTAAAGCATACAGTTTGGTGGCATTTAAGTACATTCATTTTACTGCACAACCATTTCCAACATCCATCTCCAGATCTTTCCATCTTCCCAAACTGAAACTCTGCACCCCTTAAATGTTCCCTCCCCGTTCCCTCTCCTCTAGGCCCTGCTAACGACCATTCTACTTTCTGTCTCATTGAATTTGACTATTCTATGAAATCCATATAAGTAATATCATATAATATCTGGCTTTTTGTATCTGGCTTATTTTGTTCAGCATAAATAAAAAAAAATGTATTTATTTATTTTTTGGCTGCTCTGGGTCTTCGTTACTATTTGGGCTTTTCTCTAGTTACGGCAAGTGGGGCTAACTGTCCAGTTGTTGCGTGTGGGCTTCTCATTGCGGTGGCTTCTCTTCTTGCAGAGCACAGGCTCTAGGGCACGCGGGCTTCAGTAGTTTTGGCTCCCAGGCTCTAGAGCACAGACAGCCTCCATAGTTATGACACACGGCCTGAGTTGCTCCGCAGCATGTGTTATCTTCTCAGATCAAGGACTGAACCCATGTCTCCTGCACTGGCAGATGGATTCCTATCCACTGAGCCACCAGGGAAGCCCTCAGCATAAAATTTTTAATGTTCATCCATGTTGTAGTGTGTGTCGGAATTTCCTTCCTTTTTAAGGCTAAATAATGTTCCATTATATGTATATACTACATTGGGTTTATTGATTTGTCTCTTTAAAAAATTATTTATTTACTTGGCTGCGTTGGGTCTTAGTTGCCGTACGTAGGATCCTCGTTGTGGAGCACTGACTCTTTAGTTGTGGCGCGTTTGCTGAGTTTCTCCGTGGCATGTGGGATCTTAGTTCTCTGACCAGGGATCCAACCTGCATTCCCTGAATTGCAAAGTAGGTTTTCAACCACTGGACCACCATGCAAGTCCCTCCATTTGTCTCTTGTTGGACATTTGGTTTGTTTTTTAGCGCTTTTGAGCAAAAGACGGTTGTGTCTGGACATTCATGGAGAAAAATGTTTGGGGGGTTGAGGGGATGGGCAGGAGTTTAGAAGGGAGAGGCACTTTGTGGCCAGGCAAGGAATCTGGGATCTGGCTAACCAGGAAAGATAAATAAATTTAATGCTACTATTAACTGGTGCTGAGTGCATGCCTGCTCTGTTGCTCAGGGGGTGAAGAACTCTGTGATAGATTGGCTATGTTTTTCATGTTCATGGCAGGAGGGGGAGACGGTGGCCATGTATTTACATTCCCATCTAAATTGTTTGGCTAGTTTCATAGTCCCTCTGGGTAAGGTGCTAGCTCCTCCAGCTCTTTTAACCAGCGCTGAGGGGCTGCTGGGCAGTGTCTGAAGGGTCATTTCCAGCTTCAGATGATAGCTCTGGTTTAAGAGGCTTGAGCAATTCAGCCTCTGCCCTTGGCAATATCTTGAACTCTAGGATCAATAGTATTTTATTTTGTTTTCTCTTTCCTCCGCTGACTCATCATCAGTGGTAAGAACCGGATAGCCCTAGAATTCTTGATCACAGGAATCTGTGATAGTCCTTCTTCCAGAAAAGAAGCATCTGCTCATTGACTCAAACTTGTATCAAAGTGAATTGTTGGAGACCTATTTCAAAAGGCAGGAAGTCTTCCATCTGTGCCCATTACCTCGGGCTTGATTTCTATTTGGATTCATTCGTATCTTTGTCTTGGGTGAGATCAACCCTGAATATTCATTGGAAGGACTGAGGCTGAAGCTGAGGCTCCAATGCTTTGGCCACCTGATGTGAAGAGCTGCCTCATTGGAAAAGACCCTGATGCTGGGAAAGGTTGAAGGCGAGAGGAGAAGGGGACGACAGAGGATGAGATGGCTGGGTGGCATCACCGACTCAATGGGCGTGAGTCTGAGCAAACTCCAGGAGAGAGTGAAGGACAGGGAGGCCTGGCGTGCTGCAGTCTATGGGGTCTCGAGGAGTTGGACACGACTTAGCAACTGAACAGAAGCAACAACAACACCCTTGGTTTTTCCTGCACAGAGTGAATTCCCTCTTCTTTAGGTGACAGTCCATGGCCCTTCCCCAGGAGAAGTGCCAGTGTTCAGTTCCCTGTGGCCTGAGGGGGCTTTCAGTTGAGTGTGCCCCTTCCACCCCCAGCCACGGGGCAGGCCCGTGATGAAGGCTGGCCAGCCGGAGCTTTCTCCATCTCCAGACACACCAAGTGAAGCAGGAAGAGGAACAGGACCAAGTGTGACCTTTGGGAGTTTATACCTGCGCAGGACAAAGGTAGGACTCTTCCTTCCAGATCAGAGGGTGATGAGTGTTTTCTGTAAAGATCCAAGCGTTAAGTGTTTAGGCTTATACCATCCCTGTTGCAGCTACTCAGCTGGCTCTTGTAGTGAAAAACACAATACAGTACAATATAATACACTGACAATACAAAAATGGATGGGCGTGGCTGTCTTCCCATTAAACTTTATTTACAAAAACAGGCAGGCTACTGGATTTGGCCTGTTGCCAGTTTCTGTTTTAAAATAAAACCATTGGAAAGCAGGAATGTAAGACCCACCTTGTGAAAAGAGCCATGTTAAAACCAACGCAGAAGGGCACTTCCCTGACTAACCAGTGGTGAAGACTCTGTACTCCCAGTGCAGGGGGCCCTGGTTCGATCCCTGATCAGGGAACTAGATCCCGAAGACTGCAAGTGAGAGTTCACATGTTGCAACTAAAGATCCCAAGTGCCGAAACTAAGAGCCGATGCAGCCAAATAAATATTTTAGAAAGCCAACTCAGAGGAAAACAGAACTACAAGTTGGAGAGAACAAACTCCAAGAGCCATTACTGACCCCTAGATCTAGCCATGCCTGAAGGAGGCCATCCTTTGAATAGCAGTTATATAGTTCAATAGTATCCCTTGCTGCTTAAGGCAATTTGATATGGGCTTTTGTCACGAAAGAAAATTGTGAGTCCTATAATTCTATCTCCAGTAGTCTGCTCTTGGAGCACTAAAGTTGTAAAATGCCTGAGCTGGAAAGACTTTAGAAGCAGGAGGAGGAAAGGGGCTTTAAAAAATCTTAACTTGGAGACCTCCATAGAGCCCTGTCAGCTGCCAGAAGCAGGTAGTCTGATCCCATCCACCCACAGCCCACCCAAGACCCCAAGCACTCTTTCAACCATTGATTGATTGAGGAACTCAGTTTGCTAGAATCGTACCCTGATGTAGAAGGGACAGGAGAATGGACACTGATTGTCTTGTAACTTATATGTGCAGTGTGTGTACAATATATGTGCTGGGGACATGTAGATAGAGCATTTCATGCCATTCTTACAACAGCCTAGAAATAGGATCATTATCCTTATTTTGCACTTAAGGAATCAGCAGTATAACTCATCAGGGTTAAGCGATTTGCCGAAAGTAACCAAGACAGTACGTGCAGGAGTAAGATGGTAATCCCAGCTCAGGGGCGGGGGGTGGGGGGCTCCAAAGTCAATATTTTCCCTCAGTATCTTTCATCTTCCCTAACAAGAGACTGAGAGTGGGGCTTTGTCCCTGTCACAGAAGCAGCACGTTCATAATAAGCCTGCGTGTTACATGGATGAAGAATGGAATAAAGGAAAACCAGTGGCGCCTGCCATCCGGTTCACCAGCAGCGTTATAAGCAAAACCTGGCCCATTAGCTGTAAATACCCACCCCGGCTCTTCTTTCAAGTAAATTGGTGGGGTTGTATTAGGAAATTTCTCTTTGCAAAATGCTAACAATGCAGTGGTGCTTAAATTTTATGTGTGTGAGATTATGACTAGATACATAAAGCAGGAGGAAAGAGTCTGCAGCTGACAAGAGCTGGGTACACAATGATTCTTTTCTTCTTTTCTCCCAGCCTCGTTCCCAAACAGTCCTTGAGTGGAAGAGTTTCTTTATGGAGAAAGTTCACAATAAAACTGCTGACTGTAAGCTGGTTCGTGGCACTTGAACGGGGACATGGCGAAGCCTGGTGGTCTCTGCTCTTCTGGGGGAAGAATCAAAGAAACTGGGAACTTAGTTTTTGACGCTCAGTTGCTCAGTCTCTGAGACCCCATGGACTGTAGCCCGCCAGGCTCCTCTGTCTATGGGATTTCCCAGACAAGAATAACTGGAGTGGGTTGCCATGTCCTTCTCCAGGGATCTTCTTGACCCAGGGATCGAACTTGAGTCTCCTGCATTGGCACGTGGGTTCTTTACCACTGAGCCATGTGGGAAGCCCCACTGGGAACACTGCAACTTCCTTAAAAATAGTGACGGTCCTACCAAATCCATCAGCAGCTTGGGTGTGCTTCCTCTGTGCTTCCTCTTGGCCCCTGGAGTTCTGGCTGCAGGGTGTTGTGTGGCAGGGCTGTGACGTGAACTCAGGTTCTGAGACTGATGGAGAGAGAAGAAAGGGAAGTGGGAGAGAGTCAGGGTGCTCTCTTTTCTCTCTCCTTCTTTGGCAGACAATGGAAGAAGGAGAGGAAGATCAAAGACACACGCAAGACGGAGAGAGACTGATGCGGAGTGACAGAAATGGGAGAAGAATCAAGGGGTGGAATCAAAAAAGGGAGAAAGATGAGAGGGTTCAGACCAGAGTCCTGAGGACAATTGAAAGAGGTGCAGAAATGCCCAAAGAGAGAAACAGATACTCAGATACACAGGCGTAGGGGCGCGCGCGCGCACGCACACACACACACACACACACACACACACACACACGTACAGGGAGAGATGCGTGTGTGCATGCATGCACACATACACTCAGTGGGAGAGAGAGAGAAGAAAAGGAGAGAGAGGGAAAATGCAAAGAGAAACAAAATAGAAAGAAACAGGAACCTTTCCTAGTGGCTTTGTGACATTCAACCTAAGAAAAGAAAGCAAGCCCACCCCGTTTAAAGCCTTTTAAAGCTCGTTATGCACCCAGAACTTCAGTTGAGTGGGAGAACGTTTGAACACTTACAGACAGCCTGCCCATGGCCTGAAGAAGCTCTTCAAGGGGCAATGGTGTCCCACTGGCATCCTGTCCACAGTCCAAGAATCTGGACCTGTTGCCCTGGCCCCAGCTGAACCCTTCCAACTGAGGCCTGAGAGCCTTAGACTCCGTTAGAGAGACGCTCTGCTGACACAGCATGAGTTTGCACCAACCCACTCATGCAGCTGGGGTGTCCAGGAGCACCTGCATGTCGGGACGCGCGACACCCCACAGCTGCATCCTGGCGTCCCCGCGCCTCACCGCAACCTCTGATGTGACTGTCATGCTTCCTTTGAACCGACATCCCGGAGGACCAACCATGGCCTCTGTTGGCTCTGTGACCACACGGTGGCCTAAGAGGACACCTGCGACCGGAGAGACTATCCTGATTTTGACAGAAGAGGCTGCAGGCCTTGTGTGTGCCTGAACGTTTGCATCATTCTTTTCCTACAAAGGGGATGCTGTCCTGGAGATTTTTCCATATTTGTTCATGTGAATCGACATCACTGAATGACAAGGTTTAATGGGAAGATAAGGAAATCTTCTCACACCGAGCCCACTGCCGTGCCCACTTTGGAAGAGTCCTGGGTTCCTCGGTGAATGCAGCATTTTTAAAAACAGTTTATTCACTTCTCTTTATTTTTTGGCGACACCTCAGCTGGCATGTGAGATCTTAGTTCCCCAACCGGGGATGGAGCCTGTGCCCCCTGAATTGGAAGCAGGGAGTCTTAACCCTTGAACCGCCAGGGAAGTCTGAATGGAGTGTCTTTGTGTGAAATGTTACCTTGGTCAGATTCTCATGTTCAAGAGCATCTCCACATGTCCCGTCCACCAGGAACCTAGAGGGGGAAGGAGCCCTCATGATACCAGTTTGCTCTTGACTACTGCTTTGCAAAAGCACTATATCATCTCACGTTGGCCTTCTCTCTCCTTGTCTTGTCTTCCTTCTGTTTCACACATCCAGACTCTCTCTCTTGCTCTCAAAATTAAAAGAGGCTAGCAAATGCCTGGGCAGCCCTGACATGCTCTGGCAGCATCAAACACTCTGGTTGTTCTGGGGCAGCTTCTACCAGGGGCAGTCAGCCTAGGAAGTTCGGAACCGTTGTATAACAGGAAATTTCAGCCCTCACCCTCTGTAGTCCACTGATAAGAATAACATTGGGTAGCATGTAGCATCTTTAGATTCATCAGAAAAAGAAAACACAAAAAGATGTTTCTGTTTGTAGAATGAAAAAGAGATGAGTGAAGGGCAGTGAACTGATAAGCTATCAGAGCAGGTTCAACAGGAAGATTTTGTCTTGAGTTAATTGAAGGCAGGGAATGAGTGTGTTAGCTCTGGAGTTGGGTGCAAATCTGGGCTCCATGACATTGAGACTCTTCCTTAAACACTGAGACTTGTCTTCCCCATCAGAGAGAGCTGAGACATGAGATTCTCAGCCCCTACCCCCAGATTTGCAAGTGAGCACTGATGGATGAGAACCCTCCATGCTCCACGTTTGTCATTTTGGAAGCTCTAGCTTTGGGATCTTGGACAAGTAATTCTAACATCTCTGTGCCTTGCTTTCAAAGAGCCCACCTGCCAATGCAGGAGATGAGGGGATGCAGGTTCAATCTCTGGGTCGAGAAGATCCTCTGGAGGAGGGCATTGCAACCTACTCCAGTATTCTTGCCTGGAGAATCCCATGGACAGAGGGGCCTGGTGGGCTACAATCCGTAGGGTCACAGAGTCAGACATGACTGAAGTGACTTAGCATGCAATCTCCTTAAATGTAAAACGAGATGACTGTTGGTACCTACCTCATTAAGTTATTTGAATTTGGCAATATTGAAGCACTTAGATTAGTGCCCAGCATACAGTATGGGTCCAGTAAATGTTAGCTATGGCACTGAGGTTGTCATCAGGACTCTTGACTAAACTTGTGGAGGGCAGAAGCTGGTGGTGGGTTATGGGCTTGAGTAGCCTAACTCTGGGTAGGATGGGAATACAGCCAGGTTTCTTTCTTTTTCCAGTTCTCAGCGTTTCCCTCTATGTCTGTCAACCTTTTTTTTTTTTTTTGGCCTTTCTGAGAATGGTTTTCACTTGCCTCCATATGACATTTTTGTAGCTTCTCCATCAGAGAGGGTAGAACTCTACCTCCAGCCCAGGTGGAGATATCCTGGGGAAGAAGTATGATTAATTTGGCTTTCATCTTGTTCCCACTCCTTGGGTCAATCACTGTGGTTAGAGTAGTGAGGTCCTTGTGACTGGCTCAGCTATAATGACATGACTGTTTGAGATTCTGTGATTGGCCCAGCTTTAATCACATGACTGCTCTTGGGAAGTGTATGTGTTGTTGAAATAAAAGCAGTTATTTTTCCAAAGAAGGAAGGTGCTTCAGACAGAAGTAATAGACTTCTGCTATATGGAGGGAATGATGCTGAAGCTGAAACTCCAGTACTTTGGCCACCTCACGTGAAGAGTTGACTCATTGGAAAAGACTCTGATGCTGGGAGGGATTGGGGGCAGGAGGAGAAGGGGACGACAGAGGATGAGATGGCTGGATGGCATCACTGACTCGATGGACGTGAGTCTGAGTGAACTCCGGGAGTTGGTGATGGACAGGGAGGCCTGGCGTGCTGTGATTCACGGGGTCGCAAAGAGTCAGACACGACTGAGTGACTGAACTGAACTGATAGTTGTTTTTTTAAAAGATCCCTGCATATTTTCTGGCCTAGAAATAGGTCCTCAACCAATTGTCCTCTATGCGTTGGCCTTCATCTCAAGGATCCTTATCTATAAAATGGGAATCTCATAATACTTGTAGTAAGGATTTGAGTAATACATTTAGAACGTAACAGTGCAGGCACATAGTAGGTGCTTCATAAATGCCTTTGCTCTTATGCTTCCCATAGCCAGAGATGCAGGAAGACCACCATCTAAATAACACAAAGCTTTGTGAGCAAATCTTCAGGAGGGCTACCTTCCTCCAGGACCTCAGAAACTCTAAAGCAAATGTAACTGGAGAAACACTGCTCTTACCACTTAGTAATTAGACCCTGATTGTTGTTTATCTGTGCGCTGTACTGTAACTCCCTCTGCCAGAGGCTGGTACTAGAGCTGGGAAAATACAATTTCCTCCAAACTAATTTAGTTTTAAGAGGAAAATGAAAGTTTAAAGTAGTTTAATGTTTCGGCAAAACCATAATGGCTGGGGAAGATTGGACGATGTGAACCAATAAAGCACCTTAATTCTGATAATAACTCAAGGCTTAACTCTTCCCCACATCAAAACCCATCCCCATGCCGGCACTCCACACAGATCCAGCGGATGCTGGAACAATCACTCGTGTTTATTATTTTGAGTTATTTAAAAAATAAACAGCTTCACTTTTGATTTTCATGGAGCCCTAAGGACACAGCTGTTAATGTCATTTATGTAGCCCTGTGGTTAGACTCTAGGAGAGGCCCCCAGGATTTATGCATTTTCATTCCATTCACGTGCTTTCCTCAGACCAATGATTCGATTCACAGGGTAAGAGTTCCATCCTTGGGTTGAAGGTACTTGTTGAAAAGGCCTGAGTTACAACATGGGCTCTAAAAGGGAGGACCCTCTGGCAGCCTCAGTTTCTTATTTATAAAATAGAGAGGCTGAGAAAGACTGGTAGGGTTTTGTGAGGACCTGGCCAATGAGAGAGTACCAAGAAAAGCCGCATCCCTTCATCTGCTGAGCACACACTGTCCTTATGGGGTCTAAGGATTCACAAAGCCCTAAGGCATGGGAGGGCAGGTTTTAGCACCTGTTGACTTTTTTGGGGATGAGAGAGTTTTTAGGCTCCACCCTCCACGTTTCCAAGGTTTTTAAAAAACATGTTAATTGGCTGTACTAGGTCTTAGTCGTGTGAAGTGTGATCTAGTTCTCCAACCAGGGATCGAACCCAGGCCCTCTGCGTTGGGAGCATGGAGTCTTAGCCACCGGACCACCAGGGAAGTCCCCAAATTCGTTGTTAGTTCATTCCTCTGGTTCCCCCATCTCTCCTACACACGAGTGGGTGGTCTCTCTGTGGGTTTTTGCTTTTGATTGTGTGTGTTTCAGTTGTTTAAAGAGAACTTTGGTTCTTTGCTGTTGCCAGGTGACCTTTGTAGCTATGCCTCCTGCCACCAGACCTGATATACTCTGTGTTTCAATCAGTTAACATTTTAATTTATTTTTTATGGTATTTATTTTATTATTTGGCTGCCAGATCTTAGTTGTGGCATGTGGGGTCTAGTGACCAGGGATCCAACCTCGGCTCCCCCTGTGCTAGGAGCACCAAGTCATAGCCCCTGGACCACTGGGGAAGTCCCAACATTTTTATTTTTAACCAAATTCCAGAAGCCCTTTCTCTCTTTTATGCATGTTATCCTTTCTTGCTTAGCTATGTCTTCCCCCTTCGTTCACCTGAAAACTCCTATTCATTCTCCAAGTTCAAACTCTTATTTAATTTGTCCTACTCTCTTCCCTGATTGCCCAGACATAGTTCCTAATTTCCTTCACTGTCTTGCCATAGCACGGTGTTTGTATCTCTATGATAAACCATATTTTAGTTTTACAACCTCACAAACCCTTTGGGTTTCCCAGGTGGCTCAGTGGTAAAGAATACACCTGCCAATGCAGGAGATGCAAGAGTTGTAGGTTTGATCCCGGGTTGAGACAATCCTCTGGAGAAGGGAATGGCAACCCACTCTGGTATTCTTGCCTGGAGAATCCCCATGCACAGAGAAGCCTGGAGGGCTACAGTCCATAGGGTTATTAGAAAGAGTCAGACGCAACTGAACGACTGAGCATGCATGCTCACATGTTTTCCTGCAGCATGAACTGGGTATGTCTTCCTGGTGTTCAGGTGTTTGGTCCACATCTGCTCAACGAAAGATTAGAGTATGGATGGGAAACCAGTTACATGCATGCCACAACCTTCCATTCCCTGCTCATGGCAGACATCACTAATCGATGGGCCCAGGCTCAGGGCTTGCCTCAGTCTAGGGCTTCAGCAGACACTCTCAATCAATTATGTTAACATGTGTACCATTGAACTAGAAGAAGGATGGATTTGCGGAAGAGGCTTACAAGAGCATTGGAGGATGTTCAACTAGGTACATTCCATTACTTGTCTGGCTCTATAAACACTTTGTCAGTGGAGAGATGGTCAGAAGCTTAGGGAACATTTCTTTTTTCATTTTCTTCCTTCCTTTCTTTTTTCTTCTTGGCCATGCCGCTCGGCTTGTGGGATCATCGTTTCCTGACCAGAGATCAAAGCTAGGCCCATGGCAGTGGAAGCACCAAGTCTTAACCTCTGGACCTCCAGGGAATTCCTGATAACATTTCTTTAGAGCATTTTCAGACTCTGTGCGGAGCTGGATTTACCCCCAGAATTGGCTGATGTTGTTCAGTCTCTCAGTTGTGTCCAGTTCTTGTGGCACCACGGACTACAACATGCCAGGCTTCCCTGTTCCTCACCAGAATTGGAGAAAAGTGATTTTCTGCCTCGCAATGGAACAGAACAGCACTCTGTTCCCCTCTTCCTGAACCCAGCAAGATTGCATGCCACAGAGCTGCTGGAGAGAGGATTTTCAGCATGAACATTGAGTAGTGGCTGCAAGGAAGTCTTTCCATATGGGTTTGTGGGCAGTTGGGGCAGATCAGCATGGTCTGCAAAAGGAGAGGTGGAATAGCCATGTTGAGTTTGGTAAACTGTTGGTTTGTGGGCTCAGGTGGCACCACAAGAAATTCCTCACTAAAGATCACTTTCAGTGGAGTTAGTTTCCAACAGTCAAGCTTGGGGGGAAACACCTACCATTGTGGGTGTGTGTTCAGTTGTGTCCCACTTTTTTTGACCCCAGGGACTGTAGCCTGCCAGGCTCCTCTGTCCATGAGATTTTCCAGGCAAGAATACTAGAATAGGTTGTCATTTCCTACTCCAGGGGATCGTCCCAACCTAGGGATCAATCCCTTGTCTCTTGCCTCTCCTGCATTGGCAGGCGGATTCTTTACCACTGCACCATCTGGGAAGCTCTACATACCATAACTTGATCATTAAAAGGAAATGTGTTTGCCATCAGGGAAAGGCAAATTCAAACCACAATGAGACACCACTTTACACCCACTAGGATGGCTTCGATAAGAACAACAGACAATTAACAAGTATTGGTGAGGATGTGGAGAAATTGGAACCTTACTATGTTGCTGGTAGAAATGTGAACAGATGCAGCTGCTTTGGGAAACAGTCTGGCAGTTCCTATATATATGCATGTGTGCTCAGTCATGTCCGACTCTTCACAACCCCATGGACTGTAGCCTGCCGGGCTTCTCTTGTCCATGGAATTTTCCAGGCAAGAATGTTGGAGTGGGTTGCCATTTCCTACTCCAGGGGATATTCCTGACCCAGAGATTGAATCCGTGTCTCTTGAGTCTCCTGCATTGGCAAGTGGATTCTTTACCACTGGCAGTTCCTCTATAGGTTAAACATAGAGCTGCCACAGGATCCAGGCACTCCATGCCTATGAATACACCCAAGAGAACTGAAAATCTATGGTCACACACACACAAAAACTTGTATGAGAAAGTTCGTGGAAGCGGGCTATTCATAGTAGCCCAAAAGTGGGAACAAGCCAAATGTCCAGTGATGAATGAAAAAACAAAATGGGGTCTATAAGGAGGATGGAATATTATTCAGCCACAAGAAGGGGTGAAGTACTGATACATGTCACAATATGGAGGAAGCTTGAGTACATTATACTAAATGCAAGAAGTCACATGAGGCCACATTTTTTTATGGTTCCATTTGTATCAGTCAAATCAGACCTAGATAGTATGTTAGTGGTTGCCTGGGGCTGGGAGCAGGAGGGGCTGGACAATGACTACTGCAGAGTACAGGGTTTCTTTGGGGGCCGTACAAAATGTTCTGGGATTATGTAACAATACGGGAAGCACAACTTTGCAAATGTACTAAAAACCACTGAACTGTAGACCTAAAAGGGTCAGTTTTCTGGTATGTGAATTATACTTTTAATTAAAAAATTACAAAAAAGTAAATGTGATCTAATTTTGTGGTCCAAGAAGCTGAAGTCTGAGATGGCATGGAAAGTCACCATTTCTAGGGGAATTCTTGACCTTCCCATGACAACCTGGCTGGAAGCATGGTCATACTCCAAGTGTTCTTGGATCCCAGTGTTCTTTCTTGTGAGTGTCTTTCCTCCTGACTCATGGCTTCCGACTCAAATCCTTCTTTTCTATTAAGGCAGAGGGCAAACTACTTCTACTGGGGATTCAAATATTGTCTGCATCTTCTGAACATATTATTTGTGTATGTTAGCTGCTCAGTTGTATCAGACTCTTTGTGACCCCACGAACTGTAGCCTGCCAGGGTCCTCTGTCCATGGAATTCTTGTCCAGGCAAGAATACTGGAGTGGATTGTCGTTCCTTTCTCCAGAGGATCTTCCCAACCCAGGGATCAAACCCTGTCTCCTGCATCTCAGGCGGATTCTTTACCATTCTACAGGAACATATATGTATACATATATATATGTGTATGATATGTTATATATGCTGTATATATACATGTACGTATATACATATGGTGGAGAAGGCAATGGCACCCCACTCCAGTACTCCTGCCTGGAGAATCCCATGGACAGAGGAGCCTGGAAGGCTGCAGTCCATGGGGTCGCTGAGGGTCAGACACGACTGAACGACTTCACTTTCACTTTTTACTTTCATGCATTGGAGAAGAAAGTGGCAACCCCCTCCAGTGTTCTTGTCTGGAGAATCCCAGCGATGGCGGAGCCTGGTGGGCTGCCGTCCATGGGATCGCACAGAGTCAGACACGACTGAAGTGACTTAGCAGCATATACATATGGGCTTACCAGGTGGTGCAATGATAAAGAATCTGTCTGCCAGTGCAGGAGATGCAAAAGACTCAGTTTTGATCCTTGGGTTGGGAAGATCCCCTGGAGAAGGAAATGGCAACCTGCTCTAGTATTCTTGCCTGGAAAATCCCATGGACAGAGGAGCCTGGTGGGCTGTGGTACATGGGGTCACAAAGAGTTAGACATGATTGAGTGTGCACACACAAACACATACACACACATATTGTGTGTGACTGTATTTACTACGGCACTTGTACAACATTTTGCATTATTAACAAATGACCATGTTGGACTGTGTGCTTCTCAAGGGCAGGGTATCTATGAAGACTCTGCAAGTGATACAAAGCCAGTTTCACTCTCATTACAGAAAAAAACCCAACCAAACAAAAAATTACCTAGAGATTGAGGAACTTTCCGATGTGGCTCCACTGAGGACTCAGTTCTCTCTTTCCAGGTTTTGGCTCAATTTTCTCAGCCCTTCCTGCAGATTTATCCTCCATCCTCTCAGGTCAGCTCCAGTGCTGAGTGAAAGCATGGTCTTCTCTCCTATGAGGCCCAGCTCGAGTCCCAAGGTTAGTTCTGGAACCCTCTTCATGAGCAAGGGGATGGTGGTGCCCTGAATTGCTGACCCTGGTGCTAAGGGGGATTCAGATGGACCTCAACGTTTAAGGAACAGCAAAATGGCTGGTTTTCTGAAGAAAATTGGGATAGTGTTGACAAAAGAATGGGAGATCTGTATGGAACAATGTGAATTAACCAACGCCCACTGTAGTTCATTTCTTTCTCTCAGGTTTTTAAAAAGATTTTTTTGATGTGGACCATTTTAAAGTGTTTAATGAGTTTGTTACAGGATTGTTTCTGTTTCCTGTTTTGGTTTTCTTACCTGTGAGGCATATGTGATCTTAGCTCCCCGACCAGGGATCAGACCCGCACCCCTTGTATTGGAAGGCAAAGACTTAACCACTGGGCCACCAGAGAAGTCCCTGTGATTCATTTCTGTATCATCAGAACTTAGAACAGGATAGGCATTGAGCAAACGTCTATTAAATTAAAGAAAGAACCCTGGAATAGTAGCTTCCAAATAAAACCCTGCAAGACATAATGGACTGAAGTGGGAAAACATGTGGTATTAAATCCTCAGGGTCTTTGGGGTTTATGTCTAAAAAGCTTAGGCTCTGATTGCTATTAGGGATATTTCATTTAAACTATCGAAGGTGTTCCAGATACTCTGAAAGTCCAAATCAGTGGGTCCCAGTCTTTTGTTTAGTGACATAGCTACTCTTTTAAAATTCAGTGGGAACTATAGACTCTTTGGGGCTTACCCCATAGTCCAGTGATAAAGAATCCACCTGCAGTGCAGGAGACTCAGGTTCGATCCCTGGGTTGGGAAGATCCCCTGGAGGAGAGCATGGCTACCCACTCCAGTGTTCTTGCCTGGAGAATCCGGTGGACAGAGGAGCCTGGCAGTCCATGGTGCTGCAAAGAGTCAGACATGATTGAAGCAACAGAGCATACACTACACACACACACACACACACACACACAGATGCTTTCCTTAGAAAATTTTACATTAAACAATAACTCACCTGGGATTTGGGGAGTTCCTGGACCCCAAGGAGTCTGGGAATAATTACTGACATTGGAATTTGTATATTTCTTGATTCCCCATTGTTTTAAAAATCTTTCCTTTTGGAAGTACCCTGTGTCAGGACTAGAGGGCATTGTGTACCTAGAAAACACACCGGGCGCAGTGTGAAAGCTCCTTAGATTTTCACACAAAAAGGCATGTTCGCTGCTCAGTTAACAAGTAAGTCCTTCCCTGCTCCCAGGAGGGAGTGCAGTCAGCCCCCTGTGAAGAAAGGGATGGGGAGACAGGGAGAAGCACTGCCTAAATGTTTCCCTCATTTGTATGTTGATGAAATGTCGGCAGTCTCCCCAGAGTTCAAGTGCCTGGTTTGGATTGATTTCCCAGCAAGGATCCTGGTGTGTTGGGAGGTGCAGCATATTGGAAGCATACGAGGTTCAACGTCCCAGCCTTGCCCCTGGCTTCCCGCAGGACCTCCGGAAGGCCCGTCCCTTCCCTGTGCCTCTGCGCTCTCATTTGCAAAATGAGGGAATTGGATTAGCCACCCCCAGATAATTACAGGATGTGATGCCTCTCAGGTTCAGATGTTTCAGGAGTGGTGGAGAGACGGGAGGAGAGAGAAATGCAGCCAGGGAAGAGTGTGGCCAGACTCGGAAATGAACATATCAGGAGGTCCCCCGAGGATGGGGCAAAATGATAAATCCAGCGAATGAGTTTGGAGAGCGAAAGGAGAGGACCTCGCTTCAATGCTAAATGGTCGGTAGGTGAAAGCAGTCTGCTGATTTAAAAGGACAGCACTGCAGTAGGCAGCCTCTGAGATAGCCCCAGTGTAATCTACTCACCCTAGTGATTTACTTCTAACCAACAGAGTGAGGAAAAATCATAGGAGGCCACTTTGGAGATTAGGTCACCGGAAGATGCTAAATTCCATCTTGGACCCTCTTTCTTTGCCTCTAGCTTTCTGCTCTGTTTAAGCCAGCTGCCATGTTGAGAGCTGCCCCAGGGAGAGGACTCTATGGCAAGAAATGAAAAAAGGCTTCCGGCCAACCGTCAGTGAGAAGCCGAGGCCCACCAACACCCCGCTCCCCGCCACCGCCACCCAGCAGCTCACATGAAACTGAGGCCTCCCAATAACCACATGAATGAACTTGAACTTGGAAGTGTGTCCTCCTGCATTTGAGGCTTCAGCTCAGATTGCAGCCTTGACTCACAGCTTGATGACAGACTCCGAGAAACTTAAAGGCAGAGGCACCCAGCTGAGCTGTGCCTGGATTTCTGACCTACAGAAACTATGAAATAATACATGCTTGTCACTGAATAATGCTGAGATTTGGGATAATTTGCTATCTAGTGAGAGATAACTAATGCAAGTATTAAAGTAGTGATTTTCAAACTGTTCTCCTTCCTAGGACTTCCCTGGTGGCTCAGACAGTAAAGTGTCTGTCTACAATGTGAGAGATCTGGGTTCGATCCCTAGGTTGGGAAGATTCCCTGGAGAAGGGAAAGCCTACCCACTTCAGCACTTCTTGCTTTGAAAATCCCATGGATGGAGGAGCTTGGTGCAGGCTACTATCTATGGGGTCGCAAAGAGTCAGGCATGACTGAATGACTTTACTTTCTTTCACTTTCTCCTTCCTAGCAGGGTGACTTGGCATCTTTTCGCTACTCTAGACCTTTTTTTGTTCATCTGTAAGTGGTACGCACATTAGAGGATTGCTGTGAGGTCTAAATGAGATCACACATGAAAAGTGCTTGCATGTAATTGGGCACATGGGCAATAAATGGTGGCTATCATCATCACCAACACCACCACCGTCATCACCACCACCATCATCACCAAAGGAATTCAATAGCAGAGGGGTGGAAGCTAGTAGCTATTTCCCATTCCTTTTCTAGTAACAGATAGTATCATTCCATGCAAGTGACTAGCCAATCAGAGGGCCCCATCCTTTGGCAAAAATGATTGGCCCAAAGGGTAGGGGTTGAATTGAAAGGACCAATGAGAGTCATTTCCCAAGATTTATACAAAATTACTGGGAGAAAGGGAGTCTGGGAGAAAGTTTCTGGCATGGGGCAGGATTTCTCGAGGCTGAATCCTTGGAGAGAAATCCTCTAACCTTTCTCCAAAACAAAAGCCATCAGTAATTTCCAGCAAAGCTCTTTGATATTTATTTTATTTCCATTAGAGTTAAATTCCAGTGATTAATGAGGTCTAAAAAAAAAATCCCTGAAGAAATAAACACAACAACAGGAATGGAACCAGACGAATGCCCTCCTCTAAAGTCTATCTGCAAATAATCTCTCATGGTTTAATTGGCCTTTTAGGTAAAACCTCTCACTGTTGCAACTGAAATTGGTTCTTTTTGCTTCAGAGAGTGCTCAGGGCTGATTACCTCCAAGGAATGAGGCCTGAGGGCAGATCACACATGAGGCCTTTTATCTGTCCTGGTCCGGAAAGCAGAAGTTTCACCGGGGATGGGTGGGCAGGAAAATGCTCATCTTGCAGGTATCCTGGGAGTCTCCTGGAGACCTTAGTGATACTCCCGATCGTCAAGCACTGATCTTTTCCTTCTGGGTGGCCAGGATGGGTAATGGCAGGGCGCCGAGAAACACACTGATTTATAGAATAATCCAAGTATAAATTACCTCCTTGAAAATTAGAAAAAAATAATTTATTTGTGAGCAGTTGTTTTTTGGAAGGGATAAATCAGGAGTCTGAGTTTGGACACATTCAATTTGAGATACCTAAAAGACGTCCAAGTGATATTATTGAGAGGCAATTGACTGGGCGAGTCTAGTCTGCAGGTCAAGGGAGAATCTGGCTGGATGGACACATTTGGGAGTGACCCAAATGTGGAGGGGGCTTCCCACGTGGCGCTGGTGGTAAAGAACTGGGCTGCCAATGCAGAAGACAGAAGAGATGCGGGTTCGATCCCTGGTTCAGGAAGATCCTCTGAAGGAGGGCATGGCACACCCACTCCAGTATTCTTGCCTGGAGAAGCCCATGGACAGAGGAGCCTGGTAGATTACAGTCCATGGGGTTGCAAAGAGTCAGACATGGCTGAAACAACCTCACATGCACACACGCAAGGGTGTGGAGGTCATAGGGAGCCATGGCCCTGGGTGAGATCATGGAGGGAAGGAAAATTCTGCTCCTCCTGACCTTGATGTTGAGAAGGTCGTACTTGCTTTTGGTAGGTAAGCTGAGTAGATCCTAGGATGCCCCATGGGCATGAGTTTCTTTCTTTTTAGGTTACCTAGGAAACAACTCCAGTCTTCCAACCATCACTGGGCTTCTGACTCTTAGGAGGGAGTATATCCCAATGTCAGGAGATGAGGAAGTACTCTTCACTAGCTGCGATGATCAATTTCATGTGTCATTTTGACTAGGCTAGGCTCGATGTGCTGCAGACCTTAGGGTCGCAATGAGTCACACACGACTGAACGACTGATCAACAACAACAAGGTAAAAGATGGTAAAACAGTGTTCCTGGGGGTGTCTGTCTGGGGGTGTCTCTGAAAGAGATTAGCTTGGGATTCAGTAGGCTGAATAAAGATTTTCCCTCACCAGTACAGGTAGGCATGGTCCAATCCACTGAGGACCTGAGTAGACCAAAAGGTAGAGAAAAGTTGAATCATCTTCTCTCTTCTTGAAGTGGACTCTCATCTTTTCCTGCCCTTGGACACTGGAGCTCCTGGCTCTTGGGCCTTCAGGCTCCTGGAATCACATTTGTCCCCGCCCCCTGTCCCCTGGTACTGAGGATTTTGACTTTGGATTAAGTATGATACCCATGGGCTCTCTGCTGGTTCTCAAGCCTTGAGATTTGGACTGAATTATACCAATGGCTTTTCTGGATCTTCAGCTTGCAGGCAACTCCATAACTGTCTGTCTGTCTGTCTGTCTCTCTCTCTCTATATATCCTATTGATTGTGTTTCTCTGGAGAACCCTGATTGATAAAGATTCTGGTGCTGACAGTGGTCCTAGCACTTTCTGGGTGGCTCAGCAGTAAAGAATCTGCCTGCAATGCAGGAAATGCAGATCCCTGTGTTGGGAAGAGCCCCTGGAGGAGGAAATGGCAACCCCCTCCAGTATTTTTGCCTGGATAATCCCATGGACAGAGGAGCCTGTCGGGCTACAGTCCATGGGATTGCAAGGAGTCAGACACGGCTGAGCGTACACACACACATGATCCTAGAGGAACAGGATTTTAAGGATGAGATTTCTGAACTGGTTCGTGTTTTCTGGAATGGGCCCTCTAATCTGATTAGATTTAAAGATGCTAATATATTTTCTAAAATCTATATTTATTTATTTGGCTGTGCTGGGTTTTAGTTGCTGGGTTGATGGGTCTTAGTCTGGGTATGTGGGATCTTCTTCCTTGACCAGGGGTCAAACCTGCATTGGGAGCAGAGAGTCTTAGCCACTGGACCACCAGGGAATTCTCTAAAGATGCTAATGACTCTTTTTTTCCAATAGTAAAGAGAACAAGGAGAAGGCAATGGCAACCCACTCCAGTACTCTTGCTTGGAAAATCCCATGGACAGAGGAGCCTGGTAGGCTGCAGTCCATGGGGTTGCTAACAGTTGGACACGACTGAGCGTCTTCACTTTCACTTTTCACTTTCATGCATTGGAGAAGGAAATGGCAACCCACTCCAGTGTTCTTTCCTGGAGAATCCCAGGGATGGGGGAGCCTGGTGGGCTGCCATCTATGGGGTCACACAGAATTGGACACAACTGAAGCAACTTAGCAGCAGTAACAGCAGCAAAGAGAACAAGGGTATTTCATGGCATCAACTGCTTATGTTGTTGTTGTTCTGTCTGTAAGCCATGTCTGACTCTTTGTGACCCCACGGAGTGTAACTTGCCAGGTTCCTCCATCCACGGGGTTTTCCAAGCAAGAACACTGGAGTGGGCTGCCATTTGCCTCTCTAGATGATCTTCCCGACCCAGGGATCGAGCCTACTCCTTCTGCATTAACAGATGGATTCTATACCGCTGAGCCTCCTTGGGAAGCCCCATTCTTGCTTATAGAGACACACGGTATCTGCATTGGCTGCACCTAATCAACCACTTGTAAGAAGCAAGAAACTCAGTACCTCTGTGCATGATGCTTTTGAATCTTTCTAGAAAACTAAGCAATATAATGACGTTGGGTTGGTTTCTCCTAATATTGCTGGACAAAGTGGTGAGAGAAAAGGATGAGCTCAGGGATTTCAATTCCCAGCTCAAGAGAGAAGAGAGCTTCTAGGTGTGCCCTGAGGGAAAGACTTATCTCCTGTAGCTGCAGGGCTGAAATTGCTGAGAATCAAATACAGGACCTCATCCTGTAATTGGCTGAATTATAAAGCCAGTTGAATTCCCAGCCTCCCAGGGTGTCTACTGTTAAAATGAGGGCCATTGATTGGAAAAGAAGGTTATCTAATAGGTTGGGATGGGATGTGTGGGAAGACCCAGATGAAACTGGTGACACTGAACCTTAAATTCTGATGAAGTCCTCTCTTGCCAGTGGAAGAGGTCACATCACCCTCCATGGCAGCGGCTTCCCCACCTACAGGGACATGAACCTTTCCATGCCCCCCAAGGTTTCCTAGACTTGACCCTGAATTGCCTGGAAAAATGGTGGTGGGCTCCCCTGAGGCAGTTGGCATGAAAGATCATGGGGATTCTCCTCCAGACCCCTTCCCCCACACCTCTAGGCTTCTAGACCTATTGTTGTTCAGTTGCTAAGTTGTGTCCGAATCTCTGCAAACCATGACTGCAACACTCCAGGCTTCCCTGTCCTTCACTGTCTCCCTGAATTTGCACAAATGCATGTCCATTGAGTTGATGATGCCATCCAATCATCTCATCCTCTGTAACCCCCTTCTCCTACCCTCAATCTTTCCCATCATCAGGGTCTTCTCCAATGAGTTGGTTGTTTGCATCAGGTGGTCAAGGTATTGGAACTTCTAGAGAATCTGCCTGTGATACAGGAGATGTGGGTTCGATCCCTGGGTCAGGAAGACCCCCTAGAGGAGGAAATGGCAACCCACTCCAGTATTCTTGCCTGGAGAACCCCATGGACAGAGGAGCCTGGTGGGGGCTATGTTCCAAAGGGTTGCAAAGAGTCTAGACCTATAACTAGATGCAAATCCCAACAGATTCCTAAAGGTAAGGTTTGCAGTGTGACCTATGGGGAGGTGTGTTATACTCCAAAGCAACAACCTGAGTTTTCTCATTTATAGGAGCAGCGATATGGGGAACATATATGGGGATGGGTATTAAGCATGTGGTAGGATGATGAAGGGAAGATAAAGCTGGATCAGGTCGAATTGATTGATATGGGCCTAGGAAGTAGAGATTCTGTTGTGAATGCTGTAGCTCAGAGAGTAAGAAAAGATTCTGTTTGTTTATTTGGTTGAAATGTGGATCAAAAGATGAGCAGATTGGAAATGCCCCATCTCTTTTGGATCCATAGACTTAAGGAGATGGGAATGTTAGAGGGGATTTATCGTTTAAGACCTACTCACCCACATTGAGGACTGACCTGTTACCAATATTTTAAGAAATCGACTTGTGAGGGAAGCCAGAGCATCCTTGAGGAGCTTTGTAGTGGCTCTGCTCTGGGGTCCAGAGCTTACAGAGGGAAACACAGCCACTCGGTTGGGAAACCTAAATGCAGTGGGAGTAGTTGGATGTTGGTGTCGGGGCCAGATGGCAGCACTCAACTGTTAGGGGAAGCACTGACCGAAACAGCCCACCCTGGCTGGGCAAGAGAGTGGCCACTTGCATGAGCTGTCTTACAGCAGGAGGTCCTGGTAAGGAACATGGAACTAACAAGCTACCATGAGTCAGAAGGACTCCGGAAAGGTCAAAGGAGAGAGGAGACGCCAGACCATATGTCCTACCAGCTTCCCAGAATCCTCCTTGCTGGAGTCCATCTTGGCTGAGTGATGCACAAGCCACCAGGAAGGAGCCTAAGTCACAGTGATTGGCCAGAGACAACCCAGAAACTAATCCTATCAGCATAAACCCTGAGACTGCGAGCCACATGGCAGAGCAGTTCTCCTGGGTTCTCTTACCCTACTGCTCTGTGCCTGGGCGCCCCTTCCTAATAAAGTCTCTTGCTTTGTCAGCATGTGTGTCTCCTTGGAAAATTCATTTCCAAGTGTTAGACAAGAGCTCACTCTCAGGCCCTGGAAGTGGGGGGCGTCCCTCTTCCTGCAACACAACCACCAAAGACAAGGTGAGCATGGTTAACATGATGGGGAGCAGGATCAAAGCAGAAATCAAGATGCTCTGACTCACATAGACCCCTGGTGTTGGCTAGTTAATCACGGCATTTCTCTCACTTTACTGTTCACCTGAAACGATCACAACATTGTTAATCGGCTATCAGATCAGATCAGATCAGTCGCTCAGTCTTGTCCGACTCTTCGCGACCCTATGAATTGCAGCACGCCAGGCCTCCCTGTCCATCACCAACTCCCGGAGTTCACTCAGACTCATGTCCATCGAGTCAGTGATGCCATCCAGCCATCTCATCCTCTGTCGTCCCCTTCTCCTCCTGCCCCCAATCCCTCCCAGCATCAGAGTCTTTTCCAATGAGTCAACTCTTCGCATGAGGTGGCCAAAGTACTGGAGTTTCAGCTTTAGCATCATTCCTTCCAAAGAAATCCCAGGGCTGATCTCCTTCAGAATGGACTGGTTGGATCTCCTTGCAGTCCAAGGGACTCTCAAGAGTCTTCTCCAACACCACAGTTCAAAAGCATCAATTCTTCGGTGCTCAGCCTTCTTCACAGTCCAACTCTCACATCCATATATGACCACAGGAAAAACCATAGCCTTGACTAGACTGACCTTTGTTGGCAAAGTAATGTCTCTGCTTTTGAATATGCTATCTAGGTTGGTCATAACTTTCCTTCCAAGGAGTAAGCGTCTTTTAATTTCATGGCTGCAGTCACCATCTGTAGTGATTTTGGAGCCCCCCAAAATAAAGTCTGACACTGTTTCCACTGTTTCCCCATCTATTTCCCATGAAGTGATGGGACCAGATGCCATGATCTTCGTTTTCTGAATGTTGAGCTTTAAGCCAAATTTTTCACTCTCCACTTTCACTTACCCCAACACAAAAAGTTTTTGCTGTTTAAAAAAGACTACATCAAATTAAGAAAAAAAATTGTGGTGTTCCTGGAAGTGAAATAGGTAGGAAGCCTACTAATTCTTACCTGATCTGTATACACAGGAAAGTTTTAGGTCAAGTGAACACAAGTGGAACTCAAACCATAAAATCAGAGAATAACATTCCCTCAATAATCAATGGCCTAGGCTTGAGCAAGTTTACAGACCCAGAGCCCCTCAAATGAAGGGGAGGTCGGGTCTTCCCAAGGGAGGACCTGGCATGCTGAAAATTCACACTGTGTATCTTTCTTCCAGCTTGACCCAAAAGATCTGTGGTCTTTTATCAGGGTTGCTGTGCAACCCTGGGGCAAAGGAAAGAGGTCTTTGGGGGACTATCTTTTGGCTCCGAAATGCTTTTGATTCCAGGAGACCAAAATGTCACTGGGCTCTCTGGTCAGAGTCGGGGGACTATGGAGGTCACGTAATCAAGGTGTGTCAGCTCAGGGCTGTCTCACAGTGGGTCCAGTTGTCCCCCAACCACCCTGTGGTTATCCCAGTTCCAGGGCAGGGGTATTCAGCAGCGGGCAGAACCCTACACTGCTTCTCTGATTTGTGCAGTGGGAGCTATTATGGTAGAAAGACCCCCTGGGCTAAGACACGTTGTCCTTGAACTTCAGTTTTCTGTCTATACGCTGGACCAAGCGATTCCCATGGACCCATTTCACTGTGCTGTGTGTTCTCTACCGATTCCGGCAGGTTAAAAACCTGCGTGTGCTTGAGCTACAGCCAAGTCCTAAAAAATTCTGGCAGATACCATCTGGCCTCAATCTTTAGTAATTCTACAGAGGTTTCTAGCGCTTCCTCCCCTCCCCCACCCCGATTTCGCTCTGTACCCAGGAGGCAAAGGAAGTGCTGAATTCTGTCATCTCCACTCACCAATCTTTTATAGTGGATCATTAGGATGGATTTGTCATGAATAAGAGAGAGAAGGGGATGCGTTCAGACATTAACGGAATCCTGCATTAGCAGTCTTGTAAATTCCACTGGAACATTTCATGTCAGGCAATATAGTGTAACTCCAGGGTTTCTGTCCGTGGGGGTTTGTTAAAAAAAAAAAAGACTCGTCCCTTTGAGGACACCAAATTCAACTTTCTACATAGCTGCCCTGGTCATGGAAGAAAAGGATGGCTTAGTTAAGCAACATTTAATGAAGACTTCTTGTGACCCAGGTGGCACAGTGGTAAGTAATCCACCTGGCAATTCAAGAGATGCAGGTTCAATCCCTGGGTTGGGAAAATCCCCTGGAGATGGAAATGGCAACCTGCTCCAGTATTCTTGCCTGGGAAATCATATGGACAGAAGACGCTACAGTTCATGAGGTTGCAAAGAGTTGGACGTGACTGAGCACACCCCTCCCTCCCTCCTTCCCGCCCCCACCCCCTCACACACTATGTCCCTTGCACTATCTTCATGCCATCAAACTTCTCAGGCAAGGAAATTACTCTGGAGAAAAAGACTATCTTTGCTATTTGATAGCAAGGTAATGTGGAGCAAAATTTGTTTTTTTAAAGTTTTTTTTTTTTTTTTTGTGAACCATTTTTAAAGTCTTTATTGAATTTGTTACAATGTTGTTTCTGTTTTATGTTTTGGTTTTTTGGCCTCAAGCCTTGTAGGATCTTAGTTCCCTGACCAGGGGTCGAACCTGCACTCCCTGCATGGGAAGGCAAAGTCTTAGTCACTGGGCCACCAGGGAAGTCCCTGCAGTAAAGTTCTTAAACTTGACAACCCGGTTTGCAGGTGTGTAAAGTGAGTACAAACGTCTCGTCTCATCTTGGGGTTATGATGAGGTTTAGAGAAGAAAGTTCTTGCCAAGTGGCTAGCCCAGCTTCAGAACTGGCTGTTAACTATTACTTATTACCACGTGCCAGGCAGACTGTTTCATGCTTTGTTTATGCTGCTGCATTATAGTTTTTTTTTTTTTTTCGTCATCTCACAGCCATCAGATCCAGCTCCAACGTTTGATACAAGAGAAAACAGTCATGCTCACAATGTGTGACAGTTGGTCAGAAAATGTAATGGATGCCAAACTCAGGTGGGCCCCTGGGGCTGCCTAGAAATTCTTTTTTATTTGCTGTGGTATAGATGATCACCTTTACTCTACATAGCAAAGTTAAGTGGTAGGTGTTGCTATGACCTCCGTGGTACCCATAAAGAAACAGAGGCCTTACAAGACCACGTGGTCTTACCTTCATCGCCATCATTCTGAATCCTCTTAACAGCCCCATCACAGGTGATATTTTCATCGTGCAGGAGAAGCGAGACTTGGAGAGATTAAGCCAATCTCTCCAGGACAGTAGAAGATAGAGATGGGATTCAAAGCCTAGCTCTCATTCTCAAACCCATGGAGGAGAGTGATTATAATTTTCAGTTTTAGAAAAAGACGCCTCATGTTCTAATCTATTAAAAATGACCAATACTAAAGCAGGAGCCTTCCTGGCTCCCTCACGCCTCCCTGCTTTCCATTCTCGGCATTATTTTTCTCCTAAACACTTATCACCTTCTTACAGGTTGCATATGGCATTGTTTATTTTGTTTATTGCCTTCATTCGCTCTACTTGAATATAATCTCTGTGAATACAGAATTTTTTTTCTTCCTGTTTTATCTATCACTGTATCTCCACTCCTGGAAGATGCCTGGACCAAGGTAGGCATATTCATAATAATTCAGTCCATGGGTAATCTCAGCTTCTCCTCTCTGTCACTTAGTAGCTGCCAACTTGCTTCGGTAAATTACTTATTCCTTCCTCACTTCAGTTCCTCCATAGTAAAACTGAGAAAATGCTAATATCCACCTCACTCGGTGGATGTGAGGATGAAAGAAGTTAATGCACATAAAAGGCTTTAAACAGGGGCAAGAACACAATAGGCGCTCGATAATTGCTCACTATGACATAATCCACTGCAGGCCAAGCACTGTAATGATACCAAATGTCCCTTAATGACCTCTACTGTGTCAATGTTAATTTTATGTATATGATCAAATTGACTCCTTTAAATCACTGCTATCGTTGATTTACAGACGAGGAGATAGAGGGACTAAAAGGTGATACGTTTTGCCACCATGTCCTTAATCAGCCTCCAGAGAAGGCATCTTTATGGTACCTCCAAAAGTCAATCATTTCAGTTTTCCTTCTATGGTAGCTAGCTAGCTGCACCGCCATGCTGGCAGTTCAAGTTTCCATTCATTAAACTTAAAAGCTTTATGGAATCAGTGTTGGTTTGTGGAATGCCTCGTGACATCCTCCCTTAATTAATGCCAGTCTTAATGTAAAACCACATTAATAAGACCATTGTATCATGAGGTTCTGGGTGATGCAATTCTCAGGACAATCTATTTATATCCAAAGCATTTAAAATAGTTTCTCCCACTTCACCCTCCCCTCCCCCCACCAAATCAATTTATACTAAATGCTGTTGCAAAATCAGATTTATCACCCTGGGGATTAAGAAAAACGAAGGGCCAGTTTAATGACAGGATTTAGTTCATTATTTATCTTCTAGCATGTAAATTATAGATTGTCATAAAATTTTCATTCTTTGGGTGCCCACTACCTAATCTCAGAAAAAAAAAAAAAATGCAGAAGCCTGCATTACAAAGAGCAAGTGTCTCTTCTCTGGGCACAAGAGCCATCTCCTCTGCCTTCTGACAGACGATAATCTGTCAAAATGAAAAATTAATGGCCGCTCCCTTAATTCATCATTGCCTGCCTCTGTTCTATTAATGCTTTCCCCTCTTCTTCCGTCCCTCCTTCCTCCCCCCACCTCCCACTCTCACCCCCACCCACCCCCATGGCATGAGTCTGTTCACCAGCAGGGAATTGGAGGCAGAAAATCGGACTAGCCTTGGGGGGAAAAAAAAAGATAAAATAGAAAACTAAGTCCATTGACCTCTGGACCCACCGTACAGCTGTTAAAGTGGGAAAGGAATGGTTCTTCTCTACTCATTAAACACAGCAGCACCCCATGATGCAAATGCTGGTACAGCTTGTGGGTACCACCCAGGGAGTCTTGGACATTCTACCCCACAGCCCCCCCTACTCCCTGACACACACCCATGACCTGTTGTAGGCATTGGGTGAGGCGATTATGTTGTGTGGAATTTCAGAGTCCTCAGATTCACCATGCTGATGGTGAATCTTGGAATTCGGTAGGGAAACTGAAAAGCCATTTGCTCCGACTGTCCTGTTTCACAGATCAAAAGACAGAGCTTCAGAGAGGAGATGGTTTTTGCTAAAGGTCATACAAGTACTGAGATTGGCATTGCTGCAAATTATGGATGTCAAACCCAACTGGGCTATCAAGGCGAGCATCGATCTGTTCATTTGTTGTAAATCATTTCTCTCCTAATTCCCTTAAAGGCTCTTCCAAATCTCACCCAACGTCCCTAACTCTTTGTAGAGATCGCACCTCACCATAATAATCCAGTGGGCCCTTTACCAAATATTCCTGGCTCTTTCCTTTGTGGATAGATGTCAGGGTTGCACACTTCTACTTAGCTTAAGGTTAGATTTGCTCATGTGGCTCGCTTTAGGCCAATGAAATGTGAGTAGCAGCTTTGAATTAGTTTTAGTGAGGTGTTCAGTTCAGTTCAGTTCAGTTGCTCAGTCATGTCCGACTCTTTGCAACCCCATGAACCACAGCACGCCAGGCCTCCCTGTCCATCACCAACTCCTGGAGTTCACTCAAACTCATGTCCATCGAGTTGGTGATACCATCCAGCCATCTCATCCTCTGTCGTCCCCTTCTCCTCCTGCCCCCAATCCCTCCCAGCATCAGAGTCTTTTCCAATGAGTCAACTCTTCGCATGAGGTGGCCAAAGTACTGGAGTTTCAGCTTTAGCATCAGTCCTTTCAAAGAACACCCAGGACTGATCTCCTTTAGAATGGACTGGTTGGATCTTCTTGCAGTCCAAGGGACTCTCAAGAGTCTTCTCCAACACCATAGTTCAAAACATCAATTCTTCGGCGCTCAGCTTTCTTCACAGTCCAACTCTCACATCCATACATGACCACTGGAAAAACCACAGCCTTGACTAGACAGACCTTTGTTGGCAAAGTAATGTCTCTGCTTTTGAATATGCTATCTAGGTTGGTCATAACTTTCCTTCCAAGGAGTAAGCATCTTTTAATTTCAGGACTGCAGTCACCATCTGCAGTGATTTTGGAGCCCAGAAAAATAAAGTCTGACACTGTTTCCACTGTTTCCCCATCTATTTCCCATGAAGTGATGGGACCAGATGCCATGATCTTAGTTTTCTGAATGTTGAGCTTTAAGCCAACTTTTTCCACTCTCCTCTTTCACTTTCATCAAGAGGCTTTTTAGTTCCTCTTAACTTTCTACCAAAAGGGTGGTGTCATCTGCATATCTGAGGTTATTGATATTTCTCCTGGCAATCTTGATTCCAGCTTGTGCTTCTTCCAGCCCAGCGTTACTCATGATGTACTCTGCATATAAGTTAAATAAGCAGGGTGACAATATACAGTCTTGATGTACTCCTTTTCCTATTTGGAACCAGTCTGTTGTTCCATGTCCAGTTCTAACTGTTGTTTCCTGACCTGCATATAGGTTTCTCAAGAGGCAGGTCAGGTGGTCTGGTATTCCCATGTCTTTCAGAATTTTCCACAGTTTCTTGTGATCCACACAGTCAAAGGCGTTGGCATAGTCAATAAAGCAGAAATAGATGCTTTTCTGGAACTCTCTTGCTTTTTCTATGATCCAGCGGATGTTGGCAATTTGATCTCTGGTTCCTCTGCCTTTTCTAAAACCAGCTTAAACACCAGGAAGTTCATGGTTCACGTATTGCTGAAGCCTGGCTTGGAGAATTTTGAGCATTACTTTACTAGCGTGTGAGATGAGTGCAATTGTGTGGTAGTTTGAGCATTCTTTGGCATTGCCTTTCTTTGGGATTGGAATGAAAACTGACCTTTTCCAGTCCTGTGGCCACTGCTGAGTTTTCCACATTTGCTGGCATATTGAGTGCAGCACTTTCACAGCATCATCTTTCAGGATTTGAAAGAGCTCAACTGGAATCCCATCATCTCCACTAGCTTTGTTTGTAGTGATGCTTTCTAAGGCCCACTTGACTTCACATTCCAGGATGTCTGGCTCTAGGTGAGTGATCACACCATTGTGATTATCTTGGTCGTGAAGATCTGTTTTGTACAGTTCTTCTGTTTATTCTTGCCACCTCTTCCTAATATCTTCTGCTTCTGTTAGGTCCATACCATTTCTGTCCTTTATCGAGCCCATCTTTGCATGAAATATTCCCTTGGTATCTCTAATTTTCTTGAAGAGATCTCTAGTCTTTCCCATTCTATTGTTTTCTTCTATTTCTTTGCATTGATAGCTGAGGAAGGCTTTCTTATCTCTCCTTGCTATTCTTTGAAACTCTGCATTCAGATGCTTATATCTTTCCTTTTCTCCTTTGCTCAAAAACGACAGAATGATCTCTGTTCATTTCCAAGGCAACCAGTAATGCTGAAGAAGCTGAAGTTGAACAGTTCTATGAAGACCTACAAGACCTTTTAGAACTAACACCCAAAAAAGATGTCCTTTTCATTATAGGGGACTGGAATGCAAAAGTAAGAAGTCAAGAAACACCTGGAGTAGCAGGAAAATTTGGCCTTGGAATACAGAATGAGGCAGGGCAAAGGCTAATAGAATTTTGCCAAGAGAACGCAATGGTCATAACAAACACCTTCTTCCAACAACACAAGAGAAGACTCTACACATGGACATCACTAGATGGTCAACACCGAAATCAAGTTGATTATATTCTTTGCAGCCAAAGATGGAGAAGCTCTATACTGTCAGCAAAAACAAGACTGGAAGCTGACTGTGGCTCAGATCATGAACTCCTTATTGCCAAATTCAGACTTAAATTGAAGAAAGTAAGGAAAACCATTAGACCATTCAGGCATAACCTAAATCAAATCCTTTATGATTATACAGTGGAAGTGAGAAATAGATTTAAGGGACTAGATCTGATAGAGTGCCTGGTGGACTATGGACAGAGGTTCGTGACATTGTACAGGAGACAGGGATCAAGACCATCCCCATGGAAAAGAAATGCAAAAAAGCAAATGCAAAAAATGGCTGTCTGGGGAAGCCTTACAAATAGCTGTGAAAAGAAAAGTGAGGTGTATGAACCTGTTATTGGAGAAGGAAATGGCAACCCACTCCAGTACTCTTGCCTGGAAAATCCCATGGACGGAGGAGCCTGGTAGGCTGCAGTCCATGGGGTCACTAATAGTTGGACATGACTGAGTGACTTCACTTTCACTTTTTACTTTCATGCCTTGTAGAAGGGAATGGTAACCCACTCCAGTGTTCTTGCCTGGAGAATCCCAGGGACGGGGGAGCCTGGTGGGCTGCCATCTATGGGGTCGCACAGAGTCGGACACGACTGAAGCGACTTAGCAGCAGCAGCAGCAGCAGCAGCATGAACCTGTTATACAGAGTGAAATAAGTCAGAAAGAGAAAAACAAATATTGGATATTAATGCATATATGTGGAACCTAGAAAAATAGTACTGATGAACCTATTTGCAGGGAAGGAATGGAGGTGCAGATGTAGAGAATGGACTTGTGCACACAGTGGGGGAGGGAGAGAGAAGGACGAATAGAGAAAGTAGCATCGACATATATACATTACCGTGTATAAAAGAGATAGCTGGTGAGAAGTTGCTGTATAAAACAGGGAGCCCAACCTGGCGCTTTGTGATGACCGAGGCGAGTGGGATGCGAGGAAGAGAGGGAGGCTAAGACGGAAGTGATACACATGTAGTTCTGGCTGAATTGTGTTGTATGGCAGAATCCAACACAACATTGTAAAGCAATTTTCCTCCAATTAAAGAATAAATAAATAAAAGAAAACAACCACAAAAGAACAGGTGCAGAATTAACACAGTCCCTTCTCACTGCAGTGTCAATCACTTAAGTGTCATAGAGTGCCCAGCCCATCAGCCTGCATCCTCAAATGACCAGGACTCGAATATACCTCTGCTGACCCAATCGCCATATGTGGTGTGAGTGAGTGATGAGTTCTGTTGTCTCAGCCATTGAGATACTGGGCTTGTTTATTTTTCTTATAGGAATATTTAGGGCTTCCCTGGTAGCTCTGCTGGTAAAGAAACTGCCCACAATTCAGGAGACCTGGGTTCAATCCATGGGTTAGGAAGACCCCCTGAGAAGGGAATGGCTACCCACTCCAGTATTCTGGCCTGGAGAATTCCATGGACTGTATGGCGCATGGGGTTGCAAAGAGTTGGACACGACTGAGTGACTTTCACTTTTCACTTCCACGGCAATATTTAGTTTATTCTGATTCTGAGATTCATGGAAAAAATTGAGGTCACCAGGTTCTGCTTTTCCACATTCTGCTTTACCCACATGGGTAAAGATATATTTACCCATCACATTCTTATTTCCTCCAGGCTGAGTAAATGAGGGACCTCTTCCATAAGACACGTCATCTTTTCCCAGACTTTCAGTTTCTCCCTTCCTTTTGTTTCTGCCTTGTCAGAAACAATGTCTCCTTTCATGGGCTTCTCCTTGCTTGGCTTTTTATTCCAGTCTCCTTTCCATTTCTCACCCAACATCTTTGAAAGTTGTCTCTTTGTCTCTCCCATTTCTCACCTCTATTCCCTTTCAAACCATGATAACTAGGCTTCTCATCTCAGGGTTCTAGGGATGCTCTTGACAATGCCCAGTGACATGCCTTAGGTCCAGTTAATTTACCATGCTTGATCCTGTTGACTGGTTTGCTACTGTTGATTCTGTCTCCTCCTTGAAATATTACTACCAGGACTCTTGGCTTCCATGACATCTAGTTCTCTTGGATCTTTGCATGCCTCTTGGCCAGTTCCTTATTGAAGTATTGTTGACTTACAATGTTTTTGTCAGTTTCAGATGTACAACAAAGTAATTCACTTCTATCTATCCTTTTTCACATTATTTTCCATTTTAGGTTATTATAAGGTACTGAATATAGTCCCTTGTGCTATACAGTAGGTCCTCATTGGTCATCCACTTTGAATATAACACTGTGTACAGATCCATTCCAAACTCCCTAACTATCCCTTCTGTCTATCCTTCTCCCTGGCAACTGTAAGTTCATTCTCTAAGTCTGTGAGTCTGTTTCTGCTTTGTAAATATGAATGAACATCCCTTATTTTAAATTAAAAATTCAAATTAATAATTAAATTTAAGTTAGAAATCAATAACACCCTTTTCTCAGGATTTTCTAAGTTTTAAGTAGAGTACAATGCATGTTTTGGGTTGCATCTGTTCATAGGTACCAAGAGAAATCACATTAAAATTAAAATTTGAGTTCTTGACTATGGCAAGAACCCTCTCCCAATAAATTCATGAATCCCCATGGTATCCACGGGGGTCCAAAAATCAGAGTTGTTTTTTCTCACTGCCAGTCCAGCTGAGCATCACAGGATGCTGCTGCTTCAAATGGCCCACATTCTCGATGATAGTTTGCCAATGTCTGGGTTTCAGCAGAACGTCCCTGTGTCACTCTTCAAAGCTGAGGTAACCGGAAATGCCCTTTAGAAAATGGAAATACCCCTGCTGAAGCCTGATGCCAAAGAACAGAGTCTTAATGCTTGCGAAGTAAGAAGGAAGACGCGCTTGTGCTGCAAAGGTAGGTGCCCCCTACGTTTGTTACTCGAGCTCCAAGTGTCACAAAAGTGTGAAAGTGAAGTCATTCAGTCGTGTCTGACTCTTTGCGACCCCATGGACTGTAGCCTACCAGGCTCCCCCATCCATGGGATTTTCCGGGCAAGAGTACTGGAATGAGTTGCCATTTCCTTCTCCAGGGATCGAACCCAGGTCTCCTGCACTGTGATTGCGGGCAGACGCTTTACCGTCTGAGCCACCAGGGAAGTCCAAGTGTCACAAGGTTTGGTAATAAAAGTTTCACACCCTTTCCCGTGCCTCAGTGGATCAGGAATCCACATATGGTTTCTGGCCCAAGTGTTCACTGAGGGACCTCACAGAGGCCGGGACTCTGTTCCCGTCACATCACTGGTGCTCAGGGGCAGCGACCCTAGAGTCTAGACACACTCAGTGTTGGTGGATTGGAACTGCCAGCACGGAGACATAGATGGTAACTCAGAAAATGTGACAAGTTCTTGGTTGGAGTGTCACATGATTAAATTGCTTGAGAGTCAAAGTATTACTGCATTGAGCAATGCCCATGTTACAAGTCCTTTTCTTGAAGCCTCAGGAAATGCACATCTTCTCCCCCTCAGTAGCTGGAATTTGCCTTCTTTTTAAAAAAAAATTCACTTTTTTTTTTTTTTTTTGCATTTATTTAATTTTTTGGCCATGTGGTATGTAGAATCTTAGTTCCCCAACCAGGGATCCAAACTACACTCCCTCCATTGGAAGCAGGGAGTCTTAACCACTGGACCACCAGGGAAGACCAAATTCTTCTTCTTTTTGATGCTATGCCTTGCTGTTGAATCTGATTTGCGGTGCTAGATTCTGCCGTCTCCTCAGGGCGTCTTCCCAGGAGTCCCTGTGTCCTTCCTCTAATCTGACCCCTGATACTGCACCCTCACTGATGAGATGTGCGATATTCCCGGATCCCTCTGTTGATTGGAAGCCTCTTACAACTTTCTCCTTAGCGTCTATGAAGTTGCAAATAGCTAGGACTGCCTTCCCCCCAGCACCCACCAGAAGCACTCCAAACCAGCTTTGCCTATGTAAGACCCCTTCTGTGACGCTTACAGCACTGTGCAGGCACTCAGAGGTTAATTCTTTTTCCTCCTACCCCTCGTCTATCATGACCTTGAAGACAGAACATCAGGACTTGTGAACATTACATTCTTTCTCTGTTCCATCCATCTCACCAGTAATTTTCCCCCTCTCACTTGAACAAAATAACACCGAAAAATAGATTGGCTTGATTTCCCGATAAATTGCCATTGCATAAGTGTCTGTTGCTTTGCATGGTTGCAATATTCAAAGGGAGTAAATGATACCGTGCAGTGGCTACTATGAAGATTTATGTGTGGATCCAGGGAGATTTGCTAGCTTTCTTTCTATGTTTCCTCCCCTCTTCAAGTAATAATAAAGATTACAAAAGAGAAATAAGCAGGGTAAGTTCATTTGAAATGAATCTTTAATCAGGTTTCATCTGTTCAGAGCAAACGTCTCCTTTGTTTGAGCACCGCTGCGGAGGCGGGGCCCGGAGACACCATTTTGTAGATGTAGCCGCAAAGTCAAAGCCATTTTGACAGAAATCCAACGAGAAATAATTTCTCCCTGAAGGAATTCTGTTTTCGCTTAATGACGGCTGGAGTGTTCCTGTCGAAATGGCATAATGGGGATTTTTAATTATGATTCTTACTGTCCGGTTTAATGGCAAGAGTTCTACTTATTTTTTTTTTTTTCCCCTCTGAGCTCAGAAACTCATTTGTGAGTGTGTACTTGCCAAATGCAGAGTTTATCCCAAGGTGAAGAAATGAATGAGCTACTAAAAGCTGCCCTGTGCTGCCCAAATGTCCCTTTTATGGAGGAGGAGGAGACTGACCTGGCCAGTGGGACTCCATAGGGTCATGTTGGAGCTGGAAATTCATTTCTCAAGACCACGGGAGAGGCGCTCACTAAAGAAACAAAACTAGCCAATAGAGTAAGAGCCCCAAGACCACGAATCCCCAGACCAACCTTAAACGGCCACCTGGACCATGGTTCAGGCCTGCACCTAACACTTAAGGATGGAGTGGTGTCATGGAGAAAGCCCTTGCTGTCATATTGCTGGCATTGTGTTCCAGCTCTATTGTGGTCCCACCGGGGTTATTTAACCTTGAACTTCAACCTCCAATGCCTCAGATGGAGGCCTGAGAAACCTATCGCAGCAAAAAGTGAGTTGAAATCCACTCCTTGCCTCTCGCCCATTTTCGGAGTTCCCTAAGCTTTCTGAATGCCTACGGCAACGTGGACATAGATACAGAAAATATTGGGTTGGCCAAAAACTTCGTTCCATTTTAAGTACAAATAAAAGACACATCTTTCAGTTTTACCATGAACTGCATTGAACAACCTACTCACTAACTGAACGAATTTATGGCCAACTTTATATTAGGCATTGTGGACTGTTCTCATACTAAATTCGAAGGAGCTCAGGCTCTTCAAACACAGTTCTGGTCCCCATTTACTGACAGAGAGAAAGATGACATTGTCTTTAGGTCCCTTGGCTCAGAGATTTCTCCTCTCTGGACCCCAGTCTCTCCATTTGTATTTACTAAGGGGCCGGAAGAGATATTCTGGAAGGATATTCCTGCGTGCTTTTGTGGGCAGTGATTCTACCCACTCTGCACATTTAAATATTTACTGTACTAGGCTGAACTCAGGGATTTCCTGGTGGCTCAAACAGTAAAGAATCTGCCTGCAATGCAGGAGACCCAGGTTCAATCCCTGGGTGGGGAAGATACCTTGGAGAAAGGAATGGCTACCCACTCCAGTATTCTTTCCTGGAGAATCCCATGAACAGAAGTGTCTGGCCAGCTATAGTCCATAGGGTCACAAAGAGCTGGACACGACTGAGAGACTAACACACACACACACACACACACACACACACACACACACAGGATGAACTCACAAAGCACTTTGTAAGGAGGTCCTTCAAAAGTTGTGTGAACTCCACTCGGGTTCCAGAAAGTGGTGATAAAGTGAAATCAACAAAGAGTTCTGAGTCTTGGGGGACAGCTGTGCTGGAACAAAAAGATCTATTGTCTTGTTGCTGCTGTGGCCAGCCAAAGACTAGATGACAGCAGAAACACAGAGTTCTGTGTAAGATGACAGGCCGGGTCTCCACTGTAATTAGCTAGGAGGAATCAGCCAGGGGGTGGGTCTTGGGGTGGGAGGAGAGGTGGGGAAGGGGTTAACCAAAGACTGGAGGCCTGCATGGAGGTTTTTTGAGCCAGGCTGGTGGACACTGGGAGGTCCCTGAATTAGTGCTGGGCCCCTTGCTGATATCAGCTCACTTAGTTCTCCTAAGAGCCATGGGAGTGTCAACTGGGAAAAAATGCATAACCTAAAAGTTGAGAATTATGTCTTATTTGCAGACAAACTGAGGACTTAAGTCCAAAGACAGCCTCTCAGATTTCTCTGAGGGGCTGCTTCGGAGAGATAAAGGAGGAACCAAGATATATATGAGTTTTTGCAGCAAAAAGCCAGGTAGTCGGGGCATCAAAACATGACTATTAATGAAAGAAAACCAAATATCTCGTTAATGAATTAAGCGCTTTTCTTTGTGTTGGAAGATGCAAGAGTCTGGGCGTATTGAAATCATGCCTTTGATATGCACCTCAGCTAGTTAGGCTCAGTATCCTTGAATCCCCTTTGGGTGCACAGTTGGGGGGCAGCTGCAATGGCTGAGAGCTTGAGGGTCACAACATCCTTTGTTTACTGATATGGCAGGGGACATTTTTCATCCGCAGGAAGAAGGAATTCTTTCTGGTAGATGAAGACATTGAAATGCACGGAGGCTAAAATATTTGCTGTTACTTGGAGTAGGTTAAGCCAGTATTACAAAGAGGTCCCCCCACCCCAATTCAGAGGCTTAAAACAACAAAACGTTGAAAATTCTCTCTGCTGATTGACTCCAAGGGGAATGTTCCAGGCAGGTAGGTGGCTTGGGTCACACGTTCATTCGTGGTCTCAAATTCTTTGCACTTATTAGTGGCTGTGCCATCTCCTGGGGCCATATTGTCATTCCCAGTAATGAATCATAAATATAGAAAGGTCACACTCACAAGAGGTAATGCAGGGTTGAGAGCTGTAAACACACACACACACACACATGCACGCACACACAAGCATGCACATTTCCACTTTTATTCTTTTGGTGAGAACTTCCACCTCTTCTCTGAAGGGCTATAAAGTGTAGCATATGAATCCCAGGGGCTTCCCAGGTGGCGCTAGTGGTAAAGAACCCACCTGCCAATGCAGGAGTCCTGAGAGATGCTGGTTTGATCCTTGGGTGGGGAAGATCCTCTGGAGGAGGCTGTGGCAACCCACTCCAGTATTCTTGTCTGGAGAATCCCATGGACAGAGGAGCCTGGCGGGGTATAGTCCATGGGGTTGCAAAGAGTGAGACATGACTGAAGCAACTGAGCACGCGCACAGCATGAGTTCCAGGCGGGGCAGTCGTGTCTCTGCTACAACTCTGTTGGCAGGACAGAAGGTGTTGATGGGTGTTGGTGGACACCCACGGCCCTCACACTTTTACATTAGCCTTTGCCCAGTCTTTGAATGACCAGTCCTTTCCTATCCTTTGGTCCCAGGTCACATGCCACCTCACAGAGCTGGCCCCTCTCTCTGCTGCTGCTGCTGCTAAGTCGCTTCAGTCGTGTCCAACTCTTAGCGACCCCATGGACTGCAGCCCACCAGGCTCCTCCATCCATGGGATTTTCCAGGCAAGAGTACTGGAGTGGGGTGCCATTGCCTTCTCCAGCCCCTCTCTCTAGGCATGACCTTTATCAGCCAGGTAGGATTCATCCATCAGAACCAAGGGACATTCTGAGATGGTGTCCTGGTTTGATTTCCTCCCCAGGCTTGTGGAGGCCACAGAAAGGAGAGAAAGCATGCAATCAACCCTCCTGTTAATCTTACTGAAGAAGAGAAGGTTGAGCAAGAGGCTGCTGGCGGGAGCACCGCTGCAGCCATCGATTGGGTAATTGGAAGCCCTCGGGTGTGAGTCCTCATTAAGGCTGAGGGGTATAGATCATTTTCTAATGACACCTCTTTGATCCCAGCAGCTCAGCGGGGCGACCTGCCTCCGCAGTTGGGCTGCACGTCAGGAGAGCCGGAGGGGTCTGCAGCCAGGCTGCCTGCCATATGCTGTTTCTTATAATTAGCAGGTGCTGGGGGTGTGGGCTGGGCACCCAGAGGGCAAGGTGGCTGCGTGTGCCAGGGAAGTGCTTGTGAGCCAGACAGGGATCTTGGGAAGAGAGAGAAGGTGGCTGGGTGTGGGGTAGTGGAGAGCCCCTGGGCCACTGTGATGTGGTGGTCAGGAGGGAGACCTCTGTGTCCAGATGGTTTTATTCCTGGATTTAGGACTTACTGCTGCAAATGGAGGAATTTTCATTTCTGAAACTGTAGTCATTCTGGGAGGTCATTGAGATATTTTGGGGACAGTTCTTTTGATGACTATTATCATACCCCAGGAAGGCGTTCCCTTATGGCTCAGAGGGTAGAGTCCACCTGTAATGCAGGAGACACAGGAGATGCAGATTCGATCCCTGGATCAGGAAGATCCCCTGGAGGAGGAAGTGGCAACCTAGTCTACTATTCTTGCCTGAAAAAACTCCGTGGACAGAGGAGTATGGCAGGCTACATCCATGGGGTCACAAAGTGCCAGACACAAGTAAGCAATTAAGCACGCACACATCATACTATGGAAAGAACCATAAAATATTAGCCCTCTGAGTAGTCAGTCTTTAAGTTGGTCCAGTGGTTAAGACTCTGTGCTTCCAGTGCTGGGGACTCAGGTTAAGTCCCTGGTCGGGTTAAGATCCCCCTGGTCGGGAACTGAAAAAAAAAAAGAGATTCTTTTGTTCCTGGAACAAAAAAAAAAAAAAAAAAAAATATTTGCAATATTTGAAAAAAAAAAATAGCATGGGGTCAAAGTCTCCCAGACATACAATAAAAACTAACACAACATTGTAAAGCAACTATACTTCAATAAAAATTAATAAAAACAGTATTTGTTATATTTTATTTTCCCCAAATTTTGCTTTGCAGATTTTTGTTTTGGTGCAAAATTTTCAGTGAAATGCATGAATCTTGAAATTCATATTAGGTGAACCTTGATAAATGTGTACCCCAAATCCTTATCTTAATGTAGAATATTACCACCACCTCAGAGAGCTCCCTCAAACCCCTTCCCAGTAGTTCTCCCTTTGTCTGCTGGAGGCAAATACTGTTCTGATTTTTCTATCAGCAATAGTTCTTTCTGTACTAAGACTTCACAGGATTGGGGTTCCACACTGTATACTGTCTTGTCTATGATTACTTCACTCAGTGTAATGCTTTTAAGAGCCGTCTGTGTTGCTACATGTATCAGCAGGTTTTCCCTCTTTCTTGCTGAGTAGTATTCCATCATGTATATACCACAGTTTGCGGATACATTTTTCTACCGAGGCATGTGGGATATTTTTAGTTATCAGCTATTACATATAAAGCTGTTATGAAACATTTTCCTTTGGAACAAGTCCTTTTGTGAATGGGTGTTTTCCTGATCCTAGGTAGATATCTGGGGATGGAATTGTTGGATTGTGGGGTCAGTATATGCTGAGTTTTCTAAGAAACTGCTAGGCTTCCCCCCACCACTCCTTGCCACAGGAGTTGTATAAACAATGTATCTGCAAAGTCACATTTAAGAGTTCCAATTGCTCCACGATATCATTAAGATGTGGGGGTGTCAGTTCTGTTTGTCGGTTTCAAATCTAGTCATTCTGGTGGGAGTGAATGGTGGTTCTGGTGGTACTTCATTTAGTTTTAATGTGTTTTGCCTGATGACTTTTGATGTTGAGCACTTTCCCTATGCTTACTGGCCATTTGAATACATGGAGTCTTCTAAAAAAAATCATTGGCCTGTTTAAAAAAAAATGGATTGTTTGTTTTTTATTCTGGATAAAAGTATGGACTCCATTCAGTGAGTGCTGTGTTCTCAGTCATGTCTGACTCTGTGACTCTGTAGACCACCAGGCTTCTCTGTCCATGGAATTTTCCAGGCAAGAATACTGCAGTGGGTAGCCATTTTTTCCTCCAGGGGATCTTCCTGACTCAGGGATCAAACCTGAGTCTCCTGCATTGCAGATGGATTCTTTACCACTAGCGCCACCTGGGAAGCCATGATTCAGTGAGATCAGAAGGCAATTCCTGCTCCTCCACTTATCTGGATGGCCATGGTTAAGCCACTTTAACTCCCTGGCATACAATTTTCTCATCTGTAAAAAGAGGATAAATGCTTGAACACAGTTAATAAAGTTGTTTGGCGGATAAAGGACTTCCCAGGTGGCACTAGTTGTAAAGAACCCACCTGCCATTACAGGAGACTTAAGAGATGCAGCTTCAGTCTCTGGGTCAGGAATATTCTCTGGAGGAGGGTGTGGCAACCCACTCCAGTATTCTTGCCTGGAGAATCCCATGGACAGAGGAGCCTGGCGGGCTGCAGTCCATGGGGTCGCAGAATCAGACACGACTGAGGCGACTGAGCACACACGCACGAGGATAAAGGGGACATTGAATTGAAAGCACGAGGCACAGTGCCTGGAGCACTTCAGGAGCTCCACACATCGGAGCTTCACTGTTGCTTTTATGTGTAGTCAAGGTGGCAAAGCCAGAGCTTGGAACGTTGCAGGGGTCTACTCTATGTTTGCAAACTGAAACTACCTACACTACTCCTAAATGCCTTTGTGTTGATGCAACAGGGGTGAAAAAAAAGATGCTGGAGGCGGTCCTTGAGAGGACATGGCCATGGGTTGATCCACAAACTGGACCCGGGCCATTGGAGGGTCCTCACCCAACCCTCCATCCGTGGAATACATACTCCTCACATCGTTTCCGCAGTGGGAGCTGTTCCAAGGGTGCTGCCGTGAGGAAGCGAGGTGTTGAAACCACCCGGATGGGACAGTGCCTGAACCCCATAGAGGTGTCTCTGTATACTGCTAAGATTCTGTGGTCAGGCGCTGAGCTCTGCTCACTCTGCAGCCACCCGAGATAGGCCTTGGATGCAAGTTCCCTTGTTTATTATTATCGACCAATCTGGCTTAAAACTCAACATTCAAAAAACTAAGATCGTGCCCTCTGGTCCCATCACTTCACGGCAAATAGAAGGGGAAAAAGTGGAAACAGTGAGAGATTTTATTTTCCTGGGTTCCAAAGTTACTGCAGCCATGAAATTAAAAGACACTTGCTCCCTGGAAGGAAAGTAATGACAAACCTAGATAGCATATTAAAAAACAGAGACATCACTTTGCTGACAAAGGTCCGTCTGGTCCAAGCTATGGTTTTTCCAGTAGTCATGTATGGATGTAAGAACTGGACCATAGGAACGCTGAGCACCAAAGAATTGATGCTTTAGAATTGTGGCGCTGGAGAAGACTCTTGAGAGTCCTTTGAATTGCAAGGAGATCCAACCAGTCCATCCTAAAGGAAATCAAGCCTGAATACTCATTGAAAGGACTGATGCTGAAGCTGAAGCTCCCATACTTTGGCCACCTGACGTGAAGAACCAACTCATTGGAAAAGACCCTGATGCTGGGAAAGATTGGGGGCAAGAAGAGAAGGGAGCAACAGAGGATGAGATAGTTAGATGGCATTACCGACTCAGTGGACTGAGAAAACTCTGGGAGACAGTGAAGGATAGAGAGGCCTGGTGAGCTGCAGTCCATGGGGTTGCAAAGAGTCAGATACAACTTAGCAACTGAACAACCACCACCAATCTGGAGTGATCTGCCTCTCTCTTTGATCTTTCCTTGCCTTCTCTGTACGGAGGCCAGCTTGTGTTGCAAATGAACAGACTTGAGATGTTTCAAGTACTTCTACAGATCTGATTCCACTTCCTTCTCACTACCGTCCTTTTAGGTAGGTGTTGTCACCCACAGAATTTTCTCATTCCATTTATACTTAAAATATTGATCTGTGTCATTTATTGGCACCAACTCTGCCAAGTGTTAGTGGCTCAGTCGTGTCTGACTGTGACCCCATGAACTATATCGTCCATCAGACTCCTCTGTCCATGGAATTCTCCAGGTAAGAATATTGGAATGGGTTGCCAGTCCCTTCTCCAGGGAGTTGACTTAAATTACTTAAAAATATTAATCTGTATTATTTATTGGCACCAACTCTGTGCCAAAGACCATGTCAAATATTTGCCATGTGTTTCTAATCCTATAGCAATGCTCCAAAGAGGATTGTGCTGGCCCGTTTTGCTAATTAGGAAGCTGAGACTCCAAGAGGTGAGACGGTACATTCAGTGTGACCGGATGGGGTAGTGGCTATATCAGGATCCATGTGTCCCTATTTTTAGAGTCTACATTTTCCCCACCTGTCCCTCGCTGCTTGCACCTTGGTGGGAGGTGGGAGGTGGCCCCCGTTAATCTGCCCAAGTTAAATTTGATTCAGATTGCTTCCTAATGAAAACTGTCCAGCCAGGATCTCAGCAAGATTCGTTATGGAGTAACTGACAGCCAGAGATTGCCAATGCAAAGTAATTAATATGGAGTAATGATGAGTGATAAGAGATGAAGATCTAAAGTGAACTATTAAATGACAATATCATTTTCTTGTCTTCTTCCTTTATGCACAGTGACAGGAAGAGAGTTGACATGGTAATTTTATAAAGCTCTCTGACACTTCCTGTTAACTCCCCTCCATTAGCATAGTATGATAATTGGCAAGAACAGACACGTGGGAATAGGAAACACACGCTTGGTAGATGGAGAGGTGCCTCACAAAGGGATGCGGTACCCTTGCTTCTCTCAGGGCTCAGAATCCCAAAGCAGATCCAAATGGTGCACTCAAAATGATGAGTATTTCTTTGGGCACATCTGTGAGTAGAGAATGTGCTAGAATAGCACAGACAGAGGGAAAAGTGGACTTTCTTCCTCTGATCCTTTGTTCATATTCTGGCTCCATTTGGTACACATTTCTATCTCTGTTCCCTTCGCCTCAATGTTACCCATCCTTCAAGGCCCCCTGACTCTCCTGTAGCCAGACTTCTCCATCACATTCTTATTTCCCTTGACTTTGAATATACTTCTGGGGACAGAAGTAGACTTTAGAGTTTGTCTAAGACTGTGGGTAATGTGTGAGCAGGGGTCTCCAATTCCTGGAGAATTTCTATAACCCAAATTCCTTTACTTTTTTTAAAATTTATTTTTAATTGGAGATACAATTGCTTTACAATGTTGTGTTGGTTTCTGCCATACAACAATATGAATACACACACACACACATACACGCACAAACATCCCCTCCTTCTTGGTCCTCCTTCCCACCTCCCACCCCACCCCACCTCTCTAGGTCAGTACAGAGCACCAGGCTGAGTTCCTGTGTTATACAGCGACTTCCCTCCAGCTCTCTACCTTACATATGCTAATGTATACATTTCAATGCTACTCTCTCAATTCGTCCCACCCTCTCCTTCCCCACGCTGTGTCCGCTAGTCCATTCTCTACGTCTGTGTTTCTGTTCCTGCCCTGCAAATAGGCGCATCAGGACCTTTTTCTAAATTCCATATACATGCGTTAATATACAGTATTTGTTTTTCTGACTTATTTCAGAAAGAGAAGGCTCTAGGTTCATCCACCTCAGTTCAACTGACTCAAATTCTTTCCTTCCAAACCCCTTACTTTTATTTATTTTTAAAAAAATTATTTTATTGAAGTATAGTTGATTTACAATGTTGTGTTAATTTCAGCTGTACAGTAAAGTGATTCTGTTATACACATATATAATTCTTTTTCATATTTTTTTTCCATTCGGACTGATCACAGGATTTTTTTTTTTAAATAAAAGAATATTTTTTTGCTACACTGTGTGGCTTGCAGGATCTCAGTTCCCTGACCAGGACTTGAACCTGGGTCCTGGCAGTGAAAGCATGGAATCCTAATCACTGGACTACGAGGGAATTCACTGCATGCATGCTAAGTCACTTCAGTCGTGTCTGTCTCTTTGTTACCCTATGACTGTAGCCCACCAGGCTCCACTGTCCATGGGATTCTCCAGGCAAGAATACTGGAGAGAATTGCCATTCCCTTCTCCAGGGCATCTTCCCCACCCAGGGATCGAACCTGAGTCTCCTGCGTCTCCTGCAGTGCAGGCAGATTCCTTACCACTGAGCCACCAGGGAAGCCCAGGGAAGTCCCTTCAGGATATTGAATGTAGTTCCCCGTGCTCTACATAGGACTTTGTTATTTATCCATCTTATGTATACTAGCTTGAATCTGCTAATCCCTAACTCCCAATCCATCCCCAATTCCTTACTTTTATGGAGGGGAATCTGAGCCCAGAGAGGCTCCAGGGATCCCAATGAATGGAGCTAAAATTTGTTGAGTCATGGGAGTTGTTTTTTGATTCAAAATCTTTGCCTGAGATCCCCATATTACCAGTAGAAACAACAGAGTTATATGGGATGAATTGAATAGTGTTCTCCCTCCCTGCCCCCTGCCCCATTGATATCTTGAAGTCATAACACCCTCAGTAACTCAGATGTGAGTACATATGGAGTGGGTCTTCATAGATGGATGGGCCCTCATCTGATCTGACTCATGTCCTTAGAAGGAAATGTAACTGAGCGGGACCCGATGCGGCCCTTCCTGGGGACAGGCCTTTCCCCACATCCTCTGCTTTGGTTTCTCTCTGAACTACCTAGATAATAGTACTTGAGGTACATTTACTGAGTTGTTTTGCAGATGTAAACTCCCACCCCCATTCCCACAACAAATGGAGGATATTAGCTACTTGTTGACTCTGTGCACACAGCCCCAGGCCTCCAGGAGACTAAGGACTGAGAACCTTAACCCCTGTGACATCTCCGTCAGCTGGTTAGAGAATCCTGCACAAGCTGATCACAGTCCCTGTGACCACTGCCCCCCACCCCGCCCCCCCACTTCCCACCCTCATTTTTAAAACACTTTGCTGAAACTCTTCAGGCAGTTCAAGGTTTTTTTGGGTCTGAGCTATCCATCTTGTTACCTGACCCTGCAGTAAACCTTTCTCTGCTCCAAATGTCCATGTTTCAGTTTATTTGGCCTCACTGTGAGTCTGGCACATGAACTTGTGTTAACAGGAATAAGGAAATAAGAGGAAATTTGGACAGAGACACAAATGGAGGGAACACACAGGGAGAAGATGGTTCCCTACAAGCCAGGGGAGAGATCTGAAACAAATCCTTCCTTTATGACCAGCCCTGCAGGCACCTTGATCTTGGACTTCCAGCTTTCGGAGAAAATAGGTATTTGTGGCTTAAGCCACGTAGTCTGTGGTACAATGTTATAGCAGCCCTAGCAAACTAATACTGGAGAAGGCACTGGCACCCCACTGCAGTGCTCTTTGCTGGAAAATCCCATGGACGGAGGAGCCTGGTAGGCTACAGTCCATGGGGTCTCAAAGAATCGGACACGACTGAGCGACTTCCCTTTCACTTTTCACTTTCATGCATTGGAGAAGGAGATGGCAACCCACTCCAGTGTTCTTGCCTGGAGAATCCCAGGGATGGGGGAGCCTGGTGGGCTGCCATCTACGGGGTCACACAGAGTCGGACACGACTGAAGTGACTTAGCAGCAGCAGCAGCAGCAAACTAATACAACTAACCAAATAAACAGTAATATTATTTCAATAAATATGAATATTTCTGCTACTATTAATAGCATTCTCTTAACTTTTTTTTTATTGGAGTGGAGTTGATTTACTGTATTTTATTAGTTTCAGGTGTATAGCCAACTGAATCAGTATATATATATATATATAAATATATATAAATATAAACATATCTCCATTCTTTTTTTTTTTTTTTTTTTTAAGTTCCTTTTCCCATATAGGCCATTACAGAGTATTGGGCACATTTCCTTGTGCTATATAGCCAGTTGTTATTGGTGATCTATTTTTTTTTTAACTTTTCTTTTTGCTACTTTATTTTTTAACTGAAGGATAATTGCTTTACAGAATTTTGTTATTTTCTGTCAAACATCAACAAGAATCAGCCATAGGGACACAGATGTACCCTTTCTTCCGAACCTCCCTCCCATCTCCCTCCCCACCCCGCACTTCTAGATTGTCACACAGTTCCAGTTTGAGTTCTGAGTCATAAAGAGAATTCCCATTGGCTATCTACTTTACATACGGTAATGTAAGTCTCTCCAAACATTCCACCCTCTCCCTCCTCCCCATCCCCACCCCTCCGCCTCACTGTGCCCATAGGTCTGTTCTCTATGTCTGTTTCTCCATTGCTGCCCTGCAAATAAATTAATCAGTACCATCTTTCTAGTTCTTTTAGCTTTTTATTTTATATTGGAATACAGCCAATTAACAATGCTGTGATAGTTTCATGTGGCAGCAAAGGGACTCAGCCATACATAAAAATGTACCCATTTCCCCCCAAACCCCTTTCCCATCTGCCACATAACACTGAGCAGAGTTCCTTGTGCCATACAGCAGGGCCTTGTTGGTTATCCATTTTGTTTAGTATATAGATAGTATCACCAACTCAAGGACATAAATTTAAGCAAACTCCAGGAGACAGTGGAGGACAGAGGAGCCTGGAGTGCTACAGTACATGGGGTCTCAAAGTCAGGCACAACTTAGCCACTGAACAACAGCAATGTAGCAGTGTGTATCTGTCGATCCCAATCTCTCAATTTATCCCTCCTCCACTGTATCCCCTGGTAACCATAAGTTTATTTTCTATATTTGTGACTCTACTTCAGCTTGGTAAACAAGGTCATTTATATCCCCCCACCTTTTTTTAAGAATCCACATATAAGCCATATCATATGATATTTATCTTTCTCTAACTTCCTTCACTCAACATTCAGAAAACGAAGATCATGGCATCTGGTCCCATCACTTCATGGGAAATAGATGGGGAAACAGTGGAAACAGTGTCAGACTTTATTTTTTTGGGCTCCAAAATCACTGCAGATGGTGATTGCAGCCATGAAATTAAAAGACGTTTACTCCTTGGAAGGAAAGTTATGACCAACCTAGATAGCATATTAAAAAGCAGAGATATTACTTTGCCAACAAAGGTCTGTCTAGTCAAGGCTATGGTTTTTCCTGTGGTCATGTATGGATGTGAGAGTTGGACTGTGAAGAAAGCTGAGTGCCAAAGAATTGATGCTTTTGAACTGTGGTGTTGGAGAAGGCTCTTGAGAGTCCCTTGGACTGCAAGGAGATCCAACCAGTCCATCCAAAGGAGATCAGTCCTGGGTGTTCATTGGAAGGACTGATGCTGAAGCTGAAACTCCAATACTTTGGCCACCTCATGCGAAGAGTTGACTCATTGGAAAAGATCCTGATGCTGGGAGGGATTGGAGGCAGGAGGAGAAGGGGACAACAGAGGATGAGATGGCTGGATGGCATCACCGACTCGATGGACATGAGTTTAAGTGAACTCCGGGAGTTGGTGATGGACAGGGAGGCCTGGAGTGCTGTGATTCATGGGGTCGCAAAGAGTTGGACACGACTGAGTGACTGAACTGAACTGAACTGAACTTCCTTCACTCAGTATGACAATCTCTAATTCCATCTATGTTGCTGGAAATGGCATTATTTTGTTCTTTTTTCGTGACTAAGTAGTAATTAATGGCATTATCTTTTGGGGACTGGCTATATTATACATGTGGGCTGCTGTGTTATACCCATTAGCCCATTTATTCTAAGTTTCTTCTCTTGATGGCGGCCCAGGTTTCTCTGGTCCTAAAAGTAGAACATTACTGTGGACCAGCCATGGCGGATGAATGACACGAGGTGAATTAGATGAGTCATGGGGCGAGGCTGAGCCCTGACATCTGTTTGGGGGAGAAGGAGAGGATAGGACAGAAGAACTGTTTTTAATCAGATGGCTTGACACTTGAAGAGATTGGATCCTAGCTCAGAGCACTGTGATTGTATTTCTGCCAAGCCCTGGCGCATATGGGTGAGACAGCCTCTCTGTGTTTTTCCAGACTCCCAAACATTTCCAGGAAACCCTAGAGGCTACTATATGTGTGACTGACTAGTTCCTTCCTTCCCTCATTCATTCACTGAAATAAATGTTTAGAACAGCATTGTGGTATTGTTGAAAGAGCATACCTTTGTATGTGACCTTGGTCAAACCACTTAGCCTCTATTAAACCTCAGTTGGGGTGAACTGAGGTGGCCTGTTCCCATCATTGTCAGGGATCTTAGGTAGGACTAAGGAGACAGAAACCCATAGGACTTCCCAACTTTGAATCCCTGAATGGGAGTCAATCCTTGGTGAAAATAGATATATTGTCAAAGTAGTAAATGTCCACAAAATTTTATATAAATTGAACTCCCTTCCATGTTGTAATATCTCTTTTCCTTCCTTCCCTCCTTCCTCCCTTCCCTTCCTTTCATCCCTCCCTCCCTCTCTCATCCCTGCCTCCCTCACTTGACTTCTTGTCTTTTCTGCAACTAGCCTTTTTAACAATCCACTTCCTATAATGGGTTGAATTATGTCTTTTCCAAAAGTTGCCTTGAAGTCTAACCCCTGGTACCTATGAATGTGACCTCCTTTGGAAATAGGATCTTTGTGGATGTAATTAAGATATGTTAAGTCCCCAGTGGCCCAGTGGTAAAGAATCTGCCTGCAATGCAGGAGATGCAGGTTTGATCCCTGCTTTGGGAAAATCCCCTGGAGAAGTGCATGGCAACCCACTTCAATATTCTTGCCTGAAAAATCCCATGGACAGAGGACCTCACAGGCTACAGTCCATGGAGTCACAAAGAGTTGGACATGACTGGAACGACTGAGTACAGAAGTCAGGCTGGAGTAGGGAGGACCCTTAACTCAACGTCACTAGCATCCTTACGGCCTGGAGAAGGGAATGGCAACCCACTCCAGTATTCATGCCTGGAGAATCACATGGACAGAGGAGCCTGGCGGGCTACAGTCCATGGAGTCGAAAAGAGCTGGACATGACTGAGCAACTAAGCACGTGCGCACAGCGTCCTTTTGGCCTGGAATAGGGAGTGGCGACCCACTCTAGTATTCTTGCCTCAAGAATCTTATGGACAGAGGAACCTGGGGGGCTACAGTCCATGCAGTCACAAAGAGTTGGAAACGACTGAGGGGATTTAGCACAGTGTCCTTATGGGTTTCCCTTGTAGCTCAGTGGTAAATCTGTCTGCAATGCAGGAGATGTGGGTTTGATCCCTGGGTCAGGAAGATCCCCTGGAGAAGGAAATGGCAACCCACTCCAGTATTCTTGCCTGGGAAGTCCCTTGAACAGAGTAGCCTGGAGGGCTAGAGTCCATGAGGTTGCAAAAGAGTTGGACATGATTTAGAGACTAAACCACAAGAAGCGCCCTTATAAGGAGAGAAGAAGAGACACAGAGACCGGTATACACAGAAAGGAGGATGCCATGTTACAATGGGGGCAGATATAGGAGTCTTACGACTTCAGACCAAGGAATGCCAAGGATTGCTGGCAACCACTCAAAGCTAGAAAGATAGCATGACCCTGCTGACACCTTGACATCAGACTTCTGGCCTCCAGAGCTGTGAAAGGATACATTCCTATAGTTCGAAGTCACATAGTTTGTGTTACTTTGTTATGGTTGTTGTTTAGTTGTTCAGTCATGTCTAAGTCTTTTGTGACCCCATGGACTATAGCCCTCCAGGCTTCTTCTGTCCATAGGGTTTCCCAGGCAGGAATACTGGAGTGGGCTGCCATTTCCTTCTCCAGGGAATCTTCCTGACCCAGGAAGCAAATCCGTGTCTCCTGCATTGGCAGGCAGGTTCTTTACCACTGAGACACCAGTAACCTTAGGAAATTAACACACACCCCTCAGGCAGAATTTTACCCACATAATGCTGATGTTGGGGTCTTGGCTTGCCTGCCGTCTTGGTTCTGGGGTTAGTCTCTTACTTACCTGCTTTAACACCACCTCAAAACTTTTCTACCATTAAGACTGTCTTCAAAAGACCTAGAGGGGAACTTTCCAGTGGGCCACTATGATGGTGCCTTGCTCCAGGGCTGGGGGATATTAACAAAAGCAGGGAAAAGATGCTCTGAGGGACACTTTCTAATGAGCTGCTTCAACGAAAGAGCTACCATAAGGAAAAGACACCTCAATGCTTCCTTATGTTTTTGTGGCATTGCTTGACCTTGGAGTGGAGGAAATTTACTCCTAAGCCTTCTGGCTCAAAACCTCACAAAAATCATCTTTTGGCGCCTCTCCTGGTTGTGGTTCTTCCTGTCCAGAGCCGGCCAGGCCTCAGGCAGGCCTGATTCCAAATCGTTAGTGGGACAAGGCAAGGTTGTACCTTGTCTTGAGTCTTATTTATTAGCACATTACGACCACTAATCACAATTAAAAATAACGATGCCATCAAGATTATTCAAATCAGGGACAACCAATTTCAACTACCATTACTTGCAGATGGAATTATTGGTCCTGCTCTCTCTTCAGCACTTTTAAAGGACTCCTCTCTTTCCATTATTCCTCCATCCCCCATCAGACCCTTGAATTATACTGGGAATTAACTTAATATGTAAAGTCACTTCTAAATGAACCCAGTTCTGCTCCTCTGCCTTTGCCTGTTCCCGTATCTCCCTTGGTAGCCTTCAAATGTCAAGGCAGGGCATTCTGGTCCAACATCTGGTATTGTTCGTGTAAACAATATTTTTTTCCCCAGGTAGATGTTTCTTGGGGTGAGTCGGTGTTTTGCTCATCTGGGTCATTTACATGGAAATGGCCTTTTTTACTTGGTACTTGTAATATGTAGGATGCTCATTCTTAAAGCAGTCAGGGTTTTCCCATATTATCAGACACAGGAAAGTCTTCCCCTCCTCCTTCTCCTCTCCGGGTCACCGGGGGATGGTGGTGGGGGGAACCTCAAGGGAAACTTCTCTACAGACATGAAGATTTAGCTGAGATATGAATCATGGGAAGAAAGCAGTTTGTAAGGAATTTGAAAATTGCATTTAAGACAGAAGGAGGAGCAAGGGGAAAATGGACAAGGTGGGAATGCCCTTGAGGTGTTCGAGGAGCAGAGAGCGGGCTGATGAGGCTGGGGCATGGTGAGAATATTGGGGCATGGTGAGAATATTGGGGGACTTCTACCCAGTCAGAGAGGCAGGCAGGGCAGAGGGAGCAGGACTTTGTAGGCATGAAAAGAACTCTTTTTTTTTTTTTTTTTAATTAAGATGTAGTAAGTTTGATCCCTGGGTTGGGAAGATTCCTGGAGGAGGAAATGACAAGCCACTGCAGTATTCTTGCCTGGGAAAGCCCATGGACAGAGGAGCCTGGCAGTCTATAGTCCACAGGGTCTCAAGCTGTATAGTCCACGGGGTTGCAAGTTCTATAGTCCATGGGGGTCGCAAGAGCCAACGCAACTGAGCACATGATGGATGATAATGTCTGATAGTTGCCTTACCATGTTATGATAATTTCTGCTGTATGATGAAATGTATCAGCTGTATGTATACATACATCCCCTCCCTCTTGGACCACCCTCCCCCCTCTAGGTCATCAAAGGGCACCAAGCTGGGTTTCCTGTGCTGTACAGCAGCTTCCCACTAGCTATCTATTTCACATGGTAGAGTATATATGTCAATCCCAATATCTCTGTTCATCCCACCCTCTCATTCCCCCCTCATGTCCGCATATCCATTCTGTACATCTGCGTCTCTATTCTTACCCTGCAAATAGGTTCATCTGTACCATTTTTCTAGATTCCACATATATACGTTAATATACATTATTTTTCTTTCTCTTTCTGACTTATTTCACTCTGTGTGACAGCCTCCAGGTCCATCTATGTCTCCACAAATGACCCAATATCGTTCCTTTTTATGAATAATAGTCTGTTGTATATGTGTACCACATCTTCTCTATCCATTCCTCTGCTGATGGACATTTGGGTTGCTTCCATGTTTTGGCTATTATATAATAAATAGTCCTGCTATCAACATGCAGTCAGTTAGAACTGGACATGGAACAACAGATTGGTTCCAAATAGGAAAAGGAGTACGTCAAGGCTGTATATGGTCACCCTGCTTATTTAACCTATATGCAGAGTACATCATGAGAAATGCTGGGCTGGAAGAAGCACAAGCTGGAATCAAGTTTGCCGGGAGAAATATCAATAACCTCAGATATGCAGATGACACCACTTCTTGATGAAAGTGAAAGAGGAGGGTGAAAAAGTTGGCTTAAAGCTCAACATTCAGAAAACTAAGATCATGGCATCTGGTCCCATCACTTCCTGGCAAATAATTGGGGAAACAGTGAAAACAGTGGCAGACTTTATTTTTTTGGGCTCCAAAATCACTGCAGATGGTGACTGCAGCCATGAAATTAAAAGACGCTTACTCCTTGGAAGAAAAGTTATGACCAAACTAGATAGCATATTAAAAAGCAGAGACATTACTTTACCAAGAAAGGTCATCTAGTTTAAGGTCATCTAGTCTAAGTTTTTCCAGTAGCCATGTATGAATGTGAAAGTTGGCCTATAAAGAAAGCTGAGTGCCAAAGAATTGATGCTTTTGAACTGTGGTGTTGAAGACTCTTGAGAGTCCCTTGGACTGCAAGGAGATCCATCCTAACGGAGATCAGTCCTGAGTGTTCATTGGAAGGACTGATGTTGAAGCTGAAACTCCAATACTTTGGCCACCTGATGCAAAGAGCTGACTCATTTGAAAAGATCCTGATGCTGGGGAAGATTGAAGGCAGGAGGAGAAGGGGATGACAGAGGATGAGATGGTTGGATGGCATCACCGACTCAATGGACATGAGTTTGAGTAAACTCCAGGATTTGGTGATGGACAGGGAGGCCTGGTGTGCTGCGGTCCACGGGGTCGCTAGGAGTCAGACACGACTGAGTTACTGAACTGAACTGAACTGAACTGAGGGACATTGATATTGGTTCCTGGAATACAGAGTACTGGAGGGTTCCTGGTCTAAAAATGGACATGCATGGGTCACCCTTCCTGCTGATGAGTGCAGTGGAGGACAAGTGTCCCCTGGGGGCAGTGGAGGTGTATTCTGAGACGGTCACTTTGGCTTCTTCCCCCCACCCCCATCACTCACCTACCAGGTCTGTTAGTGGACGGCAGTAGTGGCTCCTGCTCCCATTCTTGTCTGTTCTCAGCACCACTGCTCTAGCTCTGGTCCCTCAAACCAGGGCTGTCACACTGGCTTCCTTTTGTCCCCATGTCCTGCAGCCTATAGCTAAAACCTAGTCCTCATGCTGCCTGGAGCAGCAGAAGCTCGGATAGTAAGTGCCTCCCTACAGCTCCCTCACCACTGACAGCACAATGGAATCCACTCTGTCGACTTAAAACAGTAGTCACAAGCTCCAAGTTGAGGGTTGTGGCTTATTTGGTATGAATTTTTAGGACTTCAAGCATGGGAGACAGCATCTCAGGTGACCCTGAGAGAACTGCTCTAAGGAGGTAGGTCAGAGGGAGGAGGCACATTATATAGAAGCTTGTAACAAAGGGCACGTTGTCTGAACATTAAAAGATTATTGTGAATTAAAGAAAACCAGATATTCCATGTTAAGGAATTTAGCGCTTTTCTCTGTGTGGAAAGATGCAGGAAACTGGGCTCACTGAAACCATTCCTTTCATAGGCATCTCAGCTATCTGGGGACAGGATCCTGTGGTTTTTCTTCAGTGCTCACTGTAGGGAGTGGCTGCAGCCTGATGGCTGCTGGATAGCAGGTATTGTTCTCCTTCCTGGTTGCCCTGGAGGGCTGGAATCTTCTGATGATTTGTGGCATCCTTGTTTATTGATATGGTGGGAAATGCTCCATTTCTGAACTCTGGGTTGGTATTTGAGGGCCACTGATATTGGAACATATCTGTCTTCTTTAAATCTTACCTCCCTCTGTACACACACGCTCTCCCCTCCCTTAGAAAGCATCATGTTTAGCAGGAGCCTGACAAACATAAAGGAAATCAGTCCTGAATATTCATTGGAAGGACTGATGCTGAAGCTGAAACTCCAATACTTTGGCCACCTGATGCAAAGAGCTGACTCATTTGGGAAAAGACCCTGATGCTGGGAAAGATTCAGGGCAAGAGGAGAAGGGGATGACAGAGGATGAGATGGCTGGATGGCATCACTGACTCAATGGACATGAGTTTGAGCAAGCTCTGGGAGTTGGTAATGGACAGGGAACCCTGGCATGTTGCAGTCCATGGGGTCACAAAGAGTCAGATATGACTGAGCAACTGAACTGAACAGAACAAACTTTTGTTGAATGAATGAATGAATGATGTTATCAGCAGGAGTAACGGATGCAGCTATGCGACAGTCCTTCTGAGAATCTGTCCTTGTGGTTATTTCTAAGACAGAATATCAGCAAGAAGAGGCCACCTCTGTCTGACTTTGTCCTCATTCATTAATTCTTCCATTTTGTCTTTTTGTATCAAATTAATGTTGAACACCTTCTCTGTGGCAAGTGCTGGGCCGGGCTACAGAAACCCAGCAAACAGGACAGAGCTGGTGCCTGACTTCATACAACTTCAAACTCAGGGGCTTATTTTGGAGGTTCTTTTAAAAAATATTTTTATTTTATTTTAACTGATTGTCTGTATTGGGTCTTAGTTGCAGCATGAAAACTCTTAGTTGTAGCATGTGGGATGATCTAGTTCCCCGACCAGGGATTGAACCCCAGCCCTTTGCTTTTGGAGTGGGGAGTCTTAGCCACTGGACCACCAGGGAAGTCCCTGGGGGTTGGTTTTTATTCACTATTGTATCCCCAGGAGTTATCACAGTCTTAGGCATTCAATAAATATGCTAAATAAAATTAAAAAGGAAACAGTTTCAGGACATACACACATCCGAGTGGGCTTATACAGGAAAGGCAAATGGTTTGCACCTAGAGGAGGAGTTAGGGTTTTTTCAGAGGAGAATGAGGCGGGTCCAAGGACACAGGGATGGAGGCAGCAGGGCCATTGGGTTTGAGCGGTTGGATCTGCCTCCATTCAAGTCCCATTTCTAGCATGACATCATCTTTTTTTTTTTTTTTAAATATAGTTTTTTAGTGTGGTAAAAGTCACATAAAGTAAAACATACTATTTTAACCATATTTAACTACAGTTCAGTGGCACAAAGTACATTCACAGTGTTGGGCAACTCTCACCATCATCCATCTCTTGAATTTGTCACCTTCCTAAACTGAAACTCTGTCCCCATTAAACACTCACTCCCCATTCCCCGCACTGCCCAGGCTCCCGGCATCTACCAATGTACTTTCTCACTCTATGAAGTTGACTCTTCTAGGTCCTTTGTATAAGGGGAATCAGCATTTCTAGTATGACGTCATCTTTGACAGTCGTTTAAATTTCTGTACACCTCCTTTTCTGCCTCAGGAAAGTGGGGATGATAACAGAATTAGCCTCATTGGGTTTGCATGAGAATTCAATGAGTTAATCCAAAGCTTCCGGCATAGAGGGAGACATTTGTTAAATGTTGTTGTTGTTTAGTTACTAAGTCGTGTCCGATTCTTTTGTGACCCCCCATGGACTTTAGCCACCCAGGCTCCTCTGTCCATGGGATTTCCCAGGCAAGAATACTAGAGTGAATTGCCATTTTCTTCTCCAGGGGATCTTCCTGAACCAGGGATCGAACCCGCATTTCCTGCTTGGCAGGTGGATTATTTACAACTGAGCCACCAGGGAAGCCTCTTGTTAATTGCTAGCTTATTATAATTAAGAGTAGAGGGTTAAAATGATATGCTGAGCTTGGGAATGGCAGACAGTGGGGTGTGTTTATACAGGGTGATAATAAGGCGTGCTTTCGAATTATTGTGCTGGAGAAGACTCCTGAGGGCCCCTTGAACTGCAAGGAGATCAAATCAGTCAATCCTAAAGGAAATTAACTCTGAACATTTATTGGAAGGACTGATGCTGAAGCTCTGATACTTTGGCCACCTGATACGAAAAACTGACTCATTGGAAAAGACCCTGATGCTAGGAAAGATTGAAGCAAAAGGAGAAGAGGGTGGCAGGGGATGAGATTGTTAAATAGCATCACTGACTCAATGATATGAATTTGAGCGAACTCTGGGAGACAGTGAAGGACAGGGAATTCTGGTGTGCTGCAGTCCATGAGGTTGCAAAGAGTCGGACATGAATGAGCAACAGAACAACAGCAACGACAATTAGGGAGTGAGGCTGGACAGCCAGCAGGGGTCAAGCTATCATATTTCCCATGCCAGGGGACTTGGTTGGCCTTAGTGGGGAACCAGTGAGGATGACAAATGGTGGAGTGACGTGGTTATGTGTGTCCACATGAGAGATGGGGACTGTCTTATCCTATGCAGTGGTAATAGGGATTCTTTGAGAAGAAGGAAAGGGAGTAGGGAAAGAAGGAGGGAAAAAAACTTAGAAAAGACAAGGGGAGCTAGTAGATGGGGAAGAGGAAGAGGAGACGAAAGGCAAGAAAATTTGTGGATGCGTCAGTTTGGTGCCAGGATCCAGGGTTTGCATCTAGATTATCCGGCATCTCAGGGTGGGCACTAGGGCTGGAGGAGGGGCAAGGGGTGATGTCACAGTGATTTACAGGTCTTCAACTCATCTCCTGGTTGAGTGGAGGGGTGAACTCTGAGAGTTCCCTAGACCTCGCAGCCAGGATCTGTGGGTGAGCTCCTGTCCTAGGACGCACCTGAGGCTGCAGGGTACCTGTGTTAATTATGAGGGGCCAAAGCTCAGAGCAGTTCGCCCTGGGATGTGCTTTGTAGCCCTTGGACATCTAGCTGATCTTGCAGGCATGTATCCCTGCAGTTGTCAAAGTCAGGCTGATCATCACAGCCCCATCACCTTTTCCTTCTGGCAGTAAATCTGAGGACATTTTTCTAGTTTTATTATTTTTTTTTTAAGTAGCTTTATGAGCCTGTTAATAAAAGGAAAACTTGCTCCTCGCCTGACTGTCACTCAGCCTCGGCTTGTCTCCTCCTCCTCCCACTTGCCCCCAACTGGGAAACTCATTGGAAACAATGCTGGCTTCTCCCTCCCTGCACATAAAAAGGTTTATAGATCTCCAGTTCCCTACAACTCAGCCCAAGGTAGCTCTCGCTTGACAGTCTTCAGAAATCAACATTGCTCCCCCTTCAACCAAGCTGCTGGTCCTTGCAAGGTCAGGCTTCGCTCCAGGAAGGAGCCAAGTGTTTGAATCACGCTGGTCGGGGGTGAGAGGTGGCGGGAGGGCAACGGCAGGGGGAGGGGACGAGCTGCCTGTCCCCCCCACTCCCAGCTGGGATGTTTCTCCTTCAGATAACACCTCTATCTTGGAGGGGCTTTGAAACTGTTCACAGCACTGACAACAAGCTTACAGTTGTCAAATCGGCTGTGTTCCCTGCTGAGCTGCAAGCCAGGGGCATGGATGTGAGAAAGGAGTCTGGGATACTGGTTCTCCCCATCCACTCTCCATTGTATTTTTGTGAAAGATTATGGGGAGGATGACTTTTTTGTACCCATGCTGCCTGCCTAGTGATGACTCCAGTGGCCATGACAGGTAGCCATTGGATAGGTCCATTCTCCGTACAGTACAAAGGTCTGTACAGTCAAAGCTATGGTTTTTCCAGTAGTCATGTAAGGATGTGAGAGTTGGACCATAAAGCAGGCTGAGCACCAAAGAATTGATGCTTTCAAACTGTGGTGCTGGAGAAGACTCTTGAGAGTCCGTTAGACTGCAAGGAGATCAAACTAGTCAATCCTAAAGGAAATCAGTCCTGAATATTCATTGGAAAGACTGATGCTGAAGCTGAAACTCCAATACTTTGGCCACCTGATACGAAGAACTGACTCATTGGAAAAGACCCCGATGACGGGAAAGATTGAAGGCGGGAGGAGAAGGGAACGACAGAGGATGAGATGGTTGGATGGCATCACCGACTCAATGAACGTGAATTTGAGCCAACTTCGGGAGATGGTGAAGGACAGGGAAGCCTGGTGTGCTGCAGTCCATGAGGTCACAAAGAGTTGGACTTAGCAACTGATCCACCACAACCGTGCAGTAAGAACTGGCCTAAAACTGGGGGTTTGCAGCCTGGACATGATTTGAATTTGGGATCGGAGCATTCTTTGTTGTGAAGACCTTTCCTGTGCATTGTAGGCTGCCTAGTGCATCTCTGGCCTCCAACCTCTAGATGGCAGTAGCACCCCCATCTCCAGTCGTGACAATCCAAAGTATCCTCAGACTTTGTCAAAGGGACCCAGTTGAAGTCCACTGGTTTAACTTACACATTCTTTATTTTCTTAAGATTTTGTTCTGAATCTTTATTGAATTTGTTTATGGGGTTTTTTCTTTTTGACTTTGAAGCATGTGGGATCTTAGTTCCCTGACCAGGGATCAAATTTGCACCCCCTGAGATGGAAGGCAATGTCTTAACCTTGGACAGCCAAAGAAGTAACTAAATTACACATTCTTGGTGGGGATGATATGTGCCCCATGGGGCACACAGTAGTCTTGTGTGGTGAAAAATCTTATTCTTCTTATGCATAAGGTGCAGATATGTATATGATATATGCACAAATATACAGTGTATCTGTGGTGTTAAAATTTCATGGAGGGTGTTGGTTAGGGAACCCACTCCAGTGTTCTTGCTTAGAGAATCCCAGGGACGGGGGAGCCTGGTGGGCTGCCATCTATGGGGTCGCACAGAGTCAGACAAGACTGAAGTGACTTAGCAGCAGCAGCAGCAACCAAAGACTCTTTAGTGGAGTAATAATGAAAGAAAAAGATTGAGAGACACTGGTCTAAAGGAGACACAAACTGAGGCTAGTGTGGGTGTATTTTCCCACCTCTCTAGGGAGCTGAATTCTCCCTGTTGAGTGTCTGCAATGTGCCAGGCTCTGTGTGGGGAACTTGACATTGTGTGTGAGTGCTAAGTTGCTTCAGTCGTGTTTGACTCTTTGCGACCCTATGGACTATAGCCCATCAGACTCCTCTGTTCATGGGATTTCTCAGGCAAGAATGCTGGAGCAGGTTGCCATTCCCTTCTCCAGGGGTTCTTCCCTACCAAGAGACTGAACCCATGTCTCCTATGGCTCCTGGACTGCAGGTGGATTCTTTACCACTGAGTCACTGGGAAAGTCCAAACTTGACATCAGTCCGAATATTAACACTCTGAGGAAGAGTTATCATCACTGCCATCCTAGGAGAGGCTAAAAAAGTTTCCCAGCTAGCAAGTGGTGGAGGTAAGATTTGGATTTGAAGATGAGATGACTGCAGAGGTCATAGTCCTTAACTCTGAGCAGATGCTCCAATAAATACTAAAGCATTTATCTTCTTGGGTTTTCCCTTTTTTAGTATACCAACTGAATTGGCTATAATTTACAAAAGAAGAGCAAGCAAAGTTATGATAGTTTGGTTTAAATCTGTCGCCTTCTTTCATCCATTCCCCCAGAATTTATTGAGCACCTACTATATTTTATGCTCTCTGCTGGGTGAAGAAGACAAATAGGTCCCATCCTATATGATGCTTATAATGCAGATCTCCTCTGTCCAATATGGTAGCCACTAGCCACACATGACTCTGAGACTTCCCTGTAGCTCAAATGGTAAAGAATCTGCTTGGAATGCAGGAGACCAGGGTTTGATCCCTGGGTCAGGAAGATTCTCTGGAGAAAAGAATGGCAATCCACTCCAGTATTCTTGCTTGGAGAATTCCATGGACAGAGAACCCTGGTGGGCTACAGTTTGTGGGGTCGAAAAGACTTGGACATGACTGAGAAATGAACTGGCACCCCACTCCAGTACTCTTGCCTGGAAAATCCCATGGACGGAGGAGCCTGGTAGGCTGTAGTTCATAGGGTTGCTAAGAGTTGGACACGACTGAGCGACTTCACTTTCACTTTTCACTTTCATGCATTGGAGAAGGAAATGGCAACCCACTCCAGTGTTCTTGCCTGGAGAATCCCAGGGGTGGGGGAGCCTGGTGGGCTTCTGTCTATGCGGTCGCACAGAGTCGGACATGACTGAGGTGACTTAGCAGCAGCAGCAGAGCAATGAACACACACACACACACTCACATACAGCCACACATGTCTCTTGAGTATTTAAAATGTGGCCCAGTAGCTCAGATGGTAAAGCATCTGCCTGCAATGCAGGAGACCCAGGCTCAATCCCCGGGTCGGGAAGATTCCCTGGAGAAGGAAATGGCAACCCACTCCAGTATTCTTGCCTGGGGAATTCCATGGACAGATGAGCCTGGCCGGTATATTCCACGGTGTCACAAACAGTTGGATACGACTGAGTAACTAAGACAAACACACACAAGTGCAACTAAAGAATGGAACTTTAAATTTTGCTAAATTTAAAATCTGATGCATAATTCATTTATCAAAAAAACTTTCCCATGTGCTTGCAATATCTTGTGAAACTTTCATTTCAGTGGTAAAGTTTATTAGCTCTAAATAAAGGTAGATCATTTGCTGTGAAAATTTAGTGTCTACATTGAGAGGTTCTTTAAATGCAAAATACACACTGCATTTCAAATATTTGGTAAAAATGATTGTACACTATTTCATGATTAATTTTGAAAATGCTGACTGCATGTTGAAATGATAATATTTTGGATGTAGTGGATTAAATAAAATACATTGATTTGAATTTCACCTGTTTCTTTCCTACTTTAAAAATGTGGCTATGAGCATGTTTGAAATTGTACCTTTGACCTATGTTCTATTTCTATGTTGTGACACCAGTCTAGGAAGTTATGGGTTCATTTCCCCTTTACCACAGGCTTCTTGCATGGACTTGGACAAGCTACTTCTTCTCTAGGTTCTCACTGCCACATCTGTGAAATACAGGCAATAATAAAACAGTAGAGAAACAGTCCTTCAGTTAAATGAGATAATGCATACGAACTTCTTGGCATACTGATTGGCACATAGTAGGAACTCAGTAAATGCTTGTTAAGTGACTAAAGTAAGTCACTGATTTAATTGCATGTGGCTGAATAACATTTTATTTCTTCCCAATTGAATAAATAGTTCGTGTTTATCAAAATATTTGAATAACATATGAAAGTATTAATATGTGAAAAAGGTAAACATTTCTTGGAGTCCCACTACATACTATTATACAGACAGCAGACATCATGCTGTGAGCCCAGAATCTGGGGTCAAATTCCAGCTCGACCACTCACTCAGCTTACCCTAGTGATGACTTAATTTTCTGTTCTTCAGTTTTCCCATCTGTAGAGTGGGGTAATACTAGAACATATATCAGGTAGTTGTCAGGGAATTAGCTGACTTGATTTTTTTTTTTAATATGTCTTTAACAAGTGGTGCTGGGAAAACTGGCCAACCACCCATAAAGAAATGAAACTAGAACACTTTCTAACACCATACACAAAAATAAACTCAAAATGGATTAAAGATCTAAATGTAAGACCAGTAACTATAAAACTCCTAGAGGAAAACATAGGCAGAATACTCTCTGACATAAGTCACAGCAAGATTCTCCATGACCCACCTCCCAGAATATTGGAAATAAAAGCAAAAGTAAACAAATGGGACCTAATCAAACTTAAAAGCCTTTGCACAATGAAGGAAACTGTAAGCAAAGTGAAAAGGCAGCTTTCAGAATGGGAGAAAATAATAGCAAATTAAACAACTGACAAGGAATTATCTCCAAAAGATATAAGCAGCTCATGCAGCTCAATGCCAGAAAAACAAATGACCCAATCAAAAAATGGGCAGAAGAACTAAACAGACATTTTGCCAAAGAAGGCATACAGATGGCTAACAAATACATGAAAAGATGCTCAACTTCAGTCATTATCAGAGAAATGCAAATCAAAACCACAATGAGGTACCATCTCACGCCAGTCAGAATGACTGCTATCAAGAAGTCTACAAACAATAAATGCTGGAGAAGGTGCGGAGAAAAAGGAACCCTCTTACACTGTTGGTGGGAATGCAAACTAGTACAGTCACTATGGAGAACAGCATGGAGATTCCTTAAAAAACTGGAAATAGAACTGTCGTATGACCCAGCAATCCCACTGCTGGGCATACACACCGAGGAAACCAGAATTGAAAGAGACACGTGTACCCCAATGTTCATCGCAGCACTGTTTATAATAGCCAGGACATGGAAGCAACCTAGGTGTCCATCAGCAGGTGAATGGATAAGAAAGCTGTGGTACATATACACAATGGAGTGTTACTCAGCTATTAAGAAGAATGCATTTGAATCAGTTCTAATGAAGTGGATGAAACTGTAGCCTATTATACAGAGTGAAGTAAATCAGAAAGAAAAACACCAATACAGTATATTAATGCATACATATGGGATTTAGAAAGATAGTAACGATGACCCTATATGCAAGACAGCAAAAGACAGCCTGAGGTGGTAAAGTTATTAGCCTCTAATTAAAATTAATAAATTAATTTAAAAAATAAAGATTTTTTAATGTGAACTATTTTCAAAATCTTTATTGAATTTGTTACAATATCATTTCTGTTTTATGTTTTATTCTTTTTGGCTTCGAAGCCTGTGGGATCTTGCTCCTTGATCAGGGATCGAAGCCACACCCCCTGTGTTGGAAAGCCAAGTCTTAACTGCTGAACTGTCAGAGGAGTTTCAAGATGAGTTAATATTTATGCAACACTTAAAATCATGTCTGGTATCTAATAAGTGTTATGTAAATATGTATTAAATCTTAAAAAATACATTTGTGGTCTCCCTGCCCACCCCCACACCCACTCCAATGTTAGCTAATATTAGGATCAGTTGTGGATACTTCATGCTTTTTTTTCTGGCCCATAAATCATGTATTGTTGTTGGCAATTGCTTATTTTATAAAAAATATGTTCATATGACATGCCTCTCTCTGGAACACGACTTTTTTCCCTTATGGTATTTAGATTCTGGAATCTTCTCCACCAAGTTAATTGGTGTCAACAAATGACTACATAATAATTCCGTGGCAGAGATGTAAATGCTTTTACACAACCATTGCCCTATTCATGGTCATTTTCTTTGTTTGCTGGAAATTTCTGAGCATTAAAGCGCTATGATGGAAAAGCAGGGGAGAGGCCAACCTGATTAATTACTCTTCCAAACTTGAGTAAGCTTTGGGGGCCGAGCTACGGATTTGATGCATATGGCAAGAGGTTCATTGTGGGTTAAGTAATGATCTGAAATCACCCAACAGTTAGATAACTGACCCAATTTAATTTTCCTATAGAAGGACGACTGCTGGTTTGTCTCTCGATCTATCACAATGTTGGCACACATATTAAAACCGGTCGGCTAAGTATGAAGCTATTATTACTAATTAAAAGCCCTTCCCTGCAATGTTGCCACCTCCTCTGCCTCGCTAGCCCACCTGCCCACCATACCCAGGATTCACCCCTTCAGGAACGGTTAATGTGAGCCCAAATCAATAGCTCAATTAACAATCAGGATTGAGGCTTCCAGGTAACAGAGATCAGGATCAATAACTTATGTTCAGTGAAATTAAAGGAAGTTGTTAAGTCAAGTGTTTAAAAGCTGCACACACGGACTGTGGGGATATCCATCAAAACCCTTCGGGTTCTTTCTCTGGAGAGCCTGGGAAGTACATCTTTCTTTGGCCCATCTTCCACATGGACGCGCGCCTAATGAAGCAGATACGTCCTCACCGATTCTTTTCTGAAATAAATCCCAGGGCCCGGACGGCCTGGAGCACCTGAACTGACTTGAGGGTGAGACTCTTCTTTCATCAAAGATGATACAGCAGAGCCAGAGATTCAGAAGTATCTCTCAAGGTCCCCTTCAGCATCTTTTGGAAGGGTAGAAGGAATGAAGTTTGCCTTCCTCTTTGATTTTGTTCAATCTGTTCAGCATCCTAAACATTTGATCATTCAACCAACATTTAATGAGCACTTACTCTGTTCCTGTAAGCTTGACTTTTTAATTTAAAAAAACTTTTTAATATTTAATTTTAATTGGTTGATGATTGTTTTACAATATCGGTTTGATTTCTGCTACACATCAATGTGAATTAGCCATGCTGCTGCTGCTGCTGCTGCTAAGTCACTTCAGTCATGTCCGACTCTGTGCGACCCCATAGACAGCAGCCCACCAGGCTCCCCCGTCCCTGGGATTCTCCAGGCAAGAACACTGGAGTGGCTTGCCATTTCCTTCTCCAATGCATGAAAGTGAAAAGTGAAAGGGAAGTCGCTGAGTTGTGTCTGACTCTTAGTGACCCCATGGACTGCAGCCTACCAGGCTCCTCCATCCATGGGATTCTCCAGGCAAGAGTACAATTAGCCATAGGGACACATAATTTAAGAAATTATTTGTTTATTTTTGGCTGCCCTGGGCCTTGTTGTTGTGTGAGGGCTACTCTCCAGTTGCAGTACACAGGCTTCTCTTGTTGCAGAGCACGGGCTCTAGGGCTCAAAGTCTTCAGTAACCGCGGCATGTGAGCTCAGTTGTTGCGGTTCCCAGGCTCTAGAACACAGGCTCAATAGTTACGGCACACAGACCTCAGCTGCCCCAAGGTATATGGGACCTTCCCAGATCAGAGGTCGAATCCGCGTCGCCCACATTGGCAGGCCGATTCTTCACCACCACCAGGGAAGTCCTAAGCTTGACTTTTTCATCTTTCATGAGTTGAGCCCTATGTATTGTTCACATATCATTACTTGGATGGGTGAGGTTAGGCTAGACTGAAAAAACACACATACCAGAAGTCCGGGCCTGGTCTGCTCTGAAACAGTCCTCAGTGGGTATTCAAGTTGAAAGGCAGCTCTTCTATAAGTGGAGGCTGAAGCTGTTTCCACCTTGTGCTTGTAGCTCCTCTGTTCTTTAGGACCTAACGACTGTCTCCATCCAGCTGATGGAAGGGACAAGACGGTGAGAAGAAGTTACAGACCACCTCTTAAAAGCCTGAGCTCAGAAGGGCCTTCAACATACTGGCTTCTAAGCCTCAAAGAGGGCTTCCCAGGTGGCACTAGTGGTAAAGAACCCACCTGCCAATGCAGGAGACATAAGAGACACGGGTTTGATCCCTGTGTTGGGAAGATCCCCTGGAAGAGGGCAGAGCAACCCACTCCAGTATTCTTGCCTGGAGAATCCCATGGACAGAGGAACCTGGTGGGCTACAGTCCGTAGGGTTGCAAAGAGTCAGACGTGATTGAAGCCACTTAGCATGCAAGCCTCTGAGAAGTTAAGGGAAGAGTTGCAGGTTATACAGAACTATGCTTTGAACTCAGGCAGGAGGAATTCTCTGAGTGGGTGATTTTGGTAGAGATCTCCTAAAAGTGAAAAGCGGAAGTGTTAGTCACTGAGTCGTGTCTGACTCTTTGTGACTCCATGGACTATACAGTCCATTGAATTCTCCAGGCAAGAATACTGGAGTGGGAGCCATTCCCTTCTCCAGGGGATCTTCCCCACCCAGGGATTGGACCCTGGTCTCCTGCACTGCAGGCAGATTCTTTACCACCTGAGTCACCAGGGACTTAAAGCTTTCCCTCTACCTATTAGCCAAGGCCTGCAGTTTCTTATCCAGGGACTACAGTCATTCAGGTCCCAAGCTAAAATCAGAGTGTCAAAACCACTGTACCAGGGAGAGAAGACAGTAATGCCAACCGAGGTAACGTGACTGAAAAAACTCAGAAAACCTCAAATGAATCCAGCTTTTCCTTTATCCATTAAAAAAATTTTAAAACACTTAAGCTACCTGTGTTCATTATATGTAAGATGGTCAGAGAGAAATACATAGCAAGTACAATGAAAATCATTTATAACCAATAGGCAACAACTGGTAATACTTAAGTGTATTTTCCTTATTAGTAGTATTACTGTTAGTAACAAAATCGGGAGATGTCTTTGATGCAAAATTTTGGTTTAAACACATGCTGTAAACATTTCTGTCCACCATTAAAAGCCCACTGCAAACACAAACATTAGTTCTGGCAGTTGCATAATAGCCTCTTACACAGGTAACATCTGTGCAGGTAATTCATTTGACCAACCTTCAACTGAATATTTATGTTGTTTTCAGCATTTCACTGCTAAAATAATGCTGGTATTAACCAGTTTTATGTTCATATATCTTTTCACTACAAATGTGACAAACTGCTGTACCTAAGTTTTGAAAAAGAAACAAAAAATATCAACTATCCACCACCATCATAACTACTTCTAATATTTTTCTGTATTTTCTTCTACTTTTTTCTCCCACACATAATTTAGGTTCACCTTTTCCTGACTATGAAAGTAATGTCGGGACTACCCTGGTGGTCCAGTGGCTAGGACCCCATGCTCCCAATGCAGGGGGCCCGGGTTCAATCCCTGGTCAGGGAACTAGACCCCACATGCCGCAACTAAGACGGAAGATCCCATGTGCCTTATCTAAGACCTGCCACAGCCAAATAAATAAATAATGAAATAAATATTAAAAAAATTATTATATAATGCCTTTCTAAGAATTTGAAAACATAGCAACTGAAAGGCAGGGACAAAAGTCATCCATAAGTCACCAGCTACAAGCAATCACTGTTAATTCCTTGACTATTTTCTTCATCATTATTACTGTTCTTGTTATAATTAGTTTTAATTATTTATTGTTTTCAGTTAAGTTCAGTTCAGTCACTCAGTAGTGTCCGACTCTTTGCGACCCCATGAACTGCAGCATGCCAGGCCTCCCTGTCCATCACCAACTCCCAGAGTTCACCCAAACCCATGTCCATCGAGTTGGTGATGCCATCCAAACATCTCATCCTCTGTCATTCCCTTCTCCTCCTGCCCTCAATCTTTCCCAGAATCAGAGTCTTTTCAAATGAGTCAGTTCTTCACAACAGGTGGCCAAAGTATTGGAGTTTCAGCTTCAACATCAGTCCGTCCAATGAACACCCAAGACTGATCTCCTTTAAGATGGACTGATTGGACCTTCTTGCAGTCCAAGAGACTCTCAAGAGTATTCTCCAACACCACAGTTCAAAAGCATCAATTCTTCGGTGCTCAGCCTTCTTCACAGTCCAGCTCTCACATCCATACATGACTACTGGAAAAACCATAGCTGTGACCAGATGAATCTTTGTTGGCAAAATAATGTCTGTGCTTTTTAATATGCTGTCTAGGTTGGTCATAACTTTTCTTCCAAGGAGTAAGCGTCTTTTAATTTCATGGCTGCAGTCACCTTCTGCAGTGATTTTGGAGCACCTCCCCCCAAAAAGTCAGCCACTGTTTCCACTGTTTCCCCATCTATTTGCCATGAAGTGATGGGACCAGATGCCATGATCTTAGTTTTCTGAATGTTGAGCTTTAAGTCAACTTTTTCACTCTCCATTTTCACTTTTATCAAGAGGCTCTTTAGTCCTTCTTCACTTTCTGCCATAAGGGTGGTGTCATCTGCATATCTGAGATTATTGATATTTCTCCCGGCAATCTTGATTCCAGCTTGGGCTTCTTTCAGCCCAGCATTTCTCATGATGTACTCTGCATAGAAGTTAAATAAGCAGGGTGACATCTGCATGACTGAAATTGTGTTAAACATGCCAATTCTATTTTTTTTCCCCTTAGTTTGCTTAATACTGTATCATGAGCATTTCTCTTTGTGATTAAAAGTTTTAAAAGGTATTTTAGAAAAGCATTAAATATTACAACATAATCTTTTAGTGACTGCACATCATCCCTTCAAATAAATCTATCATAATGAATTTAACATTGGGGGTGGCAACTTTAGCTATCATGTTTTGCTGTAAGAAGCATCTTTACATTCACATTTTTTAAAAAGTCACTATTTTTTAAAATATTCTCTTTCATTGTGGTTTATCACAGAACATTGAACATAGTTCCCTATGCTGTACAATAGGACCTTGTCATTTATCCATTGTATACTTAATAGTTTGTATCTGCTAGTCCCAAACTCTCAATCCTTTCTTCCCCCACCCAACTCCTTCTTGTAACCACAAGTCTGTCTTCTATGTCCATGAGTCTATTTCTGTTTTGTAGACAGGCTCATCTGTATCATATTTTAGATTCAAATGTGAGTGATATCATATGGCATTTGTCTTTCTGATTTACTTCACTTGGTATGAAATCTCCAGTTACATTCATGTTGCTGCAAGTGGCATTATTTCATCCCCCCCCTTTTTTTCTTTCTTATTTCATCCTTTATCATGGCTGAGTAGTACTCCATTATCTATCTATCACATCTCCTTTATTCATTCATCTGTTGATGGACATTCAAATTGTTTCCATGTCTTGGTTATTATAAACAGTTGCTTTTATACATATATTTTGGTCACATTGTTGGTGATTTCTTCAGGATAGATTGCCAGAAGTGGAATTATTGCCCACAGACAGAGGTATATGAACACTTTACAGACATCTCTTGCACATATTTTTACACAGTAGACACAGCTAATACACAGGGCATGTCATGCTGTATCCTGATTTTGACTTATCTTGTTAGCATAAGAGTTTCTCTCAACATTGATTTCCTTGAAGGAAGGGACAAGTTTATACTTGTAAAAATATATATATAAAAGATATATACTTTTATATCACCAGGCCAGTGATTGTACAAAAAAGAGGCATACCTCTAACTTTAGAGGTGGTGAGACTGTTGATTGTCAATCCAGGGAGCCAGGGTTAGCATCTGCAATATGTCACTGTGGGTTTGATCCCTGGGTCAGGAAGATCCCCCTAGAGAAGGAAATGGTAATGGCAACCCATTCCAGTAATCTTGCCTGGGAAAATCCCATGGACAGAGGAACCTGGCAGGCTATAGTCCATGGGGCCACAGAGAGTTGGACACGACTTAGTGACTAAACAAGTTAGTACCAATCTCATAGGATTGTTGAAAGGATTCAACACACCCCTCCTGTTAGGTCCATACAATTTCTGTCCTTTATCGAGCCCATCTTTGCATGAAATGTTCCCTTAGTATTTCTAATTTTCTTAAAGAGATCTCTAGTCTTTCCCACTAGATCCTCATGAATAACAAAAAACCTTTTGTAAAATGAGTGCTTCATGGCATCGAAATCCCCCTTCACCTAAACCTTATATATTGACCTTCCCCCCACTGCTGCTTTGGAGCAGTCTCTTAGAGCTATCTGAGATGCTGCCTCCTGGGCTGCAGTCCTCATTTTGCCGCAAATAAAACTTAACTCACAACTCTCAAGTTGTACATTTTTTTAGCCGGCAAATGTGATAATCTCTGCCTTTTAATTGATGATGTTCAGCCCATTGACTGTGCCAAAGCCTTTGACTGTGTGGATCACAATAAACTGTGGAAAATTCTGAAAGAGATGGGAATACCAGACCACCTGACCTGCCTCCTGAGAAACCTACATGGAGATCAGGAAGTAACAGTTAGAACTGAACATGGAACAACAGACTGGTTCCAAATAGGAAAAGGAGTACATCAAGGCTGTATATTGTCACCCTGCTTATTTAACTTATATGCAGAGTACATCATGGAAATGCTGGGCTGGAAGAAGCACAGGCTGGAATCAAGATTGCCGGGAGAAATATCAATAACCTATGCAGATATGCAGATGACATCACCCTTATGGCAGAAAGTGAAGAGGAACTCAAAAGCCTCTTGATGAAAGTGAAAGTGGAGAGTGAAAAAGTTGGCTTAAAATTCAACATTCAGAAAACGAAGATCATGGCATCTGGTCCCATCACTTCATGGGAGATAGATGGGGAAACAGTGGAAACGGTGTCAGACTTTATTTTGGGGGGCTCCAAAATCACTGCAGATGGTGACTGCAGCCATGAAATTAAAAGACACTTACTCCTTGGAAGGAAAGTTATGACCAACCTAGACAGCATATTCAAAAGCAGAGACATTACTTTGCCAACAAAAGTCCATCTAGTCAAGGCTATGGTTTTTCCAGTGATCATGTATGGATGTGAGAGTTAGTCGGACTGTGAAGAAAGCTGAGTGCTGAAGAACTGATGCTTTTGAAGTGTGGTGTTGGAGAAGACTCTTGAGAGTCCCTTGGACTGCAAGAAGATCCAACCAGTCCATTCTGAAGGAGATCAGCCCTGGGATTTCTTTGGAGGAAATGATGCTAAAGCTGAAACTCCAGTACTTTGGCCACGTCATGCAAAGAGTTGACTCATTGGAAAGGACTCTGATGGTGGGAGGGATTGGGGGCAGGAGGAGAAGGGGACGACAGAGGATGAGATGACTGGATGGCATCACTGACTTGATGGACGTGAGTTTGAGTGAACTCCGGGAGTTGGTGATGGACAGGGAGGCCTGGAGTGCTGTGATTCATGGGGTCGCAAAGAGTCGGACATGACTGAGCAACTGTACTGAACTGTACTGAGCCCATCTAAGTTTAATGTGACTTTGGATACAATTAAGTTTACTTCATTTTGTTACTGTTTCCTATTTGTTATATCTGTTCTTTAGTCTCCTTTTCTCTTTTCTTACTTCTTTTAGATAATTTAATTTTATGATTTAATTTTATCTCCCTTGTTGGTTGATTTGCTTGACTGTTGTGTTAATTTAGTTGGCTGTTACAGGGGTTATCGCTCACTCAGTCGTATCTAATTGCTTGTGATTCCATGGACTGTAGCCTGCCAGACTCCTCTGTCCATGGGATTCTCCAGGCAAGAACACTGACGTGGGTAGCCATTCCCTTCTCCAGGGAATCTTCCTGACTAGGGGACAGATCCTGGGTCTCCTGCATTGCAGGCTGATTCTTTACCTTCTGAACCATCAGGGAAATCCAATTATATCAAGGTAGTGAATAAAGATGTGTGATATTTTTATTAATACCTTGACTATATTCAGAGGATTGAATGTTGCTTCATAACTGTACTAGGATTATATTAAAATATTTCTAGAACAAAGAAAAAATTTAAGAAAAAAATTTTTCCTCATGGGCTGTATTATTTCTGTTCTTTGCATGCCCGGTAATCTTCGATAGGATGCCAAAGATTGTTGGCTGTTGGATATTTTTGTAGTCCTATAAATATTCTTGCGCTTTTATCTGCAATGTAGTTGTTGTTGGAAACAATTAGATTCTTTTGGGTCTTTCTTAAAGAGTTGTTAGGTGAGACCAGAGAAGTGCTTAGTTCTATGGCTAATTGGTGGCTCAGACGGTTAAGAATCTGTCTGCAATGCAGGAGACCCAGGTTTGATCCTTGGAAGATCCCCTGGAGAAGGGAATGGCTACCCATTCCAGTATTCTTGCCTGGAGAATCCCATGGACAGAGGAGCCTGGCAGACTACAGTCCATAGGGTCACAAAGATTTGGGCATGACTTAGTGATAAATTATACAACACAATTGTTCCCCATCCCTGGGGCAAGATCCTTCTGAATAGTCTGAATTATGAGGTTTTCAGTCTGGTTTGTAGGAACGGGCATTATTCCCAGCCCTTGTGAACACTTGCTACTGTTCCTTTTAACCCATCAAATGGTTCTTTCTTTGTCCTTGTGAGTTTCCTTACACATACGTACCATCAGCACCCTGCTGAATGCTCAAGGAAGACCTTTTGCAGATCTTCAGGGTTCTGCCTCTGTGCAGACCTCTACTCTTCCAAACTCTGTCCTGTAAGTCCTAGCTGCTTTGGTCTCTGTGGAATTAGCTCAACTCAGGAAGTCTGCTGGGCTCCTCCTGGATGCTGTTTTCCTGTGTTGTGTGGCCTGGAGCATCCCTTAGGCAGTATTCTTGGGAAGTCCTATGGCTCACTCATTTGTCTCATCTTTCAGGGATCGTCATCCTTCCTAGCATGATGTCCTGAAAATTGTGTATTTGTTGTTGTCATTGTGTTGCTTTTTGGGTGAGAATGTACAACAGGTCCCTTTTACTTCATCTTGTCTGGAAGCAGATGTCCTCTACAGGCTAAATAATTTCCCAAGGCCACACAGTTAATTTGTTTACAGCTTGGGATCACATCTCCGTATACTATGTCATATTTCAGTTCTCATTCCACTGGTTTTGAAGATTCCTTCCAGTGTGAGTTCTCCAAGGTTTTTTTTTTTTTTTTTTTTTTTTGGTTCATATTTTAAGAGAATATAACTTATTTTTCCTACAGGAATTTTGTTTTGGGATGAAGATATATTCCATTCTGTTTTGGGTTTTTGTTTTTTGCTTTGCAGTAGGTCCTTGTTGGTTGGTTATTCATTCAAAATATAGCAGTGTATACATGTCCATCCCCAACTCCCTACCCATCTCCCCCAACAATGAATTTGTTCTCTTAGTTTGGGAGTCTGTTTTTTAAGTAAGTTCATTTGTACCGTTATGCAACAATGCAAATTGCAAGGACTGAGTAAGATCAAGGTGATAATTTTATGAGTCTCAGGCATTGGCGAGGTCTCTAAAACACTTTCGAAAATATACTGAATTCTTAGCAGCCATATCATGTTCCGTGTTGCATTGTTCTTTTCCTAATTGCATTTAAAAAATATATACATGATGAATAAACACTCTACCTCCTACTTTCAGTTATATTTACTGTACAGCGTTTCCTAAGGGAGCTATGAAAAGCACACATACTCATTAGTTCCAAGTATTTTCACAAAATAAAATTGATATCTCTTTTGCCTGAGTTTTTTTTTTTTTTTTTAATACTTAGGGATGAGAGTCCTTCCAACAGCATGACAGAGGCAATAAAAGAGTTTGCTGAACAATCTTAGAGTGATAAAAATTTTCCTCTTTTAATTAATTTTCTCCTTAAACAGACTGACTTTGCTGAGTTTGAATTTAAATTTTTAAGCATTTTCTGCTGAAGGGTTAATTGCCCACTTTCAAAGGCATCACCTTGGGATATTTCTGCAGGAAAATTTATAGCTTTAATGATTACTTAAATTGTTCTTTTCTTAATAAGAGGTTTAGACTGCTAACTTGTAAAGCGATCCTCATCTCTTGCAGTGATTCTCAACTCTTGTTTTCACATCAGACTCACCTGGGAGCATTTAAAAGCTGTCAGTGCAAAGAGCCCCCACTCAGACCAATTAAATCAGTATCTCTGGGCATGGAGCCTGGGCATCTGTATATTTTAAAACTCCCCTGGTGGTTTTAGTTTGCAGTCAGCACTGAAAACCACTGAAAGAGTAAAAAAGCCCTCATTTTAGAGATGAGAAAATGGAAGCTTAGAAGGGCTAGCTGGTTGTCTATTTTATACTGAGAAATTACACACTCAGTGCCCTGCATGAAAGTCACTGCAATAGTGCTTGCAAGACACTTTCTTCAGTCCTTACAATGACCTAACGATTTTTTTATCCCATTTTATTTTGTTTATTTCAAAATTTATTTTTAATTGGAGGATAATTGCTTTAACATATTGTGTTGATTTCTGCTGTACAACAATGTGAATCACCTATTTTTGTTGTTGTTTATTCACTTAAGTCATGTCAGAACACGTATACACCCTCTGTTTTGAGCCTCCCTCCCGTTCTGCATCCCACCCCTCTAGGTCATCACAGAGCACCAAGGTGAGCTCCTGTGCTATATAGCTGCTTCCTGCTAGCTATCTATTTTACAAGTGATGATGTATAGATGTCAGTGCTACTTCTCAATTTGTCCCACCCCCTCCTTCCTCCACTGTGTCTATAAGTTTGTTCTCTACATTTACGTTTCCCTTCCTGCCCAGCAAAAATGCTCATCAGTACCATTTTTAGATTCCATATACGTATGTGTTAATATATGGTATTTGTTTTTCTCTTTCTGACTTACTTCACTCACTCTGTGTAACAGGCTCTAGGTTCATCCACCTCACCTCGATTTTATTCCTTTTTTATGCACGAGTAATATTCCGTTCTATATATGTACCATAACTTCTTTATCCATTCATCTATTGATGAACATCTAGGTTGCTTCCACGTCCTACCTACTGTAATCAGTGCTGCTATGAACTTGGTTTACCCCATTTTATAGTCAAGAGAACTGAGGTTCACACATGCTGAGTGATTTATCCCAGGTCATGTTGTTAGAAACTTGGACACTTATCTGCTTCCTGATCCTCAGCATAATGCTTTTCTCATTAAACCTCTCTGAGTATGTTGCTGGAATTTCTTTGTATCCCCATTCATAGAGAGACATCTTTGGATTTCCTGCACTGGGTTCAATTAGTGACACACCAGTGGGTGGAGCTCTTATCAGGCCTGTTTATATCAGTTGACATGTTTACTAAATAAATAAACAAGTAAATATATGTGATGGTTATGCTCATTAGATATGTTTATTTTATTTTATTTATTTTTCTTTTTCAAAAGAGCCTCAGAAACATATTTATTCAGGTATTACAAATAATGTAATTTTAATTAAACAAAATTTTAAATTTTTAATTAAGATTTTAAATAAACAAGAATGTAGATCCAATGGCTTTAAGCGAAAAAAAAAAAAAAGTATATTGACTTATGTCATTTTTAAATCTAAGTATCCTGAATCTAGGTGCTCAGATCCTATAGTAAACAGTCTTATTTGTTCCCATTTCTTTTTTTTTGGCTTTCTTGCCTTGTAGCTATAAGCTCAGGACTGATATTCATAGGCTCTGATTAGCTTGGTTGGAGTCATGTGTCTGCTTTTGAACCAATCATTGTGGGGAAGGGAATGCTGTCATCTCATTGGCTGAATTTGGATCACCTGACTGTGCTGGAGCCAGAGAGATGGTGGCGTTAGATCTCTGAACTCTGTGAACTCAAGAAGAGAAGGAGAAGGTCATTTCCAAGAAGGTAAAGGTTTGGACTTAATTGAAGAAAGTAGGGAAAACCACTAGACCATTCAGGTATGACCTAAATCAAATCCCTTATGATTATACAGTGGAAGTGAGAAATAGATTTAAGGGCCTAGATCTGATAGATAGAGTGCCTGATGAGCTATGGAATGAGGTTTGTGACATTGTACAGGACACAGGGATCAAGATCATCCCCATGGAAAAGAAACGCAAAAAAGCAAAATGGCTGTCTGGGGAGGCCTTACAAATAGCTGTGAAAAGAAGAGAAGCGAAAAGCAAAGGAGAAAAGGAAAGATATAAACATCTGAATGCAGAGTTCCAAAGAATAGCAAGAAGAGATAAGAAAGCCTTCTTCAGGGATCAATGCAAAGAAATAGAGGAAAACAACAGAATGGGAAAGACTAGGGATCTCTTCAAGAAAATCAGAGATACCAAAGGAACATTTCATGCAAAGATGGGCTCAATAAAGGACAGAAATGGTATGGACCTAACAGAAGCAGAAGATATTAAGAAGAGATGGCAAGAATACACAGAAGAACTGTACAAAAAAGATCTTCATGACCCAGATAATCACGATGGTGTGATCACTGACCTAGAGCCAGACATCCTGGAATGTGAAGTCAAGTGGGCCTTAGAAAGCATCACTATGAACAAAGCTAGTGGAGGTGATGGAATTCCAGTTGAGCTCTTTCAAATCCTGAAAGATGATGCTGTGAAAGTGCTGCACTCAATATGCCAGCAAATGTGGAAAACTCAGCAGTGGCCACAGGACTGGAAAAGGTCTGTTTTCATTCCAATCCCAAAGAAAGGCAATGCCAAAGAATGCTCAAACTACCACACAATTGCACTCATCTCACACGCTAGTAAAGTAATGCTCAAAATTCTCCAAGCCAGGCTTCAGCAATACATGAACCATGAACTTCCTGATGTTCAAGCTGGTTTTAGAAAAGGCAGAGGAACCAGAGATCAAATTGCCAAATCCGCTGGATCATAGAAAAGGCAAGAGAGTTCCAGAAAAGCATCTATTTCTGCTTTATTGACTATGCCAAAGCCTTTGACTGTGTGGATCACAAGAAACTGGGGAAAATTCTGAAAGAGATGGGAATACCAGACCACCTGATCTGCCTCTTGAGAAATTTGTATGCAGGTCAGGAAGCAACAGTTAGAACTGGACCTGAAACAACAGACTGGTTCCAAATAGGAAAAGGAGTTCGTCAAGGCTGTATATTGTCACCCTGCTTATTTAATTTATATGCAAGAGTACATCATGAGAAACGCTGGACTGGAAGAAACATAAGCTGGAATCAAGATTGCCAGGAGAAATATCAATAACCTCAGATATGCAGATGACACCACCCTTATGGCAGAAAGTGAAGAGGAACTCAAAATCCTCTTGATGAAAGTGAAAGTGGAGAGTGAAAAGGTTGGCTTAAAGCTCAACATTCAGAAAACGAAGATCATGGCATCTGGTCCCATCACTTCATGGCAAATAGATGGGGAAACAGTGGAAACAGTGTCAGACTTGATTTTTCTGGGATCCAAAATCACTACAGATGGTGACTGTAGCCATGAAATTAAAAGACGCTTACTCCTTGGAAGGAAAGTTATGACCAATCTAGACAGCATATTCAAAAGCAGAGACATTACTTTGCCAACAAAGGTCCGTCTAGTCAAGGCTATGGTTTTTCCTGTGGTCATGTATGGATGTGATAGTTGGACTGTGAAGAAGGCCGAGTGCTGAAGAACTGATGCTTTTGAACTGTGGTGTTGGAGAAGACTCTTGAGAGTCCCTTGGACTGCAAGGAGATCCAACCAGTCCATTCTGAAGGAGATCAGCCCTGGGATTTCTTTGGAAGGAATGATGCTAAAGCTGAAACTCCAGTACTTTGGCCACCTCATGCAGAGTTGACTCATTGGAAAGGACTCTGATGCTGGGAGGGATTGGGGGCAGGAGGAGAAGGGGACGACAGAGGATGAGATGGCTGGATGGCATCACTGACTCGATGGACGTGAGTCTGAGTGAACTCCAGGAGTTGGTGATGGACAGGGAGGCCTGGTGTGCTGCGATTCATGGGGTTGCAAAGAGTCAGACGTGACTGAGTGACTGATCTGAACTGAAAGGTTTGGATGCTGTCAACAAACAGATTCCAGAGAGGCCAAACAATAATGCCCATGACATTGGACTCGGAGGGGTCTGATTAAGCTCTGGAAACTCGCTTGAGGGGATGGGATGTCAGAGCAGAGTCCAGTTATTAGTAAGCTCCCATCCTCTCCCAAATTACATGTCCAAGTAAGGCTTTGGAAATCCACCTCCCCTCCCTTCTGTGGCAAGACAGAGCTAAGGAGCCACAGGAAGACCATTTTCTGATGTAATGTTATTAGAACAAGGTTTACTTTCTGTGTGTGTGTGTGTGTGTAGATTTCCATAAAACCAGAATTAGGGACTTTTCTGGCAGTCCAGTGGTTTAGACTTTGCCTTTCAATGTGGAGTTCCATACCTGGTCAGGGAGCAAGATTCCACATGCCTCATGGCCCAAAAACCAAAACCTGAAACTGAAACAATATTGTAACAAAATTCAATAAAGACCTTAAAAATGGTCCACATAAACAAAACAAAACCCTAGAATTAGTGTGTTAAGGCCCCATCAAGAAAATGGAAATCAGTGAAACTTGTCCATCTCCCACGTGACCTACTAGCAATGTTGCTGATTCACGTGGATCTTAACAAAGAGAGAGAGAGAGACAGAGAGAGGTATTTGGGCTGACTTCTGAAGAATCTTTAAGAACCTGGGGAGACTTCCCTGGTGGTCCAGTGGCTAAGACTCTGCACTCACAACACAGGGGCCTGGGTTCTGTCCCTGGTTAGGGAACTAGATCCCACATGCCGCAACTAAGAATTCACACACTGCAACAAAAGATCCCGTCATATCAGGATATGATATGTCATATCATATCAGGATATGACATATCCAGCCATAACAAAGACTGAAGTTTCCACAAGCCACAACTAAGCCTCGGCACAGCCAAATTAAAATATATATATACAAAAAATAAAAGATCTTGGGAGTTCACCCAACTGACTCGATCACTCTGCACATTTGATGAATCACAGCAGCATCATCATTTATTGCTCCAGTGATGAACGTTCACAGCTGCTAGAAGAGTTTTTATGAGGCCCTGCTTAAAAAGAAATGAGACTGTGGTGACAATGCTGTTTCTAGTTGAAGTGCCAGAGGGCTGGGCCTTTTAGAGGCTGGGCTGGGGCTAGAAGGGCCTCCAGCTCAGACATCAGAACATGGTATTATGTAGCGTCAGTGATGGGAAGCAGGTGGGAAGGCAAAAAGCACTGAGGATATTTAGCAACTGGTTATAGAGTGTTACAGAAAGTGAGAAGAGTAAATGGCAAGACATTTAGATAATCAGAGGACCAGGCATGTAAAGATGTTGATGGGGATGGATGAGATTTACATACAAAAATGTTCAGCACAGTTACCACTCATAGGATGAAAAATGGGAATAACTCAATTATTTCTCAATTATATAATGATAGAGGATTAAATCAGTTATGATTCATTCATTTGTAGGCTGTTATATAGCCATCACTAATGATACTCTGAAGAATTTGCAACAAAATGGGGAAACTACTTTTGATCTGTGGAATATGAGCAGGGTACACAAGCAGAACATTGTCTCAATCACACTTTTTTTCAATGTTACGGTTTCACCATTTTCTTCATTCTCATACACTTAATAGAAACATATTTTGCTTTTATGTTTATGAAGTCAATACACCTGTATCAATGAAACTTGGAAAGCACAGAAAAGTATAAAAAAAGGACCCACAATTTCTTTCCATAGTAATAACTGTTGCCAAGGTTTTGGAGCATTTCCTTTGTTGTTGTTTAATTGCTAAGTCGTGCTGGACTCTTTGCGACCCCGTGGACTGTAGCCCTCCAGGCTTCTCTGTCCATGGGATTTCCCAGGCAAGAATACTGGAGTGGGTTGCCATTTCCTCCTCCAGGGGATCTTCCTGGCCCAGGGATTGAACCCTGGTCTCCTGCATTGGCAGGCGGATTCTTTATAGCTGAGCCACGAGGGAGCTTCTCTGCATGTGTTATATTAGACTTCTCATATCGTCAGAATTTTTGCCAACACTCTTGTCTTTGCAGTTAATATAGCTAGTGTCTCTGTTTCTTAATCTGGGGATAGTCTAGTGCCTTATCCCACTCTGCCTCCAGGGATCTATCACCCCAAAGGGTACACTGATCCCTTTCCAGTATCTTCTCAAAAAGGCTATGATGTGAAAAGGGGCTGGGATAAGCTGGTGATACTTAAAAAAATGTTAAACATCACTCTTCTTGGACTTCATTGACAATTCTGTACCACAGGGAATTTCTCACTGTCATACTCTTAAATTCTAGCTTTCCACCATTGTGACTGCTATCTTGATCAACTAGCATTCAGTTAAATAATCCTATTAGTATATTCAGAGGTTTAATTCTCCCATCATTTCATTCCATCTAGACATATATGAAGAGCCTTGAACTTCAAATTCAAAAATTATTGTCCACTTGTATGTGCTTAGTTGCTCAATCGTATCTGACTCTTTGTGACACTTTGGATTGTAGTCTGCCCGACTTCTCTGCCCATGGGCTTCTCCAGTCAAGAATACTGGAGTGGATTTCAGTGCCCTCCTCCAGGGGATCGAACACGCATCTTCTGTGTCTCCTTCTTTGTAGGTGATTCTTTACCTGCCGAGCCATTGGGGAAGCCCACTGTCCACTTGTACTCCCACACTAAAGATAAATTATTTTCCTAAAATAGTGATTTATGTCCTCTAGAACAATAAAAATTTACTTTTTAAATAACATACATGAATATATACACACACATACTCATAGACACACACAGACACATAAAATATATACCTATAAAACACACACAAGGGTGTGGGATGAATTGGGAGGTTGGGATTGACACACGCACAATACTGATGCTATGCTATGCTATGCTAAGTCGCTCAGTCGTGTCCGACTCTGTGCGACCCCATAGGTGGCAGCCCACCAGGCTCCCCCGTCCCTGGGATTCTCCAGGCAAGAACACTGGAGTGGGTTGCCATTTCCTTCTCCAATGCATGAAGCTCAGTCGTGTCCGACTCTGTGCGACCCCATGGACTGCAGCCCACCAGACTCCTCCGTCCATGGGATTTTCCAGGCAAGAGTACTGGAGTGGGGTGCCATTGCCTTCTCCGACACAATACTGATACTATGTATAAAATAGATAACTAATGAGAACCTACTGTATAGCTTGGGAACTCTACTCAGTGCTCTGTGAGGACCCAAATAGGAAGGAAATACAGAAAAGAGAGGATATGTGTATACATATAGCCAATTCTCTTCACTGTACAGCAGAAACTAACAACATTGTAAACCAACATACTCTAGTAAAAAAGTGTATAAAGTATATATGAAGAACATATGTGTATGGATGAATTTTGATGACCAAGCACTATATACATTCATTCACAACTGATTTTTCACTTCTTATTTTTCATAACAGCTGGGATGCTATCAAATAATAAATATCATTCCTTTTCACACCACGAAGAAAATACAAAAAAAAAAAAAAACTGCCAAAACAAATTATGGCATGTCATAGTTTATAAGACATAAGCTGACTTCAGTGATGTCATTATGTGAAAACAAGTAGTTCTAAGAATAAGTGACACAGGATATGTATCAGTCAACTGAAGCCACAATAAAATGACATAAAAGACTACCCCAAACTCAACTCAAGAGCACACAAGTAAGCAAGTGTTTATTGCTCAAGTATCTGTTGGTTTGCTTAGAGACAGGGAAGGAGTCCGCTCCATATTTGCCCTTTTGGGACCCTGGCTGAAGGAAAGTGGTGGATCACTGGAGAGTAAAAGGGCAAGTCAACAAAATAAGCAGATTTTGCATCTTTTTTTAATACCATGTTTGCCAATGTGCCATCAGCCGAAGCAAGTTACACGGCCAGTTCCAAAGCCAAGGAGTGTATGTGGGGAATATATATTCCACCCATTCTGTTGAGGATGGTTATATATATATATATAATTCACTACTGAGGAGTGAAGCATTGAGACCAATAACTCAGTGGGGTATTTCAAAATCATTAGGCCTTGTAATTTGTGCCCCTTTGTAACCTACCTTATATAATTGTTGGAGCAAAGTAGATCCTTCACACATAACATGCAAGAAGAAAAAAAAGAAGTAAATATACCAAAACGTTGACCATGGTTGCTACAGAAAGGGGGAATGAAAGATGGTTTTTGTTTTCTTCTTTGTTCTTTTGATTTCTCTAAGTTTTCTCTGGTGAGTAGGTGCTACAAGTCAGACAATAGGGAATTCCTTGGCAATCCAGTTTTTGTTAGGGCTCAGTGCTCTTACTGGAAGGAGCCCCAGGTTTGATCCCTGGTTGAGGAAATAAGATCTCAAAACCTGTGTGGAGAGGCCAAAAAAAAAAAAAAAACCCAAAAATAAAAGATAATAAACCTACACTTATAATTCGTTATATCCGTTATGGAATGAAGGCAGTACAGAGAGGCAGAAGCAGTTTTTTCAGAGGGAATTCGGAGGAAGGCATTGGATTTTGGGGACAATGGCATCAGCATATACTATTAGGGTCCCCAGTATTAGAGAGATTAGGGGATATGAGGCAGATGATTAAGATAAGTTCCGACCCTGAAGAATGACAACAGCTTGGTTGTCTGAACTAGTTCTCAGAACTGAGTCTGTCACAGAGAACTAACTTCTGTTTGCCAGGATGAAGGATGTGGGGAAGGGATAGTCAGGGAGTTTGGGATGGACATGTACACACTGGTATATTTAAAATGGATAACCAACAAGGACCTACTGTTAAAAAAAAAGATGACATATTTAATGCCAAAATTGGAGAAGACATAATCTGAAAATAGAGGATAGATTTTTAAATCAAGTGAATTTAGATTCATGGAAGAAAAAAACGGACTGAGTCCGTGAAGCCAGGTCCACGCCTTAGAGATGGGTATCAAGAGATCAGAGTAAATGTGCCAGGAAGATGAACCCTATGCTCAGAGCACTGAGCTTGTATGCCTGGTGCTGCTGCTAAGTCACTTCAGTCGTGTCCGACTCTGTGCGACCTCATAGACAGCAACCCACCAGGCTCCCCCACCCCTGGGATTCTCCAGGCAAGAACACTGGAGTGGGTTGCCATTTCATTCTCCAATTTGAATGCCTGACATCCTTCCTACCTCAGGTGAGAACTAGATCTGGGGATGAAGTTGAGACTGAATCTAGAAGTGAAGCAAAGGAACTTCAGTTGTGAGCAGACTCAGTAAGAAGATGCTGGACAAGACCTGACCAATATCTATGAACAGGCAGAGGTTGGTCCATCATTGAGGACCACCAGCATCAGCTGAGGGTATGTGAAACTGCAGATGGCTGGCCCCACATCCAGAGATTCTGAATTACTAGGTCTGGGATGTACAGAGAATGTACATTTCAAATAAGCACCCAGGTCAAGTTGCTGCCGCTGGTCTGGGGACCACATGTTGAGAACCTTGGTGCTAAGGCAACTGTTTCCAGCTTGCTTGCAATTTCTACCACCTGGAGAGCTCTTCAATATCCTGATACCTAGGTTGCACCCCAGACCAATTAAACCAGAATCTAGGGGTGGGACTCAGTCATCAGTATTTTTTTTTTTTAAAGCTCCCAAGGTGAATACAATGTGCAGCCAGGTTTGAAAACTGCTGCTCTGAGGAGAATTAATTTAATCTGTTTAACTACTGAGTACATTGGCAGCAGGTACTAAATTTGCTCATTACCAACTACTCACCCCTTTCTCTGAAATTGTGCCTGTGGAAGTTTCCAGAAAGAGTGAGGCTTAACATGGGAACTCAACCACCTTCCTGGATCCCAAGGAAAATAGACAAAACTCTTGATAGTCCATTGAGAAGAAACATGGTGCATCTTGACCTGGTTATGTCAAGATTTTAAATTTCCTGGTGGTATCTTTAGGGTTTTCTACGTATAGTATGCTCTACTGATGTTGAAGCTGAAGCTGTAGTATTTTGGTCATCTGATGCAAATAGCTGACTCACTGGAAAAGTCCCTGATGCTGGGAAAGAATGAGGACAGAAGGAGAAGAGGGCATCAGAGGATGAGATGACTGGATGTCACCACTGATTCAATGGACATGAACTTGGGCAAACTTCAGGAGGTGGTGAGGGACAGGGAGGCCTGGTGTGCTGCAGTCCGTGGGGTCGCAAAGAGTCAGACATGACTGGGTGACTGAACTATGTATGGTATGTCACCTGCAAACAGAGTTTGATTTCTTCTTCTCCAATCTCCTCCGAGAGGGACAAAGGTCATGGTCAGATGCAGATTGCTTTTGTTGAAAGGAAGTGTTGTGACGATGCTGAGGTCTTTTTTATTTATTTTTAATATAAATTTATTTATTGTAATTGGAGGCTAATTACTTTACAATATTGTATTGGTTTTGCCATACATTGACATGAATAGCATTTCTAGATCTATCACTTATTGTTATATATTTAATTAATTAACTACTTCTCTGGTGGCTCAGACGGTAAAGCGTCTGTCTACCATGCGGGAGTCCCAGGTTCGATTCCTGGGTCGGGAAGATCCCCTGGAGGAGGAAATGGCAATCCACTCCAATACTATTGCCTGGAACATCCCATGGACAGAGGAGCCTGGTAGGCTACAGTCCATGGGCTCATAAAGAGTCGGACAGGACTGAGCGTCTTCAGTTTCACTTTAATTAATTAAGTTTTGGTTGTGCCGGGTCTTAGTTGCAGCATGTGGGATCTTCATTGCATTGCTCGGGCTTAGTTGCATGTCAGATCTTAGTTCCTCAACCAGGGATCAAACCCATGTCCCTTGCTTTGAAAGGTAGATTCTTAACCACTGGACCACCAGGGAAGCCCCAATGCTGAGGTCTTCAACGCTGTACACCATGTATTTAGCAGGTGAAAGAACACCATTATCCTTCTAAGTCATCGCTTTAGGTTGCCATGGAAGTTGCCATGGAAGGAGTCAAAACTATGTCACACGAGGTGCTTTTAAAGCTACAGCTTGATTTTGTTTCTATGACTTCCCTTCTTCTAATCCAGGCATCCATGGAGTTTCATTCTCTGGAGTGTTTTTTTTTTTTTTTTTAATCTGAGATAGCAGCCAGCTCTTTTCTGATAAGGCATTAGCCTAATACATACCTCCTCTCACAGCAGAAGTCTTGTATTCACCCTATACTGTAAGACTGTATACCCTAAAAATCAGAGTCTTAGTTAGCATGAGGAAAGGCTCTGTGGTGAGATCACAGGCTTGGGGGCAGAAGAGGAGCAGTCTTCAAAGACTTGGTGATGAACTGAATGGTATCCCTTCAAATTCATATTTGTTGTCGTTTAGTCACTTGGTGTGTCTGACTCTTTGTGACCCCATGGACTGCAGCCTGCCAGGCTTCTCTCTCCATGGAATTTCCCAGGCAAGAATACTCGAGTGGGTTGCCATTTCCTCCTCCAAGTGATCTTCCTAACCCAGGGATTGAACTCGCATCTCCTGTTGTCTCCTACTTGGCAGGCGGATTCTTTACCACTGCTCCACCAGGGAAGTCCCTCAAGTGTGTACGCTGTAGTTTTAAACTCCAGCACTTCAGAATGGCAGGATCCTTATAAAATGAGGTCATATATGTGGCTGAACCTAGAGATCATCATACAGACTGAAGTACATCAGAAGGAGAAAAACAAACATTGTAAAATATTGCTTACATGTGGAATCTGGAAAAATTACACAGGTGAACTTATTTGCAAAGCAGAGTAGAGACACAGATGTAGAGAACAAATGTATGGATACCAAGGGCAGAAGGGAGTGGGGCCAATGAGAGACTGGGATTGACACATACATGCTACTGATACTATGTATAAAATAGATAACTAATGAGAACTTACTGTAGAGCACAGGGAACTCTACTCGATGCTCTGTGGTGCCCTAAATGGGAAGGAAATCCTAAAACAGGGGGGATATGTGTACATGCATAGCTGATTCATTTTGCTGTGCCACAGAAACGAATACAACCTTGTAAAGCCATGAAATTAAAAGACACTTACTCCTTAGAAGGAAAGTTATGACCGACCTAGATAGCATATTAAGAAGCAGAGACATTACTTTGCCAACAAAGGTCCCTCTAGTCAAGGCTAAGGTTTTTCCAGTGGTCATGTATGGATGTGAGAGTTGGACTATTAAGAAAGCTGAGTGCCAAAGAATTGATGCTTTTGACCTGTGGTGTTGGAGAAGACTCTTGAGAATCCCTTGGAGATCCAACCAGTCCATCCTAAAGGAGATCAGTCCTGAATATTCATTGGAGGGACTGATGTTGAAGCTGAAACTCCAATACTTTGGCCACGTGATGTGAAAAGCTGACTCATTTGAAAAGACTCTGATGCTGGGACAGGTTGAGGACAGAAGGAGAAGGGGATGACAGAGGACGGTATGGTTGGATGGCATCATCAACTCAATGAGTTTGGGTAAACTCTGGAAGCTGATGATGGACAGGGAGGCCTGGCATGCTGCAGTCCATGGGGTCGCAAAGAGTCAGACACGACTGGGCAAATGAACTGAATTGAACTGTAAAGCAATTATACTCCAATAAAAATTAATTTTTTTAATGTAAAAAAATAAACGAAATGAGGTTATATAGATGGGCTGTCATCAAATACGGTGTCCTTACTGGAGAAATTTGGACACAGACACATACAGATGAAAGGTGCTGTGGGGGAAAGGCACCCACTCTGGTATTCTGGCCTGGGAAATCCCATGGACAGAGGAACCAGGCAGGCTATAGTCCATGGGGTTGCAAAGAGTCGAACAAGAGTGAGTGATTAACACTTTCATTGGTAGGAAACAAATTCAGATCTGAATGGATCATTTGTTCAGGAAAGATTCAACTTATTTTCCACAGGACTCAACTGAGTCAGTGGAAAGTGGAGGCAGATGGATTCAGCTCAGAGTAAATATAATTGAACATTCTCAACTGGCTGCTGCTAACATAAATAACATCCTCTTTAGACCAATGTTTGTCTCCATTTATGAGTGTGGGAATTTTGCTTTGTACGTGGGAAAGTAAATATAATACTTTTATTTTTGGAGGGGGTGTTGGACGGACAAAGTGTTGGAAAGGAGAACTGAGAGATATGGGAAGATGTCTGTTCTTCTCGGAATTCCCTGGGCTCGTTTTGAACTCCTGTGGAAAGAAGAGTTTAGATGCATAGGCTACTTCCTTGGCACAATTCCTGATACACAGAGACACTCAAAAATGTTATGTATCAGCTTGTTCACTGTCCCCTTCCCCTCCTATATCTTTGTAGCAGGCACATTTTGGTGGATTGATCTTACCCACTGAAAAAAGATGGTATTGGTGGGCTGCCGTCTATGGGGTCGCACAGAGTCAAACACAACTGAAGTGACTTAGCAGCAGCAGTGGTAAAGAATCCTCCTGCCAATACAGGAGTCTCAGGTTAGATCTCTGGGTGGGGAAGATCTCCTGGAGGAGGATCCAGTATTCTTCCCTGGAAAATCACAGAGAAATGGACAGAGGAGCCTGTGGGCTCCAATCCATAGGGTCACAAAGAGTCAGGCACGACTGAACAGGCATGCATGAAGAAGATGCATGACCTGTTGATAAAAGTTGCTCTTCCTCTGGAAATGTCCCTTCTTCATCCAGAGAACCACAAGGGCAAATCCCAATAGCCAAGGTGGTGGTGCTGTGTGATCTGAGCCCTCTGGCTGTGGCTGATTGGCCCAGGAGGGCTCACTTGACCCTGGCTGGGCCAGTCATAGGCTCCTCCCACAGAAGTTGGAATTTAGCTTAAAAAGACTACAGACTCTATCAAGCTAGTCTATAGAAACTTGAGAGCTGAGGACACCTGTTATTATTGTTGTCACTGTTGTCATTATTATTGTTTGTCATGTGTATGTAGGTGTGCAGGGAAAGAATGACTGAATATTAAAAGTGCAGAGTGAGGTGGAAAGAAGCTAGCACCTGATGAATTTTCACTTTATAGCTTCTTCCTGTGGCCCCACTAGATTCCTGCGCTTGGAACCTATGGCAGACCCCTGAGCATTTACAATATAGTATATTCCCATTTGTCTTAAGTCCTTCCATCATGACACTTCTAAAAAAATTAATTAATTTTGCGGCATTGTGTCTTAATGCTTTCTTTGTGGCTCAGACAGTAAAGAATCTGCCTGCAATGCGGAGAGATGAGGGTTCAATTCCTGGGTTGGGAAGATCCCCCGGAGAAGGACATGGCAACCCATTCCAATATTCTTAGCTGCAGCATGAGGGAATCTTTGTTAGAGTCCTGTAGGATCTTGGCCACCTCATGTGAAGAGTTGACTCATTGGAAAAGACTCTGATGCTGGGAGGGATTGGGGGCAAGAGGAGAAGGGGATGACAGAGGATGAGATGGCTGGATGGCATCACTGACTTGATGGACGTGAGTCTGGGTGAGCTCCGGGAGTTGGTGATGGACAGGGAGGCCTGGCGTGCTGCAATCCATGGGGTCGCAAAGAGTCGGACACGACTGAGCGACTGAACTGAACTGAACTGAGGATCTTTCAGAATATGGATTCTCTAGTTGTGGTGCAAAGACTTGGTTGCTCTGAGCCATGTGGAGTCTCAGTCCCCTGACCAGGCATTGATCCCAAGTCCCCTGCACTGCAAGGCAGATTCTTAACCATTGGACCACCAGGAAAAGTCCCCCATCATGACTGTTTACCAAAGTTTTGTAAAACTTAGCTTGATGAGTATGAAGATGATCATTTATTCATGTGTTTATCTGCACAATGAGGTAGACCAGATAACTGTTCTCTGCAGCTGAGGAGCACAGACTTAAAATTCCTCTGTACCCTCTCAACCAGGATGAGATAACCTCCATCATTCCCAGAATTGCCACCTTTGCTGCTTTCCGTACTGACTGACCATGGTTTGTGGAGTAGCTTAATAATCACATGCATTCTCAGCAAGGAAACTGTAGGATCCCTTCTTAAAACTGGGGACTTGGGGTGCCCTGGACTCAGTTTTCAACCCAGATTGAAACTAGAGGTCTCTTGATTTGACCTAAGAGGCTAATTAGGCTTGATTCATAATTTATTCCAATCTGTAAAGTTTAAGTACCCAACTTGACCTCACAGCAGGATGCTCCTAAACTTTAATTCCTCCTGGTGGCCAATTAGCAATTTCCTTGCAGAAATAGCTCATGGGTGGCTGATTCGCACCTCATGAATCACACAATGTTAACTTGGGTGACTCTGGTTCTGTTTTCTAGTCTCTAAAATGAGGCTATAATGTTATGGGGACTAGAACTCCATATATGAGTTATGTGAAGTTAGCTGAGGCCATGAAGAAGACACCCCAGGTCAGCCACCACTTATCATCCTTCCCCACTGTCAGAGTGACAGGAGGGAGCCTAGAAGATTGATGCATGGATCAGGTTGATAGATTTTGTCTGTTCCATTTCCAAAACTGAAGATTCCCTGGACTCGCAAGTTGAAACCTGATGTGAGGCTTTATATCTCCTTGCCCGGGGAGGTAGTCATATATTTAAGTCTTCTGGCCAAGGAATCTTTCAAGGGCAATTATTCAGCTACTCCCAGTAGTGCTGAATCAGCTCTTCTTTCCCAAGAAGGGAAGACGGGCCAGGTGGATGGGTCTGTAAGAAAAGTGTGCTTGTAGCTGTGCATGCCCCTTTTGATTTGTTTATCTCTATCCTCATGTCTCTGTGTGTGTCTGTTTTCTTTCTTCTCTTTGCCTCTCTTGTTCCCATTTGGTGGACACATGAATAGTCCTTGAGTGTGTCTTTGTGTGTATATATCTAAGTGTATGAGATTCCTTGTTTATCTATGGTGATCTCATCAGAGCCATGAAAATAAAACCCTTGTCCAAAATGGGAAACTAGATCCTCTGTACTCCTTTTGTTGTTGTTGTTAAAATCTTTATTAAATTTGTTTAAATACTGCTTCTGTTTTATGTTCTCTTTTTGGCTCTGAGGCATGTGGGATCTTAGCTTCCTGACCAGGGATCAAACCCACACTTCCTGCATGGGAAGGCAAAACCCTAACAATTGGACCACCTGGAAAGTCGCATCCCCTACTCCTTTTTAAAGAAACTCACTGGTGGGAGAAGAGATAAATTAGGAGCTTGGGATTAATATATGCACACTGCTGCTGCTGCTGCTGCTAAGTCGCTTCAGTCGTGTCCGACTCTGCGTGACCCCATGGACTGCAGCCTACCAGGCTCCTCCATCCATGGGATTTTCCAGGCAAGAGTATTGGAGTGGGGTGCCATTGCCTTCTCCAATATGCACACTACTATATGTGAAATAGACAACCAACAGAGACCTACTGTATACCACAGGGAACTATAATCATTATTTTGTAATAGGTTGGGAAGATCCTCTGGAGAAGGAAATGGCAACCCACTCTAGTATTTTTGCCTGGGAAATCCCATGGACAAATGAGCCTGGCAGGCTAGAGTCCATGGAGTCACAAAAGAGTTGGACATGACTTAATGACTAAACAACAACATAAGGGAAAAAATCTGAGAAAGAAGATTTATCTACATCTATCTGTCTATCTATATCTGAATCACTATGCTGTACATCTGAAAGTAACATAACATTGTAAATCAACTATACTTTAACAAAAAAAGATAATGACTCTTGTTTTGCAAACTTTTTTTAAAAAAGATTAAATTAAGAAGTCACTTGGCTGATGTAGAGATTTTGATAATGATTTTTGATAATCACTTTCCTGAAAGTTCTTTAGAAGAATACTTTACCCATTCTTGGGTTTCCCTTATAGTTAGAGATAAAACACCTTGATCAAGCTTCCATAAAAACACACATCACATCAATTAGCAGATATTGCCAGGGGCAGGCTCCTTGTTCAACATCTGCTACTTTATTACCAACAGCATCAGCAGAATATATTATAGAGAACATGTCCATGGGTTTCTGCTGGCCTCCAAGAGTGCTCAGAGATTTCCATGAGGCTTGCTAACTTTTGTCATGAGCCTCATCAACACTCCATGTTGATGGCACACATTCCTCTCCCATTCTGGCAAAACCATAAAGACTTAAAACTATTATTGAGTGAAGGGGGTTATTTTTGATTTCTACCTTCCAGGAGTCTGTTTTCACAGAAGGCATCAAGACCAAGAAATAGTGATAACATGTGGTATTGAAAGGGAACAGTGCCCTGTGGTCCTTTGCAGTCCCCCCTCCTTCTCCCCATTCCTGCTCCATGTCCTCTCATCAGAGAAGTAAGAAAATGTGGAAACAAAGGGAAACAGTCCAACAGGACTAAATAATAATTGTTTAGTCATTAAGCAAAGTCAAGGAACTTTAGTTCCTCCTCAAGGGCTACAGATAATATTCTGAGCCATATCCTGTGAGCTGTCATATAGATACTAAAACTCCCACTAGGTGGAAGAAGTTAACTACATGATGATCAGACTGTAGCCATGATATAAGTTGCCACAATTCCAAGAATTGTCCTCAAGGAAATGGAAACAAACCAACCCTGGAACTGAAGATTAACTTTACTTAAAACCTTTAAGATGATGCTGATCAGACCCTTGCATGACCAGTTTCAAGATGACAGAGCTGACTGTGCCTTTTCTGCAGGTAGACTCCTCCCTCTGCCCATACACTCCTAAAACTCACTTTAAAAGTTCTTGCCCATTGGTTGTCATTTGCGGGGGGGGGGGGCGGGGTGTTGGCCTTTTTGATTAGAAGTGTGCCCCCTACCTCCCAAGTTGTCTGTCTCAGAAATAAAGCAAACTTTATTTTCCACCAACTTCTTCACTGGCTTTTGAGCAGCAAGCAGCTGGACTCCTACAATTGGTAACAGTAAGAGCTATACTTCTTGAGCGTTGATTGAGTATCAGTCACTGAGTTAGGCTCTTTACATGCATCATCTCACTTAGTGTTAAACCCGTCCTACAGGGAGGCATTACATTTATTTTGAGGATGAGAAAGTTGGGCTGCTCTGCAAATAGGTTCATTTATACTATTTTTCTAGATTCCACATACATGCATTTATAAGATATTTGTCTTTCTAACAGATACAATAAAGTGGAAATAATGGTGTGCTTTGGAGAATGCATCCTAAAGATGCTACAGGTTTCTGCTTGGCCTCTCTCTTAGACCACTCACTTTAGGGGAAGCAGCTGCCATGCTGGAAGGACACTCAAGCAGCTCTGTGGCAAAGGTCACATGGTTAGCCAGCAGCCCTGGGAAGGAGCCATGTTGGCAGCGTATCCTCCAGCCTCGAGATGAATGCAGCCCCCCACTGACACCTTCACTGCAACCTCATGAGAAGTCCTCATTTTGACCCATAGAAGCTGTGAAATATCCAGTGTTTGTTGTCCTGAGTTGCTAAATTTCAGGGTAATTTGTTATGCAGCAATGGATAATTGATAACCCAGCAGTGGGTTTCGGTTACTTAGAATCAACAAGCAAGTGGGAGGTGAGGTACCACTCACATTAAATGAAATTAAATGGATGCTTACAGTTTGTGTCATCCGTATCCACTGGCCTTTCAGCCCACAGAGTTGTGATTTTCCCTTGAGTATATTAACATCTTGCTTGTTCTGAGTTGTACACTTTGGGTGGGACTGACTCTAGTGTTAGGTCTAAGCCAATGTATTCCATTTCCTGGCTACATTGGTTAGTTTCAGGATAGATACCTCACACTCCAAAAGCCACTGAGATACAAGGAGATAATTTTTGAAACTTTGGGGAAAATTTTTTTCTTTTCTGGAGAAGTCTTCAGAAAATTCTTGCGTCCTTTCCCTGGAATATGTGGTATGAGTGTAGACACTTCTACAGCCATTTGGCTGCCATAAGAGCGTCCAGTACCTGGTACTACCGGGCTTGTCAGAAAAGAAAAAGTGAGAGATACCGGGTCTTTTGTGATATTGTTGGTCTCACTAGCACAAGCCTTATCTGAAGTCCTCCTGTAGATGTTTTAGTCATGTAAATCTATGGATTCTCTTGATTGCTTAGTCCACTGTAAGTTGGATTTTATGTTCCATGAAACAAGAAAAAATTCTTAACTGTTACACAAACCCAGGTCTATCTGAGTCCAATATTCACACCTAAACTGCCAAGAATTATATAGTAACAGATTGGACACGATCAATGGACTTCTGTTTGAAAGTTGTGTTGGACACCATCCTTTCTAACTTCACAGTAAAAAAAGTACAAGAAGATATAGAAACATGGAAACTCATACAACCCTGAAAACCAAAGCTGATACTAAGTATGTTGTCAAAACTTGCAAGAACATTCCACTAATGTTAGGACTTATGGCGCCAAATTGGAGAACTATATAATTATGGGTGACACATATGTTGATGTCTAGAACAGGAGAAGCCTGGTATCTATAAACAGAGCAGGAGAAATGTTCTTCTCCTCCTACTTCCCAGCCTAATGACCACAGGACAATGACAGATATCTGCTCTGTGAATGCTGATTGTCATCACAGAACATGTTGAAAAAGTTAAAAAAAAAAAGCTTTTTATATTTTGTGTTAAAGTAATTGGTTATTTTTGGTTATGCAATGGCTTAGAAAAACTAAATCTATTTCTTTAAAACAATACTTCAAGATACACTCTAGCCAATTGGGAGAGTAATTAAAACAGAAAATGCAAGTAATTAAAACAGAAAATGCAATTTTGGTATAAAAGAACTGGCAATAAAATATATTATAAATGTTGATATACTTTTTGAAAGACAAGCGATGTGTTGGAGAAAACAAAAAAGTATAATGGGAAAGAAGAACATGCTAATGGTTTCTCTTCACAAAGGGGTGTCAACAGATACAATTTCAACCTAGGCTTTGGTAAACAGTATTAATAATAATAAAGTGCATGTATGCTCACTTGCTTAGTCATGTTTGACCATTTGCAACGTCATGGACATTAGCCCACCAGGCTCCTCTGTCCATGGGATTCTCCAGGCAGGCATACTAGACTGAGTAATCACTTCCTTATCCAGGGGATCTTCCCAACCCAGGGATAGAACCTGAGCCTCCTGCATGGCAGGAGGATTCTTCACCATCAAGCCACCAGGGAAGCCCATAAAAAAGATACTACTGACTAAAACCTGAGCATATGTTTCATATAAAAATATGACAAAGAAAGCATCATAAGCCAATGGGAAACAAGTAAATTCAAAATGCCCCTATTAGGAGAATTGGTTGTTCAGGACAAAAGAAGCAAGTTAGATCTTCACAGTTAAATTATGCTCCCCAAAATATTCCAAAAGAATTAAAGAGGTAAATGTGGGGGAAAAACACATAAAAACTGAAAGAGATTAGAATCAAATGCAGATAGATATTAATATCATTTTGAGGTACAATTTCTCCAAGCATGAAATTCATAGGGACTTCCCTGGTGATCCAGTGTTTAAGACTTCACCTTCCAATGTAGGGGTGCAGGTTCGATCCCTGATTGGGGAGCCAGAAAACCAGAATATAAACAACAGAAGTATTATTGCCACAAGTTCAATGAAGATTTAAAAATATATATATATATTAAAAAAACTCCTAGAATAACGTATAAGAACAATTCTAATAGATTCAATTAAAAAAATTGAGAACTCAATAAGTTCTGGGGTCTAATGGATAGCATGGTAAAAAGAAAATTAAGAACTTTGTACAACAAAGCACTTTGAGTCAAATTAAAAGGCAGGTGGCAGTGGGGGGTGGTAGCAGGAGTAGAGAAGATTTGCAAGCAATATGGTCAAGATGAACAGCTTTATGATGCCAAAACATCTTTAAAAATTCCAAAGGAAAATGTGCAAAGGGCATGAAAAGCTGATTCCCAGAGTGAGGCATACAAATGCTCTGTATGCATATAAAGAAAATGTTCATCTTTAACAGGAGTCAAAGAGATGGAAACTGGGAAGACAACGAGGCATAATTTTACCTATCCAATTGGCCAATTAAAACATTACAACACGTGGTGCTGCCTGGGGTGTGATGAGCAGACACTTCTGTGCTGCTGGTCATTACAGAAAATCGGAGCAAACTGACATCAGGGTCTCCAGCTATTCCTGTATAAAATTGGGATGATTATACTTTTCTGTTGTGGCAAGGGTCAAATAACAGAATAAATGTAGAATCCCTCCAAAGGTGTAAATGTTAATTACTGATGGTGGAGAGGATGGCAGCGAAGTAGTGAGAACAGATTACAGAGGAGTGAACAGCGAGGTGTTCCTGTGTGAACTGGTCTTCCCGTTAGCCTGGGGCCAAGAGGAATGGTACACAGAGGAGAGATGAGAAATGCCCTTCCTGTTTGCCTCTGGGATTTATGGATTTGGAGACAGAAGCTATGTTACAAATGCTCAAGGAGAAGGGATTTATTGGGTTCTCCCTGTGATGGATGACACATTTGGCTTGAATGCCAGGACGGCTGTCACAAATCTGGCTGCCATGAGACAGTTGACCTCTTGAGACATGCCCTGTCCCAGCCAAGAGACCTGGGTCTGCTTAACCCCTCTTTTTAAAAAAATTTTTTAATTGGCAAATAATTGCTTTACAATATTGTATTATTAATAGTTTCTGCCGTACAGCAACATGAATCAGCCATGGGTACACATGTGTCCCCTCCCTCTTGAACCTCCCTGTCACCCCTCTAGGTTGTCATAGAGTACTGAGTTGAGCTCCCTGTGTTACTCAGCAACTTCTCATTAGCTATCTGTTTTACATATGGTAATGTATATATTTCAATGCTACTCTCTCAATTCGCCCCAGCCTCTCCTTCAACTGCTGTGTTCATTAGTCTATTATCCATGTCTGGGTCTCTATTCCTGCCCTGCAAATAGGTTCATCAACACCATTTTCTAGATTCCACATGTATGCATTAATACACAATGTTTGTTTTTCTCTTCCTGACTTACTTCACTCTGTGTAACAGGCTCTAGGTTCATCCACCTCACTAGAACTGACTGAGTAATACTCGACTGTATATAAGTACCACAACTTCGTTATCCATTCATCTGTTGACAGACCTCTAGGTTGCTTCCATGTCTTGGCTATTGTAAATAGTGCTGCAGTGAACATTGGGCTACATACGTCTTTTAGAGTTGTGGTTTTCTCAGGGTATATGCCCAGTAGTGTGATTGCTGGGTTATATGGTAGCTTTTTTCCTAGTTTTTAAAGGAATCTCCATACCTTAACCCCTCTTATCCTTCCCTTCCTCATTCACTAACTTGGTTTATCCAGAAACCGTGCCAGAAACACATTGATGAAGAAGACAGCATTGTTTACAAATCATACCTGATTCCAAAGATGCAAGTTGAGCCCACTAGCTTAGGACTTGGCTGACTCCAAATAAAAGGCTTGGTCTTTCCTTCTACTCTCTTAGTGCTGGATTCCATTCAGCAGTGGCTATTGCTTTGATTGGAAACATACACAGTATTCTCTAACTAGCTGTGGCTGCCAATGTCTTGTCAAGGGAAGAAAGACTTGAAGCTTCTCCCGGTAACGCTCTGGGTTTCAAAATGAGCTTGCCGTCCAATACCCAAGTGGAGTGCATGTTAGTGAAGCTAACGATTTGTGATCTCTGCGGTGGTCAGAGTAGCCTAGTTGCTTTTGCAGATCCGGAGGTTACCCAGAAACCCCACAGCCTCTGTGTGCAGATAAACTGAGGAAGCGGCACCCCCCACTGAGAAGGTTTTTCCAGATGTGCAGACAACCAACCATCTACAAAGATGCTCATGCAAGCAACCCAGTTTGCTTGCTACCTGTTCTCATCAGCATATCAGTGGCTTAGGTTAGAGTACCTGGATTCTAGGTGACGAATACAGGTGTGCTAAGTAGCTTCAGTCATGCCTGACTCTTTGCCACACCATGGACTGTAGTTTCCCAGGCTCCTCTGTCCATGGGATTCTCCAGGGAAGAATAGTGGAGTGGGTTGCTATGCCCTCCTCCAGGGGATCTTCCCAACCCAGGGATCGAACCCAGGTCCCTTATGTCTCCTGTGCTGGCAGGCAGGTTCTTTACTACTAGTGCCACCTGATTTGAAATCTGGAAGGAACTGTCAACTTGGAGGTGGTCATCAGTGTTTATGCATTATTTCTGGCTTGATGGACCATCCTTGTATTTCTTTGGAAGGACCTCTTTGCAGGGCCCACTGGCTGTGCAGATGTCAGGCAAATAAATATCTCTCCCGCAGCCTTGGAGACTCTCTAAGGACAGCCAGGTAGTCATAATGCAGTTGCTTCCCACCAAGATATTAAGTTTACTTTCAACAACACACAGAGGATGTTGTGGCAGAACTCAGCCACTTTAAAATTAAAATTTTTTTCCTAAATTTGAATATAGACTACTGCATGCCTGAAAATTGTTATTGGGTCTCAGGAAATATGGGGATGTATGTGATCTTTTTAAAATTAATTAAATAATTTTTGGCTGCACTGGGTCTTCGTTGCTGTGTGGGCTTCCTCTTTTTGTGGTGAGTGGGGACTAAAAAAAAAATCTTTAAGAAAATATTCCCTGCGGATGATGGGGGAAGGGTTGCTGGACCTATGGAGACTCTGGACCACATAGATCAGTTTCTGGAGTCGGATCCTGGGAATCTGTAGGTCTATCTATTAAATTTCTAGGATCACTAAAAGATCCAGGGAAAGTGAACTTTGGTTGCTTTGGCTTCCAGGAACCAAACTGAGTTCTACGCCATACACAGGTGGGATAAAAGCCTAGATTGTGAGAAACAGAGCCTCATCCAAGAACAAGAGGATGCAGGGTGGCAGCAATTCCTTAGAGGTGGATGGGTCAGAACCAAGAAGACCTGATGGGTGAAGGAAATGCCTATTTTTCACCACGCTCTAGGGTCTGAGTGTATTTCTGATGGTCTGAGGGTCAGCACTGGTCCTTTCTTCTTTTTCTTTCTTTTTAAAGATTTTTATTTATTCATTTATTTTTGGCTGTGCTGTTCGAGATTTTCTCTAGTTGTGGCAAGTGAGGGCTACTCTCTGGTTGTGCTGTGTGGGCTTCTCATTGCGGTGGCTTCTCTTTTGGGGGAACATGGGCTCGAGGGTGCTCAGGCTTCAGTAGTTGGCTCCAGAGCACAAGTCCAATAGTTGTGACCCATGGTCTTAGCTGCTCCACGGCAAGTGGAATCTTCCTGGACTGGGGATTGAACCGGTGCCTCCTGCATTGGCAGGTGGCTTCTTTACCACTGAGCCACCAGGGAAGCCCAAAGCTGGTCCTTTCGGTCCACCTGGGTCTATGCTCCTTTCCGGAGAGCATGGTGCAGTATGGTGGCCTTAGGTACCTGCTATCTTGCACAAAGAAGGAAATAAAATTGCTGTACAAATAATGATCTCTGCTCGACCCACCCGACAGAGTTACGGATACACCCAAATGAGCTAACACACCTGCCAGAGTTTTGTCCATTGCAAATAGATGCAACTGGAAGTCATGCATTCCTGGCTGGGTCTATGCAATGTGTCAGTCAAGTAGCTTAATCCCGGGCGGCAAAGCTTCCCTTGTTTCAGCACGGCCAGGTCCCTCGTTAGTGTTCCCTGGGGCCAACAGGGCTGCACTCATTTTCGGTTGTTTGACCTGAGGGTCAGTTCTTTGTCACTCTGAGAGCAGCCGCCCCAGGGAGGTGGAAACTCAGTTCTCAGCGAAGCTTTGCAAAATTCCCCAAGTGGAATAGACCCGCCTGCCCCAGGAGGGGGCAGCTGATTGGGGGTGGGGTCCTCTGATTTGACTAGCTATGGCTGCAGGAGGAAGGGGAAACCCATTCTGATGAAGGGGACTCTGGGTCGGAACCACCAGGCTCCCATCCTGCCTAAATAACACGCTTGGAAACAGAACTTTATTCCAACACTGGTGTTTCTTCTTCTGTAGCCTTGACAGGAGTTTCCAATTCATCTGAATTTTGTCCATTTCTAGGGCTTTTTTTTTTTTTCCCAATAGTAACATATGAAGGAATTGGCTGACCTTTAATTTATAATCCTCGTGTCACGGAGTTTAGCCGAGCTTAACCTATGTCAGTTGTATTATAGTTCAAAATCGTCTGCCTTGCTTAGGAAAAGGCAGGCTGTGCTTTCAGTGTCAGGTTGAAAAAATATATAAATAAAAAAGGAAACGTGGGAAAATAGACCTTCATTAAAAAAGGCAGAGGAAGGCTCCACGGGAAAGGGAGAACTGTCCGGAAAGAAGGAAACCTGTGAGGTGGAAGAAGTGCTGGAAAACGAACAGGAAGGTGATAAAGAAAAATTTTTGCAGCACTTTGTAACTGGAGAGCGACCCCATGGACTGTAGCCTCCAGGCTCCTCTGTCCATGGGATTCTCCAGACAAGAATACTGGAGTGGATTGCCATGCCCTCCTCCAGGGAATCTTCCCAACCCAGGGATCAGTCCTGGGTCTCCTGCCTTGCAGGCACATTCTTTACCATGTGAGCCACCAGGGAAGCACTGAGAGCTGCCAGACAGAGCCACAGTGATGTCAAGGCCCAGAGCTGAAGTGGGAAAGGTGAAGAGAGGCCAAGGGGTCTCATCAAGAAGAGGTTGGGTACAATGTTTTACATTTGGCTTTAATTAAGATGTATCCTGTCTTTCTGAGGGATGCTAAGAAGCTCAACTCATACACCCTCTCTGGGATGAAGCCTTGTTCTCCTGGAGGCTGGGAGTGTAGCTTGGTGACCTGCAGCCATTATCCCTCTTTGAGGATGGTCTCAGCTGAAAAAGACCTGCCTTGCTCAAGGTGACACCCTCTTCCTGGGGCACCATCCTCTCAGGCCCGACCAGTGCACGGATATTAAGATGTGCTGTCCTTTCTCAGCTTGGGACGCACCTGACGGGCATCTCAGATCTGGAGTGGAGTTGCCAGAGGCCTTTGCTGGCCCTGCATCACAGCTTCCAGTTTCCTTTGGTCCAAGTTCTGCTTCCTTCTCCACCTTTCAGCAGGTGCTACTCCCTACAGCATCCCCTGATACATCTCCCACCCACTGATTGCCATTCTAGACTCGGCTCCTCGAGACCCCACTGTGACAAGGTTCTACCTGGTACGTAGTTTCTAAGAGTGATTCTAGGAAAGATGCTGGGATCTTGGTGAAATCATCCCTCTTGAATTCTTTTTTTTTTTTTTTAAATTAAAAAAGTCTTTATTGAATTTATTACAACATTGCTTCTGTTTTATGCTTTTTGCCACTAGCTGTGTGGGATCTTAGCTCCCCTGTCAGGGATCAAATCCTCACACCTTGTATTGGAAGGTGAAGTCTTAAGCACTGGATCACCAGGGATGTCCCCAAGGTGTCATTGTTTTTCATTCATTTCTTACTTTCTTTGGCTCATGGCCCCTAGAGCACGTGGACTCATAGAGCCATGTAGTTGTGGCTCAAGAGCCTCTAGAACCACGTAGCTGTGGCTCACGAGCTTCGTTGTCTGGAGGCATATGGGATCTTAGTTCCCTGACCAGGGGTCAAACACTTTTCTCCTTCACTGGAAGGTGGAGTCTTAACCACTGCAGGGAGGTCCCACTTGTATTCTTAGAGATGGAAATTTCTAAATATGTGTTATTTTGTTACAACAGAGATAGAAGATTATTACAAGGGGTATGGTACTCTTTGGAAAAGTAAAGGACAGTCTGTATCACAAGCCGTAAAGATATTTCTAACTTTTTACCCCCAGTCATGTGCCCATGTAAGGCCTACCCCTGACATTTATTGTTAAGGAAATAATGGAAGGGAAGCCTACCTACTTGATATGGGCTATAGCATGATTTTGATATTGACTCTAAATAAAATATTCTATAGGCACATTTTGTTAATTATGAAAGCCAAGTTGAATGTAATGCTGTCAAGCATTTCAGAATCCACAGGGTGGGGAATACTGTTGGTGGAAAACATTCTCCAGGACTCAAATGAGACCGTGAATACACCTGCACAGGTCTGGAGGTAAACCTGAAGGCTAGCAAAGAAATGGGAAAAGATCAACATTTTCCTCTGCTTCATCCCGAGGAGTTTTCATCCATTTTCTATCTTGCAGTGTCTTTACTGGATCTGACTGCTCCTGAAATGGGTCCTTATCTTTGAAAACACAGGGAAGCTTTTGGCCTTAGATCCACATGAATAATAACTGAAATGATGCATGATTAACTGCTTTGCACATCAATATCAATCTGCAATATTGATTGCTTAAATATTTTAGAACCAATGTTTTAATTTATATATAGGAATAGGAATGTGTGTGTACGTATAGTTAGTAAGTAAGTAAGTAAGTAAGTAAGTGTTAGTCGCTCAGTCATGTCCGACTCTTTGCGACCCCATTGACCATAGCCTGCCAGGCTCCTCCGTCCATAGGATTTTCCAGGCAAGAATACTGGAGTGGGTTGTCAGTTCCTTCTCCAGGGGATCTTCTGGACCCAGGGATCGAACCTGGGTCCCCTGTATTGCAAGCAGATGCTTTACCAAGCGAGCTACCAGGGAAACCCACTTGTAAGTAAAGACTTGTTTATTTCATATTAAACATCGGTGAGTTACTATGATTCTGGCTCCTTATTTAGAATTTCATCATTCTATTCACAGTGTACATAATATATATATGTATTAACATGCAAATGATTACTCTCCTTCTAAGTCTGGTGTTCCACTTTTGAGAAGGCCAACAAAGCTTCTACAGAGTGGAAAAGTGCTTTTCAAACTCACCCTCAATGCATAGGACCTGGTGGGAAATGAAGACAGGGTGGAAATAAGGGTAAATTAAATGCACAGGTTCTCCACATGGGACGAAAGAAATGTCTTCATGCCTGCTTGTAGGGCTGTAACTTGACTGTCTGATGGGACACGAAACATTTCCTCTACTTTGATTTCATACAGAAATATCTACTTTGGGCTCTCTTCCTTCCTCACTCCCCACCCCCAAACCCTGGCATCTTAACTGATCAATGCACATGAAAATTTGAGAACCAATGCTTTACTGTTGAAATGATAGGCTCTCAGTTTCCATCATCCAGAACTTTGGGCTCTGCAGGTCTGAGGTTGGGTGTAGGAATCTGAATTTTTGTCAAGCACCCTGGGAAATTCTGATTTAGGTAGCTTGTGGGACACCCTTTATGAAACTCTGCCCTGCTGGAATTCCAAAATAATTTTGTGTGCAGGATTCCTTTATGCAACTGGCTGATGGACAGACCTCCACCATTAAGTATGGAGCCAGAGACCTCCTCTTCACTTCCCCTCTAGGGATTTGTACGAGTTAATCCATCCCCAAAATAAAGTCTTGGTTGCAAGTCAAATATTTATTTCCTCTGTGGACAAGCAGAGAGCCTCTTTTCTATCAAACCTCATCATGACACACCTTGGAATGGTGCCGATGGAAAATGATTGCACTCGGAGAGATTTTTATTATGTGATTTCAACTAACAAAGGGAAGAGAAAAAATCCAATTAAATTCCAGGAAGGAGTGACAGCATGATCATAATGGAGCCACATTGTTCCAAGCAGGTTCCTTTGCCAGAGCGGAGACCCGGGGCAGAGCTAACTCGTCTGCAGACCATGGTGGGGATGGGGGGAGAGTGGTCAGGAAGGAGACCAGCCGGCGGAGATCGTGGTCATTCAGAGGAGGGAGCGACTAGGTCAGTGTGACACTGGCAAAGGGTCACGATGTTTCAAAAGAGGGCATGAGATTCTGAAACTTAATGGTAAAATTTTTAAAATATAATTTAGATTATGGGAGATGCTGCATTTTCAGTCTAGAGAGACAAGGGCCAGGAGCAAAGGACACTGAGCTTTTTAGATGTGAAGGAAGAAAATCAGTGATTTCTGAGCATGGACACAGGGATCTATGGGTGGGGGTGGATTTCTGACTTTTTTTTTTTTTTTTTGACCTCACTGCATAGCTTGTGGGATCTTAGTTCCCAGACCAGGGATTGAACCCGGGTCCTTGGCACTGAGGGCTTCCCTGGTGGCTCAGTGGTAAAGAATCCACCTGCAATGCAGGAGATGCAGGTTCTATCCTTAGGTCAGGAGGATCCCCTGAAGTAGACAGTGGCAACCTACTCTAATATTCTTGCCTGGGAAATCCTCTGGTCAGAGGAGCCTGGTGGGCTACAGTCCATGGGGTCAGACACGATTCAGCGACTGAACAACAGCCTCAGCATTGAGAGCGCAGAGTCCTAACCACTGGACTGCCAGGGAATTCCTGGGATTTCTTACTTATTAAGGAGAGTACTCCATAGTGAGGGTGATAATGGAAATGATGAAAAAAGTGACAACAACATCTGAGATAGTGCCCTTGGCAATGGGCGGGGATTTAGTTGGGGGCTCTGGACGCTGTAGAATACAGGTGCTCCATGTTGATGCCATGGGGAGCAAGAGGGTCTCAGGAGAACAGGCTGTAGATAGGAGAGCATCACTGGGGCATGTATCCTTGGCCCCAGAAGGCTTCCCAGGGATTGAAACATTCTGTACTGGTGAGTCTGGGCGAAGAACCTGTGGTACCAAGTAAGGATGAAAAGGATGGGTCTTGGAGTTTCCAGAATGAAGAGTAGGAGCCAGGATACAACAGAACCTATGACAGGTGATGCCTTTGGGACTTTGGAAGGGGAGGGCTTGAACGTATTTGCTTCCTAGAAACTGGGTCTAGGGAAATGCTGTGTGGTCATTGATGGTTCTGCAGCCCTGGAAGAGGAGGAGAAACCCAAGCCTGGTGAGAGATGCCCTTGAATGTCCAGAAAGAAAGTGAAAGCATTAGTCACTCAGTTGTGTCTGACTCTTTGAGACCCCATGGACTGTAGCCCATCAAGCTTCTCTGTCCATGGGATTTTCCAGGCCAAATGCTGGAGTGGGTTGTCATTTCCTTTACCAGGGGATCTTCTCCACCCAGGGATGGGCCCCAGGTTTCCTGCATTACAGGCAGATTCTTTACTATCTAAGCCACCAGGGAAGCCCTTGAATGTCCAGGCTGAGGGTCAACTTGAGGAACAACTAGCATCCCTCTAGCGCCCTCAATGGCACACTCTTTATCTCATTTGTTTTGCTTTTACAATAAAAAGCACATCTCTAATCAAAGCAGTGGATGCACATTGCAAAACAACCCAAATCATACACAAGGCTTATAATAAATGGCAACAATCCTCCCCCCATCCCTTCCCACTGCTGAGCCATTATCTTCAGAGCCAACCGTTTCTTTGGCTGTTTATCCTGGCTCTGGAGCATCACTTGATGTTGAGAGATGCTGGTTGCTATGGCATTTAGTTAATGGAGACATTGGACCCAGTGCAGGCTCTATTGGACACAGGATGCTCTCTCTGATGAGGGCAGAAAGAACAGGTCTTGGCAAAGGAAGGGTCCTATACTTACTATGAATTACTCATTTCTGGGGCTTAATTTTTTTTTTTCTTAACTTTTTGAGCTTCCAAGAACTGCCTGAAACTATGATCACATTTTTCACAGGAGGGAGTTCAGGTGCAGAGGGATTAGATATCTTCCCTTGGTCACTCTGGTATGTTTTGGAGACAGGATTTAAGCCCCAGGATCCTGACTTTGGAGAAGGGGAAATAGTGTATGACATCCCTTATAGGCAGAATCTAGAAAGACATGATACAAATGAATTTATTTACAAAGCAGATACAGACTCACAGACTTAGAGAAGGAGTTTACAGTTGCCAGTTGGGGAGGCTGGGAGGAAGGATAGTTAGGGAGTTTGGGATGAACAGGTACACATTGCTATTTTAAATGGATAACCAACAAGGACCTATTGGGTAGCACAGGGAACTCTGCTCAATGTAATGTGGCAGCCTGGATGAGAGGGGAGTTTGGGGGAGAATGCATACATATATGGATGGATGAATCCCTTTGCTGTCCACCTGAAACTATCACAACATTGTTAACTGGCTCTGCTCCAATTAAAAGAAGTTTTAAAAGTGGATGACCAACAAGACCAACTATACAGCACAGGGAGCTCTGCTCAGTGCTATGTGGTAGCCTGGATGGGAGGGGAGTTTGGAGGAGAATAGTTACATGTATATGATGGCTGAGTCCCTTTGCTGTCTCCCTGAAGCTATCACAAGGATAAAAGAAGGATGAAAATGGGCTTAGAAGTCACGATTCTTTTTTTTAAAATATTTATTTTATATTGGAATATAGCCATTAACAATGAAGCTATCACAACATTGTTAATTGTCTATATTCCAATATAAAAATAAAAAAATTTTAAAAAGAATCCTGACTTTTAAGCCCATTTTCATCCTTCTTTCACCACTCCTCCATTGACAAATGGAAAAATAAAAAAGTCCAAGGAATCAGATGATAAACCCATGGTCATACAATTTGAGGGGGGTGATGAAGCTGGTTCTAAGAATGAAAGTCTTCAGACTTCAAATCTGGGGTCCTTTCTGACAAGATACCTCCCTCATTCTAGTCTAAGTTCTGAATCACTTCCTTTGATCCAGAAGAACTTTAGAAGAATCCAGGGAAATTAAAGAATGAAGTCCAGCTCGTTGGCCCCTCCCTGCCTTACTTAAGTGAGCTGCGGAGGAGGCCAGGCCATTTATTTTCAGGAACAGCCTAATGATCACCCAGCAAGTCTAGTTACAGATGTGGTCCATCAGACCACCTGGATATACTAGTGCAAAAAGCTCAGAGTCCGTCTCAGGCTGATGGATTGCCCGAGTTATTAATACGGAAAAGGAGGGAGATTTACTTTCGGTAGTGGAATTAAGGTGCTTCAGTGCACCCTGGACTAGTTGTTTTAAAATAACAGGGGACCGAGTTTCTCTTGGAAAAGGACTTAATTTTTATTGAAAACCTACCACCTTCAAATGGCTGGGAAGTTGAAGAACTATAAAACTGTCAAACAGCCCCATTATTAAAAGCTTTATTTGACAAATCTTCCACTGCTGAGGTAACTCGTGCGTTTTCCCTCCTCTCGCAGAAGAAATAAAACCACTCGCTTATGCAAACTGCTGACAAGGAATGGAAACAAATGGACTTCTAAACATGAGCAGAGACACCCTGGCCCCTTCCCGCAGCCTAATGGAGGCGAGAGCCATTCATAAATCCAGGGCCGCTCGGACAGAACTGTGGTTCTGTAACTTCTCATCTGATCGGGGCTCAGAGCTGGGGAAAATGTCCTTGTTTCTTGAAGGCTCTGTATTAGTAAGAGGGGTTAGAAGGCAAGAAAAAGTGTTTTACCAATGAAGTCCTCCTAAAACAACTCCTATTTATTATTCCGTGGCTTCTGTGGATCAGGGGTCCAGGCACAGGTGGGATGGGATCTTTGCTTATGAACCCATGAAGCGGCAACCCAGCTGGGACTGAGTTTCCATCTGAAAGCTCAGCTGGGGAAGGAATCATGTCCCCACTCCATGTTGCTGTTAGCTGCTTTCAGGTCCTTGATATTGTAGCTTGAGTTGTTTTGTTTTGCTCTTTGCTGGCTGTTGTTCAGAGGCCATCCACCCTCAGCTCCTAACCCAAAGTTCCTTGCCACATGAACTTCTCCAACGTGACCACTTACATCTCTGAGCCAGAAAGAAGAGTCCCTAGAGAGCTTTCAAGAAGGAGTCTTACATAATATAATGTAGTTATGGAAGGGATGGCCTATCACCTCTGCCATGTTCTGTTGGTTGGGAGCAAGTCACGGTCGTGCCCATACTTGGGGAGAGGGGACAATGCAAGAGTGTGAATACACATAGGTAGGAATCATGGGGATCTCCTTAGAGTCTGTCCATCTTGCCCTGTGACCCACCACTGTGGGCTGACCAAGCTGAGTGTATTTTACCTGAGCTGCTGGGAAAGAACGAAGGGAGGAAAAGAGGGAGGGAGGAAGGCATATTTATGGAGCGCTTTGGGCACAGAAATGAGTAGTGGTCCTGTTTAGAATATTGTCCAAGAAAAAATGAAAGTTTTTTCTTGGCCAGGTCTACTTCTGAGTTTATATACTAATGAATGAGATGCCAATTCTAGGTGTCCAAGCCAATCTGAAAAGATTCCCTGAGTGTAAGGGGAGCTGCTCTCCACCTTTCAAACAGAGCAACTATCTGTACAGCAAAGTGAATCAGCTATACGAATACACATATCCTCTCTTATTTGGATTTCCTTCCCATTGAGGTCACCATAGAGCACTGAGTAGAATTCCTTGTGCTATATAGTATGTTCTTGTTAGCTATGTATTTTGTACATAGTAGGAACATCAATAGTGTATTGAAGAAGGAAATGGCAACCTACTCCAGTATTCTTTCCTGGGAAATCCTATGGCCAGAGAAGCCTGGCAGGCTAGATTCCATGGAGTTGCAAAATAGTAGGATACAACTTAGACATGAAACAACAACAATAGCCATCAATGGTGTTCTGTGTATCATCCTCAATCTCCCAATTCATCCCACTCCAACCTTCCCACCTTGGTATCCGTATATTTGTTCTCTGTGTCTCTATTTCTGCTTTGCAAAAATAACAATTTTTACATGGTTTACTTGGAAAATTATGTCTCTTAATCCATGGTTTGGGAGTAGTCTTTTTGTTGGCAGTTATCTTCTGCTTGCCCACTCTGCACGTGTTTGCTCAGAAGATCTGAAGAACACTTCAAGTGTTGTCTCTCCTCAATACATGCTCAGGGGCAGGAGTGGGTGTTTTTCTTTTTGGGTAAGTGATTGAACAGATGAATTAGAAAGCAGATGAGAAACAAAGATGTAGGCAGGGATGGAGGGAAGACACAACCAGCCTTCTCACACACAGTTGATAAAATTCAGGGTTTCTGAGCCACAGTTTCGTTGACATTTGAAGTCAGATAATTCTTTGTTGGGGGAGGAGGGGTTAGAATGCTTAGCATCTCTGGCCTCTACCCACTAGAAAACCAGTAGTACACACCCCTCAACCCTCTCCAGACATTGCCAGCTGTTCCTTGGGGAGGAGAGCATAATTCCTCCATGGGAGAAGCCCTGATATAATTCTAGCACCAAGCAATTGACACTGATGCTTTTTAAGGGGCTTGGGTTGTTTTGCGTGCTCAGTGATTCAGTAATGTCTGACTCTTAGCGACCCTATGGACTGTGGCCAACCAGGCTCTTATGTCCATGGGATTCTCTAGGCAAGAATACTGGAATGGGTTGTCATTTCCTCTTCCAGGGGATCTTCCCCACCCAGGGGTCGAACCAGCACCTCCTGTGTCTCCTGCATTGGCAGGTGGATTCTTTTACCAATGGGCCACCTGGGACGTCCCTATCTGGTCCCAATTATTTAGGAAGTCCTGGACTTCCCTGGTGGCTCAGACGGTAAAGTGTCTTGCTTACAATGTGGGAGACCTGGGTTCAATCCTCTGGAAAAGGAAATGGCAACCCATTCCAGTAATCTTGCCTGGAAAATCCCATGGACAGAGGAGCATGGTGGGCTACAGTCCATGGAGTCACAAAGAGTTGGACATGACTGAGCAACTTCACTCACTCACTCAAATAATTATATAGGTTTTTATAAATGCTAGATCTTTTTTTTTTTTTTTGATGTAGGCCATTTTAAAAGTCTTATTGAATTTGTTACAATATTGTTTCTGCTTTATGTTGTGATTTTTTGGCTGCAAGGCATGTGGAATCTTAGTTCTCTGACTAGGGATTGAACCTGTACCCTCTGCATTGGAAGGGGAAGTCTTAACCACTGGACCACCAGGCAAGTCCCCTACAGATGCAGGATCTATCTCATGGAGTGCCCCCAATTGTTGGGAATGGATAGTGGGAATAAAGGGGCTTCCCTGGTGGCTCGGATGAAAAAGAATCTGCCTTCAATGCAGGAGACCCATCTATCTGTCTCTATGACTTAGACAACCCTAGGCCCCTCTGACCATGGGATTTTCTAGCAAGAATACTGGAGCGGGTTGCCATTGGAGTTTTGGTCGTGAACTTTCTGGGTTTGAATCCTGGTTCTACCACTTACAAACTGTGAGACTGGGGACAAATTTTTTCAAGAAATGGCCTCTGTTGTGGTATCCTTTTCTGCAAAACAGAGATGGTGACTTCTGTAGCTGCTTTCGCGAGTACACATAATATACATAAAATCCTCAGTGTAGGGGCCATGTGCCCCAAAACAAAAGAGGAACAATGTGTCAGTGATTCCTTAGAATGCCTTTAGAATGTTTAGCCATCCGGGCTATCTTGAGTTGACTATTTTCTTCCTTTGCTCCTTCTCAATTTAGGATCTTGTTGGGATATACCAGGAGAAACAGAAGAGCCTTAATTATGGGCTCAGCTACCTTGCTCAGGAGAGGATGACCGGTAGGCATTGGGACCTAGGACAGTTCAACTTTGATGAGAAGAGGAGGTGTGTTGACAGGAGTCACTGTGACATTCAGATACCCTCTATCACTTGGGATAATTCTCTGGGATTATGTGTCTGAGAGCTTCCTCCTTTCTTTCTAGGAGATCTTGCTTTCTGTTGGCTCCTAACTAATTTTTATGATCCCACTGATTGACATGTTTTCATTAGCCCATAATATGCAATATAGACGTACTGTTGCAGTAAAATACACAATATAAAATTTACTATGTGTACGTGTACTCAGGCGCTTGGTTGTGTCCAACTCTTTGTGACCCCATGGACTGTAGCCTGCCAGGCTCCTCTTTCTGTGGGGTTCTCCAGGCAAGAATACTGGAGTGGGTTGCTATTTCCTCTTTCAGAGGATCTTCCTAACCCAGGGATTGAACTGGCATCTCCTGCATTGGCAGGCAGATTCTTTACCACTAGCTCCATCTGGGAGACCAAAATTTACTGTAATAACTATTTAATAATATAAGTTCTGTGGCTTTAAGTATGTTCATGTTGCTGTGCAAATATCAACAGCATCCATTTCCAGAACACTTTTCATAGTCTCAAACTGAGACTCTGTATTCATTAAGCAAATGTCCCATCTCCCATTTCCAGCTCCTGGCAACCACCCTTTCACTCTCTGTCTCTATGAGTTAGACCACTCTGCTGCTGCTGCTGCGTCACTTCAGTCATGTCCGACTCTGTGAGACCCCAGAGATGGCAGCCCACCAGGCTCCCGGTCCCTGGGATTCTCCAGGCAAGAACACTGGAGTGGGTTGCCATTTCCTTCTCCAATGCAGGAAAGTGAAAAGTGAAAGTGAAATCGCTCAGTCATATCTGACTCTTAGCGACCCCATGGACTGCAGCCTACCAGGCTCCTCTGTCCATGGGATTTTCCAGGCAAGAGTACTGGAGTGGGTTGCCATTGCCTTCTCCTAGGTACCTCATATAAATGCAATCATACAATAGTTGTCCTTTCTTGATTGTCTTCTTTCCCTCAGCATAACGTCAAGATTCATCCATATGGTAGCATGTGTCAAAATTCCCTTCTGTTTTTAACCCAGATGATACTCTGTTGTATGTAGAGACCACAATTTATTTATCCATTCATCTGTTGATGGACATGGGTTACTTCCACCTTTTGGTTATTACGAATAATGCTTCCACCATGGGTATACAAATATTTGAGTCCCTGCTTTTACTTCTTCTCAGTGTATGTGTATATATATATATATATATATATATATATATATATCTCCAGGAGTAGAATTGTTGGATTCTACCGTAATGTCTTTGTGGAATTTTTTTGAGGAACCACCATGCCATTTTCTGCAGCAGCTGCATCATTTCACATTCCCAGCAGCCACACACAGGGGTTCCAATTTCTCCACATCCTTGTGGCTTGGGTTTGCCTTTCCCCAGTGACTAGTGATGTTGGACCTCTTTTCATGTTTGCATTTATATTTCAACAAAGAATTCAGAAAAATTCCTAGTGGAATTTCAGGCAGCTATTAGAAAAGACAATTTCAGACAGTGAGACCTCCCCACTACCAAATACCCCCGTGTCCAGACGTGCACACGACACCTGTTTACTGCCGGCATGAGGTCATTCCGGGGCTCTGCAAACTCCCCAGTCTATGCTCTGCTCATTCATCTTGGTTATCAACTGATATCCCGCCTACAAAGTCTGCTGAGGGAAGCCCGGCCAGCTGCCATCTCTTTAATATTTAGAAATCTGCCTTAATACATCCTAGTTCTTCCTGCGTGCTGCTATCTGTATTTGCCGTCTCCGGTTTTCTGGGAATTCAGTGGGATGGTTTCTTATCTGTTAGCTTGTCAGAAACAGGCGCGAGGACAATCAAATGTTCATCTATTCACATCTGGTGTTCTGCAGGGAACAGCGTTTAGACCCCTACCGTGTTTAACTGTATAAATGGTTTCTATCTATCATCTAAATCAGAACTGCGAACGTGCAGAGCAAACTACAGCGGATAGAGACTCACACAGGATCCGTGGTGGGGAGAGGGCAGAGCACCCCCCCTCCCCCTTTGAACACGGGAACTGGTAGAATTCTCACCATCATTCTTTTTTACTCTTTCCACACTGATTTCTAGTTGAAGTTTAGTTTTTAATCATGGCACTACGTGACGCATACTTGTGCCTGGATGCATGCACAAGTCTGTATGTCTGGGCCTCTGTATGTCTGCCTCTTATACGTCTCGCTGTGTTTGTCGGTCTTTGCATTTTTGTATATTTGTGTTCTCGATCATCTCCCGCGTGTTTGTATGGGTTTCACTGTGGATGCATTTTGCGTGGAGTTTTGGTGTCTATATGTCTCACTGTGTGTCTTAGGATCTTTCTTTGCCTGCCCATCAGTTTGCACCTGTACTCAGCTGTCCCTGGGGGTCTCTCTTGGTGTGTGGGTTTTGTGTGTGTGAGTCTGTGTTACATGGATCCTTTCCCTCTTTGTACCACCCCTGTTTGTGGATGGAAGCAGACCGGTCATTTTCAAGCTTGAGGAAAATGATGGGCTTGGAGATCCAAGTCCATTTAGAATCCGGTCCATTCTAAAGATCGGTCCTGGGTGTTCTTTGGAAGGAATGATGCTAAAGCTGAAACTCTAGTACTTTGGCCACCTCATGCGAAGAGTTGACTCATTGGAAAAGACTCTGATGCTGGGAGGGATTGGGGGCAGGAGGAGAAGGGGACGCCAGAGGATGAGATGGTTGGATGGCATCACTGCCTCGATGGACGTGAGTCTGAGTGAACTCCGGGAGTTGGTGAGGGACAGGGAGGCCTGGCGTGCTGTGATTTATGGGGTCGCAAAGAGTCGGACACGACTGAGCAACTGAACTGAACTGAACCATTATGGTGCCAGGCAGCCATCCTCACGACATGTCTGAGGCTTGGCCTGCCAGGTCGCTCGGAACGGCTTCCACCCTCTGCTCTGTGTAGCCGGGTGCTGAAAATACTCTAATGGGGCAGAATGACCTGTGTTGAAATCAATGCCTCCTTTCTTTCAGCTGCTAATGAGGCCTGCACACAGGTGCCTCTGAAACACCTTCACTAGACCCCATGGAGGAAGGTGTTTGGAGGGGGGCTGAAACAATCCATTCTTCTGCCAACTCTGAGTGGCTCCCTGCTCTGAAATCTCCTAGTATCCAGGATAAACAGCTCTATCCCTTCAGTTGGCCAAATTCCTGTCTCTTTGTTAACCAGCCTGTCCTCTGCTGTACCCTGGTTTTCTCCTTTTAGCCCCCAAGGAGGATTTAATCCTTCCATCCTATTATGTTATCAAGAGTCAAGAAGATGGTGACACCAGTAATCATCACCATCACCACCACCACCATCACAATCACCACCACCATCATCACCATCTTCATCATCACCATCACCACCATCATCACCATCACCATCATCACCGTTATCAATCGCCATTTACATTTATGTGATACTGTGTACAGTATGAAGGTCTAGGGTTTTCCACCCATTACTTCTTTCAACCCAAAAGTTCAACATATGACCCACGTAAAACATTTTCCATTTTCCTAGAAGCAACTGGTATTAACTGAGCCGTCATGGTGAGTCAGATGTGATGCTCAGCCCTTTACATGAGTTAAACTACTTCTCATGGACCAAAACCCAAGGAAGCAGATAGCATTACTTTCTCCACCTAGCAGACAGAAAAAGGGATATCAAGAGAGGTTAGGTAATCTGTCTGAGGTTACATAGCTAGGAAGTGGTAGATCTAGGTAAAGAACCCAGACACGTTAGACTTGGAGCTCAAGTCCTGAACCTCTTGGGAGTAGAGAGACTGCAATCTGGCTGAGCTCCTGGGTTGTAGCTGGACTTGCCTGGGACCAGTGACACTGGGGACTGTCTCATAGCTTCGGGTGGTGTTTGGGCTGCTGGCCCACTGAAGCACTCTCTTCCCAGATGCCTCCCGTTCTTCCAGATTGGCTGTCGGTTTACCCATTCATTCTTCCGCTCCCTCTCTCCCTCCCTCCTTCTGTCTCTTTCCCTCTCTGTCTCTCTCTCTCTCTTCTGCTCCCACCATGTCCTGAAGTCCAGGTCCAGAATTTCACTATCATCTTTGGCCCATGTTTTTCTAACATCTTCCATCTGGTATATTATTGAATCCTATGAGCTCTACCTTCAAGATACATCCAGAGCTATTGATATCATGTATAAAATAGATAACTAATGAGAACCCACTGTATAGCTCAGGGAACTCTACTCAGTGCTCTGTGGTGTCCTAAATGTGAAGGAAATCCAAAAGAGAAGGGATATATGTATATGTCTGGCTGATTCATTTTGCTGTACAGCAAAAACTAACACCACATTGTAAAGCAACTGTGCTTGTTAGTGGCTCAGTTGTGTCTGACTCTTTGTAACCCCATGGAGTGTAGCCCGCCATCCTTCTCTATCCATGGAATTCTTCAGGCAAAAATGTTGGAGTGGGTTGCCATATCATTCTCCAGGGAATCTTCCAGATCCAGGGGTTGAATCTGGGTCTCCTGCATTGCAGGCAGATTCTTTACTGTCTGAGCCACTAGGGAAGACCAAAATTATACTCCAATAAAAATAAAAAATATACATCCAGAATCCAAGAACTCCTCTCCCCCTGCCCCAGCCACCCCCTTGCTGGGCACCATCAGCATCCTTCCTCTGGGTATTGCAATAGCTGCTGAACTGGTCATCATGGTTCTAGTATCCCCTCCACCCCCTTATTGTCCATTCTCCACACAGAAGCCACAGCGACCACTGATACTAAAGCATTAAGTCTGGTCACATCACTTCTGTCCTCCAAGCCCTTCATGGCCCCCATTTCACCCAAAGTAAAAGCCAAAATTCCCCCTGCAAGACCCAAGTGGTCTGACCCATGGTCACCCTTCTGACCTCAGTAGCCACTGCCCTGCCCCAGGTCACTCCAGCCACATGGGTCTCAGTCATCCTGAGACATCCCTGGAACATGATCCATCACACCGTGGTCCCAGCTTTTCCCGAATAGACTGCCTCCCCCGACACTGAACAGAATCTCTCCCTCCTCTCTTCCTCTGGTCAACAGTAACTGGCCCTCAAGTTTCAACTCCGCTTTACCACTTTTGTTTACCTTTCTTCTCCTTAGCACAGGGGGCTGGCACATGTGATGACATATTTAATTTATCTGTCGTGCTTATTCTCTATCTCTGTGCTAGCAGGGCTTAGGGATTACTGTCTGTTGATTATTTCCGTGTACTTGGCACATAATAGGCACTTAGCTCGTCTTTGCTGAGTGACATGTATATGGCAACACATGTATGCAGCACAGAATTCAAAGGATATAGGAGGGAAGACTTTCTTCCCTACTGGTGCTCTTTAGACATGCATTTTTCACTCCTTGGAAGCAACTGTCATGGCTGATTATCCTGTATCCTGAATCCTTCTAGAGATATTCTACACAAACATCCCTCTGTGTGTCTCTGTCTCTGTCTCTCTTCAGCCTTATCCTTATCTGTGTCCCTGACTCTGTCATCTCTACCTTGACATCTACTTATGTATCTAGATCTGTTACAGCATCATGTATAGACTGTTTTCATCCTTCTGTACTTAATATCTTGCCAGTCCTCTCACAGCAGGACATGAAGAATCACTTTCATCTCTTTAAATGCCTGCTGCTGCTGCTGCTAAGTTGCTTCGGTCGTGTCCAACTCTGTGCGACCCCATAGACAGCAGCCCACCAGGCTCCCCCGTCCCTGGGATTCTCCAGGCAAGAACACTGGAGTGGCTTACCATTTCCTTCTCCAATGCATGAAAGTGAAAAGTGAAAAGTGAAAGTGAAGTCGCTCAGTCATGTCCGACTCTTCGAGATCCCATGGACTGCAGCCCACCAGGCTCCTCCATCCATGGCATTTTCCATTAAATGCCTGCCTATTATGTAATTGTCTGAGCATGCATATATTCTTTCATAGTCTCCTAGTGATGGACTTTTGGGTAGTTTCCAAAACTTTGCTCTTGCAGACATGACTACAATAAATAAAGCAGTGATTACATCATTTCTCACAAATGCTACTCTATCTGTGGGATGGATTCCTAGAAGTGAAATTGTGTTGGATTATTTAAAGAAAAAAAATCAATGCTTGGCAAACTCAGCTTTCTCTAGAGCAGTGTTCACAGGAATGCTGATCCAGAGGATAGCAATGCTACTGGGTTTCTTTTTTTCTATTATTTTTCATGTAGGATCTAGTTCCCTGACCAGGGATCGAACCCCTGTCCCCTGCAGTAGAAGTGTGGTGTCTTCACCACTGGACCACCAGGGAACTCCTTGGGTTTCTTAATGCCAGAATTTAAAATTGACTCGTTGTAGAGGCAACGCTATTTACAGCAACATGGATGGACCTAGAGATGATCATACTACGTAAGTCAGACAAAGACGAATACCTACCATAAGATATCACTCATATGTAGAATCTAAAACACGACAGAAATGAACTTATCTATGAAACAGACTCACAGAAGTGGGGAACAGACTTGGGGGTGCCAGTGGTGGGGGTGAGTGAAGGAAGGATGGATTGGGAGTTTGGGATCAGCAGAAGCAAAGTGTGATACACAGAATGGATAAACAGCAAGGTCCTACTGCAGAGCACAGGGAACTGTATTCAGTATCCTGTCATTAATCATAATGGAAAAATATTAAAAAGAATATATATATATATATATATGTATAGTATAGCTAAATCACTTTGCTGTACAGCAGAAATTAACACAATATTGTAAACCAACAATACTTCAATAAGTTAAAAAAAAATCAATTCATTATACGGTTAATGGAGAGCTCATGAAGACCATTAAACTGGAAGCCCATCCCTAACTCCCCATCCTGTTCTCCACCTTAAGAAGGTGCCATGAGTCTCAGAGATCACACATGGCAGAGAACATCAAAAGACGCTTTTCCGTTAGCAGTAGTGTTAGACCTAATTTTCTTTAAAAGTAGCCCTGAAGTCAGGGTTATCTTCTGTACTATAAACATCTCTCCAATCTCGACAGAGGATGAGATGGTTGGATGGCATCACTGACTCGATGGTCATGAGTCTGAGTGAACTCTGGGAGTTGGTGATGGACAGGGAGGCCTGGCGTGCTGTGATTCATGGGGTCGCAAAGAGTCAGACATGACTGAGCAACTGTTCTGATCTGATCTGGTAAACATCTCTAATTTTGACTTTGTCTATGGTCTCAGAGCTTATTTTTCCTGCCCTTGTGCTATTGGGATTTTGGGGGTGGGGTGGGGTGTGGTTAGTAGAGTTATTTCCTGTAGCAAGAGACAGAGGAGAGAGACGTGAAATGTCAGCCATGCTTAAGCTTTGGGTGAATTTCTGGATGTTAGTTTCCCTTTCTGCAAAATGAGGATCAAACCAGTCCATCCTAAAGGAAATCAACCCCGAATATTCACTGGAAGGACTGATGCTGAAACTGAAGCTCCAATACTTCGGCCATCTGATTCGAAGAGCCGACTCATTGGAAAAGACCCTGATGATGAGAAAGATTGAGGGCAGGAGGAGAAGGGGCGACAGAGGATGAGATGGTTGGATGGCATCACCAACTCAATGGACATGAGTTTGAGCAAACTCTGGGAGACAGTGAAGGACAGGGAATCTTGGTGTCCAGCAGTCCATGGGGTTGCAAAGAGTGGGACACTTAGCAACTGAACAAACAAAAATGGGGACAATAATATCTGTCCCTTCTGGATTGTTCTGAGGATTTAATTAAATCATATATTCATTTGTTTAAAAGATATTTACTAAATACCAAGCACGTGTAAGGCTCAGGGAATGTAGGCCTAAAAAGAAACTCCCACAGTTCCTTGGCTGCCTGAACATCTTTAGCATGTGTAAGGCTCTGTGTGATGGCTGGTGGATAGTAGGGGCTCACGTGCATGTGGGTTTCTGGCATTTGTCCTCATCAGACATTATAGAGAGAGACTCATTCTGTTTGGGAGGGATTAGAGCAGAAGGGGAGGTATTTCAGTTTGCTTTGAAGGATGAATACATAGGTTTTCAAGAAAGGAAGGGATGGCTGGATGCTGGGACGTTGCCAGCAGGAGGAACAGCATGGGAAAGCATCTGGGGGGGGGGCAGAACACTGAAGTCCTTGCATATCTGAAGAGTCTGGTTCAAATGAAGTGTCAGGGGTGATCGTCCCTTCCTGAGGTCATGCTGTTTGTAGATTTCTAGGTTGCGCCCAGCCATGGTTAACAATAGATTCTGTGCTTTCGGTCTCGTGTCTTGCTCCCACCGTGTATTTTTTCTTTGCTTCAACCTCAGCCTAAGGTTCGGACCCACTGCTCCTCCATCCAGCTGAGCTTCAGCCTGCATCACGCCCATGCATTTCCTCTCTCTCTTCATCCTCTCTGACCTGGTATTTCAGCAAAGGAACCCATGAAAGACCAAATTTGGCTCATGTCTGTGTTCTTTGTCTGTTTCCTTATCGTTTTTAATCATTCTCTTTTGATTTGATAAATGAGCCTTGGCTTCTCCCAGCTTTCCTAAAGACCCAGGGTAAAACAACAACAACAACAAAAACGTCCTTTCTGGTAGCTATTGCAGTTGTGAGGGAAAAATGAGCCTCCTCTATAGTCAATAAATCACTTTGTCACCTTAATCTTTTATTGATCTCAATAAAAGTTGTATTTTGTTTCTTAACAAAAATCCACCAGAGAGGACATCTCGTACAGGTGAGGGTACGATGGAAGTAGTGGTCAAGCCATTGCCTCATGTTGTTATTTATGTTATTTATGGATTCGAGGGGGCCAAAGGTTGAGGGGAAGAGATCAAGAAAGCATTCTTGCAAGTGATGCCTCATATTTTAAAAGACACGCTTGACTCCAGGTAGCCTACTAACAGATATGACTCTGAAGCTATATTTTATGCAGACTTTTATAAACAGATCATAAACATCCCACTTCTCCAAGTGAGGAAGGGAAAGGCTCTGTCTCGCTCACAAGTAATGCATCTACTCGGTCGGTTAAATTTAGAAGATGGCAATCATTGTATCCAGACATGGCTTCGTCTCTAGGGAAGGGTCATCCAAACAGGTTACTCAGGGAAGAATGAGTAATGCTTCATCAAGGCTTGGAATCAAGCTTTGGTTAAGGCTTGCAAAAAATATATTCCCCCCTCAGTGCAGAGGAAAAGATCGTAAAAAATGGTCTCTGATGTTAATGTTTATGTCCTGCACATATATTACCCCAGGGTATGGGAAGAGGGAGGGTTTGGTGACTCAGGCATGGAAAAAAAAAAAAAGAGGCAAAATAGGGTAGAATGTGCACACAATCCTTTTCTCTCTCACCTACTATTTTCTTTAAGACTCAGTAGCCATCTCTGTGAGGGCTTCACCCCGGGACCCAGATTTTATTTATTTATTTCTTTACTTTTAATTTTGTATTGGAGTATAGCTGACTAACAATGTTGCGATAGCTTCAGGTAGACAGCAAAGGGACTCAGTCATATGTCTGCATGTATCCATTCTCCCGCAAAGCTCCTCCCATCCAGGCTGCCATGTAACACTGAGTTGAGTTCCCTGTGCTATACAGCAGGTCCCTGTTGGCTGCCCATTTAAAATACAGTAATGTATATATGTCCATTCCAAACTCCCTAATTATCCCTTCCTCCCATCCTTCTCCCTGCGTGATAAGTTCATTCTCTAAGTCTGTGAATCTGTGTTTGTTTTGTAAATAAGTTCATTGTGTAACTTCTTTTTAGATTCTGCTGGTAAGGGATGACTTACTTTGCTCAGCATGACGATCTGCAGGTCCGTCCATGTTGCTGCAAATGACATTATTTTATTCTTTTTAACGGCTGAGTAATATTCCATTGTGGGCTCCCCTGGTGGTTCAGCAGTAAAGAATCCACCTGCCAATGCAGCAGAGGAGGGTTCATTTCCTGGGTTGGGAAGATTTCCCCAAAGAAGGAAATGGCAACCCACTCCAGTATTCTTACCTGGGAAATCCTATGAACAGAGGAGCCTGGTGGGCTACTGTCCATGGGATTTCAAAGAGTCGAGCATGACTTAGTGACTAAACAACAGCAACAATATGGCTCAGAAGGTAAAGCGTCTGTCTACAATGCGGGAGACCTGGGTTCGATCCCTGGGTCGGAAGATTCCCTGGAGAAGGTAATGGCAACCCACTCCAGTACTCTGGCCTAGAAAATCCCACGGACGGAGGAGCCTGGTGTCCATGGGGTTGCGAAGAGTCGGACATGACTGAGCAACTTCACTTTCACTTTCACTTTCACCACACCTTTATCCATCACTCTGTCAACCGCTATTTTGGTTGCTTCCATGTCTTGGCTATTGTAAATGGTCCTTCAGTGAATGTTTGGGTGCATGTATCCTTTCGGACCGTGTTTTTCTCCAGACATATATCCAGTAGTGTGATTGCAAGGCCTGGGACCCACTTTTTATTCTCCCCAATATCCTGTGATTTCTATTCATTGTGTTATCACATGTTATCGTCTGGATCAGGCAAAGCCCCTGACTTCACCGAGTTTACATTCTCTGATGGAACAATATACATCTAAAGCAGAAAGCTTGGCACATTGCAGGTCCTCAAAAGAAGAAAGTTCAACTTTATCTTCCTTCCCTTTTCTGTTAAGATGATTGTTACAGCATCTCTGGGCATTCAAAAAATTTTTTTTTCTTGGGGTAAGAATTAAGGGCTAATATCTTTTAAAGGGAAGATGTGAACCATAGGATCTCCAAAGAACAATTTAAACTCCTGGTATAATAATAGCTAACATTCATTGACTGTTTTCATGAAATCTTATGAGTAATAAATAACATTTATTGTGTGTTTACCATGCACTTTGCTAAGCGCTTTTTTGTATCCATCTTTCAATCTTTATTACAGTCAGGATGCTAGTACTACTTTCATTCCTCTTTGCCAAAGAGGAAACCGTCTATGAAGAGGTTAAAAAGTACGTCCAGTAGAAAACAGATTTGTGGTTGCCAAGGGGAGAGGCGGTGGGGACGGACTGGGAATCTGGGGTTAGCAGACGCCAACTATTATACATAGAATGCACCACCAACAAGGTCCTACTGTATAACACAGAGAGTAACAGTCAATATTCTGTGGTTAAGCCATGAGGGAAAAGAATATAGAAGGAGTGTGTGTGTGTGTATACAAAATGTGTACATATATATAAAGAATGTATATTATATATATATAACTGAATTGCTTTGCTGTACAGCAGAAAATACAACACTGTAAATCAACTGTACTTCAATAAAATACATTAAAAAACTATTATATATAGAATGGATCAACAACAAGATCCTACTATATCACACAGAAAACAATATTCAATATTCTAAGGTCAAACTACGATGGAAAAGAATATAAGAAGAATGTGTGTGTGTGTATACAGAATGTGTATGTATATATAAAGGATGTGTATATATATATATATATAACTGAATCACTTTGCTGTACAGCAGAAATTAACACAACATTGTAAATCAACTATACTTCAATAAAATACATTAAAAAAACAAAAACAACAAAAAATAAGCACGTGCAAGGTCCCCCAGCTGGGAGGGGCAGGTCAGTGTAGTAATGACCTGACTCAACTGTCCATACTGCTCACCTGTGCACTGTTCTCCGTCCCTCTTAAATGTTATTATCCTAACTGTCCTAAAGGGAAAACTCGCTAGTCACCTATCCTCCTCAATATCCAAACCAGGAAAATGGGATCTGTTCTGGTGTACATTTGACCCATCTGGGAAGAAGGGAGGAAACAGTAAAGGATTGGAACGTATTTACATCTTGAAGCCTGATCTTCTTTGGTCAAATGGGTCTTAGAACTCATGAGAACTGGATGTACCTTGACTAGTGGGTTTTGTTTTGTTTTAACCTTTCCTTTTGTACTGGGGTATAGTCGCTAAGAGCAACTGAGCGACTTCACTTTCACGTTTCACTTTTATGCATTGGAGAAGGAAATGGCAACCCACTCCAGTGTTCTTGCCTGGAGAATCCCAGGGACAGGGGAGCCTGGTGGGCTGCCGTCTATGGGGTCGCACAGAGTCGGACACGACTGAAGCGACTTAGCAGTAGCAGCAGCAGCATAGCTGATTAATAATGTTGTGATAGTTTCAGGTGGACAGCAAAGGGACTCAGCTATACATATACACATATACATATACACGTACATATACGTATTCATTCTCCCCAACCTCCCCTCCCATCCAGGCTGCCATATGACATTGAGCAGAGTGTCCTGTTCAACATGGTAGGTCCTTGTTGGTTATCCATTTCAAATATAGCAGTGTGTACCTGTCCATCCCAAACTCCCTAACAATCCCTACCTGCCTTCTATCCCCCAGCGATGATAAGTTTGTTCTCTAAGCCTGTGAGTCTGTTTCTGTTTTGTAAATAAATTCATTTGTATCACGTCTTTTTATTTATTTATTTTTGATCAGTCAAATAAGACTTTTTTTCCTATCAAACACTGATTTTTTTTTAACACTAGAAACATTTTGTATTGGGGGTACAGCCAATTAACAACACTGCAGTAATTTCAGATGAACAGTGAAGGGACTTGGTCATACATATACATGTCCATTCTTCCCCTGGTGGCTCAGTGGTAAAGAATCCACCTGCAATGCAGGAGACACAGGAGTCCTGGGTTCAGCTCCTGGGTTGGGATGATCCCCTGGAGGAGGACATGGCAACCCACTCCAGTGTTCTTGCCTGTAGAATCCCATGGACAGAGGAGCCTGGCAGACCACAGTCCATAGGTTGCAAAGAGTTGGACACGACAGATGGTGATTGCAGCCATGAAATTAAAAGACGCTTACTCCTCGGAAAGAAAGTTATGACCAACCTAGATAGCATATTGAAAAGCAGAGACATTACTCTGCCAACAAAGGTCTGTCTTGTCAAGGCTATGGTTTTTCCAGTGGTCATGTATGGATGTGAGATTTGGACTGTGAAGAAAGCTGAGCACTGAAGAACTGATACTTTTGAACTGTGGTGTTGGAGAAGACTCTTGAGAGTCCCTTGGACTGCAAGGAGATCCAACCAGTCCATTCTAAAGGAAATCAGTCCTGGGTGTTCATTGGAAGGACTGATGCTAAAGCTGAAACTCCAATACTTTGACCACCTCATGTGAAGAGTTGACTCATTGGAAAAGACTCTGATGCTGGGAGGGCTTGGGGGCAGGAGGAGAAGGGGACGCCAGAGGATGAGATGGCTGGATGGCATCACCAACTCGATGGACATGGGTTTGGGTGAACTCCAGGAGTTGGTGATGGACAGGGAGGCACAGCGTGCTGAGGTTCATGGGGTAGCAAGGGGTTGGACATGACTGAGCAACTGAACTGAACTGAAGCAACTTAGCATGCATATATTCTCCCCCACACCCCCCTCCCATCCAGGCTGGCACATAACATTGAGCAGAATTCCATGTGCCATACAATAAATAGGTCTTTGTTGGTTATCAGTTTTAAATATAGCAGCATGTACATGACCTTCCCAAAGTCATGATATTTCTCCTTCTCTGCCTGATTTACTTCACTCAGTATGACAAGCTCTAGATCCAACTGTGTACAACTGGGTGTAAGGTGGATGTTACTTAAGCACGTTTGACTGTGAAAAGGAAAGATACTCCGGAAGGACCCATCCAAACATCACTAAAGGGAAAATTCCTCAGGCCCCCAAATACAAAGCTCTCACTGGAGAGCATTATCTCTTCTTGTCTCCTCTGATCTACAGGAAGTGAGATGGGATGTGTAAACAAATGAGCACATTTAGCCTGGGACATGCCAGAGAACAGGGAAATGGCTCTAGAAGATTTTTTGTTGTCTTCTCCCCTCAGCCCATATACAGCTATCTTTCTCCACTTGCAGATTGTGAAAAGCCCAGGCCTGTGCACATTCTGAGAAATATAAAGCACTACATAAAACGAAGGGAATTGTTAGTAAAACAGATGCAGTGTTAATTGCACTTGTGAGAACAGCATAAATAAAACAATACATGTGCTAGAAAATCCGTTTATGAGGCTCAGATTTTACAAAACTGCCTTTTTTGCAAAGGTAAAGGAAAAAAAAACAGTAGAATGACTAGAATTACATCTTTTAAAAGATTATTCAGATCAATGCTAATGGAGTCCATAATTTTCAATGTCTTATTCATTTTCCAGGCATTGAATATTTACTAAAGGTCTGCTAAATGCCAGCCTAGATGCTTGGGGCTTATGGGTATAAGGAAGAATATTTAGTCTTTGTTCTCAAGGGACTATGAGTTTAAATGCCCAAGTAAATATTTAGGGCAGTGGTTCTCAATGGAGGAGAGGGTGGGCAAAAGGGAATTTGGCAATATCTGGAGACATTTTTGACTGATACGTCTAGGGGAGTGTGTTATCTTGTGGGTAGAGGCCTTGTTGTTTAGTTGCTAAGTCGTGTCTGACTCTTTGTTACCCTGTGGACTGTAGCCCACCAGGCTCCTCTGTCCATGGGATTTCCCAGGCAAAAATACTGGAGTGGGTTGCCATTTCCTCCTCTAGGGGACCTTCCTGATCCAGGGATCGAACCCATGTCTCCTGCTTGGCAGGCAGATTCTTTACCACTGAGCCACCACGGAAGCCCCTGGGGAGAGGCCTAGGTGGCTTCTAACATCCTACATTCTATAGGACAGTGCTCACAACAAAGAATTATTTGCCCCCAAATGCCAGTGGTGATCAGGCTGAGAAGCCCTGCTTCAGAATATTAGAGTTACTGATTTCTACCATAAGGGCACATGCAAAGGCTCATAGAGGAACATAGAATGAGAGCTATTAGATTGGCCTCTGGCATGGGGAAAGCTTTTATGAAGAATGTGATATTACATCCGATCATCAGATTTACTTATGGTAGTGAGTATCTGTTGATCCCAAATTCCCAATTTATCCTTCCCCTTTCCCCTTTAGTTACTATAAATGTGTTTTCTATGCCAAAGACTTTGACTGTGTGGATCACAACAAACTGTGGAAAATTCTTCAAGAGATGGGAATACCAGACCACCTGACCTGCCTCCTGAGAAATCTTTATGCAGGTCAGGAAGCAACAGTTAGAATTGAACATGGAACAACAGACTGGTTCCAAATTGGGAAAGGAGTACGTCAAGGGTGTATATTGTCACCTTGCTTATTTAACTTATATGCAGAGTACATCATGAGAAACTCTGGGCTGGATGAAGCACCAAGCTGGAATCAAGATTGCTGGGAGAAATACCTATAACCTCAGATATGCAGATGACACCACCCTTATGGTAGAAAGTGAAGAGGAACTAAAGAGCCTCTTGATGAAAGTGAAAGAGGAGAGTGAAAAAGTTGGCTTAAAGCTCAACATTCAGGAAACTAAGATCATGGCATCTGGTCCCATCACTTCATGGCAAATAGATAGGGAAACAATGGAAATAGTGAGAGGGCTCCAGAGTCACTGCAGATGGTGACTGCAGCCATGAAATTAAAAGATGCTTGTTCCTTGGAAGAAAAGTATGACCAACCTAGACAGCATGTTAAAAGGCAGAGACATTACCTTGCCAACAAAGGTCCATGTAGTCAAAGCTATGGTTTTTCCAGTAGTCATGTATGGATGTGAGAGTTGGACTATAAAGAAAGCTGAGCACTGAAGCTACTGATGCTTTAGAACTGTGGTGTTGGAGAAGACTCTTGAGAGTCTCTTGGACTGCAAGGAGATCCAACCAGTCCATCCTAAAGGAAATCAGTCCTGAATATTCATTGGAAGGACTGAGGCTGAAGCTGAAGCTCCAATACTTTGGCCACCTGATGTGAAGAACTGAGTCATTGGAAAAGACCCTGATGCTGTGAAAGATTGAAGGCAGGAGGAGAAGGGGGGATGACGGAGGATGAGATAGTTGGATGACATCATTGACCCAATGAACATGAGTTTGAGTAAACTCCAGAAGTTGGTGATGGACAGGAAGGCCTGGTGTGCTTCAGTCCATGGGGTCGCAAAGAGTTGGACACAACTGAGCGATTGAACTGAATATCTGATTCGTCTTTAAATATTTATTTAATTATTTGACTGTGCCAGGTCTTAGTTGTGGCATGTGGAATCTTCGGTTGCAGCATGTGGGATCCAGTTCCCTGACCAGGGATCAAACCCAGGCCCCTTGCATTGGGAGCCTGGAATCTCAGCCTCTGGACCACCAGTGAAGTCCCTGTAATATCACATTCTTAATAAAACCTTTCCCCATGCCAGAGGCCAATTTAGTTGCTCACATTCTGTGTTCCTCTGAGAATTTGGGATCATCAGATACATACTACTATATATAAAGGGATTCCTTTATGGCTCAAACAGTAAAGAATTTGCCTGCAATGTGGGAGACTTGGATTCGATCCCTGGGTCAGGAAGATCCCTTGGAGAAGGGAATGGCTACAGACTCCAATATTCTTGCCTGGAGAATTCCATGGACAGAGGAGCCTGATGGGCTGCAGTCCAAGGGGTCACAAAGAGTCAGACACGACTGAGTGACTAACACTTTCACTTCACTATATATAAAACAGATAAACAGCAAGGACCTACTGTATAGCACTGGGAACTATATTCAATATCTAGTCATAACTTATAATGCCTAGAATAGAAATCCTTCTCCAGGGGATCTTCCCAACCCAAGGATTGAACCTGTGTCTCCTGCACTGCAGGCAGATTCTTTAGCACTGAGCCACCTGGGAAGCCTCTCCCCTCTCATAATGGAAAATAATCTGAAAAAGAATATATATATATATATATATATATATATATATATATATATATGAAACTAAACCACTTTGCTGTATATCTGAAGCACTGTAAATCAACTATACTTCAACTAACAAAACAAAAATGTTGAGAAAATGGTGGTCCAGTGGTTAAGAATCCACCTGCCAATGTAGGGGACACAAGTTCGTCACCCTAGAACCTGTGCTCCACAACAAGAGAAGCCAACGCAATGAGAAGACCTCACACTAAAACTAGCCAGTAGCCCCTGCTCGCTGCAACTAGAGGAAGCCCATGCACAGCAATGAAGACTTAGCATAGTCAAAAATAAATTAGTAAAAGAGAGAGAGAGAATGTGATATTTGAACTCAAACCCGATGGATTAGTCAAAACTTGCTTGGTTTGGGAGGAGATGAAGGGCATTCATAGCAGGAAGACCAGCACGTGCTGAGTTCTAGAGGCAAGCAAGAACAAGGTGGGTTCAAAGAATGATGTTAACTTCAAGACTGGAGTTTAGAGAGTGTGTGTGTGTATGTGTTTGTGTGTGTGTGCGCATGCACATGTGAGACAAAGCCACTGGGGTGAAACTGTGCAGGGCTTTCAACACCGTGCTCAGGACTTAGGAGCCTTCAGTTAGATCAGCAAATTGCAGCCTGAAGGCCCAATGCAACCTGCCCGTTTTCAGGTGATTCATTAGCTACGAATGGTCTTCACGTGTTTTATGCGTTGAAACAAGTCCAAAGAAGAATAATACTTCATGACACATGAAGATGATATGCAATTCAAATTTCCATGTTCATAAATAAAGCTTGCTGGCACAAGGCCACTCACGTTTATTTATTTATTGTCTGTGGCAGCTTTCGCTACAGCAGCAGAGTCGAGTTGTTGTGGCAGAGACCATATGGCTGGCAAAACCTAAGATATTTACTGTCTGCCTCTTGACAGCAAAAGTTTGTGGATGCCTGAGTTAGGAAAGAGAGAATGATGTGATCACACTACAGAAATCTCTATCACGTCGTCCAGGTTTGGAAGATAACCTGGAAGTTTAGAAATCAAGGTGGAAACTATTGGTATCCTAGTAAAATACTTATGGAGGAAATGCATCAGTCAGGATAAGGCAGGTTGTGCTGTGGTAACAAGCAAGCCCTCAGGTCCCCAATGGCTTTCAAGGGTGGGTTCTCATTAAAAATGTGTTCACAGACTTCCTGGGTGGTACAGCGGGTAAGAATCTGCCTGCCAATGCAGGGGACATGGGTTCGATCCCTGGTCTGAGAAGATTCCATATGTCACAGGGCAACTAAGACTGTGTATCACAACTACTTGAGTCCATGTTCTAGAGACTGTGAGCCACAAGGTAAAGCAAGTATACTTCAACAAGAATTGATTTAAAAAAGACTCTAGCAATCTTTTTCATGAAACAAGTAAAACCATGGAAACAATTGCAATAGCCATAAATGACTTAACAGGCGCACCTCGTTTTATTGCACTTCTGAGATACTGCGTTTTTGTTTGTTGGTTTTTATTTGTTATGAATTGATGGTTTGTGCCAACTCTGCCTTGAACAAGTCTATTGTCACCATTTTCCCAACAGCATTTGCTTATTTCATGTCTCTGTGTCATATTTTGGTAATTCTCTCAGTATTTTCAGCTTTTTAAATTATATTTGTTATAGTGATCTGCAATCAGTGATCTTTGATGTTATTGTTGAAAAGAGTGCAACTATCTGAAGGCTCAGATGGTGGTTAATATTTTTTAGCAATAAGGTATTTTTAAATTTAAGTATGTACGCATGCTATCGCGTACATAATAGACTACAGTATAGTATGAACGTAACTTTTACATGCACTGGGAACCTGACGAATTCGTGTGATTCACTTTATTACAATAGTTGCTTTATTTTTGTCATATATAATTGAACCCTCAATATCTCTGAAGCCTGCCTGCCCCTTGCCTAACTTTGGTTATGTGGCTATTCTAGCAAAATCACTCGATTATACACACATTTTGTCTGTTTCCTCCTGACCTGGGACACACAGTTTGCTCACCTACATATTCACATCCAACCTATAGTCCCTCCCATGTTTGGGTAGGACCAGGGCTTCCCTGGTGGCTCAGATGGTGAAGAATCCACCCGCCAATGCAGGAGATGCAGGAAGATCCCCCGAGTCAGGAAAATCCCCTGAAGTAGGAAATGGCAACCCACTGCAGTATTCTTGCCTGTGAAATCCCATGGACAGAGGAGCCTAGCGGGCCACAGTCCATGGAGTTGCAAAGAGTCAGACATGACTGAGCAACGGAGGAAGCACAAAGGATTGTATGTGGAATTTGGAAAGAAAGCCATCAACAATGACTCCATGATTTTCAGTCAGAGCAACCAGGTGGCGCCATCTACAGAAATCAGGATCACTGAAGGGAGAGTAGGCTTTGCTGGGTCCAGAGCTCTGCAACCCTCCTCATAATGAGGGCCAAGTATCCAGGAATGACTTAAATCCTTAGGACACATTTTGCAAAAACAATTTCATGTCCACCTTATGAGATGGGTAGGAAGATCTTCACGACCCAGATAATCACGATGGTGTGATCACTGACCTAGAGCCAGACATCCTGGAATGTGAAGTCAAGTGGGCCTTAGAAAGCATCACTATGAACAAAGCTAGTGGAGGTGATGGAATTCCAGTTGAGCTATTCCAAATCCTGAAAGATGATGCTGTGAAAGTGCTGCACTCAATATGCCAGCAAATTTGGAAAACTTAGCAGTGGCCACAGGACTGGAAAAGGTCAGTTTTCATTCCAATCCCAAAGAAAGGCAATGCCAAAGAATGCTCAAACTACCACACAATTGCACTCATCTCACATGCTAGTAAAGTAATGCTCAAAATTCTCCAAGCCAGGCTTCAGCAATATGTGAACAGTGAACTTCCTGATGTTCAAGCTGGCTTTAGAAAAGGCAGAGGAACCAGAGATCAAATTGCCAACATCCGCTGGATCATAGAAAAAGCAAGAGAGTTCCAGAAAAACATCTATTTCTGCTTTATTGACTATGCCAAAGCCTTTGACTGTGTACATCACAATAAACTGTGGAAAATTCTGAAAGAGATGGGAATACCAGACCACCTGATCTGCCTCTTGAGAAATTCGTATGCAGGTCAGGAAGCAACAGGTAGAACTGGACATGGAACAACAGACTGGTTCCAAATAGGAAAAGGAGTTCATCAAGGCTGTATATTGTCACCCTGTTTATTTAACTTATATGCAGAGTACATCATGAGAAACGCTGGACTGGAAGAAACACAAGCTGGAATCAAGATTGCTGGGAGAAATATCAATAACCTCAGATATGCAGATGACACCACCCTTATGGCAGAAAGTGAAGAGGAACTCAAAAGCCTCTTGATGAAAGTGAAAGTGGAGAGTGAAAAAGTTGGCTTAAAGCTCAGCATTCAGAAGACGAAGATCATGGCATCTGGTCCCATCACTTCATGGGAAATAGATGGGGAAACAGTGGAAACAGTGTCAGACTTCATTTTGGGGGGCTCCAAAATCACTGCAGATGGTGACTGCAGCCATGAAATTAAAAGACGCTTACTCCTTGGAAGGAAAGTTATGTCCAATCTAGATAGCACATTCAAAAGTAGAGACATTACTTTGCCAACAAAGGTCCGTCTAGTCAAGGCTATGGTTTTTCCTGTGGTCATGTATGGATGTGAGTGTTGGACAGTGAAGAAGGCTGAGCACTGAAGAATTGATGATTTTGAACTGTGGTGTTGGAGAAGATTCTTGAGAGTCCCTTGGACTGCAAGGAGATCCAACCAGTCCATTCTGAAGGAGATCAGCCCTGGGATTTCTTTGGAAGGAATGATGCTAAAGCTGAAACTTCAGTACTTTGGCCACCTGATGTGAAGAGTTGACTCATTGGAAAAGACTCTGATGCTGGGAGGGATTGAGGGCAGGAGGAGAAGGGGACACCAGAGGATGAGATGGCTGGAGGGCATCACTGACTCGATGGATGTGAGTCTGAGTGAACTCTGGGAGTTGGTGAAGGACAGGGAGGCCCGGTGTGCTGTGGTTCATGGGGTCGCAAAGAGTCGGACACGACTGAGTGACTGATCTGATCTGATACTATTTATTTCCATCTTGTAAATGAAAATAACCAAGCAAGCCTCAGAAAAAGTAAGTCAGAGAGTGTAACAGACTAAACTACCTTGAAATGGGAGCAGAAAACCACTAAGCAGCCAACACAAGCACACAAGGAGACACATTGGCTCTAGCATGGAAGACGGAAGGACGTGGTTGGCACTGGCCTTGCCTAGGACTGGTGGTGGGTACTGTGCTTCCCTCTGTTTGTCAGTCTGTCCAAGATGGTGCCTTCCAAGCCCAGATACATGTTCCGAGTCCCTAGAACTCAGAAGATTCTGTGCATATATTCTCCCAGGCTGACCTCCCTTTCACTTGCTGAGAGACTCCTGCAATAATGTCTTAGCTAGAACCGTAAAGACGGAAGATTGAGTGTTCAGCGGGTTGGCTGACTTTAGTTTCATTCTGATGTAGGGGAGAAGGAATCCATCGTAACCCTGTTGCCTTACTGCCAGAAGAGATTGCCTTCTTTCTGCTCCGGAAAGATAAAGAACTCTCTGCTCCCAAAGAAGCGTTCTCCCCGAAGTTGATCACTGCCACCAGACCTTCTGGGACAGAAGTTCCTTGGACTCATCTCCAGTTGGAGCCAGGTTTTCAGGGAGGCCATTGTTACCCTGTGTTGTGATTGGAAGGATTTTCAGCCATGTGCCTCCACACTTGGAATTGACTCCCAAGGTCTTCGACTATTTTTGTTCCCTCTGCCTACTCCTCTTGGAAGAGAGAAATATCCTGAACTTCCTGCCTCTGAAAATTACCTCTACCTTGTTGTGATTGACCTGCTTACATCCTTTCTTCTAAACACTGCCTCATCTTTGCGGCTCTATGACTCCACCACATGTTCACTTTTCCCTACTTCATTGACTATTCATTCTCAGACTTCTTTGCCGGTATTTCCCTTTCCTGGGTTTCCCCAGTGGCTTAGTGGTAAAGAATCTACCTGCAATGCAGGAGACATAGGAGATGGAGGTTTGATCCCTGGATTGGAGAGATCCTCTGGAGGAGGAATGGCTACCCACTCCATTATTCTTGCTGGAAAAATTCCATGGAGCCTGGCGGGTTACAGTCTATAGGGTTGCAAAGAGTCAGACACAACTGAAGCGGCTGAAGCACACACACCCTTCCCTAACTTCAAGACATTGGTGACCGTCATCAGTGACACAGACTCACAGACTTAGGGAATGAACTTATGGTTACCAGGGAGAAAGGGTGGAGGAGAGGGATGGATTGGGAGTTTGGGATGGACATGTACACACGGCTATGTTTAAAATAGATAACCAACAAGGACCTACTGTATAGCACAAAGAACTCTGCTCAATATCCTGTAATAAGGATATCTTATTATCTTATCCTAAATAGGATAAGAATTAGAAAAAGAATAGATACATATATGTATATAACTGAATCGCTTTGCTGTATACCTGAAATGAACATTGTCAATGAACTGTACCCCAATAGAAAATAAAAATAAAAACAACACAAAAACAAAATGTTGATAATCTTCAGGCAGCAGTTCTGTGTCTTCAAAACTCCGTCTGGATTCCCCTGGATGAGATGTTTTCTATTCCCTATGGTAGAGACCATTGGCTGCCTACCTGATAGTCACCCTCCCTCTCTGTTAAGAAAATTCCATTTGGTTTAAGTCTAGGCAAGCATGGGTTCAGGGAAAGAGGGCTTCCATTCCTAGTGGATGGTCCATGATGGAATCTCAGCCAATCACGGTAACCTCATTATCCTTTGACAATAATTGGTTTAGGGATGAACATGTGACTCAATTCTGGCCAATGGGATCTTAAAGGAACCTGAGGATTCTGGGAGAGATGATCTACTCCAATAAACAGAGAGCATTCTTCACACTCACAGTCAATAATTTCAGCCAGCCTGAACTTTTCCAGGTTTCTGTACAGATAATGAGTTCTAGACCTTGAAAGTTGCCCCTGCTGTTTGTTCTCCAACTGATGGAGAGCTCATGCTTCAAGATTCCATGAGAGTGTCACTTTATCTTGCCCTTATTTTTTAAACATGTCTAGGCTTTCTCCTCTCTGTTCTTGCAATATTATTTGTACCATGAGACCTCTCGGGCTGCATTGTGATTATATGTATTTCCTACTCAACTTTGAGCATTTTCCAGGACAGAGAATCAGGCTTACTTATTTTTGAAGCCTTCCCAGTGAATGGCACTCGACCTGACATGCAGAGAATGTCCAATTAAAGTGTGATGAATGAAAGTGTGACCTGGTGCAGCAAGGAAGGGTTGGCAAAATTGACAAGTCAAGGAACTAAGTGGAGAAATCTGGAGGTGACACGCAGCCTTATTTTTCTGTGGCTTGCAGGATGTCCAAACTCCTTATCATGACATCCAGAGCCCTTCGTGTTCTTGTCTCTGATTATCTCTCTGCCTACAATTTCTTGCCTCAATCCCACATTCACGCTGGAAGCTTGATACACACGCGATGTGCTTTCAGACAGACATGGCTTTTCACCTGCTGTCACCTCGCCTCACATTTTCCCACACATTGCTCACCTTGTCAAACTCCTATTCATCTTTCAAAACCCCTTTCCAATTTCATCCTTCTAGGATGTCTTTGCGGACCACTCCTGAGCAGGCTTAATTACTCCCTGGGCTACCTCTGTGCATTGAACATAATTTCAAGTGTGGCAGCTGGGTCTGTGTACTGGTTTTTAAATAAAAAAATTTATTCATGTATTATTTATTTTTTTGGCAGCACTGGGTCTTCATTGCTGTATGGGATTTCTCTAGTAGCAGTGAGTCTGGGCTCCTCTTTTGTTGCAGTTTGGAGGCCTCTGGTTATGGTGGCTTCTCTTGTTGCAGAGCATGGTCGCTAGGGGACAGGCTCAGTAGCTGTGACACAGGGGCTTGGTTGCCCCACAGCATGTGGGATCTTCCTGGACCAGGGGTCGAACCCATGTCCCCTGCATTGGCAGGTGGATTCTTAAACCCTGGACCACCAGGGAAGCCCTGTGTGCCGCTTTTTATTTTCTAGTGCAGAAGCCATGTTTTCTTCATATGTGGCTCCCCAGTGCCTAGCTCAGATCCCAGTACATCATGGACTCCAGAACCATTCACCCAGTTGAATTCCTTGTGTCCTAATTCCACCAAGGTTACTTCAGAGCCCGCCAGGATCACACCAGATTTAGCTGGCTTTCCAGTGAAAAATATAATAATAGTAATAGTGTAGCATTTTAAGTACTTATTATGTGCCAGGATAGTTTCCAGGCTTGGCATATATGATTTTATTTGCCTACACATTTACCCTGTGGGGTAGGTACTACAGATGTCTATATTTTACAGACAAGGAACTGGAGGAACAGAGAGGTTAAGTAACTTACTCAGAGTCACAGAGACAGTATTCAAACTCAGACGCTCTGACCCTGAGCCGGGTACCCTTTGGAAATTGATAGCTCATGCCAACCTGTTGTTGGTATTTTTGCCATATTTTCTGCAGCCCTGTCCCACATTTTTGCAGCAGAGCTTTTAAATTCAGAAGCCTGCTGAAATCACTCCTCTCTCCTCTGGCTGCACGCCTTGTACATCTCTGAAAGCCTGTGGCATGGTCTTCAATCTTCTCCACACTCAGCCACTTCCAACCTTGACCTTAAAGCCATGAAGACGATCCTTCCGGGGTTGTTACTCAGAGGAAAATTGAAATGGTCCCTGTGGGGAGACTTCAAGATTTTAGTTCCAGCCTTCTAATTTCAGATCAGCCTACAGAAAAGAACGATGCTAGAAGCCCGATTCGCAAAATTAGGTGTGCTCCGTTCTTCGCCTCTCTTAAGAAATATGGGCACTGCTCTAAAAATCTTTTTTTAATCTCCTCTCTGGTCCATGTAACAGGAAATTGGTCTCTGCCATCGGCCAATAAATCTCCAACTTTTTATTGAATATTAAAGAAAGACTTCAAGTCAAGTTCAAATCTCTTTGCTTGGAGTTTCTTATATAACGCTGCAGCTCCGATACCTTGGGTCATGAATAAGCTTTAAAAAGAAGGGGAAAAATGGAAAAGGTCTCCAGGTCAGTGGCCCCCAGGGACGATCTCTTCTTCTTAGAAATAATAGCCTGTTACTCTAAAGATCTTAAACAAGGCATTCCTTCCCTGGCCTGCACATTATAATTGAGACAGGGCGTTAGTAACCAGTCTGGATGCACCTACAGGGAGCACACGGCAATTTCTCTTGGAAGTTAAGACCAAATGGGGACTTCAGGATCTTTCTTGTTTCTATTTCTTTCCATGTGTCTTTTTTCAAAAAATTAAGATATGGTTTCTTTGGGCTTCCCAGGTGGCGCTAGTGGTAAAGAACCTGCCTGCCAATGCAGGAGACATAAGAGATGTGGATTCGATGCCTGGTCAGGAAGATCCCCTGGAGGAGGGCATGGCAACCCACTCCAGTATTCTTGCCTGGAGAATCCCACAGACAGAACAGTCTAGCTGGCTACAGCCCATAGGGCTGCGAAAGAGTCAGACATGACTGAAGCAACTTAACACACACGCGTAGTTTCTTTACAGTGTTGTGTTAATTTTGGTTTACAGCAAAGTGACTTAGTTATACATATGCACATTCTTTTTATATTGTTTTCTAATGTAATTTATCACAGGATATTGAACGTAGTTCTCTGTACCCCATCTGTCTTATGCTGCTTGTCCTGAAGATGAGAGTTCTCTGTTTCCTCATCAGCTGGCATATTTGATTGGTTATATCCTCCCAGCCTACATTAGGAGTTTTTGCTTCAAGTTCCAGCTTTGGGTGTCCTAACTCCAAATTCTGAGGAGATGAACCCCCTTGGCCTCAGCTGAGGATAAGCTCTCTGGGCAATGAATATGCGTTGTTCAGTTGCTCAGTCATGTCCGATTCTTTGCGACCCCATGGACTGCAGCAAGCCAGGCTCCCCTGTCCTTCACCATCTCCTGGAGTTTGCTCAAACTCATGTCCATTAAGTTGGTCATGCCATCCAATCATCTCATCCTCTGTCACCCTCTGTCAATAAATTGGATATTTATCTGTAGTCTAACCAGCTGTGGCAGGTCTCACAGGTGGGGCTGAGGGGTAGGTAGCATTATTGTAAAATACTCACTGTCCACCCCTACAGCCCCTTCCTCCTTGGGTGTTTGTGGGGTTCTTGTCTTCACTGTATTGATGGAAGCTGGATCATGTGACTGGCTTCATTAAGCCAGTGAATGAAGTGGCATGAAGGGCATCGCAGAGGAAATTCTAAGTGCCTTCTGGCACCACTCTTTCCCCTCTGTCATGAGAGCAGTAATAACCTAGTAGGGCTGCTCTTGCAGATGCAGAAGCAGAGCCACAGCCCTCCACCAACTCGAAACATGAGACATAAACCTTTGTTTTCAAAAATCATTGCGATTCAGCGGTGTTTTGTTATTGCAGCATAACCTAGACAAAGCTGACTAATACAAGGGCATCATGTGAATATCAGAGGCTGTGATGGGGGCAGATTCTTGGCTGAGAGGACAAGAGTAAATAGGTGTCCCCCAAACATTTCAATATAGGGGGTTACCATTTCCTTGCAGAGTCTCTAGATGGTTTAAACCTAAGACTTGGCCCTTGGAGACCCTCTACAGATGTTGGTACCCTTTCTCCCTATTAATAGCAGCTATTCTTTACATCCAAGCTTGTGTAGATGAAAAGTTAGAAGGGCTGAGGTTCAAATGGCTAGGACACAGATTCTGGCTTCATCTCTGTAATTTAATTTCTTTGTGCTCCAGGTTTCTCATTCATAAAAAAAGATAATAATGGTATCTCTCTAATAGGGTTGCTGTGGGAAATAAATGAGGTGATTTATGTAATATTCTTTGTTGATGCCTGGCACAAATAAAGCACTCTTTGAGTGACTGAACTGAACTGAAGGTGAAACCACTTATTATTTTTCTGTCTTTAAAAAAATTGATTTATTTTTAATTGAAGGATAATTGCTTGACAGTATTGTTTTGGCTTCTGCCAAAGGAACCATTATTTTTATTCTTATCAATAAACTTGTGAATCAGGAAAAAAAAAATCCTTGGATAATGAATTCACATGTTGATGAAATTTGGCCACTGCAGCCATGGTCCACCAGATTGACCAGGGACACATTTCCTGGAAATGTCTTGGGCAAGCTATGCACCCTGTAACTCAGCCCAGCACTCATTTAATTACAGCTCTCCACATGCCAGATAGCAAGTGAGGTTCAGTTTCCACTGTCCAATTTAAATGCCTACCAAGCAATGAACCCTGTCTTTAAGCCAGATTGAGTTACTCATCTATCATTCCCATTAGTTTATAAAGAAAAGCCCCAAAGACTGGTTGGTAGAGGACATACAGTGTAGAAACCTCTCAGAACAATGCCTGACAGGTAATGATCGCTATGAGTGTGGTTATTGTTACTATTACCATTGCTATTTGAAACTCCAGTACTTTGGCCACCTCATGCGAAGAGTTGACTCATTGGAAAAGACTCTGATGCTGGGAGGGATTGGAGGCAGGAGGAGAAGGGGACGACAGAGGATGAGATGGCTGGATGGCATTACTGACTCGATGGACGTGAGTCTGAGTGAACTCCGGGAGTTGGTGATGGACAGAGAGGCCTGGTGTGCTGCAATTCATGGGGTTGCAAAGAGTCGGACACGACTGAGCGACTGATCTGATCTGATCTGATTATTACCATTAATACTATTATTACCTTACTATTATTGTTACTCTATGGGGGAACAATGGAAACAGTGTCAGACTTTATTTTCTTAGGCTCCCAAATCACTGCAGATGGTGACTGCAGCCATGAAACTAAAAGACACTTGCTCCCTGGAAGAAAAGCTATGACCAACCTACACAGCATATTAAAAAGCAGAGTCATTACTTTACCAACAAAGATCTGTCTAGTCTAAGCTATGGTTTTTCCAGTAGCCATGTATGGATGTGAAAGTTGGCCTATAAAGAAAGCCAAGTGCCAAAGAATTGATGCTTTTGAACTGTGGTGTTGGAGAAGACTCTTGAGAGTCCCTTGGACTGCAAGGAGATCCAACCAGTCCATCCTAAAGGAAATCAGTCCTGGGTGTTCATTGGAAGGACTGAGGCTGAAGCTAAAACTCCAATACTTTGGCCACCTGATGTGAAGAACTGACTCATTGGGAAAAACCCCGATGCTGGGAAAGATTGAAGGCAGGAGGAGAAGGGGATGACAGAGGATGAGATGGTTGGATGGCATCACCAACGAGATGGCCATGAGTTTGAGCAAGCTCTGGGAGTCGGTGATGGACAGGGAAGCCTGGCATGCTGCAGTTCATGGGCTCACAAAGAGTCAAACGTGCCTAAGCGACTGAACTGAACTGATTGCTAGAGTATTATGTAATCATAACAGTATTATTTAATCATCATAGCATTTGATTATTGTTGTTATAACTATTATTACTATACTGCTATTGTTGTTACTCAATTTGTTACTGTAACTACTATTGTTATCACTATTACTACTTCATTGTTTTTACTATTATCACTATCATTATTATATTTGCTATTATTACATTACTATTGTTCTTACTCCATTGTTATGACTGTTACATTACTGTTAATGTTTTTGTCTATTGAGGTCTTATGACCTACTCTTTTCTCCTTCTCCCTTGCTATTTAAAATATTTCACCTCCCAGATGTACGTCATGGATTGCTTTTCTTAAAAAAATTAATTAATTTGGCTGTGTCAGGCTTTAGTTGCAGTTCACAGGGTCGTCATTGCATCACGTGAGATCTTTTGTTACAGCGTGGGAACTCAGTAATTGTGGCTCAGGCTTCGTTGCTCTATAACATGGGGAATCCTAATTCCCTGACCAGGGATCAAACCCACATTCCCCCTCACTGCAAGGTGGATTTCCAACCACTGGACCGCTGGGGAAGTCCCTCCTGATTGCTTTTTTAGTTTTGTTTATTTATTTTTTTAAGGGGCACAGCCTTTTTTTTTTTTTTTTTTTTTCCATTTGGCTGCACTCAGTCTTAATTATGACATGTGAGATCTAGTTCCCTGACCAGGGATCAAACCCAGGACCCCTGCATTGGGAGCACGAAATCTTGCCACAGGACCACCAGGGAAGTCCCCCGATTGCTCTTTTAGATCCTCTGGATTTAGTGCTCATGCTGTCCCATGAACACTTGAGTTCCTATCTCCTGGTTGCCTCTGTGGTCTCCCTGTCACTTGCTGTCTCCCTGTTCCCATGTTGACTAGCAGGACCATCCCTCACCTGAGTCCCTTGCACTGAGCCCTGGACTCTCCTAGAGGGGAGGCATGGATTAGGACACACACAGATGAGAAGACCAAGCACCTATGAGCTCGGTTTCATTGGAGGAGAGAGGTACTTTTTCTCAACACTGTCTTCCCCAGGGCAGGAGTGCAAAGAGAAAGGTCATTTCCAAGCAGCTTTCTGAAGATGCTACCTCACCAGCTTCTCTCCAAAACTGTAATCTGGAGAAGGCATTGCTGCAATATTACAGTGACCTATATTTGTGGTAAACTTCCCCACTCTCCCAGGAGAGACTGGTGAGCTATGAGTCTCCCCCATACAAGTGGCTTTTTAGGACACCCTCCCCTTCCAAAAAAAAATAAATAAATAAAGCAGCGGCGGCTTGTTTGGTACCACTCGGACTCCCAAGTAATATTCAGCTTACAATTCTCTCCCCTCCTCCAAAGGCTAGTTATTTGCCAGATCCCAAATGGTCCCCGGGTGATGGATGGCGGGTGATTTCTACATCAGCACACCTTGGAGCCCCAGAGCTAACCCTCTGACAGCGTTAGCATAAAAGATTTACATTTATGTTACGAGGGCCACACAAGAATAATAATTTTAAGATACATTGCCTCGGCTGCTGGTGCACCCTGGGAAATCTAGCCGCGGCAGGCGCTGATCCACGGTGTAATTACAAAATGGCAGTGCAGGAGAGGGTTTTTTTGGAGACAAGCGGCTAGAGACCAAAGCCATCTGCATGCCTTGGTGGATTGAAATTACAGTAATATATGAAGACATTACCTGAAAAACCCGCACCATTTAAATGATTTACTCTTCAGCCCCAGCAAGCTTTAATTTAAGGATAAAGTCATTCAGAAAGCTAATCTGATAGGGGAGGCATTATTTCACACAGTTAAGTTAATTTACAGTAGCTGATTGTTGTGGTTGCTTTAGGTATTATTATCTTCCTACAAACAGCTGATCTGCCAGACAGAAGCAATACACTGCTTAACGCAGTGTCTTAATTCAGCCGGCAAGCTATCTGTGATAAAGGTTTGTTTATAAGCAATAATAGGAAAGTCATTTTGAGGCCACGCTGATAACGCTGATGAGAAATATTTTTTAAGGGGGAAAGGCACAATTAAATAAATAAATGAATCAGCAAGCCCTGTACTCGTGGGTCTGTTTGTCTGGAACTGCTCTTTTGAGCAGTCATTTTCCAAAGGCATGCCCCTCCTCCCCTCCTTTATGGGTTTCCTGCCCTGTGGTCCTCTCTCTGCACGTTTACCCCAGATCATCCTGCTGTCTGGCAAACATTTCTTCCTTGTTGCCAAATCGACTTCTCAGCCAGACCTTTGAGAAAAAACACATCTTGGGAGCCCAGTGAATTCAGCTGCTTTCCAAGCAAAAAGTGAGCTTTGATATCTGTCTTGAATGATTTTTTTTTTTTATCTTTGAGAGACACAGAAGCTGTTCACTGGTGGTTGTCGTGGTAGAAAAACATCAGGAAGTGGGTATTTGAAAGGGAGCTAACAGATTGGAAGGTGAAATTGGAGATTTTGAAAGGGCTTGATAAAACCAACTTGCCAAGGGGGAGGTTGGAAGGCGGGGATGGATTGGGAGTTTGGGATTAGCAGATGCAAACTATCAATATTATACATAGGATGTTTGTGGAGAATGGATACATGTATACGTGTGGCTGAGTCCCTTTGCTGTCCATGTGAAACTAACAGAACATTGTTAATCAGTTACACTCCAATATAAAATAAAAAGTTTTAAAATGTCATTGGAAGGACTGATGCTGAAGCTGAAGCTCCAATACTTTGGCCACCTGATGTGAAGACAGCTGACTCATTGGAAGAGACCCTGATGCTGGGAAAGACTGAAAGCAGAAAGAGAAGAAGGTGGCAGAGGATGAGATGGTTGGCATCACCAACTCAATGGACATGAACCTGAGCAAACTCAGGGAGATAGTGAAGGACAAGGAAGCCTGGCATGCAGCAGTCCATGGGGTTGCAGAGTCAGACAGGACTTAGTGACTGAACAGCAACAAAAATACACAGAATGGATAAAAAATAGGGTCCTACTGGATAGGGCAGGGAACCATGTTGAACTATATTCAATATCATAATGAAAAAGAAAAAATGAAAAGAAAAAGAAAAGAAAAGTGACTCACTTTGTTGCACAGCAGAAACTAACAAAACGTTGTGAAACAACTGTACTTTAATAAGGACCTCTCACGTGGCTTATGGGCTTCTCATGTGGCTCTAGTGATAAAGAACCCATCTGCCAGTGCAGGAGACATAAGAGAGGTAGGTTTGATCCCTGAATTTGGAAGATCCCCTGGAGGAGGTCATGGCAACCCACTCTAGTATTCTTGTCTGGAGAATCCCATGGACAGAGAAGGCTAGTAGGCTGTAGTCCATGGGGTTGCAAAGAGTTGAACATGACTTACTGAAAATACAACAAACATGCCCCCCACTGTTCATGGCAGAGCTATATACAATAGCCAAGACATGGAAACAACCTAAATGTCCATTGACAGATGAATAGAGAAAGAAGATGTGGTGCATATACACAAAGGAATATTCAGTTCAGTTCAGTCGCTCAGTTGTGTCTGACTCTGCGACCTCACGAGTCGCAGCACGCCAGGCCTCCCTGTCCATCACCGACTCCCAAAGGAATATTACTCAGCCATAAAATAGAATGAAATAATGCCATTTGCAGCAACATGAATGACTTAGGGATGTGTTGTGTTAGCTTCAGGTATACATTCCTTATCAGATTCTTTTCCATTATAGGTTATTATAATACTGGAGTGGGTTGCCATTTCCTCTTCTAGGGGATCTTCCCCTCGCCCAGGGATTGAACTTACATTTCTTGCATCTCCCACATTGGCAGGTGGATTCTTTACCACTAGCGTCAGCTGGGAAGCTCATCTAACTTATAGCAGAAACTTATCAATGATGTGACTTGAGTCAATGATGGTCACTCTCTACATCCTTTCTGCTAAGGAAAAAAAAAAAAAAGGCAATATGTTCATAATGACCCAAATCACTGAGCAAGGGTCTGGCTCATATTAAGTATGCATAAATATCAATTCCCTTTTCCCATATATGAAGCATGCAGTAGAAAGGGGAAAAAATTAAAAACAGAGATTAGAGAAGGCATCAGAAAGCAGCAGGGACCCCCTTCTCCAGGGAGGGAGAGGGAAATTGCTTGCTTTGCACATGAACAGTTGTCACTCACTCCTGCATGATTTCTATCAGCGGGGCTATAGGCTTTAAAATAAGATTTGGTTCCCTTTCAAGCACCTCTCTTCAGCCTTCAGGGAAGGAAATGGATCCATGGAAGAAAGGCTGATGGAAATTGTCCTAGCTCGAGGGCAGGAGCCTTGTCATATAAATTCTGAGACCGGTTAGTCCTCTAGCTACGCACTCTGGGTCCAAGTACATTGTCTGGACCCAGATTTTGCTGGTTGATTTTGATTTCTGGCCTGATTATCCAAGTATCTCACAGGCTTGGAGAAGTCAGCATGACCAAGCTTTTCCTGGGAAAGGTCTGTTTTCTTGGTACAGAAGCACAAGTGTCTGACCCTACACAATATCTTCTTCCAACCAGGTGTCAATGAACATATAGTCTGTACCAGGAACTGTGCTTTTGAAATCAACTGCCTTTATGTCAGACTCTAATCTCTGCAAGGTCAGGCTCTCTGTTATTTACACATTGTTTCCCAAGCGTCCATCACCACCTCTGGTATATGGTGACCAGTCAGTTCTCCCCATCCCCAAGCCACAGTCCTATAGTGATAGCTCAGAAATTCTTAAAAGGATGAGAAAATAAATAAGTAAAAATGTAAAAGGACTTTCCTGGGGGCCCGGTGGTAGAGAATCCTCCTGCCAATGCATGGGACATGGATTTGACCCTTGGTCCAGGAAGATTTCACACTCAGCAGGGCCACTAAGTCCATGCGCCACAACTGCTGAAGCCCACATGCCCTAGAGCCTGGGCTCAGCAACAAGAGAAGTCCCCACTCGCCATAACTAGAGAAAGCCTGTGTGCATCAACAAAGTCTCAGCACGAAACTAAAAATAAATTAAAAAATTTAAAGGATGCATTTAGCTATTCCCAGCTCCCCCTCTCCTATCCCCCCCGCCCATTTCCCAACCACTCTCCTCCAAAAGTTTTGCAAGCTACATTCACCAGCATTCTGGCAGTCTCCATAGTCTGAAAGGCTGTGATTGTCCCATCAGTTGAGTTCTATTAAATAGGGGACCCCAATACATTCAGAAGCACCAACCTCTGCTCCACACACCATGTCCATTTGACAAGAGTGAAGTGGATTAATTAACGTGGTGGGTCTATCTTCTACCCAGCTGTCTTGTGTTGCAATGGAGACTGAGAAAAATCCATTAGATTATACTGAGAGATAGCTGAAAGAAAGTTTAGATTAAGTTTATCTCTCGAGGCAATTTTATTAGATAGATTAAGTTTCTGTTCATCTCTCCAAAGACCGTAGTAATAACCAGTGTCATGACTTTCAAATCCTTTGGACTTCAGAGGGTAATCAAACATGGTTGTCTTTTTATCCCCCTCTTTCACTTCTTAGTATTCTACAATCCTGCTTCGTTCATCTGTCAAAGCGATAGTATTAAGGGGATCAATGTTGACAAGTGATAGTACAAATTATGTAATGTTGATGACATTTCGCTGTCTCCTTTTGATCTGCAATTCCCACTCTCAATCACTCCTTATTTAAGAAAAAGCACTGAAAGAGAAAGACAGCTATGGAAGCCATGGGCTCAAGTCCTGGCGCCCCAGGGGCAAAACGGGGTGAATTTGAAGTGCATGGAATTAGACACGGGGCCTGGGAAGATGGCCTGACTGACAGAAGGGGAAATTGAGGTCATCTTCTTACAACATGCCTTTGGCAGCTGCCACTTGGGACCACGTCACAGCTTTTGGTTGTGCTGTAGTCCCATGAAATATTTGACGTGTCTGGTCTGCAAGGGGGTTTTCTATTTCCAGAATATGCCCTTTGATTTCTCCTCCACTGGGAATTGATGGAGGATAACTTAAAAGGAAGAACTGAGCTGGTTTTGTTTAAAAGAAAAAAAAAGGAGACTAGGATAGGTCCAGACACAAGAAGGGCTGTTTTTTTCTGGGGTAGGGGATGGGTATTAAGTTTTGGACTGGGTGATAAAAGATCAAATAAGGAGAAATAGGTTCAATTGCTTCTTGGCCTTTTGGCTAACATCAAGTGTAGTATCTGTTCTTATCAGTTTAATAACTGATATGTCCTCTGAGACAATCTATTAAATGAAATGATATGAATGAACTTACTTACAAAACAGAAAAGAGACCCGCAGACTTAGAGAACGAACTTAGAGTTGCCTGGGGGAAGGATGGGGGAAGGGATAGTTAGGGAGTTGGGTAATGACGGGTACACACTGCTGTATTTAAAATGGATAACCAGCAAGGACCTACTGTTTAGCACAGGGAACTCTCCTCAATGTTCTGTGGCAGTCTGGATGGGAAGCGGGTTTAGTGGGGGGATGGATACATATATATGTATGGCCACATCCCTTGACTGATCATCTGAAGCTATCACAACACTGTTAATTGTCTATACTCCAATATAAAATAAAAGGTTTAAAAAAAGAAGAAATAGGTTCAAAATATAGCAGAAGGGGGCTTCACTGATGGCGCAGATGGTAAAGAATCTGCCTTTAATGCAGGAGACCCAGGATCCATCCCTGGTTTGGGAAGACTCCCCTGGAGAAGGGCATGGAAACCCACTCCAGTATTCTTGCCTGGAGAATTCCATGGACAGAGGAGCCTATTGGGCTATAGTCCATGGGGTCGCAAAGAATTGGACATGACTGAATGACTAATGCTTTCCAGTATTCTAGCCTGGGAAATCCCATGGACAGAGGAGTCTGGGGTGCTAAAGTCCATGGGGTCTCCAAAGAGTCAGACATAACCTGGGGACTAAACAACAACATCAAATAGCAGAAGAGACTTTTTTTGGGAAGAGAGCATCTTGCATCCTTATAATGTTTCCATCCACGTGGAGAAATTGCTGTTAAAATAATATGTCTGGGCTTCCTTCTCTTTCTCTCTCTCTATCCTCTTAAACACACCTCAAGAAAAATGCTCTTGATGAACATGGGCTCCAGTTTAAGACAGACATGCCACTTTTTCCTGGTGACCTTAGAAGGTTGTTCAGCTTGCATGAATCGTGATTTTTCTCATTTGCAAATAAAAACCATAGCATCAGTTTTCCAGGGATGCTGTAGCAGTTAGGAGAGTTCAGAAATCTTGAAGAAAACCTCTTTTGGTCAGATTGGGTATGGGTTTTACCTGATTCCCATGCTCTGACACATACTGTGTGACTAATAAAAGATTTTATGATTCTTTCAGCCAAATGGAGTTTGCCTTCCTTCTAAAAGTCTTAGAGCAATGGGCAAATGGGATGAGGATGGATAGCCTTAGCATGATTTATTGCCTGATATTTCCAGTTGCTGCTGTTTAGTCGCCCAGTTGTGTCTGACTCTTTGCAACCCCATGGCCTGCAGCACACCAGGCCCTCTGTCCCTCACTGTCTCCTGGAGTTTGCCCAAGTTCAAGTCCATTGCATTGGTGATGCCATTCAGCCATCTCATCCTCCAACACCCTGTTTTACAGTTCAGTTCAGTTGCTCAATCATGTCCGACTCTTTGTGACCCCATGGACTGCAGCACACCAGTCTTCACTGTCCATCCCCAACTCCCAGAGCCTACTCAAACTCATGTTCATCACATTGGTGATGCCATCCAACCATCTCATCCTCCATCATTCCCTTCTCCTCCCATCTTCAATCTTTCCCAGCATCAGGGTCTTTTCAAATGAATCAGTTCTTCACATGAGGTGGCCAAAGTATTGGAGTTTCAGCATCAGCATCAGTGCTTCTAATGAATATTCAGGACTGACTTCCTTTAGGATGGACTGGTTGGATCTCATTGCAGTCCAAGGGACTCTCAAGAGTCTTCTCCAACACCACAGTTCAAAAGCATCAATTCTTCAGCACTCAGCTTTCTTTATAGTCCAACTCTCACATCTATACATGACTACTGGAAAAACCATAGCTTTGACTAGATGGATCTTTGTCAGTAAAGTAATGTCTCTGCTTTTTAACATGCTGTCTAGGTTGGTCATAGCTTTTCTTCCAAGGAGCAAGCGTCTTTTAATTTCATGGCTGCAGTCACCATCTGCAGTGATTTTGGAGCCTAGAAAAATAAAGTCTCTCACTGTTTTCATTGTTTCCCCTCCTATTTGCCATGAAATGATGGGACTGGATGCCATGATCTTAGTTTTATGAATGTTGATTTATTTATTCCATGAACATTTACTGGTCATGTAACTAGGTACTGAGTATTTTCCTAGACAGCAAGGACCTAATGGCAAACAATACATGTAAAGTCTCGATTGTCAGCAGTTTGCCAGTTTATGATGGAATAGCCCTGGTTCGTTCCCATTGGTATTTCATGATCTGTCATGGTATCTGCAACACAGTGGATACCCAAATAGTGTTTCCTGAGGAGATGAGTAGCTGCACGCGTACAAACCACTCATCCTTCCAACCACTAACATGAAGTCGCTGAGGAGTTGAGCCTTATTAGAAAAGCTTTTTAAGACGTGAGAAAACCCTATCACTCAAGACCAGCAGTCAAGGCTAGGAAGAAGAAATAGGATTCAAGACCACATTTCACCATGAAGTATTCTTTAGAATGTAAAATCAAAACAGAATTTCATTAATCTATTTTCGCCTACAGCCTGGAAAAGCCCTTATGTCAAAAATACCCGCCTCTAAATTATGCTTTGTCTTCCCATTATAAATTTTATTAACCACTCTTTTATTAGCAATCTTATTACAGTTGATCTGCACATGAATAGAAACAATTTACAAATGATCAGGGTTGGATTAGAGAAACCATAAACTCAATGCAAATTGTTACAAATTATTTACAGGCTTAGCACAAATCTGCATATAGATTGAGGAAGTCAATCAGAGAGGTACCTTCATGTATTCTTCACAAGATATGATTGGGAAGATACTTGCAGGCCGGTACGCATCGTGCAGAATAGAAATGGAAATAAATAGATTCATTTGTTGAGTACATTTAGGTGTGGGTCTCCTCATTTAATCAGAACTTTGGAGCACTGGCTATTGGGGAAAATTGAAAAAAGGTAATAGCGGGTGTTGAGTGTGGGCTTACTCTAAGGTCAAGAATCAGATCTAAAGGGATTTTGGAAAAACAAAAAGGAGAAATATTGATCCAGCACATCAGAGGCTGACAGAATATTTCTCATGTTGCATCTCATGAATCTTCTAAAAATTCTAGGATATAAGGAGGAATATTACTGCTAGTTCTCAATTGAAGGAGTTGAGGTTTCATAATGAGGCTAAGGGCTTCCCTGGTAGCTCAGTGGTAAAGAACCCGCCTGCCAATTCAGGAGACACGAGTTTGATCCCTGGAGTCAGAAAGATCCCCTGGAGAAGGAAATGGCAACCCATTTCAGTATTCTTGCTTGGGAAATCCTATGGACAGAGGAGCCTGGCAGGCTACAGTCTATGGGGTCACAAAAGAGTCAGACACGACTGGGTGGCTAAACAGCAACAACAACAACGAGGCTAAGGTCACATAGCCATCAGGACTTGAATTTGCAATCTCCACCTTCATGTCATAGGACCCATCGATGGAAGTGTTGCCTATGTCCTTGGAACTGTTTTTACAGGCTTGGGGGCTCTTGGGAATAGCTCTGAAGTCCAAACTCTCTGCCAACACCAGAGGACATGAACTATCTATCTTGTCCCTTTGCTTCTTTATGAGAAGGATGGTGTTAGGGGATGGTATGATTTAATGCAGAGAACCCAGGATTGAGCATTAGGAGGGGTAAGTCTTCTATCTAACTTGCTATGTGACCTCAGACTGTTCTTTAACTCTTTCTGTGACTTGGCTTATTCAGGCAGACAGGATTAGGTTTCTCTAAACTCTCAGAAAATTTACTGAATTTCAACTCAAGACCAAAAAAAATCATGAATGCTAATATGTATTCTCTTCAACTCTGTACCAGGCTTCCCTGAGAGCTCAGTTAGTAAAGAATCCACCTGCAATGCAGGAGACCCCATTTGATTCCTGGGTCAAGAAGATCCTCTGGAGAAGGGCTAGGCTACCCACTCTAGTATTCTTGGGCTTCTCTGGTGGCTCAGTTGGTAAAGAATCCACCTGCAATGTGGGAGACTTGGGTTCGATCCCTGGGTTGGGAAGATCCCCTGGAGAAGAGAAAGGCTACCCATTCCAGTATTCTGGCCTGGAGAATTCCATGGACTGTATAGTCCAGGGAGTGGCAAAAAGTCAGACACAACTGAACAACTTTCACTTTTCAACCCTGTATCTGTCCTTAGCAAAGCGGAAATTGGGCAAAGCTGAAATTCCTACCTCTTATTCTCACCTTTTGGTGATGTGTTAACTTATTTCCTGTCTCTAATATTTCATAGTTTTCCTTCTTCAGTCAAAATCTGCTCTTTGGTTGTTTTTCATTCCTAGTAACTCAACTCTTCTCCCATGGATATCTGGCTTTTCATGGAGATCAGAGTATTTACCCAGAGGGTGGAACTCCTCATGGTGACATTTCAGATCTTTCCTTTCAATAGGAAAAGTTTCTGAGGACCCAGGGAATTCTCAGAGCCCTGCAAATTCAGCTATATATTCTGAATTTATTCTCTTAGGCCCCAAGGCCAGCACTGTGGGGCTGCAGGGGTGAGGATGGAGATGAAGGCAATGCCATTTCACCTCTTCCATCAAAGACACGGAGAAGGCAATGGCACCCCACGCCCCCACTCCAGTACTCTTGCCTGGCAAATCCCATGGATGGAGGAGCCTGGTAGGCTGCAGTCCATGGGGTTGCTAGGAGGCAGACCCGACTTAGAGACTTCACTTTCACTTTTCACTTTCATCCATTGGAGAAGGAAATGGCAATCCACTCCAGTGTTCTTGCCTAGAGAATCCCAGGGACGGAGGAGCCTGGTGGGTTGCTGTCTATGGGGTTGCACAGGGTCGGACATGACTGAAGTGACTTAGCAGCAGCAGCAGCTGCAGCAGCATCGAAGACATTTTATTTCCCTTCTTGTTTGCCATTGCTCTATGACAATGATGAGCATAAGAAACGCTAAAGTGGGAGACATTCTCCCCCTTCTATTTCCTGACCAGCTGGGGGACCCATATCACTTCCTATGAAAGATGAGTGTACTCACAACAGCCACATTAAAAAAATGCTAATTATGGGCCTGCAGTGAGCTCGAAGCTTTATGTGCTTTATTTCATGAAATGTTCACGATAGCTCTATGATCTGGGATTCTATTATCACCCCACTTTACAGACAAGGAAATACAAAGGGATGGTTCATTGAATTACCTAGAGCTAGGGACTGAAAGAGATGCGACCCTATCTCAGTTCTGTCTGACACCAAAGTCTACATCCTTAGCCAATGAACTAATCTTGAGAGCGTGAAATACATGATAGAGGACCGGTTGATCTTTATAGATCTTTCCCATCTCAAAGATATAATGGACAAGTTCTTGGAGTTAGAGAATTCTTTAGACGGTTTTTGGTCCAACACCCTGTTACAGATGAAGACACTGGGGCAATGAGACAGGAATTTTTCAAAAGCACATGTAAGGAGGGAATTCCCGGGCAATCCAGTGTTGAAGACTCTGCACTTCCACTGCAGGGGGTGTGGATTTGATCCCTGGTCAGGGAACTAAGATCTGGCATGCCATGCGGTGTGGGCAAAAAGTAAAAGAAAACAAATAAAACGCACGAGGAAAGGGGCATTGGGAATAACGTTGGGAGCAACTGCATAATGGACAGACAGAACATCTTGACACTTGTCTCGTCCAGACCCTCCACACACAGCCCTGCCCAGCTCCACTGGGTGCCGTTTGCACTGATGGCTGGGGACACACCCACTCTTCTTCAGTATCCCTATGCAGTCACTTATGACTAGCACATTTGCTTATCTCCTGATCATTTTATGCCGTAACCATTTCAAAGACAAAGGAGAGCTAGCACTCCTCTGTCTTTCCTTTCTTCTTTTTCCTGAAAGAGAACCTGAGAGCTTTCAGAAACTAGGGTTGCTGGCATCATGGCTTTGGAGGTTGCTAGCTAATCAATCAGAGCTGCATTGTGGATGCTTGCCATGGAGTTTCTTTTTCCTTTTCATTCTTTGTGGGGTGTGTGTGTGTGTGTACTTATGTGCATGTATATGTGTCAGTGCATACAAGTTTGGTGCCTTTCCATCAGCAAAGGATTCAGGCACTGGATGTAATTAAATAGCAGCAACAGACTGTATTCAGCCTTGCTTTGTACCCAGGTTTTCTCCCTCCTTCCATTCACAGCTGCCCCTGTAGCTCCCTGCTCTGCATTCATTAAACACCCTGGCTCCTGGAATGTTTCAGAGCCTGCTGACTGGTGCCCCCAAGACCTGGATCCAGAGTCTGGGCCCCATAAGGAATTCTAAGCGACTGTTAGCAATCTTCTAGGCCGCTCTGAGGTTATTCAGAATGAACGAAGCAAAGTCAATAGGATGTCTGCGGGGACTTTTGGCGGTACCATCGGTGGTTGCGACTTTATTGCTCTCAGAATGCTGTAAGTCCTCAGGAGGTGAATTCGGATAAAACTGGAAGGTAAACTAATTATAGTGGGGCTATTTGTGCTTTTGTGGTTCAGCTTATGTCAGCATTTCTAGGCTAAACTGAGTTCTTTGGGGATTTCAGAGTCTGCTTTAAATATCCCCCCCCCCCCGCCCTTATTACTATTCTCCTTGGGTTCTGAATCTAGTTCAATTATTGGTTCTGATATTTAGACAAATGGGCTTTATCACCACTCGTGTGTGTGACTCTGTCTCAGATCTGTTTCTCACACACACACACACGTGTGTGTGACAACTATAGCTGCTGTAGTCACTAAAGACAGTAACAGTTGCCAAGTGACAGAAGCCCAAATCAAACTGGCCAAAAAGAAACATAGAGATTTGTGTAAGTGAGAAGTCCAAGGGTGAACGTGGTTCAAATAGGTTGTTGGGACTCTCTCTGACACCGTATTTCTCATATTTCCTTGTGTCAGCCTGACATCATTCTTCCCAGAGGAATTACTCCATGGGAGGGAAGACGGCTGTAGCAGCCATTGCGTAGGAAGTGCCTTTCCCTTATTATTTTTGACAAAGATAATGATTGGCCTTGCCTGGGATCATGTGCCCAACCCTGAGCCAATCACAGCAGCTGTGGGTGGGATTAAGGATTGACTGGCCTGTGTTACAAACCAAGGGAGTATGATTGACAGCATAGGTCATGTGCCCATCCCTGAGCCAATAAAAGTACTGTGGGAGGGATTAAGGGTTGGCCAGCCTGTGTTACACACTCAGGAAGTGTGATTGGCAATTCTGCCCGCACCACAAGAGACAGAGAAATTCGGGCTCTATTGCTTCCAGGTGATGTGGCTGGGCAATAATCTTCTTTCCCTCTTTTTAGTTTTTCCAACTGTGGCAGGGGTGGCCTACCATTCATCTTACAGTTACCATTAAGGGTGAAATGAAATAATGATACATATAACAGTCACTTATAGGAAGGTTACTAATGGTAGACACTAGACACTTAAGAGGAGAGGGCAATGGCACCCCACTCCAGTACTCTTGCCTGGAAAAGCCCATGGGCAGAGGAGCCTGGTGGGCTGCAATCCGTGGGGTTGCGAAGAGTCGGACACGACTGAGTGACTTCACTTTCACTTTTCACTTTGATGCATTGGAGAAGGAAATGGCAACCCACTCCAGTGTTCTTGCCTGGAGAATCCCAAGGACGGGGGAGCCTGGTGGGCTGCTGTCTATGGGGTCACACAGAGTCGGACACGACTGAAGTGACTTAGCAGCAGCAGCAGACACTTAAGCATTTTATTGTTGGGCTAGTCATCTCTTGAGTGTGCAGCATGGGATGTAAATAAAAAAGACCTGCTGCTGCTAAGTCGCTTCAGTCGTGTCCGACTCTGTGCGACCCCATAGACGGAAGCCCACCAGGCTCCCCCGTCCCTGGGATTCTCCAGGCAAGAACACTGGAGTGGGTTGCCATTTCCTTCTCCAATGCATGAAAGTGAAAAGTGAAAGTGAAGTCAATCAGTCGTGTCCCACTCTTAGCGACCGCATGGACTGCAGCCTACCAGGCTCCTCCGCCCATGGGATTTTCCAGGCAAGAGTACTGAGTGGGGTGCCATTGCCTTCTCCGAAAAAAGGCCTAGTACATATATACATATATATGAAGGAAATGGCAACCCACTGCAGTGTTCTTGCCTGGAGAATCCCAGGGACAGGGGAGCCTGGTGGGCTGCCGTCTATGGGGTCGCACAGAGTCGGACACGACTGAAGCGACTTAGCAGCAGCAGCACTTATATATATGTGTGTTTGTGTGTGTTCCCTGCTAGCTCAGTTGGTGAAGAATCTGCCTGCAATGCAGGAGACCTGGGTTCTATCCCTGGGTTGGGAAGCTCCCCTGGAGGAGGGCATGGCAACCCAATCCAGTATTCTTTCCTGGAGAATCCCCATGGACAGAGGAGCCTGGTGGGCTACAGCCCATGGGGTCGCAAAGAGTGGGAAACGACTGAGCAACTAAGCACACTGTGCAAAATAAGCAGGTATCTTTAGTAGAGGACTACTCAGTGTCTGTGGCATGAATATCCTAGGTCAATGGCCAAACGAGTTTTAACCTGGATGGATTTTCTGAATAGTGTTTTACATGACCCAGTTTTAGAAGCTTGCTTTCTGTATTGTAAAGTCTGAATTCTAACTAAAGGTGGACCAGGGAGCTTTGTGTTTGGCACATCTTTCTTTGGCCCCTCCAGGTAGCACAATGGTAAAGAATCTGCCTGCTAACACAGGAGATACAAGAGGCGAGCGTTCAATCCCTGGGTTGGGAAGATTCCATGGAGAAGGGAATGGCTAACCATGCTAGTATTCTTCTCTGGAAAATTCCATGCACAGAAGGCTACAGTCCCAAGGGATTGGACTGAGTGAATGAGCACACACTCACTGCTTGTGCTGAATTTCTATTTGACAGAAGCCTTACCATAAGATGTGAAACCTAGAATTAAACCAGTTTATGTATTTATTGTGGGATGTGGCTGAGGTCCTAAAACAGAGTTCCCATCAGGCCAAACTGCTCTCAGGCTTAAGTAATCAGGGAAATGTGCACCTCACCCAAGCAGCCACATTTTCATTTCCTGAAAACTGTTTCCCTTTTTGCTTTGGCTGCCAGGAAGCTCAAAGTCCAACAAAAGCTCCACTTCTAGCAAGTGCACAGAACTTCTGCTGGACATCTTGTGTTTGATTCTGTCCTTGACTGTTTCTTGCTTTCCTGCTCCTTCTGTGATGTTTACTCTGATTTTTAAAAAAAATTTGCATTTGTCTGTGTTATTGCTCTAAGGGACTCAGATCTTTGTGGGGTTGAGATAGGGCTAAATAAATAAACAAGTAAAATAAATGCAGGTGGGATCTCAGAGCCTTTTTCTGCAAAGATAATGTTGGCTGTGCTGATGCCCTTTCTCCTTCACTGCTAATGTCTTGGCTCTGCTTGGAGCCACTTGTTCAATTACAGCGCCAAGCTCCTGTTTTACAAGGCTTCCTTTGAGCACATCTAATCAGGAACAGCTCCTCACTGCAGTTTTTTTGTTCACTGACTGGAACCTTGAATGCCTTGCTTTGCCTAATAAATAACCCAGGGGCTCAAACTTGGCCTTAGTCTTTATTTAGAAAATAGAACTGGCGAAGCTCAGAAGCACACTCAAGCCAAGGCCTTTGGAAGGTCAGGGATCTCTGAGGCACTTTGGAAAGAGTGTATACTGCTCCATTTCCCCCACATTTGTTGGACAATTTTTTTTCATGGAGCACTCTGTGCTTGCTCCTATGTTGGCACAAACAACACTAGATAAATCCCCCTCAGAGCACAGATTACTTGGTGACTTGTTATTTCTACTCCTGGGGGTGGACTCAAAAGGTAATCCTGGCATGTGCAAGCCTGGGTTAAGTCTAAGGAACCATCTGTGAAGACTTGATTACTTTCATCCTTCAGTTTTTTTTTTCTTTTTCTTAACTTTGAACATCAAATGACAGCTGTCAAAGGGATCCCAAAGAGAAAGCAATATCCATCAGAAAGAGGCCACAACCTGAAACTGACCCCTTGCTGGCTCCAGACCTGAGGTTGGGTCTTAGCATCCTTGTTACATGCTGTGTGATCTTGGACAAATGACCTGAAGTCTCCAAGCTTTAATTTCTGCATCTCTTCCCTTACAGCATGGTGAAAGTAACTGATGTGTACCTTCTTCCACCCTCAATGACCCAGTTAACCACTCTCTGCTCTTTGGAACGCTTTCTTTAGAAGATGCTGTCTGGTGATTTCCTGATGGCTCAAGAGGTAGAGTCCTCCTGCAATGCAGGAGATGCAGTTTCTATGCTTGGTTTGGGAAGACCCCCTGGAGGAAGAAATGGCAACCCACTCCAGTATTCTTGCCTGGGAAGTTCCATGGACAGAGGAGCCCGGTGGGTTACAGTCAGGGGGTCACAGAAAGTCAGACAGGGCTGAGTACACTTGCACGCACACATGCAAGTCTCATGAAAAGACTTCCCTGATCTTTCTGGCTGGGGCATATCTGCTTCCTGCAAGTCCCCAACCTACTGAGTATCATCCTTCTTGGTACCTGACACAATGGCAGGTGTACATGTGTTCATACAATTATTCAACACCTCTCTTGACAGCCTGGAGGCCCCACAAAGGCAGGCATGAGAGTGGCCTCTGTTCACCACTGTGTCCACAGTGTCTGCCTCTAGGATGGGCACATAAGGGCTCAGTAAAGACTGTGCGGGGACTTCCCTGGTTCAGTTCAGTTCAGTTCAATCACTCAGTTGTGTCCGACTCTTCGCGACCCCATGGACTGCGGCATGCCAGGCCTCCCTGTCCATCACCAACTCCTGGAGTTTACTCAAACTCATGCCCAATGAGGCGGTGATGCCATCCAACCATCTCATCCTCTGTCGTCCCCTTCTCTTCCTGCCCTCAATATTTCCCAGCATCAGGATCTTTTCCAGTGAGTCAGCTCTTTGCATCAGGTGGCCAAAGTATTGCAGTTTCAGCTTCAACATCAGCTTCCCTGGTGGTCCAGTGGTTAATACTCTGCACTTCCATTGCATGGGGGCATGGGTTCAAGGGCACTCACATCTCCCTCCTAGCAACGCTGAAATTCTTTTTTAGGTGACTTTCCAGCTCCATATGTGTCATGAAGAGGTGTTTGGTTATTTATTTAATGTTTGGATTCAGAACCCTTTCATTGATCCCTACGTTTGTGTTCAGTATGCTTCTGGGGATCTGAGATGCACACAATCCCTGCCTCCTGGGGTTGTGTTGGATTTCACACATGTCAGCCTGGGTAAGGCATGTAGTTCCATGCCTGGTTTACAGTCATGGATGCCCTGATTAACCCTGTCTTCTCTCCCTCTTGCAGGACTTCTCTGGTGGCTCAGGGGTAAAGAACCTGCCAATGCAGGAGATGTGGGTTCCATCCCTGGAACAAAAAGATCCCCTGGAGAAGGGAACGGCAATGCACTCTAGCATTCTTGCCTGGAAAACCCCATGGACAGAGGAGCCTGGCGGGCTACAGTCCATGGGGTCACAAACAGTGGGACGTGACTTAGCAACTAAACAACATCTCTCCTTCCTACAGGTCCTGATTGATGCTTCAACACACCATCTTCGTTCATTCACTACACAGTCTTTGTTTTTAGACCTGCCATGCAGCATGTAGAATCTTAGTTCCCTAATCAGAGAGTGCTCCCGACAACCCATTTCTTGGAGGTCCCAGGCTAGAGATCAACAGGTCCTACCTGGAAATGCCGCCACCCCACCGCCTGCCTAACCCCAGCTCATGTGAGATGCTGACATTGGTGTGCTCCTCACTGATGATACGTGTCTGCGTATTGAGATAATTGGGTTGTATAATATGGCACACAGACTAATCGGAGAATGATTTCTGCTGAATAGAAATTACTTATTTTGATTCCTCAGGGGTTTGTTTTGTCAAAACTCATGTAGTATTTAGCAAAGTAATCATTGTTCAATTGCCGAGCACAGGAAGTGTAAAATTATCCTAATAAGAATGAAAAGAATGAAGGGAAGGAATGTGGCTGACCTCGTCAACTTGATTAGTGATGGTATTTCATCACATTGGCAAGGCTTAACCCCAGACGCTGCCTGCAAAGATCACCATGTACCTCTTTATCTCACCGGCCTTAATTAGATATGCAATTTGTCATATGGTTGTTCAACCAGAATAGAAACCAAAAAAAAAGAAAAAAAGGAGAGAGAGAAGAAGGAGGAGGTTATAACTGAAAATTCTGAAGAAAACTGCTCAACAGCCATTTGATACCCCAACTGGAAGGGGAGTTTTGAAAGCAAGGAGATTGGCTTCTCCAAATATAGATTCACGCTGTGTGATCTTGAATTAGTCATTTAACCTTTCTGAACCCAAATTCCTTATCTGTCAGATGGGTCAGTAATACTGCACGTGTGCGTGCTCAGTGTGGGACTCAAGCTCCTCTGTCTGTGGGATTTCCCAGGCAAGAATACTGGAGTGGGTTGCCTTTCCCTTTTCCAGGGGATCTTCCCAACCCAGGGAAGAACCTGGGTCTCCTGCATTGCAGGCAGATTCTTTACCATCTGAGCCACCAGGGAAACCCCATGCCTCATCTCTACATCCTGGGAAATAAAGTGACCTCCACAAACGCCCAGAGTAAGCAAAACCAAAATATTTATTATGATTTCAGAAGTTTCCCAAGGAGGCAACTTGGTTTATTCACAAACCACACCATCCTGAATGATCACTAACATGGTACTGAATGAAGGTATTTCATTTCTCTGAATTTAACCCCAAAGGCCATGTTAAAAAACTCCAGCAGGTTGTTGCGTGTATTCCTGGCTTCAGGAAACTCAGCAGGAATTTTCGCAGCTCTTCTCTCTTCCTCCACAGACTTCCTCAGCCTCCTGATGGATTCTCCTGGTGCTTCTCAGCTTCAGCACTGGGATTCAGGATTTTTTTTTTTTGCCCATCCAGGCCAGCTGTCCCCTGGTATGTCCCACAGTTCTCTGAGGTCTCATTATAGAACCCAGAACCTTCCACCTTTGGTTCAAGCTGTGTTTCTTGTCATCTCTTTGCAGTGGAGGTTTTGGCCATCTTTGAAACTCCCAGTATTTGACTAGGTTACATCACCTACTTTTTCCTCCTTACACAGACGCTTTGATTATGGCCAGGCTGTGACTGAACCAATATTTCTCCTCCTAAAACTGTGTGCAAGCTTGAGAATGAGATCTGGCATGAAATCCTTCGAACTGAGCCCTGGCCAGCTTCTCATTATCCGCTTTCAATCCTGAGATCCACAATGCTGTTTCCCACGCAGTTGTGCTTGGTCAACTTGCAGTTATCATTCTCAATTTTCTTCCTGTGGTGACAGTGTCTAAGATGTGATAAATGTTGGTCAGAAAAAAATCAATCATCCTATTTATCTGTAACAAGGGTACCAAGGCACCCTTCTTTCAGGAGATAGATCCAAAAAGCCTAAAGGTATTCCTCCCTCCCCCAAGCTAACACTTCTTAAATGTATCAGATGCTGTTCTGAGCATGGGTTCTTTTGTTGAATTTTCTCAATAATCCATACTTTCAACACCCATTTTAAAGATGGGAAAACTGAGGCTTAGAGAGGAAAAATAATTTCCCAAAGCTAGGAGTGGTGAGCCAGTGGCCTAATGGATAAGGCATCAGTATCTGGAGCTGGGGGTTGTGGGTTCAAGTCCCATCTGGGTCGCACCAAGATTAGTTTTGGGCTTCCCAGGTGGCGCTAGTGGTAAAGAATCCACCTGCCAATGCAGGAGGCATAAGAGACACGGGTTTGATGCCTGGGTCAGGAAGATCCCCTGGAGAAGGGCATGGCAACCCACTTCAGTATTCTTGCCTGGAGAATCCCATGGACAGAGGAGCTTGGCAGGCTACAGTCTGTGGGGTCGCAGGGTTGGACATGACTGAGCGACTCAGCATGCATGCATGCATGCACACACACAACCAAGCTGTAGAGATGAGAATTGTCTTCTACTTTATATGCAGTCTCATCATCCCAGATACTTAAGCTTGCTCTCACCCCATGCCCCCGGTGAGGGCGACTTCAGGTCTGATAATGGGTGTTATTCATCTCTGCATTGTTGTTGTTCAGTGGCTCAGTTGTGTCCGACTCTTTGCGACCCCATGGACTGCAGTACTCCAGGCTTCCCTGCCCTTCACCATCTCCCATAGTTTGCTCAGACTCATGTCCATTGAGTCGGTGATGCCATCCAACCATGTGATCCTCTGTCGTTCCCTTCTCCTCCAGCCTGATTCAAGACAGGCTGACAGAAAGCACTGGACAAGTGTCTGATGGATGAATAGGTGACTATGGAGGGACTACGCAGTGATATGGCTGGAAGAGGGGCTCCTAGCTGAATACTGAAGTTATTCACGGGGCCCAGGGCTTTGGAGGAGTCATCTTAGCTGCCGGTACGATCCCACTGGAACTGGAATAAGAAAACAAAAGATGACGGGAGGCAGGATGATTGAAAGATAATCAGAGCCTTTTAGCAAGAGTCAAGAACCAGCAAAACTCCCTGGTCTCTTTTCTGTGATTCTGTCTGTGTATCTGATCAATTTTTCTCTCTCTGCAGGAGGGAAAAAAAATGCTTTTTGCTACTTTCCCCAGTATGACCTCCAGAGTTCTGTCTTAGTTCAAGTCCCAATTCCAAATTTCCAGGAGAGAAAATCCAATTTCTCCAGATTGTTGAGATCTTCATCACTGGTCTGATCATTAGATACCTGGAGGGTGGGGTGAGGAGTGTGATGTCCAGTACAGATTTGTCCAGTACAGAAGGAGCCAGAAACCTCATTCCTGAGCCTGAGTGGATCGTTTGGGAGGGGGAAGATACACCCGAATATGAAGACTGAAGGCTGTGCACCAATTTCAAAGTGTATGTGACTTGGGGTGGCTGAGGAAGAGACTAAGGAAGTGTTTAGCTCAAGTTACTCCCCTTTGCAATAGAAATGTGCCAATGCATCTTTGGAAATGTGGTACCCAAGAGAGGAAGGGCTTCAGAACGTGCTAAGATCAGCTGAGAAATCGGGAGATTTGGGACCATCTTTATTTAATTAAGTAATGTATGACTACATTGGATCTTTGTTGCTGCGTGAAGTTTTCTCTAGTTGTGGCAAGCGAGGGCTACTCTGTAGTTGCAGTGTGCGGCTTCTCATTGGGGTGGCTTCTCTTGCGAAGCATGGACTCTGGTGTGTGCTGGCTTCAGTAGTTGTGGCTCCCAGGCTCTAGAGCTGAGGGTCAATTGTTGTGGTGCACGGGTTTAGGTGGGGCTGCCCTGGTGGCTCAGATGGTAAGGAATCTGCCTGCAGTGCAGGAGACCCAGGTTCAATCCCTGGGTTGGGACAATCCCCTGGAGAAGGGAATGGCTACCCATTCTAGTACTCTTGGCTGAAGAATCCCATGGACAGAGGAGGCTGACAGCAACAGTCCGTGGGGTCGCAAAGAGTCGGATGCCACTGAGCGACTAACCTGTGTGGGCTCATGGGCTTAGTTGCTCCCTGGCATGTGGAATCTTCCTGGATCAGAGATTGAACCCACATCTCCTGCATTGGCAGGTGGATTCTTTACCACTGAGCCACCAGGGAAGCCCCAGGGACCATCCTTAAAATTAGTTTCTCACCACAGGGATACATAGTGACATGGGAACAGTCTCCAACAGGGAGCGCTCTGGGAGATAAAGCCTTTGATGACAGGGACCATATTCACCACTGTAATCTCGGTGGAACCCCATGCCTGAAGTACAGTAGAATGTACTTTTGACAAATAGGAATTTATTTGTGAGGCCCGATTGCATTTCAGGCTCTAATACCAGGCATATTTTAACTTAACCTTCATCAGAGGGTCTTATGATACCTAGATAGTATTTTCTTCTCACTTTGTTGATGAGGAATTAGAAGATTGGAGAAGTCAAGCAGCTTGACCAAGCTTAGATGCTGTATGTTACGGGGTTTAAATCTGTCTAAATGTGTATCCCAGCCTCTTTTTGAAATGGAGCAGGACTCTGTGGTCCTTCCCACCATGTTCTTTGCCTACCTTTTGTCTGTAGAGAAACTTTAGCTGAAGAATAAGTTTAATTAGAGAAGTGAGAAAATGCAGAAGCAAAGGTGAATAGTCAAAATAATAATAGTTTAGTTATTAAGCAAAGTCCTTCTCTGGGGCTGTACACTAGTTTCTTCTCTTGGGCTGTAGATAATATTCTGAGCCATCCTTTAACATGTCTTATAGATGCTAAAACCCACACCAGGTAGAAGAAGTTAACTGCATGAAGACCAGACTGTAGCCATGACATAGGCTGCCACAGTTCCAAGAACTAGCCTCAAAGAAATGGGAACCAATCAACCCTGGAACTGAAGATTAACTGTACTCAAAATAATCAAGACAATGTGATCAGACCATTGCAGGGTGAACAATCCAATGCTTGGTGAATTCAGCTTCACAATGATAGGAAAAGCTGACCCCTTTCAAGATGTCTATCAGAGCTGACTGCGCTGTTTCTGCTTGTAGCCCCCTCCCTCCACCCATACACCCTGAAATTCCCCTTTAAAGGTTCTTGCCCACCGATTGTCGTTGGGGGGATCATCCACCTTTGGACACAAGTCTGCCCTCTCCCCTGGCTGCCAGCCTCCAATATAATGCAGACTTTCCTTTTTACCAACCTTGTCTCTCAAGTATTGGCTTCAGAGCAGCAAGCAATCGAACCCCACTTTCAGTAACATTCTCACTACTCCACAAAGTCTCTCTCATCCAAAATGAGTGTCTTGCAGGGGAAGAAAAAAGAAAGTAATTTATCTTCCATGAGAGTTGCTGGAGGAAGTGAGGGGCCTGCAGGTACCTGAGCACCAAGCATATGGGAGGAGATGCTGATAGAGATCTGGTCTAATTAAGCTCAGCTCTAATCACTGGTGCTTTGGCTCTGGGAGTGAAAAGCCATGCATATCTAAAAACTCAGGGTAAACAGAGTGGATGCCAGGGCTGGCTCAGCTGTCAGCAGGAAGTCTGGAAAGGCAAGTTTAATTCTGATGAAGGTAAAGCACCCAGAGGACAGAGAGAGAGAGAAAGCTGATCCGCAAATGATCAGTACTGTGTCAGAGGAAGGAAGGATGGTAAGAAGGGATGCCAGAGACTGGATGGGAAGACGATGTGCTCGTCAGCAGTGCCTAGATTCCAGGCAAAGCTGGACTGCGATAGATGTGATGAGAATCAAAACCATGAGCCCGCAGCTTTGAAAGCATCTTTGAAAGCATCTTCAAGGCGCTAGTGCTGCCATTTGACTCTGGCATTCCTTTCCCCATGTCATTAGAGCATCCTATGAAACGCAGGAGACGTGGGTTCAGTCCCTGGGTCGAGAAGATCCTAGAGGAGGAAATGGCAACCCACCCCTGTTCTTGCCTGGAAAATTCCATGGACAGAGAAGCCTGGTGGGCTACAGTCCAGGGGGCTGCAAAGAGTCAGACGTGGCTGAGCACACACACACTAGACACAAGGCTAATTCCTAGAGAAGGACTCAATTCCTTAACGTGTGTCAGGATGACTTTTAGAAGTTATTATCAAACCTATTCATCATTCAGAGAATCGGCTTCATACAATTATTCTGGTTGGCTGAATAATTATTGGTAAACTTAACATGGCCCAGGAATGATTGGGGAAGTACTATTTAATTGGCTTCTTATAAAACTAGTTGTTTGCATAAGTGCTGTGTTTGGTACGCTGGGGACTTAGTTGCTTGAATAAGGCAGAGTATGTGGCTTTTGCGAGTCAGTCGCCATGCATGAAAAATCATAACTGTCAGTTTTAGCTCAAAGGATTCTTGCAAGGATTCTATGACATAATGTATGTCATCACTTGGCCCAATACATGGTTTGTGGTGGTTCTTGAACTTACTGGGCTTCCCTCCAGATGCATTTATTTTATTTTGTACCTACACAATGATTATTAGGTGTTAGAGACATTACAGATATTAATTAACCCACTCATACCAAGCTGTTGGTATTAATCAAGATATTAACCAAGGCTCATACCAACCCTTGGAAATGTAACCAAGAAGGACCCTATGGGGCCTCTCCAGAATAGGACTCCCCCGAAGCCATATCCTCCACCTGCCTTTGTCTGTAGAAAAATTTTAGTCAAAGAATAAATTTGATCAGAGAATTGAGAACATGCAGAAAGAAAGGAACACACCCAAGCAAGACAAAATAACAACAGTCTAGTCATTAAGTAAAGTCAGGAACATTTAGTTCCTCCTCAAGGGCTATAGATAATGTCCTGAGCCATGTTCTTTGTTCTGTTTTGCAGATACAGAAACCCCCACCAGGTGGGAGAAGTTAACTGATGCTGCTCACAAGCCTGTAGACCCCAGCCAGTTGGAACCAGATGGTTGATGATGCTGACTCCTGGTTACCTCACCACCAGCCAAGAGTGTGCATTGAGTTGATGACACATCCCACAGTCTCCTTCCTCACCTCATTTTTAAAAACCTTACCCTGAGAGGCTTTGAGGAGTTTTAAGCACTAGCTGCCTGGACTCCTTTGTTGGCGATAAATGCTGTACTTTATTTCACCAGCCTGGTGCTTCCCAGGTGTCGCCAGTGGTAAAGAAACTTCCTGTCAATGAAGGAGACACAGGAGACGTGGGTTAGATCCCTGGGTCGGGACAATCCCCTGGAGGAGGAAATGGTAACCCACTCCAGTATTCTTGCCTGGAAAGCCCCATGGATAGAGGAGCCTGGTGGTCTGCAGTTCATGGGGTCTCAAAGAGTCAGACATGACTGAGCACACAGCACATCTTTAGTTCACCATAATCTGGTGTCAGCAGATTGATTTTACTCTGCATGGGTGAGAAGAACCAAGTTTGGCTCAGTAACAGAAGTAGGTAGGACATTGTCTTTGTTTTGCAAATGAGGAAAGTGAAGAGTAAATCATCAAGTGGTTTATGCACAGCCACGTAGCAAGTGCTGAGATTTGAACCTAAACACTCTGACTCTTGACTTCGTTCTCTTAACCAACCACTCTGCTAAGGCACCTTGATAAGTTAGGCTTCTACAGTGCCCACAGTCCCTTGAAGAGTGCCTTCCACAACACTGGCAGGTAGCTTTAGGAGGGAAATTCTCAAAGGAAAACTGGGTGAGATATTCTTGGGCTTAGCTCCATGTGAAAAAGTGAAAGTGTTAGTTCTTCAGTCATGTCTGACTTTATGGAACCCCCATGGGCTGTGGACCACCAGGCTCCTCTGTCCATGGAATTCCCCTGGCAAGAATACTGGAGTGGGATGTCATTCCCTTCTCCAGGGGAACTTCCTGACCCAGGGATTGAACCAAGGTCTCTTACATTGCAGGTGGACTCTTGACCATTTGAGTCATCTTAGTAAAGAGTTCTAATTTCTAGGCAACATCTGATGGTTCAGGGGTGACGTTATGGCTGGAGACTTGGAAATGCTTGGATCCCCTGTGTCTTCCCGTTTCAATGTGATCCACCAAGTGGATTTGAGCTACCACTTTGTGCCTTTCTGCCTCCTGACATTTTCTGGAAAGCCATTCTGCTCACAGTCAAGGCAGGGAGTGAACAGCCAGCGGAGCAGCCCGCCCCCAGTGTCTGATGGGAGTGGGTGTGCAGATATAAACCAGCTCCCCAACACTAAGGCATACGTTTTACACCTTTCTGCAAAATTTTCCTGGTGGATTAAGCTTCAGTCGCCCACTGTGGAAATTAAGTTGTTAATGTACCTTTTATTGGTTGCTTTCCTTCCCCTCTATTATTTCTCCACTTTCTGTCCAGTGTTCCATGAACTTTCAGTAAAACAGCTTGCACTCAGCTCACTGCCTCAGGGGTCTGCTTCTGGGGGAACCCAAACAAAGGCATGCTCCAATTCTGCCCCGACAGTCAGTCTTGCTCTCTCAAGGATTCCTAAGTAAGGAAAGTACGGTATGTGCAAAAAGCAACAGCTAAACGGGAAAGAAAGCACTGCGTTTCAAATAGCTGGGTAAGCACCTAAAACCACCCCCAGTGCATGGCAGTAAAACTGTAGACAGGGAATGTGGATTAAGCCCGGAGGAAGGTTCGTTGAGGTCCCCTGCTTGCCATATCCTGTCTCGATGTGCTGACAGTGTGGTGGAAAACCAGAGGGAGAGCTGCTTCAGGATGTAGACCTTTGAGGCACAACACATGCATCCAGCAGCGAACATGGCTCAGTGGAGGTACAGGGCTTGGAGCGATCAAATTAGCAAGTCATCCTCTCCTAGGGGAGCCAAGTGGGGTGTCAGCAGAGGGCCTGAGATGCGGGAGAAAGATGAATGTCTCCATCCCCTAGAGCGACTGAGGACTCGAGGTGGGTCCTCACACCTGCCTGGCTTTGTCGTCTTCCTTTGTTCTACTTCAACACCCCACGGTCATTGATTTTCCCAATGAGATGCCGACTTTATTTCCTCTAATAGCAAGTTTTGGCCTTTTCTTGGGTGTGATTAGGAGGAGTTGAGTAGCATTCTTAGGGTTTATGCAGGTGGGGCTCCCTTGTGCAAAGGTCAGGTGCCTTGAGCATTTGTGGAATTCTTTCGTATGAATGGGTTGGTTCTAAGTTGTGAAGAAGCCACCAAAATAGAAATGATGACGATTATGATCATAGCAACAATGACAGTTGATACGTGGCAAAGGACTTGGCTTTGCTGCCTGCTTGCTCTGTCCCAGGCATGAGGAGAAGGGCTTTGGATGTAGCTATGAATGCTCATAGCAAGTCTATGAGGTCGGTCAGACTGTCTTCATGGTGCAGATGAGGAAGCTGATATTTAAAGAGGCTAAATAGGTTGCTTATTGCCACTAGGTTCATTGTACGAGGCTTCTGGAATGTTTGGGAATACGTCCAGGCTGTCTCTTGATAACGTTCTTGATTTAGGGATAGGGGGCTGGTAGAAAAGGTGTGTGAAAAGTTGCCTTGTGATATGACTTCAGATTTTTCATCACAGTCTCCCTTAATGAGACAATCTATAAAGAAACACCATTGCTCTGTTCGCTTCCCCTTCATGAATTCCATGAAGACCAGGGTGATCATTTACAGAATAAGGGGAATGTCACTTAATACAATGGATGAATAAATGAAGATGTCATTATTATCTTATTTAACCCAAATATATCTTAAGCCCAGAACTTCCTGAGTATGCAGAAAATGCCTCCATGAAAATGGTTCTGAAGAGCTGATACATGATCGACCATTTTTCAGGGTAAATTGGGTGGGGCTAGGTGAAGGATGTGTTTGAGAAAATTTGATAGAATCCTGGACCAACCTTTGCAAAGGCTTCCCAGCTTTATCTCTCTTCTTTCTCTGAAAAGACCTGACTCTAATCTTTCCTCCCCTTTTTATTGTAATATGAACATTAGGGGAGGAAGATCAAGATGCAATCAGACCTCATTTCATTGTGCTCCGCTTTATTGTGATTCACTGGTACCAAGTATCTTAGAAATTTAAATTTTGTGGCAACCCTCCGTCAAACGAGTCTATTGGCACCGTTTTCCCCAACAGAGCGTGTTTACTTTGTGCCTCTGGGTCACATTTTGAAAATTCATACACTATTTCAAACTTTTTCATCATTAGTGTATCTGTTATGGTGATCTATGATCAGTGATCTTTGATGTTATTATTGCAAAAAGATGATGACTCGCAGTCTTAGATGATGGCTAGCATTTTTTAAACAATCAAATATTTTTAAATTATGTATTAATATATCCTTATTTTTAGACATAAAGCCTTGGCACACTTAATGGACTACAGGATAGTGTAAGCATCATTTTTTTTTCATTTTTATTTATTTACTTACTTTTTTACTTTACAATATTGTATTGGTTTTGCCATACATTGACATGAATCTGCCATGGGTATACATGTATTCTCCATCCTGAACCCCACTCCCTTTTAAATGCTCTGGAAAACCAAAATTTCATGTGTCTTGCTTTCTTGCAATATCTGCTCTTTTGGGGTGGTCTGGAACTGAACCCTCAAAAATCTTCAAGGTCTGCTTATATTTTCCTTTAAAAAAAGTTGCTGGGAAGCTTTCCTGGTGGTTCAGTGGTAAAGAATCCACCTGCCAATGCGAGAGACACAGGTTCGATCCCTGATCTGGGAAGACCCCACGTGCAGCAAACCAGCTAAGCCTGTGCACTACTTGTATTGAGCCTGTGCTCTAGAGCCTGGGAGCCGCGACCACTGAGCCCACATGCTGAAACTACTGAAGCCCATGAGCCTACCCACGCTTTGCAACAGGGGAAGCCACCTCAATGAGAAGCCCTTGTAGCACAACTAGAGAATAGCCCCTGCTCACCACAACTAGAGAAAACCCTGCAGAGTGATGAAGACCCAGGACATCCGGAAAAAAAAAAAAAAAGTTGCTGGGAATAGAAACAAGAGGAAAGAACCTGAGTGGTAGCTCTCCAGGTTTTGTGTAACAGAATGCATTTTTGGTGCTTTTAAGGGCAAAGGGGAATTCTTCATGGCCCTCGCTGCATTGGCACGCCCCATTGTCTTGAGATCCTACCCCCTATTTGCAGACTGGAAATGTTGGAATGCGAGTAGGATTAGGGGCTGGAAGCAATTAAAATGAGCAAACCATCTGTGGAGGAACTGGGGCTGGAGCTGAGTCCTCCCATTTATCAATGTCTTCAGCAAGGAGCCCTGGCCTCCTCCGGTCACCCAGACAGCTCCCTGCACCATTTCAGTCCCCACCACAGCGGCTGGTGGAGCCCTGCATGCTGATTAAAAACCTGGTGAGTAATGGGGACAACACACGTCTCTATTGCTTGGGTAGATCTAAGCCAGTTAATAACCTTCTTTAAAGCGAAAGCAAATCAAGTCCTATTTTAAACATTTTATTGACAAGCACAAAAAGGCTGCTGTCGGTGGCCCAGGTAAATTTATCACTTGGTTTTGTTACTTGTTTCTGACTCATGCAACGGACAAGAGGATTTAAATCATCCCAAGCCTCCCATTGTTACAAGACAAGGGGAAATGCCGGAGCAGGGAAAATGGGATGAAAAGGAGGGACCTTGGACTTCTTAAGTTCCTTTTGTAGCACCAGGACTTTGCTGGGTACATTCCTTACGTGGACTCATCTGATGCTCAGATAGCTTTTCATCATGGTATTATTTTATTCCTGTTTTACAGTTGAGGACATCGAGGCATCAGGCGTGAAATGCTTTGCTCCAAATTGTATGGTACTGGGGAGCCAGGTTTCAAAGCTTCATCTGGCATTTGCATTCATACTCTGTCACTCAAGGTCCTAAGACAAAACAGATGACAAAGACAAGTTGGGGACATCCTGGGGATGTCCCAGGAGACTTAGTTAAGGGACCTCTTTGATTTATTTATTTTATTTGGAGGATAATTACTTTAATAATACTGTGATGGTTTCTGCCATACATCAACATGAATCGGCCATAGGTACACATGCTAGGGAGCACTTCTATGAATGACAGTGAGGTTTAGGGAACCACGGGGACGGTTCAGTAGCCCAGAGCTAGGAACAGTAAGATGGCTGTTGCTGTTTAGGCACTAAATTGTGTCCAACTCTTTGCGAACCCATAGACTGTAGTCTGTCAGGCTCCTCTGTCCATGGAATTCTCCAGGCAAGAATACTGGAGTGGGTTGCATTTCCTACTCCAGGGGATCTTCCCAGCCCAGGGATTGAACCACTATCTCCTGCAATGGCAGGCAGATGACCACTGAGCCACCAGGGAAGTCCAGTAGAATGGTTACCACTCCTAAACCTGGAGGGGAAGGGAAGGGAGTAGTTGCTGGAACCTTGTAAAACATCATGTAAAAGAGGCTGTTTAGAGAGGAATAGTGATTTTCAGTCCAAGGACAGAATCAGTCCAGTGTGATTTTTCCATGGAGAGACCCAGGGAGGAAGGCCATTGGCTGACCCATTCAGGAGCCAGGGATCCTCCTACAGTGGTCCATTCTGGGCAGCCTCCCAGTGCCCAGGGCAGGGTGCACAAGAGTTCAGCACATCACCCTCCTCTTCTGCTCCAGCAGATTCTCCAGAATATTTTTTTTCCCAGAAGGCAAAAGTCATCAAGTTGTACCAGCAAAAATCCCTCTTCTAAAGAAAGTTGATAAATATCAAAGCATTTCTCTTTACATGCAATTGAAATAATCTCAAAGCATGTTTTGACATTGATAGATCAATCAATCAATCCTAAAGAAAGTCAACCCTGAATATTCATTTGGAAGAACTGATGCTGAAGCTGAAGCTCCAATACTTTGGCCACCTGATGTGAAGAGCTGACTCACTGGAAAAGACCCTAATGCTGGGAAAGATTGAAGGCAGGAGGAGAAGGGGATGACAGAGGATGAGATGGTTGGGTGGCATCATCGACTCAATGGACGTAAGTTTGAGCAAACTCCAGGAGATGGTGAAGGACTGGGAAGCCTGGTGTGTTGCAGTCCATGGGATTGCAAAGAGTCAGACACAACTGAGCAAATGAACAACAATGAAGCATGTTACTTGGGATTTGGCCATGACCTAGAATCTATAAAGAGCTCATCTCAAGTAGCGTGTTATATTCATAAGGATACCACCAAGCAGAGGGGAGGAAGCTCACAGGCTGACAACTGCAAGGGTGGGTCATTAAAACTTACCTCCTCTATTATTTAATATATCTCCATAATACCCTGAGGCAGGCAAGGAAGAGTTTCTATAAACTGTGTCTATGTTACAAGGTCTTCATAAGAGGAAATAAAAGCCATTCTTCCTCTTCAAAGGAGAGTCATCTTGTAGTATTAGGTCGGCTCTGTTGCTGATCAGATGGTTTTGGAAGCTCTCTGCCATTAGTGGAGGGAATTTGGGAAGGAAAAATACCCTCAGAGTCTCTCTGTCCTCCCCAATCCCATTGCTGTTCCTCTACCATTGTTTCATACAATATATCTCAGAATAATGGCCTGGCTGTTTGTTTCATGGTTAGGAGCCTAGAATTAAAAGCACCAGGGACAGTGTTTTGCATCTAAAAATCAGCATTTCAAGGATCTCCTGTGCACCTGGCCCTGGGCTAGGTTTTGTAGATGTAGAAATGAACATGACAATGTCTGTGCATTGACAGAGAGCATGGGTTAATGATGGAGAGACATCTGTCAATTACAAATGAGCAGGCCAGGGATGAGGTTCGACACAGTGCTCTGGAGGTGCAGAGGATGGAGGAATCGCATCCGTCCCGGATGATCAGGGAAGTTACATGGGCCAGGTGATTCTGAGCTCTGGGGGAGGCGGATTCTCGAGGCAGAGATGGAGAAGGGGAGTTGTAGACACAAGCAGTGGCAGTCGTTGTTTAGCAGCTAAGTTGTGTCTGACTCTTTGTGACCCCATGGATTGCAGCACGCCAGGCTTCCCTGTCATTCACTATCTCCAGAAGTTTGCTCAGACTTACGTCCATTGAGTCGATGATGCCACCCAACCATCTCATCCTCTGTCATCCCCTTCTCCTCCTGCCTTCAATCTTTCCCAGCATTAGGGTCTTTTCCAGTGAGTCAGCTCTTCACATCACATCAGTTCACACAAGTCCATTGAGTCAGTGATGCCATCCAGCCATCTCATCCTCTGTCATCCCCTTCTCCTCCTGCCCTCAATCTTTCCCAGGATCAGTGTCTTTTCCAATGAGTCAGTTCTTCACATCAGTTGGCCAAATTATTGGAGCTTCAGCTTCAACATCAGTCCTTCCAATGAATATTCAGGATTGATTTCCTTTAAGATTGATTGGTTTGATCTCCTCGCAGTACACACACACTATGCAATGGTAGACACTCAAGCTCTGCCTACACCTACATTCTCCCACCCAACTCCATCACAAACATCCCTTTCTTATTCACACAGTCACCTGCCTCCTCATCTACCCCCTGACACACTCATCTCACACTACCATGGCTCTGTTTGCATACTCATACAACCTACCACAAACACATATTTGCCATTCACTCACATTACACACTCACTTCTCTCAAAGATTTCTCACCCCGCCTTTGTCTCTCCTCCACATTTCCCTCTCCCTACACACCAACACACCCCTTGCACACAGCCTCACCACCCCAACACACACCATCACGCCTCTTCCCAGAAGGCCTGGTGCACAGAATCTTAACCTCAGTAAAAATTTCACAGTAAAAGAATTGCTCTCCTGGCTCCTGTAAATTATTTTCTTCTCTCTTCTGGACACTCTTTGTAACTCTGAGGCATTCCTGATGGTCATTTTGGGTATTCTACACATCCTTTATTGGCCATCATGACTGTTCAGTATGGCATATTGGGTAAAAGCACCAGATTCAGCCAGCTGGGATCACCACCCCTTAAAGGCTGCCTCATGTTGGGTCAGTTACCCCTTTCCAAACCCCAGTTTTCTGATCTGTGTAATGGAGACACCAAAATATCTGCCTCTTGGCATCAAAGGTCGAAATGAGTAGGATAATGGAAAGCCCCGAAGTCAGCTCCAGATGTGTAACGAATGGTGGGTGAAAGTTAGCCCCTGATATTATTATTATTATGCTATATGTATTATATTATGATAATATAGTTATAATAATTATTGAAGTATAGCTGACTTACAATGTTCTGTTAGTTTCAGGTATATAGCAAAGAGATTCAACTATAAATATACATATATTCAACTACATATATACATATATGTAGTCCTTTCCAGATGCTTCTTGATTATAGTTCTTTACAAGTTATTGAGTACAGTTCCCTGTGCTGTACAGTAGGTCCTTGCTGTTTATCTAGTTTATATATAATGCATAGAACACCTGCCTAGCATGCCATCCGATCCCAGCCTTTCAGACACCTGCCTGTGCTCGCCTGCATCTTCAGACTCAGCTTCCAGTCCCCTTTTATTTTGCAGCAGGAACATCATTCAGCACACAAGACCAGAGCTTCAAATATCTGGAGGGCCAGGTTTCCATCTCAGTTCTTACATTGCTCACCAGTGACTTTGGACAAGCTCCCACCGACAATCCCCATCCTTAGTTTTTTATCTGTAAAATGGATTCATCCTAATAAAATACTAAATAATAATAGTGCCTATGTGTCATCAGGTTGTCTGCAGTGTGAAATGATCTTCATCTGCAAATGCCATTTCTATCATCAATTCACATGACTTAGTATAATAGCAGAAATCTTAACCTCATGGTCTTCACCCTGAAAAGGTGGCTGCTCCATGGTCTGCCTTCTGACTGGCCAGCCAGGACTCTGAGGGTTGCCCAGCAAGGATGCAGGAAAGAATGAACTAGTCCATTTGCCATGGAGGAGGCTTAAGCCCTACGAGTAATGGGAATTGTTCAAGACCTGCCAGAAAATTGGTGGATCCAGGATGCCTCTTACCCTTTGTAGGGGGTTTCTAGGAGTATCAAACAACTGGACTGTGATTAAAATAACAAATATAACAATTGCAAATTGCAACCTCCTTCACCCCCACCATCGCCCTACCCTTATTTTTTCAACAAACATTTTCTGCATGTCAAGCACTGTATATGTTTGCATGTATCATCTCATTTAAGCATCCTAACTCTAGGGAGTAGGAACTGTGATTTTCTGTAATCTGCTCAGAGAGGCTGAGAGCTGGCCCAAGATGACAGGGCTGAGAAGTGATGGAGGCAAACCAAGGTCATTTGAGTTCTAAGTCCATCTTATAGGAAAAACTTGAGGTGACTGGGCTTCAAGTTATGGATGGACCTGACTTAATCGAAGGAGAAAGCTCTGTGGGCACCCGCAGCTTTCTTTAATCTTCTTCCCAGGACATTGGTTTTTCTATCAGTGGCTTTGCTCGGAATAATTCTAGCCAGAGACCAGCAGGTCCCTTTGTGCTGACCCAGCCCACAGTCACTGCATGCTCTTTCCTGCTGTGTACAGCTTGAGTGATAAACTCTCAAGCCTCCGTATGATTCTCTCTGACACTCTTCTAAAACTGCCCTAAAAACAGTTCTCTTTCTTCGCCTTATTTCTTCCTTTATTTCAACCCCCAAGCCTTCCGATTTTCACTCTCTTTTCTTTTTTTACAGGAGGTTGAGGAGCTAATGGGCTTCCCAGGAGACTCGGTGGTAAAGAATCTGCCTACCAATGCAGAAGACTCATGAGATGTGGGTTTGATTGATCCCTGGGTTGGGACGATCCCCTGGAGGAGGAAATGGCAACCCAGTCTTGTATTCCAGCCTGAAAAATGTCATGGACAGAGGAGCCTGGTGGGCTGTCTGTGGGGTTGCAAATAATCCAATGCGAGTGAGCAGGCTGTGAGCATGAGGATCTAATATTCCTGTTTCCTTGTCTCCCCTATGATGCTCTGCTTCCTCCTTTTTATCACTCGATTCACTACTTCAATGAACTGGAGCCTTTTCAATCTATGACATACTGTTATAATCAGAGTTTGCACTGACCCTATTTTATTTCTGGGTTTCCCTGGTGGCTCAGACAGTAAAGAATCTGCCTGCAATGCCAGAGTCCTGGGTTCAATCCCTGGGTTGGGAAGATCCGCTGGAGAAGGGAATGGCTACCCACCCCAGTGTTCTTGCCTGGAGAATTCCTTGGACATAGGAGCCTAGTGGGCTACAGTCCATGGGGTCAAAAAGAATCAGACATGATTATTTTGTTATTCTTCCCTTTATGTATCACCTCTACCCTCCTCTCCTTCCCCTGATTCATAGACACTCTGTGTACTAATTGTATGACTTCCCATTCTATTGTTCCTATATTTATTTACATATGTGGGCATCATCGGATTTTGCTTTGGGCAACTGTATTTGAAATTTTGCATAAATGGCATTGTGTTTTAGTCCTCATTTTCTGATTGGCTCAGTGTTATAGTTTGGAATCCGTCCTTGTTACCATATGTAAACCTACATCACACTCCTGAATGCTCCCTGGTGTTTCACAGTCTCTCATACCAAATTTATAATCCCCTAGTGATGGACATCCAGGTTTCTTCCAACCATGGCTACCATAAGCAAAGCTGGACTGATTATCTTCCTATGTGTTTCTTTATGGACCTTTGTGAGGATTTCTCCAGATTATGTATACAAGAGTTAGTTTGCTGGATCACAGGCATTCAGTTCAGTTCAGTCGCTCAGTCGTGTCCAACTCTTTGCGACCCCATGAATCGCAGCACGCCAGGCCTCCCTGTCCATCACCAACTCCCGGAGTTCACTCAGACTCACGTCCACTGAGTCAGTGATGCCATCCAGCCATCTCATCCTCTGTCATCCCCTTCTCCTCCTGCCCCCAATCCCTCCCAGCATCAGAGTCTTTTCCAATGAGTCAACTCTTTGCATGAGGTGGCCAAAGTACTGGAGTTTCAGCTTTAGCATCATTCCTTCCAAAGAAATCCTAGGGCTGATCTCCTTCAGAATGGACTGGTTGGATCTCCTTGCAGTCCAGGGGACTCTCAAGAGTCTTCTCCAACACCACAGTTCAAAAGCATCAATTCTTCGGCGCTCAGCCTTCTTCACAGTCCAACTCTCACATCCATACATGACTACTGGAAAAACCATAGCCTTGACTAGACTGACCTTTGTTGGCAAAGTAATGTCTCTGCTTTTGAATATGCTGTCTAGGTTGGTCATAACTTTCCTTCCAAGGAGTAAGCGCCTTTTATCATAGGCATTAAAGCTTAGTTATTCTAATTCTTCCAGTTTGAGGAACTGTAAGAATTCATACTGTCATTCCTGATAGAGAGAGATTCATCATGTCCTCATATAGAACACCCTTCCTAGGTAGAATTTTGGCCCATCTGAAGAGTATAAAATACCATCTCAGGACTTCCCTGGTGGTTCAGTGGCCAAGACTCCACATTCCCAGTGTAGCAGGCTCAGGTTCAGGCCCTGGTCAGGGAGCTAGATCCCACCTGCTACAACTAAAGATCCTGCATGCTGCAATTAAAACTCAGTGTAGCCAAATAAATAAATATTAAAAAAATTTTTAAATGCCATCTTATTGTTGTTTTCACTTTTATTTCCCTAAATACCAGAAGTTGGGGCCCTACACCCAACAATTTCTTGTCAATTTCTTTTCTCCTTCTGTGATATTGCAAGTACCTTCTTCCAGTCTGCCAGCCATCAATGATGCTCTTCATTGAAAACACGTCTTAAATTTGTCATAGAGTGAAAAAAAGAAAAATACCTCCACCCCAAATTTGTGCTTTTGAGGACTCACCTAAGAAATCACTCTATAGCCTGAGGTCACAAAACTATTTACATTTTTCTTTTGTTTGAATGGGAAAGACTTACCTTTAATGCATTTGTTTTTGTGCATGGTGTGTGGCAGAGATTCAGTCTTCTCTATAAATAAATTTATGATACATGTAATAATTGCCAAATATGCTAAACACTTATAAAACAATCCATTATTCCCCCCCACACACAAATTTGTGATTCTACTTCTTCTTTTTTTAAAATATTTATTTATTTGGCTATGCCTGGTCTTAGTTGTTCCCCATGGGATCTTCCATCTTCAGTGTGGCACATGAACTCTTAATTATGGCATGTGGGATCTAGTTCCTCCACCAGGAATTGAACCCATGGCACAGGGAGCATGGAGTTCTAACTGCTGGACCACCAGGGAAGTCCCTCTACCTCTATTATATGTCAAATTTCTCTTTCTCTCTCTCTTTACCTCTTTGTCTTGTACTATATACCCTATCACATTGGCCTTTGTGTACACACACACACACACGCATATATATATACACATTTTTTCCCCCCTGCCAGTACCATCTTGCTTTTATTACTATGCTTTTGGAAGATATCATAATAACAGGTTGGGTGAGTCATCCTCTCTCCCTTCTTCTTTTTAACTTCCCAAATGTCCTTTGCTATTTTGGGAGTTTCATTCTTACACACAAATTTTAAACCAGTTTGTCAAGTTTCTTACCGAGTTTGGTTGTGAGAAAGTCTACCCCATAGGATCGGTAGGCCAACTACACACACTACCATATGTAAATTAGACAGTCAGTGGAAATTTGCTGTATGACCCAGGGAAATCAAACTGGGGTTCTGTAACAACCTAGGGTGGGGAAAGAATTGGGGGTGGGAGGGACGTTCAAGAGGGAGAGGGCATATGTACGTGCGTGCATGCTAAGTCATTTCAGTCATGTCCAACTCTTTGCAACCCCATGGACTGTATCCCGCCAGGCTCCCGGGCATATGTATATGTATGGCTAATTCATGTTGATGTATGGTACAAATGAAGCCAATGTTGTAAAGCAATTATCCTTCACTTAAAAGTGGATAAAAATTTTCATAAGGTTTTGCAAGCTGCTAAAGCATCTAGGAAAGTTGGTACTGTATTGAGACAAGAGCAAGGCTTTGGGGTCAGCCAGATATGAGCTGAAGTCTCTTGGAGTTTGAATGAATCATTTAACCCCTGGGTTTCTCAGTGTCTTTATCTATATGACTGAAGTTGATATTAACCAACTCTGAGGCTTGTGTATGGGGAAGGTAGTGATTGCATGGGGCTTCGTAGCCTGGTGCATGTGGGGCTGGGGGACTTGGCAATGGAGGGGGGGAGTATCATTAGGGAAGGGAGAGGCGGATGAAGGTGCTGAGCCAGGTTTTACACCAAGACTCAGGGCCGCTGTTGACGTGGGACAGGCTGCCGGGTTAATGAGATCATTCATCAACATTATGTTTGGGGCAATGATGGATTTATGCAGCTCCCCTGCCTGAATCTTCTGGGGAAAAGGACATTAATGGTGACATCTGTGAGCATGGGGATGTGTGTCAGGCTCCTGGAGTGGTGATGGGGAGGAGACTTGCCTCTCTCCCCCAAACTCTTTCTGCTTCGACATCTTAAACTCAGCAAGGCCTGGCGGGACCTGCTGAGTTATTGCTGATCTGCCCTAGAATCAGCCAGCCACGGAGGAAGTGTCTGCTGTGAAATGCTCTGACAATGCTAGGAGGCAAAAAGGTAGAGTGAAAAGGGCACCAGGTTTGGAGGCAGTGCAATTAAGTCTGAGCCTCAGTTCTCCCACTTCCTGGCTGGCGGTGTGACTCTGGGCAAGTCATTTTGCCTAGTAATTGTATCTACCGCATAGGTGTTGAGAGGGTCATGTGCTATGATGAATGTCCAAGGCATATGCTAAATGGTAAAGTATCATAGAGATGTGAGGGGCGGTCATCATTTCAAAAACGAATCATGAGCTGCCTTTTAGGTGACCATTTGCTTGCAGTTTTAACTTCAGCCCTTCCACTAAATGGCTGTTAATACTTATCTGGAAAAATTTCTGGACAATGGACATGAGTTTGAGCAAACTCCGGGAGATAGTGAAGGAACAGGGAAGCCTGGCATGCAGCAGTCCTTGGGGTTGCAAAGAGTCAGACACAGCTGAGCGACTGAACAACCACCACTAGCAACTGGCTTGGATAATATAATTTAATGAGGCCCACAAGTTAGTGTGTGTGTGTGTGTGTGTGTGTGTGTTTTATTGGGGAGGGGAGGAGAACTGTAAGATGTGAGGTTCTTAGGGTTAAGAAAAATTATAGCCAGGCCCAGGGTTTAAAGGAAAATCAAATTAATTTGGACTTTCAATTTCAGTAAAAGTACAGCCGATGATTTTGAATCTAGAATGGCCCTATGACTAATAAGAAAGATGATTAGCAAAAACAGTAATAGCTCCATATGCTCCACATACTGAATTGATTAGTGTCCATTCTTCCATTTACCTATGTAGCATGAATCCCCAACTTACAGATGAGGAAGCTGAGGCTTCCAAGCTTTCAGCGACACGGCAGGTAGGTCACTGTAACCAGGAATCAAACCTGGGTCTGTCTGGTTTTAATACCTGGGCTCTTTATAACTTGGAAAGGCCTGTCAGTTACCCTGGGAGATTCACATGGGGTTCTTTTCTCGGTCAAGAGCATCGTTCTCCTCCCACGTCACTTGTGAAAACAGCAATTTCGGGAGCTGAAACTTCAGTTTTTCATATTGGGAGGCTGACACTTGAGGCATCAGGCTAGAGCATGTCACCCTGCCCCCAGTCACAGTTGTAGAGGCTCTGACTGCAGGAAAGGCAGTGAGTGAGGCAGCCAGCTAGAAAATCAGAAGAGGAAAATGTGGCTTCACTTGGCAGACAGTTCGTATTTTCTTTGGGTCACCAGGGCCAGATCCTTTTTCTGATAACTTCCCACTCAACTTTCAATGGAAGGTACCTCTTAGATCCTCGGGACTTATGAGGAAACTGCCCCCGCCCCATGCCCTTTCCCAGCCATAGACGTTTGTAAAAAGTTCTATTTAGACCTGAATTTTCTGTCCTTTATGATTTGGCCCCACAGCATATGGGATGATTGTTCGCCAACCAGGGATTGAATCCGTGCCCCCTGCAGTGAAAGCGCAGAGTCTTAACTACTGGACCACCAGGGAAGTCCCTCCCCTGCCATAGACACTGACTACAGAATAGAGCAGACTGTTTTCACATGATGAAGAATCTATTTCACTATTAGCAAAAATATTTTTGGGACTTTGCAGGTAGTCCAGTGGTTAAGACTTCATGTTTCCGCTGCAAGTTGGCAGGGAGGCGGTGGGGAGGCGTGGGCTCCATTCCTGGTCTGGAAACTAAGATCCTACATGATGCAGCCAAATAAAAAATTATTAAAAAAAATATTTTCCTCATTATGCCATCTTAAAAATGTGACTTGGGGCAAAAAAAAAAAAAAAAAGATTAAAAGTAATCCACAGATCTTAACTACCAGAAGGCATCTTGGCTGCATATAAAGGCAAGGAAGCAGACAGTCAAATCCATGATCTGTTACTTCCCAGCTGATAAATCTCAGAGAAGCTTCTTTATCCCTCCAAAGATTTGTATATTGCTCAACTCTAGGGGGCAACAGAGGATGAGATGGTTGGATGGCATCATTGACTCAACGGACATGAGTGTGAGCAAAGTTTGGGAGATAGTGAAGGACAGGGAAGCCTGGAGTGCTGCAGTCCATGGGATTACAAAGGGTTGGACATGACCGAGCAACTGAAAAACAACAACTCTAGGGGGCGCCATTCTTTCTGCTCTCACAAAGAATATTCTGTTTATGGCTCCTACTGCAGTTGGTATAGCACAATTTCTCTGTCTCTGGATATCATAATCTTTGTTTATAAAAAGAGCATGATCCAAGAATACCTTCTTCATAAGGGTTGTTTTTAGAATGAGGCAGGATAATGACCACAGAGAAGTTCACAGTGACTGGCACCATGGCAAGCTGTTCAACAGGATACATCCTCTTCCCACATGACTTTTCAGAAATGGGAGGAAATGGAGATAAATAAGTTACAGCTCCATCCAGTGCTTGGGAAATCAAGCATCAAGATACATGATGATATCAAAGTTTGTGAAACAATATGAAACAGGACATTACAAAGTGATACTTGTCTAAATATTAGATAGATGACATTGTGAATATGTATTATGACTTCCAAAGAGAGAGGGTGTCTTAGGTGAGGGTCCTGAGAAGTGGATTCTAAGATAAGGATTTATCTGCAAATGATTAAGGAAATAGTCCTAAACAGACATTTCTCCAAAGAAGGCATACAGATGGCTAACAAACACATGAAAAGATGCTCAACTTCACTCATTATCAGAGAAATGCAAATCAAAACCACAATGAGGTACTATATCATGCCAGTCAGAATGGCTGCGATCCAAAAGTCTACAAGCAATAAATGCTGGAGAGGGTGTGGAGAAAAGGCAACCCTCTTACACTGTTGGTGGGAATGCAAACTAGTACAGCCACTATGGAGAACAGTGTGGAGATTCCTTAAAAAACTGAAAATAGAACTGTCATATGACCCAGCAATCCCACTGTTGGGCATACACACCGAGGAAACCAGAAGGGAAAGAGACATGTGTACCCCAGTGTTCATTGCAGCACTGTTTATAATAGCCAGGGCATGGAAGCAACCTAGATGTCCATCAGCAGACAAATGGATAAGAAAGCTGTGGTACATATATACAATGGAGTATTACTCAGCCATTAAAAAGCATACATTTGAATCAGTGCTAATGAAGTGGATGAAACTGGAGCCTATTATACAGAGTGAAGTAAGCCAGAAAGAAAACCACCAATACAGTATATTAACGCATATATATGGAATTTAGAAAGATGGCAATGATAACCCTGTATGTGAGTAGAAAGAGATTAAAAGAGATGGACTCCGTGGGAGAGGGCGAGGGTTGGATGGTTTGGGAGAATGGCATTGAAACATGTATACTATCATATGTGAAATGAATCACCAGTCCATGGAGGATTCATGTCAATGTATGGCAAAACCAATATAATATTGTAAAGTTAAAAAAAAAAAAGAAATAGTCCTGGCTGAAGAAGTGGGGGCAGCAGGGAAAGGTGGGGAAGAAGTCAACTAAGGGTATGATTTCAGCCTTGGTGGCTCAGGGGGTGAAGGATCCACCTGCAATGCAGGAGATGCAAGAGGTGAGGGTTCGATCTCTGGGTCCAGAAGATCCCCTGGAGGAGGAAATGGCAATCCACTCCAGTATTCTGGCCTGGAGAATCCCATGGACAGAAGAGAGTGGCGGGCTATAGTCCATGGGGTTGTGAAGAGTCAGACACGACTGAAGGGACTGAGCCGCAGCAGCAATCCTGCAGAGACACTCTGGAATGTATATTGCATCTCTGAGTTTGCCTCCAAATGCAGCAAGGAGCTTTTAATACTTCTGTCATCGGTCATTGGCTGGGGCTGCCCCTGGGTGGGCTACATTCCTGGACACTTCTTGGTTTCTCTACAGTTCTCCAAAAAGAGTTACAAGGATCAGTTATTAAAAGAAAAACACATAGGGACTTTGCTGGTGGGTCCAGTGGTTAAGACTCCAGACTTCCACTACAGGGGGCATGGGTTCCATCCCTGGTTGGCGAACTAAGATCCCACATGCCACAGGAAAAAAAAAATCAAAACAAACCCAAAAACCACACAGAAATTGATGAGGGGATTTATGTTGCAAAACTATATTTCCCCAAATGGTGTATTTCCCATTCCTTAAACTCTTCAAGGATTTTACTACTTCCCTTGGGGCTTCCCTGGTGGCTCAGATTGTAAAGAATCTCCCTACAATGAGGGAGATCCCAGTACAATCCATGGGTCAGGAAGATCCCCTGGAGAAGGGCATGGCAACCCACTCCAGTCTTCTTGCCTGGAGATTCCCAAGGACAGAGAAGCCTTGTGAGCTACAGTTCATGGGGTCACACAGAGTCAGACATGACTGAGCAACTAACAGTTTCACTTTTCAAGAGCCACAGATAGTCTATTGTATAGGTGACTGCCGTGATGAATAGACAACAGCGGAAGCAACGCTATGTAACTTGCAAGGTTTGGTCATATTATACAGTTCTCTTTTGAAACACTTGCCCACAGAACCCAGATACAGTGCTTTAAAGCAGCTCAGGCCACTTGAAGACCCATAGAAGTGGGAATCGAGAACTCCAGCCCTCTGCTGTGATGAAGTTCCTACTGACAGCCAGCCCCCTAGTTTGCTAAGCATGAGAGAGATCATCCTTGAAAGTGGATCTCCTGGTTGAATCACCCCACTTGATGCTGCATCGAACCAGGAAGGTTGCACAATCAGGAGCAAAATAAATGTTGGTTCCTGTTTTAAGTCACCAAGGTTTGGGAGTGACTTGCTTTTGTAGTGGTAACTGGAATAGACTATAAGAAAATGATGGAAGGAATCAATCTGAAACTGGGTGAAGCACTTACAATGTCGTAGAGGCTGTTGGGGTTAGCTTCAGATTCTCTTTACCATGCTGGTGTGCCCCATCTCCTAGATCCCATGAGTGGTGATCATTGCCCTCTTTTGGAGAATTGCCCTGGGCCAGATGGGAGTCACCTCACCCAGGAGGTATCCTTTCCTCTTGGAAGTTCACAGCCAGCAGCTGACTGACACAGTGGTATTAAAAGGCTCGTCCCTTGTCTCAAGGTAGAATCAATTCAGTGGTGCCACCGTGTTGCAGAGTTTCCCATGGGATCACATTGAATCTGGTCTCTTTGTCCTTGTCTATGTTTTTTCCCTGCCCTCCCTCTCTTCCCCTTGTGAAGACTCCATTAATAAATCATTTGCATAAAGATCACCCCCCAGTGCAGGCTGTGTTCCTAGGGAACTTGATCTAGGACAGACAGTCCCAGGGAGAGTTATTGCAGAGGATCAACATATATTAAAAAGTGTGAGTTTTGTATACAACACAATGCAAGGTGATGATGACATGATCATTATTGTTGCTGTTGTAATATGATCAGATGTTTTAGAAGAAAGGTTCAGTTCAGTTCAGTCGCTCAGTCATGTCAAACTCCTTGTGATCCCATGGACTGCAGCACACCAGGCCTCCCTGTCCATCATCAACTCCCAGAGTTTACTCAAACTCATGACCATTGAGTTGGTGATGCCATCCAGCCATCTCATCCTCTGTCATCCCCTTCTCCCCTCACCTTCAATTTTTCCCAGCATCAGGGTCTTTTCCAATGAGTTGGTTCTTCAAATCAAGTGGCCAAAGTATTGGCAGCTTCAGCATCAGTCCTTCCAATGAATATTCAGGACTGATTTCCTTTAGGATAGACTGATTGGATCTCCTTGCAGTCCAAGGGACTCTCAAGCGTCTTCTCCAACACCATAGTTCAAAAGCATCAATTCTTTGGCGCTCAGCTTTCTTTGCAGTCCAACTCTCACATCCATACATGACTATTGGAAGAACCATAGCCTTGACTAGATGGACCTCTGTTGGAAAAGTAATGTCTCTGCTTTTTAATATGCTGTCTAGGTTGGTCATAACTTTCCTTCCAAAGAGTAACCGTCTTTTAATTTCATGGCTGCAATCACCATCTGCAGTGATTTTGGAGCCCCCCAAAATAAAGTCTGTCACTGTTTCCATTGTTTCCCCATCTATTTGCCATGAAGTGATGGGACCAGATACCATGATCTTAGTTTTCTGAATGTTGAGCTTTAAGCCAACTTTTTCACTCTCCTCTTTCATTTCCATTCTTGATGAGAATTTAGGATGCCTCTATGACACTGTAAGTGCTTCGCCCTTATTCAGATTGTTTCCTTCTATCATTTTCTTACAGTCTGTTCCAGTGACTACTACAAAAAGCAAGTGATTGCTTGGTGATTTAAATCTTGGTGATTTAAAATAGGAACCATGGTTTATTTTGCTCTTGATTGTACAACCCTCCTGGTTCGATGCAGCATCAAGTGGGGTAATTCAACCAGGAGATCCACTTTCAAGAATGATCATTACCATGGTTGGCAAACTAGGGCTGGCTATCATACTCTTTAGTTCTTCTTTACTTTCTGTCATAAGGGTGGTGTCATTTGCATATCTGAGGTTATTGATATTTCTCCCGGCAAACTTGATTCCAGCTTGTGCTTCATCCAGCCCAGCATTTTGCATGATGTACTCTGCATATAAGTTAAATAAGCAGGGTGACAATATGCAGACTTGACGAACTCCTTTTCCTATTTAGAACCAGTCTGTTGTTCCATGTCCAGTTCTAACTGTTGCTTCCTGACCTGTGTATAGGTTTCTCAAGAGGCAGGTCAGGTGGTCTGGTATTCCCATCTCTTTCAGAATTTTCCATAGCTTATTGTGATCCACACAGGCAAAGGCTTTGACATAGTCAATAAAGCATAAGTAGATGTTTTTCTGGAACTCTCTTGCTTTTTCAATGATCCAGCAGATGTTGGCAATTTATCTCTGGTTCCTCTGCCTTTTCTAAAACCAGCTTGAACATCTGGAAGTTCACAGTTCATGTATGGTTGAAGCCTGGCTTGGAGAATTTTGAGCATTACTTTGCTAGCCTGTGAGATGAATGCAACTGTGCAGTAGTTTGAGCATTCTTTGGCACTGTCTTTCTTTGGGATTGGAATGAAAACTGACCTTTTCCAGTCCCGTGGCCACTGCTGAGTTTTCCAAATTTGCTGGCATATTGAGTGCAGCACTTTCACAGCATCATCTTTTAGGATTTGAAATAGCACAACTGGAATTGAATCACTTCCAGTATCTTTGTTCATACTGATGTTTCCTAAGGCCCACTTGACTTTGCATTCCAGGATGTCTGGCTCTAGGTGAGTGATCACACCATCGTGGTTATCTTGGTCGTGAATATCTGTTTTGTATAGTTCTTCTGTGTATTCTTGCCACCTCTTCTTAATATCTTCTGCTTCTGTTAGTTCCATACCATTTCTGTCCTTTATTGTGCCCATCTTTACATGAAATGTTCCCTTGGTATCTCTAATTTTCTTGAAGAGATCTCTAGTCTTTCCCATTCTATTGTTTTCCTCTATTTCTTTGCATTGATCACTGAGAAAGGCTTTCTTATCTCTCCTTGCTGTTCTTTGGAACTCTGCATTCAGATAGGTATATCTTTCTTTCCTTTTCTCCTTTGCCTTTCCTTCTCTTCTTTTCACAGCTATTTGTAAGCAGTTAGACACCCAGTTTGACTTTTTGCATTTCTTTTTCTTGGGGATGGTCTTGATCTCTGCCTCCTGTACAATGTCACAAACCTCCGTTCATAGTTCTTTAGGCACTCTGTCTATCAGATATATACAATCCTTTGAGTCTATTTCTCACTTCCAGTGTATAATTGTAAGGGATTTGATTTATGTCATACCTGAATGGTCTAGTGGTTTTCCCTATGTTCTTCTGAATTTAAGTCTGAATTTGGCAATAAGGAGTTCATGATCTGAGCCATAGTCAGCTCCCGGTCTTGATTTTGCTGACTGTATAGAGGTTCTCCGGAGAAGGCAATGGCACCCCACTCCAGTACTCTTGCCTGGAAAATCCCATGGATGGAGGAGCCTGGTAGGCTGCAGTCCATGGGGTCGCTAAGAGTCAGACACGACTGAGCGATTTCACTTTCACTTTTCACTTTCAGGCATTGGAGAAGGAAATGGCAACCCACTCCAGTGTTCTTGCCTGGAGAATCCCAGGAATGGGGGAGCCTGGTGGACTGCTGTCTGTGGGGTCGCACAGAGTCGGACATGACTGAAGTGACTTAGCAGCAGCATAGAGCTTCTCCATCTTTGGCTGCAAAGAATGTAATCAATCTGATTTTGGTATTGACCATCTAGTGATGTCCAAGAAGGCAATGGCACCCCACTCCAGTACTCTTGTCTGGAAAATCCCATGGATGGAGGAGCCTGGTAGGCTGCAGTCCATGGGGTCGCTGAGGGTCAGACATGACTGAGCGACTTCACTTTCACTTTTCACTTTCATGCATTGGAGAAGGAAGTGGCAACCCACTCCAGTGTTCTTGCCTGCAGAATCCCAGGGACTCGGGAGCCTGGTGGTCTGTCTATGGGGTCACACAGAGTCGGACACAACTGAAGTGACTTAGCAGCAGCAGTGATGTCCATGTGTAGAGTCGTCTCTTGTGTTGTTGGAAGAGGGTGTGTGCTATGACTAGTGTGTTCTCTTTGCAAAACTCTCTTAGCCTTTGCCCTGCTTCATTCTGTACCCCAAGGCCAATTTTGCCTGTTACTCCAGGTATTTCTTGACTTCCTACTTTTGCATTCCAGTCCCCTATAATGAAAAGGGCATCTTTTTTGGGTGTTAGTTCTAGAAGGTCTTGTAGGTCTTCATAGAACCGTTCAACTTCAGCTTCTTCAGCAATACTGGTCAGGGCATAGACTTGGATTACTGTGGTATTGAATAGTTAGCCTTGGAAATGAACAGAGATCATTCTGTTGTTTTTGAGATTGCATCCAAGTATTGCATTTCGGACTCTTTTGTTGACTATGATGGCTATTCCATTTCTTATAAGGGATTCTTGCCCACAGTACTACATATAATGGTCGTCTGAATTAAATTCACCCATTGCAGTCCATTTTAGTTCGCTGATTTTAAAATGTCGATGTTTACTCTTGCCATCTCCTGTTTGACCACTTTCAATTTGCCTTGATTCATGGACCTAACATTCCAGGTTCCTATGCAATACTGCTCTTTACAGCATCGGACTTTACTTCCATCACCAGTCACATTCACAACTGGGTGTTGTTTTTGCTTTGGCTCTGTCTCTTCATTCTTTCTGGAGTCATTTCTCCACTGATCTCCAGTAGCATATTGGGCACCTACTGACCTGGAGAGCTCATCTTTTAGTGTCCTATCTTTTTTCATTTTCATACTATTCATGGAGTTCTCAAGGCAAGAACACTGAAGTGGTTTGCCATTCCCTTCTCCAGTGGACCACATTTTGTCAGAACTCTCCACCATGAGCCGTCTGTCTTGGCTGGCCCTACATGGCATGGCTCATAGTTTCTTTGAGTTAGACAAGGCTGCGGTCCATGTGATCAGATTGGTTAGTTTTCTGTGATTGTGGTTTTCAGTCTGTCTGCCCTCTGATGGAGAAGGATAAGAGGTTTATGGAAGCTTCCTGATGGGAGAGACTGACTGAGGGGGAAACTGGGTCTTCCAGTTACTGATGGGTGGGACCATGCTCAGTAAATTTTTAATTCAATTTTCTGTTGATGGGTGGGGCTGTGTTTCCTCCCTGTTATTTACCTGGGGCCAAACTATGGTGGGGGCTTCCCTAGTGGCTCAGAGGGTAAAGTGTCTGCCTACAATGTGGAAAACCTGGGTTCAGTCCCTGGGTCAGGAAGATTCCCCTGGAGAAGGAAATGGCAGCCCACTTCAGTACGCTTGCCTGGAAAATCCCATGGACTGAGAAGCCTGGTAGGCTACAGTCCATGGGGTCACAGAGAGTCAGACACGACTGAGTGACTTCACTTCACTTAAACTATAGTGGAGGTAATGAAGATAATGGCAACCTCCTTCAAAGGGTCCCATACAGGCCCTTCTACACTCAGTGCCCCCAACCTTATAGCAGGCCACCAGTGACCCACGCCTCTGCTGGAGACTCCTGACCACTCATGGGCAAGTCTGGGTCAGTCTCTTGTGGGGTCACTTCTCTTTTCTTCTGGGTCCTGGCACACAAGGTTTTGTTTGTGCCCTCCAAGATTCTATTTCCCAGTCCTGTGTAAGTTCTGGCAGCTCTATGGTGGGGTTAATGGTGACCTCCGCCAAGAGGGCTTATGCCATACTCAGGTCTGCTGCACCCAGAGCCCCCGCCCCTGCGGCAGGCCACTGCTGACCCATACCTCCTCAGGAGACACTCAAACATGGTTCTGTCTCAGTCTCTTTGGGATCCCTGGGTCCTGGTGGACACGGTTTGTTTGAGCCCTCTGAGTGTCTCTGGAAGTTATGCAGTTTGATTCTAAATGTGATTTCGCCCCTCCTACCATCTTGCTGGGGCTTCTTCTTTGCACCTGGACATGGAGTATCTCCTCAAAGTCATTCCAGCACTGCACAGCCACTGCTCCAGCTCAATTACCAGTGTATATTTAAAATACCCCAAAGGGGTACAGGATAAAGATGCCTTTATAGCTGAGAAAAGATGGAGATCTTTGTGACATAAGACTGTGCTGTGCAACACCAGATTTAGACTCTTCTGATTCAACACCATGACTTGTGGACAGCACCCACCCCAAGGCTCATGAACAGAACGCACACCATTAATGTGATTTCCAATTCAGCACCACAACATGTGAAAAGCAGATGCCTCAATTAAAGGGTGATTGTTTCTAGTAAGTCTTGGTTGTAAGGTCTTATGCTGTTTTTCACATCTCCAGCCCTTCTCCCCTGACACCATCAGGATATTAGAAAAATCCCAGGGTCTGCCAGGGGATTACTCTGTTTATTAAATTTAGCTTCCCAAACAGAGATGCACTGCACTTTGTATCACCCTGGAGAACTTGAGCATTAAGGCATTCTATTGGCTTGAAACCCAGCCATTTCACAAGACAATAAAACAATGTATGTTCTTTTCAATTTTTTTTCCCTGTATACTTTATTTGCTAAGGGAAGTAAAACGTAGTGCAATGATACACCATTATGTGAGATGGAAGCTCTCAGCTGAAATTAAATCTCACCATTACAGGGTGAATACCCAAATCCATGGAGTTAGCATTTGCACTTTGCGCATGCTAGTGGCTGCGACTTGATGGGTTAGGTACTTCGTTCTACTAGTGTTTTGGTAGCCTTTGTTGTAGTCTTGAAATTTGCAAATGAGGTGAGTGTAGAGCATAATGCTCAGAGAATCACAGGATGCAGAATGGGAGGAAAGCTCAGCGATGGTTCAGCTTAGAGATTTCCTTTTTAAAGGTTAGGAGACTGATGAGAAACAAAAATGTCTTGCCTAAAGTTATAGGGTTAGTGAGTCAATAAGCCAAGTGTTCTGACTCTGAGTTCCATGATTTTCCTGCAGGTCATACAGATTTCTGCCACTTCCATCCCTCACGTGTAAGTAGCTACGTCATGAAGATTGCTCTAAGTCATTTATTGTCTGGTATCTATTGCAGTTGGACACACCAGATCTGCTTCCAGGTAGGAGCAAACTGGTTGGCTGTGTAAATCTCAGGGGAGGTGAGGAGTTTGAACACTGTAAAGTTATTTCCCTCAAGTCCTATAATATGCCCTGTCTACATCGCCATTGGTATTCAACACTGACACTAAAGCTAGGGAGAGTTTGCTGACAATGATATTCCAAGAGTTTGTAATAATACCATTCTAGAATGTTGACTTAGGAATTCCTCACATTTGCAGGAAAATTCTTCATAAAAAATGTTTAAGAATTCAGGGTTTTCCAAACTTATGGTTGCCAGAGGGGAAGGATGGAGGAAGGGCTATTTAGGAAGTTTGGGATGGACGTGTACACACTGCTATATTTAAAATGGATAACCAAGAAGGTCCTACTGTCTAGCACGGGGAACTCTGCTCAGTATGTGGCAGTCTAGAGGGAAGGGGAGTTTTGGGGGGAGAATGGATACATGTATATGTCTGGCTGAGTCCCTTTCAGTCCCTTGGAATTTCAATCCCTTGCTGTATACCTGAAACTATCACAACATTGTTAATCAGCTATACTCCACTATAAAATAAAAAAAAATTAAAAGGAAAGAATTCAGAGTTTTAAAGAGTCTGCTCATCTTTAAAAAGCTGAGGTATAGCCAATGAACTTTGTAGCTCTATAGTTAGTAATACGCAGGGTGGACTTGTATACTAGTCATAAGGAGATCAAGCCTTCATAGAGTCCCTTAATTTATGTAAGGGGTAGGTCATAGTAACAGTGATATAACCTACAGGATTGGAAGTCTGACAGCTGGTGTTTGAATATGTTCCACATCCTTGCTCTCGGTGGTTATTTAAACTCTTCCAGCCTCAGTTTCCTATATGAATACTGAGGATAACTTTAGTAATGCTTGTGTTGTTGTTTAGTTGTTAAGTCATGTCCAACTCTTTTGCAACCCCATGGGCTATAGCCTGCCAGACTCTTCTTTCCATGGGATTTCCCAGGCAAGAATACTGGAATGGGCTCTCATTGCCATTTCCTTCTTTAGGGGAATCTTCCGCACCCAGGGATCAAACCCACATCTCTCACATCTCCTGCACTACAGGTGGATTCTTTACACTGAGCCACCAGGGAAGCCCAGTGATGGCTATAGAATGTGGCAATTTTGTCAATTAAATAAGATCATTGATGTAAAGCCCTTCACTACTGTGCCTCACTTTTCAGCACTACTCTGTAACATGTTCACTTTGTTGATGAGAGAAGGTCATGAGGGCTTAGTAGGAGTCATAAGATGAGTCATGACTGGACCCCAAGGCTCCAGGTCTTCAGACTAATCATCCATCCACTGTGGTACCCTGCCATCTTTCCTACCCCCAGGACACTCTTAGCATTTATCAGCCGGATGAGTTGGGACACTCTGTATCTCATTGTGAAGACCTCCTCCTCATCAAGCAGAGGATTTCCCTTCCTCCTACACTCTCTTATCCTTCCTTCTCATGACAGAACTGTCTGTTGATGAATCTATCACCAGGGTGACAGCATTCTGACGATGTATTCACATAATATATTATCAAAGTGCCAGTCCTGATGGCCCTGTGATGTATGAAGCTAGCGTTTCTCAACGCCCTGCAGTTCCAACAGAACCATCCATCACAACAAAGTCCTCTTCATGGGGGGTACTACACGGAGACACATTCCTAGGCAGATGAGGAACGGAACAACCAGGTGAATGGACCACCAGGGAGGCATCCAGAGAGATGGGCAGAATGCATATATTAACCCTGAATTGAAGGGAGTATGTTGTGGGCTACCTTTGCTGAGTCTATCATTCATTCAGATGCATTCATCCAAGCACATCTAGCCAGGCACTCTTTGGGATGTTGGGGATCGAATGATAATATTGATAACAATCCATGTTTCTTGAGTTCTCCTTATGCATCAGCCACAGTAGTAAATGCTTTACAGGTTTTATTGCATTGGATGCCCCTTGCAATCCCACTTACAAAATGCCTCCCTTTTCAGAAGAGAAAATAGAGGCATAGAGACAGAAGTAGCTAGATGTGATGGATCCAGCATTTGAATTAAAATGTTGGGCCCAGAATATATTCATTTACCCACTAAGTCTAACAGGAGTGGCTCAGTCATGCCTGACTCTTTGCGACCCCATGGACTGCAGCCTGCCAGGCTCCTCTGTCCATGGGATTTTCCAGGCAACAATACTGGAGTGGGCTGCCATTTCCTTCTCCAAACAGGAGTGGCAGGTCCTCATAAAAGGTAAGTACTTGGTACTAGGTACGCAATACATGTACACTCTAATGCTAACAGCAACCTGTGAAAATAGGTTTTATTAATGCCATGTTGCACATGAGGACACTCAGAGGGATTGCACTGCTAGGAAATGATAGAATTCGATCTTGGGTTGGTCTGACTTCAAACCCACTCCTCTTAGATCTTAAGGCACAGGGGGAGGGCAGGATTGATAGGTCTAGACTCAGACCTGATTCAAACCCAACTCCACCAATTTCCAGCTGTGTGATAGTGTCAAAAGTAATGAACTCCTCTGGGCTTTGCTTTTTCCATTGCTAAAATGGGGATGTGCACTAGGATCTACCTTTTAGGATTTGTTAAGGACTGAATGAGACAATGTGTGCATTTACATAAAAAGATTAGCCCCAAGTCTAGTGTTGGGTAATGTTTTAGACAGTAATTTTATTGGCGAGGGAAACCATAGTTGGGACTGTTGCTAGAAATAAACTCATTAAAATATAGCTAATGCCCAGATATTGTTTTCTAAATTCCATTACCCATTTCCTTAGGGAAATGCCTGAATCTAGAGATGGGGCAGAGATAATAAAAATTGAACCTGAAGCATCTTGTAGCACCAGAAAGTAAGGAAGCGCAAAGAAGAAGAAGAAAGAGAAGATAAAAGGATAAAGGCATGTCAAAGGGATCTAAGAGTCTACCTGATAGAGTATTTAGTTGCTCTGTCTTGTTTGTTCAGTCACTAAACCATGTCTGATTCTTTGTGATCCCATGGGCTGCAGCACATCAGGCTTCCCTGTCCTTCACCATCTTCTGGTGTTTGCTCAAACTCATGTCCATTGAGTTGGTGATGCCATCTAACCATTGCTAAGTTAGAATTATTTAAGCAACAAAAACAAATAATGATAATATTGGATTTTAACCCAGAAAATAAGATAAATATCCATAAAACCATATTGATACAGATGCTAATGAGCATCCTGTGGTTTTGGATGAAGACTGGTCTGACTCAGTGCCAATAGATTTGGTGTTCATGAATCCTGTCACCCTGCTCATTCTGAAATCCACATTGTTACCTGGAAGGGATTTTGGATTGAAGAGCAGCAGACCTCATTAGCCTGTGGACCTGTGGGTTGGCATGGAGCTGGGGCAACAGATGAGGCTGCTTGCAGTATGAGTTCTTGACATCCCTTGTTATTGCCTAGGAGGGGTAAGTTGACCTTGTAGGTATAGATAAGAAAGAATCAGGCACACAATAAGCACTCAGTAAAAGTAAGCTGTGGTTGCTTTTAACAGAATAACATCATGCCCAAGAGCAAGGGCTCTGGAGTCAGAATGCCTGGGTTCAAGTCTAGGTTCCATCACTCAGTAGCTTTGTGATCTTGGGCAAACCACCTCACCTCTTATACCTGAAGTTCTTCATCTGGAAAATGAATAATTAATCATGTCATATCTCATAGGATGGTTGTGAGAATAAAAAGGATTAAAATGGTGCCTGGCATACAGTAAGCACTCCAGCAAAGTTAGTATGTTGCTACTACTACTCCAATTCCTGTCACCACCACTGCTATTATTAATACACCTATTTCTGCTACAAGGACACACCACCATTTCCCTGCAGACTGATTGGTTTGTGGATTGACTGATTGACTCAAATATTTCATTTCAAATCAGGAGAAAGTGGTACAAGAAAAAATAAAAGGTTTTACGAATAGAAGAGAAAATGAAAGTTGGGTCATGATTCCTCATCAGAAGAATGAAGCTCTGTTGACCTCTCTTCATCTTGCTTAATACGAACTGTGGATTTGATGAGACATCACAGACAGATCGATTTTCCATTGTCCAGGTTCTTTTAGCCCTCATTGGCCAAAAAGAGCCTTCTCTTTTCCTGGGAGTCAGAATGATAGAATAACTTTCAAAATAAACAAATCAGAAATCAGACTGTCTTTTCCACTGATAGAGTCCTGGCAGATAGAATGCTGAGACTTCAGTTGCTTTTTTCCTGAAGGTGTTATTAGATTACCTACAAGACAAAGTACGAATCTTTTCTCTTCAGTGATTAGGCCCTTGCCAACCTTACCACATGTCTTCCTTTGTATTATGTGAGGCTACCCATGAGATGTAATTTAAGGTGCTTTCTCATGATATGCTTAAGGAACTGTCCCAGTTTCTAAAATTTCACACTAAATAAGTATCCTTTTTGGTCTTAAAGTTATGTCACCTTTAAGAACCTTCGTGAAAATGTGAATAACTCAATAGAGAAATTTTTAACAAGACACTTAGCTTTCAAACTGTACTCAAATCTCGTAACTCAGACTATCCTCACGATGATCCCATTTTCCCCAGATGAGAAAACTAATGCAGTGAGTTGAAGCAGTTTACACCTACGTATTAGCTCTGGCCATACCTAAACTTGGGTTTCTTCAACCACAGAGCCTTTTCCCAATCTTCCACATGTATTTGGAGGGAGAAACTCCTGGGAAGGGCGAGGCAGAAGATAAAGACTTAATGAGATTTTGAGATGAGAAACAGTATAGCAATGAAAATCTGCCAGATTTGGATTTTCAACTCAGTCCTTACCCTATGACCTCCATAAGGCCATTTAGCTCTTGGAACTAAAATTCCTCCTTGTAAAATAATGCTGACAATAACCACTGCTTCATGAGATTGCTGGTGAAGATTAAAGGAGAGAGTAAATGGTTTATTATGTGATGGTGTTGATTCCGCTGCTTAACCCATAGGAAAAGTGAAAGTATTTGTTGCTCAGTCTGTCCAAATCTTTGCAACCCCATGGACTGTAGCCTACCAGGCTCCTCTGTTCATGGAATTCTCCAGGAAAGAATACTGGGGTGGGTAACCATTCTGTTCTCCAAAGGGATCTTCCTGATGCAGGGATTGAACACTGTTCTCTTGCATTGCAAGCAGATGCTTTACCGTCTGAGCCACCAGGAAAGCCCAACCCATAGGAAGTGATCACTAAACACTGCATTGGCCAAAAAGTTTGCTCAGGTTTTCCTGTAACGTCTTACAGAAAAACCCTAACAAATGTTTTAGCCAACCCAATATGCATTTCTCCTTTTCCCACTTTTCACTGTCTGCCTCTCTGAATTCAAAAAGTACAAATTCTGAACTAGATCAATAATGTAGATCAGCCTTATGGCATCCCAGAAAGTGACTCCCAGCACCGAGGTGCTTTGTCAGTGGATAAGGAGCATGGTCTCTTTGTACCTAGAGCAAAGACAGAGTTGACACGCTGTTGTTGATTTCACCTTTTACTAAAGCTGTGGAATCTGCCTGCCTTTGAACCAGTCTCGGCTGAGAACTCTACCCCGCTTTTAGAGGAGGGCTGGCCTTCAAAGTAAGTCTCAAATGTCATGGGACCACAGCTGGTGAGTTATCTCTTACCTATTCTGGATGGAATGATTTATGCCTGATCTGTCAGAGGTCACCAAGCTGCTCAAAGCTAAACTGAAAGATTAAGAATTGATCCAGATGTAATGACAACCCAGACTAGACAGCCAGGCTTCCACTGGGTGCCCTTAAGGTACTAGGCAGGTGTTTTCAGGGGGTGAGGGACCCTCTGAAGATGTCCTGGGGTATACACAGAATCTAAGGCTAAATTAAATTATGAATCCTTGTGTGATAAGCTTGTTTCTTTTGAGGCAAAGGGAACTCTGAAGGGACTTATGTCTGTAGGGTATTAGTCACTCAGTTGTGTCTGACTCAGTTGTGACCTCATGGACTCTAGGCCACCAGGGTCCTCTGTCCACAGGATTCTCCAGGCAAGAATACTGGAGTGGGTAGCCGTTCCTTTCCTCAGGGGATCTTCCCACTCCAGGGATCAAACCCAGGTCTCCTGCATTGCAGGCAGAGTCTTTACCATCTGAGCCACCAGAAAAAAGGGACTTGTAGTTGCTTCATTTATTTACCCGAGCTTTTACTGAGAGTCACACCTTGTCCTAGACTCACTATTCCAGGCAGAATTCTGAACATGAAATCTACAGACTCTTGGGGGAAAGTGTTCAGTAACTCCTTCCCCATAAACCTAATGCAAAGTGGGGCATTCCTATTCAGTAATTCTGCTATCTGCTCATCTCCTTTCCCAACTCATTTTGGTCTAATTCCTTAATTTATAAAATGATGTTCATAGTGATATCTTCCTTTGGACCCGAATAGGTACTTCTTTAAAGAAGAAATGCAAATGGCCAAAAAGGCTATGAAAAGATGTTTCAAGTCACTATTCATTAAGAAAACGCTAATGAGGTGAGAAGGGATAAAGAATATGGGACTAACAGATGCACACTCCCATATATAAAATAGATAAACAATGAGGATTTACTGTATAACACAGGGGACTATGTCCAATAGGTCATAATAACCAATAATAGAGTAGAACAAAAAAGAATATATATACATAAAGAATATATATATGTATGTATTTGTTGCTGCTGTTTTGTTCCTGAGTTGTGACCGACTCTTTGTGACCCGTTGACTAGTCTGCCAGGCTCCTCTGTCCATGGGATTTTCCAGGCAAGAATATGGGAGTGGGTTGCCATTTACTTTTCCAGGGGATCTTCCCACCGCAGGGATCAAAATACTACGTTGGCAGGTGGATATGTTTACTGGTGAGCCACTGGGAGAGCACATATATATATATATCAGTTCGGTTCAGTCGCTCAGTTGTGTCTGACTCTTTGCAGCCCCAAGGATTGCAGCACGCCAGGCTTCCCTGTCCGTCACCAACTCCTGGAGCTTGCTCAAACTCAAGTCTATTGAGTTGGTGATGCCATCCAACCATCTCATCCTCTGTTGTCCCCTTCTCCTCCTGCCTTTACTCTTTCCCAGCATCAGGGTCTTATAAAATCAAATCACTTTGCTGTACACCTGAAACTAACGTAATATTGTAAATCAGTTATACTTCAATTTGAAAAAAGAAAGTGCAAATCAAAACCATAATAAGCTACTACTTCACACTCACTAGGATGGCTAGAACAATAGAAAATCAGAAAACAACAAGTGTTGGTAAAAACATGGAGAAATAAGAACTCAAGGACATTGTTGGTGGGAATGTACAATGGTATGCCCACTGTGGAAAAGAGGTTGGTGGTTCCTTAAAAAGTTAAACACAGCATTACCTTATGATGCAACAATTTCACTCCTAGGGAAATGAAAACATATGTGCACACAGAAACCTGTGAATGAATGTTTATTTCATTTTATGGTATATACATAAAATGGAATAAAATTCAGCCATAAAAGAAATGAAATATCTTTGTCCAATGCTATTACATGGATGAACCTTGAAAATATGCCGAGTTAAAAAGTCAGACACAAAAGGCTGCGTATTGTATGAGTCCTTTTGTATGAAATGTCCAGAATTGTCAAATCCATAGAGACAGGAAGCAGATGCTTGGTTGCCCCTTGGGGGTGGAGGTGGGGAAATGGGAATGATTATTTGAAGAAGACAGAGTTTTCAACTGGGATGGAGGTGGGAGCTTGCATTACTATAGTAATCATTTTGCAATTCGCAAATATATGGAATCAGCCTTTCAACTTACACACTGTTATGTATCAATTACATCTCAATAAAGCTGGGAAAAATCAAAGTAAATTAAAAAAATTTGAAACTACAGAGATATGGTAGTTATACAACATTGTGAATGCATTCAATGCCTCTGACTTGTACACTCTAGAATGGTTAATGAAATATTATATGTTCTCTCAATTAAAAAACAGTAATATGTACCTCTAAAAGTTGTTGTGAAAATTAAATGAACTAATATATGTGTGTATAAATAAATACTAATATTGTTTCCCTAAAGAAATATTATTTTAATGATTGTTGTCATAAGATTTACTTTTTCTAGGGAAAAGTTTCCAAGTGTCTCATCAGATTCTCAAAGAAATCCCCATGCCCCCCAGTATAAAAATAGACACATGAAACATTGGCCGACGAGTTGCGGATTGGTGCCGACATTCTGAAGACAGTTGGGCAACACTTGGTCAGTTAAAATGGAAATATACATGCCCTACTCCCTGACAAATGCATTTCTGGGCTTGTATTGTGAAGGGATTCTCCACTGGGCTCCTAGTCTTTATGCGCAGAGATATGTACTGTGACATTGCGAGGTGGGGGCTGGAGGCTAAGTGGGTCTGGTCCCTGGAGGAGGGACAAGTAAGCACGGGGAACGCACACTGCGGAACTCTGTGAGTCATTAGGATGATGAGCAGGTATTCTGGGAGCAACACGGCACTCAGAAACACAGCACTGGGTACAAAGAAGAAAGGCACAGAATGAAAGCCATAATCCTGGACCAGGTGTGCAATTAAAATGGTGCATAAACCCTAAACATGCAACGGACAGGGCCACAAACAAAGGAAAGGTTGCATAGTGGACCCAGGAGCGTGACAGCCAAATGAGGGGCTGGGGACTGATAATTAAGGGCATACGTGAAGAAAGCAAGAGAGACTTGCCTGAACACAGTGGTGGCTCTGTGTCATGAACTGTGTGCATGTGTGCATTTTTGCTTAGTCGTGTCCGATTCTTCGTGAGCCCATGGACTTCAGCCCGCTAAGCTCTTCTGTCCATGGGATTTCCCAGGCAAGAATACTGGGGTGGGTTGCCATTTGCCTCTCCAGGGGATCTTCCCAACTCAGGGATCGAACTCGTATCTCCTGCATTGCAGGCAGATTCTTTACACACACACACACACACACACACACACACACACACACACTTGTTGTCATTGTTTAGTCACTAAGTCCTCTCTGACTCGTGACCCCATGGACTGCAGCACGTCAGGCTTCCCTGTCCTTCACTGTCTCCTGGAATTTTCTCATATTCATGTCCATTCAGTCGGAGATGCTGTCTAACCATCTCATCCTCTGCCAGCCTCTTCTCCTTTTGTCTTCAATCTTTCCCAGCATCAGGAAAGCATCCAGTGAGTTGGCTCTTTGCATCAGGTGGCCAGTGGAAAGTTACTAGGACTTTGTGATGCTTGGAAGGATAATGGCCTTGTTGGACCTGCCTATCAAGGTGATGGGAAAATACTAGCTAACATTTATATGTCACTTATAAAGCTCCTGGTACCATTCTTTACATGCACCTTCCCACCTAATGATTTCAACAACCCAGTGAGGTAAGTTGGTCCTGTCCAACCCAACTCAGTGGGATGACCAAAGCAAGGCTCTGGAGTGTTTATTCTTTGCCCAGAGCTGGTAGCAGAACCAGCATCAGAACTAGGCTTTTCTGCCCCAACCACTGCCTCAGCCCATTTCCATTGCAGTTCTATAAGCCATAGATTGACACCGTAAGATATTGCCAGCCATTGAAAACTGTTGTTCCTTGCAATGCTTTGTTCTATTCTAATCCAAGGGGGTAGGGGTGCTTCCCTGATGTCTCAGCAGTCAAGAATCCTCCTGCAATGCAGGAGGCGCAGGAGATGTGGGTTCAATCCCTGGGTTGGGAAGATCCCCTGGAGGAGAAAGTGGCAACCTACTTCAGTATTCTTGCCTGGAAAATCCCATGGACAGAGGAGGCTAGTGGGCTACAGCCCATAGAGTAGCAAAGAGTCAGACACGACTGAGCACATAATCCAAGACTGGAGACGAGCCTCTTCTTCAGGTTTGCCAGGGTCTGTAATGGATGGTCTGAGCACTTTTGAGAATTTCTAATCAGGCTGAAAAACTTGGGAATGTGCCATTTGGTCCTCTGAAATGAGGGCAGAGGAGACTGCTTGGGGGACAATTTAAGAGCTTCCAGAAAAAAAAAAAAAAAGGGAACAGTTCCCAGAAGAATGCAGGGACTCTCGCTGTCACAACGGGGCTGCCCGAAAGACCCTGCATTGCTATGGAAACGGCGCATTTCTTTTTTTATGGAACAGGCACATAAAACTCCCAGGATGTGTCATGAAATAAGTTACTACTGTCCCGAGGCTGCCAAAGATGTACACCCTCATTAGGGGGAGCGATGTGACAGTTTGGGGATTATAATGAACAGTTTGCAAGCTCAGAGGCTGAGCTAAATCTCCCCTGTTGGGATCACACCCTCTTGGTTTGGGGGAGTCAAGGGGTCCCCCTTCCTCAAGGTGTCCACAGACCAGAGAACCATCAGCTTCCGCGCTGGAGCAAGACGGCTAGGTGATGTAATTACGGTACCCGCACAGCTCATTTACATGCAACTGGTGAACGGATTCTGGCGTTTCGTAAAGACATGCCTGCTGAAATGAAGCGTTTTATCACCTTCTTTTCACCTGGCGCCCTTAATTGGGTAGTTCTGCTCTCTTCAAAGTTTTATTTACCTGGTAATATTCAGATGTTAGTTGGCCAGCTTAGAAATAGGAATTTCAGAGGAGAGGAAGCAGAGAGACCACACAGGTGTGTTTCCCCTTTCAACCTGGGATGATGTGGTCCTTGACTGTAAGCATCACTGGGAGTCTTCTCTAGCATCTTTCAAAATCTACTGTGCTTCTCCTCGACTGACAGCATCTCTGATAGTGCTTTTGAGGAAGATGAGATTGTTTTAGAAAACAGTTAAACTGTAGAGTGTGGGAGATGAAAAGGAAGGTGGCAAGACAACACCTCCTGGATTCTATCGTCAATGCATCCTGGATAAGCCTGACAGATTTGTCATGGAGGAGGCGATGACCACCAGTGCTCAACAGCAATGAACACAGAACCAGGAGCGCCACAAGGGAAGACTTCCAGTTGTAAAGAAATTGCTGCTTTAATTAAAAAAAAAAATAACACCCAGACACTCACAGGATGACGACAATAGAGCATCTCCTTTGGGAGATTTCTCACTAAGCAGGGGGCAGTATAGCCAAATGGTTATGAACTTGGGCACTGGAGTTGAAACGCGGGGATTCAGTTCTCTGCCCTGGTCCCTTAGTATTTTTGAGCATCTTCTGGGTACCAGGCAGCACCCTTGCCTGGATGTTATGATCTAGAGTAAGCTCCTCAACCTCCCTAAGACTTAGTTTCCTGATTTGTAAAATCAGAGTAGCAACCATCCCTCTCTCACTGGCTTATTGCGATGGTCAAATGAAAGCATGTATGCCATGTGCTTCTACAATATAAGCAATAAATGGTCAGTTTTGTTATCACTGTGTTGGGTTTGGGAAAGCCGTGGTGGCTCCATTATACTCTTTTAATAAAGAACAGTGTCTCCTGATATCAAGTTCTAAGAATGAGAAGATGATAGTGAGAGCACTTCGGATATCTTTGTGAACAAAGTGCTTTAATAATTTTAGTACAAGATGAACCCCTGAGTTGGTGAATGGTTATATTCCAGCCCCTCCTGACTACATACACATTTCTATTTTCTATTCTACTCCAGGACCTGGGGGGTTGATCTCTAGGGATTACAGGAACTGGCTTTCTTGTTCTCTGGCTTCTTCTTTTTTTTTTTTTAATTTTTATTTAATTTTTAAACTTTACATAATTGTATTAGTTTTGCCAAATATCAAAATGAATCCACCACAGGTATACACGTGTTCCCCATCCTGAACCCTCCTTCCTTCTCCCTCCCCATACCATCCCTCTGGGTCATCCCAGTGCACTAGCCCCAAGTGTCCAGTATCGTGCATCGAACCTGGACTGGCATCTCGTTTCATACATGATATTTTACATGTTTCAATGCCATTCTCCCAAATCTTCCCACCCTCTCCCTCTCCCTCAGAGTCCATAAGACTGTTCTATACATCACTGTCTCTTTTGCTGTCTCGTTCACAGGGTTATTGTTACCATCTTTCTAAATTCCATATATATGCGTTAGTATACTGTATTGGTGTTTTTCCTTCTGGCTTACTTCACTCTGTATAATAGGCTCCAGTTTCATCCACCTCATTAGAACTGATTCAAATGTATTCTTTTTAATGGCTGAGTAATACTCCATTGTGTATATGTACCACAGCTTTCTTATCCATTCATCTGCTGATGGGCATCTAGGTTGCTTCCATGTCCTGGCTATTATAAACATTGCTGTGATGAACATTGGGGTACATGTGTCTCTTTCCCTTCTGGTTTCCTCAGTGTGTATGCCTAGCAGTGGGATTGTTAGATCATAAGGCAGTTCTATTTCCAGTTTTTTAAGGAATCTCCACACTGTTCTCCATAGTGGCTGTACTAGTTTGCATTCCCACCAACAGTGTAAGAGGGTTCCCTTTTCTCCACACCCTCTCCAGCATTTATTATTTGTAGACTTTTGGATCGCAGCCATTCTGACTGGCGTGAAATGGTACCTCATAGTGGTTTTGATTTGCATTTCTCTGATAATGAGTGATGTTGAGCATCTTTTCATGTGTTTGTTAGCCATCTGTATGTCTTCTTTGGAGAAATGCCTGTTTAGTTCTTTGGCCCATTTTTTAATTGGGTCATTTATTTTTCTGGGGTTGAGCTGTAGGAGTTGCTTGTATATTTTTGAGATTAGTTGTTTGTCAGTTGCTTCATTTGCTATTATTTTCTCCCATTCTGAAGGCTGTCTTTTCACCCTGCTAATAGTTTCCTTTGATGTGCAGAAGCTTTTAAGGTTAATTAGGTCCCATTTGTTTATTTTTGCTTTTATTTCCAATATTCTGGGAGGTGGGTCATAGAGGACACTAATAGATGGAGAAATATACCACGTTCATGGATTGGAAGAATCAATATAGTGAAAATGAGTATACTACCCAAAGCAATTTATAGATTCAATGCAATCCCTATCAAGCTACCAACAGTATTCTTCACAGAGCTAGAACAAATAATTTCACAATTTGTATGGAAATACAAAAAACCTCGAATAGCCAAAGCAATCCTGAGAAAGAAGAATGGAACTGGAGGAATCAACCTACCTGACTTCAGGCTCTACTACAAAGCCACAGTTATCAAGACAGTATGGTACTGGCACAAAGACAGAAATATAGACCAATGGAACAAAATAGAAAGCCCAGAGATAAATCCACGCACATATGGACACCTTATCTTTGACAAAGGAGGCAAGAATATACAATGGATTAAAGACAATCTCTTTAACAAGTGGTGCTGGGAAATCTGGTCAACCACTTGTAAAAGAATGAAACTAGAACACTTTCTAACACCATACACAAAAGTAAACTCAAAATGGATTAAAGACCTAAACGTAAGACCAGAAACTATAAAACTCCTAGAGGAGAACATAGGCAAAACACTCTCTGACATACATCACAGCAGGATCCTCTATGTTCTCTGGCTTCTAACTGGGCTTGCCTGATGGAAGGAAATGGCAGGAGAGAGCTGAGGTTTAGAGGAGAGTAAGCTCAGAAGGCTCTAGCGGTAAAGAGCCCCCCTGCCAATGCAGAAGATGTAAGGACATGGATTCAGTCCCTAGGTTGGGAAGATCCCCTGGAGGAGGAAATGACAGCCCACTTCAGTAGTCTTGACTGGACAATCCCATGGACAGAGGAACCTGGCAACTACAGTCCATAAGTCAAAAGAGTTGGATAAGACTGAGCGACTGAGCAGGCAGGCAAGCTTGGGGTATGTATTCCTCAATTCTCTTCCTGTTGGACATGATGGGTTGGTCCCGTCCTCTCACTGAAGTCCATAGCGCCTATCAGACAACACTTTCATACCCTCCCTCAGTTGCACTGTGGCTTAAACTTTGTAATGTCTCCTTCTGCAGCTATCCGCAGGACCATGCTTTACTGGTTTCCATAAATCCTGCCCCTTTGTTAAAGCTTACCCAGTTGGAGTCTGCAGTGTCTGCTAATATTGGCCCTTGCAGATGATTGATGCAATGACTATATACCCTGATGTACATACAGATGAGATCCTCAAAGTACAGCTGAAACCCCCCCCAGGTAAAGAAATTGCTCAAAGGCATCCCACGAATCAGTGGAAGATTCCCAAACACGAACCAGAGTCTTCTGAATCTCAGGTTGGGTTTTTATCCAGAATATCAAACTCCCTTCCAATAGAAAGTAACCCCACGAGGCTTGGGAAATTTACACGAAAAGAAGAGAACTAATTGCAAGGCCTGCGGACATCTCTTTGATGAGACATTGAATATACAAAGAGATAATGGCCAGATCATGAGTAAAAATAGAACTTGCATCTGTAACCCGCAGCAACCAGCCTGTGTGCTTGCTAAGTCTCTTCAGTCGTGTTTGACTCTTTGTGATCCTGTGGACTGTAGCCCACTCAGCTCCTCTGTCCATGGGATTCTCCAGGCAAAATACTGGAGTGGGTTGCCATGCCCTTCTCCAGGGAATGTTCCCAACCCAGGGATCCAACTCGAGTCTCTTAAGTCTCCTGCATTGGCAGGTGGGTTCTTTACCACTAGAGCTACCTGGAAAGCCCCAGCAAACCAGTCTAGGAAGCCAAATGATTGTAGAAACCAGCCCCAAATGGCTGGTACTTGATCAATAACTGATGGCCTCCCTAATTTTTATTCCACTTCCTATTTAGAACAAACTGGACAGAGAAAATATTTGCCCATAATCAATCACATAAGACAGGGTTCCCTGATGGCTCAGTGGTAAAGAATCTACCTACCAGTACAGGAGACTGGGGTTCGATCCCTGGGTTGGGAAAATCTCCTGGAGGAGGAAATGAAAACCCACTTCAGTGTTCTTACCTGGAGAACTCCATGGACAGAAGAGTCTGGCAGATTACAGTCCATGGGGTCACAAAGAGTCGGACACGACTGAGAGACTGAGCAGGCAAGCAGGCAATCACAAGGATGCCTGCCTCTTGTTAGCCTCCCTCACTTCCCCATGCCAAAAGCCTCCATACAGAAAACCTTCTTTTTTTTTTTTTTTCCCATTGTAAAGCGTTCCCAGTCTCTTGCCTGCCTTAGAGTCTCTGCCAAACATAAATGATGGTGGCCGACTCTTTTGCTATAGCAAGCTCTGGATAAATAGTCTTTGTTTGTTCTCATTTGGATGGTCCTCATTTATTTCTACATTGGGATTCATCTTTTTTAAACAAAACTGACTCCATAGTGTAGAATCAAATCTGCTGACAGACAAGCTTGAAACATTCAGCAAATTGGTCAACACAGTGGATGAAACACCAACTGAGGGTTAGCAGCTGCCATGCTGTGTCTACCAGCAGTGAAAAAGTGAAAAGTGTTAGTTGCTCAGTCATGTCTTGACTCTTTTTGACCCCAGGACTGTAGCCTACCAGGTTCCTTTGTCCATGGGACTTCCTAGGAAAGAATACTTGGGCAGCTTTTTAATCACTCAGAATTTTACCTTTTCTTATCTGTAGAGTCAGGTATTTTAATACTTATATCATTGGGACTCTGTGAGGATTAAGTGAAAAAAAGTATATAAATAATCATAAGAAGGACCATATACAAGAGGAGATCAATAATTTTGGTACCTTCTTCCCTTTTCCCCTTGAGACAGATGCTATAGCATCCTCACTTAATTTTAAAAAATTAAAAAAACACATGGAAAGCTCCTACTATGTAGTTGAACCAGATAACACTGTAAACTTAAGTTCTAACTTGGTTATGGAAAATGGAGTTAAAACCTCACAGGCTGACGTTACAACACGTCTGAAATCGGGCAGGTTCCAATTTGTTCCATCACGTTGTGCCAAATTCTGAACTAGACTGCAGGGAGACAAGAGGAAGAAATAAGTCACGATTATGGTCATCAGACATGCGGCTATGAAAGGGCGGTGGAAGCCGAAGGAGAGGACACAGGAGGACAAAGTTAAATGGATTCTTGGAACAAGCTAGAATCCAACAACAAGAAAAAATATCCATCCATTCAGGAACCAGATAGAAATGATCTCCCATGAAAGTGAGTCTATATAATTTATGAATCTCCTTTTTTATTTTTCCTGGTTAAACAACAAAAACAGACTAATGCTGAATGTGTTTAAATCCCAATTGGGCTGAGAATGGGATGGAAGGTGGAGGCATCGAATAAACTTAATATGAGGTATTTTCAACCAAGGAAAGGGGCTGGAATATCTTCTGGCTGAAACCACCAATGTTTGTCATTTCTAACATTCTGATAAACATTCTAAGAAAAAAAATTTTTGGTAATGTTTTGCTTGGATTGGAAACACCTCACCATTAATTTATTTTTTATCTTACTTTTTTATGTTTACATAATTTGGATTAGTATGCACTTTCCACTTATTACCTACTTTTCACTTCTCAAGGAACAACCTTCTCTTATAATTGAAGTTCTATAATTTACTTTCAACTATTTCACTATTTGAATTGTGGTGCTGGAGGAGACTCGTGAGAGTCCCTTGGACAGCAAGGAGATCAAATAACTCAATCCTAAAGAAAATCAACCATGAATATTCATTGGAAGGACTGATGTTGAAGCTGAAGCTCCAGTACTATGGCCACCTGAGGCAAAGAGCTGACTCACTGAAAAAGACCCTGATGCTGGGAAAGATTGAAGGCAAAAGAAGAAGAGGGTGGCAGACAATAAGTTGGTTAGATAGCACCACCGATTCAATGGCCATGAGTTTGAGCAAACTCTGGGAGATCGTGAAGGGCAGAGGAGTAGTCTGGTGTGCTTCAGTCCATGGGGCCACAAAAAGTCAGATATGATTTAGCAACTGAACAATATTCCTCTCTTGAGAGGCACTTGGATAATTTCCCATTAGGAGATATACTAAACAGAAAGGAGTAATTATATGTTTGTCCATTTCTTTCTTATTTTATGACAGACAAACTCTAGGATGACCCCCAACCATCCTCACTTCCTGGTAATCTGGTAGTCATGACTTTGTGTAATGCTGTCCCCTTGAGTAACTTGCTTTTAACCAACAGATTGTATTAATCTGGAGGGATGTAATTTCTGTTATTAGGTTGCAAGAGATTCTGTCTCCTCTCTTGCTGGAAGACTCTTTATATTGCCTTTTCAGTTTGCAAGCTTTATTGAAGCATGACGTCACTGAAGAGGTCCACCCAGCAAGGAACTATGATCCTCAGTCCAATAGTCCTTGAGAAACAATGACACCCACTGAGTTTGGAAGCAGATCCATCCACGGTAGAACCTTGGGATGAGACCTCAGTCCTGGCCAAGACATTGATTGCAGCTTAATGAGAGACTGTGAATCAGAGTATCCATTTAAGCCACACCCAGATGCCTGACTCACACTGAAATAGTAAATGTCTGTGGTTTTCTATGGTTTAAAGCCTTTTAGTTTAGAACTCACTTGTTACACAGCAGCAGATGACTCATACAAGCAACTAACAATTCAATAGAGAAACTGAGAAATGTAAACAAATATGTCTACTACATGAGAGGATGTTAGGAGGGCCAATAGAATCTCAGGTAATGGACTGTAGGGATGAAGAGTCACCTTTAGCTAAGAGCACTGAGAAATCTGCAAAGTCACTCAGTCTCTTATTCAGAAACGATTTGTTAAATGTTTTCTGTGTGCCAAGTACTGTGCTAATGCTCACGGGTTAAAGTGGTGAAGACGACAAGGCTCTTTTTCTCTTGATGTTTATATACTCTAGGGACAGAGACAGACAATAAAGAGTAAATACGAAAGATCATCTGTGTACCCATTCCCTTCTCCACGGGATCTTCCCCACCGAGGGATTGAGCCTGGGGCCTCCTGCGTTGTGGGCAGATTCCTTATAGTCTGAGCCACCAGGGAAGCCCCTTTCTTTCAGATGCATGAAAAGTATCACCTGTGGAGACACAGGCAGAAGAGGGAACGTGATAAAGAGTGATCAGTAGAGCTAAGGTGAGGTCTTTGTTCCTGATGGTCAAGGCTGTGATAAATGCTGAAAACCATCTTTGAGTTGTGCCCCAAACAGGTGGAGGTTTCCATAAACCCAGAGGGGCAGGGGCCCTGCCCTCCTACCCCAGCGTTGGCTGTTGTGCTGTCCCCACTCTGGGCAGTCCGTGACAACAGGAGGTGGGTTTAGCCCAGCAAAGGCTGTATATTGGCTCAGGCTTCTGTGGCTCCTAACGCCTGGATGATGGATGCCGCGGTGGAAAGGGGGACCTGCTTTGATGTACGCAACCTGGTTTGATTAATGAGTGGCTCTGCCGGGAGGCTACACTGGGAGTAAATTACTCTTTTCAGAAATGGCTAGATCGGCACTATTGTACTAATTATTTCACAAGCTTGGGGTCATTCCAAATTCCCTGACACACACAAGGGAACAAACACCCAGGCTAACTAAAGCCGACAGAGCTCTAATTAAAGCAGAAATTGTTTGTGACTCCCCTCTCCTTCTACCCTCCACCCCACTGGCCCTTTTTCCCAGGGGAGGAAGCTGTCAGACACATTTCCTTTCTGCCCCCAGCATGGCCCAGCATGAACCTCCAGAGTTCCAGGAAACAACCCCCAGCACCCCAGCATATATGCTGAGCACTGGCAAAGATCTCGATGTGGGGTTCAGTGTCTTGGTTTCCGATTTCTTTCTCCTAATCATCTGCACAGGTATTGTAATCACTCATTCATTCAATCCTCTGTTTGTTCATTTCATACACATTTATGGAATGCATTTTATGGGCCAGGCATGCTGAGAACTAGCAGGGTCCCAACCTTCAAGAGGCTTCTGCCTGGTGGGAGACACACATCCATCAGATAATCACACAGATAAATAAAAAATTGCAACTGTGACAAGAACTCTAGTACAAGGACTGTGGCTTTCAGGATGTGTTGCTGCCATTCAGTCACTAAATCATGTCTGACTCTTTGCAACCCCAAGGACTGCAGCACACCAGGGTTCCCTGTCCTTCACTGTCTCCCAGAAGTTGCTCAAAGTCATGTCCACTGACTCGGTGATGCTGCCCAACCATCTCATCCTCTGTTGCCCCCTTCTCCTCCTGCCCTTAATCTTTCCCAGCATCAAGGCCTTTTCCAATGAGTCAGCTCTGTGCATCAGGTGGCCAAAGCATTGGAGCTTCAGCGTCAGTCCTTGCAATGACTATTCAGGGCTGATATCCTTTAGGAATGAATGGTTTGATCTCCTTGCTGTCAAAGGGACTCTCAAGAGTCTTCTCTAGCACCACAATTTGAAAGCATCAGTTCTTTGGTGTTCAGCCTTCTCTATGGTCCAACTCTCACATGACTATTGGGAAAACCCTAGGTTTTTTCCTGTATATCAAAGGACTATACAGACCTTTGCTGGCAAAGTGATGTCACTGCTTTCAAACATGCTGTCAAGATTTGTCATAGCATTTCTTACAAGGAGCAAGTATCTTTTAATTTCATGGCTGCAGTCACCAGGAGGATGTGTAAGAGGGGGATTTGCCTTGGCTGGGGGCTCAGATCCTTGAAGAAGTGGTGCTAGAGTTGACAGGGTTTAGTTAACTGAACGATGTGAAGGGAAATAAGGAGGCATATCCAAGGGGTGGAGACCGCAGGTGCAAAGATCCTGTGGAAGGAGTAAGGGGCAGAAAGAAAGGCAGTGCGGCTATAACACCTGAACGGAAGTGGACTGACTTAGATTCAGGCCTTTGCTACAAGGGTGGCCCATATGGGTCCTTAGTATGTCTGCACTTCAGTCTCCTCACTTGAAAAATGAGGATAAAATTTGTTGTTTTCCATAAACATTTTGGTGGCTTCCCCAGCCAATTCTCGTAAACACTTCCCTTGACCTTTGGTGGTCTTTTCTCCCACCCATGCCAGCCTTGGTGCTCCTGCTAAACAGTATTATTTGATTTTCCCTAAGGAGAAGACAATGGCACCCCACTACAGTATTCTTGCCTGGAGAATCCCATGGATGGAGGAGCCTGGTAGGCTACAGTCCATGGGGTCGTTAAGAGTCGGATACGACTGAGCGACTTCACTTTCACTTTTCACTTTCATGCATTGGAGAAGGAAATGGCAACCCACTCCAGTGTTCTTGCCTGGAGAATCCCAGGGACGGGGGAGCTTGGTGGGCTGCCGTCTATGGCGTCACACAGAGTCGGACACGACTGATGCGACTTAGCAGCAGCAGTAGCAAGGATTTCATGGACTTCCCAGGAGGTGCTAGTGATAAAGAACCTGCCTGCCAATACAGGAGATGCCAGTCTCTGGGTTGGGAATATCCTCTGGAGAAGGAAATGGCAACCCACTCGAGTATTCTTGCCTGGAAAATCTCATGGACAGAGGAGCCTGGTGGACTATAGTCCATGGGTCACAAGGAGTCAGACATGACTCAAGCGACTTAGCAGCAGCAGCAAGGACTCCTCTGGGCTTCCTTGGTGGCTGAGCAGTAAAAAATCTGCCTGCAATGCAGGAGATGCAGGTTCTATTCCTGGGTGGGGAAGATTCCCTGGAGAAAGAAATGGCAACCCATTCCAGTATTCTTGCCTGGGAAATGCCATGGACAGAGGAGCCTGGCAGGCTACAGTCCATGGGGTTGCAAAGAGTCAGACACGACTGAGCTACACACAAGGACTCCTCACACTTTTCAGCCTCTGTGCCATCCTTGCCAATTTCTAAAAGGCCAGCTTCCTCCTAACCTACCTGTGGGGCAAAAGGAGGGATAAAACTTGCTCCTGCATTTGGGCATCTGCTCTACTCCCTGTAGACATTCACCAGGTCCTGCCCTGTGTCCTTCAAAGTTTATATCACTTATTTAGGGGGTGGTTCCTTTGTAAAATGACTGAAGTTAAAAGCAATCTGTAAGCTTCACATAACTTCATATATTCCTAATGGGGGGAGCTCCCATTTCATGCATCTTAGCCAGAGCTTTTACCTGTGCTGTTTAATTCTCCTGATGATGTTTCCCAATAGGTATTACTCTATCATTGAATGAATGATCAAGTGATGTTGAATCAAATGAACGATCAGTGTTATATAACTTGCTCAGATAATAAGTATGCGTCAGAAGTGAGGCACCGTTTTCGATGACTTCTATTTCTATCCACTGGTTTATGTATTAGTAACATATTTATTTGTTTTAGGCATGATAACTGCTGGCATAGATTGAATGCTTAGTATAAGATAGACATTGTGCTTGACACTTGCCATGTATTAGCTTACGCCCACCCTATAAGGTAGAAACCATGGTTAGCCCCATTTTATAGATGACAAAACTGAGGCAGACAGGGATTCAGTCATTTTTCCAAGATTATACAGCTGGTCAGTAGGGAAGACTAGATTTATTGCTAGGCATGAGAGGCCAGGACCACCATCTGTGAGGGACTGTCACCCCCTTCTCAGTTTCAATTCCCAGGTAAGAAAGCACCTTTCTTTCTTTTTTCTTAATATTTATTTTTAATTGAAGGATAATTGCTTTACAATATTGTGCTGGTTTCTGCCATACAGCAACATGAATCACCCACAGGTATATAAATATCCCCTCCCTCTTGAGACTCCCTCCCACCCCTTCCCACCCCTCCAGGTTGTTACAGAGCCCCGCTTTGAGTTCCCTGAGTCACACAGTAGATTCCCACTGGGGACCTATTTTACATATGGCAGTGCATCTGTTTCTGTGTTACTCTCTCCATTCATCCCACCCTCTCCTTCCTCCTCCCTCCACTGCCTGTGCCCACAGGTCTGTTCTCTATGTCCTTTGATGGACCACAAAGCCACCTTCTAAAGGTGGTCAGTGTGGCTGGTTAAGGCAGGCCCAGAAAGGGTGAAAGAAGGCAGCATTCACTCAGATACCTTTACTTTAGGAATTGGAGGTTTTTCAGCTCGAGGCTCCTGTGCACCGTCTTAAAAGAATGGCCTAAATGAGGAAATCAATAATGCACACAGATGGTCCTGGAGATGTTTACACTATTTAAGAGAACAAATTATTCCAAAGCACCCGGGATTCATTCTTTTCCGTACAAAGGGAGAAAAGCCAGGGAATTGCAGGTCATTCTTATCTATTCATTGAAGCTGATTCCCTAAGAGGCAATTATTCTAGGATTCTATTAGTTTGCATTGGTCATTTTCTACCACCTCCATTGATGCCAATTAAGAAAGTTCCACTTTACTGCAATTTCCAGTGCAGATAAAACGTGCAAAGAACAGAATTCATCCGACGGGCATTTACTGAATGACTACTATATCCCAGGTACCACACCAGGAGCTGGAGGTAAGGAGAAACAGCCATAAAGGAATAAACAATCATGACAAATACTTATAAAACTTATAAAACGTTTCCTCTGCACCAAGTTTCTGACTGAGAAGTCATTTAATCTTTACACAAGCCCAGGAGGTAAGTGGGCCTCCCCAGTGGCTTCAGTTTTAAAGAATCTGACTGCAATGAAGGAGCTGCAGGAGACACGAGTTCAATCCCTGGGTTGAGAAGATCCCGTGAAGGAGAGCACAGAAACCCACTCCAGTATTCTTGCCTGGAGAATCCTGTGCACAGAGGAGCCTGGGGGTTTACAGTCCATAGGGTCACAAAGAGCTGGACACGACTGAAGTGATTTGGCACAGGCACAGGACATAGATTCTATTACTATTGCCTTTTTCTAGAATAGGAAACTCAAGGTCACTCATTTAGGGTATGAAGAGGCAGGATTTGAACCCAGGAAGTCTGAAGACAACAAATAAAATCCCTTCTCTGGATTTGCCTATCCATGTAATGGGGGAGACAGACAGGAACACATACACATGGACCAAAAGAGCAGGCAAACAAAACAAATACACACACGACACACCACAACCACAACAACACACACTGCAAAACGGTCGTGTATTGTAAATAAAGAGAGATGAGCCACGGTGACGGCAGAGTACTAAAAGGTAGGGATTTAAAGTACTCCTTAAAGTGTCATGGGCTTCCCTGGTGGCTCAGATGGTAAAGAATTTGCCTGCTAATGTAGGAGATCCGGGTTCAAATCCTGGGTCAGGAAGATCCCCTGGAGAAGGGCATGGCAACCCACTCCAGTATTCTTGCTTGGATAATTCCATGGACAGAGGAGCCTGGCGGGCTACAGGCCATGGGATTGCAAAGGGTTGGACATGACTGAGCAACTAACACTACATTACTATGCTTAAAGTGTCATAGAAAGTGGTGCTGAAAGTCCACTCAGATAGTTTATGTTGAAATCAAAGGGATGAGAAAGAGCAAGAGATGGGATGTCAGTGAAGATTTTCATGAGATGGAAAGTTCCGGAAGGAGAGATCCAGGTGAGTAAGGAGTCTGAGGTGGGAGTAAGCTTAGAGAGTCCAGGGAATGGAAAGAAAAATATATCACAGGGGTTAGGATTTAGTGACTCGAGGGAAGTAGCAGGGTGATGGGGGTGGGGGGTGGGGACAGTGGCACAGACCAGATTGTGTAATGAGACAAACTATGTAGTTTGCATGTTGCAGTGTTTGGAACTCAATAGACACCCAATCCGTGTTCATTTCTATGATCATTGTGTCCCATTGACTTGGATTTCTTTAATTAGATTATTTAAAGGAAGCCATCAAGATTTTTCTTAAAAATGTACCCCTCTGTCCACAGAGTTTATGCTTAGAGGATTTAGGAAGAATTCTCACCGGGAAAATTTGGGTCCATCCTGGGCATGCCAGATATGGTGCTAAGTGTCTGGAAACAACTTGAATATCCACGGATGGGTGGATGGGTAAAATAAATGCGGTCAGCACACGAAATGGAATAGTATCCAGCCTTGAAAAGGAAGTAAATCTTGACATTTGCGACAAAGCAGATGAACTCTGAGGAGCTGGGGAAATAAGCCAGTCACAGAAGGACAAATACTGCATGATTCCACTTACATGAGAAATCCCAAACAGTCAAAATTAGAGAGTCAAAGAGAGGAAGGAAGGTTGCCAGGGGATGGGGGAGGAGAAAATGAGGTGGTTACAAATCAGCAGGCATAACGCATGCACGCTCAGTCGAGCAGTCATGCCCCACTCTTGGCAACCCTTGGAACTGTAGTCCCCAAGGCTCCTGGGTCCATGGGATTCTCTAGGCAAGAGTACTGGACTGGGTTGCCATGCCCCACTCCAGGGAATCTTCCTGACCCAGGGATCGAACCCATGTTTCCTGTGTCTCCTACACTGCAGGTGGATTCTTTATCCACTGAGCCATCAGGGAAGCCCAATCAATGGGCATAAAGTTTCAGTCAAACAAGGTGAGTAAGCGCTGAAGATCTGCTGTACAGTATTGTATCCAGAGTCAACGGTCCTGTACTATGCATTTAAAAATATCTTAAGAGGGTAGATCTCATGTGAAGTGTTCCTTCCACGATAAAACAAAATGAAATATAAAATAAAATAGGGTCTCTGCTGGCGGTCCAGTGGTTAAGGCTTCACCTTCCAATGCAGGGCAATGTATGGGTTTGATTCCTGGTTGGGGAGCTGAAATCCCACATGCCTCGTGGCCCTCCTTCCCCCAAACAAATCAAAACATAAAACAGAAGCAATACTGTAACAAACTCAATGCTATGCTATGCTATGCTATGCTAAGTCACTTCAGTCATGTCCAACTCTGTGCGACCCCATAGACAGCAGCCCACCAGGCTCCCCTGTCCCTGGGATTCTCCAGGCAAGAACACTGGAGTGGGTTGCCATTTCCTTCTCCAATGCATGAAAGTGAAAAGTGAAAGTGAAGTCGTTCAGTCGTATCTGACTCTTAGCGACCCCGTGGACTGCAGCCCACCAGGCTCCTCCATCCATGGGATTTTCCAGGCAAGAGTACTGGAGTGAGATCTTAAAAATGGTCCACATCAAAAAAAATCTTTAAAAAAGTAAATTAAATAAGTGAATGGGCATTTCAAGTCTGCAGCTGAAGGACTAGAGGGCAAGGGCCACGGAGCCTGGCCAGGGACTGCTTCTCGCTCAGACGCCTGTCCTTACGCTGTCCGCTAAGCCTCTCAGCAGAGATGACAAGAAGCTTGTGCCGAGAAAAAACCTAAAGGCTTTATTTTAAGCCCTTCTGTCAGGAAAGGCCCTTGGCGCAAATGCAACCATTCGACTGCGTTCTTGAAGGTCAAACAGCAGCGACGTGATCTGCTGGATTTGGGGAAACATTTAAAAAAGAAGAAGGGAATAAAAAAAATCATACCCTTCCCGAGGGATCATTTTTGTTTTTACTGAGAGACCAGGAAAGATGGGAGAAAACTCTGGAGGGAAGGAATTCAAGGAAGATGAAAACCTGCCTCTTCAGCGGCTGTTGAAATTGTTCTTAAATCAAGCAGCGGTTTCAGACAGGGCTGTGTAATTGATTATAAATGTTGGAATTTATTTCAATAAGTCCTGTCATTCCCTAGCAGCTGTTTTACTTTACAGCAAACCAACAAACAGAAGGAGGCGTTGAATGCAGCCTGTCTTCTGTCTTTGCCTTTGATGAGTCTGAATGGTTTTTTTGGAGAGGTGCTTCTGGCTGAGGTTGCAAAAAGCGAGGCCCCTGCTTTTCCCCTTTGGCAGAACAAACAGGGAGGAGACAGGGGTTGCCTTTGAGTAGCTTAGCTTCCCTGGTGGCTCAGACGGTAAAGAATCTTCCTGCAGTGCAGGAGACCCAGGTTTGATCCCTGGGTCAGGAAGATCTCCTGGAGAAGGGGATGGAAACCCACTCCAGTATTCTTGCCTGGGAAATTCCATGGACAGAGGAGCCTGGCAAGCTACAGTCCATGGGGCTGAAAAGAGCTGGACATGATGGAGCGACAACTTTTGCACTTTGAGCAGCTTGTCTTTTCAGAGACAAGATGATTGGGGCTACTTCTTGTGAATCTTTTTCTAAAGCCAGAAGGAAGTGGCTGTGTCCTCACATTAATCAGCCCAGGGAAACCATCCATGGGTTCTGAGAGAAAGTCCATCTTTTATTCTCATAAAAGCAGGGAGAGACAGCAAGGAGGAGTTAAGTCTAGACTCCACTTAGGATGTCCCAGCGGAGGATTTTCTCACTCTAAGATGAGAACATCAGAGTGTTCTGCATCCAGAACTGTTGGGAAGATGGAATTCATTGACCTAGAGCTGAAGGCCCTTAGTTGGGTACCTGGCAAACAGCACGTGCTCAGTAAATGTCTAGCTGAACCTCAGTTTAAAAGCCATCTTCCACCTGTTCTGTCTCAGATTGATCTCTCTGTCCACTAAAGCTATGTGCTGTCCACCTAGCTCGCTCAGCATTTAGCATGGAGCACTAAAGAGATTTGAGTTCACGTCCTGAGTCTGACTCCTGACTTTGGACCAATCAAATCACCTCCCACCTTTCTTTAACTGCAAAATGGAGAAACAGTGAAACAGACCACTCACCTCCCAGGATGGTTGTTATATGTATATGAGTTAATTGATGGGCAGTTGTTTTCCAGTCTTTCAAAACATATCAGACATAGAGGGGTTTATGGTGGTGGTTTAGGTGCTAAGTCATGTCTGACTCTTGCAACCCCATGGACTGTAGCCTGCCAATCTCCTCTGTTCATGGGATTCCCAGGCAAGAATACTGGAATGGGTTGCTATTTCCTTTTCCAGGGGATCTTTCCAACCTAAGGATTGAACTGGAATCTCTCTCTCTTTTTTTTTTTTTTTGAACTGGAGTCTCTTAAGTCTCCTGTTTTGGTAGGCGGATTCTTTATTGCTGAGCCACCAGGGAACCCAGAGAGGGTTACAGTATCTGCTATTTTCTGTGGCTACATTTTCTCCTCTTTCTTAAAAGTGGGCTTCCCATCTAGTTTGTAAGATTATGCAAGGCAGGCATCACTTCTTTGACCTTTTTTGTGCTCTGGATCCAGTGTATTGATTTAATCCTTTGGTGAGGGTCATTATGGGAAGGTTCTAAAGGGCCTGGGGAATTATCAGCAGCAGGAAGCTCAGAAGTTAAGCATCTTCTAATGCCTCTTTCTCCATGGAATCCCAGACTTCTGTATTTCCTTGAACATCTCTGCTTTTCCCTCCCCTCCCTGCTCTGGCCACACATTCAGTGTTTTGAACAGGTTTGGCTAACTTCCTGCCTCAGGATCTTGGAACATACTGCTCTCTATTCTGGGATACTCTTCAGGTTTTTGCAGGGATGCTCCTTCTGGTCATTGAGTCTCATGAAAAGTATCCTTTCCGGTCATTTGCCACACTCTAATCTGCTGTTCTCAGTTGGTGTACCATGCTAGTTTATGATCTTATTGCTACATGATTTCTTATCCATTATTGTGTACATCTGTTTTTTTCCTTCTGTTTTCCACCTGAATGTAAGCTCCTTCTCCATGAGATCAGGAACTTCAGTGTTTTCATCACCACATCCTTTACGTCTAGAGCAGTCCCTGGTATATAGTAGGTATAAGAAAATGATTGATTAATCAGCTTCCTTTTCTACATAATCCCACGTTTTCTTTCTCTCAGAAGCCTTCCAGGATTGTTTCAGTACTTGTTGATTTCCCCCTTTCCAAGATTTTCTGCATTTAGAGTTAACTGTGCTACATTATCTGACTCAATTTTCTTTCTAATTCTTTCATATGTGATGGTCTGAGATGATCTTTGCTTTGAGATGGACATGGAGAAGTTCCTTGGAAAATGTCTGCTTGACTAAGAAATCTCTTTGCTGGATTTGGGTGGAGAATAGGAAAGAGAGAACTCTAAAATCTCTAGAAGACAGAGGGGTAAGGGAGAAAGCAGATGAGTTTTCCTGCATTTATGCCTTTAGGCTTCCATTTCTGGGAAAATAATGAGTTAAAAGGCATTTTCCAGACCAGTAAAATCCGGAATTTCACTAGAGGTAGTACAGAGTCCAAATCCCTTATTCTTAAGATGAGAAAATAGGAAAAAAAAGTGAGGAAAATGAAACCCATGGGAAGCAAACACCAATTACCACACATTTGTATTCCATGTTATTTTCTCATCCATCATCCCGTTTAATTCTCATAATGTGTCAACAAGGTTGGTGACATTATTCTCATTTCACAGATGGGATAACTGAGGCTCAGAGAAGCTAAGCAACTGGCTAAAAACACAGAGCTAGCAAGAAGCATCACTGAAGTTTGAACCTGGGTCTTTTGTGCTTTTTTTCCTACCACATGTAGGGTTTCCGGGCTTCTCAGGTGGCGCTAGTGGTAAAGAACCTGCCTGCCAATGCAGGAGACATAAGATATGTGGGTTCGATCCCTGGGTTGGGAAGATCCCCTAGAGGAGGAAATGGCAAACCACTCTAGTATTCTTGCCTGGAAAATCCCATGGACAGAGGAGCCTGAAGGGCTACAGTTCATGGGGTTGTAAAGAGTCAGACTCGACTAAAGTGACTTAGAACTCATGTAGGGTTTTGGAATAAATCCCCCACCTTCCCCAGTGGGGCCTCTATCTCTCAAGCCTCTATCTTTAATAATCCACTAGATTTCACAGGTGGTGGAATTAATATCTTTTTACCTTTTCTAGGTTGCTGAGATTCAGAAGAGGCACCTCTAGGCGCCATAGAGGTCAGTTGTAAAATCTGCCATTATAAAATTAATTAAATTAATATTCTGGTGTGAAGAGGCTGCTGGGAGCAGGGCTCCATGAGGCCCATTGACTTTCACATAGAGGGGAAATTTTTCTGCACTCCGCCCCTTGGGGCTGCATGAAAAATTCATGGCAGAAGTTGGCTCTCGAGTGCTTGCAGCAATGGCATCTTCATGCAATTAAACCTTTACAAAATTCAAAAGTCTTCCCCTGCTCTAGCTGCAAGCAGGAAACAATGCAAATAAAGGAGTTTTAAAGTGAGATGGGCAGAGTTTTAACTCACCGCTACCTGGTCAACAGTAAGAAACAGTAACAGACTTTATTTTCTTGGACTCCAAGATCACTGCAGATGGTGACTGCAACCATGAAATTAAAAGACGCTTGCTCCTTGGAAGAAAAGCTCTGACAAACCTAGACAGTGTATTAAAAAGCAGAGAGGTCACTTGCCGACCAAGGCCTGTATGGTCAAAGCTATAGTTTTTCCAGTAGTCATGTGTGAGCTGGACCATAAAGAAGGCTGAGCACTGAAGAATTGATGCTTTTGAATTGTGGTGCTGGAGAAGACTCTTGAGAGTCCCATGGACTGCCTTCAAGGAGATCCAACCAGTCCATCCTAAAGGAACCCTGAATATTCATTGGAAGGACTGATGCTGAAGCTCAATACTTTGGCCACTTGATGCGAAGAGCTGACTCATTGGCAAAGACCCTGATGCTGGGAAAGATCGAAGGCAGGAAGAGAAGGGGACGACAGAGGATGATATGGTTGGATGGCATCATCAACTCAATGGACATGAGTTTGAGTAAACTCTGGGAGATAGTGAAGGCCAGGGAAGCCTGACATGCTGTAGTCCATGGGGTTGCAAAGAGTCACACACAACTGAGTGACTGAACAACAACAACAGAAATGTGGTCAATAAAATGTCCTGGAGTTGAAATGAAGAACTCCCACTGTAGAAGCCTGGTGACTCCTTCCAAGGAAGAACAATGCTTGAGTGAAAAGGGGGATCCTGGATTCTTTGGGTGGATCCTAAGCCCCCAAACAGGTGTTCTTATAAGAAAAGATGAAGATACAGACAGAAGACAGACACAGAGGAGCTGGCAAGGCAAAGATGACCATCCAGTGGGAGAGACCTATGTGTCAGCATGTCTACAACAATGCACCAATGTCATTGCTGACGCGGGCACAGAAGATCGTGAAGGCAAGGAAGAAAGAAGACCCCAGGGTGGGAGCTTCAAGGGAGGGGACTATCTTTTAAAAATTTTGTGTTTTACATTTGGCTGTGCTGGGTCTTATTTGCAACATGCAAACTCTTAATTGCAGCATATAAGATCTAGTTCCCTGACTAGGGATCAAACCCAGGTCCTCTGCATTGGGAGCCCAGAGTCTTAGCCACTGGACCACCACGGAAGTCCCAGGACTGCATTTTTGATATCAACATTATAGCTTTTACCCCAAGACAGTGCAGATCTCTGGACAGGATGGAAGCTCTCCAAGCTTTTGCTGAATAAACAAAGAATGCATTTTACCTGCTGGGCTCAGAGAAGTCTTCCCCTAAGAGCTGAGTTCTGAACTGACTCTGGAAAGATGAAAAAGACAGAAGACAAGAGTGAGCGGGGGCTCCGCCCAGGGAACATCCTTTTCAAAGGCTGGGCTGCAAGAGAGAGCACGAAGCTTTTGAGGACTTCCTTGTGGCTTGGATGGTCTCTATGGGATATCAGCGGGAAGAGATGAAAGATGAAATGGCCCGAAGGCAGATCCCAAAGGGCCTTGTCAGCTGTGTCAAAGACCTGGAACATTAGCCTAGAGGCTATGGGCACCACCAGAGGATCTGGCCCTTGCCTGTTCCTCAGACACTGTTTCTACCACTCTCCCATCCCCCACTCCGCTCTTCCCGCTCCATCCTCAGATAGGTTTGTGTGAATGATCGCACTTCGTCCACCACTAGGCACTTTTCATGTGCTTTTCTCTACCCAGAGTTTTCTCCTCCACATATACACATCTTGCTGTTGTTGCTTTAGCTGTCATTTCCTTCTCCAGGGAATCTTCCTGACCCAGGGCTCGAACCCGTGTCTCCAGCATCGCAGTTGGATTCTTTACCACTGAGTCACCGGGGAAGCCCTATCCATTTTTAAAAACATTGATTTATTTTTAATCGATGGATGATTGCTTTACAATATGGGTTTGGTTTCTGTCATACATCAACATGCATTAACCATAGGTGTACATATGTCCCCTCCCTCTTAATCTCCCTCCTGCCTCCCGCCCATTCCCACTCCTCTAGGTTATTACAGAACCCGGGTTTGAGTTCCCTAAGGCATACTGCAAATTCCCATTGGCATGTAGACCCAGCACAGGCAAAAATAAATACATAAATTTTATAAAAAGAATTGATTCTGTTTTGTTGTCACCACATGTGATCAGTTTGGGGATGGATGCTGGTTGTACCCACCCCGCTGTAAATGGGGAATTGAGAGGGGTTATCCGCCCCCTAGGTCTGAATCTTCAGGCAGTGCTCTACCAGTTTATCTGATTCCAGCAGAGCAAGTGCCCCTCTTCACTTACTCCTTTCTTTCGCCTCTCCAAGCTTCCTTTTCTTAAAACGAGAGACTATTACCTGCTGCTGGTAGTTCATCTGAAGTCACTGAGGGTGAAGCTGCTGGGCTCCAAAGCATTTTATTCTAGGAGAACAGGAGGATAAAGGATGAATGCCAGGGAACAGGAGTTCCTGGAAGTTAAGTAAGAAGTAACTAGACCCTAAAATTTAGACCTCAGAGCAGAGTCAGGAAATCTGAACTTGGAGGCTGTCACAGCCGACCTCAGACTTTCAGTCATATCTTGTTAGGCCTAATCTGACTTTCCCTGCTCACATTGGAGGCGACACGAGCTGACTCAGAAGTGTAGGCGCTGCGAGCTGCAGATTCGGCGTGGAGTTGAATGCCACATTCACCTTTCACAACCTTTGCTGCTCCAGAAGCTTATAAAATAATTTTCGCCTTTATCTAAAGGCGGAAGGGCTTTTCTCCCCGCCGTCCCCCCCCCCCGCCACATTCCCCCAGCTAATGTTCTGGCTTTTTCCTTCTTCTTCTTCTTTTTTTTTTTTTGACTCCTCTTTCCACCTAATAAATCCTCAGTGCAGTGCCGGCCTGTGTAATCAGGGCTGTGCAGGCTGCTCTCGGAGCTCGCTTCCCAGGCTGCACCGCAGAAACTCATTGGAGGGAGGGATAAAACTTGGGGAAGTAATGATGTTTCCAACACCGGCCAGCTCCCGGAGGTCAGACCCTGATGGAGATCCTCCTGCCCTCCGCGCACCCCTGGAAAAGAAGTCTGGCTTATTTACCATTTTAGAAAGTTAGACCTTTTCAAAGAGATGCCCCAGGCAAAACATCCTGCCTCTCCCCGTCTCTGGGAAACTAATGACTTCTCAGAAAGTTTTGACAGTGAGAGTTGTTCCGACAGCTGGGGGCGGTTGCCGGGAGCTGGGCTGGCACATGGCCTGCAGAAAGAGCCGGGCGTGTGCTGTTGGCTCGGGGATGCCTGCTTCTAAAATGCATCGGGTTTGACTTTCTGGGATAGAAATGGGGGTGCAGGAACAACGCCAGGCGTTGGGCAAGTCTCTGGACCAGGGCCATGCTCTGAGAGTCAGATTATGGATGGGGTCTTAATTTTGAGGTTCCTGAAATACTTGAATTATTGCAACCATAAGAACAGTAATGATGAAGTCTGAGATTTGAAAGAAGACAAAACAACGTTACTTGCATGCACATCTCATCAGATCCCTAAAATGATGACAACAGATAAATGGTTTCATGCTTACTTTTATCTTTGAGGCAAAAAGAGGCTCACAGAGAATTATGTGAACAGGTTTTGGAGTTTATATCCCATCTGGAAGTCAGACTCAGGTCTTTCTAACTCTAGCTGTGTCAGGCTGTGTACTGTCGACTCCTGAGGGCGCTGTAGGCAGGGGCGGGATTCACTGGATGGGTTGGAGATGGAGATGGAGAACGTGATGCCAAGAAAACCCTGACCCCATCCTACGGACATAGTGATGACCACACACATGCTCCTAGAATAAAGAGAACAAGGAACTTGTAATCACACCGCTAAGGACCTACTCCATATACACTGTGTGTATATATATGTGTGTTCACATACCTGAGATGGCTTCAGTCAACCTTTGTAGACAAGTCAATGAAAAAATTTTTTACACGAACACAGGCTATGACTGTTGACAAAATACATTCAAACCTTCTTATCCTTCCATGAGAAAGTGTGAGTCACTCAGTTGTGTCTGACTCTTTGCCAGGCTCCTCTATCCATGGGATTCTCCAGGCAAGAATACTGGAGTGGGTTGCCATTTCTTACTCCAGGGGATCTTCTCAGCCCAGGAATCTAACCCACATCTCTTTGTATTTCCTGCACTGGCAGACAGATTCTTTACTGGGGAGAGGCTAGTTTTCACAAAAATCTGGTAAGTGAGTGAAGGTAGAGATTTACACTAATTCTCATTTTGAAGAAATTGAGTTTGGAGAGCTTATGAGACTCAAGTATGGTGGCTGGATCTGTAAAGAATCTGCCTGCAGTGCAGGAGACCTGGCAATCCCTGGGTTGGAAAGATCCCTGGGAGGCGGGCATAGCAACTCACTCCAGTATTCTTGCCTGGAGAATCCCATGGACAGAGGAACCTAGTGGGCTACAGTTCATGGGGTTGCCAAGAGTCAACACGGCTGAGCGACTAAGCACAGCACATGAGACTCAAGTTAGATCATAATGCTGGTAAGCAGTGAAGCCACCAAATGTCTAAGATCTGTTGTAACAGAAAATAGAAGGTGCTATTGAACAGTCAAACTCCTGGGTCCCCACCAGACCTACTAAATCAGAATATCTGGATTTTGAAATCACTTCTCCAGGAGATCTTAAGGCAACTGGCCCATGGCTAGGTAGTTGAAACCAGTTCATCACACCATGCTTCTCACATCAAGTTCCAAATAAGGATGGTAGAGAGGTGGGGAAGGAGGAGAAAGAAGTGTCAAGAGATGTAACATCCTTCCTTACTAAATATGGTATAACTGTTCACACTCTCAGCTCCACTGGGGAGCCCCCAATGTCTCATGAAGTCCAGCCCTCATTTCTCTTGGTACCTATTCTGGTACCAGATACCCAAGATATCCTCAGTCAACCTTTGTAGACGTGAGTCAATGAAAAAAATTTTTCCCTGAACACAGGTTGTGACTGTTGACAAAATACACTCAAGCCTTCTGATTCTTCCAAGAGAAAATGTGAGTCACTCAGTTGTGTCTGATTCTTTGCAACCCCATGGACTATAGCCTGCCAGTCTCTTCAGTCCATCAGATTTCCCAGGCAAGCATACCAGAGTGGGTCATCATTTCCTGACCCAGAGATTGAACCCGGGTCTACTGCTTGGCAGGCAGATTCTTTACCCCTGAGCCACTTGGGAAGCCCTATCTCCTCCTCAGTGGCATTGCCAATCATAACCACTCCCCTCTCAGTAGTGTTTAAGAATACCCATTTCTTCCACTCCACTGACATCTGATACTGCCAAACCTTTAAGTTTTGAATGCTATGATTTTAAGGGATGGTTGAGGGTTTTATAAAGGCTGCCCTGGGTCAGGACTGTCCACTTGTTTCTTGAGATCTTTCTGGAAATATGTCCAGAACATCTCCCCACCATGGCCTTGTCTCAGGCCATTATCACCTCCACGTGACTTACTGATACCATCTGAGTCAGGGATGAACTCCCTGCCCAGCGTGACTTGCTGATCTTATTTGACAAAGGTGGAAGGAAGGCATCCTTATATCCCACCTCTGCAAGAATATATGTGTTGCAGCCTAAGCCTGTGTTTGCTGCACCTGGCTGGCCTTGGCAATCACCCGAGAAGCTTAGAAGAAAAACAAATAACCTCCTTCATCTTCCCAGGCACGGATCCAGATAAACAGACTCAAAGTCTCAGAGATGGGGCAAGGGTATCTGCACTTTTAAAAGCTTCCCTTGTGATTCTGATGCAGCTGGTTTGTGAACTGCCAGTTGGAGAGCCACTGCTATCAGAGAAAGTGCTATGTCAGTTAGGAGCTTCCCCGGTGGATCAGTGGTACAAATTCTGCCTGCAATGCAGAAGATGCAGGTTCGATCCCTGGGTTGGGAAGAAAGGCAATGGCAACCCACTCCAGTATTCTTGCCTGGAAAAATCCATGGGCAGAGGAGCCTGGTGGGCTATAGTCCATGGGGTTGCAATGAGTTGGGCATGCCTGAGTGTCTGAGCAAGCATGCTCTGTCAGTTACAGTCTATTATATAAAATACATGAAGCAGGCATGGTTTGCAGCTAGATTTCCTGAGTTTAATTGCCTGGTCAGCCTCTGCCCAAGTTGCTGACCTCTGGCAAATCCCTCTAAAGCTCCAGTGGTTGTTCCAAATAGTTGTGGGTGATGTCATATGGGAAGCACTGACTTATATCCAGCCATGGTTCAAGTCATCAAAACAGAACAAACCACGCAGTTCTGTCTTGTTTCCGTGGTATCTCTGTTCCAAAATGAGGCACCAGTAAGTTATCCCTCCCATTATCCTGCCATCTGTGAAATCCGAACCAGGATGAAAAAGCTCCCAGGTTTCCCAGTAACAGATGCAGATTCAGATCTGCTGAGTTGAGAGGTGACCAGTGGTGGGAGATGGGAAGGCGCAAAGGGAAGTGGGGACACAGTATAGGATATGCAGCTTAGGGGTTAATAAAAAAGACTTGGAGTCAAAAGACCAAAGATCTATCAAGTTCTCCATTTAGGGACTTGATGCTACAATTTTCCCTTCTGTGAGATGGGGTGATGATGATTACATGGAGCGTGGTTGTCAAGATTAAGGTAGACAATTCATATAAAATACAGTGTCCAGGCTTTCCAGGTGCTAAGTGGTAAAAGAATCTGCCTGCCAACGCAGGAGATGAGGGTCGATCCCTGGGTTGGAAAGATCCCCTACAGGAGGAAATGTCAACCCACTCCAGTATTCTTGCCTGGAGAGTTCCTTGGACAGAGTGTGGTGGGCTACAGTCCATGTGGTTGCAAAAAGTCAGACACAACTGAATGACTAAGTGTGTGAACACACACATCTGGCATTAAAAGTGTGATTATTAGAACTGATTCAAATGTATTCTTTTTAATGGCTGAGTAATACTCCATTGTGTATATGTACCAAATGAGGTGGATGAAACTGGAGCCTATTATACAGAGTGAAGTAAGCCAGAAGGAAAAACATAAATACAGTATACTAACGCATATATATGGAATTTAGGAAGATGGTAACAATAACCCGTGTAACGAGACAGCGAAAGAGACACTGATGTATAGAACAGTCTTATGGACTCTGTGGGAGAGGGAGAGGGTGGGAAGATTTGGGAGAATGACATTGAAACATGTAAAATATCATGTAAGAAACGAGTTGCCAGTCCAGGTTCGATACACGATACTGGATGCTTGGGGCTGGTGCACTGGGACGACCCAGAGGGATGGTATGGGGAGGGAGGAGGGAGGAGGGTTCAGGATGGGGAACACATGTATACCTGTGGCGGATTCATTTTGATATTTGGCAAAACTAATACAATTATGTAAAGTTTAAAAATAAAATAAAATTAAAAAAAAAAAAAATAAAATAGAAAAAAAAAAGTGTGATTATTATTACGACCACAGTGGGGTTGAGTTTTGACAATTATGGGGAGAAATCAAAAAGTGAAGGAAACCAACTCATCAGATGGCCTGGCTGAGTTTTGGGGAAAGTGTTAGAAAGGCATTTAGACGAAGTTTGGAAACAGGGCTGTATTAGTTCTTATCGCTGCTGTAGTAAATGACTACAAACTCAGTGGCCTAAAGGTTGGAAGTTCAAAATGGCCTTCCTGGGCTAAAATAAAGATGTTGGCCAGGCTGCATTCCATTTTTCTGCCTTTTCCAGCTACTAGGGGCTGCCTGCATGCTTTGGCTCATGGTCCCTTCTTCCATCTTCAAAGCCAGGAATGTGATAGACATCACCTCCATGAGCTTTCTTATGTCTCCTTCCTTTCCTTTTTATTCATCTTGATTGTGGTGATGATTTCACCCTACTTGCCCAAGTCCAAATGCATCAAAGAGTGTACATGAACGATGTGCAATTTTTATATACAAAATTGTACGTAAATAAAGCTCTTCATAAAGCAAATTCCGGCGGTGTAGCATCTTCACATCTCTCTCTGATTCTCCTGTCTCCCTCTTTGATTTTTTAAAATATTCTTTGTTCATTTGTTGGCTGCACTAGGCCTTCATTGCTGTGCACGGGCTTTCTCCAGTTGCAGTGTGCGGGCGTCTCATCGCTGTAGCTTCTTCTTGCAGTGACTCCTCTTGCTGCAAAGCACAAGCTCTAGGGTGTGTGGGTTTCAGTAGTCATGGTCCACTGGCTTAGTTGTTCCATGACACGTGGAATCTTCCTGGACCAGGGATCAAACCTGTGTCCCCTGCACTGGCAGGCAGAGTCTTAACTCCTGGACTATCAGGAAAGTTCTTCCTCTTTGATTTATAAGGACCCCTGAGATTACACTAGACACTTCTGAATAATCCAGGATAATGTCCCCATCTCAAGACCCTTATGGTAAAGGACCTGCCTTCTAATTCAGGAGATGTGAGAGATGTGGGTTTGATCCTTGCGTTGGGAAGATCCCCTGGAGAAGGGCATGACAACCCACTGCAGTATTCTTGCCTGGGGAATCTCATGGACAGAGGAGCCTGGTGGGCTATAGTCCCTAGGGTGGCAAAGAGTTGGACATGACCGAAGCGACTTGGCACACACACAAGACCCTTTGCCTGGAGAGCATGGGTCCAGATGATAATGTGGTGAGTAGGGAGACTTGATGATTACTGGGAGGTGTGGAGGAGTACCATTTTTTTCTTTTGTTTGTCTTGACCAAAGTACCTCCTTCTCATCTCTTGAGGCTCAGCCAAATTTTTATCTTCCCTGGAAAGGTTTTGCCAAACCCTGACCCAGGCCCAAATAAACAGTCTCTGTTCTGGTATATCCACAGCAAGCACACTGCTTCCTTATAAGAGCCACCGTACTATGGCACCCACACTAGTCTGATCTCTTGTTCCCATGGAACTGTGAGGCCTGTGGTGCTTAGCTCAGTGCCTAGAACATAATAGGAACTTAATAGATATTTGTCAAGGAAAGCAATAAAGTAAAAACAAGTAAGAAAGTGCTTAGTTTTATTCAACTCTTATAAATGAATGAATGTTCAAATCGTGAAGAAAAATTTTTCTTGCAAGTGCTTTCTCTGTATATATGGGGCTTTCCTGGTGACTCAGTGGGTAAAGAATCTGCCTGCTAATGCAGCAGATGCAGGTTTGATCCCTTGGTTGGGAAGGTTCCTTGGAGAAGGAAATGGCAACCTGCCTCGGTATTCTTGCCTGGAGAATCCCCTGGACAGAGGAGCCTGATGGGCTACAGTCCCTGGGGTTGCAAAAGAGTCAGACATGACTGAAGTGACTGAGCACTTGTGCGTGGGCTCCAGAACCTGACGATGTGTGTTTAAATCCTCACTTGTCATTTACGAGTTGTGTCAAGGGGGCCCTTGCTTTGTCACTCTGTACTTCCTGCCTTCATATCCTTGCCTTCATGCTGAGGACAATGACAGTATGATCACCATTTGGTTACTGATGAGGCTTCATCAAGCCCAACTGTGTCAGTCACGGAGAACCATATTCCCCAAATATGATAAAACTCAATGTTCCACCATTTCTGCTACAAAATAGTGATGTCTGGTAAACGTGAAACGAGTGAAGTTTGTGTGTGGTGTTTGCTCATAGAGATTAAAAAAAATAATAGGATAAAAAAAGGTAAGAAGATCATATTGCAAGGTGTTATTCTTCCTTCTTTTTACAGATATTGTGTGTATGTTAGTTGTTTAATCGTGTCCAACTCTTTGTGACCCCATGGACTGTAGCCTGCCAGGCTCCTCTATCCATGGAATTCTCCAGGCCAGAATATTGGAGTGGGTTGCCGTTTCCTCCTCCAGGGGATATTCCTAACCCAGGGATTGAACCGGGGTCTCCTGCATTTCAGATAGATTCTTGACCATCTGAGCCACCAGGGAAGCCCAGACTTAATGAGGTCAAGTGACTCATCTAAGGTGTCAGAAGGGCTTGATGCTGCTCAGCTTTAGAGCTGGAATTCACATCTAGACTTTTAGTCTAAGGGCTTCCCTGGTGGCACAAATAGTAAAGAATCTGCCTGCAATGCAGGGGACCTAGATTTGATCCCTGGGTTGGGAAGATCTCCTGGAGAGAGGAATGGCACCCCACTCCAGTATTCTTGCCTGGAGAATTCCATGGAGAGAGGAGCCTGACTGGCTACAGTCCAAGGGGTCGAAAAGAGTTGGACACAACTGAGTAACTATCTTATCTTCTATGCTAAAATGATCCAATCCAGAAGAGAGTAAGGGGAGGACACTGGGGATGCTTTCCAGGGCTTGGGGGATGTGATTCTGGGGTCTGTGCAGCTTTCTGCCCATCTCCACACCAACACGAGAGCAGGCGCCAGACAGTCCACTACGCCTGGACGCATGAGCCTCAGGAATCTAGATTCCCAACATCCCATGACCTTGAGGAGTCTGACAAGGCTCTTTCCCAGGGCGCTCATCCTTTGCCTTAAGGAAAAACCCTTGAAACAAAGTGAGACTCCTTTTCAGAGCCCCAGATGGCTTGACGGGAAAAAAAAAAAAAAAAGGAAAATTTATGAAAGTCACAAGGAGTCCTTGGAATGTGGCCACGTGGCAGGACAGAGCATAAATGCTTTTTCTTCTCTTGACAAAGAGAGAGAAGAAAAGCTTGTGGTCTACTCAGGGTAGGACACAGGGAAAGGTGAGTGACTAACTTCCTCGACTTGGACAGTCACCTGATTCAAGACTCCGTCTCCTAATTTCTGGGGTCTGGAGAAGAGCGCATTCCCCCTCGACACCTCCCATAGCAGCAGAAACCTCCAGGAATTTGTATTTTTCAAGGTCATAGAGCCAGTCCTGGATGCCGCCAGGAAAAGGTCTTCAGAAGAGTAAATGAAAATATACTTTAGGAGTATTTTAGTTTAAGAATCTAGAATTTCCCCAAGCTACCCAATTCTCCTTCCCTCTTAAGACCACATTGTTTGGGACTTTCCTGGTGGTCTGGTGGTTAAGACTGTGCCTTCAAATGTGTGGGCTGCAGGTTTGATTCCTAGTCGGGGAGCTACGATCCCACAGGAAAGTGAAAGTGTTAGTCGCTCAGTAGTGTCTGACCCCATGCATGTAGTCTGCCAGGCTCCTCTGTCCATGAAAATCTCCGGGCAAGAATACACATACCTTGCAGCCAAAAACGAAAACATAAAACAGAAACAACATTGTAACAAATTCAATAAAGACCTTAAAAATGGTCTGCATAAAAAATTTTTTTTAAAAATTAAAAAAAAGATAGCATTGTTCAACCATGATTTCTTGAGCTGTCAGAGATTTAAACATTTTTATTCAGTCACCAAGTGCCTACCAAACTCCTTACCATGGTTTGGTAGCTCTGTGATTGACTTTAATTTTACCTGCAACCCAGAACCAGTCAATTACGGCACCCCATCCCCAGGCCACAGGAATTGGTGAAGGAGAGGGCCTCAAACAGAACCAGTAGAATCCTGCTTTGGGATTTTGGACTTTGAAAATTATGTCTTTTTTTTTTTTTTCTGCTTGACTTGATAAACTGGGAGAATACGGATTTGGGGATCTGGGAGTGGTCTCCCTGAGGGTTTGTACACAGCTCTTCTGAAGAACAAAGTTAAGCAAAGATGAAAGATGGATGAGGGGAAAATGCATTGGGGCTTTGAGTCTTCCTTCCAGCCTTGGAGGCTCTGCTTCCTGAAGCTATTTCTTCTAGTTTTGCAGCTATCCAAGTATTTTTTCAGGCTAGGTAAACTTGTTTCTCCTTTTCTTGGATGTCTTTTTTTTTTTAATTTTTAATTGAAGGATAATTGCTTTACAATGTTGTACTGATTTCTGCTGTACAACAATGTGAATCATCCCTAAGTATACATATGTCTTGGCTTCCTTGGTGGCTCAGATGGTAAAGAATCTGCTAATGCAGGAGACCAAGGTTCCATCCCAGGGTCAGAAAGATCCCCTTGAAGAAGGGCATGGCAACCCACTCCAGTCTTCTTGCCTAGAGAATCCCATGGACAGAGGAGCCTGGCGGGCTACAGTCCACGGAGTCTCAGAGAGTCCTACATTACTGGGCAACTGAACACAAACTGCAAAATCCTGGAAGATGGGGAGTGACCCTACTTCAGCTCTGCATCCACAGTACCCAGTATGATGCGTGATGTTTAATAGGAACAGGATGAGCAAAGTTCAGTGAATGGGGGACTGAGCCCCTTTCATCTGCAGGGCCGAGTGAGTGTCAAGCAAAGATGGGAGGGAATGAACTTTGATAGAACATCTGCTCTGTCAGTAATAATAGTAGATTAGTAGACACTCAGCAATTGATGGATATTTTTATTCACTGTATTCAACATGGCAACATTATGTAGTAGAGATGATCATCTCCATTAAGATTTTTATTATTTTTTTAATATTTATTTGGCTGCCTTCCGTGTTTGCTGTGTCATGTGGGATCTTTCATCGTGGCTCTTGGATTCTCTAGCTGTGACGCTGGGGCTCACTTGGGCTCAGTAGATGTGGTGCATGGACCTAGTTACCCCAGTGAATGTGGGATCTTAGTGCCCTGATTAGGGATCAAATCCACATCCCTTGCCTTACAAGTCGGATTCCTAACCATTGGACTACCAGGGAAGTCCTTCATCTCCATTTTATAGACAAGAGAAGGACATAAAGAAATCAAGTCTCTTCTCTGGGTTATATAGCTGATGTGTAGAAGACCTAGAATTTGAACTCGTATCTTTGAGGCCCTATAGTGTCTGTTGGTTTGTTTTGCTTTTTAAAAACAAAACAAAACAAAAAAACATTATTTAATGGAGCAACAGATGAAGAAGACATGGCCTCCACCTTCAAGAAGCTCAAAGTGTGCTAGAAGAAATAAGCTTGACAACATACACCAAGTAGTGTACTATGGGATGACTTGAGATAACTTGTGTTCCCAAATGAACACACCAAGGGATATAGAGACACTGATCCGAGAGGCATTCCATCTCAGTCTCGGGTTTGTTTTGTTGGGACATAAATTTTAGGTGATTATGAAGAATTGCCTAATGCAAAGGAGGCCCTAAAGCTGGATGGATACACAGAACATGTGGAGAGTTCGCCTGCGAGAATCAGTGGGACTCGCATTTGCTGGGGAGTTTGCAGGAAGAACTGAAGGGCTCTTCTGACCTGCAGATTGATGATCCATTAACTGTGGCTGGTTGGAGGCATTTATTGGACCAAAAATTAAGCATTTAGCATCAGGACTTGGAGAGAGATGTGCGTGGACCTCCTTGGTGGTCACCCCAGGGAGCTCAGATGATCACAGTTCTGTATCCTGGAGGGTAAGGCGGTGCCAGCTAGTAAGTAGAGTATGGCCTTGAGCTGGCTTCTGAGGGTGGGCTTGTGGAGGAAGGCAGTGGTCCTCAGGGTAGATGGCCTTCTAGGGGAGACATGCAAAACTTTGGGGGCTTTGGAAGCCTTTTAATAAGCTTTGCAGCTCTGTGCAAAGAGTGCTTGGTTGCTGCTAATGGCATGGTGCTTCAGTTCCCCTAATTCTTCAGGGTATAATTTAGCATGTCTGGCTGTCTATTAGGGGTGTGTCTGTATATGTATGTGTGTATTGAGTAGCCTGGTTGGCAGACAGGGTGGTAAGAGAGCTCCATTTGAGAAGAGCAGAGGGTACCCAGCAATAGAAAACCAAGCCCACCTTCTGGGTAAGGAGCTGCTTTTTAGAAATCCCACAGACCGTGGGAGATGACTAGCCTGGTGCCATATGCCCTCTGTCTCTTATCCTGTTTCATCTCCCATAATCTTTGGCCATTGCCATCTATATTTTACAGGTGAGGAAACTGTCACTTAGCCTAAGACATGCAGTCAAGAAGAGTGGTGAGAGATATGATGGATGAGATGATTCGAGAGTTTTAGGGTTAATGAAGGATTTTGGACTTACTGTTAAGTGCAGCGGGAAACTGTTGATGAGTCTTGAGCGGTGGGTTGACAAAGTATGGCCCTATATGGCAATGAAATGGAGCAGGGCAAGAGTGGAAGCAGAGACAGCAAAGAGCTATTTAGTGTTCCACTTGGAGCAAGAGGGGCTTGGGTTATTTAGCATGCTGTGCTAAGTCATTTTGGTCATGTCCAACTCTCTGTGACCTGATGGACTATAGCTCACCAGGCTCCCTTGTCCATGGGATTTTCCAGGCAAGAATACTGGAGTGGGTTGCCATTTCCGTCTCCAGGGGAGCTTCCTGACCCAGGGATTGAATCTGAATTTCTTGGGTCTCCTGCATTGGTAGGCAAATTCTTTACCACTATGCCACCTAGGAAGTCCCACAGTGGAATATTACTCAGCCATAAAAAGGGATGAAATTGGGTCCATTTGTAGAGCCATGGATGGACCTAGAGGCTGTCACACAGAGTGAAGTAACTCAGAAAGAGAAAAAAAATTTTTATCGTATATTAATGCATATGTGTGGAATCTGAAAAAATTGCTATAGATGATCTTATTTACAAAGCAGAAATAAAGACACAGAAGTAGAGAATAAATATATGGATACCAAGGGGGTGGGGAGGATGGGATGAGTTGGAAGACTGGAATTGCTGTATGCACTATTGATATGACGTATAAAATAGATAAATAATGAGAACCTACTCTACAGCACAGGGAACTCTACTCAATATTCTGGTGACCTAAATGGGAAGGAAATTCAAAAAAGAGGGGATATATGTTTACATATAGCTGACTCACTTTGCTGTACAGTAGAAACTAACAGGACATTGTAAAGCAACATACTCCAATAAAAATTCTAAAAATATATGGACAGGGCAATTCTGGAGGCCTCTACTGGGGAGACACTCAAAGGAGGAAAGAAATAGAGATTTGACCAGAGTTCTCTCTGAGTTCAGAATCTCTCAGCAACAGCACCCGCTGGTTCTTGCAATCCTCCTGGGGACAAGGGTGGTTTGGGGTTTCTCAGAAGGACTGAGAAGGGGGTGCTGAGAGCAGGGTGGTCACAGGAGGTGGGGAGTGGGGTGGCCTGGGAGCAGAGCTGTAGCCGGTCTCCAATCAGACACCTGCCCTTTATCGCTTGCAACCCCTCTCGCCGGAATTACAGGTAATAAGTAGAGCTGATGTTAATGGTTTATGACACGAACTCATTTTGAGAACTATATGCTTCACCCATCGCTTTTATTTTTCAATTTGGATCTGTTGGGTATTAATGGCTTTGGGGCTGTGTTTTCCATTTTAATCTTGCTTTTTTCTCATTTCCAAGTAGATTCCTTCTTTCAATTTACACAAACATTAAACCTCCATTTCCTGCAGCCCCACACTTTCCCCCACCCACCCCATTCTCTCTGCTGACCTTGTGATAAAACTTTTCTTGAACGCGTCAACTTTCCTTATACCAGGCCTGCCTTCCCATCCCCACCAGCGACTACTGCCTTATGCTTTAGCTGCTGCTGCTGCTAAGTCGCTTCAGTCGTGTCTGACTCTGTGCGACCCCCACCAGGCTCCCCCGTCCCTGGGATTCTCCAAGCAAGAACACTGGAGTGGGTTGCCATTTCCTTCTCCAATACATGAAAGTGAAAAGGGAAAGTGAAGTCGCTTGGTCGTGTCTGACTCTTAGAGACCCCACAGACTGCAGCCTACCAGGCTCCTCTGTCCATGGGATTTTCCAGGAAGATTACTGGAGTGGGGTGCCATTGCCTTCTCCACTTGGCTATTTATAGTCTCTCATAGACTTTGATGTTACTTTGGGCTTCAAGGGAGAGATAATCCAAACCAACAGAGGGTTAAAACACACAGGTCTTTCATAGCTCACATAGTAAAACATCCAGAGGTGGACAGTTCTTGGGCTCATGGCTTTGAAGGTGCATGCGTGCTAAGTCATTCAGTCGTGTCCGACTCTTTGTGACCCCATGGACTGTAGCCCACCAGGCTCCTCTGTCCATGGGATTCTCCAGGCAAGAATACTGGTGTGGGTTGCCATTTCCTCCTCCAGGGGATCTTCCTGACCCAGGGCTCGAACCCATGTCTCTTATGTCTCCTGCATTGGCAGGCAGGTTCTTTACCACTAGCGCCACCTGGGAAGCCCTGATTTGAAGGTGCTATCCTCTGGAGGAGGGCATGGCAACCACTCCAGTATTCTTGCCTGGGGAAGCCCATGGACAGAGGAGCCTACCAGGCTACATTCCATAGCATGGCATAGAGTTGAACACGACTGAAGCGACTTAACACACATGCGTGCACTCACATGACCTCAATAAGAATACAGGTTTTTTTCCATCTCTCTGTTGTATCCTTCTTAGGGACTAGGTCTTTCCCCTCCCCAACCTGTCTCCTTATCATTATAAGAAACTGAACAGCTTTAGGGATCCAGTTCTCCATGGCTCTATGCACAGGAAGGATGGAGATGTTTTTCTATGCCTATTTCTTTTTACAGGCAGAATGTTTTTTCCCCAAGTTCCCCCACTGGTTACCACTGGATCACATGTCTAAACCCATCACTGTATGGCATAACCATGGCCTTGATTGTTCCAGATGAATCATAATTCATGTCCTAGGACTGGGACCATCTTCCCTGAGCACCTTGTTGGCTGACACCTGAACAGAGCTAAGGAGGAAATGCCTACTGGACCAGCAGAGGCTGCTACACAAGGCAGGTTTTATACACCTCTGCGTCTTTGCTTCTGCTTGTGCTTTTCTGCTGCATCTTCTTCTGTCACCCAGTGACCTCAGATGCAGGTAATACCAGTCTCACTCCCTGTTCAGACTTTAAGATGCCCTGGCACCACATTCTCAGGGTCACCCTGATTTTGTTACTTTACGCCTGCAATTTCATAGTGCCCCAGGCATATGCCAAGCTCTGCATTTGCAATGTCATTCTTATGATAGTCTGCTTGTCCCACTAGACTGGGAGCTCTTTGCAAGTAGATGCGTTCATGTGTGCCCAGTCGTGTCTGACTCCTTTTGATCCCCTGGACTGTAGCCCGCCAGGTTCCTAGGATGGGTCTCTTCCACTCTGATGTCTCAGAACCCGGCACACAGGAAACACCCAGTAAAATTGACGAAGAGGCCCTAGCCTGTTGGCAGAAATATACATTGGGGCAAGCACTATGGAGAACAGTATGGAGTTTCCTTTAAAAAGTTAAAAAAAAATAGAGGTATCATATGATTCAGCAATCCCTCTCCTAGGCATATATCTGGGAAAAAAATGAAAACTCTAATTTAAAAAGATAAATACACTCCAGGGTTCTTGGCAGTACTATTTACAGTATGCAGGACTTGGAAGCAACCTAAATGTCCATCAGCAGATGAATGGATAAAGATGTGGTGTATATATACAATAGAATAAGACTCAGCCATAAAAAAGAATGAAATAATGCTATTTGCAGCAACATGGATGGATCTAGAGATGATCAGGTAAGTGAAGTAAGTCAGACAGAAAGACAAACATCCTACGGTATCACTTATATGTGGAATTTTAAAAATGATACAAATGAACTTGATTACAAAGCAGAAATAGACTTACAGATACAGAAAGCGAAGCTATGGTTACCAAAGGGGAAAGGAGCAGGAAGGGACAAATTAGGGGTTTGGCATTAGCAGATACAAGCTACTACCTGTAAAACAGATCAACAAGGACCTACTGTATAGCACAGAGAACTACACTCAATATCTTGTAATAACCTATAATGGAAAAGAATCTGAAAAGGAACACACACACACATATATAAACATGAATTGCTTTTCTATACACTTGAGACTAATAAACACTGTGAATCAACTATACTTCAAAAAAACTGCGGAAAGGGCAAATGGCCCCGAGGAACGGGAAGCTGAGAGATGCCCTCGGCTTGCTCCTGCCTTGATACCTTCTCTTAAAGCATCAGCAGCATAAAGACGCTTGCAGTCCCCCAAACAAGCCATGTTCTTTTGTGTCCCAATGTCTTCCAGTTTTTTGTATCTGCCATCTGCATGCCTTCATCTAGGCCTCCACTCCCACTGCTCAACTATTTTCTCGGCAAGCCATTTTTTAAAAAGGATCATCTCCAACATGAACAAGCTTTCTTTCTTTCTTTCTTTCTTCTGGAAATCCCTCCCAAATTTGGACACTTTCTTTCATGGTCCCGTTGCACTTGGCACACACTTCCATTAATTAAGGAACATTTTTAAAGCCTTTCTGTGCATTAATTTCCTCCTCAGACAAAAGAAATGATAAACTGCTTGGCTCTGGTTTTGAAGAGTCAATGGGTGAATGCATGTGTAACACTCAGACCAACATTTAGAGATGGAGCACTGCATGCAGGATTTGGTGGAAGTGGTTGCAGCCTGCACCCCTCTGAACTGCACATACCTGGTGATCTTTCTTTCTTCCTTAACCCTCTAAGGAAACTCTACCAATGACTATCATATTTTGTCCATCACTGACTCCCCAGCTCCCAGTTTAAGATGGGACACAAATCTGATGTTCAGTTTGCTAAGGACTGAGTGAGTGAACAAGAAAGTTTTCCTTTTGCAGGAAGGCACCAGCCACTCCCAATCTTTCTGGGGGGGAAGAAGCAGTGAGGAAGAGGAGGTGGGGCTGCAGTGGAAAGAACGCAAGTTGGAAAAGAGGAAGTGAGTCAAGACCTGCCACCGTTTCCCCCTCAAACTGCAAAAACCAACGTGCCAAATAAATAAGCATCTTTGTAAAGGCTGGTTCTCTGCACGTTTTGGCAGTTGCAAATCAGGGAATCTGAGTTCTAATCCTGCTTTTGTTATAGATTCTCTGAATGGCCTTGGGAGTGCTCCTGAAACCAGATATTAGCTTCTCAGTTCATAACATCCCCAGAGGACAGGTTGAGTAATAGCTCAGGTTCTTAGCATCTCAGATATTTTAAAAAGGAATTAAATGATAGAATGAAAACAAAATATTCTGTGGTTCTAAGGACTTCAAAATCTTCCTTGGGACTAAGAAATGGGAGAGAGCAATCATTGAAGGTTATAATTTTTTGACTTCATTTTTTATTGCAGTAGAGTTGAATTACAGTGTTGTGTGAATTACTGCTGTGCAGCAAAGTGACTCAGTTATACATACATGCGTGCTAAGTCACTTCAGTCATGTCCCACTCTTTGCAATTCTGTGGACTATAGCCCACTAGGCATCTCCAGGCAAGAATACTGGAGTGGGTTGCCACGCCCTCCTCCAGGGGATCTTCCCAACCCAGGGATTGAACCTGTGTCTCTTATGTCTCCTGCATTGGCAGGAAGGTTCCCAGCACCACCTGGAAGCCCTTATACACACACAGACACACACACACACAGTCTTTTTCATATTCTATTTCATTATGGTTTATCATAGGATATTGAATATAGTTCCCTGTGCTATACAGTAGGACCTTGTTGTTTCAAAGGTTGTAATTTGTGCCGAAGTTGCTGATCCTGGGGTAGGGTCTGCATATATCTGAGAGAAGTGGGGAGCAGAGGGCTTTGGATCCAGGCAGGCCTCGAATCTAGCCTTCACCCTGTCACCATGAGTCCTTCACAAAGTTATTGGAACCCTCCAAGCCTCAACATTCTCATCTGTAAAATGAGGGGATAGAATCCACCCTATAGCATAGTTGCTGCTGCTGCTGCTCAGTCGCTTCAGTCGTGTCCGACTCTGTGCGACCCCATAGACGGCAGCCCACCAGGCTCCAAAGTGATATATGGACCTTCTACATAGTAGCCTCTGTCCCTATTGTGATTATTTACGGAGAGAAGAAGCCTTGTTGACTACAGTCATCAGGAGGTAAGATTTGAGATGAAATATGAAAAATGGCTACTGATCAACTAAGCACAGAGAGGTGAGGCATGAGGCATGCCTGTGGCTGGGAAATGATGATGATGTCATGATGATGGTGGTGGCTTGCTGTGCATCACACAGTCCCCTGTGTGCATGCTTGCTAAATTGATTCAGGCGCGTCTGACTCTTTGTGACCCTAAGGACTGTACCGGCCAGGCTCCTCTGTCTATGGATTCTCCAGGCAAGAATACTGGAGTGGGTTGCCATGCCCTTCTCGAGGGGATCGTCTCAACCTAGGGGTCAACCCTGCATCTCTTGTGTCTCCTACATTGGCAGGCATGTTCTTTACCACCAGCACTATCTGGGAACCCACACACTCCCATATGATTTGTAAAACAATCCTATAAAGCAAGTGCTTCGGATTGTCCCCTCCCACATGAGAGACCAAGGCTCAGAGAATCAAAGTAACTTGCTCAAGGTCACACAGCGAGCACATGGCTGAACTGAGACATTGCGTGTGGACCAGTAACTGGGCATATATATTCTCCCACCTCTATGAGAGTCTTAGAAAAGACTTGAACACCTAGGCTAACATGTTTGAACACTTGAAGGGACACGGTGGCCTTCAAAGGACAGCAGAGAATGCCCAGGCTAAGAACGGGGCTCCAGAACCCTCATCCGAGTGCAGGAAGGGCAGCTCTGCTGTCCCAGGTCACTCTCCACTTGGAGAAGCCTCCACCGTACCCGGCTTGCCTGATGGCTGAGTCACAGCTCTCATGATCCCGGCTGGCAAATTGGAGACACCCTTAATTGGATGCTGAAAAAAGTCCTCCTGCCGCACAATGGCTCCAACAGAAGAGTTATAGCTGTTTACTGTAACACACAGACAGTCCCATTAACAAGAATGATGGGAAGTTGCTGCCCAGCATTACTCTTAGCAAAAGACTTGACAAATATGCTTTGTAAATTAAGGCGCTCCAACAGAGAAAACATATAACACTCCCTCTCCCCGCCCCCACCCTCGCCCTCCCCTTCTGCTGCAGACTTTGCATGTTGAATCTTTATACATTATTCAAGGCTCCGGTATTCTGACGACGTTCATCAATAGCGGTGCCTATGGCAGAGAGAAGCTTGTATCCACTGACAAATGTAGACAAAGCAGGCTGCTTAACCCGGCAACAGCGGGTCAGAGAACAAACAGGGAAATTGATGGGGCCCGCCATATTTCTGCGGAGACGCGGGAGTAAATGAACCCCATACGTCACCGCTTATCACGGACAGTAGGAGGCGATCGTGAAGGGAGCAGCATGTCTACTTCAGGGATGCTGATGGATCATTCCCAGACAGCTTTTGTTCTAGGCTGGGGTTTGTCTTGTCTGCTGAGGGTCACGGGCGTCCTCAGGGTGAGAGCCATAGGAAGCATGCTCACTCCAGGCCACTGGAGTGGTTTCTACTGATGGAGACTGGGGGAGATGCTCAAACTCTGTGGCCTGTGTTTACAAGGATGAGTATACCTCCTGGACCACAAGAGGCAGAAGGGTGCAGTGGTTCTGAGTCTGGTCTTTGGCATCAATTAGGGTTCCGCTTTGTCACTTATTAGCTTATGGACACACGGGTAGACCAATCACTGATTCAATGGACTTTAACTTAGGCAAACTCCGGGAGATGGTGAGGGACAGGGAAGCCTGGCTGCTGCAGTCTATGGGGTTTGGAAGAGTCGGACACGACTTGGCCACTGAACAGCAAGCAACAGCGTTCTGCTTTGTCATGTATTAGCTTGTGGGCACGTTGGCGGACCAAGACTTTGACACCTCATCTGGCAAGTAGGACAATAATAGTACCTGCCTCACAGGAGTAGAGGGGATCCCCTTGTGGTTCAGCGGTAAAGAATCCACCTGCCAAAAAAGGAGGTGCGGGTTTGATCCCTGGGTTGGGAAGTTCTCTGGAGTAGGAAATAGTAACCCACTCCAGTATTCTTGCCAGGTGAATCCCTCGGACAGAAGGGGCTACAGTCCATAGGGTCACAAAGAATCGGACACAACCAAAGTGACTGAGCACCCATGCACAGGAGTAGAATCAGGAGTGATTTGAATTAGGGTGCAGGGAGCTCTTAGAACAGAGTGCGGCATCCTGTTGTACACAGTGAATGCTAATTAATAATCTTGTGAGGTAGTGAGTTCCCATCACTGGAGGTTTTAAGCAGAGGACTAGCTGTCTTTCTGGAACAAGCCTGGGAGACAGTGATGGAATGTTTAGGCGGCTGTCTTTGGAGTCCTGTTTCTGCCCATTCACACTTCATGGGAGCTTGTCAAGTCTCATGAGCTATGAAATTTAGTTCCCTTCTGTCAAAAGAAGAAATACAGTGATAAGGTCTATAAAGCTCAGGGTGGAGGGTTCTCCCCATAGAAGGCTCTTGGAGACTGGTGGTCACTGATATTTTCCCAGTGAGGATGGGGCTTGGGGCAGAGTCATCCAAGTTGTCTTTAGGCCCAAGAGCCTGGGATGTTCTGGAAAAGAATTCAATTGATTCACCTGGAACAGCGGCAGAACTGTCAGAGATGGGTATCTCCTTCTTCCCAAGTCAGAGAAAATGATAATTATAAAATAAAATAAAATACAAATACAAATACAGTGCACTGAGGACCTATTGTTCATTAAACTCAGCTAGATATGGAGGCTACCTAGATGTCCATCAACAGATGAATGGATAAAGAAGCTGTGGTATGTATACAGAATGGAATATTACTCACCCATAAAAGGAACACCTCTGATTCAGTTCTAATGAGGTCAATGAACCTCGAACCTATTATATACAGAGTCTTCCTGACCCAGGGATCGAACCGGGGTCCCCTACATTGCAGGCGGATTCTTTACCCACTGAGCTAAATCTACTGTATGATGCAGGGAGCTCAAATCTGGTGCTCTGTGATAACCTAGACGGGTGGGATGGGGTGGGAGGTGGGAAGAAGGTTCAGAAGAGAGGGGACATACGTGTACCTGTGGCTGATTCAGATTGATATATGGCGGAAGCCAACACAGTATTGTAAAGCAATTATCATCTTTCAATGAAAGAAAAATAAAATTTAAAAAACTCACATCAACCTCATCAGTTGTTATCACAAACCCCATTTTACCAACTACCACAAACACCAAAAAGCTCTCCAGCAGAAAAAAGCAGGGGAGACCTAGTTGAGTTGGTTCTGAGTCCAAAAGGCACCATGGAAGGCCAATGGCCCCATCCCCAGCTCTGCCTCTGTGGAGAGAGATTAAAAGGCTCCATAGAAATGTCTTTTTTCCACCTTCCATCAGCTGGTTCAGAATGGCCCACTTCAGTCAAGTTTGGATAACTTCATTCTGTTCCAGCCACTCATTGAAGTAAAATCTTCCCAAGTCTCTGCGATGAAATTTGACTTTTGTCTTTTTCATTGAGCTCACATCTAGAAAGGGCTATCATGACTGCGAAACAGGTGCTGGTGTCAGAGGCAAGGCCCAGGGGATTAGCATAGTTCTGTTCCTGGCTGGAGCCAGGGCTGGGGTGAGGGTGTCTGTGAAGAGGATGCACACGCTCTCCCAGGTTGAGGGGGTGATGGGCTGACAGCCCAGAGAGATCTGTAGATTATGGAAGACTTGCTCTGACTCTGCAGAATTCTGGGGAGTGTGTGTCCATGGCCACAAAGACCGTCAGGAGGCCCACTGTATTTAATTATTAGTGGTAGGTGAGGCAAATTCCTTAATGCAAATGCATGATTGCACATATTTCTTTCAAAGTCCACTCAGGGACATCAACATCATTTTCACTGCCAAGGATGCTCCAAACTTCCCAAGTTCACATAACCAGCAAGCGGCCGACCCAGGACAAGGGCTCCTTCCTCTGTCATCCCCATGTTTTGTGCCTGTTTGTCCCTCTGGATGGAGCTGCACCATCCATTGGAAATAGAATGTGACCCACGAATGGGACCCACGAAGGCAATGTTTACAAAGACACGTGTACCCCAATGTTCACCACAGCACTGTTTATAATAGCCAGGACATGGAAGCAACCTAGATGCCCATTAGCAGATGAATGGATAAGAAAGCTGTGGTACATATACACAATGGAGTATTACTCAGCCATTAAAAAGAATACATTTGAATCAGTTCTAATGAGGTGGATGAAACTGGAGCCTATTATACAGAGTGAAGTAAGCCAGAAAGAAAAACACCAATACAGTATACTAATGCATATATATGGAATTTAGAAAGATGGTAACAATAACCCTGTGTACGAGACAGCAAAAGAGACACTGATGTATATATCAGTCTTATGGACTCTGTGGGAGAGGGAGAGGGTGGGGAGATTTGGGAGAATGGCATTGAAACATGTATAATATCATGTATGAAACGAGCCGCCAGTCCAGGTTCGATGCACGATACTGGATGCTTGGGGCTGGTGCACTGGGACGACCCAGAGGGAGGGTATGGGGAGGGAGGAGGGGGGAGGGTTCAGGATGGGGAACACAGGTATACCTGTGGCAGATTCATTTCGATATTTGGCAAAACTAATACAATATTGTAAAGTTTAAAAAAAATAAATAAATTGGATGCTAAAAAAAAAAAAAACCAAAACAGAAAATTCATTTTAGCCATATCTTTTTTTTAGTTACTAAGTCTGTTTATTTAAAAAAATTTTTTTTTTTTTGCAACACCTGTGGCTTGCAGAAGGGCAGAAGGGCATGGCAACCAACTCCAGTAATCCCCGGAGAATTCAATGGACAGAGGAGGCTGGTGGGCTACAGTCCATGGGGTCGCAAAGAGCTAGACATGACTGAGAGAATAACACTTTTGTTTTTGCAGCTGGTGGGATCCTAGTTCCCCAACTTGGGATTGAACCCATACTCCCCCTGCAGTGGACACACAGAGCCTTAACCACTGGACTGCCAGGGAAGTCCCAATCAATTATCTTTCATCTGGAATAGTTGCCCAGCTTTTCTTAGGTCTCTTATGACCTTAACCTTTTTATTTATTTATTTTTGAAGTATAGTTGATTTACAGTGTTTATCAATCTCTGCTGTACAGCTAAACTCAGTTATACACATACAGACATTCTATTTTTTAAATAGTCTTTTCCATTATGGTTTATCACAGGTATTGAACATAGTTCCCTGTGCTATATGGTAGGACCATGGTGTTTATCCATCCTCTATATAATAGTTGACATCTGCTAATCCCAAACTCTTAGTCTTTCCCTCCCCAGTGATCCCAAATAGTACTGTCTCTATATCTGACCAGTATTAGAAATTATTAATGAGATATTTTACATTCTTTCCTGCATACATTGTCTCTGAGATCCAGTATGGATTCTACACTGATGGCCGCCTCCATTTGAACTGGCCATAGGTCGAGTGCTCATGGCCACACATGGCCAGACAGTTCAGGCCTGGAGGTTGGCCTCTCCACTCGTACGTCATCCCCTCAGAGAGGCTTCCCTGAACCCCCAACCAGAATGGCACCCCACACTCCTTCTGTGTCTTCCATCACATCATCCTATTTAATTGCCTACATGGTATGTAGCTGTATTTGCTGGTCTTGCTATTGTGGTATGTTAATTTTTCTTTTTACGATCTGTCTCTCTCAACAGGATGCAAATCCCAACAGGCATTTACTTCCATGTGACAGGCAAAGAGAATAGTGCGTGGGACCAAGGAGGTGCTCAGAAAATAAAACAATGTGTTGAGCAGGTGAGTGAATGGACAGCTGAATGAAAGGATGTTGAGTCCAAGACTAATCATCAGGGTTATGTCAGGACCCAAAAATTGTGGAGTACATCTCTCTTCTCCATGCCCACCCCACACCAGCCCTCCACCAGGTAGCATCTCCTCACTCCAGTAATTTATAAATTGGGGGTTCCCTCCCCCAGCCATCTTTCTTCATATTCCAAGAGTTTGATGGCTTGTTGCCTATTCTAAGTTCTCTCCATGCTGATACTTCAAGAAAAAGAAAGATCCTGGGTCTGTGTATATCTATTTTTCATTGATGCTAATTTGCCTATTCTTATGTAATTTGTAAGGTGGCAAAGGCCTGACATACTACCTCAGTCTGCAGAGCCAGGGCTCTTTATCAGCTGCTGTCTGCTGCAGCTGTTGAATAATTCTTGGCTGCCTGTAAACAGCAGTCTACCAAATTCATTAAACCTGATGTGCACAGTCATTCACCAGACAGATGAACCAAATTCATTAAACCTGATGTGCATAGTCCACCTGGTACAGCATCCTAGGATGAGGGACCCTACACATTACATATTCCTGGAGTCACTCTCTAACCCTCAGTCCACAACTGGGGAATGGCAACCCTTGATGGTCAAAACTTGAATTACAGACCTGTCCTACTGTGAATGCAAGTTTCCCAGAGTGGTGAGACATATATGATGTAAACTTCTCTCTGGGCTTCCTTCTAGCTTAGAAATCTGCGTCAGATATGCCTGTTTCCTTCGTTGGACCCTGAACTCCTTGTGGGATCATCTCTGCCATCACAATTCCTATCCTTGGGTCTGACATATAGGATGTGTGTGTTGGAAGAATAAATGAACCCAGTGAGGCTTCAAACCATTCATTCATTCAAAGTTCTTAATTGAACATCTACTATGTGCTGAATTCTAGTCTAGGCATCTGAGACAAGTTCCCTCCCTGTTCTCTTACAGCTTATCTGCTCCCACAGAGCTCTAATTTTGTGAACTTTTTTTTTCCAAAGGATACCAAAAGGTTATTTTGTTCCTGTTAGTGTGATAACCCCCTATAGACATTTAGCCCAGTAGTGAGAACATGGACTCAGTAGTCCGACACCCCTGGAGTCAGATCCTTGCTCTGTCGTGTACCCTCTGGTTCACTTCTCCATCTGTAAAGGAAGATAATGATAAGCCTCACATCAAGTGTGGCTGGGGCATGGAAGGAGACAGTGCTTCTAAACGGCTTAATGTGGTTCCTAGCCTGGGCTTCACAAGCATGCAAGGCATGTTTTGACACTGGATAGGGTGCAGTTTGGTAGGAAATGAGGCTGAAGAGTGAGTTTGGGGTTGGGCCAGAAAAACCACAGACTGACCCAGGTGAGTGATTTCCAAAGGCTGGGATTTTACTGTGTGGGTCTTGGAAGACAGTGGGAAGGGGCCAAGAAGGTGCCATGGCACCAGTTGCAGGATTTCTGGTGTTAAGTAATTAACACTTAGATGCCATGAAGATTCAGAAATGCCAAGAATCAGGGCAGCAGGCCCTTGTGACCAGGAAGAGTCACAGGAAGAGCCCCTGCCTCCACAGTCTCAGAGATAGTTGTCCAGTGGCTTCTGGTAGGGGAAGGAGGGAGGACAGGACACCTCCCACCAGAGCTCATCCTTCTTTCCAGAAAAATACAGACTCCCAGAACCCCTTGGGACTAGGAGGGCTGCCCCAGGACAATAGGACAGCAAAGGTTTCAGAGCCTGTGCTCTGAGGTCAGATTATCCAGGTTAGATTTTTGATTCTGTCACTTATAACTGTGTGACATTGGCAAGTCTGTTCTCCATCAGCCTCAGTTTTCCCATATGTAAAATGCTGCTGCTGCTGCTAAGTCACTTCAGTCGTGTGTGACTCTGTGTGACCCTATGAACAGCAGCCCACCAGGCTCCTCTGTCCATGGGATTCTCCAGGCAAGAATACTGGAGTGGGCTGCCATTTCCTTCTCAGGGACAATATTAATACCCATTCTGTGGTATTTTCGTGAGGTTAAAATGAGATAATTTGTGTACAGCATTTAGGACAGTGCACAGTATGTAGGAATTCCCCAGTGAATCCCCTTCAGAAGTCCTTTTCCCCCGGTCTCTCATCTTCTGTCTTTTGCATTCCCATCTCTCCAGGGTCCTCACTTCATGCTGATGTTCCTAGCTTGGATTCAGGCCAATGAGTCTCATTGCTGGGATCCTCAGAGTTTCTTCATAGAGATGCAAGAAGGATAAATCTTGTAATAATATTGATAACTTCTCATAGCATAACCAGAGTGCATGGGCTTCCCTGGTGGCTCAGACGGTAAAGAATCTGTCTGCAATGCAGGAGACATGGGTTTGATCACTGGGTTGGGAAGCTCTCTTGGAAAAGGGAAGGGCAATTCATTCTAGTATTCTTGCCTGGAGAATTCATGGACAGAGGAGCCTGGTGGGCTACAGTCCATGGCGTCACAAAGAGTCAGACACAATTGAACAATTAACGTACACACACACAACATAACCTGAGTGCATGGCTAGGTTATAAGCTCCCCCTAGCCCTGCCACCCCCAACTCTGATGGAAGTGGGGGCAGGGTGAAGGAGATAAAAGAAAGATCAGGGGAAAATGGGGAAAATGGATCCTCTATCTCAAATAAAAAATAAACAATTGGAATTATCTGTTTTTATTATATGCTTATTATTTAGTGCCATGTAGTTACTAACAGCTTTAGTCAAATTGGAATCACAAGTGATATTTGTGTTGGTACTCTTTTATCAAATTATTTTTGAAACATCCCAACAATCATATTTTAGGAAATAAAAAAATAATGTGTATTCGTGAAAGGTTCTCGTGAAGGAAGTTCAACTGAAGGGAATAAATTCACAATTTAAAAAATGTGAGTAGAGGCATTACTTCTGGGTAGAAGATTTTTTAATATTTACTTATTTATTTGGCTGCATCAGGTCATGGCATGTGACCTGACCAGGGATGGAACCTGGGCTGCCTGTATTGGGAACGTGAAGTCTCAACCACTGGACCACCTGGCAAGTTCCATACACTGATTTTTTTTTTAATTAAGAGAAAACAGTAAAGGCCCTTAAAAAAAAAAAAAAAAGTGAGCCTGGGACCTTAAAATAAAATGAGATGATAAACTCTTTGCTGGCAAAGTTGCAATTTCTCTGTTGGATTTTGGATCTGGCTTTTATTATTAAGGTTGGTGCTGAAAGCTGGCATTTTGACAGGAACATGGAGCGTTTGTCACTATCTGGGAAAGAGATAGATGTTGAATGACATTTCGGAAGAAATGTATACATTTTGGGTCTAAGTGCTTTCTCCTTACCAGGAAAATTCCACTAGCAGGTAACTGATTGGTTATCTTGAGTTTCCAATTCTCATGGCTATTTAAATGAAAACAGAATTAAAGTTTTTTCTTCTTTTTCTTCTCTTTTACCTTTGGGGAAAATAGAAATATTTTTCTATGGGCAGCATCCTTTGCAGATAAGGGCAAGGCTAGAAAAACCCAATGGAGCCTTCTCTATGCCCAGAGGTGAAGCAACTGGGGGGCCATGGAATACACCTCTCATGGGGCAGCTGAGATCCACGATCAGGACAGAGATAATTTCTGTCTCCAATTCCCACTTATTAATGCAAATAACTCAGGCGAGAAATGTGGCAACGAGATAGGATGTCAGGAACGTCACCCAGGAGACCTGGGTTTCTCTAGCTGTGGTATTTCCCAGCTGTGAGATGCATGGCGGGTCACTTCCCATACCTGGCTTCTCTGTGAAAACAGGTATAATGGACTAGACACCCCCGCCCCCTTCGCTTTGAGAATCAACTCTGATGAAAAGGTGGGAAAAGTCTAGCATGCTATGCAAATATATGCAGCTGTGATTATGGTGCTGTCTGTGGTCCTGAAGGGGCAAGAGAAAGCCTGCAATTAGAGGCAGGTGCTTCCCCCGTGGATCAGATGGTAAGAATCCGACTGCAGTGCAGAAAACCTGGGTTCGATCTCTGGATCAGGAAGATCCCCTGGAGAAGGACAGGGCAACCCATGCCAGTACTCTTGCCTGGAGAATCCCATGGACAGAGGAGCCTGGCAGGCTATGGTCCATGGGGTTGCAAAGAGTCAGACATGACTGAAGCCACTGAGCACACAGCATGCCCAAACAAGAGGAAGATGGAGGCCAGCCGAGGGTGCGGGTTGACTGCACCAGTAGAGGGCTGGCTTATGCCTGTTACACTGAATTAAATTTAGGTGTAGTTTCTTTCCTTGGATTTTACTCTCCCCAAAGCTCAGACACTGCCTCCCTCATCTAGATTACTGAATAGTTATAAAAGATTAGTGACCTGCCATAAGTAAGAGGTCAAGGTCTCTGTTCATGGCAGCCTAACTGTATGAGTTGTTTTGCATGATGGTCACTCTTGGTCTTCCACACCTGCTTTCTTTCTTCCTGCCCTGACTTTCCATTCAGCTATGTCCTTCTCTAGCTCCCAGGGAGACCAATAAAAGTCAAACCCAAAGCTACTGAAACTTGGGGAGGTCGTCCTTACCAAAACAAGAATCTCTAGGGGCAAAAAATCAAGTGATGACTCCAACTCTTCCCTAAGGATAGAGATTAGGCTGAGAAATCCCTTCTTTCCAATGCACAGCAGTGCTTTGGATGTTTAGATGTTAATATCAGCTTAATTGAGTATCCACAGCAAAAGTCCCTCAAGGTTTTTTGGTAATCATTTCCAACTTTCCGGGGCTAATTCCTGTGTCAAGTTTATGAAGATCCTGGCAGTGTTGAACTTTCCAAGAGCCCTGTAGTCCTTGGAAAACAATGATGCTTAAGAAGTGTGCTGTGCTGAGTTGCTTTAGTCATGTCTGATTCTTTGCGACCCCTTGGGCCACAGCCCGCCAGACCCCTCTGTCCATGGGATTCTTCAGGCAAGAATACTGGAGTAGGTTGCCATGTCCTCTTTCAGGGAATCTTCCCAACCCAGGGATCAAACCCGTGTCTTATGTCTCCTGCATTGGCAGGTAGGTTCTTAACCAGGAATGCCATCTGGGAAGCCCAAATATTTATTTATTTGGCTGCTCTGGGTCTTAGTTGAGGCACATAGGATCTTTTTTGTTGTTGATGTAGCATGCGGGCTTCTCTCTAGTTGTGATGTGGGCTTAGTTGCCTCATGGCTTGTGGGATCTTAGTTCCAAGATCAGGTACTGAACCCCGGTCCTCTGTATTGCAAGGCAGATTCTTAACCACTGGACCACCAGGGAAGTATCCTCACTCTTTAGCTTCCCAGGGAAATGAATAAGCACACAGGACCACCTTGTTCTTGCACATCCCAAGATAAGACTCACCTCTACATCTCCCAATGACACAAATATGGCAGTCCCCATCTTTTCTCATGATCCCCCGTAAGACTTGTCAATGACTTCCTTGCCTCCCTGCCTCTGTAAAACCTGAGACCCCTTCCTTTCAGTGGAGGCATTCTCATTAATGAATGTTCCTGCTATTGCAATAGCCTGACTGAAATCATCTCCTTTATTGTCTGGAGCATTTTATCTTTGACAACCCAAGTTGAATCATTTTTGTCAAACCAGAGGGAAATTCAGGTCCCCATCAAGGCCATAAAGGACTAGAAGCAAGAAGGTTATAGGGAATCAGCAGGCAAGTCCTTAACAAATGAGCTACAGCTAGGCTGAGGAAGGGACAAAAGGAAAATTTGTATGCAAATAGATCAGCATTCAAGCCTTTCCACTTTAAGGCAAGCATCGCATCCTTGGCAATGAGCAGAGAACGGATGTGAGGTAATAAAAGATGTCCTTGTTGGCAATACATTTTCTCTATTTTATTACAATCCTAAATCCTATAATCCATGTCAACCTTCTAGAGACCCTAGAAACTAACACGAACACAGCCAACGGCTGGGAGAAGAGAATCAGACTGGGAACTGTGGGATATATCCAAAATTTTTGACTTTGGGAGCCATATCCTTCAATGCTGGTGTTTCCCAAGATTCTATTTGAAAGCCAGAAATGTCTGGGAGTTTCACCTCTCACTCCAATGGCTCCTGACAATGACTAGCAAAAAAGTATGACGTCTACTGTCTTTCCCTTAAGGTTTGGGGATAAGTTTTGGTCCAGAGACAGGTATGGGTTCAGGCTGAATTTGGAACTTCTCCCACAACTGCTCCTTGAAACTTCTTCCCCTTCCCTATCGTAATGTCTCCACTCCCTTACTGGACTGGTTCCTTAAAAAATCACATGTACCTGAATCCTTCATTTAGGGTCTGCTTCTGAGTGACCTGATCTAAGACAGTCCACTGAACCCCCATATTAAAGAAGATCAAACAAGTGGATCCTATAGGAAATCAACCCTGAATATTCATTGGAAGGACTGATGCTGAAGCTGAAGCTCCAATACCTTGGCTACCTCATGTGAAGAGCTGACTCATTAGAAAAGACTCTGATGATGGTAAAGATAAAAGGCAGGAGGAAAAGGTAGCAACAGAGGATTAGATGGTTTGATGGCATCATTGACTCAATGGACATGAGTTTGAGCAAACTCCAAGAGATAGTGAAGGACAGGGAAGCCTGATGTGCTGCAGTCCATGGGGTTGCAAAAAGTTGGACATGACTTAGTTCTGGAACAGCAACACTGAAGGAAGAAAGCAAAGGGAAGAGGGAGGGAGGAAGGGAGGAAAGAAGACAGGGTGGGAGGGATAAATGCTTTCTTTGTAGGAAGACAGCTGAGGGGCAATAGCAAGAATCCTCGAATCATTGGCAGTCCTGTCTCTCAATTCTAGTTCTGCCACTTGGGAGTTGTTTAGTATGTTGCTCCTCTAACATGTGACTCAATTTCCTCTCAGTAAAGACTTCAATGACTTAAGGTTGGTGCAGTAATTAAGGTAATGCTATTGAGTGGACCCAACACATGGCTCCAAAATCACTGCAGATGGTGACTGCAGTTATGAAATTAAAAGATGCTTACTCATTGGAAGGAGAGTTATGACCAACCTAGATAGCATATTCAAAAGCAGAGACATTACTCTGCCAACAAAGGTTCGTCTAGTCAAGGCTATGGTTTTTCCTGTGGTCATGTATGGATGTGAGAGTTGGACTGTGAAGAAGGCTGAGCACTGAAGAATTGATGCTTTTGAACTGTGGTGTTGGAGAAGACTCTTGAGAGTCCCTTGGACTGCAAGGAGATCCAACCAGTCCATTCTGAAGGAGATCAGCCCTGGGATTTCTTTGGAAGGAAAGATGTTAAAGCTGAAACTCCAGTACTTTGGCCACCTAATGTGAAGAGTTGACTCATTGGAAAAGACTCTGATGGTGGGAGGGATTGGGGGCAGGAGGAGAAGGGGACGACAGAGGATGAGATGGCTGGATGGTATCACTGACTTGATGGACGTGACTGTGAGTGAACTCCAGGAGTTGGTGATGGACAGGGAGGCCTGGTGTGCTGCGATTCATGGGGTCGCAAAGAGTCGGAGAGGACTGAGCGACTGAACTGAACTGAACTGAACACATGGCCAGACCGGCTCATTCAAACACACCATGTGAGGTCTATAGGTGAACTGTCTTCTTTAGTGTGAAGCTGATCCCTGAATTTTCCCTCTCCTGTTCCAAAGAGAGATGTTTACCTAAATCTTTCTCCTCCCTTAACTATGACCCGTGGGTCTAGGTAGTAGAAACTAAAACAGGAAAATAGTATGGACTTAGTTCAGAACATTTCAAAGCCTCAGGGGCACCCAAATCACCTGGAGTCTTTGTTAAAAATATAGAGTCTCAGATTCCCCCAAGAGATTCTGGTTCTGGGCGTGTGAGCTGGCCCCAGAAGCCCAAGCTTTTTATAAGCTCTACTTATAAAGGCTGGTGATTCTTAGTTTTTGAGGCATGGCCCTAAGTTCGGAGACCAATTCTTCATCACAGTCCTCTCTGCCTTTGATGTTCTGAGTTCTGTCTTCCTGTGTGCACTGCAGTCCCCACCAGTTCTTTCCAACATGGGCTGGACACTCAGTGTCACTCCACAGACCTCTGCTGCTTTGCCAAGCTCTCCAGTCCAGCTGCCTCTCAGTCTACAGGGCCCTGTTGGGTTGACGCTTTGCTCTGCACATTGATGAAGTCATTCATGGATGTCAAAGAGCCCTTGTCCATTTAGGGCAAAACAAATGAGCTGGTGTTTCTGAGAAGCCCTGAGATGACACAAATGATCAATCATAACATGCAGTGGGTCCACCTAGCCTTGGAAGGTGACAGATCCATTAGGGCTGATTAAGACCAAGAATGACAAGAAGCCAAGGTATGGCTTCGGTCTCAATAAGGCCAGAGTCTGGCTTCTGAATTTGACCTTGAATGCTATCATCTCTAGTCATCACATGTTTGAGTACCTAGTCACTTACGCCTCAACCAAGGTATTAGGTAATTATATTCAGTGCTCACTGCAGCTTGGTCAACAGTGCCAAGTTCCTGAAACACAGCCTCCTTGCCCATCTACATCATTCTGCTGGACATAAAATGGATATGGGAGGAGAATGCATTTATGCTTCATAAGACTTTCTTGCTTTCAGATTATCCATTTTACCTCCCGAGAAGCACTGACATCTAGTCTAGGGATCAGCAGACTTTTTCTGCAAAGGGCTAAATAGTTTAGGCTTTGTGGACCAGATGGCCTGTGCAACAATGACTCAACTTTGCCATCATAACATCAAATTAGCCTCAGGCAATGAGGCAAACAGAAGTGGCTGTCACTGTATTGTAATCAAACTTCCGATGGTAGACTAGACTGGATTTGGTTCATGGGCCAGAGTTTGTAGACTATTCCATCTTTATTCAGCTTCACTCACTCCACAAATATTTATTGAGCATCTCCACATGCCAGGCACCATCTCAGGCTCTGGGGTTATAGCAGTGGGGCAAGACCAATACTGTTTCTTCTCTCCTGGAGTCTATCATTGGATAGTGGGGAACAAGTAATCAATAACTAATCATGGGACTTCCCTGATTGTCCAGTGGTTAAGAATTTGCCTTGCAATGCAGGAGGCTCACGTTTGATCCCTGGTTGGGGGAACTAAGATCCCACATGCCTTAGTGCAAAAGATCCCGCATGACACAATGGAGATCCCATGTGCCACAACTGAGACCCGTTGCAGCCAAATAAAGAAAGCAAAAAGGGCAAGCTGGGTTGGGAGTGAGTGACAGGGGTTTAGAAGTGATGGTAAAGGTGTGGGGCGGGGGTGCGGTGAGGATGCGGAAGAACAAGAGAGGTCCTGAGGCGAAAGGAATTTGGCCCATCAAGAGATTCAGTGCAACTGTTGCCCCAAGAAGGAGGAAGAGAAGTAGCAGATTCAGAGTTTGGAGCTTCTAACTAAATATTTTTTACCTCCTCCTAGAAGTAATGGGAAGTCTCTGAAGTGTTTTAAAGCTGGAGAATGGCATGAGGAGAATAAGGTTTCAGAACAATTTATTTGGCCACAGTTTGGAGAACAGACAGGGGACAATCATAAATCCCAGGTGAAGGCTCCTGCAGCACTTGACCAATTTTGGTATAACACAAACTTTCACTTTGCTTCTCCTCTTTTTGCCAACCTCACTCATGAAACCTGGGATTGGGATGTCTATGTCTGAGGTCCCTTCATCGTGGCAAGCCAGGCCCCTCACTGTGAATGCACATCCCTGGGGATGCTTCTGGTCTTGAGGACCAGTGTTTCTGTTTCCAAGTTTGGGGAACCATTGTTTCCATTGTGCATGGGGTTCCAGTAGGGAAGGGTGGGTGCTAAGGCTGGAGAGCTGGGCTGGAGTCAGATAGTGCAAGCCTGTTAATTAAGGGGTGTAGACTCATAGAAACCATAGCCCTTCCCTCATGACACTGTGAGGCACTGCATTTCAAGGCAACCTGGACCTTCTGAAGTTTTCCTTAAAGCCAATTCAAGTAATGATCATTTCGCTGATGTCTTTTGAAGATGGTATGGCATTGCTGAGCGTCTGCATCTACTAAGGCGTTTAATATCTCTACTTGCAATGCACTTATATGTAGATCATTCAGCAGAACAGACCTTCTCCCTGAAAGAACTAATTGCAGTTTTCAAATGCCATTTTCATTTGCTATTTGGCAGGGATACCACAGTCACGGTCTTCCTATTTCTATTAAGCACAAGGGCTGGGACAAAGTCATTCTGGTTTCTTGTTGGCAAGCCTGCATTTCAGACTGTCAGCAGTGGTACTTTTGAGGCAATCGAGAGGTGAAGCCAGCCTTTGAGATGGCCCCCAAGGATTACACTTCCTTCTGCTCATACAATTGTGGTTTACCTTCTCACACTGTACAGTAAGTCCCCTACATATGAATCTTCAAGTTGTGAACTTTCAAAGATGCAACCATCTGTTCCCTCAATAAAGATTTACCGTATAGCAGAGGGAACCATACTCAATAACTTAAAATCAACTATAATGGGAAAAAATTTTAAAGAAGACTCTAATTGGCCTGAGTTATATCCTTTTTGGATCCCAACTCCCTGCAGAAAGAAGTCCTCTGATTGGTCAACCTCAGTCACATGACCACTCTCTAGTGGAGGTAGGGGCAGAGAAGGATGCCATGATTCACAGCCTCCCAGGGACAATGTGGCATTCCCAAAGTGTGGTCCCTGAAGTAAGAGTTGGGCGCTGTTACCAAAAGGAGGAAGTGATGCTGGGCTGATAAGAACACTGGCTACACACAAAGCCAAGAGATCAAGCTCTTCAACCCTCTTCATTGGACGAAAAGGATGAATAAACACCTGTGAGTGTCTACGGAGACTTACCCTTACAATCATACAGAACTGAGAAAGAAACACATTTTTCATTCTTTCAATTCCTTAATTTTTAAATTTTTGGTTGCACCGTGCGGCATGTGGGATCTTAGATCCCTGGCCAAAGATTAACCCCTTATTCCTTGCATTGGGAGGTGAAGTCTTAGCCCCTAGACCACCGGGAAAGTCCCTGTCTTTCAATTCCTAAGCATTCAATTTGCTGAGCTGAGGGTGGGGACTGAAATGAACAAGCAGTGCCCTTCCCAGGGCTAATTATTTTGGAGACTTTGCAGATGAGTTCATTGCTGAGATTTAGATTCATTAAACTTATCTTAGCCCCTGGGGAAATTTCTCCATGGTATTCTAGGTTTTTAAATGAGCACAACTCCAGGCAAACAACAGGAACACACATTCTCTGTGTTATGGTGGCCTAACCCCAAGGAGCTAATACTACTTAGTAGCATGGTTTGGAAAAGGTGGAAGATTCCCTTAGGATGGGACTAGCCTTTATTTTATGAGCATAACAATAAAGCAGTGGAGAAGTCTGCTGTAGAAGGCTGATGGCAAAGCTCAGGGTATGAAATCCTCTTTCACTGGGAGAGCATTCCCTCTGGAAAATGTCACTCACCCTTTACCCTAATTTCTGGGAAGCACCTCATTTCTATCTGTTAGCTTGTGTCTCTTTGCCTGTGTCTTGGTTTCCACTTTAACCAGATCACATGGGTACTGGATCACTTTGCCCTTGAGAGCTGCTCACCTCAATTGGGCTGCTTTTAAAGTTTTGCATTTAGGGACCTCTCTTAGAAAAAGAGCTCAGACCCCACCCAAATCTTGTCTGAGAAAGATTCAACAGTTGTGACAAGTCAGAGATCTTCCCATCTTTTGCTTCCACAGGGAGAGGAAAGTGGAACCACAGCCAACTTTCTATGAAATGTAATTTTCCAAAGGGGTGGCTCCATCTTGCAGCTAGACATGGAGGAAATATGCAATGGGAAACGCTGAGGTGTTCTAAGGACAGCCAGGGCTGACCTCTGCCTTGTTGATCATCCAAAGCTCACTGCCCTCCTTCATGGTTCAGGATGGGGAGCACATGTATACCTGTGATGGATTCATTTTGATATTTGGCAAAACTAATAAAATTATGTAAAGTTTAAAAATAAAATAAAATAAAAAAAAAAAAACAAAGCTCACTGCCCTCCTTCATGTCCTGTTGGGCTCACTCTCCCAAACCCACCTCACTGACCGCACCCCAAAGTCAGAGGAAACAAGTGTGGGTGGGGAAAAATCATACATGCAATTGACATGGGAAGATGTGAAAGAATAAACTGCTTTCTGCTAACATGTGGCTCCAATGAGTTTAATAGACTCATGAAGGCTTTTTCATAGTCCTTGGCATCATGGTCAGCAGCTTTTAAGTTGCCCCCCAACGACTTCCCCTTCCTGGTATTGATATCCTTGTATAATCTCCTCTTCTCAACTATGGATGTAACCTAGGGACTCACTTCTAGCCAGTAGAACAGAGCAGAAGTGATGGGATGTTACTTTCTAGAAGAGGTTCCACGGAGACGGTGGCTTCCATCCTGAGCCCTTGTTATGGGCTCACGTGTCCACCTGCCAGGTGGTGAGCTGCCCTTGGGCAGCCAAGGAAGAGGTGATGGGCTCAATCCACCAGTCCAGGGACTGAGTCCTGACCACAATCCTGTTCGGGAATTTGGAAGCAAATCCTTCCTCAGGCTGAGACTGGTTTAGACCAAGACATTGATCTAAGTCCTGTGAGGGTAACTGGGGCAGAGATGCCCAGTTAACCTGTGGTCAGATTTCTGATCCACAGAGATGAAGAAAACATATGAGTGTTGTTGAAAGCCACTCAATTTTGGGTGCTTTGTTATGCAGAAACAGATAATCTCTCTATAATCTATTATAGATTATGATTTATAATCTTTCACCTATAATCTATTATCTATAAATACCTATCTATCATTTCTCATCTGTCTATCCATGTATAATCTATCTATCTAATATCTAGCTATCATTTCTCACCTATTTCTCATCTATCTCTCTTTTCTATCTATTTATCTATCTCCTATCTATCTATAATTTCTTTTTCTCTTTCTCAATCTACATACTTGTCAGGTAGCTATATGGCTTCTCTCTTATAGAAACTGAGGCTCAGAGAACTGAGTAACCTACTTCCTGTCTCCTTGGAAGGCAGGACTCCTATTAGTTGAGACTCTGCTCTTCACCTGACATTCTATTCTGTGTGGCCTCTATGTGCCCTTGTTGAATCCTCATCTCTTCCCTGAGAGGTGAAGTGAAAGTCGCTCAGTCATGTCCGACTCTTTGCAACCCCATGGACTATACAGTCCATGGAATTCCCCAGGCCAGAATACTGCGGTGGGCAGCCTTTCCCTTCTCCAGGGGATCTTCCCAATCCAGGAATTGAACCAGGGTCTCCTGCACTGCAGGTGGATTCTTTACCAGCTGAGCTACCAGGGAAGCCCTCAAAAGGTTTGACCCGCTTTAATTTAAGGTTCCAGCGTGTGCTTCTTCCAGCCCAGTGTTTCTCATGATGTACTCTGCATATAAGTTAAATAAACAGGGTGACAATATACAGCCTTGATGTACTCTTTTTCCTATTTGGAACCAGTCTGTTGTTCCCTGTCCAGTTCTAACTGTTGCTTCCTGATCTGCATACAGGTTTCTCAAGAGGCAGGTCAGGTGGTCTGGTATTCCCATCTCTTTCAGAATTTTCCACAGTGTATTGTGATCCACACAGTCAAAGGCTTTGGCATAGTCAATAAAGCAGAAATAGATGTTTTTCTGGAACTCTCTTGCTTTTTCCATGATCCAGCAGATGTTGGCAATTTGATCTCTGGTTCCTCTGCCTATTCTAAAACCAGCTTGAACATCTGGAAGTTCACAATTCATGTATTGCTGAAGCCTGGCTTGGAGAATTTTGAGCATTACTTTACTAGTGTGTGAGATGAGTGCAATTGTGCGGTAGTTTGAGCATTCTTTGGTATTGCCTTTCTTTGCGATTGGAATGAAAACTGACTTTTCCAGTCCTGTGGCCACTGCTAAGTTTTCCAAATTTGCTGGCATATTGAGTGCAGCACTTTCACAGCATCATCTTTCAGGATTTGAAATAGCTCAACTGGAATTCCATCACCTCCACTAGCTTTGTTCATAGTGATGCTTTCTAAGGCCCACTTGACTTCACATTCCAGGATGTCTGGCTCTAGGTGAGTGATCGCACCATCATGATTATCTTGGTCGTGAAGATCTTTTTTGTACAGTTCTTCTGTGTATTCCTGCCACCTCTTCTTAATGTCTGCTGCTTCTGTTAGGTCCATACCATTTTTGTCCTTTATCGAGCCCATCTTTGCATGAAATGTTCCCTTAGTAGCTCTAATTTTCTTGAAGAGATCTCTAGTCTTTCCCATTCTGTTGTTTTCCTCTATTTCTTTGCATTGATCTCTGAGGAAGGCTTTCTTATCTCTCCTTGCTATTCTTTGGAACTCTGCATTCAGATGCTTGTATCTTTCCTTTTCTCCTTTGCTTTTTGCTTCTCTTCTTTTCGCAGCTATTTGTAAGGCCTCCTCAGACAGCCATTTTGCTTTTTTGCATTTCTTTTCCATGGGGATGGTCTTGATCCCTGTCTCCTGTACAATGTCACGAACCTCCGTCCATAGTTCATCAGGCACTCTATCTATCAGATCTAGTCCCTTAAATCTATTTCTCACTTCCACTGTATAATCATAAGGGATTTGATTTAGGTCATACCTGAATGGTCTAATGGTTTTCCCTACTTTCTTCAATTCAAGCTGGAATCAAGATTGCCGGGAGAAATATCAATAACTTCAGATATGCAGATGACACAACCCTTATGGCAGAAAGTGAAGAGGAACTAAAAAGCCTCTTGATGAAAGTGAAAGTGGAGAGTGAAAAAGTTGGCTTAAAGCTCAACATTCAGAAAACAAAGATCATGGCATCTGGTCCCATCACTTCATGGGAAATAGATGGGGAAACAGTGGAAACTGTCAGACTTTATTTTTTTGGGCTCCAAAATCACTGCAGATGGTGACTGCAGCCATGAAATTAAAAGACGCTTACTCCTTGGAAGGAAAGTTATGATCAACCTAGATAGCATATTGAAAAGCAGAGACATTACTTTGCCAACAAAAGTCCGTCTAGTCAAGGAAGGCTATGGTTTTTCCTGTGGTCATGTATGGATGTGAGAGTTGGACTGTGAAGAAGGCTGAGTGCCGAAGAATTGATGCTTTTGAACTGTGGTGTTGGAGAAGATTCTTGAGAGTCCCTTGGACTGCAAGGAGATCCAACCAGTCCATTCTGAAGGAGATCAGCCCTGGGATTTCTTTGGAAGGAATGATGCTAAAGCTGAAACTCCAATACTTTGGCCACCTCATGCGAAGAGTTGACTCATTGGAAAAGACTCTGATTCTGGGAGGGATTGGGGGCAGGAGGAGAAGGGGACGACAGAGGATGAGATGGCTGGATGGCATCACTGACTCGATGGATGTCAGTCTGAGTGAACTCCAGGAGTTGGTGATGGACAGGGAGGCCTGGCATGCTGCAATTCATGGGGTCGCAAAGAGTGGGACACAACTGAGTGACTCTGAACTGAACTGAACTGAATTTCAGGTTCCAACTCTCACATAATCCAGTGAATATGTCCCATTCACTAGTTAACAAGCAATAAGGTAAATCTTCCCATCTGGGAATAAAAACTTCATCAACCTTAATCTCTTTTAAAGAGTGGCATTTTATCTCACAAATCGAGGTAGCTCTTTTAAATCCTCCATTTAGAAATGAGAAACTAGATAAGAGAGGTTCAGCATCTTTTCTAATGACACATAATTCATCAATAGAGTAGCTGGGATTTATCATCTCTATTTCCTTATTGTGGAGGGGGTAGGGTGCTGTATCTATTTAATCCTTCCATAAAGAGACAGCCTTTTTAGTCACTTCTTTTTGATCATTTCCTTCCCTCCTCTTCATGCCATAAGTCAGAATTGGAAAGCATGAACATCTTTCATTGCAGAAAATGCTACGAGGAGACATGGTGTCTTGAATCCCAAGCCTCATCCTCTCTTCTAATGAAAAGTGAAGCTAGCATTTGGGCACTACCTGTGTACTTTGCCAACAAAGGTCTGTCTAGTCAAGGCTATGGTTTTTCCAGTGGTCATGTGTGGATGTGAGCGTTGGACTGTGAAGAAAGCTGAGCACCGAAGAATTGATGCTTTTGAACTGTGGTGTTGGAGAAGACTCTTGAGAGTCCCTTGGACTGCAAGGATATACAACCAGTACATTCTAAAGGAGATCAGTCCTGGGTGTTCTTTGGAAGGAATGATGCTAAAGCTGAAACTCCAGTACTTTGGCCACCTGATGCGAAGAGTTGACTCATTGGAAAAGACTCTGATGCTGGGAGGGATTGGGGGCAGGAGGAAAAGGAGACGACAGAGGCTGAGATGGCTGGATGGCATCACCGACTCGATGGATGTGGGTTTGGGTGAACTCTGGGAGTTGGTGATGGATGGAGGCCTGGCGTGCTGCGATTCATGGGGTCGCAAAGAGTTGGACACGACTGAGCGACTGAACTGAACTGAACTGTGTGCTTAGGATTTGGGCTCAGGATTTGGGCACTACTTGTGGATGAAGCACAAGCTGGAATCAAGATTGCCAGGAGAAATATCAATAACCTCAGATACACAGATGATACCACCCTTAGAGTAGAAAGTGAACAAGAACTAAAGAGCTTCTTGATGAAAATGAAAGAGGAGAGTGAAAAAGTTGGCTTTAAACTCTACATTCAGAAAACTAAGAACATGGCATCTGGTCCCATTGCTTCATGGCAAATAGATGGGAAACAGTGGAAACAGTAGCAGACTTTATTTTTTTGGACTCCAAAATCACCGCAGATGGTGACTTCAGCTATGAAATTAAAAGATGCTTACCCCTTGGAAGAAAAGTTATGACCAACCTAGACAGCATATTAAAAATCAGAGACATTACTTTGCCAACAAAGTTCCGTCTAGTCAAGGCTATGGTTTTTTTTTTTTCCAGTAGTCATGTATGGATGTGAGAGTTGGACTATAAAAAAAGCTGAGTGCTGAAGAATTGATGCTTTTGAACTGTGGTGTTGGAGAAGACTCTTGAGAGTTCCTTGGATTGCAAGGAAATCCAACTAGTCAATCCTAAAAGAAATCAGTCCTGGATATTCATTGGAAGGACTGATGCTGAAGCTGAAACCCCAAAACTTTGACCACCTGATGTGAAGAATGGACTCATTGGAAAAGACCCTGATGCTGGGAAAGATTGAAGGCAGGAGGAGAAGGGAATGACAGAGGATGAGATGGTTGGATGACATCACCGACTCAATGGACATGAGTTTGGGCAGGCTCTGGGAGTTGGTGTGTGCAGTCCATGGGGTCACAAAGAGTCGGACACAACTGAGTGACTGAACTGAACTGAAATGAACTGTGTCCTCAGTACTATGGTTATCCCCAAATTGCAGATAAGAAAGCCGAGGCTAAGAGGTTAGAATGTTTCATGACTTACAGCTGGTAAGTGACAGATGTGGAAGCAAGCCAGACTTGAGAACTGCCGTGCGATGTAGGCTCCTCCCTCCTCCTTCTTCCCTCTCCTGAGCATCCTGTTCCCAGTGTCCAAAAATGGGTGTGACTCTTAAAGAGGGGACCATGTGAGGACCCTCATTATTTACCCCCATCCTCTCTGTATGGATAAAAATTTACTACTTTAGACATCTGTGTTCAGGCAAGGGAGGCAGAGATCATGTATGAGAGTTGCGGTGAAGAATACTCATCCGGTACTGGTGTGAGCCCTGATGGAGACTACATTCAGGGAAGAGGAATTCCAGGCTGATGCTTCTCAGACAGAAACAAAGTCAGAACTACAATAAATACAAGGTCCCTGCAGGCAAACACAGACCCAATTCCAGTTGACCAGACACAGGTGAACATAACATTCCCTAATGAATTTATTTCCAAATCTTGACACACATAAGGCCCTAAGTACCTACTGTGTATCCATCACTGGGATGGATGCCAGGATGGAGAGTGGGCAGTGAGTACCCTCTGGAAGATCAGAGGGTACTGGGCATCCAGCAGAGGCATGTATCTGCAATTTAACATGACACACTTAAAATAATTTGTAAGCAAAAGCTACAAAGTTAAGCATGTGGAGACTAATTTCTCCCCTTAAACCTTCCCTCTTCTTTTCTTCCTCTATGTAATTGGAACACTCTCTGTTGCACTAAATGGGATCCTGGGAGATATTGGGTCCACTTGTTGTGTAAGTGTTTGTTCTCACTCAGGAACTTGAGTTGGTTTGTGTTTTCCTAGTTTTAGGCTGTCTGGTTTCCCTGAATGGGCCCAGAGCTTGTAGGTGATGACCTGCATAAAGGGTGTAGTGAATTCCTTGGATAAAGAAGATGTACATATATTCAGTTCAGTTTCAGTTCATTTGCTATACTATCTCCTGGAGTTTGCTCAAACCCATGTCCATCGAGTCAGTGATGCCATCCAACCATCTCATCCTCTGTCATGTCTTTCTTCTCCTGCCTTCAATTTTTCCCAGCATCAGGTTCTTTCCCAATGAGTTGGTTCTTCACATCAGGCAGCCAGAGTATTGGAATTTCAGGTTTAGCATCAGTCCTTCCAATGTATATTCAAGACTGATTTCCCTTAGGATTGACTGGTTGGATCTCCTTGCAGTCCAAGGGACTCTCAAGAGTCTTCTCCAACACCACGGTTCAAAAGCATCAATTCTTTGGCACTCAGCTTTCTTTATAGTCCAACTCTCACATCCATACATGACTACTGGAAAAACCATAGCTTTGACTAGATGGACCTTTGTTGGTAAAGTAATCTCTCTGCTTTTTAATATGCTGTCTAGGTTGGGCATAGCTTTTGGAATATTACTCAGCCATAAAAAGGAACTAAATTGGGTCATTTGTGGAGACATGGATGGGGCTAGAGACTGTCATAGAGTGAAGTAAGTCAGAAAGAGAAAAACGAATATCATACATTAATGCACATAGTGGAATCTAGAAATATGGTATAAGTGACTTATCTGCAAAGCAGAAGTAGAGATACAGATGTAGAAAACAAACAAAAGACACAAAGACAGAAAGAGGGGTGGGATGAATTGGGAGACTGGGATTGACTATTTATACGATGTATACTATATATAAAATAGATAGGACTTTCCAGGTGACTCAGTGGTAAAGAATCTGCCTACAATGAGGGAGCCAAAGCAGAAGTGGTTTTGATCACTGGGTCAGGAAGACCTCCTGCAAGAGGAAATGGCAACCCACTACAGTATTCTTGCCTGGACAATCCCATGGACAGAGAGGCTGGTGGGCTACAGTCCATGGGGTCACAAAGAGCAGGACATGACTGAGAGACTGAGCATGCATGTGTGAAATAGAGAAAATAACAAGAACCTGCTGTATAGCTCAGGGAACTCTACTCAGTGCACTATGGTGACTTAAATGGGAGGGAAATTCAAAAAAGAGGAGATATATGTATACATATAACTGATTCACTTTGCTGTACAGTAGAAACTAACACAACATTGTAAAGCAACTTTACTCCAATAACAATTGATTTTAAAGAAAGGTATAGTGAATTCCTGATGTGGTGGTCATAGTGCTAAGTCTTCCTAATGGTTCTGTAACATTGATGGTGTGATCACTGACCTAGAGCCAGACATCCTGGAATGTGAAGTCAAGTGGGCCTTAGGAAGCATCACTACGAACAAAGCTAGTGGAGGTGATAGAATTCCAGTTGAGCTATTCCAAATCCTGAAAGATGATGCTGTGAAAGTGCTGCACTCAATATGCCAGCAAATTTGGAAAACTTAGCAGTGGCCACAGGACTGGAAAAGGTCAGTTTTCATTCCAATCGCAAAAAAGGCAATGCCAAACAATGCTCAAACTACCGCACAATTGCACTCATCTCACACACTAGTAAAGTAATGCTCAAAATTCTCCAAGCCATGCTTCAGCAATATGTGAACCGTGAATTTCCTGATGTTCAAGCTGGTTTTAGAAAAGGCAGAGGAACCAGAGATCAAATTGCCAACATCTGCTGGATCATGGAAAAAGCAAGAGAGTTCCAGAAAAACATCTATTTCTGCTTTATTGACTATGCCAAAGCCTTTGACTGTGTGGATCACAATACACTGTGGAAATTTCTGAAAGAGATGGGAATACCAGACCACCTGATCTGCCTCTTGAGAAATCTGTATGCAGGTCAGGAAGCAACAGTTAGAACTGGACATGGAACAACACACTGGTTCCAAATAGGAAAAGGAGTTCGTCAAGGCTGTATATTGTCACCCTGTTTATTTAACTTATATGCAGAGTACATTATGAGAAATGCTGGACTGGAAGAAACACAAACTGGAATCAAGATTGCTGGGAGAAATATCAATAACCTCAGATATGCAGATGACACCACCCTTATGGCAGAAGATGAAGAGGAACTAAAAAGCCTCTTGATGAAAGTGAGAGTAGAGAGTGAAAAAGTTGGCTTAAAGCTCAACATTCAGAAAACGAAGATCATGGCATCTGGTCCCACCATTTCATGGGAAATAGATGGGGAAACAGTGGAAACAGTGTCAGACTTGATTTTTCTGGGCTCCAAAATCACTGCAGATGGTGACTGCAGCCAAGAAATTAAAAGACGCTTACTCCTTGGAAGGAAAGTTATGACCAACCTAGATAGTATATTCAAAAGCAGAGACATTACTTTGCCAACAAAGGTTGGTCTAGTCAAGGCTATGGTTTTTCCTGTGGTCATGTATGGATGTGAGAGTTGGACTGTGAAGAAGGCTGAGCGCTGAAGAATTGATGCTTTTGAACTGTAATGTTGGAGAAGACTCTTGAGCATCCCTTGGACTGCAAGAAGATCCAACCAGTCCATTCTGAAGGAGATCAGCCCTGGGATTTCTTTGGAAGGAATGATGCTAAAGCTGAAACTCCAGTACTTTGGCCACCTCATGCAAAGAGTTGACTCATTGGAAAAGACTCTGATGCTTGGAGGAATTGGGGGCAAGAGGAGAAGGGGACGACAGAGGCTGATATGGCTGGATGGCATCACTGACTTGATGGACATGAGTGTAAGTGAACTCTGGGAGTTGGTGATGGACAGGGAGGCCTGGCGTGCTGCAATTCATGGGGTCGCAAAGAGTCGGACATGACTGAGTGACTGATCTGATCTGAACATTGATTTCTGGAAAGAGCCTCACTGGTAACAGAGTTTTATAACAATGAGGGAAATCTTGGGCCTGATGAAGAAGTAGGTGGGTATGAGAATTTCTAAGATATTCTCCCCAGGTTTCATCTTGAATGACCAGTTTCATCTTGAGTGACTCTCTACCAAAGATGCTGTGTAGATCTGCTTTCTTGGGAAAAGCCAGGCATTGAAGTGGGCTTGGGGAATACATGTCATTGTGATACACTTTATACTGGAGTGAACCCAAGGTGCTGTGTTTAGAAAGGCATAATAGGAACACACAAGCAAACCTGATGGGGAGCAAAACTGGAGGAACAAAGAATGCTGACTCAATCTTGAAGACTGGAAGCTGGTAATCATGGCGAGCCACGAAGGTTGTTTGAGGCAGATGGAGCAGTGTGGACAAAAGTTTGGGAGCCTGGTCTTTAGAGAGGCAGTGGGAAGCCACCAGTTGGCTTACAACAGTGGTGGTTCATGATCAAATTTCACTTGGCAGGAACATCACTGTGTTGTTTAGGGACTGGCTTGGGAGGAGACTGGAGAGGAAGAGGTGAGGAGACCAGAGATGCATCAGCTACAGGTGAGAGATGATATTGCTAAAGGATAAAGATAGTTGGGGCGGGAAGATGGGAGGAACAGAGAGATTTTGCTGGTGAATCATGAGGTCTTGATTACCGTATTTCTTTACATCATCCCATAGAGGTCAACACATTTGCCATAAATGAATGAAAGAATAAATGTTGGGGCCATGAACTGCTAGATCTTTAGACTGGAGATGGAGATATCAAGTTATCCTAGTTTAGTAACATAAAGCAGGTAAAATGACTTAAAAACATTAGTCCCCCCCCGCCCCAAATCAGTCCTTCCTGGGTGCCATGTTTATGGAATAATTTTCTGATTTGTAATTTACTTATTAACTAGCATTTAGTGATGAGGTGTGGAAAGTCTTATTTCTTCCCTTTTTAAATTAATTATATTGGAGTATAATTGATTTACAAAGTTGTGTTAGTTTCTGCTGTATGGCAAAGTGAATTGGTTATCCATATACATATGTCCACTCTTTTCTAGATTCTTTTCCCTTATAGATCATTACAGAGTATGGAGCAGTGTTTCCTATGCTATACAGTTCTTATTTCTTCTTATATAAGAATGCCCTGACATCTGGTTTCCACATAGAACCTTTAAGGATCAGGTCATGGGGCATCTTTGTGTACCTCCACAGGTGAGTTGTTATACTTAAGAATATCAGACCTTCTTAAGATGACTAGTCAGGCTGTTTCTCCATAGTAAACTAGCTCTGCTATTTCTACAATATTCCAAGGAACTGACTGTAAGTTTTCCTTTGCAATCCTGAAACTGACTACGTCAAGGAAGAATCACTGTTGGGCCTGTCTTAGAAGAATAGACTTAAGGAACAGCAGAGACCAGCATTAAAGGACATACCCTAGGGAGTCCTCTCTCTGCATCTGTCCCAGTGGTTTTCCACTAGGGGCAATTCTGTGCCCTCCCCACCCCACTGCCCACTCCCACCAAAAGACGCCTGACAACGTATGGAGATCTTTTGTTGTTGTTACAACTGGTGGGAGAAGTGCCATCGGCTTCTAGTTGATAGAGGCCAGAGATGCCACTAAACCGTGTAAAGGACAGCCTCTCTCAGTCTAGAAAGATGGGACTGATGAACCTATCCACAGGGCAGGAACAGAGACTCAGACACAGAAAACAGAATTATAAACACAACAGGGGAAGGAGAGGGCGGGACGAATTGAGAGAGTGGTATTGAAGTATGTACATTATCATGTATAAAATAGATAGCTAATGGGAAGTTGCTGTATAACACAGGGAGCTCAGCCTGATGCTCCGTGACAACCTAGAGGGGTGGGATGGGGGGTGATGGGAGGGAGGTTCAAGAGGGAGGGGACATGTGTATACCTATGGCTGATTCACATTGATGTATGGCAGAAACCAACACAGCATTGTAAAGCAATTATCCTCCAATTAAAAAAAAAATTTTTTTAAAAAGGACAGCCTCTCTCAAGATGAAATTATAAGGCTTCAATGTTAATAGTGTCAAAGTTTGAGAAACCCTCATAGAGATCTACATTTGAGAAAGAGGAAATGGTATGCTAGAGAAAGAAGATCCCAAGACTGGATTTGAGTCCAACTCTGACCCTAACTCCCTGTGTGACCTCTTCTTAAGTCATCGAATGTCTCTGGACCTCAGGGTCCTCACCTATCACCTGGGAAGGCTGGAGTTTCTTCTAGATCCTCAATTCTGTCCCAGTTCTCAAATGTTATGAATCTGTGACTGCCCTCAGGGTCTCCTCATCATCTCTAAGAAATCTGCTTTCAGTCTGGATTATAGATTATTTTGAAGACAGATCATGTCAGGCACTTCCCTTACAGATGGCTTGACCCTCAAAATTATTTTGAAAAGTTTTCCATCGTGCAGAAGGACATTAAATGCAAGGGCAATAAGTTCTTTCTGTGGAGAAAGTATTGTTTCACATTTTTTCTTCTGAAATTCAATAGCCTGAACTCAACCTCACTACCCAGGAGAAAATGAGGGAAAAAGACTAGAAGCAAGAACAAAAACCCGAGAATCGAGGTTTAAAGAGCTAAGGATTCTCCAATCCATGTTTTCATGCAAAATAGGAAATTTAGCATTTGTTCTATTATTTCCTGCCACTCAGAGTTGCTGTTAAGAATAAATGAGATATTACTCAAATTGTTTCAATAAACATTTATTGATTGAGAGTGAGGTCTCAGATATGAGTTGTATATTGACAAACATTTTGGATAGTGTAAAATACCAAGTAAATATAGGAATCATTACTAGCAGCTTATAAAATAATCTTCAAGGTGTGAGGAAATGTCAACTGATGGGCAAATTAGTTTGAGTGCAATTTACAAAGTCCTCCCTTGTCCTCCTGGGTCACTTCACACTGGGATGTATGATCATTAAATATGACCCTCAAAGGCACTATGTCTAGAGGAGGGGAAATTACTCAATTTTAAGACAAGATTTTAAACAAGGGCCAAACTGTTTTATCTGCTTGGATTTGGGTCACTAATTACACCCACTGATCTTCAAGTAATGAATCTAATAATGACCTCATAAATCGTGCAGTGGCAATGAGTTTCCTTTCTGTCCTTTTTCATCATAAAATGAAGCTGATGCCTTTTCCAATTAGTTATGGCAATTCTATGTCTATCACGGAGATGAGACAAAGGAGGAGAATCAGGGCTGTGCTCCCAGGGGGACTTGTACTAAAGTCTCTGGTGTGCTAAGCTGTGTGTTCCTAAACCTCCTTTTCTCCTTCTCTGATTCTTGTTGGAAAAAGTACGAAGCTGCATCTGATAATTTCTCAAGTCTCTTCTAACACTCCAGTTCTGGGACTCAAAGTAAAATTCATTTGTGACAGTGAAGACAAGATATTTTTAAGATGGTCAAATCCTGTATTTCTCCCAAAGGAAGATTATTATTTTTTTTATTGTTCCAAAATAAAGTGATACAATTGAGCTGCATCTAATTGCTGGTTATAATAAATAGTAAAGCAGGTTTATATCATAGCTTGGGAAATTTAGGATAGAGAAGAAAGGCTGTGTTCATGGTAATTGTAAGGATAAGCCACTGCATACCTTCCCAAAGATGTGGTGTGGGTTTTGCTAGTTGAGATCTTAAAGGGAAGCTAGATGTTTTTTTTATTATAATGTTACATGTTTGGCTAAGTGCATGTTGTGGACTGCATGTCTGTGTCCCCTTAAAATTTATATGTGGAAACCCTGACCCTCAATGAGTGGTAGTAGGATGTGGGGTCTTTGGGAGGTGATTAGGTCATGAGGGTGGGGCTCACACGAATGGGATTAGTGCCCTTATCAGATGAGACCCAAGGGTTTGCTTGCTATCTGCTTTCCATCATGTGAGGTCACAGCAAGGAGAAAGCCATCTGCAACCCTTCAAGTGGGTTCCTACAGGCACAAAATCTTCAGGCAGCTCATGAGAAACAATTTCTGTTAAGTCAGCAAGTTTGTGACATATTTTTGTTAGAACAGCCCTGAACTAACTAAGTGCATTCTTTCTAGAAGGAAGAAAATGGACCACAGAAAAGAATGTGGAAATTTTCAATTATGCAGCCCAGCCCAAGGGCCACTCAACCAGCTCATGATATCAGATGAGCTGAATTTGAGAACCAGACCTTGGTGGATCCCTGCTTGCTTTTATATTTTTCCAAGAACTTGATGCTGTGGTTTCAATATCTGTTCCCGGCTTCCATCTTCTCCAGAATTGTCCCTCCTGAAATCCAGATCTTACCTTTCTACTATGGATGAAATCTTGCTCTTTCCACATTTTGAATCCCTACAATAACCAGACCAGCCTTGGTTTCCTAAAACCCACCACTGCTCCTGACATTAGGTTGAAAGGAATACATATAGCGCTTGGAACTGTTCTGGAGTTAAGGAAGTTTTGTACCACCAGTTTATCTCTTAATATAAACTATTTCTGTCTAGAAGTTTTCAACTCAGTCTTTTGAAGATTTCTCCCCCTATCTGGGAATTCCTCTTCAATTTCATAATAGAAAACAATGGAAAAATGGATTCATCAGCAGATATTTTCCCAGGAACCCTTCTATTCTGAAAAGCAGGATCTACACAATTCTAAAGTTGGGCATTTGTAGTAAGTAAAAATATCTAAAATTATTACACTAGGTTATAAGTCTGACTGATCGAAAGACAAGCAGGAAAGTGAACTGCCCACAACACTACAACATGTTTATTGAAGGAAAATATGCATTTGGTTAAATAGGATAAATGGAGAGAAAGAACAAAACTGCAGGTAGAAGCTACCTCTTAAAATTCTTTTGCCAATCCTGTTGGTTTTCTTTTTTTCCTCTTCCCTTCTCTTCCCATCTCTTCTCAAGTTTATTCTGATTCTGTTGTGAGAAACTAATTGGAGTTGGGAGCAGGAAACAGGGAGATCAACTGAGAGCCCATCAAAGACATTCAGGTGAGGGAAGATGGCCGCCTAGACTGGGGAGGCAGACGTAAAGTGGGAGGGGAAAGTAGGAGGCGAAGCTGTGTTGAAGTCCAGTTGCTGCTACCCGCCCTGGGGGCTGCTCTCACTGCCATGTGCAGAGGACCTGGGACGAGTCTGGGCAACCCCCCACTCACCCTCCTGAGCAGCTCCTGAAAGTACAATATGAGGGACCCTCTGTAGCCCAGGGCTTCCCTGGTGGCTCAGATGGTAAGGATCTGCCTGCAATGCAGGAGACCTGGGTTTGATTCCTGGCTTGGGAAGATCCTGTGGAGAAGGGAACTGTGCTCTACTGCAGTATTCTTGCCTGTAAAATCCCATGGACAGAGGAGCCTGGTGGGCTACAGTCCATGGGGGGGTCACAAAGAGTCAGATATGAATGAGTGACTAACAATTTATGGAACACATACACACAAATCGTCCCAGAGAAAAACCTGATTAAAACCTTTTAATGACTTCTCAAAGGGTTTTCTATAACCCCTAAGACAATGCATTGAAAACTCAAAATTTGTTAGCTCTTCCAACAATTCCCTAAGGGCATTTTGATTCATCGCATATGGATATTAACGTCAATGTTTTAGACAGTGGTACTACCTAGATGAAAAATGACATGACACATGCCCTGTAGGATGGTAATCCAATAACATGAACAAATGTGTAAATGACTGATTGACACTGCAATTTAATACTTGCACAAAAATTTATATAAAGTAATGAGGTAGCCGAGTGGAAATAGTGATAAAGTCTGCCAATGGTATAGCCGTGGGGAAATCAAGGAGGGCTTTACAGAGGAGGTGATATCTGAATGGGTGTCTGAGGTTGAATGGAAGTTTTTATGTTAATCAAGGCTGCTGCAAGGTATGGTTTTTTATTTTAAAGATTTCCCCTTTGACCCTGAAATTTATTTAGGGGTTTTCCTCAATAAAACAAAAATTGCACAACTGTGCAAATGGTTGTCCACAGATGTTCTTTGCACTGTTGTTTATAATGAGAAATTAGACACAACCTAAAATGCTCATGAATGGGACTGAGAACTGTATAAATCATGGTATGTATGTAAATCAAATATTTACATTAAAATGAAACAGTTCTATACTTACCACAATAGAAAAATCACTGACAAATTTTTAACTGAAACACATGCAAAGAAATAACAAAAACCCAGCTAACCGAAGAGTGTGAGTGGTACAAGACCATTTATATAATGTTCTAGGCATTTCTTTGATATCTTATGCTATGGAGAGAGAGACTGACTCTTCCTGGGCAGGTATTTGGATTTTCCAAGGGGGCTTCCCAGGTGGCTCAGATGGTAAAGAATCTGCCTGCAAATGCAGGAGACCTAGGTTCAAACACTGGGTTGGGAAGATGCTCTGGAGAAGAGAATGGTTACCTATGCCAGTATTCTCGCCTGGGAAATTCCATGGACAGAGGAGCCTAGTGGGGTACAAGTCCACGGGGTCACAAAGAGTCAGACACGACTGAGCAAGGAAGCACACACACCTCCTGAATTCCTAAAGACAGAGGGCAGGTACCCAGCACATATTCAAAAATTTAAGACAAAGGGATGCAAATAACTTGCAAAAACGGTATAATCTGAAAACAATTAAGTGGTTTTTGTTCTCAGGGCCTGGAGCTGCCCCAATTTGAGCCTGAGTAAACACAGACTTGGTTGACTTGGCACTTAATCGCAGATGAAGTCCTTCAAAGTGGAAAATTTCACTGTGATTTATTTTTTTTCCAGATGTAAATACATAACAATAATGCAGTTATAAAACTGGCATTGTATTAAACCATAAATTATATTTGACACATAATAATGTTGAATTACTATGGAAGTCCATCAACGTGCAGGGGTATTGCCAACACATGGACCGTTAGTGCTTGCACCAGTGTTACTGCTTGTTCCGCAATAAATAAAGTTCTGGGGATCTTTGCTGTTGGGGTCAAAATGGAATAAACTCAGTGAGGAAGAGAGATGTGTCAGAGTCAGGTTGGGGCCCAGAGCCCCAGATCATAGGGATTCATTCCTTTGCTTATTTACTCATTCAGTCCATCTTTAATGAAGACCAGACAGTGCAACGCTAGGCTCTGAGGGTGGAGAAGACAGACCTGGCTGGCCTCTGTCCTCCAGAAGAAAACACAGGGATTTGAAAATAGACTGCATGGTTCGTTAATTAATTCTGATAAATTCACGTCATTATTCCTTGGAGATCTGGTCTCTTCTCACTGGCAATATCACTGCTAGTGGTTAAGTGAGGTTAGGGACCAGTTGAGATGGAGAGAGAGAAATTAACCAGAGTGGAGGGAACTAGAATTCAAGAACAGGGATATTGTTTACATGGCTGCAGTTCAGATCAAAGAATCTGAACTGGCCAACAGATCGAGGCTTATTAAGAGATGCTTCCAGACTAAGAACCTTAAACCAGTCCATGACAGCAGGGGAGCCCGTGAATCCACACCTGCTTTCTTGGTTGGTTGGTTTGAATTGCTGATTCCTCATCGTCAATGCCAATGCCTTGCTTAGGAAGCTTCCAGTGAAATAATGTGATAGCCTGGTGTGTGGAATATTGTTAATATTACAATGACGGTCACAGTGGGACTTAGCCTGGGTGGCTGGAATGCCTGGATTAATCATTCAGGGGTCTGTTTATGTAAGTATCTCAGGAGGCTTCTTGGGAAAGGGGTGCAGGGAGCTCTGGAGCCAACATCCAGCTTTCCTAGAAGGCTAATTAATTGCAGTCTTATAAAGAGGACCAGAGACCACCAAACTCCAGCCGATGATCATTTACTGTGAGTTGGGAACACAGTGACACTGGTCTGGTATCCTTTGTGGTCAGTGGAGTGTGTATTCATTGGAAGGACTGATGTTGAAGCTGAAGCTCCAATACTTGGGCCACCTGATGCGAAGAACTGACTCATTGGAAAAGACCCTGATGCTGGGAAAGACTGAAGGCAGGAGAAGGGGGCAACAGAGGATAAGATGGTTGGATGGCATCACTGACTCAATGGACATGAGTTTGAGAAAGCTCCAGGAGATAGTGAAGGACAGAGGAGCATAGTGTGCTGCAGTCCATGGGTTGCAAATAGCTGGACACAACTGAGTGACTGAACAACAACAAAGTGGTCAGTGGAGAGGCAGAGGAAGTATTTCTAAGAGTTTTTGCTTTCTGAGCAAACCACTTCCTGTATCTTCTGAGAAAGAAAGGTACAACTTGGAAGGACCAGGGTAGGCTGCCCTTCAGAGGAGAATAAAAATAGAAATAATTAGAAAGGAAACACAGAAGCAGAGCATTGAGACAGCAACTAAGGACAGTGGAGAAGTATTGCAAGGCCCCTAGGTGGGTTTGGAGCCCAGTGATGGGAAAAGAGATCAGGACTGTTTATCAGATGCTGGGGAGACATAAATGGATAAGGCACGAGTGGCCCTAGCCCTCCAGCTGATTGCGGTCCCACACGGTCAGGCAGTTTTCAGTGTTGGGGAAGGAGAGGGGGGGTCTCCACTTCAATATGGAGCTATGCCCCTGGGGAGGGATGTTTAGGGAAACTTCCAGAAGAAGGTGATGATTGTGAATTAAGGGATAAGCAGATGCCAGCTGAAGAGGGGGGTAAGCACACTTCAGGCAGGGAGGTTACATGTATAAAATAGGGGGAGTGGGTGAGAACCAGTATGGCTCATGGGAGGAATGGTAAACACTTGGTGCTCCTGAGAATAAAACGATAAATAGGGAGAGGAGGAGGTCAGGCTGGAAAGAGAACAGGCTGATTTTATTTAGTCTGCAGGTCCTTCGGGCTGTGCACTTGTCTAGGAACTGGAGATCTCACGGAGCTCAGACGCCAAAGGGAGTTAGTTCACTGCCATGCTTAGGAGTTTGTATTTTCTCGCGGGGCAATAGGGAGCCATGGATGGTTTAAGAGGGAGAGCAGTGACATCATATTTGCGGTTTAGACTCATTTCTCTGGCCGCAGTATGAAAATGGGGACTCAAAGGCGAGATGGAGGTGGGAGGCATAGTCACGAGAAACCAGCAAGAGAGATGATGAGGGTTTGAGCTAGAAGGAAGATCTCCCCACAGTCCTGATTCCCCAAGGTGGTTGTGGGCCTGGGAAACAGGGCTGGGTGGCTGTGAGTGGAAGGATGAAGACCTGCCCTTCAGTTCTGTAGAAACAACAATTAGGTGCCAGGAGAAAGGAAAGCATTTATTTGCCCCATCTCCTTGGCAGTGCTTTTGTGCTGCAAAAATTATGAAGTCGATAAGTGGGAGGTGTGATTTATTTCACCTGGTGCTCCCCAAACCCAGGGTGGCCAGGGCGGCAATGCAGACTGCAAGCTGGCTAGGGGAGATGAGAAAACCAACCCCAATTTGGGAGGCTGGTCCTTCCTAATTGAAGTGTTGAGGGAATTTTGATAAATGGCCCAGCCAAAGCAGCAAAATTAATGAATCAGGCTTGAGGCTGAAAGACTGCATCCAGAAGGATAAGGTAGGCATACAAGCATCACTTCAGTTGCATCCGACTCTTTCATGACCCCATGGACTGTAGCCCGCCAAGCTCCTCTCCCCATGGGATTCTCCAGGCAAGAACACTGGAGTGGTTACCATGCCCTCCTCCAGGGGATCTTCCCGACCCAGGGATTGAACCAGCATATCTTACGTCTCCTGCTTTGGCAGGCAGGCTCTTTAACCACTAGGGCCACCTGGGAAGCCTGAGGAGGGCAATGACAGGGCTCAAATCCTGTTGATGCTGGAAGGTGGGTGGAGGGAAAGGAAGCTCAGACTCTCCTCGTTTTCCAGGTGGACTGGAAGCACAGTAATCCTGGTTAACATGGTCACCATTTGGTTCTTCTAAAAAGCAGAGAAAGGTGTATTCTGTGAGCCAGAAAAAAGCACCTAGCTGCTACCTAAGCCTGAAGGTTAAAGACATCCTTTTCAGACTTAGCGATGGGTGAATGGATTCTGATAGAGAAGACGAGAGCCTGCCAGGCGGCTCAAATCAAACGCCAGAGGGGAAAGGAGGGGCAGGGCACTTCGCTCTGCGTGATGATCTCTTTTTCTTCTAAGGGTTCGCACCCCTGGAACTCTGTCTTTTCAAATATCCTCCCCAGCCTCCTGGGCTCTGAGTTGGTGTACCCCTTCCCACTGAGTCAAAGCATTTGCAAGGAAAAAAAAAAATCAAATCCGACTTGGCATATAACCTTTCAAGGCACTAGGGGACCAATTCCAACTTCATGCACTCAGCATCTGTCTTTTTGTGAAGAAGAACAGAATGAGGACTCTGGGAAAAGGAAATGGATCTCAATCCTCATAAGGTTGGCATTATTGCCCCCACCGAGGAAACTGAGGCTGTGATATTGCGATTTATAATAAGAAATATGTGTATGGTCTTCTTCCCACATCTGGCACAGAGTTCCTAAAACCCCTGGAATTTCCTCCTGATAGAGAGCTTTAAAGATGACTCTTGTTATATTAATAAGGTGACTTTGGGGGACCTCACCCAAGGATGGGAAAAGTGAGCGGCAGAGGATGAGATGGTTAGACAGCATCACCATCTCAATGGACACAAGTTTGAGTGAACTCTGGGAGATAGTGAAAGATAGGGAAGCCTAGTGTGCTGCAGTCCATGGGGTTGCAAAAGAGTTGGACATGACTTAGGATGGGAGCTGGTTGCCAGGAGAACAAGCCACATGATTAGAGGGTTTCAGTCCTCCGCCCACACACACCCCCATTTCTGGGCTGGAGGTTGAATCAGTTGCCAATGGCCAATAATTTAATCAATCATGCCTATGTAATGAAACCTCCATAAAAACTCAAAAGGATAGTGTTTGGAGAGTTTCTGAGCTGGAGAACACATGGAGATGGGAAAAGAGGGCATGGAAACTATACCTTTTCCTCACCCCTTGCTCTAGAGGTCCTTCCATCTGGCTGTCCAGAATTATATCTTTTTGTAATAAACTGGCAATCTAGTCAGTAAAATGTTTCTCTGAGTCCTGGGGCGCTCGAGGAAATTAATCAAACCCAAGGGGAGGGTTACTGGAATCTCAGATCTATAGCTAGATGGTCAGGAGTACAGGTGATAATCCCGACTTGAGCCCTTAACCTGTGGGATCTGATTCTGTCTCCATGATTCAGTTCCACTCCAGTTTCAGAATAGAGCTGAGTTGGAGGATACCCAGCTGGTGTCGGAGAACCTCTTGGGGGTATCGGGGAATCCTCCAATGCCCTGCTCATTCCCTGCCATTCACTGTAGTTGGTTCCAGAACCTTAGCTGGTGATCAGAAGTGGAATCAGGGTCAGAACCTTAGAGGCTAAGAGAGGTTAGTTAACTTACTTCATGTGCATTTGAGGCGCTGACAAAATCAAGGCATGGACTTCCCTGGTGGTTCAGTGGTTCAGAACTCACCTGCCAATGCAGGGGACATGGGTTCAATCCCTGGTCCAGGAAGATTCCACACGTTGAGGGACAACGAAGCCCATGTGCCACAACTACTGAGCCCACCCGCCTAGAGCTGATGCTCCGCATCAAGGGAAGCCACAGCAATGAGTTCTCACACCGCAACTACAGAGTAGCCCCTGCTCGCCGCAACTAGTGAACACCTGTGTGCAGCAGTGAAGACCCAGTGTGGCCAAAAAATAAAAAAATAAATAAAATAAAAAACAGGGCATGGTAACTTCAGTCACGTTAGTATTGACTTTGGATTTTGGAAGGCAAAGGGGGTCTTTGTATGCCTGTTACTGTCCAGCCTAGAGAGCTTATTGCCTCTTTCACAAATAGGAATAGCGTCTTTGACCATCACTTTTTGGCAACCTGTCAAGACCTCCAGGGCAAAGCAAACTCTAAAAGGAGTTTCCTTTCTTCCTTCCTTTCTTTTTTTTAACTTAAGTCTATGAGCTCTATATTTACTCAGAAAACTCCCTTGATGACTCCTGTTTGGAGCAGAAGGGACCTGCAAGCAGATGACCTGCCCTTCCAGCAAGGAAGACTTTCTCTTCATGCCAAGACAACAAGAAGGGGAAGAGAGAGTGGGGATGGAGAGATGGGTTTGCTTATTACCAGGAGCACGGGTGATGACTCACAGAACACCCTGGGCAGCCCCACATCTTCCCTAGCTCCACCCAGTAGCTCGCCCGGGTTGTTGGAAGCCTGTCACCAGAAAAGTGGCTGTGCTTTGTGCAGGATGGATGAGAGACAGGACAGGTGGCAGGTTTGCGTAGAAGCGGAGAGAATCTGCTTGAGCAAGTTTTCTCTGGAACTCCAAGAATCAAGGGGAGAACTGTGGGTGATCAAAGCTCGTGGTCCTGGGGATCCATCCACACCGAAGCAAGTCCCTGGGATAAAGGGCAGGGAGACACAGCCCATGTTTGGGTTATGTCAATGATTAAATTCCTGATTAGTTTGAAGCATTGCAGGCAGGTAAATTATATACAGTAAGGGATCAGACCCAGACTAGGAGTGGAGATCAGAAAAGTCTTTAGCTGAAATGCAATGAAGGAGTAGAAGCAGGGCAGGGCTCGGGAGAGGTGATCAAAGCTTTGGAAGCAAATGCAGACCACGGTGGGGTCGGGGTCGGAAGAGAAAGGTCCATTCTGAGAACTCTGAACATAAACACAGAAGCGAACAGCTTGCCTTTCTGCCTATATGCATTTTCTCCCTTTCTACAAATCAGGTTCAATGGAAGGACAGACACATCTATGTTCAAGCTGGTGGAGACCGTCTGCCATCAGCTCCTCTGTGCTTAAGGAGAACAGGCAGGTGATTTAGTGTGATTGCATAGTCTAAAGCCAGAGTAACTCTGTGTGTGTGTGTGTGTGTGTGTGTGTGACAGAGAGAGAGAGAGAGAGATAACAAATCTATGAATATATATTCATGGCTTGTATGTTCAGATTTCTCTGCAGCATTGGAAAGGGGACAAATAAAGCAGATGAACTGTATTCATATTGTCATTTTTAAGAACTAGTGAATATCCTGGGTCAGAAGTTTCCAGTTTTTTATTTTCTTGCTTGGGTAGGCATTTTCGATTCTCAGATGGGCATTGGGATAAAATGATGATTTGTTGGTTGCAACCATACAACTGCTCACAAAGCATTATCTTGTAAGATGCTCTCTATCTCCCTGAGAGGTAGAAACTTCTTTAATGCATGCATTCATTTACTTACTTGTTCAACAAGGATCCTTCAAGCTCCTATTGTCTGCCAGGCATATTTTTTTCAGTTCTGAGATAGGTGCACATATAATAGAAAAGCTTGTCATTGTGGAGCTAGAAATCTAGTGGGGAGGAGGGAAGGTAGATGCTTGAAGCATAAACAGATGAATAAAGGAAATAGATGATGTGAGATGATAGCTAGTGCGTAGTCAAGTGGGTGATTGGGGGTGGGAAGAGGTGAAACCAAGGAGGTGACATTTGAACTGATATTTGAAAAACAAGGAGGAGTTGCTTGGCCGGGAAGCTAGGAAGAGCTGGATGGTCCCAGTAAGAGCGATCCGGAGAGAGACAACGTCATTGGGAATCTCAGAGAAGTTGAATGGTTCTCCCAGGGTCATGCAGCTAAAGGATAGGTTTGCTGAAGATTCTACACAGAGACTTTAAGTCAAGGGATATTTTCCTGTTACCTTCTTAATGATCTCTGGTCCAGTATTGATATTGCAGGATTCCAGTATGCTATCATATTTATTCCATCTTTTGTTATTTAAACTTCAGCAGTTGTCATTTTGGGTAGTGATGAGGCTGATAGATGGAACATGTAATGTTCAAGCCATGGAAACTCATAAAGATGAGGATGTAGAGAAGGAGACCACAGCTTTTTCCCAGAGGGGCTAATGGTTTTTTAAGACCCTCAGTGTTCCCTGCAGGGGATTCTGGCAACTTGGGTAGGCATTTTCAATTCTCAAATAGACATTGGGGTAAAATGACGATTTGTTGGTTGCAACCATATAACATCTCACAAAGCATTATTTTGTAAGATGCTCTCTACCTCCCTGAGAGGTAGATAATTCTTTAATGCATGCATTTATTTACTTTCTCCTTTGTCCATTCTCAGACAGTTTACTTTTACCCTTCTTTCTATCTCCTCTCACCCGACTGTTCTGGAAGGTCTGGATGCTTGTCTGTTGCAAGTTTCTAATGCAATAAATCTCTGGAATGTTCCTGAGGTTGCTGGGAGAATGGGTGATGCAAAGAGAAATTTCCTATAGCACCTTAAATCATAGGATAGCAAACTTTCTGTAAAGGGTCAGATATAAAATATTTTCAGCTTTGCAGGTCCTTAATCTTGGTCCTAAAGACTCAACTCGGCCACTGTAATGGGAAAGCAGCAATGGTCAGTGTGCAAATGATTGAGCCTGGCTGCGTTCCAATAAAACTTTATTATGAAACAGGTCGTCAGCTGGATTTGGCCTGTGGGCTATAGTTTGCTGACCTTTGCTGTTGTTCAGTCGTTAAGTCATGTCTGATTCTTTGCAACCCCATGGACTGCAGCATGCCAGGCTCCCCTGTTTTTCACTGTGTCCTTCATTTGAGCATTTGCTCAAACTCTTGTCCATTGAGTTGGTAATGCTTTCTAACCATTTCATCCTCTGCCATGCCCTTCTCCTTTTGCCTTCAATCTTTCCCAGCCTCAGGGTCTTTTCTAATGAATTGGCTCTTCGCATCAGGCGGCCAAACTATTGGAGCTTCAACTTCAGCATCAGTACTCCAATGAATATTCAGGGTTGATTTCCTTTAGGATTGACTGGTTTGATCTCCTTGCTGTCCCAGGGACTCTCAAGCATTTTCTCCAGCACCACAGTTTCAAAGCATCAATTCTTTGGCGCTCAGACTTCTTTATGGCCCAACTCTCACATTCGTACATGACTACTGAAAAAAACATAGCTTTGACTAGAAGGACCTTTGTTGACGAAGTGATGTCTCTGCTTTTTAATATGCTGTCTAAGTTTGTCATAGCTTTCCAAGGAGCAAGCGTATTTTAATTTCATGGTTGCAGTTACCATCTATAGTGATTTCTGCAGCCCAAGAAAATAAAATCTGTCACTACCATTTTTATTCCTTCTATTTGCCATGAAGTGGTGAGATCGGATGCCATGATCTTAGTTTTTTGAATGTTGAGTTTCAAGCCAACTTTTTCATTCTCCTCTCTCACCCTGATCAGGAGGCTCTTTAGTTCATCTTCACTTTCTGCCATTAGAGTGGTATCATCTGGATATCTGAGGTTGTTATTTCCCCTGGCAATCTTGATTCTAGCTTGTGAGTCACCCATCATGAGATTTTCCGTGATGTACTCTGCATAGAAATTGTTGACCTTTGCCCTTAGGAATATAACAACTCCATGGGACCGGGAGGGATGAGGAAGATAGAGAGTTAGAGTTCTAAAATATGAGCTAATGATTTGATAAACTGTGATAAACAAGAATGTTTGAATTAGGAATTAGGAGACTAGCTTCCACCCTTTGGCATTAACTTACTAGATGGCCTTAAATAGGTCTTTTAACACCTCTGCGTCCAGTTATCTCCCCTGGCAACTTGGGCATTGGATTACCTAAATTCTAAAGTCCATTTTTGGCTACTGTATCTTTAGCCCATTCCAAATTGAGGGCAGCAGACCTCAGAGAGACATCGGGGTAACTGGGCCATTTCCCAGAATTTATCTGCCTGATATCATGCATTGCAATCTCAGTGTCAGTTTAACTCCAGCAAGATATGTCACATGGGTATCAGTATGCAGTTGTTGCTGTGATTAGCAAAATGCAAAGTCATTTAAACATTTGCAGAATTCGTAGCTTTTTTTTTTTCCTGCCACAATGCATTTTCTCAATCAACAGACACTAAAAATGCAATTTCAGCTTCATAAGGGCCTGCTCAATTTTCAGTGTTCTCATACCCAAGTTTGGAAATGCTGCACTTGAAGTCAGGCAACCCTGGATTGGATATCTGGTGCTGTCCTTCACGTGCTCTGTGGCCTATGGTCAAGGTGTTCACCCCTTTTAACCCTCTATTTGTTATTAGTAATATAGGGTAATGGCTAAGTAGTTCCTGGTTTTATTTTTGGAATTAAATGAGGGAATATAGACAAGGCAATTAACATAGTGCCTGACACACAGGAAGCACATATTAATGTTAGCTATTATATTTGAAATGATGATTATTAATAGTTAGTACTATAGTACAGAAATAGGAGTAGGAATGGTAATAAAACTGAAATATCAAGAGCTATTGAAGGTAATGAGAGTAGCAGGATGTCACAGGTGAATATTCTGGACAATTGGTGACTTAATTGAGATACCACCAAACCACCGCAGTTTTCCTAAAGACCCGTTTTCTCCTAAGCACCCACACTCAGACCTCTAGGGTCATGAGATTTCTTGGAAAGTCCTTACCCATCATTCTGAACTTAGTGATTTGGAAAAGGACCGTTGGATGTCATTCCACTTGTGCAACGCTGCTTTAACAGAAGAAAAGAGTAAGTGCAGCCGGTGTCAAACAAAAATGAATATATTACTTTATAGTCTAACACAAGACAAGTGGGAGACCCCAAAGGCTGCCTCTTGACTTCCTGAGCATACAAAGGAAATACATCATGGATGATGGTGACAAATAAAGCACCGAGGGCATCCATCCTGCCTGTGAGTGATTAGGGTGGGGGGAGTGGCTCGGAGCCTCTCACTTAAGAGTCTGGAAGAATATATATTCAAGCCTTGGAAGATTTCCTTCATGAGTTTTTTCTTCCTCCATGAGTTTTTGCGTCTGTCAAGCATGAAGGCCATAGGATTTTGTTGTATATTTTTAAATAAAATGTCTACTTAAATGGGGTTTGGAGTGGGCAGCTGCATTTACATGATAGAACACTGGAGTGCCTGGTATTCATTGTGTGTCTGTGTTAAGCACTTCATTTTACATCATTTTATATAACCCTTGCAACAAGCCTTCAAGCTGTTTCCATATCTCACCATTCAGATAAGGAATTGATCAGGAGGCAACTGGGCCACATGATGTCACTGAGTCTAGATTTGACTGATCCCCAAAGCTGTCAACCTTCCCAGCATTCTTGAGTTTCTTAACATTGATCTGAAGACCATTTGTGCCCAATTCCCTGGACTTCTAGTAAAAAGGAAGATTATTACACCCCACCTGACATTTACTGATAAAGAATTTCTACCAGGAATCTGCATCAGTAGTGAACTCTCCAGGAGAGTCTTGTGTGCACAAACGTTTGAGAGTTACTGCACTACAATTTCTTATCTGTTAGGATATATCTTCTACCTAGTATTCTTACCCTGTGTTTAGGCACATGGGAACTGACAGGGTTCCTTAGGTTTTCAGTTACTGTTAATCCTCCTCCAGCCAAGGAAATGGAAAACAGGACAGTTTTTCTTTTTCTCTATCCTGGTGGATGAGTAATCATATGATGTCAGTGACTTTATTACACAGTGGTCTCAAAATTTTTCTAAATTTTGATAGTATGTGGTTCTATAAGATATCTCCTATAAATCATTGAAAATATTACACCTGAAAGTAACTTCAAAATAGCAGAGAGGTCTTTAGGATTATCACAAAGCAAAATTGAGAAATCATAAATTTGGGGTGTTTTTAAGTTAAGATAATTCACTTAAAATGCTATGCTTGTAATTGAAGTAAGTTGTCACTAGGAGTCAGTGATGTCCTCTTTATATAAAATTTGATAATCAGATAATGAAGTTTTTCCACTGATAAGTTAGACTGAGAAGCATAATTGGAATAACAGAATAATAAATTGCAGTAATAGAATTGCAAATGGTTAGAGCTTGACGGGGTCAAGGAATCAAATACGAGAGTTGATAGAAATCTATGAACAACACATGATTAGTCAGCAGCACACCATTTTATGAGTCTTAAATAAAACTCTGAACAATGTTGCCTCATCCAACAAAAAAGTTGACAAAAATGTGGGACCCCCCCCAACTAAAAGTGGCCTCAAAATTTTTTTTCAAGAATTCTCCATTTAGTCTGCCTCCCTTTTCATCTTTCTCTCTCTGAGTGGTCTTATCTGTATGCCTTAGTTTTCTCTATCCTTTCCTTTGTCTTAGTATCTGTTTGGGGCTGAATTGTGTCTTTCTTTCCTGAATTCATATGCTGAAGTTCCAAGCCCTCGAACTTCACAATGTGGCTGTATTTGAAGGTAGAGTCCTTATTGGTAATTGAGTTAGCAAGAGGTCCTTAGGGTGGGTCTTAATCTTAGATGACAGATGTCTTTATAAGTAGAGAAAATTCAGACATCAGCAGGTCCAGAGGGAAGGCAACGTGAAGACACTGGGAGAAGACGCACATCTGGAGCCAAGGAGAGAGGGTGAGACCAGCCCTGCTGACACCGTGATCCTGCACTTCCAGCCTCCAGACTGAGCAAATACATTTCTGCGGTTTAAGCTGCCCAGTCTGGGACTTCGTTATGGCAGCTGGAGCAAAATAACAGTGTTTCTGTGTACTGTCCTCTCTGGCTCTCTGTGACTCTCGCTTTCTCTCCGTGCCTCTCGGAGTTTCACTGGGTTATATTCTCTGACTCTGCATTTCAGATTCTCTCTTTCTGTGTTTCTCTCTCATCTGTTTATCACATGCTCTCTTTCGTTCTCTATTTCTTCTCCTGTCTTTTTCTCTCTCGTGTTTCTCTACTTTATCATCCCCTGTCTTCCTTGGGTAATCCGTGGTACTTCATGTGAAATGTTTAGAACAGCACCTGTCTTATAGAAACTACTTGAAAAAGCTTCTTGTCTCTCACCCTCTCTTTTTTCTTTCCTTCTTCACTATTTCCTTTCCATTCCTTTTTTTCATTCACTCCCTAACTGGACACAAAGGAAAACTGGAATTTATTTTTCAGGATTTATTGTCTTTACTGAATGAGGTTTTACAGCCCCCCCATTCTAATTTTAAAGCAACTCACCTGACTGTTATACATTTCTCAAAGGGAGAGAGAAAGGGAGACTAAATTGAATTGCCTTTTGTAAGTGACCTTGGTTTGATTTTGTTTGTTTATCCCTTTTGAGTAAACATCTTTAAATCAGGTGATCTCACCTTTTACTGGATGCTGATTCACCCCGAGGGCTGGCTAAATATGCACATTTTTGCTCTCTCACCCCAAATTTTGAATCAGTGCACTTTGAATCTTTTATATAATTTTACAGATTTCTGGGCGGTTCTGATGCAGGGATTTCTTTCAGCATGCTCTGAGAATCACGGTCTTAGAAAATAAAAAAGGACAGCCCCTCTAAGCCCTGCCTAACCTTCGTTCATTCTAAATAAAGAATAAAATAAAGTCGAGTTTCATTTCAAGAAGAGGTTTGAAAATATTCCTTAAGAGGATCAAGTTGTGGACTTTTATTTTTTTTTTCCTTCTTCATTTATTTTTTCTGATGCAAGGAGCGCATAACATTTAATCTGGGGAGCAGAGAGCTGACGTTCACTTTCAAACAATTTAGGTAGGTGGAAAAGAAGAGTGAGACTTGAAAAATTAACAGTCATAGACTTACTTCTTTGGCACCTGTTTTGATTATTGAATTAAGAAAGTTCTGGCAGCTACAACTGGGTCTGCCAGATGTTGAAGAGCACATTTCAGGGAGGATGGAAAGGGATGTCAGGAGATGTGAGACTCATTCATTTAAAAAATAAACTGTCCGGATCAACTTCTGTTTAGGCTGTCAGAACTGATCGCCAGCATAATGAAACATCAAGAACAAAGGGGGCGAGGAGACACTGATAAAGCCCAAATACATTGTGAAGTATAAAAACCTGCTGATTTTTAAAGCAGCACCCCCATGTGTCAGCTTACTGGTTTGTGGAAACCACCGACACGTTGAAAGTAGTCCATTTTCCCCCAGTTAGGTGCATTTTCGTCCATGTTTTTATGGAGGCTGTAAAAAAAATGCTGTCGAGGGACTGATCTTTTAGTCTCGGGATGATGGGAGGACCACGGCATCTGAGAGATCTTTGGGAGACAGATGGGGATGGGAGAAAAGGCAATTCTCTGTCAGAGGTGGAATCACTTAGCATCGCTCTGGAAGAAGCAGGCGTCATCTTCCGTGAATTCTGAGTATCTGTTATACATACACACACACACACAGAAACATACACTCCTGCAATTGTTCATGCACACGCATGGACACACATACACAAAACGTGTGTGTACATACACACAGCTATACGTGGACACACACAAATGCTTCCACTATAGACAGCAAACAAAATCACATGTTTTTGCACAACCATATTCATGGGAAACCATATACTACGTAGATCAAACACCTTTCGGGGCCCCTGGTCAAGCCTGCTGCTGAGATGAAAGCCTGGAAGCCATACAGATGGGATGGGCACATCTCCTTCCAGAACGCTGGGGAGTTACTCCATGAAAAATTCCTCTGGGAATTTCCCTGGTGGTCCAGTGGTTAAGACTCTGTACTTGCACTGCAGGGGGCACGGGTTTGACACCTGGTTGGGGAACTAAGATCCTGTATGCCACGTGATGAGGCCGAAAAATTTTAAAAAATTAAAAAATTGCTCTGCTATCACAGAGTTCCATTCATTCCTTGGACCCACCTTTCAGGATCCATCTGTCAGTCACGTCCCACACAGGTGGATTCATATCCCTAGCATATGTGTTTTCGGATCATGAGGCTTGTCTGGGGCGCTTGGCAATGACCTGGCAAGGCTGAACTGGATGGAACTCCCCAATACCATCTATACTGCACCCTGATGGTGCTGGAGCTGTGTCCATGGAGGCTAAGTGGATGGTGTGTCTGAGATCATGTGAAACTTCAGAATAAGTACAACACGTCTTCCTAAAGCATGAGCAACTCTAGGTGGAGTCAAACAATTCAAAACATTTTATTGCTTGCCAACCAGTTTAATCAACTGTATTCGTTTAGTCAACAATTTGTATTATAAAATTTACATGCATTTTTCAAGGGAAAAGAGCAGCGATTTGCAAATCAACTGGGCTTGGTGTATTTTTCAATGGAGAGGGTCTTGAACTATCATTTAAATTTTATGCTATGAGTTTTTCTGCTTCTTCCGGAATGAATTTTTCTCATTTATAACTTTAGAGCCAATGCTTTTTATCTAGTTTTCGAATTTGTTTATTTATATTTATTACTTATAGGACTGTCCTGGTGGCTCAGTGATAAAGAATCCGCCTACAGTGCAGGAGACCCAGGTTCGATCTCCGGGTCAGGAAGATCCCCTGGAGAAGGAAATGGCAACCCACTCCAGTATTCTTGCTTGGAGAATTCTGTGGACAGAGGAGCCTGGTGGGTTAAGTCCGTGCGGTCACAAAGAGTAGGACCCGACTTTACGACTGAGTATACACATGTTTACTTAAATAAAGACTTTATTGATTTAGAGTAGTTTTAGATTTACAACAAAACTGAGGTTTTCCATATTCCCCCTGCCTCTACACAATCAATAAAATGCATATATATTTACTCTTCAGTAATTTCTGGTCAATGTATACACCTATGTAACCATCATCCCATCAAGATAAATAATACTTCCGTCACTCAATAAAGTTCCCTTTTGAGTCTTTTCAGTCTTTCCACCCCTATTCCCCCCTAAACTACTGATCTGATTTCCATCAGCATAGTTTACTTTGCCTGTTCTGGATTTCATATCTGTAGCATCTGTATTTTTTCAATCAAGGTGTTTTTGACCTTCCTATGTGTTTTTTACACATGTATATATCTAGTTTAATTTCAAGGATATATAGCCCATAATACGTTTATCCACTCACTGATAGATGGGCATTTTGGTTTATGTTCAATTTTTTGACTATTACGAATAAAACTGCTAGGAAAAAAATCACAGTACAGGTCATTTTCAAAGATATATGGGTTCGTTTTTCTTGGATAAATACCCAGGACTATGGTTGTTGAGTCCTATTTATGTTTAGCTTTGTAAAACAAATGCCAAGGAGTTTCACAAAGTGGTCGCAAGATGTTGCACCCTAACCAGTAATGAATGAGAAGTCTATAGAGTCCTCACCCTTGCCAACACTTAATGCAGTCAGTCATTCCAGTACAGTAAGTTCACTGCAAACAAGCGAGAGCACATTGGTAAGTCAAATTTGTTCGTAAGTCCAACAAAGTTAGCCTAGGTATCCATCCAACTAATGCAACTGGCCAAGTAGTCTGTACCTAATGGGCTTCCCTTGTAACTCAGCTGGTAAAGAATCTGCCTTTAATGCAGGAGACCTGGGTTTGATCCCTGAGTCAGGAAGATCCCCTGGAGAAGGAAATGGCAACTCACTCCCATATTCTTGCCTGGAGAGTCCCATGGACACAGGAGGGGGACAGGCTGCAGTCCTGTACCTGATGGGTTTATAATGTTTTTCACAGAAATAATACATAAAATACAAACACAATAAACAAAACATTTTAAATTTTACAGAACAGTCCCTGGAATAGTACAATAGTTCAATACAACAGCTGGCACACGGGGGCTGGCATCAAGTGAACAGGCAAGAAGAGTCCCTGCCTGGAGGAGGGAGAAGAGGAGCTGGGAGATGTTAGAGCTGAAGGACCACCAGCAATAGGAGACGGAGGGGGGCTGCAGCTTCACTCATGCCTGACGTTGATGGAATGCACATTTGCATCTTTGAAAGTTTAAGACTTGAAGGTTCATATGTAGGCGACTTACTGTATAATGAATATGTAACCATCTCTCATTGCGGTACTAATCTGCATTTGCCTGTGACTGTAACGTCGAACTTTTCATGTAATCAGGTATCTTGCTTAGGTCCATTCAAGTCTTTTGCCTGTTTAAAAAAGCCATGTTGTCTTTTTATTATGAGGTTATGCTTCTTTATATATTATGGATGCAAGGCCTTTTTCGGATGTAGCTATTGCAAATATTTCCTCAAAGTTTTTGGCTTGCTTTTTATATGTGTGTGTATATAGGTATATATTTTAAAGTGTCTTTTGATGAGAAGTTTGTAATGTTGATGAAGGCCAACTAACAATCTTTTTCTCTTATGGTTTGTGGTGCTTTTGGGGTGGTGGAGGGGCGGTGTCTGTGCTGCATGACTTGAGGGATCTCAGCTCCTGGAGCAGGGATTGGACTTGGGTCACAGCAGTGAAAGCCCGGAATCCTAGCCACTAGGTCACCAGGGAACTCCCTGATTGGTCTTTTCATGTTGTCTTCAACAAGTCTTTATCCTTCAGTTCTCAAACTATCTCAAGATATTTTCCTTTGTTTTCTTCTAGAAGTTGCAGAGCTTTAACTTACATGCTTGGATTTGTGGTTCATTTTAAATTAATTTTTATGTATGAAGTAAGACAGGAGTTGAGGTTCAATTGTTGATATTATTAATTAGTAGAATTAAAAAATATTTTCCAAGTTTTTCTTGAGAGTCTGTGAAACATAACTTCTTGCCTCCTGCCTCCTGCATGCTTGCGTGCTTGATCAGTCACTCAGTTGTGTCCAACTTTTCGTGACCCCATGGACTGTACACTGCCAGGCTTCTTTGTCCATGGAATTCTCCAGGCAAGAATATTGGAGTGGGTTGCTAGGCTCTCCTCCAGGGGATCTTCCTGACCCAGGGATCGAACCCCCATCTCCTCTGTCTCCTGCATTGCAGGCAGATTCTTTACCCACTGAGCCACCTGGGAATCCCCAACTTCTTGCATATTGACCTTGAAATCTGTGGGTTTGGAGGGTTTACTTCTTATCTCTTTTTGTTTATTCCATATTATTATCATGTAAATAATCAAGTCTGTGGGAAAAAAACAGTTTTATTCAGTCCTTTCCAAACTTTATGATTTTTATTTCTTTCATGTATTGTTGCATTGGCGAGGACCTCTTATATGTTGAAACAGGCGGAAAGATTCAGTTTTCACCATAAGAATGATGTTAATACTCAGGATTGTGTGTGTGTGGTTGTTATTTGTTGTTTTTGCAGATACCTTATATCAGACAGAAAAATTATCTTCTAGTTCCAGTTTACTGAGAATTTTTATCATAAAATGGACGATAGATTTTGTTAAATGCTTTTCTACATCTGTTGGGAGGTTCATATAATTTTTCTCTATAATTCTGCTAATATGATGTTACGCTAATTGTTTTTCACATGTTAAATCAACCTTGAATTCCTAGGATAAATTTCACCTGATCAAGACATGTTATACTTTTTAAATTATTGCTGGATTTATGTTTATAATATTTCGTCGAGAATTTCTACCTTTATGTTCATGAGGGATACTGGTGGGTAATTTTTTCCTGTTTAGGTAATGTTTTTCTGGAATTTTAGTATTTAAATTATATTGACCTCATAAAAGAAGGCAAGAACTGCTCCATCCTTTTCTACATTCTGAAAAAAAAGCTTTTGTATAATAGTACTGGTATTGTTTCTGCCTTAAATATTTGCTGTAATTCACCTGTAAAGTTATTTGGGCTTAGAGTTTTGTTTATGGAAAAAGTGAAAGTATTAGTCACTTAGTCATGTCTGATTCTTTGCGACCCTGTGGACTGTAGCCTGCCAAGCTCCTCTCTCTATGGGATTGTCCAATCAAGAATACTGGAGTGGGTTGCTCTTCCCTTCTCCAGGGGATCTTTCCAACCGAGGGATGGAATCTGGGTCTCCTGCATTGCAGGCAGATTCTTTACTGGCTGAGCCACCAGGGAAGGAAGGTTGTTTATATTGCAAATCCAATTTCTGTGATAGATAAAGTACTATTCGAGCTTTAAAATTTCTTCTTAAATTGGTTTTGGCTATTTGGAGCTTTCAAGAAATGTATTTCTATCATCTAAATTGCTGAGCTTACATGCATAAAAATATTTATAACATTTCCTGATCATGCTTTTAATATCTGCAGGATTGTACTCATATCTTCTATTTCATTCCTGATATTGATTTGTTTTCTCTATTCTTGATCAGTATTGCTAGGAGCTTCCCTGGTAACTCAGGGGACTTGCCTGGTGGCCCAGTGGTAAAGGATCTGCCTGCAATGCAGGAGACCTGGGTTCAAACCCTTGGTCAGGAAGATCCCCTGGAGGAGGAAATGGCAACCCACTCCAGTATTCTTGCCTGGAGTATCCCATGGACAGAGGAGCCTGGTGGGCTGCATACAGTCCATAGGGTCGCAAAGAGTTGGATGCGACTGAAGAGACTTAGCATGTATGCATATAAATCAACTATACTTCAATAAAATAAAATAAAATAAAAAACAGTTCTCTGAAAACTTAATCAAGAGGGAATTAGGTAAGTTGCACCCAACCCATCCTGTTGGAGGCTTGTTTTTCACTTGAGAAAGAGCAGAGACTATAGAACAACCTCACAGCTGTTTATGTCTTCCAGTAACTTTTTCTAACCTTTTCCCCATCTGCTTTTGCAGTAGGAAAAATCATTTTCTCCATGTGATGGGTCTTCAACACCCCCTTCCCTACCTCCTAGATACTGTACTCCAAGATACTATCCTAAATTACAGTGATTCATTATTCCTATTAAAACAAACAGTATCCTCAAATTTCCTGGCAAACCAAACAATTGTGAACAGTAAATCCAAACAGTAAAACACGGGCACACATTGGGTAAATGTTATTTTCCCCGAACAAGAAAAGCTTTCGGCAAAGTGTTTAACTTGAATACAACAAAAGGCAATTTAATTTAGTAATACAGCTGGGTGAAAAATGGGGACCTCGGGTTTAATAAGAAGGGGAGAAAGACACGCATATATCATCCAAAAGGATAATTATGAGAAACTATTTTGTATGATCCAGCTAAATCAAAGCTTCTAATGCTTTTTTACTCCTGTCAAAATAGGGAGATTTAAGGCCTTAAAAATGGGAATTTTGCAGACTTCACTGCCAAGAAAAAAATGATTTGTCTCTTGATAAATTACTATTGGGCTTTATACCCAGGAAAAAATACACTTACACTGAAATAAATGCCAAGGAATGGCTAGAGAATTTATATTATTCGTTCATATCTGTCAGTGGATTGGTGGGGAGACAGCAGTCCCATTTAAAACGTCTCCCGGCTGGCTGACAGGATGCCACAGAGGCAAGATGAAAAACTCCGGTGATGGGGTGCAGGCGCAGACCCCCAGGAGGCTGTGTAGACCTGCCACTGTACTGTTTGACTTCTTTTTCTCCCCGGAACCCAAGCATCCTATCCCCTCTGGATTTCACACCTCAAGAAGAATCCCCAATTATGGACACATGTCTTTTTACAGATTCTGAATATTTCTGTGCTGCTTGTACATGTTCTAAACAAATCTGTCTTCCAAAACAGAAGAGGAAACAGGAAAAAGAGAGAAAAACATTGGCAACCGCAAAGCCACAATAAGTCAATGCCAAGGGTCTGGTGAGGACTGCGTACACCTGGCTCTTCATCGTCTCCATCAAAGTCTTGATAAGAGCACACTGGTCATTGACCTAGGGACCCAGACTCCAACTGTCCTTCTTTCACAACCTGTGCAAACCTTTGGCAAAACAGGTCACGACTTCGGGCCTCAGTCTTCCCATCTGTAAAATGGCTGGTTTGGATAAGCAATTTTTCCCTGTAAGTGTTTCTGCGACATACATCATTTGAGATACGTGGTATACCTGGCAGCTCAGATAGTAAAGAATCTGCCTGCAATGCAGGAGACCCAGGTTTGACCCCTGGGTCAGGAAGATCCCTTCAAAAGGGAATGGTAACCTACTCCTGTATTTTTGCCTGGGAAATTTCATGGACAGAGGAACCTGGTGGGCTACTGTCCATGAGGTCACAATGAGTCGGACACAACTGAGCAACTAACATTTCCACTTTTATACAAAATTGTATTCTATATCATAGACTAAAGCAGAATGGCTCCAGCCAAAGCAGAGAGCTTCTTCTTTTCTTACATTTTCCCACCTTCTGAAAATGAAAGTCACTCAGTCGTGTTCAACTCTTTGTGACCCCATGGACTGCAAAGTCCATGGAATTCTCCAGGCCAGAATACTGGAGTGGGTAGCCTTTCCCTTCTCCAGGGGATCTTCCCAACCCAGGGATCAAACCCAGGTATCCTGCATTGCAGGTGGATTCTTTACCAGCTGAGCCACAAGGGAAGCCCTAATTCTACAGAACTCTAGGGCTTCAGGAATACACTTTGAGAATTACTAACGTGAATATTTTCTAAGGATCCACCTGGTATGAATACACCTCGGTTCTGGGGCTGGTCTGCTCCTGAAACAATATAGGCTGTGAAATGGTCAGATAGCTCTGATGGCCTTCTTTCCTCCATGGTGATGACGTGCCTGCTGTGGGGAGGTAGGGGCAGATAGGGGTCTTTTCCACAACGCCAAGCTCCCAAGGTTTCATTGCTGCTGCTCACCAGGGGCAATTCTCCTGCTCCATGGATAAGGCAGAAACATACAGTAGAGTCTTGGGGGAGCTGTTCAAAAATTCACATGAGAATTATCATCCAAATATTTACCGTCAGAAATTTGAAAGCTTTCTTGCTTGCTAAAGGCCGATGTTTATCAGTTCCATACTCCAGTAAATTCTGGAGCACTTTGTTTTTCAAACAAAATAATGTAAAGACGTTGTTGTTGTTCAGTTGCTCAGTAGTGTCCGACTCTTTGCGACCCCATGGACCACAGCACACCAGGCTTCCCTGTCCTTCAGTATCTCTTGGAGTTTGCTCAAACTCATGTCCATTAAGTCAGTGATGCCATCTAAACATCTCATCTTCTGTTGCCCTCTTCTCCTGCCCTCAATCTTTCCAAGCATCAGGGTCTTTTCCAATGAGTTGGCTCTTCGCCTCAGGTGACCAAAGTATTGGAGCTTCAGCTTCAGCATCAGTCCTTCCAATGAATATTCAGGGCTGATTTCCTTTAGGATTGACTGGTTTGATCTCCTTGCAGTCCAAGGGACTCTTAAGAGTCTTCTCCAGCATCACATTTCCAAAGCATCAGTTCTCCGGCACTCAGCCTTCCTTATGGCCCAACTCTCACATCTGTACATGACTACTGGAAAAACCATAACTTTGACTAGATGGACCTTTGTTGGCAAAGTGATGTCTCTGCTTTTAAATATGCTAAATTAATTATAGCAAGCACACTGGAGTCTTCCAAAAGCTGGATGATAACTCATTTGCTATACAAATAAATAAATGAAAGAATGGAATACATGCTTCGGGAAAAGAAAATTCTGATGAGTTCTTTTTCCTTTTTTGGACTTTCTTGGTGCTAAAAAAAAAAAGTGCATCTCTATTTTAAGTTGCAAATCTTTCTAAAATGTCTGGATTGATTTTCTGTCTGAGTAACACCAATTTAAAGTGTTTTTTTCCTAAATCTTTTTTGTAGTTTACAGAGCACTGCACGTTTCACAAATCACTTTTTAGTTTATAAGCATAGTTTACAGTAGACTTTATACTTTATATGGTGTACCTTTCCAGGGTACTTTACAGTTTACAAAGTCGTTTATGGCTTACACATTCCTTTGTATAAGCCACTTAATCGTTTTCAAAGTATTTGGCATCTTATAAAGCCCTATTATAATTACAAAGCGCTTTGTAGCTTACCAAATGCCTTGCAATTTGTGAAATGATTACAAGCCCATAACCATGTTTAGCTTTAGCAGATGTGAGTGACATAATCACATCTTTCTTTGATGATTACAGGGATCATGCTGGGCATAAGAGTCATAATTATGAACTTGTCTTTACTGAACACAGACCCAGTGTCCCACAGATGCTTATTATTGCCAGATTAATTAAGAATAGCATTGCTCTAAACTGATATAACTGATGAAGGCCAACAAGTTTGGTTTTGATCAGTGGTTCTCCATGGGGGCGATTTTGCCCACCAGAGGACCTTTGGCAATATATGCAGACATGTGTGGTTGTCACAGATAGGGGAAGGGATCTTACTGGCACCTAGTGGGTCGAGGCTGGGGACATTGTTAAACATCCCACAACGTGCATCACAATATCCCGTAATGTCAAAAACACCAAGGTTCAGAAGCCACAGTCTGGATAAAGGTCAGACCATCAGACAATGTCATACTACTTATCTCTTGCATTAGAAGGATGCTCTGTGGAACATCCCTGGTCGTCCAGCGGTTAGGACTCTGCACGTTCACTGCAGGGGGCTTGGGTTCGATCCCTGGTTGGGGAACTAAGATCCCAGAAGCTCTTGACACAGTCAAAAAAGAAAAAGATACCTTGAGTTGCAAGCAATAGGTAATAGCCTCAAGCTGGCTTAAATACTGCATCCATGTATTATCTCCCCTAACTGGAAATCAAGACGAAGGTCTGGCTGGGTGATTAAGATGCTGACCTGATTCTCTTCTTTGCTACACATCCCACCCCCCGCCCCCCCCAGCCTCAGCTCATGTTAAGGCTGATTCCTGGCTGTCATCAGTAATTGGGGCAAATGATCCTGTTCAGAGGGAAGAAAGCTGCCTTTTCTTTCCAGAACCCCAGAAAAACTCTTTGTGGGTGAATAAATACTCACGTCCTACTCTGACTTCCTTAACTGAAGAACATACACAAACTAGCATGGACATAGCCTTTTTATATCCCCTGTGCTTTCTCCACCTCTGTCATTCCTTGGCCATTAACTTTTGGCAGATGACTAGGGCTTTTGCAAGAACAAAAACATAATAAAATCACGTGTTCCCACTGGAAACGGTTCCCGTGGAACATCTGAGTAGATTTACTCACAGAAATTCACACTGTTTCCCAGCCTGGAATTCTGAACCATATAAATCTTTCCCCCACGCATTACACATGCACACATACACGTACTCTCCCTCTTGCAAATTAAAAGCCATATATATCTTGCCAAAGCATTTCTGACATGCAGCTTCGGCATTCAGAGCCTCAGGCAAGCTTTGAGTCTACCATGTGATGTATAACTGGCCAGGGAGGTTGCAAAGCCCAGAATTCAATGACTAGTCAACAGGATTTGAGATATTTTGGGCAAAGCTCGCTCTCCTTTGTCTAAACAATCTTATCAGCAGGAGGTACCTTATCTAGGGACATACGCTGAGACCAAGCACTCTACATTAAAGGTGAAAAATGAGTTGTATTGCAGCATCTTCACGATCAAACAAATACTCTCATTTTCCTATTTAACTGTTTTCACATTTGCCTTGGGGTACTGCTCAGCTCCAAAGGTTAGCCTTTAGGTCATTTCTGTGAGGTGGAGTGGGGCTATTGGATACTCATCTACAAAAGTCTTCAGGATATGTGTCTGCTCAGTCATGTCTGACTCTTCGTGATCCCGTGGACTGTAGCCCATCAGGCTCCTCTGTCCATGGGATTCTCTAGGCAAGAATACTGGAGTGAGTTGCCATTTCCTCCTTCAGGAGATCTTCCTGACCCAGGGATCGAACCCAGGTCTCTTGCTTGGCAGGCGGATTCTTTACCACTGAGCCACCTGGGAAGCCCTCAAATGCCTTCAAAGGCTACCAATTACATGTAGGACGGATTCAGACCTCTGAGCCTGACTTTCAGTCTGCCCCTCAAACACTGAACCCAGCACTTTCTTTCCAACTACTATTTCCCTACAAGTATCATCTACTCCATTTTGACCGATCTCTAAGTTACATTTCAAATAAGTTTTCTGTGTTTCTGAATTACAGAACCAGGAGGATAGCTGGCAATAAAAAGCAACATGCTGTATGATCCAGCAGTCTCATTCCTGGACATCTATCTGGAGAAAACCATAATTTGAAAAGATACATGTACCTCAATATTCAGTGCATCACTATTTACAGTAGCCAAGACACTGAAGCGACCTATTAATAAAAGCCCATCAACAAACGAATGGAAAAAGAAGATGTGATCTATATACACAATGGAATACTACTCTGCCATAAAGAAGAATGAAATAGTGCCCTTTGCAGCAATATGGATGGATCTAGAGATTATCAGACTAGGTGAAGTTAAGTCAGAAAGAAAGGCAGATATCATATGACATCACTTACATGTAGAATCTAAAATCTGATACAAATGAACTTAGGTGCAAAACAGAAAAGACTCACAGACATAGAAAGCAAACTTATGGTTACAAAGGGGAAAGAGGGTTGGGAAGGGATAAATTAGAAGTTTGGGATGAACAAACTACTATATATAAAACAGATAAAGAACAGATCCTATTGTATAGCACAGGGAGCTATATTCAGTACCCTGTAATAAACCATAATGGAAAAGAATCTAAAAAAGAATATATATATATATATGAGTCACCTTGCTGTACATTAGAAACTAGCACAACATTATAAATCAAGTATACTTAATTATAAAAAAGTAACTGACTTGGGTGTAAATTTTGACTCCCTCACATATAGGCCATACATTCCTGGAAAAATCACATATTTAGTGAGATTCAATTTTATTCATGCAGAAAATGATGATAGTATCACCTTGTGCCATAGATGGGAGTGTTAAATAAGATAATTATTCAAGAGAATGGTTATCCACTCCCACTCCTGGGCTTCCCGGGTGGCTCAGAAGGTAAAGAATCTGCAGTGTGGGAGACCTGGGTTCGATCCCTAGGTTTCAAAGATCCCCTGGAGAAGGGGATGGCTACTGACTTCTTGCCTGGAGAATTCCAAGGACAGAGGAGTCTGGTGGGCTCCAGTCCATGGGCTTGCAAAGAGTCGGACATGAAATGAGTGACTGACACTTTCACTTTTATTTTCAATATGATAAGATCAGTGCCTGTCAGGAAGAAGGTGTTTAATAAAGTTATTATCTTTACTTTACTTTCTTACCTGCCTATATTGACTTCCCTTGTTCAGTTCAGTTCAGTCACTCAGTTGTGTCTGACTCCTTGCGACTCCATGGACTGCAGCACGCCAGGCTTCCCTGTCCATCACCAACTGCTGGAGCTTACTCAAACTCATGTCCATTAAGTTGGTGATGCCATCCAACCAACTAATCCTCTGTCATCCCCTTCTCTTCCCACCTTCAGTCTTTCCCAGTATCAGGGTCTTTTCCAATGAGTCAGTTCTTTGCATCAGGTGGGCAAAGTTTTGGAGTTTCAGCTTCAGCATCAGTCCTTCCAGTTAATATTCAGGACCTTTAGGATGGATTCGTTGGATCTCCTTCCAGTCCAAGGGACTCTCAAGAGTCTACTCCAACACCACAGTTCAAAATCATCAATTCTTCCGCGCTCAGCTTTTTTTATGGTCCAACTCTCACATCCATACATGACCACTGGAAAAACCATAGCTTCGACTAGACGGACCTGTTGGCAAAGTGATGTCTCTGTTTCTTAATATGCTGTCTAGGTTGGTCATAGCTTTTCTTCCAAGGAGCAAGCGTCTTTTAATTTCATGACTGCAGTCACCATCTGCAATGATTTTGGAGCACCCCAAAATAAAGTCTCTCACTGTTTCCATTGTTTCCCCATCTATTTGCCACGAAGTGATGGGACCAGGTGCCATGATCTTAGTTTTCTGAATGTTGAGTTTTAAGCCAACTTTTTCACTCTCCGCTTTCACTTTCATCAAGAGGCTCTTTAGTTCTTCTTCACTTTCTGCCACAAGGGCACGTTTCTATTTCTGCTTTGACGTTTCTATTTCTGCTTTATTTTGAAGGAAGGTGAGCTTTACTTCTCCTGTCAATCCTTCAATGTCTACAACATACACCGTTCTATATCCTCCTGGCTCACTGTATTCTTACCTTTAGCAGTTGTCACAATTTTAATTTATACTAATTTGTGGAAATAACTGGGTAGTATTTATTCCCCCCAGTAGAGTTGTTGCTGTTGTTCAGTGGCAAAGTTGTGTCTGACACTTTGTGACCCCAGGGACTGCAGCATGCCAGGCTTTCCTGCAGGTAGAGTAAGGTTGCTAAGAGCGGAGAGCATCTGTCTGGCTCATGTATATTGCACCTCTGTGTTCCTCATGCCTAGACAGTCTCTAACACCTAATAAGTGTTCAGTAAATATTGAATGAATGAATGATTGAACAGACAGTTAAGATGAATTGAGCACTAGGCAGGGTGCTAAATTCTTTATTTTTAGGCCACACCTCGAAGCAAGTGGGATCTTAGCTTCCTGACCAGGGATCACCCCTGTACGCCATGCAGTAGAAGCATAGAATCTTACCCACTGGACCACCAGGGAAATCCCCAAGTGTGCTAAGTTCTTTATATATGTAATACCCTAGGTTTATAACTATTATTCCTATTTCTTGACAAAGGAACTGGGGTGTAGTGGGATAAAGCATCATGAGGAAAGCACACCTCTAGGAAGAAAGAGTCAGGGTTTGGGATTTTGTCATCTGACTCCAAGCCCAAGCTCCTCTATTATACCTTTTCTGTAAGGATGACAGGTAATGGACACAGGGCTTGGGTGACTCGCATATTGTATAATCCTGCTTTACATCAGAGTGAGCTGCCCAAACAGGATGCAGAAAAATATGATTCCCTTTGATTCTTTTCAACAGCTTTTCCAGCCATGATGTCCTTTGATCTTCACATGAGATTTTGCTCTGTTGATGAAAAAATGGGACTCAGGGGGAGTAAGTGATTTGCTCAAGGTCACTCATCCAGTCACTGATGCAGAAACACAGAGTTGGAGATGCCTAGAACAATCAGTGGAGTAATCAGACCAGGTCACTGCAGCCAGCAGGCTTTCCCTCCCTCCCCCTGAAGTTTTGGAGGGAGCTGGATACTGAGCCCCTTAGAGAGAGCCAAGGAGGCTGGTGCTGTGGGAAAAATCATGGACCCAGAGTCGGGGGACTGGATTCTGGAGGAAGCCACGTTACCGGATCTGAGCTGCCAGACCTTATTTGGGAAATTCTGCATTTCAATCTGAACAGGAGAAGTTTAGGTTCAATGTTTTCTAAAAACTTCAGAGGGATGTATTCATTCAGCTGATATTTAATGAGTGCCTTCTAAGACCAGGGGCTTCCCTGGTGGCTCAGACAATGAAGAATCCGCCTGCAAAGCAGGAGACATGGGTTCAATCCCTGGGTTTCAAAGATCCTCTGGAGAAGGGAATGGCTACCTACTCCAGTATTCTTGCCTGGAGAATCCCATGGATAGAGGAGCCTGGCGGGCTACAGTCCATGGGGATGCAAAGAGTCAGACACTATTGAACGACTAATACTCACACATTCAGTCGCTCTACTAAGACCAGTGTCTGTCTTCCTCATTTCTATATTCTTTGTTTCTAGTACAGATTCTGATACATGGCAAGTGCTAAACAACTATCAAGTGAGTGAGTGATTGTGAATGAAGATGACAAGATAAAGCAGCCTTTAACACCTAGTATGTCCCTGCCCTTCAGGTGGGAGAGATGAGTAAGCCAACCGCTAATGGTTTTGCACTCTGCTGAGTACTTTAAAATATATATTTTATTTATTTGACTGTGTTGGGTGTTAGTTGCAATTGCAGCATGCAGGGTCTTGGTTGCAGCACACAAACTCCCTATTTGTGGGGTACAGGCTTAGTGGCCCCCTGGCATGTGGGATCTTATTCCCCCAACCAGGGATGGAACCCGAGTCCAAGGCATTGTAAGGCAGATTCTCAACCACTGGACCAGGGAAGTCCCTCAGTTCAGTTCAGTTCAGTCACTCAGTCATGTCCAACTCTTTGCGACCCCATGGACTGCAGCACGCCAGGCCTCCCTGTCCATCACCAACTTCCGGAGTTTGCTCAAACTCATGTCCATTGAGTCAGTGATGCCATCCAACCATCTCATCCTCTGCCACCCCCGTCTCCTCCTGCCCTCAATCTTTCCCAGCATCAGGGTCTTTTCCAGTGAATCAGCTCTTTACATCAGGTGGCCAAAGTATTGGAGCTTCAGCTTCAGCATCAGTCCTTCCAGTGAATATTCAGGACTGATTTCCTTTAGGATGGACTGGTTTGATCTCTGCAGTCCAAGGGACTGTCAAGAGTCCTCAACACACCACAGTTCAAATGCATCAATTCTTCGATGCTCAGCTTTCTTTATGGTCTAACTCTCACATCCATACATGACTACTCAAAAAACCATAGTTTTGACTATATGGACCTTTGTCAGTAAGTCTCTGCCTTTTAATATGCTGTAGGGAAGTCCCTACTGAGTAGTTTAATTGAAGTAAATTCAGAATAGTTTGGTTGCTCTGAGGTGGTCCAGTTAATCCAGTTTGGGGGGTGGACAGAAACTTAGGAATTTAGGAATTTCCTGAAGGAAGTGATCTCTAAGGATGTTTTACCATACAGGACGCCCCCAGTGGCTCAGGAGTAAAGAATTGGCCTACAGTGGAGGAGCCACAGGAGATATGGTGTTGATCCTTGTGTTAGGGGAAGCACACTGATTGAAACCGCCCACCCTGGCCAGGCACCATAGTAACCATTTGCATGAGTTGTTTTATGACAGGAGATTCTGATAAGGAATACAGAACTAATAAGGCACCACCAACTGGAAGAGTTCAGGAAAGGTCGAAAGGAGACACCACTTCCCAGAATCCCTCTCGCTAGCATCCATCTTGGCTGAGCTATGCGTGCGCCACCAGGAGAGACTCTGAATTAGAATGATTGGCCAAAGACCACCCGGAAACTAATCCCATCACCATGAAACCCAAGACTGTGAGCCATGTGGCAGAGCAGTTCTCCTGGGTTCCCTTACCCTACTGCTCTCCACCCAGGTACCCTTTCCCAATAATCTCTTTGTCAGCACATGTATCTCCTCAGACAATTCATTTCCGAGTGTTAGACAAGAGCCCAGATTCAGGCCCTGGAAGGGGTCCCCCTTCCTGCAACACTTGGGTCAGGAAGATTCCCTGGAGAAGAAAATGGCAACCCACTCAAGTATTCTTGCCTGGAGAATCCCATGGACAGAGGAGGCTGGTGGGCTACAGTCTGTGGGGTTGCAGAGACTCAGATATAACTAAGCGACTGAGCATGCACGCACTTTACCATATGTACTTGGCCAAAACGGAGAAGTGTAGAGGAAATCAGAAAGGCTGGTTGATCATCCCAGACAGAAGGGAAAGTACAGGAACTCACTGTAGGCCTGGGGTTTAAAGTTCAGTTGGGGCAGAGAGGAGAGGAATCTGGAGAAGTAGGTAGAGGAAGATGAAGGTAAACTGCCTTATTGGGTTGAAATTGATCAGGACTTTGTGCGGCCCTCCTGGACACAAAAGCCTTTCTGGGCCCCCCAATTCCTATTTGCATGAAATAGACTTCAGCCTCCTAGACCTCCCTCAGTTCCAGAGGGCAGATTCAAACAGTTGCTAATCAGAGAAGGGAGGGAATGCAGAAACAAAGGAGGGGCCGTTAAGAAACTGTAGTGTAGCCTTTAAAGCAGAATCCTGGTTCCTCCTCAAGAAATACACATAACAGTATCTTTGAATTCTTCTGCGGGAGCTAAGGGGGTAAGATGGAAACCAGAAAATCTGGGGTGTAATTCGAATCCAAAGGCCCAAGGATGGGAGCACCAGTGTCTGAGGCAGGAGAGATGGATGTCTCAACAAACAGAGAAAGCAAATTTGCCCTTCCCCTGTCTTTTTGTTCTATTCAGATCCTCAGTGTGTAACCCTGCAGGACCCGATGGGGCCTTCCTGGAGACAGGCCTTCCCCTACATCCTAGCTTTAGCTACTCTCTACAGAATGATCTCTGTTCGTTTCCAAGGCAAACCATTCAATATCACAGTAATCCAAGTCTATGCCCCAACCAGTAACGCTGAAGAAGCTGAAGTGGAATGGTTCTATGAAGACCTACAAGACCTTTTAGAACTAACACCCAAAAAAGATGTCCTTTTCTTTTTCTTTTTTTAAATTTTATTTTATTTTTAAACTTTACATAATTGTATTAGTTGTGCCAAATATCAAAATGAATCCACCACAGGTATACATGTGTTCCCCATCCTGAACCCTCCTCCCTCCTCCCTCCCCATACCATCCCTCTGGGTCATCCCAGTGCACTAGCCCCAAGCATCCAGTATTGTGCATTGAACCTGGACTGGCATCTCGTTTCATACATGATATTTTACATGTTTCAATGCCATTCTCCCAAATCTTCCCACCCTCTCCCTCTCCCACAGAGTCCATAAGACTGTTCTATACATCAGTGTCTCTTTTGCTGTCTCGTACACAGGGTTATTGTTACCATCTTTCTAGATTTCATATATATGCGTTATTATACTGTATTGGTGTTTTTCCTTCTGGCTTACTTCACTCTGTATAATAGGCTCCAGTTTCATCCACCTCATTAGAACTGATTCAAATGTTTTCTTTTTAATGGCTGAGTAGTACTCCATTGTGTATATGTACCACAGCTTTCTTATCCATTCATCTGCTGATGGACATCTAGGTTGCTTCCATGTCCTGGCTATTATAAACAGTGCTGCGATGAACATTGGGGTACACGTGTCTCTTTCCCTTCTGGTTTCCTCAGTGTGTATGACCAGCAGTGGGATTGTTGGATCATAAGGCAGTTCTATTTCCAGTTTTTTAAGGAATCTCCACATTGTTCTCCATAGTGGCTGTACTAGTTTGCATTCCCACCAACAGTGTAAGAGGGTTCCCTTTTCTCCACACCCTCTCCAGCATTTATTGCTTGCAGATTTTTGGATCGCAGCCATTCTGACTGGCGTGAAATGGTACCTCATAGTGGTTTTGATTTGCGTTTCTCTGATAATGAGTGATGTTGAGCATCTTTTCATGTGTTTGTTAGCCCTCTGTATGTCTTCTTTGGAGAAATGTCTGTTTAGTTCTTTGGCCCATTTTTTGATTGGGTCATTTATTTTTCTGGAGTTGAGCTGTAGGAGTTGCTTGTATATTTTTGAGATTAGTTGTTTGTCAGTTGCTTCATTTGCTATTATTTTCTCCCATTCTGAAGGCTGTCTTTTCACCTTGCTAATAGTTTCCTTTGATGTGCAGAAGCTTTTAAGGTTAATTAGGTCCCATTTGTTTATTTTTGCTTTTATTTCCAATATTCTGGGAGGTGGATCTTAGAGGATCCTGCTGTGATGTATGTCAGAGAGTGTTTTGCCTATGTTCTCCTCTAGGAGTTTTATAGTTTCTGGTCTTATGTTTAGATCTTTAATCCATTTTGAGTTTATTTTTGTGTATGGTGTTAGAAGTGTTCTAGTTTCATTCTTTTACAAGTGGTTGACCAGATTTCCCAGCACCACTTGTTAAAGAGATTGTCTTTAATCCATTGTATATTCTTGCCTCCTTTGTCAAAGATAAGGTGTCCATATGTGCATGGATTTATCTCTGGGCTTTCTATTTTGTTCCATTGATCTATATTTCTGTCTTTGTGCCAGTACCATGCTGTCTTGATAACTGTGGCTTTGTAGTAGAGCCTGAAGTCAGGTAGGTTGATTCCTCCAGTTCCGTTCTTCTTTCTCAAGATAGCTTTGGCTATTCTAGGTTTTTTGTATTTCCATACAAATTGTGAAATTATTTGTAAGATGTCCTTTTCATTATAGGGGACTGGAATGCAAAAGTAGGAAGTCAAGAAACACCTGGAGTAACAGGCAAATTTGGCCTTGGAATATGGAATGAAGCAGGGCAAAGACTAATAGAGTTTTGCCAAGAAAATGCACTGGTCATAGCAAACACCCTCTTCCAACAACACAAGAGAAGACTCTACACATGGGCATCACCAGACTGTCAACACCGAAATCAGATTGATTATATTCTTTGCAGCCAAAGATGGAGAAGCTCTATACAATCAACAAAAACAAGACCGGTATCTGACTGTGGCTCAGATCATGAACTCCTTATTACCAAATTCAGACTTAAATTGAAGAAAGTAGGGAAAACCACTAGACCATTCAGGTATGACCTAAATCAAATCCCTTATGATTATACAGTGGAAGTGAGAAATAGATTTAAGGGACTAGATCTGATGGATAGAGTGCCTGATCAACTATGGATGGAGGTTCATGACATTGTACAGGAGACAGGGATCAAGACCATCTCCATGGAAAAGAAATGCAAAAAAGCAAAATGGCTGTCTGAGGAGGCCTTACAAATAGCTGCAAAAAGAAGAGAAGCAAAAAGCAAAGGAGAAAAGGAAAGATATAAGCATCTGAATGCAGAGTTTCAAAGAATAGTAAGAAGAGATAAGAAAGCCTTCCTCAGAGATCAATGCAAAGAAATAGAGGAAAAGAACAGAATGGGAAAGACGAGAGATCTCTTCAAGAAAATTAGAGCTACTAAGGGAACATTTCATGCAAAGATGGGCTCAATAAAGGACAGAAATGGTGTGGACCTAACAGAAGCAGAAGATATTAAGAAGAGGTGGCAAGAATACACAGAAGAACTTTACAAAAAAGATCTTCACAACCCAGATAATCATGATGGTGTGATCACTGACCTAGAGCCAGACATCCTGGAATGTGAAGTCAAGTGGGCCTTAGAAAGCATCATTTTGAACAAAGCTAGTGGATGTGATGGAATTCCAGTTGAGTTATTTCAAATCTTGAAAGATGATGCTGTGAAAGTGCTGCACTCAATATGCCAGCAAATTTTGAAAACTCAGCAGTGGCCACAGGACTGGAAAAGGTCAGTTTTCATTTCAATCCCAAAGAAAGGCAATGCCAAAGAATGCTCAAACTACCACACAATTGCACTCATCTCACACGCTAGTAAAGTAATGCTCAAAATTCTCCAAACCAGGCTTCAGCAATACGTGAACTGTGAACTTCCTGATGTTCAAGCTTGTTTTAGAAAAGGCAGAGGAACCAGAGATCAAATTGCCAACATCTGCTGGATCATGGAAAAAGCAAGAGAGTTCCAGAAAAGCATCTATTTCTGCTTTATTGACTATGCCAAAGCCTTTGACTGTGTGGATCACAATAAACTGGAAAATTCTGAAAGAGATGGGAATACCAGACCACCTGACCTGCCTCTTGAGAAATCTGTATGCAGGTCAGGAAGCAACAGTTAGAACTGGACATGGAACAACACACTGGTTCCAAATAGGAAAAGGAGTACGTCAAGGCTGTATTTTGTCACCCTGGTTATTTAACTTATATGCAGAGTACATCATGAGAAACGCTGGACTGGAAGAAACACACACTGGAATCAAGAAGCCAGGAGAAATATCAATAACCTCAGATATGCAGATGACACCACCCTTATGGCAGAAAGTGAAGAGGAACTAAAAAGCCTCTTGATGAAAGTGAAATTGGAGAGCGAAAAAGTTGGCTTAAAGCTCAACATTCAGAAAATGAAGATCATGGCATCCGGTCCCATCACTTCATGGGAAATAGATGGGGAAACAGTGGAAAGAGTGGCAGACTTTGTTTTTTTGGGCTCCAAAATCACTGCAGATGGTGACTGCAGCCATGAAATTAAAAGACACTTACTCCTTGGAAGGAAAGTTATGGCCAACCTAGATAGTATATTGAAAAGGAGAGACATTACTTTGCCAACAAAGGTCCGTCTAGTCAAGGCTATGGTTTTTCCTGTGGTCATGTATGGATGTGAGAGTTGGACTGTGAAGAAGGCTGAATGCTGAAGAATTGATGCTTTTGAACTGTGGTGTTGGAGAAGACTCTTGAGAGTCCCTTGGACTGCAAGGAGATCCAACCAGTCCATTCTGAAGGAGATCAGCCCTGGGATATCTTTGGAAGGAATGATGCTAAAGCTGAAACTCCAGTTCTTTGGCCACCTCACGCAAAGAGTTGACTTCTTGGAAAAGACTTTGATGCTGGGAGGGATTGGGGACAGGAGGAGAAGGGGACGGCAGAGGATGAGATGGCTGGATGGCATCACTCGATGGATGTGAGTGTGAGTGAACTCCGGGAGTTGGTGATGGACAGGGAGGCTTGGCGTGCTGCGATTCATGGAGTCGCAAAGAGTTGGACATGACTGAGCGACTGAACTGAACTGAAAGTACCTAGATAATAGTATTCAGTGCCAATTTCCTGAATGGTTTTGCAGATGTGAAAATCCCCCACCAAAGAGAAGATGCTAACTACTTGGTTAACCTTAGTATACATCCCCAGGACCTCCTAGAGCCTAAGGACTGAGAAGTTCACCCCTGTGACACCCCCTGCAGTCTTACCATTAGCCAATCAGAGAACTGTGCACTAGGTAATCACAGACCCTGTGAACCTTCCCCCCCAGGATCTTATAGCTTTTTAGGGCATGAGACACCTGTCTGCTTGCATGGTCCTGCAGTAAACCTTTCTCTGCTGCAAAGTCGGATGTTTTCATTTTGTTTGGCCTCACCGTGGGTCGGGTACATGAACTTGCATTAACAGATGGATTGGCTGAACTCCCTCTTCATTTATGAGTCGTGTGTGTGTGTGTGTGTGTGTGTGTGTGTTAGTTGCTCAGCCGACTCTTTACGACTCCTGGACTGTAGTCTGCCAGGCTTCTCTGTCCATGGAATTCTCCAGGCAAGAATACTGGTGTGGGTTGCCATTCCCTTCTCCAAGGAGTCTTCCCTACCCAGGGATTACCACCAGGGAAGCCCAATGAGTCCAGTGATTAAATCTGAATTTCTTCTGAAAACACCTTCACAGACACACCCAGAAATAATGTTGGGCCAGTTTTCAGGGGCATCTTCTAACATGTCAAGTTGACACAGAAAATTAACCATCATGTTTTGTAAAGTGAATCCCATTGTAAAGCTGAATGAGGCTCAGGGAAGGGTCGAGGGAGTGGCCCCACAGAGGAAAAAAAAAAAAGAATCCCTTAGACTTTTTCCACTTCAGATTAGCCCCTTGGACAAGCACTTGAGTCTCCCCCCTGGAGCATCCCTCATTGTTATCGCAAATGACATACACATAGCAACGGGGAAGTCGAGAGAAACTTCTTAGTGGCTGACACATTTCACAGGGAGAAATGGATTTTAAAACTGTTTTCAACTAACAAATTGACAGTCTTAGCCTTCTCTCACCCAGGACGCACTCCCTGGAGTGCAGCGCGGGGAGGAGGTGGATGAGGACTGATAAGATCTAATCCACTGCTTACAGAAATTGAGAGAGAGTTTTTCTAATCACCCACCAGAGAGTTCTCCCTCCCGACCCAATTTCCTCCTAAATCACACACCAGAGGTCAGAGGAAGGGGTGATAAGCTGCCCACCACGAGGTGGGTTGGAAAGGCCCCATTCCGTTCCATCAGAGGAGTGTCAGAGTTTATAAATTGTTGTGTCTGTCTTCTCCAAAAGGGAGAAAGTCTACCATCTCACCCCAAAAATGTATGTTTTCAACTTGGATTTATCATCTTTAATATTCTTGAAGAGTGGGAGAGAGAGAAATGTGGGGGTGGGGTGGCAGGGGGAAAAGAGGGTACAACCAGTAAGGACAACTGACAGGTATAAATAAGAGCAGTCATTCCTACTGCAAAGCAAAGGGCTGGGGTGGGGGTGGGCAGGCAGGGGCAGGGAAGCAGGGAGCTTATAAGGGTCCTGAATGTGCCTTTTGGGTCTTCTGTGCCTGAATGTGTGGGTTCGGATTCAGGCTGTGCCACTGCGTGAATTTAGGTGTGTTATTTCAGCTCTCCGAAATTCCCGTCTTGGAAATGGGGATGATAACAAGATGGACAGACCGTTGTAGAGTTTTCTGAGACCTATATGAGTTAATGGGCTTCTCAGGTGGTGCTAGGGTTAAAGAGCCTGCCTGACAGTCTAGGAGACATAAGAGATGGGGCTCTGATCCCTGGGTCGGGAAGATCCCCTGGAGGAGGGCACAGCAACCCACTCCAGTATTCTTGCTTGGAGAATCCTATGGATAGGAGAGCCTGGCAAGCTACAGTTCATGGGGTCGCAAAGAGTTGGGCATGACTGAAGCGACTTAGCATGCACCTGTGGGTTAATATCATTAAGTGTGTAGAGCTCTGCTTGGCACATAGCAAGCACTTATTCAGGACTGGCTTCGGTGTACAAACCTGCTGAGTAAATGTCAGTGAACTGAGCATTGTCACAACGAATTGGGATTGAGGGGCTTCCATGGACAGAATTCAAGGGCAGGAAGTACCACCATGTTTTACTGAGAACTACTGATTCTGGGAACGGAAAAGCCATGCTGGAACCAAGCTGGTTTGGGCTCTCTCTCTCTCATCATTATCACTTTCATATCTGTTTCATCTGCTTTATTCTCCTTTCCTAGAAAATAGGCTATGCCCTCTCTACACCATTAAATGATGCATCATGATGGTTTAAAAATGACCCCCATAAGGTACAAGGTCAAGTGTCCCAGTCCAGATTTCTGGGAACAATAGTCTGATGGGCTCAGCTGAAATCAGACTGTCTGTGTTGAAATCAGACTCGGCTGTCCATCCCTGACTCATCTCTAATCCCAGAATGAGTATGGAGGTTTGAGGGCCATGGTTAAAAGATCAGGTTATACTCAGAGCTTGGGTAGTGACTCTTAACACCCAATTCATCCTGCTGGAAATAGAACAGTGTGGTAGTTAGGATCACAGGCTCCAAAGTAGACTCTCTGGGTCCAAGTCCCAGCCCTACCACGTCCTAAATGCAGGTCTTTGGGAAGATAACTTAATTTCTCTGTGCATCAGTTTCCTTATGCTTAGAAGGCATGTGATAAAGAATTCCTATCCCACTGGTTCTTCTTCTGGTTAAATGGGACATAGGCGGCATGTAATAAGTGTTAGGTAGTTAGAATAGGAAACAGGAGTCCAGAATGGCAGTGGCTAAAAGATAAAGAAGGGAGGGATGGTATGGGGAGGGAGGAGGGAGGAGGGTTCAGGATGGGGAACACATGTATACCTATGGCAGATGCATTTTGATATATGGCAAAATCAATACAATATTGAAAGTTAAAAAAAAAAAAGATAAAGAAGGGAAAAGCCCGAGAAAATAGAACAAAGGAATGTGCGAGGACCAGAGTGAGGACCTCAGGTAGAACAAACAACACTCCTGGCTAGCCCAATTTACAGAGGCCAGGCCGAGGGGGAGAAAAAACATAGAAAAAGAGGAGCCAAAGGGCCAGGGGTCTCTCACTCTCTCTCCCGTGTGCTGGGGCGCTCTTCTCTTCACGTCTTTGGGTGGATGTGCCCTCACGCCTCGAGGATGGATTTTCCTGCTATTTTCTAAATAAAATAGAGCTGTAACATGGAGCTGTAACACTGATTTGTCTAAAAGCTATAACACGATCGGTTCGAGACCTGAGATCTATAACATGGTCTGTCCGAGACCCGAGAGCTGTGACATGCCGAGGGCTTTAATGTCCGTCACTCCAAATCTTTGTTGTGATGAGACAGAACCGAGGAGCATACACTCGCCTGACATAAGTATGGAACAATAGTACACACTTTACAATTACTTTTATTTTTCTAGTTATATGTAAACAATATTGACAGGGACAAAATAGATGATTAAATAGTTAATCCCACTATGAGATTGTAAATAAATAAAAATACGGGAGACCCTGTAAGTTAGGCTTCCCTGGTGGCTCAGTTGGTACAGATTACTTGAGAAAGCAGGTTTGCTTAATCACAGAACCAAAGCAGGCTTGCTTAGCAATGAAACCATGGAACAGAAGCAAGGTACATGCCCCCAGAACAATTAAACAATGGTGGCATGAGGCCCACATCCTTCCCAGGAGCTCAGTAAGTTAGTGATCCCTAGGATATGCTCTCTGCACACAAGAACAACAACAGTTTGTGGACCCAGCTTGACCTCGGAGGGGCAAGAAAGCTCCCCTGCTCAACCAGGAGGAGGAGCTGATGATGAAAACATGATGTCTACTCAGGGAAGACCAAGAAGATCTTCTCCTCCTCTCCAGTTTTCTTTGGAGGATAAAACTTTAGCCCAGTAAGTTTTCAGGGGGTGGCATTTCTCACCCATGTGTTTGGAAGCCTCACAAGCGTTCTGTTCTTATAAATCACTTCCCACCTACCACTTTGCTCTCGTTGAGTTCTTCTCTGCACTGCGACATAAAGGAGTATGGTACGGGAGGTCTTCGGAGCTCCCCGTGAATTGACACCAGTCAGTTTCAGTATGGCTGGGAAAGGTGACTCTGTAGAACTCGTTTGGACTCTTATTGCCAAGAAGCGCCACGACACTTCAGAAGCCATCTTGTTTATCCTCCCGGGCAGGTTGCTCTCTGCGTGAAATCTGAGTTTCCTGCAGCTATGCACCCAGAGTGCTTTTCCCTTCTGGGGGCACACGTGGAGCCAGGAAACCTCCCCAAGCCGTCCTAACCACACGCAGCCTCATGCCACCACCGCCCCCACCCCCTCCCAGTTCCCCTTCTTCTCCTGCTGTGGTGTCAGTCATGGGGGGTGATGGAAAATCAGGAGAGAGGCAGAGCCCATTAGGCAGAACTGCAGGCAGAGAAGGTTTGCCAATTATATTTTGTTTCTTTCTGCTTTCCTCATGACTTTCAGGATATACAGATTCTTTCTGGCACTCCCCCTGGTTCTGTGCCTATAAAATAAGTTTAATGGCTGAATTTTCTTTAAGATAATCAGAGGCGGTATAATTTATGCATATGAAGAGTATTGTAGCCAGATGTAATTTTGCTCGAAGTTGTGGCGTTACAGTTAGAAATGGCTCTGCTGGCTGTGTTTTGTAGAATTTGCAATTTATTTAACAGTTGACTGAGCAGTGACCTCAGATAAAATAACCATAATCAAAAAGTAGCTTTTTAAAAAAGAGATATAAAAACAAAGGTGGGAGAGGGCTTTGGAGAAAGACTTGGCTCCAGTGCGAATGGGGAAGACGAGCAGGTGGCAAGAATTCCAAGGCAGGTGGATGCTGCTTAGTTAGTGCAAATGGCAGAAGGATCTTTGGGGGTGGTGGAGGGGTCGGTGCTGGCAGCTTTGATTTACAAATTCCTCCCGGACTCCAGGGCCTTCAGTTTGGAGGTTCGTTTGTCTTTGGTTGAAAAGCAACAGATTATTTTGGCATTGCTTCTGGAAGCTGGGATGTTTCTCATTTTTGGAGTCCCAGGATGGTACAGGAGAGATCTGAGGGTGGGGGAGTGTAGGTCTGAATGGGGACCTGGCGGGGTAAGACTGTGGCTTCATAAAGGAGCAACCCCAATGTTTTCAGAAAGTTGATACTTTCATATTTGGCATCATTCCACAGGGAGAGAAAAAGACTTCCTCTTTAGATATCTGTCTTGGTGGCTCAGATGGTAAAGAATCTGCCTGGAATGTGGGAGACCCTAGTTCGATCCCTGGGTCAGGACAATCCCCTGGAGAAGGGACCGGCTACCGACTCCAGTATTCTTGCCTGGAGAATATCATGGATCGAGCAGCCTGGGCGGCTACAGTCAATGGGGTCACAAAGAGTCAGATACGACTGACTGACTAACAATTTCACTTTCTCTAGATACCAAGCCTGCTTCTGCCTACCTCACCCCCAGCACCCCCTGCACATCACACACACACACACACACACACACACACTGCCCTCACCTCCAAGCTTTTTAAAAATGGAAGAATGTGGTAGTGTCCACCACAGACGGTGGATCTCATTCCACTAGGGCGTGATATTTGTGTTCCTGTATCCACGCTGCATCCTTTTTTACCTGCATCCTGCCAGGGGCTGGTCCCTTGAAATAGATTGTCCATCTTCCTTCCTCCTTCCTTCCTTCCTTCCTTTCTTTCTTTCTTTCCTTCCTTCTTTCTTTCTCTTCCTTTCTTTCCTTCTTCCGTACCACACAGCATGTGAGATTTTAGTTCCCTGACCAGGACGGGACCCATGCACCGCCCCTCAAACCCCCCGCCCTCACCCACCATGGAAATACCACATCTTAACTGCTGGACCACAAAGGAATTCCCAGATTGTCCATCCTTCTATGCTTCCTTCTCCCTGAATCCAGTGGGCCAGGGAGAGCTGAGGACCTACTCGTGCCTAAAGACTTCTTTAAAACCCCAGCCCAGTCTTCACCACTGAGATCTGTGCAGCTGGTATTAAGTGTTGATAAAGCCGAGTTGGTTTTCTGTTCCTCTGTGTCCAGCAGGAGCTTTGTGGGAATGGTGGGGAGAGATAGGGGTACTCACTAAAGGAAAAGGTTTTGTCTCTGGCTCTGTAACTATGAAAATACCCACTTCTCAACCTTCTGCCTTCATGTATTCCAAATCTCACTCTTAATCTGACAAGGTCACTTCTTTGCTTGGATCCTTCAGAAGCTTCCTCCGGCCCTTAGGATCGGGTTTAAAATATTTTATTCTGGCCTTTGAGATCTTTTGTGATCTGGTTCTGGTTTATAACCTGTGTTTATTCCCTGTGAACCCTGTACCAACATCCTCACCCCCAATATCATACTCCATTTCAGTGATCACAAAGTTCTTGGCCTCTTGTTTGTGCATAAAATATCTCAACATTTTCCACCTAGATAATCTCTAATCACTGCTCAAAGCTCAGTTCAGCTACACCCAGCTCTGGAATAGTGCTCCCTTCTCCTGAAGGTTTGGTGAAATTTCTTCCTCTGTGATTCCATTACCCCTCATGTCATCTTTCATGACAGGCATGTTCATATTATTAACTCCAGCATTGCTCCGTTACCTGCATGTGCTCCAAACCTGGGAGGTTGCCTTGCACATAGAAGATGCTCCATATGTTTGTTAAGTAAAGGCATAAAGAAATATTCTCTAAGGATGGTGATGAATGTAAAGAAGGAGGCAAGAAAGGTGTGGACATTTAGAAGGAAAAGAAGTAAAATCTCACTCCTGGAATGGAAATATTTTTAGGTTGAAGAAAATTAAAAATAAGTATGCTGGCTGGTCAAAATTGAGTGTGTCTTTAAGCATGGTATAGATTGCCTATCACAATGCTAAGGACATGTATCATCTCATTGAATCTGTAGTATGGTGTCTATCATTGTCCTTATTGAACTGATGAGGAAACAGAGGCTTAGAAAGGTTACATACGTAATAACTATGTGGCAGGGCTAAGTTTCAACCCTCTAGGTTCTGAAGTTTATACTTTTTTTCCCCTTATATATACATATAAAAATCTGGAATATTTTATACATTCAGGAAAGTACAGAGAATAAGGGAATGGCAACCCACTCCAGTATTCTTGCCTTGAGAATTCCATGGACAGAGGAGCCTGGCTGGCTTCAGTCCATGGGGTCACTAAGTGTCTAACATGCCTGAGGGACTTCCACTTTACTTTACCTATAAAGAGTAAGACCATACACACTCATATACCCACCACGCAGACTTTGACAACTATTGACATTTTTAAAAAATTTGAATTTTATTGGCTGTGCTGTGCAGCATGCAAGATCTCAGTTCCTCAGCCAGGGATCAAATCCGTGCCCCCTGCAGTGGAAGTGTGGAGTCTGAACCACTGGACCACCAGGGAAGTCTTCTGACATATTTTTTTTAAAGTTAATTTTACATTCCATTTCTTTTGTGGCTTTGTAACTTGGTTATTCCTTTACTATATGAGGAGCACATTTTAAAATAAAATTTATTTTATAGATAACTTTCTTTTTCAAGTTAGAAGAGTTTAGGTAAAGTTGAAATCTCCTTGACCACCACTTCTAATTCTGGTCCTCTCCCCTCTGCCTTGAGATAACTACTGTTTGGGGTCTTTATTTAAGTACCTTTATATCTACGTATGTGTACGTGTCCTGGAGGAAGAAATGGCAACTCATGGCAGTATTCTTGCCTGGAGAATCCCATGGACAGAGGAGCCTGGTGGGCTACAGTCCATAGGGTCGCAAAGAGTCAGACACGACTGAAGTGCGACTGAGCACACAAGCACGCACCACTCTGATGGGCAGGTATTTTTGTTTTAATCTGCATGTTTCTGCTTACCTGGCAGAATGAGCTCTTTCCACAAATTTACTGGCCACTCAGAATTCCTCCTCTGTGAATTGCTTCTTCTCACATTGGGCTGTTCATCTTTCCTTATTGATCGGTCGGGCTTCTTTATATTCTGGGAACACATCTACTCTTGGCCTTCTGTGTTGTGAATATCTTCCCCAGCTGTGGCTGCTCTTTTAACTTTGCTTCTGGTCTTTTATTATTTTTTTTTGTCATACAAAATATTTTAAAGATTTTCTTTGGGCTCATAGGCCTTTAATCCACTCAGTATATAACTCTTTATATGGTGGGACTTAGGGATCTAATTTTGTCTTCTGCAGTGTTTTTATTATATGTTATTGATTCCAAGATGTACTCTCTGCCCCCACACTTTGCCGTCTCTCAGATGGAGGTGCATATTATTATCAGTGTAATGTCATAATGGTTTTTTGCTCTCTTCATGGTATGTGAAATAGTATGTGTCTTACTATCAGTGGCAACTTAGATTCACTGAAAGGTGGAAATAGTCTAGGTTTATCCTAATTCTTCATACCTAAGTAAGATGAACCTTCTATTTCTCTTATTCAGGCACTTATTGGTCTGATAATATTTCATAGGAATATTACAATCACTTTGTCAAATTCTGAGAAGAACGCAGAGTTTTGATTTGCTCTTAAATTGGAATTACATTGACTACAGTTTCTTTGGGGGTGATCATCACGGTGAAAACACACCGTCAGGACCCCAGGCTGATGTCCCAGGTTAAGGACTTGGATCAAGTGACAAGGTGAGAGGCTACAGATTCAGGATTCTGTCCTCTACTCTCCTTCCCCAAAGTTGTAGTTCTTTTTAAGATCCTGCTTGCTGGAATAAGCCACCTCCTGGAACAGTGAGACCCTGGCCTGCTGAGGTGCTGGTGCTCCAGCTAAGTGGCCACTTGATGGAGACACGATTCTTCAGGCTAGTGGAAATGAACTCTTAGGCTCTTCTGAGTGTAAAACGCCATGAACATTGGACAGCACAGTGTGATCTGGAATGCTGAAATGTTAGGTGGAGGTGAGATGCTGCTGCTTTGTAATTTTGCCTGGGACCAGCCCTGAGCCAGGAGGAGCAGGAAGAAATGTGCCCATCTGTCCATTCACTTGCTGTGGCTCCTGGGGAGGCCAGGGAATGTCCTGGTTCCTCTTAGCCTTGGCTGTCTTTTCTTTTCATCTCTTCTTCTCACCCCAAGTATCAGAAAATATTTCAAGTGGAAGCTGGCAAACAATAGCCTGCAGGTCAACTCCATAAGCCTCTAGATTTTGCAAATGAAATTTTATTAGCACACAGCCCCAGCCACTCATTTACATACTGTCCAAGATTTTCGCAAATGAAAAGTTATTGAGTAGTTTGAACAGAGGTCATGTGACCTGTAACATCTAAAGTATTCACTATCTGACCTTTTATGGGGAAAAAACAAAAAAAGGTGTGAAATCCTTGTTTGAAGCAAGAGACAGCTGACCCAAAACCTATTTGTTTCCTGGATTCCGAAACTTAGATTGCCTCTGGGATTTGATTCTGTTCCTGGTATAGATTTTCCTTTTCTTTGGAAAAGGTTAGCTGGCCCCTGATAGCTCAGAACAAAAATATGAAAACATGGGTGAAATGGACCCCAGCAAAATGCAATCACTTTCTTCTGGTTTAAGGTGGTCCTTGAAAATGAAGCAGTGGATGCAGAGGCTGAAAACAGAATCAGGAGACAGAATTTCAGGGAAACTTCCCAGCAGAGTTAATTTTCCCTTCCCCAGGCTCAGTGGGGAGAGGACGCCAATGGAGGGTTATTACAGCCCTTTCTCAGAAACTCCTTTAGGCCAACTAAGTGAGCCGGTGAAAGGTGGCTCTTCAAATTGTTTGTGACCAAATTATTGGTTTTTGACAAGAACTCTCTTGGATCTGAAATTTCTGACTGCCTTTCTCTGCTGCTCTTCCTACCTCCATCCACTTCATTTCCATCTCTTCACACTATGCTTTTATATACCATCCGGCCCCTGCTCCCGAATGTGAAGTGTCTGAGAGCCAAAGCTTATGAACTGTGAATGTTTCCTTCCACTGTGAATAGCCACAGCCCAGAAGGATGTCCTCAACATACTGCAGGTGACCACTAGCATGTGGACATGGGTCTGTTTTAGAGGACACGACAATAGACTTAAAAAATAATTCATTATTAAAAAAAATAATTCATTATTAATAAATTATCAATCAATGACAGAAATAAAATTTTAGACTACCAGAAATTTGCAAAATCATTCTAGTACAGCAAACCCAAATTTCTTGAGTAGTTCTGCTTGGGTAAAACCCACAACTCAATAAAAATAACAACCGTTGTGGTAGGCTGAATAATGTCTTCACCTCAAATATATTCCTTCCTGTGGAACCTGTAAATATATTAGCTTATGTGGCAAAACGGACTTTGCAGCTGTGATTAAGGTCAGGATCTTGAGATGGAGAGATGATTCTGGACTATCCAGATGGACCCACCCTATCAAAAGGTTCTTATGAGAAGGAGGCAGGAGGGTCAGAGTTCAAGGGAAGGAAATGTGATCGTGGAACCAGAGAGGAGGGACTGAGAGAGAGAGAGAGACAGATTGTGAGGTTGATGCTATTACTAATAACTTTGACTCTGAAGATGGAAGGGGCTAGGAGCCAAGGAATGCAGGCAGCCTCTATGAACTAGAAAAGACAAAGAAATGGATTTTCCTCTAGAGTCTCTAGAAGGAAAACAGCCCTGCTCACACCTTGATTTCAGCTAAGCGAACCTCATTGCGGGCTTCTGACCTCCAGAGCTGTCAGATGATAGGTTTGTGCAGCTTTCAGCCAAGACATTTGTGGTTACTTGTCACAGCAGCTACAGAAAATTAATACAACAGATAACAAGCATTTCCTAACTTCCTGGCACCGTGTTCAGGGTGTCATCTGATTTAGATTCACAACTGCCTGACAAGTGAGGAATTATGCTTCCTGCTTTTGGATGAGGAGGTTGAGATGCCAACAGAGAAGTTACAGAGCTATGCTTCAACCCGGGTCTGTCTCCCTGCCAAGTTTATATTTTCCCTAAGAAGCTACAGGTTTTATTTTCTTGGGTTCCAAAATCTCTGTGGACAGTGACTGCAGCCATGAAATCAAAAGATGCTAGCTCCTTTGAAGGAAAACTATGACAAACCTAGCTAGTGTATTAAAAAGCAGACATCACTTTGCTGACAAAGGTCTGTCTAGTCAAAGCTATGGTTTCTCTAATAGTCATGTATGGATGTGAGAGTTTGACCATAAAGAAGGCTGAGCGATGAAGAACTGATGCCTTTGAAATGTGCTGGAGAAGACTCTTGAGAGCCCCTTGGACAGCAAGGAGATCAAACCAGTCAATCCTAAAGGAAAGGAACCCTGAATATTCTTTGGAAGGATTGATGCTGAGGCTGAAGCTCCAATACTTTGGCCACCTGATGTGAAGAGCCAGCTTACTGGAAAAGACCCTTATGCTGGGAAAGATTGAGGGCAAGAGGAGAAGGGGGCGGCAGAGGATGAGATGGTTGGATAGCATCACCGACCCAATGGACATGAATTTGAGCAAACTCCGGGAGATAGTGAAGGAAAGGGGAGCCTGGTATGCTGCAGTCCACGGGGTCACAAAGTCAGACACAACTTCAGAGACTGAACAACAAGGGGCTACACGGGATATCTCACTCCTGAGTGGTTTGCTCAGGACCTGATATTTACCAGGGGGTGGTCCCTCAGATATTTCTTTTGCTATTGACTCTCAGCATGGTGGGGAGATTGCAGGGGTGGTTGATGGATAATCAGGTATTGTCCTTGGTTGAGTGACCTTTCCCCATTTGTCTTTCTCTTGGCTCCAGTCTCTCTATCTACCTGGGTAGAGGGTGCAAATAATGTGACATTTATTCATTCATTCGTCTCTATGAGACTTCAGCATGATATTTCCAGTTCATCCAGATCTGTGGACACAAACACGGGACTGAGTCGCCACCTCCATCCCTCCCTTGGAGTTTGAACATCGAATGTAGGCTTTTCCACCAGAGGAAAATGGCTTTAAAATTTCAGCCATAAAGTGTTCAATTTAGAGGCAGAGAGTGAATAGGAACCTTCACAAATAAACCCGTGACTGAGAAAACTTGGTATCTCACAGAAATATATTTATCTTGTTAGTGTTCCTGGAGAATATTTGCATAGCAGGAAAAAGAGCTTTTAACTTGTTTCCTTATCTCGCCTTCTTACTGTAGAGAATATTTTCCCCCTGAAGGTGTATCTCGCTATTGAATCTGGCGTTTAAAGGAAATGTCATCAGGACCTGTGATGAAAATTGAATTTTTTCCCAATGCCTAAGGATGACTTTCTTTAACTAACTTAGCCGACTCCCAGCCTGAAATGGAGGCAGACATTCTGGTCTGCTTTGAATCTGCTCTTCTCTTCCTGTTTCAACTTCTTTTATGCCTCTTGCCTTCACCCTCTCCTCCTCTGCTGTCTGTATGCTTCCCCCACCCTGCCTTTCTTCTCTGTTCATCTCTCTCCTTCTTGAATGGAAAAGTCCCTAATCTTTTTCCTCTTGTGCCCGCTTTGGTGCAGGGATTTCAAAGTCTGGGAAATTGGCAGGTCTTTTTCTCTTATTGACAGCATGATTCTGTATTCCATCCCAATTCCTGGATTTCCCTGAACTTTTCTGGGGAGAATGGCAGCTGCCTTCTGCACAGGTGAGAGAGTAGGGGTGGGGGGAGGTAGAAATGGAAGGCCTGGCATTTTTTTCTAACCCTTAAGCAACCTAAACTTCCACTGAAACTTCTTCATATGACTGTTTCAAGAGACGTTCCCGATTGTGATCTGGGGAGATGTCAGCTTATCCAAGGAATAAATGTTAGAGGACATCAGATACACATAAAGTCCAAATATAGGGACCTGACATCTCTCCATTCTCAGAGGTGGAGCTTCGGATGGACCTGGCTCCATGTAGCTTCTCATCATCTAGGGAAAGAAGATGAGGAAGACAGGGCAGAGGGATGGGTTATGTCATCAGATGTATGTATGTTTGTGCTCAGTCATGTCTGATTCTTGAGACTCCATGAACTGTAGCCCACCAGGCTCTCTGTCCATGGACTTCTCCAGGCGACAATACTGGAGCGGGTTGTCATTTCCTACTCTTGGGGATCTTCCCGACCCAGAGATTGAACCCACGTCTCTGGTGTCTCCTAAATTAGCAGGTGGGTTCTTTACTGCTGTGCCACCTGGAAAGCCTGTATGTTATCAGATGCTTTGCCCTAAAGGAGAAAATGTAAAGTCTTTTCTGCAATGTAAGTATTTGATCAAGCAAAAGGCTTCTCACACAGATTTATATACCTGCTTGTTGAAATAACTTAAATGTAAAATTAGAGACTGTGAGTTGACAATGAGGACCTTATATATGGACCTTGGAAGCACTGCACAGTCCATAAAATAGAGAAAGGGGAAAAGTTTACCCTCTGGGCTGAACACACACCTAGGAAGTATGACATCTGCTCAGATTTCTGCTGAAAAAGAATCTCCTTTGAATAGAGTGACCACATAATTTATTGTCAAGCCAGAACACTCTGCATGAAGGTAAAATTTCTACAGTGGGGAGGTATAGTCTTAATTGTTCATCTTGATAGATTTCTGCATATGTATTCGCCCATGTAACTCCCACCCAGATGAGTACAGAAAACCTGCTCATCACCGCCCAAGAAAGCTCCACCACGACCGTTTCCAGGTACCAGCTACCTTCCCTAGCCCCCTAAGAGTCATTGCTTTTCTGATTTCTGTCACCATAACTTTATTTTGCTTGTTCACGTGTGCTAAGTTGCTTCAGTTGTGTCCAATGCTTTGCAACCCTGTGGACTGTAGCCCGCCAGGCTCCTCTGTCCCTGAGATGCTCCAGGCAAGAATACTGGAGTGGATTGCCGTGCCCTCCTCCAGAGGATCTTCCTGACCCAGGGATTGAACCCACATTGGCAGGTGGGTTCTGTACCACTTGTACAACCTTGCCTGCTCATGACGTCCACCTAAACCAGGGGTGCCCCGTGTCTGGGATCTAATGCTTAATGATCTGAAGTGGAGCTGATGTGATCATAATAGAAATAAAGTGCACAATAAATTTAATGGACTCCAATCATTCTGAAACCAACCCCCCAACCCTAGTCTGTGGGAAAATTGTCTTCCATGAAACCCGTCCGTGTGCCAAGAAGGCTGGGGACCGCTCATCTAAATGAAATCACGTCGAATGGACTGTTTTACTTCTACTCAACAATAGCAAAGAATGAATGACTTGCCACAAGGATGGATCATACAGTGTGTTGAGTGAAATAAACCGAACTCTGAGAGTGAAAGGCTAACCATTGTCATGTGTGGGGACAGCAGACATAAAAGCAGCCCTTCTGGGGAACCAGGTTGAAGGCTTACCTGATCATTATAAGACTGAAACCCTAAACCTGTACTAGGTAGAGCTCAGGTTTGTGTTTGTGCTATGCTTAGTTGTATCTGACTCTCTGCGACCCCATGGATGGTAGCCGGCCAGGCTCCTGTGTCCATGGGATTCTCTAGGCAAAAATACTGGAGTGGGTTGCCATACCCTCCTCCAGGGGATCATCCCCACCCAGGGGTCAAACCCTTGTCTCTTGTGCCTCCAGCATTGGCAGGCGGATTCTTTACCACTAGCGCCACCTGGGAAACCCAGAGCTTGGGCCTAGAGTCTGGGAAACACATCTCATGAAATAAACCTTTGTCTTCCCAGTGGACAACTTGAGTTCCATTCTCACTGTGGGTTGCCTGCCTTTTTAGTGATTCTCCCTTCTCTTTGGAGATGCACCTCTGTGGCCAGGGAGTGGTGGTGATGAAAGTGGGAGTAAATACAGATGAGACCTCTTCACATCTTTGAAACATCTCCCCCCTGTGTCTCAGGCAGCCCACCCCTCACATTCAAGCGCCTTCTTCTCTTCTCAACGCCTACAGAATTAATCCAGGGTGAGCCGTGTTACCCACCCCTGTGTACCCTTTCAAAAGCCACTGTTTCTCACCAGCTTCCACGCCCCTAGCAGAATTCAGGAATCATTAGTGTTTGATGATCTTATGTTTCAAGACTTCAATCTCTTGTACTTTGAAATTGAAATTCCGGAGCCTGCAAGGGACCCTACGCTGACAGCTGACTTATTGAACGCTTGCCAGCTCCCACGGCTCAGAAAGTCAATTTCTCCACTTCTCCTCTTTGCAGAGCACGGGAGTGTGGCGTTAGGAAACTCAAAACCAGGCTGTATCTGTGAAACCGAGCACTGTGTCCATTTCCCCTACCTTCTCCTGGTGTCAGGGGAGAAGGTGACATTAACTTGCATGCTAATTAACAAATATCAGGATGGTGAAATGCCGACTCTGCTTCTGAGAGTGGCACCAGGGGTATCATTGTCCTTCCTGAAAATCCATTTTCAAATCCCTGCTCTGCAGAATAACTCATCCTGCTCTCAGGACGAGCGAGTTCCCATCCCTCCTACAGAATGTGTGTTTGTTGCCTGTGCATTGCATTGTCTCGGTTTTTAAGATGTTTGTAAGAACTTAAATAGGAGGTGAGTATTAAATAAAATAATGTACCTGCTTAGCAGGGCCCCTGACATAGAGGCAGATTGGAATAAACGTTAGCAGTTGCTCTTAGAACATGTGGAAAACCAAGATCCTTTAAAATCTGCCCAGAGTGTGATGATCACCTCTGTTCCTAGCCTCTATTGTTCATGAGCATACTTACTTGAGCTTATATTTCCATCTTTCATAAATAGACTCACAGACATAGAAAACAGACTTACGGTTGCCAGAGGGGAATGGGGGGAGAGGGGTAAATTAGAGATTTGGGATTAAGACATCTGTAAAACATAAATAACAATGACCTATTGTTTGACCCAGGGAACTATATGCAATATCTTATTGATAAGTGAAAGTGAAGTGAACATCACTCAGTTGTGTCTGACTCTTTGCGACACCATAGAGTCCATGGAATTCTCCAGGCCAGAATACTGGAGTGGGTAGCCTTTCCCTTTCTCCAGGGGACCTTCCCAACCCAGGGATTGAACCCAGGTCTCCCACACTGTAGGTGGTTTCTTTAACAGCTGAGCCACCAGGGAAGCCCAAGAATACTGGAGTGGGAGCCTATCCCTTCTCCAGCAGATCTTCAGGAATTGAACCTGGGTCTCCTGCATTGCAGGTGGATTCTTTACCAGCAGATCTACTGGGGAAGCCCTATAATGGAAAAAGATCTGAAAAAGGATACACACACACACACACACATATATATATATATGCTTTCCAGGTGGCTCAGTGGTAAAAGAATTCTCCTGCCAATACAGGAGGAACAAGAGATGTGGGTTTGATCCCTGGGTTGGGAAGATCCCTTGGAGAAGGAAATGGCAACCTGCTCCAGTATTCTTGCCTGGAAAATGCCATGGACAGAGGAGCCTGGAGGGCTTTAGTCCATTGGGTCAAAAAGAGTTGGTCACAACTCAGTGCATACACACACACACACACACACACACACACACACATATACATATACATAACTGAATCACTTTGCTGTACACTTGAAACATTGTATTCAATAAATCAACTATACTTCAATTTTTTAAAAAGCCCTTTTCAGCTCCTTCTATCTGGCTAATTTTTACTGTAGAAATTCCTGCAGTGAGAAGATTCAGGTTCTCTAGTGGGAATCAATTGTCCCCCTTTCTGGGTGATTCTAGATGCACTGCTTCTGTATCTGTCTCCTATTTCCGTTTATGGGTCTGTCTCCACTGTGAGAGTTCTTTATGGACTGGGAATTCTGGCATCACTGGGAGAGGTGTCAGCCTTCTGTCCATAAATTAATCGTTGCTGTACTCACAGAGGGACTGCTAGAGTTGCCTTAGTGTGAAGTAGCGAGTCATAAATCCATTCTCAGGGTCTGAGTCATCTTTTCTGCCACTTTTGATCTGGGGCTCATATTTGAGGTCCACATTTGTTTTCTCTGTCTTTCCCTTATTGGAGTACTTCTCTTGATGGACAGTCACACGCATTTCTTCTTGTACATCAGTTTCATCGAATGCCTCCCTCTTGCACTTCAAAGGAAAATTCATGTTGACCTAACATCTTATCAGTTCAGTCATTTCAGTCACTCAGTCGAGCCTGACACTTTGTGACTTCATGGACTGCAGCACACCAGGCTTCCCTGTCCACCACCAACTCCGGGAGTTTACTCAAACTCCTGTCCATAGAGTCGGTGATGCCATCCAACCGTCTCATCCTCTGTCATCCCCTCCTCCTGCCCTCAATCTTTCCCAGCATCAGGGTCTTTTCCAATGAGGCAGTTCTACGCATCAGGTGGCCAAAGTATTGGAGTTTCAGCTTCAGCATCAGTCCTTCCAATGAATATTCAGGATTGATTTCCTTTGGGATGGACTGGTCGGATCTCCTTGTAGTCCAAGGGACTCTCAAGAGTCTTCTCCAACACCACAGTTCAAAAGCATCAAATCTTCGGTGCTCAGCTTTCTCTGTAGTCCAATTCTCACATCCATAAATGACTACTGGAAAAACCATAGCTTTGACTAGACTGAACTTTGTTGGCAAAGTAATGTCTCTGTTTTTTAATATGCTGTCTAGGTTGGTCATGGCTTTTCTTCCAAGGAACAAGCATCTTTTAATTTCATGGCTACAGTCACCATCTGTGATTTTGGAGCCCCCCAGCCCAGAATAAAGTCTCTCATTGTTTCCACAGTTTCCCCATCTATTTGCCATGAAGTGATGGGACCAGATGCCATGATCTTAGTTTGCTGAATGTTGAGTTTTAAGCCAACTTTTTAACTCTCCTCTTTCACTTTCATCAAGAAGCTCTTTAGTTCTTCTTCACTTTCTGCCATAAGGGTGGTGTCATCTGCATGTCTGAGGTTATTGCTATTTCTCCTGGCAATCTTGATTCTAGCTTGTGCTTCATCCAGCCCAGGATTTCACGTGATGTACTCTGTATGTAAGTTAAATAAGCAGGGTGACAATATACAGCCTTGATGTACTCCTTTTCCTATTTGGAACCAGTCTGTTGTTCCATGTACAGTTCTAACTGTTGCTTCCTGACCTGCATACAGGTTTCTCAAGAGGCAGGTCAGGTGGTCTGGTATTCCCATCTCTTTCAGAATTTTCCACAGTTTGTTGTGATCTGAACTGTGGTGTTGGAGAAGACTCTTGAGAGTCCCTTGGACTGCAAGGAGATCCAACCAGTCCATTCTGAAGGAGATCAGCCCTGGGATATCTTTGGAAGGAATGATGCTAAAGCTGAAACTCCAGTACTTTGGCCACCTCATGCGAAGAGTTGACTCATTGGAAAAGACTCTGATGCTGGGAGGGATTGGGGGCAGGGGGAGCAGGGGACGACAGAGGATGAGATGGCTGGATGGCATCACTGACTCGATGGATGTGAGTCTGAGTGAACTCTGGGAGTTGGTGATGGACAGGGAGGCCTGGCGTGCTGCGATTCACAGGGTCGCAAAGAGTTGGACACCACTGAGCGACTGATCTGATCTGACACAGTCAAAGGCTTTGGCATAGTCAATAAAGTAGAAATAGATGTTTTTCTGGAACTCTCTTGCTTTTTCCATGATCCAGCGGATGTTGGCAATTTGATCTCTGGTTCCTCTGCCTTTTCTAAAGCCAGGTTGAACATCTGGAATTTCACAGTTCACATATTGCTGAAGCCTGGCTTGGAGAATTTTGAGCATTACTTTGCTAGCCTGTGAGATGAGTGCAATTGTGTGGTAGTTTGAGCATTCTTTGGCATTGCCTTTCTTTCAGACTGGAATGAAAACTGACCTTTACCAGTCCTGTGGCCACTGCTGAGTTTTCCAAATTTGCTGGCATATTGAGTGCAGCACTTTCACAGCATCATCTTTTAGGATTTGAAATAGCTCAACTGGAATTCCATCACCTCCACTAGCCTTGTTCATAGTGATGCTTTCTAAGGCCCACTTGACTTCACATTCCAGGATGTCTGGCTCTAGGTCAATGATCACACCATCGTGATTATCTGGGTCATGAAGATTTTTTTTTGTAAAGTTCTTCTGTGTATTCTTGACACCTCTTCTTAATATCTTCTGCTTTTGTTAGGTCCATACCATTTCTGTCCTTTATTGAGCCCGTCTTTGCATGAAATGTTCCCTTAATATCTCTAATTTTCTTGAAGAGATCTCTAGTCTTTCCCAATCTATTGTTTTCCTCTATTTCTTTGCATTGATTGCTAAGGAAGGCTTTCTTATCTCTCCTTGCTGTTCTTTGGAACTCTGCATTCAGATGGGCATGTCTTTCCTTTTCTCCTTTGGCTTTCACTTTTCTTCTTTTCTCAGCTATTTGAAACACCTTCTAAGACAACCATTTTGCCTTTTTGCATTTCTTTTTCTTGGGGATGGTCTTGATTACTACCTCCTGTACAATGTCATGAACCTCCATCCATAATTCTTCAGACACTCTATCAGATCTAATCCCTTGAATTTATTTGTCACTTCCACTGTATAATCGTAAGGGATTTTTTTAGGTCATACCTGAATGGTCTAGGTTTTCCCTACTTTCTTCAATTTAAGTCTGAATTTGGCAATAAGGAGTTCATGATCTGAGCCACAGTTGGCTCCCAGTCTTGTTTTTGCTGACTGTATAGAGCTTCTCCATCTTTGACTGCAAAGAATATAATCAATCTGATTTTGGTGTTGACCATCTGGTGATGTCCATGTGTAGAGTCTTCTCTTGTGTTGTTGGAAGAGGGTGCTTGCTATGACCAATGCATACTCTTGGCAAAACTCTCTTAGCCCTGTTTCATTTTGTACTCCAAGGCCAAATTTGCCTATTACTCCTGGTACCTCTTGACTTCCTACTTGTGCATTCCAGCCTCCTATAATGAAAAAGATATCTTTTTGGGTGTTAGTTCTAGAAGAAGGTCTTGTAGGTCTTCATAGAACTGTTTAATTTCAGCTTCTTCAGCACTACTGGTTGGGGCACAGACTTGGATTACTGTGATAGTGAATGGTTTGCTTTGGAAACAGAGATCATTCTGTTATTTTTGAGACTGCATCCAAGTACTGCATTTTGGACTCTTCTTGACTATAATGGCTACTCTATTTCTTCTAAGGAATTCTTGCCCACAGTAGTAAATATAATGGTTATCTGAGTTAAATTCACCCATTCCAGTCTATTTTAGTTTGATGATTCCTAAAATGTCAATGTTCTTGCCATCTCCTGTTTGACCACTTCCAATTTGCCTTGATTCATGGCATTCCAGGCATTTCAACCTAACATTCCAGGTTCCTATGTAATATTGCTCTTTACAGCATCAGACTTTACATCTTGTATTTTTACTCAATCTCTTTAAAACTTTGTGGAAATACATTCAGATATTTTCATCTGGAGAGGCAAAGATAAATGAATAATAACCAATAAAAATAATAATTTCATAACATTACAGTTGCATATAATTTAATAATATAACAGTATAGTCTAATTTCATTGATTAAAATGGCCCCTGATACATACTTCCCACCAATATGCCAACTATAAACAATTTCAAGTGCTAAATCATAAAAACATGCAAAAAAAAATGTCCATCAACAACCTCTTCTTGGTCTCTAGGCCTGAGGCACAGCTAACATCATCTGTCTTTTTTTTTTCTATACCTTGTGTTAAGTCTCTTATTTCATGGGCTTCATGTATTTCTCTTTCTTTATTTACTAGTCAGTTTTATTAAAGCTCCACTTCTAGAAGTTTTCTGAATAAGTGTGCAAAACCAGTTCTTTTTTTTTTCATCCTTGCAGCTCTCAAAATTTTTGTTTTCCCTTTTCCTTGATTGAGAGTTTGGCTAGGTATATAAAGTTAAGTTAAAATCATTTTTGTTCAAAATTTTGGTGACATGGATGCATGGTCTTCTAGTATTTAATGTTTCTGTTGTGATATCTAATGCCATTCTGTTTTTTTTATTCTTTGTGTGATCTTTTGTTGCTTTCTCCAGTTCTAACCCATTCCTAAAAATTTCCAGTGACCATTTTGTGTCTCAGATGTCCTGAAATTCCACAACGGTTTACCCTGGGGTGAATTCTTCTCTATCTTTTGATTCTTCCCTGATCTCCTTTTCTATCTTCCTTTCTTCCTTCCTTTCTTTTTTAGCTTAAGATGGAAACAGTTGATAGGAAACACACATCCTTTAGTTCTAGAAAGCATGCTTATTATTATTTCTGGACAATTCCCTCTCATTTTAATTTTTCTGTTCTTGATTTCTGGGACATCTATTATTTGGACATTAGAATTGCTTATGATTTTTTTAAAATATACCTAACTCAAGTTGTCTGTTTTTTTTTTTTTTTTTTGTCTTTTTGTTTTGCATTCTGGAGATTTGACTATATTCTCCAAATAACTTTTTCATACTTAAAAAAATTGTAATAATATTATTTAAAATTTCAGGTTATCCATGTTATTTGATCCCCACCTCCTCGTTTTCTCTTGTTTTACAACACATTCTGACTTCTTGCTTACCTTTTGGAGATGATTTTAGACTTCTTCTTCTTTTTAATAATTATCTTCTTCTCCCTGAAGTCTTTATTTCTTTTCTTTTTTTTTTTAATTTCTAGGTCTCATTTTTTTTAGCTCTCACTCTTCGTTCTGAAGGCTTCCCTGCAATGTCTAGTGGTCCTTGATGGACATTTCATCTTTCTAATAATGCACTTAAAAACCTCTGTGCACATGATGGTGGCTGTTACCGTGTATGTTTCACTTAAAAATAATTATTCAATACTGATCCTTTTTATCAAAGGACCCAAAATGTTAGTTACAGAGATTTGGAATTTGCTCCCCTGGGATCTTCCAGAAATAAAGCTTCTTCTTCCTTCTGGGGGCTTCGCCAGTGGCTCAAATGGTAAAGAATCCACCTACAATGCAGGAGACCCAAGTTTGATCCCTGGGTCAGGAAAATCCCCTGGAGAATGGCATGGCCACCCACTCCAGTATTTTTTCTGGAGAATTCCATGGACAGAGGAGCCTGGTGGGCTATAGTCCAAGGCAAAGAATCAGACATGACTGAACAACAAACACACACACTTCCTTCAGGGAAGATAAGTGCCTAGTTGCTGATATTCTGGGAGTACGCATACCTCAGCCCTTGACTTTGCCCAATGTCCCTGAGTCTGTAGGCTCTCTGCTAAAATTTCATCAGAAAACAAGCCTTCAATGCTCTTGTAGTGGCCATGAGAGTCTATGAAGCAAAGAGTCTATTTTCTACAAAATACATCTCCTTTTAGCCTGGATACTTACTTTTCTCATCCTAGATAGCTGATCCTTCCCAGTGGGAAACACTCAGGAGTTCTGTAGGAGGAATTAGCTGCTGACGTATCATTCTTGCTGTTGCTGTTTAGTTGCTAAGTCATATCCAACTCTTTGTGACCCCATGGATGGGAGCAAGCCAGGCTTCCCTGTCCTTCACCGTCTCCCTGAGTTTGCTCAAATCCATGTCTATTGAGTCGGTGATGCTACCTAACCATCTCATCCTCTGCCACCCTCTTCTCCTTTTGCCCTCAATCTTTTCCAGCCTCAGGGTCTTTTCCAGTGAGTCGGCTCTTCACATCAGGTGGCCAAAGCATTGGAGTTTCAGCTTCAGTATCCTTATTTCTCTCCAAACACTTACGTTGTAACTTTTTCCATTTTTATTTTCCATCTTCTATTGTCTTCCATCTCGTATTTTTTGTCCATTTTGTTAATATCTTGACATCTTTCACTGTCCTTTTATCACTTTTTTTGAGTGGAGAAAGGGGGTCTGTATGGTTATTTTCCACAAATAAATCTGAAGTATTCATCTTTCATCTTAGGAGAACTACTGGCTGTCCCCAGATGAAACATGAGTCAGCATTTGCAGTGCCGGCCTCAGGTCACTGTGCTGTCTTGCCTGGGTGCTGGATCACTTTTATGGTGACACAAAATCTTTTCCCATAAAGTCCTTTCTCCCAAAGGAGAACATAACCCAGAAGATCAAGTGTAGGAGAAAGCAACTGACTTAGACTGACTTATTGGTCTTTTCTCTCCTTCTTGAAGAGCATGATAAACGCTTGTCAGGTGGCTGAATGAATCATTGAATAAAGGTCTTTCTGTTTGAAATGGTAGATAAAGAATATGAAGAAATAAGAAGCTTGCTTGGCAAAAATGATATTGAGAGTTGACCTGTAAAAAAAATTAATCGGCATCTTGTTTCCTCAGTTCAATAATAGTACATATGTCCTGGGTAATCTGATAAATTCTGGGGCTGTGCTAGGTGATTCCATTGTCAAAGCATAAGATAAACAAGCTGATAATTTCAATATAGTTTGGTTTGTAATGCATGAGTATATAGGCAGGTATTTTCCTTTTGTAAGTGTATAATAATGCATATATGATTAAAATATATAGAAATATGTTCCTATAAAGTTAACAATGAAAAGTTCACCACTTAAATAAGACCCACCACCATTACTTTAAAAGAAAAGTAAGAAATGAATGTGGAAGGTTGAAAGGGAAAAGTAAAGAACCCCTTCAGTCCCTTTCTAGAGTCCCTCTTAGTAAAATGGGCTTCCCAGGCAACTCAGTGGTAAAGATTCACCTGCCAGTGTAGGAGACACAGGTTTCATCACTGGGTTGGGAAGATCCCCTGGAGGAGGAAATGGCAACCCACTCCAGTATTTTTGCCTAGAGAATCCCATGGACAGAGGAGCCTGGCGGGCTACAGCCCACAGGGTCGCTAAAGAGTCAGACATGACTGAGCGACTGAGCACAAACCTACATGCACATTATCTTAATAAAATAGTTATTGTCAATAGGATTGTGCATATGCATGCATATGTGTGTATCTTCTTATACATAAGAAACATCTGGACACAGAGATTTGAATCTCCTTTCCACTTAGCAAATCATAGCAATCTCACTCTTTTTTAACAGCTGCATATGACTTCAGTCTATATATGTGGCCTCTTTTAATCAATCTGCATTAGACAGGTTCCTTCCAAAATTCAACTGTTAAAAAGTCAATGTAAGGATTTGCCAGGTGTTCCAGTGCCCAAGACTCCATGTTCCCAATGCAGGGGGCCAGGATTCAGTTCTCGGTCAGGGAACTAGATCCCACATGCCACAACTAAGAGTTCTCCTGCCAGAACTAAAAGTTCTATGCTTGGTTCAATTTAAGTCGCTCAGTCGTGTCCGACTCTGCAACCCCAGGGGCTGCAGCACGCAAGGCTTCCCTGTTCATCACCAACTCCCAGAGCTCACTCAAACTCACGTCCATTGAGTTGGTGATGCCATCCAACCATCTCATCCTCTGTCATCTCCTTCTCCTCCCCCTTCAATCTTTCCCAGTATCAGGGTCTTTTCAAATGAGTCAGTTCTTCACATCAGGTGGCCAAAGGGTTGGAGTTTCAGCTTCAGCATCAGTCCTTCCAATGAATATTCAGGATTGATTTCCTTTGGGATGGACTGGTTGGATCTCCTTGCAGTCCAAGGGACGCTCAAGAGTTTTCTCCAACACCACAGTTCAAAAGCATCGATTCATCGGTGCTCAGCTTTCTTTATAGTCCAAATCTCACATCAATACATGACTTCAGAAAAACATAGCTTTGATTAGACAGAATTTTATTGGCAAAGTAATGTCTCTGCTTTTTAATATGCTGTCTAGGTTGTTCATAGCTTTTCTTCCAAGGAACAAGTGTCTTTTAATTTCATGGCTGCAGTCACCATCTGCAGTGATTTTGGAGCCCCCCCCAGAATAAAGTCTCTCACTGTTTCCATTGTTTCCCCATATATTTGCCATGAAGTGATGGGACCAGATGCCATGATCTTAGTTTTTTGAATGTTGAATTTTAAGCCAACTTTTTCACTCTCTTCTTTCACTTTCATCAAGAGGCTTTTTAGTTTTTCTTTGCTTTCTGCCATAAAGGTAGTGTCATCTGCATATCTGAGGTTATTGATATTTCTCCTGGCAATCTTGATTCCAGCTTGTGCTTCCTCCAGCCCAGCGTTTCTCATAATGTACTCTGCATGTAAGTTAAATAAACCGGGTGACAAAATACAGCCTTGACATACTTCTTTCCTGATTTGGAACCAGTCTGTTGTTCCATGTCCAGTTCTAACTGTTGCTTCCTGACCTGCATATAGGTTCTCAAGAGGCAGGTCAGGTGGTCTGGTATTCCCATCTCTTTCAGAATTTTCCACAGTTTATTGTGATCCACACAAAGTCTTTGGCATAGTCAATAAAGCAGAAATAGATATTTTTCTGGAACTCTCTTGCTTTTTTGATGATCCAGTGGATGTTGGCAATTTGATCTCTGGTTCCTCTGCATTTTCGAAAACCAGCTTGAACATCTGGAAGTTCACAGTTCATGTATTGCTAAAGCCTGGCTTGGAGAATTTTGAGCATTACTTTACTAGCGTGTGAGATGAGTACAATTGTGCGGTAGTGTGAGCATTCTTTGGCATTGCTTTTCTTTGGGACTGGAATGAAAACTGACCTTTTCCAGTCCTGTGGCCACTGCTGAGTTTTCCAAATGTGCTGGCATATTGAGTGCAGCACTTTCACAGAATCTTCTTTTAGGATTTGGAATAGCTCAACTGGAATTCCATCACCTCCACTGGCTTTGTTCGTAGTGATGCTTCCTAAGGCCCACTTGACAAAGAATTCCAGCATGTCTGGCTCTGGGTGAGTGTCACACCATTGTGATTATCTGGGTCATGAAGATCTTTTTTGTATAGTTCTTCTGCATATTCTTGCCACCTCTTCTTAATATCTTCTGCTTCTGTTAGGTCCACCAGGGGCCTCCCTGGTGGCTCAGACAGTAAAGCGTCTGCCTGCAATGCGGGAGACCCGGGTTCTATCCCTGGGTCAGGAAGATCCCCTGGAGAAGGAAATGACAACCCACTCTAGTATTCTTGCCTGGAAAATCCCATGGATGGAGCCTGGTGGGCTACAGTCCATGGGGTCACAAGGAGTCGGACACGACTGAAGGATTTCACTTCACTTCACTACACTTCTGTTAGGTCCATACCATTTCTGTCCTTTATTGAGCCCATCTTTGCAGGAAATGTTCCCTTTGGTATCTCTAATTTTCTTGAAGAGATCTCTAGTCTTTCCCATTCTATCATTTTCCTGTATTTCTTTACATTGATCACCGAGGAAGCTTTCTTATCTCTCCCTGCTATTCCATGTGCTGCAACTAAAAAAAGATTCTGCACACTAGAACAAAGATAGATGATCTGACGTGCCACAGCTAAGAACCAGTACAGCCACACACACAAAAAAGTCATTGCATTAAGTATGCTTGTTCTTATATGTTGCACTGTGGGGAAAGTCAAGAAGGGTTGAGAAAATGACTCCAATAATCGCTTCAGTCTGGGTTGAGATTTGGTTCCCAGACAGTGTCTGCCCACCTCTGCCTTGCTCCTGATGGCATCTGAGCAGATGGCAGGAGTGAAAAAGTTGCAAAGAGCCCAGCTTTCAGAGAAGTCTGAATGCCCAGGATGGAACTCCACTTTCTTCCAAAGAAACTTTTCCACCCCAGCTCCCAGATTTTCTTCCGGTTTATAGACAACAAAGCCTCCTTTCAGTTAATAAAATGGTTCATTATCACCACACCCCTTTCTGCCTCCTGGGAAGGAATCCTTCAGGTCCACAGTCCTCTTTTAGTTGAGTGACGACGAATGGCTCTTGCTACCTCCCAGTGAAGCAGAATGCACGAAATCCTCTTTTTTAATGTTGTTCCCACAACATTTATTCCTATCTGCTTGAGAGGCTAAGGGTATCTAAGGACATTGTCCACCCACAGCAGAAGGGCATAGGAGTGTGGTGTATTGACTGTGAGTGGGCCGAAAGTCTATCCTGTGTCAGCCAGGGTGAGACTTCAGAGTGGAAATTTCCAAATTGCCCCTTAGATGAGAGTCCACAGTGATGGCTATGGAACCAGGGCTGAGGTATGAGGCAAAGCTAGAAAGAGGCCACAGAATAGTGAAAATGGAAGCTGAGCAGTTTGGGGAGCAAGCGGGGGACGCAGAACACCTGTGGGCCATCTTTCTGTACAGCCAAGGCTGTCTGGTTGGCCTCAGAAGGCTGGGGAAGCTCAGTGTATTCCTCCTCACAAATCATCATGGCCGCGTGTCAACATGTTTGTCTTTATGACTGATCTGTGGGATCCCTGAGGCCAGGGGCTGTGTCTTATGCTCTGTCTTAGCATTCAGCAGGAGGGTCTGACTCAGGCATAGGAACTGAAGCTTCACTGTGTCCAAGGAAATCAATGAATCTCACACCCGGTGCTCTTCTTGCAGCATCAGAGCTTTCCTCCAGATCGGAATCAGAATCTCAGGGATGAGTCATGAGAATCAGCTGGCCGGACAAGATGAAGGTTGAGTTAAAGTCATCCAGGCCTCTACTGCTCAGTGATGCCAGGTACCGGCAGGCATCACTTTTTGTATGCCTCAGTTCTCATCCTCCCAGCATCCTGTGAATGGAGAATTTGACTGTCATGGCCAGCTCCTCCTTGTTAAGGGGCTGCGGGAAGATTTGGTAACATTTTCTCCTGGGCAGCCAGAAGAGGTGTATATGTATGTATGTATATTCTTTCCCAACCATCCAAGCTCTGGACAGGCTGCCGCCTGAGTGTGCTTGCTTGGGTATATGCCTCCCCCCAAAGTCACATTCTTTCTGAGATATTTACAATGGCAGAGATAATGGGTTATTGATGAACCAATCAGTTGGGATGGCCCCTGGTGAATTAACTGGTGGCCACTGACCTGCCGGGGATAAAGAACTATTGCTGAATTCAGCAGAAGCTGGGAAAGGTCTAAATCATGCCCATCACCGCCTGCAAAGCTGGTAATCTCTGTTAAAGTTGGTACAACAGCCAATTCCTCATACAGGGGAAGCAACTTATTTAATTTATAGTTAATTGAAGGCTTGGGGCTTTGGAAGCAGAGGGGTGAGGGTTTTCTTCCTGGCTCCTCTCTCCATCTCTGTAACCAACTGTAACTGATTCAACCCACCCCAGTTGCAGCTTTCTGGGCTATGAAGTGATAATCTTGTTACCTTTGCAGCACTGCCATAAATAGTACATGAAATGATGAATGGAGAGCATTTCACAGTTTGCAAAGCACTTTCACACTCACCATCTCATTTAATTCTCACAATAATCCTCTGAAGTGGGTATTGTTAACTCATTTTTATATACAAACGTCAAAAGTTTTGGGGCTTCCCAGGTGGCGATAGTGGTAAAGAACCTGCCTGCCAATGCAGGAGACTGCAGAAACATGGGTTCGATCCCTGGGTTGGCAAGATCTCCTGGAGAAGGAAATGGCAACCCATTCCAGTATTCTTGCCTGGAGAATCCCATGGACAGAGGAGCTTGGTGGGCTACAGTCCGTAGGGTTGTAAAGAGTTGTACATGACTGAAGCAACTCAGCACACATGCACACATATTACAAGGTTTAGAGGGTATCTTGTTCAAGAACCAATCCCTCCCCACTGCCATGACACACACATTTTGTAGATGAGAAAACCAATATTCAAGAGGGCACATGATTTGCCCAAAGACATGTGACCAATAAAAGGTGAACTTAGTAGTTTCCTAGAATCCTTAGAATTCAATCTAAACTATATATATTGGCCTTCATGCCCCAATTGAACCAGTTTTTATCCATCTATTTCTCTATCTGTGGAAGTTCAAAAAAATGGTTCCAATTCTCCATCCTACCTGGTATTCAGGCCCTTGACTGTGTAATTTTGTAGCAGCTTTGCTCTCTGACTTGCTTGGGCCAATAAAATGATGGGATGACAGTGCTGAGACCAGGCTTCAACAAGCGTTGCATCCCTCCACGCAAACCTGTGCCTTTGCCGTTTGCCACGATGACCTGTCTGGGCTGGGATGCTGGGAGATGACAGACACACAGAGCAGAGTTTAGAGCTGATGCCAAGCTCCGCCGGTATGTGAGCAGCAGACACACTGTTGCATGCTACCAAAGTCTGTGTTTGTTTGTTACTCAATGGCACTCCACTCCAGTACCCTTGCCTGGAAAATCCTGTGGATGGAGGAGCCTGGGGCGCTGCAGTCCATGGGGTCGTGACTGAGCGACGTCACTTTCACTTTTCACTTTCATGCATTGGAGAAGGAAATGGCAATCCACTCCAGTGTTCTTGCCTGGAGAATCCCAGGGACGGGGGAGCCTGGTGGGCTGCCATCTATGGGGCCGCACAGAGTCGGACACGACCGAAGTGAGTTAGCAGTTAGCAGTGTTGTGTCAAAGATAGCTGATACGCTAACCTCACCTTGGGGTGCTCTCTCCCTCCCTCACTGCTTTTTTTTCACATCCACACTGGCTTTTCTTCATCCCTTAGACACACCCGTCCTGCTCTCAGTCCCTGTGCAGATGTGCTGCTTGGCCTGCAATACTCCCACCTCATTCATCTTCATCTCTCATCCTTCAGTGATTAGCCTGACTGTTGCTTCCATAGAGAGAACTTACCTGATTGTTCTCCACCACAGCTTTTGTTACAATTCTCTGGTTGCCATAGCTCTGGTGGCTCAGACAGTAAAGAAACTGCCTGCAATACAGGAGATCCGGGTTCGATTCCTGGGTCAGGAAGATCCCCTGGAGAAGGAAATGGCAACCCATTCTAGTATTCTTGCCTGGGAAATCCCATGGACCGAGAAGCCTGGCAGGCTATAATCCATGGTGTTGCAAAGAGTCAGACACGACTGAGCAAGTAACACTTTAATCATATATTAACTTTTTTAGCTTCATGAGGTCTGCAATGACAGAACTGGTGGCCAGATGTTTTATTCGTGTCTCTGGTCTCGGCACTTTACACAGTGCCCAGTACAGAGCACGCTGTCAGCACATAATTGGTGAATAAATGGATAAAAGAATGAATGAACTGGCTGAGCCAGGGTTTCAAGCCTTCACTCTTTCCTCTCTTCTTTCAATGCCACAATCCTGGCATTGTTGGAGGTTTATCTTTTTTTTGAGAACCCTATCTAAAATGACACTTCCCTGATAATATTTAGTCTGTTTAGCTAGCATCTGCTTATCAGCCGACATACAAGTGAGCAACTTAACACTTTAAGGGATTAGCTGACAGTTGGCTAAGAGAAGACATGGGAAAACAACTCAGGGTAGATCATAGTATGAGGAAAGAAAGGGAAACAGGGCCAGTGGGAGGAACATTTCCTGGGTTCAGCCATGGTGGCCAATTCTGGCTTTTGTTGCAACAACTGGCTGCCATGGTGAGGTCTCCAGATTTATTCTGGAAGAGAGACACCTGGATGGAGGAGCAATTCCCATCTTCTTGCAGACCTGCATTTCCTCCTGGGCTACTAGTCACTACCCTCCAGGACCCAGAGTTTGACATACTTGGGATCTTGCTGCCCTAGATGCTTGGCCAGAGTCTCTATTCTGGGCTGATACCCAGGTACCCAGGAGGGCCAAAGCATTGGGAACTCAACTGTTTTGAGTTGATTGTACTACAAAGGGATGGAGACCAGGAAGGCGGATGCCCCCTGTGATGAAGTCAGAATCTAGAGCAAACAGCCTCTTAACACTTAGAGCCCTGGGATGGTGGTGGGTGGGCAGTGGGGAGGGTAGTGGAGAGGAAATCAGATACATTGAATGCTAAAGTCAAAGGGAAAAGCCAACCTTCTGAGGCAGGATCAGGGGAACGCTTAAAAAAAATTAACAAAAGCAGACTATCTGGTGGTCCCTGAATTTATGTGGCTTTCTGGGGACTGAAAGATGTAGAGAAAGACATAATATAATTCACAGAATAGATTCTACTCATTGCCCTGGCTGTGTACATCATTGTTGCAAATGACCAGAAAGTTCTAGTGGAGAATCTCTGAGTTGCTATATATGTGTATAGCTATGTGTTAGTCACTCAGTGGTGTCTGACTCTTTGCGACCCCATGGACTGTAGCCCACCAGGCTCCTCTGTCCATGGGATTCTCCAGACAAGAATACTGGAGTGGGTTGCTGTGCCTTTCTCCAGGGGATCTTCCTGACCCAGGAATCGAACCTGGGTCTCCTGCGTTGCAGCCAGATTCTTTACCGTCTAAACCATCAGGGAAGCCTTATGTACCTAAAAGCAGTTTCCCATTAACACATTAACAAGAATTCCAGGGAAGGAAAAAAAAAAGTGATAAAAACATTGCATACTTTGTCCTTATCCTGAAGAGTCACAAGCACATTTGCATATTATAGGCTCTGAAAACTCCAGCGAAGAAAAGCAAAACATTACAAATTTTTCATCGCTATCTAAATTTATTTCACTAAGGAAACAACTTCTCTCTCTCTTTCCCTCCCTTCCTCTCCCCCTTCCCTCCATCCTTCCTTCCTGTCTTGTTCAATTGCCAGCTGTCATTATTCTGTAAGTCATAATTTGTGAAATACTGACTTTTGACACTTTTTCCAACACATCCCATTTTGTGTTTGTGATTAAAATAATACAAACATGAAGAAGCAGAAGGATTATTCATCGAGCCCCTCTTGCGTGTCAGTCATGGTGCCAAGCACTTTTTGTATACCGAGTTCATTTTGTTCTCAAAACCATAGTGAAGTAGAGAATATTATCCGTTTTTCAGATGAGGAAACTGAAGCTCATAGTGGCTGAGTTTCTTGTCCAGGGTCATACCAACAAGAAAAGGAATTGGCCAGGTTCAAACCCAGACACAGCTCATGGGATCCAAGACAGGGAAGCCTGGCATGCTGCAGTCCATGGAGTCGCAAAGGGTCAGACATAACTTTGCGGGTGAACAACAACAAACCCAGATAACCTATCTTAGCCACCAGGCTTTTACAGTCTGTAAGGGTGATCTGTGATTACTAAGTGCACTGATTCAAGTTCGAATCTCATCTGGAAACAGCCTCACAGACACAATAGGAAGTGATGCTTCATCTGGGCTCCCAGGAACCCAGTCAATTTGACACATAAAATTAACCATCACTGCAGAGAAAGGATTGCTCCCAGCTCCTCAAACACCTGGATCCTGAGAATTGATCAGTGATGCCTGTGAAAGAGATTTCCCAATGATCACATAGTGACAGGTGGCCAGGTGGGAATGAGGACCCAGGTCTTTTTACTACAGCCCTTGGTTTTTAAACATGAGGATGAGAAAACCCTGGGTAGGGTGGGGAGCGAAGGGATGGACACACCATCCTGGTTGTTCTTTCCTGTGGTTCAGATGGTCTTCAAAGCCCTGAGATCTGGCCACAGTCATGATGGGTTACCCAGAGAGGAGCTAATGACATAATCGTGGACTCTCCACAGTCAATTATCACAATTACTGGAAGCCACTCTCTTGTCATATTTCATTTAGCACAAAAAGGCACTAGAGAGTCAAATGGCATCGAGGGTCCTGGGCCCATTGTCGCTGCCCTCACTGGAACAGGCATCTAAAAAGGGAAATGCCAACCCCAATAAACTGTTCCCGCAGAAGCCATTAGGCTGGGTGACATGTTCACTTAGGGTGACGTATATTGATCATGTAAAACACGCGCAGTGTATAATATGATTAAACAAACTCAGCCGGTTTCAGAGAGAGCCAGCTGAATGGTGCGTGGTTCCTGATCCTGCGGCAAGAGCCTCATGGCCCTGATCGGGAGCCCCTAGCTCAGGATAGGAACTATATATGGAGTGTTTCTGTTATCTGTTACTCATTCATTCATTCAACAGGTATTTCTTGAGTATCCAATATGTGAAGGAGAAAATGATGACTTTGGATTATCTCTGGAATGTCCAGTTATTAATAGTCAACACACAGTTGACATATGAGTTTGCCATAAAGGGAAAATCTGCCCATTTGGGGTTCTCCCCTGCTCATCTCAGGGGTCTCCCCTCTATTTCAAACCCAGACTAAGCTATTGAAATCCAGTGGTACTTAGGACAGTGAAATGATGGGGCTCAAGCCCCATATTATATAGTCTACAGTCTCCGAGGAAAGTGGAAAAGGTAGGGGTCTGACAGTCATTAGGTTCATCCACCTGACTCCTGGTGGATATTTTGTTAGAGTGAAGGTAGTCAAGAATCTGTAGGGTTTGATGATTTGTAATCCCATACTTAGGGCTTCACTGATGGCTCAGTGGGAAAGAATCTGCCTGCAATGCAGGTGACTCCGTCACCTGTGGGCTCAATCCCTGGGTCAGGAAGATCCACTGGAGGAGGAAATGGCAACCCACTCCAGTATTCTTGCAGGGAAAATCCCATGAACGGAAGAGACTGACAGGCTACAATCTATGGGGTTGCAAAGAGCAGGACTCGACTGAGCACAACAGCGACCTGAAGGCTTCACTGCCTAGCATGGTCCATTCAGTCATGGTGATAGGCGGTTGATTGGTTCAGCATCCAGCCTATCTCCTCTCCCTGGAGCTCTGGGGTGCCTTGAGGTGGGACAGAAAGCTCCAACCTTGTAATCACAAGGTTGGTTGTCCAGGCAACCAACCCCCATCCTCAGGTGAGGTCCAAAAGTTGCCTCACTCACAAAACAAAAGACACTTTGGTAGCTCTCCTCCTTTAGGAAATTCTAAGGGTTGTAGGAGCACTGTGCCAGAAAAGGGGACAAAGACACATAAATTGCCTTTTTAAGCATTTTTTATTGGAGTAGAGTTGCCTTACAATGTTGTTAGTTTCTGCTGTAAAACAAAGTGCATCAGCTATACATATACATATAAGTATATGTATATACGTATGTATATTATATATTATATGCATGTATAATCCCCTCTTTTTTGGATTTTCTTCCCATTTAAGTCATCAAAGAGCATTAGGTTCCTTAAAAAATTAAAAATCGAATGACCGTTCCACTTCTGGGCAGGGTACCAGGACAGAACCATAATTACAAGAGATACACCCACCCCCATATTCATTTCAGCTCTACTGACAACAGCCAGGACATGGAAGCAACCTAAGTGTCCATCAACAGACGAACAGATAAAAAAGATGTGGCGCATATATATGATGGGATTTTACTCAGTCATAAAAAGAAATTTAAATTGTGCCATTTGCAGAGACTTAGATGGACCTAGAGACTGTCATCCCAAGTGAAATAAGTCAGAAAGAGAAGACATATACATTTCTGATTATGAATCGCAATATCACATTAGGGAACTTGACCTGTCAGATATAAAAGATGAAAAAAATGCACAGTGCAGGCAAGAACACATGAAGTTTAGGCTACTGGCTTGCCAACTTTGTATCTCACTTTCTAATCTGGGAGTGAGGATAATAAAAAGACTACCCTACTGGGTTGCTCTGAGGAGTAAACGAAATATTAGTGCAAAGCTTTTTTCACAGAGGCTGGAAGATAGTAGTTGCTCAATAAATGGCAGCTTTTACTTACATTTTAAATAATGGAGCACCGCCCCCCCCCCAGACAAATGTTACGGATTGTCATTTCAAATATTCTACTCACTGGTATTTTCCTGTAACATTACATTTGTATTGTGAGATCCATGAAAGCTGGGTGGGGGAGGGGGTGACTTCACCATCATCATTATAAGAATCATAACAAAAACAATAGTAACTACAATGATCCCAACAACAGCAGGCATGTATTGAGCACTCACTTTGTGCCAGAGAATACTCAGATGAGGGCTGTGCTTGCATTATCTCATTGAATCCTTTCAGCAGCCCAGTAGGATTGGCAGTATTTGGTCCATTTTCAGGTGCAGAAAGGACAAGGAGAGAGAGACGTCTATACTATTTAGACTGTGCTATTTATCTTAGTATTCCCAGGACCGCGAACAATCATTACCTAAATGGAGATCCTTGAAGGTCAGTGAGTTAATGATGGGATGAAGACATGGGGGAATGGGTGAATGAAGATAAAAAGAAATAAGCCGCAGGGGTCAAAACCCTGGCAGACGTGTGTCCTCACTCACTCTGGACATACTCGATTAATCCCCAGGGACCCGGCCATCTCTAGAGCATTCTTTGGGTTTTTATCCCCCTGCAAGAGCTGAACCAGGAAGTCACTGCACCATCTTTTTTTTTTACTTTGTGGTGCTAATTACCTGCTCATTGCCATGCAAGGACTTCTCCAGCCCCGTTCCTGAGAGGGAGTGGAAATTTTGTGAGAACCGTACCCATTAAGGCCTTTTATGATCACCATTATGTAATAAAGAGCATCTGGAGTCTGAGGAATTATTGCAAGCTTTTATTTTGTTTTAAGTATAACTCCTCATCCCCTTCTTCCCTTGGATGGTTGCATTAATAGAGCTTTGCTCGCTGTCTCTCAGTGCAGAGCCTCTGGTGGACTGCAGCCATGCCCCCTTCCTCTTGCTCAACAGAAGCCCAGTTTGTGCGGGTACCTACCCTCCCGCCATCATCACATGATTCCAGATGAACTCGCTCTCAGTCTTAGCTAAATCTGACTTGTCTGAGGGCATCTCCATCTCTTCATAAGTGGTAGGTTTAGGGACAACCAGGTGGCATGATTCTAACTGACTGGATGCTGGGAAGAATGCGGAAGGTCCTTGGGGGTACATCTTCCTCTTTCCGGGGCTTCCCAGATGGTGCTAGTATAAAGAATCCACCTACTAATGCAGGAAAATGCAGGGGGAAATGGCAACCCACTCCAGTATTCTTGTCTGGAAAATCCGACGGAGAGAGAAACCTGGTGGGCTATGGTCCATGGGGTCACAGAGGGTTGGACACATCTGAGCACATATGCATTCATTCATTCCTCTCTTGAGAGAGAGAACCACAGGAAGAAAAGATCCCCTTCTTCCCTGGACATCATCCTATCAGGATGTGATGCCCTGAGCTAGTCAGCCATCCGGTCTTCATAGAAGATAACATATTCCTGTGTTGTTTAAGTCAGTTTCATGGGAGTTCCTAATATTTGCAGCTGAAAGCATGCTAATTATTAAAAGGCCTCAAGAACCCAGAAATCCCAGAAAGGACTAGCATCCTGAGATAAACTTATTTTCCAGATGGAGAGAATAGAGGTGACCTTCTTCAAATATGTTGGAGAAGGGCATGGCAGCCCACTCCAGTATTCTTGCCTGGAGAATCCCATGGACAGAAGAGCCTGGTGGGCTACAGTCTATGGGGTCACAAAGAGTAGACACAACTGAAGTGACTTAGCACATTTTGAACATGTAGGTTCTCTGCAAAGTGTCGAAAGTTCTTTTATCTTGAAGAGTTTTGAATCCTAGACACTCTGGCTGAGAAGGGACTTCAGAGATGATTTAGTAGAGTACTTCCTGAACTCAAACCCTTTGGGGGCGTGACATCAGTTTCACCTGGAGTGATTAAAAAAAAAAAAAAATCATCCCCTACACAGTGCTCTAGGGCTTCCCTGTTAGTTCAGTGGGTAAAGAATCTGCTTTCACTGCAAGAGCCATAGCAGATGTGGGTTCTATCTCTGGGGCAGGAAGATCCCCTGGAGGAGGGCATGGCAACCCATTCCAGTGGTCTTGCCTGGAGAATCCCATGGACAGAGGAGCCTGGTGGGCTGCAGTCCATGGGGTTGCAAAGAGTCAGATGCGACTGAAGCAACTTAGCATGCACACAGGCACACAGGGTTCTAGAGATACTAATTTCAGAGCTTTGGGGTGCACGCTGGATGTTTATATTTTTAAAAAGCTCCCTAGGTGATTCTGATGATAACCCAAGGATCATTGACCTCAGTCTGTGTTTTTCATCTCCCCCTCCACACAGCCATAGTACCTTTTTCTTTTCTAAACAAAACAATCATACAAACCCCCAAATCCAAGCCATTTTTCTATAGAGGCCCAGCTATTTTCTTTTCCCCCTTGGTTGAAGGAGCCAAAAGATTTCTGGAGTGGGAAAGAGCAAAGGCTGAGGAATGGGGTATGATTAATATCTCCAGCTATGTGAAAGAGAATTGTGTCAAAATAGAGCAAAAGGGTTTCCAATACTCTCATGGGGGTATGGTTTGGAAACAAGTAATCTTTCTGGGGAGAAGACTTCTCTTTCTTCTTTTTTTTCTTTCTTTCTTTCCTTCTATGCCTTGTTAAGTAGAACAATAGAAAGAAGAATTTTTCTTAAGGGTTAGAGTAGATCTATTTACAGAAAATGGAATAGTCAGTACAGGTAGGAAGCCCCCAACTTCTTGGATTCAATCTTATAGAGAAGAACCAAGTATCTGCCACTCTTGACAGAGATAGGAAAGTCTAGATACAATGTAAACAGCTCAGAGACAGGACAGGTCCAAGAGTCTCTTTCTTGAAACAAACAAACAAAAACAAAAATAAGCAAACAATTCAATATAAACACCAGTCTTATCAGCCCAGACAATAATCTTTTTGACAACTTTTTTGAAATATTAGGACTTTCTTTAGAGTTCCCACCTCTTCTTTCTTGCCTGAAAATCTGATACTGTATGTGAAAGTGACTAAAACTAAAAGCCAAGAAGCCCTGTTATTTTCTCTTTAATTTTCTAGTTGATGTCTGCATTAGAATGTTTGTGATGAGAAAGAAGCCCCAAATGAATGTGGTCCAGGAAAGGTAAGAATAAGTGCTCAGGGAATGTTGGCTTTTATTGATTTTATTCATTGATGGAGTCCAAGTCCCTTGGCTAGGGGGTGAGCCTTTCCCCAGCCATGGTCTTCTACTCGTCCTCCAGTCTTCATCTTGAATTTACTGGCTTCTAACTCAACTCCAACAGACTGGTTCCAAATAGGAAAAGGAGTACGTCAAGGCTGTATATTGTCACCCTGCTTATTTAACTTATATGCAGAGTACATCATGAGAAACTCTGGACTAGAAGAAACACAAGCTGGAATCAAGATTGCCAGGAGAAATATCAATAACCTCAGATATGCAGATGACATCACCCTTATGGCAGGAAGTGAAGAGGAACTAAAAAGCCTCTTGATGAAAGTGAAAGTGGAGAGTGAAAAAGTTGGCTTAAAGCTCAACATTCAGAAAATGAAGATCATGGCATCCGGTCCCATCACTTTATGGGAAATAGATGGGGAAACAGTGGAAACAGTGTCAGACTTTATTTTTCTGGGCTCCAAAATCACTGCAAATGGTGACTGCAGCCATGAAATTAAAAGACGCTTACTCCTTGGAAGGAAAGTTATGGCCAACCTAGATAGTATATTGAAAAGGAGAGGCATTACTTTCCCAACAAAGGTCTGTCTAGTCAAGGCTGTGGTTTTTCCAGTGGTCATGTATGGATGTGAGAGTTGGACTGTGAAGAAGGCTGAACGCTGAAGAATTGATGCTTTTGAACTGTGGTGTTGGAGAAGACTCTTGAGAGTCCCTTGGACTGCAAGGAGATCCAATCAGTCCATTCTGAAGGAGATCAGCCCTGGGATTTCTTTGGAAGGAATGATGCTAAAGCTGAAACTCCAGTACTTTGGCCACCTCATGCAAAGAGTTGACTCACTGGAAAAGACTCTGACGCTGGGAGAGATTGGGGGCAGGAGGAGAAGGGGACGACAGAGGATGAGATGGCTGGATGGCATCACTGACTCGATGGACGTGAGTCTGGGTGAACTCCGGGAGTTGGTGATGGACAGGGAGGCCTGGTGTGCTGCGATTCATGGGGTCGCAAAGAGTCGGACACGACTGAGCGACTGAACTCAACTCAACTCAGGAACTCCTTTCTCAGGAGGAGTGAGAGGTTGTTAACTTTAAAGGTCGAAGTATAATAGGATTGCCTTTTGGAGGAAGCCTGCAGTACCGACTGGTGCCAGAGAGGGGCAGCATAGAGCCGCCAGCACCAAGGGTCTGGCAACTGTGGCCCAGAATTCTCTTTGCTTGCTAAGTCGCTTCAGTTGTGTCCAGACTCTGCGAGTCTATGGACGGTAGCCCGCCAGTCTCCTCTGTCCGTGTGATTATCCAAGCAAGAATACTGGAGTGGGTTGCCATGTCCACCTTCAGGGTATCTTCCCTACTCAGGGATTGAATCCTCATCTCTTAAGTCTCCTGCATTGGCAGGTGGGTTCTTTACCCCTAGTGCTACCTGGCCGGGAGGCTAGAGCCTCAAGAAAGTTAGTAAGAAGTCCCAGGTAAAATGGAAGCTAAGATGAAAACAGCAGAAGAGCTGGGACAGAAGCAAACACCACAAGAGACGAAGCGGAAATGTTTGTGGGTTTTGCCTCCTCCCTCCTCACACGGACATCATGCGCTCCATGACTTGGACTTTGCGCAGTCTGGTATTTGTTCTACAAATCACGCATGCATGCATTCATTCACTGGCGGGGATAGAATAGCTGCCTTTTAGGGGCTTTGAATCTGACCAGGGGCTGGGCTCTCAGGAGACACACCACAGGTCAACCGGGTTTGAAGTCAGAGCCTTTCACTGGAAGGCGCGTCAGATGCAAGTGCTGGGGAGCAGGCGCGGGGGGCACCCCGCTGGTCGTGCTGTGGGGTGATGGGGACGGTGGCTTCTTTCTGATGGGACCACCTTCTCTGTTCCATCAGAAGCAGGTCCAGGGTTGTTGTAGGATTACACACTTCCAGTTGGGCCAGTTAGGCACAGCTCAACACCAGGGTCCCTCCCATTCACCCCAGAGTCTTTTTATTAACAGGTTCATATAGTTAATACAGCAGTTTCCAGGTGATGCAGTAGAGAGCATTTAAGGATGGGGTGCCGTTTTGTCATTACCCCGTGGGTCATGCCAAGACTTGGCGTGAGATTTTAGAGGAAGCAGCTGAACACTGTCAGGAAAGTGTCTGCCTTGATGGACAGCAGTCAGCATCCTCACGGGAATCAGGGTCCTCGCCATCAGTACAACTGGACCTGCGAGGAAGCAGTGAGGACCCTCATGGGACATTGGAACTGAAAAAAGGAAAACCGGACATGTAGACATTTTCATCCTGTTTCTTAACCATGTGCCAGCAATGGATTCAGCAGAGAAAAGTTTAATACCGACATTTAAACCACTATGCAAGTATAGAATCATAAGCAGATGAAGGGCAAGGCAGTTTTATTTACTATTAAAATTTGTCATTGAATTTCATTGTCTTCAAAGTGAGTTTTCTGTTCCTTCTTTGCCTATGGTTGGTTCAATAAAAAGTGGTAGAAATTGCTTTATTTTTCCTGGGCGGGGGGCGGGAGGGAACCTCTGGGCTGGGTCTTTGTTGTGGTTCAGGAGCTTGCCTCTAATTGCTTTATGTATGGGCTTTGTTCGGAGAAGGCAATGGCACCCCACTCCAGCACTCTTGCCTGGAAAATCCCATGGATGGAGGAGCCTGGTGGGCTGCAGTCCATGGGGTCGCTAGGAGTCGGACAAGACTCAGCGACTTCACTTTCACTTTTCACTTTCCTGCATTGGAGAAGGCAATGGCAACCCACTCCAGTGTTCTTGCCTGGAGAATCCCAGGGATGGGGGAGCCTCATGGGCTGCTGTCTATGGGGTCGCACAGAGTCGGACACGACTGAGATGACTTAGCAGCAGCAGCAGCATGGGCTTTGTTGCCCTGTGGCACATGGAATCTTAGTTCCCGTAACCCACATCCCCTATTGGAAGGTGGAGTCTTTATTTTTTAAATGACTTTATTTATTTATTGGTTGTCCTGAGTCTTTTCTCTAGTTGTGGTGTGCTGGCTTCTTATGCGGTGGCGTCTCTTGGTGCAGAGCACGGCCACTAGGGCACAGACTCAATAGTTGTTGTGTGCAGGCTTAATTGCTCTGCAACAAGTGGGATTGTCCCGAATCAGGGATAGAACCCATGTCTCCTGCATTTTCAGGTGAATTCTTTACCATTGAGCCACCAGGGAAGCCTTGGAAGATGGTCTTAACCACTGGACTCACAGGAAAGTCCTGAAACTGCTTGACTTTAGTTTTTAATGGAAGGGAAAATAGAAATCTTCCAAAATAGATCAAATGGCTAATTATTTGGGAGTGGGGGGTTATTTTTAAAGAAAGAGAAATAAGCTGTGATTATATTATTGTTATTTTAGAGAGAAGAAAGTCTCCAGGTTAATTGCTTCTTCCTAATGAATCATTTCCACAACACCCTTGTGTCTCTGAAATAAAGGTTGTCAAAAAATTCTAATAAGCTGATGGATTTCTGTGTTGTCAATAAACTCAGACTGCCAAAGGCAGCATTAGCTCGATGAAGTATGATTCAAATCAGCTTGATCTTGAAATATATGGGCCCATCATGAGGCCTCTGTCTGTCTCCCTCTCTCACAATTATATAAGCAGACATGCCATAATTCTCTCTGGAAGTAGGATGCTTGCATTGATGTATCACTGTATCCAGTTGTCTTCTTGAGGTGGACTTCTGTTGTCTCTACTTGCCTGTGTTAGATTTTGGTGCTTTTCATCAAAAATGTTTCCACTGTTCTTTCATTATCCTGTTGCCGTTGTTTAGTCGCTCAGTCGTGTCTGACTCCTTGCAACCCCATGGACTGTAGCCCACCAAGCTCCTCTGTCCATGGAATTTCCCAGGCAAGAATACTAGAGTGGGTTGCCACTTCCTTCTCCAGGGGATCTTCCCTGCCTAGGGATTGAAACTGCATGCTTTTCTGCCCCATGAAGTTGGAGGTGGCCATGGGATTTGCTTTGGAAAAAAAGATAAAGTGGAGATGATAAGTGTGATTCCCAAGAAGAGGATTTTAACAGTCCATGTGAAATTCATCACATTCATTTTTTTCCCCCTAGCTCAGCATTCTCCTTCATTTTGAGTGAAGATGAGATGCTGTAAAATAGCCCCCTCCACTCAGTCACAGTGGACAGGTGTGATGCAGGATAAACAGGTGTTGTTTTAAGCTACTGAGGTTTGGGGATGATTTGTTACAGCAGCATAACCCATCCTATCTGACTAATACATTTTCTCTCCTTTATCTCCCTTCTAGAGAACCAAGCGCTGCCCTAATTCCTTTCTGTGTGGTTGGGGGACAGAGGTGGACTGACTACCTCTACTCCTCCATTTCACAGGTGATTACTTGGCCCCATCCTGGCCAGACAAATCAGTCTCTCCTCCTGTCCTCAAAAACTGGCTCAAAAGCAAGCAAAATGATTCAAGCCAGAGACATGAGAATCAATCCCTAGACAGGAGAGATCTCTGTTTATACAGGAGATTCATTATGCAGGTAGAACATAAGGTTCTGGGGATCATTTTTATGGCCACTTTGGAAGATTCTCTGTGAGAATGAAGCCATTCCCAAAGAACTGAGGACTCAAACATGAAGAGGCAGATTCATGGTGATATTATCTAAGCACTCAGATTCAGAATACAAGTCTTGTTTTCTGGTGATGCTAACCAGTGCGGGGAAAAAATGTTTTTTTGCTAAATTTTTTTCACTTGCAGTAGAAAAATCTTTAATAGTCTTCCTAAACACACAGGATGAAGCACCTCAGGTTTTCAACCATATTCATCTACAGAATAAAGCTGAGATCTTGTAGCATGGCCTTCAGTGTCTTTCAGGCTTTAAGCTCAACGTCCATTTCCAACTTTCCATCTGGGTCATATCCTCTACCCTGTTTCTCCTCCTCTGTCCCCCAGGGTTACCTGGGATCGCACACTGACCTTTCTCCAAGGACAACTTGGACTTCCCATGGTCTTGGGCTATGGTTACTCATGCTAGGGTCTGCTCTTCCTCCCCACTTGAACGTCAGCCCCATTAAACAAGGAGGGGGCAGTATTTCATTGCATTTTTATTTTCTTCATCATGTTAAATGCTAATGCTTGCCCAGTAGTAGGTGCTAAGTAAACAGCTGCAGAACTGTACCAAATTCTGCATTCCAAGAAGTCTGTTCATCACATGCTGAGAGTACTTAGACTCCTGGTACATAAACCTGGTACGTAGATAGCATCACAGACTCAGAGGACATGAATTTGAGCAAACTCTGGGAGGTACTGAAGGACAGGGGAGCCTGGTGTGCTGCAGTCCATGGGGTCACAAAAAGTCAGACATGACTTAGAGACTGAACAACAACCACAATGACATACACCAACCCTGTGTGTGGTTGTGTATAAGAAAGCCCCGTTTGATCTGTTTTTATTCACTCAGATGTCGTATTTCAGGGCTCCAGTGGAAACCCAATTTTTTGTTTAGGCTAGATCTTTAAATATGCATCTCCTTTCCAGAAGTCAAGAAGCTCTTGATTAATTAAAATTAGCAGCTTTTTGAAGAAAAAATTATGTATGCTGTTAAAAATGTACATTTAACACACACAGCAGTCCTGGATGGATTCTTTGGTTAACTCGGTTTTATAGACAGGAAATAAACTCCAGAGGCATTAAGTCAGTTGCATAATGTCACACAGCAAGGCTCAGATTAGCACCTGGACCATCTGATGCCAGAACCTTTGCTATCTCTTCCTTGTGTGCATCCCTCCATTCAACACCGAGGAATTAATGGTCACCCATCTTGGCTCTTCTAAAAGAGAGATGTGTACTATGTGCTGTGCTTAGTCGCTCAGTCGTGTCCGACTCTTTGCGACCCCACGGACTGTAACCTGCCAGGCTCCTCTGTCTGTAGGGATTCTCCAGGCAAGAATACTGGAGTGGGTTGCCATGCCCTCTTCCAGGGGATCTTCCCAACCCAGGGACTGAACCCAGGTTTTCTGCATTGAAAGGCAGATTCTTTACTGCTTGAGCCACCAGGGAAACCCAAAAGAGAGATACTGTTTCTTTAAGAAAGAGCTGTTTTGAAATGGTCTCGATCCCTCACAGTGAAAACTGGAACTTGACACTCCCTAGGGAAGAGGACTGGCTTCCCAGGTGGCACTGGTGGTAAAGAACCCTCCTGCCAATCCAGGAGACGTAAGGGGTGTGGGTTAGATCACTGGGTTGGGAAGATCCCCTGGAGAAGGGAAATGCAACCTACTCCAGTATGCTTGCCTGGAGAATCCCTTGGATTCATGGGATCCATGTAGCCTGGCGGGCTATAGTCCATGGGGTCACAAAGAGTCGGACACGACTGAGTGACTAAGCTCAGAGGGCAATGTAGCCCATGGAGGAGAGCCTGAGCCGGGAGAGCATCCTCAAGTCATGACTTTGCCCCTTTCTAGCTCTGTGAACTTTGATCGGCACCAAAGTAGTCCCCAGTCCTAGTCCACTCCCTTGCAAAATGGAGATAAGAACCACCACATGGTATTGTGAGGATTAAGAGTGAAAACAGATGAAATATTCCCAGTATAGGACCTGGCATGAAGGAACGCTGTGCAAACAGAGACCATAAATAGTAAGGTATGGTTCTCTAACTTTAGTAATGCATATGTCTTATGAGGGCTCAGCTCTCAGCTCTTGTCTATATCTAGATCCATGGTGCTTGGTAGAAGGCAAATGCTGCCATCTTTAGGAAAGTCTGTTTGCCTCCTACACTTCCTTTACTGGATTTTTAAAGTGGGGAGAGGGCTTCCCTGGTGGCTCAGTGGTAAAAGAATCTACCTGCCAAGCAAGAGACATGATTTCCATCCCTGGGTTGGGAAGATCCCCTGGAGAAGGAGAAATGGCTATCTACTCCAGTATTCTCGCCTGAGAAATCCCATGAACAGGGGATCCTGGTGGGCTACAGTCCATGGTGCCTGCAAAAGAGTCAGACATGACTTGGTGACTAAATAACACAACAGCAAAAGCTGGGCAATTGTGTCTACCACGTGGGGTTGTTAGGATGAAACAAAGTCCTAAGTAAAAAGTCCTAAGCATAGGGACAAGCACCTAGAGAAATTGTTATTGTTTAACCGCTCAGTCGTGTCCAACTCTTCATGCCTCATGGACTGTAGCCCTCCAGGCTCCTCTGTCTATGGGCTTTTCCAGGCAAGAACACTGGAGTGGGTTGCCATTTCCTCCTCCAGGGGATCTTCCCCACCCCGGGATCATATTTGCAGCTCCATATCTCCTGCTGGATTGAGGTGACCATGAATACAGAGCCCATTAGAGAAGAGTTCCCCCAGTGCTTTCTAAACGCCCTGGTGCTCACCACACCTTCTTGGGTCCTCCTCGATCTAGGAGCCATCAAGGAGGTAGATTTCGAGGATGCTCTCGAAGCCCTGCCTGCACCACCAGGCGGACGCAGCTGTGCCAGACAGGCAGGCACAGGCAGAAGGGGGAGAGGGGTCCTGGGAGGGACCCCAGGGACGCAGTGCAGAGGAGGCCCTTCTTATTAAACGTCGACTCCCATTCTGCAGAGCGGTGATGAGATGTACAATTTCCCTGGTCCCTCACCAAAGGCAACATCCAGGTCGTCGCTGTCTGCCGCACAGGCGCCGAAGCTCTGGTCATAAAGAGGACGTTTTATGAGGACATATGCTCCACGCCCAGCAGCACTGCCAGGCCTGAACGCTATTCCTCCGCGACACCGTGATTATATCTCCATAGGGTCCAGGGGAGCCTCGTAGGCCTGCAAGGCTGCAATTTGGAAATGGATTTCACAGCTGCAAACTCGAAGATGACCCAATTTGTCTTTTCCATTTCTGCCTCCTCTCCTATATACCTCTGGAAATCTGCATCCGAGGCTTGGTGATGGGCTGCATAAAATATGCAACAGGACTCAGTGTTCAGATTGGAGAGCTGCAAAATTGACGGACAGCTGTTCCAGTGATCTTGGGGTTTAGGTGGCGGAGGAGTGGGGAGCCGCCAGGGCCTCAAAGGGCAGCTGCAGATTTCTGCTCCCCCAGACACAAAGGCCTTTTTCTAAAAGGCTTGTCCCAAAGGCAGGGGATGGAGGGGATATATATGCGCCCCCTCCCCCCATCTTTTCCCAGGAACCCGGGGCTACCCATCCTCCCGGGAAGATCCCAGATGGTGAACGGAACTGAAGTTTGCCCATAAATTCTCCCCAGGGAATTGGTGGTTGGTGATAGCAGGCCTAATGAAATTTTTTATTGTGGTTATTACATACCATTTGTACAGTATATCATGCACAGAAATTTTTTTCTATTCCTATAAATCTGGAATTGCCAGCGTAAATGCCCAAGCTTACGAACTGCTACAGAACACAATTACCTCTCGATACAAACTCTCTTTAGGACATAAAAATCGTTGCTACTGAGAAGGCTGAATTGCACCGGCAATTTTGTAAATATTTGAGTGATATATTTCCTTTTGGATAAGTTTTCATAGCCTGGGAAAGCTGTCTCGATTCTTAATGCTTTTGTTGTTGTTGTTGTTGTTGTGTGTGTGTGTGTGTGAGTGCATGCATGCACGCGAGTGTGTTTGTGTGTGTCTTCCTAGATATCACTTGTGGCCTGATTGTTGTCTTCAATCACGCTTAGGAAAACAGACGATCGGGCAAGTGTCATTTATAAAAGGCTCAGAAAGCCAAGGCCTTCTGTTGGCATTAAGAGGACTGTCTTTCTAGCATGTTTCTTAAAGACAGGAGAGGAAAGGAAAATGCCTAAACAAAAGTCAGGCACATCGTTGACTTTCTCCCCCTGGTATGGTCAGGTTTTCAAGTGAGAAGTTGCAGACGAGGTTTGCATTCTTAATGAGGGCTGAAACACAGCCTCTGCCTCTTAACGCTTCGATCAATGAGGGCGAATCCGTCCTGGAGAAACAGGGTTGATTTTCAGGCTGGCAAAACGCACCAGACAACACGGCATTTCTGCACATTTTCTAGTTAGGCTTTATTACCAAGTATGATGGTGAAGGATGTTATACCCTCGTATCGATTTGCTACAAGTTCTAATATTGGAGATAAGGAGAGTTTTTCCATCAGCTTCCAGCAAACAGAGAACGGGGACTGTTAAAACTCCTCATAACAGCTTCCAAAGGAAGACAACAGTGATGGATTGTAGACTGCCCTGGAAGTGAGGAACCACGCTCACTGAGCAAACAGGAAGTGTTCAAACACAAGCCATACTAACGGAAGGAGAAAGAAAATATACCTTCTTTTTCTCTCTCCCTCCCTCCCTTCTCTTCTTTTTTCTCTCTCCTTTTCTTTTTTTCCTTTGCTCCATCATATCACATTCAACCCTTATAACGACCTATGAATTGCCAATATTCTACATTTTACCAACAAGGAAAATTCCTTAGTTTCCTGCTGGTGTCGTACGGCTTGTGAAGGGCGGCTGGGATGGGAACCCAGATCAAATCGAGGCCTGATGCACAGCCACAGGATGCAGCCATTTGCTTGTTTCTCCCAATTTTCTTTTTCCATGTTCATCCCAAGAATTTGACACTCACAGGATTATTGAACACAATCTGGCCCTGATTATGTTCCTTCAGTCGATCTACCACCATGAAATGGATATTTGAGAAACAAAAAGAGGTCTCATATACTTTTCCTGTGCCATTAGCCTGAGAGTTTATGCCTGCATCTTCTACGTGGGAGTCTCAAAAGAGAATTTTATTCAAGGCACGATAGAGGAAAAGGGAGAGCTGTGACTCACTAAATGTGACTCGTGCATGCATGCTCAGTCACATCCGACTCTTGCAACCCCATGGACTGTAGCCTGCCAGGCTCCTCTGTCCATGGGATTCTCCAGGCAAGCATATTGAAGTGGGTTGCCATTTCCTCCTCCAGGGGATCTTCCCTACCCAGGCATCGAACCTGCATCTCTTGTGTTTCCTGCATTGGCAGGTGGATTCTTTACCACTTCACCATGTGGGAAGCCCATACTGGTGAGAGGCATTAATCAAATAATTTTATTAGTACTAGGTATTAGTACTAGGATAAGGGGGGAATATATAATAGATGCCAGTTGTCCAATAATGATAAATGTAGGACGATACTTGAAAATAAGAGTGGTAAGAAAAAAAAAAACATGTACCAAATGTGAATATAACAAAGAAATCTGGTGTAGTCCAGGTAAAATTTTATTAAAAATTAGAAACATTAAAAAGATAAAATTTTCCTGAGGAAGTAGTATTGTAGAAAGGAGTATTTTAAAATGTACTTTTCATTCAACTGTTCTAGTTTGATCAAGTTTTTTTGGAGATAATCATTGACTTATAGACATCTCCATGCACAAAGATTTTCATTATTGTGTTGTTTATAATAGCAGAAATTTGGGAACAATATTCATCACTGGGAGAATACTTAAGATTTGGCATCAGCACACAATGAGATTCCAGGTGGTATTTAGAAATCAGAATTTTGAAGACTTTAAGTGACACAAAATCTCAAGCTAATATAATGCTAAGTGTAAAATGCAGGGTTCAAAAGTACACACATATCACATATATTATGTCTTCAATTTCATAAAACATAGAAAGGAAGTACAACAGCATAGGAGTAAAGTGAGTCATATCTTTGTTCTACTTAATCTGTGCTTTCCTAGATATTTGCAGTGAACTTGTATTAGCACATCATAAGGAAAGTGATTGATTTTTTAACAGAGGAGAGCTTCAATTCTTGAGTAGTGATTGAGTGGGTGGGCTCCAGGCATATCTATGTAAACGTGAAAAATGAAGTGTCCCCCTCTGGTTGAGGGTAGTTTGGGCTTTAGGAGAGGATGGACCATTTTCTCTTTTGTATCTGACTCACTGGTGTCCCTAACATATACCTATTTTGTGAGCTTCTCTCTTGAGAATGGGATGGAATTGAACTTGGCAGCTAACCCTGGTGGCATGATCTACTTAATGAATTTAATTAACAATCCATAACACTATTCGCCAGACACTGTTCTTAGTGTCCTACAAATGATAACTTATTTACCTGTCATAAAAATCCTACATGCTGGTAAAATAGTACAATCACAGTGGAAAACAGTTTGGTGGTTCTTCAGAAAGCTGCCCATAAAATTACCTAGTGCTGCTATGCTCAATCACATCTGACTCTTTGCAACCCCATGGACTGTAGCCCACCAGGCTCCTCTGTCCATGCAATTTTCTAGGCAAGAATACTGGAGTGGGTTGCCATTTCCTACTCCAGGGGATCTCCCCGATCCAGGGGTCAAACCTGAATCTCTTGCATTGGCAGGTGAATTCTTTATCACTGCAGTACCTGGGAAGCCCCAAATCACCCTATGACTCAGCAGTTCTGCTCCTTGGTATAGCAGATCCTCTTGTGGGTGGATTCTGTGTTTGCAAATCCACCTATTGGCTAAGGCTTATTTGTAATCCTCACATCAGCACTTGTAGCAGAGTAGGGGTTATTGACACAGACATGCAAAAAAAAAAAAAAAAAAAAAAAAATTGAGTTGCCAGGCTAGTCTATTCTCAGCTGAGGTCAAACAATGTGAGGCTCTGGTTTCTTGTTCTCATTCTCCTACAGAGGTGACCAAGGATGGAGACAGTGGGAGGTGGTGCCAGGTAGAACAAGAAACTTCATCTCTGAGGCCAGTTGGGTGAGTTTAGTGGGGGGTGGCATCAGACAAGTCATTTGACTTTTCTGAACCTCATTTTGTCCTTTTGTAAAATAAAGAACACAGAATCTGCCAGAATAGGTTGCTTTTAGGATTTAAGATTATCATCTGTGTGATATATGTCTAAGTATTTCCCTGAGGTGCTCCTCAGGGAAATACTTAGAATTTGCTAATTCAGTGTTTGATGTGGCTTTATGGAATATAACTACAGCAAATAATGAGAATTGATTGTATATCCCCCAAAAGAATGGAAAAGAAGTCTTCACAGCTTTATTTACAGCAGCCAAGACAGGGAGGCAATCTAAGTGTCCACTGATGGATGAAGAGGATGTAGTATATGGATGCGATGCAATATTATTCAGCCATTAAAAAGCATGCTCGGTGGAAACCAACTAAATTCTGTAAAGCAATTATCCTTCAATTAAAAAATAAATAAATAAATAAAACATGAAATCCCATCATTTTTGACAACATAGATGAACCTAGAGGGTATTATGATAAATAAGTAAGATGGAGAAAGACACGCTGCATGATTTCATTCATATGTGGAATGTAAAACAAAACTAAAACAACAACAACAACAAAAAACCCAAGGGGCAAACAAAACAAAAATATACTCATAGATAGAGAATGGATTAAAGGTTACCAGAGGGGAATGGAGTTGAGGGGTAGGCAAAATGGGTCACTGGGGGCCACTCATTTGGGATGAATGGAAACCACGCTTATGGTAACAGACACTGGTTAGAGTACCCAGATGCTGAACTGTAATGCTGTACACCTGAAACTTACATAATAAAAACAGTTAATTATAATGTGAAAGCTGCTCAATCATGTCCGACTCTTTGCGACCCCATGGACTATAGAGTCCATGGAATTCTCCAAGCCAGAATACCAGAGTGGGTATCCTTTCCCTTCTCCAGGGGATCTTCCCAACTCAGGGATCGAACCCAGGTTTCCCGCGTTGCAGGCAGATTCTTTACTGGCTGAGCCACAAGGGAAGCCCAAGAATACTGCAGTGGGTAGTCTATCCCTTCTCCTTCGGATCTTCCCGACCCAGGAATCAAACTGGGGTCTCCTATATTGCGGCAGATTCTTTACCAACTAAACTATGAGGGAAGCCCATAATTATAATAGAGCAATATTATTTATAATAGCAATAGCTAAAACTTGTAAAAACCCCAATATCCATAGTGTCTGGATGGATAGTTAAATGTGGTCTATTCACATAATGGAATATTCAGTTCAGTTCAGTTCAGTCACTCAGTCGTGTCCGACTCTTTGCAACCCCATGAATCGCAGCACGCCAGGCCTCCCTGTCCGTCACCAACTCCCAGAGTTCACTCAGACTCACGTCCATCGAGTCAGTGATGCCATCCAGACATCTCACCCTCTGTCGTCCCCTTCTCCTTTTGCCCCCAATCCTTCCCAGCATCAGTCTTTTCCAATGAGTCAACTCTTCGCATGAGGTGGCCAAAGTACTGGAGTTTCAGCTTTAGCATCATTCCTTCCAAAGATATCCCAGGGCTGATCTCCTTCAGAATGGACTGATTGGATCTCCTTGCAGTCCATGGGACTCTCAAGAGTCTTCTCCAACACCACAGTTCAAAAGCATCAATTCTTTGGTGCTCAGCCTTCTTCACATCCATACATGACCACATTACTCAGCTATAAAAAGGAATAAAGTGCTGAGACATGCTACAGTGTATCAAAAAAGGCTACGTATTATATGATACTATCTATATGGAGTATAGGTTGGAGTTGAAAGTGTTAGTCGCTCAATGGTGTCCAACTCTTTGAGATCCCATGGACTGTAGCCTGCCAGGTTCCTCTGTCCATGGATTTTCTAGGCAAGAATACTGGAGTGGGTTGCCATTTCCTTCTCCAGGGAATCTTCCCACCCCAGGAGTTGAACCCAGGTCCCCTGCATTGCAAGCAGATTCTTTACCCTCTGAGGCACTAAAAGCCCTATGGACTTTCAGTAGGGAAGTCCATATGGAGTATGCAGAGTGGTAAACCCACTGTTGTGCTGCAGTCCATGGGGCTGCAAAGAGTTGGACACGACTGAGTGACTGAACTAAACTGAAACCCACAGAGGAAGAAAGCAGATTAGCGGTTTGTAGGGGCTGCGGCTGGGGAAATGGGGAACGATTTTTGAATGGATACAGAATTTCCTTTGGGGATGATTAAACAGCTTTGTAACTGAATAGAGGTGATGGTTCCACCCCATCCTGAATGTCCTTGATACCACTTAATTGTACTTTTATAGATGGTTAAGTACATGTTGTATGAATTTCATCTTATTGAAAAAAAAAGAACACCTGTGAGGTAGAAATTGTTATTATGCTGATTTTATAGGGGAAGAAGTCAAATCATTGGCTCAAGGCATCCGGTTGTCAGAGGAGGAGCTGGGATCTAAACCCGATGGAGATACACTTGAGCGACAAGTCATGCTTGAGCCTTTGTAGAACTAAGTGTGGATTTGGGCACATAGTAGGTTCTTTACAGACGTTGGCTCCGTTCCCTTCTGCTTCCTTTGCAAGCAGGAATTGTATGTGGTTCCATTGGACTTCCACACTGCCATTTGCAGAGGGAAATAAAAGTGTGTCTTTTAAAATAGTTTTTATTTTATATTGGAATACAGTTGCTTTATCATGCTGTGTTAGTTTCAGGTGGGCATCAAAACGATTCAGCTATACGTATATACACGTCTACTCTCTCAGATTCTTCCCCCATTTAGGTTATTACAGAATATTGAATAGCATTCCTGTGCTATACAGTAGGTCCTTGTTGGTTATCTATTTTATATAGAGTATATGTTAATCCCTAATCCCGAATTTGGGGTCGCAAAGAGTTGGACATAACTGAACAGCTGAACTGAACTGAACCGAATTCCCAATTTATCCCTCCCTTTCCCCTTTGATAACCAAAAGTTTGTTTTCTAAGCCTGGGAGTCTGTTTCTGTTTTGTAAATAAGTTCTAAACGCATGTCTTTGTTCATTCTTTCCATCTTCTCTGGAGGTGGACTCTTAAAATGAGCTAGAAATTGAACGTGCAGAACAAAATATGGCAATGAGCTGAAGAACACACCCATGCACCAAAAAAGAAAAAAGAAAAGGTCCAGACCCACACTCTTCTAAATGATATAAGAGAAAAATAATGGCCCAGAAGAGAGAAGCCCATTGCATTCCCTCGAGTCCCTAAGATTTATCACCTGCACACGCAGGATGCTACAGAAAGGAGATCTGGGGACCAGGGCAATAACTCACATGGCAGCCGCGCAGCCTGCAACTTGCTGATAGCACCTGCAACGTGTACCCCGCACCCCGCTCCCCATCAGCTGGAACTGTCCGTGTGGGCTGGTCCTCATTACTAACACACACCCACTCCCGGCCCCCTTCACTGCAGCCTTACTGTTGGTCGGCAACAGGAGTTCAGCACTTTGGGAACTGGGTGAAAATAAGTGTTTCGGCTGCAGATCTGATGGTCCGAAAAATGTATCCTCGATCACAACAGCGATTTGAGCAGGGGAGACAAAGCAAAGTTTACAAAATGAACCCAAACTGGGAACCTTCTGTTTGGGGAACTATTTCACTCTCCTCTGGGAAAGCAAAAAAGCTCACATAAAAAAGAGGTTTGGGGTGGAATATCCCTTTAAGATTTAGGCGCCGGATTTGCAAGCATTTTTTGAGGCATTTAGACATGTATCTAAAAATGACTTCAACCAAGGTGCCCATAGTATGAATGGATTATGGAGAATCAAACATATAAAGTAATACTTGGTTTTTAGTGGTAGAAGGACATTGGTATCATTTTACTGTAAACATCACTATATTAGCTTCAGCAAAATAATGTTTTATTATAAATTTAACTGAATTCCTCTAAACCCATGGATGATGAAATGTATTCTGCCCTCCTTTCTTCCTTTCCCCCCCAAAGTCCTTATAAAATTAGAATTTTTTTCTGAACCTCTATTTCTTGTACATCAGCAAATGTGTGAGTTCAATTTCTGATCTGTTTTTTGACTTGTCTTAATAATAATGTACTCTGTCTTCATTCACATGTTCATTCATTAACTCAGAACTTTGTTGTTGTTCAGTCACTAGGTCATGTCTGACTGTTTGTGACCCCATGGACTGCACCATACAAGGCTCCCCTGTCCTCTGCTATCTCCCAGAGTTTGCTCAAATTCATGTCCATTGAGTTGGTGATGCTATCCAACCATCTCATCCTCTGCTGCCCTATTCTTCTTTTTGCCTTCAATCTTTCTGAGCATCTGGTCCTTTTCCAATGAGTCAGCTCCTTTGCATCAGTTGGCCAAAGTTTTGGAGCTTCAGCTTCAGAATCAGTCCTTCCAATGAATATTCAGGGTTGATTTCCTTTAGGATTGGCTGGCTTGATCTCCTTGCTATCCAAGGGACTCTCAAGAGTCTTCTCTAGCACCACAATTTGGAAGCATCAATTCTTGGATGCTCAGCCTTCTTAATGGGTTAACTGTCATACATGACTACTGGAAAAACTCAGAACTTACTATGTATTAACTAGGCTACTGGAGTTCCTGATTTAATGAGAGAGATGGATACTCACTGAGAACAAGTTTGGATATAGGCTGAGCTCCCTTACCTCGATTTTGTTGTTTTTCTCTAGCCAGTTTTGCCCCCTGGTCACAGAGACCATCACAGTTTGGAGTGGGTCGTGGGGAGGTCCTAGATTCTCAGCCTGCTGGTGACAGTGGCTATTCTATGCAATGGTAGCGTGTCTGGCCTTTTTTAGGGAGAATACAAATTCCCTTTACCGAGGATGTCTGTTGGAAAGGCTCTTTGCCTTTACCTGAAGCCCTTTTGAAGATTCGGAACAACTCCTAAAAGGGAATAAAGCCTCTTCTAACCTAATGGTCTGGTGGAATCACTAAATAATTACTTTTTAAACTTAATTTTAATTTTTTTATTTAGCTGTGCCGGATCTTAGCTGTGGCATGCGAGATCTTTAGTTGCAGCATGTGAACTCTTAGTTGCTGTATGTGGGATCTATTTCCCTGAGTAGGGATTGAACCTAGGCCCTCTGCACTGGGAGCAGGGAGGCTTACTACTGGACCGCCAGGGAAACTCCAACAATTACTCTTGTGGTGTGACTTGAGAAACACAGTCAGGCTCCCCAAATATCACTCATGAGGACTTGTGCCTGAAATTCCCCGCTCCCCCAAATGGATTTCTTTGGGATATATATACATATATATATAAAATATATTTTTTGGTCTTTGTTTTTGAGAAGGGAAAATGAAGATGTGAAAAATATTCATTCTAGCCTTCTCACGTTGCTATTGGTTAGCACTGGAAGCCAGGTAAATTGGAGGAGAACTTTTAGTGTGGGCTCAGACAGGCAGGATCCGAATTCCAGTCCGAGAATTCAAGTGTGGTAGGTAGGTGTGTGGCTCCAGGTAGGTTCCTTAACTGCTGAAATCAGGAGTGACCTATGGTGCCTATTTCCTAGAGTTGTCCTGTGTATCAAAGGAGCTTATGGACTCATGGACTTAGAGCCTGGAACAGAGATGTGAGGGTCCGTGTCCTTGGCTGGACATCTCAGCCTTGTCCCTGGGACCATCTTGGGCAAACCTTTCTGTATTTCAGTCCAGTGATATGCGGGAACCAGCTTATGATGGCTTGGTAGGGCTGATTGTTAAATATTCAGGAATTTTGCTAGCATGTTGTTAAATTATTGGTAACTAATATTGGCCATGATGGGGAGATTTGCAAAATGGAAATCAGCAAACACTGCAAAGCCAGGCTCCTCCCCTCTCCCCTAACTCAGCTGGTAACTGGTTTACCAGAACTCCCTCCTCACTTCCTTTGTAAATCTCTGGAAAAGATTACAATAAGAATTTATGGAAAGGGCTCAGCACAGCGCCTGGAATTTAAGAAGCTCCTCGTTAAAGGTTATTTACTAGTACTGCTATGACTACTCCAATTATCAGCAATAATTAAGTAATAATAATGGTATTCTAGTTCATGGGACATAATAGGTACTTGAAAAATCTTAATCTCTTTCTTATCTGTTCATTATCAGAGTTTCTACAAAGGGAATAGAAAGTGAAGCTATGCAAACGCCAAGATTTCAAGGGGACATTATGTCCCTAAGGGTCACTTTGGACCCTCCAGTAGAGTGAAAACGTCTTTCCTTCTCGATGACCAGAGTTCAAGGTAGACAGATAAGCATAGAGCCTATGAGTACACACCAACTATGGTTTCCACCCTCACTCCCTTCATCCCACTACATTTTCCTCTCTGGCTGCCACTGCAGCTGAGTGACTGGGGGTCTCCTAGCACCATCATGAAGCTGTCAACACCCATGGTGGGCGCTGCAAAGTATAAAGGACAGTTTATCCACACAGCAGTGGCAGCATCATTGTTTGTAAGATGATAACTGCTTCAGGTAGCAGCAAGTTCCAACATTAGCACAACAAAAGCTTTGAGCCGAACCATCTGTTGCCACGTGGACAATCTGGTGGGCTTGCCAAAGCCATTTATCCGCGTCGAGTGCATATCCACACTGGCCAGTCCTCATGCTGAGCAGAAAGGAAATTTAAAGAAAGGCCCATCATTTATCATTGTAGACAGCTGTGCTGGAATGTGGGCAGAGAATACTTTTTTTTTTTTCCTTGAGAAAAACAAAGACCCTGAAGATGGTAATGCTCACTCAGCTCCAAGCGTTTTGCAAGCTACAGTCCCTTCAGCTCATTCCTTTCTTCTTGCTTTTCCAGGTTGCAAATGAGGAGTTGGAGGCATGGATGTTTGTTCTGTGTGTGCATGCTCAGTTGATTAGTCGTGTCTAACTCTTTGTAACCCCACGGACTGTAGCTTGCCAGGCTCCTTTCTCCATGGGGATTCTCCAGGCTAGAATACTGGAGTGGGTTGCTATGTCCTCCTTCAGGGGATCTTCCCAACCCATGGATTGAACTTGTGTCTCCTGAATCGCAGGTAGATTCTTTACCGTCTGAGCTACTAGGGAAGCCCATGGTTGGTTGTCACGCGAGGGCACCTGGAATTGTTTGGTTTTGAGCTGGGCTTGGCACCTTTGTTTGTGTCTCTAAAACGGAACCTCTCTGCCATGCTCAGGAAAAGGCCATTGATTTTGGAGCTCTCAACCCTCAACGAGGGTGCAGACTCCATCTGCTGTATGTGAAGAAAACAGGACATGGGAAGGGTCTCCCCACCTCAGCTCTTGACCCTGGGATCAGTTCTGCCTTGATTGTGCCTGTGAGGCCACACTGTGACTTTCATCAGCTCTCTCTCCTTCTAGAAAATGTTTAATAGTGTATTTTGGGACTGTGTTGGTATACAGAGAAAGACACGGATATTATAAATTCAGACATTTCCTTTAACCAAGAAGTTCTTTCTTCTCTTCTTCTTTTTCTTTAAAGAAATTAACACACGTTCACGGACCCTGAAAATCACCATGGGCCCTTGGCACGGCGTCTGCAGTGTCTAATGAATGAATTGGTCCCACATGTGTGTGTTTGAAATAAAATACCAGGGATGAAGGTGCCTGACATCATTGTTAGTGTCAATGTAAAAAAATGAACAATGTGAGAACTGTGAATTAAGTTGTATGTGGGGCAAAATGAGGACTATTGCCTGGGAGATGGCATTTCAGAAACCGATTCTGGGCTATCATCCTCATCTTGCCCCTCATAAAACTTAACTCACAACTCTCCTGTGCACAACTTTTTTTCAGTTGCCATTAACAATAGCTTAACAAAGGAGCTAAACTCACAGCTTAAGAACTGGAATTTCTGAGTTTCAATTCTGCTGGCCTCTATGCTTACAAATTAAATGAGTTTGGACAAGCTACTTAATTTTTCATACATATTTATTTTTCATGTGCATGCGTGTATGCTAAGTCACTTCATTCGTGTCCGACTCTTTGCGACCCCATGGACTGTAGTCCACCAGGCTCCTCTGTCCATGGCATTCTCCAGGAAGCATACTGGAGCCGGTTGCCATGCCCTCCTCCAGGGGATCTTCCTGACCCAGGGACCGAACTCACGTCTCTTAGGTCTCCTGCCTTGGCAAGTGAATTCTTTACCACTAGCACCACTGGAAAGCCCTTATTTTTCATATACAAAAACATAAATAAGGAAACAAGAACATAAGTAAACAAATATATATAAAATATTAGTACACAACCACCTACCTCAAAGTGTGGTTGTAAATGTTCTATGAACTTACTCATTTAAAACTCTCAAGGCAGTTGCACAAAATAGAGCAAGACTTTGCTCACTGTCAGCTCGTCATCTGCTCACGTTGCTAACTGTCTTATTTATAAGTCAGCAGACACATTGGGAGCAGTAGGAACACTGGCTAAGAGCAGACTTTCTTGAGTCAGAAGGTCTTTATGAATAAGAAATAGGAGCCTGGTGTGCTACAGTCTGGGTTTCCCTGGTGGCTCAGAGGTCAAAGAATCCACTTGCCAGTGAAGGAGAGGCAGGAGATGTGGGTTTAATCCCTGGGTTGAGACCATCCCCCGGAGAAGGAAAAGGCAATCTCCTATAGTATTTTTTCCTGGGAAATCCCATGGACAGAGGAGCCTGGTGGGCTATAGTCCATGGGGTCATAAAGAGTCAAATGTGACTTAGCAATTGAACAACAAGAAGAAAACACCACCACTGCTCTGAGGACCAAGTCAAGCATTCCTCTCTGCAGCAATTTTTCTTTCTTTTTTTTTTTTTTTTACCAAATCCCATTTAAATGACCAGCCCTGCACATATACAAAATTGGATAGGTGGTTAATGACGCATGAGCACATTTTATAGGAATCCACTTGACCTGCAAGGGATCAACTCTATGATTTGATGAAAGACTTAACCTTTCTGAGTCTGGTTCTGACCCCATGTTCATAGATAAATCTCCCAAGCTGATAGATTCTGACATTGAAGAGCCTGGCCCAAGGAAAGGTAATATTCCATTGTCCATTTTCCTAATAGAGATGAAATAGACCCAGCCATGCTATTCATTAGCTGCATCCCCTTGGACAATTCCCATATGCTGTCATGGCCTCAGACCATGCTAAGTCACTTCAGTCATGTCCAACTCTTTGCAACCCTGTGGACTGCAGCCTGCCAAGCTTCTCTGTCCATGGGATTCCCCCAGCAAGAATACTGGAGTGGGTTTCTATGACCTCCTCCAGGGGATCTTCCCAACCCAGGGATCGAACCCATGTCTCTTTTGTCTCCTGCACTGACAGTGAATTCTTTACCATAAGTGCCACCTGGGAAGCTCCCTTCTCCACTGGTAAAACAGAGTCAGGCTAGAGAAGCAGACTTAGAATGCTTCTTCTCAGATTGCAGGGATTTCTTGAAGTAATTCCCGTAGCTGCTGGGGAAGTTGAGTAGCCAAGACTCTGCCACCTTCTCTGTTTTCCAGAAAGCTCCATTGTCATCCCAATAGCTTCTTAGATTTCCACTTAAGAGTTTTATGTCTGAAAGACAAAGGTGTATAAAACACTGGACTAGTTCAGTTCAGTTCAGTCGCTCAGTCGTGTCCGACTCTTTGCAACCCCATGAACCACAGCACAATAGGCCTCCCTGTCCATCACCAACTCCCAGAGTCCACCCAAACCCATGTCCAACGAGTTGGTGATGCCATCCAACCATCTCATCTTCTGTTGTCCCATTCTCCTCCTGCCCTCAATCTTTCCCAGCATCAGGGTCTTTTGAAATGAGTCAGCTCATCGCATAAGGTGGCCAAAGTATTAGAGTTTCAGCCTCAGCATCAGTCCTTCCAATGAACACCTGGGACTGATCTCCTTTAGGATGGACTGGTTGGATCTCCTTGCAGTCCAAGGGACTCTCAAGAGTCTTCTCCAACATCACAGTTCAAAAGCATCAATTCTTTGGCTCTCAGCTTTCTTTATAGTCTGACTCTCACATCCATACATGACCACTGGAAAAACCATAGCCTTGAATAGATGGACCTTTGTTGGCAAAGGAATGTCTCTGCTTTTTAGTATGCTGTCTAGGTTGGTTATAAGTTTCCTTCCAAGGAGCAAGCATCTTTTAATTTCATGGCTGCAATCACCATCTGCAGTGATTTTGGAGCCCCCCAAAACAAAATCTATCACTGTTTCCACTTTTTCCTTATCTATTTGCCATGAAGTGATGGGACCAGATGCCACGATCTTAGTTTTCTGAATGTTGACCTTTAAGCCAACTTTTTCACTCTTCTCTTTCACTTTCATCAAGAGGCTCTTTAGTTCTTCTTCACTTTCTGCCACAAGGGTGGTGTCATGTGCATATCTGAGGTTATTGATATTTCTCTTGGCAATCTTGATTCCAGCTTGTGCTTCCTCCAGCTAAGCATTTCTCATGATGTACTCTGCATAGGAGTTAAATAAGCAGGGTGGCAATTCCTATTTGGAACCAATCTGTTGTTCCATGTCCAGTTCTAACTGTTGCTTCCTGACTTGCATACAGGTTTCTCAAGAGGCAGGTCAGGTGGTCTGGTATTCCCATCTCTTTCAGAATTTTCCACAGTGTATTGTGATCCACACAGTCAAAGGCTTTGGCATAGTCAATAAAGCAGAAATAGATGCTTTTCTGGAACTCTCTTGCTTTTTCCATGATCCAGCAGATGTTGGCAATTTGATCTCTGGTTCCTCTGCCTTTTCTAAAGCCATATTGAACATCTGGAAGTTCACGGTTCATGTATTGCTGAAGCCTGGCTTGGAGAATTTTGAGCATTACTTTACTAGCATGTGAGATGAGTGCAATTGTGCAGTGGTTTGAGCATTCTTTGGCATTGCCTTTCTTTGGGATTGGAATGAAAACTGACCTTTTCCAGTCCTGTGGCCACTGCTAAGTTTTCCAAATTTGCTGGCATATTGAGTGCAGCACTTTCACAGCATCATCTTTCAGGATTTGAAATGGCTCCACTGGAATTCCATCACCTCCACTAGCTTTGTTCATAGTGATGCTTCCTAAGGCCCACTTGACTTCACATTCCAGGATATCTGGTTCCAGGTGAGTGATCACACCATCATGATTATCTGGGTCGTGAAGATCTTTTTTGTATAGTTCTTCTGTGTATTCTGGACTAGATGACATCTTTATTTAGCAAGCTATAGTATTTGGAAGCAGTGGGCCAAATCCAAGATAAAATTAAATAGGAATACACAGAGGATTCCACATGAATCCCCTGAAGAATGGCATCCAACTACAGAACGAGGGGATATGCTTAGGAAAACGTGAATGAAGTGACTTGGTTGTTCTGGCTGGTGGAAATCTCGGTGTGGGTTAAAACTGTTGTGTTATCATAAGACACCAAGCCACCGAAGTGACCACCACTACCCTGGTAGACTAATGTATGTGTGCACGCTTATAGTTGCTAAGTTGCATTTGACTCTTTGTGACCCCACTGACTGTAGCCCACCAGGCTCCTCTGTCCATGGGATTTCCAAGGCAAGCATACTGGAGTGGGTTGCCATGACCTCTTCCAGGAGATCTTCCTGACCCAGGGATTGAACCCTCATCTCCTGCTTCTCCTGCACTGGCAGGCAGATTCTTTACCACTGAGCCAAATGGGAAGCCCTAAACTAATGTATGCTGGGACTAAATTAACAGAAAGGACATATTCCAGACCCAAAAGATGAATTTCCCCATCTATGTCTTGCTGGTCATATCACACTCTCTGTATTTTAATTTTTTAGGGGTATTAGTGTCATTACAATGATATTTCATGGCTTCATGATTAGATTTCAGGTTTATCATATCCTTCCCAAACATTTCTTTCCAAAGTTCCCTGTGAAGTTACAACCAGTGGAAATATATCAAAATTAGAATCACCATAAGTGTTTATTTACAAGGTTAAGGGAGTTCAGAGAGATTCCTATGTATTATTATATCTCATTAAAAATTTCATAGCCATGCTGTGAAATATATTCAGTTAGATGTCATTTTTCTCCCAGAGGAGGACTTTAAGACAAAGGAATGTTGAATAATTGGTTTAATATCATATGGCAAAGTAGAGCAAATGAAAATCCAACACGATTTTGCCACAAGCTAGGTCAGTGCAAGGAACCTCTATGAAGGGGTTGTAGGAGAACTGTCTAGGAGCTTCTGGATTCAGATTGAACCCTGGGCCAGTACTCTATCTCCTCCTTCAAACATGATGTGAATCAATGGATCTTTCCACATCTAACCAGTCACATGGTATAGGAATTTAGAGCAATGACCTTGAAATTGATATAAGACAAGAGCACCATTCTGAATGGCCCCTGTGAAATCTCTTACTTTCCATAAATATAATGGAAACAAAGCAAATGAGAGACTGATTCCTGGGTGCAACTCCAAAATGCCTTGCCCAAATGGCAACGCACTCCAATATTCTTGCCTGGAGGCTGGCGGGCTACGGTCCATGGGGTAGCAAAAGAGTTGGACATGACTTAGCGACTAAACAATGGCAGACATGGCCAAGCAGGAGCTGCATCCTGAACCATCCAATCACTCTTCCCTGTTCTTCTAGAGGAAGAGAAACAAGCCAATGGGGTGGAAGCTTCCTGGACTGCTGTTTGCTGCAGTCAGTCCTCAAGGCTGGACCCTAAGTGGGCCATTGCAAACTCAAGTGTGTAGAACCAGAGGAGGAGAACTCGGAATTCGGCTACCCTCATTTACTGGAAAAGCTGTGACTGGAAATTGGAAAGAGAGGCAAGTCTTGCTGAATGTGGGTCAGAGGTAAAACTCTGGCCAATCAATACAGAGAAGCAGACTTTTTCTCCCTGGTCATCAGGACAGTTCAGCAATGGATGGGCTGCGTGGGAAATGGGCAGCCTGTGGAAGATGTTCTGAGACAGCATGATGGCTGGTTAAGATCATGTAGATCAGCTCCACTCAGTGTGATCTGAGGACCAGATCCAACTGATGCATTGTTAATGGTCTATGTGTTAGACGCTCAGTTGTGTCTGACTCTTTGTGACCTCATGGACTGTAGCCCACCAGGCGCCGCAGTTCAAGGAATTATCCAAGCAAGAATATTGGAGTGGGTTGCCATTTCCTTCTCCAGGGGATCTTCCTGACTCCAGGATGGAAGCCATGTCTCCCGCATTCAGGAAGATTTTTTAAACATCTGAGCCACTGGGGGCGGCAGTTAAGTAAATATGAAAATTGAGGATAAGCATTTAGAAAATTTATAGGAATCTGATGTAATAATTTTTATAGCTGTTGAATCTAATAATTAAAATAAATTTGAGGGCTTGTATATTGCACATTTTATTTTTCTTGTAACTTATTTTTTTAAATAAAAGCTTTGGTCTGTGGGTGCATAAAATGTTGAAAAAGCAAGTGCTTCTCCATAGATAGCTTGAAAAGCATCATTGTAGAGGTTTTTCTGGTTTGGGGTACAGCTTGGGTTGTACAGTCATTAAAGTCAGCTGAGTCATACACATTCTAACAAATGACATGTATAAATTTCCTAGCACAGTTCCAAGCCCATAATATGTACTCAACAGTCTTTCTTATCCTAGATCCATAATAGGTACTCAACACAGTCTTTCTTATCCTAGATTCATAATTATTACAGCACATACATTTGAGCAAAGAAGTAAAAAAATTTTTATTTATGTAGGCGGAATGCTGGAATGTCATTGCAACTACAAAGTCTTTGTGACTTCTGATGCATGCGTGCAAACACACACACACACACACACACACACACGCATCCTTACACTTTCTTTGCACTGCGAGCCTCGAAAAACTAAGCCCTCCCTTTTTTCCACCATGGGTTTTGCTTTTCATTTGTACAGCATGCGTTAAGTGAGATGAGAGCAAGCAATCACTTATAGATATCCCCGGTTTTCTTTCTTCTTTTTAAATCTTTCTATTTGAACTTAAATGCTGTAAGCAAACACTGGTGTTTGAGCTCTGGCACTGTAATGACTCACGAATAGCCTGTTTTTCCAACCCCAGTTCCCGAGGACACAATGGAACCGCGAATACCCTTCTCTCTGGCCACTAGGTGGCGCACTCAAACTCTCACCGGACAACACACAAAAAAAGAGCTTGGACGAAGAGGGAAGTATAGAAGGAGAAAGTTGGGAGGAAATTACCCTGAGCACACTCGACCAAGGACTTGGTCATTTCGTTCGTGGGGAGGCTGGTAAAGGACGTTTGAGTTAACCCCCAGTGTAAATGATTTCTGCATTCCATTCCACACTGTGGGTTACGGTATGTTTAGCCAAACCTGTTGTTTTTCCTTTTTGTCCCCCATAACACACTAAACTGAAGCGTTCCTCTGGATATTCTTACCCACCTGCGTATCTCCTGTTAGGAGATTAGCCACGACTCAGGTGACCACAGTGGGGAGTCAGGGGTCAGGCTACCTTGCAGAGGTCTGCCTTAATGAACGAGGACAGTTTCGATGAGAGATTGCATATGTGGCCAGTGGCTCAGATGCAGCAAAAATCAAAACGCGTGTGTGTCTGTGGCATTCGGACAGATGAGACCCCAACCTGCCACGCTCTGCAGAATGACGCCTTTTAAGTTCTCAGGCAGCCGTTCCCCGCCATAAAACTGGAAGGCAGCAGTGAGCCAGCCCATCCGTTCTTGGCAGGTTTGAGGAGTCCAGATGTCCATCATGAAATGGGTTATTTAATGTATCTCTGGGCTGTTTGCAAAATGGGAAAGCTTCAGTTTTTGCAAGCACCGAGTGGGCAAATGCCAAATGCCCCTGCCATCCACATCCCCGTGTACACCAGTACCAAACACACAGAAAGGACCCTTTCTATTCAACCCAATGCAAATCAAACTTTGTGCATTTCAAATCCTATCTACTTAATTCTATTCCCTACACAGAAGCAGCTCTAAGACGTTCACCCTGCCAAACTCTGGTGTCGGAGGTATCTCTGGGGACCTCTTCCCTCTGGGGCGACTATCAAACTGATCTATCTATACAGTGCTTGGATGGGGCATGATGTTGACCCTGACTCACCTTGATCATCACTCAACAAAGTCCACTCACCCAAAAGGAACTGGAAGCCCAGCCAAGATAAGATAATTCTGGAGCAAAGGATTCATTTTGGACAGAAACCAAAGCACAGGCAGTGTCAGGCTGCCAACATCAAATGCATGACTTAATCCCACCCCTCTCACTCTGTGGCTTCTAACCTTGTATGTATGTATGCGAACGTGTGTGTGTGTGTAAGACTTCACATCTTAGAGAACATGTCTATAGCCACTGATTCACTTCCCAGGGAGGAAAAGGTGTATATGTACATGTACTTCATCTAAACATTTTAGGAGATGCACGGACCTTCCGGAGGTCTATGGATTAAGAATGTGCTCTATATTTTCTACACATGACAAGATTACATTGCATTTTGTAAATTAAAGCCACCTTAATGCTCATTTTCTGTTCTCACAACATGGTGGGCTGGATTTCACTAACCACACTTCTGTAGTTTAGAGTAATTATTGTTAACCGCCCTCCTCTAAAGGTCTTTGTGGAATGAACAAATACATTAAGAGTGTTGAACAGTCCAACTGAAACAGGAAGATTATTTTGATCCAATATGATGAGTCAGAATGTAGCCACTCTGTGGCATCTGTGACCCCTTAGGAGATCATTGCTCAATCTTTAGGACCTGTTAATTCAATGTGCCTAGTAATCTAACCATCTTCAAGCCAGCCCCTCCCAAGGGTTGGACATCTAAGGACAGTGGGATGGAATACACGGACCAGCTTGTCCCAGATCACACTGTCTTCTGGTCTGCACATAACCTGACCCATATAAAGACTAGTGTCTCACCTCAGTTACACCTGGCTCACCTTTGCTGACCATTGCTGCTGGCCGTTAGTCTCTCTGAGTCCTGCAGAAAGTGCTGTCCATGTAATTAGGCAATTATTACAGTTGCAGTATTTGAGAACTAAGGTTCTGTGTCTACGCTGGTTTGTAGGATGCTCCTCCTTTCCAAGTTTCCTCTCATGTGGGTTCACTGAGGCATCCCCTCCCCCTGCTGTCTGCCCTCCAGACACTTGGTGTCGGTCTTACTCTGGTACCCAAGCTAATTTTGGATGGGGCTAAAAATTTATATAAGCTGTGTTTCTACCATCTTGCAAAGGCTTTGACTTTATGTCTCTTTTTGCTCCCAGGCTAACTCCAATGGAAAAGTAGCAGTTCAAACATCACCTCTTCCAGGAAGCCTTTCTTAACTCACCTTGGCTGGGTTAGATGGGCTTCCTCTGCACGAGTATCTCCCTCTTGCATCTATTGTAGAGTGCAAAAGTGTGTGCTAAGTTGCTTCCGTCGTGTCTGATGCAACCTCATGAACTATAGCCCACCAGGCTCCTCTGTCCATGGGATTCTCCAGGCAAGAATACTGGAGTGGGTTGCGATGCCCTCCTCCAGGGGATCTTCCCAACCCAGGGAGCGAACCTGGGCCTCTTACATCTCCTGCATTGGCAGGCAGGTTCTTTACCGCTAGTACCAACTGGGAAGTCCATCTGTATCACAGTGCTATGGAATCATGCTATGCCTCTCCGTCTATATGTCTATGTTTATCCCTCGACTAAACTGTGGGTTCGGTGGGGACAAAGACCATACCTATTTTCTCTGAAACCCTAGCACACAGCACGGTGCTGGTCACACAGCAGCTACTCTGAAGTGATGATGGAATTCACAGGTAAAGGCTTCTCAGAAAGTCCTAACATCACGATGTCAATCATGCCTGCTTCCCTCATCACATGACCTTCCTTCCAGGCCACACCCTCTCTCTGCCTGCCTCCCACTGGTTGCTTACCTGCCTGACTTCCCTGGGCAGACCTCTTTCTCCCAGATCATTTCTGTATCTGAGTTATTCCCCACGTCTCTTGTTGTTCAGTCACTATGTCATGTCTGACTCTTTGTGACCCAATAGACTGCAGCATGCCAGGCTTTCCAATCCTTTACCATCTTCTGGAGTTTGCTCAAACTCATGTCCATTGAGTTGGTGATGCCATCCAGCCATCCAAAGTCTCTCTTTTGCCCAAATAGGCAGGCTTCCTCCTAATTCCATTGCCTCCCTCTCTCTATCCACTAGTTCAGTACCTGGGATCCTAGTTTATCACATTGTCAGTGACACTTGCTGCTGTTTTAACTCCAAGAGACTGATTCTTATGAGTTTCACAAATTGATACCCTCTTGAACCATGGATCTTTGTTTCTGTAACTCATTCCTGAGAATATATGGATTTATCTCACCAACTGGGAAGTTTCTCTTTACTTCATTGCCCCCTATTTCTGGGGAGTCGGTTGAGGGGGAATTCCATTGGTTGCAGGGGATGTGGGGGTTCACAAACTCCTAACTCTGAAGTATTCTGCAAACCAGTTTAGACATGGAACATTGATTCTCAAACATCAGAGTGAACAAGAATCACCTGGAAATACTCAGCAAGACCAGATTCCCACAGTCCCCCTCAGAGATTCAAATTCAATGCTTCTTAGGTGGGGTTCAGGAATCTGTATGCTTGACATGTGTTATTGCTCGGTCCTGTCTGACTCTTTGCAACCCCAGGGACTGTATTTCACCAGACTCCTCTGTCCATGAGATTGTCCAGGCAAGAATACTGGAGTGGCTTGTCATTTCCTTCTCCAGGAGGTCTTCCCAACCCAGGGATCAAATCTGGGTTTCCTGCATTGCAGGCAAAATTTTCACTGTCCGAGTCCCTAGGGAAGCCCCATATGCTTGATAAAGACCCCCAAATAATTCTGATGATGGTATTATGTAACCCCCAAGTTCAAAATGTCACTATAGAATAGTGATATGCTTTCTATCTGGGTGAAGATAGGCCATAGCACCAGTGCCCAGAATAGCTCCATCTAAGTGGACTGAGAATGGTCCATATCGGAAATGTACATTTCACGTGGGAGACAGCATGACATATTGGCATCAACATGGGTTTTAGAGATGGACAGATTCTCATTGCTGAGAATCCTGGCTGGACGATATACTGACATACTGGCTACCTGGTTGGCAAATATCACTTCATCTTTTTCAGCATCAAAAAGGATGCTTCCTGATGTGCAAACTTATCAGTGGTTTGGAAGGACCTAGAGACACTGTTAATGGGCAGTTTCCAGGGTGCCTGGTATGCGGCAGGCACTCAATAGTGGCAACTTTATTTTCATATTGTTATGATTAATATCCCTTTCAATTCCAATGACCAGATCCTTCTCAAAAACAAATCTGGGGCCTCCCTGGTGGCTCAGCGGTAAAGAATCCGCCTGCCAATGCAGGAGACACAGGTTCGATCCCTGATCCAGGAAGTTCCCACATGCCACAGAGCAGCTAAGCCCGCGCACCACAACTATTGAGACTGCTCCAGAGCGTGGGAGCCACAACCGCTGAGCCCGAGGGCCGCAGCTGCTGAGGCCTGTGAGTCCGTGAGCCCGTGCTCTGCAGCAAGAGAAGCCACTGCAATGAGAAGCCCACGCATCGCAACTAGCGAGCAGCCCCCACCATCTGCAACTAGAGATAAGCTCCGCAGCAGTGAAGACCCAGCTTAGCCAAAATGAAATAAATAATTTAAAAAAAATCTCAATAACTCATTTAAAAAAAAAGATGAATCTGAACAAAAAGAGTCTTCCAGGGGGCCATTTCTCAGGTCCACTTCCTGCTTCTCTCTCCCAGTTTCGGTGGGAAGACTGGTCTCAGATGACAAGTTCCCTCATTTTATTTTAAATACCACAGGAAGGCAGGTTTTGACAGCTCCCGTCTGCTCGAAGGTGATGCTGGGAGATGGGATGAGGAGGAGGGCAAAGGGGGCTCTCTCTGGCTGCGTGGAGGTGTGCAAAGTGGTTGATTAGCCAGATATTTTTAAAGTTTCATAGGTGTGAGGCAGACTCCGCTAATGAGAGTTTTAGGGGATTTCTCAAATCTAAAGTGAAGGGTGCCAAGAGTGGAACATGACCTTGGGGCCCTCCTGTACATGTTAACTAATGTTACAAAGCACTCTCAGAAAGCCCTCTGAAGTCAGCTTCTGGGGGACGAGCGGGGGGTGGCAGGTGAGGCTCTGGGGACCAGCAATGCAGAGTTAATGATGGCTGCTATAAATAGATTCGTTCTGAAGGCAGGGAGGGGGGTAGAATCTCACCCGTGCTCCACCAAGAGCAGGGAATAGAGGACTTTGGAGCCAGAAATCGGGTCAAGGGTCCCCACGAGGATGTTTCATTTGGAGGCTAAAGTTAAAGACAGCGTGGCATAGGGCCACCAAAGTGCACGGCTGGATGGGAGCTCCCGGGTCCTCCAGCCCTTCAGCTTCCCCCGGTTCACCCCACTGCTGGCTCTTTCGAGGATTCAAAGTGAAGATCTGGTGGGACCTCCGCTCACCCAGAGTGCGTGGGTTTGATGGGGACACTTGAGGCTTCCGGATGTTGATTGAAAACATATGCGGAGCCTACAAGTCGAGAATTATGTTTATTCGGTGGGATGTTTTTGGGGACTTCAAGCCCAGGAGACAGCATCTCAAGTGACCCTGAAAGAACTGCTCTGAGGAGGTGGTGGAGGTGGGGAGAGGTGTCAGGTAATATAGAAGTTTGCAGCAAAGGGCAGGTAGTCTGAACATCAGAAGATTATTGTTAATTAAGGAAAGGCAGATATCTCAAGGGGTTGAGCACTTTTTTATGTAAGGGAAGATGCAAGTGTCTTGGCTCACTGCACATGTTAACTAATATTACAAAGAACATTCCTGAATGCATGTACATTCCTTTCACACGCATGTCAGCTATGAGGGGTCAGCATCCGGCTTCTTGACATTAACATCCTTAGCTCACCAGAGGGAGTGGTTGACGGCTGGCAGGTAGCCCAGCATTGTTCTTCCCGGGCTCAGAAATTTACATTTGGAGGGCAGGCATCGAGGATGGCTGTGACATAACTTGTTTATTGAGATGGCAGAGATACTCCATTCCACACCGAGCACTTGGTGAAGTGCCTATCCCTGGACTTCACGGTCCATACGAACTGGTTCCATCCTTCCATTGACAGTGAGGAGAAGGCATCTCTGGCGATGGTGATGGTACGGTGGTTGCCTTGGAGAGGCTGAGAATGTTCCAAATTCACACACATACTCAGTGGTGGATAGACTCTGGATTCAGGCCTCCATATACTTGTTAGAACGCAGGGTGTGAATGGTGAGATGTAGGTGGGCTGTGATAATGGTCCTTCGGGAAACAAGCAAAGAAACAAACAGGATGCCATGGCCTCCAAACCGAAGGAAAGACAAAGCTGAGTCTTGCGGATGGGATGAGGAGAAACACAGATAAAAATAGTTACCCTGTGCATTGCAAATGGGAAGTCAGGGAGCTGGTGATGTACTAGGGGGAGGCGCAGGAAGGAGCGATTACTGCAGAGTTGGTTACAGCAGTGGAATTTATTGATATTCTTCTAGGCAAGGAGTTGCGCCTGAGCAAAGCCAATGAATGACAGCACTTAAAGGCTAGCAGAGAATTCTAGTATGGGGGCAGGCATAAAGATGAATGGACTGGATGATGATGGGATCCAGGAAGCGGGTATTAAAGACCACTGCTGTTGCTCAGTTGCTCAGTCGTGTCCGACTCTTTGCAGCCCCATAGACTGCAGCACGCCAGGCTTTCATGTCCCTCACCATCTCCCTGAGTTTGCTCCAGATCATGTCCGTTGAGTCGATGATGCCATCCAACCATCTCATCCTCTGTCGTCCCCTTCTCCTCCTGCCCTCAATCTTTCCCAGCGCCGGGGTCTTTTCCAATGAGTCGGCTCTTCGCATCAGGTGGCCAAAGTATTGGAGCTTCAGCTTCAGCATCAGTCCTCCCAGTGACTATTCAGGATTAATTTCCTTTAGGAATGACTAGTTGGATCTCCTTGCAGTCCAAGGGATTCTCAAGAGTCTGGGGCTAACCAGGTGCTGAGTTGACTCAATACCAAGTGTTTTTCCAGGCTGATCAGATGCTGACTCTGAGGGTTCTTAGCACTTTCTGGACGCTGTCTTCGTCTCCATAGTGTCTCCCCAGCACTCAGCGCAGCGCCTGGACCACCACATCGCTCAGGTTTCACCTCCGCTCCAGACCAGGAGCATCATTCACGCATGCGCAGAGGGAGCTGGGACGTCACACCTCCAAACGAACTCATCCTGTACCTGAGTTCTCGGTGGACGTGCGCACGACCGTCAGCTTCTTGGTGGAGTTTCTTCATTTGCAGAATTTGTTAAAATTTCTTTCTTTTCATGTGTTTGTTAGCCATCTGTATGTCTTCTTTGGAGAAATGTCTATTTAGTTCTTTGGCCCATTTTTTGATTGGGTCGTTTATTTTTCTGGAGTTGAGCTGTAGGAGTTGCTTGTATATTTTTGAGATTAGTAATATTCTTTTATAACATTATTTAAAATTCGTGCATATTTTTTCCATGACATGGTCTGTAATTTATTTAAATGGCTTCCTAATGTTTGGTATTTAACATGGTCCTAATTTCTCACTATTATAAAAATCAGAGCAATAATTATCCTTTGTGCATAACTTTGATTATTTCAATTGGAAAATTCCAAGAACTAGAATTACTAGACCAAAAGTTATGATTAAGATTTAAGGCCTTTTACACATACTGTCAGATCACTCCTTAGAAGAATATATAAATTTATACTCCCTCCAGCAGGGCATGTGGTCATTTAAACTTATTTCTTTATTCATCAGTGAGATTGAAGAGTTTTTTCTTATACTTGCTGAACATTTTGATTTCTTCTTTTATGAGCTGCTTATTAATACTTTCTGTACTCTTTTCTTTTGAGAAATAGGCTTTTTTTAACTTGTAAAAACACTTTACATGTTAATATTTTTAACATTCTATCACCATGTTACAATAACATATCCAAATTTGTTCTTAGGTATTATAGGTAGAAAGACCATCCCAGCCCTAAGATCTGGCAAATACACACACACGTGGGTCAGGGGGTGTTTGTGTATACATAACTATAAATATATGAAATCTTTAGGTCTACCAGTAAAATGTGTACTACTCACTATTTAGGTAGCAAGTTTTTTTGTTTTGCTATGTATTTCATTGTCTGTTGATTTTATTGTGAATATGATTACTCCCTCATCACATTTTCTACGAGTTTTACTAGCATCTAGAAAACTTTGGTTTTTATGTGTCTGCACAGGCAGTGTGTGAAGGGTAGTGTGTGGCAGTATATGGTATAGTCATTAAGAGAATCAGCTTTAGAGTCAAGTGGATTTTGGGTTTGAATCCAGCTCTACCATTAATTTCTGTGAGCTTCTGTTTAAAATCTAGCTCATGGGTTTGCTGTCAAAATTAAATGAAACAGTGTATATCATGTTCCCAGTACAGTTCTTTGCAATAAAAGATTGTAACCAATGGTAACCCTTGGAAAAAAAAAAATTCCTTTCTTACGCACTTGGCAGGTGGGTGGGGTGGTGCTGTACAGAAAAGACATAACTGTGCTCCTTACACTGCAGCCGTCTGGGACTCAGCCCAACGCAGGGGGGTTGCAACCTTGAAAAGTCTTTGAAGTTCTATACTTAATTTTTTAAAAAATCATACAATTCTGTATTCTGCTCCCTAACATATTCATTTGTTTTAATTTAAAAAAAAATCATGTTGTTTTCCCCCTAAATTGATGTAGTGGATACTCCAAGAAGACATCTGCCTCCACCCCACCCCATATGTATCATATGCCCCTTGGTACATGCATGCCCCAGTTTTAAAAACCCCTTTGAAAAGAATAAAGCAGAAATAAAAGAAAACTATAAAGCACTGAACAAGTGTGGGGCATCCTTAGAGTTCTGCATTATTAATAAATAATTGCTTTGAATAATTAATGCCAACCAAGCCCGCATAAATGGCCCAAATCCTTTAGGAGTAAGAGGCAGCCTCAACTGCAGCGAATGAAAACACCATCTCCACTCTCACTCTGCCCTGCCTGCTGAGTACTGTTTTCCTCCAGCGCTACTGACTTTCAGATTTGGGTTCATTTTCCAGCGCACCTGATGGAGACGGTGACAAAAATGAAACACACACTGGACAGCAGCCAGAGTCCAACAACCACCAGCCCAACTGTACTTACTATGTGTGTAACAGGGTGTTCAATGCTTTTCAAGCCTGACCTCATTCTTCTTGCCAGAAGTTCCATGGTAGGTGTCAGATGCCCTAGCAGAAGGGAGGTTAGTTGTTCTTCTGGGGTGCATAGTGAAGTGGAGGTGAGAGCCAGGCAGGTCTAAAGCAGAGATCTGCAAACTGAAAATTACACCCTGTGGGCCAAATCTGGCCCGTTGTCTGGTTTTGTAAATAAAGTTTTATTGGAACACAGCCATGCCCATTCACTTACCTATTGCCCAGGGCAACTTTCAGGCCATAATAGCTGTAATGATTTGTTGCAATAGAGATTATATGGTGCACCAAGTATAAAATATTTACCATCTGATCCCTTACAGGACAAGCTGGCAGACCCCCACCTAAAACTCTCACTATTCATCATCATCCTGAATTTTTAAAAATTGAAATATGGTTGATTTGATGCTTTTGAACTGTGGTGTTGGAGAAGACTCTTGAGAGTCCTTTGGACTGCAAGGATATCCAATCAGTCCATTCTGAAGGAGATCAGCCCTGGGATTTCTTTGGAGGGAATGATGCTAAAGCTGAAACTCCAGTACTTTGGCGACCTCATGCAAAGAGTTGACTCATTGGAAAAGACTCTGATGCTGGGAGGGATTGGGGGCAGGAGGAGAAGGGGACGACAGAGGATGAGATGGCTGGATGGCATCACTGACTCGATGGACGTGAGTCTGGGTGAACTCCGGGAGTTGGTGATGGACAGGGAGGCTTGGCGTGCTGCGATTCATGGGGTCGCAAAGAGTCGGACACGACTGAGCGACTGAACTGAACTGAACTGAACAGCATTGTGTTAGTTTCAGGTGTACAGCACAGTGATTCAGTCATCTATATATACACTCACTCATATATTCTTTTTCATATTCTTCTCCCTTCAAGATTATTACAAGATATTGAGTACAGTTCCCTGTGCTATACAGTAGGTCCTTGTTTATCTAGTTTAATTTTTAAATTATGAAAGTATGATAATGCATTTTATAGGAGACTTGGAAAATACAGGACAAAGTTACATATAGTTCCACTATATATTACAATTGTTTTCCTAAGTAGATAAATTAATATTTTTAGCTGGAGTTTCAATACCAAACTCTCAAAAATTAATAGAATGAAAATATATAAAAGTATTAAGAGAAGGATATAGTAGACCTGAAAATCACCATGAACCAATTCAACATAATTAAGTTTCATATAATTTTCACACGACAGTAGGATACAAATTCTATTCTATTCAAGTTCCCATGGACTTATTTTATATGTACTATAGTAGTGTATATCTGTAAATCCTAGACTTCTAATTTATCCTCCTCCGCCTCAACCTTTCCCTTTTGGTAACCATAAGTTTGTTTTCTATGTCTGTGAGTCTATTTTTACTTTGTAAATAATTTCATCTATATATATATATATATATACTTTTTTTTAGTTTCTAGAAGCCATCCAAGGTAACATGCCCTCTGCTAAACCAATCTCTAGAAAAGGGGAGGGCTTCCCTGGTAGCTTAGCTGGTAAAGAATCCACCTGCAATGCAGGAGACCCTGGTTCGATTCCTGGATCAGGAAGATCTGCTGGAGAAGGGATAGGTTACCCACTCCAGTATTCTTGGGCTTCCCTGTGGCTCAGCTGGTAAAGAAGTTGCCTTCAATGTGGGAGACCTGGGTTCGATCCCTGGGTTGAGAAGATCCTCTGGAGAAAGGAAAGGCTTCCCACTCCAGTATGCTGGCCCGGAGAATTCCATGACCTGTATAATCCATGGGGTTGCAAAGAGTCAGAGACGGCTGAGCGATTTGCAAGAAAGGGAAATCTTTTGATGGTGATTGGCTTACAAGAGTACTAGCTTAGTGATGATAGATCCCAAATGTGCATTTGCTGCACAAATTCTGTACGTAGGGGGCAATTTATATTCAAAGAATCATTGTCATTAGTGGAAGATGTGGGCTTCTCTGACTCACTTTCACAAGGGGTTAATTTCCTAGTCAAAGGAAGGGGGAAAAGCTATATTACTCAATACTCCACCTTCACTCACCACGGAGAGAGTATAAGAGAACATACCAGAACCACAGTCACCGCTTCAGCTACCACTGACCACATGGACAACCTGATGCTTCAAGACCAGACTTTAGTTCTCTTGTGCTCCATGACCAATTTCTGAGAACCATACTACGCGCTATGGGCTTCCCTGGTGGCTCGGTGGTAAGGAACCCACCTGCCAGTGCAGGAGACTTGGGTTTGATCCCTGGGTGGGGAAAACCCCCTGGAGAAGGAAATGACAACCCACTTCAGTATTCTTGCCTGGAGAACCCCACGGACAGAGGAGCCTGGAGTGCTGCAGTCCAGGGGGTCACAAAGTGTCAGATACAACTTAGTGACTCAGGAACACCAACAACACTAGGCATTATCCCCAGCTTCAGACACGGGTGGTTGGAGCTGCCACAGGACAGAGGGCTGCCCTTAATGAAACTTTTGGTCCACAGTGGATCAAGAAGATGAAGGAACTTACCAACCATCATGGTTGTATTCTGTGACTCATTCACTCATTCATCAAATATTTATTGCACATCTACTATGTGCCAACTACTATTACCCATGTTGGCTGGATATCCAGCAAACAGAACAAGACAGAAAAAAAGCCCCTGCTTCCTTGATGTGTATGTTCTCCTTGGGGAGGCAGATGATAAAGATGGAAATATATAAAGAAGAAAAAAAGACATCTAGAAATAATTGCTGCTAATAAGCAGGGTAAGGGATGGAAAATGAGTGGAAGAAGATCCAGTTACAGGAAGGTGTATGTGTGTGCACTCAGAGCAGATGGTAAAGAACAAGAGGGAGGGAATGATTTTGCTTCTTCAAGGCATGTCCAAGAGGACTAGTGCGGATGAGTCCGGGAGACAGTCCGGGGAGGAGGTGACATTCTGGAGGAAGTCAGGGCCTTTGGAGGTCATGCTAAGGAACTTTATAAAAATACATTTTCCCTGCCTAGTCTCCTGTTTGCATGAGCAACATAGATAAGAAATACATAAAATCCTTCAAATAGCAGCTGTGGGGCTTGCTTGAGCACATTATTTGTTATTATGTTATTTGAATTGTAGGATGCAGCGAGCATGAATACTGCTGTTTGCACAGCCTTATTTGCCTGTATACTGTGGTCCTGGTTAATGCAGGCGTCTGTGCCATCTTCCTGTGTTCTATGGCTTCCCCAGAGAAGCACCATCGTGGATTCAATAAAGCTAGCAATAAAGCCCATATTAATAATGTATGCAGAGCTATATATGTCTATTTATAAGGTGCAGAATTGCAGTCCAAATGCTTCCCTTCTCTCCCCTCAGATGAATGTAAGTGGCCCCAACTATGTTAGATGAGGTTTCTCTCTCAACCTGACACCCCTTTTTGCCACACTGCATATTAAGAGCTGAGCTAAGTGGTATGCCAGCCCCGGGACCACTGCATACACATTACCCTTTGGATCCAGGATGATTATTTATGCAGGAAATGGGAGATAAAGCATGCCTAGAAACATGCTATGATTCACCACTGAAAAGAGGAATAAGTAACTGGGAAACCGTATGAATAAGGAGATGAATAAGCTTGCTTGGAAGGCACACTTTATAAGAGAGGCGCTTAGGGAGGCAGGAGAATGCAGGGGAAAAGCACCTGATGTGTGATGAGCACCTACTATGTGTCAGAGGACATGCTAGAGTATAAGCGTGTGCATATGTGTTTCTGTGCATGTGTGTGTGTGTCTGTGTTTGCACTATAGGTTGACTGTTTATGTCTCCCAGAAATTTATACATTGAAACATAATCTCCAACATGATGGACATTGGAGATGGAGACTTTGGGATGTATTGGCTCAGCCACAAAGTTCGTTCAGGTGTTATAGTAGCGAAATAAACTTCTTGGCTAACCTAACAACCAGATTGTGAGGGTGGAGCCCTCGGGAATGAGATTAGTGAGGTTATAAAAGAGAGTTTCTCGTGCTTCCCACCAGGTGAGGACACAGGAAGAGGAGACAGCTCCCTATGAAACATGAAGTGAGTTCCCACTAGACACTAAATCTCTTGGTGTCTTATCTTGGACTTTCCAGCCTCCAGAAATGTGAGAAATAAACTTCCATTGTTTATAAGCCACCCTGTCTACTATATTCTTTTATAGCACCCCAAAAGGACCAAGACAATATACATATAAAATTTTTTTCACATGGTGACAGAAACACTCAGGCCATTGACTTAAAGGGGGCAATTATCATTTATGGAAATCTATTCTGTGCTAGAGTTCTACATGAAAGTGAAAAAGTGAAAGTCGCTCAGTTGTGTCTGACTCTTTGGGACCCCATGGTCCATAGCCTGCCAGGCTCCTCTGTCCATGGAACTCTCCAGGCAAGAATACTGGAGTGGGTAGCCATTCCCTTCTGCAGGGGACCTTCGACCCAGGGATGGAACCTGGGTCTGCTGCATTGCAGGCAGATTCTTTATTGTCTGAGCCCTCAGGGAAGCCCACTGTTCCACTTCACTAACTCCTCAAACCCAGCCCATGCTGTCGTTGATCAGTCAGGATACACTAAGTACTTCTGCTGTAACAAGTGGCCCCATAGTCTCCCTGGCTTCTAATAACAGAGACTCGTCTCTCAACCAGGCTACATGCTCCCTGTGGGTCACCTGTCTCTCTGCTCCATAACAGTTTCACTCTGGGATCCAGACAACTGGAGCAAGGCTGGTCATTGTGGCTGAGGGAAGCCTACCTGGTGAGCCATACAGGGACTATGGAAGGTGACTACCTGGAGCTGACAAGCCTCTGTTCATATTTAATTGGTCAAGGAAAGTCACATGACCAAGCCTGAGCTGAATAAGACAAGCACGTGTGATCTTCAAAACAGCCTCCTCACAGATAGCCCTGCCTCTGGTCGGAATGATAACCTTTCCAAAGTGCAAGTCTAGCCCTTCCTCTTGTACTCAAACCCTTCATTCTGTCTCCCCTTCAATGATCCCATTCAGAAGCAATTTATGAAACACCTACTAAGTAGGTTTTAGGCTCAGGATACTCACCTTCACTACCATCATGGGGTTCATGGTCTGGACAGGGAGACCAAAGTTAGCCAGTAACACAGAAATGTGTTCTGTGGCTGTTGTGATATTATACAAAAGAGAGATATATAGTGCTATGGGATAACATCCAAACTCACAAAGGTACATCATGATGGGTTGTTATTTTTGCACTGGGCTTTTCTCTCTTCATCATGAGTCTTAAAATTATGTAAAGGGAACTTCCGTTGCAGTCCAGTGGTTGAGACTCTGCCTTCCAATGCAGGGGGCATGGGTTCGATCCCTGGTCAGGGAATTAAGATCCTACATGTCTCACAGTGCAACCAAAGAAGTAAATAAATAGAAAACTTTTGAAAAAAGATTCTGGTGAGCAGGAAGTGTGCCTTCTTCATAACTTCATATTCTGAGATGTCTCTGCTGCTGCTGCTGCTAAGTCACTTCAGTCATGTCCAACTCTGTGCGACCCCACAGACAGCAGCCCACCAGGCTCCCCTGTCCCTGGGATTCTCCAGGCAAGAACACTGGAATGGGTTGAGAGCCTGGTATATAATAGGAGCTCATGATTCCTTGTTGGTTGATTGAGTGAATAAACTATGTGCTTTATTTTGTGAATTATACTTGCTTGTGGTAAAATGGGTGAGCTATTAAGTAAGGTGGATGAAAAGAAAGGTAAATAATTTTCAACCCACGGGCACTGGTGCCACAACACCTCAGTCTGGGCCTCCACAATGGGGCTCACTAGTTAGAAGACTTTGAATAAATTACATTGATACTCTGTGATCCTTAACACTTACCCCCTTGGGGGTGGAAATTGAGTAAAAAGCATGTAAAACATTTGCCATGATGCCTGAGCAGTGAGAATCACACAGTGAGTGCTAGACCACATGAGCATTAGTATTATTTATGAAGGCTTCTCTGTGGCTCAGAAAATCGGTAAGGAATCCTCCTGCAGTGCAGAAGACCTGGGTTCGATTCTTGGGTTGGGAAGATCTCCTGGAGAAGGGAATGGGAACCCACTCCAGTTTTATTGCTGTGGGAGTATCCCATGGACAGAGGAGCCTGGCAGGCTGTGGTATTACTTATGAGGCTATATGATGCTCTAAGCACTTGGGCGGGACTTAGCAGGCATCATCCATTGCCAGTTTCACAGATCAACCCATTGAACAGATGCACACACTGAGGCCCAGGGGATCAAAATAACTTTTGTTAAAGCTCACAGGGAGTAAACCTAATGTCCGGAAAATTACAAGTTTTTCCATGAGATTTTTTAAGGACAAGAGGAAAATGACAAAATAACTCACAGCTGGGGATTTATTTAAACATTGGTCTTTGGCAGTTTTTGTCTCTTTCCCAAGTCAGTATAGACCCTAGGGATTTGGTGTAACCTGTTAGCTTGCAGAAACCATGTTCTATCCCTACACAAGATCTCCCAAAAGAAAATTACTCTTAATATATTTTACCTTTAGGGTTTTTCATTGTGAAAGCAATCCCATTTTTTTTAGAATGTCTGTGAATATTTAATACACAGAAAATGCAGCAGACTTTCACTAAGGACATAAATTGATTTAGAAAAAATACCTGGCACATAGCAAGTACTAAAAAATGGGGCAATTATTATTAAGCAAATATAGTATAGGTATTAGTGAAGAAAAGGAAATAAAAGGCATCCAGATTGGGAAAGAAGATGTAAAATTATCTTTATTTTCAGGTGACACAATCTTATCTAGACAAAATATGAAGGAATCCACAGATACACACACACACACACACTTATTAGAGCTAATGAATGAATTCAGTAGGTTCATAGGATACAATCTCTTTCTATAAAATCAGTTGTATTTCCATACGCTAACAATCTGAGAACAAAATTTAAAAACAAATGATTTTGTTAACAATAGCACCAAAAAGAATAAAATGCTTAGAAATAAAGGAACAAAAGAAGTGGGAAGCTTGAACACCCCAGACCAGAAATACTTGTGGAAAGAAATTAAAGATGAAAAAGAAAGAGAAAGATATTTGTGTCCATGGATTGGAAGACTTAATCAAAATTCCAGGTGCCCTTTTCTGCAGAAATTGGCAAGCTGATCCTAAATTAATATGGAAATGCAAGTGACCCAGAGGAATCAAAACCATCTGGAGAAAAGAACAAAGTTGGCGGACTCTCATTTCCTGCTGGAAATAATCCAACTATCTATCAACAGACAAATGGATAAACAAAATGTAGTCTATGCATGCAGTAGAATATTATTCAGTCATAAAAAGGAATGGAATACTGACACTAGCTATAACATGGATGAACCTTGAAAACATCTTAAATAAAAAAGCCAGACACAAAAGTCCACATATTTTATGATTCCTTTTGACATGTCCAGAAAGTAGATTGTTGCCAGGGGTTGAACTTTCCAGGTGGCGCTAATGGTAAAGAACCTACCTGCCAGTGCAAGAGACATAAGAGTGCTTGGTCCCTGAGTCGGGAAGATCCCCTGGAGAAGGGCATGGTAACCCCCTCCAGTGTTCTTGCCTGGAGAATCCCATGGACAGAGGAGCCTTGTGGGCTATAGTCCATGGGGTCGCAAAGAGTCAGACATGATTGAAGCAACTGAGCGCAAATGCACACAGGGGCTGGAGAAAGTGAGGAACAGTGAGTGACTGCTAATTGGTATGGAGTTTTTTTTCTGTGTGTTGGGGGGGTTGGATTGAAAATATTCTGGAATTAGAGAGTGGTGATGATTGTACAACTTCTTGACTATGCTGAAAGCCTCTCAATCATACACTTTAAAAGGGTGAATCTTGTGGTATACGAATTATATTTCATTAAAAAAGAAAGTTTAGTGTAGGGTGAGAAAACTGAATGTCCAGCAATGGATGAATGGATAAAGAAGATGTAGTATATACACACAATGGAATATTCAGTTCAGTTCGATCGCTCAGGTGTGCCAGGCTTCCCTGTCCATCACCAACTCCCAGAGCTTGCTCAAACTCATGTCTATCAAGTTGGTGATGTCATCCAACCATTTCATCCTCTGTCCTCCCCTTCTCCAACAAAATGGAATATTACACAGCCATAAAAAAGAATGAAATAATGCTGTTGGCAGCAACACAGATGGCCCTAGAGATTATCGTATTAAGTGATGTAAGCCAGGCAGAGAAAGACAAATACTGTGTGATGTCATTCATATGTCGAATCTGAAATATGACAGAAATGAATTTATTTATGAAACAGAAGCAGACTCACAGACAGGGAAAGCAAACTTACGGCTACCAAAAGGGAGAAGGTGTGGAAGAAGGATAAATTAGCAGATACAAATCACTACTATATAAAGTAGACAGACAAGAACGTCCTATGGTATAGCACAGGGAATTATATTCAGCATCCTGTATAAAACCATAATGGAAAGAATCTGAAAAAGAACATGTATCTATGTATAACTGAATCACTATGCTGTACACCAGAAACTCACCCAACATTGTAGAGCAACTATGCTTCAATAAAAAGTGTATCGTGCACAATGACCTATACTTGTCTGGAACCAACTGCCTTTGTCTAGATTTCAGCTCTGATGCTGACTGTCACATGACCTCCTTTTTAAGCAGATCCCTGTCCTGATCTGAATAAGGAAAAACAGGGTCTCTAAGTTGTAGGATACATGTGATGTGCCAAAGACAGCCCCTGGAACGTGAGGAAGAGCTCAGTAAATTGCTATCCCTGGCCTGGGACTCTGTAGACAATAATCAATAAACAAGGTTGACAATAACCAATAGACATAAAATGATCATGCAGCATTGTCAAGGGCTGTGATGGAGAGAAAGAGCAGGAATTTGGGGGGCAGTTGTGCAGATTGTCTCACCCAGCTGGGAAATCTTCCTGAAGGAGTCACTACCTTGCATAAGCTTAAAGATCAAGAAGGAATTGAGCAGGCAAAGCCGATTGTAGCAATTTCAGACAGAGCAGCCGCTCAAGGCTCAGATTTGAGAGAATGAGTGCAGTGCCTTCCAAGAAGAGAGAATGGGAGAGGAGGTAGGCCAGGATACAGGGGTGTGTGGCAAGGGGGAGACCAAAGCAGGAGCATCATCATGAAATATATATATTTGTCAAGGCTTAGGTTTTATCCTGGGGACAATAGGGTGCCATTGAGGGATTTTTAAGTAAGGAATGAGAGAACTAGACTTGTGTTTTATAAAGGTCCCTATGGCCAAGGGGTGAAAGTTATTTTAGGAATAAGCAAAAAGAAAAAAAAGGTAGAAAGATTGTTGGGAAGCTAGCTTGCCTTTGCAGTGAGTGTGTCAGGATGCAGAGAGAGTAAGTAGATTGAAACTAAAGATAACCAACATGGGTTGGGCAAGGAGTGAAGATGAGGCAGGGACCTGATTAAGGTGAGTTTTGGGTCCCCAGTCTGGCTGGGAGAGGAGGGTGGTAACTTCCACCCAGACAGGGATAGTGGGAGGAGCATGGGAGGAGGCTGTACTGGGCTCATTCGTGTCTGACTTTTCAGACTGTAGCTCACCAGTCCTCTGTCCATGGGATTCTCCAGGCAAGAATACTGGAATGGGTTGCCATTCTTCCTGCAGGGGATCTTCCCGACCCAGGGATTGAACCCACGGCTCTTGCATTGACAGGCAGATTCTTTACCGCTGAGCCAGCAGGAAAACCCCTAGGAGCAACAAAATGATTCTGAGTTTGGGCAGGTTAGATTCAGGTGTGTGTGTGGACCTGCAGGTGCTGGGGCCAGTTTTGCAAGGTCCTTCATGGTCAACGGCTGTATCCTTAAATTCAGGCCTTCTTCATTTCTAAAAAGCTAGCATCTCCTGAGTGCTCATCTTCGAAGTTGCTATCACTCACAGGCACCTTCGTATGGCTTGGTTTAGCCAGCTGGTTCTCAGAACTCAGATTTTATTACCAGTAAATTTGGATACGTGGTGATCCTCCCTTATGTTGTTCAGAGTGATGACATGAAGTCTGTGTTGTAAAGTGTTGCATACACAGAAGGTACTACCATTATAACATATACAATGTAAACGTTATAACATATAATAATGTATATGTTAATTCTATGAAAAATGAAGAATTTGGAACCAGTCATCTTAGAGACTATAAATGCCTGGATTAAGTATAATAATGTTAATTAATACCTCATCTGTTTGACACTTCACTAACACATTGCTTCCATATCTATTATCTGAGCAGATACTCTCCTGTGTAGACAAGGCTGAGACCCTCATCTGATAGATGAGGAAATAAAGATGTCAAGCACTTAAATATATTTCCCAAGTTCGCTCAGTATCAGAGATGATCTGACCCCTAATTCATGATGCTGCCCTCCACACCACAATGCAAATGTGCTCAGTCACTTCAGTCGTGTCCGATTCTTTGCAACTCTGTGGATTGTAGCCCGCCAGGCTCCTCTTACCTGGGATTCTCCAGGCAAGAATACTGGAGTAGGTTGCCATGCCCTTCTCCAGGAGATCTTCCCAACCCAGGGACTGAACCCGTGTCTCCTGAATCTCCTGCATTGCAGGTGGGTTCTTTACTGCTGAGCCACCAGGGAAGCCCCATCCACACCATCCATTTTTTAAAAAGTCCCTTGAATATCTTGTCCTCTAGATTTCAGGTAACAGGTATTATGTTTATGGGAATTGTAGAGACAGCTGTTACCCGTCCAACATCTATTCTCCCTTTCGTTCCTTAGTGGCAAACTGTGATTATAATTGGGTGGGGCAAAGTGCTCAGCTGCCACAGTATATATCTACCTTCCTCATGGCAAGATGTGACTATATGACCAGGTTTTCTTCAGTTATGCACAAGTGGAAATGTATGGGATTGTGAGACAGCTTTTTAGGAGGAGCCAACTCCATTGGGAAGTGGATTCTTTCTGACTTTCCCTCTTCCTGCTGTCTGGAAGGGGGTTGTGATGGCTGGAGTTCCAGCAGTTATTGAAAGCCTAAATTCCTAAGCGGCCCTATCAGCCCTGAACTGCCTACCTCTAAACTTTGTTTTCAGCTTTAATAAGGCGTAATTGACACATGTAAATTTTATATTTCTAAGATAGATAACTTAATGTTTCAATATACTTATATGTTATGAAATAACCACCACAGTCAATCTAATTACTGTATCTATCATCTTATGAAGTTACCATTTTCCTTTCTTTCTCTCGTTTATTTTTTTGTGGTAAGAACTTTTAAGATATACCCTTTCAGCAAATTTCATGTATACAAATCTGCATTATTAACTATAGTCACATTGCTATACGTTATTCTCCAGAATGTATTCACCTTATAACTGACACTTTGTACCTTTTGACCAGTATCTCCTCATTTTTCCCCAGCCCCAACCCTTTGTAATCACAACTCTACTCTCTGCTTATATGAGCTAAATTTTAACACCAGGGAGAAAAAAGACTATCTCCTGTAAAGCCCCATCCTCAGGGGAAGAGATAGTTAGGGAGTTCAGGATGGATATGTACACACTGGAATGTTTAAAAATGTATAACCAACAGGGACCTACTGCAGAGCACAGGTAACTCTGCTCAATGTTATGTGGCAGCCTGGATGGGAGGGGAGTTTGGGGGAGAACCGATCCATGTATTTATATGTCTGAATCCCTTCTCTGCTCACCCGAAACTATAGTAACATTGTTAATCAGCTGTACTCCAATATAAAGTAAAAAGTTAAAAAAATAAAACCAATCCTCTTGGCTTTTCTGCTTAATGCACCCAATGACTGATCCAAGAAAATATCAACATATCTTTAACATCAGGTCCACAGCCAAGACTCTCCAACTCGTAGGAAAGGCAGAGGTGGGGTTTCTTGCCACTGGCCACTGGCATTCAGAGCCCAGTGTGAAGTCAGTTTGCATTAGTTAATTTCACAGGACGGCGGCATTGGGAGGTTACAGCTCAGTCTGTGGCCTTCCCTTCTAATGTCCTCCGATCACGGAATCACTGTGCATGTTTCCTCTACTGCCAAGAGTCGCATCTTTTTCTTACCCTGTCCTTCTCATGCCAGCCCGGTTGACCGCATCTAAATACACTCCATTATCATCAAGGCAAATGGGTGGCTGGAACCGCCTAGCTGGGGAAGTCAACGGGAGCAAACTGACATTGCTCTGGAACGAACTGGGGGCTTAGAGAGCAGTCTGGGTAAGTTTGGGGACGGCTGAGGCTGCTCCATGGCGTGGATTTCCAGAGATGGTTGAATGTCAGCGTCAGTGGATTCTGCATTGGCAGCGTCCTACCCTCGGCTTCAACTCCACACCCGCTGACATTTTCCCTTCTTTCAAATTGGCAGCAGGAGCCAGGGAAAACCTAAATTTAACCTCCGGAGACTATACCACATGACATTTGTGGGCCTTGCATGTTCGGTTTAAGACTTTGAAAGCTAATTTAGCCATTCGATGCCTCCGTAAGTGATGGGGGCTGGTACACCTGAACTTCTGTCATTGTTAGCCACTGTGGCTTCACTCTGCCTCCGGAGACTTCATCCCTTAATAACTGCTACCTTAAACCCCAGAGGATAGTGCTAATGAGTATTTGAAAATGCCAGGTTCGTGGCACCGTGTGCTGATTAAAAAAAAAAAAAAAAACACGAAATAACACCCATCAGGGTAATGGTCACTCAGCGAGGGGTGGAGGGCGGTGTATTATGCATGACTTGCCTCGTCATTTCCATCTCTGCCTTGAATCCCCAAATCCTCAGCGTAAGCAATTAAGCGGCTCCTGGACCAAATCTTAATTAATTTGAGGTTCTGTGACCAAGGCCCTGAAATAAAATGCCATAGAAGCAATACACATTTTAAAAAATCACTAAGCCATGAAGGGGACAATAATACACGGATTAGCTTTGGGGAGATCAATGATACTTGCTTGGTGACAAATCTCTCTTCTTAGTCTGGGTTTCCCAGCATGGAATGTCACGCTGATCAAGTTTGGAATCCCCCTATGAGCTCTCAGAATCTACCCTAAAATATCTGAGACTAAACAATCCTGTTAGACAGCAATTCCTCTGGGTGGGGCCGGGGGAGGGAATGGGCTTTCTCATTTGCCTTTGTCTTTTCAACATCTAGCACTTAGTAGGTATTCAACAAGTTCTGGCTAACCTGAATGCAATTAAAAAACTCCGTGTCGTCTTTTTAAAAAAGTATTTAAGAGTGACTTATTTGCTATTGATTCTTTTTTTGTTCTTTTTTAATTTGACTTTTATTTTGTATTGGAGTAAGTTGGTTTACAAAGTTGCATTAGTTTTAAGTGGTCAGCGAAGTGGTTCAGTTATATGCACACATATATCCAGTCTTTTTCAGATTCTTTTCCCATATAGATTATTACAGAGTATTGAGTAGAGTTCCCTGTGTCATATAGTAGGTCCTTGATGACTATCTATTTAAATATGAGTGAGTGAGTGAAAGTGTTAGTTGCTCAGTCATGACTGACTCTTTGCAACCCCATTGACTGTAGCCCACTAGGCGCCTCTGTCCATGGGATTCTCCAGGCAAGAATACTGGAGTGGGTTGCCACCCCCTTCTCCAGGTGATCTTCCCAATCCAGGGATCGAACCCACATCTCCTGCTTTGGCAGGCAAATTCTTTACCATCTGAACCACCAGGGAAGCCCCATTTTATATATTGTAGTCTGTATACATTGATTCCCAGCTCCTAACTCTCTGTACTCTTGACATTAGCAATGATGTTCCATGTTGTCTGGGGAAATCTTGACAAAGATGTGCTTATTATATGCTGTCCAATCCATTTGGTGCATGAAGCTGGAAACCCTGTTGGTTTGGAGATGGCTGCAATGAGAAAACGCTACCTTTGGAATTGTTAGAAACTCTCTCTGTTTGATTTGATCTTCATACAGTGCTCTGAAAAAATCACACTGACATTATTCTCTCCTCCATGGCATTTAAAATCCTTAAAGTGGCCAAGTAAATCTTGAGCACAAATAGTAGAATTGCCGTCTGGCAGGCATATGACCACTGCCTGCTCTTGGGCTGTGTCCGTCCATGGATGCCTCTGCTGGGCTTATTGACTTTTGTTTTTCAAAGCTGCCTAGTTAATGTCAACATTTGCCAGTGCCAGAAATTAACCAGAATAAACCCACAGGGCAGGTGCATCCGGTTCCCTCACCTCTTGCAGAGCGAAGCTTGACGCTTTATCCTTTCTGTTAGTGAAGAACAGTCCCTCTTTTCTCTGTGTTCTTTTGTGTTTGTTATGAGCATGGTTATTTTTGGGGTAGCAGAAAACCCTGGAAACCTTACCAAGGCTCCCTTCTTTTTTTTTTTTCTAGACATAAATCTTCCCAGTTTAAAAAAAAAGAGCACTTTCAGGAAAAGACGGAATAAGAAAGAGGAGGAGGAGAAGAAAGGAGAAGCAGAAGGAGCAAACCTCCCAACATAAGAGCAAATACAAAGGCATTAGAAAAAGTCACTATTGTTTTTTATCTCCAGTATATGGAGCACCAAAGTGTTAGTCGCTCAGTTGTGTCTAACTCTTTGCAACCCCATGGACTGTAGCCTGCCAGTCTCCTCTGACAAAGGAATTCTCCAGGCAAGAATACTGGAGTGGGTTGCCCTTCCCTTCTCCAGGGGACCATCCCAACCCAGGGATCGAACCCACGTCTCTGGCGTCTCCTGCATTGAGAGGCAGGTTCTTTACCACTGGCACTGGTAGTGGTAAAGAACTTACCACCTGGGAAGCCTGTCCTTGCATACTTGAAGCTTATGTGATGTTATATGTCAATTATATCTCAAGGCAGCTGGAAAGGAAAGAAAGAACATCCTTTCTCCAGGGAAATGGCTGCTCAAGAAGGAGACTTTGACTTTGGCATTTCAAAGACTTCTACTCAATACAGGAAATGAGCGAGGGTTTCCAGAAGCTGCAGCTGAGATGCCTTCAAGGTCACAGCGAAGAAGTGCAGAGGAGCAGCCCTGATGCCCAACTCCTGTTTTGAGGAAATCCACTCCCAGACTGCTCGGCCACTTGGTGTGAATTTCAGCTGATGGGCGTAATGTACAGTCGTAAGCAGGTTTTCAAGCAGCAGTTACTAAGCACTGGCCTCCTCTCCTTCTCATCAGCATGCCTTTGTCCTGGATGCAAGAGAGTTCTCGGAACCTGCAGCCACAATCAACAAATAAATCTTCTGAGGGAACAATATTGTGCCTCTGAAAGTTTCAAACATGGTAGACTGCTTCCTTTTCCCTGCACTTTATTGGCAACAACCCCAGCTGGCAGAGCGTTCTTCTGACTTGCGTCTATCAACAACTCAAGAGAATTAATAATGTATTTATATCACATGCCAGTAGAGGCATAAAATTATTTATAAATGTTTAATAAATATTCTGTAATGCTTTCAGAACACATGTTATAAATGATAAATAAATAACAATGGACTCCTGATGAAATATTTATCTTCAGCATGGTTATTGTTATGTTATAACAGCTTGGGAAGGCCATTACTAACAAAAGGAATGGAGTTATCAGAGTTATAGATACATAGGGCACGCCATTCACAATGAAATGTGCAACACTTAAAATGAAGTAAAGACCCCAGAAACAGTTGTTGACAAATTTTAACTGTCGGAGTCACCTGTCATACTTAGCAGTTCACAGACATAAAAGATTGGCAACTGTGTAATAATCTATGCCTCACAAAAAACTGGATCCTGGTGTCTTGTAAAATATTGTGGACTCTTTATGGATTCTTATTTCCATGATTCAGTTCAGTTCAGTTCAGTTCAGTTGCTCAGTCATGTCCGACTCTTTGCCACCCCATAACTGCAGCACGCCAGGCCTCCCTGTCCATCACCAACTCTCAGAGCCCACCCAAACCCATGTCCATTGAGTCGGTGATGCCATCCAACCATCTCATCCTCTGTCATCCCCTTCTCCTCCTGCCTTCAATCTTTCCCAGCATCAGGGTCTTTTCAAATGAGTCAGCTCTTTGCATCAGGTAGCCAAAGTATTGGAGTTTCAGCTTCAGCATCAGTCCTTCCAATGAACACCTAGGACTGATCTCCTGGTTGGATCTCCTTGCTGTCCAAGGGACTCTCAAGAATCTTCTCCAACACCACAGTTCAAAAGCATCAATTCTTCAGTGCTCAGCTTTCTTTATAGTCCAACTCTCACATCCATACATGACTACTGGAAAAACCATAGCCTCGACCAGACAGACCTTTGTTGGCAAAGTAATGTCTCTGCTTTTTAATATGATATCTAGGTTGGTCATAAGTTTCCAATGGTAGCATGAAATTGTGGAGTCCTCCTCAAATTCAGGTTTAGTAGGGCACGGAGCAAAAGTTCAACAGACGGCCTTGCATTTGACTCAAAAAGGGTTATTTCCTGGGTGGGGAAACAAGGTACAAAGAACAGCCAGGAGCAAACATCTCAGAGAAGTTCCACATTTTGAGCACTTAATTTTTGAACGTCTAACCAGAAACATTTTTTCATCCTTTGTTTCTTTAACTGAAGTGTCATTTACATATAGTAAAATTCATCCTTTGTGTATAGTTCTGCAGGTGGCGCTAGTGGTAAAGAATCCACCTGCAATGCAGGAGACACAGGTTCAAACCCTGGGTCAGGAAGATCCCCTGGGGGAGGGCATGGCAACCCACTCCAGTATTATGACCCAGAAAATTCCATAGACAGAGGAGCCTGATGGGCTACAGTCCATGGGGGTCACAAAGAGTCAGACACACACCCCATGTGTCCATGGGGTCACAAAGAGTTGGTCACAACAGAGCGACTGAGCACACATGCATACAGGTTACGAAGAATGCACAAAGGCGTGTAATCACAACCAAATCAAGTAAACCCCTGACGATTTTTCCCATGCCCCTTGTGGTCAAGCCCTTCCCCGTTCCATTCCTGGAAACCAACGGTCTATTCTCCATTCTTATAGATTTGTCTTTTCAAGACTATCATTATAAACAGACTCATAATTTTATAACCTTTTGAGTCTGGCTCCTTTTGGAGTAATGCAGTTGAAATTTATCCATTGTTGTATGTATCAGTACTTCATCACTTTTTATTGCTGAATTGTATTCCATTGTATGGAGACACCATAGTTTGTTTATTCATTCACCAATTGAAGCACATTTGGGTTCTTTGTCAGTTTTTGCCAATTGTGAATAAATCTATTAAAATTTGGTTACAGGTTTTTGTGTGAATTTACATGTTCATTTTTATAAGCTAGATACCTAGGAATGGGGGTGCTGGGCTGTATAAAATAATACATAATTTCTTGTATAAGATAAATATTATTTAATTCTATTTTTATGAGATACCTAAAACAGTCAAATTCATGGAGATAGAAAGTAGAATAGCTGTTCCAGGGGCAGAGGAAAGGAGGAATGTGATGCTACTGTTCAACACAATTTCATTTTGGGAAGATGAAAACCTTCTGGAGATGGATGGTGGGGATGATTGCAAAATGATGTGAATGGTTTAATGTTGCTGAACTGTACACTTAACGGTAAATGATGGTCAATTTTATGTTATGTATATTTTACTACAATTTTTTAAATCCTCTAAAATGAGAAAGACTAGCATATAAAGTTTAAAAGTGATTCACAGAGTTTCCCTTGTGGCTCAGTGGTAAAGAATCTGCCTGCCAATGCAGGAGACACGGGTTCGATCCCTGGTCTGGGAAGATCCCACATGCCACGGAGCAACCAAGCCCGTGTGCCATATATTGAGCCTGTGCTCTTGAACCTGGGAGCCGCAACTACTGAGCCCACAGGCTGGAACTACTGAAGCCTGCATGCCCTAGAGCCTGCTCTGCATCAAGAGAACCCACCGCGGTGAGAAGCTTGTGTGCCGCAACTAGGGAAGAGCCCCTGCTTGCTACTATTAGAGAAAAGCCCTTGCAGTAACGAAGACCCAGCACAGCCAAAAATAAGATAATAGTAAAAAAGTGATTCACCGAGGGTCCCACGAAAAAGAAACAAAAATATAAAGCCTGAGGATGTTTGATGAAAAGAATCTCTAAAGATCAGAAGAGCAGAGTGTAAGTAGAAGGTTTCCCATGGGGCTCACAATACTTGCCAAGAACTTTTCGCCTTCATATGATTTTCCAAAGGAAAATAATACCCACCCTGAAAAACGCCCAGAGTTAATATTTTCCTTCTATGATTTCAACCACTAGCCACTTTCTGAGGCCCAGTACTCACCAGCTTTTATAATTAAATGGGGACAGGTTGAAAAGATGACACATTAATTAAGGATGAATTACCCTGGACCACTGCAGAGTTCCTCCCTTAAGAGTCACATTAATAGTAAAAAATCAGCTCCTCATTATGATGGACGAAAGGAGAACTGAGAATGAGATCCTTATTTTCTGCTATATATTATTGCCGAGCTGATTTAACATCTCGGATCTTAAGCTCTTCTTGAGTTCATCGAAGCTTCATGACTGTTAAAATACTCAGGATTCAATGGGTACACCTAAAATAAAATGGAAACTCATCTGCATAACAAAGCCCAGAAGAAAGCAGGCCCTGCATCAGCCATTGCCAGATCTCGGCTTTCTCAACAAGTTCTGAGTCTTTCAGAATGAACACAACACCCTGAGCTGCATCATTTGAAGGTAAATGTGTGCTTTGGGAAACCAGGATGAAGTGATGTACATAAGGTACATCCATTCTAGTAGTAAGTAAGTATGTGTCTACGGGGGAGGGGAGGGATTGGGAAGGAATGAATGAGATGGTTTTTAAGGCTGTAGAGAGGAGACAAACTCATGTACTTGCCCTAGGGCTTCCCAGTTGGCTCAGTGGTAAAGAATCCACCTGCCAATGCAGGAGTCGCAGGAGACTCAGGTTTGATCCCTGATTTGGGAAGATCCCCTGAAGAAAGAAATGGCAACCCACTCCAGTATTCTTGCCTGGGAAATCCCATGGACAGAAGAGCCTGGCATGCAACAGTCCACGGGGTTGCAAAGAGTTGGACACGACTTAGCGACTCGGCAACAAAAACAACAAATATTCCCCATAGCGTTAGCTCGCTGTCCTACTCATGTCCCTTTAAACCTAGAAAGATGTTTTCATCACACTTCTTTCAGCCCAGGCAATCAAATCTCAAACATTGTCTGACATCTAAGGTAGAGCTTAAAACTCCAATACTCTCAAGAGTCAGGGAGATCCTGTAAATTGGAGGCGTAAATCAGGTCTGAATGGTAAGTCTGATACATACTAAGCATTCTGTAAGTTAAATATTTTTTTTAAGAATTTTGATTTGGATAGCTCAATTACGATAAAGAGGACTGCTTTGCAAATCTCTTACTTTGTGTTCAATCTTGGTTGACCTCATTAATATTCACATCTACTTTAAAAAAGAAATGAGTTATAGTAAAAGCACAGAGGCACGTAGAATAAGAGAGAAAAGAAAACGATGAGCTGGTGATTGGACTGAGTAATGCATCAGCTCCAAGCTTCCCGAGAGCCAAGAGAAAGTTGGGAAGTGATGCATGAAAAACTTCCCCTGTCTGATTGGTAATTGCTCTCATCAGATCTTTAGGAACATGAAACTTTTAACTGAAGTTTCAATATTAAGATGGAACCAAGACCCTACTGCTGGGAAAGATTGAAGGCAAAAGGAGAAGGGCACAGCAGAGGATGAGATGGTTGGATAGCACCACCAACACAGTGGTCATGAATTTCAGCCAACTCTGGGAGATAGTGAAGGACAGGGGAGCCTGACGTGCTACAGTCCACGGGGTCACAAAGAGTCGGACACACCTTAGTGACTGAACAACAACAACAAAAGTGTGTTCTGGAAAAGAGTATCATGCAGAAGGAATCAAGAGATCCTGAAGAGGTTACATCCTGGGCTGGTGATGACGACATTCATGTTGAAATGTACTCGATAGACATGCTCATATTTCATTCATTCAGCAAATACTTCTTGGGTGCCTGCTATGTGCTAGGGGCTGTTCTAGATAATTCAGATTAATGAGTCAAGTAAATAAAGACTTCTATATTCTTATTCTAGCAGAAGAGAGAAAATATGCAAACCATGTAATAAGCTAGCACATTGTTATGTGAAAAGTGATATATGCTACAGGAAAAAAAAAAGCAAAGCAGGATACAGGGGATCAGGCATAAGATGGAAACTAATAACTGCTCTGCCTTTATCACAAGACTGAAATCAAATGAAATTATGTAGGTGAAAGAGTTTCATAACTTTAAAAAAAATTTATTTGGCCACGCCAGGTCTTAGTTACGACACTCAGGGTTTTTATTTTCATTGCCCCTTCAAGGGTCTTTGTGTGGCACATGGGATCTTCGCTTTTCATTGTGGCATTTGAGCTCTTAAGTTGCAGCATGCAGACTCTCAGCTGTGTCACATGGGATCGAGTTCCCTGACCATGGAGCAAACTTGGGCCCCCTGTGTTGGGAGTGTGGTGTCTTAGCCACTGGACCACCAGGGAAGTCCCAAGTTTCATAAGTTATGTTGTAAAAGTTCATAGATATAATCATTGGAAAGTTGTTTTCAAAAGCTTCATACACACACTCACACACATACGTAGACACACAAAAATGTCTAGTTGTCAGAATACACCAAAGCACACATCTACCTGCTCTTTCTCCTAGTAAATAATCATCTGTTACCTTTGGAGAATATCCTTGGTCGTTAGGCAACAGCGATTAGGAGATGACATTTTGGAAGATGAAAGGGAGGCGACATAAGACCTCGTGCCTCTCCAGTTCCCCATCCACTGGCCACACTGCTAGGACCACAATGGCCAGTAAACAAATTACAGCCTCTCTGTGGTCCTCTAGTTGCTAATTTCTCCTTCTTTCACCTGCCGATGGCTGGAGGGGAAAGAGCAACCCCATTCCTTTCCGCTATTAAAACACACACATCATGGTTAAACACTCAGTCTGGCTAACAGAGTGCTCATCAGAACTGAAACCAACAAGCAAAAGGCAAGTTACAGTTGTCTCTTGGAATCCATGGAGGCATCGGTTCAGAACCTCTACATGGATACCAAGATCCACAGATTTTCAAGCCTCTTAAATAAAATGGTGCAATATTTGCATATAAGCTATGCACCATCCTCTCAAATACTTATCTATCATTTTGGCTGTGAAGGGTCTTCACTGATGCTGGCTTTCTTCACTTGTGGCAAGCGGGAGCTGTGTTCGGGCTTCCCATTGTGTGGTGGCTTTTCTTGTTACAGAGCACAGACTCTAGGCACGTGGGCTTCAGTAGATGCAGCATGTGGGTTCAGAAGTTGGGGTGCATGGGCTTGGTTACTCCCTGGCATGTGGAATATTCCCAGACCAGGGATTGAACCCATGTCCCCTGAATTGGCAGGTGAATTCTTAACCACTGGGCCACGAGGGAAGTCCCTCTCAAATACTTTAAATCATCTCTAGTACAATGGATGTGCTATTTAAATGGTTGCCAGTGTATGGCAATTTCAAGCTGTGCTTTTTAAAATTTTCTGGAGTTTTTTTTTTTCCTGAATATTTTCTACCCATGGTTGGTGGAACCCACTGAGGCAGAACCCGTGGATGTGAGGAGTGGGTCCACTGTCCATGATTAACTGTCAACAGAATTAACAACACAACCAAATACATTGAGTGAAGTTTCTTTTGAATTCTTTGTTTCTTTAGGGAGTTAACTAACCCTTATTCCACCAAGTTCTTGGTTGACAAGATGGTGGAGCCCATAGGATTTCCTGATGGGCTGGATGTGGGGTCCTTGAATAAGAAAGAAGTGAAGGGCGTTTTTGAGGGTTTTGTTCTGGGCTGTTACAAGGCTCAGGCTGCCTTCAGCTGAGATGGGGAAGGCTGTGGATGGAGAAGGATTTGTGGGAAGGATCTAGAATTTAGTCTTGGCTATATTGAGTTCGCAGTATCAATTAGACTTACAAGTAGAGATGTGGAGATGGGAGGCAAAGCTATGAGTCTTTACCACTAGCCTCATCTGGGAAGCAACTAGTCCCTCTCTACTTTTCTATTATTAAAAAAAAAGCCTCACAATTCTGTGCCTATTATTTTACAGTGTAAAGTGATGAGGAATTAGGAAACTGCTAGATAGCAGGTGACAAATTGCAATCTGATGGGCCGACATGAACCTATAAAAATGTTATCAAGATGATATTAAACAAACTATTCCTTACTTAGCATCCAGGCAGGAAATTGGAGCCATTCTTGCTGGGATATCTCACACTTTGCTATTTTTCATTTAGATAATGCTATTTAAAGTTTAACAGGATTACTAGCAATTTGTCTTTCAAAATGAGGAACCTGATCGCTCGTCTCAGAACCCCCTCCTCCTAGTTTTCCATGAAAGGTATTTGACGCTTTTTGAAATTTCTGGAGTATTTTTTTGGCAAAGATTTTTTTGTTTCGTCTACCCCAAAGCTGCTTAAAAAACCAAACCACAACAGTTTCACATTTGTCTATGTGGCAGTTGGATGTGAGGGACACTTGGTCTGCCTACCTCCTGTGGCATGGCGTGTGTCAATGAGGTTTGTTGTTCTGTCCCAAAGCTCAGAGGAGTGCATGTCATATAACAGGAACCCAAGTCACATTTGTTGAATGAATGTTTCGTTTGTTTGGGAAGATGCCCTGACACCCACTCCAGAACTCTTGCCTGGAGAATTCCATGGATAGAGGAGCCTGGTAGGCTACAGTCAGCCCCCGGAGTCGCAATGGCATGATGAAGGGACTAACACCGTCACTTTTGCCTTATTTGTCTATATTGAACTTGCACTTGGGATGATATCCAGCACAGAATAGGCACAGAATTAACAACTCTTGCATCAGGCTGCTCAGGGTATAGGTAGATAAGAAACCTCTGCACAGAATCACATCAAAACAATTCACCAAATACCTTCTTTTTTCTCATAGATAATTTGGAGGCAGAGATGATTCTCTTTTCTAAGACTAGTTCAGTTCAGTTGCTCAGTCATGTCCTGCTCTTTACAACCCCATAGACTGCAGCACGCCAGGCTTCCCTGTCCATCACCAATTCCCAGAGCTTGCTCAAACTCATGTTTATCGAGTTGATGATGCCATCCAACCATTTCATCCTCTGTTGTCCCCTTCTCCTCCTGCCTTCACTTCAGGTGGTCAAAGTATTGGAGCTTCAGCTTCAGCATCAGCCCTTTCAATGCATGTTCAGCACTGATTTCCTTTAGGGTTGACTGGTTTGATCTCCTTGCAGTCCAAGGGACTCTTTTCCAGCACCACAATTCAAAAGCATCAATTATTCAGTGCTCAGCTTTCTTTATGGTCCAACTCTCACATCCATACTTGACTATTGGAAAAACCGTAGCTTTGACTACATGGATCTTTGTGGGATACATTGTATTTAAGATCTCTGTAGAACTTCCAAAAAATGCATCAGTGTATTCATAGGGGATGAAAGGCAAAGCATATAGCAGCATTTTTAAAGGCACAAATGAGAGGTTAAAGATGGGAGAAGAGAAAACAGCTATTTTTAAGCACCTAGAATGTATCAGCAATTCAGCAAGGCTTTTCCCAAAATAAGCTATTCCATGTAAAACTCACAACAACTTGGATTATTTACCACTCATTCATTGAGTGCCTACTATGCCCAGTCTCTGCACTTAGATAAGTGAGACATAGCTGATGCCTTAAAGGACCCCAGTGCAGGATTGATTGTGGCCATTTGATGGGAGGGGTGAGTCAGTCTAGGAAAAGTGAAGTGACTTGCTTAATTGTCATACAGCTGGGAGATGCCATAATTGGACAGCACAGTCATAAATAGGTGACTTTGAAGCAACTCCTTTTAAAAAAATTTATTCACTTTTTTCCCCATGTTTTTTTTTAAATTTTATTTTATTTTTAAACTTTATATAATTGTATTAGTTTTGCCAAATATCAAAATGAATCCACCACAGGTATACATGTGTTCCCCATCCTGAACCCTCCTCCCTCCTCCCTCCCCATACCCTCCCTCTGGGTCGTCCCAGTGCACTAGCCCCAAGCATCCAGTATCGTGCATCAAACCTGGACTGGCAACTCATTTCATACATGATATTTTACATGTTTCAATGCCATTCTCCCAAATCTTCCCACCCTCTCCATCTCCCACAGAGTCCATAAGACTGTTCTATACATCAGTGTCTCTTTTGCTGTCTCGTACACAGGGTTATTGTTGGAGGAAAATTACTTTACAATATTGTGTTGGTTTCTGCCATACATCAACATGAATCAGCCATAGGTATACATATGTCCCCTCCCTTTTGAACCTCCCTCCACCTCCCCCCACCCATCCACCCCTCCAGGTTTTCACAGAGCACCGGGTTTGAGCTACCTGCATCATACAGCAAATTCCCACCTGCTATCTATTCTACATACGGTCATGTGTATGTTTCCATGCTGCTCTCTCGATCCGTCCCACCCTCTCCTTCCCACACTGTGCTCACCAGTCTGTTCTCTATGTCTGCATCTCCATGTGCTTAGTCCCTTCAGTCATGTCTGACTCGCTGCAACCCTATGGACCATGGCCTGCCAGGCTCCTCTGTCCATGAGATTCTCCAGGCAAGAATACTGGAGTGGGTTGCCATTTCCTTCTCAGCCACATCTCCATTGCTGCCCTGCAAATGGGTTCACCAGTATCATCTTTCTAGATTCCAGACATATGCATTAATATACAAAAGTTTTCTCTTTCTGATTTACTTCACTCTGTATAATAGCCTCTAGGTCCATCCACCTCATTAGAACTGACTCAAATGCATTCCTTTTTATGAGAGCCACTCCTTTTTAATCTTCTATCTTGTGTCTATCAACCCTCCTCTCTGCCTGGGAGAGGGGAATGCTGCCAACGTTACAGAAAAATGAGAAAGACAACCGACCCACATGCTCCCGAGTCTGCTTGCAATTTTTAATGTTTCTGAACAAACACTGATCATATTACAAATCAGTCTTGGCAATTATTTAAAGCAGGACTTCTAAAGAACTCGTATTCAGTCACACGTCATGTTATCTTCTCAATATAGCTCTGTTTCTACTGAAGAGCTGGAATTCCAAGTCCTCATCTTTTCCGAATGCCTTTGTCACACGTGAGTGGTGTGCTAAGAAGCCAGACCACACAGGTGTCCCAGGAAAGATCCAGATGTCCAGGGGCAGGCGATGAACAACTGGCTTTCTCCTTTCTCCTCCCTCTCCGGATGACAGCCCAGAAATCCTGAGGTCTCTGCAGAGCAGGTACCAGGGTGTGTAATTTCCTCTTGGAAAAGGTTAGAGTGATTTTGGAAAATGCAGATCAGAGAAGGTTGGCCTTTAGAAATGAGGGCTTCTAGGTAATTTAACCTCTTAAAGTGAATGTTAATATTTACATTATCTTGTTAACATCTTTGTGCTTTCTTTTCCTCTTATCTATCCAAAGGTTCAATGTTCTAAACGGATGTTCCTTTGAGGGGAAACTGGTCTATGATGGCATCTCAGAGAAAAAGAGCACAGTTTCTGCAAATCTTTCCATCTGAATTTGAATCCCGCCATAGCTACTTGTTTTGCTGGATAATCTTGAGAATTGGAGATACTCTGGGCCATCAGCCTCCCAGCTGTAAAATGGGAACATGTTCCCTGGAAGGATTAAACTGCGATCATTTGCTGAAACTATCTACTGCCTAGCTCATTGAGTACCCACTGGTACCCAACAGTGTGGAACTATCATAGTTATTTTTGTGGTTAGTACATTTCATTAAAGATGACCTAGATGGGTGGGATGGGGGGGAGGGAGATCCAAAAGAGAGGGGATATACGTATACATATAGCTGATTCATCTCACTACACAGCAGAAACTAGCACAAAGTCATAAAGCAACTATATGTCAATAATTTGAAAATAACCATCACATATAGAAGCAAATTCACTCTTTTGTTCACTCTCTCTTTTAAAGGAGTTCCAGGATTGTCCATGTTGTTGTTGTTCAGTTGCCAAGTCATGTCTGACTCTTAGCGACTCCTGGGACTACCCATGAGATATTCCATCGACTGGCACCAGCCCTCTGGCATCCACAAGAGAGGCCATCATGACGTGGCTATGAACTCAAGACACCAGACCTGGGGGCTTCCCAGGTGGCGCCAGTGATAAAGAACCTGCCTGCCAATGCAGGAGACTTAAGAGACTTGGGTTTGATCCCTGGGTTGGGAAGAGCCCCTGGAGGAGGGTGTGGTAACCCACTCCAGTATTCTTGCCTGGGGAACTCTGTGGACAGAGGAGCCTGGTGGGCTCCATGGGGTCACAAAGAGTCAGAAAAGACTGAAGTTACTTAGCACTCACACACGCACCAGATCTGGGCTGAGTTCAGATCTTGGCAGTGCCACACGCCGGCTTTAGGACATTGAGAAGAACAGTTCACCTCTCCAGGACTCTGTTCTCCCTTCTCTCAATAGTCATAATGATGGCACCATCTCATGGGGTTCTCCTGTGCTTTAAGTTAGTTAATTTGTGATGGTGCCCAGTATATGCCTGGCAAGCACTCATGTGCATCACAGTGATTTTTATTTCATTAGAATGTGATTTTATACAAGGCATTACTGTAATGGGGAAAAACAAATCTGACTCCACATTGAATCTGTTTCTCTTACTCTAACCTTTGTATTCTATTGCTTTATCTTAAGTTAATCACTAAAGGGATGTTACTTATAGCTTAAAGTATACATACGGGCCCATCTCTGGGGACCCTGACTCCCAGACCTAAAATTAAGCTAAAATACCTTTGTGTAAGCTCCCAGGAAACATCTTGACCAGGCCCACCTGTAAATGGCTACAGGAAGAAAGAAATGAACACATCCCCTCCAAAGTCTGGTCTGAACTGGGAAATATTTGCAAAAACTTATTGCCATTTTGGGGCTTCCCTGGTAGCTCAGCTGGTAAAGAATCCACCTGCAATGCAGGAAACCCTGGTTAGATCCCTGGGTTGGGAAAATCCCCTGATCCCCTGGAGGAGGGCATGGCAACCCACTCCAGTATTCTTGTCTGGAGAATCCTATGGACACAGGAGCCTGGTGGGCTACAGTCCATGGGGTCACAAAGAGTCAGACACAACTGAGTGACTAAGTACAGCACAGCATTGCCTTTTTGGGCTTCCCAGGTAGCTCAGTGGTTTAGAAAAAAAAAAAAATCCCACCTGTCAAGGCAGGAGATCCCCTGGAGAAGGAAATGGCAACCCACTCCAGTATTCCTGTCTGGGAAATCCCATTGACAGAGGAGCCTGGCAGGCTACAGTCCATGGGGTCTCAAGAGAATCGGACAAGACGTAGTGACTAAGCAACCACAACAAAATTGCCTTTTTGCTTATCTCCTTCCCCTTGCCTCTTTGCCCGGTGAAAGAAACTAGCATCCAAATCCTGGCAAGGTGTTTCTTTGGGACACTGGTCTTCCATCTTCTCAGTCTGCTGGCTTTCCAGGTAAAGTCACTATTCTTTGTCCCAACACCTTGTCCCTTGATTGATTGCCCTGTTGTGCCGCAAGCAGTACAAGCTTGGACTCAGTAACACGATTATGAGCAACATTGCATGTGATATTATTCTCATTTGAAAGGTGGAGAAACGGAGGCATAAAGCAATTTGTAGGCACGGCCAACATCACACCATTAATGTGCATGCTCAATCTCTCAGACATGTCCGACTCTGCCTGACCCCATAGACTGTTGCCCACCAGGCTCCTCTGTGGGATTTCCCAGGCAAGAATACTGGAGTGGGTTGCCATTTCCTCCTCCAGGGGATCTTCCCAACCCAGGGATTCAACCTGTGTCTCCTGCGTATCCTGCACTGGCCAGCGGGTTCTTTATTACTTGGCCACCTGGGAGGTGGCAGTCAATGTGCAGTCAGCCAGCACCAGCCCAGCATTCTTTTGGGCTTCCAAAGCAGTCTCAGCAGCTTGAGCTCCTGCTAGGATTTCTTTCCCAGGGAGCTTTTCTGCACCGACTCCTCCACCCCATCACCAGGAAATGATGCTGTGAGCCATGCATCTTCTCAGACACACTCTGCTCTTGAAGAAACACTCCCAATGACTGCGACTGTGTTCCTCATGATTGCAACGTGTCATGACATTTCCAAGATGTAAGTTTCTTCAGAAAAGGCATTAGCACCAGGCGAGTGAAGCAGCTCATTTTTCAAACTTGGGGACTGTCGTTTGCCCTGCTCGATGCCACTGAAGCTTGAACGTGCTGCTTAGTGAGCGACAGCAGGTGACCTAAGTTCACCCCCATGGGTACGTGTTGCTGCTCTGCCTCCAGAAGATCTGCAGCTAAGAATGGGCAAATGTGCATGCACGAGCATCCACGCTCAGGCATGCACATGCCTTACACATGCGTCCCCTTCTATTTCAGGCTCTCCCATATTCCCAATTCCTATCTTCTCCCCTAAAGCATGTGACACTCCCCTCCTCCTCCCCTTCCTGTCCACCACTCACCACTTCTGGGATGTATTACATCCTTCAGCCAGGTTTTCAATTGCGAGCAAAAAGAAAACCAAACCTGCTGTTTACTAATTTAAGTAGCAATGGAATTTACTGGAAGACTCTTAGCATACAGAATCAGCAGCCTCAGGAAACAGGAGCAAACGAAGGCAATACGGTTGGGACCATGGGTTAATTCATCTGCAGCAGCGGTCCAGGATGGGGAACTTGGTGCTGGGTGGGTACCATTCTCACATTGAAGATGGATATAACCATGTGCCCCTTTGATGCACCTGATTGGCTGAATCTCAATTATCCTGGGTGCACCTGATTGGTTGAACCTCAGTTAGTCCTGAGTGGATGTATTTGATTGGTTGAACCTCAGTCATGTGCCCCTAATACAGCCGTAAGGGAGCCTGAGAAAGTGGGTAATGGCTGTGTTCATTTCCTACAGCTGTTATAACAAAGTACCACAACTGAGTGGTTTAGAAAACAGAAGTTTATTGTCTCACAGTATTGGAGGCTAGAAGTTTGAGATTGGGCTGCCAGCATGGTCAGGTTCTGATGAAGTCTTCTGGGTTACAGACCGGAGACTTCTTGCTGAATCTTCACATGGCAAAGAGGCAGAGAGAAGAAAACTCATGACTCTCTCTTTTTTTAGGAAGCAAACTCATGACTTTTTTTTCCAAAGATTTTTTTGATGTGGACCATTTTTAAAGTCTTTATTGAATTTGTTACAAGAGTGCTTCTTTTTATGGTTTGGTTTTATGGCCTCAAGGCATGTGGGATCTTAGCTGCCTGATCAGGGATCAACCCTGTACCCCCTGTGTTGTAAGGTGAGGTATTAACCACTGGGCCATCAGGGAAGTCCCTCTCTTCATGACTCTTAAATTGGCACTAATCCTATTTGTGGGGGCTCCAACCTCATGACCTCATTTAGTCTAAACTACATCCCAAAGACCCCACCTCCTAATACTGTCAGCTAGGGAGTAGGTGTCAACATATACATTCCAGGGGAACACTAGCATTCATTCCATAACACCACCTTTCACACGTAAAACATTAGCAGAGGGCCATAGGAAAATATCTATTTTAGCTAATTCATTTGACCCATCAAGGATGCTTAGCTTCTCTGATTCTGCTCACCTGTAGCACCTCCTACTAGCTTCAGGCTCAGGAGCAGCGTACAAGGGCAGCTACTTCTTTCTGTATCACTGCTTATCTCCTGGAGCCCAGGGGAAACCTTCTTTGGTGCTTACTTCTTAACTGTGCCCTTATTTAAATGTGATCGGCAACTCTGCCTCTGATCACCCAGGCTGGGATGAAGACATCGTTTGGCTTCTGTAGGATGAGTTTAGCAGATAAACCCAACACCTACATGGACATCTCCCATCGCTCATCTCATGAAAATCTTTCTCATGTCCGTGGGCTAAGACCACAGTACGTCCTGTATCCTTTTTGAAACCTAAAGAGTTTGTGGATCACCAGAAAAGGGCTGCATGTGAACTGCAAGCTCTAGTTCCAGATTTGATGGGGAAGGAGAAAAAAAAAGAAGTGCTGTGTGAACGAGGAAGGATTTCCAGCATAGGTTGATGAACAGCAGGATGGGGAAAGAAAAACTAGGGGGACCCATTTGCGGTTCACAGGGGTCTCCATCTGGGGTGAACTTATGTTTAACATTAATAATTGTTAAATGATATATCAATCAGATTAATAAAGCTTACAATATTTAGGGCATTTCACTTGCTAGAATCACTGGCATCTGTGCCTATTAAAAATGACAGATGATTAGGATATTCTAAAGTTTGGTGGGATCTGCTAGCTAACAAGGTAGAATTAAAATTTACATCTTGTTCCAGCATAATGAAGATAATTAAAAAGAGTGATAAAACCCTTTGATTAACCCTCATCTCCTCTTGCATAGCATTTTATTATGCAAATGAAACCTCCAACACTGTAAACTTAATACCAGTTAAGAATATGAATCTGTTCTCAGTTTCAAAGTACAGAGATATATGCGTATGTTTAAAATATTTGATGGAGGTTGGAGATGGGGTCCATTTTTGCAATAAAGTGGAACTCAGGAGTGCACGTGGCAAGGGGCAAAGTTCCGTCTCCATTTGCTCCTGTCTCGAGTTCTGCCCCCCTGGGCCACCCACACTATTTTCTCAATAGCATCTGTTTGGTTGTTTAATTACCTGTTCTGCTGTGCTTTTGAAGATGCCCAGATCCCTGCCAAACCAGAATGGCTATGTCACCCCATGAAGGGTTGGTTTACAGCCTTTCTTTTTATTTCCTGAATTAAAAGACCCATGACAGTGACTTTAGAAAGCAGAAAATTCTACCATATGACCCTGCAATCCCACTCCTGGGCATATATTTGGAGAAAGCCATAATTCAGAAAGATACATGCACTCCAATGTTCACTGAAGCACTATATACAATAGCCAAGACATGAAAGTAATATAAATGTCCATCGACAGATGAATGAATAAAATATATATATATATATATATATATATATATGTTTTATATATAGTTAAGCCATTCAAAGGAGGGAGACAGGGACTTATATTTGATATCCTGTGATAAACCATAATGGAAAAAATATGTAAAAGAATATACATATGTGTGTGTATATGTGTGTGTGTGTGTATATATATGTATATATATATCATTTTACTGTACAGTAGAAATTAACACAGCATTGTAAATCGAATAAACTTCAATAAAATTTAAAAAATAATAAAATGTTGCCACTTGCAGCATCATGGATTGATCTAGAGATTATCATACTAAGTGAATTAAGGCAAACAGAGAAAGACAAATACCATATGATATCGCTTATATGTGGAATCTAAAATACGACACAGATGAACTTCTTTACAAAACAGAAACAGATCACAGACATAGAAACCAAACTTACATTTATCAAGGGGAAAGGCTGGTGGGGAGGGATAAATGAGGAGTTTGGGATTAGAATATCTGACTTTTTGCAACCTCATAGACTGTAGCCCACCAGCTTCCTCTGTCCATGGGATTTTCCAGGCAAGAATACTGGAGTGGGTCACCATTTCCTACTCCAGGATATCTTCCTGACCCAGGATTAAACCCCCACCTCCTGAATTGGCAGGTGGATTCTTTACCACTTCACCTTCTGGGAAGCCAGTAATGTATACACACTACTATTCTCTGGTGGCTCAGTGGTAAGGAATATGCCTGCCAATGCAGGGGACATGGGTTTGGTCCCTGAGTCAGCAAGATCCCCTGTAGTAGGAAATGGCAACCCACTCCAGTATTCTTGCCTGGAAAATCACATGGACACAGGAGCCTAGTGAGTTACAGCCCATGGGGTCGCAAAAGAGTTAGACATGACTTAGCAACTAAGCAAGAACAATATATATATAATAGATAATCCATAAGGACTTACTACTGTATAGCACAGAGACCTCTACTCAATATTCTATAATAACCTATAATGGAAAAGAATCTGAAAGGAATGGATATATGTTAGGTACAGCGGAAGTGTTTTGCTGTACACGCAAAATATTGTGAATCAACTATACTCTAATATAACATATACATTCAGTTTTAAAAAGTGAGAAATCCCTTGTCTGGCGATATTTGAGGTTAGGGGAAAGAGAGATTAGGAAGCCCCGGGGAGAAAACTATTTTTTAAAGAGCTACTGTTTCACTGTGTAATCTCTCACCTCCCGAGGAAGCATTTCTCCCCCTCCAGTGGTGTTAAAGGGAAGCCTGGGATTGCAGAACCCTCCAAGAGGGGCTGGACTGGTTTAAGAAAGTCTACCTTGGTTAATTGAATCAATTAGTAGGAAAATAAGAATTTTTTTTTCCATTTGCCAGATTTCTCTGTACCCTTTTGCACATTTTGTTCACTGTTCTGCATCTTCACTCTGGAAAGTAAAAGAGCCTTTACTTTTACATGATGAGAAGTCACCAACATTAGCAGGAGGAATCTGAGTTAGCTTCTAGGAGCCATTCTTCAAAGATCGTTGACACCCAGAGACACCTGCAGAGATGACGTGGTTGGCAGTGTGGACGCCTGGGATAGGGCGTGCAGCCTTGTGGACTTGGGAGAGGAGGAAGCTGAGAAGCTAAAGAGGAGAAACTAGCCCTGCAGGAAGGAATGCTGAGGCAGGAAGGGAACCAGTGGAGAGATGTTTTAAAGGAAGCCGTAGAAACGAAGCCCGCACGAAAATGTAGCAGAGAGGCAGAGAGAGCTGGGCCACGAGCCCAGGAGTGTGGACAGCAGCAGAAGCTGGAAGAGGCAATGATGAAACTCTCCAGGGGAGAGGATGGCCCTGCGGACACCCTGATTTTTATGTCTAGCCTCCAGAATTAGAGAGAATACATTTCTGTAGTTTGAAGTTGCCCACGCAGTGGTCATTTATTATAGCAGCCACAGGAAACTAACATGGCCTCTGGAATTAGGAAGTAGATGAAGAGGGGACCAGGGCGAAGGGGAGGGTGCTCACATCTCCCAGAGCTCAGGTGCATTCCTGAGCTCAAGCAATGGACCTCGGGCCTTTCTGATGGTGGTCATGTTGCCTGCGTGTTCCCATCCTGAAAATGGGACTAACAGTAGGGGATGACAGAAGATGAGAAGGTTGGATGGCATCACTGACTCAATGCACATGAGTTTGAGCAAACTCTGAGAAATAGTGAAGGATGGGGAAGCCTGGGGTGTTGCAGTCCATGGGTCACAAAGAGTCGGACTCAGCTGAGCGACTGAACAAGAACAACAGCAGTACCTACCTCACAAGGTTGCTGGGTGGATTAAATGAGTGTAAAGGTCTCAAAATATTTGGCACAAAAGCTGCACTTTTTCAGTATTGGCTTTTGTTTTCTGCTATTCTTGCTCCTGTTATTTCTTATTTTTATTATTCTTATTTGCCAGAATTTATGTGTCTTGATTATCACAGAGCCGATTTGAATAATTTCATTTGTGAATGTATTTATGGGAAAAAAAAGACTAGAAGTCCATTCTCTAAAATACTATAAACAGTTATTACTGGCTGATAAGTTTATCATATAATTTTATTTGCTTCTGTAGGCTTCTATTTTCTAAAATTTCAGCAATGAACACATATGACTTTGCTAATAAGAACTTTTTGGTTTTTATGAGTGCTCTGTATGAACTCTTTTTTTTTTTTTTTGTCTAGAAATTTCTGATGTGTTATCTCAAATCAACAAAACACAAAAATAGTTGCTTTCCCAGGTCTGTTCCCCACATGTTTGAACTTTTTACCAAAGTTAAGAAACCTCAATCCAGGCAACTGCAGTGTCAGTGAATTGACAGAGAACACGATATATGCTATTTTTGATGAAAGTCTCAGATTTGTAAGAATTTGAAATTAATCACTGGAGAAAGAAGATGGAGTGGCAGGGTGCAGAGAACAGATGTGGAAATCAGTTTTAAAGGTTTGCCAGTGGACCTGAATAAGATTCTGGGCTCCTCAACTATCCTATTTCCCCAGTTTGTGCTTGAAATCCTGCCCTTGAGGACTGGGTCCTCTGGTTCAGTGCTTTCTTCTCCAGGGAGATGATGTCTGGGAAGAGAAAACCATGTTCACGATAGACTAGGGCTTATGAACCAGGAGATGACTGATGTTCGGGGCTGGCTAATTCTTTGTTCTGGGGGCTACCCCTTGGCATCGCAGGCTGTTGAGCAGCCTCCCTGGTCTCTACTCACTTGATGCCAATAGCACCTCTTCTCTCAGATACGACAACTCAAGGTGTCTCTAGACATGGCTACGTGTCCCCTGGTGAGCAGAGTGGTGGCAAAATCACCCCCTCCTCCAGCTGAGAACTGTTCCCCAAAGCAGTATCTAAGGCTTCTTCCTTCGAATTTTGTTTGTTTTTATTGGAGGATGATTGCTTTACAAAGTCGTGGTGTTCTCTGCTGTACATCAAGGTGGATCAATCACAATTACATGTATATACATATACATATATATATATATATATATATATATATATATATATATATCTCCTCCCTCTTGAGTGCCCTTCTCCACCCATCCCACCCCTCTAGGTCATCACAGAGCAGCAGGCTGTTTCCTGTGTTATACAGCAGCTCCCCCTTAGGTACCTATTTTACACATGATAGTGTATATATGTTAAGGCTACTTTCTCAATTTTTCCTAGACTCATCCTGTGGATTCTGCTTAGGGAAAACCTGGGCTCAGACTCAGTTGCTACAGAGCATTTTAAAAAATATTTTTATTTATTTATTTATTTATTTATTTATTTATTTATTTTTGTTTGTTTTTTTTTTTTTTTTTATTCTTCCAATTTTATTTTATTTTTAAACTTTACATAATTGTATTAGTTTTGCCAAATATCAAAATGAATCCGCCACAGGTATACATGTGTTCCCCATCCCGAACCCTCCTCCTCCTCCCTCCCCCATACCATCCCTCTGGGCCGTCCCAGTGCACCAGCCCCAAGCATCCAGCATCATGCATCGAACCTGGACTGGCAACTCGTTTCCTACATGATATTTTACATGTTTCATTGCCATTCTCCCAAATCTTCCCACCCTCTCCCTCTCCCACAGAGTCCATAAGACTGTTCTATACATCAGTGTCTCTTTTGCTGTCTCGCATAATCGGGTTATTGTTACCATCTTTCTAAATTCCATATATTCTGCTTAGTTATACTGTATTTATGTTTTTCCTTCTGGCTTACTTCACTCTGTATAATAGGCTCTGGTTTCATCCACCTCATTAGAACTGATTCAAATGTATTTTTTTAATGGCTGAAACTCCATTGTGTATATTTTATCCATTCATCTGCTGATGGATTTATTTTTGGCTAATAAACAGTGCTTATTAAATTTATTTATTTTAATTAGAGGCTAATTACTTTAAAATATTGTATTGGTTTTGCCATACATCAACATGAATCCGCCACGGGTGTACACGTGTTCCCAATCCTGAACCCCCCTCCCACCTCCCTCCCCACTGTTTATAAAAAATATTTTTAAATGTAATTATTGTGTTGGGTCTCAGATGTGTCAAGCGAGATTTTTTTGCTTTAGTGTTCGGACTCTCTGGGTTTCCCAGGTGGCTCAGTGGATAAAGAATCCACCTGCAATTCAGGAGAGGCAGGAGACATGGGTTCAATTCCTGGGCCAGAAAGATTCCCTGGAGGAGGGCATGGCAACCCACTCCAGTATTCTTGCCTGGAGAATGCCATGGACAGAGGAGCCTGATGGGCTACAGTCCATAGTGTCAAAAAGAGTTGGATATGACTGAAGTGATTGGGCATGCATGCACACACAGACTCTCTAGTTGGGGTGCCTGGGCTCAGCAGTTGGGGCATGTGAGTTCAGAAGCTCTGAAGCACGTGAGATCCTAGTTCCCTGACCAGGGATCGAGCCCACGTCCCTGGCACTTCAAGGAGGATTCTTAACCACTGGATCACCAGGCAAGTCCCCTGAATATTTTCTCTAAGAGAGACATCAGTTAGATGAAATCCTGTGTGTTGTGGATTCAGAATGTCCAGGTTGCTTCACAAGTCTTATCATTCATGAGCCATGGGGCCTTTAACAAGATGTTCAACTCCTCCAGTATACAGTTTCTTCACTATAAAATAGGGTTAATGACATCAACATTTACAAACTTTTCTGTAACTAAGAGATAATATCTAGGCCACATGTCTGGCATATATCAGGGCTTCATAAATACCCAGTCCTTTCCCTGCCAATTGGTTAATGTGTTTCAAAAAGAAAGAAATTAATTATGCTATAAAATTGACCCTTCTTATAAAAAACTCACCAGCCATATTATATACACAATCAGACCCAGGTTTTCCAAATCTATGGTGCCCCCTCCCTACAACTTCCAGTAAAAATAAAACATGGAAACTAAGCTGATGCAAAATGATGATTTATGTTTGTTCTTTTTGTAGAGTAGGAGGGTCTAAACAGAAAGTCCTTATCACGGAGCCTCAGCTGCAGAAGGAATCCTTTAATCAGGACCATCCTCCTGGAAGAATAATAGAGATTTAGGGCCAGACTCAAGTTACTGAGCAAGGAGAAAAATACTGCCAGGGGCTACTCTGCTTCTTCTTGTTGGCTGCCAGTGGCTGTAAGCTGCTTCCACTGTCTTTTTTTGAAGTCTGGAGATATATGAGTACAGCCTAATTAAGTAGTTGTGGGCTGAGAGAATTTATTTTGTCAAACTCATGGCAGAGAAGAAAATGTGTCAACAGTGGTGATGAAGAAAGCTCACCTCTTTAGCACCCACGGTCCCTCTGGCCATCCTGGGTTTTCCTTGTGGTGACACCCACTTAGCATCTATAGGAGGGATGGTCAATATGTCTGAGGGTATCTGTACTTCTGGTTTCCCTACCCTGTGGCAATAGAGAACTTAGGTCTAAAGTTAGAGTGAATTGGGTTTAAATCTGGGATCAGTTGGTTATCAGCTTGGCAACCTTGAGAAAGGGACAACTTCCTTGAGCCTCAGCTTTCCCAGCTGAACAGTGGGGAATATTGAGCTTAGCTAAATTAATTAAGTCAACATTTATAAAACACTTGCTATGTGCAAGGTGCTAATTTGGGTGCTAGGATGAAAAACAAAACAAGAGAAAACAAAACAAGCAATTATCACAGAGCTCATATTCAGTGATGCACAGGTAATGTTGAACAGATGAGTCACATACGCACACATCAAAAGGCCTTATTGGTAATATTTGCCCTTTCTGTAGTCTAAACATTCCCATTATGGCTGACTTCAAGCTACTAAGAACATTGCCAAATGAACAATTAGGAAGTGATGACCACACAAAGAGACGCGGGTTCAATCCCTGGGTTAGGAAGATCCTGTGGAGGAGAGCATGGCAACCCACTTCCATAGTCTTGCCTGGAGCATCCTCATGGACAGACGAGCCTGGTGGGCTACAGTCCATAGGGTAGCAAAGAATTGGACAAACTGAAGCACACACCCAACCACACATTACTAAGAGGCACCATGGGAAGACTATATTAGGAGCCATTATATCTTGGGTGTTGCATATGACTTGAGTTATGATAGAAAGAGTGGGATTTTTGAGTTCCAACTTTTCACCAATCAAACCATCAAAATAAACTGTTATAACAAAGGAATTTAGTAAAGCTGCATAATATGAAAACAACACATAAAAATCAGTCAAACTTCACTATACCGACAATGAAGCACCAGAAGGAAAAATTAAGAAAGCAATTCCATCCACACGGGCATCAAAAAGAACAAAACACCCAAGTACGAATCTCACCAAAGATGTGAACGATGGGCCCACAGAAAACTGTGTCACCAAACAAAGAAACTGAAGTCATGAATCAGTAGAAAAATATTCCATGGTCATGCACTGGAAGAATGGCATTTAAATGTTCATCTGAACAAAGCAGTGTACACATTCGATTCAAACCCTGCTGCTGCTAAGTCGCTTCAGTCGCGTCCGACTCTGTGCGACCCCATAGACGGCAGCCCACCAGGCTCCCCCGTCCCTAAGCAACTTCAAATAGCATTTTTCGCAGGAACAGAAAAATCTATCCCATCATTTGTAGGGAACAACAAAGCACTCAGAGTAGCCAAGTGATCACAAGAAAGAAGAACACAGCTGGAGGCATCTGGATCCTTGATTTCAAACTACACCACAAAGCTACAGCAATCAAAAAAGTGTGATATTGGCACAAAAATTGGCACATGGACCAGAGGAACAGAGTAAAGAGCAACAAACCCACAGGTATGTGGTCAGTTAACTTACAACAAAGCTGTCAAGGACACACACTGCCGGGAAGGACAGTCCCCCTTTAATAAATGGTGCCAGGGAAACTAGACACCATACACCAAAGGACGGTACTGGACACTGCCTATACCACACACAAAACTGACTAAAATCCACAATGGTCCACATCAAGCCTTTCCTCTGCTGGCTTCTCTGAAAATGGACCTGCTCTGCAATAATCTGCACACAGGAAACTGCTCACTTTTTCCTTACCTTTTACTCCTGCGTAGATGCCTCCCACTAGGTCCTGAAGATACTGAGTTCCTGTCTGCATGTATGCTGCCCACCTTTGTCCAGAAGCTGAAGCTCCAGTCTGTCCTGAGGAAACTGACCTGTCAATGTTGACATGTCCTGGCATTGTCCGGAAGCCGAAGCCCTGGCAGATCCTGAGGAGGTCAAGCTCCTGACCACTGCATGAGGAGCCAAGTTCAAGTGCAGAATTAAGTCCTCCAGCTGAACATTGCAGGAACTGCAAAAATCAGAGGTTGGCTTGGTGATCCCTGTTGGCCACTTGGGAAGTGCAAGCCCCAGTTCAGTGCTGAGAAGCGCAAGCCTCAGTTCAAGTTCAGTTGAGTTGAGTTCAGTGGAGGCCATGCTCCCAGCTGGCAGGCATGCTGAATCCACTCAGTTAATTCAAACTGAAATGGAGCCCCAGATTCAAGACAAGCCACACACTAAGGATGGCCTGTAGCATCTTCAGTATTTAGACATGGGCTTTCCCTTGTGGCTCAGCTGGTAAAGAATCCACCTGCAATGTGGGAGACTTGGGTCTGACCCCTGGGTTGGAAGATCCCCTGGAGAAGGGAAAGGCTACCCACTCCAGTATTCTGGCCTGGAGAATTCCATGGACTGTATAGAGTCGTACACGACTCAGCGACTTTCACTTTTGAAGAACCAGATCCAGTTCTCACAAAAGCGTGATTCTAATCACCCTCGGAGGAGTCCATGTGTACTTCAGAGGCACTGAGATTGTGTCAGGAGTTACTCTGTCTTCGGTTTGGGGGATGACCTTTTCCTCCAGGTGGCACCTCCCAAAGCAGGTCCTGAGAAACCAGGCTCTTATCAGCGTGGACAGACCCCCTCGTGGTCCTGAAGCCAAAACCCTGGCAAGTCCTAAGGAGACTGAGGTCAGGTCAGCATGGATGCTGACCTGCTGTGTCCCAAAGCAGAGCCCTGGCAGTACCTGTGTCTGCTGCTGCTGTTCAGTCGCTCAATTGTGTCTGACTCTTTGCAAGCCCATGGACTGTAGCCCACAGGATCCTCTGTCCATGGGATTTCCCAGGCAAGAATACTGGAGTGGCAACCTGTTTTCAAACAAACAAAAAAGACAAAAATTGTAATACATTGTCATTGTGTTTTGAGTACTTTTCTCACATTTTTATGCATATGTTTTTATTTGTATATATTTAAGCAAATATTTGTTTTCCTTCCTCTCTGAATCCCTTGTCATAAAACATAAAGACATATTAACTTTATATCACAGTGTCTGAGAGTTGTTAATTTTTTATGAGAGCATTAAAGTTTCAGCATGTCAAGGAGAAGAGTGAACATTATCTAAGGACTTTGCATCCTCTTTTGAAGAAAGGGTTAGTGCGTTTTCGGCTTTCTGCAGGATAGTTGTATTTTGTGAGGGGGAAGTATGAAGTATGATTTTGCTATTGACCTTATTTGGAGGTGAAGGGTGGGTTCAGGAGATGTGTCTGGGTATTAAATTTGTGAAAGGTCTTAAGAGCGAAGACTGAGATTTCCAGAAGAGAAAGGTCTGCTTCCAGAGCTCAACGTAGAAATGCTGCCTGAGTTCCAGCTTTCAGACTCCAGCTCTCAAGTGAATCCCCAACCTTGCCTGTAGATTTCCAACTGGTCCTCATTATGGTGCATGCATGCTAAGTCACTTCAGTCATGTCTGACTCTTTGTGATCCCAGGCATTGTGACCTGTTGCTCCCTAGGCTCCTCTGTCCATGTGATTTTCCAGGCAAGAATACTGGAGTGGGTTGCCATGCTCTCCTCCAGGGGATCTTCCCAGCCCAGGGATTGAACCCCTGTCTCTTATGTCTCCTGAATTGGCAGGCAGGATCTTTATTGCTAGTGCCACCTGGGAATCACCAACCCCCCCTCCCCATCATGATAAGTCAATTCCTTGAAATAAACTCTCTCTCTTTAGCTCCATTTGGTTTTGTTTCCCTGAAGAACTAATACAGATTTGGTATTTCCTGACACCAAGCAATGGAGTCAATGATCAGATTAAGAGAATATATGCAAGGAACAGGGGTCTGGGGGGTTCTGAAGTTGATGCCCTCTGAGTGTTCTCATGCATCATGTGTGACAGGATCTAGGTAAAATTGTGGGTGTGCTGTGTCTCAACCCCAGGAGCTCAGCACTTTGGCCTCCACCCGAGGACTCCTAATCTAGACGGGTTCCAATGGGGCCACTGGGTCTGTTATTGTGCTTTCCAGCAGGAGGTGGGGACCTGGCATGAAATGGAGCAGAGTGTCCACCCATTCCTCCCACTCCCCCCTCACGCTGGTGTCACCTAACCTTGACCTCAATGGATGCTGTCGTAAAGGGTGTGTTCATACTGCACAGACACAGGGAGCAGCAAGGGGGTGGGAAGGGGCTTGTGGCAGAGGCGGCGGATGAGAGAAGCTGGATGTGGACCAAGAAAGGAGGGAGGAAAGAGAGCTCAGTGAGATGGCAGAGCAAGGAAGGAGAGGCACTGAGTCCGTCCTTCCCTGTGATCTGACTTACCTGATCATCCACTCCAGCATCTGCAAGGCAGTTTTTACCATTTCAAGTTTCTAAGATGAGCAAGTGATCTCAGATATGTTAACTGGTTTGTGCATGGCTACAGGGGTGCAGTGGTAAAGAATTCACCTGCCAATGCAGGAGATGCAAGAGATGCAGGTTTGATCCCCTGAAGAAGGAAATGGCAACATGCTCCAGTATTCTTGTTTGGAGAACCCCATGGACAGAGGAGCCTGGTGGGCTGCAGACCCCATGGGGTCACAACGAGTGGGGCATGCATACACCCCAAGATCAGGATGTATGGAAACAAGATTTGAACTTGTTTGGAACTCAAACAAGATTTGAACTCTCTGACTCCAGAATCCTTTCATCTTAGGGAAGAGGAGTAGAGACAGGCAGTACTCTTGTTTGGAGAACCCCATGGACAGAGGAGCCTGGTGGGCTGCAGACCCCATGGGGTCACAACGAGTGGGGCATGCATACACCCCAAGATCAGGATGTATAGAAACAAGATTTGAACTTGTTTGGAACTCAAACAAGATTTGAACTCTCTAACTCCAGAATCCTTTCATCTTAGGGAAGAAGAGTAGAGACAGGCAGATGAGATATTGCAAAAACAAAGCTCTTTCTATGCACTTTTGGGCACTGGAGTTATTCTTTCAGTCAATATAGGTAAGTGTCCCAAGGTAGCAAAGAAAGAAAAAAGTGACAACTTCCCCCCAGGCCTCTGCTGTGTAAGTATCTGTGTCAGGGTCTGAGGATACAGTGGAGGGAAAAGCAGACCCTGTCCTTGACCCCTGACTCCAATTACATGTATGTTATACTGCTTTACAGTGTCCCAGAGATCTCTGCTGCTGGTTTTTTTTTTTAATGAGTCAGTCTAGATAATTTTATTGAATTTGATTTTTCTATGATGTATTTTCACTACGACTAGCCTACAAATAAGCCCATTTGCTGTCTTCTTCCTCAAACATATTTTTTCGTTCTGACATCTCCATTTGTTTCTTTGGTCATGTTTTCCCTCTCTGTTGGAATGATTATTATTTCCTATGCATTGTCCACTTTTTTCACTAGACGCTTCAACAGGTGGAGAATAAACTACTTTTATGCTAATTCTCACGTTTGGGTCATCTGTGAGTTCACTGACCATTTCCCCCATCCCCCTAGTTTCTGGGTCACATTGTCCTTTTAAAAAATATCTTGTAATTATGTCTAAGAGATATGGTATATAAAAGATGAGTAGATGTGGATTAAGTCCTGTCTAACCCTGGATGAAGGTTTGCCCCTTCCTCTCACCCAGAAGATTGGGGTGGAGGGGTGGTCATCCTCTTTCATCTCATCCCCGTGTTACAGGGTCAGGGTTGAGATGTAGCTTCAGGTCACTGTGGTTGTAAATGTTTTACTGGTGAGATGAAGACTCTCCCTTCAGCAGGGCTTGGGATCCAAGTCCAAGCAAAACTTCCTGGCTCTCTCTTTGCTTCACGAGCAAGGCTCCAGCTTCTGTGGACCCGTAGGGAGCACTCTCTCCTCCACTGTCCACCTGCCTGCTTTCAAGCTTCTGAAGCCATTTGCATCCTCCAGCCTCCAGTGAGCCACACCTTAGACCCGTGGGACGCTCAGGTACTAGTAGCAGGTGGGCACGCCTCGGGTGACTGTGAGTCCTCCCAGCCTGTCCCCAGCCTCCTGTGAGCAGCTCTGCAGTTCAGACATCAATGGAAATGCTGGAGAGACAAGTCTCCGACAGTGAATCAAGAAGCAGTTGCTAAAATAGGGGAGAAACAGATGCTAAAAAGCCAGTGATTCCTCACTGCATCATGATGGTACCCCACGCATGTTAAAAAAAGTAACTTGGACTAATCTGGCTCAAGCTGATGTCTCCAGCTTCTTTTGCTTTTCTTTAGCTTCCATCTTACTTTCCAATCACGCTGAATCATATGCAATTCCCAAGACTTGTTTTTTTTTCTTTCCAAAAAGAAGCACTTTTAATATTTCTCTGCCATCACCCCATGGATGCCTCTTTATCCTTCAAAATTCCATTCCAAGTAGACCTCTTCAAGCACGCCATCCCTCGGTCTGATACAGAAGGCCAGCCTGTTTTATTCCTCTGTGCTCACCTTTCTCAGAGCCTTTCGTCACACTTTACTTTGATTGCTGTACAAGCCCATCTCCTACCCTAGACTCTGTGTTGCATGTGGGGCTTCCCCCCTGGTGGTGTGAAGAACCCGCCTGCCAATGCAGGAGATAGAAGAGACGTGGGTTCAATCCCTGGGCTGGAAAAATCCTTTGGAGGAGGACATGGCAACCCAATCCGGTGGAGAATTCCATGGACAGAGGAGCCTGGCGGGGTACAGTCCATGGGGTCGCAAGGAGTCGGACATAACTGAAGCAACGTAGCATGCACACATGCATGGTGGTGGTGGGTGGGGGAGTGCCGGAAGCCATGCCCCATTTCAACTAGTATCCTTAGAATCTAACAGAGCACCAGAAACATGCCAAGGACTATTGACAAGAAAAAAGCACCGAGGTTCCTCTCTTTAACAGCCTCATCTGAGTATCTGCTTCTTTCCCAGCGATCATGACCACATTTATCATCTCTCAAGAGGACCCGACCTCTCTCAGAGTCTATGCTACCATTACTGAGTACTTCCTGGCTGCAAGAACTTTCCAACAATTATTGCCTGCAATCCCCACCAGCCCTATGAAGTCAGTGCCACCAACATCTCTTTGTTCACAGATAAGGAGGCTGAGGATGTTCTGGTGTCTTGTGAGAAAGCTAAGATTCCATCCGCACATCTATGCTAAGCTCAATTCCAGATTCCACGCTTCCACGAACAGACCCCAGTCTTCCCTGTCTGCCCCCCACCCACCCCTCCTCTTCTCTCTCCTCCTTCTCTTTCTGCCTCTGACTCTAAACTCAATGATCGGTTGATCAGCGGAGCTCATCCGTCTGGCGGTCGACAGGCAGCGCCTCACAGCTCTGGTTTTTCCTATTCCGCTTCTGTATCATTCAGCAGCTCCTGTTTCCCCTCTGAGGTCACCCTTAAAGGTCTATGTGTCATGTCTCTCATTTCTGCCTTGTCGAGGAAATCTTGCCAGTGCATCTATCAAAGTAATCATCACAAGCCTGATGTAAGAGTATGGTTCCTCTCACATTTTTCATTACTAGATAATTTATTAATATCCTTCCCGAGGAGCACTAGATTTATCTTGATAAAACTGCTATCAGCAGCGACACAGGCAATGCCACTGGGATGTGCCAGGAAGAGCCGTGCATTCACCTCCTTCACCCCTTAATGCCTCGGGAAGCCCAACCCGGAGCCAGCCCAGGGGGCTGCCAAGACCCAAAACATTTTATCATTTTGATAAAGTTGACCCGGGGCAGCCTCGGAGGGATTGCTACCTATCTCCCCTTTCTTTTCTGCTTGTGGCAAACACAGAATGGTCTCTGTATTGGAAAGGCAGGTAGCAAGGGGTGGATAAATTACCTTCAGAAACTTCACTATTTATCTCGTTTTCATTCGCGCATCCGTGGTGAACAACTTCACCTCTCAGCTCAAGTGGGCTTTCTGGGAGGGTCTGTGTCTGCAGTGGGGGGTGGATCTCTGCCTTATCGCTGCGGCAGCCGCGGGGTGTGGGTTCTTTAGGTCCAGGAGGTAAAGCAGCCCCTGCTTCCCCCTCTGCATGCTCCCTTCCAGTCCTCCTCCCTCCAGGAAGAGAGAAGAACAGGCAGAGACAGCCCCTCTGGCTTGCCCTGCCAATCATTCACAAAAGTGAAAATGCAGGAAGCCTCCTGCATGCGGCAGCTGCCTTCAAAGGCTTCTGGCGGACATGGACGCAGGGGTGTATTCCAGAAGGGGAGCAGCGTCTCTGTGGTCCTGTATTTGCTGCAATTCAGAGCATCTCTTTTGTAAACTGGGTTGCATGGTTCATTTCTCTCAACATCACCCCTCTCCAAAAAGTAAATAAATTAAAACATGCATACATGCTCCAAGAGGAAAATGGGGGTATCAGAGAATCATTTGGGTGCTTCGGGGTGCGAAAACAGATAACCCATGTGCATTATTGGTGGAAGAGCCAGTGGTTTGCCAACTGGGAAGAAGTGTCTGCTCCCCATTAGATACAAACCCTGTATCTAATAACTAATCTGTGTGTATGTGTGAAGGGCTTCCCAGGTAGCGCTAGTGGTAAAGAACCCACTTGCCAATGCAGGAGACATAAAAGACTTGGGTCTGATCCCTGGGTCGGGAAGATCCCCTGGAGGAAGGCATGGCAATCCACTCCAGTAGTCTTGCCTGGAGAAGCCCACGTAGACAAAGGAGCCTGGTAGGCTACAGTCCATAGTGTCACAAACAGTCAGACACAACTGAAGTGACTTAGCACACACGTGCATGAAAATTGGTCAGTTGTGTCCCGCTCTTCATGATCCCATGGATTGAAACCCACTGGGTTCCTCTGTCCCTGGGGATTCTCCAGGCAAGAATACTGGAATCAGTTGCCATGCCCTCTTCCAGGGGATCTTCCTTACCCAGGGATAGAACCTGGGTCTCCTGCATTGCAGGCAGATTCTTTACCATCTGAGCCACCTGGAAATTAGGAAGATATATTTATGATTAGACATTCTGGCATCCTGTGTACAAATTGTCCCTGGTAACGTGTTACATTTTCAATTAAAAGTTGAAGCTCATCGTGTGACACTCACATGTGTCTCTATGAGTATGTCTGAGTCTCCTGATTTACACTTTGTTATCTTTCCCCAAAGGAGCTTGGGCCACACCATCTGGTTCTGCCCCCTTTTCCCTCCATAAATAATAAAGTCTGTGTAGTGCAGGGGCCAAAACTGACAGTCCTCACCCCAACAAACCACTCACTGACTGGCAAAGCCAATTTCCTCACCAATTCTCCCCTTCTGAAGGAAGAAGGAGTCTGTTGTGATTTTCCAGATGCAGAAACTGAGTCCGTGGGAGAAGTGACTTGTCCAAGTTCATGCATCTCATAGGGGCTGGAACAGAGTCAAACGCAGATTTGACTGCATCCATCAAACTTGTCCTCTCCTCTTCGCTGTGTTCACGCTCACAGAAATCATTTCTCCCGCCTCTTCCTGGGGTGATGGCTGAGAACTCCTGTCGGTTTTGCATCACCCCCTCCTGCCACCTGCTGTTGATCTGGGGGCTTCCCAGCACCGCTGTGTAGCTGGTGAGGCTGTGTCTATGAGCCCAGGGCTCCAGGTGTCTGCCGGGGAAAAGCTGCCTCTTCCAATTGCTAATTTCCATGCCAGGGATGGCTGTGGCCTCCTGGACAGATGGCCAATGGCTCCAGAGCTCTCAGAGTGCACATATGTCTGCAGTGACAGGGAGTTTCAGCTGTGACCAGGACTGGGACCGCCATCCAAATGCGAGGCCATTCGTCACCGTGGTCGATTCCATAAAATCAGCAGTGAGGGGGCGGACGGGGGAGGCCGTCTCAGCTCTGTGGCTTGGCCATCCTCGGAGAACCCAGTGCACACCTGGCTTGTATGGATTCCAAGCCCATGGAGAACTGTTTTTCTTGACTTAACAGCCACATCCAGTGACCTCGTGATGGCTTTAAATACAAGCCAGAACTCCTACTATCATTACTGCTCTAACAACTAAACTTGACCAAGAAAGGACCTCTCCCAGCTTGCTGTCTTTTTTTAAATCAAATTTATTTACTTATTTTAATTGGATGATAGTTATTTTACAATATTGTGATGGTTTTTTTTTGCCATCCATCAATATGAATCGGCCATAGGCAAACATGTGTCCCCTCCATCCTGAATTTTTTTTTTTTTTTTGATGTGGATGATTTTTTAAAAATGTCTTTATGGAATTTGCTTCAATATTGCTGCTGTTTTATTTACTTATTTATTTTGGGGACAGGAGGCATGTGGGATCTTAGTTCCCCGACCAGGGATCAAACTCACATCCCCTGCATTGAAAGGCAGAGTCTTAACCACTGGACTGTCAGGGAAGTTCCCCACTTGCTGTCTTAACCAAAGAGAGTTTGGGAAGAAAGAAGGAAGCCTTTGTTCTGGGGCAACCCTCGCTTCCACTGATTGCTCTCCTTTCTTTCTTTGGGGTTTCACTTCATCTTCTAATCCTGGCTTCTCCGGGAACTGGAGGAAAAGTCCAGTGGAGAAACGGAAGACGCCAGGTATTCAAGCTCCGGCTCCCCTGTTTCTTAGCCGGGTGGCCTAGGGGATGCTGCTGGTCACGTTCGAGTCTCAACCTGCTTTCCAAACCTTGTGAGGATTAAAGTGGGTGTCACAAGGCAGGTGACACCTTGGGGCCTCTTACAGAGCAGGTGACCCTGCCCACATAATACTCTCTTCTGCAGTTACCCCTGCGACCAGAAGCAGAGGTTTTCATATCGTCTACAGCAGTGGTTCGAAAGCAGGGGTGATGTTGCCTGGACCAGCCCCACCTACAGAACAGTGTCTGGGGACATTTTCAGTTATGGTGAGTAAGGTGGAGGACCAGTCCTGTTAGTGGGTTGAAGCTTGGAAGAAGAGGAACCTTAAAGATATAAGGATCCAGGGACTTCCCTGGTGGTCCAGTGGTTAAGAAGCCACCTGCCAATGTGGGGGACACGGGTTCAACCCCTGGTCTGGGAAGATCCCACATGGTGGTGTGTAGTGTCAGATTTTTTTTGCCATATTTTGGGAATTTGCTTCCATTCTCAGGCTGTTCTATGCCAGCGCAATCTTGCTGAATGCCACCCACCCCTAATCCTGCTTCCATGAATGACTCCTTTGGTTGCCTGCAACCATACCTCATAGACCCAATTCTCTAGCAGCTCTGACATTCCTGGCTGGAAATGGTGGGTTTACAGCCAAGCATTCTTACCCAGACAGGTTCCAGGGTGATCTCTAGGAGGAAGAAGATTTATACTGATAATCTTCCCTCCAGTGTCACCTCTAGAATAACACAAGTACTGGAAAAAGTCTTTAAATCTACACTTTTACCAATCTATTTTTAAGGCATAGTGTCTTTAAACCACAGTGATTCACAGAATATTCAGGGGGAGTTTTAATGGATGGTGAGGGATTTAGGAGCTAGACCTTGGAATTATGCATCTATTACTCAGACATTAAAAGAGGGTGAATGTGAAGGTCATCTATGCATGTGCCTTTGAAACAGGAGAGGAATAGGAGCCCAACAGGAGAGTTAGGGGCATACACTCCAAACTTGAAAATAGAAAGTTTTTCTGTTTAGTCACTCAGTCATGTCCATCTCTTTGCACCCCATGGACTGCAGCCCGCCAGACTCCTCTGTCCATGGAATTCTCCAGCCAAGAATACTGGAGTGGGTAGCCAATCCCTTCTCCAGGGGATCTTCCCAAGCCAGGGATCGAACTCACATCTCCTTCATTGTAGGCGTATTCTTAAATAACTAAGCCAGTAGATGCTTCATGTCCATATGATGCTATGCTCTCAGGAGACACCGGATGTCAGAGAATATAAACTCTCACCCCAGGTGGCTGAGGAGGTAGAGCAGTGAGTCAGGAAGTCAATAACTCAACTCTTTTCTCAAGGTTATTTAGCAGATGGAAAAGTCTCCATAAAACTCCAGTGGTCCCCTCTGGAGTCCTCTGACCGAGCTGATTCTGACAGTGAGTCTTAAGGTCCAGCAGGGACTGTAGAAGAGGCTGATAATGATGACAGAAGAGGCTCAACAAGCTTAGCCAAAGATCGAACCCCGCTAGGGAGGTGGGAGTCTTCTGCGAACGACATCTACTGAGACTTTACCGCCCATTGTAGGGGTAAGAGAATGGTGGAGAGGGCCAGAGGGACCTAGGGAACTCCCATGTTGACAGTTAAGTTTCTAACTAAACTTCTGCACTGCCTTCCTTGGTAATCAGAGAATCTCACTGGGGGCTAGAACCAGACTGGGTCTTAGACAACTCCATTGGGAGGTACCAAAGTGAGATGGGTTCAGCTTGTCCTTGGTTCTGTCCCCCATGGGTACAGGCTGATCCCAATGGGCAAATGCGAGACCAGAGATGGCCAAACAAAAGGCTGCAGGCCCTGGCTTCAAAAACAGAGAGGGCCTGGTAAACCAAAAAAATGTTTTTTACCATCAGACCCATTGACGTTGAACTCCAACCTTGACTCTCTGATGCCATATTTGCCTTTGTTCATTTCTGACAAACCTGGGCAGTAATACCTCCTTTACAGGGTCTTTGGGCTTCCCAGCTGGTGCTAGTGGTAAAGAATCTGCCTGCCAGTGCAGGAGACGCAACAGATGAGGGTTTGATCCCTGGGTCGTGAGGATCCCCTAGAGTAGGAAATGACACCCTACTCTAGTATTCTAGCCGGGAAAATTCCGTGGGCAGAGGAGCCTGGCAGGCTACAGTCCATGGGGTCGCAAAGAGTTGGACATGACTGAGCACACACACACACGCGCGTGCACACAGCTCTGCTAGAAAGGATTTAAGAGAGTGTGTGTGGAAGTGTGTGTGGTGGGGTGTTAAGGTTGTTTGTGACCCCACTTCCATGCAGTCTGGGAGCCAGAATTTGGAACAGAAAGTCTCAGTTTCCATCTTGCAAGGAAGAAGAAAAAGGTTTATCTCACTTGTTCGAGTGCCCCAGAGCAGCGAGAACAAAGAACAGACTCACATCTCAATAGAGTATCTCAGGACAGGGAAAAAGTGTTATGAGTCGTCAGGCTTTCTGGTGAAGTGAGGTTTCCCTCTGAACGCTGACGGGTGAGTCTGCCTGGTGTGGTTGGGGAGAAAGGTCATTCCGTTCAGAAAGGACGAGATATACAAACACACAAAGACAGGCTCAAAACTGCTCTTTGTGGTTGAAGCAGAGAATGTATAATAGGAGATGAGACTGGCAAAGAAACATGATGCCCAATGGGAATGGTGGAAGAAAGGGGCTGAGAAAGAGGCAACAAGAGTGCTCAGGAAATCATCGTGAATATTTACTGCATTATTCTGCAGGAATTTGAAGGGGGCCCTGTGCATGCCAAGTCACTTCAGTCATGTCTGACTCTTTGCAGTCTCAAGGACGGTAGCCTGCCAGGCTCCTCTGTCCATAGTATTCTCCAGGCAAGAACTCTGGAGTGGGTTGCTATGCCCTTCTCCAAGCCACAAGGTGTGGCCCCCCGATTTTTTTTTTCCAAATAAACAGACTTGGTAGGAGGAGGCAAGAATACTGGGGTGGGTTGCCCTTTTCTCCTCCAGGGGAATCTTCCTGACTCAGGGATCAAACCCATGTCTCTTATGTCTCCTGTATTGGAGGCCCGTTCTTTACCACCAGTGCCACTGGGAAGCCCAAAGGACCCCCGAGAACATTTATTTAGTTATGCAAGAATCAAGGGACTTCCTTGCTGGTTCAACTTGTTAGGACTTCGCTTCCAATGCAGGGGGTACGAGTTCCATCCCTGGTTGGAGAGCTAAGATCCCACATGCCTTGAGTCCAAAAAAATAAAAAAACATAAAACCAAACAATACCGTAGCAAATTCAAAAAAAGACTTAAAAAAATGGTACATACCAAAACCAACTTTAAAAAAATAATAATTATGTCAGAGTCAGAGATAAGGACTCCTTTTAAACATAAACCTAAAACAGATGCATTCCTTCAGGACAGGGCTCCCTCAGGCACTCAGAAAAGAAAGGGGTGAAAATCTTGGGACATGTATTTTTGGCTAAGGGTATACCAAGCTGAATGGCTCAAGTTCTTACAGTACTGTTTAAAAGGCACAATTCACCGTAAGTTCAAAGCATTTTCACATTCAAGATGACAGCTCAACAGTGCATTCTCAGAGATATTAACAAGAAGAGTTATGGGGAACACAGGGAAGGGGTTAAATTTTGAAGGAAAAAAGGATTGAGGATTATATGGACTTGAACTATGGAAAAGGTTGAGATGCATTCAAGAAAGCAATAAAGACTAGTGAACCAGAAACTCCCTGCTCACTTATGATAAAATATCTAGTTAATACCAAATAAAAGATTCAAATAGACTTGTTATGGTTCTTAGAAAGACTCTCTAAAATAATGCTGATATCCCCCCGTCTTTTCAAAGCACTTTCACAAATAAAATGTTGCCTTTAGGAAGGAAGATTGGTTATGGGGAGTAAGCAGCTTAGTTCGAAGGGAAAAGATAGGAGAGAAACATAATTTTTGTACTTAGAATTGTTCTTAGACACTGTTTCAGGAACCCTTCCTTTAATATAAGGGCATTCTCAGTTCTTTGCAGCCCCAAGGACTGTAGCCTGCCAGGCTCCTCTGTCCATGGAATTTTCCAGGCAAGAACACTGGAATGAGTTGTCATTTCCTCTTCCATTTAATATAGATATATATGGGCTTTTGATCATAAACACACACCTTGAACACAAAAATACAGGCCATTTTAGTGAAAGAGATGAGAAATCAAAATGACAATTTCAGTAAAGGGTGAATTTGTTGTTGTTCAGTCGCTAAGTCGTGTCCAACTCTTTGTAACCCCATGGACTGCAGCCTGCCAGATTGCTCTGTCCATGGAATTTTCCAGGCTAGAATACTGGGTTACTATTTCCTTCTCCAGGGCATCTTCCCAACCCAGGGATCAAACCCAAGTCTCTTGTGTCTTCTGCATTAGAGGTAGATTCTTTACCACTGTGCCACCTGGGAAGCTCCACGTATTTGAAGAGAGCAAATAATACTTTGCTTGGCAATACAAAAAGTATGCGATGAAATGATATGTGTACCTCCCATCTGAATTATTCTTTACTTTTTATACTTAACAGAGAGAGAAGGAAGAGAGAAAAATAGCATCGACATACTGCAAGCTTTTTATTATTATTATTCTTAATGGCGAATCTTGCTAGAACCACAATGAAGCTCGGGAAGAAATAAAAACTTATGATCAGAACAAGCATTATAGACGTTTATGTAAAACTGGAAGTGAATAGTATTTTCCCATCTGTTACTAATTCATAAGTGGATTCTCTCTGGTATTGTGACTGAAGTACATTTTTATAATTCATTTCTTGGCTGCCACTGTCGGGGAGTTCTCGTCTTTGTTAATTTCACAACATCAGCTGTTCATGAGGAAGTTACCATTATGACTCTGAGTCAACACGTTATCAATTCCAAGAGGAGAGGATGGAGCCAGATAAAGTGGTGACTTGGAGGTTTTAAAATAGAGCTGTATTTCTGAACACTCGATGCTCCAGGAAACTATTAAGGGGAGTGGGAAACGGTTCAAGGGCTGGATCTGAGGATCTTACATGCATGATTACAGAACCCCAGGACACCCCGGGATCCTACAACTCTGTTTATGCTTATGCCTTCAATGATGCCAGAACCCATTAACTACTCATTAGCAAAGGTGAGCATCTGATGGAAAGGGGGCGATTGGCTGCCTGGGTGAGAGAGAGAGAAAGAAACTTGCAGGGAGAACCAGGCTTAGACAGTCCCACCACCCTTTACATGCTAGTCTAGAAAAGCCTCATCACTATAAGCAAAGGAAAACCACTGTTCCTTAATAATAGCAATTATATGCGAACGTTTTCTTGATCCAAAACCTTTCAGCACAGAATATCATTTTGAGCAATCAACTCTTTGGCTGACATTTGTTAGGTACACAAAATTATACTCAATCTGATCAAGCTGTATTGTGTTTTAGCCCAATTCATGGAGCTTTTTAAAAAATGTTTAGCAAGGTAAAGTTCCTTTTCATTTATCACCGATTCAGTGAACATGAACTTGGGCAAACTCTGGGAGATGATAATGGACAGGGAAGCCTGGCATGCTGTAGCCCACGGGGTCGCCAAGAGTTGGACATGACTTGGCAACTGAACAACAATATCACTAGCTTAATTTTTGTCTTTCCTTGTAAGTTGTATAAGTGATAGTATTTTTATTATGGAAACAATATTTATTTGGCTATTTCATATGCAAGCATAGTCTGAAACAACAAGATGTAAAAAGAAATAGATATATTTCCCAGAATAGGAATCTTGTATCATTAATATTAGACTAGCTGAGTTTGTTTCTTCAAAGCTTTCTATCTTCTTTTTGCTCGTATTACAGAACCTGAGACAGTTTAGCAAGTATAAAAAATTTGTACAATACTTTAGAAAAACATCATTTCAAAACAAATCAAGTTTAAAATGTGTATATTGTCTGACACAGTAAGTTCAAATGCTGGAATTCTTCCTAACAAAATAATGCTATTTGAACAAAATGTTTTATACTCAAAGTTACTAATTATAATATTATTTACAGCAACTTCAAAACCATCTCAGTGAATCACCACTTTTTCTGTGTGAAAGAATGTGAAATATCCATTCTTTGGGGCAAACTGCTGCTCTTTATTTTAAAGCTTATTTTTTAGGAATATTATGTAATGATATGGGAAGAAATCTCAGAGAAATATTTTTATGAAGAGTTAGGCAAAGACCCCCTAAAACTGGTCAATAGTCATCACAGTGCTCTCTACAATTATTTAAAAGGGGAGTGAGAAGAAAAGAAGCAGATGAATAAGCCAAAAAAGTTCTTTTTCTATTACAATTTTTAGATTCGATCCTATCCTCTCTGAGTCCAGACTTTTAAAGCTCTTCAAAGAAAAGAGTGATAAAAATGTTAAGAGTAACAGCGAAAGTTTTCTTGGAGTTTGCTGTAAAATAAACCTATAATGAAGGCAATGTTCTCATTTAGCCAATTGAAAGTTGTGTGCACTCAGCCGTGTCTGACTCTTTGCAAGCCCATGGACTGTAGCCCGCCAGGCTCGTCTGTCCATGGAATTCTCCAGGCAAGAATACTGGAGTGGGTTGCCATGCTCTTCTCCAGGGGATCCTCCAGACTTAGGGACTGAACCCATATCTCTTGGGTCTTCTGCATTGGCAGGTGGATTCTTTACCACTGAGCCACTTGGGAAGCATTGAAAGCTAGAAATATTCAGTCACTTCTCTGAGTTCACAGAGCTACAAAGGGGTACACAGCATTTGAATTCAGGTTGGTTCGACTTCATATCTGTGTTATTGTACAAATGATTGCACATGGTTTTTAAGGTCAAGGCTAGAGAAAGGGAGTTTGTTATTGTTGCTGATTAGTCACTCAGTCATGTCTGACTCTTTGCAACCCCATGGACTGTAGCCCGCCAGATTCCTCTCTGTCCATGGGATTTCCAGTCAAGAATACTGGAGTGGTTGCCATTTCCTCCTCTAGGGGGATTGAACCAGCATCCCCTGCATTGGCAGGCCTTACAACTGAGCCACCATAGCTTCCCAGTGAAGGGGAGAATGGGAGAATTACAAAATTTTGAGAGGTAACCAATAGATATGAATATTGAAAAAAGAAAATGATAATAGAGATTAAGGACATAATGAGCTCTGAGGTAATCAAATGCTCTTTGGGGAAGGGAAAAATTGATGAAAAATTTTAATCAGACTTTCTATATTCACATCTTTTATTAGTCCTTGCAGCATTATTGCCAATGACAACAATGGCAACAAAAACATAGAAATAGTTTAAAATGTCCATCCATAGGGGAATCATGAACTGAATGATCCTCCATCAATATGATAGGATATTTTGCAGATATTAAAAGTGATAATTATGAAAACTGGGTGGAAATATGCCAAATATTTTTGATCAATTATGAAATGAACAAAGCAGAACACAAAATGACCTGGGTAATATTAATGCCATGTTGTAAATATATGGGTCTATGGTCTTGGACTGGGGTAGGACATTTATTCAATAGATATGAAAATAATAATTGTGTTTTGGGTAATATTTCTATATTGAAGTATAACTGGCCTATTATTTCTTTCTTTCAATAGTAGACATAAACGTACACATGCGTTTTAGGTGTCATGAGTTTCATATCTTTGCTCGTTTTAATATATAGAGCTCAAGAGGTGGGGGCTTCCCAGGTGGTTCAGTGGTAAGGAACCTGCCTGCCAACGCAGGAGACGCAGGAGATGAGGGTTCAGTCTCTGGGAGAAGGAATATTCCTCTGGCAAAAGAAGTGGCAACCCACTCCAGTGTTCTTGCCTGAAAAATCCCATGGACAAAGGAGCCTTGTGGGCTACAGTCCATGGGGGTCACAAAAAGTCAGACATGACTGAGCAAGTAACGTTTTCACTTTTCACTTTCAAAGGGCTAAATACTTTCAGAAATGAGAAGGAAAGTTAATTTATTAATTGAGCTGTTCATCCATCTATCCACTCACTCTTTCATCCCTTCATCCTTGCATTCATCCATCCACTCGTTCATCCATCCATCTGTTCAGTCAGACAGTCAGCTCATAAGCCATATTTTTGCAGGAATTAAAAAGCCTTCAGAGTGTTTAGAACACATAGGATGGGGGAGTATTAACAGAGTCTCAAGTGTTAAGGAGGTGCTTCATCTACAAGTTTAGACTGAGCATCATGGGAAACCACTGAAGAATTTTGAGCATCCCAGGAATAAGATGAGATTTACCTTTCAGAAGCAAGTGGCTAGTAATTAGCATACTGTCACAGAAGAGTTGCAGACTTTGATTTCTGGAGAGACAGATAGAAAAGGGGAGTGTCTGAGCTGTCTGACAAAGCCTGGAGACAGACACTGTAGCAGGTTTTATGACACTGGGGCATCAGAACTTCCAATTATTCCAGGAAACCACGCCTTTCTTCTTTAATCATAAATATCCACCATCTATAATCGGACATTTAATCTAGCAGGTTCTGCTGAGGTGAGCCTCTATTTTCTAGAGTCAACCTTGTTGTTATTCAGTCACCAAGTCATGCCTGACCCTTTGAGACCCCATGGACTGCAGCACTCCAGGCCCTCCCTACCCTGTCCTGCACCATCTTCCAGAACCCACTCAAACTCATGTCCACTGAGTCAATGATGCCATCCAACCATCTCATCCTCTCCCACCCCTTTCTCCTGCCCTCAATCTTTCCCAGCATCAGGATTTTTTCCAGTGAGTCAGCTCTTCGAATCAGGTGGCCAAAGTATTGGAGCTTCAGCTTTAGCACCAGTCCTTCTAATGAATATTCAGGGTTGATTTCCTTTAGGACTGACTGGTTTGATCCCCTTGCAGTTCAAGGGACTGTCAAGAGTCTTCTCAAGCACCAGTTTGAAAGCATCAATTCTTTGGTGCTCAAACTTCTTTATGGCCCAACTCTCACATCCATACATGACTACTGGAAAAACCATAGCTTTGACTAGATGGATCTTTGCTGGCAAAGAGATGTCTTTGCTTTTTAATATGCTATCTAGGTTTGTCATCTTAGCTACTATATTAGATTTACATCCAACTTATCACTAGGGGTAATATGACAGCATATAAGAACTGCAAAAATGCTAAGATGTAATCAAGTCCCAATCTTTCCCCTTTATTGACAGCATCATACCCCATCCAATGTATATCCGGTTAAGAAATGAGTTGGAAGAAAGGACAATTGATTGAATTTGAAGGTGGAGTCAAACTTTACAGACTTCTTTCAGACTGTGGAGGACAGTGTAGAAGATTCACCCTGTCCAAGTCTCTTTCCTCTCCAATCACCAAACCTTCTAGCAGTAACCCAAAAATATGACAGCCAAAAATCATCTATGTTAGATTACTTTTTCAATAGTAGATGATTTATAGTTGATTAGGTAATTAAATCAAATACAAGTGGATGAAAGTAAATCTATTTTTATCATCCCTGTAAATTAAAAGTTCTGCATCATAAAAAATCATGACCATCTTGAAAATGACTAGTCAAGTATCTTTTAGAGGCAAGCAGGATTTATTGTCAATTAACGTATTGAACTGTAGAGTCAGCATAACCCTGTGCTTGAGACTTTTAAAATTATTGGCTTCCGCTTCTGAGCTGCTTCCTATCATGGTAATGAAATGTATGTAGTTATCCTCATATTGAACAATTCTGTAGGTTGCGTTTATATCTCACTATAACAACATTTCATTTTATTATTATCTCCAATCCCCTGTAATGAATACAAATACATTCCTTTTCTCCATCATGAGTTTATCAATTTTCATTGATTTGCCTATAATGAATACAGTCAGGAAAAGAAAGGCAGACAGATCATATCCATTAAAGTGTCTTTGGCTTCAAAAGTTTGTCTGTGGTACTGTTTAATTAAAAAAGAAAAAGAAAGTCATCAGGAAACTAATTAAAAAGAGACATTTACTTTCAGGCCTGCTTATAAACATGAAGTCAATAATTATTACATAAAGGGGCTTGGGAGCTATCCCACTTAGAGAAATTGGGCATTTATATCCAGCCCACTTGAAGAATAAAATGATTAATGCTTATCAAATATTTAATGCATATGGATAATCCCATATTACTAGTTATGATGTTCTACATTTTAAAGTCCAAGTGGAACCGTAGAAGCTAAGGTGCATTCATGACAAATTCAATTTTTATAAACAGATGCATTTGGTAGTTCATATGCATACTGATTTTTGGGCAAAGTCCTATAAACCCACACTAGCTGGGTGACATTGAGAAATTTGTGTGTGTTTCTAGCTGCACCAATCTTCCTCTGTAACAGTTTTCTGAGTTCGTTTCCAGAAAAATGATTTCCTGTTCTAAAGAATGTTTTCTGTAACACTGAATGGGGAGCTCAGTGAAGCAACTGGTTTTCCCAAAACCTCATTGGCTCATGGACGCTGAACCTAAATATTGTATTTCAAGGCAAACACTTGTTCCAATTCCATGGGAGGCACTTGAAAGGGAGCATCATCTTGAAAGAGTGAGAATACACATCCCACTTTCTTGAAGCAGAGGGTTTGAAGCAAAAGCTTCAAGATTCCTCCAGACATGTTCCTCTCTAATTACTTTCCATCTTGCCTAAGAGAAGGACTACTTGAAGTCAAAGAAGGATTGGCTCATAGTGAAAAATTACCCTGTCTTTTGGGATGTGCCAAGCAAGCAGTCAGTGTATTAGAGATGAGTCTGTGCTCTTTTCAAAACAATTGAATCTAATTCTAACCATTATCATCAGAATTCAACCACTTTGTCTTCAGTAACATCACTGCCTCTCTTTCGGCTTAGCGTTTGTATGCCTATGTAGTGCTATCATTTGGTATAAAATTCAGCAATTCAGTAACATCTTAGAATGCTGAAGGAGGAAAATTTGTTAAACAGCTAAACACTCTAGATTTCCTTCTTGCTCCCTCACTATTTGGAGTTGACAGGAAGACACTGTTGAGAATAATACCTGAGGCTTCTTCTGATTTTTTCCTGAGAAAGATGGTGATGTCGAATCTAGTTCTGATGTCAAATCTAGTTCCGATGTCAAATCTAGTTTTGACGTCCAAGCTTTTTTCATAGGGTAGAGAGTTTCCCTTTCAGAAAGCTACTGATACCTTTAAGTTTCCCTAGTTAGAGCATAAGATGCAGAAACTGTGACCCATTTAGGGACAACCATGATATTTGTCACCCAACAGAGGCATCAAGATGCTAGGCAAAAATCTGTGACTATCTTCAACAAAAAGACTTGTCTCTTTACCATCTTATTCCTCCCCTCGTCTTCTGCCTTTTGTCCATAGTAAGTACCTAGCAAACTCTTTGGAAAGAATGAGCTTTTATTTTCATTTGCTAAAACTTGATGGCCAAAGTGTGGTCTATGCAGATCAGCACCAGTATTACCTGGGAGCTTGTTAGGAATTCCAAATATCACCCCAAATGTATGGAATCAGAATCTGCATTTTAGCAAGATCTCCAGGAAATTCATTTGTACTCTTGAATCTGAGAAGCCCTGAGGTGTAACAGTGGCTGAGTACCACTAGTGACTCAGTGGTAAAGAATCTGCCTGCAATCCAGGAGACCCAGGTTCAATCCTTGGGTCAGGAAGCTCCCATGGAGGAGGGCATGGCAACCGATTCCAGTATTCTTGCCTGGAAAATCCCATAGACAGAGGAGCCTGGTGGGCTACAGTCCAGTGGATCACAAAGAGTCAGACATGACTGAAGCAACTAAGTGTGTACACATGCACCACTTAGGAGCTGTGTTTGGCTGTTAGGAGCAGAGATTCATTTGCAATGACTTGAACACACAATAATTTTTTTTAAATTAAAATAAGAGTATTCTCAAAGTAGCTAGTTCAAGATTTTTGTAGTGACTCTACTGGGTCTACTTGGACATAGAGTACATTTTATATATCTATTTTTCTATTTTTCACACTGATTTCTATCTACAAAGTCACCTCATAATCTAAGATGGCTGCTGGAGCTCCAGCCATTGCATCCTTATTACAAGAAGCCAAAAGGAGACAAGGTGGTGATGATAGAAAAAGGAGTTACCTCCAATCTGAGGTAGTTCTTAGTAGAAACTTTTTTCAAAATCCCACAAAATACTTCTACATCTATGTCATTGATAGAACTATAAATGAGGCTGAAAAAATAATCTTTGAACTTGATACAACGGTGCTTTGAATAAAATCACATTCAGCTGCAAACTAAGAAAAGGAAAATGGATACAAAGTAGGCAGCTAATAATACATGTCAGTCTTTTCAAATCAGTGTGGACCCTCTTACTTTTGGCATACCTGAGTGGTCAAACTGTATTATCATCTTTGCAATCTTGAATTGGAAGTAAGTTTACAGAAGTGATTTTCCTCCATAATAAATGAAGAGGGATTTGAATGAGAGTGTGGGAGCACACAAGGAGTGGCCCTTGGCTTGGCCTCGTTGGGAGGGTTCAGGGGATACTTTCTGCAGGAGAACATGTCTGAGCTAAATCTCAAAGAAAGGTACCCACAGTGGATGGATTTCTGGCCCAGAGGCAACAAAGTAGGTTAAAGTCAATGAAACCAAGTTTCAGAGAAACTTTCTTAAATGTTCCCCTTCAGAGACTTGCCCTACAGCAGAGTTGACAAACTTTTTATGTAAAAGGGCCAGATCATGGCAAATAAATGAGGAAACAATGGAAACAGTGACAGACTTTATTTTTTGGGGTTTAAAAATCACTGCAGATGGTGACTGCAGCCATGAAATTAAAAGATGCTTGCTCCTTGGAAGAAAACTTATGACCAAACTAGACAGCATGTTAAAAAGCAGAATTACTTTGCCAACAAAGGTCCATCTAGTCAAAGCTATGGTTTTTCCAGTAGTCATGTATGGATGTGAGAGTTGGACTATAAAAAAAGCTGAGCACCGAATAGATGCTTTTGAACTGTGGTGTTGGTAAAGACTCTTGAGAGTCCCTTGGACAGCAAGGAGATCCAACGAGTCTATCCTAAAGGAGATCAATCCTGAATATTCATTGGAAGGACTGATGCTGAAGCTGAAACTCCAATACTTTGGCCACCTTATGCAAAGAAGTGACTCATTTGAAAAGACCCTGATGCTGGGAAAGATTGAAGGTGGGAGGAGAAGGGGATGACAGAGGTTGAGATGGTTGGATGGTATCACCGACTCAATGAACATGAGTTTGAGTAGGCTCTGGGAGTTGGTGATGGACAGGGAGGCCTGGCGTGTTACAGTCCATGGGGTTGCAAAGAGTTGGACACAACTGAGCAACTGAACTGAACTGAGTAGATATTTTAGGCCCTGTAATCATACCTTCTCTATCACTAGCACTCAACTCTATCTCCGTGTAGCAAGAAAGTAACCGTAGACAATAGAGGCAAACAAACAGGCGTGAGTGTGTCTCAATAAAATTTTATTTACAAAAATAGCAATCAGCCTCAGGTATCAGTTTACTAACCTCTGCCCTTGGAGAAAGGCTGAATTATCTTTCCATCTTCCTTGTAGAAAATGACATCCCCAAATTTTGGGTATATGAAGTGATCTGTAAGTTTGAACTTAAAAAAGTGGGAGAATCATATGATAGACATATTTTTCAGAAAGAAAATGATAGAAATAGTGTTGGTTTTTTGACTTTTAAGAAAAAAGTTTCTGAGGTTTTTCAGCAATTTAAAATTGCAGTTTGCCATCTTTTTATTACTCAAGTATTCATATTTATACCTATTTTTTAATTTATTTTTTAATATTGAAGTATAGTTGATTTATAATGTTATGTTACTCTCAGGTATACAGCAAAATGACTTAATTATACATAAATATGTATTTATTCTTTTTCAGATTCTTTTCCCTTATAAATACCTAAATTTTTTATTAGCTCTTTTTTCCTTTTCCTTAAAAAGGGCCTCCAAAACTGTATAAGCTTTCAGTCCTATGAAAACTAGATCCACTTCCGCCCAGAGGCAGGAGAGAATAGCATATTGGGCAAATTGCAAGTAATTTGGTATTGCTCATGCAAAATAGTGAAGTGATTAAAATCACAGACTGCCTGGGTTGAAATCCGAATCTTACTACTTATTAGCTGTAAGACTTGAGGAAGTTATTTTCTCTCTCTCTCTCTTTTTGTGTAGAATGGAGATAAAAACACTCCCAGCCTTGGAGGGTTGTTGGGAAGATGGGATAGGGTAATTCATGCCAAGGATAAGTACAGTATGTAATATCTCATAAGGATGCATTAATGCTAGTGGTGGGCAGGCGGATGTGAGGGACGTGGCTGGCGGGGAGGGATGTGGCTGGAATGGAGGGGCAAATAGGACCGGATGTGAAGGGTTGTGTTGACATCCACAATTTGGAATCTACCCTGGAGACAATGGGGAATACACACGTTTCTGTCCAAGACGGGCCTGATCAGATTTTCATGAGCTCCAGAAGCTGTAAGTCACTGGCTCTAAGAAAGGAGGCAAAGCGGGCCCAGCTCAGCAAATACCTGCAACATCAGCGAAGTTGGAGGTTTAGTTTTCAAAATCCCTCCAGGAGAAGTCTTCTGTTGAGTTATATTACCCGGCACAAGGAGCCCCCAGCAGAAGAAAATGAAATGCCTCACTGCTGGTCTGGAAGTGTCCTTAAGGAAGGTTGTAATTAAAGCTATCTATCCACGTTGCCGGGCACCAGAAGGCAGATGTGGAGATTTGAATCAAAGAGCCATGTTGGGGCCAAGTTCTGGGTGCTTCTCCGTGCTCCAGGTAGGCCTGTCCGTCCCAGCAGTGACGGGGTAAGAGAGTCCAAGCACACACTGGCTGGCCCTACATTCTAATCTGAAAGCTCGATTACAGATGAGCCTGTTTGCAGGGCAGGAATAGAGACACAGATGTAGAGAGCAGACATGCGAACACAGTCGGGGCAGGGTGGGGTGAATCGGATGATTAAGGATTGGCACATATACACGGCATGTGCGCCAAGTCGCTTCAGTTGTGTCCAACTCTTTGCAACTGTATGGACTGCAGCCCACCAGGCTCCTCTGTCCCTGGGATTCTGCAGGTGAGAATACTGGAATAGGTTGCCCTGCCCTCCTCCAAGGGATCTTCCTGATCCAGGGATCGAACCCGCGTCTCCTGCTTTGCAGCTGGATTCTTTACCGCTGAGCCACCGGGGAAGCCCCCATGTACACACTACCACGTGTAAAACAGACACCTAGTGGGAACCTGCTGTGTAGCACAGGGAGCTCAGCTCAGGACTCTGTGATGACCCAGATGGGTGGGATGGGGGTGGGAGGAACACTCAAGAAGAAGGAGGTATATGTATACTTATGGCTGATTCATGCTGTTGAACAGCAGAAACTAATACAACTTTGTAAACCAATTATACTCCAACTAGAAAAAAAAACCACTCCGTTTGTGAATAAACAGTATCAGGCAGAGTTAACAGAAAACATGCAAACACACAGGTGGTTTTAGGCATGAAAATTACTTGACTGTGGGGACCTCGTCCAGACCAGACAAGCAATATTCTTCGATGCTACTGGCGCTTTAGAAGTTTTCCTTTCCAGCTTTTAACAGAACTGAAATAATAATAATAAATCTCTTTGGCTAATATTTTGTTAAATATCAGGCTATCACCCTAAGCAATTAGCGCTGTGATGGCACAGAATATTTCTATTCAGTTCATTCTTCAGTACTTGGTATGGTGAAGGCACACAACAGACTTGATGTTATTTGTAATATAAATAACTCAATAATTTAGGAGGGACCCTCTTGGCAGGTATGGGGAGTCAGGTGGGAGAGGCTTTTTACTCACTGAGATGCCCCATTAACCTGGATTAACCTGGTTCATGATTCACCCTTCTCTCACTCATTTTCACTTTCAATTCTTCAAACAGCTTTATTGAGATATAACTCATGTATCAAGCAATTCACCCATTCAAATGCACGATTCAAGGACTTTTAGTATATTTACAGAGTGGTCCATCACCACCATCAATTTTTTTAGAACACCTTTATTTCCTCAAAAAACAATTCCATACCTTCATCCTCCCCAGCCCCAGAAACCCACTAATCTATTTTTGATATTAAGGATTTTCCTCTTCTGAACACTTCATGTAAATAAAATCACATAATAGGTGGACCCTTGTGACTGGCTTTTTTCACCAAAGCATCATGATTTTAAGGTTCATCCACATTGCAGCAGGTACAGACACTACATTTCTTTTATTGCCAAATGACATTCCATCGTATGGATATACCACATTTTATTCATCCATTCTTCAGCTGATGGATATTTGGACTGTTTCCATTGGTGGGGGGCGCTTTTATGACACTCATTCATTTTTAAAGACTGACTGGCACTTAACGGTTTGCTGAGCACTGTCCTGGGCTCCTTATGTGAAGATAAGTAGGAGCTGGTTTTCGACCAGGTAGAACATGGCAGACTTTAGGGACGCGGTCATAGTTAAGAGCTAGATAACTTGAGAGGTGCTAAAGAAAACATTGAAAATAATCCAGAGAACAAACAAGCACTTGTGCAACCAAAGGGATAGTCAGTGATTAAGGCTGGATGGACAGGAATTTAGTGGAAGATCTGAGAAGGCTTACTGAAGCCAAGGAAACTGAACAGGTCTGTCCTGTTCTGGCCAGGCTCTCTGTGTTTGGAACAGGGTGAGTAGCTTGGAGTGGCTGGTGGTCAGAGTACATGGTTGGGAGATGGGAAATAGGCTGAGAGGAGCTTCTACACTCAAGGATATGTCGAGGGGGTGGTGGTTGGCGGGAATGAATGAAAAGCAAGTCTCTCCCACCCCAGACTCTCAGTGTTTTGTTTCAGGGAAAATTATGGTTAGAGACTGAGATTATTTGTGGCAATAGTTTCTTTAACACATGTTCACAGTGGGAATTATAATGATTTCACAAGTCAATAGCATATGAGATAATGTCTGTTAATAAACCAACAAAGAAATAACACTACTAAACCAACGAGAGATGAATTACACTGTTGTTCCAGGTGTGGACATGAAAGAAATGAAGTCCATATTTAGTTGAGGTGTACCTTTCTATGAGTTAGTTCTTGGGACAGTCAACCTAACCAACCACCAGCTGATGTCCAATTGCTGGGGAAAGGCAAGTGAAAGATCCCTGTTGCTAGGTAACAACGGCGCCACTGTCAATGGGGAAGATGCTCTTCTTCCATGAGAACTGCTGAGATCAGCAAAGGGGAGCCTTGTCCAGACAAACATTCTTGAATGGTTCTCACAAACTCTGAGCAATTACTGACTAAATATCCCCTCCTCATAGTTGCTTCTTTTATTTATATTATGGTGAAAGTGAAGTTGCTCAGTCGTGTCCGACTCTTTGGGACCCTGTGGACTGTAGCCTACCAGGCTCCTCTGTCCATGGGATTTTCCAGGCAATAGTACTGGATTGGATTGCCATTTCCTTCTCCAGGGGATCTTCCCAAATCAGGGATTGAACCCAGGTCTCCTGCATTGTAGACAGACGCTTTACCGTCTGAGCCACCAGGGAAGTCCCTATATATATATATAATATTTTTTTTCAGCCATCTTGGCATGGCGGGCAGGATCTTACTTCTCCAACCAGAGATCGAACCTGTGCCCCCTGCACTGGAAGCATGGTGTCTTAACCAGTGAAGCACCAGGGAAGTCCCTCCCCTCCCCATGGTTCTTATCGATAAGCCCCCCTGGGGTCCCTCAGCAGCTGAGCTACTGAGAGCTTGTCAGCAAACACAGGTGTGGATAATGACATCCTGAAATATCATTTCCCTTTTATATCAAAATAATAGCTCCATTCTTGAAAATCACTTCACTCTCAAAAACAACTTCACTCTTGTCATGAACAAATGTATTCAAAATCCTAATCAAACCATGACACAACAGACCAGCATCCAGGCCCTTTTCTCTGATATATTAAACAACACATGTTTACTAAGCCCTTATTGTGCCCAGATTCAGAAGACAGAATGGATAAAACAGCAAAATCTTGGTACTCACAGAGGTCACATTTTAGTGTGCAAGACAGCTGATACATAAGTGAAGAAATGTCTATTTTTCTGTCACTTTTTTGAGACATATAAAGGACTATCGTATTTACAGTTTGACAACTTGGTTTTTATTTTTTCACTTAAAAAGATATCCTGGCAAACTGATCCATAAAAGCACTTAAGTGTCCACCTTATGCTTTAAAAGGGCTTCCCAGGTGGTGATAGTGGTAAAGAATCTGCCTATTAATGCAGGAGATGCTGGTTAGATGCCTGGCTTGGGAATATTCACTGGAGTAGGAAATGCAAAGCCACTGCAGTATTCTTGCCTGGAAAATTCCATGGACAGAGGAGCTTGACGGGCTACAGTCCATGGGGTCGCAAAGAGTTGGACATGACTGAAAGACTGAACACACACATATATGATTTAAAAAAAAAAAAAGCCACTTGGCATTCCTGCAAGAGTCAGCATAATTTATTTAAACAGCACCAGTTAATGATCACTCAGGCTTTTTCCAATCTGTATTTGAACAGTGTTGCAATGGATATTCTTCACTAGGATATCTGAAGGTAAATTAGTAGAACTGGAATTGCAGGATAAAGAGAAAGCGCATTTTTTCATGGTGTATACCCGCAAAGGCGTGATATATATTCACAAACTGTTCTGTGGGTGGTGGTGGGCTGCACTATGTCTCTCCCTCCATAGGGGAAGTACTGATGTGCTGCCCTTAAGGCTGCAACATTTTAAACAGGGAAACTGCATGACCAAGTGTGTGTTTTAGAAAGATCACGCAGAAGCCAGTTTGACTTGGAGGGATGGGTTTGCGGCGGAAGAAGCTACATGAGAGAAATACTAGTTTGTGGTCACCCAGGGTGAGAGAGGCTGTGTCAGTGGCAAGGAGCCAGAGTAGAACGCAGGCAAGAGAAATCAGCCATGTTGGCCGTGGGGGTGAGGGAACAGAAGGTTTCAAATATGTTATGTTGAGGTGAAAGTGAAAGCGTTAGTTATTCAGTCATGTCTGACTCTTTGCCACCGCATGGGCTGTAGTCTGCCAGGCTCCTCTGTCCATGGAATTCTCAGGCAAAAATACTGGAGTGGGTTGCCATTCCCTTCTCCAGGGTATTGTCCCAACCCAGGGGTCAAACCCGGGTCTCTCACATTGCAGGCAGATTCTTTGCCACCTGAGCCACCAGGGAAGCTGAGGTGAGGTGAGGTGTGGAGGTGCAAGTGTCTGGAAAGAAGAGGAAACAGACCCTGAGAGAGGAATCCACAGTTAACTCCTGGAGGCCAGCACTGTGCCTTCCAAAGGCACAGCCTTCAAGCGAGCTCACCTCGAATGACTCCCAGCGAAGCCTGAAGAAACAAAACTCCCAACGATCCATGTGGGAAATTGCACTTGTCTTTGGAAAGAGGCCCTGGACTGAGCTTCCCGTCTCTGGGAACATATGGAAGGAGGCGTTCTCTCTGAAGAGGAAGGACTGCCGTGTGAAGCCTGCCAGGGGACCAGACGGCGTTCTTGAAAATCAGAGGCTTCATCTGTCTCTGTTTCCATCACTGCCACCAAGCAGGGCTTCATCCAAGGACTTCCCAAGTGAAACTTCGAGGGGCATTTCCTTCAAGTTTCTGAGGGGTGCCTGATCTCCCAGGGGCTAGGGAATTGGGCCACACAGCAGGAGGTGAGCAGTGGGCAAGAAAGCAGGTTCATCTGTATTTATAGCTGATCCCCAATGTGCTTGAATGATCCTGAAACCACCCCTTCACACTGTCCACAGAAAAACTGTCTTCCACGAAACCAGCCCCTGGTGTCAACAAGGTTGGGGACTGCTGTTCTAACAAATCCCGCAGTTTGAAATGTAGACCAAATATCCATTTCCAGTTCTGATGAACACATTTGTATTAGATCAGCACTTCCAGCAGGATCAACTAAAAATACTGTGTTATGATAGAAAGCATTTAATAGTTATCAGAGCAGCTATGACTTGGGATAGTGGTCAAAAAGCTCTAGGGAGAATGGAGACCACTGAGGTGAGCCCAATATACTTGAGAATCTGAGTAGAAAGCATCTACAAAGAGAGCCAGAGAAATCAACTGGAACTTTCCTCAGTCTCATAGGGTTGAGGAGGCCAAAAAGCAAAGCAAATATGAAGTTCAGAATTATCCAGACATCCCAGACCCAAGTGGGCAAGATCCCAGAAAGAAGGTAAAGACAGGAATAGAGTCTGATAGTCTAAGCTAGTTTCCCCCTTGAGGTATTTATTTATACGTGGAGGACAGAACGAGAGACAAGAACATCAGGCAAAAAAGTCACCATTGGGAGACTGAGAACCCACCAAAAATGCAGAGGAGATAAGGATTGGGGTTCAGGATTCAACAGAGTGGAGAAACTCTAGGAAAAATGACAGGAATTTCTTTGGGGGCAGGTGAAGGATAGCACCCAAGGAGGAGAGCTGAAATGAAATGCTTTGAATCATCTTGATGCTTGATTGTGTTTTGATAATCTGCTCCCATTCAAAATTCTGGCTAGAAGCTAAATTCTTCCAGGAGAAAGACAATAACATCCAAAGCCTCTACAATACATTTTTTCAAATATATGTTGCATGGCACTCATGCAATACTTCCCATGCATATCAAGATGTAAGGCCAACAGAAGAGAAGGGTCACAGAAACAGAGCTAGGGGTAAGCGGCCCATGTATTGAATTATACATCACACATGGGCTGAAAAACAACTGTGATTAATACCTTCAAAATATGAAAGACAAAATAGGCAATTTAGAAAGATAATTAAAATGCAGAGAAATTAATTTAAGGAAAATTAGACTGGAAAAAAGAAATTAACATTGCAGTGGTGTGTAACTGATGCAGCAGTCATACACCAACAGAGTACTAATGAATCAGAGGGTAAATCAATAGCAAGCATTTAGACAGAAGCTCAGAGAGAAAAAAGTATGAGTAAAAAAACCCCAGAAAAGTGGCATGTGAGACACAGAATTTTGATTTAACATACATGAATCTAGGATATCAGAATTGGATGTCAGACAGAAAGGGACAGAAGCAATTTTTGAAAAAACAGTGTCTGAGAATTTTCTAAAACTGATGAAAGATATAAAACCACAAATTCAAGAAGCACTACAAACTTAAGTAAGATGCATACAACGAAAACCATGCTCACTCACATTACAATATAACTATTGAAAACCAAAGAGAGAAAATCTTAAAAGAAGGTAAAGCAAATGAAATCCTGTCTTCAGAGAAATAACAATAAGTATGATGCTAATTCTCAGAGAAAAAGAAAACAAAACAAAAATATTGCATAAAAGTAACTGCCAACCTAGAATTCTTTACAGGAAAAAATATATTTAAAAACTGGGGGAAAAATAAGAACATTTCCAGAAAAACAAAACCTGAGATAGTTTAGAGCAGACCTACACTGAAAGAAGTATTTTAAAAATTAAAGTTCTTCAGGTTCAGGAAAAATTGTTCTAGATGGAAGCATGGAAATGTGGAAGAGAATGAAGAGCAATAGAAAAATCTGATTCAGTTCAGTTCAGTTCAGTTCAGTTGCTCAGTTGTGTCTGACTCTTTGCGACCCCATGAATCACAGCACACCAGCCATCCCTGTCCATCACCAACTCCTTTACTCAAACTCATGTCCATTGAGTCGGTGATGCCATCCAGCCATCTCATCCTCTGGCGTCCCCTTCTCCTCCTGCCCCCAATTCCTCCCAGCATCAGAGTCTTTTCCAATGAGTCAATTCTTCACATGAGGTGGCCAAAGTACTGGAGTTTCAGCTTTAGCATCATTCCTTCCAAAGAAATCCCAGGGCTGATCTCCTTCAGAATGGACTGGTTGGATCTCCTTGCAGTCCAAGGAACTCTCAAGAGTCTTCTCCAACACCACAGTTCAAAAGCATCAATTCTCCAGCCTTCAGCTTTCTTCACAGTCCAACTCTCACATCCATACATGACCACTGGAAAAAACATAGCCTTGACTAGACGGACCTTTGTTGGCAAAGTAATGTCTCTGCTTTTCAATATGCTATCTAGGTTGGTCATATCTTTCCTTCCAAGGAGTAATTGTCTTTTAATTTCATGGCTGCAATCACCATCTGCAGTGATTTTGGAGCCCCCCAAAATAGTCTGACACCGTTTCCACTGTTTCCCCATCTATTTGCCATGAAGTGATAGGACCAGATGCCATGATTTTAGTTTTCTGAATGTTGAGCTTTAAGCCAACTTTTTCACTCTCCACTTTCACTTTCATCAAGAGGCTTTTTAGTTCCTCTTCACTTTCTGCCATAAAGGTGGTGTCATCTGCATATCTGAGGTTTTTGATATTTCTCCTGGCAATCTTGATTCCAGCTTGTGCTTCTTCCAGCCCAGCCTTTCTCATGATGTACTCTGCATAAAAGTTAAATAAGCAGGGTGACAATATACAGCCTTGACGTACTCCTTTTTCTATTTGGAACCAGTCTGTTGTTCCATGTCCAGTTCTAACTGTTGCTTCCTGACCTGCATACAGATTTCTCAAGAGGCAGGTCAGGTGGTCTGGTATTCCCAACTCTTTTAGAATTATCCACAGTTTATTGTGATCCACATAGTCAAAGGCTTTGGCATAGTCAATAAAGCAGAAATAGATGTTTTTCTGGAACTCTTTTGCTTTTTCCATGATCCAACGGATATTGGCAATTTCTGGTTCCTCTGCCTTTCCTAAAACCAGCTTGAACATCTGGAAGTTCATGGTTCACGTATTGCTGAAACCTGGCTTGGAGAATTTTGAGCATTACTTTACTAGCGTGTGAGATGAGTGCAATTGTGCGGTAGTTTGAGCATTCTTTGGCATTTGATTAGCTGCATGTATAAAATGTGTTTGTGGATGGCTCCAAAAGATAATATTGTTCTGTACATTTAAAATACATGACAATTATATAACAAAAGGCAAGAGAGAGTGAATGGACCTAAACTATACTGAGGTTCTAAATGTCAGGAAAGGAGTGAATAGAGTAATTCATATTTTACTAGAGTTAAGGACATATGCTCTAATTTCTAACTATTGAAAGAACAGTAAAAGTATGCATAATTATTATTTCAGTAGAAGGAGTAGAAGGTATAACAAAATACCCCAATAGAAATCAAACAAGAGAGAGAGAGAAAATGGAATAAATGAGACAAATAGAGAAAACAGTAAAGTAATAGTTACATCTAAATATAAAATAAATTACAAAATATGTGAATAGATAAATTAGTCAAATTAAAAGGATTGTCAGAATCCTTGTCTTTTAATGTATCAGTTCAGTTCAGTTCAGTTCAGTTCATTTGCTCAGTCGTGTCTGACTCTTTGGACCCCATGAATTGCAGCACGCCAGGCCTCCCTGCCCATCACCATCTCCCGGAGTTCACTCAAACTCACGTCCATCGAGTCGGTGATGCCATCCAGCCATCTCATCCTCTGTTGTCCCCTTCTCCTCCTGCCCCCAAGCCCTCCCAGCATCAGAGTCTTTTCCAATGAGTCAACTCTTCGCATGAGGTGGCCAAAGTACTTCAGCATCATTCCTTCCAAAGAAATCCCAGGGCTGATCTCCTTTAGAATGGATTGGTTGGATTTCCCTGCAGTCCAAGGGACTCTCAAGAGTCTTCTCCAACACCACAGTTCAAAAGCATCAATTCTTTGGCGCTCAGCCTTCTTCACAGTCCAACTCTCACATCCATACATGACCACTGGAAAAACCATAGCCTTGACTAGCAGGACCTTTGTTGGCAAAGTAATGTCTCTGCTTTTGAACATGCTCTCTAGGTTGGTCATAACTTTTCTTCCAAGGAGTAAGCGTCTTTTAATTTCATGGCTGCAGTCACCATCTGCAGTGATTTTGGAGCCCCAAAAGATAATTAAAGTATATATTAAAATACATATTATATTATATTTATATATTAATATCAGTTCAGTTCAGTCACACAGTCATGTCCAACTCTTTGTGACCCCATGGACTGCAGCATGCAAGATGCTAATTTTAAAATGCAGATATTTTGCATTTGATTTCTACCAAGAGTTGAAATGTTAAGAGATGATTTTAAAAAATAATAATCTTCTCCTCCTGCCTTCGGTCTTTCCCAGCATCAGGGTCTTTTCAAATGAGTCCGTTCTTCCCATCAGGGGGCCAAAGGATTGGAGTTTCAGCTTCAGCATCAATCCTTCCAACGAATATTCAGGAATGATTTCCTTTAGAACTGACTGGTTGGATCTCCTTGCTGTCCAAGGGACTCTCAAGAGTCTTCTCCAACAGCACAGTTCAAAAGCATCAGTTCTTCAGCACTCAGCTTTCTTTGTTGTCCAACCCTCACATCCATACAAGACTAATGGAAAAATCATAGCTTTGACTAGATAGACTTCTGTTGGCAAAGTAATGTCTCTGCTTTTTAATATGCTGTCTAGGTTGGTCATAGCTTTTCTTCCAAGGAGCAGGCGTCTTTTAATTTCATGGCTGTAGTCACCATCTGCAGGGATTTTGGAGCCCCCCAAAATAAAGTCTGTCACTGTTTCCATTGTTTCCCCATCTATTTGCCATGAAGTGATGGGACTGGATGCCATGATCTTAGTTTTCTGGATGTTGAGTTTTAAGCCAACATTTTCATTCTCCTCTTTCACTTTCATCATGAGGCTCTTTAATTCTTTTTTGCTTTCTGCCATAAGGATGGTGTCATCTGCATATCTGAGGTTACTGATATTTCTCCCAGCAATCTTGATTCCAGATTATGCTTCATCCAGCCCAGCATTTTGCATGATGTACTCTTCATATAAGTTAAATAAGTGGGGTCACAACCTAGAAAATGGTGGAGTAGAAGGACATGTGCTCATCTTTTCCTGCAAGAACTCCAAAACTACAACTTGCTGCTGAAGAAGCATTGACTGGAGACTGTTGGATCCCATTAAAAATATATATATTGATATATTTTATATCAATTTACAACACATTAATATATTATATATATTAATGTATATTATATAATGTATTGTAATATATATATAATATTAAAGTATAATATATATTAAGATATAATATAAGACATATTAAAAGACAAGGATTTATATATATACACACCACTTTGCTGACAAAGGTTCCTATAATCAAAGCTTTGGTTTTTTCAGTAGTCATGTAGAGAAATGAGAGTTGGACCCCAAAGAAGGCTGAATGCTGAAGAACTGATGCTTTCTAACTGTGGTGCTGGAAAAGACTCTTAAGAGTCCCTTGAAAAAAAAAAAAAAGTCCCTTGGACTGCAAGGAGATCAAACCAGCTAGTCCTAAAGGAAATCAACCCTGAATATTCATTGGAAAGACTGATGCTGAAGCTGAAGCTCCAATACTTTGGCTACCTGATGTGAAGAACTGACTCATTGGAAGAGACCCTGATGCTGGGAAAGATTGAAGGTGGGAGGAGAAGTGGATGACAGAGGACGAGATGGTTGGATTTCATCATTGACTCAATAGACATGAGTCTGAGCAAACTCCAGGAGATAGTGAAGGACAGATAGGCCTGGCATGCTGCAGTCCATGGGATCGCAGAGAGCTGGACATGACTGAATGACTGGACAACACAATATATATATTCTGCTTACAAAATCACTCCTTAGTTGTGAGAATAAATTAATACTGAAAATAAAAGCATGGAAGGATATACCAGGAAAACACTATTCAAAGGTACAGCTATGCTAATATATAATAGATGTGGCCTCAAGGGAGACTGAAGCTGGACACAGTGGATGGTGTGAGCTCAAAGAGGATCTGGGACTTAATCATTTATTTATCACATGGTTGCTGCACATTAACGTGGGGCAAGGAAGAAGGGCAGCTGTGAGAAGTGGGAATTTCAGTATCAGAGTAATGACCTAGGGGAGATACTTTCAAAGAGGAAGGGCATTGCGACTATTCATCTCAGCCATGTTAGCCAGACTGGACTTCTCTTTAGTGCAGAAGTTCTTTCTTTTTTTTTAACTAAGAAAGGTTCAGATTAATAAACTGGGACACACATATGAATAAAAAAAGTGTATCTGGTTGTACTTTTATTTTTAATAGGACAAGCTTAAAAAGAAAGGGTTTTTTGTTGTTTCAGGGCACTTGGTCTCTCTTATTATGAATAAAGCATAAACCAGCCCACTTAGATCATTGTCTACTGTGACTGAATTTCTGTTTCTCTCTGGACAAGGCTCTTCTCTCTGGGCTAACTGAAGTGAAACAGAAATTTCCAGGATTCTATTATTTTAAAATTTCTGTCTCGGAAGCCTGACTTGAGAAGGGTTGGCCTTATATGTTCTAAATTTTAAGAAGAGTAATTATTACAATGATAATAAAAGAATAATAACTATTAATTTATATTAGCTATTAAAATAGATTGGGTGCTAACCCCTGTGTTAAACTCTTTAAATATTTTCTTTTATTTAATCCTTGTCACAACTCTGTACTTATCCCAAGTAAGGAAACTGAATCTTAGACTAAGCAACCTGCCAAGGGGACCTGCTTTACTTGTGCCACGTGGGTGAACAAAGCTCTGTGTGGAAAGGACATCTCTCTTCATCTACGCCCATCTAGTCCTCAAAACCACAAGGAAATTAGGAGCCACCCCCGCCCCTATCTCCCTGCCAAGTCATCCTAACATGGAAGCAAAGCTGTATGTTTCATGGGGTTGAGTCTCTGCTTCCACGTGAGATTATAGCTTACTCTCCAATTAATTATGCATAGCCTCTTTGGCTAATAAAGTCTAAACAAAGAGCATTTAATCCAATTCATGGTTTTTTTTTCTCTCCATCGTGAGCAGCCTGTCAAACACAATCAGATTCCCCATGCAAAGCAGAGAGGAGGCAGGCGTCAGCCACACCTGCTTAGCGGGGTTGCAAGCAGGAAGCTCACAGTCAGGGAACAGTTGGCGGCGCAGATGGTAGAGATGGAAAGGCTTCGGGAAAAGCCACTCTAACTGCAGTTCAGCGCTGGGAGGGGGGACCATTTGGGGGTTTCAGGCAGAGAAACACTTCCTCGTCCCTCCTGACTTGGTCCAACCAATAGGGGGTGAGACCACTTAGAAACAAAAGGCACAGAAATTTACCAGGCTTCCCTGGTAGCTCGGTCAGTAAAGAGTCTCCCTGCAATGCAGGAGACCTGGGTTTGAGCCCTGGGTCGGGAAGATTCCCCTGGATAAGGAAATGGCAACCCACTCCAGTATCCTTGCCTGGGGAATTCCATGGAGAGAGGAGCCTTGCAGGCTACAGTCCATGGGGTTGCAAAGAGTCAGACAGGACTTAGCAACAAAACTACCACCACTCCAATAGTTTGGCGGCTCAGCGATAAGGAATCCACCTACAATTCAGGGGCCACGGGAGACCCAGGTTTGATCCGTAGGTCAGGAAAATCCCCAGGAGAAGGGAATGGCTGCCCACTCCAGTATTCTTGCCTGGAGAATTTCATGGACAGAGGATCCTGGCATGCTACAGTCCATGGGGTCACAAAGAGTTGGACACAACTGAGAGGTTAACATTTTCAGTCTATCTTTCTTATGTGACAGATGCTTAATGTACAGTGATCTCTAATTATCAAACAATTGCCAGAGGCAGATTATTTTTCCAGGTTAGAAAAATAAAGCCTCAACAGGTAAGGTGACTTACTTAAGGCCCCACAGCTGGTAAGTAGAGCTGGGAGATGGGCATCCAATCTCTCTAACCTCCAGGCTCATTTTTCTGCACCAGTCTTATTGAAGAATGTTCAAAGAACTTCCACTAAGAAATTGCTCTTTGCCCATCCCTGGATGAAGTGCTGGGTAGAGATGCCAGAAATGTGGAAAGCATCATCCATGCCTTTCAGGGATGCTTGATACAAAAGAGGAGGTAGGAATTCATGTATATGTACTAATTTTATTTTTTTTATTATTTTAAAATTTTATTTGTTTATTTAGCCACACTATATGGCATGTGGGATCTTAGTTCCCTGACCAGGGATCAAGCCCACACTCTGTGCACTGGAAGAACAGAGGGTTAACCACTGGATGGCCAGGGAAGTCCCCGTAGGAACTAATTTTAAAACAGTGATATGCAGAATCATGTGGCCATGACTCTGGGTAAGTTGGAAAAGGACAGATAACCACAGACGTCTGTAGACACTGCAGCCTGGAGATTCAAAAAATCTCAGAATTGGAGGGGACCATATCATAATGATATGTGAACATACTCTTGGGACCCTTGGAGGCAGAATCAGACCATACCTGGTTCATCCCTCTACCCAACGCTTTGATCACCATGAGAAAATAATTGCTGAATATGTAAACAAAAATTAACCTTAAAGAATAAACACAGACATTATCTACTATGTTTTTTTTTTTCCCCCTGGGTCATAGACTCCTTAGAGAAATTTATAAAAGCTATGATCTTGCCACTAGGAAAAAAATACACATACAATTTCTAAGGATCCAGGTTTCCCTAGAAACATAACATTAAGGAAAATTACTTGGTTATAGTGGTGAAGGAAATAAAACCAGGATGCCTCATTTTTATATACCTGATGATCTCATCTGGGTATAAACTCCTGGTTAAGAGTTTTGGGTCTGGCGAGACTACTGGTCCATCCCTAGTTCCTCATCATCATTGCGGCCATGGGTGAGCTTCTAAATCTCTTGGTGCCTCAGCTTCCTCATCTCTAAAATGGTACTTTCTGCACAGGGTTATTGTGAGAATTAAGTGCTTAAAATATACCATAGATAAAGTGCTTAGCACAGTGTCTGGCACTGGGGTGAACTACCCAATCGTCATCATCACCATAATCATAATTATTGTACATTATTCAAAAATTACTCTGTAATTTAGTCTCATCATTTTATGTATCACACACACACACAATCATTTATAAAACTAACCTCTGCAGAGGGAATAGAGCTGATTTTGGAAAATGATGATGCCTCAATAAACAGAAATCTCTCACATTGTTTTCAGTAAGAACATATGTGTTCAGTTCAGTCACTCAGTTGTGTCCGACTCTTTGCGACCCCATGAATTGCAATTCAGAGATCATTGCTTCCCTGGTGGCTCCAATGGTAAAGAGTCTTCCTGCAATGTGGGAGACCTGGGTTTGATCCCTAGGTCAGGGAGATCCCCCGGAGAAGGGATAGGCTACCCACTCCAGTATTCTTGGGCTTCCCTGGTGGCTCAGTTGGTAAAGAATCTGCCTGCAATGTGGGAGACCTGGAGAAGATACCCTGGAGAAGGAAATGTTAACCCACTCCAGTATTCTTGCCTGGAAAATCCCATGGACAGAGGGGCCTGGTGGGCTACAGTCCACAGGTCACAAAGAGTCAGACACAACAGAGTGGAATACACATACATCCACATAGGAGAGAGTATCTAGATTGAATCCCAATGCCAACTTTAACTTCTTTAAGAAAAAAGAGGAAACAGGCAAATTCCAGTTGAATGTTGTAAAGGCCTCCCCAGAAGACAGATGCCTGAGGACCAATCAACTACTTTGAACCCCTTCATTTGTGCTGTTGACATTCAAAAGTGATGACTTTATCCAGTCCCAGGGAGGGGTTCAAGTCCTCCAAATGGGATTACCCTGTTGCCATTTAAGCAATGGGCAGAAAATAAGAGCTACTAAATATCATCTTTGACTGCTAAGTTTTCCATTGCAAAATCTGCTTCATCTTTCAAAAAATAGTATTGTGGCCTGAAGTATTTTGTCTACTTTCCTCCATAGAGACTTGGCTGGGGGCAGTTAGCAAGCCCTGGCAAGCTGCCATTCGAAAGAGAATGAGAGGAAGCTGGATATTCTAGGAACCAAGTAGAAATTATTCAGAGTAGTCCATGTCAAGGATTAACGGCAGCAAAGTTTCAAAATTCACAAAGTTTAAACGATCCAAACAACAGAACTCCCATGAGAGTTTTTGTGACTGATGAGGTCAAGATGAAATCAGCAGGGAGGAGAGTGAATGTTTTCCAATGAGGAGGAAATTTCAGAAACATCAGGAGAGAAAGGAGGGAAAGGATGCTTTTCTCAGAAAATAGAGTCATGGGAGTTCCCTGGTGGTCCAGTAGTTAAGAATCTGCCTTCTGTTGCAGGGGACGCAAGTTAGATCTGTGGTAGGGGACCTAAGATCCCACTTGCCACGGGGCAATGAAACCTGTACTTTGCAACTAGAGAGCTCTCATGCCAAAACAAAGACCTAGTGTAGCCAAAAGAAAGAAAGAAAATATAGCCATTACTGCTGTCTCAGATGATGAGCAGATGTAGGAAGTTGGGTATTTATGTAAAATAATAATCTCACAAAAGTTCTGATGTTTTACATGCCCAACATCTTCTATCAAAGGTGGAGGGGATACTGACTCATCTTTATTAAATAATATTTATTGTGCGTCTTCTGTCTGTCATCCCTGTTCTAAGGGAATTATCTTTTTCTAGCAGTGAACGAAATAGGCAAAAGAGCTATCTTGTGTTTAGAAGGGAATACAGGTAATTAGCAAGCAAACATATATGTAAACAATACAAATGCAGTCAGTACTTAGTTCTATGAAGGGCATAAAACAGGGTGAAATGACAGACCGTTCCTCTCTCTCTGAGGAGGTGAACTAGGAGCAGAGGTTGAATAAGAGAAGAAGCCATCTAGTTCAAAATCTGAAGACGACATGCTTCAGGGTGTCTAGAGGGAACATGCTCTAGTTCCTTGTTACGTGTCTAGGGAACAAGTATGAATGCTTAGAGGATGAACTTGGTTTGTCAGAGGAGCTGAAAGAAGCCTGGAGTGACCATGTTTAAGAAGAATAGTAGGTGACGAGGGTATCCCGTTGAGGAAAGAGATACTTGACTACATTTCTGTTATCTACTAATCTATGCCATGATATAAAGCAATCTGGAATAAGACAGTCAAATTTATACATAAAATGCTGATTACTGGAAAAGTTTTGAGGGTAAATTAAAAATTTCCCATAAGGCAAAAATGAGCTTAATTTAACTGAATTATAGAATATCAATTCACTAAAATCAGACTGATTTTATATATCAGTTAGGACGGATTGAGTTATGCTGCAGTAACAACCATCTCCTAATTCTCAGTAGCTTAAAAAGAGAAACAAGTTTTATTTCTTGCTCTCATTATATATTCACCACAACTCAGCAGAAGAACTTAGCTAATTATAGTGAGGTAGGAATTTGGGCCGGAAAAGGCAATGGCACCCCACTCCAGTACTCTTGCCTGGAAAATCCTATGGACGGAGGAGCCTGGTAGGCTGCAGTCCATGGGGTCGATACAAGTCAGATACGACTGAGCGACTTCACTTTCACTTTTCACTTTAATGCGTTGGAGAAGGAAATGGCAACCCACTCCAGTGTTCTTGCCTGGAGAATCCCAGGGACGGTGGAGCCTGGTGGGCTGCTGTCTGTGGGGTCGCACAGAGTCGGACATGACTGAAGTGACTTAGCAGCAGCAGCAGAATACTATTTAAAGCTCTCCAAATTCTGACCCCAAGGTAAATCTTCCCCCCATCCCTGATAGCTGTTACCTACAGACACTACAACCCTGCCACCCAGACCATTTAATAGACAGCCATTGTTCATTTTGTTTCTTATTCTCTGCACATGCCATATTAACCCAATTAAGGATTGAAAGGGAAGCTTCTGGTTGGTTTGGCTGGTTCATCCCTTCCCTGATCCAATCACTGGGTCCAGGTTGGGGAGGAGGATCCTGGTGGGCTGCAGTCTGTGAGGTTGCAAAGAGTTGGACATGACTAAGCGACTGAGCACACACACATGCAGGTTGAAGAGAGATGTATTTTAGCTATTGATCCAGAATGAGTCATTGATACTCTGGTGATATAGTGAATTGAGGCTCTAATTTTGAGCAATTAAATAAGCGAGCTCAAATCTAGATCCCACTACTGATCAATGCCATAATGCAGATCCCAGCTGGGGGGACTGTATCTGGAGGCATTTTTATCATCACAGCTGGAGGAGGGGCTGCTACTAGAAAGAGGCCAGCAACACTGCTCAATATCCCGCAATGTCCAGGAAAATTCAACCCGAGATGTTAATAGTGCCGGGACTGAGAAACCCAGTGATAAGAGGAGCACTGCTGAAGCGCTTTAGAACTAGGCTTCCTCAGCTGTAAAGCAGGCATGATGTTGATGTTTGCTTCCTGGCCATTTGGAGATTTAACATGTGCAAAGCGCAGGGCTTCCCAGGTGACTCAGTGGTAAAGAATTCGCCTGCCAATGCAGGAGCCACAGGAGATGCAGGTTTGATCCCTGGGTCAAGAACATCCCTTGGAGGAGGGCATGGGAACCCACTCCAGTATTCTTGTCTGGAGAATCCCCATGGACAGACGATCCTGGCAGACTAAAGTCAATGGGGTCACACAGAGTTGGACATGACTGAAGCAACTTAGCACGCACGCATGCACTATTTACATGCAGGCAAGCTCAAAGGCACATGCCGTGTCATAATCTATCCTCTATAAACACAGATTGCAGAGTGAGTGCCTGACTTCGCAAGCCAGGCTAAGCATCCCCTACACACATCACTGCTGTTCACACTTTGTCATCACATACTTAGAGCTCTTAGGAAGTGACCACAACTTGATACCTTGTGAAAGAAATGTCCTTCTGCCACCAGGAAGGTCCACTGCTTGTGCTGGGGATAGAAAGGATAAGAAATCGCAGAGATTTATTAATAGGAAGGTGGTGATTCTTAGGAATGTGCTTCCTGTGGAAATTCAGCTTTGTATTTACAGACTCATTCTTTTTCTACAGGAGCAATTGGCTTTCCTTCAGCCATGCTTTATTGCATTCATGAGGAATCTTGACTGCTGCGCTGGTTGCACTGGGGAACTTGAGGATTTGTGAAGGTCTTAGACCTTTCTAGGTCAAAGTCACAGAGCACTCAATGCATTTCAGAAAGCATGGACCTTAGGGTAGGACAGATTTCGGTTTGAGTTCTGGTCCTGATTTGGGGGATGGGGTTTTCCCTGGTGGCTTAGACAGTAAAGAATCTGCTTGCATGGTTGGAGACCTGGGTTCAACCTCTGGATCGGGAAGATCCCCTGGAGAAGGGAATGGCTACCCACTCCAGTATTCTTGCCTGGGAAATCCCATGGAGAGAGGAGCCTGGTGGGCCACAGTCCATGGGGCTGCAAAGACTGAGCAACTAACACTTTCTGATATTTGGGTGGTTGTTTTTTCTTCCTGTGACCTTGGGCAAACCATTTGCATCGCTTATTCTCATTGTGCTCAACTGTGAAATGGGGAGAAAACCATGAGCTGGTGGTACTGTAGATGTGAAGGAAATGCGGCAGATGGATTACCCCGCTCAGGCAGTTACCATCATCCGCATCATCTTCTTCATCTTCAGCCTCATAATCAGCAAGAGGCTATGTAGCTAATGCGAAGAGTGCACGCCTGGAAACTGCCTGCCTTGGTTTGAATCCTGGCTCTACTCTTTCCAAATATTCCCAAACATTCTTTATGCAAATTTCTTTATCTTTGCCTCAGTCTCCCCAACTGTGTCAGGGGATAAAAATAGCACCTCCCCTGTAGAATTGTTGTGAAGACTAACCGCATGCACATTTGGAAAACGCTTGCAACTAGAGCAGCTGTTGTGATTTTTTTTTTTCATGTGGGAAGGAAGGAGTATCTGTATGTGTTATTTGAAGCTGCCTTCATGTGTTTTTTTATTTTTAAAAAATATTATTGAAATATAATTGCCTTAATTTCTGCTGTACAGCAACATGAATCAGTTATACATACATATATATATACACACATATCTGTGTATATATATCTGACTTAGCACACACACACACATATATATACTTGTGTGTGTGTGTATGTGTGTGTGCTATGTCGCTTCAGTCAAGTCCAACTCTTTGTGACCCAATGGACTATAACCCCCCCACCCCAGGTTATTCTGTCCATGGGATTCTCCAGGCAAGAATACTGAAGTGAGTTGCTATGCTCTCCTGCAGATCTTCCCAACCCAGGGGATTGAACCTGGATCTCTTTTGCCTCCTGCATTGGCAGGCGGGTTCTTTACCACTAGTACCACCTGGGAAACCTGTCCCATGCTGTGGTAAGTCGCTTCGGTCATGTCCAGCTCTGTGTGACACTATGGACTGTAGCTTGCCAGGCTTCTCTGTCCTTGGGATTATCCAAGCAAGGAGTGGATTGCCATTCCATTCTCCAGGGGATCTTCCTGACCCAGGGATCGAACTGGTGTCTCTTACAACTAATCTTCCTTGGCAGGCGGGTTCTTTACCACTTTTTCATATTCTTTTCCACTGTGGTATATTACAGGATATTAAATATAGTTCTCCATGCTGTACAGTAGGACCTTGTTGCTTATCCATCCTATATATAATACTTTGCAACTGCTAATCCCCAACTCCCAATCCTTCCCCCGTCGCCACTCTCCACCCGCTCAGCAATCACAGTCTGTTCTCTATATCTGCAGACCTCACAAGCTTTAATTCTAAAACTCTGCTCCTCAGCATTGACGCCAGATGTATCTGGACAGTCATCTACTAATGTCTGGCCTCTCATCATCAACAATAAATGTGGAGCCCCAAATTCTCAGCTGCCCGCTGCCCAATGTCCTCTGACCCCTCCTGTGCAGGCCCAGGAGACAGCTCCCACAGGAGATGCTAAATCCACAGCCCTCCTGCTGTCTGCAGCAGGGAAGGGCATCCGATTCTAGCTGCAGCCTCTGGCCCCACCCTCCTCGCGCTCTGCTCTTCTGGGTGAACCTTCTAAGGTCTCAATAATTCACCGCAGTCACCGTGTTCAGACAGGTTGCTTGGGAAGGCGAGTTCTGAGCCAAGGGTTTTGGCAGGTCTTAAAATATTTCCTTCTGTGCAACTGCAATCACGTCTCCATCACAGGCACCTGGGAGTGCAGGGCGGCAGAAAGAGCGGGAGGGATGAGAAACATACGCAGCCCCGGGTTTATAATTCACACTTGTCACTGAGAGAACCAGGCACAGCCAATCTGGCTTGTACGTGAGATCTGGGGCAGAGGAAGCGATGGCTTTTTGGTTGCATCTAGTTTATTTTCCCGCTAAACCAAGTGTAGGTCTGCTCTCAGAGGCAGCTCCCGATTGCTGCTACAATTCCAATGGCCAAAGCTCAGGAAATACATGCATCAGTGTCCACACTCAACTTGTTTAGACACTGTTTGCTACTTGTTTTTTTTTTTTTTTTTTCCTAGAAAATGCTGGAAGGGGAGAGATAAGCACAGATAAGCACTTGAGAAGAGCTCAGTCTGTATGCCCTGTAACAAAGGGAATTTCATATGGTGGTGGATCCAGGGCAAAGTATCCGAGAAGTCTTATTAAATATTAAAGTCCAAGAGGAAAAGATAAGTGTACGATTTTGTTGATTTTATACATCACTCTTAGTAAAATGCTTGGTACTGTATGTGTTCTATAAACTGTTGAGTGAAAGGAGGGGAAAAAAGAAAGAGGAAAAGAAAAAGAGGAAGAGATAGAAAGGTCTGATCAAACAAAGATCACTCAGTGTCAGAGGTGGGACTTAGTATTCAATCTGTGTATTGTGAAGACACTAGACATGGCTGCCAACTCTTCTCTCTCTGTTATACACACACACACACACACACACACACACACACACTGGCTGGGCTTATATATGTAACATCTGTGAAGTCTTGACTATTTATGATCCCCCCAAGTCTCAGTAAGGTAGTAATATTAACTTACATGTCCTGAGATTTACAATATGCCAGCCATCATGCTAAATGCTTTACATGAATTCTTTCATTCTTCATGAGATAGTTACTATCTTTATTTCTATAGATGAGGAATCTGAAACATGGCCTTCTTTGCTTCAATGTCACTTGACTCCTTTTTTTCTAACCACTTTTTAAAACAGAAGTATGGCTAATTTACAATGTTGGTTAATTTCAGGTGTACAGCAAATTGATTCAGTTATTCATATACATATGCCTATTCTTTTCATATTCTTTTCCATTATAGGTTATTACAAGATATTGACTATAGTTCCCTGTGCTATACAGTAGGTCCTTGTTGTTTTTCTACTCTATATATAGTGGTGTGTATCTGTTTATCCCCAACTCCTAGCCTCTCTCTCTGCCCACCCTCCACTCCCTCTTTCTCCTTTATTAATCACAAATTTGTTTTCTATTTCTGTTTTATAAAGAAGTTCATTTGTATTATTCTTTCAGATTCCATATCTTAAGTGATATTATATGATATTTGCCTTCCAGTGTCACTCAACTCTTAAATGAAAGAGCCACACTTTAAAATAACACTGTCTGACTACCATTCCCACAATCACAATTCATGTACAAGTAAAAGTTGACCTGGAGGGGAATGGAGACCCAGAGAGGTACAGAGACATCCACAATAATACCTAGTAAGTCAGGAGCAGAGGGGAGTTAAGCTCTGCCCTCCGTTTCCAAACCTCGATCATGAGTCTTTGTTATTTGAGAGCAGAGGCAGCATCGGCCTCTCTCCAGCCTTGCAGTGAGACTTGGGGGAGGCCCATGACCACGCATGAACACAGATGTTCTACAAATTCTGTTGGGGATAAAATCTTTTGAAAGGGATGACATTAAATGGTTTAGTTGCAGGAAACAGAAAGAAACTAAGACTAGATTAAGCATCAGAAAATGGGAGGGGGAGTGGGAATGGGGTATTTTATTGATTCACGCAACTAAAATCTTTTTGTGTGATTCAGATTGTTACAGATTCAACTGTAACTTATTCCAAGGGCCCAAATGATGTCATCTCTCTCTCTCTCTGCCATCTCTTAGATCTCTTTTCCTCTCTGTTGGTTTATTACCTAGACTATCTCCAGGTGAGTGCAAAGTGCTAGACTTGCATAGTGTTTGTATGTGTATACTCAGTCGCTCAGTCGTGTCTGACTCTTTGTGACCCCAAGGACTGTAGCCCACCAGGCTCCTCTGTCCATGGGATTCTCCAGGCAAGAATACTGCAAAGAGTTGTGATTCCCTTTTCCAGGGAATCTTCCAGACCCAGAGACCTAACCTGCATCTCTTGCATCTCCTGCACTGGCAGGAGGATTCTTTATGTCTGTACTAGGACAGCCCATGGACTTGCATAGACCTAGCTATATTTGAAGTGAAAGTATCTCTTTCCTTGTGACTGTAGCAATCCCTGATTAGTTCTTCTTAGGTCTCGTGTAGGCTCCTGCATCAATGGTTGTGTCCAAGAGGATAGGATGCTCTGATTAATTTGCTACCATTACACGGTCATTTCACTGGTTAAGAAGACAGGTGGGCCAAGGTAGGAAATTTTGCAAAGGAAAAAAGTTATTCTCTAACCAGAAGAAAGAGAAGCGCCTTTGGGTAAGACAAGTCTATTTGCCTATCACAGACCTGTGTTCACACTGTTCCTTGTCCATAAAAGGCTCAATAAAACCCTAAAGTCCTGCCCACATGGCTTGTGAAGAACTATGGGTTTGAATCACTCATGTGATAGGGGTATCAGAAAAAAAATACTGTACTGCCTACTGACCATTTCTCCCAGAATCCTCTCTTTATAGGAAGATTTCATCATTTAGCATTTGAAAATCACTTCCCAGAATCTGAAATACTAGTGGTAAGGGAAGGTGAAAAAATATGTGATGTCAACTTGGCAGAAACGCAAGTAAGGAAGAGCACTGTTCTTGGTTCATCATACCATTCAGAGAGGTGATTTTTATTGGTGGCTTTCTCTAGCAGGATGGATGTCTTCATAAGCTTGACAAAGAAAAAAAGCAGCAGAAAATGACACAAAGAAGCTGAGGAGAAAATGCAACAAGAACTGAAGTGGGTAGGAAATTGTTTTAAAGAATCAGAAATCCATGGGGAATATCGAACCACTTTTGCCCAAAGATGAGCTGATGAGTGCAATTCCGCAGTGGGTTCCGAGGCTTGAACATGAACTTGGATATGCTGGATATGTTTTCATCATCATCTGAAGAATGATGGGCCTGTATGGACCAGGAGGATGTCATTAGAACCACAAACTAGGTCTTCTTCACACTAGGATGTGAAGCTCTAAGATTAATCCTCTCTCAGCCATGACACGATTTTGCATTCGTTCATGGTTCCTGCCACCTCTCTTGGGCTTCCCAGTGGCTCAGCGGTAAAGAACTTACCTGCCAATGCAGGTGGATCGAGAAGATTCTGGGTCGGGAAGATCCCCTGGAGGAAGGCATGGCAACCCACTTCACTATTCTTGCCTGGAGAATCCCATGGACAGAGAGGAGTCTGGGAGGTTACAGTCCATGAGGTTGCAGAGTCAGACATGACTGAGCGACCGAGCAAGCACACTCATCACCTCTCTTCCACCTCTAAAAATGTTTGCACCTCGGAGTATGACCATGAAGGTCTTTAGCTGACCTCTCCATTCTCATCCTAGAACCTGTGCTTTGGCATTTTTCTACCGGCAATTGGAAAAACAAAGAAGGATACATGATAAGTCAGTGAGAATGGTGGAATCTTTTGAAGGACTCGATCTTTGGATACATGAGTCCTTGACTGTCAACTGAGCAAGAAATTGTATATTCTTTCACTGAGTTGGGTCTCTTCAAACACAGGAGGAAGAAGTCATGGAGCCCATTTTATCTGGCGATGGTCAGTGTTGCTATTAGTAAAGACTGGAGGGGGTGGGGACCTATTTCCCACATAAGCAGGGGATTTTGCCTAAGGTATTATGTGATATCTTGGAGATACCACTGGATTTAAGTTGGGGAGATCACGGTGAATTTAAATGGTGTAATTACAGCCACAAGAACACCTATAACAACACAGGTGTTACAATGCACGGGCATGATGCTTATCACATTTATACATTGTCTCAAATGATCCTTATGACAGCCCTATGAGTTTGATAGAATGTCTTTCCCATTTTACAGATGGGGAAGTAGAGACTGAGGTAAAATAAGCCCCGTGCTCCAGCCTACAGGGCTAGTTAATGAATGAGCTGGGATTTCTGTCTAGCTGTTTCTTTCTCGAAGCCTACACTTAACAACGCTTTTCTGTGTTGCTTGGGTGCTAACCTGTGTTCTCCTCTCATCTTATTTGCGATCCTGGCAAAGTCATTTCCTTTCTAAATCTCTAAAATGAGATTGATGTAAATCTGTATAAATAAAGTTTGGGGACGTGAGAGCTTTTCTTTTTAAGGCCAGAACATTTTGCTGGTGCTCAGACAATGTTAAAAATATAGTCAAGGAGAAAAAAAAGTCTAGCTTCTATCTTTTAAGTAGTTTTATTTACTTATAAGTAAGAGGAAACAGGCACTTGGCGTGGGTGGCTGCGATCAGCACACTTGGCATGGCCAAGGGGAGCTACCCCACGTCCGAGGTCGGGGGCAGAGGCCGGGAGGACCCCATGTCCTAGGGGAGGCGGCCAGGAGGAGTTGCCCCATGTCAGAGGTCAGGGGAAGCGGCCGGGAGGACCTACCTCGCGTCCTGAAAGATGATGCTGTGAAAGTGCTGCACTCAATATGCCAGCAAATTTGGAAAACTCAGCAGTGGCCACAGGACTGGAAAAGGTCAGTTTCCATTCCAATCCCAAAGAAAGGCAATGCCAAAGAATGCTCAAACTACCGCACAATTGCACTCATCTCACACGCTAGTAAAGTAATGCTCAAAATTCTCCAAGCCAGGCTTCAGCAATATGTGAACCATGAACTTCCAGATGTTCAAGCTGTTTTAGAAAAGGCAGAGGAACCAGAGACCAAATTGCCAACATTGCTGGATCATCGAAAAAGCAAAAGAGTTCCAGAAAAACATCTATTTCTGCTTTATTGACTATGCCAAAGCCTTTGTGCAGATCACAACAAGCTGTGGAAAATTCTGAAAGAGATGGGAATACCAGACCACCTGACCTGCCTCTTGAGAAATGTGTATGCAGGTCAGGAAGCAACAGTTAAAACTGGACATGGAACAACAGACTGGTTCCAAATAGGAAAAGGAGTACGTCAAGGCTGTATATTGTCATCCTGCTTATTTAACTTATATGCAGAGTACATCATGAGAAATGTTGGACTGGAAGAAGCACAAGCTAGAATCAAGATTGCCGGGATAAATATCAATAACCTCAGATATGTAGATGACACCACCCTTATGGCAGAAAGTGAAGAGGAACTAAAAAGCCTCTTGATGAAAGTGAAAGAGGAGAGTGAAAAAGTTGGCTTAAAACTCAACATTCAGAAAACGAAGATCATGGCATCCAGTCCCATCACTTCATGGGAAATAGATGGGGAAACAGTGGAAACAGTGTCAGACTTTATTTTTGGGGGCTCCAAAATCACTGCAGATGGTGACTGAAGCCATGAAATTAAAAGACGCTTGCTCCTTGGAAGGAAAGTTATGACCAACCTAGATAGCATATTCAAAAGCAGAGACATTACTTTGCCAACAAAGGTCCATCTAGTCAAGGCTATGGTTTTTCCAGTGGTCATGTATGGATGTGAGAGTTGGACTGTGAAGAAGGCTGAATGCCGAAGAATTGATGCTCTTGAAGTGTGGTGTTGGAGAAGACTCCTGAGAGTCCCTTGGACTGCAAGGAGTTCCAACTAGTCCATTCTGAAGGAGATCAGCCCTGGGATTTCTTTGGAAGGAATGATGCTAAAGCTGAAACTCCAGTACTTTGGCCACCTCATGCGAAGAGTTGACTCATTGGAAAAGACTCTGATGCTGGGAGGGATTGGGGGCAGGAGGAGAAGGGGAGACAGAGGATGAGATGGCTGGATGGCATCACTGACTCGATGGACGTGAGTCTGAGTGAACTCCGGGAGTTGGTGATGGACAGGGAGGCCTGGCGTGCTGCGATTCATGGGGTTGCAAAGAGATGGACATGACTGAGTGACTGAACTGAATTGAACTGAACTGAAATGCTATGTCTGACTTAGCTATTATTATTCACTTATATATTATTAGTCATAGTGATAGTAATTATATTTAATTATGTTTAATATGATCTCAGATCTACTAATTTTTCAGACAAGACTAGGGATCTATTCAGAAAGTCTGGGAAGTCCACAGCATCCTGGAACACAAGGATAGGAGCCCAAAGACACACCTTTCTGAGCTTTCTTCCAATTTGAACATGTTGTGAAAAGGAAGACTCCCCCTTGCCCCCAGCCTCTTGATGGGTTGTATGTTTGTTAGTCACATATGCCGCTGCTGCTGTTGAGTCGCTCAGTCGTGTCCGACTCTTTGTAGCCCCAGGGACTATAGCTGCCAGGCTCCTCTGTTCATGGAATTCTCCAGGCAAGAATACTGGAGTGGATTTCCATTTCCTTCTCCAAACCTCTTGATATTGCAGAGTAATTTCTCAAGATTTCTCCGATGGGAAAAAAAAAAAAGTTTCTGGATAACTGTTGCTTTTTTTTTTTTCCTACTGGAATGCAGCCTCTTTGAGGAGGAAATCCATAGGTGATCCATGTTTATAACTAACAAAGCTGTCCCGTCATCCCTGCTCTAGCCTAAAAAACACATGATCTTTCTTTCAAAAAATTTATTTATTTATTTATTTGGCTGTACCGGGTCTTACTTGAGGCATGTGAGATCTAGTTCCCTGACCAGTGATCAAACCCTGGCCCCCTGCATTGAGAGTGCAGAGTCTTAGCCATTGGACCACGAGGGAAGTTCCAAAAGCCACATGGTCTTCTGAATCATGCTTTCCTCAGTGATGGGATTGCTGGGTCATACGGTAGCAATGGCACCCCGCTCCAGTACTCTTGCCTGGAAAATCCCATGGACAGAGAAGCCTGGTAGGCTGCAGTCCATAGGGTTGCAAAGAGTCGGACACGACTGAGCGACTTCACTTTCACTTTTCACTTTCATGCATTGGAGAAGGAAATGGCAACCCACTCCAGTGTTCTTGCCTGGAGAATCCCAGGGATGGGGGAGCCTGGTGGGCTGCTGTCTGTGGGGTCACACAGAGTCGGACACGACTGAAGCAACTTAGTAGTAGTAGTATGGTAGTTCTATTTTTAGTTTTTTAGGGAACCTCCAGTATGTTCTCCATAGTGGCTGTATCAATTATGTTCATTGCAGCACTATTCACAGTAGCCAGGACACAGAAGCAACCTCAACATTCAACAGATGCATGCAGTCCATACAGGCAATGGAATATTACTCAGCTACAAAAAGGAACAATATTGGGTCATTTATAGAGATGTAGATGGACCTACAATCTGTCATACAGAGTGAAGTAAGACAGAAAGAGAAAAACAAATGTCACATATTAATGTACATATATGGAATCTAGAAAAATGGTACAGATGAAACTATTTCCAGGGCAGGAACAGACATACAGATGCAGAGAACAGACATGTGAACCCAGGTTGGGGGAAGGGGAGGTGGGATGAACTGCGAGAGTAGGACTGGACATCTATACACTGCTAATGCTGCTGCTGCTGCTAAGTAGCTTCAGTCGAGTCTGACTCTGTGTGACCCCATAGACGGCAGCCCACCAGGCTCCCCCGTCCCTGGGATTCTCCAAGCAAGAACACTGGAGTAGGTTGCATGAAATTTCTCCAATGCATGAAAGTGAAAAGTGAAAGTGAAGTCGCTCAGTCGCATCCGACTCTTTGCAACCCCATGGACTGCAGCCTACCAGCCTCCTCCATTCATGGGATTTTCCAGGCAAGAGTACTACAGTGGGGTGCCACTGCCTTCTCCGGACATCTACACACTACTATGTGTAAAACAGATAGCTTGTGCGAAGCTGCTATACAGCACAGGGAGCCTAGCTCAGTGCTCTGTGATGACCTAGATGGGTGGGACGGGGGTCAGGATGGAGGTTCAACAGGGAGGGGATATGTGTATACATATAGCTGATTCATATCATTGTACAGCAGAAATTAACACAACATTGTAAAGCAATTATCTTCCAATTAAAAAAAACACAAAACATGGTCTTGTAAATACTAGCTGTTCAACCAGTATGTGAAGAAGGAAGGGAAGATTTTGACATTTATACATTTATACAGCGCCTGCTCTAAACAGGGTTTCCTGGCAATTTTCCAGATGCCAAAAGTACAAAAACCAGCTGGGTATGCAGAGTGAGAAGTGAGAGAAACGAACAGGACTGGAGTCACCGCATTGAGGTGGAAGCTGAGGACCAGAGGAGCATCGGCTGCAGCCCAGCCCAACAGTGACCTCTGGACGCTGCCTCTTGGCGCTCCCTCCCTTTCTTAGCATCCTCTTCCTGCCCATCCTCTGCTTCTCCAGGGTACCCATGGCACAGGCACTAAGACCTCCCTCCTTCCCTCCCCAGCCCCATTTTCTCACTCTCAGGATCTTCCTCCTGGACACTTTCACGCAGAAAACCTTCCTGAATCCTGAGTTGAAATACAGCCTCTGTCTGCACCTGTGCTGAGCCCTGTGCTGTGGCAGTGAGCTCTGATTTAGAACAGGAGTTGAGAGCGTGGTCCTTGAGCCATGCTGACACGGCTCACTTCCTTGCTCACTCTGCTACTTACTGGGTGCATGACTCTAAGCTCTCTCTGCCTCACTTTACCCCTTCAGAAAATGGGCATAGTAGCAATCACACTACCTGCCTTAGGGGATTGCTGTGAGGGGAATTTAAACTCAGGTCTGTGCTCAACATGTAGGAATCATCACGTTGAGCCCCAGTGGCAGAGAATGAAGAGGAACTAAAAAGCCTCTTGGTGAAGGTGAAAGAAGAGAATGAAAAAGCTGGCTTAAAACTCAACATTCAAAAAACAGATCATGACATCTAGTCCCATCACTTCATGGCAAACAGACATGAACAAAAATGGAAACAGTGGCAGATTTTATTTTCTTGGACTCCAAAATCACTGCGGACAGTGACTGCAGCCATGAAATTAAAAGATGCTTGCTCCTCAGAAGAAAAGTTGTGACAAATCTAGAAAGCATATTAAAAAGCAGAGACATTACTTTGCTGAAAAATGTCCATATAGTCAAGCTATGGTTATTCCAGTTGTCACATATGGATATGAGAGTTGGACCATAATGAAGGCTGAACACCAAAGAATTGATGCTTTCAAACTGTGGTGCTGGAGAAGACTCTTGAGAGTCCCCTGGAGAGCAAGGAGATCAAACCAGTCAATCCTAAAGGAAATCAACCCTGAATATTCACTGGAAGGACTGATGTTGAAGCTGAAGCTGAAACTCCAAAACTTTGGCCATCTAATGGGAAGAGCCGACTCATTAGAAAAGACCCTGATGCTGGGAAAGATTGAAGGCAAGAGGAGAAGGGAGCAAGAGAGGATGAGATGGCTGGATGGCATCATCAACTCAATGGACATGAGTTTTAGCATGCTCCAGGAGATGGTGAAGGACAGGGAAGCCGGATGTGCTGCAATCCACGGGGTTGTAAAGAATTGGACATGACTTAGCGACTCTTTACCACTGTGCCACTTGGGAAACCCCGAGAACTACACTATTTTATCCTGATCATCGGGTCTCTCCATAAAGTGACCCTTGTCTCCCTGGACAGCACAGATGTAGCTTGGTGGGCAAGCAGAGGCTTTGGGCCAAGACAAACCCTCCCTGTATCAGCCGTGTTGATCTCATGTGCGTATTACCTCCTAGTGTTCATCATCACTGCTTTCATTTGGACTTCTCCAGCCCCTGATCGGGTCCCTGCCATGCATCACAGACCTTCCTACTGAGATTCCTTGTCTCCAGTGACTCCTTCTGCTCATATGCCCTTCATATTGCAAGATAAATCTCCCTAAAATGGAAATCCAGTGATTGCATACTTCCCTGTCTCTCCCACTAGACTGGAAATGTATTATATTTTTCCTTCTGCCTGCAGTCCCAGAATAATACAAAACAGGTGTTTAAATGACTGAACTTTACTTTCCCCCTTTTTTCCTATGTTTATATCCTTAACCCTTAGAAAAGAACAATCCATATGTCCACCAGGAGGGAAACAGATATATATATAATGGCATATTCATAAAAGAGAATGGTGACTAGAAGATGAAATCCAAGAACTAGATCTCCTTGTATGAGCCTGGATGGATCCCCAAGTAGGATCCTGAGAGAACCAGGTCAATGTCAAAATGATATGCGTAATATATGCAATTTGTCCAAGTTTATAACACTGTTGCTGTTTAGTTGTTAAGTTGTGTTAGACTCTTTTGTGACCCCATGAACTGTAGCCCATCAGGCACCTCTGTCCATGGGATTTCCTAGGCAAGAATATTGCAGTGGGTTGCTATTTCCTTCTGCATTATAATATTCTACAACTCTTTATATTTTGATGGTTAGCCAAAGTATATAAAATATGGGTTATATATACAAAAAATGTATTTGTATCCCTGAGAGGAGAGGTAGAAAAAGGTCTTTGAGGGAAGGCAGTATGTAAAATTTGGCTTTATTTACTATTTTATATATATATGTGTGTGTGTGTGTGTGTGTGTGTGTGTAAAGAGAGAGAGAGAGAGAGAAAACAGAGCCAGGCAAATGGTGTGGTATATATATGTGTGTGTGTATTTATATATATACATATCTCAAGAAATATTGTTGAATGAATGAAAGTCTTTGCTGTTTATCCATTTTCTGGGTCATCTCACAGGTAGAAAAATCCATTTGGAACAAAAACCTTTATTTAGTAAGAATGATTTGGCCCCCTCTCTACCTCTCTTGGCTGAGAAGGCAATGGCACCCCACTCCAGTACTCTTGCCTGGAAAATCCCATGGATGGAGAAGCCTGGTGGGCTGCAGTCCATGGGGTCGCTAAGAGTCAGACACGTCTGAGTGACTTTACTTTCACTTTTCACTTTCATGCATTGGAGAAGGAAATGGCAACCCACTCCAGTGTTCTTGCCTGGAGAATCCCAGGGACAGGGGAGCCTGGTGGGCTGCCATCTATGGGGTCGAACAGAGTCAGACACGACTGAAGTGACTTAGCAGCAGCAGCAGCTACCTCTCTTGGAGAGAGCTTCCCTGGTGGCTCAGTAGTACAGAGTGTGACTGCAAAGCAGAAGATGCAGGTTCAATCCCTGGGTCAGGAAGATCCCCTGGAGGAGGAAATGGCAACCCACTCCAGTATTTTGCCTAAAAAAATCCCATGGACAGAGGAGACCGCGGGGCTACAGTCCAAGGGGCTGCAAAGAGTCAGACACAACTGAGCATGCACCATACCGCTCTTGGAAACCTACAATGGTCACAGACACAGTTTTAAATAAAAACACGCAAAACGAAGTAGCTATTTTATAACTGCGAATTTATTCAATTCAAAGGGCTGACATTAATCTAATATTGTCGCCTTATTTTCCTGGTGTTCAAATGTTCTTTCTTCCATGAAATTATGATATTCAATAGCTGCTTTAAAAGATGTACTCAATTAGCAAAATGAAAACTTGGTTACTCTTTGAGGGCCCCCTAGATGTGCCAAACTCATTCTTATTCCTCCAATGATCTGGCCTTTTCCTCTCTCCCCATGCCTTACCACTGAGATGAATGAATTCATTATTCAGGGCTTGGATTTAAAAAAATTGCTTGCTTCTAGAAATAGTTCCTGACTCTGCAGACTTTTTTCATCTCCTTGGAAAAGATGTCACATTGTGTCCATCACTTTTCAGAACATTCATCACTTGTGTATTTACTAAGTCAGAGTGAGTCTCCTCCATTCTAGTAAATTATAAGTTTCATGAGCACAAGAATGGTCCTTATCTGCGATATAAGCACCATTCTTGTGCTCATGAAGCTTATAATCTACTCAGTGCTCCGTGGTGAAGGAAATTCAAAATACAGGGGATATATGTACACGTATGGGCTTCCCAGATGGCTCAGTGGTAAAGAATCTACCTGCAATGCAAGAGCCTGTGTTCGATTCCTGGGTCGGGAAGATCCCCTGGAAGAAGGCAAGGCAACCCACTCCAGTATTCTTGCCTGGATCTACACCAAGCACTCTTTTATTATTCCAGCCCCATTTTCCTTGGGAATGACAACAGGCAGGTGAGTGGATGACAAGGCAAGCTCATGGTTCCCTCCCGCCCATCCGTCTGCCTTGCAGCACCCATGCACTTTGAACGTTAAAAAGGAGCTAAACAGATGTTTTATGTGCATTTACTTTAAGTTATCTCAGCCGTTTCTCATAAGGAGCTCATGAGTTGTTATTTTATTAGATTCCTTGTATTCATGAAGAAATTGGGGCTTAAAGAGATTAGATCACTTGTTCACCCAAGTTTATGGAACAGTACACAGCAGGGCTGGCATCAGAGCTCAGTTGTCTCTCATTGCCAAGACCACACCGTTTTGCAGGCTTTGTGGGTCATTGCACACCAAGTACCTCATTTCTCTCATTCCTCTCATTTCCCCACATAATATGACTCACAGTTATTACATTAAGGTCCTTGGTTTTGCTTTGTTTGCTTGTTGTCATCCCTAGCTCTGTTGATACTGCCACACAAATCAGTGTCTGTGAAAATTTCTGGATGCTCCCCCTTGTACCTACATATCTGTACCTGCATCTCTATCTCTATCATACTTACCTATCTCTATATTAGTATATCTATGTTCATCTATCCATCTATCCATCCAACCATCCATTTTCTCTATCTTATCTATCGATCCATTCATCCAACCATCTATCCATCCATTTTCTCTAGCTACCCATCTATCTATCTATCTATCTATCTATCTCTATGTCCATCCATTCATCTATCCATCCATTTTCCCTGTCTATCTATTTAGTGTCTTGGCCATTTTGTTTAACACAGAATCACACAGCACTCAAGCTTCAAAGTCAGATTCAAAAAATGACTGTAGTCTTGACTCTGGCACTTGCCAGTCACAGATCTTGAGTCATGAACCTGTTGCCCATGGGTCTCATTTGTTAATGATCTCCAAACATAGACTTACTCAACCTGGTGTTTAGGTATGTGAAAAAGGGAAAGTGCTAGTCGCTCAGTTGGGTCTGACTCTTTGCAATCATATGGACAGTAGCCTGCCAGGCTCCTCTGTCCATGGAACTCTCCAAGCAAGAATACTCGAGTGGGTTGCCATTCCCTTCTCCAGGGGATCTTCCTGACCCAGGGATTGAACCCAGGTCTCCTGCACTGCAGATAGATTCTTTACCAGCTGAACCACCATACCAAAATATTTATTTGTCCTTGGATCTGTGCAGGATTTTCACGGGGAGCTCTACTTTTAAAATCCATCTACACTACAGATTTTAAGTAGAAGGAAGGCAGAGAGCACTAGCTATCTGGATCTGCTAGAGACCCAGGAATATTAAGCAAACGTAAAGTTTAGGACTTCCCTGGTGGGACAATGGGTAAGAATCCACCTGTCTTCCTGATGGTTCTATGGGTAAAGAATTCACCTGCAATGCAGGAGACACAGGAGATGCAGGTTCGATTCCTGGGTCTGGAAGATCCCCTGGAGGAGGAGATGGCAACCCACTCCAATATTCTTGCCTATAGAATTCCACGGACAGAGAAGCCTAGCGGGCTACAGTCCAAAGGGTCACAAAGAGTCAGACACAACTGAGCGACGTGGCATGCATGCATGCCAATAGAGGGGACGTGGGTTCAATCCTTGGTCTGGGAAGATTCCACATGTTGCAGAGCAAGTGAACCCCTGTGCACCCCAACTATGCCTGTGCCATAGAGCCCGTACTCCACAACAAGAGAAACTACAGCAAGGAGCCTGTACACCGCATCTAGAGAGTAGCCCCTGCTCACCACAACTAGAGTAAGCTGACACGCAGCAACAAAGACCCATCAGGGTCAGATAAAGAGTAAATAAACAAAAAATTAAAAGTAAAGTTTATATTCAATATTAGCAATAAATATCACCATGCTGTTATTCCACTTACCCCTTCAAATTCACTGAGTCACCATTCAACACAAGATGGAGTAGCACTGAGTCAAGGCAACACCTTTCCCATCTCAGCAGAATTAGGCAAGGATGAGGAAACCATGGAGGTGCTTGGCGTGGACAGAGCCAGGCGCCAAGAGAGGCCAGCCTGGCACTGGAAAGGTGTTGTTAGCTAAGGCTGGCTCTCCATTCTGGATGGTTCTACAGGACCTCTGCTCTGTCTCTCATGGTCCCTGTTTCTGCTACCTGTTTTATCTTGCTGTCTGAGCAGCCATATTCACCTTCACAGCTCCTTGGTCCCAAGTGATGATCTCTTTGAAACAGCAAGGGTTGACAATTCAACTGGTCCTGTCGGGTGAGGTTTTACTCCTAAGGTAGCCAACTCTGTGGGAGAAGGGAATGTGATATCACACATGTGACATATACACATCCATCCTTCCATACACATGTGATAACGGAAGTCTACCTGTGAATGGCAGAAAATCATTAGAAAAGGGGAACTCTGGGATGACCAGAACCCCCAAATTTTCTATGCTATCCCCCATCTTATGCTCGTTTGTGTTCAACTCTTTGTGACCCCATGGACTCTAGCCCATCAGGCTCCCCTGTCCGTGGAATTTTTACAGGGGGATATATAGAAGTATTGACTGTATTGCTCTGAGACCTTCCTATATATATACAATCTCCTTGTAATAGAAAAGTGGGGATATGGCCATAGAAAAATGTTTGGTTACAGCTAAATGTCTTGTTTGTTATACAATCACTATCCAGGGTTCGAACTTCTATCTGTTTTCTGAGACGGTGATCTTTATATTCTAACTCTAGCCAGTCATATCTACACACAACTTCCCCGGCACGAAAATCCTCTCTTCACCCAATCCTGAAAAATATTATTTTACCAATCCAAATATGTCAGGGATTTTATTGCATTTGCATTTCAAACCTGATAAAATCATTTTCCGGGTGACACTTTTCCTTGAAGGCAACTTCAAATTGAATATTTTTTTCCCTTGTTATCTCTCTCTCCCTTTCCAGTCCAACTTCACTTTTAGATTGCAAATCACTCGCTATCAAGAGAGAGGCAGTGATGCACTGTTGCCATCGTTCCCTCCCTGGTCTGAGAAGAGGTTCAGCTTTGCATTTCCAACTCAGGGCTAGACTTACAGGAAATCTTTTGCAAGCACATTGAGATATCTTCATCACCTGTATCTCACAAGGTGATCATGGCTTTTTGCCAAGTACCTAAAAGTGACATCTCCTATCATGCCCCAAAGAAATTAAGGCAAAAAACATATTCATACTTGGATTTCACAGATCCACCCTTTATCCATGATCCTTATTTTTGACTTCCTTTAAGCACTTGTAACAAGATAAAATACAGGCTCAGAGTCAGATAGGTCATTCCAGGTGATGCTAGTCATAATGAACCTGCCAGACAATGCAGGAGATATACAAGACGCAGGTTCAATTCCTGGGTCAGGAAGATCCCCTGGAGATAGGGCATGGCAACCCATTGGAAAAGACTCTGATGCTGGGAAAGATTGAAGGCAGGAAGAGAAGGGGATGACAGGGGATATGATGGTTGGATGGGATCACTGACTCGATGGGCATGAATTTGAGCAAGCTCTGGGAGTTGGTGATGGACAGGGAAGCCTGGCATGCTGCAGTCCATGGGGTTGCAAAGAGTCAGACACGATTGAGTGACAGAAATGAACCCACTTCATTATTCTCACCTGAAGAATCCCATGGACAGAGGAGGCTTACAGGCTACAGTTCACAGGGTCACAAAGAGTCTGACATGACTAAAGTGACTTAGCACGCACGCACAGAGTCAGACAGTTTTGCATGTGAAATTCTTTTCATAAATGACAAATGAGAAGACTGAAGACTAAAGCATATGGTATTTGAGACAATTCAATAAACTAACACCTCGTATGGTGCACACATGAATGTAAGCTATTGGGAGTTTTTTTTCATCTGCTTACATCATCTTTTTCCAGAAAAGTTCTCAGGAAGATCTCTAATAGGAACTGTTTACATTGGAAAACTCCCAGTGTTCAGTAAGAGGAAAAAAAAAAAAGTGAAAATGAAAGGTTGCTCAGTCATGTCCAACTCTTTGGGATCCCATGGACTATACTATCCATGGAATTCTCCAAGCCAGAATACTGGAGTGGGTAGCTGTTCCCTTCTCCAGGTGATCTTCCCAACCCAGGGATTGAACCCTGGTCTCTCGCATTGCAGGCAGATTCTTTACCAGCTAAGCCATAAGGGAAGCCCAGCAATACCAGAGTGGGTAGCCTATCCCTTCTCCAGGGGATCTTCTCAACCCAGGAATTGAACTGGAGTCTCCTGCATAGCAGGTGGCTTCTTTACCAACTGAGCTATCAGAGAAGTCCAAGAGGAAAAAAAATGGAGATTTAGAACACTGAGTGACACAGACTGCATGACTCAACCTCTTAGAGCTTCGTTTTTGTCTCTGTCAAAGGAAGGCAGCTTGTAGGGTTGGTGTGAAGACGCAAATAGATGTGAACCCAAGGTGATCTCTACAATCTTCAAGACATTGTTCTTGCCATTGTTCCTAAGAGATGATTCATATAGAACTTCTCCTATGTGCTAGGCATGGAGCCAGAATGTGATAGGCTTTGTCCCATGGTACTTTTACTCTGCAGGGTGCATCGTATTCTACTTGACACATAAAGAAACGGAGACACCAAGAAGTCAAACTCTTACCTCTGTAGGTAACAGAGCCAGATTCATCCCCACATTGCTGTCTTTGCTGTTGCTGTCACCATATTCACTCTGCAAGAGGTACAGGTCTTCTAAACCCTAAAATTAAAAGGGAAAACAAATGGAAATTATTATGAAAGAAGCGCAAGGAACTGAAGGCTCAGAGAAAAACGTTCTTGGCACTTCCTCAAAATACTAATTGAAAACTTGTTTAAACACCCAGGACTGTCAGCCAGATGGTGAAACATATAATTAAAATAATTACCCTAAATCTGGCAATCTAGAATTATCACTTATTATTATTAATATAGCACCTATTCAGACAGAATTAACTTTTTTTTTAACTTCAAATTTCTTCTGTAATATTTATTACAGCCCCATAAGCATGAGAATTATCTGTCTTTGGGATAAAGACAGATTTTTTTAAATAATTTTATTTATTTATATTTTTTGGTTGTGCTGGGTCTTTTTTGCTGTGTGAGCTTTTCTCTAGTTGCAATGAGTGGAGGCTATTTTAGCTGTGACGCAAGGGGTTTCTTATTGAAATGGCTTCTTTTCTTGCAGAGCATGGTCTCTAGGCCCATGGGCTTCAGTAGTCCATGTGGGCTCATTAGTAGCAGCGCCCTGGCTCTAGAGAACAGGCTCAGTAGTTGTGGAGCACAGGCTTAGTTGCTCCAAGGCATATGGGATCTTCCTGGGTCAGGGATCAAACCCTTGTCTCCTGCATTGGAGCTACCAGGGAAGCCCTGGGATAAAGTCTTTATAACTTTCCTTTACATTAACATTCACCTACACAGAGTGTTTCCTTCAGCATGAAGGTATTTACCCAGCAATTCTGCCATCATGTACAGTGTCATTCCCATTTCAAAGATGGGAATGTTAATGCCCTGTATAGTATATCAATGACTACTAAATTATTGGGCAGAGAAGTAGTTTCTTAACACCTAACTCCATTCAGACATGAACTTTTTGAATTATGAAGGTCAAAAAAGAAAATGAAATTAATGTGCAAGGGTGTTCAGTGTCAGCCCGCTTACTAGAACAAAACCTTGGAAAATCTCTAGATTCCCAATTTTAGGAAGAAGGTTATGTATCTTGTTTGCCAACTTCATGGCACATTATGCAGAGATTTGAAATGTTTTTGAAAAGTATGTGATATCATGTAATTATGTTCATTATCTATTTATTTATGTGCTGAGTGCCTGCATGCTCAGTCACTCAGTCCTGTCTGATTCTTTGTGGACTGTAGCCCACCCAGCTACAGTAGCCCACCCATGGACTGTAGCCCATCCAGCTCCTCTGTCTGTGTGGATTCTCTGGGCAAGAATATTGGAGTGGGTTGCAATTTACTCCTCCAGGGGACCTTCCCAACCCAGGGATCAAACTCACATCTGCATCTCCTGCATTGACAGGTAGGTTCTTTACCAGTGAGCCACCTGGAAAGCCCAGTACATACTACATAATGTTGAGTGAGAAAAAAAGAAAAAAAGAAAAGCCTACATGTCAAAATTATATATTTACAATGGGTGATTATAATACTCAGAAGATAAACAAGAACTTGTGCTTGATAAGAAGACAAATTTTTTTCTTTTCAAGTTTTTGTATATTTGCATTTTATGTGGTGATGATACTGATTTTATAATAACAATGATTATGGATGCATTTTACTTGTTTTTCTGAAGTTTCTTTTTTAAAATAAATTTATTTTGGCTGTGCTGGGTCTTCATTGCAGCATGCAGAATCTTTAGTTGTGGCATGAAAACTCTTAGTTTTGGCATGAAGGATCTACTTCCCTAATCAGGGATCGAACCCAGCCTCTTGTATTGAGAGCATGAGTGTTAGCCTCTGGACTCCCAGGGAATTCCTCACTGATGTATTTTGCAATGTTCATTTGTAAATACAGAAGTGAAACTAGAATGGTTACTTGATTCCAAGATAGCTTCTCTACTAGTGACTAAAAATCATAAATGGCAGCCCTTTGGGCAATTCTCCTTTTCTTTCTAAGATCCCTCACAGCTTAGGAAGCTGCATAATTTTGTGGATTTCACTGGCTGCTTTACCAGTGTATTAATTTTGCTTCATTGGCTGCTTTGCCAGCGTATTGATTTTGTTTCTGTCCGCCAGAGACACCCACTGCTGAGGGGTTGGGACTAATTGCCTATTTGCTCTGATTGGAGAGGACACTGTTATTACGTCATCTCAGATAATCAGGGTTGACTTCCTGGAGAAGGTCAATGAGTTGAGGGACATGATGGAATACCCACCCAGGGAGAAAATGATTTCAGGCACAAGGAGCCGTGTAGCAGAAGGGCAAACGAAGTGGGGAGATTCCTGCCCACCTTTGCCAGTTGAATTTTGCTTAAACACAAAAAGTGAAAAGCAACTAAAGAAAAGAACATAAAATCCTTCTATCTGGCTCCTTCTTAGCTCAGCCACCATTGATATCTCCCCTATGAAGTCCAAATTCCTCAGCCTGGGGAGGGGCATGATAGAGACAGAAGTAAAGGAAATGGGCTTTGGGAATGGGATGAAGAGATTCAGAGCTCAGGTTGGTCTGTTACTAACGCAGGCAAGATGCTTAAGATTTCTGAATGTCAGAAGCCTTGTTAGTAAAATAATTGTGTGAACCTGAAAGGGAAGTTTGGGGATTAAGGGCTGAAGTTTAGATGTAGGATGGTCACTTCCTTTCCGTGTGTGGCCCCTCCTCCTTCCCATAAGGGCACCACCCACAGGGCCTGCTCTAAGTTTGCCCAGTATGCCACACTACTTCTTTTCTCTTGGAAAGTTGTCTGCTGTGTTGGAAATGACCCCAGCTTTTCTTCCCGCCCCTCAAGTTTTGTACACTCCCTCCTCCCTTCACTTAGATGTGTCTTTTGAGATTTCATATCAGTCTACCTTTTTCTGAGCCCCCAACCAGTTAAGAACCTTCCCCAATCATATACCCCATAACCCAGGTGTCATTCCACCAGAAGACTTACCACAGTTCATAAGGTTTTGTTTGTGCGATTATATGACTCAAGTCTTTCCGGAATGCAAGTTTGAAGAGGAATTGGGTCATTTGCTCCTAATTCGCTTTCTAATGTCTAGTACAGCACTCAATCCAGTAAGTTCTGAATAAATATTTATAAAATGAATGAACAAATAAAGAAGGTAAAAGTGAGATCTTTCTGTCTTCATAGTTCCCTTGATCCCAGAAGCAAGGTCTGAGGTGCAAGAAAGAGTGATCATCAAAAAAATAACAAATATATGAACAATATTGTCACTATAAAATGAATCAAGTAATATATTTTTGTAGAGTTAAAATGGACATGGAACAGCAGACTGGCTCCTAATTGGGAAAGGAGTATGTCAAGGCTGTATATTGTCACCCTGCTTATTTAACTTCTATGCAGAGTACATCATGCAAAATGCTGGGCTGGATGAAACACAAGCTGGAATCAAGATTGCTGGGAGAAATATCAAATACTTCAGATATGCAGATGACACCACCCTTGTGGCAGAAAGTGAAGAAGAACTAAAGAGCCTCTTAATGAAAGTGAAAGAAGAGAGTGAAGAAGTTGGCTTAAAACTCAACATTCAGAAAACTAAGATCATGGCATCTGGTCCTATCACTTCATGGAAAATGATTGGAGAAACAATGGAAACAGAGATTTTATTTTGGGGGCTCCAAAATCACTGCAGATGGTGACTGCAGCCATGAAATTAAAAGACGCTTGCTCTTTAGAAGAAAAGCTATGACCAATCTAGACAGCATATTAAAAAGCAGAGACATTACTTTGCTGACAAAGGTCCATCTAGTCAAAGCTATGGCTTTTTCAGTGGTCATGTATGGATGTGAGAGTTGGACCATAAGCAAAGCTGAGCACCAAAGAAGTGATGCTTTTGAATTGGTGGTGTTGGAGAAGACTCTTGAGAGTCCCTTGGACTGCAAGGAGATCCAACCAGTCCATCCTAAAGGAAATTAGTCCTGAATATTCATTGGAAGGACTGATGCTGAAGCTGAAACACCAATACTTTGGCCACCTGATGAAGAACTGACTCAATGTAAAAGACCCTGATGCTGGGAAAGATTGAAGGTGGGAGGAGAAGGGGATGACAGAGGATGAGATGGTTGGATGGCATCACCAACTCAATGGACATGAGTTTGAGTAAACTCTGGGAGTTGGTGGTGGACAGGGAAGCCTGGTGTGCGATGCAAAGAGTCAGACACGACTGAGTGGCTGAACTGAAATAAGAGTTAAAATATGAATACAATTGAACTAAAGTACTGGATAAAGACATACTAATGTACTATAAACTGAGAGGATGGTGATTAAAGTTAAAAAATTCTCAGTTTTGTGTAATATTTAGTCAGAAGTTAAAGAGAGGTACACTTTATACTTTATTAAGTATGTCTGCTCTGATTTTAGAGTAACTGCAAAAATATTTAAAATCTACAATTTATAAGAAAGAAAGAAAGTGAAGTTGTTCAGTCGTGTCTGACTCTTTGGGACCTCATGGACTGCAGTCTACCAGGTTCCTCAGCCCAAAGGATTTTCCAGGCAAGAATACTGGAATGGGTTGCCATTTCCTTCTCCAGGGGATCTTCCCAACCCAGGGATCAAACCCGGCCCTCCCACATTGCAGCAGATGGTTTACCTTTTGAGCCACCAGGGAAACCCTTATAGGAAAGAATGAGGGATCAAATATAGCCAGAAAAATAGCTAGGAAAATGAAATGGTGGAATAACTGTCAAATCCAATTAGAGTTCATAAAAAAGTATAATAATCAAGACAGTGTGGGTGTGACACAGGGATGCACAGAGCAATGTATCAGAAGAAAGAAGAGAGAGAAACGTGTCTGTGGGAATGGCACATAGATAGGAGAATTTTGTTTCTGAAATAGAATAGAAAGGGAGGCTCTTTCATAAACCCTGTCAGCACAACAGTTTATACACCCAGAGAATGAATGAGAAAGGGGGGATATCTTTGCTTGTCATTTTTAAGAAGAATTAAATATTTAAATATGAGACTCAATTTTTAAGAGTAAAAAATAAAAAAGAAGGTCTCTATAACATCTGAATAAAGTAGAATTTCTTAAGACACAAAGCCACAGAGAAAAAGATACATATGTTTGACTACGCCCAAATTTAGAACTTTTGATCTTCAAAATACAAAACCAACACAAAAATCTCAAAGCAAACCACAAGCGGGGCGAGGCTGTTAGCAGCACAGAACCCCGGCAGAAAGTTAGTACACATTAAACATTCCCCAAGACCAAGTAAAGAATGCACGCATGCTCAGTCACTCAGTCATTCCCGACTGTTTGTGACCCCACAGACTGTAGCCTGCCAGGCTCCTCTGTCCATGGAATTTTTCAGGCAAGAATACTGAAGTGGGTTGCCATTTCCTCCTCCAGGAGATCTTCCTAACCCAGAGACTGAACCCATGTCCAATCTTCCATCTTCTGCATTAGCAGAAGGATCCAACCCAAGTCTCCCACATTGCAGGCAGATTCTTTACCAGCTGAGTCACCAAGGAAGCCCAAGAATACTGAAGTGGGTTATCCCTTCTCCAGTGGATCTTCCTGACCTAGGAATCAAACCAGGGTCTCCTGCATTGCAGGTGGATTCTTTACCACTGAGCCACCCAGGAAGCCAAGACTACAGTAGTCATTATTTTATATACCAGGGACTCTTGAACGACATAGCTTTGAACTGCATGGGTCCACTTATAGGTGGACTCTTCAATAGTCAATACTATCATCCTACATGATTCATCAGATCTGTGGATGTGGAGGAACCTTCAGTGCTGCAGAACCAAGGGTATGGAGAGCTGACTAGAAGTTAAAAACTGATTTTCGATTGCACAGAGGGTCAGTACCCCCAACCCCTGAATTGTTCATGGATCAACTGTAGTTTAAAAAAATGTATAGCCTAGATAACCTCTTAAATATAGTTAGCAACTTTGTTTCCAGAAGAACATTAAAAAAAACACCTGAAAACATCCAACAAGTTTTTAATGTTCTTCTGGAAACAAAGTTGCTAACTATATTTAAGAGGTTATCTAGGCTATACATTTTTTAAACTACAGTTGATCTGTGAACAATTCAGGGGTTGGGGGTACTGATCCTCTGTGCAATAGAAAATCAGCATTTAACTTCTAGTCAGCTTTCCATACCCTTAGTTCTGCAGCACTGAAGGTTCCTCCACATCCACAGATCTGACGAATCATGTAAGACCGCACAATTGCACTCATCTCACATGCTAGTAAAGTAATGCTCAAAATTCTCCAAGCCAGGTTTCAGCAATACGTGAACCATGAACTTCCTGATGTTCAAGCTGGTTTTAGAAAAGGCAGAGGAACCAGAGATCAAATTGCCAACATCCGCTGGATCATGGAAAAAGCAAGAGAGTTCCAGAAAAACATCTATTTCTGCTTTATTGACTATGCCAAAGCCTTTGACTGTGTGGATCACAATAAACTGTGGAAAACTCTGAAAGACATGGGATTACCAGATCACCTGATCTGCCTCTTGAGAAATCTGTATGCAGGTCAGGAAGCAAAAGTTAGAACTGGACATGGAACAACAGACTGGTTCCAAATAGGAAAAGGAGTACGTCAAGGCTGTATATTGTCACCCTGCTTGTTTAACTTATATGCAGAGTACATCATGAGAAACGCTGGACTGGAAGAAACACAAGCTGGAATCAAGATTGCTGGGAGAAATATCAATAACATCAGATATGCAGATGACACCACCCTTATGGCAGAAAGTGAAGAGGAACTAAAAAGCTTCTTGATAAAAGTGAAAGAGGAGAGTGAAAAAGTTGGCTTAAAGCTCAACATTCAGAAAATGAAGATCATGGCATCTGGTCCCATCACTTCATGGGAAATAGATGGGGAAACAGTGGAAACAGTGTCAGACTTTATATTTTTGGGCTCCAGAATCACTGCAGATGGTGACTACAGCCATGAAATTAAAAGACACTTACTCCTTGGAAGGAAAGTTATGACCAACCTAGATAGCATATTCAAAAGCAGAGACATTACTTTGCCAACAAAGGTCTGTCTAATCAAGGCTATGGTTTTTCCAGTGGTCATGTATGGATGTGAGAGTTGGACTGTGAAGAAGGCTGAGCGCTGAAGAATTGATGCCTTTGAACTGTGCTGTTGGAGAAGACTCTTGAGAGTCCCTTGTATTGCAAGGAGGTCCAACCAGTCCATTCTGAAGGAGATCAGCCCTGGGATTTCTTTAGAAGGAATGATGCTAAAGCCGAAACTTTGGCCACCTCATGGGAAGAGTTGACTCATTGGAAAAGACTCTGATGCTGGGAGGGATTGGGGGCAGGAGGAGAAGAGGACAATGGAGGATGAGATGGCTGGATGGAATCACCAACTCGATGGATGTGAGTCTGAGTGAACTCTGGGAGTTGGTGATGGACAGGGAGGCCTGGCGTGCTGTGATTCATGGGGTTGCAAAGAGTCAGACATGACTGAGCAACTGAACTGAACTGATATAGGAGAATAGCATTCAAAGGCTAAATAAAGAAACAATATTTATATACAACATAGCTGTGCATTCATGCTCAATCACTCAGTCATGTCCAACTCTTTGTGACCCCATGGACTGTAACCCTCCAGGCTCCTCTGTCCATAGGATTTCCCAGGCAAGAATACTAGAATGGATTGCCATTTCCTCCTCCGGGGGATCTTCCCAACCCAAGGATCCAACCCAAGTCTTTTACAACTTCTGCACTGGCAGGTAGATTCTTTACCTCCAAGTCACCTGGGAAGCCCAAAAATCTCACAAAATACTTTGAGTGTAAAGTAAAATAAGAATAAATATGAAAAGAACATGTATAGTATGATTTTATTTATATAAGCTCCCAAACCTGGAGAGTAAATGATACACTGGGTAAATAGTATTCAGTAAAACTTCATAGAACAGCTAAGAGATGATATCCACAGAATTCAGGAGATACTTATCTTTAGGCTTAATGTAGGTGGGATACAAGAAAGACTTCAGAAATATTGGTAACATCCTTTCCTCTTTGTTAATTGATTGGTGCACTTTTATACATTATTTCAGTAAATTAAAAATCCATGATATACTTTATTTTCTAATTTAATTTTTATCATATATTGGGGGATAGTTGATTTACTACATTGTGTTAATGTCAGTTGTATAGCAAAGCAGTTCAGGTATACATATAGTCTTATTCATTCTCTTTCAGATTCTTTTCCCATATAAGTCATTACAGAATATTGAGTAAATTTGCCTGTGCCTTACAGTAGGTCCTTGTTGATTATCTCTTTTATATATAGCAATGTCATAATACAGCTTATTTATTCATGAAATATTACATAATTTTTTCAAGTGGAGGAGGGACTAATTAGGAATTCTGTTGCCTTCTCACAGTATTTCTTTTCTCATCAGTTACATTCTGGGTAAATGTTAGAACTTTGAAACCAAGTTAATTTTTCTATTCTGGCTTTCTGAGACTGTAGAATGCCTAACGAATGGACAACCGGACCACTTATCTTGTCATTTAGATATCTTTTATTTAGATTTAAATCTGCTTTAATCAAGACATGTTCTCCATGAATTAAAAATGTCTTGAAAGCCATGCTGGCTATAAAAGGAGGCAGTGAACAGTCGCTTTGAACAAAGTATCATTCATAATGATCTGCAGAACTGTCACTTTTCCTCAGCTGTCCTTTGATAATAAAGTAGACCTTTCTCCTTCAACTGATTAAAGCCTGGTGATGGAGCAATCTTGCAGACAGAGTATCTGCTGCGCCATAGAAATGGACACCTTACTAACCACAATGAAAGCGGAAGTGAAAGTCGCTCAGTCGTGTCTGACTCTTTCAACCCCGTGGACTGTAGTCTGCCAGGCTCCTCTGTCCGTGGAATTCTCCAGGTGAGAATACTAGAGTAGGTAGCTATTCCCTTCTCCTGGGGATCTTCCTGACCCAGGGATCCAACCCTGGTCTCCTGCATTGCAGGCAGATTCTTCACCAACTGAGCCACCCATGGTTAACCACAAAGGTTAATGCTAAAACTGTTCTGTTCCTCTGATGAGTCCCTTTGAATGACAGATTAATTATTTAACGGAGCTTATGGTTCAGCTTCTGGTGGCCTCTGCTTGTTCAAATACTGGGATGGAGTTGGTGTGTTGTACTTTATTGGTATGGACAGGGAGGCCTGGTATGCTGCAGTCCATGGGGTTGCAAAGAGTCAGACACGACTGAGTGAAATGAACTGATTTTATCAGTGACAGGAAACATTTCTCTTGGCTACTTGGGTTGATCTTTCTGAATGTTGCCTGGAGGACTTCTGGATGGTACTGAAATACGAGATTAAGTATTCCTACTTTCTGCCTAAGTGGAAGACCAGAAGGAAGCCCACGGAGGAGTCAGAATCTTCCAATCCATATGTAAATTTTAACAGTCATGCTCTTTCACATCAACAGGCTTTCCTAAGAAATGAGGAGGCTTGGATGAACCCAAAAAGTTTGGTGGAAAGGTTCAACTGGCCCTGGCATGCTGCCAATCCAGACAGAAATCTTGCAAATATTTTATCTCTGAAAAGAAAAATCCAGTTAGTGGACCTGAAGATAATGTAGTATTCACAGATACGCCATTTTTCTTCCTACTTCATTCCCCCGATGCTGCTTAAGGGTTCAGTTGTCAGCAGTTAAGACGGACGAAGTGTTTTTTTTTTTTTTTCCTGAGATAAATTATGAATTGGCTCCCACTCTGCCAACCCAGTGCTAATATGTCACCAGCCAGAAAGGTCAGGAGTAGCTTCAGTTCACTTACCCCCATGGTGATGGAATGGTTTATAGCACAAGATTTTGATTACAGAGGTTCAACTTCTGCTGTCCCCCAGCTTGATAATGTGAGAGATTGAGAGCCCCACGTCATCTCCTGGTGCTTCAGCTTTGTCATCTGTAAAATGGGGGGAATATTACCCACCACACAGGGTCTTTGTACGGATTCAATGAAAGTAAAAAGGGTTTCCTGGTGGCTCAGATGGTAAAGAATCTGCCTGCAATGCAGGAGACCCAGGTTCAATCCCTGGGTCAGGAAGACCCCCTGGAGAAGGGAATGGCAACCCACTCCAGTATTCTTGCCTGGGAAATTCTGTGGACAGAGGAGCCTGGTGGGCTACAGTCAAAAGGGTCGCAGAAAGAATTCAATGAACCAAAGCTTTTTAAAGGTGTTTTTCCATCGTGTTTGGTATTTTAAAAGGACTCAGGGCATTGTTCCTATTAGGACAGTGTTAATGATTTTAAGAAAATATATATACACTACCACGTGAAAAATAGAAAGTAGGAAGTTGCTGAATAGCACAGGGAGCTCAGCTTGGTGCTCTGTGATGACCTACCTAGAGGGGTGGAATGGGGGGTCAAGAGGGAGGAGATGTATGTATACAAATAGCTGGTTCACAATGTTGTACAGCAGAGATTAACACAATGTTGTAAGCAATTATATTCCAATTAAAAAAATCAGATTTAAAGTTTTCTGTGTGTTCTAACCTGGGAAGCAGATAGGCATTGAAGTTCATTGAAGAAATATACCATAAATGGCAAATCAACCTGAGCCTAGTATGCAAGTGACTTTTTTTTTTTCTGGCAACAAAGAATACAATGCCCACATCTCTATGTTTAAAGTCATAGTGAATAGGGTGCTGGCCAAGTGAGATTCAGTAAAACCAGTTCCAAACCTGATTCTCACAATAACTACCCACATGTTGTTACTGCTTAGTCACGTCTGATTCTTTGCGATTGCATGGACTGTAGCCCGCCAGGCTCCTCTGCCCATGGGATTTCCCATGCAACACATGAAAAGATGCTCAACATCACTCATTATCAGAGAAATGCAAATCAAAACCACTATGAGGTACCATTTCACACCAGTCAGAATGGCTGCAATCCAAAAGTCTACAAATAATAAATGCTGGAGAGGGTGTGGAGAAAAGGGAACCCTCTTACACTGTTGGTGGGAATGCAAACTAGTACAGCCACTATGGAGAACAGTGTGGAGATTCCTTAAAAACTGGAAATACTGTCTTGATAACTGTGGCTTTGTAGTAGAGCCTGAAGTCAGGTAGGTTGATTCCTCCAGTTCCATTCTTCTTTCTCAAGATCGCTTTGGCTATTCGAGGTTTTTTGTATTTCCACACAAATTGTGAAATTATTTGTTCTAGCTCTGTGAAGAATACTGTTGGTAGCTTGATAGGGATTATGTTGAATCTATAAATTGCTTTGGGTAGTATACTCATTTTCACTATATTGATTCTTCCAATCCATGAACATGGTATATTTCTCCATCTATTAGTGTCCTCTTTGATTTCTTTCACCAGTGTTTTATAGTTTTCTATATATAGGTCTTTAGTTTCTTTAGGTAGATATATTCCTAAGTATTTTATTCTTTCCGTTGCAATGGTGAATGGAATTGTTTCCTTAATTTCTCTTTCTGTTTTCTCATTATTAGTGTATAGGAATGCCAGGGATTTCTGTGTGTTGATTTTATATCCTGCAACTTTACTGTAGTCATTGATTATTTCTAGTAATTTTCTGGTGGACTCTTTAGGGTTTTCTATGTAGAGGATCATGTCATCTGCAAATAGTGAGAGTTTTTACTTCTTCTTTTCCAATTTGGATTCCTTTTATTTCTTTTCTGCTCTGATTGCTGTGGCCAAAACTTCCAAAACTATGTTGAATAGTAATGGTGAAAGTGGGCACCCTTGTCTTGTTCCTGACTTTAGAGGAAATGCTTTCAATTTTTCACCATTGAGGATAATGTTTGCAGTGGGTTTGTCATATATAGCTTTTATTATGTTGAGGTATGTTCCTTCTATTCCTGCTTTCTGGAGAGTTTTATCATAAATGGATGTTGAATTTTGTCAAAGGCTTTCTCTGCATCTATTGAGATAATCATATGGTTTTATTTTTCAATTTGTTAATGTGGTGTATTATATTGATTGATTTATGGATATTGAAGAATCCTTGCATCCCTGGGATAAAGCCCACTTGATCATGGTGTATGATCTTTTAATGTGTTGTTGATTCTGATTGCTAGAATTTTGTTAAGGATTTTTGCATCTATGTTCATCAGTGATATTGGCCTGTAGTTTTCTTTTTTGTGGGATCTTTGTCAGGTTTTTGGTATTAGGGTGATGGTGGCAGAATGAGTTTGGAAGTTTACCTTCCAGTATGGTACTGGCACAAAGACAGAAATATTGATCAATGGAATAAAATAGAAAGCCCAGAGATAAATCCACGCAATGGACACCTTATCTTCGACAAAGGAGGCAAGAATATACAATGGATTAAAGACAATCTCTTTAACAAGTGGTGCTGGGAAATCTGGTCAACCACTTGTAAAAGAATGAAACTGGACCACTTTCTAACACCATACACAAAAATAAACTCAAAATGGATTAAAGATCTAAATGTAAGACCAGAAACTATAAAACTCCTAGAGGAGAACATAGGCAAAACACTCTCCGACATACATCACAGCAGGATCCTCTATGACCCACCTCCCAGAATATTGGAAATAAAAGCAAAAATAAACAAATGGGACCTAATTAACCTTAAAAGCTTCTGCACATCAAAGGAAACTATTAGCAAGGTGAAAAGACAGCCTTCAGAATGGGAGAAAATAATAGCAAATGAAGCAACTGACAAACAACTAATCTCAAAAATATACAAGCAACTCCTACAGCTTAACTCCAGAAAAATAAACGACCCAATCAAAAAATGGGCCAAAGAACTAAATAGACATTTCTCCAAAAAGACATACAGATGGCTAACAAACACATGAAAAGATGCTCAACATCACTCATTATCAGAGAAATGCAAATCAAAACCACTATGAGGTACCATTTCACACCAGTCAGAATGGCTGTGATCCAAAAGTCTACAAATAATAAATGCTGGAGAGGGTGTGGAGAAAAGGGAACCCTCTTACACTGTTGGTGGGAATGCAAACTAGTACAGCCACTATGGAGAACAGTGTGGAGATTCCTTAAAAACTGGAAATAGAACTGCCTTATGATCCAGCAACCCCACTGCTGGGCATACACACTGAGGAAACCAGAAGGGAAAGAGACACGTGTACCCCAATGTTCATCGCAGCACTGTTTATAATAGCCAGGACATGGAAGCAACCTAGATGTCCATCAGCAGACGAATGGATAAGAAAGCTGTGGTACATATACACAATGGAGTATTACTCAGCCATTAAAAAGAATACATTTGAATCAGTTCTAATGAGGTGGATGAAACTGGAGCCTATTATACAGAGTGAAGTAAGCCAGAAGGAAAAACATAAATACAGTATACTAATGCATATATATGGAATTTAGAAAGATGGTAACAATAACCCTGTGTACGAGACAGCAAAAGAGACACTGATGTATAGAACAGGCTTATGGACTCTGTGGGAGAGGGAGAGGGTGGGAAAATTTGGGAGAATGGCATTGAAACATGTAAAATATCATGTAAGAAACGAGTTGCCAGTCCAGGTTCGATGCACAATACTGGATGCTTGGGGCTGGTGCACTGGGACGACCCAGAGGGATGGTATGGGGAGGGAGGAGGGAGGAGGGTTCAGGATGGGGAACACGTGTATACCTGTGGTGGATTCATTTTGATATTTGGCAAAACTAATACAATTATGTAAAGTTTAAAAATAAAATAAAATTAGAAAAAAAAAAAGAATCAACTACCTACATAATCGTAGGCAAATACTTTTTATTTTTCTCAGCCTGTTTCCATCTAGGTTGGAGGAGATGTGAGGTCAAACCTTGCTTGACTTCACTTTGAAAATGCTCATATTTGGGGAATCAATGTTGGTTATAGAATAGCACAAGAGAGATCCTTCCACACGTGGTTACTTGAGTGGTTGCTTATTGCCTTGTCATTTACTGTGGGACTGCAAAATCCAAGATTAGGGCCTTTGTTTGCTCCATTCTTGTTAACCTCCATTTGTCATCAAGAACCAGCCTCTTGCATCTCCATCTTGCTTTGTGCACTAAAATACAAAGAGTCTACAAGTATGAAGTATCTGTAGCAATTATACTTCCTTGCTTTCCAAACCCTCACTGAACTGAGCCCATGACAAGAACTAGGAGACCAGTAGGAGGTCCTGTGAGAAGAGGGGAGAGGAATCACAGTATTTACTCCCAGGTCTCCTTCTTGCTAGACTATGACATCATAGAGTCTAGTGCTCAGTGGTATGGCAGAGTCCCTCTGTCCAAGGTCATGTCGTCCATCAGGCTGTCTTACTATACAGCTATAGCTCTCACCAGGCTTGGCATCTACTTTCTTCACTTTTCCCTAGAGGAGTGGTTTAGGCATGAAGATGTCCATCCCCTTGTTGCTAGCTTTGGGGTACTTCTCAATTCTTTGTTGATTTCCCATACCTTTTAAGAAGTTCATTCATTAAACTCCCATTAGTCTTTTTTTTTTAATTTTTGGCCATGCCATTCAGCATGTGGGATCTTAGTTCCCCAACCAGGGATCGAACACATGCCCCCTGCCTCAGGATCATGGAGTCTTAACCACTGGGCAACCAGGGAAGTCCCAGTCATCTTTTTTTGAGTATGCCATCTCTATGCCAAGGCCACGCTCAATATCATGATTTAACATCTGCAAACTTCCTTGCGTTTAGCAGACATTCAGAATCTGATTTTTAAATGACTCCTGACATCATAAAATCACCATGCCTGAGTTTGAATGACATACTCTACGTTAGAATCAAAGTGGCCAAGATCATGTATTTTTTTCCCCTTCAGTGCAACTCTCCCTTCACCCACCCGCATTTTCTCATTCAACTCCCAATTATTAAGAATCTAAAAGTGTCAAGAATTATATAGAAGGCTGAATTGATATTTTTTAAATTAAAATTTTATTTTATAGTCACCCAAACATTCACCATTGACAATGTCCTTCTTCCTTCCTGAAGAATTGAGTTACCAACTGGTATCATTTTCGTCCGACCCGGGGCGCTTCCTTTAGCATTTCTTGTAGTGAACAGCTAGTCAATGAATTCTCTTAGCTTTCTTCTATTAAAAATGCATTTAATTAATCTTAATTTTTGAAAGGTATTTTTAAGGGATTCTGATTTGATAGCTTTTATTTTTTCTTTCAGTACTAAAATGCTTCACTGTCTTCTGAAATCCATTGTTTTTGAAAAGAAATCAACAATAATTTTCCTGCATGTCATGTGTTGCCTCCTCTGTCTGCTTTCAAGACTCTTTCTTTATCTTTCTGTTTATAGTTTGATTATGATATATTCGGATGTCTGGATGTGGTGTTCTTTATATTTACTTTGTTTTTTTTTTTTTTTTTCTAATTTTATTTTATTTTTAAACTTTACATAATTGTATTAGTTTTGCCAAATATCAAAATGAATCCATCACAGGTATACATGTGTTCCCCATCCCGAATATATTTACTTTGGATGAGTTTTACTGAACTCTAATCTGTAAGTATATATCTTTCTCCAAATTTAAAATGTTTGTTGGCATTATTTCTTTAAAAAAAAAAAAGGCATGTCCCAGTCCTTCTTGCCTCTTCTCTTGGAACTCCAATTAAACATATATTAGGGCTTCCTCCCTGGTGGCTCAGACGGTAAAGAATCTTCCTGAAATGCAAAAGAGCTGAGTTTAATCCCTGGGTTGGGAAGATACACTGGAGAAGGAAATGGCAACTCACTCCGGTATTCCTGCTGGGAGAATTCTATGGACAGAGGAACCTAATCCATGGGGTTGCAAAGAATTGGACACAACAGTGACTAACACTTTCACTTCCTTCCAGATCTTTTGATATTTCCCCACAGATGTTTGAGGCTGTTTGTTTTTTCAGTCTTTCATTTGTCTGTTCTTCAGATTGGATCCTTTACACTGATATATATTCAAATTTACTGACTCTTTCCTCTGTTATTTCCAATATAACTTAAGTCCACCCAATGAATTTTCATTTCAAATGCTATGTGATTTCTTAATTCTAAAATATCAATTTCTTTTGCAGACTATTAATTTTTGTTGACATTTCTTATCTTTTCATTTATTATTAACATAACTTTCTTTATGTCACCATGCATAAATATAATAGATACCTTAAAATAATTTTCTGCTATTAGCCAATCTATTGGTCATTTCAACTTGGTCTCTATTGAGTGTCTTCTTTTTTAAGAACCAATCATATTTACCTTTTCAGTATGGGTATTGTGAATGCTATGTTGCTGAGACTCTAAATTCTGTTATATTCCTCCCAAGCATGTTGACTTATCTTTTGTTTTAGCAGAAAATTAATTTGGTTGAACTGAATCTACAAACTTTACCTTTTGAAATGCAACTCAAAGGTTGGTTCACTTCGTTCATCATTATCTTGGTTCTTTGCACCCTCTGCTAGGCATGGGTAGTTCAGTGATCAGTCAGGCATGGTTTGTACACAGATCTAATGCCCTTCCTCTTATGTTCTCTCTTTTTCAGGAATTGCTCCCCTTCACTTTTTAGTAGCTGCCATTGTCTCAATCTCTATCCTCTAATTTGTTAAAGAAGACATACTGTGGGTTCAGCTACGCAAGATGGCACAGAAGGCTGCCTGCCATCAGCTAGAAGCTCTGAAAATGGGAAACTCACCCAGGGCAATTCTCTTTTCTTAAGTGATGGCTCCTTTCAATGTCTGCTTGCTTTTATGCTCCCGAAGTGCTTTAATGTAGTTGTGTTTTTATTTTGTTCTGAGTTCACAAGTATTATTTGTGGGAAGGTTTGTATGGTAGAAGCTTTCTAAATCACACCAGAAGGCAAACTAAAGTACATTGTCTTTAAAATTTAATATAACTCTGCTTAGAGGTGCTAACACGGTAATGGATTGAGCCAAAATGCAAACTAAAAATCACAGCTTCACTTGACAAAGGCATGGGGCCTATCCAAAAAAACATACCTAAAGTAAAAGTGTAGCATTTAATTTTATTGCACATGTAATTTGGAAACCTAATGACAGCTCTTTCTCCATCTCTATCAACAATATGCCTCCAAATTTAAAGGAAATAAACTCATATCTCAACATCTCCAGCCTTTTCAAGTCAGATCAGAATATTCATCCAAAGGAGTTTCTTTACTGGAAAATTATTTTGGAGCTTTGTGTTTTATCCGAAAACCTCAACAATTATTACACGAGTAGCCAGCACAGCATTGCTACCTCTGTGCTGCTTTCCAGAACCTCTGCTCTAGTAGATATTACAGTAAGACTTATCTTACAGGAAACTTCCCTCATGGCCCAGTGGCTAAGACTCCATACTCCCAATGCAGGAGGCCAGGGTTTGAGTCCTGTTGAGGGAACTAGATTTCACATGCCACAACTAAGCGTTTGCATGTTGCAACAAAAATCAAACAGTCCATGTATCACAACTAAGACCCAGGACAACCAAATAAATATTTTTTTTTTTAATTTACTTTTCAGAAAAGGGGATTAAAGCACATGAAGGTAAACCACTTCCAAAATTCACCTGGCTTGTCCGTGTTGAAGCCCAGATTCAAAGCTATGTTCTGATATGGATTCTCATTTAAGATTTATATTTGTCTAACTTTTTAATGCTGGATGAACTAATGAACTTCTATCAGAGAAAGATCAATTGGCATTTGAACTCAGGAGAGTTACTGAATGCACTGCTAATTTTCAGTCTTTTGACATGGGCCAAACTATAAACCTGTACATCCATGTAGCAGTAAGCAGAAGCTGATTGGCAGAAGGAGATTCGGTTCCCAGGAAGCAGGAGGAAGCTGCCGTTGAAAGTCTATCAGACCTTTTTGTAGACCTCATAAGAAATTCCATTATTCCAGAATTCTAACATGATTGAAAACCTAGGGCATCAGTTACTTTCAGAAGCTAATCATATTCTTAACATCCAGAACAGTATGACTTTGGCTCAAGATAGGTCAAACTTGTTTTTTTTTTTTCCTTTTGGTGGGGGTCAGGGCAGGGCAGAGGGAGATTTAACTAGATTGAAAACAGCTATGAATCTGAAACATACTTGAATAAAACTTTGCTACCAGCCTGACCTATGTCTTCATTAAAAAGGGTCATTTTCGAAGTTTCTACACATTTTGTTCTGGCCAGTATGAAGAGACAATAGGCTGTGGTCTGTCTCTAGCACCGTCTCATGTTAAAAATCACCTTGACATACACAAAGGGTATTTATTGAATCGAATTGAATATGTTGTTGAGAAAGGCCAACCCGTACATCCAAAGGGAGCTGTCCAAGACCCAGGTGCTGAAACCAGGAGCGACAATATTAAGAAGTTCACAAATTATTAATATTCAGCTAATTTGTAGTTCTGGAATCACACTCCAGGCTAGATGCACACAAAACACATTATGTTGTTTATATAATAAATTGGCCTATTAAATGCCCAGGTCATTTCTTGAGTCATTTCACTTTCTTTGATGGCCAGAATGGGGTCACATGATGCTTTAAGGAGAGAATCAACTTTCAAACCCAGGAAATTTTACTTCAGAAACCATCCTTTTAACCCTCAATAATCATATGTCTCCTAGATTTAAACTCACATCCAATTAAAAACTTAACTATTATATTCTACTAATTCAGGTAAGATCAAAATATGGGCTGGAAGTTTTCTATACTTTTCAAGCATGCATGTATTTCTTGTCTTTCAGAATCAAAGAGGATAACATGCTGGCTTAATCTCTCAATGCTGTAGCACTGAGAAATCTCCAACCTCTTAAATGTCATCTCTTCAAGACTCTGGGAAGCTGATTGCAAAGTGGGGATTCTTTGCTTTTGATTCGAGTGTTAAATTAATTCTTAGAGGAGTTCCTTGCAACTGCAAATGATTTCCAGCTGGAGAAAAATCCCAAACATCCTATTTTGTCCTTGACAAACCCAGCTGCAGAAAAGCAGAGGAAATGTGCAAACGTCCATGCTGACACTTGATCTCCAATATAGACAACAAAGAAATGTGTGGATGACAACAATGACAACAGAGTGGAAACATTAGTCCATTACAGATCCACTTTCATCATAAAGCATTTTTTTTTCATATTCTTGGAAGTGCAGAGAATATCATCCTGACATTTCCTAGATAAAGGAAAATTTTGCATGGCTAAACTAGGACTCTTTTGAGAGTTAACAGAGCCATTCACTGGATAGGAAAACAGATATAAACCAAGACTATCCTGGAGAAGTCAGAATGCATGGATAACCAACTGATGTATGGTCATTGCTGCATTTGTGGTTACTGCACAGTTCCTGCCAGAAGACTTTGTCTTGAATTATCAGTATCAGAATCTTTCTTTTATGCTTGACATCTTCTAGACATAATCTCAAATGATTCATCTCCTCATCTAAGAGTAATTTTCTTCATCAGGTTAGGTAATATGTCATAATGACGGAGAGGCAAGAGACAGGTGAGTTGTAGAGGTGGATGGAAAAGTCTTAGGATGAAGAGTATAGGGTTTGAAGCCTGACAAACCTGTCTCAAACACCAGTTCAATCATTAATTTATTAGGTGATCTAAGTAAGACAGAGTACAGCTCAGTATCAAGTGACTTGTCTAAACTATACTCATGAACCCAGTTGTCTGATTGGAATGTTAAAGATGGAGAGTATAAAGCATCAGACGCTTAGAAGGTTCTCAATAGAGATGGATATTATTATTACCAGTCTTTCCTTCCTTTCTAGTGACAGTGATTAGATGTACATTATTTCCCTCTATTCATTGATATAAATTAAGATATCTAGTGCCAGGGTCCAACAAATATTGAGCTGTATATCAGTTAGCATTTTGTTGGTCTATCTGAAACAAAAGACTCCCACATCCCCAGTGGCTCAGACAGTAAAGAATCCACCTGCAGTGTGGGATACCTGGGTTTGATCCCTGGGTTGGGAAGATCCCCTGGAGTAGGACATGGCAACCCACTCCAATATTCTTGCCTAGAGAATCCCCATGGACAGAGAAGCCTGGAAGGCTACAGTCCATGCGATCACAAAGAGCTGGACATGACTGAGCGACTAAGCACAGCACAGCACAGCACAGCAAAAGCTTTAAGAAATATAGAATTATTTGTCCCATGAAACAAGAATTCTAAGACTGGGAAATTCAGGGCTGATACCCTGCCTCAGTGATGCTAAAGACCCATAACTTTCACAACAGTACCTCAAGGTACTGTTGCTGCTGTTCACTCGCTAAGTTGTGTCCAACTCTTTATGACCTAATTGACTACAGCATGCCAAGACCCCCTGTCCTCCACTATCTCCTGGAGTGCTCAAATTCATGTCCATTGAGTCGGTGATGCTATCTAATCACCTCATCCTCTGCCACCCCTTTCTTCTTTTGCCTTCAGCCTTTCCCAGCATCAGGGTCTCTTCCAATGAGTCAGTTCTTCACATTAGGTGGCAAAAGTATTGGGGCTTCAACTTCAGCATCAGCCCTTCCCATTTTAAATCTTACAGTACAGTACATGGGAAGGGCTGATGCTGAAGTTGAAGCCCCAAAACTTTGGCCACCTAATGTGAAGAACTGACTCATTGGAAGAAACCCTGATGCTGGGCATACACACTGAGGAAACCAGAAGGGAAAGAGACACGTGTACCCCAATGTTCATTGCAGCACTGTTTATAATAGCCAGGACATGGAAGCAACCTAGATGTCCATCAGCAGATGAATGGATAAGAAAGCTGTGGTACATATACACAATGGAGTATTACTCACCCATTAAAAAGAATACATTTGAATCAGTTCTAATGAGGTGGATGAAACTGGAACCTATTATACAGAGTGAAGTAAGCCAGAAAGAAAAACACCAATACAGTATACTAATGCATATATATGGAATTTAGAAAGATGGTAACAATAACTTTGTGTACGAGACAGCAAAAGAGACACTGATGTATAGAACAGTCTTATGGACTCTGTGGGAGAGGGAGGGGTGGGAAGATTTGGGAGAATGGCTTGAAATATGTGTAATATGTATGAAACGAGTTGCCAGTCCAGGTTTGATGCACGATACTGGATGCTTGGGGCTGGTGCACTGGGACGACCCAGAGGGATGGTATGGGGAGGGAGGAGGGAGGAGGGTTCGGGATGGGGAACACATGTATACCTGTGGTGGATTCATTTCGATATTTGGCAAAACTAATACAATATTGTAAAGTTCAAAAATAAAGTAAAATTTAAAAAAATGTTTAGCCTTGGGGTTTGTTTCTTTACCTATTATTTGTGTACTATGTATTATTTGTCTGAAAAGTATTATAAGCCTACTACAGTACAGTACTATATAGCTGATGGTGTTAGAGGATAGGATAGTTGGATGGCATCACCAACTCAATGGATATGAGTTTGAGCAAGTTCTGGGAGATGGTGAAGGACAGGGAAGCCTGGTGTGCTACAGTCCAAGGGGTCACAAAGAGTCAGACATGACTGAGCAACTGAACAACAACAACTATATAGCTGATTGTGTTAGAGGGGGACCTAAGCTAACTGTCTTGGATTTGTGAGCAAATTGGACTTTCAAACACACTCTTAGAATGGAATGTATTTGTATATAGGGGACTTTCCGTATATGCTACAGCAACAGATGAGTCACTTTCACTGCTGTTGCTGAAGGACCACGCTCTGAAAAGTGCCAGAGTCCTTGATCAAACACCTTGTCAGGTTTAATGCTGTTAAAGTGGCTCCAGGGAGACTCTCATAGAGCCCCGTGAACAGATATCACCCTCTTGTATTTAATTAAGTAGAGAGACTGACTTTACTCACCTGACTCCAGGAACATCTCTCCATGATCCTGAGTGTTTCTCTGCTTTGCAGCTTGCTCTGTTGGCTGTGGGCTTCCCTGGTGGCTCAGATGGTAAAGAATCTGCCTGCAATGTGGGAGACCTGGGTTCAGTCCCTGGGCTGGGAGGATCCCCGGCTGAGAGTACTTCATAGGGTGATCATAGGGCTTCCTTGCTAGCTCAGCAGGTAAAGAATCCACCTGCAATGCTGGAGACTCCGGTTCGATCTTTCCTGGGTAGGGAAGATCCTTTGGAAAAGGGATAGGCTACCCACTCCAGTATTCTTGGGCTTCCCTGGTGGCTCAGATGGTAAAGAATCTGCCTGCAACGTGGGAGACCTGGGTTCAATTCCTGGGCTGAGAAGATCCCCTGGAGGAGGGCATGGCAACCCACTCCAGGATTCTTGCCTAGAGAATCCCATGGACAGAGGAGCCTGTGGGCTACAGTCCATGGGATTGCAAAGAGTTAGACACAACTGAGCAACTAAGCACAGCACAGCACAGAGTGATCATAAATGTATTGTCTCAACCAGGACACTTTTGAGAGTAAAGGAGAATGCTCTTGCAAGGCATACTGGGAAAACAGCTGTAAACTAGAACTAATAGGGGAAAGCAGAGCATATGGTTATCCTATGATAAATGTGGTTATATCACATCTTCCAGGGGTTATCTCACAGCTTTACCCACCAGCAGGCATTTCCAGGGCTTCCCACATGGCACTAGGGGTAAAGAATCTGCTTGTCAAAGCAGGAGATGAAAGAGTTGTGAGTTTGATCCCTGAGTCAGGAAGATTCCCTAGAGTAGGAAATGGCAACCCACTCCAGCATTCTTGCCTGGAGAATCCCATGGACAGAGGAGGTGGTGAACTACAGTCCATAGGGCTGCAAAGAGTCAGATATGACTGAGCAAAGCAAGTCCTTAAGAAGGCTTTTCTATCCATGGAAATGGCCAAGTCAGACCAGAAAGTCACTCCTAACAGTGTGATAGTTTTAGAGTTGATTGGCTGGAGGTCAAATAAGAAATTGAAGCAAGCAGAGCAAACAGCAACCCTCCTTCCATCTCAGAATCAAGGCTGGAAACTTCTGGCTGCTCCTCACTCATGTCTTGAAGAAGAAGGAATTGCTCCTTTGATCCCTTATCCAGAAATACTCCAAGGAGTTTACTTTCTATTTCATAATTGCAACCTTCAACTCATTCCACTCCTCTAATTCTCACCAGTTTTATGTTCTTGCATCCTAAACCATTGAGAAGAAGCATAATTAAATAAGGGCTTGGATTTGAAACTGGGGTGGAGGGGGTGGGGAACTCTGCTTTATCCTGGATGGAGCAAACATTTCTATTTCTCCTTCTCTCACAATTCATATTAAGACGCACTCACAGGGGTGGGCTGGGGTGGGGGTGGGGAGGCCAGGCTTTGGAATATATCTCTTTGCTGAATAAGTGACAAAAGTTAAAAAGCAGTCATTTAGGAAACTTAAATGTGACAGTGGATGATAGATGGTAGCTGGCAAGGCTGCAAAATGAGAAACATTAAAATCATATATTAGAATAGATCAAGCTTGGTACTCCAGTTTGTGTCAGCAAGTTTCTTTTGATATGTCAAGTCTCCGTAGGCCTGGAACTCTGGTCTACTTTGAAGATGGATTTTAAAAGGAATATGTTTATGTTTAGGAACTTAATAATGCCATGTGCACCAAAAAGTCAGGGACAAAATCAAACTGAATGTGTTACTGTTTATTTGCTGTGAGATCCTCCCATGCCTGGCGCCCTGGAGCTCTGTGTCTGCTTAGAAATTCTGGAGAACCTTTCAGAACCGGATCAGGGGGCCCTTCTTCCAGGAAGGCCTTCTGATCTCCCCAGCTAGGTGCATTGCTGAATCCTCGAAACCCTCAGCTCCCTGTTTAAACCTTTCTTGTGGCTTTTGGCATTTTTCTCCCTTGATGTCAGTTTGCTTCAATCAGTGTTTATCATCGCTGCTAACCTATGAGCAGGGTCTGCTAACCCTCCTCAAGGGCAGGGTCTGTGATGGTTGCATCTCTGTACGTGGCCCAGAGGAGAGTGCTGTGGTCATTTGTCTTAAGGTTTCTCTGCTTTCCCATCAGTGCCAGCCTGCCAGGCTCCACTGCCCATGGGATTCTCCAGGCAAGAATACTGGAGTGGATTGCTGTTCCCTTCTGCAGGGGTTTGTCCAGATCCAGGGATCGAACCCCAGCCTCTTGCATTGCAGGTGGATTCGTCACCATCTGAGCAATTGGGGAAGCCCCCAGGTGATCACAACACCTTGAATATATTTCTATTAGTATCTTTATTCATCATGAACAAGTTATGTATTTTTGTGCCTTTTTTCACTCTCCATACAGTGAGTTTCTTGTGGATAGAGAATAGGTACTACTCCTCTAGGGAATCCCCATGACCAGAGCAGGGTCTGGGCCATAGTGAGTATTTGTTAGATGCATGGATCAATCAAAGAATGGATCAATGAATTTCAGAGCTTCACCTCTTTGTAGCTTGAATGTCAATGGACCAGAATTTGGTCTCTAAGTTGTTCTGTATCTTAGAATAAACAACTTCTCTCTTTGAAAAAGCTGAATCATAAGACCTCCAAGATCCTTTCTACAACTATTAAATGTTCTATTTGCTGAATTCTTTGTCTCTACTAAAAGAAATAATTGCATTCTTACAGTAGTACAGTTTTGCCCTTTAAGTTTTTTTGTTTATTTATTGGGGTATAGTTGCTTTACAATGTTGTGTTAGTTTCTGCTGTACAGTGAAGTGAATGAGCTATCATTTCAGTTCAGTTCACTTCAGTTGCTCAGTCGTGCCCAACTGTTTGTGACCCCATGGACTACAGCACACCAGGCGTCCCTGTCCATCACCAACTCCCAGAGCTTGGGCAAACTCATGTCCATCGAGTTGGTAATGCAATCCAACCATCTTATCCTCTGTCATCCCCTTCTCCTCCTGCCTTCAATCTTCCCCAGTATTAGGGCCTTTTCCAATGAGTCAGTTTTTCATATCAGGTGGCCAAAGTAATGGAGTTTCAGCTTCAGCATCTGTCCTTCCAATGAATATTCAGGACTGATTTCCTTTAGGATGGACTGGTTGGATCTCCTTGCAGTCCAAGGGACTCTCAAGAGTCTTCAACACCACAATTCAAAAGCATCAATTCTTCAGCACTCAGCTTTCTTTATAGTCCAACTCTCACATCCATACTTGACTACTGGAAAAATCATAGCTTTGACTAGATGGACCTTTGTTGGCAAAGTAATGTCTCTGCTTTTTAATATGCTGTCTAGGTCAGTCATAGCTTTTCTTTCAAGGAGCAAACATCTTTTAATTTCAAGGCTGCAGTCACCATCTGCAGTGATTTTGGAGCCCTCCAAAATAAAGTGTCTCACTGTTTTCATTGTTTCCCCACCTATTTGCCATGAAGTGATGGGACCAGATGCCATGGTCTTAGTTTTCTGAATGTCAAGTTTTAAGCCAGCTTTTTCACTCTCCTCTTTCACTTTCATCAAGAGGCTCTTTAGTTCTTCTTCACTTTCTGTCATAAGGGTGGTGTCATCTGCATATCTGAAGTATTTGATATTTCTCCCAGCAATCTTGATTCCAGCTTGTGCTTCATCCAGGCTGGCATTTCACATGATATACTCTGCATATAAGTTAAATAAGCAGGGTGATGTTATACAGCCTTGACATACTCCTTTCCCAATTTGGAACTAGTCTGTTGTTCTATGTCCAGTTCTAACTGTTGCTTCATGACCTACATACAGATTTCTCAGGAGGAAGGTAAGGTGGTCTGGTATTCCCATCTTTTGAAGAATTTTCCACAGTTAGTTGTGATCTACACAGTCAAAGGCTTTGGCCTAATCAATAAAGCAGAAGTATATGTTTGACTGGAATCCTCTTGCTTTTTTGATGATCCAATGGATGTTGGCAATTTGATCTCTCGTTCCTCTGCCTTTTCTAAATCCAGCTTGAACATCTGGAAGTTCATGTTCACGTATTGCTGAAGTCTGGCTTGCAGAATTTTGAGCATTACTTTACTAGCGTGTGAGATGAGTGCAACTGTGCAGTAGTTTAAACATTCTTTGGCATTGCCCTTCTTTGGGACTGGAATGAAAACTGACCTTTTCCAGTCCTGTGACCACTGCTGAGTTTTCCAAATTTGCTGGCATATTGAGTGCAGCACTTTCACAGCATCATCTTTCAGGATTTGAAATAGCTCAACTGGAATTCCATCACCTCCACTAGCTTTGTTTGTAGTGATGCTTTCTAAGGCCCACTTGACTTCACATTCCAGGATGTCTGACTCTAGGTGAGTGATCACATCATTGTGGTTATCTGGGTCATGAAGATCTTTTTTGTATAGTTTTTCTGTGTATTCTTGCCACCTCTTCTTAATATCTTCTGCTTCTATTAGGTTCATACCATTTCTGTCCTTTATTGAGCCCATCTTTGCATGAAATATTCCCTTGTATCTTTAATTTTCTTGAAGAGATCTCTAGTCTTTCCCCATTCTATTATTTTCCTCTGTTTCTTTGCATTGATCACTGAGGAAGGCTTTCTTATCTCTCCTTGCTATTTTTTAGAGCTCTGCATTCAAATGGGCATCTTTCCTTTTCTCCTTTGCCTTTCACTTCTCTTCTTTTCTCAGCTATTTGTAAGGCCTCCTCAGACAACCATTTTGCCTTTCTTTTTCTTGGGGATGGTCTTGATCCTTGTCTCCTGTACATTGTCAGGAACCTCCATCCATAGTTCGTCAGGCATTCTGTCTACGAGATTTAATCCCTTGAATCTATTTGTCACTTCTACTGTATAATCATAAGGGATTTGATTTAGGTCATACCTGAATGGTCTAGTGGTTTTCCCCACTTTCTTCAATTTAAGTTTGAATTTGGCAATAAGGAGTTCATGATCTGAGCCAGAGTCAGCTCCCAGTCTTGTTTTGGCTGACTGTATAGAGCTTCTCCATCTTTGATTGCAAAGAATATAATCAATCTGATTTCAGCATTGACCATCTGGTGAGGTCCATGTGTAGGGTCTTCTCTTGTGTTGTAGAAAGAGGGTGTTTGCTATGACCAGGGCATTCTCTTGGCAAAACTCTGTTAGCCTTTGCCCTGTTTCATTTTGTATTCCAAGGCCAAATTTGCCTGTTACTCCAGGTATCTCTTGACTTCCTACTTTTGCATTCCAGTCCCTTATGATGAAAAGGACATCTTTTGGGGGTGTTAGTTCTAGAAAGTCTTGTAGGTCTTTGTAGAACCATTCAATTTCAGCTTCTTCAGCATTACTGGTTGGGAAATAGACTTGGAGTAATGTGATATTGAGTGGTATACATACATTCAGCTATAGGTGTACATATATTCCCTTCCTCCTGAGCCTCCATCCCACACCACACATCTAGGTCATCACAGAACACAGAGCTGAGCTCCCTGTGCTATAGAGAAGTTCCCTTCAGCCATCCATTGTACACATGGTAGTGTATATTTGTCAATCCTTGTCTACTGATTCATCCCACCTCCCTCCCCAACTGTGATCCAGCCACTATGGAGAACAGTATGCAGGTTCCTTAAAAAACTAAGAATAGAGCTACCATATGACCCAGCAATCACACTATTGGGCATACAGCCTGCAAAAACCATAATTCAAAAAAATACAAGCACCCCAATATTCACTGCAGCAATATTTATGATAGCCAGGACATGGAAACAATTTAAATGTCCATCAGCAAAGTTTTTTTTTTTTTTTAATGTATGACTGACATGCACTAAAGTGTACTTATTTAATGTACCCAACTAAGTTTGGAGGTAACGATTCACCCATGAGACCATCACCACAATCTGTGCTATAAATCCATAACTTTTAAAGGTTTCCTTCTTCTCTAGGAGATCTTATGTTAAACGGCCAATGTCTTCGGAAGTCAGGTTAAGAACTGAGCTATTGGGCATTGTGTTCTGGGGTTATTACTTCTTTAAAAGTCATTTCACTGTGCATTTTATAGAAGTACAGTTTACCTCCATGTGGAAATTCCACTAGAGTTCTAGGAGTGCATACAAGTAATGACACTATTCTAGGTAAACACTTACTTTTTTGAGTCTTAGCATTTTCTGCCCTGTTCATTGTGAGTATTGATACTTCAGAGTAGATGAGCCAGAGTCAGATTATCTAGACTTGAACCCACATACAAGCCAAGGAAGCCACTCAACCTCTTTTTAAAAGATGTTTTTTCTTGGCAGAGGCATGGATAAAGCAGACATAGTACATATGCACAAAATGGAATATTACTCAGCTGTAGAAAGAATGAAATGATGCCATTTGCAGCAACATGAGTAGACGTAGAGATTATCATACTAAGCGAAGTAAATCAGACAGAGAAAGACAAATATCGTATGGTATCACTTATATGTGGAATCTAAAAAAATAACAAATGAACTTATTCATAAAACAGAAACAGATTCACAGACTCCAAAAACAAGCTTTTGGTTATCAAAGAGGAAATGTGTATTGGATGAGGGAGGGATCAATTAGGAGGCTGGGATTAACAGATAGACAATATTGTATATAAAATAGATAATCAACAAGGACCTACTACATAGTTCAAGGAAATCTACTCAGTATTCTGTAACAACCTATATGGGTAAAGAATCTGAAAAAGAATGGATATATATATATGATTCAGTAAAACTGAATCACTTTATGGTACACCTGAAATGAATACAGTACTGTAAATCAACTATGCTTTGAAGCAAAAGAAAAAAAGTAAACAAATCAATAAAAGGTGTTTCCTCACCTTTTCAATGGAAATAATACTAATAGGCATCTCCTGGAGTTGCTGTGAGGACTAAGTAAAAATAAAGTAGGTGAAGTTTTCCCAACAATCCCAGGTGTATCAACTGTATTTCAATTGGTATTATCATCTATTTGATTTCCCACAGCAACTGTGCCCGGAAGATAGATAATGAATCTCTGCACATAATAGCTGAGGATATTGAGATTTGAAAAGGTGGTCTGCTGTGACACAGAAAGCAGGGACCTGATCCAAGGTTCAGAGTAAGATTTGCTTGTCCCCATATGGAGTTCTTGCCCTGCAACCCATCCGTTTGGTTCAGTTCAGTCACTCAGTCATGTCTGACTCTTTGTGGCCCCATGGACTGCAGCACACCAGGCTTCCCCATCCATCACCAACTCCTGGAACTTGGGCAAACTCATGTCCATCGAGTTGGTGATGCCATCCAACCATCTCATCCTCTGTCATCCCCTTCTCCTCCTGCCTTCAATCTTCCCCAGCATTAGGGCCTTTCCCAATGAGTCAGTTTTTCATATCAGGTGGCCCAAGTATTGGAGTTTCAGCTTCAGCATCTGTCTTTCCAGTGAATATTCAGGACTGATCTCCTTTAGGATGGACTGGTTGGATCTCCTTGTAGTACAAGGGACTCTCAAGAGTCTTCTCCATCACCACAGTTCAAAAGCATCACTTCTTTGGCACTCAGCTTTCTTTATGGTCCAACTCTCACATCCATACATGACTACTGGAAAAACCGTAGCTTTGACTAGACGGACTTTTGTCCTGCAACCCATAGCAGACTTCTTCCAAGCTATTACATTCACACTGAGGCAACGTTGTGACACAGATGATTTGACAGAAGAGAACAAGAGTGGAATATCGGGGTGGGGCAGGGGAGGATATCAGTGGAGGAGAGATTGATGTCTGCGTACCATCTGTTTCAGGTCTGAATTAGGTCCCAGTGCATATCATGTTCAAATATGACCCTCTCTTAGAACTTCCCAGGTGGCTCAGTGGTAGAGTCTGCCTGCCATTGCAGGAGACACAGGTTCAATCCCTGGGTTGGGAAGATCCCCTGGAGAAGGAAATGGCAACCCACTCCAGTATCCTTGCATGGGAAATGCCATGGACAGAGAAACCTTGTGGAATACAGTCCATGGGGTCACAAAAGAGTAGAATACAACTTAGCAATTAAACAACAACTTAAAACACAGCCCAAAATTCTGGGGTTCCAAATTCCATTCCAAGTGTGAGCCAGATATTCAGAAAAATCTGAATTCCAACCAGGCACCAGAGGTCCCTAATACTGGTGAACAGAAGGTCACTCAGCTATAAATGAATAGATTTGCTCATTGAAACTCTGCCACCACTTCATTTTAAACAGTGCCGGGTGGCCAATCTGAAGGCAGAAGCCGGAGGCATCAGTCTGTCTGAAATTCCATAATTAAAGTCTGAACAGAGACCTACTTCATCCAAATAGAATCCTGTGACCACACTTTCAGCCATGTCTGTTCTAAGGGTTCTACTTCTTTCTGCCTGACTAATGTTCTGGGGTATCAGAAGGTAAACTCATATTTATGCTTGGGACCCCTCCCTAAAAAGTTTACCAAGTTTTAACTGAAGATGCAGACAAAATCACCCCCAGGCATATAGTTCTTAAGACCTATTTGTGTGTGTGTGTGTGTGAGTTTTGCTTTTGTTTTTATTTGTTTATCCCTGAAGAGGATGTAGTTTTATCCAGGGTTATCTAAAGAGCAGTAGTCTTTGTAAATGCTCAGGAGAAAACAAACTCTTGCCAGGACATGTCTCTGCAATTCACACATTACACCTCCCCACCCCTCAATGATGCAGAAGGCATTAAAGTCCTACTTTGGCCATCAGAAGCTCTAAAATATATGACACCGAGTCATAGGAGATGCACACGAAGAATTCATTTGCCTTGCCCTCTTTTTTTTTGTTGTTTGTTGTTGTTAAGGGGCGATCAGAGACACATAAAGTCTTCATGAAAAATAGATGGAGGAAAAAGCGTCCAAATGGAGAGAAAACCAGCCAATGACTGGGTCAAAGGTGAACCAACGAAAATGGGTCCTGGAGAGAGGGAGCCACTCAGAGCTCGTCAATCGCCAGGGAAACCCAGCTGCCTCTCTGCACACATGCAAGGGAGCATCAGCCAGGAAGCCAGATGCTGTGATGGGGAAACGGAGGCTGAGTGCTTGGAATTCAGGGATGGCCTTGGCTGCCCAGGTAATAGACGAACAGGAGGACATGTTTCTTTTGCTTGATGATGCTTCCACTTACCAACACAATCTGCCACTTCCAGCCTGTTCACCGCCCCCATACATGTACACAAATACACATTGAAGGCTTTGTGAGAAGAAGCCAAGGGAAAAAGACAAAGGCAAAGTCAACAGACCAGAACCCCTCACTCTTCCCTTCGCCACAGAACCTTTTTGTGTGCGGCATGTTCCCAAATCACAACACGCTTTGAGGACAGAGTCCTTTTCAGAGAAGCTAATTATAAAAACATGGTCTGGCTCACAAACGGTGAGATGCTTCCAAATCATCCCAAAGTAGGCGGCCAGGCTCCTTGTTGTTTTCCATGTGTCTATTAAAATTGCCAAGCCCCTTTTGCTCACCATTTTTATACTCTGGACCTTCCTGGCTGCAAAGAACCATGATTTTTGGAGAAAAGGGAAAAAAAGAAAGATTAGGGAGGTCGGGTGGGAAGGTCAGAGGAGGAGTGAAATTTGCCTACAGTGGAACTTGTTTTTCATGGAATCAAACAGGTTTCCTTATTTCTTTACATCATTCATCATTTTATTTTGTAGTCAACAAAATGACACCCATATGATGCGGACACAAAGGAATTTGTTGAATCAGAAATATCCTCTCTCTCTTTTTTTTATTCTCTCCGTTGTATTAAATCCTACTACTGTTTTAATCTACCTGCGTTTTAACCAGGGCAATGAAAAGATGTCGGTTAAGCACTTTACCACTGTTTTTCCCCATCACTGCCTGTGAAAAGAGAGCGTGACATGAAGCATTGAATGTGTATGTTGGTTTCAACCAACAGAACTTTCAGTGATGGTGGAAATGTATTAAATATTCACACCTTTACTGACCAGCACGGTGTCTCCTAGGCCTAGGTGGCTTTTGAGACCTTGAAATGTGACTGGTATGACAAGGCACTGAAGTTTTCATTTTAATCCCGCTCCTGCACATGTACCCAGAGAAAACCGTAATTCCAAAAGACACATGCACTTCAGCATTCATGGCAGCACTGTTTACAATAGTCAGGACTTGGAAGCAACCTAGATGTCCATCAACAGAGGAATGGATAAAGAAGATGTGGTACATACATACAATGGAACATTAGCCATAAAAAGGAATGAAATTGTGCCATTTTCAGAGACATGGATGGACCAAGAGACTGTCACACAGAGTGAAGTAAGTCAGAAAGAGAAGGACAAATATTGTATATTAACGCATAGATGGAATCTAGAAAAATGGTACAGATGAACCTATTCACAAAGAAGAAATAAAGACACAGATGTAGAGAACAAACATATGCATACCAAGTGGGGGAAGGGAGGGTGGTGGGATGAATCAGGAGATTGGGATTGACATATATGCACTATTGATCCTACGAATAAAATAGATAACTTATGCAAACACACTGCAGAGCACAGGGAACTCTACTCAGTGCTCTGTGATGACCTAAATGGGAAGGAAATCCAATAAAGAGGGAATATATTATACATGTCGCTGACTCACTTTGCTATACAGCAGAAATGAACATGATATTGCAAAGCAGTTATACTTACTCCAATAAATTTTTTTTAAAAAAAGAAGTGAAGTTACTTTCTCAGAGTCACTCAGGTGGTGAGTGATAGGGTCGATATTCAAATGCAGACATTTGGGTTCTAAGTTCTTAGCCCTATAGTGACTCCCCAAAGCCCAGGCTGATTCCCGGGTGCCCTCTCCAGCACTCATTCTTCCTTACCTACTCTGATCCCTAAATGTTTGAACTAGAGATTTAGACTTATTGGCCTTAAACCCATCAGCACATCTCCTACTCCTGGTCACATAACATGGATGGTTACATGATACACTCAAGGTCAATGGGATTAAGCTATTTACTGGGGCCTTTGGGTTGAGACGTTTCATCTATGGTTTCAGTTCCGTTAAGTTCAGTTGCTCAGTCGGGTCCGACTCTTTGCGACCCCATGGACTGCAGCACACCAGGCCTCCCTGTCCATCACCAACTCTCAGAGTTTATCCAAACTCATGTCCACTGAGTCAGTGATGCCATCCAACCATCTCATCCTCTGTCGTCCCCTTCTCCTCCCGCCTTCAATCGTCCCCAGCATCAGGGTTTTTTCAAATGAGCCAGTTCTTTGAGTCAGAAACTCCAAAGTATTGGAGTTTCAGCTTCAGTATCAGTCCTTCCAATGAATATTCAGGACTGATTTCCTTTAGGCTGGACTGGCTGGATCTCCTTGCAGTCCAAGGGACTCTCAAGAGTCTTTTCCAACACCACAGTTCAAAAGATCAAGTCTATGGTTTATCATTTGGCAAATTAATCATTCTGCTGACTGATGATAAATATTTTGTAACCAGCATTGGACCTATCTTAAGGATAGAACAAAAACTCTGAAAGGCAAAGTGAAGACATAGGAAAAAACCTTGGTCTTTGGTGATACAGGTGATCTGCTAGATCCAGTTTTACCTGAAGTCCCTTCTACAGCTGGACATATCAGTTAAATAGAATTATTTTTTTAAATGGTATATATTTTTGTTGTTCTTCTTGTTGTTATAACTAACAGTGGAAAGCATCTCAAACTAATAGTCATGTCTTACACAAACTCAAAACTCCACAATCCAGGAAAATACAACCATCATTTAAAAGTCAAAGTTTGAAACTGACAGATCCACAAAGAAAGTGTTGCTTTTAGCTTGGAAAGATGATTCTCTGCTCTGGCATTTGGAAAGAGGTCTCCATAACAAGGTATAACAGATTAACTCTGCAGCAAGCAACAGCAGTCCATTAAAAGAATATTAAGGTTGTGACAGGAAATGATATCAGTAAAAGCAATTCCTTGGGAAGGGAGAGGCACCATATGTGCAGCCAACACTTGAGATGCAAGGGTGGGGGCGGGGGAGCGGGTAGAAATAGGAAAGTCATTAAAGAGACTCCCCATCGTGCCCAGGAGTTAGAAGACATATGGTGCCTTTGCCCTGAGTTGGGAGGTTTCATTTCTCTTAGCTTCCCACTTTAGACTCATCCTATCTCACTCAGGAAGCAGGCAGGCATAATAGCTGAATAAGAATCAGAGATGGAGGTCCTTATGTGGTAGGGATCCAGACAGACTGGGGAAATGGGTGGTGCAGTGGAGACAACATTGGGTGATGCAATCTAAGGCCAAGGTTAGACCTGAGACCTTGATCAGTCGCTTTAACTTTCTAGCTCTGGTTGCTCCATCTAATAGACAGAGAAAGGACGATGCTTCGGCCACAATGAAATGCTACCCTCTCCCCTAAAAATCACGCATAGTTCGCCTCTAGGATTTCACTGTTCTGTTCCTCTGCACACTTCCCCCACGATTCCTTCATTCATTTGTTTGGCTGTGTTGGGTCTTAGTTGCGGCACACAGAATCTTTGTTGCCTCCTGCGGGATCTTCCTTTGCAGCGCACAGGATCCAGAGCACTCGGGCTTCAGTAGTTGCAGCATGTGGGCTCTCTAGTTGTGGCACACAGGCTTAGTTTCTCTGCAGTATATGCGAGCTTAGTTCCCCAACCAGGGATCGAACCTGTGTCCCCTGCATTCGAAGCCAGACTGTTAGCCACTGGACCACCAGGGAAGCTGCCCACTCTCCCTTTTTCACTGTTATTTTCAAATGTCATCTCCAGTATGAAGTCCTCTCCGACCTGTACTGGATGTCCCCCCATTTACTCCTACCTGCCCTAAGACTCATCACAGACCCTGGGGTTGCTTCTTCATTATCAACAGAAGTTAAAGTGCTCATAGATCTCCACTTTCCTTCACACATACTAGGCAGTGAGTTCCTTGAAGTCAGGGACCATGTCTGTGAATTACTGTGTTTGAAAAGTAGTGAAAGTGTTAGTCGCTCAGTTGTGTCCGACTCTTTGCCACCCCATGGACTATGGCCTGCTAGGCTCCTCTGTCACATGAAATTCTCCAGGCAAGAATACTGGAGTGGGTAGCCATTCCCTTCTCCAGGGGACCTTCCCTGACCCAGGGATCGAACCCAGGTCTCCTTCATGGCAGGTGGATTCTTTACCACTTGAGCCACCAGGGGAAACCACAGGACTGGCCTAGGCACGTGCTGAAATTCAGGTGCCACCATTAACCAGGCTGTGGCAGTATCTCAGTCCCTTTGCCAGCAGTCTGTCCCATTCTCAGCTGTGTAACTGGAAGGATCCTTGCCCCCTCCTTAGATTGCCCTGTGATCTTCCCCTTGACTCACAGCAGAGGTCTTTGGCTCCTTTGGTGCACCTGAGGGTAAAAATGCATTCTCTCATAATTCATTTTCAATGGGGAGAGATTGCAAAATGAAGCAGACTTTGCAGAAGCCTTTAGGTGTGTTACTAAGCAACTGCACTAGGAAATGTGGGGTGGGGGTGTAGATAGAAGGAGACCTCTTATATACAGGTGTTAGAGGTATTCGCTGGTGGCTCAGATGGTAAAGAATTTGCCTGCCTAGCAGGAGACTCAGCATTGATCCATGGGTCACGAAGATCCCCTGGAGTAGGGAGTGGCAACCCACTCCAGTATTCTTGCCTGGAGAATTCCATGGACAGAGGAGCCTGGCGGGCTACAGTCCATGGGGTTGCAAAGAGTCAGACACAACTGAGCAACTAAGCACACACACAGAGATGTATTTGCTCCATCCAATCAGGAAACAGATGCCTGTGGTCATGGGTATTTTACCCAATGGATCAGACAAACCTTTCCTCCTGCAAGATGCAGTGAGGACCTTCTGCACGTTTCCTTGCGGAAACACCATAAGGAAAACCACAGAGCCTCTCTTCCCATCCTATTTCACTGAGGAAGTACCTAGACTTGCATGAAGCCTTTCTTTCCCCTTCCTTATTTCCTTCTGTAACAACTGAAGGGAAAAGTCCCTTCTATACAGGGCCGTGAGCTCCTTCCCACCACCTCCAGGCCATTTTCCCTTCCTGCTTTCTTCTCACTTGATGCACATGGTGGGGGACACTCGCAAAATACAACGAAACTGGCGAGGCAAGACTCCCAGTGTCTCTGGAGATTCAGTTGCCACATTCAGTTGAGGAGCATCATTAAGTTCACAGAAGCTCTGTCGGGCCCACGTTCCACTGATTCCGATTTTCAACTTTGTTGTCTCCACTTTTATGGATGAGTTGAAAGGCAGAGGACCATTCCAGCAGATGGTAACACAGTAATAATGAAGTGCGGCACGGCTGAGGGCTGGGGTCATGCATTTCCATTTGAGTTTCTCTTTGTCCAAATTTCTTAAAGTGCATTACCCACCAAAAGCTCTCCCTCCACAAACGCAAGCATTATTAAACAGGCAATTGCATCTGAAAAAAAAAAAAAGTGCTCTATGGCAAAGTGGTTTGATGCTCATCTTTCTGCTTTTAGAAGTGTTTTCACAGGGCTGTAGAATTTACCAGAAGTTTTAATCCAGACAAAATATTGATAAGTCTCAGATGTTCATCAAGAATTTGAAGAAGGATCTTCAAAGTATCCATTCACTGGAGATGTGAGTTATTAAAGTAATTGCTGGGTGTGTTATACGCAAGCACACCCAAGCTTCAGAGGAATGAGACAGTAGGTACATTTGAGCCTAAGATTCCACTGAATAAAATCCAATACCCCTATGGAGTATTACAATTCCCATTTTAAGGTGAGGAAACTGAAATCCTAAGAGGAGAAGTGATACACTTAAGAACTAAAGAGCAATGAAGATCTCTTTTAGGGATAAGGCAAAACTTACCCTATGAACAAGGGTTGGTACCCTGCCCAGTTCAGTTCAGTTGAGTCGCTCAGTTATGTCCGACCCTTTGTGACCCCATGGACTGCAGCACGCCAGGCCTCCCTGTCCATCACCAACTCCCAGAGCCTACTCAAACTCATGTTCATCATGTTGGTGATGCCACCCAACCCTACCCATATGCCCTCATCTTAAATGCTTCAGTAAAATTCGGTCAGGGAGTTCCTTGGTGGTCCGGTGGTATAGAATCCACCTGCCGATGCAGGGGACATGGGTTCTATGTGTGGTCTAGGAAGACCTCATATGCTGTGGAGCAACTAAGCCTGTGTGCCACAACTACTGAAGCCCGTGTGCCCTAGAGCCAGTGCTGTGCTAGAGGAGACAGAGCTATGAGAAGTTCTGGGAGCTCAACTAGAGAGTAGCCCCCCGTGCAGTAACTGGAGAAAGCCCACACGCAGCATCAAAGATCCAGCAAAGCCTAAAATAAATAAAGTATTTAGAAAGTTGTCCAGGTCTCCAAGCACAGGCATATGATTGCCTGATGGCTTCCTTTAGCCAGTGACACCCACGTTGCCCACTGGATGGCAGGCTGGAAGACCTGGGAACTAACATCATGCCCAAGTATGCTTCAATCCATGGTGCAAGGGAGTTGGTGGAAGAATAACCCCAGCACTTCACTCCTCTAATGGGATAACATTTGCATCATACACAGACTACCAGAGTCTCCAAAGGAATTAATCTCCAGTCACCCACAGGGATAAATGACTGGGACCTTTTATTGTCTGACTTCCTTTGTCTGTCTTTGTTTCTTACTTGCTGTTTGACACAGGGTCTTTTCTTCAACTTCTAACTAAATTAACTTGAACTTGATTTTTTTTTTCCTTAGAGTGCTTTTCAGAGTTTCCCAATCAAGAGAGTCCCATCTTCTTAGACTCTGTGGACACAGCTACTGCACATGCTCCCTAAAGCAGTCAACAATTTCTATCTTATTGCTTTCCCCACTACCCTATCACCAAGAACTGGATTCTCAAATGGATCAGAAACCATGGAAAGACTTAGTCATGGTGCCCTCTGAACAGAAGGGCAAGGGTCTAGCCAAGGATAAAATCCTACATCCCATCACCTATTGGGGTATGGGTGGTACAAGATGACAGGAAAATGGGTGGGTTTGGGTATCTGCCTCCTTGCTCTCTTTAAGTCAATCCTACATGGGGATTTATAAAGGAATTCATCCAATGGCACATCACAAAGGATGCCAACCATTCACTAGAAGAAGACTGTTAGAGACTTAGGTCAACTAATTTTTTAAAATCCCACTGGAGATTTTATTTTCAAAAAAGTAGAATTTTTGCTGTGCCCAGAGAATAAAATCCTTCCATGATTTTCTTTAGACGTTATGTGTACACATATCTGGAGAAAAACATGGTCCAAAAGGATGCATGCACCCTGAAGTTCACTGCAGCACTGTTTACAATAGGCAAGATGTGGAAGCCACCAAAAGGCCAACAGCAGAGGGATGGATAAAGAAGACGTCATACATATATATGATGGAATATTACTCAGTCATTAAAAAGAGTGAAATAATGCCATTTGCAGCAACATGAATGGACCTAGAGATTGTCATACTGAATGAAGTCAGAGAAAGATAAATACCTTAGACATCTCTTATATGCAGAATCTAAAAAGGAATGATACAAATGAATGTATTTACAAAATGGAAACAGACTCAAAGACTTAGAGAACCAGCTTATGGTTACCAGGAGGGAAGGATGGGGGGAAGGGATAGTTAGGGAGTTTGGGATCAACACATACACTCTGCTGTATTTAGAATGGATAACCAACAAGGACCTACTACAGCACAGGGAACTCTGCTCAATGTTATGTGGCAGCCTGGGTGGGAAGGGAGTTTGGGGGAGAATGGATACATGTATATGTATGGCTGAGCCCCTTAGCTGTTCACCTGAAATTATCACAACATTGTTGACTGGCTATACTCCAATACAAAATAAAAACTTAAAAAGTAACAAAAAAGAAGCTATATGTACAATTGAAAAGCCATGGAAGTATTTTTAATATCCTAGGTCCTAAAGCAAGTCTTTTTTGGGCTTCCCTGTGGCTCAGATGGTAAAGAATCTTCCTGCAATGCGAGAGACCTGGGCTCAATCCCTGGTTCTGGAAGATCCCTTGGAGAAGGGCATGACAACCCACTCCAGTATTCTTGCCTGGAAAATTCTATGGACAGAGGAGCCTGGCAGGCTACAGTCCATGGGATCACAAAGAATCTGACACGACTGAGTGACTAGCACTTTCACAAAGCAAGAATCAGAAGTTAAGCCAAGGATGTTACATGTCCTTCATGAACCTGTTCTGCAAGCACAGCTGAGCCGTGCTTTATGTTCGGTTGCTTTTCTTCAGAAAGTGTACTGCTAATCATTATTAGGTTTACAGTATTCAGGCCTAACTATTATCCTAGATTCCATGTTAGATTAGCCGAGTGGAAGTGATAATCCTGGTTGGTGGCAAGTGCTTGAATATTTTCTGAAGGGAACACAACCCTTGGGAATCCAGATTGCTAGATAAAATCACTTGTGTGTGTGTGTGTGTGTGTGTGTGTGTGCGCGCGCGCTCACGTGTATGCTTAGTCACACAGTCATGTCTGACTCTCTACAACCCTATGGACTGTAGCCTGCCAGGCTGCTCTGTCCATTGGGATTCTCTAGGCAAGAATACTGGAGTGAGTTGCCGTGCCCTTCTCCAGGGGATCTTCCCAACTTGGGGATTGAACCCATGTCTCTTATGTGTCCTGCATTGACAGATGGGTTCTTTACCTTTAGCATCACCTGGGAAGCCAAAAATCACTCTAATTCATTTATATAAACAATTTAGTGCAGGGTCAGACTCATCTTATGTGCTCAAGACATGTGGATGATTTTTCTTCCTTTCAACCAAGTGCAGAAAAGAAACAGTGTCAACCACATATTCAGTGATGTCAGCAATAAATGCTGATATGCCCCCAAGAACTGCTAATAGGGCAGTTACCACATTATGAAAACCAGCTAAAGCCATTGGCGAACAGAGGCTACTCTGCATTTTCAGTTTTCTTGCTGATATTCTCAGGAGTGATCTGGAAAGCCACCCTTGAGAGGGTTTTCATTTGAGTCTGTGGTGTTATCCTTGTTTTGTTCTATTCCTTGGAATGGAACAATGTCACTCAGCTGACAAGAAAAACCTGATACTTGTCAGGTAGGTATTTGTAGAGGTTAAAAAACAATTTGCCAGTGGGGGAAAAAATAAAAGGGTAAAGTGAGATAGGGCTTCCCTGGTGGCTCAGATGGTAAGGAATCTGCCTGCGATGCAGGAGACCCAGGTTCAATCCCTGGGTTGGGAAGATCTCCTGGAGAAAGGAATGGCAACCCACTCCAGTATTATTGCCAGGAAAATCGCATGGACAGAGGAGCCTGGTGGGCTATAGGCCATGGGGTCACAAAGAGTTGGACATGACTGAAGTGGCTGAACCTACACCCTAATTTAACAGAATGGTTGTAAGAAGCCTTATAATTGACTAGTTCATCCTCACATTTGAGTCTTGGATATGTCCTGTGACTCTCCACCCAACGATCAAGACTTAAATGCTCTCCTTAAATGTCTACAGTGACAGGGAACTCAATTCTGCAAAAACCTCACTCATCTAACCATAGAGAGCTCTCCTGCTTACCATGGTCTTTTCTGGCTTGAGTATGTTGGTTTCATGCCTCAAATGGAGTGGGTAGAATTAAAGCAGGACTCAACCCCCTAAGTCTAAGGATAAAACCATGATAAGGAAAAAAAAATGGGTAAGGAAAAAGAACAAATTCAAATAACCGGTAAACGTAAGAAGTCAAGTCACCCTTATTAGGAAAGATATACATACAAATTAAGCAAAAACAAGGTGTCATTTTCTTCTGTTCAAGTAGGTGAAGAAAAAAGCAAAATGCTGACAAAAATGCTCGCTAGATCAGAAAAATGGGTGCTTGCACACACAGCCAGCTTCTCCGAAAATTGACTTTAATCTCAGGAGGGAAGTTCGGCCAAATCTAATGCCTTAACCATGTGTACATTTTCTGGTGTATCGTTTGTGCTTACTGACACAGAACTTAAAGGGCATACATGTGTAAAAACATTCAGCTATCCAGCAGTTCATTCTAGTTTTATTTGAAGTTACGAAGTGGCAAATATTGACATCCCTTATGGTTTATCCATACAATAACCACTTTTCCTTCATTAGGATGGTGATTAACTAATACTCATTGACATGGTCATATAGTCACAATATATTGCTACATTTAAAAAAAAACAGATTAAAAATGCTAAGGCTGGGGGTGGAAAGCTATAAAACACAATTATGGTACAATTGGGGAAATTTGACTAGATATCTGATGATGCTTAGGAATTATTTTACTATTTTGGCACAAATATGATATTGTATCGATTTTATTTAAAGTGTTATGTTAAGAGCTACTGATTAAATAGATTAAACGTGCCATATGTGAGTTTTCCTCTGAAAAGGCCATCCAGATGAGTTGAATGGAATACGTTAAAGGCTCACAGGAATAAAGGCATTGGAAGAGACCTCGTGAATGAAAGATTTTAACATTATATAGAAGATAGAAAGTAGATGGAACAGTGGCCCAGACAAGCAGGAGGGAGAAACAGGTTATTAATACTGACCACTGAGAGATGCATTAGTGACAAGTAAAGTATTACATCCCCAGACTTGGGGAGTCTTGGAAATTGGAAGCGCCAGGAAGACTAGGGAGGAGGGTGAGAAAATACACCAAAAATGGGGCACGTTATACATTTTGACAGTAATCAAGATGAGACAGGCTGGGACAGTGCTGTTTAGTTGCTGAGTTGTGTCCGACTCTTATGATCTCATGGACTGTAGCCTGCCAGGCTCCTCTGTCCATGGGATTTCCCAGGCAAGAATACTGGAGTGGGCTGACATTTCCTTCTCCAGGAATTGAACCCACATCTCCTGCATTGGCAGGTGTATTCTTTACCACCAAGTCACCAGGGAATCCCACATGGACAAAAGTCTCCTTGAGCAACAAAATCCAAAGAAACTATAAGGGACTAAAAATATCTGTGTGCACATGCAGTTGGGGGAAATTCTGGACAACAAGATACAAAAACACCAAAAACCTCAACCGTCACTTCTGAGGAGCTGGGAGCAAAAGTAGGGTACCACACATGCCCCCTGCACCTTCAAAGGGGTAGGCAAACCACCTAAGCCAGTGCCACAGCCTCGCCCCATCTAAGGAATCAGCTCTTCCCTCTCTTTCTTCTCAGGGAGCAAGCAGGGGAACCTGTTATGTGTTTTCGCTGCCTCCTGCAGCTGTGGGAACCCTGGTAAATCCTTGCCTGAATTCCTCGACTGGCCTCTCATCAACATCTACTGGTTGGGGAAGACCAAAAACCTCAGTTCAGTTCAGTTGCTCAGTCATGTCCAACTCTTTGTGACCCCATGGACTGCAGCATGCCAGGCTTCCTTGCCCATCACCAACTCCCGGAGTTTACCCAAACTCATGTCCATTGAGTTGGTGATGCCATCCAGCCATCTCATCCTACGTCGTCCCCTTCTCCTCCTGCCTTCAATCTTTCCCAGCATCAGGGTCTTTTCAAATGAGTCAGCTCTTTGCATCAGGTGGCCAAAGTTTTGGTGTTTCAGCGTCAGCATCAGTCCCTCCAATGAATATTCAGGACTGATTTCCTTTAGGGTGGAATCAAATTCCCCCATAGCAAGGTGGTCACACCCCTTTGTCACCGAGTCTTAGTGTCTGTTTCTGGATTCTGCTTGATCAAAATGAAATTAGTCTTTGCTCTCTTTGGAGGGGTTTGCCCATCAATGTTACGGTGAGTTCATAACAAGAATTTGAGAGGTTTCATTCCACGCCACCCCTCCTCTCCCAGGCTCTGGAAGAGATTAAATAGCATGAGAGTTATCTGAGCCTTTAACTTTGGGTAACATTTCTTTTTCAAATCATCTGCATCTACTGTTTCTGTGGATTGTTTTGGACTCTGTGACAGCATTCACTGATAGCCTGTTTGCTTAAATTTTCTGTCACTCTCGGCATCACTTTTGTTAATTTATTCCTTTTTTAAAACCAGATAACCCAGATCAGTAACTGCGAAATTACTTCTGTTAGAGGGTTTCTCTCCTCACCTTGCCTCATTTACAGAGAGCTTCCTACAAAAATGGCGTGCGTGTGTGAATGTGTGTATGCCTGTGTTCATGGGCCTATGAACATGTGTGTTTCAATGAAAAGAGGCAACACTGATTGCTATGTCTTTATGTACTATTCCTGATGCTATAAAATAAATTGTTGGTTGTGCCCCTTAGCATATACTCTATTTTTGAAAAACTTTGTTCTTCATTGAGAATCTCTGTCCTCTTCCTGCTCAGCCTTCAGCGTCTGTGTCTGTCTCTGAACGATGAACTAAAGGTTATTCCTGTGAAAAGTGAAGTGAAAGTCTCTCAGTCGTGTCCTACTCTTTGCAACCTCATGGACTGTAGCCTGCCAGGCTCCTCTGTCCATGGAATTCTTCAGACAAGAATACTGGAGTGGGTAGCTGTTCCCTTCTCCAGGGGATCTTCCCAACCCAGGGATCGAACCCACGTCTCCTGCATTGCAGGCGGATTCTTTACCATCTGAGCCACCAGGGAAGCCCTAGTGAAAAATGGAGTAGATATTTCAGTTTCTCTTTTTGTTGCTTTTGGGTGATGCCTGAGAGGAGACTGAGGTAGAATCTCTTTATTTGGCCACTGCAGAACCACAGGTCTTCTGGATTTTTTAAAAAATATACGTCTTCTTTGCTAAATTTCCTCATGAGCTCACTGACAATATCTGTCTTGTTCAAGTCTGTATCCTAAGCATCTGATTCACAATAGGGGCTGAATAAATATTTGCTGAATGAATGCAAAAATAAGTTAATAAATAAAATATAATCTCATATGGAGGAAAAAAGAAAATACCGAATGTGTTGGAGAGGCTGTGTACAAAGAAGTTAATGCTGGTTATCTCCAGATAGAATGGGTTGGGTATTTCTTATCATTTTTGGCTTTGGGCTAGACATAAACATGTTTCTTTTGTAACAAGAGGGGAACACTTTAATAAAACACCACTTTAAGAGCATTTGAACAAGTGTTCATTTTTAAATATAGTGATCACTCATATGAGAGCCCCCAAGATAGTCTAGACTTCAGTGTTCTCTTATTCCTGTGAATAAACTGGATTTCCTGAATCAAGATTTCCAGTTTAGACCCAAAATGTGAAACCCAAGACCATTATCAGGGCTTCCCTGGTGACTCATTGGTAAAGAATCCTCCTGCAATGCAGGAGACACGGAAGACATGGATTCAATCCCTGGGTTGGGAAGATTTCCTGGAGGAGGAAATGGCAACCCACTTCAATATTCTTGCCTGGACATCCCATAGACAGAGAAGCCTGGTGGGCTGCAGTCCATGAGGTTGCAAAGAATCGCACACAACTGAGCGTACACGCATGCACTCTGTACTCTAAGACTATTATCAGAGGAGAGGTGATCCCCTCTCAGGCACCTCATACGTATTATAAGCTCTTGAGTCCATGTTCCAAAGGATGAATCAAATAAATACATCTTCAACTTCAGCTTCCAGTTGGGGGAAAGTTTTTGAGAAGAGGCTACCAAAGCAAATATCCAGTCCCTTAATTGCTTTCCCCTTTTCAGGCTTGATTTGTTGGTTTCAGAGGACTTAGGGAGGAATTTCAGTGTTCTTAGTCTCAACCCTTTGCACAAACAACTCTTCCAAAACACAGAAGCAAGGGTCTCCTTGGGATGCCAGCACCCCTTGCTTATTCTTCCTCTCCAGACATTCTGGTCTTCTCTCTGTTTTCCAACTGCATCAAATTTACTCCTGCCACCCACTCTGTTCCACCCTCTGCTTAAAATGCTGGTTTTTTTTTTCCCCTGGATCCTTTTTTCATTAGGTCTTTCTTGGCTCAGGTGACAGAGAGAGAAACAGAGAAAGCGAGCAACTCAGAGAAAAACTGGAGAAGGGAGAGAGGATACAAGCTGCAAAGAGCTGAGAGGTTGGGAGCTAGAAGAAAGAAAATCTAGGAAAAAGCAAGGCTTATTGACTAGTTGACAAAACAGACTAAAAAATCAATAATGTTTTCTCTGACACTTTAGATAACTTCCCAATGATGCTAGGCAAGAGAGGGGTTCCTGTGGCTGACAGCTTCTCTCTAGAACAAGTTGAGTTTTCTTATTTCTACATCTCCCCAGGTGGGAAGCAGAGCAGGCTGTCACCTTCCAAAGGGATGAAAGTGTGTCTTCTTCACCATGAAGGGGACTTTGGAGCTGGGAGCAGGGGGTGGCAGAGATGGGTTTTTTGTGTGGTTTTTTTTTTTTTTTTGGTACCTAAGGGCTCTGTCAGTGACTGATCCTGCCTTCCTGGTGACAGGAAACTGATAATACAATATTACTTTTGAAGATCAGTGCCAAAGCTAGCTCCAAAGAGATAGAATTAACTTTCTTCAAGCCGTCTCTCTAACTTTAGTATTGTACAGATAACTTTTGGAGAGGAAAAGTCTTGCAAATCTTCAGGGTTGACCTATTGGAATTATGCGGCAGTACTCAGTAATCTATATATGTGGGTAACAGATATATAAATATACACACACATATATCCCCACCCTCTTGGACTTCCCTCCCACCCTCCTCCCTCTAGGTCATCACAGAGCAGCTGAGCTCCCTGTGCTGTAACAGCAGCTTCCCACTAGCCATCTGTTTCACGCAGGATAGTATATGCATGTCAGTGACACTCTCAGTTCATTCCACTCTACCCACCTCTCAGCCCCCATGTCCACACATCTGTTCTCTGTATCTGCATCTCTAGTCCTGCCCTGGAACTAGGCTCATCTGTACCACTCTTCCAGATTCCACATATACGCATTCATTTGAGAGAGGATTATTCATCCCATTTCACAGATGAGGAAATGAAGCCCCAGAGAATGGAAACATTCAGCCCCATGCAACAAAGCTGGAGAGGGACCAGGTGGGATGCCAAATGCACCTTCTCTCCAGACTCAGGGCTTCGCTGGTGGCTCAGCAGTACAGAATCTGCCTGCCAATTTAAGAGACGCAGGTTCAATCCCTGGGTTGAGAAGATCCCCTGGAGAAGGAAATGGCAACCCACGGGAAATCCCATGGACAGAGGAGCCTGGTGGGCTACAGTCCATGGGGTCACAAAGAGTCGGACACAACTGAGCGACTAAGCAACCAGACTCAAAGCAGGAGTTCTTTTCACGCCATCCCTCAGTCTCTCAAGCTGCTTGCAGAAGTTTCTAGAGGACTTGGTGTTATTTTAACCTGATTTTAATTTTAGAACAACATAGGGAGCACAAGGAACAGCTTCATAGGAATCACATCCCAGCCAAGTGAATGGTTCAGAATACTTGTGCTTCAGTATATGATTTCAAAAAGTGGTATGAAAGCTATATAATTTGGTGAAGGAAAGAGAAACTGCAAACTGTATAGGTGTTAACTGTCATGTGGGTGAAGCAAAGATAGAAATGAACAATAGAAATCTATCCTGAGGAAACATTTGTGGATGGACATAGAGATTTAGCTGCAGAAGAGAAGGAAATGACCAAATGATTTTTTAAAAATAGGGACTTTTTTTTTTTTTTTTTTAAATCACTATGTGTCTATTTGATGGAACACAATACACTGACTCTTGGGTTCTTTCCATTCAGCTGTTATCTACAGAACATGAAATAGCCTCCATATGGGATAATTATTTTCTTTTTACTGCCTTGAGGAGTTATTTGGGATAAAGACCCTGATACTGGGAATGATTGAGGGCAAGAGGAGAAGGGGGCAACAGAGGATGAGATGGTTGGATGGCATCACAGACTCAATGGATGTGAGTTTGGGCAAACTGTGAGAGATAGTGAAGGACAGGGAAGCCTGGCGTGCTGCAGTCCATGGGGTCACACAGACTTGGACACGATTTAGTGACTAAACAGATCCTCACGCACAAATCAAATACATTCTCTATTCCAATCTCTAGCCTAGGTAAAAACCTGGTTTGAGTCAGCAAAACTTACCAGGGAACTGAACAGAAGGAAGTGAACAACAAACTGACTTAGTTAAGTGATGGAGTCAAAAGTTCCCTGTAGCAAGGAATTCATAAGATACATGAACAGCTTTTATCTATTGGTCAATATGCTTGAAAATACTGCCAAGCTGGACTTCCCTGGTGGCTCCATGGATAGGAATCTGCCTGCCAGTGCAGCGGACACTGGTTCAATCCTTGTTCTGGGAAGATTCCACAGGCCATGGAGCAGCTAAGCCCGTGTGCCATGTGCTGCAACTTCTGAAGTCTGCTCACCTAGAGCCTCCGCTCCACAAGAAGAGAAGCTAGGGCAATGAGAAGCCTGCAGAGCAACAAAGAGCAGCTGCTGCCGCCCCAAGGACAGAAAGCCTGAGGGCAGCAAGGAAGACCCAGTGCAGCCAAAAGCAAGTAAACAAATGTTAAATACTGCCAAGCCTTGCTTACTCAGATGTCATGTAAATGCTAATTTTTTTTTTTTTTTACTTTTTTTCCACTTTAAAAAAATTATTTTTTAATTGAAGGATAATTGCTTTACAGAATTTTGTTGTTTTCTGTCAAATCTCAACATGAATCAGCCATAGGTATACATATATCCCCTCCTTTTTGAACCTCCCTCCCACCTCCCTCCCCATCCCACCCCTCTAGTCTGCTACAGAACCACTGTTTGAGTTTCCTTAGCCATACAGCAAATTTCCATTGGCTATCTGTTTTACATATGGTGATGTAAGTTTCTATGTTACTCTTTCCATGCATCTCATCCTCTCCTCCCCTCTCTCCATGTCCATAAGTCTATTCTCTATGTCTGTTTCTCCACTGCTGCCCTGTAAATAAATTCTTCAGTACCATTTTTCCAGATTATAGGCAAATAATCAGAATCTAAGTGGTGGAATAAAAAAGTCTTTGTGAAATCAAAAGGATGGTCCAGAAGATACCGATAAACTCCCATTCAACATTCTAGACACAGTTTTAATAATTGAGGTGGGGGCCAGCCTCCAAAGATAGTGTGAACCATGGGAATCATGTCTCCTTATATTTCACTCGTGTGGTCTCTTCCAAAATTTGACCAACAGAATGAGTAAGAAGTAATGCAGGGTCAATAATAAGAAGCCTTAAGGCTCCCACCTGGGTCTTTCAAGATGTGTGCTATTGGGCTAGTCTTTCTGAGAATCCAGCTGTGAGGAGCTCAAGCCACAAGGAGAAGCCATGTGTCTACACTCCCTTCCACAGCCCCAGCTCGGCATCAGCTGACAGCCTTGGGTTCATCAATCATCAGCCTTGGGCTGAGCTATTTTGGACACTGAGCTCAAAGTTGAGCCTTCAGGTGACTCCTGGCCCAACAGCTATCTGATTAGAACCGCAGGAGACAATCGCAGGTAAAAACCATCGAGCCCCATCCACCTACAGACCTGCAAGAGACATTAATCAACTGTTTCAAACCATGCATTTGGAATAGTTTCTTGTGCATTAATAGATACCTGAAACATGTGGGTACCAGGTTTTCAGTTCTACAATATCAATTAGGGGGACTGATGACAGGTAAGATCTGGCAGCAGTAGGAACGAAAAGTTAAGTTTGAGGAAAGCAACAAAAAACATTAAAATCAAAAGAAGACATCAAAACACAGTAATTGGAGACCATTTAGCAAGCAGAGCCTGGGGGAGCACACCGTCCACCCAAAACTAGACCCTTCACAACAATCATTACTAAATCATATCACTGGAAACTCACGAATTCATGAGAACTTGGAGTTAGGAAGAAAGACGACCTTCTTGTCAACATATCTGAGAACTCACCAAGGTGGACAAGAGTTTTTTAAAAGGTTTTAATGGCCAAAGGTTAAATAGCCCAGGAATTTAAGGAGGTATTTGTGCTCAGTTGTGTTTGACTCTTTGAGGCCCCATGGACTGTAGCCCATCAGGCTTCTCTGTGCATGGACTTCTCCAGGCAAGAACACTGGAGGGGGTTGCCATTTCCTTCTCCAGGGTATCTTTCCAACCCAGGGATCAAACCTGGGTTTTCTGCATTGGCAGGTAGATTCTTTACCACTAGCAATACCTGGGAAGCCCAAGGAGGTAAGCTTTGGTTTTCTGCAAATTTATTAATGAGGACCACTCAATTTCTCTCCAGCAATCTCAAATATGCACATATTCTTGCCTCATATCTCTTTCTAACACTTGGACTTCCACAGTGGTTCTTAAAGTGAAGTAGCTCAGTTGTGTCCGACTCTTTGTGACCCCATGGACTGTAGCCTACCAGTCTCCTCAGTCCATGGAGTTTTTCAGGCAAGAATACTGGAGTGGGTTGCCATTCCATGGAAACACATGTATTGATTCATTGACTCATTCAACAAGGATGCATTCATACTGGTATAACCACTCATCCTTATCCAGGCATTATTCATAGAAAAATGAAGAGATATGGTCCATGTACCTTTTCATTCACTGCTGTTTATTCGCTCAGTCATGTCTGACTCTTTGTGACCCCATGGACTGTAGCCCACCAGGCTCCTCTGTCTGTGGGATTTCTCAGGCAAGAATACTGGAATGGGTTGCCATTCTCTTCTCTAGTGGATCTTCCAGACCCAGGAACTGAACTTGCATTTCTTGCAGGCAGATTCTTCACCACTGAGCCACCATAAGTCAGTTGCTAAAATTTTTTCATCCACTTAGGGAACTATAAAAAAAAAGAGGCCAGAGTTAACACCTACTGAGGACCAGCACCTGGGCCAGGGAGGGTACTGGTTGTTTCCTCCATGTCCATTATTATTTTTAAGTCCTCCCAGAAATTCTGTTACCAAAAGGAGGTGTGTGTGTTTGTAGGGGGTGGGGGAGGTCTGGCTGCTCACTGCTCAAAAGCCAATAAACAGGTCAGGTTGATGGAAAGGCAAGTTGCTTTATTTCATTGCCAGGAACTGAAGGAGGGAGGGTGGTGGACATCTGTCTAAAAGCAGGGCGTGAGAGCATTTATAGACAGAATTGGGGTGGGGGAGGCTACATGCAGAAACAGCACAGTCATCTCTCAGTCATCTTCAATTGGTCATGCGTGATTTAACCAGCATCATCTTGGTTGTTTTAGATACAGTGAAGCCATGAAATTAAAAGACTCTTATTCCTTGGAAGGAAAGTTATGACCAACCTAGATAGCATATTCAAAAGCAGAGACATTACTTTGCCAACAAAGGTCCGTCTAGTCAAGGCTATGGTTTTTCCTGTGGTCATGTATGGATGTGAAAGTTGGACTGTGAAGAAGGCTGAGCGCCGAAGAATTGATGCTTTTGAACTGTGGTGTTGAAGAAGACTCTTGAGAGTCCCTTGGACTGCAAGGAGATCCAACCAGTCCATTCTGAAGGAGATCAGCCCTGGGATTTCTTTGGAAGGAATGATGCTAAAGCTGAAACTCCAGTACTTTGCCCACCTCATGTGAAGAGCTGACTCATTGGAAAAGACTCTGATGCTGGGAGGAATTGGGGGCAGGAGGAGAAGGTGACAACAGAGGATGAGATGGCTGGATGGCATCACTGACTCAATGGACGTGAGTCTGGGTGAACTCCGGGAGTTGGTGATGGACAGGGAGGCCTGGCGTGTTGCGATTCATGGGGTCGCAAAGAGTTGGACACGACTGAGTGACTGAACTGAACTGAATCTTCAGTTCCGGGCTTCCCTGGTAACTCAGCTGGTAAAGAGTCTGCCTTCAATGAGGGAGACGTGGGTTTTATCCCTGGATTGGGAAGATCCCCTGGAGGAGGGCATGGCAGCCCACTCCAGTATTCTTGCCTGGAGAACCCCAGTCCATGGGGTTGCAAAGAATTGGACACAACTGAGCAACTAAGCTCTTTAGTTCCAGGATACACTTGTTCCCATTTCTTTGCAGTCTATTCTCGGAATGATGGCAGCTCAAGTCCTGGGTACAGTCTAGTCATCATGTGGTTAACTTCTCCATCAAGTGTTTTAGGATCTATAAGACCACTCACAGGATGTGGCTCAGAATATTATCTATAGCCCTTGAGAAAGAACTAAAGATCCTGAACTGGGCTTAATGACTACATTATTATTATTTTTTAGTCTCCGTTGATTGTTTTCCTTTGTTTCAGCATTTCTCATGTCTCTGATTAAACTTGTTCTTTGACTCAAGTTTTCCAGAGGCAAAAGGCATGGTGGGGGGTGAGGGAGGGCCAGGATCATAGAGTCCTGCTCCGTTTCATGTCCAGTGAACCTGATTTGTCCCATTTTCAGATGAAAGGACAGAGCCTCACAGTGACTGCACAGTCTTCACGAGGACTTAATAAGTGACAGGCTCTCCGCTTTTATCAATGGCAACTCTCCAACTTCCATAAACTTCCTACTAATCTTATGGAGAACAGCAATGTAGAAAGCCACCATCGACTTATTTTACTTATTTTGACCATTTTAAAGGCCCTGGCAATAATTTGAGGTCACAGCAGCATCAGAAAAATTCCTTCCCATCATCTTTCCTACTACAACTGAGCCAGCTCCTCGCTTCTCTCCCCTGCCGTTATTTAATTTGATGACTCCTGAGGTTTCCCCAGAGTGTTTGTCATTTTAACAACAGCCATTTTTCTTTGACTCAGGGGAAAAAAAAAATTAAATTAGCGCTTGCATTTGTGCCTGTTTCTTAAAGTGCTCCCAAATAAGTTGATTCCCAATGAACTTAAGATTTTAATTCATTTTACCCCATTGCCGGTGCAGAAGGAGTCACGATTTTAAATGTGTGATGACATATGGCCGTTCATTATTTATACATTCTGTAGCAGACTATAAATTTTACTTTGGACATATATCGCAGCACTGAAACCATTCTGGTTGCAAACACATAAATCACGGGTACAGTTATTAGTCTAAATGTAACACCGCTCAGGTTCTAGATCAAACCTTTAAAATCCACTGTAATTGATGTCTGCTGCATAACTTATGTCTGATTGCATTAAAGGTTCTCATTATTATTTATATATTTGGGAGCGTGAGACTGCTAGCTGTGCTCCTCCACCCAGAGTAAATTATCTCGAGGTGTAGGATGTAGGGGGTTGAAGTGTTAGGGGTCAGAGAGAGGCTCTTTGTGTCAGAAGTAGGAAAAAGAACAGGTGTTGAATTTCACGGTGTGAGTGTGCTCAGTTCTGTCCAACTCTTTGCGACCCCATGGGGTGTAGCCTGCTGGGCTCCCCATCTGTGGGATTTCCCAGGGATGAATACTAGAGTGGGGTGCCATTTCCTCTTTCAGGGTATCTTCCCAACCCAGGGATCAAACCCGCACCTCCTGCATTGGCAGGTGGATTCTTTAGCCAACAGCAAAGCCCAGAGAGATCTAAGTAATTCATGCAATGATGTCGTTAATATAGCTCCCAAATGCTTTGTCCTGTGTACCAACTGACATTCACTTGAGACAAATAAAACAGCGGCAGAGTGTGTCAGCTACATTATAAATTAGCAGAAGGGTCACCAAATGAGTTGGATTCCCAGGGCTGCCACTGGACTGAGCCTTTCAAAGACCAGAAGCACTTGGATTGATCCATACATCACGGCACTGAGAGAGCTCGGAGAAACGGGGACTGAGGTTGGATGACACTTCACAGGCTCATTAGAGAGCTTCAAGTTGATGAGTGGGTCTCCTGGAAAGCTTGGCTACAGAAAAGCTGGCAGGGTGACCCAGGGGGCCAGGCCATGTCAAGACAGCACAGAGGATGAAGAGAGAAGGGAACTTGCCACAGAGGAGAGCACTCCCTCAACAGGGAGACAGGAGGCCAGGAGAGAACAGAGTGAGACTGCGTGGGGACAGGAACAGGAGTTTCCAAACCTCGTGGACCAGGAGCCCTGTCCCTGTGATGTCCCTAGAAGCCATGTGTCCCCGAGAGTCTCACTTGCTTCCTCTGTAACAAGGAGCTAATGATGACCACCTGCAAGCCTTTGTTACACAATTTTCCTCTGAATGAATGGGCTTTAATTTTTTAGAGCAGTTTTAGATTTATAGATAAAAGAGCAGAAACTACAACATTTCCATCTGTTCTTCTCCCTCCCTGGACAGTTTCCTCTATAATTCTCATTTTGCTTTAGTGTATACATGTGTTAGGATCAATGAGCCACTATCAAGTTATGAGTATTAACTGAAGTTCATGTTTTACATTAGGGCTTCTCTGGTGGTTCAGGGGTAAAGAATCTGCCTGCCAATGCAGGAGACCCGGGTTCAATTCTTGGGTAGGAAAGATCCACTGGAGGAGGAAATGGCAACCCTCTTCATTATTCTTGCTTGAGAAATCCCATGAACAGAGGAACTTGGCAGGCTACAGTTCCACAAGGTCTCAAAGAGTTTGACACAACTGAGTGACTAACACTTTCACACGTGAAGTGTCCAGCAGGGGTATTCTGGAAATGGCTGACTATATTTACATGTGAATTTCAAGAGTTGCACATTTAAAAGGCAGATTTCAGACCGATCACCTGAAAAATGATGATGAGAAGTAACTACATATGCTATAAAGTCTCTGACTATGTTTTTCCCAGGTAAGAGCAACTGAAAGGAATGGTGAGTCTGGCCAAATCCAATTCTGCAGCTTTGGCTACAAGAGAGGTTGTTGTGGGGTCTGCTTTCCCCCTAAGGCCCTCCTTGAAGGCTTCCACAGGGGCGAAATTAGAAAGCTCAGTTGCATTTTGTGCAAAGCTCTGTCCTGGGGCTGATCAGTCTGGAGCAGGGATGGAGAAAGACTCTCCACGCCCAGAACTGAGTTCCCCACCCTCTTGCCTCTGCCAACTCCTGGCCCAGCTGCTGGTGCTCATATGCTTTATGCTTTGTACCCCCTCAAAGGGTGTGGGGACCCAGCGGACACAGCTGGGGTGTGAGAGGTCACTGGTCAGCAGACTTGGTCATGTGCTTACGATGACATGTGTGGCAGACACATGTGCCCCGTCCTATCCCTTGGCCTGTCCCAGTATCTAGCATGTCCACCATGATGGAAAGTGGCCTGCACACCATCAGCATCCCTCCCCAGGTCTCTGACCATGCCTCAAAGTTTACTCCAAAGACACATGTGCTGTTAGAGCCCTCAGTCTGGGTAGCCTGGAATCATGAGGAATGATGTGCCTGGATAAACCAGTGACCAGTAAGCAATGGGCACTGCTGGCTTATGTCTCAGCCTGTTGTCTTTAGAAGAGACAATTCTAGACTTCTATAGTGGTCCAGTGGTTAAGACTCTGCCTGCCAGTGCAGGGAACACAGGTTCGATCCCTGGTCCGGGAAGGTCCCACTTGCTGTGGGGCAACTAAGCCCCTGTACCATAACTACGGAGCCCAAGGTCTGCAACAGGAAAGGCCACTGCAATGAGAATCCTGCGCACCACAGCTGGAGAGTAGTCCCTGCTCGCTGCAAATAGAGAAGACCCACTCAAAGCAACAAAGACCCAGCGCAGCCAAAAATAATTTTTTTTTTAAGAGATAATTTCAGCTTCCCACAGTGGTACCTATTGATGTTGTTCAGTCGCTCAGTCGTGTCTGACTCTTTGCAACTCAGGGACCTCAGCACACCAGGCCTCCCTGTCCTTCACAATCTCCAGGAATTTGCTCAAACTCATGTCCATTGAGTCAATGATGCCATGCAACCATCTCATTCTCTGTGCCTAAAGGGGAGCAAAATATGCCATCCCCAAATATGCCACTTTGGCACATTGATTATCTGGAATTAAAGTTACAAGAAACAGCTAGTGTGCAAGAAGGCACCCTGTCCATCTTTTCCTAAAAGAGAGCAAGAAGTAAATCTTCAGTGGAAGAGATTCCCTCCCTGGAAGGGGAGGCAGAGAGACAAACTTAACCACCAGAGAGAGGAAATTCAAGGCAAACCTTGTGTAGGTTTGTTTACACAAACCTTGTGTAGGGGAGCAAAATTTGCCATTCCCATGGTGTCTCTTCGGTTCACAATTATGGATTATCTTTTTTGAGTTGAAAACAATCAAGACTCAAGAAGTACCTTTGACCTTCCTGCCTAAAAGAATACAGACAGAGGACCTGTTTACGGAAGGGAGCACCATGGGAGATCACCGTAGGGTGAACTGGCTGTGTAGACAGGGAGAAAGTAAGGCTGTTTGTTAAAATTCCTCTCTATGTTCCACCATCTCTGCGTGGCTTAGTAAACATTTGTTCACCAAATATTTGTTTTTCCATCTCTGTCAATTGCCTTGCTCCTCTTTGAAATCCCAAACCACCTCCCACTCCCCACCAACATCCTCTTTTGATTTTTAGCTGAAGATGGTATTTAAGGTGAGACTTCCCACCATTTTGATGAATTACTCCATTTTCCTGGGTCTCTCCCAGGTATGCATGTTATTAAACTTTTGTTTGGTTTTCTCCTGTTAATCTGTCTCGTGTCAATTTAATTTCTTAGACCAGCTAGAAGAACCTAGGAGGGTAAAGGAAAATTTCTTCCTCTCAGACACTTGTTACTTCCTAACTAATAAACTACCCCAAGCCCAGATTTCTTTGTCTTGTCAGTTCTTCATAAATTCACTGCTTGTCTAAAAGGTATAAAAGCTGCCTGTTTTGGTCACTTCTTTGAGCCTCATTATATCTGGAATTCCCATACATTTGAAATTAAATTTGCTTTGTTCCTATAAATTTGTCTTACATCAATGATTAAACCAGCAAAAGAGTCTAGAAGGGAAGAAAGAAAATGTTTGCCTCCCCTACACAGCCACATGGAAGAAAAAAGCATCCTTTTCCTCTTTTCCTTTTTTCATGTCTCAACCTCTCTCTCCTTCTTCATCCCTGCTTCCAGGTATCAATTCTACAAAAACAACCTATTCCCAGTCTTGCCTCAGACTCTGCCTTATGAACACTCCAGCCAAGCCAGTGGGGAAGCAAGTAAACAGATGGCAGAAGGTAACATCATGTAAAGCTGAAAATTCCATTCAGCTAATGAATGAAAATGCAGTTTACAGTGACAATTACAACAAGAGCTAACAACGCTATTCTGTTTACTGAATGCTAGATGCTGTGCATGGATTATGCCACTTAATCCTCATACAACCATATGAGGGAGGAATTATAACCATGTTATGGAGGAGCCAATGGAGGTTCAGAGATGTCAGGTGACTTGCCTGACTTCAAACACCTGATTAATAGAGCGGTCAGGAGACAAACCAGAGCAATCTAAATCACAGCTTACCTCTTAACCCTAGTTCTCCACTTCCTGACTCAGCACGGGTTACAGTCGTGTATATGTTTAATAGAAGTAGAAATAGTGACAGGTTTTCTTTTCTTGGGCTCTAAAAAAACTGTGCATGGTGACTGCAGCCATTAAATTAGAAGACAATTGCCTCTTAGCAGGAAAGCTATGACGAACCAAGAAAGCATATTAAAAAGCAAAGACATCACTTTGTTAACAAAGGTCTGTTTAGTCAAAACTATGGTCTTGCTGGTAGTCATGTATGGATGTGACGGTTGGACCACAAACAAGGCTACGCACAGAAGAATTGATGCCTTCAAATTCTGATACTGGAAAAGACTCTTGAGAGTCCTTTGGACTGAACAGAGATCAAAGCAGTCAATCCCAAAGGCTGAACATTCATTGGAAGGACTGATGTTGAAGCTGAACTCCAATACTCTGGTTACCTGATGCAAAGAACCAACTTACTGCAAAAGGCCCCAAAGCTGGGAAAGATTGAAGGCAGGAGGAGAAGGGGCCACAGAGGATGAGATGGTTGGATGGCATCACTGACTCAATGGACATGAATTTGAGCAAACTCCGGAGGATAGTGGAGGACAGGGAAGCATGGTGTACTACAGTCCATAGGGTCCCAAACAGCTGGACAAGACCTAGAGACTGAATAGCAACAATGTTTAATATACAAGTTCTGAAGGGCACATTTTTTTATAAAGGTAAAAATCATGACTCATACAAGTGTAAAACAAATATCTACTAAGGATCCTATATTTATCATATCCACTAAAGTGAAAGTGAAAGTCACTCAGCCGTGTCCAACTCTTTGCGACCCCGTGGACTATACAGTCTATGGAATTCTCTAGGCCAGAATATCGGAGTGGGTAGCCTTTCCCTTCTCCAGGGGAATCTTCCCAACCCAGGGACAGAACCCAGGTCTCCCACATTGCAGGTGGATGCTTTACCAGCTGAGCCACAAGAAGCCCAAGAGGGAACAAATAAGATATTATAACCAGTTTGAAGGAGAACTCAAAATACTGTAATTTCATAGGCAGTCAAGAATGCTGCAATGAATTTACAAATAGACTCAAGCATGGAAACAAAACTGCTCTGTACTCAGAAGGCAAAAATCAACTGCATTCTACCCAGCACAATTTATTTGCTTTCCTACAGTTAAGAGCTATTTGCATGAGTATCAGTTTCCTACAACTTACAGAACTGTAAAAGAGATCAAAGACCAGAAACCAGACTAACTCATGAGAAGACACTGCATACAATACCCAGTAATCTTTATTCATATCTTCATAAAATATATGGGTTGATGAGTCCAGCACTTTTACAATAACAACAATAATAGAACAGAACAGGGGTCAGCAAAAAATTGTCCTTGAAGATAAGATGGTAAATATTTTGGCTTCCCTGGTGGCTCTGTGGTAAAGAACCTGCCTGCCAATGCAGGAGATTCAGGTTCGATCCTTGGGCTGGGAAGAACCCCCGAGGAAGGAAATGACAGCCCCCTCCAGTGTTCTTGCCTGGGAAATCGCATGGACAGAGGAGCCTGGAAGTCTACGGGCCACAGGGTGGCAAAGAGTCGCACATGACTGAGTGACTAAACAACAATAATAGGCATATTGTCATACTCATTGTTGCATTTCCCTGACGATGTATGATGTCAAGCATCTTTTCATATCTTGTCATCTGTATATCTTCTTTTTTTAATTAATTTTTTTGGAGTATAGTTGATGCACATCTTCTTTGATAAGGTGTGTGTTAAGGTTCTTAGTCCATTTTTAAATTGAGCCACTTTTTATACTGTGGACTTTGAAGAGTTCTTTATATATTTTGGATCCAGTGATTATTTATCAGATGCTTATTATGTTCTAGTGGATGGGGCTGGACAGTGAACAAATTAACCTTTTACCCCAGAATCTCTGCCCTCGAATAGTTGACATTCTGGTGGGAGAGAGAGTCAGATAAATTAAACAAGTAAAATATGAATGTGAAAGTGTCAGTCGCTCAGTCGTGTCTGACTCTTTGCAACCCCATGGACTGTAGCCTGCCAGGCTCCTCTGTCCATGGGGATTCTCCAGGCAAGAATACTTGAGTGAGTAACCATGCCCTCCTCCAGGGGATCTAAAGTTTGATATGTATTTATAAACCCCTATGTGAAGAGCTCTCTCCCTCCACATCCTTAATGCACATCAAGGCAAGAAGAGATTTCTTAATTTTGTTCCCCAGAGCACCCAGAACAGTGTTTGGTGAACATCAAATTTGAAGTCTATTTTGGCTGGATTGAAATGAATCCTCATCAGTTTCATCTTCCTACTCCCTCCTCCACATCCTGCTCAGATTGGGGAGAAAAAAAAATCTGAAACCAAAATACTGCACTAGCCATCACCATTTGGGTTACAAGTTCTGCCAGCAGAGACTTGACCAATCTGATCCTATTTACCTGCTTGAATCACAGGGGTCTTAGATTTGCAATATGCAAGTGAATTCATCTGTCCTCTCCCTGATGCTCAGCGTTCAAACACACCCAGGACCAGAGGGTGAAAGGAAAGCGCAAAGCCTTCGTTTCCAGATGTTCTTTATTCCTTTAAACCCTGTTAATCTCTCTGCAAACTCCGAGGATACAGACCAGAGCTCTTTAAGACTCCCTGTCACGGAGCTGAACATTCATTACCAAACCGCATAAGGGAGATACTTGTGGCTTTTGGAGGCAAAAGGCAAATGTATACATGTGGAGGCAGGGCTGGAGTGAGTTCTCTTTGCTTTCCCAAGAACATCCTAAAACTGTATTTGCTATTGGGTTTCCAACCATAATACACACTTGAATTTTCTCCCTAAGTGTCCCAGACAGAGTATGAATCAATTGCTATCTTGTGTGTGCCCTCATTTATGCTCCATGGGTCTAATTCTCCTTCTGTTTTATAATCTGAGGTGCTTTGCCTTTTGGACAATGTTAAACTCCACAGACTTTTGCCTCCCTTCCTGATGAAGCAGTATTTATTTACTGGGGTTATCATAGGAAACTGTATACTCCTGAAGTGAAAAAAAAAAAAAAAACCATTTTGCAAAAACAATATTTAATTGAGGAGGGAAAAAAGACTAGTGTTATTCTCCAAGGTAAGCTCCTTTGTAAAAATACAGCATCTTGTATAATTGGGAGCATAGCAATCCCTTCTTTATCTCTGAAGCCTGCCTGGCAAGGGTGATTTTCGTATTGAGAAAGCAAGGATTTCCTTTTAAAAATTGCCTTGAAGAGTGAGCTTTCTGAAAATCATTCACCCACCAAGGAATGCGAGGCGAGCATGCATTCATCTTAAGCTGTGGAATTAGCGTTTCAGAAAGCCCGCTTAGTAAGAAAGAAAGGGTATGGGGAGACACAGAGAAACAAGGGGAATCAAAAGGAGGAGAAAATGAAAGAACAGAAAGAAATGCAGAGGAAAGAGAGGAGAGGGAGAAGAAGCAGTGAAGAAACGGGTGTCCTTCATCACATAAAAATCACTTCCCCTACAAAAATAATCGGGACCGTGCCTGTGTGCTGTTGATTCAGTCGTGTCCAACTCTTCGTGACCCCACAGACTGTAGCCCACCAGGCTCCTCTGTCCACCGGATTCTCTAGGCAAGCATATTGGAGTGGGTGGCAACCCACCCCTGAAGATCCTCCAGGGGATCTTCCCAACCCAGGGATCAAGCCCGTGTGCCTTATGTGTCCTGCATTGACAGGTGGGGTCTTTACCATTAGTACCACCTGGGAAGCCCTCCAGATTCCATATATATGCATTAATATACCATATTTGTTTTCCTCTTTTAATTTTTTATGTAGCATGATTAAGTCACCATGTTTAAAGTTAAGAATACTAAGATAACTTAAATAAAACATCAAGTGCTGTGCAATTTTCAACCTATTTAATTGCCATCATGTTCTTTTCAGGCGGGTTGAGGTTCATATTGCCATCTTCCAGGTAGGGCAGGACACTCAGAGAAGTTAAATGGCTTGCCTGAGGTCAAATAGCTGATAAGTGGCAGACTTTGAGTGTAAACTCCCTTATCTCTGCCCCAAAGCTCACTCCAGTTCAGCCAAGGTGAGCATTTATCCTTAGGGAAATTTATTTTAAATACGTGGGCAACTTCACTCAGAAATGCTCACACCACCAAGAACCAGCAACCCCAAGTCCAATTTAGAAAATGTAAAAAACTTCAATTCCATCCGCATAATACCCAATGTGGTGGTATTTGGAAATGGGGCCAATCTCAATGCTAGGGTTTTAAGTTTAGATGAGGCGATGAGAGTAATGCTCTCAGGATGGGGTTTGAGAGCCCCTTGGACTGTATGGAGATCACAGCAGTCCGTCCTACAGGAAATCAACCCTGAATATTCATTGGAAAGACTGATGCTGAAGCTGAAGCTCTAATACTTTGGTCACCTGATAGAAAGAGCCGACTCACTGAAAAATACCCTGATGCTGGGAAAGACTGAGGGCAGGAGGAGAAGGGGGTGACAGAGGATGAGACGGTTGGATGGCATCACCGACTCAATGGACATGAACTTGGATAAACTCCGGGAGATGGTGAAGGGCAGGGGAGCCGATCATGCTGCAGTGCATGGGTCACAAAGAGTTGGACACGACTGAGCGACTGAACAACAACGAGAGAGGAAGAGAGATAGGATCATGCTCTGTCCATCATGGGATGACACGTGAGAAAGTGGCTGTCTGAAAGCCAGGAAGCGAGCCCTCCCCAGAGCCTGACCACGCTGGCACCCTGATTTCAAGACTTCTCAACCTCCAGGATTCTGAGAAAGAAATCTATGTTGTTTAAGCCACCCAGTTCATGATATGGGCTTCCCAGGTGATGCCGTGGTAAATAAAGAACCCCCCTGCCAATGTAGGAAACACAAGAGACTCAGGTTAGATCCCTGGGTCAGGAAGGTCCCCTGGAGTAGGAAATGGCAACCCACTCCAGTATTCTTGCTTGGGAAATCCCATGGACAGAGGAGCCTGGAAGGTTACCATCCATGGGACTGCAAAGAGCCGGATGTTGACTAAGTCGCTGAGCATGAGTGCACGTGTCCACGATAGCTTTTTATAGCAGGCTGAACTGATCTGGACAGACATTAAGATTAAAAGGTTCCTGATTTCAAAAGAACATATTCACCTTCAAATAAAAGGGCACCTTATTTATCTATTCACTCAACATATATTAACTGTGCCTGTCCTATTTGAATGGCCCTGTTCTAGATACTGGGGGTGGATCAGTGAACAAAATACTCCTGGAGATCTCAGTTAGGGTTCAGGAACCAAAACAGAAACTGATAGAACACACATGTCAAAAAATTGATTCTGATGTTGATCAGTCTGAAGGGAACAGCAGAGCAGGGTAATGTGATGGGCAGTGTGGACACCTTTGGATTCAGTGACTAGGGAAAGCCTCTCTGGGAAAGTGACTTCTGAGCCAGAATCTGAAGGATGAGCCAGAATCATTTATACAAGACCCAAAAGGCAGGCACTACAGAAAGAATAGTAGGGAAAATGTTCTGAGGGTGAAGGATTGTGTTGAACAAACAAAACAAGGCTATTGTGGTTTGGGAAAGTGAAAGTCACTCAGTTGTGACTCTTTGCAACCCCATGGACCATACAGTCCATGGAACTCTCCAGGCCAGAATACTGGAGTGGGTAGCCTTTCCCTTCCAGGGGATCTTCCCAACCCAGGGATTGAATCTAGGTCTCCCACACTGCAGGGGGATTCTTTACCAGCTGAGCCACCAGGAAAGCCCGAGAATACTGGAGTGCGTAGCCTATCCCTTCTCCAGGGGATTTTCCCAACCCAAGGATCAAACCAGGGTCTTCTGCGTTGCAGGCAGACCCAGCTGAGCTACCAGGGAAGCCCTGGGAGAGTGAACAAAGAGAAAAAAGGGTTAGAAGATGGAGAAGATGAGGCTAGGGGTGGGTGTGGACCAGAGCTTATTCAGAGCTGTGTACGTCTAAGGGTAAAACAGGAATCTTATTCAATTATCCAGACAAAGGCTCATAGAAACTGAAATGATGACTGCACGACTGATGTAAAAGGAGAGGATCACACGTGGGGCTTCTCTGGTGGTCCAATGGTTAAGATACTGCCTTACAATGCAGGGCATGCCAGTTTGATCCCTGGTCTGAAAAGATCCCACATGCCTCGGGGCAACTAAGCCCATGCTCCGCAACAAGAGAAGCCACTGTAGTGAGAAGCCTGAGCACGGAACCTAGAGAAAAGCCACACACCACAGCGAAGACCTAAAGCAGCCAAAATATATATACCACATAAATGACCTGAAGGCAGGGGAACCAGGTTTTCTCTCCCCTTCATGTGATTTTAGACAAAACCATTCTCCCTCTCAGGTTCTGGGGTTCACATTTGCCAAGGCAGACAGCTGGACACAGTCGTGAGGGGCATTTCATATTGACGGGTCACACCTGTTTCCTGCAGACAGTGAGGCCAGCAGGCACTTAAGTGTTCATTTATTTATCCAAGTTTGGAACCAGCATAGCTTCACCATATCCGCTACAGAGCAGAAGACTTTGGACTGGCCATGAAACACAAGACAAGTGAAGCTGAAGCCCATCACCCTAGGCTTGGTCTCACGATCACGAACTAGGGTCTGCAGCACACGTGCCGTAAAACAAGGTAAGACAGTATCTATGCAACCTAGCAGCCTGCTGCTTTCTTTTTATTTTTTCTTACTTTTTTAAAGATTTTTTTTTTCTTGATGTGGACCATTTTTGAAGCGTTTACTGAATTTGTTAAAAGATTGCTTCTGTTGTTTATGGTTGTTTGTTTGTTTGTTTTGGCTGCGAGGCATGTGGGATCCTAGCTCCTTGACCAGGGATCGAACCTGCATCCCCTGCACTGGAAAGTGAAATCTTAACCACTGGACCACCAGTGAAGTCCCAGCCTGCTGCTTTCTAGGGACTATTCCGCAGGTGCCTCTGACGACCTTCCTGAGAGGACAAAAAAAATCAGCACCACTGGATCCATCCTTCTCATGGGGCCACGGCTGAGGCAAGCGTTTCCTCCAGACCCGTTCATAAGCCAACCCTCAGACTCACCAGATATTGATGTCCCCGGGGTTGGAAGGAAAGGGAAAGGGGCCGTTCATCTTTGGAGCCCTGGTCACTGCAGTCAAACAGCTTAATTGACAGTGCCCTCTCTTCTTGTCCAGAACATCAACCAGGGCTTGGAAAAGGACAGCGTGGCAGCTCCTGGTGCTCACGTGCTCCTGTGGACAGGCTTGAAACCCAAGTGCCACCAGCGCTGTCCTCACTGTCACTCACTGTAGCCATTCCCAGGAGCCCTCTGGGCAGGCCAGGATCCCTTTTCAACAGCATCCCTTAAGGCGAAGCTCAGAAATCGAAGAAAACACAGGTGCCAGGAATATGCGAGGATCTAATCTTCTCTGAGAAAGTGGTGACCAGAGGCAGTAGAAAAAGATACAAAGTAACAGGCTATCCTTGTGGCCTTGGCTGTCACACCAAATAGTTCCGTGACTCCGCACTTCACGTACCAGAGCCCCACGTCCTTATCTCCAAAATGCTTCTACGATTACTCATTCTTTTCAGCCTCGGGAATGTTTCAAGGGTCAGAAGAGAGAACGAATATGGAAATATTTTCTGGGTAGTGGGGGAAGGAGAGGGTGGGATGAACTGAGAGGGGAACATTGAACTATATACATTATCACATGTGAAACAGATAGCTAATGGGAGGTTGTTGTATAACACAGGGAGCTCAACCTGGTGCTCTGTGACAACCTAGAGGGGTGGGATGGGAGTGGGGTGGGAGGGAGGTCCTGGAGGGAGGGGACATAGTATACAGAGAGCTGATTCACTTCCTTGCACAGCAGAAACTAAAACAACATTATAAAGCAACTAATAAAAAAAAAGAAACTGCTCTCCTCTCTCTTCTCATCCTCCTGCCCCAAACATGAAATATCACAGGGAAAGCATGGCAGATATCTAAGAATAAGGTGATGGAGTTGTGTGTTTCCGTCATCATCATCTCATAGCTCAATTGGCTGCTTCTATGACCACTACTAAAGAATTGAAATGGTAGCCCTGCACTGAATCAGAATCTCTGGGAGAAGGGCTTGGGAACCTACATTTTCACAAGCATCTGGGGGATTCTCACGTGTATACATACCCTAGGAGCACTGCCCTACATTTCCCCCTTTCTCCCCGCAGAGTGCTTCTCATTGGAGGATGGAAGGTGAGGGGAACTGAAACAGATTTGAATGGTTTCCCTTTGTCTCAAGTTTTAATTCCCCAGTGGAAAGATCCATCCATTCAGTAGACCCCATTTATCATTTTTGGGCTGAGTTTTCAAAGCTGACCATATTACAGGCTGCTTGGTTTATAGTCTTGCCTATTTCAGGGTATGCGTGCTAAGTTGCTTCAGTTGAGTCTGACTCTGTGTAACGCTAGGGACTGTAGCTTGCCTGGCTCTTTTGTCCATGGGATTCTCCAGGCAAGAATACTGGAGTGGGTTGCCATGCCCTCCTCCAAGGGATCTTCCTGACCCAGGGATTGAACCCATGGCTCTTGTGTCTCCTGCATTGGCAAGCGGATTCTTTACCACTAGCACCACCTGGCAAGCCCATATTTAATGGCATTAGATGTCAAATCCATTTTGCTACACTGGTAAGAGTCACATAGCACTTGCATTAGGATCAATACAGTATGTGTCAATTTCCTTAAATGAATGTTTATAGATGGAAATGGCCCAGAATGCAACTGAGGTTGTAGTCTTGCTGTGTGTGGCCCCATTTGATAACTACTGACCCCATGTGTACCTGAAATACAATCAGATTAAATTAAGATCTACTGGGAGGGTACAATGCAGACTGGAATTCTCACAGCACAAGAGAAAAAAAGTAAAATGTGTCATGATCATATTTATACTGAAATGATAATATTTTGGATAGGTTGGGTTAAACAAAACAAATTATTACAGATTAATTTTACCTGTTTTTTTTTTTTTCCAATGTGGCTACTAGGGAATTAAAAAGTACATGTGTTTCACATTGTATTTCTATTGGAGGGCACGAAACTTGCCTCTCCTGTAGTTGCAGAATATTTATTTATTTATTTATTTATTTTTTTAATTTCAGATATACACATGCTCCCCAAGTTGCAGAATATTTAAAACCTCAGGGTTAAGTGATCTAAATAGGATTTAAGTTTATATATTCTGTACAGTCTCAGCTTTTGTTTCACACATGCACACATGCACACACACACTGTATTCAAAATCAATACCTTTTGAGTTCTTTAAATCTTCCATTTAACCAGTACCACATTTTGATGTCAATGACGTCCATGCTCCAATCAAGGACATCTTAGATATATGCCTCAGGGAGATGACATATGACTAGCATAACACTCAATGCTTGTTGATTACAGAACAGAGCATACTCTTTCTGAAAGTGTTCAGAGAACACTCTGAACCCAAGTGTCAATAGTGATCAACTCTGGATGGGGAGATATTCACTTTTAACAACAACAACAACAACAAAAAATCAGTTCTTTTTATTCAAACTTTGTGGCCCCAAACTCGGTGTAATACGACAGCTTTCTTATACTCAGAAGAGGATACGGAAGGTCAGAGAAACTGGGATGCTTACATAAACTGCATTCCCTAGCCCAGCTCAAGTCAGAATGAGATGCTTAGTTTTAAGTAAATATGAGAGTTGAAACAGTAGCTGTACTATTGCCCTGAGCCCCAGGCATTAGTAAGACTCAGAATATTCCTTCCTTCTATGCCCCCTAGTCGTGCTTGTTTTCCTTTGAAGAATAATTAAGATTTAATGGCATATTTTCACAGTTTTTTGTCTGCCTGCTTTCTGACTGCCTACTGTGCAGAATGCTTGCGTTTGATCCCGGTCATTACAAGAACTGTACAGTAATTGCCTATCTGGTGACTGGCTAATGGAGGTCCCCAGAGAGCGGAGATGCTGCTCTTTTGAAGTTCATCTTGTTTACTGTTGGCCCTTCTGGTTTAATCTATATCATCAGAGAGCCTTGCTCAATTATTGGCAGCCCGATCTCTTCTCATTGGGATATGGACACTGGATAAACAAGTTTCTGCTTCTTTTTCTTTCCTTTCATTCTATTCTCTTTTTTCCTTTTATTTTTTGTTTCTCCTTTGCTTACCCAGATGGGCCCACATAGATCAAGCATGAGATGACAGGATCGGGGATCAGTAGGCCTCTGAAGAAGCCCCCAAAAGCTATAGGTTGGAGAGCAACTAACCAGATGGAATGCTTCTGCTCTTCATTTAAACCCCGGGTTGACTTCTATTCATCTTGTAGGACCCAGATCATGGAGCAACTTCTCCACAAAAACTTCTCAGACTTTACAAACACAACTCCATCTGGCTTCTCTCTCCCTCCACTGACTGCCATCATAACACAGATCACAATTAACTTTGACTATGTATGTAACTTTTATCACTCTGGATATGGGAGACACACACAGCCAAATGTTATATCTCTTTCCCTCGATACCTAGCTCGGAATACCTCTCAGTCCACCTCAGATGGTTAAAATGTGTTTTCAGAATAAAGGGACATTCTTAGCTTTTATTAAAATTGCTGTTTTGCCTAAGGCAGGAAAAGTTCAACACTAGATACCAGAGTTCTACTCCCTTCCTAACTCAGAAAATATGGAATTAGAGAAATATTCTAAAAGAGGAATTTTCTGATCAGAAGAGTAGGGGACCCTGTTGCTGACTGACAGGCAAAGGTCACAAGCTAGGTGACAATTTAAAGATCTCTAGCCAGGATGCCTGTGAGGGTTTTCAGCACCACAGATGTGGACAGCAACTCCAGTTGACACAACAGCCCTTTTAAAAATGGATTTAAGCAGATCTAGTGACAGAATCTAGTGACAGAATCATAGAGAAGGCAATGGCACCCCACTCCAGTACTCCTGCCTGGAAAATCCATGGACAGAGGAGCCTGGTAGGCTGCAGTCCATGGGGTCACTAAGAGTCGGGAACGACTGAGCGACTTCACTTTCACTTTTCACTTTCATGCATTGGAGAAGGAAATGGCAACCCACTCCAGTGTTCTTGCCTGGAGAATCCCAGGGACGGGGAAGCCCGGTGGGCTGCCGTCTCTGGGGTCACACAGAGTCGGACACGACTGAAGCAACTTAGCAGCAGTAGCAGTGACAGAATCTGGGCTTCCCTGGTGGCTCAGACAGTAAAGAATTTGCCTGCAATGCAGGAAACCTGGGTTCGATTCCTGGGTCAGCAAGGTCCCCTGGAGAAGAGAATGGCAATCCCTCCAATATTCTTGCTGGGAGAATCTTATACAGATGGACCCTGGCCAGCTACCATCCATGGGGTTGCAAAGAGTCAGACACAACTGAGCAACTAATACAGACACACACACACAGAGTGAGGGTGTCTCCTGGGATTAATATCTGAGCATTAGAAGAGGAAATTTTTCTTTCCATTCTGAGCTCTAAAGTAATTTTAGAGATACAAAATCAAAGATAAAGATTGAAAAGAGGTGAAGAAGGAGATTTTTATTGATGAGATCTGAGCTCTGGGTTCAGATATATAAGAATCTAACTCTTTAAAAATGAGAATCTAACTTTAACTTTAGAGTTAATCATTATATGAGAAAAAACATTATTAAACTAATTTGATTTCATTGTTTCTAAATTAATATTAATTCACAGATTTACATAAAACCTGACTAGTTCTGCAGTCCCAATGCAGACATGTTTTATATATTTAGACAACTTGGGATTGGAAAATTTGCACCACTAACAAACTTGAAGTTCAACTGAAATTAATTATCTCAGTAATATTTTGGTTCCATAAGTACCATGAAACTGTTTTCCTGAGGCAGGCAGTGTGGTAAACACTTTTTCCTTATTAGTTTTGCTTAATATTCACAACTATGTCACAAGACACAGCTACTTATTAGTTTTATTCTTCACAGGCATCTTGGCTAGAGATCTCTAAGTCATCACCTAGCTGTGACCTTTGCCTCTGTTAATCAGCAACAGAGTCCCCTACTCTTCTGATCATAAAATTCCTCTTTTAGAATTTATATATATATATAAAGAGAGAGACCAGGATTAAAATTAGTAAAATAAATAACCTATAATGGAAAAGATTGAAGGCAGGAGGAGAAGGGGATGACAGAGGATGATATGGTTGGATGGCATCACTGATTTGACAGACATGAGTTTGAGCAAGCTCTGGGAGTTGGTGATGGACAGGGAAGCCTGGTGTGCTGCAGTCCATGGGGTTGCAAAGAATCAGACGTGACTGAGTAACTGAACTGACTGACTGATAATGGAAAAGAATCTGAAAAAATATATATATATATGTGTGTGTATGAATAACTTTGCTGTATACCTAAAACTAACACATTATAAATCAACTTCAATTAAAAAAATAGTAATTGTAATTGTGCAGTGTGTTAGTCATGGTGAACCACCAGGAAAGCCCCCCAGAATAGTAAAATAGATGTCAATTTTGAGGCTGAACATCAAATTTAGGTCTTCCTACCTCTAAAACTCTCCAAGATTATGAGATATTTAGAAAAATAATAACATTGCATGTTAAGAATTTTTTAGGTAACATGGTTAAGTAACTACATCTAAAGTAAAGAATACTAAGATAACTTACATAAAACATAATGTCTTGTGCAGTTTTCAGTCTATTTAATTGCCATCATATTCTTTTCAGGTGGGCAGAGATTCATATTGCCACCTTCCAGACAGGCAGGACACTCAGAGAAGTTAAATGGCTTGCCTGAGGTCAAATAGCTGATAAGTGGCAGAGTTTTGAGCATGAACCCACTTATCTCTGCCCCAAAGCTCACTCCAGTTCAGTCAAGGTAAATATTTATCCTTAGGAAAGCTTATTTTAAATACTCGGACAACTGCTCTTAGAAATGTTCATCTCACCGAGAACCAAGAGACCCAAGTCCAATTTAGAAACCTTATTAGTCTAATAAGACTTCAGTTCCATCAGCATAATTGGCACCCACCTCAACTGCATACAGTCTAATTACTTTATACTGGATTCCTCATTACTGGGTTTTGAGGGGAGGCAGAAAGTGAGGGGAGAAGAGATGCATGTCGGGGGAATGCCAGTGGAGCCTGAGACTTCCCTGTGAGCCTAAGAGCAGTTGTCCGAGGTCACTGGGGTATTGGAGATCTAGAAGAGCAGGTTACTGTGCTATCAGCCACCTAAATTTCTGTTGGTGAAGAGGTAAAACAGCTTAGAGAAGTTAATGTCCAATTTGTATTACAGGCATTAAAATTTTTTTTAAAGAACCTCCACAGCAAGGAAAACCTCAGAATTTGGTTGAACTGCTAATACTTAAATTACTTTATTTCTTCTTAAGACCACATTTGATTGGATGAGTGTGGATCTTAGCTGTTCTTTAGGACTAAGGATCAACAACAGTGGACAAACGCACAATTGGCACCATCTATATTTTTAAAAAGGAATCTCACTTTTTTTCGCCTATAGAATCTCTTCTATGCTTTCTCTTCTACCTTCAAAACTAACACAACATTTGAAAGAATGTCCTTAGGATACATTTCCAGAAATAGGAATGATAATTCACAGGTTATGTATATTTTGAAGTCTTGAGTATTTCACTAGGGCTGGAACAAGGGCTATTATTTTTTATATTTGTGCCATTAAAAGATTGTTTTCAGCAATGCCATGTGGTGGCAGGTGCCAAGCAACATCTTGGGAGCTCATCAAAGCAAATGTTTTTCTCTAGTGAGCCGTATGTCATGGGATTAACTATATTCTCAAAAGTTTCCAAAGTGGATTTCTCAATACTTTCTCGAGTCACATTTTAATCCTCCAGCTTTACTGATGGGTAATATTGCAAATATTTAAAATATGCAACATACTGTTTTGATATATGTATCTTTTGAGATAATTATCACAATCAAGTAAATTAACATATCCATCACCTCTCACAGTTATCTAATTTTTTTTTCTTTTGGTGGGAGAGCATTTAAGATCTATTCTCTTAAACTTATGCAAATATCAAGGCTTTTGACACATATTGCTAAATTGTCAACTGTGTCCCAATCTTCAGCCCTCTGAATCTCCTCTTACTTGTTTTATTTATTCATTGTCATTAGTTGGATAGGAAAAAAAAAATCTAAATTTAAATTCTGTCTTTCATATTTACTTGGTATGTGACCTTAAGCAAGTCACTGGAAGATACCAACATTTGTAAAAGAGTGATCATAAAAAAAGGTAACAATAACAACAACAGCAGTAGCAATAACAATACCCAATACAATCCTGGTAGGTTGACTAGATAAAGCAGTTCTGATCCATGGAAAGGGTTTTGTCAATAATAGTGCATTTCTGGGCTTCACAGATGGCTTCTTTATCAAAAATTCCACCTACCAATACAGGAGACACAGGTCCAATCCCTGGTTGGGAAGATCCCCTGGGGAAGAAAATGGAAACCCACCTCAGTATTCCTGGGAAATTCCATGGACAGAGGAGCCTGGTGGGGTACGGTCCATGGGCTTGTAAAAGAATCAGACATGACTTAGCGACTAAACAATAACAGCTGTATCTCTACTTATAGCAAGTTTCTATGACATAATGCAATACGTGTTTTTACATAATAATATCTGAGGGCACCAGGGAAGGTCAGATAAACAAGATTTGCACATGTCAAGGTAGACTTTCTTAAAGAGATAACATCTTAGCAGAATGGGTTCCAATTCGCTCATCACTCTCCATGTTCCATGGAACTTTGGAGACTCAAACTGTAGTCCTTCAGTCCACATCTTAAGTCAATCAGAAGCTTGCTTCCCCAGGAAGATGTTTCAAACAGAGCCCTGACTCTAAAAAGATAACAAAACTCAGAAACAATTCCAATGCCTTTGACTGATTCACAGTAAGCCAATGAGAACGAAGTCCAATACTTTAGCCTGTTAGCCTTGACCACACCATCCTGGTCCCATTTTATAAACCATGCCATGCTCTAAAAAAATATTTAAACATGTAGGAAATGCCATCACTGCACAAAAAGAAGACCAGGTTCCATGTTCAGTCCTTAAATTATGTCTGCCTCTTTGCAACCCCATGGACTACAGCACACCAGTCTTCCCTGTCCTTAACTGTCTCCTGGAGTTTGCTCAAACTCATGTCCATTGAGTCAGTGATGCCAACCAACCATCTCATCCTCTGTCACCCCTTCTCTTCATCCCCTTAATCTTTCCCAGCATCAGTGTCTTTTCCAATGAGTCGCTTCTTCCCGTCAGGTAGCCAAAGTATTGGAGTTTCAGCTTTAGCATCAGTCCTTCCAGTGAATATTCAGGGTTGCTTTCCCTTAGGATTGACTGGGTTTATCTCCTTGCAGTTCAACAGACTCTCAAGGGACCAGATCAGCAGTAAAGTCACTTAGTTGGGCATACACATCCAAGAGGGGTACTGTGATCCTGCCTTTTCTAAGCCAAGCTTCTAAAGGAATTTCCTCTAAAAGCATGATTATGAATTCAACCCAACTTTACCAACACAGGCAACTCTGGGACTCTAACAAAGCCAAGTTATTCCACTTCATCTCAACCTACAACTTTTTTTTCAACCAGTCGGTGGGTGTAATTGTTCCAGGCCAGCCATTTTCAAGAAAATCAATATCGGCCGATGGATTAACCTCTCAATTTGTCTTATTTTATTCTTAGAAAAAAAAAAGAAGAAAATCTACTAATTTCAGGGTAACCACTAGCTCCAGAATACCCATAGTACATTAGACACATTTCTTTGAAATTTCCTTCCTGTTGCCATTTGCTGGTGACTCTCTACTCATCTCAATGATATATATTTTACCACTGTCCAATAGTTCCCCTTTCACACATGACCCAGAATTAACAAGTGAAAGCTCGATGTTATTGGGAGAGATTCGGTCTTCAGGTCAGGAAAGCTGAATTTTACTCATAAACCTGTCACTGGGAACTTTGGTAAGCTGTATACCTTCTCTGCCACTATTTCTTCTTGTTTAAAGTAAGGATGTAGTGAGAGGTTCAGATACACTAATATGTATACAATAGATAACCAATGGGGGAAAGAAAGGTACCATCCGTTCGTAGGACATATGTTAGTGTGAAAGTCGCTCAGTAGTGTCCCACTCTTTGAGACCCTGTGGACTATACAGTCCATGGAATTCCTCAGGCTAGAATACTGGAGTGGGTAGCCATTCCCTTCTCTAGAGGATCTTCCCAACCCAGGGATTGAACCCAGGTCTCCCACATAGCAGGCGGATTCTTTACCTGCTGATCCACAAGGACATACATTAAGTTAACCTTAAAATGCATTCCAATAAACATTATGTGCAGGCAAATATTGTTTGATTCCACTTATATGAGGTACTTAGAATAGTCAAATTCATATAGTCAGTAAGTACTTTGTTAAATGTCAGGGGCTGGGGAGAGGCGTTGAGGGGTGGGGAGGGGGAATGGGGACTTATTGTTTAATGTGGACAGAGTTTCAGTTTAGGAAGGTGAAAAATTCAGGAGATGAGTGGTGGTGAGAGTTGCACAAAGTGAATGTACTTAGTGCTACTGAACTGTAGAGTTAAATATGGTTAAATTAGTACATTTTATATTATGTGACTTTTGTTGTTGTTTAGTCACTGAGTCATGTCTGACTCTTTTGCGACCCCATGGACTGTAGTCTGTCAGGCTCCTCTGTCCATGGGATTTTCCAGACAAGAATACTGGAGTGGGTTGCCATGCCCTCCTCCAGAGGATCTTCCCGACCCAGGGATCGAACCTGCATCTCCTTCATTGCTCCTGTATTGGCAGGTGGATTCTTTACTGCTGAGCCACCAGAGAAGCTTTGATGTGACTTTTAACACACACACACACACACACGCAAAACAATAATAAAGAAAGGAAGAAGGAAAAAAAGAAATTAATTTATTTCTGTCTCATGGAGATATAGCACAGAAGTTAGTAAGTTAAGACTGGGACAGAGCTGCATGGTTCCAGATACCCAGGCTGTTCCTACCTTATTCATCTACTGTCCTTGTTATATAGACCTCATGGTGACAGAGAGCTTGCTCAGCTCCTGCCTTCTCAAGCATGTCCCAGCCAAGCAGAAGGAGGAAAGGCAGAGAAATGACATACCCCATTCCTTTAAGGGAATATTCCAGAAGACCCTCAGGACTCTTTAACCCTCAGCTAGCATTTAGTCCCAGGCCACATCTGACAGCAATGGAAATTGGAGAAGGTAAACTTCTGAATCACTGAGATCAACGTGGTCTATTTTCTTATTTTCTTTCCATGCAAATCTACAAGAGGGAGTTACGACAGCTCCTCGAGTCTGTTTCTGAGTATGTATTTTGAACAAGACTCACAGAGTTCTCAAGAACACTCCCACTCATCAGAACTGTCATAGTTTTTCTCATTTCTATCTCTTTCCCAACTCTCTACATAATCACCCACATCCTATGGAAAGGGACTAGGATGAAGACATCAAGAGTCAGAGGAAGTGCTTCCCTTTTCCTCTAACGACTCCTACTTTATTTTTGGGGAAAAAAAAAAAAAAAAGCTTCTGGGGTAATAAAACCAACTTTTTGTGCATAACAAGTCTAAGAAATGCAAGATTTCATGGTCACCTGAGAGGGTAATCTACAAGGTCCAATTCACTGCCCCCAGGGCACAGAGCTTGTGTATCAACCAAGAAGAAAAGGTAAGACCAACTCAGGACAAAGTAACAGAAACACCAGTTGGAGAAGAGATTGAAAAGACCACAACCAGCCTGACCCATCTCTCAGGAACTCCTACTGTGCTCTTGATTTTGTTTGAAATTGCCCCAGTAGGCTTGACTGCGCTGCATAGATGAGAAACGAGAGTCAAGGAAGTTAAGTAGCTTTGTTAAAAAGGAAACCCCTACCAGGAGCAGAGGCGGTGTTAGCACTCTGTGAAGACCGACCCTGTCATTCTGATCTGGCTTTGTAACCCTAGCACCGATCCGAGTGACCAGTGCATGGGATCAATAAGAATTGTCTGATTGAATGCACAAGTGAAGAGATCACTCCAAATCTCATGTCCTGTCCCCAAACGGGCCTCCCACTAAGATTAGAGTTTGTGCTCCCCCTGCTAGAAATACTTGGCACCTCAGAAGGTGCTAAAACCTACAAAGGAGCAGATCCCCACCGAGCTGCAGAATTGGAAACCACATCTTATCGCTGCATAATGGCCCTGGTTCTATTTCCCACATCACAGAGAATGCAGTCTAAAAGAGATTGAGTTATTCCACACAAAGACTTCACAGGAGGAAGGGGGAAAAAATGTTGTTTTGATTCACCGCCTTTTTTTTTTTTTGGCATTTCGAACACAATAATGCACATTTTCATCAGAAGCTAAATGATAGTGCTTACAGTATTTAATATCTGAATTCAATTATGTTTTTGAAGGCTTATTACCATAGTAAAAGCAAAGTATTTCAGAAAATTTCCAAAGGCATCAGGGTACAATTGTTGGGGGGAAAAAGGATACACTGTTAAGGAAACTGTATCCAGATGCAAGAGAGACATTGAGAGGGACACAGAGAAACACATATATAGACACACAAAAGACAGACACACAGAGTAAAGATAAACACACACCTGGATAAGAAGAATAAAGAGATAAAGAACCTCCAGCGTGACCTTCCAGCACTCTTGATTGATAACATTAGTTCCCTCATCTCTCCTTAAAAAGCATCTCCGCCCACCTATTCACCATGCCTCCGATGAAGTAATTTGTCAAAGAGCAAATCTGAGGAGGGGGCTTCCCTGGTGGTGTCCTGGGTAAGAATCCGTCCATGCAGGGGACTTGAGTTCTATCCCTGGTCTAGGAAGAGTCAGCCACCTGCATAGCAACTAAGCCTGTGTGCCACGACCACTGAGTCCACACTCTAGAGACCACACTCTGCAACCAGAGAGTAGCCCCCACTTGCCGCAACCAGAGAAAGCCCAAGCAACAGAAACCCAGCGCGGCCCCCAAATTAATTTTTTAAAATAAAGGTTCTCTTGAAGGACTGTATAAAAAAAAGAAAGAAGCCAATGTGACCATTTTACTCATCTGCCTAACACCATACTATATATATTCCATTGCCCATGAGATAAAAGTCCAAGTCCTTTGAATTGCTTCATACTGGTCAAATCTGGGACAATATGAGCAGTAAGATATATAATGATAGCAACGGCTGACGACTCATAAAATAAAAACCTACAAGTCCATAATGATATCTATGAATTCATTAGGAAAAGAAATGGGGATGCTCTTTATTTGAAACTGACAATAAATACTGAAAGGATAACAGACTTAGAAAATCACCAGTGGCTGCTGAACTTAGTAGATCGAAGATTGATGGAGAACAAGATATTTATATTATCTCAAGGATTTTCTCTACCAATTTCTTATTAATTGCAATGAGAAAAATTTGAAAATACAAGGGAAAAAAGAAGATACAGCACTGCTCCATCACTGAGTAGTGACTTTTTTTTAAGATTATTTTTAAGTGGATTTTTTTTTTAAGTCTTTATTGAATTTGTTACAATATGGTTACTGTTTCCGGAGAAGGCAATGGCACCCAACTCCAGTACTCTTGCCTGTAAAATCCCATGGACGGAGGAGCCTGGTAGGCTGCAGTCCATGGCGTTGCTAGGAGTCGGACACGACTGAGCGACTTCACTTTCACTTTCCACTTTCATGCATTGGAGAAGGAAATGGCAACCCACTCCAGTGTTCTTGCCTGGAGAATCCCAGGGACAGGGGAGCCTGGTGGGCTGCCGTCTCTGGGGTCGCACAGAGTCAGACATGACTGAAGCGACTTAGCAGTAGCAGCAGCAGGTTACTGTTTCATGGTGTTTTCGGGGTTTTGTTTTTTGTTCTGTTCTGTTTTGCTAAAAGGCATATGGGATCTTAGCTTTCAGACCAGGGATCAACCCACACCCTCTGCATTAGAAGGTGAAGTCTTAACCACTGGACTGCCAAGGAAGTCCCTGTTAGTGACTATTATTAACATGTTTTCTTTGATATTTTTGGTGAGAGAGACCGAGAGGGAAGAAGCAGGAGGAAGATGAGAGAAAGGAGGAGGGTGGACTCAGTGGTCATGCTGTGTGAATTATGTTGCATCTTTCCTTGTTGATTATATAATTATACATTATTCATAGGCCACCTCACCAAGTTGCATTGGGTCAAAAATATTATCTTTTCATCTGTGTTTAAATGTTGCTGAAATAACCTCCCTATAGTGTTTTCCTCTCTGCACGTCACACAAACCATGGGTCTGTTCATTACAAACCAAGAGGGAGCTGTGCGCCTTGGACACCTTAGCCTCAGCACAGCCCAGCATCAGCAGAATTTAACAGGCCACATCGATCATTTAATAGTAACAGACAGAGGCCAATTTTTCTCAAGATGTGAGCTAGCACCCAATGATTAAGAAATTTGGGGGCTCAAGGCTCCTCTCCATCTTCCTTTGGCCCTGTGGATTTGGTCCGTTATTCAAAGTCTCCATCTCTTTGCTTTACCATGTTTATAATGGAAAGGAGAGATCTACTGTTATGCTCACATTTACTCTTGCAATCTTTTGACCAAGCAACATTCATTGAGTACCTTTCCTAAGCCAGACACTCCGTTTTTGGGTAGAGCTACTGAGCAGAATAAAGCGTCTTTCTATTAGCTGTTCTCAGCCCATTGGGAGATAAATTATTTAAACCACAAATTATGGTACAAAACAGTGAGTTTCGTAGAAAGGGAATGTTCCTCATGGTAGAGGAGTTGAGAAGAGAATTCTATAATAATCATATAATATTACATCCAGTCTAAACAATGGTGGTGAAGAATCAATGGGGGAATCCCAGAGAATTGCAGAGAGTGGGACCAAGGCCTCTAGTCTGGTGATGGCAAACGGCTGCCACAAGATCTCCTCGTCTATGTCCTTTGCAGACATTACTAATCAATCCTTATTTCCCTTTGAACTCAGATTTCAAAACCCTCCTTAAAAGAGTGCCTCAAAATCCTGGAGCATGGGGGGTACAGAATACTTTAGAGTCAGTCCAATCTGGGTTAAAACTCAGCCTCTGCAACTAGGGGATGCATAATCGTGGGCAAGCCAATCCACCTCTCTTTTCTAATTGAACCCGTCCCTGACAGAGTGACATGATAAATAAAACTAAGGTAAGGAAAATTCTCTCTCAGACACTGCTGATGGGAATGCAACACGATGCGACCACTTTGGAAGATAGGCAATTTCTTTAATAGCTAAACCTAAGTTTATCATCTGTCCTAGCAATTCTACTCTTAAGCATGTACCCAAGAGAAATGAGAACATATATCCATATGAAAATTCACACGTGAATATTCCTAGCAGCATGATTCTTAATAGCCAGAACTTGTTCATCAACTTACGGCTTGATAAAGACAATGTGGTCTATCTATAAAATAGACTATTATTCGAAAATAAAAAAAGGAGCAAAGCACAGAGATGTACAACATAGATAAAACTCAAAATCATTGCGTTCGCTAAAAAAAAAACAAAAAACTAGATCCAAAGCAGTATATATTGTATGGTCTCATCTATATATTAACACAAGGCAAGAAAAGGCTACTTACAGGCAGAAAAAATTGGTTCCTGGTTGCCTGGGACTGGGGCGGGAACAATGATTAACAGAAAAAAGAGCTTCGGGCGGTATTTTAGGTGATGGAAATGTTAGAAAATTGTAACATGGACACAACCTAAATGTCCATCAACAGAGGGATGAAGAAGATGTGGTATACATACACGATGGAATATTACTCAGCCATGAAAAATGAAACAATGCTATTTGCAACAACATGCATGGAGCTAGAAATCATTATACTAAGTAAAGTCAGTCAGACAGAGAAAGACAAATACTATATGATATCAATTATACATGGAATCTAAAAAATTGATACAAATGAACTTATTTACAAAACAGAAATAGATTTACCAACCTGGAAAACGAACTTATGGTTACCAAAGGGGAAAGCAGGGGGTGAGACAGACACATCCTACTATATGTAAATATATAAACAACAAGGACCTACTGTATACACTATATTTAATATCATATAATAACACAATGGAAAGGAATCTGAAAAATTATATCTATCTATAATCTGAAAAATTATATCTATCTATATACATCTCTCTCTCTCTCTATATATATATATATAACTCTCTCTATATAACTGAATCACTTTCCTGTACACCTGAAATATTGTAAATCATCTATACTTTGATTAAAAATGTGCTGTGGTGATGGCTTAACAGCTCTGTAAATTCATTAAAAAAAAATCACTGGACACTTAGAATGAGTAAATTTTTAATTAGATAAATAATACCTCAGTGCAGCTGTTATAAAAAGACATGTCAAGTTTTTGCATGGAACTTGGGACTCAGGACATATACCAAACTATCATTCCAATTCCTTTCTTTCCAAAATTCTTCTCTTTCACCCAAGAAGAATAGTTACTTCCACAGAGCTCAATAGTCATTGTTTCTTGGCGATGAAAACCATCTTGCCTCATGGCACTGCTGGCTTAAATTATATAGTTTAACCTCTAGCATATATATTTTGAAAAGTGAAGTGAAAGTGTTAGTCTCTTAGTCTTGTCCCAACTCTTTGCAACCCCATGGACTGTAGCCCGCCAGGCTCCTCGGTCCATGAGATTTCCCAGACAAGAATACTGGAGTGGGTTGCCATTCCATTCTCCAGGGGATCTCCCTGACCCAGGGATCAAACCTGGGTCTCCCGCATTGCAGACCTACTGTTTATCATCTACCAGGGAACACCACAAAAAAACATTAACGTCCTCAAGTATACAGATAATCTCTTATTTGTTATGTTCTCCTCATTGGCAGCTGGCTTTCACTTTGGCTCCTGACACAACATTCAAATTCCAGTACTTATTAGTGGATTAAAAAAAGGAAGAATTTCTTTCCAACTGTGAATTTCTGGAAAAGGAAGTAATAACAAGAGTGGCTACTTTCAAGGGGGAACACATTTTAGAAAACAGAGCAGCATAAAAGCCAGATCAATTTAGAGACGCTGATTCAGGCTCAGCGTGGCTAATTAATTTACACAGCCATGATCACTGCAGACACATCTAAATTTTAGATTACTTTTATCTTGGCAAAGAAGCTCTTACCCAGGCCGGCCTCTTGTTGCTAAGCATCCAACAAAATAGACATTAAAGGAATTGGAGGGGGAAAAAAAAAAAAAAGCTACCAAACTTTTTTTTAATGACAAATTGATGTCTTTTAAAACAATCCAAATAGTAGCTGTTTCTGTGAGAACAGCACTTAAGTCAATTTAAATTAATTGATGTGTGCGTTAAGATCAGCCAGTGCATTCATTGTCTTTCATCTAAACAGGAGAAAGAAGTTGGAATGGCTTTATAGAGTCTCACATGTGAAGGTTGCTTTGAGCTCACAAGGTGCTGCTCAAACTTTAATGCTAGTTTAAGCAGATGCTTGCATTAATGCTTCAGGGGTTTTGTTCTGCAATGAGGGGAAGTTAAGTGTAACCTAGACTACTGTTGTTTGCCTTTCAGCATCCTCTTCCTCTGATTCTGGTGATGGGACCTCAGTTTTATTTTAGAAACATCCTGCTCTTTGTTGCAAGAATGTAATGATTATCTAGATAATTTTGCTTACATTTATGATTGTTAATATTTGAACACTGCCATACTGTCTTTCAGAGAAGGCAATGGCACCCCACTCCAGTACTCTTGCCTGGAAAATCCCACAGACGGAGGAGCCTGGTAGGCTGCAGTCCATGGGGTCGCTAAGAGTCGGGAACAACTGAGCGACTTCACTTTCACTTTTCACTTTCATTCATTGGAGAAGGAAATGGCAACCCACTCCAGTGTTCTTGCCTGGAGAATCCCAGGGATGGGGAAGCCTGGTGGGCTGCCATCCATGGGGTCACACAGAGTCGGACACGACTGAAGTGACTTAGCAGCATACTGTCTTTCTCCCACTCTTATTTTCTCAATGCGTGTGTGTATGCATGGGTGCACACACATATACATGCATGCATGTATGTGTCTATATATACAGTGTTTTCCTGCATCATCTGAGAGCAAATCATAGCTGCTGTGGCCCCTTAGTAACAATTTTTGGCCTGTATCTTCTAAGAAGGAACACTCTCTGCTGTGGAATAGTAATGGAGACGGTGGCGGTGCTGGTTTAATCGATAAGTCATGTCCGACTCTGGTGACCCCATGGACTGTAGCCCACCAGGCTCCTCTGTCCATGGGACTTCCCAGGCAAGAATAGTGGAGTGGGTTGTCATTTCCTTCTTCAGGGGCTCTTCCTGACCTGGGGATCAAACCCAGGTCTCCCGCATTGCAGGCAGATTCTTTACCAATTGAGCCACCAGGGAAACAGTAATAGAATTATGAAATTCAAGGACTCTAAGTGTTGATACAATATCATTTTCTCAGCCCATAGTTAAATTTAGAAAATTTTCCTAATAATGTGCCTATAGCATTTTTCATGCAGGGTACAACCCATGGTCACACAATGCATTTAGCTGTCGTGTTAGTGACAGACTTCTAACAAAGTAATCAGAAAAAGGTAAACATAATGTTTCTCTACTGCAGGAGGATCTAGAAATATAAGTCATGGAGATAATACTGCTTTATTAGCCAGGAGAGGCTAGTCATCATGGGAGGAGCTAACTTTTCCTCTTAGAGTTTTTACTGGGTTCATTCACTGAATGAACAGCCAGAGTGAGATTCTGTCTTCTTGACCCAAGCAGGATTTGACTTAGTAACTTTAACTCCATAGCATCCTGTCAGCAAGACAGCCTTCTGCTGCTGCTGCTGCTGCTAAGTCGCTTCAGTCATGTCCGACTCTGTGGGACCCCATAGACGGCAGCCCACCAAGCTTTCCCGTCCCTGGGATTCTCCAGGCAATAACACTGGAGTGGGTTGCCATTTCCTTCTCCAATGCATGAAAGTAAAAAGTGAAAGTGAAGTCGCTCAGTCGTGTCTGACTCTTAGCGACCCAATGGACTGCAGCCTACCAGGCTCCTCCGTCCATGGATTTTCCAGGCAAGAGTACTGGAGTGGGATGCCATTGCCTTCTCCGAGACAGCCTTCTAGTAAGAGGCAAAGGAGACGCCTACAAAACCAAGGCCACTTTTGAAAAATTGCAAAACATGGCAAAGTTGACTTTTATTTTCTCTGGTTTCCTATTTCTAGGCCTTTTGTATTTCCTGTGATATATGCTCAACCACATAATTCTTTCTCTGCTGTTAAAAGGTACACAGAGCATGATTTGGAAGGACACTCGCACCCTTATGGTCACAGCAGCGCTATTCACAGAAGCCAAGACATGAAAGCAACCTAAACATCCATCAACAGAAGAATGGATGAAGGAGATGTGGTACATACACTCAACGGAATATTACTCGGCCATAAAAAATGGTAAAATAATGCCATTTGCAGCAACATGGAATGACCTAGAGATCATCACATTAAGTAAATCAGAGAAAAGTAAATACCATATCATATCACTTTTGGGTTCTTCATTCAAGGACTTATCCTCCTAGAAGGATCTGCAAGATGGGCACCTGGGAAGCAGAATCATCCTTAAAGGAATTTTAGACCGATCTCAACCTGAGAGTCCCAGCAGGAAGGCCATCCCAGTGCCTTTCAAAGTAGTCTGCAGATGGCTTCTGCCCTCTCTAGAAATACTCTGCAGTCATTAATTGTGGCCTTCTGGTAGATAACAATGGTCTCTTTATCACATGCCTTTTCTCTCTGACAGTAGAATTTCCTCTCCTGCCTTCCTACCATTTACGAGTCAGAGTCTGGATACTGACATGAATATAAATAAACAAACAACAAAAAAGTGAAGGACAAACAAACAGATTCAGCACATATTAAAGCTCCAGTGACGCCTATTTGCCTGCCCGTTTTGGTTCACTCTGAACAATGACTCTCAGGTCCTCAGTCCTCAAAAACATATAGTGAGGCTTCTGAGGGATAGAGACAATCTCACCAAAAAAGGTCTTCTGGAATTCAAGCACTTTGACCTAGGAGACTGCCCTGATACCTCTACTCAGCGTCTAATCACTTTTGCATTAGTCACAATTATCATAAGCCTTCACAACTGGTTTTATACTGGGAAGCAGATAAATAGCCATACATTGGGAGAAGAGAAAGAGTTCAGTGGAATTTGATGAGAATTGAAGGGAAATCAGATGCCAGCTTTAAGGGACTGAGGAGAGCAAAAATCTTAAAAATTACATGAAAAGCAGACAGCACAGATCAAAAAGCTAAGATCGTGGGTGGGGGGCATTTAATGCAAAGACAAGCCTGCTTCTCCAACTGAATCAAGCCCAGGGCATCTGTGTTAACCACACTTGAGCAAAGAGTGAGCAAGATATTTCTCCTCAAGGAGATGGTGAAGGACAGGGGAGCCTGGTGTACTGCAGTCCACAAGGTGGCAAAAGCTGGACATGACTTGGCAACTGAACAACATTACAGATAAGTCATATTGTGTTGGGTGAACTTTGCTTAAGGAATCAGAGGAGAACATAAAATACGTATTTAAAATGTTTCTGTTAAAAAAAAAAAAACAACTGAACTAAAAACAAACAACTTGGGTGTTTAATGGGCAAACTTAAGTTACTTGGAAATTTTTGGAGAATGGTTCATTCCCTCACGTTGCCCGATAAATGAATTATCTGGACAGAAGAGATTGTATGTGGCCAGATGCCATCATGGAAAGAAGGGGAATCTAACCATAGGGGAACAGAGAATTTTAGGACAGTGTTGTGAGACTTTCCCTGCCATTGAGACCTCTTCACCTGTTTATCTAAAACTTCTGAAATTAAAATTGGAAAAAAAAACTAGCAACATTGGCATCAACTGCCCACGGAGGTATATTTGCCTCACAAGGAGAAGCCTGAGCATCACAACCAGAGAGTGGCTACAGACAAGCCCACGCAGCAGGGAAGACCCAGTACCACCAAAAACAAACAAATAAATAAAATTTTTAAAAATACATTTTTCTCTCTTAGTGTCTGACTCTGTTTCTCTCTCTCTCTTACACACACACACACACACACACACAACACCTTAGGCTATTACCAGCATGCCACAAATACTATAGGATGGGTAATGCTATTCTGATCTGGACAGATGAGAAAAAAATGAGAAAGCAAAAGGTTTCCTTACTTCTCTTTATCTACCACCACCAAATCAAACAAGCAAAAAACCCAAAAAACCCAGTGAACAGAAACAACATGCAAATCTATTACTGCCTAACCTCAAGCCAGCATTTTTCTCACTACATGATGTGCGTGAAGAATAAGCCCAAACAAGATGAGAGACTGCAAAGAAAGCACATGAGTGGCGAGTCAGATTATTGGTTACATATTCAGAGTCAGTGGTCCATGGTCCATGATCTGATGGCAGCATCTCCATCAGAAAGTGAAGCCCAAGATGAACTTCAAGATCTTATTCCTAGAAATATCTGAGCCTGGATGTGAGAGGCTCTATCTGGAAGCTTTCTTACTATCTCATTCCTTTCTTTTTTGACATGATCTATCAAAGCTTCCCTGGTAGCTCAGCTGGTAATGAATCTGCCTATGATGCAGGAGACCAGGGTTCAATGCCTAGCTCAGGAAGATCCCCTGGAGGAAGAAATGGCAACCCACTCCAGTATTCTTGCTGGAAAATCCCATGGATAGAGGAACCTGGTGGGCTACAGTCCATGGGGTCGGAGAGTTAGACATGACTTAGCGACTAAACCATTACATGATCTATCAAGGCTTCTCTCCTTAAGCAGATCAAGTCTAACTTTTCTTAATAAAGCAGTATCAACCACCATCACCTTGACTCCACAACCATTAATTTGTGAGCCTCAGTAGCTGACGACACCTGACCAAGCACTTCACACACATCGTCATTCTTCAAGGCATCCATTGGGTTATTGGGAGGATTAAAGGCTATAAATGCTTTGTAAACTGAAAAGTGCAAAGGATGCATGAACCAACGCCAGTCTTGGTGCTGTTTAGACTTACCTACTTCTGGCTCCTGTGAAAGTCCTAATTTACCTTTTCTCAAAAACCCTGCCAATCTTGTCTTGTACCTGCCTCCCAAGTCCACCCTCTTCCCCATGGCCACAACCTCTTACCTCATCAAGAGCCTTGTCCGTCTCACACCAGACTCCCTTCCAACTAATCTTCTTGCCTTCAGCCTCCCTCTGCCTCAATCCATTCCCCTACAAGAGCCAGGTTTATTTTTTGATATGAAAATCTGACCTCACTTCTTCCATGAATCCATGGGATAGATCACTGTAATTTATAAGATGCACCCCAATATCCACTGTGTCTACTCTAGAACTTTGCTGTTAATATAACCCTACAGACACATCGCATGTGGTTTCTCAATTTCCCAAACAAGCCAGGCTCGTGGAAAAGCCAGCGTTTTGGGACTTCCCAGGTGGTCCAGTGGTTAAGAATCCGCCTTCCATGCAGGGGATGTGAATTGGCTCCCTGGTCAAACAACTAAGATCTCTCATGCCTTGGGGGAACTAGGATCACATTCCGCAACTCCTGAGCCTTCATGCCACAACTAGAGGAGCCCATACATGGCAGCGAAGATCCTAAATGCCACAATTAAGACCCAACACAGCCAAATAAATAAATATTAAAAATAAATAAATATTTTAAAAAGCCAGTGCCTTAGCCAAGCACACTCTTCATCTGAATCATTCCACCTTTTCTTGTTGAACAATCATACAGCTATCCATTTCTTGTTGAACAATTATACAGCTATCCATAGTATACAATGAAGCTGAAATGCCACTGCCTCTGTGAGTGACATTCTGTTATCATCTTCTCTCACAGCTCAGGGAGTCATTCTGAACTCAATGACCTCACAGCAACTTCTGTATTCTTTGATTACAAAATAATGATGACAATGACAATATAATTGACAATAAATAATAACAGCTGGTATTTTATTAAAACTCTTTTAGACTTTGTGAAGAACTTTATATAGAATATCGCAACCACATGGGAATCCATCACTCTTTTATCATAACTAGCCTCATTTCACCGATGCCTACTTTGGGCTCAGAGAAGTTATTTAACTTTCCCAAGGTCACACAGATGCCAGCACCTCCTATAAACTCCAAGGCTACAGCCTTTGTCATCCTCCCTGGTTCCCCCCCTCCCCCTACCTCATTATCCAGATCTGTGCTGCCAAAAATGGTAGCCACTGGTCATACATGTCTCATTAGATTTAACATTCAAGTAATTAAATAAAAATGAAGCACTCAGGTCATCAATTACACAAGCCCCATGTTAAGAGCTCCAGAGCTATAGAGGAAAATGCAGATATAAAACATTGCTATCATCAGAGAAAATCCTGTTCAGCACACTACCCCAGAATGTGAGCCTCCGAGATTAAGAACCTGGTTTTGATATTGTATTTTCTTTAAAATTATCCTCTGAAGCTCATTGAAGCTATGTATGGATAACCTGGCCCTTGCTACGTTGACTAGATTTTCTTACACTTCATCTGCGATATAAATGATGTTTCTTTTGAGCAGAAGAGCAACACTGCTTTCGATCCGTCAGTCCCCATCATTGCCAGCATGTAGATGGCTCTTCTTAACCTTCCTGCCAAGACTAGGAAGAGGATTCAGTTCCTGAATCCCCAGAGGATGTCTTCAGTCACATCATGGGTGCCCCGACCCAAGAGCTACCCACACAAATGCCCTTGACCATTTTATGCGCTTGGTTCTGAATTCCAATGTGAAATTTCCAAAACTCACAATGTGCTTTGTTTCTTTGCTGTTTGGATTGTGAATGGGATTTTTTCTTCCATAAACATTCCCTCCATACAGTTTCCATCTTTGGTAAACATTCCATCCATCCAAGGAGTTCAGTGGGTCCTAAGGCTTCTGTTCCATCCTCCATCCCCTCTAACACTCATGGGAAAAATTTCCAAATATCATCATCACTTATTAACAGAAACAGGGCTTGGCATTTTAGTTACAAGTGGAGTCTTTAACTTAGTCAGCTCTAGATCTGAATCCTGATTCAACTGGCCTTGTAAATCTATAGCCACGTACTTCTCTAAGCCTCTAGTTTTTAATTTTTTATTTACCTATTTGGCTGTGTCGAGTCTTAGTCGTGACGTGTGATCTTAGTTGCCCCATGGTATGTGGGCATCCCCTGTCTTGGAAGGTGGATTCTTAAGCCCTGGACCACCAGGCAAGTCCCTGAACCTCTATTTTTATCTTCCCTGTAAAATGGGATGAATTATGTTACTTAAAGAACCACAGTGAGATGAAAATAAGAAAATGCTTATCAATTGTTCACGACCCAGTGTATGATAACAGAAAGGGCTTCATTTAACTTTTAATCACTTTTATCCTTCTACATTTTAATTTTGCTCCGGGCAATGTTTTGGAGACTTTATACTGAGATCTATCCTTTTTAATTTTTCCAAAGTCCTGATGAAGTAGGTATTAGTCCCTCGGCTTTGCAGATGAGGAAGAGGTTCAGAGCCACTCGGAGACCGAAGAACTGCATTCCAGGTCTGATGAACTGCGGAACCAAAGATCACTCCGCATCACCACGGTTCTAATTTACAGGAAGAGCTCAAAGGAGACACCACGTAAAGAACAGCCTTTTGGACTCAGTGGGAGAGGGAGAGGGTGGGGTGATTTGAGAGAATAGCATTGAAACATATACATTGCCACATGTAAAATAAGGAACCAATGGGACTTTGATATATGACGCAGGACACCCAAAGCCGGGGTCTGTGACAACCTGGATAGAAGGCGTGGCAGGAGGGGGTTTCAGTTTGGAGGGGACACATGTATGCCTACAGCCAATTTACGTTGATGTATGGCAAAACCATCACAATATTGTAAAGTGATTATCCTCCAATTAAAATAAATAAATTAATTAAAAAAAAAAAAACACACACAAAAAAAGAACCGCTCTGAAACTCAGACTAGTCAGTGTGGCCCCCGGCGTCTGCAGAGAGCAGCTCGGCTTTGCAGAGAAAACGCCAGGCTCTCTGGCGCTTCTCTGATGCACAGCCTTCTACTAACACACTGTAGAGCCCACCAGGGAGTGTTAAACGGCAGGTCTTCCTGAAACAGGCTGAAAACCATTAGCCGAAAAGAGCATTCCATTCTCTGCTACCGGAGACATTTAGATGAACACTTTGGAAAGAAAGCAAGCTGCAAGCTGGCTTATAAGGGGAGAGGGCAGGGAGGACGTTCTCTCCTGGCAACTCAGAACAGGTGAAAACGAAACAACAAAAACCATAGTTGCCTCTTCACTCTTAGACCCTTTATGTGAGTGGTACCCAAACAGCACTGAAACAACATGATATTTACTACCAGATAAAGGTTTTCCCTCCCAGGACCCCGGAATTCATGATTCTAGCCATGCTCAGAATCACCCATTGTCTAAAACCGCATGTTACAAGAAAACACGCTGCAAGCTCCCACGCTTCGTGCACCCTTCACTGCATCTTTAATTCCAGAAATTCACACTGGGTTCGGCCTCAAGAAATCCACGTTGTTTTGTACGTCATTTAGAAATTTCAGTCGACTCTGCAGGTTAAAAAAAAAAAAGAGTACAAAATTTTTTGGGGAGAAAAAAAAACCCAACTGCAACAGAACAGCTTGAGGAAGATACAATTCTCTGCACATATTTAAATACATATTGAAATTATATCTATCTATGGATGTGTGTGTGTATACACATACATACATACACACCATCTTTTACCTGAAAGCATGCCGGTTCGTTTCCATAAAAGACAAATTTGAGGTAGATGCTGATGAAGGCAGTTGCACATTTTATTACTAATCAGTGACACCAGGGGCCTTATTACAAAATATTTCTAAACAGACGAAATTCTGTAATGGGACCCCCAGGGGCCAGGCCCACAAAGTGTGAACTCGGCTCCACATCGGCCCAGCCACGTGTCTCCACGGTAACTAACTAAGGCGGCCTATGTGAGCGATTCAGAATTGCTGGCGTGCAGAAACCCTAAAGCCTGCCGACTTTATTTTTAGTCCAAGCAGTTAGACTTCACATTTCATCAGTGTTTAGCTCGCTTCTGTTTCCTAACAAACCCCACACACACAGGCACACGCCACCAGATGTCCATAGTTTATCATGCAAATATTACATAGAAACAATAATCATTATTAACGAATATAATCATCCAAAGTGGGGAGGGATATCGTTCACTGCCAGTTTGTGCTCAGTCCCTTATGCCCCAGAGCCTAAAGGGAAAAGAAGAGGAAGAAAAAGAATAAACTGTCAGCCATCAAATGCCTGCTTTAACAAAGAATAGAGCTCACGTCCTGCCAGGGGGCTGGTCTGCAATTTCTTTATGTTTTGACAACCTTTTTTTTTTTTCCTCCCCAAGAGTGGAATCTACAAAGTCCAGAGTTGCCAGGATGGATCACTGATTATTCTTGGTCCACATGTTTGTGAAGATGTCCCTGGTTGTCTTCAAGAGGCGATACCATCAAGCCTTTGGGTTGTAAGCTATAAAGTAGGAGAGAAATCCAGCAACCGTCTTCTTGATTCCTCCTTCACTTTGTTCTTCTCTGTCTCAGCAGTTGATCCTTTGCAGTCTGGCCACCTCTTGCCCTTTGGTTTTTCTGCAGCAGAGACCTTGAACCTCTGCAGCCTGTGGGGCACAGCAGGCTCACAAACAAGTTTGGCTCATCCTAGGTCATATTTTTTTTTTTTAAATAAGAGGACTTAGCTGTCAACTTTGAAAAATCGGGAGGTTGCACATAAAAGTCTTGACTGTCAGGGACATTTCTGGTGATCCAGCGCTTGAGACTCCGTGCTCGCACTACAAGGGGCACTGATTCCAGCCCTGGTTGGGGAACTAAAATCCCACAGGCCACGAGGTACAACCAGAAAGTAAAAATAAATAATGAATAATTTTTTAAAAAATCCAGATTGTCAGTTTCTTAATAAAAGAGAATGAAAGGAAAGTCTAGCTGCAACAGTGGGCCCGAGTTTCCGTCCCTTGCAGTGGGCTCAGCAGAAGAGGATCTGTCTTCTCCGGGGGAGACAAGTCTGTCATCTGTCGTAGGGATCAGCTCCTTCCTTCAGATGCTTTTCCAGGTCCACATCACAGGTTTACCTGTTTGGATCCTTTTCAAAACCTGTGATTTTCGCCTCCACCCCACCTTGGAGCAAAGAGATGGCTTCATTGTCCCTCCTCCTTTGTCTTTGTCCCTCCTCAAAGACTTAAGGGGAATCTTTGTAGTTTAGTTGCTAAATCGTGTCCAACTCTGCAGCCCAATGAACTGCAGCACGCCAGCGCCCCCCCTCCCCCGTCCATCACCAATTCCCAGAGTTTGCTCAAACTCACGTCCATTGAGTTGGTGATGCCATCCAACCATCTCATCCTCTGTCACCCTCTTCTCCTTTTGCCTTCAATCTTTCCCAGAATTAGGGTCTTTTGCTAATGAGTCAGTTCTTTGTATCTGGTGGCCAAAGTATTGCAGCTTCAGCTTCAGCATCAGTCCTTCCGATGAATATTCAGGATTGATTTCCTTTAGGATTGACTGGTTTGATCTCCTTTCTGTCTAAGGGACTCTCAAGAGTCTTCTTCAGCACTACAATTTGAAAGCACCAATTCATCGGTTCTCAACCTAATGTCTTAGGAGGATCTTAAGGGGAATTCTCCCTAAGTTTTTCTCCTTCCCTCCTTCCTCCCTTCCTTCCTTCCAGCCATCATTTTTTCCTTTCTTCCTTCATGTTTCCTTCCTCCCATAATCCCTAAAGACTTTGCATGCACCTAGCATATTTTGAATCACTGTGAACAACTTAGAAAAAGGTGATGTGTCTCAGTCATCTTAAGTATGTTGCAAGTTTCACTGTATGATCATATTTCCCCATCAACAATTAGGAGTATGAAACTTGCCTCTTATTTCCAATGCCATAGTATCCTTGTCTATACAATGACTTTCAGAGTAGCAAGGGTCAGATTAGATAATAAATGCCAATGATTTATTTCAGAGCTTGGCAAATAACCATGAACCATTTTAGCAGGAAAGTGATCAGGCATAGAAGTTAAGAGGATGGGCCGTTGACCCAGGCAGAGCTGGGTCTCAAGTCTGACTTCTCTCACCTCCTCCCTGGAACTTTAGCAACAGAGTCTCTCTGAGGCTCAATCTTCTCATCCGCAAGTGGTTTAATACCAGCTAACTTCCTAGGATCACAGTGAAGATTAACAAGAATGCCTAACAAACATGTAGCACAGTAGCGTATGGTAAGAAAATGAATGGCACTTTTAAAGACATTTTCTCAGCATCAGAAACTGAAACCGTTCCTTGAAATTCAGAACATGTTGTACCAATTACTGATGTTGAATAACAATATATTCCCAAAATCATAGTGATTCAAAAATGACAAACTATCATCTCTCACATTTTCTGTGAGTTGGGATTTTGAGAGTGGCTTAGGTGGGTGGTTCTCGCTTGGGGACTCCTTTGCGTTTTCAAAGCGTGAGTCATCTGATGGCTTGGCTGGAGATGGAGAAGTCACATTTAAGATGGCATCTTTATGTGGCCGGAAGGTGGCTTCACCCAGAACCAAGGACCCAAGAAACAAAGAAGAAGGCACTACACCTTTGATGACCTAGCCTTGGAAGTTACACACCATTATCTATGTTACATTTCACTGGTCACACAAACAAGGCCTGATCCAATGTGGGAGGAGGTTACACAAGGGCACAGACAATAGGAAAGTTCACTGCGATCATCTCTCAAGCTAGGCATTCATGCTGTAATCTTCTCACTCACAGACATCAGCAGTCCAATAACGTCAAAGATGATTTACTATAGATGCGGTTATTTGATTATTGACAGAGACTGGAAGAAATAGACATATATACTTGAGACCTTAGGAAAAAGTTATAAATAGAGGTCAATTATTTCCAGAGACTACCTGAAACTTGCATTGAGTTTTAAAGGGGGGAACACACAATCTACACTTGTAATTAGTGTCTATGGATGAGGAAAACACTCAAGATTTTCTACCCTTGGGGGCATGGGAGAAAGAGAGCAGAGTAAAAGAGTTAAGATCATATCCTGGGTATATTATCATATGTGAAATAGATTTCCAGTCCAGGCTCGATGCATGAGACAGGGTGCCCAGGGCTGGTGCACTAGGATGACCCTGAGGGATGGGATGGGGAGGGACTTGGGAGGGAGGTTCAGGATGGGGAACACATGTACACCCACGGCTGATTCATGTGAATGTGTGGCAAAAACCACCTCAATATTGTAAAGTAATTTGCCTCCAATTAAAATTAAAAAAATTTTTTTTAATATTACAACTGTATTCAGCAGCTCTGGGAGATAGCAAAGGACAGGGAAGCAGTCCACAGGGTCACAAAGAGTCCGACCAGACTTAGCAACTAAACCATAACAACATAGAACGTCATCCCCCAAATGGGCTATTCAGTTCAGCTCAGTTCAGTTCAGTCGCTCAGTCACGTCCAACTCTTTGTTACCCCATGAATCGCAGCACACCAGGCCTCCCTGTCCATCACCAACTCCCGGAGTTCACTCACACTCACGTCCATCAAGCTGGTGATGCCATCCAGCCATCTCATCCTCTGTCATCCCCTTCTCCTCCTGCCCCCAATCCCTCCCAGCATCAGGGTCTTTTCCAATGAATCAACTCTTCACATGAGGTGGCCAAAGTACTGAAGTTTCAGCTTTAGCATCATTCCTTCCAAAGAACACCCAGGACTGATCTCCTTTAGGATGGACTGGTTGGATCTCCTTGCAGTCCAAGGGACTCTCAGGAGTCTTCTCCAACACCACAGTTCAAAAGCATCAATTCTTCAGTGCTCAGCCTTCTTCACAGTCCAACTCTCACATCCATACATGACCACAGGAAAAACCATAGCCTTGACTAGACGGACCTTTGTTGGCAAAGTAATGTCTCTGCTTTTCAATATGCTGTCTAGGTTGGTCATAACTTTTCTTCCAAGGAGTAAGCATCTTTTGATTTCATGGCTGCAGTCACCATCTGCAGTGATTTTGGAGCCCCCAAAAAATAAAGTCTGACACTGTTTCCACTGTTTCCTCATCTATTATTTCCCATGAAGTGATGGGACCAGATGCCATGATCTTTGTTTTCTGAATGTTGAACTTTAAGCCAACTCTTTCACTCTCCACTTTCACTTTCATCAAGAGGCTTTTTAGTTCCGCTTCACTTTCTGCCATACACAATAGCATGGGGGCAAAATGCAGGGACTCTGGGACAGATTTGTTTTTAATCTGAGCTCTACGATTTCACAGCTGTGTGGGACAGGTGACTTAGCACCCTGTTACTCAGTTCCCTCATCTGTAAAATGGGACTCTTAATAGTACCATGTCATATGAGAGTCATTAAGATTAAATGGGTTTATATCCACAAAGAACCACAAAGTGATCAGAGGAGCCTCAATACATGTTACATGGTTTTTATTACTTCTGAAATAAGTAAAAATTCACTCGGGAAATGAGACAAGACGGTAGGCGAGAAAACAATGTGCCGACGGAGCCGAGAGAGAGAGATTTTATTTTTTATTTTTTCTGAGTTGAAGGAAGAACAGAAAGATGTAGCACACACTTCCGTCTTAAACCAAGCTGGCATCTCTTGTTTTTATCTTTCATGTCTGGAGTCGGGAGTCTCCAAAGACAACTGAGAAGAGATTGTGTTTGACTGATCACTCAAAAGCAGCCCCCTTGCCTGTCTTCTGAGACTCTGAATTAAAACCTCCAGGCGGAATGCGGTGGAGGACGGGCCGGAGAGAGGGCGGGCAGCTACTCAGCACTGAGTGGGCTTTGATGGCACTGAAGCAACCGAGATAAAAGAGCTCCTCCCAGCAGAGCGGAAATTAAAATGGGAAGCATTTCATTAGGACCCGTCCCAGGAAAGGAGCCCTGGGCGGGGAAGGAAAAGCAGAGAGGATTCAGAATGCCACCAGCCAGTCCTGGCCGCGGTGCAGAAGGGGACAGGTTCCCTGCAAGAACAACTCTCTCATCCTTAGGCTGTTGCGGTCACCATCACTGCAGGCACCATGAGGCCCCTGCGCTGTAGCGACAACAGGAAGTCAGCAGCTGGCAGAATTAGGCATTTTAGGGCACATGGCAATCTGAGCCCCACCTACCTGGTTTTGTTTTGTTTTTTTTCTTTAATTCTTTTCCTGCCTCCGTGTCTATTTGTCCCTGTTGGGCTTCCCTGGTGGCTCAGATGGTAAAGAGTCTGTCTGCAGTGCAGGAGACCTGGGTTCAATCCCTGGGTTGGGAAGATCCCCCAGAGAAAGGAATGGCAACCCACTCCAATATTCTTGCCTACGAAATCCCATGGACAGAGGAGCCTGGAGGGCTACAGTCCATGGAGTCGAGAAAAGTAAGACACAGCTGAGCACAGCCCAGCCCAGCAGCAAGCCCAACGTCTCTATGGGCTCCTATCAGTCCAGGCATTCAACATTATCAGACAGACGTCAGTTTCCTCAGCCTCTAGAAATGTTACTTCTTCTGCCTGAACTGAATTTCCTCTGTCTCTGCCTGTCAGGATCCTATGCATCCTTCAAAACCCAGCTCAAATATCACTTCTTCTCATAGGCCTTAGAGCTTCTATCTCTGATCTGTCTAGAGTTACCCTCTCCACGGACTTGAATTTTAGAACTTCAGTGCACCTAGTCATTTATGCATAGATCAGAGTCGCACTAGCCTCCCACCACAGTTTATTAGCTGGGAGTAGGAAAATGCAATTTATCTTATTTCTCATATCAGATTGAATCAGAGAATGTTGGAGCTGAACATGACCTTAGGCTTCCTTTAGTTCAGAGATGGCAAATTTACAGTGCATGAATATTGCTTCTTTCATCTGAGTTCATGGCAGACACCATGAATCATTCAGAGCATCCTTTACTTCTTTAGAAGCTGGCATCAGCACCCTTATCAACACAGTGTTTTAGGCAGTCACAATCAACATACATGATTTGATGTGCCAGCTCTGAATGAATTTAGTACCCTGCATTATATATGATGGAACCAAAATCCAGGTGAAAAATAAAGTGCTGTATGTCCAAGATCCAGGCTTCCATCTTTAAATTGCCTAGCCTGTCCCATCGTGGGTATACCATGCTGTTTCCCTGAACAGTGCTTTAGTCAGAATAGAACATATTACGGGTGTGAGTGCAAAATTAAATTCCAAATTAAAAATAGAAAAGTTGTGAGAAAGCAACATTTTCAAAGATTGGCTTTAGTTAATTGTACAGAATATTGATACATGCAACGAAAGGACCAGATTCTTTCATCTAATTGGTTTCTTTAAGACTTTTCGTAGGCTTTAAAAATTCTAATAGGCATTGTGACTTTTCAGGAGGCAATTACAACAGTTAGAACTTCTCAAATGCTTTAGCTCATGGAGCTATTTGGGCTAGGAGCGGATCAAAGATGGAGAAGGAAATGGCAATCCACTCCAGGATTCTTGCCTGGGAAATCCCATAGAAGAGGAGCATGGTGGGCTATAGTCCACAGGGTCGCAAAGAGTCAGATACCACTGAGTGACTGAGCACGCATGCACACAGGCCACAGAAATATTATGAGACAAAGCCTGCTTTGAGAAATGCTGATGAAAAGGAAAGAGTGTAGGCTTCCAACTCTGTCTTTGATTTCCGCCCCAGCACTTTAACTTGTGAGCTGTGTGTGTGCAAATTCTAGTAAATACGTTGAGGTCTGCCTCATCCATAAAACAGGTGTAATAGCCACCTCACAGGTGTAATGAACTAACACACTCCAAGTGACTGACGATGGTGGGTACTTAATAAATATTAATTCCACTGCCTGAATCCCAATGCACGGGCTTGAGAACGATTTTCTCAACTACAGTGCAAGACTCTTCAATTAAAATTATGTTTTGCCACTGTTTAATTGCTACATAAACATGTGGGCTCTTGTGTCTTATTTATTCAGCATTTATTCAAAATGAACTTCGTGTGTGTGTCAGAGACGATACAATGAGTTCATCAAAACATTCCCTTTTCCTTCTGAGAAAGCAGGAGAGTTATTCTCCAGTGCCCCTTTGAAGCTGGTTATGTCCCCAGTACTGAGTTCTGGCCATCAGAATTTATGTGGAAAGGACTTAGAGCTCTTCTAAGTCTCAAACCTAGAAGATCTGTGGAGCCAGTCATCCATTCTCTACAAGATGGAAGAAGCGTGGAAGCCGGCATCCTTTGGGTACCACTTGGAGGAATATTTCTCAGAAGGGCTGAAAACTACAAACATTCGCTTTAGATCTTGGGTAAATGGGAAAAATAACAACAGCAAACACGTATGACTGTTCAGACTCTGAGACTGTAGGACTTAGGTGTTACCTCAGCACAGTTACTTAACTTCGGCACTATTGCAATTTCCGGCTAGATAATCGCTTGCTGAGGGGAGGGAGGTGGGAGATTGTCCTGCACATTAAAGGATGCTGAGCTGTACTCACCAGATGCCCACGGCAAAGCTCCCAATTGCGGCGAGCACAGCTGTCTCCAAACACTGCTTAAGGTCCCCTGAGGGGCTCATTTGCTCACCTTGAAGACACGCGACTTAGCCTGGCCCAATTAGCACACTATGCACCGACAATCTTAATGGCTTGCAAGCTTGCTGAAACACTGAACACACAGACTACAGATTTCATACCATTGTTTCACAAGCAACCTAAATGTCCATTGACAGAAGAATGGATAAAGAAAATGTGGCATGGGTATGCAATGGAATATTACTCAGCAATAAAAAGGAACACAAAGATACCATTTGCAGAGACATGGATGGACCTAGAGACTGTCATACAAAGTGAAGTAAGTCAGAAAGAGAAATTTCATATATCGTATATTAAGGCATTGTACTGTATATTAGCAAAAAGGACCGATGAACCTATTTGCAAAACAGAAACAGAGACACAGATGTAGAAAACGCATGTGTGTACACCAAGCAGGGAAACAGGGGATGAATTTGGAGATTTTGATAAAGAATCTGCCTGCAGTGTAGGACACTTTGGTTCAATTCCTGGGTTGGGAAGATCCCTTGGAGAAGGGAACAGCTACCCAATCCAGTATTCTGACCTGAAGAAGTCCATGGACAGAGAAGCCTGGCAAGCTAGTCAGTCCGTGGGGTCACAAAGAGTTGGACATAACTGAGCGACTTTCACTTTCATATACACTACAATGTATAAAAATAGATAACTAATGGGGGAAAAAAAACAGATGTAGGTATAACTGCTTGAGCATCCCTCTAGATTCCAGCTCTTCCTGAGCCATATAGCTTTCAGGATGAACCATCCATAGAAAGAAGGAAAATGTGTCCAGTCAATCTAAATCATTGTGACTTGATTTGCAAGGAAACTTACCTCCTGACATACCTGGAGCCTCATCTGTCTACATCAGGCCAAGTTGCCAACTGTATTACTGTCTGAGAGGTGGCAGGGGTGGGCGGATGGGGGGAGGGTGGATTCCAAAGACCAGATTATTCATTTCTGACACTCAGTATGTTAACTGTTGTTCTAGGAAGAAGCCAGCAGACACAGCCCACAAACCCAAAGGTCGGCTCCAGAACCAAATCATCTTGAAAGCATTTGTAAAATAAACTCAAGTTGGTTTCTTCCTTGCAGGCTGTCTCAGAACCTTGAATAGGGTCATATGCTTGTGAATCCCAAAGAGAAGGGATAGAGTTTCCCAAGAGGCTCTAGTGGTAAAGAACCTGTCTACCAATGCAGGAGACATAAGAGACACAGGTTTCATCCCTGTGTCGGGAAGATCCCCTGGAGGAGGGCATGGCAACCCACTCCAGTATTCTTGCCTGGAGAATCCCATGGACAGAGGAGCGTGGTGGGCTACATTTCAAGGGGCTACAGAGAGTCTGACACGACTGAAGTGATTTAGCACTCACACTAACGATACTTCCCCAGTTTATTTGATCCTGAAACATGAGGATGAGGTAACAGGGAGTAAGTGGAAGCGAAAAGAGCATTTGTTGAGAACACAGGCTTTGACGAGAAACAGACCCTGGTTGATCCTAACTCGGACTCTCTGAACCTCAGTTCCTCATCTATAAAATGGAGATAACAATGACTCCTTCGAGGAGTGGAAATAATGCACAGAAACCAGTTAGCACGGTTATTGACACTGGAAGGGTGAGATAAATGCGAGCTTTCATCATTATCAATGCCACTGCGGCATGGATTCTCGTACGGAAAGAGTTTTCTTATCTAATTTGCCTAGTAATCAATCAAAAATCCAAGGGGACTGTTGAGTAAAATGTTAAATAAATCCTGAGGAATCATGATGAAACATTCATAATATATGCTCTGCACTAAAATATCTTTACAACTCTCCAAGGGATTCGTCTTTTTAATGCAGTATGTGAGGCAGTGCTGGGGATGCGGGGGTGGGGGGGACGTTATTGATCATAAGGCCCTTTGGCAGTGACTTTTAAATCTGGGCCTTCTGTGTCACCAATCATGTTGGAGCTCTTTGCAGCTGAGTTTGAGGGGAAGGGAGCTGTGACTGAGCCCTGGGGAACACTTACAGGTTGCTGACTTTTGCTGTCATGCTATGACCCGCGAAGTATTGAGAGCTTCCTGCATATAACAGTTTAAACCCCACAGAGCTGAAGAGCTATCAAGTGTTAAAAAGAAGTGCAAGTATCATCCGTGAAAGTGTGAGGCCCACTCTCCCTAAAGATGCTCCATATCCCAAATCCATTTGTTGTTGTTCTATTGCGAAGTTGTGTCTGACTCTCTGTGACCCCATGAACTGCAGCATGCCAGGTTCCTCTGCCCTTCACTATCTCCTGGAGTTTACTCAAACTCATATCTATTGAGTTGGTGATGCCATCCAACCATCTCATCCTCTGTTGCCCTCTTCTCCTTTTGCCTTCAATCTTTCCCAGAATCAGGGTCTTTTCTAATAAGTCAGCTCTTCATATCTGGTGGCCAAAGTATTGCAGCTTCAGCTTCAGCATCAGTCCTTCCAGTGAATATTCAAGGTTGATTTCCTTTAGGATGGACTGGTTTGATCTCCTTGCAGCCCCAGGGACTCTCAAGAGTCTTCTCCAGCACCACAGCTGGAAAGCCTCAATTCTCTGGCGCTCAGCCTTCTTTGTGGTCCAACTCGTACATCCATACATGACTACTAGGAAAACCATAGCTCTGAATATACAAAACATGACGTCTCTGCCTTGACAAATGGAAATTCATCCCGACGTATCCTGAGTCTGTTCTACGCATTCATGTAATTTAACTCCAATTCAACATGTGCCCATTGATACTTCCTGCATCAGTCTGCTTCAGGTACAGAGCCTAAAATGCTGATATCAAGATTGTGTTTCACTCTCTTCTTCTCTTTACTATTCTTTCCTCTTTATCTCTTTTTCCTCAGATTGATCCCTCCTCCTAGTGACAAGATGAATGCAGCACCCCAAGCTTATATTTATAGCTCTCAGAAAACATCATGGAATGGCTCTGACAGTAAAGAATCTGCCTGCAATGCAGGAGACTCAAGCTCGATCTCTGGGTTGGGAAGATGCCCTGGAGAAGGGAATGGCTACCCACCCTAGTATTATTGCCTGGATAGGAGGAGCTTGGCAGGCTACAGTCCACGGGGTTGCAGAGAGTTGGACATGACTTTTAGTGACTGACACTTTTCACTTTCTTCCTGTTGGCTTCAGCAAATGTCTATATGTTGATTCTGATTAGATAGACTTCAGTTATGAGATTGCTCCTAAACCCATCACTTGTGGTCCATGATACAGAAACTGCTGACTAATAGGCTTGGGTCAATTTCCTAATCTAGAATTCAGGAGGTTGAAGCACCCCAATGAAACTATACACATTAAGGTAATTTCTTTAAGGAAGGAAAAAATGCATGATATAACAAAAAACAAAGGAGAAATCGATGCTGAGCTGGTTAAAGACACAGCAAGACAGAGAGTTTTTGCAAAGTTCACCTCTACATGATTTTAATACTGGAAGCCTGGCCTGCATTTTGTACACAAGAAGACTGAAGGACCAAGCAGTTGAAATCTACCTGCTACCATGTGACCGGCTGGAAACTCAGGAAGTCAGCCTCCAAACGCACTCTTAAACACACAAGCTTTCCACGAAGATGGCCTAGGTACCATTTTTCTTGTGCATTTTCTAAAAGGTCAGAGATGGGGTGGGCTGGAGGGGAACAGGGAAGAAATTCCTGGAAATGTAGTTACTTCTAAGTCTCTTGGACCTCAGATCTGAATCCAACAAGATGCATCTTGTTGTGTCATGACCTCTGAATCAACCTCCCTTATCATCCTTGGATCTTCGTATTTTCTACGAAAGTATAAGGACTGATATAACAGTAATAGTTCTTAGCTGAAACACCAGAAATGGGTCATCTCATTTAAGCACAAAAGTGATTTATTGAAAGATTATTTAGGTTGTTCACGGATTCACCAGAAAAGATGGAGAACTAGGCTTGAAAGATATCCAGGAAGAGGGGAAGTTGGGCAACTTGTGTTCCAGCCGAAATCATGCTCGGAACTAGTTTGGTGACATCACTGACTTTGAATTCTAACCTGCTCCACTCATCCCGGACACTGCTGGGTCTCCTGGCAAAGGCCTCCACAGCTTGTTATAATTTCAGAATTGGGTACTGCTGGTTCCAAGGGCGGTAGTGCTGTCCCGGTGAATTGGGGTGGTAACTCTCCCAGTGTTTGTTTCATAGACTCTCTATTCCCTGTTTGGGAGAACATACATCTGATTGGCTCAGTCTAGGTCTTAAATGGGTGGTTCTCAACTGGGGTGAGACACTTGGCAACGTCTGGGGACAGTTTGGGATGTCACAAACAAGGCGATGGGTTCTACTGACACCCCAGTCATAGGAGCCAGAGATGCTTCTAAAGATCCTACAATACACAGGACAGGATGCACTCTGGTTGAAAATGTCTGGTCGAAAATGACCATTCAGACATTGAGAACTTCTCTCCTACCTGAAGAGAAGGTTGGAAAAATGGAGTGTGTTGAAATTTCTGTATCCTATTAAAAGAGGTAAGCTCTGCTTCCCTCCAAAACTCATAAGATGGAAAATTCCTTATAGAAAGGAAGGAAGTAATGATGCTAAAAATAAGTCTCATTATAAATAGACATCTCAAGACTTCCCTGGTGGTCCAGTGGTTAAGAATCTGCCTTGCGATGCAAGGGACTCTGGGGTGGGTCAGGGAACTAAGATCCCACATGCCATGGAGCAACTAAGCCCGTCTGCCACAACTACTGAGCCTGCGCACCACAACTAAAAAATCTGCTTCACAACAAAAAATCCCTCATTGATGCAACAAAGATTCCATGTGCAGCAACTAAGACCCAATGCAGCAAATTTATTTGCCAACTCTTTGTAACCCCATGGTCTATAGAGTCCGTGGAATTCTCCAGGCCAGAATACTGAAATGGGTAGCCTTTCCCTTCTCCAGAGGATCTTCCCAACCCAGGGATCAAACCCCAGTCTCCTGCATTGCAGGCAGATTCTTTACCAACTGAGCTACCAGGAAAGCCAAATAAATAGATACACAACACAAAGCTATTTTTGGTAGTCTCTTAGAATCCTCCTTATATATCTATGATATCGACTTGCTCCAACCCCATCTCAGCCTTTCTCCAAATTCTTCACCGTGTACATCTGTCTTCAGATCTAGTAGTTTGGTTGCTTGATTCTTCTAGGTACTTTAATTTGATCATGCCAGCTCCATCTTCCTCCTTCTCAACCAAATCCTCAACCAAGCTCTTGAAATCCTACCCTTGGAACATCTTCCAAGAAGAGGCAAGTTCCAAGATCACTTTACCTTCCTTCATGGCTTCCTCAGCAAGGCTGCCAATTCCACAAGGAAAAAACACAACCTCATAACACCACACCAAGAGGCCTGATCCATTGTTTCCAGTTCTCAAAGTGTCTGTGTTGATGCCAACAAAGACATCCTTCAGTTCAGTTCAGTTCAGTCACTCAGTCGTGTCCGACTCTTTGTGACCCCATGAATCGCAGCATGCCAGGCCTCCCTGTCCATCACCAACTCCCAGAGTTCACTCAGACTCACATTCATCGAGTCAGTGATGCCATCCAGCCATCTCATCCTCTGTCATCCCCTTCTCCTCCTGCCCCCAATCCCTCCAAGCATCAGAGTCTTTTCCAATGAGTCAACCCTTCAGATGAGGTGAACAAAGTACTGGAGTTTCAGCTTTAGCATCATTCCTTCCAAAGAAATCTCAGGGCTGATCTCCTTTAGAATGGACTGGTTGGATCTCCTTGAAGTCCAAGGGACTCTCAAGAGTTTTCTCCAACACCACAGTTCAAAGGCATCAATTCTTCATCACTCAGCCTTCTTCACAGTCCAACTCTCACATCCATACATGACCACAGGAAAAACCATAGCCTTGACTAGATGGACCTTTGTTGGCAAACTAATGTCTCTGCTTTTCAATATGCTATCTAGGTTGGTCATAACTTTCCTTCCAAGGAGTAGTGTCTTTTAATTTCATGGCTGCAGTCACCATCTGCAGTGATTTTTGAGCCCAAGAAAATAAAGTCTGACACTGTTTCCACTGTTTCCCCATCTATTTCCCATGAAGTGATGGAACTGGATGCCATGATCTTCGTTTTCTGAATGTTGAGCTTTAAGCCAACTTTTTCACTCTCCTCTTTCACTTTCATCAAGAGGCTTTTTAGTTCCTCTTCACTTTTTGCCATAAGAGTGATGTCATCTGCATATCTGAGGTTATTGATATTTCTCCTGGCAATCTTGATTCCAGCTTGTGTTTCTTCCAGCCCAGCGTTTCTCATGATGTACTCTGCATATAAGTTAAATAAGCAGGATGACAATATACAGCCTTGACGTACTCCTTTTCCTATTTGGAAGCAGTCTGTTGTTCCATGTCCAGTTCTAACTGTTGCTTCCTGACCTGCACACAAATTTCTCAAGAGGCAGATCAGGTGGTCTGATATTCCTATCTCTTTCAGAATTTCTCACAGTTTATTGTGATCCACACAGTCAAAGGCTTTGGCATAGTCAATAAAGCAGAAATCGATGTTTTTCTGGAACTCTCTTGCTTTTTCCATGATCCAGCGGACATTGGCAATTTGATCTCTGGTTCTTCTGCCTTTTCTAAAACCAGCTTGAATATCAGGAAGTTCACGGTTCACATATTGCTGAAGCCTGGCTTGCAGAATTTTGAGCATTACTTTACTAGCGTGTGAGATGAGTGCAACTGTGAGGTAGTTTGAGCATTCTTTGGCATTGCCTTTCTTTGGGATTGGAACGAAAACTGACCTTTTCCAGTCCTGTGGCCAGTGTTGAGTTTTCCAAATTTGCTGGCATATTGAGTGCAGCACTTTCATAGAATCTTCTTTTAGGATTTGAAATAGCTCAACTAGAATTCCATCACCTCCACTAGCTTTGTTCGTAGTGATGCTTTCTAAGGCCCACTTGACAAAGAATTCCAGCATGTCTGGCTCTAGGTCAGTGATCACACCATCGTGATTATCCAGGTCATGAAGATCTTTTTTGTACAGTTCTTCTGTGTATTCTTGCCATCTCTTCTTAATATCTTCTGCTTCTGTTAGGTCCATACCATTTCTGTCCTTTATTGTGCCCATCTTTGCATGAAATGTTCCCTTGGTATCTCTAATTTTCTTGAAGAGATCTCTAGTCTTTCCCATTCTGTTGTTTTCCTCTATTTCTTTGCATTGATCGCTGAAGAAGGCTTTCTTATCTCTCCTTGCTATTCTTTGGAACTTTGCATTCAGATGCTTATATCTTTCCTTTTCTCCTTTGTTTTTCGCTTCTCTTCTTTTCACAGCTATTTGTAAGGCCTCCCTAGACAGCCATTTTGCTTTTTTGCATTTCTTTTCCATGGGGATGGTCTTGATCCCTCTCTCCTGTACAATGTCATGAACCTCATTCCATAGTTCATCAGGCAGTCTATCTATCAGATCTAGGCCCTTAAATCTATTTCTCACTTCCACTGTATAATCATAAGGGATTTGATTTAGGTCATACCTGTATGTTCTAGTGGTTTTCCCTACTTTCTTCAATTTAAGTCTGAATTTGGCAATAAGGCGTTCATGATCTGAGCCACAGTTGGCTCCTGGTCTTGTTTTTGCTGACTGTATAGAGCTTCTCCATCTTTGGCTGCAAAGAATATAATCAATCTGATTTCAATGTTTACCATCTGGTGATGTCCATGTGTAGAGTCTTCTCTTGTGTTGTTGGAAGAGGGTGTTTGTTATGATCAGTGCATTTTCTTGGCAAAACTCTATTAGTCTTTGCCCTGCTTCATTACATATTCCAAGGCCAAATTTGCCTGTTACTCCAGGTGTTTCTTGACTTCCTACTTTTGCATTCCAGTCCCCTATAATGAAAAGGACATCTTTTTTGGGTGTTAGTTCTAAAAGATCTTGTAGGTCTTCCTAGAACCGTCCAACTTCAGCTTCTTCAGCATTACTGGTTGGGGCATAGACTTGGATTACTGTGATACTGAATGGTTTGCCTTGGAAATGAACAGAGATCATTCTGTCATTTTTGAGATTGCATCCAAGTACTGCATTTCGGACTCTTTTGTTGACCATGATGGCTACTCCATTTCTTCTAAGGGATTCCTGCCCGCAGTAGTAAATATACTGGTCATCTGAGTTAAATTCACCCATTCCAGTCCATTTTAGTTTGCTGATTTCTAGAATGTCGACATTCACTCTTGCCATCTCTTGTTTGACCACTTCCAATTTGCCTTGATTCATGGACCTGACATTCCAGGTTCCTATGCAATATTGCTCTTTACAGCATCGGACCTTGCTTCTATCACCAGTCACATCCACAGCTGGGTATTCTTTTTGCTTTGGCTCCATTACTTCATTCTTTCTGGAGTTATTTCTCCACTGATCTCCAGTAGCATATTGGGCACCTACTGACCTGGGGAGTTCCTCTTTCAGTATCCTATCATTTTGCCTTTTCATACTGTTCATGGGGTTCTCAAGGCAAGAATACTGAAGTGGTTTGCCATTCCCTTCTCCAGTGGACCACATTTCGTCAGATCTCTCCACCATGACCCGCCCATCTTGGGTTGCCCCAAGGGCATGGCTTAGTTTCACTGAGTTAGACAAGGCTGTGGTCCTAGTGTGATTAGATTGACTAGTTTTCTGTGAGTATGGTTTCAGTGTGTCTGCCCTCTGATGCCCTCTTGCAACACCTACCGTCTTACTTGGGTTTCTCTTACCTTGGGCGTGGGATATCTCTTCACGGCTACTCCAGCAAAGCGTAGCCGCTGCTCCTTACCTTGAATGAGGGGTATCTCCTCACTGACGCCCTTCCTGACCTTCAACCTGGGATAGCTCCTCTAGGCCCTCCTGCACCCGTGCAGCTATGGCTCCTTGGACGTGGGGTTGGTCCTCCCGGCTGCTGCCCCTGGCCTTGGGTGTGGGGGCGTGGGGTAGCTCCTCCCGTCCACCACCCTGACGTCCGACGCAGGGTAACTCCTCTAGTCACCACCCCTGACGTCGGACGCGGGGTAGCTCCTCTCGGCCACCCCCCCGACCTTGGACACCGGGTAGCTCCTCTCAGCTGTTCCTGCGCCATCGCAGCCTGGCACTCTCGGCCGCTGCCCCTGACCTCGGACGTGGGGTAACTCCTCTTGGCCGCCGCCCTTTGGGAATGGGGTCCTCCTGGCTTCTGCCCCTGACCTCAGACGTCCTACTCAGAGACAAATAGCCATGTGTGTGTGCAAGTCTTAAGAGGTTGAATAGGTTTTTTAAAAAATATTTTAATATTTATTTTGTTACTTTGTTACACTTATCTCAAAATCTCAAGTTGAACGGTTTTAACTGGGGATTTTGATGACCCCAGGTGAGAGGAAGAACTTAAGCAACTCTCTTCTTGGCCCTTGGGAATTCCATGAAGAATGAGATGGCCAGTTAGGCAAAACAGTGCAGCTGGGGACATCAGGAAGGAATTCTAACTCCAACAAGAATGAGTGACTTCACTCTACCAGGCACCTAAGAATGGGTTCTGGGAAGAGGCTATAAAGTCAGAGAGGAATTGGGAGAAAAATTAAAACCATCCCACGCCTGCCTCTCCACCTGCAAGAGAATATACAGCTCAGGCAACCCGCACCACAAAAATCATCCTTAGATGAAATTACAGTTCAGACAGCAAGGAAACCCAACAAATGAAGCAGTTTTTCAGCCCAGCAAGCCTCTTTGTGTCATTTCAAAATTGCAGCTGACACTTTAATATTTAAACAGAGCAGAAGAGATATGGATTATTTATTTTCTTTTACTTTAATTTTACTTCTGTACCGGCTCCCAACTTTTTTTTTTAACTTTAAAACAACAAAGCCCTACATTTTAACAGCAGTTTCTGCTCGATTCATCAGGTTGTGAATGTTAACCTGACATTTATAATCCACCAAAGCCTTTTTCAATGCCTTTGTCCCATTATCTGCTTCCATATTGCTATGAAATTACACTGAAAATATTTTTTGCTCTGGGCAAAACTAGTCATATAGAATTTGACTATGATCTATATATTTATGGAGGAAAATTAATCTTCAATGCTTCAAACTTTTTATGCCTCATAATTTTATCAAAAATGTCCAAATGCATCATAATGGAGCTGCCAGAGACATGAAAAATGTCCCACTTTCTTCCTAAGCTTTGGGAAAAAAAAAACATGCTTTCAGGATGCCTTTTGAAGGCATTGTCTGGTTATACTGTTTTATGGGCAATGCAACAACTGTAGCAGAAGCCAGTGAAAATCTAACAATGTAGGAGAAACTATGTAATAGCCCATTTTAGATCAGTCATGGATCGCCCAACAAAACTGTTCTATTGGCCAAAGCAGTTGTAAAACACCACTTATCCAGTCCAAGAAATGTTTTAAATCCACATTAACATGAAATAAACCACAGATGTGTGAACAGTTGCAAGTGACAGAAACCCAACTCAAGCAAGACGAAAGAAAAATAGGCACTGAAGGACTCAAATAACAGAAGAGTCTTGGGGTGTTACTAGGTTTGGAACAAAGGCCCAGAGAATTCAATCAGGCATATATTTCTCATCATTTTCCCAAGTGTGTCCACCTATGTAGCAGACATGATACACACTGGTACACCCATATATTAGAGCCCACCCATCACAATAAAGGGCTTCCCAGGCAAGGTAGTGGTAAAGAACCCACTTGCCAATGCAGGAGATGCAGGTTTGATCCCTAGGTTGGAAAGATCCCCCCAAGAAGGAAATAGCAGCCCATTCCAGTATTCTGGCCTGGCAAATTCCATGGACAGAGGAGCAGAGCGGGCCACAGTCCATAGGGTTGCAAAGAGTTGGACACAACTGAGCACATCACAGTAAGAGTGATTTCCTTCTTAGCTTTGGTAGAGAAGTCCATGAGAAGACTCTGATTGGCTCAACTCACATGTCCATCTCAGAACTAATGACTGTGACCAATAAGGGGAGCCCTCTGATCTGAGTTACACCTCCTGTGGTAGGTGGGAGGGCAAGGCCAATGCTATGGGACGAATCCCCATCAGGAAGAGCCACTGTTTCAGCAGAAAGAAAAGGTGCTCTGGGCAGGTGCTTATAGAGATGACCACCCCTAGTGGTGCTGAATTTGGGAAGTGGTATTTCCATGTGTAACTTACTAAGCTATTCCATTCTGGTTTCCACTGAAAATCCTAGAAACCATTGGGTCTTGCATGGATTTTACAGTGATCTAAAGATTTCTGTTTATACCCATAGTGAAACTCTAGTTTTTGCTCTTCTACATTAGACAGTGGTGGTTGAAGTTCTCCATTGATCTGCTCTTTTTCTATCTTCTCTTGGACTCTGCTCCCTTCATCTCTGATTGTCTTCAACTCTTCTTTCTGAATAGTTTTTTAAAACAAACCAAAGTTGCCTGTGAGCTGGAAAGGTGTCGCCCACTGCAACATTTTAGCCCCGACTTCCTACACATCACCAGGATTTGGGCTCATGTCTTCTCATTTCATTTGTTGTGAACAGAAACTTAGATTTGGCTCTGTGATTACCCTTTGGCATTTATGCGTTTATGGACTCATTCATCCATTTAGCAAATATTTAGTGAGCTCCTATGATGTGCCGGGTACCATGCTGGGGGTCAAGGGTAAAACCAGGTTCAGTTCTATCCTCCTAGCACTGAGAACCTTGAAGAGAAGACAGACTGTTCCAATAGACAACTGGATAACTGCGATGTATGCTTATGCATGTACTGTGGGAGGTGGTGGTGATGGTGTTGACAATGGTGGTGATGATGGTGGTGGTGGTAATAGAAGGGACATATTGTACTACTAAAGAAGCCTATTTGTAGTCAGGGAAGTCAAAAGGATTCTTTCCCAAAGAATCAATATTTGTCCTGTGGTCTGAAGGATTAAGTAAAGAACATGGGGCGGATAAAGGGATGAATAGACCATGAAGGCTGCCAAGAAGTCTTTCTCTGAACCTCATTTTCCTAGTCCCAATCTGGACAAGTGAGTTTTGGTCAATAATTCCAAATTCTCATCCACAATGTAGAACAGCCACTGAAAAATTTCAACCCGTGAAAAGCTCAAATATGTAGTTGAAAAATTCTGTATGTAAACATTTCATAGGTATTTTACATAAATCTTTTAAAAGAAAAGCATATTATGGAGCACTATAAGTAGTAGCCATAGACTTGTACTGTTGTGTTCAGTCGCCAAGTCGTGGTGAACTCGTGGACTGTAGCCCACCAGGCTCCTCTGTCCATGGGATTTCCCAGGCAAGAATACTGGAGTGGGCTGCCATTTCCGACTCCAGGGGATCTTCTCTACCCATGGATCGAACCTCCGGTATCTCCTACATTGGCAGGCAGATTCTTTACCACTGAGCCACCTGGGAAGCCTATATATTTAGTGGCCATTGATTGAGAAAATTCATAAAAACACTAGTATAAGCTTGATGTTTTAAATGACTTTGCTTTACATTCTTCATAAGAGCATTATACAGATTTGAAAATTAGCTAGATATATATGCAGATATTAGTCACCTTCTCTACAGCAAGTGGATGGCGGGTTCATCTAAGGATTGAAGAACTTACTGGGGCAAATTCATGTAGCTCACGCCCACCCCCGGCAGCCTGTGGCTCACAGGCTGTGAACAAGAGGAGACATCTGTTACTTGTTTGTGCCGCTCCTCATCTGTTCATTTTGTGAACTGCTCCCCACCCCCTGTGATTCTGAGGTACCTATCCATCAAGGTCCCCTCTACTGCCCTCTCAGGTGTGGGCTGGACAATTTCTTTGGGGAAGTGACATGGGAAATGGACAGAGCACAGACCTGCCCTCTTAGATTTCCCCGGCTTCTCTTAGAAGCCAAGGGTCACCCTCCCATTGTGTAGAGGAGAGATTCTTCTAGGAATAAAACCTGGAGACAAAGAATGAACCCATGGCTTCAGGGGAGATAGAGGCCATTTAGCCTCTGGACTTCCTGTGTATGAGCTAATCATTTTGTCTTCCTTCTCCCACCATCTCAAACCAGTGCGAGCTGGTTTTCCATGACTGACTGCTGGGAATAAGCTTGACTATGATTACCATTTCCGCTAGTCCAAGCATTTACAGGTTTGTGCCTATAGTCAGAGAGTCCATTAGGACAAAGGAGCTCACGGCAACATGAAAAGTCAGTTATTACACAGAAATCATTACTACACTGAGAGTCAGTTTTTACATGGAGTCCACAATGGCACAAAGAGATCATTATTACATAAAGAGACCACAGAGTGAATTATTACAGGAGGAGTTTATTACACAGAGTCATTTGTTAAGCAGGGAATCTATTATTATACAATAGCCCACTCATACTCAATAGCCCACTCTTATACTGAAAATTGTTACACAGATTCCATCAGGACACAGGGAAATAATTACACAGTCATAATACATTGGAGAACCCTGTTTGTTTAACCACCATGTCCTATTACCCTATTTCTGGATTCCAGTCATTTCTGAGAGGCAACCCTTCTCTCTAAGAAAGATTCCACAGTGCCTACAGAGGAGTGAAGTGTCCAGGCACAAGTCGTGGGGATTGTTCAAAGAAGGAAAATATACACCGAAAAGGCTAGCAATGTATAATGTGTGGGGGAGAAACAGGAAACAGAACTGCCTGTGGACCTGTGTCCAACACCGCCATTTGTTAGCTATTTCACCTTGACCATTGGCCTAATGTCTCTGTACCTTGGTTTCTTTCTCCATAAAACAAAGTTCTTAATGGTTCCTACCTCACATACCACATCTCCGGCTTCTCCAGTGGTCAACTGTATTTTTCTTGTTGTTAGTAATAAAGACTGTATTAACTTCCTAGGACTACTATAACAAATAACCCAAACTTGGTAGCTTAAACAATAGAAGTTTTTACTTTCTTGAAGATCTGGAGGCCAGAAGCTGGGAATCAAGCTATCATAAGACTGGTTCCTTTTGGATGTCCTAGGGCGAACATGCTCCATCCCTTTCTCTTCATTCCTATTGGCCACTGGGCATCCTTGTTGAACCTTAACCTGTAGACCCCCCACTCCAGTCTCTGCTCTGCCTTCCTATCACCTCCTCTGCATCTCTGTCTTAAATTTGTCTTCTACTGATCAATGTTTCCATGGAATCTACGAGTATAACCACTAATCTATACTCCATATCTCAAATCTTTCTCTTACAAGGATACCTGCCAAGATGGAGGGCCCACATTTCAAAATCCATAACTTAATGAAATCTGCAAAGACTCTTTCTCCAAACAGGGTCAAATTCAAAAGTTCTAAGGAATAGGATATCAGTGTGTGTGTGTGTGTGTGTGTGTGTGTGTGTGTGTATCAGTGTATGTATATATATATATATATCAGTGTGTGTATGTGTGTGTGTATATATATATATATATATACATGTTAGTATCCTTATTCAACCCACTACATAGATGGTCATCTTCAATTGCAAAAATTAGTAAATCACTTTTATAAACAGAACTATATATATATGTATATATATGTGTGTGTGTATATATATGTGTGTGTGTATATATATATATCTTGCTCACACCTCTCATGTAACTACTTCTTATTTCAAAAAGCCCTAAAGGATCCATGTTTCTGCTTGTGGCAGGATATGTAAATCTATAGCAATTATTACCTTGATGAAAAGAGTACATGATAAGTCTTAATACAATTGCAAGCTCTGAAACCAAGGACTAATTTTAAGCAGTAAATGACATTAACCTGTGTTCCCAGGAGTACATTAGGATTTTCAAAATACAGCACTTTCTCCTTGCACTGCCTGCATACAAATGGGACTCAATTTATTGCAAATGGTATTCCTGAGCCCAGCGCCAGTGACATAATTAAGAAATGTATTCAGCCTATTACTAATTTAACAGTGTTCGGGGTTCTTATCAAAAAGCCGTGCGTCTCCCCACAGTGTCGCCATCAAATTTATGCATTGTAAATACAAATATATTTTATTCATAGTGGATTCTTGCAACTTCAATTATGCAATAAGTATTTATTTGGAATTCATTCTTTTCCCCCCATTTGATAGCCATCATTAATTCATGTGAAACTGATTAAGCCTCTTGTAAAGCTCCAGCAAACACCTTAGAAGACAAACTCAATTTGTAAGGATGTAGCTATTGTCATGATTCTTTCAAATGAAGAAAAAGATAGCCCCTGGACCAAATAACTTCAGGGCTGGCTGGTGCTTAGCAAAATGGTAGAATAGGATAAGTTGATTTTTGTGGCACCAGTTTTATTGTTGATGGGGGTATCCTTCTCCCCTCCCACAGCATCCAACTCCCATATCCAACTGGTATCCAAGAGGCCTCTCTAACATCTCCCTGACATGTTCTTTCCCCAGTCTCCCTCAGCTCCTTAAATGGAAACACCATAGAGCCAAGTGTTGCAGGAAGGGGGACCTCTTTCAGGGCCTTTGTGGGCGCTTGTTTAACACTGGGAAATGAATTGTCCAAGGAGACATACACGCACTGACAAAGCAAGAGACATTGGGAAAGGGTGCTCAGGCGGAGAGCATTAGGGTAAGGGAACCCAGGAGAGTTGCTCTGCCAGATGGCTCAAAGTCTCGGGTTTTATGGTGATGGGGTTAGTTTCCAGGTTTCTGTGGCCAATCATTTGGACTCAGGGTCCTTCCTGGTGGTGCAGGCATTGCCCAGCCAAGATAGATGCCAGCCAGAAGGATTCTGGGAGGTGGAAGGACACGTGGCATTGCCTTTTGATGTTTCCTGAACTCTTCCGGTTGGTGGTGGCTTGTTAGTTCCGTGTTTCTTACTAGAACCTCCGCTCATAAAATAACTCATTAAAATAGTTACTATGGTGGCTGGCCAAGGTGGGTTGTTTCAGTCAGTGTGCTTCCCCTAACACATGTTCATGCCTTCCCCTTGCTTTCAGCAAAAATTTTCTTGGAAGAGGGGAGAATGTCTCCCAGAAGAAAGATGGCAACCACTGCTACTTTGGGGTTCTTGCCTGGAGAATCCTAGGGATGGGAGACCTGGTGGGCTGCCTTCTATGGGGTCACACAGTGTCGGACACAACTAAAGCGACTTAGCAGCAGCAGCAGCAGCTACTTTGGGGTAAAAATAGAAGAAATTAAAGGAGGGCTGCTATTTCAAATGGGCCCATCTGGCAGCTCTGAGAAGATGACCCTGGGATAGAGAAGTAAATGAAATGCAGGAATCAACAGATGCCTGGAGGAAGGGCGAGCTTGGTAAACTTGTATGCCCAGGAAAGCACCTAAAACCAGGTGCCAGGATAATAATGGTTAGGAAACTGTGACAAGATGCTAATTAAATGCCCATGGGGGTTCATTGAAAATGGGTTTAAAGGCCTGTGCTGGTCACAGAGAAAAGCCAGATTCCTTCTCTCTTTAATGATGCTACCATTTTCTGAAATGAGGCCTCTTAGGCAGAGCCTGGAGTGAATGCATTTCAAAGGAGACGGTTTGACACATCATCAAAGCAAGTGGTTGGAACCCTCAATCCAGGGAAGGGAGGTGAGAGACAGCCAGCCCCCAGGTTCCAGGCCCCCATCTCTCCAAACCCCTGGCCCCATCCCATTTGAAGATGGCACACTGGCAGACTCTCTTATCACGAAGCACAGACAATGCTTCTGCCAAATCTTTCAGCTTCTCTGAATGATTGTCCAAAGCCCACTCTCTCCCAGGACCACAAATCTCCTTCTGGGAGAAATGATCTTGAGCGGCTTTCATGACAAGCTGACTTGCTGAGAATTCCTCTCTCCTCCTCCGCACACCTAGTTGTTGACTCAAATGTCACTTCCATGGGGGATTATGTCCTGATCAAATAGACAACATTAGGTCTCCTTGTCATGGACTCTCGGGGCTTCTTAAGAGCCTCCCAGTGCCTAGTTTGATGAGACAATGTGGTTAATGTCTAGTCAAGCTGTAACCTCCAGGAAACTCAGGTTGTATTGCTAAAAGGTAAAGGTTTAAAAAGGATAAAATTGTGAGTCTCTTACAAATGAACACATCTCAAAAATTTTTACTTAACTCTTTCATTTATAAAGGAACCAGGAAGATGTTAATACTCAGAGGAGGATCCAAAGGGCTGAGAAACATACAGGCATCAGGAATGTTGGGGGGGGAATGCAGAAATAGTGGCAAAACTAGCAACACTGGTCAATATCCACAGGGCAAGAATCAATTGCATTCCCTGGGACACAATTTGCATTTCTATGAACAAGAGTCATTTGCATTGCTATCAGCTTTCTACAATTTACAGAGCTGTAAAATAGCTCAAAGACAGGGAAAGAGTGAGATAGTGCAGAGAAGGCCAGATAGGACCCCCCAGTCATCTTTCTGGCTCTTGTCAAAGTGTTTCACAGGTTTTCTCAATTTTGCTCATCTTGTTTGCTTCCCACTGCTTTGACAAAGCTCACAACACAGCAGATCCTTGGTGAATATTTATTAAATGAAAGGCAGTGTGGTGAAACAGGAGGGAAAGGAGCAGGGCACAATCTTTAAAAAAAAAAAAAAATGACATAACCCGAGACAGGACATAAATCAATTAGAACCAAATAGGTCCAAGATGGTGAATAAGTTGACTTCCACTAGACCCTAAGCCTCAGTTTCTGCTCACTGTTACATATCAGCAAGTCGAATAACAGACTTACAGGTGCCATGACAGCTAAAGTCAACCACAAAGGTCAAAAAGTGGGCTGTGGCCCCATCCCTGGAAATCCTCACCCTCCTGCCAAAAAGCTAGAGTCCTCCTCCCACTTATTAGTCTATGGAATTACCCAATCCTATAAGAACTGACAACCCCCTACCCTGGTGCCACTCTTGCCTTCTGAGATGGCCCACACTCTTGTCTGTGGAGTGTGTTTCTCTAAATAAATCCTCTTCTTACCTACCACTTTACCACTCACCAGATTCTTTCTGCAATGAGACATCAAGAACCTGATCCTCACTAAGTCCTGAGACCACGTGTGATCTCAGTTAAAAAACCCTTGAGTTCAGACCCATGGGTTCAGGTTCCAATTAGATTACACAGTTCCAAATGTATTTATTGAATACAAAATATATTTTGTATTCAGTGGGGGTGGTTCTCAATCTGAACCTATGTACATTTCCTCAGAAAGCATGTCTGCTCCTGTCTAACGGACAGGCGAAGAGGTTCCACCAAGATCTTGGGAGAAAACATCGTAAATAACACACTTGCTGCTACTGCTGCTGCTAAGTCACTTGAGTCGTGTCTGACTCTGTGCGACCCCATAGACGGCAGCCCACCAGGCTCCCCCGTCCCTGGGATTCTCCAGGCAAGAATACTGGAGTGGGTTGCCATTTCCTTCTCCAATGCATGAAAGTGAAAAGTGAAAGTGAAGTCGCTCAGTTGTGCCCAACTCTTAGCGACCCCATGGATTGCAGCCCACCAGGCTCCTCCATCCACAGGATTTTCCAGGCAAGAGTACTGGAGTAGGGTGCCATTGCCTTCTCCGCTGTTTTAATATATGGATGCCTTAAAAGAGGTTAGATGCTCCAGACACACTTAGGAAAACAGTTTTCTAAGGAGATCATGAATGCAAAAACGTTTTGGAAATGGTAAAATGCTAAAGTATTGGAGGATGAGATAATAAAGCATTCATTCCAAATTTGTGTCACATGGATTTAGACTCAGGAAGATATTGACTCAGCCAAGAAAAAAATTTTGTACCCCCCACTTTCACTTTAGCACATAATTTAGGAAACAAAACCTTGCCCCCCTTTTCATCCCTTTGATCGCATCAATAAACACTTACCAGTTCCTGAATCTCATCTCTAGCTTCAAAGTGCCTCACTCATACTGGTTCTCTCTAAGACCCTGGAAGGAAGCTTGGCAATGTATTTGATTACACTTTTTTTCCCCCTAAAATATCAAAGGCTAACTATTCTACCTGGTATTGGTTAAAATTATTGATTATATTTTATCAATACCTCCATCACATTTCCCTTTGTGTTGGGTGGCATTCCAAAGGCACAGGCATTCACAGGGAGGGATCTATCAAAGAGAACTTGACTTGGGGATACATTTAATTGGGATTTTTTTTCAGTCATTGCCATAGAGAATTAAATTACTGTTATATCCCAGTATAGGAATGGCTTCAAGGAATATGGGTATACTCATTCCATTGTGTACGGTCACTAGGAGTCATGATACAAAAATTATAGGAAGAAGTTATATCATGATATACCTGAATTCTATAGCCCCCAGATCTGGAAATACATAAATAGGGAGAGAAAAAAACATGATTTGAGGTTTAAGGAGGTAGATGCTAGTCTGTGGGAAATTCCTGCAGTCATTAAATGTGTAAAATTCTTATGTCACTGATTTGGTTCTCATTGATATATATGGTTCTCATTGATATTGACTCAAAATGGAATTGACTACCAACAGTGAAAGTGAAAGTGAAGGTCTCTCAGTCATGTCCAGCTCTTTGTGACCCCATGGACTATATAGTCCATGGAATTCTCCAGGCCAGAATACTGGAGTGGGTAGCCATTTGCTTCCCCAGGGGATCTTCCCAACCTATGGATCAAACCCAGGTCTCCTGCATTGCAGGTGGATTCTTTACCAGCTGAGCCACCAGGGAAGTCTGACTACCAACAGGGATACACTCAAAAAAGATACAGCTTATACAATTTTAAATGCTACATACTTTTTCCAATTTAAATTTTTAAAAATAAATATTTTAAGTAGATGTTATCAAAATTCATGTGGTTTTAAGGCATAAACCTACAAAACAGTGAGAATGTGGTCACATGTTTTATCAGGTATGGTCATCAATAATAATAGAAAAACATCTCAAATCAACAAAACAATTATCTTTCTTTTCTATGAAAAACATCCCCAAATGGTCATTCTAAGAAAAAGCAATCAAAGAATATGCAGCTAAAAGGTGTAAGAAAAAAGTATCCTGTAGGTGTGTCAGAAAGCTAATAAAGAGAAAATAGTACATCATTTCTCTGGATTCTGTGATGCTTTGTGCTTTTTGTTGGCTTGTAAAAATCTGTAATTTGCTGTGATTTATGTTCTCATTCTAAATAAATATCCACTTTCACAACATATTTTTTGCTCATGATTTTATAATTTTTTTTCCCCCTTAAAGATGGCCTTGGATGAAGCATAACTGTCAGGTCCTACACAGCTTGGACCTGGATGTTCTATTGGTATGGGAGAGTGGGGGTCATTCCTTGGCCCACTCCATCCCTTATTCTCACCCATCACTGATTCCCTCACTCCAAGAGTGGGAGAAGGAAAGGAAGTCAGAAACATCATATTATGGAACTTCCCTGGTGGTCCAGTGGTTAAATCTCCATGATTCCACTGCAGGGGGCACAGGTTCAAATCCTAGGCGGGGAACTAAGATCCCACATACTGCCTGGCATGGCCAAATTTTTTTTTTTATTAAGATTAAAAAAATTAATACTAATTACAAAAAAAGAAACATCATATTATACAACACTTGATAATTCTAAAACCTTTTTAAAAATAGTATTTGCATAGCTGCCATAATGTAAATATGTCAAAATGGCAACATCAAAATATCAAACTTCATACAAAACAGACCCATGACACACTCCATCTGAGTCCAAAGCTCTACTAACACAAGCTTCCCTTTCCATCAACATGGGAGCAGCCTGTGTGTCGTGGAGGAAATTCCCAAATAATTTAGATTTGTTAGGTAGAAGGGGGCTTCCCAGGTAGTACTAGTAGTAAAGAGCATGCCTGCCAATGCAGGAGAGGTAAGAAATGCAGGTTTGATCCTTGGGTTGGGAAGATCCCCGGAGGAGAAAATGGCAACCCACTCCAGTATTCTTACCCGGAGAACCCATGGACAAAGGAGGCTGGAGGGCTTCGGTCCACAGGGTCGCAGAGTTGGATATGACTGAAATGACCTAGCATGCATGCACACAGGCAGAAGGTCTGCCCCCAGATACCCACATCCGGATCCCCAGAACTTGAGGATACATCACCTTCCATGACAAACGGGGAGGAGCGTTTCAGATAGAGTTGAGGTTGCTAACCACCTGACCTTGAGATGGAGCAGTTATCCTGGATGGGCTAGATGAGCTCAATATAATCACAGGAATCCTTCTACATGAAGGGGAAAGAAGTGAGTCAAAGAAAGAGATATGGCCACAGAAGCAGGTCAGAAAGATGCTGTTACTGACTCTGAAAATGAAGGAGCCACAAGCCCAGGAATGCAAGTGGCCTTGAGAAGCAGGAAAAGTCAAGGAAATGGATTCTCCCCAAGAACTTACAGAAAGGAATGTGGCCCTGCCAAACCCTGAATTTCAGCCCAGTGAGACAGGTGTCAGATTTCTAACCTACGGAAGTGTAAGATATTCAATTTGTACTGTTTTAAGCCACTAAGTTTTTAGTAATTTGTTACAGCAGCCATAGGAAATTAATACACTAAACATTTGAGTAATGGAGACCCTGAGATATGGATCAGATACGTTAAATTTTTTTGGTTATAAATGATAGAAAACACATTGTTGGTGTTTAGTCACCCAGTCATGTCCAGCTTTCTTTTGCAACCCCATGGACTGTAGCCCATCAGGCTCCTCTGTTCATGGGATTTCCCAGGCAAGAACATTGGGAGAGGTTTCCATTTCCTCCTCCAGGGGATCTTCTTGAACCAGAGATCGAACCCATGTCTCCTGTGTCTCCTGCATCGGCAGGCAGATTCGTTACCACTGAGCCACCTGGGAAGCCCCAGAAAACCCATTAGAAGATCAAGCCTGCCAATTTTAAAGGATATCAACCCTGAATATTCTTGGGAAGGACTGATGCTAAAGCTGAAGCTCCAATACTTTGGCCACCTGATGCAAAGAGTCAACTCACTGGAAAAGACCCTGATGCTGGGAAAGACTGAGGGCAGGAGGAGAAGGGGACGACAGAGGATGAGATGGTTGGACGGCATCATCGACTCAATGGACATGAATTTGAGCAAACTCCGGGAGATGGTGAAGGACAGGGAGGCCTGGCATGCTGCAGTCCATGGGGTCCCAAAGTCAGACATAAATAGTGACTGAACAACAACAAGCAATAACGAGAGGAATGTATTGGTGGGCATAATAAAAAGAAATCCAATTCCACACCATGAATGAACCAGTAAGTGGAGCCAGAAGGGCTGGAAGAACCCCATTGGCTTGGCCAAAGTCACGTGCTGTGATGCACCCCACACCCTTCCAAACAGGGGCTAAGTCAGCATCACATGGGTCCCCAGATGGAAACCAGGTTTCTTTGGACAGGAAGGAGGAAAAGCCAATTATGAGGTGACTGCCACCAACACAGTGTATCTTTTCATTTTCTTTTACCCAGTCTGTAAAAATAGGCATTAAATCTGACCACTGCAGACACATGAAAACAAAGCAAGAAAAAAAAAAAATTTGTTGACACTGGAACACCCATCTTCCGGGTGACTGATCGACTATTTTCTTAATTATTTGCTCTTACTTTCACTCCAGTTGAAATAGTCGGATATTCTGCCCGAGAGGTTGATTGATAAACCTTCAAAAGCTGGTTGTCTTTAAAGGATTCATCCGAGTCCTTTTCAGTGTTCTTTTGTTTGTTTCTGTAGCTTTAAAGGGCGCCAAGTCAGAGTTCCTTTTGGTTGATTCTCTCCACTAGATGTTTAGTCGCTATTGTTTTATTGCAATCTATTTATAAGAAATGGGCGATCCACCTCCCCCAACAGCCCCAGGATGCCAGGAGCCCTGGGCTGTGCTTGCTTATTGCTCCTTTGTGTACTGGAACCTGTCCTTGAGATTCCACTGCCAACGTAAGGGATTAAGGGGCTAAGTGAGTCTGACTAGAGTAGGAATCTTTCAAATATGCTTCTCTCGCCCAGCTCTTTTGCAGGCAATTTTTATTTAACACACACACACACACGCACAGAGAAGGCCGTTGTTACAGCCTGGTAACCAAACAATTACATTTCCCAAGATCCACTCAATTTCTTTTTATGCCATCTTGGAAAAATAGAAAAAGATACAGGTATAACAAATGTAATTATCTAAATATACATATTTCCATTCGTTAGTAATCTGCTCCTCTCCTTTGATCAAAAGTCCCTCAAAGGAAGAGCTAGCCATCCGTTCTGCCACACAAACAATGCATTCTCAGCAGCAGTGGAACAGAATCTGCTCAATTGCCTGGAAACCATTTCTGTCAGAAGTGTTTTAGTTCCGACCCAGGTGACGGTCAGAACCACTTCTTACTCGGGAAGGACTCTAGTGCAGGGAGAGCTTCTATGCCTAAAGCCTGGACATCTGGGGATTTCTGGAGTGCAAGAAAAAGTGGACCCATCTCTAAAGGCAGCCTACTGTCCCTCCGGACCGCTCCCCACAAAGGAGGGCTCGGGAATCAAAGGCCCTGACACACAACCACTCAAACCACTAACGTCAAGCCAATGTCTTGGTCCGTCACACAAAATGGTAAAAATGATGATGATGATGCTCCTAGGACTCTCAGTCATGGTGCACTTTGCACATGCATGCACGCTCACTCAGTCACGTCTGACTCTGTGACCCCATGGACTGTAGCCCGCCAGGCTCCTCTGTCCCTGGGATTCTCCAGGCAAGAATACTAGAGTGGGTTGCCATGCCCTCCTCCAGGGGATCTTCGTGACCCAGGGATCAAACCTGCATCTCCTGTGGCTCCTGCATTGGCAGGCGAATTCTTTACCACTGAGTCACCTGGGAAGCCCTGCGCTTTGCACATGTTAAATCTCCAAATGGCCAGGAAGCAAACATCAACATCATGCCTGCTTTACAGCTGAGGAAGCCTAGTTCTAAAGCGCTTCAGCAGTGCTCCTCTTATCACTGGGTTTCTCAGTCCCGGCACTATTAACATCTCGGGTTGAATTTTCCTGGACATTGCGGGATATTGAGCAGCGTTGCTGGCCTCTTTCTAGTAGCAAACCCCTCCTCCAGCTGTGATGATAAAAAAGCCTCCAGATACAGTCCCCCCAGCTGGGATCTGCATTATGGCATTGATCAGTAGTGGGATCTAGATTTGAGCTCGCTTATTTAATTGCTCAAAATTAGAGCCTCAATTCACTATATCACCAGAGTATCAATGACTCATTCTGGATCAATAGCTAAAATACATCTCTCTTCAACCTACATGTGTGTGTGCTCAGTCGCTTAGTCATGTCCAACTCTTTGCAACCTCACAGACTGCAGCCCACCAGGATCCTCCTCCCCAACCTGGACCCAGTGATTGGATCAGGGAAGGGATGAACCAGCCAAACCAACCAGAAGCTTCCCTTTCAACCCTTAATTGGGTTAATATGGCATGTGCAGAGAATAAGAAACAAAATGAACAATGGCTGTCTATTAAATGGTCTGGGTGGCAGGGTTGTAGTGTCTGTAGGTAACAGCTATCAGGGATGGGGTGAAGATTTACATTGGGGTCAGAATTTGGAGAGCCTTAAATAGTATTCTGCTGCTGCTGCTGCTAAGTCACTTCAGTCATGTCCGACTCTGTGCGACCCCACAGACAGCAGCCCACCAGGCTCCACCGTCCCTGGGATTCTCCAGGCAAGAACACTGGAGTGGGTTGCCATTTCCTTCTCCAACGCATTAAAGTGAAAAGTGAAAGTGAAGTCGCTCAGTCGTATCTGACTTGTAGTGACCCCATGGACTGCAGCCTACCAGGCTCCTCCGTCCATGGGAGTTTCCAGGCAAGAGTACTGGAGTGGGTTGCCATTGCCTTCTCCATAAATAGCATTCTAATGTAATTCAATTTGTAAAAATAGATATTGAAAGCCTGGTATGGAACAAACAGAGTTCTATAGGCTGAATCGAGAGGAGTAACACATACAGAGCTCCGACCCTCAAGAGAATGTGATCAAGCAGGATCACGTACAAGGTGCTAATTGCAGTATAATGTGTAATTAATTCTCTCACGCAGGTATATAAAGGAGGATTGGAGCAAATACCTAATATCCAGTGGGAAGTATAAAAAAATTGTGACAAACCAATGAGAAGCAGAGTAGAAAAATTTTCCAGGCACCAGGAACGGCATAAGCAAAGACTTGGACTCCTGATAGATTTTAGCCTGTTTGGGGAGTTCGGATAAATTCAGTATGGCCAAATTGTAAGACTAAATGGGGAAGAGTGATGGAGGTAAAGCCTAAAAAAGCAGTGGCTTAGTTTGAAAGAAAAAAAAGGAATAAAAAGAAAAAGAATGCTTAACTTATTGGGAAGGGAATTACACATTTTTGAAAAATTACAGTGTAGTGTTTGATCACAGTAATAGTCAGTGCCCATTTTATTTGTTGTTGTTGTTAACTGGAGGATACTTGCTTTACAATTTTGCGTTAGTTTCTGCTGTACAATGTGAGTCAGTGCCCATTTTAAATGTCCATGATGTGTAATGTATAATCAGCATTCTGCATGTATCATTCCTTATAAGTTTAAAGTCAGTACAGTTGCTGCTGCTGCTACTAAATCATGTCCAACTCTTTGTGACCCTGTGGACTGTAGCCCACCAGGCTCCTCTGAATATGGGATTCTCTAGGCAAGAATACTGGAGTCAATTGCCATGCCCTCCTCCAGGGGATCTTCCTGACCCAGGGATTGAACCTGTGTCTCTTACGTCTCCTGAATTGGCAGGCAGGTTCTTTACCACTAGCGCCATCTGGGAAGCCCAGTTAAGTTTCTACTTTCTATTAAAGGGCCATATGCATAGAATATACGTGTAACAAAATGAAACTTTATCTCTAATATAGGAACCTTTTGTAATCCACACCAGCTTGGTCTAATACAACTTACTGTGATGATGTAAAACTTCCATACCATGTTATCTGATATGGCATCCTCAAGGCACAGATACAAACTCCAATACGCTGGCCACTTAACGTGAAGAACTGACTCATTGAAAAAGACCCTGATGCTGGGAAAGATTGAAGGTGGGAGGAGAGGTAGACAACAGAGGATGAGATGGTTGGATGGCATCACCGACTGTACGGACATGAGTTTGCACAAGCTCAGAGAGTTGGTGATGGATAGAGAAAACTGGTGTCCACAGGGTTGCAAAGAGTCAGCCACAACTGAGCGACTGAACTGAACTGAGGCATACACAGTCATAAAGTACTTGAAATGTGTCCAGGACAACAGAGGAATGGAGTGTCTTATTGTGCCTAATTTAATTTGCTCAATTTAAATTTAGGCTTAAATACTCAGAAGTGGTTAGTGGCTACCATTTTGGATAGCACAGGTCTAGACAAAGCAAATACATGGATACAAGATATGAAATTTGACAGAAATTAATTAGAGCACCATCATAAGAATGAACAAGTGTGGCAACTTATTGGAAGGTGCTGTGTCAAATGGGAATGCCATTAACTCCTTCTTTCTGAAAGGGAGATAGAGAGAAAGAAAGAGCCTGGGAATTGTCTCTTCCTAGAATTAATTACCTTCTGATTACTTGCCTGGAAAATCCCATGGATGGAGGAGCCTGGTAGGCTGCAGTCCATGGGATCGCAAAGAGTCGGACGCGACTGCTCGACTTCACTTTCACTTTTCACTTTCATGCACTGGAGAAGGAAATGGCAACCCACTCCAGTGTTCTTGCCTGGAGAATCCCTGGGACGGGGGAGCCTGGTGGGCTGCCATCTATGGGGTCACATAGAGTCAGACATAGCTGAAGCGACTTAGCAGCAGCAGCAGCAGAATTAATTACCTTCTGGTTAGAGTCATTGAAAGAGTCAAGTTGAACACAGATAGGCTTTGAAAGCAATAGAAATGAAAAAGCAAATGTTAAGACAAAGCTTACACATCAACCTTCTTGTAAGTGTATTGATCTCTTACAGAATAATCTTTTGGAAAGATGTACACAGTCCAGGGTACTTAAGGAATAAAAACCTGTATCTGAGATGAGCGCGTCTTCCGTTAGACTATCTGGCACCCCTTTCCTGTTCTTCTCATAACAGCACCGTTTGTTTTTTCCTATGGGGACCTGTCATTTCCATATTCCACGTGTGCCTAATAGAGTTAAATCTCAACCCACAGTCTTGATACAAAGCCCTGACTGGTCAGTGAGAATACTTCCCCCATCTGGACCCAGTGATTGGTCAGAGAAGGGATGAACCAGCCAAGCCAACCAGAAACTTCCCTTTCAACCCTTTCTAGAGGCTAGAATTCACTCTGAAGCCAAAAGCTAAAGATACTGTAGGTGTGACATTGCCAGTGATCATCTCCTTATTTGTCCAAGAGAGAAGCCAGTCAGAGGCAGAAACAGAGACACAGAAAGCCCTGGGGACACAGTTCAAATCCACTCATCCCCCATCCCCCATGCCTGAAGTGTCTGATTAGCCCCTGGGAATTCCTTTTTGTGTGAACTAATCATTCTCTTGAGAGTCCCTTGGACTGCAAGGAGATCCAACCAGTCCATTCTGAAGGAGATCAGCCCTGGGATTTCTTTGGAAGGAATGATGCTAAAGCTGAAACTCCAGTACTTTGCCCACCTCATGTGAAGAGTTGACTTATTGGAAAAGACTCTGATGTTGGGAGGGATTGGGGGCAAGAGGAGAAGGGGACGACAGAGGATGAGATGGCTGGATGGCATCACTGACTCGATGGACGTGAGTCTGAGTGAACTCTGGGAGTTGGTGATGGACAGGGAGGCCTGGTGTGCTGTGATTCATGGGGTCACAAAGAGTCGGACACGACTGAGGGACTGAACTGAACTGAATCATTCTCTCTTTTAAAAGAACTTGGATTGACCTGAATTTCTGCCAGTTGCAAATGCAAGAGTAATACATTGGCCCACAGAAGGAACAGATCCTGAGACTTGATAGATGTATTTTCCCTTTGTGTGTACAAAGTCACTTCAGTCATGTCTGACTCTTTGTGACCCCATGGACTATAGCTCACCAGGCTCCTCTATCCATGGAATGTTTCAGGCAGGAATACTGGAGTGGGTTGCCATTTCTTCCTCCAGGGGATCTTTCCGACCCAGGGATCGAACCACTGTCTCCTGTGTTTCCTGCACTGAGAGGAAGATTCTTTACCACAGAACCACTGGGGAAGCCCCCCTCTTCACCCTACTGCCCAAAGTACTGCTTCCCTTCTTTCCACACAGCCACCTTCACCAGATTTTTTTTTTTTTTCCCATTCCTTCACTCTCATTTGGCTCAGATGGTAAAGCATCTGCCTGTAATGCAGTAGACCTGGGTTCAATCCCTGGGTTGGGAAGATCCCCTGGAGGAGGAAATGGCAACCCACTCTAGTATTCCTGCCTGAACATGCAACATATTTTTGCATATAATTGGTCATTGTTGCGTGTATGCTCAGTCATGTCCGACTCTTAGTGGACTGCAGCCCACCAGGCTACCCTGTCCATGGAATTTTCTAGGCAAGAATACTGCAGCGGTTTGCCATTTCCTTCTCCCAGGGGTCTTCCCAACCCAGGGATCAAACCTGAGTCTCCTGCAACATCAGTGCATTTTTTACCACTGCACCACCTGGGGATGCGTTGGTTACTTTCACTGTAAGACCCTTTTTTTTTGCCCTCTCACATTCCTCCTTCACTGCCAAGCTCAAATAGCTTCTCTGGAAAGCAACCCAAAGCCTACTCATCCAGAACATGTTTTTCTCTGCTCCATTCTCTTATAGTATTCTGTCTTTGAATACCTCTTTTAATCTACTCATCACCATCTGATTTTTATTACCTCTAATTGTGTCCAAGTCTCTCTCCCTCACTCACTTGCGACCCTTCCAAGGACACAGACTCTGTCTTATTCATCTTTCTTTTTCTTTTGCACTTAGCATGGGAGTTGCCCGCAATTGACACTAGAAAGTGTTTGTTGAATGGCATTGCAGCGCAAAGAAGTGTCTTTCAAAGACGTAAAAGAGAAAGAACAGTGACAGCTTAGCTGAAGAGAGCACAATGGGCTGAAAAGCCACCAGCTTTGATCAAAATGTGGCCCCAGGAACTCTCCAGCTGCTCATACCCGATTTCCTGGCATCTGTGGGAGTAGTGGATTCTCAGTAACAGTGTGATCAGGGCTCAGGGAGAGGAAAGAAAAACAGCAGTTAAGCAAAGGCGGTGGTTACACATGCTGTAGAGTATTAACATACAGCACAGTTCACTAACCAGAACACACACCAGAGGGAGGCTGAAAACCTTAGCAAAGCTGTGTCCTTTGCTTTACACATATTTTGAGTTTTGACACCTGGAAGCAGCCTGTCATGCTGTCTTTTTGTAGAAGACTGATGTGGAATAACATTTAAAACGATTGGAAGAGGTTAAAAATAACTAATCTCAAGCTTCAAGGAAAATATTAAAGTGTTTAGAATAACAGAATTTTCCTTATAGAAGGCATCACAGAAATCATCATTTTCAGGGATAGCAAATAAAAGAGATGTGCTGCTAACCTTCCTTTCCCAAGGTTATAGCAAATCATTTCAACTCAGTTGCCTAAGTATTTCTTGGAGAGTGAGGATATCTCAGAATCCTCAACGCAGTGTTAACACCATAATCGTTGACCAGTGAGATGACATTATTTTCCATCCCTAATCTAGTCCAACTGCCTCCCCTAGTGAGATGAAAGTACAGCCCAGAGAGGGGAGGGAAATTCTCCCTGATGACTGACTCAGTGAACCCGTGCAAACTTAGAACTACATCCCGGTTTAGTTAACTTTCTATATACCATGCCGCCCACTTATTTATTCCTTTCTTGGTCATGGCTCCTACAATAATATATGCATTCCAAACAAATCACTTTATGGTACCTCATCTAACATCAAGCCCAGCAAAAAATCTCACGGTATGTATGTTCCTTCGAGTTGAGAAAACAACATCTCTCTCACAGACATCACAAACCGTTTTCTGACCACCCCATGTTGCTGTTGTTGAGTTGCTAAGTCATGTCTGACTCTTTGCGACCCCATGGGCTGTAGCCCACCGGGGTCCTCTGTCCACGGGATTCTCCAGGCAAGAATATTAGAGTGGGTTGCCATTTCCTTCTCCAGGGGATCTTCCCAACCCAGGGACTGAACCTGTGTCTCCTGTATCTCCTGTACTGGCAAGCAGATTCTTTATCACTGAGTCACCTGAGAAGTCCGCATGACTTCATCCTCAGTTAAATCTTCATCCTCAATTAAATCAGTCGTTTCCTTGGCTATCAGCCTGCTTCTCAACATCTGATATGGCGGTGGTACAGGGCACTCCCTGGCAGGTATCTGATCAGAAATGAGCTTTGCTGAATGTCTCCAGGCCTCCGGCTTCCCCTGCCTGCAGCTGGCACCTCAAGGTTGCCCAGATCAAGCCCGGGGCTGCTGGAAAGGGCACAGCCTGAGTTCCAAGCACTTTAGTGCTTCCTCCCCTTTCCTTTCAGTGCAGCTGTTTGTAGAGTTTCCCAGAGGGAGAACTTGAAAGGGCCTCTTAATAACCTTGTTCAGAGCTCCAGAGGAGAAATTAAATCTTTCTGCAAATTCAGCATGGAGCCGATATTGGCGAGACAAGATCTCAGATGGCCTTTCTGGCACCTGGGCTATTTGGAAATTAACCCTTTGGTTTCTGTGAGTTATGAGACGCATCTGAGAGTGAAAGAGAGTGAAAGAGAAGAAGAGAGAGAGGCAAGAAAGAAGGAAGAAGGAAATGGTCTTTAAAAAAATTGTTTATTTTGTATTGGTGTATAGGCAGGAGATTAAACCAGTCAATCATAAAGGAAATCAGTCCTGAATATTCATTGGAAGGACTGTTGCTGAAACTGAAGCTCCAATACTTTGGTCACCTGATGAGAAGAGCCAATTCATTGGAAAAAGACCCTGATGCTGGGAAAGACTGAGGGCAAAAAGAGAAGGAAGCAACAGAGGATGAGATGGTTGGATGCCATCACTGACTCAATGGACATGAGTTTGAGCAAACTCAGGGAGAGAGTGAAGGACAGGCTGCTGCAGTCCATAGGGTCGAAAAGAGTCAGACAGGACTTGTCCACTAAACAACTGAATGAATAGCCAACCCTTGGTGGCTCAGTGATAAAAAGAAATCCGCCTGCTAATGCTGAAGATTTGGGTTCAGTCCCTGGGTCAGGAGGATTCCCTTGAGAAGGAAATGGCAATCCATTCCACTATCCTCGCCTGGAGAATCCCATGGACAGAGGAGCCTGGCGGACTACAGTTCAGGGGGTCACAAAGAGTTGGGCATGACTAAGCAACTAAATAACAACAAAGCACATTAACAAACAATATTTTGATAGTTTCAGGTGGACATCAAAGGTACTCAGTCATATAGTATACATGTGTCCATTCTCCCCCAAACTCCCCTCCCATCCAGGCTGCCACAGGTAATGATCTTTTTCAGCATCTATTCCTCTCTCATTTCTTGTGGGCACCATTCCCCTCCCCTCACTGCAAGGCTTCATGCTTCAAAAGAACATGCACCTACTTCAATTCCAGAGGTGAACATATGACCTGAGATGAACCAATAAAAATGCTTCATCGTTTCATCCATCTGGCTACAGTAATAGTGTCCAACCCAGGCTACTGAGAGGACCCTCTGACCCTTTGCTAAAATTAATTGAACTCATCTTCCTCTCTTCTGAGAATTTTCTGTTCTCATAGAAATCTTAGAGTTGGTGTCATCTGTGTTTTAGCCACTTAGGGAGCACCTTCCTGAAAATGAACCACACTCAGAGAAAAGCACAGTCCAGAGAATGACAAATGTTATCTGGTCACTGAAGCCGACCACGCCTGCACTTCACCCTTGTTCAATGCAATTACTTGGTGCAATAAATCTGTTTATTTGATTAGGCATGTTAGAGTTGGGTTCCTGTTACTCGTCATTTCAAACACCTGATTAATAAATATGCATATGAAAGACGAGGGTTACGGAGCCAAAAGTAATTGGTTAACTTGGGTGCAACAAAATTAAACACTGGAATGTTTTACTCATGACAATACGATTTCTCAGAAAATTGATTATGCTAATACATTCTGTGCTTTTTCTAAGACAGGATACAGACAGAAGCCCTGCCTAGAACTCTGCTGCCATGGTCTCATTTATTTCCTTTCATTTTATTTTTTAGCATGCATGCTTAGGCACTCAGTCGTGTCCGACTTTTTGTGATCCTATGGACTGTAGCCTGCCTGGCTGCTCTGTCCATGGGATTCTCCAGGCAAGAATACTGCAGTGGGTTACCATTTCCTACTTCAGAGGATCTTCCCAACCCAGGGATCAAACCCACTTCTCTTGTATCTCCTGCATTGGCAGGTGGATTCTTTACCACTAGCACCACTTGGGAAGACCAGGACACCAAAAATTAGCTAAAGCTTGTATATAGCACAGCCTAGGGCGATTGTTTATGACAATGAAAACACATACACTTTCAGAGAGAAAAACCATCAGTAATGTTAAATCTTATGTCTGAAATATACATATAGTAAAACATATATATATATATATGTTTGTAAATATATGAAATAAATAAATGACTCATTTAATTAAACTTTGATGTATCAATTTTAAATGATATTTAGTACATGTGTTTGTTAGGAAGGGAAATCTGGTACTAATTTCAAATCTCTTCTTTTTAACAATTTGCATAACACCCACAGTCTAGAGTGAATTATACTATAATAACTAAAATTGATTGAGTGAATATTATATAACTAAACACAATGCTCAGCCCTTTAGTGGCATTTATTCATTTCATCTCCACAGCAATGCAGTGGCTCCATTTTTATCCCATTTTACATATCAAGAAACTGAGGCTTAGGGAAGTGAAATGACATCCTAGTCACATGTTCATTGTAAACCTAGGACTCGATCTCAAATTTGTATGATTCCGTTGCTCACGTTTTTATTCACCACAATTAAAGAGCCCTCTTTGATCTAAATCCTTCCTGTGTTCTTAACAGGACCCCTATATTTCTTATTCATGCTTGTCTGCTTGAGAATGGTATTTTTTTTTATATAAATGTTCTCGTTATAAAGAATAGAAATGTATTAGGTTATGACATGTTTAATTTATGACAGCCTCTCTACTGTTCCTGCATCCCTGAAGAATATTTGCCATTGGGCGGATGATAACCCTGAGAAACTTCCTTGTGTATTTCCTATTCCCTTTGTCTGCTCACTAATCTGAGTACCCCACTGAGATGGACACAGGAATGTACTTCCCAGATTCTGCTTCATGTCAGGGCTTGCTGCCCAGCTGTGAGAAGGGTGGTCAGCAGCTAGCTCCAGATGTCACATGTTTCAGGGTCTGCCTGTCCCTGTAGAGTGAAGTCACACCCTTTCCCAGGGCAGCCTGACCCCAATGTCTAAGCGAGGGAGTTATTGTTCAGTCACTAAGTCCTGTCTGACTCTTTGTGACCCCCACGGGCCACAGCACACCAGGCTCCTCTGTCCTTCACTGTCTCCTGGAGTTTGCTCAAATTCATGTCCATTGAGTCAGAGATGCTATTTAACCATCTCATCCTCTACTGTCCCCTTCTCCTTTTACCTTCAATCTTTCCCAGCATCAGGGTCATTTCCAATGAGTTGGCTCTTTGCATCAGGTGGCCAAAGTGTTGGAGCTTCAGCTTCAGCATCAGCCCTTCCAATGAATATTCAGGGTTGATTTCCTTTATGATTGACTGGTTGGATCTCCTTGCTGTCCAAGGGACTCTCAAGAGTCTTCTCCAGCACCACAATTTGAAAGGATATATTTTCTGGTACTCAGCATTCTTTATGGTTCAATTCTCGCATCCATATGTAATGGTGAGAGGGTGGGGAGGTATAAAGTCCTAACCATTTCAGCTCAACATGGACAGTTCATGGGTAGCATCACTTCAGTTTCTCTATCTCTTTGGCCAAGGCTCTTGCGGGGGCCTGCATTCAACATTTCTCTGTGTCCAATTAAGCTCCCACCTTTGCATTTCACAGATACTGATTTCTAATAAACACCATGTTCCTCAGACTCCACCTCCATGCCTGCTTCTAGAGAATCCCACCGGCAAGACCCAGGAGCCAGCTTGAAGGCTCTGTGCTCTTACCCAACCCCTGATGGGGGAAATTGAGTTCCTAGATCCATCTGCCCACTAGACAAAAATGCAGGGAGCATGTCTAGTGCACCAGGTACTAGGAAAGGCAAATCAGGGACTTCCCTGGTGGTTGAATCTGCCTTTCAATGCAGGGGACATGAGTTCGCTTCCTGGTTTGGGATCTACAGAGCCCAGGCACTGCAACTAGAGAAACCTGTGTGCCATGAAGAAGATCCAGCACAGCCAAAAAAAAAAAAAAAAAAAGAAAGAGAAAAGAAAGGCAAATCATTTGATTAATTGAGCATTGACTATGGGCCAGATGTTGCACCGTGGAATGGAAATATCTTGGGTCTGTCAATCTCCTGCAAGGATCATCAACAGGGTGTGTGTGTGTGCCCAGCAGTGTCTGACTCTTTGCAATCCCATGGGCTGTAGCCCACCAGGCTGCCATGTCTATGAAATTTTCCAGGCGAAAATACTGGAGTGGATTGCCATTTCCTTCTCCAGCAGATCTTCCCAATCCAGGGATCCAACCTGTATCTCTTGTGTCTGCTGCGTTTGGCAGGCAGATCCTTTACTGCTAGTGAGGCAGGCTCCATTAGAGTGCAGTCTTTGGCTCAGTTACCAGAGGAGTAAGAGCAGACTGAGCATTCAATCTCCATTCTCTCCGACTCCAGCATGCCTGGGACTCTGGTCAGATAGACACACACACATCAGCTTCTGAGAGGCTTATGTTCCATCTACAGCTCTCCATGGAGCATCTGACTTACACATGTGCCGAATAGATTCCTTAGAAATAAAAAGATATCAAATTCAGGGCTCTTGACTCAGAATCAGTCTGTATCATCCTTGATCTGAGGGGGCCTTTTTCTGCAAAACTGTATGGTCCCGACTCAGGCAAACACTTCAGGACCTTGAGGGGGTGTCTTCAGTTTCTGAGTTTGGGGGTCCCTGCAGTAGGATCCAGGGAAAAGCAACTCATCTCTTTAGACTCCATTGCTCAGAGGACACTCCAACTGCCTTTCTCACTCTAGGTTCCTTTCGGTAATCCAGGAGAAAGTGTAATTCCACTTTCTCCTCTATGAACACATAAAAACGTTGTCAGATTAACAGGAACTCAATAACTAAAGACGTATTAATAAATAAAAATGATGATTCCTAGAAATGGTGGCATTTTTTAATGAGTTTTTTAGAAAATGGGCTTCAGTAGCAATAAGAAATAAAATAATAAAAGCAGTAATGCCCATGATCGTAACACACAGGACTTTCCTTGAACACTTGCTCCAAGCCAGGTGCTGAGCTGAACACCGAACACAACTTATCTCACGGAGTCTTCACAAAGACCCTTAAAGATGGATGTTGTTACCTCTGTATTTTGCAGACGAAAGACAATGTTTTGAGTTGTACTATCCAATATGGCAGCCGCTCGTCATATGTGGTGACTTCATGGGAACTTAAATTGATCAAAATGGAATAAAACTGACAATTCAGCTCTTCATACTCGCTGCCTATATTTCAAGTACTCAAAAGCTAAGGGAGGGTGGTGGGTACAGACTGGATAGGGCAGAATGTGGACATGTCCACTATCACAGAAAGTCCCATTAGCACTGCTCTGGAGAGTGTAAACACTCATCTGTCTTTAACAGATGAGATGGGCTGAGATTGGAAACCATGGCTGCCCCTGACATTCACATGGTTAAAGGTTAAGCAATAGATCCTGATGGCAATCGGAGTGGATGTTGCAATGTATGTGAATACACTCCACCCAAGTAAAACCCTAGACAGAGTGAGAGAACCAGTGGAAATCTCCTCTGAGGAATTCCATCTCAACAGTAGCCAAGTTTTGTCCCAGGATACACAAACAAATACCATCTGACATAGTGTTCCAAGCTGAGTACTCCAAGAAATGTGATACTTGAGAAAAATTTGATGAAGAACAAAGATTTTTTTTTTTTAAATGTTTGAGGACCTATCGATTATTATAGTGAGTGAAGTAAGTGAAGACAAGGACAAATAGTGGAGGCAATGCTTATACATGGAATTTAAAAAGAAATGATATAAATGAACTTGCAAAACAGAAAGAGATTCATAGACTTAGAGAACAAACTTATGGTTGCTGAAGGGAAAGGCTAGTTAGGGAGTTTGGGGTGGACATGTACACACTGCTGTGTTTAAAATAGATAACCTGCTGTGTTTAAAATGTGTTTAAAATGGATAACCTGCTGTATAGCACAGGGAACTCTGCTCAATGTTATGTGGCAACCTGGATGAGAGGGGAGTTTAGAGGTGAATGGATACATGTACATGTATGGCTGAATCCCTTTGCTATTCACCTGAAACTATTGTAACATTTTTAATCGGCTATACCCCAATACAAACTAAAAAGTTAAATAAAAAAAACAAGGAGTAGTGGGAGGTGGGTGGGTGTGTGTGTGTGTGTGTGTGTGTGTGTGTGTGTGGAAGAGGGTGGAGAAAGAGACAGGGCAAAGGGAGAGAGGGAGAATGAGACTCTCTTAAATTTAACTTGGAGTTATTAGTATACTGAAGTTGCTTTTTAAACTTTTTATCTTATACTGAAGTATAGTTGATTAACAGTGCGTAAGTTTCAGGTGTACAGCAGAGAGATTTGGTTATACATATATATATGTGTGTCTCTTCTTTTTCAAATTCTTTTCCCAATTAGGTTGTTACAGAAATTTGAGCAGAGTTCCCTGTGCTACACAGTAGGTTTTAAGGAAACTGAGAAGGATGAAAAGACTACATTCAGAATCAAAAGATTTGCATGTGGATGGGGGGATATGTTAATATATAAAGTAAGTCTTACAGAGATGAACAAAGAAGTGAATCTTTTTCTAGGACTTGTCTAGGACTGTGATGTGATTTCTGTCTTCTATCTTAAAGGTTCTCTCTTCCTTCCCAGGATTTCTCTTTGAGCCATTTCTCATTCTCTTGAAAATGGTGTTCAATGAGACGTGTCATGGGACACACTTTCCATTTTCTTTCTTCTCCACCTTCCTTCCCTCTTGCCTCCTGGCTGCCTTTCTTTCTCACGTGTTCAGGATGCAAACAAACATCCTGCACCCAGAAAGATGATTTCATTCACTCATGGAGTGTGTAGTGAACGTCTGTGGTGTGTCAGACCCTAGAAAAATGGGAAGTGGAAAGGATTCAGACATACGTGAGATGAGCCTTCTGGCATCAAGGGACATGGAGGTAAAGGCTGGGGATGGGAATAAGAAGAAGGTTGTAAGATAACATGAGGGATGTACCTTCATGGATGCAGCACGAGAGTGCTGTGTGGGTAAAGAATGGGGAAAATTCGGGATATTCCTCAGCCATAAAAAAAAAAAAATGAAATAGTGACATTTGCAGAGACATGGATAGACCTAGAGACTGTTTTATGGTCAGAAAGAGAAAGTCAGAAAAGGAAAAACATAGGTATGTCTATATGGGGAATCTAGAAAAATGGTAGAGACGAACTTATTTGAGAAGTAGAGATAGAGACACAGAAGTAGAGAACAATTGTATGGCTAACAAGGGGAAAAGGAGGATGGGATGGATTGGGAGACTGGGATTGACATACACACTACTATGTACAAAGCTTCCCTCAAAGCTCAGCTGGCAAGAATCCGCCTGCAACGCGGGAGACCCCAGTTCAATTCCTGGGTCAGGAAGATCTGCTGGAGAATGGATAGGCTACCCACTCCAGTATTCTTGGGCTTTCCTGGTAGCTCAGCTGGTAAAGAATCTGCCTGCAGTGTGGGAGACCTGGGTTTGATCCCTGGGTTGAAAAGATTCCCTGGAGAAGGGAAAGGCTACCCACTCCAGTATTCTGGCCTGGAGAATTCCATGGACTGTACAGTCCATGGTGTTGCAAAGAGTCAGACACGACTGAGCGACTTTCACTTTCATGTTTCATGTATAAAAGAGATAACTAATGAGAACCTACTGTATAGCAATGGGAATTCTACTCGGTGCTCTGTGGTGACCTAAATGAAAAGGAAATCTAACAAAGAGTGGATACATGCATACGTATGACTGAGTCACATTGTTGTACAGGAAGAAACTAACACAATGATGTAAATCAACTATACTCCAACAATTTTTTTTTATTTTAAGAAATGGGGAATATGCAATTCTCTCTCAGTGGAGTGGGCAGAAACAAAAATGGCTCCAGAGAAGCCATGCCAAAGCTGAGCTTCTCTGTATCAGTCAAGGATTCCCAGCACGATGTAGGGAAGGATGGAGTTTCAATTATACATCAGGCTTCCACATAATTCCTTTAGTTAAAGAACTCTCAGCCTATTTCCCACAAAACATATCATCATCCCAAGCTTCCAGTGGAGTTAATAACACTGGTTCAGCTCCACCGATAATTTTCTCTCTGGCAACCCTTGACTGGAAGGTGATCATGAAGGGGTTAATGTAAAATAAGCCGGCAAGTGCTAAAGCCCGAGAAGTCTGAGGATGGAGGGAGAGGATCCATGAAATATTATTTAAATTTAAAAAGATGTTTGGGAAATGCAAAATAAATCTTGCTCCACAGAGACGACCAGATGAAACATCTTAGTGAGTGGATGGTGAACCCGCCGGTATTTCATGCTTGCACACAATGCTCTCTCTTTGGATTACCTGAAGGCCCTGAGTGTTACACTGATGAATGTTTTGTAGGCTCAAGTGATCATTTATCACCACTACAGCAAATGCCATTTTCTGAAACGTTATCTCAAAACACTTCCTGAAAAGCGATTTGCGCCTGGAAGTGTCCCCACCACCATCATTTGGATGACTGGTGGGGACCACCTGACTTCTTGCTGCCTGATGGTTATGTGGCTGGATGTGGTTTTCTGCTGCTTCCCCTCTTTGCTTTGGATGAATTAGCATCATTGGTTCTGTGTCTCTTTCCTCCTTTCTTGAAATCCTCCTCCTCGCCCCAGGTGGGAATGGGGCTCATGAGCTATCATCATGGTCTATACGCCCAGAAGAGTTTAATGCCTTGGAAATTCTCTGACTTTTCTGGAAAGCTCCTTTTAGAAGACAAGTGTAAGGTGCAATCCCAATCCTAGGCATATATCTGGATAAAACATGATCAAAAAGGATACATGTACCCCAGTGTTCATTGAAGCACTGTTTCCAACAGGCAAGACATGGATGCAACTTAAAAGTCCAGTGACAGAGGAATGGATAAAGAAGATGTGGTACATATATTCAATGGAATATTACTCAGCCATAAAAAAGAATGAAACAATGTCATTTGCAGCAACATGCATGAATCTAGAGATGTTCATACTGAGTGAAGTAAGTCAGACAGAGATGGAGAAATATCGTATGACATCCTATATGCGGAATCCAAAAGGAAATGATACAAATGAACTTATAATACAGAAAGTGAGTCACAGACTTAGAGAATGAACTTATGGGTTGCCGGGGAAGGATGGGGAGGAAGGGATAGTTAGGGAGTTTGGGATCGACATCTACACATGACAATATTTAAAGTGGATAACCAACAAGGACTGCACTATAGCACGTGGAACTCTGCTCGTTATGTGGCAACCTGGATGGAAAGAAAGTTTGGAGGAGAATGGAAACACGTACATGCATGGCTGAGACCCTTGGCTGTTCACCTGAAACTATCACAACTTTGTTAACTGGCTATACTCCAGTACAAAATAAAAAGTTTAAAAAGAAGAAGAACAGGTAAAAGGGAAGAGCAGTGAGTGAGTGAGGATGGTACTTTGTTCAGGTACAGGCAGAGGGGAGATGGAAAAGGAAGATGGAAAGACGTTGGAGGAGGAGGGGCCTTGTGGGCATCTACGTGGAGCTCAGTGCTGCCTGGGATGTAGAATCAGAGAGATTCATGTCATCCCCAGGGACCACCTTGCCAGAGATGGTTGATTCACTTCTACTTATTAAATCATTAAGAAGTTTCAATAATATGGGCAAAATTATTAGTCTCTTTAGGTAGAAAGACTAGTATCTTTAGGTAGATCAGGAAAGCCACTTGCCCAAGGTCAGTTCAGTTCAGTTCAGTCGCTCAGTTGTGTCCGACTCTTTGTGACCTCATGGACCGCAGCATGCCAGGCCTCCCTGTCCATCACCAACTCCTGGAGTCCACCCAAACCCGTGTCCATTGAGTCGGTGATGCCATCCAACCATCTCATCCTCTGTCGTCCCCTTCTCCTCCTGCCCTCAATCTTTTCCAGCATCAGGGTCTTTTCCAATGAGTCAGCTCTTCACATCAGGTGGCCAAAGTATTGGAGTTTCAGCTTCAACATCAGTCCCTCCAATGAACACCCAGGACTGATCTCCTTTAGGATGGACTGGTTGGATCTCCTTGCACTCCAAGGGACTCTCAAGAGTCCTCTCCAATGCCACAGTTCAAAAGCATCAATTCTTCGGCACTCAGCTTTCTTTATAGTCCAACTCTCACATCCATACATGACCATTGGGCAAACCATAGCCTTGACTAGACAGACCTTTGTTGGCAAAGTAATGTCTCTGCTTTTTAATATGCTATCTAGGTTGGTCATAACTTTCCTTCCAAGGAGTAAGCATCTTTTAATTTCATTGCTGCAATCACAGACATAAATAAAATGGTGAGGCCAAGATTCAAAGTCAAGTCTACATGACTCCAGCTTCCTTGTTTTCATTCTGCTGTGGCTGTTTCATTTCCTTTCTCAGATCCCAACCCCTAAGAGGAACACTCAGGGAGAAGAGATCATATGGTTTTCCCAATTCCAACATGCTAAAATACAGATAAGCCTCATCTACTGGTTGACCAGACCCCAGAAGGGCCAGTCTGTCCCTTTCCATCTTCTCCCAGGCTGCTTTTCAATGCTGAATTAATCTCTTCTGCAGTTGATACTTCTGCTGAGCCAAATGTTTTTCTTCAACACATTTTTATAGTAAACTCAGGCAGAGATTGCTATCAGAGGGCATGTATGAGTGAGCTCTATCAGAAAATGAGCAATTACAGTGAAGAATTAATTGAATAACTACCATACGGAAAGTGGACATGAGTTTGAGCAAACTCCAGGAGATAATGAATGACAGGGAAGCCTGGTGTGCTACAGTTCATGGGGTTTCAAAGAGTCAGAACTGAACAACAACCACAATACTGAACAACAACAATAATCAAAGTGACTGAACAAAAATAATACTGAATGTAGTCCAATCTGTACCATTGACCATCTTTAGCTCTAACTGAAAATCTTAGTTAGCTATCAGGTTGGAATTGTAGTTTTTTAAGGGAAAAATCCAAAAGATCCTGATATTTAAAAAAAAATTATATTATTAAGTATATATACATGCACACACATACATATATACATATATGAATGTATATGGATGTATTTATGATATACACACACATATATATTTATGTATATTTGCTTACTTGTGTTCACATCAAAAACATATCTGCTGTATAAATTTCTCCCAGTAAACAAGGGAATTAGGAAGAATATATAAAAGTAGACTTAGGGTGTTTCTGACAAGGGTGTCAAAACTACTTATTGAGGAAAGAAAAGTCTCTTCAATGAATGTTTCTGGGACAACTGGATTATCCACATGCAGAAAAATGAAGCTAAACCCGTACCTCACACCATAAAAAATTAATCCAAAATGGATCAAAGTTCTAAATGTAAGAGTTAAAACAATAAAACCCTTTCAAAGAAGCAAAGGTATTTATCTTCATGATAAAAAGATAAATTGGACTTCATCAAAATTAAACATTTTGTGCATCAAAAGCTGCTACTAAGAAACTGAAATGTCACAAAATAGGAGAAAGTGTTTTCAAATCATTTATCTGACAAGGGTCTAGTATTCAAAATACATAAAGAACTCTTAAAACTCAACCCAAAAAATTAAATAATCAGCACAAAACTTGAATAGACATGTCTCAAAAGAAGATATGCAAATGATCAGAAACCATACGAGAAGATGCTCAACATTACCAGTCAATAAGCGAACGCAAATTAAGATCACAATGTGACGCTACTTCACATCCACTAAGACGACTATCATCGCAAGACACAATTACAGGTGCTGGCAAGAACGTGGAGACATTGGAACCCTCCTGCACTCCTGGTGGGGGTGTGAAATAGGAAAGCAGCTATGGAAATCAGTGTTGCAGTTTCTCAAAGAGTTCAACATAATTCCGCTCCTATGGGTATACCCAGGAGAATTGAAAACACATGTTCACATAAAAAATTGCACACATATGTTCATAGCAGCATAATTCATAATAGCCAAAACGTATTAACAGAAACAATCCCAAAGTCCATCAACCGCTAAATGCATAAGCAGAATGTTTAGAGAGGAAATGGTTGACAGGAAGGAAAAGGTAGACTGAAGTATGTGATTTCTAAGTTCCTTTTTTATACCTAAGACCACAGGCTCTGAAGTCTGAAAGACCCATGTGAAGATTTATTAACCAGCTGTGTGTCATCGACCAAATTAGTCAAACCTCTGAGCCTCAGTTTCCTTCCCCTTTTGGATAATTCTATTAACCTGATAGCATCATTATGGGGATTAAGTAGATCTGCAGTAGAACTTCATCTGGTCAGTCTTTCCCAACGATGAGACCTCACTGATCCCATGGGCCCCAAGCCACCATCATCAATTAATGCAGATGTGCTCAAAGAGGTATCCCCTGAGAAGTAAATAACCAAGATGACAATGAGCCCCTTTCCACTTCTTTCTGCAGAATCAGTGTCTTTCTGCCTGTTCAACTATATCCTCTGTAGAGAGGACACAGACGGACAGCAAGGTGCCTTTCTGGTCAACTGACTCCGATGTGTCTCGTGCTACTCACAGTAACGTTCCCCATGTAGTGCCATTTCTTTAAGCATCTTCCCATAGTTCTTTTTTTTTTAAAGTAGGGGGGAAAATACCTTCAGTAATCAGGTTTTCTCAAATTTTCCACTTTATGATCTTGATTGAGTACAACACTTGAAAATTACGTTAAGAGGCTTCGATCAAAGTGAGTCCAACTGAGTTGGATCTAATTCTATGTAACTTCTAGGCCACCATCACTAAATGCAGAGTCGTTTTGTGGCAGCCTACCAGGAGAAAAATTATAGTCATTCCCATCCTAATGAGAAGTTGAGTGTTGAAGGGCCTTAATCTCAGAGGCTATAGATGTTTTTGATTTATTAAATAAGACATTGGTAAAAAAGAAACAGCCAAAGGAAGCCTACTCTTGTTAAAAGGAAGCCTACTCTTGTTAAACATAAAATCACATTAAAAGCAGAAAGCAAATTCATGATCTAAGGAGAAGAGAGTTGGACCAAACAGTTATGAAGATAAAAGAATAAAAGTAGAAACTATAACTGGATGGTGGAAGGAGGCTCTGGTCAAAGTGTTCCATACACCAAAACGGTTACGGTTAATATCAAAGAAGAAAGGAAGAGAGCAAATACTCCTTTGAATACATATATGCGTGCGTGCTAAGTAGCTTCAGTTGTGTCTAGCATGTTGCGACCCTATGTACTATAGCCCACCAGGCTTCTCTGTCCCTGGGATTCTCTGGGCAAGAATACTGGAGTGGGTTACCATTTCCTCCTCCAGGGGATCTTCCTGACCCAGGGATCAAACCCACGTCTCTTGTGTCTCCTACATTGGCAGGCAGGTTCTTTACCACTGTGTCACCTGGAAAGCCCATATATAGATAGATAGATAGATAGATAGATAGATGTACATACAGAATTAAAATGCAGCTGTGATTTCTTTCCCATATTATATTAAGAACATGTTCAACATGTTCAAACATAAGGAAATATTGAAAGACTAGCACAGAGCATACCTATACCATTCCAAGACAACAATTGTTAAGATTTGGTCCAACTTGCTTCCTGTGTATCTTTCTCCATATCTGTTTCTGCATATGTGTTTTTTTGCTGACCTAGTTGAAAATAAGTTGCAGATATCATGACACTTCATTTCTAAACTCTCCAGCATGCATCTAAAAATCAGGACATTCTCCTACATAACTTAAATAGGCTTTTAAAGTCATGGTCCATAAATCTCTCAGATCATAAAACTAAAGGAAAAATATTCATTTCACTGTCTCTGAATTGTCTTTGGTCTAGAATGACTTTGGGCAAAATACATTTAGGCTTTGGCTTTGTAATCTCACTGGGTCTATTCAGTGTGTGTGATTTATTTATAGATGGGACAGAATGACAAGTCTGAGTGGCCCCCTCCCTGAAGGGACAGGAAATAAGGTCACCCTGTGGGGTTTAAAATATGGCATCAATACATGAAAAATTTGAGTGTGGAGTATAATATCGGTCTAATGAAACAGAATGATGGGGAGGCCTGCAAGGCTGGGCTTGAAGAGATACATGAGGATAAAGTGCAAGTTCTTCCAGAGGGGTTGGTGATGGTTACAGAAGGTGGTAGAGGGGTTAAGAATCCTCCTGCCAATGCAGGGGACACAGGTTTGATCACCGGTCTGGGAAGATTCCACTTGCCTTGGGGCAGCTAAGCCGAGCAATACAAATACTGAGGCCATGTGCCCAGAGCCTGTGCTCTGCAACAAGAGAAATCACTGAGAAGCCTATGTACTACAATTGGAGGGTAGCCCTGCTTGCCACAACCAGAGAAAGCCTGCGTGTAGCAATGAAGACCCAGAGCAACCAAAGTAAATAACTGAGTTAAATTTAAAACATATATATAAATAAAAGTTTTCCAGACCCAAGGATTAGTGTCCAGACAGGCTCTGTGTCAAGGAGATGGAATGCTAGCAAGTCAAGCTAAGGAACTGGATATCTGAGTTCATTTAAACTGAATGTGGGCAAAAAAAAAAAAACTGAATGTGCAGAGTGATGTATCTGGAGATCACGGAAAGGTGACATGAAGCAATGTAATACAAATTCCTATGTTAAAACAAAACCAAAATATCCCCCTTAAGTTCAGAAACTTATGCTTCCCAAGCAACCTTTGGGAAAAAATTAGTGTATCCTATAGGGAGTTGGTGATGGACAGGGAGGCCTGGCGTGCTGCAATTCATGGGGTCGCAAAGAGTCGGACACGACTGAGTGACTGAACTGTGAACTGATAACTTTCTTAGTCAAGCCAAGATAATTATCCCAAGGACTCTGCAGTTCCAGTCCTCACATTTAATTCATAAATTGGTCTCTGATGTTATCATTCACTCATTGATTCATTCAGAGAGTTCCCTAGCCCACTACTATGTGTGACTCTTTTGAGGAATCATCACCACCACCACCTTCCTAAGTGATCTATAAAATGAGTATTTTCCAATATTCAGCATTATTAGAAGGGATTCACACAGAATTACCTCATTTAATCACCCCTTCTCCCAAAACATTCTAAGACACGGAGGTTTTCAGTAGTTAAAAACCTGGAAGTCGAGGTGCAGAGAGTTAGAATCAGGATCTGAATTCAGTCTGAATCTAGACTGCTGGGTCTCACCATGAATCAGACGAAACCTGCCTAAAATGTGTGTGCATATTCAGTTGTGTCCAACTCGTCAATGTCCCATGGACCATAGCCCGCCAGGCTCCTCTGTCCATGGTATTTCTCAGGCAAGAATACTAGAGTGGGTTGTCATTTCCTTCTCTAGGGGATCTTCTTGACCCAGGGATTGAACTCTCATCTCTTGCATCTCTTGCATTGGCAGGTGGATTTTTTACCATCTTCACCACCTGGGAAGCCTAGAATACTAACAATAAAGAATTTCTAAACTTGGGAGATGAAAACTCCATCTCTGAACAGTAGCTAGAGAAAATTTCACCAAAGCAAATTCCAGAACCAGAGACCTGGTCAGTCATCTTCCCCTGAAAATACCTCCTTTTTGGTATTAAGTCATCATAACTTTATCTAGGATTCTAAAGTGAAATAAACTTTATTGGATTTGAATGATACACAATTGTGAATAGAGTCTGGTTCAACCAGTGTTAGTCATTATTTTAATAACAAACTAATATACTTGAGGGTCATTTAAAAAATATAGGTGGGGAGAGGGAAGGGTGATCTCTTTAACCAGATTGACTACAGTGATTATAAAAGAACCATACATATTCAGAAAAGTAACCTTGAAAGACCCCCCTGCTGGGGAATACTATGTCAACTGCTCATAGATTCACCATATACATTTAAAATGAAGTTGCATCATTGCATTTTTTTAACATAAGATTTTGACTTAGATTTAGTTTCGTAGGCTTCTCACGTGGTGCTAGTGGCAAAGAATCTGCCTGTCATTATAGAAGATGTAAGAGAATTGGGTTCAATCCCTGGGTCAGGAAGATCCCCCGGAAAAGGAAATGGCAACTCACTTCAGTATCCTTGCTTGGGAAAGTCCATGGACAGAGGAGGCTGGGAGGCTATAGTCCACGGGTCAGAAAGAGTTGGAAATGACAGAGCACACATATACACAGGCTGATCATCCCTTAGTTAGACTGAACTTTTAGTAGTTTTCTACTGTTGTATAACAAATGACTATAAACTTTGCAGCTCAAAACAACTCTCATTAGTCATCTTCAGGAGGTCAAAAATCCAAGCGCTACTCCGGGTTTCCCAAAGCTAGAATCAAGGTATCTTCATGGGATGAAATATTATCTGAGCATTGGGCTCTGCTTCCAAATTCATGGACTATTAAATAATTCAGTTCCTTATGGCTGTAGGACTGTGGCCCTCAGCACCTAGAGGCTACCCCTCTGCATAGGCTACTCCTCTCACAATAGGGCTGCTTTTTTTAGCTTCCTTGACAACTCCAGAGGGAGTATCTCTGATGATACATTTTATTCAAATGACTCAACTAGTTAGACCAGGCTCACCCAGTATCATCTCTGCAATTCCCCCCAAATCAATGGATTAGTAACCTAGTGATGGAATTGGTATTTTATTATAGTCACAGATATCACCCACACTGAAGATGAGAGGATTATTATACAAGGCAGTGGGACATTGAAGGCTGGAATTTGGAAAGGGGGATCCTCTTGGAATTCTGCCCACTGCAATTTAATATGACTTGTGCCTGCTTCTCTCCCTTCCTTCCACCTGGTATTGTTCCAGCTGAAACCCGTATCATCTCACACTCACATTACTGAAGAAAGTGTTTCTTAACAGGTGTTCCAAGACATTTCTTTACAGTTTCTATAGTTTGTTTATTGATCCCCACTTTACCTTCTTAACATCAGCTCAGACTGTGCACTTAATTCAAGGTGCAGCTGATGTCCAAGGGAAAGGGTTTGCCAGAATCAATTCAAACAATATTTAAGTCATGGCCAGGTTACCTGCTTGCGTGAATTGTCAAATACATTGGATGCTGCAAACAACCTCGCAACAGAATCACATTTTAAGTGATAGAAGAAAGACCCAAACTCCCGAGCTGTTCTGAAAATCTGGCCTCATTAGCAGGTGCTCAGGGCATCCAGAGAGCGTGTTGTGAGATGCATTCCCTCCAGGAACATGAGGGCCTAGGACTCCCAGAGGCAGCTTAACTTCCCCAATCTACTTCAAAAATTAGATTTATTCAGTTGCAAATTATACACGTTAAATGAGCAAAACCATTAACCGAGGAGGACTTGCTGGGCCAAATAGCTGAGCATTTAATGGTTCACCATGGCATTACCATTGTTATGGTTTATTCAGGCAATTGGGAGGATATCAATGGAATGAGGAATCAGATAATTTATGTACATGTTTTAGAAATTTCTGCGTTCCTGGGTAGAAAGTCAAGTCCCCTTCTCATGTAATAAAATCTGACACAGAGACACTAGAATGAAGTTTGCCTGCATTAGACACAGAGGACTTCTGCTCATGACCCTGCATGCAGAACTTTACTCTCTCCCTTTCCTGAGTCAGTGCTTTGGAGAATTAAAATATTCTGGGTCCCAGCCTACTGTTTTTTTCCCCCTCTGATCTATTTGCAATCAGATTGAGAAAGGCAGAGAGTCATTATTAAGAATTAGAAGAACCATTTTCTAAGTTGCTGCTTAACTTTTGCAATTTAAAACAGAAGTAAGGTAACTTCTAAATTGCTTCATCTCCTGATATCCCCTAATGAAGCTTGCAGCGTCAATTTCACCTTGGGCTGATTTTCCCCTGAATTGTAAAATCCAGTGACAGAAGACAAGTGATTCTGGTGTTGTTGTTCAGTCGCTCAGTCGTGTCTGCCTCTTTGTGAGCCCATGGACTGCAGCACGCCAGGCTTCCCTGTCCTTCATTATCTCCCAGAGTTTGCTCAGAGTCATGTCAATTGAGTTGGTGATGCTATCTAACCATCTCATCCTCTGTCATTCCCTTCTCCTCCTGCACTCAATCTTGCCCAGCATCAAGGTCTTTTCCAGTGAGTCAGCTGTTCGCATCAGGTGGCCAAAGTATTGGAGCTTCGGCTTCAGCATCAGTCCTTCCAATGAATATTCTGGGTTGATTTCCTTAAGGACTGACTGGTGTGATCTCCTTGAAGTCCAAGGGACTCTCAAGAGTCTTCTCTAACACCACAATTCAAATGCCAAATAAATAAGTAAATATTTTCAAAAGAATGAGTCTCTCTAGATGTAGGCTAATTATGTATAGAATAAAAAATGAGATCCTTCTGTACAGCACAGAGAACTATATTCAGTATTATATGACAAACTATCAGAGAATCAATCCATCAATTTTTTGGTGCTCGGCCCTGTGTTTGTCTGTTTGTTGTTATTTAGTCACTAAGTCATATCCAAAAGGTTGCAACCCCGGGGACTGTAGCCCACCAGGTTCCTCCATCCATGGGATTTCCTAGGCAAGAATACTGGAGTGGGTTGCCATTTCCTTCTCCAGGGGATCTTTTTGACCCAGGGATTGAACCTGCATCTCCTGCGTTGGCAGATGGGTTCTTTACCGCTGAACCGCCAGGGAAGCCCAGTCATGGGCTTTGTTGTTCTTGTTCAGTTGCTCAGTTGTGTCTGACTCTTTGCACGCCAGGCTTCCCTGTCCTTCACTATCTCCCTGAGCTTGCTCAAACTCATGCCCATTGAGTCGGTGATGCCATCCAACCATCTCATCCTCTGCTGCTGCCTTCTCCTCCTGCCCTCAATCTTTCCCAGCATTAGGGTCTTTTCTAAGGAGTTGGCTCTTCGCATCAGGTGGCCAAAGTATTGGAGTTTCAGCTTCAGCATCAGCCCTTCCAATGAATATTCAGGGTTGATTTCCTTTAGGATGGACTGGTTTGATCTCCTTGCTGTCCAAGGGACATTCAAGAGTCTCCTGCAACACCATAGCTCAAAAGCATCAATTTTTGGCACTCAGCCTTGTGTTTGTTTGTTGTTGTTTTTGTTTAGTCATTAAACTCGTTCAACCCCAAACCCCTTGCGATCCCATGGACTACAGCCCGCCAGGTTCCTCTGTCCATGGGGTTCTCCAGGCAGGAATGATAGAGTGGGTTGCCATTTCCTCCTCCAGGGGATCTTCTCGAACCAGGGATCGAACCTGGGTCTCCTGCACTGGCCAGTGGATTCATTACCACTGAACCACTAGGGAAGCCCAGTCATGTGTCTGGGGTAGTTTCAAAGATACATAAAAGGGGAGGGAATGAAACAGTCTCCACACACCAACATTGAGAGTCATTTAGAAACACCTAACTTTGTGAGTCGTCCTAGGAGTGTAAACTCTCTCTAGGTGGAAAAATTTTTCACGAAAGGTTTGGTTGATCATAACAGGGGATATACAGAAGATGCTACATGCAGAGTCACAGCACTGGATCCCAAAGTCCCCAAGAAGCTGTATTTAGCACGGCAGGGTCAGATGTTAGCATAGAGAGGGTAATTGGTATTACCACTTCCCAGATGTCAATGCTACATTTTCAGTTGGAGAATGCCACCCTGAGAATGGAGCCCTTGGGATTCAGAGTAAGAAAGAGATGAGGTTAGAGAATCCCAAGATCCCCCAACAAGAAGGCAGCCTCCCAGAGTAAGGAAAACCAGGATTTCAACACATCTACAAATACAGAAAAATTTCTCTTTCGTGTGGACTGTGGTTTGAACAGATGCTGGAAAGATAAAAAATAATAAATAGACAGTCTGCTACAGAGAGACAAGTTCTCTTGGATTTTTAGTTTTGAAATTGAAGTATGGTTGATTTACAATGTTGTGTTCATTTCTGCTGTACAGCAAAGTGATACATTTTAAAAAATATTCTTTTCCATTAAGGTTTATCATAGAATACTGAATATAGTTCTCTGTGCTATACAGTAGGATTTTGTTGTTTATCTATTCTATATACAATTAGCCTACATCTAGAGAGACTCATTCTCTTTTAAAGTATGTATTTACTTATTTGGTTGCATCGGGTCTTAGTACAGCACACAGGATCTTTCATTGCAATGCACGGATCCTCTAGTTGTGATGTTGAGGCTCAGTCGTTGTGGCTCATGTCCCCCGCATTGCAAGGCAGAGTCTAAACTACGGGACCACTGGGGAAATCCCATGAGACTCATTCTTTACGGCTGAGCTCAACTGTCTGCTCCTTTGTGAAGACTCAGCCTGTCTCCACATAACAGTGCCCTTTATCTGTGCCACCAGTGAAGGAGCTGGTGAAGTCACCAGCTCTACCCTGTGAAACAAACATTCCACCCAGTAATTAGTGTACAAGTCTTGTGGTTCCGGAGAGCAGGGTGTGTCCAATTGTTCACCTACAATCTGATTCATTGACTCTCCTAGTTCTTCACGGATGTGAATGCCCAGGTGATAGCTAAATCAAATGATGTGTGTGGGGATTAGTTGCTCAGTCGTGTCTGACTTTTTGCAACCCCACGGACTGTAGCCTGCCAGGCTCCTCTGTCTCTGGGATTCTCCAGGCAAGAATACTGGAGTGGATTGCCATTCCCTTCTCCAGAGTGTCTTCCTGACCCAGGGATCGAATCCTGGTGTCCTGCATTGCAGGCAGATTCTTTACCATTTGAGCTACAGGGAATCAAATGATACAACTATTTAAAATTATCTGTGTGCATGCTCCATCACTTCAACTGTGTCCGACTCTGTGCGACCCCATGGACTGTAGCCCACCAGGCTCCTCTGTCAATGGGATTTCCCAGGCAAGAATATTGCAGTGGGTTGCCATTTTCTCCTCCAGGGGATGTTCCTGACCCAGGGATCGAACCCACATCTCTTGCATGGGCAGGAAGATTCTTCACCACTGAGCCACCACTTACCATGAAATTCACCCATTCTAAGTGAACAGTTTGATGAGTTTTAGTAAATATACATAATAATAGTTGTGTGACCATCAACACAGTTCACTGGTAGATTTCCATCAACCAAAAAGTTCCCTCCTGCCCACCTGCAGTTAATCCCTGAACCTGCTCCCAGCCCCAGGCAACCACTAATCTGTTGTCTGTCTTTAGACTTTTATTTTTTCTAGAAATTTCTACTTTTTCCCCCCTTTCTCTCAACCTCTGGTCCATTCATATGAAACACCTATGTATGTATGTGTGTTAGTCACTCAGTTCTGTTCGACTCTTGCAGATTCCATGGTTTGTCCATGAAGATTCTCAAGGCAAGAATATTGGCATAGGCTGCCATTCCCTTCTCCAGGGAATCTCCCCAACCCAGGGAATGAGCTGGGGTCTCCTGCATTGAAGGCGGATTCTTTACCATCTGAATCACCAGGGGAGCCCCATGAAACATCTAACCTGTATGTTAAACAAGCGAACTTCCAGACTCCACCAGAGGCTTATTCAACATGCAGTAAGTTAGACCCAGAAATCTCCATAATTAACCACCAAAACAGGGGGCTTGCTGATATGGTAAAAATGGGAGAAGCCTCATCTGTAAATTCTAGGGTTGCTCCAGGCAGAACTGAGTAAGATCCTGGCTAACAGAGCCCACACATATGAATGGAGAGACAGAAGGGGAGGTTCATTTTCCCTGGAGAGCTTATCTTGGTGATGATTGGCATCATTGCTCTTCTGGGACTGGTCCCTCTGAGGAGGCAGCCTGGCAGCCCCTTCCTCAGGAGGCGCTCCCCCTGGACCCTGAGGACAGACCTTCCTTGGCTCTCATTAATTCTTTGTCCCGGGAGAAAAAACAACCATGCCACACAAAAGGCTCGTCTCTCCTTGAGCCATCCCAGGAGACCAGAGCCTCAAGTCAGAGCTGTTCCTGCAGGATTTGCAAACCATCTTCTCAGATCAGTGTAGTCTGCTAAGGATGCAGAAACTCTTCACTGAATAAAGTGACAGTTTCAGACTCCAAGGGAGAATATACACTGGAAAAACTGATGCTGAAACTCCAATATGTTAGCCCCCTGATGTGAAGAGCTGACTCCTTGGAAAAGACCCTGATGTGGGAAAGATCGAAGGCAAAAAGAGAAGGGGGCAACAGAGGATGAGATGGTTGGATGGCATCATTGATTCAATGGACATGAGTTTGAGCAAAATCTGGGAAATGGTGAAGGACAGGGAAGCCTGGCGTGCTGCAGTCCATGGGGTCACAAAGAGTCGGATATGACTGAGTGACTAAACACCAGCAACAAAGGTAGAGCCTAAGAGATCCCAGGGGACAATGCTTGGTGTCAAGGAGGTCTCTGTGACCAGGCTCCAATCAGGATTGGGACCTCCTGAGGACCTGGAGTTTTCTCCAGCCACCAGGCCCCTACTCTGTGTATTGTCTGGAAGGGCACAGGGTTTGAGTCAAGTTTCATCTGGAAAGTGGAAGTGTGAGTCACTCAGTAGCTATTCCACTCTTTGCAACTCCCTGGACTGTAGCCTGCCAGGCTCCTCTGTCCAGGGAATAACAAATTCAAATACCGTAGCCTGCCAGGCTCCTCTGTCCAGGGAATAACAAATTCAATACCTCCAGGGGATAGAAAGGTGAAGGGGAGGAAAGGGCTTTGGGGACCTGCAGACAGCACATGTGGTCTAGAAGAGACAGTTGCTACCCTTTCATTGCCAACTGTCCCCATGAAGGCTGCAGTTCCAATGTTATTAGAGCTTCCGCTCTTTAAGACACACTGCAACCCAGATTTGCACGTGTGTATTTTATAAGTGACAATTAAACTGTTCATTTATTTTTTAAAGTAAACTTTGAAATTATTTCTTAAAAGTAGTGCATTTGTTGTTGTTGTTTTTATTTTGGCCATGCTACCTGGCATGTGGGATCTTGGTTCCCCGAAGAGGGACTGAACCCAAACCCCCTGTATTGGAAGCATGAAGTCTTAACCACTGGACAGCTGTGGAAGTCCGACAATTCAATTTTTTTAAAAGTACAGGGCAGGCTTGCCTGGTGGTCCAGTGGTTGAGGGTCTGTCTTGCAGTGCAGGGGACACCTGTCCAATCCAAGGTCCAGGAGGGTCTCACATGCCGCTAAGCAATTAAGCCTGTCTGCCACAACTACTGAGCCAGTGCTCTAGAGCCTGCGGGCCAAAACTACTGAGCCCACGTACTACAACCGAAGCCCGCAGGCCTAGAACCTGTGCTCTGCAACAAGAGAAGCCATGGCAGTGACAAGCCTGTGCACTGCAACTAGAGCATAGCCCCCACTCACCACAAGTAGAGAAAGCCCAGCAGCAGCAAAGACTCACCACAGCCAAAATATAAAATAAATAAGTAAATCTTAAAAAAAAAGTACAGGGCATACAAAACATCTGTGGGCTGTACCTAGCACTTAGGCTATTCAGCATATGGCATATGAACTGGGTGGTCTTTCTGGCTGTTTTCATAAGTTATGACCAACCTAGACAGCATATTAAAAAGCAGAGACGTTATTTTGTCCATAAAGGTCCATCTCGTCAAGGCTAACGTTTTTCCAGTTGTCATGTATGCATGTGAGAGTTGGACTATAAAGAAAGCTGCTGCTAAGTCGCTTGTCATGTCCGACTCTGTGTGACCCCATAGACGGCAGCCCACCAGGCTCCGCCATCCCTGGGATTCTCCAGGCAAGAACACTGGAGTAGGTTGCCATTTCCTTCTCCAATGCATGAAAGTGAAAAGTGAAAGTGAAGTCGCTCAGTTGTGTCCGACTCTTAGCTACCCCATGGACTGCAGCCTACCAGGCTCCTTCATCCATGGGATTTTCCAGGCAAGAGTACTGGAGTGGGATGCCATTGCCTTCTTCAAAGAAAGCTGAGCACTGAAGAATTGATGCTTTTGAACTGTGGTGTTGGAGAAGACTCTTGAGAGTCCCTTGGACTGCAAGGAGATCCAACCAGTCCATCCTAAAGGAGATCAGTCCTGAATATTCACTGGAAGGACTGATCCAGAAGGTGAAGTTCAAATACTTTGGCCACCTGATGTGAAGAGCTGACTCCTTGGAAAAGACATTGATGCTGGGAAAGATTGAATGCAAGAGGAGAAGGCGATGACAGAGAATGAAATGGTTGGATGGCATCACCAACTCAATGGACATGAGTTTGAATAAACTCCTGGAGTTGGTGATGGACAGGGAGGCCTGGCATGCTGCAGTCCATGGGGTTGCAAAGAGTTGGACACGACTGAGTGACTGAACTGATCTGAACTGATAAAGCATATGGTGCTAGAAAAATGTGTCTGAATGTAAGGGCACAGGAGATGGTCCCGTAATGGCCAGCATTTGAGGCCCACCTCTGCCATTACTATTTACATTGACCAATCACAAACTCTTTACATATGTCAATACCCTCATCTGAAAGGCAGGAAAAGAATATCTACTCATTGGTTCTTGTGAACATTAAGCAAAGGATTCACTTTCAAGTATCCAAGTGAGGTAAAACCACAACCTGCTGCTATAAATATCTCAAGGTGGTTGCCTTAACTAGAAATCTTGACGTAGACAACCTCTTATCCCCACCAAGACCTTCTAGAAACTGTCCGGTATGCATGAGCACCTACGTGCCTGCTGAGTCACTTCAGTCGCATTCAACCCTTTGTGACCCGATGGACCATAGCCCGCCAGGCTCCTCTGTGCGTGGGATTCTCTACAGAAGAACACTGGCGGTTGCCATGCCCTCCTCCAGGGGGTCTTCCCGATCCAGGGATTGAACCCACATCTCTTATGTCCCCTGAATTGGCAGGCAGGTTCTTTACCACTGAGCCACCAAGGAAGCCATAGATCTATCCCAATGAGGGAGAAAAGAAAAAAAAAATTCCAAAGTAAGTGGAGGACGAGAGGAATAGGAGAATGGTTAAATAATAAATGGGAAAAAAAAGCTCAATCCGGAAGGATACCTAATACAACAGAATAAAAGAGAATTTACAGAACTGTTCAAGCACTAGATCCACTTCACTAGAACACATTAAAAAATTAATAATAATTCAAGCCAAGAAGAAATGATAAAAACACAAATGAAAGCTGCTGCTGCTGCTGCTGAGTCGCTTCCGTCGTGTCCGACTCTGTGCGACCCCATAGACGGCAGCCACCAGGCTCCCCGTCCCTGGGATTCTCCAGGCAAGAATGAAAGATGATACATGAAAGGAAAAAAAATAGGAATAGTAAAACTGAAATAATAAATCCTGAAAGATAATATCTTTCAGCTCTGATCTGAGAAAAAGGCTTAGTATAAACTGGGTGGACGCAGATAAAAATTCCAGAAGATTCAAGCATTCAGAGAGAAGATATTAGTAGGAGGCAAAGAAAAAAGAGAGAGAGATTTAAAATAGAATGATATTCCTGCTAGGAAAAAATCTTAACAAATGGAACAGAAAAAAATAAAATTTTCAAAGATATAACACAAGAAAAAATTTATGAAATGGTAAAATAAAGTTGTGCTGTGCTAAGCCACTTTAGTCATGTCTGACTTTTTGTGACCCTATGGACTATAGCCTACCAGGCTCCTCTGTCCATGGGATTCTCCAGGCAAGAATACTGGAGTGGGTTGCCATGCTGTCCTCCAGGAAATCTTACCAATCCAGGGATCAAACCTGAGTCTCTTATGTCTCCTGCATTGGCTGCTGCTGCTAAGTCGCATCAGTCGTGTCCAACTCTGTGTGACCCCATAGACGGCAGCCCACCAGGCTCTCTGTCCCTGGGATTCTCCAGGCAAGAACACTGGAGTGGGTTGCCATTTCCTTCTCCAATGCATGAAAGTGAAAAGTGAAAGTGAAGTCGCTCAGTCGTGTTCGACTCTTAGCGACCCCATGGACTGCAGCCTACCAGGCTCCTCCATCCGTGGGATTCTCCAGGCGAGAGTACTGGAGTGGGATGCCATCGCCTTCTCCGCCTGCATTGGCAGGCAAATTCTTTACTACTAGCACCACCTAGGAAGCACAAAATAAAGCTAAGTTCAGACGATTCAGGGAAAGAATATTTTAGAAGAAAATGCAATACCAAATGACCTACATGAAGTATATTGTGTTTACATGATTGAATATTAAATATTTTTTAAAGCAATTTTTCTCCAAGTCCTTAAGGAGTCAAAGAAAATTGTCTATAAAGAGTGAAATTCTGGCTGGTCTCAATTTTCTCCCAAATCAAATTCAATGCTAGAAGAAAACAGAGTAATACATATACAAATGTGATTCAAGAATAATCCCAGTCAAGAGTTAGTTTGTCCTAAAGGTAACTCTCAGTAAGTAGTCAGTAAAAATAAAACTTAGGAAAGAGAGCTCTTTAAAGATAATTAGCCCTCACTAGCTGGCAACTCACTCCAGTGTTCTTGCCTGGAAAATCCCATGGAAGGAGAAGCCTGGTAGGCTGCAGTCCATGGGGTCGCTAAGAGTCAGACACGACTGAACGACTTCACTTTCGCTTTTCACCTTCATGAATTAGAGAAGGAAATGGCAACCCACTCCAGTGTTCTTGCCTGGAGAATCCCAGGGACGGGGGAGCCTGGTGGGCTGCCGTCTATGGGGTCACACAGAGTCGGACACGACTGAAGCGACTTAGCAGCAGCAGCTATGTCTTTGCCAGTAGTCATGTACAGATGTGAGAGCTGGACCATAAAGGAGGCTGAGCACCGAAGTATTGATGTTTTGAACTGTGTTGCTGGAGAAGACTCTAGAGAGTCCCTTGGACAGCAAGGAGACCAAACCAGTCAATTCTAAAGGAAATCGACCCTGAATATTCATTGGGAGGACTGATGCTGAAACTGAAGCCCCAATACATTGGCCACCTGATGCGAAGAGCTGACTCACTGGAAAAGACCCTGATGCTGGAAAACACTAAAGGCAAAAGGAGTAGTGGGGGGACAGAGGATGAGATGGTTGGATGGCATCACTGACTCAGTGGACGTGAGTTTGAGCAAACTCAGGGAGAGAGTGAAGGACAGGGAAGCCTGGCGTGTTTCTATGCATGGGGTCGCAAAGAGTCGGACACAAATTAATGACTGAAAACAATGCCACGGTGGATCGGTGTCCCCTAGAAACAAAGGCAGAATATCAGGCCCCACCGCAAACCTACTGAGGCATAATCTTCATTTTTAACAAGCTCCCCAGATGGCTCACTTGTGCATCAGTGTTTGACAGCAGTTGTGAGAGGAGTTAAAACACAGAAGCTGGGAATGAAAAACTTGTGGTCAAAAGACTATGAACGTTGTCTCTCAATACAGTCCTAACAACTGGCAATTAGGAAAATCGTGGCTACAGAATAGAATGTAACTGTCATTATCCTTGGCGAAGTCAAAATTAATAATACTAGAACTAAAAAATTTAGCAATGGTGGAGAAGTAAGGTTGGGAGAAATTTGTGTTAAGAGCCTCCTCTTCATAGCAGAGAACCAAAAGATATCATCTAAAAAGCAAGTTTAAAACACGGTAATGACTCCAATTTTTTAATGTTTTTGTAACATTTTTTTCTTTACATTAGAGGAGCCTTTTAAGAAATTATGTCTCCTGCAACAAAAAGATATTTATTTGAATTTCACCTCTATCATTAAATTCACATGAGTGTATTTTTCCCTTTTTAACTCTAAGTTTTCATAGAATCACTATGAAATGTGATTCTTTTAATAAAAAATAGCATTTAGGTTAATGCGTTTCACTCTTTCTAAATCTATGTTAAATGAACAAAACAATATTGAGTATGATATTCACCTAATATCAACGATGGTTCTTGAGGATAATAATATATGGGTGATTTGCAAATGTCTTCTGTCCATTTCACTATTTTTAAAATGAGTGTCCATTTATTTTATAGAAACAATAAAGCTATAAGTAATCTTAAGGGCACACATCCTATTTCTACTACAGTAAGCTGCACCCTTGGTTCAAAGTTCTCTTCTTAGAGGTTTCCAGAGAATCACACTTAAGTCCCTTCCATCTGTATCCAGCCTCTTGAAACTTCATTAAACAGCAGCAATGAAGAGACAGGAAGCTGACAGGCATTCATTATCCAATTACATCCCTTGTGTTTAATATACAAGGTGGCATAGCAGCTCAATACATATTTGTGAAACGAATGAATGCATCCTATTTGCTCCACAAAGTCTTCCTGACAAACCAGGTCTCCTTTTAAACGTTAGACCCTGGTCAATTTGGCCGCCTTGAATTTTAAGTAACAAAAGGACTGAAAAATCTGGTGACCTTTTCTCACCAAGAATCAGGAGGTGGCTAATTGAGACTAATCCACACCATCGAGGTGCTCAGCTGTTGTAAATCTGATCCTCAAGTTTGTATGAACATGACTTTTTCATGTTTGAATGTGGCTTAATTAAGCAAAATGTCTTCTGTGAGGATTCAAATCCCTGTGTAGATTAAATGAGTCTATTTAGGATCCACTAAGACTTTGAAAGTTTCTCTTGTACTGTAGCAGTATTCCCCCATACCTCAGGGGAATAAGAGAAACGTTCAGAGAGAAACAGAGAATGACTATATATGAGAGCTGAGCCAGGCCATCAGCAACATCTCTCATTTTACTCATGAAATCAACTCACTGTCAAAGAAAAATAGGCCATGCAGAAGAAATTTCCTGTTTGGAAGGAGATGCCATGACAGCATCTTAGTGTCATGGAAGAAGGTAAGTCAGAACTGCAGCACTGCCCAGTCTAAGCTCCAGCTTTGCTCGACAATGTCACATGTCATCACAGGCAAGTCCACTTTTCTCTTTGGTTCATCAGTTTCCAAGCCTTTGAAAGTTACAGGATCATGTTAAAATTAAAATACACTAAATTAATAAATAAATTCAAAATAAATTCTAAGCCAAAAAAGAAAGGAAAATTAAAGGATTATGTTAAGTAGGTATTCATCAGACTTTATTATTCAAGACTTGGAATGCTGGTTTCCCAGGTGGCGCTAGTGCTAAAGAACCCACCTGTCAATGCAGAAGACGTAAGAGATGCAGGTTCGACCTCTGAGTCAGGAAGATCTCCTGGAGGGGGGCATGGCAAACTGCTCTGGTGTTCTTGCCTGGAAAGTCCCACAGACAGAGGAGCCTGGCTGGCTACGATCTGTAGGGTTGCAAAGAGTCAGACACTACTGAAGCAGCCTACCACACACAGCACAGCACTTACAGATTTAACAACAACATAATTAATTTTCTTGGAAATGGAGCACGTAAAACAAAGGAAGGCTGAGGTATTCAGGTTGATCCAGGGCAGGAACTCTGATTCCTGACCACTTGGCCCTGCCGTTTCCACCAACATCCCTCACAGTGTTGATGTTCAGGATGACTCCTAGGAAAAATCATTTTTCTAAAGTATCTAACTATTCACAGACATAGAAAACAAATTTATAGTTACCAAAGGGGATGGGGGTAAGGGAGGGATAAATTAGGAGTTTGGGATGAGCAGATGCACATTACTATATATAAAATAGACAAACAACGAGAGCCTACTGTATAGCACAGGTAACTATACTAAGTATCTGATAATAATGTATCATATGTATTTTTTATGTATTTTATGTATCATATATATACATATAGGGCTTCAGTAAAGAATTCACCTGCAATGCAGGAGACATGGATTCAATGCCTGGGTCAGGAAGATCCCCTGGAGAAGGAAATGGCAACTCACTCCAGTACTCTTGCCTGGGAAATCCCATGGACAGAGGAGCTTGGAGGGCCACAGTCAATGGAGTTACAAAGAGTCAGACATGACTTAGCAAGAATCACTTTGCTGCATACCTGAAACTAACACAACATTGTAAATCAACTACACTTCAATAAAAAAGAATAAAATACTTAATCATTATAACAAAAGTAACAGGAACCACAGAGCCATGACTGAAACATGCTATTTCTCTCTGAAAGAATAAGTCACAGGCTCTTGATCTGCTACAAGTCTGTGATAAGGTAGGGAAGACCCTTCACTGATAAAATTACTTTCTAGCAACTTTTCGGGGAGTGAAGCCTGGCCCAGTAAAACTGGTCAGTGTTGACCCGGGAAATGACAGTCAGAGAAGAGTAATGCACACAGGGGTGACATGATGGAAGAAAGTTGAGATGTAACAGCAAAGAGTTGAGTCAGAGATGACGAGGTTATAACAAGAAGTATAACACAGAGCCTTAGACCAAGGGTTCTGGAGCCCAAGGATCCTGGAAAATCTTGCCTAACTTTTCTATTCCTAATTGAATAGACCTCTAATAATTAAGACTTTTCAGGGGTCCCTTTTTTGTTAGTTCCCCAAAGTAAGCACTGTTATTTCTTTTGCTTCACTTATAATATCATAGATCTGTTGACACAGGAAATCATGAAACCAACTAAACTTTTTAGAAGGTTCTTATAGTAGTTAATTTTTTTAAAATAATTGTATTTATTTTTATTTATTTTTTGCTGTGCTAGGTCCTCATTACTGTGCATGGGCTTTTCTCTAGTTGTGGCGAGCAGGGGCTACTTCTCCAGATGCACCACTTCTCATTGCAGTGGCCTCTCTCGCTGTGGAGCACCGGCTCCAGGGTACACAGGCTTCAGTGGTTGCAGCTCGTGGGCTCCGCAGCTGTGGCGTCCAGGCTGTAAAGCACAGGCTCAGCAGTCGTGGTGCATGGGCTTAGTTGCTCTGTGGCATGTGGGATCTTCCTGGACCAGGGATCCAACCCCTATCTCCTGCATTGATAGGCAGATCCTCTACTGAGCCACCAGGGAAACCCCTTTTAGTAGAAGTTCTTGTTTTAAAAATTCTGACCTCTTTTGAGTTGACAAAGGGAAAAATGTAGTAAAGAACATAAAATTTTTTTTCTTGGCCATACTGTACAGCATGTGGGATCTTAGTTCCCCAAGCGGGGACTGAACCCGTGCCCCCTGCAGTGGAAGCACAGAGTCTTAACCACTGGACCACCAGGGAAGTCCAGAAGTCCACAGAACACGAAATACTTTTGTATGATGATACTTTTTTATTTTCTAAGATTGAAGGTACAAGGAGAAGGGAGTGACAGAGGATGAGATGGTTGGATGGCATCACCAACTCAATGGACATGAGTTGGAGCAAACTCTAGGAGATGGTGAAGGACAGGGAAGTCTGGCGTGCTGCAGTCCATGGGGTCACAGAGAGTTGGACATAACAACTGAACAATAACGATTTCCTAAAAGTAGATCATGAAATTTTGAGGCAGTTATTTGAGTCTTGGACCCGTCCCATACCAGCCACATGACCTTGGATAAATCAAACCACCAATCTAAAATATCTTGTTGCTGAAAACAGGGCTACCTTTCATTAAGAAAAAAATTAAATAAATACTAGTTTCAATGGTACATGGAATGGCAGAAGAGGTAACTATGGGACACACAAATAACTCAAATTTGGCAAACATTGGCTTTGTGGCTCTGGGGGAGGAAACCCAGATGTGACTATTAGCCATGGGAATTAGTTCTGGGACCTCAAGCAATTTCTGGTAACCCCTCCCTGACTCCTTTTCTTTAGATGATGGGTGAATAATAAAATCGACCTGGCTTCAGGGTTATAATAACATGTGTAAATGTCCTGGCAGACAACATAGTGATCAGGATGATCTGTAAATGAAAGCAATGCTGCGTTTTTGTTTACTGGTTTAATACCTATCTTCTCCCTCTTGACTTTAAGTACTTTGGGAGCATAGCTATTGCTTGTTTGTTTCTTCCTTAAAATAACTGTAATAGGAAGTACCTAATGGCAAATAGCAGGGGGAAAGGTGGAAAGAGAAACAAATTTCATTTTCTTGGGCTCCAAAATCACTGTGGACCGTGAATGCAGCCATGAAATTTAAAGATGCTTGCTCCTGGAATAAAAGCTATAACAAACCTAGATAGCATATTAAAAAGCAGAGACATTACTTTGCTGACATAGGTCTGTATAGTCAAAGCTATGGGTTTTCCAGTAGTCATGTACGGATGTGAGAGATGGACCATAAAGAAAGCCGAGCATCAAAAAACTGATGCATTTGTTCATACTACTGAGTTTTGCATAAGTCTAAATATTCTTTTCCGCTGGTCAGGGACTCCTGTCCACTCTTAGCTGGTGCTCTACATGCACTTCTGTGTCTGAAGGTGCATTCCTGATGTATCCATGGAAAGAGATGTACTCCATGTCCACCTACTCCTCCGCCATCTTGTTCTCTACAAAAAATTGATGCATTTGAATTGTGGTGTTGGAGAAGACTCAAGAGTCCCTTGGACTGCAAGGAGATCAAACCAGTTAATCCTAAAGGAAATCAACCCTGATTATTCATTGGAAGTACTGATGCTGAAACTGAAACTCCAATACTTTGGTCACCTGATGTAAAGAACTGACTCCTTGGAAAAGACCCTGATGTTAGGAAAGATTGAGGGCTGGAGGAGAAGGGGGCAACAGAGGATGAGATAGTTAGATAGCATCACTGACTCAACAGATATGAATTTGAGCAAACTCTGGGAGATAGAGGACAAAGGAGCCTGGCATGCTGTAGTCCATGGGGTAACAAAGAGTCAGACATAAGAGACTGAGGAACAACACAAAGACCTATTTGTCAAATTATTTCATTAATTCAAAGAATATGCAAGTCCACCCCAGCACTCACCAGGAATAAATTCTCCTACTATGCAGCTGTTATTATTTTTCCCTAATGGTTGTGTGATGCCACGGTTACACACTCAAGGAAAAGCCAACAGAGAGCTATTTTCAAGTCCTGAGTTACACTTGCTGGGGATGGATTGTGACAAAACATCCTCGCTGGTAACTACAGATGGTGCCTCTTTTGCCATAAAGGTGTCTCATCTGTTTTTCTTCCCACTTCTTAGGCTGTTTGCCACAATTAAGTACGGCAGCACAAAGTCCCACGAGCTGGTTTATGTTGTGTTTAAAAAGTTAATTAAATTGCCAAGTTGTTAAGTTGTTAAATTTAAAGTTAAAAAAAAATCTATTAGCAAGTTTCCTCCTGATTAAAGTCGTGAGACCCATGTGTTTGATTTTCAACTTGGTCCTCTCCTGCCATAAACATTAAAAATAAAACAATCCCATTTTATGACCAAGCCCTCTACGAGGCCTTTTGTGTGATGCATGAGGAGGGGGAAAAGGCAGTTAAATGACAATTCATCTACACACAAAACTTCCAAAGAACATGCTTCTCTTGGCAGGGTGGAATGAGGGAGGGAAAGAGGGAGATAAAACTAAACATCTGTCCAGAGTTACTGGATGCAGATTTCTAATTTATAATCTGATTTTGTGAGATAATAGGAAGCAAATGCCCTGTTTTTCTTAGGATGCTAGAGTATGTTGATAGGACTTTGAAATGGACAGGTAGCATCAGTCAATGGATTTTCGAGGACAGACAGGACCAGTCTAATTCCTGGCCCTACCTACTTGTTGCTAGACTACCCTGGATTTCCACTTTCCCACTGGTTCAAAGAAGATATGATAATATATGTGTCATAGGATTGTAGAGAATCAGTGAAGAAGATGGGGGTATGGCAACTGCTCCAGCATTCTTGCCTGGAGAATTCCATGGACAGAGGAGCCTGGCAAGATGCAAGGAGTCAGACACAACTGAGTGACTGATACACACACACACAAACACACACACACACACACACAACCTATGGTACTGATAAACCTATTTGCAGAGCTGCAATGGAGATACAGACTTAGAGAACAAAATTTTGGACACAGTGTGGGAAGTTGAGGGTGAGACGAATTGTGAGAGTAGTGTGGAAACATGTACACCACCACATGTAAAACAGCCAGTGGAAATCTGCTGCGTGATGCAGGGAGCTCAACCCAGGGCTCTGTGACAACCTAGAGGGGTGGACAGGGTGGGAGGTGGGAGGGAGGCTGTAGAGGGAGGGGACATATGTATACCTATGGCTGATTCATGTTGATGTATGGCAGAAACCAACACAATATTGTAAAGCAATTATCCTCCAATTACAAATAAATAAATAAATAAAAGAAGTATACACAGAAGAAAAAACAACAACAAAGAAACCAACAGCTCTACCAAAACAGATTACACAGTATAGAATTTCACTGGGACCAAAGTTCCAATGTCAACTCGACCAAGCGGGTGAATTTGAATGAGTTATTCAGCTTCTCTGACACAGGTATTAGGCTGATGAAGTGGGTTTGATGACACTATGCAAGGCAGAGGGTTAACATGATGATTAAATGAAATAAAACACTACTTGAGACAAAGTAAATTGCTTAATAAATGATAGCTATTATTATCAGTAAGTCACATGGAAAATGCATTCTGGTCTACATTTATCTATCTATCATCTATCTATCCTCTCTCTCTTCAGATATAGTGTTATTTCTTAGAACATTATGCAATACAAACATATATGTGTGTGTACATGACCATGCATACGCTCAGTTGTGTCTGACTCTTTTGCGACCCCATGGACTGTAACCTGCCGGACTCCTCTGATCTTGGGATTTCCCAGGCAAGAATATTGGAGTGGGTTGCCATTTCCTTCCCCAGGGGATCTTCCAAACCCAGGGATCGAACCTGCATCTCCTGCATTGGCAAACGAATTCTTTATCACTGAACCACCTGGGAAGGCCACACACATATATAAAACATAGGTGGATAATAGATAGATAGATACAGGTATCCGGAAGAGCTAATTTGGATGTCCCAGGCAGTACTTGTGTTAAAGAATCTGTCTGCCAATGCAAGAGATGAATGAGACCTGGGTTCGATCCCTGGGTTGGGAAGATCCCCTAGAGGAGGCCATGGCAACCCACTCCAGTATTCTTGCCTGGAGAATCCCAGGAGAATCCCATGGATAGAGGAGCCTGGAAGGCTACAGTCCATGGGGTCTCAAAGAGTCAGACATGAATGAATCGACCACGCATGCACTCACATAAGAGCTAATTTAAAGGGAAAATAGGAGGATAAATTTGAATCTTAAGAGATGCTTCAATGCAGCCAGTGCTAGAATAATCGAATCCACAAGTTGGAAGAGGTCTCAGAAATCATCAATTCTACCCTAACTGCTGAATGAATCTTCCCTGCCATCCACTGACAGGTTGTCATTGGAAATGTGATGTGGAACCCTACCTTCTGACAGCCTGTCCTAGGGCTGGACAGCTCTGATTTTTGGCAATCTTGTTCTTCTATTGATCTGAAGTCTGTCTCCCTTCCATATCAGGGTTATACGGAAGACATCTGCTCAGTCTTCTACATAATAGCTCTTGAAAGACTTGAAGGCAACAGTGATGAATCCTAAGGCATCTCTTCTCTCAGATAAAAAGCCTCCATCTTTAGCAAACACACACTCAAGATTCACTTCAAATGCCACTATCTCTTGAAAACATCCCTTGTTCTCTCTGAGAAGAGCCAAGTGTGCCCCCTCTTCAAAGCCCCCACGCTCTCTGAGCCAGCCCTCCACTGACTCTTTCATCCCAAAGTACTGTTATTACAGATTTATATTCATTTCCCTCTGAAACTAAATGGTTATCTGGAGGGCTCATGGCCGATTCATCTCTGTATTCTGATGGTGCACAATTACACCTGAAAAACAACATGGACGACGCAACTAGAGATGATCCTACTAAGAGAAGCAAGTCAGAAAGAGAAAGACAAGTACTATACGACGTCACATGTGTGGGATCTAAGATATAACACTAGCAGACCTATCTATGGAGAAGGCAATGGCACCCACTCCAGTACTCTTGCCTGGAAAATCCCATGGACGGAGGAGCCTGGTGGGCTGCAGTCCATGGGGTCACTAGGAGTCGGACACGACTGAGTGACTTCACTTTCACTTTTCACTTTCATGCACTGGAGAAGGAAATGGCGACCCACTCCAGTGTTCTTGCCTGGAGAATCCCAGGGACAGGGGAGCCTGGTGGGCTGCCGTCTATGGGGTCGCACAGAGTTGGACACGACTGAAGCGACTTAGCAGCAGCAGTAGCAGACCTATCTATGAAACAGAATCATGGTCATAGAGAACAGACCTGTAGTTGCCAAAAGGGGAAGGCAGGTGAGAAAGGGGTTAGACATATATGACATGTAGAATGGATAAACAACAAGATCCTACTTGATGGCTCAGCCGGTAAAGAACCTGCCTGCAATGCAGGAGACTCAAGCGACGCAGGTTTGATCCCTGGGTCAGGAAGAACCCCTGGAGGAGGAAATGGCAACCCACTCCAGTATTCTTGCCTGGAAAACCCCATGAACAGAGGAGTCTGGCGGGTTATAGTTCCAAGGGTTGCAAAGAGTTGCATGCGACTGAGCAACTCAGCACACGGTATAGCATAGGGCACAATATTCAATATCCTGAGATAGACCATGATGGAGGAGAGTATAAAAAAGAATGCATTTGTGTATATGACGGAGGCACTTTACAGCAGAAATTAACAGGACATTGTAAATCAGCTGTACTTCAATAAAAACAACATGGATATCCCTCAAAAAATTAAACATAGAATTGCCATATGACTCACTTTTAAGTATAAACCTACAAGAATTGAAAGCAGGGTCTCAAAACATGCATTTGTTCACCCAATTTCATAGCAGCATATAAATGTAATAAGAAACCAACCTTTAGTCCATCAGCCCATGGACGGATAAACAAAATGTAGTGTATGCACATAAGTAAATATTATTCAACCTTATAGAAGGAAATTCCCAATATCATTAGACCATGAAATTTTTTTGCACTTTGTTTGATGTCCCTGGATATGTTCCAGTGTCTCCTAGTTTACAGACTACGGGAACTTGACTAGAATATGTATCCTGCTGCTGGGTGAAAATTGTATAAGTCTTAATTATGTTGAATAAGTTCTAGTGCTTTTCAGGTCTACTATATGCCTCTACTTTTTTGTCTATTCATTCTATTAATTTTTGAGAGTTTGGTATTGAAACTCCAACTAAAAATGTAATTTTTCTACTTAAAAAATAATTGCAATATTTAGTGGAACTATATGTAACTTTGTTCTGTATTTTCCAAGTTTCTTGTAAATGTGTTATCACACTTGCATAGTTTAAAAAGTAAAAAAGAAAGAAGAAAAAAAGGGAAGGAAATCCTGTCCCATGCTGCAGCATAGATGAATCTTGGTGACGTTATGTTGACGGAAATAAACCAGTCACAAAAAGACAAATACTGCATGATTCCGCTTCTGTCCCACTAGAGAAGGCAAATTCATAGAGACAGAATGGAGAATGGAAGCTACCAAGGGCTTGGAGGAGTGGGAAATGGAGACTTCACACTTAATGGGTGTAGAGTTTCAGTTTTGTAAGATGAGAATTCCAGAGACGGATAGTGGTAATGGCTGTACAAAAGTATAAATATACTTACACCACTCAACAGCCCATTTAAAAAATGGTGAAGGTGACAAATTTTATTTTATGTACTTTTTACCACAATGAAAAAATTTTAAACAAAACAAAATAATTCCTCCTGAATGGGTAAATGAATGAATATATTTTAACTAAGAGAAGTAATACCTCATAATCTTACAGATACTCTGGCTGGAAAGCAGAAGATAATTTAATGATGGCAAAACTGGTTCTGTTACTACTCAAACCACACCATTCAGACAGCTGCTTCTTTTGCTTCCACCTAACGCCTGCTTTAATAAGAACAGAGGTGCCTTAAGTTCCTCCAAGAGGTCTGTATCAGCCTGGCATTTTTTGTTCACGTTCTTTTGAAAGCCAAGTGATATAGATAACTCAACAATACTGCAGGTTTAAAGAGAAATGCAGCCAACTTTACCAATGGAGTGAAGAGCACTTCCTGTTGGACACACTTTCCCAGGGAATAATCAGCCCCATCTGTATATTCTTTTACAGAGAATAATTTTCACCAAATGGTCTAGGTTTCAACCTCAACTACTAAAAAGTCAATATGACATTTTCCTCTGAACTTTTTTGCTCTTACATCAAGGTCTGAGGACATAATTTGCTAATGACCACAAACAAACAATTTATCTAAAGTGACCTGAACTAAGGTAACTAAGCAACAAGGCCTCCAATTCCTTTACACTCTATCCTTCCCCAATATCACCTCATTCAATCTGTAGGCGTTTTGCCTATGCTAATTCCCCAGGGAGAAGAATTCTCCTTCCGAGGGCTTGTTCCATGAAAACTGCCTTCCGGTCTCCATTTCACAAAACCCAGGAATTCGACACTATCCCAAATGCCACCAAGCTTCATGGAGTCAAACAGGAGGTAACATCACCCTCCAATGCAAGACTGGAGGGGAAAGGCCCCAGGCCGTCACAGGTAGGTGTCTCAGACCCTGCTTTGCTGGGGACTCTCACACGAAGGAAGCGTTCACTCTTCGTTTGTGTGAACAGTCAACTGTGGCAACATGGATGCTGTTAAGTGGATTTCATTATGGAAATGATGCGAAAGAGGGCCACGGGCTTCAAAATCCATTAAACTGTTTTCTATTGCTTTACATATTCTTCTATGATAAAAATAGCCTGATATTTGAATTTAAGAAGCCTCTGCCTAAAGGGTAACAGATGGATATTAAGAAGATTATAATAAAGAGGGGGATTATCAAAAGAGGAAATGGGGGCTGGGGGAAGGATCGTCCTTACACTGCAGGCAAATCAGTTTTGGGGAGTGACGGATTTTCCAGAATGTGACACTTTGCTCGTTGGCAGGAAAACTTCTCAGCACCTTGGTCACACTGAAGGGATTTGCAGCCATGGGTTGTTGGGTTTTATTTCACAGCCGCTTTTCTCTGACGCCTGGGGGGTATGTTTGTCACTTCCCTCTCGGAAAATGCAATTCATGTTCCAAGATCCACTCACCGTAGCTCTGGACACAACGAACCCTCTCCTTTTTCCCTGTGTCTGTTTTCTTCCTATGCCCCTTCCCCAAAGAAAACAAGGGGACCACCCCCACATGTTACACGCCTGCGGTACATGTGCATTTTGGTCAACCTCAAAACTCTAAACTTTGGGCAACAACCTTGATTCAAAATACTGCAACCAACTCTTGCCTTTCTCTCCTTATTTGTTGTTACTATTCAGTTGCTAAGCCGTGTCTGACTCCTTGCCACCCTAAGGACTGCAGCATGCCAGGCTCCCCTGTCCTTCCTTATTTGCTCAAATTTGTATCCATTGAGTCGGTGACACTATCTAACCATCTCATCCTCTGCCACCCCCTTCTCCTTTGACTTTTGACCTTCCCCAGCATCAGTGACTTTTCCAATGAGTTGGCTTTTCATAATATGTGGCCAAAGTATTGGAGCTTCCACTTCGGCATCATCTATCCTTCTTAGTACTTTGGAATTGCTGCTCAGAAACTCCGTCCTCCAAATTCTTCTTTACTAAACAGCCATGTTGAAATCTGTATTTTATACATCATACGAAGTACCCATAAACAAACCTCAGTTCAGTCACTCAGTCGTGTCCCACTCTTTGTGACCCCATGAATCACAGCATGCCAGGCCTCCCTGTCCGTCACCAACTCCTGGAGTTAACTCAAATTCATGTCCACCGAGTCGGTGATGCTATCCAGCCTCTCATCCTCCCTTCTCCTCCTGCCCCCAATCCCTCCCAGCATCAGAGTCTTTTCCAATGAGTCAGCTCCTCACATGAAGTGGCCAAAATATTGGAGTTTCAGCTTTAGCATCAGTCCTTCCAATGAACACCCAGGACTGATCTCCTTTAGGATGGACTCGTTGGATCTCCTTGCAGTCCAAGGGACTCTCAAGAGTCTTCTCCAACACCACAGTTCAAAAGCATCAATTCTTCGGCACTCAGCTTTCTTCACAGTCCAACTCTCACATCCATACATGACCACAGGAAAAACCACAGCCTTGACTAGACAGACCTTTGTTGGCAAAATAATGTCTCTGCTTTTCAATATGCTATCTAGGTTGGTCATAACTTTCCTTCCAAGGAGTAAGTGTCTTTTAATTTCATGGCTGCAGTCACCATCTGCAGTGATTTTGGAGCCCCCAAAATAAAGTCTGACACTGTTTCCACTGTTTCCCCATCTATTTCCCATGAAGTGATGGGACCAGATGCCATGATCTTCGTTTTCTGAATGTTGAGCTTTAAGCCAACCTTTTCACTCTCCTCTTTCACTTTCATCAAGAGGCTTTGTAGTTCCTCTTCACTTTCTGCCATAAGGGTGGTGTCATTAAAAAGCAGAGACATCACTTTGCCAACAAGGGTTCACACAGTCAAAGCTATGGTTTTTCTAGTGAGAGTTGGACCATTGGACCATCAACCTGAAGAATTGATGCTTTCAAACTGTGGCACTGGAGAAGACTCTTGAGAGTCTCTTGGACTGCAAGAAGATCAAACCAGTCAATCAGAAAGGAAATCAACCCGAATATTCACTGGAAGGACTAATGTTGAAGCTGGAGCTCCAATACTTTGGACACCTGATAGGAAGAGCCACCTCATTGGAAAAGACCCTGATGCTGGGAAGGATTGAAGGCCGGAGGAGAGGGGGTGACAGAGGAGGAGCTAGTTGGATGGCATCACCAACTCAATGGAGCTGAGTTTGAGCAAATTCCAGGGGATGGGGTTTGCCTGGGGGGCTAAGTTCCTAGGGTCACGAAGAGTTGGGCATGACTGAAGCAACTTAGCACATATGCGTGCAAAGCACTTCCTCAATCAACCTCTTTAAACAAGTTTTCCTCTACCCTTGAACTAGAATTATATTTTGGCTAGATTGTAAAATATTTTAATCACTGTCCTTTTTGTCTTGTTTGGAGTCTTTTTTTTTTCATCAGAAATGTGCAAAAAATTATTTTTATCTTTAAGATGTGGATATTTCACTACTATTGATAAGAAGTCTGTAAATCTGGGTATCGTATTTGAGACAATGTGAGTCCTTTTGCTCTGACAATTCATGGTTTTCTTTGGTTCCCTTAGCTTTCTTCTTGTATTTATATGATTTGTTTCTCCTTGGTCTGAGGTGTTTTTTCTTTTTTTTTTAATCTCTTAATCCAAATCTTAGCACATTAAGACTTTTGGATCTGTCTCCAAGTCTCTTAATTTTTAAATTTAAATTTAAAGCCAGCTAGCCAAATAAATTGGAGAAGGCAATGGCAACCCACTCCAGTACTCTTGCCTGGAAAATCCCATGGGCAGAGGAGCCTGGTAGGCTGCAGTCCATGGGGTCGCTGAGGGTTGGATATGACTGAGCGACTTCACTTTCACTTTTCACTTTCATGCATTGGAGAAGGAAATGGCAACCCACTCCAGTGTTCTTGCCTGGAGAATGCCAGGGATGGGGGAGCCTGGCGGGCTGCCGTCTATGGGGTCGCACAGAATCGGACATGGCTGAAGTGACTTAGCAGTAGCAGTAGCCAAATAAGTGCAGCTATTATGAGTGTAAAGTTAAGATCAAGAAACAGAATATACCCAATACCCCAAAGCAAGCCCCATTCTCCCCATCACTAACTCCCATTCTTTTTCCTACCACCAGCACGATCGCCAATATTTTGATCTCTAACGGCGTAGGTTAGTTTTGTCTGTGTTTGTGTTTTACATAAATAAAAAGAATGGGTGTCCTATTTTGTGTCTGGCTTCTTCCATTCACATTATTTATACAGTTGCTGATCATTTTTTCTCATTGTTGTTTATTATTCCATTGCATGAATATGCTACGATTTATTTACTCACGTACTGTTGATAAGCATGTGGATAATATCTCATTTTATCTTAGAATTTTGAAGACTCTGTTTCATTTTCTTCTGGTCTGCATTGAGGTAGATTAAACATTTGGTTTCTCCATATAGTACTACTTGGACATAGCTCCCTTTTCTTTATAGGGATTTAACATTTTTCTCTGAATATCTGCTATTTTGATTTTTCACCATAGTGTCTTGGTGTGTATTTACCTGCATTGATCCTACTCACTGAGACCCTTTTATCAATAACCATGGATGTTATTGACATCATCTGCTCTTCCTTACAGGTAATCACGCTTCATAATTACCTCATTTACTTCTCACAGCATTCCGGCAAGGAAGGGATCATTGTACACAATTTACAGGTGAGTAAACTCTAGCTCAAAATACAAAACTCCTCTGCCCCAATTTGGAAAGAATCCCAATTCTAATAACTGCAATATCCTAGTCATGATTTAATACATTCTAGAAACGATACATTCTTATGGGCTACCTGCTTCTACATGTTAATACGGCATTCTGATTGTGTAGTGTACCATAAAGAGCAGTGAAAAGCTAAACATGCAACACCAATACAAGCAAAAAATATAAATAAAACCAAGGGTTTCCTAACAAAATATGTTAAGGAAATATTAGACTAAACAAAGTTTACTTATTTTGTTTTAACTACAAGACTTAAAGCCTTTAATATGTTTCTGAGCTCTAAATGACCCCAAGGGAAAAATGTGAGGAATAAGCAGCATTCAGTATTTCCTAAATATAGAACTCTTTTTAAGATTATGACCAGTTTATTTTTACCCAACATTTTATCATGAAAATTTGCAAAAAAAGGAAAAGTTGAAACAACTGTATAGTGAATACCCATGTACTCATCTTTCAGCTTCTACAGTTAAGACTTTGATGTATTTATTTTATTATTTATCCATCTATTTATCCCTCCATTTGTCCCTTTATCCACTCATTTATCCATCTGTCTGTATATCTATCTATCTATTGATCTATTCATTCATCCATCCATCCATCTATCCATCCATTCAGCTATCCATCTATTTACTCTTTGATCCATTCATCAACCCATCATGTTAGCGGAAGCACACTGATTGAAACTGCCCACCCTGGCCAGGCACCATAGTAACCATTTGCATGAGTTGTTTTATGACAGGAGATCCTGATAAGGAATAGGGAACTAATAAGCCACCACCAACCAGAAGAGTTCGGGAAAGGTCGAAAGGAGACACCATGTGTCAGTCCACTTCCCAGAATCCCTCTCACTAGCATCCATTTTGGCTGAGCGATGCATGTACCACCAGGAAAGACTCTGAATTAGAATGATTGGCCAAAGACCACCCGGAAACTAATCCTATCACCATAAAACTGGAGACTGCGAGCCACATGGCAGAGCAGTTCTCCTGGGTTCCCTTACCCTCCTGCTCTCCACCCGGGTGCCCTTTCCCAGTAAAATCTCTTGCTTTGTCAGCACATGTGTCTCCTCGGACAATTCATTTCTGAGTGTTAGACAAGAGCCCAGTTTTGGGCCCTGGAAGGGGTCCTCCTTCCTGCAACAATCACATTTGGAGGAATTTAAAAGTAATTTGCAGCACTCAGTAGTCTACAAATACTTCAGTGTGTATATCATTAACTAGACTTCAACATATTTTATGACTATTTGTTATTGTAGTAGAAGTTAGATAAGGCAAAAGAAGAACATTTCAAAGATTTTAAGACTTCTTAAATTTAGAATTTAAATTTTTTAATATGAATTTTTAAAGAATTTTGAGAAATACAAAGATCTGTATGACCCAAGTTCATCACCCCAGAAAGTTTCTGGATTCCCCTTTTCAGTCATCCCTACTCCCACCCACTCAAACAGAGGAAATGATTTTTCTGGTGTTTTTTTCACTCCCGTCCCAGCAACAATCACTATTTGCTTATTTTCTCACCACACATTAGTTTTGCTGTTGGAAAACGAATATGCAGTTTCTCCCATTTTGTTGTTTTGAGATTCATCTATGTCACTGCATGTACCTATAGTTAGCACAGAAGTTTTTTTCTTTTTTTCTGTAGCATCTTGCTGAAGGAGTATAGTACGAAAAACATTTTAGGGGATATTGGCCTACAGTTTGTGGAAGAGCAGAGAACTGATCTGAACTGAACTCAGAGAACTGATCTGACAGAACATGTGGTCTTCTCTACAGTACAAACAAGCAACAAGACACTCTTAAGTTCATATTTTTAAAAATATATCTTGCCTCTATTAAAATGTCTAAGATATGCAATGTTTGCTAACTGGGGTAGGCATGAAAAAGATGTCTATGTTTTTAACTTAAGACCTTGATTTAGTTTTAAGGCAATCACTTTAATAATCTTTCTATAAAAACTCTAAATTAATGAGTGTAACTTCTCTCAACAAAACACCCAAAAGCTTGCCTTCGTCTGAAGGTTGTATAAAAATACAACTAAATAAAGCAAGATAAAATACTCTACAAATGAAAGTACTCTAAATCTTATCACTGTCATTCATGACAATGATTTAAATACTCCTTTTCCTTTCTTTTGGACTTCTAGGAATTTAAAGTTGCAAGAAAATGTAGAGATTCAAGCTCCTCTTCATCCGTCACTTCCATTTCTGCATGAAGAGTGAAGACATTATAGGAAAAACAATGACTAATAAGCAGATAGAGGCAAATATGGGATAAAAATTCTGTTCACTCCAAATGTCATCTTTTTCTACATCCCTGCTGGTCAGTTATATCTTTCTTGAATGAAAGCTTGATTGAAACCTGTTTTGAAAATTCCACTTAAACATAACTTGGGTTTTTAATCAAAGGGACCTGGAAAAAACTTTCATCTGTATCTGGGACTTCCCAGGTGGCTCAGTGGTAAAGAATCCACCTGCCAAGCAGGAGGTGTGGCTTCAATCCCTGGGTTGGGATGATTCCCTGGAGGAGAAAATGGCAACCCACACCAGTATTCTTGCCTGGGAAATCCCACAGACAGATAAGCCTGGTGGGCTACAGTCTATGGAGGTCCCAAAAGAGCTGGACACGACTTAGCGAGTAACCAAAAACAACAACAAATTCGGGTAAACAGCCATCCCAATTTGCCTAGGACTGTCTTGATTTCATCACTAAAATGCTGTCTATCCCAGGAAATACTTCAGACCTAGAAAACTGTACATCTGGCCATCCCAAATCTTCTCAGTAGTCAGAGCTTTATAAAAGAATCCCTATATTTACATTTCAATCACTCTTGAAAGTTGGGCCTTTGCAAGGGACCATCAGAAAACCAGTTAAACCTGTTTCCTACTTTTCTACTGGAAGCAGGTTTCACATAAGGAAGGCTTCCTACTAAAACTAAAGTTACCATTTGATCCAGCAATCCAATTCCTGGGCATATATTTGGAGAAAACCATAATTCAAAAGGATGCAGGCACCCCAGTGTTCATTGCAGCACCCCAAAGTTCACTATAGCCAGGACATGGAAGCAACCTAAATGTTCATCAGTGAAGGAATAAAGAAGATGTAGAACAAATATACAGTGGGATACTAACCACAGAAATGAACAAAAGAATGCAATTTGCAGCAACATGGATGGATCTAGAGACTGTCCTACTAAGTCAAACACAAAGAGACAGATACCATGTGGTATCACTTGTATGTGCAGTCAAAAGAAAGGGTACAGTTCTATTTCCACTTTCTTAAGGAATCTCCACACTGTTCTCCATAGTGGCTGTACTAGTTTGCATTCCCACCAACAGTGTAAGAGCATCCAGCAATCCCACTGCTGGGCATACACACTGAGGAAACCAGAAGGGAAAGAGACACGTGTACCCCAATGTTCATCGCAGCACTGTTTATAATAACCAGGACATGGAAGCAACCTAGATGCCCATCAGCAGATGAATGGATAAGAAAGCTGTGGTACATGTACGCAATGGAGTATTACTCAGCCATTAAAAAGAAAACATTTGAATCAGTTCTAATGAGGTGGATGAAACTGGAGCCTATTATACAGAGTGAAGTAAGCCAGAAGGAAAAACACCAATACAGTATAATAATGCATATATATGGAATTTAGAAAGATGGTAACAATAACCCTGTGTACGAGACAGCAAAAGAGACACTGATGTATAGAACAGTCCTATGTATAGAACAGTCTTACGGACTCCATGGGAGAGGGAGAGGGTGGGAAGATTTGGGAGAATGGCATTGAAACATGTAAAATATCATGTATGAAACAAGTTGCCAGTCCAGGTTCGATGCACGATACTGGATACATGGGGCTAGTGCACTGGGACGACCCAGAGGGATGGTATGGGGAGGGAGGAGGGAGGAGGGTTCAGGATGGGGAACACATGCATACCGGTGGCTGATTCATTTTGATATTTGGCAAAACTAATACAATTATGTAAAGTTTAAAAATAAAATAAAATTAAAAAAAAAAAAAAAGGTACAAATGAACCTATTTACAAAACAATAGCCGAGTCACAGATGTAGAAAACAAACTTGTGATTACCAGAGGAAAGTGTAGGGAAGGATAAATTGGGAGATTGGGACTGGCATATGCACACTACTATTTATAGAATATGTAACTAATAAGACCCTACTGAATAGCACAGAGAACTTTATTCAATACTCTGTAATGACTTACATGGGAATAGAATCTAAACAAGAATGGATATATGTGTCTGTACAACTGACTCACTTTGCTATACAGCAGAAACTAACCCAACTTATTCTCCAATGAAAAACTAATTTAAAAAAAAATGTCTCCCTGTATCACTTGACAATTAAACTGCCCTTATTGGGGAGGGGGTGGATTTGATGCAATGATTATAAGTGAAACATTCAGAGTAAAAGCCCTGGATTTAACACTTAGATCCCCTCCCTGCGAGTTACATGACCTTGAGCAAGTCACTTTACCCCTTACGGCTTCAAATGTCTTGCCTTATAAATGGTGGCGAATAACTACCTATCTTGCAAGTTATTGTGTGGATAAAATGAGATCACACGTGTCAAGGGCTTGGCAGGGTGCCTGGCAGCTGGCTAGTACCCTGTAAGAAGTAATTCCTTTTATGATTTAATATGCAAGCGCTACAAGAAAGCTTAAAGACCAAGCTGGGAACAGCTTCCACAGGGACCTTATCCATGAACCTGCCTGTGGTTTGATGCACTCAGAAGGTTCACTTCCACTGAATGAAAAGCAGAAGAAATAGCTGAACAGCAGGCATTCACCTCAGCTCTAAGGGTTAAACAAAGAGGCAACTGCTTTTACATCGGAATGTTTTTGTCACCCTCTTTTAATGTGAAACCTTTTCATCTGCGCTAAAGCTTCAGAAGTCAGATTCACCGAACTCACTTTGAGACTTTTGCTAGCGATGGGACTTTAATTACCTTTCAGACACAGGGATGGCTCTTGTCTTGAAAACCAGAAAGAAAGAACTCTTTTTTTCCCCTCCTCTTCGCTCATTCTTCTTTTTTTTTTTTCAGATTGAAATCTTTTGTTCCTGGCACTTTCCATATGCCACACTTTAATATTTAATCAGCCCCCACCTCATCAGAAGACTGCTGGCCTCATTAGATAATTAATGGTTGCTGGCACTGCATTTGCTCCAGTTAATACATCTGCAGCCAGCAATTAGCGCCTGAGTTTATTAGTTGCACTGGCTTCATTGACTGGGGAAGCAATTCGCCTTTGATTGAAGCCGCTGGGATGGGCATATGTGGACAGCTTGCCCCCTGTTCCTTGGGATTCTTTTGTTTACAATTTTTTTTTTTTTGGCTACCGTTTTGCAACACGGCGCATCCTGGCCCTGCCACCAACAGTTGGTGGGGAAGATTTCCCTTTTATAATTTAGAAGATAATTGGGTAATTCCGTGCAGGAGAGAGGCAGCTGCAGGGTGGGGCAAAAGCCGGGAGGGAAAGGGATAAGTAATTTGTTCTTTTGGAAATGTCTATTTTTCAAAAAGGCGTAGAGTCAAGGCTGAGGAATTCAGGGGGAATCCAGGCTGCAAAATGCAATCCTACAGGATGGGCTGCTGCCTGGAGTTAAGATATTGCTTCTTAGAGCCCAGGAGGTACAGAGATGGGTCTTCTGCCATCTTTCATCCCTAAACTTGACTTCCTTGCTTTGGCTCAGTTCCTGCCTCCATTTTTGTTACTAAGTGAAATCACATCATTTTCATGTACTTTTCGGGCATCCTTCCCTGATGACTCTGATCATTGCCAGTTTCTTCCTGGTGATTAAAATCTTGGCCTCTCACCAGGATTATCCCCTTGTTTCCCACTTTCATTCCCATTGCTAGACATTGGGGGAGATGATCATTAAGAACACAATCGTGATGTGAAATATGAAGGAAATGAGGGTGATGGTGTCTGGGTATATCAGAGAAAAGAAGGAAACAAGGAAATATAGCTCAACCCATTGGGGGAGAAGGGAAGGAAAAAGCAGAAAAGACCAAAAACAATAAGTTTCCAATTTTTGTCTGCCTTTAGGCCCAAATTCCTAAATCAAGACCCATCTTAAATACATACGCCATAAATGGAAGGAAGTGACAATGATGATGGTAATACTGATGAAGATAACAAATCTTTACTGAGCATTTTTCAAGTATCAGGCATCCTGCTAAAAAGTGTCTTGTCACATAATACTAAGGCATCTCTACCATCTTTCTTCCCATTTTAAGGATGAGAAAAAAGACCTCCACCGATTTTCAATGTTTTCCCCAGATTACACAACTTGTAGCATCTGAGCTGCCATTCAATGAGCCTCTAGCCTGCATCAGTCAATTCACATGCATTAATTTATTTCACATGAACAGTGAAAAGTTCAGAGGTTATTTACCTAGGATCATGAAACAAGTAGTGTTCAGTTCAGTTGCTCAGTCATGTCCAACTCTTTGCAACCCCATGAACCACAGCACGCCAGGCCTGCCTGTCCATCACCAACTTCCGGAGTTCACTCAAACTCATGTCCATCGAGTCAGTGATGCCATCCAGCCATCTCATCCTCTGTTGTCCCCTTCTCCTCCTGCCCTCAATCCCTCCCAGCATCAGGGTCTTTTCCAATGAGTCAACTCTTTGCATAAGGTGGCCAAAGTACTGGAGTTTCAGCTTTAGCATCAGTCCTTCCAATGAACACCCAGGACTGATCTCCTTTAGAATGGACTGGTTGGATCTCCTTGCAGTCCAAGGGACTTTCAAGAGTCTTCTCCAACACCACAGTTCAAAGGCATCAATTCTTCGGCACTCAGCTTTCTTTATAGTCTGACTCTCACATCCATACATGCCCACTGGAAAAACCATAGCCTTGATGAGATGGACCTTTGTTGGCAAAGTAATATCTCTGCTTTTTAATATGCTATCTAGGTTGGTCACAGCTTTCCTTCTAAGGAGTAAGTGTCTTTTACTTTCATGGCTGCAATCATCATCTGCAGTGATTTTGGAGCCCCCAAAAATAAAGTCTGCCACTGTTTCCACTGTTTCCCCATCTATTTCCCATGAAGTGATGGGACCAGATACCATGATCTTAGTTTTCTGAATGTTGAGCTTTAAGCCAACTTTTTCACTCTCCTCTTTCACTTTCATCAAGAGGCTTAATTCCCAAGCCTCTTTCCACTAAGACCATCTAACATTCAAGTTGAAGGAACAGTCTATATGGACCCCAGCCTACTCAATGTGCTAAATTTTGGATTGCTCTATCATGATACTCAGGGATTCCCAGGTAGCTCAGTGGTAAAGAATTCACCTGCCAATACAGGAGATATGGGTTCTATCCCTGGGTCGAGAAGATCCCCCTGGAGGAGGAAATGGCAACCCCCTCCAGTATTTTTGCCTGGGAAATCCCGTGGACAGAGGAGCCAGGTGGGCTACAGTCCATGGGGTCACCAAGAGTTGGACACAAATGAGCAGCAGAAAAACTGTGACATTTCAGTCCTTTGGATGAGATCAAGGTGAAACATGCCTCTTCAGGTCTAAATTGTAAGACTGATATATTGATTCACCTTTTAATTGTTTTTGTTCAGGGTCAGTTCAGTTCTCAACCTCAGGTAGAATGCTGTAACAGATAAACTACATCCCTAGTAAAAATGCACAAGGTAGACACCTGCCCTTATGGTGAAGTGCTTCGCAAATTTTAACACTCACACAAATAATATGGAGAGAATGTTACTGGGCAGATCTTGATTAAGAACAATAAGGGAAGCCTGAGATTCTAAATTTCTAACAAGATCCTGGGTTGTGTCAGTGATGGTAAAGCAGTGGTTCTCAAACCAAGAAGCACCTTAGAGTCACCCGGAGTGCTTGTGTTTTTCAACATCAATTTCTAGGTACCACTCCATCAATAAAACTAGTATCTCTAGGGGGAGGGGGTGTTGCTCAGGATTCCATATAGTTTAAAAGCATCCCAAGTGTTTCTAATACATACTCAGAACCATCGGCTTAAAAAGAAAAATCTCAGCAGGACAAGTCAGCCGAGTGTTGCTTGATCCACACAAACCAAGAGAGCAGAGGGATGCAGATAGAAGACATTCCCGTAGACAAGAATGAAGACCTTCCTGGATGATACACCATCTGATTCTCCTACATCTCCTCAGTGACTTATGCAACACTGTTGGAGGAAAACATGACTTACCATCTCAGCTCCATCTAATTTTCTGGGCAAAGGTCCAAGGTCTGAGTGTCCTCATATGTAAAATGGAGCAAATGCATTACTTGCTGATGAAACAGGTCATCAACAGGAGGAGACTGCTGGCTGGCCCACGGAGTGGACCCCGGCAATCAGCAATCAGAGGGTCCCTACCCTTTCCTCTGTCTTTGAAGGATACTTCCTGTCCACCGTTCCTGCAGTAGGAGCTGCTCCAAGAATGTAGCCTTGAGAAAGCGAGGTGTTCAGATCACCTGGACCGGATATGAGCCTAAACCAAGTGATGGTGTCCGTATAAACTAAGATTCCAGCGGGCAGGTGCAGAGATCTCTCTGTCTTATGGCCTCTCAAGACCAGCCTCATAATTAAGTTGCTTCACTTATTAAAACCGCCACCTGCCGGCCAGGAGGGGTTTACCTCGCTCTGGGGTCTCTTGTGCTCTGTGTTCCTGGCGGTTTGCAAAGCAAAGTGTGGCAAGCCATCCTGGAGACTGAAGTAATGGTTCTTGGGAAAGAGGCATTCGCAGAAGGGAAATCCCGGGCTGGCCATCGACCCCTGCGTGGGGAGAGGTGTCCTGAATGTCAGATGCGTGCAGACAGTTGCTGGAGTACAGGACGCCCCCAACATGCTGGCTGGTCCGATGCGCGTGTCTGCAGAGCCGCCCAGAGGGCGCTGCAGGCGGAGAAGCAAATCCCGGACGCACAGTCGGCTGACTTCCTCTTGGGGCGGAAGAGGCTGATGGCTGAAGTTTAAGTTAGAAAATGGGAAGAACTGGGGTCAGAGAAAAACTGCAGAGTCGCCTGTTCTGTTCATCCCGGGGCCGGCAGACAATCTGGGGGAACTGGATGGTTAAGAGACCTCGGAGAGGCCTTTTGCAAAGCGAGGAGGGCGCCCGTTGCCCAAGATTAGGGTCCAAGAGCTGGTGAGGAAGCCTGATTAAGATGCTAAGAGGTGGGATCGCTAGTAAAGAGGAGGTCTTGGAGAGGATGAGATCTCAGTCTGACCCCCGAGCTGAACCGCGGCAGGCCCCAGGCAATTTGAAGCTCCTCTGTCCTTGAAATGTACATTCCGCCCACTGTTTTCATATTGGAAGCTTTGCCCTGATGTATCTTTGAGAGAGTGAAGAGTTGAGCCTGTCTGGACAGGGTATCTGTTAAAACTAAGATTCTGGCAGACAGATGCCTGGATCTATTCATCTTAGAGCTGCCCAAGACAAATTTGTAGGTAAGTTCTTTTTTTTTTTTTTTTTTTTAATGAGTAAAAGATGCTAAGACTTTTAAAAAAGAGAAAGAGATAAGCCTTATAAATTCTCTTGCTTATTAAACCTGCCACCTATGAATCTGGAGTGGCTGCCTCTTTCTTGGGTCTCATCTTGTCCCCCGTGTACGGGGTCAGTTTGCAAGCCAACGCCTGCCTGAGGGTGAAGGAAGTGACCCATATATGGGTTCTCTGGGAAGCCTATAGTGAGCTGCAGGAAAGCAGGGCACAGTTGTTAATAACCCTGTACCCCTGCAGCAGTGCAGCCTTTTCCAAGCTGGAGAAGACTCCAGGGCAATTACTGTAATTATAATTCAGTTCTAAATACCTGTAAGTATGCAGTTTTGCTGAAAGCAAAAACCATGTTCATCAGATTTTTTTTTTTAAGTATTATAAATTGGGTGGTTTTTTTTTTTTGCTGCACCAGGTCTTCCACGGGCTTCCCAGGTGGCACAGTGGTAAAGAGTCCTCCGACTAAGACAGGAAATGGAAGAGACATAGGTTCAATCCCTGGGTTGGGAAGATGCCCTGGAATAGGAAATGGCAACCCACTCCAGTATTATTGCCTGGAAAATTCCATGGACAGAGGAGCCTGGCAGGCGACAGTCCATGGGGTCGCAAAGAGTCGGACACGATTGAGCACACCATCCCTGTGGACTTAATTGCCCCATGGCATGTGGGAACTTCCCAGATCAGGCATCAAACCTGGGTCTTCCACATCAGCAGGCTGATTCTTTACCACTGGACTACCAGGGAAGTCCTCACCATATTTTTGCTTTCCCTACACATTGGGAGAATAAAAAGAGACCCGAGAATATCTTTGAATGTAGTGTTTATCGTGTTGTGCCATGTCCCATTGGTAAATAGGATGATATTGGATGGCCCATGGATACACTTAAAAACGTCCTAATGGTTAAATACACATGAAAAAAATAGTGGATTTTTGGCGGTGATACAAAATTATGCTTTTGAATGCATTTGTTAAAATTAAAACAGTGAAATATCCATAAGATCTTGTTACACATTCTTTGTACTGTAACAAGTAATAATTTTTACAAGTGAAGTGATACATTGATGAGGAAGGAATGTGATCAGCTGTTTGAACTTGGAAGAACCTCCTTCTGATCCCTCATCACAGAGGGATCCAACCATGCCCATTCTTCTCTGCCTTACTTGCCTGATGTTGATGACAAATGCCCATATTGTCTTTATCAGTTTTATCCTTAGAATTAGCAAGTTCAAGTTCAGGAAATTTCCCTGAAGGAAATAACTATGCAAGTTTGCACATCTAAGTACAAAAATGAACATCACCATTGTTCTTACAGGAACTTTTATTAGCTTGGGACAGAAGCAAATATGTTATTAGATTGATTCATTTAAAACTTTCACATTTGTGGGTCAAAAATGGGTGAATATTAGCAATCAGATATCTGACAATAATGAAGCAAATTTGGGCATATTCTATGTAATAATACATTCCTCAGTCATCTGCAATAAAGCTGTGGAATACTACTTAATGACAGAGATGTTGTTTAAAATATTGAACAAAACAAACAAAAGAAATAGGTTGACACAGTTATGAAATGTTATTTGTTTAGAATATATTTATGCATAGAAAAAATAGCACATGGCATAGTTTAAATCAAAGTCTTACAAATTTTCCGTTTCTCATTTTCATCATCTGTGATTGTTTCTAGTTTATTTAGCTAAGATTTTTTTAATTTCATTTTAAATATGTGACAGGTCATCACAACTAATTCTTAGTTCTCTCATTTCTGGGTATGAAGTGATACATTGTTCTATTGTTTTCTTTCACTCTGTGAAGTTTATTATTCATGTTTCTTTTGTTAAATAGCCTCAGAGTACTTCTCAACACCTAACTCCAGGCAGCCATTTCAATCCACTGGCATTGACATGCAAGCTGATGTTAATTTTCCTTCCCTGGTCTGGAAACCCCATCAGTGAGAGGTTTTCCCTTCATCCACAGCCTCACTTCTGCACAAACAGTTCTGTGTCTATCTCAGTCCCTTGTTCTCTCCTCTGAACCTCACTCAGACTTGTACAGCTGATCACTGAATTTCTCTATCTCGCCACTCCTGGTAATTCAGGGTCACTAGTGCTGTAATCAACAGTTCACGGTTGTTGGAAATTTTCTGGATTTAAAATGGAAAGTCCCATGTCCTAGGAAATCCCTCAGTCCTAGGAAAATTGGGAGGATTGGTTGATCTGATAACCCTGATGTGAGTTAGGAGGGATCGCTGTGAACAAGAGCGTGCGTGACTTACCAAAGCTACTTGTTACTAAGAAAGTCAGATAACTGAGCCAAGGCCAAGGGGGCTGGTCTCCAGTTTAGAGGCCATGGAAAGGCTTTAAGAAAATTGAGAGACTTTAAGTAGCGTCACAGGGCTTCTAGGAGTCCAGTTATAAGAGATCTATGACAAGGCAGGCTCTGATATCTGCCAAAACAGCTACTGATTTAACTGGAGAAACTTGACACATCTAACTTGGTGCAGACAATTCTACCCTGAGTGGCTCCAGGTTTCAATGGTGGCTCCAATGGTAAACAATCTGCCTGCAGTGCAAACCTGAGTTTGATCCCTGGGTCAGGAAGATCGCCTGGAGAAGGAATGGCTACCCATTCCAACATTCTTGCCTGGAGAATTCCATGGTCAGAGGAGCCTGGTGGGCTACAGTCCAAGGGGTCACAAAGAGTAGGACACCACTGAACAACTAACACTTTGGTTTACTTTCTGGCCAGTTTCCTTGACATGTTCTAGGAAGTCAGCTGCAGATGGTCTCAGGCTTGAGAATGTGATGGGAAGCTGAACTCCTAGCCTCTGGAATGGATCCTCTTAGCTCTCAATCTTTGCAGGTTGATTTCAGCTCTCAGCCGATATCAAGCCACTGGTTCCTTCCATGAATTCAGAGCACCATATTTTCCACAGCTCTAAAAGTGAAAGAAAATTAGTTGCTCAGTCGTGTCCAACTCTGCAACCGCTAGCATTGTAGCCCACCAGGCTCCTCTGTCCATGGGATTCTCCAGGCAAGAAGACTGGAGTGGGCTGTCATTCCCTTCTCCAGGGGATCTTCCCAACCCAGGGACTGAGCCCAGGTCTCCTACATCACAGGCGGATTCTTTACCATCTGAACCACCAGGGATGCCCTAAATAGGCACCAAAGTGAGTGATGATCATGATCTAAGTTAACGATGCTTCCCTCATGTTCCAAATGCAAAAAGTGAAAACTCTCTAATTTCTTCTTCTGAGAGGCCATTAATAGAAATCTTTAAAAAGACAGTTTCCTAGCACTGGAAATATTAAGCTGTTATTATGGCAAATGAGCTTATTTTTACTTTCAAATGAAAATATAAATAAGTAATAAGTAAATATCAGCAATTTCGGTTCCATAATGAATAAGGACAGAATTGGGAGCTAAAAGAGTATGTGCCCATTAGAGAGAGCGGGAAATTAACATTTGTTGACATTCTCCTGCTTTTAGTTTTAATGTAAACTAGAGGCAATTAAGCTATGTTCAACATTTTTTCCTTGTAAATATTTTCCATTTCTCTATATAGTAACCAAGATGTCTTACAACAGGGCCATATTAGCAAGCTCCAAACTAGAGGGGCGGTCGTACCTGTCATCTGCCAATGTAACAAGAGAAAGCCCAGGTCCTTGAATAATTCAGTGTTTCCCATCTATTTCTTATCCACGTCATGACTGTGCCATTCACCATTCAGGATGCCAACTGTTTTTCTGTTTTCTGGTGGTTTTTCCTTTTTCCCCCACACTCACAATCTCTAGGTAAATCTATAAATCCCCACTTAGAAGAACATGAATTATCTGATGCTTGAATGAAATGAAGACAAAAACAAGCTTGAATATTTAAAACTTACAGCAAGTATCTTCCATGATAGATCCTTTCAGACTCCCACTCATTTTTTTCTTTGATATCTACTACTGCTATAAAGTCCCAGTTTATCATATAACATTACAATTTATGGTATAACCAGCTTGTGTACTGACTATAAACCCTTCATCAATGCCACTGTAAAGGGTTTATAGTCCATAAATAGAAGAGCAAGCCTATCTCGCCTGCTTGTTTTGCCCGCAACACAGCCCTTCAGACATGCCAGCCTGGTTATTTGTTTTACATGCTGGATGAGTTACGGGAAAATAAGTGGATACATTGTTTTGTCTCTCCAACATCCAGAGACAATTCAGGATCCTGGGAGGGGGGATGAACAATGGGATGTTGGCTAGAAAGATGTAAGAGAGTCAGCCTATCCTTGTCATTAATCTGTAGGTGAGCATTTTTTAAAATGTTTATTTCAGAGTACCTTTGGTTAGCAATGTCATGTTAGTTTCAGGTGTACAGCAGTGTGACTCAGTTATATATAGACATGTGTCCATTCTTCCTCAATTTCTTTTCCCATTTAGGTCTTTAGAGAGTACTGAGCAGAGCCCCCAGGACTGTATAGTAGGTCCTTGCATGTGTGCGTGCTAAGTTGCTTCAGTTGTGTCTGACTCTTTATGACCCTGTGGACTGTAGCCCGCCAGGCTCCTCTGTGTGAGGGACTCTCCAGGCAAGAGTACTGGAGTGGGCTGCTGTGCCCTCCTCCAGGGGATCTTCCTGATCCAGGGATCGGACCTATGTCCCCTGGGACTCCTGCATTGCAGGCAGATTCTTTCCCACTGAGCCACCACAGAAGCCACTACAGCAGGTTGGTTATCTATTTTAAATATAGCAGTGTGTGCATGGAAATTTTTTTTAATCTCAAAATTCAAGTAATTAGGAATTCCACTCTTTGGACACCAACCGACCGTGTGATCTCACATGCATGTGTGCTAAGTTGCTTCAGTCATGTCCAGCTGTTTGCAACCCTGTGGACTGTAGCCCGCCAGGCTTCTCTGTCTATGGGATTCTCCAGGCAAGTGTCCTCCTCCAGAGGCTCCTCTTGGCCCAGGGATCAAACCCACTTCTCTTAAGTCTCCTGCATTGGCAAGCAGGTTCTTTACCTCTAGCGCCACCTGCAAAGCCAATACGATGTCACATCTTAAATTAATGGAAATATATAATCTGATTGTCTATCCTGTTGCTCACCTGTTTCTTAGGCTCTTTGCTCTGTATCAACCCACTTTTTGGAAAGACTGTTGGATTTTAGTATGTGTAAGAACTGGGTTCAAATGCTAGCCAAAGTCTTGAATAATTGTGGTCTTGAGCAAGCCAAGTAAAGTAGAGATGATAATAATGCCAGTGCAATTTTAATGTCCTCAGTCCTCATTATTCTGCAGGTGTGAATACTGATGATGTGGTGATGTCATGAGATGGGATGATGGTAACAATCATGATGACTGTGATAAAGATAATAAGGACGATGCTCATGGTGATGCTGATGGTGATGATGGTGATGATGGTGGTGATGCTGATGGTGACGATGCTGATAGTGATGTTGATGGTGGTGATGGTGATGCTGATGGTGATGACTGATAGTGATGCTAATGGTGATGCTGATAGTGAAGATGCTAACAGCACTGAAGTGATGATGATGATGGGGATTATAATGATGATAATGGATGATTATTTAGTTTCTTTATGGCCAGTTACAGTTTTAAGTGCATTGTGCATGTTATCTCACTTAATCACAACAACCTCATTTTACATGTGAAAATAATGAGATTTATGGTGGTTAACTAGCTTGCTCATCATCATATGACTTGGATAATAAAGTAGGTTTTGAACCTAGCACTCTGATTCTGTATCCCTCAGTTTTAATCACACCATCATATCACCTTCCTTTAATGTTGGTTCAAATTAATGGTAATGATTCATATTCTGTTTACTCTTCCATGATCCACATAATGAAACTCTCAATCTCTCCAAAATCTTTTTTTCCCTCTTTTTTTTTTTTTTTAAATTGAACTGGCTCAGGTGGTAAGGAATCTGCCTGCAATGCAGGAGGCCTAGGCTCGATCATTGGGTTGGAAAGATATCCTAGAGAAGGTAATGGCAGCCCACTCCAATATTCTTGCCTGGAAAATTCCATGGACAGAGAAGTCTGGCAGGCTACAGTCCACGGGGTCGCACAGAGTCGGACAGGACTGAAGCAACTTAGCATGCATGTGCCCTTCAAAGTAGTTCTATTTTTCCTCTGTTTTGGTCACAAGGAAGAAGGGGCTTCAGTCCATGGGGTCCCAAAGAGTCACACACGGCTGAGCGACTACCACTGTCGCTTTTATAGTTGGTTTACAATGTGTTCGTTTAGGTGTACAGCGAAATGATTCAGTTTTATACATACCTATAAGAAGTCATGATGGGAGCCCCAGTCTGTACTCCCTGAGTCACACAGAAAATTCCCATTGGCTATCTATTTTACGTATACTAAAGTATGTTTCCATGTTACTCTCTCCATACCACCCACCCTCTCCTTTTGACATGGTCTCCTAGACCCCAGACCAATTCTGCTTCTGGGTCCCAATGTCCAGTTCCTTGTGCCAGCAATTTCTCACTGGAGCCCTTCTCTCCCTGGGCCATAGACACATCCATGGTGACCTCAAGGCCAAGGCCAGCTCTCCATCACGCCCCAAGTTCACCATCTTCGCTGTGGGCAGCAGCAAAGGCAGTGGAGACTGGAGATGCCCAATTCCATCTCCGGCAAGAATTTACTGTGGTGGGGGGTGGGGAGCTTTTAGGAATATTCCAGAAGTAACTGGAATTAGAGGGGAAAAAACCCTTCTGGTAAATGGAAAGACCGAGCAGAAAGTGTCCTGCCTTCATGGAATGTCAGAGGAGAGAGAAGGTCCCCACCTTAATTAGGGGTACATTTGAATATCTTCATTCTGAACAGACACAAAGAGGCTCAGGTGAGCCCGGAGGGATTTGCAGCCAAAAGCTGGCTAATCTCCAGTTAAACAGGCCCATTATCTCTCACTCCCCGGGAGAAAGTCAGGCAGAACTGATTTGATTAACAGTAGATTAACCTCTCTAACACAGCCATCCTGGGTTTTACACCTGTCACTTTAGTATGACAATTTATATTTATTCAAAAAGCCATGAGACAGTAAATTAAACATTGCCCTAATTAGAAAAGTGTCATATGTTACAGCGGGAAAGCCACCTGATCTAATTTTCCAACAGGCCTTGTGCAAAGAATGTGTTGATGTGGCCTGAGCAGAAGCCCTACAAACACCAACACGCTGGGGAGGAGAAAATTCTGGACTGCAGATGCTATATCTTAGCTTCGGAGAGGAGAGATGCAGAATTCAGTCCTAGGAGCATCGCTTATGGTCCTGCAAGCTGCCTGGCAATGCATCCTACTCTGGGACTCAGCTGGGAACCAGAGTGGGCCCTCTGCCCGAAGTGATTTCAGAATCCAGGAGGAGAGATGGCCTAGAACTTAGGCAATTTCAATTTATGTTTGGGTTAAGAGTTAAATACGTGATGCTGCAAAGGCTCAGAGAAACCCACCTGGTTAATGCAGTCTTGGCGGAAAGGGGACCAACGGATTATCCTGGAGAGGAATGACATCTAAATGGTATCTGAAGATTACAGAGCAGTTTTCCAGGCTTTAAGGAGTAAGAAGGAAATAGAACTTGCAAAATCTTGATAGTGAAGCAATATTATATTTATCATGTTATATTCATTATATTATATTATATTATATTTATTATACTATATTCAGGGACCCTTTGGTTAGTAGTAATAAGTAGCAAAATATGCATAGAGAAATATGAGCATCGAGGGAGGTAAAAGACAGGTCATGAAAAGCTGTGATGCAACATTAAAAAAAAAGGACACACAAAAAAACTGAGTTGCAGCCTACATCTAGCAAACCATATGCATCTAGCCATATAGCTTGAAGAGTTTGGACAGATGGGTGCATGGATGTGTTCATGGAAATAACACTCTAATCAATATATGAAACTGTTTCAGTTCTTGATTCTAGCCTCATCCCCGTCACTATCTCCTCAAGGTTATTTCTCTGTTCTCTATCACTGAATATTGTGTTTACCTGTCTTGGAACTTTGTATACCTGGGATCATGCGACATATACATTTTGGATCTGACTTCTTTTATTCAATATTCTCTCCGTGCGGGCGTGCTCAGTCACTTAGTTATGTCTGACTCTTTGTGACACCTTAGACTGCAGCCCTCTGTCCATGGAGTTTTCCAGGCAAGAACACTGGAGTGGGTTGCCATTTCCTACTTCATGGTGTCTTATTATTGTGTGTGTGTTTATTTATTTGGTTGCGCCAGGTCTGAGTTGCAGCACACGGGATCTTTGATCTTCGTTGTGGCATGCAGGATCTTTAGTTATGGCATTTGAACTTGGAGTTGCTACTTGTGGGATCTAACTCCCTGACCAGGGATTGAACCCAGGCCTCTATATTGGGAGTGCAGAGTCTTAGCCACTGGACCACCACAGAAGTCCCGTTTATTGTGTTTAGTTATGTCCTTATTGTTGTGTATCAGCCTATGTTTTGAATGCATCCCAATGTATGGACCCCTTTCTACTGAGGATGAACATTACAGTTATTAATAGTCTCATGTTATAAATAATGCTGTGATAAACATTCTTGCACATGTCTTTTGGAGGACACTAGTGTTCATTTCCGGAGAAGGCAATGGCACCCCACTCCAGTACTCTTACCTGGAAAATCCTATGGACAGAGGAGCCTGGTGGGCTGCAGTCCATGGGGTCGCTAAGAGTCAGACACAACTGAGTGACTTCACTTTCACTTTTCACTTTCATGCATTGGAGAAGGAAATGGCAACCCACTCCAGTGTTCTTGCCTGGAGAATCCCAGGGACGGGGGAGCCTGGTGGGCTGCCATCTATGGGGTTGCACAGAGTCAGACACGACTGAAGTGACTTAGCAGCAGCAGCAGCAGTATTCATTTCTGTTGGATGTTTACCCAGGAGGGAAGTTGTTGTGTTGGTGGTGTGGCTTAAGGCTACTATGAACCATCACATGCATTATCCCATTCACTCAACATTTCTAGAATACCTGCCATGTGCTGGGGGGTAGAGCAGCCAACAGAAAGCACCCTACCCTCTTGACACTTGCTTTTGGGTATAACCTCAATGGACTGTGTGTACATGTGTGTGTTAGTAGTTCAGTCGTGTCCGACTCTTTGCAATCCCATGGACTGTAGCCCACCAGGCTCCTCTGTCAATGGAATTCTCCAGGCAAGAATACTGGAGTAGGTTGCCATTTCATACTCCAGGGCATCTTTCCAACTCAGGGATAGAACCTGGGTCTCCTGCATTGCAGGCAGATTCTTTACTGTCGAGCCACCAGGGGAGGCACCAGTGGATGACATAAGCCCCAAATCATGACTGAAGTAAACCTGCTATCACAGTGCCTCCAAGAGTGGAGAATGATGCTGGAGATACTGACATTTTCCCTATCAGTCCGCCTGAACTCTTTTTTAAGGAAAGCTGAGATGTGGAGAACGTGTGATCTTTGACTCAGCAACAGCAGAGAAGGATTTTAGGAGGAAAACATCTGATGGAAACACATTGCCTACCACACTGCCTCTGGGTATGATGTGTGATGACTTTGTTTAGACTCCAGGGAGAGTGTGACATACACAGTCTGTGATGGGAGGGACCCAGAGCAATTGGGAGGTGACTCTGAATGAGATGTAATTCCTGGAAACTGGAAGGGAAACCAGAGCATACAGCAAGATGTGAGCAAGCCATCTGGCCTTCCCATGATGGTCATGCCCTCAATTGGGGGCATCAGCTTCTCATAACTTTTAGACTTGTTTCCAAGCTGAAATCCTCTTGAGAAGGCAGGATGCTGGACCAAGCTTGATCCCTCTTCCCTGAGGAAGAAGCTGGCTTATCCACTGTACTTAGTTCCTTGGCTACATCTTCCTATATGTTATGTGTGTGCATGTTCAGTCATGTCTGACTCTTTGTGACCCTGTGAACTGTAGCCCACCAGTCTCCTCTGTCTATGGAATTCTCTAGGCAAGAATACTAGAGTGGATAGCCATTCGCTTCTCCAGGGCATCTTCCTGACCTTGGAATCGAACTCACAACTCTTGTGTCTCCTGTATTGGCAGGCAGACTCTTTACCTCTGCGCCCCCTGGAAAGCCCCACGTTTTCCTATGAGCACCCACAATAAAACCAAAACAAAGAGCTTTGAACTCTTTGGCCAGATTTTGAAGGCTATTTCTAGAGCTAGGAATTTACCAAAGGACAAAGAAACAAAGAAGGAATAATATTCTTCCCGTTTTAAGTGGGAAAACAAACAAAACAGTTGATTTTGCATGATAAAGCAAGCAAGAACTTCCAAGTGGAGGGGGGGCGGGGTGGCATTCACATAAATACAAGGGATTAAGAGAAACTTAAGAAAATGCTACAGTCTGTTTAGTATCTCAGGAAAAGTCTGAGTCATCATCACCAGCCTGAACCTCTATCCATCAGAAAAATGACCAAATAAAACATATCCTCTGAAAAGACCAGCAATGCATTGTGAGACTCCAAAACTTTTTACTCTTTCAATCCAATATTCTGCTTTTAGGATATACAAATGTATAGGATATTCACTCTAGTATCATTTATGATAGAAATAAATCAGTGGGGAACCATGTATTCAAAATAGGTGAACGGTTAAATTATGTCTTCATATGATAGACTATCACAGACTGTGAAAATTATTTTAGGAAAAAATGCTTAGTCCATACAGATGATATAAATTTAATTGATGAAAAGGCAATATGCAGACCTTTACATATTCAGCATGGTAAATCAGTTTCATCCTTCATCTCACCACCAATTGGTTGCTAACACCAATTGCTTGGAACTCTGCATTGGAAAAGATTCTGAGGTCCTGTGGACACCCAGCAGTAATGATTAGCAAGGACTGTGTGGGCAGAAGAAAGGAGGGCATCTCACCTGTGCCAGCAATTTGCCATGCCAGGTTTATTCAGAATAATTTAAACTATGACACATACAATATGTATTCACACACATGAGTATGTTCATGCAGATGAGAAGGGGAGAAAAACTGAGCCAATAAGAAGTAAACTCTGTTGATCAGCAGAAAACCATGACTTTGTTTACTTATGTGGTACGATGTGTAAGGATTTCTGAAGCTTCCATCTTACTGATTCTTTGGATTAAGTGAAATGGTTAGTCACTCTGTCGTGTCCAACTCTTTGCAACCCCATGGACAGTAACCCGCCAGGCTCTTCTGTCCATGGGATGTTCCAGGCAAGAATACTGGAGTGGGTAGCCTTTCCCTTCTCCAGGGGATCTTCCTGACCCAGGGATCGAACCCAGGTCTCCCACATTGTGGGCAGACTGTTTACCATCTGAGCCACCAAGGAAGCCCTGGATTAAGTAAAGTCACAGGGAATTACAAATAGATTTCATGCTCGTGGGAACATTCAAAGCCAAGCAAAACGAGTTTGTGGAGGTGGAGACATGAGGACTCATATGTTGCTGGTGTGGATGTAAAGTGATATACAGCTCCTTTGCAAAATGGTTTGGCTGTTTCAGAAAAGCTTCACCATAAATTTATCAGGTGACTCAGCAGCTTCATGCCTAGAGAAATGAAAGTATGTAACTGATACACAAATGTTCTTTAGGAGCATCAGTTCAGTTCAGTTGCTCAGCCGTGTCTGACTCTTTGCGATCCCATGAACTACAGCACACCAGGCCTCCCTGTCCATCCCGGAGTTTACTCAAACTTAAGTCCATTGAGTCGGTGATGCCATCCAACCATCTCATCCTCTGTTGTCCCCTTCTCCTCCTGCCCGCAGTCTTTCCCAGCATTAGGGTCTTTTCAAATGAGTGAACTCTTCGCATGAGGTGGCCAAAATATTGGAGTTTCAGCTTCAACATCAGTCTTTCCAATGAACACTCAGGACTGATCTCCTTTAGGATGGACTGGTTGGATCTCCTTGCAGTCCAAGGGACTCTCAAGAGTCGTCTCCAACACCACAGTTCAAAAGCATCAATTCTTCAGCACTCAGCTTTCTTTATAGTCCAACTCTCACATCCATACATGACCACTGGAAAAACCATAGCTTTGACTAGATGGACCTTTATTGACAAAGTAATGTCTCTGCTTTTTAATATGCTGTCTAGATTGGTCATAACTTTCCTTCCAAGGAGCAAGCATCTTTTAATTTCATGGCTGCAATCACCATCTGCAGTGATTTTGGAGCCCCCCCCAAATAAAGTCAGCCAGTTTCCACTGTTTCCCCATCTATTTGCCATGAAGTGATAGGACCAGATGCCATGATCTTAGTTTTCTGGACATTGAGGGTTAAGCCAACTTTTTCACTCTCCTCTTTCACTTTCATCAAGAGGCTCTTTAGTTCTTCACTTTCTGCCATAAGGGTGGTGTCATCTGTAGGGCCTCCTTCAGGAGCATAATGTGTGATAACTCCAAGTTGGAAACAGTTTGAATGTCTATCAGTGGGTGAATTGAGAAAGAAAATCGTGTCTCCATACAATGAACTATTATTCAGCCTTAAAAGGGGGATAAGGTTATGACACCTGCTGTAACATGGATGGGCCTTAGTAACACTTGGCAAAGCGAGAGGAGTCAGACACAAAAGCCCACATGTTGTATGTTTCCATTTGTATGAACATCTTCATAAAAGTTAGTAATATCTACAGAGATAGGAAGGAAATCAGTGCTTACCTGAGGTTGGGAAGAAAATGGAGATTAATTATAAAAGAGCATGAAGAATCTTATCAGGTGATGAAAATGGTCTGAAACTGGGTTATTGTGATGGTCATATAACTCAATAAATTTACTAAAATGCACTGAACTATTTATTTTATTCATTTTTTATTTTAAAATTATCACTTTGTTTAATTTTATTTTTTAGTTGGAGGAAAATTGCTTTACAATGTTGTGTATGTTGCTGCCGTACAGCAAGGCAAATCAGTCATAATTGTATATATATCCCCTCCCTCCTGAGTCTCCCTCCCACCTCCACCCCCATCCCACCCCTCCAGGTCATCACGGAGCACTGAGCTGAGCCCTCTGTGCTATAGAGCAGCTTCCCACTAGCTAGCTATTTTACACGTGGTGTATATATATGTCAATGTTACTTTCTCAATTCGTTTCACCGTCTCCTTCCCCCACTGTGTCCACAAGTCCCTTCTCTACATCTTTGTCTTCATTCATTCCCTACAGATAGGTTTGTCAGTACCAGTTTTCTAGATTCCATATATATGCATTAATACACAATATTTGTTTTTCTCTTTCTGACTTACTTCACTCTGTATAACAGCTCTAGGTTCATCTCCCTCACTGAAAACTGACTTGAATTCATTCCTTTTATGGCTGAGTGATATTCCATTGTATATATGTACCACATCTTTATCCATTCATCAAGTTGATGGGCATCTAGGTTGCTTCTGTGTCCTGGCTATTGTAAATCGTGCTGCTGTTAACATTAGGGTACATGTGTCTTTTAGAATTGTGGTTTTCTCAGGGTGTATGCTCAGTAATGAGATTGCCGGGTCATATGGTAGATGTATTCCTAGTTTGTTAAAGGATCTCCATACTGGCTGTATCAGTTTACATCCCCATGAACAGTGTGAACCGTGCAAATTAATTTAAATAGGGGATAGTTTTGATGTATAAGTATGCCTCAATAATGTTGTTTAGAGAGAGAAAAATGGAAGGGGACAGAGTGTGTGCTAACACTAAGGTGCTATCAGTGACCACCTCTTGCTAGCTTGGTGGAATGTTATTTTCTTATTTAGGTCTCTCTATTTTTTTCCTTGTTTTCATCTGAATATGCCTTTTTATTTTTGAAAAAAAAAAAAAAAAAAAAAACAATCAGGGGAAAAACTACCATTGCCTACACCTCCCCCCTCCAAACCCTTTCAGAATCAACAAATGTTTATGATGGAGCTCTCCTACCCTCATCTCCATTCCCACTGGGATGCAATTAGACCAGCGTGCAAGGGCACCTTTGTGAATGCGCTAATCATATCCATGAGGATGTTGAAGGCCCTACTCTTAGCAAACATATTCTTCTCCTCCTCTAATACCTAGATGAAACATTTTCACCTTTCAAAAGCTTATTTTCCAGCTTCCAATTTCCTGGGGCCATGGCCTCCAGCACTTATATGAGGTGTGCGTCATGCTTCAGGCTGGAGAAAAATCATGCCTTCGCGGTGTAAGGTCAAGACTGTGCACCTGTTCGAATCCTCGAGAGCCCCAAGAGAAATAGCCCTGCCAAGGTTTTCTAGACATCACAGATTTCTTGTGTTAGAATTGCTGGCAGTGTCTGGCACAATATTTTAAAGCCGTTCTGCAGGTGAAGGCCCTTTCTCAGAAGGAGACTATTTTTCTACCTGCGTTGGGAAAATGTCACACAACACACTAGATCCTCACCCCATTACATTACAGAGAGGAGTCACACATCACTGATATGGGTCAGACACAGCCCATTGTATTGTAGCAAATAATAACAAGTATTAGCACGGAGCTCTTAAACTGGGTGCCAGGGACTGTGTGAAACAGTTTTTTTTAACTTTTTATTTTGTATGGGGGTACAACAGATTAACAATGTTGTGATAGGTTCAGGTGAACAGCAGAGAGACCCAGCCATACATATACATGTATCCATTTTCCCCCCAAACACCCCTTCCACCCAGGCTGTCACATCGAGCATTGTTCCCTGTGCTACACAGTAGGTCCTTGTTGGTTATCTAATTTAAATAGAGCATATCCATCCCAAATGAAGCATGGTAGATATGTTATTTCATTTAACCCTCACTAGAGCACTGTTAATTATTACCTATAATTTCCTATAGAGGAAATGGGGGTCAAAGAGAAGAAATGAGTCAGTTAGTGAGGTGCAGAGTCAAGGCACGTCTGTCGTATTTTGAATTGGGGACAGACAAGACACGAAGTGGCCTGAAACCAGGGGACAGATGGAAAAATATTCGCTTGGCCAATAAATTTGCTCAGGTTTTCTAGAACAGCTTAGGGAAAAATCCGAATGAACTTTTTGGCCGACCTAATATACACTACTCATTCATCTGGAACTCGGGGTAGGCGCATACTGCAGGCACAAGTTGATGTATACAGCTGGCTTCAGTCACAGTAAAGCCCATCCCAGCAGATTCTAGTGTAGATCAACAATGATGAACAAGCCACCACAGTCTCCTCCACCCAAGTGATGTTAAAAATCTCCTCTGCAAGGCACATACAACCCTTCTGAAAATATATAGGAGCAACTCCCCAGCTGTCAGAAAAACATTGATTTAACTCACGTTACCTTAAATTGATTCGGGCTCAGTTTGTCTCATCAGGCCATTTGGGGATGTTTGATAAAAATTCATACCTGTTGTTCAATACCAAGAATTAATACATTTCCTGCATATGAATTTGTGTCTGCTGACATGATTTAATTGCTACCCCAGTGAGATGATTTCCTTTCTGATTAAAGACCATCCTTGGATGAGCTTGCAGACAGTGTGACCAGATGGATGGAGCTTCTCAGAGGAAAGCGGGTCTGCAAAGCGTCCTGTTGAAAGGAGGTTTTGGGACATGAGTGAGAATGAAGGCTCAATTTTGAGTGGTGGATATCCTGAGAGCTCGTCCCCACCTGTCCATATATCCTGGGAAGGGGAGGGGGGAAGGTGCCTGCCCTCTCCCACATTTTTTGTCGTCTCTCTCCCTCTGCAGGAGCAGACAAATGGACCATGGCAGTGTGTTAGACGTTAGAAGGATTTTTCTCTTTGGATTTCTGCTTCTCACTCTTGTGTACAGGAAGGATAAATAATGTCAGAACATAATAAAAATGCTTTCAGTCCCCTGAAGCTAGGAAAGCATTTTAATGTAGTGAGTGATGTTGCAAAACCTTCTTTATCAAGAAACACGAAGGAAAAGCTTTTCAAATACCAGCTGCATACAAACAGGCCTGCAATGTTCAAGACACCTCCCCAGAGATGGTCAGGAAGGGGCTTGCTTAGAAAACAGCACCCTCATCCCATCCTGTACGTGAGGATTCAGGTTGATGGGGCATCAAGTTTTTCAAGAACTGGCTCTCACCCCCTCTTCAGCCTCTTGATGCCAATTTTACCCTCTAAGCAGGCTGATGAAATTTCTGGTCCCCAAACACACTCTGCAGCTTCTTGTTTATGAGTCTTGTGTCCATGGGGTTCTTCCTGCCTCGTGTTCCTTTGTCCTCTTCTGATTTATACTCATGCTTCGAGACCCATTTCCCGTGTTCTCCCCTGAAGAAATTCATCCTGTAAGTCCTCAGCCACAGAGTGATGTCCTCTTTATATGCACCCATAATCTCCTTGCATTTTCTTCTGACAAATATCAGTCTATATCAGACAAATATCAGCTCTATATCAGTATGTCAATATATCTATGTCTGTCTTTGTATCTGAATCTAATCTACACTTCTCTCCCTCTCCATGAGTGGTATGTGTGAGAGTCACTCAGTTATGTCCACCTTTTTGCGACCTCATGGACTGTAGTCTGCTAGGGTTTTCCATCCATGGAATTCTCCAGACAAGAAAACTGGAGTGGGCAGCCATTCCCTTCTCCAGCAGATCCTGGTCCAGGGATCGAACTCAGGTCTCCTGCATTACAGACAGATTCTTTACCATCTGAACCACTAGGGAAGCCCTTCCTTATGTGGGGACAAGGCCAATTCATATACGTAAGAAAAGATGGGGATTTTAACCTGAAGTTATACCTTATACTTTCCCAAGAGAAAAACCACTCCGGTCAAGAAAGTTGCAAAAAAAATTGAAATTGATTGGTAGTAGAATGATGGTTGACAGGCATCGGGGGCTGGAGGAAATGTGGGGGTAAAGGTCAAAGGATGCAGCCTCTCAGTTATAAGATGAATAAGTTCGGGAGACCTAAGATACCACGCGGTGCCCACATTTAATAATGATGTATTGGATACTTGAAATTTGAAAAGGGAGTAGATCTGAAGCATTCTCCCTCCCACTCCCCAACACACACACGCAGAACAGTAACTTTGTGAGGTGATGGCCAGCTTAGTTCACTTGACTGTGGCAGTCATTTCACGATGCATACTTACATCATGTCATCATGTTGTATACTGTACCTAAGTGCAATTTTTATTCGTCAGACATCCCTCAATAAAGCTGGAAAAATTACATGAAAATTTTAATTGAAGTTGATTTTAACCCTAACTGTGGAGTTCTGAAGCCTAGGGCAGCAGCATTTCTGAAATCAGGAAACCATGTTAGAAATCTAGATATCTGATACCTTCGCTGATCCTGGTGACAGGAGCATCAGGGCCCCTCAACTCCCCCATTGATGTGGGGTCTCATCCTTCTGTCCTTTAATGTTTAAATAAAATCATTTCCAACTCCCCATCCTATATAAGTTAGGGAACTTGGTCTTCAACCTCCTCTATTTCAAGAGACTCAGAGATGGAGTATTATGCTTTTAAAAATTACTCTTGAAAATTTCTCCTCTAAGCCACATGTGCCTGCGTCTAAGTGGCTTCAGTCATGCCCGACTCTTTGCGACCCTATAGACTGTAGCCTGCCAGCTTCCTCCATCCATGGCATTCTCCAGGCATGAATACTGGAGTGGGTTGCCATTTCCTCTTCCAGGGGATCTTCCCAACCCAGGGATTTGAAGCTGAGTCTCTTATGTCTCCTGCATTGGCAGGAGGGTTCTTTACCATTAGTGCCTCTTGGGAAGCCCATCCAAGCCACATATTTCCCACTAAATATGAATTCCCAACTCTTTAAATTATCCCACCATGGCTGTTTTCAGTGGGTGAAATGGTAAAATGGGAAGAGAATGAGTTGAAAGGTCAACATATTGACTGCAAGACAAGGCAATTAGATGAGGTGCAGGCTCATGAAACTGAACTAGAAGTTAAGCAACAAAATGGAAAATGGAGCTAATGATGGTCTAATTGTCCCTCCCCTGTAATGTGGTTATAAAGATTAAATGAATCAATATATGTGAAATGTTTAGAACAGGCTTTGGGCATAGCAGGCACTGAATGCATATTATCTATTGTTGTTGTAAGTCAGTGCCAAGGGTGTGTTGGGTGTGGGAGAACTCAAGATGGAAAAACAGGAGATAATGGAGTTCCATTTACTATTTCAGTGTTTAAAGCTTAGCCTAAAGTGCTATTGATGAAGTGACTCCTGTATAATGAGAATAATAAATACTAAAAAGATAATGAGCTTAGAACATCCCTCAAAAAAAAAGCCAATTGTTTACTCAATTATGGTAAATTGCTTGTGTAGTTCCCACAGATTGTGAATTAAGTCTCCTTTGTCAAGCAAAACGCCACATAGGTATGTGTGCTTGTATTTTTCTTTCAATTGTTGAAGATAATGATAGGGATATAAAACTTCTTGAATTAAAACTGTATTTCTGGACTAAGTGAAGCATACTTATGCAAAGTCCTACCTCATGACTTGAAACACAATAGGAACTTGATACAGTAAATCTCCTCCATTCGAACCGTCATGTTGCAAACTTTGGAACGATGCGAACGCGTGTTCCATCAGCATCAGGTATGAGTGAGACTGCAGCTTGTCCTCCGTCTCCTATTGCTGACGATCCTTCAGCTGTACCATCTCCCACCACCCCTCCCTCCTCCAGTCAGTAATTCTTCTTGCCTGTTCAGTCCATGCCAGCCCCCGGATGCCAGTTGTTGGACTGAATTACTGTACTTTTTAAGGTACTATACTGTAAGATTAAAAATGTTTTATTTTTTGTGTTTGCTTTTTATGTATTATTTTGTCTGAAAAGTGTCCTAAATCTGCCCCAAAATAGTACCATATAGCCCCTTGTGTTAGTTGGATACCAAGCTAACTTTGTTGTTACGAACAATTTGAACACGCTTTCTCAGAATGAAACTGGTTCATATGTAGGGGACTTACCGTACCTATTTTTTTTTTCTTTTGATGTATTTCAGCTGTGAATCTTCTACACCTTGACTTTCCTTGCAGTGCACTAGCTGATGGTTTTGGGGTAGACAAGATTTCTTAGGATACAAAAAGTATGAAATGAACCAGAAGTGAAAAACAATCTGTGTTTTCTCAAGTCCTCCTGGTGACCCCAGTGAACACTCCAATGAAAGCCTGTATTCTGGGAAGGTGATACTGAAAATCATCTATTTATGGAGCTGAAGAAGTAATCAGCACTGGAAACAACAGAAATGGGAGGGGCTTTTAACATTAGTAAGTTTCATCAGTGACTGCTCTCATCCAAATCCTAAACTGGGTATAACCAGGAAGGGAATGTAAGATACCAACCATGAGATGCTATGACACAAACATGTTTATGAAACTAATTCTGTTGTTATTCCAACTTATGAAACCAACACCACTCATTGTAAAAAGAACTTAAAAGTATATATTCAAATACATTTCACATTTATTCCTTTATTTTGTAACTTGCCTTTTCATTCTCTTGTGTATTTAGTCACTCAGGTGTGTCTGACTTTTTGTGACCCCATGGACTGTAGCCCGCCAGGTTCCTCTGTCCATGGAATTTTCCAGACAAAAGTACTGGAGAGGGTTGCCATTTCCTCCCCCAGGGGATCTTCCTGACCCAGGGACCAAACCTGCATCTCTTGTGTCTCCTGCATTGACAGGTGGGCTGTTTACCACTGAGCCACCACCTGGAAGCCCTTCATTCATCCTCTTAAGTATCTATTAAAGAGCAGAAGATTTGAATTTTGATAAAGCCCAATTTCTCATTGTTTTTCACTTAAGGTGCAGCTTTTGAGTCCTAAGAAATCTTGTCTACCCCAAGACCATAAAAAATAATCCTATCTTCTAGAAAGTTCAAAATGCTAGCTTTTAGCTGCTGATGTATGATCCACTTTTAGTTAATTTCTATACAGTGTGAAGTTGGTCTCTTTTCATATAAATATCCAGTTGTTCCAGTAACATTTATTGAAAATATTATCCATTCTCACACTGAATTACCTCAGCACAATTGTTGAAAATCAATTGATATGCACTGTATTTATGGATGCTCTATTGGGTTCCATTGACCTATATAGTCATCTTCATACCAGTTTCTATTCTATTTTTATTTCTATTCAATTCCTTGATTATTGTAGCTTACTCTGATCTTCATTTTCCAAATTATTTAGGTTTCTAGTTTCTTTGACATATATTTTAGAATCAACATATATTTTAGAATCAACTTGTCAATTTCTATGGAAAAAAAAATAACCCATGGGGCTGAATCTATAGATTCAAATCCCTTTAAATTTGTTGAGACTTATTTTGTGGTCCAACTTTTCTGGGGCAAGTATTGGAAAACCTTAATTTAACTCAGCTTTATTCCTAAATCATGGTCTTTCTGCACCTTCATGGAATGCCTCAGATAATCATCAAGGATCCTCCATTTTTTCTGATTAAAACTTGAACATCTCCCAATACTGTCTGATCTCTGGTAATTGTTCTGTTTACAATTTCCTTGTTCTTTGAACAGTCTTTCATAATGTCCCTATGTTGCCTCATGTGAAGCAAAGGGATCCTTATGTAGATCTCAGGCATTCGTTTTCAGCACAAATCACTTCTTTTTCCTCTTCTTTCTTTAAGAGGATAAAAAGATTTTACTTCATACTTCCAGCAATTTAATTTGGGGGGATCTGTTTTAGAATAGACTTCTACTTCTAATATCGAAATATATTTATGTTTGATCATTTTTATAAATTTATATTAAGATATACAATATGATGTTTTGATATACATGTATATTATAATTATATTATCATTATTACTAGGGATATATATTTGATCTTTGTCCCTGGCACAGAACTCCAAAAACCCTTGGAATTTCCTGTATGATAAGAGTTCATGACAAATCCCTGTCAACCACACCTGAGTTTATGTTATTGAATAGATAGCCAGGGCTTCCCTGGTGGCTCAGCTGGTAAAGATCCCACTTGGCAATGCAGGAGATACAGAAGACATGGTTTTGATCTCTGGGTTGGGAAGACCCCCTGGAGAAGGGAATGGCAACCCACTCCAGTATTCTTGCCTGGGAAATCCCATGGACAGAGGGACCATGGGTCAAAAAGGGTCAGACATGACTGAGTGTATGCATACCAGCACACACACCTAAGGATGGGGGCTGGTTGTAAGGGAAACCAACCATGTGATTAGAGGGTTGGAAGTTTCAGTCCCACTCCGTTGACCTCCAAGGAGGAGGGGACTAGAAGTTGCATCGATCACCAATGGCTGATGACTATTATATTGATGGAATGAAGTCTCTATAAAAAAAATTAGGACAGGGTTTGGGGGGCTGCAGGTTGGCGAATATGTGGAGACTAGGGGAGAGTGTTAACTTTTCTTTATATCTCACCCTCTGCATCTCTGCCATCTGGACTTTCCTGAGTTATAACCTTTTGTAATAAACCAGGAATCCAGTAAGTAAAATGTTTCTCTGCATGTTGTGAGCTGAGCTAGCAAAGTAATGAAACCTAAGCTGGGGACAGTTATTGGCCTTAGATAGTATCACCAACACAGTGGACATTAATTGAGCAAACTCCGGAAGATAGTGGAAAATAGGGGAAGCCTGGCGTGCTGCAGTCCGTGGGGTCACAAAGAGTCAGACACGACTTCATGATTGAACAGCAACAACGACAACAAGGAGGGGACAATTGGAATCTCTCATCTGTGGGTCAGAAGCCCAAGTGACAACCGAGAATTGTGGCCTGGGAGGGGTGCAGTCTTTTAGGACTTTGTCGTCCAATGCAATCGCTGGGTAGACAGAGTCAGAGTTGAGTTAAATTGTAGGACGTCCAACTGCTATTGAAGAATCGCTTGGTACTGTGGTGGGGGAAGGGCTTCCCGGATGGTTCAGCAGTAAAGAATCTGCTTGCCAGGGCAGGAGCCGCAAGAGATGCAGGTTTGATCCCTGGGTCGAAAAGATCCCCTGGAGGAAGACATGGCAACCCCCTCCAGTATTCTTGCCTGGAGAATCCCATGGACAGAGGAGCCTGGTGGGCTACAGTCCATGGGGTTGCAGAGTCTGACACACGCACCATGGTGCGGGTGGAAACCTCACACGTTGTAATTGAGTACAGAATCCTTACAAGGACATACCCTCAATATTTCAATTCTGCTTAGTCTACAAAAATGAGAGTGAAAATGCCTTAAGGACATTAGAAGAGGCTGCTCTAAATCTCGGAAAAGCCTAGAAAAAGAGGCGTGGCATTCCAAACTTTACCCCGCCCTCCTTCCAGCTGTCGCGGAGAAGCGGAGGCACTCTCTCCATCTTTTTCCTTCTGTCTGAGTGGAGTTTTGGCAGAAGTGCCTCCAATTTGTTTGTTTTTTAGATTTGCTGTCTTGCCTGAGTAAGCATTAAACAGAAGGCAACCTCTCTCTCAAGGTGAAAAATTACTTTTAAATTTTCCACTTAGGAAACCGCGTCTTGGTGCCTTCGTTGGAGAGGAACATGAAGGCTGACCTCAGGGGATCCGCAGGAAGCCCAGACAGATACAGGCAGAGGCTGTCTGCACACAAACCGTCTCTCCTGTTTCTACCCGCCTCTCCAACTTACCCTGTTTTTGTCTTTTTTTTTCCCTTTTCCTTGAAGGTCTAAATGCCTTTGAAAGCCTCTGGATAAACATATATCCACCGCTATACCAATTTGCACGGTTCTTTCCTATTGATTTAGCTTGTAATTTATTTCTTTATTTCTGACAGATTTCACTTACATTCCCAGGTAAGGGCGAAGTGCTGAAGCTAGAAAACTGTAATTAAATAATCGGGCGGCTGGCAGGCTGGGAGAGGCTCTGAAGCTGCTCTTTGTGGGTCATCCAAAAGAAGGCAGAGACAGGAGTGGCAAGCGATGGGAAAGCCATGTGCTTGTAGGCATGGGTAGGCTTTATTTTTGTAAATAAGAATCAAAGCGGGTTTTCATGCTGAATTACGGCCGTTCCTTCAAAGTGCCATGAAATGGTATATTATTACCCATTGCATGCCTGATTCCCTCGGCCGGGAGCCGGGGAGGGAAAGGGCCCACTGTGTTATCCACTGCCAGCTCTTTAATGAGATGATGAGATGTGCAAACTGCATAGTGTGCAATATTTTTCTTCCCGACTCAATCTATAATAAGTCGATAGCCCGCTGAAACCCAGGGTTTGGTGCATTTTTCCAATTTACTTGCTGTCGATGACTCTGAAAGTGCTGATCCCATCAAACCGCCCCTCTCCCACACAGATTTCAATAACTTGGGAAAGAGAAATTCCATTAGCCTGCGATGGCGCTTTAAACAAACAGCGTGGTTTCCCTCTTCATCCACTTTACCTGGGATCGGCTTGTCTTCTCATCAGGAATTATAACAGTGTGTGAAGCCACCTTCCCCAGGAATGCTGTGAGAGCGCATTTATTTACTCATGAAACAGTGGGTGGAATAATAGATGATGGTGGCTATTTATGAAGCACACGAGCCATGCTATTTAAAAAATAAAAAAGCAAACACAAAACATGATAGATGAATGGATTGCTTCAGATACTCCAAGTCAAGGAGGGGGCCAACTTTTCCCATAAAAGAGCAGGTAATAAATATTCCATGTTTTACAGGGCCACAAATATGTTTATTGCATAGTCTTTTTTGTTTGTTTGTTTGCTCTTATTGTTGGTGGTTTTGCTCTTTTTACAATCTTTTAAACACGAGGGGAAAAAATATCCTTACTTAGCTCAAGGGCTTTGAAAAGAGCCCTGCTCCAAACGATGTTTGTTTGGAAGATGAGCCCCCAAATTAATTTTCAGGATAGTGTAAAAAGCACTTGAGTGTCATTGAGAAATCTCACAGTTTGGGAAGAGTCAGCTCTGAGTTTCCCCTCTGCTGTGACTGCTCCTAGTTGGGGCTTCTTGGACTAGTGCTTGATTTCTCTGAGCCACAATTTTTCTCATCTGAAAAAAGGGAATAATACCTAAATAACAAAGGCAGAGGGCCTCCTGGGTGGTAAATAATCCACCTAGCAATAGAGGAGAGGCAAGAGACACAGCTTTGATCCTTGGGTTGGGAAGATCCCCTAGAGGAGGGCATGGCAACCCACTCCAGTATTCTTGCCTGGGAAATCCCATGGACAGAGGAGCCTGGTGGGCTACAGTCCATGGGATTGCAAGAGTTGAACACGATTGAGTGACTAAGCACAGCAGAGCATGTATATATATGTACCATATGTATATATGCTTGAATACTTACATATAAGTATATGAGGCCATATGTTTCCCTCTGGATATCATTTTAACTTCATCCTTCACCTTTTGATATCCCATATTTTAATTATAATTCAGTTCCAAATATTTTGAAAACATCCAATATGTTTCTGTGAATCATGGGTTATCTAGAAGCAGTTTTAAAAATTTCTTTCTATATTAGTTATCTTTGGTAACACTTTTCTAACTTAATTCTATTATTGTCCAAAAAATGTGATCCATATAAAACCAATTATTTGGAACTTGGTGATGCTTGCTTTATTAATGTCAGCTAGCCTCTGCAGCTGAAGGTGCATGCTATCTTCTGCAGGAGGGCTAACGTGTTTTTCTTCCCATAAACTATCCAGCTTTACCCCATTTGAAGCACAAGTGCATAGTTCTTTGGTCCTAAATGTTTCATGTTCCAGGAAAGAGTACTTACTGTCCAGGTGCTTTATGTATTAATATACCCATTAAGTCAAAAGCCTGTTAGGAATCTAAGACTCATGACTCTTACTGACTTAGACCTTCATCTTAGATTAACACAAAGCTGGCTACCCTGGGGCTCAGTGGGAAAGAAACTGCCTGTCATTGTAGAAAACGCAGGTTTGATCCCTGAATTGGGAGAAAGAAATGATAACTGACTCCAACATTCTTGCCTGGGAAATCCCAGGGATGGACAAGCCTGGTGGGCTACAGTCTATGGTGTTACAAAGAGTTGGACTCTGCTGAACCACACCCCTCCCCTCACCAACACACACACCCTTATCTTCCTTGTTTTGTATCGATGGCTCATCACACAGTTAAGGGTGAAAAGCAGCTGCTCAACAACTATTTGCCCTGATCCGTTTTCATGTGTTATTTTGATAGATTGATTTCTTTTGGCTGTCTCTATTAGAAGGTGGATGTTTTGAGGTCAGGAGTGTCAGTACCTCCGTGCTGTCACGGACGCAACAGATGCTTAGTCGATGTTGGTAGAAATAAAGAAGGGTGACAGAAGCTTTCATTTTTTTTCCTGATAAGAAAAAAAACACATTGATTTAGGGAAAAAACAGAGAGATTGAAACTTCAGATGACTTTGTAGATAGGAAGACACGTTATGTTAAAATACTCCTAAAATCCCCTTTTACTGAATTTCTTTACATAAAGAAATCAATGAGCCATTCTCAGGTTTGATTTACCTGAGAACTGCCAGGTGGTACAGGGCTGAGGAGGGGGCTTCTGGGAAGATCCCATACCCTTTGGCATGCCTCTCAGATATGCCAGTATCTGATGGCCTAGCAAAGAAATGTTTTAGTCCTCAAAAAAATGGAATAAAGCATTTTACCCCCTATTGAAACTTAACCATCTTAAAACTAATGATCAATAAATCTGATTAAACAAGATTAGAGGACTCCAAGTACTGAAAATCCCATGATGAGCGTGGAGCTCTCTCTGCCCATCCAGCTGTTGTCACAGTGAAGGATTCATCCAGCATTAAGCCTCATCCTTTCACAATTTAAGCTATTTTTTTTTTCAACTTTTTTATTTTATATTGGAGTACAGCCGGTCAACAATGTTGTGACAGATTCAGGTGGACAGCAAAGGGACTCAGCCAGGCATGTACATGTATCCATGCTCCCCCAAACACGCCTCTCATCCAGGCTGCCACATAACTGAGCAGAGTTCCCTGCGCTATACAGTAGGTCCTTGTTGGTTATCCATTTTAAATATAGCAATGTGCATATGTCCATCCCAAGCTCCCTAACTATCCCTTCCCTCCATCCTTCCACCCAGCAACCATAAGCACAATTCAGAGCTGTCTTATTGGGAAGGATAAAGGGCAGAAGGAAACCCATGTGTTCTGCATGTATCTGCACCTTAGTGAGATGAAACGAATAGAGGATTGGGGATGAGATCACCCTGAATTTATCATGTTTCTCATTTGAGTTTTTAATGTTTATTTCTTTGGCCATGCTGGGTCTTAGTTGCAACACTCAGGATCTTTTAGTTATAGCACATGGATCTAGTTCCCAGACCAGGGATCCAACCCGGGTCCCCTGCACTGGGAATGCAGCATCTTAGACACTAGGCCACAGAGGAAGTCCCCCTCATTTGAATTTTTAAAAATAATAATGATTATATATATATATATATATATATATATATATAAAAACTTTCAATTTAATCTAAATATCTTCATGTGGTAGCTATCGTCATTAGCCCTAGTTGGTAAATGAAAAAAACTGAATCCAGATGTTAAGTGACTTGCCAGTGGGTATGTTGTTGGTATTATTCAGTCGCTAAGTTGTGTCGGACTCTTTGCAACCCCATGGACCACGACACAGCAGACTTCTCTGTCCTTCACTCTCTTCCAGAGTTAGCTCAGATTCATGTGCATTGAGTTGGTGATGCCATCCAACCATCTCATCTTCTGTTTCCCCCTTCTTCTTTTGCCTTCAATCTTTCCAAGCATCAGAGTCTTTTTCAGTGAGTAGGCTCTTGGCATCAGGTGGCCAAAATATTGGAGCTTCAGCTTCAGTCACTTACTATGCATATTCAGGGTTGATTTCCTTTAGGATTGACTAGTTTGATCTCCAAGGGACTCTCAAAAGTCTTCTCTGGCACCACAATTTGAAAGCATCAGTTCTTCAGCATTCAGCCTTCTTTATGGTCCAACTCGCACATCCTTACATGACTACTGAAAAAACCATAGCTTTGACTAGATGGGACAATGGATAGAGTAGCTAATAAACAGTACTGTTATCCCTACAATTTTAGTCACTCTGATGCAACATTCTGGCTAGAGAAGCATCTCCTGGCTCTTGAGTGAAGGGGGGCGGGGTGTTGCTCTTTCCTTGAAAATTAGATAGATTCTGTAGCTGAAGATACTGTCCTAAGTAGCATGGCTAATGTATTTTTTCTCCCCATGAAATTTTGGGTTTTGCTGCACTTGGAACACAACACATTTTGTGTTGGACTGAGCTACTTCTCTTCATTTTATTGTTTTATTGGGATACTGTATTCCAAGGCCAAATTTGCCTGTTACTCCAGGTGTTTTTTGACTTCCTACTTTTGCATTCCAGTCCCCTATAATGAAAAGGACATCTTTTGGGGGTGTTAGTTCTAAAAGGTCTTGTAGGTCTTCATAGAACCGTTCAACTTCAGTTTCTTTAGCATTACTGGTTGGGGCATAGACTTGGATTACTGTGGTATTGAATGGTTTGCCTTGGAAACGAACAGAGATCATTCTGTCGTTTTTGAGATTGCATCCAAGTACTGCATTTCGGACTCTTGTTGACCATGATGGCTACTCCATTTCTTCTAAGGTATTCCTGCCCGCAGTAGTAAATATACTGGTCATCTGAGTTAAATTCACCCATTCCAGTCCATTTTAGTTTGCTGATTCCTAGAAAGTCAACGTTCACTCTTGCCATCTCCTGTTTGACCACTTCCAATTTGCCTTGATTCTTGGACCTAACATTCCAGGTTCCTATGCAATATAGCTCTTTACAGCATTGGACCTTACTTCTATCACCAATCACATCCGCAACTGGGTATTGTTTTTGCTTTGGCTCCATTGCTTCATTCTTTCTGGAGTTATTTCTCCACTGATCTCCAGTAGCATATTGGGCACCTACTGACCTGGGGAGTTCCTCTTTCAGTATCCTATCATTTTGCCTTTTCATACTGTTCATGGGGTTCTCAAGGCAAGAATACTGAAGTGGTTTGCCATTCCCTTCTCCAGTGGACCACATTCTGTCAGACTTCTCCACCATGACTCGGGAGAAATATCAATAACCTCAGATATGCAGATGACACCACCCTTATGGCAGAAAGTGAAGAGGAACTCAAAAGCCTCTTGATGAGAGTGAAAGAGGACAGTGAAAAAGTTGGCTTAAAGCTCAACATTCAGAAAATAAAGATCATGGCATCTGGTCCCATCACTTCATGGGAAATAGATGCAGAAACAGTGGAAACAGTGTCAGACTTTATTTTTGGGGCCTCCAAAATCACTGCAGATGGTGACTGCAGCCATGAAATTAGAAGACGCTTACTCCTTGGAAGCAAAGTTATGACCAACCTAGATAGCATATTGAAAAGCAGAGACATTACTTTGCCAACAAAAGTCCATCTAGTCAAGGCTTTGGTTTTTCCAGTGGTCATGTATGGATGTGAGGGTTGGACTGTGAAGAAAGCTGAGCACCGAAGAATTGATGCTTTTGAACTGTGGTGTTGGAGAAGACTCTTGAGAGTCCCTGTGACTGCAAGGAGATCCAACCAGTCTATTCTGAAGGAGATCAGTCCTGGGATTTCTTTGGAGGAATGACGCTAAAGCTGAAACTCCAGTACTTTGGCCACCTCATGCGAAGAGTTGACTCACTGGAAAAGACTCTGATGCTGGGAGGGATTGGGGGCAGGAGGAAAAGGGGATGACAGAGGATGAGATGGCCGGATGGCATCACCGACTTGATGAACATGAGTTTGAGTGAACTCCTGGAGTTGGTGATGGACAGGGAGGCCTGGCATGCTGCAATTCATGGGATCGCAAAGAGTCGGACATGACTGAGCGACTGAACTGAATTGAACTGGGATACTGTCCTAGGATCTTGTATGTCTCCTCTCTTCTTACAGAACAACGTACCTATGGACTTGTAGACTGGCAGGGCATTTGGGGATCATCAAGCACACAGGTCTTAAGTCGTGGCTGCCCAGTGCTTTACTCATAAATGCACAGTAAGAGTCAGTCCATTGTTGGAGAACACACGGATCAATCCAGGTGAAAACCATGAATCTACTCCACACAAATCCCATTTTAAATACGTGTCCAGGGAGATCCAGAGGGCGGGGAGTTATTTTCTCAAGGTCATTTTGTTGCTGCTGGCTCATACCAGAATCAGGAATGACACTCCAAGTCTGAATTTATGCTTCGTGTATACATTCTCAATTCAACATCCTCTGTCAATGGTGCATCCCACTAAAAGCTGAATTTTTCAACTTCTAAAGAAAAAAGCACAGTAAAAGTAGTTGCTACTAACTTTGCTTCTGGATTTGTCTCTGTGATGTGAAGGTTTGTTTTTCAGTGTTTAGAAGTAGGGAGATAAAGAAGAAAGTTTGAAGTTTTCCTGAGAGGTTTAAGCCTCTTTGTAAGAGGTTTTCTGAAAGAACCTTGATTATTGGGTGAGAAAAAGGAGTTAGAGAAAGCAAGATTCAAGGTGGAAAAGTAGGTGGCTCAGGCCAATCTAGGGCCTCATTCTTTTCACACTTTGTTATAAGCTGTGAGGTGGATAAGTGTGTGTGTGTGTGTGTGTGTGTGTGTGTGCATGTGTGCACGTGTGTGTGCACACCTGCCACTGATTAGACAACAACAACAAAATCACAGAACAAAGCTGTTTGGCCAAGAGAAGCACATTTCTATGTTGACTTTTCAAAGTGCAAAATGAGACATGAAAATGACATTTAGAACAGAGCCATGTTGGGCTGGACAGACAAATATGAAAAGAAGTCAGCACCAACACCCAGCTAAGCATCACCACGGAGGAGAGAATGGATATGGGCAGCTCACCCCTCTTCTCTTCCCCAGTTCAAGGTGGGAGCATGTTTACTAAATGACAAGTAATTTGACAACAAGGAAGTTTAGTTGCCAAGACATTTAACGGGTCCTGAAATGTCATATTGATTTGAACCTTGCTCTAAATGGCACATTATGTTGTTAGAGGAGAAAATTAAAAATCAAAACATGGGCAAGATATTTAATTAAGAGCAATCGTTTGCATAAAAATGCTGCAATGAATGGATTGCAGGCCGTGGTACCTGTTTCTTCACTGACTCCCTGGAAGCCTGCTGCCGAGCTACACTCATGTTTAATGGAGGCCTCTTGCCTCGTTTAAGGTTACAGGTCTAACTGCTTAAATGTCAGGTGGGGTGGGGGCTTCCAGGTACAATTCAAATCCATAAAAGAAGTTACTGGAGGGTCACACAACAATGGTTAAAAGAGACTCAGGAGTCAGAGACAACTGGCTTGATTTCTTAGTCTAAATCCGGTCAAGTTCTTAACCTTCCCTTAGCTGTAAAATAAAACCAATATTAGCTTCCTTTTTAAAAAAATGTTTTAAAAATTTTATTAGAGTATAGTTGCTTTACAATGCTGTGTTAGTTTCTGCTGTACAGCAAAGTGAATCAATCACATTTATACATATATCCCCCCTTCCTTGGATTTCCTTCCCATTTAAGTCACTGCAGAGCTTGAGAAGAAGTTTCTGTGCTTTACAGTAGGTTTTCATTAGTTATCTATTTTACACATAGTAGAGTATATACATCGATCCCAATCTCCCAATTCATCCCACCTCCCCTTTCCTCCTCGGTATCCATAAACCTGTTCTCTACATCTGTGTCTCTATTTCTGCCTTGCAAACAAATCCATCTATACCACTTTTCTACATTCCTTGAAGAATTGCTTGGATGAATGTCATTTTAAACTGTTGTTAATGGTAGACTCAATCACTGATGACTGTTCAGTTCGGTCCAGTTGCTCAGTCATGTCTGACTCTTTGCGACCCCGTGAACTGCAGCACACCAGGCTTCCCTGTCCATCACCAACTCCTGGAGTCTACCCAAATCCATGTCCATTGAGTCAGTGATGCCATTCAACCATCTCATCCTCTGTCGTCCCCTTCTCCTCCTGCCCTCAATCTACCCCAAAAGACCCCAGCATCAGGGTCTTTTCAAATGAGTCAGCTCTTTGCATCAGATGGCCAAAGTATTGGAGTTTCAGCTTCAAAATCAGTCTTTCCAATGAACAGTCAGGACTGATCTCCTTTAGGATGGACTAGTTGGATCTCCTTGCAGTCCAAGGGACTCTCAAGAGTCTTCTCCAACACCACAGTTCAAAAGCATCAATTCTTCGGTGCTCAGCTTTCCTTATAGTCCAATTCTCATATCCATACATGACCACTAGAAAAACCATAGCCTTGACTATACAGACCTTTGCTGACAAAGTAATATCTCTGCTTTTTAATATGCTAAGTTGGTCATAACTTTCCTTCCAAGGAGTAAGCATCTTTTAATTTCATGGCTGCAGTCACCATCTGCAGTGATTTTGGAGCCCCCCAAAATAAAGTCAGCCACTGTTTCCACTGTTTCCCCATCTATTTGCCATGAAGTGATGGGACCAGATGCCATAATCTTAGTTTTCTGGATGTTGAGCTTTAAGCCAACTTTTTCACTCTCCTCTTTCACTTTCATCAAGAGGCTCTTCAGTTCCTCTTCACTTTCTGCCATAAGGGTGGTGTCATCTGCATATCTGAGGTTATTGATATTTCTCCCGGCAATCTTGATTCCAGCTTGTTCTTCTTCCAGTCCAGCGTTTCTCATGATGTACTCTGCATAGAAGTTAAATAAGCAGGGTGACAATATACAGCCTTGACGTACTCCTTTTCCTATTTGGAACCAGTCTGTTGTTCCATGTCCAGTTCTGTTGCTTCCTGACCTGCATGAAGGTTTCTCAAGAGGCAGGTCAGGTGGTCTGGTATGCCCATCTCTTTCAGAATTTTCCACAGTTTATTGTGATCCACACAGTCAAAGGCTTTGGCATAGTCAATAAAGCAGAAATAGATGTTTTTCTGGAACTCTCTTGCTTTTTCTATGATCCAGGGGATGTTGGCAATTTGATCTCTGGTTCCTCTGCCTTTTCTAAAACCAGCTTGAACATCTGGAAGTTCACGGTTCGTGATGACTGTTAGTCCTGTCAATAGTAGTAGTGAAAGTGAAAGTAGCTAGTTGTGTCCGACTCTTTGCGGCCTCATGGACTATACAGTCCATGGAATTTTCCAGACCAGAATACTGGAGTGGGTTGTTTTCCCTTCTCCAGGGATCTCCAAACCCAGAGATGGAACCCAGGTCTCCTGTATTGCAGGCAGATTCTATACCAGTTGAGCCACAAGGGAAGCCCCAGTAGTAGTAATAGTAGTAAACAACATTTAAAAATAGCATTTCTGTTAAGTCTTATATTTTGTAATCTATCTTAACAGCTATAAATTCATGTATCAAATTCCTTCACTAATGTTGGTCCAATGTTGGAGGCTTTGAATCTCTTTGAGTCTCTGTCTTGGCCGCTCCTTACCGAGAGTCCCCTGTGTTGACAAGGAGACTGGCTCATCATTCTTTTCCTTGGAGTCTAACCTCAGGTGGATACACCACAGCCTACCGTGTGTGATGTTCTTAGAGGTTATGTTGCGTATCCCTGTTAATAAACACATTTGGGAGGTTAAGTAACTGGACCCTTGGAAAAGACTAAGAGAAAGCTTGAAGTTGAGATTGTTCCTGATGTAGGGAGAAACACTGCTGAACGACAAGCTTGGTCTCTGGGACTCAATCTTGAGAGTGGGGTCTTTATTTTGACTTCTCCCAGGAAGCGCTCTTTTGCTCTGTGTATCTATACAGCAGATCCATGTGTTTGAGAATAAATATACTAGATGGGAGGCTGATCAGAACTGCGAAATCTCTACATTTCTTCCACTCCAAAGATCCCTTGGTTTCTGACCAGTGAAAAATCCTGGAGAGGAGATTCATGCCACTTGTGAGTGATGTTACAAAAAGATGCAGTGAACCAGCCCTTCCCCGTCATCCATCCCTTGCTCTGGTTTTCTTATTTTCTATACGTTTTCCATACCAGCCTTGGCAATTGGCTTTCTTTGGTGAACTCTTTCTAATAAAGAAGCCAGGCCTGTAATCTGTGATAAACAGAGATAAGCAAAGCCATGGGGAAACAGGAAGCTGAGTGAAAGTTTTACTCACTGGCTACGTGAGTCACTTCCTCCTCCTGCAATCCAGGTTCTTTAAATCTCAGCAAAAGGGCAAATGACTGCGTTGACATGCCAGATACATGGGAGAATCTGCTAAGTTATTTCGTGAATGGAGTGAATTCTGCACAGGACAGAAAATCGGGGCTGTTTTTGCAATTAATCTATCATAGGCACCAGTCCAGCTCTGAGTAACTTGAAAGCTGTCACACACCTTTCCCTCATTTTAGGTTCTACTGCAAATTTGGATTACTGATGACCAACCTGGTCTGCTTATCTGAATCAGAATTCCCCATCTGGTTTAGTTCTAAGTGCTAAGCTAGTGCATACATGGAACAAGATAGCAAAGGTTTGCTGCTGTGACTTGCCAGAGGATAGGACTACACCCTAGGTAGGCAGGAGACTGGCTGCATTGGGAGAGAAGAGCTTTAGCCAAAAAGCCCCAGTTTCCAGGTAATGAGAGATTCTTGACAAGTAACTAGAGCCATGCAGCCATAATAGAATTTCAATGAGATAAATTCCACTTTCTGCCCAAGTTTAGCCACTCAGGGAAGAAACAATTACCTTGTGAAAATGCAGCACTCTCCCTATATTATCCGTTCATTAAAATATTCAAATGAAGGTAACAACACTGTTATAAGCTCATTTATAAAGAAAAATAACATTAATGCGTTTAACGCTAATGCATTTACCTTAGAGCACTTATCAGAGATGGTAAAATGTGAAGTTTATAAAATGTTCAGTGATGTTGAACTTGAATTGCAACCTAATGCTTGAATTGCTACATTTAACATTAAAAGCATGTTATTAATCTTCAATTTAAGGGAGAATAATTTTCACTCACTGTGCAGGAAAAAAAAAGCAGTTATGATGGGATTTCATTCAGATCAAATTTGCTTTAATTGCAATTCTATTAAATTAGAAATAGACATTTTATCCTGATATGGTTCTTTGATGTCTTTAGTTTTAATGCTAATAAAAGCATTATCACCACAGGTGTGAGTTGCATTATGTACAATAATTAGGACTTAAATTAAAGATGTGTCAAGCTACCCAAAAGTAATTTGGAAAATGAATGCAAAATAAATAAATCAGGTGAAACTTTGGGTGCAGTTTAGTTCTCTACATTTTTGCCAACATCAGTTTCTCATTATTGCATTTTTTTTCTTTAAAGAACAGCTGTAATACCACTAAGAATAATACCTTCAAGACATGGTTAAACAAAGTACTGTAGAGCAATTGAGTGGAACATTTTGCCAACAAAGAAAGGCAGGGTAGAAGAATATTTAATAAAATGATGAAATGCAAACAATGCATAGTAAGTGATGAAAAGCCATAAATTAGTATGTGTTGTATACCATATTTATAAGATATGCATAGAAAAGTCTGGGAGGAAATACAACTGAATGTTAATTAGTTATTATTAATTTTTAAGTGTGGGATTATAGGAGATTCTTTTTTAAATGTTTTGATTAGTGATTTTTTTTAATAATTAGCAAATATTATTTTGCATTATGGGAGAATCATAAAAGAACAAAATTTATTCAGTGTGATGAGCTTGCCATAATCAAATATTGTGTCGTATTCCTTTGTCAGAAGATCTAAACACTGAGATGATTTTAGGAAGATAGCACCTGCTAGGGAGATAAATGTATAAATGAATGAATGAATATATGAATTAATGAAGAGTTGGAATTTATTATGTGGCTTATAAGAAGGTGGCCAGAAATTATGGTTTTGTCTTTTTTTTTTTTCCTGTGAAGAACTCTTTTCAGAATCTAAATCTCTTCATTTTACTGAAATATATTAAAGGAAGGATGGTCAACATGACCTGATTACCCTCCTCTTCTGGATAAAATTTGGGGACAGAGTCAGAAGATATGGACCTAGCCTCAGTGCCTCTGGTAAGAGATGGCAGTGTCTTTCTGTTTATACAGAAATAAATTCACCTTGAACTTCCCTGGTGGTCCAGTGAGTGGTTAAGAGTCCGCCTGCCAATGCAGGGGACACAGGTTCAATCCCTGCTCCAGGAAGAGCCCACATGCCCTGGAGCGGCCAAGCCTGTGCACCACAACTCCTGAGCTCATGCACCTGGAGCCCATGCTCTGCAACAAGAGAAGCCACTGCAATGAGAAGCCTACACACTGCAAATACAGAAAGCCCACAAGCAGCAACAAAGCCCCAGAGCCACCAAAAAGAAATAAATAGCTTGTAAAGTGAAAACAAAGAAAGAAGATGTTAAAGAAGTAAATTGACCCTGTTATGGCAATGCAACATTGGACTTCTGGATTTCTTTCTTTTTTTTTTTTTTGCTAATCTTTGTTAAATATTTTATTACTGTTTGCACCCTCTGTATGATAGGGAATGGACCATATGCTGTTGGGAAGACAAAGATAAATGAAGACAAGTTTCCTGCCCTCAGGGTGGTGTGGAATAGGGAGAAAAGGGAACAGGCTTTGAAATCCAACATTCCTCAGGTCCACTCCAAGTGCCCCCAGCCACTGGCTGAGTAGCAAGTAGCTTACCATCCCTTGGCTCCCATATCTTCATCTAAAATCAGAAAAGTAAAAACACTCTGCTGGGTTTTCTAAAAAATTAAACCAGATATTTAAATTACTTTAAAAATCAGCTGGCACATAGTAAGCACTTGTATAAAAGGTAGCCATCCTCATGAAAGATAAAAATGCACAATAAAATACAGCTAAATACAAAGTAAAGACCTCCCTGGTGGTCCAGAGGTTAAGAATCCACCTGCTAATGCAAGGGACACATGTTTGAACCCTGATATGGGAAGATTTCATGTGCCGTAGGGCAACTAAGCCCATCAATTCAGTTCAGTCACTTAGTCGTGTCCAACTCTTTGGAACCCCATGAACTGCAGCAGGCCAGGCTTCCCTGTCCATCACCAACTCCTGGAGCTTGCTCACACTTATGTCCATCGAGTCGGTGATGCCGTCCAACCATCTCATCCTCTGTCATCCCCTCCTCATGCCTTCAATCTTTCCCAGCATCAAGGTCTTTTCCAATGAGTCAGTTCTTCACATCAGCCAAAGTATTGGAGCTTCAGCTTCAGCATTGGTCCTTCCAATGAATATTCAAGACTGATTTCCTTTAGGATTAACTGGTTTGATCTCCTTGCTGTCCACGGGACTCTCAAGAGTCTTCTCCAACACCACAGTTCAAAAGCATCAATTCTTCGGTGCTCAGCTTTCTTTATGGTCCAACTCTCACATATATACATGACTATTGGAAAAACCATAGCTTTGTCTAGATGGACCTTTGTTGGCAAAGTAATGACTATGCTGTCTAGGTTGGTCATAGTTTTTCTTCCAAGAAGCAAGCATCTTTTAGTTTCATGACTGCAGTCACCATCTGCAGTGATTTTGGAGACCCCCAAAAATAAAGTCTCTGACTGTTTCCATTATTTACCCATCTATTTGCCATGAAGTGATGGGACTGGATGCCATGATCTTAGTTTTTTGAAAGTTTAGTTTCAAGCCAGCTTTTTCACTCTCCTCTTTTACCTTCATCAAGAGTCTCTTTAGTTCCTCTTCACTTTCTGCCATAGGGATGGTGTCATGTGCATATCTGAGGTTATTGATACTTCTCCTGGCAATCTTGATTTCAGCTTGTGCTTCATCCAGCCCAGCATTTCACATGATGTACTCTGCATATAAGTTAAATAAGCAGGGTGACAATATACAGCCTTGACGTACTCCTTTCCCAATTTGGAACCAGTCTGTTGCTTCTTGACCTGCATACAGATTTCTCAGGAGGCCAGTAAGGTGGTCTGATATTCTCATCTCTTGAATAATTTTCCACAGTTTGTTGTGATCCACACAGTCAAAGGCTTTGGCATAGTCAATAAAGCAGAAGTAGATGTTTTTCTGGAAGTCTCTTGCCTTTTCTATGATCCAACAGATGTTGGTGATTTGATCTCTGGTTCCTCTGTCTTTTCTAAATCCAGCTTGAGCATCTGGAAGTTCCCAGTTCACATACTGTTGAAGCCTGGCTTGGAGAATTTTGAGCGGTACTTTGCTAGCGTGGGAGATGAGTGCAACTAAGCCCGTGGGCCATGACTATGGAGCCCGAGCTGCAGGGCCCATGAGCCACCACTACGGAGCCCTCATGCTGCAACACTGAAGGCTGTGTACCCGAGAGCCTGTGCTCTGCAGCGAAAGCCACCATGATGGGTAACCCAGGCACTGCAACTAGAGAGCAACCCCCACTCACTGCAACTAGAGAAATCCCATGAGCAGCAATGAAGACCCAGTGCAGCTCTCCACACCCACTAAAAAGCAAATTAAATATATCACCTTGAACTGCACCTGATTAGGTTGTCTTCAACCTACTTTCACAACCAACTGGTTTTGTCTTCTGAGGACGAAGGGGATCTTCTGTATTTTTAGGAGTTTAATTATATCCAGCATGTGTGCTAAGTCACTTGAGTCATGTCAGACTCTGTGACTCTATGGACTGAAGCCCAACAGGCTCCTCTGTCCTTGGGGTTCTCCAGGCAAGAATACTGGAGTGGGTTGCCGTACCCTCCTCCAAGGGATCTTCCTGACCCAGGGATTGAACCCGCATCTCTTATGTCTCCTGAATTGGCAGGCAGGTTCTTTACCACTAGTGCCACCTGGGCAGCCAGAGCAGTCACAATTACTTGCAGTGATGTTTGGTTGCTCTTGAGACTCATATATTTCTCATCACTGTCATGCCCATTACCCCTTCTCCCTGAATCTCAAGATAAGTCTCTAATGATGGGGAAAAGGGTATTTGTTATCTATTGCTGTTTAACCAATTATTCCAAAACTCAGAGGCTGAAAACAACACACAGTTACTGTCTCACCATTTCTGTGGGTCAGGATTTAGGGCATAGCTGAGCTGGGCACTTGATTCAGTTCCTGCAAACTGTAAGCAGAAAGCTGGCCAAGGGCTGCTTAGTGTCACCTTAAGGTTTGCCTGGGCTGCATCTACCTCCAATGTCACTTACATGCCATGAATCTTGGGATTCCCATTCTTGTGGCTGGTGTTTGGAGGTCACGTGGATTTCTTGACTCATGGGCTCACAGGGTAGCACTTTGTTTATCAGAGAGAGAGAGAGAAGAAATAGAGACCAAGAGGGGACTCTCTTTGTAATCTAATCTTGCAAATGATATTTCATCATTGTATTCATATTCTATTCAATAGAAGCCAGAGTTTCAGTCTAGCCTAGACACAGGGGATGGAGAGATGGAGAGGTGGAGAGAGGGGATTATGCAAGGATGTGAATACTAGGAGGTGAGTACCGCTGTGGTCATCCTAGAGAACTGCTGTACCCAGTGAGGACTCAGAGAACCACTCCAGTAATATCTGAGCCAGTGCCTTAAAAGTCTTAGATTTGGAAGCTCAGGAAAGGCTGGGATCTAAAGATCTGGAAGTCTAAATGGGGACTCCTACCCTCTTCCCTGTGATTTGGAGTCTGGAGGCCAACATACTCAGATAAACTGAAAAAGAGGACAGAAAAGGAGCTAGGTTATCAAGGATGACGTTGACAAGTCAGCCCACCAGCTGCAAGTTCAAGAAAGTGTGGGAAAAGTGTGGAGGCCTGACCCTGGCTCAGTGTTCACAGTGTTGACAGATTGCCAGAACACACACGCACACACACACACACACACACACATGCTACGTGTCAGTCTGTGATCTATGCACTTTGTATCAATTATGTGACATCATTACTATTATTATCGCCATCTCTACCTTATGAATAAGGATGCTGATTCCCAGGGACAATAAGCCTCATGGTCCAAGGACACACAGCTAATAAAGTAGCTGGACTGGGATCCAAGCTGAAGCCCTTTCTTTTTTCTTTTTCTATTTATTTATTTGGCTGTGCCAGGTCTTAGATGCATCATGGAAGTTCACTGTAGCACGTGGCATCTATGATCTTCAGTTGCAGCATGTGAGATCTAGTTCCCTGACCAGGGATTGAATTCAGGCCCCCTGCATCAGGAGCAGAGAGTCTTAGCCGCTGGGCCACCACAGAAATCCCCCGAAGCTCTTTCTTGATTGCTCTGGTATAAAATTTCCCTAAAGCCCCATAATTCAACTCAGTGTCCACTGAAAGTGCTGAACTCTGATTCATAAAAATTAACTTGGAGGTAAAAAGTGTTAAATAGTGGCTGGGGGCAAAGGCAGAAGAAGCAACTGGGGAGCTGGAGGGGGGACACCATCTGCGTCTCCAAGCACCACCACTTCTACAGTCCTTAAATATTTTAGGAGCTCGCCATGCTTCCTTTTCTCACCTTGTAATGCCTCGCATGGCGCCTTGGATAAGGAAGCTCATTATATGACAGTTCCGTGGTTACGCTTTGCCACCCACATTGGCCTGAAGCTTAGGCTGGGCACATCTCAGCAGAGTACTGATCAGCAAGCCTCAACTTTGGCACCTGACACCTCAGTTCAAATTCTGGAGTTCCTCCCTAGTTTGTGTGACTTGATCTTCCTTATCAGTTCCTGAGTTTCCCAGGGCTGGAATGAAATGACAGTGTCTTCTCATGGGATTGTCACAAAGATGCCATCAAATTGTGTGTCAAGTGCCTATCATGGAGTCAGGCACTCCAGGTTTTATTCTTATCATCATCTAGGTTTAAAACAAGGGGCTTGCTTCTACTTTACTCTCTGAATTACCAGTATGATTTTCTTCCTTAAAAAAATTTATTGAAGTATAGTCAATTTACAATGTTGTGTTAGTATCAGGTAGACAGCAAAGTGATTCAGTTATACACACACACACACGTATGTATATCCCCTGGAGGAGGACATGGCAACCCATTCCAGTATTCTTACCTGGAGAATCCCCACTGACAGAGGAGCCTGGCGGGCTACAGAATATATATATATATATATATATATATATATATATATATATATACTCTCCTTAGTTGTTCAGTCATGTCCTACTCTTTGTGACCCCATGGACTGTAGCCCACCACACTCCTCTGTCCATGGGATTCTCCAGGCAAGAATACTGGAATGGGTTGCCATTTCCTCCTCCAGGGGATCTTCCCAACCCAGGGATCAAACCTGTGTCTCCTGCATTGGGGGCAGATTCTTTCCCATTTCAGTCCTATAGATAGTCTAGGCTGTGTTATAATTTGCTTACTCATTCCTTTATCATCAGGCAAACATGTAGGGTCTTTCTCATCCTCCTGCAGGAAATGTTACAGCTTCATCCTGTCAACATGGATAAGGGCAAAGCACCTGCCACCATTGTGGGTGCCTCGCTGTGCAGTTACAAGCCAGATTCCCAAATCAGCCGATGGGAAAACTATCATGCCTCCTTGAGCAAAGGAATATTCACAGTCCCAGAGGCCAGCCTGACAGTTCTTACCCTGGGTTCATTGCCTCTGAATTAGAAGAGGAGAGCTAGAGAGTGCCTGAGTCAAATTAGACTTGACTTGGATTATATTTTCTTGCATAGAAGCAAACCATCTCTATTAGAATGTTCAGTGGCCAGTGTCAGGGGGTAACTGCCATGGTTTCAAATGATCACCTGGCTAAAAAAAAATCAGAGGACGGTTATGCCGATCAGCAAAAACTCGCCCCCTTCAGCAGTGTTGCACGCACCGTAACTGCAGTCCTTGATGGCGTGGGATTGCAGAGAGAGTGCAAATAAAATGCAGATTTGTTTCCATTTTATTCCATTCCAACAGCCGTTATTCATAACAGCTTAATGTGCAGCTGCTGCATTTCCCAAATGCAATGTGCTGAGGGTTTTGCACAGTTAAAATTGGTTTTATAGTCAAGGGAAATGCCACCAGCTCTGCAAAATTGCTGCTACCCTTTCACTCTCCTGGATTTCACTCTGTCGGATGAGTATTCACCTCCTGGAATAGTTGTTGCCTCCGTAAAGCAAACATCCGAACTACCAGAGTCAGGATTATGCTGGGAAATTTACACACACACATACACACACAGGGAGAGCAGCTTATATAACCCTATAAATTAAATATGAAGCCTCTTTGTGCTTTCAGAAAAAATCAGAGAGAATCAAAGGCTTGTACAAATTCTTCTCACTCTGCTTGGAGACATGGTTGCCCTTGTAAGCCTCTCTATTCCAGGTCCCGATGTGACTCACCTGGCTTCATAATACTTTGCCGGTTTCGGCATGCAAAGGGTTAATCACAAACCCACATGGCTTTTAATTCTGCTTTGTGGTTCTTTAAGAAAGACCTGTCCAAGGACTTCCCTGCTGGTCCGGTGGTTACGAATCCACCTGCCAATGCAGAGGATACAGATTTGATCCCTGGTCTGGGAAAATCGCACATGCTGTAGGGCAGCTAAGTCCCTGTGCCACAATTACTGAAGCCCGCATACCTAGAGCCCTTGTGCTGCAACAGAAGGGGCCATCGCAATGAGCAGCCCTCAAACAGCAACAAAGAGTATCCCCTACTTGCTGCAACTAGAGAAAACCAGTGTGCAGCAATGAAGGCTCAGCACAGCCAAAAATAAAAGTTAAAACAAGAGAAAGACCTGTCCAGCAAAAATTTAAAAGCATGGCAAGTATTGGCAAATGAATGATTAGAGGCAAGGTAACATGTTTATACAGGAAGAATACACATCTACACGCTCTTCTTCATATATAAAGATTATGTTCTGACCCATAGAGTTTTGCACTGGTTTTTAGGTTTGTACCCGGATTTGCTCTGATCCATTTTTACCAATCTCTACTCTTTTCCCCAGTGGCTCAGCAGTAAAGAATCTGCCTGCCAGTGCAGGAGACATGGCTTCAATCTCTGGGTCAGGAAGATACCCTGGAGAAGGAAATGGCAACCCACTCCAGTGTTCTTGCCTGGCAAATCTCATAAACAGAGGAGAGTAGCGGGCTACAGTCCATGGGGTTTCAAAGGGTCAGACACAACTGAGCGACTGAAAAGCAACAGCAGCTCTTTTGAGATCCACGGCCCCTGTTTACCTTCCATTGCTTTAGGAGTTTAGTTTTCAGACGTTGGGATGTGTCTGTGTATTCCTGACATGGCCTCTACAATTCAGAAATGACTTCAGAATTCAATACTCTTTTGAACTAAAGTTTCCTGATGAAAGTTCTACACAAGATTGTTTGATGAGCACAGAGCATGGCCAAGGACCCCGACCTGGTGACATGACATGTATTTCTTTAGCATCCACATTGGGGAACATCAGTGAGGCTGGAGACAGACAAAGCTCAGATCCTTGAAGTTGCCACAAAGCCGGTTTTGCTGAAAGCAGCTCAGATGATCGTGACGGCTTTCCCATCATTCTCTGAGTGAGGCATTAAAGTGAGACATGCATCATCAAGTCATTTTGATTCATTTTTTGGGAAGCAATGGCATTTAGCGAAATCCAGTAAATTGTCCCTTTCAGCACTAATAACATGTTCTCAGCTTTCCCCACTAGATGCTGTGTAATGGTAATATAATAGGATTGCTATGGCAATTAAGTGATTGCATATTTTGGGGCAATGGAGGGCATCCACCAGGGCACAAACCATTAGTAAAATGGAAATGTTGTCCCAGGATTGAATGGGATCTAGCTCAGGCATTGAGGACACATGCCATCAGCCACTTTATTTTTTCAAGAAATTCGGGGGTGGAATTAGAATATCTCTGGGCTCCACTGTTCACACTGGGATTGTACTGGGGAGGGTCCAAGGGAGCCTCTACCTAGTAAGTGATGATCAACATCATTAAAGTGTTTAACCAACATTTATCTGCACAGATGCTAGCCAAAGTGGATTATTAGGTATGTTTTTCTGATGGCTGAAGGGCCATTGGAGGAAGTCATTTAATATCTTGTATGCATCAGTGATTTCTTTGTTATCAGAATATTTTATGGTTTCCATACAGGCAAGTTTCCTGGGATTTCCTTGTCCATCCCTCTTAATTTCCCTCTCCCAACATTCATACCAACTACCATGTGAGATTAATAAATAAGAAGGCATTCTCCTTGTTTCAGGCTTCCCTGACGGCTCAGAGGGAGAAGAATCCACCTGCAATGCAGGAGACCATGGTTCGATCCCTGGGTCAGGAAGATCCCTGGAGAACAAATGACAACCCACTCCAGTATTCTTGCCTGAGGAATTCCATGGACAGAGGAGCCTGGCAGGCTACAGTCTGTGGGGTCGCAAAGAGTCGGACATGATTGAGCAACTAGTGCTTTCATTTCTTTCATCCCCATTTCACAGATGAGGATGCTGATTTCTGATGATCAGTCCCAGTTCAACTTAAGCCCACAGAGCTGTGCACTGCTGAAGAGATGACACTTGGGAGTGGAAGATAGGGACTGTTGGGTCCTCGTCTCCAATCTGAGAACCCGGCATAAGTGAGTCTGTTTTTTTTTTTTTTCTTTATGGTCTTTCAACTGGCAGTACAAACATTAAGGCTGGATGTTGGTATGTGGATGACCACTGTCCATTGTCCTGTGCTCTTTGCTATGTTTGAGAATATTCCATGATGATCAATGACCAAAATCAAATGAATTTGTTGCCTAAAGTGGGGATAACCACCTCAAGTATCTATTAGGGGTACTGACTTTAGAACACAAATACTATATATCATGGCATTTAAGAAATGAGTGTTCTGTATTCCCATTTTTATTCTTGTTGCTGGTATTATGATCTTTGGAGGAGTGGCAGTAAGGCACAGGTCCTAGGGTCTTCCCAGCCTGCCTTTGAAGCTAAATCCAGTCTCAGTGCCCCTGTGTAGAATTAAATCTCAGAGACAGAGATTTGGGTGAAGTAGAAAAGAATAGCTTCATTGCTTTGCCAGGCAAAGGGTGCCACATCAGGCTAATGCTCTCAAAATTGTGTGTCCTGATCTGGAACCTGTAGTGAGGAGTTTTATAGTAATGGTTCTTTTCCATGGGGATGGTCTTGATCCCTGTCTCCTGTACAATGTCACGAACCTCCGTCCATAGTTCATCATGCACTCTGTCTATCAGATCTAGTCCCTTAAATCTATTTCTCACTTCCTCTGTATAATCATAAGGGATTTGATTTAGGTCATACCTGAATGGTCTAGTGGTTTTCCCTACTTTCTTCAATTTAAGTCTGAATTTGGCAATAAGGAGTTCATGATCTGAGCCACAGTCAGCTCCCGGTCTTGTTTTTGCTAACTGTATAGAGCTTCTCCATCTTTGGCTGCAAAGAATATGATCAATCTGATGTCAGTGTTGACCATCTGGTGATGTCCATGTGTAGAGGCTTCTCTTGTGTTGTTGGAAGAGGGTGTTTGCTAAATGGCTGTCTGGGGAGGCCTTACAAATAGCTGTGAAAAAAAAGAGAAGTGAAAAGCAAAGGAGAAAAGGAAAGATATAAGCATCTGAATGCAGAGTTCCAAAGAATAGCAAGGAAAGATAAGAAAGCCTTCCTCAGTGATCAATGCAAAGAAATAGAGGGAAAACAACAGAATGGGAAAGACTAGAGATCTCTTCAAGAAAATTAGAGATACCAAGGGAAAATTTCATGCAAAGATGGGCTCAATAAAGGACAGAAATGGTATGGACCTAACACAAGCAGAAAATAATAAGAAGAGGTGGCAAGAATACACAGGAGAACTGTACAAAAAAGATCTTCACTACCTAGATAATCATGATGGTGTGATCACTCACCTAGAGCCAGACATCCTGGAATGTGAAGTCAAGTGGGCCTTAGAAAGCATCACTACGAACAAAGCTAGTGGAGGTGGTGGAATTCCAGTTGAGCTCTTTCAAATCCTGGAAGATGATGCTGTGAAAGTGCTGCACTCAATATGCCAGCAAATTTGGAAAACTCAGCAGTGGCCACAGGAGTGAAAAAGATCAGTTTTCATTCCAGTCTGAAAGAAAGGCAATGCCAAAGAATGCTCAAACTACCGCACAATTGCACTCATCTCACACACTAGTAAAGTAATGCTCAAAATTCTCCAAGCCAGGCTTTAGCAATACATGAACCGTGAACTTCCTGATGTTCAAGCTGGTTTTAGAAAAGGCAGAGGAACAAGAGATCAGATTGCCAATATCCACTGGATCATGGAAAAAGCAAGAGAGTTCCAGAAAAACATCTATTTCTGCTTTATTGACTATGCCAAAGCCTTTGACTGTGTGGATCACAATAAACTGTGGAAAATTCTTAGAGATGGGAATACCAGACCACCTGACCTGCCTCTTGAGAAACCTTCATGCAGGTCAGGAAGCAACAGTTAGAACTGGACATGGAACAAAAGACTGGTTCCAAATAGGAGAAGGAGTACGTCAAGGCTGTATATTGTCACCCTGCTTATTTAACTTCTATGCAGAGTACATCATGAGAAACACTGGGCTGGAAGAAGCACAAGCTGGAATCAAGATTGCCGGGAGAAATATCAATAACCTCAGATATGCAGATGACACCATCCTTATGGCAGAAAGTGAAGAGGAACTCAAAAGCCTCTTGATGAAACTGAAAGAGGAGAGTGAAAAAGTTGGCTTAAAACTCAACATTCAGAAAACGAAGATCATGGCATCTGGTCCCATCACTTCATGGGAAATAGATGAGGAAACAGTGGAATCAGTGTCAGACTTTATTTTCTTGGGTTCCAAAATCACTGCAGATGGTGACTGCAGCCATGAAATTAAAAGATGCTTACTCCTTGGAAGGAAAGTTATGACCAACCTAGGTAGCATATTCAAAAGCAGAGACATTGCCAACAAAGGTCTGTCTAGTCAAGGCTATGGTTTTTCCAGTGGTCATGTATGGATGTGAGAGGTGGACTGTGAAGAAAGCTGAGTGCCGAAGAATTGATGCTTTTGAACTGTGGTGTTGGAGAAGACTCTTGCGAGTCCCTTGGACTGCAAGGAGATCCAACCAGTCCATTCTAAAGGAGATCAGTCCTGGGTGTTCTTTGGAGGGACTGATGCTAAAGCTGAAACTCCAATTCTGTGGCCACCTCACGAGAAGAGTTGACTCATTGGAAAAGACTCTGATGCTGGGAGGGATTGGGGGCAGGAGGAGAAGGGGACAACAGAGGATGAGATGGCTGTATGGCATCACTGACTCAATGGTCAAGAGTTTGAGTGAACTCCGGGAGTTGTGATGGACAAGGAGGCCTGGTGTGCTGCAATTCATGGGGTTGTAAAGAGTCAGACATGACTGAGCGACTGAACTGAACTGAGTGGCTCCGATGGTAAAGAATCTGCCTGCAATTGCAGGAGACCTGGGTTCAATCCTTGGGTCAGGAAGATTCCCCTGGAGAAGGCAAGGGAGACCCGCTCTACCATTCTTGTCTGGGAAACCCCATGGACAGAGGAGCCTGGAGGGCTACAGGCTGTGGGGTCATAAAGAGGCCAACATGACTTAGTGACTAAACAACCACAACAGATATTTCTATTTATTGTTGTAATCCTAGCTCAGTGCTTGACACATGATAAGCCTTCACTAAATATTTGTCGAGTAAACAAAGGGATAGACAAGGAGAAACAAAGAGGTTTCAGAGATTGAAAAAGAGAATCCTGTCAATCTTTCAAATTTGAGAAATACTACCTGTAGCTGGTGGATGCCACCATTGTGTACAAGGAAACAGCATTTTTTTTTCTCTGACCTCCTTGCCTAGATCTCCAGATTATAAGGCTGCATAAGTTTGTTATTTTGTTGCTGTTGGTGAAGGTGTTGAACTACCCTGTGTTTATTCAATACTTCCAGTAAGGCATTGCACTAGATGCCAAGGATATGACCACGAACTAATACAGTTGTTGCAGGAAGGCAGACCCCTTCTAGGGCCCGAAACTGGGCTCTTGTCTCACACTCAGAAATGAATTGTCCAAAGAGTCACACTTGCTGACAAAGCAAGAGATTTTATTGGGAAAGGGCACCCGGGTGGAGAGCAGGAGGGTAAGGGAACCCAGGAGAACTGCTCTGCCGCATGGCTCGCAGTCTTGAGTTTCATGGTGATGGGATTTGTTTCTGGGAGGTCTTTGGCTAATCATTCTAGTTCAGAGTCTTTCCTGGTGGGGCACGCATCACTCAGCCAAGATGGATGCTAGCGAGAGGGATTCTGGGAAGTCGACAGACACGCGGTGTCTCCTTTCGACCTTTCCCGAACTCTTGTGGTTGGTGGTGGCTTATTAGTTCCGTATTCCTTATCAGGATCTCCTGTCATAAAACAACTCATGCAAATAGTTACTATGGTGCCTGGCCAGGGTGGGCAGTTTCAATCAGTGTGCTTCCCCTAACACAGTCATGGCTTAAGCTTTACATAAACCCTTTCGCCCAGATCTCAGTCTCCTAGCTTGCTTATGAAGGAACGAGGCTCAGAAAATCCTTTAAAGAAGTGATTCAAGAACACTCAGACCAGAACCAAGAATCCGCACATGCCATCCATCTTACTTCATTCCTCCATGCTCCTGGATCATTTCTCCATGACCTCTGCAGTCCTCGTATCAAACACAGGGCCAGAGGAATGGGAGATGTCAGAAGTTATTTGATAATGAACGGTTGATGGTTATGAAGGAAGGGAGGGTAGGAAGGAAGAAACAAAAAACGATTTAAGTTTGGACCCATATTGCTTTTTAAGATAAATAAAATGATACCGATAGCTAATATGTATTGAATCCTTACTGAAATAGGAGGGAAGAGAGCAAGGCACAACCTTTAAAAGAATGACAGCCCCAGGACACAACATAAACTGTTTAGAACAAAATAGGTCCCAAGTGGCAGATGAGTTGACTTCCACTAGACCTGAGCCTCGGAGAAGGCGATGGCACCCCACTCCAGTACTCTTGCCTGGAAAATCCCATGGACAGAGGAGCCTGGAAGGCTGCAGTCCATGGGGTCACGAAGAGTCGGACATGACTGAGCGACTTCACTTTCACTTTTCACTTTTCACTTTCCTGCATTGGAGAAGGAAATGGCAACCCATTCCACTGTTCTTGCCTGGAGAATTTCAGGGACGGGGGAGCCTGGTGGGCTGCCGTCTATGGGATCGCACAGAGTCAGACACGACTGAAGCGACTTAGCAGCAGCAGCAGCAGCAGCAGACCTGCACCTCAGTATACACTCATTGAAACACATTACTTAGGCCACCTGATGCAAAAAGCTGACTCACTGGAAAAAACCCTGATGCTGGGAAGACTGAAGGCCAGAGGAGAAGGGGGCAACAGAGGATAAGATGGTTAGATAGCATCACTGACTCAATGGATGTGAATTTGAGCAAACTCCAGGAGATGGTGGAGGATAGAGGAACCTGGTGTGATACAGTCCATGGGGTTGCAAAGAGTTGGGCACAAATTAGTGGCTGAACAGGGGGAGCAAAGAACAGTGCTTGACATATGCTGAGAAAAGTGAGGAAGGGAGGGAGGAAGGAAAGGAGAGAAATTTAGTGAGCCTTCTTTAGTTGGAGGAACCTGTTGTGGCACAGAGAGGTTGCCTAGTATGCCCAAAGGTGCACAGGAAGTGAAGGAGAGTCAAGGTTTAAACCCACGTGTGTTTGACTCTACAGCCTCTGCCTTTTCCTATGATCTCTCACTTCCTTGCTGGTTATCATGCTTACATGGATTCTTCTACTTTCTGCACTAAATGGGAGCCAACCTCTCCTCAGTCTTCTACCCTCCTCTAGACATTTCCTTTGTTATATCAACTTGAACACTGTAGATCTTGGCTTTTTCTACAGTGCCTGAAACTTACAGAAGAGAGACATCTCTTGTTCCAACCCATCCTCCATCCCACGTTTTGCCAAAACAGTCTTTGAAAAAAAGATGGGTATCTTAGGTTCTCAGGCTTTCTGGGTAGCTCATTGGTAAAGAATCCCCCTGCCAATGCCAGAGATGCAAGAGATGGGGGTTCAATCCCTGGGTTGGGAGGGCCCCCTGGAGAAGGAAATGGCAACCCACTCCAGTATCCTTGCCTGGGAAATCGCATGGTCAGAGGAGCCTGGAGTGCTGCAGTCCATGGGGTGGCAAAGCGTTGGACATGACTTAGTGACTCAACCACAATATCAGGCTCTCACTCTGGACACCACTGCTGTTTCCTGTGTTTGTTTACCAACAGCACATTCATATTTTTATGATGAACACCTAAGGAGGAAAATCAAGGCATTTGAAGAAATTTACCATCTAGACAGTCTGTCTTTCTATTGGATGAGATTTTGCTTTATTCCAGACACCCAAAACACTCAAGTAAGGAAAGCATCCCACCTTTGATCATTTTAAAATACTCAGTAAAAAGAAAGAAAAACTTAATTGAAGAAGAAATGCAAAGCCCTCTTGATCTCTATGAAAACATAGGCAATTATCAAGACAATTTCCAAATAACCCCAAAGCTTGTATAAATGTCTTTCAGCACTGGGAGAGTAAAACTAAATATTTACTACATGCCAAACAAAATTAAGATTTGTCTGGCACCAAAGGAAAAAGGAAAAAAGAGAGAAAGCTCCTTCTGCATGCTAAAATCCCACCACTACAAAGAGAAGCAGGGCCTTTTGAAAGGAAAACATTTTAACCGTGTTTACAAGGGTCATTTCCATGTTTTTGAAACCCTGCTATTAAATAATGCATGTTTCTCAAGTGAAAAAATAGAGCAGCTAAGTACTGTCTTCCTGAAAGCCTCAATGCCCAGGTGAAAGGGAAGACTGAACCCACTGGGGAGGTCTGATCGCTTGCTTCCCAGGAGAGGGTGCTGAGGGGCAGAGCAGAGGCATCAGGGTCTTGTACAAGATCTGAAGCTTTTTTTAAAAAAAAACAAAAACAAGACAAAACAAAAAAAACCCACTCTATTTATTTATTTTTGGCTGCGCTCAGTCTTTGTTGCTGCAGGAGGGCTTTGTCTAGTTGCAGCAATCAGGGGCTACTCTATAGTCATGAGGTGAGGGCTTCTCGTTGTATTGTCTTCTCTTGTTGCAGAGCCCTGGCTCCAGAGTATGTGAGCATCAGTAGTTGTGGCACACAGGCTTGGTAGTTGCAGCTCCTGGGCCCTAGAGGGTGGGCATCAGTATTTGTGGCATATAGGCTTTGTTGCCCCTTGGCATGTGGGATCTTCCCTCATCAGGGATAGAACCTGTAACCACTGTATTGGCAATTGGGTTCTTAACCACTGGACCACCAGAGAAATTCCATCTGCAGCTATTTTTTGTCTCATCAGGTAATTGGGCTGCAGGGAGGTAGGAATAGGCATTGGTGAACAGAGAGAGTGTTGGCTGGGGAACCAGACACTGTGAGACCCACTTCTTGCTCACTCATTTTCTTGCAGGCACATCCCTTAACTTTAGTTGCCAGGTAAATAGGGAGAGTTGCTTAGCTCTCAGAGTCTTTGGGGAAGATTACATGAAATAGCCTGTGTAAAGCACGGTGCCTTGGGCATAGCATGCACTCCATAAAGATGAACTATTTCATTTGTAGTAGTCATAGCAGCTGTGTAATATTGGCAGAAACAGCTAGTGGTCATCAAGTATCCCAGATGCTGCTCTGTGTTTCCCAGCATCCTTTGCAGGGAGGTCTGGGCCATGTGACCTGTTCTAGCCAATGGGCTACCAGTAAAGACAGGGAGGAGTGGGTGTGGGTTTCAAAGCCTTTCCTGGTAGGAGAGCCATGTTGATAAGGTGGCATCGTGAGGTGGTAGACCCTCCATGAGTCTGATTTCTGAGGGATTCTATAAAGAGAAGTCTCCCCACAGACCTGTGGGACACAGAACTTGAGAGGGAAATACATCTTTGCTATTAGGCTACTGGGATTCTGGGTTAGTTGGTCACTGCAGCAGTTAGCCAGTGCCTTATATGATTTATTATTATTTCTCTTATCATTTCTTTTTATTTTAAGGTTTTTTAAAGCCTTTATTGAATTTATTACAACACTATTTTATGTTTTGGTTTTTTGGCCCCGAGGCATGTAGGATCTTAAGTCCCTGACTAGGGATCAAACCCTCGCCCCTTGCATCAGAAGGTGAAGTCTTCTTAACCACTGGACTACCAGAGAAGTCCCCTCTTATCACTTATCTCTTGATCAAAGTAGTTCAAGGGGACCAGAAACCCTCAGGGGGTTATAGGGAGGAAGGCATTCTGAAGTGAGTTTTCATGCTGCTGCTGCTGCTGAGTCGCTTCAGTCATGTCCGACTCGTGCAACCCCATAGATGGCAGCCCACCAGGATGCCCCATCCCTGGGATTCTCCAGTCAAGAACACTGGAGTGGGTTGCCATTTCCTTCTCCAATGCATGAAAGTGAAAAGTGAAAGTGAAGTCGCTCAGTCATGTCCAACCCTCAGCGACCCCATGGACTGCAGCCTTCCAGGCTCCTCCATCCATGGGATTTTCCAGGCAAGAGTTTTCATAGAGACAGATTTTTATTGACTGATACCTTCTGTGACATGCATGTGTATTCTATATATCTTCCTTATATATATTCTATATATCTACATAATATCTATATTATCTATAGATATCACATATACTTTTACCCAGCTCTGAATTCCTATTGGCTTCTGGATTTTACCATAAGGTTATGAACGACCTTAAAGTTTTTCTGAAATTAGGAAGGAATATGTATTATACCCTTCCAATGCTTTCTTCTAACTGCTGTTTTCTTGTATTTCTAAAACACCGTTCTGCCTCCCAAACTCATTGGTCCCATTTCTGTGAAGATAAAATGCAGTCTCTTCACCTGATGATCAAGGCTCCCTGAGACCTGGCCCCTTCATTCACATCCCTTTCTAAACACTCCGCTACAATCAGGCCACACTTGACATTCCTCCCCATCTCTGCAGGATTCAGAAACTCTGAGTGTCAACATCTTTGCTTTTATCTTTTAAAAACAGTAAACAAACAAACAAAACCAGAAAACAACAGTAAAAACCTCGTATCTCTTTTCCTTGAAGGAGGGAACCCAAATGAGGAAACCAACACTTAGCTGGTTTTTTAAATCACCCCAAAGATGCCATGGAGTTTGTGTTTGCCTTTTTTTTAAAAGAAAATAAAAAAGGAAGCTTTATTGAAATAGGTTTGAGATGCTAAACACTTGATCTATTTAAATCATGAATTTAAATGTTTTGATATAATTATAGAAAAGATCAGTACCACAATTTTGGAACATTTTCATCACCTGTCTGTTTCTAAAAATACCCATACCTATTAGCAGTCGCTCCATTTTTTCTCAACCCCCAGCCCCTAGAAACCACTCATCTGCTTTCTGTCTCTTTAAATTTTCCTATTCTGGACATTTCATATAAATGGAGTTACAATAAATGGTCTTTTGTGAATGATTTAGATCATTTAGCCTAGTGTTTTCAAGGGTCATCTGTATTGTAACATATATCAGTACTTCATTCTTGTTTAATGCCAAATAATATTCCATTACATAAATATATTACATTTTATTTATCATCTGTCATTTGATGGGCATGTGGGTTTTTTTCCTTTTCCTTTTTTTTTTTTTTTTTTTACTATTTTGAATAATAATGATATACTGGCTTCCCCAGTGGCCCAGCAGGCAAAGAATCTGCTTGCAGTGTAGAAGACATTAGGTTCAATCCCTGAGTTGAGAAGAATCCTGGAGCACGAAATGGCAACCCACTCTAGTACTCTTGCCTGGATAATCCCATGGACAGAGGAGCCTGGTGAGCTACAGTCCATGGGGTCACAAAGAGTTGGACACAATTGAGCTATTGAGCACTACTACTACTACTACTACTACTGTTATGCTGATATGAAGATGCTTGTGTATAAGTTTTTTCATAGATGTACATTTTCGTTTTTCTTGGGCACATATCTAGGTGTATAATTGATAGGTTACAGGGTGATTTTGTTTGGTGGTCTTTTGGCTGTTGTTAAATTAAAGCACAACTTTTTCTCACCTCCTATGACCACATGGAGAAGAAGGGAGAGGGTCCCTAATACCGTGCTCGTGAATACTGTGATTGTTAATGCCAGTTGAGAGGGGAGACACTTCTATCCCAGCAGCCTGAGGGCCCTCAGGGACCCCAGGATAGAAATGCAGATCCACTGGAGGGGTGGTCTGTTGCTGTCTTCCTCTGATTCCCCTCATGACTTCGCAGGACTCAAGCGGAGCAAGTGGGCGCTCATTGTTGAGAGAGGGAGGGATGTCTGCTGCTTGAGAGGTTGGTATTCACATCCACAGCCCACATGGAACTGTTCCCTTCACTTTGCACCAGGATGGTCACACTAAGGATGATCATGAATAACTGGCTTCATCACCATCATGTATGAACACCTTCTTGGTAACTAGCCTGTACAGTATTAACCCATTCGACCTTCCAAATGATCTTATTAGATGGATATAAATTTTCCTTTTTACATATGGGGAAGCTCAGCAATTTAAGGGCTTCTCAGGTGGCACTAGTGATAAAGAAGCCACCTGCCAATGCAGGAGACAAAAGAGACTCAGGTTTGATCTCTGGGTCACGAAGCTATCCTGGAGGACGGCATGGCAACCCACTCCAGTATTCTTGCCTGGAGAATCCCATGGACAGAGAAGCCTGGTGGGCTACAGTCCATGGGGTTGCAGAGTCAGACATGATTAAGCAACTTCGCACACAGGCAGCAATTTAAAAGAACGTGCTCAGGGACTTTGCTGGCAGTCCAATGGTTAAGATTCCATCCTTCCACTGCAGGGGGCAAGTGTTCAATCCCCAGTCTGGGAACGAACACCCTGCATGCCACAGGATGAGGCGAAAAAAAGAGAACATACTCGGAGTCACCCACCTGGCATGTGAACAGGGGTCTGCTGGTTGTAGAGCGAGGCTGCACCTTGCCAAGTGCTCCTCAACAGCCAGGTGGAAGCTCCAAATACGACTGTCAATGGAATCAGCGTTCCATGTACATCCCAGAGTTAGGTGAGTGCCACATCTGTCCCTAAATAGGGCTCATTTGTTAAGTCTGTGCAGGAGACAACAGCTACAGCTAAGAGAATTGTTTATACATATGTTAAAGCACATCAATTATTTTTCAATTTATCAAATGGATGTGACCAAAATCACAAGTTACCGCTTTGCAGTCGATGATTGGAAGCATAAAATAACAGAAAGTAAGCATTTTAAATCCAGCTTATTTTTCGATTCTCTGTAGTATCTTTCAGATCATTAAAAAAAAAAAATCTGTTCCCTATAGAATAGGGTTGTCAAGAAGAATGTAGGGCATTTGGGAAAACCACAGAATTAAAACCAAAATATCACCCTTAGCCCTACTATCCAGAAACAACCACTGTTCCCATCTCTTCCTATGTGTTTTAAATTCATTGAAAGTGAAATTGGGACTATTGGATGGGGATTAAAGTTCCCAGTTTTGGACTCAGACAGGCCTGAATTTGATTCACAGCAGCACCTCCACCTGCTGGCTGTTTGACCTTGGGCCAATTAATTAGCCCTCTGAAAATGCAGGGAAATCGCACCTACCTTCCTGGTTGTGAATTAAATGTTGTGATGCATCGACAGCGTGGAACAGAATGTCTGGCTCATGGCAAGGATTCGGTCACTGATGGCAATTATGTTTAATGACAGTGCTCTTTATTTTTATTTCACTGTGACCCTTTCTCCCCCAGATGATTCCATAGTTTTTAAGTACATGACTTTATTTTAGTTGTCTTGTCTCTCTTATTCATATACCATGATTTATTTAGCCAGTGTCCTAATTAGGTCATGGGTATTTTTGATCTCCAGTAAATTAAATAGTGCTATAATTTTGTCTTATCCTTTTTTCTTCAATTGAAATATAGTTGACTTATATGTTGTGTTCATTTCTGCTGTACAGCTACGTGATTCAGTTACACATATATATACATTCTTTTTTTTAAATATTTTTTCTGTCTTTTTTTTTTTGTCTGTTTAAAAAAATGTATTTATTTTAATTGGAGCAAAATTGCTTTACAATATTGTGATGGTTTTGGCAATACATCAATATGAATCATTACTACTATCGAGAATAGTATGGAGATTCCTTAAAAAACTAGAAATAAGACTACCATACTCTTTTTGTTGTTGTTTTCAGTTTAACTGCATAGGGTCTTTGTTATGGCCCGTGAGACCATCACTGTGGCACGTGGACTTCTCTCTATTCGTGGTGAGGGCTCCAAGGTGTGCAGGCTCAAGTCCATGCAACACGTGGACTTAGTTGCCCTGTGGCATGCAGGATCTCAGTTCTGTGACCAAGAATTGAACCTCTGTCCCTTCACTGGAAGGTGGATTCTTAACTGCTGGACGACTAGGGAAGTCCCTCTGTCTTACACTTAAGACAGCTGTCAATGCCAGGGACCTCTCACTCCCATCAGTGGCCATGTCTGGGATATCCCCATGCCATGTGGTCCATCCTGGAGAGGGAAGACAAGCTGCTTAAGCCCTAGACACAAACCCCCCAGTGAGGATAAAATCAGCCAATTTCCCCCTGAGCAGCAGCCTCAGTGTGTGCTCACTTGGCTGTCTTTCAGGAGCATGGGGGTAATTTGTAGCCTGAACAATTGAGACAAACACTGGCATGAGACGGGGAGAAGTAGGATGAGTCTGTAATTGGAATATTTTGTCTCATTTATTCTTGATGATGTGCCATATTCCACTCCATCAGCCAGAGGGGATTGTTCACAGAATGCCTCACACCTGGAATCGGTGCTTCTAGAAACCAGATGTGGGGCGTTGTTAGATGCTATTTGAAATCTAGGTTGAGGCAGCTTCCTCTAACCACCCACCTGCCCTTTCACATTCTGCTGTATTTTTCCTAAGATTTTCTGTCCTTTCTGGGGTTCTAGTTACATTTATCTGGAGTCCAGGGCAGCTGGCCTGTTTTTCCAAGTCTCTGGATCATCTATTTGAATCCCCTGCAGGCAGTGATGGAAAGCTGGTTGCTGGGGAGAGGGCAGGGGAGTCTAGCAGCATCAGAAAGGATGGCACACTCACTCTGGTACCCACGCTGATTCAAGCATCTCTTTCTCATGTGACAAGAGCAGGCGCTAATCCGTAGCGTGGAGTTCAAGTTCAAATTCAGGAACCTGCTTCTGTTTTTGTTGTTTTACGAAGTGACACGTGTATGTTTAAGAACCTTTGCTCTCTTGGGTCTCTGCAGGTTACAGAAAGCTGGAAGGGACTGCATGGACTGGCTTCTTCAGGGAACTTTGTCAAGATGCAATCTGGCAACTTAGATATGAATAGGAACCAACAACTGAGGAGCTTGTAAAACAAGTCCTATTCCCAGCTCCAAATACATAGACTCCGAATTTTCAGGGGAAGGGGTTGGACACCTGCATTTTTCACAAGACTCCCGATGACTCTAACAGGGCCAAATTGGAAAATCTTGATAGCGAGTGATATAGCTCAAGCTTCATGTGCCCCACCCAGGGGACCTTGATTAAATGCATGTGCTGATCCTACAAATCGGGGTGGTGGAAAGAGAGGGGCCTGAGACTCTGCTTTTTTCAGGTACTGATGCCACTGACATGCGGACTACAGGATACATAGCAGAGATTAGCTAGCACCTGCCTGTCTGCTTATATACTGCCCGTGGCTTAAGAATGACTACAGAAATCAAATAAATAAAAAGAACAGTATTTCATTATACAGGAGCATTTTATGAAATGCAAATGTCAATGTTCATAAATGAAGTTTTCTTGGAACATAGCTGTTACCTGAAACCTGGGTTCACCTCTTGGTGTGTGTCAATAGACACAAACAAGCCAAGATCAAGAGAAGTAAGGATTTATTATTATTGGCAGCAAGTAAGGAGAACACCGGACTGTTTCCCAAAGCAGGGTCATCTCCCTGAACAGCAAAATTGGAGAAGTTTTAAGCTAAGGGTACATGCCTCTTCCCAGGTGGTGCTAGCGGTAAAGAATCTGCTTGCCAGTCTATCAGACCCAGATTTGATCCTTGGGTTGGGAAGATTTCCTGAAGGAGGGCACAGCAACCCACTCCAGTGTTCTTGCCTGGAGAATCCCATGGACAGAGGAGCCTGGTGGGCTACAGTCCATGGGGTTGGGAAGAGTCAGACATGACTGAGTGGCAGTGCACACATGGGCATGTGCACACATACACACACACACGCACGCGCGCGCGCACGCACGCCTACTCAGGAGGGCACTTGGACAGCGTGTGCATATTCAGGAGAGGATTTGAGAGAGGAGAATTCAGCATAGAATTGGGGCAAAGGTCGACAGTGTCCAAGCTTTAATTGACTGAACTCAAGAGGGTCAACACCATCATCCCATCTCCATTGGGAGGGGGCCTTCAGTTCAGTCAGTTCAGTTGCTCAGTCATGTTCGACTCTTTGCAACCCCATGGACTGCAGCACGCCAGGCTTCCCTGTCCATCACTAACTCCCAGACACAAACTCATGTCCATACAGTCGATGATGCCATCCAAGCATCTCATCCTCTGTTGTCCCCTTCTCCTCCTGACTTCAGTCTTTCCCAGCATCAGGGTCTTTAGCTGCTGCAGAACTCAAAGATGTGTTATTATGTATATTCCTTGAGGAACCAGGATCCTGCCCCAAGGCTGTACTCTTGTTTTTTGACTACCCCTCTCTGGTTTCTGTGGGCTTCTCTGATAGCTCAGTTGGTAAAGAATCCACCTGCAATTCAGGAGACCCTGGTTTGATCCCTGGGTCAGGAAGATCTGCTGGAGAAGGGATAGGCTACCCACTCTAATATTCTTGGGCTTCCCTTGTGGCTCAGCTAGTAAAGAATCCACCTGCAATGTGGGAGACCTGGGTTTGATCCCTGGGTTGGGAACATCCCTTGGAGAAGGGAAAGGCTTCCCACTCCAGGATTCTGACTTGGGGAATTCCATTGACTGGAGAGTCCATGGGGTGGCAAAGAGTTGGACACGACTGAGTGACTTTCACTTCCCTTCACTCTTGTTTCTGTAACCCCTCCCTTAAGATCATTAAGTACTGAGAACTGTTTGAAGGCAATCATTGTGGCCTGGCTCAGATCATATACAGACTGCTTAGGCCAAAATGAGTTCAATTATGTCAAGAAAGCTGGTTCTGGTTCTCTTTCTCCAAGGACCCTCTACTCTATCTGTTTACACAGCCACACCCAATGGGTGATCGAGATCATGTGTGTGCACTAAGTCGCTTCAGTCATGTCCAACTCTGCCACCCCAGGGACTGTAGCCCGCCAGCCTCCTCTGTCCATGGTATTCTCCAGGCAAGAATACTGGAGTGGGTTGCCCTTTTCTCCTCCAGAGGATCTTTCCAAACCAGGGATCCAACCTGTGTTTCTTGTGTCTCCTGCATCGGCAGGCAGGTTCGTTACCACTAGCACTACCATGACTCCCCAAACCTAAAATATTTACTATCTGAGTCTTTACAGAAATATTTGCCAGTCCCTGATCTATGGCAACCCATTCCAGTACTCTTGCCTGGAAAATCCCATGGACGGAGGAGCCTGGTAGGCTGCAGTCCATGGGGTCGTGAAGAGTGGGACACGACTGAGCGACTTCACTTTCACTTTTCACTTTCATGCATTGGAGAAGGAAATGACAACCCACTCCAGTGTTCTTGCCTGGAGAATCCCAGGGACGGGGGAGCCTGGTGGGCTGCCATCTATGGGGTTGCACGAGTCGGACATGACTGAAGCGACTTAGCAGCAGTAGCAGCAGACCTAGATCCAGAAGCAAAATGCAGAGATGTCCTGTACGGAAATGTCTTACTTAGTGCAGCTGGGATGTGGGCAATAAGACAAACAATTCAGGACGTGGTGTTTGAATATCTGTAATGATTCAGAAAATGAACATTACAGTAAAACAAGAGGTGAACTCTGACAATAAAAAAATTCTCCAAACCTTTGTCCTTCCCACTCTTCACCTCCAGACCTCAATTCCTGACTTCAGATGGCATGTATTTACATAACGGTTTTCTTTGCTTCTTTTTCTTGTCAACTAATTGAATTAGAATGGCTTAAAAAACATACCTTCAGGCTCCAACCCATTTCCAGATGCCTGCCAATGAGGGTATGCTGCTGTTGCGTCGCTTCAGTCGTGTCCGACTCTGTGCGACCCCATAGACGGCAGCCAACCAGGCTTCCCGTCCCTGGGATTCTCCAGGCAAGAACACTGGAGTGGGTTGCCATTTTCTTCTCCAATGCAGGAAAGTGAAAAGTGAAAGTGAAGTCGCTCAGTTGTGTCTGACTCTAGCGACCCCATGAACTGCAGCCTACCAGGCTCCTCCGTCCATGGGATTTTCTAGGCAAAAGTACTGGAGTGGGGTGCCATTGCCTTCTCTGCAATGAGGGTATAGGTAAGCCCAAGGGAAGCAATTTTGCTTCTATTTTGCATTCGATTTTGTGGTTCAGAGGATAAAGAATCTGCCTTCAGTGCAGGAGTCGCAAGTTTGATCCCTGGGTTGGGAAGATCCCTGGAGAAGGGAATGGCAACCCACTGCAGTACTCTTGCCTGGAGAATTCCATGGACGGAGGAGCCTGGCAGGCTATAGTCCACGGGATTGCAAAGAGTTGGAAACACTGAGTGATTAACACTTTGCTTTTTTATCTTTAGTCTATGGACATTAAGGAAATCAGTAATAGAATGTCAATGGGTCAGTCTTTTCAGATAATGGAGTGAAAATTCAGCTTGAACTTGCTTTTCTTGGAGAGACTCTTTCCATCTCTCTTCATCTATAGCTATAGAATCCAGTTAGTCAGGGCCTAAAATGGGTGGAGGAGATTCAGAAATTTTTGAAAACCTGCATGTTCGAAGGTATGAAGACTTCTCATTGAGAGGATGTAGAGTAGGGTTTTCTGCCTCGGTTTGATCCCTGGGTGGGGAAGATCCCCTGGAGAAGGGAAAGGCTACCCACTCCAGTATTCTGGCCTGGAGAATACGATGGACTATATGGTCCATGGGGTCACAAAGAGTCTTACATGACTGAGTGAATTTCACTTTCTGTTTCTGCCAGTACACTGATTCCTTATTCTGTATGTTGTTCTAGGAACCCAGTACCAGAGTTTGGAGACACAGTCAAGTTGGGAGCTTTAGTTTTTCCTAAAAACAAAAAGGAAATGAATCTGCCTGCAGTACAGGAGACCTGGGTTCAATCCCTGGGTCAGGAAGATCCCCTGGAGAAGGAAATGGCAACCCACTCCAGTATTCTTGCCTGGAACATCCCATAGACAGAGGAGCCTAGTGGACTGCAGTCCATGGGGTTCAAAAGTCAGGCACGACTTAGCAACTAAACCACGACCACCAAGGAAATGGTGAACACTGACCAGGCGGTAGACGTGTGAGTGTACGCTCAGTCATGTCCAACTCTTTGCAACCCTATGGACTGCAGCCTGCCAGGCTCCTCTGTTCATAGGATTCTCCAGGCAAGAAGACTGGAGTGGGTTGTCATTTCCTACTCCAGGGGATCTTCCTGACTCAGGAATTGAAACCACATCTTCTGTGTCTCTTGCATTGCAGGCGGATCCTTTGCCCATGGAGCCATGAATACAATGATTAGAATCCCTTTCCAATTGTAGCTCTTGCCTTCTGGACTATCAAAGCATGCTTGGAAAATATTTGGGCACTTTAAAATTTATTTGCCTTCCTATAGAACAAGCGGAGAAGGCAATGGCACCCCACTCCAGTACTCTTGCCTGGAAAACCCCATGGATGGAGGAGCCTGGTAGGCTGTAGTCCATGGGGTCACTAAGAGTCGGACACGACTGAGCAACTTCACTTTCACTTTTCACTTTCATGCATTGGAGAAGGAAATGGCAACTCACTCCAGTGTTCTTGCCTGGAGACTCCCAGGGACGGGGGAGCCTGGTGGGCTTCTGTCAATGGGGTTGCACAGAGTCGGACATGACTGAAGCAACTTAGCAGCAGCAGCAGCAGCATAGAACAAGAGTATTCTTCCGTGTAAGATCTTTAGTCATTTCTTCAGCACACTAGGTTATATTTGCTTAACTCTACTCATATTCGATTTCATGCCAGAGTTCAGAACTCATGAAAGCCCAGACAAACACTGACCTTGTCTGCATCCTTACCCTAAACTCTGCTCCTTTCTCCAAGACAGGGATGTCACTCCTTGCTCTTTCCCGTTGCTCTCCTAAAAGACAAAAAAACAAAGATGAAAACAATCAGGAAAAAGAAAAATGAGAAGCAAACTTGCCCTGAGTTTTTTCCTTTATAATTATGACACTGAGCCTTTTTTGTGTTGTCCATTACGAATTGGCACTTACCATCTACTTCTACAAGGATTAACTCATGTGCTGCTGGCTTTCAAGAGCCCCTAAAAGGAGTTCAGGGTAGAAAGCAGAAATAAGTCACTCTGTGCTCTGGGAAAAACTGGCAGCACATGTCTTCAGATAGTTAGATATATTCAGGAGCTGATTTTATGAGCCCAGCTCTTGTGTCTGCTCATATCTAGAAAAGCACTAAAATCCTTCGTGGTGATGACTGCTTCTTGACACTAGGAGAAAGCTTCTGCAAAAAATATGTGCTTGATTGCATGCATTCCCCTTTCACCAAATTAGGTATGTACTGACCTTCACCTCCTCCTCTTTGGAGCAGTTTCTCAGAGCTATCTGAGGTGCTGTCTCCTGGGCTATAGTCCTCACTTTGCCCCAAATAAGACTTAACTCACAACTCTCACAGTGTGTATTTTTTTTGAGTTGACAGTGTCTTGTCTCTGAAGTTGGACGAGATGATCACCAAAGCTTTTTTCCATCTCTTCTTCCATGGCTCCTCTTACTGCCCTTCACTTTGCCAGACTTGAGCCATGTCTGCCACCTCCTGCAAAGAGCTTGCAGCCCATGTTCCTTGTGTCATTGAACGCAAGTTCATGTGCCTGACGCACAGTGAGGTCAAACAAACCAGAAAGTCAGAGTTTGGAGCAGAAGATGGTTTACTACTGGACCAAGCAAGGAGAACGTGTGGTTTCTGTTCAAAGGAATCCTCGATGGTTTTCAGGGAAGAGTTTTTAAAGGCAAAATATTGGATGAGGGTTGCAGGGTTGTGACTTTCTTCTGATTGGCTGGTGGTGACGTCACAGGGCGGTGCTCCAGGACTCTTGCACTTGGCATTACCATGCTCCATCCTGAAGGGGGACTTAGTTCCTGAAGGAGAACTTAAAGATATATTGTTACATACATCCCTTGAGGAGGAACTAGGACTCTGCTTTATGGCTACACTATTGTTTACTGACTGCTTTTCCTTTGTTTATACATTCCCTTACTTCCCAAATCAGTAATTGTTTATATCTGCTCCTTAGGACTCAGGGATGGTCTGGGAGCCTGAAAGCTTTTTCCTACAAACAGGAAATAGGGGACACAGAAAGATCTGGTACCCGGGAGGTTCCTGCAGGGTCCTGCTCAGTAGCACTTGCTCAGGCTATATAAGAGGCTCCAGCTAGCTATGAAGAAAGAAGAGGCAAGAAGCCACTTATCTCAGCACATAGTCTTTAAAAAAAAAAAAAAGGTGACACGTCTTAGCATGGATGGACTCTCTGCATTTCTCGATGTTCCTGACATCACGAACTGCACAGTATTGCTGAAAAGCATATTGCCTATCTCCTTCTCTCTCTCTCTCTCTCATCATCTAAGTCTCTCTCTGTTCTAGGAACAAAGAAAACTTTTAAAAGAGAGAGAGAGAGAAAGATCAAAAAGGTTCTTAATTTTTTTATATGTCTATGGATCCCAGAACTCTGATAACGGTAAGGTGAGGGGGGGCGGGGATGGCTGGAATAGGAAAGAGTGCCTGTGAGCAGCTGACATCGGATAAGATAGTAGTCCTTTTAGGAGGGGGAAAAAAAAAGACCTGTCACCTCTAATTACATTTCATGACTCTTGCTGAATGCTACCCCCAAAATGGAATACTTTGATGTGAAGAAATAACAACTTCACCTTCCCCATTTCCACCAATGCAATCACTAGGAAAGGAGGTTGTCAAATCTGAACTTGAATCATTTCATCAGTCCTCTAAGAAATTATGTGAAGACTTACTTGTTCTTTATTAGCCGTGGCTGGGGAAGGGACAATTTACCTCTTTCCCCTTCTTAAATTCTTTTGGTGGCTCTAATAATTAAGTTGATACAAAACAGATTAGTGCAAGAAAAAAATAATTTGTGAGCATGGAGGTCTCCCAAAATGGGGCCCAAAAGAAGGGGTCAAAGTAGGCAGCTTTTGTACTTTTTTAGATGTAGAAACAATAAGTTTGTGAGATGTTGACAAGGTAAAGAAAATTTGGCTCGGGTGTGATACCATGCAGGACCCTGTGGGGCTCCTAGACACAGACCTTTGTGTTCCCCATTTATTTGATTACAGGGAACAGCCTTCATTCAGCCTCTATGACTTTCCCTGAGTTCCAATGGGGAGACCCAAGAGGGAAGGGTGACTGCAGCCTTGAAATTAAAAAACGCTTGCTCCTTGGAAGAAAAGCAATGACAAACCTAGACAGAGCATTGAAAAGCAGAGATATTACTTTGCCTCCAAAGGTCCATAGAGTCAAAGCTATGGTTTTTCTAGTAGTAATGTACAGATGTGAGAGCTGGACAATAAACAAGGCTGAACGCTGAAGGATTGATGCCTTTGATTTCTGGTTCTGGAGAAGACTCTTGAGAGTCCCTTGGACTAGAAGGAGAAAAAAACCAGTCAATCCTAAAGGAAATCAACCTTGAATATTCATTGGAAGGACTGATGCTGAAGCTCCAATACTTTGGGCCCCTGCTGAGAAGGGCCACCTCATTGGAAAAGACCCTGACGCTGGGAAAGGCTGAAGGGAAAAGGAGGAGGGGGCAGCAGAGGATGAGATGGTTGGATGGCTTCACTGACTCAGTGGACATGAATCTGAGCAAATTCCAGGAGATAGGGAGGGTCAGGGGAGCCTGGCATGCTGCAGTCCATAGGGCTGCAAAAAGTCAGGCACAACTTAGCAACTGAACCACAGCAACATCATAGTTAATTTACAATGTTGTTTTAGTTTCAAGTATGCAACAAGGTCATTCAGTTGTACATAGAAATATATTTTTTCAGATTCTTTTTTCCATTATAGGTTATTACAAGTTGTTGAATATTAGTTCTCTGTTGCTATATAGTATTTCCTTGATGTTTATCTATTTTATATATAGTAGTGTTTGTATGTTAATCTCAAACTCCTAACTTATCTCCCCCACACCCCTAGCTGATAATTTTTAAGGTTCAAAAGACTTGGGAAGTAACTTTGTCCTCCCCTAACTCCCTGAAGGAATGTAGATAGAGGGCCTGTTCTTGAAGGGAGCATCACCAGAGATTACTATAGTGAAGCAGGTGTGTGGACAGGGAAACCTAGCAAAGTCAATTTGCTAAAATTCCTCTCTGGGTCCCACTGTCTCCACTGGCCCAGCAAACATTTGTTTGCCAAACAATTGCTTTTCCTACTCTATGTCAATTGCCTTTCTCCCCTTTGAAGTCTCAACCTCCCACCCCCAACTTTCTCTTTAGTCTTTCGCTGAAGATGGTATTAAAGGTGAGAGTTTCTGCCATTTTGGTGAATTATTCAATTTTCCTGGGTCTCTTCCATGTATGGTGTAGTACACGTGCATGCTTGCTCGGTCATGTCCAACTCTTTGCGACCCCACGGACTGTAGCCTGCCAGGCTCCTCTGTGCATGGGATTCTCCAGACAAGAATGCTGGAGTGGCTTGCCATGCCTTCCTCCAGGGGATCTTTCCGACCCAGGGGTTGAACCTGTGTCTCTTACGTCTCCTGTGTTGTCAGGCAGGTTCTTTACCACAAGTGCCACCTGGGAAGCCCCCAACCATGTATGCAGTGTTATTAAACTCTCCTATTAACTCTGTCTCATATCGATTTAATTTTTTTTTTTTGGCGGGGGCGGGGAACGGTTGGCCTCACAACTTGGCATGTAGGATCTTAGTTCGAAGATCAGGGTTCAAACCCCTGCCCCCTGCAGTGGAAATGCTATCTGAACCACTGGACCACCAGGGAAGTCCCCTCAATTTAATTCTTGGACCAGCTTGAAGAACCTAAAAGAATAGAGGGAAATGCTTTCCTCCCTGACACCTGACTTGCCCAAGACCACAGATAATGAATGTATACATACAAGACTCCTAATACATATCAGACCTACACTAGGTGTGGGGGATATTATGGAGATATACTGGTGGCCCAAGCAAGTGTAGTCATTGGATTCCAGAAGCTTTTAAGACAAATGTAAGCAAACTATCAAACATATGGTTTATAGATGGCAATAAGTGCCTACAGTTACAAATTGGTGCTTGTAGTGGGCACTTAGGACTTCTCAGATGGCACCAGTGGTAAAGAATCCGCCAGCTAATGCAAGAGACAGAAGAGATGCAGGTTTAGTCCCTGGGTCAGGAAGATCCCCTGGAGGAGGGAATGGCAACCTACTCCAGTATTCTTGCCTAGAAAATCTCATGGACAGAGGAGCCTGGCAGGTTACAGCCCATGGGACTGCAAAGAGTCAGACATGACTGAGCGACTGAGCACTTGCCGTCTACCTTGACAAGGATTGAATCATGTGCTGCTACAGCTGCTGACCTTCAGCAGCCCCTTGAAAGGAGTTCAAGGAGGAGATCAGGAATGAGGCACTCTGAGATTGGGAAAAGCCTGGCAAGACAGGTCTTCAGATAGTTAGATATTCTCAGGAGCTGGTTTTATGAGCCCAGCTCTTGTGTCTGCTCATATCTAGAAAAGCACTAAAATCCTTCATGGTAAAGACTGCACCTCGTGACTAGCAGCAACCTTCACGAGACCAGCAGAAACCTTCTGCAAAAAATATGTGCTTGACTGCATGTATTCCTGCTTCACCAAAATCATATATAAACTGACCTTCCCCATTGCCTGTTTGGAGCAGTTTCTCAGAGCTATCTGAAATGCTGTCTCTTGGGCTATAGTCCTTATTTTGCTCCAAATAAAACGTAACTCAACTGTAGTGCTTTTTTTTTTTTTAAGTCTGCTTGCCATAAGGGGAAATAGCCAGGAAATGAGATTGGAGAGTCAAGAAACCTTTGTGAGAAAGTGATATTTAGTCTTGGACTCATTCTGTATGAGTGGCTCAGACAGTAAAGAAGCTGCCTGCAATGCAGGAAGCCCAGGTTCTATCCCTGGGTTTGGAATATCCCTTGGAGAAGGGAGTGGCTACCCACTGCAGTATTCTTGCCTGGAGAACTCCATGGAGAGAGGAGCCTGGCAGGCTACAGTCATGGGATGGCAAAGAGTTAGATACGACTGAGCACCTAAGGCACACAAGAATTAATAAGAAAGAGTAGAAAGGGAACAAGTCACTGGCAAAGGCTTAACAAGAACCATTTTCTAAGTTCAAGTTCAGCTGTGTTTTTCCCACTGCTTTCAACCAACCTTTCTCAGCACTCCTCGGTTAGCTCATTCCTCAGTAAATAACCCCCAAAGGGACCAGAGCCAATATCATCTCTAAGACTTTGGGTTGGTTTTGTTTTCCACCCTAAAGAGTCTATAAATCAATTTTCCCACAGGTGGTTCCTGAAAATATATGAGTGGGGAAAATCCAAATAAATGCCTTTTGCTTTATTATTAGAAAAACAGATGAACAATAGCAACAAGAAAACCCCAATATGCCTGGAACATGGCTCAAGGAGTCTCTCCTTTCATTTTCTGAGAACCAATCTCCCCATTTCTATTGACCTCCAGACCCCCGAGTGGGTACCCTAGAGCTCTATCCACTCCTGAATGCATACAATTGTTCACACCCAAGGTCAATAGAACACATTCACATGTTGGTTACTGTCTACTTTAAAATTGTCTTTAATCTCTATTTTTTATTTTAAAAAATGACTGCCTCAGGCATTAAAGAATGAAATAATGCCATTTGCAGCCACATGGTTGGACCACAGATGATCATACTAAGTGCAGTAAGTCAGACAAAGACAAATATCACATGGTATCACTTGCATGTGAAATCTAAAAAAATCCTACAAATGAACTTACTTACAAAACAGAAATAGACTCACAGACATAGGAAAACAAACTTTGGTTACTAAAGGGGACAAATTTGTTCAGTAGCTCAGTCGTCTCCCACTCTTTGTGAGCCCATGGATTGCAGCACGCTAGGCTTCCCTGTCCATCACCAACTCCCGGAGCTTGCTCAAACTCAAGTCTATCAAGTCAGTGATGCCATCCAACCATCTCATTCTCATCCAACCTTCTCCTCCTGCCTTCAATCTTTCCCAGCATCAGGGTCTTTTCCAAGAAGTCAGCTCCTCACATCAGGTGGCCAAAGTATTTGAGCCTCAGCTTCAGGATCAGTCCTTCCAATGAATATCCAGGATTGATTTCCTTTAGGATGGACTGGTTGGATCTCCTTGCAGCCCAAGGGACACTCAAGAGTCTTCTCCAACACCACAGTTCAAAAGCATCAATTCTTCGGTGCTCAACCTTCTTTATGGCCCAGCTCTCACATCAATACATGACTACTGGAAACACCATAGCTTTGATTATGTGGACTTTTATTGGCAAAATAATGTCTCTGCTTTTTAATACGCTGTCTAGGTTTGTCATAGCTTTTCTTCAAGGGGCAAGTGTCTTTTTTAATTTCATGGCTGCAGTCACCATCTGCAGTGATTTTGGAGCCCAAGAAAATAAAGTCTGTCACTGTTTCCATTGTTTCTCCATCTATTTTCCATGAAGTGATGGGACTAGATGCCATGATCTTAGTTTTTTGAATGTTGAGTTTTAAGCCAACTTTTTCACTCTCCTCTTTTACCTTCATCAAGAGGCTGTTTAGTTTCTCTTCACTTTCTGCCATAAGGGTGGTGTCATCTGTTTATCTGAAGTTATTAATATTTCTCCCATCATTCTTGATTCCAGCTTGTGAGTCATCCAGCCCAGCATTTCACATAATGTACTCTGTGTATAAGTTAAATAAGCAGGATGACAATATTCAGCCTTGATGTACTCCTTTCCCAATTTGGAACCAGTCTGTTGTTCCATGTCTGGTTCTAAATTTTGCTTATTGACCTGCATACAGGTTATGCAGGAGGCAGGTAAGGTAGTCTGGTATTCCCATCTCTTTAAAAATTAGGGGTAAGTTAGGAATTTGGAATTAACAGATGCACACTACTATATATAAAATAAATAACAAAGACATATTTTAGGACTTCCCTGGTGGTACAGTGGGGGTAAGAACCCATCTGCCAATGCAGAGGACACAGGTTCTATCCCTGGTCCCAGAAGATTTCACATGCTGCAGAACAGCTAAACCTGAGGGTTGTAACTACTGGGTCTGAGTGCCTGAGAGCCTGTGCTCCACAGCAGGAGGAGCCACTCAATGAGAAGCCAGAGCACCGCAAGGAAGAGTAGCCCCGGCTCACCACAACTAGAGATAGCTCTCACAAAGCAGCAAAGACCCAGCACAGCTAAAATAAGAACAGATGAATAAAAAATTTAAAACAAGCCAGAAAGAAAAACACCAATACAGTATACTAATGCACATATATGGAATTTAGAAAGATGGTAACGATAACCCTGTATGCGAGACAGCAAAAAAGACACAGATGTATAGAACAGTCTTTTGGACTCTGTGGGAGAGGGCGAGTGTGGGATGATTTGGGAGAATGGCATTGAAACATGTATAATATCATATGTGAAATGAATCACCAGTCCGGTTCGATGCAGGATACAGGATGCTTGGGGCTGTTGCACTGGGATGACCCAGAGGGATGGTATGGGGAGGGAGGTGGGAGGGGGGTTCAGGATGGGGAGCATGTGTATACCTGTGGCGGATTCATGTTGATGTATGGCAAAACCAATACAATATTGTAAAGTAATTAGCCTCCAATTAAAATAAATAAATTTTAAAAAAATTTAAAGGCCTACTGTATAGCACAATCAGAGAAGGCAATGGCACCCCACTCCAGTACTCTTGCCTGGAAAATCCCATGGACAGAGGAGCCTGGTAGGCTGCAGTCCATGGGGTAGCTAGGAGTCGGACACGACTGAGCGACTTCACTTTCACTTTTCACTTTCATGCATTGGAGAAGGAAATGGCGACCCACTCCAGTGTTCTTGCCTGGAGAATCCCAGGGACGGGGAAGCCTGGTGGGCTGCCGTCTATGGGGTCGCACAGAGTCGGACAGGACTGAAGCGACTTAGCAGCAGCAGCAGCATAGCACAATGAACTGTATTCAACACTGTGTAGTAACTTCTAATTTAAAAATATCTGAAAAAGAATACATATATAATATATCCATGTATAACCGAATCATTTTGCTGTACACCTGAAATGAACACCGCCTTGTAAATCAACTATGCATGCTGCGTGCTAAGTCACTTCAGTCATGTCTGACTCTCTACACCTCTGTGTACTGCAGTCTGCCAGACTCTTCTGTCCATGGGATTCTCCAGGCAAGAATACTGGAGAGGGTTGTCATGCCTTCCTCCAGGGGATTCTTCTCCACCCAGGGACCATACCTGCATGTCTTAGGTCTCCTGCATTGACAGGTGGGTTCTTTATTGCTGAAGCCACCAGCCCTTGGTTTCTCTTGAATCATCCAGCCAGACTTCTGAACTCCCCTCCGATTGCTGACACTGATTCCCCTCTACCTGCTTCTTGCGTGTTGTTGTAGGTTCTATAATCCTGGTTTTTCTCATCAACTCCACTGTACTTGAATCCATACAAGTCAATCCACGGGAGCCAGGGCAGGCAACCCCCAAATGTCCCTCAAGGGCATATTGGTTATTTTGAATTACAGTTACTTGAAGAAGAGCTGATGCAAGAATTACACTCTGACCCTCCTCTCTGTCTCCCAGAAAGCAGGTAATAAATCTCTCATATGAAACGTCCCCTCCCCATATCTGGAGGGAGAATGACACCCTTATCACCAAAGATATGGAATATGGGGGCAAGACGCATGTATAAACAGAACTTGTTATTTCTCTCTTTTTTTAAAACAATTTATTTATTTACTTTTGGCGGTGCTGAGTCCTCATTGCAGCGCGAGCTTTTCTCTAGCCACAGTGCATGGGCTCTCATTGCAGTATCCTCTCTTGTTGCGGAGCACAGGATCTAGGGTGCTCAGGTTTCCATAATTGTGGTGCATGGTCTCAATAGTTGTGGCTTCTGGGTTTCTAGAGCACAGGCTCAATAGATGCGGTGCACGGGCACAGCTGTCCCTGCAGCATGTGGGATCTTCCTGGCTCGGGGATTGAACCCATGTCTCCTGCATTGGCAGGCAGATTCTTTATCACTGAGCCACCAAGAAGTCCTAGGATTTTTATGTTGTAATGTGGATCAGCACTTTATTCATTTTTACACCCAAATACTATCCCAATTGTCCATATTTATCCCATTTTGCTTATTCAGTCATCACTCATGGGCATTTGGATTGTTTCCTTCATTTGGTGATTGTGAACAGTGCAGTTATGAATGTTCATAGATTTTTTTTTTAATTTTATTTTATTTTTAAACTTTACAATATTCTATTAGTTTTGCCAAATATCGAAATGAATCCACCACAGGTATACCTGTGTTCCCTATCCTGAACCCTTCTCCCTCCTCCCTCCCCATACCCTCCCTCTGGGTCGTTCCAGTGCACGAGCCCCAAGCATCCAGTATTGTGCATCGAACCTGGACTGGTGACTCGTTTCATACATGATATTATACATGTTTCAATGCCATTCTCCCAAATCTCCCCACCCTCTCCCTCTCCTACAGAGTCCATAAGACTGATCTATACATCAGTGTCTCTTTTGCTATCTCGTACACAGGGTTATTGTTACCATCTTTCTAAATTCCATATATATGCGTTAGTATACTGTATTGGTAGATTTTTGTTTGAATATCTATTTTCCAATTTTTGGAGTATGAACCTAAGGGTAGAATTCCAGGATCATGTGGTAATTCTGGGGCCCCCCAGGTGGTGCTCCTGGTAAAGAACTAGCCTGCCGATGCAAGAGAGATAAGAGATGTGGGTTTGATCCCTGGGTTGGGAAGATCCCCTGGAGGAGGAGGGCATGGCAACCCACTCTAGTATTCTTGCCTGGAGAATCCCATGGGCAGTGAAGCTTGGCGGGCTACAGTCCCTGTGATCACAAAGAGTCAGACACAACTGAAATGACCTAGCACACAGGCATGCATGGGAATTCTGTGTTTCGCCTGTTGAGTAATTGCTAAACTGCTTTCCACAGCAGTTGTATCATTCTACATTCCCACTAGCAGGGGTTTCAATTTATTCCCAACCTCATCAGTACTTGTTATTTTCCATTTTTATGTGATTGTTTTGATTCTTAACTTATAGCTGTGTTAGTTTTCTAGGCTTGCCATCATGAAGGATCACGGACTTGATGACTTGTGACTCTGAGCAGACCCTTTTCCTCTTACAAGCCTACATTTCTCTTTGGGCTAAAGGGGGACCATGGATGGAATCATCCTTAAAGTCTTTTTTGAGATTCACAGTCTATGCTTCTAAGGCCACAAAGTTAGTTGTCCTATCCTTGAAGTGATCAGGTAGACACACACACACACACACACACTGCTTATTGTTGTTTAGTTGCTAAATCATGTCCAACTCTTTGCAACCCCATGGACTGCACTATGCCAGGCCTCCCTGTCCCTCACTGTCTCCCAGAGTATCTGCCACCCTCTGCTTGTAATGAGATAAAAATTTCCATCCAGGGTGCTGGTAGTAATCCCTTTGAGGCAAAGTGATGTGACTTGGGGACACCAGAGCCCTCAGGCCAAGTCACCTCTGGATAAAAGCAACTTCATCCATTTATCCTAGCGTATGAGGAGCTGACTCATTGGAAAAGACCCTGATATGGGAAAGGTTGAAGGCAATAAGAGAAGAGGGTGGCAGAGGATGAGATGGTTAGATAGCATCACTGACTCAATGGACATAAATCTGAGCAAAGTCTGGGAGACAGTGAAGGACCAGGGAGCCTTACATGCTGCAGTCCATGGGGTCACAAAAAATCAGACATGACTGAGTAACAACAACATAGGTATACACAGATCATTTTTCTCATGATCATGTGCCATATGTAAGAAGTCTGGGAAGCCTTTGCTATTAGAAGGCAGTATGATCAATTTGGGGAAACCCAGGAGGCTCAGTGGTAAAGAATTTACTTGCCAATGCAAGAGATGCAGGAGTCTCAGATTCAATCCCTGGGTTGGGAAGATCCCCTGGAGGAAGAAATGGCAACCCACTCCAGTATTCTTGCCTGGAGAATCTCACGGACAGAGGAGCCTGGTGGACTGCATTCCATCGGATCGCCAAGAGTTGACACAAATAAGCAGGAGATGTTCTCTAAGTTTTATGGTCAATATGAAAAACAATCCTTCTGGAGTCAAACTGCATCCTAGCCATGCATACTATCTCTCCTTTAAAAATGTTGGTTTAAGCCATTCTCCTTGTTTGGAGATACCTCTGTATCCTTTAGAACTCTGTTAAGCCAAACTTCCTTTGGAAGCTGTATCAGTAGGGTCTGGCCAGGAGACAGAACTCACACTAGTTCTTTTAACAGGAAAGACTTAATATAAAGAATTATTAACTAGGTATCGAACTAAAAAAGCAAAAAGAACACTGAGATACCACAGGTGGAACGTAGCTACCACCCCTCGGGCTGGGGGAACAAAGGGAAGAGGTTGGGATTATTAAAATTTAAAGGCTTGGAGGAGGAGTCCTGCCAAGCCAAGATACACACAGCTGTCTGAGTGTGATGCTCGGCTGGGATGAAGTCTCTGAACTCAGAGGAGGGGATGGGGTGGCCAACTGGGGCTTGTGTCTCTGAGCGGGTATAATCAGGCTAGCTCTGTGAATCTTGGAGAATCTGAAAAGTGGAATTAATCGCTGGTCCTAGGGCATCCAGCCAGCGTGCAGGAGCCAGGCTGGGAGGACGCTGATAGAAACAGAAAGGAAAGAGAAAATCAGTGGTGACCTAAAAGGCAAGAGCAAGTCCTTTCTCCCTCCTCCAGCTTTGCAGGCTTCCCGGGGCACCCCATTTTCAGAGCCAAAGCAGCAACCACTTGGCAGAGCAGAAATGTGGGTTTCCCAGCCTCAGCACCACAGAGTATCAAAAAAAAAAAAAAAGTAAGTTTGAAGCTAAGAGGCTGTAACTTATTAACTGGAACCAAAGCTTTGTAAGTACCTTTTCCTTGATGAAATCAGTGAGTATCTCCGCTGCTCCCGCAGCCCCTTGTATCCTGCTGTTCATTGATAATCTTCTTGGCTCTCTCTTTCTTTTTAGACAATGAGCTACCTTGAGAGCAAGGGTTGCATTTTGCTTGCCTCTGTGTCCTCAAATTTTCCAGCATTCACATCACAATAGATGTTCACTCAGTGTTTGTTGAATGATGCCTGGGTGAATGGATGGACCGAGCAAACCAGGTGCCAAAGGAGCCCCAGAGAATGGCCCTTATCAGAGCCTGGAAAGGAACCACTGGGGTGAAGCCAAGAGAAAAGATGGCAAGCGAGACCCATGACAACATCATTTGACATCTTGGATCCACCCTTGTTTTTCTCAGTTGGGTTTTTGTAAGGAATTGTATTCTTTCAGCAAGCAATCGGCCATGCAGAGAAGGCAGAGATGCACAAAGAAGTCCATTGTGTGTGTGGGGGGGAGGATAGTCAGATACCCTTTAGGTCCAAGGTGCTGAGAAAACGATTAGCAACACTGAAGTACATTATCAGAACCATAGACAGAGGCATTGGAATGAATGGCAGAGGGGCACCTAGTAGACTGGAATGCAAAGCTCTTTGCAGCCAGGGTCCTGCTTATTCCTCCAACTCCATTCCTCAACAGTCAAATCTCATCCAGCTCAGTCCATGAATCATTCCCTGTAGCCTTTCTCTACGTGAAACCCCAGCCTCTGCCCACCCAATTACTTCTTAACCATCCAGAGAAACTCAACCTAGTTGCCTCTTCTAGTAATTTTGCCTCCCAAGCTGTTCCTTATCTTATACGCCCGTGGCTCCCTATTCTTTTCCCCCAAGACAACCGACTGCAGGGATTCACCCAGTTTCTGGAATCTGGTTGCAAAACCTGACACCATTACTTGCCATCTGGGCATATTTCTTAAGCCTGCTGCGGTTTCCTTATTTGTAAAAGAGCGCTAATGGTGCTCCCTCCTAAACAGTGACCATAACACCGCGTAAGCCATTTTCATTGTTTAGAACGTGGGCTAGTATAGAGAACGTGAGCATAAGCATGGATGGTTAGTGTTATTATCACACTGTATTGTAATTGTTGCTTTAAATAAAATCTCAGTTACTAAGTCCTGGCAGGGATTAAGTAGCTTGCCCAAGGCACCTCAGGTTTCCTTAGTGGAACTGCCTGTCTAATAAGAAATTCACAGAAAATTCTCTTTGCTGCTGAAAATGCTTCTACTTTGGAGAAAGAAGTACATTTTCCTGTAAGAAAATGTAGTTGTGGTAAACATCATTAAAACTTTCTTGAGAAACTGCCTCCAGGTTGACACAATAAGCATCAGAGCCCCGATAGGACCATAAATGCAGATGATATGAAACACGGCTCTTCCGTTTGACAGGGAGAGAAACTCCACTGGAAAAAAAATTAGAAGAAAATACAACTTATTGACGTTACTGGGATAGGACTGAATACCTGCAAGGAAATAGCTGGATCTGGGGATCAGTTGGAACCAGGGGTTTTTACTTTCTCCATCTCTTATGCCAGTTCATCAGTCTCTGGATTTCTAGTCTCATGTCCATTGATTTGGTGATGCCACCCAGCCATCTCATCCTCTGTTGCCCCCTTCTCCTCCTGCCCTCAACCTTTCCCAGCATCGGGGTCTTTTCCAATGAGTTGGCTCATCTGGTATATAACAGAATGAAAAGTGTCATTGATTGAGTAAGTTAATGAGAATGAAGGCCTCTCTCTGTATATCATGTTCAATCTTTCCTTTCAAATAGGTGTCCTCTCTATGCAGGAAAAAACGCTGTCAATCGTTCCTGAAACTTGGGAATCCCCCCTCCACCACAACTCCTGGAAAAATGCTTAATTTGTTTCTTCATCTCCTTTGAAAACTCCTAGAGAGTGAGTCTGATCAGTCCTAGTTGACTCGGGCTCATGCGCAAGCCAATGTGCAGGAAAGAGTGGCTATTCATGGTGGTTCTCAAATCCTACTGGGGCTTCCCTGGTGACTCAGAAGTAAAGGTTCTTCCTGCAATGCGGAGACCTGGCTTCTATCCCTAAGTTGGAAAGATCGCTGGAGGAGGGCATGCAACCTACTCCAGTATTCTTGCCTGGAGAATCCAATGGGCAGAGGAGCCTGGCGGGCTGCAGTCCATGGGGTCACAAAGAGTTGGACACAACTGAGTGACTCATACTAACTCAAACCTCATTAGAGTAAGAATAGAAGTAGCCCCTCAAATACAGGGAATATTCTTCCTTAGCATTTGGAGGTGATTTTTAGACAGCCAGTGAGTCTATATCCACAAACCTGATCCAGGAACTGGTGAGAGAGCTGTTCCTATCTGAAACTTATTTCTATTTCTGTCCCAGTTAATATGTTCTTTCCTTTTTTAAAAAATTATTTATTTATTTGGATGTGTGGGGTGTTAGTTGCAGCATGCGGGATCTTTCATTTTGATGCCTGGACTCTGGTTGAGGTGCTTGGGCTCAGTAGTTGTGGCACACCAGCTTAGTTGTCCTGTGGCAAGTGGGATCTTATTTCCCCAACCAGGAATCGAACCTGCGTCCCCTGGAATGCAAGGCAGATTTTTAACCACTGGGCCACCAGGCGAGTCCCTGTTCTGACTTTCAGATCAAGTACCAAATGTCCTCCTTTCATTTTTCATAAGATTAACTTAGTGTGTAACAGGCTACCAACTGAAGTTTAGGTGTGACCCAATGAATTAATTGATTTTAAAAATCTGAAAATTGCTACTTGAAATCTGTGCGCATCATTCCGTGTAGAAACTTACTAATATTTTCTAATGATTCATCACTTTTGCCTAAAAATAGTTCACTGCACTGCAATGCCAAGTACATTAGGATTCTGGTTATGAGAGTTTTAGATCAGTGGTTTTTAATCTTATCAAATTCAGTGCCCCCTTTTATTAAAAATTATGTCTAACTTCTGTTTTATGAGACTAAAGTGCAAGTCATAAGTAATAGATACACCCGTACAATTTTGAATACCATCAATTCTCAAGATCTAATACGTGTGCATGTGGGCTCAGTCATGTCCAACTCTTTGCAACCCCATGGACTGTAGCCTGCCAGGCTCCCCAGTCCATAGGATTTCCTAGGCAAGAATACTGCAGTGAGTTGCCATTTCCTCCTCCAGCGGATCTTCCTGACCCAGGGAGCAAACCCATGTCTCCTGAACTGGCAAGCGGCTTCTTTACCATGGTGCCACTTACGAAGCCTGAAATGTAAAATAAAAGAGAGTAAAAGTGTAATTCATAGTAAAATAATTTGTGTTGCAATGTGTCAGTTGTGTAGCATAACTACACTTATAATATAATGAACTCACTTGCAAAATTCCAAAGTTTCAATAGGCGGTACTACCAGCCCTGTAAAAGACACCTCTCTTGGTAGTTAGGTATTGCAAACCCAACCTCTACCCTTTCCCACGCCAATTAATTTCTATATGATTTCTATCCAATCATAGAGTTATGACCCTTCATGGCCCTTACTCCCACCTAAAGCCTTCTTCTTCTTATTTGCTGAGCCATTCATTGGCTCTCTCCTCTACTTGAGCATAAGCTTCATGATATTGGAAATCTTCTCTTTTGCAGTACCCAGCCCATAGTAGAATTCAATATATATAAATGCTGAACACATGAACAAATCAATGTTCCTTTTGACAAACCAAAGCATTTCAGAATTGGGAAGGTCCTTCCTGATTATCTGACTTGATGACACCAAGACCAGACAATGGTGGAACTGACTCGCCCATTGTTACAGAACTAGTAAGTGGATGGGCCGAGGTCTCCTGATCCATACTCTTGCATCCAAGCATCACGCATGTATGGCTGAAGTTTATCCCTCAATAACTAAACAGATTTTTATTTAAGGACACTGGTATTTCTTCCCTTGTTCTTAATTAATCAGGCAGTGGGAATTTAAATAAAATCATTTTTAATGATGAGAAATATTTAATATATCCTAGCTGGCATGTGATAGCTTCCATTTTTTCCCCCTTACTTTCCATATCTCTCTCCCATGTCTATCCTGTATAACCCTCAAAATGGTCCCTCCCAGGATGCTAAGGTAGCATTTTTCTATAGTCATTAACCAAGCCAGCAAGCACTTGCTGTATTTTTTTTTTTTCTGATCAACCTTCCAGAAAGACAAATTTCTTATTGAGAAGAAAGCCAGAGTGTGCTTTACAGATGGCATGAAAAAGGAAATAGTGACGGAGAGTACAAATTGCTGAAAATAGCATGTGCCAAGGGCTACTTTGCAATATTAGTTTATGAATTTTGCCAGCTCAGTAATGCTTTAGCAGCAGCAAACCACTTGGAGGTTTTCCTTGTTTATTCCATTCAAAGAGATATAGCATCTTAGCATACAAAGCACTATCGAAGAGCAGTTGGGTCTGCTTAGATTTAGAAGTAAGCTGAGAGAGCAGTTTATATTGGCTTTTGATTTCTCTGTGTGAGAGGAGTGCAGTGATTACTTCCAGCCACTTTGAAAGTCATATTCTCAAAACCAGAGACATACAAGTGAGAGAGAAACAGAGGTGCATTTAAGAAAGAACAAGGGCAAGACAGAGTCTGTGATTCGTTTCTGGGAGCCGGTGACCCACTTGCAGTTTACTTCAAGATCAGAAATAAAGCCTGTTAAACTCACCCCCGAGCCAATGTGGATGTGCGTTAGTAAAGGGAATATTCCAGGTGTAGCTTCAGCCTCGGAGAAGGCAATGGCACCCCACTCCAGTACTCTTGCCTGGAGAATCCCATGGATGGAGGAACTTGGTAGGCTGCAGTCCATGGGGTCGCTAGGAGTCGGACATGACTGAGCAACTTCACTTTCACTTTTCACTTTCGTGCATTGGAAAAGGAAATGGCAACCCACTCCAGTGTTCTTGCCTGGAGAATCCCAGGGACAGGGGAGCCTGGTGGGCTGCCGCCCATGGGGTCGCACAGAGTCGGACACAACTGAAGCAACTTAGCAGCAGCAGCAGCTTCAACCTGGGTGTTGGTTTCTCCCCAATCTGATTGTATTCACATCAAGTCATGCAAAGCTCAAGACTTCTCTCTTGATTCAAAAGGAAAGCGTCCTGTACTGGAAACTAGCACCACACCCCATATGCTTTTCCATATGGTGAGGGAATCCAAATTTTTAAAATAATGGATTGTTTCCTAACATCTAACGGGTACTCTGGATCCGGGTGACTGAAAACATTTAAGCTTGGTGACAGCCCACTTAAATCGCATCGCAGAAGCTGAAAGAAACTCTAAATCATTATTTATCACAGGTGGAAGGGACATTCACCATCTGGTAGCCCAAACGCTTCTTTTCACATGTGGTGGTGGAGGTGGTGGTTTAGTCGCTAAGTTGTAAACGATTTTTGCAACCCTACGGACTATAGCCTGCCAGACTCCTCTGTCCATTGGATTTTTCCAGGCAAGAATACTGGACTGGATTGCCATTTCCTTCTCCAGGGGATCTTCCTGACCCAGAGATTGAACCCACATCTCCTGCATTACAGGCAGTCTCTTGTATTACAAGCAGATTCTTTATACCTACAGAGCCACTACATATGGGGAACAAACCAAAGTCTAAAGAGGAGAGGTGACCTGTCTAAAGCCCTGAAATGAGCTGAGGGCAAGTCTGATGCCCAAAATTGATGTAGAGGTTTCATTATTCTTCCCTGTTAGCCTTATGGGGTTTCCCTGATGCCTCAGCTGGTAAAGAATCTGCCTGCAATGGGGGAGACCTGGGTTCAATCCCTGGGTTGGGAAGATCCCCTGGAGAAGGGAAAGGCTACCCACTCCAGGATTCTGGCCTGGAGAATTCCATAGACCGTATGTTAGCCTTATGAGCAGCTTTCTCTTGAATCACTTAATTGATGTCTTTGTGAATCAGTTTTCTCATCTGCAAACTGAAGGTAATCATATAATGCCAATCCCAAGGCTGGTGAGGGGGACAGAACACTGTAAAGTTTCTTGCTGTGCTCTTTCTCTGGTAGAACGCGCTTGATAAATATCAGCTTTTTATTATCTTTAGAGTTGCTATCTCTATCATCAATCCTACCATCATGACTATGTGTATTCCTAGTTCCTTGTATGGATCTTCACCTGGCTGCAAACCAATCACTCTAAAATCTGAAACCCAGAGGAGTCCTAATAGGGAAAAAGACTGAAAACTGAAGTCTTTTCAGTTGTCTCCATGACTTGCCATCACTACATCACAATGTAGCCAAAATTTATTTCTTTAGTTAGGGATCATGCATGGAAGACTTCTTTTAAGAACCAAACAGAGGTGGTTTTTTTCTTTTTTCTTTTTCATGTTTAAACAACAAAAATTAGAGGAGAGGCACCGTTGGATCCCATTGACCCAGATGGTTTGGTCTCTTTTCTTTTGTAATTATTAGAAGAAACGTCAAGGGGAAACTACCCTCTTGGCTGTCTGGGACTAAATTGTCAAAATTAAGAACCTGCGTCCCTTATGTCTCCTGCGTTGGCAGGCAGATTCTTCACCATTAGCACCACCTGGGACACACAGACCCATCCAACCGTGTTGCTATGATGACAGAAATGCACCTCCGTAGACAGAACTTCAGAGCATAGTCTGCCTCGGAAAGCAGTGAATGCTGTATCATTGGATCCCTACTGGCAGAGGGTAAATTAAGAGGCGGCTTTGGAGGCTGGGGAAGGAGGAGACTTGAACCGGAGTCATTTCTATTCAAGTATAGTTGATTCACAGTATTATATTAGTTTCAGGTGTACAGCATAGTGAGTCAAGATTTTTACAGATTATGCACCATTAAATGTCATGTCATTACAATGACTTTTAATGGCTTTGCCATTTATGACACATCAATTGCTTATTCCTTCATTCATTCATACTTTAATTCAGTTTCCTCTTGATAAGCATGAACAATTTTAAAAATATACATGCAATTATTTCTTTATTTGGCTGTACCAGGTCTGTGCTGTGGCATGCAGGACTTTTAATTGTCGCATGCAGGATCTAGTTCCCTGACCAGGGTTTGAACCTGGCCCCCCTGCGTTGGGTGTGCAGATTCTTAGCCACAGGACCGCCAGGGAAGTCCCAGCATGCACTTTTTTTTTAAATGGTATCAATCATTAGGACCAGAAGAAACTGTGTTTCTCCTAACAGGTCTCTTGGTTCATCCAGCGAATGATATAAATCATGAACATATATAAGCATGTGTGTATTAATATTTCCATGTTCACTAGCAAGATTAGAGCAAAATTTGCAGTCCACCTCTAAAAAGTGATTCAGCCACACACTTGGAGCTATATTTTATTAATCAGTCAAAATTATTTCTCTCTTGTGCTCTATCTGATCTCAATTTCGTCAAGTTTTCCATCTTATGTTTCTGTGTTTATTCATACAATGTATCAGATCCTTTATTCTGAGAAAATGATGTAAATGTGTATGTGTCTTTGTGGCTATCTACAAAAATACCTGTGCACTCCTCTTTGCTATTCAATCTTGAGCCTTTGAACTTGAGCCAGTGCAAAGGAGTAGAAATATTGCTGGCGCTGACTTCAATTAGAGCCAGCCAAAACAAGCGGGCATTGCGAGTGTCTGTTTTCTCCATCTCTGACTCCAAGAGCAGCTCATCACAGGATCTGAGCCCAACCTCACCCTGCATGGAACAAGGGCCATTTCTCTCGAGCGAGCTCTCAGGCCCTAAATCTAACTTCCTTGGAAGGGAGGACAGTTTTCGTCTGCCAAGGGTAACCGAGGCCCTTGCATCTGTCACGTTGATCCTTCCAGAACCCTTGCCAGATCTAGTATGCTGATCAATTACACTGACCTGATAATACCAACATTAGTGTGAGCACATCTCACGCCAAAGGCTGGAAATCAAATCGACAGCAAGGAGCTGCCTCAGACCAGCCAAAATGAACCAGGACTTATTCTATTAGAGAGAATATTCCGTTTGCTCCAATAATGAGAACTCTATTGAGATTGGTTAATTCAATTCTGCCCATCTTATCAGATTTATTTTTAATGAAACTGAACAATAGTTTCATTTGTTATGTTATTAGTTTTCCCAGTAGAAGCAACGAGACTGTAACGCTGAAAGCGAAGCAGACAAGCTTTGCCAATGTCTTTGGCTTATCAAGGGTGTAAGCCAGTTTGGATATTACACAGTGAAACGCTCCGTCCTCTCCTGGGTCTGCTCTCTTGGTCATGGGACTCAGAGCTGCGAGGCCATCTTTTCTCTCCTGTAGCCTCTCTGTGCCTCATCTAATCTCATCATTCCCTTGTTAATAAACCTGCCAGGGCTTTTGATTGCCACATTCCCAACAGTTGCTAGTTGAGTGGCATTGGCAGAGTGACTTAACCTCTGTAAACCTCACTTATTTTTTTTTTTATTTGCAAAATGGTGATCATATACATCACTCCAGAACCTTCTCAGAAGAATTAAATTCAATAATGTCTTACAAATGTTGTGTATTAATAATATTTGGCATGTAGTAGATGCTCAATGGGCTTCGCTGGTGACTCAGATGGGAAAGAATCTGCCTGCAAGGCAGGAGACCCAGATTCGATCCCTGGTTTGGGAAGATCCCCTGGAGAAGGGAATGGCAACCCACTCCAGTATTCTTGCCTGGAGAATCCCATGAGCAGAGGATCCTGGCAGGCTGTGGTACATGGGGTTACATAGAATCAGACATGACTGAGTGACTAACACTTTTGCTTTTTCAGATGCTCAATAAATGTTGGTGTCATTTTATTTCTTTGTGTGTCTGTCTACCTTAAGACAATTGACCCTATCAGGGGCAGAAACTACATTTGGGATGCCTGCTTCTTACATGCCTGTCTTGACTTGCCTGAAGCACTGAATAAATACTTGCTGGGTTGAGCTGACCGCTGCATCCCCAAACGTGGAGTTCTAGTCCTCAGCCAACTTTATCATTTTTCTTTCCCTGTGAAACTTCTTGTATCACTTTCTGTTGCACGTTTGGGGTGTCCACCTCGATGAAAAGCCGAGCAAAATGAAGAAGTCTACCATACTTAGTTCATACCTCAGATATATGATAGAAGGCAATGGCACCCCACTCCAGTACTCTTCCCTGGAGAATCCCATGGACAGAGGAGCCTGGTGGGCTGCAGTCCGTGGGGTCGCTAAGGGTCAGACACGACTGAGTGACTTCACTTTCACTTTTCACTTTCATGCATTGGAGAAGGAAATGGCAACCCACTCCAGTGTTCTTGCCTGGAGAATCCCAGGGACAGGGGAGCCTGGTGGGCTGCCATCTATGGGGTTGCACAGAGTCGGACACGACTGAAGCGACTTAGCAGTAGTAGTAGCAGTTTCTCCCTGGGCAAGTGAGTTTTTATTTTTAATATGTATATTTTTAAATGCTTTGGCCACCAGATACAAAGAGGCAACTCATTGAGAAAGATCCTGATGCTGGAAAGATTGAGGGCAAGACGAGGAAGGGGAAGTAGAAGAAGAGATGGCTAGATAGCATCACTGACTCAATGGACATGAGTTTAAGCAAACTCCAGGAGATAGGGAAGGACTAGGAAGCCTGGCATGCTGCAGTCTGTGGGGTTGCAAAGGATCAGACATGACCTAGTGTCTGAACAACAGAAACAAATGTTTTAAAGTATTTATTTAGGCTGTGTTGGGTCTCAGTTTCAGCATGTGGGAGCTTCATTGGCTCACGTGGGATCTTTCACTGTGGTGCACGGATCCTCTAGCAGTGGCACCTGGGCTCACTGGTTGTGGCACGAGGGTTCTCTAGTTGTGCCAAGTGGGCTTAGTTGCCCTGCAGCATGTGGGGTCTTAGTTCCCTGACGAGGGATTGAACCTGTGTCCCCTGCTTTGCAAGGCAGATTCTTAACCACCAGAGAAGTCCCTGCGAGTAAGCTATTGAGTGAAGGAATGCAGAGAAACATCTGAAAGAACACGGGAAGAAGCACAGGGCAAAAGATTAGACGAAGAGTGGAGCCACCGCCTGCCCCCACGAGGATCTCTAGCGCATTGGTTGTATCACAAGTTTTCCCAGCACCAGGAAAGGAGGCTGGGCACTGGACTCACACATCACTCAGGCATCAGGTGAGCATCACTCCGGTGGGAAATCTTGCTGTTCTCTGAGCATCCTCAAGGTGGGGGTTCCTGCCAGTCAAGGTCATTTTTCAGGGAGGGATATAGCTGTGAGTGACGATCAGCCAAAACCTGCAGAAGCTGGGTCATGGGGCTGCGACCTGGTGAGAATGAATACGAGCAAGGCCTCCCATAATAGATGCTACAGGAGCCAATGGAGACATCAGGTCTGGAATATATTTAAGAAGCTTTTGGTCCAGCAACTCAGAACTTCCCAGAAACAGTGGCAGCCTCGGGCCTGGAGCCAAGGGATGCTGGGAAACAGCTTGGTGACATTCAGGAGTGGTGGAGTCATTTATTATTTCTTAGAGGAAAAAAAAATAGGGAGGATGTTGGCAGTGCGGCTCCGATACCTTCTCCCCACCCCCATTTTCATTTTGAACATGTTTAATTGGAGTGTTGGGTAATTAATTGCGTGTCTATTGCAATATGGTGTTTACTTACAAAGCACTGTGGGCCATGTCAGCGATTAGCCATTTTCTCTGACGCCTGTCCTAGTGCTAATTACGAGCGGACATAGAACGCTTCCTCTGACAAAGACACGGGAGCCTGGCACCAAGGTTTCTCCCACATCCCTGTGTGTTCACCACGTCTGGATGGAGCTCTGGTCAACCTTTGCAAAGCCGATGTACCCGCTCCAAAGAAGGTTTGCCAGGAGTCAGACAAAGATGGTGTAAGTTTCTAACCAGCGTCCAACTGTATTGTCATGTCAGGGGCGCCACCCCCAGAATGTGTGTCTGGCCCAGGGGCTTCTGAAAAGTCAGACCTGTGAGCAATAAATCATAGTGCTGGAAATCCTTCGCTTCCTCGCAGGCCCTGCCAAACAATTACGCAGTGAAATGTTCTAATTGTACTCTGATTTTAATGCTAATACCCATTTCCATAATTTCTCTGGATCTTTACGGTGCTGTTTAATACTTGCCAATGCAGCAAATGAACTAGAAGGAACACCCACAGATGGCTCACGCTTCCCATTAAGCTGGAGCACGGAGATGGGCTTTGTTTTACGTTTGGTTTGGGCAGCCAAGCTGAAAGCTTGCCCAGCTCCCTAAACTGCCACCTTGAAACCAAGTCATCCCCAAGGAGAGATTGACAAGGGGGCAGTGTGGAATGTTTTCTCAGTGGTCAGATGCGGGCCTCGAGGGCTCAGTTCCTGCTTCCGGGGCCTCCCCTTTATGCCCAGGGATGACTCTGACCACCATATACGGATGCTCTTCTTCAGACTTGCCCCATGCCTCTACCTAGGCAAGAGCTGCATGGAACCATGGGTGTATCTTCCTGGCAGAATCCACCTGCCAATGCAGGAGACAAGGGTTCAGTCCCTGGGTCAGGAAGATCCCCTGGAGAAGGGAATGGCTACCCACTCTAGTATTTGTGCCTGGAGAATCCCATGGAAAGAGGAGCCTGGCGGGCTACACGGGGTCTCAAAGAGTCAGGACACAATTTAGCTACTAAACCACAACAGAACAACAACTTCCTTGTAAGGGCACAGGGTGTATTCTCTGTGAGAACCCAGAAATGAAGCACAGAGTGGGTGCTTATACCCAAAGGGGCATAGTCACAGCAACCTGGGCTTCTAGCAATGGGAACACATCACACCACCAGGGTCTGCTTGCCTTCTCCCCCAGCAGATGCAGAAGTCCCAAAGTGTGTATCTGAGCCCTCTCGTTCTCTTTCATGGTGATAGTTTCCTCTGCTTCTTCTAAGCACTTTTTTGATTGGAGTTTATGATGTATTAGTTTCTGCTGTACAGCAAAGTAAATCAGCTATGTATATACATATATCCCCCCAACACATCCCACCTCTCTAGGTTGTCACAAGAGTACTGAGCTGAGCTCCCTGTGCTATACAGCAGATTCCCACTAGCTACCCATTTTACATATGCAAGTGTATTTATGTCAGTCTCAATCTCCCAGTTCATCACACCTCCTCTTACCCCTAACCACCTGTCTGTTCCACACATCTGCGTCTCTATTCCCACCCTGCAACTAGGTTCATCTATACCACTTTTCTAGATTAACATACATGCTATAATATATGATATTTGTCTTTTTCTGACTTACTTCATTCTGTTCTGTATGACAGATTCTAGGTCCATCCACATCTCTACAAATGACCCACTTTCATTTCTTCTCATGGCTGAGTACTATTCTTACACACACCATATCTTCTTTATCCATTTATCTGTCAATAGACATTTTGGTTGTTTCTATGTCCTGGCTATTGTAATTATTAGTAAAACACATGCACATTGGTAGAAGCCTAATTTTAGCTAGATCCAGTTAAAAGGAGAAGGCCCTGGCACCCCACTCCAGCACTCTTGCCTGGAAACTCCCATGGGCAGAGGAGCCTGGTAGGCTGCAGTCCATGGGGTCGTGAAGAGTCGGACATGACTGAGCGACTTCACTTTCACGTTTCACTTTCATGCATTGGAGAAGGAAATGGCAACCCACTCCAGTGTTCTTGCCTGGAGAATCCCAGGGAAGGCGGAGCCTAGTGGGCTACCGTCTATGGGGTCGCACAGAGTCAGACACGACTGAAGTGACTTAGTTAAAAGGAAGGTTGAGTGGCTCAGTGTAATAAGAGAAACCTGATAGGAAACAAGATACAATAGTATCATTTATTCTCTCTTTATTTTTCATCCTTCACCTCTCTGTATGTGAGCACTTGGCCTCTCCAGGAAGCTTTCTACTTGGGCTGGAACCATGGCTGGGTCTGGACTCTTAGCTGAATAGTTCTCAGATAGAAAAAGGAAGAACCATCTTTTCAAGCTCCAGCTCCCAAAACCGCAGGAAAGGACCATGAGCCCGCCTACATTGGGGTCACATGACCACCTCTGGGCCAGTCACTGGCCTCCAGAGCATGGAGCATTCTGATTGGCCAGCTTGTGTCAGGTGTTTGGACTTGAGTCGGGAGGTGATGCTGTTCCATTTGATCTTATGACAGAGCTTTCTGCTCCAACAAGGAAGCAAAACAAACACATCCCTGGGGAACATTGATGAGCCAGGCTGTCCTCCCCAACACAGTTTCTACCTCAAGTGTCCAGCATGGATTCTAATTCTTGTTTTTACATTTATTTGTTTACTACCTGTCTCTTCCATCAGATGGAAAGCTGGTTATTACCACAACTTGTCCACAATGAACACTGACTAGGTGGATGTATGAGTTAATCTCAGTAGTTTCCTGAGAAGTTATTCATCTTAGGCACTTAGGAATAAGAAGATGAAATTCCTGGAAATCCTCAGGAATTTCCCCAAAGTCCTTCTGTACATTTTATAACCCAATTATTTATATGGTATTTTTTTTAAACAGCAATATAAGACCATCATGATAAAAAGTGAATAATCTGTTTCACTGATAATGTCATAAGAGATTTAGAGATTTTATTGTAACAAACATGCTTTACTATGCATTTTTGGGAACTCATATATTGTGACAAGATTAGATATTTCAATAACAGGTAAGAATTATTTCTTCCTGATACAGACATTTGATCATAGAAATCATCACCAGAAATAAATTTTAAATGAAAATCAATTTTAAAATGGAAAGATAATTCCACCGATGTGTAGTAGTTTAGAGTTATCATTCTTAAATTGCAGTTTTAAAACACAAGACTTTCAGTACTCAGCTCAATATCCTTGTCTTTCTTTTGTGACAAAATTGTCCAGACATGGAAAAATGCCTTTCCTTTTGCATGGTCATTGGTTGAATTGTTAAGGAAGAGAGCAAAAATATTCTAGGTTGGTTTTAATACCAAAAGTTGGGTGTTAGAGCTTATGTTGTTTCATATAAGTTCCCCTTCACTTTTTTAGGATTAATCTTTTTAATTGTCTATCATCTCTATCGATCATTTATCTGTATGTATTTTTCTGTCTCTTCTATCTCTATATATCTATCCAATATATTTTGTCCTACAAACTTCCTCAGCCTACAGTGGATATTCAAACCCCGAATACACAAGTACACAATATTGGGTAGTATTTGAATAATGCTAATGTTTGTATCTCCTAGCAAGATTCACAACCCTACATAGAATTACATGTTGAAATTGACTATTTAATGACTTATTTTCTGTCCAAAATTTGCTGTTTCTTGGAACACCACTCATAGTATTCACATGCACTATGCATATAAACTCATTAGTGCTTATTTCAAGAATGACTTTCAGTGAGCAGCAGAAAGGGCCATGAACACACCCTTGTAATGTGGCCACCACAGCCAGCAAGACTAATTTATTCATAATCCCTTGTCTCCTATACACTCCTGTCCCCACTCAAGAAATGCTACTGATGCTACATGTCAGTTTTTCCTGCTGTTGCTGTTCACCTGTGTCAGTGGATCCTTCGGGAATGTCTCTATGCCAGGAAGACAGTCCCACATGGAAACCCTAAGGCAAACTCCGCACGGGACTGACCACAGTGGACTGGGGTACATCCTTGAGCCTGACTGTGTCAGTTTCCAGGTAGCTCATGCCTCCTACATGGGAAGCACCCGATGCTTGCAGCAGGTGACACTGTATACATTTTTTTTGGCTGTGCTGGGTCTTTGTTGTGGCATGCAGTCTGTATCCAGCTGCAGAGCATGGCTCTCAAGCAAGCCAGCGTCTCTAGATACTGTGCCTGGACTCAGTTGCCCCATGGCATGTGGGATCTTAGTTCCCTGGTCAGGGATCAAACCCATGTTCCCTGCGTTGGAAGGCAGATTCTTAACCACCGGGCCGCCAGGGAAGTCTGACATCATATAAAGTATTTGCCCAAGGTCACAAAGCTACAGAGTGGCAGAACTGGGTTCAATTTGACTCTACTATATTATACACCTGGGGCTTCCCAGGTGGCACTCAGTTCAGTTCAGTCACTCAGTCGTGTCCGACTCTTTGTGACCCCATGGACTGCAGCACACCAGGCTTCCCTGTCCATCACCAACCCCTGGAGTTTGCTCAAACTCATGACCATTGAGTTGGTGATGTCATCCAACTATCTCATCCTCAGTCATCCCCTTCTCCTCCTGCCTTCAATCTTTCCCAGCATCAGGGTCTTTTCCAGTTAGTCAGTCCTTCATATCAGGTGGCTAAAGTATTGGAGTTTTAGCTTGAGCATCAGTCTTACCAATGAATATTCAGGACTGAAGAAACCACCAGCCAATATAGGAGACATGGGTTCGATCCCTGGGTAGCAAAGATCCCCTGGAGGAAGAAATGGCATCCCACTCCAGTATTCTTACCTAGAAAATTCCATGGACAGAAGAGCTTGGAGGGCTACAGTCCATGGGGTCTCAAGGCTGAGCACATCCCTTTAAGCATCCGTGTTTCTATAATGTATATGTTTTTATTTCTGTCTGGAGTGCATGAATACTTACTTCTTTTGGCAGTGCTACCACTGCTATTATGATGTATTTTTAAAATACTTATGGATTGCTTAAAATGCACTGTGCCAAATCTTTCCTACATTCACATGTAGAAAACATAGTCCTTCCAATAGTACTTGGATGCCAGAACTCTTATCATCTCCGTTTAACCAACTCTGAGGCTCTGAGGTGTCTTCCCGAAGTCTCTTGAGAAGTGATAAGCCTGATAAATGAATACAGTTCTGTCTCATTGCAAATCTTATTAATTTTTTTAAACAAAACTTCCTGAGATCAGGAAATGATACCAGTGTATCCTGGAAGTAGCTAGAGTGACATTTGACCCAGAAAAGCGGACTCCTGTAAGTTTCCAGGTGTGAATTTAGGAGGGGAGGTGGTGTGGGGTGGATGTCAATGCAATGAATGTCCAAGTGGTCCTGGGATGCTCGAGCTGGGGAATCTTCTAGAGACCAAGTAGATTACAGAACAGATGAGGAGTTGGGTTTTCCCAGGTGGTGCTAGTGGTAAAGAACCCACCCACCAATGCAGGAGACTAAGAGACGTGGGTTCGATTCCTGGGTTGGGAAGATCCCCTGGAGGAGGGCATGGCAACCTACTCCAGTATCCTTGCCTGGAGAATCCCATGGACAGAGGAGCCTGGTGGGCTACAGTCCATAGCGTCACAGAGAGTTGTACATGACTGAAGCAACTTAGCACAAGGCATTCAGGACTGAAGAAGCTAAGAAGGTTTTAGCCCTGTGTGCTAGGAGGTTCTGAGCACTTCGCAGGTATTGACTCATATAATCCTCACAACAGTCTCAGTTACAGATGAATAAACCAGGCACAGGGAGATGAACTAGTTTATTTAAACCATTCAACAAGGATGTGACAAAGAGATGCAGAAACTAGTGACTCTGCCCTGTCCAGCCCCATCTCTGGGGTCTTCTTCCCTCTGTCCTCCTTGAGTGAGGGGTACATTTTTACTGCAAAGGATGATTCTTGACAATCCAGTTGCCTGATCAACTTCTTTTTAGGTGGAGAGAGTAGTAAGGAATGATTATTGACCTTTGTTCTTTGTCTTGCAGCTTCTTAAACTCAAGTCATGAGTGTTTGCCCTGGATGGGCTGGAGGGTTTGGTGTGCACCGAGATTTCATTTAGGACATTCAGTTTTGCTTTCCTTGGAGAGGTGGTGAGGACAGGTGACAGATTCATTTCTACAATCCCAGGTTAAACCTAAAATCTAAAGCAAATGTTCACCCTAGTGCCAGACGCATAAAGTGCTTTTCGACCCAGAGACACAAGCCTATCATTGTGTTATTATTTGCAGAAGTGTTTGGCTCAGCTGTGAAGGGATTGTTTCATTCAGTTCTCTATAAATATCATGTAGGCAGGAACTAAAAAAACATTTGGCTCTAGGAAAGAGGACTTTTAGTAATTTACACCCTGCCATTATTAAAAGGCTCTGTGAGTGTGTGTGTGTGTGTGTGTGTGTGTGTTGTGTATACATCACATTCCTTTTGGCAAGTAACGCATTTAATTACTCTGCATGGAGTTTTAGTACAGCATAGTTGATTAGCATAGTAGACACAGTGCCTTTTTAATGTAACAAATCTACTGAGAAATATCCTTAGTTAATGAGCTGTGTCATTTTTGGAAAGTTTGTCTTATAACTAATGCATGAAAATAACACTGTATTTTTTTACATTGTATGTTCAAAGCCAAATAAGTTATCCTGGGTATGAATAGAGTTCTAAATCTTTGACAGTCTCTACCCTCAGTCTATTGTATGTTTTTTTTCAACTTTATGGGTTGATTCCTCTTCTATACAATTGCTTGGCAAAGAGGCAAAGCCAGAAGAGGCTCATAAACTTTCAATAAAGGTTTGTTATGGGTCATCTAAAGGTAGAAGGAATATTTACAACAAACAAGACACATGAATTTTCTTCAACCCATTTGTGAACATGGAGTAAATTGAGTTCATTTATATTTTAACAAGAAGTTCCCATTGATGGGCTCAACTTCTAACCCTCTTCCTGAGACTGGAGACCCTTGTTTGATCCCTGGATCAGGAAGATCCCCTGCAGAAGGGAATGTTTACACACTCCAGTATTCTTGCCTGGAGAATCCCAAGGACAGAGGAGCCCGGTAGGTTACAGACCACGGGGTCACAAAGAAAGAATCAGACATGACTGAGTAAGTAACACTTTCTTTTTTTATATATATTTCAGTGAGAGTTAGCTCAACACCTAACCCTCTTTCTGAGACTAAAACAGAATGACTGCCAGCTTCAAAAGAGGAATCTCTTTCCCTACTTATCCTATTGCAGAAATGACATTCTGACCCACTGACTTAAGTTTTCCTTGACTTGTGATGTGGTTGCACACGTGCGTGCTCAGTTGCTTCAGTCGGGTCTGACTCTTTGCAACCCCATGGACTGTAGCCCACCAGGCTCCTCTGTCCATGAGATTCTCCAGGCAAGAATATTGGAGTGGGTTGCCATTCCCTCCTCCAGAGAATCTTCCTGATCCAGGGATCAAACCCACGTCTCCTGCGGCTCCTGCATTGCAGGCAGATTCTTTACCACTGAGCCACCAGGGAAGTCCTTTGATGTGGTTACATCCTGGCAAACCCATATTAAGTTGAAACTGTCAGAAGCCAAAAATGCATTTAATACACCTAACCTATGGAACACCAGCACTTAATCCAGCCTGGGCTGTAGCCTGCCAGGCTCCTCTGTCCATGGGATTTTACAGGCAAGAATACTGGAGTGTGTTGTCATTCCCTTCTCTGGGGATATTCCCAACCCAGGGATTGAACCTTAGTCTCCTGCATTGGCAGGCAGATTGTTTACCATATCACCACTGGGAAGCATATTGTAAGGGTAGCAGTTGTTTATTTAAAAAAAATAAACTCTATTTTATTTATTTATTGGCCAAACGGCATGTGGAATCTTAGTTCCCCAACCAGGGATCGACCCCATGCCACCTGCATTGGGAGCTCTTGAAGTCGATTGGCTGACTGGGAGCTGGAGCCCACTGCCACTGCCCAGCATCACAAGAGAAAATAGGGCTGCATGTCGCTAGCAGGGGAAAAGAGCAAAATTTAAAATCTTTGAAATATGATTTCTACAGAATGTACATTGTATTTGTGAAGTCAAAAAATACTGGGTTGAACCATTAATTTGGGGACTATATTTCATTATTCTAAGCACCAATGGCGTTGTTCAGACCTTCAGCTAGAAGAGATTAGTAATGGGAACCAACACTCAGAAATTCCATTTTGTTTCTTCTGAGAGTTGATAACCTGATGACCTGTAGATCACTGAAATGCCTCTTAAATATATACCCATGTCTTTTTAATTTTTTTTTCTGTTGTACCAGGTTTTAGTTGTGGCACCTGGGGTCTTGAATCTTTGCTGTGGCATACAGAATCTTTTTAGTTGCAGCATTAAAACTCTGAGTTATGGCACATGCAATCTAGTTCCCTGGCAGGAATCAAACCTTGGTCCCCTGCACTGGACCAGCAGGAAAGTCCTCAAGAGCTTTTTTTGGAGGCAAAGTATAATTTATACACAGTGAAATATACAGTTTTTAATCATATAGATCAATCACATTTGACAAATTCACATACTGTTTAACCCATAAAGATACAAAATATGCTTATCCTTCTAGAGGTCCTCATATTTATTTTAATTTGCATTTCTCTCTTGACTAATGATGTTCAACACTGTCTTGAGTCGATTGAACTTTGGTATACCTTCTTTTGGGATTCCCTGGTGGCTCAGTGGTAAAGAATCTGCCTGCCTTCAATCCCTCAGTTGGGAAGGTGCCCTGGAGAAGGAAATGGCTACCCACTCCAGTATTCTTGCCTGAAGAATTCCATGGACAGAGGAGCCTGGTGAGCCACAGTCCATGGGAAGTATGTATGATTAAATCTATTGCAGTTTTTAAAAAAAATTGAGTTGTATGAGCTTCTTTTTCATCACATAAGTTCTTTGTCACATACATTTATTTTGAATATTTTATCTCAGTCTATATTTTGCCTATTTATGGTATGTTTAGCACCCTTTGATAAATAGCTATTTCAATTTTTATAAGGTTTCATTTATTTTTTTCCTTTATATTTAGTATTTCTCTAGTATTTACAGTTGGAGACGGCAATGGCACCCCACTCCAGTACTCTTGCCTGGAGAATCCCATGGATGGAGGAGCCTGGAAGGCTGCAGTCCATGGGGTTGCTAGGAGTCGGACACGACTGAGCGACTTCACTTTCACTTTTCACTTTCATGCATTGGAGAAGGAAATGGCAACCCACTCCAGTGTTCTTGCCTGGAGAATCCCAGGGACGGGGGAGCCTGGTGGGCTGCTGTCTATGGGGTCGCACAGAGTCGGCCACAACTGAAGCGACTTAGCAGCAGCAGCAGCATTTACAGTTAGGGTTTCCTTTAGGGGCAGCGAGCAGGACTACTCTAGTTGTGGTGTGCAGGCTGTGTGTTGCACAGCCTGTGGCAGCTCACAGGCTCTAGACCTCTGATTAAGGAAGGAAAAACCGAAGAACAGCTCTTTCAACCAGCTTGGGCGCCTTCTTGGGTCTGTTCCTGAGCTCTGTCAGTTCAGTTCAGTTTCTCAGTCATGTCCAACTCTTTGTGACCCCATGGACTGCAGCAAGCCAGGCCTCCCTGTCCATCACCAACTCCCGGAGCTTACTCAAATTCATGTCCATCGAGTCAGTGATGCCATCCAACCATCTCAGCCCCTGTCGTCCCCTTCTCCTCCTGCCTTCAATCTTTCCCAGCATCAAGGTCTTTTCAAATGAGACAGCTTTTCGCATCAGATTGCCAAAGTATTGGAGTTCACCTTTAACATCAGTCCTTCCAATGAATATTCAGGATTGATTTCCTTTAGGATGGACTGGTTGGATCTCCTTGTCATCCAAGGGACTCTCAAGAGTCTTCTCCAACACCGCAGTTCAAAAGCATCAGTTCTTTAGTGCTCAGCTTTCTTCACAGTCCAACTCTCACATCCATACATGGCTACTGGAAAAACCATAGCTTTGACTAGATGGACTTTTGTTGGCAAAGTAATGTCTCTGCTTTTTAATATGCTGTCTAGGTTGGTCATAACTTTTCTTCCAAGGAGCAAGCATCTATTAATTTCATGGCTGCAGTGATTTTGGAACCCCCCAAAATAAAGTCTGTCCCTGTTTCCATTGTTTCCCCCTCTATTTGCCATGAAGTGATGGGACCAGATGCAATGATTAGTTTTCCGAATGTTGAGTTTTAAGCCAGCTTTTTCACTCCCCTCTTTCACTCTCATCAAGAGACTCTTTAGTTGTTTGCTTTCTCCCATAGGGTGGTGTCATCTGCATATCTGAGGTTATTGATATTATCTCCCAGCAATCTTGATTCCAGCTTGTGCTTCATCCAATCAGGCATTTCACATGATGTATTCTGCATATAAGTTAAATAAACAGGGTGACAATATACAGCCTTGATGTACTCCTTTCCCAATTTGGAACCAGTCTGTTGTTCCATGTCCAGTTCTAACTGTTGCTTCTTGACCTGCATACAGATTTCTCAGGAGACAGATCAGGTGGTCTGGTATTCCCATCTCTAAGAATTTTCCACAGTTTGTTGTGATCCATATAGTCAAAGACTTTGGTGTGGTCAATAACGCAGAAGTAGATGTTTTTCTGGAATTATTTTGCTTTTTCAATGACCCAATGGATGTTGACAATTTGATGTCTGGTTCCTCTGCCTTTCCTAAATCCAGCTGGAACACCTGGAAGTTCACGGTTCACGTATTGTTGAAGCCTGGCTTGGAGAACTTTGAGCATTACTTTACTAGCGTGTGAGATGAGTGCAATTGTGCAGTAGTTTGAACATTCTTTGGCAATGCCTTTCTTTGGGATTGGAATGAAAACTGACCTTTTCCAGTCCTGTGGCCACTGCTGAGTTTTCCAAATTTTCTGGCATATTGAGTGCAGCACTTTAACATCCCTGTAATCTTGTTTTGTCTCCTATCCCATTTGATCAACAATGAAAGGTGTTCGACTTAACCAAGAGGAGGACTGTAAAACAAAATAGACTTGATAAAGCAAGATTCTCTAAGATCATGGCATCCAGTCCCATCATATCATGGCAAATAGAAGGGGGAAAAGTGGAAACAGTGACAAATTTTCTTTCTTGGGCTTAAAAATCACTGCAGATGGTGACTGCAGCCACAAAATTAAAAGACACTTGCTTCTTGGAAGAGATGCTATGACAAATGTAGACAGTGTATTAAAAAGCAGAGACTTCGCTCTGCTGACAAAGGTCCATTTAGTCAAAGCTATGGTTTTTCCAGTAGTCATGTATGGAAGTGAGAGTTGGACCATAAAGAAGACTGAGCACTGAAGAACTGATGATTTCGAGTTGTGGTGCTAGAGAAGACTCTTGAGAATCCCTTGGACAAGAAGATCAAACCAGGGATTGAACCCAGGTCTCCTGTATTGGAGGTAGATTCTTTACCATCTGAGCCACCAGGGAAGCCCTATGAGAGGTGAGGAAGGCGTTAAATAGAGCCATGTTATTAAGAGGCAGGAGAACCATATTGGACTTTTAGTTGTAGATGCTTCATTAAAAAAATTATTGAATGAATGCATATTTATAAGACAAGGACTGGAGAGTGTCATCTGGAATAATGGATAATGTTCATTTGGAAGAAATCTTAGTCACAGAGAGCTTTGCTTATTTAATTAATTTACTTGCATATTCTTTATTTAGATGCTTAGTAAGTAAATTAAATTTGAGAAAATGGTCAAGATATTAGAAGCTGAACACAATATCCAGTTTCAGTTTGATTTGTAGAATATGGCAGTTGATTTGACTGTAGGTGTTTGGGAAATTATTTGGGTTGAGTTTTAATTCAGTCATACCTGGTGTGTGAAAAATCTCTCAGTCTCACTTTCTCTCTCCACACACACATTCACACACATTTTTAGTTATATTTGTCTATCAGTAAGAGACTTCCCAGGTGGCTCAGCAGTAAAGAATCTGCCTACCAATGCAGGAGCCAGGGGTTTGATCCCTGGGTGAGGAAGATCCCCTGGAGGAGGAAATGGCAAACCACTCCAGTATTCTTGCCTGGGAAATCACTTGGACAGAGGAGCCTGGCAGGCTACAGTCCATGGAGTCACAAAAGTCGTACATGACTGAGCATACACGTATTTCCATTAGTAAAATAACAGATATCTTTGAGCAAACTAGTTTGGAAAGTTTGTGCTTCTTATTCTTAAATTTTGCTCTGGTCTCTATTGGAATCTCATCAAAATGGGTTCTGAGAAGTAGATTCTTTTATTCCCTCACTTAAAAATTCTTTATCATTATAGTTTATTACAGGATATTGAATATAGTTCCCGGTGCTATACGGTAGGACCTTATTGTTTACCCATTCTGTGTAAAAGAGTTTGCAGCTGCTAATCCCAAACCCCCATCCAACCCTCCTCCACTCCCCACCCTTGGTAGCCACAAACCTGTTCTGTGTATCTGCTTCTGTGTAAATGAGTTCATTTGTATCACTTTGGGGGGGGATTTGCATATAAACTATGCCATATACTATTTTTCCTTCTCTGTCTGAATTCCTTCATTTAGTATGATAATCTCCAGGTCCATTCATGTAGTTGCAAATGGCATTATTTCATTCTTTTTAAAGGCTTAATAGCATTCCATTGTGTATATGTACCACGTCCTTTTTATCCATTCATCCAGATGGATAAAGCCATGCTGTGGCTACTGTGAATAGCACTGCTATGAACATAGGGGTGCATGGATCTTTTTGAATTATGAGTTTATTTGGATATATGCCCAAGAGCAGGATAGCTAGACTGTATGGCAACTCTATTTTTAGTTTTTTAAGGAACCTCCATATTGTTCTCCATAATGTTGTTGTTTAGTCACTAAGTTGTGTCCCTGTTCAACTCTTTGTGACCCCATGGTCTGTAGCCCACCAGACTCTGCTGTCCATGAGATTTCCCCAGTAAGAATACTGGAGTACATTGCCATTTCCTTCTCCAGGGGATCTTTCCCACCCAGAGATTGAACCCGAGTCTCCTGTGTCTCCTGCATTGGCAGATGGATTCTTTACCGCTGAGCCGCCAGGGAAACCCATAATGTCTGCACCAATTTACATTCCCATTGACAGTGTAGGAAGGTTCTCTTTCTGAGAAGTAAATTCTTTTGTCATGTGACTTATCCTGAGATTATTTTTCTCCCTCCCAACAGTGATAATGGTGAGGCATATGGTCTTGTGTCAAGCACAACCTAGCTTTGCCTAGGCAGGGTCTCAGTCCCTTCCCTAAACAACCGTATAAGGTAGGTTTCATTTCTCTGCCCATTTTTCAGACAAAGAAACTGAGCATCATAGGGGCAAATGGCAAATCAGGTGTGGTGAGTTTATGTAAATGACTTTTATCCTCATTGGTCAGTTGGGCATTAAGCAGTCAGTACCATTCTAGTGAAGTGTCAGGCAAGCAGAGAGGTCCAGAAAAATGTGGCGCCCTGGGATTTAAGGAGAATGCCTCAAGAATGTGGTTAACTGCTTAAGAATCCACCTTCCAATGCAGGGAACACAGGTTCAATCCCTGATCGGGGGACTAAGATCCCACAGGCAGTGGGGCAACTAAGCCCATGAGACACAACTACTGAGCCTGTGTACCGAAACTAGAGAAAAGCCCACCATAACGAAGACCCAACACAGCCAAAGTTTAAAAAAAAAATAAAGCGGGGATCGGAGCCAAGAAAGTAGTGCAAGAAAATAGTACACATACCTCTGAGTTCACAGGGTGTTTTTCTCTGTCTACATTCCCACCAACCCCACCCACAGCATCTCAGACGCTCTCATCTTCAAGCAGAGACCTGAATTTGATTACATTAGTTCTGAAATGCCTCCAGGCTTTCAATGATGTCTTTCATTTTTTTAATCAACAAAATATACTTTTTTTTCCCATTATATTTGGAAATTTGTCAGTAGAGAAATACTATCCCAGTGGAGAGCCGTGCCAGGGAGTCAGACAAATGTACCTATTAGATCACTTAAAGGTCTTATTTAAAAAAAAAAATTATTTATTTGTACAAGTCTTAGTTGCAGCTCACAGGATCTCGTTGTGTCGTGCAGCGTCTTCAGCTGCAGTGTGAGAAATCTTAGTTGTGGCACATGCGCTCTGGTTCTCTGACCAGGGATCCAACCCACGTCTCCTGCATTGGGAGCCTGATGTCTTAGCCACTGGACCACCAAGTGCCAGTGACAGTGAAGTCGCTCAGTCGTGTCCGACTCTTTGCAACCCCATAGACTGCAGCCTACCAGGCTCCTCTGTCCGTGGGATTTTCCAGGCAATAGTCCTGGAGTGGGTTGCCATTTCCTTCTCAAGGAAGTCCCCAAATCACTCAATAGTTCTGAACCTACCCTTTCCCCCTCTGAAGTCAGGAATGCCAAGACCACCTCTTTCCTGTAGGAATCCTTTCCCTAAAGTCTACCAAATGTATCAGACTGTAGAAAGTACCTGGAACAAGAAGAATCATAACAGTGATAACAAAGATAGGTTTTATTGTACCTGGATGCATGTGAGGCACAACACTAAGGACTTTACTTCTTGTATCATTTACTTCTGTCCAGAGCCTGTGGGGTGTGTAGTCTCATTTGTCCCATTTATCATATGAGGAAACTTTGGTTTCTGAATGTCAAGTGGCATTCCTAGGGTCGCCCACAGATATAATGGGAGACCCAGGATTTGACCCCAGATTAGTAAGACTCTAAACAAATGCCACGGATTCTGATACATTACAAATTCAGTTATCATTCATCAGGTATTAGGCAAACAATCAGTACTTGCAGAAAACAGGTGAAAGCTTCGTAGTGGTAGGTCATTTGCAGAGCATTTAAAAAATTATTTTGAGAGTCCTCTTTTTTACCTATAATGGTCATTCTGGCTTACGCGTGGTAACGGGACTGTGGAGGGTCCTGGTTTGCCATTGTGGGATCACCACATCTGTAAACAAAGAAACACTGACTCTAAAGGCTGTGTTTCCTGTGTTGAGAAGGAAACATTTTCTTCCTTCCCTTCCAGGTTCTAAGGGTAGTCTACCAATAAAAATGACCTGGGCTTTCTTGGTAGCTCAGTGGTAAAGCATCCGCCTGCCAATGTAGGAGACACAGGTTCGATCCCTGGGTTGGTAAGATTCCCTGGAGAAGGGAATGGCAACCCATTCCAGTATTCTTGCCTGGAGAATTCCATGGACAGAGGAGTCTGGCAGGATACAGTCCGTGGGGTTGCAAAGATTCAGCCTCGACTAACACTTTCACTTTCATATTTAACTGAAACCATCACCAAAATATAGTGAACTCCCAAGGCTTTCCTAGTTCCTTCTGAATTCCCTCCCTGTTCCACCCCCAGGCCAGCCCCTGGTGATCACTGGGGTCTGCTTCTTATTCTTATAGTCAGTCAATCCCATATCCTGCTGGGTCTTTATTCATTCAACTGTACTTTATTTACTATATTTTATTTTTCCCACTATGTGTGTGGAAGATGCATAAACAGCATCCAGAAGTTTGGATGAATGCACTCCTGGCCTTCTGAGCAGCCCCTGGGTGCAAGGCTTCCTTTGAATGGCATCTGGACCCCACTCCCAAGGTCTCCACGTGGCACCGTCTCCTGTTGATAGTTTCCAAATACCCAAGAGTAAACTGATCAGACTTACAGGGCAGAGAGGAGAGTGATGGAGAGAGAGAGTCTCTGAGAGCAGCCCCTCCTGAGGTAGGGAGCACAGCTGTTCCGTGGACATGTTCCTGGAACTCACATGATATACGGTGCACAGTTTCACATGAATAATTTACCGCCATGCTTGCAAAAGGCTTAAAAAAAAAAAAAAGAAGAACATGCATATGGCATGTCACTCTTTCCCCATAGTACCATCCTCCTTTATTTCAGAGCGTGATGTCTACAGAAGTGAAGCGGTCTTGGAGGTAGTGAATTTAAACAGTTTGGCATTGGATTAGGTCCTGATTTAAAGTTTTATTTTTAATATTAAAAAGAGGAGTGTTACTTTTATATCCCAGAGAAGCAATGAGTAAACAAATTAAAAATTCATTTGAGACAGGCTGCTATCTCTGAGATGAAAGTTTGATGTGAGAACTCGGCTTTCAAAAAGCCTAAAACCCAGTCAGTGGGTCATTAGCACAGCAGGCAACCGGGCTAAAAAAGAACGATTTCGGGATGGGCAATATCTGTGGTCTTCATTTCTTCAAGGTTTCAAAAATTAGCTTAGCACTTTCCCAGATGGGGAGAATACTTACTCTTAACGGCTACGGTCATGGTTATGTTGAGAAAATTAAATTTCAACTATGCTTTGGAGTCTTACATGTGGTGTTTCTTCCTCAATTTTACTTGCACAGACTTGGAAGAGAAAATTTTGTAGAGGAAATGAAGTGTTCTAATATTACTCAGCTCATATCTGGGGTGAAACTTTCATTTTAATAATGCCATCAAGCCCCACGGCTGAAATTCAAGGTCATGGCTTACAGCATGCATACACTTGTAGTTTTCATTTACGTGGGGATGTTTTCCTTTTTCAGCAATGCCACACTTCTTTGCTCAGATGGAGCACTCCTTGTCTTATAAGAATGGAAATCTCTATGAGGATGCTTATCCAAATCTGGCCAATCAGAGTGCCTCATCTGTCTCAGGCACAGTGATTGGTCCAAAAAGGACCAATCAGAATCTTTCCCTGGCTTGTGCTAGGTTTTCAATCCATGGTCTTGCTATATAATAAGCAAGAAGCCATCACATGAGCTGGTTTTTCTAGGCTGAAGCAATATATTAATACAAGTAGGCACAAAGCTACCAGATGGCAACTACCCCACGAAATGGAGCAAGTCAATTTGAAGTATGAAAAAATATACGAGGACTAAACATAATTGCAGGGTAGGAATAGAGATACAGATGTAGAGAAGAGACTAGTGAACACAGTGGGGGAAGGAGAGGGTGGGACGAATTGAGAGAGCATCATTGACACACACACATAAATATGTGTGTGTGTGTGTGTGTGTATATATATACTACCATGTGCAAAATAGATAGCTGGTGGAAAGCCTCTGTATAGCACAGAAAGCTCAGCCTCGTGCACAGAAAGGTCAGCTCTGATGACTTAGAGGGGTGGAATGGGAAGGTGTAAGGGCGGCTCAAGAGGGAGGGGATATGTGTCTACTTATAGCTGATTCATGTTGTTGTACAGCAGAAACCAACACAACACTATGCAGCAATTGCTGTTGTTCAGTCAACAAGCTGTGTCTGACTCTTTGCAACCCCATGGACTGCAGCATACCAGACCTCCCTGTCCCTCACTATCTCTCCAAGCTTGCCCAAGTTCATGTCTATTGAATCAGTGATGCCATCCAACCATCTCATCCTCTGCTGCCCCCTTCTCTTTCTGTCTTGAATCTTTCCTGGCATTAGTGTATTTTCCAGTGAGCCAGCTCTTCCCATCAGGTGGCCAAAATATTGGCACTTCAGCACCAGTCCTTCCAATGAATATTCAGGGTTGATTTCCTTTAGGATTGACTCGTTTTATCTCCTTGCTGTCCAAGGGACTCTCAAGAGTCTTTTCCAGCATCACAGTTTGAAAGCGTCAATTCTTAGGCGCTCTGCCTACTTTATGGTCCAACTCTCACATTCATTCATGACTACCAGGAAGACCATAGTCTCGACTATATGGACCTTTTACAAAGCAATTATCCTCCTATTAAAAATTTAAAACATTAAAAAGAAAGGATAATGTGAAAAGGAGCCAAGGGATGGAGAAAGAGAGAGCTCTGAGAGTGTCGCATAATGGTGGAGCCAGGCATGCCTAAAGCTGGGGCCCAGTAAGTCCCTCTTCACATTGCTTGTTGCTGTTGTTGAGCCAACTTGAGTCAGGTTTCTGCCCTGCAATGGAAAGAACCTTTGCTAATCTCACACTTTACAGAAAGTTGTTCCCTCAGATCATCTGATTATAGGATGGAAGACTGACCACCCGAGGAAAATCATCTCCACATTTTAGTAGTTTAGCCTCCCCAACTTCAGAGTTCTCTTGGAGATTGAAAAGAGCCTTTTGGCATCATGTTGGGTTTCCAGGGCAGTTGAAAGGGTATAGATTTTGGAATCCTTTAGGCCTGGTTTGGAATCCTGGATTTTTCAGCTAACTGCTTGGGCAGGTGGCTTCCTCTTTTTGAGCCTCAGTTTCCTTGTATATAAAGTGAGGATGGGTTAGTAACAGTTCACAGAGTATGGCAGTCTGGACCACCTAGATAAACTACATGAGAATCACTGGAGATGACATTTGCTGTTTTTGTTGTTTAGACACTAAGTCATGTCTGACTTTGTGACCCCATGAATGTAGCCCACCAGGCTCCTCGGTCCATGGGATTTCCTAGGCAAGAATACTGGAGTAGGTTGCCATTTCCTTCTCTGAGGTATCTTCCTGACCCAGGAATCAAAGTTGTGTCTCCTGCCTTGGCAGGCGGATTCTTTACCACTGAGCCTCCAGGGAAGCCTGGAGAAGAAGTTTTTAGGTGTAGACTTTTGGCAAAAGTATATCACCTGATTCTGCTGTGCGGCTGGGTGTAAGAACCTCTGGAGCTGGTGAGATCTAAGGCAGGAGTTCTCAAAGTCTAGCTGCCTGCCAGTTCCCCAGACTCAACACTAGCACCCAAAACTCCAAAGCTCTGTGGAGGGGCTCAGAGGTCTGCCTCATAAACAGGCTTTCTAGCTGATTTTGATGCATGCCGTTAATGGAACACAGGTTGAGAGGGGGAAAAAAAAGAGCCTTAAGCTCTCTTTCATCTTTGATATGCTAAGAATCTGCTGGGTCAGGTATTGACTGGGCAGTATTGATCAGAAAGGGAATCTTCATTGGAGCAGTGAAACGTCTAAGAGTTAGTTTTCAGAAATATTAGAATGAAGTCAGGAGGACTGTAGGTCCATAGGACACTGTCAAGATGACTACAAGGAGGAGGAAGTACTGAAAATATGTGTGCTTGAGACCAGAGGAGTGGGAGAAGCCAAGAGCACAGAGTTAGAAAGAGAAGATTTGAGGTCCTATTCAAGTTCCTAAATGCTTAACCGCACTCACCTTTCCTCCAGGAGTTCCGATGCCTCCTCATGAAAGTTGCAAGGGAAAAGCCTTATAAAAAGGAAGCAAAAGCTCTTTCAGACTTCCCTGGTGATACAGTGGGTAAGAATCTGCCTGCCAATGCAGGGGACACAGGTTCGATCCTTGATCTGGGAAGATTCCACATGCTTTGGGGCAACTAAGCCTGTGCACCACAACTGCTGAAGCCTGTGTTCCCTGGAGCCTGTGTTTTGCAACAAGAGAAGCCGCCACACTGAGAAGTCGAGCAGAGCAACTACAGAGAAGCGCTGCTCGCTGCAGCTAGAGAAAGGCTCGCACAGCAATGATGACCCAGTACGGCCAGAAATAAATAATTGTTTCTTAAGCTTTAGACGTGGGAAAATTCCCTGAGAAGTTTTAGGGAGCAGTTTGGGAGAATCTGGGGGGAAAGGGATGAAAGATGAGATCGTGAGGAACAAAATTTTGATTATAAATGGAAGCATGAACCAAGGTATTTATTGACATTTTATTTTATTTTAGTGTGGTTGCTCAGTTGTGTCCTCTTGGCAACCATAGGGACTGTAACCTGCCAGGCTCCTCTATCCATGGGATTCTCCAGGCAATATTGGAGTGGGTAGCCATTTCCTCCTCCCAGGGATCTTCCTAATCCAGGGATCGAACCTGAGTCTCCCTCATTGCAGGCAGATTCTTTACTATCTGATGCACCAGGGAATCCCCTATGGGCTTTGGTAGAGGTAATTGTACACAAACAGAATGTTCCATCCCTAGCCCATTGCATCCTCAACATTGGCATCTCATGGAAACTGGAAACTGGGACCTGCTGGGCTCATCCTCCTGGACTGTGTAGGGCAGGCTGGAGAGCCCAGTGATCACAACTGTCAGCATAGCTTGCTTCCTGCCTGAGTCTATCACCCTGAGCTAAGTTTGACTGTGGCCCCAGGAACCAAGAGGCTTTCTGACTTTCCTATGTACCACTCTGGGACAGAAGGGTTTCCTCAGTTGCTTCACTGAATTGGGTTTCTGTGTGTCCAGCATGGTTTAGTATGACACCCCTTAATTTACTGAGAAAATGGGAAAATAGAATCCATGGAGAGCCTCACAAGGTGGGTGACCCTACATTGATTTGGAGGATCCCAGCTTTGTGAGGGGGTGGTGATTAGCAGCTTCTTACACACCACCCACACTCATGAGCCTTGCCTTCTGAGATTCACACCTGGTGTCCGCCCCTCCTCTGGGGCATGCGGGTTGAACCTACTGATTTTCTTCTGAGACTAGACCTTGTCAGATCTGAGAAGTGAAAGTGAAAGTCACTCAGTCATGTCTGACTCTTTGCAGCCCCATGGACTGTAGCCTGCCAGGCTCCTCTGTCCATGGAATTCTCCAGGCCAGAATACTGCAGTGGCCTGCTGTTCCCTTCTCCAGGGGTTCTTCCCAACACAGGGATCAAACCCAGGTCTCCCACATTACAGGCAGATTCTTTACCAGCTGAGCCACCAGGAAAGCCCAAGAATACTGGTGTGTGTAGCCTATCCCTTCTCCAGGGGATCTTCCCAACCTGGGGTCTCCTGCACTACAGGCAGATTCTTTGAGAAGACGTTATAAAATATTGTAGTTTCCATCTTGCAGATGCTCTGAGTGCTCTTTCCCCTCAGTTCAGTTCAGTTCAGTTCAGTCCCTCAGTCATGTCTGATTCTTTGAGACCCCATGGACTGCAGCACACCAGGCCTCCTTGTCCATCACCAACTCCCAGAGTTTGCTCAAACTCAAGTCCATTGAGTCGGTGATGCCATCCAACCATCTCATCCTCTGTCATCCCCTTCTCCTCCCGTCTTCAATCTTTCCCAGCATCAGGGTCTTTTCAAATGAGTCAGTTCTTCACATCAGGTGGCCAAAGTATTGGAGTTTCATCTTCAGCACCAGTCCTTCCAATGAGTATTCAGGATTGATTTCTTTTAATATGGACTGGTTGAATTTCCTTGCAATCCAAGGGATTCTCAAGAGTCTTTTCCAACACTGCAGTTCAAAAGCATCAATTCTTTGGCACTCAGCTTTCTTTATAGTCCAACTCTCATATACATGACTACTGGAGAAACCATAGCTTTGACTAGATGGATATTTTTTGGCAAAGTAATATCTCTGGTTTTTAATATGCTGTCTAGGTTGGTCATAACTTTTCCTCCACAGAAAACTAACCAATCTGATCACATGGACCATAGCCTTGTCTAACTCAATGAGACTATGAGTCATGCCGTGTAGGGCTACCCTATTGGGACAGGTCATGGTGGAGAATTCTGACAAAACGTGGTCCACTGGAGAAAGAAATGGCAAACCACTTCAGTATTCTTGCCTTGAGAATCCCATGAACAGTATGAAAAGGCTCTTTCCCCTAGTTTTCTCTAATGAGGAAGACTGCTAAGCTTCCCTGTGGATAGATCCACATGATGGGAACTGAGGAAGTTCTCTGGGCCATAGCCAGCAAGAACCTCAAGCCTTTAATGCAACTGTCCACAAGGAAGTGAATGTTGCTAATAACCTTGGCAGTGAGCTGACATGTGGATCCTTCCCCCTCTCCGCAATCCTTGAGGACAATGGTGGCTCCATCAAGCCCTGTGATTGGAGACTTGGAAGAGACCCTGAGCCAGAGACCCTGGCAAACTGTATCTGGATTCCTGGCCCACAAGCTGTGACAGTAAATGTTTGTTTTTTTAAGCTGCTAAATGTTGGGGTAACTTGTTATGTGGCAACAGATAACTAGTACATGGGTTTATAGGCTTCTCAGGTGGTACTAGTGATAAAGAGCTGGCCTGCCAATGCAGGAGATACAAGAGACCTGGGTTCAATCCCTGGATTGGCAAGGTCACCTGGAGAAGGGGATGGCTACCCACTCCAGTATTCTTGCCTGGAGAATCCCATGGACAGAAGAGCCTGGAGACATACAGTCCACGGGTTCACAAAGAGCTGGACACTACTGAAGTGACTTAACACACACAGTTGTTGTGTCTGTAAAAGTCCGGGAACCCATTTTGAAAGTTCTGGAAACACGATCTCAGTGACAGGTCCATGTGGCGTGGGGAGCACTTCCAAGGCTCTGCTGTTGGAAAAAGACCAAGCTTCTAATCTGGCTCCACCAAGTTTTAAAAATATTTCTTATTTATTTATTTGGCTGCACCAGCTCTTAGTTGTGGCACATGGGATCTCCAATCTTCTTGCAGAATGTAGAATCTTTAATTATGGCATCTGAACTCTTAATTGCAGCATGTGGCATTTAGCTCCCTGACCAGGGATCGAACCATGGCTCCTTGCTTTGGGAGCATGGAGACTTAGCCACTGTACCAGCAGGGAAGTCCCTGGCTTCACCAATTCTAATAGCTGTACAATCTCCTCTCACTTCTCAGTGTTTTGATTTTCTCATTTGGAAAAGAGAGTACCTTGAAAGGTCAAAATTATAGATAAAGTGGTTCTTATTACAGAGCTGATGATGCTGTCATGGTGGCTTAGTGATAAAGAATCCTCCTGTAATGCAGGAGACGCAGGAGATGCTGGTTCAATCTCTGGGTTGGGAAGATCCCCTGGAGAAGGGCGTGGCAACCCACTCCAGTATTCTTGCCTGGAGAATCCCATGGACAGAGGAGCCTGGTGGGCCATGGTCCATAGGCTCACAGAAGTGACTTAGCATGCACGCATGATACATTCATATTGTTGATATAAACAAGCAGATTTACAAGATGTGGTTGGCAGGATTATAAGATGGCCCCCTTGCTCTGTATAATTGAGAGTCCCCTTGGTTAACATGCTGTGAGTAATTTCCTTCCCTGGAGTGTGGGGAAGCCTGTGACTATGATATCAGCCCCCTGAGTAAGTTTCTTTTTTAATATATATATTTTTTATTGGCTGTGTTGGATCTTCATTGCTGCACGGGGTTTTCTGTAGTTGCAGGACCATCAGGGAAGTCCCAGAGTGGGACATTGTTAATGAGTAAAGAGACAGTGAAAAAAACAAAGACGTTGGGCTTCTATGCCTTGAGGGTTGAGGATGGGGCTGGGTCAGGGGAGAAGGAAGCCCTTTGGTTATTCCAAATTGCTGCTTCTGAACCACCCTCTTGGAGGAGAAGGGGACGACAGAGGATGAGGTGGTTGGATGGCATCACTGACTTGATGGACATGAGTTTAAGTAAACTCTGGGAGATGGTGATGGACAGGGAGGCCTGGCGTGCAGCCGTCCCTGGGGTTGCAAAGAGTCGGACACGACTGAGCAACTGAACTGAACTGAACCACGCTCTTGGATCCACCCTCTGGATTCACAGTCCACCTCCTTTGGGATTTAGAACTTGGTGACTCAGCCAGGACAATACCCCAAAGACAAGCTTTTAGTTTGTGTCAAGTTTTTTCTCTAGAAACTGGGTGTCTGTGGCAACAAGTAGAAGAAAAATAACTAAATGCTTGGGTTCCTTGGAGGATCGAGGCAAGCCTGTGCTTGCCTTCCTGAGAAGCACGGGGGTCTCCACTCTGGCTGAGCACTAGGATCCCGGTGACAAAGCTGGTGACATTTCTGCATCACCCCTGGGATCTCAACTCAGAGGCTTAGCTTACAGGAGATTTGGAAATAGGGAGGGCCAGGAGGGTCACACAGAGTCGGACACGACTGAAGTGACTTAGCAGCAGCAGCAGGAGGGTCACCTGTGGTCTGAAGCATCATTGTCTCTTACGGGAGCCACGTGTGGCTGTTGAGCCCCTGAAATATGACTGATCCAGATGGCAATGATGGGCCGTGAGTATAAATTTCCCGACAGACAACAGGCTTAGTACAAGGAAGAGAATGCAAAGCATCGCTGTAATAGATTTTTGTATCGATAACACATCAAAATGATCATACTTTATATACTCATTTAAATGAAAATAAATCATTAAAACATGTAAGGAATATATGATGATATATTATTATGAAATTAACTTCATCTCTTTAAAAACTTTTTGTCATGGTTGCTAGATCATTTAAAATTACATATATATCTTGCCTGATATTTTGATTGAGCAGAGCCCATGTAAAGCATGAAGAAATCTATACCAGAGAAGGTAAGACGGAGAAAAAAACTGCAACCTTGAATTAAAAAATACAGTGAAAAGAAATCTATATAAAAATCACTAGAGAAGGAGTAAATTACTAGGGCCTTCTCTGGTGGCTCAGCAGTAAAGAAGCTGTCTGCAAAACAGGAGATGAAGGGTCAATCTCTGTGTGGGGAAGAGGAATTGGCCACCCACTCCAGTATTCTTGCCTGGAGAATTCCATGGAGTGAGGAGCCTGGGGGGTTACAATCCAGGGAGTCGCAAGATATGATGGAGCACAGGCTACAGCGAGTGAGAGCCGTAAATGATGCATTTGTTATGCACTCAGATTTGTAACAATCAGTGGGAAGAGGTTCCCAGTCTTTCACTCCCTCCCTCTCTCCCTGCTTCTTTGCTTCCTTCCTTTCCTCCTCCTTCCTCCTCTCTCTCTCTCCCTCTTTATCTCTCTCTCTCCTTTGAACTTTCCAGGCAGCACATCTTCCCTTGATCCCTTCCTCTCCCAGCCAGTGGCACTATGTCCAGTAACCCTGCTCCAAACCAGAGGTCTCTCACCCCAGTGCCTAGCTGAGCTCCTTCCTGGCTGGCTGGCAGTAAGGGAGCGGGGTCTGGGGAGAATTGGAGAGTTATTGCCCCGTTTTACGGAGGCTTCAGCTCGCTGTTCCCTGGGCTTTTCTGGTTGCTCAGATCATAAGAATCTGCCCGCAATGCAGGAGACCCAGGTTCAATTCCTGGGTCAGGAAGATCCTCTGGAGAAGGGTATGGCAACCCACTCCAGTCTTCTTGCCTGGAGAATTTCATGGGCAGAAGAGCCTGGTGGGCTACAGTCCATGGGGTCACAAAGAGTCAGATACGACGGAGTGAGTAACACACACGAGGGGGCTTCACTCACTGTTACCAGGAGAGAATGTGGACTTGCTTCTGCCCCACCTTCCAGTTTCTCAAGGGAAGAGTTCTGTGAAATCTCCCAATTCTCAAACTTTGGACATGAGCTCGTTTCTTGCAAAGACCTTCACAGACCCAGCAATAGAGTCTTAGAGAACAGATGTAACCCCTTCAGCCACCGCTACCAGCCTGCAGCTGGGACTCAGCCACAATATCCTGGTTTTTGATGTAGGACAGACAGAGTATTTGCTTCCTTCCTGAACCTACCTCAAGGATTTGGAGGTTGAAGCCGAGAAATTAACACCAGGAAAAATGGTGGCTAGACTTCCCTGATAATCCAGTGGCTAAGAATCCACCTGCCAGCACAGGGACATGGGTTCGATCCCTGACCCGGGCAGATCCCACATACCGCAGGACATGTAAGCCTGTGGGCCACAAGTACTGAGCCCGTGTGCCCTGGAGCCCCTGCTCTGCAACAAGAGAAGCCGCTGCAGTGAGAATCCTTCTCACCGCAGCTAGAGCAAAGCCCTCGCCCAGCAATGAAGACCCAGCATGGACAAAACTAAAATAAATGAATGAAGGAAAAAATGGGGGTAGCCTATTGGAAGGGCTAAGAGATGAGCCGTGGCCTCTTGCCCAAGGGTCAGGTTGCAGCTGCAAACTGCCCACACGGATGACCTCTCTCCATTCCAATCTCAACGCACCCACCTGGGTGGAGACAGTGTTCTGTTAGGGAGAAACCAATTTTGTTGCAGGGGACGCAGAGACTCACTGGCATTTTGAGCTTATCAAACGTCCTTGCAAGTTCTCTCAGTCCAGGTTGTTTGGGATTTGGCCCATTGTCTGCATTGCCAACTCCGTGGACATGGGTCTGAGCAAATTCCAAGGGACAGTGAAGCACAGGGACGCCTGAGGTGCTGCAATCCATGGGGTCACAAAGAGTCGCACCCAACTTGGCGACTGAACAACTGTGGCCTGAGGGATCCCTCTGGTCCATCCTAGTTTATCTAACTGTGTCTCTGGGGCAAAGGGTGGATCTTGGTGTCTATAACAGTTTTTTGGGGTAGGGGGAAAGTTGGCATTGTTTTCAGTTCATTTCAGTTGCTCAGTCATGTCTGACTCTTTGCGACCCCAAGAATCGCAGCACGCCAGGCCTCCCTGTCTATCACCAACTCCCGGAGTTCACTCAGACTCACATCCATCGAGTCAGTGATGCCATCCAGCCATCTCATCCTCTGTCGTCCCCTTCTCCTCCTGACCCCAATCCCTCCCAGCATCAGAGTCTTTTCCAATGAGTCAACTCTTCGCATGAGGTGGCCAAAGTACTGGAGCTTCAGCTTTAGCATCATTCCTTCCAAAGAAATCCCAGGGCTGATCTCCTTCAGAATGGACTGGTTGGATCTCCTTGCAGTCCAAGGGACTCTCAAGAGTCTTCTCCAACACCATAGTTCAAAAGCATCAATTCTTTGGTGCTCAGCTTTCTTCACAGTCCAACTCTCACATCCATACATGACCACAGGAAAAATCATAGTCTTGACTAGACGGACCTTTGTTGGCAAAGTAATGTCTCTGGTTTTCAATATGCATTGCTTTGCTTTACTTTAAATCCTCTAAACCAGGAAGGAATGGAATTTTTTAGGGCAGCTGTCCCCAATCTTTTTGACCCCAGGGACCGGTTTCACAGAAAACAATTTTTCCATGAACTGCAGTGGGTTGAGGGGACGGTTTTGGTGTGATTCAAGCCCACTACACTTATGGTGCAATTTATTTCTACTGTCTTCCCTGGTGGCTCAGACATTAGAGAATCTACCTGAAATGTGGGAGACCCGGGTTAGATCCCTGTGTTGGGAAGATCCCCTGGAGAAGAGAATGACAACCTATTACAGTATTCTTGCCTGGAGAATCTCATGGACAGAGGTGCCTGGCGGGTGATAGTCCATGGGGTCACACAGAGTCGGACAGGACTGAAGCAACTTAGCTTGCACGTGCCCTTCGAAGTAATTCTATTTTTCTCGGTTTTAGTCACAAGGAAGAGGAGGCTTCATGGGGTTAAATACCTTGACCTGGAACAACATGATGGTGCTGAAATTCACACTTGGGGCAGAGTAGCTCTAATGCTGTGTTGCCTGGCAATGGGGGGGAAGGGACGCGTGGCTACACTTTTGTGGATCTGCAAACCCAAAGCAGAGACACACTGCCAGCCCCACCCCCAGCATTGGGCTGTTTCCTGGGTAGGGAGCATGCAGACTCCAAACACTACAATGGGTTCTCATCTAAAAACCGTTTCATTAATTGAGCAGCCTCCCTGGTTTCCCAAATTCAACCAAGCTTGGAACTCCTTTCTGCTATTAAAAAATCCAATGTCTCCCTCTCTCTTTTTTATGGCCATGCTGTGCGGCATGCGGGAACCTAGTTCCCCAACCAGGGATCGAACCCATGTCCCCTGCATTGGGAGCATGGAGTTGTAACCACTGGACCGTCAGGGAAGTCCCCAGTGTCTCGCTTTTTAACCTAGGGTCCGGGGACTTCCCTGGTGGTCCAGCAGTTAAGAATCAGCCTTCCAATTCGGGGAACATGGGTTCAATCCCTGGTCGGGGAACTAAAATCTCACATTCCTCAGGTCCTGGGTGCTGTAACAAAGACTCAGGATAGCAAAGAAAAACAAGACAAACACACACACACACACACACACACATAGAGAAAAACACCTGGGGTCTGATTTTTGCTGCCCAGTGGGAGGTGAGTGACTTTTCCAGAACCAAACTTCTCAGTGCCACAAAATGTCATGAAATTCTAACCAAAACCCTGTGAAGCATTTCACCGACATGAAAACCGAGCACCAGAGAGGCTGATTAAGTTACCTAAGGTTGCACAGTTGAGCAGAAGGTAGATGATAGCAGGGGTGTGTGTCAGTCACTCAGTCATGTCTGACTCTTTGCCACCCCAGGGACTGTAGCCCACCAGGCTCATCTGTCCATGGAATTCTCCAGGCAAGAATACTGGAGTGGGTTGCCATTTCCATCTCCAGGGGATCTTCCTGACCCAGGGATTGAACCTGGGTCTCCAGTATTGCAGGCAGATTCCTTACCAGTCTGAGCCACCAGGAAGCCCAACGCAGAGGAAGGGTCAAAACCCAGGTTCACCTACAGGCATTTTTAAAAAGAGGCAAAAGACCTCTAACCACTGAAATTTGTGGTCCTTTTTTCCATTCTGTCTAGTGCATGTTCAAGTCTTTGACAAAAATTGGAAATTACGACGATCTGTTGTCTGTATCCACTTGCACGAGTCATTCTTTTCTGTTTCTAAGTGATGGGAAAAATGAGAAAAAGAAAGGAGGATTTTATGCTTTCTTCTACCATAAACAGTTTTGAATTTCAGCACAAGGTTGCAACTGACTTTGAAAGTTTTTGTGTCTTTTAAAAGATTTTTTCCTTCTTACCTCCTTTTCTCACAAAGCAAAAGCTTGTGCATTCTCTCTCTCTCTAGGTCTTTAGGGGGAAAGGGGAAGAGCAGGGCTTGGGCAAAAAGGGAAATAGTCCAAAGACCTGTACATCATCTAGTCACGCAGTTTAGGAAAATAAAAAAGGAAGCAGCAGCAAGCCAGTTACGCTGACAGCCCTGTCCAGCTGAGCTGCCGTTTCCCCTGGTGCTGAAACCCTCCTTCCAGTAATGAATGTCCCTGCCTGGAGTGTTTGGGGGAGATAAAAGTGGAGCTGTGCGAGGTGCCTCTGACCTGCTTTTCAGTTCCAGACAACTTCCTGGTGTGGCTGCAGAAAGTGTGACTTTCCAGATGCGAGCATGGGGCTTTCGTGCGTTGGTCTGCAAACTGCTGTCTGCTCTTTTTTAACTCTAATTCTCCTTGTTAGGTTTGCTGGAGTCTGCATGCTGCAAGGCTGCCAATTTGCCTGCCCTCCAACCATCACCAGTCTGCAGCTTCCCTCCCGACCCTGCATCTCAGGTCTCTGCTCTTCTGTTTTTCTACCCTCGGCTGTGCTGTTTCTTCTTTCTTAGAGACTGGGGGATTCTCTCACTCTCCCCGGCTTTTTGCCTCACACAGGCAATCATACCATCCGCCTCAGTCAGAAAGCTAAGATGGCCAAGTCGCAGGCATGGGCCGGAGGGGCCCCTGGGGATAATCACAGGGGGGTGGTCTGTGCTCTCAGAGGTGGACGCTGGGACCCACCTGACTTCTACCTTTTGAACAAGCGTTTGCCAGGCAGTGGAGGAAGTCAAGGGTGAGCTACTTACCTGGGCTGCCATGAGGATTAAGCGCCAGCAGTGTGCAGCGATGTGTTCAGTACGGAGCAGCAGGAACTCTGGAGCCAGACAGCTCACGTCCAGGGCTCAGCTCCACCACCTAAAGCCGCATTTCTTGGGCATCACCCACCAGGCTTGCACCGTAAGCTTCTGCCTCCCAATGGGTAGGGGAGTAATGAGAGTACCTACTTTGCCAGTTTGTGAGGATTAAATGAGATAATACTAACGATGATGATGATAAGCTGCATTTGCTGACCATTTCCTCTGTCAGAATTAAGACTGTTGTGCTTTTCCACAGGGGCTTCCCTGGTGGCTCAGCAGTAAAGAATCTGCCTGCAATGCAGGAGCTGCAGGAGACACAGGTTCGATCCCTGGGTCAGGAAGATCTCCTGGAGAAGGAAATGGCAACCCATTCCAGTATTCTTGCCTGGAGAATCCCACAGACAGAGGAGCTTGGTGGGCTGCAGTCCACGGGGTCGCAAAGAGTCAGACATGACTGAGCGATGAACATTTTCACTTTCAATGGGTCTTTTTAAGTTATGCTAATACCTGAAAATGAACATATTATATATTAGCACAGGAAGCTCAGCTCAGTGCTCTGTGGTGACCTACATGAGCCGGATTTGGGGAAGGGGGGAGGGTCCAAGATGGAAGAGAGATACATATGACTGATTTGCTTTGTTGTACAGCAGAAACTAACATAACATTTTAAGGTATGGTTGTGAGAGTTGGACTGTGAAGAAAGCTGAGCACCAAAGAATTGATGCTTTTGAACTGTGGTGTTGGAGAAGACTCTTGAGAGTCCCTTGGACTGCAAGGAGATCCAATCAGTCCATCCTAAAGGAGATCAGTCCTGGGTGTTCTTTGGAAGGAATGATGCTAAAGCTGAAACTTCAGTACTTTGGCCACCTCATGTGAAGAGTTGACTCATTGGAAAAGACTGATGCTGGGAGGGATTGGGGACAGGAGGAGAAGGGGACGACAGAGGATGAGATGGCTGGATGGCATCACTGACTCAATGGACGAGAGTTTGAGTTAATTCCGGGAGTTGGTGATGGACAGGGAGGCCTGGTGTGCTGTGATTCATGTCACAAAGAGTCGGACATGACTGAGCGACTGAACTGAACTGATACCCCAATAAAAATAAAATTTAAAATAAAAAAAGAAGCTTTTGCTCCCCATGTGTGTATACAGATTCATTTTAGATGCATAAACTGCATAGACCTGTATGTATAATCAATTGTGTTATGTAATGTATATCATATCAATAGGGTATATGATTTGAATCTTGAATCTATATGGACACCAATAAATTATACAGATAGAAATGATTTATTGGTAAAAAGAAAAAATGCTATATGCCAGACTAAGTGCTTCACATGTTTGAACACATTTCATTCTTGTAAGAACCCTCCATGGTAGATATTATCTATTATCTGCATTTTTTAGAAAATGTAACTGAACTACAGAGAGGCTGAGGCTTTCTGAATGCCTCTCTTAAACATGTTCATATATAGACAGCTACGTGTTGATAGTGTAAAGATTACATGTTTTGTAGACCGGCTGAGATGGTATTCAAACAATGTTAGATGGTCTCATTATTTTGCTGTTGTTCAGTTGCTAAGTCATGTCTGACTCTTGGTGAGGGTATGGACCCTAACCCTAACCCTGCCAGGCTCCTCTGCCCCTGGGATTCTCCAGGCAAGAATACTGGAGTGGGTTGCCATGCCCTCCTCCAAGGGATCCTCCCGACCCAGGGACTGAACTCACGTCTCATGCATTGGCATGCAGGGTTTTTAGCAGTGAGCCACCTGGGAAGCCTAATCTCACTACTTTTTGTTCTCAAGACAACCTACAGCATTTGCTCCCTCAACACCATTAGTTTTAAAAGACCCTGGGGTGTTTTCATCACAATACTACTTTGCTGCCCAAAATATATTTCCCCCGTGAGGGAAAAAAAAAAAAAAAAGTGTTAGTCACTCTGTAGTGTCTATCTCTTTATGGACACCATGGACCTTAGCCCACCAGGCTTCTCTGTCCATGAAAATCTCCAGGCAAGAATACTGGTGTGGGTAGCTATTCTCTTTTCTAGGGAATCTTCCTGACTCAGGGATCGAACCCCAGTCTCCTGCATTGCAGGCAGAGTCTTTACCATCTGAGCCACCAGGGAAGCCCTTCTGCAGGCCAAATACCAGTGATCAAAGCAGGTCAGAATCAGAGACACATCCTGGTTCCACTACCCTAACTTTCCAGGAGGGTGACTAGGCCACACTATATCAAATGAGACTGGGTCTCCTAGGAGACGCTTCTAAAGTGCCCTGGGGCCAGCTGCTCCTAGTCAAGCCCAAATTTCTATCCCTTAGCACTGCAAAACAGCAGTGAGAAATGGCTGCCTTTGGTCTGACATCAAACATCAGGTTGAATCTTAAGTAATTGTACAATGAGAGTTTCATATCCTTCAGAAAAGATTGTGTCTTGTGAATTTACATACAAATCTGTCAAATATATAATATATATAATATGAAGTATATAGTATGTATGTGTGTACACACACGTATCATCCAGCAGTGAATAAAAACCAAAAATAACCAAAAAAAAGTGCTGTTTTTCATTCTTGAACAAAAATACCTCTTTTATCTCTACCCTAGAGAGACTATTTTTTCAGTCTTAACTCTTTACGTGTGAAAAAATAATCACAGGTTGTCATGAGAAAGTGTGAGAATATGCATGGATATTCCCAAGTGGTTCAGTAGTAAAGACTCTGCCTGCAATGCTGGAGACTCAGGTTAAATCCCTGGGTCGGGAAGATCCCCTAGAGAAGGAAATGGCAACCCACTCCAGTGTTCTTGCCTGGAACGTCCCATGGACAGAGGAGCCTGGAGGGCTACAGTCCCTGGGGTCGCAAAGAGTTGGACATGACTGAGCACGTAGCTGACTGCAGCTGGCAAGGGACCAAGTCAGGACTCAAACTCAGGACACCAGCCTGCCCTGGTGGTCCAGTGGCTAGGGGACCCCAGTTTGATCCCTGGTCTGGGAACTAGATCCCACAGGCCATAACTAAAAGACCTGTGGCAGGTAAATAAATAATACTGTTTTAAGAAGAGAAATTACAGATGAGATGAGGTTCTGACCACCTCCCAGGCAATGTCCATAGGTATAAAGCCTGTGTACCATGCCTGGTATCACCTCATCACCTTCTCTTGGCTGGTGAGCTCACCTCCGCCCGCACTCCAGGTGGACAAGGGGAGTGGTTGCCAAACATGGGGATCCATTGGTCAGGTCTTCTAAGAAACCGTTTCACGTCTGCCATCCATTTCTATTTTCTTGACACGTCACGTTAAATATATGTGCTTATTTCCATTTTAGAGAAGAACCTGATTTGGGAGATTCTGATGTAAATGACAGTTTTTGTTACCACTACTTGCTGTTCAGTCATGAGCAACTCTTTGCGACCCCATGGACCAGGTAAGCGGGTTCTTTACCACCGAACCACCAGGGAAGCCCCCATCTCTACTTATATCATCCTATTTGGACTTGGCAGGAACTCAGCTATAAACCAGCATTTGCAAAGATGGCTATTCTGGGGGAATGGTGAAAGACAGGGAAGCCTGGTGTGCTGCAGTCCATGGGGTCGCAAAGAGTCAGACACGACTTACCAACTGAACAACATCATTTCCCCCTTCACCATGTGCCAGGATAAAGCTGGGGACTTCTTTTTTAAATTAATATAACCTTACATAGTTCATAAGGACAGTACTAGAAGCCCAAGTTCACCACAACCATCACCACCAACATCATCAATAATGAGAGAATTTCTGGAAGAAGATGCAAGCTTCCAGGCCAACAGTTGCTAGACATGACTTTAGGCAAATCATTGGACCTATCACACCATACTGTCTTCATTTGTAATCAGGGTAGCACTGTCTTCAGAGGCCAGTGGACATAGACCAGTAGAAGCGGATGTAACTTGCACAGTCCCCTGTATAAGGAGTTTCCAGAGAAGGGCCCTGGATATACTTGAAATGGTATAATCCATGCTATGAAGACAACTGCCTTACTCAAATCAGCTTTTGGCTCTTAGAGTTAAGACTTCTTGGTTCTACAGTCGAATGCTGAAAGTTCCCATTGGGCCAGGAGAGCAAGGATGCCCGTTTTGGGCTGTCGGACCTGCCACTTGCCTGATGTGTGGTTTAAGACACATTCACCTCCTTGGTCTCAGGGTCCTCACCTGTGAATGGTAAGCTTGCAAGTGACAAAGTGTTGCCGTAAGCCCGTTCCATAGGTTGTTTTGTTTATTCCATGTGTTTGTGTGTTAAGTCACGTCAGTCATGTCTGATTCTTTGCAACACTATGGACCTTAGCCCGCCAGGCTCCTCTGTCCATGGGATTCTCCAGGCAAGAATACTGCACTGGGTTGCCATGCCCTTCTCCAGGGGATCTTCCCAACCCAGGGATCCAACCTGCATCTCTTAGGTCTCCTGTATTTGCAGGTGGAATCTTTACCACTAGAGCCACCTGGGAAACCCTATTTATTCCACATAACAGTATTAAAAGGCAAGTAGGCTTCTCATCATGAATTATGGAGGGGGAGCCTAAGGCACAGAGCTTTGGGTTAAGTTACCCTTGACTGCAGGGCTTCATAGTGGTGCAGACGAATCTGCCTGCAATGCAGGAGACGCAGGTTCAATCCCTGGGTTGGTAGGATCCCCTGGAGAAGGGCACGGTAACCCAGTGCAGTATTCTTGCCGGGAGAATCCCATGGAAAGAGAAGGCTGACGGGCGATAGTCCATGGGATCACAGAGTCAGACATGACTTACCAGCTGAGCACGTGGGCACCTTGACTGCATCTGGCAAGGGACCGAATCAGGATTCAAAGTCAGAACACCTGTGTCCACACTCCATATTTTAAAACCTTTTGTATGTATTACCAATTTGACAGCAGTGTTAACTAAATGAGATAGGATTAAGATGCTATTAAGAAGGACTTCCTTGGTGGCTTCGTGGTAAGAATCCACCTGCCCGTGCAGGAAACACATGTTTGATCCCTGGTCCAGGAAGATTCCACATATGGCGAAGCAACTGAGCCCGTGTGCCACAACTACTGAGCCTGTGCTCTAGTGCCCAGGAACTGCAACTACTGAAGCCCGTGCAGCCTAGAGCCCGTGCTCTGCCAACAAGAGAAGCCATCACCATGACAAGCCTGTGTACCACAACTCAAGAGTAGCCCCTGCTTGCTGCAAATGGAGAAAAGCCCATGCAGCAACAAAGACCCAGCACAGCCAAAACTAAATTAATTTAAAATATATATATATTGTTAAGTAAATGGGGTAGACAATCCAACCCTGGTGGGAGCATTAAATTATTAAAGGAAATAAGTGTGTGTGCTTAGTTATGTCTGACTCTTCGTGACCCCATGGACTGTAGCCCACCAGGCTCCTCTGCACATGGATTTCCCAGGCAAGAATACTGGAGTGGGTTGCCATTTCCTTCTCCAGGGGATCTTCCCATCCCAGGGATCAAACCAACATCTCCTGCATTGCAGGCGGATTGTTTATCACTACACCACCTGGGAAGAACTTGATAAACATCAACTTTGCCACTTACTATGATGATTTTTTTCATCTTCTTCCTACAAGCCTCCCTCATTGTTCTCTGGATTATTAACCGCTTTGCATGGGTGCGTGCATATGTACTAAGTCGCTTCAGTCGTGTCCGACTCTTTGCGACCCCCTGGACTGTAGCCTGCCAGGCTTCTCTGTCCATGGGGTTCTCTAGGCAAGAATACTGAAATAGGTTGCCATGCCCTCCTCCAGGGGATCTTTCCCACCCAGGGATTGAACTCACCTCTCCTGCATTGGCATGTGGATTCTTTACTTTTAGCGCCACCTGGGAAGCCAGTTAACAGATGTACTAAAAGCTTAATAGGCGTTAGTAGCTGTTTTCATTTGAAACATAAGGTTGTTTTCTGATTGTTGTTTTGTTTTAAACCAAAGGCTGAGGTTTCCATGATGGGGAAATAATTCAGCTTAGTTCTGTTTCTTTCTTAGACATCTGTAGTTGTTCCACTGACTTCTTGGGAATGATGGGTGAGGAAGAGGAGGCATGTGACCCAGACAGTCGGGTCCCTTGCAGGGACAAAGCCTGCTGCTTACCTGGGCAGCTGCACCGCCCGCCCCGGTGGGCACAAGAGCAGCCTCGTGTGGATGTGACGAATCCACTCTCCCAGGAAACACACAGAGGCCAAAGAATCAGAACACCAACTCACGTAGACCTTTTCAGACTAAGCTTTTATTTTTTTGATATTACAAACCAGTTTTCTTTATTCACAAACCACTGTAAGTGATATAAACACTAATTTCTAAAGACAGATATACACATTTTCTGGGTTTGCAGATTGCGTGAGGTGTGTGTTAAGTCACTATATACCACACATGATAGTAATCTTTTTTTTTCCATAATTCATAATAGCAATAGTTATTTAGATAAATGAAAACATTCCAAATAAATACCGTTTAAAAAAATCCAAAATGTCTGTTTACATCTCTGACATACATTTTAAAATGACTTATTGGCCTCTTGGAGGAGTGCCTGACAAAAGAGTCTGTAACATCAGTTGGCACCCACTTGCTCTAAATGATTTTATTAAAACTACATACAGTCATGGGGGAAAGTACAGCTCATCGATGAAAATCAAAACTGCAAATTAATTTTACTTGAACCAACACAGTAAGAATTCTATGTTTGTGATTCCAAATACAGTGCAAATTCTGGATTTTGAAATCTAAGACACATGGGAGACTTCGCTTGATTCTCCCAAAAGCCCTGTTCCTTCCACCTCACCCCACTTTGGGGTTGGATGCCATAGCATCTCAATATGTCCTTTCCCTCAAAAACATCAACCAGGCACCCGTTGTCATAACACCTTCTTCCACGTGGGGGAAGATGAGAATGTCTCAGGAATGCTATCAAGCACCCTCTCCCCTCTTCCCTCCCCGACTGGCGAAAAGAAATATTTTTCTCTGCTTTTGGCCGCCAAGCAGCAGTTTTTTCCCCCGTTTCTCTCTCTCTCTCTCTTTTTTTTTTGTTTTTGTTTTTTTTTGTTTGCAAGATCACGGTGATCTTAGATAGCAAAGCTACAGAAACTCGGTTTTCAAATCTTGTGAAACTTTATTGATGGTTTAATATCCAACCGATCTTACTGCATGCACATTGGATGACAAGAGAAAAGCTGGATCACAAACACTTTTTTTTTTTTTTTTAAGTTTTGTCTGGTTTTGTCTTAAAGCAGAGTTGTTACAGCGGATTGGCAGGTTCACAGCAGTGAGTTGAGAGCTTTACTAAAGTGCGTGCCATATGAAGGCCTGCACTGCACACATGGAAATTGTTAACTATGGCAGCAAAACTACTGGGGACCACTTGCTGCAGGATATATATATTTTTTTTATTTAAATACAAAAACAGGAAGATCCGTGACAGATACCCCAACTGAGATTAACTTTGTAAACAGAACAACATGAAGAGACTTCGAACAGAAGAAGCATACAGACAAACTGCAATTTTTCGGATGCGTCATTTTGGCCCTGCTTCCGAGGTGGGGGGGAGGGGGTCGTTCTTTAGGGGATGTTGAGGGTGGACCTACTTTTTTTGCTTCCTTTTGACAAGTGTCCTGGGCCTTGGAGACAAAAAAAAGAAAACTAAAGATATTGATTTGAGAGAATCCTTGGGGATCGGGAAAAAAATGGGAGGGCGGGCTCTCACGGACTGAAAAATTGCAGGTTGCTTACACAACACGGTCATGTTTCAAAAAGTACCAAGCGGATGAAAATACCATGATTATCTCTACCCAATGATTGCAATACTTGTAAAATGCTTCTATAAATCCGAATATGATTATCATGTAATTCCATAAAAATTATACGTCTTGTCTGTAACAGTTGTTCTACGAGGCTAAAACTAAAGCTTCGAAAGACTGTTTCTAGAACTTAACAACGCCACTGCACAGATGTAAATTTTATACATTTTTTTTTCACTGGTACAAAGAATTTAAGTTTTTATTACTTTCTTTTTTTTGGAAAAAAAGAAAAAAATAGAAACAGTGCTTTTTATCACCTTTTTATTAATGTTATTTTTTCCCTCCCATAATATAAAAGTCAGCAATGATATCAATAATTTATTATACTGGAAGAAATATAAAAAGAATGCTTGCAGATGGCCTAACTAGCAGTCTTTTGCCTAGATAACTAGTGGCTGGTTAAGAAGCTGAATACTGCCAGGTGGAATGGTTGTAAAGGGTGGGTTTGCACAGCTGCATTCAGCTTGGATGTACAAGTGTTTCTAGAAGCATCCTCTTAACAACCTAACCTTTGGCTTGAACTGACAGTGAGTAACTTAGAACCGTTGCTATATGGACGTTGGTGCAGTGGGTCGTTTAGATTCATCAGTTACTTTTTTTTTTTTCCCTTTCAGCCAAACCCCAGTCCCCACCCCCTAGGTCCCTCCCACCCTTCCCGTTTCATAAAATAAAATAATGCAGATGCAGAAAAGAACATGACTCCTGTAGTCACTTACACTCTTCCCCAACAGCTGATAACCCCAGTAGCTTAATATTTAGCATATATAATTTCATTTACAGAATACAGCACTCTGGATATGGCCCTATACCAGTGTTTAGTCATAGCTAGCATCTCTCTAGATCAACCACAAAAAAAAAAAAAAAAAAAAAAACTTCCTACAGCCAGCAACCAAACTACAGAACCTTCGGAAATGAAAGACCCACAATATTAAAATACACAGAACAAAATATCTGAGGTATAAGATAAAAAATGTAATTTTTTTCCTCTTTTTAATTTAATTTTTTTTTTTTTAGATGCTAAAATGATGCACTACTGCATGTATTGCAATACCCAGGCCTCGGAAAGCTTCCTTTTTCCCCACGTTGGAAGGTTTTTTTTTTTTTTTTAATGGTTTTTGTCATTTAGTATGGAGCAAAACGGTTGTATCCCCCTCGGTATATACTAGCCTGCAATGAAGAAAGAACGAGACCCACATCGTCAGCATGGCTCCTAGTCTTGGCATCAGTCAAGGGTGCAAAAGCATTCTGAAACAAAGCAATTTAAGGGGTGTATTTTTTACATTTTCCTTTTGCAACACGTGGATCATCAAAAAAGACTACTATGTGAAAAAATAGACACTCGGAAACAACCAATATGGAGGCGTCCCCTACCCATCCCGGGTCCACCTTTTAGAGAATTGAAGATACTGCCAAGCCTGACCTCTCCCCACCCACCAGTCGCTCCTTACAACGAAAAATCCCTGTAGAACCAACTTCGGGTGGCCAGTCCTGGGAGCTCTAAAGGACTCTGAAACAAATGGGCCGCTGAAGGATTGATGCTGTCTCTTATTGTTGGCTTGTTTGAGTTACTAACAATACTGTGTGTCAAGGATGCAAAAGCATTCTGAAACAAAGCAATGTAAGGGGTGTGTTTTTTACATTTTCCTTTTAGAACATGTGGATCATCAAAAAAAAAGGACTAGTGTTTGAAAAAATAGACACTCAGAAACAACCAATATGGAGGCGCCCCTACCCATCCTGGGTCCACTTATTAGAGAATTGAAGATAGGACCAATCCTGACCTCCTCCCCCCATAGCTCCTTATAACAAAAATTCTCTGTAGAACCAAATTCGGGTGGCCAGCCCCAGCAGCTAAAAAGGACTCTGAAACAAACGGGCTGCTGAAGGATTGATGGTGTCTCTTAGGGTTGGCTGTCTGAGTCACTGATAATAATGTGCTCTGTTGGGAAAGGCTCTGTCTACACTCAAGATGTTGCATGCAGAGGACTTATTGAATGTCATCACTCAACCCTCTTGGTCAACACTTTCCCCCAGCGAACTGGGTGTTGAAGTGGAGTGGCTGAATAGCGAAAGCAGGACGAACATGTATGTCCACTCTTTACTTGACTCAGCTGAACAATCTGTATGGAAGGTGCTCTTGAGAGGGGAGTTGTGCAGATGAATTACTGGATGTCATTGAGCTTGTGCAAAAAATGATAGGTTTCCCAATTATGGCGGAATGTCTACCGCCAAGCTCCAGGGAATTGCCTAGCCGTGGTTTTAGACGGCACTTAAATATCTCCTTTTGTGAAAAGTTTTGGCGATGCCAATGAATGCCTCTGGGGCTTTATCTTTAGGAGAAGAACTGATCATCTTGATCTCAAGCAGAAATCTGCATGCCAAAAAGCTTTGTAATGATTGCATACGCTCTCACGTGATGGGCACGTCTTACTGTACGCTTTTAGTGCATAGAAGTTTGAACAAGTACAGGCAAATTCACCATCCCCCCCCTTCAACTCCCAGCGTTGCCCTCCCCCCAAACCCCTCCCAAAACAAAAACCCAGCCCCACTCCCACCAAAAAAAAAAGAAAGAAAAGACAACTCCCAAACTGCTTCCTTCTAATTCCTTATGTACTAGGCACACACACAAAGCGTGCCTCTCTCTCTATTTTCTTTCCTGGGCGACTATGACTTTAAACATGAATTGTAATAGGGGAGGAGAGGCAGTCAGATTCTCAGCTGCCTGACAGCAGAGGCCTGGAACTGTGCAGCTTAGCTCCTCTGAGGTCTGTGGTGGGGCTGGAACCTTGGGGCTATGTGAATGAGCGGCAAGGGAGGGAGGGAAAAAAAAAAGAAAACAAAAAGTTCTGCATTGACACTGCATTCCGTTAGTGATGGATTTCATTATCAACATGACTAATTATTCCATTAAGGTAAGTGCTTGGCTAGGTGAGACTTGCAAAATGAGAAATATAATAACTTACATGCACGACATTGCCAAGAAATTAAGACATTTATCAAGTTTACTGGGAGGATTAATGTGGCATTTTTTAGCTGCTGTTAGCACAAGAGACAAATTCAATTAAGGGAAAGTGAGAGGACGTCAGCCGTCAACCCATCCTGAGATCCCAGCTGGGGGGAGGGGCGGCCGGGGGCCGGGGGAGGGGGGGCAAGGAGGAAGCTAGGAAGAGGAGGAAGTGGTACTCACCATGGCACCAACGCCGTAGGTGGGGGCTGGAGCAAGTGTGTGGTGGTAGGGGTCGGTAGCATAAACTCGTCCGTAACTAGAAGGAAGACAGAGGGGAAGATTAAGCCATAATATGTGATTAACGAAGTAACAATAACAACCGTAAAACACAAAATACCAAGACAGTGTGGAGGAGCCCTATCCATCTTGAGAAATAAGAAACACATTCCAATCGGCCACAAAACATGAGAAAAGTCCATCCTATACAAGCATTCCTGTGTCCACTTAACATCGCTGGTGATAAAAGTACGTGGTGTGTGTGTGTGTGTGTGTGTTTTTCTCTCTCTCAAACAACCCTTTCTACACTGGGTTGGAGGCAGGCAACAGCTTGAAAGAGTGGTTTTAAGAAGGCCAGGAACCACAGAGGACCCATTATAATCAAGACAGATTGTCTTCTTTTCCTAACAAAGTTGTCACCAATCAAGTGAGACAGGGTGGGCCAAAAAGGACCCAGTCTTTACAGTTAGGGCCGAACATGTCAGAACAGGGAAGAACAGATGTATTCAAACAGAAGCCTCCTTGAAGGCTTTGTGGGACCTCCCTCCCCACTCAAGAATTAGAGCCTGATTTGATTTTTGAGTCTATCACCCCAGAACTTCTATCTCATCAATCTCTAGCCAGGTTCCAGGAAGCGATACATTTTAAACAATAGTTCTCTTTTTTTTTTAATAGTTTTTTTCTATATGGATCATTTTTAAAGTCTTTATTGAATTTGTTACAATATTGCTTTTGTATTATGTTTTGGTTTTTTGGCCAGGAGGCATGTGGGATCTTAACTCCCTGACCAGGAATGGAACCTGCATTGGAAGGCGAAGTCTTAACCACTGGACCACCAGGAAGTCCCTTGAACAATATTTCTTGATGACATTTCCTTATATCTGAGGATTTTTCCTCCTGTCTCTACCATCCTCCTTCCACTGCCCTAATGCCCAGCACAGGCTTTAGAAGAAAAATGTAGAAGAGATGGACACCTAATACATTGGATGAACAATGCAACTCATCAGGTATTAGAGCTCGGAGAGACTGGGTCATTTGCTCAAAGTCACAGAGCTAGACAGAGTCAGAGCTAATCCTTGAATGTCTCAGGGCAACTCTCATGCTCTTTCCATGGTTCCAGATACCCTTCCTTGAACGGCCTGCCAGATATCTTGTTAGAGTTTGAATGCTGCTGTTTTGGTAATGATCACAGCTGAGATGCAGGCGAGGTTAGGTGAGGGTCTCTGGAAGCAAAGCTTGAAATGGAGATTCTTCCACTCCTGATTTGTTGGGGGCTGTACGTTTAAGAGGAGGGAGAGGCAAGCAGCTCAGAGAAAGGGAAAATAGAGAACCAAGGGTGTATCAGTTCTGAGCTGAAAACTAACTTCTCCCTAATCCTGAGTTGCACCCCAAAGTTGATCCCAGCTGGAGGCAAGTGGGTTGGCTTTTTTAATGCTCTTGTTAGTTAAGCATTAGCTGTAGACTTCCTAGAAGGGCAGAGGATAAACTTCCTAGTTGCAGTGATTCTTCGGGAGAGGGTAAGTCTCTGCAGAAAGAGGCAGTTGGGTACCATTGGTGACCAACATTCACAGTGGCTAGGGGAGGGGTAAACCAGCCACTAGATGGGGTAGGTGTGAATTATCAACGGCTTTTGAATCTTGAACACTCCTTTAAAGAAGGAAGGAACAAGCCAGGAAGAAGTCATTGGTCTATACTATCAACCTTGGGGTCGAATTTGCATTGATTTATTCTTCTCCTCCCCTCTTTCCCTACTTGTCTTCTAATCTTCCTTCTCATACTTGATGGATAAGAATGCACTAGATGGATCTCACATCATAAAGCCTGAGAAGGAAGAACCAGGGGGAAAACCTTCTAACTCTCAGGCTCTGAGTTAGACTCCAGATTGGGGGAAAAAAAATGATTATACTAACCTCCTGATTCTGGGAAAGATTGAGACAGGAGGAGAAGGGGAGCAACAGAGAAAATGAGATGGCTGGATGGCATCATCAAATCAATGGACATGAGTTTGAGCAAACTCTGGGAGATAGTGAAGGACAGGGAAGCCTGGTGTGCTGCAGTCCATGGGATCGCAAGGAGTCAGACACAACTTAGTGCCTGGACAACAAAATACTAAGCTTTCATTGGACATGCTTTACTCCCAAGCCCTCTGCTTGTTTCAAAGGTCACTGAGCTCAAATCATCTACACGAGTCTTCCGCCCGATCCTCAAAAGCGTCAACATTCAGCATTCTCCTGATCCCCAAAACGAACAGGAGTTTCTTTTCTGAGATGAATCTCTCAGTGAAACTAACAAATAGGTAAGCCCTTCTTGCTTTCATTCCTTGGGACATCCTTTATGACTTTGACTCACTGAAACTGCCTTTAATCAAAGATTCCCCCTCTCTCAGGGAGGAAAAAAAAAGCAGATGTATGTCCAAGACAGGGTGTGTTAAAGCAAGAAGAATGATGACTTTTTGAAATAAATCTTTTATTCATGGAGGTTACCCATGAAACTGGGGCGTTTACCCCTAATTAGAAGCAGCTACTAATAGGGAGAAAAGAACATGATGGATGACTTTGATGTTGATTTTCATTTCATGAGAAAATAAAGTCTGTCATGGATCTGGAGGGAAAAAAAAAAGTAATAGGATTATTTTTAATGTATTTTCGACTGGCAAAGCTGGTTATAGGAACTGGCTATAAATTGCAAAAGTGAACTAAAAATGCTTGGATATTTACTAAATGATGCCACAGCGTGGTGTTCCTCCAAAACAAGCGGTGAAGATGCTAATTCAGAGCAATGATTAGTAGTTTTATTTTTTTTTTTTAATTTGGGGACTGATTTTGCTGTGGCAAAAATGTCCCATTTTGAGGAGACAACAGAGTGGTGGTCTGAATGTAAAAAGGTAACCCCCCACTTTTCCTCTCACATCCTTTAATGGTCATTCATCGATAACTCTGGGCTGGGCGTCAGCCTCCGAAGAAAAATCAAGCTAGCAGTTTGGCAGCGTTCCCTTCCAGGGCAGAAGAAAAGGAGAGCAGCGCCGAACTGGTCCTCATAAATGAGCAAGCTCCTTTTTGCTCCTCAGGGTGACCTCTACCTTCAGAATCCGATGGTTTTATTATGATTAATAAATTTCATCTCCACAGAGGAAAAGGGACCATGTCAGCTCAAACTGAAAGCAAGGAGGCTTCTTTTCAAATGCTAATCCCGAAACACGCCCTTCTGTGACACCACCATTTAGACACAAGGTTATCAGGGAAGATGTGGACTGGAGCTCCACCGAGGCTGCGGGGATGCTGGCCACACCAGTGACCTCCGGCGGCGGAGTCCAGAGGAAGAGGGGTGGTTCCCAGGGACCTCGGCGGGAAGGATGGGGAATGCCCGGTGGACACCACGTGGGGACAGACCCGCGCCTGGCGTCACCCTGCGGACCAGCCATCCCTGCCGAAGCGGACAGGTGTACAATTGGGCCCCGATGCTCACCGTGGCCCCAGAGCCCACCGGTCAGAAATCAAGGATGAAATGTGAGACATGTCCACGTCACTCACACCATCACCACCCTGACATAAACCGCCAGTATTTCATCAGAACCAAATCAGAAACAGTCATTTATATCTCTGTCTGTCATCTATCTGTCTATCTGTCTCTCTATCATCTATCACTTGTGTCTATGATCTATCATTTATCACTGTCTCTATCATCTATCAATCATCTCTGTCTCTCCATCATCTGTCTACCTCTATCTATCTATCATCTGTCTATCTACCAATTAGCTATCTATCTATAATCTGTCTATTATCTATCTGTCTATCTGCCTAGCTGCCTGTCACCTATCTTTCCATCTATTTAAATATAAATCTGTATCAGCCTGCTGCTGCTGCTGCTAAGTTGCTTCAGTCGTGTCCGATTCTGTGCGACCCCAGAGATGGCAGCCCACCAGGCTCCCCGTCCCTGGGATTCTCCAGGCAAGAACACTGGAGTGGGTTGCCATTTCCTTCTCCAATGCATGAAAGTGAAAAGTGAAAGTAAAGTCGCTTAGTCGTGTCCGACTCCTAGTGACCCCATGGACTGCAGCCTAGCAGGCTCCTCCGTCCATGGGATTTTCCAGGCAAGAGTACTGGAGCCTAATCATACTTAATGCCCTTGCTTAAAATCCTTCGATGATTTCCCACTTATCGTAGAATAAAATCCAACTTGCCTGAGTCACCCCTGCCCTGCTCTCACCCCCATCTTACCCCCAACCCCACCCCTTGCTCATCAGGACTCCCAGGACGCGAGCAAATTCGTTCTCCCCTTGGGAGAGCTGGCCAGCTCCCCCTGGCCAGCTCATCTGAGCTGCTCCCTTTCATCCTTGACCTCTCAGCTCAAACGTCAGCTCCCCAGTGCTGCCTGCCTCCTTGACTGCTCTTTCTTAAGCGCACTTTCCAACCACATCCCCATCCTTCACCTAATGGAGCAGATCTCCATTCATTTTGGTGACTTACTTCCTGACTTGACTGTGTATCTGTGCCCCTTCTGGAATGCCAGCCCCACCCCCACCCCCAGGGGCTGGGCTGAGTCTATCTTGTTTCCTGCTTTCTCTCCACGGTCTAGCACAGCACTAACTAGGGGGCAGGTGAACGAGGGAGCAAGCCAATGCCACTTGTTGAGTGAAGGAGGACTAAGGAGAGACAAGAGGCCTGGGAAGACCTTGGTATCCACCATAACCTTTCTGTCAGTAGCCACGATCCTAGGAGCTATGCTTTCTGAAGATTCTACATCACTTGCTCCCAGAGACAATCAAAACACTTCGAGATGCTCAGAAGAAAAGCTCCTTGAGTCTCAAAATACACAGTGTGTTATTTCCCATCACCCCTGAGAGTTCACAGAGGCCAAGTTGCCATTAAGTTCATCACTCCGTTCTCCAGGGGATCTTCCTGACCCAGAGATTGAACCCGGATCTCCTGTACTGCAAGCAGATTCTTGAGTGTCTGAACCACCAGGGAAGCCCAAGTTCATCAAAGGGAAAAAAACAAAGTCAAAGTGAGACATAACTGCTCTGCTGTCTAGTTTGCTGTAGCTCAAGGCCATAATGAACCCTCGTCTGTTTTTGACCTCTGCAACAAGAAAACCAAGAGGCTGGCCTGCCCCGCAGAGGACAAAGGCTTGGAGCCAGAAGATCCAGGTTCAAGTTCTCCCTTTGCAATGTCCTTGATCAGTGATGCAGGGAACTCCCTGAACCTCATCTTCCTTGTTTGTAAAATGATTTCTGCTCGGTCTGAGCTCTGCCTAATTCACAGATAAAGTGCATGAAAGGAAACCAGGGGCATTTAAAAGCCATCTACAGAGAGGGGAGATTATGTTACAAGGGTTCTTCTACAGAATTTCATAAGCTGACCTCTCCTGCTCGGCCGTTTGGTCTGCAGAAGCACCCGAAGGATCAGCATCGCGTGTAGTTCTAGCGATCAATTCATGGATGCTTTCGGTCATTTATGAGTTACACATGTAGTTTCAATGGCTATATCTGAACTTGATATGCCGGAGTCAAATGAATACATAAGCTGCCTGCTGAATGGGGAATATGAACCTGTGTTTGTGTAAGAGCTTTGTCAACCCAACTGAGAAATGTAAATACTACTTATTATTAACATCTTCTAAGTCCAGCTGCCACAAGCTGGGTGTGAATGAAATACAGTAGGGCCATGTGGGTACCATGCCCCCAGGTTCTAACAGTCAAGTGATTTTCTTATAGGGGCATAGGAAGAACACTGTCATTAACTTCACTCCATAGAGTTCGCTCTGTATATTTGAAGTCACAGTCTTTATGCTCCTGAGACCTTTTATTCTTATTTCAGCATCACCTCCCCACGCCTCCTGTCCCAAAGATAGCTGGGGGGCAGGGGGGGGGTGTCCCTGGGGGCAGAAAGATGAATAAAATAGGCTCAGTCCTCCAATGAGGCTCCCAGTGTGGTGGAGCTCTCCTAGACGGTCCCAAGGCAGCAAGAAGGTGCCAACGCTCAAGTCCCCACCATGATGAGAAGCGCTACAGAGTATGCATTCAAACCAGGATCCCTGACAAAGGATCAAAATGCGCACTCCCAGAATCTGCAATGCCGTTAGAGCTATAGTGCCTTCATAATCAGATCTAAGACAGAGTCTGGAAGCTATTGGGAGCTTAATACACACCAGCCACATACCTCCCACAGAGTGTACAAGGAGGGCCCTAAACACGGCCCCATGGTCCTCATGACCTGCGATTTGGAGAGCGATGGTTTAGCCAGGAAATGCTCCCCTTTCTGCCCCTGTGGTCTCAGACCTCAATGCTCAGCTGGCATTGGTGAAGGCACTCACTAGGGAATATTCCTCTATGACAACTGCAGCTTTCTCCTAGTCTCATCTAGGCAATGACTTCTATAATTGTAGACCACGCAGGTGACCAGGGCTTTTCTAAAAGCTTCCCAAGACATGCAAGTCAGAAAGCAGAATCAATCCCATAACTCAAAACCTCCAAGAAGGACAGAGTAGAGGCAGAAGACATTCTCCAAGAGGAGCTAAAGAGTTACCACAGCCCGACGCTGACATTTCTGAACTCTCCTGTGGCTCACTTCCTTAGCTTGGATTTGAAATGATTATCTTCGCAGACTGCCTTTTTCAGTCTCATGATTCTTTTCCTCCAAAGTAGCGGGGATGGACTTCCCTGGTGGTTTAGTGGTTAAGAGCCCGCCTGCCAATGCACGGGACACGGGTTTGATTCCATGGGTTCGAGGCCCAAGATTCCACATGCCACGGGGCACCTACTGAATTCCAGGCACCGAGAGCCGGAGCTCCGCAACAAGATAAGTCACCCTGATGAGAAGCCTGCACACCGTGACTAGAGAAAGCCCGCACAGCAACGAAGACCCAGTGCATCCAAATAAACAGATACATTTGTTTTAAAAGACTAAGAGAATTTTGGCTCCTGCCCTCTCTCTGTTCCACGTGGGGTTCCTCCAGTAAAACCCTTGGAATACCTGTGTCAGAACTACTCCCAAACTGAGTTCTCCTTCTGAAGCCCTGGGTACAGCAACCTCCAAGCCCTATCTATGTAAGCAGATCAATGGTTTTAATGGGATGAAAGGGAGACAGATTCTGGGCCTGTGCCCTAGAGATGTCCCGCTACAGTGCGTATAGACACACACACACACACTCAGAGGCAAAATTAAAACATAAAGTCAAACACACATTGGAAGAACTGATGCTGAAGCTGAAGTTCCAGTACTTTGGCCAGCTGACGCAAAAAGCAGACCCACTGGAAAAGACCCTGATGTTGGGGAAGATTGAGGGCAGGAGGAGAAGAGGGTGACAGAGGATGAGATGGCTGGACGGCATCACTGGACATGAGTCTGAGCGAACTCCAGAAGATAGCGGAGGACAGGGAAGCCTGGCGTGCTGCAGTCCATGGGGTTGCAAAGAGGCAGATACAACGGTGACTGAACAACACGACACACTACCAATGTTCAGGTTAACTGTCGAAATATTTTAATTTCAGGTGAGCATCCTTGCTGCTAAGAGACCCATTCCTGGGGCACACATACTCTTTCAATATTCATTGGAGCAAAATGAATGAAAACGTGGCTCTCTGATAGAAATATGATAAGAGCCCGAAAGACAAGCTACATAGGACATTGTAAGTTTCCCAGTAGCCACATTAAAAAAATAAAATGGAAAATAGGTGTCATTTATTTTTATATTTTAATTTGATCCAACAGATTAAAAATAGTATCATTTCAATGTGTCACTGACATAAAGATAATGCGTGACATACTTTACATTATGTTCATACTATTGTTCATACAACAATTTTCATTGTTGAAATCTACTGTGTATTGTACGCTGAGAGCTCACGTCTACATGGACCAAGCACGTTCCAGAGGGCTCCATGGCCACATGGTAATCGGTCACCATGTTGCAGAGAACGACTCCAGAAAAATCTACAGAATGTTCTCCTCACTGAAAGACAAAAGATTCCTGACGGGTCAAGTCAATGTTTCCTGGAGTGTGAGCTGAGGTCTCCTCTGTGAGAACGGTCTGGGGAAACTCCTAAGAACTTTGATTGTCAGGCTCTATCTCCTAATCTAGGAACTGGAATTTCTGAGGCATGGAGAAGGCAGGATGGAGTGGAATCTGTATTTTTTTTTTTTTCAGTTTTAGTACTTTTCAACTGAAATATAGTTGATTTACAATGTTTGTTAATTTCTTCTGTAAAGCAAAGGGATTCAGTTACAGATATATACACATTTTAAACTATTCTTTTCCATTATGCAGATAAGTTCATCTGTGCCATTTTTCTAGATGCCACATATAAGTGATATTCTATGATGTTTGCTTTTCTCTTTCTGACTTACTTCACTAGCAGAAATAGGGACACAGATGTAGAGAACAAACGTAAGAATACCAAAGAAGGAAGGAAGGGGTGGGATGAACTGGGAGACTGGAAATGACATATATACACTCTGTATATAAAATAGATAGCTAAGAAGGACCTACTATACAGCACAGGGCAAACATGCTGAAAGTTGCTCAGTCGTGTCTGACTCTTTGCAACCCCATGGATTGTACCCCAGCAGGTTCTTCTGTCCATGGGATTCTTCAGGCAAGAATACTGCCATGCCCTCCTCCAGGGGATCTTCCTGACCCAGGGAACGAACCCATATCTCCTGCATCTCCTGCACTGCAGGGGGATTCTTTACCACTGAGTCACCGGGGAAGCCCACAGCACAGAGAACTCTCCTCAATACTGTATAAAGACCTAAATGGCAAGAAAATCTAAAAAAGAGGGGATATATGTATAACTGATTCACTTTGTTGTACAGCAGAAACTAATGCAACATTGTAAAGCAACTCTACTCTGATAAAATTTTTAAAAATAAATAAATAAAAATATTCTTTTCCATTACGGTTTATCATAGGATATAATTCTCCATGCTGTACAGTAGGACCTTGTTGTTTATGCATGTGTAATAAATTCTGCAGGTGATCATCACCCAATCTGACATTTGACACCTGCTGTTGTATATTTTTTTTTTAATCTGCCCTGATTAACCCTCCCTTTCTCAGGCTAATTCAGAGCTCTCTAGACATCGTTAATGTTCATAAGTAAACTGATAAAGACATTTCATTTTTAGGAGGTATTATTATTGCATGTAACAGGCTCTGAACTGTGTCTGGTCCACTGTAAGCACTCAGTCAACACTCGGAAGATCTTCACTAAATTCCTTTCCCTGCATGTTCCCTTAGCACCCTGCGCTTCCCCTATTAGAACACACATCACACTTTACTGGAAACAGACCAATTAACTACCGATCGATTTGCTGCATGACAACTTTGCTGAATAATCAGATCGCCAAAATGGAAAGGAGAGACCCTTAGATGAAATTTGCTGAAGGATCAATTAGAGGAATGGTCAATTTAGAAGTTTCTTCTAAACAGTATCTGAAGCCTTAGTGCGGCTGCCTGGGTGTGCAAGTATCTGTGTGTGTGTTCAGGTTAGTGGGGAATAAAAAGATGGAAGGGGGTAGTGATACTCCCCACTGTGGCCCCAAGCTTGATAAATAATGTCTCTAATAAAAGTGGACAGCAACCCACTGCCCCAGGGAGACTGGTTTCAGCAGCGTTTGCAGGAGTGTTGGTCCAGGCTTCTTCCCAGGCCCCACGTGTCTGTATCAAGTGCTCAAAAAGGACTGAGAGTCTGTCCCTGGGCTGGCTTCCCAACCAACATGATGGTACCTGGCATGGTAGAAGGTGTGAAACTTGCTGCCAGATGGAGACCCAGCCTCACCTGCATCCCAGAGACACATAAACATGTGCACAAGCTGCCCAAAGCAGGGGGCAACTGGTAGCCAAAACAACAAGCTCAAAGTGTCTGGTACTTTCCAGGGCACGGTTTATCTTCTCTGTTGATTTTTAGCCACTGCTTTTCAGCAAAGGAAAGATTTCTGGAGAACTGCTCTAAAACACCATTGGCTGGTGTCCCCCTCTGTCCTCCTGGATGTGCAGTATTTTCTCTTTGCCACTCAGTCCTGCGCCCCTAGGCCTGGGCCCCACACGTCATGTGCTCAGCACACACGAGCTGTATGAAGGAGACGGGGCCACGGCAAATAAACTCCCACTGGACCATCTGTTTAGAGAATCATTTAGTTCCCTGGTGGTGGTGATCAGTTGCTTCAGTTGTGTCATAATAATCTATTGTTTAATGATATTATATTTTAATCTATCTACCCACTGCATTGTTGGGTACTCAGGTTGACAGCAATTTTTCAAAAATATTGAAGAAAATAAATATCCTTGTATATACCTAGTTATAATTGCTTTAAAGAAAACAATTAATAAATAGCTAATCCTACTGCATGTGTGTTCAGTCACTCAGTTATGTCCGACTCTTTGCAACCCGCCAAGCTCCTCCATCCATGGTATTCTCCAGGCAAGAATACTGGAGTGGATTGCCATTTCCTTCTCTAGAGGATATTCCCAACCCAGGGATCGAACCCGTGTCTCCTGAGTCTCCTGCATTGCAGAAGGATTCGTTACCCTCTGAACCACCTGGGTCCTCCAAATTTGAACAACTATGCCCACTCCCAGTTCACAAATACTGGTTTTCTAGAAGCAAGACAGCACGACTGAAGAATGCAGAATTCCACCTGGAGGTGAAGACCAAGCGTCCAAGGTCAAGATGAAAGGAGCACTTGGGGGCAGTGCAGTTCAGTGGAAGGAACAGTGGCATCAGATAGACTCCTGTGTAACCATGGTAACCATGGCCAAGTTACCAAACCTCTCTGGGTTTGAGGCATATTGTTCTTTTGAAATTTGCAAATAACGGTGATAGTAACGTCTGCCCCACTCAGATACTGTAATGAATTTTATACACATGTATACATACATACATATATATATACATACATGCATATATGTATACACTGTATATAATTTATCATACTTGCTAGTACATGGACTATGCACAATAAATGACAGCAAGTTATGACTAAACCTGGGGAATTCAACAAAGTTTATCTGAAAGTGAAAGTGAAGCTCTCAGTCATGTCTGGACTCTTTGCAACTCTATGGGCTGTAGCCAGCCAGGCTCCTTTGTCCATGGGATTTTCCAGGCAAGAATACTGGAGTGGGTTGCCATTTTCTTCCTCAGGGGATCTTCCCCACCCAGGGATCAAAGCCAGGTCTCCCACAGTGGAGGCAGACTCATTACTCTCTGAGCCACCAGGGAAGCTTATCCGGGGGACAGTTATTTACTGCAGGGGTGAAGGGCTTGTCTTCTTTGCTCTCAAAAGGTCTTAACTCTTCAATGAAATGACCGATACACCATGGGAGGAAGAGGGAAGGTGCGGGCATCTAACACAAATTGGTCCTTGCACATCTCTCTAATCTGCTGGTACATTCTGTTTGTTCTCTTGTCAAAATGCAGCCTAATAAACCAGTTTTCAGCTCTTCTACAGCCATCATCCTAAACCAGGTCAGCATCACCCCTCCTTGGGTTGCTTCAAGACTCCGTATTTTTCTGCTCTGGCCATACTGCAAATCCAAAAACCAGTCCAACTCATCATTTAAAAAAAAAAAAAAAAACCACTGTCGACCCTCCAGTGTCTTCCTATCACACTTAAAATCTTAAATGATTTCTGTAACCTCCAAGTCCTAATTTGTGTGGACCCCTGGCTGTCTTTCTGATGTTATCTCTGAAAATTTCCCTGTACTCATATTCTGTACAGGCTCCGAGCCTCAACATTTCATGCATGCGTCGACCACAGCGCCTCCGGACGTGCTACTGCTGTAGCCTGAAATGCTTCCAGTTCCACGGTTACTCACCTGACTCTCACCCTGGCTCGATTCAGGTCCCAGCTCAAGTGTCACCCTCTCAGAGAGGCCATCTCTGATCGGTGAATATAAAGGAGCATTGCGACTTACTTTCTACCCTATCCTTGCTTTTTGATTCATTATAGCTATTGCATAACTCCACATGCGTGCGTGCTAAGTCGTTTCAGTTGTGTCCCACTCTTTGTGACCCCGTGGACTGTAGTCTGCCAGGCTCCTCTGTCCATGGGATTCCCCAGGCAAGAATACTGGAGTGGGTTTCCATGCTCTCCTCCTGGGGATCTTCCCAACCCAGGGATTGAACCAGCGTCTCTTAGGACTCCTGCATTGGCCGGCAGGTTCTTTACCACTAGCGCCACCGGGAAGCCCATAACTTGACATGCAAGTACATTATATGCTCATTCATGGGGTCTGCTGCAAGATTCCCTTTCTTCTGCTCTGGTCACACTGCAATCCACGAAGCAGTCCAATTTATCATAAAAAAAAGAAGTCAGACCACAGCTGATCCTCCAGTATCATCCTATCACTTGAGGTCTGGTCTGCACTAGGATGGAGGCTCTTGGAAGGAAAGCCTTCTCTCGACTTATTTAATGTGATATATGGAACAGTGAAGACCCAACATGTACAAATTAACTGACATGAACTTCCAGCAGTTCTATCAAAATAAGTCACGTGCTTTTCAACCTCTGTTTTTGTATAAGACTCACACATTCTGCTACAACTACAACCCCTGACCAGTCTTAAAGAAAGTTCCAATGAACCCCAGCGACAGGAAGGACTTGGATGGAAGAGGAGGAAAAACCACTGCCCTTTTTTCCATCTTTTGCAGAATCCAGCTCATCAAAGGTTCTTGATGTTGCAGAATGTGAAAGCCATGGGTGTGTTCAAGGTGGATGAGACAGCCACGTAAACACGTGTCTTTCAGAAACAAAATTAAGAAGAAAACAACCAATACCACTAACAACAAAAATACATTCCCATGTGAATGGAATCGCATAAACAACACATGCAAGTTTCTTCTATGTGTCTAGCAAAGGAGAATCAATATTTGATATTTTGGCTCTACCAAAATAACTTGGGTGTCTCTATCAAAGACCCAAGGAAGCATCTTCACTTTTCCTTTGGGAACAGAAAGAAAAGCTCTTCAGAGTTCCTGTTGTTCCTATTGGATGATCTGTAATTCACCACCTCTGCCCCAAGCCAAGACAAAACTGTCTGGCCATCTCTGCCCCCATAGGCAGCCACATAAAGTAATGCATACTTATAAGAAATTCAGGTATCAAATCGATCAGGCCCTCCAAACAGATTTTAAGCATCTTATCAATCGCTTTTTCCCCCCATTTAAATAGGATAAGTTGCCTCTTGAGGTCAAATACTGAAATCCAGGAGACATGAGGATTCAACAGACCCACCCTAAGGAGTGTGAGCGTCGAAGAATTGATGCTTTCAAATTGTGGTGTTGGAGAAGACTCTTGAGAATCCCTTGGACAGTAAGGAGATCCGACCAGTCTATCCTAAAGGAAATCAACCCTGAATATTCATTGGAAGGACTGATGCTGAAGCTGAAGCTCCAACACTTTGGCCACCTGATGCAAAGAGCTGATTCACTGGAAGAGATCATGATGTTGGGAAAGACTGAGGGTAGGAGGAGAAGGGGGCAATAGAGAATGAGATATTTGGATGGCATCACCAACTTAATGGACATGAGTTTTGAGCAAACTCCAGGAGATAGTGAGGGAAGCCTGGTGTGCTGCAGTCCACAGGGTCACAAAGAATCAGGCATGACAGCAGCTGAACAACAAGGAGTGTTATTCTATATAGAGAGGGGAGAATTCCAGATGGTTGGGTTGCTTAGGGTGTGGGTGCCCTGGGTTTTTTCCCAGCCTGTGAGCAAGACTTCATTGAAACCATGAGTCACAACCTTTGTTGACTGCACAGTTCTGATTTTTCATTTTCATTCTGTGAGGAGAGTGATCTGGCTAGGAGATAATTCACATTTGATGGATATGGGTGTCTCCTTTTTCACGCTTGATTCAAAATTCAGAGTTCAAATTGAACTTTATGAAGCATACAACATATTATTAATATGACCATCAAAGCCACAGGGATATCTCTCTCAATTTGAAATTTGATCAATAGCAATTCATTATGAATTTACAGAGCAGCCATCCTAAATTAGACAAGGTAGGCGAAGACACTCTCTCGATTCGGGCAAACTTTCATTATCTGCAGCTTCTCCTCGATGTATTGTGTGCAGACCACTTGCTTACAAGGCAGGGTTTGTTAAGTCACAGGGCAAAATCGATATCTACCTCTTAGGTGGTAACTTCGCAGTGTTTGACTTATGATGTCAAAATAGAGCCTAAGATACACTGGAACATGCATTCAGGCTCACTGGGAGGATGGAGGCTCTGGATGACCAGCATAGCCACAAAAGATGCTCATTAACATTTTAAACCGACATTCCTCCCCACCCCAAGCTGATTTCCCCTTCAGTTGCGTGCTCCATTCTCTCTGTAGGTTCTGCAAAGGTTAAGTGACTCTTTTCCTATAGTCCCCCCCAACCACCTCCAGTAATAGGACTCCCTACATTCTACCATTAGGCATTAGTGAATTCACCATCTCTCACAGTAGAAATAGAGATACTTGAGGCTAGGGGTTAGAAGGGAAAGAGCAGGGTTTTCTAGGAAGGTTGTAAGCTAGCGCTTTATCATGTGAGCATGTATATTTCAGGCTCTCTCAGGGGAACACTGTAACCCATTAAAAATATTGAGACTGAAACTATCAGTGAAATAGATCAGGGAGGGCTGGGTGCCTGTTTCTAGTTCTCCCTGCTCCCCTGATGTCTTTCTCTCCAAAGACCCTAAGCAGGGGATGAAGCGCTGCAAACATGCCTTTGTTCACTGTGCTATTGATAACATGTGATTGGTGACAGATGAATGTCTATATGTTGGGCTCTGTTTAATGTATGCTTTTGAAGGTCATGGCACACTCAATGACATGGGGATGAGCTGTCATTTCCTCCCTTCTTGGCTAAAAGCAACACATGGGTAAGATCTCCTAGTCATTGTTTGGGTCACAGTTTAGGCTTAAAAGCAAAATAAATAAATAAATAAAAGAATTCTGTTGTTAGTTAAGGCAACTCACCTATCTTGACATTTAATCAAGTAATTCCATGCTAATGAAAGTCCAAACACAACTGTTCTGAACCACATCAAAGTAAAAAGACAGGCGTTATTTTGATGGACACACCATGCAACTGGGCAATTTCCACTTGCTAATTGACTGATTTTAAAAACAGAAGACTCTGTCTCTCTCATGCCTTACTACTTATAATATGTGTTAAAAGAAAGGAAATAGATCTTTAACTAATGGAATGAAGATCCTCTTCTTATAAGACAGAGATTATTATATTCCCCAATGCCTCCCGCTTTATAGAGTCAGTCTTTTAGGGCCTATAATATAAAACAGTCATTCCATAAAGATCCCAAATAATCCCACAGAAACCCATGTGAACCCAGACATAATACGTCCCAAAACATAGAAGTCCCATGCCTGTGTGCCTAAATCTCCCCTATTCAGTATTTTAATGTTAAGAGCACTGATTATACTGTAATATTTTATTGTGGCTTCATTCAATATAGTCTTACTTTTCTGGATCATGTATTATTAAAACCGGAAATAAAACATCCAAGTTAGCAAAATGCCTACTGTCTTTTTAGACAGCAGAGCCTAAAAGCTCCAGCTATACTGCAAAGATATGACTTTTTTTTTTAACTCAACCTTCTAGCATGACCGACTGCAGCATGTGAAGGGAAAAAAAGAAAAACAAAGGATACTGAGAGTCGGATGGATGCACCAAGAAGTAGCGATGTTTGTTACCTGCAGAGGTGTTACAAGAAATTTCATCTGCTGCAACGAAGACGAACTGATTTCTGGAAGAGAAGATAAAATTCACAATACTGCTCGCTCACAGGGAAATGCACTCTCTGCCAATTGGTTCGATGTAGTCAGATGAGGTAAGGGAAGGGTGCTGAGTTTGAATGGATGTTGCAAGGAAATGTGTTGCTATTGTGGGCTTGGAGAGTTGAGGAAGATCATGAAACAGGCATGCGAGGGAACCCTTCCACAAAATCATGGTGATGTCAGAACATGGACCATGTATAGCTGTTGCATGAGATATTAATACTATGTGTTACTAACATGTTATCATGCCAGGGTGGGTTTCTAAGGCTTAGGGTTTTTCAAACTGAGCTTCTATGGATTTCTTACACTCAAAGGAGACTATGCTAAAAAGAAAAAAATAGACATTAGAAAAAGAGTATACTGCAACTAGCTAGGAAAATCATACAATTCCAGACTTTATTACTATTATAGTATAATATTAAAAAAATTTTTAAAGGAAAGAAAAAGCAATGCCATCATTTCTGAAGAGAACGTTAAATGGTGTTGTGTTATGGATAATAATTTTCTCACCAAATGAGGCTTGCTACATAAAGAAGGTAAGAGAACTCATCAATTGAAATAAACCCTGTCTTGCCAAATTATTTTTAACGATGCAGTATTAAAAAAGAAAATAAAAATGGAAAACGCTATTTCACTTTGATTTAATAAATCCAGAAAGATGATAAAAGTCTCTTAAGATGTTTCCAACTGTGGCATTTCCACAAGGTAATGTATTCTAATCCAGGGGTACTGTCTGTTTCTCTAGAAATAAGAACATCTGTGTCAGGCAGATTACAAAAATGTCCCAATGAGATCGGCAAGGCTCTTAAATGCCTCAGAGGTAGGAGTACTAAGGCTTCTAATTCTTATTTGTTAGAGTCTTCTGTGCATGGGAATCATCTAGAACCAAGACAAATGCATTTCAGTTTGATTGGTCTAGTGATTGAGCATCTCTTAAAACATCTTAAGAAAGTTTTCCTGTTGCAGAAGGTAACTCCCTGAAATATACATGGAGCTACCACTTGGAAATTCACTAGAATCTAACATTCAGCTGAAGATTTTCATCATTGCCATGACAATGAAATCTTAACAAAACTCATATGTGATCTGAGGACAGCATTTTTTATGTTTCTCATCCACTGTAATAAAAGTCATAACTAAGTTCATTTATTACCTCTCTTAAAACAAAGTCAGTGTCTTTAGATGTTGGCTATCTTTCAGCTCTGACACAAACTTTTCAGGCCCCATAAGTACCTGGCATCAAATTTTCAAGGTTTGAGGAGCACTAAACTTAATATCCCTGAAAATGAAGATGCTTGAGTTGAATATCTGTTTTGACTTGCTCACCTTGGACTGACTCTAGAGGCATAAGACATAGATAGCTCAAATTACAAATATATTATTGGGTGGATCAAACAAGCACTTTGGAAGGACCTCTGTTTCTAGCACACCCATAAGAACAACCTACAGTAACCAAGAAGGGTCATCTGGTTTATCCAAAGAGACAAGCTCTTTGGAACAGCTATTCACTTATCAACGAGGCAGGGCCTTGTTCATGAGGTGGCTCCATCGCATCCCTACTCACTCATCCTAAAGACAGTACTACCTTGAATCTCTCCTCTGAATTTTCCCTAAGGGACTGTCAAGCATGCTAGATTCCGGGAAAACCATGGGAGGCAACAACAGAAATAATAAAAAAATAAATGGTCCGATGAAGAGAGAACCTTTGTAAAAATATAGCCTACAAGTATGATTATAAAGAAACTAGACCCTTTTCTTGAATTGTACCAGGTTTTTAGAAAATGTGATGATTGTCCTTCATAGCCCTCTTCTTTTTGACATGATATATTTGCTCTTTAAAAAAAATGCTACTCTTTCTCCATATTCTTCTTATTTTTTTGTTTTTTGTTTGTTTTTTTTAATAATCCGTTTGGCTTTTTCAGTGCCTTTGATTCCTGAGTAAATTTCCAAACAAAGGCAACTACTCCTGTTGATGACTCACTGTCTTCAGAAGAGTTGCCTCAGATGACCTCTGACTATCAAATCAAGCCTATATCAAACTTTAGAGTTATCATCAACAGTGATATTTAAAGGAAGGTGCCATGGACTCTGCAGCAATGCCAAAAAGATATATAAACATATTTCTAAAAAACAGTAGCCATTCAGATGTATTAATTCTGTACTGACTTTTATTTTTTTAATCCACACAAGCAATCTCCCTCCATCCCAGGAAGTCTATCCTCTCAGAAAAGTATGGTTTTTACAGAGCTCATTAATTCCCTGGAGTCAGCCTGTGTGATCACATCTCCCTCTAAACTACACTTTCTTTCATCAGTTGATTATGAGTACAGTTAATAGAAAATGCCTGTCAAATAAGAGCCTGGCAAGGGATACCCCACAGATCAGGTCAAGAGAGGAATGAGGAGAAGAAGGGGCGGGTTTCACTGTGGTGTCTATGTCCCCTCTGATGCTGTTGTTTAATTGCTAAGTAATGTCCAACTCTTTTGTAATCCCATGGACTATAGCCTGCCAGTCTCCTCTGTCCATGGGGTTTTCCAGGCAAGAATATTGGAGCAGGTTGCCACTTCCTTCCCCAGGGGATCTTCCCGACCCAGGGATTGGGTCTCCTGCATTGGCAGGGGGGTTCTTTACCACTGAACCACCCGGGAAGCCCTGCCTCCTCTGTTAGGACATTTTTATGTGGTTCTGTTTCTCCCTGCTTTAACTTGAAGATAAACTATTTATCTTAGATTGCCCATAAATGATCCAACCCTCTCCGTGAAATCATTTACTCCAAATGACCAGAGAGAGGTGTGATCAAAGAGATTAACAATGTAGCAAAGCAGTCTGCTGTGCCCTAAGTGACAGGAAAACTCAGTGATCAGAGCAACCCAGGTGTGCTCTGGACATCCGGGTCAACTCTTAAGAGGGGAAAGGAGGCTGGCCTGGGCCCTGTCCCCTTTTGCTAATCCTAGTCTGCTCCTCACTCTCGACTCAGACCTGAGGATGTAAACTTCAAACGCAGTTAGATCTGATTTTTTAGCCAACTGGTTTGTTCAATGATTGTCAATGATTAAGTCTGGCAGAATCTTTCTCAACCTTGGCCAGACAGAGTAAACACCCAGTGAGCTTCTAGAAAACCTAGTGACCAATTAAATGGGTAGCTCTGGGAGTGGGTCTCAGGCATCAATAGTTTCTAAAGACCTCCAGGTGAGTGTATTACACAGCCAAGAGAGAAGCACCTGTCTAGTTGACTGGTTCTCACCTTGGCAGCTCCTAGATTCATGGTGATGTTAAGTAGCAATTCTAAGTCTAAGACATGACTGACTCTTTGTGACCACATGGACTGCAGCATGCCAGGCTCCTCTGACCATGGGATTCTCCAGGCAAGAACACTGGCGTGTGTTGCCATTTCCCTTCTCCAGGGGATCTTCTTGACCCAGGGATTGAACCCATGTCTCCTGCTTGGCAGGCAGATTCTTTACCACTGACTCACCAGGGAAGCCCTCCTAGATTCACGTGTGCTAAGTTGCTTCAGTCGTGACCTACTCTTTTCGACCCTATGGACTGAAATCCACCAGGCTCCTCTGTCCATGGGATTTTCCAGACAAGGATACTAGAGTGGGTTGCCATGCCCTCCTCCAGGGGATCTTCCTGACCCAGGGATTTGACCCCTTTCCTGACCTGGCAGGTGGGTTCTTTACCACTAGCACCGCCTGGGATAGCTGAACTCTGCTCTGGTGGGTCCTGACTTCATGGGTCTGGGAGTGAGTCTGAAAAGAGGCAGCGGTTGCTCAGCCATGGCCACAAAGCACTGGGGATGCTACAAATGCAGAGTGGAAAGGGGGTTGGAACACGGAATTGGTTATAGATTTTGCTTCTCTTGCAACTTCCATTTTGCCACCTTCCGTGCTGGTCTCTGAGACAACCTAGTTACATGGTTTCTGAGGCTGGATCATAGAAAACCACACATGACCCAGGACTGGTTACTTTTACTTTCTGAAAGCCTTCTCAGAGAATGAACTTTAAACCCCATTTCTGCAGGAGAAGCTGATGAAATGTGGCCATAATATCATGCTCTCTGTTTTTGCTTCCTCCTCTGATCCTCTTCTTCCCGATGGGTTTACTCAAGCTCATCTTGGCAGGGTCTTGCCATTTTTTTCCTAGTAAGTCTGCATCTAATTCTCTTTTCCATGTTGTTGTTTTTTTTAACCTATAATTCGTCCCCATTTTTGACCCCTCCCTCTACTCCAGAATGTCTCAAACTTCCCTGAAGACAATTACTTAGAATGCTTGTTAAAAAATATGGATGTCTGGGTTTCAGCCCTGACCACCTGCATGAGAATTTCCAGGAGAGAAGTCTGATTATCTGGACAAGACCTCCAGGGAGGGAATTGTGGTCCTGGGTAATTTTTTTTACCATGGAGAAATTTGGGAAAACTTGCTGAGACATCTCTTGCAAATTCATTTTCATTTTCGCTTCAAAGCCTGCCTTTCCCAGAAGACTGCTGGATAGAGGGAGGCTTTGTGGAAGAAGAGAGGATGACTAATTTAAGAAAAATGAGGATATAGTCAATTACTGAGCACAAGACAGAAGGCTGTGTTCCTTTCGATCCTTTGGAATGTGGACACCAAAGGGCCACTAGCTAACAGTGATGGAGCACTTATCCATGACAGGTGGTTGCTGAGTGCTGTATGTATGTATTCATTCATTTATTTTTCTTGACAATCTCTCTTATCCTCCCCATCTTCACAGATAAGGTAACAGAGACAGAGAAAGGTCATGTAATGTGAACGAGATGTTAACGGATGGAGGTAAACTCGAGATAGCTGCATTGAGTGAAGACTCTTGTGTTTTTGTTTTTTTTTTTGCTTAAATATAAAAATCATAATCAAGATATTTTGATATTTTATTCTGTTATTTATAACTAAAGTATAGCTGATTTACAATATTATATTAGTTTAGGGTGTACAACATAGTGATTCAGTATTTTTCTAGATTGGACTCCATATACAGTTATTATAAAATAATGGCTAAGTATCCCATACTTTATAATATATCCTTGTTCTTATTTCTTTTTATACATTGTAGTTTGTATCTATTAGTCCCATATCCCTATGTTACCCCTCCTGTCTTCCTTTCCCCACTATTCCCTAGATCTGTGAGTCTGTTTATTATATACATTCATCTGTTCTATTTTTTTAGATTCCAAGACCCCAAGTCTCATTCACTCTCTAAGATTCTTCTCAGGGATGCTCCCACAAAGGGTATGGAGCCCATAATGGGTGTGGCTTGTCTATGGAGGAATTTTCATAGTCTTTTTCTCTTTTAATCTATTACCAAACTTCATGATGTTTTATGATGATTTCCATAGATCAGGGATCCCAAACCTCTGGGATCTAAGGCCTGATGATCTGAGGTGGAACTGATGTCATAACAATAGAAAAAACTGCACAATAAATGTGACGCACTTGAATCATCCCCAAAGGATCCCCCAACTCTACCCCCATCCATGGAGAAACTCTTCCACAAAACCAGTCTCCGGTGCCAGAAAGGTTGGGCACCTCTGCACAGACCGGCCACCTAGACACTGGATCTGACTCTGCTGGTGGGAACACTTAAATGAGTCCTGGAACTTGCTATATTTTCCTTAATATCTTGCTTTTCATCTTAGGCTAAATCTCATCTCTCGGCAATTTTCTTTTCTTCGACAAACCACCCACGGCTGAATTCTAAGAGTCAAATGAAAATAATAGCCAGCCAGGGTTGCTGGAGGAGATGTGAGGGATTAGGTATGAATAAGATACAGAGAAATCTTCCCACCCAGGTGGGGGTGGAGGGAAAGGCCAGACCGGAGATGTCCTTCCATCAAATAATACTGGTCTTAAATTGTACTGTTAAAGGTGCTAGTCATTTACCCTTCTTTGGCCTTTTAGTTAATCTTTGTCTCTATTGTTACACAAAATGCAGGCTTGATGCCACTCACAGTGAGTTTCTTCTTGTAGCCAATGCTATGAATATTCACTCTAACACACAGACACACAGGTATGTGATTAAAATCCTTCAAGGGTATCTTCTAAAGTATTCCTTCAGCCTGAGAAGGGAGTCTTCTGGTCTGACAGATGTCAGCCCCAAAATGGCAATGGACAAAATTAATTTAATTCTAGCTATAAGTTCCAGGGTATCTGTTAGTTATAGAGGTTCTCATTATAGTACTCTAAGATTCTTTTAAAAAATATAAAATACCAATGACCAGGGCTCCCCAGGTGGCTCAGATGGTAAAGAATCTGCCTGCAATGCAGCAGGCTTGGGTTTGATCCCTGGGTTGGGAAGGTCCCCTGGAGAAGGGAATGGCAACCCACTTGAGTATTCTTGCCTGGAGAATTCCAAGACAGAGGAGGCTGGTGGGCTATACAGTCCATGGGGTTGCTAAGAGTCGGACATGACTGAGTGACTAACACTTTTTCTTTCAATGATCAGACCATCTTTTAAAATATAACATATTCATGACCAGATCCAGTCATTTAAATCAGAATTCTGGAGAGTGGTACCCAGGTAGGTCCAAAAAGCCATGCAGGTGTTTCTAATGTCTGCCAGCACTGAGAACTAATTTCTCACATATGTTCTCTGAACATAGGTACCTGCCTTTACAGGAAATAAGAATTGCATGTTCTTTTGTTTTTTAAATTAAATTGTGCTACTGTTGATGTCCATCATTTATAGTTCTTGATATTTTAATTATTGGCATTTGTAATTAATACATTGTTCAGTATATTTCTCACTTTTTAAATAACTATGTTTACCAGATGATTCTTTTTAGACACATAAAATTCAGGTAGAAAGGTACACTAATCAGGTCGTTGGTCAGATTTAAAAAGTTGCTGGACTCTCGGGGAATCCAGCCATGATGGATTCCTGCATAAATACAACATGCAGACAAAGATGCTCCTATTACAGTTCTACTGGGTGCCTTTGCTAAACAGTTTACTGATGTGATTCATTCACTCCTCACATGCTTAAGGAGGGCTTGCAATGGGCCAGCAACCCCTGCTGCTGCTGCTGCTAAGTCCCTTCAGTCGTTTTCGACTCTGTGCGACCCTATGGACAGCAGCCCACCAGACTCCTCTGTCCACAGGATTCTCTAGACAAGAATACTAGAGTGGGTTGCCATTTCCTTCTCCAAGGCAACCAGCTAAGCTTAAGGAATTTGAGGCCATGCTCATGGTCTTTAAACCACTGAGGAGGGTCTATTACTGGGCTTGGCTGTCTCGAAGCTCATAATCTAATTTATATTTCAGTTTTATCACCTTGAAAGGAAGACTGATTTGCTTGTGATCAGTATTTTACCTCTCCCCCCCCCGCTGACTCAGTTCTAAAGTTCTAGAACTGTACAAATTCCAATCAGATTCATATTTTTCCCTGCCCTGTTGTTTTATATATATATAAAATCATATGTACGTCATGTAGAATCAAGATGAAGTACAAAAAACAAGCGAATAAGTAGATTAACTATAGACTCCTTTGAAATGGCTATCCTGATATTTTTTAAAAGAGGAATGCATTCACACCCATTCAAAACTATTTCATGGAGCAACAGTTCCTACACTAACATTGCATACATTAAAAAGTTTAATGCGAAAGGAGTTAAAGCCTGCGAATCTGTCCCCAGTTTGAATCTTCCTCACCAAACCTCTGAGTTGTAGACCCTCAAACGCAAGGGCACCTCCATTTCCTGGAGACCTTGGCACAGCCCTCTTCTGTAATGTTAGTTTCTCCAAAATGTAATACTCTCTCTTGTTCCCACTGCGCTGCTTTTCTCAGCTAAAGTGAAAGAGAACTAGCAGAGTCTGGAAGCTGGGCCCTGCCACGCACAAGCTGTGTTCCAACAGAAAAATCATTTCATCTTTCTGGCCCTCAGTTTTCTCATCTGGAAAATGGGAACAAACAGCACACTTGCACACACGTGTGCACACGCACAGCCGTCTCTTGGGCTTTTTTTTTTTTTGGTATATGTATGTGCAGATCAATGAGAACATGAATGGGAAAGCAATTTCTTTGGGGAATACATTATTGTTCAGTCATGTCTGACTCTTTGCAACACTATGGACTATAGCCCGCCAGACTCTTCTGTCCAATGGATTTCCCAGGCAGGAATACTGGAGTGGGTAGCCTTTCCCTTCTCCAGGGGATCTTTCCAACCCAGGGGTCAAACCTGGGTTTCCTGCATTGCAGGCAGATTCTTAACTGTCTGAGCCACTAGGGAAGCCCATTTGGGGGAAGACATTAATTTTTTTAGCTGCATGGACTCATGAACACTGTAAGCTTCTCTCCCTCCACAAAGACATTGGCTGTTTGTGTTAAGTCCTGGGCTGCTGTGGGTTTAGGGCAAGTGGGGATAGTTAAGAGTCTTTTGAGGTTGTAGGTCATTTTCAGGTGGCTGCAACCTTCAGGAAGGTAAAATTCTACCTCAGCTTTCATTGGGCAGGCAAACGAGGGCACAGTGGGGTACCAATCACAGGTTGGAGATGGGTCTGGGTGATTCTCTGAACAGCATATATTATTCTCTAGAGCAGGAGTCCCCAACCTCCAGGATCTAATGCTTGATGATCTGAGGTGGAGCTGATGTAATAACAAGAGAAATAAAGTACACAATAAATGCAATGCACTTGAGTCATCCCAAAACCATCCACTCCCACCCCAGGACGTGGGAAAACTGTCTACCATGAGATCAGTCCCTGGTGCCCAAAAGGTTGGGGACCGCTGTCTAGGAGAAACCACCTCATATTGAGGAGGGGGTCTCCGAGCTCCTGGAGGCTCAGGAGAAGCACAGGGTGTCCAGGTTGAGCCTCTGGATGGTGGAGAGGCCACACTGAGATGGTCTGGGTCCACCTAGGAGTTGTGTGCAAAACAAAGGGAGCTGATGGTGGAAAGTTCCAGAAACGTCCTAATCCCTGGGGATTCCGAAAACCCACTACCACCACAGCACTGGACTTCTCATCAAGTATGATGGGAAAAGGGCAACATAGGCAGGTTTGGGTTTTTTTTTTCCTTGACTCTTTGAAGTCATGTTGGTTTGGGGGCAGGGTCTACATTGGGAGAATCGATTGTGTTTTCCTACGAACTTGATGCGCCCCTGGCAGCCTGACAGCTCCTCCTTGGACATGAAAAAAGAAGAAATAATCCAGGAGAAAGATGAACAGAAGTACAGGCTGTTTGATCACAAGGTTCCCAGGTGCTTCTTCCTTCAAAACATTTTTGCCCAACCTATTTTTTTCCCCAATTTTGAGATACGATTGACAAATTAACATTGTTTATAACCAGGCTGTACAGCGTGCCTTTTTTTTTTTAAAGGTGCGCAAATTGATGACTTAATACCCATGTATATTGTGAAACGAGTATGACAATCAAGGTAATTAACATATCCATCAGTACACCGCGTCACCTTTCTTTGCCTGCGGTGAGAACATTTAAGTTCTATTCTCTTGGCCAATTTCAGGTCAATGTGTTTTCATGTTTCTAGGATGAAAGTCAAGATTGAAAAACCAACAAAAAATCTTCTAGAGGCAAAAATTTTTGACTCAGAGAACCTGCTGCCACAGGAAGGGACTCATTTTTGAGTCAACGAAACAAATTATGCTCCTAGTTTAGTGATGCTGCTGATAATAATAATAATAAGGATGATGATATTGATGACAATATCCTGAGTGCTACTGAGCATCAGTGCTGTGCAAGGAGCTTTCTCTTCATGAACACAATTAATTCTCACAACCACTCAGGAAGGCAGGCATCACTCATTAACCCCCCACCCCTTTAATGATGAGACAGTGGAGGGTCAATTAGCTTGCCAGTATTATCTTGTGTAGTAAGGAACTTATGAACTGAGATTCAGGCTCTAAATCTCATTCTCTGATTGCAATCTGTAGGCGAATCAGCAGACTGGCCAATGCATGTACCAGTCAAAGAGTAGGCACAAGGAGTGTGAGAGACCCCGCTTTACATCCTGACCAGGGCAATGACAAGTTGAGGAAGCACAGGTTCCCGCATGATAGTGTTACAGTGGGTCCTGAAAGACTGCCTCGTCTAAAAACGATCTGTCCTTTCAGATGGATTTAATTTGCTTGATTTTGTCCATTTATATTCAATGCTTTCTTCTTCTGATTTGGACCATTTTTATTTTATTTTATTTTATTTTTTCATTTTTTTAATTGAAATACAATTGATTCACAGTGTTCTTTAGTTTCAGGTATACACCAAAATGATTCAGTTACACATATTATTTAGTATTGCAATGAATATTGGTTTCTTTTTTTTTTTTAAGAATAAATTCTTAATATCATCAAATATCCTGTGATGTTTAAATTTCCAGTTGCCTTACACACCTCTTTTTTTTTTTTTTTCCTTGCTAATTTTCTGTTTAGTTGATCTATCCATAGGTGTGAGTGGGGTATTAAAGTCTCCCACTATTATTGTGTTATTGTTAATTTCTCCTTTCATACTTGTTAGCATTTGTCTTACATACATGGTGCTCCCATGTTGGGTGCATATATATTTATAATTGTTATATCTTCTTCTTGGATTGATCCTTTGATCATTATGTAGTGACCTTCTTTGTCTCTTTTCACAGCCTTTGTTTTAGAGTCTAATTTATCTGATACGAGTATTGTGACTCCTACTTTCTTTTAGTCCCTATTTGCATGGAAAATCTTTTTCCAGCCCTTCACTTTCAGTCTGTATGTGTCCCCTGTTTTGAGGTGGGTCTCTTGTAGACAACATATGTAGGGGTCTTGTTTTTTGTATCCATTCAGCCAGTCTTTGTCTTTTGGTTGGGGCATTCAACCCATTTACGTTTAAGGTAATTACTGATAAGTATGATCCCGTTGCCATTTACTTTATTGTTTTGGGTTCGAGTTTATACACCATTTTTGTGTTTCCTGTCTAGAGAATATCCTTTAGTATTTGTTGGAGAGCTGGTTTGGTGGTGCAGAATTCTCTCAGCTTTTGCTTGTCTGAAAAGCTTTTGATTTCTCCTTCATACTTGAATGAGATCCTTGCGGGGTACAATAATCTGGGCTGTGGACCATTTTTAAAGTCTTTATTGAATTTGTTACAATACTGCTTCTGTTTTATGTTTTTTTTTTTTTTGTTTTTTTGGCCACAAGGCACGTGGGATCCCAGCTCCCTGTGCAGGGATCGAACCCAAACTCCCAGCATTAGAAGGTGAAATCTTAACCACTGGAACACCAGGGAAGTCCCTCAAATTTCAAATAATTGTGTGTGTATGTGCACGCGCATGTGTGCGTGTGTGTGTGTGTGTGTGTGCTTAATCACTCAGACATGTCTGACTCTGCATCCCCATGGACTGTAGCCCGCCAAGGTCCTCTGTCCATGGGATTTTCCAGGCAAGAATACTGGAGTGGGGTGCCATGTCCTACTCTGGGGATCTTCCTGACCCAGGAATTGAAGCCGCATCTCCTGCATTGCAGGTGGATTCTTGACTGCTGAGCCACCAGGGAAGCCCTCAACCATATATGCTCTAAAAAACCTGTCAATCGTCAAATTATTGATGACACCATGCTTTTCACCACCTTTTTGCAGTTGATAAAACAGTGAGTGTTCACCTTTGCCTCTTTCTGATTCTAACTGGTATATTCTCTCCCTTTAGCAGATGGCAAAACAGGGACTCCACAAAGGCAAGAGGAGTCTGATATGACTTTTCCAGGGTAAGTTTTATAACAGGGAGAGTCTACAGTTATTCACAACCCATGAGGAGATATTGTTAACAGCACAGGATCATTCTGATTAGCTTTGGATCTTTGGGGTAAAGAAAATGATGATCGGTGGCCCTAGGCTAGCTGAGGGAGGAAGTCACAACAAAATGGATTGTGAGGGACAACCAGCCTCGGGCAACTCTGACCTTCTCCTTGAAGAAGGGAGAGAGCAGAGGAGACAGTCACTAGTCAGCAAGTTACAAACTCTCTTACACGTGCAAGACGTGTGGCAGGAGAACCCAGAGTGAACGCTGTTTACTGACCGTGTGCGTGCTAAGTCACTTCAGTCATGTCCAACTCCCCTGCGACCCTATGGACTGTAGCCTGCCAGGTTCCTCTGTCCATGGGATGTTCCAGGTAAGAGTTCCTGAGTGGGCTACCATTTCCTCCTTCAGGGCATCTTCCTTACCCAGGGATCGAACCTGCATCTCTTATATCTCCTGCACTGGCAGGTGGGTTCTTTACCACTGGTGCCACCTGGGAAGCCCCATTGACTGCCTACCGGGGTAGAACTGAAGCACCTCGAGAATGGTGCTTCTCATAAATCGCCTACAAATCTCCCTGGGATCTTAAAAGTGTAGATTCTGGTTCAAGCGGGGCTTGATAGACTGCATGTCTCACAAGTTCCTGGTGAGGCCAATTTGGAATTTGCTTGGTCAAGGAACCACGCTTTGCAGTGCAAGTGTCTAAGGACCCTAAGTGTGAACCCCTCTAACCTTGAAAGTAGAACAGAATAAGGGAAGCACTTCTTTCCCCGCTGTTCGTTAATTTTAAGTTCAAGTCAAAGACGTTAAAGAAAACAATTGAAAAAAAAAAAAAAAAACAGCAGAGAAATTATCATTCTAACAAAGCAATGCAACTAACATTTTCCAGGACACATTTTTTGATGTGTCCCCAGCCCCACCACATGGGCTCCTATTCTAGTTTCTAGAAGTGATCCACAAACCCTTTAACCATGTAGAAATGGTGTGTGTAGGGGGCAAGTCTCTCATCTTTTAATGCAATCAAATTTCAAATGACAACACTGGCCCATGAAAGTAGGGATTAAAAGGATGCTAGAGGGATTATAAGGATGTTAGGAGCATCCAGAGATCCTAGTTTTCTTTTTAAAGAAATTCCACAGCTGCAAAAACACTGGGAACCACTGATCCAGGTTATCAGACATGTGATGCATTTCTAGACTCTCAGGCCAAGGCATTTCAATCTAAGTGATTACAATAATGAAGGGAAAAGGCTGTTTGGTTTTGATTCTGAATCTTCTCTCCCAAATCTATTGATTGATCCAAACATTCACACATCATAATGTAGCAAGAATAAGCTGGGAACAAAGACAGCATGGACAAGTTAGCTATTGCAATTTCCTCTCCTACCCAACTGGTGATGGTAGTTTAGTCGCTAAGTCATGTCCAACTCTCCTGACCCCATAGACTGTAGCCCGCCAGGCTTCTCTGTCCATGGGATTTCCCAGGAAAGAATACTGGAGTGGGTTGCCATTTCCTCCTCCAGGAGATCTTCCCAACAAAGGATTCGAACCCATGTCTCCTGCATTGCAGGCTGATTCTTTACCATTGAGCCACTTGGGAAGCCCCTCCTACCCAACTACCATCCCCCTAAATTCTGATAGCAGTCCCTACTCTAAATGTTTTGGATGTTAATTAAAGATGAAATGCACTATGGTTTGGAGGAGAATCTAATTCCAGAAGAGTCAATCACTGTGATCTACCCTAGGGAGAAAATCATAAGTTATTTATTTCTGTCCAATGACTGTTAACAGGCGTGTATTACACACAAATGTGAAAATAAAATAAAGCCTACATATAAACAGAAGTCAGTTCTTCTGGAAGAGAATTCAAGTTCTCTTCATGGGTATAAGAGCCAGAACTTGCTTTGATAACGTTAAAAGAAATACTAGAAGTTTTTAATAAAAAATTCCTTCTTACCTGCAAAGATAGATCTTCTAGGATATGTGATAGTGACCAAAAGTAAAAGGTGTAGGGGATCGGGTTTAATTTTTGTCACATTCTTGAATGCTTCATGAGCTCAGAGCTTATCTGTGTGTGTGTGTGTGCTAAGTCCCTTCCAGTTATGGTTCACTCTTTGTGACCCTGTGGACTGCAGGGTCCTGCCAGGCTCCTCAGTCCATGGGATTCTCCAGGCAGAATACTGGAGTGGGTTGCCATGCCCTCTTCCAGGGAATCTTCCTGACCCAGGGATCGAACCTGTGTTTCTGTATCTCCTGCATTGGCAGGCAGATTCTTTACCACTAGCGCCATCTGAGAAGCCCCAGAGTCTATCTACGGCCTGTCTGTTCCCTTCCACTTGACTGGAATACTGTCTTCTATGAGGAAAGGTCTTTATTTGCAATGGAAATGGCTGATCCAGAGCCTTCTGTGTACAGTTTCTCATCAGAGGTGTCTGACCGGCCTCTGGAAAGCACTGGGCTTTCTCACCTGCCTCTAAACCCTTCACAGTTGAAGGGTCTTGATGATATTTGAGAGGTTTTATTTGCTTTTTTGTGGCCCATCAAGTCAATGATCTGCAACCCGAAAAGTATGTAATTAGGCCATGACATGACCAAAGGAGTTGTTATATCTTGTCTTGTCACTGGCAAACATAGCTCCCCACATGGCTGTGACAGCCATGGTCTATTGGGTTTGGAATTTCCTTTAATATCTCCCCAACTCCTTCTTGGTCCAGTCTGTTGACTATTACAGGCTTGCTTCTTTTTCTAACGGCTTCAATTAAATTATATATTCAACTGACAGTGCCTAACACCAGTTAAGAAACCATTACAGATTATGGACCCAAGGCAACTGGTTCTTGAAACAAAAATTTGAGCACTTTTTCTCTCAGTGTGTGTGCATGTGTGTGTGTGTGTGTATGCATATGTGTAAATTAAAAATGAGAAACTCAGGGAATACATCAATCAGTAACAGACATATTACTTTTCATCACTGAGGGCTCTGTGTCCGTAAACACAAGTTCCCCAAATCACACTGATGCTACCATCAAGAACTACATACTCCCTCCTTCACTCTTCCCAGGCCATCTCAGTCCTCATCAAATAGAATCATTGTCCATCTGCAGAGCAGGCTGGCAGAAAATATAATTATCGTAGTTACTGTAATTTGTTCGGTGAATGCTCAATCAGAATTATTGATCCATAGGGAAAATAAATAAATGAGAGCATGAAATTCCACTCACTTTTTAATCACTAAGTTGCATCTTCGTTATGACTATTTGAAGCGGCAAACGTGCCTTAGCTCTGACTTTGTAAGAACAGCATAACAGCCAGGACCTAGGCTGACAGACACTGGACTTGAACCCCAATAGCGGGATTTCCCGGGGTGTACATCACCGTGCCTGGACCTGCTTCTCCCGCCCGGGCCTGGGAGTTCCACTGAGGATGCCTATGTGTGCCCTCCTTGTCCTTTGATAGTCCTAGGGGAAGCCTGTGGTCCTAGCGTCGTTACTGACAGGGCGTCCCTTGTCTGATGCGTTATCCCGTCTTAAACAATCACTTAAGTGGCCTATTTAAAATGATCCATCTTAAATGATCATTACACGGCTGCCCTCACTAAACTGCTTCCCTGATCAGATCATTTGTTCCAATGTGGTACTACCACCTGACAGACAGGAGTCAACTGCTGAAAAATTAACTTCAAAAGAAGAACCTACATGGTGCAAAGATTTAAAAAGTGGCAGGAAATGTCACCTAAGACTGCTCACTTTAAGAAAACCTGATTTATCAAAATCTGAACTTTTGAGGACTGATCAATTAAAGGACCTATGTAGTCCCTGAATACATGGTTTTCCATTAAAAAAAGAAAGAAAGAAACAAAGGAAAACAAACAAATTATTCCAGAACTCAGTGGATTCAAAAGGATTAGATTTGCACAGAATCCTACCTAGTCTATTTAAAAGTCATGTCTACAGCATAATCAGCTGAGTAGATTTGATGCTTACCTTCCTTAAACTTTGACTCTGGAATGGGTTAAAGAAAACAGATTCAAACCCTCAGATTCAAATTCTCAGATTAAAACGCTCAGATTCAAATGCTCAGATTCAAACTCTCAGATTCAGGTGGAACTAAAATAACCTAGATAGTCTTGGTTTCCTCCAAGCTCACTCTTGCTCTCCAGATTTAAAACTCTTAGTGGATAATGTTGTTGCTGCTGCTAAGTCACTTCAGTCGTGTTCAACTCTGTGCGACCCCATAGACGGCAGCCCACCAGGCTCCCCCGTCCCTGGGATTCTCCAGGCAAGAACACTGGAGTGGGTTGCCATTTCCTTCTCCAATGCATGAAAGTGAAAAGTGAAAGTGAAGTTGCTTAGTCGTGTCTGACTCCTAGCGACCCCATGGACTGCAGCCCACCAGGCCCCTCTGTCCATGGGATTTTCCAGGCAAGAGTACTGGAGTGGGGTGCCATTGCCTTCTCCAAGTGGATAATGTTACGGGAATATAAAATAAAATATGAATAATTGGAATTGAGGATTATGGAAATAAGAACATGAAAATAAAAACGAGAACATTTTATATAGTCCCCTTGATGTGCTGAATATTTCATAGGCAGTATCTTGAAACTTCCGAACCACTCTGTGAGGTGGAATCAATAAACCCATCACACATGATGTGATGGAAGACCGAGAAATGACTCCTCAAGGTTGCTCTACTAAGATGCTCAGAGCCTGGGGACTAAGGGCATAGACTTCACTCTCAAGCTGAACTGAGCTTCTTCTTCATCCTTCCCCAGTCTTGACTTCCCCATCTGTGAAATGGAGGTGGCAACATCAATTTAATAGGGTTGGTATGCCAAGTCCATGACTGTCTTTATAAAGCACCTTGAACAGTGCCAGTCATAGAGCAAGGGCTCCATACATAGCCACTGTTGCTATCACTGTTATTATCATAATTATTATAATTATCACAGAGAGGTGATCTGAATCAAAGTTTGCCCAGCTACTATATTAAACTTCAAGAAGTCTTAGGAAACAGTAAGAGTACCAAAGTCCTCTGTTTCCACCTAATGAGCATTTTCACAGGAGCATTTTCATATATATGGCAAATTTTATTGATAAAATTTTTTTTTGATCTGGCTTGTGTATCTTGGAAAATGAAATTTACAGACAGTACCTGTTTCCTTCTAGTTACCCTAAAGCTGTCTAGATTAATCAGCTTCACTTTCTCTTCCTGAGGGGACCCTGAGTCACTGGGGGAAAAAAACTGAACCAGTTAAGAAAGTAAACTTTAAACCAAAAATAAGGACAAGAATATAAATAAAAAATAAGAATAGATTATATACACTACTATGTATGAATGCATATTTTCAACCCAGTGTTCTAATTGAAAGCTGTACGTGCTATTCTGGGCACTGCAGTAAAAACGATATAAATACAGACATTAGCGACTCATTCCTATTACAAGTTCACAGAGCAACTTTTTCTTTTTTAAATTGCAGGACCCAGAAGAGCTCATCAGGATGAGTGAAAGTGTCGGTCACTCAGTTGGGTCTGACTCTGTGCGACCCCATGAACTGTAGCCCACCAGGTTCCTCCGTCTCTGGAATTCTCCAGGCAAGAAGACTGGAGTGGGTTTGCCATTCCCTTCTCCAAGGAATCTTCCCGACCCAGGGATCAAATCCAGGTCTCCTGCATGGCAGGCAGATTCTTCACAGTCTGAGCCACCAGGAAAGTCCAATGGATGAGTGAGAACAGTGGAAAAGATTAAAAGCTAAAACCAAGAACAACTTCAACAGAGCACTATCAATAAAAGATACAGAGGAGTAACCACTGCTTGCTGCTACGCTTTAACTCAACATGTTGGGATGTGTTTTGACTCTGGGTCCTGGTCTTAATTGTGGCTCTATCCTCTCTGGACACCCATGAACTAAGCCCTCAGGTCCTCGTCCATCTGAGAATTCTACTGTTGGCGTCACCAAGTTCTACAACACCCTCACTCTATTTTTCCACCGGTGGACTTCTCAAAAAGGATTGAAAATGTAAATAAAATATAATATGGAGTCTATCATAGAGTTGCCAACTTTTGCTTTGCTGAGGAAGAACATTCAAAACAAAACTGGATAAAAAAGGAGAAAGTAAAGCTGTTGTCATCCTTTCATACAAGAAAAGCTATTTTCACAGCATATGGGAAAGAAGCCTGGTTAAAGTCTGGCCATTCTCCGGACAAGAGAGTTGGTCACCATATTACACGGTCCATGGTTTTCTCCTGTCCTGGAAAACTAGTAAATATGTCATCAGAAGCAGTCACCTGGTCTTGAACTGGCCATGGGAGAGAGTATTAAGTCACTTCAGTCGTGTCCGACTCCTTGCGATCCTATGCCAGGCTCCTCTGTCCATGGGATTCTCCAGGCAAGAATACTGGAGTGGGTTGCCGTTTCCTTCTCCAGCGTTTCTTCCTGACCCAGGGATTGAACCCATGTCTCTCACATCTCCTGCACTAGCAGGAGGGTTCTTTACCTCTAGCACCACCTGGGAAACCCAGAGGAGATAGTGCTTCACACAAAGCACGAGTCCAAGGTCCTGAAATCCCTCATCGCACACATCACAGAGAATGGGTGCTTTTTAACCAGAAACAGTTTCAACCTTGATCTAACTCTGTCCACACAAGAGGAACAGGGAAAACTAGGAAACCTCCCTCCTATCTCTGCTTTTGCATGGTCTACCCTCGTTCAGGAATCCACAGGATCCAGAGATGAAGCTTTCAACAGAAAGAGTAAAACTGTGAAGTCCCTAAAGTATTACAATATTTAAAAATTAACCCTTCTACCAAAAAAAATTTGAAGGGTAAATTAAATTTTTCATTTCACGGTGCTCGTATATATGCTTTGTAGCCTGGCAACCCCTTAGTTTTTAGCCTATATGATTCGATAAATACTCCACAAAAAATGGTATATCATTTTAAATGCAATTATTAGCCTTATTTTAATGGCATTTCTCTATTATTTAATATAAATCCAGGAAGTAAAACATTCTAAAATAGTAGTGAGTACCCACAGGAACGGAAATCAACTCAAACCCCTTTAGTTTTTCAGTTTAGATCAAACTAAGGCTATACATAAGAATTTAGTTCTATGTCCTGGCGTGAAGCTTATTATGAGAGCATAGAGAGATAGTCTTTTCCTATCTGTCCATACTTCCTTCCTTCTTGCTTTCTTTCCTTTTTTCTTCCCTCTTTCTCTCTTCTCTTTTTCTTTCCATTCATCTACCTAACCACTTATGTACCTATCATCTACCTACCTTTCCATCCATCCATCCATCCATCCACCTACCCATCTATGTATGTAGGTACCTATCTATCTCTGTGCTGTGCTGTGCTACATCATTTCAGTCGTGTCCAACTCTTTGTGACCCCATGGACTGTAGTCCGCCAGGCTCCTTTGTCCATGGGGATTCTTCAGGCCAAAATACTGGAGTGGGTAGCCATTCCCTCCTCCAAGAGATCTTCCCAACCCAAGGATCGAACCCAGATCTCCCGCATTGTAGGCAGATTCTTTACCATCTGAGCCACCAAGGAAGCCCACGAATACTGGAGTGGGTAGCCTATCCCTTCTCCAGCAGCTCTTCCCAACCCAGATATCAAACCAGGGTCTCCTGCATTGCAGGCAGATTCTTTACCAACTGAGCTATCAGGGAAGCCCCTATCTATCTCTACCACCATATAATTTTAAATAGGTGATCTATAGATCAACCGCTCCATGACCCCAAAGACATGACTACTTATTGCTATTGAGTTTTAAGAAAGGCTATTAATCTATTTCTCTCTGACACAGAACCTATTATTTATAGGTTATGAGTATCACATTTAAAAGATGTTCTAGCATGGGGCTCATGACTGGCACAACTTGGCATATCCTGACCTCCTTGTATTAAGATTTATTTATCTAGACACGCATATAAGTCCTCCATGAGGTCCTAAGGCAGAAGTGTGTGTATGTGTTGTGTATACATATATTTTTCACATGTATATGTGAGCAATATATATATACAACATACATATATGTATATGTATGAATAGGCAGAGAGCAAGATTATTGATATTGATATTATGGCATTTTAATTGGGCTTCTATTAAGCTGTGATTAGTCAGTTGCTCAGTCCAACTGAGACACTCATGTCCAACTCTGTGACCCCATGGATTGTAGCCCACCAGGCTCCTCTCCATGGGATTTTTTCCAGGCAAGAATACTGGAGTAGGTTGCCATTTCCTCCTCCAGGGGATCTTCCTGACCCAGGGATCGAACCTGTGCCTCCTGAATTACAGTCAGATTCCTTACCACTGAGTCATTGGGGAAGCTCCTCTATTAAGCTGAGCTATATGAAATTGCCAATATTCTACCATTTGGGGCCCACAAAAATAGCGGTTTCATATGGGAGAGTCTAATGTTGCTGAAAAACTTAAAGGTCTCAAAAAAACAAAAAAAAAAAAGGTAGAAAATAAAACAACAAACAGAAGCCTGTTGCTTGCTGTCTCTTTTGCTCAGTCTAGAGGCACCTGTATGGCTGGGACTACTGCTGTAGGTCAAAAGCTGCTAACTTTTAAGGATCTTTATGGAAATGCAAGCGTCCATGAAAACAGTGGCCCAGGGTAACTAGCAGAGCACCTGGGTCGTCATGAAGTCTCAGAGCGAATGCCTCTACTAGTTTCTCCTCTAGCTGGTCTGAATTGAGTTCCCTTCTGCCCTAATGTGGAGGGCTGTTTCCATGCACTGTGTGTTAGGGGATGTTAGGATGTTCGGCAAGCAGGGCAAGCATGACGGATGTCTGCCTTTTTGGCGTGGTAACATTGTCATCAAAGCTGTGTACACATCAGACACGTTTACCCAAATACCTGTAGAGTGATTCATCGAAAAGGAAATCTTCCCCTCTCCCTCCCTGCCTCCCAGTTTGGCTGCTCAAAGATGCAACAAGGACCAGGTGAGAAGACACAAAGAAACCAAAAGCCAGTCAATCAAGAGAAGCCTGCCCCCAGGCTTCATTCAAGCAAGCCATTCATCGAGCTAATGTGGTGATGGACCTGTCCAATCCAGAACATACCACAAACACATCAGCAACACCAAGTAACATGCAATGACCAGATGATCATCGGCCCCACTGCCATGCTTTGATCGGTTCAAGCTCAGAAAACCATCTCCCTTGAGAGTCCAGATAGTTGGCTTTCCACAAATCAAAGTGAGATTAGAAGATTTGAGGTGAAGTCAAAGGCTTACCAAATCTTTCCTGAATGCCCAAGAAAGACATCTGCCTATTGCCACTCAATTCGTCAATGAGCCTGCAAAATTACCTAGTCTAGTCAGGTCTTTTTCTTTGGGGGGAAATCACTGCCCACACCAGATGGTCTTCCTTCCGGAGGTCGGCATTCAAGAAACTCTCAGGGTACTCCGAGATAATCATGGTGTGATCATTTAACCGAGAAGCTGATGGGCAGGGAGTTAACGAGGTGGCCATCAACGAACTTCTGGCCAGTCCTGAGGTTACTGGAGTTCAAGATTTTCCAAAAGACCCCTGAATCTTTAATTTGATGAGGGCTTAATTTGTGCTGATAAAAGGTAAAATTCTACCAACTGGGGACATCAAACTTCTTTCCCTTTCAAGATGTTTGAGAAGTGAATCTCATGATTAGAAAGCTTGTTGTGGTTTCTCCTTGGATCAGGTTGACAGCCAGTGAGTGTGACCCAACAGTCTCTGTTCCTTCTGATTTTATTTCCTATTTTGAAGGCATTTCTTTGGGTTAAGAAGCTTTTCTCTTTGTCATCCTGCCTGTCTTGTAGAAAGTAGGTACTAAGAGTCTCTCCCTACTGATATTATCCTGTGATGGAGTAAAAATAAGTGATTACACAACTTCCCTGAGATAACTCTAGATTCTTGCCATCTCTAACTGACTGGAAAGCTCTTCTGATAATTTCACATTTTCCCCTAAACATGTGTCTTCTCTTGAAGGGTCTTCCTCCTCTTTACCTGCTTACTAACAATAAATGGAAGTACCACCATTTCATAGATACATTTTACAAATCAAACCAGAAACATAATCTTTAAGATTGTTTTCTGGTAATTTTATCTATGTGTGCATTTCTCTCGATGCAATATTTCCATAAGTAGCAAGTGAAAGAGGACTAGTAATCAATTTCCACAGCAACCAAAAAGACCTAATGTGCAAATTTCTTTAATGAACAGCAAGAGGCCAATTATATGGACAAGAGTAGGTTTAGTTGGTCTCTTCAACTGAAACTATTACACCAAAGTGGGAACTGCAGAGTTAGTCAAGATTTACCAAACCAAGAATGAGGGCAATTTTTCAGTAGGACAGGTTGCCAGTGAGAAATCTTAATAATATTAAAATAACAGATTTCCTACATATATTTGCATATATGGTACCCCCAAGAGTAGCAAAATTTTAACTTATTTTGTAAGGCAAATGCAAATGGAGATGGCCAGATCCTCAAGTAATTCTATCTAAGAATAGTACTAAACACTGTTGGTTTTTTTTCAAATGTCTATTTTGGTCATATTAAAGAAAGTAATTTAAATTATATTTTTGTAATTAACCTTTTTTCCAGCTTGGGGATAGATGCACTTATACCAAGCAGCAAGATTAAAAAAAAAAATCAAAGACATAAATCTGTTTAAGATTCTTATAATTATGCAGCAGGCTAAAGTTACTATGGTTATAATTATATACAAAGTGGGTGTTGGAGAATTTAGCATCGAGAGATATTTTCATAAAAATAATTAAGGGTTGTAGATGAACCACATTACAATTGACACTCTGTGAATATGCAGTGTGCAGAATTTAATAGAATTAAGCCTTTTCATTTGTAGAATGATCTTGAGAATTTCAAGACTGTCATCATTTTTATTAGCTTTTTTGACCCTCTCAATTTCCCTAATTTAGTGTCAAAGTGTATTGAAGATAGCAACTTTCATAAAACATATTTTGCATCCTAGCAACGGATGATTGGGTAACTGGATAATTTAAGTATTTAGAACTGTGTGCTGACAATTGTTTGGGTTTCTCTGGAAGCTCCCTCCAGACTTGAGAGCTCTCGATGGCTGTTTATAAGAATAATAGGAAGTTATAGGAATAATACCTGCATACAATCAGATAACAGATCTCAACTCTGTCTTGCCAAAGAGCTATTTGATCATGAGTTTTTATGCCTGGGGTTTTCAAAGTGTGACATTGAGGGTTCAGGAATTTCTTTTGCTTTCGTATACCTCCGAAGAAGTCTGTAGTTACAAAGAACTAAGGATACATCTTGTGAGAAATGGAATGGAACTGCAGAGAAAGCATACCACAGCAAACTAAGAGAGGAACTGAGTCACAAGAGATCCGAGGGGAGACCCAGAGTCTGCCAACACTCCCCATTCACGAGTCCAAGACACCGCCTGCTTACCTGTCGAACCCAGCATGCCTCAGCCACACATGCAAACTGTTACCATTACTGTTTTATTCATGAAACATAGTTTTAAATTAAAGGAGTCATTACCCAAAATAAGCACCCTCCATGACATTTGTGCATGCAGAGCATCTGAACATTCACATTTATGTCCTCTGAAAACAGAGCCAACAATTTGCATTCAATATGGAAACGCACACTTTCTTTTTTTTTCCAAAGCACTTATACGAAAATAGCTGTGGCTTGCCATTTCAGAAACCGAGTCATCTGTTAAGCCTGGGTAATGGGTAATAGAGCTCCTCCAACCCCCAGCCCTCACCCCCCCCGCCATCCAGTCCTGACTTCTGAGTTTCTTAAACCTACTTCAGTCCCTTCCGCTGCCAGTCTTCACATGTGGTGTGCATTACAAATAAATGTTGGCTTATGTTCATAGGCACAGGGTCTGGGCATTGCCAAAAAGAAAGACTCTCCTGATGAATGCCAGACACACTGCCCATATTCCTTCAGGCAGGATCTTAAAAGGCAATAAAGGAGAATGGTTTCCTGAATGTACAAAGGTGTAAAGAAGGGAACTGAGGTGTTGAAAATTGAGGTAAACCCTGTGGGATCCTCTCTTGGCTTTCGTCCTATGAGTTACATGAATCCAGGATTTTACAGAGAAGTCCAGGAGAAGGTTGTACAAGGGGTGTATTTTGTGCATGCAGGGCGTGCTGTCAGAGGAACTGTCAGAGGAAAAGCAACTTTGCACGGACCCACCGTCTTTGTGTCTTAGCAGAGAGGGCGAGCGATCAGAGCGAGCTAGGCGTCACTGCGTCCTGGCGGCCCCGTGCTGACCTTCACCGTGAGACCTAACTTTTGGGGCACTGCCTTCCCCAGCAGTCATGCATTTGCACCGAGACCACACGAGAGGCTCGCCTCCCACCAGCTAAGTTCATTTCCAGGTAATAGTCAAGCGTGAGAAGGAAAGCCCTTACCTGTCACTGTAGGCAGCGGCAGTGGCAGGGGTGGGCTGGGCGTAGCGGTATGCAGCATAACCACCCTAAAACACAAGGAGAAAGCAGGCTTAGGAACTCAGAGGGGGCTGACTCAGGGTGCCTGATGGTGAGACCCCAGCAGAACAGCAGTGACCCACATCTAGCGAACTCAAGTGGAGGTTAATGAAAGCTTAGTACCAAAACACGCGAGAAAGATGTGGGGTGGACTACCAGCCCCAGCTGGATGTTAAAGATTAGCAGTTGTAAGCAGGAACCCAGAGACCCTCTGAAGGAGATGTACCTACATGTTAATTAATGGTAATCATTTTGGGGTGCAGAGGATTATGGGAGATTATTTAAATGCTTTTTCTACTTTGCTGAACTTTCCAGATTTTCCAAAGTGAGTATGCTTTACCTTGGTTTATCAGTTATCAACTTACATCTTATTCAAACCATCTTTGATTACGTCCTTAAAAATCCAATACAGGTCAAGCTAATGCCCTGCTATCTTTGATATTTATTAATGTTAATGTCTTTGATATTTACTTACAAAAATAAGATAATCCTTTGATTGAAACTGTGTTAGGAGTCTCTTGCATATGTAGTTGTTCAACCACTAAAGCAACGAAAGAAGATTGTCTCTAGCTTTTTAAATGTCACATAATGATTAAAAAAAAGGAATCTTGAGCATTGCTTAAAAATTCTATCTTTTCAGCTCAAGATATCACACTGGTTCAAATGGGGAATTTGTTTGTTGTGGAAAATATGATAAAGCCTTCCAATTTGTAAATGAAATCATTAGGAGAGAGAAAAAAATTGGAGAAAAATAATTAACATTTAGTTGTATGTACCAGTAATTGCAATTGTTCAATTAAGCAGAGGACAAGCAAATGGGCATATTCGAAAGGAACTGTGTTCAGTGGAGCACTGATTATCAAACTGTGAAAATAACAGAACTCCTTGCTCAGCAGACCACAGTGATACATCAACCACTGTTGAATGATCTTAGTACAGTTAAAGGGATCCAGTCTCCACTGATAACACGGGGGCCATTCAGGTTCTAAATAGAATATATAGTCCTACGATCCTCTGGGAGAAGGGTTCTCACCCTTGCTGTGAAGCGGCAATTCAGGACACAACCATGTCAGAGGGCTTCTAATAGCAAAATAACTGCATGTTGGGGGGATTTAATGGTAGTATCTTGAGTAAAGCAGTTCATTATTCTTGGCTCCACATACAGCATAGAAGACAGATGAATGAGAAAACTGCAAGAAGCATCTATCAGAACAGTGATAGGTACAGTGGTCTCTGCAATTTATTTCTACTCTTTGCCAATCATAACCAACTTTCAAAGCAAATTTTCTATCACTTACGTGGGCATTCCAAAAAGCTAGTTTCTCCTTAATCAAGCTCCTTCTTTGGATCACTCTGGAGAAGACACCTCCAAGACATTCTGACAGATAATCACGCATAATTTGGAGCCAGTATTTTTACTTTTTTAAAAGTCTCCCTTGAAAAACAATGTGAAAGTTAAAAAAAAAAAAAAAAGGTCTTAGCCAGAAACCACCTGGTGTTCCAAACACCATGTTCTCTAATTAGGACGGAGAAACTCATTAAATGTGCCGAGGAGCTGGGAAACCAAAGCATTTGTCACAGGGAGCACCGAGCTCCAGGTACAGACTGATGGGCTGAGGGGAAATCGGCTCACCCGATTTCTGGAGCCAGTCTTTTCATCAGCTTGCCCATCTCCTCGCCTTTCATCAGGCATTCGCAGAAACACAGGTGTGCACGCACGCACGTGTACTGAACTTAATGAGGTAGGGAGGGGCTGGCACTGACTTCCTGATGGCTCAGAGGCATTAGCTGCCACCAGCTGAAAACTCTGAGTGGAGAATGTGAGCATGCGCGTGCGCGTCTGTGTGTGTGTGTGTGTGTGTGCGCGCGCGTGTGTGTTTTCTGTCACTCTCAGACTGAAAAACAAAAGTTACTGTAAAGCGCATTGCATCAAGGGCCATGTCAATCAATCATGATGTGCCGACTGTAAATTTGGTTCCCGGAAAGACTTATAGCAACATCCTACTTGCAAAACCTCTTTGAATTCTGGAGGACTCCCTCAACTTCTGCAATGGTTTCTGTCAATGGAAGTAGGTAGCAATTTTGATAAGTGGGGAAAACTATGGCAGTGCAAACAGAATATACCTAAAATGAACCTCACTGACTGCGATGGTTTAGTCACTAAGTCCTGTCCGACTCTTTTTGACCCCATGGACTGTAGCTCACCAGGCTTCTCTGTTCATGGGATCTTCCAGGCAAGAATACTGGAGTGAATTGCCATTTCCTTCTCCAGGGGATCTTCCCAACCCAGGGATCAAAAAGCCTGGGTCTACCTGCATTGCAGGTGGATTCTTTCCTGACCCAGCCAGCAGCAGCCCCTCACTGACCACTAGGTTGGCGCTTATTGCATTGGTATAAAATGGAGGAGTGTACACCTGGGATCCTTCTGAACAACTGAGGGGCTTGTCTATGAAGCTTTGGGAAGGATCCATTCTCTATTTGCACATGTATTAACCATTTAGAGAAAACAAGTATGGGCTTCCATGTAAGACAGGCACAAGAGGTCAAAGTCCTGACATTTATCTTTGCTATTTGAGTATGTTTACAAGTATTCCTGATTCATGAGTCAAGGTCATAGTTTGGTAAAGTCTGTGGAACCGGTGGAGAGATTTTGACCTTGGTCAGTGATCTCCTAGGTGTCCAGAAGACTTGATGATGAACACAAATGTTCTATACTTGCACTGTCCAATATGGTAGCCACTTGTCCTAAATGTCTACAGAAATCTTGAAATGTGGGGGCTACAACAAATGGCTTTTTAAATTTATTTAATGTTGAATTCATTTGAATTAAAATGTAAGCCACCACATGGAGCTGGTGGCTACAGTACTGGACAGCCCAGGTCCAAGTGATCCCTGGAATTTGTAGTAATTGGACAGAGAAAAAGGGGTAGATGGCTTGACGCCTCTGCTCCTATATACTGCATCATCTTCCTTTGCGATTCTTCTTCGGCATGGAATCCATTTAAGGGGAAAACCAGAGTTGCATACTGACTTGGTGCATGCATGCACACACTGTAAAATGATTAAAAAAATTACAAATTGCTTTAATTTGCCTTTCTAACAGGTGATTTTAATCAATTTTATTGCCCATATTTTGCAGCTTGCCGAGTATAGCCAAAGCTTCAGCAAGGTTCTGGGGTAATGTTTGAAAAAGAAGTGCTCACTTTCATTTGTGGTCATCAAAACACAGTCTACCTTAAAACTGATCCTTCCAGACCTTAGGACAAAAACAAAAATGCGTCCTTGACAGATTTTTCCCACCACCAAAGTAAAGGTGAAAAAGAAAGAAAAGGAATGACAAGCACACAATAGTTCTATGCTCCCTACTCACAAAATATAATTTCACATGCTGGGCATCAAAATAGACATGTGATCGTATAGAAAATGTGTATTTTAAATGGTCATTATGGATTTCCCCCTCCCACCCCTGCCCCCACCACCAGAGGCAACCATCAAAGATATTGATTCACAGGCTTGGGAATACTTCCTTTGTTAGCAAGACCTCTGGAGGTCCACGGGGGGAAGTTATCAATTACGTACTTTAACGATGCTCCAATGAAACATTTTCAAAACTGTGCTTGGTGGGATCTTCATCAAGGGAAAGGCAAGGTTTCATGACCACATAGGTTTGGGAGATGCTGAGTTAAATGAAATGAAACTGGTTACTCATTTGTGGAACTTTGTAAAGCAGTATTAATGAGCTCTGTGGATCTCCACTGCATCACCAAGTGGTTTGATGATGGAAATCACATTTTTAACTTGAGAGCATACTTTTGGAAAAAAAAGTTCAAATATCCAAATGGCAAACTGCTGAGGAAGTGAGATGAAATTTTTGTACATCTGTGGGGACACGGGACTTCCTCCTTTCTGAGAATATTCAAGGATCTCACTTTGTCTAAAACAGGTGGATTAATGATATACGTAAAATTTATTCACTCTAATGACACTTGCTGCTGCTGCTGCTGCTGCTGCATCGCTTCAGTCATGTCCAACTCTGTGTGACCCCATAGATGGCAGCCCACCAGGCTCCCCTGTCCCTGGGATTCTCCAGGCAAGAACACTGGAGTGGGTTGCCATTTCCTTCTCCAATGCATGAAAGTGAAAAGTGAAAGTGAAGTCGCTCATTCGTGTCCAACTCTTTTTGACCCCATGGACTGCAGCCCACCAGGCTCCTCCGTCCATGGGATTTTCCAGGCAAGAGTACTGGAGTGGGGCCATCGCCTTCTCCGCTAATGACACTTACAAGAGCATTATTTCCAAACTATAAAATCCTTCATATAAATCACTACTCTTTAACTTATCTGCATAATACATACAGCTGTTTTTGAAGTCCAGCTTTTCTTAAAAGGTGAAAATAAATGCTTATCTCAGAAATTTTAATTATTTGGTTCTCTCCTTAGTCCAAATACCCATTTGTTTCATATTAGATTTCTTATTAAAACTTGATTAATCTCACTGGAAAAAAAAATGTACTTTCTTAATTGACTTAATACTGAACAAAAGGGACAATCTCAGGTTAAAGGGAAACCTGTGTAATAAAATTCCCACTGATCATTTTAGTTTTACATTCTTCTTTCATTTTATTTGACAGTTTTTGTGTTGGTTATAGACAAAATTTGGAACTTAGCCAGCTACATGCCAATGCAGGTGTTGGTTTTTGCTTCCCTCAAGTTTGAACAAGTTTGTTCATTTGGGGTTGTTTCATCAGTGAGAAATAGGTTTGAGAGTTATGGCAGAAAATGTGAAATAAATTTATAAGAAGCTACAGTGTATACTGATCCTTGATGCTGAATTATAAAAGGGTTTTGGTTTAACCATCCCCGTTGACTCCAGGAAATTACTAAAATTTTTTTCAGACAATTGGTTCAATGAAAGCCTTGGATTTTTTTTCACTGAGTTTATGTTCACTGAAGCCAGATACATTTTAAGCCAAGAAAGAAACAGCCAAGCCCAATCTCAATTCTGATACACACATAATCTAGCAAAGAGGGGAAAAAAAGATTTCAAGATGAGTGTCTCTCTTCTAGAAGAATTGATATCAAAACTGGAAAATTCAGTTCAGTCTTCCCTCCTTCTATGTTAGAGAATGTCTCCCCTCCCTCCCCAGAATTGTCTTGTTAGTAGGATTTCACAGCAAACCCACAATCAATAGTGATGAGTTTTTCCACCAGCCAGGATTTCATACCTGCAGCAATTTATTGCCATACACAGGCTCTTGATACACTACTCTATAAGGAAACAGAAATGTAATGTTTTCAATGCAAAAATGAAATAAATAAAGAAAATGCATAAGTCAGACAGAAATTCCAGAGCACTTCATTTCCAAGTTTGCTTCTCTTTTGTCACTAAGACCTAGCATGACCCATTAAACCAAAAGAAGGACCAAGGAATGCCGAACATTTTTGAGCCACGAATCTCTGTAACTGAGAGTATCAAGCAGATGGGGGTGGGGATCAAACCACCCTCATTGCATTTGTGTTATAATCTGCGTGTATTTTTAAAGAAGGAAAAAGGATACTTTCATGGCTTTTTTCCCTTCCAAGCATATTGCATGCGTGCTAAGTCGCTTCAGTCGTGTCCAACTCTTTGCGACCCCATGGACCACAGCCCACCAGGCTCCTCTGTCCATGGGATTCTCCAGGCAAGAATATTGGAGGGGGGTGCCATTTCCAAGAGTTCAAATTAACTTGCTCTCTCATTTCTCTCTTTATCTCATGGTTGGATTTCTTGGGCACACCTGAGGATTTAACTTTGATGCCAAATGATGGAGGCAGTTAAGATGACAGTAACTGTATCAACACCTTTTAAAAAAATACCTTATAATTTTATTTGTCAATTATACTTCAGTAAAGCTATAATGTAAAACAAACAAACATGACCTATGGTGACTACAAATTATTCTTTTTTTCTTTTTAATGCCTTTATTTTTTTCTTAATTTAATTTCAAATAATAATAGATAGAGCAATTGTACTTCAGGAAACAATGAATCAGATCAAAGCTACTAAAGCTAATTTTAACATATGTGACTGGAAACATTACTTGTGTGGGTGTGTGTGTGTGTGTTTGTGTGAGAGCATGGGGGCATGAGTACGCACGGGTCTGGAAAAGCTTCTTTGAAGATGGATGTCATTAACCCACCATCACTTCATTCAGGTCCAAATACTCACAAGGTCTCAGCAGAACCCTTGGACAGACTGGGGAGCAGTTTGGGATGTGACAGTGATTCGTGAATGAGGCTGATTTTTTCCCGTGAGTGGTTCTAGTTGGAAGTGAAGTGTTCCAGTTCCAAGGCAGACATCAAGGTGATTGAACAGTTTAACAGATGTAGGGACCTGCCTGATAAAGGCGTGTGTGTGTGTATACATATAGTGTGTATATTTTAAGGAACTTCTTTGTGGTCCAGTGGTTAAAATTCTGCACTTCCAATGCAGGGAGCATGGGTTCAATCCCTGGTCAGGGAGGTGTGGTGGGGGGAAATATATGTGCATGAGTGTGTGTGTGTGTGTGTGTGTGTGTGTGTGTGTGTGCAGCTTTCCTGGTAGCTCAGCGGTAAAGAATCCGCCTGCCAAGCATGAGACCCAGGTTCGATCCCTGGGTCAGAAAGATTGCCTAGAGAAGGAAATGGCAACCCACTCCAGTATTCTTGCTTGGAAAATTCTATGGACAGAGGAGCCTGGTAAGCTACAGACCATGGGATTGCAAAGAATCGGACATGACTGAGCAACTAAACAAACAACAATGAAGAATATGGGATTGGTTAGCCCATCCCTTCTCCAGGAGTTCTTCCTGACCCAGGAATCGAACCAGGGAAGCTCCTAGTTCTACTGAGCCTTCCCTTTTAATTTAGAATTCTACGTCTGAGGAACTATGCCTATAGAAGTTCCCCCATCTCTCTCTGTCATTTGAATACTTCAAGTACAGATATTATTCCCTGTGACCGGTCCAGCTTACACACTCTCCATTATCCTCTCACTTCTCACCCTCCTCCTTGCCTGTCTTTCACCACATTCTCAAGTTTGCTCAGTGGAGGCAATGATGTCCTTCTGTTGGCCTAGGGCATAAGGGTTGAACTTTGCAATTTGATCCATTTCATGGGCTCAAACCACAGTGTCAGTGAAGATGTCTGGGCAAAAGATTTCATCTCTTTTCTGAAAGAAAATGTCTCCTCCTCTGGGGAAAAAACAATGGAGGTGATGGGTAATAAGACTGCTCCTTGATTAGGACCAGGACACAGATGGTAAAGAATTTGCCCGCAATGCATGAGATCCAAGTTTTATCCCCAAGTCAGAAAGATCCCCTGGAGGAGGGCATGGCAACCCACTCTAGTATTCTTGCCTGGAGAATCCCATGGACAGAGGAGCCTGGTGAGCTACAGTCCATGGGGTTGCAAAAAATCAGACAGGACTGAGCAACTAACACACTTGATAGAACCCTGTGCACAGAGAGTGAGGTGATGTGGAGTGTGAATATCATGTTTCTTACACAGGAGACACTTAACTTCCGGATGAGCTGTTGCCTTGCCACCTGGTGACTGACCAGAACCCCCAAGCTGGCCCACACAGAAAGCAAAGTCTCAGGAATAAACACTTGGGGGTTTTATCTGGAGAATTTCCATTTTCCATGTTCCAAAAACTACTGACACCTCTGTCCTGAGCTCAAACATCACTGAAATGAGGTTGCCTCTTGAAGATCCATGGATGGCAGAGTGACATGAATTCAGAAATAATGTATAGAAGTCACGGTGTCACCCAGAACCTCTTTATAATGGGATCTAGGCATGATACAAAAGTGCCCTGGAATCTTATCCAGACATATTTGCTAGATAGCCTCACAGTTGCATTAAGTGTAAGAAAGCTTTGTTGTGGTTGTAGCCCACCAGGCTCCTCTGTCCATGAGATTCTCCAGGCAAGAATACTGGAGTGGGTTGCCATTTCCTGACCCAGGGAACTAACCCACGTCTCCTGCATTGGCAAACGGATTCTTTACCACTGAGTCACCAGAGAAGTCCTGTTAGGAAGCTTAGGGCTTTTTCAATAAAAGGGAGTAAGGTTAATATTTATATTCTGTATCATCTCTCTCTCTTTTTCCTATCCTTTCTTTCCTTTCTCCTAGTGCTCAGAACTCTGTTATCTTACTCTAGTTTCTACTGAGAGCTTGTCGGGTCTTTTTTTTATATCTAGTTCTATTATCATGTCCTTTCCTCCATTTTCAATAGTTATCTTTTGATCTAATTCCATATTCTTTGCTATCTCCCTGAGTGGGTGAAGACACATGTCCTGGCTAAGTTTGGTTCAGCAACCCTTATTTTCAGCTCCTCGATCAAGGTTGGCCTTATGAGATCTCTAGCTTCACCCTTCAGTCTAATGGATTGCTTTGCAAGTCCAAGGATCGTGGTTCTTCAACTTTCAAACAGTTGATCCTATCCATGTGTTGCCTCTCCTATTATTTCTATATTTCTTCATTAACCTAGTCTACTTTTTCTTCTTTTTCTATTAAAGTATGGTTGATTTGGGCTTCCCTGGTGGCTCAGTGGTAAAGAATCTGCCTGCAGTGCAGCAGACACAGGTTAGATCTCTGAGTCGGGAACATCCCCTGGAGGAGGGCATGGTAACCCACTCTAGTATTCTTGCCTGGAAAATCCCATAGACAGAGAAGCCTGATGGGTACAGTCCATAGGGGCGCAAAGAGTTGGACATGAGGGCTGAGCAACTGAGCACAGCACAGAGCTGATTTACAATTCTGTGCCATGGCCTGCTTTTTAATTCAAAGGAGTTTATGGAAATATGTGCCACTTAGCAATGACTGAATGTGTAGGTTTGATAGGCTAGTTATGGAAGCTCAATTGCTACCTTTTCAAATAAGAGTGTGTGTGTGTGTGTGTGTGTGTATGCCCCAGGTAGAAGAGACCCAGGTACTGACCTCTGTGACCCTCCTTGCTGACTTAGAAGACCTCTCTGTCCTCTGGTGAGTAGCCATATGCACTGGGTCAGAGCAGGGCAGGCAGCCTTTTTCCTGCAGAGCTGGGCTTCCCAGCAAGATAATTTTTCTTTGCACTCAGCCCAAAGGAGCATCCCTGGTTTTTAACCTTCGTTTCTGGCTCACAGCATCTTATAACACATCCACTGCCTCCAGGTCCGTCAGGGTATCTATGATCATCACTGTCTTTTTCTCTCTCTCTCTCCTCAATCCTCTCTTCCCTGCAAAGTTTAAGAGGAGCTATTTCTACAGAGGAGGTTCTGACTTACTAGTTACAGGGATCCGTGCAGGTCTTTCAAATGCTATTTGCTTCGGCAGGGCTGGGAGATGCCTGAGGGCTCCACCATGATGTGGGAGGGATGGGGACCTTGGGCAACAAAGAGGAGCATGTGCTGGAGAAAGTGGGGTGTGTACAAAAGGTCAGTGGTCCTGGCTCCCATGCTGTTGTCTGGGTTGCTCTGATCTACTGTCAAGACAGAACTATCTGAATAGGAAGAAGTGGAGAGCAGACTCCCATTATCTCCCTTAAAAGTAACTGAAGCCGGAAGCTTACAACTCTGCCCAGTAAAATGAAAAAAGAAACAACTGATTTAGACCCAGTAGAGGTGACCAGTTTGTCTAAGACATGTCCCAGATCCCCTCAGGATGGCCCTAGACCTACTCACTGCGCATTATTTTTAATGAGATTGAACGAGCCAGCCACAAACTTCCTTTAAATAAAAATAGAACCTTGTGTGTCTTTTTATGAACCTCTTTAGTCATCATTTCTTTTTTTTAAAAAGGGAGCAGGGAGGACATTTCCAGTTATCTGAACATAGCTGTATCTCAAAGGAGATGTAGCTGTATCTCAAGGGCTTGTTGCTGCTGTTTAGTCGCTGAGTCATGTTCGATTCTTTGCAACCCCTTGGACTGTAGCCCACCAGGCTCCTCCATCTGTCGAATTTCCCAGGCAAGAACAATGGAGAGGGTTGCCATTTCCTTTTCCAGGGGATCTTCTTGACGTGGGGATCAAACCCGTGTCTACCGAACTGGAGGCAGATTCTTTACTGTCTGAGCCACCAGGGAAGCACCAACTAAGTCCTTACTTCCTCCATATGCATGCTCCATCCAGAAGCTACCCTAGGGGAAGGGGATAGATTGATGTTTGTGATCAGTGGATATCTGAGGATATGGAGGAGGGCCAGACTCTTTAGCCCCTGCCTGTTTCTCTATTTAAAATGGTACAAACTCAAAGCTTGGAAAAAGAGGACTTGAGAAGGAGTGGATGGAGGTAGACCCACAAAAAGGAAACTGGTTGTTCCCTGGGTGAATAAAAGACAGGTAGGTTGTTCTTTCATTTTATTAAGGGGAAAAAAAAAAAACTAACCCACAGATTATAATAAATATACTTAATATAATAATAATAAAACCCAAGTTTATCATTGATGGAGATTAATACTCTGGCTCAAAATTGTAATTATTTGAAATTCAAAGGGAAGAAAATTAAATAACTAGCATCTTTCCTATTTTCTAGTAAATTGCCTCAATTTGATCAGGAATATGGCTATATTTTTCTTTGTTATCTAGTCTATAAAACAACAAATACGATTCCACTGAATTTATCTGAGGTCACTCATAATGAAAATAATGATGTGATTTAGAAGATATCCCCCATTTCTTTTAAGTTGTGTTTATTCCAAGTCATTTTCATAACACTGATGCTAATATCATACCATCAGTGAATAACTACCTCTAGATCAAGTTAGATAAATTTAATTATGGCCCCATAATGAGAAACATCCTCCTTTTCTCTAAAAGTGAGAAGCTTAATAAAGTGGTACCATTTAACAAACAATCCTAAATAGGCCTAATAATTCTAAGTCAGGTAACTGTTTTGGGGAAATAGAGGGAAATCAGGGGTTGAAAAACATAAGAGTTGAATGCTCAAATGGATCTATATCTTGTTAGGAGATGTTTCTTACTAAAACCATCAATGTGGGGAAAGAAAGAGAGAAACAGGGACTTGAGGGGAATCTTTCTAGGGCTGTCGTGATAAATAATTCAATGTATACAAGAAAACATTAAAAACATTAGCCATGAAAATATCTTTTCACCCTCTACAGCTGGTAACTACAGCTGTCATCTTAAATATTAGACTGAAAACACAGAGACCCCAGTTGGGCATTTGGGAGAGAATTTCTTTTCGCAGCAAAGTCTTTAATTGGACACGGGGAAAAAAGTCAGTATTTTATTTATTTTGAATAAATACAACTCTTTTATTCTGAAATGAATCAAGGAGTTCATTCCACTCACTCAATAGCACGACGGCTACCATGAGCAGAAGGCCGTCTGTCCTCCGAGACTTTGACTCTTTCCCACGGGAAGCGGAAATAGGTGACACCCAGCTGAGAAATCGCAGCAAACTTGTAAAAAGAATGACTCCGGCGAGAAACAAGGGTGGCATGCATGTTAATGGATACTTACATAAATGTCTGCACCATAAAATCCATCCTGGTAAACAACACTGCAAGGGTGCACACACAAAGAAAAACATTCATATTAGTGCGCTTCCCCATGCACACACACCAACCCCTGCACCGGCCAAGTTAGTCTGGTCACAAGGGCCAGCCGAGACGCAGGAACCGGGGATCGTTTCCACACTGGTTAAGGAGGCTGGAGACAACGGCAGTCTGTCAGACTGAGAAAAAATGAAGCTGGGGTTCGGTGGGGGCCCAGAATCAGGACACGGAGGCAATGCTGTGCTGGGTAGTGGACTTTCCAGAGGGGTGCAGATGCAGAGAGGATTCACGCATGTTTCAAGTGGCCCACGCTGATACGAGGATCGTATTTGCATTCAGCCAAACCCCTAGCTCCTTCCCAGAAAAACAAATCATCTGCTTAAAATATATGATTGATAAATATAGGGGTACGGATGTCACGCTTTCAATATGGATTACAGCTGAATGATCTCAGGGGAGCTGAGATCCAAAGGATTTCAGAGATTTTCTTCTATATTCTTTCACACTCTAGTATTTCATACTCTAATATTTGGTAATTCCATGTGCCCCTCTATTATGGGAAAGGGAGGGGATTATCTCTAGTTATATGGTCTGTGAACAGGTATACAGATGTGTGCAATGACACAGGTGGGCATTTGTGTATGTGTGTGACTCATGTACATGTATGCATGTATGCTTGCTCAGTGGCATAGTCGTGTCCAACTTGTGACCCCATGGACTGCAGCCCACCAGGCTCCTCTGTCCATGGGATTCTCCAGGCAAGAATACTGGCGTGGGTTGCCATTTCCTTCTCCAGAGAATCTTCCCGATCGAGGGATCGAACCCTAGTCTCCTGCATTGAAAGGTGGATTCTTTCACCATGGGGCCACCCAGGAAGCCCCCAGATTTTTGCGTATATGTATGTTTGTTAGTTTGTACATGTAAATGCACGTGTGTGCATATGTTTATGAATGTAGATAGTGTGCATATGATGCATGTAGTAATACGTGTTTGCACATCTGTGTGTCTGTGTACTCACATGTCACCAGTGTGTACATGCCTATGTCTGTGTGTAGATTCACATAAATTATATCCAGACTGAGCAGAACCGCACGTGATGGCTGAACGAGCCAAGCCTCACAGCGGCTCTCTGATCCCTGTCCACAGAGTCATGCCAGAGAGAAGGGACTTCACAGGAGGGGTAAATAAAAGATCCTGGACTTCTCCAGAAGTCTCATGGTTTACCTTGAGCGAAACAGCCAGAGAAAGAAGCTCTGTAACCCTGGGAAACCAACGTACAATTCCTAAGCATTGAAACGGGTTCAGTGAGGACCCCACATAGCCTTCACACCTCACAGGCTTTTGCCAAGATCCCAAGACGTCTCAAATATAAAAATGCGAGTTTCTAAAGGCATGTTTTCCAAAGGGTAACTGTTGTTATTACAACCTTCCCATGGAGTTTACAGATGATTTATGATTCTGGCAAAGGACCCATGTGCCCCACTGTGGAATGGAGCTGGGGTCCTAACCGAAAACATGATGTCGATTACCCAAGGATTTCAGCAGATTTCAGGAGCAGAGCAGACCCACAGGAAGGCTGAGCACACTGAGAGCTGAGGGAGGCACCGACAACACGCACATGCACACACACATACGGCAGTGACACTGCTTTGCTGGAGAACACCGCATGGGCTTCTCAGAGCTTTTCCGAGTTGAAGGGCTAAACCCCAAGTACCATTGTCTTTAAACAGGGTGCAGAGATTTCACACACTAAGGAGGCTGGTAGGCATGGCTTTCAGCTGTCTTCATTTGGATCGAAAAGGGCTCCTGTTCACAAGAGCCCTTGTCAAGCAGCATCAAACCCTAATCTCAGATACTGAGTGTGTGGCATCCTGAGCTAGGCTTTGATTTTGTTTTCAACACTTCCAGCATAAAAGGATACTGTCTGCCGGGGGTCATAAGGCAGGGCCGGCCTCTGCCAACAAGACTGCGCCCAGCGCTGATCATTCAGCCAGATCAGAGCAGCTCTGACTGCTCCTTCATGCTGGCACACCTTTTGCACATGCTGATCCTGGTGTCGGGACAGCCTCATCTCCCCATAACCTCCTCCAAAAGCACAGCACCATATGAGAGCCAAATTAGACGGGAAACACATGGGCCTCTGGATCACAGCCTCAGCAGTCAGCAGCTAGGGGCCCTGGAACTAATGATCTGAGCAACCTGAGCGCCCCTTCTTTGGCTGCAAAATGGGGAAAGAGGTGAGTAAGTGCCCATGTCAAGGGAGGATTATGCAAAGAAGGTGAAAGTGTCAGTCTCTCAGTAGTGTCTGACTCTTTGTGACCCCATGGACTGTAGCCTGCCAGGCTCCTCCATCCAGGGAATTCTCCAGACAAGAATACTGGAGTAGGTTGCCATTCTCTTCTCCAGGGGATCTCCCTGACCCAGGGATTCAACTCGGTCTCTTGCATTGCAGGCAGACTCTTATACTGTTTGAGCTACCTGGGAAGCCCAAGGTATCTGCAGTCATAGCTCTAGTCAAAGATTACATTGCTATGAGCTTTATCCAGTGTCATCTCCCACCACCAAACGGATTTCTTCCTCCCTCCTGTGAACACCAGCATCACGTTTTCTGACCCTCTGATCCTCACTTGGTCCAATAATTTTAAATATCAGTCAAATATGAAAGGCATTTGTGAATGGGGCTCATTTCACCCTGAAAGTTGTATCCAATAGCTTCCTCAACATTATATCTCACTTGATAGCTAACATATCACTTTCCACCCTGAAGAGGTAAATAAGTATCTGTTGAGTGACTACTGCCCATCAAGGGGGAGTGCTGGCCATTAGGAGGTGACAGAGGTGACCCAGAGCAATTCTAGGTAGAATCCTCTTCTAGTTATTCAACATCAGTGACTACTGTCAAAGGGGGAGGGGGAGGGAGATCAAATTAAAAAATTGGACCTTGGGAATACCCTGGAAGTCCAGTGGTTGCTGCTGGCTGCTGCTAAGTCACTTCAGTTGTTTCTGACTCTGTGCGACCCCATAGATGGCAGCCTACCAGGCTCCTCAGTCCCTGGGATTCTCCAGGCAAGAACACTGGAGTGGGTTGCCATTTCCTTCTCCAATGCATGAAAGTGAAAAGTGAAAGTGAAGTTGCTTGGTTGTGTCTGACTCCTAGCGACCCCATGGACTGCAGGCCACTAGGCCCCTCTGTTCATGGGATTTAAGACTCAGTATTTCCATTGCAGGAGGTATAGGTTCAGTCCCTCTCCAGGGAACTAAGATCTCCCAAACAAACACAACTCCTCACAACTAGACTCTGACTTAGAAGCTCCAGTACAAGAGGCTAGATAGACAGTGATGTAAGAGTGAACAATATAATAATATTTAACCAAATATTAATATAGATTTGAGTATGGGAAGGGATGCATGCATGCTCAGTGACTTCAGTCGTGTCCTACTCTTTGTGACCCTTTGAACTATAGCCTACCAGGTTCCTCTGTCCATGGGATTTTCACCCCTTTCCAGGGGGTCTTCCCCACCCAGGGATCGAACTCAAGTCTCTTGTGTTTCCTCTACTGGCAGGTAGGTTCTTTACTGCTGAGCCATCTGGGAAGCCCTGTCTGTCCTTTAGGTCTGACCTAGTTATCATGACCCCACCGAGTCCTCAAAATACCCTTATGAGATGGATAATGCTATTATAGCCTCTTCTGACATCAGAAAAGTGAGACAGAGAGAGCTAGGTATTGACAAAACTGGGATTGTAGCCTGGCTGGTATTGTATTGGCTTCACAGCCCAAACTTTTAATTGCTATGGCAGGCAGCAGTGGTCAGACTTCAGCCGGCATCAGCACCACCTCGAGGGCCCATCAAAACACAGATGGCTGGGCCCCACGCCCAGCCCAGAGGTTCTGAATCAACAGAGCTGGATGCAGAGGGAGGGGGAGGTTGGGTTTAAGGATTTGCATTTTTAACAAGTTCCAGGGGAAGCTGAGGCTGCTGGTCCAAGAGCTAAAAAACGTACTGCCCTACAGAGCGCCACCCTGCACGTGTCGTCTTACATGACATTTGAGAGAATGCTGGAGGCCAGCCTCCTAGCGTGTGTGTGTGCTCAGTGGTTTCAGTCGTCTCGGACTCTTTGTGAACCTATGGACCATAGCCTGCCAGGCTGCTGTGTCCGTGGGATTCTCCAGGCAAGAATACTGGAGTGGGGTGCCATGCCCTTCTCCAGGGGATCCTCTCCACCCAGGGTTCAAAACCATTCTCTTATGTCTCCTGCATCAGCAGGCGGGTTCTTAACCACTAGCGCCACCTGGGAAGCCCAGGTCCTATTCTAAACAGGAACTGGTTTCAAGCAAGCTCTTACAAAGACTCATGATGGTTTCTAAGAATGTATTCAAATATTTTTAAAAACCTCACTAAACAGGTGCACTCGAAATAACATAAACGAAGAGAGAGGAGGGCGGGGGATGATGTCTAATATGGAGCTCTCGATAAATGAGCCATGGCCCCATACAAGAGAAGAGAGCTACCATCACGCATAGAACAGGTGCAGCCCCATTTTAATGCAGAGGCGGTCGGTCTGGCCTGCAAAGGTAATTGTATTGCTTGTCAATCACTTCGGGACCCCAGTATGCTTTTGCAAGAATGTAATGCGAATGCACATCTCATTTTCTTAGAAAGGTAATAACAGTAGTTAAATATTTGGATGAATGCAAGCAGGGGATGATTGCACTACAGCAAATTAGTTTACAGAAAAGGAAAGAAAGTATGGGATACCCAGACTATACAATCTGTTTGAATAATGTAATATATCCCATCCACCAATATATTCTTAAAGAAAAGTTTATTTAATGATGGCATATCTTGCTGCCCCTTCCAAATGAAAAAAAAAAAAAATTTGTAATGCATTCAAATGCATTAAACCATAGCTGGTTTAGAATGGATATCAGGTGGGTCCATAAACTCACTGGCATTTGTACAGCATTGTGTGGTGTGAGGACACTGACATTTTCCCAGGGAAAAAAATATATTTTTAATTAGATTATCAAAGACATCTGTGACATTCCACCTTCTCCCCCCAAATTTAAGAACTACTCATTTATGGTGTTTGTCTCATAATGCACTCAATGAAGAGGCTTTCTCTTTAATGTGAGAAGTTACATTTTAGAACTGGCTGAAAATTTAAACAAGAACTCACAGCAAAACCAAAAATAAAGCCAAACAGCTAGAGAGAATTCTGGAAAGTACTCTGAGAATAGGTGACAATGACTATCGTTCCAAGTGTTTATGTTAATTGAGAAAGTTCCTGAGCATCAGATCATAACATCTGAGCATGAGATATTTATCAATTAAAACCAGAAAGCATGGTTGATTCACAGAAAGAAAGGTTCACCCACATAGTTCCATAGGTTTCTTCAGGACCTAGCCTGAAAGCACCCCCCATGGTGCTATGTTTGGGCTTCATTCTTGTACTGGCAACTGTATAAAGTTTCTCCCAGGGATATCACCATATCATTTTGCATTCAGAGGAGCATAGTCTCCTCAAAACTCTCCAAAAAGAGTTACCTTCACGAGGTAACTCTAAGAAGTTTCACATAGATGTGTCATAACAGGGCTCCCCAGGTGGCTCAGTGGTAAAGAATCTGCCTGCTAAGACAGGAACCACAAGAGACGTGGGTTCAATCCCTGGGTTGGGAAGATCCCCAGGAGGAGGAAATGGCAACATACTTCAGCATTCTTGCCTGGAAAATTGCATGGAGAGAGGAGACTGGCAGGCTACAGCCCATGTGGTCACAAAGAGTTGGACACGACTGAGCAACTGACCACACGTGTGTCATAATTAATGACCTGAGAAAGTGCAGAATACCTTGGTCAAAAATATCCCGAGAGCCAAGATGAAAACCTATCACAAAATGCTGGATGTTTCACTTAGAATAAAGATAATAATTTAAAAATCTCCTATGGTTCTTTATATTTCTATCCTCATAAAAGATGCCTGTTACATAGTAGGACTGGATACATATGTGCGTGCTAAGTCGATTCAGTCATGTCTGATTCTTTGGGACCCCAGGGACTGTAGCCTGCCAGGCTCCTCTGTCCAGGGGATTCTCCAGGCAAGAATACTGGAGTGGGTTGCCATGCCCTCTTCCAGAGGACCTTCCCAACCCAGAGATCACACCCACTCTTATGTCTCCTGCATTGGCAGGTGGGTTCTTTACCTTAGCGTTGCCTGGGAAACCCAAAACTTAATAAGGTGCTGTTTATTAATTAACCAAGAACGAGAACTTGATGAAACCAATCTCTTAGGGTTTTGTGGGGGAGAGGATTATGGTTTAACCGCTGTCCTGTAACATCTGGTGTTGTACTGAGTCTGGAGTATGTGTTTCTGATGCTTCCACCTGCCATCTTTATCCACAGAGCATCAGCCTACAAGCTCCCTCAGATGACAATCACCCAATGGGTAATTTCTCCCCAATGTGAGTCCTGGGAAGACAGACTGGACATGGTGTCTGACACTGACTTCGGGATCAAATGCAAGAAGAAATATGGATGACATGGTCCCTTCAACTCTCTTTGACACTGTTCACTAGTTAATATTTTGTTTCCAATCTACAGATTCCATTAGCCACTTGAAGTACCTCTGTCTAAAGCCATCTCTGTGGCTTACATGGGATGGAGGTCAATTAACAGCAGGAGTCCCACCCCACCCACCACAGCCCAGGGGTAAGTAACTCATGGATGCAGAAATGTGGGTGTTCAACTCAAGCAAAAGGGGACCTTGAGAAAGAGAGGAGTATGGGCAGCTAATAAAAAGTCAATTCCTATCTCAACAGCAACTACAGTAGCCACAGTTCACTTAACACCTGCCATCTGATGGAATGGATGAAGCTGTAACCTCACACTCATCTCCCTACTTCATCCTCTATCAACACTTCAGAGGCAGGTACTGTCTTTACCCAGCTGCTAAGGCAACTGTGCCTACAGAGATTAAGTCAGCTACCAAGGGCAGTATGAGATAGAACAGCAGGAGGCAATCTTATCTGTCTGGTGGTTTGTGTCTTTATAGGAGTACAACAATCCTACTGACTGTGTAGGTATTAGCTTTCTAACTTATCACCCATTCTCACTCAGTTAATGTTGACAATCAATAAGGAGTTAGCTAATGCAATCTAAGGCTTTCCTCTCATTCCTGTGATCCTGGTCCAGGCAGAATTACCCTCCCCAGGGATGATCATGCATTAATGTCACAATAACTTTCTGTTCAGCTATGTGAGAAAGAGAAGATAAGGCTCTTCATAACCTGTGTTCTTTATTCTCTGGGAGGAACTTCAGAAAATGTCAGGATGTGGAGGAAAAAACCAAATCAATAAAAGGAAATGAATGAATGCCAGGGCACCCTGAGTGAATCTTCCTGGGTGACTGCCATGATGTTGGATACTTCCAGGGGTCACCCAAGGTTCCACAAAAGTGGCCATGGAGGTTCTGTGGATGTTTTCCAAACTCTCCCCCGCCCCCCCCCAAACACAAAAAAAGATAAGCTATATAGGGACACAGGATAAATGGCACATTTTTGGTTGAGATTTTAGTAACAGTGTTTTCAGGTTTGATTCTTTACAATAAACAGAAGTTTAGGATGTGTCTTCAATTGGTGACAAGGGGAATAATAAAGTCTCCCCCCAAAATGCAGTTTGCTAGATGATGGCTTATAAAAAAGGGGATCTCTGAATGTGAAGGAAAATCACAGAATGAGATTTTAACAGGACAACTTAGGAAATGACTGGAATTTTTCCTGATTGGGTTTTCTTTCCTTTTTTGATTTTAATTTTTTTTTAATTATAAAAAATTTTAATTGAAGTGTAATTGATTTAGAAGAAGGGGGCGACAGAGGATGAGATGTTTGGATGGCATCAACAATTCAATGGACATGAGTTTGAGCAAACTCTGGGAGATAGTGGACAAGGGAAGCCTGGCGTGCTGCAGTCCATGGGGTCACAAAGAGTCGGACACGACAGAGTGACTGAACAACAACACTCCCTCAAAAGCCTATCTTACCACGTCCACATGTGTTAAAACTGTTAGCATCTATGGTGTTCCCTGTGCCTGCCTGTAAGAAACTCCTTCAAAGGTGCCATCTGCCTTAGCATCCTCAGCTCATGGAGCTGAGAGAGGCAATGTTGAGCTGAACTGGACTGCAAGAAAGAGAGTCAAATCTAGAAACTGGGAAACCAAAGGACTCTGAAGATGAAAAACTGCAGGAAACCCACACCATCCCTGGGAACACCTGAATCCTGATGACGTCACTTCCTGGAAAGAGACGTGGGTTTTGCAACCTCTCTGCTACTTGCTTCAGTCAACACAGATCAGGGCTCTCCACTCCAGCCAAGGTCTGCTCTGTGTCCTCCTTGGTGCTCTTTTTTTAAGGATAAACTGCTCCTTCTGCCCCTCCTCCTATGGACTCCTTCAGCTTAAGACAATGAAGGAAAAGGAGCCTTCACGGAAGATGCTGAGTTCACACTTTTTCACTTGGTACCAATGTACTCCAGGCAATTTATAATCAGTGCACTCCAGGCAGTTTATAATCCAGCAAAACACCCAGGCAACTGGCTGAATTTCCTTCTTTTGACCAGTACTCTGCTCTAATAAAACATGCAGACACGAGCATACACATCCCTAGCCTTTCTAAATGTTCTAGTCCTCCTGTCTTGAGAATTTTATCTTTCTACTAAGTATGATTTCAGAATTCCAGCCATAATATTGCCAGCAAAGAGGTACAATCTACCATTACAACCAAAATGATTAGGAAGATGGCTGGAATATTAAAATGAAATCATGTACACAGCAGTCACCAACAATGTGTTTTATCGCTTGGAGTCACCTAAGTCCCTGGCAAACGTGGCATTCATTAGTTATGCCTGGTTATTCCTAGCAAAGAGCAAGTTCATTACAAGTTAGCAAATTTCAATTTTACAGCAGGTGTGTTATTCAGAGATTTTTAAAAATAAATTGCTCATATGAGGATAAGCCATATAATTTTATTTTATTTTTCTGTCTGATATAGTAATGAGATATCAAGGGTACATAGACCGAAAGCGACAATTTCCATCTTCTGAGGTAAGAAAATGATTTTCAGACAAACTAATATGATATAAATATGCAATTTTACATGTATGGCTTATGAATCTTGCTTCAGTCATCACATGAGCCCAGAGGGTAATTCTTTCTTTTCTTCATTACTCACTATGTGACCTTGGCAATGATAAATCTTAGTTTCTGCCTTTCTGGATCTATAAAGTGGGCTCAATACCGTGGACGGGAGATAATCACTATGTAACCAATGATTCCTCACAACACATGGTCAGATATAAAAGGCTTAGGACGTGCAGATGTATTATTTTGGAGGACTGTGAGAATTTAAGGTCAATTCATCCTTGGTTTGTTATGATCCTCCACCTTTTCAGTAAAAAAAACCCAACAAAAAAAAAACCGCTTTTTTGCAGTAGCAGCTCAGAGTTGCCCTAAGAAGCTCAGAATTAATCTAAGTCTAATGATTATTTAAGAAATGATGGACATTGCCTTATTTCTCTGCTTTTATTTCCCCTTCCTGATGATTTCATTGGGTCTCATTTCTTAATATCCTTAACTTTATTTCTGAGCATTTGTTTTTAAAACACTTCAAATGCTCTACGCTGGAATGGGTGAGATATGAATAAATAATGAACAAAGAGCGTCTCCCTTTGTCATCAACATAATAGACATGATCTAGGCTTATTCAGGTTTTCTAAAAGACAGATAAGCTGAAGAGCTATAGAAAATGCATTTAATCCTTTCACACAATCCTGAATATAACTAGATTCTTTCTAGAGACCAGAAAGCCTAGTCCTTGACCAGAGAAGACTTGTGCCAGACTGTGCTGGGTATCGCTGAGCTTTCCTTGTGTGTGTGTGTGCTCAGTCATTTCAGTTGTGTCCAGATCTTTGCAATCGCATGGACTGTAGCCCTCCAGGCTCCTCTGTGGGATTTTCCAGGCAAAAATCCTGGAGTGGGTTGCCATGTCCTCCTCCAGGGGCTCTTCCCAACCCAGGGATCAAACCTGAGTCTTCTGCATTGGCAGGCAGGTTCTTTACCACTGAGCCGCTGGGAAAGCCACATTTGGGTCTTGGTTACTTTTTGTGTTGGGGGCTGGACTGGGGGCCATCCTGTGTTCTGTAGGATTTTTAGCAGCATCCCCAGCCTCCACCCAGTAGATGCTATCACAACATCCACCCAGTAGATGCTATCACAACAACCCAAAAGGTCTCCAGACTTTCCCAGTGTCCTGTGAGGACTACTGCTTTAGGGACTTCCCTCTCTCCGACTCCAGGGGGCCAGAATATTCTAATATTCTAGAAGGATTCCTAACAGCACGCCAGGGACCCAGAATGTACCAGGAAGATTCCTAATAGCAAAGCAGAAAGGGTAGCACTTCGAAACTGCAGCCCATTATACCAGTACCATTTTTTTTTTTTTAAATAGCATTCACCACCATTCCTTGAGATTCACTTGGCAACAGCAAAGTCCATGCAGAGAAAGACCAAATGGGCCATGGGGAACAAATTAATCTACAAACAACTTCTCAAAGAGGGAAAAAGGAAAGCAAACTATTTTGGAAAAATCCCATGCAATGAGTCAATTGCAATTTCTTTGAGCTTCAAGAGTACACCTCCTCACCTAATTTTCTCTTCTGGGCCAAAGATTCATACACTTTGAAGCACAGGATATCTTTGGGGAGGGGGACAAGGCCACCTGGTGATTTTCCCGTCTTAAACCCTCCCGGTACCCCCAACAGAGAGACTCAAGGGGAGTATGTGATCCAACCTCCTTAATCACCAGATGTTTGCAATCATCAGAAAGACGTCTTGGGCTGTAACCATTTCTCTGTTCTCCAGCATTCAGTCTCAGAGAGAATTTCCATAACAACATGTGACATGTAGAATGCTTAAAGGCACCAAGCATGACAAGACAAATTACACTCATTTTTCAAGACTCTGCAAGGTGCTGTACTGCAAGCGGGCGGGCTGCATGCTGGGCGGTTCCGGAGGGGCGGTCAAGGCGGGCATGCACTCCATCGCACGCAGGGATCCGGGCGAGGGCTGGCGTGCTGGGGCGGGAGGCCCGCCCGCGGTGGGGGGCTCCCCACTTACCCGCCGTAGGCTGGGATTGGGGGCGGGGGCGCCGCGGCCCGGAAGGTGTTGTACACGGTGCGGCCACGGCCACGCAGGTGCGCCCCTCGGTAGGCGGCCGCGGCCGTGGCGGCTGGATACGGGAAGCCGGGCACTGTGGGTGAGAGGAGAGAACAGAAGGTTCAGATCGCGCCTGCCTCTGGGGGAACCGTCCCCACTCAACACACACACTCAGGACCCTGCTCCCGGTAGGCCAGGGCCGGACACCCACACCCCTTCCTTCCAGGAGTCAGACTTCTAAAGGCAGGCTGGAGGGATGAGACCAAGGTTCAATTCCACAGAGGATGGGTTAACGCAGTCAGTGATCCCTGGGACCAATATCTAGGACAAACACCCACAAACGATTCTTACTAACAGGGGAAATGCTCACTGCATAAACTTAACTTTTTAAAAAGGTAGACTGCAAGATGTGTGTGTACTGGGTTCTCACATCTGCCTATTAACATGCATACCTGGCCAATATAGGTACTGTGCATGATACATATGTGGATGAACATGCAATATGCATAGGTGTATATGTACACATACACATAAGTATGTGTACATGTGTAAGTGATTATGTAGAGTGAAGTGAAAGTTGCTCAGTTGTGTCCGGCTCTTTGTGACCCTGTGGACTATTCAGTCCATGGAATTCTACAGGCCTGAATACTGGAGAGGGTAGCCGTTCCCTTCTCCAGACGATCTTCCCAACCCAGGGATCAAACTCAGGTCAGATTCACCAGCTGAGCCACAAGGGAAGCCTGATTATGTATATATGTGTATATAAAATATTCGTGGGCGTTAGTGTGTATATCACACGTATGTGTGCATGTGTGCGGGAATATGTATACATGCCTATTTATATATACGTGCATGTGTATATAATGTACAAATACATACATACTTCAATGTGTTCTTAGTTATCTCTGAGGCTAAACTTCATGAGAAAATGTTACTTGTCTACTCATAGCTTTTCTCCACTCTGTTTTACTTTTTTCCCCATATTTTCCTTTAGGTATCTAGGGTTGCTTCTTGTTCAGTTGAATAAGTCATGTCTGACTCTTTTGTGACCCCACAGACTGTAGCCTGCCAGGCTCCTCTGTCCATGAGATTACCCACGCAAGAATACTGGGAGAGCTGCCATTTCCTTCTCCAGAATACTGGGAGAACTCGCTGCCATTTCCTTCTCCAGGGGTCTTCCCGACTGAGGTTTCTTCTCCAGGGTCTTCCCGACTGAGGGATAGAACTCGAGTTGCCATTTCCTTCTCCAGGGGGTCTTCCCGACTGAGGATTCCATTTCCTTCTCCAGGGGGTCTTCCCGACTGAGGGATAGAACTCGAGTTGCCATTTCCTTCTCCAGGGGATCTTCCCGACTGAGGGATAGAACTCGAGTTTCCATTTCCTTCTCCAGGGGGTCTTCCCGACTGAGGGATAGAACTCGAGTTTCCATTTCCTTCTCCAGGGGATCTTCCCGACTGAGGGATAGAACTGAGGATTTCCTTCTCCAGGGATCTTCCCGACTGAGGATTCCCATTTCCTTCTCAAGGGGGTCTTCCCGACTGAGGGATAGAACTCGAGTTTCCATTTCCTTCTCCAGGGGATCTTCCCGACTGAGGGATAGAACTCGAGTTTCCATTTCCTTCTCCAGGGGATCTTCCCGACTGAGGGATAGAACTCGAGTTTCCTGTGGCTCTTGCATTGGCAGATGGATTCTTTACTGCTGAGCCATGGGGGGGGAGTCTTTATGAGCCTATATTGCTGGTTAAAATGTTTTAATTGAAATATACTGTACCTACAGACAAGTGTATGCATCAGACGTGTACAGACCCCTCATGCTCCTATGGACAAATCACTACTAAGATCCCATCAGCCCCCTATCCATTTACATAGCTTATAAAACCATTTATACAACAACCATAACTACAGAGAAGTATGAGGACTCAACTCTGAAAAAGAAAGTGTGGGCAGGGTTATCTTCCCAAGGGTGGTGGTGTGGAAATTCTCTGAGCCAAGTGACTTGGTCAAGAGTCAGGAGGGAAAGTAAGCCTGATGCTCGAGACCCATTATAATTAACACAGCTTTCTCTGCCTGGGATGCGCTTCCTCCTAGGATGTCTGCAAATCCTAATGCATCAGGTCCATGAAACCTGAGGACATCACCCCACCTTGCTGCTCTTTCTAGTCCTGAATCACAGGCTCTCACCATGCTGGTCATGCCAGTCCCATCCCACTCTCAGTAGGCACTGTTACCTGCAGTGAATCCCATGGAGGGGATGCTCTTTTAGGAAAATACATTTGGAAAGCCACTGTCCCAGGAGATCTATTAATATATTAGAGGCTCAGAAAGTCTTAAGGTAAGGGAAGTGCGTGCACGCGTGCTAAGTTGCTTCAGCTGTGTCTGACTCTTTTCAACTATAGCCTGCCAGGCTCCTCTGTCCATGAGACTTCCTAGGCAAGAATACTGGAGTAAGTCCAGGTTCAATGCATGATACAGGATGCTCGGGGCTGGTGCACTGGGATGACCCAGAGGGATGGTATGGGGAGGGAGTTGAGAGGGGGGTTCAGGATGGGGAACCCGTGTACACCCATGGCAGATTCATGTTGATATATGGCAAAACCAATACAATATTATACAGTAATTAGCCTCCATTAAAATAAATAAATTTATATTAAAAATAGTAATAAAATGGAAAAAAAAGAAATCTAACAAAGAGAGACTCACAATCAGTCCTTAAGATTTGATGTGAGCAAAAAAATAGTCATTTTTTAAAACTGAGCCTAACTAAAATACTCTGTTAATTGAAAATAAACATAGATAAACTATATATAAAAAAAAAGAATACTGGAGTAGTTGCCATTTCCTTCTACAGGGGGGGTCTTCCCAAACCAAGGATCAAACCCACATCTCTTCTGTCTCCTATATTGGCAAGCGGGTTCTTTCCCACTAGCACCACCTGGGAAACCCAAGGGAAGTGCATTAACACCATTAATGCAGCAACCCCAGACTTCATTTCTCCCGGAACTCTAGTTCAAAGAATACCCAGCCTCTCGTGGGTACTGGTCTGGAGAAGAAAATCACTTATTTATTATGTTTACTTCTTCTATTCATCAGCCAGCTTCTTGAGGGGCCCCACCGTATCCCATTCATCCTTGCATTTCCCCATGCATCCCCCCCATGTCAGCAGAAGCCCCCTGATTTTGTCCACAGTAGGTTCTAGATATTGGACACAGTTGATTCTAGATGACTTAAAGACCAGTGAATGAAGCCCTGGGATGTGGTCCAACCAAATGACTGACGGACTATCCATTCTCTCCTTGATCCTTTTTCTCCTCTCACCCTGTTTGCCTAACAGGAGCTTGAAGTATCTCCCATTAGAGAGGGAGACAGGTGGAATGAACAAGAACCAGGATGGGTTTCCTCGTGTCCACAGCCCTGTCTCCCCTGTTCAGTCTCTCTTGGGATTTTAGACAGTGTTGGTAGCAATGTGCAAGGCTGGGAAGGACCCAGCTTCTCTTGGTCAGATAGGAAGATAAAGGCTCAGAGAGGCCTCAGCCCAGGAGGCTCTTTCCCAGAGGCAAGGCAACACATCCAAGCTGCCCTCTCCCAGAGCATGTATTTTGCAGAATTCCTAACCTCTCACAGGGTGTTGTGTGTCATATTATCTTAAAGTTGCCTCTGTCTACATCCAAACAGCCTTCCTCCCTGCCATCATGTTCAAGAGTGGAAGCCCTCCACATAGAGAACAGAACAGACAGGTGCTTGCCCAGGGGGAAGGGGTTCAGAAAGGGATGGACAGGGAGGTGGGAGTTAGGAGATGTAAGGTTTTATATAAAGAATGAATAAACACCAAGGTCCTCTGTATAGCACAGGGAACTATATTCAGTATCCTGTGATAAGTCATAATGGAAAAAAAATTTAAAAAGAATATCAGAAAACAGACTCTGTAGGACTCCAATTACTTTAGACCATGAAATTTTTTTGCACCTTGTTTTAGGTCCCTGGATATGTTCCAATGTCTCCTAGTTTATAGTCTATGGGAACTTGAATAGAATTTGTATCCTGGTGTTGTGTGAAAATTGTATAAATCTTCATTATGTTGAATTGGTTCATGGTGCTTTTCAGGTCTACTGTATCCTTCTACTCTTTTGTCTATTCATTCTATCAATTTTTGAGTTTGATATGGAAACTCCAAATAAAAATATTAATTTATCTACTTTAAAAAATAATCGTAACATATAGTGGAACTATATGTAATTTTGTTCTGTATTTTCCAAGTCTCTTGTAATTGTGTTATCATGCTTTCATAGTTTAAAAAAAATAAAAGGAAAGAGAAAAAATATTTGTAAAACATATGAAAAAGAATACGTGTGTAACTGAATAACTTTGCTGTACAGCATAAATTACCACAATATTGTAAATCAGCACTTCAATAAAAAGAGAAAAAATAAAGAAAAAGAGTAGAAGCCTTTCACTCCATCAGCTCCCCTTAGTTCCAGAGTTCTTGGACAGTAGGTTTGTAACTGCATGTCAGTGGCAGGAGGCTGGGGAGGGAAGAAAGTGGAATTTCCCACAGCAGTTATTCCCAATCCTATATTCATGGGATTGCACAGACTGGACTATAACTCTTGACCTGGAAGCTGAAGACAGACTGACTACCCTCTGGAATTCTTCGTGTGTTCTTGAATAGCCAATAGCCAGCCTGTTTCTTGGATTCTACCATATCCTTCTCTGATGATGCTAGTAAAATGCCAGGATGGTAGAACAAAGCCAGAATGATTTTATCTTTCTCTTTATGTCCTTTATGTCCCAGAAGACCATCCAGGTTATTTCTTAATCTTTTTAAAAAAATTGTCAGTCAAGACAAATCATATAGCATTACTTAACTCTCAGCTTGCCAGCCCCTCCACATCCATGTTTCTTAGCTGGTGTTTCAGCTGTGCTCAGTCGCTCAGTTGAGTGTGACTCTTCACGACCCCATGGACTGTAGCCCTCCAGGCTCCTCTGTCCATGGGATTCTCCAGGCAAGAATACTGGAGTGGGCTGCCACTACCTCCTCCAGGGGATCTTCCCAACACAGAGACAGAACCCGCGTCTGTTGCATCTCTTGCACTGGCGGGTGGATTCTTCACCCCTGTGCCACCTGGGAAGCCCAACTACTATCCTTGAAATTGCCAAGAGGTATCAACCTCAATGGGGAAAGCGGGGCAATCCAAATATCCTAAAAGGCCTACAGTTGTGAGATAGGAGATGTTGGCTTCAACACTGGGGAGAAAAGGAACGAGTGAGCCTTTGATTCTAACGCGATCTTGCCACAGTTCAAATATTAAGTTTGTGGAGGAACACCCTGGATTTTGAAATAAAGCAAATGAAAAATTCACAATCTGGCAGAGCAGCTGGTTGCCTGTGTGAGGAAACGCAGTAATTATGCTGACCCATTCATTATCGTTGGCTGCGGCACGGAGTGAGCCAGACAAGATCCCTCTCAGCGACAAGCAGGTTTTACAATAATTCTTGGAGGATTTAGATGTTGAGATAGAACATGAAACAGAAGCTCGGCAGTAGAGCGAGGGGAATGCAAGCTGCTAGAAGGGGAAAGCCAGGATGCCGCTGTGTACCCCTCTTTGCTGCAGGGAGAAAATAGCCTTCTCAATGCAGGATAAGGGATTTGCAGGTCTTCATACCAAGCTCTTTGGGCTACTCCAAGCAGGGCGCATTAAAGAGATTCTGGTTGTTAAAGGAGCAAGGGAAGGACTGCACATCAACTTCCTGGGAGGCCAAGTGCCCTCAGGTAAGATAAGGAGCCACCTGATGCGAAGAGCTGACTCAATGGAAAAAGACCCTGATGCAGGGAAAAATTGAAGGCAAAAGGAGAAGGGGGCAGCAGAGGGGGAAATGGTTGGATGGCATCACCAACTCAATGGACATGTTGTCACTGTTCATATGCTCAGTCATCTCTGACTCTTTGCGACCTCATGGACTGCAGCACACCAGGCTTCTCTGTCCTCCACCGTCTCCTGGAGTTTGCTCAAACTCATGTCCATTGAATCAGTGATGCCATCCAACCATCTCATCCTCTGTTGTCCCCTTCTCCTGCCTTCAATCTTTCCCAGCATCAAGGCCTTTTCTAATGAGTCAGTTCTTTGCATCAGGTGGCCAAAGTGATGGAGCTTCAGCTTCAGCATCAGTCCTTCCAATGAATATTCAGGAATGAATTTGAGCAAACTCCAGGAGACAGTGAAGGACAGGGGAGCCGGCAGTCCATGGGGTTGCAAAGAGTTGGACATGACCTAGTGACTGAGCAACCACAACAAATTTTAACAGGGGCTTCCTGTTACAGGAGCATGCATGTAAGCCTCCCAGGTGGATGTCTGCTCAGCTATCCCTTCTTGTTGCCGTCTAGAGCTGGCCAAGGGGTCTCTTCATGAAGTCTCTAGTTAATCACTGTCATTGATGAATATTCCCTTCTCTTCCCCTCTTCTCTCCCTCCCTCCCTCATTCCCGAAACCAAACAGGACCCAGTGGGGCTCCTGGGCACAAAAGCCTTTCTGTGTTTCCCGTTCCTTGATTACAGGAAATCGGCTTCATTCAGCCTCCAAGACTTTCCCTGAGTTCCAACAGGCAGGTTCAAACAGTTGCTAATTAGGGAAGGGAGGGGATGCAGAGACAAAGCAGCAGCAGCCAAGAAACAGCAGTGTAGCCTTGCGGGGGTAGGGTCTCGGATCCTCCTTAAGGGGTACACTTAATAATATCCTTGAGTTGTTTTGCAGATTCTGAAACCCCCACCAGGTGGGAGAAGTTAACTGCATGCTGCCCACCAGCACACAGACCCCAGACCAGTTGGAAATAGAAGATTGGTGATGCTGACTTCCACTTGCTTCACCACCAATCAGAAGAATGTCCAGGAGCTAGTCAGGCTTTCCTCCTCTTTGAACCATTACCATAAAACTCCTCACCACCCCCTCCGGGTCAGGACACACAGTTTTGAAAGCAAAACGCTGTGGCCCTCTTTGCCTGACAAAGCAATAAAGCTATTCTTTTCTATTTCATCCAAAACTCTCTGAGATTGAATTCGGTGTCAAGGTACACAGAATGGATTAGGCATCCATTCCTCCCTCCCTCCCTTTTATTTTGTAATCTCTTTCTGAAGAAGCCTACCCCAAATCTTCCTGGGTGTACTAGCAATCAAGTAACTTGGATCACAGATATGAAGGGAAAAAAATACTCTCTCCATAGCTAAAATGCAAGCTCCATGCGGGCAGTGTTTTCCATCTGTTCTGCTCTTTGATTTAGGAAATTGCCTAGCACAGCAAGGTATCAGCTACCTAATACTATGCCTGGACATGCTTTGATGATGAACCCATGTTTGTCTCTTTTAAAAGGACCATAACCCTGTCCTTTATAAAAAGCATGCTGCCCAAGATTTGCAGAAATACAGTGTGCAAATAATACATGAGATCTCAGTCATCTTTATAAAAACTGCTACACTCCTGACCCAAAAATAGCAACCAGACTTGGAATATGTGTGATTCTGATGAAAAGGGAGATGATTTGGGTAAATGCTCTGCGCTGGGAATTATTGCCCACCCTCATTCACTTAAATTCACCTTTATTGCTGCACAGCATTAGGGTTTGGAGATTGGTTTCTCGTTCTCAGAGAAGTTGAGCTCAAACTCCCCCCACACCCAGACAGGTGGTACCCATCTGGTCAGTAAAAGGTATTTGGTCACGTTGCTTCTTGCACACAGCCCCACGTGGAGCTCCCTAGCAACCCAGCAAATCTGAGTCTTTATGCAATGAATGTGTGCAACAAGGAACACTGGAAAACAGCAATCCTTATAATCCCTGCCTTGCCTGACTGACAGCTGTGCCTTCTGTGTTTCTTCCTGTCTCCATGAGAGGACATCCCCCCTATGGCTGGCTCAGGACAGTGTGGCTCTCTTGTCTTGCAACTAAGATAAATGGTCAAATTCAAGGGCAAAACACCACAACTGTTTGTCAAGCTTCCTTTAGACCCTGGTGGGATGGTAGGAGCTGATCTATTTATTTTTACTTGCCTACCAGGTCTCCTGGCTTATAGAGCATGGTTAACTGCATATGTGAAACGTATACTTAGGTGATTTGGATATAGGTTAAACAAAACTAAAATGGCTTTATCCTTGAACCATGTAAAAAGAATGTACTGCGCTGTGCTAAGTCGCTCAGTTGTGTCTGACTCTTTGTGACTCCATGAACTGCCGCCCGCCAGGCTCCTCTCTGTCCATGGGATTTCCCAGGCAAGAATACTGGAATGGGTTGCCATTTCCTCCTCCAGGGGATCTTCCAGACCCAGGGATCAAACTCAAATCCTGTGTTTCCTGCATTGCAAGCAGATTCTCTTATCCGCTGAGCCATCAGACTTTCCTATATGTTGCCTATAGCCTAAAATAGGATTGCCCATTCTCAAGGCTCTCATCTTTAAGGGTATAACACTTTTCCATTCACATGGAGATAAAAAGTTGCAAAACAGAGAGTAACATTTGTCTTGTTGGAGGTTTACAGGAATATAGTGATCAGACCTACATGGAGAGTTACAAGAACAAAGGATTCTGACATCAAGAAGCTTGCAACAACCGACCAAGCGCCTCCCTTGCCTTGACTTTAAAAATGCTTTGCTGAAGCCCTTCAGAGAATTCGGGGTGTTTTGAGTCATCCCTCTCCTTGCATCACCCTGCAGGCCAATAAACCTTTCCTGCACCCAAACTCTGACATTTAGGTATTGTTTGGTCTCACTGTGCTTTGGTCACATGAACTTGGGTTTGGTAATAAGAAGACATCTTAATTATGTGTTTACATTGCAGCATGACTTGTCTCTTTTGCTGAAAGTTATGTCATCTATCAATATCCCAGTTCAGGAGTTTTCATGTAGGAAGTGGGCAACACGTGTTTAATAAATCCAATGCAAAAGGCCAAGGGGAAACGCACAATGTCCTCTCCACTACCAAAACAGAGTAAATCGATGCTAATAAAAGTCATTCACCTGTCACCCTGTCCAATATTTGTAAATGCCTCTTTGTTAATTAAAGAACAATGTTTGAAAGAAAAGACACCAAATTAGAGGCATTTCTGAACCCCAACGCTGGAGTTTGATTTTTTTTTTTTCTAGTTGAACTTCAAGTTAATAAGCATGTAAACAGACCATTAATGGCAAACAATGGAAAGTATTCAGGCTTCTTCGTGGGTACCAAATAAATCCTTAGTTCTTGGCATGAGGGAGACAAGGGAGGGGGAAAAAAAAGCACAGGTTCATTATACTGGAAACGTTCCTTCTTTAACCTGCTCCAGCATGAATCAAAGTGAAAAATCTGGTATCACTGCAATGAAAATTGGATTTAGCTCATAAGCTAAAAATGAGTTTCTCTCCAAGAAAACAGGGCCTGAGCTTCTGGAGCAAATGCCAATTGCACATCTTGTTGACACCTCGACATCCGCAGCCCACCCACTCCCAACCTTCAGCTAGATTTATATCCAGAGCAGAGAGGGACGAGGTTAGCAGAGCAACCGTCTCAGCTCTTAGGAATAAGGAGTTCTCCACCGCTGAACTCAATGAAACGGAAACTTCAGGGATGTAACCAGAGGCATGCTGTGATGTGCCCAAGTATCAAGGCAAATCAACATTTTTAAAGGGAAGATGTGTGGGTGTATCAACCAGACAAATGGGCCATTTACCAAAGTGTCAACTGCTTATTGCCTGTCTCCCCCGCAAGACAGACGCCCCCACCTCCCACCTCCGAGCAGCTTCGAGTTCAATGTATTTACAGCGACGAACGCGTGAGCCCTTCCCTCTGTCTCTTTTACGAATGTGGTGCTTACCTTCGAAAATAAACACAAATGAGATCATCTCAGCAAGCCGGGAAATCCCAAGAGAAGGAACACAACAAAACCCATGGAAAATACTTGAGGGTTATAAACTGCATATTAAAGTTTTAGAGCTCTGGGAGAGATGAAAGAACAGCAGATGCAAAACCCGACGGGGGGGCAGACTCTGCATCAAAACCATAAAAATATACAACTGCTTTAACGGGCAATTATTCTTTGCATTTGTGCATGGGTTTGAATTTGCATGAGGTTGCCAGATGCCCTGAAAAGGTGTGCTGTTTAGGATGGATGGGGGTGGGGAAGCTCTCTCTTTGTTCTTCCTCTTTTTTGCTTCGTGAATGCCACCTTCCCCCTCCCCCACCCCTGAAATGTTTTAAGACAGAGATGTTCCTGCTCATTTGGGGGTTGAATTATTCCGCGGGTAATTTATGGTAGGAAATATTCACTTACACAATTCTGGGGGTACAGATGCGGTTTCAGCAGCAGGTTCACGGTTCTGCAGGATTCCCCTCGAGGGAACTCCCGTTCCATGAGCTGGACCATAAATTAAGAAGTGGCATAATAGGTAACATACCGAGGTGAAATAAACAACCGGAGATGGCTCAATTTCACAGGCAGAGCACTGTGTGATAAACATCACAACGCATTGTCCAAAAAAGCCCACATAAAAACCTGATGACTTATTTTCCACATGGCGAAAAAATGTTTGCAATTTGCAGGACAGATCTCAAAGAAAGATACATCAAATTGGTTTGTAACACAAAATGTATACACAGTAAGGTCACTGTCTTTAAATAAGACCAAATGGAAAACTTAATATGATGGACCACATTTGGTTCTAGGTCAAAGTAAAAATGGAAAGGCTTTCAGTTTTGTTAAAATTCAGTCATTTCCAGGTTTAGGAGTAAGAAGGGAGTCTTGCATTCAGGCAGTCATTGACAAAAAGACCAAAATGGCCACTTAATTTGTTGGACTCTCTGGTTTTCATACGCACATCTATTCATCCCTGAAACTCACATTTGGGATCGGCTCTTGTTTCATTTTAAAATGCATGTTGATATTAAACACTGCTGTTTAGAAGTGAATAAATCTACGTTTTGGACAAACAGTTTCTTACAGGACATCCTCATTTGAAATGCATTGAATAGGAAAACAAAAATTTCTAATTAATGTACAAGTCTAATCACCATTCTCCACATGGAAGAGTAATTTTTCACTGTTCATTTGCTCGGTTTAATCTCAAAACTGACATAACAGAAACGCAATGTCCTATAAATCTCTGCTCATTTGTTTCTTTAATATTCATATTCCATTGAACTGCAGCTGCTTGTTGGTGCAGTCTATTACAACTTGCAAAAGTGTCGATAAAAATATTATGAAAGGCAAGATGTGTTTCTTGCCGGCTGCACGTGCCATTTATTTGGAGAAAGACAATAAATGGCTCGAGGATGCTTCCCCCCACCCCCGCCTGCTGTTTGGTGGGTGATTAGTGATTAATTACCTGGCAGCAAATTGACATGGCACAAGGAAATTGACACAGCCCTGATTAATTAACTTTTTATGGGCGGCAGTTACTCACAAAACATTGCGCACCATAATTGAATCTCTTTACATAACGTCATGGTACAAAAGTTTTAGTCAAATCCAAATTACCCAGAAGTTTCTAGGCCGTTACAGGTCCGAGGAGGATGTGTGGAAAGAACTGGCAAGAACTTGGAGAGAGATGTACATTTTTTAAAGGGAAAAAAAAAATGATGGGGATATTGTACTGGCTTGATTGCCAAAGATGAATTTATTGACCTAGATCTTCGCTGTCTGAGACCGACAGACCTCATTTCCTCCAGCCACCTCTGACCACCGCCTCTTAGTGATAAAGATTCTCACCTTTGTCCAGTCTCTAAACGTCGACTCCCTAATCTAATTCTTGGTTCCAACATCACCTCCTCCTTCCAAGGTTTTTCCTCTCAATTTTACCCCACATTTCTTGATGCCACCACGGCCACCACCATACCACTCCTTTTTCCCTCTTCACATACCATCTCCTTCCTACCATTTCATATGATTGCACTCTCCTTATCGAGCTCTCTCTTGAGGTTTCCTGAGGACTTTATCTTTGTCCAGACTGTGTCTCTAGTACCCAGAGGATGACCCAGCCCCAGGTACACGCTGAGATGTTTATTGATTATATCGTCAGATAAACTCAGAATGCCACAGTAGTTCTGTTACGGAGGAAAGATGAGTGACAGTCCTTGACCCTGTGAGAGCTGCTGCTTCGGAAGGGTGTCTATTTTAAGAGAAATTTAATGAGGACATCAGTGATGAGAGACTCTGGACCTCACGTGTCTCAAAGTTCAGGCAGTGATAACTGGGATCGTTAAAAGTGGCGATTACGGTTGGCATAATTCCATGCTCTCGGACTCCATGATCAGACAGATGAGATTTTACTGCATGATGAAACATACAATAAACAGCTACTAGTCACTAACCCTTGCTAATGGCCAGACCCACAGATGAACTCACAGAACTCTTCACAGAACCACACGAATCAGGTCTTAACTGTAATCTTCCCTTTCCTGGGGCGGAAAGGTAGACAGAGAGCAGCTCAGAAACTCTCCAGTGATCTGAACCCAGACAACTTGACACCAGACCCTGACGTCTTATTTATTGCAGGAGGCCCTGGAACAAAGGGATCCTTTGTCAGTTTTAGGTATAACCTTTCCACTTCCACTTTCTCCACGTACAGCTTGCATGTGTGCATGCTAAGTCACTTCAGTCGTGCCTGACTCTTTGCGGCCCCATGGACTGTAGCCCGCCAGGGTCCTCTGTCCATGGGATTTCCCAGGCAAGAATACTGGAGTGGATTGCCATACCCTCCTCCAGGAGATCTTCCCCACCCAGGGACTGAACCCATGTCTCCATCTCCTGCACTGGCAGGCAGGATCTTTACCACTAGTGCCACCTGGGAAGCCCCTCTAAGCTGCTTCCAGGCCGTCAGTTTTCATTTCCCTCCTATTGTCTGGACAAGCTGCTCCATCACCTCCCTTAATCCATAACACATCCAAGAGAACCAGCCCTGATTCATCATGGACTGAATTAATTTGCAGGGGGATCTGTCTACAAGCCTCCCTGAGACCTTGCTGCAAGCCAGGGCATGGAAAAGAGCAGGGCAGGTGACATTTCTTCCATTCTATATTTATGTTCAAGCTTCCCTGATAGCTCAGTTGGTAAAGAATTTGTCTGCAATGCAGGAGACCCTGGTTTGATCCCTGGGTCAGGAAGATCCACCAGAGAAGGGATAGGCTACCCACTCCAGTATCTTGGGCTTCCCTTGTGACTCAGCTGGTAAAGAATCCACCTGCAATGCAGAAGACCTGGGTTCGATCCCTAGGTTGGGAAGATCCCCTGGAGAAGGGAAAGGCTTCCCACTCCAGTATTCTGGCCTGGAGAATTCCATGGACTGTACCATCCATGGGGTCGCAAAGAGTCAGACACGACTGAGCAACTCACTTTCTCGAATGTCACTAGATTCACAGCTTGGTTAGAAATAGTCTCTTCCTTGGAAAGAAATGAGTCATCTAGGTAAAAAATATACATTAAAGCATGTAATGCTGATACAGGGATGCATTCTAAGCAGTGAGTTTGGTGTTCCCAAAGTAGACATGTTTCTGAACTTAATAAATTTAAGAAGTCTCAACAAACCGCCTCACAACCCCACAATGCTCACACACCTGAATATTATTTCAACACTTAGGAGTTTGAATGATGACAGCAGCCTTGGATATCATCTAATTACCCCCTGATTCCTGCTTACCCCCTGAAGTTAGGGGCTGGTCGTCTCTTTTCTCCCAAGTTACAAATGGGCAGATTAATCCAACAGACATGGGGGGAGGGCCAAGGCTGCTAAAATGTGCAGTGAGAATCTTTTTCTGTGCTAAAGACCTTTTTGTGTTCCATCTCCTTATATGTATTGACATCGGCCCCCTGGGCAGGGTTTCTGTAACATTTCATTCAGTGAAAACAAAACAAAACAAAACAAGAATGCATCTCCATCTTGGAGGGTTTGACTCGGCAGGACCTCAGAAGGCATCTGCAAAAGTGCTTTCTGTCCTTAGAAGGAACCTGGGGAGACAAAGACCTGAGATGCTGAGACCTACTGTAACTCGGATGAAGCGATTTACCAGCATCTATTCCTCTGACAGTACCTGTATTGGTGTCAATGTAGCTTTTTGCGGGCAGCCGTGGAGGGAGAAAAAAAAGGCTAATAATTTATATAAATAATTACTTTATCGAGTGTATACACACAGTAAAGCTTCAATTGTTAAATCATTCATGATCTAGCTAACAGCTGGCTGAAACAGCAAGCTCGGTGAATTGCCTCTCCAGGTAGGAAGCAGGGCAAGTGAGATAAATGAGCTCCCTTATGCTGGGCTGAATTTCCCATGGTTCTCTGGGGCTGCTGCAGCTCCATGAACCCGAGGCCCTAGATGGGGGTTGATGGGGACTCACGGGATGGAAATGCGATGCAAAAGCATTGTTCATTTCACTGCCAGCCATCACTGTGATGTCAAACCCCACCTGATTTTGAGAACCAGCTCCAGACTTGAAAACTGAGTCCTGATCCTCTGGGCAATGTCCCCAAACAAACCCAGAGGTTTACAGGTGCTTTCTGGACCTGGGATCACCTGTCTGATTTCCCAGCTGGAGACCTCCCCAACATGCCCACCTAGACCAGGTCGAAGGAGGGCCATTCAGACATGGTTCAGTTGTCCAGGCACTAGATAACATAAACCTTCCAAGCCAGCTTTGTTGGTGAACTTTCAAAAGCACCTGGGAAAGATCACATCTAAGAATGAAAAAGAAAGAAGAGCCATTTGTTTGAGGAGTTACAATGCCTCAAGCAGCCTGAAAACTTTTAAAACAAGGATGTCACTTAATGCTCACAGGTAAGCAGGTATTTGGGCTTCCCCAATGGCTCAGCAGTAAAGAATCCACCTGCAATACAGGAGACCCAGAAGACACGGTTTCGGAGACACGGGCTCGATCCCTGGGTCGGGAAGATCCCCTGGAGGAGGAAATGGCAACCCACTCCAGTATTCTTGTCTGGAGAATTCCATGGCCTGAGGAGCCTGTAGTGTCACAGTCCATGGGGTCGAAGTGGCTTAGCACACAAGCCACACCAAGTTCTCCAGTAGCAATAAAAGAGCTCTTGGCAGGTCACTGCTTTTACATGAATGAAAACATGATTTCAGACAATGGTGTTTTGGAGTTCTTCATGATACAAGTGTTAAAACAACTGTATTTAAAGGAACTATGCCAGGTTCGGTTTCCTTTCATGCATCTTTACCGTGTGTGGGGGAATCTGCTTTTGAAGAGAAATAACGCAGGGGAAATGAGGGGACCACCTCTCTGGGGTTGGACATATTTCTATGCAAGAAATACCAAGCATCCCACTGCAGGGCTTGAGTGTCTTTGGGGGTCCTTGTTGCTTAGGGGCTGAGTGTGTTTGACTCTCTGCGACCCCATGGTCTGTAGCCTGTCAGGCTCCTCTGTCTATGGGATTCTCCAAGCAAGAATACTGCAGTGGCTTGCCATGCCCTCATCCAGGGGATCTTCTCGACCCAGGGATCGAATCCACTTCTCTTACATTTACCTGCACTGGCAGGAGGGTTCACTGCCACTAGCGCCACCTGGGAAGGTCCCCTCGGGGTTCTTACTTCCCTCCTAAGCTGTTCACTCCCAGCTCTGCAGATGGGGAGGGCTTGGCTTCACTTACAAAACCAGGTTCCCTAAACATGAACACCTGCACCAGTCTATCAGGCTGCTCCACTTTACTTTCCAGGAATCAAACAAGATCCCAGCTCTGAACTCAGTATAAGGTTTTTGTTTTTTTTTTTTTTCCATTTTAAATCCACATTAGAGAAAGACAAAGATCATATGATATCATTTATATGTGGAATCTAAAAAAAAATATGTAAATGAATTTATTTACAAAACAGAAACAGATGCGCAGACATAGAAAATAAACTTACAGCTACCAGAGTGGCAAGGTGGGGTATAAAATAGGGGTTCGGGATTAATATATACACACTACTATACACGGTTCCCTGGTGGCTCAGAGGGTGAAGAACCTGCCTGCAATGCAGGGACCTGTGTTTGATCCCTGCGTCAGGAAGATCCCCTGGAGAAGGGAATGGCTACCCACTCCAGTATTCTTGTCTGGAAAATTCCATGGATAGAAGAGCCTGGTGAGGTACAGTCCATGGGGTCACAAAGAGTTGGACATGACGGAGTGACTAACACTTTCACTTTCACCAGTCAACAAGGAGCCTCTGGCCTCTGCTCAGGGCTGGGGGAAGGAGAACACAGTCATGATCAAGGATTTCCATGTGTGCTCTGCACCAGGCTGTGTGTGGATGCGCATAAGAAAAAATACTGTCGGTGCTATCCCAGGACCTGGGGTTTCCAGGGAATTCCCCCGGAATGACTACCTCCCTGTCTTTCAGAAACATCTCATCTCAGCCTCATTCTCTGGCTGTGCATGCAGGAGGATCCCAGGGCAACGTAGTTTATTGTTTTAATATTTGTCTGACACAAAGCAAACCATTCTCCAGTGATTCCTTATCTGTCACATGTATTTCTGTGCAAGAAATATCAAGACAAATAAGATGTTTGGGGGCACACCACCGGATGGTAGTTTTTTTTTTTTGCAACTGGCAGCCTATTGCAGAAGTGAGACCCCTGTCTGAAAAAGACAAAAGCCCTCTTCTGCATGGAGATTAATAAGCAAAGCGCTGGGAGAGCAGTTGCCTGAATCCTGGCTTCTCCTTTGCTGAGTTTTCCCTGTGAACAACTGAGGGTGTTCAACTAGTGTGTTTTAAGACTTTTCTTGAAACTGGTTAAAAAAAAAAAAAAAAAAAAGTAAAAATTGGACATAACAGTAACAACCAAGAGGCCTGTGATCATAAGCCAGCCGGAGTGATCACAGATGTCAGTAAAGGAGCTAATCTGGTTGGGGTTCAGGGGTGGAGGCAAGGATCAAAAATACAAGTGAATTACTGTGTATGTTTGTGCACTTGTGCTCAGCCATGTCCAACTCTTTGCAACCCCATGGACTGCAGCCTGCCAGGCTCCTCTGTCCATGGGATTTCCCAGGCAAGAATTTTGCAGTGGGTTGCCATTTCCTCTTCCAGGGTATCTTCCTGACCCAGGAATTGAACCTGTGTCTCCTGCATGACAGGCAGATTCTTTACCATCTGAGCCACCAGGGAAGCCCTAGAGAAGGTCAAAGCTCCAAATCAGGGCTCCAAATCCAGATGTGTTTCTTTATTGTTTATTGTGAGGGCAAAACTAAGTCAATGCATTGTATCTAGACTGAATGTATGCACGGATCTTACCTTACTGTGGATCAGGAGAAGGGGATTCTCTTTCTGTGCCTACCTAACATTATTTGTTATAAAATGTGATCAAATGGTACAAAAGGCAAAAGAGACACAAGAATTCAAAAGGAAGTCTCCTTTTACCTCCACCCCAGCAGCCAGCTGCCCTGGGCCCTGCCATATCAGAGGAGAATGATGGCCTGATGAAGGAGATGATAAACTATGGCCCTCTGGGCCATCTGGCACAAAGACTGTTTCTGTAAATAAACTGTTATGGGAAGCCCAGTCACACCCATTCATTTATGTATTGTCCGTGGCTACTTTCAAGCTATGAGGACTGAACTGAGTAGTTGCAATGGAGACTAGATAAGCCACAAAGATGGAAATATTGACTATCTGACTTTTCAAAGAATAGTTTTGCCAAAGAACAGACAGAGAAAAAAGGGCTCTCCAGGGATCTTGGGATGGAAAGGAGAGAGCCCAGCCTCAGAGCTTGAATGCTGAAGATGGAGAGCTGTCTAGAAGGTCCATCTGACCTCTCTCTGCTCAGACTTTTCCAGGAACAGAACAAGGAATCTCTGGTGTGTAAGTTTAGAGTGGGAAAGATGGAAAACTCAGGATTCAGTCAGACTGGTTCATCCTTGATCCAGCTGAATGACCACAGCCAAGTTCTTCAATCTCTTGAAGCCTACATTTTCTCATGTGAGAAAATAGGCATAATAATCACGCCTAGAGCATAGATTTCCTGTATTAAGTGAGAATGTTCATATGAAGGGCTTAGGCGGCACTAGTGGTAAAGAACCCGCATGCCAATGCAGGAGATGTAAGAAATGCAGATTCAATACCTAGGTAGGGAAGGTCCTCTGGAGGAGGGCATGGCAACCCAATCCAGTATTCTTGCCTGAAGAATCCCATGGATAGAGGAGCCTGGCAGACTACAGTCTATGGGGTCTCAAAGAATCAGACACGACTGAAGTGACTTAGCACAGCAAGCAAAATGCCTAACATATAGTAAGTGCTCAAAAACCATTGATCGTTACCATTATAATTATTATCTTTTATTTCGGAGCTGGAACTAGGACTCACTTTGAGCTTAAAAATGTAACGGGGACACAGCACCAAAAACTCAGTAATTAGGATCGATCATATTTTCATGCAACTTTTAAAAAAAATTAAATGATTATTAATGAATTGGTGATAAACCAACTCAAAATTTAAATAAAGAAGTGCTTGGCTGTGCCATATTGGATCCTACATGAAAAGAAAACAATAATATTCATCTTGTTTTTATGGAAAATTTTGATATTTTGCTGATCGTGGATCTTTTCCCATTCATTTCCTTTTTTTCAAAAAAAAAAAAAAACTATTGCTTTAAAATGTTATTTACCTTGATGATTGAGTTTTGTGTTGCTTTTAATGTTTATTAATTTGGCTGCACTGGGTCTCAATTGCAGCATGTGAAATTTCAGTTGTGGCATGTGGGATCTAGTTCCCTGACCGGGGATAGAACCCAGGACTCCTGCATTGGGAGCAAGGAGTCTTAACAATTGGACCCACCAGGGAAGTCCTTGATGACTGAGTTTCTTTGCGCTTCTTTAAATTTTGTCCAAAGACAAAATTCACTGGCCTCACCCCAGTACTGTTTATTATTTGAAGCGACTCCTCCAGAAAACATTAGAAAAAGCCTCTCAGACGTCACCAGGAAGGTGTGAGTTACTGAAAAGAGAGAAAGAAGGGCATGGTTCATTAAACCAATATTATCAGTAGCACAGAGACCTGTTCCGGCACCTTCTATTAACTGAACTCCACCTACTCTCATTTTCTATGTTGGGCAGAAGAAAGAGGAAGTCATCAATGAATTTAGGCTGTTACTTTAATTACAGAGAGCAATGGAAATTTTATCAATTACCTGAAAGTAGAACAGGGCAGGCCTGATTGACATTTGTTTCTGCCACTTAAGCCACTGCTTTATGAATTCCACATAACTACTGCCATAAAATCTGCAATCGATACATCAATTAAAACTTTGCCACTCCCACTTGCCCTTGAATTTCATAAAAGTTAATCAAGGAGGAGATGCCTTTGCATTTTGATAACATTTAGGTCCTTGAGCTTTTGCCTGGGATATAAAAAATTTTTTTTTCCTGTTGCCAGGGATGAAAATTTCAGCATGCAGATTCCTTAACAAACTAGGAACAAAGCTACCATATGACCCATCAATCCCACTACTGAGCATATATCCTGAGGAAACCATAATTGAAAAAGACACATGTACCCCAATGTTCATTTTAGCACTGTTTACAATAGCCAGTCATGGAAGCAATCTAGATGTCCATCGACAGAGTAATGGATAAGGAAGTTGTGGTACAGAAACACAATGGAATATTACTCAGCTATAAAAAGGAACACATTGAATTCAGTTCTGATGAGGTGGATGAACCCAGAGCCTATTATACAGAGTGAAGTAAGTCAGAAAGAGAAAGATAAGTATTGCATATTAACGCATATGGATATTCCATACCAAAATATGGAATTTAGAAAGATGGTACTCAAATCCTACTAGCAGGGCAGCAAAACAGACCCAGACTTTAAAGAACAGACTTTTGGAGACAGTGGAAAGAAAGGTTGGGATGATTTGAGAGAACAGCACTGAAACATTTACACTGCCATATGTAAAACAGATAGTCAGTGGGAGTTTGATGTGTGATGCAGTGAGCCCAAAGTCAAGGCTCTAGTCATCTAATATGATGTCTAAGCTGGTAACAAAGGAAAGGACAAATTCATTGACTTACAGAACTAAAAATGTAGGGTGGAATGCAAGCAGAATCAACTGGCCAACACAGGAATTAATTTTGTAACATTTACATTATTCACAGGTAATGTACTTCACAAATAATTACTTCTTGGGTCTCCCTGGTAGTCTAGTGGTTAAGTCTCTGTGCTTCCAATGCAGGGTCTGTGGGTCCAATCCCTGATCAGGGGATCTAAGATCCCATATACCAAATAAATAAATAAATAATAATTACCGCTTGATGTGAATTAAAAATAAAATGAGGAAAACTTGGAAGAGAAGCGAGCAGATGTGCATTGGAAATCCACAAGAGGTAACATCCGAATGACAATTAAGTATGTGAAAGATGATGTTCCTCACTAAAAGACAGGCACAGGCAACTAGAGGAAGCTTGATGGTATTTTTCACCCACCTGGTTTGCAAAATTATAGAAAAGAGCAAACGATGCAGGTGCTGGCAAGAATGTGGGATGAAGCTCACAACTGTATTTGGGGATCTCCATGTGGATCCGGAACACGGACGGGTATGCTGGAGTATAGGTAACGATACGTGCTGCAGCCTTCAGAGAGAGGCTGGAAAAGACATAGCTTTAAAGTTTGTGGACAGAGATGACTGCATGAACTCTGGACCACTCACATCATGGAACAGCATGAAACTATCAAAAACGCTTAATGGGAGACAGTGAAAATGTGTTATTGTGTGTGTGTGCTCAGTTGTGTCCGACCCTTTGTGACCCCATAGACAGTAGCCTGCCAGGTTCCTCTGATCAGGGGATTTTCCAGGCAAGAATACTGGAGTGGGTTGCCATTTCCTCCACCAAGGGATCTTCCCAACCCAGGGACTGAACCCAGGTCTCCTGTATTACAAATGGATTCTTCACCCCTTGAGCCATGGGAGAAGCCCAAATGTGATATTAAGTGACACAAAATGTGATCAACATGTGTAATGTGGATTTAATATGGATGTTACTGACTTCCTTCTGGGTGAAAACAAACTGCTCACACCCGCATTTCACTGGTGTATGTCCTTTTTGCATTGTTATGGAGAAAATGTGGAAAGATAACTTACCAGGGAGTCAGATTACAGATTACTTGAAAGGCATGTGTTTGGGGACAAAGTGGGGGGGATATTACTGGATCATTCCATACAGATATGTGTGTGTGTGTTCGCCTGCTTCCCTCATTACAGTGAATACATGCTACTTTTGTAATTTAAAATCTATTTATGAAACTGGAAAGACAAAATAAAGCAAGTGACATTGACCTGCTTCTGCACACATCTACCCCATGGGGAAATAAGAATCCGTGAGAGCTGACTTTGCTAATCCATACTGGAGTGGATGTTCCATTAGTCCCATTCACGGAACTAACGACTTACCTCAATATTTCAACTGGGAAAAATGGAAATAACGTCTTAATTTGGAAGAAAAGGTGATAGAATTTTTACCTTGCTATTTCTGCCTGAAGCCATTTTTTTTTCTTTCTTTCTTCAGGTCAGGATTAAGGATGCCCGAAGGTACGCTAAATCAAAAGTAAATAAATTTAAGAGCTCCCAAGAGCTGTTGAGCTGCAGTCTGTGGGGTCGCAAATAGTCGGACACGACTTTGCGACTGAACAACAACTGTTGAATAATTACTTGGAGAACTTTAGAAGAGGGAGAAATTTACCTCTCACAAATGTTGGTGCTTGATTTACGCAGAGGGTTTGTAAATAGTTGACGTTACACGATTTTAGATTCAGGCATTTTCTTGGATCAGATTTGTATATATAAATTATCTCCAATTTTCTCAAGTGTATAACTATTTAACAGAGAAATACTTGGCTGTCAGTATATTTGATTTTGTTAATTTTTAATACATCTACTCAAATATAATTTATCTATGTATACCATTAGGAATGAGAGTGAGTGAATGTCACTCAGTTGTGTCCGACTCTTTGGGACCACATGGACTCTAGCCCACCAGACTCTTCTGTTCATGGGATTTCCCAGGCAAGAATACTGGAGTGGGTTGCCATTTCCTCCTCCAGGGAATCTTCCAGGGCATCAGGAATGGAACTTGAGTCGCCTGCATTGCAGGCAGATTCTATTCTGTCTGAAAATCCACCAAGGAAGCCCCATATTTACCAATACTTTGGATTGTTTGATAAAGACTAATGAAGACTCAGCCTAAAGCTGTTTTTGATGTAAGCAACCATATGCAGAGAGGATAATAATATACTTAGTGCCAACAGAAGGAGCCTCCAGACCCCCAGCCCTAGGAAGAGGGTACCCTGAGCAGGCCCTCAGCCCTGCCCCTACTTTCCCCAAAGCTCTCTGTTGAGGGGTTGCATGGTTTGTTACACAAAGCAAAGCACAATGTTAATGAATTAATTAGTTACTTGAAAGTCACTAAAATAATTTTATGTAATTAAACTTAGTTGATTAAAGGTTATTTTTTTTGAACTTTTAATTTTATATTAGGGTATAGCCGATTAACAATGTTGTGATGGTTTCCAGTGGACACAGCGGAGGGACTCGGCCATACATATGCATGTATCCATGCTCCCTCACATTCCCCTCCCATCCAGGCTGCCACTTAACACTGAGCAGAGTTCTCTGTGCTACAGTAGGTCCTTGTTGATTATCCATTTTAAAAATAGCAGTGTGTTTATGTCCATCCCAAACTCCCTAACTATCCCTTCCTTCCCAGCAACCATAAGTTCGTTCTCTAAGTCCATGAGTCTCTTTCTGATTTGTGAGTAGGAAAGGTTAATATTTTAAGACAAAAATACTGACATTAAATGTTTTCCATTTGGTCCAAGGTGGTCTTACCTAATTCTCCAGACTTTTGATCAGACTTCACTTAAGTCTGATACGCTATGGATGTAAGTGGTTTATTAGGACATGAAAAAGGATGCCTGATGTTCTGGGACACAGCTTGAAGTGGGTTTCACAGGAGGCTCAAGTTTGGGGGAAAGGAGGAAATGCTGGACTCAGTGGGAGTGCGATGGGAGAAAATGTGGGATTGGATTGTGTGGACATTGAGCTCCGAGTGAAAATCGTTCTCTTAATGCTTTCAACGTTCTGGGACATATTATGAGGAGGGGGGTGGGGGAGGAAACCCATTATGCATAAATGCATCATAAAAAACAGATAACTTCGGTAGAATTGTTTTCATTACAGATTAATTCAGCAGGGTTCCTTTAAAAACCATCTCTCCTACTGCATTTATGGGTGTTATTTACAGATGATTAGCTATTGGGCTAGGCAGAAGGACAATTTAAGCCTAAAACATCCAAGGCCAGCTGAAGATCCATAGAAAAAAGTACAAACTTGGGTGTAATCTTGGAAGTCCTAACACACAGCATCCCATTGATAAAAGTGCCATTTACACACATCTTGCTTCAGGAGCACAACTGTTAGATAAAAATGAGAAACACATGCATTTTCAAGTTGAAACACTGGTGTACCCTTAAAAAAAAATCTGCTAAGACCTAAGGGAGCCTCAGCTTTGGGGAAGAAGGCTGGATTCTTAGAGAAAGAAAGGCCACACTGTTCAGATCTCCAAGATGAGGCCCCTGACTCTCAACCCTGTGGATGTCAGACCTGGAGTCAGGAAAAGTCTTAGGTGATGGTGCTTGGGTCCCCAGACTGTGTGTGCACACCTGTAAGAATGAACCCTTAGTTTCTGGCTGAATTATTTATAGAAAATAGGGTGTGACTTTGTAACTAGAATGGACACCTTGATCTGGAAAAGAAAATATAAATGAATGATACAAAGAAGTCAGCTAACTCCAAACAGTCCAGCTCCAAAAGGCATTGTTGATTCTGAGAACTAGAACAGAAAGGAAACCTCAGCAACATGTCTTAGGGAGAGATGGAACATCTTTATATACTCAGAGCCACTGCCTCAAGATGAAACTTGGAACTCAAGTGGAAAGGAGGGGTCTCAGGGTTGGCTGTCCTTACAAAGTATCAACCGAAAAAAAAAAAAATTGAGCTTGTTGATCTGAATACTTTCGCTGAAGAGATTGACAAATGAAGATCCTTAATGCAAGAAACTAGTTTTTGTTTGGCTTTGTTATGGGGCAGTAGGATTAGCTGGGCTTCCCAGGTGGCTCAGTGGTAAAGAATCCACCTGTCAATGCAGGAGACCTGGGTTTGATCCCTGGTCAGGAAGATCTGCTCGGAGAAGGCAATGGCAACCCACTCTAGTACTCTTGCCTGGAAAATCCCATGGACGGAGGAGCCTGGTGGGCTGCAGTCTATGGGGTTGCTAAGAGTCGGACACGACTGAGTAACTTCACTTTCACTTTTCACTTTCATGCATTGGAGAAGGAAATGGCAACCCACTCCAGTGTTCTTGCCTGGAGAATCCCAGGGACAGGGGAGCCTGGTGGGCTGCTGTCTATGGGGTCCTACAGAGTTGGACACGACTAAAGTGACTTAGCAGCAGCAGCAGGAAGATCTGCTAGAGGAGGAAATGGCAACCTGTTCTAGTATTCTTGCCTGGAGAATCCCATGGATGGAGGAGCTTGGCACGCTACAGTCTATGGGGTCACAAAGAGTCGGACACGACTGAGTGACTGAGCCCACATGCAGTAGGATTAGTTATTTATTAATTGTTTTCTTTAAAATGATTATATACTAGGTGTATGCAAGGACATTTATTTTCTTTTAATGTTTTTGAAAAATTGCCATCAACGTGAGTACCCAACAATGCAGTGGGTGGATAGATTAAAATATAATATCATTAAACAATAGATTATTATGAGGCCATTAACATATTTTCATAAAGTGCATCTGACATGATAATAAGTGAAAATAATAGGATGAAAAATGTGTAGGTAATATGACGGATCGTGCAATTTAAAACTGAAGGGCCTTGGACACACATGATGCAGTTTCTATAATTATTATAAATTTTTACTTTGAAACTCCAGGGGAAAAAAGTCTCATTATAACCAGTGACATGATATTGCCATTTTGTATTTTCAATAATAAAACTGACCATTTAAATCAGAGATCAGCACACTTTTTTGTAAAGAGCCAGGCGGTCAATATTTTAGGCTTTTGTGGGACATCTGTGTCTATCATCATATGGGCTCCCCAGGTGGTGCTAATGGTAAAGAATCCGCCTGCCAAAACAGGAGACATAAGAGATGGGGGTTTGATCCCTGGGTTGGGAATCACCCCTGGAGGAGGAAATGGCAACCCACTCCAGTATTCTTGCCTGGAAACTCCCATGGACAAAGGAGCCAGGCAGGTTACAGTTCATAGCATTGCAGAGAGTCGGACACAACTGAGCTATCTTTTGTTTTTATGTCTGTCATATACTATTTTTTGGTTTTGCTTTTTTTTTTTTTTTTAGTCCTTTGAAAAATCTAGTAAGTCATTCTTGGTTTACCAGCATTACAAAACCAGGACGGGGGTTGGATTTGACCTGGAGGGTGTGGTTTGCGATCCCCGATTTAGAGGATTTTATGTCCCCTGTATTTGCTACCCATTTATTAATTCAGAGAATTTGTGACATATTTTCATGTTTAACTTTTATGACACACATTTTCCTCAAGTCACTTTAGAAGAGCTATACTAATTCAAACTAGACCTTTCTTGGAGTAAATTTGTTTGTTTTTCATATCTATAAAGGAAAGTGAAATATACATATTACATAGAGAGCCACATTCCCCAAAATGGTAGCCGTTAGCCCATGAGGCTAGAGTAACATTAATTAAAATTTAATGAAATTTAAAATTCTATGCCTTGGGCCCACCCACACCATGTACTGAGCCATACAGGTCTAGAACACTTCATTCTAGACAGTCCTTCATTCTATAGGACAATGTTAGAGAAAACCCCAAATAATATACCATATCCTATGGTGAGTTTTGGGTCACCCTTTTACTATAGAAAATAAAATTCATACAGAAGGAGAAACAGGTTCCATGGAAAGATGATAAAATTTAGCGTCAAATGGAGCCAGGAAAACAGACAATGATTGAAAAATCTCCCCAAGTTCAAAAAAACCACATCCTGGCTGTGTGATATCCTGGCTGTATGATCCTGGGCAAATCACTCCACTTCTCATTGCCCTCCACCTCCTCAGCTGAAAAGCAAATAGGGTAATACCTACCTGGTGCAGACTATGAGGATTAAACAGGCTTGAGCCTGTGAAAAGGTGCAGTAGCTTTCTAATTCTAGGAGACAGATGCAATTTACACTGGCCATGGGGCAATGTTCATAAATTCAGGAAGAACCATTTCTTGCCAATATGGTTAGATTTGGGCTTCTCCGGGAACACAGAAAAATACCTTGCATTTAAGGACTGTCAAAGCTTCTGCTGAAGATTACACTCTGCTTGGGAGAAACAACTGGGACGCCCCCATGACCCCATGCCTTCAGGGACCCTCGGGTTTGGCTTCCCGGTGACTGTTTCTAACCTTTGCCCCGACAGCAAAGAGTTTGGTTTGTCTCAGCCTTTGGGAATTGAGATGCTTGACCTTGGTAGCTGGTAAAGATTCCCCTCAGTCTCTTATCCTAATTACTCTGAGCTGTTGCCTCTGACCCCCACCCACCCCCTCCTCTAGCTGATCTCAGAAGCAGCCCACCTCCCCTCTGGCCCCCAGACTCACTCTTGATCATCTATCCCAGCGGGGACCCATTGGGAAGTTACAGAGATTCCATAGGGTGTAGACACATTGTATGAAAGAGATGGGAAGGTCTTTCTTGGCTGTGCCAAGGGACTGTGAGGAGGGGCCAACCAGCTGGAGAACCATGGTGGACTCAGCAAGACCTTGAATTCTTCAACCTGCTCTGGGAGTTGGGGTGGGAGTGGGGTACTACATCTCCACCCTAGAGGACCCATCCCCAGCAGAGGAATCCTTGGTCTTTTCTTGCCAACACTGTGATCTCTTCTTCCACATTGATTTTTCGGTCTCCTCCTTCTAGGAATTTGTGGCTATAATCATACCTATTAAAGTGCTTTTAAATTATTATTTCTTCCCCCCACCCCCAGTTAAATGGGGGAGAACCACACATTCCTCTCATTTCCTCCTCTTCAATGGAATCACAAAGGATAATACAGCCTTGCAAATGAGTCTCCGGCCACAGGCTAGTGATATTTCCCACCATGAGAACACCATGCCCACAAGTACCAACCAAGCACCTTTTGTGAGGCTAGGGTGCCACTTGGATGGCCTGCATATTTTATGTAAGTTATTTTCACATACATTTGCAAAGCTGTGACAGAAGGCAGGCAACCACCTGTGCCCTCCCTCCCACCCCTGTGCCCCCAACCCAAAGCCCAGCGTCCCATCCATTGGCCCCCCGTCCTGACAAAGGTCTAACAGAGAATGGCTGGGGCAAGGATTCAGAGGTAATGAGCAGAGGGGTTAGATGCTAAGGCAACAGGGAAAGATGGAGACATGCTTGTGAAGATCAGCTTCACCTCGCAGAAAGCCAGAAGGGAGGGGGGTGTGGAGGGAGGGGGAGAGCACTTACATGGGAGGGAAGGTGATTAGACTCAGGTTTATATCACAAAACAAAAAAGAGCCACGCGAACTGGCTTACTTGCGGAAGTATATACAAGTGAACTGGGGGCACTGTACATGGAAGATCCCTCCTGGTTTGCCTGGCACAACAGCACGGTGCCTACGGAAAAGAGAGAGAGAGATGGTATCTGGTTTGGGAACAGGCACGCTTGCTACACCTGGGGACTCATGGCAACACAAACGAGAAAGGCAGAGAAATGAAAACACAGCCACACCCCCGAGCGCAGGATGGGGACACCCAGGGAAGCCCCCTGCCTTAGTCAGAGGGGGTTGGTAGGAGCCCACCACCCAGCCCATCACATGCTCATCTTTTCTTTTTCCAATGGGGTTTGGTAGTGGAGCCTGGTTTCAGATCAGGAATGGAGGCAGCACGGCATACTCAAAAGGGAGCTTTAGAAATATCGGAGATGGGGCTTTCCTGGTAGTCCAGTGGTTAGGACTTTGCTTTCTAGTGCAGGTGGTATAGATTCAATCCCTGGTCAGGGAGTTAAGATCCCACATGGCTCAGGGCCAAACAAATCCAAAACATAAACAACAGAAGCAATATTGCAACAAATTCAATAAAGACTTTAGAAATGGTCCACATCCCAAAAAAAAGAGAAAGAAATACCGGAGAGACATGGCCAACAAGCTTGATGCAGACATTAGTTAGCTGTGTGATCTCAGTAAGTCACTGTACCTCTCTGTGCCTTGGGATTCCCATCTGGAAAATGAGGGTGAATATACCTACCTCCAGGAAAGGTTATGAATCGTACGTACTATTGGAGATGTGCTCAACTGAATAAGTGGTAAGCACATGCATTGATTTATTTCAGGAAAATTTGTCCTCTTTCCCCCATTTTAGTTTTTTCGGAATCATTTCTTCAGGGGAAAAGCATACGTAAGGCAGGGGAAGAAAATAAATGCAACTTGGCCATCCCTGGGACCCACCCTGGACCCATCGCAGACTCCGGTGAAACCACCTTTGGCTTCTGCATTTTCAGTTTCTTCCCTAAAGCTCTGTGCCTTGCAGTGTCTGAGGCGGCTTCCTAAGCCTGTGGACCATGGTACGTGGCAGTGATGCCTCTCCTGGCCCTGATCTAGACAAAGGACCCTGGGATCTTCCTTGCAAAGTGGAATGTTGCAGCGGGGCGGAGCAGTGGCATCCTACGGTATCTTCTCGATCTATGACTTCCTGTGGAACGACCACCTGCTCCAAGGATGACCAGGGTCAGGAATCTTTTGAGTTATCGGTCCTGCAATCCTGGACCTGCAATTCTCAAACTCAGATTTTGAGAAGAATGAGAGAGACTTTTGAGGACCTGTAAGCCCCTTGCTCATGAAGGATAAGGGCTCCCGTGGTTTCTGTTCTCTTCCTTGGCTGGGCAAGGTCAGTTGCCTCCACTTGTTCCTCTTTTCTGCTGTCATCCTTACCACTGGGAAGCCATCTCCCAGGAGAAGCAGCCCTGACTTCCCAACTCACCTATATCCTTGGAGACCTGCCCTAGAAGGGCTTCCGGAATCCTTTGCTGTCTTTTCCAACGTCAACGAGAGGGGGTGAGAACCTCTAGAGTGAGTGGTGTGTGTTTGCCTGTGTGCTCAGTCATGTCTGACTCTTTGTGACCCCGTGGACTGTAGCCTGCCAGGCTCCTCTGTCCATGGGACTCCCCAGGCAAGAATACTGGAGTGGGTTGCCATTTCCTCCTCCTTTGGTGCTCAGGTTTCCAAACAAAAATATTATAATGGTGGCAAAAACATATCCAGAAGGGCATTTCAGTATCATGCAGTTAAGGACTTAGGGACAGTTTTCAATACTGTGCTCTGTGAGAGAGCGAAGCCCTCTGGAACACCACACAGATTCTCTCTGGAAAGCTAAATTCTGGAAGTGCATAATGATGTTTTCCTCATTTTCTTATGCTGTGGATCCTTAGAAAAAGATAGAAATAACTCTGGATGTTCTCTTTGTAGCAAAAAAAAAAAATCTTTATGCGATGATTTTGACCTTTGTAAAACAAAATCCATACTGTCACAGGACTTGGTTTTTATTTTATCTGAAAACATTCTCCAATTTAATTTGCAAAGTATTTATTGTAGGTTCTCTTAGTACTTGGTGACCTTTTCTTACAAGAAAGTTTTGAAGTAAAGAAAACCAAAGGAGCATAGAAGAACACTGCCACTTCCGTGTATTTTTAGGTGCGGGCAGCTAACATGTGTTTATTCAAAAAGTCAAACAGAGAACAGGGTACAAACAGCAGTATAAAGAGTGTGTACCATATGTATACCTATGACTGATTCATGTTGATGTATGGCAGAAGTCAACATAATATGGACAAGCAATTATCCTTCAATAAAAATATATTTTTCTAAAAAAAAGTGTTTATAAGGTCATCAAGGCAGTTTGAGATAACCTATATGGGAAGAGAAACTAAAAAGAGTGGATGTACGTATGTATATAACTGAATCACTTTGCTAAACAGTAGAGAGCAATCAGATCAGATCAGATCAGATCAGTCGCTCAGTCGTGTCTGACTCTTTGTGACCCCATGAATCGCAGCACACCAGGCGTCCCTGTCCATCACCAACTCCCGGAGTTCACTGAGACTCACGTCCATCGAGTCAGTGATGCCATCCAGCCATCTCATCCTCTGTTGTCCCCTTCTCCTCCTGCCCCCAATCCCTCCCAGCATCAGTCTTTTCCAATGAGATACAATGATGTAAATCAACTATACTCCAATAAAAGTTTTTTTTTTTTTTTAGGCACTTTTTGATACAGCGTTGACTGAGTTTTCTAACGAGTCTCTCGAACTGAGTCTCTAATCTGCCCCTGCCATCACCCCCAAATATAGACCCACCACTTCCAACTACCAAGAACTAATTATTGTGCTGATACTGGTATTTCTCAGACTTCTATGCCTCTGCTTATAAATTCCTTAGAATTTAAGGATGGCAGGTATGTTCAATTTATACCAGTATCTACCCATTCCATTATCCATCTATTCCAGTATCTATCCACCCATTAGTCAGGAGAAACCTTTCATCAAATTTCAATAGTATCTTTTTCTATTAGCCTGGGATCCTGTCATTCTTGACAGTTTCCAGGCAGTTACTACCACTAGGTCAGCCTCGGCAGATGAGATGAAACTTCTATTCCTGCTCTTCTTGTTGTTGTTTAGTGGATAAGTCGTGTCCAACTCTCTGAGACCCTGTGGACTGTAAGCTGCCAGGCTCCTCTGTCCGTGGGATTTCCCAGGCAAGAATACTGGAGTGGTTGTCATTTCCTCCTCCAGGGGATTTAGGTTAAACCATATGAAATTGACTTTTCTTATGTCAAAGATGGTTGAACATTAGCAATTACATGTGGTTCAATTGAAAAAAAAAAAAAAAAAAAGGCCGTCCACCTCGACCCTTCTTCATTGTTTAAAAGTCGCTTCTCTTCCCAGTCCCCAGGGGTTAATTAATTACTCCATCTTCTATGCTTCTATCACACTTCAAAATCTCCCTAGTAGATCCTTTGATATGCTGAATTACAGCTTTTTATTTACATGTTGTCCTCAGCTACAGATAATCCCCCTGGATCAGAGCCAAATCATACTCATCCTTTTATCCCCGTGCGTGCATGTTAAGTCACTTCAGTTGTGTCCAACTCTTTGCGACCCTGTGGACTGCAGCCCGCCAGGCTCCTCTGTCCATGGGATTCTCCAGGCAAGAATACTGGAGTGGATTGCCATGCCCACCAAAGTACCTGGCTCTCAGAGGGACTCAAGAATGTGATTAAATGATAATTTTTTAAAGACTTCCTCATTTCTGTTTTCTTTGATAAAAACAGTGCTTTTCCCAGCCAACCTTTCTGTCCCTTGTTGATAGCTGGGGATTTGCATGCCTACAGGTCTCACTTGTCTCCTCCTCTTTTCTGGTTCTTTGAAGGTTGACTCATCCAGTTTAAGTGGAACCTGGGCGGCCTGCTCATCTGTTTCCTGCAATGTTGATGACTCTATCAGCAACTGGCAGGGACCGGGCTCCATGTGACCGACCATGATCTTGGGATCACTGGAGCCTTTGGCAAAGCCTGTCACTTTATACTCAGAGTGCTACAACCACCAGCATCCCAAAGTCTGGCAAGAAGTACATCCCCAGGGCCACTCTCAGGCAGGATTTGGCATCTCCCGCAGGGGCTGGTGAGCCAGGATCCAGACCTCAGATGGGGTAGCTCAATTCTGCTTCTCACCTGGAGATTCCCCACTGTGCAGAGGACCATTTCTGGCCCTTGGAAGGGCAAGAAGCAGCCTAGCGGGAGTGTCTCCTAGCAGACAGGAAGGAGAAAGTGTCTACATTTTTTTTTTCTCTCTCTGCTGCCAACCCTTAGGTGATGAAATTGGACACAAGCCAACTGGAACAAGGGCACAGTTTCACACCTCCAGGTCATCACACAGGCTGGTCCTTCTCCCTGGAAGTTTCCCTCCCCTGAGGTAACTCCCTTCCCTTCCCACTCACTTCTCCTCCTCCTAGAAACTGGATCTATTTGTCTCCATCTGGCAGGTGGTAAAGAACTTGCCTGCCAAGCAGGAGACATGGGTTCAATCACTGGGTCAGGAAGATCCCCTGGAGAAGGAAATGGCAACCCGCTTCAATATTCTTGTCCAGAATCTCATGGACAGAGGAGCCTGGTGGACTATAGTCCATGGGGTTACAAAGAGTCAGACATGACTTAGTGACTGGACAACAATCAGCAGCCCAGCAGAGCAATGCAAGGCTCTGCAGATGAGCTCAGAGTAAACCAGGCCCTGGGTCATCTCCATATATTTAGAAGAAAAATGAAAATGGTTACATATCTTTGGTCTGAATACTTCTGTGGGCAGAGGCAGAATTGATTTACTTTTCATCCCGACCCTATGGTCCGTTGACCAATTTTGTCTTTGCTTGGGAGCATTTCAACATCAAAGTGTACCTCACTTCTAGTTTGAGCTAGTCCTGTTAAGTTCTGCGGAGGCTGGCTGTGGAAGAAGGCATGCAGTCATCAATTACACAGTCCTAGAGAGGTCACCCTTGGTTTCTCATCCAGAAAAAAGACACACACACTCTTTGCTCTACTGTAACGGACTGAGTGGTGGTCTCTCAAAATTCATACACTGAGGTCCTACACCTAGTAGCTCAGGAGAAAGCATCTTTAAAGAGGTGATTAAGGTAAAATGGACTTAATTCCAACAACCGATGTCCCCAAAAAAGAGGAATTAGGACACAGACTCAGAGGGCGGACCGAGGGAAGACACGAGTCAGGAGAAGATGGCCATCTACAAGTCAGGGAGAGAGGTCTCAGAAGAAGTCAAATCCTGCCAACTCCCAAATCTCAGACTTCTAGCCCCCAGAACTGTGAGAAAATAAATGTCTGTTTTTGAAGAGATGATACCCAGTCAATGGTACTTTGTCATAATAACCCTACCTTAGCCTTAAGGATCAATAATGAGCTATCGTGAGGGTTCCCTATGAAGGGTCATATAAGCATCAAACTTCTGTTCTCTTTAGAGACCGGGGAGATAGCCATGTGGTTCCTGCCAATGGAGGTAACTGCTTCCAATTGACAAATTTACCCAAAGCCCCGAAGGGCTGTGGACGATTTTGGCTTTTATAGTTACGCATTTTTGAACATAGACTAGCATTGAGCTAATCCATGTAAGCATATTTTCACAGCTAATACCTAAAGCTTTTATATATGCCTGAAAGATGAGCTTCTCTGAAGGGTTATGGGAGCGTTTTACGTACCGAGGTATTTCCATTTAGGCACAGAGGCTGCAGAAAATGCAGCATGTATGTTTAATTCTTATAAATCAAATCATGTTTTAATTGTGCCAAGGGATTTCCATATTTAAAGGAGCCCTGGAGTGAATCTGCCTATAGTGTAAATAATCCCTCATTCCAATTTATTTAAGAAGTTTTGATTTTCCTATTTAGAAACACATCGCTTTTTTCTTTTCACTTTTTATTTTGACAAAATTGCAGAGAAAAAGGATAGTACATCAGATATCTGTACAATTTTCTCCCTGATTGTTTATTGTTTAAAAAATGTAATGACTCGCTTCACTTTATTCTCCTGCCTCCCAAATTTAGGCTAATAGAGGATTCTACAGAAAATATTTAATTGACTCAATAAGATAATAAATATACTGGATCCTCATATGTTACAGTAACAGTTCCAAAAACTGCGTATTGAAGATTTACTATGTGCCAGGCAAACCCTCTCAATGTTTCCTTTGGATTATCCCCTAATTTACCCTATAAGACAAGTACTACTGTTATACCCATTTAACAGATGGGGATACTGAGACATTGAGAGTTTTAGCATTTTGCCCAAGGTTACACAGACAGAATTACTGTGGTGCTAAATGCAAAATAAACCAATGGGATTTCTGGACCCATGGACTTAAGGCTAATCTTTTTTAAAAAACTTTTTATTTTGTTTTGGGGCATAGCTGATTAGCAATGTTGTGATAGTTTCAGGTGAACAGTTCAGGGATTCAAAACTAATCTTTTAAATTAGGTGAAGGCAAGCTACAGATTTTTAGCCAAATCTGGCCATACCTTAGCCATGAGCTAAGGATGAAGATTTTTAGCCAAATCTGGCCTACACCTTTTTGTATGGCCATGAGCTAAGAATGATTACATGTTTATGACTGAGGGGAAAGTAAAATCAGTAGAAGAATAATATTTGGTGACAGGCAAAAATTATATAAAATTCAAATTTTAGTATTAATAAAGTTTTATTGGAACACAACTATACTCATTCACTTGCATCTTATTTATGGCTGCTTTATGCCACAATGACAGAGCTAAGTAATTGCAGCAGAGAACATATGGCCCACAAAGACTAAAATATTTGCTACCTGGACCCCTGTAGGGCTTCCCTGGTGGCTCAGATGGTAAAGAATCTACCTGCAATGCAGCAGACCCAGGTTTGATCCCTGGGTCAGGAAGATCCCCTGCAGAAGGGAATGGCTACCTACTCTACTATTCTTGCCTGGAGAATTCCATGAACAGAGGAGCCTTGTGGGACCTTTATGGAACATGTTTAGGGACCCTTGTTCTAAGGTCTACTTTCTATTTGGAACAATACTATAAATAATTGTCTTTCAGGACAGCCTTAGCCCCTTCCCAGGAAGTGGGCACTAAAAATTTCAGAAGGTATCATTTTATCAATATTTGCCAAAATTTTTAAATGTTCTTTGTTTTGTTAAAAATGAATATCCCCCAAAGAGTTTGAAGACATGTTCTTTTTTTCTAACTCTTCACCCAAATTTCTTTATAATTCATTGTTGTTTGAATGGAACAAGGAGAAATATGGTCCCATAAGGCATTTGTGGAAGGATAACAATTCAAATACAAGACAAACAATGAAAATAAGCTTTATTGCCTAAGGCATTTGGCCTTCTGGATCACAGGCATCAGTATATAGATAAGGGCCATCTTAGAGCCTTGCTTCTCAAAGGCTAATATGCACTGAATCAATGGGCTGGGCCAGGATACTTTTTAAATGAACTTTCTGATCTAGTAGGTATGAAAGAAAGTAGTTGCTCCACCATGTCCCACTCTTTGAGACCCCATGGGGTGGGGCCTGAGAGTCTGCATTTCTACAAGCTCTCAGGGGATTCCAGGATTACCAGCAATGGTAACATGGTAACGAAGCGACTATAGGGTGTACATGTGTGCTCAGCTGCTCAGTCGTGTTTAATTCTCTGCAACCCCATGGACTGCAGACCACCAGGCTCCTCTGTGTATGGGATTCTCCAGGCAAGAATACTGGAGTGGGTTGCCATTTCTTCCTACAGGGGATCTTCCTGACCCAGGGATCGAACCCCAGTCTCCTGCATTGGAAGGCAGGTTCTTTATCACTGTGTCACCTGGGAAATCCAAGAACTATATAAACAATCTTAAATACAGCTGGTATTAAGAAGACTGATAAGATGACACTGAGTTTCTGCTCCTGGTCCAAGTATGTTCTACAAGCACTGGAACTTTTTTTTCTTATTAAACCCACAAGGAATCTAAGGCTGAGAGGCAGAAAAACATCAGACAAAATCGAAATCTGAGCCAGCCTGGCATGACTCTGAAGCTCAGACTCTCTCATGAAACTTACCAACAGTGATACTTGGTTTAGAGTTGATAAAATATCCTCTCTAACCTTGGAATGATAAATAACCCGTGCCTGTGTGCATGTGTATAACTCGATTCATTCATGTCTGACTCTTTGCAACCCTATGGGCTGTAGCCTACCAGGCTCCTCTGTCCATGCAATTTTCCAGGCAAGGCCTAATAAATATTCACCAAACTCATTTCAACAAAACTATGTCTAAAGATTCTGCAGTCATCTTCTGGCTGAAAACATCTGACTCTTCCAGGCTAAAGATGTTATTTACATCTAGAAGCTCCTGATCAACTTGAAGAATCTGCGGTAGGGTTTTAAATCCAACCAAGGAAGTCTGTGGGGAGGTTGTATCTTCTGTAGATAAGAAAAAATCCCACTCGCAAAATAGAAACAAGACAAGGAGGAAGGAAACAGAGGAGAAATTGTGAATCCTTAAGCTCAGATAGAGTAGCTGGCAAAGCATGGTTTTAGGAAACTTTCAGGCTTAGTTTTGATCTCTAGCTTTGCTCAGTTTCTTTGGACCTCATCATTTAATAACCTTGAGCCTCCAGTTTTCATATCTGCCAAACAGGGACAAACTATCAATTTCATTGAGTCCTATCGTAAGGATTAAAATTATCACACGAAAGGGTTTGGCAAATAGTAGCTAATCAGTAAATGATCTCAGTAATAATAACAGAAATAGTAATCACTACTATTTGGAATCTCAAAATATGATCCATTGGGGACTTATTTTGTTCTCTTGGTTTTGTTTGTTTAATACAGTAGTAGCAAATTGGTAACTACTATTCTATTTTGATTGGGGGCTTCCCTGGTGGCTCAGTGGTAAAGAATCTGCCTGCCAATGCAAGAGACATGGGTTCCATCCCTTCGTTGAGAAGATCCCCTGGAGAAGGATATGGCAGCCCACTCCAGTATCCTTGCCTGGGAAATTCCATGGACAATGGAGCCTGGTGTGCTACAGTCCATGGGGTTGCAAGGAATCTGACATGACTTAGTGATTAAACCACAAAAACATACTGTTTTGATTGACCAACAACATAATGCTAAATGTAACAGAATTAATGGAAAACATCTTAAGAGTGGGAAGTAAGTGCAAAACACTTAGTATCTCTTTCAATTTGCACATTTCATTTACCTATCTCACAGCCTCCTCCTGAAGATATTTTAGGGTGCAGTCTCTGCTCCTGAAGATATTTTAGAGTGCAATCTCTGCTTGGGGTTAAACACAAATTACAAATTGTGCTTTGGCTGGAAACAGTGGCGTCTCTGCAAAGGAGTCAGATGGGTTTTCTCTCTCTCTGCCTCTCATCTTCTGGGGTAAGAACCTCTACGATGCTATAAGAGTCCAAAACACCCAAAAGCTCTCCCTGGTGCCCCCTTCTTATACTTGACTTCCTATTACAGGACTGGATTTTAGGAGGAACTGGGTGTACTCATGGGATGGTTGTAGAGATTCATCTTGAATTTCCTTCTTATCCCAGATTAGGTTTAAATCCTGACCTCTTTCTTTTGGTGAGAATAAAAAATACTTCAACTTTGAATCTCTCAAAGAGCACATGCAGGCTAAGTTGCTCAGTTGTATCCGACTCTTTGTGACCCAAAGGACTGTAGCCCACCAGGCTCCTCTGTCCATGGGATTTCCCAGGAAAGAATTCTGGAGTGGGTTGCCATGCCTTCCTCCAGGGGATCTTCCCGACCCAGGGATTGAACCCACATCTATGCCCACCCCCACCTTTACCACTAGCACCACCTGGGAAGCCCCTTTCAAAGAGTAGTAAGATACATTTATATAAATATGCCTGTCACACTACACACACACACACACACACACAGAAGCTGACAGCAAGGACAATATTTCACCTGGTGAAAATTGGTTTTGAAATGACAGAGAACTAATACAGTAGGTTTCAGTCTTTACAATACCGCATGTATCAATATATCAAACAAACACTAGAAACATACAAATAAACTCATATTTTTCTTCAGAGGAAATATCAGTGATATTGGGGTGTTCTTGTTTCTCAAATGATATTGAGTTTAATACAATTATGAGTGTACATCGATTAACCTTTGCATCAGATTTAAATGTATAACCCATTAACTAATTTAATCTCTCAAAAAAAAAAAAAAACAGCCGTTGGCATTATTCTTTGAATAATCCTTGTTTAGTTTCCATAATGGTATACAGCTTAATGAAAAACTCATTAGAATGTATCATGCAGCATAATTAATTCTGGCTGATTCTTTTGGTGTTAATAGCTAATGCAGATGCTGGATTCCATTTTCCATTGGCTTTATTAATTTTTCATAAACCAATATTTTGACTGTAATGGGTTGTAACAGTTCCATAGAAGTTCTGGAATTGCATTAACTGTCATCAATGCAGTTAGTCTAAGTAGGGTTTTGCCATTTGCGTGTTGGTTCTTCAACACTACATTTTTTAAAAAGAAAAAGGGACCACTTCATTTTATGCTTAGAGAATAAGTATATACATATAATTAACATAAAGTATATTAAACAATATTTGGCCAATATGTCTCTATTTACACAACAATTTCATTGCCTGGGCTAATAACAGTGAACCATAAATTTTGAAGAGAACACTAAAAGTGGAAAGCAAAAAAAAACACACAAAACTTAGAAACAAAATGGTTTATGACAGAATGGCAGCTCAAGTTAAAACTTAAAGAGAAAAATGAATCCATATAATTTTTTAAAATCTCTGGTAATTTGCTTTCTTTCCTAAGAAAAGTCTTTAGATTAAAACTAGGAGACTTTTTATCAGTGTAACAGCTTTGGTTATTGAACAGTATTTTGCTATCCTGGGGTCTAACCCTAACTCTAACCCTAACGCTAACCCTAACCCTAATTTTTCTAACCAATGTGTTCTTACATCTTTCAGTCTTTCAGGGTTAATCCACATATATTCCTCATGATTAGACTCCTATTTGTTTTGAATATAGATCTGGGTACTAACTCATCACTAAGTGTTCTTCTTCTTATTTTTTTAATCAGAGCTTTCAATAGGTGTGTGTCTGTCTGTGTGTTAGTCACTCAGTTGTGTCAGACTCTTTGTGACTCCATGGACTGTAGCCCGCAGGCTCCTCTGTCCATGGGGTTCTCCGGACAAGAAGACTGGAGTGGGTTGCCATGCCCTCCTCCAGGGGATCCTCCCCACCCAGGGATCGAACACAGGTCTCCTACATTGCAGGCAGATTCTTTACTGTCTGAGCCACCAGGGAAGCCTTTGTCAACCATCAGAAGATAAACCAGAATCCAGATTATGGTATTATCAAGTCTTTTGCAACTTCTCTCTAGAAGGTCCTCTTTGATCTTAGTCAATACTTTGCAGCCTTTGGAGAAACCTGATTTTGCCCCAGTAATTCCCATCTCAGATGAACATCAAGCATTTGTATTATTTTTGTTTCTTTTTAGAATTTTCTCAATGGATTCTGAAGATAAAGGTTGAAAAACTCCTTTGTACACTACCAAATTCCTTCTTACTCAGCAGTAAAATGCCTTTCTCTCTGCCTTCTTTCCTGGCAAACACTTACTTATCCTTTCACAACTAATTTATGGCACCCCTTTTAAGGCAGAGAGCCTGGCTATTTTCCAGTCTTCCAGGAGGTACCATTATTTATTATGTGTGTTCACGCCTGCTCATTCGCTTCAGTCATGCCCAACTCTTTGCAACCCTATGGACTGTAGCCTGCCAGTCTCCTTGTCCATGGGATTCTCCAGGCAAGAATATTGGAGTGGGTTGCCATGCCCTCCTCCAGGGGATCTTCCTGACCCAGGGATTGAACCCATGTCTCCTGCGTCTCGTGCACTGCAGGCAGATTATTTACCACTGAGCCACTGGGGAAGCCCATTATTTATTATACCTGAGTTTATTTGCCTGAATCCTTTATTGCTCTGCCAAATTCTGGAGGGAATCACTGCTACCCCAGCGCCTACCACAGTGCTTGATGCTTCCCAGGTCCTCGATCCTGCTACTCTGATATAAAGGATGAGTTAAAGGAAGCCAGTGGTATGTGTGAATTTACTCACAGCCTCTCTCTGTGGCCCTCCCTTGATGGACATCATGTAACTGAGTGACAGCCAGCTGACCCCATGGATTCGTGCAGTATTGTGTAATTGCTACCAAGTGCAATGCTAAACAGAAACACAAAACCTCCCCAGGGAATAAGCTTTGTGTTTATTTTTGCAGGGGATCTTCCCGACCTACGGATCGAACCCAAGTCACCTGCATCATAGGCAAATTCTTAACTGTCTGAGCCACCAGGGAAGCCCAGAAAAGGGTTATGCTCATACGATACACAGATTCTTCACATACTAGTTCTGTGATTTAAATGAATGAGAGAAACTCTCTGTGAAACCTTGGTTTCATAATTTCTATAATGAAGACAAGGCTATAACATTTTTATAAGAACGGGAGGAGAGGCAGAATTTGGCACAGAGAAAGTGCCCAAAGTTGTCTTATGTTGCTGATGTTTCAAATTGCTGAGTATGTTGATGAGGACAGCCTAGAACTTTCCCTGTGAAATTTATCCAGAGTCACATACCTGAACCTCATCATCCTCCCATGGCCTAAAGGTGGGGCATCTCCTACAAGGACCATCTTGACACTCCTCACTTTGGGGGTAGCTCGCCTTGATGGCCTTTCCATGCAATAGAATGGGGACACATTTATTTAGGAAATGCTGTTTCCAGCACATAAGCAAGTTCTAATCCTATCTGAAGATCAAAAACGCCCACAGGGCCCCATCAAAGCTGAGCTGCAGTCCCTCTGTGGGACAGGGAAGGACGCAGATAAAAATTAAGGCCAAATGTGGGCTGGGCTGGGATGAAATCTGATAAGACAGATGCAGAGTGCAGAGGGGAGAAGCACAGTGAATTGCAACTGAAAGGGGAGGCAAAGGTAAACAGATGTACAAGATAAACTCTTTGAAGTGGAACATTTCCAGGCTGAAAATCCTTTGCTTGGGGACTTCAATCTGGACTCTTCTGTTCCAGTTCACTGGAGTGCATTGCACTGGAATCTGGCAGATGTGTAAATTATACAAAATATCACTGAGCCAAAGGTCACTGTGCATGTGGAGCAGCTCCTCACCGCCATGGCTCTGAGGCCAGGCAGGGCTGGTCCTCCGGGTGGCTACAAGGAAGTGCAGAGCTGTAGAGGGGCATCCCTGGTGGCTCAGCAGTAAAGAATCTGCCTGCCAATGCAGGAGATGCGAGTTCAATCCCTGGGTCGGGAAGATCCCCTGGAGAAGGGAACAGCAACCCACTCCAGGATTCTTGCCTGGAGAATCCCATGGACAAAGGAGCCTGGCAGGTTACTGTCCACGGGATCACAAAGAGTCGGACATAACCGAGCAACTAAGCGCATACTATTTCAGGATGCTAAGACCATCACCCCAGATGGGGCATGCTTGGTACCCAGGCTTTTGGTAGATTACCCCAAGCCCAACCCAAAGTCTAGGACTGTGACCAAATTTTTCAACAGCAACAAATGTCAGGCTAACCCAGATTCTGGACAAATCTTACTTTTGTCAGAAGCTACTGTATCCAAATTTCAGGAATGGAATTAGAAAGAAGTCCATCCAAAAGTGTGGCTAAAGGTCATTCTATTAGTTGTAATGGACTCAGCAAACTCAAGTGGGGGTAGAGGAGCAGCTGGCAGGGAGACCTACATCTAACCTTCTTCTGACCCAATTCTTAGATGAATCATGGTTCACAGTGGCCAAGAGCTCACAGAAAACCAATACCTTGCTTCAGGTAATCCAAGGTCAAATACAGCTGCCCTTTTGAGATGTGCAATCTCACAGTGCTCATCCATCCTCTTCATTTGATCCCAATCCTCTTTCCCATCACCTAGCCTGGTATCAAGTCACGTGGTCTGTGGCCAGCTTTGTGCTGACGTGGACACAATCAATCCAGGCGACTTCAGAGATCACACTAATCTCTTATATTTCTATCTTACCTTATAGTCTGTGAAGTTTTATTATACTCATTATGGTATCTGATCCTCCCTATAACCCCAGGATAACCTGGTTTTAAGACCTGGCCACTTTTCAGATGTGACTTTGCAGCCATGTATGCCCTTTTTGGAGTATGTGTCATTCTGTTTCACACCCCCACAAAACCAGAAATATTTATTTTCAGAAGAAAGATCCACTCAGGACCCCCTTCTTCCCCCTCTCCCCACCGCCAAATCCACTAATGATAATAGTGTCACCCCACCCAGACTATTGTTCATCATCGTCTTCAAGGTCTCCAAGTTAACTGGCTCTGTATCTCTCTCCTTTTGATTTTGTGTGTTTCCCATCATCAAAACCTAACCCTATCTTAGATCTGCACTGCATTGGAAGAGCTTTTCCTTTCTCCATTGATCATGACTTGTGGAGTAATTTAACTCCGTTCCAATTTTCCTCTGCAGGCGGGGTGCTCCCCATCCACGGAAGTGAGTTATGCATGTTCAAGTGGAGCATCTTATGAATCTTGTTAAGCTCTGCTGCCTTATAGCCCCACTGATGGAATATTTAATCACAGAAATGAGTTGGCAGATATGATAAACAGTGTGTGTGAGCTCTGTCGCCATCTTACCAGCAACTAAGAAATGGATGAATTTGCCATTTGTCAGCACCATGTCGACAACTGTGTATAGCCTTCTGTTATTTATTTTTATTTCGTTTCACTTATGTGTGAAGATTAAAAGTGCTTTCCATCAACAGTTGTGTTGGCTTGATATCATGATTATCCCTTAAGGATATAATTTTTTTTTAAAAAATCTCTTGTCACAATGACAGGGAAAGTGTTGAGATCTCCTCTTAAAAATCCTGTTTCTAATTACACTAAGTAACTTGAGAAATGCTATTGTGGGCTTCTCAGGTGGTGCTAATGGTAAAGAACCTACCTGTCAATTCGTGAGACTCAGGTTTGATCCCTGAGTCAGGTAGATCCCCTGGAGGAGGGTATGGCAACCCACTCCAGTCTTCTTGCCTGGAGAATCCCATGGACAGAGAATTCTGGGGGCTACACCCCTAGGGTTTCATATAGTCAGACACGACTGAAATGACTTAGCATGCGCACACTGGCAACGGACATTTGCAGATATTCTTCTTCTATTTAGTACCTTCAATTTTATTTTGACTCTAAAATGGAATGCCCATAGAAGCTGACTGGAGTCTTTGAAACTCACCTGGGCTTTTTTTTTCTATTGACTTATCAATCATTTGTCATGAGAATACGCCTCAAGGAGTCTGAAGATCATTAGGCTTAGAAAAAAATCATCAATGCTGCTGCTTAGTTTTATAGGAAACCATCCACTTGTCTTTGGAGGAGATTTATGTATGTTCATAGAATATGCTGATTTAGGTATATCTGCTTCTGGAGACTGGGACTGGATAAGCATTTAAAAGAGTCCTTACAGGCATAACTTGATGAGAGTTCAGAAAAACCACTCCCAGTGAAAGACCTTTCATAACAGGTTTCTAAATGGTTCCCCTGGAATGTGTGTGTGAGGGAGAGTGTGTGTCATAATTTATCAAAGCAAATTAATACTGTTCAGCTAGTAATTAAAGATCCTCATTAAGAGGTGTAACTGTTCTCCCCACCCCCACCCTGCATTAGCAATAAAAATGCACTCAGGGCGTCAAGAGGGTATAGACGAAAATCAATAACCTGCCATTTTATAATTAAAGAGAAAATAAATGTTAGGGAAAAGTCCACTAAATTAGGAAAATTACCTTAAGGAGAAATTGAAAATATTGATTTTAATTTACAAAATATGTGGACTTTTCCTGCCCATTCTGGGAGACAATTGGAGGCTGGGTTGTTAATTCTGTATAAGCTTCAGAAAATCAATGATTATACTATGGGGATATGGTGATCTTTGTCATTAATGCAAAAATCTTATATATAGAAATGACTAATAAAATAAGGCTGGTTCTCTATCTCAGGTAGATACAGTGCTGACCTATGAAATACCCACAGCAAATCAATGACATGGTCTTCATTTCAGCTCTGGGGCACATTCAAAATTTCAAGATAAATCCTGACTATTTTTATACTTGGGGAAATTTCGAATGCCCCCTAGATTCTTAGTCATGGATATTTAAACGGATAACATAAGGCATTATACCTGGTTATGGAAATGAATAAGTTCTACGGCTCTGTTTTGCATATATGCATTCCACACACACAGGTGCCTGAAATTTCAAATGGAAGCTAGCAGGATTCTCAGGGTTTATGGGTCTTCAAGTATTTCAAAGGAATTGTTCTGGAGTGTTGAGGTTGCAGCAACATTTTCCCAGATTTCTGAATATCATGAACTCTGGCAACCCACTCCAGTCTTCTTAACTGGAGAATCCCATGGACAGAGGAGCCTGGCGGGCTACAGTCTATGGGGTCACAAATAGTCGGACACGACTGAGCGACTGAGCAACTGAGCACACACCCACACTGTCTACCTACACAGACAAACGTACGGGCAAAAAAAGACAGCCTCTGGTTCTGAAGGACGGCCCAGGTACTGGCCACACCAAACACAAATACTCAGATTCCTCAAGTAACATTTACTTATCTGTCTCCAGCCGCCACCTTTTTTTTAGATTCAAGTTTATTGGAGCAGCCCATAGAAATAATTATCCAGTTGTCCAGGCTCCTGAAAACTTCCCCTGACACAACCAGTTAATACATCTAAATATGATGGTGGATTCCCTGGAGGAGGAAATGGCAACCCACTCCAGTACTGTTGCCTGGAGAATCCCATGGACAGAAGAGCCTAGAGGGCTACAATCCGTGGGCTTGCAAACAGCTGGATGTGACTGAGCGACTGAGCATAAGCAGCATGCATGGTGGTTGGAATAATCCAAAATGATCATTTCATTTCTCTCTTTAATTTGCCTTATTTGGACAGAGTAGTAATGTGATCTCCTATCAGAAGGCATGCTCAGTAAGAATGATGACTTCTAACATTCATAAAAAATAAAGCAGAATAAGCTGGTTGCAAAGAACACAGGCTCTTAACTTCAACTCTAGCCGGCTTCTTACCAGCTGTGAAATCTTAATCCCGTGATGCAAACTCTTTGGACTTTAGTTTCCACATTTGGGAAACTGCTGTGAGGATTCAAATACATTCATTTAGGTAAAGTGCTTAAAACAGGGCCTGACCAAAAAATACTCAGTCAATAGTAACCCTTATAATAACTGATTCTTTCCCTGGAGTCCAGAGACCTGACTTTTGAGGCTGGGCCCAGGGCTCATTTCAATGGTTGCTCTAACGCTCTAAGAGTTATACCGATTCATCTATTCTTGTATGTGTAAGTCATTCTGGATGGTTTCTTCTGAATTAACAACCTCTTAGACACTCACATACATGCAAAGAGGTTTGAAGTCACTTGTAAGGGAGATAATTTGGTGTTTTCCTGGCTGCATGAGCCAAAGGTGAACAGTAATTATATTGCATGGGGCTAAAAAAATGTACTGTCTTCTCTCTGATTCAACTCACACATTCATACTCTACCTCCTCATAGGACAGTGTTAAGCTTCCTGTTCTTGATCTCATTATTTTTGGGGGGAAGACATGCACACTGGCACACACACAGAGAGAAAATCTGCCACCTTTCTATTCTAGCAACTCCATCTTACCGGGCACCACCTGCAAATACACAGAAGCTGCTTTCCAACTTCCTCCTTGCCCTTTTGGGAGATTTCATTTCTTTGGAGATTTGGAGATTTGGATTGGGCAACCCCAGCAATGTCTGTGCCCCCTGGACTGTATACCCTAAGCCCTGAAGCACTGGTCTCTCACATTGAGAAGAGAATCTTTTAGTCTAGTGGGTCACCCAGAATTCAGCAGAATCAGCTCTCAGTTAACTTTCCCCTTATGGCAGAGAGGTGGGGCATTAACTTATTTATCTGTATTTCCCCAACATTTATATGGTGCCGGTTATGCACCAATACTCTTCATATATCAACCCATGTAATTCTTATAAATACTTGTGAGTTTGTTACTACCACCATCTCCCACGGAACAGATGAAGACGCTGAGGCACAGAGAGGTTAAGCAACTTGCCTAGAGTCAAACATCTGGTAAGCAGAGAAACCAGGGTTCCATCCCAGGGTGCCTGAGAGTAACAGCCACGTTTCTCACTCCGTGATATGTCCTCGTGGGAAGTGGATCCCACCACATAATCATAGAAAGTCTCAAAGCTAGGTCCTTCCCCACCCCCTCACATAGGAGTCAGCACAACTACTTCACTATTAGAGTCCCTTGATGTAGCCCAGGCTTGTAATAAAATTCACACATGAAGAACAACTCCAAACACTGTCTATCTAAAATCTGGAACTCAGCTATCATGTTGGGCCTTTCCAGATTTACCATCTTTTAAAATCAAGTTGGTTTTTGTGCTAGAGCAGCTATTAAAGTTTCCTATACTCCTTTGTCATCCACTAAGGTCAGTGTTGACTTTCAGGAAAATGACCGATGTAGAGCATCACAGAAGAGAGAAAGCAAGGGGAGTGGCTTACCATCAAGAGATTACAAAAGAGTGGATATAGACCAATGGGTCGTTGATTTCTCCTTATTAAAAAGCAAGGGCCACATCGAAGCAAGACTTCTTATCAACCCTCTACATGGCAAATCTACTGAGGTTGATTAGGTTGAACATCCCAGATGTTCAATGCAGCTTTGTTCATGAGCAGGAAAAATAACTGGTAGAAGTTTAACGGGCAAAGCCGAGCAAAAAAATAAAAAACCAGTCTCAGCTGCTGTTGCTTCCAGGTTACTCTCTCCCCAAATTTGATGACCAAGTTTTCTGGGACAGAGGATTTGAGTGGTCGTTGGTGGGCAGCAAGGAAGGGATGAGGAAAAAGATATAGACCCTTGAAGGCAAAGCAGAGAGAAAGGGAACCACTACGGAACATTGATTAATGGAGAAAGAAGGAGAACTTAACTTTCCTAGTTTCCTAAATAATTCTCTTTGCAATTCCAACTCACTGCCACATCATTGGGATAATTAGTCCAATTCTCTGCTTTGCCAAGGGAAAAAAAAATGCAACTCCAAATGGAAAGGTATGGCTCAAAAACACATTCAGGCACATTGAAAGAAAACCTGTGTGAACAGCCAAACATTTGTTCAAAGGCTCTTGAACAAAATCTCAATGCTTTTTTTGAGGCAAAATCTATGTGAAACATCACAAGGGGCTGTGGCCCCATGCTTATATCACAATGTAACTTACATGATTCCCCTTTATTTTTTTTTTAAGATTTTTTGAACACTTTTGGTTTTGCCTTAAAAAAAATCATTCAGAACTTGGGAGGACAGGAATTTATTGGTTCAGATTATTTGATGAAACCCACTCTTTATAGGCAGGCAAAGCACATGTAGGAAAGACAAAGAAAATATCATGCAAAGAGAAACTCTTTACCTGCATAGAATTCAGGACTGTACACTGCACCCACAACTGGATTCAATTTCCAGCCTTAAAACAAATACACAAAAATGTTATCACATTTGATTCAACAACTCATATCATTGCAAGTTAACCACAAGTCAAATGGGTTGGCGTTTTTTTTTTTTTTATGGATTTATGGCCTTCTTTGATTTTCTGCCTACATAATAGTACAGAAACTACTGACCAGCTACAGATGAACCTTTTGAAAAGGATATGGTGATTGATTTTGCCCCATATCCATATTTTCTAAAGCCCCTATAATAACTTAAGTATTTTGTTCTTCTTTCATGTATCACTGCTAGATAATCCATCACCTCTCTTTGTATTAAGTTTGCAAAAATTTGGAAGCTCACATAAAACAGAATTCTTTTAGAAACATTCTTCAGTTCAGTTCAGTAGCTCAGTCATGTCTGACTCTCTGTGACCCCATGGACTGCAACACGCCAGGCCTCCCTGTCCATTGCCAACTCCCAGAGTTTACTCAAACTCATGTCCATTGAGTCAGTGATGCCATTCAACCATCTCGTCCTCTGTTGTCCCCTTCTCTTCCTGCCTTCAATCTTTCCCAGCATCAGGGTCTTTTTTAATGAGTCAGCTCTTCGCATCAGGTGGCCAAAGGATTGGAGTTTCAGCTTTAGCATCAGTCCTTCCAATGAACACCCAGGACTGATTGCCTTTAGGATGGACTGGTTGGGTCTCCTTGCAGTCCAAGGGACTCTCAAGAGTCTTCTCCAACACCACAATTCAAAAGCATCAATTCTTCCACGCTCAGCTTTCTTTATAGTCCAACTCTCACATCCACACATGACTATGGAAAAACCATAGCTTTGAGTAGATGGACCTTTGTTGGCAAAGTAATGTCTCTGCTTTTTAATATGCTGTCTAGGTTGGTCATAACTTTTCTTCCAAGGAGCAAGAGTCTATATTCTAATAATTGTCATTCCTAATTGTGACCCAGAGACCCCATAGAATTCCAAAGTGCTTTCTAAAACCCAAATAAAATGACATTCATTCACTATAGATTGTGTGGAATACATTTTGAAGAATTCAAGAACCATACAAATTCTTAGTCAATGCATGATATCTAAGAGAACTTTCAAATAACCTGTATATAGGATTAACAGAATTTTGTAATTTTCCAAATGTTCTGCATGGTGCATTTTCTGTAAAATAAATCCTGGCCCTTTAGAAACTTCTACTTAAGAAAATAGCAAACAAGATTATCTGCAAATCAGGAAGCTATCTGCACTACACAAGCACTGCACACTATTTAGGGAACAATCTATGGGCTTCCCTGGTGGCTCAGTGCTAAAGAATCCACCTGCAATGCAGGTGACATAGGTTCAGTCCCGGGGTTGGGAAGATCCCCTGGAGAAGGAAATGGCAGCCCACTCCAGTATTCTTGCCAGGGAAATTCCATGGACAGAGGAGCTTAGCAGGCTATGGTCCATGGGTTCTCAAGACACGACTTGGTGACTAAACCACCAGCTCAAAAAATGATCATACTTTAGGGTTTAGTGATTAATTCCTGTTTCTTCTGTTTTGTGTGTGTGTGTGTGTGTGTGTGTGTGTGAAAGCATCTATTATAGAACTGCTGAAAGACAGGGGACAGGTATGGGAAACCCTGTGTCCTTGGGCTGAAGGTTAAACACCAGAGGTCCTTTACTAAATGCTCCTGAGAAAAAGCAATGGTGAGAGTTGTGATGTGAGAGAAGGTATTTCTGACAAGTACTCTCAGAGCTTTTTCTGGAAGGGAGAGGTGTGCCATCCCATTGCCTGGTACAAGTGATGCACCTATAAGAACAGCTGAGAGGTAGCCACAACCTACTGAGCCACTAAGGAAGCGTGTGTGTGTGTGTGTGTGTGTGCTCAATCATGTCTGACTCTTTGTGACCCCATGGACTGTAGCCACTGAGGAAGACAGATAGAGTAACTCCCCTACATATGAACAAGTTCCATTCTGAGAGCATGTGCATATGTCCAGTTTGTTTGTAAGTCCAACAAAGTTAGCTTAGATACCCAACTGACACAATTGGCTATATAGGTTTATAATACTTTGCACACAAATAACACATAAAAACAAAAAATAAAGAAGACATTTTTAATCTTACACCTTGAAAAGGATAGCAGTATAACGGCTGGCATCCAGGAGCTGGCATCAAAGGAACACGCAAGAAGAGAAGGGAGAGGGGGTGGGAGATGGTAGAACTGAAGGATCGTCAGCAATAGGAGATGGAGGGTGAGCTGCAACTTCATTCATGCCGGACGCATCTATCTATCATCTATCTGTCCGTCCATCCATTCATCCATCCATCTGTATCATTTCTATTATGTCTTTTGATTGATCAATCAACTTATCAGCTCTTATCAAAGCTGACCTGACATCTTCTTAGGCACACAGCTTCATGGCATTATCTATCTACCAATGATCTACCAGTTTACTATATCTCCCTATAGAAAACTTTCAATTAATATAAACATAAAAGAAACAAAACAATACTCTCCCTCCTCAGGAAATCCGTGCCATCTTACAGTCACAAGCATTAATTGAGAGCGATAACTGAGTAGGTCTCCTCTACAAGAAGCCAGCTAGGATCTGGGAGCAGCAAAATCCAATGATACTGCTCAGGGAGCCCTGGAAACATCAGAAGAGGGTTTTCCCTTCTTCCCATCACTGGTCCTGACTCTTACATAAAGCTACTCTACTCCCACCGGAGGAGAAACAAAGGCACATCTGAACCACACCTCAGACATGGAAACCTAACTTCTCATTTCCCTCCTCCCTCTGAAGTGGATTTCTCACCAAGACACCCCCTTCAGCAAATGGCATCTCCATCCGCTTCATTCCTCAAAACAGAATTCTTGATCAATAATGCCTTGATGCTCCCTTAATCCTCACATATCCTGTACCATCCATTAAAAAATCCTATAGGTTAGACTTTGAAAAGGTACTTCTACTCTCTCTACATCCCTCTCTTACCAATGCCATCATGCTAGCCTAGACATTTCTATTTCTTAAGTACATGGCAACAAACAAGTCCACATAATCTAACTCCAGTCCCTTTATATGGTACCACTGTTTCCCTCCCTCCAATCTATGGTGATATTGGCCTATTAAATCTTTTCTAAAGAACCAAAGATCCTTCTAGAGCATTCTGAATTGTACCCACTGCTTGCTCTGCTTGGACAAATCTGCCCAGTACTCAAAGTTTACCAGCTATGACAAACCCAGACAGCATATTAAAAAGCAAAGATATCCCTTTGCCGAAAAAGTTCCCTCTAGTCAAAGCTATGGTTTTTCCAGCAGTCATGTACGCATGTGAGAGTTGGACCATAAAGAAGGCTGAGCACCGAAGAACTGATGCCTTCAAAATGTGGTGCTGGAGAACTCTTGAGAGTCCCTTGGACTGCAAGATCAAACCAGTCAATTCTAAAGGAAATCAACCCTGGATATTCATTGGAGGGACTGATGATGTAGCTGAAGCTCCAATACTTTGGCTACTTGATGCAAAGAGCCGACTCATTGGAGAAGACCCTGATGCTGGGAAAAACTGAAGGCAAAAGGAGAAGGGTGTGACAGAGGATGAAATGATTGGATGGCATCACCGACTCAATGGATGAGTTTGTGCAAACTCTGGAAGACAACGAAGGACAGGGAAGCCTGGCGTGCTGCAGTCCATGGGTTGCAAAGAGTCAGACTCAATTGAGCAACTGAACAACAACGTCTTCTCCAGGGCAGGCTGCCTAATGTCTCTCCCTTCCCCAGTCTTCAGGCTGTTCCCTGATGCAATTCCCAGCTTTGTTTTCTGCAAAGCAGTTAACACCGCTTAGATTTCTCTTTTTTCTTTCTTCGCTTGCTCTTAATTGTTTCTATAACCACCCTCCCTCATTAAAATTGATGGTAAAGCGAGCGGGACTGACTGCTGTCCGAAGTGAATTCCCAACATACAAAACTGTGTGTTTGGATCCATAAATATTTACTTAGTTTTGCTCTAAAGGAACTGAAAGAATAAAGAGCTTTTTTCTAATGGACTCATTCCTTTTTGGCTGTGCTCTCCTTCCAACCATCGATGACCTGCTTCCTTATACACATTTACAAAAAAAGGGGAGGCACCATTAGGGGTGACTATCTTCAAGGGAAAGGCAATAAGAATCCAGCTCTTGAAAATCACCTCTGCTCATACTTAACAGGGCTCTTGCAGGCTTATGTAAATGCATGCAAATCACATGCAAATGGTCTCCTAGTCCCTTCCACTCCTTCTAGTACCTGGAAGGGACCCTTGGGATCACCCTGCTGGAGACAGGAGCCTGCACTGTCAGGAAGACGGACAAAATGATCCCAGTTTTAATTTCTAAGGCAGTTTGTGTTTGTCCCCAGGCCTCACGAATTCAGAGATTTTGATCAAGGACATTAAACCGAACAATGAGGCTTACAGCAAAGGGAGAATTGCTGATAAAAGCCCATGGCTCCCAGCCTCCCAGAGCCCCCATACAAGAAGGCAATGGAGCAGACACCAGACACATGGGGGTCTCACTCCACATCAGACATAAGAGCTGTTTAGAGGGACCCCTCTGCAGCCCTGCTTCAAGGGGCTGCCTCCAAATCAGTGCTCCCCTCCTTAAATTCAGCTTCTTAAAGGTCATCTGCCAGCCTTCTGTAGAAAACACTGGCTGAGGTCCTCCGTGTTAACTATGGCTATATAGGGTGTTAAAAGACAGGTCTGAATGTGCACACAAACAAATCAACACATGTCTTCTCCAGGGCTTTGCTGAGTTGGATTTCAAGGAAAACCCATTCAAGAAAGCACCCTTAAATGCCCGACAGGCATTTCCAAAACTGTCCTGAGGCTTTCTAAAGACATGTACTGCAGATGCCAGGAATCTGGTATTTGAAATGCTGCAGAAGGCAATGCCCAAAATGAAAAGTCATTTGCACATTGCATCCAGTTCACTCAGTAACTTTTTCTTTTTTTGAAATACATGTTTATTGTCAACATTTAAATTTCATCTATGATACAAGATTTCTGCTTCTCTTCAAATATGAGCAGAAATGGCACCTTCAGGAATTCCCTACAGACCAATTTGCTGGGGTGACCAGGGACCACCCTCACTTAAGCCCCCAGTTTGTCTGTTCCCTGTTACATGCTTGGCTTGGGGGCCAAAAATCAGCGATCTTTTGGCTACCCTGTGCTGTTTTTTCCTTCTGCTGCTGCTGATGCTAAGTCGCTTCAGTCGTGTCCGACTCTGTGCGACCCCACAGATGGCAGCCCACCAGGCTCCGCCGCCCTTGGGATTCTCTAGGCAAGAACACTGGAGTGGGTTGCCATTGCCTTCTCCGGTTTTTTCCTTCCAGAAAACTATTTTGCTTTGCTCAGTATGAAAACAAAAGAGAGTCAAAAAGGCTGCAAGTTTCTCAGACCTTCTCTGTTTATTTTACCTGGCCAGCCTCTGTTGGCATCCGAATATTTTATCCTTAAACTAGTATATCTATCTGCTTACTATCATAGCAAGAAATGGAACAAGATGGCTATTTATTATTGATATTATCATGTCATTACATTTTTAGGGCACTTTGTGCCTGCCACTGTTGAGTATTTCATCTCCTGTGTGTGTGTGTGTGTGTGCACGCACGTGCGCTTGTGAGAGTTTGTGCGCACTCCATCACTCAGTTATGTCTGACTCTTTGTGACCCCATGGACTGTACCCTGCCCGTCTCCTCTGTCCATCGAATTTTCCAGGCAAGAACACTGGAGTGGGTTGCCATTTCCTCCTTCAGGGGATCTTCCCTACCCCAAGGATTGAACCCGAATCTCTTTCCGTCTCCTATGGAGACAGGTGGATTCTTTACCGCTGAGCCACCAAGGAAGCTTCATGTCCCGTAATAACCTCAAACATCCTATATAGTAGGTCCCATTATATCTACAGGTCCCACTTGAGAAAGCTCTTATGCAGAACGTTTCAACAGCCCCCCTGCAGGTCAACCATCCCTAAAAAACAGAGGTGATATAAAATCCACCTCTATACAGTTTTGGATCTTTTTGTTCAGTTTTCACCCTTCTTGTGAACGCTGAGAAAATAGAAGAGCTACATCCAACACTCACGCCTCTCCAACACTGAAGAAATTCCTGGGATTATGGTTCTCCACTTATTTTACAGAGCAAATATTTGATCGCCAATGAGCACAGTACAGTAAACCCTAACTCTTCTCTGAGGCTTGATGTCCTTAGGAAAACCCAGCAATATGGAAGTAGCCCACTCAACTCCCTCTTGATGGAGCTTTCAGATCGGGAGGGTTTTCCAGACCCTTCTATGTCATTCCACAGTCTTTTAGAGGCAAGCTCAAAGGTCCTGGGAAAGGACCTCCACAGTATTATTAATCTACCTCCTCCATAGTATTATAAACTGTGCTCCTCTAGAGCAGAGAGTCCTAGTAACGTGTCTATCATGTTTCGGATCCTGTCTTACTCATCACTGGAAATTCTGCAGCTGCTTAACACTTTGTTGGATGATTGACTGATATCCAAAAGGAACGCATGAAATGTGATGATGGCACTGATAGTTAGATTCTTTTCCATTTGGGGATGACCTCAAAAGTCGATGACTTGAGTAAATCCATAATTTTGCTGAAGCCTAAGTTTGATGGTTTGTGAGGATGAATGAGGTAGCTCACAAATGAATCCCCCAAATCACTTAATTTTCTCATTGCTGCGTGACTTCATTGATCCTCACTTTTCTATTTTTCCCTCCAACTTTATTGAGGTATAACTGGTGTCTATATTGAAAGTGTACCATTTGTGGATTTGCTATACATACACATTGTAAAATTCTTTCCATAACCAAGCTAATCAACATATCCATCATCTCACACAGCTACCACTGTCTTGTTTCTTTCTTTTTTGTGTGGTGATAAAATTTTCTATTAACACAGTCATGCTTGTTAAGGATCTAAGTGAAAATGAAAAGTGAAAATGAAGTCGCTCAATGATGTCCGACTCTTTGTGACCCCATGGACTGCAGCCTGCCAGGCTCCTCTGTCCATGGGATTTTCCAGGCAAGAATACTGGAGTGGGCTGCCATTTCCTTCTCCAGGGGATCTTCCCAACCCAAGGATTGAACCTGGGTCTCTCGCATTGTAGGCAGATGCTTTTACTGTCTGAGCCACCAGGGAAGTCCAAGGATCTTAAGAGGGCCCCTATCTTTCCAGAATGTTGTATTGCATTTTATGGGAAATTTTATTTGTAGTGATGGCACTCATGAATTAAGGATTGATAAAGTTTTGAGAATCCTTTACTTGAATAGTAAAATTCTTCATGATCTCCTCTACAGAAACCAACTGTCTCTATACAGTTAGAATTTTCTTTTTTTTAAAGTCAATTCTACTGTGACTATCCTTCCTCATTTAGGTAACATACACAGTCTATGTAACAGGATAACCCCTTGAGTGTCCCCTTTCAGGTATACAGGTGAGAGACCCACGCGATTTATTTCCAGAAACTAAGAATGCAGAGTCCTCTGTAATGGGATAAGAGATACTTATGCCAACACATGGGCTTCCCAGGTGGCACAGTGGGAAAGAATCCACCTGCCAATGCAGGAGACAAAGGAGATGCGGGTTTGATCTCTGGGTTGCGAAGATCTCCTGGAGTAGGAAATGGCAACCTACTCCAGTATTCTTGCTTGGAGAATTCCCTGGACAGAGGAGCCTGGGGGGGCTACAGTTCATGAGGGCGCAAAGAGTAGGGCATGACTGAGCAAACAAGCACTTGCCAAGGTGGCAGGAGTTTGGGGCTGCACGTTGAATAATCTTTTTGTTCTTGTAGCCGGTTGCCTGAGTGCAGTTCTGCAAAGTGACAGGTGAAAGTGATGCACTCGTAACACCTGGCATGGCCATAGGATTTTGTTATGTCATAATAAAAGGAAAAGACGTCACTAATTACCTCATCTCCACTAGCCTCAGATTTTACATCTTTACCACAGGAATAACTATGTCTTCTTTATAAGACACTTTGTGGACCCACTGCATTTAAAATGTTTAACATAATGCCATACAGTCAGTATTCCAGAAATGTTGACTATTCATTGTGGCTTGAACTGTGTCTCCAAGGACCACAGGTCCAGTTTTCAGCCACTGGGTATGACATTGATCAGTAACCCTCTCTTTAAAATAAATATGCCTACATATGGCTTAAGGAATATTTGGCTTCCTTTGCCTTATTTTCTCACATCAGCAGTATACATGAACACCTATGCCTAGGCATGTGCGGTGCAAACACACACACACACAATTGCTACTTCATAATTAGAGAAAATGCCCCACAGTCAGATTGGTGCCAGCATGTACTAACTCTGGCAAGTTGCAGAGTTATAATTTTCACCCAAGTAGAAAGACTCCATGACGCATTAAATCAGAGGTTTGCTTCATTTCAGCACTGGGCATGCAAAGCCTGTTGCAGAATTTTTCTATACCATTTCAGGATTTGTCTTGGGTTGTTGAAAGCTGAAAAAATGGGTTAGCAGAACAAGTAACTCTTCTAGTCTTGCACCTTAGAGTTCTATCACATTGAGGGGATATTTTTGTTTAACGGTGCACCTTTAAAATATCAGAACAAACAAATTAATTAAGAAAGAAGAAAAACAAAAACAAAACTACCAAATGATAGTAGTATTGTTTACAACAGAAAAAAAAATGTCAATCAGTATGTAAGGTGGGAATAAACCCTTTGTATGGGATGTTATGCAACCACTAGAAAGAACGAATGTAGTCTGTATGTATTTACACTGAAAGAACTCCATATTGATTTGTAAAAGTCAATCAGAAATGATGTGTATACCATGACACCATTCATATAAAAATCATACACACGCCACTGTATTATAAATATATACTTATTACACATGTACACAAGAAAGTGTAAAATAAAATATAGATAATAATGTGTAATAGTGGCACCTTCCGAGGGGATAGGTGGGAAATCAACATGGCAGTGGTGTCATTCAAAATGCATTTTAGCCTTGTCTTCCTCCCTTCCTCCCTCCCTCCCTCCCTCTCTTTTCTAAATGTCTGTTTTTTTCATGTTTCATGTGTAATTAAAATGTTTAAAATAAAAATTCCATAAATTTTTCCTTAAGATTGTAATGAAATTGCTATTTTTTTAAAATCCATAAAACAGAGGAAAAACACCTTCCATTCTCACAATGCAACTCAACCATAAACATTTTGGGGGTAATGCCTACCTTCATTCAAATCATGCTATTTACATACAATTTCTTTTATTTTAAAACTTTTCATTCATTATGAGCCCCTTTGTAGTCTTCATCCTACTCATTTTAATGAGCATTGTATCCCACGAAACTCTAACTTTAACTTACTACATTACATTCTTTCTAACTTTGGTACAATTAAGCATGTGATTAGCATATGACATCTTCTCCCGCCCCACCCTCCCACCATATATCTTAAGAGACATTTCTTCTGAGGATTAAAACATCAAAATGTGTGAATATTTTAATAATTTTTCATATTTTGTAAGTCCTTATTATGAAGTGTTTTGAGATGTTTTCCTCTTGAGCAAGGGCAGAGATGCATTGTCCTGAAGGGGTCTGCAATACACAATGAACATCCTCCCTTGCCCCAGATGCCACTTGGTAACCCAGAGAGAAGTGTGTAACACACTCATACATTCTGTTCTCAGTGTGCAAGTCATCATGAGGGACCCTCCAAGGGACTTCAGAAGTCTAATAGCTCCAGAGAAGATTCAAAGCCAGAACCAAATGCTGCAGTCCCACTTCTGGGAATGATTAGTGATCAGCGAGCAGGTGATGCTTAAGGGAGAAACAAACAAAATGTCCATCCTCCATCAACTCATTCTAATTACAATAAATTAAACCACCCATGTAATTCTCAAATAATTCATATGCATCTCACCCACATGGGAGTTATTCCAGAGAGAATGAAAGAAGAACATTCACTCTTCACTTGAAAACTAAATTTGCCTTTGTCATGAAATTTATCTTACTGATTCAAGTGGTCCACTGTAGCAGGTCAGCAGCAAAGACACAGGAGCCATGCTGTGCAAATATGGCTTGTTGACACAGATTCCCCAGTTAAATTCCTTAATAGATTCTGAGGTGGAGACATTTTCTTGTAAGAGGCCAAACTCTACTTACCATTTGTATAAGGGTTGACAGTCTTTTTATTTGTCATTACACGTGCTGTGGCATTATTTACCTATGTACATAGAAAACTCAAATCAGCACATATTCCAAGGCCAGTCCACAGTTCAATTAGTTGCATGCATTATGACTGTGATTACTTATTAAAAAACAAAAAACAAAAACTAAAATGCATTTTAATTTATAAAAGGCAGTAGGTGCATAACAAAATCATACATTTTTATAATTACATTTACTTCATAACCGTTTTAACTTAACAAATCATTTCAATAAAGCAATGTCATATCATTTAAAAGTTTAATAAGGAGACAGTAAAAGCAAATTAAAAGGAACTGCATAATTGAAGATTGAAAAGCATGCGTGTACTCCATGGTAACACAGAAACAATAAATATTTTTTTAAACATAAAATAAGGTTCATATGAAGGAACATGCAGTGGAGGAGAAGAGGGGAGAGACAAGGTACAAGGGAACATAAATGTCAAAAAAAGGACAAACAAGTTTTAGCCGTATGCAACACTTTAAGGGGGAAGAACCATCGGGGAAGCAACATCTAGCATTCAACACTTGGAACAAGAGCCTTTTACATCGCAAGAATTAACAAAATCATTCAAGCTTTAAAGTCACAGCTAACAAAAGGATAAAAGAGAGGGTGCATTGTTTAACACAATATGGAGTTAACAATCTGAGTAAGATGTGCACTGGTCATATCTCAATCCAGTCAGTGCCTCCCAGGCTAGCTTAGAACGTACACTCAGTTACAGGCGTACCAATATCCAAAAAAATAGAGCATCAAGAAAACTTAATACAACAAGTCAAAAAAATTCACGTGGTATATATATGTATAGAGATATATCAGCACTAAATACGTGAAACGGCAGATGGATTTCACCACTTACCATTCACCACCATCGCCAGCATGGGTTTGTATACAGTTACCATGGTTACTGAGAGTTTGGTGAGGGGCCTAAGGATTATCGTCGAGGGTGGGGGGAAATGAAAGGCAAAATATGCAACATCTTACTCCAAAGACTAAAGCATTTTTAACTGGTATTTTTTTTTTTTAAGCTTTAACAAATACGACCCTATGGTCATTTTGAGGGAGAGCCAGTGGTAGAAAGAGTAGATTCTGAGTATAGGAATTTCAGCGTTTTCTTTTTTTTTTTTTCATGAAGAAGGACCAGATATTGAACAGGAAATCCTGTTTGGTTCACGTTGTTAGCAAAAGAATACAAAGATTGAAACTGGCTTCTTAAAAAGGAAAAAAAAATGAAAGGTTTCATGACAAAGACCTCTCATTTTTTTTTTCCCCCAACAACTGTTCTCTTAAATGCTATTCATTTCACAATTTGGTTTAATTTGCACACCACTGTGGATCCCTCATCAGCCCTGCAGTGGAAAGAAAAAGAAAGGAAAAGAAAAGGAAAACAAAAACAGAAAACTGCTCTATAATTTGTTTTGCAACACTCTCTCCACTGCTTGGAATCTACTGCACCCATTGGTTATAAGACATGAAAAATAAAATAAGAATTAAAAAAAAAAACTTTCAGATTAACCTTTCTTTTGTCTCACTTTTGCCATCCACCTTTCAGCAGTAATAAGAGTAACATAATAAAGGAAAATTAAAAAAAAAAGTAAGGCCAGTTTTCCTTTTTATATATAAATATATATATAAACAATGAGAAGGGAATAGGGTCACATACAAGACACAATGATGCATCTGAAACAACAAATGAGCGTGAGGCAGACACTTATCAAAAAGATGAAAAGGAAAATATTTTGGACATGCACCTCGATTTTACGGCCCTCTACCACGGTGCCGTGTAATTTCTCCCTCGCCCTGTCCGCATCGGCACTATTTTCGAAAGTTACGAAACCAAATCCCTACATGCAGGAGGGAGAAGGGAAAACAACATGCAGATTATTATTTTCAGTCAACGACCACTGCGGAACGTTCTCTCGCTTTAATTTCTATTTCTTGTCCTGGCTTCCGTTCTGTAACATGCAAATTAGAGAAATTATAAGAGTACTAAAATGTGCAATAAGTAAGCGACAAATGTGAACAAGATTTTTGTTTTCTGTCACCCCGTTAGCTGTCACCCCTGAAGAATTCAAAGAATGATACCCAAAATACCTTTCTAAATGTCACTACAGAAGAAAAGAAATCTAACGGAAAGAAAATGAGATCAAAATAAATGTACAGTGTCTTCACAGAGAAGAAAATGAAATAACGAGGGAGAAAAAAAAAAGGGAATCACTTTCTTGACATGCAAATTAAGAAGGAAAGAAAAGAAAACGTGTGCACAGAATTCAACAATGAACGCCAGAGTCTTCTAACATCGCCTACAGAGTCATGCCGTGTGGTTTTAAGACCATCTCTTCTCCATGCAGTTTTAGGGTTATTCAAATTTGTCAAGTCTACAGCCTTTATGTCTCAAAAAATAAAAATTAGAAGCCTAAAAAAAAAAAAAAGGGAAAGACCTTTTTTTTTTTAATAAATCTGAAACTCTTGGCTCTAAATCAACAAAATAATCCCATGAAATGAATAGAAATAAACACCCATTGATTGCTAATGCAAACAGGTCAAGTAACATTTTTATATCCCCTCCCTCACCCTTCAAATGACATAGGTACTTCGGAAACTGTCAGCTTTCTGGACTGCTTTACTAATCCCAAACAGAAATGTGTAAACATATGGTAAAGTTCTAAGACATTATCCTGATACCCATTTATCAAATCAACAGGTAAAAAATTCAAAACCTCCTTTAATAGAATAGTATTTACAGTAACACTCTAGGTACTTCTTTTACTGATCAGTAACAAATGCACTCTTTTCTGCACCACTGGTATATTTTGCTTTAATATTTCAGCCTCAAAAAAAAAAAACAAAAAAAAACAACAACCCCCCTACACATCACATTGTCAAAATCCATCCTTTTTCTTCACTGACACTGTTCCTAAGAAGAGTACAGAAATTATGACATTATTTTTAAAACCCCTAAAAATATTTGTACATCTTGTTCCGAAATATACACCAACCGTTTGAAACCATTCCAGTGTAAATCTGCCCAGCTCTTTCTGGTCTTCACAGTATAAACAGGGTAAAATAATGCAATGTGCCAAGATTGCTCTTTGTGTTAGGTAATCTTTACATAAAGGAAAATGTTGGTGTTAAACTTAGCTGGAACGGTAGGACAGTCAGTCTTATTAATAAAACAAACAATTACAAATCTCAGCTGCTCATAACCAACTTGTTAACTCTCAATTCCTCACTAGGTCATGAAAGAAATCTCCGAAATTCAGGGTTTTGGAGAGCTGTTTCAGTTTCAGAGAGCTGTTACCCAGGGTTCCAACAAGGGAGAACTTTCCAATATTATGATGGGCTCCTCCATAGAGGATAACAGCTATGGATGTAGTCAAGTTGGATTAGAGATGGCGATCTGATAGAGGGAAAAAAAAATTCTTTACTTGGGGGATTAGATTGAATTACCTATTTCCCGTAGTAAGGATCTGTGATAAGGACAGATCTGAATTATCTGACTAATCTAAGATTATAAGCTTAGGAAGACCCTACTTAGTCCTGCTCATCACTGATGGGATTAGCCACATTTGGTACACAAACATACATGCTGACTCATTTTGAAATAATAGCACTTCAATGGGCAAAAAATAAAATCTGGAGGGTTGGTACCATTTGATGCCTCTGATTTGGCCACTGGGTCTCAGATTCAGTTATACATCAGAAAGAACAGGGGGGCGTATGAAACATTCAGATTTCTAAGCCCTGACACATGTTTCTTGGATCAGAATCCCAGAGCGGAGCCCAGAAATCTGTTTGCCGAAAAAGTTACCTATGTGGCCCAGCAATTGGGTTTCCATGGCTTCTTCTGTCACTAAGCAGTGTCTGACTCTTTGCAACTCCACGGGCTGCACCATGCCAGGCTCCCCTATCTGTCACCATCTCCCAGAGTTCAATCAAATTCATGTCCATTGAACTGGTAATGCTATCTAAACATCTCATCCTCTGGCGCCCCCTTCTCCTTTGGCCTTCAACCTTTCCCAGCATCAGGGTCTTTTCCAATGAGTTGGCTCTTTGCATCAAGTGGCCAGACTATTGGGCCTTCAGCTTCAGGGTTAATTTCCCTTAGGATTGACTGGATTGATCTCCTTGCAGTCCAAGGGATTCTCAAGAATCTTCTCTAGTACCACGGTTGGAAAGTATCAATTCTTTGGTGCTCAGCCTTCTTTATGGTCCAACTCTCACATCTGTACACAACTACTGGAAAAACCATAGCTTTGACTATACAGAATTACATTGCCAGTTTCTATAGAGCAGTTTAGGGAGTGGAGTGGGTTTTTGTGGTGAATATCTATTTGACTTGGTGATTCAGATCTTAAATGTAGGAATCAGCCAAAATGACACAGAAATATTCTCCTCCTGACCTCTAAGACCAAGGCTCTAGCATCCTGAGCCATGTCATACATTTAATAATAATTAGGGAAACGAGGACTGTGACTCTATCTGGGACAATTCTCTCAGTTGCCTAAGAAAGGAAATTCACAGTCCAATGTGACATACCAATGGAGGACTTGGTGGCATCATTGCTGCTAATGGGTCCTAACAGTCTTTGTCACCGCAGTGCTGGGAAGAACCGAACACTCAACCCACTTGAATAACACAATCCCCGCAAATGGAGTCAGAATGATTCCAATCTAAATCCTAGGCAAACACACTGGCCTAAAATCTGCATCCTGTGTATGAGGGAGAGATGAAAGCAGAAACAGAAATCTCTTCTGAATCCCAAGTTCATAAACTAAAGAGGAATTCTACTCCATTTTCACTTTGCTTTCAAGTAAAAATAATACATTGATTCTTTTTATTCTTATTCTTATTCTTTTCTGCTAAACACTTTTTTTTTTTCTGAGTGGTTCAATACATCTCATTTCAGCCTGCTGAGAAGCCTAGCTGAAATTTGGCAAAGCTGGGTTCATGAAGACCTTGCTGTAGAAACAGTCACCCAAATGCCAAAGGGCAGTTCCTACCTGTCCCATGGGACCATCCTACCTCCACCCAGCCAAGAAGGGATGTGACATCCCTGGATCAGAAGATAGCCAGGTGCTTATCTGGGGAGCCACACCGTGGCCAGGCAGGCTGCCACCTGGCCATTTTCAGGCACCCACTCCAGCAGGCATAGGTGCTGGCAACTTTGAAAGTAGGTGGCAACGAAGCTTGTATCTTTTGCCCTGCTTCTTGGTCAGTGGGCTTCCTTGGTGACTCAGATGGTAAAGAATCTGCCTGCAATGTGGAAGACCTAGGTTCAATCCCTGGGTTGGGAAGGTCCCCTGGAGAAGGGAATGACTACCCACTCCAGTATTCTTGCTTGGAGAATTCCATGGACAGAGGCTACAGTCCATGGGATTGCAGAATCAGACATGACTGAGAGACTAACACTTTCACTTCATGGTCAGTATTCTGTCTTTGGCAAAATGCAATACTTAGAATATTCTGATAAGTACCCTGAATATTTTTTTTTAATCTCAGTTCAAAAAGAAGCACCTTTTGGATTTGGCTTGGAGAACACAGGATCTGAGTACGCTGTAAGGAGCCCATATAAAGATCAAGGATTCAGGGAGGCTACAGTGGGCAGGGAGGAGCCAGTTGGAAGACAGATGCTACTTCCCAAGGTTTGTCTCAGGTGGTGGTGGTGGGGAGGTGGCTGAGAAAAGGCATAGTCCTGCAGAAGACATCTGTGATGTTTGTGCCCTGTGATGGGAAGGCGTGACCCCTAGGCAGACAATGGCAACCCTAACGTGGATCAGCCATGACTTATTTATTTTTCCATCTTTTTGTGAAACATACATTCTGGCCTTCCTGTATCCCAGTTATTTTTCTCTTTTAGTCTTGTGGGCTATATTTTTGTAGTAACACACATACAACATTTAGAGTGCAAATCAAAGCTTTGAAGCACCCAGGATGGATGCTGTGCTGACTTTTCATCTTACATGAAAACTCGATTCCTTCAGTTTCTGGTACGGAGAGCTCCTATCACCTAGAAGAGGAGGAGCTGTTGATTAAGGGTCTGAAGACTCAATTTCCTGTGGGACTAAGGGCTTTACAGCACACTTGTTCCCAATCACCTTTCTCCACATAGCCCCTTCTCCCTGGAAAACCATCTTTCTTCCTTCCCTCCCCTGGGGCATGTCTTACTTATCTTTCTCTCCAAGCTGAAATGCCCCTTCTTCCCAGAAGCCCTCTCGGCTTTCAACAAGATGGGTCTGCCTGCTTGGAGTCTCAGCAGCCTCTCATTCACCAGGGAACATAGCAAACTGTATCACACTTGTTTGTCTTAAGGATCTGTCTCTCAGATACTTAGGGAAGTCTGAGGACAGGAAGCACTTCTGTCTGTCTCACATCCGATTCACTAACCTGGTACCAGAGTGAAACCAAGACTGTTTCTTGTCTTAGTCGCCAAGTCCTGTCTGATGCTTCTGCAACCCCATGGACTGTAGCCCGCCAGGCTCCTCTGTCCTTGGGGTTTCCCAGGCAAGGATACTGGGAATGGGTTGCCATTCCCTTCTCCAGGCGATCTTTCTGACCCAGGGATCAAACCCTCGACTCTTGCATTGGCAGGAGGATTCTTTACCACTGGGCCACCAGGGAAGCCCAAGCCAGTACTATAGATACCACTGAATCAAAGAGCAGACTGCACATTTCCCAGGTCTATGAAGACACAGCCATCTCTGTCTATCCCCCCAGATAAAATGTTTCAGAGGTAAACACAATGTTTTACTCTTAAAAGGAAACTTGAATGGTAGGATCTCTCACCCCCCGAAATGCCAGCTCATTGCATTTTCAAAGTCTGGCCAGATCCTTTTAAAATGTGATTTCCTTGCTTACTTGTTATCCATATACACATGAACTTGTACATTATATATTCTCAGGATAATATAGATATTGCCTGTGTATGGACAGGTGTACATGCATGCATGCACACAAACACAAACACACACACACACCAACCACCCCCAGACCACACAGCCATCCTCAGTTTACATTGAGTGACTGTCCCGGGGAAGGTCCCCAAAGACGATGGCCCGAAGGTGAGCTCCTAGCTCGTAAGGGCTCTCCCATTTCCTGGCTGCTTCTCCACCATCAAATGATGAAAATGAGGTCATTCCGACGGTGGAGGCATAAGACTTTTCCCATTGAGGATAACATCAAGTCCCGGACAAGGGCATGGCAACCCACTCCAGTATTCTTGCCTGGAGAATTCCACAGACAGATAAATCTGGCAGGCTACAGTCCAGGGGGGTCACAAAGAGCTCGAGATGATTGAGCGACTTAACACTTCCCCTTTCAATTATGAAAGATATTCCTGTGTGGGCTGCTACCTTCATTCAGCAGTTCCCAATTGCAGTGTCTCCAGGACACTCCAGTGGTACCAGTCAGCTCCGACACCTGCAAGACTGGTTCTTTCCGCAAACTCACTGAGAGAGGCTATTTTTAAGGTTCCTTCATGAAAAAAAAAAAAAGCAGCTTCACAAAATCAGTCTCTGGATGTGGCAAACTTAAATGGTCTTATTCCTAAAGCCCCAGAGACAGGCTCATCACAGGAATGACGGAAGAAATCTTAAAAATAGCATCACCATTGTACTTTCAGAATAACAAATGATATTCTGCTAATGTCCTCAAACAACTCTGGGAAAAAAAATTAAACAGTTTCCTCCAACTGGCAAGTCACAAAACAAAATATATGTGAAATATGAATTTAGAAAAGAAAACTTTAAAGGCAGTAGCACTTTGGACTCAGGATTAAAAGAAAGTTGGCCAACTTTCCACGTCCTCTTCTACAATTTCACCCAGAATACACCTGTCATAAGTGAAAACGATCGGGCACATTTTTCTCTTAATGTACGTAGCTCTGTACATGTAGAAAAAGTCCCTGTAATGGTTTTTCATACCACAGCAGAAAAAGAGTTAACTTATTTTCCCCCAGCCTGGAGGTCAAACTACTGACATATTATAAGGATTACTGTAAATATCTGAAATTACAGCAGAAAGACAAGGCCCTTAAAGTAGCAGAACTTCAGAGTCTAATGAATTGATTTTTTTTTCTTTTTTTCTACTCATCCAGCATATCACAACACCATTTTGGCTGTGGCAAAGAGAATACTGGCATTTTCTTTCCTCAATTCAATCAGCATTCTCCTATTCAGTTAATACAATTCAGTTACCATTAAGTTAGTGAATACAAAACCTATGCAGGCTGCCCAAGGAATCATAAATGATTGTTTTGTGGGGAGGTGGTAGTTCCTATACCCAGAAGACTGGCTTTTGCACCCCCCCTCCCTTAGGTAAAACCCATTCTTCTTTATTATACCACATGACGTATGAAACCTTAGTGTCCTGACCAGGAATGAAACCCGCAGCCCCTGCAGTGGAAGTGCAGAGTCGTAACCACTGGACCGCCTGGGAAGTCCCAAAACGTGTTCCTCTAAGCAACACTTCTGGATACTGGCTTGTCCCAAACAGTCTCTGTAAGGAAAGCTCTGGGGCTAAACCTGCGATCTCTCTGTGTTTGGGAATGAATTTCTCTCCATTTTTACTTTCACAGTCTGGGGAAGTGAGAAGGAAGCTGAACGTTCCTGGGGGACCAGAAGCCAGGCGGAGTTACTGGATGTGGTCACTTCCTAGGCTCTGATGTCAATATCCAAGTCTTTGGCAGCACCCCTGTGGCTCAGCCGGTAAATGAGCCTGCAGTGGGGGAGACATGGGTTCAATCCCTGGGTTGGGAAGACTCCCTGGGGAAGGGAAAGGCTAACCACTCCAGCATTCAGGCCTGGAGAATTCCATGGACTGTATGGTCCATGGGGTCGCAAAGAGTCGGACACAACTGAGTGACTTTCACTTCTCTTCACCTTCCTCACAGCATCTGCTGCTCTGCCCAGCGCACCACTTTGGTCCAGAGAGAATCTGATGGCTTCTGCATTTTCCGTGAGTGCAAATAAAAAGAGGACACTTGAGCCACCATGAAATCCCAGCGGGCAAAGGCGTAGTCTGCATTCAAATGAAGCCTGGGTGTGTGTTGAGAATAAGGAGACACAGGATGTGTAACTTTAACCATAGCCTGGGAGGCTTGTTACAACACAGACTGCTGGGCCCCAATATCAGAGGATCTGATTCAATAGGTCTGGGTTGGACCCTGAGACTCTGCATTTCTGCTAAATTTGCAGATGTTGCTGGTGGTGTGAGCGCTGGTCTTAGATGATCACTGACACAGAAGATACTTTAGAAGAGTTTGGTGGCTTTTTTTTTTCTTTCTATTAATATGTTTGTATTTTGACGATGCTGGAGTTCACCCATATAGCCTCTGATTTAAAAAAAAAAAAAAAAATTTTTTTTTTTTTTTAATGTGGACCACTCTTAAAGTCTTTATTGAATTTGCTACAATATTGCTTCTGTTTTATGCTTTGTTTTTTCTTGGCCATGAGGCATGGTGGGATCTTAGTTCCCTGATCAGGGATCGAACCCCACACCCCCTGCCTTGGAAGGTGAAGTCTTAACCACTGGACCACCAAGGAAATCCCTAACCTCTGATTTTTACTAACACTGTTACTTGTAAGAAAAATCTACTTAAAAATTGGTTTCCTAGGAAAAGCTAACTCAGAGCAATGGCAAATTGCAAAATGGGGTTGGGTACACAGACTAATGGATTAAATTTCATTCAAAAGGTTGGTGTATATGAGATTTTCTCCCCTACAACCCAGGAAAATAACTGCACTTTATTAATACAGAATAATCACATATTTACCTGCTCATGAGACTATGAACTCACTTTTTAATATAAAGAACATAATTATCACTGAAAAACAAAAATGTAGCAACAACATTATTTTTTTAAGCATGGGTAGTTTTCCTCTGGAAACTTGATATATAGACATCTATAAAACAGCAATTTTCAAATACCCCCTTATACATTTTAAATTGAATCCAGTGTATTCCCCACCATTTTGGAAATGGGGGTGGGGTGGGGGGGATGGTCCCTAAAGGAATTCCCACCGAAGTGTATTTTCACAACGTGCTGATTAAAACAGTGCAGTTGTTTCCCCGTATTTATAACAAGCATTTCAAAATAAAGCTAAACAATTCTAAAGTGAATTAACTTGCTTACCTTTGAGCCTCGCTCATTAAAAATAATTTCAACATCTAAGATTTTACCAAATTGCTGCAAAAAAATAGAAATAGTTTATAAGCAAGAAGAGAAACAGAGGCAATCAGATTATGCATGGGTAATTGTTCCCCAAGTCAGAATTTTTCTCTCTTTTAATATCAAGGCTATTCATTTGATGTTTTCCTATCATTAAATGATGCACTTGAACCAAGAGAAAATACAACTGCATGTATTATTTCCATATTGTGGCATAACCCATCATATGAGATATCGTAAATTAGGGACCCAGTACCAAGTATGTAAGCAAGAGGTTAATTCTAGTTTTCTTTCTTGATGTATGATTGATTGCTTTCCAAGGCACTGAGCAGCAAACATTAAAAACAGCTAATATATACAACGGTCCTTCTAGGCTGTGTCACTAGCCACTGGATGAAGCATCCTTAGTGAAGTGGGATTTTGATAACTTAAAATATCCAACTAAAATCAGACGTTTAGGATTTTGGACCTTGGCTTCATAAAAGCCAGGAGTAGCCAGGCCATATAAGAGAAGTAAAGCTAAAAGGAATATCCATTACACAGACACCCTTTACAAGCAAGAAACCACTGTAGCTGTCTGTCCTCAGGTTGAAATGTCCTTCTTGCAAGATGATTCTCCCTATTGTTAAACAAACATAAAGATTTTAGACGATTAGCCTGAATAGGCTTTCTGAACAATGCAAGAAACTCAACGTATTCAAACCTAGAAACAACATTTCAGATGACAAAGTTTCCCCAATAAACTATAGCTGTTTCATTAAATTTCAGGTTTTTCAGGATAAGCATACCCTACACAATGGTACTTTAATTGATGGCTCAGCCAGTAAAGAATATTTCTGCAAGGCAGGGGGCACACCCAAGCTCAGTTCCTGGGTCGGGAAGATGCCCTGGAGAAGGAAATGGCAACCCAGTCCAGTATTCTTGCCTGGGAAATCCCGTGGACAGAGGAACCTGGCAGGCGATAGTTATGGGGCCGCAAGAGTTGGATATAACTTAGAGACTAAACCACCACCACCGCACAACGTTTGGGTCATACTTAAATTTACTAAAATATTTGCTATCTGAAATCACATGCAACTACTGTGTTTTATATTTTGTAACTTAATACAACTGCTGCTACTGCTGCTAAGTCGCTTCAGTCGTGTCCGACTCTGTGCGACCCCAGAGATGGCAGCCCACCAGGCTCCCCCGTCCCTGGGATTCTCCAGGCAAGAACACTGGAGTGGGTTGCCATTTCCTTCCCCAACTAGTGACTGACTATTTCCTGTAGTCCTCCTGACAAATACACACCAAGAAATCTGTGATTCATACTTTAAAAAAAAATGAGAACAAGGGCCCTGAACCAGAAGCATCTGATAATCCCAAATCCTGTCCCCTGAGGCTGGAATTCTTTCCGTTTTCTTAGATCGCATGAAGTTGAGTGGGCATTTTCTGAGTGTGGTGTGTTCTACATAAAGGTAGGTAAGAGAGGGTGGCATAAAAGTAAGTGGCGAGGCCCAGGGGAAAATCAGATAGAAATTTTACCCTGATGCGGAATTAAGAGCAAATGCCTGTTTTAGGGATTAAAATACACGTAAAGAACTACAGAAAGTAATATTTCCAGGCTCTTTTCCCCTGATTTGGAACTTCCCTTAAAAAGCAGAGACATCACTTTGCCAACGAAGGTCCATTTAGTCAAAGCTATATAGCTAGATAGCATCGCCGGCTCAATGGACATGAATTTGAGCATGGTCTGGGAGACAGTGAAGAACAGGGGTGCCTGCATGCTGCAGTCCATGGGGTCGCAAAGAGCTGGCCATGACTGAGCAACTGAACAACAGCAACGTTTTTGCTTTTTGCTTTTGCAGCCTGGGTATTTTTATTACATCTTTTATTACCCTAGGAAATTCTGTATTCTGTCTCTCTCCCCTGGGTGGAAAGCCTTACGCAGCTTCTGTGTCACAGAGGACAGGGTGATGGGGTGGGAGGGGCAGGAGAGAAAGGGAACAAGCAATTAGAATCCAGAGAACTGGGGGCAGCTTGCCTGACTGATGTGCCCCACTCAGAGGATACTGAGAGATCCAAACTATAAGTGCCAAGAAGATCTTACTGAGATTCAAAAAAAAAAAAAAAAAAGAATATATAGATACTATCCTCTGGAACATACAAATAAATCTACGTTCCCTCGGAAAGAGAAAAACGCAGACTCCAGTTGAGTATAAATAGCTTAAAACCTTGAAATGAAAGTAGTTCTGACTATGAGAAAAAGAAATCCAAAGCTTAAGTCATCCTGGGCCACAGAAAGGTGCCCATCCCTCAGGATATGTACTCAGCCTGGGGATTACAGACTTGAATTTTTCTTACTGAGCTTCTTATTGTGCTTCTCGACTTCAGGAGAAGGAGAGAAAGAAACCAAGAAGAGAAGGCTCAACCAGGAGAGAAGACAGAAGGTCTCCATGGCTAGCATGCTCTATGGACATACCAGGAAACACGCAACTCCCTCACCCTGCGATCAGTGGACACTTAGGAATTCTTTTGGTGAAGACAAGATGGTTCTATTGCTTTTTCCATGCCCTAGATTTGGGCAGAGAAAACTGTTAAAAAGAGAAGATGATTTTCAGATTTGAGAAACGCAAGATTTGCGTTGAAAGGCGAAGTGAGTTCCATGGTTTAAAGAAAAAAAAATCCTCTAGCTTTCTGATTCTCTCAGAAGCCATCATTCTGCTATAACCCCTTTACGATATTCAGTTCCACACAGATGCTACCATGTATATTTCAGGCCTAAGAGACAGGAAGCCCACATATTTATGGTTAGAGAAACTTGGAAAGGACTTCCTCTAAAACCAACAAGCAAATGTCATCCACGGAACCTTCTCAAGCAGTCAACACAAACGCACTTCCTTTAAAATAAGATCTGGTTGAAGAGATCGCTTGGTCTCAGGTGGTGATGGGCGAACTGTGACTTTCTCTGGAATGAGGAGTCCTGCATCAAATAGTTAACATCTTCCATGTGTTGGAGGTTATAGTTCTGCTGATGAGCTCAAAGATACTGCTCTGTGCTTCCCTTATGAGGAAACCAAGACCTGCCCCAAGGCTGCACTGCTGTTTCTTGACTGCTCCTCCCTTTTCTCGGCCTCCCCTCCCTTCCCTGATGAGCAACTGTTTGAACCTGCCCATCGGAGAAGGGGACACAGAAATACGTTTGTGGCTAGAAACCTCATGGGGTCCTGATTGGTTTCCACCATGCTCCTTACACATGGGAAATATCCACCTCATAACTATATTAAGTCAACGCCAGTAAACAGGGATTGGGAATACATGGATGAGTGGAATAAACATGAGAAAGAAAGAAAGAAAAAAGATCTGACTGAGATACACGTGTGCTCAATTGCTCAGTTGTGTCTGATTCTTTGCGACCCCATGGACTGTAGCCCACCTGCCTCCTCTGTCCATGGAGTTCTCCAGGCAAGATTCCTGGACTGGGCTGTCATGCCCTCCTCCAAGAGATCTTTCTGATTCAGGGATTGAACCCAAGTCTCCTGTGTCTCCCATGCTGGCAGGCAGATTCTTTAACACTGAGCCACCTGGGAAGCTGCCGGTTGAGACAGCACCAATCAAAAAGTAATCTTCACATGTCTGATTCCCTAAATGGAGCAATGGCACCACATGCCCTGAAATGGTCTCCATTGTTTGTTTCTTTGGCAGTTGCCACGGGGTGGAAGTTTCTCAAAGCCAGTGAAACAAGCCGTAAGAAGAATGCTGATGTAAGCCCCCTTTCTAAGGCAGTTGTGTACTATATTTATAGTATCAACAGTTTAATTGGGAAGTTTGGTACTAATGATGTAAACACAGCTGGCACATTTTCAAGTTAAATAGACACGACTCATTCGCAGACATAACTAGGATCTATTTGCCCAACACTGGCATTCAGCCGTGTTCAACAGTCTCAGTTTCCACTGGAGGGGTCTCGACAGATGCGACAAGGTTAAAATCCTGGAGCTTATAGGCACACACTCGGGCCAAGAGGTACCGCCCATGTTTAGACCGGCTCAGATCAAATAATATTTCTCTGAAAACCTCTGAAAGGTGTTCAATGGATACAGTATAAAACAGGAAAGTAAGCTTAGTTCACAGAATGTTCATGGAAGCTAAGAAAAGGCAACATCCTAGTTTTCTTAGGGCTGTTTTCACGTTTCGGATGTGGGAACAGGAGGAGGCACCCTGCCATGTCTGAAAATATCTCTGTTTTGTCATTTAAAAAGTCATCGTGAAAGCCCCTTCTTCTTCTACTTTTAATGAAAGTGTCTTCTGCATGTTCTGAAAGCCATGTAATCTGTCTTTGGTGACAATAGAGACTTCGGTGGGTCATATTCATGCCCAGAAGGCCTGTAGTTTGATAAGAAAAGCATGGCTGTCACATGGACAAGCATGAGGTAAAATCTGGACCCAGTACTCCCTGAGTAGCTGTTACTGAAGACCACTCTAGGATACAATGGCTTGTCTCAGTGGTCTAAATCTAGAACTACCTCTGTGTACAAGCAGCGTGCTCAATCGCTTCAATCATGTCTGACTCTTTGTGACCCCACGGACTATAGCCCTCCAGGCTCCTCTTGTCCATGGGATTCTCCAGTCAAGAATACTAGAATGGGTTGCCACACCCTCCTCCAGGGGATCTTCCCAACCCAGGGATCGAACTCGCATCTCCTATGTCTCCTGCATTGCCAGCAGATTCGTGACCCACTGAGCTACCTGGGAAGCCCATAACTATCTCTCTCACTTCACAAATGCTTACTTTTAAATGTTAGGTTCAACTGAGCTTTTTATTCAAGACCAAGACGTTGTGACTAATTTGATGGCAATCCATACAATGTTTGCATGGGCCCATGGAGAATTCAAATGGAAAGGAAACATGCTCTTTTGCGACCTCTGACATGTTCAAGAGGAAGGTAGCAGGGCCAGAATCCACATCCTTTCCAGCAAAACCTCCAGCACCAAGGCCCCTGATAATATAAGAGATCCATTCATTCACATGCCAATTGATCTTTTAAAAAAGACTCTGGATTCTGGACTTCCCTGGTGGTCCAGTGGTTAAGAATCTGCCTGCCAATGCAGGGGACATGGGTTCGATCCGTAGTCAGGGAAGACCTCAGATGCCACGGGGCAACTAAGCCCATGTGCCACAGCTACTGAAGCCCACATGCCCTACAGCCTGTGCTCTGCAACAGGAGAGGCCACCACAAGGAGATACCTTTGCACCGTGACAAAGAGTAGCCCCTGGTTGCCACAGCTGGAGAAAGCCCACGCGCAGCCATGAAGACCCAGAGTAGCCAAAAATAAATAATGAAAAATGCCCTGGCCTCTGCTTTGGATGTAGTGGCCACAGGATTTTTGACCAAGGGATGTTCCATCTGAAAGGGAAACCATAGGAAATCTAAGATGATCTGGATGGTTTCATGCCAAATACTGCAAGACATTCATCATAAAGGATACAAAGTGAATTGTGGAAGAAGGGAAAGGAGGATTGTGACAAGGAGGCACCAAAGCCACAGTTTAAAAGGAAATGTTGAGGCACCTGCGGTAACCGATAGGCATGTAGGGTTTGCAAACATCACGGCTGAATGATGCATGGATACAGAACCTGTTCACAGCACTGCCAGGTGTCAGGGACTTTGGGAAAGAAAGTCTCTTTACTCTTGTGCTGTGGTTTTGGCTTGCAGTCCCCACAGCCATACTGAACAAAAGGGACCAAGAAGAAAACTGCAAAAAATCTTTGTGAGAGTTTTTCTCTGCTGTCTCTCCCTTTGTAGCCCCTGCTACAAGGAACCAGGGCAAAACACGGCAAGAAAAGGAGAGATGACATCTCACATCCCAGTGATGTGGAAAACAGCTGATTGGGATTAAAATGCAATTTCTTAGAGTAACTGTGACCTGAAACAGGAAACCATGCTTAATTCTCTCAGCTGGAGTGCAGAGCCAGTCCGAATGTTACAGATGACTTTTCACGTGATTCATGTCAGTAAATGTAGCACACAACCAGAGTGGGGTGGCCACCACTGACGTCTGCCCAGGAAGAATAGATTCTGCAGGATTAAAATTCCATGTCTTCAGAATGATGGTTGTAAACCAAGAAGGCCTCAGAGTTATCGCAGAGTCCAGGAATTTGTAGCTGCTGGATGATTTTTACAGACGTGTGTGCGCAGAAGCATGCTCAGTTGTGTCTGACTCTTTGCGACCCTGTGGACTGTAGCCTACCAGGCTTCTCTGTCCATGGAATTTTCCCAGCAAGAATACTGGAGTGGATGGTCACAAAGCCCACCAAAAAATCTTGCATACTTTTAAAAATGGACACACAGGCAGCTTGTGATAAACTGAATTAATTTCAGGATGAATGACTGTGTGCTGCGTTTTCTGAATGTATAGATGGATCCTAAGTGTCTCTATCACCTTGTCAAATTGACATCTTGTCAGTTGCTTGAAAATTCTGACTTTTACAAACAGTGGCTCTGAAACTAGTAGATTCTGATCAAGGTTTGACAACTGGTAGCACGACCGATTTTGGCAAGACTTTGCTCTCTACCACCTCTCCTGTACCGCCCAGTAAGAACAGACAGGTTCGAATATTCATACAAGTAGGATCCGTTTTTGGCATCTAGCTCTGAATATTTTGAATACCTTTGCAGTGGAGCCCTCTGGTCACTTTCAAGGTAATCAAGAAGAACAGAGAGCACACAGCCATCCTCAGGGGTGGGAGTCCGGGTCTACCTCAATGAGTGACACCCGAAAAGAGCACAGGATGGTCATTAAGAGGACCAAATTCCAAGTCAACATCCCAGTGACACTTGATGAGTTAAGACAGATTGAAGAGCGAGATGACTTTCGAACCAGACCTGACAAAAGCGATCTAATTCCTCAGGCTGCCCGTCATTCAAACCTGGTCTCCTCACTTCACACACACTTAACCTCGACTTTAACTCCGAATGCTCTGCACTTTTCAAAGTCATCTTTGACCTGAAATTGCCCGAGGGTATCTCTGCTCTGCAAGAGTTAGAGGCTCAACTCAAGGTTATTACCAAATGAGAGAGATAAAAGAGCACAAGCTGACCTTTTCCACTGAAATGTCAGGATTCAGGCCTGGGTATCTTAGCTATGACACTTCGTTGGCTTTTGTGTCCAATGCATACTTGATAAACATCATGCATGCTAAAGAAAACATGTGCATTCACCCCACCATTGCGGAATGATGACACAGAGCTGGTGTTTTCATACGGAGAATGAGCTCTACCTGGCCCAGACCTAGACTTGGAAAGTTGAGCCTCTTCTTATTCCTTTTGTCATCTCTGCACCCATCCAGAAGCTCTTAGAAGGGGACTCTCTGGGCAGCCAACCTTTACTCTAAGTTGAGTGTTAAGAATGTAATTTTGTTCATTGAATCCACAGACATTTCCCACCAACGCTGGGCTGACATAGACAAAGGGACTGTGACTCTATTTGCAAAAAATGAATGATATCCAAGCTGTCATAGCTTTGTCCTTTGGTGGAACTGAGCCCAAAGAGATGGCAAGCTCATCCCTTCCCAAGGTGGATGGTGCAAAGGTCATTCCAAAAGAGAATCAGGGTCACAATGTCCCCCAGTCAAGTGACTCTACCATTTCTTCTCTCTGGGTTGGTGGTGTCTTCTGTCTTGCTCCCTGTTCCATCCTGGTGCTTGAGCAAGACTGTCATTTGTGGCATATAATCTTTAAGTTAAATCTCTGAATCCTCACCACAGATTCCAGAAGAACATATATGGCAGGATACAAGTCAGACTCTGAAATCTGCAGTGGTTTTGTTTTAACAAGGCTTTATGCAGAACTAATTATTCTCTACAATCACCTCTGAGATATAGATGCTCAGTACCCAGGAAAGAGCAAGGTCTGCAGAAATATGTTATGAGTCACTCTTCCCAATAATTTGGCAACCACTGTAGCGAGAAAAACCAAGATGACCCATAACTATGTTAGCTGTCACATGGGTCCCCAGGCTCTTGACAGGGGATCAGCAATGAGCTTGTTTCAAGCACCTGGGAGCCTATTTTCCATTCGACATTCAAGTTACTAACTTGAAGAAGTACCGTTGGTCCAAGTGCAAACATGGTGAACACAGCAGAAAAGTTTATCCTAAAATCATGGAGATCCTGGCCAAAGAATACCCTCAGATAGGATATAAAATGCCTTCCCCCCACCCCTGCTCACTTTGTATTATGAATACCAAGAAATTACATGAGGAGGGGAGGACTCTGGGGACCCCGGAGCGGCCACTGCAGAGGAGAAGAAAGGCAGTACTTACACCAAACATTTGTCGGAGGTCCGGATCCCGGAACCGGAAGGGGATGTTGGAGACATGCAGCCTCTTGGGCTGGGACTTGTTTTCCGTGTTTTCAGAAGGCTGTGTCTGGGGCTGGCCATCTGTGGGTGCCGCGTCATCTGTCTGCTAAAAGAACAAGAGCAAAGCAAAGAGGCTCAGAGTGGACCTGAACGTGCTTTTCATAAATATATATATATATATATAGGCGTACAGTAGCTTTAGTGTCGTGTTAGTTTCTACTGTACAACAAAGTAAATCAGTTATACATATACATATATCCCCACTTTTTAGGATTTCCTTCCCATTTAGGTCACCACAGAGCGCTGAGTAGAGTTCCCTGAGCTATACAGTAGGTTCTCATTAGTTATCTAGGTTATGCATAGCATCAATAGTGTATTACGATGCAGAGCATCAATAGTGCATATATGTCAATTCCAATCTCCCAATTCACCCCACGCCCACACCATCCCCCCTTGGTATGCATACAATTTGTTCTCTACCTCTGTGTCCCTATTCCTGCTTTGCAAATAGGTTCATCTATACCATTTGTTCTAGATTCCACATATATCCAGTGTGCTTTTGCTTCCTCAAAATGGTAGAAAAATGCCAGAACAAAGGAATAATGCAGGAAGAAACTGCTGAATCATTCATTCATCCAGCAAAGATTTATTGAAAGACCACTGAGTGCCCATCACAGATCCAGGATTCAGCCACGAGCAAAGGAGCAGAGATCCTTACTATCATGGATCTAATTCTTATGGGGGAAGAACTAGACAATAAACTCAAGAAATACAGAGCTGGAGGATGGAGATAAGAGGGAAGGGGATAAAGTAAGGGCAAGGACTCGCTGGAACTGGGGGGCAGGGAGTTTCAGTAGGTAATTAGAGAAAGCTTCATCTAGAAAGGAGACTCCTTCTTTCATCCAGGCTGTTCAAAATCTTAAAATATGCCTACCTAATTGCCAAGGCTGTACAGATAAAAACATTAGTAAATCTCATAAAACATTTGAAAAGGCTGTTTGGTATTCTGAAGTCCAAGTAACCATCTGATGGACTTAAATTTTTTCAAGGTTTTAATTTTTCTTTTCTTGATTTTGCAGACCTGTGCTGTTCATGACAGTTGACCCCATGTGGCTCTTTAAACGGAAATGAATTAAAATTAAATCAAATGGGAAATTCAGTCCCTTCCTCACAGTAGCCACATTTTTGAGTGCTCAGTGGCCACACATGGCTGTGGCTTCCGTGTTGGACAATGAAGACACAGAGCGCCTATGTTAGAAAGTTATATTGACCCAAGTTGGTGTTGACAATGTTACATTACTGGTATAGTTTGTTACTCTGCCTCCTACTCAGTCCCATCCTCCAAGGAAAAGCCCGGATAACATGATATAACAATGATACCCCCATTGAGGCAGGAACCAGGAGAAAAGTCACAGTAACATTTGATTCAATCATCTAGGCCACTTCCATATGCTCAGTTCTGGAGTTTTAACATTTCAGAGATGCTTCTAGATGCTTTCTCTGCAATTAGCATGTACTGCCTCTAGGTGGCAGTAGACACCATTCACATGAAATGTCTACTTCTCTAAAACACGATGGAAAACCCATGAAAAAGGCCATCAAGCTTATGAAGGAGAAATCGTCCGCTCGTTCAGTTCAGTTCAGTTCAGTCGCTCAGTTCTATCTGACTCTTTGCGACCCCATGAATTGCAGCATGCCAGGCCTCCCTGTCCATCAACAACTCCCGGAGTTCACTCACACTCACGTCCATCGAGTCGGTGATGCCATCCAGCCATCTCATCCTCTGTCGTCCCCTTCTCCTCCTGCCCCCAATCCCTCCCAGCATCAGAGTCTTTTCCAATGAGTCAACTCTTCCCATCAGGTGGCCAAAGTACTGGAGTTTCAGCTTTAGCATCATTCCTTCCAAAGAACACCCAGGACTGATCTCCTTTAGAATGGACTGGTTGGATCTCCTTGCAGTCCAAGGGACTCTCAAGAGTCTTCTCCAACACCACAGTTCAAAAGCATCAATTCTTCGGCACTCAGCTTTCTTCACAGTCCACCTCTCACATCCATACATGACCACTGGGTAAACCATAGCCTTGACTAGATGGACCTTTGTTGGCAAAGTAATGTCTCTGCTTTTACTTACAAGCAATCTAGAAGCATATAACTGGGACAAAACTAATAACATGGACATAATCAGTGACTTTCTCATCAATCCTTGTCCTTATCGACAGGTTTCACTGAAATTTCCTTCCTAACACACACTGAATTGTATTTGTAAGGTAAGACATTCTGGTAGCTGGCGTACTACACTTCCAAGCTTCTTTGGTATCCAAAGCCCTACCAGATACTTTCTTCAACTTCCAAGGGTTGTGTCAAGAAGATAATACACTTGGTTATATTCCTAATGCTGCTGGATCTAATAAAAAGGCTGGTGATAGTTCTCTACCCTGAAAAATGAGTAGTAACAATGCTGTTGTTCAGTCGCTAAGTCATGTCTGACTCTTTGGGACCCCATGGACCGCTGATCCCAGACTCCTCTGTCCTCCACTGTCTCCCAGAGTTTGTGCAAATTTATATCCATTGAGTTAGACAATAACAATGGTGCATACCATATAAGGCTCTGTGATGACCAAACACCATAACACATGAGGCATCATGCCACTGTTCCCAGCACAAGACACAGTCAATAAGTGGAAGGCAAGGCATTTTTTAGAATGATGGTGATTTTTACCAAAAATGTCAAAGTGAGAGTGAAAAAGTCGCTCAGTTGTGTCCGCCTCTTTGCAACCCCATGGAATAGTCCATGGAGTTCTCCAGGCCAGAATACTCAAGTGGGTAGCTGTTCCCTTCTCCAGGAGATGCTCCCAACCCAGGGATCGAATCCAGGTCTCCTGCATTGCAGGCGGATTCTTTACCAGCTGAGCCACCAGGGAAGCCCTAAAAATGTCAAAGGAGAGGTGTAAAAAGCCTCATTAAGGAAATATGAAGAGAAGGTTCCCATTTGCTTGGTAAACACATCTTTCCTGAGCAACTACTATCCACGAAGCACGTAAGTTCATCCCCCAAAGCATACACAGTGTCTAGCTTAGCAGAAGAGAAAGAGGCAGAAAAGACAATGGTTAGACAGACTATTAAGAGGGGTCAGAGTGACCCTCAGGGGGTTGAGTCACTCTAAATCAGGGACACACCGTATGGCTGGTGGTTCCTCAGGCTTGCTGAGTCTGGAGGTTACATTTTTACCCGGACATGTCTAAGAGAAAAGGTGGCGCTGCACCAGTGGTGAGCAAAGTATGTACCAAGATGCAGAGAGGTGAATTCTGGATTTAGGGGGCTGAGGCAGGAGACAGACAGGCTCCAAGCTAGGCATGTACAACTAGCCTCCTTTTTACATTTCCTGAGGAAGGGGGCAGGTGGGCTCCAGGCTAGAATTTACAATCAGCCTCCTGTGTGCACTTTGAAATAGAAAACAGCAATAGAAACAGGGTAAATAGCCAAACTTTGTCTCCTGGGGATATTAACAGCTATGGCAAGGACAGAGAGGGATGAAACCCAATTTGAGTAAAGGATCAAGAGGTCATATATTTTCCATCCTTGGGGCAAGGGAGACACTACACATGCCCAGAAAGGCTCCTTGGAGGTCAAAATGGAGGGGGCACCACCCTATAATACATGATGCCAAGCACCCCTCACCACCCCTGCCCCGCACTGGCCTCTGGGAAAAATCCATCTTGGGAAAAAGTTTCACAGGCATGTTGGGGAGGGTCCTAGGGCAGGTCAGGAGTGGGAAAAGAAATGAGATAATTGGCCAAAGGTAAACAAAGATCTGGGCTTCCCCAATGGCTCAGCAGTTAAGTATCTGATTGCAATGCAGGGGTTCGATCCCTGGGGTGGGAATATCTCCTGGAGAAGGCCATGAGATTCTCTTGCCTAGAGAATCCCATGGACTCAGGAGTCTGGCGGGCTCTATACTCCACAGGGTCACAAAAAGTCGGACACGATTGAGGCGACTGAGCATGCAGGTAAACAAAGATCTGGCAGAAATGCCCTACATAAATGACTTAACTGCCTCTTTAATGCACGCTTCCTCATTAGGGGGACGCTGACACCCTTTCCCTTTGGGTGTGTGTCTCTGCCTGGCTTCTGTCTTAACAAACTGCTTCTCTGTGTGCTCTCCAACTTGGTTGTGCTGTGTCTCTAATCATAAATTTTGTACCTCTTTCTACAGTTTTTGCCTCCTTGAGAAATGCATTTTTCAATGGGGCAAGGGCCCGGGGAATTTTGCTTCCAGCCTCTAGCCCCTGGGGAACTAGTGGCTAGGATTCGTGGTTTTCATCCAGGCTACCCAGCTCACTTCCTGGGCAGGGCACTAGGATCTCACTTTAACTCACACCTCACTGGCACCCCTTTGAGATTGGGACTACAGGCAGACCTCCATGTCACTGGTCAGAGGGAGCGTGCATGAAGGAAGGGTGGGAGAGGACCCAGCAGAGGGAGGCAGGGGGTGGACCTAAAGAACCCTACAGGTAGATCAAGAGGATACAATTTTTCCTTAAGGACCATAGCAGCGTGGTGAGATGACCAGCATGAGACACAGGCTGAGCCATGCTAGACAAATGACAAATGTCTGCCTCCTGGCTGGCTGACTCACCGACTGAATGGGTGAATGCGTTAGGAGTAAAGGAAGAAACGAATGAATGAATGAGTGAACCGTCTCCTTTGCTACCCCCAAGTGAGAGGAAGAACAATATTACAACTTCGACACTTGTAAACTGGATATTTATATATTTATTTATAGTTTTTGGCTGTGCCGGGTCTTCCTGGGGCTTCCTAGGTGGTGCAATGGTAAAGAATCTGCCTGCTGACGCAGGAGACACAAGAGACGTGGGTTCAATAACCTGAGTTAAGAAGATCCCCTGGAGGAGGAACTAGCAACCCATTCTAATATTCTTGCCTGGAGAATCCCATGGACAGAGGAGCTGTAGCCCGCCAGGCGCCTTTGTCCATGGGGCCACAAAGATTCAGACAGGACTAAGCAATTGAGCACACACACGTGCACAATATGAGGTCTGGAGACACACCCACGAGACGAAAATGACCTTGAAGCATGAGACTGTCACTTTCCGAGGGGTTGGGGGTCCTACTGCTCAAACACAAGACTCTTCAGTTTGCAGAAGCAGCAGGGTAGTTCTTAGGCCTTCAAGCCACTTTTCCCCTTCAGTCAGAAGTTGCTGTTTAAATGCAAATGAAAACCTGCTCCTTCTCCTCCCAAGAAGGAAACTTAAGATTTGGATTTGTGTGTAACTGCTGGATGTTTCAGTTTAATAAACCTAATTAGGAATTACAGAGATTACGATTAAACATATTAAATGATTAATAGCATTATGCTGCTCATGTGAAAATTTAAATTAATCATCTTTAGTCAAACAGGACTTTGGAGAAATCTTTGTGTTGTTTCCTTTGATAAAAACACGCAACGCTCAATTGATCACTGCGCGCTGGGCACAAATACAAAAAATGCTCAGAAACGGCTGCACCGATACCTGTGTGTTAAAAGTAATTTTTAAAGATAACACGGAAAAAAGAAAAAACTAAACCAAAAAGTTATTTCAGACATCGTCGGGAGCTTCTCTGGTGGCTCAGTGGTAAAAGAAGCTGCCTTCATGCGACATGGCTTCGATCCCTGGGTTGGGAAGATCCCCTGCAGAAGGAAATGGCAACCCACTCCAGGATTCTTGCCTGGAGAATCTCACAGGACAGAGGAGCCTGGTGGTCTGCAGTCCATGGTGTTGCAAAGAGTTGGACATGACTTAGCGACGCAACAACAACAGAGGAATGGAAAAGGAAAGGGAAGAGGGAGGGTCTCAGTATCCAGAGGCTGACAAAGAAGCATAAGGAAGCAATCTAGAAGATTGAGTGTGCTCACTTGTATGTTGCGATGTGATGAGGACCATATGGAGCACAAGGCAAACAAAAGAAGCTGCGACAAAGCCGCGATCTCGCGAGGGGTCAGAGCTAAGGGAATGACCCTTAATGACCCCTCATCTTGAGTATTTCAGGCTGTGAGGTTTCCTTTTTGCTGGGAACTTTCAGGGAAAACATATTCAGCACATACTCAGGGTTTCATATCCCTCTATTAGTCTCCTAAGAAATTACCAAAAACGTAGTGACTTAAAGCAACAGAAATCGATTCTTTCTCAGTGGCAAGGGCCAGAAAAGTTCAGTGAAGATGCCCTCAGGGTCCCGCTCTGGCCAGAGACTCCCAGGAGGACGTCCTTCCTTGTTCTTCCAGCCACTGGTGGTTTCTTGGCTCGCCTGAGCTGCACTGCTAGAGTCTCTCATCTCTGTTTGGCTTTCTTCCCTCTGAGTGTCTGAGATTCAAGTCTCCCTCGGCCTTTTTTCTTCTTATAAGGACATTAAGGACACTGGATTTAGAGCTCACACTAAATTGAGGCTGATCTAGTCTTGAGATCCTTAACCTAATTGCATCTGTAAAGACCTTTTATTTTATTTTTTTTCCAAATAAGGTCACATCCCCAGGTTTACGAAGGTCAGAACACGGACACATATTTGAAGGCCTTCGTTCAACCCACGAAGTCCCCTGCTAAGCAAACAGATGGGAAATGCTTGGAAAATGAGTAACTGTTATCAAGAATTATCAAGGAACGGTTGCACTTTTTAACCAGTCCTGGTGGTATGAGGCTTTCAAAATAGTTGGCCTCAACCCAGATGCAGAAGAAGGGAGAATGCCCCCACTAGAGCTGTCCCCAGGTTCTCAGCCATCACACTGGTCACTCTGATGAGTTCTCACTTCTCAGATGGCTCAGTAGTAAAGAGTCTGCCTGTCAATGCAGGAGACGTGGGTTTGATCCCTGGGTGAGGAAGATCCCCTGAAGAAGGAAATGGCAACCCACTCCAGTATTCTTGCCTGGGAAATCTCACGGACAGAGGAGCCTGGAGGGCTACAGTACATGGGATTGCAAAAGTCAGACATGATTTATGACTAAATACTTTGGCCACCTGATGTGAAGAACTGACTCATTTGAAAAGACCCTGATGCTGGGAAAGACTGAAGGCAGGAGGAGAAGGGGATGACAGAGGATGAGATGATTGGATGGCATCACGACTCAGTGAGTTTGAGTAAACTCTGGGAATTGGTGATGGACAGGGAGGCCCAGCCTGCTGCAGTCCATGGGGTCACAAAGAGTTGGACATGACTGAGTGACTAAACTGAACTGAACAGCAAAATGAGAAGAGATTTGAGCCTTCCCTTCAAACACAGGCTCCAAGACCCCTTTCTGTACTCGCCCCTGAATGCAGTGATGACCTTCAGCTGGGCTGAAGCCTCCAGAAAGGCCACTAGCACTTGAAAGACCAAGACCTGCCTGCAGGTTCCTCACACAGATGGACAAGCATCCCTGAGGAGTCCACTAAAGCCTATGGCAAAAGCACAGGGTGAGATTTCTAAAGATAAAAATAAAACAATGTGAAAAAGCTACAAGACTTACTAACAGAAGGAACCATCTAGAACATGTCTTTTTGAAAGGCAGGATCTACCAGGTTTGCGATTACATTCCCTAAGGCTGGTGCATGTCAAAGCTTAGTGGGAATTAATCATTGAAAGAAGAACTCTTGATTTATCCGTGTCTGATTTTTTTAAGTCACTTTGGCTCTAAAGTGAGACCCAGCTGAATTAGAAATGTACCTTGTAACCACGTCTGGAAGATCAGAAGGTGGAACTTAAAAACCAAGCAAATTAATACTGTTCCACTTGCTCAGAGATGGAAGGAAATTGAGATGAGTACGGATGTTAGCGGTGTAGGCAGAATGGCTGGGGTGTTGTCCCTCCCAGAACCTTCCAGGCCAGACCCTCACCCTGGTCTAGGAGATGCTGCCTTGATCCCTGTCTCCTGGTTTTCCCCCGTTTTGCTCACGAGCCCCTTGGCTCTCCCTTCAACACTCAGCACATTCCTTAGTCTTCACACCTGTTTATCTGTCCCCCTTGTCTGGATAATTCTCTCCCCACAACACTGTGGGTCAACTATCCTTTGGTAAAAAAATAAATAAATAAATAAAACAGCTGCATCAGCATCTCCTCCCTTCATGCCTGTTGCTCTTGCACAGCACACATCACTTCTTGCTTTTGCATTATATGCTTCTGTTAATTTCTATCATCTGTCTTCTCTACCAGAATGCACAGTACATGAGAACAGGGAAGGCAGAACCTCTATGCACTTACCTCTTACCTCTTAGAGCAGAGTTTCTCTACAACAGAACTGTTGGCACTGGGGGTTCCTTAATTCTGTGATGTGGGGATCACCTGGTGAACCATAAGATGTCCAGTAGCATCCCTGACCTCCACCCACTAGATGTCAGTGGCCTTCTCTGGGGCTAGGACAACTGAAAATCTCTTTGAGGCTTCAAAGGTCCTGGTGGAGCAAAACTGCACCAATTAAAACCACTCACCTAGTACACGTGGTAAGTTCTCTGTAAATATCTGTGGCATACATGAACACACCTGGTTTTGCCACAAGTGAGTTGCATGAATCCTGACTTCATGTCTCTGGGTCTTAGTTTCAACTTGGATAAAATGATAAACCCTGAATGTTCCTTGGAAGAACTGAGCTGATGCTGAAGCTCCAATACTCTGGCCACCTGATGAGAAGAGCCAACTCATTGGAAAAGACCCTGATGCTGGGAAAGATTGAAGGCAGGAGGAGAAGGGGGCAACAGAGGATGAGATGGTTGGATGGCATAAGCAACTCAATGGACCTGACTTTGAGCAAACTCTGGGAGATGGTGAAGGACAGGGAAGCCTGGTGAGCTGCAGTCCATGGGGTCCCAAAGAGTCAGATGCAACTTAGTGACTAAACAACAAAAATGATAAATGCATCTCTGTCTAGATCCTTTAGTGTAGGGTCATGAAATCAAAGCACCATGAAGAAATGGGATCATCATCATCCTATTACAAACAGGATTAATAATCATCAGCTTTGTTCTTTATTTCTCAGGCCCATGGATGTCAATGACTCTGAAGTGCAGCTTCCTCATCATTGCAGGAAAGGTTGAAGGACCCTGTGTGTTCATCCCTCAGTCCTATCTGACTCTTTGCAACACCATAGACTGTAGCCCACCAGGTTCCTCTGTCCATGGAATTCTCCAAGCAAGAATACTGGCATGGGTTGCCATTCCCTTCTCCAGGGGATCCTCCTGACCCAGAGATTGAACTCAAGTCTCCAGCATTGCAGGTGGATTCTCTACCATCTGAGCCACCAGGGAACCTACATGATGCAAAGCCCATTAACTCCAGAGGTAGGTTTCCAGGAAGCTCTTGGCAGAGGTTCCCAAATACACTCATTAGAACGGCAAAGCCCGCTCCTGCTCTGGTCCAGTTCGAGGGCTCTATTAGGAGGCAAAATGTGTGCCTCAGAATTTTTCCTAATAAACAAACTCCCCAGATATCAGCGCAGGTTATAAATGTTAAGAAAACACCACCAGCTCTTTAATCTCCTGATCGCTTAGTGCTTCCATTAAAAAAAAAAAAAAGAAAACCTTAATAAAGAACCGTGGGGCTCCCTCTGCTATAATCGTTCCTAATTCAATGAATAGCTCTGAGCAACCCAAGGCTAATCCTGGTGAAATTGGATTTTGATATCGACCAATCCAGGGACGACTGTTGGAGAGAGCAGGCATGGTCATGCAGGAATCCGCGCCTTTCAGATTGTGGCCCCGCCGCCCATGGTCTCCTCTCTCTCAGCCCAGGGACTCTCTGCTGAGTTCACCTGTATACCAGGGGATGACCAGATCTCTGGGAGGAGAAGCACAGGAAAAGGGCTTTCCCCAGGTGGCACTAGTGGTAAAGAACCCCAATGCAAAAGATAACAGGGACGTAAGTTCAATCCCTGGGTCGGGAAGATCCCTTGCAGGAGGGCATGGCAACCCACTCCAGTATTCTTGCCTGGAGAATCCCACGGACAGAGGAGCCTGGAGGGCTACAGTCCAAGGGGGTCCCAAAGAGTCGGACATGACCAAGGTACTGAGCATGCACTGTGTGGTCAGTTGCTCAACTGGGTCCAATTCTGAGACCCCCTGGACCCAAGGATCAAACTTGCCATCTCTTGAATCTCCTGCATTGACAGGTGGATTCTTTACCACTGTCATTACCTGGGAAACCCACATTATATAATAGGTACTTTTTGAGTCATTCCAGGAACATTCTCTGGGTCCATCTTCTTTCCTGCTGAGCATCTCTCACTCTGCCATGAAGGTATCAAAAGAGACCATCCAAGACTCAACCCTGAGGCAGTTAGATTTCCCACCCTGCCCCACCTCCCAGTCAGCCCACTGAATATTCAGCATCTTCCCTCTGCTAAGGGCATCCCCCACCTCCACACACAAGGCTCTCAGTGGTGATAAATAAAAAGTGTACTTTTGAATAGCCAGCTGCTTCTCCCTCCTCCACCAATCAAGCTATTTCTCTGAGAGAAAAGCTGAGTGTCTTGGAGGTATTATTTGATTAAGTTGACAATATTATTGGGAGAGATAGTTGAGTAGCCACTGCGATGTACTTGGGACCAAATTGATTTGTGTTACGAACACTTGGCCTGTCTCTTCTCGCAGCCTGAAGAGCAGTCTTGATTTAGCCAGGAATGCCGGGTGAATTTAGAGGATCCGCAGACTCTCTCTCTCAATCCATGGAGAACAGCAGGGCCAGAGCACAGACTAGCGTAATTCAATACATTGCACTATAAGCTCCGAAAATAATATCCTGGAGCTTTGCAATATACCTATTTGATTTGATTTGTAAACTTGATAAAAAAGCAATCGAGAAAAGTTCAGGGGGAAAATATATATGTTCTAAGCAAAAATCTAACTATATTGAATGTGTACAAAGGACCACGGAAAGGAACGAAGAGGTGAGAAAAGCATGCATACTAAATCGACTTCCTACCCTGGCATTAGACAATATTACACACTCTCCATTTAAAATGAAGCAAGATGGTGCAAAGTGATTTTCCATTAAAAGTAATAATCGTGGTAAGCCCAGGGAATGTGCATTAAAACCCTCATCTCGGGTTCTCTAGAAATCCAACTTCAAAACGGGGCCTGTGCGGATTCACTCAGCTTCCTGCTTTTTTTTTTTTTTCCATTTTAGCTCTGTAGGCAAACAAATAAGTTAATCACATAGCTTTGGATGGAGTTAATGCCTCCTTCCTGATTCAGCTGGGCTGATTCTGTAGCCAGGTGACACAGAATTAAGAAACATGTTGCATTTCTTTCAACTCAAATTCAGTGCTCTGCCAGAATGATTAAATTCCTAGGAAAGGAGAAGGACTGGAGGACAGAGACAGGATGACTAAATATATTTTGGCTTTTGGTTTTTTTTTTTTAGGTCTTTGAAAGAATAGGATGAGCATGCAAGGGCCAAGCACTGCACACATCTGTAATGGAGATGAGCTGCCAAGGTGTCTGTATTAGTCAGTGCTGGCTGCTGTAACAAAATATCCCAGACTGGATGGGTGAACCCACAGACACTCATTTCTCATGCTTCTGCAGGCTGCAAAGTCCACGATCAAGGTGCCAGCATGTTAGGTTTCTTGTGAGAGCACTCTTTTCTGGCTTGCCACCTTCTGGCTATGTCCTCATACAATGGAGGGGGTGAGCACATGTGCACTCAGTCATGTCCAACTCTTTGCAACCCCGTGGACTGTAGCTTCTCTGTCCAAGTGATTTTCCAGGCAAGAGTACTGGAGGTGGTGGCTATTTCCTCCTATAGGGGATCTTCCTGACCCAGAAATCAAACCCATGGCATCTCTTGTGTCTTCTGCATTAGCAGGTGGATTCTTTACCACTAATGCAATCTGGGGAGCCCCAGAGAGGGGATGGCCTCTCTCAATTCCTCTTCTAAGGATACTTATCCAATCAGGAGGATCCCACCCTCATGATGTCACCTAAACTCAATAACTCCCTGAAGCCCCCACCTCCCAATAACATCAGTGGGTTAGGGTTTGAACATAGAAATTTGGGTGGGAGGCAAGGGGATGGAGGCAGGGGTGGGGAGAACCAATTCAGTCCATAGCAATGTTTAGCAGAATCTGCAAATACCTAGGAATAAGAAAAAGTGTTTTGCCCTAAAGGACTTCTCTGGTGGCTCAAACGGTAAAGAACACGCCTGCAATGCAGGAGACGTGTGTTTGATCCCTGGGTCAGGAAGACTTCCTGGAGAAGAGAATGGCAACCCACTCCAGTATTCTTGCCTGGAGAATCCCAAGGACAGAGGAACCTGGCAGAGGGTGGGGCTATAATCTGTGGGTTAGCAAAGAGTTAGACATGACTGAGCAACTAACACACATAATTATTATGGTGATGGACAGCTAGAACAGTGCCTGACTCCTGACAGTCATTTGATAAAGATTAGTTGAATGACTGGCACTCTGTTAAGCTCACTGCATCGCCTGATGACTCAGAGAAGATTCTACTGTTTGGCCCCATTTTATGATCAAGGAATTTGAGTTCAGAGAGCTCAGAGCTTCTTCGGGATGCTCAGTAATTACATGGGAGGCACAGTGGCAGGGTGGGTGGGACTGATTTCCTGGGTCAAACCCCTGAATGGCACATGAAGACCATGGGACAGCTTTCTGATCACCTGGTGATTAAAAACAGCCAGGTCCACTTTCAAGGACCTCCAAAGTCCATGAGATGCAAACCCACTTCCAAGTGCTGCAAACCTGCCCTGATGGACCTGCAGTAGCAGGGCGTGTTCCCTGCCTCTCCGCCCCTCCTATTCCAGCACTTGTGAGAGGAGGTCCACCCTGGGACCCTCTTCTTCCCCTGTTAGGGCTTGTCCTTTGGGGCAGGGATTGGAAAAAAGGATGTGGGAGGTGAGGGACATTCAAAGAAACAAGATGCTTCCCGATGGGGAGAAACAGGTGGACTGCTGGGCTTTCTCTGTCATTCAGCCAGAGCGCATGTGTGGCTTTGCTGAGGGTGGTGGGGCCTGAGGGGTCAGCACGTTTGGGTTACTTGGAGCCATGATCAGCCACCTTCCCCCTGCCGCCCCCATTCAACTTCTACTGTTGCCCAGAGCCCTGTGTCTTCAACGCTCCCAACTCTCCTTATAAGCAGGGTCCCCTCCTTGAGCACTAGGCTTTCTGGACAGCCTCAGAACCCCTTCCCATCCTTCCTCTGAACTTCAGGCTCTTCCAGGAGCCAGGGGAACCACAGGAAGCAGAGGACAGGCAGCGGATGTGTTCTCCATGACAATCCTTTCCCATCCTGCTGTTTCTAACTATGCCAGCACACCTCTACCTTTATAAATCCCCAGGTAAGAAGCAGGCAGGAATCCTCTGTTAATGACATCCCGGGGCCCAACTGATTCAAGACGCATGTCAAGTTCTTGCATAAACTGTTCTGCCTTCTCCTGTTTTGACGGCATCATGAAGATCAGGCTTCTTCTTTAGCCCAGCAAGCACATAGCCTGAAAGAGACAGCAACCCCTACCCTCCCCCTCCAGGAGAGACTCTCCTACGGCTCTCCTCTCATCCCACCTGAGTCCCCGTGTTGTCTTTAATCCTCCGTCTCACTCAGAAATCAAGGTCAGCTTAAACATCGATTTAAAAAGAAAAAAAGTGTTGCTATTTTGCAAAGAATCTTCAAATCCTCAAAGATTCCTCCCCCACATGTATTTAATTTAACCAAATGGCAGACCTGTGCATGGTGTTCATTCCCCAGGCCTAAGAAGACTGCTGACAGCACAATCTGGCTGCAGAAAATGAGTGATGAATTTAAGATGAAACTGATCTCAGCTAAAATCCCTGGATTTGCCTTATTAATGACCTTTCTTTGTATAAATGCTTGAAACAAAGAGACAAGCATGCCGAGGGTTTTGTTCTAGGACTACTTGAGTTTTCTCAGTGTCTCAGACATATGTGGATGTGTTTCCAAGACATAGGTGGATGTGGTTGTGTGTGTGCGTGTGTGTGTGTGTGTGTGAGAACGTGGATCTGTCTATTCCGACACTTGAGAGCTAAAGAATTTTGTCTCATAATGTATGTGATTTCTGCAAATGGACACAGTTCCGGTTACTTCTGAGTTCCAAATCTTATTCATAAGTAGGCTAATTTCTAGTGCACTGGTAGATGGGGAGGAGTTTAAATATATATTAGGAAATAAAAATACTAAGAAGTGCACTCTGAAAGTAGACATGCCTGCATCTCCATTAGAGTTTGCTCTTTACCTAGACAGAGAGCAAACTTTTCCTTAAAGGTCTGTTTAGTAAATTGATGGCTGATCTGCCTCTGTTGAGTCCCTGGGACAGCAAGGAGATCAATCCAGTCAATCCTGAAGGAAGTCAACCCTGAATATTCACTGGAAGGACTGAGGCTGAAGCTCCAATATTTTGGCCACCTGATGCGAAGAACCAATTCATTGGAAAAGACCCTGATGCTGGGAAAGGTTGAGGGCAGGAGGAGAAGGGGAGAGACAGAGAATGAGATAGATGGATGGCATTGTCGACTCAATGGACATGAGTCTGAGCAAACTCCAGGAGATAGTGAGGGACAGGGAAGCCTGGTGTGCTGCAGTGCATGGGGTGACAAAGAGCGGACATAACTGAACGACTGAACAACAGCTGCCTCTGTCGCCCATGAAAGCAGCCAAAGGCAGTGAGAAGAAGGAGAAAGAGCTGCCAGTCCTGGGCCATCTCTCATCTAATTATGTCATTCGTAGCTCTAATAAGAATAGGGTGAGGCTGCAGGAGATAAGATTTTGGTGGTAGATGTGATGCTGCATGACCTAGGGCAAGTTACCTGCCTTCTCAGAGTCTCCAACTCTTCATCTGTTTAAGGAAAATGATACCACCTCCCTCCTGGGTCAGAGAGAAGCAAATGGAATTATGTCCCAGAAAGTGCTTTGACTACTTCAAGATGTTCTGTATCTATGAGCAACAATTTCCATTTTTGTGGGTTAAAGGGAAAAGCAAGATGTTCCCACATAGCAGATGAGAATATGGAAACCAACGTAGAGACTAGAAAGCTTGTTTATTCATTGGTAGTAGTAACGTTAGTCGCTCAGTCATGTCCAACTCTTTGGGATCCCACGGATTGTAGCCCGCCAGGCTTCTCTGTCCATGGGATTCTCCAGGCAAAAATACTGGAGTAGATTGCCATTCCCTTCTCCAGAGGATCTTCCCGACCCAGGGATCAAACCCGGGTCTCGGGCAACAGGCAGATTCTTTCCTGTTTGAGCTACACGGGAGACCTGTAGTCACTGGACTACAGCCATTGAACCTTTAGTCATCTGAGGTCCTTCAACTTAAGAGACTTGGATTCAAGCCCAAGTTTTGTCCATCTCTCACTGTGTCCTGTCTCTGGATTGAAATTTAAGGCACCTGAAAACATGAAAGCATTGAATTTTGTGGCTTCCAGGTACCTATAAAGTTGACTAGTCAAGGCTCTGAGACTCGGGAAGGGTGAGTGGGGAGACCGGCATGAGAGACCCAGGGGGTTGTTCTTGTTGGTCCTCCTAGCAAAATGCAGGTTTTGTGTTCTGAAAGGTAGACAGCTTCACCTGTGGTTGGAGAGGTAGAGAGTGCTGTGTGAATGACATCAATCTATCTACAGGCATATTCAGACCACGTCTAAGTGACCTGGGGAAGTTAGTTGAAAATGCAGGTTTCTGGGCCTTACCCCACAACCGATTACTCACAATCCTGGACCCAAGATGAATCATTTATAATCATTTCTCGTGGGCGACTCTGATGTATCTCAGAGTCACTGTTTCATTCTTTAGGGAGGCAGCAGTGCTGAGCTTTTGTGTCGGGACTAAGAAACCAAATGAAAGTGGAGCTCCAATCCCAGTTATCCGACCTTGGACTTGTTACACGGCCCCTCTACACCTCACCTCCTATGAATTCATTCCTCCAAAGAGCACTGATGGACTGCCTTCCATGTAAAGAACCAGAAGATGGGGAGCATTAGGACCACAATGCAGGCACAGTGATGACCGGTGACTTAAGGTGTTTTTGTGAGCACTGAGTAAACATTAGTCACGGCACAGCAACCCTCTTGAGACACCTTCAATAAGCAAAAGCACCATTTAGAGGACACACCCCAAGCACTGGGTTGGATCTTGTGTGTATCTGGGTTTGCACACAGCTATTGGATTACCCTTGATTTTGGGGGGTACCCTGTCTCTCTGAATTAATTCTTCTACCTAAAAAGGAGACATGTATTTTTAAGGCTGATGGGCGTGGGGATAGGGTGGGGTAGGGTGGAGGCAGGTGATGTTTCAAAAGGTTTCTCAAATGGTTTCAAACGGTTAGTCATACAGAATTTCTTATGGATCTCAGATGCACCTAGCTTTCTCTATGAGGTCATATTTAGAGAGAGAGGGGCTTGCCTGGTAGCTCAGCTGGTAAAGAAGCCTCCTGGAATGCAGAGACCCCAATTCTATTCCTGGGTCAGGAAAATACCCTGGAGAAGGGACAGGCTATCCACTCCAGTATTCTTGGGCTTCCCTGGTGACTCAGATGGTAAAGAATCTGCCTGGAACATGGGAGACCTGAGCTTGATCCCTGGGTTGGGAAGATCCCCTTGAGGAGGGCATGGCAACCCACTCCAGTATTCTGGCCTGGAGAATTCCATGGACAAACGAGCCTGGAGGGCTACAGTCTATGGGGTCACAAAGAGTCGGACACGACTTAGCAGCCAAGCAGAGCATACACACACACACACACACACACATACGTATATGAGAGAGAGAAAGAGAGAGAGAAAGAGCAAGAGAGAAAGGGAGTTGTATAATGTATACATCCTAATACAATCACAAGGTTGAATTCCAAGGCTGATGGAACATTCTGATGGGGAGGCTCACCTCTGACTGATTATTTGATGCTTTTGATCTTTTTCTATTGAATCTGAGATTACCAGCCTCCTTTTCCATTCAGCCCTGCCCTGCAGCTTTCCTGACATTTTGTTATCTTTGCCTAAACCTTTCAGGAGAGGCCTCTGAACCTTTCTCCTCTGCTGACTGGGAGGGGAACACGATTTACTGCCTGTGCTTTCACAGAGAGCAACCATCCTTCACTGAAGGGCAAAATAAAATAAAGCTCTGCGATATTTTTATGCAATTTTTAGAAAAATCTTTTAAGATGAGTAAGAGTGGAGTTCATTTCACTGAACTGCAGAGCATCAGCTAGGAATATGGATCCCCAACTACGCTTTCTATCCTGTTACAGGTTATTTTCATCCACTTACTCCAAAGATGCTCTGAAAGAGGCTTAGGGCACCGGCTCTGGAATCTGAGCCCAGAGCAGGATCACCTGGGGAACTCCTAGGAAATGCAGATTCCAGGGTCCTAGCCATTGCACTGCTGATTTTCGTTAGTCTGAAGCCAAGGGGTGCTGTGGGCTTCCCAAGTGGTGCTAGTGGTAAAGAATTCGCCTGTCAATGCAGGAGATGCAAGAGACAAGGGTTTGATCCCTGGGTCAGGAAGATCCCCTGGTGGAGGGCATGGCAACCCACTCCAGTATTCTTGCCTGGAACATTCCATGGACAGAGGAGCCTGGTAGGCTACAGTCCATAGGGTGGCAAAGAGATGGACACGGCTGAGCAGTTAAGCACACATACGCAAAGGGATAAGGCAGCCTATCCCTACGGAATGGTGAGAACCAATGGTTCATTTGTCAGGGCTACTGTGAGCCTGTTGTTGAACACAGCCTTGAAAAAAATTAAATAAGAGGGTGGGATGAATTGAGCGAGTAGCACTAACATATATACACTGCTGTGTGCAAAACAGTTAGCTAGTGGGAAGCTGCTGGGTAGTGCAGGGAGCTCAGCTCGGTGCTCTGTGATGACCTAGGGGTGGGATGGGGTGGGTGGGATGGAAGCTCAAGAGGGAGCAGATGCATGTATACATAGGACTCATTCACTCTGTTGTGCAGCAGAAACTAACACAACATTCTAAAGCAATTGTACTTCAATTAAAAAATAAAACAATTAAATGATATAAATTCACCCTTAAATAAAATATATAAAAAGGTCATAAGTATTCAAACTCTGCTTCCTAATTTTTTTACTACACTTTACTAGTTTACAATATGGTAATATGGTAATACGATAATATGTAAATATGATAATTTATGATAATTTACGAGGTGCCTTTGAAATTTCTTTCTGTTTCTTTAATACCTGAATGGTAGAAATTCTACATAATGTTTTGCTACTGCGCATCTTCAGCCAACTCTGCATTCAGTGACAAGGCACTAGTAGCTTGAAATCGGCCATGGGGGAAGTATTTACACCACCGCAACTGGTAAAGTGTCCTGAACCCCTCCTGCTCCGTCAGTGGCCGAGGACAGTTGTTAAACATTTACTACCCCATCACTGGTGGAAGCCAGGGATGCGCGTTTGTGACAAGCATACCAGGCAATTCTAATAAAAGTGGTTTCTGGTCCACAGTTTAAGAAATGCTGACAAAGTTTGAGAACAGCCAGTCCGTGGAAGAGTTGCTTTCTGATCACTTTGTTGGTTGCTTTAAAATTCTCTTTGGCGATAAGACAGTGCTGAGAACTGATGAAGAGCTAGAGTCTAGGGTCAGAACCATGTGGGTTCCAGACCTCGGCCCCAGGACGACTGTGCACCATGGAGCAAATTAGTTCTCCACGCAACCTCCATTGCCTTATCTGCAAAATGGGTTTTTAATAATTGTTTTGCAGACCCACAGTAAACAACGGATATATGTATGTGCTTAGTCGTGTCCAACTCTTTTACGACCCCATGGACTGTAGCCCACCAGGTTCTGCTGTTCATGGGATTCTCCAGACATGAATACTGGAGTAGGTAGCCATTCCCTCCTCCAGAGGATCTTCCTGACCCAGGGAACGAACCCAAGTCTGCTGTGTCTCCTGCAATGCAGGCAGAGTGTTTACCCCCTGAGCCATCAGGGAAGTCCTAGTAAACAATAAAGTACATAATTCTTATTAGAATGCAGCACCAAGACCCAGGGATCTAACCCGCGTCTCCTGTGTCTCCTGCATTGGCAAGTGGTTTCTTTACCACTAGAACCGCCTGGGAAGCCGCACCCTTCACCCAGCTTCCCCTGAAGTTAGCATCTTTCCTAATCACATGCATTCCTCCAAACTACGAAGTTAACTTTGGTATTCTATTATCAACCGCGGATTTTATCTGAATTTCCACGTATGCTTTTCTTCTCTTGCAGGAGCCAATCCACTTGCATTTGTGGGATTTGGGTCTTTACTCTGAGAGAAATGGGGGAGCCACTGGAGGGCTTTGAACCAAGAAGAGGGGTAAAATAATTTACATTTCAGCAGGATTTCTGGGTGTTTTCTTTCTTTACTTAAATCTGAGTTGAGCAGGAGGATAGGAAGATTACTTGAAAAGTAATTTAATGAGCTCTTCCTTAAAGGCCCCGAACGCTGCCCACTAGAATAGCAAATGTCCTTTATTGGAGTTATAACTGAAAGAAACAGACAAGAACAATTATCAGGCATTTAACAAATGCAAAATGCTATGTAAATGCTAAATAATAAACATAATATCCATTTCCTTAGTGTTCTCCTTGATTTTTATGACAACAAGTGCTAACTGTCACAACCTCTTGGATTTCTTAATATGCTATTCCTTTCTCCCTAATAACCAAGTATTCTCAACTTGTATTTCCTTAATTGTCTGAGCTAATAAGCTTGCCTGGTTAGGACATGGTGATAATGTGGCTGAAATTACAGGTTTGCTGTCATGCATTTGGCTTTGCATGAGAAAATGAAACCAACCAGGAGCTTGGCAGCCAGAAAAAAGTTGGAATTCTCCAGGCAAGAATACTGGAGTGGGTTGCCAAGATCCAGGGAATCTTCCCTACCTAGGGATCAAACCCAGAACTTCTGCAATGCATGCAGGTTCTTTTACCATCTGAGCCAGCAGGGAAAACCCCAAGCTATACATGCAGGATGTTTTGTTTTTAAAAGGGTGAGGGCTGAAAGTGCCTGAACCTGGCCTCTGAATTCATTTACATTCAAAGTCAGCTGCTCAGTTTTAGAGTTACAATGCCATGAACATGCCCATATTTCCAGAGAGGAAACTGAGATCCAGAGGGCTAAATCTGGGTTACTCCAGATACGTGTTAGAACAGCTAATGACCAAGAGGCTGAACTCAAGAATTCAATTTTCTTGGTTTGAATCTTTTTTCGACTACATGCTGTGCAACCATGAATGTGTTGGTTAACCTTTCTGGGCTCAGATTGCTAGTCAATAAAATGGACTTTCTTATAAGAGGATATAAAATACAGGATTGCTGTAAGGATCACAGAATGCATGGAAAGCATTTAGTATAGGGCTTGGAAGACATCAGTGAATGACTTATCATCCCTGGGTTGCCTTGGGAGGTTTTATGCTGCTGGCCCTTTTGCTGCTCCTAGCATGCTCTTGGAGAAGGCAATGGCACCCCACTCCAGTACTCTTGCCTGGAAAATCCCATGGATGGAGGAGCCTGGTGGGCTGCAGTCCATGGGGCCGCTAAGAGTCGGACATGACTGAGCGACTTCACTTTCTCTTTTCACTTTCATGCACTGGAGAAGGAAATGGCAACCCACTCCAGTGTTCTTGCCTGGAGAATCCCAGGGACGGGGGAGCCTGGTGGGCTGCCGTCTATGGGGTCGAACAGAGTCGGACACGACTGAAGTGACTTAGCAGCAGCAGCAGCAGCAGCAGCAGCAGCAGCTCTTAGACAATGTTGCTGTTGTGCAGTTGCTAAATCGTGTGCAACTTTTTGCAACCCCATGGACTGCAGCACACTAGGCTCCTCTGTCCTCCACTATCTCCTGCAGTTTGCTCAAATTCATGTCCATTGAGTCAGTGATGTTATCCAAACATCTCATCCTCTGTCGCCCCCTTCTCTTGCCCTCAGTCTTTTCCAGCATCAGGGTCTTTTCCAGTGAGTTGGCTCTTTGCATCAGGTAGCGAGTGTATTGGAGCTTCAGCTTCAGCGTCAGTCCTTTCAATGAAGATTCAGGGTTGATTCAATATTCAACCGAAACTGTCAGTTTGTCTTTTATCCCAACTAAGCCATGGGCCCTGAAAGAGTAAGAACTGGGTGGCTATTCTTTATCCTTAATGCCTAGAACAGAGCCTGGTACACATTGATGGCTTCAGAGCAGAACAAAAAGAACTCTATGCATACAGGCTCAGCTACCTCTGAGGTTAGATGACACCATCTACCAGCCTCTTCTTAGCCTCCAGAAGCAGCCTTCTCAGCTCACGAATTCTTCAAGGTTGTTACTGCCCTAGCATTCAGACTACCCTTCAGTTCAGTTCAGTTCAGTTCAGTAGCTCAGTCGTGTCCGACTCTTTGCGACCCCATGAATCACAGCATGCCAGGCCTCCCTGTCCATCACCAACTCCCAGAGTTCACTCAGACTCACGTCCATTGAGTCAGTGATGCCAGCTGACTCCATTCTGCTATAAGTATTCCCCTGCAGCTGGGGCTTACCACAGTGCTTCATCTGCGCAACACCCAGTACCTTCTGGAATGAATTGTGCATCTTAGCCCCAAGGCATGGCCACTTGGAGGTCTTCATCTGAACTGTGACTTTGCCACATGCACCTTCCTGCCCTGTGAGTGTTTGTGGATCAGTGTTTAGCACGGCCTCACTGCCCTGTAAGTCTAACATCCCTTCTGAATTGTCGGGTAAAATTTTAAGCTACCTACCTTTGGGCTTCCCAGGTGGTAAAGAATTCGCCTGCTAATGCAGGAGAGGTGGGTTTGATCCCTGAGTCGGAACGATTTCCTAGAGTAGGAACTGGCAACCCACTCCAGTATTCTTGCCTGGAAAATCCCCTGGACAGAGGAGCCTGGCAGGCTACAGTCCACGGGGTCGAAAAGTCGGACACGACTGAACAAATGAACACACACAGATCCTGGTCTTTAAAAATTGCAGACACTAAAAAATGCAAAAATAAAAGAAAGAAAGGAAAGACAGAAGGGCAGAAGGGAGGAAGGCATGACCTTGCTCCTCCTGGAAGATCGCATTTGCTTACTGAGAGGACGGAGGGGTTATATCAGAGGATATTTGAAAGTAGTGAACAAATCAGGCAAAAGCAAAACAGAAGGATGGAGCCTTGGAAAGGCTTGAGACATAAATCTTACAGGGTCATGAACTATGGATTTCTCCTCTCCGCTGTTGCTGTGCATATTAAGAATGGAATGGAGGGTCAGTTCAGCTTTTGCCATAAAAAGCATCATTATCAATTAACATTGACCTGGCGGTGACTCAGGGCATGGCTCCAGTCTGGTCATTCCTTCAGGGTCAACGCTGCAAATTCTCTGAAGACACCCTGGTGCTCAAGAAAATACTTCTGGAAAATGTCTTCCGAAGTCTCTTTCCCCTTCCCAGGCTGCAGTCCTAACACCTCTAGAGGTAAAAGGAACAGTCCGGTTTTTGTTTTTAAATCTGCTGTAACAACAAATGAATGTCACAGACTGTGTAAGAAACTGGAACATTCTCCCCCGACAAGGAAATAAAGAAACATTCCTGGGAATGAGTGGTAAAATTCCACTATGGAATAATAAAAAAAGAAGAAGAAGAAGAAAAAAGATACAGACTCAGAATGTCCGAGACAGTCTGAAAACAAACATGAGGATCCAGGTATGAGATTCTACAGGGATATTTCCCACTATGCTGGCGTGGAAGAAGGATGGCTGATACACCACTGGAACGCAAGTCTCATTAAAAGACCATCAGGAAGGCTGAAGCTTCTGTCTCGATATCAGCATGGATGCACGAGTGGAGGACGTGGATGTGGGGTGTTTGCACGTGCGATGGTCTCTGCTGGACCATTCCTCCTAGGGCTAGCCTCATGAATGACTGGCTCATGTTTTGACAGAAATGACACTCCTATAAAGCCTTCCCTGACCACACTATCTGAAAATAAAACAAAGGGGGTTGAAAAAAAAAAACCCAGAAGACAAAACAGCAACAACAACAAGAAAAACCAAGCCCTGCCAACTTCTGCAGTAAAAATACTCTCCTACTGACATGACATCACTGAATACAGAGTTGGGAAGAAAAGCTTACAGTTGGTTCTTGCCAGCTGCTCAGGCTTCAGCTGAAATTACCCCATTTATTTAGTCTCTTCCCAAATCATGTAAGTGCAGTCGGGGAGATACCTTGTCTATCTCACTTGCTACTGTGTCCTGTCCCCAGTATCTTGTAGCTGATACCCAGCAAGTACACTCCAAATATTCCTTATTTGGGTTCCCCCTTCCTGCCCTGTGGCATGGGAGCCCTCTCCATGCCATAAGCCATGGAGCGGGGCCTCTGGAGGATTGGATGGCATCATTGACTCAAAGGACATGAGTTTGAGCAAACTCTGGGACCTGGTGAAGGACAGGGAAGCCTGGCATGCTGCAGTCCATGGGGTTGCAAAGAATCAGACATAACTTAGTGATTGTAACAACTGTAGGGTTCAGCTGTAGGGTTCAGCTCATTTATTTTTCCTTCTGCTGGTTCTTTTTTTTATCCACTATGTGTCTCCATCATTCCTTATACATTGATCTTTTTTTTTTTTTTTTTCCAGTTTATGGTCTGAATGTAAACCCAGTAAACCTATATGAACCTATTTCTAATGTAAACCTATTTCTCCATTATAGCTGAAAGTAGAAGTCCCACGAGTATTTCTTGTTTGGATGAATTAAGGTGTCTGTGTTTGGGTGAACCAGGCTGTCGCTGGGGTAACTGGGAATTTTAAAACACAGGGCAGTACCTGAAAACTCACCACCTGTGCCCTCCAGTGAGTCGAGGGGCACTGTGCCTCTTGTAGAAATTTCTAAGGCTTCCTACTTCTGTTAGGTCTAAATTAAACATGGGAATCCTTTTTCTTTTTTTGAGCACTGTTTGTAACTATGAAAAACATCATTTAATTAGGACTAATATAAGATGCCCCGTAGAGTGATAATTTAATAATTTGGCCGTTTTATTTATACAGTGCCTCCAGGCTCCTCATTAAAAATGGAAGAGACATTCCATGGGACAACGTGGCTTTGCTGCTACAAACATTCCAAGGGCTCTGAGATCATAGAGTTCTCCCTCCGGGTATCATAAGAGCCATCTCCCCAGCCTGGGAGCAGATATTTGTGTTGCCAAATTAATCTTCATGGGCAGTGGAGTCCGGGAGACCAATCATTTCCCCTGGTCCTTAAGGGTGTCCTCAAGCCTCGATGGAAAAAAATCTGGAGGAATCTGCCCAAGAGAACAGTGCTCTTTTACTGCTTCAAAAGTCTCTGGGAACTTCCCCTTGCATCTTCCAATTAGATCTGAGTCCCTGGCTTGTCTAGCCAAGGCTCCACCTTGACAATTTAACTTCAAGCCCTTCTTTGCTTTTTCACATCCTTAGAGTCTCCTGCCTTTCATGCCTTCAGCACCTGCAGGATCTTTACTACCCCAAAACCTCTGCATACAGTGGCTCCTCTCCCCAGAACCCCTTCCTTCTACAAAACAGGGTTCCTTCTCATCCTGTTGCTCAATCTCTCAGTTGTATCAGACTCTTTGCAACCCCCATGGACTGCAGCATGCCAGGCTTCCCAGTCCTTCACTATCTCCCAGAGTTTACACAAATTCATGTCCATGGAGTCGGCGATGCCATTTAACCATCTTATCCTCTGTAGTCCCTTTCTCCTCCTGCCCTCAATCTTTTCCAGCATCAGGGTCTTTCCCCATGAGTTGGCTCTTCGCATCAGGTGGCCAGAGTATTGCAGCTTCAGCTTCAGCCTCAGTCCTTCCAATGAATACTCAGGGTTGATTTCCTTTAAGACTGACCGGTTTGATCTCCTTGTTGTCCAAGGGACTCTTAAAGAGTCTTCTCCAGCACCACAGTTTGAAAACATCAGTTCTTTGGTGCTCAGCCTTCTTTACTCATCCTGAGTCATCAGCTTAAACGTCATCTCTGCAGATAACCCTCCCCATCCACCCAGCATCACTCTTGCCAGTTTCTCTCCTATCACCATCAAGGCCAGAAAGTATTTGAGACTGTGTTTGATCCTCTGGACTGTAAGGAGATCAAACCAGTCCATCCTAAAGGAGATCAACATGAATATTCATTGGAAGGACTGAGACTGAAGCTGAAGCTCTAATATTTCGGCCACCTGATGCAAAGGGCTGACTCATTGGAAAAGACCCTGATGCTGGGAAAGATTGAGGGCTGGAGGAGAAGGGGACAACAGAGGATGAGATGGTTGGATGGCATCACTGACTCAACGGACATGAATTTGGGCAAACTCCAGGAGATAGTGGAGAACACAGGAGCCTGGCAGGCTGCAGTTCAAGGGGTCAAAAAGAGTCAGACACAACTGTGTTCAGTCTCTGAACAACTGCATTGATCCCCTGTAAGATAAACGCTGTGTTGGCAGCATCTTCGTGGTTCTGTTCAACATACTTCCAGTGCTCAGAGACATTGGTTCTGAACAGTGATGACTTCATTAATAATTAACACACATACACACAAAAATTATTAACACCGAATGAATGAAGTAATAACCAACACACGACTAATTAATAGCTGTGCCATGAAAGTGCCGTCATGCCTGAAATTTCCACTCTGTTTCCTGCCAGGTTGATGACTCAGGATATAGATGAACATGGGGGTGTCAGGAGCAAAACAAACCACACAGGGAAACGCTCCTCTCCGCGTGATGCATCAGGCAGTGGGGGAGACAGACAAACAGAAACTAAGACTGAAGAAAAGAAGTTCTGTGCCTCACTGGTCTGAACTCCAGTAACATCCTCTTCACCAGCCCTGGGAATGCGCTCGCCATTCACTTTGGTCTACACTGCCAGACCACCAGACTAGGTCAAGTTCCATGGGGGCATGATGCAAGTTTCATTCATCTCTATATCATGGGTGCTCAGGGCCAGATTTAAAAGTTGCTTTATAAATGAACAGCCAAGGGACTTCCCCGACGGTCCAGTGGTTGAGATGCTGTGCTTCCAATGCAGGGGGCAAGGGTTCGATCTCTGGTTGGGGAACTAGGATCCCACATGACTCGAGGCCAGAAAACCCTCCAAAACAAAATGAAACAAAGAGCCCCGTGATAACAAAAATAAAAACTCTATGAGAAATTAATAGCCATGCATGTGCCTGTGCATGTGTGTTTAAAGGAGAATTAAACCTCGGCCTGTTTCAGAATAATTTACATGGTGAAGTGTCACTGAGAATGAATGGAATAAATTACTCAAAATGCAGACGTCCAGCTTACAGTATCACACACAGCAATTCTCTTCTACAAAAAAATCCCAAGAGCAAAGGCACCCATGAGTGAATGCTCAGATGGGCTGAGGGAAGCTTGTCTCTGACGTCTGAGATATACCCCAAACGAGCAAAATCAAACAGTCACGTGGTCGGTGGGATCATCCATTCTCTTGTGTCCCCACCAGGATAGATTGCCCTTCTGCTTTAAATACACACAAGCCTCACGTTCATTCATCACAGTCACAGGTTCCCACCTCATACCAGCCAATCTCAGAACAACAGCAGAGAACTGTGACACCTGTTTCCACCGGCCTAAAAAATGGAGCGAGCAAGGTATCTGAATCAAAAACTTCAGAACACCAACTAAATCACCGAGAAGCCACATTTCTAAAAATCCTCACTGTCTAGTGGTCCAGCAGTTTGTCACACCTGCCTCCATTCTGAGTCCGACACAGCTAGTCCCGTGGTGAGCTCACTGCTCCTCTAGGGAAAGGATTACTTGCTTTATTCTTCATCAGTCAGTGATGTCCGTCTGGTAAGCATCTTCAGCTTGCAAAAGGAAATCAGCGCAGAGTGAGATCCACTCATCATTTCCTTCTCCACTTTTCTCCCCTCTCCTTTGCATGTTTGGCAGATAACGGAAGGCAAGGTGCTCCCTTCATAAATTATGTTTGCAGAAACGGTGGGGCCAACCGACACAATTATGCACTTGTTGAGTTAGTGGCCACTTATAAACAGACTTTGTAAGTCAGCGCACTTCATACTGAAAGGCGCTAATGCATCACGGTGATCTAGCTGGCTGCCTGCTGAATTTTACAGCATTGCACACTACATTAACCTTTGGTACCACTGATATTTATGACCTTATAAGAAAGTATTTATCAAGCTGAAAGCCAATATGCAGTTCCCGTGTTTTAGCTGGTGCTGTTTAGAAACCCTTATCACTCCTTTCTTCAGGCATTTTAAATCACTCCGAGATAATGCTGGATACCGGCGAGAGTTCGGAAAAACAGGGCGCTCTGGTGCCTTCTTGGTGGGAGTTTAAATTGGTATCATCTTTCTGGAGGGTGATTTTTCAGTTTTATCTGACTATCAAAAGCCTTAAAAAATGTGCATTTTTACTCTTTGACCCAACAGTTCTACTTCTGGGAATTTCTTCTAAAGGAGAAATTTCTTCTACAGAAACAATCACGAAAGTGCACAAAGATTTGGACTACAGGAAATTCATCACGGTGAATATTTGCCACTGTGAAAAATGGGAAAGAACCTAAGTATCCAACTATAAGGGACTGGTTAGATAAACTAGGTCCAATCAAAACGATTTCAGGAACTAAAATGCCCAGAGGCCATCAGAGGCAAAAAGAGAGGTTAAAATACAGAAAATGACTAGGAAAGATATGTATATAAATGATATATTTTAAGTTACAGAGCCAACTCACTAAACAGTATGGCATGTACCATCTTTGCATGTTTACTTATATATATATATATTTTTTTTTTTTTAACTTGTAACATACTGCAAAAGCTTGCAGACGATAAACAACCAGGTAACCAATGAAAGAGTAGAACTGTTGTGATTATTATTACTTACTTACTTGGGTTTTTTATCTTTTTTATAGCTTTCCAGGTGGCTCAGTGGTAAAGCGTCTCCTGCAATGCAGGAGACATGAGTTTAGTCTCTGGGCCTGGAAGATCCCCTGGAGAAGGAGATGGCAACCCATTCCAGTATTCTTGCTTGGGAAATCCCATGGACAGAGGAGCCTGGTCAGCTACAGTCCATGGGGTCTCACAGAGTCAGACACGCCTTAGCGACCAGCAAGAAATCTTCTTTGAATAGGATTTATTTGCATAATTTTAAAAAGTCAAAAGGAACTAGTCTTTTTTTTTCTTAATCTACAACACAGAATAAATGGTCAATGACTGTTTTTTTTTTTTTTTTGGCTGCACCACAAGGCATGTGGGATATCAATTTCCTGATCATGAATCAGACCCAAGCACTCTGCATTGGAAGCATGGATTACTAGGCACTGGGCCATCAGGGAAATCCCTATTTTTTTTTCTTTTTTTCAAAATGAATGCAGAGGCACAGAATAATGGTAACAATTGGCTTCTATTTTTTTTTTTTTTAATAAGTGCTTCTGGGTTTCTAAAGCATATACCCATTTGATATCTCATCTGAGTCTCAAACCGTCCTGTTGGGCAGGCAGGGCTGATGTTTCTGTTTTTGCTCCCAGTTTCTGAGAAGGAGGCTCAGATGGTGCAAGTGACTTGCTGAGCATCACACAGCTTCAGAAGGCAGTGCTAAGACCTTTCACCAAGTTGTCCAATTCCCCATCCTATGGTTTCTTCCCCTCCACTGTTTGCCTCTATATGGCAAGAAAACCACAGCAGCCAGAGGTCAACCAAGTTACTGTGAAGGTCAGATCCTCCATTCGGGGCACTTGGCCTAACTCTAAATTCACTGGGCGGAGGCAGACAGGAGTGGAGGCATGGCTGTTGTTCAGTTGCTAAGTCATGTTCAACTCTTTGCAACCCAATGGAGACTGCAGCACACCAGGCTTCTCTGTCCTTCCCTATCTCCCAGAGTTTGCACAAACTCATGTCCATTGAGTTGGTGACGCCATCCAACCATCTCATCCTCTGTCGCCCCCTTCTCCTCCCGCCTTCAATCTTTCCTAGAATCAGGGTCTTTTCTAATGAGTCAGCCCTCCGTATCAGGTGGCCAAAGCATTGGAGCTTCAGCTTTAGTATCAGTCCTTCCAATGAATATTCAGGACTGATTTCCTTTAGGATTGACTGGTTTGATCTCCTTGCAGTCCAAGGGACTCTCAAGAGTCTTCTCCAGCAGTACAGTTCAAAAGCATCAATTCTTCAGCACTCAGCCTTCTTTATGATACCACTCACACATCTTTACATGACTACTAGAAAAACCGTAACTTTGACTACAGGGACCTTTGTCTACAAAGCGATGTCTCTGCTTTTTTAATACGCTGCCTAGGTTTGTCACAGCTTTCCTTCCTGGGAGCAAGCATCTTTGAATTTCATGGCTGCAGTCTGGGGATGACTTAAACGGGGAGCAGCATCACCCTAAACCCCAGGATATAGAACAGGCCTGTCCAGAGCCCATTAATATGGCTCACAACTCCTGGAGGCTGCAGGGGGCGGAGGGGATGGTGCTGAGGTTTTGATGTCTCCGAGAATTATCGACTAATGTGTGTCTGCTGGACAGAGAGGTGAGATCAAAGCTTTCCAGGGAGGGGAAAGGCGGGGGCCCGGCTGTGAGCAAGGGGGTCACAGGGCTGCAAACACTGCCTTCCCTACCCCCCACAGCCTGGATCCTGCCTCTCTCACTGGTGGGCTTGTTCCCCCAAGGGAAACTGCTGGTCAAGAAAGGGAAGGCAGGGGCCTCCCATCTTGTCAGTTTCTGCAGAAACAACCTTTGCTGTAAGTGTTCTCTGACTCCATGTAGCTCCTTAAGCTCCCCTTGGCTCTCAGTGAGGCAGACAGAGGGGCTCCAGGAAAAATAATCCCTGTCTCAAATGATCATCGTAGCAGCTTTCAGTCTGCACACCTGTTCTTGGCCAAACACTCTTTGATGCAATTTTGGTATATCACCTGGCTTCATCCTCATGACAACCCTATTCATTCATTCGTTCATTTGTTCGTCCATTCGTTCGTCCATTCAATCACTCAGCCCTTCTTCCTGAGCATCTACTTTGAGCAAAACATCGGAGAATCAGGGATGCTGAACAGAAAGCTCCAGGGAACTGATCCTCCAGGAAGCTGATGGGTCCACATGAGGAAATCAACTAATAAGAAAACTGATTCTGAGCTGCAGTATGTGCTACGTGCTTAGTCGCTCAGTTGTGTCGGAATCCACGGGGATGCCCTCCTCCAGGGGATCTTCCCGAGCCAGGCATCGAACCCAGGTCTGCTATGTCTCCTGCACTGCAGGTGGATTCTTTATCTGCTGAGCCATTTAACTAATAATATCTGCAAGAACTGTACATCCAGACAAGGTCACATTCTACGGTTCCTGGTGGACATGAATTTTGGACCAGGCACTACTCAAGTTAATAAATAGCATGAAGTCCATTTTGCAAACTGGGCAACACAGTCAGCCTGTGTTTGAATATACGTTGGTCTTACTCCAAAACCCACTCTCCCTTAGTTATTCTCCCCTTCCAGTAATCATCACGAAGCCATTTTTTACCCCCAAAGGACAGGAAAAAGACATAAAATATAGCAACTCGGAGCCCAGGCTTAAGAGTTAGTTTTGGGTCCAATTTAGGCTTTTTTTAGTCTCATTTTCCTCTTCCATAGAGTGAGAAGATTCTCTCCTGCTTCACAGAGTCACTGAGAAGATAAATGGAAATAAGTAATTTAGGACACGTAGATGGTGGTGATGGTTTTAGTTGCTAAGTGTCTGACTCTTTGCGACCCCATGGACTGTAACCCACCAGGCTCCTCTGCCCACGGGGATTCTCCAGGCAAGAATACTGGAGTGGGTTGCCATTTCCTTCTTCAGGGGAGCTTCCCAATTCAGGGATTGAACTTGCATCTCCTGCACTGGCAGGCGGAGTCTTTACCATCTGAGCCATCAGGGAAATGGGACACATAGACACTGCCCAGCAAATATCAGGTACCCTGTAAATTACAGTTGTTAAGAAATCCTCCAGAAATGGTTCTCAATTTTAACATGCATAAGGCTATGTTGAACAGGCTATGTTAACAGGGCCCACAGAACCATTTAACCCCTCCAAAATTCAGTTGTCTCATCTGAAAAAGACAGCTTTATCCAGAGGATTTTGAGGTTGGGTGATAAGACAGAGAAGGTCTGGCATTTGATGGATCCTGGGCCATGGCAGCTGCTGGCCTCAGCATCATCATTATCAGGAGCTGTAAAAAGAATCTTGTATTTTGCATCAGATCCCTAATGTCTCCTGCCATTTGACACTCTTGGGTAAGTGAGCAGGGAATTATCACAGAACACCAGATCTTAACCCCTTGTGTGTAGAGATGTGTCCGTGGGCTGCATAAGCCTCACCCAGGGAATGTGTGAAAACTAGATTCTCACTGGCCTCCTATCCATGCCCTCCACCTCCCCCAGCTGCAGATTCAGTAGCTCAGGGGATGTGTCCCTTAAACACCATCCCTGGGGGATTCCTGGGCACTGCTCGGAGCAAAAACAGCAAAGGGAGAGATGCTTAGGGAGCTCAATGCTTCATCTGCCTACACTCATCTCTTCCTCCGGAGGAAAGACAAGGGCCAATATGACTATCAAAACTTGGGACATTCACTGGGACTCAGCTCATAGCAGGCAGAGTCACCAAGCCCTGGATGTCAGTATCTGCAGTAGTGATGTCGATGAATTCTCTGCTGCTTGTCTTTTTTGTTTGTTGTAAGAAGACAAAAATTAGGAGGGTGAGCCCAGCTTCTCTCCCTTGCTCTTTCTCTCCTCCTGTGCCCCTCACGCCTCCCCTTTTTGTCTTATTCTGTCCCTGTTCCCCATCTTGGAATTTGACCTGTTGACCTAGAGGATCTGCAGTCCAGGAGGGGGGATGTGCTGGGAAGCTGGGAGAAAGTGACCTGCCTTCCTGATGCTTTCTTCTGCCCTTAAGTTGCATCCTTCAAGTCTGTCTTTGTCATAGGTCCCTGGACCAGAGGATATGTGTGGTCCAGCTAGATTTTTCTTTAATTTTTTTAAAAATTTAGTTTTAATTGGAGGATAATTCCTTTAGGTTGGTTTCTGCCGTACATCAACATGAAGGAGCCACAAGTATACATAGGTCCCCTCCCTCTTGGACCTCCCAGCCACCTCCCATCCTGTCCACCCCTCCAGACTGTCACCAGGGTTGAGCTCCCTGTTGTCTAGATACTGAAAAGGGAGGATGCGATCTCCTCTTTGGTAAGTCTTCCTGGTGTATACCTCCTTGGGCTGTCTACCTCACGGGGACGGAGGCGGGTGACGTACTAGATTCAGAAGATTTGAGTTTCAGCCTTTGTGACACTTAATGCTGAAATCTCAGCTGTCACTTCTATCAGTGATCTGCTGCTCTAGGTAGCTCAGAGGCATCCCTGGGGAACCTCCTGATGCCTATAGTCCTCTCCAGTTCAAGGAAAGAAGGAACAAAGGAAAACCTTAGATGCCAGCCAGTCCTGCTTTCTGATCTCAAGCAGCTGCAGTGTGCCTCAGGGATCTCGGTTTCAGGGGAAATGGAGCTTTTGTCCACCCAAAAACATCTTTGCAAGCACCTACTCTAGGATGCCCCAGGAGATTCCTTCAGCACCTCAAATCACTCATGTTATTTCACACAATCCTCATGGCAGCCAACAAGATCATTTGCTGAATAAAAGAACTGAGACTCAGAATGAAAGTCGGGTTCAAGGCCACGTGTTAAGTGAGAAGGAGAGCATGGCTGTTTGGACCACACAGTCTGTGGTCTCCCATTCCAACGGGCCAACCCTTTGGAGTATTCCAGAAAATCCATCACTAAACCTCTATGTCAGAAAGCGATTAAAGGGCAAATCCCAAACCTCCATCAACACCAGAGTATCTGAGACATTCTTGCTGGAATGAATAGGATTTTAACAGCAAATTGAGATGTATTCCCTAATACCCTAAATGATAGTGAACATTTGATGCTAAGTAAGATACAAGGTACTAGAAAAAAAAAAAAAAAACACCTGACATAAAGCAAACACTAATAGTATCATCTGATGAGGGTGATGGACCACAGTGGGCGGGGACCTCCACGAGCTACAGTGGGAGACACGCCAGGAATACTCGGTCTAACATTTAAATTTTAGGACTGCCAGTGATGAACTCTTCTTTCTGAGGGAATTTGCCTCCGGAGATTTTCCTGAATTGTTAATGTTTTAACTGCAGGTAGTGTTCTCTGGGGGCTTTCCTGGTAGAGTAGTTGGTAAAGAATCCACTTGCAATGCAGGAGACCCCAGTTTGATGCCTGTGTTGGGAAGATCCCCTGGAGAAGGGATAAGCTACCCACTCCAGTATTCTTGGACTTCCCTGGTAGCTCAGATGGTAAAGAATCCACCTGCAATGCAGGAGACCTGGGTTCGATCTCTGGGTTGGGAAGATCCCTTGGAGGAGGGTATGGCAACTCACTCCATTATTCTTGCCTGGAGAATCCTCATGGGCAGAGAAGCCTGGAGGGCTTCAGTCCATGGGGTCACAGAGAGTCAGACATGAAGGACTAAGCACACGGCACGGTGTCCTCTGTACTTGTCCTTCTTCTGGGTTGTTGTCATTCAGTCGCTCAGTAATGTCTGACTCTTTGCAACTCCAGGGGCTGCAGCGTGCCAGGCTTCCCTGTCCTTCACTATCTCCTGGAGTTTGCTCAAACTCAAGTCCATTGAATCAGTAATGCCATCCAACCAACTCAACCCTGTCCTGGGTCATTAGGGTAAATTACCTTTCTGCTGAACTCACTGACACTTCTGGTCAGCCTTTCCAGGTGGCACTAGTGGTAAAGCACCCGCCTGCCAATGCAGGAGACGTAAGAGATGCAGTTCTTATCCCTAGGCTGGGAAGATCCCCTGGAGAAGGAAACGGCAACCCACTCCAGTGTTCTTGCTTCAGGAATTCCAAGGACACAGGAGCCTGGAGGGCTATAGTCCATGGAGTCACGAAGAGTTGGACACGACTGAAGCAACTTAGCGTGCACGCACCTTTCTGCTCAAGGTGGGTACAGTGGTAGAGGGTAGAAAGGGACTTGAATGAATGCTGGAGCCTTGGATTCCCAGGGAGGGGGCTTGGGCAAGGTCAGATGCACTGTCCCTCTCATCAGACCCGGTTAACTCTACTGTTGTTGCTATTTAGTCACCAAGTTGTGTCTGACTCTTTGTGACCCCATGGACTATATAGCTTGTCGGGCTCCTCTGTCCATAGGATTTCCCAGGCAAGAATACTGGAGTGGGTTGCCATTTCTGCCTTCAGGGGAATCTTCCTAACCCAGGGACTGAACCTGTGTCTCTCGCATTTGGCAGGTGGATTCTTTACCACTGAGCAACCAGAGAAGACCAGTTGGAAGTACACAAGGAAAAAAAATCACCATTTATGGAGCCTCCAGTGGGGTGATTGGATTTATGTACATTATATCTTGCCTGAGATCACACAGCTAAAAAGCAACAGGGACAGGTTTTCACTCGGGGCTCTCAGATGTCCAAAAGCACACTCCTTATACTCTGTGTTACTACCACTTCCAAGTGAGAGAAATAAAGACTGCCCTGGGCATTCAGAGATCCAACCAGTCCATTCTGAAGGAGATCAGCCCTGGGATTTCTTTGGAAGGAATGATGATAAAGCTGAAACTCCAGTACTTTGGCCACCTCATGTGAAGAGTTGACTCATTGGAAAAGACTCTGATGCTGGGAGGGATTGGGGGCAGGAGGAGAAGGGGACGACAGAGGATGAGATGGTTGGATGGCATCACTGATTCGATGGACGTGAGTCTGAGTGAACTCTGGGAGCTGGTGATGGACAGGGAGGCCTGGCATGCTGCGATTCATGGGGTTGCAAAGAGTCGGACATGACTGAGCGACTGAACTGAACTGAACTGGGCATTCAGAGATGCAGCATGTGGCTTTGCACATGCTCTTCCCTCTTTCTTGAACGTTGTTCCGTTATCTTCTCATGCTTGAATCAGTCTCATCCTTCAGAATACAGCTTAACTGTCACTTCCTCCAAGAAGGCTTCCAGGACTTCATGTCCCTCCACTCTTATCCTCTTCCTCAACCTTGCTGTTGTGGTTCAGTCGCCTGGTAGTGTCCACCTCTTTGCAATCCCATGGGCTCTTTGTGACCCCCATGCACTACAGCATACCAGGCCTCCCTGTCCCTCACCATCTCCTGAAATTTACCCAAGTTCATGTCCATTGCATTGGTGATGCCACTGGACATCACCCTTCTCAACCTATTACGTGTTTATTTTCAAAGACATGATGGAAGATGGCTGCACATTCCTTGACATTCCTCCTGATCAAAGGTGAACCTCCTTCTCTCTCCTTGGATGTGGGCTGAACGGACTGGGCAGAGGGGCCAAGTGTGCCAATGTCAAGGTGAAGCTTTAGGGGGTGGGCAGCTTACATTTCCATTCTTAATCCCCTCCCTTTCGGAATCCAGCCACGACATCAGCGTTCTTCGGCTAAGAGGATGCTTCTACAAGAAGTCTGCTTCGCTCGAGACCACCATGCTGTGAGGAAGCCCAATGCAGTCACGCATACTTGACCATGCACACGGCTTAGAGACGCTCACCAAGGTTCAGACATCTAAGGGGAACCATGGTTCTTCCTGCCCGACCCAACCACCAGCAGAATATGAGGGAATGAACCCAACGGATCTGTCTAGCTGAGCCTTATCTAAACTCATAAAGCATAGAAGCAAGAGCAAATAAAATGTTGATCATTTTAAGTCCCTATTTTGGCAGGAAGCTTCTTGGGCGGCCACTCATCACCAAAGCAAACATTACAATTTGTAATTATTTAGTTATGCTGTTTACTTGTTTTCATCTCTGTTCTATATCAACACAATCACCCTGAGGGCAGAAACCAAGCCTGTGTTGACTTGACCCTGAATCCCCAGTGTCTGTTACACACAGTAAGCACTCAACAAATAATTTTGAATGAACCTCTGCACAATCTAGCTAATGATAACAGCAACCATGTAAGTAGGAATAGCGGTAACAACAGAGTAGGGGTACCTGCAGTGGTCATAAGGTGTGTGTGTGTTCGGCTGCTCAGTTGTCTGAACTGAATTCAGTTAAGTTGCTCAGCTCTTTGCTACCCCATGGACTGTAGCCTGCCAGGCTCCTCTGTCCATGGGATTCTCCAGGCAAGAATACTGGAGTGGGTTGCCATTTCCTCTTTCAAGCGATCTTCCTGACCCAGGGATTGAGCCTGAGTCTCCTGAGGCTCCTGCGTTGGCAGGGGGATTCTTTACCACTGAGCCACCAGGGAAGTCCAGTTCTCATAACAGCAGAAGTCAAAGACATAGTCACATCATAGTAGTGTTAACTGCTACCCTTTTGAGTTAAAGAAGCAACACACAGGACACACCTTTCAAAAGAACCATCATTTTCAAGGTGACTGTCATCACAGCAACTCCCTTCAGTCCATGAGTATCATATACAAGATATCATGATAGAGGCTTCTGTACATTATCTCTGTCCTCCACTGACAATAACCCCAGAAAATAGTGAAGGTAGTTTATTCTCAGGAAACTCAAGTGACGTTCATGATCTGAGATACCCAAAGACTTGGGAAGCTTCTTGGTGGGTTTTGGGGAAGCTGGTGGATCCTGGTTTCAAAGGTGCTAGAAGCTAGAAGGTTTGAAAGAAGGATCTTATTGATGGGGAAAAGGATAAGTAGAAGAAACCATCCAACTGCAACCATGGGCAGAAGCTCCTTCCTCAGATCCCCTGGGTCCCCCTGCTAGGACAGGTGTTCTGACAGCTCATCCTGACACCCCATCTCAAGGTCTAAGCCAGTGCTGAGGGCTCAGCGGTACCTCTATGATTTCTCACTCTTCCTGGGCACAGACAAGGTCTGACTCATCTCTGTTTCCCATCAAGGACCTGGCACACAGTAGGTGTTGATAAATGTTTTCTGCACTAAATGCAATTGGGATCAATGCCCGAAAGGCAGATTCTCTCATTTCCATTGTTTAAAAATATCACAGATTCCCCCTCATGCATTATGTAGCACAGAAATTAATTTATCCGGAACTGTTTTCCAATGCAGTTTCCAAAGGCTCTAGTCTGCATCCAGCTGGAAATCTGCACTGGGGTGGGGGCTTGTCTGGCTGGTCTCTGACACCCTCTGTCAGTTTCAAACACTATTCCTTAGGTAAGTACAACGATAAGGATCTGGGTGAAAGAGTCAGGTGAGAGCTGATGTTTCCTGACTCCCACCTCCCTTGGCAAGGTAAAGATGGATGGATCTCCCAGGACCAGGTACATCTTTTATGAGTATCCGCATCTCAAATCCAGTGGGTGTGGCTTCTCTACTCTTCCTTCCTTAGGGAGAGGGCTGCAGAAAAGTTGTTGTTATTAGCACAGGTTGTAGCTACAAATGTGCCACGTTCTAGTGACGTGACCTTGGGATAACCATCAAGTCATGTCAACTCTCCAAGCCTTCATTTCCTCATCTGTAAAAAGAGCATCGTTACATTTACACTTGATGGTCAATCTGACGATGAAATGACAAGGGACTATAGCACTCCAAACTAGTAACGGACATTCTGTTGTTTTTGTTTAGTCGTTAAGTCATGTCTGACTCTGCAACTCCATGGACTGTCGCCTGCCAGGCTCCTCTGTCCATGGAATTCTCCAGGCAAGAATACTAGAGTGGGTTGCCATTTTCTTCTCCAGGGGATCTTCCTGACCCAAGGAATCTTCCTGTTTCCTGCTTTTCAGGCAGATTCTTTTCCACTGAGCCACCAGGGAAGCCCAACAGAACTTCACACCTGTGCACACTGCATATTACACAGAGTTTTAGCAGATTCTTCAGTCATTTGAGAATTACTCCAGCTCTGTGAGTCAAGCAGGCTGTAGATTACTATTGTGTCCATTTAGAAGATGGGAAAACCAGAACTTAAGATGCTGTCTAATCGTAGCCCCCACGGACTGAGTGTCAATTACGTGCCCCACAGGGTCCTAAATAGCTGTGCCTGAAATATCTTGTGCTCATAAAAGTTACAAAGTTAAAACAATGATATTCTGAAAAATAGAGGATCAAGGAGATTAAGTAAGTTGCTTAAGTTGTTAAGAGGTGGTCAAGCAGGGTTTGAACCAAGACAGCCTGACACTATCACTGGCGATCACTGCCCTAAGTGACCTACTTAAGTGAATCCCCAAAGGCTCAGACAGTAAAGACTCCACCTGCAATGCAGGAGATGTGGGTTTGATCCCTGAGTTGGGAAGATCCCCTGGAGGAGGCCAGAACCCACTCCAGTATTCATGCCTGGAGAATCCCCATGGACAGAGGAGCCTGGTGGGCTATAGTCCACGGGATCACAAAGAGTCGGACATGAATGAGTGATTAAGCACAGCACAGCAAACCGAAACTAGAGCTGACGACTTGAAGCTTTTTTCTCCCCATGACTCTAGACACTGAAACTCAATCTGTACCAATCTGTGTTTCAGACCAAACCTAAAACTTGATCAATTAACACCAGTCTGGCTGTCCTATTTTTAAAAGAACACAGATTAAATGTGTCAGAAAATCAGCTTCATCTATATTTTATTGCTTGTTTCCTATATGCCATGTGCTTCCCCATAAATCAGTGCACTTAAGAATCATAGCCAATAAGACAGGCATTATTCTTTTCACTTAGAGAGAGAAAAATAGAGCCTTGATTAATGATATAGTTAGGTGTCTCACAAAGTTCATTCACACACATTGAAATTTTGATCTCAACTCTTTCTGTTCTTGGGAAGGTGATCCTTATGGCCACCAAAATTCAGCTTTATCACGTATCATATCATGTAAGAAACGAATCGCCAGTCCAGGTTTGATGCAGGATACAGGATGCTTGGGGCTGGTGCACTGGGATGACCCAGAGGGATGGTACAGGGAGGGAGGTTGGAGGGGGGTTCAGGATGGGGAACACGTGTACACCTGTGGCGGATTCATGTTGATGTATGGCAAAACCAATACAATATTGTAAAGTAGTTAGCCTCCAATTAAAATAAATAAATTTAAATTAAAAAAAAAAGAGTTGGCATTTGTTCAGGCCCAAGCTTAAGAGTCACCCTGGACCCCGTTCTCTTTCTTACATCCTACAGTCAACTGATTGTCCAATCACATGCGTTCACACGGTTGTCTCTTCTCCAGACCACTGCAAGAGCTTCCTAACTGCTCTTTGAGTCGCTCTACTCCACGCCATCTCTGTGTCCCTCCCATTCATTTTTCCTTACTGCCATTAGATCAATCCTAAAATCAGAACCAATCCCTGTTGTCCTCTTGCTTAAAATCCTCCAATGGCTTTCCAGTGCAAAGGATAGACAGAGACTACTCCCACCTCCAGGATGGCTCACAGGGCCATGCGTGAGCATACCCTGACCACTTCTTTTAAAAATTTTTTTTTTATTGGCGTCTAATTGCTTCACAATGTTGTGTTAGTTTCTACTGTACAACAAGTGAATCACCTACGCATATACATATAGTCCCTCCCTCTTGAACCTCCCTTCCACCCCACCCCCATCTAGATCATCACAGAGCAACACGCTGAACTCCCCGTGTTACACAGCAGCTTCCCACAAGCTATCTATTTTATACATGATAGTTCTATATGTTGGGAGAAGGCAATGGCAACCCACTCCAGTACTCTTGCCTGGAAAATCCCATGGGAGGAGCTTCGTAGGCTGCAGACCATGGGGTCGCTAAGAGTCGGACATGACTGAGCAGCTTCACTTTCACTTTTCACTTTCATGCATTGGAGAAGGAAATGGCAACCCACTCCAGTGTTCCTGCCTGGAGAATCCCAGAGATGGGGGAGCCTGGTGGGCTGCCGTCTGTGGGGTCGCAGAGTCGGACATGACTGAAGTGACTTAGCAGCAGCAGTTATATATGTTAATCCCACTCTCCCAATTCGTCCAACCCTCGTCTTCTCCTACCATGTCCACATCTTTTCTCTATGTCTGTGTCTCTATGTGTGCCCTGCAAATAGGTTCATCAGTGGCATTTTTCTAGATTCCATATATGTGCATTCATACACGATGATTGCTTTTCTCTTTCTGACTTACTTTACTTCATAGGACAGATTTGGGGTCTATCCACATCATTATGAATGACTCCATTTCACTCCTTTTTGTGAGTAATATTTCACAGTACATATGTACCACATCTTCTTTATTCATTCATCTACTGGAGGATGCTTAGGTTGCTTCCATGTCCTGGCTATTGTAAATAGTGCTGCAATGAACATTGGGGTACACATGTCTCTTTGAGTTATGATTTTCTCAGGGTACATGGCCAGTAGTGGGACTGCTGCCTGATCACTTCTTTATCCTCATCTTGGGCCAACTTTCTCTCCTCCCCAGTCCAGCCACGCTGACATTGTTCTGTTTGAATACCAGGAGTGAGGTGGTAAGTGGTTAACAACCAGCTTTACAGAAAATAAAACCCCCAAAGCCCTGTTTTGTATCACTGCCAATTTCTGTGGTGTAAATACTCTCAAGGCTATTTCAAGCTACAAACATGGCATTTCTGTCTCCTGGGTAGAAATGTGCACCCAAACCTTTTCTTTGGACTTCCCTGGCAGCTCAGATGGTAAAGAATCTTCGTGCAATGCAGGAGACCCTGGTTCAATTGCTGGGTTTGGAAGATCCCTGGAGAAGGGATAGGTTACCCATTCCAGTATTCTTGGGCTTCCCTGGTGGCTCAGGTAGTAAAGAATCCACCTGCAATGCAGGAGACCTGGGTTCAGTCCCTGGGCTGGGAAGATCCTTCCCCTGGAGGAGGGCATGGCAACCCACTCCAGTATTCTTGCCTGGAGAATCCCCTTTGACAGACAAGTCTGATGGGCTACAATTCATGGGGTCACAAAGAGTCGGATGTCACTGAGCGACTAAGCACAGCATGGCATACTTTTTCTTTATGTCATTTTCCACAAACATAATTATTCAATCATACACGTGATTTTTGTCTATTTGTTTATATTCTAGGTTTTAAGCTAGAATCTAATTTCCTAAAGGACAATCCACATCTATCCTTCACTCTTATACCTCCAAGGCTAAGCACTGTACCTCCCAAATAGTAGAAACTCCAGACATCTTTATGGATTGATGAACGACACACGCTTGTTGAGTATCTATTTTATCTCGGAACTGAGAATAAAATAAATGAGTAAGGTACCATGGTGTCCTCAAGGACTTTCCAGCTGTATGGCAAAAAAGAAAGTTTTAAATTACTGTAAAGCTGTTGGGTGGGCATTTAGTAGATGAATGTGTATTGTGATCTATTGCAGGAGGTCAAGAAACAATTTTTTTTTTTGATGTGCCACAGGGGTGAATTCTCAAGGCACATCTAGCATGTAAAGGGAATACCAATTCTGGATTGGAGATGGTATCACAGAAAAAGGTTTACAGATGAACAAAGCCTGGGAGTAAGTAAAGATTTGATAGGATCTCCAGCAAAGGCAGTTACCAATACTTCAGAATTTAATTCCAACATGCAAGGTCTCCTTTCTGCCTAGCAAAGTTCCTTCTTGATGCCTTCTAACCCAGTTCATTTTTAAACTGTACTGAGGTATCAAAAACTGCTTACATTTCTGAGCCATGACAAACAGCAAGATGTCTGGAAACAGGGCTTGCCAACATCCCTACCATGAATAGAAATGATGAGGACCAATTGCCTACCTGAAAACCTAAGGGACTGTAGACTCCAGGTTCCCAACCCCAAAAAGGACCTGTGAGCCCAGAAGCCTTGAGCTGGCCCAGGGAAATGATGGGAAATTCAATTTCAGAAGAGCTGTTTGCAAAGTAATCCAATACATTACAGTGTGTGCATTATTATTGTATTATATTGAGTAATATCACATTTAAGAAGATTTCATAGCATCATAGCCATGCACGAGGGAATATAAAAGCGGTTAATAAAATAGAGAAGTACAATTTCCCTTCAGTGTTAGTTATGCTCCTATTATACTCAGAATAATAATCAGAGGTCCACTTAGCTTGACTTGGGAAGTAGCGGATCTGTAATTATCTCATGTCTACAGTGTCATTATTAAGGATTCAGCCCCAATGTCAGGCCACTGTGAATTCTCAGAAAGCCTGCGGAACTCACTACCCAAGCAGCAGAAGGAAAAGCATAAGGCTTCCAGGACTTCCTCGGTGGTCCAGTGGGCAAGGCTCCTCACTTCCAATGCAGGGGGCATGGGTTCGATCCCTGGTCAGGGAACTAAGATCCCATATGCAACAGGATGCAGTTAAGAAAAAACAAATACAAGCCTTCCTAAAGCCCCCGCCACACACACATCCCCACACCATACCACACCACACCAGGGTAAGTCTCGATGCCTCCCAGGCTGGGCTCGCTGCAAGAACTAAGCTACCCAACAAACGCTGGATCCTGTTTACTACGGTTTCTGTCTACCAGGGCAAGTCTCCTGCCCTATAACCACCTGACTCCCTCATTTACGCTCAACCTCAGTTCTCCTTCTGCTGAGCTTGCTAAAGACCATGGAAAAAACATTCGCTGCAGATTTGTTGCGAGCAATGAAAGATGGTCACCAAAAACTCATATCAATGGCCCCAACCAAGCCTTTTGAGGCTCTTCTGGGTGTCAGCTTTTCTAGCTATAGGAGAAGTGATGTCTTAGGACTCTTTTTATATATATATATATATATATATATATGTATATATTCTCATTCTCATGTCAATCCCAGAGCTGGGCACCAGTTGCCTATTTTAGTTAAGAGCTATTGATATTTCTCTTGTCTGTGCCAGTGAGTGTAAAGACCTGCCCTGTTGTATTAGAAAGAACAGTGCCTTTGGTATCAGCCAGGTTTGGATTGGAGTTCCGTGCCCATCACTTCCTGCTGATACAAACTCTGGCAGTATGCATCACCTCTGAGGCTCTGTTTTCCTTATCAGTGAAATGAGGGTAACAGAGCCTGGCGGGCTACAGTCCACGGGGTTTCAAAGAGTCGGACGTGACTGAGCAACTAACGCTGTCACTTTAATTTCCTATACATGCCACTAAGTTTCAAATAACGTACTTAAAGCCTGAAAACATTACCCCAGACTACTAACACTTATCTATCAGTAATAACTGTGATATTCATTTCATGATCTATTTTATTTTTTTACAAATATTTATTTGGCTGTACCAGGTTTTAGTCATGGCACGCAGGTCCTTTAGATGAAGCAAGCAAACTCTTAGTTGTGGCACCCTTGACCAGGGAGGGAACCTGGTTCCCCTTCACTGTGAGTGCAAAGTCTTGGCCACTGGACCACAGGGAAGTCCTTCATTTTATGATCTCAGATGAAGGTAACACTTACTAACCCTGTTTTGATTTAAGTCAGTCAATGGTGATACAGATTTCAATTTCAAAGGTTTTATTTTTTGAAAATGTGGACACTACATGTATGTATGGATGCGTTTAGAGGTAGAAGGAGATGCTACATTTCTGATAGAACTATGAAATTCACTAAATCCTGGCATGGCACAAACATTTATTTCCTTGCCAGAGTTCCATAGGGAAGCCCAGTTTGATGGAGAAGAAAGAATAAAATAAATGCAATTTTGGTCAAGGGAGAAATTAGAATTATTTCATTAAAAAATAATCCAGAAAACCGAGATGCCCTAGTCAAACTCAAACGCCTATGAGGACCAGTCCATGTGGATGGAAGAGGTAAGCTTGGTGAAATACTATAGGAATGTTGGTGACCACGGCACACTGTCTGGAGGGACAGCCCATCCTGAACATTTCTACATCATTATCATGGTTTGTAAGACTTTTGCACTTTTTAATCAAAGCCAGATTATACCGTAAAATCACCCATTTTTAAATGTAGGCAGTAAATTCCTTTGGGATGCTTGAGGTATGGAGTCAAGTTCAGCAGGCCAATAATACATAAGCTAGTATCCTAGTTCAGGGATCAACCAATTTTCTGCAGAGGGGCAAAGGGTAAGAATTTTGAGTTTTGCAGGCCTGTGTCTCTTTGCACTTACTCTGCTCTGTTGTTGTAATGCAAAGGTAGCCATGGACAATACATGAAAGGACTGGTATGGCTGTGTGCCAATAAAACTTTATTGACAAAAAGGGGCAGTGGGCCAGAACTGACTCATTGGGTCAGTTTGCCAAGCCTTGGCTTAGCTAATTAATGCTGATACAAAAGGCCTGGGAGAGGTGAAGGCTGGAGAGAAGAGGGAGCAGCCTGACTGGAGTGAGGTCTGGGGGCTGCTGGACCAGGCAGAAGGACATCCAAGGCTCTAATGTCTATGCCATGCTCCCTACTTCTTTTTGCAACCTTTGATCAGGTCCCCTCCATTCTTCAATGCCACAGCCTTCCAAGATTTAAACGGAGAAGGCAATGGCACCCTACTCCAGTACTCTTGCCTGGAAAATCCCATGGATGGAGGAGCCTGGTAGGCTGCAGTCCATGGAGTCACTAAGAGTCAGACATGACTGAGCGACTTCACTTTCACTTTCTAAGATTCAAAACAAAAGACTTTCAACTCCCAGGACTAAGCTGCCTTGCCTCTCTCCTTCTCTGAACTTCCACCTCCGGGAGTCAAGGAGACTTCGAGGCTCGTCCCCCCAGCCTGCCCCACCCCCAGGATCTCTTTCCCTTTTGTGAACTCACCAGATGAGTGTCACCCAGAGACACTGCCTGGAACCCTAGGCAACTCCTCACATAATTGCTCACCTGACTCCCACTTGCAAGCCAATTAGAGGGAAACGGGGGGGACAAGACCCACCTCCTGTCATTCGGGTACTGCTGCTACCACTGCTTTTCTAAGTATGAAAAAAAAAAAGGTAGTTAATTTCTTCCCCTAAAAAAAGACCAGGGAACAATCTCTTTAAATTACAGTGTGATAACGTGAAGCAGAGATGCAGAAGTCAAATACAATTTGGGTTATAATTAGCGATTTCCTTGTAGCAAGTTTCTCTGGGAGATCCAGGCTTCCTGTAGTCAGCTTGCCAAGGGGTCTGAGGGTCCCTTTCACACCGTGGGGTCACTGGATGCCATGGGGGGAGGTGGTGATTGGGAGATGGAAGAGTGTGTGTGTGTAAATGGAGGCGGTTTAGAGCTAAAGTAAGAATTACGGGCAAGATTGTTAAGATACTCGTTTGCTACATTGTTATCATGTTTAAAATAGGAGGGAATGTCATTTTGGTCAAATAAACGATTTCTGATGGGGGAAGTCACACATTTTGGGTTTAGGAATCTACCGGGCTTTTGTTGGCATTTACTCCCCTCCTTTTATTAGTTGTACGGCCTGGGGGCAAGTTACTGAACATCTGTGCTGTTTCCTTACCTGTCATTCTGGCATCGTCACAACCATCCCATGACGGGTTACGGAATGTGAGTAAAATTTGCAGCAGAGTGCGTGGCTCATGACTGAGTTAGGAAGCAAACCCTGAGGTGAACTGACTTCCTCTGAATCCCAGCTCTGCTCTTAGCGGCTTTGTGATGTGACCTGAGCCCTCTCCTTGATTTCTCTCTGCTCTGGTTTTTTCACCTCGGTAACAAGGGGTTAATTATGGTACCCACCTCCTCTGGATGCTGTAAGCTTCCATCAGATCATGTCCAGAGTGCTGGGAGCATCGCTGCACTGGGCATTTAACATGCACTCACTACCTGCTAGATACGGTTATTTAGACATTAAGGATCGGAAAAGGCAATGGCACCCCACTCCAGTACTCTTGCCTGGAAAATCCCATGGACAGAGGAGCCTGGTAGGCTGCAGTCCATGGGGTCGCTAAGAGTCGGACACGACTGAGCGACTTCACTTTCACTTTTCACTTTCATGCATTGGAGAAGGAAATGGCAACCCACTCCAGTGTTCTTGCCTGGAGAATCCCAGGGACAGGGGAGCCTGGTGGGCTGCCGTCTATGGGGTCGCACAGAGTTGGACATGACTGAAGCGACTTAGCAGCAGTAGCAGCAGCACACAGGATACTTGACTCTTTTTTTAATGTTTTTCTTTCAGTTTCCAAAATTTCTATTTGTTTCTCACCATCTACCGATCCAGATGACCCCTGGAGGAAGGCATGGCACCCCACTCTAGTACTCTCACCAGGAAAATTCTGTGGACAGAGAGGCCTGGCGGATTACAGTCCATCATGGGATTGTAGGATCAGATGCAAATGATGCAACTACGCACACACACACACAATCAAGATGCACATCAACGTTTCCCCCTTTTAAGAGACAAGGCAGCTTAAACTTGTTGAATTGTATTATTTGCAACTAATTCCATGATTTTTCTGAAAAGCCTTTTTGCTTCCAAAATAAGTCTGCACAGATTTGAGTCAGTTCTAATGAGGTGGCTGAACCCAGAGCCTATTTTATAGAGTGAAATAAGTCAGAAAGAGAAAAACAAATACATATAAACACAGAGAAAGAGATATATATATATCTGTGGAATCTAGAAAAAAAATGGTACTGATGAACATATCTGCAGGGCAGGAATAGAGACGCAGGCTTAGAGAACAGACTTACGGACCTAGTAGGGGAAGGAGAGGGTGAGAAGAACCAGACAGTAGCACTGACCTATATACACTTTTATGCATAAAACAGATAGCTGGTTGGAAGCTGCTGTATAACACAGGGAGCTCAGCTCGGAGCTCTGTGACAACCTGGACGGGTGGGATGGGGGAGTGGCAGGGACGCCCGAGAGGGAGGGGACATATGTGTGATCACGGCTGATTCACATTGTTGTATGGCAGAAACCAACAATGAATCAGCCGTAAGTACATATATGTCCCTTCCTCTGGACCTCCCCTGCCACTCTCCCATCCCACCCCTCTAGGGTATAGCGCAACATATATATATATATATATATACACACACACACTATCTCAGGATCTGCCTGAATCACACAGTGAATATTTCAGCAAAAACTAGAACAGGGACTTAAAGAAAAAAATCATTTCTTATTGGAGAATAATTGCTTTTTAAAAAAAAAGTCTGCAACACTTAAGCCTTAAAATGACTTTGGTCCTGAGGGCCTGGCTTGTTTTGGACTGTACAGTCTGCAAATTTTGTTTTATTGGGGAACAAACTTGCCCATGTAGCTTTGTTCCAAGGACATAGAGAGCACATAAAAGTCAGGGCCTCTAGACAGGCTACATTTGGACATTCCCGGTGTCAGAGGACTGAGTTAGAGTCTGTATTATAGTGGTCTTCTCTCCTAAGTCCAAGAGTTGGAGAACCCATGAGCATTTCTGTGGGGTCTCCACTCTGGTTGGCTCATCTGCCAGACTGACTTGTCTCGCAAGGGTCTGGGGACTCTGCTGAGGTGGGCAGAACCCACCGTTTGACCTTCTGCCCTTCGGGGAGCTAGGACGATGGGCTGGACTGAGCTCTACATCAAAGGCTATCACTTGACAATCTGACAGCCTCCATGCTCTTCAGAGATGCAAAGATAAAATTCACGACTCCCTGGTTAGAGTGTTCTGGCCCAGGAGAAATTGAGACTAGAGTCGGTTGGAATACGGAACACTATTGAATGAGCAGTACAACCATCATGATCAGAAGGAGAGAGAACAAGATAAAATCACCTCCTTTCAGAACTCCAGAAGCCTTTACAGAAGCAGGGTCTACTGCTGGCTGAAACCTCTGACTAGGAACCAAAACGGAATATCAAAGAGAAATGGAACCTTAAATCATATAGCCTGACTTGCTCCTACAGGCAGGGTTAGTGGGCTTTGTCTATTTTTATGCAGACATAACCCTAAGTACGTGGACTTTGAAAGCTACTACAGAATCCAGGAGACAGAAAAAAAGCATGGTCATAGCCAGTAGGATGCACAGGGAGGGCCACGGTACAGTGGAAATTTTCTTGTCCCTGCTCTAGTTTTTGCTGAGATATTCACTGTGTGACTCAGGCAGGTCCCATTCCCTCTCTGAGCCTTGGCATCATTTGTAAACAAAGCCGGTAGACCAGATGGTCACTTCAAGCTCTCACATTCTATGAACCTCTGCATTGTCATGCAGAAGTAGTCAAGCTGCCTTTTTTTATAAACCTGAAATAGAGTCTCACTCAAAGGGTTAAGCTTCCTTATTTCACCTCTTATTAAAAAAGAATAAATGAAGGTTCAAAGACTAGTCAGGGGTTATAAACTTGGTATCTTCAGAGGCTGGGCAGATAACAAAAAGGAACAAAACAGAAGCGAATGGGAGAGCACAGAAAAAATCCAAAATGCTGCTCGCTCTTGAAAAAAAATCAAGATATTGCAATGCCGGGCTAGCAATTCAATATGGCAGAGATTGAATGGAATGATAGGAAAGGGAGGAAGGGCCATGAGCCCTCTAGACTACCAACAGGGTTTTATCAAGGGGTCACACAGCATCATGTGTGCATGCGTTCTAAGTCGCTTCAGTCACGTCCGACTCTTGTGACCCTGTGGACTGTAGCCTGCCAGGCTCCTCTATCCATGGGTTTCTCCAGGCAAGAATACTGGACTGGGTTGCCATACCCTGCTCCAGGGGATCTGCCTGACTTAGGGATTGAACCTGAGTTTCCCATGGCTCCTGCACTGCAGGCGGATCTTTTACCACTAAGCCACCAGGGAAGCCCCACATAGCATAATGCCTAAGGTTTTATCATTCTTATCTTAATGGAGAAAATTATTTCTTTTACTGATGTCTCCAGTATAAATCGGAGAAGGCAATGGCACCCCACTCTAGTGCTCTTGCCTGGAAAATCCCGTGGACAGAGGAGCCTGGTAGGCTGCAGTCCATGGGGTCGCTAGGAGTCAGGCATGACTGAGCGACTTCACTTTCACTTTTCACTTTCATGCATTGGAGAAGGAAATGGTAACCCACTCGAGTATTCTTGCCTGGAGAATCCCAGGGACAGAGGAGCCGGGTGGGCTGCCATCTGTGGGGTTGCCCAGAGTCGGACACGACTGAAGTGACTTAGCAGCAGCAGCCAGCATAAACCAAACCCTTTCATATATGTACGTTACTTGCCTGAGCCTGAAAGTATCTGGGTTTCAGCCCTTATGTGATCACCTAACACCCATACAATGAGGAGATTGCAACAGGTGGTTCCTTCGAACTCTAATACTCCAAGAGTCTGACTGGAAGCCCCCAGGAACCCTCAGTTAACAGCACAGCCAACTTCTTTCTCCTGCCTAAAATCCAACACAGCACAGATTTTATAGGAATTCACCATCAACTTGCAAAAATATATGGCCACGAATTAAAAGCATGAGCTGATGGCTGGCTAATGAGTGATTCAAATGCTGCCCACAAAACAGATTAATCTCTGAATGAAAACAAACAAGAGGAATGAAACCACTGCATGAGGCCATGGGGTATGCAAAGGTTCCTCCAGCACCTAAAAGTCGTTTGTGTAGCTCATAGACAGTCCACTTCATCTTTGAATTATCCAGTCATTATCCCAACCCTTTACAATGACACTGCGCAAACATTTGCTCAAAGACTAACATCTTCATCAAGGATACAGACTGCTTAGTCATACTGAGAGGGTAAAATTGATGACAACGAATATAGGTATGAACAAGCACAAAACACCAAATGAAGACAAAGTCACAAAGAAACATTTCTGGTGACTTAACACTCCCAGTGGAAATTCGACAATAAGTCTCCCTAAAGAAATAGAATAGGTCTGTTCTTCCCTAGTTCAGCAAAAGCAAGATGGCTTCAGCCATGTGGGCTAAACATTAAGTCATATATCCCTTTAATAAACCCTAACCTTGCTCTCTCTGACCCAGACTTAGGTCAATGACTTGCTTGTACCCATCAGCTGAACTCAGGCATGAGTGATTGAAAACAATTTGTATGGAAATCATTACATACAAGAATTCCTTTAAAAATAAATGTGGGAAATTGAATCTTTGTTTCCCCCTTAACCCAGGAAATTTCACAATTCTTAGGATGGATTTATGGTCCTGAAAAAAAAAAATTTAGAAAGAAGAATTCAGGACAAAGGAGAATGCTCTGATTTCCCATGGAGAATGATGTAATTATTTCCTGATTACGATAGCTCATCTGGTAGAATATTTACTATGTGCCCATCTCTGTGCTAAGCCCTTCATCAGCATTATCTCATCAAGATGTCACAGCCTCGTGTACTCAAAGGGAGAAAGTGAGGCTCAGAGAGTTTCCATCCCATGCCAGTGGTCCCACCCAGGGTCAGAACTGGGATGGGAGCTCCATGCTCTTTATCTTGATGCTTCACTACCTGTCCTGATAATGTGTTGATAATGTGTGTGTGGGTGTCTGTGGCTGTCGGATTCCCTGGTGGCTTAGATGATAAAGAATCTGCCTGTGATGCAGGAGACTAGAGTTCCATCCCTGGGTCAGGAAGATCCCCTAGAGAAGGGAATGGCAACTCACTCCAGTCTTCTTGCCTGGAGAATTCCATGGACAGAGGAGCCTGGCAGTCTATAGTCCATGGGATTGCAAAGAGTCAGACATGACTGAGCAACTGTTGTGTCCAGCTCTCTGCGACACCATGGACTATAGCCCTCCAGGCTTCTCGGTCCATGGGATTCTCCAGGTAAGAATACTAGAGCTGGTTGTCATTTCCTACCCCAGGGTATCTTCTAGACCCAGGGATGGAACCCACATCTCTTGCATCTCCTTCACTGGGAGGTGTATTCCTTACCACTGTGCCACCTGGGAAGCCCCTTCTCCTGAAAATACCTAAGGGTTTTTATTTATCCCGAACCATTTTTCCTGACTTGTCATGAGAACCTTCAATTCTTCCAAACTTCCAGGCAGCAGCCCTGGAAGCCTGTCCTTCCTAGACATTAGACTTGGGTCGCATCAGCTCATGGCTTTAGAATTATCTTAAGTTGGGCTCCAAAATTGAGTGCCAAAGAGTTGATGTTTTTGAACTGTGGTGTTGGAGAAGGCTCTTAAGAGTCCCTTGGACTGCAAGGAGATCCAACCAGTCCACCCTAAAGGAAACCAGTCCTGAACATTCATTGGAAGGACTGATGCTGAAGCTGAAACTCCAATACTTTGGCCACCTGATGTGAAGAACTGACTCATTAGAAAAGACCCTGATGCTGGGAAAGATTGAAAGCAGGAGGACAAGGGGATGACAGAGGATGAGATGGCTGGATGGCGTCACCAACTCGATGGACATGAGTTTGAGCAAGCTCTGGAAGTTGGTGATGGACAGGGAGGCCTGGTGTGCTGCAGTCCATGGGTTGAAGAAAGAGTTGGACACGACTGAGCGACTGAACTGAACTGAACTTGGACTCCATGATACACACTGGACCCCCAGGACTGGGTGATCTTTGGTCAACTGGTGCTTTGGAATGGTAAAAATGGCCCTGGAATTGGGTAACACAGGCTTTTAATTCATCCTGAAAGCCACAGACCATTTATTCTAAAGCATAGACAGCAAGCAAACGCATAATACTCAGCCTCATGAGGGAACTAGAGGCAGTACCTGTGTCCTTAAAGCAAATGTGAACCTTAGGAAAGCGGAACTGGTATTGACAAAACAGCTCAGCTACACTGTCATCTGAAAAGACAATTTTGAAGCCACTGAAACATGTTATTGGAGTTTGCTCAAGGCACTGGTCTCAAATAAGAGCCGGCGCTAAGCCTGTAATATTGCACATGCCTGGATCTGCCAGGGCCCTCCCCAGGGTGGATGGAGGAATTCCTGGGCAAAGCATTCTTCTTTGCTGTGGCTGTGGATGGAGAGACGAGCCCCGGGTGTGTGCCCCAACCTGCCTGGGGGTGCCTTCTGGGCTCCAAGCCCTAAAGAGTTTTGGTCTGACACACCTGGTTTGGAGCCCTGGCTCCCATCTGCTAGCTTCAATGACCTTCAGAAAGTTACTTGCCTCGGGTTTTTCAACTGGAGGATGACAATGCCTCCTATATACTTCTATTCTTTTCTCTTTTTTTGATGATGGAGGGTCAAGATTGTATATGTACAGTGATCACAACATGGCCTGAGACTCGATGAGCAAACACTGTTATTTCTGAGACTGGATGCTCTGCCTCCTGTTTCTTAAAATATTTATTTTCCTTTATTTATTTGGCTGCATCAGGTCTGAGTTGTGGCATGCAGGATCTTCTGTTATGTTGTGCAAGCTTAGTTGCCCCATGGCATGTGGGATCTTAGTTCCCCAACCAGGGATCGAACTCACATCCCCTGGACTGCAAGGCAGATTGTTCGCCACCGGACCACCAGGGAAGTCCCTGCCTTCTGTTTTGATGGAGCTACTTACCCTATTTTTAGATTGGCATCCTTTAGCGATTTTGCTAAACTTTAAACGGAAGCAGGGAATGCCAAAGTTTTCCGACAGGAAGAGAGGCTTCAGGTATTTTTCTACAATTTTTCTCTGGTGACGTTTGGAAGGGAAGAGGAAGGGTGTTTGCAGAATGGCAGAACCACCATGCAGGAAGGAAACAGTAGGACCCTAAGAGCAGAGAGGTCAAACCACCAGTCCAACAGCCTTCACCACCACTTGGAAATGGTGAAGCCGAGAGGTTAACCCTGGCAAATCCTGATTTCAGCTTCTTAGCTGACCTGCTTCTCTAAACTGGAGAGCAGGCTGAAGAAACCAGCCTTGGGTGGAACTGTAGATTGTTCTGCCTGGTCCTGGGCACTGGTCATCTTAGCTGCTGGCCAGGAGACCTTGTAGGGAAGAGCCTGGAGATCGAGGAAAGTCTGAACTTCGACACGAGACCTAGCTGGTGAGGGTCTCTACTCTGCCTCACAACTCCTCCATACTCATGGCATCTTGAACCTCGGGCTCTCAGTGTAACATGGGGAGCACTAACAGCATATAAAAGCTTTGCTATTGTTATTTCCTCGCCAAGTCATGTCTGGCTCTTTTGTGACTCCTTGGACTGCAGCCCGCCAGGCTCCTCCGTCCATGGGGTTTTCCAGGCAAGAATACTGGAGTGGGTTGCCATTGCCTTCTCCAGGGGATCTTCCTGACCCAGGGATCAAAGACACATCTCTTGCATTGTAGGTGGATTCTTTATCGCTGAGCCATCGGGGAAGCCCCGTAAAAGGTTTGGTGAGGACAAAATGAGATGAAGGATGAAAGTGTATCCAGTAGGGTCTGTGACCGTAACAGGTCTCATTCAGTAGGAGCACGTCTTTCCTTTTCTTCTCCCTGACACCAGACAGCTCTCAAGTTACTTTCTTTTGTTAAAGAGAGGTATAGCCCCAGACACACGGGGGAATGGCTGTGAACTGAATTGGATGGCACAATGTCCTGGGCAAGGGGGAGGGTGGCAGGCCTTCTTAAGACTGTCTGCGGGCTGCACGTGGCTCCCTGGAGGGTCTACATTTAAACCCAGGCACCTTTAACCATTCATAGAGATACCGGAAGTGGGCAGTGCTATTTGCTCTCAGCTGCTCACTATAGCCTATTGAGAATACAGACCCTGCAAAATGAACCCCAGGAACAACCCAGTTTAATCACTGGCAGACCTCTCTATGTCAGACAGCACACAAAATGAAAAAAAAAAAGAATGCAAAGCTTGATGCAGAACGATCTCCAAGATATAAAAGGTGCCAAAGCAGGTGATTAATAGACTTTAATTCTGTCCTTTTGGGAATGGAACTAGTGAGAAGTTAGAAGATGTGAAGATTGAATAAGAGACAGAGAGAGAAACAGACAATCAGGCTGCTATAAACCAAGAGTTTGTGTCTCCTCAAAATTCATATGCTGAAATCCTAGATTCCAAGGCGATGGTATTAGGAGGTGGGGCCTTTGGAAGGTGATCAGGTCATGAGGGTGGAGTCCTCATGAATGAGACTGTGCATGCGTGCTCAGTCACTTCAGTCGTGTCTGATTCTTTGCAACCCCATGGACAGTAGCCCACCGGGCTTCTCTGTCCATGGAATTCTCAGACAAGAATACTGGAGTGGGTAGCCATTCCCTGCTCCAGGGGATCTTCCCAACCCAGGATCGAACGCACGTTTTTTTACATCTCCTGCATTGGCAGGCGGGTTCTTTACCACTAGTGTCACCATAAATGAGATCAGTGGCTTTGTAAAGGAGATTCCAGAAGGGAAGGGGAGGGTGGGACAAAGTGGGAGATTTGGATTGACACATATATACTGCCATGTGTAAAACAGCTAGCTAGTGAGAAGCTGATATAAAGTACAGAGAGCTCAGCTCAGTGCTCTGTGATGACCTAGGTGGCTGGGTTGGGGGTGAGGTGGGAGAGAGATCAACGAGGGAGGGAATATATGGTTGCATATGGTTGAGTCACTTTGTCATACAGCAGAAACTAACACAACGTTGTAAAGCAATTATATTCCAATAAAAATAAAATAAAGGAGACTCCCAAGAGCCCCCTCGCTCCTTCTGCTAAGTGAGGACTCAGCGACAAGACGGCTCTTCATGAAGCAGGAGGTGGATTCTCACCAGACACCACACGTGTTGATGCCACTTTGTTGGACTTCCCACCCTCCAAACTGCGAGAGATAAATACTTATTGTTTATGAGTCAGCCAATTTATAAGATTTTTGTTATAGCAGCCTGAACAGACCAAGACACAGGCATATGTTTGTGTTTGCATAGAGCATTTCTGGAAGGAAATATGAAGAATTGGTGACTCTTGTTTCTAAGAAAATTTTAGTTTACATTTTACACACTTTTCTAGTGTGTGATTTTTTTTTTAGCCACAAACATTAATTGCCAGAATAATTAATAGTAATAATAATAATCGCCAGTTAACAAAAAGGAGTGCATTGAACGGTTTTCTCCAAACCTTACCTATATAATCAGCTTCCAAAGAAGAGCCATCATGTAAAGGGTTAAGGACAGGAAGTTATCACCAACCCAAGTCTTATCTTCTCAAAGGTATTGATGAAAACTGGGGACACAGTTAGCACTCCAGTTAGAAGGAGCTGAAGATCAAGTGAAAGTTGGCTTCTTAAACAGCTCCTCTCTCTGTTGACGGAGCCCAGAGCTCAGAGACCAAGCTCTAAGTCCTACGTTCTTTTTCCCATTAGTTCCTGGAGCTGGTGGGAAACTGTTAGACAGACTGCAGAGGTGTTAAAAATAGAAGTTAAGTTGCTATTGGAGATACATGGAGAAATTCACCACTTGCAAATCTCTAATTATAATATGTCAAGAGTAAAATACCTTGTCAGGAGCAGTCTCTAATATAATACAGCATTGGCTCTGTCAGCACAGTGATCCATGATGTGTTTGGAGGCCCGCATTAAATAGGCATTCAGCAGAAAAATGTCCTGCGGGGACTCATCTCAGTCCTTGGGGAGCTGAAAGGATGACCTGGTAGTTCTTTTCTGTCTGTACTTTCCTCGACTCTGGCTGGGAACTCTGGGTGCAGTCTGCTTCCCTTTTACAGATCCTGCACTTTGTGTGAAATGATGTGCATATATTAGATGTTCTTGGAGCCTACCAGATGGATCGATCTTTTCTCTATAACGGCCCCTCGAGTGACCTCAGACTGGCAATAAGCACTTTGTGCACCGGTCAAAGGACAGTTGGAGTTATTCTGGGTACAACTCTACCCTGTGGGTAATAAATGAGGTGTCTGATACAGGGCTGTGTATTCCAGGGTTGGCAGAAGCATGGCTCTGACCCACTTTGAGGTTAAGTAAAGAGATGGTGCACTTGGTAAACTCATGAGGATGCAGAGACAGTTTGAAGAAACTCGTCATAGACTATGTTCTGCTCAGTCAGGCCAGGTTACTACAACTCAAAAGTAGGTCACCGACAAACAGAAGCATCTTCCCTTTTGGCAGAAGGGAGAAAAGCACAAGTATGTAATTGCAGCAGAAAATAAGATGGCACCTGTTAGGATGACTGCTCCTTCCTCAAAACCAGCTAAGAGGCTACGTTCTAAGACTCCCTTCAGGATCAGACACAAATCCCTCCTGGTTCACCTCATCATGGTCCTCTTTCCTGGAAGAGCTCCTGTAAGCAGTGTGTACCATCCAAACATCGCTAGAATAGACACAGTCACCAAACAACCATGTCCCACCACAACTCCACAGTCTCCAAAGTCAGAGAGGCTGTCCATGCCCTTCAAAAACCCTAGGGATTCTCTGAGCCAGATTCCTGGCAGATTTGCCCAATTTTAGGACTCATTCTGTTGCTTCCAATTTTTTCCCTTTCTCACTCTGTCAGTTGACGATGAGCTTGAAGGTCGCATACAAGGACCTTCTCAGGTTGTCTCTTGACCTCAGGATTCATCCATTTCCTCACACACTTACTCTTCCTTCTTGCTAGGGTATGAATGCTTGTGTCCCCCAATCACTGCCCCAGACCCACATGTTAGAATCCTCAAGTCTCACGTGATGGCGTTAGAGGATGGGGCTTTGGCAAGGTGATTAGGTCATGAGGGTGCAACCCTCACAAATAGGATTAGTGCCCTCATAAAACAGACTTCAGAGAGCCCCTCACCCCTCTCATCATGTGAAAAGGCAGAGAGGCTCTGAACCAGGAATCGGACCCTCCCCTGACCATCTGGCACTCTGATCTTAGACTTCCAGCCTCGTGAACTGTGAGCAATAAATTTCTGCTGTCTAGTCTTGTTACAGCAGCCAGAATGGACAGTGACAGGTTTTTTTTTTGCCTCAAAACTGAAATGTTTTCAGGCATCCATGGCAGTCCCTATTTGTAAGCTGGTCATTTCTTTGCGGCCAAAAATGGAAAACAACCAGATGCCCATCCACAGGTAAATGAATCAACAAATTGTGGCACATTCTACAAAGCAGTATATAAGGAGTAGGCTACTGATGCATGCCAACAACCAGAGATCAAATTGCCAATATCCGTTGGATCATCAAAAACAAGAGAGTTCCAGAAAAACATCTACTTCTGCTTTATTGACTATGCCAAAGCTTTTGACTGTGTACAGCACAACAAAATGTGGAAAATTCTTAAAGAGAAGGTAATATCAGACCACCTTACTTTGTGCCTGTAAAATCTGTATGTAGGTCAAGAAGCAACAGTTAGAACTGGACATGGAAAAACAGACTGGTTCCAAATCGGGAAAGGAGTATGTCAAGGCTGATTACTGTCACCCTGCTTATTTAACTTATATGCAGAGTACATCCGGAGAGGCAATGGCACCCCACTCCAGTACCTTTGCCTAGAAGATCCCATGGACGGAGGAGCCTGGTAGGCTGCAGTCCATGGGGTCGCTAGAGTCGGACACGACTGAGCGACTTCACTTTCACTTTTCACTTTCATGCATTGGAGAAGGAAATGGCAACCCACTCCAGTGTTCTTGCCTGGAGAATCCCAGGGACGGGGAAGCCTGGTGGGCTGCTGTCTATGGGGTCACACAGAGTCGGACACGACTGAAGTGACTTAGCAGCAGCAGCAGCAGCAGCAGCAGAGTACATCATGAGAAATGCTGGGCTGGATGAAGCACAAGCTGGAATCAAGACTGCCGGGAGAAACATCAATAACCTTAGATATGCGGATGATACCACTCTTATGGCAGAAAGCAAAGAAGAACTAAAGAACCTCTTGATGAAAGTGAAAGAGGAGAGTGAAAAAGTTGGCTTAAAACTCAACTTTCAAAAAACTAAGATCATGGTATCCAGTCCCATCACTTCATGGCAAATAGATGGGGAAACAATGGAAACAGTGACAGATTTTATTTTTGGGGGCTCCAAAATCACTGCAGATGGTGACTGCAGCCATGAAATTAAAAGACGCCTGCTCCTTGGAAGGAAAGTTATGACCAACCTAGACAGTATATTAAAAAGCAGAGACATTGCTTTGTCAACAACGGTCTGTCTAGTCAAGGCTATGGTTTTTCCAGTAGTCATGTATGGATGTGAGACTGGACTATATAAAGAAAGCTGAGTGCCGAAGACTTGATGCTTTTGAACTGTGCTGTTGGAGAAGACTCTTGAGAATCCCTTGGACTGCAAGGAGATCAAATCAGTCAATGCTAAAGGAAATCAGTCCTGAATATTCTTTGGAAGGACTGATGCTGAAGCTGGAACTCCAACACTTTGGCCACCTGACATGAAGAGGTGACTCATTGGAAAAGACCTTGATGCTGGGAAAGATTGAGGGCAGGAGGAGAAGGGGACAACAGAGGATGAGATGGCTGGATGGCATCACTGACCTGATGGACATGAATTTGACCAAGCTCCAGGAGTTGGTGACGGACAGTGAAGCCTGGTGTGCCTACAGTCCATGGGGTCACTAAGAGTTGGACACGACTGAGTGACTGAACTGACTGAACGGACTGATGCATGCAACAAGGTGGACAAATCTGTGAACAATGATGCTGAGTGAGAGTGGAGCCAGAAGAAGTGGGAAAAAACATGCAATGCTTGCTGTCACTTATAGAAAATTCTAGAAACTGAAAACTAAACTACAGGAGCAGATCAGTTGATTCCTGGGAATGGGGGAGAGGAGAATGGAGAGGGAAGATTACAGAGGGGTTATGAGTAAACTCCAGGGTGCGTGTATCTTTTCAAGTTATAGTTTTCTTTTTCTAGATAAATACCCAGGAGTGGGGTCACTGGATCATATGACAACTCTATTTTTAGTTTTTTAAGGAACTTCTTTGCTGTTACATATAAATATACAGTGGAATATAACTCAACCATAAAAAAGAATGAAATAATGCCATTTGCAGCGACATGGATAGACCTAGAGATGATCATCAAGGTGTAGTGAGTCATGAAGAGAAAGGCAAATATTATATGATCTGACTTATACGTGGGATTTAAAATATGGAGCAAATGAATTTGCAGAATAGAAACAGATTCACAGATATACAAAACAAGGGAAAAGGCAGGGGAGGGATAAATTTGGAATCTAGGATTAAGAGATACAAATGACTATATATAAAATGAAAAAGAATATATATATACACACACACATATGTATGCACATATATATGTATATATAACTGAATATATGTACAACTGTATTTATGTACTTCTGAAAGTAATACAACATTGTAAATCAACTACACTTCAATATAAATAAACAAATGAATAAATAAGTAAACAAAAATAAAGTGATTACCAGGTGGAAAAAAAGAACACTTTGAAGATGATGGATATATCTATTATCATGAGAGTTGAAATGGTTCCATACGTATGTACTTATTGACAGTAAATAATTACAAAATTATTAAGTATGCACAGCTTATTGTATGTCATTTATATGTCAATGGAGCTGTAAAAAATAAAGCACATCTTCTCCTTTCCCAGACTACCTACTGAATCTGTGTGCTCACGGTCAGATTCCTTCCTATTTCCTCCAAAATACTCTGCTGCTTTCTCCCTGAGTCATTCCCTATCTCTGATTCCCTGTCCTTCCTCCATCTCTCTTCTCTGTGGTGTAAAATATTGAGTCAAAATCCACTCTCCTACAAACCAGTTCCTCAGACCTCTGTGCTCTTCTGTTGCTATCTTTTCTTTCTCCTCTTTACTCCAAAGGCTTATGAGGGTACTGTGCACACCCATTCTGGTATTTCCCATTTATTCCTCAACTCTTGGCCCCCTGGAATTGCTCCCCAATACTTTACTTTCTCCTGGGTCTTCGGTGATATCCACTATGCCAGCTTCAATCATGTCCTCAGTTCATGCCTGCCAGGCTGCCATGACAGCACTCTCTGGTTCAACCCTCCATCCAGGTACCCTCTTTATGTCTCATTAATAGCGCCTTTTCTTCCAGACCTCACCACCCATGAGCTCTCTAGTGATCAGTCCTTGACTTTCTCTCCATTGCCTACACTTGACAAAGGTATCAATTCAAGCTCTCTATGCAAATGGCTCACCATACTGCCTTCAGCACTGACCATTTTCTGTTCGTTCAACACCTTTAATGAGAAGTCTCAGGAACTTCTCTGGTAGTCCGGTGGCTAAGACTCCAAGCTCGAAATGCAGGGAGCCCAGGTGCCATCCCTGGTTGGGGAACTCGATGCCAAAACTAAGAGCACACATGCCTAAACTATGGATCCAGCATGCCACGACAGGACTGAAGATCCATATGCCACAGCCAACACCTGGCACGGCCAAAGTAAAAATAAACACTGAAAAAAGGAGGTCACATTGACCCTGGTGGAACCATCTTTGACCTATGTATTTGGCTCTCTGCATAAAAGCTCTCTGATCGAGGGAGCCTGTTTGCTCACCATGTCACCTCGCTGTAGTGCCAGGGGCACTGTGGACACACAAGATGCAATTTAAAAGTTGCCGGGTTGATCTCTTAAGAGTTCTTTATGTGAGAAAAGGATATTGAGCCTGCTGGCTTAATATTTCCTTTAAGGTAAGCTTCCCTGGTGGCTCAAATGGTAAAGAATTTGCCTGCAGTGTGGGAGAAATGGGTTTGATCCCTGGGTCTGGAAGATCCCCTGGAGGAGGGCATGGCCACCCACTCCAGTATCCTTGCCTGGAGAATCCTCATGGAGTGAGGAGCCTGGTGGGGGCTGCAGTCCATAGAGTCTCAAAGAGTTGGACATGACTGAGCGACTAAGCACAGCATAGGCATAATTAATTCCACCCTTCGAAATGTCATTTTTTAAACTTTTCTGGCTTAAACTCTTTTCAATGGCTTCCCATAGCTTTCAACTGGGAATCCCACCCTCTTATAGAACACACCATAGGATCCCTGTGGCTGCTTCTTGTTCTCCTTTGCCACTGTGCATCCCTACACCCTCTTCACAAGCCCTTAGACACGCTGCCTCGGTATTTTTTCTTTTTCAAGTCTTTGAATAAGCCCAGCTCTTTCCAACCTTGGGACCCATGACCTTGGTATTCCTTTTACCTGGAAGCTTTTTCTTTTCCCCTTAAATATCATGTCCTTGAAGAAATGTCCTCCGGCTACTCATTTGCAGGTGGTACCTCTCCTCTTTTTTTTAATCCTCCATAGCACTGGTCTTTTCCTTAAGAACATGACTCACCATGTCTGTTTATAGAGCTATTTGATTCCTACATTTTTACTCTGTCTCCCACATTTAGTTCTAAGAGGGAATGAGCTGGACTTCCATGGTGGGCCAGCGGTTAAGAATCCACCTGCCAGTGCAAGGGTCATGGGTTCAATCCCTGGTCTGGGAAGAGTCCACGTGCCACGGGGCAACAAAGCCGATGTGCCACAGCTCCTGAGCCCATGCAAGAGAAGCCACCGCAGTGAGAAGCCTGTGCACCGCAGCTGGAAAGGAGCCCCACTCTCCACAACTGGAGGAAACCCACGCACACAGCAAAGAAGACCCAGTGCAGCCGAAATACAATTTTTTTCAAAAAAGATGGAAAAGATCATTTCCGTGTGGCTCACTCACATCATCAAGTATGAGTCCTGGCCTAAGTAGATGTTTAATAAATCTCTGTGAGTGAAGGAATGAATCTTCCACAGCAGTGTGTATGGTTGGTCCATGTGGAAGTTTAATAAATGATGCCTGATGGGAACTTTTTTAGTCCTAAAATAACAAGCCCTATCATTGGTTATCACACACACACAAAAAACCAACACACAAATGAACAACAGCCCCATCACTACCACTGGTAGTCAATACTTATCGTCGACAATAAGCACCTACGACATTTGCAAGCCTACTTAATAAATCCGTCTCTAAGTTACAGCAAACAATGACAAACAAGGCGGCGGCAGCACTATTGACAATAGCCCAGAGGTAGAAACAAGCCAAATGCCCATCAATGGATGGACAGATAAACAAAATAGGACCTATCCATACAGTGGAACAGGATTCAGTCATAGAAAAAGAATGACGTGCTGGTCCATGCTACAACGCGGATGAACCTTGAAAACATTCTAAGTGAAAGGAGACAGACACAAAAGGTCATATACTGTATGACTGAGTCTTTTGAAAAAGCCAGAAGAGGCAAATGTATACAGAAAGAAAGCAGACTGGTGACTCCCAGGGGCTGTGGGGAGGGAGGAATGGAAGACGTCTGCCTGATGGATACTAGGTTTCCTGTTGGGGAGATGGGGATGTCTGGGGCTCTGTAGTGGTGATGGATGTGCTACACTGTGAATGTACTTAATGCCACTGGACTGTACATGATAAAATGGTTAAATTTTTTATATGTATTTTGGCACAATAAAAAAGGGAAGGCAATAGAAAACTTTCCAATTTACATTATTTTGAAAAATCTCCAAACTGAACTTCCAAGTGAATGAGGTACCAGGTAGCAAAGTTAGATGGTTGCCTTGGTTATAAGAAGGGGATGACAGAGGATGAGATGGTTGGATGGCATCACCCACTTGATGGACATGAGTTTGAGCAAGCTCCAGGAGTTGGTGATGGACAGGGAAGCCTGAGGTACTACAGTCCATGGGGTTGCAAAGAGCTGGACACAAGTGAGCAATTGAATTGAACTGAACTTGGTTCCAAGAAGACAGATGACGTTTCAAACCAATACACTTCTTCACAAATACTAGTTTTTCAGAGGTTAGGAGAAAGAGGCCTAAGTGCCTTGCACCTATAAAGTGTTCTGGAGAGAAGCTGCATGTGTCCAGGCTTCTCAAGAATTCCATAGAACAAGGTTTCCTAAATGTTTACATATACCTCTCCTGAGATGCACATTGCATGGCTACTTCCGGTGGTATGCAGATAAACGTGGTGTACTTTTAATCATCATTTTTGTTTAGAGTGACTAGCTTTTATGAATAGCCAGCAATATTGCTTTCCATTGGTAGTGGTGATAGACTGTTTCTTTTCTGTTTGTTTGCTTGTTTTTAATCCATTCCATCCATTCATAGGCAAGAAAGTTGACTTTTGGGTGCACAGAGGTATGTTACCACCACCATCAAAATGCAAAACAGTTCTACAAAATTCTCTTGCTGCCTTTTGGCAGCCCAGGTCACCCATACCTCGGGGGCTATGCAATAAAGAAGACGCTAAGGACATAAGCCACAATGTGGGTGCAACTTGAATGAATTTGGCTAAGATATGGAGGGCTGGGGCGGGAACCCGGCAGGGGGTGGCTGCAAAGGACAGATGGATTGGGGGGTGATGGAAATATTCCTAAAATAGACTGTGGCAGTGGTTGTACAGTTCTGTAAATACCATAATGATCCCTGAATTGTATACCTTGAATAGGTGGATTTTACGGTATGTAAATGGCATCTCCAAAAAGGCAATTAAAAAAAAAAAAAGATTACATAGTGTATAATTCCACACAGACGACATAATCCCAGAAAAAGCGAAACTGCAGAAGCAGAAAAGAGATTAACATTCCCCTTTAACAAAACACGCGGTTAATGGGGAAATGTATTGATTTAAACCAGCGTCTCGAGAGGATGCGCGCAGGTGAGTGAGGTGAACCTGGAGAGGCTGGGACTCCAAAGATGAGCTTAGGGATCGCTTTTCAGGATGGGGCCCCCCTAGTTGCATAGAGGTGTGCCCCGCAGTCATTCCAGGAATCCTGGGGTCCCGCCCTGCCCCCCGAAACCAGCGCACACTTACTGTGGCCGTGCCCGAGACGGTGTGCGCGCTCGTGTCCGCGGCGCTCTGCTCCGAGTGCGACTGCGCGGGAGGGTACAGGTTTAACGTGTGCTCCGGGACGGTGGTCTGGCCAGTGTACTCCGGTGCGGGGTGGGGGTGAGGGGCCGTGTATTCCGCGGGGATGCCGTTCTGAGGGGGGGCAAACTGGGCCGAAGCGTAAGGCTGAGCCATTGTGTCAGGGGCAGCTGCTGCTTCCTGATTACCCTGGAAAATCAGAGAGAGGGAGAGAAACCATGAGCGAGCACCAGGCAGAACCTTCTCCCCAGACCCAGGAACAACAGCTCCCCAGATGTCACGTGGGTACCAGGGTGGTGCCCAGAGCCTGAGATGGGTACCGTCTTCATCAGACCGTATAAGGATGAAGTAACCATCACCAGGGCCTCCCTGGTGGCTCAGTGGTAAAGAACCCGCCTGCCAATGCAGGAGACATGGGTTCCATCCCTGGGTGGGGAAGATCCCCTGGAGAAGGAAATGGCAACCCACTCCAGTATTCGTGCCTGGGAAATTCCACAGACAGAGAAGCCTGGCAGGTTACAGTTCAGGCGGCTGCAAAGAGTCAGACAGGACTTAGCAACTAAAGGACAGAACCGTTATCACTGAGACAGGCCCACTGTACAGATGCAGAAATCGAGGCTCTGAAAGGTGGACGACCCTTTCGCATGTCATGCAGCCCAAGAGCTACACAATGTGACAGTCTGTGTTCTTCTGCACTGGACTTTTCTGGCAGGTCTTTCTAATTTCATTCCCATTTTGGAACATGTGAGCCTGTAGTCGTCGCCAGTGACAGCGGAGCCTTGATTTGATACTTAAAATGCCAAGAGAGATTAAATTGAACGTGTGTGTTCTTGAGAGGAGAGACAATTCGTGTAAGCATTAGAATTTAATCAACATTTTATGTGCTTTGGCTCACATAATGGGATGGGGGTGGTGGTCCTTGCAAGGGTCAGTGTGTGTGTGTGTGTGTGTGTGTGTGTGTGATGTTCTCAGAGCCAACATGAAGTGGCTGATGAAAATTCAAGACCTAATTTGGACAACGATGACCCTCTACGATAGTCTCATTTTAAGTGTCTCTGCAAAACATGGATTTGACTCTTAGCCTCGTTAATCAATGCCTCCCCCCGATTCCCTATTTTTTTTTTTTTATAAGTAGAGCATTATATAACAATTCGCCCTTCAGATCTAGGCAAAACATGCAATGTGATAATTACAGTCAAGTCAAAAGAATAAAAAAAGAAGTGTTCAAATGCTTCCCTTTCAGGAAACCTCTCTTTCCACCCCCACCCCCACAACTTTACTACCCTACACACACACACACACACACACGTACACACACAGACGGCATCAGGGACTGTAACCCAGAGGTCTAAATTTTCCATGGTCTTAAGAAATGGGATTGCACAGTCAGAGAGAGAGAGGGAAAGCTTAGCAATTAAGCCCACCCAATAGTTCCCTCTCCCATTGTCTGTGGCCAATTAGATGTGACTTCATCCCTCCTGTAATGATACCAGGGCAACAATGTCAGAATCTCTCCCATCTCCAGAGTCCCTGCCACTGACATTTGAGAGCATCTTCAGCCCAAGCAACTTGAATACAGCAAAACCCATTATGACAGAGAGGCTAGAAAAAAAGTTTATTCTCAAGAGTGGTGCCAAGAGCTGGTGCATTTGTTTAGAAGGAACCTTAATTAGAATGTTAAAGATGACACTTGGAAGAGAACAGCACTTAGGATAAGTTTAAAACATTTTACAAGTGAAAACACCCCCAGCAGGCCCTTTCCTCCCCTGGACTAATTTCTCCAAATGTCTGTGCCATCGGAAGCAAAAATGCACAGCCGTGGCTTTCTTGGCAACATGTTTTCACGGCACTGGGGGGCTGTGAGGGTCCGACTGTGCTGGGGTTGGATCGCTTGAGGTGCAAAGTTAACTATCTGTCCTTGGGAAACCACATTCACCATCACTGTCGCTCACTGTTCAGCCTCTTCAAGGATAAGCCCAGTTTCCTCTCAGGGGACACGTCCACTCCCAGCCCATGACCTGCAGATGTGGCCGAACCTTCCTCTGGGTCACGTGACCCAGTCTGGCTGACCAGAGGGCTCTCCTCTCACGGCCACAGTGATGGGGGCTCATGCTCATCCCTCTAAGCCGGTTAGTGAGTTGACCCCTTGCCACTCCTGTGAGGCTTTATCCTGGGACCCGACTGGCGTTCAGGGAGGAAGTTCCTTCACTACGATGATTGGTAACTGGAAAACATAATACCAGCTTGGAGCTACCAAGAAATGCCTCTTGAAAGGGGGCCTCCCTAAAGCAGAAGCCGACCCGGAGGAAAACGGAGCCCAGAAATGGAAACGCAGACCCACTGAGTCCCCCTGACATCATCTGAAGTCTTGGATCCAGCTCTTTCTGCAGTCAGTAATGCTGCTGTTTAAATTCCATAACTCAGTAAATGTCTGTGTAAGTCCGATTTTCCATTACATGCAACCAAAAAGGTCTTGACTAATACCAAAAAAAAAAAAAATACTGTATATCAGCCAACTAATATTCTTTTCTTCTACAGGGCTGCTCAATAGACTTGTGCACAGAAATTCCATGTGATGCAACTTCTTTCTGGCTCATGAGAAGTCCTAGAAGCTTTGGGACCTTGAGAATCCTCCAAAGGGAAATTCTCTGAGACAGATTTCACTTCTGCCCAAAGATCTATTTCAGCCTCTCCTGCCCCTCCCCTCGCTTGTCTCTGAAAGACGGTCTTGTAAAAAACACCAAGGGAGCCTGAAATGCTCACAGGATCAGGGGTAGAGAGAGATGGTCAATATAGACACGGCTTTCCTTGCTCCACCTTCAGTAGAAAGGCTTTCACAGGAACGTATACGCCCACCTCGCCTTTCTGCATGGCAGAGCCATCTCAGGAAGAGAGAACCAGTCCCACGTGCTTCTGCAAAGCAGCAGCTGCTCCGTGCTAGGATCTGACCCCTCTTGGCACTGCCCAGGGAAGGGCCTGACCTCAGGAAGCGTATGGTCTCTTTATCCTCTCAACAACATCATGTCTTCCTGTTTGCTGCCTCCTGTGCTTGGGGAGTTCTCTCCTACTCCCTTGCCTGGCTAGTCTCAGCTTCTCTCTCTCTTTTAAAATATTTATTTATTTACTTTTGGCTCTGCTGGGTCTTCATTGCTGTGCTGGCTCTTCTCTAGTTCAAAGAGCGGGGGCTACTCTCAACTTGTGGCGTGTGAGTATCTCACTGTGGTGGTTTTTCTTTGGGACCTCGGGCTTTAGGCACATGGGCTTCCATGTTGTGGCTCCTGGGCTCAAGAGCACAGGCTCAGTAGTCATGGAGAATGGGCTTTGTTGCCCTCTGGCACGTGGGATCTTCCCGGACCAGGGATTGAACCCGTGTCTCCTGCATTGGCAGGCAGATTCTTTACCACTGAGCCACCAGGGGAGCCCTTGGCTTCTCTTTGAGGTTCCAGATCCCCCAGCCAGTCTCCTTGACAATAATATCACATCAGCTGCCTGTCCTCTATGCTCTACTTCAGCTTTGCTCACTTCCCATGTAACTCGAGGTACTGCCATTGCCTGATGATTTGCCTGTGAACATCCAGATGGTAGAAGGCTGCATCACATTCTCTGCTCTATCTCCAGGGTTCCAAAGCACACTGGCTGCAAAGTCAACAGACCCCAGTGTCTGTTAAGTGAGTGCATGCTTAGCCAGTGAACTCTGGGCTCTGTTAGGCTTCATTTGGCAACAGGATGGAGGGGAGGGGATAGGAGAGGGATGCGCAAATGAACTCTGGAAGAAATCTGGCCCATGACTTGTGTTTGTAAATAAAGTTTTATTGGGACACACCATGCTCACTGTGCCCCAGTGGCAGACTTGAGTCACTATGATAAGAGACCATATAGGCCACAGAGCCTAAACTATTGAACTATTGGGCCCTTTGCAGAAAAGGTTTTCTCATCGTTGTGGCAGACTTATCATGAATCACGGGGACATCAGTTAAGAAGCTGTGTTTGCACAAATACTTTGGGCAGGAAATACAGTCAGTGGTAAAGCAGGGATAGAAAAGGGGGTGCCTTCTCCCTAAACCAAGGAGTGGGTGGCTCAGCCAGACTTGAAGATCAACAGTGTTAAGCATGGTGGGAGAGGGATGCCATAGAATCTTTTCCAGAATGTTCTTTGTATCACCAGAGATCTACACTGTACACACAAGTTCGTCAAACCCAGCAAAAGTGGGCTTATGAGAAGACCAGTGATGGTGTCACATTTCTCTGCTCCATCTGAAAGACATCCTCTTCAAACCAGAGCCCAGAAGACAAAGCGAGTGACACTCACATGTAGTGGGTATCAGGCATGGTGCTGAGCGTTTTTACAGCAAAAGTCCTTAAGCAAGGATGATTTCTTCCCAGGAGACATGAAGCAATGACTAGAGACACTCTCGTTTGTCACAACTGGGGATTAAGTGGCATCACAACTGGGGATTAAGTGGCACCAGCGTCTAGAGCTTCTAGGAGGCCAGAGATGCTACTGAACACCCTACGATGCACAGGATCACCCCACCACCACCCAGGATTATCCAGCTCCGAAGGTTAATAGTGCCAAGGTCTAGACTCTGCTTTACATCTGGAATCCCACTTTATTTCGTTGTAAAGGATACTGTGGCCCAGAGCTGATAAATAATATTGTGAGGTCACAGCCACAGGTATTTCTGAGGAAAGCTAGGAGCTGAACCAGAGCCCGTGTTTATCCCATGCCAAGGTATCTCTCATCTGGCAAGAAGATCCCCTGGTGGGGAGATACGTTTCTGATTTTAAATAAATAAGCCACTCTCTGTCACATATACAGTGACTCTGAGACCCGTTTTCCACCAGGAGGCATGTCAGGTGCTAGGGTCAGTCAGTCAGTTGCTCAGTCATGTCCAACTCTTTGTGACCCTGTGGACTATAGCCCTCCAGGCTCCTCTGTCCATGGTTTTTTTCCAGGAGAGAGTACTGGAGTGGGTTGCCATTTCCTTCTCCAGGGCATCTTCCCGACCTGGGGATGGAACCTTCGTCTCTTTCATCTCCTGCACTGGCAGGCAGATTCTTTACCACTAGTGCCACATGGGGAGCCTGAAGGTGCTGGGATATTTGATTCAAAGAGGCCAGGCTTCTGATTGCCAAACTGCGGAGGGACGAGGGATATCCTCTGCAAGTGTTAGAATAGCAGCTTGGGAAATTTCCGCCACCTCAAGCCTGAAGCCTGGCTTCTGAAGGCTCTGAGGTTCCAAGGGCCAAGGGCAAGGACCAAGTAGGAGCACCACTGGAGCCAGGACAAATCCTAACCTCCACCCAAACCTGCACCAATCTGGCAAAACCAGGGTTCAGTTCAGTTCAGTCACTCAGTCGTGTCCGACTCTTTGCGACCCCATGAACTGCAGCACGCCAGGCCTCCCTGTCCATCACCAACTCCCAGAGTCCACCCAAACCCATGTCCATCAAGTCGGTGATGCCATCCAGCCATTTCATCCTCTGTCGTCCCCTTCTCCTCCTGCCCCTAATCTCTCCCAGCATCAGAGTCTTTTCCAATGAGTCAACTCTTCGCATCAGGTGGCCAAACTATTGGAGTTTCAGCTTTAGCATCAGTCCTTCCAAAGAACACCCGGGGCTGATCTCCTTTAGAATGGACTGGTTGGATCTCCTTTCAGTCCAAGGGACTCTCAAGAGTCTTCTCCAACACCACAGTTCAAAAGCATCAATTCTTCAGCACTCAGCTTTCTTTATAGTCCAACTCTCACATCCATACATGACCACTGGAAAAACTATAGCCTTGACTAGACGGATTTTTGTTGGCAAAGTAATGTCTCTGCTTTTTAATATGCTGTCTAGGTTGGTCATAACTTTCCTTCCAAGGAGTAAGCGTCTTTTAATTTCATGGCTGCAATCACCATCTGCAGTGATTTTGGAGCCCAGAAAAATAAAGCCAGGGTACTCAACTCTAACAGACATTGTCCACGGTAGCCAAGGAGCCTACAGGTAGCACTCAAGTCCTTGGAACCAGAGATGCACTCCCATGCCTGGAGTTCTCAGACAGATGTTGGTGGGACCCCTGCGGTTTCTTATTAACACTGACAACCATTCCAAAGAGACCCTAATTAATATTCCCAACATTTACACTTTGGGCTAATTACATCTAATATTTAATTAAGATCATCGTTCTTCCTATGGAATTATTTTTCACCTTCAAAGGGCTTCGGAGATGTCTTTCTTTCCTCCCTAGTGATGCTCCCGGATTCTTAGCATGGTTGAAATGAATTTTCTGGAAAAAAATATATTCACCTTGTGCTTGCATGCTAAGTCACTTGGGTCATATCCGATTCTTTGCAACCCTATGGACTGTAGCCCACCAGGCTCCTCTGTCCATGAGATTTTCCAGGCAAGAGTACTGGAATGGGTTGTTGTGCCCTCCTCCAGGGGATCTTCCCAACCCAGGGATTGAACCTGTGTTTCTTATATCTCTGGCTTTGGCAGGTAGGTTCTTTACCACTAGTAAAGTCTTTACCACTTGGGAAGTCCATATTCACATTAAGGGCATCTTTTCCACTCTGGGTCAAGACAAGTCTTAAGTCACATGAGCATGCTCCGGGGCGGGGGGTGGGGGGAAATAAGGGGAAGCTGAAGTCAATTTCATGTTGGTGGTAGGGATAGGCAACAATTATCCAGAGCATACTGACTAGACATTCCCTGATTTGCAGAAGCTCCCTTCATCCCTCTGTGCTATGCTTACCCGCTCAGTTGTGTGTGACTCTTTGCAACCCCATGGACTGCAGCCCACCAGGCTCCTCTGTCCATGGGATTCTCCAGGCAAGAATACTGGAGTGGGTTGCCATGCCCTCCTCCAGGGGATCTTCCCAATCCAGGGATTGAACCCAGGTCTCCAAAATTGCAGGCAGATTCTTTACTGTCTGAGGATCATCCCTCTTCTCTAATGCCAAATGCCTGCTTTTCCCAAATAAGTGGAATGATCACGGAGATGCTGATGTTTCCTAAGTCAGGGTGCTTGTGGGGGTATTGAGTTGACAGTGGAGGGTGATTCTGCCTTGCATGCACCTCCACATCATCCCTGAGGCTGGGAAAGATTGAGGGCAGGAGAAGAAGGGGACAACAGAAGATAAGATGGTTGGATGGCATCACCGACTCAATGGACATGAGTTTGAGCAAACTCTGGGAGACAGTGAAGGTCAGGGAAGCCCGGCATGCTGCAGTCCACGGGGTTGCAACTCAGCAACTGAACAACCACATCATCTGCGTGGGGGCTTCAAAAGATTTTGCAATCCTAGCATCTGATTTTCAATGCCTGGACTTCCCTGGGTTACTGCTGAATACACAAAAGGGAAGAAAAAGAAGCCAAGACCTCGTGTTTTCCAATCCACCCTTGGTTGCTGCAGAACTGGGTAGAAATTTGAAATCAAGAGCATCTATTAGGATAAGTGGAAAAGAAACTTCGTCCTCCTGGGCCAAACCTCAATTAGAACAGCAACTCAACAGCAGCCAGATGACGTGGGAACCACCCCCCTCCCTTCATTCCCCGAAACACCCCGGTGGGTAGTTTGCACTCCAGTTACAGAGAGAAAAACGGGTTATTAAAATGCAACCAAGTCTGATTCACCAAAGGAAAAAAAAATGCCATTTCAATTTAAATATTTTACTGAAGCATGAAATAGCCGGGATATTATTGCTATTTTAAGACAAATACCGTAATCTGACCATTAGCACAGTGTGTGGACTTCGCTGCTTGCAGGCATTCAGTGAGACGCCCCTCAAATACAAGGAGAATTTCCTTGGTCGCTGAAACATCCCACACCCTTAATTTTCCCAGGAGGCAGAGCCAGAGAGAAAACGGGAGGTGCTCTTTTTAATATTTTGGTGGGGTTTTGTTGTTGTTGTTATTGTTAGACGTCTCCTTCTCCTGGGCACAGCCCTGACTGGTTTAATAAAGTAGTTTTGGGAAACTAACAAATGAACCAAGACTGGCAGCCCATCGGACTTGGCAAAATATTTTGGCTCACCATCTAATGCAAAGCACATTTCAACTGCAGAAAAGAGTCCTTACGTGGCAGAGCACGGAACGGATTTATTCTTTTCACCGTGAACTGTCTGACTTTTACTGAGGGGGGAAAAGTGCCTGCCAAGGTGGACTTTAAGTATCTTTCTTTCTCGTCTCTGTGTGTGTTTTCCCAGCTCTAATCATCAAACTTCTAGAGCATCCCTTCTCCTTTTGCGTCTGAAATTTATCTGTTCCCAGTCCATTTTCTTGTCCCCTCAAACCTCTTCTGGCCTAAACACAGCCCCCCCCTAGTAAAGAAATGCATGGGAATGGTTCAGTCCTCCTAAACCAACTGATTACACCTCTCCACACCGCCTAGAAAAGCGGTGTCTCCTGCCCTGGGACCCACCCCTCCCACCAACTCTGACTAGAGAAAGGAGACTGCCCCTTCTCAGCTGCCTGCAGTTCTCCTTCCTGCTGACAGTTTGGTCGACTTGAGTTTCTCAGCCTGGTCTGTTCTACTTCTCTGGCAAGAAATTGCGCATATTCAGAGAAAAGCCTCCAGTGCTGGACCGAAAAGAACTCAAACTGCATCATACCCCTGGGGGCACTGAAACCAAAGAAGGGAAATGCAAAATTACATCATTAACCTGCGGGTTCGAAGACCAGCTCAGTTCTTACACATCAAGCAGAAAAGCTCATGCACACGCACACACGCACACGCACACACACTTGGCTGAATTCCTCTGCTTTCCCTCCCGGCATGATTCAAGGAGCAAAATCCACATCACACAGAGAGTAACAGAGACTTCATACCAAGAAAGGCTTCCGCTCCATTCAAAGCACAGTTTCGAGTGAAACAGAAAAATGGGGGAAATGTACCTGCTGTACCATCCTGCTTCCTTTCTCCTCCATAAACTTAGCAGCTGTGCCAGTGCCACGCCACAGAGCATCTGGCAGGAGAGAGCCTCGATGAGGAGCGAGGGTGTGTGCGCTGTGCAACGTGGGGACGGCGGGGGTGCGGGAGGAGGGGGGGCCGGGGCCGCCCGGCTGACCTCCTCCTCAACATCTGACTGCTCCCCAAACCAGCCCCAGAGGGGACTCCTTCCTGGAGCTGATCCATCAATCACAGCCCGCCCCTCCTCTGGCCCCTGCTCTCCCTTTCTGAGTGTACACTGAGCAGATGATTATATAGACGAGGAAGGGAAAAAAAAAAGAAAGAAAACCCACACAGCGCTCGACTACATTAATAGCTGTTTAAAAAACATTAGAAATGCTATCCTCTGCACCGCCCGGAGCTGGAATTTTTCATTACTAAACTAAATATATGGTATGCAAGCAAACTCAGGAATTCCACCGGGAAGCTCACGCGACTCTCTTATTTTTGTTTTATATTTTCAAGAGGGTACGGGCAGGGGTGGGGGGAATGCCAAAAGGAGAAGGGGAGGAGAGGGAAGAGGGATGGAGACAGAGCTTGAAGAGATAAGAGAGATGGTGATGGATACGTTTTTTAAAAACACACCCTGAGAATACTGCAGATAAATGTATAACAAAGCTGAGTGGTTAATTGTAAATTGATCTTAAAATACTGTCAGGGGCGAGTGTGTGGAAGATGCTCAGGCCTGGCTCCTTGGCAGACTCTCTGTGTGATCTCAGGCAAGTTGTTGCAATGCCCCGGGCTCCAGTATTTTTTTTTTGTTGTTTTTTTTTTTGCTTCTGTTTAATGGGGAACATGATGAGTGACTTCACAGGGTAATTGTGAGAAGATCATGATAAAAATCAAATCACGGGAAAACAAACACGCACGGTGCCCTGCCTCAGAGGATGCGCTAGATAAACAGCTTCATTCATCACATTCAATAACGTGGTGAGTGAAATCCAAAACCATCTTTGTCCCCGAGGACCCAACAGGAAGGACCTGCAGTAGGTTCTGAAGAAAAGGAACCCACCCTTGACCACAGAACCCCAGTAATGATCAAGGGCATGAAGGAAAATCAGAGTCTCTTGTTTTCCTCTTGTCTTGAACTTCTGTCTCTTCTAAGTCCATTTTTTTCTTGTTTCCCAATGAGCAAAAATAAAACCTCGTACAAAATCCCCTGCGATTTCAATGCCAAATGCTGCCTCTTTATTTAAAGCTGCAAATACTTTGTTCTTCCTTTATTATTAAAACTACAACCACCGCAGTGAAATGTCAACACAATCTCAGTTTTTATTTAGTCATGTCTTTCTGGCTCGCCCAAGGAGAGGTTTCAAGAGACCCATCCACTCTTTGCATGGACAGCCGCTTATCACTGAGACGCCTGCTTGGAAAGGAGAGATCTCGCTACACTGGAGGGAATGGATGAGGTTTCTGAAGTGATTAAACTTGTAATTAAATTGTATAACAGAGGAGGAGGTGAGGGCGGAGAAGGCTGCCCGGAAGAATTCCACTTTCCTGCTGATCTGTTGGTGGTGCTACTTCAGGGAGCCCCTGGGTGATTTTTTTTTTTTTTTTTTTATTCCCAGCTTCCCAGGGTTGGAAAGAAAATCTGGATAAACAGCATTTGTGCCATTCTTACAGTCCTATTTCCAATCACAGTCTGGGGATGTGATTATTAATTAATTAATTAATGCAGGATGAAATTAAGCAGCTCTCTCAGGTTCCTTGGGATTCCCTGGTAGCTCAGTTGGTAAAGAATCCAATCTGCAATGTAGGAGATCCGGGTTCGATTCCTGGGTCGGGAAGATATGCTGGAGAAGGGATAGGCTACCTACTCCAGTATTCTTGGGCTTCCCTGGTGGCTCAGCTGGTAACGAATCCATCTGCAAATGCAGGAGACCAATGTTCAATCCCTGGGTCGGGAAGATCCCCCGGAGAAGGGAAAGGCTACCCACTCCAGTATTCTGGTCTGGAGAATTCCATGGACTAGACAGTCCATTGGGTCGCAAAGAGTCGGACACGACTGAACACCTTTCACTTTCACTCAGGTTCCTTAAAGGGATGCGTCTGCTCCCCTCTCAAAATCGCATCACCAGAGGACCAGAGCCCCTCCTCAAAGGACTCGCTCAATAGGTGGGCTCAGCAGTCATTCTTATGAGCCACAAGCTCCTTGTCCAACTAATAATTGAAGAGCTAAACTTCAGTTCTTCAATCAAAGGGGCCTTGCTTTCTCCTAGAAAGCAAAAAGTATGAGACCAAGACAGAAAGATTCCCTGGTGTTCTGGGGAGTGACAGAGAAAATGCAAAAACCCAAAACACAAAAAAGTCAAAACACCCAATAGCGGAGAATGTTTCAGGTGGAGACAATCAGAGTGAGGTAATAGGACATGACTCTTTAGCCCACAGGCCATCAGGTCACCTAGGGGTGGTCCTATAGAGCCAGATGCTAGAACTCCACCCCACACCCACCGGCTTAAAATCTCTGAGGGTGGGTAGGATCCAGCCTCAGATGCTGTGTAAAGGTGCCTCAGACTATTCTTATACACAATTTTGGGGTGAAATGTATTGTTTTCAAATTACAGGTGTGATCCTTTGGGATGTAAAACTCTGGTGGGGGGTTATTGCATCAACATTCTCTAAATGAAATAAACTATACCGCACTGGGAAAGAATAGAATAGAGTAAGAGAAATGTTTCATGAAACTTTTATGCGGGTGAATTGGGTTGTGATGTAAAATCTTTTATGGGTCGCAATAAAATAAGTAAAATAAAAAACTCTATGCTGGGCAATTTCCCTGTTGGTTACCATCTAACTTTTTATTGGTGCTGTGACTACGGGGTTGGAGACAAATGCTGAAAAATCAGAAACTCAATGGTGGAACTATTGTGTATCCCATTTCCTCATTTATTAACATAAATCAAAAATATTTTCCTTCCTAAAAAAAAAACAAAAACAAATATTCTCCTTTCTGATGAGGCTCTTGTGATGCTCTAGGGATCAAATCTATGGGAATGTGTTTCATAATCTAGAAAGTCCTTGAGCATATATACCCACTGTAGGGATGAAATCAGTCCCCTTTCTAGTCCAGCAAAGTTCTTTCTTCTCTGAAAAACACATGGGCAGATGCATTGGATTCATTCTACTCTGTGCCGGGCACTTTAATCCCCATAAGCACCCCCAAGAGATAGATATTCTGGTCTTTTTAAAGGTAAGAACACTGAGGCTCCAAACAGGTGAAAAAATATTTCCCACTACGGGAGTTTGTAAATTTGGTAAGTGGTGGAACCCAGAACTTGAACCTGATGTGGTGTTATTGAAGAGTTCCTGTCACTGAATCCATGCTAAGACGAAGATGGAGATGATATTGATGATAAAGAGGATGGAGATGATGATGGTGGGGATGAAGCTGATGGTGATATAGTGATGGTGATGAAAATGATAAAGATGGAGATGACGGTGGTGATGAAGATGATGGTGATGATAAGAGTACTAACTATGTACTAGTCACTGTTCTAAGCACCAAAGATACAAAATTCAACAAAGCAGCTTTGCCTATATTATCATATTTGATAAGAACCCAATGTAGCACCTACCATCATTCTCTTTTTAAGCAAGGTGGAGTTATCGGGTGGGCCATAAGGTTCACTCAGGTTTTTCATAACACCTTACAGAAGAACCCAAATGAACCTTCTGGTCAATCCAGTACTTCCTGCCATTCACACAACTAGAAAAAACTAGTTAACCAAATCCATCAGACTCCTAAGCCCCAAGCCCCACATCCTTAAACACCTGGAGATGGGTTCAAAGCTGACCTCCAGGTCAGCTTACAAACTGATCTTGTAGTTTGTAAGGTGAGTATACAAACCTTGGTTTCCTAACTACATGAGCTTACTAAAAAAAAAAAAATCTCTGGAACAAAGAGCTCTGCAATTGCTCTGGGACCATAATTCACAAAAAACCAACAAACAACCACGATAACAGGAATCCATGTCACAGATTGGAGAAAAAGCAATTTGTTTCATTTCACTTTCCCAGCCTCCGCAGGGAGGCACAGAGGAGAGAGAGGCCAGGAGCCACCTTGCTGTGGCTGAAAACCCCAGCCCCAGAAACACGAAGCAGGGGAGGCGGGGCGGATTTGCGACAGTGAGGTGTCACGCTTACGAAATGTTCCATCCTGACTTTCCATGTGGAGCCACAGAAGGCAACGGAGAGGCTGTTTTTCTCAACTCCTTAAAAGTTAGGGACAATCAGGTATTTATGGCACTTGGTGTTAATCAGTAGCCTTGACATGGTGGCTTATGAGGTGGTATTTCCAAAGAGAAACGTGCTTGTGTCAAAAACAAACAAAAATAATTATTAGCCTCGAGCAAGTGAAGTTCCCAGCCAACAGTCTCGGGCACTTAAGAACAGGGGCTTTCTTATCTTGCTCACTGCATCCACAGGGTCTTAGAGGACCCTGACTTGTCCTTTAAAATCCTGGTCAAAGTCTGACATGATGTACACTTTGACTTTGACATTATGTGTATTTTTACATTACATATATTGGGTTGGCCAAAAACTTCATTTGGGTTTTCCTGTAAGACTGCAGTCCTCACCAAGGACTGGTTTCATGAAAGACAATTTTTCCAGGGACCAGGGAGGGAGAGGGGTATGGTTTTGGGATGATTCAAGAGCATTCCATTTATGGTGCACTTTATTTCTGTTGAGCTTCCCTGATGGCTCAAACGGTGAAGAATCTGCCTGTAATGCAAGAGACTTGGGTTCGATCCCTGGGTCGGGAAGAACCCCTGGAGAAGGGAATGGCTATACCCACTTCAGTATTCTTGCCTGGAGAATTCCGTGGACAGAACAGCCTGGCACACCATAAGGTCACAAGGGTTGGACACGACTAAGTGACTAATGCTCACTCACTCACTTATTTCTAGTACTATTACATCAGCTCCTCCTCAGATCATTAGGCATTAGATTCTGGAGGTTGGGGGACCCTTCTGTAAGATATTACGGTAAAATCTGCAGTTTGAGGTCTGTCTCCAACTAGACTGTAAACTTCCTGAGGGCAGGAACCCCTGGTGATTTTTTTCTCACCACTGTTGCCTGGAGCATCTTAAAGAGTGGTATGCACATGCCCAGAGTCCAAATGTTTTGTCCCTTGAAAAATTCTCAGGTCCCGATGAGGACTAAGATACGCTCTGACTCACCCAGTAACTCAGGGAGCCAGGAAACAAAGTCAAACCATCAAGTGTTGCCCTGCACTCTTGGAAAAAAAAAAAATTTTCCCTATTGAAATATCCCAACATCATACTGAAAGATTTCTTGTTGGAAAGCCAGGCGGCACAGGGCTTCACTTCTCTGTCTGTGAAATAGCTGGAAATGCCTTATTATTGCCCATTATAAATAGAAAAAAAAGTACCAGGCAGAATAGCAGCTTGTCACTCAGTTCATTCTCAGCATTAGATAATGGTAGCTACTTGATATACATGTCTAATTTCATCTTTACAGGAAGTGTGTTTTTACTAAACTTATTTGTTATCAAACCCATTTCACAGATAGAGAAGCAAAAGGTTTCTGGAAGCTAGTAAGTGGCAGATGTGTGCTCACTCACTCACTCTTGCCCAGCTCTTTGTGGCCCCATGGACTGTAGCCCACCAGGCTCCTTTGGCCATGGACTTTTCCAGGCAAGAATACTGGAGAGGGTTGCCATTTCCTCCTCCAGGGGATCCTCTTGACCCAAGGATCAAACCCGTGGCTCTTGTGTCTCCTGTATTGGCAGGCGGGTTCCTCAGCAGTGAGCCACCAAATGTCAGAGGCAGACCTCAAATCCACATCTTTCTCCAAAGCTGAGGTTCCTTCAAGGATGCTATCATTGGCCTCTGTTGGCTAAGATGAGCGTGGATATCTGTAAGGGCTATAGTAGAACTATTCAATCACGAAATATTTTCTGAAGTATTCTAGCCAAAGTCGGAAGTTACCAAAAAGGCATGAGATCTTGTTCTTGTCATCTCAAGATCCAGAACCCAAGAGGGGTTAGTAGTGTTAATGATGATGATGGTGATTATAACATTATTAATAACAACAAGAATATAATTAGAAGTGCTTCCCTGGTGGCTCAGTGGTAAAGAATCCACCTGCCAATGCAGGCGACACGGTTTTGATCCCTGATCTGGGAAGACCCCACGTGCCACGGAGCAACTGAGCCTGTGCACCACAGCTATTGAGCCTGTGCTCTAGAGCCTCGGAGTTGCAAGTACTGAAACCCACGTGCCCTAGAGCCCAAGCTCTGCAACAAGGGAAGCCACTGGAATGAGGAGCTTGCTCACTGCAACTAGAGAGTCGCCCCTGCTTGCCCCTAGAGAAAAGTCTGTGCAGCAACAAAGACCCAGGACAGCCAAAAATAAAAATAAATAAATAAGGATATAATTAGAATGGCTCTCAACATATGCATTCTATTGCCCTAAGTGTTGTATAAATGTAACTCCCTCAATGCACTCCACAGCCTCCATCATTATCTTCATTTTATAGATGGGCAGCTTTGAAAGACTATGCAAATAATCTGAGGTCACCCCAAGCGGCAGGATGAAAAATCATAGTTTGACCAATCTAATTCTGACTGCAAAGCAAGAAGTTGAAAAAGAAAAAAGTCAGGACAGTTGCTGTGTGTCCTTCATCCAATTTCCCCCAATGTAATCTCTCGTATGACTACAGGAAACTGTCAAAACCAGAAACTGACATTGGAGGGCCACGTTCACGGCTGCAAACACAAAGGGAATTTAGGGCAGCAGCAGTTCAGCCATCCTCTTTTGCATCAATAGCATGGCCTCACTGTCACTGCCACGCATCCCTGAGTGCTAGCTGGAGCTGCCCACCACCATCCCAAATAGAGTGGTGCAGACAGTAGGGCAGATGAACTAATTGACAATTGAACCAAGCAAATAAATATTAGCAGAAACTGTTTCCATAATGGAAGGAACAGATCAACACGTTTTAACTCATCATTCCACAAAGACCCTTCATCTCCTGGGTATGGAGGAAACCTTCAATCCACAATCCACCTCCTTTTACAAGGAGCTAAAGAAGGTGGAAGGGGGGAGTTCTTGCCACCACCACCAGGGTAACATCAGCGTCAAATTTCTATCCAAGGTGAATTTCAAAGACTTGCACCATTGCTAATATTACTACATTTAACCATATCCACAACAAGAAAAGAATGGCGTGTGTTCCCCTAAACAGCTTGCTTACAGTTACCCTGCAGATATGACTTGGGATAATATTGCTGTGCTACTTACTCCATCGTAGCTATCCAGGGGATTCTCTGCCTGCATCTAAAATAGGAAATTAATAGATTTGGTGTAAGACAACTTTCTCTGTAAGAGAGGGGGTTGCTGCACACACAGCAAGCACCAAGTAACCCAGAGTAGTGCCAGCTCCACCGTGAATGTTGCTAATTGAAGCAACCTCACTCACATCACATTATGAAAACTGAATTTTCTACCTATCAGGAAAGTTTATTTCCCAAGGACATTTCTTCCTTGGTCCTCTCTCAAAGGTGGATCCTAAACATAGCTGAGACAACCCAAGGCCTTGAGGAGACATGACATTGTTAAGATACAGAAGCTATGTACCACCTCCACATAATTTATCATGGATTTCCAGAACCAAACTTTTGAGGTTTCCTTTTGTGTGTGTGTGTGTGTTTTCAGTTATCCAATCTCCCTTGTTGTTGTTCAGTCACTAAGTCGTGTCCGACTCTGTGACCCCATGGACTGCAGCATGCCAGGCTTTCCTGTCCTTCACTATCTCCCAGATAGTGAAGAGTTTGCTCAAACTCATGTCCATTGAGTCAGTGATGTTATCCAACCATCCCATCCTCTGTCACACCCTTCTCCTCCTGCCCTCAATCTTTTCCAGCATCAGAATCTTTTCCAATGAGTCTTTTCCAATCTCCCTATGTGGCTGTTATGAGCCTCTCCTAAGAATGTAAATTCCTTCAAGGCAGGGACTTGCCATCTTCATCTTTAACACTTCCCTCTTTTTCTTCCGTCCTTTGTAATCAGGTGTTTGACATGATAAATATCTGTTGGCTTGCATTCACCTTACTTGTAGAAAGATGTCTAATCTGGTTAAGGCAACAGGCAAAGATGATAAAATATGACCTTGTCTTTCATTGTGTGTTGCATAAGTTTTAGCCTCTAATAGTTTGCCAACTTGAAAAAAAGGCTGTCACAAAATGAATTATACTTGGATTTGGAAGAAATGAAATTAGGAGAGACTGCCAGAAAGCAAGGGCAATGAACTATTCAAATAGGCAAGAACTTGATATTCATGCCATTGTTTCAGTAGCAAAGTCCTGGGCATCTTTGGTATGGCAGGTCCTCTGCTAGCTTCAGGGGCCACAGTGGTGACAAGGATTCACGCAGCCCAGAAACCTCTGCAGCTCTAAGTTGGCAGAAGTCACAGAATAACCCGGGAATGTACAGTTTAATGGGGTATGTGCCACGAGAAGAGAAATATACAGAGCTAAGAGAGCTCGCCAATCCAATCCCCTATGGTTTATCAAAGAGGGCTTTCCAGAAGAATTGACGTCTAAACCTTGAGCTGAAGGGTGAGTAGAAAATAGCCAGATAGTATGAAACAGGTTGACAACATCATGTGTGGAAAGGCCAGTTTAATGCTGCAGAAGGAGGAAATAGCTCATACCTGGGGTGGCAGAATCAATGAAAACGAAGTAAAAGAAAGTGGTGAGGTTATTTTCAGAGCCATGGGAGAGCTGAGATAGAGACCTGGAGGCTACTGGATTGTAAGGCCTTTGAGGGAAGAGACCTGAATTATCTGGGCCCTTGAGGGAAGGTCTGCATTACTGAGTACTATCTTCCCAGGAGTATTTGAATGGCATGCATAGAGTAGACGCTCAAAAACATCTTGGTGAGTCACAGAGTAAATGCAATGATGGTAAATAAAGTCAAGGGAAGAGTGAAGAAAAAGAAAAGAGAGGGATCTGATCTTTTAAACTACACTCTTTGATGATACCTTTTCTCTTGAGGAAACTCAAATGTTTGAAACTGAAGAAATAAATCAATAAATCAGGTAGTCAGTTTAGGTAAATAAATAGGACAGAGTTGATCACTCCCACCATAGACATCATCACAGTTGCTTGGCCAAGGATACAATGTAAAGGCTTCTGGGAGCATTCAAACAGGGTCTGTTTGAACCTCCCTACCACATTGGAAAGTAGGTAGGATGGGTACCGTATATACCCATTTAACAGAAGAGAAAGTTGAGGTCAAGTAACTCAGTGACATGTCCAAGTTCAGACAGCAAACACATTCTAGCTGAGATCTGAACTCTAGATATACTCCACTGCATTACATGGCTTCCTAAATTTTCCATCCATATGACGCAAATGTCTGGCTATATCAACAGACTTGACTGCATGATGCATTTCTGGGTTTCCTCCATCCTCATTTCATAAACTTTTATACAGAGAATAAGAGAAATAAACAGGGCCAGTATGACAATTGAAATTCCCATCAGAACAAAGGGGAGATAAAACTATATTGGCTTTACAAATTCAACACAATCCAACTTGGCATGAACATGCCAGTATTGAAGTTATTGCTATTTGTAAAACAGTAAGTCAAGAGAGATTGAAAACAAAGAACTCCATTTTCCTAAGTGAAGAACCAAGTTCAGTAACTGGTGCTGCCCCAACACAAGGGTCTCTTGAGCCCTGGACCTTCAAACAAAGCACCACTGGAAACTGGAAAACCTTGAATTCTTTACATATGTTTGGTCAGTGCACAAGTATTTTCCTGTAGCTAAAGATGTGTGATGTTTTAAGGATATCTGCCTCCATGAATTGGAGAAGAAATGGCACCCCACTCCAGTACTCTTGCCTGGAGAATCCCATGGACGGAGGAGCCTGGTAGGCTGCAGTCCATGGGGTCGCTAAGAGTTGGACACGATTGAGCGACTTCACTTTCTTTTCACTTTCATGCATTGGAGGTGGAAATGGCAACCCACTCCAGTGTTCTTGCCTGGAGAATCCCAGGGACGGAGGAGCCTGGTGGGCTGCTGTCTATGGAGTCGCACAGAGTCGGACATGACTGAAGCGACTTAGCAGCAGCAGCAGCAGCCTCCATGAATGCTGAGCTGAGAACAGCGCACAGTTTGGAGTAAAACAGGGCTGGACTGACTTAAAGAAGAGGTTTTGCAAAATGTCAAGGTGGATCCAAGGAGAGTGAAATTTGGGGAAAATGGAAGAAGTCCACTTTATTTGTGTATAAGATAGAATTTGCCTAATGACAAGATATTTTATTTAGATACAACAGCATGTAAGTGTGGCCAAATAAAATGTGTGATCACTCTGTGTACAAATGAAGATACTGAAGTTAATTTATCTGAACAGTTCTGAGGCAGTTTTAGCTAGGACACTGAGGCTGATGGAAGTTAAGTACGTTTAATTCAAAAGACCTTCAAAGCAGCATATGTAAATATTTTCAAATGCGATCACTGCAAAGCAGGTGCCTTTGCAGAGTGGAACTGCCCATCAATAACATTCATCCTCTTCACATCCAGTTTTCCTAGTTTGATTTTTAACCTGCCTATCTTTTTCAGACAAAATGGAATATTCTTGGGACCCACCCGGAGTAAACAAAAAACAGTCCTTATAGTCAAGTATTATTAATTCATGGATCCAATTTAGGTTTAATGAACATATGCTGTTATAATGAACACGTGCTGTTAGAGGTTGAATTGTGCTCCCCCCATTAACTTTTTGAAGTTCTCGCCCCCTCTGTCTCTCAATGTGACCTTACTTGGGAATGGAGTCACTCATCGTAAATGTAATTAACACGTGTTAACACGAGGTCATGCCGGAGGAGGGTTGGCCCCTAATTTGATACAACTGTTCTTATAAAACGGGGGTACTTTGAACATAGACACACACACAAGGAGAACATCATGTGAAGATGAAGGCAGAGACCAAAGTGATGCTTCTACAGCCCAAGGACACCAAAGAAAGCCAGCCACTCACCAGAAGCCAGGACAGAGGCATGGACCAGGATCATCCTCACAGCCTCCGAAAGGAACCAACCCAGCTGACACTTTAGATCTTGGACCTCTGGCCTCCAGAACTCTGACAAGACATTCCTGCTGTTGAAGACTCCTGGTTTGTGGTACTTTGTTATCGGAGCCCTAGGAAACTCATATACTTAGTCATGTACTCTAGTACTAGTACTGTCCAGAGACACGTGTTAAATGAAATCTCTCCCTACCACGTAGAGCTTAAGATCCAATGACAGAACTACAACAACCAAGGAAACCCCCTGAAAATAATCCAATATCTTGTCTTCTTATTCCATCCTTTACAATGCAAAGAAGGAAGTTTGGACACATGATCATTTTCATGCAATCTTATCTCATCTCTGGGAAGCAGATCTTGGGATCTGGATAGGATAAGTTTAAGAACTTGAGAGATCTGTCCAGGCATTGTGGCCCCACCTCAGGCTGTCCTATTGTATGGCCGTGAGCCACGTGTGGTCACTGAGCAGCTGGAATGTGGTTAATCAGATATAATGCGTGTTGCAAGCACAAAATGCACACTGAATTTCAGAGACGAGGTACAAGGAAAAGAATGCAAAGTATCTAATAGTTTTATTTTGATTCCAGGTTGAAATGATAATACTTTGGAGACACTAGATTAAATAAAATATTTTCAGTTATTGTTGAGACGTACTGGGTTGAATAAAACCTTGAAATTAAATTTACCTGTTTCTTTTTACTGAGTTTAATGTGACTACCAGAATAACAACAACAACAAAAAGTCTATGTGTGGCTTATATTACCTTTCTGCTGGTCCATGGTGCTGATACCCATTGGTCCAAGTGGTATATAGAGCTGGGTTGGATTCATATTTGTCATTGACTAACTCATGGGCATAGTGGCTCAGCAGTAAAGAATCCGCCTGCAGTGCAAGGGACGTGAGTTCGATCCCTGGGTTGGAAAGATCCCCTGGAGAAGGAAATGGCAACCCGCTCCAGTATTTTGCCTGAAGAAATCCCATGGACAGAGGAGCTTGGTGGGCTCCAGTCCATGGGGTTGCAAGAGTCAGACACAACTTAGTGATTAAGCCACCACCAATTGATGGACAGAACTAGGAGTGAACTAACACCATTGAAATATTAAGCCCTTGCGCCTCCACAATACCAAGCTACCTTCTTGGCACCAAAGGAAAACGGCTTCAGAAACAACCTTGTTGAGAGGAATCCAGAAGAGGAAAGTCTGATTCCTACACCACTGCCCCCCCACCCCATCTTTGTGATGTTAAAATCCTTCACTTTCCCTGACCCTTTCTGCACAATTTCAGCATCAACCCCAAGACAGCCTTCACAGAGGCCGCGTCTGAACAGAACATAACTTTCACTTTACCAAATCCGACAAAGCTTCCCAAGGCTCTTGAGAATCTGTCTAAAGTACCTGTTTGGGGACAGGCGAGGTAAAAGCCTTTTAAAAGCTTGTTTTAACTCTGTGTGAAATCAACTGACTAATATTTATACTGGGCAGCTTTCTGCAAAGATGAAATAAACTCTTTACAAATAGCCTACAGAGCTCAGACATTCACTGTGTGTGTGAGGTCAGGAAAGAACCTTGAACACGCTCCAGTATGCAACATGCTTAAGGCATGAGCAGACAGTCTGAGTTAGTTCTTGTTCTGCAAGGTTATCCACTGGATTTGATCAGAAAGGAACTAGCTCGTCTTTAAATCTCATAGACACATAGTAGGACGTCTTGCTTTCATTCATTCATTCATTCAGTCACTCAAGATGTATTTCCTGCCTGTGTCTTTGGCACAGAGAGATGCCCAAGGACACTTTGATTCAGTGTGCCTGGCTCCTGGTGGGCTCAGGATCAGCATTTGTGTTTGTATGAATGTAAAATGGGCTTCCCAAGTGGCGCTAATGGTAAAGAACTCATCTGCCAAGGCAGGAGATATAAGAGCTGTGGGTTCAATCCCTGGGTAGGGTAGATCTCCTGGAGAAGGCAATGGCAACCCACTCCAGTATTCTTGCCTGGAGAATCCCATGGAAAGAGGAGCCTGCTGGGCTACAGTCCATGGGGTCGCACAGAGTCAGACACGACTGAAATGACTAAACATGCACATGAATGTAAAATACATTCAGGCATGAGAAAACTGTCTCTTCTCAAGTGGAGATTTAAAAGATGGATAAAGATAGATGCAGGAAAATCAACAATCAGAGCAAGTTTCATGGATTTTTAAGAGTCTACATGCATATTATTATGGGAGCCAGAGTGGAAGCATCCCAGTTCAGAGATGGAAGGTGTAGCAAATGCTTCTCGAAGGATATGATGGAGATGAGTCTTAAAGGAGAAGTTGGAGTGAATTAGGGGGAATCTAAAACAGAGGGAAAGCATGGAGATCAGGGAAAGAAAGAACACAGAGAAGACTCCTTTGAGTGACCTATGTGGGTGGTGGGGATTCAACAGAAACTGGAGCTAGAAATGAGGTTGCAGATATACAGACAAGAAAAGGGAATGTCAGGTAAAATAGCTTGGATTTGATTCCTTAAGGAATGAGAAGCCATTGAAGAGTTCCAGGAATGGGGATGAAACGGTCAAATCTGGGCTCTACAAAGAGTATTCTGACCACTGAACAGCAAATGCATGGGAGAGAAATGATGGAGACAGGGAAGAGCAAAGATGACCGCAGACAACCACAAATGAGATGACAAAGCAGGGGAGACAAAGCAGAGATGGAGCAGGGCAGACGGACTCAGGGACCCACTCCTCAAGCTACTTTTCTGCATCAGTAAGGATGCTAACGGTTCTAATCTTCATGTGTGCCATATTTCTCGGGTCCAGTGCAAACTCATTGATGTTTACATTTTTATTTTAATAGGACTCTAAAGACCACACTCTCTCCTCACCATGAGAAAGAGATGAGTAATTATATGAAAGATGGAAACTGTTTTTGTGTCTGGAGAAGGCAATGGCACCCCACTCCAGTACTCTTGCCTGGAAAATCCCATGGATGGAGGAGCCTGGAAGGCTGCAGTCCATGGGGTCGCTGAGGGTCAGACACGACTGAGCAACTTCACTTTCTCTTTTCACTTTCATGCAATGGAGAAGGAAATGGCAACCCACTCCAATGTTCTTGCCTGGAGAATCCCAGGGATGGGGGAGCCTGGTGGGCTGCCGTCTATGGGGTCACACAGAGTTGGACACGACTGAAGCGACTTAGCAGCAGTAGCAGCAGCACTCTGTGTCATGAGAATGCTGAAGTGGTCAAATTAAAGAAGCAAAACTTCTATCTAGGATTATACTGTTGGACTAGAAATACATTCAAGCAAAACAAGGCCTACTATGAACTTCATATGTGCCAAGCTCTTGAGTCCAGGTTATGGGAAAAAATGTTAATGATGATGATGATGACCATTAATAAAGCCCTTTGTATTGCACACCCACTAAATCCTTATAAGGACTCTGAGTAATATATTATTATCTCCATTTGCCAGATGAGAAAACTGAGGCTCAATCAAGGAATGACTTATTCACAGCCACACTGCTCTTAAGAGCTACAGCCAGAATGTGACTCCAGCCTGGGGTCTTTCTACTACCCCATATTCTATAGGCTTTCTCTGGGGCATCATCTTTAGTGGTCTCCCCTTTCTATGGGATCCCTTATTAATCATCTTAAGGATTCAAAAATAAATTTCAACGAACAGTATCAATGAGCTTCTGCTGGTTTTCCAAGAAATTGTCTGCTGTCTTTGAGGGAACAGAGAAAGAATGAAAGAAGGAGATAGCATGATTCCCAATACTAAACAGCCTAAAGTCTGGGAAGGGGGACCGTTTGCTGAGTTCTAAAATGCAAGCCCAGGATGTCACTGGTGGTCCAATGGCTAAGATTTTGAGCTCCCAATGCAGGGGACCTGAGTTTGATCCCTGGTCAGGGAACCAGATCCCACATGCCACAACGAAGGGTTCACATGCTACAACGAAAGATCCTGTGTGCCACAACTAAGGCTCGGCACAGCCAAATAAATAAGTGAAAAAATAATAAGTATTTTTTTTAAAAAAGAGTCCTCCTCTTCCTCGTACAAGAGAGGGAGACACCTTTTAAAAATTCAACCCACCTCTGAAGCCAAAAGGCCTGCTGTGTAAATTCTGATTCCCCCTCTTTAATAAAAAATTTTTTAATTCAATGTAATTTTAAAGGTTACATTCCATTTTCAATTATTACAAATTTTTGGCTATTTTTCCCGTGTTGCACAATACATCCTTGAGCCTGTCCTATATCCAGTAGCTTGTACCTCTCACACCTCCAGGCCTTTTTGCCCATCACGCCCTCCCCACTGGTAGCTACTGGTTCGTTCTCTCTGTTGTCCCCTTCTTTTTCGCTGTATTCACTAGTTTGTTGTATTCTTTAGATTCCACATGTAAGTGATACCACACCGCATTTGTCTTTTCTTCCATTTGACTTATTTCAGCTATCATAATACCCTCCAAACTCACTGAATCCTGTGTCTCCTTCTTACTAGGTGCTTGCTCTTGAGTAAATAACATTAACTCTGTGCTTTGCCTCTCTTTGGTAAAATGGGGATACTAATAGTGAATCCTTATGGAGCTGTCTCAGAGAAGGCAATGGCACCCCACTCCAGTACTCTTGCCTGGAAAATCCCATGGACAGAGAAGCCTGGTAGGCTGCAGTCCATGGGGTCGCTAAGAGTCGGGCACGACTGAGCGACTTCACTGTCACTTTTCACTTTCATGCATTGGAGAAGGAAATGGCAACCCACTCCAGTGTTCTTGCCTGGAGAATCCCAGGGACAGAGGAGCCTAGTGGGCTGCCGTCTATGGGGTCGCACAGAGTCGGACATGACTGAAGCAACTTAGCAGCAGCAGCAGCATGGAGTTATCTGTGGAATAAATTAGGCAAAGCATATAAAGTTCCTATCACCATCCTGAAAATACATGTCCAATTATATTTGTTATAACAGTTATGGTATATGGGCTATTATTACCGTTACTGTTATTTGAAAGAGACGTAACTTGCATGAGAGTGTACAGTGGATGAAGGGACATTTTCCAGAAAAAAAAGCAAAGAGTCAAAATCTAGCCTGGGAGGAGACAAGCAGGCTGAGGGAGCAGAGAAGAAACTTGACTCATCACACCCACAATCACACACTAGGCTTGGAAAATAACACACTGGTCCGGGGGGGAGGGTAGGAAGGGCACAAAGGATTTCTCGCTGAACTGCGTCTTCCAAGTCTTGAACTGAGCTTTTTTTTTTTTTTGGATAAAATGTTGTCTTTTTCTATTTGCATATTGTCTTTCTTTAAATTTATTTTTAATTGGAGGATAATTGCTTTACAATATTGTGTTGGCTCCTGCCATACAATAACTTGAATCCTCCATAAGTATGCATATGTCCCCTCCCTCTTGAACCTCCTCCCCACCCCTCCCACCCCTCGAGGTTGTCACAGAGCACCGGATTGAGCTCCTTGTGTTCTAAAGAAACTTCCCAGTAGCTAGCTATTTTACATAGGTAAGGTAAATGTTTCAATGCTATTCCCTCAGTTCGTCCCACCCTCTCCTTCCCCTGCTGTCTCCAAAGTCCGTTCTCTATTCCTGCCTTGCAAATAGGTTCCTTAGTACCCTTTTTCTAGATTCCATATATATGCATTAAGATACAAAATTGGTTTTTCTCTTTCTAACTTCACTGTATAACAGGCTCTAAGTTCATCCATGTCACTAGAACCAACTCAACTGCATTCCTTTTCATGGCTGAATAATATTCTACTGCTCATACGTACTACAAATTCTTTATCCATTCATCTATTGGATTGAACTTTGCTACTGATTTGTCTGAAGTCGCTCAGTAGGATAGTCACTTATGTTTTCAGCTCAACCAATCACATACAAACACACTGCTCAAAGCCAGAACTGGAGTCAACAACCACCTGAGTCAGAGAAAATAGAAAGCCAGGCCACAGAGATCACCTCTTGTCCCTTTCAACTATCACAGCCCCCCTCCACTCCCTGTTGACACAGCTAACTCATGATTCACTGAACTCTCGTTACCCACTCGCAGAGCAGAAATCATTTCTGAGTCAATATGAATATCTCAGATGAAAAAGGGAACCGTTGCTTGTGAGCTTGGTTCTTCAAATACCCCAGGGGTTGACTGGGCTCTCTCCTCGAGGAGACTGCAAAACTGTAAGAATCCAAATGAAATGCAAGAATCGAGTGTGACTTTGATCATGATAATCATGATGATGATGATGAATGTGCTTCCTTCTGCTGCTGTAATAACTCACCAGCGACTTCGTGACTTAAAGTAATGCAGCTGTGCTCTCTTACAGTCCTGGAGGTCAGAAGTCTAAAATCAGTGCCACTGACCTAAAGGCAAGGTGTCAGCAGGGCTGGCTCTTTCTGCAGCCTCTGGGGGGCAATCTGGCCCCTTGTTGTTTTCAGCATCCAATGGCCACTTGAATCCATGGCCTTGTGGGCTGTTTCTCCACCTTTGAAATGCATCACTCCAGTTTCTGCTTCTGCGATCACACTGGTTTTTCCTCTGACTCTGACACGCCTGCCTCCCTCATATGATACGGACTCTTGTGACTATGTTGGGCCCATTGGGATAATGCTGGATAATCCTTCTCAGTCAACATCCATCACCTAATCACATCTGTAAAGTCCCTTTTGTCATACAACATTAACACAGCAGTGACAGGTCCCAAGGACTAGGATACGGATATATTGGGGGGAATAATGTTGAGTCTACCACAGTGATGATATTCTAAGCAAACACTGTCCATTAAAACTTTCCAAGATGATGGGAACATTTCATATCTGTGCCATCTAATACAGTAACCACCAGCCACATGCAGCTCTTGGGCACCTGAAAGGTGGATAGTGTCCTTGGAAAATTGAATTTTAATTTTACTTCATTTAAATTGATTCAAATAGCTACTATTTAAATAGTAGTGACTATTATATGCAGCAGAGCAGTACTGGGGTCAGCATTAGTCAGCTTCCATGGCACCTCCTGGAGGAGGAAATGGCTACGGACTCCGGTATTCTTGCCTGGAGAATCCCATGGACAGACGAGCCTGGCAGGCTACAGTCAATAGCGTCGCACAGGGTCAGACAGGACTGAAGTGACTTAGCAATAGCAGCAGCATGGCACCAATAGAATCTCTTCTCTTAGGAAAATAAGACTAAATAATGATTATTTTAAATGGATGATCTCTCATACATTTACAAACAGTCACATCATTACAGTTACTAAAGCAGAGAAGTTGACCTAAGATTTTTTTTTTTTTTTTCCTTTTCCTTTTTCAGCACCAAGGACAGAAATACAAAGACTTTTCTGCTTTGACTCCTCTCTGTGAACCTACATTCCTCTTGAATTTTTTACAGATGACTTTTCCAGTATTCTGATTGGTGAATGAATACCAAAGAACTGAATTTTATGCCTGTTTAGATTACGTTGGGAATCAGTGCTAAATGCAGAATGCAGACAAAATCATGCAAAGTAGTCAGTTTATTGTTGAGCTTTTATCCACCTTTCAGCATGGTAAGTTTAATGCTGAAAATTGAGCTGGTTCCATGATATACAAGCATGAAACCCACGGTTCCAACACTAGAAAAGTAAAATAAGTGCACCGAGGAGAATTTTTAGCCTAGGAATTTCTGTGTTGTCAGTCTCTCAGTCACATCCAACTCTTTGCAACCCTGTGGACTATAGCCCACAAGGCTCCTCTGTCCATGGAATTCTCCAGGCAAGAATAGGGCATGAGTAGTCATTTCTTACTCCAGGGAATCTTCCCAACCCAGGGATCAGAGCTGTATCTCCTGCCTCTCTTGCATTGGCAGGCAGATTCTTTACCACTGTGCCATCTGGGAAGCCCAGGAATTAGTAGTATAGACGATATTCATCAATATTCAGGATGATAAAGAGAGACACAAGAGTGGTGGCTAGATATAGGAATTGACTGGATATAGAAAACTGGATAGGAAATTATTGAAATCGAATTACTGAAATTCTTCTCGAAACTTTTGTTGGGTAGGAGTCAATAAGACCCAGTTTCTTCTAAAAATTTGAATGGGAATAAACACTATGGCTAAAAGACTGTTACCTATTAGGATATGTCAGTTTCAGGTGGGGGGACCCCAAGGACTTAGTGGGCCACAGACTCAAATATAGTAGTAATGAAATTACTTTTTAAGAATAAAGAGTCAAACAAAAATATTTTAATACCACATTAAGCAAAAAACTTTAGAGAGACCATTTAAAAACTTACCTTGACCCCAACCCAGTGATCATAAGGAAAGCTAATGTGATCTCTCAGAAGAATTCTGAAAGTCAGAGAGACCACACCACCAGTCTGTCTGATGTTTGGTGTGTCCAGTCCAGCCCTCCAGGGCTGTACCCACTTATGTAGAGACGTATCCCATGAACAGACTGAATCCTAAAGTAAAACCCAAGAATCCCTTTCTAAGGCCATGGACAGGATGACAAGTTATCACAAAGGAAAAATGAAGGATTTGGAGTCAACCAAATGGTCACAGACAGGGAATGGTGGAGTGGACTGGACTTAAGATAGAGGGATGCAGCATCAGCAGACAAGGAGAGATGGGGTGGTAGAGGCTTTAGGAACTAACTTCAGAGGAAATCTAATGATTCACATGTCTTGTTACAGCAAATTTGGAAAACTCAGCAGTGGCCACAGGACTGGAAAAGGTCAGTTTTCATGCCAATCCCCAAGAAAGGCAATGCCAAAGAATGTTCAAACTACCACACAATTGCACTCATCTCACACGCTAGTAAAATAATGCTCAAAATTCTCCAAGCCAGGCTTCAGCAATATGTGAACCGTGAACTTCCTGATGTTCAAGCTGGTTTTAGAAAAGGCAGAGGAAGCAGAGATCAAATTGCCAAAATCCACTGGATCATGGAAAAAGCAAGGGAGTTCCAGAAAAACGTCTATTTCTGCTTTATTGACTATGCCAAAGCCTTTGACTGTGTGGATCACAATAAACTGTGGAAAATTCTGAAAGAGATGGGAATACCAGACCACCTGATCTGCCTCTTGAGAAATCTGTATGCAGGTCAGGAAGCAACAGTTAGAACTGGACATGGAACAACAGACTGGTTCCAAATAGGAAAAGGAGTACGTCAAGGCTGTATATTGTCACCCTGTTTATTTAACTTATATGCAGAGTACATCATGAGAAACGCTGGACTGGAAGAAACACAAGCTGGAATCAAGATTGCCAGGAGAAATATCAATAACCTCAGATATGCAGATGACACCATCCTTATGGCAGAAAGTGAAGACGAACTCAAAAGCCTCTTGATGAAAGTGAAAGTGGAGAGTGAAAAAGTTGGCTTAAAGCTCAACATTCAGAAAACGAAGATCATGGCATCCAGTCCCATCACTTTATGGGAAATAGATGGGGAAACAGTGGAAACAGTGTCAGACTTTATTTTTCTGGGTTCCAAAATTACTGCAGATGGTGATTGCAGCCATGAAATTAAAAGACACTTACTCCTTGGAAGGAAAGTTATGACCAACCTAGATAGCATATTCAAAAGCAGAGACATTACTTTGCCAACAAAGGTCCGTCTAGTCAAGGCTATGGTTTTTCCTATGGTCATGTATGGATGTGAGAGTTGGACTGTGAAGAAGGCTGAGCCCCGAAGAATTGATGCTTTTGAACTGTGGTGTTGGAGAAGACTCTTGAGAGTCCCTTGGACTGAAAGGAGATCCAACCAGTCCATTCTGAAGGAGATCAGCCCTAGGGTTTCTTTGGAAGGTATGATGCTACTTTGGCCACCTCATGCGAAGAGTTGACTCATTGGAAAAGACTCTGATGCTGGGAGGGATTGGGGGCAGGAGGAAAAGGGGACGACAGAGGATGAGATGGCTGGATGGCATCACTGACTCAATGGACGTGAGTCTGAGTGAACTCCAGGAGTTGGTGATGGACAGGGAGGCCTGGCGTGCTTCGATTCATGGGGTCACAAAGAGTTGGACATGACTGAGCGACTGATTTGATCTGATCACTTTATTTCAGATACAGATGAGGAGAAGGGGAGATAAGAAGTGTGGGTCACTTTTTGGTCTCCCCAGATCTCTAACTGATGGGTCTCTAAACCAGGGGTAGGAAAGTAATTCAACCCATCTTACTGAATCCTTAAACACTCAAATATATCTTATCTTCACTGTCTATTAAAGTACTTCAGCAGTATATTTTTAGACACTTTTCAAAATGTGTGATGATGAAGAGATTGGCAGTAGGTTTTTTCAGGCCACTTCAAGGAAAAAAAGGGTACTGAAATGGTGGTCTACATTTCCACAAGTTGTCAGGACAGCAAAGATGCCTAGGTGTCAGAGCAAAACCACCCAAGGAAAAAAATGCAGAGCTGCTTCTGCAAAAATGTGGGATCAGATTTTTATTTACCATGGTTTCCTCTCTTTGAGACTATGGGAAAGCTCCTTTTACCAAGGCTAGAAGCTCACGAACGAGTCAGGTGTCAAGGCTATCAGAACTCTACCTTTGGCCATGAGTTCTAATAGACACTCTGCAAACCTACTTTTGCCAGTGGTAGCACTCAATAGAGCACTGCAGCCTCCCCAACCCACCCGAGCTAGCACATCCAAGATCAGAAGCTGCATGGCTATTACCATGAATGTCTGGGCCCTTAGACAAAGCGTCATCCTGTTTTCAGTAATGAGAAAAGCATCTGCGTTGAAGAAGGAGAAAAAGTCCAATCAGACATCTCTGCCAATTTATTCTGGCTCGTATGACTGACTGAAACTCTGTAACCCTCTGTGTTCCAGAACTAGCCCCTTGGCCACATGGTAGGGATGTTCCGGTAAACACAACTGGGACACAGATTTTACAGGGGGAGAGAAAACAGAGAAACACTGGCAGGCACAAACCCACCTTCTAGTCTATTCCAAGGAGCATTTGGGGGAGAGACAGGTCTGCAGTAAGACCCCAAGAGTCTTACCCTTTACGCTCTCTGACCTTGGACAATATATTGTGTGCTGAGTGTGCCTAGTTGCTCAGTCGTGTCTGACTCTTTGCAACCCCATGGACTGTGGCCTGACAGACTCCTCTGTCCATGGGATTTCCCAGGCAAGAATACTGGAATGGGTGGCTACTTCCCCCTTTCAAAACACTGCACACATATATATCATCAAAAGATGGAAATAACATCTCTATTTTGATGTGATAAAGAACAGATTAAGGAAATGTGCATAATTCTGTCTCTAAACCTCAGATTTTCCATTTCCAAAATGGGAATATGAGGGTAGCTACTACATTGGATTATTTTGAAGATTAAATGGGATTAGGTATACAAAGTGCTTAGCATTGCCACCTGGCACATATTAAGAGATTAATCAATGTTAGCAATCTTAAGAACAAATATTAAACAACTGTTCAACAGGATCTCAGGCAGCTCTTGGCATTCAGTAGATGCTTAATGAAAGGCAGGTTCTATATTACTCAGACATTAATATTGCTGAATAATAAAAGATTTCAGCCAGAGACTCCCTAATATTACCTCATAGGGCAGCCTTCGTAGAGACAGGACACAGAGTAAGATGAGACAGGTAGAGGCAGTTGATCAGAGAAATCTGGACAGAGTGAGGAAAGCAGACCCAGGAAAAGCAGACACAAACACGGAAGTGAAATTCACAGCACAAGATCTCAGGCGGACAGACACAGATAGTGACATAGCTGCATAGATATAGATAGACAGATATACACACACACATAGAGTGTGTGTATATATTCCCTTGTGGCTCAGATGGTAATGAAATCTGCCTGCAATGCGGAAACCTGGGGTTCAATCCCTGGGTGGGGAAGATCCTCTGAAGAAGGGAATGGAAATACTGCAGTATTCCTGCCTGGAGAATTCCAAGGACAGAGGAGCCTGGCGGGCCACAGTCCATGGGGTTGCAATGAGTCAACAAGACTGAGCAACTAATGCTTTCGCTTTCATATCTATATATAGCTATGTGTTTCTATCTATTTAAACATTCATCCATTCATCCACTTGCCCCTTTACACATCCATCCATCTATCCATCTGTCTATCACTCTTTCTATCAAACTATGAATCCTAGGAGAGAAAGGAAAAGGCAAAAAAAGAGAGAGAGAGAGAGGAAAAGGAATTGCACAGCCAGCTCTTGGGCCAGCTCAGAACTCCATCGAGCTAAGTGCACGCACTGCGAACCAGCACCCCTTCTGCCTGAGGGTATTAGCGCTACCGCAGATGAAGATGTAAGGGCGACCAGCTCATCAATCACAGTCACGCGGGGACACGGGAGCCAGGCAAGAGGATTAGCGGTGCAGCCCGCCCAGACCTCTTCCTCTCACAGCTTCCCTTTAATTAAACATCACCTCCAGTGCTTACTTCCGGCCGAGATGCCCCCGCACCCCCACCCCTCCATTCCCAAGGCCGGCCTCCTGTAATCTAGGCTTCAGAGTTAATTAGAAAAGAGGTTCTGGGAAAAAACCACACAGACACACACACATATCCATTCCAAAGGGTGGGAATCCCTGAAGAGAAATGATTGGATGCTGGTAATAAAGATTTGCTTTTCCTTGGAATTGAGATTGACTATTAAATGGCCTTCATTAAGCTGCAGCTTTTTTTCTACCCAGGACCTCTCCAATAAAGCTATGTGAGGTCTTACTGAAGAAGCTTTTAGCTTGAGAGTGGGGAACGAAGGGGGCCCTTTGAAAGGCTGTGTCCAGATCACCCAGGAGAACGTTTGTGTCTGCCTTGAGAGGGCTGAGGGGAGGCGAGTGCAGGGGAGGGTTCCTGTGTGTGCTGTGCAGTCTGGGCGTGAGTTTCCACATGTGTGAATATGAGTGGATTTTCCTGGATGGTTTGTCTTTGTGCAGGGGAAGGGGGAGGGAGGGAGAGACGGCTCCTAGAGGGAGGGAGCTGACACTCCTAGAGCACAGAAGCCGATGCTTCCTTTCAGGAATGTTCATCCATTCATTCATTTATTCAGCCAGTATGCATCGGTCTCCTATCTCATGCCAGGCCAAGGACTCTGTGCTGGGCACAGAACAGGATAAATTCCTCAGCTGCCTGTGGAGTGCCTGTGAGGAAAGCAGGCAAGTAACTGACCCACAAACGCATAGATGGAGAATATGATGAGCTAGAAGTGTGATGAGGACAGGCACAGAATGGGAGTGATGGGGGCTGCTCTCTGAGATGAGGGAGTCAGAGGAGGAGAAGCCACATGGAATGCAGTAGTGTTAGTCACTCAGCCGTGTCCGACTCTTTGTGACCCCATGGATGGAGCCCACCAGGCTCCTCTGTCCTTGGAATTCTCCAAGCAAGAATACTGGAGTGGGTTGCCATTCCCTTCTCCAGGAAATCTTCCCAACCCAAGGATCGAACCCAGGTCTCCTGCATTGCAGGCAGATTCTTTACCGGAAGCCATGTGCAAATCTAGGGAAAATAAGGCCCAGGGAACTGCAAGATCAATGCCTTGAAGTGAGGTATGTATTTGGAAGGATTTAGGGGCAGCAGTGAGGAGGCAGAATGAGGCTTATGGGGCAGCCAAGGACTTGCATGTTGGAATTCTGACTCTTGGCTGGCTTGTCTCTTAGAAACAAGAGACAAGTATCTGTGCAGCCCCCGATGCCTCAGCTTGAGGTTCTCCTTCCTAGCCTCTGCAGGGAATCCCACCCAGAACACGATGGATGACTTCACTTCTACACTAATATTGGCCTGGCTTCCATGCAATGAACTCACCTTATGTGAACTGGACACCATGTGTGCCAAGCATACCACTTTCCCCCCCAAATCTTCAAATGACTACTCTACAGGAGAAATGCAGTCCACTTACAGTTCTGGACATGAATCTCAAAGAACTCAGATGGCTAGCTCTAGGTTACTAAACACCGATAAACTGCCAGCACAAAAAGAGAAGGACACACAGTGCAATGAAAGTACAAACAAGCCAAGCATGCTAGAAAGCAGAAGTTGGCAGCATTTTTCTGTGACGAGCCCAAGGTAAATAGACACCTATAAACTTTCAGCTTTGCCAGACTTAGAGCACCTCTGTTGCAACCACTCAAGTTGGCCGTTAATAGCCAGAAAGCACCATAGATGTGTGAGTGAATGAGTGTGGTTGAGGATCAATAAAACTTTATTTGCAAAAGTAGATACAATTGTATGAGTGTGGCTGAGTATCAATAAAGCTTTATTTGCAAAAGTAGGCAGCGGGCCAGATGTGGCCCACAGGCTGACATTTGCTGTTGACTATCTGTAAGTTCAGAGGCAAACTGATTTGGGGAAACACAAACGATAGTCAAGGGATTTCATGTTCACATAATAATAAAAAAAAAATAGATATTAGTTAGATATATGCAAATGTAGTCTTCTATTTCAAGCCTCTCCTTATAATCCCTTGCCTGGGGGAGTGGGGACACCCCATTTGGGAGCTGTGAGATTCTTCTCCCTGAGTTCATTCACCTCATTCCCTGTCATGTCTTAAAACTAAAAAAAGCATACGTGGGAGGCTGAGGCATCCAGTTGGATTCCGGGAAAGCCTATTAGGCGTGTTAATCCATTTGTAATTCAACAAGAAGAAGATGAAAGCACAAGGCAAAGAGCAGAAGGTGGGAATATGTCTTCCAGAAACATGTGAGCAACCGTGCGGGGCAAGGCAGACCATTAGAGGCCACACTCAGTCCGCCTCGAAAACAGTGAGGGGAAGAGGACACGTGGGTGTGCAGTTCAGTGTGCCTGTGTGTATACAGAATTAGTCACTGCAGCTGTAAACAGATCACAGTGGCCATCACAAGCAACAGTGAATATACACGTCAATGGCATGTAACAAACACACATGCAATGAGCATATATGTCAAAGGATACGTGTTGAACAAATGTTCATTAACCAGCCTAAGTACAGGGGGTGAGAACTCCTTTCTACAGGGGTGAGTATGACTTATCTTTATATATCTAAGGTGAATTCTCTGATATTTTAAAAGTATGATGATTTAATGCTAGGAAACTTAAACTTGCATACAAATTTTGATGTGTAAGACATATAAAAATTCACCTTGAATGTGGAAATCCAGACAGTATCTCACTCCTCAACAGTTTTGAGCAAGTCAAAAGATATTAGTTGGGACACATGTCTTGCTTAGGACACTAACATCATCATCACTCATCTGAGTGTCTGAAAGTTGCCATTAAACCAGAAAAAGCAAAGGTCAGAAGGTCTTATGCTGAATTGATATTAGGGACACTGTTAAAAACAAAGCCAAACAAAATATTACACATGATGCCCCATGGCTGGTGGGCAGTGCAGCCACCGATCACTCTAGAAAACAGTACTGCCATATCTTATAAGGTTAAACCTATACTTGTCATGTGACCCAGCAGTGCCCTTCCAAGGATTTACCTAAGAAAAATGAAAACTCATGTCCACACAGAGGTGTATGCTGAAATCTCATTGCATTCATACCTGCCAGAACCTGGAAACCAATGTCCATCAACTGGAGAATGGATAAACAGATGGTGGTATATCCATGTCACGGAATATTACTCAGCAGTGAAAAGGACTGTTGATAAACATTTCATGGATGCATATCAAAAATATTATGTTAAGTGAAAAAAGTCAAACATAAAAAGCTTTGTACAGTATTATTCCCTTTATATGAAATTCAAAATGATAGAGAGAGAATAGATCAGTGGTTGCCAGGGGTTGGGAATTTGGGGGTAAAATAGACTGAAAATGAGCTTAAGGAAACTTTTAAAATGAAGGACTATTCTCTCTCTTGATTAAAGTGAAGGTCACAAGATTGTATAGAATTACCAAGAGTCCTCAAGCTGTACATGTAAATAAATCAATCTTATTGCATATAAATACTAACTTAAAAAAAAAAAAACAAAAAACCCTAATGTGTGGTCTCCACTGCAAACCAGTTTAAGAAGAATTTCTCAGAATGAAAAGCAACTGGTTTTACTATTCCCACGTCTGTTTCTCAATCCTGGCACACAACCATCTGACCCCAGTAACCTGTTATCCTGGGTTGGATGTAAATCCAACACCAGGATTTCCCTGAGAGTAGAGTGGATAAGAATTCACCTGCCCATGCAGGGGACATGGGTTTAATCTCTGGTCTGGGAAGATCCTACATGCCTTGGAGCAACTAAGCCCACGCGTCATAACTACTGAGCCCGCCTGCTGCAGCTACTGGAGCCTGTGGGTCTAGAGCCTGTGCTCTGCAACAAGACAAGCCAACGGGACTCCAGCTCACCACAACGCAAGAGTAACCCCTACCTGCTGCAACTGGCAAAAGCCCCTCTCAAAGCAACGAAGACCCAGTACAACCAAAAAACTTATAAATAAATCATAAATCCAACTCCAGAAAAACATCTTTGAAATATCAGCATTTCCCCAAACGTATGGCACTAAAGTAATACCCTGATAGCAGTCATTCCCAAGACCACTGCCCTTCTACTGGGTGGGCCAAACAGTTTCTTTGGGTTTTTCCTTTACATCCATCCAACCTGACACATCCTTAACCCAGGGAATGTATAAGGAGGTGACAAAGTTGGCATCACAGGCTTGGGGATAAATGGTATGAACACAACATCTACTGCCTACTGAGTGCTTACTGGATCCTAGGCACTGCACTAAGTGCTTACTTAATATCACAGCCTTTTATGTTCATGAGAACTCTATGAATAGATATACATTACTGTCCTCCTTGTATAGATGAAGGAATTAAAGCTCACATATATTCTTTATGTATGAAGAATATACATAACCTGTCCAAGTTCACATACCCAGTAAGGCTGAGCTGGGACAGAGTTAGGTGTGCCGGATTCTAAAATCACCACTTTTAGGACTTCAAGTCTCCAGCAGAGCTCCGGAGGGACTCAAAAGAGTTCAGCAAGTCTAGATACACAAACACATCACAGCTAATCAGTGAGGGCTGTGCATAACATCCTGTGGAGAAGGAAATGGCAACCCACTCCAGTATTCTTGCCTGGGAAATCCCTAGGACACAGGGGCCTGCAGGGGGTGGGGGGTGGGCTACAGTCCTGGGGTCACAAAGAGTCAGACATAACTTAGCGACTAAACAAGAAACTGCTTCTGTAATTACAACGCAGCCCCGTTACACTTGGGGGAACTCAGGTAGAGTGGCTTCCCTTTCCTTCCATCATCGGGCAGGCCGCGGTGCCCAGGAGATGCACTATTTTGGAAGCCAGTTTGGAAGTTAACCCTTCCTTCAAATAATTATAGACGGTTCAATCCTGAATGAGATCCCGCATACAGCAACAACAGCAAATACCTCCTACTGAAAAGCGATCAGTGATTCCTCATACCACACTTACAAGACTGCTCTGACTATTATAAGAAATAGGACTTGGAGGTCACTTGGCTCTGTGTCTTCACATAGCAAGGACTAGTAATAGTCATGATAGCTACAAGTCTTCCTGCTTTCTGGTAAGAAAAATAATATTTTAGCACCTACCCTGTAGGTAGTGGGCTTCCCAGGTGGTGCTAGGGGTAAAGAACCTGCCTGCCAATGCAGGAGATGCAAAGAGACGTGGGTTTGATCCCTGAGTCCAGAAGATCCCCTGGAGGAGAGCATGGCAACCCACTCTATTCTTGCCTGGAGAATCCCATGGACGGAGAAGGCTGGCAGGCTATAGTCAATAGCACTGCAAACAGTTGGAGACGATTAAAGGGATTTAGCATGCATGCAAACTGTAGTGTAGCAGAAGGAATTTTTTTCCCCAGGTGCATCTGAGATCTGGGAAAGCCGATACATGGGGCTAAACACCTTACTAGACCTCACCTCCAGGGGCAGGCCTCTTCCAACCCAGGATAAAGTCTACAAAGAGATCATTGCAGGCAAATCCGTCCTCCTCTCAGATCTTGTTTCTGCAACAGCTGAGCCCATCCCCTGTGCATGATGTTCAGGATTTGGGGACAGAACATCCCGAGTGTGTGGGAGGACACATTTGCATAGAGGTGGGTGGGCAGGGGCTTAGCAGAACATCCAAGAACACAAGCAAACACACCCAGGAAGGAAAATTCCTTCATTGCTCTGGGCTCTCACCCCCAGCAGGGATGCCTGTAGGGAGTGACCAAGGTCACCTGGCCCGACATCCTCTCCCCACTGGGTTCTCTAGTGAAGCGGATCCAGAAATTGTGTCTCTGAGTCTCAGCAGTGTCTTTAATGATTGCTTCCCAAAACAAACCCCAGGCAATCAGAGGAAAGAGAAGAGCAATGCTAGTAGCTGACTCTTGATAAAATAAAGAACCAGAAGGAAGTTAATGGGGATTGAAGAGACGCAAAGAGAAGATGAGGAATAACTCTCTACTGCTTACTACATAATAGTGATGCTGTGTGGGCCAGACACGTCCCTTTGGGCCCTGTATTCCTCACCTGTAAGGTGAGACTGGAACTCTCACCTAATGCCCCTGGAAAGTGTGCAGGTGAGTTAGTCGCTCAGCTGTGTCTGACTCTTTGTGATCTCATGGACTGCAGCCAGCCAGGCTTCTCTGTCCATGGGATTCTCCAGGCAAGAATACTGGAGTGGGTTGCCATGCCCTCTTCCAGGGGATCTTCCCAGCCCAAGGATCGAACCCACGTCTCTTATGTCTCCCACATGGCCACCTGGGAAGCCCTTTTATCTAAGAGGTTGCCCCAGTTCCCAGTGGCTTTGTGTTTCCTCAAATAAGTGCCAAGACCCAGCAGATCATTAATTACAACTTCTACAAATGGTTTCCCACATCGCCTTGCAGGCACGCATGTGCCCTGGGAGGGAAGATTTCTCAGCAGCAGAAAGTGGCCCGTGCTTCTGGCTCTACACAGGGCTCTCAGAGAGGATGCAGCTCATGTGGCACGGAGGCCTTCAGGCAAGAGAGAATCTGCAGCTGAAAATGAGTCTGTGCTGGAAACAAGGAAAGTGATGAAAACAGGGCTTGCAGCTTTGAAGAAGTAAATAGCATAGGAGAGGGGGGAAAAGTATGAGCTGGTGATCATTAGAACACAAAACCTCATGCTTGTTGCACATTTATTTTTCCCAAAGAATTACTGTATCCACTTTCTCATTTGTGGGATTAGGATAAATATTTGCTGAGCATCTATTATGTTCTGGGTCAAGAAGATTCCCCTGGAGGAGGGCATGGCGACCCACTCCAGTGTTCCTGCCTGGAGAATCCCATGGACAGAGGAACCTGGTGGGCTACAGTCCATGAGGTCACAAAGAGTCAGACACAACTGAAGCAACTTAGCACACACGTATGCACTATATTCTAGGGGCTTCCCAGGAGGCGACTCATGGACTGTAGCCTGGTAGGCTCCTCTGTCCCTGGAATTCTCCAGGCAAGAATACTGGAGTGGGTAGCCATGCCCTCCTCCAGGGGGTTTTCCTGACCCAGGGATTGAACCCACATCTCCTGCATTGGCAGGCGGGTTCTTTACGGGCTGAGCCACCTGTGAAGCCCTTTTGAGACATTCCAGTAACAACAATCCCTAACCCTCTGCCTTTCCAAGATATAAGACTGTTGCAGTGATGAGATAAAAAATAACTATATGCAAAGTATTTTTCTCAGTATTTGGCTTATAGCAAGCACTGGTAAAATTAAAATGATATTTTCATTATCCTGATTACCTTGATCCATCACAATCCAAGCTCTAGGAGAAAGTCATTGACATTTTGAAAAAAGGTAGTATCAAGAAATTGAAAGCATGAATGGACATCTCTTCTGCATTCACACAATATATTGTCCTCTGGATACCTCAGTTAAGGTCTGAGCTTGTGAATCCTAGGACAATGTTGGTTGGGGGAAAAAAGCCCTTCTGCTGAAATTTAAGAAGAGCTCCTCACTGTTTAAATTAGGTGGATTTACATGAATGATACTATTTGCTGCCTACCCAGCATCTGCCCCATTGTTAACTTATTAATAGAGTTTCAGTTTATTCAGGTAAAGAGATAATACTATTTAATCTCAGCAAGGTGGGTCCACTTATCCAGATCCAGGTAATGAATAATGATCAATCTAAACTGGTCAGGGTCATCCAATGACTTTTTGCATGTATGCCATCCAGTTTGTGGAGAAGGCAATGGCAATCCACTCCAGTACTCTTGCCTGGAAAATCCCATGGACAGAGGAGCCTGGTAGGCTGCAGTCCACGGGGTCGCTAAGAGTCGGACACGACTGAGTGACTTCATTTTCACTTTTCACTTTTCACTTTCATGCATTGGAGAAGGAAATGGCAACCCACTCCAGTGTTCTTGCCTGGAGAATCCCAGGGATGGGGGAGCCTGGTGGGTTGCCATCTATGGGGTCGCACAGAGTCGGACATGACAGAAGCGACTTAGCAGCAGCAGCAGCACCCAGTTTGGGCAAATAAGACATAATTTCATGTCTCCTTGAAGGCTTTCCTTCTCAGAAAAAAAGGCAAATCCTTGCAAAAGATAGTAAGTGCTTTACCCCTGTCCTTTTACACTTGAGGCACTGGAGTGAGGACATGAAGCTTGGAACTTCAGCGGCTATTTTGTTACAGTGAGCAGAAAAGTAAAGGCTAGATGCAACCAGAGTGGGTAATGATGAGACTAAACCACTTACTTCAAGGCCTCTTGCTAAAGTTTTTTTCAAAAATTCTTTTTTAGTTAAGTCATTCACTGGTAGTCAGTTTTTAGTTACCCTCGGGTAAAAGAAATGCAAACTGCTTCAATTCCTCAAATTCAGAGCTTTAGGTTTTTGTTGCATTTACTGAGAAGCTGGAAAAATGGCTTCCCAAATCACCTGAATCATTCGTGACTACAATCACTTCAGCTTCCACTGGAAGTCTTCTCATCACATCTCTCTGTGGGTGTGCCAGTGCCCAGAATCTGGAGACCTCAGACCTGGAAGGAACTTCATACAAGAGATGTCCACTCTCCATCCACTGCAAGGGTCACCCCCATGATGAACATTTCAGGATTTCTCCAGCTGGGCAGCTCCGATCCCTAGACCATTTCTGCCTTTAACTTCCCTGACTTCCCCATCCCCTCCCCACCAAATAGCCTTCCTTTTGGATACAGTTTTCCCTTTGGGCTCCACTGAGAAGGAGTTCCATTTGTTTGCCTATGGTTATGTCTTGTTGTTCTTTAGTCACTAACTCATGTCCAACTCTTTGTGACCCCATGGACTGTAGCCCCCCAGGCTCCTCTGTCTGTGGCATTTCCCAGGCAAGAGTACTGGAGTGGGTTGCCATTTCCTTCTCCAGGGGATCTTCCCGACCCAGGGATGGAACCTACATCTCCCTTTTATCTGTTTTAATAAGACGATACTCTGTCCTCTTAGTATTCTCCATTCTATGTAGCAATCATGCTCTCAGAATATAGAAAACTATTTATATAAAGGTAGTGACACTTTCTATAGATCCTGGGTGAAGTGAACCGCCATCAAAGAATTCTGCTTTACCGATTCATTCTAACAAATTTCTATTATTAAAATAAGTGTGCAGGGATTCAACCCCAAACTTTAATCACTGAATTGCCAAGTGCTCATCCACTTGAAAGGCAACTTTTTCATGTTTTCCATGTCTTTAAATCCACGTGGGGAGAGGGAGGGGTGCAAATTATAGACTTACGAATCAACGTCGAAGTCTCAATTATGTGTAGGAGTCAGAGGTTCAGAAAGTACAGATCTAGGACTAAACAAGGACACAATACCTAAAAGTCTCTGTTAGTCTCTGCTGACGACCCTAAGAAAGACCCTGAACCACCCCTTCACGTTTTTCTAACATCCTTCTGACTGCTGGGTCCATTTTTTCACCTACCTGCCTCCCAGCCGTGGCTTCGGGAAGAGAAGGGAAAAGTCAGATTTGCAGTGGGTGATGCTCTGTCCAATTCCACCTTGAAGTCCGAGGCTAGTCTCCAGGGCTCAGAGAATTAAAACGGATGCAGTGAACTTGACTTGCATGTAGTTACTGCCATCTTAATAAGGTGAGAGCAGCTGGGAGATCCCAGGAACATGTAAGTTGGGCCTTGCCATATGCAGCCAGCCTGGAATCTGTCAAGTTCACTTAGCACATTTTGTCTTTGGGGAGTCAGCCAGGCAATCACGTTCAAGGGGGCAGGAGGGAGAGGCAAGAACATGGGGAGTAAGGGCTGTTGAAATATTGAAGCTCCTGCTGATGTAAAGCCAGATGCATAATCACCCTCCCGCCCCCCACTGGGAAATACTCCTCTCACAGACCCCGGCTGGAGCTGAACACTGACAATGATTTAGGGCTGTTTGGGGGGAAAGAACTGAAATAGCTGGTATGAATATATGTATTTCAGAAGGAAGTAATGAGCACGTTTCTCATGGTCGGTGGATGAAGCTCATTTGCATCCATGTCTTATTTCTGCCCTGAACAACCCAAGAGACAGATATAGCAATTTCAGCATCCACAAGAATGCCTTTTTTTTTTTTTTTTTTTTGAGGTTGGTTTTGTGATCCTCCTGTGCGAGAGATCTTAAGAAAAAAAGGTCCTGGGGAAAAAAAGGGCATGAATTTGGGAAGGAGAGGAATAAAGTAACTGGCTGTTAAAAAGAGTGTTACCCACGGCTGCAGTCTGATAGCAAGGGTGAGATATGCTTCCTGGAAGGGAAGGTGAGCCTGGGACTCCACCCCAGCACAAGTCTACCCTGATGGATGGGGATGAGGGCATCTCGGCAGAGCTTTGGGAGAAAAAGCCAGAATTGAAAATGTAATCTCCATTTCATACTTTCCGCTGATATTCAGCATAAAAGCAAGGCTAGCCCATGGCCAGTCAAATTCAATGCAATTTATATGCAGCCTCATACATCTTTGAGGGGATTTTGTAGGGAGACCAAATCCTACCGACATCCCCTCGTACAGATTTGCTGGGAGGGGTTCAGAGTGATGCTTTGGAGGAGCCTTTCTGGGGAAATGAAGTGAGGGATTTATTTGGTCCAGTTTACAGAATGTGCCCCAACGGTGACATTTCCAGGGGTAACGGGGCATCGTTATCCCTTGGAGATGAGGAGGACTTCATTTTCAAGACGCTGCTCATTTAGCCTTCACTCCAGCAGAGGAACCAACAAAAGCAGCTCAGGCTTGCTTCTAGCATCTTCCAAGTCACGTGAACCTAGGCAGGTTCCTTCACTGCTCTGACTTACTAAGGTTAACGCCATCTAGCAGATCTGATCCTTTCAGATGGTAAAGAATAATCAACACGTGTTCAGTACCCCTGCCAATGCCGGAGATGCAAGAGACGTGGGTTCAGTCTCTGTGTCAGGAAGATTCTCTGGAGGGGCAAATGGTACCCTACTTCAGCATTCTTGCCTGCAGAGTTCCTTGGACAGAGGAGCCTGGCAGGCTACAGTCCATGGGGTCACAGTCAGACATGATGGAACAAAAGCATATATATTCAGAGCTCCACACCTGTCAGACATTTCAAAAGTGTTTTACATACACCATCTCCTTGAATTCAGAAAAGAAAGGGTTAAGGAGACTAAAATCACACCTTATAATTGTTGCAGTGAAGATCTAAACTCAAACAGTCTGACCCCAGAACTTTGTTCATGAGTTACTACATAGCAGCTAACTCTTTGAAGAGAAGCTCTTCACTCAGTTCCTGGCATACACTAGGTGCTCAATAAATGCTACCTCTTAACTGATGGACACTCCTGAGAGTCCCTTGGACAGCAACAGATCAATCCAGTCAATCGTAAAGGACATCAATCCTGAATATTCATTGGAAGGACTGATGCTGAAGCTCCAATACTTTGGCCACCTGATGTGAAGAGCCGGCTGATTGGAAAAGACCCTGATGCTGGGAAAGATTGATGCAAGAGGAGAAGGGGACTACAGAGGATGAGATGGCTGGATGGCATCACTGACTCAATGGACATGGGTTTGGGTGGACTCTGGGAGTTGGTGATGGACAGGGAGGCCTGGTGTGCTGCTGGCCTTGGGGTCACAAGAGTTGGACATGACCGAGCGACTGGACAACAACAATAAACTGGAGGAAGTCACAGACATTTGAATGTTGCAGGTGCTGTATTAGCCACCTGCTCTGCAGGCATGCATGTTCAGTCATGGCCAACTCTTTGCAAACCTGTGGACTGTAGACTGCCAGGTTCCTCTGTCCATGGAAATTCTCAGGACAGAATATTGGAATGGGTTGCCATTTCCTCCTCCAGGGGATCTTCCCAACCCGGGAATCGAACCCAAGTCTCTTGTGTCTCCTGCATTGGCAGGCAGATTCTTACCACTGGGCCACCTGGGAAGTCCCTTTAACACTTTAGGATCACCCAGTTCTCAATTTCATATGGGGAAACTGAGAATCAAACAGGTGGAGTAGCAGCCCCTGGTCACTCGCAGTGAGCAGCCAAGCCAGGTTTTAGACCCCTGAAGCATGATCTTAGTTACGTCTCCATGTACCAGAGTGCCCACCCATGGGGAATTCTGTAAATCTGTGAATCGCTTGGCCCATCCAGCACAGAAAATGGGGTCACAGGGTTTTCCTTCTTCTCTTGTGTTATCCCCCTCCTCAGCTCCCACGAGCCGGCAGACAACAACAGAGAGGAATGAGATACCCCTCCTGGGTCTCTGCATGAAACACAACCTCTTGAGAGGAGCCTCCAGTCATTAAAAAGACACCCATCTGTCTTTCCTAAGCTTCTACAAACTCTCAAAGGACTCCCTGGCTGAGTGAACACTCACTCACTGCACCAAACACCTGGAGAGTGTGGCGATCGTTTAGAGAACAATCGTTAAGACACGCAAGAATCACCAAGGAGGACGATGGTAACTCGGCAGTGGTATCCAGAATTTCTGGAGCCCAAAATAAAGTGTCAGTCGCTCAGGCATGTCTGACTATTTGCGACCCTATGGACTGTAGCCCACCAGGCTCCTCTGCCCATGGGATTCTCCAGACAAGAATACTGGAGTGGGTTGACATGCCCTTCTCCAGGGGATCTTCCCCACCCAGGGATCGAACCTGGATCTCCTGCATTGCATGCAGATTCTTAACCCTGTGAGCCACTAGGAAAGCGTGCAACATAGTAAATAACAGATGAATGAATGAGGGGAAATGGATGAATGGATTTGGCTAACTGAACAGCATTCACAGTAAGAAGTGATCCAGAAAGAGTGCTTCCTGGGCTCAGTAACTAGGGCCCCCTTCCTAACATCTTCAGAGTCATCCTCTCATCTCAACCTCTCCAGAAATCTTAGGAGTTCATTTCTGCTCTCACCTCCATTTCATAGAAATGAAAATTAAGTCTTGGAAAGGCAAAGCACTGCAACTCATCCAAAAACGCACAAGCAATAAGGAGAGAAGCCCATCTGACTCGAGAGCCAGACTCCTCTGAAGCTGGCTGTGCACCAGCTGACGGAAGCACTGTCGGAATTGCATTAAAATAGCCTAAAGGGAGAGTCCACCCTTAATTGTTGAGAATTAGAGGCTTGGATAGATTATCTTTATAGTGGAGCTGAAGTGCACGAGGAAACCCTAAGAGGTAAGCAGAGGCCATTTGTTCAAAGGCGTGAGAGCTGGGAAGATGGGGGTGGGAGGTGGCTTTAATGAAAAGATAACATTGATTTCTCATTAGCATCTCAATTGTTTGCCAGCTAATAGATGGTTCAAACAGTGCTTGAGGTGGTTTAGAAAAAGTTGGAGAGCTACAGGGTGCTTGGGCATTTGACACATACTCTGAAATCACTGTTTTAATCACTGGAGTTGCCTAGGAAGAAAGTCACTGGGAGACCAGAATGAATGTCCAGATTTGACAGATACACACTGCTCGATACAAAATAAACAACCAGGGACTGCTGTATAGCACAGGGAACTATGCTCTATATCTTGTAATAACCGACAATGGAAAATAATCTGAAAAAAAAATATATATATATATAAATGAATCACTGTGTATACTTGAACTAACACAACATTGTAAACTAAGTATATTTCAATTAAAAAAAAAAAGAATGAATGTCCACATGCTCCATTCATGTATGAGGGCAGCAAAGAAGTGGGGGTGGGGGGGATTGATAAATAAGAAAGCACTCTTGGGTTACCTACTGATTCCTTTCTGTCTCTGTCTCTCTCTCTTTTTGGCTCACTCTCTAGTGATTCTGGGCTTAGTTGCTCAGTTGTGTCCGACCTTTGTGACTCCATGGACTGTAGCCTGCCAGGCTTCTCTGTCCATGAGAATACTCTAGGCAAGAGTACTGGAGTGGGTTGCCATACCCTCCTCCAAGGGATCTTCTCAACCCAGGAATCAGACTCAGATCTCCCACACTGCAGGTGATTCTTTATGGTCTAAGCCACCAGAGAAGCCCAGGAATACTGGAGTGGGTAGCCACTATCACTTCTCCAGGGGATCTTCCCAACCAGGAATCAAACCAAGGTCTCCTGCATTGCAGGCAGATTCTTCACCATCCGAGCTACCCGGGAAACCCATTAAATGTAGCCAAATAGAGCATAAAAATATATTACTATCTGAGAAGTTGTCCCAGTAAATTATAATATAGGCAGGCAAAGAGGAAAATAAGTAAATCACTTTTATTACTTACTATATTCCAGGTCCTTTTAAGACTGTGCTTGCTGTAAATAAAACAATATATACTTAAAAGAAGTACCAGCCATGGTATTCATGAATTCATGAATATTCATGGTTTCACTATTGTTCTTATATGTTTATCTAATAATATTTATAGCTAACAAACTGTGGAACGAGTATTCCTCTCTGTGTCTATTGTTTTTAAGGAAATAATGGTTTCATCTCCCTGGACTTGGATCTAATGTAATGTGACCACATGCTATTATTTACATGACTGTGCTTGTGTATTAATTGATTGTCTCTCAGAAGATGCATAAAACGGTAACAGTGGAACCTCCAGGGAATAGAACTGACTTAGGGGAGTGGGGTGGGGAGGAAGCATTTCACAGTAAACCTTATATTACATTGTGTGATAGTCTAAAAATATTTTACATCAAAATAATGTAATGTTTTCTCTGCAAGTTTCATAACACCGTTTTCTACTTTACAGTGCGGCAGTAGTGAAGAAAATTGACTTCCAAATGAGTTAACCCACAAAGAATCAAGTGTGACAGTTGCAAGAAGGTGCTGTGTTAATGGAAAGTTCCTGTTGCTTACGTACGTTCTCCCCTCACAGCACCATGGATTTGGGTTGAAATTCTGTAGACGACTAGCTATGTCTTGTCCTAAAGGAGGAAATGGCCTGTGTCTATCACTCTCTCTCTCTTAAGTATAGTTGATTTACAATGTTATATGAGTTTCTTGTGTACAAGAAAGTGATTCCGTTTTTTTTTTAAACTTTCTATTTTATACAGGAGTATAGCTGATTACAATGTTGTGACAGCTTCAGGTAGACAGCAAAAGGACTCAGCCACACACATACATGGCTTGATTCTCCCCCAAACTTCCCTCCCATCCAGGCTGCCACATAACATTGAGCAGAGTTCCCTGTGCTACACAGTAGGTCCTTGTTGGTTATCCATTTTAAATATACCAGTGTGTTCATGTCCATCCCAAATTCCCCGACTAGCCTTTCCCCTCATCCTTCCCCTGCTGGCAACCATAAGTTTGTTCTCTAAGTCTGTGAGTCTCTTTCTATTTTGTAGATAAGCTCATTTGTATCGTTTCTTTTTAGATTCTGCATATAAGGGATGTCATACATTTCTTCTCCTCTGTCAAACTGAGTGAAGTCAGTCAGTGATTCAGTTATATACATGGGTGTGTGTGTGTGTATTTGTAAATATATGTGTATATGTATCCCATGGACAGAGGAGCCTGGTAGGCTGCAGTCCATGGGGTCACTAAGAGTCAGGCACGACTGAGTGACTTCACTTTCACTTTTCACTTTCATGCATTGGAGAAGAAAATGGCAACCCACTCCAGTGTTCTTGCCTGGAGAATCCCAGGGACGGAGGAGCCTAGGGGGCTGCCGTCTATGGGGTTGCACAGAGTCGGACACGACTGAAGCGACTTAGCAGCAGCAGCAGTGTGTATGTATATATAAAGAGTATGTAGGGCTTCCCTGGTGGCTCAATGGTAAAGAATCTGCCTGTGAACACAGGAGACACGAGAGATGCAGGTTCAATCCCAGGGTTGGTAAGATCCCCTAGAGAAGGAAGTGGCAACCCACTCCAGCATTCTTGCCTGGAGAATCCCATGGACAGAGGAGCCTGGTGGGCTACAGTCCACGGGGTCTCAAATAGTCAGACATGACCGAGTGACTCACTGACAACAGTGAAGAGTATATATGTATATATATCTCATATTCTTTCCATTATGGTTTATTACAAGATACTGAGTATAGTTCCCTGAGCTATATAGTAGGGCCTTGCGGTTTATCTATTATATATATAGTAGTTTGTATCTGCTAATCCCAAACCCCTAATTTATCCCACCTTGGTTCCCTTCTGGTAACACTAAATTTGTTTTCTGCATCTGTGAGTATCTCTGTATCTTTTTATCTCTGAATTAAAAGACAAGCAACTTTTTTTTCCTACTGCATGATGGAGAAAAAGAAGATAACTCTTTTGATTTTTTTTGTTCCTAGTGTCAGACATCAGGCTGGGTGTGTTGAAGCTGAGATGCTGGTCACAGCAGTTAAGTTGTGTCAAACACACGCTAAATGGGTTTTGCCACTTTTTCACCTCCTGTCTCCTCTGTACCCTGGGACACAGCCAGCCCCACACTCCTTTTGATCGGCTGTTTGAGCCCTTACTGAACGGGGCCGACACTTGACCTGAGGAAGCAGGAAATAACACAAAATATAGGGCATGCCAAACTGGTGACATCCCTTCTCAGCTGGAGTGACAGCCACGCTGCGGGGTAGACCCTGGAGCTCCCAGACAGAAGAGAATCACCCATCACTTTTAAGGGGAGGCGACTGAGGTCTTAACCTCATCTGTCTCTTCCACTTTAAATACATCCATCGAGGACAAGAAACTTCAAATCACGGATGGAACTTCAAATCATGTTTGAGTTCGACCTCTCTGGATTTTCCCCATTCTGGATACAATATGCACAGCTCTAAGTGTAAAAGAGTCATCTCTGCTCCCTTCCAGAATTTATTATAAATTAGGGAATATCATGACTCATTCCTTGAAGAGTCTGAGTAAGGTCTGGCTATAAACTGGATCAAAGGCTCCAAACTTGTGTGTTTTAATGAGCACAGTTCACGCATGTTAACAGGACTAACAGCAATAAAACAAGTCACAGTACATAAGCCAGTTCCAACTCTTGAGAGAGGCACTGGGTCAGTATCTACCCAAATGCAAAGTGTTTGTACCATCTGGGCTTCCCAATGGCACAGTGGTAAAGAACCTGCCTGCCAATGCAGGAGACACAAGAGACACAGGTTTGATCCCTGGGTTGGGAAGATCCCCCGGAGAAAGAAATGGCAACCCACTGCAGTATTCTTGCCTGGAGAATCCCATGGACAGAGGAGCCTGGTGGGTTCAGTCCATGGGGTCACAAAAAAAAGTAGGACAAGACTGAGTGATTAAGCACACACACACATATAATATCTACCAAAATGCAAAGTGCTTTAAAAATTTTAGCCCAGAAGTTCTCCTTCAAAGAATTTATCTCATGGATATGCTCACAAAAGTACTCTAAGACACTGCAGCTCTGTTGGTAATGATCAAAGCTAAACATCCTCCCCAATGAAGAGCAGTTAAATAATGCTATCTCCACGCTACGGATGAATAGGCACCATTAAAGAGTGTGGCCATGTATATTCACTGATTATAGAAAGTTCCCCCAAGAATGGTTGCAAACACTTAAGATGAAGTTAGTGGGGTTACCTCTGCAAAGAGGAATTTTTAATTTTCATTTTATTCCTCCCTTTCCCCTGTGAGCTGTTTGTGTATTATTTTTATATTTACAAGGTCAACAGTATCCATTTTGGCAGTAAGACCTTAGGAAAGTTTTGCATTGATTTATTTTGCTAAAATACTAAGCATAACTTTTTAAAGCACAAAAATGTCAAGCAAAATATACTCCCCGATGCCCCACCCTTGACTCCATTCCTACTCTCTGCTCTGTGTCAGTTTAACCCTGTGTTTTCCCTCTGCCCTGAACTCCTGCTCTATAATCACATGCTCACCAACTGGACTGGATGCTGTTGTTGTTTAGTCACGAAGTCATGTCTCTTTGCGACCCCGTGGACTATAGCCCACCAGGCTCCTCTGTCCATGGGATTTCCCAGGCAAGAATACTGGAGTGGGTTGCCATTTCCTCCTCCACGGGATCTTCCTGACACAGGGATTGAACTCGCAATTCCTGCATTGCCAGGTGGGTTCTTTACCACTGAGCCATCAGGGAAGCCCATTGGAATCAATAGTAGGAATCAAATTGTATTTCTTGAGACATCTGTTCAGGCCCATCCTCATCTTTTTATATATCCACCCACTCTCCATCCATCCATCCATCCACCTATCCACCCATCCATCCATCCATCCATCCACCCATCCATTCATCCATCCATCTATCCATCCATCCATCCACCCATCCACCCATCCACCCATCCACCCATCCATCCATCCACCCATCCATCCATCCACCCATCCACCCATCCACCCATCCATCCATCCATCCATCCATCCATTCACCCATCCATTCATCTATCTACCCATCCATTCATCCATCCATCTATCTATCCATCCATCCACCCATCCATCTATCCATCCACCCACCCATCCATCCATCCGTCCATCCACCCATCCATCCATCCACCCATCCACCCATCCACCCATCCATCCATCCATTCACCCATCCATTCATCTATCTACCCATCCATTCATCCATCCATCCATCCACCCATCCATTCATCTATCCATCCATCCATCCATTCATCCATCTATCCTATGAATCATTCATTACAAATATTGTGTGTCCTGTGAGCCAGGCACAGTTCTAGATCATGGAGAAATAAGGGTGAACCACTTACTGTCATGGAACCTGTACTTAAGAAGCTGAGAGTCTAGTATGAAAGGTGGATGGGAACATAAGTTTTCACGCTTCTGTGGGATAAGCACACTTTGACAGAGGGGACCCCCAGACACTCCTGGGTGATACAATCGTGTCAAGAAAGACCTTGTGAAACCAAAGGAGGAAGAAACACAAGTGTCCATGAACAGACAAACAGATGAACAAAATGTAGTATAAACAAGTTGTCCCAAAAGTGTCTTGGGAGGATTACTGATACCCAACTGCAGAACTGACCACAGAGACCAACATTCAAGGATGCCCAAATCCCTCACAGTTGGTTTCAGTTTCCATGGGTCCCACATCCACAGATGGGAAGGGTCTACTGGATACACATTGGAATATTACTCAGCCTTGAAAAAGAAGGAAATCCTGGCACATGCTTCCATCTAGATGAATCTTGACGACATCATGCTGAGCAAAATAAGCCACTTCTAAAAGGACAAATCATGTGTGAGTCCAGTTTCATGAGGTACTTAGAGCAGACAGATTCACAGAAATAGGAATGGTAGTTGCCAGGGTCTGGCAGACTGGGAGCCAGGAAACTCGTGTTTGATGGATATAGAATTTCCATTTGGGAAGATGAAAAAGTTCTGGAGATGGGTGGTGGTGTTGGTTGCCCAACAATGTGAGTACACCTCATGTGTATTAACTGTACACTTAAAAAGATCTAAGAGGGCAAATTTGAATATTGGTTCAATATTGGTTCATTAATTGTGAGTGATGTCTCACAATAATGTAAGATATTGACAACAGAAGAAACTGGGTTGAGAGTACACAGGATTTCTGTACCATGCTGGCAACATTTTTTTAAATCTAAGTAAGTAAGTGAAGTCGCTCAGTCGCGTCCGACTCTTTGCGACCCCATGGACTGTAGCCTACCAGGCTCCTCTGTTCATGGGATTGTCCAGGCAATAGTACTGGAGTGGATTGCCATTTCCTTCTCCAGCAGATCTTCCTGACCCAGGGATCAGACCCGGGTCTCCCGCATTGTAGACAGACGCTTTACCATCTGAGCCACCAGGGAAGTCCTTTTAAATCTAAAACTACTCTCAAATGAAATGTTTATTTGAAATAGAGGAAGTTAATACTAAGCTGAGGTGTGAAGAATGAACTGGGGTTGCCCAAGGGAATGGTGAAGGGTAAGACAAAACAACCTCCACACACAAAAGTCCAAGAATGAGACAAACTTAGCGTGTTCTGGGCTTAGTCGCTCAGTCGTGCCCAGCTCTTTGCAACCCCAAGGACTATAGCCCATCAGGGTTCTCTGTCCATGAGGATTCTCCAAGCAAGAATACTGGAGTGTGTTGCCATGGCCTCGTCCAGAGGATCTTCCCACCCAGAGATCAAACCCAGGTCTCCCACACTGCGGTGGATTCTTTACCATCTGAGCCACTAGGGAAGCCCATAGTGTATTAAAGTTTGGGAACTAAAAATGACCCAGTCTGGCTGGGACAGTGTTCCCAAGGTCCCAGATTCCTGAATGAGATCATTCGGCTGGGACCCTATGGTTCTAGCAATGTCCTAACCTTTGCTGGTGGCTTGAGTACCAGTGGGATCCCCCACAGGAAAGCCCAGGAAGCCTCGAGAAACAGAGATGAGGAAGCAGTGTGTGCACACGTGTGTGTGTGCTCAGTCGTATCTGACTCTGCAACCCCGTAAACTGTAGCCCGACAGGTTCCTCTAGCCATAGAATTTTCCAGGCAAGGATACTGGAGTAGATTGCTGTTTCCTCCTCCAGGGGATCTTCCTCACCCAGGTATTGAACCTAGGTCTCTTGTGTCTCCTGCATCAGGAAGATCCCCATGGAGGAAGGCATGACAACCCACTCCAGTATTCTTGCCTGGAGAATCCCCATGGACAGAGGAGACTTAGCCCATGCAGTCCTAAGAGTCAGACATGACTGAACGACTAATACTTCCACCTTCCTGTACCATTGGATACTTTTCCTGACCAACAAGTTCCCTGGATTCCTCAATGACTCATGCCAGGGCCTCCATCACACATTAGGATGAAAGCTCTCACACCCTGAAAGTTCCCTGAGTATCAGTGTCAATAGCATGATAGAGAAATCAAAGGAAAGAAACTCCAAGGTGTTATTTGCAACTTGTCATTAAAAAAAAAACAACAAAAACCACCATCAGAGGATCTCAAAAATAAGCAGTGTGGTGAGTATGAGAAGCAGCGAGAGTTTATCTCCCCAGCTGCTTGACACAGTATCAACTTTCTAATTGGGAGACACGCAAGGGAGAAGAATTTATTGTTTTAATTATAATTTACAGTGCAGCCTTATTTTTTGATAAGGCGCCAAAGCACATGCTCTTCGGGGTGTTCCTGCCGGGAAAGGTCGGGCGGGCGTGCAGAAGGGAGCCAGTGCATTGTCTCACTCCCCTTGCAGCGCTTTTGATCCTGTGCACCGAGCAATTTGGCTATGGAGATTTAATCCCAAGGTTTTCATACACAGCTTGTTATATTCCCGCCAGCTCAACCAACTTCTCCGATGCTCGCTTATTTGCAAGTGGCTAAGCTGATGCTGTCCTCAGAAGCTCAGCGGCTAACAAGCCGGAATTAGGCATTTTACTCCTGCTTCGCTTGCTGCGAATGCGTCGGATTCAGTGCAAGTTTTTCCTCTTAGCCAGAACCTGTTATTCAAAATGTATGAATTATTGGACACACTAAGTCAAGTTCAATGGCCAGGATCCTTGGGCTGAGTCAGATCAGGCTCATTACTTCGGCGGTAGACTGAGCTCTCAGAAAACAAAGGAGGATTCTTTTAAGAGACTCAAGTCAGGCTGGACAACAGTGGTTCCCAAAGGGATAAAGTCAGGGCGGGAAGGATGCTGCCCACAAGTTGTCTGGAGGATGTGGGGTTTCAGCACAGACAGACCGGAGTTCCTGTCTCCACTTTTCTGTAGGTACACAATCCCATTTAATCCTCAAACACCCTAGCAAGGTCACTCTTTTTATCACACCACATTTTTACTGTTGAATTATCTTGCCCAAGATCCCACCGCTAGTTAAGGACAGAACTGGGATTTGAACCAGCGTTGATTTGATTCCAAAATCCATGTTCTCACCCATTATATTATACTGCCTTCTCTAATATTCTAGGGGTTGAATGTCCTCTCTGGGCATTTGGGGTTTCCCCACCACTGTGGTTGTTATGCTCTATCATCCTCTCCATCCAAAGTGCTTGCCTTTAAGAAAGCGCCAGAAGGCAGACACACAAAATCTCCAGACTCGAGGGCTGACCTTGGAGATCATGCAACCTATGAGCCTTGGGTACAAGGGGGCCCCTGTGACGAGTGTGCACAGCAGCAGTCTGTCTTTAGACTGTGATCTCTACTTCAAGGTCACCTGGCAGGTCGGACTGGGGGGTTGCTTAGAAAGTTCTCCCTGCTTTTCTAATTGTGCTTGAGCTATAACCCTACTTTGAGCACTTTGGGGCTTGAAGAAGTCTGATTTCTTTTTTAAGAAACAATTCTGCGGCCGACTCTGTTATATACTCATGTGACTTATCCTTCACATCACAATTTTAAATAATCTACATAGTGATGTTCACTGTTTGTGAAATATTAATGAATAGAAACCCTCTTTGTTCGCTTCTGCTTTTCTAATGCCTTTCCTAACTGTCCTAACTTCCTGCTTTCTGTCCTGTCTGCTTTCTTAAATGTCCTGGGAGCACCAGGAGTTGCTGTGTATAATATCTGCAGATCAGATGAGTCACTTTTGGGGTCAAGGAGCATCAGTGTCTCCAGCCCTGCTTAAGTACACATACACCCAGCTCATTCCACCATCTTGGTCATTCCCTGTTCTAATCCATTCTCATTCCTCCAGAAGGGTGGTGTCCCCAAGTGAACACTCTGTGTACAACCAGATAATAATACAGTTCCCTTTATGGAGAGTGCATACCTCATGGCTCAGACAGTAAAGACTCTGCCTGCAATGCAGAAGATGCGGGATTGATCTCTGGGTTGGGAAGATACCCTGGAGTAGGAAAAGGCAACTCGCTCCAGTATTCTTGCCTGGAGAATCCAGAGGTAGAGGAGCCTGGAGGGCTGTAGTCCATGGGATCGCAAACAGGATTGAGCGACTTTCACCTTACTTTTCTTGATAGAGAACCTCTGCCCATGCCTCACAAAGATGCTCATTTTCCTGTCCTGCCTGTGAGGGCAGGTAAGGTTCACCGTTGCCGTTTTGCAGATCTGCATGGCCAGTGTGTGCAGAGCGAAAATCCAAGGCAATGATCCATCCCAAATAATCTGAACCCTGCCTTCTTTGTGAGGTTCAGAGGAACACAAGAGGGCCTAAGATTTAGCAAACTTCACATCTAGACTCCCCTACCCACTGGATGACCTGGGGCGACTGTCCTTAAACTAAGCTCCTCTTTTCCTACCAGGAAAATGCAAACATTAGTATGTGCCTCACAGGGCTGTGTGTGAATTAAATGAGATAATGCACTCAGAAAGGTTAGCCTGGCACAGAATAAGCACTCACTTAATTTAACCTTTATTACCATTATTAGATAGCAGAGGTCTGGCAAAAAAAGCAAAAACCAACAGCATTATTTCCATACACAATGCTGTAGAGTAATGCTGGTAGGGATTTTGTTCCACAAAAATGACTTTTATTAGAGGCAAATGACAATCGGGCTAGCTTTTTGGCAGCTTAAGTCTATGGCTGACCCAGACAACCCTCCCTGTTTAAAACCAGGAGCCTTTTGCTCCCTGTCTGCTCAGCCCAGGGCTGGAAAAAAAAAAGTCCCCGAGGAGGTTAACTCCAACCTAAGCCCAGGATCAGAAAATGGAGCTGATACATTTTCCACTTAAAATTGGAATGATGAGATTTGTTAGAGAGATATCTGTTCTCTGTTATTCAGTCTGTCATGTTTTAAAAAATAATAAAACTGCTTAGTTGACTACCCAGAGAGACTCTTGTTGTGCAAGAAGACACCTTTATGAGTAGATAACAGGTAACACTGAACACTCCAGGCCCGGGATTCTCATATCTCTGTGTAGATCAGAGTTGTCTGGGTTACCTTTTGCAAATTACAGTCCCACGGTTCATCATTAGGGATTCTGATTAACTGGGCTGAAGAGCAACCCAATCACCTTTTGAGGGACCCAAACCAAGATGCCGATGTGTCCTGTGTCTCAGCTCTTTATCTTTAATATGTAAGATGAGAATACCTAGACAGCGTATGAAAAGGTAGAGACGTCACTTTGCTGACAAAAGTCTGGATAGTCAAAGCTATGAGTTTTTCCAGTTGTCATATATGGATGTGAGAGTTGGATCATAAAGAAGGCTGAGTGCCGAACAATTGATGTGTTGGAACTGAAGACTCACTTCGGTCTTGGACCACTTGCTCCTCTCCGAAGGCTGTGGGGGAACCCTCCACATTCTTGGGTGTATGACGGATCCAAAGGAGTCCCTAAGAGAAGACGTCCGTGCTTCTATCTTGCTCATGGCTCACTGGCATGTCCACGAGTGTGTAAGTGGAAAAAGTCATCACGGGTCCTTTCCCTAATCCTCTTGGCCATGTGTCCACCTCACAGGTGGGCTGAAGAAGCTAATGAGAAGATCAGAAGGAAGAAGGAGACCCTCTGGGGAGGCGTCTGAGCATACTCACAAACTGCCAAATGCTTGTGTCCTCTGGATCTCAGAGATTAAGAGACATTAAGAGAGCCTAGATATAGATCTAACACCAGACTTATTACTGACAAGGATGTAGGTAAACTCTTAACCACTGTGTGTCCCAATTTCTCACCTTCTATTCATGCATTATCACACCAGCATCCAAAATATCTGTTCAACCCAATGAATGCAATGAAACTTACAGTTCTCGGAAAAATAAGCACACACAAATCAAATGGAACTACTACGGTGAGTTGAATATAAGTAAGCCTTTGAATGGTGGCAGGTTCACATTTAGACAAAATTCAATCTCCAAATTCAAGTTCACCCTCAGCCAGCTCTTACTAACTAACCACGTGAAATATCAGGTTACTGCTGTAAGACGTCAATTATGTCAGATGCTTTTGGGTAACTAAACGAGAGGTAATTTTCTGGCTGACAGATACCCAAATATTTCACTCACCTCCTGACATCCACACCCTTCAAGGAAGCTGAACTTCTCCCCAATGCCAAAGGGGATAAATCTGGATTGCTCTGTGTCTATGGGTCTCAAAATGTTGCTCTGCGACCAGCAGCATCAGCATCATGTGGGAACTTAAACATGCAGAATCTTGGGCCCCACCCCAAACCTACTGAATTCAGAAATTCTGAGAGTCGGGTCCAGTATTCGAGGTTTTCTCAGGCTCTCCAGGGAATTGTGAAGGATGTTCAAGTATGAGAAACACTGCTTTAAGTCATTACTCTTAAGGGTCTCATTTCTTTTGTTAAGTGATAAAACCAAACAATAATCTGGCCAATATGATGTCAGGGGAAAAATATTTCTGGAATGTGATGTCAGGGGGAAAAAAATCTCCGGAAGAGGTGAAAGGGCTGCTAGGGAGCTTTTCATAAGAAGAAAAATCCAAAAGGGTCATTTCCTACTCTCCTCTGAAGTGTTATCATCTTGTGTAATGTCTTTAGCAGTAGCAGCTATCTTGGGACCAGGAGGAATGTCCATCTAAGAGGGTAGACACAATGAGAGTAGCAGAATGGCAGAGTAGAAATATAGCAAAAATTTGAAACATTACTGATGCTGAATTGCTAAACTGTCTAAATTAGCTTTGGGCTTCCCTGGCGGCTCAAGTGGTAAAGAATTTGCCTGCAATGCAGGAGACCCGGGTTCGATTCCTGACTCAGGAAGATTCCCTGGAGAAGGGGAATGGCTACCCACTCTAGTATTCTTGCCTGGAGAATTCCATGGACAGAAGAGCCTGGCGGGCTACAATTCACAGGGTCACAAAAACTCAGACAGGACTGAGCAACTAACACACACACAACACAGCTTCGCCTCCTGAATTCCTAAGTGAGATCACACATACCTTTCTTCAAAAACTATTTTCAGTTGACTTTTCAATTACTTACTCAACAGGATTCAACCAATACACCATTTAAACATGATTCTTCCCTTTAACAAGTTTTCAGGAGAAAACAAAAGCCATTCAGTAGGGTGATAAAAGTTACAAATAAATGTGGCTATATTGTGGCCTATAATGGTTTGAAAGAAAATGGACTCGAATAAGAGATATGTCTGAAAACTATGCTGATTATATTTTCGAAACCAATTTGGATTTGGGAAAGATTTTTTTCTGTTGTTTGTGTTATTTCCAGGTGCAAGCAATAATTCGGAATGCCAAAATATTGCAATTTCTAGGTCATTTACTTGATTTACAGACACAACACAGTAGAATATTTGAAACTAGAATTGTCCTTCCGAATCCAAGCTGAACGGCTGCCATATCAATAACTTTTCCAATTAACAGCTGAAATTTTAAATGCTTCCACAACCTAGATGAAATGCTTTCATCTGGCAACATGAAATGTATAATAATCTGTGGCTTGGTTTTTATATGTATCCACTCCAGCAGATCTTGGGGAATTCTTACTTCACCCACAATATTCAAGTTGCCAGAGAAGAAAGGGAGAACAGAAACAAATATCTTTTTTGCACAGAATGGCAAGCGCCAGGTAATTGCTCACACCAAGTGAAGCAAAATGGTATCTTGGACTTGCCCCAGAACGTCTGTCTCAAAATATAATAATGATTGGTGTTTATCCACAAATCTAGAATCTAGAAATTAGAGATGACTACTGATATTAAAACTCAAGGCCAAATGTATCCATTCTCCCACTCACTTATCTATCCATCCACTCATTTGTCCATCCATCCATTCATCCATCTATCCATCTACACACTCACCCATCCATTCATTTGTCCATACATACATACGTACATACATACTCTCATACATCCATTCATCTGTCTGTCCATCCACCCAAAGAAGCATCCATTCATTTGTCCATCCATCCATCCACCTACCCATCCATCCATCCATCCATCCATCCATCCATCTGTCCACCCGTGTACCCATCCATGCATCCATTGTTTTAATTATTCAAGAAACAATTAATGCCTACTCTGTCACATACCGCAATAGTCAAAACAGACTAAAATATCTGCCCTGATGGAGCTGACATCTAGTGGGGAAAGACAAACACAAACAAAAAAAAAAGCATAACTATATAGTGCATCAGATAAGTGAGTGATACGACAGCATGTCAGATGAAGGGGAACGGGATATACAGGAATGCGCAGAGGGTCTGATTTTAATGGAGGGGTCAAGGAGGTCTGGTCTGAAAAGATGATGAACAAATAAATTTGAAAGGGAAGTAAGGGAGCAAACATCAATATAAGACACTTACTTTTTCAGAAAATGGGCAAGGGGAGCTTTGAGAAATGGATGCTCCCCATTGTGAGGAAGCGAGCATCTGGGCACAGCGTAGACTGAACCAGTGACCCAGCCAACCCCGGGGGAAGGTGGCAAGCCCTGGAATCAGACAATCCCTGCATTCGTGACTGTTAGAGGTAGGTTCCAAGGATGCACTGGGGTGCTGAAGACACAATATCTCTACCTTTAAAATACCCATGACCTGGTGGGAGAGATGCATTGGGTACAACAGGAAGAAAAGTACAGAAAGTTAGTTAGAACCTAGAACAAGAAGTCTTATTCTGGTTTGAAGAGTTAAATCAGAGGGTATATCCTTAGTGCAGTGATGTCTGATCCAAAGAAGGTTGACTATAAGAATGAGTCAAGGGTTAGGGTGGGGACTGGGGACTGAGCATCGCAGGCAGCCAGAAAGGCATGTGCAGATGCCCTGTGGCAGTGACATCATGATTACTGGGGGGACCTAGGGGCGTCTGCGTGGCTGGCCATGAGAAAGGAGGAGGGAGGTACTGAAGCTATAGAGGTCTGCGGATCATAGCGACGATGTCAGTCTTCCTCCAGCCACCTTCAAGATTTCGTCTTCTTCCTGTGCAGGTACATGTGCTCAGGTGTGTCCGACTCTTCGTGACCCCATGGACTACAGCCCGCCAAGCTCCTCTGTCCACGGAGTCCTCCAGGCAAGAATACTGGAGTGGGTAGCCATTCCCTTCTCCAGGGGATCTTCCTGACCCAGTGATTGAACCCAGGTCTCTTGTGGGTCCTGCATTGGCAGGCAGATTCTTTACCACTAGGGCCACCTGGGAAGCCTTAAAGATGTTGATCTTAACCACTGAAAGTTTTTTATTTCTTTTAATTGAAATCATTGTGACTGCTGGGTGGGAGGCCATGTACTCATTAGGATAACCAACTTGACTGCAGCCACCCAGGGAGGAATTTGCTTCCAGATGTTTCTGGGAAAACCAGGAAGGGCCCTTGTCAGGCTGAGGATATGAAGAAAGGGGAGAGGAAGAGGGCAACAGAGACAAGTTCCTTGAACCGCGGAAAGGAGATTTCATCTCTGCTATGAGATGAAAACACTTTGCAAAGAATATTCACAATGAAAACCAGATTGAAGGCCAACAAACAGAGGCCCAGAGCCCCAGGGACATCCTCAAGTTCACAGCATCAAGAAACCAGGCCCCTTTTCCATTTAAGTAAACAGGAGGGAAGAATATAAAGTGAGGTATATTTGTACTTGAATAAATGTGTGTATGCCCGTGTGTTTTCCACTCATGCGATCCTAATGCCATGACAATGAGACTGACAACCTTTATTTTGATGTTGTCATTTGGGAAGTAAGAATTAGGTCGCTCTTGTCAGGGGGCCAGGGGCCCAGGACACGGACATGAAGATGGTGTTTGCTACTTGATGATCCGTAGGTCTGTTGCTGACCCCCTGAATAGCCGTAGGCATGATGCCACTGTTTGCATTATATTATAAAAAGGCATCTCTCTCAGAAGATGAATTACCAGTGGTTAAAAGGACAAAATGCTGAAGCTGAAGTTCCAATACTTTGGCCATCTGATGTGAAGAGCTGACTCACTGGAAAAGACCCTGACACCAGGAAAGATTGAAGGCAGGAGGAGAAGGGGGTGAAAGAGGGCAAGATGGCTAGATGGCATCATTTCTCAGGGACAGGAGTTGGAGCAAACTCCGGGAGATAGCGAAGGACAGAGGAGCCTGGCGTGCTGCAGTCCATGGGGTGGCAAAGACTTGGCCATGACTTAGCGACTGAACAACAACAACCCCTTCCTCCAGGCCAATGTAGCCATGCCCTGGCACAGGGGACTTAAACAGAAGGCCCAGAGCCAATTTCTGCTCCCTGCTCATGATCTCTAAGGCCCTCCATGAGCAGAGAATTTCACGGTGGTCTGTAGATCTGCATCACTCTCAAGAGGTAGAGCATCCCAGGATGATCAGCCAGTGGCACCCAGACAGGTGGAGGAGGGGAAGGAATGCAAGTCGAGTGTGTTCTCCCAGCCACCTTGCCCCGCCTCCAGATCCTAAAACCAATTAGGAAATCTCTACTCTGAGCAGACAAGACCAGGGTTTTCTGACACCAAACAGGATCACGTGTGGAGGGAGTCGGGCCCTTGGCAGACGCTACTGGGAGTTGGAGATGCACGCCGGCGTGTTTTCTGTTTACAGTTTTTCAGCTGAGTACTTTGTGTTTACACTGGAATTAGTCCAGGCCCATAAAACAAGTGCTATATCAACACAACAGATGTACTGACGATACATTCAAAGGTGATTCCCGTCACAATGAGAATCCACCCACTAGCTGGAGACCGAAGCAGGTATCTTCCGGATTTCTCTAGGAGAGGCCCTTCCATGATATGAAATATTGGGGTTGGGGGGCAAGCCCTCATGTAGGGGAGCTCTTAAAGGAACAGATTCTGGAGTTGGATCAACCCTGCATGGACCTCTGCCTCTGCCCCTGCCCCTTAATCAGGACCAGCTATAGAATTCCCAGGGCTGGTGCAAGAAGGAAATGCGGGTACCATATTAAAAATGTATTAAGCATATTCAAATTCTTTGAATTATTAAGAATAATTTAAAAATCATTAAGAACCCCAAGCAGAGATTTAGACAACATCTGGGGTCCTTCAAAGCATGGGGACCCACGTGAACATACAGGGAACATACCCGCAAAGCTGAACTTGCCCTCAATAAAAGGGATTCGGTTTGACATTTCCAAAACAGGGATGTTAATGATATTGACTTAATAGGGTTGTTGTAAGAATCAAAGAAGGAAATGAATCTTAGACTGCACACTGGCCCATACTCTCAATAATGTTAATTATTAGCATGCGTTAAAGTGTGAATACGATCTCTTATATCATCCAAACAAAATGCCCATCTGTATAAATATTTAATATTTCCTCGCCAACAGCTCTGAGGTCTGTTAAATTCCTGCAGAGAAAACAAAGCTAGATTAAAAAAAAAAACAAAAGACATTCCAAAGAGCTGGAAGAAGAAAGCTATTCAAAAGATGTGACATATCAAAATACAAAGAGGGTGAAGGATGGGAGGAAAGCATCTTTGGATGTTCCAAAGGGGGGGGAAAAACAAACAAAATGTATTTTCGCTAAAACCTAATGCTTTGGTAGATGGGGGGCTCAGAATAGAGATTTTCCAACTAAAATCTAACTGTTCCTGGGTTTCCTTGGTGGCTCAATGCTACAGAATCCGCCTGCCAATGCAGGAGACAGGGGTTCGATCCCTGATCCAGGAAGATCCCAGATGCCGCAGAGCAACTAAGCCCAGGCACCGCAACTACTGAAGCCCCTCTCTCTGGAGTCTGTCCTCCACAAGAGAAGCCGCCACAGTGAGAAGGCTGGGCACCACAGCTAGAGTCTTCCCTGCGCACTGCAACTAGAGAAAAGGCCGTGCTACGACAAAGACCCAGGACAGCCACAGATCAATCGATTAAATTATTTAAAAATCTAGGCTAGGCTAAGTCACTTCAGTCGTGTCCGACTCTGTGTGACCCCATAGACGGCAGCCTCCCAGGCTCCCCCGTCCCTGGGATTCTCCAGGCAAGAACACTGGAGTGGGTTGCCATTTCCTTCTCCAATGCATGAAAGTGAAAAGTGAAAATGAAGTCGCTCAGTCGTGTCCGACCCTCAGCGACCCCATGGACTGCAGCCTTCCAGGCTCCTCCATCCATGGGATTCTCCAGGCAAGAGTACTGGAGTGGGGTGCCATTGCCTTCTAACTGCTCCTAATACTTGACTGCAGCTATTCATTTGAAAGATATAGTCCCATTTCAATTCAAAGCTAAAACATAGCCCTTCTAGATATATAGCTCTAAGATGGTGGAGACAACATCTGTCTTGTTCACTGTATCACATCTGTCACATAATTTGTGCCCCACAAATCACTACTGAATAAATTAATGAATCTGTGAGCAAAACACGGAAACAAGGACTTTTCTATGGGAAAGGGGTTGGCCAAGGGCTGACCCCATACAGAGAGGACAGTCATCAACACGGCAGTCCCTGGTGGAACTGTCCTGGGTCCATCCTTGTCTGGAGGACTTCCCTGGGACCCAGAAGGTCAAAAGGAAGGTCAGAAAGAAGAAAATACAGATTGGCAATTGCATGTGTTCCTGGTGGAAATGCATGGGTGCGACAATGACTGGATCAGCTGAGGCAGAACCTCATTCCTCTATCATATCTCAAGCTCCACCCACATACTTGTTTTTGAGTAGACGTTTGAGTTATGGATGGTATTCTGTCTTTTTAGTTTCTTGATCTAACCAGTCAGTTTCCCGCATCTCTGTGTAGCTTGCCTTCACACATCAAGGCAGAGAGTATAATCCAAAAGGTGGCTTTCATTCACTCTTCCTCAAATGCATGGCAATTCTGGATGTATGAATTCAACTTGATTATATGTATAAGAGCCTATAATACACACATATGATTGGGAAATAGGGTGAGCGGAAAAGGATAAAACATGAATTTGGATGTAAAAGCATGGGAGGCTACCTTCTAGTGAAAAGATACAGTTTTAGGAGGCTCCGGGAAGACACTGATCACGGAGGTCCACCCTGGGAGCACGCCCCATCTCCGTCACCAGCATTCCGTCTACCGACCCCAGCGGCCTTCCCCACTTGCCACTGACTGCGGTTTTCTTAATCATAACATTCTCCCTGCTGAGACAGCAACGCTTCCTCCCTGCCTTTTTTGAGGGACAACTTCTATCCCTCCTCTGAAGATTCTGTTCGGAGAACTTCCACTCTAGGAAGTGATCCATAAGGTTATAGGCCCTCCTCTGTGCATTCTAATTTCACCAAAATGCTTGATATTTAAATCACTGGTTACAGATGACCTCTACCTCATTGAAAGTGAAAGTCTTAGGCGCTCAGTCGTGTCTGACTCTCTGCACCCACCAGGCTCCTCTGTCCATGGAATTCTCCCATTAGCCTTCAAATTTCTCAAGGGCAAGGATGCTCCCTTGTGTGTGTGTGTGTGTGTGTGTGTGTGTGTGTGTGTGTGAGCGGCTTGACTAGTGATTCGTATAAAATGGATGCTTATGTTTATGAAAGCGTATGTGGTATCTATAGAGCAAAGCAGCTTCTGCCTTCCTAGAGCTCCCAGGTGACTACAGTATGAACACAATGGCTCCGAGGAGATCTGGTCCCAGCTCCCTCCTCAGTCCTAGGTCTATATGTAATGTTTAATGGCCCTTTCATGGATCACAGCCTCGACACAAAAAGGCTTGCATAACTCAATGATGCTATGAGTCATGTGATGTGGGGCCAACCAAGAAAGTCAGGTCATAGTAAAGAGTTCTGACAAAACACAGTCCCACTGAGGAGGGAATGGCAACTCACTCCAGTACTCTTGTCGCTGGAACCCCATGGACAGTATAAAAAGACAAAAACATGACCCCGGAAGATGCCTCCCACCTCCTCGGAAGGTGTCCAACATGCTACTGGAGAACAGTGGAGAAACAGCTCCAGTAAGAATGAAGTGGCTAAGCCGAAGCAGAAAGGACACTCAGCTGCGGATGTGTCTGGTGGTGAGAAGTCTGACGCTATAAAGCCACCCTAAAGGAAATCAACCCTGAATATTCATTAGAAGGACAGTTGCTAAAGCTGAAGCTCCAATACTTTGGCCACCTGATGGGAAGAGCCGACTCACTGGAAAAGACCCTGATGCTGGGAAATATTGAAGGCAGGAGGAGAAGGAGGATGAGATGGTTAGATAGCATCACCGACTCAATGGACATGAACTTGAGCAATCTAAGGGAGATAGTGGAGGACAGAGGAGCCTGCTGTGCTACAGTCCATGGGCTTGCAAAGATTCGGACATGACTTGAGCTACTGAACAATAGCAACAATGCCCTCCGATGAACTCTCATTCTTGGATCAAAGTCATAACTCATGATCACAATCTGTGACACCCTGTCTGCCCCCTACAAGTTTTAAACAGACTTGGACCACTTTTCAGCTCCAGTTTAAGGACCTCTCTCACACTTCCCTCCCTACCACAGGCCCTTTGCACATGCCAGTCTTACCATCTGGAATGCTTTTCTCACCCCTCTTTGCTTAATACCTTTTCACCTTTTGATGTCAACTCAAACATCACCTCCTTCAGAAAGCCCTCCCTGACCAACCCAAATGGAACTTGTCGCTTGTATGACTACTACAATTGTACATTTATTTTTGAGATTATTTCATCAGGTTTTTTTTTTCCCACTAGACCTTCTGTAATCTTATAAAAAAGAGTATACATATTTTGCTCTCTTTTAGATCCTCAGCAACATAGAAAGGGCTCAAAACATTTAGTTGAGTGAATGCATAAAGAAATTGAGTGGCACCTTCTACAGGGATGACCCCAGGTCTAGGACATCAACTACTTATCGCTTGTATGTGTTACTGATAATAGAGTAACAGGGAAAGCAAACATTTGCATTCCATTGCCAGAAAACCAAGATAACCTCTCTTCCCAGGTGGCTCTGTGGTATAGAATCTGCCTGCCAACGCAGAAGACCTAAGAAACATGGGTTCGAGCCCTGGGTCAGGAGGATCCCCTAGAGGAGGAAATGGCAACCCATTCCAGTGTTCTTGCCTGGAGAATCCCATGCACAGAGGAGCCTGGTGGGCTACAATCCATGGGGTCCCAAAGAGTCAGACACAACTGAGCGACTGAGCATGCACACAAGTTAACTTCACGCGATATGAAGCAATCAGCTGTTCTAGGTAAGACGAGGACCAATCAGGCACCCTTTCTTGTTCTAAGAACTCACTTCAGGTTACCTACCTACTAATGTGGGCTGATTCATTCTCAGATGATGTGTTTTTCGTAGAAATTGTCAAGCCACATTGTTACCCTAAATAGAATATTACTAAAGTGCTTTAACCAAGCCAGCTGGAAGGCCTGACATTTTATCCATATTGTTATTTATATACATATTTATGGCTGCCACCTGCCTGTGACTTGGCTGTGTCATAAAGCAGTGCTGTTCTCCTGTTTCATTATACTTTGACATTTTACTGTAAGTGCATTGCTTCCCATTCCTTAGTTTCCAATTGCTCTGCAGCCACTCTTGAATTATATTGTCTTGGTAATAGAATAAAAGTCTTTCTCTGTGCTTATACTACTCATCTCTCTCTCTCTCTCTCTCTCTCTCCCCTCTCCCCACTCCCTCCTATACCCAGACAGTACAAGTCGTGGCTAGCACATGTAACAATGATAGCCCAGCTTCTGGTGCTTAAATGAACCCCCACAAACTCCATCAAGTTAGATTAGGGAATTGGGAAGCGAGTAGGAGGGCTGGCCAGTGGTCTCCATGGAAGCCAATGGATATTTGATTATGCCCCCACAAGATGTGAGAGTTGGACCATAAGGAAGGCTGAACACCAAAGAATTGATGCTTTCGAACTATGGTGTTGGAGAAGACTCCTGAGAGTCCCTTGGACACTAAGGAGATCAAACCAGTCAATCCTAAAGGAAATCATCCTTGAATACTCATAGGAAGGACTGATGGTAAAGTTTAAGCTCCAACACTTTGGCCACCTGATGAGAAAAGCTGACTCATTAGAAAAGACCCTGATGCTGGGAAAGACTGAGGGCAGGAGGAGAAGGGGACGACAGAGAAAGAGAGGGTTGGATGGCGTCACCGATTCAATGGACATGAGTTTGAACAAACTCTGGGAGATGGTGGAGGACAGGGAAGCCTGGTGTGCTGTGGTCCGTGGGGTAACGAAGAGTCAGACATGACTTAGCGACTGAACAGCAACTGCAAGATGGGGAAGAGATATTTCCTAGCTCAAAATGGGTCTGCAAGAAGACAGGCATGAAGGAAAAGCCAACCATTCAGTGAAAGCAGATAGGTTTCATTTCCAAATGTGGGCATTGTCCAGTCTCAGAAAGTATGTGCTGCTCATCAGGAGTGGAAATGCTGGATTCTGAGAGCAAGGGAGAAGCAGGGGTGTGGAGATCTCATGAGTTAATGTGTTGCGCTGTGCTGTGTAGCACAGGGTACTGGCCCTGTGGTCTGAAGCCTGTGATGGATGCAGTCAAGGGCCAGCCCACCCAAGTCAACTTCACCATCACCCAAGTCAACCAGGTTGAGGGTAATAGGGCTTTCACTTCAGTTTCCTAAACTATGACATCCTCTCTTGTTCTAAGAGCTCTGTGCAGTTCAGATCATCCTACCTACTAATGTGGGCCAATTCATTCTCAAATGATGTGCTTTTCATGGAAATCATGAAGCTACATTGTTACCCTAAATGTCAAAAGAAATGACATTTTGTGTTCATTGCAAGGAAGAAACATGCTTTCAGGTCATTCCCTACAGGGTTTGCACAGAATCAGTGCAGAAGAAAAGCTCACAGGACGAAGTGGAATTCAATCCAATTTTAATATCTAAAGTGAAGTGAAAGTCACTCAGTCATGTCCGACTCTTTATGACCTCATGGACTATACAGTCCGTGGAATTCTCCAGGCCAAAATCCTGGAGTGGGTAGACTTTCCCTTCTCCAGGGGATCTTCCCCACCCAGGGATCAAACCCAGGTCTCCCGCATTGCAGGTGGATTCTTTATTAGCTGAGCCACAAGGGAAGCCCTTTGATATCTAAAGTCCTGCCCAAAATGCCTCCACAGAAATCCTAGGAAAGCAATGTCTCTGTCCTGCTGCTCCACACCCCACCCCCGAAGTGTGTGCGCCCCCTCCCTCCGGAAGCTGGCTGCCCTGTTCAGGATTCCCCTCCCTTCAGACTTTAACCAGCCACCTGTGTGTCCTGGTGGGCCAGTCCCCTCCTTGTCACTCAGGGACTCTCAGCAGCCTCTGAGTTCACTGCTCAGGAGCAAAGTCCAGGTCAGATCTCATCAGAGCAGTGATTGAAGGAGACGGTCCCCTCTCAGTTTCACAGGCTGGCCTTCAAGCTACCAACCCAACCTGCCCCGAAACCCACCCGCTCTCCTGTTCTCTCACTGCTGCTGTTGAATTCCATCAGATGGTTTCCCCTTCCTCCCAGACTGGATCCCTGGATTCTACCTGCTGTCACAGAACCCCATCAATGTCCAGTGGGATCACCAGTCTTTCCCCTTAAACCTTTCTCCTGCAGCCTGAAGACCTAATTAATCATTGGCATTCATGTCTGGAGGGCTTCCCAGGTGACACAGTGGTAAAGAATTTACCTGTTGATGCAGGAAGTGCCAGAGACACTGGCTGGATCCCTGGGTTGGGAAGATGCCCTGGAGAAGGAAATGGCAACCCACTCCAGTACCCTTGTCTGGAAAATTCCATGGACAGAGAAGCCTGGTGCACTGCAGTCCATGAGGTCTCAAAGAGTCAAGACATGACTGTATGACTGAGCATGCACTCATATATCCATGCCTGGCACCTGGTAGGCATTAATTGATGCCAGTGCTCTTCCACCCACTATAAAGGCACAAGGAGAAGGGGAAAAGGTGAGGGTTCTGGGGACAAGCACTTAAGTCCCAGATATGCCAGCAAATCTCTTTTTCTCCTTAAGAAAGTCACCCAGGCTCTGCTGCAGTCTAAATGTTTGTGTTCCCACCACCAAATTCATAGGCTGAAATTCTGACCTATGTGGTGGTGTTAGGAGGTGGGGTCTTTGTGGGGTGATTCAGTCACAAGGATGGAGCACCTGTGAATAGGATTAGTGCCCTCCTAAAAGAGGTCCTCCCCCTCCCCACAATGCCTCCCACCATGTGAAGACACAGAAAAGAAATAGTCATCTGTGAACCAGGTTGAACCAGGTAGCAGATCCTCAGCAGGGCTGAACCTGCCAGCACCTTGACCTTGGACCTCCAGCTTCTAGATCTGTGAGAAACAAGTTTTTGTTGTACATAAACCACCCAAACATGGGATTCTGTGACAGTCACCAAGGAACCAAAACAGGCTCCTGGGGCCATTCTTTCTTCCTCTGTAATTTAACAGGGGGTTAACTTCAAGCCCTCACAGAGTTAACATTCTCCAAGAGGCAAGACTTAATCTCCATAGGTGCTTCTTTTTGAACTGGTTCTCTGTAATTCTCTCCTGTATTTACACTTTAGCCTGGGTGTCTTCCTTCCTTCCTCCTGCCCTTCTATCAGCCACAAATCGGCTCTTGCCAATAGCATTGCCAGCAACTGAACAACAGGAGCATTTGCCATCTGTCTCTGCCGAGATTGAACCCTGTGCTGCTGCAGCTGGTGACTTTCAACACCCCCCTGAAGGGCATTCAGGGTGGAGAGGGAGGCACTCTGTGCTCCAGTGGTGGGACAGGTCTCTAGAGAGTCAGGCGTTTGCAGAACTGATTCCATAATCCCAATCCTTGCCTCTCTTCATGTCTAGAAAGTCACTCAATGCTTCATGGTGACATCAGCTCCTTGTGACTAGCAGAAAACCGTCTATGAAATAAGCGCTTGATTGCACTGAACTTCCCCTTCACGAAAGTCTTACATTTCCACATTCCCCTGCTGCCTCTTCAAAGCAGTGTCTCAGAGCTATCCGAGGTGCTGTCTCCCAGGCTGCAGTCCTCATTTGCCCCAAATAAAACTTTACCCACAACTCTCACATCATGCATCTTTTTAGTCAACACTGCCTTCCTTCCATCTTTTCTTTCTTCCCTATCTATCTTTGATATAATATATATATATATATATATTTTTTTTTTTTTTCCTGAACTCCAGGGCATGTAGGATCTTCGTTCCCTGACTAGGGATCGAACCCATGCCCCCTGAAGTGGAAGTTCAGAGTCTCAGCCAGGGAAGCCCCACCCCCATCTTTGGCAGTTCCCTCTGGGTTCTCCAAACACAATCATCTCTGCTGTCAATCTCCATCTTCCATCTTTCCCCTGATCCTCCCACATCAGCAGCAAGGATGAGAAACAGGCTCTGAAGGCTGCACCCAGAAAGGCTCTGGGGAGACTGCTGCCCTGGCTGGCTCTCCCACCGTGTCTCCTCTCCCCTCTGATGTGGCACCATCCTCATGAGAGAGCCAGGGACACAGTTCTCCATCTCTCCCTGCTCCCATGTTTCAACAGCTTTCCTCCTCGCATGCCTTCAAATGCCTTACGCTTCATACTTATAGCGTCAGACGTCATCAGAGCAAGCCCCCTGAAGCATTTCTCTTTATGGTACAGAGGCAGTGCTTCCACTCACTGGAAGAAGCAAACACATTCCTTTCTCGCCAGCTAAAAGCATCCATGACACAAGCTAGCCCTGAGATCCTGCTGGGTACCAGTCCCTGTTCCAGGCATGATGAGGGGGCAGGGAGTACACAGGCCTGAATGTGATAGAGCTTTTTTTTTTCTTCAGATTTTTTAATATGTATCATTTTTAAAGTATTTATTGAATCTGTTACAATATTGCTTCTGTTCAACTTTTTAAATTTATTTTTAATCGAAGGATAATTGCTTTACAATACTGTGTTGGTTTCTGCCATACATCAACATGAATCAGCCCTAAGTATATACATGTCCCCTCCCTCTTGAACCTCTCTCCCAACTCCCATCCCATCCCAGTCCTCTAGGTTGTTACAGAGCCCTGGTTTGGCTTTCCTGAATCACACAGCAAATTCCCAGTCTCTATTTTACATATGGTCATGTATGTTTCCATTTGGCCATGAAACATGTGAGATCTCAGCTCCCCAACCAGGGATCAAACGCACGCCCCCTGTACTGGGAGGTGAAATCTTAACCACTGGATCACCAGGGCAGCCCCCGGACTGTGAGGTGAAGAGACGGTACTAAACAAGGAAACAGAGCAATCACAGAACACGGCAAGACTATGGCAGAGGGTGATGGACCAGCTCATGACTCACGGAGCCGTGCACTCCTGACAAGGGTGCATTTCCGCAAGACCCAGGTGGACACTGAGCAAACTCCATGTTTGGAAGATCTGAGTGGAGAGTGCTCCAGACAGGAAAAAAAAAAAAAACAGCCAAAGTGCAAAGCACAAAGCATTAATTGCAGGAAAATGAAGGAATAAAAAATCCCAACACTCTTCACGCCAAAGATCTTAAGAGTAAGCAGAGAGGACCTGGGTCTGTCCAGAAATATGGAATTTAGGGGGGAAAAAAAAAGCATTTTCCTCCAATGATGGAATTCCATGCCTTCCAGAACACAGCCAGTGCTTTCTGATCAGTAAGCGGACAGGGGAAGACAGAAGTGCGAGTCCCTCCAGGACGATCTCCAGATCTCAGGATTCTTCTCCTTTTGGAAATCTGCAAATACCTTCTCCTCCAGCCTCATCTTAGACCATCTCCCCAAATGCCTGGCTCAGGACTCTTCCTTCTTTCTCAGTGCATTCTCCAAAACTGAATGGAAACCCTGGGGATTAGCAACCGAATCTATCGTTCATTGGGCTAGTCCTCCTCTGGCCTCCTGACCAATATCTCAAGCATGGCCCCCTGAGAATGCCCTCCACACTGCACAACCACAGCCCACCCATCCGCTGATGCCAAGATCCTGCCCATGCACAGGGGTTCCTTTCTCCAGGCACTGATACATGGTGGAGTGCTAGAAAGAGTAGGGGAACAAGCCATCTGTCCACTGCATCAACTCCTTGAGCTTTTAATCCATTCTAAGCTCATCCCTCTCTTTTCATTGCCTTTTTCCACACTGGCTACCTTTGCTTGAGTCCTGGGTTGAAGAGGACTTCAACATGTCCTGTCTATCTTGCAGCGTGACCTTATTTGAAAACAGGGTCTTTGCAGAGGTAATTAAGATGAAGTCACACTGGATTAGGGTAGGCTCTCAATTCAATGACTAGTGTCTTTATAAAGGACTTCCCTGGTTGTCCAGTGGTTAAGAATCCACCTTGCAATGCAGGGGACATGGGTTCGACCCCTGGTCAGGGAACTAAGATACGACATGCCTTGGAACAACTAAGCCCACACGCCACAACTACTAAGCCTGTGTACCACAACCAAGGAGTCCATGGGCCGTGATGAAAGCCCCTACATGATGCAATGAAGGTCCGTGTGTTCCAACTAAGACTCAATGAAGTCAAATAAATAAACAAATACTTTAAAAAGAAAGCTGCGTGATAACACAGACACACAGAGAGGAAAGAAGGTCATGCGAAGACAGATGCAGAGTCACAAGTCACGGTGGATGGAGGGGCGCTGGGCACCGTGAGAAGCTGGGCGAGAGGAATGGGCATATACTCCCTCAGAAGCCTCCGAAAGAACCGATCCAGGGCACACTTTAATTTCAGGCTTCAGACTTGCAGAACTGAGTGAGAATATGGTTCTGTGTTTCTCAGCCACTCCACGTGTACTCATTTGTTACGCAGCTTAGCAAACTGATACACTCGGACACCTCTGTTCATCTTTCGATTCTCAGGGAAACAGCCCATCTTAAGAGCAGCCTTCAGGGGCCTAGACAGCAGTAGTTTTCACACTTTTCTGTGCCCAGATCATGGGAGGTGGATGGCTCTTAAGACACAAAGCCCTGCATTCTAACCCCAGAGGTGCTAATTCAGCAGTTCTGCAAGGAGAGGGCCCAGGAAACTGCATGATGAACAAGCTGAATGCTGACTCCTCCCCAGCTGGTGCAATCACAGGTAATACACGGAATACAGTGAGGAATCTGCTGTAAACGAGGTCAACTCAACTACAATGCCCACTTGTCTTTCCCCTACAAGCTCCAAGACCTTGAGCCAATGCATTAAACTCTCACTAAACTTGACTCTTCACCAAGAGAAGATTCGTCCAACTGAGGCAGAGGCTCATAGAGAGGAAGAGCAGGAGACTCAAGGTGAAGTCTGGAGTCCGGTTGACCACTTCATAAAATTAGCTTCGTGGCTGCAAGATTTCATTGTGAAACAGAGGTGGGCAAACAGAGATGGACAGAGGAGGGGAACAGGAAGATGATGGACATTCAGCCTCAGAGACCACCACTTAGGGCACTTGTCACAGCCACACCTCACTCTGCACTACTCATTTTGTATCTTTTTTTAAAAGGGGGAATCTCAAACTGTGTAAATCTCATGTTTTACAATACCTAGATCTGCCTCCACTGGGACGTGTGTTTATGAAAAGGTGAGTTCAGGCTGACAGGGGAGAGTCTTGATTATGAAAATAAGAATTCTGGGGTTTCTGGAGTCTGTCCTGGGGGGATTACTCAAGAGGGAGGTTTCTGGTGTAAAGGGAAGGTCTGGTCATGTGCTTCCAGAGGCTTGGTCTGATGGGAAAGGGCAGCACTGAATAGTCTAGGTAAAGAGGTGTTTGGATGACAGTTCGTATTAACGTCTACACAGACTGGTGTCTGGTTGAAATGCAGTATCAGTTTCCCCTCCCCAACTCAATTATGTCAATAGCTCAATGACCGGCCAGTGCGGGTACCTATCTCACACCGTGTATGGGAGAACCTGCTGACATCTTTGGTTGTACCAGAAAAACATAGGCTCATTGCGTCTACGCCTCATGAACTTCCGAAACTATAATCATGCAACTTGTTCATTCCAGGACAGCTTGAATGAAGGGGCTCCCAAGTTTACTAACTCAAGTGACAACTAGCTCAATCACAGAAGGGATGACAAAGGTCATCCTTCATGTAAATTCACATGGGTCTAGGGAGACTCGCGAGCCGACCAGACACTTCCAGGAGAACCGCTGGTTACTAACAGCCCTATTTGTCAATGACAATTCTGTGTCCATGTGTGCTGTTAATTAATCATCTCACACAGTACCTTTGACAGGAGTTAGGTCCCAGTTAACCCAGCTTTCAGACGAGATGGACTAGCAAAGAAGGAAAATGGCTTTAGTATCGTAGGTATATGCACACACACATGTGTGCTCAAGTCAAGTCTGACTCTGAGCGACCCCATGGACTATAGCCCACGAGGTTCCTCTGTCCATGGGATTATCCAGGCAAGCATACTAGAGTGGACTGTCATTCTCTTCTCCAGAGGATCTTCCCGACCCAGGAATCAAACCTGTGTCTCCTGCATTGGCAGGCAGATTCTTTACCACTGATCCAGTAAGACCACCCTGCAAATTGTTTGCCAGGTTGAGGTTAAAACCAGAAGATTCCTTCCTCTTTAGATGGTCTTGTTCAGCCAAGAAAAGGAAAGATGTGGGAAGGAAAATGAAGCTTAACAGCTTAGCAATACAGTAAATTAAAGTGGACAGTAGCTATCTACCACCCGATTGAGAGCATTCACCTAAGGAAGGTTTATTAAACAACTTTCATAAGTGAGGGCATGTGATCAAGTGTTCAAGAAATATTTGTGGTTATAGACTAGGTACTTTGGGGATACCAGTCTTTGAGCATTTTAGACATCATCCCATATACAAGGGCAGGGAAGAGAACTGTGGCAATATGCAGGAGATGTCCTGGTGTACTGAATTTCTAAGAGACTGGAGGAAGACACCCTCTGTACTCCGCGAAGGGCTTCCTGGAGATGAGGTTGTTGGGGAGAAGACAATTTGTTACATTCTGAATCTGATGGCTGCAGTCTCGATTTATGGACCTGTCATTGCTATTTGATGCCGTATCAAATGCATTTTGAGAAGTTCATTTGATGAGCCTCTTCAACTCTCAAAAGCTTGTCCTAATTATGCAGGTCCGGGGCCAATATTGTGATCCCAGCTTTCATTTATTCTAATGGAGCTGGTGCATGGGGAGATCAGGGACCCACTGGGCCTCTAGATTAGTGACAGAGAAGTAGGGAATTGGATGGCTAACAGGGTATGGTTACAGAGCCCCCATCCACACTGAAGCACTCTGCCTTCCATTGTTTGTAATACTCATCATTATCCAGGGGGCTTCCCTGGTGGCTCAGTGGTAAAGAATCCGCCTGCCAATGCAGGAGATGCAAATTCGATCTCTGGGTCAGGAAGATGCCCTGGAGAAGGAAATGGCAACCCACTCCAGGATTCTTTCCTGAGAAATCCCATGGACAGAGGAGCCTGGCAGGCTACAGTCCATGGAGTTGCAAAAGAGTCGGACACGACTGAGCAACAAAACAACAACAATCTAGGCAGTAGCACTAAGATGTGTCTTTTGTTTAATTCTTGGTGACCGCCCGGCACTATCCTTCACCCTGCTCTCTCCCCCAGCAAATTTCTCAAGCCCAGCACCAGCATCACCAGGTAATCTTTCTCCGGGCAGGAAAGACTTCTGTTCGTTTTCGCTCCTGGTAAAATGGAGCAGAGACCTATGGTCCTCCCGTGCCCAACCATGCTCTCCACCTGCCTTTCATCTGTAGAAAATCTTTAGCCAAAAAATAAACTTAATTAGAGGAATGAGAAAATGCAGAAACAAAGGAAAACAGTCCAATAAGACCAAATAATAATAGTTTAGTCATTAAGCAAAGTCAAGCACTTTCACTTCTCCTTCAAGGTCTACAGATAATATTCTAAGCCACCTCCTGTGAACTGACTTGTAGACACTGAAACCCCTACCAGGCGGGGAAGCTAACTACACGATGACCAGACTGTAGCCGTGACATAAGCCTCCACAGTTCCAAGGACTGGCCTCAAAGAAATGGGAACAGACCGACCCTGGAACTGAAGGTTAACTATTCCTAAAACAATCAAGATGATGCTGGTCAGACCACTGCAGGGCCAAATTCAAGATGACCATCAGAGCTCACCGTGCTGTTTCTACAAGTACCCCTCCCTCTCTCTACAGAAGCTCTTGCCCATTGCCTGTCAGTGGGGAGGGGGCAGTCAGTCATTAGACAGGAGTCCACCACCCCCACCCCAGCTGCCAGCCTCCAGAATAAAGCAAACTTCCCTTTCCGCCAATACTGCCTCTTCATTGGCTTTTGAGTGGCGAGCAGCCAGACCCCACTTTGAGAACCACAATGGAACATTTCCATGAGGCTTCACACTGGATAGCCGCGTTAACTGTAATCTGAAATAAGAACCCCCGCCAATGTTGCTTTAGTATTACATGCTTTATCGTGTATTTTATGCACGTATGGTCTTGTTTGACTTAAACCTATATATTAACACATTGGAGAAGGCAATGGCACCCCACTCCAGTACTCTTGCCTGGAAAATCCCACGGACGGAGGAGCCTGGAAGGCTGCAGTCCATGGGGTCGCTGAGGGTCAGACATGACTGAGCGACTTCACTTTCACTTTTCACTTTCATGCATTGGAGAAGGAAATGGCAACCCACTCCAGTGTTCTTGCCTGGAGAATCCCAGGGACGGGGGAGCCTGGTGGGCTGCCATCTACGGGGTCGCACAGAGTCGGACACAACTGAAGTGACTTAGTAGTAGTAACTTAAGGCAACCACAGAAAACAACCCCAGCTATTTCCTGATCACAAACTAGAAGTATTCTCTTGAAGATAAATATGTATAGCTTTTGTTTCAGCCCAGCAAAAAGGATGCCTTAAGCAATATAGGAATATGAAAAACAGCAATGTCTTGTTGCAACGATTTTGGAAGTCAACATTTCTACCCCATGCACATCCCTCACTAGGTTTAAGACATGAAACAAGGCAGTTCACTTCACTGTACATCGGTTTGCTTGTTTATAAAAGAGGGGTCCAGATCTTTCCTGGCTAATTCTCAGGGCTTTGAGTTGTGTCAACAAAGATACCAAATATGAAATGCTTACAAGTGTATGAAGTACTACCCCTCAAAATTAGATGAATTCAGAAATAAGTCGTGTATTTTGTGATGCTTAAACTTTATCAAATAGCTTTAGCAAAAGAAGTATAAGAGAAGATATTTATTACAAAAAGATGAGAATGTTCATTACATGAACCCAGTTGCTGGATTTCATGCCTGGCAAAATCCAAGAGCCTCAGCCTTCCAGTCAGTTGTGAAACTGAAACCTTATGGGGAGAAGGGAAAGAGCGGAGTTAAAAAAAAAAAAAAAAGCTCTTAAAGCCAGAGCTTATTAAATCAATTACATGATTAATGCGAAAGAGAGTGTGAGCAGGAGGAGGAGAGACACTTGTTCACTCAGCCCAGCAAAGAATGCTGATTAAGCATCTTTTGTAACCTCCTAAGCCACCAAGAAAATTGCCTCTTGGAGGATGAATCAAACCAGAGAAATATATTTGTTGGCAGCTTCTCATATTTAAAAAAAAAATGTGGTTGTATATGAAATCTATACCACTCAATCCCAGAATTGACAAATATTAGAAACATTAGTAGCATCCCCCTATGAATCAAAAATGATATTTTATCCTTGATCAGGGTTTCCTCATGCACTAGAAGGGTGAGGCTTGTGATTTTGAGAGGAAAGGGGTTGCCTCCTCCCCAAGAAAAAAAATGCTGATTAGGGTCTTTGATGGAACTTTCTTCCCAGTACATCCTGGGAGAAATGTGACTTGAGTTTCACTACAGATCATTCATCAGAAACAGGCAATGAGTCAAGTCATCTCCTTGATGAAGTTGGAAGATGAATTCCTTTTGGAGGCCATGGACCAGGTCTTGAATCAGGGAAAAAAAAAAAAAAAATTACCCAGCCACCTGGACCAAGTGAGCCGATCTGGTGGGTGACGATGGGAGGGCTTGAGACCATGGTTTCTACTAGCAACCAGGTCTTTCCTGTTCCGGTTGACAAGATGGACAACCATCCACCCTCGTGAAAGATTCATGATCCCACTTTTGCACTCTCCACTGCTCGCTTTCTCATAAAACCAGCGCAAATCCTATCAAAAATTTAGCAGAAACCCTGCCTCATCTGTTTAGGCCTGAAGCTAGTTGCAGGAACAACTCATTAGGGACAGGCTCATTAAAACCAGCCCTTGGGCAAAAGTGGTTTGCGAGCCTCCTCATTTTTATTCAATCTCACCTTCCTGCCCAACCTCCGTGAGCCCTCAGACACGGGGCTTCTAATGATTTTGTACAGTGTGCAGGTCTATTTGCACAGTTGCAGGGCCCAGGGTTTGACAAATGCGGCCCCTTACGTCTGCCAGAGAGGATCTGCTGCTTCTCCTTTGTGTGTGTCTGGAGGGCCGCGCGGGAGAGAGAAGGGAGGAGAGGATGCTGAAGGCCGGCTCCTCACCTGGGGATGGAGGGGACAGCACCTGGCATCGCAGCGGTCACGGGAGCCCCAAGGACCAAGCCAGAGCTAAGGCAGAACCAGGGCCAAAAGGTAAAATCCTTGGGGTCTCATTCATGCTTCCTGCTCAGCCCAAACACTCAGACCCTTGGGCACCTGCAGCCTGCGCAACAGCCGGGCTAATGGATTCATTACCAGATGTTTTTTGCTCCGTGCCAAGGATGCCATTCTCTACAGGAACTCAGGAAGAAGCTTATTTGTGTTGTTGAGAAAGAGCTGTTGGATTCTCCAGGCATGGCTACAAAAAACAGGCAGCCCCAAACGCAAATGCAAAGCCTTCCTGTTGCCAATTTCTCCGGGCGAGCTTATTTTTCCAGGGGCGGGAGGACAGAGCCGCAAACCCGAATGCTGGGGGCAGCCCTGGATAGCTAAGTCAAGGCTGAGTCAAGGTCAAGAGTGAGTTCCAGGGGTGGACCATCTTGAACTAGAAAGCTCACGCCCCTCTTTAGCGAGGAGATGCTGCAGAGTTTGAGCTGATGGTTGACGCATGGGGAAGTTACCCCATGTGGCGACAGTCTGATTTTTCACAGAAGCCAGGGATATGGATTTGAAGTGAGAGCTCTATTATTTCAGTATTGGTAGCCAAGAACAGAAAAAAAGCAAAAACAACTCTATGGGTGAAAGAAAAGTACAGAGTTCAGGTTCACAACACCTGACCGGAGAAAGATGTTGAATGAGGAGGGGCGTGGGTACCAGCCTTACTGCACCTGGTGACGACGGCAATACATCAGTGGACCCCTACTGGTTCCTCTTCACAAGTCTATAAAGTGAGGGGCCAGCAGATGCCATGTCTCAGGCCCAAATTCTACGGCTCTAATACTTTTACAAGAAACTTTATTAGGTAGGGCTTATAGAGTCCAAAAGCATTTAACCATCTCAAATGGAACTAATATGCTAATAGCTCCACCACTGCCAAAGCCATTGACGCTGACTGTTCTTAAAAACATAGATTATTAGCCTAATAGAGCTTTCAGAATTGCCAAGTCATGTGCATACAGCATCGATTCTCTAACCGCAATGGGCTTCAATAGAACTAGAGAGATTGGTTTCAGGGGGCCAGTGGTAGAGGTGGAGAGTCTGGGTGTAGCCGAATCTCCTGACCTGCCAGGGGGTCACGTGCCCCTCCCAAGCTCTCCCATAAGATCACGTAGCTTAACTTGGGTAGAAGTTGGCAGACCAGGCCATGCTGGACCCCAAGGGGGTCTCTGAAACCCCACGTCTTGTCTTGTGCCTGCTCAGCTGTGTCTGACCCTTTGCAACTCCATGGACTGTAGCCCACCAGGCTCCTTTGTCCGTGAGATTCTCCAGGCAAGAATACTGGAGTGGGTTGCCATGCTCTCCTTCAGGGGATGTTCCCAGCCCAGGGATCGAACCCGCATCTCTTGTGTGTCCAGCATTGGCAGGCAGATTCTTTACCACTGACGCCACCTGGGAGGGCCTATGCAACCCCATGGGGGCTGCTAAAGGTGAGTAACAGAGAAAAGGGTGGCAGTGAGGAGGCAAACCCTGGTTCCATTTCTCTTTTTTTTCTTTCCTCCCACCTGGCCTCCAACAGAGAAGCTTCATTGGAGCAGTACTATTTTGCACCTTCGCCTGAGACTTGGAGCAAAATATGTGAAACATACAAACAAAAATAAATAAATGAAAGATGGTATAAGAGTGGGAGGCTGGGGTTTGCAGATGTAAGCTTTTATATACAGGACGAATAAACAGCAAACAACAAGGTCCTACTGTATAGAACAGGGAACTATACTCAATGTCCTACGATAAACCACAATGAAAAATAATATCTTTAAAATATATATATATATATTTATATATGTTGTTGTTCAGTCGCTCAGTCATGTCTGACTCTTTGCAACCCCATGGACTGCAGCACGCCAGGCTTCCTTGTCCTTCACTATCTCCCAGAGTTTGCTCCAACTCATGTCCATTGAGTCATCCAACCATCTCTGCAAGTATAACTGAGTCACTTTGCTGTGCAGCAGAAAGTAACATGGTAAATCAGCTATCCTTCAATAAAAATATTGAAAAAATAAATGAATGAATGAATTAAAACAAAACCTCTCCAAATGAAAAGGACAAAGACAGCAGGATCTTGAAGCGCTCAGTTTTTAGAAGCCTGAAATGTGCTGACCCCACTCAGCCACTAACATCTAACTCTGGCCATGTCACCCTGGTTCCCTGTATCTCCATCATCTAACTGGGATTGGGGACATCCGAGGGGAAATTTAGGGAAGGCTAAACTGGGAAGAGAGAGTTCCTTTCCTAAAAATCACCATATTCATTTTCTCTCCATTTTCCCCACCCGGAAAGGCTACTGCCGGAGCAACCTTGCTTTGGCTCACTGTTAATTCTCCAATGCCCATCTCTCCACACCCCAAAGCCCATGACTGGGGTGAAACAAACTCAGTGTGACTCATCTCAGGAGACCACAGGGCCCCATGGCATGAGTGACCTGATCAGAAATGATTCGCTTGTTCTGTAGTTAAGGAAAGCGGGAATTCGACACCAGAAATCTATTCCAGTACAACTATTTTCCATTAGCTTTTAACACATCACTGCTCCTCTTTTTCATCTACATTATTGCCATTGCTTCCACAAACCCCGATTTGACGAGCAGGAAATCTGTAAATTTGGGGGTGGCTGCTCTGAAAAGACTGCATGAGGAAAAGACATGTCCATTAGCAATGCAAATACAGTCACAAATGAGACCTGAGCTTGTATGAAGAGTGCCTTTAAAACAGTTATTTAATCCAGCTAAAATTTATCTTTAGGAGTGGGGTGGGAAACAGGCAGCATGGGGATTCAAGACATTCTGCATTTAAAATATGGATAAAGCACTCTCCTACAGCCCTTTGGAGGGGAGAGACTTGCACATCTTGTTCACAACTTTTCAAGATGGCAGGGGCTAGATGGCTACTTCTGGGTTACAGAACCATGGCCAGACTGCATGCATGCTCGCTAAGTCGCTTCAGTCACAACTGACTCTTTGCAACTCCATGGTCTGTACCCTGCCAGGCTCCTCTGTCCATGGAACTCTCCAGGCAAGAATACTGGAGTGGGTTGCCATGCCCTCCTCCTGGTGATCTGCCTGACTCAGGGATGGTACCCTATCTCTTAAGTCTCGGGCATTGGCAGGCGAGCTCTTTACCGCTAGCGCCAGCTATCCAGACTGGAAGAATACAAACGCTTTGTTCTATCTTTACAACCAATGGGTGCATTTTCCTCCATCCCAGAAGAAAAGCGAGGATGTAGTTCTTACCTGCTTTTCACGTATGCGTGCTTGCCTGCTAGGTCACTTCAGTCATGTCCAACTCTTTATGACCCCATGGATTGTAGCCCACCAGGCTCCTCTGTCCATGGGATTCTTCAGGCAAGAATACTGGAGTGGGTTGCCATGGCCTCCTCCAGGGGATCTTCCCGACCCAGGGATTGAACCCATATCTTTTATGTCTCCTGCATTGGCAGGTGGGTTCTGTATCACTACCACCACCTGGGAAGCCCCTCTGTTTTTCATAGAATCCTTCGACCTGCACAGACGCATGATGTTCCACAAGAAGATGGAACCAGAAATGTCAAAGTGCCGCCCCGGTGATGCAGGAAAGGTCACGCCATTGGTATGATTGTGTGGTTTGTATGTTTTGTTCCCCCACTGGACCTGCATGCACAAGGTCTCCAAGAACAGTCAAAGTGAGCCACTCAGTTGTGTCTGACTCTTTGAGACCCGTTGGACTGGAGCTTCTGTCCATGTAATTCTCCAAGTATGGAGTGGGTAGCCATTTCCTTCTCCAGGGGATCTTCCCCACCCAGAGATCGAACCCAGTCTCCCACACTGCAGCTAAATTCTTTATGGTCTGAGTGGCTAGGGAAGCCAGAATGGTGAAACCAAGCACAATGCAAAGACGTGCATCAGAGAGAGTCAACCAGAAGGACATCCATCCATGCCCTTGTGCCAAGAACACACTCCTCTGCTTGCCCTGGGTGCCACCTGGAAAGCCCACGCATTGGCTCAATAAAACACGACATGGAGGCTTGCGCTGAACTCTACTTCACTGCGGTACAACCTGCCCTCATTAAAGATTCCCTACAAACAGGTGCTTCTCACTGGGCTGACTTCTGAAATGGCTTTCTTTTTATTCCCAGGGCCACATCAAGAGCTGAGGGGGGGATTCATGCAGTATAGATCAGTCGGCCATTGACAGCACCTCACGCTTTGACAAGCTGCTTGGCTGGGTTGAAAGTCTAGGTTGGGCTTGGGCCCGTCAAGGCCACGCTATTGAATTATTGACAGGCGTTCACCGTGGTGCAAGGGGAGAGCGAACCACAGCCTCGGCTCAATAAAGATGAAATGGAAACCCTCTCTGAAGCCGACTTTAGCACGTTAAAGGAGTTTTAATGGGCTGGTTTAAAATTCAGTAAGAGAATGCATTAGGCTGATTATAGTTTCAATGGCTAAATGCAGGCACGCACATGAGTTTGGGATGCCGAAGGGTTTACAAATGAGTGGGGAGCCTGTCAGGACGAATTACGCCCTCTGAAAGGCAAGCATGTGTCCGGGTGTGTTCTAGTCTGGTTTCCAGAACGGTTAACTTCCAGGCCCTCTATCCTTGATCCCCTTCTGTCCTGTCAGCTAAACCTGCTGGTCTGGATGTCATAGAAGCCTGCAGTGTTATCCTCACCACTTGGGCTTTAAAAGACCAAACCATGGAGTGCACCTAGCCCTCCGTGGCTTTTCCTCCTTGCAATCTCACTCATAACCTCCATCCCCACTCCAGGCAAGAGTAAGGTGTCTCTCCTATCAGCCTCCTATGAGAGAGCTTGAAGAACCGTCGCCAGCTGGTGTCCCCCGGTTAGCAAATTAATATTAACAATCCCAAATTTTTCTTACATAATCTCCTTTCTTCTTCAAATTTCCACCTGCCAAGACTTACTTGTATTTTAATAGCTGATGTCAGACAAGCCTCGTAGACCGGGGCCCATCTCAGAACTATAATTTTAAATACAATGAGACGCGCACGCATCAACTGTCGCCTTGACGTGCAGGAATGATTCCACGTGGACTTGTAAAGTGCATCCTAAGAGCTTCAAAGACCGAGCACATTTTAAAAGAATTTAAATGGATGATCATGGTTTGCTTTCCTTTATAAAAAAAAATTTTTTAAAGCAATTTGTCTAATGTGACCCTCTGTTCATCTTTCTTCTCCGACTTTGCTTCCAAGGGGTTGCCTCCTGTCAAACTGCAGAAAGGGCCAAACAGCACATCTAAATCTGTGTTCATTTGCCTTCTGCGGGATTATCTTTGCCACGGTGAGCAGTATAAGTAAGTCAGAGATGCTTCTCAGGGCTGCAGGAGGCGGCTAATCTCCAGACAAATATTTAGAAGGCAGCTTTGCCGATTCCGGCCCTTAATCGTTTCCAACTGATTTGACTTATTCTAATTACAGCCTTTATGTTATAAAAGCCATTTTTGTGTTGCCGGGGAGCAGTTTCATTGCAAATACATGAAATTTTGCTGAGTTTCCCGTTCCCATGTTGATTATGGAAATGGTACTCTGCAGCTTGGCTCTAATTAGAAAAACACACTGCGTGGAATGTCAACAATTTTTAACATTAATAACGCATTGGCAATGTCCTTTTGTCTCTCTTCACGGCCTTTCCACAAAGGCTAACACCTGAGAGCCTAGGCTCCACTCTGCTGGAGGAGGAAGAGGAGGAGGAGGAGGACATGTTTTCCCCAGAGAGGATGCACCGGGACTACCCCCTCCATCCCCTAAAGTGGGGACAGCTTATTTGAAGAAGTGGAATACTAATTTAATATAATAAAAGCAAGGCGGGGGGGGGGAGAAAATTAAATTCTAGCATCCACGTGCTTGCTAAGTCATTTCAGTCAAGCTCGACTCCTTGCAACCCCATGGACTGTAGCCCACCAGGCTCCTCTGTCCATGGGATTCTCCAGGCAAGAATGACTGGAGTGGGTTGCCATTCCCCCTCCAGGGGATCTTCCCCACCCAGGAATCGAACCCACGTCTCTTATGTCTCCTACATTGGCAGGTGGGTTCTTGACCACTAGGGCCACCTGGGAAGCCCCAGATTCTAGCACAGTTGAGGGTAATGCATTTGTTTCACAACCATGAACTTGAAACAGTCTAGGCCAGCATCTGTAAAAAAGCAGATTAAATCGGTGTGATGTATGTGTTTCAGGGAGTCTTTTGGTGTCACGAGGCTTTATGTGTTGGGAGCATCTCAGCAAAGAGATCTCAGTGTGATTGTCTAGATACCACACTAAGAGTGGAGGAAAAACAGGGCTAGACCTTTAACCTCACTGAGCCTCAGTTTTCTCATCTTTAAAATGGGGGTGATCAGGCCTGACTTTGCAGGGTTATAGTTAGGATGAGGTATAATGCAGTCCTCTTGCACCATGTCATAAATGCATATCCATCCAGTTGTTTTGGAGAGTGAACTGCTGGATCTTATATAAATTGCAAATGTGCCTAGCTCCAGAATAGGCCATTCTACCTCTTGTAAAATATCTGACAGGAAGCCATACACGTAGGTTTAAACACATTCATTTAAGTTTGCCTACTGAAACACTTAGAGATACAAATAAAGAGTAGGGAGAAAAAATTGAAAATCACATAAACATCGACTAAAGGAAAAGCTGTCTATGGTCCATTGTTCAAAAAAAAAAGAAGAAGAAGAATGCCACTGGAAAAATGTATATGGCTTGGCCAAACTACAGGAGCATTTTAAATTGGAAAGGTTCTGCCAATTTTCCCTCCAAAAAGGCGGTCTTGAGTTATGCTCCCATCAACAGAGTTGTCTGTACACTTGGAGAGAAGGTTTCATGAGATAGGAGGGTTCAGGCCATCCCCTCCCCAGAAAAAATGTACCAGAGAGGGAAAAAGAAAATGTTACAACTGACAATCATAGGGGAGAGAGAAGAAAAAAGGTTGCTGTGTGATAGAAGAAAATAGCTTGCTACGATGATAGTGAAGCATTGCGCCAAGGAGTGCCTTCTTTGGTTATATTCATGGGGAAACACACACACACACACATGCGCATGCACACACATACTCCATAAAGCGGCAACTCCTGAGGTTAAAACCCAAACTTCTGCATGCCAGAGTAGAACTCAGGCTTTCTTTCAGACAGGATCTGAAGCTGTGGCTAATGTTCGCTGGATGATGGAGACCTTTAAAGAATCTTACTTATCCTTACACTGAACCCACAGTCCAACATTTTTAAAGGGGCAGGCACTCTTTCTGGTCGTGAGTTCAATATGCTTTAAGGTGGCTTTTGCAAAAGTTCTGGTATTTTCTAATCAGTGGCCCTTAAACCAGGTCCCTCTTGTGCTTCAAGATCACCAGGGATGCCTACGCTGCCCTCTCTCAGAGGTGGAGCCTAACTTGCCAGTCCTTAAGCGTGGACTGGACACGGTGACTTCCTTTCAAAGAACACAGTATTTGTTGATCAGTTGCTCAGTCATGTCCGACTCTCTGCGCCACCATGGACTGCAGCACGCCAGCCTTCCCTGTCCTTCAGCATCTCCCAGAGTTTTGCTCAAACTCAGGGCCATTGAGTTGGTGATGCCATCCAACCATCTCATCCTCTGTCATCTTCACAGTATGGAACACATACCATGAACACAGTATGGAAGGGGAGAGGAAAAAAAGAGTAAGTCCACAGTGGGGGAGTCTGACAAACTGCACCTCATCCAGGTGATCAAGGAGAACATCTCAACAACGATAATCTGATAGTACATGCCCTTGATAGGATGTGATGAAAATGGTACTTGACCTCTGTGATCTTCCTCCCCCAGCCCATGACCTGAGTCTAACCATGAGAAAAAACATCAGACAAACCTACCTTGAAAGACATTCTATACAATACCTGACCAGAATTCATCAAAACCATTAAGATCATCATAAAAAAAAAAAAGAAAAAATAGTCCAAGAGATTGTCACAGTCAGAGGGGAGTTAAAAGACATGGATACCAGGGGTTTTCCCTGGTGGTCCACTGGTAAAAAGAATCCATCTGCCAATGTCAGGGACATGGGTTCGATCCCTGGTCTGAGAATATTCCATATACTGCGAAGCAACTGAACCCATATGCCAAAAGGACTGAGCCTGCACACTAGAGCCCGGGAGGAGCAACTATGACCCTGCACACCCCAGAGCCTGTGCTGCCCCATGAGAGAAGCCACCTCAATGAGAAACCTGCTCTCTGCAACTAGAGAAAAGCCCGCACAGCAACCAAGAGCTCGTGTGCCCTAATGGAGACCCAGCGCAGCCTTAAGAATAAATGACATGGTGACCAAATGTACGGATGGGGCCCAGGAACAGAAAAGGGACACCAGATTAGAACTTAAGGAAATCTGAATAAAATATGGACTTTAGTTAGCAATAACGCATCAGACTTGGTTCATTAGCTGTGATAAATGTACCATCGCCATATAAGACATCCACGGCAGGGAAAGCTGTGTGCAGGGTCCGTGGGAACTCCCTGTATCAGCTTTGCAACCTTTCTGGAACTCTCAAACTCTTCTGAGACAAAAATTGATTCAAATATGCCAAACTTCAGGGGGCTCCTGAGAATCTCTGAGAGATACAGGCCCGCAAGGCAGGCTGCGTGCGTGCTGGCTAAGTCACTTTGGTTGTGTCTGACTCTTCGTGACCCCTATGGACTATAGCCCGCCAGGCTCCCCTGTCCATGGGATTCTCCAGGCAGGAATACTGCAGTGGGTTGCCATGCCCTCCTCCAGGAGATCTTCCCAATCCAGGGATCCAACCTGCATCTCTTGCGTCTCCTGTGTTGGCAGGAGGGTTCTTTACCACTAGCTCCACCGGGACCCTTGCTTTTTGGCCCTTTCCTCATTTCCCAGGTTCATCTCCTGCCTTATCTTCTCCAACACCGAGATTCAGTGTATCCCATGCGCTCCTTTACCACAAGGCACCCCTGATCTTTCTTCCTTTATACCTGGTTAATCCCTTTCAGTGTCTCTAAGATCATTCAGCCTTGACCTCTCCAAGAGCAGCTTCCAACAGTATTAATTGTTCATCGTCCACACTCTCATTAATACCCTGTCCAAAATTCTACCTCTTCAGTTCATAATTAATTGACTAACATAGCTGTCTACCACACTTCTCTGAGCGCCTTCACAATTGGTCTCCTTTATCTTTTTCTGTCACTGGGCTTAGCGCATGGTACCCAGCAGATCTGAAATAAGTATTTTTAGGCTGAATGGATGAAAGGAGAAACAGAGGAGTGGACGGATGGGTGGATGAATTAGTCTGTCTCTGCTCCCTGTGTGCTGTGTGTGTTCAGTCACTCAGTCGTATCTGACCTTTGTGACCCTATGGACCTGCCAGGCTCCTCTGTCCATGGGATTCTTTACACAAGAATACTGGAGTGGGTTGCCATTTCCTCCTCTGGGGGATCAGCCCAACCCAGGGATTGAACCCATGTCTGCTGTGTCTTCTGCACTGGCAGGCAGGTTCTTTACCACTGACCCACCTGGGAAGCCCCCAACCAGGAAGCAAACCCGTCGGTGCCCCCTGAGGTGGAAGTGTGGCGCTTTAACCACTGGACTGCCAGTGAAGTGCCAGGAAAGAGCTACTTTTGATGGGCTGACCAGGGAAGGCTTCTTCGAGGATACGATATTTAAATTAACAGCTGAGGAATGAAGAGGGCGTGAGGGAAGGGGAGGCAGGCTGGCTGGTGCAAAGTCTGTGGGATCCCAGAGGGCTACAGCATGAGAAAGAAGCCAGGGTGGCTGAGGATGGGCAAACAGGACACAGAGCCTCCAGGGACAGGAAAACGACTGGGCCTCCGTCCACCGGAAGCTGTGCCTGCCAGTGGCTCCAATTCACAGGGCTATGTTGATAATGTTAACACCAAGGGACACCAGGGAAAAGCCTGGCCCTGCTCAGCTGCCTTCCTCCCGCCGTGTGGACCCCATCCTCCAGCACCTACTCCCTCTGCTGTCACGCACTCCTCTCCACGCATCCGATCCTCTATTCTACCAGAGTGGACATCCCACAGTAGGAAAGAGAAAAGAAAAGAAACGTCAGTAGGACTTGAATTGTTGTTATGGGTCAGGCGTTGTTCTGGGCCTTTTTAAAAAATTATTGATTTGGCTGTGCCAGGTCTCATCTGTGGCACACAGCATCTTCAGTCTTCGCTGTGGCACGTGAAATCTTTTAGTGGTGCCATGTGAACACTTCGTTGAGGCGTGTGGGATCTAGTTCCCTGACCAGGGATCGAACCTTGGCCCCCTGCATTAGGAGCTCAGAGTCTTAGCCACGGGACCAACAGGCAAGTCCATGTCCCGTGCATTTTATTACCTGTGTGGGGATGTTATTAATGTTACTGTTACTAGTATTATAACAATGCTTATGAATATCCCCATTATAAAGATGGGTAAGACTGAGGCTCAGAGAGCAGAATTAACCTCCAGAACAAAAAGCCACAATACAGTTGCATGAAAATTCAAAGACAAATCATATGACCCCAAAGGTTGGTCCTTATCATTAGATAACAATTTCCATAAGACAGATTTGTCTGAGGCAAGTGTTTACTCAACAGCAAATTTTACAGAGCAATGACCACGAGCCAGGGACAATGCTAGGTGTTGGCCCAATAAACTGAACAAAAGAGATCCCTGATTTTAAGGAAAAAGAAACCCAGTCATATTAATACAAAATGATACGAACATCTGGCAGGTGTGTATACGACGGAGATTCAGATTGGGAGAAAGTGACGAACTCAGTCTGAGGCCACCCAGGAGAGGCGATAGTTGAGCACCAGCTTAGCTGAGCGGTGATAACCTTACAGACGAGAGAATGGAAGAAAGGACATTCTTGAAACGTAAAAACACATTTGCCATGAGTGCCCCTGGCATGTTCCCAGTTAAATAACTTGGGCAGCGGGATGAAAGGCCAGAGGCAAGTAGCCAGATGATAAAGGGTCTCAGGAATCTGCTAAGGATTAGGGACTTCCTCCTGAATATGGTGAGAGCAGACTTCATCACTGGTGGTCCAGTGTTTAAAAATCCAGCTGCCAATGCAGGGGACATGAGTTCAATCCCTGGTCCGGGAAGATTCCACATCCCGCGGGGCAACTAAGCCTGTGTACCACAAGTAGTGAGATGAGACCGCTCGCCCTAGAGCCCATGCTCCACAAGAAGAGAAGCCACCGCAATGAAAAGCCCACGCCCCGCAGCTGGAGAGTAGCCCCTACTCGCCGCGACAAAGACACAGCATGGCCAAAAATAAATAAACTTAAAAAGATGCTGAGAGCCACTTGTGGGTGTCAGGCAAGGAGGCTGGGGCTCGATTCACACTAGCAAGGAGCTCGCCAGTGAGTGCCAACCACGTGTGATTTGGACCAACCGCAGCAGCGTCTCTTGGAATCTGTTACGATGCAAGTCTTCTGGCTCCACCCAGACCTACTGAGTGTGAAACTCCTGAGGTTTTAACAAGACCCCCAGGGGAAGCTGATGTGATGCTAGATGCTCACCTATGGGAACCATAGACCTACCCCGCTCTCTGCCAGCTTCTCCCTCCTCCTCCACAGCTCACAGGATTGGCTTCATCCCTGCTGCCTCTCCCAGGTCCTTACAGAAGACAGGAAAGCATGAAGCTTGTCTTGTCCCTGCCTTGCAGTCAACCCACAGCCCCCCAGGCGGCCCTCCAGCCCAGGGACCACCTAATTTTCTGGGGAGAGGCCCTCACTCTTGACCCATCTCTTTGGTTTTGCCGTAAAGATTTACAAATCTCTCTCCCTCCTCCCTGGTTTTCCTTGCTGCTCAGGGAGCCGGAGGGCAGATGACGGATGCCGTTCGGGAACTCTGGCTGGTGCTGGAAATGATCATTTGCTAAGTGCCTTGCTAATGCATTCAGAGGTGGCGAGTTAATAGGAAAACTGGTCTGATTCGGCAGGCTGTGCCCACCGTGACCTAGAGCTGGGTGTTAAGTGGTGACGGGCAACTCCCCCCTAATCACCTCTTGTTAGCTGCAACTATAGGCAAATTGCTAGCGAGGATTAAGTGGGGAGACTATGCCAGGATCACTGTCAAGCAGAAAAAAAAAGACTCAATTTGTCGAGCAATCACGACTCTGTAATCACTTCCTGAAGAGCTCTTTCTGGAGATGTTTGCCTTTGGAAGGTGAAGACCCTCCCTAGAGGAAGGTGGGCTGAGAATTGCAAGCTGGCTTTTTCTGGAGCATTCTGAAAATAATTTCTTCCCCCATCCACCCACACAAGGAGATAAGCCTCACCTTGAATAGCGCTCTGCCCCCAGGGTTCTCTGGCTTCAAGAATGAACACCAAATGTGCATAAACAACTGATGGGAGTTCTCCCATAGTGAAAGGGAAAGTCATTCAGTCCTGTCCTACTCTCTGAGACTCCCAGAGACTATACAGTCCAAGGAATTCTCCAGGCCAGAATACTGGAGTGGGTAGCCGTTCCCTTCTCCTGGGGATCTTCCCAACCCAGGGATGTTGAAACCCAGGTCTCCCGCATTGAAGGTGGATTCTTTACCAGCTGAGCCACCAGGGAAGCCCCTCAAACATAGCACCTTTCTGTAAACGGAGTGTCTGGGAGGAAGCTTTGGGAAGAATGGGGGGAAGCAGATATATAGTTTAACACTTTGCATCACATCCCTGTAACATAGAAACAAATTAACCATGTAATACAGTCATCCTTCTACATCTGCTTGGGATTGGTTCCAGCAACCTGGTGGAACCCCAAATTCATGGATGCCCAAATCCTTTCTATAAAATGGTGTAGTATTTGCATACAACCTAAACACATTCCCCTTTATCCTTTAAATCATCTCTGGATTACTTAAAATACCGAAAACAATGTAAATGCTATGTAAACAGTTCCCTGAGTGTGGCAAATTCAACTTTTGCTTTTTGGAACATTCTGGAATTTTTTTTTTCCCAAATATTTTTGGCCCATGATTGGTTGAATCCACGGATGCAAAATCAGGGCTAGGAAGGGTCGACTGCACTTTAGGAAGCATTAGACAACACTAGAAAGAGGGGAAAAAATGTGCTGGAAGAGTATCCTGTCCCTCCCTAGTTCAAGGGAGATTTTTTAAAAAAGCAGTGCTAGACAGGACTAGACATCTTTTCTAAATGTTTGGAGTCTTTACCAGGTTGGAAAACAGCTCTTTTCAACCTTATTCTTGGGGCTTAACGCCTTCATTATTTTCATACATCTGGAGAAGTTTGGTAACGGAATAAACTAGAGGGATCCGTGTGATCTGAGATGAAACATTCTGAAACTTGGAGAAAAAAAGAGATTGCCAGAAATGAGTGGATATGTGAAACTAAAATGTGATTCATTCAGATAGCAATGTTAAAGTCCTTCGAAGAAGGGGTCCAATCCTTTGCAATTTCCCAAGTAGAAACATGTTTTGAGGAAGCTTCCTGAAACTGGATTCACTGGCAGGCTGCTGTCAAGAAAGGCAGGGGGAACGAGAAATGGGGAGGGTGGGGGGACAGATGGGGGATGGGGTGAAAAGCCAGCCCATCTATTACTCATCGTGTATTACTCTTCCCCTCAGAGATTTCTGAAAAGTCATAGTGAAAGGAAAACTAAACCCCACTCATTAAACATGCGTTGTGTGAATCTGCATGTTCCAAATGAAGCATGAACCTCTGTTGGGGTGGCAGCTTGTGTTTCAAACCATAATTTTCAAAATTTTCTCTTAATTGTCCAGATGAAATGATATCCCACCCAGACAAGCCTTTCCCAGACCAAAAACAAAAAAAAATCAGCATTTACCATAAACAATACACTAATTTTAAAAAAAGTTCCCTTGTGTATTTCAAAATAATCAGAACGGGAGAGTTATATCTCTGTCAAGTATCATGCACCCAAACTTATAAACATCCCATCTGCTTTGGAGTAAAATTTATCTGAGTTCATCTCCAAATTTCACCTCTCAATGGACACGGTCAAAATAATTCCTGTCATTCCCTGAGAAAGGAAACCGAAGACAAATTCATCAGGGCTTCAACATGATAATCTGGGTGGTGGCTCCAGCTGACACTATTTTCGGCTTATCCGTTTACCTGCTTGTTTGTTTCTGATTGGCTACAAATGGTCAGACTTAAGATATTCCTTAAGATACTCCTTCCCTATGGAGTTCTGAGTTCTTTCTGATGCTGTGTGCCCTGCCACAGACTAGATATACACTCAGGTGGTCAACCGAAGCTTGTGGGTGGGGAAATGAGTTGAACATACAGGTCTTAACAGCGATCTTAAATTGGATCAAACAGAAGTGAGTGTACATTCAGCACTGTTTCAAAACACTGTGATAAACCCCGTCCCTGAAACTGAAGTCATTAAAACACTGCATCCTTCTTTTTAACCGAAATTCACTACTTAAAAAGCTCCAGATGCTTAAAAAGAGAGAGGGGAAAAAAAAAAAAAGACTCAGAATAAACCAAAGGAATAATCAGCTTGGAGGATTTTTCCTGCCTCGTGCTTAAGTTATATAAATAAAGAGAACAATTAATGTCAACTGCCTTTTATTCTCCATTCTATTAGCTTTGGGGAGCTTCAAGCTAATCTCTCCACAAAGAGGGGACATCCTGGGATTAAAACACAAGGTTTTCTGCAGAAAAATGGGCCCGCCAGTCAAGACAGCTCAGGGAAATAAGACACAGCGCTTCCTCCACTCTTCTGCGACTGAATCAAACGGATTTCCAGGAGGGCAGAAATTCAGAGAGAAGGAAAGAGATCCCCCAAGCAGGTGAGGAGAGATCTGGGCAGAACCTCTGGACGTGGAATGCGGAAGGCCGCCCCTTTCTGCTCCTTTTATACCAACCAGGCACATGAGTAGGTCAGCGAATCAAAACCCAGAAGTCCCCCCAAATCACAGGCACAGGATCAACCCCCCCCACCCCCAAATCACAGCTGCAAACTCTCCTGGGTTCACAATCAGCAGGAAGCACTCCTTCCCAAGGGTGTGAAGGTCTAGGCAGCAAACCAGGGGTCTAGACTGTGATGGGAGCTTGGGTGCAAGGCTCCCCGATGCACAACCTACCCCCCGCCCCCAGCAATCTCCCAACTCCCCCCTTGACTCCATTCCAGAGTTCTGCCATCAGATAAAAGCTTCATTCTCAATACCTTTTAGCACGAGAGCCTGCATCACCTGTCATTATTCCCCCCTTTAGTTTTTTTTGCAACATGCACACTCTTTGCCTCTAGAAGTGGTGAGCGAGGCCATTAGTTAACTAAAAGGAACCACAGCTCTCAAGGCAGCCGAAGCTGGGGCGGGCTGGGAGGCAGTCTCTCGGTAACCTGGTCTTGCTTTTTTGGGAGGGTCACTGCTCACCGAAGGCCAAGCTTGTGCTGATAATTCAGCAGTGTTCAAACTCCCCAGGATCCGTTTCCTCTCTCCCTCTGTCTCTCTCTCCTGCTTTCACAGACAGAATCCCCGGTGGGAGGCGATAAACTCACCCCAGGTGTGAAGCCAGCCGCACAGGTGGGGTGGCCAGGCGTCAGTGGGCAATGCTAGTAGTGAGCTCCATGAGAGGAAAGGTGAGCCAGAGGGCAGAAAAGGAGGGATGGAGAAGCTTGGCAAAAAGCACAGTGGAAAAAGGCAGGAGGAAAAGCATCAGGAATGTGTGCAAAGGGGGAAAAAAATAAGGCAAAGGGGACGAGAAATTAATAATCCAACAAGCAGGTTTCCTGCGTGTTATTAATCACACCGGTTCGCCCAAGCTGCAGAGAAACCTAGCGCTGCACATGGGAGGGGAGGGTTTTCAACACCATTGGCCGCCTCTGCTCACTCCTATACATCTCAGCCAATCCTTCCCGTGCCTTAAGGTACAGATCTATCCAGGACTGCAGTTCCAAACCCCTGGAAGATGAGAAATTGGGCTCCGTGGTTGAGGCACTGCTCCGGCCGGTTAATGCACTATAAACTTTATTTGAGCTGACTTCTCATCTGATCCCCCAGTGACGAGGTCAGGGAGCGCGAGCAATTCCACCCCAAATCATACCATAATCGAATTGCTGCCTATTTCCCGAACCTATAATGAAAAAGGCAACCGAAATAATGCAGGTAATGTCGGCGGCCTCCCCTGCCTGTCGGACGTTATTACCTCCGATTGCTTGCCACCATTTCCCCGGGACTCTAACAATGAATATATTTCACAGCTCACTTGCTCTCCTGTGTGGGTGGCATGGTATAGACACCTACATGATCTGAAAGGGAATCTAAGACAATACTGCTGTTTCTGAGCGCCGCGCCTAACAGCCTGTTGGTGGGAGAGGCATTTTTATCAAAGCACTTCACACACACACACACATACACACCCTGACCTGATGGGGTCCGGAGTCCCAGACTCTGCCCAAACCAACTCAATCTCTGTCTCTTTAAGTCCCCAGCTTCATCACCTACAGCATAATAACCCAGAGTGTGACTCCTTTATCACGCAGATGCTCTGAAGGTTTTTATTCTATTTTCTCCCTCTGAATAAAATGGGACAGAAAATGGCTTTAGGGACTGGACAGGAGACAAAATAATGTGTCGTGCACCCTACCTGAAAAACGCCTCTTAAGCACTGACAGCTCCTTAGAAAAAGAACACTTAAAAAAAAAAAAAATCAACACTCTATTTGCATGCCCTTAAAAAGCAGAATTCAGCACCCCATCATCTTTTTGCTTCTCAGAGAAGTGCTGACCGCAGCACGACACAACGGTCCAGATTCAGAGACTCCGAAGGAACCATCCAGACAGCCTACTCAGCTGTGATTTGTAGGGCTGCCCTTTGGCGAATGAAGGCCACCTCCAGACCGGTGGAAATGTGACATGGGATACCAAGTGTGCCTGATTTCTGGAGATGCTCTCTAACAGCGCCCCGGTAGGCTCCCAGCCCTAGCATTTATTCAAACCAAACTTGTGGGTTTGGTTGAACCAGAGCAGTGGCTTTGAAACTTAGAAAAGCCATTTATACCTTGGAGATATTCCATGTGTCAAGCCATCATCATCAAATGCTGGGCAGGCACCTTGGAAATATTTACGGGAGGCGGTGGCTCAGCTGGTAAAGAACCCATCTGCCAACACAGGAGATTTGCAAGAGACGCGGGTTTGAGCCCTCGGTCAGGAAGATCCCCTGGAGAAGGAAATGGCAACCCACTCCAGTATTCTTGCCTGGAAAATTCCATGGACAGGGAAGCCTTGGTAGGCTTACAGTCCATGGGGTGGCAGAGTCGGACACAACTGAGTGTACATGCACAGGTTGCATGACTCTGGACACTTGGACTCGTGAAAGCGTGCCTTCAGGTAGCAAACAAAGAGACTACAAATACATCTGGTTTAAGAGTCGTACAGGGACCGCAATAGATCAAGTCAGAAACAGGGTCCGTGAACAACATTTTCTTAAGCTTGAATTACAATACAGACACTCTCCTTTATATTTCTTCACTTTGTTTTTCTCCTTCTTTTTCCATTTTTTTTAAAGGGAACTACCCCCTACACAATTTCCATTATACACACATTTATTTCCTCATCTATAAGATCACCTTCCTTACCTTGGCCCTACCTATAACAAGGAAAACCAGACCAAAAAAACTAAGTGCTGCCAGAGGAGGTAAGAGTCAGGTGAGAAGAGTCTATAAGAGTTCATCAGGTGAAGGTCTCCAGTTTTCCCCCTGCAGGTCAGTCCAGACTGATGAAAGGGCAGCACCACATTTTTAAAAAAGATACATGGGTTCAAGAGTGCACGCTGACACACGGACAAAGAATAATTCTTAAAACTACTCAGCACTGTGGGCTATAGAGAACACATCTTATAAGAAGTGGTGGTGGGGGGGGGGGCGCAGGGGGAAATCAATATAAAGGAAAAACATGCTCCAGATGTAATTGAAGTCATACATTTGTACATGACTTCTGCTATACGCCCAATTACTGCTATTTATCAAAAAGCAGACAACATTGAACCTGGCAGCATGAAAAACAAATTTTACTAAGTCAGAGGGGGGAAAAAAATCATCTGAAAGAGAAAGGGTGGGGGGAGATACAAATAATAAATAATTCAATATTCTCAAGGAAAGCTCTTGGAGAAGAGGCTTGGTTGATTCGAACATCAGACATGGGTCTGACAAGAGATGTATCGATTGGGACAATTCTATCGTTATTATCCCAGCCGGAGTCCTTCACAAAAGCTGCTCTTTTTGCTCCTGTTTTTACTGCCGTAACTACCAGCCTCCTTCTTCTACCTCGGCCTCTTTGAACTGGTATTCATTACAGCTTAAATCTTAAGCCTACGCATAAGATCATAAACAGATTCTGCGTCTCATGTTTGGCGCCGGCAAAGGGCTCAGCTTTCCTAAAATCTAATCGGACGGCAGGCTATTCACAATCTGTGGAGGATTTCCACACTCGACGAAATAAGTCGGCCGCCCCATCTGTATAATTACCAAGGCAGAATATTTAGATTCGAGCGGGAGCATATATCCGAAGCAAATATGACCCATATCTAACAAAGAGTTTGCCAAACGCTGAACAGAAGAGCTGACAACAAATGTATTCCTCGTTTGTTACTTTCAAGGCTATGAAAAGCAACACTGACAACACAGATCCCTAATGATTTCCTTCTCTTCTGCCCCAACTGAGTTCCAAAAATGTACTTGTTCTCCCAACCCAAAACATTTTTTTTTTTTTTTAAAAAAAAGAGCCTTTTGGGTCAATGCAGATCACGAACATACAGCGGTATAATTAGTGAAGGAGGAATACACGTCCGTTAGGCATCTGTGAAACGTGGAACTATGTCTTCAGCGTTCGATGTGTTAATTACAACCAGATAGGAGGTGCCACGGAAAATTAACAGTCTGGCGCAGGCATGAGATGTAAACAGACAAAATAGAGGCTGCTGGAGGGTCGCGAGAGCAAGTCAATTTTGAAGAAAGATAAAAGGGCTGCCATGTCTGTGACGGCTGCGGGGAGGGGAAAGGGCAGTGAACCTTGTTACCATCAGTTAATTAAGCAGGAGGTCCGGGCTTGCATACACCACCACATTTGCCATGGTAATCAGATGCATTATTCAAATGTGCGGGAAAACAAAACGCCATGGCAGGCCTGACAAGGAGCAGCCACCGACGTCAGCTCACCCCAAGGTGCCAGACGCACAAACGCAGAGGCGCCAGCGGGGTTCTGTTCCTGGATGTCTGACCCGTGGGATGGCTTCCTGAAACTCAGGTGGGAGAATGGAGCTGGGCGAGGGGTGAGGAGACACTCTTAAAACTAAATACGTGTCCCCGCCCCAAGGTCTGTTTTCTGGCCAGCCAAAGTGAGAGGCATTGCAGGAAAGGCTGGGCAGGAGCATCAGCTGGTGGAAGACAGGATGGCAACCAATTAGACTGAGCCTACAGTGTAAATGGGGGCTTCCCGGGTGGCTCAGTGGTAAAGAATGTGCCTGCCAACGCAGGAGACGCAGGTTTGATCCCTGGGTTGGGAAGATGCCCTGGAGAAGGAAACAGCAACGCACTCCACTATTCTTGCCTGGAAAATCCCAGGGACAGAGGAACCTACTGGGCTACAGTCCATGGGGTCGCAAAAGAGTCAGACGTGACTTAGCAACTAAAGGACAACAATGTAAATGAGACTTAATGGGTCTGAGAAGGGGTCTCTGGATGACTCATGCCTTAGTTTACAGGGGAGAGAGACAGAGAGAATGTAAGTGTGACCTTGATTCAACATGGTTATCCCCGTTCCTGGGCTTGCAAAATGAAGGGGTAAACCCCCAGCCAATCTCAGATTCAATCTACTGTAGTTAACAGTCTGTGGCCAAGGATAGCTCAGTTTAGCTCATCTGGTCTTTCATCCCCAGTGCATATTGGCCATTGACAGACAATGATCTCAACAGTATCACCACAACACCAGGAAAGTGAGACATTCCTTGTCCCGGGCAGTGACCTGTGATGCCCCATCTCCACCTCTGAGGTCTGACTCACACCCAGAAGGGGCAGTGGTCATTTAAGTGGGTGGAAAGGTTTCTGGACACTCTGCAACACAGGTGAGAGGCAAGGTTGCTTGCCATGCACAATTTTAGGAAATGCCATATCTGGTGAAAACTGGGGGTGAAGCCCTCCCCACCCCACGCCCCCACCAGCCATGGACAATACAAAATGCAGTCTGATAGACTCCGAAAGACCTGCTTTACTCCTGGCAAACCTCTTCCTCCGCTATAACTTTTTAACCAGGATGGGGCCTGGAGGTTTTTCGGGACTGGACATCATATATCAACCCGGTATCCTCAGGCTCAGTATGGCTATTGGACCTGGGTTGGCCTGGGAGGAGCGGTGAGAGTGGGCGTGGGAACTGATAGGAAATACTGATACAAGTGTCTCGGCCTCCAGCAGCTGAGTTGGAGCTGGAACTCTTGCAGTTCCAGCTGATCAGGAGACCGTCAGGAGACAAGGAGACAATGATCCGGAGACTGTCCCCGGGGGTGAGAGAAGAGGTGCTGGGTGGGGGTGGACTGTGTATGGGTTACACACTGGTGTCAAAAGTGTATCTCATCGCAGTAAATCTGCAGCAAAAGGAAGTGGGAGATGCCAGAGGAACAGAAGGGGAGCAGGAAGCCAAATGGACATCGAGTTCATGAGTTCAGTCATACTGGACTGACTCAGTAACCATTACAAATGCACAGACGTGGAGGAGCAGAAACGCACGTTCCTCACATACTTTTGACAGACGTTCTTGAAATGACAAAATCATAGAGATGGGGAACAGACGAGCGATTGCCTGGCTTTGGGGGCGGGGGGCAAGGCTTCTTGTGATGGAGCTGCTCTGTGTACTGACTGTGGAGGCTGTCGTGGGAACACGCGGGCGATCCAGTGACAAAAGAAAGCGCAGGAACGTCACTGACTCCGTGGAGAATCCGCGTTCTCTGAGGTGGGTGCGTTGGGTCAGGGTCAGTTTCCCAGCTCTGATATTGTTTGATGATTATGCAAGATGCTACCCCTGAAGGCACTGTGTGAAGGGAATAGGAGATCTTTCCTCTATGTTATTTCTTACGACTGCGTGTGAATCAACAATTATCTCCAAATTAAAAAAAAAAAAAGTTTTCAGCAAAATGCAAGTTTAGGACTCAGGCATGGGATTCTCAGGGTCCCTACCTACCAGCCATGAGTTCTTGCACAAATTACTTCTATAAGCACCAGTTTTCTTCTGTCAAATATGGATAAGAATAATGTGTCCTTCAAAGAATCATTGTGGAGGATTGATGAAGTAGTATGTTCTCTATGGTTAGAGAGTCCTTGGTACTTAGTAAGGGTTTGGTAGGTGTTAGTTATTACATTTTTTTTTTTAAACCTGCTTTCTTTTAAACTTTTTATTTTGCACTGGGGTATGTGAAAGTGAAGTTGCTCAGTCGTATCCAACTCTTTGCGACCCCATGGACATAGCCTACCAGACTCCTCCGTCCATGGGATTTTCCAGGCTAGAATACGGAGTGGGTTGCCATTTCCTTCTCCAGGATATCTTTCCAACGCAGGGATTGAACCTGGGTCTCCTGCATTGTAGGCAGACGCTTCACCGTCTGAGCTACCAGGGAAGTCTCTTGGCTTTGGGGAATAGCCAATGAATAATGTTGTGATAGTTTCCGGTGGACAGCACAGGGACTCAGCCATACATATACACGTATCCATCCTCCCCCAAACTCCCCTCTCATCCAGGCTGCCACTGAACATTGAGCAGAGTTCCCTGTGCTACACAGTAGGTCCATTATAAATACAGCAGTGTGAACATGTCCATCCCCAACTCCCAAACTACCCCTTCCCCCATCCATAAGTCTGTGAGCCCATTTCTGTTTTGTAAGTTCATCTGTATCATTTCTTTTCGGTTCCATATATGAAGGATGTCACACGATAGTTTTCCTTTCTCTTTCTCTGTCTGACTTACTTCCGTCAGTATGACAATCTCTAGTAACTGCAAATGGCATTACTTCATTTTTTTAACTTTTAAGGTCAGCATGACCATTAGTATTTACAAGTAGTATCCATATCTATATGGATAAATAAGGACACATCTAAGCTCTGAGTTGCCTTTACTCAGAGATTAAAAGTGTACCTCTTGCCACTAGATTCTCTGATTTTCAATGATTGGGAATGGCGGGTGCTTTCCATAATTCATCACTGACAAAAAAGGATAAGAAGCCTGTTCCGCAGAAGGGCTCTTGCACTACCCACTCCCCAGCATCATCCACTTATAACTTTCCCATCTGATGCAGAGGACACCCCTGCCTCCCCAGTGCAGACCCAGGGTCTCCTGCATCCTTTATAGCAGCCAAAAGAGGTCAAGGTCCACTCCTGGGCACTCAATCACATCTGCTAAGAGCTACTGAAAGGAGCAACGGGGAATAGAAGTCTCTATTCTGATCAAATTAGTTGGACATGGATCAATAGGAAGCCTTGGTGTGTCCGTAAGCTCGGAGCCGGCTGATTCCCGGCATAGAGTGAGAGAAAGAGAGAGTGAGGGGGAGAAATAATATCTGTTTCCTTGGCACAGAGATTTCCTTATATTGAGTCTGTCACTTCCCATTTCTGTTAACAAACTGCTGAATGGAGCTCATCGTTGGGCAAATATTACAGCTCCCCGGAATACAAAGTGGGGGCAATTGTTTCCGACTGGGGATTTAATAACAAAGAAAAGGCCAGGCGAGAAGGAAGAGATCTGGGGGCAGGGGGACTCTGTCTGCAAGAGGGGGAGACCAGCTCAACAGAGACAAGGTTCAGGAAAGAAGAGAGAAGGCAGGCTTCAGCTTCACTTGCGTCCTCTCTCTTAAACCGCCACTAGCCCAAGATTCATAGCAAGCGTTACTGGGTTCAAAGTTATCATCTCAAATTCATAAAAAGGATGGTTCTATCTTTCCCAGGAGAGACTGCTAGATTTGGAATCGAATAAGTTTGGAAAGAAAGGCCTGGAAAAAGAAAAAAATTGAATGCATTCTCCTTATTTTCTACATTCGTCTACTGGAAAAAGGAATATAGTCATTGTTGGGTGGAGAGGAAATTGTGGCCGTCTTCTTGGTATGCAACAAATCTCCTTGGTGGGGGTTGTCGACTACAAATTGGCACTTGCTGTGCCCACTTACCATCTACCTCTATATGTATATACGTGTTAGCCCCTCAGTCGCGTCTGACTCTTTGCGACCCCATGGGCTGTAGCCCGCCAGGCTCCTCTGTCCATGGGATTCTCCAGGCAAGAATACTGGAGTGGGTTGCCATTCCCTTCTCCAGGGGATCTTCCAAACTCAGGGATCAAACATGGTCTACCGTATTGCAGGTGCATCCTTTACTGTCTGAGCCACCAGGGAAGCCCATCCACCTCTACAAGAATTCAATCACGTGCTGCTGCAGCTGCTGATTTTCAACATCTCCTGAAGAGAGTTCAGGGAGGAGAGCAGAAATGAGGCACTCTGTGCTCCAGGAGGGGAAAACTGGCAGGACGGGTCTTCAGATAGTTAGATATTTTCAGAAGCCAATTTCGAGAGCCCAATTCGTGTATTTCCCCACATCTAGAAAAAGCACTAAAATCCTTCGTGGGGACGAATGTTTCTCGTGATTAGAAGAAACCTTCTGGGAAAATGTGTGCTTGATTGCATGTATTCCCCTTCATCAAAATCAAATATTTACTGAACTTGCCCCCTGCATCTTTGCAGCAGTTTCTCAGAGCTATCTCCCAGGCTGCAGTCCTCATTTTGCCCCAAATAAAAAACTTTAACTGGCAACTCTCACACTGTGCACTTTTTAGTTGATAGGGTAGGGTGCTGGCTTCCCAGGTGGTGTCTGTCAATGCAGCAGACATAAGAGACTCAGTTCTATTCCTGGGTCAGGAAGATCCCCTGGAGGAGGGCATGGCAACCCACTCCAGTATTCTTGCCTGGAGAATCCTATGGACAGAGGAGCCGGGCGGGCTACAGTCCATGGGGTCACACAGAGTCAGACACGACTGATGCATCATAGATGCAGCATGCATGCATGGGTGGTGTATTAGAGAGAGAAAAAAGAGAATACCAGGTGGAGAACCCCCTGTATTCTTCACAATATCAGGGAAGGAAGAACTAGGAACAGTCAGGCTACATACATCACCCAAAGCCTGGAGCCAGAAAAGAGCAGAACCGGGTGTCAAGCCCTGCATGGACCCCAAATTCTGTGCTGATTCCACAGTGCCACTCTGTCTGCCCACTCCAGGGGACTGAGCTGTCTCTGGTTTCGCAAAGATTTATCACCCTGGTGATTATGGACCTCAAGTGTGTTGGCTCATGGCTACCCTCTGGATCTGCATTCTGAACCAGGGCTCCATTGGTCATACAGCCAGAAATTACTTATTAGTCTCGGACTGTCATGCTAGCCAGCGATGCCCGCCAGTAGCTGCACATCAGATTCATCTGAGATTTTAAAATCCCAAATACCCAGCCCCCCCACTCCCAGAGAATTTGCATGGGCAGCCAGGACTGTAAACTGCTGGGCACAGTGATGTAACAAATTTGAAAAATGGAGGCAAAGTGGTGCTTTGAGAGGATTATGACAACAGGGTTGGTAGCAGCATGAATACTGAGAATAACTAAAGTTCAGAATTTTATATGTTAGAGGCTGCAGGGTGTAGCAGAAAGAGCCAACGTCAGCCTTTTACTAGTGATGTGACCGTGTAATGCCTTTAAAACTTTTTGATCTATAATATGGAGGTGCAAGTCTGGAAACCATGACAGACTTTATTTTCTTAGATTCCAAAATCACTTGCAGACGGTGACTGCAGTCATGAAGTTAAAAGACTCTTGCTCCTTGGAAGAATAACTATGACAAACCTAGATTGCGTATTAAAAAGCAGAGACATCACTTTACTGACAAAGGTCTGTATAGTCAAAGCTACTGGTTTTTCCAGTAGTCATGTATGGATGTGAGAGTTGAACCATAAAGAAGTTTGAACACTGAAGAACTGATGCTTTCTAACTGTGGAGGGTCCCTTGGACTGCAAGGAGATCAAGCTGGTCAATCCTACAGGAAATCAACCCTGACTATTCACTGGAATATCTGATGCTGAAGCTCCAATACTTTGGCCACCTGATATGAAGAGTCGACTCTTTGGAAAAGACCCTGATGCTGGGAAAGTTTGAAGGCAGGAGGAGAAGGAGATGACAGAGGATGAGACAGTTGGACGGCATCAGTGACTCAATGGACATGAATTTGAGAAAATTCTGGGAGATAGTAAAGGACAGGGAAGTCTAGCGTGCTGCAGTCCATGGGGTCGCTAAGAGTCAGAAGTGACTTAGTGACTGAACAACAACAAAAGCTTCTCTGGGCAGAGCTGTTATGGAAATTAGAGAAAAAAAAATGGAGAAACGTTGAGCATTGTGCCCAGAATACAGTGGGCATTCAACAAGGTCTACCATATTGGCTGGGAAGTCCATGATTTCTATTAAAAAAAAAGACTACAAATTAAACATGACTACATTTGTGTTAAATTGCGTGATTTCCATTGGGGAAGACCACATTTGAATTGGAGATCGTTTTACAATTTCTCTTTTTATGTAGTCTTTCCAATAATGTCATCTGCTCAGAAAGACCTCCTCTGACTGTGTTATATATTTATCTTCTCACAAGGCTGTACTTCTAGTTTGTATCACTTCCTAGGACCCAGGTATTCATTATGCACTCACTCACCCATCTGTTTAGTCCATGGATCTATCCTTAGCACCAAAAAGCCTACTGGCACATGGAGAGCTGCTACAAACGCCTGTTGACTAACCAAGTAAGCGGATGTGAATGGATGAATTCCTGTAGATCACTGGAATTGGAGTCATTCAAATATCTTTTCCTTTCTTAAAATTAAAAAAAGAAATTCAGCTGCAAGATTTCTGGCATGTGGCATCTTAGGTCCCTGACTAGCCATTGAACCTGCACCCCCCAGCTGCAGGGGAAGCACAGAGTGTTAACCACTGACTGCCAGGGAAGCCCCGCAGACTTTGCTTCTCAATCCATTCCGGCCATGAGTCAGAATCTTCATGGGCCAAGGGCTGGGACTCTGCATTTTGACATGCCGTGCAGGTGATTCTGGACACCAAAGCTCAAGAATCACTTTTCTGGTGCTAGAGAAGAAATTGTCACTGAGTTGCAGAGGTTCTCTTGCTCACGTGTGTGTAACCAATGAATCCTTACAGAAGCTGAAGAGGTGAACACTAACCCCATTTTACAGTAGAGAAACCAAGCTCTTGGATTTTATGAAACACACCTGAGGTCACTCAGCTAGTAACTCATGGCACTGATCGTGGGACCCAGATCTATAGTTACAAAGAGAAACACTTCTTCTGATAAATGGTGCTATTCTCAAACTGAATACTCCCAATCCCCTATTGGAATCCCAGTTGTTTCTGAATCTCACAGTCACTGGGGAAGACTTCACTGATACTTATTTTAAGTATTAGGTCGCCAGTGCATGAGGAACAGCAAGAACAAACATATGGTAGCCAGACAGAGACGAGACTCTACGGAGAACTGCAAGGCGACTTCACAACCAGAGGGAAGGGGCCTCAGTGGTGTTCGCAGCATGGCATCACCTGGGATCTTTCAAGAAATGCAGATTCTCCCCACCTCATCCCAGAGTCAGGATGGGGAATGATGGAACCCTAGGCCACCTCGGTTTCAACAAGTTCCCCTGGGAAGAGGAAGACCCACTTCCTCAGAGAGTGGGAGGGAAAAGAGGGCATTTCAAGGAGGCTGGAATTGTCAGGGGAGAGAAATGGTTTGAGGGTGAGGATTCCTGTTGAGGCAATAAGGAGTCACTAGGCAGAGCTCTAATGTGAAAGTGGTCCAGCTCTGCTTCCTGGAAAAGCTGATGCTAAGAAGCTGCTCAGGATCAGGGAAGCTTGTGACCCAAGTCTGTCTTCCCCATTGTTGCTCAGTCACTCAGTCGTGTCCAACTCTTTGAGACCCCATGGACTGCAGCCCACCAGGCTTCCCTGTCCTTCACCATCTCTTGGAGTTGGATCAAACTTAGGTCCATTGAGTCATCTTCCCTATAGTTTTTATATATTTTTTTTTTTCGATAAAAGGACCCCATGATTAAATCAGTCTGGGAAACCTGTTTCAAAGCAATGGCACAATTACTTTGATGTTTATGGTGGGACCTTTCAAAGCCATTAACTGACTGATAGAAACCATGAAAATAGTAAATAGAACATTTTATAGTGCTCAGTAAAAACTTAGCAGAAAAACGCTTATTAACAGGAAACATTGGGACTTTTTGGTTATTCCATACTTTTTCTGTATGCTTGTGTGTCTTTTTTTAAAAAAATAAACTTTACTGTAAAATAGCTTTGGATTTACAGAAATGTTGTAAAAATAGTACAGAGGATTTGCTCTGTACATGCTCAGCACCCAACTCCTCCTATTATTAATATATCTTAATAGTACGATACATCTTGCGTAACTGATGAACCAGTGTTAACACATGTGGAAGTTTGGCTAACCTGATGAGGATAAAAATCTGACTCTTATGCATACCCTTCAATACAACAACGTGTGTGGGTGATTGTTAAAATTCCAATTTGATGGCAACTAACCCATTCTTGGGTGGTGAGCAGTTCCTTGGAGCCTATTAGAACTCTCATGATCAGGGAAATTTGCATACAAATAAAAAAATCTTATTGTCTGAAATCTGAGGAAAATACAGGAACCTCTGTGTAAAGTATCAATATCTCTATAAAACTGTTATCCAACCAAGGGTGTAGGCTGAGGGTTAACAACACAGATCGTAGTATTAGCTGTGTATATGTGTGCGTACTCAGATGTGTCCAACTCTTTGTGACCCCATGGACTCTAGCCCGCCAGGCTCCTCTGTCCATGGGATTTTCCAGGCAAGAATACTGGAGTGGGTTGCCATGTCCTCCTCCAGGGGATCTTCCCGACCCAGGGATGGAACCCACGTCTCCGTCTCCTGCGGCCCCTGCACTGGCAAGCGGAGTCTTTATCACTGCGCCACCTGGGTACTTCGTGGGTTTAAGTCTAAGTTTTGTTATTCATACGTAGAGGACTTGGGCAAGATATTCCCACAGCATCAGCATCTTCCTTTGTCAAATGGGGGTCAGAGCAATATCTCCAACAGAGAGTTATTATGTTGGGCCAAAGAGCTGATGCCAGGCAAGAATCACAGCACTGTTACTGGACGAAATGAGTCTAACCAATATAGATTAGCCATTATTTTTACAGAGATGAAGTCGAACACAGGGAATATAACATTTCAGTAGGTCAACAACTGTCAGATGCCAGCGATTTCATAGATTTCCATCTGTCCCTCTCGCCATCATCACCATCTTCATCAAGATCACCGAAGAGGCCAAAATACGACGGAGCTTTCACTAAATGAAGTGACCCCAGAACTGGAGCCAGCCAGCTGTGCCCTGGTGATCTTCCAGGACCCCCCGCATTTGAGAACTGTCAGCATCCCCCCTCATTTCTAACCAGGTTGGGTTGGGCGGACCCCGGACCCCCTCCTCCCATTGACGTCATCGTCTTAAGTCCATTTTTCCACCCTTCATTCCGTCCAGTGGCTGGGACTAAAGAGGACTATCAAAGGTATGGGACCAAAGGGGAATTTCACAGCACCAGGCTCTCAACGGGGAATGTCCGGGAGCAAAGAATGAATGAAACATAATGAAATTTCCTGAATTTTTCCAGAAAATCGAACTTCCAATGAAATCGGAGATGGGAATCCAGGAACAGCCAGAGAGAGAGAGAGAGGAGAGAGAGAGAGAGAGCCAGTCCAGCCGTGATTCGATTATATCCACTGGCAAGTGGCTCCTTATTAAGACCATTCAAACGGATGTAATAGATATCACGCACACATATGTATTCAGTGCACGCACATATAGACTCAGGATCCTGGGAAATAATTGAAACAAGAAACAATAGGCGAGGTCTCTTCCACGGAATCGTGTTCAGAAAGAGTCTCCCTATTTGTTTTCTGTTTACCGCGTTCCGTGACAAGGCTGGGGGGCGAAGGGTGGGGGTGGATGGAATGGAAAGAAGTGCCATTCTCCAATCACTAAAAATAAATACTTGTGTTATATTCTGTTCCCTCTGCAATGAATAAAACAGGCACGAGGGTTTATAATATCAATTCGCAGGGCTCTTTCTGCTCCAGTGAACTGTTACTGAACGGTTCAGAACAAAGCTACAGGCAGATCGGACAAAGCTCTTCTAACAGGGCTGACATTAGGCTCAGCCTGATAAGACGACATCAGAGAGATGCTTGTGTCCCAGACCCTCAGATCACAGCAGCCCGAGACGGAGAGGTGGTCCGGCTGGGGAATCTGATCACAGAGCCGGTTCCGCTGATCTGGCTTAGAGCTGGAGCGCGGCTCAGGGTTATCGGGTGAAGCTGGATGAGTTCAAGGCGATCTTGTCCTGGCGGTGCATTTAGACATTAATAAGAGCCCAGCCTTGGAAGAAGGGGAGGGGGGAAGGACTGGGGTGTGGGGCTGCAAAAGGAAAAGAATAAAAGTTCATCTGATAGAACAGCGTGCTGTGTTTCACACACCCGGATGCCAAGCACCTCCTAAGCCCCTTCTAAAGCCATCCCTGGCATAGAACAACAGTTCTCAACTGGGGACCAGTATCGTTCCGGTTCCTCAGAGACATTTAGCAATGTCTGGAGACAGTTTTGATTGTCATACTTGGAGGGGCTTTTTTTTTTAAAGATTTACTTATTGGCTGTGGTGGATCTTGGTTGCTCTAAGGGCTTTCTCGAGTTACAGCAAACGGGGGCTCCTCTCTAGTTTGCAGCATGCAGGCTTCTTATTGCCGGTAGCTTCTCTTGTTTTGAGCATGGGTTCCAGGTGGGTGCGCTCAGTAGCTGTGGCTCCGGGGCTCAGCTGCCCTGTGGCATGTGGAATCTTCCTGGAGTAGGACTCAAATGGGTGTCCTTAGCACTGCACGGCGAATTCTTAACCACTGGACCAGCAAGAAAGCCCCTGGCAGGGGCACTTTTGACTGGCATTCAGTGGGTAGAAGCCAGGAAAACATAATACAATGCGTGGGATGGCTCCCTCACAACGAACACACATTTGGTGCAAAACGTCAATGACGGGGAAACCTGCTCTAGGAGATAGCGACCCTGATTGCCCAGCTAGACGGAGATAAAGCCTTATTAAATTAGATTATCAAGTTAGTTATCGGCAACAACGATCTCAGTCCTCAGTGCAATCGATGGACAGTCTGGACAGGAAAAAGGGTCCGGAATTAGTTGCTTCTCTTCAGCAGATCAAACAGATGGTTATAATTTAAGGATATTTACAGGATATTTTTGGAGACATACTGTTTACTCCCATTCACCCCAGCATGGTGACACTCTCCAATCGTTTGCAGTATTCGACTTCCCGAAGAAGACTCATTTTAACTTTTTTTTTTTTCCGAAATGAACAGAGTCACTTTATAGAATTTCTTCTGCTTTACTGGTATCTACGAGTCACCATGGTGAAGTGCAATTTATCTCCCTGAAACTGTTGGGGAGGGAAAAAAAAATCTAAACAATTTGAGCATCCACCCCAATTGAGATTTTTATTCGTTGCAATAACAAGGGCATTCACTGGATGCTGCTCAAATACCATGATCTGGTGGTGCCCAACTTTTTTGGCAACAGGGATCGGTTTTGTGGAAGTCAGTTTTTCCACGGACCAGGCTGGGGTTGGGGGGAGGATGGTTTGGGGACGATTCAAGTGCATTACATTTATTGTGTACTTTATTATTATTACATCAGCTCCACCTCAGATCATCAGGTATCAGATTCTGGAGGTCGAGGACCCGTGCTATAACCCATGGGCTTCCTTGATGTCTTAGCAGGTAAAGAATCAGCTTGCAATGCAGGAGACACAAGAGACCCACATTTGATCCCTGGAGAAGGAAATGGCAGCCCACACTAGTATTCTTGCCTGAAAACTCCCATGGACAGAGAGGCCTGGTAGGCTATAGTCCGAAGGGTCGCAAAGAGTTGGACATGACTGAGTGACTAAGCACTCACGCATGCTCTAATCCAAAGAATGGGAAAGGCCTGACACTCAAAAGTAGCTGGGCGGTGGTATGCTAGGCGAATCACATTTTCTGAGCTGTCATGGGGAAGTTTGTCAATGTTCCACTGTCTAAAGCCAGTTTCTGAACTTTTATCCATGAACGGCCAGAGAGTAAATATTTTTACGTAAGCGGGTCGTACGTTCTGTTGAAATTACTCAAATCTGCCACGGCAGCGCAAAAGTAGCCATCAACCGTTTGTAAATAAATATGTACATGGCTGCGTTCCAAAGAAATTCTGTTTAAGAAAACGGATTCAGCTGTTGGGCCGTGATCTGTCCACCTCCAGTGAAAGAGAAAACCCTAGAGCTTAACTGAGTCACTGAATCTGCAGTGGGTGTGGACAGCACTTAAAAGTGAGGAGAGTCTCAAGGTCATGACTGTGCCTACTCGTCACCAGTGTATTAAGGTGCATTTCAGCAGCAATGAGCATAATGAAAATGCTGTCATCTTGGGGTCGCTGTAACAGACAGTGCTTCTGCTATATTTCTACTGAACCCTATACATGCATTTCTTAGAAACACTAATGCCTGAAACTAACTGGGCCCCTACCATGCCATACCCCAGGCACCATCATAGCTTCTGAGGATCCAGAGATGAATCAGAGCTACAGTAATTGTCCTCGTCCAAGAGTGATTGTACGGGCGTCATGTTTTCTTTTCTACACCAGGCTTCTCTACAGCACACATGCATGTGGGTACCCACACACACGCATACCCCATACCAGTCGCTTGAAGCTAACATCGCGATTTTTTTTTTCTCATTCCTTTTTCCCGCCACTAACTCTAGCAGGAGTAGCTGTAAAGCAGGTGGACAGCATAATCCCCTCTTCCTCCAAAACTGTTCTGGTCCCAATTCCCAGAATGAAAATGTCACCTTCCACTGCAAAAGGGATGTTGCCGAAGTGATGAAGTTAAGGAACTTGAGATGGGGCGATTATCCTGAATTATCTGGGTGGACCCAATGGGATCACAAGGGTCCTCTGAAGAGCAGAGAAGGAGCTACGACCACATAGGTAGAGTCAGAGAGCACAGCAGATGCTACACTACAGGTTCTGAAGATGGAGGAAGGGGTCATGAGCCCAGGAATGCGGGCGGCCTTGAGATCTGGACGAGGCCAGGGAACACAGAGGAACACAGAGGGAGCACCGCCCTGCCAACACCCTGTGAGAACCACCTGGGACTCCTGAGCTGTAGAAATGCAAGATAATGAATTCCATGTTGGTTTAAACACACTTGTTGTTTGCTGTCATCGCTTACAGCAGCCACAGGACGTGCAAGAATGCTAAGTCACTTAAGTTGTGTCCGACTCTTTTGTGACCCTATGGACTGTAGACCGCCAGGCTCCTCTGTGCATGGGATTCTCCAGGTGAGAGTACTGGAGTGGATTGCCATGCCCTGCTCCAGGGGATCTTCCCGACCCAGAGATCGAATATGCGTCTCCTATGTTGGCAGGTGGGCTCTTTACCACTAGCGCCACCTACCGAGGCTGTAGGTGTTGAGCGACAATTGACTGCAAGGTGGAAGGGTCACTTTGGGACACAGGAAGCTTTTAGGGAGGGCAACTCTGGACTCTGGAAACATTTGAATTTTATTTTCTTTTTTTTCCTTCTAAGCACTTTTGCATCACTCTCTAGTTTATTGTTGACTCAAAAACTAGATTCAAAAGTGGGTTTCCTTTTGGGTTCAGACCTCCTTATGAGTACAAATCCAGCACGGATGCCTAAGCCCTCTACCCTAAAGCATCTGCAGGGTTCTCATTGAGACAGGCTGGGACCTGGGACCCTCTGCTGCAGTGTATGCACCTGGCCAAACGTCTCCTCCAGCAACAAAAGACGAAAAACTATAAGAGACTAGAAAGAACTATGGGCATGCAGAGTTGGGGAAAATTCTGGATGAAAGATACAAGGAGACCAAAAAAAAAAAAAAAAAAACCCCTCAACTGCTTCAAGAGCCTGGAGAAAATCACGGGGGTCAGGAGCAAACATAGGGTACTGTGTGCATGACCCCTGCGGCCAGCACAAAGGGGTGGGCAAAACACCTAAGCCCCCTCCCCCGACATGACCCCGGGACACACCCCTGATGTTGTTTAGCCCCTAAGTCATGTCCGACTCTTTGCGACTCCATGGAGTGTAGCCCACCAGGCTCCTCTGTCCATGGAATTCTCCAGGCAAGAACACTGCAGCGGGTCGCTATTTCCCCCTCCAGGGGATCTTTCCGATCCAAGGGTTAAACTGTGTCTGTTGCATTGGCAAGAGGATTCTTGATCACTGAACCACCTGGGAAGCCTGGACACACCATTACATTCATCCCCCAAAGGAACAAGCTAACCATCCCCCACCCACACCACCAACGGGTCAGGGAGGGCACAAGGGAACCTACTGTTTGTTCTTATTCCTCCCACCCAGCTGCAGCAGGGGCCCCAGGAAAGCCTTGCCTGAATTTCTTGTCTGGCCTCGTCATTTTCGAAACTTTGAGGAAGGCCAAGCACCCTGGGTGGCAAACTATGGGGACAAGTATAAGGAGATGCCAGCCTCAGCATGTGCCCACAGAATAAGCCCAGTGATCGAGTTGCTGGTGCGCAATTACCATGGATGTCCTGGGTGCCTGGGAACTGACCGCCCCTCAGTCATCAGCGACGGGACGAATCAGGAAGTGCCATTTATGGAGCATTAAGCCCTCTCTGTTTGAAACCAGCAGACGAGCAATGAAGAGAAGGTACCTCTTCCAGTTGGGGGGCTGGGGCCCAACTCAGCATGTTTTGCCCCACAATGTGTGCACAAAGCGTTGAAGTCCACTCCTGCCTTCTTGGACACAGGGAGGGACCGCACGTCACAGGAATAGAGACTATGTCCCCAAAGGAATGGGATCTGGGTTCACAACTGGACACCCTGCTCGGTAGCTGGGTAATTCAGAGCAGGGAGCACAAGCTCTCTGAGCCTCAGTTTCCCTTTCTATACAACGGGGCAAGAATCCCGCCCTGAACATCACTTCTGTGCTGTGTGCTTAGTCGCTTGGTCGTGTCCAGCTCTTGTGATGCCATTGACTGTAGCCTGCCAGGCTCCTCTGTCCACAGGATTCTCCAGGCAAAAATTCTGAAGTGGGTTGCCATTTCTTGCTCCAGCAGATCTTCCCAATCCAGGAATCGAACCCGGTGCATTGCAGGCAGATTCTTAACCGACGGAACTACGAGGGAAGCCCCAACATCATTTCTACGAGGATGAAAATGACAGGCATGAAGTACTTGGCACATAGTAGGTGGCCAACACGTGGCATCTCTTTCGCACTCCTCCATGGGCCGTAGTCTTGGCATAATTCAGAACTGCAGTGATACAGAGGAGCTTTCTGGGACAATCGCAACTGGAGAGACTTCTCTCCATGTGTGTTTTGGAGAATGCAATCATCTTGCCAGTAAAGCCTTTGTGTCTAGAGCAGGATTTCACAAACCCGGCAGTTTGGGCAATTCTTTTCCTGTGGGGTCGGTTCTGTCCTGCGCATGAAGGATGCTTAGCAGCATCGCTGGCCTCTGGCCCATGGATGTCCATGGCAACTCTCCTTTCCTCCCTAGTCAGCAGAGCCAAAAGCGTCTCTGGATGTGGTTGATGGCCTCTGGGCACTCTGTCCACCTGCCTGAGAATCACTGATCGGGGATGTAACCTCATTGCTCCCGATGTCCAAGAATAGAAAGGGCCCAGGGAACAGGTGCTGAGACAATGGCTCTGCGTTAAGAGACAAAATCCCTGGTAGAGAGAACCAGGGACCATCCACTTCCTGGTAAAAATGCAGGTTGACCACAGGGACCAGTGGGACTCAGGGCGGTGACCTGAATCAGCACAAGCCTGAGAGGTCTCCCACCTCTGGTATGAGAATGTGTTGTTGTTTAGTTACTAGGTCGTGTCTGACTCCTGCGACCCCATGGACTATAGGCCACCAGGTTGCTCTGTCCGTGGGATTTCCCAGGCAAGCATACTAGACTGGGTTGCCATTTCCTTCTCTGGGGAAGCTTCCTGATCCAGGGATCCAACCCTCGTCTCTGGCATTGGCAGATGGATTCTTTCCCACTGAGCCACCTGGGAAGCCCAGAATGTGTAGACGGGTCCAGATGTGCCACACAAGGTGTGGATTTGAAAGGCGAGGCAAGAAGCAGACAGGGAGCCATATCACAAAGTGCAGAGGGCTGCGGGCGTTGGGATCATGTTTAATGGCTGCCTTCCGAGCAGCCCCCGAGTTCCAGGGCAGCTGCGAACACACTTTGCCCGGAGCTCGTTTCTGCTCAATGTTCTCTGGCAACACCTGGTGGAACAGAGAAAAAACTGCACAGCGCCCTGGCGTGAGATGCTGCTTCTGCTAATCTCATCGCTGCCAAAGGCTCTCCAGCGGCAAAGGTTTACGGGGGAGCGGGGCGGGGTCCCATCAGAGGCCCAGCCTCCAGGCTGCCGGCAAGGCTGTACTGGGTCCATTTCTACTGTTTTCAAGCAGAAAACACACACTGCTGTACCAGCAAGAGCTCTCTCACTGGGACAAGGAAATAAATTGCAACTGCAGCCTCACTGGAGGTTTTTCTCTAGGTTGTGCCCAGAAAGCTGCCTCAGTGATCCTCCCTGCAATCAAGCAAGCATTTCCTGAACACTTCTGGGTTATTACGGTACCCTAAAGGATTACCTTCCTGGCTTGGCAGGCATCTCTCCAGCTGTAGAGTCAGCTCTACTTGGAGAAGCAGAGATGAGAAAGGGGAGCACAACCCCAAACATCTACTCCCTGGGCACAAGATGGAATGACCAAGGAACTCCATTTGGCTGCCACCCCTCCTGCCCTCACATCAGCCTCCCAGGGGAGATCATATGTGTTTCTTCACTGATGAGACAGGAAGGCTAACTTGTCATGCATTCTACCTGATAAAGGTGTGGCAGGAGGGAATTGGAGGCTTCAAAAGCACCTTCAGGATTCCCTTTCTTTTTAAAGGCTGAATACTATTTCGTTGTGTGTGGATATATACATATTTCCACACAGACATTGCATTTTCTTTATCCATTCATCTGCCAAAAGACAGTGAAGTTGTTTCCGTATCTTGGCTATTGTGAGTAAAGCTGCAATAAACATGGACGCAGAGACAGCTCTTTGCAATACTAATTTGGTTTCCATTGGATATATATCCAGAAGCAATATGGCTAGATCATCAGGGAGTCCTATGTTTAGGACTGTGTTTTGTGGAACATCCATACAGTTTACTGGTGCAGCTGCATCGATTTATATTCCCACCACTGTGGACCCTTTTCTCAACATATGTACCAGATTATTTCACAGTTTATACATATATCAAAACATCAAGATATCAAAATATCTTAACACATATACAATTTTTATTTGTCAACAAAAATGTACTCAACTTTTTCAAAGAACATTCTCTTGAAATCCATAGATTCACTACATATTTCCAAGAGAGCATTCTAGCGTGGTTGGAAGGCAGACTGGTCTCAGAGCTTGAGGTCTTATTTACTCATGTGTTAGGTATGTGAGCGCCAAAGAACTGATGCTTTCTGATTGTGCTGCTGGAGAAAACTCTTGAGAGTCCTTTGGACTACAAGGAGATCAAACTAGTCAATCCTAAAGGATATCAGTCCTGAATATTCATTGGAAGGACTGATGCTGAAGCTCCAATACTTTGGCCACCTGATGTGAAGAATTAACTCACTGAAAAAGATCCTGATGCTGAGAGAGACTGAGGGCAGGAGGAGAAGGGGATGACAGAGGATGAGATGGTTAGATGACATCACTGACTCGATGGACATGAATTTGAGTAAGTTGCAGGAGATGGTGAAGGACAGGTGATCCTGGCTTGCTGCAGCCCATGAGGTCGCAAAGAACTGAGCAACAACAACAATCTATGCTCCAGAAGTCTTTTACCCTTCAGTTGCAAAACAGGGAAGGTATGAGTACCTGTCCATGGATGTCACACATGCCAACTACTTCACATGGTGTCTGACACCTAGGAATGCTCAGAAAATACTAGCTAAGTCACAGGAGTTAACCTATATGACATTATCCTTAGATGTCAGAAGTTGTGGGACCCATCCCAGGTAAGTCAGTGGCTTGCAGTGTAACCGTAAATAAATTTCCATCTCTCTGTGTTAATCTTTCTTATCTGCCAAAACAGAAAGGATACCACTTGCTTTTAAAAATTATTTCACTCTAAATATTGTCAGCATAGGAGGCGTTAGGACATATCACTGCTTTTTAAAAAGACTTAGTGTACAGACATGCAGCATTGTTCTATATTTGTTGCTCACATCCATGTAAGACATACACAGCCAACGTGACTAATTCGGCATCTTTTAGAAGACACTGGAGACCTGTTTGGGAGTGTCTGAAAATGTATGTGCCTCAGTTACTGCCTGAGAAGGGCTCTTCTAGAAGGTAGTTCTACCCAGTCAAATGGGGAGTGGGTGTTGTCAGAAGCAGTCAGATAATCCAAGGGAAACCAAGCCCCATTTCAGAGCAAAAAAGGCACCATGAATGTGGAACTCCACTTCCTTCAAGATCAGGCCATCTGCAATGTTTCCAGAACTTACTGTGTCTGTGGACCATGGTCTCTACTTTGGGTAGCATCAAATCAAAGAAAGATTTTTTTTTTCTGCAGTTGAGCTGTCCCGATTGTTGATGTTGAGATTCTAAGTCATAACGTCTCACCCAGTGGGATTCTCAAGGCAGGGGGCTCCCTTCTCAAAGTCACATCCTATGAAATATTTAGCATGCTGTTTGCCAGTGGCTATCAATTTAGGCTCATCAAAAATACTATCAGTTAAGAGGGGAGCCTCACTTACCTAGCCTTGGAAGTCAGTTATATTCAAATTATGCATAAGAGTCTGGAAGTCAAAGAACATCTTTCTAGGACTGTAGTTCAAGTACTTTGAAGTATCCTGCCACCAACCATGACCCACTAAGAGCAGCAAGGAGTCTTGATTCACTCCTAGACATTCTCAGTTCAGGAAGCTGGGATATTACTATTATTCTTTAATTTTAGGACAACATTTTAAAAATGATATTCATGGGTATCCAGTGATAATGCCTTAATCTGAAAAGATTAAAGATTGATGATGGGCTCAAGAATATGCTATTTTTCACTTCAAAAGGAAATGATTAACTACCACTTTCAGGGCATTTAACAACATCTCTAACTGAATAAGTTAGCTCACTCTTCCTTACAGGTGAGCCTTCAGACAAGACTCACTGAATTTTTAAACATACTTTCAAAGGGTTGCTCATCACGGCTAGAGTTCTGAAATCTGTTTATTTGGCAAAAAGAAATGTTTGAGTTAAACTTTTCCTTTAGAATACGGTCTGGTCACATGCACTCTGCCACTCTGTATTTTTTTTTTAAATATGTTTATTTATTTATCAGCATGCACACTCTTAATTGCAGCATGTGTAATCTTGTTCCCAGACCCGGGATCCAGCCCAGGCCCTCTGCATTGGGTGTGCAGAATCTTAGCCACTGGACCACCAGGTAAGTCCCAGCACTCTGCACTTGTAAAGTCTAAAATAAAATAAACTCTTCAAAGCAAAGGAAAAAGAACACCCACTTGCTGTAGGCTTGATAGCTTATTAACAACGACATCCTTCTTTGTGAGACTGAACCTCATTGAGATAGATATTCGTGAATCTGGAGGTGAAGTTCCTCAAGAGCCATCCTTATAGGACACTCTAGTTTCCTTTATGCAATTTACAAACTCTTTTGGCTGCTGCTAAGTAGTAACCTGTGAAAGGAACTGAATGTGTTCTAGCTCCCAGTGGTGTCACTATTATCTGTAGAGGCTATGACAGCCTCTTCCTGAACTGAGAATTTCTAGGAGCGAATAGAGACTCCTTGCTACTCTTAGTGGGTCATGGTTGGGGGCAGGATACTTCAAAGTACCTGAACTGCAGTTGTAGAAAGGCGTTCTTTGACTTCCAGACTCTTAACGCATAATGTGAATACACCTGGCTTCCAAACTACAGCCTCTATTTGCAAATACATTTTATTATGGAAGCTTTACTCTCATCCTTCACCTTAACACATAACGAAAGTTTGGATCAAAGAAGTTAAACAAGGGATTTGCTAATCCCACAATCATAGAGGGAGTAACCAACGAACTCAAAACTGTCTCCCTGCAGACTTCCCTGGTGGTCCAGTGGTTAAGAATCTGCCTTGCAATGCAGGGGATGTGCGGTTCCATCCCTGGTCAGGGAACTAAGATGCTCCATGCGACAGAGAAACTAACACCACGTGTCACTACTGAGCCCACGGGCCACAAGTAGAGAATTTGTGTTTTGCAGCAAGAGATTCCGAATGATTCAACAAAAATCCCTCATGCCACAACGCGGACCTGAGGCAGTCATATAAATAAATACAAATTGAAAGTGTTAGTCACTAAGCTGTGTATGACTCTCTGTGACCCCATGGACTGCAGCCCGCCAGGCTCCTCTGTCCACGGGATTCTTCAGGCAAGAATACTGGAGTGGGTTGCCATTCCCTTCTCCACAGGATCTTCCCAACCCAGGGATCAAACCCAGGTCTCCTGCATTGCAGGCAGATTCTTTACCACCTGAGCCACCAGGGAAGCCCAATTAAGTAAATACATATGAAAACAAATAAAAACTTCTGCCTGCCCTCATTTGGGATTCTAAAGTATTTTTCTGTATTCTTTTCTGTTTTTCAACCTGCCCAGTCTGTCTGCCTATCTATCACTATGTTTGACTATCTTATCTATTCATCAACCTGTCAACCTGTCTACAGTCTCACCCGAGCACCTGCAACTATTTTAAACTGAGTTTGGGAGTTTAGCAGAGAAATGCCTGAAATAACTGCTAAGTATTTACAGCAGTTCCCTCCTTGAGGAATGCAAGGTGATTTGGAGGCTCTTTAAATTTTGGAAACCTTCACTTTTTACTCTGTTTTTGCCTATCTATGTATTGTGTGAGTCGTTTTGCAGAGAGAATGGATTTATGCCAATCACTGTGTGATTAAAAATAAATGCTCTGAAGATAATAGTTCTTTAAAATAACTCTATCAAGCAGCTTAACTCTTCTTGATTTTCAAATATCGCTTGTTTCTTCTATTCAGGCAGGTTCTCCTGAGATGTCTTGGGGCTGTACTTTGGGGGAAAAAACCCTCTCCAATCAGCTCCATTGAGCCAGAGTTCACACTTCTGTCCCTTCCCATTTCTGGGTTTCACGCATGGCTCCAAGGTTGGCAGGGCAACATATTAGAAATAAAATGCAATCGTGGTAGGTGACACTTCAATTTTGCTTCTTCAGCAGCAAAGATCATCAACTGCACTGTTTTCTGCTATGACGGAAGGTCCTGTAAATTTCACTTAACAGGCCAGCATGGATGACTCCCCACTACTGCCACCACCGTGCTGGTTTCTGAAATCGATTTTTCACTCACTAGAACTGTTGTAGGATTATGGCTCCTCTGCTGTGCTTTGCTGAAAGACTTCCCTCTCTACCTCTGTGGACATCCTCCACGTGGAAAACATCAGATGCTTAAAGAGTGCATGCTTAGCCGCTCAGTTGTTTCTAAGACCCCATGGACTGTAACCTGCCAGGCTCCTCTGTCCATGGGATTTTTCCAGGCAAGAATACTGGAGTGGGTTGCCATTTCCTTCTCCAGGGGCTCTTCTTGACCCAGGGATGGAACCTACGTCTCCTGCATTGGCAGGTGGGTTCTTTATCACTGAGCCTTCAAGGAAGCCCTTGAAGAGTAAGGAAACTTAAATCTGGGAAGGTACTAAGAGCACCACCATCAGTGCCCACACTGCAGCTGGATGATAACACAAGTGTGTGTTTGAGCAAACAGGCAAGGCAAGTGTCGGGGGAAAGCTCCAGACACAGAGAGCTGTAGCAAACAATAATGAAAAAAGGATCAATCCTAAAGTTCATCCTCAAGGACATCAACCCTGAATATTCACTGGAAGGACTGATGCTGAAACGGAAGTTCCAGTACTTTCTTTGGCCACCTGATGTGAAGAACCGACTCATTGGAGAAGACCTTCATGCTGGGAAAGATTAAAGGCAGGAGAAGGGGGCAACAGAGGATGAGATGGTTGGATGGAACCACCAACTCGATGGACATGAGTCTGTGCAAACTCCAGGAGATAGTGAAGGACAGGGGAGCATGGGTGCTACAGTCCATTGGATCGCAAAGAGCCGGACATTATTAGTGACTGAACAACAACAATCAAAAAAGGAACTTGGCGTCTCTTATGAGTGCAGTTTCCCTTTGAAGGATTTCTCTCTTTGGGGATATTCTGAATGTCTGCTAGACCCTAGGCTGAGGTTGCAATGACCTGAGAGATGGGTTGCGATGGGGTGGGGTGGATTACATAATGCAGTTATTTTCCATGTAAATCGTTACCCTTACCCCACTCTTACAGAATCAAAATTTCTGGAGATGGAGCTTGAGGGATGGTGAAGTGTTAACAATCCCCAGAAGATTCCTACACATGGCATTGGCATGAATGTTCAAAGCAAGGATTTTGGAATTACAAAAACCTAGCTTAGAATATAAACTTTGCCACTTTGCTGGTTGGCTGATCAAGGAAAAATGAGCTTCTGCTAAAGCTCAGTTTTCTCATTCATAAATTGAGGAGGAGCATACTACCTGCCTCAGAGGATTGAGATGAATAAAAAAAGATGCATATGTCATCAGATCAGATCAGATCAGTTGCTCAGTCGTGTCCAACTCTTTGCGACCCCATGACCCCACGCCAGGCCTCCCTGTCCATCACCAACTCCCGGAGTTCACTGAGACTCACATCCATCGAGTCAGTGATGCCATCCAGCCATCTCATCCTCTGTTGTCCACTTCTCCTCCTGCCCCCAATCCCTCCCAGCATCAGAGTCTTTTCCAATGAGTCAACTCTTTGCATGAGGTGGCCAAAGTACTGGAGTTTCAGCTTTAGCATCATTCCTTCCAAAGAAATCCCAGGGCTGATCTCCTTCAGAATGGACTGGTTGGATCTCCTTGCAGTCCAAGGGACTCGCAAGAGTCTTCTCCAACACCACAGTTCAGAAGCATCAATTCTTCGGCGCTCAGCCTTCTTCACAGTCCAACTCTCACATCCATACATGACCACAGGAAAAACCATAGCCTTGACTAGACGAACCTTTGTTGGCAAATAATGTCTCTGCTTTTGAATATGCTATCTAGGTTGGTCATAACTTTCCTTCCAAGGAGTAAGCGTCTTTTAATTTCATGGCTGCAGTCACCATCTGCAGTGATTTTGGAGCCCAGAAAAATAAAGTCTGACACTGTTTCCACTGTTTCCCCATCTATTTCCCATGAAGTGGTGGGACTGGATGCCATGATCTTTGTTTTCTGAATGTTGAGCTTTAAGCCAACTTTTTCACTCTCCTCTTTCACTTTCATCAAGAGGCTTTTGAGTTCCTCTTCACTTTCTGCCATAAGGGTGGTGTCATCTGCATATCTGAGGTTATTGATATTTCTCCCGGCAATCTTGATTCCAGTTTGTGTTTCTTCCAGTCCAGTGTTTCTCACGATGTACTCTGCATATAAGTTAAATAAACAGGGTGACAATATATAGCCTTGACGAACTCCTTTTCCTATTTGGAACCAATCTGTTGTTCCATGTCCAGTTCTAACTGTTGCTTCCTGACCTGCATACACATTTCTCAAGAGGCAGATCAGGTGGTCTGGCATTCCCATCTCTTTCAGAATTTTCCACAGTTTATTGTGATCCACACAGTCAAAGGCTTTGGCATAGTCAATAAAGCAGAAATAGATGTTTTTCTGGAACTCTCTTGCTTTTTCTATGATCCAGCAGATGTTGGCAATTTGATCTCTGGTTCCTCTGCCTTTTCTAAAACCAGCTTGAACATCAGGAAGTTCATGGTTCACATATTGCTGAAGCCTGGCTTGGAGAATTTTGAGCATTACTTTACTAATGTGTGAGATGAGTGCAACTGTGTGGTAGTTTGAGCATTCTTTGGCATTGCCTTTCTTTGGGATTGGAATGAAAACCGACCTTTTCCAGTCCTGTGGCCACTGCTGAGTTTTCCAAATTTGCAGGCATATTGAGTGCAGCACTTTCACAGCATCATCTTTCAGGATTTGGAATAGCTCAACTGGAATTCCATCACCTCCACTAGCTTTGTTCGTAGTGATGCTTTCTAAGGCCCACTTGACTTCACATTCCAGGATGTCTGGCTCTAGGTCAGTGATCACACCATCGTGATTATCTGGGTCGTGAAGATCTTTTTTGTACAGTTGTGGACCTAGTAAGTGCCTGAGGATATTATCTCTTTTTATTAAGAAGTTGTCCTTGAGTGGTCTTGTTAAATCCAACTGTTTATCCATACAAAAGTGTTACACACACACACACACACAATGACAGCGATGAAGTGTGCATCCTCAAAAGATATGTCTCAGCCTTAAGCCCACACACCTGCAAATGTGATGTTAACTGGAAAAAAAGGGGAGTGGTTTGCAGATATAATTAAAGACTTTAACATGAGATACTTTCAAATTGTGGTGCTGGAAAAGACTCTTGAGAGTCCCTTGGACAGCAAAGAGATCAAACCAGTAAATCCTAAAGGAAATCAACCCTGAGTTTACATTGAAAGGACTGATGCTGAAGCTGAAGCTCCAATACTTTGGCCACCTAATGTGACATGTTGGAAAAGACCCTGATACTGGGAAAGATTGAAGGCAAAACGAGAAGGAGGTGGCAGAGATGAGATGGTTAGATAGCTTCAACGACAACTCAAGGACATGAATCTGAGTAAACTCGGGGAGATAGTGAAGGACAGGGAACCTGAAGTGCTGCAGTCCATGAGGTCACAAACAGCCAGATGTGACTTAGCGACTGAACAACAACATCCTGTTATAGGGGGAACCCTGTATCCAAAGACAAGAAACAGAAGAGGAAAAGGCACAGGAAAGAAGGCTGTGAAGATGGAGGGAAAAATTGAAGCCACGTGTCTACAAGTCAAAAGATGTCATGGATTATCAGATGCCAGCAGAAACTGGCAGAGGGGCATGGCATGGATATTCTCTGTCTCCAGAAGGATCCAAGCATACTGACATCTTGATTCCAGGCTTCTAGCCTCTAGAATTTCTGAGGCTGAATGTCAACAAGTTTGAGAATGTTGTAGTGGCCCTAGCCATTAAAGGGAGCCTTTGAGCTCCACGGTAGTCTAAGACTCTTGTTTGGAAAGGGTGATCTTTCCAATGTTCTCCAAGGGAACGGGCTTGGGACTCTCCCTCTCCCCTATAGTGGGGGGACCAGAGCATAGACTCTGCTTGGTCTCCACACTTGTCAGTGACTGCAGGAGCCCCTGGCCACCGCCAACCATGTCGGCACGTTCCAAGCTCAAATTTCACTCCTTGGCAGGCTCTCGAAAGAATAAGGAGTTTCCAGTTTAGCGAGCAACTTGGGTACAGAGGTTCGAAGGTGGCGCAAGTCAGAGAGTGGCCAAGAGCCAGCATCTGGGTAAGCCGCTCAGGATGGCCGTGAGCTTGCAGTTCTGCCCTCAGCTCTGGACTGGGCTGAGAATTCACCCATGGATCTCACTCCCCAATAAAAGTAATATAATGCTGGTGACAGCCACCACACATTGAGACCCTTTAACACACAGAAATTAAAGGACCTCCTTGGCAGTCCAGTGCCTAGGACTCCATGCTTCCCCTGAAGGGGGCACGGATCAATACTGTTGGGGCACTAAGATCCTACATGCCACACAGCATGCCCCTGTTGACTTAGAAAACAGTGACAACCTACAAGTTGAGAGTTAGGCTTTATTTGGTGGGAATTTTTAGGACTTCAAGCCCAGGAGACAGCATCTCAAGTAACTCAGAGAACTGGTCGTAGGAAGTAGGGGGAGAGGGAGCACCAGGTTATTTAGACGCTTGCAACAGGGAGCAGATAGTCTGAACATCAAAAGGTTATTGTTAATTAAGGAAAATCAGATCTCTGAAGTATGTATGGGAAGATGCAAGAACTGGGCTCACTGAAATCATTCCTTTCATATGCATCTCAGTTATGGGGGCCAGCATCCTGTGACTTGACTTTTCACAGCCTTTAGTTCCTCTCACCCTAGGGAGTGGCAGCAACGTGACAACTGCTGGATCCCAGGCATAGTTCTTTTCAGGAACCCTCTGGGCTCAGAAATTCACATTTGGAGGGTGGGAATCCCTGGTGGCTGTGAGACCCTTGCTTATTGATATGGCAGGCAATACTTAATTGCTCACTCCCCCTCCTCAAAAAAAAAAAAAAAAAAAAGGGAGCAAAAAAATTCAGTTAAATGCTTCACCATCATCATCTTTAAAACTTGTGTGACATTGAGATGATTCTTTGTCCCATTTTACAGATGAAGAAACTACGGCTTAGCAAGCTTAAGGATCCTGTCACTGATGCCGAGTGGGGAAGGAAAGCAGACAGCATCCAACCCTGTGATTCTCCAGTGGCTACAGTCTGCCTGGCGACACTGACTGTGCTTTGAGTACAAACAGCTGAGACAGTTCCTTCAACGCCCTAGCTGATTTGAGACGGGCCCATAAAAGGCATTTTCTGCCTCACGTCATCATGAGTGGTATCAGAAATGGGACACTTTAGAGCTGACTATCCTCTTAACACTGGGGTAGCTTCATAGTGCCATTTTACAGAAAAGAAAACTGAGGCTCAAAGAGACTAACAGGCTTATCCACAGTTGTATAGCTCCTGACACAGGATTTCAACCAGAACCCTTGACACATGTGTTCACTCTATCACACATCCAGTACATAAACACTCAGGGCCAAAAACGGGGGTAAAAATAAATGTCCAAATCTCTGCAGGTGCCCAGACACTTTCCCCACGTAAGTGCCGCTTCCCTTTTGGATTATTCACCATACGTTCATGTGCTGTAGAATCGGAACACTACACTGAAAAATGCTGATTTTCATCTTTCTCTATTCACCACTATTACTCTTTGATACCAACTTCAATGTTCACTGCAGCCCTATTTACAATAGCTAGGACATTGAAGCAACCTACATGTCCATCAAGGGATGAATAGACAGAAAATAATTGGTATCAAATATTACTCAGCCATAAAAAAGAACAAAAAATGCCATTTGCAGCAACATGGATGGACGTAGAGATTTCCATACTGAGCAAAGGAAGTTAGACAGAGAAGACAGAATATTACAGGATATCACTTTTATATGGAATCTAAAAAAAATCGTACAAATTTACAAAATAGAAGTAGAGCCACAGATGTGGAAAACAAACTTATGATTGCCAAGGTGGCAAGGGAAGGAGTGATAAATTGGGAGATTGGGATTGACATATACACACTTTTATATATATAATAGATAACCAGTAAGAATCTACTGCATAGCATAGGGAACTCTATTCAATACTCTGTAATGACCTACAGGGGAAAAATACTCTAAAAAAGAGTATATATATGTATATGCATAACTGATTCACTTTGCTGAACAGCAGAAATTAACAGAACATTGTAATTCAACTATACTCAAATGGAAAATTGACTTGAAAACATGTTCACAGGGGGATGCAAAGCCCTGAGGCTCCCCTCTGTCACCAGAGGGCTTGATTCACCTCCACATGGACCCCTGTTTCTACTCATCTCAAGAAGACTCAATGCCCTCCACACGACAGTCATAAGACATTAGCTCAATGCTTGGAGCTCCTATGAACCAGTGTCGACAGGCAGCTGTCCTATAGCTTGTGGATAAGTGGTCCTGAAAAGTCACTGGCTCAATGAATGACAGGGTAAAGAGGCTGTGATCTGAATCATGTTTTAAATACATGCTGAATTTCAATGTGATGCAGGCAATTATTCTATCTTCACTACAGATCAAGAATCTTTTCCTGGCACTGGATTGCATGCCAGAGATAGAAGACCAAAGAAGATGCCATTTCTTGGTGGAACATCTTCCAATTCAGTGCCTTTTGAAATAAATTACAGTTGTTTATTTGCAGCTTTAAAAAATAATCTTCATACACAGAATTTTCCCAAAGTAAATCCAACTTTGTTGTTTTTCCATAGCTCACGTGAGTGTACATTATGTGTCTGTCCGCTGCTAGTTCCTCACTGTGATTTGAAAGATGTTGTCACTGTTTTGGGGCTTCCCTAGTGGCTCAGTGATAAATAACCTGCCTGCCAATGTAAGAGCCACAGGAGACGCAGGTTCGAACCCTGAGTTGGGAACATCCCGTGGAGAAGGAAATGGCAACCCACTCCAGTATTCTTGCCTGGGACATCCCGTGGACAGAGGAGCCCAGCAAGCTCTAGTCCTTGGGGGTCACTAAAGAGTGGGACACAACATGTGCACACACGCATGCACACCCTTGCTTTTGTAGAAACAACCAAGAAAAGAGACGGTGAGCTGGAACTACTGGTGGGTCCAGGTATGAACTGAACGATGCTCCTGGTGACAAGTCCTGGGTGCCCACCTGTGCTGTGGGGCATGTTGGGGGGCAGGGAGGCAGAAATGGCAAGGAGAGCTATCAGGGTGGGTGTCTGTGAAGAGATGCTGTGAATCATTCAGAGAGAGAAAAAAAAAAAGAAAAACTGCAGAGCCATGAAACTGCTCTCAAGAAATCCCCATCTGCTTGCAAGTGAGGTGTGGCTGTTGATACTGTTCCCCACCTGATTTCTCAGGTGCGACACCTCCAGGGCCATCTTCCTCACAAAAGCTCCAAAGAGCAACAAGTCCAGGCAGTCAAGGAGTCAGAACATGCAGCCTTGCTCCTGGGGATGCAGCCAAAGGGGCTGCCACGTCCAGGGAAGAGATGGAGCTGTCTTCCTGCCACCTTCCTCCTTCCGCCCTGTTTCCCTGCAATGGATCATCCTGGAGTCGTAAGTGTGCCTCCTCTGACACTTACAAGCAGGGGGTCACCCCACAGGACCCCACACCCCACGACCACTCACAACTTGGGATCCGCACCCCACATCCTGGGAAAACGCCCCTCCCTTCCAAGCCTTGTTGATCCCCACTCTCAATGCATAATGTTTTTCATTTAGGTGTGTGTTTTGCGACAACGTTTTAGATCACCCTGGCATTCCGTCTTCTCTATTACAAACATTTATGTAACCATGCCAGCCGATTAATCTGAAGGATGTGGCAAAGAGACAGGCAAATTTCACCCACAGGAAACAAAAACCCAGTCTTTGAGGATAAATATGTACTCCGGAATTCATAACTTATTGCAGATTCCTATTGATATTTCAGCAATGTATTTGTCCCTTGGACATATTCACAGAGTGTTTCCAAGTCTATAGACACAGCTCTTTAATAACTGCACTGAATAATTATTCCATGCTAGATACATGAGAACCTGCAAACACCCCCAATCCCCACAACAAAGGTAATAAGCTTTTGTCTCGCCTTTTTTTTCCTCCTGCTTTAAGCATCCCCCTTAATGAGCTCTGCTTCTTTGTAACTCAAGAGATTTAGTATTCTGTCCAACAAAACAATTTATTGCCCAAAATGTTCCTACTGCAGATAAAATCTTTGCTTCCCCAATACTTCTGGCTCCTCCGTTAATACCCTAATGTTTCATTTACAGCCGAACAAAGCGGCTTATCTCCACTAAAAGGGGAATTAGTGGTAAGAAATAATTTCAGTCATCTGCTGAGTTTCTAAGTAAAGTGATGACTTCTGCATTCTAGCTTCTATCTGATGACAGGTGTGTCTGGGGCTCCCAGAAAATAGAGCAGTTCTGTCACCTAAGCTTTGTAATTTGAACAATGCGGCTACATAGATCAGGCAGGAGTTAGGTCTTAGCTGTCAGGGGGAAAAAAAAAATCTACACTCAGAAATATGCTGTCGTCAGCAGTTCTTAGCTACAGATTGGGTACTAACTCAAGGGAGGGGGGAAAAATTGGTTTGAATCAACAAATGGCTCCATTTCTCCCCGCCCCTGGTCTGCGGCAAACTTATTATACACCTACACACACACAGCCACAGTCTATTACATTTCCTCTGCACGTCCACATGCCCACACGGTACCGTGATGGCTATATATCGTCACACACGTGCATGCAGCCTTATTTATGCGCGCGCAGACATGAAGGCTGCTGGAGAGCGTAGTTACGGGGATGGAGGGGGGCATCACCCTGAAACACAGCGAGCCATGAACGATCGTGGGCGAGTCTGCAGCGTGGGTCCGATCCTTCACATCAGAGGGAGAGGAGCGGAGCGTGCCTTCCTGAGATGGCAAGGGGGAATTCAATCTGCCATCGCTCCTGTCACAACCGGGGCACCCCAAAACCTGACACTGGCCCCCGAAACTGCCTAATCAGTAAACTGCAAGGGAGGCAACCAAAAACCCAGAGGCTGGACTGAGCCCGTTTGTAGAAGAGCAGAGACGTCATGACGCACAACCTGTACGTAAGAGGATGGGAGGTCAGGTCAGATACAGAGGTTAGATACCTGTGTATCTAAAGATGGTTTACCTCTTATAAGGTTTCCTTAAATTTCTTAGAAATAGTGACTTTACTCTTAACGGGCTTCCCTGGTGGCTCAGACGGTAAAGAATCTGCAATGCAGAAGACGCAGGTTCGATCCCTGGGTCAGGAAGATCCCCTGGAAAAGGGAATGGCAACCCACTAAAGTACACTTGCCTGGAGAATTCCATGGACAGAGGAGCCTGGTGGGCTACAGTCCATGGGGTCGCAAAGAGTCAGACAGGACTGAGCAACTAACACTTCCTTAAATCTGGAAGGCTCTTGTGGTCACCAGGGAGGCTTAGGTCAGGGACAGCGGAGGGAAGAGAGCAGCCAGAATTGGGACTGATCAGAAAATAAAAACTATCCGCTACTATTTATACAAGGATCCCTGTCATTTCAGATTTCTCATTATTCTGTTTCTTTAAAGCTCAAGCCTCACAAATCCTCCCCAGTTTGGTGAACCATCTCCCAGCTGATGTGTGTATTGGCTGAAAACTGCTCCCAACCTGAATTTTTCTCTGAAAGGTTCAACGTGACCGATAGGGGCTGCCCTTGTCAGAGATGCCCAGGGTGGAGGGAGAGGGTAAGGAAGGTAGGAGGGCTGGCATCCTTCCCGAGAGCGGACAGCCTGAGCCTGTGGTCAAAGACAGACCGATGTTAAGAGGTGGGAGGAAGACCCTGGGTGAAATCATCTCTGGTCCAGTTAATACTCCAGAGCTGCCACAGGGTCAGGCTGAGGCTGGGGTTTCCCCTGAAACTACACCTCTGTCTGTCTCTCCCGCCCTACTCTGATTCTTTACTGTGTCACCCAGAGGTCTCTCCTGAGACCATCCTGCCAGTGAATGACTTGATTGGCAATTCCCAGCTCAGGTGTAATCCCTAGGGAATCTGCCCTAAGATAGATGGGAGTGAGGGGGTGGGGGTGGGGGGTAGAAACACTGTCTCTAAATCTCGATCAAAAGTACACTCCTATAGAGCTTCCCTCATGGCCTGTTGGTGAAGGATCTGCATATCCAGTGCAGGAGACATGGGTTTGATCCCCAGTCAGGGAAGATCCACATGCTATGGAGCAACTAAGCCCATTCGCCATAAATACTGAGGGGCTTCACTGGTGGCTCGGTTGGTAAAGAATCCGCCTGCAATGCAAGAGACGCGGGTTTGATCCCCGAATTTGGGAGATCCCCTGCAGAAGGAAATGGCAACCCACTCCAGTATTCCCGCCTGGGAAATCCCATGGTCAGAGGAGCCTGGTGGGCTATAGCCCATGGGGTTACAAGGGTCAAACGTGACTTAGCACCTAAACCACCACCGCCACAAATATTGGACTGTGCTCTAGAGCCCAGGAGTCACAACTACTGAAGCCCGCACACCCTAGGGCCCATGTTTTGGAGCAGGAGAAGCTGCTACAATGAGAAGGCTGTGCATCATGACTGGAGAGCAGCCCCGCTCGCCACAGCAACCAAGACCCAGCGCAGCCAAAAGTAAATCACAAAATTATAAAACAAAAACTGCACTCCTATAAATAAACACCTGAGTACAATAGTTGGGTTTCACATGCAGTGGGAATGCTAAGGAAAACATGTTTACTGACATCCAGAGATGGGCAAGAAGTGATGGACGTCTTGCCTCTCAAAGCCTCCATCCTCCTGGCCACAGAATTCAGGTTTAAGGATGACCCACCGTGCGCTGCTCCCCACCCACTCACCCCTAGGCACTTGGCGTCGGATCTGAAGTCGTAAGAGCCACTGACAACATACCAGACGCTACAGCTAATGAAACAAAAACAAAACCCAAAAAACTCCAAAGTGAGGCTGGCTTAGCAGTGGAAAGGAGAGACCCCTGTCACGAGGACTTAAACCCTTATCCTCAGCAATGACTGATGGCAGCCAGAACTACGCCTGGACTTCTCTGTTTCTCGAGATAATCAATCTTTCTTTGGCTTATGCTAGTGTAGGTTAGGATTTATAACCTATTCAGCTGAATCTGCGGCGCAGCAGGAGAACGAGGTCCCGGCCCCAGCCCAGAGAGAGATGAGGATCCATATATCACAGGAGGTGGGTGAATATATGAACACACACGGCCCCTTTTCCACCTTGACCCCAAGTGTCTCCCATCAAGGTCACAGGCTCTGTTAGGACTGCAAAGGGTGTGGTGTCTGAGCTTTACACTTTCAGCTGACAGTCACTTATGGAGTACCTACTAAGAGCTGGATGCTTAGTGATGGTTAAGACCATGATGGTCAAGACTTAATGCATTTCCTCAAGCAGATCACTCCTAAATAGAAGAAACAAGCCATTGTCTAAACACACACAGCATCATCTCTTTAAAGGGAAATGCAAGATTCTACGTATGAAAGGGGATTCCAAGGGGACCTGGTCTTACAGGACTTCATGAAGCATCCATTCAAAAAGTGGCATGCAGGCAGAGGTCTAAAACCAGTGCTGAAAAACCAACTTGAAGAGGTAGAATAAAACATTTTTGCTGAATGAAAAACATGGGCAGAAGTGCCTAAGAATTCAGAAGGTGGGCAAGTTTCAAAATCTGGAAATCATTCCAACCCAGCTGAGGAATGGTGGTAGACACTGAGCAAGGTGTCACGTGGGATTGCAGAGGGCAGGAGGGGTCAGGGGGAGGCGGTGTATGGAGCTTACATTCTGTGGACATTCAGGATGGAGGAAGAGGTTCCAAGTTGGGATGGAGTGCAGTGAGAAAGCTAGTGCAAGGTCCCACCTTATCCCTTCTGTCATGGATCTCAGCTTTCCTGAGGTCTTGTCCTGTAACCCATTCATTCACTCATTCATTCACTTATCCATCCAGTCACTGACAAAAACCTGCTGTATATGAGGCAGGCAGAAAAACCGCATAGGGTTCTCCTCCCATAGGACTGACAGTCTTTCAGGAATGAATTAAGTCATTATATCAAAAGATGAAAAGCCAAAACGACCCTACAAGCTGCCCACGCAGGCACATGAAATTAAGAAATAACAGTAGAGGCACTTAGTCAATGACATCAAGGACATTTTCCTTGAGGAAGGGACCAATTGACTAGGTTTGAAAGCGGACCTGAGAGTGTTAACTAGGCAAAGACGGGAGAGACAAAGATGGGGAAGTCTAGGAGGAGAGGCTATCCTGACACAGTTCCTTTGATGAGAACAGGAGCGGGAGCAGCTACCCCACACCTGGTACCCTTGGAGCTCTTGTGTGTGTGCTCAGTTGCATCCACCTCTCTGACTCTTTGTGACCCCCTGGACTGTAGCCCGCCAGGCTCCTCTGTCCACAGGATTTCCCAGGCAAGAATACTGGAGCAGGTTGCCATTTCCTCCTCCAGGGGATCTTCCTGACCCAGGGATTGAACCCTCGTCTCCTTCATCTCCTGCACTGGCAGGTGGACTTTTTACTGCTAGTGCCACCCGGGAAGCCCTGGAGCTCTTAGGACGCGGAGCTTTCCCCCCGACCTGCACGAGGGCCCCGTTTTCAGATCAGTGCACATAATCCCACAAGCCCACTTACAGCGATGTCAGCAGACGCCATTCTAAAAAGAGACTAGAAAATTCATGCCACGGATCAACACGCTGGTGGATCTGAGATAGTGGACGGAGGTCACGCCCCGGAGAGACGAGGCCTGGGCACACTGCCCTACCCAGAACCTCACAGTGAATCGACTTTCACAAATTTAGTTCAGAAGGTCAATCGAGGATAGGAGGTATGATAATAAGGACTGGGAGCAGAAAAAAGAGCCACAACCAGGAGAGCCAACAAGCCCGAAGAAGACACACACACACACACACACACAGGTCTGAAAGGTCCCGGGGACTCAGGAAGGTCTGGCTCCAAGCCGTACAACTGAAGCAGGTAGTAAAAAAAAAAAAAACAAAAACTTCTTTCTAGATCTTTTCTTCCATATTTGCAATTTTCATACATTCCTGCCTTTCTGTATCCCCAGGGCATACAAATCATAGTAAACAACCCGACTGTTGAAGCTGTCCTCCCAGTAGCACAAACAAATTCTTATAAATGGAAAGAAAATGGTCTCATTGCCTGCTATTGAGATACACAAATCTCTAAATGGATTGTCAGTTCTTTTAACCACTAATTCCTTTTTAAAGAGACAGCGTATTGATTCTTTTCATCCGAAGTTGCCAACCTTGTAAATTCGCAATCCCAAACACAATCCGAAAATGATCTCTTGGCTGGGGATGATGCAAAACAGGACACTTTACGCTGGCATAATCTTTGTGAGGTGCAAAGACCTTTTAGATGCCTTTTCTCATTCCATCTTTACAATGTTGTCAACAAGGTTTTATTATTCCCTTCTGCAGACAAGAGAAAAGCAAGGTTCGGAGAAGTTAGGGGATGTGGATGAAGGCCCGACAAGCCACAATTTGAATTCAAATATTTTGACTCCAAGCCCCAACACCTCGTAGTGGACAACGTGACCCTGGGTGTCATATTGATTGGGTCAAGTTCTGGTTCTGGAAATTTATCATTTCTATAATTATTTGCTCAGTCCTGTCTGACTTTTTGTGACCCCATGGACTGTCGCCTGCCAGGCTCCTCTTTCCGTGGGATTCTCCAGGCAAGAATACTGGAGTGGGTTGCCATTTCCTTCTCTAGGGGATCTTCCCGACACAGGAGTAGAACCTGGATCTTCTGCATTGCAGGTGGATTCTTCACCAATTGAGCTGCAAGAGAAGCTCTTTTCTCTCTACAGCCTGAACATATTTGGATGACAGTTCTGCTTACTAACTATTTTAGGCAATGCTTTGCCCTACTCCTGATTTGGCTAATGTAAGTCACCATCCAAAGCTAGTCCAGAGTTATTCATAAGATTAAACAACATTGTCCTAGGACCTCAAGAATGAAGGTCATGAGCCAACATTTAGTGGGGCATATGTGTGCAAGTAAATGTGTTAGTTGCTCGGTTGTGTCTGATTCTTTGTGACCCCATGGACTGTAGCCTGCCAGGCTCCTCTGTCCATGGGATTCTCCAGGCAAGAATACCGGAGTGGGTAGCCATTCCCTTCTTCAGGGGATCTTCCTGACCCAGTGACTGAACCTGAATCTCCTGCATTGCAGGCAGATTCTTTATTATCTGAACCACCAGGGAAGTCCTTAGGGGGACAAGGGTATGCCCCAATTAACATTTCATTAAATAGTTAGGCTGACTTTTAATTTATCAAAGAATGGTGCTGTGCTCTGCACATTACCTATTTCCCTACCTCCACTTCACTCAGGTTTTCCTAGAGAACTTACAGCCTGGCATTAAACAATCTTTTAAAAGCACTTATTCCGTATCAAGCACTGAATGAGCTCTACCTAGCCTCCCTAGAACCACATGGGGTGAGGGCTATTACTATCTTCTATAGTTGAGGGGACTTAAGCTCAGGGGCGTGGTACAAGTTGAGGATAAAGAGAGAGAACTTGAACCCCAAATCTGTCAAATTTCAAGGGTCACGTTTCACACTCCAGTTTCGTAATCACACACCCCGGCAATAATGAAGTCAATACAATGTCAGTTTTAGATTGTTTTCACAGATGCCACTTCACCTCCATTTGCATTCAAAATCTGCACAGTGTCTGCGTTGCCCCAGAAGGAGGCAAAATCTGCATGGGAACTGATCCCAAGCACATCTTGAATACAGAGTACAGATTCACACCTCATCTGTGTGTTCCATAGAATCTTTCCGGGTCAGGAACAACAGGGTTAATCTCCTCTACTGCTGCTGCTAAACTCGATTCAGTCGTGTCCGACTCTGTGCGACCCCATAGTCGGCAGCCCACCAGGCTCCCCTGTCCCTGGGATTCTCCAGGCAAGAACACTGGAGTGGGGTGCCATTTACTTCTCCAGTGTATGAAAGTGAAAAGTGAAAATGAAGTTGCTCAGTCCTGTCGGACTCTTAGCGACCCCAATGGGACTGCAGCCCACCAGGCTCCTCTAGCTCCATACAATTTGGGATCAGAGGCCAGTCCTTTTCAGTCTTAAAATTATCAGCCTCCTCATGCCTTTTTCTTGATCTTGATAAAAGGCAACGGAAATGATTTCTTGGGCAAAACGAGGATATTGTGTTTTGGGTCATTTGTTTGCTTTGCATTTTTTCCCCTCTGACAGCTAAAGAACAAGAATACTCTTAAGTTCTGGGAGACTTTCACCCTTGCAACAAAGGCATAAAATAAGAGACCAAGAGACAGAAACAAAGCTCGTGAAATAAACGCGTTAAAGCAAACAAGGTCCACCGACAGATGAATGGATAAAGAAGATGTGGTGTGTGTATATATAACACACACACACACACACAACAGAATACTAGTCAACCATAAAAAAGAATGAAATAATCCCATTTGCAGCAACATAGATGCAACGAGTGATTACCATACTAAGTGAAGCAAGTCAGAAAGAGAAAAAAGATGCCATGCAATGTCACTTACCTGTAGACTCTACAATATGGTACAAATGAATCTACTAAAACAGAAACAGACTCATGGACACAGAGAACTGACTACTGTTTGCCAAGGGGAGGTGGGGGGGGAAGGGTGGAGTGAGAGGTGAGGAGTGTATATAAGGTAATGCAAACTATTATATATAAAATGGATTATAAATAAGGTCCCACTGTACAGCATGGGTAAATCATGAGAAACGCTGGGCTGGAGGGAGCACAAGCTGGAATCAAGATTTCCGTGAGAAATATCAGTAACCTCAGATATGCAGAGGACACCACCCTTATGGCAGAAAGTGAAGAAGAACTAAAGAGCCTTTTGATGAAAGTGAAAGAGGAGAGTGAAAAAGTTGGCTTAAAGGTCAACATTCAGAAAACGAAGATCATGGCATCCGGTCCCATCACTGCATAGCAGATAGATGGGGAAACAGTGGAAACAGTGTCAGACTTTATTTTTCTGGGCTCCTAAATCACTGCAGATGGTGATTGCAGCAATGAAATTAAAAGATGCTTACTCCTTGGAAGGAAAGTTATGACCAACCTAGATAGCATATTAAAAAGCAGAGACATTACTTTGCCAACAAAGGTCCATCTAGTCAAGGCTATGGTTTGTCCAGTGGTCATGTATGGATGTGAGAGTTGGACTGTGAAGAAGACTGAGTGCCGAAGAATTGATGCTTTTGAACTGTGGTGTTGGAGAAGACTCTTGAGTGTCCCTTGGACTGCAAGGAAACCCAACCAGTCCATCCTAAAGGAGATTAGTCCTGAGTGTTCATTGGAAGGAATGATGCTAAAGCTGAAACTCCAACACTTTGGCCACCTGATGCGAAGAGCTGACTCATTGGAAAAGACCCTGATGCTGGGAAAGATTGAGGGCAGAAGGAGAAGGGGACAACAGAGGATGAGATGGCTGGATGGCATCATCGACTCGGTGCACATGAGTTTGGGTGAACTCTGGGAGTTGGTGATGGACAGGGAGGCCTGGCACGCTGCGGTTCATGGGGTTGCAAAGAGTCGGACACGACTGAGCAACTGAACTGAACTGAACTGTATAGCATGGGGAACGGTATTCAACATCCTATAGTAAAAAGAATGGACTCTGATGCTGGGAAAGATTAAAGGGAGGAGGAGGACATGACAGAGGATGAGATGGTTGGATGGCATCACCGACTCAATGGACATGAGTTTGAGCAAACTCCGGGAGATAGTGAAGGAAGAGAAGCCTGGTGGGCTGCAGTCCATGGGGTCACAAAGAGTCAGACATGACTTAGCAACTGGACAACGACAAATCCAAATAGAAAAGAATTTTTTAAAAGAAAATATACACACACACACACACACATATATACTTCAGCATCAACAAAAACAGTATACTATATACACTATACAACAATATATTACATTTCAGTTAAAAACAAAGGAAGGATTCCAGAGACCTCCCCTACTGACAGGGAAGCCCAGTATGCCCTCTGTTCTCTTGATCATTCAGGAGATGAGGGGCTCTGCCGTCCCTGAAGTTGTGTAGAGCCTGGAGTAGACACATGGTGTGTAACACAGCCGCCTGCACCTGCCACGGATCCCGCTCCTAATGGTACCCTGTGTTAAAGACCCAGCAGATCCAGCTTCCTTCCAAACACATAACTGTTTCCATGGTGTCTAACCACAGATTCCAAGAGCCTCTCTCAAGGTGTGCGTTTATTTCACAGTTTGGGATCAACCAACACACCGCTCTCTTCTTGTCAGAGAAGAAAACAAGATTTTGATAGGAAACACAATTGGGAAGATACATTCTGACAGCTGTCAGAGATCTACTGATCCAGAAGACAGGAATATCTGAATGATACCATGTATGTCAGTCTGGCAGAGCGACTAAAGGCACCAGCTCTGGAATTGGAGATTCCAGCTCCCTTCTTTACAAAGCCTTGGTTTTCTTACCTATAAAATGGGGGGTAATGATGAAACCTATCTCATACAATCATTATACTAATTTAGCAAGAGAATGCATGTGGGGGATGCTTTGCACAATGTCTGGTGTATGACAAGCATTAAAAAAAAATGCTGACAACTTCCCTGGTGGTACAGCGGTTAAGACTCCATGCTTCCAATGTAGGGGGAGTGAGTTTGATCCCCGGCCAGGGCACTATGATCCCACATGTCACACAGCACAGTCAAAACATAAAAATAAATAAGTAAATAAAAAATTTAAAACTAACTCTGCCTGTTTCTCCCTTCTTCTTCTCTACTTTCTGTTTTATTACCACTGGCCTCTATTCCTCTCTATACAACTTTTTCATTATTTACCATTGGCCACTGAAGGTTGGGACAGAGATGTGAGAAGTCAAAACCACCTTGGTTGCATTGACCTGTCCTTGAGGGAGGTATCTTACGAATACCCATGTGTAGGCACCACAGTCCTACAATATAGCCTCATGAGATGCAGTTCCTTCTCAGTCAGTGATTTTACAGAACTCAGAGTAAATGGCAAGGCAACTGAGAGATGCAAAGTGCCCGTAATAATACACACCTCTCTGTTAATATCTCCAAATTCCAAGAAGGTATGATACATATATCCAATGGAATGTTACTCAGCCATAAAAAAGAACCAAACTGGGTCATCTGTAGAGATGTGGATGGACCTTGAGGCTGTCAAATAGAGTGAATAAGTCAGAAAGAGAAAAACAAGTATCATATATTAATGCATATATGTGGAATCTGAAAAAAAATTGGTATAGATGATTTTACTTGCAAAACAAAGACACAGATGAAGAGAACAGATGTATGGATATCAAGGGGGAAGGGGGAGTGAGATGAACTGAGAGACTGGAATTGACACAAATACACTACTGATACATGTGTAAAATAGATAACTAATGAGAACCTATTGTATGTAACACAGGGAAATCTACTCAACGCTCTGGGGTGACCTAAATTGGGAAGGAAATCCTAAAACAGAAGGGGTATAAATATACGTACAGCTGATTCACTTTGGTGTACAGTGGAAATGAACACAATATTGTAAAGCAATATACTCCAATAAAAATTAATATATAAAAATCCCCAAATTCCCTTGTCAGAGGTGCTCAGCTCGAGAGTGGGGCTGGTGTGTCTGATAGGATGGGTGGGTGTTGCTGAGTTTGACTTGGTGGAGAGTTTGCAGAAGTCATGGATGAGGGCTTTATCTTTAATGACTGGATTAGTTACTTACTGGTTAATCAATTAATTCATGATGAATAAACTAAGCAAACATATACTGAGCAAAAGATTATGTCAGGTATGATCCGAGGGAGTCTATGGGACTCTGCAGAAGACAGGCAAGTCAGTTTAAAACTTGAAGGAGTGTCAGACTCCCCTGGGAGCCTGATAAAATGAAAATTCCCCAGCTGCAGAGGTTAATGATTCGGACTGGGTTGATATGGGGTGGCACTGGAGTGTCTGGGATCTATTTGCTAAGGGTGATCCAGAATGTGTGCTGGTGTTGGAGAAGACTCTTGAGAGTCCCTTGGATTGCAAGGAGATCAAACCAGTCCATCCTAAAGGAAATCAGCCCTGAATATTCACTGGAAGGACTGATGCTGAAGCTCCAATACTTTGGCCATCTGATGCGAAGAGCAGACTCATTGGAAAAGAACCTGATGCTGGAAAACATTGAGGGCAGGAGGAGAAGGGGGAAACAGAGGATGGGATGGTGGGATGGCATCACCGACTCAATGGACATGAGTTTGAGCAAACTCAGGGAGATAGTGAGGGACAGGGAAGCCCAGAGTGCTGCAGTCCATGGGGTTACAAAGTGTCAGACATGACTTGGTGACCGAACAACAACAGAATCTGTATTTTCAAAGGTTTTGCTTTAGAGAACCAAAGAGATGTGGAGTCTGGCTCCCTCTGACCCACAGAGAGCCAGCCCGGGTCCTCCTTACCCTACACCAAGGCAGTCAGGGAGAGGACCCTGTCCTGGCTCCGCCCCGTCCTAACTCACTCTGTGACTTTGGACAAGTCAGGTGTCCTCTCTGACCTTTGGTTTCCTCCTCTGACAATAGACAGCATCCCTCAAGTCTCTCTTGGCAAGAACACTGGTGGATTTGATGGAGAGATGCCCAGTTCACATGTGCAATTCTGCAGAGTACCAAGAACTCTCCTAATGCCTTCTTGGGGGAGAGGCAAGAACCAAAAACTCAAAGTCTGACACAAAATACGCAACACAACAGATCTACTGACTGAGGTCTCTTCTAACTGCTATATTCCTCTCTAGGATGAACTCCATCCAGTTCCAATGCCTGAGATGACCCCCATACAATCCATCTTTTATCTCAGTTGATAATCACTGTCTTCACCATTTCTCCTGGAACTTCTGAGCAGTGATTCCAGCTCTGCCCTGAGCCTTCAGTGTGCAATTTCTGTGTCGCTGACACCACCAGCTCCAGGCTTCAACCTCAGCACCCAGAGTCACCTATCCTTACTTCCTCTCATTTCAAATCAGTTTCCAAAGCCCCGCCTCTTTTTCTTCTACAACTTCCAATGCATGACCACCACAGTCCAAGCCACCCTCTCCCTTGGCCCAAATTCCCAGGTGACTTCAAGCTGATGTCCTAGCTTCCTGCCCTGGGCCCTTGTTGGTCAGTGTTCCACACAGCAGTCACCTTTGTGAAGGAAACTTGTGCATTGCCACAGAAGTGTCACAAACCCCTCACCCTGGTTTGCAAAGTTCTATACGATCTGACTTCAGTCCATTTTTCAGAGCTTGCTGTGTTGCTGTGCCATGCTCCCATTGTATGGGGGTCTCTTTTTTAAAAAGATAATTTATTATTAGTATAAATAATAATTTATAATATTATGTGCTGAGTCTCCATTGTTGTGAGGACTGTTCTCTAGTCGCAACAAGCAGGCTTCTCATTGCAGTGGCTTCTCTTCTTGCAGAGCATAGGCTTTAGGCACTTGGGCTTCAGTAGTTGTGGCTCGTGGGCTTAGACGCTCCATGACATATGGGATCTTCAAGGATCAGGGATCGAACCTGGCCTCCTGCATTGGCAAGTGGATTCTGAGCCACCAGGGAAGCCCTTCTGGGGGTCTTTTCATCCTTCACACGTTGCAAGTTCTTCCCCTCTGAGAACATTTGCCTAGAATGCTCTTCCTGTCCATCTTGGCATTTGTCATTAACAGCTCAACTTAAATTTCACGTCTTCATAAGAACCTTCCTTAAACATCCACCAGTCTCTATTTGAATGACCTGACCAGCGTCTATCATGACCATTTTCTTATTTTACTTATCCTCTCAAGGAGAAGGTAAGCTCCATGAGAACAGCATTCTCTTTGTTCTGTTCAGCACGAAGTCCCCCATGGCTCAGCAGAGTGGCTGTTCAGCAGAGATTTGCTGAGTGAATGAGAAAATCATTCTGACCAATCAGTCTCCGCTTGCTTCACATTTAAGCCTAGGTGGTGACGGTCTTACTTTCTTCACTAATTCCAGATGTGGCACGACTTGCAAAATAGTTCACCCCCATCTCGTTTATTTCCCCACAGGATAAGGAGAAGATAGATAAATGACACTGCCCCAGGTTCTACAGTCAGGGAGTTGTGGAGCTGGTGTTCAGACTCAGTTATGTCTGACATCAAAACCCGCTGCAAACGATTCAGCTCTTCACACTCAGCTCCAGGTCTAAATTTGAGAACCAAAATAAACAGAACAGCCGTGTGTTTGCAATCATCTGCATACACAGGTAGACTAATTAACTGGTAACATGTTTTCCCCTTGTTTTGGGATATCAAAGTTTCTATCAGGAATATCCAAGTGACTGCTTCATTTTACTTGCTTTTTCATATATATATGTATATAATTATATATATATATATTTGTACATATTTATTTTCACTGCATGAACTGATGCTTCCTTCCCTTGATTACGACATGCTTTGTAAATTCTTGCTTGCATCTGAGTATCTCTTGAATAAGAGTTTAATGTGCATGATGGAGACTGAGTGTAATTCCAGATTAATGTGTCACTGCTAAGTTTCTTTCTACTGAAGATGTCACACCCTCAGAGCTCAAATATTAGACAAAATGGTTTTCAATATGGAGAATGGGGAGGAATGAGGCCAATGTGTCAGGGAAAGCATTTACGGATGCTTGCTGGAAGCTCCAAAGATGAATGATAAGGGCATTAATTCAGTTGGCACTTTGGCCCTGGCGAGCATAAAACCCAGATCATTCTAGAGATGATTTCAATGTCAAGGGTCTATGACCCCAAACATTCAAAATGATGTCACTTACATATTCGCCATCAGCATTTTTTTTCTTTTTTTTTGCCCTCTGAGGAATCTGATTCTGCCATAAGCAGAACAGTTATATCATTTTATAAAATGGATTTAGTATTGTTGCATTTTTTTTAAGTTAACAATTTTCAGTTCTTGAACTAAGCATAAAACAAGACACTGGACCAGGAACCCCTGTTAGAATCAGAGGAAACGTTTCCTAATGATGGTTATCCTGAGATCATCTTGAATGCTGCCTTTTTTTTTTCTTTCGATGCCAAAGAAAATTCTCTATTCCTTAGGCGTTTTCTGGCCTTGCTTACCATATGTCAACTCTAATGAACAGCTCTTTGGCTGGATGTCCATTCTTTTCTCTTCAGCATGGAGATGTCTAAAGAGAGATGTCTAAAGACAAATATCTAAACTAAACTTACTTGATTTCGGCAGCTTACAGCTCCTCGATTTAATTGCATTACACGTCTATAAGTGGGGAGCAATTTACTCTGAAGTGATACTTAAGCATCATTCCTCTTGGCTTCTCCAGGAAGCACTCGGGCTAAATTTCTACTTAATGTATGCTGGCTTTTTAACCTAAGTACGGATAGGAGGATGTGTATTAACGCTTTAATTATGCGGCGATCCTCTGTTAGAAAACGAATCTGGGATGGACACGGGCTTTAATTCCTTCTAACTATGAAAAACACTCTTCTGGCGATCTTGTGCATTAATCAGCCTCCTGAAATGTGCATCTCTGTCAGCTTGTAGCAAGAAAATAGAATCAATTCTGCGAGTTATGCCGTTTCCTGTGCTGTGTGATCGTTTTAAGGTTCTCAGCGTTTAATAAGGGCTAACAAGAAGAAGAGCACTTTCGTTTAATTAAAGTAATATATCATTTTTAATAATTAGTCATAATTAAGGTGAATGATTAGCTAGGAGAGATTATGAAAAATATACATTCTAGATAAAGCTTTGAGTTGCATTTAAAAAGTCCAAAATAAACTCTTGAGGGCTGTGCGGAGCTTTAAGTATGATATAATTTATGGAATGAAATAAATCTTGAGTGTTAAAATATTTAGTGGAACTGAGAATAATGAGTTGAGATAGGATTAGTTTAATTAGTTTACTGAAATGGAGTCTTCATAGTGGCTAAGTGTGATATATTGGCTTTTGTCACTTGAAATAAAAAAGAGGTAATTAGTCCCTACTCAGATATATTGTTTTCTCAGAATAGGTTGAATTTTATTTTAGGCGCTAATCCAGGGCCAACTTGCAATTGATTTACACAGGCTCCAAGAGACAGTCACCCTTCAGACAACTCAAGAACCCCATCACTTGAAAGCAATGGTTCTCAAAGTAGGGGTGGGGAGGGGAGGTTATCCTCTCCCTAGGGAATATTTAGCAAGTCTAAAGACATTTTGTCGTGCTGGAGAAGACTCTTGAGAGTCCCCTTAGACAGCAAGGAGATCAAACCAGTCAAGCCTAAAGGAAATCAACCCTGAATATTCATTGGAAGGACTGAGGCTGATGCTGAAGCTCCAATACTCTGGTCACCTGATGTGAAGAACCAATTCATTGGGAAAGACCCTGATGCTGAGAAAGATTGAGGGAAGGAGGAGAAGGGGGCGATAGAGGATAAGATGGCTGGATGGCTCAATGGACATGAGGTTGAACAAACTCCGGGAGATAGTGAGGGACAGGGAAGCCTGGCGTGCTGCAGTTCATGGGGTCCCAAAGAGCCAGACATGACTTACCAACTGAACAGTTACAACAAAAGACATTTTGGGGTGTCACAATGGATCAGAGAGTGCTTCTGGCATCTAGTGGGTGAGGGCCAACACTGATGCTGCTGAATACCCAACAGAACACAGGACAGTTATCCAAGAGAATTATGCATTCCGAAGTCAGTACTGCCAAGATGGAAAAGGACTGCTGTGAACAGTCAATTCACTAGCTACCTGTCCATGCCATTGGTGGGAAAATGTGTCCACTGTCCATAATCTGCAACTCTCAAATCTGCATTGTATGACACTTGCATTTTTCCAGTGAAGAGAAGAAAAATTTACTCAATAGTATAGAAGTTTTAAAATAATAGTATTCAATAAAAGCAACCCTTGAATAATGAATAACAGTGAGAAAAATTGGGGGTTGACACCAAAATCCACATCCTCTACTTAATGATTCATTCATGCCATACAATGCAATGAAGCTGTTAAAAAATATCTATTAAAAAAAGTTTAATGAAATAGAATAGGTTTTTATGTATCATTTTATGGCTAAAGCAAAAGTTACAAAACACAGTGCATGGCATGGACCCATCCTGATAACTATGTCTTTTACAAGAATGTATATTTGTTGAAAAAAGAGTCAGAAATTTTAGAAAGGAGAGTAGGAATTACTTTTATGGGAGTTCAAAGACTTTTTATTTCAAATATTGATTTTTTTTCTAATTGCTTCTCCTATTTTACAACTTTTCTCACAAGTTAGATGCATTACTTGCATAATAAAGCAATAATAAAGATGGAAAAGGAAGAGGGGCAGGAGAGGAAACAGGAAGCAGAAACCGGGAAGACTGCCTTCCACTTGCATTTGAGTTCAAAGGAAGTGACCTCAGTGCCTTGAAGGAAGTGCCTTGACACGAGAATCCCCTATAAAGACTATGAGGTGGGAGGTCAGGTTGCCATAACGACTCAATTTGATGCGAAGCCAAAACACAGAGCTTGTTTGATGACATGCTCAAAGTGTCCATGAACTGGGACCTACACGTTAAACAGTCAGAGAAAATACCTGGAAAGCAGATAAGACTGGGAAGTGTGGAAATTCACACCGCCTCATTCAAAACACCAGAGAAGGCAATGTCACCCCACTCCAGTACTCTTGCCTGGCAAATCCCATGGATGGAGGAGCCTGGAGGGCTGCAGTCCATGGGTCGCTGAGGGTCGGACACAACTGAGCCTGGTGCACTGGAGAAGGAAATGGCAACCCACTCCAGTCTTCTTGCCTGGAGAATCTCAGGGACGGGGGAGCCTGGTGGGCTGCCGTCTATACACGACTGAAGCGGCTTAGCAGCAGGAGCATTCAAAATACTGTTCCTTCTCTCTCCCCCATGCGCCCTTTAGTGATAACATTTACCGAGCATGTGATTCCTGAAAAGTACTCACATCCTGAAAGATGAGAGGGAGGAGACCCGGTGCTACCCCTAAATCTGAAAATTCTTATTGGGTATTTTTAGGGGTTATTATTGTTTTTCATTTTTTCTCCCAGAAAATGAATTTCTGTCACACAATAGTTAAACACTCAGATGAAAACCAGAACATCTGGGTGTTTGTCCTCCACTTGACAACCCGTTGTCACTCATTTGGGAGTGAACTGAAGCCACCATACTTGACTCTATTTGAAAACAGCCCAGGGTTTGTAAAGAGTGTTTGCTTTGTTTTTTTTTTTTTTTTAATATACACATCTATCAATAAGGAGGTCTATTTAAACAAATTACAGTACATGGGGGTATGATTACTAGGCAGGTGTTAGTAGACTGAGGTAGATAATTTATATGTACTGACACTGAAGATTTAGTCACTATTTTTATGTGGTGACAGAAAGTCACAGTTTATTATATTAAGTGTGTATCTTTCTCAACACGTGCATTTGAATGTGCGTGGAAAATATTTGGAAAGACACACTGCCAATCATTAAATGATGGAGGGTGGAAGGGAGAGAGGCTAAGAGGGAAGGGAAAAGAGAGACGCTTATTTTTACTTTATACAATTCTATGCTATAAATGCGATATGTATGTATGTGTTTAACTCAGAGCATATGTTACTTTAAAAGAAAAGTACAATATAGTTCAGACATTCCAAAAGGTATGTAGAAAACACAAGCATCCATGTAAATGCTACCCAGCTTAGAAAACAGAACATTTTAGGGCCACTGAATTCCGCATCTGAAAACCTCCTTGAGTGTGTATTTATTGGTAATTGCTATTGGCAATCAATATTCTGTACCCTGGTTTTCTTTCTCATCTGTATATGTTTACCATATGTGTTTACCACATATATTTGCAAAGAGCACTGAAACTATGGCGTGCTAAATTTCTGAGTAAATTATTTTTGTTAGAAGCATTGTTCACCCAGGGTCACATCGGCTAGAGCCACTCTTCTTGTGACGTGTGTCTCCCACTCATTTCCATTGCTCCAGACTGTTCTTTTGTACATTATTCTCTTCAATTAGACCATTTCCTGTTTTTTTTTTTCCTTGCACCATGAAGCATTACCTTTATTATTTAAAACCAACCTAAGAATAAGAAAAATTGGGGGTAGGAAGAGGTAAGCCACCATCGTTTACCGAAGCTCTTTAGTTCTACCATGAAACAGGAAAGAATCACCTCACTCAGCCTCAGTGTCTCCCCTCTTCCAAACACAAAGAAGCAGAGAGCCGACTCACGGGAAAACACCCTGATGCCAGGAAAGATTGAGCGCAGGAGGAGAAGGGGGCAACAGAGGATAAGATGGTTGGATAGCATCGCCAATTCAATGGACATGAGTTTGAGCCAACTCTGAGAGATCGTGGAGGACAGGGAAGCCTGGCATGCTGTAGTCCCTGGGGTCGCAAAGAGCGGACATGACTTACCAACTAAACAACAACAACCTTGGGGAACTTACTACTGCTACTACTATTACCAAAAACATTACTACCATTTTCCCAATGCTTATGATGTGCCAGGATCACACCCGATGCTACACTTCCAAGTGACAAGTATGGTTCATATTTCCGTTTCACCGATGAGGCCACTGGGTTTACAAAGTAAACAGTTCGCAGTCTGAGTCTAAGTATTCATGGCGAGCTTTTTCCAGTGTCTGCTCCTCTCTTATCTCTCAGGATGACGTGAACCCACGGACGCCCACCGTTACCACCACGTGACCACACACCACATCACTGCTTTAGAAAAGTCTTTCATGCCCACCAAGAAGATTGGCCAGGAATGAGGCTGAACTAGCAATTCTCACCTGTGTCCATGCGCCACTGTAAGAATTGGCCACTGAGAAAAGCAGCAAAAAGCTTATCAGAAAATGACTGGGTGTTGACAGGAGAGGAACTATTTGAAAGATAAAAAGGCTAGAGCACTGGGGAGTCAGAGCGGAACTTCTACCGAGCATTCTTCAAGAAAGTGAAGACAGAGAACTCTGTCCCAGATTAAACACACCCCCAGGCTGGAATGGCCACCGTCTTGGTAAAATTCCATATCCAGTTGGAAAATTACCCAAGAGAGAAATGTTACACAAGTACCAGCCGGCTTAGAAAGCTTGACAAGCAGCAGCTTCAGGAATCAATCTGGACTCAGACGTGACTGTCAACCTCTCCCTTGTCAAGGACTCTCCAGTGAACTTCAAGGTATGGCCGGCCAACCCGGGTCCCCATTGCCTAAACCTTAGAACCTGAACGATGGAGCCTCCTCATCACCCATACATTCTCCTCATAGCCCCCAGCTGCGGAGATGTTTTGTGCCCACTCATCAACCCTTATCTCATGACACAACAAATTCCCACTCTCTTAGCAGAAAGTTCACCTTCTTACCTTACCAACAATGCTCTTCTTGATCTGGCATATCTATGTCTCAACTGTTCTTTCCTACCACTTCCCTCGAAACCCAATTCTCTGCCCCCACCCCACCCCAAACTTCTTTCGTCTTCTTCAGACTTGTCAAGTTCCAAATTTAGGGTCTTCTCGTGTTCTTTTTCCTGTATCTGCAGCGTTCTTCCTCTACATGTTCACCTGGGCTGGTTCCCTCGTGACATTCGCGTCTCAGCTGAAATGTCACCTTCTTAGATGAGTCCCCTAGCTGATCTTTTACCACCTAGCAGTATTTCTCTGGGCTGATCTTGTCACTCTCTGCCCCTTCTCTCTCTCCTCCTCCACCAGAAAATGTAAGTTCCATGGGAGCAGGAAACCTGGATTTCTCATTGACCACTGAATTCCCTGGACACAGTTCCCAGAGCACAGAAAGAGTCTCAATAAACATGCCTGGAACAAATGAGTAAATATACAGATCCATGAATGCATTGCCTTTCATACAGTTGAGTGCTCCAAAGGTCTACTAACCATGCCACAGATAGTCCTAAAACACTTTTTCCTACTCTGCAAACATGGATTCCAGAGCAAAGGGGTCCATCTCCTCCTTAGGCTGTGACTATAGTCTTTTCCCCAAAATGACTGATTTGCAAGCACTGCTGTCATATTCAATATATCTTAGTGACGAAATGATTCTTCAGAAACTCTTTCCTGTGCGTCACCTCCAGTGACAAGCACAGAATGTAAACAGGCCTGATTCCTGTAAATGAGATGTCTGGCGATGGGTTTAGCCCTAAAATGCAAGGCACCACCTCACTTGTGTGATATCACTTGCCCCAGAATCCACTGGAGGTCACTGATACATACAAGAGCATTTCATATAGAGGAGTTCTCCATGTGTGGAGCAGAACAAAGCCAAGAAAGAAATTTTAACATTTCAGCTGGTATTAAAAAAAAGGTAATTCCTTGAGTATTATATTATCCTCATTAAAAAAAAAAAAGTGGAATTTGGAAGTTACTTATTGGACATTTAAGTTGCTTCCATGTCCCAGCTGTTGTAAACAGTGCTGTAATGAATACTGGGGTACATGTGTCCTTTTGAATTACGGTTTTCTCTGGATATATGCCCAGAAGTGGGATTGCTGGGTCATATGGTACTTCTATTTTTAGTTTTTAAGGAAACTCCATACTGTTCTCCGTAGTGGCCATATCAATTCACACTCCCACCAACAGGGCGTGAGGGTTTCCTCTTCTCCACACCCTCTCCAGCATTTATTGTTTGTAGATTTTTTCATGATATGGCCATTCTGGTCAGTGTGAGATAACACATTATTGTGGTTTCGACTTGCAGAATAACTTTAAATATTATGTACCTTCCATCACTTCTGTAGAAGCCTTTATGTGGTCCTATGGACATCACTCTTGCCTGCAAAATTCCATGGACAGAGGAGCCTGGTGGGCTACAATCCATGGGGTTGCAAAGACTCGGACATGACTGGAGCAACTGAGCACGCATGGACATCACTGGTTTTGCAAGCAATCGCATGATGTCAGGGATCTAAGGAATACTACCTATGTCTGTGGTGTGGACACAGGTATATGTGCTGGGGACTCTTTGTACCTGCGCCTGCCCCTCAAAGAAGCTCAAAGCCTAGTCAGGAAGTTTTATGTTCCCAGAAAGATGACAGCTACTTTCAACGGTTCTGAAGTCTCCACACACCCTTCTGAAAGGCAAGGCACATCAGCAAAGATGAACTGTCTTTAAACTGATCTTTGAACTTTTCTGTTATTTAAGAGTCAAAAAACTGGATTAATTATACTGGTACTTCAGAAACAAAACTTCCTTTGCTGCAAGAACCGTGAAAACAAAACGCACTGATGATCTTTAAATGACCCAGAAACCAAGATAATTATAGTTGTAATTAATTACATAACATGACGTCCCATGGTAGTCAGCCAGAGGTCTAACCCAGAAAATTCCGAGGGTGGAAAATTTGAATTTCGGGACTTATCACAGACAGAGGACCTCAGTGAACACTCACCAGTTCCTAATCTTTCTCTCTGCATGCTGGACCTCAGGCAGCAATCACTTAACCTGTTCTTATCTCCCCTGCTCATCTGTAAAATGGGGGTGAGAGTCCTGGATCACCTCGAAAGGGAAGCTGGGTTGAGCCATATAGTAATGATTTGAAATAAAATGACTTCCCATAGAACACATTCAAGGAATTTTAATGAAGCTGAGTTGCTAATATTATATAATAAGCAGTAAGAGTCAGGAAGTTAGCACTAATATGATGCCTTGTTTATCGAAATTTCATCTAAATCGGTTTCTGTTTTACCACATCAACTGGCTGGATTTCTTCTTTTTTTTTTTTTACTATAACTAATTTTACTTCAATATAATCATACAGACATTGTTGATTTCCCTTTGTGTGGCCATGCCACATGGCATGTGGGATCTTAGTTCCCAGACCAGGGATGAAACCCACATCCCTACAGTGAAAGCTTGGTATCTTAACCACTGGGCCACCAGGGAAGTCCCAACTGGCTGTATTTCTGGACAACTTAGAGAAGGCTGCAAGCTTTATACACATACATATTCCAAAAAGATTGCTTGCTTACTCTTTGTATGACCTCATATTATTTTAGAAAATGCTTTAGAAACACCCCAGATTTTGCAATGCACTTTTTGACAACAACAAAAAATAAAGCCAAGCTTCACGTCTGAGCCTAGCATGGGGTCTCTGGATCATGGGATGAGCAGTTTGCTCCTTCAGGCCTCTAGGTCTTGGCCCCACCTATCGAATGCTGACTCTTCCTTTCTTTTTCAGCCAAGACACATTTTAGCCCGAGATCTTCTCTGTGCGAAGTTACCTATATCAGAGAATACTTGCCCAGCATGGAATTAGACAATAATAAAACTGCTGCCAGTGTCATAGTTGATAAGTGGGTTGGAAATCATTCGTAAAAGCATGGGTAGATTGGACTTCCCTGGTAGTCCAATGGCTAAGAATCTGCCTTGCAATGCAGGGGATGCAGGTTTGATGTCTGGTCAGGAAACTACGATCCCACGTGCCACGGGGCCAAGAAAAAAAATTTTTTTTTTTTCAAAAGCGTAAGTCAACAGAGTAGGGAGTAAAAGAAGGATAGGGAGAGATACCATTCATTTTATGTGTCACTTTCTGTCCTTGTAGGTAAGAAGGTCTCAAGACAAACTTTACCAGACCAACAAGGACTACAGAATTTTAACCCAGAACGGTTTTCCATCACTGTTTATGCTAGGCATCTCTTGACTTTTGGAGGGAATGGGGGATCTAGCAGGGTATCAACATCTTTCATGAATGCAAGCAAGAATGGATCAGCACATCCCATGCTGTTGTTGGTGTGGTTTTGTTGCTCAGTCATGTCCAGCTCTTTTGCAACCCCATGGACTGTAGCCTGCCAGGCTCCTCTGTCCATGGGATTTCCCAGGTAAGAACACTGGAGTGGGTTGCCATTCCCTTCTCCAGGGGATCTTCTCCACCTAGGGATCAAACCTGTGTCTCCTGTATTGGCAGGCGGATTCTTTACCACTGAGTCACTAGGGAAGCCAAGAACATTTCATGTCCTAAAGAAAACTCCCATAACAGTGCAGCCTGAAGCAAGTATCCTTTTTATGGGGTAAACTTTCAAGGGCTACTGAAGACATCTTCGTACTCTTATCAGCAAGATAGGGTTCCTGGATCTTCTGCTTTAATCTATCCTAAGGAGACACTGCTTTAATCACCAGAGCTAAAAATATATTAGACCCATTGCATCCTGAGATTGACACCGGGGGCAATGGATTAGCCCAAGACTTCACATTTTGGAATGAAAAAGTGCTGGCTTGAACACTGACTCAGTGATTCAATAGTTGGCAATTTGGTCATAGAAGCAATTTTATTTCTGAGTTTCAGTGTCTTTATCTTAAGAGTATAGATGATGATATTAATCTTCCAAGGTTATTGAAATGATTAAATAGGATAATACATGCAAAAGGTCTGGCAGGATGCCTGAAACATGGTGGAAACCAAACGTTCCTTCTTCTCCTGGAACATATACAAATACCCATCGACTCTACAAAGAAGACATGGGCGTGCCTTGAGATTACCTTTACACTTCCTTCCACCAATAGCTGTGTTGTACATGTTAATTTCAATTAAAGTGACAGTTCCTCAGTTGTGTCCAACTCTGTGCAACCTTCTGGACTATAGCCTTCCAGGTTCCTCTCTCCATGAAATTCTCCAGGCAAGAATACTGGAGTGGGTTGCGATTTCCTTCTCCAGGAGATCTTCCTGACCCAGGGAGTGAACCCAGCTCTCTTACATTGCAGGCAGATTCTTTACCATCTGAGACCAAGGAAATCTAATTTCTATTAACCACACCATATTTAGATACCTGAATGCTGAGGGCTTCAAGTGCAAGTCTCGGCAAGTTACAGAGGGAGACGCATTTTGGACGGAATGGAAAGAATGTTATTCTGCTATTTCAAAATACCCAACTGCTTGAGATCAGATGAGCAAAACTTTATGGTGACAACTGCATAGATCTCCAGGATATCTGATACTGCGCAAACAAAGACATGAAAACATTGCTGGGAGTACAAGAAGAGGACTGAGTACATACTGGAGATAAAAGAGGGAATTTGTAGGTATTTCTAGAAGATTCCCAGGGTTTTTGTTATTATTTTTTTAAAAATTGTAGTTTGGGCCTAACAATCGCCCCTTTGTCCCATGCAAACTCATCTTCCTGTCAGGTTATTGTTATAGCAATCATGTGGAGGTGGGATTAGGGTGGGTAAGAGCCGGGTATATTCCATGGGTAAAAAGCATTAATATACATATTAGCTTAAGGCTAGAGGCTGTTGGCTACAGTTGCGCCATATCTCAGAACCCAAACCCTCATGAATTATTCAGCTCAGTAGAATAATCCAAAATAGATAGGAATAAGCAATGCTTCCATTGAGGGGAACTGTATGGAAGACAAACAGGAATATTTGATGGTCATCTTTTTTGTGCCAAATGCTGTTCCAAATTAATTCCTAGAAGCACCTCATGAAGGAGGTGCCCCTTTACAGAGGGGTTTTACAGAGGTTCTGAAAAAAAGATACAGCAATTTGATTTCATAGGGTGGTAAATGTTTAAGCTGGTATTGAAACCCAGCTCTACCTGAGCCTGCAAACCCATGCTCCGAGCTATTTCCTCCACTCCCGATCCCAGGCAAATCCCAATGCTACGATAAAGTGCCAGGTAGTGGTCCTTCTCCCCACTCCATTAGAGCGGCAGAAAAATCTCACGCCATGTCTGGGTCTGTATCTGCCTCTCCATGTGTGTCTCAGAAAGATACTTTATCTTTCAAGTTTTATGGCTCATATCTGTGACTAAAATATCATTTATGACAATTCCCATCTGCTAAGCTTCAGAAGTGATATAATTTCATCGCAAAGGGCTGGTACCGGGCGCCTAAGTGACAAGCCAAGAGTTGAGTGGAATCAGAATTTACCTGAACTTGATTTTCACAGGAAACTGAGCCTCTTTACAGCGTCCATTTCCTTGGCACAGGGTGCTCTGGGAATGGGTCATGGTCCCAAAGCGTGGGGCCTCCCAGGCTCTCCCAGATCAGAGCGAAGAGCTCGGTTCCTGCAAGCTTCGCAGGTTGGACCCCGTTTCTCATTCCAAGCAGGAAAGTGGAAGGCCGGCTTCCTCCATCACTCCCTGACAGTTATAGACTAGCTGGGAACCTTATTAAAGAATACAGCTTGCTTGGGCACTCTCTTTTGGCCATCTCCTGCTCATGGTCTGGCATTTATTACAAAGGGACTGCAGATTAACACCATCCGTCCTGCAAGGAGAGAATGCCCACTGCTCGCTGGTCCCACAAAACCAAGAAAATCCAGAACAATGCAGACGTTCCTTCCGTCTCCCACCCCAGGATCTCCGTGCATTTTAATTTTACCTCGTAGCTCTGCTTTAAGACCATCTTTATTTTATCCTAACAACATTTACAGGGGTCTTTTCCCTTCATTTTAAATGCAATGTTCCCCATAGTAAATTTCAAAAATATAGAAAAGGTAATGCAGAGATAAGCTTAGACTTGGGATATTCTTCATATTTTTGAGATCTTTCTGTTCTCTCTTTCTCTTCCCTCTTCTTTCTTCCCTTCCTCTCTTTCTTGCTCCTTTCCTCAAAGTTGTTTTCATATATTGGTATATAAGTTTTCTATAAGCCCCAAATAACCCTAATACCTAACTCTCATTTATTATAGAACAATGGGGAAGGACACCGAGTTCACTGGTTGCCCTTCCTCTGTTCACTGTCCACAGCAGACATCACCAATCGATTATGAACCATCTCCTTCCTGAGTCAGACTTCTTCGCCAAACAGAGTTCCAAGCAGCCACTACTAATCAATCAGGATTGGTGCAAGATGCAAATTCTCCTTCTTATATAGCTCTTGCCCTCAAGGAACGGACACTCTAACCTGGTCATGCATGCATGCTAAGTCACTTCAGTCCTGTCCAACTCTGCAACCCTATGGACTGTAGCCCACCAGGCTTCTCTGTCCATGGGGATTCTCCAGGCAAGAATACTGGAGTGGGTTGCCAGGCTCTTCTCCAAGGGATCTTCCAACTCAGGAATCAAACCCACAGAATAGATAAAGAGGCAAATTTCAAGCAAAACTGTATTATAAGGTACATATTAGATGTCTGACACAGACTCAGTGGCTATCTCCTAAGGAGAGGAAACACTGGGTCCCTATGAGTCAGCCCATACCTGGATACTCTTTCTATTATGGGACTCAGAGCCCACGGTAGTTACTTGTCCTCCCATGAACTTCAGGGCCAAGGCCCTGCCTTCAACCCTGCAGGGAACCCAGCACACAGTCAGAGGTCTAGGCGAGGACAAACACATCTCTGCACAGTGGATGTTCAGTAGACGCCCTTCTTTTCTTTCTTTCCTTGTATCTTAAAACAAGATGTCTGTATCAATGGTGGGAAAGTGATGGGATCTAGGCACCACTATAAATGTTGCTGTTGTTGTTTATTCATTCAGTCATGTCCGACCCTTTGTGACCCCACAGACTATAGCCCCGCCAGGCTCCTCTGTCCATGGGATTTCCCAGGCAAGAATATTGGAGTGGGTTGTCATTTCGTTTCCCCAGGGGATCTCCCTGACCCAGGGATGGAACCCGGGTCTCCTGCAGTGCTAGGAGGATTCTTCACCACTGTGCCACTGGGAAGCATACCACTCATCTATAGTTCAGTTCAGTCCAGTCGCTCAGTCGTGTCCGACTCTTTGCGACCCCATGAATCACAGCACACCAGGCCTCCCTGTCCATCACCATCTCCTGGAGTTCACTCAAACTCATGTCCATCAAGTCGGTGATGCCATCCAGCCATCTCATCCTCTGTCGTCCCTTCTTCCTCCTGCCCCCAATCCCTCCCAGCATCAGGGTCTTTTCCAATGAGTCAACTCTTCGCATGAGGTGGCCTATAGTAGCTGGTAAGTTTTGAGTCACATCATTAAAAAGTAAGTTCTAGATACCACCTTTTGACCCAGCAATCACACTGCTATGAAAAAACATGCCTGTAAATATTAACCAAGGCCTCTCTATCTATGTTTTATGTGTATCTCTCTGTCTACACAGATAACTCAGTGTGTGTACCTGGGATTAGTGTCTGTAATAGAATAAAACAAACACCCGAAGAGTTCATTAAGTGAACTGATTAAATGAGACGTGTTACAAGCATACAATGGAGGACAATTGAGTGATAGAAACCAGTATGTGCTAATATGAGAAGCTGTCCATGATGTGTCTGCAAGTCAACGAAAGCAAAAGGAAAATAGGACATACAATTTGTTGGTTTCTTTGTGGAAATAAAGCACCTCTGTACACATGCACATATACATCACACATGTACACAGGTACACATACTGTGTCCTTCTCCACCCCAAAGGGTATTTACAAGAAACCATTGATAATGACTAGCTCTAGTTAAAACAGACTCAGAAATGAGCTTTATTTTACACTTTCCTTTGCTAGTGTTGGCGCCATCTGGATGATTAATCGTGGGCTTGTCGCCCTTTAACTTAAAACAAAAATGTTTCCTGGTTGGTCTAGTTGATGAGACTGTGGTCTACGGGTTTATGTCTTCATCTTCCATGAAAGACATGTAACACATAAATGTTATGTTAAAGAAGAGAAGGATGAGCTTCCAGAGATAGCGTGTGATGGGGGCAGGAGAAGGACTGAGGAAGAGGAATAAGACAGGTCTTGGCATTTATTAAAACATCAGAAAGGCTTCTGAGAACCTGCATGAAACTAAAGGTTTTTGGAGGCAGGGAGAATAAAATACAGGCAAGTCAAAATTACAGAGACATCCGTCACATTAGAATACCTATCCTGCTGATGCAAAAATTCCCCTTTGGGGGTCTGCTTCTAGGGTCACTGTGCATTAGTATTCCACTCACCAGTGATGCAGTCACCATTTCTCTCCATTTCTTTTTGACCTCAAGCATTTTATGCATAAATGTCAGTGTTCCTTGCAATTAATCATGCCTACCACAGACTAATTGTGGACAACAGTCATGCAATTAGCCAAAATGTGTCTCCAATATGCATGAATGTTCCGAAAGCACTCACTTTCCAAAACCTCCAGTACCTAAACAGGAAGACTGGTCTCTCTTTCCCAAGTCCCTTTCAGATTCAATGTGAGCTAGCAAGATAATCAGATCATAGCTGATGGCACCCATGCCTAGGGTCGGCTAATGAGAAAATGGTATCCTAAAATGCATGCAATGAATTCAGCAAAGCGGCACCTCTGAAAATACCAAGGATGCTCTTTAGAGAAGGTACAGAGAGGAGACAGAGTGGAGGAGGGGAGAGAGGGAGATGGAGAGAAAGAGAACACCTAACAGAGTAGCTCAAAGCAAACATGCCTTATGCAACTGAAAGATTCACATACAACAGGATTTATCTCCCAAGAGTCAAAAAAGGTTGCTGCTGCTGCTGCTGCTGCTAAGTTGCTTCAGTAATGTCTGACTCTGTGCAACCCCATAGAGGGCAGCCCACCAGGCTTCCCCGTCCCTGTGATTCTCCAGGCAAGAACACTGGAATGGGTTGCCATTTCCTTCTCCAATGCATGGAAGTGAAAAGTGAAAGTGAAGTCGCTCAGTCGTGTCTGACTCTTCGAGACCCCATGGGCTGCCATCATGCTGGTTTAAACACAGCTCGTTATTCAGCTCATGCAATGGACAGGAATTTGGGCAAACTCCAGGATATGGTGAGGGACAGAGAAGTCTGGCATGAGGCAGTCTTATGGGGTCTCGAAGTGTTGCACACAACCAGGCGACTGAACAACAGCAACAGTTACTCATCACCAGTGGACCAACCTGCACAACACATTTGCCCAGGAGCATTTTGTCCTCATATATGAAAAGGTAACCTAGAGTAGCAGTTCTCAACCAAGGGCAACTTTAAGGCCCAGGGGACATCTAGCACCGTCCAAAGATATTTTGGTCATCACCAGTGGGTTCAGAGTTCCTGCTGGCATCTGGTGGGCAGAGGCCAGGGATGCTGCTAAAAAGTTCCTATAAAGCATAACAATCTGGCCAAAATGACAAAGTGCCAAAGTGGAGGGACTCCCCTGGTGGTCCAGTGGTTAAGAATCCCTCTTGCAGTGCTTGGGACGCAGGTTCGATCCCTAGTTGGGGAACTAAGATCCCACAAGCGGCAGGGCAACTGAGCCTGAGCACTGCAACGATAAAGTCCATGTCACCCAACAAAAGATCCTGCATGACACAAGGAAGACCTGATGCAGCCAAATAATTTGTTTTCTTTAAACAGTGCCAAGATTAACCATGCTTAGCGTAATTTAAAAGGGTGGATTCTAGGATGAAGAAGATCTCAGAGAGTCTATGGCTCTGAGAGTAGTAGCATTTGCCCCTGAACTTCTGCGAGCCTCGGTTTCTGCCTCCAGAAAGTGGAAATCATACTTTCTACCTTGCACGGCAGTGACGGGAATTTGAAACAACAGGACAGAAAGCACCTGTGACAGAATCAAGCGGAGCTCTCATCATCACTGCGGCTATTGTCAGCAGTGATTATTAACGTATTTTGCAAACCCGTCACCAAATAGAAACCAAAACAAACTTCTTGGAGAATCCTGCTATTGCTCATTGGGCACCAGGGCAAACATCCACCCCCATCCGCCGAGGAATAAACTAGTCTCACTTCAAACAATTGTTACAGTTTGAATCCAATTGACTCCAAACAAAAGTATTGAGATAATCAGCATATTAAAGCCAACACTATAACCATATGTTAATTATGTAAATGATTCATTTTAATCAGCTAGCACCATGTAAAGAGTAACAAGGAATGCAAATGCAGGGAGTTATTAAAAAGCTCATTATTATTCATCTCGGTTCCATGCGTGAACCTATCCATCCAAACAGATGAATTAATAGTGAGAGGGGAGATGAAAGTGCTGGAGGGAGAAACTGCAGGACACCATCTGTCCGCCTCTGCGGCTCAGGCCTCCGCGTTCCAGGGAAGCTGCAAGAGGCGAGGAGGAGGCTTTGAGCTCCCTCCCCGGGGCCCAGTCTGTACCCCCACCACCCCAGAGCTGAGGGAGCATGATGGTCACTGTTGATTTGGGAACCTTTGCTTGTTTTTGAAGGTGGAGACTGAAGTGCGTGGGTGGCATGGAACCCTCTCTGCTGTTTCAGCAGACAAGGAGTTTGAAATGGACAGGGTCCTCCATCCAGTCATGGGTTGTGAAAACCTCCTTCCTCAATCCTTTTTCTTTCTCTCCCACCTTCATTATGATTTCCACCACCAGTGTGTTATTTTTCCCTTATCAAGAGGAAGAGGATTAGGTAAGAATACTGGAGGGGGTTACCATTTCGTTCTCCAGGGGATCTTCCCGACCCAGGGATCGAACCCAGGTCTCCTGCATTGCAGGCAGACACTTTACCATCTGAGCCACCAGGGAAACCCATATATATACATGTATTATATTATGATATTACTACTAATAATTGATAATGATTATACTTTTCTCATTTTTGTTGTTGTTTAGTTGCTAAATCGTGTCCAACTCTTTTGTGACTCCATGGACTGTAGCAAGCCAGGCTCTTCTGTCCATGGGATTCTCTAGACAAGAATCCTGTTTCCTCATTCAGGGCATCATCTCAACCCAGGAATCGAACCCACGTCTCCTGCATTGGTAGGTGGATTGTATGTTTACCATTGAGTCATCTGGGAAGCCCTCATTTTTTTTTTTTTAATGGAAGTATAGAAGTATAGTTATGCGCAACGTTTTGTTTGTTTGAAGTATACAACAGAGTGATTCGTTTTATATATTCTTTTTTCACATTCTTTCCCATTAGAAGTTGATGATATCAATACTTTTCTTACTATTAATAGATACATAGATATTAGCTCTATGTCCAAGTCCATTTGCTCTTTTGTTTTCAATTTCTTTTTTTTAATTTCATTTTACATCAGAGTATAGTTGATGAACAATATCCTGTTAGTTTCAGGTATGGTTTTCACCAAGGTCACTGGACTTATTATAAGTCATCATATGCTTGCCTCTCCTAGTAACTGTGTCCTCAGCTCAGCTCATTGGCTAATGAGATGCTTCCAGTAGAAATTTATTTCTGAAACTTTGAGAAGGAGGAGGTGTAGATTCCTGGAATATCTATAGTTTGCATATCGGGGGTGGAGGCATTAAGGACAAAGCTCTGCATGTCTTAGCCACTGACTCATCTCATTTTTCCCCAGAATTTCATGATGTAGTTCATTACTCCATTTTAAAAAGATGAGAAACTCAGCATGAAGCAGCCTGATGACCTCATAAGGAACTGGAACTTGAACCTCGATCTGACTCCACCACTGGCAATTTTCCCTGCTTCAGTCCTGATGAACAAAGTATTAACAGGTCTCTGTGTATCCGTGAGGAAATCATGACTCAGAGAGGTTTGATGACTCGCCTGGCATCCAGTTGGTGCTCTGGATTTGAACCCAGGTCTGCCCTGCTTCCACTGTTTGCCTTACTTCTCTGAGGGTAAGATCCTTGTTGATCCCATAACACCATCACCACATTCTACCTGCCAGTGTAATCAGTGCAGGTCAACAGAACTTTCTGGGATGATGGACATGGCCCATATCTGTACTGTGCAACACTGTCGTTGTGAGCCAAGTGGTAGCTGTGACCACCGACCACTTGACTAAGAACCTGCATTTCTAAAGCTGGATGTAATTGTAATCAATTTAAATGGAAATAATGCTGCATGGCTGGCGGCTGCCCTACTGGACAGCACGACTCTAGATTTTCACAAATGCTGTCACGTCGTTTCATGCTCACAATCTCTCACATATGTTAGGAAAGGCCCTTCACAGATAACACCAGGTTTGTTGTTGTTGTTCAGTCGCTAAGCAACAACAGGATTCTCCAAGCAAGAATACTGGAATGGGTTGCCATTTCCCTCTCCGGAGGATTTTCCCAACCCAGGGATTGAACCCCCACGTCTCCTGCATTGGCAGGCAGACTCTTAACCCCTGAGCCACCTGGGAAGCCCGATAAGATCAGAAGGGCAACTCTATTAAAAGGGCGATGGAAGCCTGCATGCGTCAGCGATGCCTGAGCCAGGACCATCATCTGGCACATCTTCCTCAGCTCCAATATCTTGTGTTGAAAAGAATAAAAATTCACCACCCTTCTCATTCCAATAAAGAATGGGGATCATTGGGATACCCCTTCTTTGTAGAGGATAATGGTGCAAGAGAGAACTTCTTTTCTCACCATCAAGTTCCTACACTATGCTAGGACGTTGGTTCCATGTTAAAATAAAGGGAGCTGAAATAAATGATGTTTTGAGACCTTTGTGAAACCTTTTTAAGTATAAAAAGACTTTTGATCAATGATGCTGGTAATCCTTAAGCATGAGTCTTCTCAAGATAAATGGGGAAAAAACTGATGGAATATAAGCCACTAGTTTGGGAAATACTTGTGGCTTTTCTTCTCTCTAGAGTAGAAAGATATTAAAAATTGGTGACACTTGGGCTCATGATGTATTTATGTGTAACACACACATATATCTTTGGTTATGTGCAATATGCATAAGCATGTTAAGTGTAATACATATGTGTATGTGTTGTGTGTATATACATATATCTGTGAAGTGTTTTTGTTCAGTCTCTTGGTCACACTGGACTCTTTGTGACCCCATGGACTGTAGCTCGCCAGGATCCTCTGTCCATGGGATTTCCCAGGCAAGATTATTGGAGTGGGTTGTCATTTCCTCCTCCAGGGGATCATCCCAACCCAGGGACTGAACCTGTGTCTCCTGCACTGCAGGCAGATTCTTCACCACTGAACTATCTGGGAAGTTCACATCTGTGAAAACATATGTTCAAATTAGTTACTATCATTTGAAAACCATGAGGAATATTCCCCTAAAAATCTAGAGTTTTAATTTTGCTTCTTTTGAACTGTATCAGAAAATTTGGTAACACAGAGCTTATAGCACTGCACGGGGTGGGCGGGGGCAGGGAATGACTCTGGTTAAGTAGAAGCTGCCTCCTCTCGATGGAACATGAGACAGGATATTAGTTTTCCATTTCCTCACAGTTCCCATTGTCCTGTCTGATATAGCTTATGTGGAATTATGTGGGTATCTGAGTCTGGAGTTGGAAACTATCATGAGCCAAGTAGATTTCCATCTCTTCCAACAGCTTTACTACATAAACCTAGAAAAGATACTTTACAACACTCTAGGTGAAGGAATCTCTTCTCGTCTTCATATGAGGTTGCATACATATGGGGTGGGCTCAAAAATTCACTTCGGTTTTTCCGTAACATCTTATGGAAAAACTGAACCATTTTGGTTTTGCCAAGCCTACATTTCCTTTGCAAGCAAATGTAGGCCAATGAAATATCTGGATAAGAATTTGTCAGAGAATCCACTGAAGGGAGATAGACCAGAGGCAACACCACGTCTATTTACACCTGGCTCTCTGCAGTTCTGCCATGGTAAGACCCTTTCAGGGCTGATGAGATGATGGCTACATTCAGAATGACAACTTTGTATCTCAAAAAGAAAACCCCAAAAGTCCAGTCTGCACTGCCTCATCTCTGCCAAACGTCAAACCAGAGGCCAGGGTAGGGTGGGCCTCGACCACTCCCCAGAGTGTAGCTGCCAACATTAACCCAACCGGGAGCATCTTTATTGACTAAAATAAACAAGTTCATCAGCAGTGATTTCATGACTCACTGACACCAGATTGTCTAAGACCAGGAGGAGAAAAAAAGATCAAGCCAGAAAAACCCATCTGCAATTCATTTCACACCAGACTTTAAAAACATGTCCACCTGACAAAAGTACAATCGATCATTTCATTTCATTTCTAAGAGTAAACATGCTCGAAATTAAATGATGGGGGGGGGGATGCGAAGTGAGGACATCCACGAAGCTCTGTGTGGCTTTGTTCCTCATATTCTAATTCTTTCATGTTTCCTCGCCTGATGTTCCCTAATGTACTTTCACTAGAATCTGATTTTTGATCTTTAATCCCTTTATGTGTTTTTCCGTGCTTACTCTTGAATGCCTTTGTAGCTGCCATAATTGGGTCTCTGGCACCATTTTAATAGGGCTTAGCACAATGCAGGCTTGACAAATTTCATCTAAGTGGAAAAAAAAAAAACAAAACACTATCAATATCATCTGAGAAACTGACCAGAGTTTCAAACACACTGCGATGAAGGTGTCAAACAGGCCAAAGAAGGCAACCTCTGTGGCGGGACCAGGAAGAGATGAGAGAAAACATTCTAAGATTGAGATAGAACAGCCTGTGTGTCCTTTTTTAGTTTCCCTCATGGCTCAGATGGTAAAGAATCCACCTGCCAATGCAGGAGACTCAGTTTCCATCCCTGGGTCGGGAAGATCCTTTGGAGTAGGAAATGGCAACCCACTCCAGTATTTTTACCTGGGAAATCCCATGGACTGAGGAGCCTGGAGGGCTACAGTCCATGGGGTCACAAAGATTAGGACAGGACTTAGTGACTAAACAAATAACAAAAACAAAAAGGGCGTGTTGTCATTGTTTAGTCTCCAAGTCATGTTCAACTCTTTGCAACCCCATGTACTGTAGCCCGCCAGACTCCTCTGTCCTGAATACTAGAGTGGGTTGCTGTTTTCTTCTCCAGGGGATCTTCCTGATCCAGCGATTGAACCCATGTCTCCTGCATTGGCAGGTAGATTCTTTACCATTGCATGTCCCAGAGGTTTATAAATTCACAAGTCTGGAGGCAGGAGGTTGCATCGGATTATTTTTACACAATAAATGTCAGGGCCTGGCTTCCCTGGAAACACACACAAATGTTGTTTTCTCTACAGGTACCCATGTCTTTGTGATTTTCGGCCAAGGTGCTCAACAATCTGGCAATGCCTAAGTGACATTCTCCTCCAACACAGGCCGGCAGGAAACAATGTCAGATTTACAAATGTCCTGGCAATCAGGGAATGCACAATGGAAGCAGACATTGTCAACAGGGGTGGTAGCCTGGCTCAAAATAATCCCCTTTCCTCTGCGAGAGGGCTCAGTATATTTCAGTGGAGAGTCAGTGGCCATGTTTGTGTCACATGACCTAGTCCTGCACACAGGCCATAGCTGATTGGTTCAGTGGTGTGCACCTGACCTGTGCCAGGCCAATCAAAATCTTCCTTGGGATTTTCTGATGTGGAACCAGGAAAAAGGCTCAAGCATTCTCTAATGTCCGAACTTAGAGGCTCAGGAGCTAATAGCAGGGCTCCTTAGGTGGTTCAGTGGTTTAAAAAAAAAAAAGCAAAAATCACCTGCCAGTACAGGAAACTTGGGTTAGATCTCTGGGTCTGGAAGATCCTCTGGAGGACAGCTTGGCAATCCACTCCAGTATTTTTGCCTGGAGAATCCCATGGACAGAAGAGAATGGCAAGCTACAGTCCATAGGGTCGCAAAAAAGTTAGACATGACTTGGTGACTAAACAAACAATAACAAGCTCCTCATGTCAGCCACATTTTCCACCATGTGCTGGAAGCAGGTTTGTGGAAGTGAATCTGGCACAAAGAAAGGACCCAAAGAACATGGTCCCAACTCTTCTGGTGATAATCATATGAGACAGACCTGTGTGCTCCTGATAGAGGCATCATTTTGCATAAATCGGTTTGTGTGGCATTTCCACCTCTTACACTAACACAGTGTCTCGGTCTCCAGACACGATGTTTTGGGTGCTGTCGTTCTCTGTTGTGGAGGGTTTTTCTGTGCACTGCAGAGTGGATAGCAGTGTTTCTGGTCTCCACCCACTAGACACCAGGACTGACACTGCTACCCCGCAAGTTGTAACAAAAATCTCTCCAGACATCATTAAAGGTCCCCCATGGGGGAAAAAAATTGCTCCCAGTTGAGAGCTGCTGCACTAGAAGAATTATAATCCAGCAATTCAACATCAATAACCAGCAAGGTTCTCTGTCCCTGCCCATACAACTAAGGTTCAGTGCTGTGTGTGTGTGCTCGGTAGTTCAGTTGGGTCCAACTCCTTGTGACCGCATTAACAATAGTGAGCCCGGTTCCTCTGTCCATGAAATTTTCGAGGCAGGAATACTGGAGTGGATTGCCATTTCCTACTTCAGGGGATCTTCTTGACCCAGGGATCAAACCCACATCTCTTGCATCTCCTGCATTGGCAGGCGGATTCTTTACCGAGTTGAGACTATAAAACAGTGAGTCCCAATTTAGGCTCTCTGTCTTTGATATGCTCTAAATTCTTCCTTGCTACAAAAAAATCTGGCAAGGTTCTTCATATATTTATTACCCTGTGGAGTGTTTCATCTGTTTCTCTGGTTTCTGGTGACATTTATATCTCACAAAGATGTTTATGGTTATAAAGAGGAAAAAAGATCTCTTGTATTCATGGCATTGTTTTTGAGACATAGTCCATCATGAGATTGTATATGTATCACTCTGGGGTGGACAATACACATAGATTTATGGAAAAATTGTACTACATTACTTATATATTATGTATATCCCACTAGAGCCCTCTGATCATTGCAGATCTGTTATGAAATATTTTTTTTAATTCTTACTGGAGTATAGTTGATTTAGAATGTTGAGTGAGTTTCAGGTATACAGCAAAGTGAATCAGTTATACATACACATATATCTACTCTTTTTAGATTATTTTTCCATGCAGACCATTACAGAGTATTGAGTAGAGTTCCCTGTGCTATACAGTAGGTCCTTATTAGTCATCTGTTTTATATAGGGCAGTGTGTATATGTCAATCCCCAAATGTTCTAATATATTAATGTTTGGCATCTAATGTGCAGTCAGTAGTAGCTACTGCATCTTCTTAAGAGAATCTTGATATCCTTTTACATAAACTGCCTCTTCCTCATTTACATGGAGAATAACAAATAGATGCCCTTACTAAGGGTGCCCCAATGATTTCTCCAGACTTCTTCCAAAAGATTCTCTCAGGCAAGAACACAACCAACAAGTATGTTACCTCCTAAGACTTGGGATTTCAACTAGGGCAGGTGCAATGAGAGAAGATACGGCTGGAGGGTCATGTGGACAAAAGAAAGGACACTCATTCTTGAGCTAGCTCCCAATAGTTTACAATCCTCTGGGTATCTTCCTTAGGTTAGAGCCCCTTTCTCTGGCTTACCTGTCAACGCTGTGGGCTACTCAACACCCACCCAATAGGTGTTCTGTCTTGTCTAGGGCAGTCCACATAGATTTCTAGTACTTGAAACAAAGGAATTCAACCTGGTACAACCAGGAAAGGCCAACTAAAATGGTGTATGCCAAAAGCACAGGCAACTCAACATCTACAAATCAGCCCCAGGAATGTAGTCCATTTTTTTTTTCTATTAAAAATGTCAGATTCGCTAGAAAAATGGCACTGAAGAACCTATTTGCAGGGCAGGAATAGAGACACAGAGAGTACAGACTTGTGGACACAGTGGGGGAAGGAAAAGATGGGGTGAATTGACAGAGTAGCATATTATAAGGCGTAAAATAGATAGCCAGTGGGGAGCACAGGGAGCTCAGCTTGGTGCTCTGTGATGACCTAGTAAGGTGGCATGGGAGGATGGGGGGGAGGGAGGCTCAAGAGGGAAGGGATATGTATAAACTTATAGCTGATCTGTGTTGCTGTATGGCAGAAACCAACACAGCATTGTAAAGCAATTATCCTCCAATTAAAAATAAAAAATTAATAAAACACATCAGATTCAATATCCTACATTTAATTCCAAGACCTCTTCTCTATAGTAATTACAAGAGAAATAGATCTCACACTTAAAAGGGCATTTTCTTTGCTGGCAATCCAGGGTTTGGAAAATAGGGACACAGCAAAACCAGCCCAGCCCAGCTCGTCAGATATAACCTCCTGCGAATTCCTGATCCCACAATCACCAGCACGTAGTGAAATTCCTCATCTTTGAAAATGCCTTGAAAAGACGTGGGCTTTACACCAGACCTAGGAGTTCTAAAGTTGACCGGCTGTTTGACTTTTCCAGCGCACAGACAAATACGATCTTGCTCTGCCTTCCTGTTCCAAAATAATTCGCCTCAAATGTCCTCTTTTCCTCCCCACGAGATACCAGGAGGGCCATATGCCTCCTCCCACTTCTACTGAAGTGTCAACAATGAAACGCAGAAGCTGACATGTGCTAACTTGGCCCCGTCCCTCCCCCTCCACCAGATGATAAATAGCAAGAAAGACACGGGAACTTCTGGGCACTTGTTTGTTCCCCTGAAACCAAAACACAGCCACTCTGACTTCTAGGGGAGAGTCATTAAATGCTCCATAAAATGTATTTTGCCTTAGGCAAAAAAGGGTTTTGCCCTCCAACAAAACAACCTAAACGGTGCCATCAGAAAGGATCCAGTGGCATCAAGTCCCCGTGTGTTGAAAGGTTCCATGAACTCATGGTGACCTTTCTCCAGCTGCTAGGCACACTGCCTTAAAAGACATGCGACCCATTTTCTGCCAGGCACTTTGCCCGGATGAGAGGCCTAAAAGAGACCAGTCTTTATTTATTTATTTTTTTATAACTAGCTCCCGGGGTGACCTCTTAGGAAGAATTTAGTCTGGACCAGACACTCTCCTAAGTGCTTCACGCTTGTCATTTCACTGGCTGCATGGAGTCGAGGTGCAGAACTGGATCTGTTTCACTTCCCCTTTCCTGAAGAAGTCAGAGTGTCACTAACTACAAAGAACACAAAGGTGTTTAGAATGCAGGCAAGATTTCTCAACTACTTGATGTATTCATTTGAAGGTTTCTCTCCGATATTACAGCGTGAAATCAAGATGGAGGCTTTTGGCAATCTCTGTGGTTCTATTTCTGGCAATGCCCCTAATAATAATAACAACAACAATACTAATAACAATAATAGCAGCAGCAGTAGAAAGTGAAAGTGCTAAGTCACTCGGCTGTTTCCAACTCTGCAACCCCATGGGCTGTGGCTCGCTAGGCTCCTCTGTTCATGGGATTTTCCAGGCATGAATACTGGAGTGGGTTGCCATTCCCTTCTCCAGGACATCTTTCTGACCCAGGGATTGAACCTGGGTCTCCCGCACTGCGGGCAGATTCTTTACCTTCTGAGCCATCAAGGAAGCCCATCATAGTAATAATAATAATAATGACAATAATAATCATAATAAGAGCAGCAACAGCAGAGGCAATAGTAACCACTAGCATCAACAAATCTAATTATCTCAAGTGTGTTAGTCACTCAGTCGTGCCCGACTCTTTGTGACCCCATGGACTGCAGCCCAGGGCTCCTCTGTCCCTGAAATTTTCCAGGCAAAGATACTGGAGTGGGTTGCCACTTCCTTCTCCAGGGCATCTTCCCAACCCAGGGATCTAACCCTGGTCTCCTGCACTGTAGGCAGATTCTTTACTGAGTGAGCTACAAGGGAAGCCCAAGGAACTGGCAAATCCCAGGCTAGGTGATTTATGAGGTATCCTGTTTAAGGTTCTGGAAATACTCCATGTGGGTCTTATCCATTTTCTCTTCTTTTTTCTTTTTTTACCGATTATGAAACTAAGGTTCATGAGAGAGGCTGAGTGACTTGCCCAAGACCACACAGCCACTGCATAGCTGAGTTAGAAATTAACTGCAGGGCTTCCCTGGTGACTCAGTGGTAAAGAAACCAACCTGGCAATTCAGGAGACACGGGTTAGATCCCTAATCCAGGAAGATCCCACATGCCGGGGTGGGGGGGCAACTAAGACCATGTCCCACAACTAATGAGACTCTTTTCTAGAGCCTGGGAGCCGAAACTACTGATGCCCACGTGCCTAGAGCCCATGGTCTGCACCAAGAGAAGCCACCGAAATGAGAAGCTCAGCACCACAACTTGAGTAGCCCGTATTCATCGTGACTAGAGAAAAGCAATGAAGATCCAGTACAGGCAAAGATAAACAAAAATTATTTTTGAAAATTGGTTAAAAAAAAAAAAAAGAAATGAACTCCAGTTGCATCTGATTCACGCCTCTGGGTTCTTAACTGATAACATTATAAAATACACATGCTGTCACCAGCAATTTTCGTACTTCATGTTAAGTCACTTCACAGTAAGTGTGGAGAACGCACACATGCACACTCGCATGTGCACACAATTTACCCTCCAGTTTAGTCTCTAGAGTCCCTACACGCTTCCCACTACTGTCATGAGAACATGGGCATGATCGGATCCAGGAATCCTGCCTCCCACCTCCCCAGGGTGTGGGAAGACTCACGTGGTCTGGTCGCTTTAATCACTCTCCTGAGCAGAAACGAGGCCAGAGCAGCTGCAGAGGAGACAGTCCCCTCTGTCACCCGCTTCCCTTAGACTCACCTGGTCTCCCTTGGACAGAGTCCATTTCAAGGAGCATGAAGGTGCCAAGCAGAGGATGGAGTGAGTCTCAGTTGAGCCAAAGGAACGATTCTTTCCTGCTTTGGGACAGTGCCACTGCCTTGTTCTTTGATGCAAAATGGTTTTCATCTTTCCCGAGAGTAAACATCTGCTTAATGCAAAGCTTTCTAAGTCAATTTAGGCCCCCCGTAAGTGCTGCCTAGAAGCTCTGCTGCTATTACCGGCAGGCCCAATGAGATGGGACTGCAATAAAATGTGCAGTGACACAAATGGGTCTTTCAGGCCCAGAACCTGCATGAAACAGAAGTGGTCTCACTGCGCAGGCTCGTGGTGGGCAGCTTAGAGAGACACGGAGAGAGGGCATCCGGGGGAGGAACGAGAGCTTTCTCCATCCGTGAGCATGTCACCCTTCTCCACGTGGTCGAGGACCCCCAGCAGGTGGACAGCCTGCAAATGTGGCTGCAGACTCATTTTCATTGTTTGCTTTTGGTTCCTTCTCTGGATGGCTCACTGGGACTGGGGACTGAGGTCGCCCTTGGAAGGAGGGAAGAGAAATTCACATCCCGTGGATGTGACGCTCTGCAGATGAAGATAAATTAAGGGACTGTAAATATCTACTCAAAGACTTCAAGGTGACCTGGGTGACATCTCTGGGAGGCGAGGCAGGAACCTGGAAGCCTAATTAATGGTCTGAAGGAAGGCCACATTAAAAGAAGGGACTTGGCCAACGTAGGGAGGAAAAAAGGAAGCCCAGAGTGTCAGACATTGGCAGCATGGCCACAGCAGCATCCAAAAAAGATTTACAATAGATCCCGGGGACACCAGCGTTTCAAATAATAGAGAAGCTGATGGTGTCGTGGGAGGAGAGCTCCTCTAGCCTCATGGTGGCCTCATGAAAAGTCCTTCAGAAAAACCCATGTCCCTGTGAAGAGGGCCTATGCTGGCTCCTGCAGCCGGGTTTCCTTCAAACACACACACACACTCACACTCTAAACCACTTCATTCATTTCAGCCACACGAGAGCTAACAGAGCCACTGTTTTCAGATCTTTCCAGATCAGTTAACTGATGGCAGTTTTGCTATGATCGGCAGCATTTCCTCTTTCTTCCAACAACTCCGGGTCTTCTTATTTTAACTGCATCAGTCTAAGAAACCCTCATCAGCAACACAGGCTAACATCTGTAGGTTCATGACACAGAGTGTCCAGCAGAACACCACACTATATAGTGTGAAGCATCTAACAGGTGGAATATACTTAGTGCTTTAGATAATATATAAAGTTATGTCCCTCTGTCTATTGGCCTGATTACCTTGTCATCATATTTGGAGGAACTATCTAAGATAGCTCAATCCTATCAAGATGAAAAGAAAAACAGATTTTCCAGAGTGGCTGAACTGGAGGTTCACCATAAAGTTCTTGAGATGGCTGATGGAGAGGCAGGTCACATACGGCGAAGCACCGTGGACACGGACAACACAGATGGTTCCACATCTGAGCCCTGAATCAAGACAAGGGGACAGAGACTTCAAAATGCAGGGCACCATTTTCTATCAAGTTACTGCTCCTTTTGTGTGTTAGTTCTTCATTCACGTCTGACTCTTTGCAACCCCTTAGACTGTAGCCCGCCAGGCTCCTCTGTCCATGGATTTCCCAGGCAAAAATACTGGAGTGGGTAGCCATTCCCTTCTCCAGGGGATCTTCCCAACCCAGGGATCAAACCTGGGCCTCACGCATTGCAGGCAGATTCTTTACCAGCTGCGCCATGTAGGTAGTTCTATATATCAAGTTCCAGGGGGAGTATTAGCAAGAATTTAGTTCTTTATTGAAGGCTAATTATTTTCCCAAGTAACTATCACAAACATACAGACACACACAATTAGCTGGCATCTATCAGATACTTACTATAGGGTGAGCATTTTACACATTAATTCTGTTAATTCTCACAACCACTCTATTGGGTCAAGGATAGGAACTGAGGTTCCTGAGACTTGCCCAAGGTCACACAGCATGCACACAGATGACTCGGAGCTGGACCCAGAGCTTATGAGCTTAACTAACACTTCTTTTTCTGTACTTCCTCAGGTGACAACACTGTAGCTGACAATTCCCATGAACATCAGGATTGAAGAAAAGCAGAGCCTGCAAAGAGCTCATCCATAGTCATACTTCCTAGCCCTCAAACATAATTAATCCAGTTTTTTTTTCTTTTTCTTTTTTTAAATTTTATTTTATTTTTAAACTTTACATAATTGTATTAGTTTTGCAAATATCAAAATGAATCCGCCACAGGTATACATGTGTTCCCCATCCTGAACCCTCCTCCCTCCTCCCTCCCCATACCATCCCTCTGGGTCATCCCAGTGCACTAGCTCCAAGCATCCAGTATCGTGCATCGAACCTGTTTTATATTAAATTTTTTTTTTTTTTGCTTTGCAGATCTGAAATTCTAATCGTTAAGAATTAAGGAACAGGGATGAAGGGCAGAATTCTCCCATGTCCTGTGGTTTTCTCTGGCCATGTGCATACATGAGTGCTCAGTCGCTTCCGTTATGTCCAATTCTTTGCAACCTCATGGACTGTAGCCCACCACACTCCTCTGGCCATGGGGATTCTCCAGGCAAGAATATGGAGTGAGTTGTCATGCCCTCCTCCAGGGGATCTTCCTGACCCAGAGGTCAAACCCACATCTCCTGCGTTACAGGTGGATTATTTACCACTGAATCACCAGGGAAGCCCCTTCTCTGGCCACGCAGACACTCTAACTTATGTACACGTAACCTTCTTTCTCTCTGCTTCTCTCTGGGTTCTGTCATATTAACACAGGTGTACTTTGGCTCTCCTCTTCCTATTGAAAAAATACAGAAGGGGCATCTTCTCTTTCCTTTGGAAAAATGCAGGTGCAAATGAGAGAATTACTTGTTATTCTATATCAAATAATTTGCCAAGGCTTCGCTCTGATGCTGCTGCTACTTGCCTCATTCAGGAACAAGGCCATCCCTCTGCTCAATCATGGTTTATTTGTAGAAGAAGCTGACTTGGCTCTGAATTCTTCCAAAGGTTTATCAACCCTCTCAGGACAGTTTGTGCATCTCCGATGAGATGACAACAGATGCATAATTTATTTTCTGGAGTGAGTTATGAAAGTTAATCAATAAGAAGTGGAAGTCTTATAAATTATCTATCGAAGATCAGCCTATTAAATGTTCGACTTAGACGAGGCTGCTCTGAGTCGAGGTCTCAGACTGCGCTATTTATTAGCCTGCATGCAAGATAATGTGATTCTCCAGCGGATGGAGGCAGACCTTGCTATTAAGACAGAGACAGTAAAAAATAAAAATGAAATGTGTTTTGCTACGACAGCAAATCCTGCTCTCATGATTGCCAGGAAAAAAATTAATAAATAAATATGGAAATAAATGGGAATCAAAAGTAGGCTGAGAAAACATCTCTCTCCATGAATAGAGTAGAAAGCTTACAGCAGAGTAGAAAGCTAATGGGCAAGAATATATATATGTTGTTAAAGGTAAAAGTGGTGTTACCATATTAAAAAAAATGTATTTTTTTAAAGACCAAAAAAAAAAACCCAAGCAAATAGAAAACTAAGAGGGTGCGGCAGAAGTTGCATTGGCAAGCTCCCTCAAATTCATCTCAAAACCAAGCTGTTAAAGCACCACCCTGCATGGGAAGCATCTCCAAGGGCCTCTTCTATCAGGCTGCCTGTTGAAACAAGATGAGCGCCTTTTACATCCCCAGGACTGCACACAAGTCCTGGGCAAGAGACAGAAAGTGGTGCCAGGATGGTTCCAAACCCAGGAACATCGTTCAAAGACTGCCAGGCACATTTAGGGGTCAGGTTACAAGGCAGAACAAGGTAGGTCACGATGAAGAGAGAGCCATGTGGCTGGACTTCCTGCCCTCCCTCCGTGGGAATCAGGAGATTTGCAGGGGACATGGGCCACAGAGAATGAGAAAAACCAAGATGGCCCTGCCTGTGACATCTCTGCCCACCACCATCCTGTGCTCTCTCAGTACACAGATATTGTCATAGCAGTGGATTGCTATTAAGTGGATAAATAATTGGAGGGACATATTCCACATTGTAACTGATCAGAATGCGCGGATCCATGCATTGGGGTGTTGGGGGTTGAGACACACACCTTGGTGGGGGCTCTTCAGACCTTGCTTCTTCACCTTTCAAACCAAGGAAACACTTCACTTGGACTGTCTTTACCCAAGTAAACACCCTTATACTGAAAGGCAATAGCTTTCGGCCTTGACCTCATTTTGCCTGCGGCTGAATGCCTTTGGCTGTCAGCAGCCAGGAGCCTGAGCGAAGCAGGTGGAGGGAGGTGTAAATGACCCTGAAGGTTGAGAGGAAAAGAAATTATCACCCGACAGATTGGCAAAAATGTAAAAGATTGATGATGTCCAGTTTGGGCACTGCCGCAGGGAAGTTGGTCTCTCACACAGTCTTTGAGGATGGAAGAATTGGCAGAGCCACTTTCTGGTTTTCTGGAGGGCATCGGGCAGCATTGATCAGTAGGTCAAGTGTGCAAACCCTCAGAACCAGCAAACTCAATTCTAAGCTGCTACCCTAAGTGTGTCTTCACACCAGCGCACAAACACAGATGTGCAAGGGCATTTACACAGCAGCCTCGTTGTAAGAGGCAAAGAAAATCAGAAGTTACAAAAATGTGTAAAAAGGGGATAATGGCTAAACAAATTGTTGTTGTCAGTCGTTAAGTTGTACCCGACTCTTTGCAACCCCATGAACTGCAGCACACCAGGCTTCCCTGTCCTTCACTGTCTCCCTGAATTTGGTCAAACTTATGCCCATTGAATTGGTGATGCCATCCAACCATCTCATCCTCTGTCACCTCCTTCTTCTCCTCTTGCCCTCAATCTTTCCCAGCATCAGGTGCCAAAGTACTGTGGTACCACCGTATCTGGAATTTTGTGTAGTCCCTCACAATGAACAGGGTAGACCAATACATACTCACACAGGAAGATGGCCAGAATGTGTTTTTAGGGGAATAAGATCAAGTTGTGGGGACTTCCCTGGTGGTCCAGTGATCAAGATTCCACCTTCCAATGTAGGGGACGCAGGTCGGATCCCTGATCAAGGAACTAAGATCCTACCTGCTTACACACTCCAGAGCCCGTGTGCCACAAGTAGGGAGAAGTCCACATGCTGTAACTAGAGAAGCCTGCACACCACGATGAAAGAGCCTGTGTGCCACCACCAAGACCCGACGCAGCCAAAGAAGTAAATAAATACCTTAAAAAATAAATCAAGTTGCAGAATAATGTGAGTGGAGCGATCCCATTTACCTAAAACATGAATTGTGTCCAGTACACATGGCTATACGTGGTGTCACTACCTGGAAAAGGTATGGGAGGACTTCAAACTAACCAACTCTCCACACTGTCCATGGGCATCACCTCTTGGGGAGGAGACAGGAGAAGAGGGAAGATCTGGCAGGCAGACTCAGTGTTTTACTCTGCTTTCTTGTTTATTTCTTGAAACTCTTCTAGGATAAACATTGCCATTGCATTGCAATTTGCAAAGGAAAAGGGCTGAGAGACCTTGAAAGACTTCTAGACGGGCCCAGGAAGGGAATTTGTGCCTCAGTGAGGGGCTCCGAGCCCTGGGAGAGGTAGATGAAAAGGATGGAGCAGACAGGACCTCGGCTCTGCAACTTTGAACAAGTGACTTCACTTCTCGGAAGCTCAGTTTTCTCATCTGTGAAGCTGGGATAATGACAGTGCCTGCCTGTGAGAATTTTCATGAGGAATAACTCAGATAATGCCTGGTAAATGCTTGGCACACCACCGGGCACAGAGCAAGTGTAAATTATTAATTTGGTTATAATGGCATTATCCGTGTCTCAACTCCCACATCTGCTGAAAGGAGGGAAAGGCAAAGGAGAAAAATGAAGCCAAACATCGCAATGGAACTAATTCAATCTTCTAAAGCTGTGATGTCCTACGGAACTTTAAGGAATGAAAGACGTGTTCTATTTCATGTTGTCCAATCCAATAAACACCAACCACACGTGGCTACTGAGCGCAGGACACACCAGTGATGTGACCTGACTTTGAATTTAAATATTTACAGGTAATGAGTGGCTCTTATACTGCACAGTGAGTTTCTAGGAAATTTTAGTTTCCCAGCTAAAATATCTTTATTCTCTCCTGATCATCAGGTACAAAGGTTTGGCACGGGCAATCACAGAACCTAAAATCTTGTGAGATCCTAAGCACTTTGTCTCACTTGTGGGAGAACAGATGGGTTTAGAAGGATTTAGAAGGCCATTGCCTTTTCAATGTCATTCAGTTTTTCTGGTCGCTTGAAGAAAGAGTTTCTGTTTGTGATATCCTGCTTTTAACACCATTTACTCTACACTTTCTTATTCTTTTCAAAGAGAACTTTTGCTATCGTATTGGAGTACGTTGTTGTTCAGTCGCTAAGTTGTGTCCAGCTCTTTGTGGTCCCATGGACTGCAGGCATGCCAGGCCTCCCTGCCCTTCACTACCTACCAGAGTTTGCTCACACTCATGACCACTGAGTCGGTAACGCCATCCAACCATCTCATCCTCTGCCACCCTCTTCTCCTCTTGCCCTCAATCTTTCCCTGCATCGGGGTCTTTTCCAGTGTATTGGACTATAGCTGGATTAATAATGCTGTGACAGTTTTAGGTGAACAGCAAAGGGATTCAGCCATACATACACATGGATCCATTCTCCCCAAACTCCCCTCCCATCAGGGCTGCCAGATAACATTGAGCAGAGTTCCCTGTGCCATACAGCAGGGCCTTGTTGGCTGTCCATTTTAAACACAACAGTGTGTGCATGTCCATCCCAAATTCCCTAACTATCCCTTCCCTTCATCGAACACTTTCAAGTCTCTCTTTTTTCCTAGGAGAGAACATGTGTCAGATGCCACAAATGCCTTCGGCAAACACAAGTAATTGAGGATTTGATCACACTGTTCTGTTTTCAGTGCATTTTTGAATTGAGATAGAATTCACATACCATAAAATATACTCTTTGAAAGCGTACAATTCACTGTTTTTTTAATATAGTTATAAAGTTTTGCAACTATTACCAGTGTCTAATTTCAGACCATCTTCACCCCACCCCCAAGAAACCCTGTATATACTAGCTGTCAGTCATTTCCCTGACCTCCTCCCCCAGACTCTGGCTACCAGTAATCTAGTTTCTGTCTCCATAGACTTGTTTATTCTGAACATTTCCTATAAATGAAATCATACAACATGTGATCTTTTGTGTCTTCTTTCAGTTAGAATAATATTTTCAAAGTTCATCCATGTTGTAACAGGTATTAGCATTTCCTTCCATTCCATGGCTGAATAACTTCCCAGTGTATGAAATATACCATCTCTATTTAGCCATTTATTACTTGATGGATATTTGGGCTATTTCTGTTGTTTGCCACTATGAACGGTGCTTCTGTAAATATCTGTGCACAAGATTATTTTGCTGGTATAGGAAAATTTCAGTTATCCTGTATACCTAGGAGTGCAGTTGCTAGGTCATATGGTAACCCTATATGTCATTTTGGAAAAAAACTACTAAACTGTCTTCCAAAGGGGCTTCAGAATTTTACATTTCCATCAGCAAAGCATGTAAGTTCCCATCTCTCCACATTCTTGCTGCTGCTACTGCTGCTGCTGCTAAGTCCCTTCTGTTGTGTCCGACTCTGTGCGACCCCATAGACGGCAGCCCACCAGGCTCCTCCATCCCTGGGATTCTCCAGGCAAGAACACTGGAGTGGGTTGCCATTTCCTTCTCCAATGCATGAAAGAAAGTGCAAAGTGAAAGTGAAGTCGCTCAGTCCTGTTTGACTCTTAGTGACCCCATGGACTGCAGCCTACCAGGCTCCTCCGTCCATGAGATTTTCCAGGCAAGAGTACTGGAGTGGGGTGCCATCGCCTTCTCCAACATTCTTGCTAACACTTGTTATTACCAACCATTCTTGTTGCTGTTCAATCGCTAAGTCATGTCCCACTCTTGGTGACCCCATGAACTGCAGCAGGCCAGGCTCCTCTCTCCTCCCCTATCTTCCATAGTTTGCTCAAATTCACCTCCACTGAGTCAGTGATGCTATCTAACCATCTCATCCTCTGTCATCCCCTTTTCCTCCTGCCTTCAATCTTTCCCAGCATCAGGGTCTTTTCTAATGAGTCAGCTCTTCACATCAGGTGGCCAAAGCATTGGAGCTGGAGCTTCAGCTTCAGCAAGAGTCCTTCCAATGAATATTCAGGGTTGATTTCCTTTAGGATTGACTGCTTTGATCTTGCAGTCCAAGGGACTCTCAAGAGTCTTCTCCAGCACCACAGTCCAAAAGCATCAATTCTTGGGCGCTCAGCCTTCTTAATGGTTGAACTTTCACATCCGTACATGACTACTGAAAAAACCATAACTTTGACTATAGGGACCTTTATTGGCATGTGATGTCTCTGCTTTTTACCATTTTAGTTGGTACCATCAATGTATGTTTAGCACATACCACTTATTTATACCTAATGAAGGTGAATATTGGTTGGAAGTTGAGGTGGTCCTTCTGTGAATTATTTTACATTAGTTATGAAAGCTAAATCAATTGAAGTAAAAGTATGTAGTAGTACTTGTGTTACAAACCATTTGAATGTCTGAAGTTTAGGAACTATAGTCAAAGACAAGGCTCTGGCTTCCCCTTTTGGGGGGTCCATGCATAGATCTGACATCTGAAATGATGTACAAAAGCACCGTGTATACATCTGTGTACTCACACTCAGATGTGTGTGTGCCTGGGTTTCAAACTTCTGCTTTGACCTTCTCCTTCACTTTACATACAGAAATGAGAAACAGAGAAGCCAGGGGCCCAAACAACCAGGGGCAGATCTGGACCAAGTAGTGCAGTCTTCAGAGCTCCTGCATCAGGGTCTTTCTAGAACCGCCATGGAAAATGCAGAAGCATCACTCAGCCAGTTTTTGCAGGTGGAACCACAACCACTCTTTTACTGGAGAAAGACCATGACTTCTGGCCTTCTTGGTCATTCTGTTCTCATCTTACCTTTCTTTGGAATTTGGACACCAAGAACACCAAGAAGAGCAGAACAGACCAGACAACAGAGGTGGAGAATCTGAAGCAAAACTTGGTGGGAAGATGGATCTCTGTCCATTTTACTGTTCCCCAGCTGATGTGTACGAGACTCTGTGTCCTGATCTTTTGAATTAAAATGCTGACTCAAGGGTTAATGGCTCAGTGGTAAGGAATCTGCCTGCCAATGCAGGAGACATGGGTTTGATCCCTGGGTCGGCAAGAAAATGGCAACCCATTCCAGTATTCTTGCCTGGGAAATCCCATGGATTAGAGAAGCCTGGAGGGCTACAGTCCAGGGGATCCCAAAGAATTAGACATGACTTAGTGACTAAACAAGAGCCAATGATGGGAAACGTGAAGATGCAAAAATGAAGACTAGCTGTTGAGCTAAGGAACTGGTAACAATTTAAACTATAATTCTGCCCCTTAGCAGAATCACTGAACTCCCAGTTCCCTGAAAGCTACAGATAAAGACCTGGCACGCATTTCTGAGTTGTTTTGTAGGAAGCAGATCCCCTCCAGATGGAAACTGCTGACCACAAGAACACAGACCCTAGACTGGTTGCAAGCAGAAGGCTGATGATGCTTGAAACCTCACCTTGAAGCCAACCAATCCAAGAAATGTCCACAGGCTGATCACGCCCTGCTCAATGAACAAGATACAACTCCTCACTACTACCTCCAGGGTGGGTCACACAGTCTTAAGAGAATTAGCCCACTGTGGCCCCTTTAGCCTGCAGAGCAATAAAAGTTACTCTTTTCTACTTGATCCAAAACACTGTCTCTGCATTTCGGCACCGGTGAACAGGGGCCAAGTTTCAGCAACACTACTGCTCAACAGCTGACAGTCTCTTGTGAAAGAGAATGGCCAGCTATTCCTAAAGAGGACACACAACCACATCCAGGATGGGATGAGGCAAGCTCAGGCTCCTCCTACACAGCCCCAGAGTGAGGGGCCAGTCCTCTCTGCTCTGTTTGGGGACAGGTGAAAGATTTAGGTAACACGGTATTGCAGTATCCAGTTGACCGCCTCTGAAAGGCTGGATGACTTTCCCCCCCAGAAGCCACAAAGCCACAGAGCCATGGCTATCTCTGCTGCAGAGATTCTTAAGGATGATTCTGTCATGGGGTATTATGACAACCAATTAGATGTTTAAAATCCCTCCATGGCAAGACCATATGCTCCTAGTCTGACACACAGTTGGAGGGGAGATTTTTCAGGCACCCCAATTAAAAACCTATGCCCACACATCACTCGGAAGGAACCCCTGTTTCCTGCTCAGCGCCAGAGAGAGGTGACAAAATCACTAGTGAGGGTCACGATGAGCTTTTCATGGGACTGGAAACTCCTCGGCAGTGGATCAGAAGGGACAGCTGCTGACAGCTGAACATTTCCTGCCTGGGTCTCAAGATCAAGGGACGGAATGTGCGTTTCCATGGCACTCCCAGAAACAGGTGGCTCCCACAGTCTGGAAAAGCACATTCCCCGGCTCCTGCAATTTCAGCTGCACCCATGGCCACGTGCATTTCAGGCCCGGAAGAGGGCAGTATCAAGTGTCCCCAAGACAAACCCAGGAAGTGCAGAAAAGCCAAGGCGTGAGCCTACAGAAGGAGGATCTCAAGACATGGCAGTGGAGATATGGTAACCCCTCTCCCTTCCCCATCGTTAACTCTTCCTTCCTACATCATTTCCTTCATAGCACTTACTCCACCCGGAATTAGTCAGTTCCTGCACTGTGCTAGCTGTTCTGCTCTTTGTTTTATCTCGTTCCCCCATGAGACTGTGAACTGGGCTTAGGAAGGGACCATACCCGACTCCTTGGGCTTCTTGTTCTTGTCTAGTCGCTAAGTCACGTCCAACTCTTTGCAACACCATGGACTTAGTCTGCCAGTCTCCTTTGTCCAATGGGGCTTTTCCAGGCAAGAATACTGCAGTGGGTTGCCATTTCCTCCTCAGAGGAATCTTCCAGACCCAGGGATTGAACTCACGTCTACTGCATTGGCAGGTGGATTCTTTACCACTGAGTCACCAGGGAAGCCCAATACGTTGGGCCTCTTTATGCTAACATCCAGCATGGCCTATTACATGGAGCAAGTGCTCAATAAGTGTCTAAAGAGTTCTCAACGGAATCAATGAACCAGTCACGCATCCTAATCTTTTCTGCTGCTCTCTGACATATGAACGTTTCATTATGTTTTGGATGAGTAAACTTAGACTCAGAGACACAAAATAATCTATTCCAGATAGAATCTAGGAAGGGATACAGCTGGTTCTGGAATCCAGTTCTGTCTGAATCCAGACTCTCAAATTGTTCCTGTTGTCACAAATGACACAGGTGAGACATCTAGCCCCAAGGTGCCTTCCCTACTTCTGCTGAAATAAAAGAAAGGGAAAATCAGGCAGCCCCAAGAGAGAATTGGGACTTCTCCAGTGGCTCAGCAGTGAAGAATCCACCTGCCAATGAAGGAGATGCGTGGGTTTGATCCCTGGGTCAGGAAGATCCCCTGGTGGAAGAAACGGTAACCCACTCCAGTATTCTTGCCTGGAAAATTCCATGGACCAAGGAGCCTGGTGGGCTACAGTCCATGTGGTTGAAAAGAGTCAGACATGTCCTGTGATGGAAAAATCCATTCCATGGGCATGTGGATCAACAGATGCGGCTCACAGCTTTGGTACAGCAAGACTGAATAACACACCAAGACTGATCTCCCACGCTGAAGCAGGTCTGCTTATAGCCCTTAGATGCATAGCCCTGGGGTCATTAACAATTAAACATATATGCTGCAATCCCCTGCAGCAGCAGGAGCCACCAGACCCGTAGACACACTTCCATAAGTCCCAGTCGTCTCCATAAGCATTGTGATTCCCTGTTCTACCCCACCCCCTGAAAACTGGCCTTCCTTTCTGGTCAGAATTCTCTAGTCAAAGGAAATGAAAGACGAACAGTATGGAGGTTCCTTAAAAAGCTAAAAATAGAGCAATCATATGACCCTGCAATTCCACTCGTGGGCATACATCTGTGTAAAACCGAAATTCAAAAAACTATCTGCACCTCAATGTTTACCGTAGCACTATTTACAATTGCCAAGACAAGGATCAACCTTAACATCCATCAACAGATAGATGGACAAAGATGATATATATACACACACTAGCATACTACTCAACCATACAAAGAATAAAATAATGCCATTTGCAGCAACATGGACGGACTCAGAGATTATTATACTAAGTGAAGTGAGCCAGGCAGAGACACACAGACATCATATGATTGTGTTCATCCGTGGAATCTTAAAAAGAATGATAAAAAATGAACCTACATACAGAACAGAAGTAGAACCACAGACATAGAAAACAAACATGGCTACCAAGAGGAAAGGGCGGGGGTAAGGATAAAGTAGGAGTTCGGAATTAACATATAAAAACTACTATATAGTTTGTAATAGTTTGCATTCTTCAGTTCATGGGGTCTTAGAGGGTTGGATGCAACTTAGCGACTGAACAACAACAACAATATATAAAATAAATAACCAACAGGGACCTACTATATACCACAGGGAACTATACTCAGCATTTTGTAATAATCCTGTGAGGGAAGAGAATCTGGAAATATATATATATATACATATGTATGCATAACTGAATCACTTTGCTATATTCCTGGAAATAGCACAATGTTGTGAATTAACTATACTTAAGTCAGAAAAAAATAAATTTAAAAAGTGGAAAAGATGAAGGTGGGAGAAACGGTGGCCTGAGGAATAGACACCCATTTGTCAACCGTGGTTGTCGTGCTGTTGGCGTCTCCACTTGAGTGCACACGGGCTGTCCTCCCTGGCTCCCATCTTGTCTCCCGAAAGACCATCTGTCCATCTCCCATCCAACTTCCAGAGGAATTCTGTAAAAATGTAAAACCAGACCACGGTGTTCCTCTATTTGAAACTCTCCAGGGGTTTTCCATCTCTCGTAGTCCAGAATCTAAACTCCTCTGGTGTCCCAGAAGGTTGCAGACTACACAGGTGACTTGATGCCTGCTTCGTACCCCTTCATCCACTGGGCCCCAGGCATACTGACCGACCTGTGAGCCGCACTGACCGACCTGTGAGCCGCACAACTGCCCACCTCATTCCTTCTTCAAGCTTCTGCGCGTTGCTTTTGCCTGAACTTTGTTCCCCGCACCAGGTCATCACACAGCTGGCCCCTAATGTCAATCAGATGTGAGCTCAAATTCCACACCTTCCCTCCTTCAACCATCCAAAATAGCCCTCTATCACATAACCTGTCTTATGTTATGTGATATCTGATCGCTCTCACATAATCTGTCTTATTTTCTTCCTAGCACGTAACGCCATTTTATGTTCTCCTGCTCACTGCCTGTTTCTCCCTATTAAGTCTAAGTGATCTTATTCACCCCTGTAAACTTGTTGTCATGCACACACTGCAGTTCAACAGATATTTACTAAGTTAACGAACACACACAGAAACCACTGGAGAGCAATCTGACTTCCCAAACCAACTACTTTTTTCAACCTCTGAAATGCACATAATATGTCATCACCCTCACTTTGATTTTGAGAGTCAGTTACAGAGATGGACAGGGAAGAACATTCCCAGGTAAGCGATTGATGGAGAAAAAGGTCTGCACTTCGTGTGCACCTTCTAACAAGGGCTTATCTCATCCCAACACCATGGGCAAGCCCGATGTGAGAATTCTTTCTGCAAACTATAATGGGAAGATGTTATACTTTTAGGATGTAAGGGAATTAGCAGACAGACTTAGTCTTTTAAGACTGAAAGCAAGATCATTATAATGGAAATTCAATCTCGTGTCTCAAACATACATTTGGTTTGTAAAAGAAATACTCAGACAGGAGTGATGAGAACTGACAAATCTTCTCTGTCTCCAGTCTCAGCTCCTGGGAGAAGGCTGCCCACGAAGACAGTCTGATGTCTTAAGCAGCTTAGTAGTTTTGAACCCAAGTTATAGTTCTAAAATGAGCATGGACTTTGGCCAGGTGCTCAGAGAGACTTTTGTATTCCACGAGTCTCAAGGACACTCTTGCCTTCCTGATGGTGATGGAATTTTCTTTGCTCAAAGGGAAGCATATCTTTAAGTGTCTCCATTTCATGGAACTCAGAAGGAACCCTAGAAAGAGACACCTCCGCTTGGCTGGAGCCAGCCCACCTGTGCCTCTTTCTCTCCTGGAATTCTCTAAACCCTGGCCGATTCCTCTCCTTTAGCCCAAACTACCTCCTCCCCTCTGACTTAAGGACCATAATTTTCAGATCATTCATTTACTAGGATCCCCAGCTAGTAAATGTCATGGGTGAAGGCAAAGAAAAGAACACAGGATATTCACTTAGGATGCCATCCTAGTTTTTACGCCCCTAACAGAAAAGACATTCCTAAGTTGAAAAAAAAAAAAAGATTCTATTTTTTAAAGCTTCTTTTTAGGGGAAAAAAAAAAGCACTAGCTGCAAGTGATACAAATGTTTATGTGTAAGATAAGGGTATGAGAACTTTTTTTGGAAGAGAATATGTGTATAGAGTTTCCCAGGGAGTACAGTGCTAAAGAATCTGCCTGCAATAACAGGAGACACAAGAGACATGGGTTTGATCTCAGGGGTCAGGAAAATGCCCCGGAGAAGTAAATGGCAACCTACGCCAGTATTCTTGCCTGGGAAATCCCATGGACAGATGGGCCTGGCGGGCTACAGTCCATGGAGTCACGAAGGGTTGGAGGTGACGGAGCAGATGGACAAACGTGTATAGAAAAAAAAGTGGTTTGAAGTGATTGTTTTTGGGTGGTGAATTACAATGTCTGCGTGTATGTGGTGTGTGTGTGCGAGTGAGTATGTGTGTGCTTTTCTCTTTGCCCCAACTTGCTTAGCATTTATCCTGAATTAATTTCATAATTAGAAAATTAGGTGACAATTATTTTTTAATGAATCTGCTTTTGGAAAGGGGCCCAAGAAGGATGCCACAGGGTTAAATCAAAGCGCAAACCAATCCGCCGCTTGCTGAGACTGGCACCAAGGTGTGACGTGCTGCCTGAAGGCAGACAGATGTGCGTGAAAAACCCGAGGAGGACTGGACGCAGCCACAGGTGAGGACGGCTGAAGGCTATCCCAAACCCTGTGAGACCCATCTCTTGAGAAGGCTCCTGGCTTTCAAGTCTAAACCCACCTCCGTTTCCTTTTGTTTCAGTACTGGCTCCAAGTACCTGGGGTCTGGGAGGTACCTAGCTCATCGATTCAAAGATGGAGACAGATTCCGAGCTGGATCTGAGGCAGGCTGGAACCCGGGACCCTTGGCTGCAGTGTGTGTACCTGGACAAACGTCTCCTCAGGCCACAAAATGCAAAGAAACTCTAAGGGACCAAAAATAACTGTGTGCATGTGCAGATGGGGCAAATTCAGGCCAACAGATAGAAAAACACACACACATTCAAACAAAAAGATACAAATAATATTTCTGAAGAGCCCGAAACAAAAGCCAAGGGTTTGGGAGCAAAAGCAGGATACTGCCCTGGCCCATGCACTCAACACCATCAAAGCGGTGGGCAAACCACATAAGCCACTCTCCCTGCCCGACCTTTGGACACGCCCCTCCATGCACCTCATATTAGGAACCAGCTTGCCCCTCCTCCGGGAGCGAACAAGGGAATCTGTGACTTGCTTTAGCTCTCTCCTAACGCAGTCGTGGACTGCCAAGCAGACATGGGTTCTACCCCTGGGTAGGGAAGATCTCCTGGAGAAAGAAATGGCAATCCACTCCAGTATTCTTGCCTGAGAAATCCCAAGGACAGAGGAGCCTGGTGGGCTACCAACCTGGGGGTTGCAAAAGAGTTGGAAATGACTTGGCAACTAAACCACCACAACCACCACCACCACCGTAGCCAGGATTGGGTTCTTTTCCTTTCACCAAAGGGGATCTGAACAAAAACACCCACTTTCAAGAATCATGTTCGGTTTCTTGGCATTCAAAATGGTGGATCATCTGTCATCTTTCAACCCACAGAAAGCCAAACAGGCCTGAACTCATCTCTGATATCTGGGGTAGATCTGCGCACAGAGGCATGAATGAAGCAGAGGACCCCGGGCCACAGAGAGGCTGGGAACATACCACTGTGTGTCAGTTACAAGACCTCTAGGGAGTAAACCAAGATGGCCAAGGAGCATTCGCCTAGCGAGGGCCCAGGGAGGGGTAGTGGGGGTGGTACCCTGGATTGTTATTGGAAGTTTAGTGCCAGCACTTGGGGAAGTCGGGAAGCCAGGAAGCAGAGATGACTTTGGACACACACCTTGAGCATCCCCCCAGGAGAGGACTCTACAGAGTGGTATCCTTAGCGAGGCTCTGACCTTGCAAGAATCAGACACTAAAGAAAATATACATGCAGACAGCATCGCACACTCAAACCCCACCACTGTTTAGACAGAGAAGAATCCCATATGTTCCGCGTTACCCTCAGCAATGGGAGGCTTTTCATCCATCCCCAGGCCACCCCATCACCATGCAGCAGGTGGGAGCTTGGGTCCCTACAATGGAGACCAGACCGGGACTCAGCGGCCGATGACGGGTGGACCGTATGCTGCGTGAATGCGTGCAACACCTGCTCAGTGCCCCGCACAGATCTTAGACCCTCTGGCAGGCAGTACCCAGTCCCTGGGCTAAATCACAACGGGAGACGCCTGCCAACGCGCCAGGTGTGAAACAAGCTCCGGCTCTTTAGAGTCCTTACTCTCCCACCCAAATCCCCAGTAAGGGCTCCAGGCAAAGGCAGGGCTGCCTGCGTGGCCAGTCTCTACAAAGCGGGAGGAGTCGCCTTATTAAGACGGTCGGTGGACGGTCCCTGTCAATTTCACATCTCCTGTCAAAATTGCCCAGTGAGCAGGCACCTCAGTGTTCGCGCCTCTCGCCAGAACAAATGCAGAGCTGTTGAAGGGAGAAATAACACACCAGCACAATAACAATAGGAGACGCCGCTCGCAAGCTGTCCCTGGCCCCCGGAGGGACTGACATGTTTGACAGAGAATGTGTGTCGCTAACACCACTTGATGCGTGTTTAAAGGGAGAATGGAGAGTGTGTTTCGGGGAGGTTTAGACACTGAAAACCAAAAGGAAGGTCTTGTCAACAAAACCACAAGGACCCCGTCCCAGCAGTCCCCTCCTCGCCCTCTGTCACCCGCTACCTTCCGTTTTGATCTTCTCCCCGAGGAACGAGGCTTCCAGGGGGAACGAGACCTTTTGACCGAAAGCTGGCAGGCAGAGGGAGGAACTCTGATCAGAAATGACAGGAGCACAAAACCACGTTAGCCTTCTGCTCAGAAGAGGCTGTACAGGGCAGAGACAAGGCCAGAGGACGGGGAGATGACACCAGAGTCACAGAGCGGGGCAGGGTCCCGGCTGGCGTGGCTCGGGGCCCCCCGGCTGCAAGGGCAGAAACCCCAGGTCTGCCGTATTCCAATCCTGAGAGCCGCAGCAGGCATTTCACTTAGCTGAGCCTCAGCTTCCCTCTTTCCAGGATGGTCTTGAGCAGTAATAGAAATGTTCTGGTAGAAACATTCTATGCCAAGTAACCAATGCAGTGACTAGCAGCTGCAGCAATAGTAGAAATATTAAGGACAGGATTATTATCAGGTGAGTATATAAGATAATGAAGGCTTCCCAGGTGGCTCTGGGAAGAATCTGCCTGCTAATGCAGGAGATGTAGGTTCGATCCCTGGGTCAGGGAGAGCCCCTGGAGGAGGAAATGGCACTCCAGTATTCTTGCCTGAGAAATCCCACGGAGAGAGGAGCCTGGCAGGCTACAGTCCATGCGGTTGCAAAGAGATGGACATGAGTTAGTAACTAAACAACAACAAATATAATAGCTATAATAATGTAATTATATGTGTTCTATGGGGTTATACATTATATAAAAATTATATATTATATAATACATAATGATATATAATGACGTGTAACATTAATATATATTAATATATGTGATAATTTTATATTAAATGATGCACAATATTCTATATACTTATATTTCTCTTGAAGAAGTGAAGTGAAGTGAAGTCGCTTAGTCGTGTCTGACTCTTTACGACCCCATGGACTGTAGCCTACCACGCTCCTCTGTCCATGGGATTTTCCAGGCAAGAGTACTGGAGTGGGTTGCCATTTCCTTCTCTAGAGGATCTTCCCAACCCAGGGATTGAACCTGGGTCTCCCGCATTGTAGGCAGACGCTTTAGCATCTGAGCCACCAGGGAAGTCCAATTTGTTACAATATTGCTTATGTTGTTTATGTCCTGGTTTCTGGGCTACAGGGCATATGGGATCTTAGCTCCCCGACCAGGGACCGAACCTGCACCCTCCGCATTGGAAGGTGAAGTGTTAACCACTGGACCAGCAGGGAAGTCCCATATTTCTCTTAGGTTTTATTATATAATCAATAATATATCACTGTGTGTATGGAATTCTAAGTCGTTTCAGTCCTGTCCGACAGTCTATAGACTGTAGCCTGTCAAGCTCCTCTATCCGTGGGATTTGCCAGACAAGAACACTGCAGTGGGTTGCCATGCCCTCCTCTAGGGGATCTTCCTGATCTAGTATCAAACCCACGTCTCTCACATGTCCTGCACTGGTAGGCAGGTTTTTTACGACTGGTGGCACCTGGGAAGTCCTATGTCACTATACAATCATATTAAATAGTATAATTTAAACTCATTATGTAATTATGTGATAATTACATGTAATATGTATTTATACATGTATTATGTCTATGCATATTGTCAGACACAAACACAATCCATAGTATTACTAATTATATAATCCTTATTATATAATTATTTCCATTCTTTACTGAGCCCTTACTGTATACCAAGCACAATTAGAGTGCCTTACAAGTATTAACTCGTGCGATTCTCAACGGCAACTCTGGTGTGGTCCTCATCCAATACAGGAGGATCGTATACCATGGTTTCAGGTGCTTTTGATGTGTCCATTTTACAGATGGAAAAACTGTAGAACAGCATAGTTTTCCCCCAGCAGGCAAAGCTGAGATTCTAGCTCAGCAGTCTGCAGTCTGGCTCAAGAGCTCACACTCTTAGCTCATATATATTACACTACATATACATTTATATGGCTTCCCTGGTGGCTCAGACGGTAAAGAATCTGCCTGCAGTGCGGGAGACTCGGGTTCGATCTCTGGGTTGGGAAGATCCCCTGAAGGAGGGAATAGCAACCCACTCTGATATTCGTGCCTGGAGAACCCCACAAACAGAGGAGACTGGCAGACTACAGTTCATGCGGTCGCAGAGTCGAACACGCCCAAGGGACTAACACACACATGCATTTATATGTATGTGTGTGTGTGCGGGTATCTCAAACACTCAATATCGTCTCTCTTACACAGTTTGGTCGTGGTGGTGTTGCAGTGCCCTTGGAAATAAACTGGGTGATACATGCACTGAGTCCTTTGCAAGCACTAGGCGCTGGGTTATGAACTTTATACGCTTTGGTTCCTTTCACTGCCGTCCAACGAGGTGACTGCTGCCCAGAGACGTGATGATCCCTGCCTGAGGTCACACAGGGAGTAAGTAATGCCCAAGGTCACACAGCTGAAGGAAGGAGATGAACCAGGTCACCTGCCACAGATTCCACATCCTGACAGCACCCTGTCCACCTGCTTTTTCCTCTCCAAACCACAATGCTTCAGTCAGATGCTGTAGGTGAAATGCCTTACACATGGCCTGGTACGTAGTAAATGCCTGAAAACAAGCAGCTGCTGTTGTTTTTATTGTAACTAAATGCGCAAAGCCCAGTAGGCATTTTCTTCCAAGAAAATGACGGAAGTATGAATTTATGACGCCGTCTGTTCAGAGGGCAGATCCAGGGCCCCTTTTAAACCCTAACAAAGCCCCTGCCTTGTCGGTCGACACCAGTTCCTGCATCCAGCCACACGTGGAAACCCAAGATTGCCTGGGAGGCACACAGTTCACTGGGTTCTGCTCCCTGCCTTCTGATGGAGACGATCTGGGGTTCAGAGTGGACACTTGCATGCTTAATGAACTTGCCCAGGTTCTGATGAGTCACAGGGTCAGCTGACCCCTGGGTACAAGAAGCCCTCTGAGTGACTCAGAGCTGCGTCTTTCCCTGAAGGCTTCTCACAAGCTGCCCGGTGCCAGTCGGCCGTCCTGTGCTCAAACATCTTCTCCACCACCGGGCACCAACAGATGGGAGCTATTCTTATTAATTAGCATTTATTAAGCGCCCACAGTGTGCCAGGAGCCGCATGGAACAGGGGTGTAGGTGGTCCCCAAGAGTCTGTCCCCAGAAGGCTGTGGCCACATGGAGGAGAGGGGACGAGCTTCTTTCTTCTCCTTCAAAGCCCACCCTCCCCCTCCTTCCACCCAGCCCCAGGTCCAGCCCCAGCTGTTCTACTAGAGCAAATGGACAAAGATTTGGGCCAGGTTTCCACAGGGCTGAAATCTGGCCCTCCTCCTGCCTGGGTGTCCAACGTGCAGGGCCCTGCGGGGCTGGTGGACACAAGGCTTTTGTGAGGCCCCCATTTCTTAGATTACAGGAAACAGCCTTCCTTCAGCCTCCAAGACCTGAGTTCCAATGGGCAGATTCAAACAGCTGTTAACTAGGGAAGGGAGCATGCCAGACCAGCGAGAAACAGTCAAGAGAAGCCTCGGGGCAGAGTCCTGCTTCCTCATCAAGGGATCTGTACAACAATATCTTTCAGTTGTTTTGCAGATACTGAAACCCCCTCCAGGTGGGAGAAGTTAACGGTTAATGATGATATGCCACCCACAGGCATGCAGACCCCAGACCAGTTAAACCTGAAGGTTGATAATGCTGACTATTACTTACCTTACCACCAACCACGAGCTGATCACACCCTCTTTTACTGTAAGACTTGTCACTGTCTCCCCCGAGCTGAGACACTTGGTTTCCAGGGCATGATTCCACTGCGCCCCCCTTAGCCTGGCAAAGTAATAAAGACCCCTTTTCTACTTCACCCAAAACTCCATCTTTGAGGTTTAATTCAACACCTGTGTACAGAGAAGCTGAGCTTTTGGCATCAGGTGTCTAGTAGTTCCAGCTCCCCAGGCTAACAGTTGAGAAAGTGGGAGGGGATATGTGTCTCATGCCCCCCAAAGCCATGGGCTAAGGCGTGGTGTATCCCTGATTGCACCGTGCTCTGTTCAGCTGCACCTAAAACCTATGCGTCTGGTTCACAAGAATCTCCATGGACAGCAGAAGCAGAGAGCTGCACACAGGCCACCCACCTCCAAACCGAGAGCATCTTCATATGCAAAGGAAACCGCAGCCACCCAGGATAGGATGAAAAAACCATGACAACGGCGACGTTGGCCAACTGCGATGGAGTTTGTACCATGAGCAGGTGCTGCTATGGCTGCTTCACAAACATTATCGCATCAAAGCCTCAGGGCTCCCTTGCGAAGTGGGTGTGACTGTCCCTGCCACCAAGCTGAGACAGTGGAAGCTCAGAGAGGTGAAACCCCCAGGACACAGGACCAAGGGCCAGCTCCAGTTCAGCCCTTGGCTGGACGACAAGGGCCCCAGGCGTGGTCATCTTTGAGTTCTTTTATTCCTGATATTGACTCCAGGAGGCAGAAGTCCATGGAATGTTACTCCCACTTTCTAGATGAGAAAGCGGAGGCTCTGAGAGGTCAGGCAGCTTTCCCAGAATCACCCAGAGAAGGTCATGGCCAGCCTCAGGTTTCCCTGGTCTAAGCTCCACACTCTCAATCCTCTGGTCTAAATCTTTAATTGTGCTGCCTCATGAAACGAGAAGAAATAGCTCTTCGGAGAGTGGTTGGTGAGAACACTGTGAGAAAGCACATGACAGCTGCCTCCGCGGTCGCTGAATCTCGCCCCCCTATCTGAGAGCCAGTGCGGATTAGCGGGGGAACGAAAGGTAACGGCTGAGGGAAGACACCCTCTCCCAGGCCAGCAATGCACCGGACCCACCACGCTTCCTGGAGCCAGATGTAGGGTAGGTAAATCAAGAGAGCATGGTAAATCAACTATACGTCAATAAAATAAATAAAATTTTAAAAATTAAAAAAAAATCAGGCTTTGCAGAAGACCACGGACCCACAGAATATTGAGTTCATTGCTTCTGGACAGTATTCAGGGTTCAGTAGTTAATCAAGCGAAGGAGCTGGCTGCTTGAATGCTGGTGGGATGCAAGTGTGATGGATCTATCTTTAGATGGGAGAGAAACATAAATAGGGGCGAGTATCTCCATCCTAAGTCAGCCCGGGAAAGCACTTACCCAAAACAACCTTTCAAAGACAGGGAGGGGGGTTCCGCTTCACCATCAAAGGCTCACATCGCGGAACACTAAAGCAGCAAAGTGGAGTGTGAAATCCAGAAGTCCCTCCAGCCCCGCCTGCCCCATGCCAGTGTATTATAAAAAGCATACTTGCTGATATAGTATGCCTTTAAAACGATCAGAATGACAGATGGCTGCGGCAGGAACACATCCTTTTTATAGGACTGCTATTAATCAGAAGAGATTGACAGTGTCCTTTTAATCTTTTAATTAAAAAAAAAAGCACACCTCTATACAGCTGAAGGGGGAAAGTTGCTGGTGTCTCCGAGCGCATTGAGACACCTGGAATGATGTGCAAGGTCCACATGATTTCAAACTTCGTAAAAGGAGGGCTTTAGTTTCCCTTTATTTCTAGATTTATTGACGTTGGTATTGCTAATATAAAAAGAAGGTATGGCTTTGCATGATGTGGGTAACTCCTGTCTTGCCTCAATTATAAGTGTTACCTGTTGTCCTCGTCAGGCTATCTGTATGTTCCTAGATTGTGGTGGTTTCACTTGCAAAAGACTGGGGATGTCCCAAACATACTGTGGTGGGAGACACTCCTGTAATTACTTTAGGTGGGAAAATACTGCATAAAATTGCCATATTTGCCTTTGATTCATCTGATCAGGTATGGAGAAGCAAGATACACTGGGTCATTGTGAATGTCTGGTAATTATGATCACTGGCAAAAAAAAAAAAAAAGGTAACTGGATAAGTAAGATCAGAAACCCACTAATTTCTTCCCTGGTGGGGTACGGGCAAGGTTTGGGGGAGAAGAGACATGTTTAGACGTTTGTAATAGCTTGAACAATTGAGACAACTGTAATACCTCTCAAGGAATTGAGAACTTTGTTTTTCATCTGTTGAGCACCCAAATTGAGCTTCCCTGGTGGCTCAGTGGTAAAGAACCTGCCTGCCAATGTAGGGGGCTTCCCTGATAGCTCAGTTGGTAAAGAATCCCGCTGCGATGCAGGAGACCCCGGTTCGACTCCTGGGTCAGGAAGATCCCCTGAAGAAGGAATAGGCTACCCGCTCCAGTATTCTTGGGCTTCCCTTGTGGCTCAGCTGGTAAAGAATCTGCCTGCAACGTGGGAGACCCAGGTTCAATCCCTGGGTTGGGAAAATCGCCTGGAGAAGGGAAAGGCTGCCCACTTGTGCATTTGATCCTTGGGTCTGGAGGATCCCCTGGAGAAGGAAATGGTAACCTACTCCAGTATTCTTGCCTGGGCAATCCCAGGGACAGAGGTGTAGCAGGAAGGAAAGGGGCAGGGCACAACTTTTGAAAGAATGACATAGCCCAAGGATACAACGTAAATCAATTAGAATCAAATGGAACCAAGATGGCAGACAAGACTAGCCCCTGATCCTCAATCGGCAAGTGAAATGACCCATCCAGAGGTGCCATGACAGTTCCAAGGCACTGTTAAAAGACCAAGGAGTGGGGGGTAGCCCAAATCCTTGAACTCTCCATCCCTTCCCCAAAATAGTTGGAATTATCCTCCCACTCATTAGGTTAAGGTTAAGTCACTTTAGTCATGTTCGACTCTGTGCAACCCCATAGACAGCAGCCCACCAGGCTCCCCTGTCCCTGGGATTCTCCAGGCAAGAACACTGGAGTGGGTTGCCATTTCCTTTCACTCATTTGCATATGAAATTACCCAGCCTATAAAAACTAACCACACCACATTTCGCAGCCACACTCACCCTCTGTGAAGGCACACACTCTGCCTGTGGAGTGTGTTTCTCTCTGAATCTGAATAAATCCATTTCTTACCTATAACTTTGTCTCTCACTGAATTCTTTCTGGGATGAGACATCAAGAACCTGAGCTTTATTAGGCCCTGAAACCAGGAAATGTGGGTTTTGGCTGGCTTCAAGTCCCAGTCACATGGGTTCAAGTCCCAACCTGAGGTAAACGGTTTCAGTGGGACCTGGCAGGCTACAGTCCATGGTATGGCAGAGTCAGACATGACTTAGACCTGGGTTTGATCCCTGGCTCGGGAAGATGCCCTGGAGAAGGAAATGGCAACCTACTCCAGCACTCTTGCCTGGAAATCCCACGGATGGAGGAGCCTGGTAGGCTACAGTCCATGGGGTTGCAAAGAGTCGGACACAAGTAAGCGACTTCACTTTCACTTTGGCAACTCAACAACAAGAATGCCTAAACTGGATAAGTGAGCTCTGACTGCTCCTTCACTCCCTGCTTGGCTGGATCTAACCCCAGCTTCCAGCTTGACTTTGGAATTTTTGCAGTTGGGGAAGAGTTGGGGATGGGTTGGGGTGTCAGCCTGGAGTTTCTGGGGATCACTGAAATCCAGCTGGACCCAATGGGGCTCATGGGCACAAAAGCCCCTTTCCCTGAGTTCCAAAGGGCAGGTTCAGTTGCTAGTCAGGAAAGAGAGAGGATGCAGGGACAAGGGAGGAACAGTCCAGAAACAATTGTGCAGCCTTGGGGGCAGTCCGAGATCCCCCTCAAGGGATACACATAACAGTATCCTTGAGCTGTTTTGCAGATACTGAAACTCCCACCAAATGGAAAGATGTTAATGTCTGATAAAGCACTCTTCATTCCAGAGAGAAGGTCACTGTTAGGCCAGAAGATCTCTGGATTGAAGGAATGCAGCCTCTTCAGGCACTCTGATCCTCATCAGCAACCCCATCCATGGACTAGAAGACTCCACACAGGGCTCACTGTACCCTCCCTCCAGGTCTGGACACACAGCCTTGAGGGCATTAGCCCACTGTGGCCTTCTTTGCCTGGCAAACAATAAAGCTATTCTTTTCTACTTCACCCAAAACTCTGCAAAAGTCGCTCAGTCATTTCCAACTCTTTGTAATCCCACGGCCTATACAGTTCATGGAATTCTCCAGGCCAGAATACTGGAGTGGGTAGCCTTTCCCTTCTCCAGGGGATCTTCCCACCCAGGGATGGAACCCAGGTCTCCCGCATTGCAGGCAGATTCTTTACCAGCTGAGCCACAAGGGAAGCCTAAGAATACTAGAGTGGGTAGCCTATCCCTTCACCAGAGGATCTTCCTGACCCAGGAATAGAACCAGGGTCTCCTGCATTACAGGCAGATTCACTTTCTTACAGGCAGATTCTTTACCAGCTGAGCTACCAACTCTGTGTCTGAGAGTTAATTCAGGGTTAGTGTACAGAGGCCAGAATTTACTTCACCATCTTTGCCACAGTTGGATGTGGTGCATTTGTGAATGAAGATCAAGTTCAGATAACTACTGTGGAGTCATGGGGTGACTTGACTTGAGTCATTGGAGCCTCTGAATTCAACTGTGCCTGAAGGTGGAGGTTTTGTGTTTCCCCTCTAAACAATTATGAATTAGATCTTGTCACTAAAAGATAAGAGTCCTGAGTAAATGCCTATCCTCTTTCAGAATAACACAGGATAAGAATTATGAGGTGGCCAGCCCATCCTGAAGTGTGGCTCAGACGGTAAAACATCTGTCTGCAATGAAGGAGACCCAGGTTCGATCCCTGGGTTGGGAAGATCCCCTGGAGAAGGAAATGGCAGCCCACTCCAGTACTCTTGCCTGGAAAATCCCATGGACGGCGTAGCCTAGTAGGCTACTGTCCATGGGGTCGCAAAGAGTCAGACACGACTGAGCAACTTTACTTTAGTCACTAAGTTGTGTCCAACTCTTGCAACCCCATGGACTGTAGTCCGCCAGGCTCTTTACCAACTGAGAATATATTATATATACATATAAATGGGCTTCTCAGGTGGTCCTAGGGGTAAAGTCTCTGCCTGCCAATGCAGGAGACACAGGTTTAATCCCTGGATCAGGAAGATCCCTTGGAGAAGGAAATGGCAAGATACTCAAGTATTCTTGCCTGGAAAATTCCATGGACAGAGACGCCTGGTGGGGTACAGTCCATGGGGTTGCAAGAGTCGGACATGACTGAGTGACTAAGCACATACATATAAATGCCACCTTTTCCATATATTAGGATATAAATTTTAGGTTGAAAAGAATCTTGTGTGTTTCCTATTCTGCCTCATCACCTACACCCACTTCTCACTCCACTTCTCACAGCCTGGCATACAGTAGGTGCTCAATAAGTAACTGTTGAACAAAGAGATGAATCCCACGTAAACTCACAACCACTCTTCAAGACAGGTGTTCCTGTTTCCATTTTGTAGCTGAGAAAACAGCCTTGGAGAGGTTAATTGACAAGCTCAAGGCCACATGGTTAGTAAATGCCAGGGCCAATATATCAACACAGACCTGTTTGACTCCAAATTCTCTTTGCCGCCTCCCTGACTCTTTAATTTAGTCTGCTGTTGACACGGCCTGTTTGGCAGTACAGAAAAGTCACTCGGTGACTAAGATGGAGCAGCCACAAAGTAAATGACGCCACCAACACTCACATTATGCAGGCGGGCCTTCTGCTTTCTTTCCCAATCAGCAGATATTCCACACATGTAAATAACTCTGCAGGGCAGCAATATCAAGATCTGAAAATGGCTCCACCAGCCGCTGAGCAACACAAGCTTATTCCCTTCAGGTTTACACCAGTGCCTTGCACATTCCTCATACATCTCTCTACCTTTCTGCAGGGGCCAGTTACTTTTGGTCCACTGCTAAAACCAGAAGTTTGATAATTCTTGGTGTCACTGTGAGGTGACCCACTGACCAAACTAGGCCACTCTAACTAGGCCTGAGAGTAACCACTTGCATGAGTTACCTTCCAACAGGAAGTCCTGGTAAGGAACTTGGAACTAACATGCTACACCAACCGGAAGAATTCGGCAAAGGTCAAAAGGAGAGAGGAGACTCCATATGTCCTACCAACCTCCCAGAATCCTCCTTGCCGGAATCCATCTTGGCTAAGTGATGCATGTACCAGCAGGAAGGACCCTGAGTCACAATGATTGGCCAGAAAATCCAGAGACTAACCCATCACCATAAAACCCAAGAATGCGAGCCACATGGCAGAGCAGTTCTCCTGGGTTTCCTTCCCCTGCAGCTCTCCACTTGGGCACCCCTTCCCCAAAAAGTCTCTGGCTTTGCCAGCAAGTGTGTCTCCTGGGATATTCATTTTCAAGTGTTAGACAAGAGGGTCCAGGGGGAGGGGGGGTGTTCCTTCTTCCTGTGACCTCACTACACAGGTGTATACAGATCTCTCATTAGATAAATCACCCAATTCAATGATGCTGATTTCTTCTTCAAAATCCAGAGCTGAGGGGTTTGCCTCTACCACTGCTACCCACGTCAGGGAGGCGGTCCTCATTTCTCTGCTGCCATCTAATTCTGTGGGGTACGGGTTGGAGAGCACAGCCTTCAGAGAGCTTACTGCTTCAGAGAGAAAGGATAGCAAATAGCGATCCGGACTCAAAATCCAGGGAATTCAACATTCACCTGCTGGATTCAGAGAAGGGCAGTAGAGAGCCCATTCCTGTGTGGGCACAGAGAGATTCAGGGTTCAGAAGCTCCATTTCTGAGCTCCATTTCTCCCAGCTCCTCTGGAGCCCTGTCTTTTGAGACCTATATTTACGCAATGCCAAGACACACAGTGCCAATGGGTTGGGGAAGATACTGAAGCTCCGTCTTGATATGTCAACCCAAGCATCGTGAGCTCACCCACGTTCTCTGCTCTGATAGGAAGGGCTTTCTCTTCTGTTTGCCCAGAGAATGTCTGGTGATGTTCTACAGCCTGACTTGAATGCCACCTTTCCCCTCTGAGTGTATGCATGCTACATTGATTCAATCGTGTTTGACTCTTTGCTACCTGATGGACTGTAGCCGGCCAGGCTCCTCTATACTTGGGATTCTCCAGGCAAGAATACTGGAGTGGGTTGCCAGGCCCTTTTGTAGGGGACCTTCCTGACCCAGAGATTGAACCCGCATCTCTTGCATTTCCTGCATTGGTAGGCGGGTTCTTTACCTGGGAAACCCTCATTCCCCTCTGAACGACCCTCTTTCCTACTCCAAGAGGCATCCACCGTCTCCCTCTCCTATATCTCCATATACACCTCAACAGTGGATCTGTGACAAAGAACAAAGGTCCCAGTCCACCAGACATGGTCCACATCTCAGCTCTGGCACTGACAATCCTTGTGACCTTGGGCAAGTGACCTTTCTCTAAATGTCAGTTTCAGGTCCTCCATATGCAGAAAAGGCATCGTAATACATGACTGTGATTTCTTATCCAATACCCATGGGGTCACCTCTCTATCTTGAAATTCAGATTTGGGGAGATTTTTCTTTTTCAGAAAGGGAATCCATCAGAAACAGATTATGTAACTTTCTCAGCAGGGCCTGGGACAACACTCTGAAATCAAACACAGAAAAATTCCCGTAGCAAAATATATGAATATTCACACTGAGTGGGATAAAGACAGTCTATAAATAGCGGCACATCATTTCAGGTCAAGTTTTCTTCCGAGAGGCATTTTAGTGCCAACACTCCCCCCACCCCCCAAAAAAGCTGATTTTCAGAGCTTTGGGAGATTTACAATTACAGATAATGGTGGGACAAACAGAACCCAACTTTCGGGTTATGGTAACCACCATTATCCACAGGTTTGCTCTCCCAGCTTTACCTGAGGTCAACCACAGCCTGAAGATATTAAACGGGAAATTCCAGAAGTAAACAATTCATACATTTTAAACTGTGTGTTGTTCGGGGTGGTCCAGTCACATTCTGTCCTGTCCAGGATGTGGCCCATCCCTGTGTTCAGAAGATCTCACACAGTTAGTTGCTTAGTAACTATCTCAGGTATCAGATCAACTACCAAGTTATCGCGATGCTCGGGTGCAACTGATCCTTATTTTCCTGAATACCAGCCCCAAAGGACAAGAGTTAGTGATACTGGTAGTTCTGATGGAGAAGCCGTCAAGTGCTTCCTTGAAATGAAAACATTCTCAACCTAATAAGGAAGGCAACAAAACCATATACTGAAATTGCTAAGATCTATGTTAAGAATGAATCTTCTCTGAGACACTTCAAGGAAGGAAAAAAAAAAAAAAGTGTGTGCTTTGTATAGTAAGATATCCAGAGCCACATTCACAACTTTTTATTGCAGTAAACTGTTATAATAGTTCTATTTTATTATTAATTATTAGTAGTCTCTGTGTCTAATTTATAAATTAAACTGGACCACATGTATGTACCCACTCCAGTGTTTTTGCCTGGAAAATTCCATGGACAGAGGACCTGGTAGGCTACAGTCCACAGGGCTGCAGAGAGTCAGACATGACTGAGTAAAACACACACACACACACACACACACACACAGGTATGTGTGTACAGGGAAAAACACAATCCATCTTGGGTCCAGTACTATCTAAAGCATCCACTGGGGGTCTAGGCCATATCCCTGGGAAATGGAGCATTTCCTGCCCTGCCAGTAAACAAGGACGTCACAGACATCAGTGGCTGGTGACCCTGGGGGAAGGAGAAGAATGCCTGCCATCTAGCAGCCAGCAGACTGCAGCCACTCCCTACGGTGAGCCCTGAGGAAGCTCAGGATGTGAAAACACAGGCCCATGGCCCGAAGGCTGAGATGCTTATTAAAGGAATGATTTCAGTGAGCCTGGACTCTTGCATCTTCCTATAATAGAGAAGTGCTAAATTCCTTAACTTGGGATATCTGTTTTTCTTTCAATAAGAATAATCTCTTTGATGCTCAGACTACCTGCTCTTTGTTACAAAACTTCTATATAACCAGGCTCATCCCCTCACCTCCTTGGAGCAGTTCGCTTAGGCTTACTTGAGAGGCCCAGGCTTGAAGTCCTAAAACTTAGCTCTCAACTTTTAGGTTGCTGAATATTTTTTAAGTCAACATCCCCCACAGATAAGGGGGGGACAACTGCATTGTTAGGATAAATTGAGATAAAATATATAAGTATTTAGCACCATACCTGGTACACGCGTGCATACAAGTCACTTCACTCAAGTCCGACTCTTTGTGATCCCATCGACCATAGTCAGCCAAGCTCCTCTGCCCATGGGATTCTCCAGGCAAGAATCCTGGAGTGGGTTGCCCAGCCCTCCTCCAGGGGCTCTTCCTGATCCAGGGATCAAACCCAAGTCTCTTATGTCTCCTGCACTGGCAGGCAGGTTCTTTACCACTAGCGCCACCTGGGAAGCCCTGCCTGGTACAAAGCACGTGTGAAATACTTATCACCTATCATGCTTTCCTGATGTTTTTCCTATCATATTGGATTTTATATTTATCTAAGGTTCTCTTCCACCAGGCTGTGAACCTAACAGTCAGTAGCTGTACTGGCTGCTTCTGTTTTCCAGGTGCATGTAACTTGCCTGATATGGAATATGTGGGTAGCAACTGAATAACTAAAGTAAAAAAGTGCATGGTGAGGTGGATGTGGCCATGTCTACACCATCCTCTGTCTAGGAAAATAGTCTCCAGACCTGATCTGCAATATCCGGAGGAGATGAGAATGGAACTGTCTTGGTGTGGAAAATAATCTAGCAGTGATGGTCAAGGGCTATATCTGGCAGATAAATATCTACAGTGAGGGGCTCAAGTCTGAACTTGAACCCAGAGCCGAGGGCTTATCAGACCCAAACACCACCCAGACTGATCAGTTACAAAGCTGAGGTTTAGATGATATCATCTGACGCTGTGCGGCCGGCTATTGGTCCACGGCTCAGGTAAGTTCTCCTGGTAGCTTCTTTGACTCAAGACTGACGGACAATTTACTTGTCAAATCTCCTGTTCTCAGGTCAGATAATTCATTGATCATTCAAGGTCTTGTTGGAAATTGAGACATGAATAAAGGAGTTCAATGGGAAGACATGTTCGTTCTTCTTAACCAGAGATACCAGCAGTCCGCTCTATGCCAAGGGGAATGGAACAGTGTTTATATACTGTTAATATTTGATACTTGATAGTATTTCTCTTCTTCTGCTTCTTACTATGCATGAAAACTGTCCAAACCGCTTCAGCCCAATCCTCCACGGTCACTCTGGAGTACTTTACATGGCTGGAAGGAAAAACTATTCACCTTGCTATCTATTCAACAAGTTCAGACATTAAAGATGGGTTCAGGATATTCAATATGGTAAAGCATCTAGCTTTCTTTGGGGATGGCCCATGAGGTCAGCAGTCACTATTGAATCTACTCCTGAGACAAAAGATACTATTGAGTCACGTCCTAGGAATTATTAGGAAACATGTTTGCTCACCGCCTTTGCAGGATAAGGTGATGCTCTCTTAAAAGCCTCTTATGCTGTCCGATCAATTATTGTTTGTTTTCTTGGACTGAGCAGACAAAAACAGAGCAATAGGAAAAAAAAAAGTGGCACTTGATAGGGTTACGAAAAGGAAATTCGTAGGCCACAGAATCAGAATCACTGGTTCTTCACGTTGAAAAGACTGTGAGATGAATCTCGAATTCTGATAAGACAACCCTGCCCAGTGGCCCCTACTGCTGTTTCATACCTCCAGTCACAGGGAACTTACTACTGCGGAAGGAACACACTACTTGGGATCATGGAACTGTCTCACTGATCACATTATGAGGATGTGGGTGGCACCTTAATTCCCTCTAGGAAAGCCCTGGCATCTTTTTTTAAACTTCTATTTTGTATTAGGGTAGAGCAGATTAACAATGCTGTGACAGTTTCAGGTGGACAGCATACATACACGTGTATCCATTCCCCCACAAAGCCCCTTCTTATACAGGCTGGCACATAACATTGAGCAGAGTTCCCTGTGCTATACAATAGGCCCTTATCGGTTATCCATTTTAAATACAGCAGTGTGTACATGTCCAACCCAAACTTCCTAACTCTCCCTCCCCCCGGCAACCATAAGTTCGTTCTCTAAGTCTGTGAGTTTGGGAAAGCCTGAGTTGGGAAGATCCCCAGGAGGAGGGCATGGCAACCCACTCCAGTATTCTTGCCTGGAGAATCCCCATGGACAGAGGAGCGTGGTGAGCTGCAGTCCATGGGGTTGCAGAGTTGGACATGACTGAGCGACAAATCACCCACACACACATTTGCATCTTGAAGAGTCTGGGAAGAAACCCACATGATCAACGAATTGGTCAGCAAGCTGATAGAGTCTGCGGGAATACAGGGCACCTAGTATCACCTGAAGCATCAGCTGAGAGGTGAGTGTGTGGGTGTATGTCTTACAGTTCTTTCTTTGAATTGCCTTTCCTTCACTTGCAAATGTTACCGCATGGAGTGTCTGAGTTGCTTGATGCCGCTGGATAAATAACAGGCTGTCTCAGAAAACTGGAAAGAAGGCCAGTCTATCCCCACTCAGAGCGTTTCCGTGTGATCCACGGCGGGTGCGAGAGGAAGAAGATGAAGGCTGTCACAGCATCTGGGCTAAGACCCCCTGCCGCACCACTCCCTGACTTCTGGGTAACCAGTTACCAGAGGTGTCACTTGGGAAAACAAAGCATGATCCCAGCAATGATCTGCAAGTAAAATCTCTTGTTTCTTTCCCCCAGAAACCAGATCCATTTCTCAAAGGCTCTGCACAGGAGGAAGGAATGGGAACCAGGCCTCCCCAATTTCTCAGCTCGCCCATGTGTCTTCTCATCTATCACGCGGGTAATACGTCCAGAGTGGCATTTTGTAATGACAGCAGCATTCCAGCGGATCGATAGTTATTTAATTCCCAACAAGCTCTCGAGTCCATTAAGCCTGATTACATTCACCCATTTCAGTGGGTGCTGTTATTTTTCCTACACCGGCACTTAATCTATAACAGGAACTTATGAGAACTTTCAAAAGCAATTTCAGCATCAATCAGCACAGAGTGAAGGGCACGATTTGCTTGTAATTATTTATCGGATGGGGCGGTCCAGGGTCTGACAAAACTCTAACCGCTAACCTTCACCCCGAATGTCCAACGGAAGTAAAATGTTTTCCGGTGTATCACCAAGCCTGACTTCAGATCCCAGTGGCTCACTGGCCTGCATATGCCTGGAAGGATGGAACTGTTTCCACGTTGTTGAGGACCACTCTCCAGGTAGTCCATTATTTCTCATGCATAATATAGAAGCCTCCCAAAAGAGCAAGGACCATAAATCTGGCATGATAAGATGTTTCGCAATGTTTTGGACTCCCCCCTAATGGCTCAAATTGCCAAGATTCTTATAGTTTACAAGAGGTAACAACAACATTCAGAAAAGTAGACATTGGAGGTTTGATCAGAACCCTCCTCAGAAATTTGAATTAATGAGCTAGTGTTGCAGAATTTTGAAAGATCGTGGAGGGAGGAGCACAGAACTGAAGGTAAAAAGGACGTACTAACTACATGTAGCTTTTCTTTCCTGTAGAAAGGAGATACAGAATGTATGACAAAAAGATGACTGCTCTCAAACAAACCACAAAAGAAGACATCCGGTTTTCCTCTGACACTCAGCCTCTGTCGTTAGTCAGTTCTCCACAGAGAAATTCAGACACATACCCAGAAGCCAACTTTTGCTTAAAAAGCCACACTTACAATGAAAAAAAAAAAAAAAAGGCCCCAAATATCTTATTTGATGACTCTCCCAACACAGAATGAAAAGCCTTAAAAGTGAAACCAACTTGTATTTCAATCATCTCCTTTCTTGCCATCATTCAGATGTAAACAACCGGTAAGGGATTCCTAGTATCATCTCTGAACTTCATAAATTAACCATCAATAAAGCATTCCTTTTGCCTCTCTGCCACTGGTCAATTTCAGGTTTGGGAAGGCAGGGGTACCCTTCATGAAAACAGACAAGCCCTGGGAAGCGGAACCTAAGGATTAATGTGTATTTCATGCTCCTTCTGTTTCCTGGGTGAAAGCTCTTAACCAAGTCACCTCATGACCAGTTAGTCCGTCTCAGGATCTGCTGTGGGAGACTGAGTCCCTCCGAGAGCCCAGAAGGAGAACAAATCCTTTGCCCCGTGGTCAACCTCCCGAAGCAAAGGCATGAATGTTAAACAGCAGCCCGATCAATACAAGCAAATATAGCTCAACTACACCATTTATTCAACCATGAGAGATGTCAATAGCCAGATTAGGGTGATCCATCTTTTTGATTTCCTACTGTCTTCCCTCAGACTACACGAGGGCTTTTTCCTGTATTAAAAGTGTTTGCTTTCTCAACCATAAAAATTCCAATTATTACTCTGCGCGCTCTGGAGTTAAGTTGCTGGCTGGCAGTGGCCTTGAATTACCTGGATCAGTCCTGGGAAGTAGGGGGCGGCTGGAACGATCATAGGTACGCCATAGGGATGCAAGAGGACTCCTTGAGAAGGCAACATGCTTTACGGGCAGGTGGGATCCCCTCGGAAGCTCAACGCATCAATGGACAGTTGGGGGAAAAAAAAGAAAGAAAAAAAAGATCTATAGACCCAACTTCTTCCGAACCACAGAGCTGAGAGCCAGATCGCCGCTGTCAGGAGCGCAGAGCTCATCAACACTCAGAGGGGAGAGAAAGAAAATCCAGCATCAGCAACTCTTAATGTGAAAGTTTTCTTCACAGACGAGGGAGAGACAGAGCAGCTGCAGGGTTGAAGCTACCAAAATGGAAGGTTCTATTTTGGGAACGGCTTGCCTAACATGACTAACCAAATACTCTTCATTAATTTAGTTCTCAGAGAGAGTGAGAGAGACCCAGAGACGGGGAGCAAGGTGGTCAGGCTGACAGATTTGGGCTCTTTCCGAAGGAATTGGGGCAAAAAAAAAAAGCAAAAACTGGAGTCTGTGTGGGATGGTTAGAGAGGAAAGCTGAGAAATGTCAATTGATATGATTATCAGCTGCCACTTAAAAGCTCAGTAGAGGAACGCAGACAGCTTCTGGTACTGATCACAGAGAAAGGAAGAAGATGCTATCTTGTTATCTGATGTCTGTTTCTCTCTTTCTTTCTCTCTCCCAGATTTTAGTTTTAAAGGGGCAACTTGTGCCCAAAATATAATTATAGCACCAACGAGTATGTGTAGTGTATGCTATGGCACACAGAACTATAGCTAAATTATTTACACGTTTTGTAATTTCATTCTCAAAACTCTCGCAAGTAGGTACTACTACTAGTTCCTGGTCCACACGGGAAATGAGGCTCACGCTAGTTGAATTGCACGCTCACAGCCCTCCACACATGAGAGGCAGTGCCAGGCTCCTAATTCCTAATTGGCCACCGTATCCATTACAGTACTTTGTTCTGTAATATAATTTCATATGCCTTAAAAATAAAACTTTAACATTCTTTGTCTTTGAGCTTTCAGTTGTTATATTTTAATGTGTAATCGATTAATAAGATGACTCCCTGCTCCGAGAGTTTAAAGGCATACCTAACGCACACCAAAACCACAGACGAGAAATACATTCCAGTATTTCAGATCTTTCTGATGTTCGAAAACATCCAAGTGATGGTCCAGCATGCGTTACGTGGCCACAGATACTCTCAGATGGGATTGCAGGAGGTGGAATTACACTGACTTGGGTGTCCCAACTTGGCAGCTGTGTGATGTTGAACATGTTGCTCAGTGTCTCTGAACCTTCGTTTCTTCATTTGGAAAACTGACATAGTAACAGACCCTACCTCATAGGGTTGTGTGACGAGAAAAGCGCTTGGCATCCTCTCGTGATGTGTACAAGACATGTATTTGGCATTCTTGCCCTGTGTTCCTCTACGGACGCCTGGTACAGACACGCCTTTGACTTCAGGTGGAAGGCAAAGACAGCCTTCAGACTGTCACTCTTCTAGTATGTATCCCAGGAGAGCACCTGCTAGTGGGGAGAATTTCCCAATTTTGAGAGCACAGACTGAGTCCGCTCAAGCCATGCTAAAGGCCCTGGGGATCATTGAAAATCACCTTCAAGCCCAACATCTGCTTGCCACCTCCCACCTCGAACTCGAAACCTGACACTGGATATAGATTTTTGTTGAAACTTGGAGAGCATCAGACACCGCGAAACGTATTCAACTATTGGCTTTTTCTAAATCCAAATGTCAATGCCTCCACTTTTAGATCGCCAAGGTGTTTTTACACTACACTAATTTTAGCTGCTTGATTTAGTTGCATAATTACATTTCTAGATAACGACAGTGGACAGCGTTTGGCAGAGAACGCAATGATTTAAGGCTGAATTGGGGCCATCTTGACAAGGTTTCTCTATAATTGATTCTCATGTATCCAAGTGGCCACCTTGTTACGATTCAGAAAGCTCCAGGAACAGCTGCGAGTTGACCCCCTCTTACTTAACAGCCTGATACTGTTTCTAACTTTAGCTTTTGACGCTGTCTTTCAACACTGCTCTTCTGAGAAGTTACCAGTGAGAACAGTAGCTTTACCATGAGACCGCTTCCTGGGGGCAGGGAGAGCTCTTCCTGACTTTGGAAAGCCCTGGGGTCAGATCGTGTTATGTCTCTGGTGGAAAGATCACTGGACCAGGAGGCAGGAATTCAGGAAGGCCAGAAATGTATACATTTAGACTTTGTTTCCCGAATCTCCTATGTAAGTGACAATACTCACTTCCTCTTCACCAAGAGGGCAAAATTGTGGAAGTGTTTTGGAAACTTGTTCAGTTGTGTCTGAGTTCTTTGCGACCCCGTGGACTGCGGCACAGCTGGGCTTCCCTGTCCTTCACCATCTCCTGGAGTTTGCTCAAACTCATGTCCATTGAGTTGGTATGCTCAATGAAATACGGCATGGAATGGAATGGAAACTGTAGACTTACGTAAATATAAGAGACTTCTATATATTACTATGTGTGTTGTTGTTTTTTTTTAAGAACTTGATGATATATTTCAGAAATATAGGTAGATCTTGAAGACATCGTGGTTGAATTCCAGACCCCCACGATTAAGAGAACATCGCAATAAAGCCAGTTGCACGTGTTTCTGCTTTCGCAGTGCATATAAAAGATATGGTTACACTATACTATAGTCTAATAAGTGTGTGATAGCCTTATGTCTAAAAGAAGTATATGCCTTAATTAAAAAAATACTTTCTTGTTAAAACAGGCTAACCACCATCTGAATCCTCAGCGAGCTGTAATCGTAACCTTGAAGATCAGTTATCACAGACACAGACGAATAGAAAAATAATGAAAAAGTCTGAAACAGTGAGAGAGTTACCACAATATGACAGAGATGTGAGGTGAGCCAATGCTGTTGGAAGAATGGTGTCCGCCGACTTGCTTGACTCAGGGTTGTCATAAACGTTCAGTCTGTTAAACAACAACAAACACGGTATCTGCAAAGCACATTAAATTGAGGCGCGCCTATACAACCAGAACTATAGATATACACCGTTTCCTTTGCAAAAGGTGCTTTCTCTTTTCTTTGTAAGAACTCCAAGCCACAAAAGCTTTTCTGCTCCTGAGCATTTAGCATGCCTTTCCCTCTCTCTGAAAATAAAGGCCTGTTGTCTGGTGACCCTTTTTCACTTTGGCTTCGAGGTCAGAGCCCAAAAAGAGGTTCAACTCCGTCCATTCCTTTGATCCATACTACGGGCGGATCTGTGTTTTCATCTTCCTGTTCTCGCCACCTCCAGTCCTGTTATTCACATCTCTGATTCTGATTTTATATTTAGATATGACTGTCATCTATGATTGTAGTAGTTATATTTGTGAAGCGGTGTGAATTGAATGTTTCCTTTTTAAAACCCATCCACCAAACGTTAGGAAATAATACAACACGGAAATAAATAATGATCACTAACCAGAACCTCTTGTTTTCTAACATGCGTTCTGTTTTCCCAAACGCGAAGCATCCAATATGACTGGACCACAGTTCTTTCCTCTTGGGTCCATTTCTTCCACTAAAAGGTGGGCTTCCCTGGTGGCTCAGATGGTAAAGAATCCGCCTGCAATGCAGGAGACCTGGGTTCGATCCCTGGGTTGGGAAGATCTTTCGAAGGGAATGTCTACTCATGCCAGTATTCTTGCCAGGAAAAGTTCCATGGACAGAGAAGCAGGTACTACATTCTGCGTATCTTCACTTCCCATTGGCTGACAGTAAATAGGTAGCTACAGTGTCTAGTCTTGGTGTCTTAAGCTCATAGTATCTTGCAAGAATTCAAATAGAGAGAGAGAAAAAAAGAAAAAAAAATAAGGCAAAGGACAAGAGATATAGTCCTGGCAGTGGGTAGGAAACTTGGGTCGGAATGAATGGTAGACTGAATTCAAACCAAGAGCCCTGTACCATTAGCGCACTACCATTAGCACACTTACCATGGCGGTCGCAAGCAGGGAAGGGCAAACTTTTTTTCTGAAAATGGGCAGGTGACAAATATTTTAGATGTCGTGAACCTTCAACTCTCTGTTACAACTACTCAAAACTGAGCCATTTTCATATGAACATGATTACAGTACGTAAGTGGATTCTGAAATTTGAATTTCCTGTCATTTTCACCTGTCACAAAATATTCTTTTTAGTTTTTCTCAACCATTTAAAATTATATAAACCAATCGGAGCTTAAGGGTCATACAAAAACAGTCAAAGCCAGGTTTGGCTCACAGGCCATGGTTTTTCCCATCTTTATCCAAATCCCTTCTTTTTTTATTTTATTTTTTTAAGTTAGAGTATAATATTCTTTGGAAGTACTCATGCTGAAGCTCCAATACTTTGGCCACCCGATGCGAAGAGCAGACTCACTGGAAAAGACCCTGATGCTGGGAAAGATCAAAGGCAAAAGGAGAAGGGGACGACAGAGGATAAGATGGCTAGATAGCATCGCTGACTCAATGGACATGAGTTTGAGCAAACTCTGGGAGATGGTGAAGGACAGGGAAGACTGGTGTGCTGCAGTCCATGGGGTCACACAGTCAAGTCAGATATGACTTAGCGACTGAACAACAAAAATAATTGCTTTGCAATCTTGTGTTCATTTCTGCGGTGCAACAAGACACTCGTGTCATGGTTACCTCTCTTATCCAAGTGCTGCTTCTTTTTTTTTTTTTTTAATAGTTTTTCTATTTAAAACATTTTTTATTTATTTTATTTAGTTGACTGCACTGCGTCTTAGCTGTGATCCATGGCCTCTAGTTCCCTGACCAGGGAATGAACCTGGGCCCCCTGCATGGGGGGGGCAAGGAGTCTTAGCCACTGGACTGTGAGGGAACCTCCAAATGGTTTTTCTTATGCTGTCACATAGTATAACTCTTTCCCTGGATCCTGAGAGCCAACATGAGGGTGACCAGCCAGCACCAACCCTTCCGAGAAGCAGCTACCCCGAGTTTCAACACTCATATAAGAGACGGAAAAAGGACAGGAAGCACAAGGATCGGCTGGAGGACGGGATCAGGGAGCACTCAGTGAAGACTGGCTTACGGTTGCTATTGGCCAACAGAGCCGACTGCTGCCTCGTGGACCAAATCCAGTTTATAGGTGATGATGATGATGAACGTGCTAACAGGGATGATGACAACAACAGTGATGATGCTTTGACGTCACGGCACGAAAAGGAGCGGGCGTTTTTAAACAGAAGTACGGTCTATAAAATGTAGATCTGCAAGATCTCTTGAGAGCCTGGAAGATCTAGAACCTTTGGCACAGACTTCCTTGGCTCAACAATCCCTGAAGTCTGGGAGGGAGCCACCTCCCCCCCACAAACACACACACCCCCTGATCAGGAGCCCTCTAGACCATCCCCATCAGCCTTTACCTGCTTCCTGAAAAATGACCATCAGAACAGGACAAAACAGAATGCACAGGGAATGGCGTGTTTCTCTGACAATAATCATACTCTTTATTTTGCGGGTATTGACAGTCGTTATCTCCTGAGGAAGATCTATGCAGATTAATGACCCACGCCTCCCCATTCCCAGGTGGCGCTAGTGGTAAAGAACCCGCCTGACAATGCAGGAGACTTAAAAGACTCTGTCCGATCCCTGGGTGGGGAAGATCCCCTGGAGGAGGGCATGGCAACCCACTCCAGTGTTCTTGCCTGGAGAATCCCATGGACAGAGGAGCCCGGTGGGCTATACAGCCCATGTGGCCACAAAGGGGTGGACACAACTGAAGCCGCTTAGCACACACCCCATTTCCAGGCCAAGCTGGGTGACAGAGAATCTTGTACCGTTTTTCAAGGTCGTTCGCCATATCCCTCAGCTTTCCTTTCCCAGCTGCATCCTCTAATACACACTGTCCTTCCTTGTACCAATCACTTCTCTGCAAACCACACTGAGCTGCCTTTGCCAAACACCTTCATGAATCCACCACTCCTTACAAATTTGCCTGCTATGCAGAACTATCCTCTTTCCCTCCCTTCTTTCCTTCCTTTCTCCCTCCCTGTCTCCCTTCCTTCTTCGTAATTTAACATTACTGGCCTTAGTCAAAGGCACATTTTCTGCAAAACCTTTCGCATCACCCCAGGCAGAACTAACTATACCATCACCCGTGTCCTAAAATCATGTTATATTGTATAATAATGATTCTTTTATATGTGATGATTCCTTCAAGTAGGTAGACTGGCTCACATAAGGAAGTGTGTTATTCATTCCTGTTCGTGCCATGCTAAGTCCTTTCAGCATGTCCGATTCTTTGTGACTCCATGGCCTATAGCCCACCAGGCTCCTCTGCCCATGAGACTCTCCAGGAAAGAATACTGGAGTGGGTTGCCATGCCCTCCTCCAGGGGGTCTTTCTGACCCAGGGATCAAACCCACATCTCTCACGTCTCTTAGGCCTCCTGCATTGGTGGGTGGTTTTTTTATTTTTATTTTTTTTTTACTATTAGGGCTGCCTGGGAAGTGTCCCCATGCTTATTTACCCAATGACTAAAAGGCTGAGTAGACACATGAAGCTCCTAAAATGCTTCCAGAGAGAATGACTGACTGAACAGTGGTTTTGGACCTAATACAAGTGAAGCTGTATTTACATATTGCATTCGCCCGGGGGTCTCCACATCATTGAGAGCTTCAGCTTTCCAAGGTCATCTCAACTCACCTGGAAGGGTCTGGGCACCATGAGAAAGCATGAGCTCCATACCTGTAGAGGCCAAGCTGGGATCCTGGCTCTGTCATCCTTTTCAACATTTGATCTGGGACGAGAAGACACTTAGCCCTGAGCCCCAGTCTCCTCGGGGTGAAGGGACAACATCTGGCCTGTTGCACAGGTACGCTGCTGCTGTGAAATGATATGCTGCATACAGGTGCTCCTGGCACTCGGAAAGTGTTCAAAAAGGGCTAGTTCATTCGATGTTTTCTTCTTCAGCAATGTCTTTCATGTGCCCAAGTCAAGGATTTCCTAGTCCTCCCAGTCTTCCAGTCAAGTCTGCCTCCTCAATGCCCTACCTGTACCCCACAATGATGTCTCTGTAGGAGCCTTCAGGCTCTCTGATTCCTCCCAGGACCAATGAACGCTCCCTTCTTCAACAAGCAAACACACGTCCGATGCCCCAGGCAGCTTTCCCACCCTCTCCAGAACTTACAACCCTACCGCTCTAAACCCCTGGAAGACCAGCAGTGGTTTTCTCCCACATGGTAAAGAGCTGACTGGTGACTGTTTCAGGGTACGCTTCTATTTCATGCCCTCCACCTCCTGCTCCATCATTTTGTTTTCCCATCTTTCTCACAGGACTGGGCACAGAGTAGATGTTCAGGAGGCACTTGAGAATTATCTGCGGTAGCCCCACGATGCTCTGGAGGTTCAGAGAGGTTAAGTGACCTGTCCAATGTTAGACAGCAAAACAGGTGCTTTCTTAATTCTCAAGGGCCAGTTTTCCCTTCTGCTGCTGCAGCTGCTAAGTTGCTTCAGTTGTGTCTGACTCTGTGCGACCCCATAGACGGCAGCCCACCAGGCTTCCCCGTCCCTGGGATTCTCCAGGCAAGAACACTGGAGTGGGTTGCCATTTCCTTCTCCAGTGCATGAAAGTGAAAAGTGAAAGTGAAGTCGCTCAGTCGTGTCTGACTCTTAGTGATCCCATGGACTGCAGCCTACCAGGCTCCTCCGTCCATGGGATTTTCCAGGCAAGAGTACTGGAGTGGGGTGCCATTGCCTTCTCCGTTTTCCCTTCTACACGCCCCTAATCTCTGCAAAAGCATGATAAACAACCACTCTAGAGCAACAACTTGAACCAAAATGGATAAACGCCACTCAAGATCACCTAGAGAAGGGAATGGCAACCCACTCCAGGATTCTGGCCTGGAAAAGCCCATGGACAGGCAGGCTACAGTCCATGGGGTCAGAAAGAGTAGGACACAACCGAGCAACTGAGCACACACATGCACAGGCATGCATTCTAACCCCATCCCACGCAGGTAAGATCAAAGCATGGAAGGGCTTTGTCTCAAAGGGAAATGGACCTCAAAGAAAAAGTTACTGAAATGCTACATAATGCTTACAGTCCTGAGGCAGAGGGTTGACACGTGAGCTCCCAGAAGAGGGGAGGCTGGAAGCATCATGTCAACGACCAGGGAGGCAAGACCTTCCATAGGAGAAGCTTCCACCAACTGCCTGTTCTCTAGGTTATAGTCACTTCCTTTGTAACCTCAGCCAAGGATCAGTCCAGCCAGGAGAGTCACATCCTGGAAAGAGAAGACACATCCCCAGCCCACTGGGATCAGTTAACACGTGTGAATCAGGTGATGCATGGAGAGCTCTTACACAAATACTTACAAAGCTCTTACATAAGTACTAAGTAAGCATCAGTTCTCACTGCGGCATTGCTATATTCTCTCATTGCCTGACACTTCCACCTGATGCTCGCTGTGTGTTCTTGTGCCAAAATCTTAACATCTCTGTGCCTCAGATTTATTATCTGTAAAACATGAACTTGGACAAACTCCAGAAGATGGTGCGGGACAGGGAAGCCTGGCCTGCTGCAAACCATGGGGTCACAAAGAGCCAGACACGACTTAGTGACTGAACAACAACAACAAAACAAGAATACGATGAGCAACCACACCTCACGGGGTGTCGAGAGACTCAAAAAAGAGTCACATACAGACACGGTTAGCTGAGGCCCTGGCTCAGAGCTGATAGTGGGTGCACAGTTGTCATAGGAATGAGGCATTAGCAGCATCTAGTTGCAAAGATCAAACCAGTACAACACCCAGGTTCGATCCCTGGGTCGGGAAGATTCCCCTGGAGAAGGGAAATGCAACCCACTCCAGTCTTCTTGCCTGGAGAATCCCATGGACAGAGAGGAGTCTGGCGGGTTATAGTCCATGGGGTCGCACAGAGTCAGACACGACTGAGCGACTAACACAAACCAGGAGTATCAAAACCCTCCCTCCCTTCAAATGCGAACTGGTCAGATAGTTTTTACAGATGCCAGCAGGGAGGTGCATTTCTGTTGGAAGAACTTACCTTCTTCTTCCAGGCTCTAAACCAAAAAATTAAGACAGAGTCTAATGAATATGTGGGCATTGCTACTGTCCATGGAATACCAGTTTGGAAAACAAAATACGAAAATTTCAAATTCACCTGGGGATTTATGGGGATGAGGAAGTGCCTCTGAAACAAGAATAACGCAAAAAATCCAGGACACTGGGTCACCCCCACCCAGTAACATCACACACCCCCTCAATAAAATTGGTTATGAACACACACAAAGAAAATTCCAGTAGGTCTTATGAGTGAGGAAGCTGCTGATCAGCATTAGAAACCCCAGCCCCCAGTGGTGGAGGCAGCGCCTCCTCTCGGATCATTAAGCACTTCTTGACCTGATTCTCCTCTGAAAGCCAGACTGACCGGCTGAATGAGCAAATCTAAGAATATCAACCTCGCACACCATCTCTGCTGAGATCAACAATGCTTCAGGAACCAACCCCTGACCTGTCTGGGGATGAATGACAACTGGGTTTGAGAACGTATTGACCTTGTTCTCCGCAAACAAATACTCCCTGGGGTCTCTCGGGGATAGGGGAATGAATAATCAGCCGCTCGGCTAGATTGTGCTTCCTGCCTTCCCAGCATCTTCGGTTGTGTGTGTTTGTGTGTGTGTGTGTGCGCGCACACATGCATGCACTGCAGGGCCCTGCGGGAGCCAGGTACAGAGTCCACTCCAAATAGCCTGAGGCCCCAGGACTCAGAACTGGTCTTTCTGTCCTGACCCCATGCATGCTTTGTCCTCCCTGGGAACAGGCTGAACAACCTGAACTCCAGGCATCCTTTTCCCCCGAGAGACTACATCTGCACTGGCCTCTACCAAAGTGAACTCAGCATCAAAGATGCCTCGTGAGATGCTTCATTTGTAAAAAGAACCCTGAGGCTAGAAAAGTAGGAGAGATTCAGCTTGTTCTCTCTCCCACTGGGGGTTCATGGTGCATAGCCTAGTACAGCACCCGAGAAGTCCTGTAAAGGAAGAAAAATAGAGACCTGTTTGACCATGTTTGATGCAGACATTCCCAAACTTGTTTGATGACTGACTGGCCATCCATCCATCCACCCACCTATCCATCCATCCATCCACACCCACTCATCCATCCATCCATCTATCCATCCAATCAGGTATCCATCCATCCATCCATCCATCTATCCACCCACCTATCCATCCATCCATCCATACCCACTCATCCATCCATTCATCCATCCATCCATCCATCCATGCATCTATCCATCTATCCATCCAATCATCTATCCATCCATCCATCCATCTTGCTATCTATATGAATATCTGGTTATTGAGAGTAAATAATTATGTCAGTCCCTGGGCAAAGTTCTTTACTGTTTCTCCCAATTCTCCTCCTCCTATTTCTTCACTTTCATCAGAATCTTTGTGACCATCACCACCACCACCATCATCATCATTATCACAGTTGCTGTGAATTCAGTGCTTATTTTGTGCCAGGCCCTGTCCTGTACTAATTTCAACAGATGTGTTATCTCAGGTGATCCCCTCTAAATCCCTATGAAGGAGATTCTGTTACATTTATTGCATCAGAGACAAGAACACAGAGCCACTGAGAGGGGAAGTAAATTGGCCAAGAAAACAGAGCTACTAAATGCAGACCTGTACAACAGGCCAGAAGTCCTAGTGCGTAAAACCTAAGAGAAACCCTTTTGTGCCTGCAACAGTCATGGACACATTCTAAGAAATGCTGGCCTGGACTAAATTCAAGCCGAGTAGACCCCTCATCTCCTTTGCCCTCAATCTCTCACTCATTCTCAAGTACCCTAATTGCCATTAAAGCAAAGCCAGACAAAACCATAGCCCGGAAAGACAGATCGACAAGACTTGAAGGCTTGGAGAAGGGCTGGCCTCCGGCCCCTCCCACTCCACCCCACTGAGTCATCAGGAAGCAAAAAAATACCTCTTGAGGAAGAGGAGGTCTAAGGCAGTAGAAATGGGCTGATACATGGGAACACCAGCCAAGAGTAACCACGGGAAGAAAAGAAAAACAAGATGACAGAGTGATCCAAGAGAAAAAGCCCTAAAGAGATGACCCCGTGTCACCATCTCAACCTCCAGCGCTCCTTATCTCCTCGGGCCATCTTGTCCTTGGCTCTTTCTTCTATAAATGCCTCTTCTCGAGGTGAAGAGATGGTTCTTCACTTATTTTTGATGCATGGACCACTCTGAGAATTTTGTCCTCATCCCAGAAAACTGCACATAACTCACAAAATGTTCCGTATCATGGCAGGGAGCTGGTGGGTCCTCTGACATCCATCTGTGGACCCCTGTGGGGCCTCTGAACATCCATCAGATTTTGATGTATGCGGCCAATATGTGCTGTGCCTTTCAGAAGGAAAAGCATGGAGAGTCAGAATCCCTTTAGTCAGGCTCCCAGTGACAGATCAGGTGATCTTGCCTGGAAGCACGTTGCCCAGCCCTGTGGATGTACTGAAAGAACTCTCATCACAGTTCAGCAGGAGTGAGAGTTTCAAGAAGGCCAAGAAAATCGAACAATGTGGAGAGATGCTAAGACACTGCATATTGTACAATCAAGGAGTATGTGTGCTCAGGCGTGTCTGACTCTTTGCGACCCCATGGACTGTAGCCCACCAGGCTCCCCTGTCCATGGGATCTTCCAGGCAAGAATACTGGAGGGGGTTGCCATTTCCTTCTCCAGAGATCTTCCCAACTCAGGGACTGAACCCATGTCTCCTGCGTCTCCTGCTTGGTAGGTGGATTCTTTACCCCTGGGTCATTCGGGAAGCCCCAAATCTAGGCAGACACTAAGAAATTCGAACATACACCCTTAGCCCTTTTGTCTGACAATGAACAATCGTCTTAAGACAAGGTCTGCCTTCTCCAAGCAGAAGCTTTCACTTCCCATTTCAGGCCAAGAAACAGACGCTATCAAACCAAAGAGTAGGGGACTTCCTGATGGTTCAGTGGTTGAGAATCTGCCTTCTAACGAAGCGGACACTGGTTTAATCCCAGGTCGGGGAACTAAGGTGTCACATGCCGAAGGGCAACTGAGCCCGCACACCACAACTACTGAGTCCTCACTTTAGGCAACACACAACAACAAAAGATCCAGCGTGCTGCAACTAAGACTCAGAGCAGAAATTAAAACAAACAAACACCAAAGAGTGTGTATTAGGCACAGAATGTCACCCACCAAACCCATCGCCAAGCGCTGGGGGAGAATGGAGACAAGACATGCACATTTGTGTTTTCAGAGACTACGCAGTCTGGTTCTTGCAGCCAAGAGAGAGGAGGGACCCAAGACCAAGCCATGCAGCTGAGCATCTGAAAGTCGGAGCCAAGGTGCTGACCACTGCAGATGGTTTCTCCGCGATGTCACGGCCTGGCAGCTGGTGGCAAGAGAGAGCCTCTGACAGGTGGGCTTCTCAGCTTCCCGGATTAGCAGTGCCCTTCTGGGGCACACTGGGGACATCAAAAGAGGAACCACCCGGAGTGACCTCATTTCCTTTCTGACTCGACATTACCATCTATTTTTAAATATTTTGGGAACAAACCATATATATCATTTACTATTTGCCAGGCACCTTCTAACCCCTTTATGTACTCACTTGTGTAACCTCTCTTTTTTTGGATGGTAAAGAATCTGCCTGCAATGCAGGATACATGGATTCGATCTCTGGGTCGGGAAGATCTCCTGGAGAAAGAAATGGCAACCCACTCCAACATTCTTTTCTGGCAAATCCCATGGACAGAGGAGCCTGGTGGGCTACAGTCCATGGGGTCTCAAAGAGTGGGACATGATTAAGCACCTAACACTTTCTTTCACTTGATTTATAATATTGTGTTAGTTTCAGGTGTACAGCTTCAGATCCATTATAGGTTATTACAAGATATTGACTGTAGTTTTCTGTGCTACCCAGTAGGAATATTCTATCTATTTTATACATAGCAGTGTGTATCCATCAATCCCATGCTGTCCGTTCCCCTCCCCTTCCGCCTTTGGTAACCATAAGTTCGTTTTCTTTGTGAGTCTATTTTGTGAATAAGTTGACTTGTATTATTTTTTTTTATATTCCACATATGCATGATATAATATTTGCCTGAGTGAAATAAGTGACTTATGTCACTTCGTATAATAATCTCCAGGTTGATCCATGTTGCTATAAATGGCAATCTCACACTCATCTTTATGGCTGAGTAGTGCTCCATCATGTGTACGTATATATACCATATCTTCTTTATCCATTCACCTGCTGATGGGTGTTTACACTGTTTCCACGTCTTGGCTATTGTGAATAGCGCTGCTATGAACACTGGTGTACATGTAACTTTCCAAATTAGATTAACTCGTATAATTTTTACAACAACTCTGAAAGGCAAGTGTTGCTCCTACTATCACTGTACGACTGACAGGGAAACTGAGGCACAGAAAAGTTAAGCAACTTGCCCAGGATCACAGAACATGTGGGTGTGGTCCCAGCCTCAGGCAGCCCCCTGTGTATCTTCCAAAGACACATTTTTGGAAAATATATTTCTGCAGGTCTCCAACTGACTAATACAAAACAGAATTTTCTTTTTATTATAATATGTACCATACTGGCTAAGAACTCAGATATCAAGCCCCTACTGAGCTTAGGTTCAGAATCTGGCTCTAACTATTCCTGGCTCTGTTGACCTGGGTGAGTTGCTGAATGTCAAATAATTCACTTATAAATTTGGAGGTTATAATACTCTCCTTACAAGGTTGTTGTGGGCAGTGCTCTAAATAACGTAGCAATGCACTTGAAAAATTCCTTGGGCTCGAGTCCAGTTTTGTGAGTGTGGGGCTGATTCATGGTGGTTGGTTACATGGTAGCCTGATCATCTCCATTTATACAAAGGCCAGCATTTAAGGGACTGCTCACTTCTCGCTGGATGACCCCAAACATCCCAGCTCCATGAATAAACAAAACCCCATATTGCTTAAGCTAGTTCCTGAGTTAGTTTTCTGTCCCTTGCAACTAACAGATTCTGGGTTAATTCAAGAGTAACCATGGGAAGAGCAGATATACATACATGCATGCTTTTAAAAAATAATGGAGTATTACTCAGCCATTAAAAAGAATACATTTGAATCAGTTCTAATGAGGTGGATGAAACTGGAGCCTATTATACAGAGTGAAGTAAGCCAGAAGGAAAAACATAAATACAGTATACTAACGCATATATATGGAATTTAGAAAGATGGTAACAATAACCCGGTGTACGAGACAGCAAAAGAGACACTGATGTATAGAACAGTCTTATGGACTCTGTGGGAGAGAGAGAGGGTGGGAAGATTTGGGAGAATGGCATTGAAACATGTAAAATATCATGTAGGAAACGAGTTGCCAGTCCAGGTTCGATGCACGATGCTGGATGCTTGGGGCTGGTGCACTGGGACGGCCCAGAGGGATGGTATGGGGAGGGAGGAGGGAGGGGGGGTTCGGGATGGGGAACACGTGTATACCTGTGGCGGATTCATTTTGATGTTTGGCAAAACTAATACAATTATGTAAAGTTTAAAAATAAAATAAAATTAGAAAAAAAAAAGTCATACGAGATACTTTTTGCTTATCTGTATCAGCAAGCATTTTATAGAACTTTCAAGTGCCAAACACCCTTCTAAGCACTTTAGAAACTTTAACTGATTCAATCTTTTAACAAGTCTCTGATTTTGGTGCCTGTATTAGCCCCATTATACAGATGAGGAAGTATCATTCAGAAAGCTCAAATCATTCATGGCTAAGTTGAATGGGAGGGCCGTAGTCAAAATCAGGTCTGTTTGAGTCCTCTTCTCACTTTCCATTCCTGAGGATGCTGATGTATTTGCTAAATAAGGCATCCTGGAAATCTATGAAGGAGCCAACACCAGCTCTCAGGTGTGCATGCATGCATGAATGCGTGCTCAGTCGTGTCTGACTCTTTGCAACCACATGGACCTCAGTCCACCAGGCTCCTGTGTCCACGGAATTTCCCAGACAAGAATATTCAAGTGGGTTGCTGTTTCCTCCTCCAGAGGATCTTCCTGACCCAGGGACTGAACCTGCGTCTCCTGCATTGGCAAGAGGATTCTTTACCACTGAACCACCTCGTACCTACATCATAAACCTTGTCTCCATGCTGAAATCTCCTGTAAGTGAGCCCTAGGAAAACCTGCATGAATGGCAAACAAGAACTGAAATATTTCCTTCCAGAGAAATCCCACTGCTGCAGAGCCATGACAACACAGATCAAGCTATATTCAGACCAGGACCCAAAAACAGCAACCTGACATCAACCCACCACCGTCCACATCTTCTTTCTAAATAATGTTTGGCAGAGAGTGCTGTTTGCCCCTTCTCCAAATAAAACTCACTGGGCTGGGTCGTTTTGAGGAGCGTATTTTTATGCACACCCACCTATCACAGATCTGAACTCAACAAGTTGGCATTCCATAACATAATTACTGTGTTCGTTCGCATCGCCCCCCAACAATATTGGATAGAGCTCGGGGTGGAAATTCGCAGATTTCAGGGTGGACGGCTGTGTTAGGGTTACAACCCAGACCTCACTTCCTTGGAGACTCCATGGCTGACCTCAAAGCTGAATACTTCTTTTAGGACCGAAATAGAACAAAGGGACAAAAGGGAACGGAAAGATTTAAAATTAGGATTAAAAAAAAAAAGAAAAAAAGAAAAGGAAGCTTGGCACTGGAGTGGCCTTCGTTAAACCGCTTGAAACTTACCAAGGATGCCCAACTTTTGCTGTGGTTTATCCCCATATGTTCCCACACTCCCTCTGAGACCTAACTTTTGCAGGCGCTATTTATCATTCTGGCTAGCGGTGTGCTCATCTGCCTACCATGCTAAGCAGCCCTCGTTGTTATTTTTATAATTACTGGGAGTCTTTTTCATGTTGCACTCCGCCAGAATCCCAGCTCACCACACACCTGCTATACTCAGAACACATGGAGAGCAGTCGGGGAGGGTCTCACAGTAAAGAAAAGGGGAAGATGGCCTTCCTGCTCACAATGAAAAGCAAAATCAGGAATAAAGAAGCCCCTGGGTACCATTTTTTTTTTAAGGCTATACTCGGGGCCAGCTTGTTCTCAAACACTCTATGCTCATTGAAGATAATGTTTATTAGAATAAATGCTGCACTTTTTTTAACAAATATAAATTCCTTTTGTCATTGCAGTGACCACAGCGCATATCATCATCCCCGTTTTATAGATGAGAAAACTAAAACAAAGAAAGGCAACTTGCTAGTGGGCATACGTGATGGCAAGGGGCAGATTTGGACCTGTGCAACTGTTCTACTAGACTGCGTTCTCATCAGCATCACCACCATCACCAAAATCAGCATCCTTGCCATCCCTATTGTCACCACCATCACCACCACCAGCACCTTCACCACCATCAACACGACCACCATCATCACTCAGAGCATCACACTCGCCCCACTACACCACCATCGCCATCAGTTCCTCCCCTGCTATCACTACCAGCATCAGAACCAGCACCACCAGCACCATCACCACCCTCACCACTATCACGACCAGCATTAGGACCACCACCACCATCACCACCTCCATCGCCACCATCAGGACCAGCATCTCCACCACCATCACCACCTCCATCACCACCATCAGGACCAGCATCTCCACCACCAGCACCATCACCACCACCGCCACCGGTAAAATCATTCCTGAGCTCTCATTTGCCAGGGGCTGTTGTGGGTGCTGTACAGATCACCTCAGGCCGTGATCATGACAACCCCACGTTACTGGCCCTGCTAATACCTCTATTTCACAAATGTAGAAACGAAGCTCCAGAGAGGTTAAGAGACATGCCCACTTAGCTGGTCAGAGGCCCGTAAGATTCATAATGGTTTAAAGATCCAGAGCCACTTCTGCCGGACACCAACAGGAATGCACGTAACTCCCGAGCTCCCCTGACCAGACGTGGGGGACAGAGGCATTGCTCCTGGGACATTTCATCCAACTAGCTCTCTACTCCTCACTCAGTTATTTCAGAAGTCTGCTGCTAAGAGGGGAGAGGTCACACTGTCAATGTGGGTGCCATTCTGTGTGGTAACTGCTACCAAACCAGGTGTGGGCCCAGCCGCTGAGACTCAGAGCCCTGGCCAAGTAGACTCCAGGGAGCACAGGCTGGAACTGGCTTGTAACTCTCTTCGGTGAAGCCCCCTGTATTCAAGGGCGGTGCCTCTTGAGACATTACCATCCTCCCCCAGCTCTCAGATGCCCCGCCCTGCAGGATATTACACATGCTCGCCTTTGGCTGAATACTTGCAGCAGGGGGTGGAGAATGTCACAAGGAATATCAGGCTTATTTTTCAAACTTTTCCCTCCTGTCCATCTCTTGTATCAACTCCCAGGGACCGTCATCTTGCGTCTGAATTATTGCAGCAGCTTCCCACCTGAGCCTCTGCTTTCAATCTCCTCCCCTGCTAGTCTTGACTCCACAGAACAGCCCAACTGGTCTTTTTAAAGGCTAAATTCAATCATACTTGCCCCCTGCTTAAAGACCCTTTGTGGGGAAGGAGAGGGTGAGACAAATTCAGACAGTAGCACTGAAACATATCCATTACCATATGTAAAACAGGTAGCTAGCGGGAAGCTAGCGCAAGGGAGCTCAGCCTAGTGCCCTGTGATGACCTAGAGGGGTGGGTGGAAAGCTCAAGAGAAAGGGGATATGTACCCATTTATGGCTGATTCATGTTGTTGTCAGGCAGAAACCAACAAAACATTGTAAAGCTATTATCCTCCAATTAAAAGTACATTTTTAAAAAAGACCCTCTGCGTTCGTCTTTTTTATTTTTTCTTTGTATTTCTCTTGGATTAAAATCCACCCCCACATGGATGCTTCTAAACCCCTGTGGCTTCTGGCCCCTGTCTGTCTCTTCTGCCCTAACTCATTGTCCTGCAGGCTCCCTGGCCTTCCTCGGCGTCCCCTGAGATCACCCAGCTCGGGACACACACACTCTGTGTGCATGGTCTCCCCACGCACCTCTCTGTCCACTTCCTACTTGGTCTCAGCCTGAATGCAGCTTCCTTAGAAGGAACACTCTTCACCTTTGAATCCAGCCCTTTTTGTTTTCTGTGACCCTTCTTTCAGACCCCAAAACTTGCGATACCGATGTATACAGTGATCGCTAACCTCAACACACTGTGAGCTCCATGAAGGAAAAAATGACGTGGGTTGTTCCTTCCTGTGTCTCTTTAGGGACTGACCTCATTTCTGAGGCAGCGCAGAGGCTATGTAAACATTTGTTGAATGAGTGAGCAATTGAATTAATTATTAACCAATTACTTAAGTGAGAGAATGAGGTCTGAGCCAGTCATTATGGGTGACACACGCTTTCTTGTAGATGACTCGGTGAGTCTCCGCAATAGATCATGAAGTGTGAGGAACAGTCTACAAATGGCCAGTCTTCTCCGAGAGTCTGGGATAAACTTTGATAAGTCTGTCTCACGTGTCAGGCAAGAGTTGTCTTATGTAATATAGTAATTGCTGGCTTGAATTAAAGACAGCATTATTTTGGAGAGTTGTTCTTTTTCTGATTTTAAAAATGAAGGATCCATCTCTTATATGAACACATCTCTTTTATATCATCTTCTTGGCATGCTACACGATTAAGGAGGAAATGTGATTTGACTTGGAGGTGGGGGGTGGGATTGGACATTTCCACAAAGCCAAGAAAAGCTATCAGAATAAAGGGCTGTTTATTTGGGTGAATCACCAGCTTTGCACAAATCCCAAGTGCTAATTGCATAATGGGTCTTTACAAAATGCCATAATACGGGTTCGGCTGGTGCCTCTGTTTTTGGTTTGAAAAATAGATTGTTTAATAACCCATCAAAGCTATATGTAAACCGGGTAAACAATGGAGCAGATGTTGACTCCTGTCTTGTGCCTCGTAGACATAATTAAAGACAATGAGACACTCACGAATGCAGAGAACGGAGGGCAAACACAAACACAAAAATCAGTACAATATGAATGGAAGCTGTGTGTGCTGGACACCTGCTTGCTTAGTGCAAACGCTGTATCATATTTCCTGTGATGGCAAACGGCTGTACCGTCCTTTATTTACTTATGTAAATATGTACTCTCTGTTCTCCACTTCTCAAGAAGATGAGAATGGGAAAGGTAGTCTTTGCAATTGAATATTCGTGTCCATTTCATGACTGCTGACTAAGACCCTGGACAGTTTCAAAAAACGTTTTCTCATTTTCTCATAAGCCTCAATGTGAAAAAGAACCAGTTAGCCAAAACGTTCCCATCTCTAAAAGAAATTAAAGCCCCGGTTTGAGTGGGGGTTGGTTGCAGCTTTATTCATTTGTCTCTGCGTTCAATCTTTCATGCATTATTTAGGGAATCTACTAAACTGACATGTTTATTTCCTAAAATCCTTACATCTCTTTGTTGTTTTTTTTTTCTTTGTTGTTTTTTTAAAGTCAGGTGCATTTCTATAAAATCAAACTTTCATCTTATGGTAAAAAGAAGCCTGTTGGATAGCATATGTAAAGTATGATCCTAATTTTCTTAGTATTCTGTTTTCCCCTCAAACTCCTACTCAGATCTCTGTTAGTTGTTATCAATCAGTTCTATAGGGGAAGAAATAAAACCACATGCAAAATGAAATGAATGATACAATGAAGAGAACATACATGCAATATCCCCTCTACCCCTTCCCCCCAGAAATTCAGGACTTTTCTCTATGGATGCCTTGAAAAAGGAATGGACGGTGGTAAATACACCATGTGACTATACCATTTTCCCCCTTTAATTAGGAACAAACACACACACACACAAAGGAGGGATTAAAATTCGCTTTTTGTGGCTCACTAGAGAGGAGAAAGTTTCCAAGATCCAGAATTCTCAATTCAGAAAATAAATATCTTCCCTCAGCTTTAAAATGAAGCCAAGTCCTTTTTCTGTGAATAATTTAAGAAAAAAAAAGTAAAGCCTCAAAAATCCCATTGTTTAAAGAACACAGGTTGTCCTGTTGACTTGTAGTGAAGGAGGATTCTGTCTTTAGCACACTCGCCATCTCCCTGGCCTGTCATCTTTGAGGGCATGAAGGAAGCAGGTGGTTCTAGTGTGGCCTGCATCTCTTTATGCTAATAAAACGGTGTCAGCCCATTTTCACAGACAACACCATAAAGCTCAAACGCCAAATGGTAAACAAATAGGACCCTGACACCACTGCGAAACAAACGAATCAACCCAGAAACACCTTAGATGGCACCCCCTCCTTCATTCATTCTTCCTAGGAAGGCAGTGGAGATGCCCCGAGGTGGACTTGATTACATCCACTACACACACACACACACACACACACACACACAGGCAGAAGCTCAGGAAGGTTGTAAAGCACTAAATTCTTCTGATTGATGAAGCAGTCTCCACTGCATTGAGGAAAACAGCCTGGTGAGCCCAGATCCCACCTCCAGAAATTCCTTTATTAACAAGACCGGCCCCGCACGTGAACAAAAGCAGTGGCTTGGGGTGTATAAATCATTAATACGGTGCCGGGCAGTGACTGCATCTCCTGGTTGGAGAGCTGCTCAGCACAGGGGGGATCTGGGGATCGGAACTGGCAGTAGAGACAGGCAGGCCACTCTTCTCCCAGCGCTCGCCATCAGCTCTCTCCCGCCGGCTCACCGGCTCCCCAGCTCAGCCCCCACCCCTGGGTGACAGCCTCCACGTGTGCTGTCATTGTTTCAACAATCATCAGAATGACTTAAAATGGCAAAAAGCTTCCAAGTCGAGACATCTCTGGACTCTTTGCCTTTTTGACATGTTTTGCCTTGAAAAGGAAAAAGAAACAAGGGTGTGGTTAGGTGCAGAGGGATGGCCTAACTGAAGTGGAGGTGTATCGGGGGGACCAGTGCCCTGCAGGGCAAGTGGGCGGTCAAGGAGACAGCACAAACCCCAGAGCTCAGAAGCCTGGTTCTGGAGGGAGACGTGTGTGAGACAGTCTGTGTGTGTGTGTGTGTGTCTGTGTCTGTGTGTGTGTGTGTGTGTGTGTGTGGCACGTGCCTTAGTTACTCAGTCCTGTCCGACTCTTTGCACCCTATGGACTGTAGCCTTCCAGGCTCCTCTGTCCATGGGATTCTCTGGGCAAGAATACTCGAGTGGGTTGCCATGCCCTCCTCCAGGGGATCTTTCCGACCCAGAGATCGAACCCGGGTCTCCCACACTGCGGGCAGATTCTTTACCTTCTGAACAACCTGGCAAGCCCCTGGAGAGAGCCAGTCTGGTTTTAAGTATGGGCTCTTCAGCACACACACACACACACATATACACACACACACAACCTTTCATCTACGCCTCCCATCTTAAAAATAAAAAAAGAAAGAAAAAATATTTCATATTCCTATCAATTCCCCTGGAGGCCTTTTGTGGGGGATTAAAAGACATAATCCATGTAAAAGGGCTTAGTTTCACGTGCTTGTCATAAAGCACAGAAAAGTTACTATTTCATTATTTTTTATCATTTTTTCATCATCCTCTGCCTTGAAACCGGCTGGATGCTCTGCTTATCCACAAGACCTAACAAGCCGCATCTCCAGCTTTTAGGGGAGTCTCACTCTTTGAATGGAACTGAAAGGAGACTGAAAAAAGAAAAAAAGAGTTCTCAAGAATCCTGAGTACTGTGTTCTAAACGGAGACCCCTAGTGGAAGGTTGTGCCATCGCACCCTGAAGAGAAGGACTTTTCCACTTGGCTGTTCATTGCTAACACTTGGGGCTTTGGGAGGGGGGATGGTGAGGCAGAAGGGAGGAAGCAAAAAAGCTTTACACAGATTATTTGGATGAGAGAACCTGTCAGAGGGTTTAAGTGGAGACGATCGATAAACCCAAAGCCCAGGCTTTTACACGAGGTGCTTTTGCATTTCCAGAAATTCCAGGAGTGGTTCAGATGAGAGGGATGTGAGGCTGGGAACCCCTAAGCTCTGTCCTTTGCTTCAGAACAAACAGGACACACAACGGGAAAGACTAGACATCTGTTTAAGGAAACTGGAGAAAGCAAGGGAACATTTCATGCAAAGATGGGCATGATAAAGGACAGAAACAGTAGGGACCTAACAGAAGCCAAAGAGATTAAGAAGATGTGGCAAGAATACACAGAAGAAGAACTGTAAAAGAAAAAATGGTCTTAATGACTGGATAACCACGATGGTGTGGTCACTCACCTAAAGCCAGACATCCTGAAGTGCAAAGTCAAGTGGGCCTTAGGAAGCATTACTATGAACAAAACTAGTGGAGGTGATGGAATTCCAGCTGAGCTACTTAAAATCCTAAAAGATAATGCTGTTAAAGTGTGGCACTTAATATGTCAGCAAATTTGGAAAACTCAGCAGGGGCCACAGGACTGGAAAAGGTCAGTTTTCATTCCAATTCCAAAGAAAGGCAATGCCAAAGAATGCTCAAACTATAGTACAACTGCACTCATTTCACATGCTACCAAGGTTATGCTCAATATCCTTCAAGCTAGGCTTCAAAGTATGTGAACAGAGAACTTCCAGATGTACAAGCTGGATTTAGAAAAGGCAGAGGAAACAGATATCAAATTGCCAACATCCGCTGGATCATAGAAAAAGCAAGGGATTCCAGAAAAAACATCACTTCTGCTTCACTGACTACACTAAAGCCTTTTACTATTTGTATCACGAAAAACTGAAAAACTCTGCAAGAGATGGGAATACCAGACTACCTTACCTATCTCCTGAGAAGGTCAAGAAGCAACAATTACAACCTGACATGGAACAACTGACTGGTCCAAAATTGGGAAAGGAGTAAGACAAGACTGTGTATAGACACCTTGTTTATTTAACTTATATGCAGAGTACATCATGCGAAATGCTGGGTTGTGTGAATCACAGGCTGGAATTAAGACTGCCGGGAGAAATATCAACAACATCAGATATGCAGATAATACGACTCTAATGGCAGAAAGTGAAGAGGAACTAAAGAGCCTCTTGATGAGGGTGAAAGAGGAGAGTGAAAAAGCTGGCTTAAAACAGCATTCAGAAAACTAAGATCATGGCATCCAGTCCCATCACTTCATGGCAAATAGACGGGGAAAAAGTGGAAACAGTAACAGATTTTCTTTTCTTCAGCTCCAAAATCACTGTGGACATTGACTGCAATCACAAAATTAAAAGACACTTGCTCCTTGGAAGAAAACCTATGACAAACCTAGACAGCATATTAAAACAGAGACATCACTTTGCCAACAAAGGTCCGTACAGTCAAAGCTATGATTTTTCCAGTAATCATGTATGGATATGAGAGTGGGATCATAAAGAAAGCTGAGCGCTACAGAATTTATACTTTCAAATTGTGTTGGAGAAGGCTCTTAGAGTCCCTTGGACTGCAAGGAGATCAAACCAGCCAATCGTAAAGGAAATCAACCCTGGATATTCATTGGAAGGACTGATGCTGAAGCTGAAGCTCCGATCCTCTGGCCACCTGATGCGAAGAGTTAACTCATTAGAGAAGACCCTGATGTTGGAAAAGATCGAAGGCAGGAGGAGAAGAGGGTGACAGAGGATGAGATAGTTGGATATCTATCCTCAGATAGTCAAGACAGCATCACTGACTCAATGGACACGAGTGTGAGCAAACTCCAGGAGACAGGGGAGGACAGGGAAGCTGGTGTGTTGCCGTCTACAGGGTCACAAAGAGTCGGGCAAGACTTAGCAACTGAACAACAGCAAAGAGGACACGATGACACATATGCCCTCTGGCAGGACAGATCCAGGATCTAAAAATGCACATGTCAGCTGGACCGTCCATCCCCAGACTGGGACATTTGCCCAGGCATCAGTCAAGGACCCGGCCATCACCAAGCCCCGGAGGGACTCCCTGGACTCTCCCAGGGACCATCTTCACTTTAGCCAGCTCCCACCCAAGGGAAGCTTATGGGAATTAACTTGAAAGAGTGGCTCAGGTTTCCTGCATCCAGAACAAGGACATTCTGAATAGAAATAAGTGAAGCCCCTGCAGTGCGATTCTGTCAGTTTTTGAAAGTAAATAGCTTTGCTACCGACAGGAGCAAGACGATGTTTAATTCCCCTCCTCCTGTCACAGAGCATTAATTGAGTTGTGCAGCCACTTTACAAGGCGGTACCACCAGCAGGACTTCCAGGGGTCGGGAGAAAAAAGTGGAAGAAAGCCAGGACAGGTAGGAGGAACCAAGGGACCCGAGAGGGACCCCTACTCCCTACATGCCTCGTGTGCGTCCTTGTCAAGCCACTGGGGCATGTATCATGTTGACGTGGGAGAAATGGAAAACAAAAAATGATGTTGGATAAACAGATGCTACTTCTTTTAACACAGGTATTCATTCATTCTTTCATTCACTTTTTAATAAACAGCCATTGGCCGCTCACCCTGTCCCAGATGCTGTGCTAAGGATTCGATTTAATCTTGCAAAGAGCAGTATGAAATAGTTATTCTTACCCCTATTTTTTTTTCACAGAAGGCAATTAAAGCCCCTGAATCACGTTAAGCAACTTGCTCGATCCAGTTGGATCAGCTAATTGAGTAACAGAGCTGGGATAAGCCTTCCGCTCACCACTTCTGTCCTACATACAGCTCCGGAGACACCAGTTCTTTCAAAGTAGGCTTTGCAAAAGAGCTGACACCAACTGGTTCTAAAATAATGTCGGTTCCTCAACTGAATTTTGGAAGGATCTTGAGATGGGCACTTGGAGACTGCGACGTGTCCACCCCATCATTCCTTCTGCTTCTTTGGACCCAGATGTTGTTCACTGTGTGGGAGAAGGACCCATCCGTTGGGGAGGGGGTACCTCTCGCCTCTCACTCCTGCCTAAGGGCAGAGCTCGCCCCATGCCTAGAGAAAGCAGAACCATCTAAAGGAACAGCTGGGGTATTCACTGCTGTTTTCGATAAGGAGCATCTAGTCCTCGAGGTGAGTCCTGGGCAAACATCAGATGCCAAAAAAGAAAATGCTCATTACGACTGAAACTTTTGTGCATTTACTCATCAGGGCTGGGAAATCTGAGGCTCCGAAATCCTATGGCTGCCTGTACTTTGTTCCACGGCTGCAAAGGTAAAAAAAAAAGGAAAAAGTCATTACCTCCCTAGGAACACATACTCACCTTCTGAATGCCTTTTTTTTTTTTTAAACTCTGGCTCCAGTTCCTAATTTTGATTCTATGTGTGTTTAACCACAACATAAAGAACAGGATGAAAAGAGGGGGAGGCTTTTCCTCACCAGTTAGAGTGTCAGAGGCCCAAGCTCCACATTCTGCCCAGTCCCACCAACTCAAAGCCCCCAGTGTTAAATATATGGCTACAGACATTAAATATGGGCTTCCCAGGGGGTGCAGTGGTAAAGAATCCACTTGCTAATGCAGGAGATACAAGAGAATTGGGTTTGATCCCTGGGTTGGGAAGATCCCCTGAGAAGGAAGTGACAACCCACTCCAGTATGCTTGCCTAGGAAACCCCATGGGCAGAGGAGCCTGGCATGCTACAATACATAGGGTCGCAAGAGTCAGACACGACTGAGCACCCAGGATAGCATAGAGATGCTAAATATATGACTATATATTTCTTCTACTGTGGACTCTTGACTACTGCTCTGGCAAAGAGGACAAGAGGTGACGCAGAGAAAACTAGAATTTTGCTTTTCGCAAATTGGGTCGGGAGGAATGAGCCATTCCAGGCCAGGCATGGAAGGGGATTCCTAGGAAAGCCAATGGACCAAGACAGTGTTAAGCAAAGCGTGGCACTGCATGAATAGTTCACAAGATGGCACCGGGATGGACAACTGAATGAACCCTCTGTGAGGATGGGGTTGTGGTGGGGGGGCTTTTTTGTTCTAGAAACAATCGAGATCAGCTGGCCCCTAACAGGAGCTCAAAGACTGAATGAATGAACATGTGAATAAACAGATACTTCAATGTACAAGTATTTCAATGTCTATTGGGAAAAATACTATCACAGCTGTAATATGATGGGATGTCTTGATTCATTTATTAGTGTGTTTATTTGGGGTTTAGACAGTCTACTTTGAAGTTCAACACATAAGTGAATACTAAGTAGATATCAACTGTTGTTGATGAGTGAATTGGCAAAAATTAGGAAAGGGATGCTTGAATAACATTTGAGAAACTCTGGGCCACATTCATTGTTTTTGATGTAACAAGGCCACTCACTGTCTAAGTACCATGATAGGGTCTTGACAGAAGACACCAGCAAGACTCTTGGAGCTCCACAACGAATGTCTTACTTAGGGCTTCCGTCAAAAACCTCTCTCCACTTGCAATCGCAAAACCTGTCTCCAAGGGTCCCACAGAACAACTCAGGAGTGGTTTTGTCTTGATTGTTCACTGGACACTCATTTCTGTCTTTTCTCCTTTTTTCAATGTGGCCCAAGAGGGTAACAGGCTTCCCTGATGGCTCACATGGTAAAGAATCTGCCTGCAGTACAAGAGACCTGGGTTTGATCCCCAAGTCAGGAAGATCCCCTAGAGAAGGGAATGGCAACCCACTCCAGTATTCTTGCCTACAGAATTCCTTGGACAGAGGAGCCTGGCGGGCTACAGTCCGTGGGGTCGCAAAGAGTCAGACACAACTGAAGGGACTAACACACACACACTCATACACACACACACACACACACTCATACACACACACACACTCATACACACACACACTCATACACACACACACTCATACACACACACACACACACACACACACACACACACACACATCTTTTACATACAGGCTTCCCAGGCGGTGGTGCCATTGGTAAAGAATCCTCTTGCCAATGCAGGAGACACAAGAAACCCAGTTTTGATCTCTGGGTTGGGAAGATCGAATGGAGAAGGAAACAGCAACCCAGTGTTCTTGAAGGGAAATCCCATGGACAGAGGACCTGGAGGGCTACCGTCCATGGGGTCGCACAGAGTTGGACATGATGGAGCAACTAACACTTTCCAGAGGGTAACAGAAGCCGCCTGCTATCCACAGAGACCACCGCACTGGCAGCTGACCCAATTCCACCACTTACTGTCTCCCTCAGTCGCTTACATCCTCTTTTGCAGACAAGGCAGGTGGACTTGCTCTTCTCCATTCATTCCTGAAACACCTTTCTCAACAACTCACACATCCCCAAATCCCTTATCCTCAGGTCAGGAAAATCATCACTTTCCTCCTGGGATTCACACTGACCCAGCCATCAGCTAAAGCCCAACAACCAATAACTGCTGCTGATCCTCACCCATCACCCCGTTTATTTCCTGCACAGCACTCTCCATGATCTGAAAACACCTCTTGATCCACTTACTTCTGCACCATCTACTCTTTTACTAGAATGTCAGCTCCAGGGTGGCGGAGATCTTCCCTAACCATTGCGCGGTATCATCCTTGATGCTTGGAAACCATGTTTTGCGTGGACAGATGAAAGATTGGATGATTGGATTTACACACATGTAAATGTGTGTAAATCATGTGTAAATCATGATTTACACACGTGTAAAAAGCATGGACAGTCACTGCCTCCTCTGGCTTATAAATACATTCCTCCTCTCGCTTCTCAGGTTCAAATGCATTCACTCATTCATCCATTGCACATTTTATTTTAGTTGGACAACTACTATGTCTCAGACTTTCTTCTAGGCATGGTAGGTAGAAGAGAACAGAAATGGAGGCATCTCTGCCACCATCTTGCGTGCAGTCTAACAGGTCAGGACAAGCCGAGCAAAACTCCTTCTAAACCATCTGATGCTTAACAAATATTACGAGTAAAACTAACACGATATTTACTTTAACAAATATTAAAAGTAAATTAACAAGAGAGCACTCAGAAGTAGGGTCCCGGGCAATAACAGAACATCATCATCTTTTGCCCTTTTCCAGCCGAGATCCATCAGTCAGGGCCACAGTATGCCAGGAAGAGCAGAAACAGCAATGAAACCCTTTTTTCCCCAAGCTGTTTCAGGAACCAGAAAGTTTTAACCACAGAAGCACTTTCCCAAGCCTATAACAGGCTCGAGAATGGAACTGAGGGTCCTTTGGAAAAACCCTTCTCTAGGAGTTTCTTCCTACAGGAGGTCTGCTTGTTGCCCCCAGCTCGCCTGCACTCAGCGTGGTTGAAGGGCCGAGGCAAAAGCCCTCCTGAGCTATTGTGTCTGAGAGCTCACCCCACCTGACGCAGCCCCTCTGGACAGGGCCAGGCCAGGCCAGCCACATCAGGTAGATAGTCCCAGAGGAAACGCCCAGCCCTGCCAAGTTCTCGTGGGGCAGCGCACAGGGAAGAGGATAACTTTACTGATGAATGGAATTTTCTTTGCCTTTCTTCAATGAATTAAACAGCACACTGGGACACCTCTCCCCGTCCATCAAAAAGGTCTCTACAGAAGGGGCGATTACGCCCACACTTTGTCATCTCTGCTCATTCACAGGACAACCTCCTCTGCGTGTCGCGCCGACGAACCAACCTGATTTTGTTTACAAGGCAGCAATTTCTCTTCCAGAAGACTATTATTTGCCTGACAAACGACACTGTTTTCATCCGGCCAAATATGAATAAACAAGCATTACGTTTTCTCTTGGGGGCAGAGAGCCTGGTTAAATGAATCAGAAAACCTTAAAAAAAAGATTGTCTACCCTCCGTCCATCAGTTACTGGACAATTACTCAAGGGCCGGCTGCAAGGAAAACAGATGGCGTGAGTGTTAATAGGATGGGCTTTCTGGACTCGGGTAAAGGCAGAAGCCGCCGGGTGTCTGTTCTGACACGGGGAACCGCCACGACATGGCAGACAGAGCTGCCGAACGGCGCAGGACTCGGGTCTCTGGACTGACGGACGCTTACGGTTTTCAGGAGTGAATGCTGGATGAAATATTCTCCAGGCTGACATGGCCCAAGGAACCCTGTAGTGCTTCCCCACCCTGCTTCACCACAGATCCCTAAAAAAGGAGGAAAACAGAGGGTGAGCCTCGGCCCACCTGAGATATGGGTCTTTTATATGGCAGACAAGAGCCCAGTACTTCATGTCTTTCCCCCTTCATTGGAAAAATCGGAGAAACTAGGAAAATTGGTTAATTAGCCAGTTTATGACACACGGTCTCTCTACAAAGAGACACGAGGTCCTCGGTTCTATCAGAGAGCCACCCAGGCTTGGGCAGAAGCTCATTCCAGCCACTTAAATTCCTTAAACAATTCAGACATGAAGATAATCTATCCTAATTCTTTTCTGCATTATTGACACTATTGACTCCCCCCGATCCACAGCACGATCTAATAAATCAACACGGGATTAAGCCGAGAAGAAAGAAGGTGATAAAATGCCATTTGGTCCTCTATAAATCATCAGACGAAGCAGCACAAGGTAAGTAACTAGAATGAGAATTGAACTTCTCTGCACACCATCATTGTTACGGCCTCCCTAGCGTGTCCCAAATTTATAACCGCAGCAGGTGCATGGGGGTGAGCGCCCCCCACCCCCCACCCCGTCCCCACTGCCTTGGTGTAAGAGCCATCTTCCTGGCGACTCGGAGCTGAGATCCGCTTTCTAATTAAAGACAGAAAAGGGTTGATATGCAGGTTTCAGTTCAATCGCTTTCGATCTGAAGGTGTCCATGGTGAGCAATGACTTCATTTACCAGGAATTACCCTTTGTACAAACCACTTCACTATTTAAAACAAACCACATGGATCATCATTAAGTGGGGAAAAATGACCGATCGGATATTGACAGTGGCACCGTCCACTGCAGGGGACCCCCCCCCGCCCCCCTTTTAATGTAGAATTTAAGCATTTGACTTGTTTTCACATTGAAGCTGATAAAAAGGTTCTCAGTGAAAAGGATCTGACAGATGAGAAGCTTTCTTAGAACAGGACTGGGAGACACTGATGGGGGTTTAGGAAGTGGGGAAAATGAAGTTAATATGCTACTGATCCTCTCCCAGAGAGTTAGTACTGAGTGTAAAACAGCTCTAGGGGAAGTGTGGCATGCAGTGTGAGTCAGGCAACAGCCCTTGTCCATTCTGTCCATACGCTTACCATACCTAACCATGCAATGCTCTTTGGCGCACACCCTGTGTGACTTTAGGATAGACATCAAGCATCTCTTGGTGTTTTTTTTTTTTTTGTTGTTGTTATGACGAATGTGTGTGTGTGTGTGTGTGTGTGGTTGTTTTCTATTTCTCTGCGAAAAACACTACCTATTCTCTTTTGACCTGGCTTGTAGTAAGCCCCTGAAAATTCTGAATCTGTATTCAGAATTTTCCCTCCAAGTCAGACTGTTGAAATGGCTACCTGCTTTGGAAAGCTGGGCAGATTCTGTACTGGGGAGGTGTGAGTTTGAAGTTCACTTGGGAGAAGTAGATTCACCATCAATGAAGACACCAGATAAAGATGCTGCAGTGTGTCAAGAATGGAGGCTGAAACAGAAACTTGCCCTAGAGGGCAAGACCAAACCCAGAACTGTTACAAAGCTCGCCTGTCCCTTCCACCTTAAAAATGGTCCAGGGCCCCAAGATCGCCGCTCCACCCTAGAGGAATACAGATGTGGGTACATCTGTATGTGATGACATCATTGGCCTCGAGATCTAGATGCCAAAGGACCACTTGACATGATCCCAACCGTAGTAACATCTCTAATGTGAAAAGAGAGGAGAAAAAGGAAAAAAGAAACAAATTGTAACTGTAGGAAAATACCCACCTAAAGCAGAGTCACTGGGGAATAGCAATCAATGAAATGGAATAAGTCAAATAATTTCGACACCACAGTTGCCTCTTCTTTGGCCTGAATAAACAAGTTTGTTTTCTTTTTTGTTTTTTTGTGGCAAAATGGTTATGTCGTTTTCACTTGGTCATTCAGGCTAAACACGATGCTGAGGTATCCAGATTGATTTTTGCTTTTATGAGTTGTCTTAGGAACAAATCTGGGAGGGTTTAGGAAGAGAGGTGAGATGTCAAGGCTAAGGCAAAGAAAACGGATGACGAAGTCATTTTCCTTCAATACTGGATGAGAAATAAGCACCATCAGAAGCTTCATTCCAGGAAAATGTATTTTAAGGAGGACTCAGGGGCCCCTAATTAGAGTGTGTGCCTTTAGAAAACAGAATGATAATGCTTCCAAAATAAGAGTCGTGTTTTAATTATGGTCTTATGTAACTGGTGATCTGAATGATCAAGACTCCTGAAATATGTTTATTTCTAAATAATAATAAAAGAAAAATGTCTCCAATGAAAGTGTCCTTTATCATCAATATGGCCCCATCCAGCCATCTGATCAGCTTTGAAAATACAGATTTAGCCCTCCGGTCATCAAAATTAAATAGAGATACAGTGATAGTTATAGATTAATAGCAGATAGAAAACACTGTAGAGTCGTACAATAGGAGATGTATAGATGGTGACAGTAAGTGGTTCGTGGAGACTGACGTGAACTCTTTCACACCCTTCATCAGCCAACTGTCCGGACTGCTAAATAAAAGCAATGACAGGAGACGTGTCCACAGACTATCACGCCAGCTGTGGTGAGGAGAGGTGACCTGAAGATAAAGCTCTCCCACCCTGAGAGGGAGCCTTTAGCGAGGTGGAATGTATGGCTGGAAAACCTGGTTCTCAACCTGACAGGCAAAAATACATGTCTGCCTGACCATACTTCAGGCATGAAATGAAACTCAGGAAAAATGCACACACACAGACACACACACAGATACACACACCGCATTCCGATGCATGTCGGCATCACCTTATCAGGGCTTTCATAGAAAGCATTATAAGCCCTGTCAGAGATTGGCAAGAGGGTGCCTTCCACGGTGCGTGTCAAAGCCCACCTTCATCTACTGCCATATGGAACCACAATGCTGATTCGGTCACTTCTAAACATGTGTGATGGCTGCCAAGATCCCCCTTGAACCACCCTTTTCTAGAGCAGGAATGTTTCTCCCCCTCCTCCATAGACACTGCCTGACTGATGTTAAAAACCCCTGCCTTCCTCCTAGATAACTTGTCCTTTTCAAGGCAAGAATAACCTCTCATTCAAAGTCACTGTCTTCTTTCCTAAGTTGTGCCCCCCAAAGCAAAGCCATTTAACAATCAGAAGGAAGAAACATGAATTTATTCTTAAAAACAAAAAAGAAACATGCATAAAGAAACCGTGAGCACACTGAACACTTTGTAGTATTTTACTTGCTAGGTAATGCTTCTCAAATTGATTAATAAACAACAGGAAAGAAGTGAGTACGGTAGGCAAGAGATCAGCTCATATTAATAATTTGATTAAATTCAGCTGAGGTTTAGCATTTGTAGAAAGCTCCTTAGGAGACTCTTCTGGTGGGTAACTGGTATAAAACACACACACCCAACACACACACACACACACACACACACTCACAGCAAAGGCACAGAAATGGTAGAAGCAGATGAATCACATCATATGTTACCAATAACCTCTTGGGAAATGTTTCCTGGCACAACTTACTTAATGACAAACGGGATAAAACACTATTTAAAAGGATAAACCAGTTTGGCCCTAAGATAGTAAAACAACGAGAAAAATAAAAAAAGGTTGTTCTCCAAAAGACATGAAAGAGAAAACGCGACCAAGAAATATTTTTTTCTGGAGGCAACCAACTTGATGACAAATTACCCAGATGTTCAAAGCAGAATCTTGACATTTTATGAATACGCAGGGTCTTTGGAGCACGAGGCCCCTTGGAACACTTGTAAAGGAAGTTTAGTCAACCACAACCACACACATTTAACACATGAGACTCTTGAAGGGAGTCAGTGGAAAAACAGATTAAAAGACTCCAAGCAGGTTAACTCTTCCTAGAGCAGGATCCGTGATCCTAGGAAGGGAAAAGGATTTCTTCAACTCTGCCAGTTCACATCCACAAGCCCTGTCCAGTGAGACAGAGCTGGGCTACTCACCCCACAAGGCAATACTGAGCCTGTTTCCCAAACCTTGGAACCAAGTTAAGCGGTCACCCTACTAGTGAAAAAAGGGGGGGAAAAGAAGGTCAGAGGGAAACACCCAGAGAAAGACAAGAGAGTGAAAGATTCTGAAATAGACACAGAATGGAAAATAAAACGCAGAACTCATCAACAAGACCGTTAAGGGAGCGTGGGGGGCGGGGGGAGCCTTTTTCCATGCCAACAAAGACTGCATCCTAAACCACTAGCCTTCATCACAGCATCCCCTGTGAGTTTACACGCAGGTTCCGGGGGCTGACACGCTCCAGAAAGCCGAAGGCTTGGGTCCCCCGCGGGCGGAACATAGCACAACCCAGACAAACTTAAGGAAACAAAAATACTCAGCACCTACCCACCGACATATATGTTTTTTGCACTCCTTATTAAAGCGGCTGAATGAAAACTCCAGACACCCAAATGCCTCCGCAAAGACCCAAACTCTTAGCATCAAAGAGGTCTTAGGCTCATATCGCCACTGGACGCACGGACACGAGAAAGAATGCGAGTGATTAAAAAAAAAAAAAGTTTGCAATTTTAAACTCCCGATACCCAGGTTCAGAATCAGGCGTTCAAAGTACCCAGAAAGCAGCAAACACAGCCAGGCGCGGGGTGTCCGGGCTCCACGGAGAACTAGGGGCTCCGATTCCCACCCCTCCGGTCCACACGCAAGCATTCCCCGTTCCCCAAACCCATCCAAGGTACCAGAGCGCTTCCCAACGACTCGGGTACCCAGGCCGCCGCCGCCGCCGAGCCCCAGGGAAGCAGCCACCGAGGGAAGAAACGCGCGCCTTACCTGCTGTAAGTACATAAAAGTCAAGGCACACGAGAGCTGGGGACACATGCCCACGTTGGGGAGCGCCACGCAGGTGGCCCCCGTCAGAGGATGCTGCATACTGGCGCCCGCCGAGCACGAGTGGGCACGCTCGCATGCAATCGCCGCTGCTCTTTGCCTGGCCGCTACAAAATTTTTTTTTTTTAATTTTGCTGATTATCTAAGTCAAAACCCGGCGCCTGTCTCCCTTCTCTCTCTCTCTCTCTCTCCCTCTCTCTCCCTCCCCCCCGCCGCACCCCGCGCGTCGGTCCGTCCCTCCTCCCTTGCGTTCCTTCCCGTAGGTTGTGCTAGATCCCGGCGGCGTTCATCTCTTGCCTCCAACTAAGACACTTGAGAGGGCCGGGCAACTATTTTGTTCCTTTCGTGGCTGTAGCTGGTTTTTTTTTTTTTTTTTTTTCCTGTCTGGTTGTTGGGCCTGCTTTCTGAGGCCCCGCAAAGTGGAGGGTGTCTCCTGGCCCCCCGCCCCCGCGAAGATGGGAAAACCAGCAAAGGCAACTTCTATTGAAGGTAGAGGGGGCGGAGGCCCTCCGGGAGATGCTGAGTAGTGGCCGGGGGCCGTGGGGGTGGGGGGAGAATGGAGCTAAGGGCGACAGAGAGGGAGGGGAGAGAGAGAAAAAGAGAGAGAGGGAGAGATTTAGACTCACACCGAGGCTCAAGCCGCTGATGCTGAAGCCGCGTCTCCTCATTTGTCAAATGGGCCCAGGGGCAGGGTTGTTTTTTTTTTTTTTTCCCCTCCCCTTTGCTTTTTTTTTTCTTTCTTAACGACTCACCAAAATTCAAATTGTGTCTGCTAAAAATCTCCGCGGGGCGGGCGAGGAAGCGATCGAGCGCCCCACACCGCCAGCATCCAGGCAGGCTGGACAATTCGTGCGATGGGAGCTGGGACCCAGAGTCTAGATGTGGGGTGGCGGCGGGGTGTTTGCCCGGCTCGGTTGGCAAATAAACACAGAAATGGGATTCCCCCTCGTGGGAGTGCTGGGAGGACGCCTAGGGGCTGGGGGGCGGGAGGGGGCGGCCAGGGGGAGCTGGGGGCTGTTGCGGGCGCTCGAGGCAGGGAGGTTGGTGGGGGTCCCCGCACCCCGGGCAGGGCGGCCCAGGTGGCGCTGCACCCCCCGGGCCTTCGGGGCTCCGCTTTTTGCTCTGCGCCTCCCCTTGGCTGAGCCAGCAGCGGGGCGCACACCACCCAGCCCGAGACTGGGATGGGAGAAACCGCCCTGAATGGGGCTGGGGGCTGGCGTGGAAATCAAGCCCCTCTTCGAAGACCACCTCCAGCCCTACGGCCAATTCAAGGGGGCTTATCTCTCTCTAGGATCCCCGCTCTTTTCAAATTAATAAACGCGCAGGGTGGGCAAGTCCGGATTTGATCAGCGATGACTCTGGGCTGCAGCCCCGAATAACCCCCGATCAGGGGTTATTTATTTTATTTTCCTGCCTGGCCAGCCCTCCTCGGGCCAGCATTAGCATTCCACTCTTGCAAAGGGGCTCCCCCCCTCCCCTCTATTTTATGAAGTAATAATTATTCATTAGTAGATTTCGTTAGTCTTTATGCAATAAAATAGGATGTGATCTGCAAATCAAAAGAAAATATTAAGACTCTAAGGAGTCCTTGGTCCCTCATGCGGTGGGGGCGGGGTGGGGTGGGGAGGAGGGGAAGCACGTTCTGGGCGGCAGGAAAACGATCAGAAATAGTAGTCCTATTTTGTGATATAGATTTGGACCCAGCAATTGGGATTTTCTTTTTCAGAGCAAGAGGCTGTATGAACAGTATCTCTTTTGATTGCTGGGTTCCTTGCAAGAAGCCTTGCAGGGTAGTGGGTGCCATCGCCCTGAAGGACAGGGCAGGGGACTCGCCACCAGGGGCAACCCCACTGACCTTTCTGGGAGGCTCATGGGGATGTTCGGCCAAATGACAGTTTCCCAGGCATCAGCTTCACGAGGCACAACTCACTCTGCAGGCTAATCAAAATGCTTTCTGAAGAAAAGGCAATTAATTACGCCACAGCTCCATTTTTTGTTGTTGTTGTTCTGTTGAGACACCATCAGTAACCAAGTCTTCACTCGGCCAAACACTAGGCCCCGACCTGGCTGTTTTCTTTCTATCCCTCACCTTGCAAAACCAGTTTCTCCAACACCCTGGGACTCTCACATTCCCCCTCAGTTTAAAGGGGGCACCCTAGGATGCTAAACCCTAAACAGAAGTTTGTCTGAAGGATTAAGGGAGAAGAGACTGGTATCTTACACTGTTTTTTGGGGAGTGGGGGCGGGGGTGGGGTGGTGTAGTGATTGAAAAATCCTTGCTATACTTTGTCTCAGTTCATCAGGCAAGGTCTGATTTACCAATAAACTGATTCAATTTTTTTTAACTGTCTTTTCTTACTCTCTGCCTGTCTTGTTTTTTTGTTTTTTTTTGGTAAAATTTTGCAGTTCTCAAAATCAGAGGGAAAACCATCCCACAAAACACAATCTGGAATGAAAGGTCAAAGATTCTGCCTATCCCATCCTTCCCATCGCCTTCCCATTCTCTCCTTTTGCCTTAAGCAATCTGCTGTACTGACAGGGGTTGGTCCTGCCTGTCTTTTTTTTTTTTAATCCCTTGCTGGCACTGGAAAAACCTGCAAAGGCCCCAAGAAGAGGACAGAATTTCCCCCTCAGCTCATTTTCATAAGAAACACGATAAATAATACATGGCACTTTAATAAGACCTTATCTGAATGGTTTAATGAAAAACAAATACATTATGTAAGGAACCAATAACTGCTCTCAGCTGCACTGAGCCAACACTGGTTTGCCCGTCCGTTTTTCTCCCCAAAGTTGAAAACTCTCCGTGGTGATTGGATTCCTACAGACCCTTTTTGCAATAATGGCTCCCAGTTTCCCCCTTAGACTTAGGTCTCGCAGCCGGGGGAACTGGAAGCCGGCAAAGGGAAACCGTAGAATCCAGACCATATAAACGCGTCTCAAGATGATTCGGGGCCAGGCTGCATTCCCTGGATAACCAAGTCAGAACGTCCCTGCACAAGTGCATGCAAACAAATTCATGCAAACCTGACTACGCACACAGCCAAGTACACAGCCCATCAACACAGATACAAGACAGGGCAGGAAAGATTCTGCAGTGACCGAGAAACGCACACAGCATCGGGTGACCCCAAATCAAACGGTAACTCCCCAGCTGCAACTATGGCTCAGTGGAAAAAAACTCTGCTAGCCTTTTAAGCAGTGTCTGGGGATGCTGAATTTGAATTCCATCTCAACAGAGACTGAGAGAGAGCCACATCAATGCTACTAGCTCCCAAATGATTCTTCTATTATACATGAATAAATGGGAGACGCGGGGGAAAGAAAATACTCTTCTCTCTCCCTACAAAGAATGTCCGGGCACTCAGTGTCACTTGGGTGTATATTCTGAGTTACATTCAAGGGCCGCCCTCCTGCTTTCTCAACTACAAGGAGCCGTCATGGAATGCTTACCCCGTAGGAAGCAGAGAGTGTGCAGGAAGATAATGAATAATGCCGTCTTCAGATGGAACTTGACCCACACAACAGTGCTGGAACTTTTTCCTTCGCTCAAATTTGCCATCTCTTCAGAATAATAAAAGAAACATTTTTTTTTCTTTACTCTCTTTCATAATCCCTTATTCTAACTTTCTAAGACTGTCAAAAAGCAGGTATTCAGCTAAAGAAAGATTTTCTATGGAAGTTGCCCTGCCTCAAAGCAAAAAAAAAAAAAAAAACTTCAGTTAGACAGAAGGAAGGCCTTCTTGATCTTAAATGCAATTTTCTGTTCGAAGGCTAGGCATAAAGTGACTGAGAAGTATTTTATTCTCACTTCCAAATTTTGATACAGCAACAACAATCTTCAGGAGAGTGAGAGTGAAGTCTCTGTAGGGAACTGGTTGTTGTTATCTCTATCACAAGCAGGTTAAGTCACCTACTTGTGCAAACATTTGAACGCTATTTAGTGGGCGTTGGTTACACTCAGGCACTGATCTAGTCCCTAAGGCTGCATCAGTGGGAGAAAGCAAAGATCCCTGACATCGCATGGTTTACATTCTGGTGGGAGTGTCATCAAGCACAGAACAAAGATTAGAGTATGTCGATTGTACAGAATACAGAAGGTGACGAGTGCTGTGCAAAAAAATAAAAGAACAGGATCACAGCATCAGGGACACCAAAGATAAGGAAGTTTGGGCAGGTGGCAGTAAATACTGTATAAATTGGTGCTCACTCTGCAAATGCAGTTTCAGCTTGACAGGTACACACTGCTATGTTTAAAATGGATAACTGACAAGGACCTCCTGTACCGCACAGGGGACTCTGCTCAATATTCTGTAACAACCCAAAAGGGAAAAGCATTTGAAAAAGAACAGATACATGTGTAACTGAATCACTTTGCTGTACACTTGAAACTAACAGAACATTGTTAATCAAGTATGCTCCCATGTACAATACGAAGTTAAAAAGAAAAAAAGAAAAACCTTGCGTCCTCACCCTTTCCACTCTGATTGCCAAGCCCCAAGTTTGCTAAAATATCAGTTCTGGAGTTCTCATGGGTCAGTCCACTGAGAGTGGCGGTGGGAGAGTTTGACCCTATCAATGCATAAACATGGGGAAGATTCCCACCTGCAATGTTGTCCATTTGAAGTGCAGGGTTTAATACAGTGTCTGATATATTGTAGGGACTCAGAAAATACTGCATTAGGGGATAGGTGGATGGATATATTGGTAGACTGATGGATGGATGGATGAATGAATGACCACAACAGCAATTTGGAGCAAATGACCTCTAGCTATCTCTTTCTTTTCAAGAAACACACAGATTCTAAGTTTTATTTACTTTTTAGCTCTCTCTATATTAAGCTGGCTTCTTGGCCTCTAGAATGAGGTCTCAGCCCCTGATGGTCCCTCGGGGCTACCCTGGTGAAGCCCTACTCCCCAGACAGCTCTTTTGGAAAAGTGTCCCCACTCCGTGGTGCAGAGTTGGAGAACCAGGGTTCAGCAGGGCTCAGATGATGAGCACGGCGTTCTTTCAGAGTAAAGGGCTGTGTCTCAGACAGACTGGATTCCAACCATTCAGACACAATTGCTCTGCATGTAATGACAGGATTGAGGCTGGAGATCAGAGTCCACTTCTGAGTCAAGGACCCTCGAACTCCACGAGCTTCCCTGCCTGGGTATGCGGTGTCAACGAGTTCAAGTTGAAAAGAGCAGAAACACAAGTGCAAGGATGCTCAGTTCATAACTAGCTCGCATCACACAAGCTCTTTTCAAAATTATACTGGCTGTTTAGAAGAGTTAACTATGATCCTTTGTCCATAAGATGGGCATCAATTAATCAATAAAATCAGCTAGTTTAAAATAAAAAGCCTACTACCTAGAAATGATATCTCTGTGGAGAAATGGGGCATCTTCGGCACAGGTGATGAGAGTTAAAATTGGTACAGTACCAGAGATGACAGGCAGCATTCACTCTCAACATTTCAAATATACTTATCCTTCAACCTAATTATTCGAGCTGTACGTATGGTCCTGTAAGACATTCCTGAGATGGGCACAGAGATACACATACTGGGATCATTTTTCCAGCGTTGCTTGTAAAAGCAAATGAACAGAAGCAACGGAAGCGTGGTTTAGTAGAGTGACACACATACAAAAAAGCTGTTAGAACGAGGGACATCTATGTGTCTCTCCTTGGAAAGATTTCTAAGAAAGATCTTTCAGAAGTTTCACGGCATAGATGATTAATTTCACAAATGAAGGGTCTTCCCTGGTGGTCCAGTGGTGAGGAATGCGCCTTCCAAGGCAGGGGACACAAGTTCGGTCCCTGGCTAGGGAACTAAGATCCACACTGTTGGTTTTGTTCAGTCACTCAGTCGTGCCCAACTCGTTGTGATCGCATGGATGCTATCACGCCAGGCTTCCCTGTCCATCAGCGTGCTTCAGAGCAGCTAAGCTGTCGCTCTGCAACTACTGAGCCCCAGAACCACAGCTAGAGAGACTGTGCACTGCAGTGAAAGATCCCGCATGAAAGTAAACTTTAAGTCATCAAACCTAAGAAATTTGGAAGTCCAAGTTCATTTTCCTGGCACAACACATCTCATTACAAGTACCTCGAAAACATTAAGTAGGTAGGTAGATAGATGTTGATATACTGATATATATGTATACCTCAGATGAAAAAGAAAACCAAACTCAAAGTCATTTTAATCACGATCATGAATATAATGCTCATTTTAAAGACAAATAGTAATTTTGTAGGTGATCATTTCTGTCCAGTGAATACTGCAAAACAATGTGGACTTAAACAGCTTTAAGGTCTTTGTATTTATTCAGAAAGACGAGATGGATACCAACTATTTATTAAGTAAAGTCACCAAAAATGATAATAAGGCAGAGATTTTCATGTTAAAAAAAAAAGAGAAGAAAGATCCCGCATGATGCAACTGAGACCTGACATAGTCAAATAATAAATAAATGTGCTAAGATGTTTCAGTCGTGTCCAACTCTGTGCGACCCCATGGACTGTACCCGCCAGGTTCCTCTGCCCATGGGATTCTCCAGGCAAGAATACTGGAGTGGGTTGCCATTCTCTTCTCCAAATTAATAAATAAATATTTTTTAAACTTTCATATGTGAAAACCAAAGTAACCAGATAGCAACAAAAACCCCACCATCTCCTCATGCACATGTGTATGTGTATGTGTGCGCAGTGCACAGACAGACGTGCACACAGGCATCTGTGGATGTCTGGCTATAAATACACATGTATATACACACGTGAAATGCATACAAAAGGATCTGAAAAGGCACAAGGGGTAAATTCAGTTACAGCTAGAGTAATGAGGTGGAAAAGGGAGGTTGGGGGCTTCCAAATTTTACTCTCTCTGTATGTTTCTGTTTGAATTTTCACAACATTGGATTTGTGCAGGACTTCTATAATAAAATGAAAAAATAAATTCTACTGGTACACTGCTGGTTCAATGGGTAAAGAATCTGCCTGCAATGCAGGAGACATGGGAAGATGCAGGTCAGATCCCTGGGTCAGGAAGATTCCCTGGAGGAAGAAAATGGCCACCCCTCCAGTACCTTGCCTGGAAAATCCCATGGGCAGAGCCTGATGGGCTACAGTCCAAAGGGGCACAAAAAGTCAGACGTGACTGAGCGACTACACTCGCGTGGTACAACGACTAACACTATTTCTATTATCTTTGTTGTCACTGTGAAGAACTCGGGTTACACGTTCCTAAGGAATACTTTTCTAAATGGTGGTAAATTTCCCTGGCTAGGCCACAAAAACCTGCTTAAACACACTACCAACCAAGAATAGTCTAGATAAATAGGCTAAGTTGCTTCAGTCATGTCTGACTCTTTGCAAGACTACGGACTGTAGCTCACCAGGCTCCTGTGTCCATGAGATTCTCCAGGCAAGAATACTGGATTGGGTCACCTAGGTATACATGGCCACAACAAAAATGAGAAGCACATGTATCTTGGGTGTTGTACAGGGTTCCAGCAACTTAGAACCTCACCTCTGTTTACTACCTTGCTTCTTAGCAACCAGGTCTGCAGCTGACCCGGACAAAAACGAAAACAAAAGCACCAGCCCCACCACCTCCTCAAGTGCCAGTGATGCTGAGAAACAGACCAGTGAACAGGAAGCCTGACGATGCTGCTGTAGATGGTAAGGGCCAGAATCGGTGTGTAACCCCAGGAGGGACTGATTTGCAATCCCCCACTTCCTAGGGCAAGAGATGGTTTGTCTTGGTACCACGCTCAACATAACAGTTCAGGGAGATCTTTATGACGTACAGAACGAGTTGCTTGTTTTCTGTTCTGTTCAAACACCTCTTCCCGCAGGCCCCTTCCTCTCACTGCGTAGTTGCCTCCCTGGCTGCTAGCTGGTGTCCTCAGAGGGCAAGCCTGCAGCAATGGACAAGCCTTCCCCACTGTGTTGATCTGCTCTGTGCCAGCCACCAGAGCTTCTTCCTCTGCCTCTACTGCTTCAAGAATCTCTGTAAACTGTCCTGGATTTCAGCCTGCACCCCAGAGAAAGACCCGGAGAGTCCCAGGGCTCGGAAAATAACTGCATGACCCTATCTGACCCTATCCTGGCCAGGGGAAGACTAGGGAGTTTACTGCCATCGAAGTGCGGCGATGCCCATGGTGGATGTATTAACAGTATTCCAGCTCCCAGAAACATACAAGCTGGGTCTATATTCAAGATGTGCTACTTACAGGGTCTGTACAGAGGGCATGCAAAGGAACCACTCTATGGCTCAGTTCTTTTATCTGTAAAACTGTTAGTTGCTCTGTCGTGTCTGACTATTTTGCAACTTCATGGACTGTAGCCTGCCAGTCTCCTCTGTTCATGGGTTTCTCCAGCCAAGAATACTGGAGTGGGTTACTATTCCCTCCTCCAGGGCATCTTCCCGACACAAGGGTCTGGGGTTGACTCGGGGTCTCCCACATTGCAGGCATATTCTTTACCATCTGAGCCACCAGGGAAGCCTCTTATCTTTAATAGGGGGCTAATAATAGCCCCCTCACAGAACTACAATGATTCTCAGATTTTTTTTCCTCCTTAATTCATGTAATAACTTTTATTGCAATAAAAGTTTGAAAACAATGAAGGGGGTTGCATAAAATTAATGGATAAATTTTTTTTTTTTTTCAAGTTAGTATATTTGCACACAGGCACAAACGCACACACACATACAAACTCACACACACCATCTGTTCTCATCATCATCTCATAAAGGAAAGGGCATTTTGTACCCAAAAGTAAGAAGGACAGATCCTCAAAATAAAGGACAGCCTTTCAAATGGATTAAATTTAGGTCTATTAAAAATTTCACTAAATTGCCCTTAATTTTCTCATTTAGCTGCAGTCTGCTGAGAATGTCATTATGGAATCAGATGAATGGGTGGATCCATTTGGGAACCACTTAGAAAATGAGTGTAAAGTGCTTCTTAGCAAGGGCATAAGCACCCCAAAAATCAACAATACACATTATCTATTAAGGGGATGCTTGGAAATGATGAACAGTGAGAGACACAAGTTGGAATCATTAACCTCTTCACCCCCACAGACTCCCTACAGTAGACCCAGCCAAATACCTTTCTCATTTCCGAGTTCCCTGAGCTACAGAGCAGCATGCCTTTCACATGGGAGAAGCTTAATCAAGGTCATACGGATTGGATTGCTGGTTTCCCTTTCCCCAATGACACAAGGATTGCAGCCTGCTCATTCAAGGCCACCGGAAATGATGGCTCTGATGGGGGGGTTGGGCGCTTCTTCTGGACCATATGGGGCTTCCCTGGGGGCTCAGATGGTAAAAATCCGCCTGCAAGGCAAGAGACCTGGGTCTGATCCCTGGGTCGGGAAGATTCCCTGGAGAAGGGAATGGCTACCCATTCTAGTATTCTTGCCTGGGAAATCCCATGGCCCACAAAGAATCAGACAGGACTGAGTGACTAACCCTTTCACTCTTTAAAAAAAAACTCTCTGGCTCATATGAGGGTGTGTGGTGTAGTACAGAGGGCGGAATCCACCTTTTGGAGTCTCTCTTTTTGGGTGTGAAGTTCTGGTTCTCCCTCATTCTTCTATGGCTGCTATGAAATGTTGATGGAGTTATAATAAGTTCAGTTTCATTCAAAGAGGTGAAGAATAAATGTTAAATCACTCAGTCATGTCCAGCTCTTTGCGATTCCATGGACTGTAGGCCACCAGGCTTCTCTGTCCATGGGATTCTCCAGGTAAAAATACTGGAGTGGGTGGCCATTCCCTTTTCCAGGGGATCTTCCCATCCTAGGGATCGAATTGGGGTATCCTGAATTGCAGGCAGATTCTCTACTGTCTGAGCCACCAGGGAAGCCTCATTCAAAGAGGGAATGATGCTAATTTGGCCTTCCTAAATAAGTTGTTAAAACATAAATTAACATAGTACCTGTAAGTTCTGAGGTTGGTGCCTACCATCTAATAACCACTCATACAAACTAGTGACTATAATTATGACTTATTTTTCTACTCAGTCCCCAACCAGCTGCTGAAAGAGGCATTCCTCTTTTTTGCCAAAACTTACACAAACAAGACCAACAATATCAATACATTCATGGACTGAGTAACTTCAGATGCAATTGGTTTTGAGAATTTTTTTCAAATGACATGACATTCATATGAAAATGTATAGACATCACCTTTCTGCCCTGGTCCTCTGTACACACATTTTATTTAAACTTGCTAATGAATCAAACGAACACAAACTTTCACATTAGTCCTTGTCAACTAAATTCCTCAACGGCTGAATCTCACAAAATGTCAGGTCAAGTTCTTTTACTATTTTTGTGGAAACTGACTATGGTTAACACCTGTAATGAGATTGCTTATGGCCAGAGCAATAGATCTCTGCATCTATATAAATGTATTTCTATTTATCTGCCAATCCTTATTTACCCTATCTGTCTATCTATCTCCTCACAAAACCTTGTAAAGTAGGTTTTACAGCTCGAGCTTTCAGAAGAAGAAACTGAAGTTGCAAGAACTATGCTCTTGTCTCTGTAATAAAGAATGAGGGGTAGTGTTTTCAGAAAGGTCTGTTGAATTAAAAAGGCAGGAAGTATTCTTTCCATCGGCATGCTGTACCAGTAGTGGTAGAAATGCTGCATACAAAATCATGATTGCCATCATCATCATCATCTTATTTGTCATCATTTGCAATACCTAAACTTCGCGAGCACTTCTCCAAAGCATTATTCTTTGTCAATTTGGCTGCAAGATTTCCTCTTCCAGGAATCTATCCTAGAGACCAGCTACCGAATTTTATGATGGGAGTTTCCTAGATTTCTAGTCCCTATTTACTAGAGGGTGGGAGAAGTAAGTCCCGCCCCGACTTCCCTGTTGGCTCAGTGGTAAAGAATCCACCTGCCAATGCAGGAGATCCAGGTTCAATTCCTGGGTCGGGAAGATCCCCTGGAGAAGGAAATGGCAACTCACTCCAGTATTCTTGCCTGGAAAATCCCATTGACAGAGGAGCCTGGCGGGCTACAGTCCATAGGGGTCTCAAAGAGTTGGATGCATTTGAGCATGTGTACATGGAGAGACTGTTCTATCAGAGCAGCCAACTGACATTGAGTCAGGAGTGTCCCCAGACACATCAGGCAGAGCCCCCAATTGAAAAAGACCCAGAGCAAGCGAATACCTTAAGTGTCCAGAGGAGGTTTCCCGAAATGATCGGTTCCAGGAGGTGGTGCTGAAGGAGAGTGCAGAGTTTAGCACTTGAGAGGGTGGGAGTCTCGTTTCCAGTGCACAGGACAGAATGTAAGCGCGTGGGACAAGGGACCGTAGGCAGCAGAGACAAAAACGGCTAAGCGGTGATTTCTCCTAATGAACAAGTGGGTGGAGAGGTCTACTTTGGGAAGCCTCCACACCCCACCCACTCTCTGTGTTTCGACTTGCTGCAAACCTGAGGGCAAACAAAGCCTGCAGAAGATTCTGCTTTTCCTCTGCAGCAAGCTTGGCTGCAAGGTCCTTTGACCCCACCGATGCTCAGAAAGATTTATCTTTATGTAACCAGAGTCACCCTCAAGCCTATCCTACGAGAAATGATTTTGCCTCTATCATCTCAAGCTCTGGAATCATCCCTTTTGACCTTAACCCCCCGCCCAAGGTCCTATCTTGGCACAAGGTAAGAACTTCCACAGGGATCCCCAGCAATATTGGCACAGCTTCAAAGCCTGGCGGTTTCTGGCGGCGAGCTAGGAAGGATGTAAAGATTGGAGACAAAACTAGGTTAGTCTGCAAAAAAGTCACGTTGCAAATGGACCAGATATGAGCTAGAAGAGCTTCTTGGTTCTCAAGATCTCACTTCAACAGATACAAGTCTCTGGAATTTCAACTCTTAGTCCCCAGACTGCAATTCCTAATTATGGGAAACTCACACTCTTACAACCTCATCTGACCTTTCCACTCAGGTTTTTATATTATATGGAGTCTCTGAGTTCCATCCCAAGAACTCACAGTGAAGCTCAGCCTCTTGCCGTGTTCCACAGTACATCTACTCACGGAAGGCACATTTGAGTTTAGCAGATATCAAGACTGGGGATAGATATAAGGAAGAGAGAAAATAGGGGGAAACACGACTCTAGAGGGATCAGCATGAATCACCTTCTCTCAAAGGACACTTGGCTATTCGGCCACCAACCACTGCAATTAGACTCTCCTGGTTCCAGAATTTCTAGGCCACGCTTCTATTTCCTCTTTCCCTTCCCACTGAGAGCCCAAGAGCAAATTCCCATGCCCACCCTTTTGTCTCAAGTTTCCTTTTCCTTGAAATGTTGACATCTGATTCCCTAGAGGGAATCACCTTCTCACTCAAGTTTGTGTCTGTGGGTGCTCAGTCACTCAGCTGTGCCTAACTCTATGCGACTCTATGGACTGTAGCCTGCTAGGGCCCTCTGTCCATGGAATTTTCCAGGCAAGAATACTGCAGTGGGTTGCCATTTCTTCTTCCAGCGGATCTTCCCAACCCAGGGATCAAACCCGTGTCTCTTGCCTCTCCTCCACTGGCAGGTGGATTCTTTACCACCAGCACCATCTGGGAAGCTCAAGTGTGCATCAAGCCATTTTTCCCAAACTCAAACAGAATTCTGCAGAAGATGACTTATTGTGCCCACTGTTAAAAGAAGCGTATCCTTTGCACTTGGTTTCAGATAGAACAATCTGACACTCTAGCAGGCACAGGGACACGTTAAGAGGAAAACTACGTATTTCCCCGGCCGCACCTTTTTATACAGGTCTGTGGCAGAATTCTTACGCGCTCCATAAACTTGAGATCTCTGTCAGAATCATCTTGTGCTTTGTTAGGTCTCTTAACACTTGTACCCCGATTGCCATCACCCTGAATGACCTACTTACTACGGTGCTCTTTGCGTGTGGGAGAAAGGTTTGCAGCATTGGTGGGAATCCACTGCATCCCTCTCTCCAAGAATCCTCAGCTCCCCTGCAGCCCTCAGGAAGGATCACGCACCTCAAACTGCTTTCTGCATGTCTCAGTATAAAGGTCCTGTCCTCCTGGCTGTTTCCACACCACCCAAACAAAATGTTGTGTACATCCCACTCTCTGCCTTTATGGACTTGCCTTTGCTTGTGGAAGCACCTCCCTCCCATTTATATAACCCTGAAACCCTAACATCTGCCCTTCATACTTCCCTCTGCAGCTTGGACTAGTCAATCCATCCCCACATTATATCACTCTGAGCTCTCCCATCTCTTGACTATAAAGTCTCTCCATTTTCCATTGCCCTGTCCCGATGCATCCTATTATTCTCTGTGTGTGTATGTGTGTGTGTGTGTGTGTGTGTGTTAGTCATTCAGTCATGTCCGACTCTTTGTGACACCATGGACTGTAGCCCATCAGGCTCCTCCGTCCATGGGATTCTCCAGGCAAGAGTACTGGTGCAGGTAGCCATTCCCTTCTCCAGAGGATCTTACTGACCTAGAGATCGAACCTGGGCCTTCAGCATTGCAAGCAGATTTTCTACCATCTGAGCCACCAGGGAAGCCCCTGCTCCTGCTGCTGCTGCTAAGTCGCTTCAGTCGTGTCCGACTGTGTGTGACCCCATAGATGGCAGCCCACCAGGCTCCCCAGTCCCTGGGATTCTCCAGGCAAGAACACTGGAGTGGGTTGCCATTTCCTTCTCCAGTGCATGAAAGTGAAAAGTGAAGTTGCTCAGTCATGTCTGACTCTTAGTGACCCCATGGACTGCAGCCTACCAGGCTCCTCCGTCCATGGGATTTTCTAGGCAAGAGTACTGGAGTGGGGTGCCACTGCCCCTCGCCTAGACTAAAACCACAACAAACAAAACAACAACAAAAGCTATGCTCTCCTAACTGGTTCCTTTGCTCAGCTTCAGATCTTCCCAACTCACACTCTACACTGATTTCACAGGAGAATTTTAAATACACAAAAACAGGGTTTCCCTGTTTTGGCTTAGCGGTAAAGAATCCCCTGCCAATGCAGGAGACCCAGGTTCAATCCCTGGTCCGGGAAGACCCCATGTGCTACTACGGGGCAACAAAGGCAGTGCCAGTAACAACTGAAGCCTGCGAGCCCTAGAGCCCAGGCACCTCAAGGACAGAAACCACCACCGTGAGAAACGGGCACACCACAACCAGAGAGGAGCCCCTGGTCGCTGCGACTAGGGAAGAGCCCAAGGAGCAACGGAGACCCAGCGCAGACAAAAACGAATCAGCAACTATATAAATAAATAACATTATTAAAAAGATATATAAAATAAGCATACCCATCTTCCACTCAGAAGACATCAGAGACCCTTCCCACCGAGGATGACCCGATAGCACACACTTTGACGAGGCTCTTCACCTCTTATCTGGCAACAGAACAGGCACTTTCTTGAATGTGCCTCCCTCCCCTCTGGATTCTGGTCACTGCATACCTAGTCTTGTAATTGCGTATGCCCAGCGCATATTAAAACCTCTCCAAATATATGTTCCTTGGCTGAAACTGCTTTAATGATATGAGAGTACAAATCCCAGAATACCCAGGGTGTAATTAAATAAATAAGCCCGGAATGAAACATGCATCTTTGTATGTTGTGCAATGTCGAGATGGAGATGAAAGCTCCTGTGTGCGTTTCACTTTATTCTTCACAGGGGCAGAGCTGGGTACATACTGATAGCGCTGTTACCCGCAAGGATGCTGAAACCCAGAGGGGTTATGTAAGCTTCCTGCATATAAATGGGACAGCCAGTGTGGAAGCGAGGTCCTTGTCTGTTTACTGTCTATCTCCTGCTTCCCCCCTGGCACTCACCTAGTCCCCCAGAACTTTATTTTCCCTCTTAATGTTGCAATCAGAACAGCACCTGACCTACTGATGCAGAGGCTTGTTAACCATTGGTCAAATCAATGAGACAACGTGGAAATGACAAGTCCTCCTCTACTTGGAGAAGGGAATGGCACCCCACTCCAGTATTCTTGCCTGGAGAATCCCATGGACAGAGGAGCCTGGCAGGCTACAGTCCATGGGGTCGCAAGAGTTGGACATGACTTAGTGACTAAACCACCAAACCACCTCTACTTGTACACCTCTGATTTCCATTAGATGCTCACTAATTGAAAGATTGATTGAGGCAGTCATTCATTCATTCATCAGATACAGCTTTTTTTACCTTTTTATTTTGCACTGGGGTCAGATCAGATCAGATCAGTCACTCAGTCGTGTCCGACTCTTTGCGACCCCATGAATCGCAGCACGCCAGGCCTCCCTGTCCATCACCAACTTCTGGAGTTCACTCAGACTCACATCCATTGAGTCAGTGATGCCATCCAGCCATCTCATCCTCTGTCGTCCCCTTCTCCTCTGGCCCCCAATCCCTCCCAGCATCAGAGTCTTTTCCAATGAGTCAACTCTTCACATGAGGTGGCCAAAATGTGATAGTTTCAGGTGGACAGTGGAGGGACTCAGCCATACATATAGATATATCCATTCTCCCCCAAACTTCCCTTCCATCCAGGCTGCCACATAACACTGAGCAGAGTTCCCTGTGCTTTACAGTAGGTCCCTTTTAGTTATCCATTTTAAATACAGCAGTGTGTACATGTCCATCCCAAACTCTCTAACTATCCCTTCCCCCTGGCCACCATAAGATTGCTGTCTAAGTCTCATCAGGCATATGTTGAATGAATTCACTCTGCTAAGCGCAGTGCTGGAGATACAATGATCAATAAACAGGAGATGGAATTTACATTCTAGATGAACCTGATATTTGGGGATCATCTGGATTTTAAAAAATAAGGCTTTGCAACTCTGTGTCAGCTTATGAATCAGCATTTTCTCAACTTTCTGCAACAAGTTAGAATACCAAAGTGAATTGGATTGTGAGGCTAATTGAAAACAATATTAATTATCCATACTCCTAACTTCAATATTTGGTATTCATCAAAACAGCCTCATTTTCTCACTGATTGGCTTTATAATAAATGTTTTACATTTGAATTGATAAAATTCATCTCCACTCTGCTCCTTTCATCTCTTTTACAAATGTAGTTTCATGTAGAACTTATTTGTTAATGTGTTTTTACTGGGGTAAAAGTGTATATATATACACAAATACATATATACATTTGAGAATCTATTTTCCTGGGTGACACTAACACCCTGGTATAAGGCTCTGATTATAGGCTCACTCTCCTATGGGAAAAAAGTAAAGAATTTTTAATTTTTTAGTCCATGTTCTGAGGCCATAGAGTTTCATCTGTCCATTTCCTGTCTTCTTGAGGGTGAAGTGGATGATAATAAGAACAGGGGAGGCAGATCACCTGGTCCTGAATCTTGGGTCTCTTTTGTCCTGCTGGGTGACTTTTGGCAAGTTATTTATACCTTCTGGGTCATGGGGTTTTCATTTACAAATAAAAAGGGCATGAACACATTTTTCACAGTCTGGATAACGTGGATGACATAATATGTGTAACTTGCTTAGTGAAACGCTTGGCATCTAGAAAAGTGCTGTGTGTATTAGAGCCATAGCTACGATGACAGTGATGATATAGCGTTGGTGATGGTGATCTGGTTATTAACTGTGAACACAGGAACTGTTGTTGTCATTCATCTCTCAGTCATCTCCGACTCTTCATGACCACATGGGCTGCAGCACACCAGGCTTCCCTGTCCTTCACTGTGTCCTGGAGTTTGCTCCAGTTCATGTCCATTGAGTCAGTGTTGCCATCCACCCATCTCATCCTCTATTGCCTCCTTCTCCTCCTGCCCTCAATCTTGTCCAGCACCAGAGTCTTACCCAGTGAGCTGGCTCTTTGTATTGCATTGAGTGACCAATGCAATTGGCTTCTGTTGAAAAGACAACCCTATTCTCTTTGGTGGGAAAGGATGAGGGCCATCCTGTTCCTCATTTCCAGGAGAACCCTTTGCTAGTTCACTGTCCTGCCCTTCTCTCTTAACTCGAGTTTCCAGCTAAGGAAGCAATTGGAATCTCTGTCGCCACCTGGACTCCCCCTACTTTCTCACCTCATATCTGGGCCACAGACATCTCTGAGGAGCCTCTCTCCTGCATCACACAGGAGCTGACACCACTGTTCTGCTGGGGAACTCTGGGGGACGTTAATATTTTATGACCTCTTTAGTGAAACACCAAACTCCAGGGTGCAGATACTTCCTCTAATTCAGATTCTCAGCAGGCTTCCACCCTCCCTTTCTCCACCCCCGCCTCTCACCATCCAAGCCATTCCAAGATTGCTTTCCCCCCACGCATAGCCACTGTCCTGTCAAGAGGCACACCATTCCAAGAAATGTCATAAAAAGAAAATAAGAGCAAAGTTAAGAATTATTGAGCTTTTACTGTGTGCTGGGTGCTACGCCAAGTATTTTACATTGGTTATCACATTTTTTGTCTTCCCAGAAACCCAACCAGAAAGGTAGTCTGACTCCTCCCTTTTGAAAGGCGAGGAAACTGCAAATTGGGGAAGACAAATAACCCTTTGAATCCACACACTCAGCCTCTAACTTGAATTGGTGTGATTTCTTTGGCTCTGATATTCTACTTTATTGCATAATTCATTCCTGAAAATGGATTTTTAAATCAAAATGTCTGAAAGTGGAACAACTGATATAAGAGTCCTCTGAGAGGTAGGTCTCTCCCCATAAAGTAAATGGGATTGCAAAATTCCAAACTATGGTGGAGGCAGACGCTGCCTCCCCCAGGTTCCTGTGAGGATTGTAAACTACCCACAGGGTCTCCCCGTTGTTATGGAAACCCTGGACCAGGGCAGGGAAAGCTCAAGCTTTGACCCAATGCCCAACGGAGGTCTGGGTGTGTGTGCTTCTCCTTACCATCCACAGAGCTTGAGTAAAATGGATCTCAGCCAGCAAACATCCTTGGGATTCGATTTTGATTTTCTGGTCAAACAAACAACCAGACACGACAGCTAATCTACTGCCCATTCCATTGGGACTACATCCCCTGGATTTGGAAATACAGCTAGGAAAGAATATTTTGAAAAGCAAAAAAAAAAAAAAAAAAAACTTATGAAATGAGGGGGCAGGGATAGAATGAGATATACATGTATATTTATATAGTATGATTCCACATATGTAGTCAGTTTGGGTCTACAATTTACATTCTCGATTTCCATGTGTATCTCCTTCTAGACTGAAATCTATATGGAGACTACTGGTGACTTTTATCACTTTTTTATTGTTAATCTGTATTAACTGCAGCCATAAAATTACCTTGGCAGGTAAACTATGACAAACCTAGACAGTGTATTAAAAGCAGAGACATCACTTTGCCAGCAAAGGTCCATATAGTCAAAGCCATGGTTTTTCCAGTAGACAGGTATGGATGTGAGAGCTGGACCATAAAGAAGGCTGAGCACTGAAGAACTGACACTTTTGAATTGCTATCCTGGAAAAGATTCTTGAGAGTCCCTTGGACAGCAAGATCAAATCAGTCAACCCTAAAGGAAATCCACCCTTAATACTCACTGGAAGGACTGATGCTGAAGCTGAAGTTCCAATACTTTGGCGACAGAGGATGAGATGGTTGGATAACATCACTGACTCAATGGACATGAGTTTGAGCAACTCCAGGAGATAATGAGGGACAGGGAAGCCTGGTGTGCTGCCCTCCATGGGGTTGGAAAGAATCAGACACCACTTTGTGACTGAACAATTAGCCACGTTTTCTCTAACGATCACAGAGCAGTCTTTTTAATAAGGAAAAGAGAGATTTCCACTTCTTTCCCTTTTGTTGCCTCTATTTAAGTGGCCCAGGTCACAGAGTGAAAACACCTCCTTCCCCATCACAGGAATGGTCAGAATCTCACCAAGCCTTAAGGAAAAACAGGGATGTGATCTACCAGGAATAAACTTGGACATTCTCACTGTCCTGGCCCATCAGAGACAGTTTAATAGTGACTCTAGAAAGAGGCGAAGAGCCCTCATGCGCAGCTCCTGAGCACCGCAGCTCTCCATGGGAGCCTAATTATAGTCACCAAAGAAGTTTCTTTCCCGTCTCTCCAGGTCCTCTGCAACAGCTCATCATTCCGGTGGCACTTTTGTGGGGAGAACCTCATTTCTATTTTTATGATGAGGACTGCTTGTCTTTACCAGCTCTTTGTACATAGATCAAGACATTAGGATAACCTGCACTTTCCCCAGGCAAATGAGAATTACTAATTTTCTCTCTCTATTAAGGGCTGTGCCACCTCCATCTGCTTCATCAATATTTATTTCACAGGCTAAGACCCCAAGGATTCTGGTACGAGGTTAACCAGTTCAGCACTACACGGCCTCACGCTCCTCATGCTTATTTATTGCCTGTGCCCATTTTCAACAAAGAGAGGAGCCATGCAGCTTTACCCTGACCTATGGAAGCAGGATCTTCTTTCAAATATGAAACCCAAAGTCCCACCCTGATATTTTGAGTACATTCACGAGATGACTTTTCTGTAAGAGAAGGAAGTGAAGTCAGAGCTCAGACCTTTGGAATCCTATAAAGCCACATGATGTTTGTATAACAATGAAGGTGGAAGAATTTGAAAGTTATATCATGTCACCCTCAGCCAACAATCACATCTGATAATGCTGATGCTGATTAAAAATATCACTTAATATTAGAGGTTCCTCCATTCTAAAAACTGATTTGCATACATGATTTTACTTAATCCCCATGCTAAAGTTTTTATTCACGCACCCACTCATTCATTCCTTATTTAATTCATATATAAATATTTATAGATTAGTAAATTATGTTCTCAGCTTTGTGAGATGTCCCCAGCATACAGTGATTAGACACATAAACAAGCAAACAAACAAACAAAACTCAATCTATTTACTCTGATGAAACTTAAACTCTACCGGAAGAGAATTTCCAAAATCAATTCAATCAATTTTTTGTAAAACAAATGTCCCAGCAATTTTGTTCCTGGGCACTTATCCTGGAGAAGGGAAACTTATGTTTACACAAAAATCCTTCGGTGAAGTTCTATTTATAATAGCTAACAATAGGAATCCATTCAGATATTCTGCAACAGATGACCAGTTAGAGAAACAGTGGTCCACACCATGGAATACTACTCAGCAATGAAAATGAACAAAGGATTGATATACACGATGACAGCTTGGCTGAATCTTCAAAGAATTACACTGGGTTAAAGCAAAAATCAACTTCAAAAGGTTAGTTGTTAGTATATGGCTCCATTTGTGAAATGACTAAATTTTAAAGATGAAGAACAGACCAATGGTTGTCAGGTGTTAAGAACTGGAGGAGGGCAGGTGTGGTTATAAAAGGACAAGAGAAAGAATCCTGTATTGACAGAATTTTCCTGGAAGGTGACTATGGTGATGAACCCGTAAACCCACACATGTGATAAATACACCTCCTCCTGCAAACACACACACACACCAAGTAAAACTGGGGAGAACTGAAATAAGATCAGCAGGTCATTTCAATGCCAACATCTTGGTTGTGGCATTGAAGCACAACTCTGCCAAGTGTTACCTTTGGGAAAAACTGGGTAAAAAGCACATGGGAATCTCTCGGCATGATTTCTTACAGCTGTATGTGACTTGACTGTGATCTCAATAAATATTTCTATTAAAAATAAATTACACAGTGAGTGTGATAAAGGCCAGTTGCGGTCAATGCTATAACAGAAAAGAACAGGGCGTTCACATTTTTAGAAAGGGAGCTAACTATACATAGCGGGGGCTGGATTTAGACTAAGGGTGAGACAAGACTCTTTTTTTTTTTTTTGGAAGAGGTGGCATTTCATTGGGCGACAGAGAGATGCAGAGTTGGTGAGGAGAAAGGTGGGTGGTGAAGAGTTCTAGGAAAAGAAACGGAGTGTGACGGGCTTGGAGAAGGGGCGTGCTTGCTCAGGGAGCAGAAACAGGAGTTCTATGGTAAGAGGGGGTCCAGTCTCCAGAGGCCAATACCCAAGAAGAGGGGGCCGCAGTTGAGCAACGGACCTAATTCTGCATAAGAGCTATAATTCTACCCTTTCTTCTGTTGCCAGAAAAAGAGGCTCAGTCTATGTGAGGTCCTACATCTAGGCAGCATCGGACCTAGGAATCAACATCAAAGCTACACCAAGTCCACTGTCTCCTGTAAAAAAAAAAGACCTTTAAATACACCCTTGCTGTTCAACCCAGCAACACCACTTCATAGGGATTTACCAAAGAGAATTAAAAATGTATATTCATAGAAAGGCCTGTACGCAAATGTGTACAGCAGCTCTCATAATCGGCAAAAACTGGAAAGGACCCAAAGATCCTTCAGCTGTTGAATAAACAAGCCTATTTGCATCCACTCTAGGGTGATATTCAGAATAAACAGGAGAGAAGAGACCATTGGTGGACACCACAGATAAATCTCAAATTCACTCTATAGAAAGAAAGAAGTTGGACTCAATGGCTGTCTACTTCAGTTCAGTTCAGTCACTCAGTCGTGTCCGACTCTTTGTGACCCCATGAATCGCAGCACACCAGGCTTCCCTGTCCATCACCAACTCCCAGAGTCCACCCAAACTCATGTCCATCGAGTCAGTGATGCCATCCAGCCATCTCATCCTCTGTTGTCCCCTTCTCTCCTGCCCCCAATCCCTCCCAGCATCAGGGTCTTTTTCAATGAGTCAGCTCTTCGCATCAGGTGGCCAAAGTACTGGAGTTTCAGCTTCAGCATCAGTCCTTCCAATGAAAACCCAGGACTGATCTCCTTTAGAATGGACTGGTTGGATCTCCTTGCAGTCCAAGGGACTCTCAAGAGTCTTCTCCAACACCACAGTTCAAAAAGCATCAATTCTTCGGTGCTCAGCTTTCTTCACAGTCCAACTCTCACATCCATACATGACCACAGGAAAAACCATAGCCTTGACTAGACGGACCTTTGTTGGCAAGGACTCTATTTATATGGTGTTCTAGAAAAAGCAAACCAGAAGGACTGGGAAAAGATTGGTGACTGTCAGGGTTGGGGCTGGGAACTGGCTACAAACAGACCCCGGGGAAGTTTTTTGGAATGATGGGTATGTTTGATATCCTGATGGTGGTGCTGGTGACATTGCTGTTATGTCTTTGTTGAAACCTGCAGAACTGTATGCTGAGAAGGGCAAGCTTTACTCCATGTAAATTATACCTTGGGGACTTCTCTGGTGGTCCAGCAGTTAAGAATCCGCCTTCCAATGCAAGGGACCTGAGCTTGACCCCTGGTTGGAGAACTATGATCCCACAGACCTTGGGGCAGCTAAGTCTATGCACTGCAACGAGAGAACTCATAACCCCCAAAGAAGAGCCTACACGGGGGAGGATCCCACTTGCTGCAAGTAGGGCCTGATGCAGCCAGATAAATAAATACTAAAATTATACCTTGATAAACCTGACTTTGATCGAATGTGTGGGATAGCTTAAATCCAGGGAAGAGTCCTCTTCTCAGGTCTAGAAATTTCTGGGTAACCTCAGGAGGCATTTAGATGAATAAGAATCTTAGTTTCAGAAGCTGTAATGAAGAAAAACGGAATGAGGATACCGCTTCTTGTCAGGTAGGGCAGGGAAGATCCACTCTAACCATTCTTAGGACCCAGAGAAGGAGCAGAGAGAGTCTGTTCTGCAAGGCAGAACGCCAAACCTAAGTAGTCACTGGTCTTGCCAAGCTGGGAAGATGACCTCAATTCTCTGAAATGTGACTTTGCTCACTTCACAAGGATGGCCAGGATGGACGCAATGGAGGAAAAGCTAAACCAAGTCAAAGTACGTGTTTAGATTGTCTTCATCTTTGAAGAGAACCAAAACTTTGTGCTCTGTGGCCAAAGTAAACAAAATTCAGGGCTAGGATTCAAGTCCTGCTCCAAGTATAGTAAGTCTACTGTGGAGGGAACACACACCTTCAAACAGCTAACCCAGGGCCGGAACACACTCCAACGTCTGCTAATCTGGCCCATTCGCTGTCAGGACCTGCTGCTCTCATTTAGCCCCTGGGCTTCTCAAAGTGCCTCTCCCTTGGGGACCATCAAGAGCCAAAGATCAATTTCCCTTTCAGCTGCATGAGTCACTGGGAGCTGGCTTTGAGACAAGGCTACGTAGGTTTGGCCATTTCTGGAGGTTGCCTTTCCTCCTGGGGTTCTACCTTCGAGAAAGATGAACTCTGAGCCATCTCCAGGGAAGAATTGGTTCAGGTCAGGCACTATTAGGGTGAGCTGGCAAGCTACATCGTGTCTGGCCTGTTAGCTAAGCCAGCGCATCTGATCACAGTCAGTCTGACTCTTTCAACCTGCCTCTATGCCTGACCGCCCTTCTTCTCTCTTCCCCAAACCCTTTATTTTTGTTTCTTAGTGTTGTCCTTATCAGAACAGATATTCATCAAGCCTTCTGTCATCTGTTCTTAACTGCCCATGTACCCAAAGCCTGCAGACACCCTAGGGCAGGGCTGGGGGTCTTGGTGACTGCAACGTGAACCCTTGACTCAGGCCTGAGAGTGACAAGAACTCAGTAAATGCCTGCCGAATAAAGGAACCACAGAAAGCTCGGGGCATGCGCAGAGAAATGAATTCACGAATCAACCCCCAAAGAGACCACCTGGTGCAAAGCAGAAAATATCATTAACTGAAAACAAGACATTTTTGAGAAATCCGCATTTCAGCTTTACCAAAGAGACATTGTAGCACTTGGCCCAAGTGGCATGTTCTATACAGAGAAAATGCAGCACTTATTTCTATTACTCTGAGGTTTACTCTGTAAGTTAAGAAAAGTTAGATGCTCAGCACAGGGTCCCCCACAGCTAAAGACCCATTTTTTTTTTTTTTTTTAAAGAGAGAGAAAGAAAGAAAACAAAATATATATATATATTTTTTTTTTTTAAAGTTACCAGAAACCTATGTCACTTTTATAATCTAATAGGCTTTCTTATCATCTCTCATCAGTATTTACATTTTAAAATCCAGCTCCTAAGAAAACTACAACTGAGTGTCTTCTAAAGAAAAGAAACACACAAACAAAAACCCAAGAAGAAAGCTTTTGAACAATGAAACTTTAACTGTTTTCGTTCTCTAACACCAATGAGAATAATTCCCTTTTGATGAGATAAATTTAGTCTGAGAGCAAGACAGCCTTAACCCAGCTGCATAATTCATTGGCAGCTTTAATCTTCAGGATGAATATTAGTGTACATTTCAGGTTTTATTGCATTTTTTAAACAAATGATATTTTAAGTTCAAAGCGAATATATCAAGAGCTGGCAATTTGTCATAGGGTTTTCCCTAAAAAAGGAAATCAAAATAACATTCCTTTGGACATTCTGATGTCAACTGGAGACTTCAGAACAAACGGAGTACAGAAAATGTTAGGTCAGGAAGGCAGATAAACAGAAGTCAACATGATGCAGACACATTGAACAGACAGTCATGATCAACTTTTAATGAGCTGTAAAAGCATGGATGAAACCACTACAACATTTGTGATTGGCTCCACTTCAATATAAAATAAAAAGTTTTTTTTTTTTTTAAAGAAAAAAAAAGTATGGATGAACTTCCTTCAAAGGATATGCTAATTAATACAGGACACATCTACATGATGCAAAGGGATATATTTAGTCAATGACTGAAACGGTTTGCCTTCAACATGTCCAACACCCCATGTAAACGTCAAATATATATAGGAGTCTTTAGGCCAATATTTTGATCTCCGGCAAATTTAAGGCTTAGTTGTCTAGAGACAGAGATTTAATCTCTCTTTGAGTATTAGTTTGGAATCTTTGTCTATTTAGCTGGTATATTTGCATATTTAGTCAAAAGGTGTGAAAACAGGCATACCTTCACAATAGGGCATTGGTTGAATCAGTATACCAAAAATTCCCACATCAACCAGCTCCAACTTAAAACCATGTGCTTTTACCTCAGGGCTTCCTTTGTGGCTCAGCTGGTAAAAAATCCACCTGCAGTGCATGAGCCCTGGGTTCCATTCCCTGGGTGGGAAGATCCCCTGGAGAAGGGAAAGGCTACCCACTCCAAGATTCTGGCCTGGAGAATTCCATGGACTCTATAGTCCATGGGGTCACAAAGAGTTGGGCACAATTGAACGACTTTCACTCATTCACTTTAGAAATCTATCAGAACCAAACACCTCTTAATACACTAAGGAATCTTTTTAGCTGACCTACACGATGAGTTTGCATGACAGTTAAGTCCTATGTTAATCTGTGTTGACCACCAATAAGGAACTGGCAAAGAATTTTTGCTTCTTAGTCACTGAAATCTTCATCTCCATTTTAATCATGGTTCTTTACTATCATCTTCTTCTCCTAGCATTTTACTTCCTTTTCCCCCATGTGAGGCTTCCTGGTGGCTCAGACAGTAAAGAATTTGCTTGCAAGGCAGTAGACAGGTGTTCAGTCCCTGGGTTGGGAGCATCCTCTGGAGAAGTGAATGGCCACCCACTCCAGTATTCTTGCCTGGAGAATTCCACGGACAGAGGAACTGGGCGAGTTATAGTCCATGGGATGGCAAAGAGTCATACAGGACGGAGTGACTAACACATTCACTTTCCCTTAAGTGGGACATCTTTTGAAATAGAAATGGTCCTAGAAGGAGAACAGCGGCAAAGGATTCTCAGATTCCAAGAGGGGATGATTTTGATCTTAACTAATACCAATTGCATCTGAACTTATATTCCTATCTACTCTATAACGGATTCCACGTCCTTATATGAATTTGCTATCTTGACTCTTCTAATAAAGTCTGAAGACTATCACTTTTGGGTGGTGCCCATTCTGGCAGACCATTCTCAAGCTTCTTGGGTGTGTAATGGACCCTGGTGTCAAGGTTAAGAACTAATAATCTCCCAGATTCAGACACTTGTATTTTCATGACCATCCAGATTGGAGAAGGAAATGGCAACCCACTCCAGTATTCTTGCCTGGAGAATCCCAGGGACGGCAGAGCCTGGTGGGCTTGCCGTCTATGGGGTCGCACAGAGTTGGACACGACGGAAGCGACTTAGCAGTAGATTGTGTTGGTTACAATAGCCACCAGCTGTATCGACTATTATGGCCTCTTCCTAACGGTCTAGCCTTCAATTAGCCTTCATCCGTAAAACAGCATCCTTCTGGTGGCTCAGAGGTTTGATTATCCCACCCAGGGAAGGGGAAGCTTTCAGGAGAGATTTCTGAAAGGAGAGACCATCAGAAAGCAAACCAGTAGGGATTGTCTCTGAGTAACTATATATGCATTGCAGTTGAATATCATCATATTTTGCTTCTTAATAATCCATCCTCATCTTTGTTAATAACCAACAGATACCATTCCTCAGGATGAATAACTTGCAAAAAAAATCATTAAATAAAAGTCAGTTAATTGCATTTCTTAAGAAATCCAACTTTTTAATGTTTCTTCTGAGAGCAGAGCCGTAGTATAGTCAAAGGATCAATTATCTTTTTTTTTCCTCCTTTTTAAAAAAAACTTGCAGAATACAACATTTTCTTTCCTTAAAGGGCTGCAGACACATTCCCATTTCTTTCCATAAGAATAACTTGAAAAGGATGCAAAGTTATACAATCGACAATTCACTGCACACAGGCTGCTTTTGATTATATTGCCTCACAAACTAGATACTTTGCTGGGAAGCATAAAAACTGTTTATCACTAAACATTTGAGATTCCACTCAGATAATTTACACATAATTAGACAGAAGCCCACACTTCCGAGCGGCGGCATCACCTCCTCTTTCACAGACTATTCTTTAAGAACATTTTTGGTAGCATAATGAGTATTTTATGAGGATTTGTAATCAGTCTCAACGTAGGTGGGAACAAAGGTGAATTACTCCTCAACACGATCAAATCATTACATAACTCAGTGTGGAATAATGATGAGCTGAGGTTGGCAGAGGTAACCTGCCCAGGTATTTGGAGGTATTAGTAAATTCCAGTCTTTTCCAGAAGCATAGAATCAATTAAATGATCCCTTGCATGCTCAGTCACTTCAGCCATGTCTGATTCTTTGCAACCCTATGGACTATAGCCTGCCAGGCTCCTATGTCCATGGGGATTATTCAGGCAAGATTGCTGCAGTGGGTTGCGATGCTCTCCTCCAGGGGATCTTCCCCACCCAGGGATTGAACCCAGTTCTCCTGCATCGTAGGCAGATTCTTTACCGCTGAGCCACTGGGGAAGCCCAAGTGATTCTTTGGGCAGAAAAATTTTTTTAAAAAGGAGTCAGCCAAGGAGAGGTAACTCCTACTTAGACTTCCCTACCCTTTGCTCTCCATCAGGGAAAGAGGTTAAAAAAAAAAAAATCAGAATATTGAGAAGGGAGAGAAAGTGAATGGTATTTTCTAGTCACGGAGTCTCTCTTAGTCCTCACTGATGCCTAAGCTCTTTTGTGGCCTAGTATTGTATTTTTCAGACATCTTCTGTCCTAAGACATGATCAAACCTTTGGTAGGAAAAACAGAGCCAACTGCCTGCAAACCGACTAACCATCGCTCAAATATAAAGAGTCACCAGGGAGATAAGAAACAGTAGGGGGTGGGGACAGTATCATCAATTCATTTTAACACAAAGACCAAAGCTGGAGATAGCTCCATCTCTGAATACTGCATCACTCTGCAGCCACACTTACGAGGTGGCACTGTGTCTAAAGAATCCACCTGCCAATGCAGGAGACACAGGAGACACGTGTTCGATCCCTGGGTCAGGAAGATCCCCTGGAGAAGGAAATGAAAACCCACTCCAGTATTGTAGTCTGGAAAATCCCATGGATAGGGAAGCCTGGTGGGCTACAGTCCATGGGGTCACAAAGAGTCAGACACGACTGAGCGACTGAGCACACACACACGCACCTGTATCCACAAAGCTGAGTCGTCTGGCTTCCATTCATGGGCAAAGATTTATGTTTTGATTTCTCTTTATGTTGCCTTTCCAAAAAGAGAGGTTCTGTATCATGTATTTATGCATGAAATGTAAGCAGCTTATAATCTCAGCTATATCCAGTTTATACCATGACACAGCTGTGGATTTATTTTCCCCAGATTATTTACCAGGAGCGTCATCAAGGCCAAGTCTGTAGCAATCCCTGGAGCTGATGCTGATTCTCGGCTTCTGGACCAACGAGACAGCATTCTCTGAGGACTCACCCAGCTCTAAACTAGGCAGTGTGGAAAGATACAGCCTCAGGATGGTCCCTGTGAGGCTGGAGACAGATAAATGGATCGGGATGCTGGTGGCATAAGGAATCAAGACAATGTCTATTAATTTTATAACTACTGTCTTGGAAGACAGTGTGTCCAGAACTCCAACCGTGTTCCCTGTGTCAGCGAAGCTCAACATTTGTACAAATTCAGCAGGCTTTCCAGATCGGGTTCTCCCTCACTCAAGACAGCCAAAAATTAACAACGAAATCCAAAATAAAAACTTCTATGTAGTTATGGAAGCGAACGTGTGCGAGTATGTCAAAAACGTACTTATAAGAACATCTGTGCTACACTTGTTTATGTTAATGCCTGCAAATGATGGTTCCCAATAAAAAATCTGATGAATAAATGAAAGATAAAGAACCAGAAGCAATGTACACGTCTAAAATAGGGAAGTGGCTACGTACAGGGTAAACTGTTTGTATATCTGAATATTATGTAGCCGTTTGAAATCAAGTTTTAAGGCACATTTAACAGTATACATGGGGAAAAACTACGGTAGAATGCTATTTGGGGACAGGTTAGTAATGGATTGTGCAACTTCAGTTGTGTGTCTGTTTTCTTCCCTCTGTCCTTCCCTCCCCCTGGCCCTCTTTCCCTTCCCTCCTTCCCTCCTCTCCCTCCCTTCCTTCCTTCCGTCCTCTGTCCATCTGTCCATCCATTCATCTATCTATCCATCCATCCGAGGTATAAGTCCAAGCGCACTGGTTAACGGAAGTCCAGAGTTCTACCTGCTCATCAGCACTGCTCTCCCAGCCCCCTTCACTCCTCCGGGACCACTTACGCAGATTCTTGAGCTTCTTGAAATAGGTTAGAAGCCAATGATCTCATACAACCCTCCAAATCTGGACCATAAGGAAACTCAGTCCCATATAGAAGCTGGGATTCAGTTCACGTTCATGTCAGTACCAAGTTCAGAACACAGAGGTCCCTAATTCTCAGGCATTCAGTGAGTATTTGCATCCTCCGAGCTGAGGAAGAAAATCAGTCTCTTAAGAGAGTAGAGTAGTGTGTGTGTGTTGTGTATGTGTGTGTGTGTACACTTTGTCGTTGGATTAAATGTGTGTCCCTGAGCTAGACAGTTAAGTTTGCTGAATTTCAGTTCCCTCAACTGTAAAATGGGGACAAAAAAAAATCACATCTTCTTTTATGAGGTTGTTGTGAAGATGAAATGACTTAATGTAAGTAGAGTTTATAATATTGCAGTACCTGGAACATAGCAAGCCTTCAATAAGCATTAGTTAATTTTATGTTTTTTATCAATGTTGCTTCTATCTGAAAGCCTGCTTACATCTGTTAGATAGACAAAGATGGTATCAGCAAAGATCTCAATTGGTTTCTGGAATTTCATAAAGCCAGTGGGAAAATTCCACACTTGGCGTCTTTTCCAGCGCTTGGTGTCATTTCAGAGTGCCGAGATTTAGTTGGTGGAGAGGAGGATCCATCCAATGTGCAGAAACATTCCTTGGAGATTTAATCAAAAGTATGATGGACTTAAGTAATACTACAGAAAAACAGAAACAATCGATGATATACTGAGGGAATTACATAATACATTTATGTACGGCAGATAATGAAATTAGGCAGTCGCAAAGAAAGAGAGAGAGAGAGCAAACGTGACGCTGGGAAAATATAAACAGTTTTACGAACAAGACAATGAAATGGATGTGGCAAAAGCCTTCTGACGCATCTGTGCCCCCAGTGATGGGAGAGTTTTGACAAGACAACCACCATCCTGTATTTAGAGAGAATGCTCACCTTGCATCAGAACCAAGCCTTACAAGTTGCAAAGCAATTTCTCTGACACTATCTCACTCTTCCTCATGAAAATCCTGGAAGGATAAGTGCCTCCTTTGCAGTTTCTCAGTTGAGGAAACAAGGAAGAAAGAGATGAGGCATATTGTTCTAAGTCACCAGGCTTCACTGAGGGGGAGCTGGGGTTTGTCCTCCCATCAAAGCCAAATCCCCGGGACTGTTTAGGCACCCAAGGACACCTCAAATGGACCCAGAAAGTGGAATGCTTAGAGAGGAGACCCCACCAAAGCCATCATTCAGATCATCAGTTCCAACCTGAGGGCTGGCCGGGGTATTTGGAGCTAGTAACTAGTAACACAAAGACAGAAGTAGTGGTAGATTTCCTCCTCGTGGGCTCTAAAATCACTGCGGATGGTGACTGTAGCCATGAAGGACGCTTGCTTTTTGGCATGAAAGCTATGACAAACCTAGACAGTGTGTTGAAAAGCAGAGATAGGACTCTGCTGACAAAGGTCCGTATAGTCGAGGCTATGGTCTTCCTGGTGGTCATGTATGGTTGTAAGAGCTGGAGCATAAAGAAGGTGAGCACGAAAGAACTGATGCCTTTGAACTGTGGTGTTGGAGAAGACTCCTGAGGGTCCCTTGGATAGCAAGACGCTCAAGGGAAATTTTCTTAAGGGAAATCAACCCTGAATACTCGTTGGAAGGACTGATGCTGAAGCTGAAACTCCAGTATTTTGGTCATCTGATGTGAACAGCTGACTCATTGGAAAAGTCCCTGATGCTGGGAAAGATTGAAGGCAGAAGGAGCAGAGGGCATCAGAGGATGAGATGGCTGGATGGCATCACCGATGCCAGGGGCATGAGCTTGGGCAAACTTTGAGAGATGGTGAGAGACAGAGAGGCCTGGAGTGCTGCAGTCCATGGGGTTGCAGAGTTGGACGCGACTGGGAGCCTGAACAACAGCAACCCAAAGATGCAACAAAGAATGGTGTCTCCATCAGCACCACAGTCTGGGTCACTGATGAGGGTAAACGGGGAGGGGAAGGAAGGAAGAAAGGAATGGAGGGAAGGAGGGAAGAGGGGGGAAGGAAGGAAGGAGGGAGGGAAGGGAGGGAGAAAAGAAAAACAAGAGCTGGACCACAGCCCACGCATCCCCCGTGTTGGAGTCTGTAAGCTCCCCACATGCTCCCTGAAACGTCTTAGGATGTGGCTTTTGCCACATCCATTTCATTGGCTTGTTTCTAATACATTTGTGTACGGCTGATAATGAAATTGGGCAGAAGCATCGAGAGAGAGAACAAATGTGACGCTGGGAAAATGAACAGTGGGGGGCATAGGCTTTGACCACAAGCCCCCATCCCCCTTTCTGCCCAGGAGTTTCTCCACTGGCAAGAAGAGCATGAGAATTCCCAGGAAGCCAAAGCAGCAGGAGTGTTAGAAGAGAGGAGGAGGCACCCTGGGGGGCCCAGGGGTCAGAGGGAGAGGGGGGCTCCCAGGAGGAGTCCTGCGATTTTTCCTGAATGAAACCACTTCCCTGTTCAGAAGAAGATCCTAGGAGATGGTTAGTTATGGGAACTTAACTCTTCTCTCTCTAAAAACATGATTGCTTAACCCCCACCCCTGTGAAATACTTTCTCTTAAATCGGTGTTTCCCAGCATCTGGCATGGGAACCCTGGGTGATACGTCAGATGGTCTTAGTTGGTAGTCACAGATTTATTTTTAGTCTTAAGTTACTTGCATGGTTAACGCTTCTGTTTATAACATCAGGTTTCTATTTACTGCGGTGCCATAAATACTTTCAGATAAAAGCAAATTAATCAGATACTCAGTAAATAATAAAGCAAGCGATATTAAGAAGATGGCCAATGTTATAATGGTGGAATGGGGGTGACTGAAGTGCCAGGAGCCTGCTTTAGAGTAATTTCTATTTGTTTTTAATTTTTTAAATTAGTTTGTATTAGAACACAGTTGCTTTAAAATGCCGTGCTTCTATTGCACAGCAAAATGAATCAGCCCTACATATACACGTATCTGCTCCCTTTTGAATTTCCCTCCCATTCAAGTCACCCCCAGATCATTAAGTAGAGTTCCCTGAGCTATACAGTCGGGTCTCATGGCCTTGCCTGGTGGGCGTGCTTAGTCATCCCCAGCTCCTTGCAACCCCATGGACTGCAGACAGTCAGGCTCCTCTGTCCCTGGAATTTCCCAGGCAAGAAGACTGGAGTGGGTTGCCATTTCCTCCTCCAAGCTATCTTTCCAACCCAGGGATTGAACCTGCGTCTCCTGCATTGGGCAGGTGGAATCTTTTACCACTGAGCCACCAGGGAAACCCATACTTCAGTACGCTGAGTCTAACTACACCTTTTAAAAGTAATCATGCTGTAGTAGAGCAATCATTTCACAGTGCTCCCAGGAGATGAAGAGCTCAAAAATGGAAAAGAGAAAAAAAAAAAGGACCTCAAAAAGTTTCCCACTGATTTTCTATTTTACACATAGTATTGATAGTATATACGTCTCAATCTCAGTCTCCCAGTTCATCCCACCCTCCTTTCCCCTTTGGTGTTCATACACTTGTTCTCTATGCCTGTGCCTCTGTTTCTGCTTTGCCAATAAGATCATGTGTACAAGTTTTCTAGATTCCACATATATGCGTTAATATGTGTGTGTAGTCAGTCTCAGTCGTGTCCAACTCTTTGCGACCCCATGGACCCTACCAGGCTCCTCTGTCCATGGGGATTCTCCAGGCAAGAATAATGCAGTGGGTTGCCACGCCCAGTATAGGTTATTCAATCTTTGCTTTTTTTTTTTTTTTTTACTTACTTCACCCTCTTTGACACTCTTTAGGTCCAGCATTCCTGTACACTAAAGGGTAAATTTTAAATGGGGAAGAAAAGGCATTCTGCTTGGAGGGTGTTCAAGTTGACTTATCCTCTCCAATGTTCCAGTGTTTCCTAGTTAAGCCTGTCTCTTTGAAGCTAAGAAGATGCTTGTGAACATTCCCACAAAGGATGGAGATCAGACATGACGAAGCACATGCAGATAAGAATGGGGATGGTGGGGCAGAATGTTCAAGGGCCTCCCTCCCCATTTAGGTGAAAAGCACACTCGGAATATGGGCTTGAATCTTATATTTAGCCTCCACTCATGATCCTTCAAAAATGTGCACAATGTAATGCTCTCTATTTCAGGTCTTCTTTGGAACTATGATGCAATGCAGCGAAATAAGGCAAGCTTAAATTACCTTGCTGCTTCGGCAGGGCTAATAAAGACACAGGCCGTGACTCACAAACATCTATGTCTTCCGAATGGCCTAGGGCATAGCCCCACCAGGACCCTCAAGCTCCTGCTACCTAACAGGATAGGGAGGGGCTTCCCAGATGTGGAGTTAATTTTAGTTAAAAAAATAATAATGATGATGGTATTGAAAGGAAGGTTTTAGAGAACTGGTCCAGGAGGAGGAGAAAGTGAAGTGGTTGACAAGGAGGGAGAAAGAAGTCCAGCAACTTAACAGTAGATGCAAACTCAAGCATCCTTTGGGATCCATCAGGATCTGAAAATTATTGAAAATGACAGCAGTGAATGTTTCCAGAGCTTCTGTTTATAAAGAGATGGTGGAACCCAGATATTTGTGTGATGGCAACAGATTCAGCATTTCAAGAACAATGTGTGTGTGCTCACTTGGCTCAGTCGTGTCTGATCCTTTGCGACCCCACGGACTGTACATTGCCAGGCTCCTCTGTCCATGGGATTTCCCAGCCACAAATACTACACTGGGTTGCCATTTCCTTCTCCAGGGCATCTTCCCAGCCCAGGGATGGAACCCGAGTCTCCTTCATTGGAAGGTGGATTCTCTACCACTGACCCACCAGGAAAGCCCATTCTAAGCACTATTTATATGAAATAAAATAAAGGTGGGCTTTAGGTTGCTTCAAGATGGGCTAGCACTGAGCAACCACTGAATTGAAGGTAGATGAGACTTTGCCCTTGTCTATCTCCCTTATCATTCCCAGATGTTTTCATTTCTAGTATATTTCTGAACATTCCTTGCGTAAGGGAGAGATTTACTTAGAAAAACTAGGGGAGCTTCTACTTATCGTTTATTTTTCACTCTAAAGCCAGATAGATGTACCCATTGGTCAATCACACATTCATGTGAATTGTTTTAATCAGGTGGCTTTCCTGAGTCACAGCCAGGTGAGAGGGCCTGTCTCTCCCTGGAGGTAAAGAAGAGCTGGAGTTCAGGGAACATGTTTCCTGGGCTAGATTCCAGTAATACCTCCAAATAATTACCAGGTAGCATTCATTCTCAACTTGTAAAATGAAGTTAATAGTACCTACCTCCTAGGATGGCTGCTATGCATGGTAAGGGCTTCACATATAGTTTGCAAGGAGATCAAACCAGTCCATCCTAAAGGAAATCAACCCTGAATATTCACTGGAAGGACTGATGCTGAAGCTGGAGCTCCAATATGTTGGCCACCTGATGGGAAAAGCCATCTTATTGGAAAAGGTCCTGTTGCTGGCAAAGGCTGAAGGCAGGGGGAGAAGTGGGCAGCAGAGGATGAGATGGTTGCATGGCATCAATAACTCAATGGACACGAGTTTGAGCAAACTCTGGGAGATAGTGAAAGACAGGGAAGCCTGGTGTGCTGTAGTCCATGAGGCTTCAAAGAGATAGACATGACTCAGCAACTGAACAACAAACAGACAAATTTAAAAGCTGGGGGGGTGGCGGGGGTTAAGGAAGAAGGTAAGAATTTTCACCAGATGGCCCAGAAGTAAAGAATCTACTTTCAGGGAAGGAGACTTGCAGGAGATCTGGGTTCAATCCCTGGTTTGGGAAGATCCCTGGAGAAGAAAATGGCAACCCACTCCTGTATTCTTGTCTGAGAAATCCCATGGACAGAGGAACGTGGTGGGTTACAGTGCATGAAGTTGCAAAGAGTCAGACACAAATGAGTGACTAAGCAATAAGAAATAAAAGAATACAGGCAGATCTCATTTTATTGCACTTTCCAAGTATCACATTTTTCACAAAGTAAAAGTCTATGGCCACCCAGCGTTAAGCAAGTCTATGGGAGTTGCTTAGCATTTGTTCACTTCCCGTCTCCCTGTCCCATTTTGGCAATTCTCATGATACATTTTTCATTGTTTTTATATTTGATGGTGATGGTGATCAGTGATTTTTGATGTGACCGTTGCAAAGAAGATTATGACTCGCTGGAGATTCAGGCTATGGTTAGCAGCTTTTAGCAATGAATTACTTTCTAATTAACATACATGCATTTGTGGCCCTAGTGGTAAAGAACCTGCCTGCCAATGCAGGAGACTCAGGTTTGATCCCTGAGTCAGGAAGATATCCTGGAGAAGGAAATGGCGACCCACTCCAGTATTCTTTCCCGGGAAATCTCATAGACAGAGGAGCCTGGTGGTCTACAGTCCATGGGGTTAAAAGGAGTCTGACATGACTGAGTGACTAAGCAACAACAACTTTTTAATTAAGGTATGTGCATTGTTTTTATATATAGTGCTATTGTACATTTAATAGAGTGCAGAATAGTATAAACAGTATAAATGTAACTTTTGTATGCACCAGAAACCAAAAATGTTGTGTGACTTGCTTTATTGTGATGTTTGCTTTATTGCGGTAGCCTGGAACTGAACCCATAATATCTATGAGTATCTGTATCAAATAATATGGGCGACGATGATATGAAATGGCATCTTTACAGACTAGCACGATGGGATGTGCACGGTACAAGTGGTTTAACCAGCAATTGCGTGAAATCTATTCACACGGTAAAAGGATGCCCATGTCATCAACCCCGAATAACACTTTTTAGAATTTAGTCCAAGAAAGGAATCAGGAATATAAACAAAGGCTTGCATAAGAGAATGTTCTCTGCAGCATTATTCATAATAATAGTAAGAGAGATCTAGACCAAAGAACACATTCTTAAATGTCAACGGCGGTGACAAACACTGGTACTGTAGAAAGTTATGGAATCATTAAATATAATTTTGAAACATGATTAATGACACAGGAAAGTGTTTTAAAGCCAAGGTAAAAATGTAGGATAAGTTTTGAAAATAGAGTCTAATATTGCAAAGATACACACACACACACGCAAAACAAACCAACAAGAGAAACATTAAAATGTTAAGCGGGTGATTCCAACTGGATGACATCCTGGACATGGCAAAACTATGGGCACACTAAGAAGATCAACCCTGGCAAGGGTTCGGGAAGGGAAGAACAGGCAGGGCTGCTTTTGTTTAGTCGCTGTGTCCTGTTGGCCTCCTTTGCCACCCCGCGGGCTGTATGTAACCCGCCAGCCTCCTCTGTCCTTGAGGTTCTCCAGGCAAGAATACAGGCATGGGTTGCCATTTCCTTCTCCAGGAGATCTTCCCAGATAAGGGATGGAACCCGCATCTCCTGCATTGGCAAGCAGATTCTTTACCACTGAGCCACCTGGGAAACCCAACAGGTGGCAGACAGAAGGTTTTTAGGGCAGTGAAAATACTCTGCATGATACTCTAATGGTGCAGACATGTCATGATACATTTGTCCAACAAACCCAGAGAATCCACAAGATGAAGAGTGAGCCACAATGTGAACTATGGACTTTGGGTGATAATGATGTGTCAGTGGGGATTCATCAATTCTAACAAATATACCAAAGTGGTGGGGGTGTCAATAGTCAGGGAGGCTATGCATATGCGGGGGAGAGGGATGCATGAGCTAAATGGGGAATTTCTGTACCTTTCTCTCAATTTTGCTGTCATTTTAAAATTGCTCTAATAAGCTAAAATCATAAAAAAAAAAAAAAAAAGAGGGATTACTTCCGGGCAACAGGCATCTGAGAAGTGATTTTTGCTTTTGCCTGTGTTTTTAAATGTTTTTCAAATGAACATATGTTGTTTTTCTAAGCTGAACATTATTAAAAATGGGTTTAAAGGGTGTGCATGTGTGGAGTGGGAAGCTCTAAGAAGTAAAAGAAGAAAATATGGAATACAGAACCAAAATGCTATATAGTTATTAGCTTTGGATGAGAAAAATGTGAGATTTGAGGCTGGGGTATTCATTCCCAAATAAAAGGTGGATAGGATGGAGCTACAATTACACAAGCTCAAGTAACATGACTTACTATAGGCACGAGATACCTCCAAACCATGAGTGTAATTTAGTCTTTATTAGCTGCAAAGCACAAGGCCATTGGCAATTCAAACTCCGCTTTAGAATGTGCTGCTTCACAGAGTCTTTGGAAAGAGATGGGGCACTCCTGAGAATGGGGCAATTTGGTTTGAGGAAGACCCACTGGGTCCTCCCAGGCTGCATGTAACTTCCAAGGCTTTGTTGCCCCAAAAGCCACCAGAGAGAGCACTCAGGAGAAAGACAGCGACCCCTAGCTGTCGTCACTTGCATTTTCACAATATGCCCTCCCCACATAGCACCAAGAGCATACTGTGGAAATACAAATTGCTCCAGTGCTCCAATACTTTGGCCACCTGATGCTAAGAACCAACTCATTGTAAAAGACCCCGATGCTGGGAAAGACTGAGGGCAAGAGGAGAAGGGGGTGGCAGAGGATGAGATGGTTGGATGGCATCACCAACTCAACAGACATGAGTTTGAGCAAACTTTGGGAGATAGTGAAGGATAGAGAAGCCTGGCGTGCTGCAGTCCACCGGGTCTCACAGTCAGACATGACAGCTACTGAACAGCAAAGAATTATTTGTTGGGGCTGATTTGGGGAAGAAAAATTTCGACCTCTTCTTGGCCTGATGGATCTTCCTATGCAAACCTGAACCAGGGACGTAAGTTTCAAATGGACATATATTAACTTAAAAAGAATACATATATTTTATTTATTTTTGGCTGCACCACGCAGTATGTGAGATTTCAGTTCCTTGACCAAGGATCGACCGTGCACCCCCTGCAGTGGGAGTATAGTCTCAACCACTGGACTGTCAGAGAAGTCCCCCAAATTTTTATTTTATATTCGACTATAGTTGCAACCCACTCCAGTATTCTTGCCTGGAGAATCCCAGGGATGGGGGAGCCTGGTGGGCTGCTGTTTACGGGGTCGCACAGAGTCAGACACGACTGAAGCGACTTAGCAGCAGCAGCAGCAGCATAGTTGATTAACAATATTGTGTTAGTTTCAGTTATACATATACATGGGCTTCCCTGGTGGCTCAGACAGTAAAGAATCTACCTGCAATGTGGGAGACCTGGGTTCAATCCCTGGGTCAGGAAAATCCCCTAGAGGAGGGCTTGGCAACCCACTCCAGTATTCTTGCCTGGAGAATCCCATGCACAGAGGAGCCTGGTGGGTACAGTTCACAGGGTCTCAAAGAGTCGGCCACGACTGAGCGAGTAACACACAAACACAGGCGAATTATGGCCCAGGAGCCATATCTGTCCTCAGGACTGTATTTGTGCAGCCAATGAGCTAAGCTGTTTTCACACTTTTTAAAAAGATCTTTGATAATTTTATTAGTTCCTCTGAAGAATGAGGAAGGAGTAAAATTTTAGAAGGAAACAGAAAGAGAAGTAGATGAGGAAATCAAAACTTCTATACTTTTTGTGACTATTAACTCTTTTCAAATTTTACCTCAGCTCTGTCTCCTGAATGTCCATGCTCCATCAATTATCTTTTATCCCTTTCCTCCCTTAACAAGAGTTTTAATAATTCTTTAGCAGTTACAAGTGTTAAGTATATAGTAAGAGGTTAAAAGAAAGATCTTCACAAAATGAAAATATTTGTTTAAAAAACCCAAGAGACTAAAATAGAGAGCTCATAAAGGAGTTTTAAATAAAAAAAGTTATTAATGATAATATTTACAAAATTCTAGAAGAAGAAACACATATACATAATTTTAAAGTGCAAATATAAATTTCTGTATGTACTTGGGCAGAAATATAGTCAAAATATATCATGATACCTGTATATTGTTACAGTCAGAAATAAAAAAAATAATAAAAACATAATGTCAAATAGCAGACTCATTGAATCCAAATAGAAACCCCTTAATTAGTTAAGAAAAATCAAAAGGAAAAAAAAGCCTTATGTCATGAAAATCATATGAACTTTCAATTTCGGTGTCCATGAATCAATTTTTCTGGGGATTCAACCATATATATATTTGCTCACATATTCTCCATGCTGCTTTCTTTCATGCTGCAATTGCAAATCTGAATCATCGTGGCAGGGAATGCAAGCTTGGGAACACCTGGAAAGTTTCCTTTTGGGACTTGACAAAAAAAAAATCAGCTCAGATATTTAATAGCTGTGTGACTTTCGGCAAGACACCTGACTCCTCTGAGCCTCAGGTCTCCCTTTGTAAGCTGGGAGTCATGGGTTTTGTCTTAGGTAGCTGCTGTGAGTTTATTGCAATGCCCTGAAGAAACATGAAATCTGTTTCTCATTTGCTGTGTCATTTGTTTGTACTTTAATGCCCACTGGCTCGCTTTGGGTTTATCGATCTTGTTTTTTTCTCCTGCCTGGTCCTCTCCTACCTTCCTTCACATTTACCTTGTCTTTTTGAAGGAACACAGCCTAGTGGATCAGTGTTTGGGGTCTGGAGTCCAGTAGCCTGACTCTTAGCCTGCCTCTTTAGTTTCTAAGCTTCCTTTCTTTTGCTGGAAAGGGGACAACAACTTTGCTTAGGGTTGCTGTGAATATAAAAGGAGGTAACAGTCATCTGGGCCTGTGCCTGGCTGGGTGGGTGTGAGCTTTTGATAATAAGGAATTAACCAGATCCTCAAGTTCCCTCAGTGTGAATTTCACCCTTTCTGTTTCTTCATTCCTTCTGCTCTCGGCCACTGCTTCTAGCTCAGCCATCCTTGGCAGTCTTGGAGCCTAGACTCAGATCATCCAAGGAATGCTTTATACCACCCCCTAGAGACTCTGGTTTAAACTGGGCTGTTCTGGGGCCAGGCATCAAGAGTAGTTACAGACCCTGAACTGTTCTTACACCAAGTGTGGGTTGGGGATGATGCCTATTGTTATCAGTAGGGAAAATGATGCCCAGATTAGTTGTTAGACAACTAGTGAATACCAGAGTGGACAGTAAGTCCTGAGCTTGAGTTCCTAAGTATGGTGCTATACTTCTCTCTAGAAAGAGGGGCCTTTAAACTTCATCTACTTCAGGAAGGTGCCACGGCTCTGAGCTGGGAGTTACTGCCTTTACAGATTAAGCTTTCCTGTTGGCAGGGAGATAACAAGGGACGCATCCATTCACTTTCCCGCAGCATCTAATTTTTAGCTGCTGCTGCTGCTGCTGCTAAGTCTCTTCAGTCATGTCCGACTCTGTGCAACCCCATAGACGGCAGCCCACCAGGCTCCCCCATCCCTGGGATTCTCCAGACAAGATCACTGGAGTGGGTTGCCATTTCCTTCTCCTTTTAGCTACTAGGTACCAAACAGACTAGGCTGGAAAATAGGTTACCAGTGACAGAGTTTGCTGCCCTAAAGTCTGGGCATCATTGTGTTGGTGGTGGTGGTGGTGGAACCACAAGCCAAGATCTCCTGAGGGCCCACCATGTATCAGTTCCACTTTATACATCACACACCGCTTCCTTTAATACTCAGCACTCTTTGACAACAGAAGGTGAAGGCTCAGAGTTGCCGAGTGACTCACCCACATTCACACAGCCGAAACAAGCTAGGGCTAGACTGGAAATCCTGGCAGGCTGACTCTGTCGGAAAATTTATCTTGAGGAGAAGTGGTGACATGATGCCGTTGTCTCTTTCAATTTCTATTTTCCTCCATTCCTTGGGTTGAGTTGTACAAGCCCTGCTGGTCTTGGGGAAAACTTTCTCTGTCCCCCAAAGAGACTCAGATCCTCGTGGTGAACTTTCCTGACCCTTGGAGGGACAGTGAGACACTTAACCAGAGCCCAGCACTTATCCTAATCATGGGACCAACCCCAGTGACTGCATCAGAATTCCCCCTGGGCCTTAATTAGATAGGGGTTCCATAACTCTCAGGCTGGGGTCGATAGAAAAGCAATTTTCCCATTTGGGCTCTCTGAGGACCCTGCTTTTTTGCCAGCCCAGGGAGGTAGCCCATGCATGTGATATACCCCGAGGTCAATAAAAAGCTTTAGAATCCTTCAGGATTGAGTAGAAAATATTCTCATTATAACATTAGAGAAACTTGAAAAAAAAATAAATCAATGGAGTAATGGGATATAACACCAATTGAGCCCTTTAGCTAGACTCAATTGTTTTACCCACATAGACCCTCTGGATGATGCATAATGGAGATGCAATGAGTTATTCCCTGAAGATGCAGCCTGGGAGATCCAAGGGGAGGTGCAGCAGTTAAACGAGGAGGGGCATGTCAACAGGCATGAAAAAAAAAAAAAAATCAAAGATGATCTTATCCCCAAAGTCAGAACTCTTTAGGAGCTTCATGGGCGATCTGGAGAGTGGTGGATTTTGTTTATTCCTTTAACTATGGTTGCTGTCATGTTTTAGAGAAATTGTTCGTGGAATTTTAATAACATACACATTGCATTATTTCACCTGTTAATTAAGATCCAGAATGAAGCCTGTCTGGATTACTGAGAAGTCTGAATTGGCAGCTAAAAGGCAAGGCATCTCTGTTTTAAAGATAGCACTGTGTACATGTGGGTCCCCAACTCCCTAACTTTCTCTCCTGCTCAGCCTCTCCCCTCCCTACCTCAGCAACCCTAAGTTCATTCTCTGAGTCAGGGAGTCTTTTGCTGCTTTGTAAATAAGTTCATTAGTATAATTTCTTTTTAGATTCCACATGTAAGGAATGTCATACGATCCAAGGTCCTACTGTGTGGCACAGGGAACTCTGCTCAGTGGTAAGAGGCAGCCTGGATGGGACGGGAGTTTGGGGGAGAATGGATATGTGTATATGTATGGTTGAGTCCCTTTGCTGGCCACCTGAAACTCTCACAATATTGTTAATGGGCTGTACTCCAGTATAAAGTAAAGAAGTTAAAAAAATGAAATTAAAATTTTTAAAAAGGCAATGTAGTCCTATTTCTCCTAAATGCAACAGTGTTCATTAAGCTAACAGCATGTCATTCATTCCATGGTGATCTCGAAAGCAGTTTGATTTGATTGGGGGATAAAAATATTATTCCTTCTCTCTCAAAGCACAATGCTTTGAGGACCTATGTCCCAGGTGTCTGGCTAGGTACCTGCAGAAACAAAACAGAGAATAGTTTTTATTTTTGTGGATCTCGTAAACTATGATAAAAGATAAGCCACACTTTGCAGAAAAATGTGACAAATCTGGAGAGCGCATTAAAAAGCAGAGTCATCACTTCGCCAACAAAGGTCTATAGCGTCAAGGTTATGGTTTTTCCAGTAGTCAGGTATGGATGACTGGACCATAAAGAAGGCTGAGTGCTGAAGAACAGATGCTTTTGATTTGTGGTGCTGGACAAGACTCTTGAGAGTCCCTTTGAAGGAGGAAACGACAGAACAGGCTCTGTCTTGAAAGCAGGACTCCATCTTGGGCCGGACTGTGGACTTTGAGCTATACGCTCAGTATCTGTGGAAACAGCATACCAACTGGAAAACCAGGCCCCCCGATGGAAGAGCCCCAGGGCTCATACCTAGACTCTCTGTCGCCTAAAATAATACCCTAATTATCTGTGTAACCGAATAGAATCATAAATTCTATTATGCTTATTGGGGTATGACCACAGGCCTATTTATAATTGTCCACTGTTAGCTGCCTAGGCTTAAGGCATATGAATCACAGGTCAACTTTGATTGTATCTTTCTTTTCCTTTGTTCAGACTAGTTTCAGGGAATTTGGGGAGGTGGGTTTGGGCTCATACACTTAGGATATATAAGCTTTTCATAAAAACTGGTCAGGGTCCTTGGCCAAGAGGAGACTCTGCCTTGGGCCCGCTGGTGTAATAAACTGCACTCCACTATCTGCATTGACCTTCTGAGTGAGTCTGTTTCCCCGAACGCGCAGCTACAACACCTTGGACTTCAAGGAGATCCAACCAGTCAATCCTAAAGGAAATCAACCCTGAATGTTCATTGGAAGGACTGATGCTGAAGCTGAAGCTCCAGTACTTTGGGCACCTGATGCAAAGAGCCAACTCACTGGAAAAGACCCTGATGCTGGGAAAGACTGAGGGCAGGAGGAAAAGGGGAAGACAGAGGATGAGATGGCTGGATGGCATCACCAACTCAATGGACATGAATTTGAGCAAACTCTGGAAGACAGTGAAGGACAGGGAAGCCTGGTGTGCTGCAGTCCATGGGGTGGCAAAGAGTTGGACACGACTTAGCGACTGAACAACAAACAACAAATTTGGAACAAGTAGCTGAGAGTTGGAAATTAGTAAACCAGAGAGGGAATGGGTAATGCCAGTGTACACTGACAGGCAGTCACTTCTCCTAGAATTGCTTGCCAAGCGTCTCATATGCATTAGGCATTTAATACACCAGTATATGAGATTCTTGTTACACAGACATATAATTATGCTTTCTGGGAAAAGGCTGTACTTTAGAAGAACTTTCCTTCCTCCTCATTAACTCACCAGCTCTCGATGAAACATGTGGCACTGTTACTACGAGCTAGCCCCTTGGCTATGGGAGTGATTCATAAACATCAGAAAATGGTCACCTCTCAAGTAAGTGATACAATTTCAGAAACTATAGGCTTGTTGATTAGCGGGGGGAAAACAGAGTGAAAATGCTGAAATTTAAATTGGGAGATTGGGATTGACATGTACACACGACTAGATATAAAAGAGATTGGAGAAGGCAATGGCACCCCACTCCAGTACTCTTGCCTGGAGAATTCCATGGGCTGAGGAGCCTGGTGGGCTGCCGTCTATGGGGTTGCACAGAGTCCGACACGACTGAAGTGACTTAGCAGTAGATATAGAAGAGATAACTGGCAAGAGTGTACTGTGCAGCAGGGGGAGCTCTGCTCGATATTCTGCCATGGCCTATATGGGAAAAGAATCTGAAAAAGGAGTGGACACATGTACACGTCTAACTGATTCACTTTGCTGATAGCAAAATCACAACACAGTGGATCAACTACACTCTAATAAAAACCAACTTCAAAAATGACACATTGCTTTTTATTTTAGTTTCCCCATACTGTGGACTTACACTGGCATTTCTTGTTCCTCTCAGTAAATGATGGTTCAAAGGAATATTTGCATCACCAAATTCAGTGCAAATGGTTGCAGGAATTTGTGCAAAGGCATGTGCTTTGCGGGTGGGGTGGGTCTGACTCTTTTCAAAAATAAACAAAAGGAAACACAATCCTAGGACTGTGTTATGAACAATTGAAACTCACTCCCTTCTGGTTCAGATCTTTTCAACATTTGTGTTTGGGAGGTGGCGGTGTTTTGGTTGGATTTAAGCCTCTCTTTTGGTTTCCTTCCAGAAAAATGGTGCTAGGGGTAAAGAGCCCACCTGCCAATGCAGGAACTATAAAAGACACAGGTTCGATCCCTGGGTTGGGAAGATCCCCTGGAAGAGGGCATGGCAACCCACTCCAGTATTCTTGCCTGGAGAGTCCCGTGGACAGAGGAGCCTGAGGGGTTCTAGTCCATAGAATCGCAGAGTTGGACACAACTGAATGACTGAGCAGAGCATGCCACAAGCCTCTCTCTGCGATTGGTTTCCTTTCAGCAAAAGAGTTCCACCTTTTGGTGGAACTGTATGGCATCAGAAAGCTTCTTGCCCCACTCATAATTCCAGTGTGATGGTGGGAGAGAGGTCTCCCAGTGTCAACAGTTCCTCTCCAGGTGACAGATTGATAGCTCTGGGCAACGGGTTCAATTGCTTCTCGGGAACTTTTCATAAAGCAGCGTTGCTTCATTTTAGCTACTGGCTTTCTCAAAGATGGAGGTGAGGCCTGGTTTGAAGAGGGGCAAGCCATGAAGGGATACACACACTTGGAAAGATAGGTATTATGTCACCAGGGAAACAGGTCCTGTATTTCCACCACCTGAAAACTTCACCTGAGGTGAAGCCAGAGTACAATCTGATGAACGTTAAATCAGAGTCCCTTATTGTGAAGTCCAAGGCGGCAATGCCATCTGTTGGAGGAACCCATTCTTTAAAATACGCAGTCATTGCAGCCACTAACGAAGCTGAGGTCAGTAATGGGGGGATGAATGAGATTAAATGGCCCTAGTAGAATAGCGATCATGACCTCTGCATTTCACTTGAAATTCAGCTATCATGTTAATAAAATAATATAGTACAGGGTAGATCATGCTTTGAGGAGGGCGTGGCAACCCACTCCACTGTTCTTGCTTGGAGAATCCAGTGGATAGAGGAGCCTGGCAGTCCATGGGGTCGCCAAGACTTGGCCACTGAAGTAGCTTAGCACACAAACATGCAGATCCTGTTTTGCTAACACGATATGTAGATCTCTGATAGAAATCTCATACTTACAAGTGAATTACAAACACATCAGGTCTGACATATTTTTACATGTATGTACTATAGTATTTTATAATATACCTACAGTAATCCCTCACCTTGACAAAGAGAGAAACAGAAAGTCAGAGAGAAAGAAGGTTGAAAAAGACCCATATTGGACATAAGTTAAATAGCATCTCTCAGCTCCCCAAGTTGAGTGTATTTGGACATGAATCTCAAATGTCCAGTCAATAATTTATAGCCATTAACATTTTTCCCTATTATTTTTTGCTATTTTAATATTCAAAATATGGAGACTCAGTAAATTAAAGTGACTAGAATACTTAATCAGAAATGTCCTGGATTGAAAATGCAATTAAGATTTCTAAGGTGTGTATATGGACACTTCTGTTGGTTTCCCACTTTTAACTGCACATTCCTAAAGCCTCCCACCAGAAAATAGCTAAGAAATTATGGCTGGCACCTATATGAAAGCTGTGAATTATAAACAGACATTTTCACGAAGAGAATATGGCCAACTGAATTTTTATTTTTCAGCGCAGTGATCTTCGCCTAAAGCTACCAGTTCTGCTGATTACATTAAACATTTCAAATGTCAGGTTTTTGCCGATACAGAATTCCTTCATTAGGGACAGCTCAGCTCTCTCTCCCCGCCCCCTGCTCCGCGAATCCTTCAAAGTGGGAGACACGGTGATGGAGTCTCCTTGTAACCAAATCATCCCCAGCCCAACAAGCAACAGAATCCAGCCAGAATAGAGGGCCTTCAGATTTAATTTCCTTAGCTAAATGCTTGCTATCAGCAGCAAGAGCCCCCGCAGCCCTCAAATCTTTCCTTCAGATCTGCAGAGTTCCACTGAAATTCAGACAGAGGCGACATCTCTGCAGATTGGGAATTTCCAGACGGTAGAGAAATAACTGTGGTTCCCAAGTAATCAAGGACAGGGCCAAGATGAGAGTGTGGAGTGAAATCTCACCTTGACCCAGAGGTAGTCCTCTTGGTGGATGTGCTGGGGGACGGAGGTAGACCATGGTTTGGTAGGGCAACGGGGAGGCAGAGGTTTCTAGGTGATCAAGCTCACAGAACTGATGAAGGACATGAAAACCAGGGCAGGCATGGCTTGCTGACAGAGTTAAATCCAGCTCTCTATGGCTGCTATTTCACAGTTTCTGATCAGTGCCTTTTCAATCTGGTGATTTAAGAAATAAAAAAGGGAGTGGCCGAGGGGTAGCAGGTTTCACGAGGTGGCACCATAATTTTACCCCCAGGTGGTGACCTGGGGGTGGTGAGAACCATGCAGGAAAGGTGTGGGTTCCAGAGGTGGAAACGGATGAAGGTTGCTCTGGCTTCCTCAGTCGGGGACCACAGCATGATCCCCGGGAGGGGAAGATGCTCCCGGTGAAATCTTAATGAGATTTTCTGATCGAGAAACAGTTGGACCGGAAAGGGTTTTCTGAAGGCAATTTTGTTCAGTTTCACAAGTGTTTACATAGGGACTATAGTGTGTGAAGGCAGAGCGATGCGAAGCTCCAGACGCCACAGAGAACATAATCATGAATGATGCCCTGTCCTCAAGGAGAGTCAGGTCATAGTGGAAAGGAGGCAGGACCCGAAGGAGTGAGAGAGGACAAGCCTAGCGTGGGAAGGGCCAAGAGAAAGGGGTAGAGGACCTTCCCCAGGAAGTCAGGGAGAAGAGGAGACTTGGGCTTCTAGAGGCCGTGGTTTTTTCAGATCAATCAGACCTGCTGTGGTTGGAACAGAGAAGATGAAAGGACCTACAAGAGCAAGACACCCATGGGTCAGAAGTTTCTGGAGGTGGGTGATGGTTGGCCCAAGATGCTAGGTAGAACGTGAGTCCCAAAGCAACCCCTGTCGCTGACATTTCCATCGGACGACAGCCCTGCATTCTCAGTGGGGCATGGGGTGATTTGGCCCCTCTAGGGGGTGACGGCTGGCTCTTGGTAGAAGGGCAAAAAAATCTTACGTGTGACAGTGGTTTGAGATTCTCCAAAGAGCCACTGTTCACAATCAGATACCCAGCACACCCGTGGCATTGAACTGAAGGAGGGAGGGGGCGACGGGGAAAAAATATAGTCTAGAAAGACTTGTTGGTGAGACATGTGCATGGGATCATTTCTCAGTCATATCTGACTCTGCAACCCCATGGACTGTAGCCCGCCAGGCTCCTCTGTCCATGGGGATTCTCCAGGCAAGAATACTGGAGTGGGTTGCATGCCCTTCTCCAGGGGATCTTCCTGACCCGGGGATGGAACCCGGGTCTCCCACATCGTGGTGAGATTTTTTACCAGCTGAGCCACCAGGGCAGCCCTGTTGGTGCGGGGACAGCATTGATAACGAAAGATGGAGAAAGACTGGCCGAGTCTTCGCCCGTGACAGCCGCCTCGGTCCATCCAAGAGACTGAAACGGATTCTGAGGCAAAGCCTCATTGCTCTGGGACGCAAGGTGGCTTCTCCAGAGACGCATGTCCTGACTGTGAAGGTGAGACTTAACATTTATCCTCTCTGAGGCTCTGAGGGCGAGCCGTTTGGGAGACAGAGAGAGGGGGCAGGACGTCAGGGGAACACAGAGGAGAGCCGAGATCAGACCGCCCCCAGCTCCTCTCCACCCCTGAAAATAGGTCATGGATTTACATTTTGTGTATTTATTTTTTAAAGTGTATTTTAGACGCTCACCACTCTCTATTAAAAATGAATGATGGCCTTAATAGCTTATTTTAATTCCAAATTACAAAGGCGGTATGTATCCACTGCGGAAATTTGGGAAAGGCGGAAAGGACAGAAGGAGACAATAAAATGACACCAATGCATATAATCCCCTCTTCCTGAAAAGAAAGCGAAAAAGTAGCTCAGTCGTGTCCGACTCTTCGCTACCCCATGGAATTCTCCAGGCCGGAATACTGGAGTGGGTAGCCTTTCCCTTCTCCAGGGGATCCTCCCAACCCAGGGATCAAACCCAGGTCTTCCACATTGCAGGTGGATTCTTTACCAGCTGAGTCACCAGGGGAGCCAAGAATACTGGAGTGGGTAGCCTATCCCTGCTCCAGTGGATCTTCCTGACCCAGGAATTGAACCGGGGTCGCCTGCATTGCAGGCGGATTTTTTACCAACTGCGCTATCAGGGGAGCCTCATCCTGAAGAAACACTTTATGATCTTATGATATTTCTGCTAGACCAATAGGGGGACGGCGGACCACACGTGGCTGCTGAACATTCAAAGTGTAGTTTGTGTGCATCAAGATATACTATCAGTATGTAATGCACATTAGATTTTGAAGGCTGAAAAAAAAATTAAAATATCTCATTAATATTTTGTATACTGACCATCTTTTCATACTGTTCATGGGGGTTCTCAAGGCAAGAATACTGACGTGGTTTGCCATCCCCTTCACCAGGGGTCCACATTTTGGCCTCACAGACTTGAGCAAACTCTGGGAGATAGTGACGGACAGGGAATCCCCATGCTGCAGTCCATGGGGTTGCAAGGAGTCGGACACAACTTTGTGACTGATCAACAACAAATACTGACCTCATAGTGAAACGATACTATATGGAATATGTCATTTTAAATAAAATACAGTAAAATGACCTCAACTGGTTTCCTTTTACTTTGTTTAATGCAATTACCAAAAACCTAATTTTGTTTGGTCTTTTATTTTGGTCCCACAGTGCAGCATGTGGGATTGATCTCAGCTCCCCGACCAGAGATCGAGCCCGTGCCCCCTGCACTACGCAGTGGGGAGCATTAACCACTGGACCACAGGGAAGTCCCCTAAAAACTTTAATACTTACCTATATGGCATGTACTGCATTTCCACCGGACAGCACTGGTCTAGACCTTACCTATGAATGCATATATGTATGAATGTGTATATACACACACACACACACACACACACACACATTGGCTTCCCTGGTGGCTCAGGGGGCAAAGCATCTGCCTGCAATGTGGGAGACCTGGGTTCGATCCCTGGGTTGGGAAGATCCCCTGGAGAAGGAAATGGCAACCCACTCCAGGATTCTTGCCTGGAGAATCCCATGGATAGAGCAGCCTGGGAGGCTACAGTCCACGGGGTCGCAGAGTCCGACACGACTGAGCGACTTCACTTCTTCTTCATACCTTAGCCAATAGATATGCCATGTGCTTAGTCATGTCCCACCCACTGTGACCTGTGGATTGTAGCCTGCCAGGCTCTCTGTCCATGGAACTTTCCAGCAAGAATACTGGAGTGGGTAGTCATGCCCTCCTCCAGGGGATCTTCCCGAATCAGGGATAGAACCCGTGTCTCCTTTGTCTCCTTCATTGCTGGCAGATTCTTTGGCTGAGCCATCGGGGTAGCAACAGATACCGAAGGGCAAATTCTTTTGTAGTTTCTTTTCTACTAAATATAATAAGCTGGACATCTGTCACGGCAATACACGTTTCACTTATGTTTACAGTGAAGACTTAAATGTTAAACAATGCTGCATGGCATGCATGCTAAGTTGCTTTAGTCATGTCCCACCCACTGTGATCCCATGGACTGGAGCCCGCTGGGCTCCACTGTCCATGGAATTTTCCAGGCAAGAATACTGGGGTAGGATGCCATGTCCTCTTCCAGGGATATTCCAGACCTAGGGATCAAACTCGTGTCTCCTTTGTCTCCTGCACTGCAGGTGAATTCTTTACCACTAGTGCCACCTGGGAAGCCCTTACAGGACTATTAAACCGATCCCCTGTCAGTGAATATTTGGATCATTACCAATTATTCCCATCACCAAGACTGCAATCAACATCCTGGTAACCATATCTTTGCACACAAAGCTTTCACATCAGGGTGGTAATGCAGAAATAGCACTGAGTTTAAGGTCAGGCAATTCCTGACTCAAATCAGTCTTAGCCTTTAACTAACTGGTGAAGCAAACTGTATCTCCAACCTCAAGCGCATTTGCATAAAACAGGAGCAGATTTGTACTTTTCAGCCTGTTGGAGGATCAGAAATGGTATTATTTGGGGCACACTTGAGACAAGCAGTAAATAATAGCTAATACTTTTCAACATTCTAAATAATTTATGAAAAAACACCGTCCCTAGAAAGTTATGGACCTGCAGACCCTCACATCACAGCAAATAAAGAAACTATAGAAAATGACTTCATATCAGTGAGTACCTGAGTTGAAATCTGAAATGTCTAGACTGTTTGTACAGGCTTCTCTGGCGGCTCAGGTGATAAAGAATCTGCCTGCCAATGCAGGAGACCCGGGTTTGACCCCTGGGTTGGGAAGATCCCCTGGAGAAGGGAATGGAAACCTTCTCCAATGATCCTGGTACTGGTGGTGGAGGAAAAGGCATCCGAGTTGCTGAGAAGCTGGCCAGAGAGGGGTGATGCTAAAGATTAGGCAAAACGGGCAAGGACAAATTGGCAGGTGATAAAAGAAATGGATAGGATATAAGAGCAGTCAGACAGGGGAAAAAAAAAAACAAACCTTCCAGAAAAGACCTGGAGGTGAGAGTACCTTTCAGGTCTGGGGGGAGCCATGTGGTTAGAAGGGGAGGGATGGTGAGAGTTAAGGCTGGAGAGGTGGGTAGAGTCCGATTCTGAATACCTTGAGGGAGCTTAGACTTGACACTGAAAGCCGAGAAGAGCCTTGCCTGGATGCTAAACAAGAGGGCGCCGAGCAAAGCACCCAGAGGAGAAGAATGAGCCAGAAGCCAGAGCCTGACACTTTCTACTTTTTCAGCCTCGAGGCCACAGGTATTGACATGAGTGTCTGAGCAGCTTCTCACAACAGAACCGACTGAATCATTTGTCCATTTCACCCACAGGGATGAACCTGCAGATGGGGAGGCTGCTGTGAACCACACTGTGTTTGGTCCTGGTCCTTGCTCCTCCCAAAGAAACAAGGCAAGCGGAGGACAGACTGTGCCCAACAGAACTGTCACAGTGCGAACAGACTGACCTGGATATGTTTGCTGAGTCCAGCAACAACACGGAGTTTAACAAGTAATTATAAGAGAGTAAGCAGAGAAGAGGGGGAGGACGCAGAGCACTTATTTACCCAGAGCACTTATTATCAGAGGTTAAGATGGTGAACTTCTTCTAAAATGTGTGCACGCATATTTATAACATTTACCAAATGTGTACACACACACACACACACACACACAGCGAGGGCTCTAAGAGTATGGCTCTGCCAAATACGGGAACAAAGTTACAACAGTGAAGAAAGTTGCTTGATCTGAGGCCAGAGACATGGGTTCAAATTTCTGATCAGACACTTCCTACTGTGACACTTCCTATTACATAACTTTAGTGCAAAATGACTTAATTTCATCTAAAATGGAAATAATACTAGCTAACCTAAATACCTCTTGGGTTTGCTATGTGACCCAAATTAAAGAAAGGAGTTCAGTGGAAAAGACCAGCTCTGGTACGTATACACAAGCTGATTCACGTACACATAGCTGACTCACTTTGCTGCACGACGGAAACTAACGCAACATTGAAAAGCAATTATTTTCCAAAAAAAAAAGATCAGCTCTGAAACAATTTCATCATTGAGTCAGGTGGGCAACTAAAGATCTCACACCACACCCAAAGCACCTAACAATTACCAAAGCCTAACAGTTCATTGTGATGTTGGCGTCAGCCCTGCTTTGCCAGATCTAATCTTTAATAGGGGCTTCCCAGGTGGTCCTAGTGGTAAAGAATCCGCCTGGCAATACAGGAGACATGAGATGTGGGTTCAATCCCTGGGTCGGGAAGATCTCCTGGAGAAGGAAATGGCAACCCACTCTAGTATTCTTGCTTGGAGAATCCCATGGACAGAGGAGCCTGGTGGTCTATAGTCCACGGGTTCACAAAAGAGTCAGATATGACCAGAAATCTAAATCTACAGATTCCTGATTTTTCAACATTGACACCACACTCAAATGTGAAGCCACCAGAAGGCAACAGAGCACAAAAATAAAGTCTGCTTTCAGCCTGAGATCTCTGCTCTAGTCAAAGGCACAACTTTTTCTTTCAATTATCAAACACTGAATGGTGAATGTTTTCCAGTTAGCTCATGAGTTCTATTCACACTTACTTTCAAGTTAGTAGAGGGAGGGATTGAAATTCCAAATTCCAAATGAATGAAAAGCAATAAAAAAGAAAAAGAAAAAAAAAAACTTTCAAGGGAGAACCAGTGCCTTCCTTCTTTTTAGTTAATAAAGGGAAGTTCTCATATCTGGTCTCTGAGCTAGAAAATAAATTCCCTTCTCTTTCTGTTCTAAATTCCAAATCCAGTGGCCATGTCTCCAGCATCTTAGAAAACACAATCCTCCACTTTATTTATCACCACCCAATATTGTACGGGTTTTGTATTTTCCTTTAGGAGTCTCTTAAAAAAAATAGAAAGCACAATCTGTTTGTAGGGCATATACTAAGTTAACCTTAAAATGCATTCTGATGTACATTAGGTACCGACAAATACTGTTTGATTCTACTTAAATGAAGTACCTGGAATAGTGAAATTCACAGAGTCAGAATCTACATTGGTGGATGCCTGGTTGAGGGGTGAGGAAGTGGGGAGGGGGAGTGGGGAATTAGTGTTTAAGGGGGACAGAGTTTAGGCTAGGAAGGTGAAAAATCCGAGTGATGGATGATGGTGAGAGTTGTACAACAAGGTGAATGTACTTAGTGCCACTAAACTGTAGAGTTAAAAATACTATGTTTAATTTTATGTGACTTTTACCACACACACACAAAAAAAAAAATTCAAAAAAAAAAAAAAGAGAAAGAATCACTCAATGCTCCTGGTTCATTAAAGGCAGAAGAAGAAGAACTCCAACCCCTTGAAGCTTGATTCTTTGGCAGAATGACATAAAAGATGAGGCCCAGCGTGACTCTTCCTGGTAAAGGCTTTCATACACAAGTGCCCTGGCTGCATAAACATTCTGAGAAACACAGGGTGATATTCTTTCACAGCCAACTGGTAAAAGGTATTATCTCAGCGTACTCAGAATCAGCTCAGAGTCTGGGAGGCTGGGGTATAGAATCTGAGTCTTTGCCTTCAGGCAGCTGACTCTCTTGGAGGGAAGGGAGGAAAACCAATTAAGTAGAAGAACATGTAAGTACAAGCAACTGCGGCTGGGGGCGGGAGCTGAGGAAATAAAACAGCTTCCTGGAGAGGCTCAACCGGGAAGATTTTCACTGAGAAGACACACACGAAGAAAAGCTTTTAATCATCATGTCTCCAGAGCATGGATGAGCCATCACCCGCGCATGCTCAGTTGCTATGTCCGACTCTTTACGACCCCATGGACTGTAGCCCGCCAGGCTCCTCTGTCCCTGGGATTCTCCAGGCAAGAATACTAGAGCGGGTTCCCATTTCCTCCTCCCTGGGATCTTCCCAACCCAGGGATCGAACCCGTGTCTCCTGCCATCTCCTGCATTGGCAGGTGGATTCTTTTCCACCGAGACACCTGGGAAGCCCTGATGGCCATCACTATATGATAAACATACGCATCTCTTTCTCTCAGGTGATTCTGTAGGATTGTGCCCTAATAGCTAATCCACAAATGTCTGCTAAGTGAAATCATACTTTTTCTTGCCATTCAGAAACATCCCATTTGCATTTTAAAAATTAAAAATAGAGACACAACTCTCGAAAAAAGAAATTAATATAAGACATGAAGAGGATTTTCCCAGAAGAAGAAACATGATTGGTGTGAGAACATCCAGAAGGGGAAACAAAGGCAAACTAATAGTTATTAAATAAATGTAGAGCAAATAGGTTCTCTATTTTGCCAAACTGGCAACTGGAAAGGATTTTTATAACACTGCTCTTCATGATTAAAAGAGATTTGGGGACACAGTCTCTCTGAAACACTCCTGTTGAGAGTGTAAATTGGTTTAACCTTTCTGAAAAGACAATTTAACAATGTGTACCAAAAGGCTTAAACATTTGCATAACCTTTATTCAAGTATTTCCACTTGTAGGGACTGGATTCAGGGGAATTCCTAGGTGTGATTAAGAGATAGACACAGAGCTGCCCAGCACTGCTCATTGTCTGTGGTGTTACACCAGAGCATGAGATCTCAGCGATCGGGGACTGTGAGGGAAAAAATGAGATCTGGTACCCGTTCAGTGGTTTACCCTTCAGCCCTTATGTTACTCTAAGCACCTTATTTTTGTAGAAAGAAGCTTTATGTAAAGAACAAATTTTTACACTATATATATATATATATCTATATATCTCCATGCTTACACTAAAAGTTTGCATACATATGTACAATTGATACACAATGTGTGGAACAGTAGGGGAGAGAGAGAGGGAGGGGAACTGCAATATTAGAGAAATCCTTTCTCCTTGGGGATGTCGGTAAAATTGACCCAGAACTCCCATTTCTTTGACCCTGGGGAGTCTTAGGACCTCTCCAGGTTTCTGCAAATTCCCAAGTGGCTTTTGTTTCCACTGTCTTGTCTGCGCTCCGAGCTCTTCCTATCATATTTGTTACCTATTTACTGCACCCTTTTCAGGGTCTATCAAAAAACAAACAAACAAACAAAAAAAAAAAAAGCAAAGGAAAAAGAAATAAAGGAAAAGGAAAAAGAAAAATAGAAACAGGCCCACCCTTGAAAAACATTTGAAAGCACAGCAAACTTGCCTGAAGGTTTAGAGTCACAGGCGAAGGTTGGCCCTGGAACTGTCCTCTTCAGCTTCAATTCCGTCTGTTGTCTCTCCCACCTCTCTCACCCTCTCTGCATCCCCTGTCAGTCCAGATCCTGGAACTCTTCACTTCCCTCCTTCTATTATACAGAGCTCTGTGCTCTCTGGCTCCCACTCCAGAACACGCAAACTCACAAAATCAAACCTATCCACAGATAAAGGGCCTTTCTCTGAACAGGATACAGACCTCCTCTCTCTTCTGGAGGCAGCTATACATAGCAACCCCGCCTTGTTCCATACAGGTAGATGAGACACATATATTATAAATAGATGACAACTGAGCTGTTACAAAGACCACTGTCATAAATAGCATTTTCTTGGTACATCTATATCTAGATATATAGAAAAATAAATGAACTATAATGTCAACGCCCATTATCTTTGGATAATGAGTGCCAAGTGATTCTAATTTTCTTCTCTGTGCATATCTGCAGGGTTTCCAGATTTTCTATTCTACCAATATAATACATGGGTATTGCCTTTGTAGGATGGAAGGACGGGTGTCGAAAAGAAGTTAGCTCTCCAGAAAGAAGACATGCCTGGTTCTGGTGGGGAGATTGGGCCATGACTGAAATGACAGATAAAACTGTTGATGGTGGCTGAAACTAAGTCAAGCTGCTTCTAACTCAGCCATGGAAGCCAGCAACTGTGAGAATGAAAGTCCATGTTGATTCAGACCACATTTTCTCCCCAAAGCTGAGAAGATGCTGATCGAATGTATTTTGATGCCCCACATATGACGTCCTGCTAAAAAGTGCCTATAACTGTGAGGAGTCACCGACACCATCCTTTATGAGCAGGGAAGGGAGGCAGCATTGAACAGGAAAGGGGGCATGGATTTGGGGAACCATCCACGTGTCAGACACCAAGTTAATGCACTGTAGGTCTTCATTTCTAATGGTCACAAGGACCCTCCAACAGAACTAGTGTGATCATCAAATGACAGACGAGGAAACCAGGGCTCAAAATTGAGAGTTCATCTCTCTCTGATTAATTCACCTTTTCTCCAAATCAGGAGTCATTCTTTCCTCAAGAACCACATTCAAAACACTTAGACAGCTCTGAGTTTGCCCCCACCACATGATGAAGACATTCAATATCCTGAATTTAAAGACTACATTTGCCACAGTCTGTGACAACTAAATTAGAGATTCATAATAATAGCCAGTCCCTGATGTGTTCCTGTGCTCAGTCACTTCAGTCATGTCTGACGCTTTGTGATCCCATGGACCCATAGCCTGCAAGGCTCCTCTGTCCATAGAATTTTCCCAGCAAGAATACTAGAGCGGGTTGCCATTTCCTTCTTCAGGGGATCTTCCTGACCCAGAGATTGAACCTGGCTCTCCTGTATTGCAGGTGGATTCTTTACCAGCTGAGCCATTGTAGGAATTACACAATTGCTATGTCAGGATAAAATTCATTTCAGTATGACTCATGAGCGTAGAGCTGTTTTAACATAAAACTAATTTTTAGGTTCATATAATCTTGAAAGTGTCATGCATTTGATTTTATAGAAAAAGTAATGTTATCGTTGTTAGTAATTTCAGGTAACAATTGTTGAACATCTATTAATGTACCTAGCTCTTAAAACCCATTATATTGTTCAATTCTTAGCTGATGGTAGAAAAACTCATTCCTGTCCCGCCTTCAGAGTGTTCTTCCCCATCCTTGGCTGTGGGTGTGTCTGTGTGACTGACTGTGGCTAAGATGGGCCAGCTGGTAGCCAGTGTGATGTGGCCAAAGGCTTGCGGGTACTTGTACAATTGGGTTTGTTCTCATATGCTTCTCCCGTCACCACGAGAACACTCCTGAGCTGGCCTACTGCTTCTGGGAGGAGGTGTGGGACATATGGGCCAGAGCCCTTCCCAAGCAGAGCCCCCTAGATTAGCAGCTGTTAGGTCATCTGCAGATAGAAAACTAAGTCCAGCCTAAACCAAAGTTCAGGCGGTACTCCAGACACATGAGCTAAAAAAAAAATGCTTACTGTTGCCTGACAGTCGGATTTTGTGATTATGAGGTAGCAAAGGACACACGCTGTTTCCTAATGAGGAGGCATTGTTCTCATTCTTAGTTTAAAATAGGAAACCAAAGTTTGGGGGAGGTTATGTAACTTGCACATCTAGTGGATGGCGGAACTGGAGTTCTGTTTTGACTCGGAAATAAAGCCTTCATGCCGAAGCCCACTTTGATTAATCAGACAGCCAGGCACTGAACCTAATATTTAATGAGCACTGACTGTGTGTGAGGCACTGTCCGTGGTGCTGAGAACACAGTGGCCACCACAACAAAAACCCATGAACTTCAAGGATTGTATTGTACCAGGGAGGACAGAAAAGGGACCAATGATTTAAATCTGAGTGAAGAGGGAGAAGCAGGTGACCTTACAAGCTGACACCAAATAAATGAGCAAGAGTGAAGGTTCTTGGGTGCAAATAAATGTGTTAGGTTTATGGAAAAGGAAGCAGACCATGGTGGAGAGTGTAATTACTCTGGAGAGAAATGAGATCGAGGCTCAGAACCTGTGGACATTAAAAAAGGAGTCTTGATTCAATTCTGATTACAATGGGAAGCCACCAAAAACTTACAGATACAAGGGAAAAAAAATACATTGGTTATCATTTCAGAACAATCTCCATGGCTGCTATACCATAGACAGACTCTGGGCAGCAAGGCTGGAGATGGGGAGATGGGGAGATGGGGGAGGGGGACTGCTGAAACTGTCCAGGTGGGGGATGGTTGGTTTGCATGGATGGTGGCTATGGAGAAGCTGAGGATTCTTTACAAATCGCATCTCAAATTCAAAAAAGCCATCCTAACTTCCCTAAATCTAAAATAGACTTGGCTTCAGCACGCCTGAGCAAAACATTTACCAGTTTAGGGACCGAACCAAATTGTGAAAAAATCTCTCAAAATATTTGCTTAGAGTAAAACGTAAAAACACACTTAGCAGTTGTGAATTAGTCATTTGCCAAAGGTGGGTGATAATTTATGCCACACTTGTAGTCGAAAAAGAAATTTACATTTACACTGAAATCTATACATTTTTCTTTTTTTTTTCCCCAAGGATGGGCTAATTGTGTTTGCTGAATTGTTTCAAGTTGCAATGGGCTGGGAGATTGGAGTATCAATTTGCAAGGCTATAGGGATTAAATTAGATAAACCCAAAGGGAAAGTAATTGGTGAATTGGGAAGCATTGCCTGAGTGTATGAAGTATTGTCTAAGGCGCTATAAAAGATTAATGGACAGTCAACTTGAAGTTTAAAAAAAACAAACAAACAAACGCCAACTTAACTTTGATCCTGAATATCCTCAAACTAGTAAGCAAATGACTTGCAACACACAAATAAAAATATAAGACTCTACACATGTGTCTACCTGCTTCAGCCTTGGGATAGCACGCCAAAAAATTAATGTGCTACCACCATTCAAAAAAATTATAAAGACCAGATTTTAAAATATTGTTTCTTTTTTCTGATTTTTTTTTTTGAATGTGAAAACCTGTTTTTAATCAAAATGTTCTCTCATGATCTCTAATCAGTGACCCAAAAGCACACTGACTCCCTACAGGCGTGCTTTGCTTGGCCCAGGTAAGGTATAAAGAATTACATCAGAAGTTGAATTTTTAAATGAATAGGTTAAAAGAAACATTTTTAGACTTTGTTGGGGGAAAAAACATCAGAAAATCTGGTGTATTTCTGTGTCAAAGTGCATGCTGGAGCTAAACATCAGCCTTCAGGGTCAAATGAACCTGATTTCTCCTCTCTGTAGTCATCCCTCTAGACCCCTCCTGTGACCGCAACCTGAAGGCTCCGAACTTTCCGGTTAGCTTCCCACGTGATACGACATTTTTCTTACTATAAAGGAATGTCTAGCCTTACCCCTATCATGGAAACTAGGCCGGGACAGCCACATGCTTTATGACACCCAGGCTGTCTCCTTCAGATAAAGTCACTTCCCAGCTCCCAGGAGGAAAGTGCCTGAGAAGCGGAGAGAACCCCTGAATAACAAGCCAGAGATCTGCAGTGTTCAGCGGTGACTTCCGCTGAATATTCACGACAACCAGAGCCCGAGGCCAGCCCAGTTGTGTGCTGATTAAAGTACCCTGTAGCAACGCAACCCAAAGCGGCGGTTGGCCCTGATTCTCATGGAAGCATGCCAAAAATACACTCCCACTTAAGAAAATTGAATATGATCTGTGCAAAGAGGATGGCCCAACTCAATCTCAATATGACAAGGAGTAACAGAGCTGTGCGCCAAAGCGGCTTGCTCAAGGAAAAGGTACAGCCTGACCTGAGAAGGTGTATCTTCGGGATTTGAAGACCCAGAAACTTTGCAAATCAAGATGATTATAAAGACTAAAGCATAGTTAATATAAAACAGTAGGATTTGGGGGTTTCCCTGGTGGCTCAGCAGTAAAGAATCTGTTTGCAATGCAGGAACCGAAGGAGATGGAGGTTCAGTTCCTGGGTCAGGAAGATCCCCTGGAGGAGAGCATGTCAACCCACTCCAGTATTCTTGCCTGGAGAATCCCATGGACAGAGAAGCCTGGCGGGCTGTAGCTCATAGGATTGCAAAGAGTCGGACATGACTAAGGCGCCTGAGCACACATACATATACCATATTTAATTCTTGTGACTATTCCGGCATCTTGCTAGAACACATTCTGAAAAACAGATGAAAGCTACATTTCCACAGATGTGTGCTTACTCTTACATTTTTTTTTCCCCTAAAGGAGACACCCATTGATAATAATGTTGCTGTCTCAAATTGAGCCAGAGAATGATGGATGAAACAGAAAACAGTTTTAATATACAGAATTCCTCGAAGACAGTGTGGGTTTGGTTCTGGTCCATCGAAATAAAGCAAGGCGTGTGACGTTTTTTAGTTTGCCAGTACATATAAAACTCAAGTTTACACAATGCCATAGTGTATTAAGTGTGTAATAGTATTGTGTCTAAAATTACAATGTGCATATCTTAATTTGAAATGCTTTATTGCTAAAAAGGCCTAACCATCATCTCAGTCTTTCACAAGTCATAATCTTTTTTGCTGATGGAGGTTTTAAAACATTGTGAGCATAACCAAAATGTGGCACAGACATAGGAAGTAAGCAAATGTTGTTGAAAAAAATGGCACCCATAGGCTTGCCTGATGCAGTGTTGCCACAGACCTTCAGCATGTAAAAACTACAATATCTGTGAAGCACAATAAAGCAAAGCATAGTAATACAAGGTATGCGTGGATAATTTTTTTTTTTAATTTTTGCTTTTCTGGGCATACCATGTGGCATGTGGGAGCTTAGTTTTCCCAATCAGGGATCAAACCCTCCACCCTCTGCATTGGAAGCATGGAGTCTTAACTACTGGACTGTTGGGGAAGTCCCTAATGATTACTTTTAATCTTGTTGAGAATGCGAAGACCACTTTGAGACATCGACTTAAAAGCTATGAATAGTCTGAACAAGAAGAAGGAAAAGCACATTAGGCACTCAGAGTTTTTTAACCTGACTTCAGAGGGTCTCCTGATTCTAACATTGAAATTACAACCTTTGATCACGTGAAATCCAAGAACAGAGCATTATCGCTAAAAATAAAGTATATGGAGTCAGTTGCCTGCCATTGCCTCTGGCTCAGCTGCACTGTGTGTGAACAATCTGAGCCTCGATTTTCCTCATCTGCAATGCAAGGAAAATGTCAACCCATAACTCATGGGCTTATCTGGAGGATAATTTGAAACTTGAATTCAAACCAAGGGCTGGCATGGTTGCGGGTACGTGGCAAGAGATTGACAAATGTTTGCTGAGCATTCACTTTCTGATTTAGCAATGGCTGTGTGAAAATTTTCATGAAAGTCTTCAAGTGTATTTTATATTGGCATTCCTAACATTTTAAGCTCACCACAAAGACAATACATCATTTTACTATCTATTTATATTTAAAAAAGATTGCCAGAGCTTGACATTCTCAAAATCAAGTCACAAGAAGAGGAGGAAGACAACAGAAGAAGGAATAAGTTAAAGGTTATAGCCCCACAGGCAGGACAAGAAGCATCCTTTGCACCTGACCACAGACCCCCAACGATCTCAGCGGCACTTTCCATAACTGGCCAAGACAATCAGGTCTAAATCAACAGATCAACCATTTGGCTGAGCTCTTCAGTTAGTTCTATCAGACAATGAGTCGGTCCAACCATATCAGCCGTACACGTGGCCAAAGCCTCAATCAGAAATCCGGTCCAACTGGCCGTGGGGAGGCCAATCAAGAAGTGTTAATGTCTGAGTGAATTGACTGAGTGCTGAGCATCCTCTCAGATGTTGCTTCTGATGGTTTGTTTGGCTTTTTTCCAACCCGGGGCCAGGGGACCTTCGGATGCCCGAGCTGTGATGCAATTCAGAGCATCCTATTTCTCCAGTGTATGCGGATTGAGGCACACGCTATCCGTGGATTCAGCAACTGGTAAGATGGGAGAGCTCATGTTTCCTGTACCAGGCAGTCCTTCAACCCAGATGGGCAGCCTCTCTTTCATGGGCAGTGAGTTCTAGAGCTTCCTGTGGCCAGTGAGCCTTTAAAGAAATGTGACGGGACAGGGTTCTGTTTGGGGGAGTAGGGTACATCCAGGAAAAGGGGATTAGGAAGCTCTCCAGCATTCCAGTCATTCTTTTCATGTCCAGATGCTGGGAATGCTTTTCCCTGTCTGCATTTTGACACATCTCTTAGCCGCTTTCTGCCTTCTGCATCATTGTTTGCAATACATTTTGCAAAATAATCAATATGTCATAGATGAGAAAACTAAGGCTCAGAAAGTTCTAGTTAATTGCCCAAGGACACACAGCTGTTGCATGGCACAGCCCTTGTGTCAGCTGCAAAGGTATCTGCTTTTCCCATGATAATATGCCATGCTTGTTATTAGTATTCATTTTTTCATTTATTTTATTCAGCCATTGGTGTGCAATCATGTCCCTGAAAGCTAGGTGAATGTTTTGGTCAGTCCATTGATAAACCCATCCTCTGTCATCCCCTTTTCCCCCTGCCTTCAGTCTTTCCCTCAGAAAAGTCCTTCAGTCTTTTCTTAAGGACTTCCCTGGTGGCTCAGACGGTATGGCTCAGACGGTAAAGCGTCTGTCTACAATGCGGGAGACCCGGGTTCGATCCCTGGGTCGGGAAGGTCCCCTGGAGAAGGAAATGGCAATCCACTCCAGTAATATTGCCTGGAAAATCCCATGGACAGAGGAGCCTGGTAGGCTACAGTCCAAGGGGTCGCAACCGAGCGACTTCACTTTCACTTTCAGTCTTTCCCAGCGACAGAGGATGAGATGGTTGAATCATCACCAACTCAATGGACATGAGTTTGAGTAAACTCGGGAGATGGTGAAGGACAGGGAAGCCTGGTGTGCTGCACTCCATGGGGATGCAAAGAGTCAGACACAACTTAGCAACCAAACAATTGATAAACTACTTACAAAACCACAGTTTGTCTGTTAGAGTATATATATATAATATACACGTACATGAGTGTGTTTGTATGTGGGTAGCAGTGAAGGAACAGTGGTTCTCATGTTGCTGGGGCAGGGGGATTCCTTCCCCTGACATTTGGCAGTGCCTGGAGGGACTTTTCTATTGTTATAACTGGGTTATATGTGATAATAATAATAGCATACAATGGGTAGAGGCCAGGCATGTTGCTAAACATTCTACAATGTGCAAGACAGACTCTGCTCAAAAAAGAGTTCTTAATACAAAGTATCAATAGTGCAAAGGTTGAGGAATTCTAAATATATATACGTATATATACACAGAGAGAGATACACATTTTTGTATATATATACTTGTGTATTTGTAGAGTTACACATCACATATATTTTATATACATATAACCCACCAATATAACTGTGTACATTATATATATGTATTTTATGTACACATGTATTGTCTATCAATATCTCAATATCCATAACTATCTGTCCATATTAGGAGAGAGAGAGGAGGAATGTGGAGATGAACATAGGCATGCATAGTGTGTATAAATATATATCGTTGTTGTTTAGCTGCTAAGTTGTGTCCAAGTTTTGCAACCCCATGGACTTTATAGCCCACCAGGCTCCTCTGTCCATGGGATTTCCCAGGCAAGAATACTGGAGTGAGTTGCCATTTCCTTCTCCAGGGGATCTTCCTGACCCAAAGACTGAACCCATGTCTCCTGCATTGCAGGCAGATTTTATAGTACCGAGTCACCAGGGATGCTCATAAATGTGTGTGTGTGTGTGTGCGCATGCTCAGTCACGTCTGTGACTCTTTGTGATCCCATAGTCTGTAGCCTGCCAGACTCCTCTGTTCATAGAATATTCTCTCTATATATATAAATGTATGGTGTATGTGTGTTTGTGTGTAGGTGTACATACAATTCAGTCTACCCATTTGTACTGTTTTCCAGGTGTGGATTTATTCATAATGTAGTCTTTCTGAAGACATGATGGAAATAAAGAACAGACATACATTTTCTTTACTATAACTTCCAGATACAACAAAACGTAAAGAACCCTCTTGCAATGCCCCAACCCAAACCAAATCCATCAAGATCCCTGGCATACAAGTTTTTGCTATGAAATTGTACTAACTTTTGAAACATCCTGCTCAAAAATATGTTAGTCATCTGGAATGAAACAAAGGCTTTAATTAAACAACTGCATGTAGAAACTGGAATGCATAACCTGCCCAGTGAACTTCAAATTCCCTAATGCTACAGGGAATCACTGGCTTTTTCCAAAATAGTTCAAGGGGCCAGGAGGTGATTCGATCCTTAACTGGGCCACACTCAAGCTGAGAGGAATTAAAATAAATACCAGCATTGAAACAGAAGTGCCCAGACTCAGTTAATGAGTATGAGAACTCTGTTGCTCTTTGTGTTAGAGCGGGGGTGATTTGTTTTGGAATTCTGAACCATCAGTCCTCTAGTGGGTTTCTCGTGTTCAAAATGCAACAGATACTTCTTTCTTGGCCCCTTTAATGTGAAAAGGCAAACTGATATAAATACTAAAAACTCTACTTCATGATAAAAAAAATAAATTCTTTCTCCAACCCAAACCTCATGGCTTCATTTTCATCATAGCCAAAACTGATATTGCTATACGTTAAGGCAATTCTGAGACAAGGTGTGAAAAAAAGCAAAAATGTCACATGAAGAAAAATATTTTTGCCTCTTAAAAACATTTAAAGTAACTTCTTTATCAGAATAAAAACCTTAAGAAAACAATATTCTTATATAGAAATTAATATAACATAACATACTTAGGTTTTAACATACATGTTTCACACACATAACATGTATCAAATGGAGATTTAAAAATAAAATGCCAGTGCTTTAGCTTCCCCGGCTCCAAAATATGAATGATGATTTATAAGTATGACTAAATATTTTATGGAGATCACTGAATTAATATATGTAAAGCAGTTGTCTGATATATAATGTTCCACAAATTTTTATTATTATTATCATTATTATTATTAATATTAAACCTTGCAGTTTCAACAAGGAGGGAGCTTTGGAATTCCATGAAAATTAAAATACTAGTCGACACCGAGAAATTTTTCCTTTTAGCACATTGAGCCATATGGACTCAGTTCAAGTCATAGTTTCAAGTAGTCAGATGAATATAAATGACATTTATTTCCTTCCTGCAAGCCATAGGCCCCATTTTTATTCTTAAATGAATTATTGCTGATTCAAAGGAACACACATAAAACCTCAGCACGTTTTAATAAGCTAACCATCTATATCAAGGGTTCAGGATAGTAAAACACTCAAATCTAAGACAAATACATTGTCACAGTCTTAAAAGAGGGTAATAGTGCCTCTAAACAATGTTTTCTGATTTCATCTTTTCTTTCACACACACAGAATGAGCTTGACTGGCCACTGAAGGCATTTTTTTAAGGCTTCACCCAGATGATCTTCTTTTCCAGAGATCATCCCAAAGTCCCTACATAAAAGAAAAAGTTGCCCCATGGTGGTAGCAAACCATGTGTTTTGGGAATGCCAAGAAAGAAGAAAGGGTGGTGGAAGGAAATGCATATATATCTTTGAGAGATTTAGAATTTGGAAGATGAGGAAGGTGGGGAGAACACAGAAATGGGGTTCCCTAACAATGTGATTCTTGGGCCAAGGTTAGAAGGACACGTGCACACGTGTGTGTGTGTGTGTGCACTTGATTGCTTCAGTCGTGTCTGACTCTTGGCGACCCCAGGAGCCCGCCAGGCTCCTCTGTCCATGGGATTCTCTAGGCAAGAGTACTGGAGTGGGCTGCCATACCCTCCTCCAAAGGATCTTCCCCACCCAGGGATAGAACCTAGGTCTCCTGCATGGACAGGTGGATTCTTTACCACTGAGCCACCAGTGAAGCCTAGAAGGATGAGGGAGGTTCATCTAAAAAAGAACAGTGTAAGTGTTCTGGGCAGAGGAAGCAGCCTGTGCAAAGGCCATGTGGAGGGCAGGAGCAGGTCTCTTTCAAGAACTTACAGAAGGGTAGTTGGTGCCAGGGCAGAGAGCAGGCTTTCTTTTCCAAAGTCACACACATGAAAACAGGCAGAACCAGGATATTAAGCAAGTGAGTCCAACTCTGGAGTCTGAATTATTTGCTTTTTTTTTTTTTAACTTTTCTTATTCTATCCTGCTTTAGGCTAATGAGACTTGTAGATAGAAAACAAATATGTAAATGAGTTATAATCTGTGCAGTATTTAGAGCAGTGCCCAGTCCATAGACTGAGTTACATAAGGATCCATTTATATTGTATTATTAATTATCAATGTTGTGTACAGAACAGGAGTTTTCCAGGTAGCTCAGCAGTAAAGACTCCACCTGCCAATTCAGGAGACTTAGGTTGGATCCTTGGGTTGGGAAGATCCCCTGGAGTAGGAAATGTCACCTCACTCCAGTGTTCTTGCCTAGAAAATTCCATGGACAGAGGATCCTGGTGGGCTACAGTCCATGGGGTCGCAGAGTCAGACACGACTGAGCATGCCCACATGTACAGAACACTTGATGAAGGGCATGGCCAAAGTTTATTCTGTTCTCTGTTAATCCATCCAAATGCTGAGTAGATGTGGAGGAAGGAAGGGCAGAGGGGCTCATGGTCCCAGCTGGACCTGAAGACCAGTGTACCACTGTCTTCTGCAGGACAGGGCAAGTACCCAGATACCAGATGGGGGGAAGCTATTTTCAGTGATGGCGTCTGGCACACTGGCTACCCCTCTGACATTTGTGTTGGCTGCTGTATGGCTGTCCCTGGAAAGTCTGGGAAGCAGCTGGCCCTCCCCAAACCCCACCTCTCCGGAATCTGGCTGATGAGTGAGACAAGAACCTCTTCTATGGAAAGTGGGCTTGCCTCTCCCCAAGCCAGCCCTTCCTAGGTCCACCTGGTATCAAAACCACAATTCAGAAAACACCTTTCCCAATAAATACTGAAATTGGCTGTCCTTAAGAGAGAGCATTTACAGGAGGGCCATGAGACAGGCGATTGGCTCGTGTATGGTGCTGTTCTACCAACAACAGGTGTACGAGAGAAAGAAACAGACTTTTCACCACCCCTCTCGCTCCTGTGTGCTTCCGATGACCCTGCTGTTTGCCAAGAAACAGATATGGGGACAAATCCAGATATGACGGCCAGAGCCTTCCTTAGCCCTGACTGTCTTTTCAATAGACGGCTGAGTAATTCAGGGCACTGAACACCATGCCGTGCCTGCTGTGGCCGAGGGTTTTAAAAATAGAAAGTCACTCTATCAGTTCTACAAACGACGACCAAAATCCACATAGAAGATCAGTACTGGGGAAGCAGACTGCAATAAGCTGCCTTACAAAGGGAAGATACTCCCACTTTAAAGATAGCAGCTCATGAGATTACAAAAACAGATGGGCAAAATGCCAACAGTGGTATTTTAAGGGTGATGGGGTGGCTGCATCTGGGAGCTCCAGAGCAGAAAGACATTCTGCCAGATATTACAGCAACTGAGAGAGGAGCTGGTGGCTGCGTGCCATGCAGTCTTGGAACCACTGCAAAGAGGTTATACGACTTCAGACACTACAAGAAGCGGGGAATTGCTATACTTTTTGCATATGTGACAGTCCCCTCTCCCAAAATCGAGTTAAAGCAATATGGTGTTAAATAGGTCCTATTAACTCTGGTTCACCCTGAATATGGACTATCTGGGCTCCTGATTAGATATCCCTGATGGCTCAGATGGTAAAGAACCTGCCTACAATGCAGGGTTCGATCCCTGGGTTGGGAAGATCCCCTGGAGAAGGGAAAGGCTACCCACTCCAGTATTCTTGCCTGAGAAATACCATGGACAGTCACAGGAGCCTGGTGGACTACAGCCCATGGGGTCGCAATTCAGACACAGCTGAGCGACTAACACTGTCACACACAGAGATCTAAAGTACAACACTTGAGTTTGTGCTTTGATTTTTGAGTTATTAAATCTGAGAAAATGAAGGCTTAAGAGGAGCGTTGTTTAGCTGTCCAATATAAATCACAAACAAGAAAAGGCTTGAGTTTCTGAGATGCTGAAGAGTGGAGCTGAGTCCAGATAGACAAAAGCCAGGCTCTTTCTGATCTGAGGGTTTATTTAAACAAGATGCTCACATTCTACCTAAATCCTTGCTGTTACTAATCAGCTGCGGTGCAATTCAGAAAACACCCTTCCCAATGAATATTGAAACTGGCTGTCATTAAGGGAGAGCATTCACAAGAGGGCCGTGAGACAGTGATCGATATTCATATGGATCCGCGCTGCCTCATTGATTAATAGCCTTCAAGTGTAAAAACTGGAATGGTGATAATAAAGCATTATTTTTAGTGCAGGGTGACATAGGGCATTGCTTAGATCTAAATTTTCTTTTTAATTGAGCAATTTTTAATAAATAAATTGCCAGGAAGGAAAATGGGAGGGCTTCTCTCCATCCTGAAACAGGATATTCTTTTTTTTTTTTTTTAACCTTTTTTTTTTTTTTTTTTTTTTTTTTGCCACACTGTGCAGCTTATGGGAATCTTAGTTCCCGGACAACCCAGACTGGGGATCAAACACGTGCCTCCTGCAATAGAAGCAAGGAATCTTAACCATTCAACCACCAGGGAAATCCCAATAAGATATTGGCATCTTAATGCCACACGAAGGGGCCGCATCGTATTCATTTCAAAAAAGGTTTGTTCATCAGCTCAAAGAGCGAAAGGCAGTCTAGTAGGCAGTCCCCACCCCTTACTATGCACGTTTCCATTCCTAATATGTAAGTGCAAAGCTACAAAAGTTCAAATAGTGTTGCAAATGACTAGCTTCTCCTTGTTAGTTCACAACGTCTGCATTTCAGAAATGAAGGTCTTCCAACCGAAACGGGTTGCTCCTGCATCTTTCTATCCTCTCCTTTCAGCTCACTCTGCCAGAAGCTGTTCCCTTGGCCTCTTGGGTGCAACGCCTGATCTAAGCCAAGAGCCAGAAATTCCACCAAGGATGGTCAGGCTGGTTCCTCCCCTTTGCTGAACTTGAACAAGTTGCTGACTTCCTGTATCGCCCATCTTTTAAATGGGAAATGAAAATGTGTATCCCAGAACTCTCCTCTCCTAAGGAATGCCAACACTTTAAAGCACTTTGAAAATATATGACGCCAAATGAATGTTTATTATTAGTGTGACTGCTACCGATGTGTAGATTTATATGCCTCTTAAAGAACCTTTCCTGCTTTACATTCTTCCTTCCAGTGAAGCATGTCTTGTGAAGAAGAATTCCACCCTGACACTTTGACTCGCCTAGCAAAAACTCATTAGACATTCCCTTTTTCAGACTGCAGCGGGAGAAATAAATTTCTTGGATCCAAGCTATAGCTATAAAAGCAAGTCTACAATAGGTCTCTGAAAATGGAATTGGGAGATGTTCGTGAATAATTCTCATGGGATGTATAAATTTTCTCTCTATTAAATGCTAAAAAACATCCATGTACCAAAATTGGGTGCCTTGCTTTTTTTTTTTGAAATTGAAAATGCCTTTGAATGCAGTCTATTACTGGCTTCTGATTTCTCCATTCAGGTCAAGGTATTTGGCAGGGTTTGGTGAGACAGCAAGTTTGCTGTTTTTCTTTCTGCATTATTATTATTATTATTTTACAATATGCATCTAGAAAACTTCATTTTAAGTGCTGACTATGACCCAGAACATGATGTTTATATATCAGGTCGAGAACAAAGGCTTGAGGCTGTGTGTGTGTGCTCAGTCCTGTCTGACTCTTTGTGACTCTATGGATTGTAGCCGGCCAGGCCCCTCTGTCTGTGGAATTTTCCAGGCAAGAATACTGGAGTGGGTAGCCATTCCCTTCTCCAGGGGATCTTCCTGACCCAGGGATTGATTCCGAGTCTCTTGTGTCTCTGGCATCATTGGCACGTGGATTCTTTACCCCTGCGCCATCTGGGAAGGGGCAAGCTTGAGGCCATCCCCCTTCTTTTCTGGGGATTGGACTTAGCACTTGCTCTACCTTTCACTATCCGAAGATAGCTAGTCTTTCTCGTCTTGTGGTTTTGCTGGCAAATGGGTAGAACCAAAAGCAAGTGAATTTCCTGTCCTAGTTCACTCTTACACTTCCATGCTATATGTACCATGTTTTACATATATATATATATATACACACATATGTTATATGTAGTTTAGCTTGCTAGAAGCTAAACCATCAAGGAGTTAGTCCCCCCCCCTTCAGAAGGGTCATCTTTTATTGATCTGGGAAGGCTTTCCTTCAGCATAGGAAAACTTGTGGCATGTCACAACTTCATTACCATGACCCACATATCTGACAGGAGTATGTATAGTTTTTAGCCACTCAGTCATGTTTCACTCTTTGTGACTCCATGGGACTATAGTCCACCAGGCTCCTCTGTCCATGGGATTTTCCTGGCAAGAATACTGGAGTGGGTTGCCAGTCCCTTCTCCAGGGGATCTTCCCGACCTGGGGATCGGACCCAGGTCTCCTGCATTGGCAGGCAGATTCTTCACCATCTGAGCCACTAGGAAAGCCCAACAAGGGTATAGGGCAACAGAAAATCCTCTTCTGAACAGAGCTGAATGCCATGGAAACAGAATAAGCATCCTCATGGACTAATTTCCACACTGCTCCTTTCTTCATGATCCTCTGCCTCCTTGGGGGTAGTCTCAGTTTTGCTGAAACTGGAATGTATCAAAATAGAATTCAGCACGTTCCCATCTATTCTCTTAGGACCAGCCAAGCCAGTCAAGATGGAAATTTGTCCATTGGCTAAACAGTCAGGAGAGCTCCCGTTGAGCAGTGATTGACTTTTTGGCTAAGCTCAGCAGAAAGGAAGCTTGTGGTCAATTAGCTTTTCCCTTAATAGGATTGTGTTGGGCAAAATAAACTAGAATAAGAAGTGGAAGGGGAAACTGTCATTTAATAAATTCTCAAATATTGCCAAGTCTGCCTGAGACATACATAATAAGTAAAAGAAGGGTTCAAAGTTCATCAGGCTGTCACCTTGTGCTAAAGTCACTCCCTGTTGAAAAGACACAGCCTGGAGAAAAAGAGGGATATCCAAAAGGCAAAGCATATGTGTATACCTTTAAGCATTCCACCAGTGCATACTTAAAGGCAAAGCAGAGTTTGTAGAAATTTCAGGACTATAATAATGATAATTTCTACACATGGATCTCATTTACCAAGCTCTGATGGGGGGGCTTACTCTATATCAAGCACTGTGTTAGTCAGCAGAGCTGTATTCATGAATAAGACAAAGAAAAAATAATAAATCAGTTAGAGAACAAACTTATAGTTGCCAGGGGGGAAGGACAGGAGGAAGGGATAGTTAGGAAGGGAGTTTGGGATGGCCATGTACACACTGCTATATTTAAAACAGATAACCAACAAAGATCTATTGTATAGAACACGGAATTCTGCTCAATGTGGCAGCCTGGACGGGAGGGGAGTTTGGGGGAGAATGGATACATGTATATGCAAGGCTGAGTCTCTTTGCTGTTCACCTGAATCTATCACACCATTGTTAATTGGCTATAGTTCAATATAAAAGTCTTTTTTTTTTAATTACAAGTGGTAAGAAAAGTTTTGAAGCAATAAACAGGGTGCCCTGGCAAACAATACAGAAGTTGTAGTCACTAGCTTGAAAAGGGTGGTTAGAGAAGGACTAATTTTTTCTATTTCCCAAAGTTCCTTTCTCTTTAAAATTTTTATTTACTAGGCATATACTCAGATGATCATAATTCAAAAAGACAGATGTACCCTGATATTCATCACAGCACTGTTTACATGGAAGCAAATGTTCACTGATAGATGAACGCATAAAGAGAATGTGGTACATCTATACAATGGAATATTATTCAGCTGTAGAGGAGATCTTCGGAGAGGTGACTTACAGCTGGACCATGGCCAGCTTGGGACAGTCACCACCAACAGGATGAGAATGAGGAAAAAAAGAGATTAATTTAGGGAGGTTGGCAGTAGCCAGACTTTGAGGGTTTTATATGAAGGTGGTTGGAATTAACTTTAAGTGCAGGGGGGATTTTAGGCATACATGCATTCTGGGATGGACTCTTTGGCTGCTGGGAGAAGAATCAAGTGGAAGCAAAGGGAATAGAAGTAGGAAACATACATATTACCATATGTCAAACAGCCAGTGGGAATCTGCTGAATGACTCAGGGACCTCAAACTGGTGCTCTATGACAACCTAGAGGGGTGGGAAGGGGTGGGAGGGAGATTCAAGAGGGAGGGGACATAGGTACACCTATGGCTGACTCATATTGATGCAGAAACCAATACAATATGGTAAAGTCACTGTCATCCAATTAAAAATAAATAAATTCTTGAAAAAAATTAAAAAAAAGAGTAAACAAACAGAAACAAGTAGTAGAGAATGCAGCTCTTCACAGCTGTCCAGGAAAGGGCAGTGGCACCCTGACTGATGCGGAGATGAAAAGAATAATAATTGTTGAGAAACAGGGGACTAGATCTGATGAATTTGCTCAACATGTGGCAGCTAAGTTCCTTATATATGTTATCTCAATCTTCAAAGTAACTCTATTGAGTAGGAATTATTTGAGTGCCAATATGCATATGGGTGTCTTGGAAAGTGCATGGGGTTATATGTTCATTATTTATTAAGCCACTAGCAGCTTCCAGGAACTATTAGCTTGTCTGAACCTTGCCATCACACAAAGACATAGGCAACTCTTGCCCTTCTAGCAAAAAAAAAAAAAAAAATGTGGCTCATGCAAGTTATATATTTCTCCTTTGGCTGCATCCTAGGTCTCTTTGTTTTTGTTTTTTAAATAACTATTTAACTATTATTTAATTTAATTATTGGGGCTTCCCTGATAGCTCAGCTGGTAAAGAATCTGCCTGCAATGCAGGAGACCCTAGTTCGATTCCCAGGTCAAGAGGATCTGCTGGAGAAGGGATAAGCTACCCACTCCAGTATTACTTGGCCTTCCCTTGTGGCTCAGCTGGTAAAGAATCCGCCTGCAGTGTGGGAGACCTGGGTTCAATCCTGGGTTGGGAAGATTCTCTGGAGAAGGGAAAGGCTACCCACTCCAGTATTCTGGCCTGGAGAATTCCATGGACTCTATAGCCCATGCGGACGTAAAGAGTCGGACATGACTGAGCAACTTTCACTTCACAATTTAATAATTAACTTTTTATTTTAATTAACATGAACAATTCAGTGTCGGAGCCTTCACAATGCTGTGCAACCACCACCTCTGTCTAGTTGCAAAATATTTCATCATCCCAGATGAAAACCCCCTAGGCGTTAAGCAGTTTCTCCTCACCCCCATTCCCATTGCCCCGGGCAACCACTAATCAGCTTTCTATTTCTATGGCTTTATCTAGTTTGACCATTTCATATAAGTGGAATCATACAACATGTGACTTCTTATGTTTGGCCTCTTTCACGCAACATCATGGTTTTGAAGTTCACCCATGTGGTAGCGTGTCAGTACTTCATTCCTTCTTAATGACTGATTCATATCCCATTGTGTGTATAAACACAGTTGGCTTTTCCATTCATTCATTGATGGACATCTGGATTGCTCCCAGCTCTTGACTCTTGTGAGTGATGCTGCTGTGAACATTCACGGACAAGTATTTGTATGACTTTCTGTTTTCAGTTCTTCAGGGGTATCTACCTAGCACTGAAATTGCTGATTTGTAGGATAATGCTAAAATGGCATATTAAACTTCTTGAGGAACCCCTTTTTACCTTTTGAGTTCAGCTAGGATGATGAGTGATCTGGATAGACTACTTGCCCCTAGAGGCTGCAGAGTAGTGGGCATAGATGTTATCCCATCAGTATCCTTATGAATTCACTAATACTGTAGTCACACTAATCACCGTAGTCCACTTCTGACTCATTCTGCACATGCCTAGGTACAAGACCTCCTATCACTCTTTGTCCAGAAAACAAACACTTTCTCACTCCCTGGGTCATTCTGTTGACTGAATGGGAGGTGGACCTATGGGAGTCTCTTTGCTACTACGTGGACAAAACCCATGTGACCCAGACAACCACACTTAGCCCATACTGAATTCTGAAAAAGGAGATCACGAAGAACATTTTCTGTTTTATCAAAAGGCCCCTGGTCCTCAGAGTGTTTGCTCAGCTTTCACGGGAGGTAAATCCTGATTCTGCAACTCAGAACCAAGTCTTTTGGACTCCGTATCTCCAAAGACCAGGACTGGTTGCCTGGGGTCTCAGAGGGAAAGCAACTTTGGCAAGAGCAAACTCGTTTTCCTAAAGTGAGGAACTATCAGGTAGGTCTAGGAATAAAATGACCTGCCCTGTGCAGTATCGATTCTGCTGGGTATAATAAACTGAAGAAAAATTGGGGAGAAAGTTTTAAGTCCAGAGAGCAACACTGCAACAGTTCAGACTCATGCTGGCTGACTTCAGGGATCTTAAGGTCACTTTTTACTCCAAGGGGCTCTCTCCTCTATCTCCAGAGCCTTGACTGATTTTCAGGAAAAAGTTCCTGAGTGAACACAGCAGAAGCCGCTAGGAGAATTCCAACTTCATCGCTTGGTTTGGGTAATAAAACCAACCCAGCCTTCCTGTCCTACTGACGGGGGGCCGAATCTGCCACGCCGCACTTCGCTATGGCCTGCTGGGTCACTTCTTCTCCGTAACAAGCTGATCCAGTACTGATCTGTGGATCTGAAAGTCAGGCTGGTAAATCGGTTCACTGTGAAAGCGGAAATGTTGAGCCAGAACGAGGTGTGAATGCAGAAATACAGACCTGTCTCCAGCACACATAAGAGTAATTACTGTATTATTTTCTGCCTTGTCCTCTAGGTCATGAGCCCCAAGGGAAGAGGCTCTGTGCTTCTTTTTGCTTACTTCTTATTTCTCAAGTGGCTCATACATTGCCTGATACAATGACTGATTCCCAGCGGGGGAGGGAAAAAATAGCGGAGTAAATGAATGAACGGAGGAGAAAAGAAAGGCATGAAGAGGATATTTTCTCTTAATTTCTCTTCCGTTCTTTCCTTTTCATCTCATGACACTAATATTTTCAAATATCTGTCTCTGAATAATGGAGTCACCTACAAAAGATAAGAAAGTGTAACCGGGCCATCTCCATACGTCCTTTATAGGGCAAGTTCCAACACATCATTATCTTTAAGGTTAATGTACAGAAAGCTTAGCAGTTTCATTTCATTTTTGAGGAAATTTGAACCATCTTAGGGATTCATCAGTTTAGGGGGAAAAAAGTACATCTTTGTGAACTACTTTAGTATCTTGCAGGAGATTGCAATGAATTATTGGGACATTGCAAGGTTTAAGACTAATGCTTTCTGAAGCATGAAAGAAGTAGCTGCAGCCTTTTTTTCCCTTTTTATGTTTAAATTACTTTGCTTCTTACTTGACTACTTTTTCTGACCTTTTAGAGTGCTTCCTTCTTTATATTTCTCCTTGAGCTCCTTAACCATTTCTTAAAATAGTTTAGATACATCTCTCATGAGTTCTTCTTTCTTAGCCTTCTGTTTCCCATCCTTCCCGCTCAGCTTCTCCTGACTTGACCCTTCCATATAAAACCTTGCAATATTATTATACTCTTTGCCCCACTCCATCCATCTTTTTCTTTGTCTCCCAATGCAGTAGGTAATATGAAACTATGGATCTATAAAACACTCACTTCTCATTTTCAAGTGAACATGAAGTTACAACCAAGGGGTTCTTTTTTTTTAATCCATTTTCCCCCAAAATGAATATAATGGGAAATTTGGTCACTTCTACTTAACCTTTTGAACATTAAACCTTTGGATTAATGTTATTCATGTTGCTCTGCTCTGAGCTTTGACAGAATCAGTCAGTTCAGTTCAGTCGCTCAGTTGTGTCTGATTCTTTGCGACCCCATGGACTGCAGCACGCCAGGCTTCCCTGTCCATCACCAACTCCCAGAGCTTGCTCAAACTCATGTCCATCAGGGAACAGAACACAGGGAACCAATAAAGTGCAGAGAGAAAAGAAGATTCTGAGGATCCTTGCACATTAGGATCTGCATCAAGTCTCCACTACTTTATAGCTGTGTGGTCTTGGACAAATTACTTAAAATTACCTCTCTGCTTTCCACTTTCCCCATTGGTGAAATCTGGTTGCTATTACCTACTTCAATGAGTCATCAGGGGACTTAAATTAAATGATAGCACCTATTTAGAACTCCCACACAGCAGATACTCAGTTAAGAGAGTCCTAATGATGATTTAGGCTTTGAATCAGCAAACTTTTATTGAACTCTTTTGATAATGATGGTGGGAGAGGGAAATGAGAAGGAGCCCTTGATTTCCATCCTAATATGTGAGTTGAAGAAGGCTGAGTGTCAAAGAATTGATGCTTTTGAACTGTGGTGCTGGAGAAGACTCTTGAGAGTCCCTTGGACTGCAAGGAGATCAAACAGGTCAATCCTAAAGGAAACCAGCCATGAATATTCATTGGAAGGACTGAGCCTGAAGCTGAAGCTCCAATACTTTGGTCACCTGATGCAAAGAGCCGACTCATTGGAAAAGCCCCTGATGCTGGGAAAGATTGAGTGCAAGAGGAGAAGAGGGCGGCAGAGGAAGAGATGGTTAGATATCATCACTGACTTAATGGATATGAATTTGAGCAAACTCAGGGAGATAGTAGAGGATGGTGGGGGGAGCTGGTATGCTACATTCCTAGGGTAGCACAGAGTCAGACACGACTTAGCAACTGAACAACAAATGTGAGTTACAATCACCAGTGGGTTTTCCATTTTATTTTGAGGATGAATAAAATCTCCAGCTCTAACTGGTTATAAAGTGTTGTCTGGTTATAAAGTATCATTCATCTATAAAGTATTTAATGGGAAGTTACTTTGTGTTCACAAACAACAGTGAGCCAAATGAGATGCAATGCTTGCTCTCCTAACTCATCTGTGCTGTGTCCCCATAAGGCAGTGATTCTCAACAAGGTAAATTTGCCACCAGGGCACATAGGTCAATACTGGTTTTCACAACTGTATGGTATCCGCATCTAATGGCTTGAGTCCAGGGATGCTGCTAAACATCTGTTCAAAAGAACCCCACAACAAGAAATCATCTCACTGTGGAGAAACCCTGCTATAAGGGGAGGATCAGGAATGTGAACTAATCCATCATTAAGGCAAGGAGTGAAAACACCCAAGACGGACTTCATTGCTTTGGGCTCTCCCAAACGCTAAGCTGTAATTATGAGATTAGAGTTCCTGCAACAGCCATGGGTAGGAAAGGATTCCTGGGCATGGAGGCTAGGGGGTGTGGCTCAGCCTGGGGGCAGGGGGATGGACCAAATGCCCTCTGTGAGTGCCCTGTCTGTGCCCCCTGCTGCAATGACTAGCCTGGGAACACTTGGGTGTGCAGCTGGCAGCCTTGGCTGTGCAGTTCAGTCAGTGTTGTCGGACTCCCAAAGCTGCCCCCAGGGAACCCGCTGTGTGTAGAGAGCTGCAGAAGTAGCACTTCAGTAGAGATAGTTAGATAAATAATCCTGAATGAAATTGCATGTTTTTAAGTGCTTTATTAATACGGTTGGGTAGAGAGCATGCTAAATTCCTACATTGTGGAGATGAAGGTTACAAGAAAGGGATTATGTGAAGAGAGCTAAATGAGAGGGGGCAGGGGAAGAAAGGAACAAGCAAAGGCAAATTTCTCCATCATGTGTGTGTGTGTGTGTGAGAGAGAGAAAGAGAGATACATAGTGAGGATGGAGATGCATGGATGTAGATCTCATGGTATATTTAGAGACAGTCCAGGGGATGCACTGACACAGTGTTTAGGCTGCAATGTACAAGTAAGTGACAGGATACTATTAAACCAGGATTTGGAAACTCAAATGCTTCCAGTGCTGAATAGTTTCCATAAAAGACTAAAGCTGGCCAGGTGGAAATCCAGAAAGCATGCATTGCCAGAGGGGACAACCATATCTCAACTCCAAGTTATTCGTTATCTTGGCGGGATGGGGGAGAAGCCAGAAATTCATATTTTGATGTGAAATGCTATTTGTTAATCACATACATGCACACATCACATGAGCAAAAAAAAAAAAATATTTTTTTTTTAAAGATTCTGTCTGTAAGTCATGAAGTCCATTTGCCTGTCTGTGAGCCTGAGTTTGTAATCTCCTCAGTTCAGTTCAGTTCAGTCTGACTCTTTGTGACCCCATGGACTGCAGCATGCCAGGCTTCCTTGTCCATCACCAACTCCCACAGCTTGCTCAAACTCATGTCCATAAAGTCAGTGATGCCATCCACCATCTCATCCTCTGTCGTCCCCTTCTCCTCCTGCCTTCAATCTTTCCCAGCATCAGGGTCTTTTCCAGTGACTCAGTTCTTTGCATCAGGTGGCCAAAGTATTGGAGTTTCAGCTTCAGCATCAGTCCTTCCAATGAATATTCAGGACCGATTTCCTTTAGGATGGACTGGTTGGATCTGATACTTGGGTCTTATTTTAATGATGTAATTTGTGTATTTATTTATTTACAGAGAGGAATATATTAGACAAGAGCAACGGTTCTGAAGTAAATATAAGTAGTCCTCTCAGTTAGCTGGGACCTTAGACTCATCATTGAATTTCCTTGTGTTTCCTTTTCTGGTTTGGGAGTTTGAGTCTGAAAGATCTATTTTACAAAGTCATTGTTAGCAGAAAATGTTTAACTATGTAAGCACTTAGCACTGTTCCAATATCAGACAGAGCCAACATATGTTGGCTCCTTTCTCCCCAAGGAAGCAAAGCTGAAATAAGTTGTTATGGCAGGCAGGGGAAAAATACAGAATTTTGTCCCTGGAATGTTCAGGCAGGCAGCTGGACAGTCGGTCTAGGTCCCCCCCCACTCCCCACCACCCCCCTCCACCTCTTTCTACTTAATTCCCTTAACTGAGGCCCTAGAGTGGACATTTGTCCCCTGCATCTGCTAACAATGCCTGCCTCCTTCTGATAAGAAAAATATCCTGCATTTCTTTAAAGAAAAACTCATTCTACAACTTTAGTCTTATATAGTATCAAACCATCAATATATACGGGTCTTATACATCCTTGGTGGAGAAAGCAATGGCACCCCACTCCAGTACTCTTGCCTGGAAAATCCCCTGGTCGGCGGAGCCTGCTGGGCTGCAGTCCATGGGGTCACTAACAGTCGGACAGGACTGAGCGACTTCCCTTTCACTTTTCACTTTCACACATTAGAGAAGGAAATGGCAATCCACTCCAGCGCTCTTGCCTGGAGAATCCCAGGGATAGGGGAGCCTGGTGGGCTGCCGTCTATGGGGTCGCACAGAGTCGGACACGACTGAAGCAACTTAGCAGCAGCAGCAGCAGCAGCAGCAGCAGCATACATCCTTGGTTCCAAATCTGTCTAATCAGGATATTCTATGCTCCTGATCAAAGTAATGGGTTCAAGGATGAGTATAGGATACAGAAAAGTTAGTCCTGGAATGTTGCCTTGCACTGTTGGGGGAAAAGGTACTCTTTTATGCTAATCTTGATAACCTGAGAGGGTCTCAGTCCAGAGTGTTGAGTGAACATCTTTTTACCATTTATGGAGCATGTGTCATAGAATAAAGTCAACACCAAGAAAAGGAGAGCCTAGAGATATACCAATGCACATTTGGTCACCTTGATCCAGCCATGCCTGAAACCTATATGTTCATTAAATTGCAGGTTTTAAAAGAACAATATTTACTGTTTTTTTACTAAAGTCAGTCTATTTGGATTTTCATCACTTATAAACTAGAGTTTGGAGAAAAAAAAAAACTATCTGCTCGGATTGGTTAATATTTAACACAAGGTTCAATCACATCATGTCATGGGGTCCATGGAAGGGAGATAGCCTGCAAACTTACATTGAGATTTGTACTTCTGTTGATGATACAACAAATAGGCTAAGTACAGAGCCTTGAGGAAAGACCTTAGATGGCCATCTAGCACCTCTATCTACTATCTGGGGACTTTGAGCAACTTACTTACAGTTTTCTTACTTTATTAGGCTGACTATATAACCTTCCATAGAAAGTCATTGTAAGGACGAAAGGAAGTGATAATAACCTATTTTTGGAACTCTGTCTAGATATCAGATGGGCTTCCCAGGTGGCGCAGTGGTAAAGTATCTGCCTGCCAAGGCAGGAGATGCAGGAGGCCCAGGTTTGATCCCTGACTTGGGAAGAATTCCTAGAGAAGGAAATGGCAACCCACTCCAGTATTCTTGCTTTGAAAATTCCATGGACAGAGGAGCCTGGTGGGCTACAGTCCACGGGGTTCGCAAAGAGTCAGACATGACTGAGCGACTGAGCATGCGTGTTGGGTATCTGACCCTTGGCTCACTGCTTTTTATGCGTCATCTAATTCCTATAGCAATTTAAAGAGAAGCATGTCACAAAAACGCCTTAGCCTAGTGCCTGACTTTTTGCAGATGCTCAATAAAAAGGATTTTGTTGGAGGGAAAGAGTGGCAGTGTGGAATTAGCAGGTGTAAACCATTATAAATAGGATAGATACACAACAAGGTCCTACTGTATAGCATAGGGAACGGTATTCAATATGCTGTGATAAACCAGAATGGAAAACATTTTCAAAAATAATGTCTATACGTGTGTAATCAAGTCACTGTGCTGTATAGTAGAGACTGACACATTGTAAATCAAGTATACTTCAATACAAAATAAAATAAAGCCTATAAATGAAAAAGAAAAAAAGAATCCTGTCGTCATCATCACTGTCTTCATCACTGAGGTGGAGTGCAATGCTGCTCTAACTCAAAGTCCCTCAGTCACCTAGGGATCGTGTGAAACTTCAGATTCTGAACTTCACGTGTACGAGGGAGCCCAGAATTCTGAATTGCCAACCAGTCCCTAAGTGATGCTGATGGTGCTGGTCTTCAGACGATGTTCTGAATAACAAGGATCCAGGGCCCCCACAGCCAGGAGAGCCCAAAATGAGAAGCCCAGTTGACTGGGACTTAATTATTGAATTTTAATCAAGCAATCATTCCATTCAGAGACCTGACCTCCCCCGCATCCCAACACACACTAGACTGAGAAATCTGAATATATGATGCTCAAACTTTTCTGATGCTAATTAAATCAGAAGCTCTGAGGGAGGGGCCCAGACAGCAGTATTTTTACAGCTTCATAATTTGCAGGCAAGATTAAGAACCTCTGGACTAGAGGTCCCTGGGGAGGAACAGCATAGACCAAGGGTGATGACCACTTCCACTAATTCACAAAGGCAGAGTTCAAATGTCTCTTTTGATAGAGTAAGTATACTGACATAAAATCTGTTAAACTTTATTACTAACATGTAGCCAAACATATTATTTTTGCTTAAACATGACCAAAATAAGGCATTTTGTAATTGAAATCCTGGTATTGTGGATATCTTCCCATTAAGTGATTGTATTAAGCCAGTTCTTCAACTGAGATTTTTGTAGACAAGGGAGGAATCAGGGTAGCAAATGTTATTTGAAAATCTAGTTCCTGCAAAGCCTAGAAAAATCAACTTAAGCAGTCAACTGTTCATCCCAATGGTCATAAATTAAAAATACATATTAATAATATATAATATATTTAAGCATGTACTTATTATTCATATTATTTCAGAAGTGCATGAGGACTCTGAAAAGTAATTAGCTGTTCCTATCCTGATATATGTCTACGTTCAATGTGGGACTTTTAAATTATAAGATGTGCTGACCCATCAGCCATGAGAGACACATGGATTTTAATAAAGAAATTGCTATTTCTAGGGGAAAGACTGTCCTTTAGGTTCAGGAAGTGTCCCCATTTCTATCAGACAATATGTATGACCAGAGATAATTCTCTGCCTCTGCCCACCTTGCTCATTTCCTTCTACACAGAAGGCTGCATTGAGGGAAGAAATTGCATATTCTACCTTTTTGTGTTCCATAACATCCAACACTCTTCCCACATAGTGGGGAATTGAGTCAATACTTCTATTACTATATCTCACAGGCATGAGACAGTGAAATGGATAAACCTGTAAGAACATGGCTTGGGAGTTATGCTGACCTGTTGCGGGCTTGACCACCTGGAAAATTCTTGGCTGAGTGAATTCACCTGTAAAACGGGAGTTTTGCCAAGTATTGTACCTCCTACCGGTAAAACACTTATATCCAATCTATCGTATTATATTCCTAACATTCAGTTCAGTCACTCAGTCGTGTCCGACTTTTTGCGACCCCATGAATCGCAGCACGCCAGGCCTCCCTGTCCATCACCAACTCCTGGAGTTCACCCAGACTCACGTCCATCGAGTCAGTGATGCCATCCAGGCATCTCATCCTCTGTCGTCCCCTTTTCCTCCTGCCCCCAATCCCTCCCAGCACCAGAGTCTTTTCCAATGAGTCAACTCTTCGCATGAGGTGGCCAAAGTACTGGAGTTTCAGCTTTAGCATCATTCCTTCCAAAGAAATCCCTCCCAAAGATCTCCTTCAGAATGGACTGGTTGGATCTCCTTGCAGTCCAAGGGACTCGCAAGAGTCTTCTCCAACACCACAGTTCAAAAGCATCAGTTCTTTGGCACTCAGCCTTCTTCACAGTCGAACTCTCACATCCATACATGACCATAGGGAAAACCATAGCCTTGACTAGATGGACCTTTGCTGGCAAAGTAATGTCTCTGCTATTGAATATGCTATCTAGGTTGGTCATAACTTTCCTTCCAAGGAGTAAGTGTCTTTTAATTTCATGGCTGCAGTCACCATCTGCAGTGATTTTGGAGCCCAGAAAAATAAAGTCTGACACTGTTTCCACTGTTTCCCCATCTATTTACCATGAAGTGATGGGACCAGGTGCCATGATCTTAGTTTTCTGAATGTTGAGCTTCAAGCCAACTTTTTCACTCTCCACTTTCACTTTCATCAAGAGGCTTTTTAGTTCTTCTTTGCTTTCTGCTGTAAGGGTGGTGTCATCTGCATATCTGAGGTTATTGATATTTCTTCCGGCAATCTTGATTCAAGCTTGTGTTTCTTCCAGTCCAGTGTTTCTCATGATGTACTCTGCATATAAGTTAAATAAGCAGGGTGACAATATACAGCCTTGATGTACTCCTTTTCCTATTTGGAACCAGTCTGTTGTTCCATGTCCAGTTCTAACTGTTGCTTCCTGACCTGCATACAAATTTCTCAAGAGGCAGATCAGGTGGTCTGGTATTCCCATCTCTTTCAGAATTTTCCACAGTTTATTGTGATCCACACAGTCAAAGGCTTTGGCATAGTCAATAAAGCAGAAATAGATGTTTTTCTGGAACTCTCTTGCTTTTTCTATGATCCAGCAGATGTTGGCAATTTGATCTCTGGTTCCTCTGCCTTTTCTAAAACCAGCTTGAACATCAGGAAGTTCACGGTTCACATATTGCTGAAGCCTGGCTTGGAGAATTTTGAGCATTACTTTACTAGCATGTGAGATGAGTGCAATTGTGCAATAGTTTGAGCATTCTTTGGCATTGCCTTTCTTTGGGATTGGAATGAAAACTGACCTTTTCCAGTTCTGTGGGCACTGCTGAGTTTTCCAAATGTGCTGGCATATTGAGTGTAGCACTTTTACAGCATCATCTTTCAGGATTTGAAATAGCTCAACTGGAATTCCATCACCTCCACTAGCTTTGTTTGTAGTGATGCTTTCTAAGGCCCACTGGACTTCACATTCCAGGATATCTGGCTCTAGGTCAGTGATCCCACCATCATGATTATCTGAGTCGTGAAGATCTTTTTTTGTACAGTTCTTCTGTGTATTCTTGCCATTTCTTCTTAATATCTTCTGCTTTTGTTAGGTCCATACCATTTCTGTCTTTTATCGAGCCCATCTTTGCATGAAATGTTCCCTTGGTGTCTCTAATTTTCTTGAAGAGATCTCTAGTCTTTCCCATTCTGTTGTTTTCCTCTATTCCTAACAATACTATTTCACCATGGTTGAATAAAAAAACCTTTTTTTTTCATGAAGATGGCACTAAAGATGAAGAAGGAAGTCCCTGCCCCTTTCAAAGCTGAAGTCAAAGCAAAGGCTTTGAAGACCAAGAAAGCAGTGTTGAAAGGTGTCCACAGACAGAAAAATAGCAGGTCTGGATGTCACCCACCTTCCAGCAGCCCCAAACACTGAGGCTCAGGAAGCAGCCCAAATATCCTCAGAAGAGCACCCCAGGAGAAACAAACCTGACCACTGTGTCATCGTTGAATTGCCCCTCACCACCGCGTCAGCCATGAAGAAAATAGAAGACCACACCACACTGGCATTCACTGTGGGTGTCAAGGCCAACAGGCACCAGATGAAACCGGCTATGCAGAAGCTCTGTGACATTGACAATGGCTAAGGTCAACACCCTCATCAGGCCTGATGGAGAGAAGAAGCCATACGTTTGACTGGTTCCTGACTGTGATGTTTCAGATGTTGCCAACAAAATTGGGATCAGCTAAACTGAGTCGCTTACTCCTTGGAAGGAAAGTTATGACCAACCTAGATGGCATATTGAAAAGCAGAGACATTACTTTGCCAACAAAGGTCCGTCTAGTCAAGGCTATGGTTTTACCAGTGGTCACATATGGATGTGAGAGTTGGACTGTGAAGAAGGCTGAGCGTCGAAGAATTGATGCTTTTGAACTGTGGTGTTGGAGAAGACTCTTGAGAGTCCTTTGGACTGCAAGGAGATCCAACCAGTCCATTCTGAAGGAGATCAGTCCTGGGTGTTCTTTGGAAGGAATGATGCTAAAGCTGAAACTCCAGTAACTTTGGCCACCTCATGCGAAGAGTTGACTCATTGGAAAAGACTCTGATGCTGGAAGGGATTGGGGGCAGGAGGAGAAGGGGACGACAAAGGATGAGATGGCTGGATGGCATCACTGACTCGATGGATGTGAGTCTGAGTGAACTCCAGGAGTTGCTGATGGACAGGGAGGCCTGGCGTGCTGCGATTCATGGGGTTGCGAAGAGTCGGACATGACTGAGTGACTGAATTGAACCAAAACTGAGTCCAGCTGGCTAATTCTAAATATAAAAGTTTTCTGTGTTAAAAAAAAAAAAAAAAGACACCTTGGTTTGGTTTCTCTTTTCATATCTATCAGTAAAGCCCACCAAGAACACCCATCAAACCACTGACTGTCAAATTCTGGATTCAGAGAAAAATCCTCTCACCTGCTCTGAGCATAGGAGGCATACATTGTCCACTTAGACCTGTGATGACCCCCCTGGAGGTCTTACCTGTTTATAACTCTGATCTCAAACTTGAGTTCTTAGGCTGACCTGGCCATGATCTGCTCTGTATTCCAGCCTCTAACCCTTGGAGAAGCAAGGGGCCTGCCCTCAGAGAGCTTGGTAACTAACCTCTCAGGTTGCTGCTGATATCTAAACAGAAATCTGTCCTTCCATCAGACTTTAACTCACCAGAGTCTCCCAGGAAGCTGAATGGATACAGGAAGGCGCAGTGCCATGGTCACACACCAAAGGAGTCTATGCTGAGTAAGCAGGACCCTCATAGAAATAAAGTCACCACAAAACTTAAAAAGCAAGGATCCTGGACACATGCCCTTCTTAGTAAACCACTGAACAATGCCTTTATGTGGAACACTGCAGTCTTTTCCTGGCCAGTACCTTGGAGAGCTCCTTGCAGCTTGCGTTGCTTCCTGCTTCCTAGTGGAATAACAATTGCGTCTCTATTCCAGCTCACAAACAGGTTCACCAGAACCATTTTCCTAGATTCTATATATATGCATTACTCTATGATAATTGTTTTTTTCCCTCTAACTTACTTCAGTCTATATAACAGGCTCTAGGTTCATCCACCTCACTACAATTGACTCAAATTCATTCCTTTTTTATGGTTGAGTAGTTGACTCATTGGAAGAGACCCTGATGCTGGGAGGGATTGGGGGCAGGAGGAGAAGGGGACAACAGAGGATGAGATGGCTGGATGGCATCACTGACTTGATGGACATGAGTTTGGGTAAATTGCAGGGAGTTGGTGATGGACAGGGAGGCCTGGCATGCTGCGATTCATGGGGTCCCAAAGACTGAGCTACTGAACTGAACTGAATATTACATTGTATACATGTACCACAACTTCTTTATCCATTCATCTGTCAGTGGATAAAACAGATAGCTAGCAGGAAGATGCTGAATGGCACAAGGAGCTCAAATGGGTGCTTTGTGATGACTTAGAGGGGTGGGATAAGGGGGGTGGGAGTGAGGCTCAAGAGGGAGAGGATATAGGCATACTTAAAGCTAGTTCATGTTGTATGCCAGAATTCAACACAACAATGTAAAGAAATTACTTTCCAATTAAAAAAAAAAAAAAAGGACTGCCCAGCAGAGCCAAGACTAAATCATTGACCTTGACCTGCAGGCTTGTGAGCTAAATAAATTCTTATTACTTTCATGGGTGGTGCTAGCAGTAAAGAACCCGCCTGCCAATGCAGAGGATATAGGAGACATGGGTTCGATCCCTGGGTCAGGAAGATCCCCTGGAGAAGGATATGGGAACCCACTGCAATATTTTTGCCTGGGAAATCCCATGGACAGAGGAACCTGGCGGGCTACAGTCTATGGGGTCACAAAGAGTCAGACAGGACTGATGCCACTTAGCATGTGTGCATTAAAAAAGAAAGAAAGAAAACAATTGGTTAGAGTACATATTGTGTGTCAGTCATCAGGCTAAACCTGATACTTCATCTAATTTAACCAGAATAACAACCCTATAAGGAAGAAAGACTTATAAGTACTCAAAACTTGCAGAAAGCACACAGCTCACAAGTGACAGAGGAGGGATTTGAACTCGGGCAATAGAACGTCGATCGCCAGCAGCAGGATGAGTAACCACCCCAGGTGCTGCCTTGCCGCCTCCCTGGGGTCCCATTACTGAGAGAGCTTTAGTATGCATTAGGCTGTCATTTCTCTGCACTGCCAACTTTTCGAGGGGGGCAACTCATTTTGACAGAGCTCGGGGCCGCTGCTGCATGCCCTAACAGTTGGGTAAGAATGAAGGGAAAAGCCCTCATCGCTGAGGAATGTATTAATAATTGGGACTGACACAGAAACTGCCTACACGACCACCCTGAGACTCGGTACGTGAGACCCGCTGGCCGTCAAACGCCGCTGCACACTGTCACTTTAATTGCAGGCTCACCGCCCTCACGTGAAATAAACAAGCGCAAGGAGGGATGCAGAGTTCCGTGGGACCCACCTCTCTTCTGCTGTGGTCACGTCTGTGGCACTCGCTTGCCTCCAGCTGGGCTTTTGAAATGAGGAATCTTTTTTTAGCTGAAATATTCACCGCCGCCTTTCATAATATCAGCTGGAAGGGGTGACACACAGCATTCAAACCTCAGCTTTATGTCTTCACGAGGAGATGATAAATGACTGACAGGTTGGCTAATAATGGGGGGAAAAAAAAACAATGACTAAAATGCCACCTCTCTGCATTTCCGTCAGAGAAGAGAACCAGGACTTAGAAACCTTTTCTGCCTTTCATCATTCTCTACCCATTTTGTAGTCTGGCATGCTGAGACGTCAGTTCTTGCGGATTATTAAGTTAAATCAGGGACTCCTCTGAGAAGAGCAATCAGTCTTTTGGTTCTCAGCATCTTTGCTTTCTCAGATATCAGTTCCAAAGGATGTGACCATTCTGGCGGAATAACAAATGTCAATGAGCAATGAATAACCGCTGAAATTTTAAAGTTATGTATATAGGGCAGAGGATAATTTAGAAAGAAAAGAGAAGTTAGAATGCTCCTTTTATAATTTGGCCACCTTGCACTCTGAGACTTGCCGCATGGCTGTGTGGTCCTTATTCTGACAGGTTCAAAACTTTTTCTTAAGCCCCCATTATGTGCAAAGCATCTGTTTTAAAGCACACTCTCTAAAGGGTAAAGGGGGCTCTCATGGAGACAACAAGCATATGAGCCACGATATGAAACTGCACTTTTGTGAATAGTTGGTCAGTCATGTCTGACTCTTTGGTACGCTTTGGACTGTAGCTTGCCTGGCTCCTCTGGGATTTCCCAGGCAAGAATACTGGAGTGGGTTATCATTTTCCTTCTCCCAATCTTCCCGACAGACGGACTGAACCTGTGTCTCCTGCACTGCAGTCAGATTCTTTACCTATATCATGGGTAAGCCCATGATATAAAATGCATCATTCAAATCGAACTCAGTCAACACTATACTGGCCTCATCCTCAGGGACACAGTGAACACACATCTGACCGTCAGGTAACATACCTGATGAGCCAGGCTCTCCACTGGTGGAGTTAGAAAATAATAGACTACACAGTTCCCTGGACACGTGCCTTTTTGTTATCAGCCCTTGAAATACAAACTTGTTTAGATTTCCTATGCACACAACCAACAGGACAGTCCCGGAAGTGTACCGGGCCATGAGTGATGGAAAGTAGAATGGGATGTAAACGTTCTTTACACCAGCTGCTGTAGTTCAGTTGCTAAGTCACGTCTTGACTCTTTGTGACCCCATGGACTGCAGCACACCAGCCTTCCTCATCCTTCACTATCTCCCGGAGTTTGCTCAAACTTATGTCCATTGAGTCGATGATGCTATCTAACCATCTCACCCCCTGCCACCCCCTTCTCCTTTTGCCTTCAATCTTTCCCAGCATCAGAGTCTTTCCCAATGAGTCAGCAGACTGCCCATTAAAAATGTGGATGCTAGGGTCACTCCGGATACACTAGATCAGAAGTGGAACTGGGGACTCCCCTCAAAACTAGCATTCAAGATGATTCTGAGGCAGGCCCTGAGGCTATGATCTGAAAAATGCTGCCTAAAAGCATTTACAAAGCAGACGATTGAAAAGGATAGGTAATCATCTGCAAAGAGTTGGATACGACTAAGCAACTGAATGAATTGACTGAATCATCTGCCATTAGAATGCAGATGAAGCAATGGTACCTGTGTAACTGGGAATGGTGCAATGGATGCATTTGACATAAGGGTCACGTCCAAAGTGGGCACACAGAGCAGAAATCACACATGATCAAATCTTGCCAAATTCCTTGGAAAGGTACCATGTTGATGACAACATGCCACCCTTCAGAAACTAGAGAGTTTCTTCACTATTATTCTAATACACTGGTCTTTTTTGAGTAACAACAGATCAAGCTATTGGCATGGGCTTAGGGCTATGTTGCATGAATGATACAGAATTTGAAAATGGAGTCACAGTCGGCATGATAAGATGCAAGAGGCAGCAGAGACGGGCAGGAACTAAGGTCCCCTGAGGGCGCCATATTGAATCATCTCTCCCATTCATTCAGAAAATGCTCTCGACTATGTCAGAGAAATTCCCTCCTGCACTTGTGTTGTTAAAGTTGTTGAGGAGGAGGAGTTGTAGGGTGTGTAAAATGGTTGGTTTTTATTGACTCAACACACACAATTGAATTATCTTACGTTAAGTATGTGAAAGAGGCCACTCCATTCTAAGGCACTTGATTTTTAAAATGAGGCTTAATTGGACCAGATACACCACATTAATGAAAACCAACTGAACTCAGGTTTTATAAAACAGCTACTGAAACCTATTGGGTTTCTATTTTTTGATCAAATGGATTTCTCTTTGGTCAGAAAGCCTCTCTGTACAAAAGCACTCCGTCTTTCAGAAACAATTAAAGGGAAAAAAACCCTTCAGTGGAAGGTCATGTTTTAATCTTACAAACACAGAGAAAAATAATTAAATTATCCCTCTGGCTCTCAGAAAGGAATGGAACAGTTCCAGCATGACTTTTATAAACTCTCCTCCTCCCATTTCCAGGGTGTAGTCAGAGCAGGGTAGATCTATAGCTGAAGAGCCTTTGAGTTTGACGAAGACAATCCCATCAAGTGTGAAAAATCCACCACACTATTTGTTCAGGCGCTCAGATTTTCTGGGCATCACAAAATGCCTAGTCCATCATATTTGTTTCTATAGGCACATTACATTCTTTAAGATACCTAACAGTCACTTTCAGGGGAGAATGCATTTATAAATGAACCTGGTTGCAGCATCCGATGCTCAAACTTTTTAACTATGCTCATCAATTACTCGTAACAATGCAAAGAGTTGGCAGTGTTTACCTACCATTCTTTCTGACTTACTCGGCTCGATCTTGTGGCTCATTAAAAGCATCTCTATTTATTTGCTGTGTGTTCCAGTCTTTAACTTTGGCACAAGACGCCCAAAGTAAGCCCATTTTACTTTTCCCTGCAGTGTTAATTGGTGGAGCATGCTGCCTGCCTTTTCATTAATTATGTCAATGCGTATGAAACTTCCATTTTCACGGGGGTGAATTAACAAGCCTTTTCCAAACGGGGCTGACAAAAAGCCAGCCTGAGAGGCTGTGATGAGGAGAATCACGAAGGCTGCTGCTGATGGTCAAGGCCACCTTCAGTTGCATAGACTGGCTTTGTCCAGCCCCGAAGCCCTTCTCGCCTCTGCTTTTGTGACTATCAGCAGGAAAGGCACTTTTGTGAAGCTGGGGACAGTCCCTCTGCCCGCCCACACCCCAGAGATCAGACTGTGCTGAACACACTGACCGCCTGGGGGTGATGAAGGCAGGGGAGGTGGGCTGGTCCAAGCCCACTCTTTATGTCCCCAGACAGGTTCTCGATTACCTCGCTGCAGGGGAAGTGAGAAAATAAAAGGCCATCCCTGCTGAAAACTCCTTTTTTTTAAAAATTTTTATATCACTCAGAGAGAGAGATGACTTGCGAAAAATTCTCGCTGTTAGAGCCAAAAGAAACACACACACGCACACTTTGAATAACCTTAAGAACCTTAAACCAAATCACATCTTCTGGTTAAACAAGATCATTCTCTCTCCCTCTCCCTTTGCCTGTGACTCTGCTCGATTACAGTGAAGGTTGGTAAAAGAGTGACACCTAGTTACTGTCGTACTGTTTTTGGTCTCAGACTTGCCTCCTCCTCCACGGGCTCGTGGACGAGGGTCAGATACTGATTTCCATCTTGCGCTCGCTCGCCCTCCCTCTGGCTTTCTCGCTCGTTTGCTGTCTCTCCAGCTCTCTCTCCATCTCTGTCTGGGGGCCTCGCACGACACGCAGATTGAAGGAGAGGGAGAGAAAGAACATGCAGACTGAGGAAGGCCGAGTTAGCATGTATTTCTTAATTGCTACTCCCAAAGACATCCGTGGGGCTAGAGAACAGTGATTTGCAGAGGATTTAGCCAGAATTAGGAAGAGAAAGAAAATGTAAGGTTTAAGCTCGCTTCCCCAAAGGATCATAGGGTTAGAAAGAGTTGGCAAGATGGAAAAGATTTAGCCTGGTTTCTGAAAAGGGCAGATCCATTCAGATATATGGATATACCAGATATATCCACACACAAACATCTGAATACACACAAAGACACACACATGCAGGCATATACATACACATATATACAAATGCACACACACATGCACATAAACACATATGCACCATACACACACAACACAAACACACATATACACACACTTATGCACACAGACACATGTGCATATATACACACACATACAAACATATATGCATACATGTGCATTTAAGCACATATTAATATATACCATACACACAAAAAACACAAATGCACACATATATACATGCAAACACACACACATATACCTACATACATATGCATGCACACAAGCACACACATATATATACCATACACACACAAAATACAGACATAGTCACACACACACATATACACACATACCTGCATATGCATACATGTATACATATACACACAAACACAAATATACGCACACACACACATACAAACACACACATGCATACATGTGCATATACATACATATACATACAAACACAAATATATATACAAACACATGCATATAAGCACATATTAGTATATACCACACACACACAAAACACAGACATATTCACACACATATACACAAATACATATCCACATATGCATATGTATACACACATATACATACAAACACACATACATACACACATACATATACAAATACACACACATGCATACTAGCACTTATATACATACACACATGGAATATAAACACACAAATACATATGCATACACATATATACATACAAACACACATATATACATGCAAACGCACATATCTATGAGTGACAGTTGCTCAGTCATGTCTGACTCTGAGACCCCATGGACTATACAGTCCATGGAATTCTCCAGGCCAGAATACTGGAGTGGGAAGCTTTTCCTTTCTCCAGGGTATCTTCCTGACCCAGGGATCAAACCCAGGTCTCCCCCATTGCACGTGGATTCTTTACCAGCTGAGCCATAAGGGAAGCCCTTGGTATATATATGCTTTTGTGTATATGTGTATTTGTGTATGTGTGTATTTGTATATCACAGCTCAGTTGGTAAAGAATCTGCCTGCAATGCAGGAGATCTGGGTTTGATCCCTGGATTGGGAAGATCCCCTGGAGAAGGGAAAGGCTACCCACTCCAGTATTCTGGCCTGGAGAATTCCATGGACTGTAGTCCATTGGGTCACAAAGAGTCAGACACAACTGAGCGACTTTCACTTTCATATATATACCAAACACACACACAACACACACACACACACAGACATATATATATATATATATATACACACACACACACACACACATATACACTCACACATGCATAGACAAACACACACAAAGTCAGTGGAGACAGTGCCACAGGCTCCTCTGAGATGAGCTTGCCAAGACGTCAGACTTGACTATTAGGAAGTTCTTCCTGATGTCTCACTGCAGTCTTTGTTGCTGTGACTAAAGCTGTTTCTCAGAAGAACATGGACATCTACCATCTGCCAAAGTCCCCTTCCTATGGTTAAGAAGTCCATTTTCTCTTTGAAGCCAAGCCCTGACTACGCTCCTAGGAAGGCTGCCTTGTGATTCCTTTTCTGAGGGATAAAACCCAGAGTAGCAGCTGTAGGGTAGGAGGATGAGAAGCAACTGGATTACAGATTCACACACACCATGGAATGCAGGTTCTGAACAGTCAGTATGGAGTTTCACTCACAAACCCTACGGTACTTTTTCTTACCTGTGTGCAATGGGCACATTTCTGAGTCCTGTGAGACTTAGACTCTTCAAAATATAAAATGTGAAAATACTGACTGCATTTCAGGTTTATGAAAAAAGAAGCAAAAGACAAGGACGTAGTAAAAATGAAATATTTGTGAAAAAATAACAGCTGTCAACAATGGCTTTCCTTTAGCATTTTGGCCCAACCCAAAGCGGACTTGCAGGAGAACAGCACAGATGTATGGAGTGTTTATTATATATTAAATGCTGGGCTAGACTCCTTACTCACATCATCACATTTAATTATCATGATAATCCATGAGGTCAATGTTATTATCATTCCTATGGCATGCAAGAAAAAACTGAGGCTTAGGTAAGTTAAATGGCTGGTGGAATTCTTCTTTTTTTTTTCTTTTGGCTTGCTCTTTTTTATTGAAGTATAATTGGAAGGACTGATGTTGAAGCGGAAACTCCAATACTTTGGCCACCTGATGCGAAGAGCTGACTCATTTGAAAAGACCCTGTTGCTGGGAAAGATTGAGGGCAGGAGGAGAAGGGGACGACAGAGGATGAGATGGTTGGAAGGCATCACTCACCCAATGGACATGAGTTTGGGTAAACCCCGGGAGTTGGTGATGGACAGGGAGGCCTGGCATGCTGCGGTTCATAGAGTCGCAAAAAGTCGGACACGACTGAGCGACTGAACTGAACTGAATTGCTTTGCAATGTTCTGTTAGTTTCTGCTGTCTAACGAAGTGAATCAACTCTAAGTACACATACATCTCCTTCTTCTTGCACCTCCCTCCTGCCCTCTGGCCCATTCCACCCAACTAGGTCATCACAGCGCACCAAACTGAGCTCCCTGTGTGTTACAGCAGCTTCCCACTAGCTATGTGTTTTACACATGGTAGTAAATGGGGGGATCTGGGCTTACTGATGCTCTTAATGATAAGCAGAGAGTGGTGTGATTTGCAACACCAAACAGTGGAAACGACCCGCATGTACAGCAACTGGTGAAGAGATAAATAAAACTACATCTATCTATGCAGCAGGATGTTCTCTGACAACATCTGCTGTGACGTGGATGAATCTGGTAAAGATGATGCTCAGGGAAAGAAGCCAGACTCCAAAGGCCACCTGTGGTGTGATTCCACAGATGTCAAAAGTCCAGGATAAGCAAACCTGCAGAGATAGAAAGTAAATGAGCAATTGCCTCAAGTTGAGAGGAGGGGGTGGATGAAAGCTAATGTGTTCCTGGATCTTTTGGCGGGAGATGATGAAAATGTTCTTCCCTCCGTCTTCAACTTTAATGAGGTGTAATTCACAAATAAAAATCATTTGTACTTAAGGTATACAACATGATGATTTAATATATGCAAACATTGTGAAATGAAAATGATCTCAAATTAGATTATGGTGATGACTGCACACCTCAGCAAATATATTTTTAAAAAAAATTGGATTGAGCACTGAAAGTAGGTGAATTTTATGGTAGGTGAATTATATCTCAATAAAGCTGTGTAGAGAACAAAACTCCTTTCTTGCTCTAAGACAAGCTGCCCAGAACACCCGACTTATAATCTCTTGTGGAATATTTATCTACTTATTTTGCAGAGATGGGAACCACCAGGAAAAAGAAACAATGGAGAAATATGAGGCTGGGAAGCCGAAAGGAAGATCATGAAGCACACAGTAGGTCCTGTGAGGGACCCTGGACTTTACTTTCAGAGCTCAAAGAAGTGTGTGCCTCGTGTAGGAACGTGTTTGTATGTACCTGTGTATATGTGAGTGTGTGTATTCACGTCTGTGTGTTGTGTGTTTATATGTGCGTGTTTGTGTATATGTGTATATGTGATAAGTCACTTCAGTTGTGTCCCACTCTTTGCGGCCTCATGGACTGTAGCCCTCCAGGCCCCTCCATCTATGGGATTCTCCAGGCAAGAATACTGGAGTCGGTTGCCAATTCCTTCTCCAGTTTGTGTATATATTTATGTGCATTTACATGTATACATTTGTATATATAGGCATGTTTATGTGTATTTCTGTATATGTGTTTGTGAGTGTATATATACATGCATGTGCATATTTATATGTTTTTACACACATGTGAGAAGAGGGCATGGCAACCCATTCCAGTATTCATGCCTGGAGAATCCCCATGGACAGGGGAGCCTGGTGGACTATGGTCCATAGGGTCACAATGAGTCAGACACGACTGAAGCGAATTAGCACACATATATATGAGTATTTGTGTACATGGGTATGTTGTGTGTGTATATTTATGGATATGTGTTTGTGAGTGTTTGTGTGTATTTGCATATATGTTTGTGAGTGTGTGTATGTATTGATATTTGTATGTACATATCGGTGTTTGCATGTATGTTTATGTGTATTTATATGTATGTGAGTAATTGTGTGTATGGATATGCCTGTGTTTGTGTATATTTGTGTGTATGCGAGTGTTTGCATGTGTTAGTGGGTGTTTGTGTGTATGTTCATGTGTGTTTATACATATGCGAGTGATTGTGTATATGCATACGTTGTATGTGTACATATGTGTATTGGCACTCAAAGCAGAATTTGAAGCAATGCAGAGACATGATCGGATTTGTATTAGAAGGTACGACTCTGGCTGCATGGGCTGGAGAGGAGGTGTGAGCAAAGGGATGATGAAGCAGAAGCCACGGTGGCTTCTTGTCTGAGAGTGAGATGAGCTCTGGGCCAGAGACGGGGTGGAGATGGTGAGAATGGACTGCCCTGAGAGGCACGGCAGGATGCGGCGATTTACTGAATGTGGAGACGAAGCGGGGCCTGGGTAGAAGGAGAGGGAGGGGGTGCCGAGCTAGAACTGGGTCACGCCATTTGCTGACATAGGGTTCGATGTGGAGGAATGTATTTGCTGGGTAAGATCAGTGTGTCATTGTGACGATCACCCTTGTCCCAGACACAGAAGAAATCCAACCTCAGAAGTCCTTCAGGGAAGAAAGAGGCGAGAAGCCACTCTTCTCAGGAAGATATACTCTTGATTAAATGAACGGTCTACACCTATGTTATTAGACACAGAGCCCTTCTTTGCTTGAGCTACATGGTCAGGGACCAAGAAAATGAGGGTGATGGAGGAAAGAAATGAAAAAAAAAGTACATTCCTCATACCAAGCTTAGAAGCTTCCAGAAGGGATCAGGTTCCAGGCAAGTGAGGTAAATGTCAAATTCCTTTCCACCTGCTCCTCAGAACAGTGGAGATCAATCCTGAGCTAGACAGTGCAAACATGGAATGGTTTATTTTTTTTTAACAATGCACTACTTCGAGTTCCTTCATGCCCTCTGGCTGGCAAAGCCCTCCAGCTATCTTTGAGCCTGTTCCCCTATTTCTGGGCAGGACTTTTTCAACTCTCATCCATCAGGGAAGTCTATTAGGAAGAACTGGATTTGGCATTACACAGTGTAGGGTTGGTTTATGACTCTATCCTTTATTCAGGGTGATGTCTTGGGTATGCTCCCTGGCTTTCTGGAACCTCAGCTTTCTTATATAAATGTACAGGATAATACCAGGGCTGTTAAGATGATTAAATGATACAGTCTATCTTGAGAGCCTGTTCCAGTGCCTGGTATGTGGTTGGCTTTCATTAAAGGTATGATAACCATATTCCTGCAAGGCAACAATTTTCCATCTTTTTTGGTTTGTTGCCATTAAGGGATCACTTTGAGAATTAGGAAAAAGCCATGCCCCACATTCTTAATTCTCACGGGTGAAAACTGTGGACAGACCTATTTTTTTAAGCTAATTTTTATTGGTGAAGGCAGGAGGAGAAGGGGACAACAGGCTGAGATGGTTGGATGGCATCACTGATTCAATGGACATGAGTTTGAGCAAACTCTGGGAGATGGTGAAGGACAGGGAAGCCCGGTGTGCTGCAGTCCATGGGGTCGCAAAGAGTTGGACACGACTTGGCGACTAAACATCATAGTTGCTTTACAACGTTGGGTTAGTTTCTGCATATACACATATCCCCTCTTTTTTGGATTTCCCTCCTTTAGGTCACTGGGCAGACCTACTGAAGTCTTACCCGTGGACCACATTTTAAGAATCTTTGATCTCAGACACTGGTTCTCAACTGTGGCTGCTCATTAAAATTACCTGGGAAAAAAAGAATTCTGATGATAAAGCCCTTCTTCCTTCAAATTATCTTTACTTGGTCTGGGACTGGACACAGACAGCATTAGTTCTTCAGATATCCCAGAGGACCCTAACCTGAATGGAGAACCATCGATACAGGGGGACACACAGGTGCCTGCTTTCCTCTGCTCGAGATAGTGCACTGAGCATCCTGGATTGCCCTGGATTCTGGCAATATTTAGAGATTATTAGGAGCTCAGTCTGTGGGCTCCAAATGACCCATAAGGCATCCACCCTGGACGCCCCTACCCCTACCCCTTAGCAGCATAATCTTGGCAAGCTATTCGACTCTCTGACTTATTTATTTCCTCCATCTATAACAGCAGGAATGGGACGATCATACTCCTCTTTCAGGATTTTTGGGAGAATCGAATGACATGTCCCATGTACGGTTCACAAAATATGGCGGCACGGCTCCAGCTCAGTAATGGGTCATGTGTAACCATCACTGCTTCTGTTATATTAAGGCCACCACCACCATCATTCCCGGGTGGTTCAGATGGTAAAGAAGCTTCCTGCAATGTGGGAGACCTGGGTTCAATCTCGGGTCAGGAAGACCCCCAGGAGAAGGGAATGGCTGCCCACTCCAGTATTCCTGCCTGGACAAGTCCATGGGCAGAAGAGCCTGGTATGCCACAGTCTGCTGGACCACAAAGAGCCAGATATGATTGAGAGACTGACAGCTTTACTTTCTTTCAGCCATTACTGCTTTCATTATATTAAGGCCACCACCATCATCATCATGTTAGCATACTATCCCCTTTTCCTCAATAACTAGAAATATTGATGAAATTGTTTTTTTTTTCTTTCTTACACAGCTGGCAAGATGCCTTATGCCAGAGTCTGCCACCTCCCAGGGCACAAGACTCCTCTGTTTGGACACTCTTCTGCCCGTGTCCAGGACCTATCCCCAATGGTACAAGTTCCCTGAGATCAGGCTGTGGCTGATAATCCAAGTTTTTAGGGGTCCTGACAAGGCTGAGAAACCCCACTCTGGAGTGTACCCAGATTTTGAATCCCCTACTTCCTAAAGCAACTTTTGCATAGATTCAAGTATGCCCAAACACTTAACATTGAGGCTGCTCATCAAATAGGTGCTCCTCGGTCACCAGACCCCAGGATCATGGGGACTCTCCCCAGCCATAAGGAACTGTCCTGAAGTCCCTGGAGAAATATCAGTAACCTCAGATATGCAGATGATACCACTCCAGTGACAGAAAATGAAAAGGAACTAAACAGCCTCTTAATGAGGCTGAGAGAGAAGAATGAAAAAGCTGGCTTGAAATTCAACATTAAAAAAAAAAAAAAAACCAAGATGGTGGTATCTAGTCCCATCACTTCATGGCAAAAAGAACAAAAAAGAAGGGGAAACAGTGACAGATTTTCTTTTTTTGGGCTCCAAAATCACCGTGGACGGTGACTGCAGCCGTGAAATTAAAAGATGCTTGCTCCTTGGAGGGAAAGCTATGGCATAACCTAGATGGCATATTAAAAAGCAGAGACATCCCTTTGCCAACAAAGGTGCATACAGTCAATGCTATGGTTTTTCCAGTAGTCATGTATGGATGTGAGAGTAGGACCATAAAGAAGGTTGAGTACTGAAGAATTGATGCTTTTGAATTGTGGTGCTGGAGAAGACTCTTGAGAGCCCCTTGGACAGCAAGGAGATCAAACCAGTCAATCCTAAAGGAAATCAGTCCTGAATATTCATTGGAAGGACTGAGGCTAAAGCCGAAGCTCCAATCCTTTGGCCGCCTGATGCAAAGAGCCACCTCACTTGACAAGACCCTGATGCTGGGAATGATTGAAGGCAAAAGGAGAAGGGGACGGCAGAGGATAAGACAGTTAGGTAGCATCACTGAATCAACGGACATGAATCAGAGCAAACTCCAGAAGATAGTGAAGGACACAGGAGCCTGGCGTGCTACAGTCCACAGAGTCACAAAGAGTCAGACATGACTTAGCAACTAAACAACCACAGAGGAGGCGCAAGCAAAGGGACCATATGCCAAGGCGGCCGATGTGAGGACACGACTCAGCAGCTTTTCTCACTCCTGGTTCCTCTCCCTGATCCTAAACGATAAGTGCTGTGGCTTGCAGCAGCTCTCCTGGACAAGTCACCCACACCAGGTCATCATACTGTCTTTTTCTGGGGACACTGTCTTTTCATGGCTGATCATCAGCTAATCACCATTCCCTTGACTTGTCTGGACCCCTGGCCTTGTTTTTCTAGAAACAGTGACTCAGCCGGCAGGGCGGGTTATTCGGGGTGGCTGGATGGGGGTGAGAGGGGTGGGCAGAAGGGAGGAGGGGTGAGAGGGGAAGGCCATTTACGGCGCCCGTGGGTAGCTGGCTTCCCTACTAGCACACTGCTAATTTTATTTTGCCTGCATTTATATTAGGAAACGCCGCAGTCACTGGTGCTAAGGGAGGAGGATGGGCTGGAGGAAGATGTGGAGCTCAGAGCAGCTTAGACACAAGGGGCCTGGGAACCCCCTCCGCAGCTTCCCTGTTCAGACTCCTGCCCACCTGGCCTGGGAGCCAAAGAGGAAGCACCCTCCATTTTCCCCAGTGCGGGAATTACTGTACTGTAATTACTGTACCGTAATTACTGTCTGTAAATTCTCGTTCATTCCCCCCTCCCCACCCACAAACAGAAGGAGGTAACTTCATTTACCAGGTGTGGCTCTAGATCCAACAACACTCTTTCTCTCTCACTTCAGATTCATGGGGTGCTTTTTACACGGAAGTTACTCCCTGGATCCTTTACCATTTCCTGTATTTTGTAAAGAATGAAGCTCTTAAGCATGGGTCCCCAACGTCCTGAGTTCTAATGCCTGATGATCTGAGAGGCGGAGCTGATGTAATAATAATAGAAATAAAGTGCACAATGAATGCAATGCACTGGAATCACCTGGAAACCATCCTTCCCACCCCTTCACCCCTCAGTTCATGGGGAAATATTATCTTCCACGAAACTGGTCCCTGGTGCCAAAAGGGTTGGGGACCACCGCCCTAAAGCCTAGAAATTCTGTCCTTCTGACAGCTTCCAGCCCCATGGTTAAAGCTGGATTTGCAGATCACACTGACCTAAGTTTTGATCCAATGTGACCTTGGACATGGCATTTAACCTCTCTGAACCTTCTTGTATATAATAGGAAGATAATAATTGAAATTCAAATGCTGTAACTTATGTATGCAAGCATCTTAGCGGCATGCCTGACACCTACCCAGAGTACAATAAGGAACAGCAATCGTTGTCACCGTTACCATCATGATGGTCAATTTTAGGTGCCTAGTTAGGCACCTAGCTAATTTGATCAGTCATTTCAGCTTTCCTTGAAGATATTGTGTTGATAGGATTAACATCTACCCTTGACTGTGTTTAGGTAAAAGAGATTGTGCTATTGTTGAGTCACTCAGGGGTGTTTGACTCTTTTGCTGCCTTGTGGACTTTAGCCCGCCAGGCTCCTCTGTCCATGGGATTCTCCAGGCAAGAATACTGGAGTGGGCTGCCATGCCCTTCTCCAGGGGATCTTCCCAATGCAGGGATCAAACCTGCATCTCCTGCATTGGCAGGTGGATTCTTTACCACTGAGCCATCTGGGAAATCCATAGAAGAGATTATCCTGGGAACTTTGCATTGGCCTGATCTAACCTCTGAAAAGCCTTAAGAGCAGAACTGATGCTGCTCTGAAGAAGAAATTTCACCTGATGACTAAAGGATCGGCTCCTGCCTGAGTGTTCGCAGTCTGCTAGTCCTGGCGGCCTGTCTTATGGCTTTCAGACTTGCCTGGCCAGTGCCCACAATCATGTGAGCAATTCCTGGCAATGCATCTCTCTCTGTACATCTCTCTATGCAAAGCAGCTGTGTTTTCATTCTGTGGGGTTGCATGCTCAGTTGCTCAGTTGTGTCTTACTTCTTGTGACCCTACGGACTGTAGCCCACCAGGCTCTTCTGCCCATGGGATTCTCCAGGCAAGAATACTGGAGTGGGTTGCCATTTCCTCCTCCGGGGGATCTTCCTGACCCAGGAATCAAACACAGGTCTCCTGCATTGGCAGGTGGATTCTTTACCACTGAGCCACCAGGGAAGTCCCTAATGATCTCATTCTACCTTAATTATTTCTTTAAAGGCCCCATCTCCAAATGCAGTTGCATTCTGAGATAATGGAATTAGGACTCTGACATATGAATTTTGGAGGCGGGTACAGTTCAGCCAGAACAGATGGTGAGAAGATTGGTGACTATCTCATACCTTAGCTCCAGTAAGACCTGGCCTCCAGAACCCAAACTCCAGAGGTAAATAGAGATTCTCAGTTTACCTGGAGCCACTCAACTCCCTCTTGGCTGTCTGCTGCAGGACTGGCGATTTCTAAAGTTCCAGGTTGCTAGAGGGGATGGCAGGTACCAAATTCAGTAGGTGATGGTTGAGATACCATCCACTTACAAGAGACCAAGTTAGAGATAATCTATAAACTTCCCTAAGACTAAGACAGAGAGGTGGGAGAAGGGGCATGGGTAAGCTGCCTTGGACTTGAACTCCCACTGCGGCAGTTTATCTTCTTTCGGTTCTGCCCCCTCCCGGAAAAAGGTAAGATGTTCTCCAGTGACAGATGGTGCTGGGTGACAGATGGTGGCTGACTGATCTCCATCAGTGAAGGTTCTAGCACAAAGCCACCTGAACTGGGTCCAACAGACAAACTAGCCCTGGATGGGCTTGAAGAAACTGCCGCATAGAGAGCCCCAAGTCTCTGCTCAATTTTTGGGCTCTGTTAAGAAAGACAAGAACTGTCTTCATTCCCATTCATCTTTAGGAGGCAGAAACCATTCTCGTCACTAAGCACGGTTTTGTTACAAGACTTTATAGTGAGGGTTTTGCACCTCCTAGTAAAATCACAAATAACCCATCTGGCCCCAAACCTGAATGGCTCTATTTCCAAGTCATTACTTTTTGTAGCGAGATCAGTAATTAAATCAACCATTTCATCACTCCAGCAGTATTCACTGGAGCAGCTATTGTATACCAGGCACGGTAAGGACCAATTTGGGGATGTGTTTGACTTGGTTTTTATAAAGTTTATGTTTTGGCTCTTTCATGCTGTAGAGTTCCTCTCTCTGTCATTCATGTGAATCGAATGAGAGGAGAAGCAAAGATTCTTGGAAGGGACAGGGGAGAAATAATGAAAGGTGTCTTTCATCTGGTTGGAAACATACACGGTTGATCAACTTGAAGCCAGCAGAATGAAGGGACAGAGTGTGACCAGAGGAGCCACCCTAAAGCCTGGTTGATGGTGCAATATACATGGAAAGAGACAAGCTATGTATGAGACAAAGGTAATGAAGATGCTATAAAAGAAAATACAGCGTGAACCTCTTGCTGATCAGGTAAGAAATGCCATGAAGATGGATGGGGTTATTTGAAGACACTCTGAAAGCACTTACACAGCTGTATGGTATTTCCATAAAGCCCTTGAAGTTGCTGGGATGAAGAATGAGATTACGATGAGCAGGAAAGGGATAAGTTGGCTGCAAAGGACCAGTAAATTCTGTGCACTGTTAAGTGGAATGGACACACAGAAAGGGAATGGACCACAACACTAGGAAGAAATAAGCTAATGTTTCTTCTGTCTCCTTCATACCTTTTCCAGATAAGGTTATTGTTTGATTCTTTATAAATCCCAACCTTAAATATATATATATATATATATATATATATATATATATATATATATATATATAAAGAACTACCTGTGTTCCAAGAGGTGTCTGAGCTAAAATGTTGCCTTTCAGACTCCTTCATTGCATATTTCTTCTTGGCCAAGAGCGGGGAATTCAATGATGAGAAATCTTACAGTAAATGCCATGGACATGTGTTTGTCACTTTGTAAATCCTCACTCTGTGCTTGACAGGACTCCACGATCACCTTTTAAAGCTAATCTGGCTGAGGGATAAGACAGCATTCTTAGCACTTCAACTCGAGTACAATATGACTGGCAATAAAATCTGCCTTCACCCGCAGGACTGGCAGAGCGTTATGGTAGGGTAGTCAACTAGCGTTTGAAAGCTATGCAAGTTTCTTGCAAAAAAAAAAAATACCTGTAAGCAAATACCCCAACTGCTGAAAATGCATGGAAGGTATTTGTAAAGGACCTGTGAGTTTTATTTGCCAATGTCAAGTCAGACAAAGCACATAATCTCAAATCTCCTACCTTCTACCCACCTTTAACTTAGCCAGATCCTTGCATTGTAAACGGCAAATATAAAGGCATTATTTCCTATTAGAAAATTTATTTTACCTACAAAGTCTCTCTAGAATGATAATCAGTCTATATTGCATGACTTACCCTGACAATAAATATTACTGTAAGAGGGGGTTGTTTTTCTGAATTAGACTCTAACTAAGTGCTTGCCTAAATCTGCTAAACATGTTACTGAGTTTAGTCAGTTCAACTAAAATGAAACATTCTGCTGTCCTCTGGGTGACCAAGCCGTAACAGTGTTGAAAGAACACCCTCTGGGACTTCCCTGATGGCTCAGGCATGAAGAATCCGCCTTGTGATGCAGGTTCGATCCCTGATCGAGGAACTAAGAGTCCACATGTCATGGAGCAACTAAGCCTGCGTCCCAGCTAGAGTCTGTATGCTGCAAGGAAAGAGCCCTCAGGATGGAATGAAGATCCCATGTGCTGCAACTAAGACTCAATGCAGACTGGAAAAAGAAAAGAACAATGTCTGGCATGACCGACCATGTTGTTGACCAAATGCAACAAGGAAGCCAGACCGTCTTCCTGCATCCCACCGTGAATGTTGAGGAGCCAGCTCAAACGGCTGCCTTGGTTCGGGGTGTGAGGTGGAGTGAAAGGCGCTCAGTCGTGGACTATGCAGTCCCTGGAATTCTCCAGGCCAGGATACTGGAGTGGGTAGCCTTTCCCTTCTCCGGGGGATCTTCCCAACCCAAGGATCGAACCCAGGTCTCCTGCATTGCGGGCGGATTCTTTACCAGCTGAGCCACCAGGGAAGTCCCTTGGGGTGTGTAAGCAGAACAATTTGCTCTTCAGTAATTGCTTCACACAGTTCCTTCTTGCAAGAGGTGTCACCTCAGCTCCCAGAGATAATCATTACTGTCCATGTACTTCCCTTTACCCTTTTAAAAGACTCAGGAGTCTGCTTTTCTTTCTCATCTGTCTCCCCACCACCAAAGACGGTAGACTGAAGGACCAGGTTTATGTCACCGCTATTCATGATCAGAAAGGCATGAAGATCTGGTTTTCAAAATGCATCACGTGCTGTAAACAGTGGGCAGAGACATGTTATTGAAAGGTTTGCATTTCTCTCTGTAAGTTCCCACTCAATGGGAATTTCCCCAAATATTCACCTGGCCGACCCTCATCTCTTTTACTATTTTCCCCATTTCAGCCTCTGTCTTTTTTTTTTTTTCCAATTTTGAACTTTTTATTTTGTACTGGGGTACAGCCGATCAACAATTTGGTGATAGCTTCAGGTGAACAGTAGAGACAGCAGAGACTCAGTCATCTATTCTGCCCCAAACCCCCCTCCTATCTAGGCTCTGTCTTAATATCAGAGATGGGGTGAGTAAGAGGAAGCATATATAAAGAAGTAAAATATTCCCACATATAGTTTCTATCTCTCCCTCACACAGGAGTGGCATAACTCCGCTCTCTCTCTCTCTCCACGTCTCTCTTTCACAAACACACACATACACACACTGCATTAGAAGGAGAATAAAGTGATAAGGGGGGGAAAATGCATTCTTCTTGTTAAGAGAGGAGTTTGTAGTTCTTGCAGTTCTGCAGTTCTGGCTCCTGGAGAGAGCAGAAGCCGAGGAAAACTGAGAAATAAGGCAAATATGAGAAAAGTAGTAGCTTTCTACTGAGCCATCAGTGACATGCTTTCACAAACCTCACACCATGTTATACACTCACAGTAAACTCCATACCCAGCAGGGGATCAGAAGTCCCACATGGCACAGCCACTGGCCTGTCTCTTCCTCCTCCTTTATATCTCCTCCACCCCCACCACCCACACTGGCCTCCTGTGTCTTTCTTGAGCACATTGATGAACCTCCTTTGGCTTTGCTGTGGTTCAGTTGCTAAGTCCTGTTTGACTCTTTGTGACCCCATGGACTATAGCCTGCCAGGCCCCTCGGTCCATGGGGTTTTTCCAGGCAAGGATACTAGAGTGGGTTGCCATTCCCTTCTCCAGGGGATCTTCCCAACCCAGGGATCGAACTCAGGTTTCCTGTATTGGCAGGCAGGTTTTTTACCATCTGAGCCACCAGGGAGGTCCTCCTTTGGCTTTAGGGCTTCAGATTTCTATTCTGCCACTTAGAACTTTCTTCACCCTGACGGTCACATGGAGACGATTTTCCACTCTTCAGTCTCAGCTGGCAGCCCTTCATAATTCCTTGAATCCACACCATTATCTCTCATCATGGTGAGGATAATGTATTCACTGATTTTATTTCATTTTTTTTGGGGGGGGGATATCTCTGTCATCACAGCACTGCAAGCCTCAGGCATATAGGGATTTGTACATCTTGATTACTAGCTCACTAGCTCCAAAGGCATTTCTGTTAATAACATGAATGGCTCACCCATCATCCACAGAGAGAGAAGACAAGAAAGGAAAAGCAAAGAAGAGTCTGGAGGTCAAGAGGAAAGGGGAAAACAAACAAATGAAAAAAACAAAACAAAACAAAACAACTGCTAGTGAACAATCCCTGGTGTCTGAGAAGACCAAGAAGCTTTAAAAACCAAGGACGTCAATATTGGATTCTCACCGGTCTGCAGTGCTGTGATCCGTCTACCAGGTCCAACCGCACATTAAAAGTTGCTACACATAATGGTCTTGGATGAAGACCATTCTCAGGGGAAGGATCTGAGAAAGGAGCAATAGACTGGAGGTGGGAAGAGATCACAGGGAACAGAAAAGTGGGATGAGGGACTTCCCTGGCTGTCCAGTGGCTAAGACTCTGTGCTCCCAGTGCAGTGGCCCCAGGTTTGATCCCTGGTCAGGAAACTAGCTCCCACATGCTGCAACTAAGAGTTCACATGCTGCAACAGAAGACACTCCACACCCCCCATGCCACAACTAAGATCTGCTGCTGCTGCTGCTGCTAAGTCACTTCAGTCGTGTCCAACTCTGTGCGACCCCATAGACGGCAGCCCACCAGGCTCCCCCCTCCCTGGGATTCTCCAGGCAAGAACATTGGAGTGGGTTGCCATTTCCTTCTCCAATGCATGAAAGTGAAAAGTGAAAGTGAAGTCGCTCAGTCGTGTCCGACTCTTAGCGACCCCCTGGACTGCAGCCTGCCAGGCTCCTCCATCCATGGGATTTTCCAGGCAAGAGTACTGGAGTGGGATGCCATTGCCTTCTCCTAAGATTTGATGCAGACAAAGAAATAAAACATTAAAAAAATATATTGGAATAAGCAGTAACTGAGAAATTAAGGAATCCCACCAGGTGTGAGAGGATACCCAAGAGAAGGAATGAACTTCCCAGCACCCATGGGGATGGACTGTAGCCATTTTAAATATAGAAAGCTGCAGAAGTTTGAGATACCCCTGCCGCTGATCTAAATGTTAATCAAAGATTGCGACAGTCTTAAAATACGACATGAATGATGTCTGAGAATGTGGGCACAGCTTGTGCGGTCCTATGCAAAGCAGATGCAAATCACATGCAAATGTGGACGCGTCCTGCTTGCTGAGTTCTGACGACAGGCCCCTTCGGAGGATTCGCTTGCTGGACATACTTTGAGCTCTAGTTAAACCAGTGTATGGGGAACCACTCCATCCCTTTGCAAAGCAGAGGACTGCCTTGGCTGGGTTTTGAGGGGCTTTGGAGAAAGAGTTGCTAATAAGTTGATATTTGCAGAGGGAAATGGGAAACTCAAGAGACACCAGCTGTCAACAAGGCGGTGGCCTGGGACTTATATTTATAAAGGGACTCATTTCTGAACTGTGAGAAGGATAAGCAAGATTGTGCTGGCTGAGAACTCACTGCAGTCCCAGAGGCAACCTGTATTGATCACCCCCCTGCCGCTTTTTTTTTATTGTGGTAAAATACACATAACATAAAATGTACCATTTTGACTACTTTAAAATGTAGAATTCAGTGGTCTTAAATTGATTCGTATTGTTGTTTGACCATCATCACCGCCCGGCCACCCCCAGAACTCTGTTCATTTGCAAAATTGAGACTCTATCCCCATTAAAATGCTTGCTCCCCACCCCCGTCCCCCAGCCCTTGTCCCCCACCATTCTGCTTTTTTAAAATGTTATGATTTTGATGACTCTAGGCCACTCATATAAATGGAACACAGAGTATTTGCCAGTTTTGTGACTGGCTTATTTCACTAAGCATAATGTCGCCAAGATTCATTCATATTGCAGACAATACGTTAGAGTGCCCTTTCTTTTGAAGACTGAGTAATATTCCATAGTATAGATATACCACATTTTTCTTAGTCACTCATCTGTCAGTGGACACTTAGGTTGCTTCTACATTTTAACTATTGTGAATAATGCTGCTGTGACCATGGGTGTACAAATATCTCTTCAACATCCTTCTTTCAATTCTTTTGAATATATAACCAGAAGCTGAATCACTAAATCATCCAGGAATTTTATTTTTAATTTTTTGGAGGCACCATGGTTCTGTTTTCCAGAGCAGCTACACAGTTAACATTCCCACCAACAGCACGTAAGAGTTCCAATTTCTCTACATCCTTGCCAGCAGATATTATTTTCTGGTTTTTGGTAGTAGCCATGCTAAGGAATACAAAGTGGAATCTCATGGTCATTTTGACTTGCTCTTCCCTAGTGATTTGCGTTGCTGAGTATCTTTTCATGTGCTTATCGATCATGTGCAGAATGTCTATTCAAGTCCTTGGCTCCTTTTTGAATTACATTGATTTGTTGTTGTTGAGTAATCTATGTTGATTTTTTCTTCTCTTTCTTTTTTTTTTTTTTTTGCACAGTTAAATGACTAGCAGAAAGACTGCATGAAATTCTTCCAAAGGTAAAGCAGATACTGCATCTATGCTCCACTTCCTAACACAGGTTGTGAGTATGTGTGTGTACTCAGTTGTTTCTGACTCTTTGTGACCCCATGGACTGTAGCCCCCAGATTCCCCTGTCCATGGGATTCTCCAGGCAAGACGACTGGAGTGGGTAGCCATTCCCTTCTCCAGGGGATCTTCCTGACCCAGGGACTGGGCCTTCTATATTGCAGATGAACTGTTTACCCTCTGAGCCACCAGGGGGGAAAAATCATTTTATATTTGTGTTTTCTGCCTTGATCTCATAAACTTGGGTTTGGTTGCCATTTACCTAGTATCCAAATAATAATAGGGCTTCCCTGGTGGCTCAGAAGGTAAATAATCTGTCTTCAATGAGAAAACCTGGGTTCCATCCCTGAGTTGGGAAGATTCTCTGGAGAAGGAAATGGCTCCCCACTCTAGTCTTCTTGCCTGGACAATTCCATGGACAGAGAAGCCTGGTGGGCTACAGTCCATGGGGTTGAAAAGATATCATAAACTCTGGTTTGGTTGTCATTTACTTAGTCCCAAAATAACTGTGGCTTCCACAAAATAGAGATTTATTTTCTCTCCCATTAAATAAGTTCAGGACAAGACAGTCAATCATGTATCTTGTTGTTCCCTTCACTCTTTTGTTCCACCATCCTTAGGACGCAGAATCTACCCTCAAACACCCTCCAAGTTACCTCAGCATCCCCTAGTTTTATACAGCAGGAGGCAGAAAGGAAGAGAGGGTGCGTGGGTGTGGTTTACATGTGAGTCACCCCTGGGAAAGGGTCTTCCCAGAAACCACACCTAATAATTTCCATTGTCATCTTGTCAGCGATCCTGCTCTGCTAGGAAAGCTGGAGAACACAGTATAATTTTCCTTTAATTTGAGCAACGTGGCTATGACTAAGGGACCTATCACCGAAGGGTTGATTACTAAGGAAGAAGGGAATAAACGGCTGTTGGTAGGTGGCAAGCAGCTTCCATCAGAAATCCTTCTAAAAAATATTTTTTTTGTTTTAATTTTTCTCTCTACCAGAAAAATAGGAGCTCCATGCAAGCAGGGGTTTCGTCTGTGTGGTGCAGTGCTGTGTCCCCAGCGAGGGCTGCAGTGTCTGGTGGACGCATCCTAAACAGAGATGCAATCAACATTTGCTCAACAGGGATGAAGCACAGCAGTGGCTTTTAATTTCCAATTGATGTTGAAGAACACGGGAGGCTCCTTTCTGCCCATTCAGATTCTCCCGTGAGACAAGGCCCCGTCTTCCCTGCTCCTCCTGGGAAGAACTAACTCCCTTTCATCTGAGAGTCATAGGATCATTCTTCCTCTACAAGGACAGTGGGGCTTCCTGTCTAAAAATCACTGCTGCCTAGAGATGAGCATTTTGTTCTCCTTGGAGCCCAAGTGGCAGGCCAGAACAATTAGAACCTCCTTTCAGTGACCCCAAGTGTTCATGTCCCTGACCGTAAAATGTAGCTATGATCTGACTTTTAGATTTTTCTCCAGAATGTGCCAGGAATCTGGCTCTCTGACGGTTACTATCCACATTCTGAGCATGTTCAAGAATGGGTAGTTGCATCTGGGGCCCCCAGTGCTTTTCTGTCTAGCTTTGTTCCAACCCCACTCAGAAAACTGACCGATGCCATGTGTGGAAGCTGGCGCCATCCTTCCAGATAGGAGGGTGCAATGGTGTGACAAGCATCTGCTTGTCTTAAAACTTCCAAACCTTCAGGTATCCACATCCTAGGACATGCAGACATCCATTTCCAAAGACGTTTTAAAGTGCCTGGATTCAGGGCTCATCTTGAAAACATTTCTCATCTACTACTTTTTAACCGATTACCATTCAATTTTTCAAATGATAAAACAGAAAAAAAAAAAAAAAAACCTTTAAACACTCAGTGGATCCTGAATTATTAAACATAAAAGGGCACTTTGGTGTATTTATTATCGCACTGGAGGAAATCTTGTCTGGTTTAAGCTCTTAGCTCCTTAAAATGTCCCCCTCTACACTGAAGTGGAGTTAAAAATGCATTGCCATAAAACTCCATCCATTTCCAATTTTCTCATCATCGCTTTCTGACATTATGAGCTGTCACCTTCTTAGGCTGCAGCCTCCTCTGGGGAGGAGGGTGGTCACATGATGCTGGTGGTCATACTTCACTGGCCCCCTGGAACTGAAACTGAGCCCTGGTGTCTAGACCCGCCTCCTTTCCCACTCTCGGGATGGACTTTGTTTCTCCAGGGGTCAATCATGGGGGCTTCTTGTAACCACGGTTTATACTGTGTAAACTGAGTGCAGTGTAGCAAACTGGTATCCATGGGACCTACCTGGAGTTGTATTTGCGCTCCTGCCTTTTTCTTTTTTTAAACCGAGGTGAAATTCACACAGCATGAAATTAACCATTTTGAAGGACAACAGCAGTGGCATTTAGTACATTCACATGTATAACCAGCACCTGTATTTAGTTTCAAAACATTCTATCATCTCCAAGAAAACCCCATGGGTTTCCCTGGTGACTCAGTGGTAGAGAACCCGCCTGCCAACACAGGCAATGTGGGTTCGATCCCTGGGTTGGGAAGATCCCCTGCATAAGGAAATGGCAACCCACTCCAGTATTCTTGCCTGGGAAATCCCACGGACAGAAGAGCCTGTTGGGAAGCCAACAAAGCAAACCCCATATCTGGTAGGCAGTCGATTTCTATTTCTCCTTCCCTAGAACTTTACCATTCTGCTTTCTGGCTCTACGGTTTTCCTATTCTAGGAATTGCATATAAATACAATCATATATACATGATTGTCTGTGTCTGACTTGTTTCATTGAGCAAGGTGTTTTCAAGCTTCACCCATGTTATAGCACCTGTCAGTATGGCAGTACTTTTTATGGATATATAATATTTCATTGCATGGATGGACCATATTTTGTTTATTTTTCCTTCCATTGAGAGGCATCAGTGTTGTTTCCAGAGTTTGCTTATTGTGACCAAGGTATGAACCTTTATGAACAACATTTTATTTGATAAGCTGGCTTCAGTTCTCTTCAGTGGATACCTATGAGTGCAATTCTGGGTACTATGGCAATTCTATGCTTAACTTTCTGAGGAACCACACAGATTGTTTTCTACAGTGTGATGGTAGTTTTTTGTTTACAGGTATCTAGGCTCTCTCCTACTGAAGCCTTTAAAAATATTTTTAAATTAATTAATCAAATTACAGTGGTTTGTCCTGTTGAGCATGGGCTCTAGGCACAGGGCCTTCTGTAGTTGCGAAAAGTGGGCTCAGCAGTCGCAGCTCCTGGGCTCTAGAGTGCAGGTTCAATAGTTGTGGTACAGGAGCTCAATTGCTCTGCAGCATGTGGGATCTTCCCACCCCAGGGATTGAACCAGTTTCTCCTGCATTGGCAGGCAGATTCTTTAGCACTGAGCCACCAAGGAAGCCTGGGATGCAGTCTTTTGAACTCTTCTAAAAATTGCCTAAACTTGCATTTCAAGATGATACTGCTGGCTTTATATATTTCAGATAATTCAACTTCCCCTCTGCACACCACTCTAGCTATATTTAGCGGGGCATATTTATCTTTGGCTCAGAATTCTACTTCCCTTTCCCTTTGCAAATGCTGTCCTTTTTGCCTGAAACATTCTTTCCACATATCATTCATTTGAAAAAAGCCCACCCACCCTCAAAACCCTGTCCAGGGATCACCTCTCTCCTCCCGCCTTCCAAGACTTCCTTCTCAGCACAACTCTTGCCTCCACGGACACATATGTCATTCAATTTTGTTCACTTTTACACGTGCCTGTCTCCCCTTCCTAACTATGCCTTCTTCGAAGGCAGGGATTCTCGCTTATTCTGAAAATTAGGATAAAAATATTCACTTCTCAGGGCTCATGGATTCAAAGCATGCAATCATAGGTATTTAAGGCTTGGACCTTTAGATACTAACAGTATCAGAGTTGGCAATGGTCTGAACAAAAGTTGTTTCTTAATTGTGTACGGTGAAACCAGTCTGGTCAATGAAGCTATGGAGAGAGAAGAAGAGTGTAGGAAAAGATGGGCAAAAGAAGATTCATTGAGAGACCTTCAGAGAGGAACACGAGAATGAATATTACATGGTCAACACCAGCAGTGATTTTACAAAACATACACTCGCTAAATTGATTAAGTCATTGTAACTATTATTATTATTGCCACTCTGACTATGGAACATACTGATTTATACTTCTGAATCACTGGACCAAGCCTGTACCTTCTCATTCCTTGGAGGAATAAAAGGAGGAGGAGAAAGAAGAGGGGAAAAGAGGAGGATGGTGAGAGGGGAGGGAGCCAGACCAAAACAAAAACAGGCATCAATGAAGCTTCAGAACTCCCTCTGGGAGGCTGAGAAAGATGATACCCGCATTCTTTAGATTCTCAAAGCCTAGAAGAAAGTCCTCAGATCCTGTTACAAACAGCAATGTGACCAAGATTAAAAGAAAAAGCACATTGCGTGTGCTAAGCTGCATTCAGTAATCCATTGATAAGAGATACAAGCCGGGTCGCTTTCTTTCGCTTGTGAGCATTTTAGCTACCAATTAATTCTTCTAAACCTGCACTGTTGAGTCATTGCCTTTTTCTGCCATGTCGTGTTCCAGATGAGGGACTGGATGTCCGACATCCGTCTATCCACTAATGCTCATCTCCTTGACCTGTAATTGGCATGGTGGACAAACAATTTGCCCTCCAGTTCATTGGTAGAATCAGGTAGGGTTGACCACACAGCCAAAATCCTAGCAAGGAGCCATATCCTACAAGCCTTCGAGATATACATAATGTAAGAGGAGGGCCTCAGTAAGAGACATCCTTTCCTGTCATCAAAAAAAAAGGTGACATTCCCGGAAAGCTGGACCATTCTCAAGAGCACACACTCAGCTCCCAATATGACGAGTCCAAAGAAAGACTGGATTCCAGGAATAAAGCACAGTGAGGTGAACAGACAGGACGAGCTTCTTCATCAAGTTCAGGGGATTCCCTGGTGGCTCAGTGGTAAAGAACCCGCCTGCCAGTGCAAGAGACATGGGTGTGATCCCTGAACCAGGAAGACCCCACATGCTGAGAAGCGACTAAATTCCCGGGCCATGACTACTGAGCCCACAGTCTAGAGCCCAGGAACCTCGACTACTGAGCCCACAAGCTGGAACTACTGAAGCCTGTGTGCCAGAGAGCCTGTGCCCCTCAAGAGAAGCCGCCTCAAGGGGAAGCCTGGGCGACACAGAGAGTTGCCCCGACTTGCTGCAACTAGAGAAAAGCCCTCACAGCAACGAAGACCCAGCACAGCCCACAATAAGTCGATAAAATTATTTTTACAAAGTTCAGAAAACATATATTTTAGATACTTTGTTGCTAGAATTAGCAAGACAATCAACATCTGATTAAGGTCCAATGGATTGAGTTAATCCCAATCAGATTTTAATGTTGCAGAAACGTTTTGTTGGTCTTGAGGTCTCCTCTTTCTGCTTTCAGTGGAATTACTTATTTCTGGTGAAGAGGTAGATAACAAAATGGATTCAGAGATTGCTGTGGGCCTTGGTCATGAACACCTCTTTAGCAATTAGGGTCGACATCTTGAAATCTTCAACTGCAAAGAACCAGATGTTTCCAAACCTAAGCCATTCTTCTGCCCTGTCACTAGATGGCTGCCATGTGTCATAATGACAGACTATCAGATGCTTAAAGTATCTTTACACTCATGTACTTTGCTTCCACTGATATACATTATTTTTAAAAGGCAACTTTACATCAATACTATAAATGGGAAAGAAAAAAAAATCACTTATTCCGAATAGACAGTAACTATAAAATACGGTGCAATCATAAGTTATTAACATTTTGCTATCATTACCTACAGACACTGAGCCTCAAGTGTCCACTTAATTATTAAAAATGGTGATCTTCAAATATTAAATGCTTAAGGAGAGCCCGCACGAAACAGAGACTTTCCCAGGGATGTAAACAGGGGCTTGGAAAGAAAACTAGAGAGGGAATAAGTCCTTTGCCAAATAATTTTATTTTATTTAACAGTATCTTTATGTCACCTAAGCCTATAATAACTGGATGGAATTTATAACTTGTGAAAGACATATTTTAGGCAGCACTTTTTAAAAAGAAAAGATAGAGACTATTGTCTTTTCAACTGCTATTAGAATATTTTATCTTTCTAAAATACAGTTACCTCTCCAAGATAATTTGTCTCTCACCCTCACCTTCTCATGATTTTCTTCCAATTTTAAGTTATTTAAACATAACTAGGAATAGAACTACCATGTAACCCAGCAATCCCACTACTGGGAATATACCCTAAGAAATATCGAATTCTAAAAGACACATGTATCTCAATGTTCATTGCAGCACTGTTTATAATTGCCAGGACATAGAAACCACCTAGATGTCCATCAACAGAGGAATGGATAAAGTCATGGTACATATATATACAGTGGAATGTTACTCAGCCTTTAAAAGGAACAAATTTGAGTCAGTTGAAATGAGGTGGAAGCCTGTTATACAGAGTGAAGTAAGTCAGAAAGAGAAAAACAAATTATCATATGGGCTTCCCAGGTGGCTTAGTGGTAAAGCATACACCTGCCAACTCAGGAGACTTGGGTTCTATCTCTGGGTCAGGAAGATCCCCTGGAGGAGGAAATGGCAACCCACTCCAGTATTCTTGCCTGGAAAATTTCATGGACAGAGGAGCCTGGTGAGACCCCAGTCCATGGGGGTCACAAAGAGTCAGACACGACTGACTGGGTGCATGCAAGTATGCAATGCATATATACATGGAATCTAGAAGAATGGTACAGATGAACTTCTTTGCAGGGCAGGAATAGAGATGCAGACATGGAGGAATTGAGACAGTAACACTGATATACATACGTTACCGTATATACAGCAGATAGCAAAAAACTGCTATATAATACAAGGAACTCAGTTCAGTGCTCTGTGAGGATCTAGAGGGGTGGGATTGTTGGGGTAGAAGGCAGGCTCAGGAGGCAGGGGATATATGTACTTATAGCTGTTTCACATTATTGTACAGCAGAAACTAGCCATTGTCAAGCAATTATACTCCAATTTAAAAAATTAAAAAATAACACATGTAAGTGAATTAAAAAAACAAAACAAAACTGTACTACCACCAATTCCACTAGCACTCACTATGTTAGGGCATAGCGCTAATACACCCAGCTGCCTGCCCCTGGTGACTGTTTCAGAACCCGGACTCTGTATCTCTAATTCTTTGCCCTGTTACACACCGGCTGTGCCACTGGACAAGCTGATATCTGCCTAGTCTCCTCATTTTAAAAAGCAGAGACATTACTTTGTCAACAAAGGCCCATCTAGTCAAGGCTATGGTTTTTCCAGTGGTCATGTATGGATGTGAGAGTTGGACTATAAAGAAAGCTGAGTGCTGAAGAATTGATGCTTTTGAAGTGTGGTGTTGGAGAAGACTCTTGAGAGTCCCTTGGACTGCAAGGAGATCCAACCAGTCCATCCTAAGGGAGATCAGTCCTGGGTGTTCATTGGAAGGACTGATGTTGAAGCTGAAACTCCAATACTTTGGCCACCTCATGCGAAGAGCTGACTTTCATTTGGAAAGACCCTGATGCTGGGAAAGATTGAGGGCAGGAGGAGAAGGGGACGACAGAGGAGGAGATGGTTGGATGGCATCATCAACTCAATGGACATGAGTTTGGATGGACTCCGGGAGTTGGTGACAGACAGGGAGGCCTAGCATGCTGCAGTCCATGGGGTCGAAAAGAGTCGGACACGACTGAGCGACTGAACTGAACTGAACTGAACTGAGTCTCCTCATCTCTAAAGTAGGGTACTACTAGCACTACCTATTGGATCCGGGAGGTAATACATGTAAATTGCTAATAAACTTTAAGGACCACATGCTGGTAAAGACTAAAGGCAGAAGGAGAAGGGGGCAGCAGAGAATGAAATGGTTAGATAGCATCCCCGGCTCAATGGACATGAAGAGTCAACTCCACGAGACAGTGGAGGACAGAGGAGCCTGGCGTGCTGTAGTCCACATGGTCTCAAAGACTCACAAGACTTAGCGACTGAACAACAATAGCAACAAAACAAGCCTATAAGCATTTGCTACTCTATTGACTCCTTGTCTGAATTTGTTTCCTATTGCTATTGTAACAAATCACCACAAACATAAGGGCTTAAAACAACACACATTTATTATCTCACACTCTGTAGTTCAGAAATCTGATGCAGGTCTGGCTGAGCTATAATTAAGATTGTTGCTGGGGCTGTGTTCCTTCCTGCAGCCTCCAGGGTTGAGCCTGTGATCTTGCCTTTTCCAGATTCTAGAGGCTGTCTGCACTTCTTGGCATGTGTCTCCCTTCCATTTTAAAGACAGTGATGGCCTGTCAAGTTTTTCTCAAAAAGCTTCACTCTGACAGTCTTCTCCTGCCTCCCTATTCTACTCACAGACTCAGTAAGCCTACTGGTTCCGTCCACATAATACAGGATAATCTTCCCATCTTGGGGCCATCTGATCTGCAAGATTAATTCTGTTTGCATTCCTAATGACCCTCTGGCATTTAATCTAACATATCCACAGGTTCCATGGACCAGGAGGTGGATGTATTCAGGGTGAGGTGTTATGTTGCCTACTGCGCCGTCAGGCTGTGAGACAGCTATCATCACAAAAGAGAGCGGCTGAGACTCCCTTCTCCCGGCTTTTATGTTGAAACTGGGAAGTTTTAAGCAGGTGACCCTTGACCTCAATCTCTTTTATTAGCATGTTTTGTATGCCCCACACTTTGCTTTCATTGCTTATAAACGTATTTTTGTTTAGATTTAGAAATAACTTCAGGCAGTTCCCTGGTGGTCCAAGTGGTTAGGACTCGGCTCTTTCACTGCTGAGGCTTTAATCCCTGCTTGGGGAACTAAGATCCCACAAGCTTCAAGGTGTAGCTCCCCCGCCAAAAAAAAGAAAGCATTTCAGATTTGTACTAAGACTTAAAAAATAATACAGAGAATGTCTGTCTCTCACCCAGCTTCCTCAGTGTCACCACCTTATCATAATCATAGTACAGTGATCTGAAACCGGAAGTTAATGTTGGTACAAACTGTTAAATAAACCACAGTCCATACTGAGATTTCAGTAGTTTTTTTTTCCCATCCACATATTTCCCTTTTATGGGCCAGAATCCCATCCAGATCTCACCTTGCATTTTGTCATCATTTGTCTTTAGGTTCCTGCCAGATAATTCTAGAATGTCAATACCTGGTTGAGCTGGTGAGCTCAATGGTTGACATTCTAGAATCATCTGGGAAGAGCCTAAAGACAAATGGCCAAGAAATGCAAGGTGAGATCCCGGGTGGCTAAGTAGAGAATCCACCTGCCAAGCAGGAGATGTAGGAAATGTGGGTTCAATCCCTGGGTTGGGAAGATCCTCTGGAGGAGGAAATGGCAACCCACTCCAGTCTTCTTGCCTGGAGAATCCCATGGACAGAGGAGCCTGGTGGGCTACAGTCCATGGGGTCACAAAGAGTCAGACACGACTTAGCGACTAAACCACCACCACCTGGCCTCTGTAAGCATTAGGGTCTGCAGCCTCCACTAGCTCTACTAGGCTCTACTAGGACTCTGAGAAGCCCCCAGTTCAGCAACTTTCTTACCCCAACCTTCTCAGATCAACACTCTCCCCAGTCATTGTGTTTTCCCTAAACTTATTATTTGTTAAATGTATTCATCTGGCTGCTGCAGCATGAGAACTCTTAGGTATAGCATGTGGGATCTAGTTCCCTGACCAGTCACTGAACCTAGGCCCCCTGCACTGGGAGCTGGAGTCTTCGCCACTGGACCACCAGGGGAGTCCCTCTCCTAACTTCAGATTCCAAGAAAACTCCTGCAAAATACCAACAAGCTACCCTGAGGTGAGGACAATAAAATGCCATCAAAGCACAGGAGAGTCTGAGATGCTTGATTTCAATCTAGAGCTGCTGGTCAACTTTCTCTCTTCTCCCCCTTCTCCATTTTTTTCCCCTTCTTCCCTCTGGTTTTGAAAACAGCTCATGGAATTGTACAGAAAGGGCATCAATAGATTAAAAACTGCTTCCCTCTAATAAAATGTTAAACGGTGTTGAAAATTAATCACCAGGGCTGCTGAGCTGCCCTCCTCAGAGGGAGACGGCTCAGGAAATTTAATAAATTATTATCACAATGATGTTCCTATTATAGAATTTGCATTTCATTCCCAAGGCTTGTATTCAGCCTCAAAGTTGCCTGATGATGGTTAATAAAACCAAACGGGACTCTTGTCTCAATGGTTAGAGGGCGACGCTTGGACTGGTCCGTCAAAGGGTATTCTTTGGACTTCAAACTTAATTATTTCAGCTTCTGCTCTCACCCCTTCTTTGTAATTTTTGTTTCTTTAAGACAACTAAAGATAGTATTTAATCGTGAGAGTGCCCTCTTGCTGGAAACACTCGCTGTAATGATATGCCTAGCTTAAAAGCAAATCTAATCTACTTGCTTATTAAATTTAAATGTGTTTTAGGCTGATATGGTTTGAAGATGATATGTAGAATAACAGCCTCCATGGTTATAAATGTCAACTCTAAAAATTATATGCAATATAACATACAAAATAAATGCTGCTTCATCTTTACATTCCACTGTGATCAATTCATTAAACGATGTATTACAAGCCAAGAGGACGATTGTAAAACGCAAGACGCCATTTGTCACAGTGTATTCTAAAGCACTCAGGAAATGCTATAGCGATTTTTTTTTTGGCAACAGATGATGGTTCTTATTAGAAAGGGGGGGGCAGCTTTCTGATGTATCAATACCATGAACCGAAATTAGTTCTTCAATCAAACATTAAAGACTGTGGACAACCATTCTTATGACAAAGTTCCATATTAAAACTCGGAGTGGGTAACAGGGGTTTCCTTAGGAAGAGAGCACCGTTAAGTGCAATGGTAAAGAATTAAGATGGATTTCCTTCTGTGTTGAGAATCACAGTTCCATAATGTCCTAATCACACCACATTCATATCCTAGGTGTCCGCAAGCTGAATGGATCCTCTGGATGCTCTGCAGGTGGGAGGAGGTGGACATGCAATATACAAGCCTGGGCCCCTTCCTCAAAGTTTTAATTGAGAAGATTGAGGAGAAACTTGAAAATCCCCATGTATTTTCTTTCCCTTAAAAGCTTTGTTCATGTTTCTCTGAACAGTGAACACCCTCTTGAAGCATAGCCAAGTTTTGTTTCGTGTGTGTGTGTGTGTGTGCATGCATGTAGAAGAATCTGTTTGAACTGTTAAATGTGTGACACGGCAAATATGAGGAACTCGATTTGCCCCAATGGATTTCCCAGGTGGTTCAGTGGTAAAGAATCCACCTGCCAATGCAGGAGACATGAGTTCAATCCGTGGGTCGGGAAGATCCCCTGGAGGAGGAAATGGCAACCCACACCAGTATTCTTAACTGGGAAATCCCACGGGCAGAGGAGCCTGGTGGGCTACAGTCCATGCAGTTACAAAGAGTCCGACACAACTGAGCAACTGAGCCAGCACACATTTGCCCCAATAAACAATGTACTCCACCCAGTTAGAAAACAGAGTAGAGTAAGTCCGAGAGATAAAAATAAATATTGTATGGAAGTGGAAGTGAAGTTGCTCAGTCGTGTCCGACTCTTTGCGACCCCAAGGACTGTAGCCTACCAGGCTCCTCCGTCCAAGGGGTTTTCCAGGCAAGAGTACTAGAGTGGGTTATTAATGCATATATGTGGAATCTAGAGAGATGGTATCGATGAACCTGTGTCCAGGCAGGAACAGAACCTCAGATGCAGAGGACCAGATATGCAGACGTCGGGGAGGGAATGAATTGAGAGAGTAGCACTGACCTACACACGTGACCGTGCATAATCCGGATCGCTAGTGGGAGCCTGCCGTGTAGCACAGGGAGCTCGGCTTAGTGCTCTGTGATGACCTACAGGGGTGGGATGAGGGGTGGAAGGGAGGCTCAAGGGAGAGGGGAAACATGTCTACACATAGCTGATTCACCTTGTAGTAGAGCAGAAACTAACACAACACTGCAAACAATTATCCTCCAATTAAAAAGAACAAAAACAAAAACACAATGGCCAGAAGAGCCTCACTTGCTTTCTCATGGCTGCTGGGTTTCTTCAAGTGGTGCTGACTTCTGGGTTGCTCTACATGCCTAACTATCTCCATTTTCCCTTCTAACTTAGGTCACTTCTTATCTCCCCTTAGTTCATCATTTAGAGATCAGAATTTCATTCAGAAAAGCAAGTGCATGGCTGGGAAGTTAAGAATCTCAGTTGGGAATGCACTGAAGAGCGAGAAACATCGATGCATACACAACCAATAAGGACAGTTAATTCTGGCTGCAAGGATTTTTACTTTAAATTAAAATGAGAAAAAAAATTAAATCTGTGCTAAACATGCCAGTTTACCAATGGTTTTCTGTTCTTTGGTGACCTTCTAAGAAGTCTTGGGATTTTGTTCTAACTCAGTGGAGAACTCTGCATTTGCCTCACTCACTGATGTGCTGCCTGTTGGTCTTCAATGTCAATTAGACTAACCGTCCTCTTTGCTTCTATATTTGGGCTGGGCTCATTCCAGACACACAGGTAATCGGGATGCAGACTGGCTAGAACAGATTCCTCCAGAAAGCTGGAGGAAAGAAAGGAAACTTTATTCGTTGGATGTCTTCAGAAAGTTATGCCGGAGATTGCCTGCAGGCATCTGAGAGTCATGGAGACTGCTGATCTGTAACTTCTTAGAAATTTACAACCTACAGCACCTTTCTCCCAGTGAGAGGGTAGTTTATAAATTAAGAGATAATGAGATACAGATAGTCATGACTCACAGAGTGCCTTGTGTTCTCTGGTGTATGTGTATGTGTGTGTGTGTGTGTGTGTGTGTGTGGTAGGGGGAGGTGTTTAGGAATGAGGCAATACATTCCCCTCAAACTAATTGAACCAGTGTGAGCCTTTATAGCAGGGTCCCTATGGAGACACTATTCTTCTAGGCTTCATCAACTAGAAGTCAGTCAACTTTTCCTTCAAATGCCCTGCAGTCTCCGAGCACCTCTGGCCAGAGCTTCCTGAGCCTACCCTTTCCTGGATGGTTTATCCTGCATCCCTGGCTGCAGTCATGACCTTCACAGTGTCAGAGAACATCCTCCCATCGTAACTGCCTGCCACTGGTCTCTACTTTGTTTCTACAGCCTGTGTCTGGAAGGCTCCCCAAACTCTTAACATTTATTTTCATCTGATCAGACACTATACTTCCCTCTCTGTTCCCACACCATGCTCTGACCCCATCCATTCTTTCCCAGGTCCAGAGACATCCTGTTGTCAAACAGCAGCTTAACTCCTACTTGTTCTGAGAGAAGTGAGCTGACAAAGGAGAGAATAGTTCAGGTGAGGAAAAATTCCAAGCAATGCATTTGATCACCTCAAGCCAGACATCTACCTGGGTGAGGCTGTACATGGGGTAGACCAGTTAGCCTGTCCACTCCCAACTTGTGGGAATCTGCAAGGAAAAGGGGCAAAAGAGACCCTTTCCAGGTGGCAAAATTTGCCTTCAAACATCCAGAGTCCTCAATCTCAAAGACACACGTCCCACCCCTGGGACCACCAGAGCAGAGGACCCCTTGACGTGTGTATCTTACACAGTCAACTCAATTCCATTCTTTTGTTCCCTTGTAGAATGCCTTGCACCATCTCTCGTGGTTATACTGTCTGTGACTATGAGAAAATTGTGCATCTGAGTCCCAAGTACACTTGGGCAGGTGCAACTCAGGATGGCAACAGTGAAAAGGGTAAATGAGCCAGTGCTCCTTGGACAAGTCTTCAGTGGGATGTGCTCTTATTTTGCTTGGAACATAAAAGCATTCAGGAAATGGGGTGGGAGAAAACCACACACACACACACACACATGCACACACAGGGCAAAACAGTCCACTTCAGTTTAGGGTCCATATCAGACCTTTGTAGAAGTAATGAAAGTGAAAGTGATAGTCACTCAGCCATGTCCAACTCCTTGGGACCTCATGGTCTGGAGCCCACCAGGCTCTTCTGTCCATGGAATTTTCCAGGCAAGAATACTGGAGTGGATGGACATTCCCATCTCCAGGGGATCTTCCCGATCCAGACCTTGTAACATGCAGTTAAAAGCTTCCTCCAATTTTGAAACTAATTGCAATATAAATGTCAACTTTAGGATTTTTACTGAAACCCCACTCAGACAATGTCAGAGTGTTTTAATGCAAGGCTTGCAAGGCCAAAGGAAATGCAGGAGTGTGTGCTCCGCTTCTTTATTTTACCTAGAGCACTTATGTCAGCTTCCCCAGCTTTGCAGTTGTGGTCTATCTCTAGGAACCTACGCTGAGCACATGGCAAGAGGGTGTTTATTTCCCATCACATGTATGCTTCACTTTCCTTTCTGGTCAGACAATAGATCTCTTGCTGAGCAGGTAGATTCACCAAATTTTTTAACTCAATCATCAACATAGTCCACATTCCATGCTAAAAGTGTAAAGATGAAAGAAAAAAAAGTAAACCAAAATAAGATGATCTACAACCCAACTATCTAGATAAAACTATGGCTAACACAACAAAAACATTTTTTCAAGGGTTTTTTTTTTCCTCTGTGTAAGCTAATTCTTAAAGTGCTCTGATTCTTTCCATACAGTTGTGGAATTTGCTTTGTTGACAATACATTGTAAACATTTTGTAATATGATCACCATAAATTAGCCAATTCTCTATGTCAAAAATTTGGTTGTTTTCAATTTTTCACCATTAGAGAAAACGCTGACACATATTATTTTTTTTTCTGGAGCCATATTTGTTTCTATAATTTTGAAAAGGGCTTTTCCAGAGTGCCAAATTATAGATATACTCCTTCTTAAGACTTTGCATGATTTTTTTAAGTGACTGATAATCTCTCAGAAGGAAGGACAGATGCCCTATAAAGGAACATATACTTTAAATGAAAAAAGTGAAGGTGAAGTCATTCAGTGGTGTCTGACTCTTTGCAACCCCATGGACTGTAGTCCCCCAAGCTCCCCCATCCATGGGATTTTCCAGGCAAGAATACTTTAAATATCTACGTCCTATTTTATACCACCTGTACAATGTCAGGTGTTCAAAATGACTAGACAACTATATTTCATTTATTTATTTACTTGGCCACATCATGCAGTGTGCGGGATCTTGGTACCTCAACCAGGGATTGAACCCATGTCCCCTGCATTGAAAGTGCAGAATCTTAACTGCTGGACTACTAGGGAAGTCCCTGACAGCTCTGTTTTAAAAATGTTATAAAGGATATTTGGGGGAGAGGTGTATAGCAAATTTGAATATAGACTGGGTATCTGACAACAGGGTTTCCCTGGTGACTCAGTGGTAAAGAATTCGCCTGACAAATAGGAGATGCAGGTTCCATCCCTGGGTCAGGAAGATCCCCTGAAGCAGGAAATGGCAACCCACTCCAGTATTCTTGCCTGGGAAATCCCATGGACACAGGAGCCTGGAGGGCTACAGTCCATGGGTTTGCAAAGAGCTGGACACGATTTAGGGACTAAACAATACCAATCTGATGATTGGATTAAGGTTAATGCTCTTAGTTGCAATAATGTCATCAAGGTTTTTCACAGAATGGAATTTCTTTCATATTTATTTCTTTTGTATTTAGAGGCAAGTTTCACTGTGTGGAAATATCCTTTCAAGTGGGTCTGCATGTCAGGTCAATTCTTAAATCCCAGTGTTAGTATACAAGGCCCACTGTATTTCTCTTTCTCCTATTCTACACATCTGACGTTTTTTGTAACAAAAAATACTCTTTAAAAAGAAACCAGAACATTTTTCTCAGTGGAAATGGAAATACACAGTGGAGTCCAGGTGGTTCAAGCATGAAAACACTACCAAAAAATTGGAAGCAACAGAATCTCTGGTTTTGATATACCATGATGCTACTTGGGAGTCTGTCTGCTGACAGGCAGTGACATAAATAGCCTAAAGGGTATTCTGTGAAACAGCAGCACTTGCGTTTCCCACAGGTACCAGAGATCCTCAACCCTAACTCTCTGGCCCCCTTGATCTATACTAGCACACACTAACAAACCATGGGGGTTCCCAGCCAATAAGTACTTGAGAGGAGCAGCATCAAGGGTCACAAAGCAAGTCTCCACTGGGCATTTGCATCTGTGCCTGAGAATAGGTTAAGTTTGTTAGCACCTAGGGATGCAATGCCATGAACCATGAGTTGCTGTTCCTCACCACGTACCTGTGAGCCTTGCCGATGCTCAGATCTTTACAAGCCAACGTAGAGACTTTACAATCTAAAAAGTAATCCAATTGCTTGACATTTGTGATCATCATTTAACACTTTCAGTCAGAGGAGAAGAAAAGAAAAGAAAAAAGTGTATGTGAAGGTAAACTGCCTAACTAGGACTATCTCTGAGAACTACATTGATTTATGATTCTGACACACACTTATCAGCCCAGATGTTTCTCAAGATATAATAACAGTGGCAGGCGTCTCTTGCAAACTGGTGTCTCCCATCTGGCCAAGAATGTGTGTGTCCACAGATTGATCCATATTATCATGGGGATTACTAGGATGCAATATCATCAGAGCCAGTAGACCCAGATAGTGCAAATCTAGCCTCATCGCTTGCAGACAAAAGCATGGAATACAATGGACTTCCACGTAATCCGTCTCTGTCAAATGCATTAAGGAAATTACCCGTCAGAAGCATCATGGCTGAGATGCTGTGATTAAGCACAAACATGGAAATGCTCAAGGGTAGGGGGGAATCATTAGGGGAAAACATTACACACAAACACCGCCTTCAATTTACTTTCTTTAGAATTAGTTCTGTGGTCATAGATATTTGAAATCTGCAGAGAGATCCATAACATGAAAGTTGTCAAGCATCCACTCTAGCTGAAGCTATGCTAGGTGTTTCCACCAGCTACCCCACAATATCGCAGTTAGGTGGATGCAGTCAGATTAACTCCACAGACATTCCTCCACTGACTGTACAATCTCAAATGAGTTACTTAATCTAAGGCTCATCCCCTTATCTCAGCAGTGGTGCATTAATATGCATATTAGGTGGTCATTGTAACGCTTCAAAGAAATAATGTTTATGAAGTTTTAAGCATACATTTAGTGCAACATGACCATTCTTATACATAGCACTAATTGACAATTATGAGTAAGCATTATTGCTGTTGTTCATTAGTATCCCCTTGAACACACACACATGCTTGTGGGTCAATAATCTTGTTGAAGGTTTCAAGCTGATAAGCAGAGGTACCGGAATTTAGAATGAAGGTTGCTCTGTCTGTAAAAGTTCAAGCACTGTCTACAGCTCCGTATTGCTCATGTTCTTAAAAAAAAAAAAAAAAAAAAAGTTTCACAAGAGTTCACAAAGAGCTCAGGTATGGGAGTGCATATGTCTTTATGCACATCCAAGGGATTACAACCTTATATTTTGAATCCCTTGTGATTCTGAGTTATCCTGCTGTTGCTCACCCAGCAAGGATTGCCTTCACAGGCATTCTAGAGAAACCAAACTTAAATAACTAAGTGAATTTTTGACCATAAGAGTGTGTCTGTGGGTAACTATAAAGAGGTCAAAACCCTACACACATGGTGATGAATTAACGCCCTGTGTCATGTGGTGAGTTTGTGGATGTATCCTAACCACCATCATCTCTCCCCTCCACTTCTGCTAACACCTCCTAGCTGTCCCCTCTGCTTCCACTTTCCCATCTCTGGCCCACAAAATTCCTGCAAATTGTAATGTAGATGATGTCCCCTCTCAGGTCAAAGACTTCCATTGCTCCGCCTGAAACTCCAGCTCCTTGCCACAAACAAAAAAGATTTTCTCAATCTACTTCTCCAGTTCTCCTTTCTCCTCTTTCCCTTGTTCTTAGAACTCATTCCAGCCACATGCTTCCCCTTCTCTGCACTTCAAACACACCATGCCCTTCCCTGGCAATGACCAGGTAGATGCCTTCATAACCCCAGACTGCCCTCACAGATCCTGGCTTCCTTCTGCCCACAAGGCTGCCTGCCACCTCTAGTCCCCTGCACTAGCCCCAGGATTTCAGTTCTCAGCATCCATTTCATTTTCTCAATGACACCATCACAACTGAAACCGTATCCTCTCTTTACTGGTTTACTTATTGTTTGTCTCTTTTAAACTATTTCCCAAATTAGAATGGCAATTTCATATGAGCAGAGACATAACATTCTTCATACTTAAACCTATGCCTGAAAATAGAAAAATTGTGGGGAGAAATATCAACAGCCTCTGATATGCAGATGACACCACCCTAATGGCAGAAAGTGAAGAGGAACTAAAGAGCCTCTTGATGAGGGTGAAAGAAGAGAGTGAAAAAGCTGGCTTAAAACTCAACATTCAAAAGACGAAGATCATGGCATCCAGTCCCATCACTTCATGGCAAATAGATGGAGAAAAATTGGAAACAGTGACAGATTTTATTTTCTTGGGCTCCACAATCACTGTGCCTGGTGACTGCAGCCATGAAATTAAAAGATGCTTACTCCTTGGAAGAAAAGCTATGACAAACCTAGACAGCATATTAAAAAGCAGAGACATCACTTTGCTGACAAAAGTCTTTACAATCAAAGCTATCGTTTTTCCAGTAGTCATGTATGGTGTGAGAGTTGGACCTTTAGGAAGGCTGAGAGCTGAAGAATTGATGTTTTTGAATTGTGGTGCTGGAGAAGACTCTTGAGAGTCCCTTGGACAGCAAGGAGATCAAATCAATCAATCCTAAAGGAAATCAACCGTGGATATTTATTGGAAGGACTGATGCAGAAGCTGAAGCTCCAATACTTTGGCCACCAGATGTGAAGAGCTGACTCAATGGAAAACACCCTGATTCTGGGAAAGAAGGGTGAAGAGGGAGAAGAGGGTGACAGAGGATGCGATGATTGGATGGCATCACAGACTCAGGGACATGAGTTTGGGTAAACTCCATGAGATAGTAAAGGACAGGGAAGCCTGGCCTGCTGCAGTCCATGGGGTTGCAAAGAGTCTGACATGGCTGAGTGACTGAAGAACAAACAACAGAGTACTTTCTTGCCAAACACAAACTGAATGAAGATGAAAAGGTCTCCATAAACTGTGTACATTTCATTCTAACAGTAAGGCTAAGCTCTAGCTTGCTTTCTGGGTGTCATCTATTCCATGATTCCTGCCTGGAGACTACCATTTGGCCCTGTATCCTGAGTACATCTTCCTGCTTCAGGACCTAGGAGATCATTAACATAGGCTTCTGGAAACTTGGAAGTAAAATACACACACCTGCACGTGGGCACACACACACACACATTTTATTCAGAAGTATTGAAAAAACAAAGGGGGAAGACACAATACATCCATGGTATCGAAACTTTAGATTGATCTCTCAAGGTCTTCTTAACAACAATAAATAAGGAAAAGTTTTGGTTCAGGATACTTCTGTAGTGTCTAATGGGCCGCCACTGATGGTACAAAAACTCCAAACAACAACAACAAAATTACCCCTGTTCCTTCTGCCACATTTAAAGAGACCAATCACTTACCCTCACCTTCCTCTGTAAACTCACATACCTGCAGACTTATAGTCATTTGGGGATACATTTTCCTAGTCCATGATGACTTCCCCAAACAAGTCTATCTCCCCACCAGTATAGGCACCCTTAAGAAGTGGCTGTCCCGTGGGAACTAACCCACTGTGCCTCAATTAATAGGACCAAGGCTCAATGCTAAGCCCAATGGGGCCAATTTAATTCTCTCTCCTAGAGAATTAAGGATGCCATTCTCTTATTTATAATTTTTGATATTCAAAACACATTGCTGTGTGCCTCGTATGCATAAAGAACTGTTTTTCTTTTGGCACCTTTAAAGAATTGTTTTAAATATGCCTTTGCTCACAGGAACGCAGGTCCTCAGAGGGGAGGCACATGGTAAATGAATGAACAAAGAGCATAATGCAATTTATGATCACAGCATGCGACTGGTCTGGCCAGCGAAGACCTTAGGAAGAGGTAACATGTGTTCAAATGTAATTAATATAAAGAAACTAGCAACGCAGGGATCTGAAGGAGAGCACTCAAAAAAGACCATCTGCAATGTGCAAAGTGGGGAAGAAGGGCAAACAGGGTGGGTTGGCCGTGAATCAGAGAAAAGGCTGGGTTGCTGTCCAGGGTGCTGATACGTTTCCTGGTGTGTCCTGCTCCTCTCCCTCTTGGAATCCTCTTGGCATCTATGGAATATTTTCAGACTAAATTCTCGCTTTTCACTTAAGTGAGTCTGAAATAAGTTTCTGTTCTTTTCACCAAGAAGAATTAGGACTCCTTCTTGTTCTCAGATTTTAGACTCACAGTTCCCCATAGAATATCTGTAAAAAGGCAAAAAGCTTGAAGAACAAGAAAAGAGAACAGACATTTAGCTGTCTCTAAGTCTTTGGGGAGTTAAGAAAATGAGAGATTTTGCCACGTTTCTTTGTGAGGTCATTTCATGAAGAAATCAGGCTTCGGGGTGGGAGGCAGATACTTTTCACTCGTTGCTTTTTTATTTGTGGCCTCGGAATGCAAGCTAAGGTTCCTAAAGAAGCAGATCACTGCTCATAAAACAGGGAAAAATGGCAACTCTTCAAGAGCTTCAAGTAACTTGTAATTTGAGGAATGTTTCAAATTCGAACTCTCAAAACTAATTATCTACAACAAAGACATTTAATAAATTTCATCTTATGAGACAACTACAAACCATTGGTAGTGACTAAAAAATTGCTGCTAACACACTTCTGAATCCATAATCAGTTCATCAGTGAAGAAGGTTGTGATCACCTAGTGATGTGTACCAGGGGTGGTGCATGAACTAATGGAATTGCTCATGTCCTCTTCACCCACTGCTTCTGGTCCAAAGGAATTAACCCTTTCCCTGTTAAAATCATGATGGCTAAGGCACTTCTTTTCCTAGCAACTATTTCAGAACCACTTCACAGGCAATTATCCAGAAAGCTCTCCACTACAATAAGAAGTACTTTTCCAATACTGGCATAACCAAAAAGTGTGTGTTCTATGTGCTTAGTTGCTCAGTAGTGTCTGGCTCTTTGCAATCCCACAGACTGTAGCCCGCCAGGTTCTCTGTCCGTGGAGATTCTCCAGGCAAGAATACTGGAGTGGGTTGCCACAGTTTCCTCCAAGGGATCTTCCCAACGCAGGGATCAAACCCAGGTCTCCCACATTGCAGGTGGATTTTTACCCTCTGAGCCACCAGGGAAGCCAAAAATAAGAGCAATCAAAACTTCTCAGGCAGCCATAATTCCTATCACTTATTAACCAATGAGCAGAAGGTAGAGAGAGACAGAAGGAAAAGGAGCTTGGAGAGGGCAGAGAGGAATAGAATGGCATTTCTTTTACTGAATCTTGTCCTTTGGTCATTCTGTGCTCATTAATTTAGTCCTCATGACCATGCTAATAAGGTAAGTAACCATTTCTCCACTTAGCAGCTGAGAAATGGTGGCTCAGAGAGGGTCAATGACTCATCCAACGCCATTCAGCTGACAAATGGCCGGCCAGGATAGAAACTCTATCACCAAACCCCAACCTTTCCATTACATCAGAGGGGTCATTAAAGCATGACCTGAGGGCAAAATCTGTCTTGACATCTGTTGTTGAAAATACAGAATTACTGTAACATAGCCACACTCATTTGTGCATGGCCTGTGACTTCTTTGGCTGCAAAGTTAAGTAGCTGTGATAGAGATGATATGGTGCACAAGTGTGAACATTAACTATGTTCCCATTTATAGAAAAAAAGTTTGCCAGCCAATGCTTTATGGCATTATGGTGAACTTTAAGCATAAAATCCTAAGCCTGACACATCCTTCTTTGTAACCATGATGCTTAAAATTAGCCTTCCCTGTGGTAATATTTTGCCTAAATATTTTCACCTTGAAGCAAGTATTCTGGCTTTTTTTTTTTTTAATCATAATAACTCACAGTAGAAATGGAGTGGAGGAGTGTAGGGAAAGATAATTTTCCCCAAGCAAATCTCTTGCAGTCCCTGCTAACACCACAGGGAACCATCTCACCTTTTTACAGGAAAGGGAAAAAAACAGTGTCACTATACTTAGCTCCATGTCATCTCTTAGCCGGCAAAGTGCTATCTGATAAAATCAAAGAGCTCTACCAGATAAATCAATAGCAGTACATAAACATGTTTACGGCTGGGCTTTCCAAAAGCATGACTTTAGAATATAGATATACATAGCCCTGCCCTGTATATCTATGAGAAGAGTACCCCATGGTGAGGAGACAAGCTTAGAGAAACTCTGCTCCTTTCTGACTGTGTGACATCAGTCATTTACCTAACCTCTCTGAGCCTCAGTTTCCTATCTTGAAAGAAAATGAGAACAAGAATTGTATCTTGCCCCACTTACAGAATTACATTAGAATTTCTGAATTTTAATCTATATGTTATTATATTACATTAGTGTATAGATATAAAGTACATTAAAAGATTATGTAGCATTCAGTAAATGCTACATGAACGATGGCTATTATCATCTGGATATTATTATTATCACATTATAATAACAGGGCTGCAAAGCAGAACATGGGCAGCAAGAACTGTCACCATGGTATTGAGGATGTTATGGACAAAACCCCACAATTTATTCTCTAAAAAAAGTAATCCCTGTGTAAAATTTCTGGGGAACCTGTGAATTTTTCAAAGATTCTGGATACAAATGAACGATAATTCACCTCCAATGACCTTTTGTTTTTATTGTTATTGGAATCATCCTTGGGTGGTCAGCCTGGTACTTAAGGAAAACAAAAGTGAAATATGTGTGCACATTACATTTAAAACGTTTGACAAAAAAAAAAAAGTTTGACAAAATGGAAACCCCACCACCTAACAGACAAGTCCAACAGCAAACATAATTAATTGGTCTACAGCTTGGCAAATTCTCCTACGGATTTTGGTGAATCATAAATCAGTTCAAGAGGGAGCCAGACAAATTGTGGAGACTGAGCAAATCATCGAGAGAGATGGAAGGCAGAGAAAATTATTCTCCAAGGAGAAAATTTTTAGAATAGTGTTCTCTTAAGTAAGTGGGGGAGGTGCTTTGAGAGAGTCTGAACATAGAATCACTTTATATATTTCAATGGAAATGAGCTCAGAAAGCAAAGGTAATTTAAGTGTCTTCCTTTCCAAAAAAAAAAAATCCTGGTTAAGCATCTTTCAATATAAAAAACTGTAGCTTTATTCCACTCGCTTTACCTACAAATACATCAAGAAAATGAACACCTCAACATGTATCAAATAAACTGGGATCTGACCCCCTCCAAAGTAGTTGAACTTTGTACATTAATTATATATCAGATTAAAAAAATGGCCATAAAAATAAAAGCAGACCTACCCTCCATGTGGCAGTTTTATTAGCTAGTTTATTACCTACCATATGGGCTTCCATAGAAAATTATAATGGACCAGTATTGTTAACCATAAACAAAGTGAGACTGGATTATTATTTATGGTCTTGTTAACCAAATTAGTCAAGTCAACCCAACTGGATCAGTATGGGAGGTGCAGATGAGTGTTCACCAAGCATAACTTAGAGAATAAATAGGTGACAGCCAATGTCAAGAGACATCTGCTCAGTATGAATGCGCTTGACTCTTGCAGGACGGAGGTGCATGCTAAGGTCAGGCCTGGGCGTAACAACACTGATGATGGCTTTTAACATCAAACACAAGAATGTGCTTCAGAGAAACGTGTCTGACCCTGGATGTAGTAGGCATTTTCTTTCCGATTCCCCCCAGTGGAAAACTGATGTGAAAAATACATTCTCATAAATTCCACACAGTTTCTTCACCGGTGGATGCGTCAGAGTGTTTATGTACCACCTGGATGTCCCTTTACAAATGATTACCAATCAGTTTCTCAATCAGGACTTCCCTGGGGGCACAGTGGATAAGAATGTGCCTGCCAGTGTGGGGGACGCAGGTTCTATCCCTGGTCCAAGAGGATGCCACAAGGGGCGGAACACCTAAGCCCCTGCAACAAAACTACTGAAGCCTGCACGCCTAGACCCGTGCTCTGCAACGAGAGAAGCCCATGGGCCACAAGGGTGAGTAGCCCCGGACTGCCGCAACTAGAGAAAACCTGTTTGCAGAAACGAAGACCCAGAGCAGCCAAAAGATAATAGATCGATAAATAAAATTCTTTTAAAAATCCCTCAGTCCAGTCAATTGATTGAACAAAAATTTGTCATGCTTACCCAGATCTAGTTCCCCTCTTTTGCTAGGCACACAGGAACATGACATTTGATATCTCCTTGAAGCTGATTAGGGGCTTCCCTCGTGGTTCAGATGGTAAAGAATCTGCCTTCAATACAGAAGACCTGGGTTCGATCTCTGGGAAGGGAAGATCTCTTTGAGAAGGAAATGGCAACCCACTCCAGTATCCTTGCCTGGGAAATCCCGTGGACAGAGGAGCCTAGACTGTATCCCATATAGTCCACGGGGTGACAGAGTCGGACCTGATTGAGCAACTAACACTTTCACCTTTTCACTGAAGCTCATTAGGACTGTGGGACTAGCTATGGTGAAACCGTTTGTGACCCAGTCATTGAATTGCTGTTACAAGACCTTCCACTCTTGGTTCTTTCTCAACCACACCAATGTAGGAGGCTGTGTGTTTCAGAAAGTGAAGCTACACGTTGATGGTGCCTGAGTCATATCAAATCACCGTGTCACCCCATGGAGCTGAGCAGCCTGGACTCGTGTGATAGACACATGAACAAAAGACACACTTCTGTGTTCCCATCACTGAATTCTATGGGTTATTCCCACCACCTGGCATATATGCATATGGTAAGACGCCATCACTCAGTCGTGTCCAACTCTTTGCGACCCCATGGACTGTAGCCCGCCAGGCTCCTCTGTTCATGGGATTTTCCAGGCAAGAGTACTGGAGTGGGTTGCCATTTCCTCTTCCAGGGAATCTTCCTGACCCAGGGATCAAACCTGAGTCTCCTGTGGCTCCTGCATTGCAGGCGGATTCTTTACTCGCTGAGCCACCATGGAAACAACATATACGCAGGTTCTGAGTAACTGTGGGAGCTTGTGTACGTGTGCACATGACTGCCAGGAGTCACTAAGTCAGAAGGGAGGAGACAAGGACTGTGTGTGCTGCTAATGCTCCCCAGATGATCTGATGAGCACACGTGCAGAGGAAAAAGTGCACTGGAGAGGTTCTCTGGTGGCTCAGCTGCAAAGAATCTGCCTGCTGATGCAGGAGACAGGGGTTCGATCCCTGACCCAGGAAGATCACACATGCCACAGAGCAATTAAGCCTGTGTACCACAACTACTGAGCCTGTGCTCTAGAGCCAGGAGCTGCAACTACTGGAGCCCTTGAAGCTGGGAGCCCACGTTCTGCAACAAGAGAAGCCACCACAACCAGGCAGTCCCCATTTGCAGTTCCCCACTCCAGCACTCTTGCCTGGAAAATCCCACGGACGGAGGAGCCTGGTAGGCCCCAGTCCATGGGGTCGCTAAGAGTCAGACACGACTGAGCGACTTCCCTTTCACTTTTTACTTTCAAGCATTGGAGAAGGAAATGGCAAGCCACTCCAGTGTTCTTGCCTGGAGAATCCCAGGGATGGGGGAGCCTGGTAGGCTGCCATCTATGGGGTCGCACAGAGTTGGACACGACTGAAGCAACTTAGCAGCAGCAGCAGCAGAGAAAATACCCAAGCAGCAGTGAAGACCCAGCACAACTGGATACATATGTGTGTGTGTGTGTGTGTGTGTGTACATAAATATATATATAAGGTGCATTAGAAAAGAGGTCAGCAAATCACACTCACAGGTCCAATCCTCTCCAGTTGTGGAAATAAAGTTTTATTGGAACACAGCCATGCTCATTCATTTATGTATCATCCATGGCTGTTGAAATGCTACACCAGAAGACTGCGAATATCTGCAGCAGAGGTCGTTAAGACCTGCAAAATCTAAAATATTTATGACCTGGCTCTTTACAGAAAAGGTTTGCTGACCCTTGTGCTAGAATTTTGTGGAGGCGCCCTGCTTCCCGCTACGGCCTTGTTAATAATGCAGCCTGCTTGCAGAGCAGCACCGGAGCAAGCACACTGGCCAACAAAAGGTAGGCGCTGAAAACGCTACTGAAAATAAGACACGGGGTAGAAGACCTTCTGGTGCATCTCTGACCTACTTCTCACTCTTCTTTTCATCAACTCTTGAGGCCCCAAGGGCTTCTACTTTTTTGTTTGTTTGTAGAATGGACATTTTTTTTCAGTTTAGTCTTGTCCACAGATAACCAGGCTGAAAGAGGACCTCAGCAGCAGTTCCTATTTTGCTGGAAGCACCGATGTGGGAAAAAATACAGACCAGTCAACAAAACGGCAAGCGGTCTCCTGTTAGTTTTATGACGCTGTCTGTGAGGTCTCTCCAAACCAGATTTCTTTTTGTAGGTCACATCTGGATTTATTTGCAACTCGGGGTGGGTTTTGAATGTCAATGAGGCAGTGAGTATTTGTTTTGCTATCGAAAATCATCCTGTAAATAGTGAGTCAGCCAAAAATTTCATTTGAGTTTTTCTGCATATGCACCCGTGGCTGGTTCATGTCGATGTATGGCAAAAACCACCACAATATTGTAATGTAATTAGCCTTTGATTAGAACTAGTAAACTAATGTTTAATATAATTGAAAAAATGTTATGGCAAAACCGAACGAACTTTGTAACCAACCCAATAAATTACTAGAGAGAAACTCTGAACTTCTAATCTGATAATAGACACATTTAAATGACAAACTTAAAAAAAAAAAAATTCCTCTTACCCCTACCTTTGACTCTTCTCTATTCTTTATATTGCCTTCTAAAAATTTCTGATTGTATTTCTCACTACAAATAGTCTTCCCAGGTGGCTCAGTGGTAAAGAGCCCACCTGCCAGTGCAGGAGACCCAGCGACACGGGTTCAATTCCTGGGTCGGGAAGATCTCCTAGAAGAGGGCACAGCAACCCACTCCAGTATTCTTGCCTGGAGAATCCCATGGACAGAGGAGTCTGGTGGGTTATAGTCCACAGTTTGGCAAAGAGTCGAACACGACTGAAGTGACTTAGCGTAGCACATGTAAGTATGAATGGATTTTTTTATTCATGTGTTTATTGTCTGTCTTGTCCTGACCCTGTTGAGAACAGGAATATCACCTAATTCTGTTTACTGATCTTTGGGATTTAAACCAAGGGTTGAAAAACTCGTCCTGTAAAAGGCCAAACAGTCCGTAATTTAGGCTTTGGGAGTCATTTAATCTCTATTAAAGTTATTCAACTCTGCTGTGGTAGCACAAAGAAGCCATACATAGACAGTATGCAAATAAGTGGGTGTGGCTGTGTTCCAATAAAACTTTATTTACAAAAACCGGTGGATGGCTGGGCTTGTCCTGAGTGCTCTTAGTTTTTCCCAAGATCCAGAACACTGCTTCACTCGGAGCAGACACCTCCTAAATATGTACTGTATGAGTGATACACAGAATGAATTCATTACAGCACCATCAAATGGAGGGATGAAATATACGAAGAAACAAATGAATGAAAAGCCATGTCAACTGAATATGGTTAGATAATAGTCACTGCTGCTGCTGCTAAGTCGCTTCAGTCGTGTCTGACTCTGTGCGACCCCATGGACTGTAGCCCACCAGGCTCTGCTGTGCTGGGGATTCTCCAGGCAAGAACAGTGGAGTGGGTTGCCATTTCCTTCTCCAATGCATGAAAGGGAAAAGTGAAAGTGAAGTCGCTCAGTCGTGTCCGACTCTTAGCGACCCCATGGACTACAGCCCACCAGGCTCCTCCATCCATGGGATTCTCCAGGCAAGAGTACTGGAGTGGGGTGCCATCGCCTTCTCCGAATAGTCACTGAGTACACACTCTCTGTCAGGCTGCCTTCCAAGTCCCAACAATTTGAAATCAAATAAAAGATTGTATAAAAATGTGTAAAAAAAAAAAAAAAATTCTAACAGCTAAAGAAATCCAGAATGTTGCTAAGCAGTTTATATGCATTATCTCATTTAATCCTATCAATGATTTTAAGAAGGGAGTATTCTTATTAATCCCATTTTACAATTGAGTTAACCCAAGCTTAACATGGTTAAGTAGATCATCCAAAATCACACAGGCACACACACACACACACACACACACACGCACACACACGACGTGTATTGCCAGGAGGCTAACTGAAGAAATCTGATATTAAGGACGTGCTCTTAACCATCCCAGTGGTGTTTAGGAGGGACTTCAGTTGGCTGAAATCCACCTTGGTCATGTGTCAACATACAGGGACGCTGATATGGGTGACTGCTGTGCACTCCCTTCCCAGGTGCTCACTCTTTTGTTTTCAGAGCTTTCAAGGTTTGAAAAACTTAGCAACAGAGGAACCTGTATCTGGGGCTCGAACAGGCTCAGGGGGGCCAATGTATGGCCTCTGAGTCTTTTCAGCTCCTCCAAGAAGTGACCTTTTCCTAGAAAGCACAGATTACCACAACCCAACTGAGAAACATAGGCAGAGCCTTGCTTTGCCCTGAGAGGAAGAGAGTCATTTTATCAAAAGATAAAAGAAATAACACCAACTACTGTGTGGATGGAAGAGTTAACCTCAGAAAGTTTGCACTTAGAGGGTCATGTATTACTTCCAAGCTCTACTGCAGAGGTACATAGCCGCAAGGCTGGGATGATCAACCCAGATACTATCTTTTCTAAAGCAGAGTTCTCAAAGTGTGTCTTACCCAACCCATCATATCATTTGCATATGAGGTCAGTGCCCCCACTGATGCTGAGTTGCCAAAACTAACATCTAAGCTATGACTATAACAGAACAAGAAAAGTTCAGTTCTCTGCCCTATATTTCTGCATAAAAGGAGGGAATTCTCCCCCCACCATTTAATCCCCTCCACACAGCTCCTTGCTGACTTATTCACAAAAGAAAGGGAATTACAGATAGAGATGCAAGACTCCTTCATGGACTTCTATTTCACAGGTGAATAAGGTTATTTCATTAAAAGGTCAGTACTTTCCTGGTGGCTCAGTTGGTAAAGAATCTGCCTGCAATGGAGAAGGCAATGGTACCCCACTCCAGTACTCTTGCCTGGAAAATCCCATGGACGGAGGAGTCTGGTGGGCTGCAGTCCATGGGGTTGCTGAGTCGGACACAACTGAGCTACTTCACTTTCACTTTTCACTTTCATGCATTGAGAAGGAAATGGCAACCCACTCCAGTGTTCTTGCCTGGAGAATCCCAGGGACGAGGGAGCCTGATGGGCTGACGTCTATGGGGTCGCATAGAATCGGACACGACTGAAGTGACTTAGCAGCGCAGCAGCTGCCTGCAATGTGGGAGAACGGGGTTCGATCCCTGGGTTGGGAAGATCCCCTAGAGAAGGGAAAGGCTACCCACTCCAGTATTTTGCCCTGGGGAATTCCAAGGACTGTATAGTCCAGGGGGTCACAGAGTAGGACACAACTGAGCGACTTTCACTTTCACTTTGGCAGTTTAACTTCAACATACAGTCCAGCAGTTCCACTGCTAAATACCCACTCAAGAGAAATATGAAAGCACATGTTGACAGAAAGACATGGAAGCAAATGCTTGAAGCAGCATTAGACATGAAATCCTAAACCTGGAAACAATCCCAGTACTCATCAGTTGATGAACAGATAACATGTAGGCCACCTACACGATGGGCCACTGCTGTCGTTTGCCTGCTAAGTCGTGTTCGACCGTTTTGCAACCCTGTGAAATTTAGCCCACTAGGCTCCTCTGTCCACGGGATTTCCCAGGCAAGAATTACTGCAGTGGGGAGTCATTTCTATCCCCAGGGGAATCTTCCCGACCCAGGGATTGAACCCGAGCCTTCTCCACTGCAGGCGGCTTCTTTACCACTGAGACACCGGTAAGGCCTACAATCGATTATTACTCAACAATAAAAAGACATTACTGATATATCAATCAATACTGATGAGCCTCAAGAACATTCTGCTAAAGCAGCTAGGTGCAGAAGATTATGTGATGTATGGTTTTATTTATCTGAATTGGAAAGACAAATCTATATGGATAGAAAGCGAAGGACAGTTCTCACATGGAGGGTCAAAGTGGAACTGATCATAAACAAGCACAGGGTAACTCATTGGGGTGATGGAATTATTCTAAATCAGAACTGTGGCTATCTCACATGCGCGTGGCTCCCCACCCCAGTATTCTTGCCCAGAGAATCCTGTGCATGGAGAAGCCTGGTGGGCTACTGTCCATGCGGTCAGATATGACTGAGCAGCTAACACTTTCACTACTACTACTGCATGTGTATAAGTTCATTTAAAATTGAACTGTATGTTAATGATGGATGGGTTTTATGATATAAAACTACACCTCAATAAGCGGTAAACAAATAAAAATTTCATGTGTGAGATTATTCTCTTTTAGTTTCTCAATCCCTGCTCTTGAGTTATGTTTTGTGCCAAGATTCACTACATGCCTGGGTTTTGGGGGCGACTCAATGGCACCCCACTCCAGTACTCTTGCCTGGAAAATCCCATGGACGGAGGAGCCTGGTAGGCTGCAGTCCGTGGGGTCGCTAGGAGTCAGACACAACTGAGCGACTTTACTTTCACTTTTCACTTTTATGCATTGGAGAAGGAAATGGCAACCCACTCCAGTGTTCTTGCCTGGAGAATCCCAGGGATGGGGGAGCCTGGTGGGCTGCCGTCTATGGGGTCGCACAGAGTCGGACACGACTGAAGTGACTTAGCAGTAGCAGCCTTAGCAGCTAAATGACAACAACGGGACAGATCATAAGCACAGAGGTGGGCTTCTCTGACTCGGCCCTGGAGGATACAGCACTCTATTTCCTCGCACAGGACTCAAGCACAACCAAACAATGCTTTTCCTAAGGGTTTTGCTAAATGGAGTCAGCCAAGGAGAACTCCATTCTCTCTGTTGTTCTGAGGTGCTGATCAATTAGAATGCTTTTGGTTGCATACAACACAAATCCAGGTTGAAACCACCTTAAACCGTAGAGGAATTAAGTAGTTTTACATCACAATAATTCAAGAACCGAGATGAAACATAACTTGCTTTCCCTCTAATTGAGCCTTATAAGATCAAATACCCAACTATCAACCAGTTGGGTTTTTGTCTGATGAAAGTCTGAAGCCTGGCTCCCAGAGGGAAATGTTGACAAGAGATTATCATGCCTGCCATAGATCAGTTAAGTCCCTGTTTCATTCCAACTCCAAAAGGGGAATGGTCTCAGATTCTCCAATGTCATGGGAACTTCATGGAGAGAAAGATGGATATGTGAGTACCCATTCTCTGGTGGTTCAGACGGTTAAAAATCTGCCTTCAATGCAGGAGACCCAGATTCGATCCCTAGATGGGGAAGAACCGCTGGAAGAGGTCATGGTAATCCACTCTAGTATTCTTGCCTGGAGAATCTCATGGACAGAGGAGTCTGGCGGGCTACAGTCCATGTGGCGGGGTCACAAAGAGTTGAACATGACTGAGTGACAAGCACACACACATGTGAAGACATGAACAAAAGCAGTACTCCGTTAGGAAGGGGAAGAAAGTTCTGGAATCTGGATAAACAACCAACTGGATTCAAAACCAAGCTATGAGAATAAAATCCCAAATCTGCCCTTGTTTTGCCACCTGCATAATAGACAAATCCTGTCTTTACTGGAAAGGAATGAAGTCAATATCACATCAGATCAGATCAGTTGCTCAGTCGTGTCTGACTCTTTGTGACCCCATGAATCGCAAGAGGTGAAGGTTCATACTTTACTTAATTCCTGTCATGCCATGACTTAATTCCAGTCACCTCTCACTTTTTCTGATTATAGGGCCCAAGAAATAGCCTTCATTTTTAACTCAGTTCAAATGGTGTTTCTATCATTAATACTGCAATAGAGTCCAGGTTAATCCAATTATAAAGACATCAACTCTGCATGAGGAAGGAAAGAGTAAATTCCTTGCGTGTCATGCAAGCTTCATTGACTGTCTATCACAGAACATAACAGAAAAGTGAAAGGGAGCGTGTTAGACACTCAGTCATGTCCAATTCTTTCTGACCCCGTGGATTGTACCCCACCAGGCTCCTCTGTCCATGGGATTTCCCAGGCAAGAATACTGGAATGGGTAGCCATTCCCTTCTCCAGGGGATCTTCCCAACCTAGGGATTGAACCTATGCCTCCTGCATTGAAGGCAGATTTTTTACCATCTGAGCCACCAGGGAAGCCCATAACGCAACACCGGTGTTCAATAAATATTTGTTGATTGAATAAACCTTCAGCAACCAGCTCATAGTTTTGGATCAAACTCTTGCTTGGGGAAAAGACTGAATGATTTGTCTTTTATTCCATTTCTCAGTGTGACCCAGGGTGGGAAGTGTGTTATCTCACCCTCAACCATCAGAGAAGTGAATGGGCACAGTAAGTTATTAAACTGGTATCATATAACAGTTATGACACCGGGCTGGAGAATATAACTCTATTCAATTTTATGATGCTTTGTGCTGTAAGTGGAACTGAACTGCAGATGAGTCTACGGAATTATTTTCTCCATAGATGATTAAAATAAAAAAGTCCTAAATTTGTTCCACCCTCTCGAAGCCATTTTCAATCTTAACTACCACCTCCTAATATCTTTACTGCTCTTTCCCCAGTGTTTCTGAAAATTGCATTCAAAGTGTAAAAATAGTTTGCAGTACTGTAATTGAAATGACAAATGCTGAAATACAAGGAAGGAAGCAAGAAGTAAAGAGACAAAATGGCTTCCAAGAAGGGGGGGAAAATGCCTGTCAAATTGAACTCAGTTCTGCAGGAAACGTGAAAATAACATCCTCCTTTCTGAACCTTTTCGCACAGATATGCACATATATCTGGTTGCTTCTGAATTCTGTTTATAGCACTGAAGTGAATGGGGCTTGGGAGGACATGTGTTTTTGGCAGTGGCATTGTGCTTTAGCTAAAAATCCCTTACGATACCAGCTTCTCTATGCAGGTTTGCTTTGACCAAACTGCCATACCCTCGGGTGAAATAAAAGAGGATTAAAAGTAGTGGTTGTTTTTCTTTTTTATATTAGCTACACAATAATTCTGTAACTTTATGATAATGAAATACACAAAACAATATTTCTATGTATTGACGTGTATGCATGCTTAGTCGCTCGGTCCTGTCTGACTCTCGGTCGTGTCTGACTCTGGGTCATGTCGGACTGTAGCCCACCAGGTTCCTCTGCCTATGGAATATGCTAGGCAAGAATACTAGAATGGGGTGCCATTTCTCACTCCAGAGGACCTTCCCAATCCAAGGATCGAACCTGCTTCTCTGGTGTCTTCTGCTTTGTCAGGAGGATTCTTTACCACTGGCGCCACCTTGGAAGTCCCTATGTATCAAAAATCATTATTAATAAAATGTGTCTAGTGTTAAGCACTGTTCTTTATTTTGAGCTTGTATCGTTTCTTCTTGTTGGGCATGAAAGTGTCAATTCTATCATGAGATTCCAGGGAAAGTAGATTTTTAATTGTTTCGTTTGCCATTCTTCTGTATGGAAACCTCATGGGGTGGCTCCCCAAATTTGGTTTCAAAACATTGCTGTAGGGTATGTGAGTCTTTTGCTTCAAAACTCCACCAGCAGGTCAGTTTTATATTGAGGGAGGTAATTATCTTCCCATGTTCCCCAAGCCTTCACTTCAGAAGGCAGTATGCCAGTTGTTTAACTCCACGTCGTGAAGCCAACCTTTCCTTTGAAAAGCCAAAAATGAAGACTTCTGATCCTGCCACTTTTGACCCCATGAAGGTGAACTCCTAGTTGGGTGTCAAGATCCTTTTTAGTCTCCTGTTTCCAGCTTCATGCAGACACTGTTGGTATAACGTGGGATAATGTGTGTTTCCTCAGAAGGAGATTTTTTTTCTTTTTCTTTTTTGTTATTTGCAACATGCAGGAAACAACGGGAATGCTAATTACATTTAATAGAACTTGGCACAATTTCTCAGGAGGTGGTGCTAATTTGCAGAAGGTAGCACTTCTGATTTGCTGATAAAAGGCTGAGGATCAAAGCATGGTTTCGGGAGAGAGAGGAGTATGTATTTTTTATCCGCCACTGCCATGGTGGGAATAACAATGTCTTCCACATTCTAAACACTCCAGTGGGAAGATTTAGTTTTATTATACACTTTATTAAGAAAATGTGTAGGGCACTGGGGAATAAAAAAACACGAGTGTGTGTATGAGGGGAACAGATTTTCTAAATGGGATTTGGAAGCCCTAGTGTGGGTAAACTTACTGCGAGGAATGTGGATTTTAAGGAAATGAGGCAAAATATGAAATTACTGATTCCTACCAATGAACTTCAATTGTGGGATGCAGAATTATAGAAATGAAAGGTAATTCATAATTTATCTGATTTGGATGCCTTGCTTTACAGATGAGAGCATTAAGGCATACAAAGATTTCTTCCCCCCACCTCCACCCCAAATAGTCCAACCTCATGCGAATCCTGAGAAAACTGGAACTAGAAACCAGCTCTTTGTGAACAGTGTAGTCTACTTACTGCTCCACATAGCCTCAGACACAGGATCTGGAATCTGAGTCCACCAGACTTTCTGGAAACTGGTGATATATTCCCCCTTAAGAGCCACTCACGGATTTCCCAGGCAGCGCTAACGGTGAAGAACCTGCCTCCCAATGCAGGAGACTCAAGAGATGCAAGTTTGATCTCTGAGTCGGGATAATTCCCTGGAGAAGGGCATGGCAACCCACTCCAGTATTCTTGCCTGGAGAATCCCATAGACAAAGGAGACGCGCAGGCTACAGTCCATAGGGTAAAGAGTCAGACACGACTGAAGCAACTCGGCACACGGACACACAAGAGGCATGCCTAACTGGAGATGTGTCTCATTAATCATCCCACTTTAAGTTCTATGTTATGCAAAATTTTACAGATAAAAAAGACCCTGGCAAAACCAAAGTCCAAAGAACGATGAAACTTCATTGAAGCATTGAGACAGACTGAACGAGTTATTGCAATTCTGATGCCTGTAAGCTCTGAAAACCATGGCTGATGGCTCACCATACAGATAAACCCATTTGTGATGGCCCGTCTGGTATGGTGGAGTAAATGGAAATGGCCGTTTCCATGTTATTGAGAAAGACACCAGAGCTTAGAATGTAAAGACAGAAAATCATGTTTTGAACACTGAGGAGGCCTCCTGGTCACAGTTTTATCTATTGTGCTGAATTCTGTAGTACATTAAAGACCTATGTGTGTGTGCCTAGTTGTTCAGTCGTGTCCGACTCTTTGGACCCCATGGATTGTAGCCCGCCAGACTTCTCTGTCCTTAGGATTTCCCAGGCAAGAATACTGGAGTGGATTGCCATTTCCTTCTCCAGGGGATCTTTCTGACCCAAGGATGCAACCAGAATCTCCTTAAGTTTCCTGCATTGGCAGGCAAGTCCTTTACCACTGAGTCACCTGGGAAGATCTACTCTGAAAGAAATGTCTTGCTATACTCCTACAATTCCATTGCGGAGATTAGACAAAGTCATATGAGTCAATCATAGAATAGATAACAGAGGGTCAAAGGGACATCAATGATGAGTAATTTACTAAAGCTCAACATTCAGAAAACGAAGATCATGGCATCCGGTCCCACCACTTCATGGGAAATAGATGGGGAAACAGTGGAAACAGTGTCAGACTTTATTTTTCTGGGCTCCAAAATCACTGCAGATGGTGACTGCAGCCATGAAATTAAAAGACGCTTACTCCTTGGAAGGAAAGTTATGACCAACCTAGATAGCATATTCAAAAGCAGAGACATTACTTTGCCAACAAAGGTCCATCTAGTCAAGGCTATGGTTTTCCCTGTGGTCATGAATGGATGTGAGAGTTGGACTGTGAAGAAGGCTGAGCACTGAAGAATTGATGCTTTTGAACTGTGGTGTTGGAGAAGACTCTTGAGAGTCCCTTGGACTGCAAGGAGGTCCAACCACTCCATTCTGAAGGAGATCAGCCCTGGGATTTCTTTGGAAGGAATGATGCTAAAGCTGAAACTCCAGTACTTTGGCCACCTCATGCGAAGAGTTGACTCATTGGAAAAGACTCTGATGCTGGGAGGGATTGGGGGCAGGAGGAGAAGGGGACGACAGGATGAGATGGCTGGATGGTATCACTGACTCGATGGACATGAGTCTGAGTGAACTCCGGGAGTTGGTGATGGACAGGGGGGCCTGGCGTGCTGCGATACATGGGGTCACAAAGAGTCGGACAGGACTGAGCGACTGATCTGATCTGATCTGATCTGAATTTATTAAGAACACTATATGTCGAGGGCTATGCTAAGTATTGTCTTATTGAATTCTGAGCAAGCTGTGAGGCACAACAATACTACCGTTCTCATCACACTGTGGGGGGCGTCGGGATTCCAAAGACTTTACGTTGCTTGCCCAAGCTCACGCCTCTTGGAAGGATAGAGCTGAGATTTGACCCCAGATGTTTTGCACTGTGCTTCATCAATCATTGGCAGGCAACGGCGGTGGGATTCCTGAGAGACCCTGAGAGTTCAAGAACACAGAGGGAATATTCTAGAAGAAAGTGGGGATTGAGCTGGGCTTCAAAAATTAAATAAGGTGTAGACAAAGAGAAATAAAGAGAGGCCCTCGTGGAAGGCAGAGAAAGGAAGTGGAGAAAGATGGGAGAAGGTGTTTGTTGTCATCACCAGTGACAGAAACCTGGGGGAAAACTGGACATGAAGTTCATCAAGAAAGAAAGACCCATTCGTTCCAAGGAGCAGGTCGGAGACGTAGATATAGTAGATATAGCTACTGAACAGGGATACCACGGGGAGCAGGTGGGCTCTGAGATCAGATGGAGGCTCTGAGTTGAAGCTCTTTTACCACCTGTGTGTATGGGCTCAGTCGTGTCCGACTCTTTACTACACCCATGGACTGTAGCCCGCCAGGCTCCCCTGTCCATGGGGTTTTCCAGGCAAGGATACTGGAGTGGGTTGCCATGCCCTCCTCCAGGGATCTTCCCGACCCAGGGACTAAACCCGAGTCTCCTGGCCTCCTGCACTGGCAGGCAGACTCTACCACTGCACCGCCCAAGTTTCACTTCAGTAAAATGATTGCCACTTTAGCAATCTTTGTACTTTCTCTAAGATCCCATCTCCTCATAACTCCTCATTCAACCAGCATCCATGCAGCTCTGACTATGTGCAAGGCTCTGTTTTAAATGCTTAAGATACAACAGAGAACAAGACAAACCTTAGCCACACGGCCTTGGGTTAAAGGCTAACGGAAGTAGGTACCTCTCAGATAATGTGGGAATGAAACAGGAAATCCAGGTTGATTTCTCAGCCTGCCACATCTCAAGTGGCCAATCAGTAGTGATGGGAAGGATGAAGCAGAATCACTATTGTTATTGCTATTCTTGTTACGATAATTATTAATTTTGTCCTCATGTTATCTGTACGGCCTATGCAAGAGGTTTAAGGAATTTGAAGTTATCTCTGTGCCACGTGTAAAATAATATTAATTATCCAGTGCATGTGCACCGAAATGCTAATTATATCAATTATGTATTTTTTGAACCTGAAAATATCACCCATGTAAACAGAGAAGGCAGATGAATTGATGTTCTGAATCATCACAGGCAACAAAACCGCCTAAAGATCGATGCGGCAGTAAACGCTGCACCAAATTTTGGCTCTGTCACTGACTCTGAGCTTTCATTTCTTCATTTATAAATGGGACTAATAACGCATTTGTTGTGTAAGAATGTTATGAAGATAGTCACGCATATTGTGTGTGCTCAGTCGCTCAGTCATGTCTGACTCCTTGCAGCCCCTTGGATTGTAGCCCATCGGGCTCTGCTGCCCATGGGATTCTCCAGGCAAGAACACTGGAGTTGGATACCATTTCCTCCTCTAGGGCATCTTCCCCACCCAGAGACTGACTCTTCTCTCTTGTGACTCCTGCATTGGCAGGCGGGTTCTTTACCACTAGCACCACCTGGGAAGTTCAGTCACGTACACTAGAGTTCTCAACTGGGGAGACTTCTGTCCTCCAGCAGACCTTTGGCTGTGTTGAGAGTCGTTTTTGGTTGTCACTTGGAGGAAGATGTCGCTGCTGGATCGAGTGGGTGCAGCAGATTTGTAGGATGCTGCTAAACGTTCTACAAATCCACAGAGCAACTCGCCCTTTCCCACAGAGACTTTTCTGACCCAAAACACCAGTAGTGCCCAGGTTAAGGAAACTCTAATACATGGAAAGAATACTTAGCATGATGTCTAGCCCTTCATAGGAACTCAAAAGTGATGATGACAATAATTATTGTTACTACAATTAACATTTTCATCATCCCAGCATATTGTATCCTGTCCATGGATATAGAAGGAAACTATAGCCGTGGATGGTGGCTGAATTTGAAACAACGATTGGCGATGTCTTCTTATTAGGAGAGAGCTTCACATTTTTCCTACCCTGAAACACTGGCTGATTTATTTCCTTTTTCCTTCCACATCCAAACACCTTATTGTCAGTGTAACAAACACTGTATATAAATCCAGTTGTGATTCTGTGCAATGGTTTGTTTCTTTTACTTAGACTATTAGAATTACTCCCCATGGAGTTCACCCAAGGAAGGACATCACAAAACCTTTAAATATATATATGTGTATATATATATATATATATATATATATACACACACACATACATATATATACACAAAGTTAAAAAAAACGGAGTCAAGACTAAAATAGAGCCACACTCTTCCCATTTGAAAGTATATTTGTTCATGTCAGGAGAATGAAGGCTGCATGCATTATTCATTAGAATAACAGTTTATTGGCAAAATTGTTGTCTTTGGATGGTGTGCATTATGGAGTGAATAAATAATGTGGGATGGATATTTTTAGAGACTGGAGAGTAAATCTAGGAAGAAAATTCGCAACAGGAAGGAAAGGAAGTTATGGCTAGAAGTGGCTGAGGCTTCTCAGTGAAATATGCAAAGGACATAAAAATTGCCTCGACCAAGACGTAAAGCAGAAAAACAAGTGAAGCTCTTCTAAACAGCTTTTCCTTTGTGTGGGTGTGTGGCTTTTTCTATTAGCTCTCAACTGAATGCTTTCTGTACCAGGATGAGTGAAATTAATTAGGTTTTCTATGGCTATCTTCCTGAGCTGGCCGATGAAGTTCACAAATCCACAGTGACTGAGAACAGAAGACAGTTTGATCATTATTATGTGTTTGTCTTGTTTTCTCATGAGACATAATTGACACATACCATTGCGTAAGTTTAAAGTGAACGGGTAGTACATCTATACAATGGAATATTACTCAGCCATAAAAAGGAATGACATTTGGCCATCTGAAGAGATGTAGATGGACCTAGAGTCTGCCAATCAGAGTGAATTAAATCAGAAAGAGAAAAACTGATTGCATATTAACGCATATGTGTGGAATCTAGAAAAATGGTACAGATGAACATATTTCCTGGGCAGGGACAGAGTCACAGATATAGAGAGTGGATATGTGGACACTGGGGGTGGAGAAGGGGAGGGTGGGACAGACTGGGAGATTGTGACAGACCTGCACACACTCCCATGTGTATCACAGAAGGGAAGCTTCTGTATAGCACAGGGAGCTCAGCTTTGTGCTCTGTGATGACTTAGATGAGTGTGATGGGGGGTGGGTAGGTGGGAGGGAGGTCCAAGAAGGAGGGCGTATATGTAGACATATAAAGAATTCACTTCACTATACAGCAGAAACTAATACAACTTTGTAAAGAAATTATACTCCAATTTTTAAAAAAGTCCTTGTATGATATTGAAAAGAAAAAAATGAACATGTTGATTTGTTACATTCATATACTGCAACATGATAACAATATATCATAGTTGTTAGGTAGCTAACAACTCTACTAGGTCACTGGTAGATCATTTCTTCTTTGTGCTGAGAGCATTTAAGAGCCAGGCTCTTAGCAAATTTGGAATATATAATACAGGACTGTTGACCATGGGCTTCCCTGGTGGCTCAGTGGTAAAGAATCTGTCTACCAATTCAGGAGACGCAGGTTTGACCCCTGGGTTGGGAAGATCCCCTGGAGAAGAAAATGGCAACCCAGTATTCTTGCCTGGGAAATCCCATGGATAGAGGGACCTGGTGGTCCATGGGATTGCACGAACACGACTTTGTGACTAAACAACAATTGCTGATTGTAATCACAGTCTCATATATTGGACCCCCCAGAACTTATTCATCTTCTAGCTGCCAGTTTGTACCTCTTGCCCAGCATCTTTCCAATTCCCCCATCTCTTATTCCCTGAAAACCACCATTCTGCTCTGTTTCTATGAGCTCAGTCTTTTTCAGATTCCACATGTACAGTATTTAACATTGTCTGCTCACTTAGCATAACGCCCTCAAGACCTATCCCTGTTGACACAAACAGCAGAGTTTCCTTTTTCCTCACTAGCATGGGTTATCTCTTGTCTTCTTGAAGATCGCCAGCTTAACTGGTGTGAGGTGGTTCTGATTCCAATGTGCATTTCCCCAGGGATTTGTGCTGTTGAGTATCTTTTCATGAACTTGATGTCCATTTGGATGTCTTCCTTGGAAACAATGTTTATTCAGTACCTTTGCCCATTTTAACACCAGATGGTTAGTTTTTTGGTTATTGAGTTGTATGAGTTCTTGGTATATTTTCCATATTAACTCCTTATTGGATATATGGTTTTCAGATATTTTCTCCCATTCGGTAGGCTGCCCCTTTCATTTTGTCACTGGGATCACTAAGGTTTGTTGTTCTTCACCTGCTCAGTTTGACTCCCTTGCTGTTGTTCAGTCACTCACTAGTATCTGACTCTTTGTGACCCCATGGACTACATGCAGCATGCCAGTCTTCCCTGTCTTTCACCATCTCCTGGAGTTTGCTCAAAATCATGCCCATTGAGTTGTTGATGCCTTCCAACCATCTCATTGTCTATCACCCCCTTCTCTTCCTGCCCTCAATCTTTCCCAGCAATCTTTCCCAAAAGCCAATGAGCTGGCTTTTTGCATCAGATGACCAAAGCCTTGGAGCTTCAGCTTCAGCATCAGTCCTTCCAATTAATATTCAGGGTTGATTTCCTTTAGGATTGACTGGTTTGATCTCCTTGCAGTCCAAGGGACTCTCCAGAGTCTTCTCCAGAACCACAGTTCGAAAGCATCAATTCTTTGGTGCTCAACCTTCTTTATGGTCCAACTCTTACATCTGTACATGACTCAGCAAACAAAACTCTTCTTCCTTCACTCTCTGGCCAGCTGCACATCAGACCTTGGTTCATTTCCTGCTCAGAGTGAAGAAAGCTCACTCACACTCTCCAAACCTTCCAGATCAACCCTCGGCTAGCTAGGGGAACCACACCCCCATCAGCAATATTAATACAAACCTGCTTCTCATATAAAAGCTGTCACTGGTAAGTGAACTTTAATGCTGATTGATTCAACAGAGAGGAGACCCTTTTGCTTCATTGAATCCCTTAAAGGCAGCTAATGCTGTAAACTATTCCAGAGCATTTTATGTTTTTCCTCTGAGGAGGAAAAACCTGCTTCATAAAAAATTGAAATCTAACTTAAAAAAAAAAATCCCCACATAGTGTGGTTCTACAGTGTTAAGAAGAGTCTCTTATGATCTCCCAGCATCACTAGACAAGCACACAAATTAAACACTTCCCTAGAAGTGGGGTTGGCTCCCTTTCTCTGTAAGGGCCAGAGAGAAAATATTTTAGGCTTTGCTGGCTATATGGTCTCTGTGCCACTCAGCACTGTAGCTTAAAAGCCACTATAGGCAATATGTCAATGAATGGGTGATGCTCTGCTTTTGCAAATATTAAAGCAGGCTGACTACAGTCCTCAGGCCTTAGTTTGCAGACCATTAGTTTCCTGGGGCTGCAGAAACAAATGACTGTAAATGTGGTGCCTGAAAACAACAGAACCTTTCTTTTTTTTCCTCTCTCTCTAAAAGTTTTGGAGGGTGGAAGACCAATATCAAGGTGTCAGCAGGGTTATGCCCCCTCCGATGGGTCTCAGGTAGAATCTCTGTTGCCCTTTTCAGCTTCCAGTGGCTCCTGGCATTCCTTGGCTGGTGGCAGCATTGCCCAATTTCTGATTCTGTCTTCACATGACCTCCGCTCTGTGCCTCTGTGTGTCCCAATCTCCCTCTGTTTCATTTATAAAGACACAAGTCATTGGCTTGTGAGTTACTCTGACTCCAGATGAATTTTGCCTCAAGATTCTTAACTAATTATATCTGCAAAGACCCTATTTCTAAATTAGGTCACAGTCTGAGACTCCAGGTAGATGTAAATGTGTCTTGGTTCTTGCCAGCCCTGATCCCTTATTCTAGTTTATGATTTGGGGTTAATTCAAGAAGCAGACCTGGGCTTCCCCAGTGGCGCTAGTGGTAAAGAACCTGCCTGCCAATGCCGGAGACATGGGTTTGATCCCTGGGTCAGGAAGATCCCCTGGAGAAGGAAATGGAAACCTACTTCAGTATTCTTGCCTGGAGAATCCCATGGACAGAAAAGCCTGGTGCGCTGTAGTCTATGGGATCACAAAGAGTCAGATAGGACTGAGCGACTGAGCACTCACACATACAAGAAGCAGACTATTTATTTTATAGCTCACTTAAAAGTTTCCCTTCCCCTCCTGCAGTTACTTGAAAATGTCTGCAAAGAGGTGCAGCAGTGCTGTTAAAAGCAAATAATAATAAGGATGATGATGCTTTAAGAGACACCTACTGAATGGAATAAGACTTTTGCAAATGACAAATCTGTAAAGGAATTAATATCCAAAACAGACAAAGAATTTATACAACTCAACATCAAAAAAAAAAAAAAAACCCAAAAACCCTCCAATTTAAAAATGAGCAGAGGGTCTGAATAGGCATTCTTCCAAAGAAGATACACAAATGGCCAACGGGCACCTGAAGAGATGCTCAGCATCACTATCAGGGCAATACACAGCAAAACCACGGTGAGACTTCACCTCACACTTTGCAGAAGAACTGTTTTCAAAAGGACGACAGATATCAAGTGTTGGTAAGGTTGTGGAGATAAAGAAACTCTCATGTATTGCTGGTGGGAAGGAAAATTGGTACAGTCACTATGGAGAATGTTGTAGAGGTACCCTAAAAAAAACTGAAAATAGTGCTACCATACAATCCAGCAATTCCATAAATTGTCTTAGTTTATCAGAAAAAAATGAAAACACTCATTTGCAAAAATATATGCACCCCAGTGTTCACAGCAGCATTACTTACAATAGCCAAGATCTGGAAGCAATCCAAGTGCCCATCGACAGAAGAATGGATAAAGAAGATGCAATATATATATTTCTCTGTATATAGATATAGACACACACATATGCAGTATCACTCAGTAATAAAAAAAAATAAGAAAGAAATTCTGCCATTTGCAATAACATGGATGGACTTGGAGGTACTGGGCTTAGTGAAATAAGTCAGATGGAGAAATACAAATACCGTATGATTTCATTTATATGTGGAATCTAACAAAAATAACGGAACAAACAGTCAAAGACACAGAGGTGAGGGGGTGGGGGCGGGAGGAGAGAAACAGGTGAGGGAGCGGAAGAGGCACAGATTTCCAGTTGCAAAATAAATGAGTCAGGAGTACGAACTGTACAGTGTGGGGAACCTAGTCAATCATTATGTAGTATCTTCACATGGTGACATACGGTAACTCGACTTAACCGTGGTGATCATTTTGAAATGTATAGAAACACCGAATCACCATGTTGTACCAGGGAAACTGACAGAGTGTTATAGGTCGGTGACATTTCAAAGATGAACAAATTCAGGGAAAAAAAAAAAAAATCAGATGTGTGGTTGCCAGAGGCAGGGGATTGGGGGAGAGGGAATTGGATGAAGGCAATCAAAAGGTACAATCTTGTAGTTATAAGAAAAGTAAGTACTGGGGATGTAACATACAACATGATAACTATAATGAACACTGCTGGGTTTATACATGAAAGCTGTTAAGAGAGTAAATCCTGATGGTTCTCATCACAAGGAAACTTTTTTTTTTTTTTTTTGCTACTTCTTCAATTTGTTTCTATATGAGGCGATGGACATTCAACTTACTATGGGGATTATTTCATATTGTAAGTAAGTCAAATCATTATGCAGTATACCTTAAATTTACATAGTCATGTCCAACTCTTTTGTGACCCCACGATGGACTGTAGCCCGCCAGCTCCTCTATCCATGGGATTTCCCAGGCAAGAATACTGGAGTGGGTTGCCATTTCCTTTTCCAGGGGATCTTCCTGACTCAGGGATGGAACTTGTATCTCCTGCCTTGGGAGGCGGATTCTTTTCCACTGAACCACCAGGAAAGCCCAAATTTATTTGTCAATTTAATCTCAATAAAAGGAACAAAAGTAAAAAAATCAATGAGAATAATCCAGGAGTCCATCAGAAGGGGAAATTTTGGATTAAATTATGGAGCAACACTTAACAAAAGATTCTATAAAGGCAACAAGTAGGGGGAAAAATAAGCTAAAGCATAATAAGCATAATACTCAGATGATTTTGAAATATGGTTGCATATGTGTGTGCACGTGTACAGGATAAATGATAAACTATTAGGTTAAAACCATTATGTCTAGAGTGTAGGATTTGGAAGGGGAATTTCCTATATTTCATGTGTTCTTCTTCTTTTGTGCTTTGGATTTTTGGAACAGACATGGATTATTTCTGCCATGGAAGGGAGAAAAACACTCAATAAAAATAAACTTAAAAAAAACAACAAAAACTCCTCAAACTGTTTTGCTGCTTACAACCTGAGATCATGAGGGAGTTTATTTAGACTCTGAGTGGGGGAAAGGGGAGGAAGACTGAGCTTCTAGGGATAATAAAGGGAACAGAAGAACCAGGGAGTGACAGGAACAGGTCAGATTGTGAATGATGCCAGTTACCCATTTGCCAAAGCAAAACATCACCAGAGCAGGCACTTCATACATAGTCATAAAATTCCCTCATCCGTGTGCCATCGTCCAAAGCAAAATCCCTGAACATGCGCCTTTGCTCTGAATTGATAAGGTTACTAATTACCAGGGGACAAGGGCTCTCTGTGGTGACATTTATACAATTCCCTGCCCTTCCATCCAATTCAAACAAGGTAATACTCAAAGGAAATTGGCCAGTAGATTCCTTGTGCTTCAATTCAGGCAAGTCAAAATCTTTCCAAAGCTCGACTGACTGGTATTAAAATAAGAAAATTAAAATTTAAGAGTCTCAAGTTGCAGATGCTTTCACTAGTTTGGGAGTTATTCACACGGGCGCCACTCTGCTTGGCAGATAAATAAGATGGACCTAACGCGTTCTGTGAGGTCTTACGTGCAATATAAAAAAAGCCTGCATTCACATACAGTGTAACAGAAAAGTAAAGACCCTAGGTCATCTATCCAAGAATGTAATGCCAGCTGGCGACCAAAATTGTCTCCATTTCAACCTGCCTTTTGAGGGGAAGGACTAGAGAATACCTTACATTATTCGTTCAGTTTGCATTTAAATATATGTATACTTTAACTTTTGTAATGCTCTGCTGGTTCCCACCATTCAACAGCATGAACCAGCCATAACTATTCACACATCCCCTCGCCCGGAGCCTCCCTCTCCCCTCCCCCGGTCCCATCCATCCAGGTCGTCACAGAGAGCCAGACTGGCTCCCTGTGCTGCACACCAAATTCTCACCAGCTGTCCATCCAGTTTTCCAGTCTATGATTGCTTAATAAGAAAGAAAGAGGAGGGGGAGGAAGAAGGAGGAAGATAAGAAGGAAGAAGAAGGGAGGGGCTTTAAAGTGACCTTTGCTTATTCTTTATCTGGGAATCAAGACACCTGGATTCTTAATATTGGTTTCATCAGTGTTATCATCTGCATAACAGGGTTTAAAGAAACTTGCTCATTTATATTGATAGAATTATGGTAATAGTAAAATGAATATCTAAATAAATGGGGCTACATATATTCATTTTAACCATCCTATAATCACACATATGGAGAAATCAGTTCAGTCGTTCAGAAATGTCTGACTCTTTGTGACCCTATTGACTGCAGCACAGTAGGCCTCCCTGTCCATTGCCAACTCCTGGAGTTTACTCAGACTCATGTCCATTGAGTCAGTGATGCCATCCAACCATCTCATCCTCTGTTGTCCCCTTCTCCTCCTGCCCTCAATCTTTCCTAGCATCAGGGTCTTTTCAAATGAGTTAGTTCTCCGCATCAAGTGGCCAAAGTATTGGAGTTTCAGCTTCAACATTAGTCCTTCCAATGAATGTTCAGGACTGATTTCCTTCATGATGGACTGGTTGGATAGGGAGAGACAGACAGAATAGGTAGATGATAGTGAAATGAAAGTCCATCAGTCACGTCTGACACTTTGTGACCCAATGAACTGTACATAAGAGATGCAGGTTTGATCCTTAGGTCCGGAAGATCCCCTGGAGGACGGCATGGCAAACCACTCCAGTATTCTTGCCTGGAGAATCTCATGGACAGGGGAGCCTGGTGGGCTACAGTCCACGGGCTTGCAAAGAGTCAGACACGACTGAAGTGACTTAGCACTCACGAACCAACTGTAGCCCACCAGGCTCCCCTGTCCTTGGGATTCTCTAAGGCAAAAATACTGGAGTGGCTACCCTCTCCCTTCTCCGGGGATCCTCCCAACCTAGGGATTGAACCCTGGTCTCCTGCATTGCAGGCATATTCTTTACAGTTCTGAGCCACCAGGGAATAGATGATCCATAGACACTATTGTAATGTATTTTGAAAACTAGACATCATCCTATCATTACCGGCACAACACAGGGGAAAGTGTTGGCTTCCCTGGCATCTTTGCTGGAGATTGAAGGGGTTTCTCTGGCAAGACACCAACTTCCTTGTGAGAAGCTGGCTGCAGGTCTGAGAGAAGGAAACTGACTCTTGTTACTGTAAATGTCAGCACCAGTGGGACAATCTTACTGGCTGGCTGTGTTCTGAGAACAAATATGCTGTTACTGCTTTTTGACCTGGAAAACTCCACCTGGGGAGCCCCGCCCCAAACTCTGAGCCTGTTCAGAGGGAGAGTGAGCCCTGAGACTCTCATTTTGACCCTCCATATGCAGATCATTAGATATGTGAGTACCTAGAAACTTCTCAGCATCCAGCATTCATTCTGGCCTCACTTCTACAAATGCTGCCTTATATTTTTGAAAGTATCTAGAAAGATGATTTTCATGAGTAATATATGCATGCTTAGTCGCTCAATCATATCTGACTCTTTGCCACCCCATGGACTGTAGCCCACCAGGCTCCTTTGTCCATGGAATTCTCCAGGGAAGAATACTGGAGTGGGTTGCCATGCCTTTCTTCAGGGGATCTTTCCGACCCAGGGATCAAACCTGAGTTTCTTATATATCCTGCATTGGCAAACAGGTTATTTACCACTAGTGCCTGGGAAGCCCTATAATTGACATACAGCAGTGTATAAATTTAAATTGAACTTTATCTTCAGTATCTCAGCATAGAAATCTCTAGAATTAGATTGTCTGTATGCAAACACTGGTTTTGATATTTACTAGGTATATAGTTACTTAGCCAGTGACTTTATTGTTATGTCCTTAGTTTTTGTATCTGTACAATGGGAGTAATAATATTCCTTAATTCCTAGAGTGACCTAAGCCTTAAAAGAAACAAAGATTGGAAGAGTGCATCTACTGTTTCACTTAGAGGGGAATGATACTGTTAACAAATGCATAGTAAATTTAGTTATCTATTCTAAAGCAACATGCACACACAATCATTTCAAAAAGAACATCCATTTACAATAGTTAGGTTTAAGTACAATGTAGTGGGAGAATGTGGTACTTTATTTCTAGCTTGTGATGAGCTATAGATAAATATGATTAGACTGATTAGTTGCTCAGTCATATCTGACTCTTTGGGACCCTTGTGGACTGTAGCCTACCAGGCTCCTCTGTCCATGGGATTCTCCAGGCAAGAATACTGGAGTGGGTAGCCATTCCCTTCTCCAGTGATGGTCCCGACCCAGGGATTGAACCAGGGTCTCCTGCACTGTAGGCAGATTCTTTACTCTCTGAGCCACCAGAGGGTATGGCTGCTGCTGCTAAGTCACTTCAGTCATGTCCGACTCTGTGTGACCCCATAGATGGCAGCCCACCAGGCTCCCCCATCCCTGGGATTCTCCAGGCAAGAATACTGGAGTGGGTAGCCATTCCCTTCTCCAGTGATGGTCCCGACCCAGGGATTGAACCAGGGTCTCCTGCACTGTAGGCAGATTCTTTACTCTCTGAGCCACCAGAGGGTATGGCTGCTGCTGCTAAGTCACTTCAGTCATGTCCGACTCTGTGCCAGCCCACCAGGCTCCCCCATCCCTGGGATTCTCCAGGCAAGAACACTGGAGTGGGTTGCCATTTCCTTCTCCAATGCATGAAAGTGAAAAGTGAAAGTGAAGTAGCTCAGTCGTGTCTGACCCTCAGCGACCCCATGGACTGCAGCCTTCCAGGCTTCTCCGTCCATGGGATTTTCCAAGCAAGAGTACTGGAGTGGGGTGCCATTGCCTTCTCTGAGAGGGTATGGCAATCCACTCCAATATTCTTGCCTGAAAAATCCCATGGGCAGAGGAGCCTGGTGGGCTACAGTCCATAGGGTCACAAAGCGTTGGACATGACTGAAGTGACTTAGCATGCACATGGATAAATTGGAGAGAAAAGGCTTATTGTAGATATAAAGTTCCTAATCATTAATCTTAAACAAAATCCCCAGCCTCCAGTGACTCCTTTCTGCAGAAGGAGGAAGATGAATCATTATGTTGCAACCTACATGACTAACAGTGTCAGGAAACCATTGCTGTGAAGTTCACTTCCTCTGTTCATGCCAAATTCTACTCGACATTTCTATCTATCGCAATAATATTCTCTTGAAAGATGGAGGGGAGAGGGGTTTAGGTGAGCACATGATCTGCTGAGGGAATACGATATAAACGAGAAATAAGCTGTAGAGACAGAAATGAGTGCGGAGATGAAGCTAAGCAAATATATACCATGTGTCCTATCTTTTCCTATCCCATAACCACAGCAGACATCATTAATCGATCATAGCACTCTTTGCCCATGAACCTGTCTATGACCCCATAATCCTCTACATAGTGCTGCTGCAGACAGACACTACCAATCACCCAGAGACACAAAGTGGCATGAAACCATTTCATAATCTCAGTCTTGATAGTAACAATAAATAAAAGTCTGCAAACATGATGAGGGTAGGCATAAATAGCTGGGAACAACTTGGGTCAAAAAATATAGCAAAAAGGAGCAAAAAGTTTACAGGGAAGAGTGAAGAGCTGGCGTCTTTCTTCCTAAGCCTCAAAGGTTTTGGGCTGACAAAACATGAAATTGGCTGGAGCGAAGTAAAAGTCAGGCTGAAGGATTCAGAGTGGAATTGGGGAATTTAAGAGAGCTTCCAAATTTAAAACCTGCAGCATTCATCAATTTAAAATTAAAAAAAAAGATTGACTCAGCTATCTATGCTAAGAAACTGCCTGAAAATGCAGCATAGGGATTATGAAAAGCCCTTTAATAAAATTAAGATGAGGATTATACCTCAGAAAGGCCTGACTGAACTGTGTGAATCATACCAAAGAAAGTGGTAGGATAATTACTTGTGCTGTGACTTTCCAGTTAGCAAAAGAAGGAAACTGACAACTAAAGATAACAAATGAATGGCGATTAGAAAAATATAACAATATATAGCAAAAGACCTATATCCATGGGTCAGGAAGATCCATGAAGAAGGAAATGGCTACCCACTCCAGAATTCTTGCCTGGAAAACTCCATGGACAGAGGACTGGTGGGCTACAGTCCTGCTGCTGCTGCTAAGTCGCTTCAGTCGTGTCTGACTCTGTGCAACCCCAGAGATGGCAGCCCACCAGGCTCCCCCGTCCCTGGGATTCTCCAGGCAAGAACACTGGAGTGGGTTGCCATTTCCTTCTCCAATGCATGAAAGTGAAAAGTGAAAGTGAAGTCACTCAGTCGTGTCTGACTCCTAGCGACCCCATGGACTGCAGCCTACCAGGCTCCTCCGTCCATGGGATTTTCCAGGCAAGAGTACTGGAGTGGGGTGCCATTGCCTTCTCCGAGGCTACAGTCCATGGGGTCACAAAGAGTCAGACACGACTAAGTGACTCATCCTTTCATTGGTTTTCACTTTACATGTAATGGTCATGAAACCATATTTATTTAGTAAGTAAAGCCACCCATGAATTCCAGCCCTTGTGAAGATTCCACTCTAGGGGAAGAAGATTCATGAGAAACAAGACACAGTTTAAAAGCACATAATACATTAAGTGGTGATCACTATAAAGGCAAGAAGAAAGGTAGTTGAGAAAGTCAGGGTAGAATGTGCAACTTTTTAACAAGATTTCTCTTTTGATGTGGACCACTTTTTAAAGTCTCTATTGAATTTGTTGCAATATTGCTTCTGTTTCATGTTTTTTTTTTTTTTTTTTTTTTGTGAGGCATGTGGGATCTTACCTCCCTGACCAGGTACTGAACCCACACCCTCTGCATTAGGAGTCTAAATCTTAACTACTGGACTGCCAGGGAAGTCCCCTGTGCCCTTTTAGAAATGGTGGTTTATTCAAGGAAAGAAACAAAAATGAGTATGACTGGAGAGGAAAGAGAGAGACACTCTGGTAGAAGATGAAGTTGTGCAAGCGGTCAAGAGGCCAGGCATGCAAATCCTTAGAGACTAGGTTGTGGATTGGGGTCTTTATCTCAGTTGGTAAAGAATTTCCCTGCAATACGGGAGACCTGGCTTCGATCCCTGGGTTGGGAAGATCCCCTGGAGAAGGGAAAGGCTACCCACTCCAGTATTCTGGCCTGGAGAATTCCAGGGACTACATAGTCCATGGGGTTGCAAACAGTCAGACCTGACTGAGCGACTTTCACCAGGGAAAAACAGGAAACCACCAAATCAAATAAGCAGGACAGGGGCATGGCCATGTCTGCATTTGAAAAGATCTATGGAAGAAAGCCCTAGGGGGATGCACGCTGGCAGCAGGAAGACCACTTAGGATGTTCTTATAGGAGAAGTCAGCACAGATGGAGGCTTGGACCAAGGGAGACATTTTGGAAGGATTAGGTAAATCATGAAGGGGAAAAAGTCAACAGGACTTGGTCATAGGTCAGATGTGAGCAGTGGTGAACTAGTTTTTTCCTAGGGAAAAAAAAAAAAAAGAAATAGTCTAGGAACCCAGTCTGGGATGTGATCCATCTCTATACCAATCATTTTGGGGATTCTTGATTAGGTGCTGAGCCTGTTCTTGAATGTCAGAGAAGGCGTGAGGATGCAAAAGTGAAATCAGTTTTAGTTTTATGATGAACTGAAAGTCTAAAAAAAAAAAAAAGTCCATAGAAGGAAAGTGAGAATAACATTACAGCAATCCAAATATGAGATCAGAGAAGACACTAAACTTTAAAAAAAAAAAAAAAAAGAAGGATTTCTCTGGTGGTCCCATGGTTAAAGAATTGGCATTCCAGAGGGCTGGGAGTTCAGGTGTGCAGTCCCAGCCGGCTGGTTAAAGCGGCCTCGCGCCACCATGTACGTGCATTCCAGGACAGGTGACCTGGGCCCTGAGCCTGACCCTGAATTTAAAAAAAAAAAAAAAAGAATTGGCATTCCAGTGCAGGTGACTTGGGTTCGATTCCTGGTTGGGGAACTAAGATTCCACACGCTGCAGGACAACTAGGCCTGCAAGATTCAACAGAAAGATTCCACACGCTGCAACTAAGGCTCAAAAATTAATAAATCTTTTTTAAAAGTATCTTTTTTTTTTTTAAAGGAGAGAATCTGACCAAAGACACAAAAATGAGACTTAAGAAATGACTTCTCATGTGACCAAAATTGACAAAAAGCCAAAGGTTACATGAAGTTTGGAAACCCAGAAGCATCAGAATTCCCTTGACAGGCATGGAAAATTGGAAAAGGATCATGTTTTAGTTGTGCGGAGAAATTAGCTCTATTATTGCTATAAATGCCTTAAACATTTAGAACAGACACATGGCCACAACTGCACAGACAGTGCTGAGATATGTCAAGAAAAACAGAAAACAATTAATTAGTATGACAACATTCCCCAAGGAAGTCATTCAAACAGTCAGTGGAAAACAGAGATATAATAAAATGCAATCATCTGGTGTCTATATTAGCAATAATTAGAATATATAATCAAAGCCAAGCCAAAGATTATTTTTCCATTCCAAGTGTGCAAACTAGAAACATTCTCTTGGTACAGATGGGAGGTTCGCACTGGAGTCTGGTTATTTGTTGGGACAGAGAAAAGACATGCTGGTCAGTCTTCCCAACAGACGAGACAACCTGATCTGTAGCTGGCAGACCAGAGAAAATCACCTCCTGCAAATTGTGTGCTTTCCGAAATAAAGTGAGAGGAACCTACAGAGAGGATGGAGGGCAGAGAGCCCTGGACAAGTGGCTGGACACATTTGATCAAATCCTTCCCTCCCTCACTTGAGCTACATATCTAGCTCTTGAAATTGGAGTTCAAACCATCACCCGTTTCATTAGTGATAGTCCTCACAAGGCTTCTGAATTCTTTCTTGGGCAGGAGATAAATATCAATCATCTCTCTTTCCTGATTCTCTTTCAAATATCAGCATTGACATTTAAGTCTGGTTAGTTTCACACGCTTACCACCACTCTCCACCTCCATCTCTGTGACAGACATTACTAGATGATCATGGCACTCTTTCCCACTCAGCTTCAGTATCTTTACCCAAGAAGCAACTTGGGTGGTAAATTCATATCATAAAATACTACTCGATAAGAAAAGGGAGCAGACTATTGATATTTGCAGTTCAGTTCAGTTCAGTTCAGTAGCTCAGTCATGTCCGACTCTTTGTGACTCCATGAATCGCAGAACGCCAGGCCTCCCTGTTCATCACCAACTCCCAGAGTTCACTCAAACTCACATCCATCAAGTCGGTGATGCCATCCAGCCATCTCATCCTCTGTCGTCCCCTTTTCCTCCTGCTCCCAATCCCTCCCAGAGTCTTTTCCAATGAGTCAACTCTTCGCATGAGGTGGCCAAAGTACTGGAGTTTCAGCTTTAGCATCATTCCTTCCAAAGAACACCCAGGGCTGATCTCCTTCAGAATGGACTGGTTGGATCTCCTTGCAGAAACCTGAGTAAATTTCTGGGGCATTATGTTGAGTGAGAGAAGTTGATCCTGTAATATTACATACCATACATTCCCTGTATGTGATATTCTTGAAATTGTAACATGTAAGAGATGAAGAACAGGTTGGTGGTTGTCAGGGGTTGGGGACGGGAGTAGGGTGGGAGAAAATGGAGCAATGTGAGGGATACTTGTGATCAAACTGCTGCGTCTTGACTGTGGTGTGGACATATAAAGTGATACAGGGGTATAGAACTAAATACACACACACAGGATTACAAATAAAACAGGGAGCCAAAATAATATCAGTAGATGACATCAATGTCTAGGTAAAAGCCATAGATCTTACTGCATCAATAAAATCAATCAATAATTGTTTTATTATACTACAGTATTTTTTTTAAGATTTCCTTGGAGAAATCTGAGTAAAGGGTACCCAGGATCTCTGTGTATTATTTTGTAAGCTTTCTGTGCATCTACAAATCTGTAATTATCTCCAAATGCAAAGTTTAGAAACAAACAAACAATAAAAACACAGCCCTTTGTGAACCTACCAATGACCAAAGTGATAAAGTGATCACATTACGTTCAAGATTATTTGTCCTCCCTCAGATCAGTTCAGTTGCTCAGTCGTGTCTGACTCTTTGCAACCCCATGAATCACAGCACGCCAGGCCTCCCTGTCCATCACCAACTCCCAGAGTTCACTCAAACTCATGTCCATCGAGTCAGTGATCCCGTCCAGCCATCTCATTCTCTGTCGTCCCCTTCTCCTCCTACCCCCAATCCCTCCCAGCATCAGTCTTTTCCAATGAGTCAACTCTTCTCATGAGGTGGCCAAAGTACTGGAGTTTCAGCTTTAGCATCCGTCCTTCCAAAGAACACCCAGGGCTGATCTCCTTCAGAATGGACTGGTTGGATCTCCTTGAAGTCCAAGGGACTCTCAAAAGTCCTCCCTAAAGTAGACCATTAGGCTTTTATCCATATTTGCTTTCAACAACAAAGGGGGAAAAAATATAAGAAGTCTAATTTCCTGCCTAGATTCTGATTTTCATAAAAGTGCTTCCATTCTCTCAACATAGGCTGCAGTGACCACAAAATGACGTGACACGTGCAAGTGCTTTGGGCTGTAGAGATGTTGCCAACTGCACCATCTCCAACTGGTATCAGCTCAGCAGTATTGGCAGAAATTGGGATCACCTAGACCCAGTCCTGGGGTTCCCTGGTGGCCAGGTGGTAAAGAATCCACCTACCAGTACAGGAGATACAAGTTTGATCCGTGGGTCAGGAAGTTCCTCTGGAGAAGGGAATGGCAATCCACTCCAGCATTCTTGTCTGGGAAATCCCATGGACAGAGGAGCTTGACGGGCTACAGTTCCTGGGGTCACTAAGTCGGCCATGACTTAGCGACTAAAGAGGAACAAACCCAGTCCTGGCACTGACTTGTGTCTGGAGTTTGGAGCTAAGCTACCCGAGCCCCGGCAGTTTGTGTTGACTCGGATTCCAAATGGCTCTGTCAGCCCCCATCCAAAGCCAAGGTACCAACATCCCAAAGCGGAATCGCATCTCACTGCTGGCAAAACAGCTCTTTTGATTCCATGGCAACCCTGCATCCTAACTGCATTTTGCATAGGCATTTACCCTACATTCATTTCCAAATTGAAATGGTATCTTGTACTACACATGTTTCTTGTGATAGTTTGTCCTGTGAATTCATTTAATAATGAAGCATATGGTCTGTCTTCCCATTTTAAGAACCGGGGTCGTGTTCACAACAGCCAACTGCCAAGCGTTGCACATACGCAAGGAGGAGCTTTTCAGCCTGCGATTTTGAGGATGAAAAGAGGCTCAGGTGAGCTTGCTTCCATTAACCTGTGCCAATGAGAAAATGATTGTATTCTCCCACACTCAATGGCGCGGAAGTTGGTGAATATTTAGTAGCATAATCAAGGATAACAAGTGCAGAATGGGAGCACTCAGTTCAAACTTCCTCCAGCTTTTCACAGTCTGACAGCAGAGGATGTGTGTTTATTATAAGGAAAATGTTGTTTAAAGGGCCCTTTGTGTGTGTGTGTGTGTGTGTGTGTGGAGAAAACAGGTTACCACATACGCTGTAGGGATGTAAATGAATGAATTCTTTCGGGAGGCAAATTTTAGCAACATTTATGAAAAGTGAATTGATCCAGCCCTTGCCGGACTAAGAAATTATCCTATAAATATACATGCACAAGAGACAGATGTATAAATAAATGCAATGCTTGAAATAGGAAAAAAAAAAGAAACTTAAACCAAACTATTTCTATTGGCATTAATAAGGAATCTATTAAATAAATACCACTTCATTCATAAAACAGGATACAATGAAACTATTAAAAATAAATTAGTTGTATACATCCAGTATGAAATTATTATACGTGGCATATTCATTTATAAATATTAGCACTAGCCAGTTGGTTAATTTCTTTCTTTCTTTCTTTGGTGGCTAGCTGATGAATCTTTCATGGACCAATTCTGAGAATATTGCTACGTCTCTTATCTATGGTTCTTTTTTTTGTTTTAACTGGAATAAGGTTGCATTACAATGTTGTGATAGTTTCTGTTGTACAACAAAATGAATCAGCTATATGCGTACATATATCCCCTCCCTCTTAGATTTCCCTGCCCACCCCCATCCCGTCCCTCTCAGGCATCAAAGGGCACCAAACCGAGCTCCCTGTGCTATATATACAGCAGGCTCTCACTAGGTCTCTGATCTACACGTGGCAGAGCACATATATCGATACCAGTTTCCCAGTTCAGCCCCCACCACGCCCACAGGCCCATTCTCTACATCTGCATCTCTGTCACTGCCCTGCACAGAAGTCCATTTGTACTGCTTGTCTAGATTCCACACATTCACTGTGACACTATTTTCAATCGCCAGGACACGGAAGCAAACTAAGTGTCTATCAACAGACGAATGGGTTAGGAAAATGTGGTAGATATGCGCAATGCAATACTACTCAGCCATACAATGGAACGAAATTGGGTCATTTGTTCATGGATGGACCTAGAGTCTAGACATGGGTGGACCTAGAGTCTGTCCTGCACAGTGAAGTATGTCAGAAAGAGAAAAAAAATTCCATGGTTATTGATTCCTTTCTCAAGATCTGCTTCTCTAAGGAGATCTGAAGATGCCTATGGACTGGGGTAAACAGGGAATGATCATTCCAAGGGTATAAAGTTTCAGTCACATTAGATGAACAAGTTTTAGAGATCATCAGATCTCTCTCATCACTCGAGGTACAACATAGTACCCGGAGTTACGCTATCCTGTTGGGTGCTTCAAAATTTGTCAAGAAGGTGTGTGTATGAGCTCAGGCATGCCCAATTCTTTACGACCCCATGGACTGCTGCCTAGCAGGCTCTTCTGTTCATGGAATTTTCCAGGCAAGAACGCTGGAGTAGACTGCCATTTCCTTCTCCAGGGATCTTCCTGCCCCAGGGATGGAACACGCGTCTCTTACGTCTCCTGTACTGACAGGCGGGTTCTTTACCACTAGTGTTACCAGGGAGTTAAGAGGGCAGATCTCCTGTTAAGTGTTCTTACACACACACGACGAAGAGACACAAGGATACTCTGCGAGGTGCTGAATATGTTCGTCACCTTAATGACAGTGATGATATCACGGGCTTATGCACATATCTGAACTCATCAAACTGTACATATTGAATATATATCATTCCCTGTGTTTCAGTGACACTAAAATACAGCACTTTAATTTTTTTTAAGCTCACCCTTTCAGAATCGAAAGGGAAAACATCCTCAAACCTTGCTTCATCTTTGATTTTTCAAAAGACATATTTCATGATGCTACTTAGCCTCTCCAAAGATGTGCATGCTGAGGAGGGCATGGCAACCCACTCCAGTATTCTCACATGGAGAATCCCTATGGACAGAGGAGCCTGGCAGGCTATAGTCCATAGGGTTGCAAAGAGTCAGACACCACTGAAGCAACTTAGCACACATACGCTATTCAATAATAATATGCAATTCATATATTATATATGTATACATATACATATGTATATGGCATATGTAAACACACACAGTTAAAGGTAGGGGTCCAGCTAGTCCCCAAACTAAGCTTTACAATCCTCTATTACCATTTTCTTACAAGTATCCATTATCTTTAACATTTTCTAAATGCCTTCTTTAAGAGTAGGCATTTAGCCCACTCTAACATAACGAAGAACTTCTAACAGTTCAAGTCATGTAAAAGGAGCTGCCGTGTGCGACAGTCCCAACACTGAGTGCCCTCAAGCACACGGGCTCTCGTGGGATGAGTCGTAAGATCCAAGGGTCTCTCTGTGACGGAGCTGTCTCTCAGGCTCTCTTTCACGAGCATGGAATGCTTGAAGTTGTTCTAATCTCCTGGGTGTAGATACATGACTGGTTCTCACCCCTCCACCTGTAACATCTTTTGCCTGCCTCCTCGACAGCACAATAGCATGTGACTGATGCCGAAAGCTCAGCTTCTCGTACTCAAGTGTTGAATCGAATCTCAGAGACAGTGGAGATTCAGCGGAGACACAGCGGGGCTTCTGCCTTGAAAAACTTTTGTGTCTCAACCCCGAGAAGATAGTGGGAAGTTTTATAGTAATGGTTCAAAGAGAGTGTGATCAGCTCGTGGTTGGTGGCGAGGTAGGTAGGAGTCTGCATTATCACCCTTCAGGTCCAAGTATTCTGGGGTCTACGGGACTGTGGGCAGCCATCCCATCATTAATCTTTGCCTTCTCCCACCTGGAGGGGGTTCCAGAATCTGCAAAACAGCTCAAAGATATTGTAATGCAGATCCTTTGATGAGAAAGCAAGACTTTGCCCCGAGGCTGCTCTTGACTGTTGCCTCCCTTCCCTCTCTGTCCCTTCCTAATTAACAATTCCTAGAATCTGCTCCTTGGAACTCTGGAAAGGACATGGAGGCGGAATGAAAGCTGTTCTCTGTAGTCAAAGAAATGGGGGACACAGGCTTTGTGCCTAGGGCCCCCACAGGGTCCTGCTCGGTATCATAACTGCTTCTGTATTAATATCATGTCTTGCTCTGATTGGAAATCCTTCAGGGCAGTGAGTGACTTGATCCTGTTTATTTCTTCATCTCACAACACTAGCCACATAGTAGGTATGCAGTGCGTGACTCTGGGATGATAAAAGCAACCCTGCAAAGCAACCTTGAGTGCATGTCTATCTACAAAGTGTTCCTTATGAATTCTAGACTTTTAAATATTCCGTCAGAATATTTAAAGCAACCTGCGGTTAAAATAGTCATAAAGGAGGCAGCAGCAGTGATGGCAATAATGTATAAATTGAAAAGTAAATCCATAGAGATGTCAATAGAATGTTTTTGTGTTTCTTTATTTCCATTTTCCCTTATTTGAGAAGGGGTGTTTTCATCAGCTTGAATGCCTAACTAGAGTAATTTACATTCCCCTGGTTATCAAGAGCCAAATCATGTGATGGCTGCCTTCTTTGGGGATCCCTCCTCGTGGTATTTCTCCTCTCAAAATGACTAGTTGCTAACAAGCACAGCAATAAAGTAGATGCTTCTTCCATCCAATAAATGTCCTCTTTCCTTGAGTCAAAATTTTCTGGAAGGTGGGACAGGGAGGAAAGGTAAAATAAAAGATTGCATTTATAGTTTGGCCACAGAGACTAAATCAGATCATGTTTATTGATTTCTTTCAATCAATAGACATGGAAAAGTTCAAGAGATTCTGACCCATGCCTCTAGGTATGCATCTGAGAGAGGTTTTTACTCAGCCCTGAAGTTGAGTTATTGCAAAATGAAAAAACAAAACAAAACAAAGCAAAACATTTGTGTACACCCAGTGGTGCAGATATATTCCTAACAAGAGGGAAGGAGGAAATTCAGCTCCTATTATTTTTTTCTGCAGCCAGATTATAATATTAAAAGATAGGTTTTACACAAATTATTAAGCTATGTCCTGGTTCTCTGTTATTAACTGTAAGAAATAAAGACTTAAAGTGGTCTATTTTCAAGGACAGCTAGCTTTGAGTGACAGCTTGCTGATGTAGCAGCTGTAAGGGTTACAAAACTAGAAAGTCTGGGCAATCAGGGAGAGTGGAATGCTTAGGATTTTCCACGTGGGCTCAGTCTACTGATGAATTCAAAACATAAGAATGGGAATAAGTGTACAGAAAAGGGGGAAATAAGATGTCAGGGGCCAGCCCATAAACAGGAAGGGGATGAACTTAGCTGATGTCCTGGGAAGTGTGTTCACCCTGAGAACTTGGGGAGGGACCTGTGTGCTAAGGGAACACACGGCTCCTTGTAATGGCTCTCTGGGTGCGCCTGCCCACCAAACACCCCATCTCAAAAGACCGCGGTTAGAGCCTCTCTTCTCGTCTCATTAAAGTCTCACTTCAAGTCTCCAAGTCCATTCTTTGAGTTTGGGCTTTAATGCCCACATTAACCAAAAGATAGCCTCCCCAAAACATAACAGAATCACAGATGGATGCACTGTGGATCACAAAATTAAACAGGATTCACGCAGAAACAATGGCCATCCATCATTTATGTTTTTGCACAGATTACATTTGTTCTCAGAAACCGTCCCTGTCTGTTGGATGCTCACGTCCCCTGGAGTCTTCCAGGAATTTAAGTTCCTCCGTGCCAGGCTCTGTACCACTCATTGGGCACAGCCTCTTCTGGAGAGGGAACACGGTCCACCATGATTGGAAGTCTCATGTTTATACCTATAAAGGACCAATCTATCTAAATTATTTTTTGCAGGAGCTGAACTAACCTGGATACACCTGCTTTTCTCATGCTGTATTTCCAGGTGTATTAGTTGCTCAGTCCTGTCCGACTCTTTGTGACCTCATGGACTATACAGTCTGTGGCATTCTCCAGGCCAGAATACTGGAGTGGGTACCCTTTCCCTTCTCCAGGGGATCTTCCCAACCCAGGGATTGAACCCAGGTCTCCCACATTGCAGGCGGATTCTTTACCAGCTGAGCCACCAGGGAAGCCTTTATTTCCAAAGGGAAACTAAATCCTTCTTCCTGACATGTACACACATCAGACTCAGGTATTTTTCTTTTTTTCCCAACATCATTGACACATTAGAGAGACCGCTGACTATGAGGCAAATGGAACCAGAGACCTTAGATAAGATACGTTTATCTTTACCAAGACAGCCCAGCCAGTTATTCGGTAGCACCAGATCTTACCGGCACCGTTTTTAAAGTAGCCTGAATTCAAGTTGAAATTAAAGTTTTAATGGGGTTTGGGGACTTCCCAGGTGGCTCAGTGATAAAGAATCTACCTGCCAATGCAGGAGACATGGGTTCGATCCCCGGTCGGAGATCCCACCTGCCACAGAGCAACTAAGCCAGCTGGCCACAGCTACTGATGCCTGGTCTCTAGGGCCCGTGCTCTGCAACAAGAGAAACCACTGTCATGAGAAATCTGCACACCACAACTAGATACTAGCTCCCGCTCGCCACAACTAGAGAAAGCCCACGCAGCAGTGAAGACCCAGCACAGCCAAAAATAGATAGATAATGAGGTTTTGAACTGTGATCAGATAAAGGGGATAAAAGCAACATTCCCTGGCTACCAGGGCAGCTCCTGGGTAGAATGAGGTAGACATTGGATACACCTAGTTTAACAAATTCACAGTTTGTTCCTGGTCAATCATCTCTTCCCCTTCCCCCTTTTTTTTTTGTAGCAATATTTCTCTTTCCACTGATAGAATGCTTTCCACATGGTGGTTTTACTAAGTTATGTAAACTCCACCTCACTGACTGCTATTGATAAGTGGTCTTTATGGGATCAAATTCCTTTATGCTTCTACCCCCAGGGGTCAGTTCGGGATAAGAATGTGATGCAAACAGAGCTGATATCTCTCTTATTTTATATATGGAAGCTAGAGGAGAGAGGATCATGTCTTGGTTCAAAACATGAGCTGTTAAGAATATAGCCTGAAGGCTACAACTAGCCTCATGAAGAAAACCTGCTGAAGAATGAAACCAATGCTCAGAAAGAAGCTAAAAGATGGAGAGGAGACGTAACATCGGTGACATATATTCAAACCCCTGGACCCAGCCCTGCCTGAAGACATTTTTTTTTTTGAGCCATAATTTTATGAGCCAATACATCTCATTGTTATGAAGCAAGATTAAACTTGTTGGAATTTTGTTTTTGTCACTTACAATGAAAACCTTACTGATGAATCCAAGTGAAGGCAGCAAAAGTGTGACCTACCATCCATTCTGTGGCTGATTTTTCAAAATCCTCTTTCTCAGAGAGAGCTCTGATTTGGGCCAAGGTGGCTTCTAGATAAGGTTTCACTGGTGGCTCAGATGGTAAAAAATCCATATGTAATACAAGAGACTGCCTTCAATCCCTGGGTGGGCAAGAGCTCCTAGAGAAGAGCATGGCAACCCACTCCAGTATTCTTGCCTGGAGAATCCCACTGGGCGGAGGAGCCTGGTGGGCTACAGTCCCTGGAGTCACAAAGAGTCAGACAAGAGTGATCAGTGACTAAGCACCCTCATGCAGCTTTTGGATCAACAGTTATCTTTCTTTCCTTTGGACAGCTTCACAGACGATGAGGCTGGAGTCCTGGATGGAGCTTAACAAACTTGTTCCTGAAAATGGAACACGCTTCACAGCCTCTTTCATCTGAGGGAGAGAATTCCTGTGCTACCATAAAAATAATTTTGGAAAGAAATGCATCTGCTCTCAGAAAGTGTCTGCCAAGATGTGGCCCGATGTAATTTAAAATGGCTAAGACAATCAGCTCGAAAATTAAGGTTTCTAATGGGAACACCTACTCAGCCCTAATAATAGGGGAACTACCATCATAATTATAATGTGGTGGAAGCAGGCACATCATTAACTAACTTTTCTCAGCTACTGCAATTAACGAGCATCAATAGATTGAGTAAATTATTAATAACCCACACATGCTCCAATGCACACTGCTGGCTGTTCTTTTTTTTTTTTTCCTCCAAGTAAGATGCAAAAGTTAACAGCTGATATCCAAACAACCTTTGATTAATCTCTTTCACAACAGTACTGTACTTTTCAGTAATTCCTTCTGGAGGAGATAATAGTTGTAGAGAATGGAGTAGTGAATAGAGACGTGAGCAATGCCATCCACAGATGAAGCATCTTTTATGAGTTGATCAAACAGTCCCATTCCTTAAGTTTTTCATGGTGCAATCATTTATGGAACTGTTGTTCTCACTGAGTGCTAGTAATGGGCCAAGTTGTTATGGCTGTTACTTTATACAGTAGGATGTGAATCAGCAGTTCTCAAAGACAGCCTAGGGACCAATTTAGTTTATGCTCTTCACAAATAACCTCCTCAAATCACAGGGCATTAACACAAGGTGGCCCAGTCCACTGTATAAGTGAGAAAGAAGACCAAAAAAAGGAGAGGGAGAGATCCAGAAAGAGTGAAGGGGCACAGTCAAGGTTGCACAAAGAGGTCTGCAAGTCTCTTCCATCTCTTGCATTTAAGTTGTTGACAGCACTGGGTAAATGAAGCATATTCCTTGGCTTTAAGGTGTGCATGTTCTAAGGCAAGGAGGCTACTGAATAAGAAACATCAATATACTGTGAAAGCCCTATGGTTGGAATAAATAAGGGGAGGCGGGAGGGAAGAGTAGGCAACCCAGCCTAGGGCAGGACGTTCACAGATTCCCCTAAGGTTTAAAATCTCTGGGTTCTTTAGGGACAAAGGGCAGGGGAAGTGGGGGCTGGGAAGTGGTGGGGAGGGAAGGAGTGGGGAGGGAAGGGAAGGGAAGAGAATAAAGTAAAACACTGCTGTACAGTACAAACTAACAAAACATCGTAAAGCAATGAAACACCAATAATAATTAAAATAATAAATAGTAAATTCTGAAAAGCACCAAAAAAATTATAATAAAGACTGTATACTTTAAAAGGATGAACTTTATTATATGATATCCCTTATATGTGGAATCTGAAAAACAGAGGGTACAAACGAATTTCTTTACAAAACAGAAGTAAAGACATAGATGTAGAAAATAAACTTACGGTTACCAGGGGGTAAGGAGGGGACAGTAAATGGGGAGACTGGGATTGATATATACACACTGTGTGTGTGTGTGTGTGTGTTACTCGCTCAGTCCTGTCCAACTCTGCAATCCTGTGCTCTGTGGCCCACCAGGCTCCTCTGTCCATGGGATTCTCCAGGCAAGAACACTGGAGTGGGTTGCCATGCCCTCCTCCAGGGATCTTCCTGACCCAGGGATTGAACCTGGTTCTCTGGCACTGCAGGCAGATTCTTTGCCGTGTGAGTTACGAGGAAAATCCCATATACACGCTACTAGATATAAAATAGAGAGTGAATAAGGACCTGCTGTACAGTACAAGAAACTCTACTCGCAATATCTGTAATGGTCTGTATGGGAAAGAATATGAAAAAGAGTGGATATATGTATATGGATAACTGATTCACTTTGCTGTAGATCTGAAACTAACACAACATTGTAAATCAACTATACTCCAAATAAAAAATAAATTATTAGAAAAGAAAAGAAAATAGAATAGAATGAAATAAAGAAGTGATGAGGTAAAAGAGAGGTAGAAAAGTCCCCACAGAGGAAACACTGTATATAAAGGTCTGGGTGCAAGAAAGGCATGGAACATACTTAGAAAAAGAGGCCACTTGATATAGTTTGAGTACAGATAAGACGGTGGGCAGGGGCCAGGTGAGAAGGGCGGTCTTCAGGATCAGATGCTCACCACTGAGAGCAGTGGCCAGCCTGTGTGGAGTCTCCAGGAAGGGACTGCACTCATGAGAAGATCACTGGGGCAGCAGCTGGTAGAACAGAGTGGAGATGGGATGTGATTAGGGGAAGAAAGAACACAGAGAATTTTCACCAATCTGTGGGATGACTGTGGCCTTAACCATAGGCTCAGCAGTGTAGACACAGCAGGGAATCAATCGGAGCCTTTTCATGATTGTGTGTGTGTGTGTGTTTGTGTGTGTGTGTATGCTTGCATGCTTAGTCACCATCAGTTGTCTCTGACTCTTTGTGACCCCATGGACTATAGCCTGCCAGGCTCCTCTGTCCATGGGATTCTCCCCGCAAGAACACTGGAGTGGTTATCATTCCCTTCTCCAGGGGATCTTCCCCAACTATGGATCAAACCTGGTCTTCTGCATTGCAGGCAGATTCTTTACCATCTAAGCCACCAGGGAAACTCACCTTTTCATGATTATCAGGAGGTAAATCTCAAAGTCTGGACTCTTGAGTCTGAGACTCCAGCCAAGTCCTTAACAGGCGAGCCACCATATTGTACCTGCTGCTTCTACCAGATTCAAACAGCACCAGGAAGTCCAGCAACCTTGGCTCTGAGTCAAAAACACAAAGGTGGAGATTCCAGAAGCCTGGGCTGCAGGTGATGATTTCCAAAACCTGGGTTTCCCTCTTCCATCTCTCTCAACCTGCATTTTCAAAGACCAAATCCTACCGGAAGGTTGTTGTCATTCAGTGGCTAAGTCGTGTCTGGCTCTTTACGACTTCATGCACTGAAGCACACCAGGCTTCCCTGTCCTTCGCCATTTCCTGGTGTTTGCACACAAACTCATCCATTGAGTCAGTGATGCCACCTAACCATCTCATCCTCAGTCATTCCCTTCTCCTCCTGCCTTCACTGGGATGTGGAGAGTCTTTTAGAAAGAAAAAACAAGTGTAGGATAGGTAGACCAGAAGGCCCCTTCCCTCGAAGAACTTTATAGACAGAAGTAGCAGAATATGATGACTCCAGGTGTTTCTATCTTGACGTCTCCATCCATGAAAAGGCATCAGCCTGAACTGATTTTAGGCACATGCAGAGTCATCTGGCTGAGTACTGTGAGCAGGAGGAGGAAAGGAAAAGTGACCCATGGGTCATTCGGCTACAAACATACTCAGAGCCTGTCTGCGGGCAAGTGCCTGGGGCTGCTGAATTCAGGATCAGTCTTAGGCAGTCTCTGCCTTCCAGGTCTCATTGGGTTTCTGCTCAAACGATTGCCTCATTTTGAGATCATTCAAGCATGTTAAAACTGTAGACAGCAGAGCAGCGCATCTATTCAATGACCATTTAAACTATACAACTGGAATTTATCACGAGTACAAGGAGAGGGTGAGTCGTTAGAAAATCAAACTTGGAAAATCTCCACTTGTGATCAAACAGCTCTGTTTTCCGCTCAGGGAACTGGGCACTGCAGCCTTCAAACATTAAACAGATACAGCCTCTGCTTGTTGGAGAAAAGGGATCCGAGGTCGAGATGCATACAGCAAAATAGGTCTTAAAATAGAAAGGAAAAGATGTAAAAAACATAAAGGATGAACTTGAGACAAGGTGAAAATAAAAGACGGGGGCAGTATAGGTGAGCTTCCCCATGGCTCAAGCAGAAAAGAATCTGTCTGCAATGCAGGAGACCCAGGAGGCATGTATTCATTCCCTGGGTTAGGAAGATCCCCTGGAGAAGGGCATGGCAACCCACTCCAGTATTCTTGCCTAGAGAATCCCACGAACAGAGAAGCCTGGCAGGCTGCAGTTCACGGCATTGCAAAGAGTCAGACACGACTGAGCACACGCATGACGACATACATATAGGTAAATACAAAAAAACCCCCACCAACATTCTGTAATAGCCTGTATGTTTGCTGAAATCTGCCTTCTTGGAGGTTTTTTTTTTTTTTGTAATGATCATTAAAGAGGAAACTCCTCTATAGACCAGTGGTTCCCAACCCATTTGGCAATCAAGGACCACGTTCACAGAAGACAAATTTTTCCAAGAACACAGGGTTGGGGTGATGGTTTCTGGATGATTCAAGAGCTCCTATGAGAATCTACTGTCACCACTGATGTGATAGGAGGTGGCGCTCAGGCAATAATGTGAGTGATGGGGAGTGACACAAATACAGATGAAGCTTCTACCCCTCTGCCCACTGCTCACCTCCTGCTGTTCCACCCAGTTTCTAACCAGCCAGGAGGTCACATTACTGGTCCCTGGCCTGGCGATTGGGGAACCCTGCTACAGACAACATCTGTGATACTTTTAAATCTCATCTGTTTATATGGGCATGTTCTTTCCATCATAACTATTGGTCTGACAGAGACCAGGCACCGTAAGGTCTAAAGGTCTGGGATCCTACGAGTTAGGATTGAGAAGCAGCATTTTTTTGGGTCCTCTAAGAAGGCTGAGTGCCAAAGAATTGAGCCTTCAAGCTGTGGTGCTGGAGAAGACTCTTGAGAGTCCCTTGGATGGCAAGGAGATCAAAACAGTCCATCCTAAAGGAAATCAACCCTGAATATTCATTGGAAGGACTGATGCTGAAGCTGAAGCTCCAATCCTTTGGCCACCTGATGCGAAGAGCTGACTCACTGGAAAAGACCCTGATGCTGGGAAAGACTGAGGGTAGGAAGAGAAGGGGAGGGTGTGAGAAAGGAGGAGCTGGTTGGATGGCATCACTGACTCAATGGACATGAGTTTGAGCAAACTCTGGAAGATGGTGAAGGACCAGGAAGCCTGGCGCTCTGCAGTCCATGGGGTCACAGAGAGGTGGACACAACTTAATAACTGAACAATGACAACAAGGGGGATTGTGCCTCATTTCCTTGAGACAGGTCTGATCGAGTTAGTCCATCCATCTTTGGCCACTTGCTAAACAGCAGCCTTTTCACTTAGGGTCTGATCTTATGGTAGCCTTTGTAATCTTTGTAAACCTTCTTGGAAAGCCACTCAGAAAACAATGCTCATAGTTTCAGCTCCTAGGCCCACAGTAGCTTTATTCCAAAAGTGGGTTCCACGGAAGCTCCTTAACAAGTCACCTACCTGGGGTACTTCGTGTTTGCTGTCAAACTCAACATGCTGTTGGATCCCATTTCTTCTGAAGAACAAACTACATAATCACCCATATTATTGTTGTTGAGGTTTAATCACTAAGTTGTGTTTGACCCTTTTGCAAGCCCATGGACTGAAGCCCACCAGGCTCCTCCATCCATGGGATTTCCCAGGCAAGAATACTGGTGTGGGTTGCCATTCCCTTCTCCTGGGGCTCTTCTCAACACAGGGATCGAACCCACGGCTCCTGCATTGGCAGGTGGATTCTTTATATCACTGAGCCACCTGAGAAGCCCCAGAGCAACAAGGTTGATGGCAAAGTAGAGGCAATGCAATTAAACAAGAGTCACACATAAGATGGCGGGAGGGGGGCTCTGGCTTCAACAGTAGCCACTTTGTGGCTCTTGGCTGGTAAACTCACACAATAATGTGCTTTAGGTGATATGACTCACAGTGGACATCTCTGGGCAGGATTTCAGATAACATGACGATGCATGGGAACGTAGCATGCAAACATACACCAGGACCACCTGCAACTGCCGTCTCAGAGTTTCTAAAGTGGAACAAGCTATATGCCACAGGCATATGGCTCTTGCTTGGTTCCAATAAGGAACTCAAGAAGTGCTGAATGAAATGCAAAAGTGAACCCCAACAACCGGCCCTCCCTAGTACCAGAAAGCTGAAAACCACTTCTGGTCACCATCCCTAGCAAGCCCAGCCTTTTTGGAAGGTGGGGTTAAGGGCTGGTGGGTAGGTGAAAGGTCTGACTGGTTCAGCCAACTATATGGATGTTGCAACTCCCTCTCTGCCCCAGCTTGAGAAAGACCATTACTGCAAGTACATTTTCAAAGGCAAGATATATTACTAGCAAGCAGAGGTATTGTTTTTAGCGCCAGAGACATTTGGAATTTCAATGTTACATCTGCAGTTACTAGATGGGGTCTTTGGCTCTGGTCTCACAGGGGAAGGAGAAGTGGTTTGAAGTAGGATCTGCAGTTGGTACCCAAGAGTGCCTTATGTGGTGCCACTCCCCTCCCCAATATAGATGTATTGAAACATACAAATCTCATTTAAAAACTCATCTTTCCCCCCTTTGGAAGAAAACGAAAAATAGGGGAGTTAGCAGTTTTCAGCAGAGTACCCTTAGCCTCCAGTCAGGTAATCAAATGGCAAGAGAAGGTGGGATGAGAGCTTCCCTAGGAGGGGTGAAGAAAGGAGTGGATGCCCAAGAGTGACGGAGGATGCACACGGCCGCCACTGCTGCTTTTCAGGGGGTCGGGGGACGGGAAGGGACACAACCCTTCAAGGAGCAGACTGCCCCAGAACAAAGAGGACTGACCACATGCAGGCATCATGGAGAGGCATAATGGGTTGGGGGGAGAGAGAAAAAGAAAATGATTTAGAAATCCCATGTCTTTCTAACACGGGGCCCTGCTCAAAGATACATTTCTGTTCCTTTGTTTCAAGATCTGCATCAGTACCTAGATGAGGCCAAGCTCAGCTTTTAAGCAAGAATCCATGAGATGAACCTGCCTGCTAAATACTCTCAATTAACATCACTCGGGAAAACTGGAAACATGGCAGTTGTCTGCAGGTCATACTATGAGAACCTGAACTCCCTTTAAAGTGCAAAATAAAACAAACAAAAAGGCATATGGCAGAAGGAGGGGAGCTGTGAGTCCTCGACTATGAAGTGAAGTGTTAGTCCCTCAGTCGTGTCTGACTCTCTGTGATGCCATGGACTGTAGCCCACAGGGCTCCTCTGTCCATGGAATTCTCCAGGCAAGAATACTGGAGTGGGTAACCATTCCCTTCTCCAGGGGATCCTTTCTGATCCAGGGATCGAATCCGGATCTCCTGCATTGAAGGGAGATTCTTTACCATCTGAGCCACCAGGGAAGCCCATTCTTGACTGTAGTCCATTCTGAAATCCAGGATCACTGTCAAACAAGCTAACCAGCCTTACCTAGGATTTGGTGAGAAGAAAAACTCAGCAAAACATGCAAACATGGCAGCTAACCCATTTAGAACTCATGTATTTCCCTTCCCTCCACTGGAGGAGGTAGGAAGGTGATGACTTTTGAGTAGGCAAAGGCATCTCGGATCACAGACGCTGTAAGGCTGGAGACCCCCAGGGAGACACAAACCCAACGCTGCCAAATAGCAACCTTCAGAAATCACCTTCTCGGGCCATAAAGACTCCTTTATTCCGTGGCTTGATTTGCTATTGATTTAAGGCTCTTCTTCATACTGATGCAGAAAAACATTTTATTTTCTCAGATGTAAGTAGGAGGAAGCCTGTCTGGGAAAAGTAAGGGGAGTCTGTCATGCAGAGCGATGCCACCATCCAAAGGGAGCTGAAAGGAAGGGCTTTCTCTTGCATCCCTAAATACCTACAGGGAAAATTTCTTTTTCGCCATGGCCCCATGGCATGTGGGATCATAGTTCCTTGACCAGGGATAAATGTGTGCCACCTGCACCTCCTGCCAAGCAGGAGATACACAGGAGATGCAGGTTTAATCCCTGGGTTGGGAAGATCCCCTGGAGAAGGGAATGGAAACCCACTCCAGTATTCTTGCCTGGGAAATCCCACGAACAGAGGAGCCTGGTGGGCTACATTCCAAGGAATCATAAATGAGTTGGACATGACTGAGCGACTAAACGGTAACAACCCCTGTCACGGATGCTCAGTGGATCGCCAAGGAAGTCCCTACAATTTCTAAATATGTCTAGCTTCCTCTATATCAGGAACTTATCATCAGGCAACTCTGGATCCATAATGGGCATCAGCAACGTAGACTCCATGTAATGAAGCAAGAAGCTATGTTTAAATGTGTATCCTCTCCTCTGGGGAGAAGTCGCTTCACTTTCATTAGACTCCGAGGATTCTGAGACTCTCCAAATGAAGATATATTCAAGATATCTTAAATCATCATCTTAGCAAACCACAGAGATCTTCTGTACCTCCCACAGGGGTGAATCTTATGCAGACCTGTTTCCCCAAAGGAGAAAGCTTACAGACACGTCAACCCTGAACTCAGACTTTAAAACATTCAAGGACACCCAGGAACCAGAATAAGAATGTTCTGAAGACAATACCAAGTTTTTTTTTTTTTTTTCCTCTTTTGGCATGTGGGATGTTAGTTCCCCAACCAGGGGTTGAACCTGCACCCTCTGTAGTGGAAGCACAAAGTCTTAACCCCTGGGCTGCCAGGGTTTCAGGAGTCATGATCCTTCCCACATCTATGAACACACATTCTTGTGTAAGATCTGGAGTCAAGGGGCTTTCACTAACACACAAAGGACAGAATGCACTGCTCCCTTCCACGCTTTTCACAGGGTTTGACACACAATAGACGCTCAATAAACCCTGTTGGTTAATATTCATGAATAAAACCCTGTTGATTAATAAACACAAATAAACGAGTGAATGAATGAGTGAATGTGAGACCCAATGAAGCGCTTCTAAGAAGCCTTCATGGTAAAGAAGTATCTCTGGAGCTGACTTCCCAGGCTCTGGGTCCTTGCTGGCCTCCAAGGACACAGAAAAGATAAAAAGGGTGAGTGAGGAGAAGCCCTGGGAGAAAGCTACCCCATAAATACAAGGTATTGTTATTTTTATTTTTATTGGTGCCTCTCCTGCCTTCAGGGGAGGAGGGAACGTATGTGAATACGGCTAATTTTCTGCTTGACTCCAGACACATTCTAAATTACTGAGCCACATTTTGTTTTAAATTGACTAATAAAGAAATCTCACACCCCACACCATTTCCCATTTTCTTGGGTCGTTTAATGTTCCCACCCTTCTCCAGGGGCTCAGTGCTTTTTCCCCCCTGGGATCTGGGTTGGGTAAAGGCTGAATGGGGGTTTGATACATTACCACCTTTGTCTCTTTTCTCTCTGCCTCTCTTTCTGTCTGTCTGTCTGCTTCTCTTTGTCTCTCTTTCTCTCTTAATTGCCCTGATCACAGCACAAATATTATCCTGATTCAGATACCTTGCCTTTATGCTCACTTACAAAAAAAAATTGTCCAGCTTTTTGCTTTCCCCTACATAAAAATAAATGGAAAACATTTTGCAAATGTCAAATGCTATATAAAAGGAAAAATATGAAGGACACTGGACACATAAACAATAATACTAATGACAAATTTTGCCTCTCCGAAAGCATTCTCTGCCACCCAGTTCCAATTCTGGAGTTTTATCTCAAGGGTCAGAAACCAGTTATATCATAAGTAGAAATGGATTCTCACAGAAAAAATACTCTCCCAATGTGTCAGCAGATGATGTTAAAGAGGAAAAAAGAAAAACAAAAGAAAATTACTCAGGAGTGAGCATTTTTTTACATGCATGCATTCATTCAACACTTTTTTTTTACCTCCAAACTTTAAACTGTTTATTTTGAATTGGGGTACAGACGATTAACAATGTTGTGATTATTCCAGATGAACAGCAAAGGGACTCAGCTATACATATACAAATATCCATTCTCCCCCAAACCCCTTTCCCATCCAGGCTGGCATATAGCACTGAGCAGAGTTCCATGTGCTATACAGTAGGTCCTTGTTGGTTATCCATTTTAAATACAGCAGTGTATATATGACCTTCCCAGATTCCCTAACTATCCCTTTCCCCTCGTAACCATAAGTTTGTTTTCTAAGTCTGTGAAACTCTTTCTATTTTATAAGTAAGTTCATTTGCATCATTTCATTTTAGATTTCACATTTAAGGGATATCATATGATATTTCTCCTTCTTTATCTGACTTCCTCTAGGTTCACTCATGTTGCTGCAAATGGCATTATTTCATTCATTTTAAATGGCTGAGAATTTAGCCATTTAACAAAGAATGTTCAAACTACTGCACAACCCTACACATCTCACAAGCTAGCAAAGTAAAGCTCAAAATTCTCCAAGCCAGGCTTCAACAGTACGTGAACCGTGAACTTCCGGATGTTCAAGCTGGTTTTACAAAAGGCAGAGGAACCAGAGAACAAATTGCTAACGTCCGCTGGATCATCGAAAAAGCAAGAGAGTTCTAGAAAAACATCTACTTCTGCTTTATTGACTATGCTAAAGTCTTTGACTGTGTGGATCACAACTGTGGAAAATTCTGAAAGAGATGGGAATACCAGACCACCTGACCTGCCTCCTGAGAAATCTGTATGCAGGTCAAGAAGCAACAGTTAGAGCTGGACGTGGAACAACAGAACGGTTTCAAATTGGGACAGGAGTACATCAAGGTTGTATATTGTCACCGTGCTTATTTAATTTATATGCAGAGTACCTCATGCAAAATGCTGGGCTAGATGAAGCACAAGTTGAAATCAAGATTTCCAGGAGAAATATCAATAACCTCAGATACGCAGATGACACCACCCTTATAGCAGAAAGTGAAGAAGAACTAAAGAGCCTCTTGATGAAAGTGAAAGAGGAGAGTGAAAATGTTGGCTTAAAACTCAACATTCAGAAAACTAAGATCATGGCATCTGGTCCCATCACTTCATGGCAATTAGACAGGGAAACAATGGAAACAGTGAGAGACTTTATTTTTCTGGGCTCCAAAATCACTGCAGATGATGACTGCAGCCATGAAATTAAAAGATGTTTGCTCCTTGGAAGAAAAGCTATGATCAACCTAGACAGCATATTAAAAAGCAGAGACATTACTTTGCCAACAAAAGTCCATCTAGTCAAAGCTATGTTTTTCCAGTAGTCAGGTATGGATGTGAGAGTTGCACTATAAAGAAAGCTGAGCGCCAAAGAATTGATGCTTTTTTTTGCTTTTTTTTTAATTTCTTTTTTTTATTTTATTTTTTAATTTTACAATATTGTATTGGTTTTGCCATATATAAACATGAATTCACCACAGGTATACACGTGTTCCCCATCCTGAACCCTCCTCCCTCCTTCCTCCCCATACCATCCCTCTGGGTTGTCCCAGTGCTTTTGAACTGTGGTGTTGGAGAAAACTCTTGAGAATTCCTTGGACTGCAAAGAGATCAAACCAGTCAATTCTAAAAGAAATCAGACCTGAATATTCATTGGAAGAACTAATGCTGAAGCTGAAACTCCAATACTTTGGCCACCTGATGCGAAGAACAGACCCATTTGAAAAGACCCTGATGCTGGGTAATATTGAAAGCAGAAGGAGAAGGGGATGACAGAGGATGAGACGGTTGGATAGTATCAATGACTCGATGGACATGAGTTTGAGCAAGCTCCGGGTGTTGGAGATGGACAGGGAAGCCTGGTTTGCTGTAGTCCATGGGGTCGCAAAGAGTAGGGCACGACTGAGTAACTGAACTGAACTGAAATGGCTGAGTAATATTCCATTGTATACATGTACCACGTCTTTTTAATACACTCCTGTGTTGATGGACATTTAGCATTCAACACTTTTGAATGTGTTGTGCCCCAGGCGGCATGGCTGTTGGGAATACAATGTACAAAACCATGGATATTTTGGTCCCTGCCCAGATGCAAAGGGCTAAGTGAGGGAAACAGACAGTAAGTTCACAGGATTGTTAAATAAGAGGACAGCCTATCATGGGTCCTGAATCACAGTGTTCCGTTGATAGCAGAGCAGGTAAGGGAAAGGCTAAAGTCCAGGAAAGAGCCAGTCACATGGAGGATAGCATTGGGAAGAGCACACACAAATTCTTGGAGGTTAAAACAAAGCAAAACAAAACAAAACAACAACAACAACAAACCTTGAGGTGTTCCAAGAACAGTCAGGAAGCAAGAATGAGGAACCGGAACTGGTGGGGAAAAGGACAGATACTGATATCACAGAGGAACCTCAGAACTGTTCTTGCCACACGGGCATGGCAACAAGTCTGGATTTCTTCCTCAGTGAAATGGATATCCAGTGAAGCATTTTAAGGGAGCGGGGAGGACCTGATGGGATTTATTACTTTAAAAGGTCACTCTGGCTGCAATATGGAGCATAGAAAGGAGAGAACAGAAGTGCCAGCAAAGTGTCCAGTTAGGAGCCTAGTACCATCACCCAGGGGAAGGCTGATGGAGGCTCTGCCCAGGTAGGTGGCAGAGGGGATGAGGGCGACCTGGACCAGGACTTGCTGGTGAGTTGGGCATTGAGAAAAGGGGAAGAAGGGGACCAGGGGGATGACAGTAGCACCTCTCTTTGAAACATCTGGAAGCCTTAGATCACTTTAAACATATCCATAGCGCAGATGGCATTGATCTTTATTACCACGTGGTCCTTTACCAGGTGAGGGAGAGTCATAAATCTCTCTTTGGCCCCTAAAAGGATTCCTGACTCCCTCTAGCAAAATTATGGGCTTCCCAGGCTGCTCAGTGGAAAAGAATCCACCTGCCAGTGCAGGAGATGTGGGTTCGATCCCTGGGTCAGGAAGATTTCCTGGAGAAGGAAATGGCAACCCACCGCAGTATTCTTACCTGGGAAATCCCATGGACAGAGGAGCCGGGTGGGATACAGTCCATGGGGGTCACAAAAGAGTCAGATATGGCTTAGTGACTAGACAACAACTATTTATATCTCCATGCTCTTTGCTTTCACTGAAGCCTGCATACTTCTCCCTTGTATTCTCTCTCACAAAGTTCATTAAAGAAGTGTCTGGTAAGTTCTCTTGGCTGTCTCCCTAGCTGGCTTCTGAAAGTCCCTCAGAGATGGAGCTGTCCCTATCTTGGTCGACAAATATTCCCGGAACCAAGCACTGTGTCATGCCTCCCGCGGGTGCATTGAAACAAACAAATCTTGGATGTGAAGAGGAGCCCTGAAATTAACTCTCTGAGTCTTCAGAAGATGAAGGACAGGAAGCAATTCAAACCCAGACTGAACACCCACCGATGGTTTCCCTGTCTCCTCACAAGGATCCTCCCACTCCTCCCTCAGCCGACTGCAAGTCTAGACCCAGCATCCGCAGAAAGCCGGAGCCACGGGATGCGATGACTCACCATCAGGAAGCCACTCACTGGGAGTCCCCGGGGTGAGCTGAGGGTGGCTTCCCGCAGGGCCCTGCCAGGCAAGGGAGGTCTCACCCTCCCTCCCAACTGCAGTTCATCCTCTCTCTCCCTCCCACTTCCACCTCGGGCTCCAAGACACTTAGAAACTGCGCTTGAGCTTCTTTTGGAAATCTCCATCTCCACGCTTCTATCTCCATCTCTTTCTCCCTGTTTACCTCTATCCCTCCCGTCCATTGAATGGTGGGGCCCTTCCCAGTTTTACAACTGAGGCCAAGGTCCCCTGAGGCCCTTTTGAAAACACATTTCACAAAAGAGGTCCATAAAACCCTGCTGCTGGCAATCCTTCAAGATATATGGCTCTTCGGGAAGCCCAGGCACTAGTGGGAAAGAACATGCCTGCCAATGCAGGAGACATAAGAGACACAAGTTCGATCCTTGGGTTGGGGAGATCCCCTGGAGGAGGGCAGGGCAACCCACTCCAGTATTCTTGCCTGGAGAATCCCATGGACAGAGGAGCCTGGAGGGCTACAGTTCATGGGGTCGCCAAGAGTTGGACACGACTGAAGTGAGCCAGCCAGGCTTTTATGATCATACAAACTAAACACGTTGGACAGTTCAAGACTACCTTTCCTTAAATACCTGCCAATCCACGTCCCCATCATCCACTCCTAATTTTAATCATTATTGTATGGGATATGACTCTGAGAAATTCTATTCTACAGGTTTTAGATGGGCACTGTTAATTTAGATGTTTTCCCAAAAATGCCTAAAAAGATACCACAAGCTTCATCTTTTCATTAAAAAAATAGGATACCCTCCCCCAATGAATGAGTGGTGAATAAGAGAAGGTGAAGAGGAGATGGCATTTAAGCTAAGTTGTAAAACTGAGAAGAAACCCACCTTTCAGTGAATGCCAGGAATAGAGAGCGAGAGGGAAAAGTGATGGAGAGAGAGATGGAGATGGAGATGGAGATGAAGGTGGGGATGGAGGAGGTGCAGCTGGCGCTGACGCTGGAGATGACCAACCTTTCCAACGCCCTGAAGACCTGGTGGTGATCTTCTCCCAGGTGCTTCGTGTCCTTCTGCCATCTCCACTGGCACATTTAATCACAGCCACACTCATTTCAGCCCTTCTTTTCAGGATGCTGTCTTTATCTTTCCCTTTCTCCATATCCAAAACCTTTACAGGCTGATACCATCCTTAGCATCTCGTTTCCTTATCACCTGCTCACTCCTTAATACCTGGACATGTGTCTCCCTCCACACTCAACTGAAGAAGCCCCCTCAAAGGTCAACACCAAACTCTTTACTTTCAAATCCAATCAAGTTATGCCTCACCCTTTGACATCTTCACAGCTGTTGACTGTTACCATCTCAACATTCTTAAAACTTTCTCCTTTCCTTGGCTGCTTTGCCCAAGCCTTCTCCTGAAACTGACCCTGGTTTACACATGTTGCAGCTCCTCCCCTTACCAGAGCTAATAAAAATAGCAGTGGTAGAAGTCATCTTACTTTACTCAGCATATATAATATGCCAGGCACTGTGCTGAGTCTCTTACAAATCTGGCTGCAAACTCTTTGGATCTACTGATTTAGGACTTTTGTCCCAGTGTTTTTCTCTTGCTTTCATCACTCAGGATGCAGGAAAGACCATCACTGTCTTTGGTCTCAAGATGAGGAAGAGAGAGTAGGGGAGGTGGTCATCGAGGGGTACTGAGAGCCAGGGCAGAAAGGCAATGCTTCCTGGAAGAACCTTTAGCTTTTGTTCTGCATGGAGAGTGGGGATGTCTCTACTGGAAATTGAAAGATTGGAAGAGAAAGAAAAGAGGGATGGAGGGAAGGAAAGAGAGAGATGTATTTCACACAGATTATAACAGAGATTCCCAGACACTTGTAAGAGGATTGAAGTCTCTGGGTTTCACAAGCAGCAGAGACCTCCAAAAGGAAATGGGCATATGGTCCCACCTCCCACCAAATATTTAAACCACAAGTTTATGCCCTGAAGAAATGCAATCTGTGTGTTGAGAAGATAAGCACAGTGATGTTCAGGAAATGTATCCCTCTCTTCCTCACCTCTAACCATGTGAGAGTCTGGACCCTTTGCTTCATAAAGATTATAGTTCCTGCCCATGAAGTGGAAATGAGGATGGGGATAAAATGACTTTTATTTGAAAACAACACAGAAATATGCCCCCTCGTGCACAATTGACTTTATGAGCATGGATTCACACAGGCATTCAGTCTCTCCTTTAATCCTTACAACATCCTGTACTTTCAGCATCCTTGCCTCCGTGTTGCCAACATGAGAATGCTGTCTCAGAAAGGTTCCCTGATTTGCCCATGTGACAAAGTGGCAAAGTCAAGATACACAGATTATCTGCCGCCAACATCCTTGACCTGAGTCACTACGTCTTAAGAGTCAAAGACCCCGTGTGCACTCTCTCGCTTTTTTCCCCCTATATCTTCTCTCTCAGTAATCTTTCTGTCTCTCATGACTCCAGGTACTCATTTTGCTATGATCTTGCCAAGTCTCATCCTCATATCTTACTCTTTCCATTAGCATTATCTGATGACCTATGTGAGTCAACAGTGTCTCCCCCACTGCCAGGCCATGCTTCAAACTTCTGAGTCATCCTTCTCTCAAAACATCACTTCTTGACTAAGACGAAGGCTTTGGAGGCAAACTTCGTTGTTATTATTTAGTTGCTAAGTCATGTCTGACTCTTTTGCAACCCCATGGACTGTAGTCCACCAGACTCCTCTATCCAGGGATTTTCCAGGCAAGAATACTGCAGTGGGTTGCCATTTCCTTCTCCAGGAGATTCTCCCAACCCAGGGATCGAATCTGCATCTCCTGCATTGGCAGGCGGATTCTTTACCACCTGGGAAACCCTGGAGATAATCTACTAGTGAAAATTTCAGCTCTTCTTCTGTGATGTTGGGCAAGTTACTTAGCCTCTTTCTGCCCACATGTCCTCATTTTTAAAACCACAAACACAGCAGCTACTGCACTGGCACATTTACATATTAAATTAGGTAATGCATAATGACCTAATTATGTATTAGAAAGCAAAACATTTAGAAATCGACCTGGCAAATGATAGATATGCGGGGGGAGTAGCTCAGTGGTAAAACACATGCCTAGCATGCATGAGGCTCTGGGTTCAGTCCCCAGCACCTCCACCAGGCTTCCATAGATGAAACTCAGTAAAGATGCTCAGTAAAAAATAGCCAGAAGTGTCTCTGCAAAATAGCTTTTGAGCCCCTGCATATTAATTTGGAAATGGAATAGATCCTTACTCTTTTCACTCTAAATCTTCACAGGGAATTGTCCATCTTGTCACTTGCCTTGGTTTTGTACTGTTATTCCTTTGGGTTAAGTTGCTCTTGTCAAATATCAGGGTTTTACCATGAAACCTATCCCTGAACTTCCTCCCAATTCTTTGTGGTGATCATAATAGGTTTCCCAAAGCCATAACCCCCCCACCCTGATTACTTCCCAGTGTGAACCAGAGGCATCAGCATAGCTGAGTAAAGATGAGACTTTGCAGCTGGACTCAGATGTACTTGGAGCCCTGCTCAGTCAGGCTTCAGCTACTTAATCTTGAGTGCATGCTCAGTCACTTAGTCATATCTGACTCTTCCACAACCCCAGGGACTGTAGCCCACCAGGTTCCTCTGTCCATGGGATTTTTCCAGGCAAGATTACTGGAGTGGGTTCCCCTTTCCTACTATAGGGGATCTTCGTGACCCAGGGGTCGAACCCGAGTCTCCTGCATCTTTTGTATTGGCAGCCAAAGACTTCATCGCTGAGCCACCTGGGTGGCCCTATTTAATCTCAGACACGTTATTTAACCTTTCTGGATCTAACCTTCTTGTTTGTAAAACAGGGGTAATACTAGTATGGCGTAGTAAAAATACTAAGTTTATCTTCAGTTTCCACAAGGAGATCAAACTAGTCAATCCTAAAGGAAATCAACCCTGAATATTCATTGGAAGGACTGATGCTGAAACTGAAGCTCTAATATTTTGGCCACCTGATGCAAAAAGCCGACTCACTGGAAAAGACCCTGATGCTGGGAGAGACTGAGGGCAGGGGGAGAAAGAGATGACAGAGGATGAGATGGTTGGATTGCCTCACTGACTCAACGGACACGAGATTGAGCAAACTCTGGGGGATAGTAAAGGACAGGGGAGCCTAGCATGCTGCAGTCCATGAGGTCACAAAGAGTTGGACATGACTTAGTGATTGAACAACAACAATGTTCAGCTTCTACCGAGAAGACTGAATTGTAAGCCTTTTTCAGGGAACTAGGGCTGTGGTGACCAGTTCTGGCCAGTGGATCATGAGGGGAAGCAAAAAGCATCAGAGCAGGTCTTTCCCCGGCAGTAAACTTTGCACAAGAGAGAAATAAGCTATTGCAGCATTAACCCCTGTAGTCATAGACTGCTGCCTCCATTTCAGAATTTAGGATATCCAGACTAGCACTAACTACTTCCCTACTTGATAACGATCCTCCTCTCCAGGATGGTCCAAGAGACATTTCCCTAATGATGGAACCGTTTGACATCTGCAGGATCCAATATGGCAGCCACCAGTCACATGGGGCCATTGAAGGCTGGCTAGTGTGACTGACAAATTTAATTTTGAAGTTTATTTCATTTTAATTAATTTAGATGCAAATAGCCCCCATGGCTGCTGGCTACCACACTGGCCAGCTCAGCAGAACTGTATTCTGTTCCTTGGAAATGCCAAGCTCTCCAGAGTCCTGAGGTTTTTCTGCTGGCCATGGAAAACCATTTAGAGCCAGCCTCTACCTTTTCAATTCTCACTTTGCAGGCATTCAGTCTCTCCCTCAGTTCAGTCGCAAATATTGCTTCAGCAACACCATGTTACTTCTTCAGGCTTAAAAGGAACAGAGCTACAATTTATAGAAAGTGCACATAAGCAAGAAAAGGCATGCAATTGCTACTGATGCTTATTTCCAGATCGAAAGGCAATTCCAAAAGCCTAACGCAGATGAACATGTGTGCTAGATATGAAATAGAACAAATAGAACTTTCTTGGAGCTATTCTAGAGTCAAACTACCTGAAAAGGCAAAGCCACAGTTCAGAAGTCCAGACTAAGCGGAATGAGGCCTTTGGAATAATTACATGCTGTTAATTGAAAAATGTTAATCATGTCATATTAGGAAGAAGACAGGGTTAAATTGGTAAAATTTCAATTCACTTAGGCCTTATCTCTTGTTGGAATGAACCAGATGATTAATCCTCAATATTCTTCTGGGATGTGGAGAACAGCAGCAATTAAATTAACAACTACAAAGTTTATGCTCAGAGATTCAAAAATGAAAGAGGGAAATGCTTTCATTTTTCACAAGTTGTTACCTTAATTATCTTCTTATTGCTCTGTCTCTTTTTCCTCATTACAAAAACACACCCCTTCGTACTCACAGATCCCTTTAATTTGCTGTAGCTCAGTAACAGTATAAGAAATGTCATCAGAGATACAAACTCATAAATCTTACTTTGTGCCTGCTCCTTGAAAATAAATTGTTTTGCTGTGCCTAGTCTCAGGGTTCATTCCAGAAAGTGCTGACAAGTTTCCACTTCCCTACAAATAACCAATAATCTGAGTGTCTGTAAACGTTATGTACATGCGGAGTTACTTTATCACTTTAATCCAACAGCACCCCCACCACCAACAAAAATTCCTTAGGAAAATAGGCTGCAACTTAATTGGTCAACTTTATGAAAGATGATATGGAAAGAGAACAAGGTGGTAATTCAGGAAATAAAAACTCAGATCGAAACTTCTGACTCCCCTGGTGGCTCAGTATTAAAGAATCCACCTGTCAGTGCAGGAGACATGGGTTCAATCCCTGATCCAGGGAGATTCACATGACACGGACCAAGTAAGCCCATGCACTGCAACTCCCGAGGCTGTTTTTAGAGCCCCCAAGCCCTAAAGCCCATGCTCTGCAACAACAGAAGCCATGGCCGAAAAGCCCCTGACTAGAGAGCAGCCCCTGCTAGCCACAACTAGAGAAAAGCCCTTGCAGCAACTAAGACCCAGCACAGCCAAAAACAAATAAGTAAATAAATAAAGTAATTTAAAAACCCTGAAACTTCATTTTCTATCATGCTCACTGTACAGACATGAAAATGGGCATACAGGAAGTCTATATTACAAATGCAAACCTCTAAAATCTTCTTTCTTTCTTTATTTCTGCACGCATTTCCCCCCAAATGAGCACTCTCCTTTGTCAGTGGAGGAATCCAACTTTGTGAAGATCAGAGAATTCAAATCCCTTGGAATGCAGCTAATGAAAATTGGAAAAAAAAAAAGATAAATGCAACTGCAACCATCATAAAGCAAGCATGCTGTCTCACGGTGATTGAACAGGTCCCCTGACATACGTGCATTCAACCTGTAACAATCACAAACCCTACCTGCATGTCACGTGTTCTTTCAAATCAGAAGCCCCATTTGCCAGTTTAGCACAGCCTACCAGCCCTGGATACCAGACAACACAATAAGGAAAGTGGTTTTAATGGTCAGGATTTCCAAGTAGGGTCTTTTCTTTTCTTCAGAAAAAAAAAAAAAAAAAAAAATCATTTTCTGGCCAGAGCAGGAGAAGCGGTGAGGAATTAATGACATAATTAAGAAAATTAGTGATTTGGAAACTGTGAATGAGATGAAAAAAAAAAAAAAAAAGCAACCCTACCACAAAACCCTGGGCTGAAAAAGCAATGCAATCAAATGATCGTGAGTCCAAAATGGGAAATGCATGAGAACGTATCAATAATTGAGGGCACCACATCCTCAATGCCTGAAGAAGTAACCGCCATCACTGTAAATCCTCTCTCAGACTGATGTTAAAGTCTTTGACGGTTATATATACTAGGGCAGTATCATCATTTAGTCTACTTTCTGAATTTCCGAAGTTTCATAGCAAAATGTCACATCCCCAGAGAACATCCTCACAACAAATTATTAGCCTGGCTCTATTGATCATCACCCAAATGGCAAAAATCTCAATAAATTTCATCTGGACCTTTACTGAAACCTCAAAAATGTATTACACACTCTCTGCTGACCACCGTTTTTATGATCGCTATTGTATTTGCAGGGCAGTCAATTTTATACAGCATAACAAACTGCCAAGTGGTAACGCGATTCCCTCCATTATGGAGGCCCGTGTATTAAATTTAGTGAGGCACAATATCAGACTTCAAATATTGCAAGGCTTAGAATTGAATGCCGCAGAGCCTAATGTGATCAATCCGACAAATACACTGACATATTAAGTAGCAGCTCATGTATTCATATTGGGAACTGATGCTGTTTTTTCTTTTTTCTGTTTAGCTGTATATTTTTTCGGATTAGCCATGATATTTCAAAATGAGCATTCTGCTTGGCAGTACAAGGGAACTGACAGCCAAGCAGCTGAGTGAGTGGGTCCCTACATTTCTTTCACGGCAGATCAATTATTACTTTTCTTAATGATGTGCTATTATAGGTAGAATGAAAGTGCAAGCATGATGGTGAAAAATACCATTTTTAAAATGATATTTATCCATTCTCTTGTGCCTTCCACCAACGTAAGTAAACTTTAAAAAAATATTTTTAGGCCTTGAGTTGTATGGAAGGTTTCTTAGGCTTTCATCAGATGAATCCCTTCTGGCTTTAAATTAAGATAAGAGTTGCTTTCTCTGCTCTCTTTTGTCATTGATTTTATTGCAACAGGAACAGTCAAAAGTACTGGGTTTTGTTTAAAAATCTCACTCTTATTCTAAGGATAAGAATCTTAACCACTTAATCGTAACCATCTTAACCACTTCTTTTTTGGAAAACATGAGTTGCAGTATTCTTCACCCGAATTTGTGTGGTGGGAGAAGACTCTTGAGAGTACGTTGGACAGCAAGGAGATCCAACCAGTCCATCTTAAAGGAAATCAGTCCTGAATATTCATTGGAAGGACTGATGCTGAAGCTGAAACTCCAATACTTTGGCCACCTGATAAGAAGAGCCGATTCATGGGAAAAAGACCCTGATGCTGGGGAAAAAATGAAGGCAAAAGGAGAAAGGGGCAGCAGAGGATAAGATGGTTAGATAGAATCACCAATGAAATGGACATGAATTTGAGCAAACTCTGGGAGATAATGAAGGATAGGGGAGCCTGGTGTGCTGTAGTCCATGGGGTCGCAGAGAGTGGGACACGACTTAGTGACTGAACAACAGTGACTGCAAATTTCACAGAAACATGGAAACCAGAGCCTGAAAACTGAATATCTCAACAGCCAAAACTTGTCAAGTTTACTGTCCATGGCTTAGAGATAAAACAATATTTTTGCCAAAAAAATATTTGGCAATACTAATACAATATTGTAAAGTTTAAAAATAAAATAAAATTAAAAAAAAAAAGCAAATAAAAGAAAACAGCTAGGAAAAAAAAATACATTTCTTGCATGAGTTACCTAGAATTTTAAAAAATGCATGTTCTTTCTTCTCCTCTGCCCTCTAACACCACAAGAATACGGATGGTTCTAAACCCTCCTCCAGGTCATGAATTCATGGATCAAAAGTTGTCTGTTTCCTTCATCCAGATTATAATATCAAAAACTACTTTTGCAATAATGAGGTCACTCTTGAGAGCCAAGAAAATACCAGGGTGCAGAAGAACTAAGTGTTTTTTTTTTTTTTCTTTTTTTTTCTTCTGACTCTAGTCTGCAAATTCAACAGAATCACCAGAAAAAAAAGATCTCATGTTAAAAATTGAGATGCTAGGGCTCATTCCAAGATTTCTGATTTGCAGTGTCTTAGGTGGGGCTCAGGGATTCGGATGTCTTGCCTGTATTCTGAGATTCTGCTAAGATAACTGCTGTAAGGGTGTGGTCCTTAGCCTTGGTGGCTTATTTCATTAATACAGTTTATCAGTTCAGTCGCTCAGTGGTATATAACTCTTTGTGACACCATGGACTGCAGCATGCCAGGCTTTCCTGTCCATCACCAACTCGTGGAGCTTGCTCAAACCTACATCCATCCAACTATCTCATCCTCTGTCGTCCCCTTCTCCTCCTGCCTTCAATCTTTCCCAGCATCAGGGTCTTTTCCAATGAGTCAGGTCTTCGCATCAGGTGGCCATACAATTTATGAATGGGGTGAATCCAGATACCACACTAAAGGACTTTCATTTAGTTGTTCTGGTGAGGGGTTGAGCATCTGTATTTTTTTTTATTATGATGACAAAAATCACATAAAATGGACCATGTTAAGCATCATTCAGTGTCCAATACAGTAATGCTATTAATAATTGAGAAGTGAAAGTGTTGGTTGCTCAGTCGTGTCCGACTCTTTGCAACCCCACAGACTGTAGTCCTCCAGGCTCCTGTGTCCATGGAATTCTCCAGGCAAGAATACTGGAGTGGGTTGCTGTTCCCTCCTTTAGGGGATCTTCCTGACCCAGAGATCAAACCCGGGTCTCCTGCATTGCAGGCAGAAGTCCGAGACACCTGGGAAGCCCTATCAATAATAACTACATGAACATTATCGTGAAGCAGCTCTGTTGCCCTTTCTTTCAAGAATCTGAAACTATCGTCACGACACAGTAACTCTCCATGCCCACCTGCCCCAGCCCCTGGCCACCACTCTTCTAAGCTTTCTGTGTCCATGAATTTGATGGATCTAAGTACCTCAGATAAGTGGCATCACGCAGTACTTGTCTCTGGCTTACTTTTGTGACTGGCTTATTCTACTTAGCACAATGTCCTCATGATTTGGCCATGTTGTAGAATATTACAGGATTTCCTTCTTTTTTAAAGGTGGGATAATACTCCAGTGTATGTGTATCCCACATTGGCCTTATTCATACGTCTATTCACGGTCATTTATGTGGCTTCCACCTCTTGGCTATTGTGAATAAGGCTGCTATGAACACAGGCATGCTGGGCATCAGACTTTTTAAAGGTCCTCAAGTGATTCTGATGTGTAGGCATGGTTAGGAAAGACTTTCCTAAAGTACTGTGAAGCCCCTAATCTCTAGAAATAAGACATGCCCTCTGAAGCTTAGCAGAGGGAAAACTTACATACCATGCATCGATAATTTGTTTATTTATTATTTTTTACTGGGGGATAACTGCTTTAAAATGTTGTGTTGGTTTCTGCTGTACAAGAAAGTGCATCAGCTCCATGTATACATATATCCCCTCCCTCTTGAACCTCTTTCCCATCACACCCCCGATCCCACCGCACCCCCAATCCCACCCCTCCAGGTCATTACAGAGCACTGAGCTGAGTGCCCTGTGCTATACAACAGCCTCCCACCAGTGATCTGTTTTATACCTGGTAGTGTATATACATCAGTGCTACTCTCCCAATTTGTCCCACCTTCCTCTTTCCCTTTCTTCATCCACACATTCCTTCTCTATGCCTGTATCTCTATTCCGCCCTGCAAATAGATTCATCTGAATCATTTTTCTACAAGCATTTTCCCCCCAGAAATCCTACAAATAAAGGTAGTAGAACCACCATGGTTTCCATCCAGCCCAAGTTACTTGATGTGTCCCAGTATACACAAGACAATTAACAGACTTCAGATAAAGCTTGATCCTTCCCAGGTGTGCTAGCAGTAAAGAACCCGCCTGCCAAGGCAGGGGACAAAAGAGACGTGGGTTTGATCCCTGGGTCGGGAAGATCCTTTGGAGGAGGAAATGGCAACCCACTCCAGTATTTTTGCCTGGAGAATCCCGTGGGCAGAAGAGCCTGGCGGGCTACAGTCCATAGGGTTACAAAGAGTCAGACACAACTGAAGCAACTTAGCAAGCAAGACATTAAAAGGTCAATTTGTACAAGAGCCTCTCCTCCAGTGTAGGAGAGACTGCTTTGCTTAGTGTTTGCCAGAAAGAGAAGACCGATCAGATCCAAAGCAGACTCTTTTCAGCCCTCTGTTGCTAGGATGGTACACAGGAAAGATTGCAATGTTCAGAGTCAAGTGAACCTGGGTTCACATCTCAGCTCCAATCACTTACCAGACACGGGCCTGGCACTGAGTGTCTTCAGCCCTCCCTGTCCATTTCCTCAACTAAAAATCAGAAATTATAAAACCTGCCTGAGCAGAAGAGATAAAGTAGCCAGCAGAACTTGACACATGAGTAGCTACTGTCTAAGCAGAAGCTATTATTCTTATGATAAAAAAGAGAATATAATGTCATAGATTTCTACCCTTTAAAATACCCACCTAGTTAGAAATAATTCCAGTGGCTCAGTAGAAAAGAATCTACCAACCAATGCAGGAGATGCAAGAGAGGTGGGCTCAAACCCAGGGTCAGAAAAATCCCCTGGAGAAGGAAATAGCAGCCTACTCCAGTATTCTTGCCTGGGAAATCCAATGGACAGAGGAGCCTGGCAGGCCATAGTCCATGGGGTTGAAAAGGGCTGGATATGACTGAGCAACTACACAACAGCAATTATAAGCACTGTGTCTTCTCCATACAGGACCAACCATAAAACTGAAGGCACTCTTGCTGTACTACTGTCTCCTAATGATCTCTTCTTGGTGACATCCCAGAATTACCTGACAGGTTATTAGTAAGGTGAGGAGACTGGCATGGCTCTTGGGCTCCCCTCTGACTTTCTCCTACTCTTTTAAAATTCACTGACAAAGTAGGGGCACAGGATTCAAAGGGGAGAATTTTGTCAAGAATGGGCTTCTAGAACATTATTATTTTTGTATTAAGCTGTATTTATCAAGGAAAAGAGCACTGGGAATGTCATTGGCTATCCAATCTACATTTCTGTGTTAGACACTACATATTCTTATCAATGTACATTACTTGTACATCAGTGAATAATTATTCATGTAATCATTGACCTACACTTATTATGCATACACTTATTGTGCATACACATACGTACTCTTTCTGAATCAGGTCTATGCTAGGCTTTGGGTTACAGAAATGAATAAGACATAGATGCTGGCTTTGAGGAGCTCATACATACACAAAAGGGTGATTATCGTTAAAAAAAGCATAGTTGATAATATAAATATGCTCAGAAAATTACAGGAGCAATGTGGAAGGGCACCTAATCCATTCAACTAGCTTCAGAATTATGAATCCTCAGAAAATGAAGAAGATTAGAGGAAAAAATGAAAACATTCGGAGTAGATTACATTCCAAACAGAAGGGACCATGTGGCCTAAGGCATGGAGGCCAGGTATAAATGGAAGTAGAAGAATGTATATCCAATTTGGTATTGTTGGCAAATAAAATTTGAGGCGTGAAGTGGAAAACAGTGCAAGTTTCAACTTGCCTTCCAGACATTCATTCATTGTTAATTTATTCATCTATCACCTATCCATCTATGCAACCATCCTTCCATCCATACATCCACTATCTCTCTATTAATCCATCCATCCATTATCCATCCATCCATCTCACTATTCACCTCTTTTATTCAAAGTGTGATAAATGTCTCCTTTAAGCTTGGAGTTGTGATAGTCCCTGAGAATTAAAAAAAAATAATAATACTGAAGTAAGTCGAAAAAACAAATATGTATTAACATATATACATGGAATCCAGAAAGATGGTATTGATGAATCTATTTTCCAGGGCAGCAATGGAGATGCAGACATAGAGAAGAAGTTGTGGACACAGCAGGGGAAGGAGAAGGTGGGAGAAACTGAGAGAGCAGCATGGAAACATATACGTTACCATGCATAAAATAGACAGCCAGAGGGACTCAGGGAGCTCAAACCAGTCCTCTGTGACAACCTAGAGGGGTGAGATGGGGTGGGAGGTGGGAGGGAGGTTCAAAAGGGAAGGGACATAAGTATACCTATGGCCGATTCATGTTGATGTATGGCAGAAACCAACACAATATTGTAAAGCAATCATCTTCCAATTAAAAATTAATTAATAAAACAGTAATGCAGACAACTCCGTTGGGACATTCCAAGACATTTGAAGTTTGATATGCCTGCCCCATATCAATGAGCCATCTCTTCCTAATTCTCATAGCATCCTTATTATCCAGCTATCCACTGGACGCATCAACTTAAAGCCAATTGAAACTCCTCAATTGCCTCTCCCAGTCAACAGAGCAAATGCAGCATCTCTCCATGTGTGATCTAAGAGTCTGAAGATGCAGCTTTCCCCTCGAACTTTACCCCCATTTCCTATCATCCCAGCCCTCTCAGTGGGGGACAATATATTGGCAGCCTGATCTCTATCCATCTCTTCTTCTAAAAGTGATTTTCCATTATGGCATCTCTCCCTACACTGCTTCCGGTTCAGGTGGGGCTGCTTTCTCCCTCCCATCTCAGGGGTACAGACATGATCCAAGTAAAACCAATGAGAATACTTCATTGCCCTAACCGGCATGATTAGTCCCCTGTGGACTGAGTCAACCAAAAGAAGATCTAACCTAGAAAACTGTAAGAGGAATTTGGATACTGCAGTCAGATCGATTTGGTCTGATTCCTGCCAGACATGTAACTCTGAACAAGTTTAATTGTCACTATCACAGACTGATTACAAAAAATGGTCCCAGTTCTTCACCCTATTATCCATCATTGCCATTTTTCTACATGACTCTCAGTATCCTCCCACAAAGCAGTAATCTATTTCCCCAACCTTTGGATCTGGACTGGACTTGTGTCTGCTCTGGCAAAAAGAATGTGGCAGAAGTGAGAGTGTTTCAGTTCCAAGCATAAGCCTCAAAAAGCCTTGAGCAATTAGGCAAGAGAAACAAATTAAAGGCATCAAAATAAGAAAAGAGGGGATAAAATTGTTTCTGTTTGCAGATGGCATGATCTTATACATAAAGCACTCTAAAAACACCATCAAAAACTGTTAGAACTAATAAACAAATTCAGTTGACTTACAGGATACAAAATTAACATACAAAAATCAGTTGCAATTCTATATGCTAACAATAAACTAGCTGAGAAATAAACACGGAAAATAATCCTGTTTACAATGGCATCAAAAAGAATAAAATACTCAGGAACAAATTTAACTGAGGAGAAAGAGCTGTACACTGAAAATTATAAGAATGATGTAAGAAATAGAAGAAACAAATAAATAAAAAGATACATGTTCATGGGTTGGAAGAATTAATATCAGAATGTCCATACTACTCAAAGCCATGTATAGATTCTATCAATGCCTTTCCAACTTTGGACGGAGTTTTTCACAGAATTAGAAAAATACAATCCCAAATTTGATATGGAATCACAGATGACCTCAAATAGCCAAAATAACCTTCAGAAAAAAAAAAAAAGCAAAGCTGAAGTTATCACAATTTCTGATCAAGCTATACTACAAAACTATAGTAATCAAAAACAATATACAATGTTTCTATTAAAAAAAAAACACATAGACTGATGGAACAGAATCTAGAGCCTAGAAATAAACCCTCAAAATGCACAGTCAACTAATGCTTGATAAGGGAGCCAAGGATACTCACCAGAAAAGTGAATCTCTTTTCAAAAAATGGTGTTGGAAAAAGTGTATATCCAGAAGCAAAATAACTTGTATCACTATATTATACAACTCACAAAACATTAACTTGACATTAATTAATGCCTTAAATATAAGATCTGAAACTATAAAACTCCTGGAAGAAAACATAAACAGAAGGCTACCTGACATCTGTCTTGGCAATATTTTTTTTTTTTTTTTTGATATGAGACTAAAAGCGTGGGCACTGAGAGCAAAATAAACACATAGGAGCACTCAAGCTTCTGCAAAGCGAATTGCACTATTGTATTAAGTCACTTCAGTTGTGTCCCGACTCTTTTGCAAACCTATGGACCATAGCCCGCCAGGCTCCTCTGTCCATGGGATTCTCCAGGCAGGAATACTGGAGTGGGTCGCCATGCCCTCCTCCAGGGGATCTTCCCCACCCAAGGACACAGGGATCAAACGCGTGGGTCTTTTGTCTCCTGCATTGGCAGGTGGGTTTTTTTTTTTTTTTTACCACTAATGAAACCTGGGAAGCAAAGCTAAAGAAACAATCAATAAGATGAAGAACAGAAAAAAGTATTTAAAACTATATATTGTAAAAGAAGTTAACATCTAAGTGTATAAGAAAGTCATGTATAGAGAAAGACAGAACTGTGATATCACTTATATGCAGAATCTAAAAAATATGATACAAATGCACTTATTTACAAAGCAGAAACAGACTCATAAACATATAATACAAACTTGTGGTTACAAAGGTGAAAGGGAGGGAGAGGGATACATTTGGAATTTGTAAGTAACAGATATGGAAGAAGGCAATGGCACCCCACTCCAGTACTCTTGCCTGGAAAATCCCATGGATGGAGGAGCCTGGTAGGTTGCAGTCCATGGGGTGGCGAAGAGTTGGACACGACTGAGCGACTTCACTTTCACTTTCCACTTTCATGCATTGGAGAAGGAAATGGCAACCCACTCCAATGTTCTTGCCTGGAGAATCCCAGGGATGGACGGAGAAGCCTGGTAGGCTGCAGTCCATGGGATCGCACAGAATCGGACACGACTGAAGCAACTTAGCAGCAGCAGCAGCAGCAGCAAGTAACAGATATACATTACTCTATATTAAATAAACAAAAGTGACCTACTGTGTTAGCACAGGTAAATATAGTCAGTGTCTTATAATAACCTATAATGGAAAGGAATCTGAAAATGAAATACATGGAGTATTATAAATCAACTGTATTGAAAGAAAAATTATAAAAAGAAAGTCATACAACGCAGTAGCAAGGAAGCTAATAATCCAATTTAAAAAGGCAGAGGAACTGAAAAGACGTTTTCTGAAGAAGACATACAAACGGCCAATTCATCAAGGAGATGCAAATCAAAACCGTAATGAGAGATCACCTCCCACCTGTTAGAATGACTATTATTTACACAGGTAACAAGTCACTGGCTAGGATGTGGAGAAAAGGGAATTCCTGTGCGCCATTGGCGAGAATGGGAATTGGCATAGCCACTGCGGAAAATGGGGCTTCCTCGGTGGCTCAGAGGTGAAGGCTCCGCCTACCAAGGCAGGAGCCGAGAAGATGCGGGTTCAGTCCCTGGGTCGAGAAGATCCTCTGGAGGAGTGCACGGCAACCCACTCCAGTATTCTTGCCTGGAGGGCTACAGTCCATGGGATCACATAGAGTTGGACACGACTGCAGCAACTTAGCACACGTGCACAAACCACAGAGAATATGAAAGTTCTTCAAAAAATTAAAAATAGAACTACTTATAATCCAGCAGCACCACTTCTCGGTTTATATCTGAAGGAAATAAAATCACTGTCTCAAAGAAATATATGCCGTATTCATTGCAGCATTATTCACAATAGACAAGATGTAGAAATATGTACTACACACACACACACACACACACACACACAGAGTAAACACTAGATCCTGGAAGACTGGCAAGTAAAACCCCGATGATCAGAAATAGCTCTGTTTATTGTTTAAAAATAAAACACTTACTTTTCCACACCTCGGTATTACCTCAACATCTATAAATTGGGGTTGATAGTATATATTCAATTTCATTCAGTGATAGTAAGTATCAAATAAGTTATTATTTATAAAATGCTTATAACCAGATCTGATATATAGCAAACACTATTAGTCACTCTTACTGGCATTGTTGTTATTATCATTATATTTAACACTATCTCCTCTCTTGCAATCAAACACAGGGTGTTACATACTGTGAAAGATACTCCATATTGCTGATAACAGCAGGAATAAAAGAAAGTGTGGAAAATGCTGAATAATAATTGTGTGCTTTTGAAAGACATCTGTACTCAATTCACAGAGACTTTCTTTCTCTGAAACTGCAATCCAGACACTGGCCACTATATATGATTACATGACCCATTCTCATAGCTGTTTAGACCAAAGGAGTCCAGTAAGGACCAACTAGATTCTCTCTACCAAGTATTTGGAATTAAAAATCTAAGGTCAGCCCTTTACAGCTATTTGAGGCTAAAACTGTGATAAAAAAAATATTTAAAAGAGCAATTTATATTGAGTTCTGGAGCAAATAATTCATCATCTATCACTATAGGTCAATATCCTCCATAAAGTAGAGTTAATGATATCCATCTTTTCAGTTTATAGTGAGGATTAAATGAGAAAGTGAAAGTGTTAGTCAGTCGTGTCTGACTCTGTGGCCCCATGGACTGTAGTCCGCCAGGCTCCTCTGTCCATGAAATTCTCCAGGCAGGAATACTGGAGTGGGTTGCCATTCCCTTTCCTGGGCATCTTCCCAACCCAGGGATTGAACCCAGGTCTCCCACATTGCAGGCAGATTCTTTACCATCTGAGCCAAATGAGAGTGTATATAGAGTGCTTGAATGCTACCTAACTCAGCACATAGTAAGTCCAAAAAGAAGGTGCTATTTTCCAAGGAAGTAAAACATTTTGTATTGAAAAACTGCTTATAAGCCAATGGGCTGTAAACTTCCAAAAGAAAAACTGGACATATACACATGACTTCATGAGAATAAAACAGCTGGGGCTAGTTGCCTAACATTTATTGAGTAACTGTTTGCTTGGCACACTGCTAATGGTCTAAATACACAACTTCTGTTAACACTCATGTCCTCGTGAGGAGGATGGTCTTTCTATGCTCATTGTATGCATGGAGATGCTGAGGTTTAGAAAGACAGCAATGAACCCAAAGTCCTACAACTGCTAAGTGACAGAGCTGGGATTTGAACCCAACTATCTGACCCCCACGGCTTCCCTGGTGGCTCAGTTGGTAAAGAATCCACTTGTCAATGCAGGAGATGCAGGGTCCTCCCTGCGTCAGGAAGATCCCTTTGAGAGGAAAACGGCAGCCCACTCCAGTATTCTTGACTGGGAAATCCCAGGGACAGAAGAGTCTGGTGGGCTACAGCCCATGGGGTTGCAAAGAGTTGGACACGACTTAATGACGAAATAACAACAAATCTGACCCCCAAGGTTATGTATTTAACCAATAAGTGGCTCTGCCTCTCTCTTCCCAAGAGCAGAAAAACCTCTGTGTTGTCACTTTAGGTTTTCTTGAAATATCTCAGCTTCAGCAGAGACCTTCCTTTGTCCAAAGCCAAGTGTTGATCTTAATAAGCCAGGCCCCTCCTTTCTGCACCCAAGCGTCTTCTCTGAGCCAAGGAGTAGCCACGCACTTTCCAGCCCTGTGAATCCAGCTGATGGCACTCTTTCTTCCAGGGTTCAGATTTTAATTAGCTCATAAGTCTGCCACTGGTGAGTGAAATATTTATTTCTCAGGAAAACACTTCAGTAATTTATGAATCAGAGTCATACAGTAGAAATGAGATACGGACTGTTTGTACACCGGCTGTCTATTTTCACTGCAAAGTGTGATTTCCCCTTTGGCAACCTCGATACTAAAGCCCGCTGCCTTTTCTGTGGGTTTGTTTGTTTGCCTTTGGGTAGTGGGGGTTAGAAGATTGTAATGTTAACATGTTGGGATGGGTTGGGAAGGAGAACTGGAAAGTCAGGGGTATGATACTCTGTTGGAGAAGACGTTATCAGAAGTCATTTAAAGAGCCACAAGTTATTATTATGAGAAAGTTTAAAAAGCCACAAGTTACTATTATTATGAAAAAGAAATGTATACAGTATATACTGAGGAATACAGTACAGAGGCTACAGTGTTATAGACACGACTTGGATATATTGTATCTTCAAGTCTATTAAAATTCTCCTGATACTGGGTGAAAGTATAAAACACTACCGCCATTTTGAAGGGTCCTGCAGTTATATCTACAATATCCGTAAATATGCACATCCTTTGCCCTATTCATTCCACTTTTAGAATCAGATAGAGCAATAGATATACATGTGCAAAGAAGTACGTAATGTTCGCTGATATCATATTGATTAAAACAGGAAGAGTCCATCCTGTCCCTCTCCTTTCCACTCTCCACTGCAAACTGTGTGATCTTAAAGCAGAAACTGGGTCAGGTGACCAACTCCAGTTTCCCACCCCCTGCTGCTGTGAAAAACCCACCAGGGGACGCCTCATATTGAAAAATTTAAATATAAAATAGTGCATCTTATTAGCCAGGAGACATCTATTATTATTGCAAAGTACTATAATGTAAATATAAATATATATGTTTAGGTACACCCTGTATTCCCCTGCGGCTAGTTCCTAATACATGATTTTTTAAAAATAATTCTCCATTCTTCCATTTATGCAATCCTCATATATTTTGAAGTGTGCAACTTCTGCCAGGAGCTATGCCAGGGGCTGGAGATAGAATGATAATAATGTATATAAAGACTCTATTCTGATGGAAATCAAAACTACCATGAGATATCAGTCTCACACTAGTCAGAATGGCCATCATCAAAAAATCTACAAACAATAATGCTGGAGAGGGTGTGGAGAAGAGGGAACCCTTCTACACTATTGATAGGAATGTAACTTGTTATGGCAGAAAGTGAAGAGGAACTAAAAAGCCTCTTGATGAAAGTGAAAGAGGAGAGTGAAAAAGTTGGCTTAAAGCTCAACATTCAGAAAACGAAGATCATGGTATCTGGTTGCATCACTTCATGGGAAATAGATGGGGAAACAGTGGAAACAGGGTCAGACTTTATTTTTTGGGGCTCCATAATCACTGCAGATGGTGACTGCAGCCATGAAATTAAAAGATGCTTACTCCTTGGAAGAAAAGTTATGACCAATCTAGACAGCATATTAAAAAGCAGAGACATTACTTTGCCAACAAAGGTCCATCTAGTCAAGGCTATGGTTTTTCCACTGGTCATGTATGGATGTGAGAGTGGACTGTGAAGAAAGCTGAGCACTGAAGAATTGATGTTTTAAACTGTGGTACTGGGGAAGACTCTTGCGAGTCCCTTGGACTGCAAGGAGATCCAACCAGTCCATTCTGAAGGAGATCAGCCCTGGGATTTCTTTGGAAGGAATGATGCTGAAGCTGAAACTCCAGTACTTTGGCCACTTCATGCGAAGAGTTGACTCATTGGAAAAGACTCTGATGCTGGGAGGGATTGGGGGCAGGAGGAGAAGGGGACGACAGAGGATGAGATGGCTGGATGGCATCACTGACTCGATGGATGTGAGTCTGAGTGAACTCTGGGAGTTGGTGATGGACAGGGAGGCCTGGTGTGCTGCGATTCATGGGGTCGCAAAGAGTCAGACACGACTGAGCGACTAAACTGACTGACTAACTGACAGCTACTATGGAGAATAGTAGGAAGGGTCCTTAAAAATACTGAAAATAGAGCTACCATATGATCCAGCAATCCCACTCCTGGGCGTATATTCAGAGAAAACCATAATTCAAAAAGGTACATGCCCCCCAATGCAATGTTCATAGCAGCACAATTTGCAGTAGTCAAGACATGGAAGCAACCTAAATGTCCACTGGCAGAGGAGTGGATAAAGAAGACGTGGTGCATATACACAGTGGGCTGTTGGCCATAAAAAAAAAAAGAAAGAAAGAAAGAAAGAAAGCCATTTGCTGCAACACGGACAAATCTAGAGATTGTCATACGGAGTGAAGTCAGAGAGAGAAGTCAGAAAGACAAATACGTGATATCGCTTATATGTGGAATCTAAAGATGGGTACAAATGAACTTTTTTACAAAACAGAAATAGAGTTTCAGATGTAGAAAACAAACTTATGGTTCCCAGGGGGGAAATGGAGAAGAGGGATAAATTGGGAGATTGGGACTGACATATACACACTGCTGTACGTAAAATAGATAACTAATATGGACCTACTGTGTAGCACAGGGAACTCTACTCAACATTCTGCAGTGGTCTATATGGGAAAAGATCTAAAAACGTTCATGTATGTATAACTGGTTCACTTTGATATATACCAGAAACTAACACAAAGTTGGAGAAGGCGATGGCACCCCACTCCAGTACTCTTGCCTGGAAAATCCCATGGATGGAGGAGCCTGGTAGGCTGCGGTCCATGGGGTTGCTAGGAGTCGGACACGATGGAGCGACTTCACTTTCACTTTTCACTTTCATGCATTGGAGAAGGAAATGGCAACCCACTCCAGTGTTCTTGCCTGGAGAATGCCAGGGACGGGGGAGCCTGGTGGGCTGCTGTCTATGGGGTCGCACAGAGTCGGACATGACTGAAGCGACTTAGCAGCAGCAGCAGCAACACAAAGTTATAAATCAATTATACTCCAATAAATTAAAAAACAAATGAGACTCTAGTCTCATATAGCTTATTATTGTGAAGTGAAGTTGCTCAGTCGTCCGACTCTTTGTGACCCCATGGACTGTAGCCCACCAGGCTCTTCTATCCATGGGATTTTCTAGGCAAGAGAACTTATTATTAGGGGCTTATATTTACTTTATTTTATTGTTTAACATATTATAAACTTGATAGTCTGAGTGTACAGTTCTATAAATTTAAACACAGCATATTGATTTTTGTAATTGCTAACACAATTAGGAAACAGAATAGTTTCATCACCCAAAAAACTCTCCTGTGTGCTTTTGGTATAAGGTTAGTGCTGGCTTCGTAAAATGAACTTGGATGAATTCCCTCGTTTTCTCTATTTGGAAGACACTGTATATAATTGGTAATTTTTTCAATATTAGACATGTGTTAGAATAACCAGTGATACCATCTGAGTGTGTATAAAGTTTTGTTTTTGTAGGGTATTTTAAGCAAATTTCTTTAAAAGTTTTTGAACTATTTAAACTATCTAGTTCATCCAGGTGACTTTTGCTAATGATTTTAGGGAATTAACCACCAGCTTCCCTGGTGGCTCAGACTGTAAAGCGTCTGCCTGCAATGCGGGAAACCCAGGTTTGATTCCTGGGTTGGGAAGATCCCCTGGAGAAGGAAATGGCAACCCACTCCAGCACTCTTGCTTGGAAAATCCCATGGATGGAGGAGCCTGATAGGCGACAGTCCATGGGGTCACAAAGAGTCGGACACAACTGAGCGATTTCACTTAGGGAATTAGTCTGTTTCATCTGAGTTATTAAATAAATGTGCATAGGCTGTAATAAGGGCTTCCCTGGTGACTCAGACAGGAGAGAATCTGCCTGCCGTGTAGGAGACCTGGGTCTGATCCCTGGGTTGGGAAGATGCCCTGGAGAAGGGGATGGCTCCGCACTTCAGTATTCTTGCCTGGAGAACTGCATGGACAGAGGGTGGGCTACAGACCGTGGGGTCACACGGTTGCAAAAGGTCCTTATTATCTTATTAATGTATGTGGTATTTACCATTTTTGTCATTTCACCTTTTCTATCAGTCTTTCTAGATTTTTTTTTTTTTTATACTTTGAAAGAAGTAGTTTTGGTTTGATGGGTGTTCTCTGTTTTCAATGTCACTAATTTCTGTTCTTCTCTTTAGTACTTCCCTCTTTCTATTTGCTTTTGGTTCCCATTTGCTTTGCTCATCACTTTCTAGCATAAGTTTTACTACTGTACCCACAGTGCTAGAGGATAAGAGTATTTGAGCTACTTTTCCGGGGTGGCTTATTCTTAAAGATGATGGGCTTTATTCCACCTACAAGATGTCCATCACCTGAGAAAGGCAATCTTGACTTCTCCCTCACTAGCATCTGACCAGTAGCACTGACCGGTCTAGAGCATCTAACGCCCAACCCGCAGAAATGGTCTGTCGCATTGTCCTCAAATCATCGGCTGACTGAGCGATAATGGCCATAGATTCGGGAAAGTTGCCTGTGTGCCAGGCAGCAGGCTAAACTCCTTCTGTCTTTCTTTATGTGCTTACATCTACTGGATCCTTGAGTTGTACAGATTATAGAGTGCTTCCCACCATGACCCTTACCCTCCTGGTATTCAGACCTTTGGGTCATCTCCTCCTGTGGAGTGTGGGCAGGATCTGGGACTTGCTCCCATCCAGAGGCAAAGGTGATAGGCTTTGTGATGACATGTACATAAGATTTGGGACTTCCCAGGTGGTCCTAGTGGTAAAGAACCCATCTGCCAATACAGGAGACATAAGATACGTGGGTTTGATCCTTGGTTTGGGGAAGATCCCCTGAAGGAGGGCACGGCTACCTGCTCCAGTCTTCTAGCCTGGGGAATCCCCATGGACAGAGGAGCTTGGTGGGCTACAGTCCATGGGGCCACAGAGAGTCGGACAAGACTGAGCGACTAAGCAAGCACACACGTGTGTAAGATTATAACATCTCTCTTGCTGGAGTCTCTCTCCTTCCCTACTTCTTTCCTCTCCATTTCTGGCTTTGAGGAAGCAAGTTGCCATGAATCTTAATGCCACAAGGAGGTGCTTTTGCTGACAATCTAAGGAAGTTTGGAAGCAGATCCAGGCAAGCCTTTGATGAGAACCCAATCCTAGCCAACACTCTGTGAGGTCCTACACAGGGGACCCAACTAAGCTATGTCCAAATCTGTGAGATAATAAATGTGTGTTGCCTAAGCCTCTATGTCTGCGGTAATTTTCTCTGCAGCATAGAAAATGAATACAAAATTTCCACGAGGCCAAATTTCCACAAGGTGATATTACTATCATCTCTCTATTTTTTTTTTCAGATGAAATGGAGATTCTTAGAGGCAGAACAATTTTTCCAAAGTCATACACTAAGCAGATGATTGAGCTAGAATTCCCATTTATATACAGTTAAGTCCCCTACGTAGGAATCTTCAAGTTGTGAACTTTCAAAGATGTGACTGTGTGTTTGTATGTTTGTTCATGTACGTTAGTTCACATGTCTGGCAAACATTGTCACATGAGTGCATCCTCTCCAAGTGGCTGTGCTTTTGTGTATCTTACTGTATAGAGTGGGCTTCCCTGGTGGCTCAGTGGTAAAGAGTCTGCCTGCCAATGCGGGAGACACAAGTTCAATCTCTGGGTTGGGAAGATCCCCTGGAGAAGAAAACGGTAACCCATTCCAGTATTCTTGCCTGGGAGCGCCGATGGACAGAGGAGCCTGGCAGGCCACAGTCCATGGAGTTGCAAAAGAGTCGGACACGACTTAACGCTTAAACAACAACAGCAACGACCGTATAGAATATTGTAGTGAAGTATCTGTATTTCAAGCCCAGGCTTCAGGAAGGAAATGTAAAAGCAGAGGTGATGCAGCTGGTACTACTGTGCTTTTCAAGGAACTATGAAGTGAAGTGAAGATTGCTTAATCCTGTCCGACTCTGCGACTCCATGGAATACAATTCATGGAATTTTCAATATACAATCCATGGAATTTTCCAGGCCAGAATACTGGAGTGCATAGCCTTTCCCTTCTCCAGGGGATCTTCCCAACCCAGGGATTGAACCCAGGTCTCCCATATTGCAAGCGGATTCTTTACCAGCTGTTCTTTATGAGTATAGTTCAAGGAACTATACTGTAAGATTAAAAATATTTTCTTTATTTTTGTGTTTTTTTTATGAATTATTTGTGTGAAAAGTATTATAAACCTATTACAGTACAGTACTATATAGCTAATTGTGCTAGTTGGGTACTGAGGCTAACATTAATGGACTTACAAACAAATTGGACTTACAGACATGCTTGGAACAGAACTTGTTCATACATAGGGAACTTACTGTAATTCTGATTCCAGAAACTGTACTCGTAATAACCATGTCATACTGCCTCCATGCGTTTCCCCATGGCTTAGAGAAATACAGAATATTTGGGTTGTTAATACCTTATCATTGATTCAAAGTTATTCCTCAAACTCCACAAAAATGAGCTAGGCCATTCATTGAGAGGATAGCTTTTCCCACTGGTTTTAAATACATAAATGCACTTGCTGCAAACCCCAAATACTTAATATGGCATAGAAGTCCCATCCTGATCTGAACCTAGGCTACTTTTCCAACCTGTCACCTCTCCACCTTCTCTTTCCCACCCTCACTTTGCTGTATTTTCTTCAATATACCGAATTCCGTGCAGTTGTGCAAATGTTTCATGATTTCAGTTGACTTTGGGTATTTTTATTTAATCTTTGGCCAAATGTCCTCTCTTTTGTCGTGACTTGTCTAACTCTTTCTTGGCCTCACCTCTCAGCTTAAGACAATACCTCCTCCACGAAGGCTCCCTGCCTTATTCCCTTCAAGTCTATTTGCCCCCCTAGAATCCTAAACTTCCCCTGCCTAGCACACGCCACATTATCTATATCATCCACTGACTAATCCCAGAAGACTGTAAAGACCTTGAGGACACGGTCTGTATCCTGTGTGCGTCATACATCAATGCCAAGCACGGCGGCTGCTACAGAGGATGTGGTCATAACCAGCAGCCAAATGGATGCTGAGCATCCCCAGGGACCTCTCTGTCTCATTTACCTTAAAACTGAGTAGCGTACCGCTGAAGGAATCATCGAATGGTGGCTCCACTGGCGTTCCACCAAGGCACATGAATTGCACTTTCTTATCCCCATAGCCCTTGCCTTTGGTATCATCGGTTTTCATTTTCTTTTCTAAAAGGTTCTGTTTTAAGCTTTAATAAACTCATTGAGTGGAAATGTACAGTCGGCAAGAGCAGCAACCCATCCACAGCTTGACTATTTATGGACGATTTACTTGCTTCCAAAGTGAGGCTTCATTCTCATAAATTGGTTTAGGAGGGGAGGTTGGGACAAGCAGAGATGTTGGTGTGTGGGACTGCAATAGTACTAGACCCCTGGGAACCGTAGCCTTAAAACAGAATACCCTGGCCTCAAAACTACTTGGGTGACTCCTCATGACCTGCTTAGGCATTTTCCTTTACCCCTAGGCTTTTAGAGGCAGATAGAGCAGTGGGAGTAGTGAAAATTGATTGCCTGGTCATCTGAGTTTTCTCCCTGTTTGCATATTCACAAAAGTGGTGAAAATGACTTTAGACCTAATACGTGGTTGGTTGAGTAAGACAAAACTGTGACCCTAACTAAGGCGTATCACATGGAAAAGGGAATTTCATAGATCACTGCTATCTGTGCCTCAGTTTCCACATCTATAAAATGGGCACATGATAAAACAGGGCTCCCTGGTGGCTCATTAGGTAAAGAATCCACCTGCAATTCAGGAGGCCCAGATTCAATCCCTGGGTCAGGAAGATCCCCTGGAGAAGGGAATGGCAACCCACTCCAGTATTCCTGCCTGGGAAATCCCATGGACAGAGGAGCCTGGAGGGCTACAGTCCATGGGGTTGCAAGAGGCGGACACCACTGAGTGACTAAATCCCCACTAGTACTTCTGAACTGAGGAGCATTGTAAGGATTACATAAAAAGAGGCACATGAGTCATAGAGCTCAGTGTTTGACACTTAGTGTTTGCTTAACAAAGTGAGCTTTTCTTCTCAATGTTACGTGGCAGCCTGGATGGGAGGGAAATTTGGGAGAGGATGGATACATGTACATGTATGGCTGAGTCCCTTTGCTGCTCACCTGAAGCTATCACAACACTGTTTAATTGGTTATACCCCCATACAAAATAAAAAGCTTAAAAAATTTGAATTTCTATTGCTATCACTTTTAATACTGGATATTTAATTCAATATCGAGTCCTCAATAAATGTCATTGGCCATGATGACCATCCTTGCTGTTTTCATGCTTTGTTCTCAGTGCTTCCCAGGGTAAGGTTTTAATAAATGTATAGGAATCTCCTCAAGATGGTTCTCAAAGATCTCTGACCTTGTATGACTCACTCCCCTTGTAGGGAGGTTAGGTTAATGGACTCACAAATGGGGTAGAGCAGGAGTGATGAGACATCACCTCCAAGATGAGCTCATAAAATGACTGTTTTCCGTGTGGGGTGAACTCTCCCACTCTCCCTGGAAGTCCTCATTTTGGGGAAACCAGGGAACTTGAGCAGCAGACTTTCTGAAGCCAACTGGGAGCCACAGGAGAGCCACCCAAGAAAGCTCAGTGGTGCATCTTACTCCCCTAGAGACTTAACAATGCTTTTGGCCCCAACAACCTACCAAAACTATTGAACAAAGACTGGTCCAAATTATGCTGCAGCTGAAGCATCCCTGACCCAAAGAATCTATGAGATGATAAGTCTATGTTGTTTTCAGGCACTAAGTTTAGGCACCATGCTTTATACAACAATAGATAACTAGAACGGTAGTATTAGCAAGTATTTTCCATTTGAATGGAAGCTCTATGAGCAAGACATTTGAATATGCTATCCACCAATTTATGTCAAATATCTGTCAACATTTCTGGCACACAGCAAGTGCTCCAAAAATATTTTTTCTATGAAGGATGGAATGTGAAAGTGTTAGTTGCTCAGTTGTGTCTGACTCTTTGTGACCCCATGGACTGACTGTAGCTCTCCCGGTTCCTCTATCCATGGGGTTCTTCAGTCAAGAATACTGGAGTGGGTAGCCAATCCCTTCTCTAGGGAATCTTCCTGAACCCAGAGATGGAACCGGGTCTCCTGCATTGCAGGCAGATTCTTTACCATCTGAGCCACCAGGGAAGCCCCATGAAGGATGGGAACTTATCTAAGGATTCATTTAACATGGGAATGCCCAATCCTCATCAGGAACTTTTCATCATTAATGTAAAAGAAACATACCCATTTCTTCAAGAAAGGCATGGAAACATATCTTTTGCTAAAAGAAATATATCTTAGTAAAATGCTTTTAAAAAGAAATATCTTTTGAACCTATACTTAAGGAACAACATATGCTTAGTCGCTCAGTTGGGTCTGACTCTTTGAGATCCCACGGACTGCAGCCCACCAGGCTCCTCTGTTTGTGGGGATTCTCCAGGCAAGAATACTAGAGTGGGTTGCTATGTCCTCCTCCAAGGAACATGGAGGAACACATGATTTTTAAGCAAATACTTTCGTAAGCCCTCAAACCTTGTTCTGTTTGTAATCTTAAATTCCTTCTCCACGTCCCCAAGAGCATTAGCTTCATAGCCAAGGGAGCTTTTCCTGCTCAGACAATTTTCCAACCAACAAATATTGTGTATTTATCAGTCAGTTCTGGCTGTTTGCAAACCACAATAGTCATCACACATAAAACTAAAAACAGCAGTAAAGAAAGAGAGAGGTGGCTGGGCACAGAAAGAGAAAGAAAGCAGTTGCCAGACAGATATATACCAGGGATGCATGTGGCTAAACCCAAATGACAGTGGAAAGAGGAGAGGAAAAAACCACAGGGGCTCTTATTTTCAGCCAGGCAGGGGAAGGGAGGGAAGACACTCAGCCTTGAAGAGACTTGTGTCCAGGAGGAGTCAGCGCTTCAGAACCATTCAGATGACATAAGAGAAAGATCTTGAACTAGAGGAGATGGATATATGGTATTCAGTTCTCATTAGGCTCATGGTGTCAATTTCATTTGGAACCATGTTCCAGTGCTAATTTTCAGAGTGCTTGAGTGCTTCTTAAAATGAAGAGCGCTTACTCATGCTTTAATGCAGACTACATGGCCCATTTCTGCGCCTTTATTAAAGGATATAGTGAGCATATACATCCTGTTCGGGGTAGAAATTTAGAGCTGTTAGATACATGACTTTGGACCTCCAGAGCAAAATGGCAGCTGCTCCAACTATTTCTATCTTTTCATACTGACTTGGATGCAAAATGTCCAAAATGTGTGTATGCACACACACACACACACACACCACACACACATCACATTCCTAGTTGCTTTGCATTTTGCAGCTTTTTGAATATCATATAAGGAAGGCTTTGCCTCTGCAAACTAACTCATAGCTTAGGTGCTGTTAAGAGTTAATAACTCAAAAGGTTTCAACCATTTCCTTCTCCACTGTCTTTTTTAGGTGGCCCAAATTTGAAGTAAGAGACCGTTTCACCAAATTTTAGGTGAGCACTTTCTTGCTCATAAAGCTCACTGTATATCTATTACTGGTCATATAATTACAAAATAAGCACTCACCATGTGAAAGGCAAAAATGGGTGATCTTTTTAAAGCCTCAAGGCTTCTGCTTCTAGGAATATATTCTGTTAAAAAAGTTCACCCCTATATACAGAGGTACCTATCCTAAGATGGTCATGAGCATTGCTAATGGTAGTGAAAATTGGCTGTGGAGAGGGACTTCATTTCCATCAACAAGGGGGTGAATATTCAAATAAGTGCGGGCACATCCATAACCTAAGGGACTGTGTAGCCTTTTAAAAAAGAACAAAATTGATCTTCACATTTTGACATGCAAAGATCTCCAAAAGGTACTGAGTGGAAGGATATTGAATCAGGGGAGACCATAGTATGTTCCTCCAGGCTAAAATAATATGAATGTATATATTTATAAGGGCTTTCCTGGTGGCTCAGATGGTAAAGAATCGGCCTGCAATACAGGAGACCCTGATTTGATCCCTGGGTTGGAGAGATCCCCTGGAGAAGGGCACGACAATCCACTCCAGTATTCTTGCCTGGAGAAGGACTGGACAGAAGAGCCTGGTGAGCTACTGATCACAGGGTCACAGAGTACGACATGACTGGGCAAGTAACACATATATTTATAACATGGATGTGCATTCAGTTGAATTATATGATACATTGCTATTTTTATAACTAAAAACACCATATGACAGCAATTCCACTCCTGGGTATTTATGAAAAACAAAAACACTAATTTGAAAAGATACATGCACCCTAATATTCATAGCAGCATTATTTACAATATGCTGCTATGAATATTAGGGTGCATGTATTACATGTATTACAATAGCCAAGGGGTGGAAGCAACCTAACTGTCCATCAACAGAGAAATGGATAAAGAAGATATGATATACATAGATGGATACACACAATGGAATACTGCTCAGCCATAAAGAAGGAAATTCCGCCATCTGCAACAACACAGATGGGCTTGGCGGGTACTAGCGCAGCTCAAACCGTAAACAATCTGCCTGCAGTGCGGGAGACCTGGGTTCGATCCCTGGGTCAGGAAGATCCCCTGGAGAAGGAAATGGCAACCTACTCCAGTATTCTTGCCTGGAGAATCCCATGGACAGAGGAGCCTGGTGGGCTACAGTCCACGGGGTCATAAAGAGCTGGACACAACTGAGTGACTAACACATGCTCAGTGAAATATATCAGATGGAGAAAGACAAATACTGCATAATCTCACATATGTGGAATTTAAAAAATAAAACAAACTAGTGAATATAACCAACAAACAAAAAAAGAAATAGACTCACAGATATTGAGAACTAACTATTAGTTACCAGCAGGGAGAGGCAAGGGGAGGGACACAAGATGGCTAGGGGATTAACAGGTACAAACTACTCATGTAAAATAATAAGCTGCAAGGATATACTGTACAACACAGGGAATAAAACTAATATTTTCTAATAACTATACTTGAACTATAAGCTTTAAACATTTTCACTCACTATGTTGTACATCAAATATACCTCAATTAAAAAAAAATGTGACTCGATGGGCAAAGTACTTCAGGAGGATTCTTTTGTTGGCTGTGTACAAAATAAATGGCCTGTAGGATATAGGCAAAACTTCCATGATTCTGATCTCTTGTCATCAGGAACTTTGGTAATTGAGGATTTACTCTAAGGCATAAAACCACACTGTATTTTTGTCTTTAATGAAATCTCTGGCTCTTTGTGTTTGTCTCTCTCTCTCCCTTGCTCCCTCCCTCGTTCTCTTTCCTTGTCTCATGCGATGTACACTTTGTGACGGTCAAGCTGTCTGTGTCCTTCAAGGATTAAAGCTCCAAGAATTCAGGGTGAGAAGTCACTGTATCAGCTGTGAATGAGACCACATGCAGCATCTGCTAAGTCAAAAAGCACCTGATCTACGTACACATGTGGATGTTTGCCCTGGGATTATAAAGCTTATTTCCCTTCCACAGGGGTGAAAAATCAAATAAATTTTCTAGCACCTTGAAGATATAAAAGGTACAAAATAACCACCAGAATAGTGTTCGACTCTTTGCGACCCCATGGACTGAAGCCCACCAGGCTCCTCTGTCCATGGAATTCTCGAGGCAAGAATGCTGGAGTGGGCTGCCATTTCCTTCTCCAGGGGATCTCCCCGACCCAGGGATCGAACCCGGGTCTCCTGCATTTCAGGCAGATTCTTCACCGTCTGAGCCACTAGGGTAGCCCACAAAGACCAAGTCCTTTCAGATGAATCTAATCTTCTTCAGTAGAAAAAAAAAAAAAAGTTTTACCCCCAGGCACAGGTATGAACCATTTTCATCCAAGCAAATACTTAGTAATTTACTCCTAAAGCCCCCAGGACTCCCAGATATTTCTTCATCCTGTTTAAAACACAGGGGATATGATGGTAAAGCTGATCTATTCAGTAACTCTTCCGTCCCTCACTATCCCCCTCCTCTCGACAGCAGAATTGTATTACACACAGCACACATTTAAAAATGTAATATAATCAAAGGAAGCATTATTCTTACAAAGGCTATTAAAAGAGCTAAGTAAATTCATACAGTATAATAAAAATGATTTATTTACTAGGAGAAAAAAAATGGAAGGGAAAACAGTGCTGCGCAGCTCCATCTGCAAAATCAGGTTCCCATAGAATATTAATCTTCATTGATTAGCTTGGAAGAAAAGCAAAGCTCTACACTTTCGCTTTTACGGTGTCAGTTAATTCAAATACTTCAATTTGACAAAGCCCCATCTGATCACACTGAACTCCTTAATACCAAGCATTGCAGAATATTCTATTTGCTTCTTGAAATCATCAATTTATGTCCAACAACATCTGTAGGAAAATGAGATTTGCCAAATGTCTCAAGATAGGGAACCGCCATTACTGGTTTTTTGAGGTGAGCAGTTTTTCTTAACCTTTCTTTTCCAGCATGTCCTTCTAGCAAAATAAGGAAGGAATGAAGACCCAATCCCCACCCCACCCCCACCCACCCCCCATGCTTCCCTGGTGGCTCAAAAGGTAAAGAATCCACCTACAATGCAGAAGACCCAGGTTCAATCCCTGGATCGGGAAGATCCCTGGGGAAGGGAATGGCAACCCACTCCAGTATCCTTGCCTGGGAAATCCCATGGACAGAGGAGTCTGGCAGGCTACAGACCACGGGATCACAAAGAGTCAGACACAACAGAGAGACTGAGCACACACAAAGACCTCCCCCACAACCCCATCCAGAAATATTGTTTAATGCCCCTTTCCAGGGGTACAGGGATACCTTCGTGTTCATCCACAAGCAAAGACTAAGAAACTTAATTTTATATCGCCAGTGGCCCTGGTGAAAATCACACATTCTTTGCCACCCATTACTGCTTTGGTGGCTAGAAGAAATACAGCCTTTAGTCACTGATATTTCTCCTGCGACACAATCATTTTGGCACATTCTTTTCACCATCATAACAAAAAATAATGAGTCGTGTGTCTAGACTATTAATGCTAGTTTTTATCTTGTAGGGCCTATGCCTCATTTAACCATGCAGAGGGGATATGGTTTAGGGTCATTTGTGTCCCCAATTAATGCTCCAAATGTCACCCAAGTCACCAAACTAATCCACATGCCAGAGATCTCTGCTTGCTGTAACCACCGAGCACACGAAGGTCTCAGATTTTACAACCAAGATAATCAGCAGTGTTCAGCCTCTCTCTCTAAGCCTGAGTGTATGTGTGCTCAGTTGCTTCAGTCGTGTCCGTCTCTTTGTGACCCCATAGACTGTAGCCCCTCAGGGTCCTCTGTCCATGGGCTTCTTCAGGCAAGAATACTGGAGTGGGTTGCCATGCGCTCCTCCAGGGGATCTTCCCGACCCAGGGATTGTACCCACGTCTCTTACATCTCCTGCATTGGCAGGCGGGTTCTTTACCACTAGTTTCACCTCGGAAGCTTGTGGTTGTTGCTCAGGCACTCAGTCGTGTCCAACTCTTCATGACACGTTAACCCGCTCAAGCTTAACTCCATTCAGACTTGCAGAGATAGGCAAGCGGCTTCCTCTCTCTGCGCCTCAATGTAAAGTGGAGATGGTGTTATTAATTATCAATGGTAGTAGACCTCTAAATACCTAGGTGAATGAGAAGGTCTCTGTTTTGTCACAGGATCAGGGCCGTCCTTTTTATTCTGCTAGCTTCTTCCATAATCTTGATCGTGGTTTATCAGGATAGATTTGTCTGTGAGATGATCTGACATGAGGCTCTCTCACTAGCATGAAATAAAAGCTCAGGGAAGGCAGTGACTTGGTCTCAGTGTCTCATCATCTCATGACTGGCAGATAGTGAAGAAAGCATCCGTCCCAAAGAAAATGGCAGTTTGTATTTATTAAACGAATGAACGGAAGAATGAATGAATGAAATGACCCAGGCGGCTCAGCTCAACGTTTTTCTGTTTGGAATCAGCTCTTTTTTTTTTTTTTCTTCAGCGGAGACGCTTCACTCCTTGAACTTAACAGTGTTATTAAATAGAGGCGGAGATTCTATCCCTCTGTGGCTGCCTTTATTCTTAGAGTCCTGTTTCTCATAGCTCAGTTGGTAAAGAATCCGCCTGCAATGCAGGAGACCCTGGTTTGATTCCTGGGTTGGGAAAAACCGCTGGAGAAGGGATAGGCTACCCACTCGTGTATTCTTGGGCTTCCCTTGTGGCTCAGCTGGTAAAGAATATACCTGCAGTGCAGGAGACCTGGGTCCGATTCCTAGGTTGGGAAGACCCCTTGGAGAAGGGAAAGGCTACCCACTCCAGTATTCTGGCCTGGAGAATTTCATGGACTATATAGTCCATGGGGTCACAAAGAGTCGGACACGACAAAGTGACTCTCACTTCACTTCGCTTTCCTAAATCTGGGCTTGGGATCCCTAGGTTCTGCGAGGTCGGACCACCACCTTTTCCAGCCTCCAACCACAGAGACCCTCCTCTTCTGAGCTGAGATGTTCGTGCCACACCTGGTCACAGATGCCCACCATCCCTGGCCTGGAGGAGCATCATCTTCATCTTCCAGGTGGGATGTATTCACCTGAGGACACCTTCTTCCTTCAAGGCTCCATATTGCTTTAGGGTTCTGAGAGGCAGCTAATGAGTCATTTCATTAGCAGGAGGGAAACCCAAAAAAGAGGGCCTGCCTGCAGGGATATCCCTCTTCCATGATTTTGTTTCAGGGCACAGTAAAGCCAAACAGAATAGAAACCTGGAGACTGATGCACCAAATAATTATAAGACACTCCAAGCTAAGTATTAGAAAATCTATGTGTATCCTTTACTTGTTTTATCTCTTTATCTACTTTACAAACTAGTTTTACAAAACTGTAAAGCCAACACATGCACGCTACAAAATATTTAAAATAATGCAAAGAGGCCATCCACCCTTTGCCCAGTAGGTTTTCAAAAGTGTCTCAATTGATTATACACTACTATGTGTAAAATAGCTAGCTAGTGGGAAGCTGCTCTACAGCACAGGGAGCTAAGCTCGGTGCTCTGTGATAACCTAGATGGGTAGGATGAGGGGCTAGGGGTGGGAGGCTCATGAGGGAGAGGGTATATGCATATGCCTAGCTGACATCTTGCGAAATGCCGGGTTGGATGAAGCACAAGCTGGAATCAAGATTGCCGGGAGAAATATCAATAACCTCAGATATGCAGATGACACCACCGTTATGGCAGAAAGCGAAGAGGAACTAAACAGCCTCTTGAAAGTGAAAGAGGAGAGTGGAAAAGCTGGCTTAAAACTCAACCTTCAAAAAACGAAGATCGTGGCACCTGGGAGATGGTGACGGACGTGCTGCAGTCCATGGGGTCGCAGAGTCAGACCCGACTGAGCCACTGAACAACACCAACAGCAGCTGATTCACCGCTGAACAGCAGAAACTAACACAATGCTGTGAAGCAATTATACTCCAATTGTTCTTTAAAAAAGCAAAATTTCAAAGCAGTTCAGTTCACTTTTTTGTGACCCCATGGACTGCAGCATGCCAGGCTTCCCTGTCCATCACCAACTCCTGGAGTTTGCTCAAACTCATGTCCATCGAGTCGGTGATGCCCTCCAACCATCTCAAAGCAGTTATCTTTAGCCAAAGACTGGCAGCTGGTGTAGAGTTGTATAGGATTCTACTCTTTTGTATTATACGTATTTTTAGTGCTATTTGATTTAATTATGTATATAATTTAATTTAAAAAAATTAAGGTAAACTTTTAATTATAAGGACTAACTAATTGGCAGATCATTGTTTTACAGTATTGTGTTGGTTTCTGCGTACATTAATGTGAATCAGCTATAAGCACACACATATCTCCTCTCTCTTGAGACTCCTTCCCTCCCATCTCCCCATCCCACCCTTCTAGGTTGTGAGAGAACCCCAAGCTGAGCTCTCTGGGCTATGTAGCAGCTTCCTGCTAGCCATCGATTTCACAAATGACAGTTTACATACATCAAGGCTACTCTCTCAATCCATCCCACCCTCTCTCCTTCCCGCATTGTGTCCACAAGTCTGTTCCTTACATCTGCAGAAGTTAACAGTATCTGGCATCATTTTACACAGTACATATATGGTCCCTTTTCCAGCCCACTGACAAATGAAAGCCTATCACAGTGCTTCTTGCTTTTCTCCCCCTTAATCACATGTCTAAGAGTTAGCTCAATGTCAGTGCAGATGAATCAACCTTATTCTTCTCCTAAATGCACAGTATTCAATCATAAGTGTGTGACCTGACTTGTTTAATCGGTCTCTACCTTGATGGGCATTTAGAAACAACAGGCAAGGCGATGTGAGTCTTTGTGCTCATGGCTGAGTGTATCTCTAAGATAGATTCCTCCTAGTGCAAACAGAGGACCAAGCAGGATGGGTATTTTTAATTGCCACGGCTGTTGCTAAGCTCTGGTATGTATTTAAACTTCTATGTACAGGGTCGGCTTTTATATTTTATAATAATCAATTAATAATATATTTAACAACTCCCAGTGAACCATGCTCAAACACGCAAACACACGCGGGCAAATACAGGGAGTAATGTAATTATCTCATTCACTACCATAGACCCAGTACCTAGAAAAATATCTTGGAGCTAGCCCATGGGGAATAAGTGTTTACGAGATAAATGGATGGATGGATACATTTTATACCTGTCCTTTGTATAGTTTAACATCTAATAGTCATACATTACATTGCTCTGCAAGTTGTGAGCATTTTAAAATTCTTTGGGAAGCAAGCAAAGAACACCTTGTATGTAAATGAGATGAAATGAAGAGGCTCTTTATTGTTACCGAAAGGACCGGGAGCCTATCTGTGTAAGTGCAAACATGTACTCCCTGAATGTGAGTTCTCAATTAATCCCTTTTTCCCCACACTTCTGATTGCAGAGTGGATGTTCACGATGACCCCAAGGCCGTTCTGAATCATCAGAGATTAAATTATGTCAAGCGCAATTTTTAGCGAAGTGTATTTTATTTCCTTCTAATTAGCTGAAAATCGGTCATCCCCACATCTTATTTCTAGGATCAGAATGATTAAGCAGGAGCATCTTCCTTTGCTTCATCGATCGCTCTGCCCCCACTTCCTCAACCTTTGGTCATGTCCATCTCCTTTATCTTTTCTAGGTCGACTGTGTAGTCCAAGATGAAAACAGAAAGAAGAAAAGGAAGAGTAAACTTGATATTTTTTAAGTCAGAAAACCCCTTCACTCTTCAGAGTCAAGCAAACACATGTTCTGGACTTCAACTACAGAAAAAGAGGTTATTGTTAAATGAGTTTTAGGATTCTTTTCAAACACAAAAGACATACGGGGTAAAAAAAAAATGATTAGAAGACTTGAATTCTGTGTAGGCTTAATGACTATAAAAAGTAACCCCACCTACTCTAGGATTCCATTTATATAAAATCCTAGAGTAGGCAAACTAACATGTATAGGCGCAGAAAGCAGATCGGTGGTTACCTTGGGGAAAGCAGGAGGGCAGGAGTCAGAGCAAGAGAAGTCAAAGGGGCAGGAGGAATCCTGGGGGATGGAGAGATTCCCTATCTGGATTGTAGTGATGCTTTGCTAGTGTGTTTATACATCACAATTTATCAAAGTGCACACTTTGAATATAGGCAGTTTGTTACACATTATTCCTTAATAAAGCTGTTTTATTTTATTTTTTTAATATAAATTTATTTATTTTAATTGGAGGCTAATTACTTTACAATATTGTATTGGTTTTGCCATACATTGACATGAATCCGTCATGGGTGTACACATGCTCCCCATCCTGAACCCCCTCCCACCTCCCTCCCCATCCCATCCCTCAAGCTGTTTTAAAAAACAAAATAATATGTATGAACAAGAAGGAAGATGTAACAAGAGTCAAGAAGTTCTAAGTTGAGGTCTAGCTCTCACCCTGGCGTGGTCCCCTTCCTAACGGTTTCTGAGCTAGTGATATCTCCAGGATGCGCTAAGCTTTGGTTCATTCCCCTGTCTGCCCATCTGCCCATGGAAAGTCTTATTTTTCTTTTTCTTTTTTTTTAAAATTAACTTTCATTGTAGTATAGCTGCTTTACAATATTGTGTTAGTTTCTACTGTACAGCAAAGTGAATTAGCTATATGTGCACATTTATCCCCTTGCTTTTGGATTTCCTTTCCATTCAGGCCACCACAGAGCACTGAGTAGAGTTCCCTGTGCTATACAGCATAATCTCCTTAGTTATCTACTTCATACTGGTATCAGTGCATAATAAAACAGTTATCCATTTTTATATACAGTAGCAATAGTGTTAGAATAGTAGAGGATAAGATGTTTAGATAGCATCACCGACTCAATGGACATGAATCTGAGCAAACTCTGAGAGATAGTGAAGGACAGGAGAGCCTGGCAGGCTGCAGTCCATGGGGTCACGAAGAGTCAGACACGACTTAACAAATGAACAGCCACCATCAATCGTTTATCTGTGTCAATCCTAATCTCCCTACTCCTTCTACACCTGCCTTCCCGCTTCGTATCCATACGTCAGTAATGAACAGCCACCATCAATCATGTATCTGTGTCAATCCTAATCTCCCTACTCCTTCTACACCTGCCTTCCCGCTTCGTATCCATACATCAGTCCTCTATGTCTGTGCCTCTATTTTTGCTTTCAATCCCTAAGGAAAGCCTCAGTCTTGCTCTCCGACCTCATCATGTGTTTCTCTCCCTCTTCCTTACTACCTTCCAGACATCCTGACTTTGAACCTAAATCATCTCCTTTGACCTTGGAGACTTTGTACCTCCTGCTCTGCTCTGCCTAGAATGTCTTTCCGTTGGTTCTTTGCATGGCCAGTCCCCCTCACTTTGGGAATCGGCTTCAATATCTTTCTCCTCCAAGAGTCCTTACTTGACGGCCCCATCTCCAAACCCACTTACATCCTGCAGAGCATCGCATGTTCTCGTGTTCCGTTTGCCTGTTCACTGTCTGTCTCTTACAGTGGGATGCAAGCGCTATCTCATCAGGGATCTCATCCCAGTTCTTGTTCATACACGTCCACTGCCAAGAAGAGGGTCTGGCACGTGAGAAGCACTGGCTCAGTTGTTTCATTGTTGTTGTTCAGTGGCTAAGTCACGTCTGACTCATTGCGACGCCATGGCCAATGGTTTCATTAGTATCCAATTTTTTTTTTGCTTGTGTATCTGTTGAACACTGTTCACCAGACACCCTTTGGGGCATTTGGTCACCTCACTCCCTACAAAATTCATGTTAATGAATTTGGTGCTTCAGGGCAGCAGAGATCATGTGTTATGAATTTGTATCTCACGCATCTATTACGGGACCTGCACATAGTAGATTTTCAATAAATGTCTGTTGAATTAAATGAAATCATTATGCCAAAAACCAAATAATTATTATGATGCTAGAGCTTTGAGACAGACTAATTTCCAAAAGAAAAAAAAATCTTAAACCATATAGAAAACCCAAACACTAAAGAATAAAGGCCATGAGTAATCCTGAATCGATGACGTACTGAATTGTAAGGGATTTCAAAGACTTGTGACTTAAATCATCACTAAAAATCACAGAAGGTGTTTGCTCTTCTGTTGGTTTTATCACCAGAAATGTGGAACAAACAATGTTAAGTTGTAAAACACTTTTCAATCTGATTCTAGCACTTGCCAATTCTCAACTAATGTTACTATGTAATTAGCCTACACTGCTTATTCTTTGACCAGGATGGATCAAATCAGATAACAGAGTTATCTCAAGAGATAGAAACCAAAACTAAAACAAAACAAAACAGAAAAAAAAAAAAAAAAACCCAAAAAACATTCACACACACACACACACAGAGCCATAATGTACTTGGAAGTTAAGAACACAGTGGAACACACAGGTGTACTAGACGCAAAGACATGAAACATGCCTTCACGGTTCATGGTGCTATTACAGATCCACAGCAAAAGTAGTTTCAAGGAGTAAGGAAGAATTCAACTAAGAGATACTAAATAGTCTCATGTATTCTAGAACTTTATCTCAAAACCAGAGCTCTTGTGTCCTAAGCAGTCCTTCTAGACGGGGTCATTCCAGAGAGCTGTCACTAGCAAAAGCGAAGGCTAGGAGTTGCTTTCCTTGCCTGCATCCATTGCCCACCTTCACCTGTGTTGAGCAGAACTGCACCTCCTCCACCCTGAGGGTCCTCCACCCTCAGATCAAATGTTGCAGAGAAGAAGATGAAAGCTCTTGCCTCCATTGGGTGGTCATGAGGCCCAGAGCTGGCCAATCACCATATACTACCCCCAACCACTGAGATTGGCTAATGGACTGGCTCATACCTAAGATGAACCAATGAGAGGCAGCTCTGGGACTTTTGCTTTGACTTAAAGACTTTGGGAACTGAGCTGTTCTCTTTTAGCTATAATTGCTTAGCTAGAAGAACAGAAGCGTGAAGTTGCCACGTTACCAGGAAGAAAGTTTTGTCTGTGACCAAAGCCTTCATCAAAGGAAACAGATGAGAGAAGGAAAGAAAGATTTCTGAGACTATTGTCTGAATTTCTGGGTGCAGCTATGTCTGGGATCTATCTCTTAGACCTTTCTGTTTTGTATGCCAGTATACTCTCCATTTAGGTGTGATTTTGTCTATTTGAAGTGGTTATTTTTGCTACTCTCAACTGAAAGAAGGCAGAGAAATACTCAATCAAAGAACAAGTAGTTGAAGAGTATTAGATTCCCTGTGTTTACTGCCCTTGTCTCAATTGACCACAAACTGAAACCAACATGAAACCTACTTGTCTTTTGGTGTCATAGTTTAAATATCCACACAAAGCAGTCAGTGATCTAATAGCAAGAGATCTTGACTGTAGAAACCCAACATCCTCATATCATTTTACCATTTAAGGTCAGGAAAACCGAGTCTTGAGCCAGATTTTTACTTTTCTAAATCTCACTTTCCTCAGCTATGACTTAAGTATAATTTCCCTCCATCTCAGATTTCAGATAGTCTTTTCTTCTTCTTCTTTTTTAATTGGAGTATAACTGCTTTGCACTGTTACGTGAGTTTCTGCTGTACAAGGAAGTGAATCAGCCATGTGTACACATATATCTCCTCCCTCTGAAGCCTCCTTCCCATGCCCTCCATCCCACCCCTCTACATCATCAGAGAGCAGCAAGTGGAGCTCCCTGTGCTACACAACAGATTCCCACTAGCTCTCTGTTTGAGAGGGGCAAGTTCTCCTGATGGGGATGAGGTGAGGTGCCAGATTCATTTGGAAGCTTTTTCAAACTACACTAATTCTCTCTCATGAGAAGCCATAATAACTATTGGCAACACATCTACCTTCAGTTCTGCTGGAGGATGAGGGAAGGGAGATGGGGACCAAATTTAGAGGTCAATAAATTTATAAATAAATAAATTTAGAGGTCAATAAATAGCTTCAGTATAGCACCTGAAAGTCAATATATGAGTACTGTTTTTATTATTTAATTTGGCTTTAATTTATATAGAAATTTAAGAAGCACATCTATATAATCCTAAAACTGCTAGTCTCTTATCATATGGAATGGCTTTAACAAATCATTTTAGATTTTATAGATGAAAAACATAAAAGGAAGGCTAAATTCTGTTTTCACTCTTGTCATTACAGAATAGGGGGCAAAGTTGTCTTAAGCGGGTTGACAGATTCCAAGTGTCCATGCATATCTGAGAGAGTGACCCAGGTCAGCAAACAGAAAGAGCTATTTGAGTTCCTACACTTGTGAAGGAGCTTCTCTGATGGCTCGGTGTGTAAAGAATCTGCCTGTAATGCAGGAGACACAGGGGACGTGGGTTCGACTCCTGGGTCAGGAAGATTCCCTGGAGGAGGAAAATGGGAACCCACTCCAGTATTCTTGCATTATAAATCCTATGGACAGAGGAGCTTGGCGGGCTTAGCAAAAAGTGGGACATGACTGAAGAACTAAGCGCTGAACACTTGCAAACAGTACCACTAGGCTCTGGCAGTTTTCATGGCTTAGAGTAAAATGCATTTTAGGTCACAGGACTGGAGATTTCTGAAACCGCTCAGCTCCTTGGAGATGTTTTTATACCAATTTTGCTATCACTATGCTTGCAGGTGAGTATACCCTGTACAAGGCATATTCATTTATTTATATTACAGAAAATTTACTTACAGAAAATTATTTTTATTATGTAAATGTCACATAAAAATGATGATACAATTAGAAACTGCAGAGAGGCAAAAAAGAAGAAAATAACAATCAGTCGTGCTAACCACTGTTACCATCATGGTGCATGTACACACTTTTAGAAGTGAATTACTGCAAGATTAATCTGGAGATTAACTTTCTGGGTTCAAATCCTAACTTTCTGCCACTTATTAGCTCATAAATTTAAGGAGCTTAAATCTCTCTGATTGAAGGCAAAAGAAGAAGGGAGCAGCAGAGGATGAGATGGTTAGATAGCATCACCAACACAATGGACATGAATTTGAGCAAACTGGGAGAGATAGTGAAGGACAGAGGAGCCTGGAGTGCCGCAGTTTATGGGGTTACAAAGAGTTGGACAAGACTTAGCAACGGAACACAACACAAACCTCTCTGGTCCTCAGTGTCATAACATGCACAGTAGAAATAATAATAATACCTTCCTTCATTTCATTATTATTTTCAACATATTTCAAATGGGACCTTATTGTACATACCTTTTTTTTTCATCTGTCATTGCTTAATGTAGCAATGAATCTCTTTCACATCAATTATACTGCATTTCTAAATTTAGCAGGACTGAAGCGGGGCCACTTCCTTCTTAGAATGTAAGTTCCATATGAAAAATGGCCCAGTCAATTATATTTAGTGCTCTATCCTCAGCATCAGACCTGACGCCTGGCCCTTCATAAGCAATTTTATAAATACATATTCATTGCTAAACTGGCTTGAGATGGGGGACGTCAGAAACTCAAGATAGTTTAAGTTCTGGAAATCAAAACTGCTATAAATGCAGGAGAATGAGGTCATTGGTTTCCCATCCCCCCCTTTAAAAAAAAAAATCACATCTTGGAAGGTGATGGATGACTCTTCCAATTATGTAACATACAATAATATCTTATGCAGAAGATTCAGGAAGCACCCATGCTTTTGAGAAACAGAGTTTTCCATTATCTTTTTCGATGCAGAGAGAATTAGGACGAGAGTTGGACATAGAAAGAGAAAGAAAGAGAGGGAGGGAGGAAATAAGGAAGGAAGAAAAAAAAGAGGGAGGGAGGGATGGAAGGAGGGGGGAAGGAAGGGAAGAAGGGAGGGAGGAAGAAAGAAGTTAGATGTGTGTGTGTGTGTGTGTGTGTGTCTACGGTGTGTGTGTGTGTGTGTGTGCTCAGTCGTGTCTGACACTTTGCGACCCCAAGGACTGCAGCTGGCCAGACTCCTCTGTCCATGGAATTTTCCAGGCAAGAATACTGGAGTGGGTTGCTATTTCCTACTCCAGGGGATCTTCCAAACCCAGGGATCGAACCCACATCTCTTTCGTCTCCTGCAGTGGCAGATGGGTTCTGTAGGACTGTACCACCTGGGACACAGGCAGAGTTAGGCTCAAGCTTGCAATCATATCATCCATGCTTCCTGTGAAGGTTCAGTCAACACCAGAACTGACAATATACTTGCAGTGCTCAATAGAAGTATTAATGCATGTATCTTTGGCTTGAAAAGTTCTTTCAAAATTAGACTGTGTTTTCTAATCTCAAAAAAATTGCTGGTTGGATGATTTTCATTTCTTTGTAAAATGACAAGTGATACTTCATTTTTTAGCAAAAGGTTAATGTTAAGTCTCCAAACTTTATAAATTGTACTTTCTCCATAAAATAAACTATTGCATGCTGGTGTGCAAGATTAGCGAGAAATGTTCATACTGTTGAAAATAGATGAATTTTGCATTTCAAGGTGACAAGTGCAATGTCAGACCCAATCAATCGATCACTGCATAATTATTATTGTAAATGATCCATATCCATGCTGCAAACCTTAAGGGGAATTTAATGAAGCAGTAAGCACATCAATAATAAGATCTACTCTGGTCTCTATTAAATCTCATGATTCATAAATATCCTGGCATGTTTTATTCTTCCTTTAAATCCTGTGAAGACATCTAAAAAAGTGAACGCTTGAGGGCTACTATTTAACACTTCACTAAAGGCAATTCTAAGGCTTTCAGTAAGATTTAGGCTCAATATTGGATCCCTCTTTACCTAAAGGCTAATGGAATCCCATAGTCTATGGATGCATATGGAACAGCATTCCTCTACAAAGTTAGCATTGAGGTAGGTGCAAATTACCTAGCAACTGAAATTTGAATTGCCGAAGCAAAAACACCTGCAAATAGCAGGTGAATTAGGATCCTGAATCAGAGGAGTATTTCTTTCTGAAGAGAGAAAGGGTAGAGTCTGGCAGGACTTACACTATTTTGTTGTGAGGTGGATAAAGGCATGCTCTGGGCAGGACTAGCTCAATTTGAGTTATAAGAGGTGGTTCAGATGGTAAAGAATCTGCCTGCAATGTGGGAGACCCAGGTTCGATTCCTGGGTTGGGAAGATCCCCTGGAGTAGGAAATGGCAACCCACTCCAATGTTCTTGCCTGGAAAAGTCCATGGACACGGCAGCCTGATGGGCTGAGGTCCATGGGGTTGCAAAGAGTCAGACACGACTGCGCAATGAAACCAGCACCATTGGCAGCTGATGGAATCTCTGTGCAAAGAAAATGGCACAGGGTGGATGCAGCTCCAGGCTATGGTGTGCAGCTTGGTGAGGGCAGCAAAGTCTGGATTTCATCCTTATCTTGATGCCTTGGTGCAGTTCACCAACTGTACAATCCCTGGGCATGAGACACAGATGAGCCAGTATTGGTCCAGAAGTCACACACTCCAACTTGTTGACTTTTGAGCATTAGTCAAGTTCTGACATCAAGAGAGGCTAGAGGCAGGCTTGGGAACTATCCTTGCATTTGTCTTTGGTGGCAAGCAAACATGTTTTAAGGGGCTTCCCTAGTAGCTCAGCTGGTAAAGAATCCACCCGCAATGCAGGAAACCCCAGTTCGATTCCTGGGTCGGGAAAAGCCACTGGAGAAGGGATAGGCTACCCACTCAGTATTCTGGCCTGGAGAATTCCATGAACTGTATAGTCCATGGGGTCACAAAGAGTTGGACACGACTGAGCGACTTTCAAAAACACGTTTTAAAAATATACCATATGTTGAAGACCGAGACTCTATATATCTTCAAGTTTGTGCTCAGACACTTCAATTGTGTCTGACCCTTTGCGACCCTGTGGACTGTAGTCCACAACACTCCTCTGTCCATGAGATTATCCAGGCAAGAATACTGGAGTGGGTTGCCATTTCCTTCCCCAAGGGATCTTCCCAACCTGAGGATTGAACCCACATCTCATGCACTGGCAGGAGGGTGCTTTACAGCAGAGCCACCTGAGAAGATAGTTAGTATATTTAAATAACTCAATATCAGATATTCCTGTCCATATTTTTCCTGTGCCAATATTTACTTCCTCAGTATATAATCCTTTCTCAGATCATAAAGTACACATTTCTCTCTTTTAAAAACAAGCTTTTTACCTACAAACTAACCTCTAAAAAGATTTAGCAGTTTAGATTCCCAGCAAAATTGTCTGAGAATGAGTGCTCTCACATTCTGGCAAACACTCAGTATATTATCCTTCTCCATCTCTCGCAATTTAACAAAACCCTTGTTTTAGTTTGCATTTGTCTGACATTGGGGAGGATGAATATAATGTCCTATACTTATGTCCTATACTATTTTATTTTTTCTGTCTGAATTATCTGTTCACTCTCCTTTGCTCCCTTTGTACATTTTAAAAGTTGTTGTTGCTCATTTCATTAATATTTATCACGAGCTATGTTAAAATGAAATTTGAAAAACTTATGTCCAATAATAAGAAAATGGGTAAGTAAATTATGGTACATCCAAATGGTTAAAAAAAAAAAAAGATACAATCTTTAAAAACTCATATTCTCAAATAAATGTAGTAACATCAGAAAATATTCCTAAAGTAATTTGTATGAAAGTATATTTCTAGTGTGACTCCAATTTGGGGGAAAAAAGGATATCCAAGCAAATTCAGATATATGGATATTTTAAAACAGGGAGCAATTTATCAAAATATTAAAAGTGGGAGTAATAAGTTGGGGGAATAGTGTTTCTATTCATATTTTGAATTCTTTATAATGTTCAAACACAATTTTTATTTTCATAAAGAAAGTAACCATTCTTTTTTTAAAAGAACACTTTTCCAGGGCATTTTCTTCTACTCATTTTTCAGAACACAGATACTAAGACCAAAATCTATTCATTTCATTAGAGCCCAGAGTTAAAGACTGCTTGTATCTTCTTCTATTTTCTTTCTTCATCTCTCTCTGAAGAGTTTTTTCCCTCAATATGAGAGTTAATTAGTAGTAATAGGCAAAAAAGGAGCAGAAGTTGGGCATCCCTGGTGGTCCAGTGGTTAAGAATCTGCCTGCCAGTGCAGGGGACACACAGGTTCAAGCCTGGGTTGGGGAAGATTCCACATGCCACGGGGCAACTAAGCCCAAGTACCACAAGTACTAAGCCCATGTGCTACAGATACTGAGCCCAGGTGCCCTAGAACCAGTGCTCTGCAACAGGAGAAGCCGCTGCCATGAGAAGCCCTTTCATCGCAAGGAAGGCTAGCCCCAGCTCATTGCAACTAGAGAAAACCTGCTCACAGCAAGGAAGACCCGGTGCAACCAAAATCAAATAAATAATTTCAAAAAATGTTCATAGATCTGTCAACATAACATAGCATATACATGCAAGCAAAACGGAGTTTAAAAAATTACTACTTTTGTAACTTGCACTTCCTTTTCCATCATTACCCAGGCAAAGCTTTTGTTTGCTTGTTTGTTAAGCAGTGATAGGAAAGGCTTTAAAAATAAATCTCTATGATCCAGATTTTAAAAACCATGATTTTCAGATTCCATGTACACTCCTAATTTCTAGGTATGGTACCTGTAAGTTAGTTGCCAGTGTAGGAAGAAATTAAACAATACTTTTATAACACGGTTATGTTTGATTCTTTGGGACCCTTTGGACTGGAGCCCACCAGGCTCCTCTGTCCATGGGACTTTTTTCAGGCAAGAACACATTGGAATGGGTTGCCATTTCCCTTCTCCAGTGTATCATCCCTACCCAGGGATTGAGCCTGTATCTCCTGCATTGTAGGCAGATTCTTTACCTGCTGAGCCAATAGGGAAGCCCTTTATAAAACTCACACACACACACACACACACACACAATGGCTGTATATGTTGTAAGAGCATCAATGTGAGTGTATTTGTCTGTTTATGAAATCCCCTCGCGTTCACAAAGAATGCTACGCCTTTGGCTTTGGCTTAATTTTATAAATGAGAGAAGGATGTAAGAGTTTTGGCCCATTTCATTGGTTGAAAACATCGAGGGCTTCAGCGAAAATGTGAAGCGATCATGCATATGAAAAAAAAAAAAAAGTCCTTCTGTCTCTCAATCCTCCTTTAACTAATTGTGTTCCTGTTCTCATTTGTAGCACTTGCCTCTTTGATTAGCCTTTTAATTTAGCACATTAACAACACTCTCTTTACTTGAACACTCCATCACTGAGCTCATTGAAGTCAAATGCCCTTGAAGATACTTGAAATTCCTAACAACACTCACTATTATTAAACTGTTTTATATTTCTGATTGTCAACCAAAAATGCTGGGTTATTGGACAGAGTCAGCCATTGTGCAAAGCGCTGTGCTTTATTCAAGAATCTCTCAGCCCATTCCTGCTGGCTCTGCAGGAGACCAGAGAGTTTCAATACACTCTACATTTCTCTTTTTCCCCCCCTTTTACCCTTTATTCCTTGCGCACCCCACCTTCATCACAGTTTTTGGGTAAATAAGAAGGGAAGCCTGCTGATTCAGCACTCGGGAAGGAATCATTGGAAAGGTCTGAGAATAAGGTTTCTTTGAAAATCAGGGCTGGATGCAAAGAAGGTTTCCTGTGTCTGTGTACTTGCTTGTAATTGATTAACACAGACACATAGCGGGGAATTTGGTGGTTTGTAGCAGATGGAGAGTTGCTTCAAATCCTGAGAGAAGGATGACTGGTCAATTCTCTGCGTGTGTGTGTGCCCCATTGCTTCAGTTGCTTCTTTGAGCTTGGCCGAGCTCCTCTATCTGTGGAATTTCTCAGGCAAGAATACTGGAGTGAGTTGCCATTTCCTCCTCCCGGGGATCTTCCCAACTCAGGTCTCCTGCATTGGCAGGTGGATTCTTTACCACTGAGACACCTGGCAGCCTGCTAACCCCCATGTCCCAGCTGAGAGTCCTTCTTGGAAAAGTCTTGATTGATGACACCATTCCTAATACCCCTCCTTTTTTGTACTACTCCAGTTCTCTTTTTGTTTGTCTTAGACGCTGCTGCAAGCTGTAATTATAATGTTTCTTTATTTGTATCTCAGGCATCTATTGTTTTTAACCTAACCAGGACTTATTTCTCCTTCTGCTAACAGCTCTTTAATATTTCTTGAGAAACCACCTCTCCCCAACTCTCAGTTCATGCTTAAAAAAAAAAAAAAGACTGTGCCTATTCTCAGATTCCAAGCAGTATTTTACCCAAGTGTGGACATAGTCCGGAGATGGTTCTGGATGCATAGGTGACCCAATCTAAGAGCAACAGAATGGGCTTCAGAACTTTTCTGAGAACTGAGTACTTCTTGGATGAGTGGGGTTCATCTGATGGGGTTGCCCTCATCATAGCACTCACAGCAGACATCAGCTTGGAGCTACTAGAGGTACTGTTATGGAACTGTTGACTGAAACCACTTGCATTGGCCATATCACTTGCCTGAGTTGTCTCGATAGACAGCATGGTGCTGTCGCCAAAAACTAAGCAGGAGAATTTGGGATGAGCCAAAAGAGGGAGGAGACGACCAACCCCCCAGAGGCCTTCTCACTAGAATCCATCTTGGCTGAGAGATGTGCCATCAGGAAGGATCCTGAGTCAGACTATGGGCCAAGCAAGATGACTGGCCAGAGACAACCTGGAAACTAACGCCATCTCCATAAACCCTGAGACTGCGAGCCACATGGGAGAGCAGTTCTCCTGGGTTCCCTTAACTCTCCTGCTCCCTGCCCAGGGATGCATGTCCAACTCTGTGGGACCCTGTAGACTGTAGCCTGCCAGGCATCTCTGTCCATGGGATTCTCCAGGCAAGAATACTGAAATGGATAGCCATTCCCTTTCTCCAGGGAATCTTCCCGACCCAGGGATCGAACCTCCATCGCTGACATCTCCTGCATTGGCAGGCAGGTTCTTTAGCACCATCTGGGGAGCCCCCTCTGCCTGGGCGCCCCTTCCCAATAAAGTCTCTTGCTTTGTTAGCACGTGTGTCTCCTTGGACAATTCATTTCTGAGTGTTAGACCAGAGCCCACTCTCAGCCCTGGAAGGTGCCCGCTTTCCTGCAACTAAACTTCAGCCACCTTGTGGGAGGGGTACAAAGGAAAGTGGATCTGAGAAGCAGAGTTAAACATCCAAGGATAAGCCTTGACCAACTGCGTCCATCTGGCCTTCAAAGTGCACCTCTGAGTTTCTTGGATATGTGACCCCACATCGTCCCTTTTGAAACTACCTTAGTTCTGCAACCATGAGGTGAAGTGAAGTGAACTCGCTCAGTCGTGTCCGACTTTTTGCGACCCCATGGACTGTAGTCTACCATGCTCCTCCGTCCATGGGATTTTCCAGGCAAGCGTACTGGAGTGGGTTGCCATTTCCTTCTCCAGGGGATCTTCCCGACCCAGGGATCGAACCCGGGTCTCCCGCATTGTAGGCAGATGCTTTACTACCTGCGCTACTAGGGAAGTCTGCAACCATGAGCCTCAGTTAAAACCCTTTGTCTGCTGGCTTTATTCCTGCATTACCACGTGGGCTTTGTTGTGTTGTGTTTCATCAGTGTCCTCAACTACATATACATTCCACAAGGATTGAGCCCAGATCATGTTCTCCATGTCCTCAATACAACACAGACAATATCTGACACACTGGAAACTCTCAGTGATTAGTTTTGAACAAATACACAGATTTAAAAAAATTCTAATTGTTTAGTGATGCACCCAGACCTTGTACACATGCTCGCCATCAATAAACTTGCCTTGAGTTCCCACCAAGTGTGCATCTTGACTTCCATGTATACAGAAAGGCACTTTGTCACATGAAAGGATTAACAGGGTGATTCAGAGAAATAGAGAAGAAATGGCCAAATATAAGTGAGCATACAATTCTGCATCGCTGACAAACATTTAGCCAAATTTTTGTTTTGTCACGGGTTCTACTGAGATAGAACATTCTAGCTAGAACTGCATACTTTGCCAAATAGACAGACTAGCAAATAACAGAATTGCAAGTCACTCCTTAATAGTACAGAGTTTTCATCAGTGAACAGTGGTCTTTGATGTGCTGGAAAAGCAAAGTCTATTCTTAGGGTATTAAGAGATTGGGACAACATTCTGAGGTAATCAGAGAGAGCAGATAATTCAGAAGTTATCCATAGCAGGTTATTTAAATGTAAACAGAAATTGCTCACTTGCCCTCTCTCTCTCTCTCATAATCTGTAGTCATCTAAGGCCAGACATTGGGGTACAATAAATAATATGTCTAGAATAAAAAGTTGCAAAAGGAATACAAAAATCCTCATGTCAGGGTGCCTAGGAGTGTCGATCCAATACAGAAAATTTGTAAGATTGAATCTAAGTACAAAACCATGGGGAATATTAGATTCAGAATGTAGAGACATGACGTGTCTTATCCAGCCCACATCACCACTTGAATAGCATTAAATTTCCCCTGTTGGGCTTCCCAGGTGGCTCAGCAGTAAAGAATCTACCTGCCAAGGCAGGAGACATGGGTTCGATTTCTGGCTGTGGAAGATCCCCTGGAGAAGGAAATGGCAACCCACTCCAGTACTCTATCCTACGGACAGAGGAGCTTGGTGGGCTATAGATCATGGGGTCACTAACAGCTGGACAAGACTGAAGCGACTAAACAACCACAACAAATCCTTTCCAAATCTTTTTCCCACACCTGCCTCTCCTTCCCAATCATTTACTTGAATTTCTGCCTAAGATGTCTTGGGATAATAAACAGAAAACCCAATGTCCAATTCTCTCTCTACTTGTCCTAAAAGCTTCATGTTCCTTAGTTGTCAAAACAATGCTCTGTTTCTTCCCGAAATTATCTTGTTGGTATTGAATATCAATTTTTCAATTTGCTCTTCTCTGAATGGGGACATAAGGTTTTGTATAGAAACTAATTTGGTTTTGTCGTTCAAACCTGCATCATTTGATCAAGTATTTATCTGAAGGTTTGTGAAATTTTTCCAAAGGTATATGAAACACCACTCAAAATGTAAAATGAAGAATAAGACTGATTCACATTAAATCAGGTTTCTTTTTTCTGATCCTCTGGAGCTAAAGAACCTGCAGAGTTGGCTAAAGACTGTGTTTAAAACTTAAACATAAAGCCTTCGTAAGCCTTTTATATTTATACTCATTGGGCTTTGCTTTATACGCACACACGCGCACACACCTCAGGAAAGAACACAATCCTAGTGCCTAGAATTTCCTACTGAGAGAAAACGTTGGCTCACTTCTTGTTTCCTTCGATGCAATACTATGGATTTGCTGCCCTATATAGCTGGCCCATTATTTTTACAGGAATCTTTAGACACAAAAATTCAATGAGTTTAGTGTCATTATTAGATCGGAAAGAAAAATGGATGGGGCTTTATGATACAAATCACTTTACAGACAAAGAGGGATGTGCATGCAAACAGAATTTCAGACAAATACCCCAAAAAAGTACCGATCAATTTACATCAATGGCTTCTGGGTGCTCAAGCGGAAAATAACATATTACTCCTTCTGCCAGAGAGAGTCGGCAGTAAGTAGAGGCCATGAATGGTTAAGCCAGAGGGGGAGAAGATGTAACTCATAAAGGAGCTTTCATTCATTACTGTTCGGGCCAACCACACTCCCGCTCATCAACCAGAAGGTTGGTTGGGGTGTTACTGAGTGCCCACCATTCTTCTTTTGCCTGAAGATGATATGAACACTGGGTCCCTCTGACTTAAAGATGCTAGGACGTTAGCCCTTTACAAATGTTTAAGCCATATCTTTAAGCAACATTACAGATGCTCCTTTGCTGGGATGCAAAAGAGGAAGTGGGCTGGGTTTGGCAAAAAAGGATGGTCATTAGAGTGTTTGAGAGAGTGGAGTCTGTTTGGAGCTCTGAGTTGTCCCTGGTGATATACAGAAAACGGCAAGAATTCTGGTATAAGCTATAGGTAAGGAAACTAAGAGATGAGAAAAGATGAACACTTCTATGGCAGTAATCAGAGTCGACGGGGTCCGTTTTTCTGAGCCCCTAACTAAGATCTACAGTGATGGTATCAGTGCTCAATGAACTTGCCAGGTCAGTAGAAATGAATTTCTGAATCAGAATTCACAGGGGAAAAGGATTCATCTTTGTATTCCTGAGGCATTTTGCTACAAAGCAGTCCAGTCAGAGAAAACATAGGAATTCTCAGCTTTGGGATAAAGCTGAAATCTTTCCCCCACAACAACAGCAAAAAAAAAAAAAAAAATCCCCTTTGGTTACTACCTGCAGTCTCTAGCACAGATTCCCACAACAAAGAACCATTTAATTAACTAGCCAACTAAGTTGGAGAAAAAAAGACCACAATCCCGTGTTAACAAAGCAGAACTAGGAATCACAATGAAAAGGAAGTTCCTTGATGGTTAGATTTGGCCCAAAGGAGCAAATATCTGAAGCAGAAACAAAGAATTAGCAGGTGTGTGAATTGCAGTCAACAGGTGATTGATGCTAACAATCAACTCTCCATTTGCAGCTCTTCCTGATTTTCAGACCATCTTTTTGCTGTTGTTCAGTCCCTCAGCTGTGTCTGACTCCTTGCGACCCCATGGACTGCAGCACGCTAGGCTCCCCTGTCCTTCACTACCTCCTGGACTTTGCGCAAACTCATGTCCATTGAACTGATGATGCCTTCCAACCATCTCATCCTCTGTTGTCTCCTTCTCCTCCTGCCCTCAATCTTTCCCAGCATCAGGGTCTTTTCAAATGAGTCAGCTTTTTGCATCAGGTGGCCAAAGTACTAGAGCTTCAGCATCAGTCCTCCTAATGAATATTCAGGGTTGATCTCCTTTAGAATTGACTGGTTTATCACCTTGCTGTCCAAGGGACTCTCAAGAGTCTTTTCCAGCACCATAATTCGAAAGCATCAATTCTTTGGCACTCAGCCTTCTTTATGGTCCAACTCTCACATCTGTAAATGACCACTGGAAAGACATCTTTTACATAATGGTGTATTTCCCAAGGCCTGGTAGAATGTTTGGCATTGAGTCTATGCTCAGTAAAGGCTTAATAAATAATCAGCAAACTGGATGAGTGTTTGCTTAATGAATATATTCATACCACGCTAGGTACTAGCAAAGATTTTTATAAGCAGCAGCAACCAACAGTTAAAGAATTGGTTAAATTATGGAGCATCCGTAAGCAGGATGATCATGTAGCATGTAGTCATTAATGACGCTGGTGTGGGAAATATCTAATGGCACAAACTGCTGAGTGATAAAAGCAGGTTACAAAACAGTTAAGTTCTCAGACTATGATCTCATTTTTTTCCAACAGAATATTCCCTCTCAGAGACTTTGTTTCCTTTCTTATTTCAGCGTACCTGAACTTGAGATGTGTTTTACCATTGATGCAGTACTTTAATGTCATAGCATTTTGGCCTCTACAAATAAACCCACACGTACACTCAGAGCAGAAACAAACAAGCAAACAGCAACAAAACACAAACAAACAACAAAGTCAATGGCATGCCTTTTAATCCTTAAATCAATGCTGTCTCCAAATTGAAAACAGGAAGTGCAGGTGTCCAGATGTGTGTGTGAGAGAAATATCCATAAGAAATTGAGCAGGGTTAGTATTTACACACATATCTTAGGTAGTAGAGAGTTTGGGTTCTTCTCCTAGAGTAATTTTACTACAAAGGGCGTGTGTGTTGTTTGTTTGAAATGAAAGCTGAAGACAACCATCAAATAAAAGGAAGAGATGCTTTTGTCCTAAAAGGGTTGACATATAGTTAGCACAATGGCCCTAGAACATAAAATAACTATAGTTTATAATTTATGCATGATTTCTACTCCATATTGAGTATATAAGTCAAGCAATGTGAAATCAGTTTATAAACAAAGGCTAGAATGTGAGGCATGGAACAGAAAAAGCTTTAGGCATTTGGGAAAGAAAATGGAGATTTCAGAGGAGGGTCCCCCGGTACTCAGAATGAGCTGGAAAATGTGAAAGACTGCAGGTATGTTCAGTTACTTCATCAGTTTGCTTAGAGCAGGCTGAGGGTAGAATTTTCTGGATAGTGGAGTTCTAGCCGAGGGAAACACACAGTGAAAGATACAGGACTCTCAGGACGCTGGAGAAAGAATGATGAGGTTTTGTTTCTTCTTTTTTTAAGTGATTGAACTGCATTGGCAAGAACAGTAATGTTGCCTACTGGGGTGACTGCATCTGTCTTTACAAAGTCACTCAGAAATTCGCTACTTGTTGTTCTTTTCTCCACCCATTTTAGCCCAGGATATGGATGTATAAGCCACTGTTTATAAAAGGATGCGGGCGGTAAATGAAAACATGATAAGAAAGTTAAAAATCAAGATCACAGCGTTTCATCTAGAAGTTAAAGGAACAGAGAATGTCTATCTAGAAATAATAAAATGGAAATGGTTCTGTTGTGGACAGACAGTAAAAGGTTCTAGAGTCAAAAAACAAACACTCATTGCCGTGGAGTTTAACCTGGGGGACCATCTGGTCCAGGACATGAGAAATGAGGGTAAACGGTGTCTTAGGCCTGAACTGGATGAGCAAGTGTCAATTGCCAGCATGTCCCAACCCTGAGAAGACACAGGTCAACCGTATCCCACAAAACACTGATGCTGGAGGAACGAAATAACCATAGTAGTGCTGCCCGAGGGGGGCTTCATCTCACATGAGGCGTGTGTAGCCTGGTACCCACACAGGTTAGGACCTTGGTAAAAGTGATTCCTCTGCCTTTTCTGGGAGTCCTCAGGGAAAACTGTCTCTTTCTTCTATTGAAGTTGAATTTGGTGAATCAAAACTGCCCAGAAGATAACAAAGGGTACCAAAGAACATAACTTTTTTTTTTTTTTTCCCCCTCCCTGTACAGCAGCCTGTCTTCCCCCAGGGGAAATGAAGCAACAGGGACATTACCAATCTTGTTTTTCATAGGAAAAACTTCCAAAGGAAATTTCAGGAAAGACATATACAAACGTTAGATGGGAGCAAAAAGATTTCAACTGTATGTGTTTGCAATGATATCATGAGACTGGCTTCCAGGAGCTATACTGTGTTTTTAACTAGGATGGGCTTCCCTGGTGGCTCAAACCGTAAAGAATCCGCCTGCAATGCAGGAGACCCAGGTTCAATCCCTGGGTCAGGAAGATCCCCTGGAGTAAGAGAATGGCTACCCATTTCAGTATTCTTGCCTGGGAAATCACATGGACAGAGAAGCCTGGTGGGCTACAGCCCGTGGGGTCACAGAGTTGGACACGACTGAGCGACAATCACGTTCACTTCTAAAGCATCTCATTGCCTTTCGCATCCAGAGAAGACAGTTCTGATTGACTACAACTGAGTGGGGATCCAAGGAGAGAATGCGCTCCCCCCATGGGCCCCTGTAATTCCCTCCAACAAAAAGTTTCCAATCAATAAAAATATTCTCACTGAAATCATGTGCCATTAACACAGGTGCATATAAAGAAACTACTTGACAAATTTCATAAATAACAATGAGAACAAACCAAATACGGATTACGTTTTACTCTATCTCCAAGTCGCTTCACTTTCATTTGTGCATCTACAAGAGAATAGCAAACATTCTCATCACACATGGACCTGAGACTCATTTTCCTAAAGCAAGACAAGCTCTTAAGAGAGATATCAACCACATTTAGAATATTTTTATTCACAGACTAGAAGGCAACAACAGTGCATCTGTATTTAAAAAAAGAAAAAGTGAGGAATGGAACTCCATCCCTCATAGTGTTAATGTTAGCTCACCACTTCATATCTCCTTAAACAACATGGATCCAACTGTTCCAACTTAAAGTCTCTGCCATTTTTGAATGCAACGCCCCCAACCCCAAACTTGGAATTAAGCAGAATACTTGAACACTGGGCAAAGAGGTAGTAACCATTTTTTTTTCAATTTGATAAATACAGTGAATAAAACTGGCAACACTGAAAATCATTGGTCAGGAAGAAGAACACAGAAATTGAGGCAGGCAGGATTTACTAGTCAAGGGATAATTACCACGGATCGGGTTAGCAAGCTTTGAGGGTCCAGGACACAGTGTTTCGCCCCTGTGCTCTGAAATGCAAAGAAGCACGTGTCTAAGAGCCAGTAAACCCCACAAATAAAATCAACAACTCCACTTAGCAACTGAGAAAAACTGCAACCTGTAAAATGTTACTCACCACAGCCTAAAAAAGAAAAAAAAATGGAAATTTGTTTACAATTAGCCAGACTCCACTTACAAAATAAAAAGCCAAATAGACCCCTTTCCCATAAAGACCAGCAGAGTTATTTCCTTAATCAACAATGCCATGATCCCATGTGACACATTTTCTTAGTGCTTAAAAACCAACATTTGTAAACACTCAGCATGTGAATCATTTTCCACCTCCACTGTCAAAAATAAATGGCATGACGATTCAGTGTTTTTAGGTAAAACTATATTAAGTTTATGCTAAGTTTGTGCTAGTTAGTGATTTGCTATTTCCAAACACTTCTCTCACGACAGGCAACTTTAAAGGTACAACTTGCCCTAAAATGAAAACAAAATAATAATAGAGACAGCCTGTCCCCAGCTGGCGGGATTCATTGTGTTGAGTCGTGCAGAAATAAACCAGGTGTAAATGGAGCTAAAAGCACTATAAAAGAAAATGTATAAAAGACAGAGGGAGGGGGATAAGAAGAAAGTCTACATCCCAAAGCTCAGTGAGGGGTAAGACAGGCTGAGTTCAAAGAACAGGGGTGATTAACAATGAGGCTTTCTCCCCTATGGCAAAGAGGAGTTCAGGGACCTGAGTTGAACTAGGAGGGAGGGAGAGAAAGAGAGATTTCTCTAAGTATGCTGAACAATTAAAAAAAAAATGATGTTGCTGCTGCTGAAACTGAAGTACTACTGTGTTGTTTTTTTTTCTACTTTCCCCCCTTGGAAATGCCTTTCTCCCTTGAAAACTCGAGAGCATCCTGTCTTTAACCTGAAATCACATAGCCTGTCTTTGGTTGACAGATGCATACAACTCCTGCAGTGCCCAAACTCAACTAGGATCTACCTGTGTCCCCCAACACATGACTGATCCATTTTTCTAAGCCTGTCCTGCTATATGACTATTTTTTAAATTGCCTTGACAGTTAAACGGTGGAATTCATAACTGCAAGTTAATATTTCCATGCCACCTCCCAAAAGAAGAAATAATATATAAAAAAACCCAATAACTATATAATATTTATCAGTCAGCCAGAACAAATACAGGGAGGTCCACCTTTTGCCAGACAGATCCTTGTAAAACACACACATACAAACACACACCTGGTGAAGGCAAATAAGACACCCTGCTCACATCTCCAACCCTCAGCCCCCAGATGACAAATACGTAGTCACTTGTGAGAGAAAAACCAAACCACACCAAACAAACAAAAAGCCACCACGACTCGGAACAGTTCATTCTTAGCAATTACATGAAATCCTACACAGCTACAAGTGATGCAGAATCCGCCCCACGCCTGAACTGGCTTTTTCGGACCTTTTCTTTTTATTAAAAAAATAAATAATTTTTTTTTCCGAATTCCTCATCACAGTGTTCTGAGAAAAAGAAGCCAGCCATGCATTCCCCCCCACCACCTCCTTTCATTTTTCTTTTTTTCTTTTGGTTTCCTTTCTGTAACTGAAAATAAAATTGCAGCTTAATGCTAATGAACCAGGGCTTCCTAAGGTCCCACTGGAAACATGAGCACATGTACTGTAGCAAGGCAAGATTATTCTGCCACAAGCATAATCACCTTACACAAAATGTGATTACTCTGGGCTGCAATCTTTATCCCCAAAGTCAATTTATTAATCAAAGAGAAAGAGAGAGCGAGACAGGAGAGAGAAAGAGGCTACCTACCCACAAATACATCATCATCTTGAAAGAGAAATCAAGGGTTCTCTGTCAGCAAACAGAAGTCTCCTTACTTCACCAAGAGTGTCTGGAAGAAAAACTGAAACCAGTGGGTAGAAAATCTTGCCTTGTCTGTCGGGTCCTTAAGGTTTGGTGTGCTTGTTTATGAGTTTACGAGCATAGCATTCCTTCAGTGGCACTGTGTGCGATGCGACTTGTTTTCACACTGCCTTCCTCTCTCTCTCTCTTTCCTTTCTAACTCTTGCCTTTCCTCTCTTTCCTGTCAAGGCTGCTTTTGGTAACAAATTTCCCGATGTGGTTCCTTAATGAGCAAAAAGAAAAAAAAAAAAAAAAAAAAAATCCGGACACTTTAGGTGGCCAGCAAGAGTGGGGACCACAAACCCTGACGATGCTTGTAGTATTAATAATAATAGCGATGGTGTAAACCATAAACAAGCGGGCGCTACACCATCTCCTGACGGCTGGTGGGAGGTTCGCGAGGTCCCCACTGGTGGAATCTACAGGAAGACGGCCGATCCTCTGGAGGCAAACACATCTGCACGGAGCCGCTGAGTCTGGGTGGCCAGCATCTGTGATTTTTTTTTTTTTTTTTTTGGTTTGTTTCTTGTTTTGTTTTAAACTCAAAGGAAAGCTCCAGCCGCAGAGAAAAGAACATGAGCAGCAAGCCGGCTTCCCCTTTATCTCTTTAAATGTACTTCAGATAAAAAGCGGCATCCAGTCCCGGTCAAGGCCTCCCCAGACTCATCGCTCGCCTAGCACCGGGCTCAGCACACTTGACTACAGCCATCTACCGACCCCGCTGTGTCATTGCGGGCTCCGAGGCTGCCGGCTGTCCAGGCTGCAGCTGCCGGCCTGCCCATCGCGGTTCCCAGGGCAGCGGCTTCCCCGCGCAGGGCTCTCCGCCAGGGTGTGTACCGGGAAGAGTGGGGTGGGGGTGGGGGGGAATGGAGGATGGGCCGTGGAAGCTTCGGTGCCAATTCAGCAAATCAAAAGCCAAAGGAAGCCCCACCAACTCAACCCAGCAAATGGAAAGCCTCAAAAAGGTTTGCACACATGTTTAGCCTTCCTAATCTAAGGATGGAGATCCTACACATGCCCTCATTAGGAGACCAGATGTGCGTGCGAGTGTGTGTGTGTGTGTGTGTGTGTGTGTGTGTGTGTGTGTGTGTGTTTCTCCTTCTCCCTCCTCCTTTGCAATTGCAGACCTGAGCAATTCTGCAGTATGCATAAAACTTGATCATTTCGACAGGCTCTCCTTACAAAATCCACATGCTCGGATAGTACAGCTAAGATTTCCAGAAATTATCCAAAAAAAAAAAAAATTTTTCCCCCTTTCCCTAAATCGATTCTCCTTTATTAGTTGTTCTTTTTTAATCCCTTTTAAATTGTATACTTTATCTTGAAAATTATCTCCATTACTGAAATACATCACAAACGAGAGGATGGGGAATGCAATTTGCCTGGCATATTCATTGATGCAGTGCTCAATTATTGATATATGGATAAAGGAGGAATTAATATTAAAATGCATCTTGTACATTAGGGGAGAAGGAGGGGAAAAAAGATCTCTTGCTTGGGCCTGAATTCTGACATTAGTTATATATATTTACACATCACACAGAGGGGCTGGCTGAGCCCCGAGTTGATTTACATTTCTTCCTAAAATCGTACAAGGCAAAATGTCACCTAAATTATTAAAAGGCATTAGCTAAATTATGGAATCATCTGCAGGACTGGGCAGGTGTCAGGGCACCCGTTATAAGAGACCATAGGCCATCAAGATGCTTATGGCCAAACGGTTTGGGGAGAACCAACACCAAGACAGGCTTTTAAACAAATGGTGATGGAGAAACACCTATATCCAAGCAGCAAGAAAAGAACCACACAGTCAACAACTGGTAAAGTCTCCATCATGCATGTGGACTGACCTACAGCATTTTAGGGGCCTTTGAGTCACAGAATAGCATTCAGAGGCAGGTGATTGTCCTGGTTTGACAGTGGTCATGGGTTTCCTGAGATGCAGGACTTTCAGGGCTAAAACCAAGACAGCCTCAAACTAGAAGCGTTACTCATCCTCCTTAGGAGAGGTCCTGGGCACATGTGGTCATTACAGTGAACAAAAATAGGAAATTCATCTTCTTCATTATTTGGGGTGATGGGTATCACCTGTACATGTGACCTTCACTAATTCTAGGAGCCTGGCGGACTACTACAGTCCATGGGGTTGCACTGAGTCAGACACACTGAAGCGACTTAGCACACACACAAAGACCCTGAAGATGCATTTCTTTGGACCACTCCAGTTTTTAACAGTGTAACTTATTTGCCTTGACTACAGAGTTGGACTGTGGAGAAGGCTGAGCGCCGAAGAATTGATGCCTTTGAACTGTGGTGTCAGAGAAGACTCTTGAGAGTCCCTTGGACTGCAAGGAGATCCAACCAGTCCATTCTGAAGGAGATCAGCCCTGGAGTTTCTTTGGAAGGAATGACGCTAAAGCTGAAACTCCAGTACTTTGGCCACCTCATGTGAAGAGTTGACTCATTGGAAAAGACTCTGATGCTGGGAGGGATTGGGGGTAGGAGGAGAAGGGGACGACAGAGGATGCGATGGCTGGATGGCATCACTGACTCGATGGACGTGAGTCTGGGTGAACTCCGGGAGTTGGTGATGGACAGGGAGGCCTGGTGTGCTGCGATTCATGGGGTCGCAGAGTCGGACACGACTGAGCGACTGAACTGAACTTATTTGCCAATATTTAAAAAGCAGGAGATCTCAAATGAAAAGCTGAAAGTACCACTTTTTTTTAGAACTATCAGAGGATCCAGCAAGATAAGGTTGGCATTTGTACAGCAGTGACAATGGGCTCATGCTGAGTAGCAGCTGCTTCATCAGGTGTAAACATTTTCCATTTCTCCACAGTCTCCACCCCTCCCAGTTGTCCCTGAGATGAGATGCTACATGGCATGTGGATTCATTGTCTCATGGGTCTGGCCCCTTGTGGACATGCATGTTTATAAATGCCTCTGATGTGACCTGGGATATAAGAACATACACTCACCACTGCACTTCAGATACAGAGTTCATATAGAACGTTTACAACTAGACCTAATATTTATTTTATCAACAGTGTCTCCTAATCTGAATTAAAATATTGGTACATTAGTATAAATAAATAGGTAGGTAGATAGAGAAGATGATAGATGAGATTGATGATTGATAGATGATGGAGATAGAGGAGAGAAACTATATCCTGTATGTGTATATTTTATATTCATTAAATGCTCATTTTCCACAGAGAGAGTTATAAGGCACCGATCCCACATAAAAGAGAAATCTCATTTCAACTTAAGGCAAGGGAGCCCTGGAAACCGACTGGGCTCTGGTCTTTGAATTTCAACTTATAGAAATGTATCGCACCCTTCAAAGTCCCCTTGCCTTCTCACATGGTCATTAAAAACAGTTCATCATGGTGTGGGGATCTATTTTATACCAGTGGTTCCACTGCAATGGACTAAAGGAAAGATTAAGTCTCTTTAAGATAGAGGTTACTAGATCAATGCAAATTCACACCTTCTTTTTCATCTTCAATATGTGCATAACAAGACAAAACTTTCAAGTATTAATATGCTTTTTCCTCTCCATATTTTTTCCTTTCTTCCCTCTCACTTTCACCCACAACTTACTCCCCCAAGTCCATTTCTTGGTTCAAATCAATACAAAGATATGGTCTGAAATTAATATTTTTTTTTCTTGTTTGCTTGTTTTCTTTCCTTTAGCTAAAGCCTAAGTCAAAGAATACAAATATAGAGATATAGATATGAATACAGATATAGATATAGATAGATACAGATATAGAGGTGGGTCATTGGACCGGAAGAGTGTGTGTTTTATTTCTTTGTGTCTGAGTATCTTTAAAACTGAATTATGTTTTTCTGTTTACCATGATCGCCACGTGTCTTAATTGTATTATATACCAGGTCTGCCTCCTTCATTCACTTGTCTAAGTTTGGATTTTGTTGGTATTTGAGTTCATAACTTTTGGAACAGAAACCCACTTGAGAGATTACAGCAGGTGACCTTAAGGGTGACTGAGAGAGTGGGAATGACTTTAAGAGGTATCAGAAGACAAGGAGCTCCAAAGACTGCAAGTGGGTCAGACATCTCAAGCCCCAAGAAGACAGTTTGCATAGTGACCCTAGGAAAGCTGGATTCTAAGTGGCAGGGTTTCCAGCTTCACTACAGAGCCATCACTCTTAAGGATGGTGAAGAAGTGACTGAGCCACCAGGCCAAGGGAACCCATGGGCACCACACAACAGATGTTGCCTTGGTAACCATATCAACTGGTGGTCCAGGAACCATCCCCAGTAGTCTCCCTGCTGCTGCAATCTGCACCTCCTAGGCTTCTGCACCTGCCTAGGAAAACGGAGGGTTTTATGATGGCTGACAATAAATGTTTTCCTGAAGAGTAGGATACGAGACTGGATTCAAGATTAAGTCGATTCTAAGTAAAGGATGAAATAAATCATCTTACACATTTGAGTTAATGAACAGATTTCTCACACAAGCCCTAAGAAAGCTAACAAAGGGGACATCCCTGGTGGTCCAGCGATTAAGAATCAGCCTTCCAATGCAGGGGATGTGAGTTCTATCCTTGGTCGGGGAACTAGGACCCCCACATGCCATGAAGCAACTAAGCCCTCACGTTGTAACTACTCAGCCTGTGCGTCACGACTAGAGAGAAGCCTGCACCCAGCAAGGAAAGATGCTGTAAGCCTCAGGGAAGATTCCATGTGCCACAACTCAAACCTGATATAGTCAGACATAAATAAATGAGTGAATGTATATATTTATATTTATAAATAAATATTTAAACAGAAAGCTAACAAAGAAACACATCTGAGCCCTGGAGAGGTGGACACAGTCTAGACTTGACAGTCTCTACAAGATTAAGGGAGTGGTACCTGGTGCTTTCAACTTTTGTTAGCATCAAGGACTCCCCTGATTGTGTTTTCTCTCCCTCTTTTCAGCCTGTGTACCCTCTTATCCTCCCACCTGCTTGAACACATGGCCCCTCTGCCAGGAATGAGATTCGCCCAAGACGATGAGACATTTTATCACCGTGACACAAACAGGAGACAGCTGTTTCCCGTAAATCAAGTTTGGGAGGTGTTACGATTTCTCTTCACTGGAGTCCAGAGGTTAAACAGACAGAATGGAACATTCAGGGGGCTGCCCCCTCGGGGTGGGGGGTGTCAGCAAATTATTTCTACGTTTGAAATTCTGCTCATAACCAGATTGATTATTCAATCAATTCCTCAAACCTTGTTACTTAAAATGAGCACACTGACATTTTCTATTTATTACCACCCCGAAAGCTTCCATTTTAAATCATTTTAATATCAAAGTAAACATACTCAAATATTCAAATTCAAAACCAATTTTCCCCCCATTTGCAACCTGGCCAATGTTCCAGGAGCTGCCTTCACAGTGGATATATTTAAAGCTCCTTGTTCTCATATTCAAAGCAGAATTATTTTAAAATAATCAATCCATTTGTCAATTATCAGCTCAACATCATAATTAATCAATTGCAAAGCAATGGCCTAAAAACAACACTGATGAAGCTCCTGGTGACCTATCTGTTTCTAATCTGCTACAGAAATCGAATATCGCTGTGAAAGATTAGATAATATAGGACAGGCAGCACTGGACTTTCAGCTTTATGAAAGCAAGTCTTCATTAAAAAGCTGAGTTACTAAACACTAAACTGAATGTGAAAAATGACTTGAGAAACCCAACCTAATTAGTGCTGGGACCTTTATTTTATATGATATTACTGTGCCCTCGCTTGACACTATTATCTGTAAGAATAGAAGTCTTGAGTAGGTTGATCCATTTTGAGCCAGAAGTCTTCATTTTTGTAATAGCTACAATATCCAGCCATAAAGCCACTGTTCCACTCAGACAGTCCACACGGCACAAAGACGCCAGTGGGTGACCTCCAGTAAGGGTCTTCAGCATTCCATAGAGACAGTTAACCACAGTCTCTATTAGCCAGGTAGCATGGGAAAATCTAATAATTTCTTCTTCCCCTTAAAACCACATAGCTGTCCATGTCCAGTTTTTCTCTCTCTGGCAGTAGAAGTTGCAGCAAATCCAACCACATTATCCTGAACGCTAGTGTCTTCAAAGAATATTTAGGCCACCAAAAAGACTGACAGGGAGATGCTTAGATTTATATGAATTAATCAATAAGGGCCATTCAATTGCTGCATTGTTCAGGCAGGTATTGCTAAAATCGTCCATGTTAATGAGGCCAAGGTCATTGACATGATTATTTTAATTTAAATGCATAATTATAATAAAAGCAACACTCAATTACCCAGCCGCTAGCTTGAAATATAGAACATGGGTGTAGTGAAGTGTTCAATATGTATTGAATCAATGAACAGATTAATTAATAAGCACATGAATATTGCCTTCCATGTAAAAACCACTGCTACTTCTATTTCCATAAATAGTGAGAAATCAAGGCTCTTATTTTTCCAACCTTGGAGATGAATTTTCTAAAGTCAGACTCACCTTTCCTTTGGTTTTCCCACGAGGAATAGCCAAAGGCATAGTGGCCAAGGTTTAGGACATAGACTGTGGTAATAGACTGGAAGGGATACCCATGTTTTGTATGGTAATAAGGCCAGTGGGGCAAGAGCTGAGATTGGAAAGCTAGGTAAGAACCAGCTTAATATGTACTGTGTCTTCTTTACTCCATTTATGTGTCAATGGACATTTAGATTGCGTCCATGTCCTGGCTGTTGTAAATAGAACTGCAGAAGAATGAATAAAGAAGATGCGGTATGCATATAAATGGAATACTACCCAGCCATTTAAAAAGAATGCTATATTGCCATTTGCAGCAACCTGGATGGACTTAGAGATTCTCACACTAAGTGAAGTAAGTCAGACAGAGTAAGACAAATATCATGTGATATCACTTATATGTGGAATCTATATAAAAAAGTGATACACACTGAACTTATTACCAAATAGAAACAGGCTCGCAGACTAAGAAAACAAAGTTATGGTTACCCAAGGGGAAAGGTGGGGAAGAAGGATAAATTGAGTTTGGGATTAACATGTACATACTACTATATATAAAATAGATAATCAACAAGGATGTACTGAATACAAACATGGTTACCAGGGGGTGAGGGAGGGATAAATTGGGACATTGGGATGGACATATACACACTACTATATATAAAATAGATAACTAATAAGGACCCCCTGTATAGCACAGGGAATTCTACCCAATACTCTCTAATGGCATATATGGAAAAAGGATCTAAAAAAGGAGTGGGTATATGTATACGTATAATTGGTTCACTTTGCTTTACACCTGAAACTAATACAACATTGTAATCAAGTATACTCCAATTAAAAAGAAAAAAAACAAACAAGAATGTACTGAATAGCACATGGAAGTCTACTCAATACTCTGTAATAATCTACATGGGGAATGAATTTGAAAAAGAAAGATATATGCATATGTATAAATTAACCACTTTGTTGCACACCTGAAACTCACACAAGATTGTAAGTCATCTATACTCCAGTATAATACAAAATTTAAAAAGAGAAGCAGTTTAAAGCAGAGCCTCGGTCATCACAGGGTGGCGCCTGGGTTTTGCTCCAAGAGCAATGAAAAGCCACCCACCAAGGGAATCCACTGGGGACAGCTTGTGTCCCTTGGCTGCTGACAATGGGGAAGGCAGGTCAGGAATTTTTGCAACCCTCTGGGCAGTAAACGATGCTGGTCTGGACCAGGTGGTGATGGAGTGGGTTGAACTATACCGTGTAAGCACTGATGCAAAGTCTATCCTAACACTGACAGTTTGCACGGCAGCTGATTCCAAAATGCTGACATGCAGCTGGGCAAGATCAAGTTGTGAGTGCACCCTAAGAGAATGTGGACTGGGATAAGAGGACATCAAGAGAGCAAGCCACTGAGAAATCTCTGAATAGTCCAGAGAGTTTAAGTAATCAGAGAAACAGTGACCTGCAAACTAGAACAAACACAAAGGAGAAAGATACACATTTCCTGGGGACTAAGGCTTGGCTGGAGAATCCCAGGGATGGGGAGCCTGGTGGGTTGCTGTCTATGGGGTCGCACAGAGTCGGACACGACTGAAGCTACTTAGCAGCAGCAGCAGCAGCAAGGCTCTGTTGGATTTATTCAACAAAAACAATCATTTCCCTGACATCAAAATCATAGTGAAGGCAGTTCCATGAGGATAAAGACAGGTTACTCATAGGACCTGGGTGGCAGAAGAAGCTACAGAAAGATGGGCAAAGCGCTGGAGGGAAATTATGGGGTTGGCCAAAAACTGGTCTGGGTATGGAAAAATCTGAATGAAAATTTCAGCCAAACCAATATGGGTTCAACCCCCGGGTCTAGGAAGGTCCCACATGCTGCAAAGCAGCTAAGCCTGTATGCCAAACTACTGAGCCCACAAGCCGTAGAGCCCGAGCTCTGCAAAAAGAGAAGCCACTGGAATCAGAAGCCCATGAACCTCCACGAAGAGCAGCCCTTGCTTGTTGCAACTGGAGAAAGCCTGCATGCAGCAGTGACAATCCAGAGCAACCAGAAATAAAATAATTAATTTTAAAAATCCACTGGTATACTGCAGTCAGAAGCTCTGCAATTGCCTGTCCACTCTGCATAAAATTATTGAAGATCAGTGCAACCCTTCTAGGGGCTCCACCAAGATTAAAGGAAAGTAGAACATTTTTTTTTTTAATTTACTTCACTCTTATTTTGTGATTGAGATATAACATCGGTACAGTAAAGGATGTTGATTTTTTAAAGTTGTGTAAACAACCTATGACAACATTTAAAATTTTAACCATTTTTAAGTATACAGTTGAGCTACATTAAGTGCATTCACCTTGTTGCCCAAACCTCATCAGTATCTGTCCACAGAACCTTTTCATCTTGTGAAACTGAAATGCTGGACCCTTAGATAATAACTCCCAGGGATGTCCCTGGTGGTCCAGGGGTTAAGAATCCACCTTCCAATGCAGGGGACACAGGTTCAATCCCTGGTCAGGGAAGTAAGATCCCACATGCTGTGGGGCAACTAAGCCTCTCCACCGCAATGAGAGAAGCTTCCATGGTGCAGGTAGAGAAGAGTTCAAGAGCCATGATGAAGATCCAGTGCAGCCAAAATAAAAATAATTAATAAAAAAAAAATAGCTCCCACAACTTCTCCCTCCAGCCCTTGCCAACCACCATTCCATGAAGTTCACTAATCCTAAGTACACTGCTTCACATACACAACATACACACACATGCACACATACCCCTGTGAAACCACCCCCTGCCTCCCAGATCAAGAGTTTGAATGCATCAAGCTATCCAGAAGACTCTCTCCTGTCAAACAGCAAAGTTTATTTTCCTTTCTCATCCTCCTGGTTCTCTCTCCATCAGGATGCAAAAGCCTTTACGAGGTACTTATTCACAATGGCATTTTATTTTTCTTTATACAGAGGGAGAGAAACAGATGTGACGCCACCTCTATATTTTCCAAGAATTTACAACCTGACTTTGACAAGGAAGGACTCTAACCTGCTGAATCTCTCCTGTGCCTGGGGCTTGGGCTCCAAGATGGAGCGCAGGGGTTGCAAGCTTAAAGTCCCTTCTGCCTGTGCAAAACGTCCCACAGGAAGCAGATGAGTGCCGTTTTCATTGCCTGCCCCCAACCCCCAGTGCCGACCTCCTAGGCTTCTTCTAGGAATATATGCTGGTCTTCCTTAGAATAGCTCCCCCTAACAACCCACAGTGTGCAGGGGCCGGGCAGAGCTGAGCCAGATGCGAGAGGGGGTGAGGGATAGTGGACTTTGCCAAGGACCATAGGCGGCCCCTGGACATAGAGGGTTTTGTAGAGATGGGAAGAAGAGTCAGCAAATCCAGTTTGGTCCCACTCCCAACCTGTGCAGTCTTGGGTGTGTTAGAGCAGCGGTCTCCAACCTTTTTGACAGCAGGGACTGGTTTCATGGGAGACAATTTTTCCATGGACTTGGGTGAGGGACGGGAGGGAGGCAGGGGTGATGGTTTCAGGATGATTCAAGTGCATTATACTTACCGTGCACTGTATTTCTATTCCTATGAGATCAGTTCCACCTCAGATCGTCAGGAAATCCTAGAGGTTGGGGACCCCTGTGTTAGACAACCCTGCTGGCTATCAGTGATAAAATGGGGAAGAGAAAACCCACATCACTGAACTGTGCTAAGGCTTAATGAGCTAACAGAAGTCATGTCATGAGCGTGCCACATAGCACAGTGTAAGTGCTAAATAAACAGTAGTGTTACAATTTACACCAATGAGAACATAATCACTATTGTAATGTTTCTTTAAGACACCCATTGAGCTAGCCAGTGAATTCATGGAAGACATAATTTCACTGTGAACACTGTTTATTTCTATATTCTGGTATTTGACACATGATAGATCTTTCAGAAACACGTTGGGCAGATTAAAAAAGATGCACTCCTTTTTTAATTTAGAAATTGATCACATGTTTAATTTAACATTTAATGGTGATCTCATGTTCAATTTTGTTTATTTATTATTTTTTTTAATTTTTGGGGGGTATATGTATACTTGGGGCTTCCCTTGTGACTCAAAGAGTAAAAAAAAAAAAAAAAACTGCAATGCAGGAGATCTGGGTTCCATGATCCCTGGGTCTGGAAGATCCCCTGGAGTAGGGAATGGCAACACACTCAAGTATTCTTGCCAGGGAAATTCCATGGACAGAGGAGCCTGGTGGGCTATAGTCCATGGGGTCGCAAAGAGTCAGACATGACTGAGCGACTAACCCACACGTATGTATACCTGTAGCTTATTCACTTTGCTGTACAGTAGAAACCATCACAACTTTGTAAAGCAACTATACTCCAATAAAAATTTTTAAGTAATCCCTGTTCTAATAATGCAATCCTGTCCCTATCTTTTCATCCTGTTTCTCTTCATTTTCTCTATACATTTGTTTGCTATAAATAAAATAAATAAGGTGCTGATTTAGAATTCTGATCACTCCATGTTCCCTCTGTGCTGCTGCTCAAGAGTGGTCTGAAGCTCTCTGGAACTCAGACAACTGGGTCCCCAGATGAATAGTGCTGTTCTCTGGGGACCAATGATGGCTAAGCATCCTAGGTGGCTGCACGGCTCCAAGGCTGTGGCTGTGGCACTCTGGGTGTAGAAACATACAAGAAGCAAGAACTGTGATGGGCTTAATTGTACCCCTCCTCCAAAGGAAGTGTTAGAACCCCAATGCCTGGAATCTCAGAACAGGACCTTACTGGGAAACAGGACGCTGATGGAGACAGTCAACTTAGAAGGGAATCAGTGGAGTGAGTCCTAATACAACTCAACTGGTGAACTTTTCAAAAGAGAAAATCTGCACACAAAAATAGACATGCACAAGAGGGAAAACAATATGAATATAGTGAGAGAAGATGGTCATCCAACTAGAATGGATGGTCACCCATTTCCAAAGCCAAGGGACCCCAAATATTAGGGACATGTTATACCAACAGATGGGCTTTCCTGGTGGCTCAGCAGTGAAGAATCTGCCTGCAATGCAGGAGACTTGGGTTGGATCCCTGGGTTGGGAAGATCCCCTGGAGAAGTAAATAGCAACCCACTCTAGTACTCTTGCCTGGGAAATGCCATGGACAGAGGAGCCTGCTGGGCTACAGTCCATGGGGTCGCAAAGAGTCGGGCACGACTGAAGAGACTGTGCAGCAGCAGCAGGGGACGCAAAGACAGACTGTCCCCTAGGAACTTTAGAGGGAGATGACTCTGCTGACACCTGGTCTCAGACGTCTAGCTCCACTCTGAGACAACAAATACCTGGTGATTGCGGCCACCCAGTTTTGGTATTTTGTCTGGCAGTCCTAGGAAATGAACACACAAACTCTTGGCACAGTTTGAAGCTCTTTTTAACAACAATGTCCATGTGGTGGGTTATAAATTGGAGAAAAGGCCATGGTACAAAGCCAACCCTGGGTTAGGTCATTTCATAAATTGGCTCCTAAATCAGCTTCATACTGTCTATGACAAACCTAGACAGCATATTTAAAAGCAGTGGCATCGCTTGCCAACAGAGGCTTGAATAGTTAAAGCTATGATCCTTCCAGTAGTCATGTATGGATGTGAGAGTTGGACCATAAAGACGGCTGAGTACCAAAAAATTGATGCCTTCGAATTGTGGTGCTGGAGAAAACTCTTGAGAGTCCCTTGGACTGCAAGGAGATCAAACCAGTCAATCCTAGAGGAAATCAGTCCTGAATGTTCATTGGAAGGACTGATGATGAAGCTGAAGCTCCAATACTTTGGCCACCTGATGTGAAGAGCCGACTCATTGGAAAAGAGACCCTGATGCTAGGAAAGATGGAGGGTAGAAGGAGAAGGGGGCAAACAGAGGATGAGACAGTTGGATGGCATCACCAACTCAATGGACATCAGTTCAGTCACTCAGTCGTGTCTGACTGTTTGCAACCCCATGGACTGCAGCACACCAGGCCTCCCTGTCCATCACCAACTCCCAGAGTTTACTCAAACTCATGTCCATTGAGTTGGCCATCCAACCATCTCATCCTCTGTCATCCCCTCCTTCTTCTCTTGCCTTCAACCTTTTTCAGCATCAGGGTCTTTTCAGATGAGTCAGGTCTTCGCATCAGGTGGCCAAATTATTGGAGTTTCAGCTTCAGCATCAATCCTTCCAATGAACATTCAGGACTGATTTCCTTTAGGATGGACTGGCTGGATCTCCTTGCAGTCCAAGGGACTCTCAAGAGTCTTCTCCAACACCACAGTTTAAAGGCATCAATTCTTCAGTGCTGAGCCTTCTTTACAGTCCAACTCTCACATCCATACATGAGTACTGGAAAAACCATAGCCTTGACTAGACGGACCTTTGTTGGCAAAGTAATGTCTCTGTTCTTTAATATGCTGTCTAGGCTGGTCATAACTTTTCTTCTAAGGAGTAAGCGTCTTTTAATTTCATGGCTGCAATCACCATCTGCAGTGATTTTGGAGCCCAGAAAAATAAAATCTGCCACTGTTTCCACTGTTTCTCCATCCATTTGCCATGAAGTGATCGGACCAGATGCCATGATCTTTGTTTTCTGAATGCTGAGCTTTAAGCCAACTTTTTCACTCTCTCCTTTCACTTTCATCAAGAGGCTCTTTAGTTCTTCACTTTCTGCCATAAGGGTGGTGTAATCCACATATCTGACGTTATTGATATTTCTCCCAACAATCTTGATTCCAGCTTGTGCTTCTTCCAGCCCAGTGTTTCTTATGATGAACTCTGCATATAAGTTAAGTAAGCAGGGTGACAATATACAGCCTTGACATTCTCCTTTCCTGATTAGGAACTAGTCTGTTGTTCCAAGTCCAGTTCTAACTGTTGCATTCTTACCTGCATACAGATTTCTCAAGAGGCAGGTCAGGTGGTCTGGTATTCCCATCTCTTTCAGAATTTTTCACAGTTTGTTGTGATCCACACAGTCAAAGTCAATGGACATGAGTTTGAGTCAATTCTGAGAGATAGTGGGAGATGGAGGAGCCTGGCATTCCACAGCCCATGCTGTCGCAAAGAGTGGAACATGACTTAAGGACTGAGTGATACTGTAAAACCCTGTGTTGTGGATCTGGGAGGCTTTGACAATTCAGTTCTCCTTATGCCTTTGTCTGTAAGAAAATTATGACTGTTGAAATCCAAAGAGCATGACAATGTGAAAGCAGGAATAGCAGTCACCAACGTTTTGTAGGAGACTAAAGGAAGGGTGGCTAAAGGCTTGGGTGGCTAAAGGGAGACTAAAGGCTTCCTTGGTGGCTTAGAGGTTAAACCGTCTGCCTGCAATGCAGGAGACCTGGGTTCGATCCCTGGGTTGGGAAGATCCCCTGGCGAAGGAAATGGCAACCCACTCCAGTATTCTTGCCTGGAGAATCCCATGGACGGAGGAGCCTGGTGGGCTACGGTCCACGGGGTCACAAAGAGTAAGACACAACTGAGCGACTTCACTCACTCACTCACTCACTCAAAGGAAGGGTGGTAAGTGGTACAGAGAGGTTCACACAGAGAAATCTGAACAGATGCTTGTCTGTCTTAGGAGTGAGGGTGGTAATATGGCAACTATGGGACCCAGAGAAAACGGGCACTTGTGGTCACCTGCTCACTGCTGGAATTCATGAACTGAGCAAATACTTTGGCTCCTCAATAACAGCACAATCTCAAGTTTCAGGAAAAGGAGGCAAAGTGGCTAATGGACTGGGAGAAATGGATTATAGCTAGAAGCACATTTCAAAAGTACATTTTGTTTATATTAAAACCTCACTGAAGTATCAGTTTAAGAGAAAGCTGCTAACAGGGCACGTTTAATATGACTAATACTCCCACAACCTCAGAACATTCCATTTCCATCCACCCAAGAGACATAATTTTAAAAACATTTTAATGTCACTAATATGGTGAGATGCTACTAATATGGTACAAATTATAACAAGAAGACGCAAACATGATACCGAGTATTTGCTGAGGAACTGAGTAGCAAATTCGATCCTTGTACTAATAGGATGACAGGTTGCAAATACTTGCAATCCTAAGCAGTGTGTCCCCATTGGTCCCTGTTGATGATGTTACAAACAGCGCAGTTATTCACAGATTAGGTAACTGTTGAGACTTTGCATCCTCAATGGTACTAAATGCACTGACTTTATTAGCCTCCATGCACCTAAAATTCTCATTTTATTTTTCTCAAAGAAACTCTTGTAAAACTCATTGCAGCTTGCAAAATAACACTGACACAGGTCAGTTCAACAGGAAAGAAAGAAAGTGAAAGTGTTAGTCACTCGGTCGTGCCTGACTCTTTGCTACCCATGGAGTGCAGTGCAGCAGGCTCCTCTGTCCACGGAATTCTCCAGGCAAGAATACTGGAGTGGGTTGCCATTCTCTTCTCCAGGGGATCTTCCTGATCCAAGGATCAAACCTGGGTCTCCCACATTGCAGGCGGATTCTTTACCTTCTAAGCCACATTGACTTGATGGTACCTTGGTGCTCCAATGACGAGATTCCCCCCTCACGGATTGTCTGAAAGAGGACTAGCCTGATAGCAGCCTGATGTGTTGCTGATAAGCTGCTTCCTCAGAGTTATCATTCCCCCAGGGTTAAGACTTGAAGAGATTTCTGAGCAGGAAATTATAGGTATACCAGAAGTCTGGATGAGGAAAATCTCTGGGATCTAATCCATGAAAATGGCCCTGTTCCAAGAAATCAGACTGCTGTCTCGCCCACCCCACCCACCCAACCTACTAATAGCACATACTTCCAAGCTGTTCTAGAAATGCAATGTTAGAAAATTGTTAGAAAGTGTGTAAGATAACAACCAGAAGAAACCTGTTTTGTGGTCTCAAGAGAGGTGACACTGCTGTAGAATGACCTACATCATTATCCCAGGGTCTCATGAGAAGTCTATGAGTGGGCTTGTCAACCATGACATTGAAACAGGGATTTGCAGCTGTAAATCCAGAATATGTACAAACTATTACAAGTATGTATTTGGTTGGTAATGGAAAAGTGGCATTTAGAACTGTTTACACATCCTCTGTGCTGTTCATTCCACTGCAAACATTTAAAGAAAGTCAAATATTTGCAAGGAGACACCCAGTTGATGCATTTGAGTGAAACTGGGATGGTATATAATTATTTAGGTTTTGCATATGAAAATATTCTACATCTGCACAAATAAATTTAGCATATTTTATTTAGTTTTAATAGATCACGTGACTCTTCTTCCATTTTCAACACTGGTAGGCGTGCTAAGTCATTTCAGTACGTCCAACTCTGCAGCCCTATAGACTGTAGCCCGCCAGGCTCCTCTGTCCATGGGATTCTCCAGGCAAGAATCCTGGAGTGGGTTTCCATTTCCCTCCCTAGGGGATCTTCCCGACCCAGGGATCAAAACCACATCTCTTACATCTCTTGCACTGGCAGGAGGGTTCTTAACCATGAGCGTCACCTAGGAAGCCCTTTTAACACTTGGGTAAAGGCAATTTTTCCTTTCCACTTAACTCTGCGAAAAATGAAAGCAGCACAGGTGTGATGATGAATACTGATAACAAGTAGCAAACTGTAGTATTCACATTATCTAAATAAAGCAACAGTTCTCAGTTTCAAAAATTTGTCTCCCTGTAAGCCCAACATTTCATGGATTTTTATTTATTTAAAAAATTGTCTTTTAAAGAAAAAGCTAAACTTCTGGACATTTATGTGAAAACTTTCAAATTTTTTAAGTATTGGCAAACATTATTTACTTTTGTATTTCATCATTGTATGTGCCAAACCAACACAGTAGCCATACGTTGTCCACTTCACAACCCTCTTCCAGCGTGCACTGGGGACCTTTGGTGCTGTAGTTTTTAAAAAGTTCCCTAAAATTAATAACTGGGAGCATCTGAGGACCTTGGTTATCAACAAGCAATGAAGCACTTTTATTGCTGGTGTCCAGGAGAGGGGTTTATATTACAGTGGTTCTCATATTTTATCCAACCCCAACTGTTCCCTATATATGCAGAATCACCGTAGTCTGCACTTTTGCAATTGGATGAGACTGTCTATCCTAGTGAGATCAGCCCCCCAGCTTCAGCTCCATTAGTCATGTCCTTCCAATAACGTTGGCTCTCTATCTCAGCTACTATAGAGTTTACCATATATGCCCTCTTCATTTTTGTGGATCTCTTCGCCTTTTCTCTCTTTTTCTTTAATTCCCAATCTTTGACTTCCCTTTGATGCTGCTTTCAATGGGTCCTTTTTCTATCTCTCACTGATTTTCATCCCCAGAAGTCTGCACAATGTTTCACTGGGATGGCCCTATGGTTATAGTCATCTAGACTCAGATTCTACAATAGACACAATCAAGACTGTCTTTCCAAAAGAAGATGTACTCTGTGCATCTTTGCTTTTGAGCAGTTTCTTTATAATGTCCTGGGTATGTTATTTCTTTGCATTTAGATTGCTTATATATGTTTTTCCTATACTCTCAGGATTTATAGGCTGATGTTTTCACTGTAGTTGGAAAGTTTTTGGTCATGACTGCTTTAAATATATTTTCTGTCCAATTTTCTGTCTCTATCTTCCATTTGGAACATCAATTACATGTATTTAAATGTCTGATATCTCCCACAGGTCACTGAGGCTTTGTTCAACTATTTTTCAATATTTTTTTCTTCTCTCTGTTCCTCAAAGCTATTATTCTATTCTGTATTCAGGTTTACTGATTTCTTTATTCAGCATTTTCTAACCTGCTGTTTACATTTCAGATCGTATATACCACCTGAGTTCTAGAATTCAATTTAGTTCCTACTTACAGGTATCATTCCACTCCTGAGATTTTCATTAATGAACTTACTGTGTCAATCTTTTTCTTTAAATTCTTCAGTGTGTATAATAGTTATTTTTAGAATAATTTGTCTACTAATCTAAACATTTGATTCACCTTGTAGTCACTTTCTATTGACTGTTTTTTTTGTTGTTGTTTGTTTGTTTGTTTTCCTCCTAATCAGTGGCCAGAAAATGTTTTCTTAAAGGGCCAGAGAAGAAATATTTCAGGCATTGTGGACTTTCCGGTCTCTGATGAAACTACTCAACTCTACCATTGGCTGCATCCCAGTGAAACTTTATTTATAAAAGCAGGTGGCTGTCTCACAGGCTGTAATTTGCGAGTCCCTGACCTAGATGATTGTTTTTTTTTTTTTTTTCCTCTTCTACACATGACTAGTGTAGTTGTTGTTTTGTGGTGAACATTTTAATTGACACATGATAGAGGGTCTAAATTTTGTTTTTTTGTTTTTTCCTTTAAGCTACAGTTCAGATTTTGTTTCGCTTTTTTGTTGTTGTTGTTGTTGTTCTTTTTCTCCCCAGAAACCCTTAAATAATTGATAAATGCTCTTGACCTCTTCAAGTTCATTTTCATAATTGGTTAGGGCAAATCTGCTTTGAATTTGTCCATAGTCTTAAGGCATAGCTCTTATTAAAGGGCTGGGATTGGCTGACATTTTCAACAAAGGCCAGATAATGAAAATTTTAGGCTTTGCAGATGACATATGATTTTAATCACCTATTCTTATTTTTAACCATTTAAAGACATTTAAAAAATATTCATAGGCCATGGGCTATGCAAAAACAATCCACAGGCCAGATATGGCCTGTGAGGCATAGTTAGTTAACCCTTGGACAAAATCAGAGGACACACTGGTACATTATAATCTCTTGTCGTAGGGCAGCTCTCTGGGATATAGGTTATCATACAGGTGAAATTATATACTTGCCTTCATCCTGCTTTCTTTCACTATATTAATAATAAAAAGCAATATTCAGCTTGTATTTTCATTTATGTAGATACTATTATGTTACAGGCATTAGAGAACAGAAAAATAAGTAAAATTAGCTCTAGGGGATTAACTCTAAGGGTACTAGGAAGGTAGGAAAAAGAGACCTTGAACTAGTTAATCGGTAAATAAACTAGACAATTACAGATTACATGTATGAGGGCATGGCAAACCACTCCAGTCTTTGCCTAGAGAATCCCACGGACAGAGGAACTTAGTAGGGGTTTGCAAAGAGTTGGATATAACTGAAGCGACTTAGTATGCATGCAAGCATAAAGAAGGTGAGAAGCATAGTAACAAAATAAAGAGTAAGAGTAGTATTAAGCTTCTGCAAGGTCCTTCTGGCCCAGAAGAGTGAATGGAATGTTGAGAAATCATGATCAGTTGTTCAAAACAGTGGTTTATTGGATGGGATGGAAGGACGATTCATAATTACACCAGAACAACAGTGGTAATTGGGACTGTTCCAAGCAACCCCAAATACATATTCACCCTAAAAGGGAACAAGAACCAGAAAGCTGGTCAAGTTGTTTGAAAGCTCTGGGGGTAATCCATATGAGAAATCATGGTGGCCTCAACTCTGTTTGCAAAAATGGATTTGGATAGGCACTGACAGATTTGAGAGATCATACGGATCTCAAGTCTGAAGGAGATTGTAGAGATGAGGAAGATGTAAGAGCCAAGAGTGACACCTTAGTTTTATGGCCTCAGCAAATGAATCAGAATCTCTTATGAGGAGATAGAAGAGGAAAGAAAGACTAGATTGATGGATATGTGTGGAACGGGAAGATGGAGGAACGTGGATTTGGGTATATTGAGTTTGAGATGCTTAAGTAATACTTAAGTTGAAATAAACAGTAGTCTTTGGTTATTAAAACCCAGAACTCAGGCAAGATTTCAAAGTTGGGGGACAGGTGGGGGATTATCCTTTAAAAGATCTGTCTCAGGGGCTTCCCTGGTGGCTCAGTGGTAAATAACATGCCTGTCAATGCAGGAGACACGGGTTCCGTCCCTGGTCGAGGATGGTCCACATGCCGCAGAGTAACTAACCCCATGTGCCACAACTACTGAGCCTGTGTTCTGGAGCCTGGGATCCACCACTGCTGAGCCTACGTGCTGCAGCTACTGAAACCCGTATGCCCTAGAGCCCGTCCTCCACAGCAAGAGAAGCCACCGCAATGAGAAGCCCATGCATCCCAACTAGAGAAATAGCCCCCACTCACAGCAACTAAAGAAAAGCATGCACAGCAACAAAGACCCAGAATGGCCAAAAATAGATAGGTAAATAAATAAAATTATTAAAAAAAAATCTGTCCAGCCTTGGCATCTAGGGTGAGCAATACTATTCTCCTTTGAGCTCTCACGGCACCTCATTTCATACCTACTAAATGGGATTTTCTTCTGCCGTATTTTATCATTGCTTATTTCCACATTTCACACCTTCGAGAAGACTGCATACCCCTCAAGGGCAAGATACCTACTTACTTTGCCTTAAAGGTTAGATAGCTACTTTCCTGGTGGTGTACAGATGCTCAGTAGAAACTATTGAATAACGTCATTGTTCTAAGATGCCTAAGGATCAACGCTTCTTAAGATGACAGGTTTATAGTAGCAGCAGAGAAGCTGAGCCTTTGAAGAATCTACAGTGTGTCAAACCAGATGGGACCCACCTTTTTCAAGCTTGGGGTGAGGACATGCCCATGAAGCACCAGCCTGTTTATTAGGAGTTAATTTCTCTTAATGACAAATGTATCCAGAAGGACACATGACCACATGCCTCTCTGGGCAAAACTGAATGCACTAAAGACTTTGCAAATTCAGACCTGATCCCCGCTCACTGGTTCATCAACCCTCCTAACCGCAGTCTTGTCAGCTTTGGTTTTTGTTGACCTTAATCAGTCTGGTATCTATAAAGTTAGGTTGGGGCTTCCCTGGTAGTTCGGTGGTAAATAATTCGCCTGCCAATGCAGGAGACACCAGAGATGTGGGTTCAATCCCTGGGTCAGGAAGATCCCCTGGAGAAGAAAATGTCAACTCAATCCTGTGTTCTTGCCTGGAGGATCCCATGGGTGGAGGAGCCTGGCGGGCTACAGTTCATGGGGTCGCTAAAGAAGAAGACACGATTAGCGAATGAACAGCAACAACGACAGTTTTGTTGCAATTTCCCAAACTGCATCACCTGATTAGCCGAGGGGAGAAAATGGCTAAGTCTCAAGTTTTTAGTTTGAGGCAACTTTGCAAAAATATTCTGGACATGATGCTCTTGGCTATTTAGCAAATTATGCTTCCTGGGGCTGTGTTCCCAAATCACTTTATGCAAAGGGAAATGACTCTGCTTAGGAATACGTAGGAGCAAATAAGCAAAACCAGGTTAATCAAAACCACTTAAACATCAACTCAGCTATCTTGGAAACTGTCCTATGTTTAATTCAGACATCTATAAAAAACATGCCTTTGGCTTAAAAGTGTCGAACCATAAATGCAGTCAAGATCAAGTGTATATAACCATAGAAAATAACACTGTAAAACTCGCTGAAAATGTTTAATCTCTGACTTATTCTTGACAGAATAGTCTGTGAGTATTACTCTCTGTGTATACATGCACTGCATCTTAGACAACGAGCTCACAGAAATGATGACTCTAAGCTTTCTATCCAGGAAGCTTGCTATACTCTTCACCACAACCTGTGAATTAGAAATACCATCAGAGCAAACACAAACGTGCAAAAGGTAGCAGCAAAGGCGTTGGTTTCCCCACATGCTTGAAGAACATTGTGCTGTCAAAATTGAGTGTGCCAATGACCCCATCAGCTCAACACAAGTTGCCCAAATGTTGGGAAATGTAATCTCAATGAAAGATCAAGCTTGAATCTACTCGAAAATCCAAGACTTCCATCAAGAATAGCACTAATTCGTCCATTTGATGTGTTGTACCCTCAGGTAACACAGAAGGAGTCTAGGGAATAATCCTTGCCCTTCAAGAGAGGGCATATATATATATATATATATATTTTTTTTAAAATCACCTATCATCAGGGCTTCCCTGGTGACTCAGATGGTAAAGAATATGTCTGCAATGCAGGAGACCCAGATTCAATCCCTGGGTTGGGAAGGTCTCCTGGAGAAGGGAATGGCTACCCACTCCATTATTCTTGCCTAGAGAATCCCTTGAATGGAGGAGCCTGGTGAGATACTGTTCTTGGAGTCAGACACAAAGAGTCAGATAGGCTAAACAGGGCACAAAAATCAAAGGTACCAAAACACATCAAAATCAACTACACCATCTTGCATCTGTTTAGTAGTAATGTCTTGGAGACTCACAGGACATGCGTGAATCTTCCAGGGGTACCGTAACACATACACTGTGAAAGTTAGATGGTAAAGAAGGCTGAGCGCTAAAGAACTGATGCTTTCAAACTGTGGTGCTAGAGAACTCTTGAGAGTCTGTTGGACTGCAGGAGCTCAAACCAGTCAATCTTAAAGGAAATCAGTGCTGAATATCCATTGGAAGGACTGATGCTGAAGCTAAAATGCCAATACTTTGGCCACCTGGTGTGAAGAGTGACTCATTGGAAAAGACCCTGATACTGTGGAGGATTGAAGGCAGGAGGAGAAGGGGATGACAGAGGATGAGATGATTGGATGGCATCACTGACTCAATGGACATGAGTTTGAGCAAACTCTGGGAGACAGTGGAGGACAGAGAAAGCTGACCTGCTGCAGCCCATGGGCTCACAAAGAGACACAACTTAGGGACTGAACAACGAACAACAAACCAGAACACAGTGCTGCAGCCTAGGTGGCTTAAACACTAGAAATTTATTTTTTCACAGCTCTGGAGGTCTAGAGTCTGAGATCAAGGTGTCAGGCAAGTTGGTTTCTTCTGAGGCCTATACTTCTGACTTGAAGATGGCCATGTTCTCCCTGTGTCTTCACATGGCTTTTCCTCTGTGTGTGTCTGTGTTCTCATCTCTTCTTCTTATAAAGACACCAGTCCTATTGGAATAGAGCCCACCCATATGAACTCATTGTAACTCAATTACTTCTTTAAAGACCCATCTCTAAATACTGTCACATTCTGTTGTATGGGGGGCGGGGCAGTTAGAATTTCAACATACGAATTTGACGACATGATTCAGCCCATAATAATATGATAATTTGGTATCTCTAGGGTGAGGTTAGGGCATCAGAATGTTTTACCAACTAAGTTTGACAAAAAAAGAAAAAAAATGGTAGTTTTCATTAATACTCTAGGTGGCCTCTGGGGTGTATGGTGAGAAGTACTGCGCTTTCCAAGTGGCTCAGTGGCAAAGAATCCACCTGCCAATGCAGGAGACGTGGGTTTGATCTCTGGGTCAGGAAGATTCCTTTGGAGAAGGAAATGGCAACCCACTCCAGTAGTCTTGCCTGGGAAATCCCATGGACAGAGGAGCCTGGTGGGCTACAATCCATGGGGCCACAAAGAGTTTGACACAACTAAGCGACTGAGCACACACACACACATTGAGAAGCATTAACTGAATGACATGTGATGATCTTGTATCAGCTCTCCTCTATCTGCAGGGATCTGGGTGATTCCTTGTGGCTGAAAGAGAATATCTTACTTATCCAAAAAAGGAATAAGCTCTGACATGCCTCTCAGGCTCATGGCAACTCAATGAAATAAACAAATGTAGGTAAAACATCTGGCCCTATGTCCTCTGTGGATGGAAACTGATAGCTGCCTTCCCTTGGTCTATGAATCCAAGGTCTACCAATGCCAAAAGGTAGTGCTGATCCACACAGCCATCAGGGAAGCATTTTGGAAAATGCTACAAGACTTGGCTTTTAGCAAACCTTTAACCAAGCTCGCGGCTCTGCAATTCTCCCAAGTTTAGCATATGTCCCCCGTGTATCACTAAAGGTTCTTTGATCACAGGCCAAAGGAATGAATTCTGACTAACTTCAGCAGAAAAAGAGATCACTGGAAGGGTATGCGATAACTCCAGGGAGAGCTGGATAACCAAGCTTAAGTATAAAAAGAGGAAGCAGGATGGATCTGCAAGGCTAACTTTAGGAAGTGGCTTCCTCCTTCAGTCTTATCAGGATGTCACCCCTGAAATGAATCAACTCCAGCTTGTTGTAAGTTTTTTCTCCCCTATTGTGTATCACTGCCATCCACATCTGCTGCAGTTTCAATGAGCATTTTTTTTTCCTTCTTCTTTCATGTATTGATTTTTAGTTGCTCAGTCATGTCCAGCTTTTGGCAACCCCATGGCTCCTCTGTCCACAGAATTCTCTAGGCAAGAATACTGGACAGAAAGTGAAAGTCACTCAGCCATGTCTGACTCTTTGTGACCGCATGAACTATACAATCCATGGAATTCTCCAGGCCAGAATACTGGAGTGGGTAGCCATTCCCTTCTCCAGGGGATCTTCCCAACCCAAGGATCAAACCCAGGTCTCCCACATTGCAGCTGAGCCACCAGGAAAGTTATTCCCTTCTCTAGGGGATATTCCTGACCCAGGGACCTAACCTCAGTCTCCCGCATTTCAGACAGATTCTTTACCATCTGAGCCACCAGGGAAGTCCTTCAGTGAGAGTGTCCTCCTAAATTTCATACTCAAATCCTAATGCCCAATGTGATAGTTGTTGGAGGTGGGGCCTTTGGGGGGGTGATTAGGTCATGAGGGTAGGGCCCTCACAAATGGGATTAGTGGCCATATTATAAAAAGACCCCAGAGAGATCCTCTGCCCTTTCCACTATGTCAGGCTATAATGAGAAATCAGCTCTTCACAAAACATCCTGGCACCCTGACCTCAAACTCTCAGCCTTCAGAACAGTGAGAAATACATTTCTGTTGTTGATAAGTCACCCAGTTGTGGTATTTTGTTACAACAGCCTGAATGGACTAAGACCCCCATCAACATCTCCGTAGAAGGAATCCCATTGGCTGCCTGGGCCATATCTATATTATTTGGCTTATTTATTGCCTCTGTAAGAATGAACATGGGGCTTCCCAAGTGTCTCAGTGGTAAGGAATTCACCTGTCAAGCAGGAGAGGAGGATTTGAACCCTGAGTCAGGAAGATTCCCTGGAGAAGGAAATGGCAACGCACCTCAGTATTCTCGCCTGGGAAATCCCATGGACAGAGGAGTTTGATGGGTTACAATCCATGGGATCACAAAGAGTCAGACATGACTGAGCGACTGAACCACCACAAGCAATGAACATGTGAGGGAATAGAATTAACCCTGAGAGCACACAGAATGCTGTTCTCTGAGAGAAGGGATGCTTGCTGGACACCAACAGTAAACAAGCATGTGTCCACTCCACCTGCTATGTACTTGCAAACAGCACAGCCTGAGTAAGGGCTCTCTAAAGAGAGAGCTAATGATGAGCTTATGACGCTCTCATGATGAAGAATAGGAGGCCTTGTTGTCTGATGAAAACTTGCCTCTTTCTTCACTCAAGTACAGGAAAGTACACATACTTATTTATCTGATTCCTGCCCCATTCTCCCTGTTCCCTATCAAGTTTTTTTTTTTTTTTGGAATGGTATTTAGATCTCAGAAGTACACTGCAGGGGGGTAAGTCTTCACTGAGACATCAGTCATAGAAATGAGGAATGCTGATGACAAATTGAAATGTCAGCATTATTAGCAGTTTTGTTGGAAGCTGTTTGATACTGATTTAACGATAAAACAAGAAATAGGACAAATGTGCCCTGGAAAGGTGGGGATGCTGACTTGGGAAACTAGGCTGAAATGAAAGCAAAGGAAAAGGAAAATAAATATTAGGCCAAGTGTGCGAAATGTAATAACTCTGGAGTCTTCCCCAGAGGAAACGATGAAATGCCTCAGCAGATGCAAAGGAGGACAGATGTATTATCACACATGTGAGTGCCAGGATTCAGCATCTAAGATGCAGGGAGGTGGCTACCTGTACATCTCTCTATGTAACTGCACCTCACTATGAAGCTGGGAAAACTAGTGTCTGTAACTAGTCAGCTGGTTTCTTGATCCATTATCCTTCTAGCTCATCTGTTATTGATCTTTTGAATATTGGAGAACCCATGAGATCTGGAAAGAAGGGTGTGCAAAAATGAAGGCAACATTTTTTTTTTTTAATTTAAATGTATTTACGAATTTCTTATTTTAGTAGGGAAGCTGCCCTTGGAGATTTTTCTGGTGGTCTGAATTACAGTCAATTCTACAAGTAGAGAGCTAATGACTTTGCTGAAGCTGAACCTCCAATACTTTGGCCACCTGATGCAAGGAGCCAACTTATTGGAAAAGACTCTGATGCTGGGAAAGATTGAGGGCAGGAGGAGAAGGGAACGACAGAGGATGAGATGGTTGGATGGCATCATCGACTCCACAGACATGAATTTGAGCAAATTCTGGGAGATGGTGAAGGACAGGGAAGCCTGGTGTGTTGCAGTCCATGGGGTCGCAGACAGTCAGACACACTTCGGGACTAAACAGCAACAAACTCTCTTTGGTTGGGAAAAATCTCTAAGATGGGACCATTAGTTTTATAAGATTAAAGCAAGAATCAATCTTTTTTTTCCTTGTGTGTGCACACCTGAATATACATGGAAGCAAAGAACCAGGTAGGGGCAATGATGGTGAGTCATCTAAGTCATGCACACTGGATTTCTGTCATCTCTTGAGTATGTGGCAAAGATGTTTTGTTGTTCAACAAATTTGGTGTTTGCCAATCACCAAAGCCTGACTTTAACAGAGTTTTGGGGATGTTAACATAGACGATAATGTTCATGCCTCCAGAGAAGTAGTTCTGAAGACAGAGTGATCTAGACAGGCAAGTTACCAGATACTTGTTGAGAAAAGAGAATATTCTGGAGCAGCTGAACATCAGTTTGCATGGGACAAGCCCCGTGATACATATGTGGACAATGTCACTCTCGATGTGGAGTTCCAGAAATTACTTGCTGGGGGATCCCAAGAAAGAGAATAAACTTTTCCCTCCATTCTAGACTGATGGGTTAGCACATAAAAATAAGCATAATTTTATTTTGGTTTCAAGGCCCTGTATCAGCTCTCTAGAAGGCATCTCATTTGGGAATGGAAGAAGGTAGTTCATTAGAAGCCTTTGAAAAGAAGGAATCACTTTTAAAGAGATACAGAGGCTTCTTAAATTTTTTACTTTAATGTAAAATATATTAATGTGCATTAATTTATTGACCTTTGATGTTGAGTCCAAGGCCTTTGAGTGTCGAATGGAATCCCTCATCATCTTTCCCACACAAACCTCATCTTCATTTCTCAGTCTCCAGTGGAAGTCAGCCAACCATGGTTTGGGGGCCAAACCAGACCCAACCCTTGTTCTTGTAAATAAAGTTTTATTGGAGCAAAGCCTTGCTCATTCATTTTGTCCATGGCTGTTTAAGTGCTACAAAGACAATTTTGAATAATAGCAGTAGAAACTGTATAGCTGTGAAGCTTAAAAGACTCATTATCTGGCCCTTCACAGCAAAAGTTTGCCAAGCTCTGATCTATACTATCAGCTCTGGCTTTGTTTAATGCTACGCAAGAATTCCAAGATGCATTTGAAAAATTCTGAATGCAGAATCTTTCCAGATTTTTGAGGGTTCTTTTTCGGCTAACATGTTACCATCCTCTTACAGCTAAGCCAAATAATGTTTGAGGCTTGCTTTCATAGAATGTTTCCAAAGCATTAACTGTTTTCAGAGAAACAGCTCTTTTTCTTATTGCACTCATTTTTCACCAGTTTACATAATATTCCACTAAATAATGTAATTACAATAACAAGTGCAGCTGGCAGAAGCAGGTCTGGGAATAAATACAACTGACTCTTGGCAAGCAGACACCTCAACGGGTGAAGAGAAAGGTGAGGTTGCACAAAACAGTCAGTTCACAGGCTGCACAGACATCTGTCAATATGTTTTATAAAGGGATAGGATGGTGTGTGTGTTACTCTGGCTGGTTTGATAAGTGGAGGCCCTTTAGGTATGTTTTTCCATCCGGGTCCTTTTACACAGCATCTCTCATTTCAGAAAATTATCATTTTCCCCTGTACCATTTTGTGCTGGTCTTTTGACAAATGCTCATCTTCTCCACTAACCTGTAAGGTTTAGGAGAATGGGAGCCATGTAGGCTTTGCTATACCCGTCTGTCTCCAACACTTGGCACAGTGATGGGCATATGGTACATGATCCAAAAACACTTCTTAGGCTTCCCTGGTGGCTCAGTGGTAAAGAACCCGCCTGCCAATGCAGGAGACACGGGTTAGACCCCTGATCCAGGAAGATCCCATGGGCCAAGAAGCAACTAAGCCCTTGTCCCACAACTACTAAGTCCGAGCTCTAGACCAAGGAGCCGCAACTACTGAAGCCTGCGCGCCCTAGATTCTACAATATTAACATTAATGTAGTTAATATTTATTTTTAAAGCAACTTATTTTTAACCTAAATAGATGGACTTGCCAAGGAAACTTCGTGCTGCGTCTGCAAAAGAAAACCGTATCTACAGTCATGAATGTAAGAGAATGCAGTGAGAAGCCTGGGCACTTTAGCTAAAGAGTAACCCCCTGCTTGCTGCAACAAAAGAAAAGTCTGCAGCGATGAAAAGCAGTACAGCCAAAAATAAGTAAGTAAAATTATATTAAAAAAAAAAAAACAGAGCTATGTTGATTTGCATGTAGGCCCTTTCCCTTACCTATACACCCCTGAAAAAAACAAACAAACAAACGAACGAACTTCTTGAATAAATAGCTAAAGGGAAGCAGGCAATCTTACTTAAAATGTGCCATTCTAAACCTGTAATCCCAAAACCATGAGTCTTGTGAGGTCATTTCAAGGAGTAGGGAGCTGACGTTTCTTTCCCTGCTCTCCTAAGACCCATCGAGGATGGGTTGGCCTTTTGGAGGGTAGGGGGCAGAGAAACAGGGAAAGATGGTTTTGCTGTTGACAGCTCACTTCCCAGGAGGTTGGGAACATTTCATTTTCTGATGCCCGGATGAAGGCAATGGGTTTAAGCCAAGAGGATCATTAGCCATTTGCATTCTGCAATCCACATCACTCTTGCATCGAGCAGAAATGAGAAACTTGCTTCTAACTGGCAAATTAAATATTGATAAGGCAGATCTGCTCAACAACATCTTTCACAAGGCTGGCACCATCATTTTAGTGTTTCTAAAACTTCCGTCATTTGCATTCCAGTGTCACAATTTCTGTCATAACTGCAGGCAATCTGTAACATTATGTAGTTAATATTTATCTTTAAAGCAACTCGTTTTTAACCTAAATAGATGTACTTGCTGAAGAAACTTTGTGTTGACGCTTCAAACAGAAAACCGTATCTACAGTCATGAATGTAAGTTAATAGAAAAAAATTAATACCTAATAATTACCAACCTTTACCAGACACTGTTCTAAGATACTAATGCACCTCATGTGCATTAATTATTTTAATCTTTGTTTGCTGGCATGCACATACACACACCTTATTAAATGCATGCAGCTATAATCTCCATTAAAAGAGGAGGAATTGGAGGAAGAGAAGATTTAAGTAACAGGCTTAAGTACTAAATCGAAGAGTCTAGATTTTTATCTCAGTAGGCCTAGCTCCAGGCCCCTTGTTCTTAACTACGATATTTTGCAAACAGTGTTTTTAAAGTCTGGATAGATGCCTTGGCTGCTGTAGGCTTTAAGCCTGAGGCATGCTCCGTCTCTGTTATAAAAAGAGCTTAGAAATTGGTAGAGACTTGTTAAAGATTCCTCTTTTAAACAGGGTTTCTCATTGACATAAAGAGGATCCAAAGAGAATTGAAAAGGGAGTAACTTCCTAAGTGATTCTTCATTTCCTTTTGACTTGAAGCTCACCACCTGGAGGCTGGATCATGCAGGGTAAGTGTCTCACACTTTGGGAAACACTGAGCTATGAGTGGGATGATATCGTTTAGTCACTAAGTCATGTCTGACTCTTGAGGCCCCATGGACTGTAGCCCGCCGGGCTCCTCTGTCCATGGGATTCTCCAGGCAAGAATACTGGAGTGAGTTGCCATTTCCTTCTCCAACGGATCTTCCTGACCCAAGGATTGAACTCACAGTGGCAGGCAGATTCTCTACCACTGAACCACCCGGGAAGCCCTTAAGTAGGGTGTCGCATACTTATATTTCCCAGTAGTATGCTACTGTGGCATACTTATTTTGCTCAGCTCTGGCCTCCAAGTTTGGAAAGTATAGCAAACATCCTTGGGGATATTTACTCACTGGCAATGATCTTCTTTCTCAGATTATTCAGTCATCTCTCAATAGTTGACCCTGGGCAACTGGCTTTATTTACACTGCCCCTTTAACACAGCTGATTGGACCAGAGTGAGGAACTGACCGAAGGCTGGGCCAACCAGATTCCTTTTCCAGGAAATCTATAATCAGGATTCATGAAGACTCAGTCCCTGTACCTGTAGGAACAAATGCTGCATAAATCATAGCAGCTGGAAAGTGCAATGTGCCTAAAGAAGGTGAAGAGAGTCTTCAAAATGCAAAGCAAAAGAGTGGACCCACAGGATAACCAAACAGAAGAGGTAGGAAAAAGCTGCCTGAATCCTGATAGCTTTCAGCTTCTAAGCTTTGTTCCTTGTGAGGCCTGATTGCTTGCCTTTTCTGCCTAGGCTGGCCCAAGCCAGTTTCTTTCATCTGTTAATGAAGTGAGGGGTGGTTTTCTTCTGAAGACATTACCACTCCATCAGGTACAGAACCCATCCTCTGAATTATTTTTTTTTTAGTTTGGGGGTAGTGTGAGGACAGACAGACTCTGAACACACTTTCTGGCATGCTAATCCTAGTGGGACGGCTTCCTTGATGGCTCAGAGGGTAAGGAATCCGACTGCAATGCAGGAGATACAGGAGACTCGGGTTCAATGCCTGGGTCAGGAAGATCCCCTGGAGAAGGATATGGTAACCCACGCCAGTATTTGTCCCTGAAAAATCCCATAGACAAAGGAGCCTGGTGGGCTACATGGGGTTGCAAAGAGTAGGACATGACTGAGCAACTAACCACACTCAACACACCTTCCTAGTGGGAAGAGGGATGAGAGGACCAGTTGGAAGAATGTAAGATCAATAATTCAGAAGATCATTGATGATGAGTATATACTTTTTGGGGGAAGAGCTTTATAAAAGTCATTTAATTCAATCAACAATCCTTTGAGAAAATCTCCCTATTTTGCACTAGAGAAACTCAAGCATAGAGAGACAGGAATCTAAGACTGTCACCAGAGCTCCTAACCGCCCCTAACCACTCAAACTATGCTGCCTCCCGTGATATTCATCTGCCATGTTACAGGTAAAATTTAAGTCCACAGATGATTCTGATCCACCTGGGAACCAAACCTTCACCTGCCCAGTAATGACTTGACCAAACTTCTTCAACAGTCGCTCATCCAAATCCACCAGCTGAGAGCCACAGCACAAAGGATCCCTTTGTAACCAAGTATTTTATATGAATGCAAATAAAAATGATTTTTGGATTCTATGACCATACAATCTTTCCCACTGGGAGACTGATGAGAGCAACAATAATGTACTAAAATCATACAATTTCTCTCTTAGTTGTTTGTTTCTTTGTTGGCTTCCCTTTTGGGGGGCTTCCCTTTTGGGGGGCTTCCCTTGTGGCTCAGCTGGTAAAGAATCCATCTGCAATACGGGAGACCTGGGTTCGATCCCTGGGTTGGGAAGATCCCCTGGAGAAGGGAAAGTCTACCCACTCCAGTATTCTGTCCTGGAGAATTCCATGGACTGTATAGTCCATGGGGTTGCAAATAGTTGGACGTGATTGAGCAACTGTCACTCACTTTGTTGGTTTCAGGTGCTGGAGAGGTAAATATTGACGGGTGGGTTATGACAACTGTCCAACTGGCATTGTTGGGCATCGGTTGGCAGCAAACCTGAGTAATTGCAGCCCTACAGTGTCAAGAGAACTTTCAATGCACAGATTTTGTGATGAGCCCTGTGAGCTACCACCCCAAAGGGATCCAGCAACAGTCTGAATAGATAAACTAGAAGAAGGCTTAGCCTACTCTAGATTGACAAAATTTAGGATGGAGGAATGAACAGGTTTTCTGTTCTGTTGTTTGCTCACTGGAAATGAGAGTAATTCCAATAGCCTTCCGAGAAGGGTGAGTCATCACTCAGAATGACTGGCTGGAGGCCTTCTCTTGGGAGGAGTAGAGGCCAGGAACTCATGGATGATATGTCTGGGGCTGAGCTAGGTCCTGGAGTGAGGTCTTTGGTCTGCTGCCCATACCCAATGATGAGGGAAAATCAGCAAAGATAGGATCCAGGATGGTTCCAAAGAACATAAGGTAAAATACAAAGAGAGTGCCAAGCTGGGTAGAAAAGGCGGTTAGGATGGGGAGATGCGATCCCTGAGACTGGCAGAGAAAGCATCTGTTTCAGAGTCCACGACCCAGAGTTTGGGCATAGCTGAGGCTGTAAGTGTGGTTCCCAGAGTCCTACGTGCAGGGTTGAAGGGGTTGACAGGAAACCAGCAACACGAGGGACAGAGAGGACTCGTGGGGATTCCTTTCATGGCCTACGCTAGTGGGAAATTCCACTAACCAACATGCTCCTCTCCTTCCTGTTTAAGCAAATCTTATCGTCTTCCGGTGACAATGTGCCTGTCCCTTGGGGACAGGGGGAGGGAGCGGAAATCATGGCCATTGTGGCCAATCACTGATCTCCCAAGTCGCTCTGGCAGTGATTGGCATGGTGATTGGCCAATGAGATGAAAAAGAACATCTGCCTAGAAGGTTTCTGGGAACGATTTTCCTCCAATCACAATCAAAAGAAAAAGCTCCTCTTAGCTTTCAGTCCTGATGAGAATGTTGTACCCAGCATGTGATGCTCCTTCTTCCTCTGGGAAGAAGGAAAGAAAGACTGAGAGGCACAAAGATTCTAGATTACTGCTTCCTACCCCCAAATCCACCAAATAAACGCTGAAATTGGGAGGTGACCAGATAGTTTTATGTTTTAAAGAATGCTTAGCTTTGCTGTAACTTTCAGACAGTAACATTCTGACTGGAAAAACAAAAACAAAACTGCAATAATTTTCCAAGTGTTTCTCCGAGTATTCCGCATCCCCAAGTGGTCTGTAATCAGATGAGTTTGCAAAAAATTGCATACAGAGAGGAGAGGGAGGCTCATGAGGAGGTGATACATGTATAATTATGGCTAATTTGCGTTCCTGTATGGCAGAAACCATCACATTGTAAAGCAATTTTCCTCCAATTAAAAAAATAAATTAATTTTAATAATGTGTATATCACCATCTCTGTATTTTGTTTTTGCACATTAAAGGCTCTGAGAAGTCCTGCAGCTTAAAAGAAAGTAAGTTTAACTCTTTAACATAATGAATTGAGTAAAGAATATTTTTGATTTATAATATCTTTTAGAATAAGTACCTCACAGAATGCATTTGGGGGGGGGGATAGGATTTGTGAGAAAAGGAGAATAAGAGGGGTTTTGGATGTACCAATACCTACAGGTGTCTACATGCACTAAATATGGTTGAGTAGCTGGATCTTTTTGTATTATCTGCTGTTCCAGGAGGCTAAGATAAAGGGGGTACATTGTATAACCATCCAATTGCCTCCTTGAAATCTGACAACTTAACAGAATGTACTGGTGAAGGGATATAAACTTGGCAACATGGCCATGGTCCAATAATCCTGGACTACTAATGAAGTTTGCTGTATTTAAAAATGTTTTAAGAAGTGAGGCTGGCAGATAGACATCCTTCAATGATGCTGGTAAGTAAACCACTATCTGTTTTTCTCCCACTGCCTCTTTTTCTAAGGAAAAAAGAAATACTGCATTTCATTAAAATAGCCAGGTATTTCAGATGAGAGCCAGATTTCTTTTCAGGAACACCCCAAAAGTGTGTCTTCCTAACAAAAAAGCAATCACCTTCCTCAAGAAAGTTTTCTTTTCAGGTAATAGGAGGGCAGAGTATAAACGCAAGAGAGGACTCAAAGGAAAGGAAGGATCAGGTAGGGAGAAAAAGGGGGAGAAGGAAAACAGAAAAGATGGAGAAAATATCCATATACGAGACACAGCTGTCAAAGATGAGACAGAGTCTAATAACAGTTGGGTGTCTCCCAGGAGGGAACTGGATGCCTAAAATTCAAATAGGAAGGGAAATTTTCACTGCATTCCCTTGGGCATCATTTAAATTTCAAACCCCATAAATGTGTTTCCTATCGATTGGAATGTATCTATCGATTCAAAACATAAATTACCTTAAAATGTAAAAGCAGACTACAACAGCAACAACAAAGCTTCAGTCCCTGGTATCAGGGATGGTCTTATACAGGGCTTTTGGAGCACCAGGTTAGAGTTAACTGTATGACTCCTCATATCAAATCACAGCTTGAAATGTATTCAACAGAGTGTGTGTGTGTGGGGGGGTGTGCTCCATTCTTGTTCTTCAACCACACCCCTGTTGACAGTGCCCCCATCAGTGCAAAATAATAAAGCCCTCCAACTGCACACAAGTACTTCATTACCTCCTGCGTCCTTAATTTGCCGGGGGAATCTCATTTGCCATAGAGATTTGAATTTTTTCTTAATTCTGAGGAATTTATCAAGGCCTCCTGGAGACAAAAAAAAAAAAAAAAAAAAGCACGCATTCCTCTTTATCTAGCTCTGACCTAGTTCTGGCCACATCGTCCCCATCTAAACAGGAAGAGAAATCTGAAGTTGCAATACATTATTTACTAGGATGAACCAGTAATTCAGACTGCAGGGAAAAGCAATAAGAGACTTCAGGAAAGCTTAAAACATCTTGAAGGCTGTTTCATGAAGAAGTCACAGCTAATGCAGGCACAGGTACTTAGGAGTGAAGTGGGGAGAGATGAGAGGTTAATCCATAGGGCCGTGCTGGGACGCCACATACAATAAATATGCGTAAAAGCAGAAAGCTTCAACCCACCAGCTCTCCGTTCCACACAACTGGATTTTGTTGTTTGTTTTACATAAGGATTTAACACACCTGATGCCAAAAGCTATTGTAAAATGGAAATAACTCTGCAAATCATTGTCATCTTGAGACTGGCAGGAAGTAAAGGCTCTGAAAAGTTACAAGGCAGAGAGTATAAGCAACATGAGAACACTTCAATAAACTAGGCGGCTGTAAGCTCCCTTCAAGCACAAGGCTTAACCCCTAACCTTGCTGTTATGCTTTTAAAAGTAACAGATCCCTTTCGTTTTTATAACAAACATGACTATACAGCACACAGTCCAGTAAAAATTGCCAATTTCCACCAGTGACATTAAAGACAGGCCAACTATGACTTCACATTCATCCATCCAAAACATGATGCATTTTTTTAAAAACACAAATTGGGGGTGGAGGAGGCAATCCAGACGTTTCTTAAGATACCATACCCAGGCCATCAAGGATCTCAACCATGACACCTTCATGGCAGAACAAAGCAGAACCAAGCTACACTGATACGCAGACTGTTCTCTGCTCTCATCGAGGCAACACTGTTTACAACCAATGCACTTCAGCACTGGGAGAGTTTCATTTTTAGGAAGGTAAATAGCATTTGAGTTTTAAAATTCTGTCTCCTCCTAGATACACATGCCACCAAAACTAAAAGGTCTAGGGAGGACTCAAATTCTCCTAGAAAATGTCCTTGACTTAGTAGCGGCTCACCCACCCCAGTTAACAGCCATGTAGCATTTGAGCCACTCAGCAAAGAGCCTGGCGTTCACATTAAGGAGGCAGCTAGGCGTTCTTTTGACCTTTGTTATTACTTAGACCTCGTATCGTCCATAAAAAGAGTACAATGATGTCAAACAAATTCCAGAAAAGAAGTATTTATTGCTGAATCTAAATCAAAAAATCCATATCTACTATAATGGCACTTCAAAAGAAGATATACTGTATTTACCAACTCAATCAATACTAAATTAGCCGGGATAAATATTTTCAACTCAACTGGTCTTAAGATGAAGCCCGTTATTTAGAATCCTGCGTCTGGGGAGAGACAGGGAAATTTTTGCTTATCACACAGAAACGAGACCCAGGAAGAATTTTACAAGCACATACACCTACCCTTAGCTGCTCTCTTTCACAATTCATCTGTTGTCTTGAAACCTACAAAGAGAAGAAAAAGAGGGGGGGAAAATCAGACGGTTCTGCATGAAAACAGCATGAAAGAAAATGGAAAATTACTTCTAATCACTTGGTTCAAAGTAGACCCAGAATTAATTAATTATGCATTTAATGTTTTCTTTAGGTCCAAATAGCTTCCAGTTCTTTTGGAGTTTCAATTGTGTCATCCAGAAACACCGCTAGAATGAGCTACAGTCTTGAAGGTAGATAAAGAGAGGGATGTGAATGAGGGCGCAGGAGGTAGAATCTGACCAGGGTGAAGCTCTCCCTCTTGCCCCAACAAGTTCAGGCATTCCTCATGGAAGGTCCACTTACTCAACCATTACACAGAATGAAGCAATGTCATCTGCAGCAGCATGAATGGGCCTAGAGATGGTCACACTGAGTGAAGTTAAGTCAGATAGAGAAGGAGAAATATATGACATCCCTGATAGGTGGAATCTAAAGATAAATGATACACAAGAGCTTATTTACAAAACAGAAAGAGACTAACAGACTCAGAGAATGAACTTCTGGTTGCCAGAGGGGAAGGGATAGTTAGGGAGTTTGGGATCGACTCGTACACTCTGCTGTATTTAAAATGGATAACCGGCAAGGACCTACTACAGAACAGGGAAGTCTGCTCGATACTGTGTGGCAGCCTGGGTGGGAGGAGGGTTTGGGGGAGAATGGATGTACATGTATGTGTATGACTGAGTCCCTCTGCTGTTTCCCTGAAACTGCCACAGCATTGTTAGTTGGCTATACTCCAATATAAAATGAAAAGTAAAAAATAAAAAAGATGATCAGGGATAAGCACTGGTCAGCACACAGCATCTTTGCTGATGCTAAGGGCCCACAATATCACCTATCACCTGGCAAATGGGTTACATTTTATGGTCCAGTTCTAATCAGATAGCAGTATGTCCCTGAGGACTGCGTTGGGGGAAATTCTGAGGTCAGTGCTTGTATCAGAGAAGGGAACTCTGATCAACTTGTGATATCTCCCACAAGCTCAAAAAAGGAAAAGATTAGTGATACCTATGCCATGCCCTAGGACTTCCCTGGTGGCTCAGACAGTAAAGTGTCTGTCTACAATGTGGGAGACCCAGGTTCGACCCCTGGGTCGGGAAGATCCCCTGGAGAAGGAAATGGCAATCCACTCCAGTACTATTGCCTGGAAAATCCCATGGACAGAGGAGCCTGGTAGGCTACAGTCCATGGGGTCGCAAAGAGTAGGACAGGACTGAGCGACTTCACTCTCACTATGCCATGCCCTACCAAAATGTGCTTCTTAAAAGCAAGGAGTTGACTCATTGGAAAAGACTCTGATGCTGGGAGGGATTGGGGGCAAGAGGAGAAGGGGACGACAGAGGATGAGATGGCTGGATGGCATCACTGACTCGATGGACGTGAGTCTGAGTGAACTCTGGGAGTTGGTGATGGACAGGGAGGCCTGGCGTGCTGCGATTCATGGGGTCGCAAAGAGTCGGACATGACTGAGCGACTGAGCTGATCTGAAAAGCAAGGATGTGTCTTTAGAATAACGATATAATTTGTTGACCAGACAGAAAAAAAAAAAAAAAATATATATATATATACACTCCATCCCTTCCCTGCAAATATATTCACAGAGTGGGAAGGAGAGGGTAGGAGAAATTGAGTGGGTAGCACTGACATATATACACTGCTGCTGCTGCTGCTAAGTCGCTTCAGTCATCTCCGACTCTGTGCGACCCCATAGACTACCAGGTGTGAAACAGATAGCTAGTGGGAAGCTGCTGTATAACACGGGGAGCTCAGCTTGGTGCTCTATGATGACCTAGAGAAGTGGAGTGGGTGGTAGGAAGGGGAGGAGGCTCAAGAGGGAGGGGATACATGTATACATGTGGCTGATTCATGCTGCTATACAGCAGAAACTAACACAACATTGGAAAGCAATTATTCTCCAATTTAAAAAAATTTTAAAAAATATATGGGCATTAAAGGAGTGTGTGGGGTATTCGTAGTGATTATCCTGGGGTCAGCAGATGTGATATGGAGGTGACAAGGCAACCTGGGACCTGTGGTCACGCTCCCTCTATGGGGAGTGGTCTTTCCTGGTGGGTCAGATGGTAAAGAATCCACCTGCAATGTGGGAAACCTGCGTTCGATCCCTGCATTGGGAAGATCCCGTGGAGCAGGGAACGGATACCCACCCCAGTATTCTTGCCTGGAGAATTCCATGGACAGAGGAGCTTGGCAGGCTGCGGTCCATGGGGTCACAAAGAGTCAGAGATGACTGAGTGACTAGCCGACTCCACCTTCAACTCCAACAACAAAACCAAAATGAAATTTGGGTATGTATTCACAATTTATTCTGTTTATTTCTAGCTTTTTTTTTTTTTTTTTTCCCCACCAATGAGGCAATCCCTGATACCTAACATCTGACAATATATGGAGAGTTTTTGAAACATACTAAAGGAGAAGAAGGTTTTGGAGCTGACTTTTGATGTATATTTTACGTATTTTATATTGAAGGTTTCTTTTTGACTTTCTCTAAAACAAAAACAGGAATCATTACTTAGGATATGCCAGAGCCCCAAATCTAGAAATCCGTGCTTTGCTGTGTCCTTTAACCCAGAAGTATCACCTCTAAGAATAGCTCTTAAGAAAACAGAGTTACACACAAATGTTTATTTATGTGTCAATTAATTGCAGCATTATTTAAAAGCTGTAAATATTACCATGTGTAATAATAGAAAAAAATTAAAAGTGAATTTTAGTACTACTGTGCATGAGTGCTCAGTTGCGTCAATCATGGCCAACTCTCTGAGACCATATGGACTACAGGCCACCAGGCTCCTCTGTCCGTGGGATTCTCCAGGCAAGAGCACTGGAGTGGGTTGCCATGCCCTCCTCCAGGGGATCTTCCTGACCCAGGGGTCGAACCCAGGTCTCCTGCAGCTCTTGCACTGCAGGTGGATTCTTTCCCACTGAGCCACCAGGGAAGCCCCATAATGCATTGATAAGATGGCAAAATGGGCAGCATTTACAACGATTGTTTTAAAAAACAGAGATGGGAAATGCTTAAAATGTGCGATTTGCTGCTGCTGCTGCTAAGTCGCTGCAGTTGTGTCCGACTCTGTGCGACACCATAGACGGCAGCCCACCAGGCTCCCCCGTCCCTGGGATTCTCCAGGCAAGAACACTGGAGTGGGTTGCCATTTCCTTCTCCAGTACATGAAAGTGAAAACTGAAAGTGAAGTCACTCAGTCGTGTCTGACTCCTAGAGACCCCATGGACTGCAGCCCACCAGGCTCCTCCGTCCATGGGATTTTCTAGGCAAGAGTACTGGAGTGAGTTGCCATTGCCTTCTCTGAAAAGGTGTGATTTAGTCTTTAGTAAAAGCAGCTATAAAAGTGATCCTTGTTTTGTGTTAAAAAATATAGTGAAATTGACTAGTAAAGAAAAAAAAAGACAAGAGGAAAGGACTGGGAGGAAATATTCCAAAATATTAAAAAGGAAGAAGGGACTTCTCTGGTGGTCCAGCGGTTAAGAACCCACGCTTCCACCACAGGGAGCCGGAGTTCAATCCCTGGTTGGGGAACTAAGATCCTACATGCTGCATGGGTCACCAAAAAATTTTTTTTTAAATTACAATTTTAAAATTATAAATAGGAAATGGGTACAACTGTCTAAATATACAAAACACACTCACGGTGAGTCATATACTTGAAATAGGTAATGTTATGGTGTGCAAAGTACATATGATAAGTAAAGCTTGTATCTCCACAAACTGTTAGGTGGGACAAATCCATAGAGACAGAAGGCAGGTTAGTGGTTGCCAGGGGAAGGGGGTAAAGAGCGGTAATAGGGCTTCCCAGGTGGTGGTAAAGACTCCACCTGCCAATGTAGGAGACGTGAGTTTGATCCCTGGGTGGGGAAGATCCCTTGGAGAAGGAAATGGCAACTCACTCCAGTATTCTTGCCTGGGAAATCCCACAGACAGAGGAGCCTGGAGGGTTACAGTCCATGCGGTAGCAAAAGAGTCGGACATGACTTAGTGACTTAAAAAACAAGGACAACAACAAAGCGGGGTGAGTGAGTGCCTTGTGGGTTTGGAGTTTCTATATTTGGAGTGATGAGAAAGTTCTGAAACTAGACAGCAATGGGCGCATAATATTGTGTATGTAGTTAATCCTCTTATACTGTGCACTCTGAAGCGGCTACAATGGGAACTCTCATTTTGCGCGCCTCTTTCTCACAATCACATAAAGTGAAGCAGGTAATGAGGTTCTGGTTCTAGCTAAGATGGAGCAAGCCTACATTACCCTGTCTCCCTTGTTCAGTGTTGCTATAAAATCTAAATAGAATACATACGTAAAATCTCTGAAAATTAAACAGTAGCAGATGGAGGGGGGAAGCAGACCAGAATAAAGAAAAATGGTAATTTGGAATTATCAAATACACATTTTAAGCAGCTATTATAAAAATACTCCAACAAACAAAGGAAAACATGGTTAACACTAAGGAAAAAAAAAAATAGTACTGGCAAAAAAAAAAAAAATGAAGACATAAAGAGGAACCAAATGGAAATTTTAGCACTATAAAATCAATAACCTAAATTTAAAAAAAAATTAAAATCACTGAAAGAGTTCAAATGTAGAACGGAGACAGCAGGAGAAAACTCAGCGAATTTGAGTCAGTCAGTCAGTCAGTTCAGCCGCTCAGTCATGTCCGACTCTTTGGGATCCTATGAATCACAGCACGCCAGGCCTCCCTGTCCATCACCAACTCCCGGAGTTCACTCAGACTCACGTCCATCGAGTCAGTGATGCCATCCAGCCATCTCATCCTCTGGCGTCCCCTTCTCCTCCTGCCCCCAATCCCTCCCAGCATCAGAGTCTTTTCCAATGAGTCAACTCTTCGCATGAGGTGGCCAAAGTACTGGAGTTTCAGCTTACATGTCAGTAAAAAGTATCCAAACTAAACTAAGTGAGGAAAAGAAAAGAAAAAGAAATCCAGGGATGTGTAACAACAGAAGAAAATTATAACATTCATGTCACTGGAATCCTAGAATAAAGATAATTCTAGGACAAAGGAGTCTAGAATAAAGATAATGCTAGGATAAAGGAGTCTAGAGTAAAGATAATGCTAGGATAAAGGGTTCTAGAATAAAGATAATTCTAGGATAAAGGGTTCTAGAATAAAGATAATTCTAGGATAAAGGATTCTAGAATAAAGTTCACCGCAGAAAAATTATTTGAGGAAATAATGGCTTAAAACTCTCCACATTTGGCAAAAGATATAAACACACAAATTCAACAAGTTCAGCAAACCCTAAAGAGGTAAACCCAAAGAAATATAATCAAATGTCTAAAACCTAAGATGGGGGGAGGACTTTGAAAACAGCCAGACAAATAATGCTCTGTTTGTAAGAAGGCAACAATTCAAATAACTGTGGATTTCTCATTGAACAAGCAAACAAAAATCAGGGAGTCAGGAAAGAGGTGGCACATAATTTTCTAAGTGCTAAATTCAATTCAGATCTCTAATTCCAATGAAAATATCCCTTAGAAATGAATATGAAATACTAAGGAAACTAAGTAAATTCTCTGCCAACAGAACTGCTCTGAAATAACTGCTATAGGAATTGCCAGACAAATGGAATATGAAACCAGAAGGAAAGTTGGAACATAAAGAATAAATGGAGAGCAAAGAAATGGTAAATATAAGGGTAAATGAGAATACAATAGACCAGTCTACTCCTTTGAGTTCTTTCAAATATGTTTAATTGTTGAAAACCAACAAATTACAAAATTGTCTAATTTGGTTTTCAATGTACATATGGGGTTTCCCTGGTGGCTCAGTGGTAAAAAATCTACCTGCCAAGGCAGGAAACGTAGGTTCGATCCCTGGGTCAGGAAGATCCCCTGGAGAAGGAAATAGCAACCCATTGAAATATTCTTGCCTCAGAAATCCAGTGGACAGAGGAGCCTGGTGGGCTATAGTCCATGGGTTCAAAAAAGAGTCGGACATGACTTAGCAACTAAACAACAACATGTGCAATATATAAGATAAACACAGCATCAAGAGAGGAGGGTAAGAAGCATATATGTCAATAAGTGTTCCACATCCCAATCAAAATAGTAAAAAAAAAAAACCACCTGATTCTAGGTACACTAAGGGGAGTTAGATATATGTATTATAATCTCTAGACTAACCACTTAAAAATTAATACTATGGAAACTGATATGCCCCAAAACAGATGGTGTTAGAGTAACTGAATGTCTGTATGCAAAGCAAAAAACAAAAAAGCAAAAACAAATGAAACACCTTGATTTAAACCTCACACGTTATACAAAAAATTAACTCAAAATGGATCACATATTTATCTACATGTAAAACATAAACTAAACGGGAGATGCAATTAAAGAGTGGTGGTATTACTTTTTCCTGGGCAGCATCTACATTCTAGTAACATTCCTCATATTCTAGTAACAATAACCAGCTTCTCCTTTGGTGACGTTCCTGCCCATGCCATAAATTCTTTGTGAGTTGGATGTCATCTCCACCAAACACCTCTGTGCTGTGCTAAGTCGCTTCAGTCGTGTCTGATTCTTCACGACCCCATGGACTGCAGCCCGCCAGGCTCCTCTGTCCATGGGATTCTCCAGGCAAGAATGCTGGAGGGGGTTGCTATGCCCTCCTCCAGGGGATCTTCCTGACCCAGGGATCAAACTTGTGTTTCTTATGTCTCCTGAATTGGCAGGGAGGTTCTTTACCACCAGCGCCACCTGGGAAGCCCACCATACATTCTACTGTTGCCTAATAGAACCTACACCTGCCATCAGCTCTTTGTTTAGAAATCAACTTGGTAACACCCACATCTTCTGGCTCTGGTGGCAGGTGACCTCCTGTTTGTCACCTAGAGGTCATCAAGTGCAAATTGCCAGTTGACGGTCTGAGTCCCATCACAGGTCTGTGTTTCTGCTGCAGCGGTGGTCATCACACAGAACTCGAAGCAGAGTGTGGTGATGCTCTGAAGCATTAATAAGTTATCACTATTGCTCAGTTGGTAAAGAATCCACCTGCAATGCAGGAGACCTGAGTTCGATCCTTGGGTTGGGAAGATCCCCTGGAGAAGGGAAAGGCTACCCACTCCAGTATTCTAGCCTGGAGAATTCCATGGACTGTGTATAGTCCATGGGGTCACAAACAGTTGGACATGACTGAGAGACTTTCTCTTTCATATCTAATGAGGTTCTCAAAAAAAAATTCTCAAACACCATTATGGGAGAGGTTCAGGAGAAGAGACACCTGTATTATAACTCTTTATCATCAGTTATGAAGAAATACCCTTCCCATGCACTTTTTAAAAGCCAGCCCTGAAAAATACCTTAAATGTACACTTTACTAAATGCCATTTCATCTGGAAACTAGCATGTGATTTTTTTTTTCCTCCCATGGGACTAATGCACAAAACCAATATAGTTTATAGCCTAAATGGGAAAAAAAAAAAAAAAAAATGGGAGGTCTGGTACTGTTCCTTTAAGATGCTTCCAGAGAAGCAAATACCATTTTCGATAGGGCTGCCAAGTAAGCACTTATGAAAGGTTAGAAACTGAAGCAATAAACTCCAGCATGAGACCCTATGCTCTCCTGGTTGAACAAGATGTTTAATAGCGAGGATTCATCTTCCCCCATCTCCTATCTTCATCTAGTCAACAGGGCTCAGAACCTTTCTCAGATTCAGCCTTTTTCATCTTCTCCTGACTTGGAGCTCTCCCTTATCAGTTCCTCCTACTTTATCCTGACCTTATTACCAGTCAGATTTCCCCTCCCACACATCAGACAGGATCTGCAAGGGAAAGAACTGTCTTATTCTGTTTTCTTTTTCTAGAGATCAGGATAATGTTTGAAATCTATTTGTTTTTCCACCCTTTCATCCCTCCATATACTCAACAAATATAAATATGTATGTATATGCATATGTGTGTATATATATATGCATATAGTAGCTCAGACAGTAAAGAATCTGCCTGCAATGCAGGAGACCCAGGTTTGATTTCTGGGTTGGGAAGATCCCATGGAGAAGGGAATGGCAACCCACTCCAGTATTCTGGCCTAGAGAATCCCAGGGACAGACGAGCCTGGTGGCCCACAGTCCATGGGTTGCAAAGAGTCGGACATGGCTGAACAATATTATAAGCAACTATAAATCTCATCAATAGTTCTGGCTGTTGTTTCTTTTTGGTCTAAAGGAGGAAAAAAATAGTGTGGGAAAGTAGTAAGTCCTTAGGCTTCAAAAAAGGAAGTGAGGAATAATCAATTAAAAAAATAGTGAAAAGTAAAAGCCACAATGAGTGAGGTCAGCCATGATGAATTAACTCGATTTTTGGCTCAGGTTGTATTATTGAAGAAAATGCATTTGAGAGAACTTGGGGATCCACTCATCTCTCCTCCACTATTTTCATTTTAACCTCAGGGAGAACCACAATCTGTTGATAAAATCTCATCTGATTTTGTAAAGGTGCCAGCTTCCAGCTTCCGAGAGGAGCTGAAGGGGGTCAGGAGAATGAGAAAGAACGTGGCAAGGCTAAATCCTAATTGGAAAAAAAAAAAATTGGTTGGTGTTACATGTAAACATGAATTGATAAACTCAAAGACTGAAGGTTCTAACATATTTAATTGATAGCCAACAGTGCTTAGGGGTAATTTATTAAGCATGTCCTGAAAATCTCAAATGCCTTAGGATTTTTAGCCCTTAAATGACTTGAGTATGGTATACACCAGCACTACACACCTCTGAGTGAGCACCACTTCTCCTGCTGGTCCCCGTAAAACCATACCGCTTGATGATGTTGGTACGGATCACAAGAGACCCATTGCTCCTGATATGAGTCACCAGGGAGAGTCAAGTGTTGGTTATCTGATTAAAGGGGTGTCAGAGGTCAGGATGCCTGCAGAACTTGAGAAAGCCTCAAATAACAGGTTTTAAAGAGCTGTTTTCTTTGGAGGAAATGCTTTTCGCACTTGCTGTGCCATGAACCCACTTGTTAAATATCCCATTAGCAACAGAACAAGTTCCCCAGATCTGGGACGAGGCTGTGCAGGCAGACAGATTCGACAGACAAGCACCCAGCAAGAGGTGGCAGTCACAAGCGGCCCCTGGCACGGATCCCATTCTGCTTCCTGCAGCCACCCCGCTTCCTGCAAAGATGCGACCTCTTGGAGCTGTTGATTTCAGGCTTGATGCTGGTCTTGAAGTGAGAGGGCGGCCCCTGGCCATCAAGAGCCAGGCTGGCCTGACACATGTACGCACGGTTACCAGCGAAACCAGAAAAGTGTCTTTGCATCTGATAACTTGCAAGGTGGGGGGAGACCTGGTGCCTATTATTTATTCTAATAATAAACCATTACCCCAGGCATATTCTTATTCTCCAGATTTAATAAGGTATTTTGTGAACCGAGGCAGAGGACGGTGAGAGAAAACAATTGTGGTTATTATGAAGATGATTTCTATTTGTTTCAGATGCAGAAGCAATCACCACTTTTCCCTTCATAATCAAGAGTTATAATTGCTCCCCCAACTCCACCCCAATCCCTTGCTCGGTCCAAGAAAATCTGAACACTCACCGAAATGTCCTGAGGAGCTAAAAGGGCTTGGCATATGGCCCTGAACCAGTCCCCTGGGACCATCATTACCTTATAGCCAGAGAACTCTGATTATATAGCACAGGGCTCTCAACTCAGATTTTCCAATCATCCCCCTCTCCACATCCAGAGGTGAGAAAGAGTGGGGAGGGCCAGGTGGGTGATTTACATACTATTTGCATACCTCTGCTTAGATGAAATACAGTTTTCAAGACATTTTTAAATTGAGATGTTTTAACTAGACTTTATTTCCCCCCTTCTGGTTAAATGTTGCAAAATGTGATGATGATTTCTTGAGAAGTTGATATTTTTATCATCTACATCCCAATTAAACAGATTCAGCAGAAATACACAGGCCACGGCCTTATCTGGGCAGTCATCCTGATCCTGTTAATTGAAAGACATTTGAGAGGCATCTGATGTTCAGAGGATAAACTCTAGAAGCCAGACTTGCAAGGTTCAAATCTTAATGCTGCTACTTATTAGCTTGGGAACCTTGAACAAATTTCGCAGCTGGGCCTCACCCCTAAGCGTCATCCTAGGATTTGAAAGAGTTCGTATTTGCAAAGCAACCAGAAAAGCAACCTACAGAAAGCACTGCTAAAGTGCCTTTTGAAAAATATGTGTGTGTTTATTTATTTTTGGTGGTGCTGAGTGTTTGTCGCGGCTCGGGGTCTTTCTCTAGGTGCGGTGAGTGGGGGCTACTCTCTAGCTGTGGTGTGTAGGCTACTCATTGCAGTCGCCTCTCCTGTTGCAGAGCATGGGGCTCTAGGCTCTCGGACTTCAGTAGCTGTGGTGCACGGGCTTAGTTGCCCCATGACATGTGGCATCTTCCAGGACCAGGGATTGAACCCGTGTCCCCTGCATTGGCGGGCAGATTCTTATCCACAGGACCACCGTGGAAGTCCTAAAGTGCCTTCTCAATGTCAAAAACTGAATTGTCGTCCAAGTCTGTTTGCCGTTGTTATCTGTTCTTTTTATAAACTGAGAATGGCCTGAATCGACTCAGCTCTGTGCTTAGATGCTGGGTGGAAAATACCCCAGTGGTAGAAAGATCAAGGTTATAAAAACTGGCTGATACCTCTGAAAGTTTTTTGCTGTGACATTAAAAGTTCACGCTGTAGATCGTAGAGTGTGTCAACAGAAATAAATCATGTAACAACCACTCTACTATTAGAAAGAGAAAAACAAAACAAAAGTGAGGTGAACTAAGTCCCATTGAACCAATTCTCAAGACAAAGAAATAGGAATGGAAGTGACTTTCCAGTGGAAGGCAGCTCTGGCTGGCTTTCTAAGCCAGAGCTGCCTTCTGCATCTGAAGAAATCTTTACACAGTCTTAAGAGGTCTTTTCCCTTTCTGATCTGTGACTTTACAAAATGTCATCGTTTAAGAAATGGGAACAATTGTGTAGCTGGAGAAGCTTGAGGAGTATTCATTTTCTAATTTTCCAGTTCAGTTGTCCGAAAGGGTTGCTTGGGTGGTGGTGGCTATTGTTGCTGTGTGTGTGTGTGTGTGTGTGTGTGTTCACACCCTTTCTGGAAAGCTTAATGGAAGGAGAGCTGGAAGACGAATGCTTCAGGAAAAAAATGAGCTCTTCAAACCCTAAACTTAAAGAATCGTTACTGAAAGAACTAGGTTCACAAAAGTTCAAAAGCAACAAGGAGCCATTCGTGGAAACTGCAAGCAATTGAAAATCTAGGTCATCTGGCTGTTTGCTTCGTCACCATTAGTATTAATTAGACACTGGAAGTAATGAGTAAACTCCGCGAGCTCTTCAGATTTAAAATAATAATAGTAATAATAAACCAGCAGAGCACAGCTTTACCTTCGGAAAGAAAATATTTTCACAAGTGGCGTTCTGAAAGAACCTGAGTGGTAAACACATACACACACACACACACACAACACAACAACAACAACAAAACCTTGCAATTAAATTCTGCAAATGTGCCTTGAGATAATCCCAGGGGAGGTCTTATTTGTACTTAATATTCAAATAAATATTCTTTCTGTGTGCAGTGCATTTGATAGGGTACATTTTATTTGAGTGTATAAGGTAATCAGTGTCATGAGGGATAATCACCGGGCACGGTAGAACCCCTTAACTAGGATAAATGGGGCAGCTCCGCAGTGGAGGGGTGATCGTGGGCCAGCAAGGAGACGCAACAAGCAGAAGCCCGGTGTGGTTTCCCCCAGGAGTGCCCTGCGGGTCCCTGATGTTCAAAGTGGCTCCCGTGGCACCAGCATCGGCATTAACTGGAAGCCAATTAGAAATGCAACATCTCAAACTCTGCCCTCCGGAGCAAGTGAATCACAATCTGGCTTTTCCACGACCCTGGGTGAACCCCAGGTAGTTCCTCAGGTGATTAAATCTAGAGGAGTCACTAGGTCAGGGTCCTCACTGTTCCTATGTACACCGGCAAGAAGGCCCCTCTTGCAGCTATGCTCCGGTATCTTACATATGCATGCGTGTGTGCTAGGTCGCTTCAGTCATGTCCGACTCTTTGCCACCCTGTGGACTGCAGCCCACTAGGATCCTCTGTCCATGAGGTTCTCCAGGCATGAATCCTGGAGTGGGTTGCCCTGTCCTCCTCTGGGGGATCATTCCTGACCCAGGGATCAAATCCTCACCTCTCTTACATCTCCTGCATTGGCAGGCAGGTTCTTTACCACTAGCGCCCCCTAGGAAGCCCCGTATCGTACATGTGTCGGGTACCAAAAGGATGGCCGAAGAACTCTCCAGATATTTCCTGGAAGGTAAAGCCATAGAGCTCCCCCTGCAGCCTCATCCGCTCCGCCCTCTTTTCCTCGGCCTTTCCGAGATGCCCTGGAGGTGGTCGCATTCTTCTGTTCAGCTGAAGCCCAGCAAGGAGGCGGGGAGAAGAGGAGGGCTTCAGCCTCCCACCTTCACCCCCGGACTCCTAGAGGGTTGATTACTCCTGACCTCAGTCCCTCCCCTCCGGCATCAGGTACGACCTCGCTTTCCACCTGTTTCATCCCACATTCACTGCCTTTTCTGTTAGGCAGTCTCATTATTAGGATCCCTTTGAATAAGTGAAAGAATGGAGGTTTAGAGAAGCTAAACTACATTCTCCGGGTTAGGAAAAGGCTGAGCCAGGAGTTGAACCCAGACCCACCTGAATCCAGAGCCCTCTCATCCACTGTGTACCTCCCACAGAACTCCCTGGCCATCCTATCTCATCTGCACAATGGAGAGAAATCAGTGAAGTCATAAAAGTCTAATGAAGCCCCTTTCAATGGATCAATACTGACCCAACTCCCATCCCAACCTCCCTTCTTTGGTTCTAACCGGGACCAAGCGGAGGAGACATTGTGGCCATCCAGAGCTTGCCAGAATCCACTGGAGGACTAAAGCACACACACAGGAGAGTCAGTGTCCTTCCCTGTACTTGAGCGAGTCTAGGAAGCCATACTAACCACAATAATGAGCGCCTGAAATAATGAGGAAGCCCGTCCAGTCAACTTGGCTGCAAGCTTGCTTAGCAGCCACTGGCAGTGCTCCTGGAAGAGGGGAAGGTCTCTGTAATTACACTAATGAGGAGGAGATGAACTGCAGGTCATCACGGATGAGGTGGTAGGGTTCCGTGGGTGTGAGGCAGGCAAGCGAGGACCGCCACGGCCAGATGGGACATGGGTGTCTGCATTCTCCAGGCCTTGAGTTACACCTGGGATGATGTTTGGGAGCCCAGAGAATATTTTAAATAATCACAACAACCAGCGTTTATTCAGTGAGGTGCTAAATCCCAGGCATTGCACACACGGTCTCATCAGAATGAATCATCCCATATGGCTGATGAAGCCGATAATATTTTTTTTTTTAAGATTATTTACCTATTTTATTTTTTGGTCATGGTGCATCCTCGTTACTGCACGTGGGCTTTCTCTAGTTATGACCAGCCGGGGGCCACTCTTGATCACACTGCCTGAGCTTCTTATTGCAGGGGCTTCTCTTGTTGCGAGGCACAGGTTCCAGGTGGGTTGCAGTAGTTGCAAGGCGTGAGCTCAGTAGTTGTGGCACATGGGCTTAGTTGCTCCGTGGCATGTGGGACCTTCTGGGACCAGGGATCGAACCAGTGTCCCCTGCATTGTGAGGCTGATTCTTAACCACTGAACCACCAAGGAAACCCAAGGCTCATACTGTTTTTTATCCCTAGTTTGTGCACAGAGAGGTTAAGCCATCTGCCCAAACTGACGCAGCAAATAAACGGCAGAGTCAGGATTCGAGGCCAAGCAGTAAGGCTTAGGGCCCATTTTCTTAACCACTAGTTCTTCCTGCTTCCCTGTCCTTAAAGTTCAAGCCACATGCTTGAAGCACACCCGCCACTCACTTCCTCTCTGCCCACTCTGGCAATAAGGCCCTACCCTGGCTGCAGGTCTGAGAGAGGCAACCTCATAGACCATAGACCACGTGAGCTGGATTCTGTTCCCACCAGACAAGCTGGACCCAATGGGTACTCTCTCTAGGGTACCACTCTGCTCCATTTCCATGATTCCTTCCCTGAGCATTTTTTTCAAGGACAGATACCCACATTTCCTTGATTCTTCATCAGATGACAAGCACCGGGCTTCCCTGGTGGTCCAATGGTCAGGAATCCGCCTGCCAACGCAGGGGACACAGGGCCAGTCCCTGGTCAGGGAAGATTCCACGTGCCACAGAGCAGCTAAGTCCAGGTGCCACAACTCCTGAAACCTGCGCACTCTAGAGCCTGTTCTCTGCAACAAGAGGTGAGAGGCCCATGCTCTCTGCAAGTAGGGAAAACCCAGGTACAGCAAATGAAGACCCAACACAGCTTAGAATTAAAAATAAACACATTAAAAAAAAATGACAAGGGCTGGAGTCCTTTTCCTATTCTGATCTTGTCTTCTCCAATGAAGGGGAAACTGCCCTCTGTAAAGTCAGGCAGAGGGTGAGCTTGAGTCCCAGACCTGCTCCTTGGCCCTTTGACTTTGAATAAGCCTGTAACTTCCTGCAGTGAGTTGAAGAGTGTGCCTGAGTGCTAAGTCTCTTCAGTTGTGTCCGGCTCTTTGCAACCCTATGAACTGTAGCCACCAGGCTCCTCTGCCCATGGCATTCTCCAGGCAAGAATACTGCAGTGGGTTGCCATGCCCTCCTCCAGATCTTCCCGACCCAGGGATCAGACCCATATCTCCCTCACTGCAGGCAGATTCTTTACCGCTGAGCTACCAGGGAAGCCCCTAGTGACCCTTAGTTAAGCTCATTTGGAGGTCGGGCTTCCAAACAGCAGGCTGGTTGATGGGATTTAGACTTGTGGATAAGGAAACCAAGGCGTATCAAATGTTTTTCTGCAGATACACAGCTAAGGGTTAGAGCTGTGATCGTACTGGTACTAGAACCCGCTCTCATTAGCCTCTGCCATATGGCTTTCTTTGTTAATGGCAAACTTTGGTATAGTCTAAGTGTTCTGTGATGGCATCACCAAGCCCCACACTCCTCTCAGATTTTCTAGGTAGACCAAGTGCTCTGATATTTCACAGATGGTTCACATTTTCAAAAAAAACACAGGAGCACAAAACATCCTTAGGGAGTCTTTGATGAATAGAAGTCATAAGGATGTTTGGTTGAATTTTCTAAAAGGTGGGAGCTCCTTATTGTGATTAAATGAAGAGCTTAAGATGATCAAGCAGCAGTGAGAAAGATTCCACCCCATCCAATGCCAGCCGAACACCATAGGCAGAGCAATTTTACAGCAGTCCATTTGCACTCAGAGAGAGCGCAGACCGTGCGCCAATTTGATTAGAGAATGGCTAAGACGCAGGGCCAGCCCTGTCTATTAGACGGAGAGCTGGACTAATGAATCTCGGAAATGGAAAAATCTGTCTATCCTTCTTCAAATCTGTAAGCCAATTATTATATTGGATCTTGACTTCCAATATTTCTGCAGGCTTCAAGGCAGTGAAACCAGGCCAAGCAACAGGCAAATGAGAAGTCAGGGCTGTGAACACCGTTTTTGTGCTGGAGATTAAATAAAGTTTGTTTTTTTCCCCTTCCTTGCTTCCTCCCTCCAGCCCTTCCTCTTTCCCGCCCTCTCTTTCCTTCCTTTCTCTTTCTCCTCTCCCTCCTCCTCTCTTTTTCCTTTCCTCCTTTATTTTCTTCTTCTTCTGCAACTTTAACACCCCAAACACAATTATAGGTTACAGATATGAAAGGAAAGGAATCTATTCATTTTCCTGGTAAAATCAAATAATTTCACTATTCTTTTTTCATCCGGAAACCTGCCTGCCATGTCCTTTGAAAGCTAAATTCTGCAAGGTGGGCTTCAGGGATTAAATTCTATGCATGCTTGTTCCCTGCCTGGGTTTAATATAAGTACATTAGTCTTGGTCAGAGGAGAAAAAGACTAAGGATAAGAGGAAGCTGAGTGGAGACATTTAGAGAAGAAAGAAGAAAACAAAACTCTGGAGTCACACTGCTTGGGTTTGAAACCCACTTACTCATTATCTCACCTTGGATAAGTTACTTAACCAATTTCCACCTCTACTATTGCACCTGAATAAAAAAAAGGGGGTGGGGGTGGGGGGAATATCGACAGTATCTATTATTGGTTTCTATTGGGCATATACAAGTTTATATGTAAAAATCACTTTGAGTAGTTCCTGGCACAGACTATATTATATTAAGTTTGCCAAACAAACTTTGGCATCATTGACTCAATGGACATGAGTTTGAGCGAACTCCAGGAGATGGTGAAGGACAGGGAAGCCTGGTGAGCTGCAGTCCATGGGGTTGCAAAGAGTTGGATATGACTGAGTGACTGAACAGTTAACTTATTCAGAAAGATGATTCATCCTCTCTAGTAATTTCCTTGATTATTAACTGAACAGATACTTATTAAAGCTGCTTCAGGCACATAAGTTGGAGAGGCAGGACCTAGAAACCCTTGGGCTATCTCAGCACGGGTCCTGCTGCCCAGAGAGAACAGGGCCATGTGGACTGAGGCTGAGGGGCTGCCAGACCTCTGGTCACACTCCCTCTGAGGGGTCCCGCTCAGACACCAGGGCCAAGTAGGGCTAGAAGCTGATCCAGCTGCCCCTGTATCCCCAGGCACAGCACAGGCCGCTCTAGGCAAATCCTTCCCTCCCAACTAGAAGACTGTAACTTCTGGAACAGGAGGAGCCATGGGTCAACTTTCTCTAAATTTGATTTAAAGGTGATGCTAATGGAAATCCACCCTGAATATTCATTGGAAGGACCGATGCTGAAGCTGAAGCTCAAGCTCCAATACTTTGGCCACCTGATATGAAAAGACCCTGATGCTGGGGAAGATTGAAGGTAGGAGGAGAAGGGGGCAACAGAGGATGAGATGGTTGCATGGCATCACCATGAGTTGAGCAAATGCTGGGAGATAGTGATGGACATGACTTTGAGCAAGCTCCGGGAGTTGGTGATGGACAGGAAAGCCTGGCATGCTGCAGTCCACGGGATCGCAAAGAGTCGGACATGACTGTAGGACTGAACAATAACAGGTGATGAAGCTCGCACCTGGAAGGTGGAGCCTGAGAATAAAGGGGGCAGGGAGAGAGCTCATAGGCATAGGGGCCACTTTATTTGAGACAATGAAGGGAGAGTATGTGATGGGTCAGCCTGCCCTAGCCAGGGGATCCAGGCTTTTCCATCTTCTCTGCATCTGGTGCAGAAATGCCACAGCTTCAAAGAGAAGGAGAGGGGAGAGGCTTATAAGTGCTACTGCTGCCGCACGTGTGTGTGTGTGTTAAGAGGCAGAGAGAGAGAGAAGATTGAGAATTCTGCTGGGGGTGGGGGAAAGAAGCAAGAACAGAAGAGAGTCAAGGTATTTGAAAATACAAGGGCTGCCCCACACTGTCCTTTAGTCATTTAATTCTGCAGTTTTGAAAAGCAAATCAAACTCCTTTGCAAAACCGTATTGTCATGGGCACACAAATGAAATTGTTAATTAAAACACATCAAACACAGGCTGGTGGCAAGGCCCAGGCCTGAGAGTCAGGAGAGCGGAAGAGGAAACATCAGCCTTTTAAACACTGGCCTCGCCTCCCTGGAAAGGAGGGTGTTCACGTTCCTTAGAGAGATTCCGCAGAAGGTGGATTTTAGGAAGACCCAAAGCGGAGGGAGGGCGCCGGGCTGACACCTCCACCCTGGGCCCTGGCTGAGTCCTGCCAGAAGAGCAAGCTCCCTGGACCGCTCACGGGGAACCGAATCTGAGCCCCAGTGTGCGCGTCCGCCGGTGCCTGCACAAGCTCACCCTAGTCCTGACTCCCTCTCCCAGGTAAGGCTGGCAATCCCCACAGGAGTTCGGGGGTCCACCGGTCCCTGCAGGCGGTAGGAAGCGCCTTTTTCCAAACAGCCCCTGTTGCAGGTCCAAAGCATCCCGGCCCAGGCCCGGGCCGCCGTAGGATGCGGGCGCTGCAGTTCCAATCCCTGCAGCGCCATCTGCTGGCCAACTCCTCTTAGTACGGAGGAGCCCGCAGATACTCGTGGTCCAGGCGCGGCTGGTACTTTGGGGTCAGAGACTCTGGTCCTGAAGTCAGGCACTGCCCAGGACCTCCGAGGAGGCGGTGCCACCTTCGACCCCAATGCCCCTCCAAGTACAGGCCATTTCTCCTAGGCTGCGGGTGTGGGAAACACGGGACTGCCCATCTCAGGCCCTGGGATCGGGTCCCATCTAGGCTTTTCCTTTACTGTGTGGCCAGGTCCGGATGGCCCATCCCCTCTCTGGGCCTGTTTCCTCCTCTCCAAAGAGTGGAGGTGGACAGGCCGATTTCCAAGGGTCCTTCCCGGCTGTGGATTTCTCTGAGCTGTGACCTCAGGTATGAAAACCAGCTTGGCTGAGAGCCAGCAAGATCCAGAGGAAATTGCAGGGGAGGGCTCTGAACTCAACCTTGAATCCGCTGCTTCAAAAGCTTAACAGCCAGGGAGGGACAGGGCGCTGGCCAACTTGTCCGGGAGTCTTTGCACGAGGGGCTGTAATTATTGCCTATTATTTCTTTTTTTAAATGCATGAGAGAGAAGCTATGGATTATAAATTCATGGTAGATTATGTTTTAATGTTCCCCAAACAGAATAATAATTGCTAAAACTGCTTTGGGTATCAAGCTTCATTGCACTGAACTGCACTCCAAGAATTATTATTTTTAAAAAATCACTTATGCTACCAAGATGGCGCAATGACACAAAACTAGACTCTCTATGGCGGTCCCTGTCAGAGCCGCCATGTCCCCGTGTGTTAATGTCCGGGGAAGAATACGAAAGCCAGTGTTGTAAATTAAGGTGCAATTTGTAAATGCTTCATTAATATTTATTAAATGATTATTAGATGCTCTTATAATCTTTAATAAGATATTATAAAGCATGTCATTAAAATGCATTAGAAGCACATTCTTAGCAAGTCACGCCATCACCCGCTGTTAGGCAATGCCTGGTTTTATGATCCTCTTCCTAAAGGCTTTCCTAAGATATGTGATTATCATGAAGATACAGAAACGTAAGTGGTTGCCTGATCGAACCATCCCCTGGGATGATAGCGGATCTCACCCCATGGGCATCAGAAACGGCAAGTCTTCCTTGTTGTCAACTCCTTTCCTAAATGCTATGGCTTAGCTCTGCCAGAAACCACCAGAAAACACCTGCAGTGATGACCAGTTTCACCTTTGGTTGATTAAAAATGGCAGCCTACAGCTCTGTGTTGAGAAGGAGTCTGAGGTTCTCTTTGATAGCTAAGTGGAAAAGAACACAGTGATTAATAAGTGATGCCTTTTGTGTGCATTGTACTTGCAAGTGTCATGGCAGAGTTGGTAACACCCACCTCTGATCTAGGAAAAGGGAGAGGATCTAGTCAGAAGGCTTCCAAGATGTGCTAGTATTGCAGTGAAAAGGAAAAAAAAAAATAGAGGAATGAGGTTTTTTCTTTCCTTTTCCTTAGAATAAGGAAAATAAACAGAACAGTGAACAAGCCTGAATATTCCTATTTTTTTTCCACGTTAACTGCTCCTAACTCTGTATGTCTCTAAGTTTGCTTTTTCTGCCCCCTAACTCTGAATGACGCTAAAGCCAAAGCTCCAATACTTCAGCCACCTGATGCAAAGAGATGACTCACTGGAAAAGATCCTGATGCTGGGAAAGATTGAGGGCAGGAAAAATTGAATGGCAGAGGATGAGATGGTTGGATGGCATTACTAACTCAATGGACATCAGTTTGAGCAAACTCTGGGAGATGGTGAAGTGAGGAACACAGAGAAAGGACAGGGAGGCCTGGAGTGCTGCAGTTAAGGGGTCGAAAAGAGTCAGACATAACTGAGCAACTGAATGACAAGAACAGCTCTGAAGGTCTGTAACTGACTTTGCTTTCCTGTCCCCTGACTCTGCAGGAGTTCCACTCCACACCTGTTCTCCTTTGACCCCATGCTAAATACATGCCGTATCTGGTGTTCACCCTTAACAACATTCTTCCCCTTGTAGATCGTCACTTTACATATCAGAAAGAAGGCCGCAGAGTCACCAAACTTCCAGACTCAATTACCGGGTTACTGGCACCAGTCTATAACTGTCTTTGAAATAGTGCAGAAGGAAGAAATTAAGATCCTAACACCTTTGTTCCTCATCACCACCTCCTGCCTGTGAGCCCTCATCTTATACAAGCCCCTAGATTCCTCGTGGGGAGGGGACACAGTTCTTGAGGCGTGAGGCTACTGCGTTCCTGTCTCCACCAGCTGAGAATTAAGCCACCTTTTCTCTTCCAAACTCTATCTCCGTATTTTTTTATTCAGCTTCGGTGGGCAGAGAAAGTCAAGATTTTGGCCAGCAACACTGGGAGATGCCCCTTCTGAAGGCCATTATTTCTATTCTGCTTGCCTCACATCCACAAGTCCACGAAAGAAGGCATCAAAGAGGAAAGCAGTTTTTAAGATCTTGTATGGAAAGAGGCACAGAGAAAAGAACTCCATTCCCTCAGCACTAAGAGGTCTTCCTTCCGTGGCCCAGCAGATCTCTCATTCACTTCCTGAAGATCATCAGCGCCTTTCTTCAGCAGTTGCCCATCACGTGTTTCTTTTCTTGGACTCCCCCAGGTCTTCCCACCTCAGTGGTTTTGCACAGGCTACTTTCTTTGCTCAGAGGTCCCTGACCTTTATTTTTTGATTAGGATCCCTTCTTAGTTTTCTCGTGTTGGAGGGAATACCACTTCCTGCCTGTGTATTTCACTCTCTACCTTGCCTCTGTGCTGCTGTATTTATTTCATGACAAAGAGTTGTGAGTCAAGGGTCTGATGGTGCAGTTCCAGTTCTAGTTCTTCAGCTTCCTAGCCATGTGCATTCTGGAACCAGTTCTTCTCCTTCTCTGCACTATACCCTCCGGGGGTGTAAATAGGGATGATAAGAATGGGATCCGAGAAGGAAATGGCAATCCACTCCAGTATTCTTGTCTGGGAAATCCCATGGACAGAGGAGCCTGATGGACTACAGTCCATGGGGTCGCAAAGAGTTGGACACGACTTAGCGACTCAATAACAAAAATATATTGGTATATATTCCTATTGACACACTATATTAATGTAACTTATTGTATGGATCCTCAAACTATGATACAAAAGTCTTTCTTAAAATTTCACTCCACACTTTCAATTATAAAATTATACCTCCAAAGAATAATTACTGAATTCATGTTAAACTGTTCTTTTTTTTTTTTTTAACACATTCTGTCAAGTTACCCTTATGAACACTCCAAGATAGTATTGATTGATTCTTAGGCTAAAATGACTTACTCAAATAGTACTAATTTGTATTCAAGATTAAATATTTAAGAGAATATTCTGTAATATGAAAGACTTGTTGGGTTCTAATAAAACCCATCATTTTATTTATATATACATATATAGAATGGGACCATCTCATGGGTTAAGTGAACTCATATGTAAAGAGTACCAAGAAAGTGCTCAGCACAGAGTAAGTGGTGGTTTAATTGCTAAGTTGTGTCTGACTCTTTGAGACCCCATGGACTGTAGCCCAACCAGCTCCTCTGTCCATGGGATTTCACAGGCAAGAATACTGGAGTGGGTTGCCATTCCCTTCTCCAGGGGATCTGTCTGACCCAGGGATCGAACCCAGGTCTCCTACATTGCAGGCAGGTTCTTTACCAACTGAGCCATCAGGGAAGCTACAGAGTAAGTACTCAGTGACTATTCAATTTTCTCATTTTGCCTACTTAATGATGTGGGGGTTTTTTTCTGCTTTTTTCTGCAAGATATCAGCCCTATGGGGGCATGGGCCCTATACATCCAGAAACTACTATAGTGTCTGGCTCATAATAGTTGCCCAATAAATACTAGCTGAATTTGTCATGAGAAGCTTCTTTCGGGTTATAAGGAGTGAGGCATCGTTTCTGCCCTCTTGGGGGAGCCAGGCTATGAAGAAAGAAAAAGAAGTCTAGACAGTTCAGTTCAACCTCTTAAGACAAAAGAGAGAGGGTGGCCTCCTGGGACAAAAACATCCTCTGGGTCAGGGCAACCTGAGTTTGAAAGCTGTCTCTGCCATCTCTAAGAATATGACCTGGACCAAGTTTCTTCATCTCTGCAGCTTCTGTTTGGATAATAACATCTACCTTCAAGAATTAGAATAGATAGGTGACACAGGTCTGTACAGTTAAAGGTATGGTTTTTTTCAGTAGTCATGTATGGATATGAGAGCTGGTCCATAAAGAAGGCTGAGTGCTGAAGAACTGATGCCTTCAAACTGTGATGCTGGAGAAGACTCTTGAGAGTCCCTTGAATAAACAGCAAGGAGCTCAAACCAGTCAATCCTAAAGGAAATCAACACTAAATATCATTGAAAGGACTGATGCTGCAGCTGAAGCTGCAGTACTTTGGCCACCTGATGCGAAGGGCTGACTCACTGGAAAAGACCCTGATGCTTGAAAAGATTGAAGGCAAAAGGAGAAAGCGGCAGAAATGAGATGGTTATATAGCATCACTTACCCAATGGACTGATTTGGGGAAACTCCAGGAGCTAGTGGAGGACAGAGGAGCCTGGTGTGCTGCAGTCCATGGGGTTGTAGAGTCAGATACTACTTAGCAACTTAACAACAACAAATATGTATTATATCACCAATATACATGCACTAAGCACGTGCCTGAAATGTCTCCTAGCAATTACCATATTGACCATTTTTTATTGAGGTGGTGCACATTTGATCAAAACAATCATTCATTCACATGACAAATCATGGTTGGATCCACTAGCCCCCATCACAGCAAAATGAAACAAGACATATTGCTGTGGTCATTGCTGTTAACCGACTATGACAAAGTGGTATTTTCTTTTGTTTTGCTTTGTGATTTTGTGATTCTAGGAACTCAAGCCCCAGAAGGAAAATCCAATATACTAAAGGAATCTGAGTATAGGACAAAAGGGAAGAACGGAGAAGCCTTTAAGTGCATTAAGCTTGCGTGTGTGCTAAGTCGCTTCAGTCATGTCTGCCTCTTCACGACCCTATGGATGGTAGCCAGCCGGGCTCCTCTGTCCATGGGGGTTTCCAGGCAAGAATACCGGGGTGGGGTGCCATTTCCTCCTCCAGGGGAATCTCCCTGACCCAGGGATTGAACCTGCATCTCTGACAACTCCTGCATTGCAGGCAGATTCTTTACTGCTCAGCCACCAGGGAAGCCCTGTGTTAAGCATACCCATCACTTTTTCATCTCATTCATCATGGATCATCCCTTCTTATACCTTCCTTCCCACATGGATGACACTCTGAAGCTGGACAGGCGTTTGGGGAAGTCCCCTGCCAGGGTTGACAGAAGAAGAGAGACCAATGATGTGACCAGGTCTCTGTAGCCTTAGCCAGAGATATACTAGGGTGAAATTCAAAGCAAAAGCTAAACCAAGGGGCCCCAGATGGTAACTTAGAAAGATGGGAGCCAGAGCAGTACCTGCTGGGAAAGAAAAGCCATTCAGCTTGCATCCAACCAATAATAATAATGATGATGATAATCTGCTGTCCATTCATGGACTTGTCTACACATTCGTTCTACAAATATTAAGCTCTCACTAAAATCAGGCAGTGGGGTAGATGTTGGAGAACAATAACAATACAGTTAGAAGGTGTACTTCATACAGCTATGGTTCTGGGAAAGATGGATATTTTCCCCTCCTCTGCCTCTTCCTTTTTTAATATGACCACATAGGCTGTATCTCATTCCATGTCCTTTTCTTGAATGATTATGTTTTAGGTGGATATTTCTGGTCTTCTGTGTACTTTGATAAAACACAGATAAGTTCTCCAACATGCCTTTATCTTTTTATTCATATATGTATGTATATACCTATAACTCGCCTAAGAAATGACAATGTGTGGCAAATATTCTGGCAGGAGAAGTGGGGATTCTAGAAGAAGACATCGAAGGTTCATCTAGCCTAGTCTAGAAAACATCATGGGGGGGCTTCCTGGAGGAAGAAGTATTTCGTCAGCGACAAGAAAGAAGAGAAGCTCCCAGCCAGAGGAAAGGGAAGGCTGTTGCAGGTGGAGAGAGCAAAATATGTGATGCCTGGGAGGTGAGAGAGAGCAAGGCTTGTTTGGGACCACTGAGAGAAGGTCAGTCTAGCTGGACCACAGACTGGGAGATGGAGGTGGCAGTTGAATGGACTACAGGGATCCGGGATGAATGGGATAAAGGTGTGAGGGTTCCCTTTGATGAGCTGCATTGGCTGGGCAAAACCCACAAAGATGTGGCATTTGGAGCTGGGCATCCGTTTTTTGTATAAGATCCACTTTCTGGATAATGGCATGCCCTTCCCAGAAATGAGTGAGCTTGAGCTCAAAGGTCTGACTATGTAATTCAAACTCTAAAGTGACTGAGTATTCACTCCACAGGCTGCAGAAGCAGGAGAGCTGAGGGTCAGGATGGCACACAGGGTGCTTCTCAAACCCTAACAAAAGCTCTGAAATCTCTCAGCAGTGGAAATAGAGCGTGAATTTTCTCAGTCTCTCTTTCTCTCTCCCTCTCTCCTTCCCCACCTCACCCAATACACTTTCAAGAAGTTCAGGAAGCTCAGTTAAAAGATCCCAACCCAAAAAGTTCGTTTCATATGAAAACTTAGGTCCCTTTTCACCCAAGCATCAACATCTCCTCAGTTTACTTGCCTTTTCCTCAGGCAACAACATAAGAAAACTGAAATGAAGTAAATGCACCAAATTACAGTATTTCAGAGCTTTCTTCCATGCAGGAAAAGGAAATGCATATGAGAGGAAAGTGTTTATAACAACAGTTTTCTATAAAACAACACCTTGTGCACTAAAAAATTCTGAGAGTCTTTCACACTAACCGAGTGGTTAAGATTTTCAAGCTTATCAAGTATTATCACTTCTTGTTCTTCATACCCAACCACACCCCCCACCTACACACACACACACACACACACACACACACACATGTAAAAATCCAGGAAACCAAGAACAGTCTTTCCAGTTCTGAACAAGAATAAGTTTCCATTTATAGGCATTGTCCAAATCTCCGAAACAGGATCAGTTAAGAAAGACATGCAAACATACACACAGAGGAACACAATCATATATACACATATATTCAGAGATGTATCCAGAAAGGAGATGCTCGCTCTCATTGGGATTAACATCAAGCCATCCTGGAGTCAGGGTGTCCACAGAAAATAAAAATCTCACCTGGAATGTTAGAAATCACCTTGCAAGAAGTTGTAGCCAAGCAAACATCTAGGGGGAGGGCCAGTAAGAGAGAGCCCCCTTCTGTGACTTTAGCATGAGCCACCAAGGCTAGGGTTAAAGAATCTGCCTGCCAGCACAGGAGATGCAAGAGACACGGGTTCGATTCCTGGGTCGGGAAGATTCCCTGGAGTAGGAAATGGCAAATCATTCCAGTATTCTTGCCTGGAGAATTCCATGGACAAGAGAGGAGCTTGGAGGGGTTACAGCCCATGGGGTCACAAAGAGGCGGACATAACTGCACACACACACACACACCCTAAAGGATGGAAATGCTTCCAAGGTTCAGGTGGATTCCCAAGCAAGTGGGGCTCCACTCCATGAGTCATATACGCTCAGAGAGACAGGCGGGTGTCCGCGTAGACTGGCTGGATGAGCTGAAAGGACCTGCCTTCAAACCAGAACGCCCACCCCTGAATGGAACTTGGTAAAACCTCACTCTCTGAATGTGCAATGTGCCTGAAGGCGGGCGGGAGGCACAGCTAGTTCTCCCATCACGGGCGGTTTGCAAACATGGCATTTTGGCAAATTTATTTCCTGTCTCACTTTCTCCTTACACAGCCTCTGAGACTCCAAATCATAAATAAATAAATAAAACACACTTTAAAAAAAAAGAGAAGAAGACAACGGCAACATTCCTCTCCCAGAGGGTTATAATTCATCGGTATTTGTTTGGAAGTCAGCCTGTCGCAGGGCTGTGAAAAGGTAAAGAGACAGCGATGGAGCATACAGAGAAGGGAAATGCTTTTCCCACCAAGGTCAAGTATATATCAGCCGTGAGACAAAGCAACAGTCATTTCAACCCGAGGCCACAATGTACCTTGACCCCAGCCTCATGAAAACAACAATTTGCAGTCGTCTATAAAACACTTCCTTTGCTTTCTCTGTTCCGTTGGCTTCTTCGGCCGACCTCCATACCATCTGAGTTAGCAGTATCTGGCTGTATTTTACAAGCATGTGTGTGCACGGGAGTGTGTGCCTTGCATCCTAAGATTTGGGGCCAAGATTTATCTCATTCTCTGATGGCATTTTATCGTTATTAGAGAGCAATAAATTTCAGCTCCGTTAGCACTGCATTTAAATATGCACCCGCCAAGACAGAAAGGTGCTGGATCTATCGCGGGCTATAAATTTCCATTCTTTGCCATCATTCTATACTTGGACCTTGGCAGAGCCCAGCCAAGGCTGCACATTTTGTTTAGCTAGCTCCTCTTCCCTAAAGGGAGACTTCGCCAACACTTGAAGCAGATACGATTTGCTGGCCGCAACTCTGTTTGCACCTTAACAGCTGTTTTGCTTTTTTATTTAGAGAGAATAGGGTTGCCACCATCTGTCTTTTGAAAAATGAGTTCTGCTCACAGCAACATGGAACCATAAAAAAGAGAGAGAGAAAGGCTGAAGGATGAAGCCAAATGTCATGAGAGACAGAGAGGGAGAGAGAGGGTCAGCTCCAAGAGGAGACAAAAATAATGATGAAACATTTACCACTTGAAAAAGAAAACAAGTCGGGGATTTCAAGGTTGGTAAATGAGGTGCCAGGGACAAACCCAGAGAAAACATGCACGTTCTTTCCAACAAGTGCTGGCAGAAACCAAATAATGAATCACCTTACCTACTCAGCGTTCAGATCTTCCGTTACATAAGCTGCTCATCGGATCTTCAAACTGCCCAGGAAGGGCGGTATTTTAATCAACCCCACTTCAGAGGTGAGCAAAACACAGTCACAGGCATCAATCAGATCTGGTGCAAGTCCAGCATGTCTGCTGTTTAGATGTGCATCCAGTATTAAGCCTGTTTCTGCACCCACTAGGCGATGTGTTTACCCAAGGGAAGGAGAATCTGGAAGGATCCGATGGGACGATGCCTGAGAAAACCCTGTGTGTGGTGCTTGGCATGCAGACACATTGAATACATTTCAGCTGTATCTGTTATCCCAGCAGCTAAGTGATGCTGGTTAGGTCTGAAGGCTGCTATGAAGTGTGTGTTCATCACTCAGTCCTGTCCAACTCTTTGTGACCCCATAGACTGTAGCCCTCCAGGCTCCTCTGTCCATGGAATTCTCCAGGCAAGAAGATTGGAATGGGTTGCCGTGCCCTTCTCCAGGGGGATCTTCCTGACTCAGGGATTGAACCCAGGTCTCCTGCACTGCAGAGAAGTGTAAGCTTGGAGTTAAATCCAGTCTATACAATTCAAGTCCACCATGTTTTATATATATGTATGCAAGATCATGGCATCCGGTCCCATCACTTCATGGCAAATAGATGGGGAAACAGTGGCAGACTTTATTTTTCTGGGCTCCAAAATCACTGCAGATGGTGATTGCAGCAATGAAATTAAAAGATACTTACTCCTTGGAAGGAAAGTTATGACCAACCTAGACAGCATATTCAAAAGCAGAGACATTACTTTGCAAAGGTCCGTCTCGTCAAGGCTATGGTTTTTCCAGTGGTCATGTATGGATGTGAGAGTTGGACTATAAAGAAAGCTGAGTGCCAAAGAATTGATGCTTTTGAACTGTGGTGTTGGAGAAGACTCTTGAGAGTCCCTTGGACTGCAAGGCAATCCAACCAGTCCATCCTAAAGGAGATCAGTCCTGGGTGTTCAATGGAAGGGCTGACATTGAAGCTGAAATGCCAGTACTTTGGCCACCTGATGCGAAGAGCTGACTCATTTGAAAAGACCCTGATGCTGGGAAAGATTGAGGGCAGGAGGAGAAGGGGACGACAGAGGATGAGATGGTTGGATGGCATCACCGACTCAATGGACATGGGTTTGGGTGGACTCCGGCAGTTGGTGATGAACAGGGAGGCCTGGCATGCTGCGGTTCATGGGGTCACAAAGATTCGGACTGGACTGAGTGACTGAACTGAAATGAACTGATGTGTGTATGTATTTTACAGCTACTCAAGCTTCCTTGAGTGGGGCTTCCTTGGTGGTGCAGTGATAAAGAATCCGCCTGCTATGCAGGAGACATGGGTTGGATTCCTGTATCAGGAAGATCCCCTGGAGAAGGAAATGGCAACCCACTCCAGTATTCTTGCTTGGGAAATCCCATGAGCAGAGGAGCCTGGTGGGCTATAGTCCATGTGGTTGCAAAGAGCTGGACATGACTGAGCAAATGAGCACACACACACACACTGGTAATGAAATGTAACAGAGTAGAATTGACTGGCCGGAGAAGGCAATGGCACCCCACTCCAGTACTTTTGCCTAGAAAATCCCATGGACGGAGGAGCCTGGTAGGCTGCCATCCATGGGGTCTCGAAGAGTCAGACATGACTGAACGACTTCACTTTCACTTTTCACTTCCACGCATTGGAGAAGGAAATGGCAACCCACTCCAGTGTTCTTGCCTGGAGAATCCCAGGGACGGGGGAGCCTGGTGGGCTGCCGTCTATGGGGTCACACAGAGTCGGACACGACTGAAGTGACTTAGCAGCAGCAGCAGCAGAATTGACTGGCGATGTGAAATAGGAGACTTCCAATAATCAAAGAAAAATTCATATATAATCACTCTTCCTTGTTTACTTAAACGGACCTTTTTAACAAGAGAAGATGAATCACAAATGTGTGTCTAATTAAGCTCTTACGTTAGCCAGAAACCCAGAATACTGTAAACAGCCTCTATCCAAAGCAGTCTTGAAAATTAAGATGATGTTTGATACAGGAAAAGAAGAATGTCTGTTCCTCTTCCCAGTCTCTCTGTGTATAAGCTGTTTACAAAAACCTTCTGCTCTGTGCTTATATACCAGGGCATTTTATTCCCACAGGTCTGGAGTAGCACTCAGGTCTCTGAATTTTTGCCAGCTCTGTGGGCTCATTCTATACCCAGTGAGGGCTGGGAAACCAGGCTCTAGATCCACTCTACAGCCTATGAGAGCAAATTCAGGAATGTTCGGAATTCTTGGTTTCCAGTCCCAAACCATATACTCACTCAAAGCCTTGGTGTCCTTTTCCACAATGATACAACGTCCTTACCACATCATCTGATTGTGAAAATGATATTAGAAAATATGTGAACACTTTCAACATGCGTGGGCTCCCCAGGTGGCACTGGAGGTAAAGAATCCACATGCCAATATAGGAGACTCAAGAGACACAGGTTCAATTCCTGGTCAGGAAGATGCTCTGGAGTAGGAAATGGCAAGCCACTCCATATTCTTGCCTGGAACATTCCGTCGACAGAGGAGCCTGGTTGGCTACAGTCTGTTGGGCCATGCAAAGTCGGACACAACTGAGCAACTGAGTACTTTCGACACCTGTGGCATGATACATCTGTTATTACTGCAACTGCCATGACAAATCCGGACCACTGATGGTGGGTAAGGCGAGAGAAGCAAGAATATTATCTACTCTATCCTAGACTCCGAGTCTGTGCTGTCCAGTGAAGACAGAAACATATACACAAAATGCGGTTTATATCACGTGGGACACGATTCAGCCTTAAAAAAAAATTAAGAAAATTCTGCAATATAGGACAACATGAATGGACTTTGAGGACATTTGCTAAGTGAAATAAGCCAGTCACAAAAATACTGCAGGATTCCACTTACATGAGATATCTAAACTAGTCAAACTAATGGCATCAGTGAGTGAAACGGTGGTGAGAGTTGGACGGTGAAGAAAGCTGAGCGCAAAAGAATTCATGCTTTTGAACTGTGGTGTTGGAGAAGACTCCTGAGAGTCCCTTGGACTGCAAGGAGATCCAACCAGTCCATTCTAAAGGAGACCAGCCCTGGGTGTTTTTTGGAAGGAATGATGCTAAAGCTGAAACTCCAGTACTTTGGCCACCTCATGCGAAGAGTTGACTCATTGGAAAAGACCCTGATGCTGGGAGGGATTGGGGGCAGAAGGAGAAGGGGACGACAGAGGATGAGATGGCTGGATGGCATCACTGACTCGATGGACGTAAGTTTGAGTGAACTCTGGGAGTTGGTGATGGACAGGGAGGCCTGGAGTGCTGCGATTTATGGGGTCGCAAAGAGTCGGACACGACTGAGTGACTGAACTGAACTGAACTGAACTGAAGAGGAGAAGCAAATGGGGAGTTACTGACGAATTGGGATAAAGTTTCAGTTCAGCAAAATGAATGTATTCTGCAGATCTGCTGTGTAATATTGTACCTGGAGCCAATAATAATGTGTTGTATATGTCAAAATATGTTAAGAGGGTATATCTTATGTTAAGTGTTCTACTACAAAAAGATTTTTTAAAAAAAAGTCCATACCCCTAAAAAATTAATCATGGGTCTTGCAAGAGAAAAAGGATAAAGACAATTCCTGATTTCATGAAGCTTACAGTTTGGTAATAAACTTTGTCTTTAGCCTATTATCCACTCTCTCCTGCCCAAAATACAATTGTCATCACCTTAAGCTCGAACAGATTTCCCAAAACTTTGAAAATAAAAATTTTCATTGGAGTATAAACTGTTAGTTGCTCAGTCATGTCCAACTCCTTGTGACCCCATGGACTGTAGCCTGTCAGGCTCCTCTGTCCATGAAATTCTCCAGGCAAGCATACTGGAGTGAGTATTCCCTTCTCCAAGGGATCTTCTTGATTCAGGGATCAAAGTCAGGTTTCCTGCATTGCAGGTGGATTCTTTACCATCTGAGCCACTGGAGGAAGCCCTGATTGGAGTATAGTTGCTTGATAACATTATTTCCAAAAGGTTTTGATGCGTTAGTTTTTTGATGCATTTTTGCAAAGACTGTTGTCCATCCGAGACTTCAGTCTACCTGCCATTCTGAATATGTGTCAGCCAAAGTTTCAACACTTTGAACGGTTCTTTTCATTTATTCTGCATACAAAATTTGCTATCGTAAAACTCTGCCAATTTAATTACCTTATGCATTTGTTTTTACTCTATTGAACGAAAACTGGTACTTGCCTCTGCAGTCCCCTGAAAGCGCCCCTCCCTTCTTTTAGAGAGAACCTTAATGTGAGGGATAGAAAATATAGGATTTGTTAAGATCATTGTCCCTTCTCTCCAGTTTCAAGGAACATCAATAGTGATGCCGCCATAATAGATTGCATCAGGGCTCCTTAGCCTGCCACTATTGACATTTACAGAGAGACAGTTCTTTGTTGTTGGGGAGCTACCCTGTGCACTGCTCAGTGTTTAGCAGTCTCTCTTAACTCTACCCACCAGATGCCAATAACATCCCTCTCCCAGTTGTAGCATCCAAAGATGTCTCCAGCCATTGGCACATGTCCTCTGGGAGGGGTTAGGGGAAAAAGTCACTTTCAGGTAAGAGAGACTGACTTTTGTTTCATGTGCATATCCTATGAGCAAAACACTGAGTTAGGTTTTTAACACACCTGACTTCTTTTAGGGCTTCCCAAGTGATGCTAGTGTTTAAGAACCCACCTGCCAATGCAGGAGACACATGAGATGTGGGTGGGTTTGATCCCTGGGTCAGGAAGATCCCCTGGAGGAGGAAATGGCAACCCACTCCAGTATTCCTGCCTGGAGAACCCCATGGATGGAGGAGCCTGGTGGGCCACAGTCCACGGGGGTCACAAAAGAATCAGACATGACTGAAGCACACACACTTAATTCTTTCAACAGTCCTGTGTGAGTAGGAACTATTTGTATATCAACGTTTAGATAAAATAATGAAGCCAGTGGGTGCCAGGGCTCGATCCCAAAGTTCACACCCTTTCCTTGGCTCTGCACTGCTCCCAAAGGTAATTCTGCTTTCCATTCATCTTGTTTTCAACAGAGCAATTGATGTAGAAATGAACTGCAAAATATATTCGATATCTTAGCAAGAGAACTAATCCACTAGAAAGTTATGCATTCCCCATGTCCCATTCAGACCTCACCAAGTGCTGGGTCTCCAAGAAATGCAAAGTCAACCCATCAGGTAAGGACTGTGGCTGAAGCTTTGGTGGCACCAAAATAGGAAAGTGTCAGCTTCTCACCTGCCTTTTCAAGATGGCAGCACAAGATTTTGGCCACCAGCCAGCGTCCAACAGTTGATTCTCTTTGGGGAAACAAGTCTGCATCTATGAGATACTGAGAACATCTTTGCAAGGACTGCCAATGCAGGAGACGAGGGTTCTGTTCCTGGGTTAGGAAGATTTCTTGGAGAAGGAAAAGGCAACCCACTCCAGTATTCTCTCCTGGCAAATCCCATGGACAGAGGTGCCTGGTGGGCTACAGTCCATGGGGTCACAAAAGAGTCAGACACCACTTAGAGACTAAACAACATCAATGCCTCTGAAAAGCAGTTTCCTCTTGGTCCTGGAAAATCTGCCATTTAGTCCCAGGTTGTCAGTGGACTTGTGCTATAGGACTTAACAACGAAGCATGCGTGTAAGATATGCTAGTGGAACCCGCAGCTTATTAAGCCTCAACCCTCCTGGAATGATCACGTGCTTTCCAGCGAAGAATAGAGTTGATGCCCTTAGGCAAAATGTTATAGAAGTTAACTAAATTTGAATTCTCCCAGGGTTTCTTGAATGCATTCTTCTTCTTTTTTTTTTCTTAAGAGTTCTCTGAGCTTGTATCAAATCTAATTGATTTTTAGCACAGAAAGCCTTACCTCCCTGTACAGCACAGGTCCCTTTTTCCTTGTAGCTAATGGCAAAAGATTCATTTATAAATTGTTAAACGTGTTCACAGCTAAACGACACCCAAATAGCCCAGGAATAGCTTCATATTCATAGTTGGCTTTGATTAAAATACAAACTTTTCACGTGAGCACCAGGATTATTTTTCATAATGCCGGCAGGTTACCAAGCTGAGTGCCACTTAATTTAGTGTTTAATCAGGAGAACTACGGTGGCATTGGGCTGATTAGGTTGCCTCAACTGCTGCCTGCTCAATTTTTCCCCATAATTGCGGGATATTTTTTATGGTGACAAGTGCCCAGACGGTAGGATCCCAATATGCCATACATCAGCTTCTCTATTATTGGATTAGCTTGATGTGGCATGGTTCCCGCAGCACCTCACTCCCACCATTGATCGCACCGTCCCTTCTATTTCACAATTAATGCAAGTCTCCTGGATTGATCAATCTTCTCACGAGCTTGGGCCACAGTCAATATATTCTTCTAGCTGTGTGTGAGTGAGCCCTGGAGTTTCTCACGAGATCTGTAGATTTGTCACGGGGGCAGAGGGTTTTCTCATTTGAAGATGGTCCTGGTCCCATCAGGCCACCTTTCTGCGGTGTTTTCAGATGACACATGTATGTATGAAAGAAAGAGAGAAAGAAAGAAAGGAGGGAGGAAGCAAAGAAAGAGAGAGAGAGAGCAAGCAAGAAAGCTAGAATCACGTTTCATTGGCACAGCTGACGTGCTGGAATTAGTGCTTCGTTAACTGAACTCTACTTTCTAAAACTTTATGGTGTCCATGCGACACCCACAGACACCAGCTCCCTTTGAATATCATCCTCAAGGTGAAGAGGATAAAAAACAGAGTTTGCCCACAAAGCATTTGCTCTGGTAAAGAATGTTTAAAAAAAGAAAGTGTATATGTGTATAACGGAGACACTTTGCTGTACAGCAGAGATGGGCACTTGTAAATCAACTACATGTCAATTAAAAAATATATTGCCTAAACAGATTTTTCCTTTCTCAATTTCTTAGATTGTGTTTCTGTATATTGGAGCAGAATGGCCACAACATGAGACTCACTCACCTCTGACCAGTCTAACAAGCCATTAGGAGAGGCAGGTTTCTCCATAGAGTTTAACTGCCAGCGGGCACAGGGAACTCTGGGTGATCCACCTGGATCACAAACCCACCTGTGGATGAACTGTTATGCTCAGAACTCTTGAGTGTCTCAATGTCCCCGAATCCTCAGCCCTGCTTATAAGAACCCAATGGAACTGCTCTTAGAAGATGGGACCCCTCCTGTTAGAAGAAGGTGGAATGGGTAGAGAGTGAACATAACTAAAGACATTCACTAACTCCCAAACTAAGCCACCTACTGGCTCTGAAAGCTTTCCTGGAAAAGAAAAAAGAAAATATTGAGTCCACGTCAGAGGTTGGAAATGTACAGGTTGATCCAGGAACACCTTGTCATCTCATAAAGCAAGAAAACTCTGGGCTCAGACAAGAAGAAGCCAGCCAGAAGTAGCTCCCAGTGGCCACAACTGAGTTCAGAACAGAACTCAGGAAAAGCCACTGGTCACTTGTGGGAGACTCAAGCAAACAAATCCGTCATTTGAAAAGTAGAAGAATACAAAGAAAGACGCGTGAGTCCTACATTTCTTTTGTGAAAACGTACTTCAGGGTAAGCAAAAATCAACACAAATTAATGAGAGGGCTTTTCTCTCTGCAGAAGGGTCCCGTGTAATAGACGGGGAGGAGTGATGGCCACGCTCGGCAATCACTTGGCAATAGCCGCGAAAAATCCCCCGAAAGACTGCCAGCCGGACAGGTCATGCTTCCTAAGGGAAGCCCACAGTGACATTTATGATGTGGTTTTGCTTTAAAAAAAATGAACCAACATTTCATCAAATGGCTGAATCTAACCACCACTTTGCAGAAAACAGAGGACAGAGAACACAGTGAGCAAAGCTGGATGGTGGAGAGACCCTTCAATAACAAGGAGCAAGTGTCCTGGGCAAACAGAGTGCCAGCGTCCAGCAACAATGACCGTGAAAGAGACTTTCGCCATGTGTCAACAAGTTTCCATTTGATCCACAATCAGCCCTCCATCTTCCAGATGCAGAAACCTCAGGTACAGACGGCCAGTCTTACTATGCCATTTTTTTTTTTTTAAATCTACTCCCGTTTTGTTTTGTTTTGGCCATGCAGCTTGACATGGGAGATCTTAGTTCCCCGACCAGAGATGGAACCCGAGTCCCCTGTGCTGGGAGCCTGGAGTCTTCACCACTGGACCGCTGGGAAAGTCCTATGCCATTTTACAGAAGGGACTTGGGCATCTGAAGTTTGGATCCGTAGGAGGTCCTGGAACCAGCCCTTCATGGATACTGAGTCGGGACTGTATGTCAATTTTCCTTTAACCTTTTTTTTCCCCCTCTTTTTTTCAGAATGCAGTATTTTAATATTTATTTATTTCTAATTGAAGGATAATTCTTTTACAGTATTGTGTTGGTGTCTATCAAACATCAACATGAATCAGCCATAGGTTTACCCATATGCAGATGACAACCATGTAAACTTGAACACCAATAGAATATTAGACTATATTAAGGAAGGCAGGTTAATTTTAAGGCCTAATAATGTTAATAAACTCAGTTTTCTTTCTTAAAAGTCTTCACCTTTTTAATATGCATGCATACATATTTAAATAATATGATGTGTGAGTAGTTGATCTTATTAAGGAATTATTGCTAGTTTTTAATATGTAATAATGCTAATATTTTTCCTAAAAAGTCCTCATCTTTTGAAAACACATATTCAAATAATGTAAGAATATATATTATATATAAAATTATGTATAATAACACAGTGTTTGGGATTTGCTTCAAAATACTCATGGGGTAAAGAGAGGTAGATTAAACTATTCATACAAAAGAAATAAGCTTAGCAACTTCCCTGCTAGTCCAGTGGTTAGGAATCTGTCTGCCAATGCAAGGGACACACGCTTGATCCCAGGTCTGGGAATATTCCACGTATCACCACAACTACCGAACCTGTAAGCCCTAGAAATCAATCAATCAATCAGTCAATTAAAAAAAAAAGCTCAGCCATGAGTTGGCAATTGCTGGCAATGGGTATGCATACTACTATACTAATTATTCCTACATTTATGTTTGAAATTTTTTATCATCAAAAGAATTTAAAATCACCATTAAAGGAAAAAAAAAAAGAGTAAGTTCAGGTAGCATCAAATCACCTTGGTCCACTGATGAATTTGGAATAAAAAACACAGCTTCAGGATTTCTGAGGATCCTGAGGAGAACTCTGGAGCCATTCCAGAACTGAGACCATAACTAAAATGTCCTTCCTAGTTTTCCGAAGGAGTTTGATGTGTTAAGTCTTCTGTACAAATAGCCTGTATCCGCCCATCAACTGTCCTGCATCACTGGAACAGTCTCGGAGGGAACACCACCAGCTGGGAAAGGGGACTGGCATTGTGAGATACTAAAGAGAAATGCCATTCTTCTATCATAACAACATAAGCTAAACCAAACCTCCTTTGGTTTTCCAATGCACTGAGCTTGTTCCCACCTAGACATTTGCAATTGTCCCGTTTCCAGAACTTTCTGTTTCTTACTCTTCCAGGGTCAGCCCTTTACCATGAGCTCAGACATCACCTCTTCCATGTCTTCCTTGACCACCACCGCCCCCAACTCCAAGTCACACTGTAGCCTACTGACTTTATTTCCCAGCCCCCTTCCAATCATGGATCACCATTTATAACCTCTTGTTTATTTCTTGGTTTCATGTTTAAACACTTGATCACAATGACAGCAACCAGTAAATATGGTTCAACACTAAATACACATATCTAAGATAACTCCTGGGGTCCAGTCGGTAATCAAAAAACAGTTGAAAATTAAATGTTTAATAGGATTATGTGCATGCTAAGTCCCTTCAGTTTTCTCTGACTCTTTGTGACCATATGGGCTGTAGCCCATTAGGCTCCTCTGTCCCTGGGATTCTCCAGGCAAGAATACTGGAGTGGGTTGTCATGCCCTTCTCCAGGGGATCTTCCCAATCCAGGGACTGACTGAACCTGCGTCTCTTACATCTCCTGCATTGGCAGGTGGGTTCTTTACCATTAGTGCTACCTGGGAAGTCCACTTAATATATTGATCACTGCTATTCCACCAAATCCATTGGTTTAGCTACTATCATATATATATATTTATGATACACTAAATATCATATATATATATATATGATACACTAAATATCATATATACTATATATATAAATATCATATATACTAAATATATCATAAATATATATATATATATATATGATACACTAAATATCATATATACTATATATATGATACACACTAAATATCATAAATATATATACTATATATATGATACACTAAATATCATATATACTATATATATGATACACTAAATATCAAATATCATATATACACTAAATATCATATATATATATATATACTAAATCTAGACATTTCCTAACTTGAGTGTTAACAGTAGAACAGCATCTGCCTTCTTCACTGATATCTTTTTCCTTTATTTTGCTTGGTCTGATCACTGATAAGTCTAATTGGAACTAATAGGAAATGCAGTATTAAAATAGATGTGAAAGTTGTTTTTACCTTTCTGTAACAGCTTGTATGAGAGTGCAGAGCCTTCAGACAATTAAAAGGATGTTCTGATAATTCTTTCCTGCTATTATTAGCAGACGAGTTATTTGTGCTAAGAGAGCAAGAAACCCTACCTCAGAGAAATAGGGAATTGAGTAGCTTGCAGTTGTGAGAACAACAAAGTTAGTGTTCAATTAAGTTCCATCACAAGATTTATACTAATCATTAACCAAAAGTTGTCTTCTGCTCAGTTTCAGGAAATTGAACAATACCCTGACGAAGAGAAAGAACCTTTAAAAATTAAGCAATAATTATGGTATGTTTGCAAAACGCAGTCTATCTTTTGTATCTTGAATTTCTTGGCTGCGTAATTTGCATACACATTAAACTCGGTGGGAAATTGGAAAGCAATTCAGAATTCAACAATTAAAAGATACAAATTAAAATTGTTAACATTAACTTAAAGTTTATTGCTGATGCAATGCTCTTGGTTATAACTGAACTCTGATCAAGCAGCCCATTTCTCTCTTGGAAGTTCAGCACATTTTCCACTATGATCTCCAACTGTGCCTCTCAGTCACTGGTTTGCTGATGCCACTCGGTATTCATAAACAGGCTCTTTTAATAAATATAAACATGTATTGGCTGCAGATCTGTCTTTTTCATTAGAAAAAGAAGTTGAGTGCAGTCTCTCTGGCATTCAAAAGGACTTTCTATCTCTTCAAACACCTTCAGATTTGGTGGGAGAAATGCTCAGACAATTCTATATCGAAGCTAATAGTGAACAAAAGACACTTCTTTACAGAGGTGTGGGTTTGAGAGCCAAAACACAAGTTGTTTTCGTCTTTTCACTTCCTGCATGCATCAGTATCTTACTTATTAGAAATACATGTATATATGGAAAGAGACATGCATGCATCTATATGTATGATGTTTTCCGTATAAAATATTGAGAGCTTTCTAATCTAATTGTCTTGATGTGACACTCGACCCCACCCCTTCGAGCTGTATGATCAAAAATGTGATCATACACATTCAGCTTCTGAATCTGGCTCTGCAAAGTAAGTATAACAGTAATCAACTCATAAGTTTGTTGTGGAGATTGAATGAGAAAAAATTAAAGTCCTCATCTGAAATGTAGAAAGTACTGGATAATCACAGGTTATTATTTTTTATTATAAACACTGGGATATGGGGTCCCTGGGACTGAATTCCAGCTCTACCGCTTATTAGTGCTGTGACCCTAGACAAATGTACTTGCCTCACAGGGCCCATCCGTAAAGTGGGGATGTAGTGCCTACACCAAAGTGTTGTAAGGTGATAAATTATTTGTAAAGCACTTAAAATAGTGCCTGGAGTAAGCCCTACACAAGTGTTTATTAAGTAACAATGTGCGGATAGATAGATAGACTAAGAGATATTCATATTTTATATCTGTTTCTACACATAGACACCACGTAGAGAAAGAGAGCTGATTTAATATACAATGGGAAAAGTTCCAGTATTTTCCAATGCTGTTCTAAACTAGAGACACTGATTATCAATGGATTTACTTTCACTGGAAAAGCAGATTGAAATAAGCTTTTATATTCACTATGCACAAGAAATGCAAGAACTACAGTTCATCAGAAGCTGCCATGTATCTTACAAGACCAGTGTTGAAAGAATTAGGATACAATAAAATACCCTTGATATTATCACTAGCTGAATACACTTGGATCGTTGGGCATCCTTCCACATGCCCCAGGGCCATCAACATGGGGACCAATTATCAAGGAAGTCTTTAGATTTTTTACACTATAAATATAGTTCCAATGGGAAAGAGTGGATAGGGGCTAGAAAGTTTTAGACCCACAGGAACTAGATTCTTTTTCATATATATATATTGTAATGATTTGGAGGGTCATAATAGGAGGATGGGAAAAAAAAGCAGACAGTTATGTGTTGAATTATTACACCTGAACCAGTCTAAAGTGTGAGCATGTCTAGCTTTTACTCTAAACCTAACTCTTCTGTCTTCACCAGCTAGATTATTCGCTTGGGAATTTTGAAACAACCTTATCAGGACTGTCACACATCACAACCGTAAGGTACAAAATTCCTCCCAAAGTCTGCCATACACAGGACTAGAAACATCACCTCCAACACACACGCACACACACATGTCACCACAAACATACACACAGACACACACACACAAGACACATGGGCTTCTTTTAGATCCCAATTACTTTGCAATCAATGTAGGCTTAAATAATGCAAATTATACCCTCTAATTAATTGAGCACATTATATTCAACTCCTCAGCAATTTTAGATTTCACCAATAAAAATGATGACAAGAAGAGTGAAACCTTAGGAGAAATGGCCTTAACAATGAACTGAGACATTAGCCTAAATCACAGAAGTTACGTAACAGACTATGGTTGTCCTGAAATTTTAATTCTCCACTTAATTAAGCAAAGTTTTAATCATAATTATCTGGTACCATATATGTGGCTTTTATGTGTGTGTGTGTGTGTGTGTGTGTGTGTGTGTATACACGGAAGTAAAAGTGTTAGTTGCTCAGTTGTGTCCGACTCTGTGATCCCATGGACTCTAGCCATAACCCACCAGGCTCCTCTGTCCATGGGATTCTCCAGGCAAGAATACTGGAGTGGGTTGCCATTTCCTTCTCTAGGGGATCTTCTGGACCCAGGGATCGAACACAGGTCTTCAACATTGCAGGCAACTTCTTTCCTGGGTGGCTCAGACAGTAAAGAAATCGCCTGCAATGTAGGAGACCTGTGTTCGATCCATATATATATAGGCTTCCCAGGTGGCTCAACAGTAAAGAATGCACCTGCAAAGCAGGAGATGGTGTGCAATGCAGGAGACGTGGGTTCCATCCCTTGGTTGGGAAGATCCCCTGGAGGAGGAAATGGCAACCCACTCCAGTATTCTTGCCTGAGATATCCCAGGGACAGAGGAGCCTGGCAAGCTACGTGGGTAGTAAAGAGCTGGACGCGACTAAACCACATCACCATATATATACACACACAAATATATGGATATATTTATACTTTTTTTTAAGAATGGCGAATATATACAAAGTATCAAGTTCCCAATCAGGGACATAGACCAATAAAGACATTTCCAAGTTGAATCTGGAATTTTGCTTTGATAACATCTCATCTCACATGGATGTTTATCAGGTCTCTGAAAACAAATGACTTGCATGTAATTTGGTCTGTAACATACACGAATGTCTCAAGCATGAAAAACAAATACATATCTCAGAAAGACCTGAGGTAAATGGCTTTAGGACTTTCAGAATAAAACCAGGATCCTTTCTGAGAGAGAGGAGTAAAAGAGATTAAGTGGATGGTACTTTCTTTGAATTATTGATGTAATCAAAACACTCTCAGATTCACACCATCAGTCTTCCCGGTGCTGGGGTCGACATAGAATTATAGTTGGGTTTTGGCTTCCCTCTCTCTCTCTTTTTCCATTTAGAAAAGAAAGAAAGAAAACAGCCGTCATCTCTCGTTTACCTAAAAGATAAAGAGAATTTCCTAACGATCCATACCATGCCATTAAAGGGAGGGGTTTTCAAAACCAGGTGCTAAAGTGTTTAGCCATCCACCATCCAGTTTTCAGGCTCAATTCTGTGTGTGGGCTGGCACCGGTGCTTTTCAGCGCCAAGGAATACAGACATATACGTCTAACCCCGTGCTGAAGATGGAAGATGGCTTCATTAAACTGGGGGCAGGATTCTATTCCATAAACCTCTGCTCTCCGCGGCTTAACCTTAGAGTGCGAATGCGGTTATTTTCCACCTTCTCATTCTGCAGGCTGAAAGGGAACTTCCTGCGACTGGCTGATCTTACCAATACCCCAAGCCCAATTCCCAGACCCCCCTCGTGGCGGGCAGATATCATTTCAACAGATGTCAAGAACAGCGAAAGTGCACTTAGGCTTATTTGTTAAACTCCGGAGGGAGGAGGTGGATTGGCGAAATTCAGCCAGTAATTAAACCACATACTTCTTCTCAAGCTGCCTCTCGCCCCTCTTCCCCGCATAATCTTGCTGTCTTCCATCAAATCATGCAGGCACTTATTGGCTCCAATCAATACAATATGAGATACATTAATTTCATCCCTGAGAGACTTTCGGGGAAGAAGTGGGATTGCTTCACCAGCATTTTGGAGGGTTCACGCAAGCACACTATCAAACCCAGCAATATCACCTCTGTACTCAACCCTGGCAGATTCATGGTCTCCGTGGCCCCTGACTCCCCCCGCCCCCCATGCCCCTTGCCCATGGAACTGGACTGCTGCCAAACACACGGCAAATTGGATTGGAGCGAGAAATACTGACTGTATTACCTAATGCACACAAATGCTAAACAGTGAACATCGTGGGGAAGAAGTGGCCTGGCTGAGCAGAATTTTAACAATTAAACTTAAATCCTTCCATATGTTCCTGAGCCCTTGTGGCTCACGGTGTAGAATAACATTAGGAGGAGGAAAAGAACTCTACCAGGTTCCCCAGGAATGGAGTCTGTCTCTTCCATGAAATGTGACTGCTTCTCTCAACCATTCATTCCACACACACCCCCCACCCCTCGTTGATCCTTTGATTTGCAGTTTATTTAGAAAAGCTGGAGGAATTCCCAACAAACCAGAGAAAATATATTCATTAGGAGAGGTGTTGAAACAAGGTTTGCCCTATTCACTGTTTTCTTATAGTCCAAATGTGCTCTTTTTGTTAGCTTGGAGGTCTGGATTATGGGAAGGAGCCATTGAAGAGAAGGCATGACTCCCAGGAAGGTGTGTGTCTCTGGCCTGTCATTCCTGACAGGACACCAGACATCTTTTAGGTTTCTATACCAGCCAGCCTCCAGTGATTTTACTCGACAAGTGAGACAAAGAAAGGAAAAATCAAGGTACAGTTCAGTCCATCAATGGACCCTATGGTAGAACCAAAGTTGAATGCAGTGGACTAACAAAGAAAACCAAAGAATACCCATGAGGGCCCGACGGCAGCTGCAAAATGAAAACCTGCTGAAAATTCAGACAGGAAAACACTCCCAGATCTGGGCTCTCAGCCTCACACTTAAAGAAAAGAAGTACTGCATCACACAGGGAAGACTACTCAATACTCTGTAATGACCTATATGAGCAAAGAATCTAAAAAAGAGTGGTGTAGTGTGTGTGGCTCAGATGTTCAGTTGTGTCCGACTCTTTGTGAGCCCACCAGGCTCCTGTGTCCATGGGATTCTTCCGGTAAGAATAGTAGAGGAAGGTGCCATTTCCTCCTCCAAGGGATATTTACAACCCAGGGATCAAACCCTTATCTCTTAAGTCTCCCGCATCGAGGTGGATTCTTTACCACGAGTACCACCTGGGAAGCCCAAGAATGATACACATATCCACTGGGCTTCCCAGCCCACTCTAGTTAGTATGCTTGCTTGGAGAATCCCATGGATAGAGGAGCCTAGCAGGCTTACAGTCCGTGGGGTTGCAAAGAGTCGGTAGGCCTCAAGTGACCTAGCACGCATGCGTGTATATGTATAATTGGTTCACTCTGCTGTACAACAGAAGCGAACACAACATTGTTCATCAACTACACTCCAATACATTTTTAAAAAAAAAAAGGAAGAAAATAAGTAATCGAGGAAGCAGGACTCTGTGAGTTACCAAAAAAAAAAATGTAATTTTCTCATTAACTACATCCCACTTGGACAATGGGTAATGACTCTTTGATGAAATATAAGAAATGTTTTGTCTGTGTTCGAGAAGGAAGGAAATAGGCTTTCTGGTCAATGGCCATGAAATCCAGATACCGGAGAGTGAGAAAAACTGGCCTGGGGGCCGGCTGCCTGTGTGGACTTGGATCACTCCGGAGACCTCAGTGGACCTGCCTCTTCATCTGCAAAATCATTAGCTGGTTTCCCGAGCCATTTTGCAGCTCCAACAGCATATGGTTCCCATTATATAGCTTTTATCCTTAACTGCCCTCTTCCCTAGTCTTTATGGCAGGCCTTTCTCTGCTTTCAACACCACGGAGAAATGCCACGGCTGACTTTCTGAAGAGTGGTGAGAAATTTGCTTCCCCGCCCTGATGATTCTCAATTTCCTATGGGGTGGAGAGAAAAGGCAAACGCACCTGCTCCCCCTGAGGAATGGCTGAGATTCTGAACAACAGAGAAGACACGGGCTGATATTTTTTCTTTTTTAAAGAGCTAAGTTTCACTCTCTGCCAATAGTTATTAAGGGATGGTGGATTGGACGATCAGCGTTGGAATCCTGGGAGTTTTGTTAACAAAACAGGTTCTAGGATACCCAGGGGGCAACAGAGGAGGAGATAGTTGGATGGCATCACTGACTCAATGGACATAAGTTTGAGCAAACTCAGGGAGATGGCGAAGGACAGGGAAGCCTGGTGTGCTGCAGTCCATGGGGTCATAAAGAGTCGGACTTGACTTAGCAACTGAACAATACTGTTGATTGAATCAGAAACTCTGTGGGTGAACCCTGAATTTGGAGCAAAATCCCCAAGTAAATCTTATGCACATACTGTTATAGAAATGGGTAGATGAGGATTGTCAGCCAAAGGGCCTCTCTGAGTATCCCAGATGAACTTCCAGTTGTTCAAGCTAGTTTGAGAAAAGGCAGAGGAACCAGAGATCAAATTGCCAACATACACTGGATCATCAAAAAAGCAAGAGAGTTCTAGAAAAACATCTATTTCTGCTTTATTGACTATGCCAAAGCCTTTGACTGTGTGGATCACAATAAATTGTGGAAAATTCTGGGAGATGGGAACATCAGACCACCTGACCTGCCTCTTGAGGAATCTGTATGCAGGTCAGGAAGCAACAGTTAGAACTGCACATGGAACAATAGACTTGTTCCAGAAGAAGGAGTATGTCAAGGCTGTATATTGTCACCCTGCTTATTTAACTTATACGCAGAGTACGTCATGAGAAACACTGGGCTGGAGGAAGAATAAGCTGGAATCAAGATTGCCAGGAGAAATATTAATAACCTCAGATATGCAGATGACACTGCCCTTATGGCAGAAAGTGAAGAAGAACTAAAGAGCCTCCTGATGAAAGTGAAAGTGGAGAGTGAAAAAGTTGGCTTAAAGCTCAACATTCAGAAAACTAAGATCGATCACTTCTTGGCATATAGACGGGGAAACGATGGAAACAGTGGCAGATTTTATTTCTTTAGGGGCTCCAAAATCACTGCAGATGGTAACTGCAGCCATGAAATTAAAAGAAGTTTACTCCTTGGAAGGAAAGTTATGACCAACCTAGATAGCATATTAAAAAGCAGAGATACTACTTTGCCAACAAAGGTCCGTCTAGTCAAGGCTATAGTTTTTCCAGTGGTCATGTATGGATATGAGAGTTGGACTATAAAGAAAGCTGAGTGCCAAAGAATCGATGCTTTTGGACTGTGGTGTTGCAGAAGACTCTTGAGAGTCGCTTGGACTGCAAGGAGATCCAACCAGTCCATCCTAAAGGAGATCAGTCTTGAGTGTTCACTGGAAGGACTGATGTTGAAGCTGAAACTCCAATACCTCGGCTACCTGATGTGAAGAACTGACTCATTGGAAAAGACCCTGATGCTGGGAAAGATTGAAGGCAGGAGGAGAAGGGGATGACAGAGGATGAGATTGTTGGATGGCATCACCAACTCAATGGACGTGAGTTTGGGTAAACTCCGGGAGTTGGTGATGGACAAGGAGGCCTGGCATGCTGCAGTCCATGAGGTCACAGAGTCAGACAAGGCTGAGCAACTGAATGGAACTGAACTGAGTATCCCAAGGTATGGAGGGTATCTTGCCCAGTGATTTATCTTAGCATCCCGTTCCGTGCCTGTACATGCAGTTACAGGTACCTTGGTAAATGATTACTGAATTAAACTGAAGAAATACTGATGACCAAAGGTCACTGTAGGTCTAAGGCATTAGAATATCCAGGGACAATGCTTGGAAGGAGCAGTTGATGAGCACCTCGATGACTCTCATTCACCATAAATTGGGAGAACCAGCTTTCTCTACTTAACTGTCCATGGTGGAAAATGAAAGCCTTGTTTTATCAAAAATCATGCCAAATAGGTGAACCACGGTTTTCCATTTCAAAGCCCATTGGTGTATATTCTTTCCCTGGCTCTTTCTAAGCAGGTTGGGCTGGAATTATCCTGATATGGAAACAGCAGATCAGTTGGCACCCAAGGTCACATTCACCAGTATATGATGATATTTTGATCTGGTAAACCTAGACAATGTTTATGGGCAGAGTGTGCTCTTTCTATTACTATCAGAATACAGAAAAGGGAAGGCCAGGGAATCCGAAATCAAGAGTTCTAATATGATTCATTGATTCAGCAAATGTTCACTGAATATTCACTGTATGCCAGGCACTTTGTTAGTTGTTAGAGATATACATTGAGCCAAAAGCATACAGACTCTGCCCTCCTGAAGTGTAAATTCTACTTTAGGAAGAAACAAACAAACAAAACTGCATTCTATACAGTTGCAGACATGTTCCCAGTTTGCCTTTTTCTTTTAGTTTTATTCATAGTACATTTTTAAATACCAAAAGTGTAAGCATTTATATGATCATTTCTATCTTTTATTATACTTTCTGGCTTAAGTTTCATTTTCTGAAGCATCCTCAACAATGTAAGGTGCTGTAAAGATTCTATAGGGTTCCAGAATGAAGAAGAAGTCTACATTCATAGCCTCTATTGCTTCACTTTCCAGCTAATCCTCAGCCAGTGTTATTTCAGATGCCCTCTGCTCCTTTCTTGGATGAACAGTCACTTCTTTAGTTCCTAAATCTGGAGCCCAGCCTCCAGAAGGTTTCTGGTTTGACCTCTCCGTTATCAATGCCCACTGGCCCTGCTAGCTCTCGGTTTCCATCAATACCTTTGTCCGGGATGTCCTGTCATTCTGTCCTTCTATTCTTATACCAGTCTGAAGGACTGACTTCTGCCCACCTCTTAAAAGCTTGTGTTCTCCACAACTGCAAACCTGCTTCTCTTCTTATGCTTGATATTCACCCATGCAGGTACTTTGTATAAATGGATGAGCAACTCATGAATCAATGTAGACACTGCTATATAGTAATTAAAGAGAGTGATGTTGATTTATATATACCTATACTGAGGGGAAAAATCATAATTACACTGTTAAATGATAACAAATTATAAGTCATTATATACTATGTGATATTGTCTCTATTAAAAGTAAAATGACTTTCAATAGATAGAGGCTACATGCAGACATACATACACACATACAAGCAGAGACACATATTATTGTAAATACATAGGCATATTCATAGACACACTACATAGGCATATCATACAAACAATGTATGTAGTTCTAAATATTCTAGTACGTGTGTGCATGCTTGTGTGCTGAATCTCTCAGTCACATCTGACTCTTTGGGACCCCATGGACTGTAGCCCACCAGGCTACTCTGTCCATGGGATTCTCCCCAAGAATGCTGGAGTGGGTACCATTCCCTTCTCCAGGAGATCTTCCAGACTCAGAGATCGAACCCAGATCTTCTGCATTGCAGGTGTTTTCTTTACCATCTGAGCTCAGGGAAGTCCAAATATTCTTTTATCCACATTCAAAAAGTAAAAGAAAAAGTTAAAACATATTAACTTTTAGCCAAATAGATTATCATTTCAAAATTCAATCAACTTCTTACAAAAATATCAATGAGTTATTTTACCCTCTGTCATTCTGTGAAGACTCTGAAATCCCATGCGTATATTACACTTACTCAGTAGCTACCATATTAGACAGCAAGATTATAGAACATTTTCTTCATCACAGAAAATCTGATTGGACAGCAGTGGTTCATAGGGCTTTGGGGGGAAGAGATTGCACTCTTACCAAAGAAACAAATGGGAAAACGGTAAGTTTATTTCCCAAAATTTAGGAGGAGATTTACGGTTAGGACAACATGAACCCTTTGGGGTGTTTTTGTCTGAAATTTGTTTTCTTCCTCAGATACTCTGTTCTCCCTGTTCTGACAACCAGGAGGCTGTGACCTAAGAAAAAGGAACTCGATGCACATTTAATTCTTGGCCCCACCATTTACTGGCTGTGTGATTTAGAGTAGGTAATAGCCTTTCCATACTTAATTTTTTTTTTAACTGGTCATATAGTCATCATGAGGATTAAATAAAATAATGCAGGTACCAGAGTGTGGAGTTGGCACTCAGTAAACTCAAATTTCCTTTGGGGTCTCTCTCTAGCCATCATAAATATTTCAGACCTGGCCTGAATAAGGATAACATGTGACTACTATGAGCTACCCTCTCAGTAACACTGAATTTCTGTATGTCTTCTGCCATTTCACTGACCAGACGGTCATCCCAGCAGCCTTGTGAAGTTTACCTTTATCCCAACTCCGTCTGTGAGCTGTAAGAGGGGCTAAAGCTACTGAATGAAGTAAGTCCATGTATTTGGCAGAGTTTCTATTACTAAGTTCACAGTTCTAGATTGCCAACAAGAGGATGTATAGGCACTTCCCTGGTGGTCTGGTGGTTAAGAACCCACCTGCCAGTACAGGGGACACGAGACATGAGTTTGATCTCTGGTCCAGGAAGATCCCACATGCCTTGGGACAACTAGGCCCGCAGTCGACAACCACTGAGTCCATGTGCCTAAAGCCTGGGCTCTGCAACAAGAGAAGCCACTGCAATGAGGAACCCATGCACCACAGAGGAAAGCCCATGTGCAGAAACAAGCAGTGCAGACTAAGTTACTTATTTCTTTTTAAAGAGGACTTACAGCCTCATATTATGGAGGAGACAGAAACTCCATCCGTAAATGAGGCAGCACATAAGTCTGAGCACCCGCGTCCATGTGCGCCTCTGTGTGAATGCAGGGGTGTGTGTGAACCTCTGTCTTAAACACTGTGACTGTTCCAAGATCGGCTTGCTGGCTTGGGAAACAACCTGGCCCCCGAATCAGAAACCATGGCGGTCACGGGATTTCACATAACGTGTTACATTCTCTCTTGTTCTCTGCTTCCTTGTCTGAAAACTGCAGGGGCTGTATCCGATGATCCTAAGACTCTGTCCAGCATGGATAGTTCAAGATCCAGTGAATCGGTGAGCAGCCGGGGCCAAGGTTCTCATTCTTGTTATCACGGGTAATCAAGAGTTGGCAAAACACTTTAGTCCTCCCTCAAAATGCTGTTCTTTTCCTGAGCTTTTATTATTAGGCTTCCTACACCCACAGGAGACTTTGATATATGGAAGCAGCTAATAGACCACTTGGATGGTGCCCAGGAAGAGGGCAGAATCTCAGTAAGGCTTCATTTGCAAGTTTCACACCACTTAGAACTAACTCACCAGCCCTGGAAAAAAAAGATAAATGGCATTGGAAGGCATAAAATACGGGTCTGGAATGCAGAGGGGGTGGGTAGGCGCTTGGATAGGATGCCTTTTCAGATCCCTCCACACCTTGAGATTCTAGGATTCTGTTGGGATGGGATTTAATAAATCAACAAAGATGTGTGAAACATACAGGTATCTGCCTTCTGGAGTGTTCAGTTATTTTCTTAAAGGCGAGAATAGAAGTAAATCCTAGTGGCACACAGAAGATGACCTGCCTCATTGTCAGGAAAAAGATGTCCAAAAAGAATTTGAACAGAGAGAGAGTGAAGGAAGGACAGAATAAGTACAAGTGGTAAAATGTTAAAAATTTGTAATTCTGGTACAGCTGTGTGTGTGTGAGTCACTCAGTCATGTCCGATTCTTTGCAACCCCGAGGACTGTAGCCTGCCAGGCTCCTCTGTCCATGGGATTCTCTAGGCAAGGAACCTAGTGTGTGTTGCCATTCCCTTCTCCAGGGGATCTTCCCAACCCAGGAATCGAACCTAGGTCTTCCTGCATTGCAGTCAGACTCTTCATCATCTGAGCCATCACGGAAGCTCTCTGGTAGATACATAGGTGTTATAATCACAGTCCCTTACTTTAACATAACAGAATTTTTCAGAGGGGAAAAAAAGTTAGAAAAATGTTGCAAAGTTTCAAAAAGAAGAAAGCAAAATTAAAAAAAAATAGAACTCAGTACAGCCTTTAAACTGAGTTTCTGCAAGACATTCTTTATTTAAAAAAATATAGTTACTTATTAGGCTGTGTCAGTTTTAGCTGTGGCATGTGGGTTCTTTTGTTGCAGCACGTGGATTTCTCTCTAGCTGTGGCCCTGTGGGCTCTGTAGTATTGGCACACAGGCTTAGTTGCCCCGAGGCATGTGGGATTTTAGTTCCCTGACCAGGGATTGAACTCACATCCCCTGCATTGCTAGGCAGATTCTTTTTTTTTTTTTGCAAGGCAGATTCTTAACCACTTGATCACCAGGGAAGTCCCAAGATATTCTTTAACAAAAAACTTCTTTGGTCTAGTGAATTTGGAAGCTGCTTCATTCTATACCATCCTGCTGGAGATTTACAGTTCATATTAGTGGCATATTACAGGTACAAAGAAGACTTGCACAAAGAAATCTGTTTAATCTTTCTCACCAAATGTATCCTACATTTGTTTCTAAAACCATGGAACTCTGTGTGTGTGTGTGTGTGTGTGTGTGTGTGTGTGTGTGTAGCATCTATCAACCTACCCAAGGAATTAACATTCCAGCAACACACACTAGCTCCTTCTCTGATTCATTCATTCCTCTCTGAGTGTTTGCTATGTGCCAGATGTACAAATATAAAATAAGAAGATACATCTCCTATTCACAAGTAGCACACATCTTAGAATAGAGGAAACAGAAAACAAATACGACTAAAATAGAAAGAATTATGTATTTGAAACCACAGGGAAGTGCAAAGATAAATATTGTAATTAAAATCCATGGCTAATAAAAGATGGGCTTCCTGGGTGGCATAGTGGGAAAGAGCCCACTGCCAATGCAGGAGACACAGAGGATGCAGGTTTGATCCCTGGATCGGGAAGATTCCCTGGAGGAGGAAATGGCAACCGGTTCCAGGATTCTTGCCTGGAGAATTTCATGGACAGAGGAGGCTGGAGGGTTACAGTTCACAGGGTTCCAAAGAGTTAGACACGACTCAGCACACACGCTTATCCTAACTGGGTGCCTGAAAAGGGCCTGGGACTAGAAAAGAATGGACCAAAGAAAATAATTCACTGGAAATCGTCCAACTTTGTTCAGAAAATAAATAAGTGTATCACTGCATATTTTCCCATGGATTTTTCAAAAACCTCCCCCTCCAGTTTCCACGTTCCTGAAAAAGTATGTACAGGTGAGAAAGAAGAAGTTATATAGAAAAATTCAGTGGAAAGACCTAAGATTCTGTCCAGCATGGGTATTCTATGATTCAGTGAATCTAGAATGCATTGAACTGCTGCTCATACAGAGAAGCAACCTACTAAAAGTGAGGTTGCTCTAGGATGCAAGTCACAAAAAACCTGGCCAGCAATGGCTTCATCCATAAGCATATTTGTGGTTTGCCTGGTTGGAAGTCTGGTAGGAGATGGTCCCAAGTCTGTTTGATGGCTCAGAAGTGCCAGGAGCACTCAGGCTTTTTCATACAACTTCCACACGACATAAATGCCATCGCAAATTCCATTATTAAAGAGGAAGGAGCTCCTTTTCTTCAGGTAAAGGAGGGGCCAGGATTTTAAACGCAGGCAATCAAACTGCAGACATAGATGCAGTGCACATACCCATGACACCACAGTGCCATTAAACAGCTAGGCAAGCCTAGACTGCATATTAAAAAGCAGAGACATCTCTTTGAAGGCAAAGATCTATACAGCCAAAAGCTGTGGTTTTTCCAGTAGTCATGTATGGATGTGAGAGGTGGACTGTAAAGAAAGTTGAGTGCCAAAGAATTGATGCTTCTAAACTGTGGTGTTGGAGAAGACTCTTGAGAGTCCCTTGGACTGCAAGGAGATCCAACCAGTCAAACCTAAAGGAGATCAACCCTGGATATTCATTGGAAGGACTGATGCTGAAGCTGAAGCTCCAATCCTTTGGCCACCTGATGTGAAGAGCCAACTCGTTGGAAAAGACCCTGATGCTGGGAAAGATGGAAGGCATAAGGAGAAGGGGGTGATAGAGGGTGAGATGGCTAGATAGCATCACTGATTCAGTGGACACAGATTTGAGCAAACTCCAGGAGATAGTGGAGGACAGAGGAGCCTGGTGTGCTGCAGTCCATGGGGTCGCGAGGAGTCAGACACGACTTAGCAGTTGAATGACAACAACAACAGTTAATACTGAGCAGCACAGCTGGACCTCCGCAACCTGATGTTTTGGTCCCCTGGGCGTCACTGGCCGTCAGCCAGGAGGAGTGCCTGCATCCCAGGGTATCCACAAAGCCCACAGCACTGCACACACACCTCTCAGCAGAGGACCAGACCCCTACACCTAGGAATGCGACACTCTCCTCCAGAAACCCAGAGACCTCGCCTCTCCCCTCTCGAGATTTATAATTAAGCCTCTGAAAAATTAAGAAATTAATATAAAAGTTGCTGGGTTGCCAACGCTTTTATTATACTTTAATTTACTAGAAACATTTTCACACCACCCCTGAGGAGTAAATGCAATGCAAAATTGCTTACATCGCTCTTAAAAGCTGAAGTAAGCATTTCCTTTTCATCTTCCATAATCCTATATATAATAAAAAATAAATAAAAAAGCCAGTAAGTCTGTGGACCAGAAGCAGCAAATAGATAATTCTATCACGCTGGACATTTTCCCCCCTGGCTTTTTGGAGGAGTCCCCCCGCTACCCCCGCCCTGCTGACCTCATAATTCTCCACTTTCCTCATAATTTATTTACAGGTAAAGAAGTGATGAACTAAACTCACTGGGCAGACAACTGCACATCACTTTAATTAAGTTACTAGTGATTTCAAATGGCTCTGCAATCACCTACCAGATAAAGCAGGTGACAAGGCTACACAATGGCAATGTGAGAGGCAGCAATGGAGCAGGTGGGAGCTCAGTGTGCCCTGGGGGCTAGGAAACTGCAGAGTGACTGGCTAAGAGCTTGGGTATCAGAAATCCAAGTTCAAGTCCATCCCTAGCCACATCCCAGCAGTGTGATGTTAAGCCAATTCCCCAAATACTGTGAGCCTAGGTTCCTACAGCTCTCAGAATGGGATGCTAGCAAGCCCATCTCTTGTGTTTATTGTAAATATCAAATGTGGCAACATAAGTGAAAAACAAATGTTTGACTCTTGGTAACTACAGTTTGGAGCTATTAACTTGGAGAGCCAAGTTAATATGGGCTGATGGATGGAGGGGCAAGGTGACCTCTGGGACATCCCAGGGCCAGTCCTGTTAATGATGCTCATTTAATGAATGAGAAGCACCCTGCTGAAGAGTAAGGACTTAAGGATGGACAATCAATGATCCAAGATCTGAGCCCTGACTCTGAAATGAGACTCAGTTTTCCCGCTAATGGTGCCCACAGAAATCAAACTACATATGTGAGAGGGATGACCGTAGGTTTCCATAAATATCAAAATGGGTCTTCCCTGGTGGTGTATTGGTACAGAATCTGCCTACTAATTCAGGAGACATGAGTTTAATCCCTGATCCAGGAAGATCCCACATGCCCTGGAGCAAACAAACCACAGTTATTGAGCCTTTTCTCTAGAGCTCCTGCTCTGCAACAAGAGAAGCCACTGCCAATGAGAAATGCTCGCATCACAACTAGAGAGAAGCCCCCACTCGCCACAGCTACAGAGAAGCCTGCACAGCAAGGAAGGCCCAGCACAGACAAAAATAAATAAATGAATGACTTTTTAAAAAGATCAAAATGAGCTCATACCTGTGAGTGATATTCCTCACCTGGATAAAGCTTTTCAAATTGAAAGTGATTAAACTTGTTTCTCAAGGGTACATGCGTTCTGGCTACAGAATGGTTTCCAGTGTTCTCGAATTGGATGCTGCATAAAACACAACCCAGTAAGATAAACATGGACATCTCTCTGCATCATTAATTTGGTTCAATGAATGGGCGAGGGGGTCCCATCATGTTGTACCAACCAGCACAGCTCTACGATGGGAAACAGTGAAAAATCTTACATGGATCTGTAAGGTAGAGCACAAGCCTTCAGAAAATGATATGATGCACCATTCAGGGGTATATATGTATATACTCTTCTGCCATTAAAGGGTTGACATGGGACTTCCTTGGTGGTCTAATAGCTAAGACTGTACTCCCAATGCAGAGGGCCCAGGTTTGATCCCTGGCCAGAGAATTTAGATCCCACATGCCCCAACTAAGAGTTCACATGCCACAATTAAGACCCAGCACAGCCAAAGAAGTAAATAAATAGACCTTCTTTTTTAATTAAAGGGTTGACTTAAGTGGAAAGACACCAAATACCTTCACTGTTGAACTTTTCCTCCCCTTGCAGGAATCCACCCCTCTTTAATTCCATGGTTCTCTCCAAATTCTCTACAGGAGAGTTGGAACCTTGATTTTTTTCTTCCTGGAGAAATATCAATATCTCTTGATAACTGGAATTTGTCAGCAAAAACTTGCCACCTCAAATTTATTAAAGCTGTTTCAAAACTCTGTTCTGATCCCTATGTCAGATGTCAGCTTGGTAAAGACTCTTCAGGTAGCCAGTGGGCCAAAGAATGCAAGCAAAGATGGAGGGTTTTGAAAGCAAGAAGGCAACTTGGTGCTTTTCCTAATAGACCTTTCTGTGTTTGAAAACGGCAACAGAGGTTTTGGAGGAAAAGAAAATGAAAGACAAGGCAAATTGTTACATGATCATAGGTTCTTGTGCCTGGATTTCCAGGTAAAAGAGTCCAATGCAGGAGACTTGGGTTTGATCCCTGGGTCTGGAGTATCACCCAGAGGAGGATATGGCAACCTACTCTGTTATTCTGGCCTGAGAAATCCCATAGACAGAGGAACCTGGTGGACTACAGTCCATGGGGTCACAAAGAGTGAGACACGACTGCATGACTGAGTGCGTACCAATGGAATAGGTCTATGTCAGTTCAGTTCAGTCACTCAGTCGTGTCTGACTCCTTGCGACCCCATGAATCGCAGCACGGCAGGCCTCCCTGTCCATCACCAACTCCCGGAGTTCACTCAGACTCACGTCCATCGAGTCGGTGATGCCATCCAGCCATCTCATCCTCTCGTCCCCTTCTTCTCCTGCCCCCAATCCCTCCCAGCATCAGAGTCTTTTACAATGAGTCAACTCTTCGCATGAGGTGGCCAAAGTATTGGAGTTTCAGCTTTAGCATCAGTCCTTCCAATGAACACCCAGGACTGATCTCCTTTAGGATGGACTGGTTGGATCTCCTTGCAGTCCAAGGGACTCTCAAGAGTCTTCTCCAACACCACAGTTCAAAAGCATCAATTCTTTGGTGCTCAGCCTTCTTCATAGGTCTGTGTAACTAACCCCAAATCAAACAAGCAGTATATATGGAAAAGCTATCCCATATCACACACACACACACACACACACACACCACTCTTACATATGAAATAAATTTTTGCAGTAACTCTTTAGTTTGTTTCAGTTGGGACTGTTTTTGGTGGCAAATAATAGAAATTCTAATGGCAGAGGTACACATGAATAAGGGATTAATGTTCTCACAAGATGTGAGTTCAGAGGTGGCCTATCCTATCTCTGATTCAGCTGCGCTATGTCACACCAGTGTCCCATGAGGTTGTCAGTCAGCGGCTGGAGTCCCACCACATTCGTGCTGTTAGTCCCCCAGTCATATCCGACTCTTTGTGACCCCATGGACTGTAGCCCGCCAGGCTCCTCTGTCCATGGGATCCTCCAGGCAAGAATACTGGAGTGGAGAGCCATTCCCTTCTCCAGGAGATCTTCCCAACCGAGGGATCGAACTCAGGTCTCCTGCATTGTAGGCAGATTGTTTACCATCTGAGCCACCAGGGAAGCCCACAGCCGCACCATGGACACCATAAAAGATGAAGGAAAAGGGCAGGAGAGGGAAAGAGCGTCCCCTGCAGGCTCCCCCTTCCACAAGGAAAAGAAGAGCTGCCCCTGGCACCCACAGCAAACCTGGGGTGACATCTCTCTGACCAGACATGTCACATGGCCACCCCTAGCTGCACAAGAGGCTGGCGAAGCAAAGCTGGCTTTTTTTTTTTTCCCCCTGACCAGAAAAACAGTGAAATACCAAGATAATCCTGCATTTCTAGAAAATGTCCAGCCACTGCTATGATAAGTGAGTGGAGCCCTCAACACCTAACCGACATGATCATGCCTTCAAAGTTTATTTACTTATGTTCTGTTGAGACCTGAGTTATTTCTACAGCCCCTTGAATTGGTGAGTGCCTCAAAGTGTCATCTAAATGGTCACACCCCTTTCTAGCGAGCCACAGACCCACTGTCTCCTTTTTCATAAAAAGCATCACTGTGTCCGTTTGAAGGTATTGATTTTAATTAATCACAACATATAGCCCCCTCAGTCAATAGAGAGGTAGGTACAGGGGGTTGAAAAGAAGGTGTAAAATCACCGTTATTTCTTCTCTTCAGAGAACTTTCTTTCAACTGGAATTCAGTGGTTCTACTGTGCTCAGATTCAAGCAATGTGTTCATAATTACACTAATAGCTACTCTTGACTGAATGCTGTTATACCCCGCTGCGTAATCATAGAATCCTGCATTGTTTTCACTATTTTACTGGATTTTCCTGTTATTCACACTTTAAAGAGGGGCAGACTGAGACTTGAAAAATGTAAAGAACCATGTCCCCAACACTGTTGATCCGAGAGCCTCGGTCTGAATTCATCCCTGCCTCTTGAAACAACTGTATTTGTCTCCATAGTCATTTTACATAGATGACCTCTGACATTCATCATGACCTTTATATGATTTCCTTTTCTCAGAAGTTACACCTGAAAGTCAGAGAAAGTAAATGATTTGCCTGAGATCACTTAGGGGTGGGGGTGGGTGGGATGACTGAACTGGAATTCCCACAAAGATGCGTCTGGTCCCCAGGTGTATAACTTCCAGTGCAGCCCACAGCCTCCTGAAGCATTACCGGGGTGTAACCCAACAAAGCAGCATCGTGTGAAGCCATTTCTTACCTGACAAAGGGAGAAGTGTGTAGCCACAGAGAGCAAGAGCTCCAGATCCAGGCTGCTGGAGTTCATACCCTGCATCTAAACTCAGTCTGTGATGTATGGCATCCTACTTATATTCACAAAACCTCAGCTGCCAAATTTATAAAGACTACGAGAACATGAGCATACTGAGAGGGGTACAAGAGATTACACCTTGGAAAACATCTGCTAGTTCCTAGAATAAAGACAAAAAGGAGCTATATCATCATGAGGAGTTCTCCAAGCCTCAGTTGCCCCTTCTGCAAAATGGGGATAATAATACAGCCTACTTGTTATGGGACTATAATGAGTCCATATCCGTCAAGGCTTGCAAACCACCTCTGGATATATCTTGTGCTCAATAAATGTTAGCTGTCATCATCACCATCGTGATATTTATATCAGCAGTAACATCTAATTTCAAAGACTGGCTGAATAGAACATTAGAAAAAAAAAATAGAGCGTCAGAAAAAAATAGAGCGTCAAAAAATATACAGAGCATCAGGAAAAAAAAATCTCACTTCTTTTCTTCTTTTTTTTTGCATAAAATGAGACTGCTAGTCACACAATGGAGACATTTTAGAACATCTAGAAAGTACAAAGCAATGCACTCCAATGCCAGAAACTTGTTTTTCAAGCTTTTCAAGCTGAAGCAGAGGGCACAGCCAAACCTGGCTAATTAGCTGCACTGCCTTATGCCACGGGGCCCAAGACATCGCGCCGGCTGTTGTGTCGGGGGCTGGAGCCTGCGAAGTCAGCTGTAATTGACACCCAGGTGCAGGGGGAGTAGGGAAGGTTAAGGGGAGGGTGGCATTCAGAAGAACCGAGAAAGAAAGACACTAGGCAGTCCTGAGCGCCTTGCAAGGAACACTTGGCCATGTTGGGCTGGGCGGAAGTTAGTCTTCCTTTTATTTATTTATTTTTTTTCCTGGGCAGGCTGGGAAGTGACCCCTTTCTCTCATTCTCTCCCTCTTTTTTCCTCTGGACAGCTCCCCCTACTCACGTGATGTTCTCAGGCCATACTGGGAAGTAGGTTTTTTGGGTACTATAAACAAGCCTTGTGTGCACAGTCATTCAGTCATATAGGATTTTTGGTGATCCCCTGGACTGTAACCCACCAGGCTCCTTCTCTGTCCACGGAGTTTTCCAGGCAAGAATACTGGAGTGGGTTGCCATTTCCTCCTCCACGGGATCTTCCCAACCCAGGGATTGAACCCACGTCTCCCGCGTTGGCAGTAGGATACCACTGAGTCACCTGGACTCACTTCCCTGGCCCTCTCCTAATCCAACTCTGGATACTTTATGTATTAGACTTTGATGTGAATCCTGATGATTTGCATGAAAATAGGATTCAACTTGGTTACTGACTATCTAGGGTCCTTCTTAAACTGTTTGCCTGGGGTGAGCGTCCTCCCTCTCCCGACCTTAATCCCACCGCAGGGATCAACAAAGTAGTGCCGAGTCCTGAGCAGAACGAACCCCTGCCGCCCCCAGTCTGCTCTGAGCCCAGAAGGGTTGCTGAGATGGCTTTCTGTTCCCCTTCTCCTCCACATTTTCTTATAGAATGGGGGCAAAAAGAAAAAGTGTTAACAGGTGAGCAGGTCTGGCTCCACCCTTCCTGCCAGAATGAAGGGCAAAAAGAGAACAAGACTCTTTTAAAGTGATGCTTAAAAAAAAAAAAATGAAGATGAAGCTGCATTTCCTGTGTAGCTGTGCTGGAAAAGTAGGGTGTCTGGGGAGCGTTAACTATGAAGATGGTGTGGATATAAAAGAATAGGAGACAAGGGAGTGGCCAGAAAGCCCTGAGGAAGAAGGGGAACTTTTCTGAGGTGTGTGGGGTGCAGTCTCTGGGGAATGTGAGAGTTGGGATATAGAGAAAGACTGCAAAGGGCATTTCAGCAGGTGGTGTCTGTCCCCACCTTGATGACCTTCCAGAATATAAACAAAGGAGGTGATTTATATCACCACATACTGGACTATTACTTCTTGAAGTGGTATCAAACCCAGAGTGGACCACATGAGAACCTGCATGCAGCTGGTTTATAACCATCCCCATTAATAAGTGCAGTTAAGCTCCCTGAAACCTACAAGTGACTATCACACATAACTCAACATGCTTGACTCAAAAATCCCAAATGGGTTTATTTTTCAGTCTATTGGCCCAGCTCTTTTAAAAAAAAAATGTTTCTTTGATAACTGTTAAAAACAATAAAAAGTCCTCACCATTTACAATATCTATCTCACCATCCCCTTGGGAAGAAAAGAAATAAACAGACTCTCCAAATAGAAGCTGGAAAAAAAATCAGCGTTAAGTTTCTGCTATAAAGGGGAGTATTTTAGTGAAAGAAAATTCCTGGTTGTGTCCAGAGCAGACTATTACTCAAATATTATACTGTGGGTATTGCTGGGCGAAATGTTTCCTGACTGATTGATATGTTATTATCTCTTAGAGCTGAATTATCTCTGCAATGCCAACCATTGTAATAACAGCTGCTTTTGTCTGACAACAGAGCTGAGCTTTATTTTGTCTGCATGGCACATAAGGGGGTGCATCAACTTGACTTCAAGTACTAACTGTTAATCATTCATTCTATTAATGGGAAGGCAACTCTGATGCCCCGTCTCATCCCCCTCAATAAACACACACACACACACACACACAGAGCTGATGGTCTGATCTCTAACTTCGTTAGGGAACAGAAGCATTTAAATGGGAGTTTCCTCACCCACCTGCCAACTAATCTAGCAGCTTCCCTGTGTATCTGCTCCCTCGTTTCCCACCTGCTCTTGTGAAAGAGGCATCCTTGCCCCCACTCTCCTCAGCCTCTCCGCGAAGACTCGTGAGTTCTCAAGGGATTTGCTCTTGCAATTTTCTGCTTGTTCCCCTGAATCCTCAGTCTCTCCCCTTCCCCTGGATCACTCCAGGAAGAAGAAAAGTAGGCTGTGATGTATGTGCGAGGCCATGCCTCAGAGCAGCACTACTCAGAATAGCCACAGGGTAGAGGCAACGCTGGTGTCCATCAACTGAGGAATGGATGGGGACTTCCCTGGTGGCCCAGTCGCTAAGAGCGAGCCCACAGGCCTCAGCTAAGACCCAGCATGGCCAAAAATAAATAAGTAAATATTTTTTAAAACTGTTCAGTGGTTTACATACACATACACTTGCTTATGTTCCCTATCACAGCCTAAAGGGCTCTAGGTAACCATCCACCGCCCCGGCTCCAAGGCCCTGGTACCCCCTTTACTCCCTGACAAGCAAACCCCTCCCTGACTACAAGGTGTGAGAACCTGATCCTTCTGCCTGGACCACTGCTCTCCTGGTGCTCCTCAGGGGCAGGAGGCTTTGGGGCCAGTCTTGCCATCTCTCCATGTGACAATTGGAACTGAGGTGACTATCCTGACACGGAGAAGGGACAAGCTTAGGGGCCACACAATTGTGCTCATACAACAAAAGAAAATAAACGTCTCTGGACAGAAATGATCCTGGCGACTCTTGAGGACAATATGGAGTCTCTGAACCTACCCTGTCTTATCCCAGAAGGAATCTTGTTATCTGAAACAACCGATGCCCTTTCTAGGTTCAGGCATCCCTGGTGGCTCAGACAGTAAAGAATCCGTCTGCAAGGCAGGAAACCTGGGTTTGATTCTCAGGTCAGGAAGCTCTTCTGAAGAAGGGAATGGCTACCCACTCAAGAGTTCTTGCCTGGAGAATCCCATGGACAGAGGAGCCTGGTGAGGTACAGTTCATGGGGGTCCCAAAGAGTCGCACATGACCGACTGACAAACACTTACTAGCTTCTGCCCATTTCCTCAGGAAATCTATTCCAGGCCACTCAAGGCATCTCACGGACACACCACTGTAAATCCACTGACTATCCTCGGGCCTCACACATGGTTGATGCTCAAAATTAGAGCCCAGAGTTGGGGGAGGTACAAAACTTCAGGGGCACCAGAAAACTCAGGCATCAAGATGCACCACTTCGATGCAATAGTTCACAAAATCAAAATAAACGTGAAAATCGCATAGTGGGCAAAATATCAACATTTTAAATAAAGACAGGATCTAACCCTGGGGAAGATAGAAGGCAAAAGGAGAGGTGAGTGGTAGAGGATGAGATGCTTACATAGCATTACTGACTCAAAGGACATGAATTGAAGCAAACTCCAGGAGACAGGGGAGGACAAATGAGCCTGGTGTGGTCCAGTCCACAGGGTCGCAGAGAGTAGGACTTAACTTGGCAGCTGAACAATAACAACAACGAACCTTGTACTTGCAGGGCCCTGTCTCAGGTGCTGCACCCTAGGCCCTGCTCTGAATCATATCTGTGGGATATTGCCCAAACCTTTTAACTCAAGATCTCCAAGTTCCACACAGGAACTTAATTGTCATTCTCACTTGACAGGTGAGGGCCCTTGGGACTCAAAGAAGTTAAGTAACTTATTTGGGGATCACACAGCTGAGAGTGGTCTGAATGACTCTGAAAGCAATGCTCTTAACCAATGCCTTAGTTAGAAGGTCTTTGTGAGATGCGATCTTGGTACCTCTCAGATGGGGATGAAGTGGAGGGGTCAGGGGGGCAAGAATGGCCAACATCCAGGCTTTGCTCTGTCATCTTCTGTCTTCAAAGCACATTTCCTGAGCACCCACCAATCTAGCCTTTGAGGGGCTTTCCTCTAATGAGCTTATTGTGTGTGTGTTTTAGTTGCTCAGTCGTGTCTGACTCTTTTGTGACCCCATGGACTGTAGCCCACCAGGCTCCTCTGTCCATGGGATTCTCCAGGCAAGAATACTGAAGTGGGTTGCCATTCCCTTCTCCAGGGGATCTTCCGACCCAGCGATTGAACCGGGGTCTCCTGCATTGCAGGCAGATTCTTTACTGTCTGAGCTACCAGGGATGCCCAATGAGCTTATTATGTGAATGTTTGCTATGTGAATGGAGCCAAGAGTCAAGAATGGCCTCCAGCAGCCAGAAAACCCACACATTTTGCTAAAAAGCCAGCCACTTGGATGGACACATTTTGGCATAATCAAGGTATCACCCAGGTCTGCACAGTAACAGGCAGTGAGGAGGGAGAGGAGGCCAGCGGCTGTGAGAAAGGAAATCGGGATGTAGCAATCGCAGGCAGGTTCCTGTGGGTTTTTTCCATTCCTCTGGGATGCAGCACCTTATGTAAATCCAAAGTGATACTGACAGGGTGGAAGGAATCCATCACTCACACCCTCACATCCTTCTGAGAAGGCTCCTACCAGACTCGCTCTTCTGAATCCCCACAACCGCTCTCGAAAAACGCCCCTGGAGAACTTAACGCAAAGTCAGGGAGAAGTCTTGAGTCCTCAGTTAGGATTGGGATGGCCAGAGGTCCTCCCAGCTTCCAGCTGCATGAGATGGGAGCAGGCCAAAAAAAAGTTAGATGCCTGATGAAGGCGGAACATATAAACATATAAAGAGAAAGAAAAGCAATGAGAGATCTCGTCGTTGGCATCACTGCTAATTTCACCAGGCGGCTTTGCAACGTTCCTCTCTCCGAGTGACAGCCTGCCTGGGGGGCTTGGCTGAGTTAAAGGCTTCCTGGAGCAGAGGCTGTCAGTCACTCATAACGAAAAGAGGAGCCGAAGCAGAGGTTCCGACCCCAAGGCCGAGGCAGGCGGCCCTTCATGAGTTGGGGCGTGCAGGCCAGCAAGCACAGAGGAAGGGATCTTGCCGCAGTGGCTCTTTCAAGAATCCCAGGGTCGCGCCCCCCCCACCTCCCCGAGCCCTGGGAGCCTGCGCTTCTTCCTTCCCAGAGCAGAAGCTGTGACTTTGTGCTGTCATCAGCCGAACCCTCTCTGCCTCCCTCCTAGAGCACGTTCCTCCTTCTAGCACCCGGGGGCAGCTGAACAGTTGGTGGGAGGAATCGAAGCAGTGAGAAGCGGTGTCTTTTTTCAGACTGACAGCCCCGTTCCTCAGAAAGTGTGCCGGATGGAGTCTAATCGCTCTCTCCTTCAATTCTGAGTTTCACAGTTCAGTCACCTGCTGCCGCTCACCACTCCCCGGGGACTCACAGCTCTCCGGGCAGACGGGCACAGACTATTTCAGAAGGCCTGTTGTAACCAAAAATCTACCGTGTCCTACGTCTTGGCCCCAGCCCTTGGAAAGAGACACAGGATTCCTGGGCAAATGCTTTGCTCTTTGGTCAACAGTGATCTGCGCTGAGCAGGGGCAGGGAGGGCAAATGGGGCTGCGGATGAAACAGAGCCCAGCAGGGACACACACAGGTGGTGGGGTCCTTCACCTGGGTCGTGTTTCTAGTCTCCTTCCTAATGGCTCCCACACAACTCCAGGGCTACCGTCCCAGCTCAAATACATCACTTGTTGGAACCCCTATCTGACCTTTACACGGTCTCCTTACTCCCTCTGTCTCTCTGTTCGTAGACAATGATACCCTGACCTATTGCTGACAGATGATAGACTGTTGTTCAGCAACTCAGTCCTGTCCCACTCTCTGCGACCCCATGGGCGGCAGCACGCCAGGCTTCCCTGTGCTTCACTATCTCCCAGAGCTTGCTCAAACTCATGTCCATTAAGCCGGTGATGCCATCCAACCATCTCGTGCTCTGTTGCCCCCTTCTCTTCCTGCCCTCAATCTTTCCCAGCATCAGGGTCTTTTCCCATGAGTCGGCTCTTCACATCAGGTGGCCAAATTATAGCAGCTTCAGTATCAGTTCTTCCAATGAATATGCAGGGTTGATTTCCTTTAGGATTGAGGTAGGTATTAGCCTGGCTTAACTTTTCAGAGGAGAAAATAAGCTTTGAGAGGTTAAGTTGTGAATTACCCAGCATCACCCGCCAAGGAGTTGGTGGGCAAGGATTTCAACCTGTCTTTTTCAAAGCCCCTCTTAGCTTTTTAAACTTTCCAAACAGCCCTGCTGAGAGGTTCTTAAGCTCTGCTCAACAGGAATTTTTTCAACCAAAATGTAAGTTTTAAGCTTCTGTCAAGCCATTTGCTTCTTTGCCAGCAGATCATCTAAGATGTACCCAATTATGGACCAGTGGTTCAGATGAACATGGGGTAACTTATGTTACCACCACCTGCTTGGTTGAAGTCCAGCTGAAAGCAAAGCATTGTGAGTTCTCATGAGGTTTTTTAAAATTCTGAAAATGGTGCTGGGATCTCATTTCTGCAAAGTGGAGAGGCTCAGTCATAAAAGAAAAACAGTCACTGTGGAATGATGCTGGGATGTGCTCGCTTTACGGCCACAGAACGTCTGCTTCTGATGCTACCTCTTGACATGATTATCTAGTAAGTGACATTAAAACATGTAGGTGGGGTGTGCTAGGCTGGAGACCCATCAGGGACCAGAGCCCAAGTTTGCCTTGCAGCCAGGGGTGGACGTTGATGTCCTCGATGAAGGAGGGGAGAGAATCATGCCTGGATCAACTGCTCAGGCAATCATACAATGATGATGTTTCAAACCCAGCCTTTATAGAACTGAAATCCTGGCTGGGAGTCAATATTGCTTTATTTCCTAGATCTTGCACATTGCCATGCGGTCTGGGCAAAATCTCCCCTTGTACCCCAAGCTTTATTTTGAGGTGTCACCTGAATTATTTTCATGATGCTTTTGAGCACTGGATTTCTGAAATTAAGAGACCAAGGCTGCAGACATAGGAGCTACATTTGAAATGGGAGATAAGAGGGCAGGGCACAACCATTGAAAGAATGACATAGCCACAGGACATGACAAAAACTGGTTAGAACCAACCAGGTCCAAGATGGCAGAAGATTCTACTTCTAGCAGACTTTGAGCCTCATTGTATGCTTGTTGGAATGCATTAGCTAAATGACACACCCAAAGGCACCATGACAGTTCTGAGGCTAATCGTAAAAGGTCGGAAAGTACAGTGACACAATTTCTGGAAATCTTCACTCCTTCCCTCAAAACAGTTGGAATAATCCTTCCACTCATTAACCTATGAAATTGCCCAGCCCATAAAAACTAATCACCCCATATTTGGGGCCCTCTTGCCTTCTGAGACGGCCCACATGTTTCTAAGTAAATCTATTTCTTCCCAATCATTTTGTCTTTCACGAAATTCTGTCTGTGATGAGACATAAAGGATTAAGCCTAAGTCTAGGTACCAGGTGATTGATTCTAATTAAAAGACCATGGGTTCAAGCCCCAGTCTGAGGTACACAGCTTCAATAGGAGCTGTGTTAACCTGGGGTCTAATATGTGGGGGAGGAAGGGATGAATTCACATCTAAGTTACATCGGAGAAAAACTTACACAGGCTGTAGTGAATTGAATTCTGCCCTCCAGCTGCCAAGGATATGTACAAGTTCTCACTCCCAGTATCATGGATGTGGCTTTTCTAGAAATAGAGTCTGCAGGTGTAATCAAGTCAAGGATGTCTAGATGAGACTATATTTAGGGTGAGCCCTAAATCGAATGGCTTTCCCGGTGGTTCAGCGGTTAAAGAATCCATCTGCAATGGAGAAGACCTGGGTTCGATCCCTGGGTTAGGAAGATACCCTGGAGGAGGGCATGGCAACCCACTCCAATATTCTTGCCAGGAGAATCCCATGGACAGAGGAGCCTGGTGGCCAATAGTCCATGTGGTTGCAAAGAGTCGGACACACTGAAGCAAGCGACTTCGCACGTAGGCACGCATGCGCTAAATCCAATAAGCGTTCTTTAAAGAGAAAGTAATACCAAACAGGACCCTGTGGGGCTTCTGGGCACAAAAACCTTTCTGTGTCCCCCATGTTTATATACTTCTTTGTAGGAGGATAATTGCTTTAAGATGTTGTGTTACTTTCTGCTCTACCACAAAGTGAATCAGCTGTATTCACACATATATCCCTCCCTCGTGGTCCTCCCCTCCCCTATCACTCTACCCATTGCAGTCATCACAGAGCTCCCTGGGGAAGGAGAGGAGTTGGATACTGAGTTCAGTCACTAGTGGCCAAGGATTTCATGAATCACGCCTGTGTAATGAAGTCTCCGTAAAAACTTCAAAGCACAGGGTTTACGGAGCATCTAGGCTGCTAAGCAGGTGCAGATCTGGGGAGAGGGAGGTGGTGGAGAGAGCTTAGAAGCCCTGCACCCCCTTCCCTTAGGCCTAGCCCTGTGCAACTCTTCTATCAGGCTGTTCCTGAGTCACCTTTTGCAATAAACCGGTGATAGAGTAGTTAATGTGTCTGAGTTCTGGGAGCTAGCAAACTAATTGAACCCAAGGAGGAGCTCGTCAGAACCTCCCTTCTACAATCAGTGGGTCGGATGCACAGGTGACAATCACAGGTGACTTGGGACGGGGGGAGGGGAGAGTCTTATGGGACTGAGCCCTTAACCTGTGGCATCTGATGCTACCTCTGAGTCAGAACTGCCATGAACTGTGGGACAACCAGGGGTGTCAGAAAAAGACAAGTGCACTTTGTACTTTATTATCACTAAGTCACTAAGTTGTGTCCCACTCTCTGTGACCCCAGGCTCCTGCAGTCCGCCAGGCTCCTCTGTCCATGAGATTTCCCAGGCAAGAATGCTGAAGTGAGTAGCCATTTCCTACCCCAGGGGATCTTCCAGATCCGGGAATCGAACCCGCCATCTCCAGCATTGGCAGGCAGAGTCACTTGGTTGGTGGTGGTGTTCAGTCGCTCAGTTGTATTTGACTCTCTGTGACCCCACGGACTGCAGCACACCAGGTTTCCCTGTCCTTCACCATCTCCCGGAGTTTGCTCAAACTCACGTCCATTGAGTCAGTGATGCCATCCAACCATCTCATCCTCTGCTATCCCCTTCTCCTCCTGTCCTCAATCCTTCCCAGCATCAGGGTCTTGGTACTGGAATCATTTTAAAGAAAAAGAGAGAGACGGGGAAGGAGGGCAGAGTGGTAAGAAGGCAGGAAGGGAGAAAGAAGTGGGTCTCCCCTGCAGACAAGAGTCCTAAGTTTGGATGGAGCTGGAAAAGACCCAGAGGAAGGAGGTGGCATTTGAGGAGCTGCTAAAGCCCTGGGTCTGATGTTCCTGGAATTAGTGAGAGAGAAAGAAACCATGCTCTAGAGATCAGCCTAGAAATGGGATTTTATTCTGACTTCTGTGCTCATCTCTGCCGTGATAAGTTTCAGAGATAATTCTTAGAAACTCGAAATGTGCTTTGCTGAAAATCTATTCAAATATGACAGTTATCAGATGTATTGAAAACAATAGTTTCTGAGAGATTAAAAACAAAGTAAGTTTAATATAACCAAGTTCCTTCCCCTCCTCATAAACACGGCAGCTGCTCATGAAGTCTGCCGGTCCCGGTCCCCCGAGCTCAGCAAGCAGAGACACTTTTAAAATACAATGTGAAACCGAGTGACTATTTCACAGAAGGAACGGCATGTGCCTTCCCATCCACAGGTTTCTGAAAAGGTGGATTTTAATTTCCGAAAAGACAAAGCCAAGAGAAAAAGAAAATGCCTATCTCCATGCACTTAAGAACTATGATATTACTTAGCTGGGGACATTTTATTCTGGAAAAAAAAAATGACTGTCAATGGTGATTAATATTCTCCTTATAATTAATTCAAAATCTTATTAAAATCAAACTTTTATAACTATACATATAACCAGGCTGTCTATGTCAGGATGGAGGATAAGTCTTGCCATTAATTTTACCTGTATCATTTCTCTCGTTCTCCAAAAAGGCAATAAAAGATACCTCCTTGAAAGTCAGTAATGCCGGGCCACCCTCATCTCCATAATGACACAATTTCCAATTCACGCCTCATTTTCATTAATGTTTCTGGCCATAAATTTTTAAGCATATGATAAAAAATTTCTGAAGCGGCATAAAACTAACATGAAGAGGGAGTTCATTAGCATGTGACCCTAATTAGAAATTCCATATTAACTTCCCATTTCTACTTGTGCATTTCCAAGAACGTCACATCTCTATTCTTGATGTGCATTCACATCATTGGGAGGAAATATCCCTTTTGGCTGTTTTCATCCCTTGGCTTTATTTTTTAAACGATCCATGTGTTTCCTCTGTTATGTGAATAAGCCACAGACAATTGTATCACAGGACGCCTTTCATGTTGCAAATTATCTGGAAGAATTGTGAGAAGGTCCTTACCCAATGCTTTATTAATGATACCAGATCATAAAAGGGGGGGAGGAAATATGCTGACTCTGTCTCTTTTCTAATGTTGGGTGATAAAAATGCTACTTCAGGATTCAGAAGGTTAAGTTCTAATGTGTATTTTGAATAGAGTGTGTTGGAATAATTGCCTCATAAAGCAAAGCATTGGCCGCCTGCTAATGGCTGCATAGTGCAGGGCTCAGCAAAGACGGCCAAGCTTACTGGAAAAAATGCTGTGCCTCAACTTTTGGAGCCTCCAAGATGAAGTTAACTTTCCCCTCCCCTTGCTTTGCAGAAAAGGTATAAAATCTCATCACCTGGTTGGTTTTGCAGCTCAGAGGAGCTGCTGCCGCTCACGTCACTGAGAGCTGGTCTCCAAAGATGCCCCTTCCATGGACTGTGCCTCCATCTGTCTTCACCCCTGCTTTGGCCCCCTTCCCGTATTGTGCAACCAATGGAATGTGCTGGAAGGGATGCTACATGACTTCAGAGTCTAGGTCTTCAGTAAGAAGTCCCTCAGCTTCCCCTGAAGTCCCTTGGAATCTGCACTCCAGAGAAAACTAGGTACCATTTAAGGAAGCTAAGGCATCTGAGACAGCCATGACATGAGGAAGCCCAAGCTATCTACATAGAGAGGCTCTAAGAAAAGACAGGCGCCTGGCCCTCCAGGAGCTGTTTCAGCTAACCTGACTCAGATGCCAGGCAAGTGAGAAAAGAAGCCTCCTTTGATGTCCGGCCCTTTCAAGCCATTCAGTGACTCCAGTCTGAACCGTTCTCTTATTGCAACTGAAACAGGAGGGGAGGGGGCAGGGAACAGCACTTAAAAGAATGATATGGCCATAGGATATAACGAAAACTGGTTAAAGCCAACTAGGTCCAAGATGGCAGAATATCTGACTTCCACTGGGGCTTTGGCTTCATCACACACTCATTGTAAACATTAGCATAAGCTAAGTGACACAACCAGCAGCGCCATGATGGTTCCAAGTGTGTGTGCGTGATAAGTCCCTTCAGTTATGCCTGACTCTCTGCGACGCTATGGACTGTAGCCCACCAGGCTCCTCTGTCCATGGGATTCTCCAGGCAAGAATATTGGAGCGGGTTTCCATTCCCTTCTCCAGGATAGTTCCAAGACCAACCATCAAAGATGAAAAATTAGGCAGTTATATCAATTCCTAGGAATCTCCATTCTTTCCTCCAAATAGTTGGAATAATCCTCCCACTCGTTAGCCTATGAAATTACCCAACCCATAAGAACTAATCACACCATATTTCAAGGCCACTCTCACGTTCTGAGATGGCCTGCACTCTGTGGGGTGTGTTTCTCTCTAAATAAGTCCATTTCTTACCTGTCACTTTGTCCTTCACTGAATTCTTTCTGTGATGAGACATCAAGAACCTGAGCTTCACTACGTCCTGAAACTCAGTGTGATTTCAAATACAAGACCAATGAAAAGATTTCAATTCAAATCCCAATCTGGATTTTTGCTGACTTTGAGTCTCCACCCATGAGTTCAAGTCCCAATCTGAGTTACACAGTTTTGCACATGGAGGCTCCCAGAGGGAATTGCCTACCTGAACCCACTCAACACACAGGACCATGAAAGATTCATGAAATTGGCTTTGAAAGCCTTTAGGTTTGGCAAGACTTTGATATGATGAGGTAGAACTGGAAGAACACTTCTTCCCTAAATAGCAGGTAAGGAACAGAGGCAATGGATTTAAACCACTCCCTGAGCAGAGCCAAGAGGCAACACTGACCCATCAGTTCCAAGTCTTCCCTACTCCTTGTTTCCTCTTCAGTGAGAGTCCTTAATACAACCTCTTGAGGAGTATGTGAGAAAGTCCAGCGTGAGTCTTTCCCTTGACAAATGTAAGTGCAACTAGAAGAAAATTAAGCCTGCTGTTTCATCCTTTCAGACCAGGCTTCACACAGAAGCAGTTCAATGCCAATGGTCCCAACAGGAATAATTAATGTTGATGATGATAAATGAGGAACCACAGCAAGACTCAAAAAATTCATCACCCACTTAAAGTCCTCACTATGCACCGGAAAGTCTCTGCTCCCCCAACCTCCCCAAACTCCACAGGTGGGTCCTGCCACTTCCCCAGTTCTCTAGTGCTTAACCCCTAGCCCTGTCTTCACTTTCTCTGTATGCTCCCTGAAGCCAGCTCCCTCTTCCATCCAAGGCCTTTAGGGCCTTCACTCAGATTTGCAAAGCAAAGTGAAGGTAATCTGCTTAGTCTAAAAGGTGTTCTCATTCTCATTAAGTCAATTGATATATAGATAGATAGATAGATAGATAGATAGATATAGTGAAGTGAAAGTGAAGTCGCTCAATCGTGTCCGACTCTTTGCGACCCCAGGGACTGTAGCCTATCAGGCTCCTCCGTCCATGGGATTTTCCAGGCAAGAGTACTGGAGTGGATTGGCATTTCCTTCTCCAGGGGATCTTCCCGACCCAGGAATCAAACCCTGGTCTCCCGAATTGCAGGCAGATGCTTTTACCGTCTGACCCAAAGGATGACAAATACTATTATGTTTCTCTCTTGTTGCTGCCATGAAAGGAATAGAAGGTGCTGGTTTATACAACCACCAATATTTCATGGACACACTCACAGAGAAGCAAGAACTGCCCTTTACAAAAGCGAGCACTGAACTGAGTTAATGCCACAATGTTCGCATTTTGCTTGAGTGTGATCATTTTAAAGACCTCTGACCCGTGAGATGTAGAACAAAAATCTCACAATCAATTAGTCCAGGACACAGATGTGTGTGTGTGTGCGTATGTATGTGTGTCTGTGTTTGTGTGTCTATGTGTGCACATCTGCATTTGTGCACATGTATGTGTTGGTTTGTGCACGTCTATGTGTATGTGTGCATGCACACAATAGGAGGGTTTAAAGGTCAAGAAGAGACAAAGAATGATTTATAGACAATTGACTACGGTATGACAGGGATGTTCTCCCATACAAAATTTCATCCTTGGGACTTCCCTGGCAGTCCAGTGGTTAAGAATCCACCTTCCAATGCAGGGGGTACAGGTTCAATCCCTCGTCAGGGAGCTAAGATTCCACATGCCTCAAGGTAAAAAAACAAAACAAAACAAAAAACCCACCATACAACAGAAGAAATATTGTAGCAAATTCAATTTAAAAACGGTCCACATCAAAAACTCTGTAAATAAATAAAATGCATCCTTATAATAGCCTTATAAGTTTGCTATAGCATCACTGACTCAGTGGACATGAGTTAGAGCAAACTCCAGGAGATAGTGAAGGACAGGGAAGCCTGGTGTGCTGCAGTCCATGGGGTCACAGAGTCAGACATGGCTTAGTGACTGAACAACAACAGGTGGGTATAATTATCCTTCCTGACCTTATAGATGAGGACCCCAGGATTCGGAGAGAAGAGATGACTTGCCCCGGGTTCTAAAGCTGGGAAGCGACAGACATGGGGTTTGCACTTCTCCTATGTGTCTCTGACTTTGGTTTCTAAATCAGGCCAAGTTTCAAGAGCCTCTGGAGAACCTGCCTCCTGGGACTCAGCACACACCTGAGTCGACTTGAGAATCATCACTTGTATAATAGCAAACTTCCCAGATGAAGCAGACTTATGTCAGAGAGCCATCCTAAAAAAAGCCCTTCCTCGCTGAGACTCAGTCTCCCCATGAGCAAAGAAGGTGGTCGTGAGAGGCTATTTCTCGGTAGTTCAAACACTCCTCGGTTATAATTAGTGTTGCACGAAGAAAGACAAAGAGGGAAGAGACGAGTGAGGTATTTTATCTTAACTATCATGTTTTTATTAAACAAATGTTTCAACAAAATCATGATGTAAATGGAGGCTTGTTCCCACCTGATAATTTATAGTCATGCAATTTAAAAAATGCCAATCATCAAATGCAAAAGAGTGGTACTCAGAAGCATGCCGGTGTCACTAATGGAAAGGGACATGTTATTGCAAATCTAAATCAACTCCTCAGACCTAAAAACGCCATAAATAAGCCCATCCCTGGGGCAAAATTGGGGAGACGGCCAGAATCACTACCCTGATTTATTGCACAGCGACTTCGTAATCAACACCCTGTTGATCTGCCACTTTCTTTCTACGTAAACGTGTGAATAACTTTTTGACATCAAAATAAATCTCAACTCCTTGATCTAAAATCTGACTTCAAAAACTGCCTGCGAAGGTGACTGACACTTCAGGTGTTGTCTGTTATTTTATGTGGGAGTCTTGTTGACAGAGAAGTTTTATGTCTCTATTGTCACCATTTGAGTGATATGTGGACTTAGCTCCAGATCCTGCCTTCAATGCTCAGTAAGACCTAGGAGATTTGTGAAGATGTAAACACTTTTATAAATTACAGGTTACTCCTCTGTCATAAGAGGGATGTCATTATGAGAGAGAGAGAGAAATAAAACTTTACATAATCAACAGGCTTTGGCCACCACTGCAAGGGCAGATTTAATTAATCCATCCAGCAACTCTTCTTTTCTAGTGTGAATACTAATTGCAAACTTGTCTGAAATCTTGATGTTCAAATACAAAGGTATAAAATTAATCCCCACCATATATATAAATATATGTGTGTGTGTATGTGTGTGTGTGTGTGCACATGAATGTGTGTGTGTGTGTGTGTGTGTGTGTAATGTCCATGAAAAACAGTATAGTCTCTATGCCAAAATTTATTCTTGAGAAAACCTCCTTGGATGGCCTGTCTCAGAGTAGTTCTGCTTTATTTTCCTTGTATTTGTTTAAACTTAAGTAAGATTTCATATGAAGAAAGTTCCATGGGTAACAAAAGTCTGAGGGCATTTGACACACATATCCAGCTTACCAAAGTATCAAGAAATTATCACAGTTTTGCTTTCTTCAATGAAATGAAGCAAACACCTTAGTGTTTATTTATTGGAAAGCCTTCAAAGGCAGTTTAATATTTGCAGCTTGGCTTCTTCAAAGTGGAAAAAATAATGCTTAATATACACGATGAGCCTTGGTAAAGATGCAGAGTTTTACCAAAGCTACCCTTTCTGACTTAAGTTTCCAATCAGCCTAAATTAACTCCTTTGTCAACAGTCTGACGTTTTTGCACATGTAACAAGAGAATTTTCTTCAGACACCTTCGAGGATCAAGAGAGCCTTACTTTTAAGGTGCTCTTACAGAACTAGGTCTGTATAGTCAAATCTATGGTCCTTCCAGTAGTCATGAATAGATGTGAGAGCTGGGCCATAAAGAAGGTTGAGCATCGAAGAATTGATGCTTTCACAATGTGGTGCTGGAGAAGACTGTTGAGAGTCCCGTGGAGAGCAAAGAGATCAAACCAGTCAATCCTAAAGGAAATCAACCCTGGATGTTCATTGGAAGAACTTTGGCCACCTGATGCAAAGAGACGACTCATTGGAAAAGATCTTGATGCTGGGAAAGATGGAAGGCAAAAGGAGAAGGGGGTGCCAGAGGATGAGATGGTTGGATGACATTGTGGACTCAGTGGACATGAATCTGAGCAAACTCTGGGAGATAGTGAAGGATGAGGAGCCTGGCGTGCTGCAGCCCAAGGCAAAGAATCAAATATGACTTAGCAACTGATCAACAACAAGAGCAGAATCAGGAATCTACAGAAATCAAAGCTCCTATTCTTTCCTGTAAAGACAGAAGGGAAGAATTTCTCTATCAGAGGTGCCATGTTGATCCTTGACCAAAGTTATGTGCTCTGCAGAGATGTCAGGGGAATGTCAAATGAAGGCACTCAAGGACAATTTCCAGGAAGAAAACTGTGCGTGTCTGTTATCGACCACCTGTGGGGACTGCATTCTTCCACAGCAGCCATGCATTCCCTTCCCATATGCTGGTCCATAACGCTGGCCCTCCTCCATCAAGAGATGGCGTCTACAGTGCCTTGAACTTGAGTGAACCTATTCCTGCTTCAGTGGATCCACATAGTGGAAGTGATGCCATATGTAAGATGTCTGGCCACCCTCCCTGTCATTCCTCCACCATGAAACAGATCTTGTCAAGAGATGACACAAGAGACAGAGAGAGAGAGAGAGACAGAGAGAGAGAGAGAGAAAGAGAGAGAGAGATCTGAGCAGCTCCAGCTATATGCTTAAATTCCCCCTAAATTCAGATATTGAAACCCAATTCTCTTAGGTCCTGAGAGTGGAGCCCTTGTGAATGGAATTAATACCCTCATAATGAATGGGACTAATGCCCTTATAAAAGAGTCCCCAAAAGCTCACTCACCTCTTCTGCCATATGAGGACACAGTGAGAGCCAAGAAATTGGCTCTTACATGACAATGAATCTATTGGCACCTTGACCTTGGACTTCCTAGACTCCAGAATGATGAGAACAAATTTCTGATGTCTTTAAGCCACCCAGTGTGATATTTTTGTTACAGCAGCTCAAATGGACTAAGACAAGCCTCTAACTCTCTGAGTTTACCCAGCTCAGAAGAGTGGGTGAAGAAGTGTTTTTCCAAACAACCCCAGACTGAGCTCCTCTCTCTGGAACCACATGAAAAGTCCTGAATAAGAACTGTCTACCTGAGCAGATTCAGTTGCCAGGTTCTGGAGCAAAATAAATGAATATTATGTTAAGCCACTACATTAGGGCAGTTTGTCAAGCAGCATCAGTTAGGTGGAACACCCCAGAGTAATCATGAAAGATCACCCCAGCTTCCAGCCAACAGGCAACTGAGCTGGACCCCCTCAGAAAGATGAGTGACTCTCCCATGCTTCATTTATTCCCGTGGTTCTTCTCTACTGGCACAAATGAAAAAGTTGAGGTAGGTAATAGACCCGTTGACATCTGCTGTGATGGAGACCTTCTGTTCTGTATTAAACGGAAGTCCTCTACCCAAGTTTCATGGATCCACGTCTCTTTCCCATCCTGCACAATGGCTGCTCCCCACGGTAGTTTTCCCAGGCCACCCTCTTTTCTCATTCCTCAATTCAGCCCTCATCTCCCCTCTTTCTACATCATTGGGAGAGACTGAGTTTCTACATCAGCACACAGCACCTGGATGTACATTGTCATACCTTTTTTGTATTTATTTTCAGCTGCACTGGATCTTTCACTGCTGTGTGCAGGCTTTCTCTAGCTGTGGTGAGCAGGGGCTACACTCTAGCTGTGGTGTGCAGGCTTCTCACTGGAGCTTCTTCTGCTGCAGAGCACAGGCTCTAGAGTGCATGGGCTTCAGTAGCCACAGCACACAGGCTTACTTGCTCTGTGGTACATGGAATCTTCCTGGACCAGGGATCAAACCCTGCATTAGCAGGCAGATTCTTATCCACTGTGCAACTAGGGAAACCTTATTGTTTTAATGTTACAGAAATAAGTCCCTAACTCACATATAACTTCTAAGCCAGGGGGAAAATTGCCCAATGCATTTTCTGTTTGTCCGGCTTTGATCCAAGTCACAGATCCAGTGCAGCCGAAAATAAATACACAAAAAGATATAACAATATACATCCAGGTGCTGTGTGCTGATGTAGAAAGAGGGGAGGTGCAGGCTGAATTGTGGGATGAGAAAAGAGGGTCACATTGAAAGTCAACTCTGAGCCAAGTACTGGGATACCAAACACTTGAGTCATTGTCCTCATTCTCAGGATACAAAAGGTGTAGAGGGTAGTGTGATGGGTAGGGGGCCAGACATCTAAATAAATAGGTGTGGGATGCTACAGTGAATCCATGCATGAAGCTGTGAGATGCAGAGGACTGGGTGGTTATGCTTAGGTAAAGATGAGAGCTCAGGGAAAAGAGCTTTACAGCAAGAACAGTTCAGCAGGCAGAGGAGGTGAGAATGTCATTCCTTCCAGGTGTGGCTTGAGCACAGACAGAAGAATGCAGAAGGAACTAAAAATCCTGTGTTAAAGACTGAACTGAGTCCCCCCAAAAATTCATGTTGAAGTGCTAATGTCCCATGTGACTGTATTTGAACACGAGCCCTTTAAGGAGGTAATTAAGGTTGTGCATGCTAAGTCATGGAGAAGGCAATGGCACCCCACTCCAGTACTCTTGCCTGGAAAATCCCATGGACGGAGGAGTCTGGTGGGCTGCAGTCCATGGGGTCGCTAGGAGTCGGAAACAACTGAGCGACTTCACTTTGACTTTTCACTTTCATGCATTGGAGGAGGAAATGGCAACTCACTCCAGTGTTCTTGCCTGGAGAATCCCATGGACGGGGAAGCCTGGTGGGCTGCTGTCTATGGGGTCACACAGAGTCAGACACCACTGAAGCTACTTAGCAGCAGCAGCAGCAGTGCTAAGTCACTTACAGTCGTGTTTGACTCTTTGCAACCCCATGGACTGTAGCCTGCCAGGCTCCTCTGTCCATGGAATTCTCCAGGCAAGAATACTGGAGTAGGTTGCCATTTCTTCCTCCAGGGGATCTTTCCAACCCCTGGATCAAACCCACATCTCCTATGGCTCCTGCAGTGCAGGCAGATCCTTTACTGTTGGGCCACTGGGGAAGCCCAAATGAGGTCATGGGGTGAGGCCATTATCCCATAGGATTGGTGTCCTTATAAGAAGAAGAAGAGATGCCAGGGATGCATACAGAGAAAAGGCAATGTGATGAGATGGCAGGAAGGTGGTCGTCTGCAAGCCAAGGAGAGAGGCCTCAGCAGAAAACAAACCTTTGAGACCACAATCTTGGATGTCCAACCTCCAGAACTATGAGAAAACATATTTCCGATGCATAAGTCATCTAGTCTCCAGTATTTGTCATGGAAACTTTAGCAGACTAGTACACTCTGAAATAAGTAATAATTATCTGTAATAATTATCCACAGAACCTGTTTCAACAAAGGGAGGAAAAACTAACCGGTGAATTTTTTTTTTTTTCCCCTACTTTATGGTTCTGCGTTGGGTGTGTCTCTTGATGAAGCTTCTTCCAAGAGCCCTTGTTTCTATATGCTGGACTTTCACTTGTAGTTTCTGTTATAGACCTTAGGCTTTTTTGGAGTAAAAGTTATTGCTTACATATTGCTGTACATATCAAAGAGAGAAAAATCATTGAATTTCAGAGGAAAGGGGAACTTTAAAGATCTCTTAGTCCTTAGCCTCTATTTTACAAATCACATTCCATACAGCTGAGTTTCTTTTCTGGCCAGAATCCTTTCCTTGGGGAAACTAATCCCATTCCACAGCCCGGCTCAGTCTGTACAAGTTAGGATAGTGGACTTTGCTCTCCCCTTACCCTCCTTATTGGCAGTGCCTACTCACTCTGATCAGTTCATAGCTGGATAGATAACTTGGGCGGCCAGTTAAACAGCTCCCTGGGATTTAAGCCTCAGTTATCAGAAACAACGTTTCCGCTTCCAGATTGTAAGGGCTGTCCCTGCTGTATGGAGAAGCCAACAAACAAAAATGGAGCACCCAATGATACAGAAGGGAGTCTCTGATAACATGTGACACCATCCGTTTCCATACAGTACATGACTTTATGTGTGCGTGCTAAGTCACCTCAGTCGTGTCCAATTCTTTCCAACCCTATAAACCATAGCCCTCCAGGCTCCTCTGTCCATGGGATTCTCTAGGCAAGAATACTGGAGTGGGTTGCCATGCCCTCCTCCAGGGGATCTTCCCAACCCAGGGATCCAACCTGAGTCTCCTTCGACTCCTGCATTGCAGGTAGATTCTTTACCACTGAGCCACCAGGGAAGCTCCACATGACTTCATGTATGTATGCAAATACAGAGTTGACCAAAAAGTCTGTTTGGGTTTTCTTCATGTTACAGAAAAAGCTAAATGAACTTTTTTTGCCAACCCAAGATTTGTTTTTGTTTAAGATATATTTTTGACTTTGCAGGTGGCCCTAGTGGTAAAGAACCTGCCTGCCAATGAAGAAGATGCAAGAGATGTGGGTTTGATCCCTGGGTTGGGAAGATTCCCTGGAGGAGGGAATGGCAACCCACTCCAGTATTCTTGCCTGGAGAATTCCATGGACAGAGGAGCCTGGTGGGATACAGTCCATGGGGTAACAAAAAGTTGGACACAACTGAGCATGCACATACATATTTACTATGTATTGAGGCTGGCCAGTTTAAGGATTATAGAAATACTGCCCAGATATCTTTTTCAGTCTCTCAGCAGGTTTATACCCCATGATGCTGCTGCTAAGTCACTTCAGTCATGTCCGACTCTGTGTGACCCCATAGATGGCAGCCCACCAGGCTCTGCCATCCCTGGGATTCTCCAGGCAAGAACACTGGAGTGGGTAGGTCAAACATAAATGGCATACCTACCTTCTCCACGTCGACCATGCCTATGTCAGACATTTCTAATCAATCCTAGCAAGATTTCCCATCAATTTCCCTACCCTTTTCTCTTTTTTTTTCCTACCCTTTTTATAAGCACAGTCCTCACGACAGCAGCTTTTAATCAATGGAGTTTGGCCTACTGATGAAACCCTTTAGCCATCTTGCTGGCTATTCTTGCTTTCCCATGCTGGCTGCCTGACTTCCCGATGGTCAAACAAAGCTGTCTCCAAAGCAGATGGGTGGTTTTCTTAAAGCACAAGGCACATGGCAAACAGAAGCTGGTTCACTTCCTCCATCAGCTGGCTTCACAATGAAAAAGCACAGTTGAGCTTTTTATGGGTTTGTAGTCCTTTCCCTCTTGAGCCCACAGAAGAAGGGAATGAGAAAATGTGATAAAGCAAGGGAAGAAAATCACCTAATTAAACTCAAACAGGTCCTAGGAAACAGAGGCTTAGAGAGGTGACAGAGCTGGTCCCAGGTGACAACGACAGAGCAGAATTCAAATCCAGTTCTGTTTCCAGGAACCGTTTTCATGCCTCAAAAGACAGCAACTAACCAGGAGGAAGGACAATGAGGACCCGGGTCCATCCCCATGCTGGAGGCTTCCTCTCCCCTCTCATCTCCTTCAGCTTTATTGAAGTGCATCCCTACATCCTCCGTAAGAACATATGTTTACAGCCAGTTGAAATAAGGCCAGTGGAAGACAGAAGCTCGATTCTCCCATCTGTTCCTTCTCTTCAGGAACCAGCAAGCGTGATTAAGATTCAAAGGTTCAGGTTGCAAGCCCACACCCAGGTGTCTGTAATCTTATCTTTTAAAGACAGTTAAATCCCATCCCACCAGTGTGAAGGGTGACTTTATTTCAAAAGAAACACGAAACATAGGAAAAAGTAAATACAAGAGCCTTCGATTCAACATTTTGGCAGATCCCTAAAAAATAGCTGCAGAGCTAGTACAGGGAGTCTGAACCTCTTTCCTCCATGCTGAGAATTACAAGCACAGCTGGCGCTTGTTGAAATTTTACCATGGGCCTGGTGATATGCTAGGAGTTGGACAGACACCATCTCATTAAATCTCTGGAACTATTTCTTAAATGGACACTAACATCACCTCAAATGAGGAGCCAGAGACAAAAAACAGTGAAATCACTTGTTCAGGACAGGTAGAAAGCAGTAGGAATGAAATGAAAGATGACTCAAATGACTCCAAAACCCATACTCAAATAATAACATTTATGGTTTTAGCAGACCAAGTTTCAAACACAAGGAGCTTATAGAGAAGAGGGTTTTCAAGAAGCACTAGCAGGCAGGGTGAAATGGAACAGGGATGGAAGGTAGGTCATACCAAGTTCATTACCAACTAGTTGACACTGTAGGTGTCATTTCTATCAGGGAATCCAGGGGGTAAGCTCAGAATGCATGTTTTATAGCCTGAATAAGCAATGTAGGGCCAGTATAGGGCCAGTCAGCCAAATCCGGCCCACTGCTTATTTTTATAAATAAAGTTTTATTGGAACACAGCCATGCCCATATGTTACTGTCTCTGGCTGCTTTCCAGCTAAAATGGCAGCTTTTGGTACTTGCAACAAAGACCATATGGACCCTTTATCCTAAAATATTTACTATATTTGGTCCTTAGTTGGAAAATACTTGCCAACCCTGATCTCAAGACATTCTTGAGAGGCAATAATGATGGCATATTTGCACACCAAATCCTAAGTCACACATTGAAGATTGCCGGGGGAAGGGCACACTTCCAACCTGGCATCAGTGTGGGCAGAGTTGGCTCTAGAGGCTCCACAAAGACACCTGGCAAAGACAAGACAATTCAAAATGGTAACTACTCCCAGGAGTCAGGGAGGGTGGGCACCAACAGCCTCGGCTACAAAAGCAAACTTGTAAGTTGCCAACTGGGAGCCAACAAGCCACAGATTTTCTTTGTTTTAGCCATCCACTGTTTTCCAAAACTGGAATAGTAGAAAATTTTTTATTTAAAAAATCAAAATAACCATCCTTTCCTTAAAAGTCAGAAAATCTGAGGACTTTCCTGTTGCTTCAGTGGTTAAGAATCCTCTATGCAATGCAGGGGACATGGGTTCGATCCCTAGGTGGAGAACTAAGATTCCACATGCTGCAGGGTGACCAAGCCTTAGCACTACAATTAGAGAGTCCCCCAAAAGTGAAAGTGTTAGTAGTTCAGTCATGTCCAACTCTTTGCGACCCTAGGGACTGTAGCCCACCAGGCTCCTCTGTGTATGGGATTTCCCAGACAAGAATACTGGAGTGAGTTGCCATTTCCTCCTCCAAGGGATCTTCCTGGCTCAGAGATTGAACCCGTGTGTCCTGCATTGCAAGCAGATTTACCACTGAGCCACCGGGGAAGCCCATATGCAGCAACAAAAGATTCCACATGATGCAATGAAGACCCTGCATGCTGAGACTTAAGAGCCCACAAGCCAAAAACAACAACGGCAACAAAAATCAGAAAATCTGACGCTATTGGGTCTCCATCCATGTAGGACCTTTTAGAAATGGCATGTGTTGTCCAGGGGATTAATTGACCAGCTCTGATGGATTATGGGGCTTCCCAGGTGGCTCTAGTGGTGAAGAACCCATCTGCCAATGCAGGAGACATAAGAGATGAGGGTTTGATCCTTGGGTCGGGAAGATCCCCTGGAGGAGGGCATGGCAATGCATTCTAGTACGCTTGCCTGCAGAATCTCACTGACAGCAGAGCCTGGCAGGCTACAGTCCCTGGGATTGCAAAGAGTCGGACATGACTGAAGTGACTTAGCATGCACAATGGATTAAATTAACTGCCTGGCCCTAGGTAAGCATCAGAGTTTGAACATAACACCACCATCATAATAGGCTAAAAGAGGTTACATGACTCTCCCGAAGGATATGTGACAAGTCAGTGACTGAGATGACTTGCTGCCCGGGAACTTTGCTGCCTGTTTCCTGTCCCAAGCAGTCTAAGGTCACAGCTCCCTTTTGTCCACATGCTCATTTCCATGTCCTATGCCCCCACCTGTGGGTGACCCCAGTAAAAGGTCTCTGGGTGGAGAGCTGGCCTCTGCTCTGTCCTCACAAACTCTGAATAATGTATTAGTGAACATGAGATGAGAAATGTTAAGAAAAGAATGAATGTTGCTAAAAGTCGTGACCCTTCTCACCCAGGAGGAACAAAGAGTGCTTAATACAGCATTCAGCCACCTCTCTGTTGGCCTTCAGGCTCACAGACAGAAGAGCTGAGAGCTGCAAATTTGTACCCACCCGGGGATCCGTCATTGCCAATCAATTGGATTTGCTAATTGGAGTCTGACAAATCATATCCATAGTCCTCTATCTCTCTCTTTTTTTTTTTTTTTTTCCGCTAGTTTGCATGGATGAGACACACCCATACAAGGGAACTATGGTGATGAGGGTTTATCTGAGTATACGAAGGACAGAAAGCTTGCACAAGAAACCACATACTGAGCCTTGGAAATAGTTTGGGTTTTAGCACTCTTGAGACTGGAATGTGTAGGCACAATGCCAGACTAAGGTCTAGGAAACCCAATCTCTTAATGCATACATCTCCTAAAAGAAGATTTCCAAAATACATCAGAAACTGCGCACTTGTTGCTACCACTCTGATCCAAGCCCTCATTATCCACAAGGAGGGTGAGGGTGACACCAAGCAGGAGTGTGGCCTTAAATAGGGTCTAGCTTTGCCCTGATCCAAAAGCTCGGATAGGTTTGGGGCTCTGTAGAGTAAAATGTTCTGTAGGATTTCCAACCACACTGCCCCCCACCACAAACACACACACACACATACAGAGCTTTCCAGGTGGTTCAGACAGTAAAGAATATGCCTGCGATGCAGGAGACATGGTTCAATCCCTGGGTCATGAAGATCCCCTGGAGAAGAGAATGTCTACCCCACTCCAGTATTCTTGCCTGGAGAATTCCATTGACAGAGGAGGAGCCTGGAAGGCTACAGTCCATGGGGTTGCAAAGAGTCAGACATGACTGAGTGATTAACACTTTGAAGGCAAAAGGGAACTAGATCAGTCATGGACTTCCGGTTGTTCTGCTGCAAGGGCAGTGTTATCTCTTAGGCAAGGTGGGTCAAACTCATTTTGCCAGGGGCAGTTTGCCACAAAGTGGGCCACTGGAAACCACTGGCAACCAACAAGCATGAAATCTGGAGGTTGGATGAGCCAGATCAGTAAAGGGGCTCTAGTCTGGTTACCAGAGCATCCAGTAGAAAGACAATGATGGACCTTACTTCCAGCTTCTTCTGTAGGGTGCTGGGTAAGAACAGCTTCGTGGAATCCAGTTTGCTTTGTTCAGCCATGAAACACATCACAAAAGTGGATGGCAATTTTTGAGCTTCCACCTTGAACTTGTGAATTCTAAAGGAAATCAGTCTTGAATACTCATTGGAAGGACCAATGCTGAAGCTGAAGCTCTGATACATTGGCCACCTGATGCGAAGAGCTGACTCATTGGAAAAGACCCTGATGCTTGGAAAGATTGAAGTCAGAAGGAGAAGGAGATGACAGAGGATGAGATGGTTGGATGGCATCACCGACTCAATGCACATGAGTTTGAGCAAGCTCCAGGAGTTGGTGATGGACAGGGAGGCCTGGCGTGTTGCAGTCCATGGGGTCACAAAGAGTCAGACACAACTGAGTCACTAAGCTGACCTGAACCTTGAACTTGACAGTAAGCCAGGGTTGCGTCCGCTGGCATGCTTCAGACTGTTGGCACCACACTGTGACCACCCAGAAAGACTGTCCTCGTCAAAAGCCACTGAAAGTCAGCCATCACCCTTGATTGTGGCTTGGAGGCATTATCTAGGGACTACTTGATTTTTTTTTTTTTTCCTCTGTAGAGAGGCTTTGCCTCTCAAGAGAATCCCTAACTGGTCATTAGTTCTCTTGAGAATCCCTAGTCTTAAGCTTATACATAATTCAGACATCACATCCTCCTCTTCATCTCATCCAGCCTTCAACACTGCCCTGTCATCCCCCGCAGCCCTAAAATGTCTACTGTATCTTGATCACCAAATAGCCTTGAGACGAGGGTGCTGCTAAAACACTAAAGCTTATTTGGTCCATTAAACCCTCCTTCATACTGGATGGGTATGAAGCCTTTTACCTCTTGGTAACAATTACCACTTTTCTCACACCTACCAGACCAATCTCATTGTCCACATCCATCCACCCTTCCTTGCCATCAGCTCTATCTCTATGATAGAGCCACTTTCTGGAAAAGTCTGCTCTTAGAACACCTGACAGGTATGGAGGGAAACAAAAGGGGGTCATTGAACAGGATAGCAGAGTTCTTGCCCAAATTTCAAGTCTACTGGGGGAAGAGAGGCAAGAACTTTCAAGAAATTCACTAGCCCCAACCTATACTGGCAAGGGAGAATGAATCTAATGACATTTCTATCATATGAGAGAGGCTTTTCATGCAGAGGTTAAACTTTTCTAATTTTACAAAGGAGAAAACTGAATTTCCACATGGCTGCGTTTCTTGTTAGAAGCCATACAACGTTAAATAAATAAATAAGGCTCATCTGAATCCAGCTCTCTCTGCCTCTGTAAACTGGGAGCTTCATGTTACATCGAATAATGATGGCACTGATTAGACAGCTGCTGCAGACACCCTTCAAAAGACAGAAAAAAAAAAGGATAGGAGGGAGATTCCCCTGGCAGTACAGTGGTTGAGCCTCTGTGCTTCTGCAAGGAACATGGGTTCAATCCCTGGTCTGGGAACTAAGATCCTGAATGCTGCACACTGAAGCCAAAAGAAAAGAACGAGAAAAAAAAAGATAGGGGAATACATAAAATGAGAGAATATTTCAAAGAAGATTTGATTTTATATTTAAATATTGATATAAAAATTCTTGATTTAAATACATGGCTACACACTCACATACAAGGTTTCTGAATATCCACCCCCCCCCCTTTTTTTTTTGCCTCTCTCCAAGAGAATGGATGAGATTTAGGGGAATTTCATTAAAGGTTGGAAGAATTATTCTTCCTCTCATCAATGTTTACCTTCATCAGTTTTTGCTGTGTGGACAGAGAGGAGATTAGGGGAGCTTTAGTGGTTCCTGAGTCATTAAGTTCTGGGAATTGTCTGAGGAAGAGATGGACAGCATCACTTTTGAGCCTTGGCTTTGAAAGACATCAGAGATTTCAGCTTGGCCACAGCAACTCATAGCAGCCCCTTCCCCCAAAAGGCAATAGGGACCCCAGCCCTCAAACTTTTCTCCTTGTTCTACCTTAAAAAAAATGCTACGTAAGGTAAAAATTATGCCAACTTTAAATATTACCCATGCCATTTTTACTGTCTCATTTAAACAGGAGTTTTGATTAAATAATATATTTATGGAGTGGAATTCAGTAATAGGCAGTAAATTACCAGGACCCTTGACGTTTATCTTCTACCACGTACATGAAATCCTCTTAATGAAAAACTCTAAAACCTGGTTTAAATTCCACGCAGAGCAGAGCACATTCGTTAATCTAGATAAAGATAGATGTTTATGATTTATATAGTAAACATCTATTTTATACATATATAAGAAGCTAAGTAAAACTCTGGACAAAGTTCTGCATTATGTTGTGACTCTGGCTGATTTAGTTTGTTGTCATTTGAAACAAAACTGGCCCAGAATAACGGCAGTATCCTTGCCTGGGAAATCGCATGGACAGAGGAGCCTGGAAGGCTATCGTCCATGGGGTCTCCAAGAGTCAGACATGACTGAACCACTAAACAACAACATTGGCTCAAGTTACACTCAAGATCAGGATATTTGATCACAAAATGAAGAAAAAGCTATGCTTTTCATATATCAAGAATCAAAATTTAATATTTAAGCTAGATTTACTTCCCATGAAAAGAGCATGCCGGTGGTAAGGAGGTCTGAATTTTCCTTTCAGCTATGCCATCTGCCAGTGGTGTGGGGCTGGCAGGTGGCTAAATATCTCTGGACCATGGTTTCCTCGGCAATCAGAGGGTGGGAAAAGGACAAAATCCCTTCGAGCACCAATGATCCAGAGCTCACACGTGTCGAGATAGACCTTCAAGAAAAGTAACTGTGAGCAAAGTAACAGCGCATCCCAGGACAGAATCCCCATTCCCCACTGCCTGTCCTCCAACTCAGGACCCAACTGAGTATTCAGGTAAACAGTCCCACTGAACATCCACACATAAGCAGGAGAAAAACAGAGAAGAAACAAAGCAACATTAACTGACTGTCCAGTAATTCCAGAGGGTTGGGCGTGTATCTCAGTCAATCTTTACAGTATATCCCTATATCATGGGTGAGACTCAGCGATGTTAGGAGCCACCAGTAAAAATGATGACAAGAAGAGCAAAAGAAATCACAATAGTAACAGTAATAATAGGTATATTTTCTGGCGCCTTAGTATTATCTGGGATTAACAGATACATACAACTATATATAAAATAGAGAAACAACAAGGACCTAATGCATAGCACAGGAAACTATATTCAATATCTCATAATAAGCTATAATGGAAAAGCATCTGAAGAAGAATAGATAGATGTTTATATATAACTGAATCAGGCTTTCCCAGTGGCCCAGTGGTAAAGAATCCACTTGAAATGCAGGAGACAGGGGTTCAATGCCTGGGTCGGGAAGATCCCCTGGAAGATAGGCTACCTACTCCAATATTCTTGCCTGAAGAATCCCATGGACAGAGGAGTTTAGTTGGCTGTGGTCCACAGGGTCACAAAGAGTCAGACATGACTGAAGCAACTTAACATGCGCACATAACTGAATTAAGCTGCTCTAAGCTGAAACTCCAGTACTTTGGCCACCTCATGTGAAGAGTTGACTCATTGGAAAAGACTCTGATGCTGGGAGGGATTGGGCGCAGGAAGAGAAGGGGACGACAGAGGATGAGATGGCTGGATGGCATCACTGACTCAATGGACGTGAGTCTGAGTGAACTCCAGGAGTTGGTGAGGGACAGGGAGGCCTGGTGTGCTGCGATTCATGGGGTCGCAAAGAGTCGGACACGACTGAGCGACTGAACTGAACTGATACCTGAAGTAAACTCAACATTGTAAATTAACTTTTTTTCAATTAAGAAAAAGATACAGCATAGAGTTCAGAATTTAGGATTCATCAGATTCATACCCTATCTCTAGCTGCTTGTCTTTTTTTTTTTTTTTAATTATTAATGTGATGTTATCCTCTCTCTGGAACTTAGTTACTGTATTGATAAAATGAGAGGTAAAAGTCATATTTGCCTAACGGTGCTACTTACTGTGTATACTATCTATGCATGTCAAGTGCTTAGACCACAGCGTGTGGGAAACAATAAAGCATAAAGATTATAGCTCTTAATATCCCCAAATCATTTCACATTGCAGCACACAGAGTAGGGAGTCAATCAGTCAATGTTGAATGAAGGAAACATAGGATAGTAAAAGGAGGAACTCTAACAAAATTGAATCCAATTAGATATTACTGAAATTTCACAAAGCCACAAACAAGTTATTTTTTTTTTTGTTTGCATTCATGCATCCTCTCGTTAAGAGTCAGTTCAACAACTTGGTAATTAAAACAAATATCTTGCATTTCCAATGAACTTAGTGGCACAAAACGGAAGGCAATTACTCAATTCTGATTCAGGCTGAATATGTAGCGTGCCTTAATTTATTCTAATTTAATATTCAGAAGAATATCCTTAAGGTGATATCCTTCCATAGCTCACAACGACTGCAACACACCAAATTAAGGCCAGCATCCATCAAGTGCAGGGGAGCTGAACCCCCAGAGCAGAAAGCAAACCTCAGATCTGAGGAAACGCCCGGAGTCAGCCTGGCACGGGCAGAACACCCTTGTGCATTGAGAAGACACCCTCCTGCCTTCATCCAAACTGAGCTCATTAACCCCTCAATATGCAATCATGCCCGAGTGTAAGCAAAGCAGACATATTTACACATCGGCCAGATTGGTCCCCAGTCACACAAACCCAAGGGCTCCATTAGGAGCTGATGTACAGAATAGCATCCTTCCTGTCTAGGATCCAGACCAGAGATACCCCTTCCCATTGGATCCTGCACACACTTGTAGAATGCCCTGGAGACAAGCCCGCTCCCTGCTTGCCAACCCTCCTAGCCTCCTCTATGGGCATTTTACATTCTTCCCATTAAAATAAGGCTGACATTTCACTTGGCTGCCACTTTCTCAGAACTGCTGAAGATCCTTTGAATACAGTGGGTCAAATTCAAGAATAAAGTGTCCTCAAAGAGTGTGTGTGTGTGTGTGTGTGTGTGTGTGTGTATGTGTGTGTGTGTGAGATGGGGATAAGGTGTGTGTGTATACTAAGTTGGTTCAGTTGTGTCTGACTCTTTGCAACCCCATGGACTGTAGCCCACCAGGCTCCTCTGCCCATGGGATTCTCCAGGCAAGAATACTGGAGTGGGTTGCCATGCCCTCCTCCAGGGGATCTTCCTGACCCAGGGATTGAATTCACTTCTCTTTCGTCTCCTGCATTGGCTGGCAGGTTCTTTACCACTAGCACCACCTGGGAAGCCTTGGGGATAAGGCAGGCATTGCCAAATATTCAAAGATGGCAGGTGATTGCAAATATTGATCAACTGTCTGCATGCTCAGTCACTCAGTTGTGTCCAACTCTGAGGGACCTCATGGACTGCAGCCCACCAGGCTGTTCTGTTTGTGGAATTTTCCAGCCAAGAAGACTGGAGTGATTTGCCATTTCCTTCTCCAGAGGATCTTCCCGACCCAGGGATTGAATCCAGTCTTCTGTGTCTCCTGCAGTGGCAGGCAGATTATTTACCACTGAGCCACTTGGGAAGCATATATGATGAGTTACCTATGACTGTGAGACAAATTACTCTAATACTTTGAGTGGCTTAAAAGAACAATAATCATTTATTATCTCATGGTTCCTGTGGGTCAGGAATTCAGAAAGAACATAGTAGACAGATGGACTTGAACCTTGCTTTAACCTGTTAGGGATCTCAGGTGGAAGACTTAAGGCTTGTGGCAGAGAACTGGAATCCCCTGGAGGTTTGGTTGAGCTCAGAGGACTTATTTCTAAGGTATCTTACATGAGGGCAAGTTGGGGCTGGCTGTTGGCAGGAGGCCACAACTCCCCCTCACAAGCTCTCTCCACAAGCTGCCTGAGGACCCAGGTACCACACATCTTTCTCTGAGATTTTTGCTGGATACCAAGGTAATGAGGGCACTTTCCAGGTGGTGCTAGTGGTAAAGAATGCACCCTGCCACGCAAGAGATGTAAGAGACATGGGTTCGATCCCTGGGTCAGGAAGATGCCCTGGAGGAGGGCACGGTAATCCACTCCAGTATTCTTGCCTGGAAACTCCTATGGACAGAGGAGCCCAGGGGGACTACAGTCCACAGGGTTGCGAGGAGTCACACCGAAGCGACTTAGGACTCAGGCAAGGTGATGATACATAGCATTTCTCAATTTCTCCTAATATTGTTTTTTTTTTTTTTAGCTTACTTTTAGAATTGTGTAACGTGTACACAATCCAAATTTACCATTTTCTCCATTTTTAAGTGCACAGTCCTATGGCATTAAGTAAATGCACATTGGTGTACAACCATCACCATCATCCATCCCAGAACTTTTTTTTTTTGATTTTGCAACACTTAAACTCTGTACCTACTTAACAGTAACTCCCACCCCCGCTTCTCCTGGTCCCTGACAGTCACCATTCCACTTTCGACTATTAACTTGACTACTCTATGTCCCTCATATAAATGCACTCATACAGTATCTTATCTTTTTGTGACTGGCTTATTTCCCTCAGCACAAGGTCTTGATGGGTCTTACCTGCTGGAAGATGTGTCAGAATCACCTCCTTTTTTAAAAGCTGAATAAGATCCCATGGTATGAATACAACAGTTTGTTCCTCCACTGATGAACACGAGCTGTTTGACCTTGTAACTACTGTGAATAACTCTATTATGCACAGGGGATCTCTTTGAGATGCTGATTTCAGTTCTTTGGGGTATGTATCCAGAAGTGGAATCACTGGATCATACAATAATTTTTTTTTCTTTTTTCCTTTTTCTTTTTTTTTTTTGAGGGGCAACCATACTGTTGATATTCCCACCAGCAATGCACAGGTATTTCAATTTCCCCACGTCTTTGCCAACGCTAATTTTCAGTTTGTCTCTGTTTTTGTTTTATAATGGCCATCCTAATGAGTATTAAGGGATGTCTCACTGTGGTTTTGATTTGCATTTTCCTAAGTTAGTGAAGTTAGTGATGTTGAGCATCTTTTCAGGTGCATATTGGCTATTTGCATATTTTCTTTGAGAAAGGTCTATTCAAATTCATTGCCCATTTTTGATTCAAGTCGTCTGCCGATGTTGCAGTATTTTAGTTCTCTATTGTAAGGGGCATTAATTCTTGGTCAGATATGCGATGTTATCTCTTTTCCCCTCTTCATCTCTTTCATTCAGAGTAAGAGACAGATGGTGAGACTCTTATTACTCAAGAGCAGGCAGTTAACCAGGATGACTGCCTGAGGGAGATTTCCTTTGGGAGAAAGGGGACTGAGCAAGTGATATCCATCCCGTGGGGCTCCTGGGAACCAGGCCTTTGTATCCCTGGTTTCTGCGATTACAGGAAACAGCCTTTATTCAGCCCCCATGACCTTCCCTGAGTTCTGATGGGCAGATTCAAGTAGCGATTAGAGACTTAGGGACAGGAGGGGATATGAGACTGGGGAGAAACAGTCCAGAGCAGCTTTGGGGCAAGGTCCTGTCTCCCCATCAACAGATACAGGATCTTTGAGCTGTTTTGCAGGTACGGAAACCCCCTCCAGGTGGGAGAAGTTAATGAGGGTATGGCTGCCCACAAGCATGCAGACCCCCAGATGAGCTGGACCTGAAGGTCGATGATGCTGACTCCTTACCTCACCACCAACCCATCAGAAGAATGTGCACAAGTCGATCATGCCCTCTTTGAACAACTGCTATAAACCTTCTCACTAGCCTCCCCTCCTTGGGACATGTGGTTTTGAGGGCATTAGCCTGCTGGGTCGCCCTCTACCTGGCAAAGTAACACAGCTATCCTCTTCTACTTCACCAACACTTTGTCTCTGAGATTTGATTCAGCACTGATGTGCAGAGAAGCTGAGCTTTCGGCATCAGAAGGATGCTGACGGAACCAGAGAGAGATCTCACGTTCTGCTCCACACCGTCCCCACCCCCACCCCCCTTCCTGGACAGATCGGCAAGAATCAGCTTGATTACCTACAAAGCACAAGCTAAGAAACACACAGTGAGTGTTTTTTTTTTTTTTTTTTTTATTCCATTTTCCATTCCCCATAATAAGGACTTAAAGCAGTGTTTTAAAAATGTAGGTCAGAATAAAAAGAGATTTAACTTTTAATGTTTGAATTAAAACAGCATGAACAACTTCTTTGAATACAATAAAAAAAGAAAAAAAAACCTATAGGATATTCCCTGAAACAATCATTTCTAACTATTTTCCTCTGCATTTCATAAATAATAAATGTGTTAAAAAATAACCCCGTAGTAACACATTCTCTAATATACTAGTTATGCAAGCTAGATATAACTCTAAGAATCCCTAAATGTGAGAAAAATTGAATTTGGTGGGACTTTTTTTAAGCTAAAAATTAAATTTCCCTGGCACCACGCAGACCTTTTCCCTCACAGCTATAGTCATAACTGGATTTTTAAGCCTTCTGAAAACATTGTGGTTTGCAATAAAGCAAAACACTGTCTCAAAAACTGCTTAGAATACAGAAAGCACACGTTTTGATGTATACCAGAGGGTCACCGTTTACCCGGTGGAGGCAGGGAAAAGGCTTGTGGTTGACATCTTGAGAAGTGTGACTGACTTGCCTTGGGACTCAGACTACACCCCCTTAATTCATATGAATTAAAAATATGAGCTTCATATTTTCAAGTTACCAGTAAAGTGGTTTTCTCAGCATTCTACCCCTATTTCCACCCTTAGCACCACTTCTCTATGATGAAAATGAGGAGCCATGCAGTGGTAAGAACACACTTGGCTTCCAAGCACGGGATGTGCTGGCGCTGAAGGTAGTGGGGTGTCCAGGAGAGGAGATGCTTAATAAAGTATTGAAGGGCTACAGTGTGCTCATGGATAAAACACTAGACTGGGGACAGGGGGAAGCAAGCTGCTTTCCTGGCTGCCCCCTTCCCGTCCGCTCGCTTGGAACTCAGTCATGTGTATGCAGGCAAGTCTGCTGCTCTGTGAACATCTTTCCTTCACAATGACATAAGGTGACATCTGCTTGGGGGACTTGATGCCTCATTGTCTGGCAACAGATGCTCCACTGGGCTACACTTCCAAGCTTCAGGTGTGATTATGGTGGCAGCAATGGTGATGATGGTGGTGTAGTAGTGATGATGATGGTGGTGACGATGCTGATGATGACGGTGATGCTGGTGATGATGGTGGTAGTGATGGTGGTGACGATGGTGATGCTGGTGATGATGATGGTGGTGGTGATGGTGGTGACAATGAGGATGGTGGTGATGATGATGGTGTGGTGGTAATGATGGTGGTGGTGACAGTGATGATGGTGGTGATGATGATGGTGTGGTAGTGATGGTAGAGATAATGGTGGTGACGATGGTGGTGACGATGGTGATGATGGACATAATGGTGGTGATGATGGTGGTGACAATGGTGATGGTGGTGATGATGGTGTGGTGGTAATGATGGTGGTGGTGATGATGATGGTGGTGATGATGGTGGTGACAATGGTGATGATGGTGATGATGATGGTGTGGTAGTGATGATGGTGGTGATAATGATGGTAGTGACAGTGATGATGATGGTGATGGTATTGATGGTAGAGATAATGGTGGTGACGATGGGTGATGATGGTGATGATGGAGATAATGGTGGTGATGATGGTGGTGATGATGGTAATGGTGGTGATGACGATGGTGTGGTGGTAATGGTAGTGGTGACGGTGATAATGATGATGGTGGTGATGATGGTAATGGTGGTGATGACGATGGTGTGGTAGTGATGATGGTGGTTATAATGATGGTAGTGACAGTGGTGATGGTGGTGACAATGGTGATGGTGGTGATGATGATGATGGTGGTGATGATGATGGTGTGGTGGTAATGGTGGTGGTGATGGTGATGATGGTGGTGATGATGGTGATGACAATGGTGATGGTGGTGATGATGATGATGGTGTGGTAGTGATGATGCTGGTGTGGTAGTGATGGTAGTGACGGTGATGATGATGGTGATGGTAGTGATGGTAGAGATAATGGTGGTGATGATGGTGATGATGGAGATAATGGTGGTAATGGTGGTAGTGATGGTGATGATGATGGTGGTGATGATGGTGATGGTGGTGATGATGATGGTGTGGTAGTGATGATGGTGGTGATAATGATGTTAGTGACGGTGACGATGATGGTGATGGTGGAGATAATGGTGGTGATGATGGTGATAAAGGTGGTGGTGGTGGTCAATGGCTGATGTTTTTTTTTATTATTTGTTATTGCTTCGTTCTGTTTGAGTGTATGTGTGTGTTCATACTGGATAAAAAAATAAGAAAAGCAAATAATTTGAAATGATGACATACACACACACACAACTGTTACTGATTGGTGGTCTTTACAGGTTTTTTACTTCCCATTTTGACCTCATGCTTCCTTAATCATTTGGGGGCTATTTTCTGAAGACTCTTGAAATGAAGGCAATTTCACTAGAGATCTTGGAAGCTACAGGTAACTGTCCAACACATTACTGATTCCAAGGAATTTATGATCTCCTTGGGCCAACAAGGTTGCCCTAGATAAAATGATTAGGGAAGACAAGAGTGTGCATAATTAACCCATTAAAGCAGTCTTGTTTCTGCATTCAAGGTTCTCTCTTCAAGTGTGCTCTGAGTTCTATGCTTCAGCTCACTTTTCATTATCTGACAACAATCTCTGCTCTAGAAGTGTCCCCTGCTATGTCACTTCAGTCATGTCTGACTCTGTGTGACCCCATAGATGGCAGCTCACCGGGCTCCCCCATCCCTGGGATTCTCCAGGCAAGAACACTGGAGTGGGTTGCCATTTCCTCCTCCAATTCATGAAAGCAAAAATGAAAGTGAAGTCGCTCAGTCGTGTCTGACTCTTCGAGACCCCATGGACTGCAGCCTACCAGGCTCCTCCGTCCATGGGATTTTCCAGGCAAGAGTACTGGAGTGGGGTGCCATTGCCTTCTCCAGAAGTATCCCCTGCTGGCTGCAAAAATCAAGACTACTTCTTTCTCTTTTCCTCCCTCCCTCTTCTTCCAGGCCACCTCCACCCCAATCCAATCCTTCATGACCTGGGCTGTGAGCTTTTTAAAATCCTCATGCCCAGGGATACTCTGACGAGTTAAATCACAATCTTTGGGGGACAGCAGCCAGGGATCAATCTCTTTGAACACTCCCCATGCGATGTCAGTGTACAGTCAACGCTGAGAACCCTATCTGCACATGTGAAGAATGATGCCATCTGCTAAAGGGAGTGAAAGCCACAGAGTAAAGAGCAACTCCCCATGAGCTGGGGGTTCCAGTGAAGAGGGGAAAATCATAAATCTAGAGTTTGGGGTGGTGGTGAGGCGCCACAGCAGGAAACAAGGGCTCAGCAGGACACTATAGGAAACTACACGTATTGTATATTAGCATTACACAGTGAGTCATGTCATTCATAGCATTAGACAGTCTGTTTCAGAATCTACACAGATCTATCAAATATATATGGAAATATACAATTATATATACAGTAATAAAAACTTTATAAAAATAAAAACTATCAAATATTTATAAAATATAAATTTATTTTTATAAATATAAAATACAACATGTTGTGGAATTACACAAACCTATCAAATATATATAATATAAAAATATAAAATAAATTTTGATCATACCTCGCAGATCTTACTTCCCCAACCAGGGGATCAAACCCATGACCTCTGCATCAGGAGCATAGAGTCCTAATCCTGGGCTGCCAGGGAAGTCCCTCTATATCCTCTGGAATTAAGTTTCTGGCTCTCCAATTTGGGCCAATTCAGAACAAGCTTTCACCTTGAAACTTCGATCTCCCAAGTCTTATGAGGGCTCTGAGTTACAAACATCACTAGTATTTCATAGGCAAATGAGGTTGTTTATCCAGTCCTCCCCTCAACACACACCTGGAAGTCAGGCACCATCCAAGGAAGCAAGGACACAGAAGTGAACAAAGCAGAAAGGAAGGAAAAACAGAAACCTCTGTGCTGGCTTTGGTCCTTTCAGAAAGGAAAAGGAAAAACATTTTTGCAAGAGATCAACCTACTAACATGAGGCTGAGATAAATAACTGCCTTTCACTGGACCTTGGTGGACTGGCAACATCAGTTAGACTGGAGAGTCTGTGTGTGTGTGTGTGTGTGTATTAGTTGCTCAGTTGTGTCTGACTTTGTGAACTCATGGACTACAGCCCACCAGGCTCATCTGTCCATGGGATTTTCCAGGCAAGAACACTGGAGTAGGTAGCCATTCCCTGCTCCAGGGCATCTTCCTGACCCAGGGATCAAACCCGGGTCTCCTGCAATTCCAGGCAGATTCTTTACCACCTGAGCTACCAGAAATTCAAACTCTTGAGCCCCACCCAGCCCTAGGGATGCAGAAATTCTCAGGGTGGGTCCACCAAGTCTTTTAGGTGATGCTCCAGCAAACTGGACTTTGAGAGTCCTTGGGATGGGAAGATAGAAAGGGTTCCGGGGAATTAGGTATTCAAGGGTTAATAACCAGGAGTGGTGGATTAGCATCTGCTTGGAAAGCTGGCTAAGTAGCTGTGAGAGGCCTGGGGGAGGGAAGAGGAGGGGGAACAATTGCATTCCAGCAACAACCAAAAGCACAGATTAACACATCCTGGGGGAATACCTGCCGGGAGGAAGCACGTAGTCTAAATGAAAAACAAAAATAAAAAAGGGCCACGTGGGTTTTTATTTATTTATCTGTTTATTTTTTTGTATCGGCCTGGAATAAGGAGCTTCAGCTTGAAATGCTACTTTTAAGAACACAAGGGACCCAGAAGAAGCGTTTAAACTGTGAGTCCCTGGGATGTGTATTCTCTTTTACCGGTTTTGAAAAGGAAGAAGAGCTAAGTGGCATCTTTATCTTAAATATGCACAGATGTTCCTTCAGACCACAAAGCTGTCCACTTTCAAGACAAAGAGAGCCCTGGGCTGCCTGCTGGAGAAGAGTACAGGCAAACACGACTCCATTATTTTTCGAATCCTCAGGATTGCCCCTCCCCCCCGCCCCCCTCCTCTCCCCCTGTGCAATTTTCCAAAAAGCCTCCCAGGCTTGCAGCCTCTCCAGTCACCGCAAGTGTCATCAACTTTATTTACCTACTGAACCAAATGTCTACATCTGACCAGGAGCCAAGGAAATTCTGAGACATGCCCAGTGATGAGGACCCCAAAAGAAAGTTGCTGCCTACAGGGTCCCCCATGACAAATCTCAGTACACAGAGGCATTGGCAATTCTGAATTAGGAGACTGTTTTGCTTTTGGTTTATAGACAAGGCAGAGAGATCTGACGTCCAGAATTTAAAGCTGTCTGTAGGAGGACCTCCCTGGCGGCCCACTGGTTGGGGCTTCATCTTTCAATGCAGGGGTTGTGTGGGTTTGATCCCTGGTTTGGAGAACTAAGATCCCACATGCCTCTTGGCCAAGAAACCAAAATATAAAGCATAATCAATACTGTAACAAATTAAATAAAGACTTTTTTCTAAAAAGAGTCTTTTGGTTATTTATGCAAAAATGAATGAATGAATGAAAATAAAATTACTTAGAGAAATAGAATTACAGATTTTTAAAAATTATACAGCTTCAAGAGCTCAGCACAAATCATTTGACCAGGCTTTATTTTATTCAAATTTGCAAAGAATCATGCCTACGGGAGAATATTCCCCATTCTTTGCTTGTCTGCCTGTGTTGGTGTGTATAAAATGAACTTTGATATACTTACTAAAAATACTTGATTATATACAAGCCCTTAATACATTCGAAAAGTGAAGTTGCTCAGTCGTGTCCTTTGCAACTCTTTGTGATCTAATGGACTATATAGCCCGCCAGGCTCCTCCATCTATGGGATTTTCCAGGCAAGAATACTGGAGTGGGTTGCCATTTTCTTCTCCAGGGGATCTTCCCCACCCAGGGATCTAACCCAGGTCTCCCGCATTGCAGGCAGACGTTTTAGTGTCTGAACCACCAGGGAAATCCGAATACATCCTAGGCTCTGTACTAAGCCTTCTGTGACCCCTATCTCATTCACAGAATAAAAACCAGTCGCTCAGTTGTGTCCAGTTCTTTGCGATTCCATGGACTGTAACCCACTAGGTTCCTCTGTCCATGGAATTCTCTAGGCAAGAATACTGGAGTGGGTTGCCATTCCCTTCTCCAGGGGATCTTCCCAACACATGGATCAAACCCAGGTCTCCTGCATTGCAGGAGGATTCTTTGCTGTCTGAGCCACCAGGGAAGCCCACCTCATTACTGATGCCCCCAAATACTTCTTGATAGTTACTCCTTGTCAGTGATGGCTTCTCACCTGAAGATCTGTCAGTGAATAAGACATCCACGTCCCTGACTTCGCGAAACTCATACTCAAGTTGGAAAGTGGAGGGGCTGAGGCAATGAAAAAGTACAGAGCACAGTCAGTGAAAAGTGCTAATGAGAAAAAGAACCTAGGGGAGGGGAATGGAGATGGGAATATTTATCATAGTAAGGCCAGGATGTTAGTACTTATGTTACATCTTTTTTTTTTTTTTTTCTGGAAAGTCTTTTGCCTAGAGCCATGTGGCTTGGAGGTGATGGAACCTTTATTTGAATCCAAAGCAAGATGCTTAATTATAGCGCTCTGATGTCTGTGAGACTGGCTCTTTCCCTGGTCCTCTAGTGCTTAAAAGCCTGGAAGGGAAGCCACACAGGGATGATGGGCAGAGGGTGTGCTGTCCTCTTTAGGCCCCTGCAGGCCCGGCCTCCATCCTCTGCACGCTGCTCCCTGCCCTGGAGAATGTTCTGCAGACATCGTACGGTGACCAGCTCCTTCCTGCCTGTTGGTTTGGATCAATGGGGAGTTCAGGAAAGTGAGGAGAGAGGAAGAGGAGGCCAGGGTATTTATTCCAAAGCTCATTTTAGGTCAGAGATTTTAGGCTGTCTCTTCTTGATTTCTGGGAACCAGGAACCACTCTCTCTCATTGTCCCCTAGGCTTAAAGATGATAGCATCTTTTATTTGAATAGCTCAGGGTACTCACTCTTTCTGGTTTCCTTATACCCATAGATATATAAGCAGTCTATGTATTTAACTCTCCTTACATCATCTGATTTGTGAGTGGTATGGTTAGCCATCACAGACAATGGCCAAAAGGAAATACGGATGCATTGTTTAACATCACAGACACACACCCGGAGACGTGGATGTTCACATCTGGCTTTTATGTCACCTTTATCACATCATCCCTGTTGAGATGAAGGCTGCCTTCTTAATCTGTCTACAGTCACCCTGAAAAAAGTAAAAGTGTTAGTCACTCAGCCATGTCCTACTCTTTGTGACCCCATGAACTGTAGCCTGCCAGGCTCCTCTGTACACGGAATTTTTCAGGCAACAATACTGGAGTGGGTTGCCGTTTCCTTCCCCAGGGGATCTTCTTGACCCAGGGATTGAACCTGGGTTTTCTACATTGCAGGCAGTTTCTTTACTGCCTGAACCACCAGGGAAGCCCACAAGAGGGCAATTAGGGGAAAATGTGTCTACCTTCTCAGTGGCTTTCATATTTTCAGAGTGGTAGATGCTCTAAGGTTAACGTGGTCTGAGTTCACTCAACACTCTCCTGGCCCAGAGGGGCTATAAAATTTCCAAAAAAAAAAACCAGCCCACAGGTAAAAGAATCACAGGTTCATTTATCTCTTGAAATACAAGACAACTCTTTGCTGGGAATCCTAACACAGATGTGAGAAAATAAAGGATGTTAATTGTGGAAAAATAGTGCAAAGAAAAACAAAAATATTGGCAACCAGCCTGACATTCAGGAAGGGAGTTCTGCAGGCTGTTAGTGCAGACAGCAGAAGACGGCATTCACTGCCCTGTGATGGATGGATGGATAGATGGATGGATGAATAGATAGATACATGGGTGAATGGATGGATAGATGGATATATGGATGGGTGGATAGATAGATGCACGCATGGATGGATAGATAGACAGATAGATATACGGATGGATAGATGCATGGATAGATAAACAGATAGACAGATAATTAGTTTCTTTTTTCCAGTGCAAGGCTTGATGAAGCAAGCTACCATGACTTGTGAGATCTGAGTACCCCAACCAACCAGGGATTGAACCTAAGCCCTGGCCAGTAAAAGAAGTATGGAGTCTTAACCACTGGATTACCAGGGAATTCCCTTAAGTAAAGGATCATGTGATGAGGTCATCCTGCACTTCGGTGGGCCCTAAATTCAATGATGGGTGTTCTCAGAAGAAGAGGAGAAGATACACAGAGATGCAGAAGAAAAGGCCATGTGAAGATGGAGACTGGAGTAATGCGACCACAAGCCAAGGAATGTCAAGGATCAGTGGGAGCCACCAGGACCTAAGAGAGAGGATTAGAGCAGATCCTTCCTCAAGCTTCCAGAAGAAACTGACCATGATGACATCTAGATTTTGAACAAGTTGCCTCCAAGCCTGTGATGGAAGGCATTCCTTCTGCCCCATGCCACTCAGTTTGTGGCAATTTGTTACAGCACCTCCAGGAAAAGATACAAGCGGTCTGTTGGCCTTGCTGGACTTCCTCGAAGGCTCAGCAGTAAAGAACCCTCCTGCAATGGGGGAGCCTGTTGGGCTGGCGTCTATGGGGTCACACAGAGTCGGACACGACTGAAGTGACTTAGCAGCAGCAGCAGCAGCAGCAACGCCAAAGCGGCAGGAGACTTAGTTTCCATCCCTGTTGGAAAGATCCCCTGGGGGAGGAAATGGTAACCCACTCCAGTATTCTGGCCTGGAGAATTCTATGGACAGAGGAGCCTGGCAGGCTACAGTCCATGGGGTTGCAAAGAGTCAGACACGACTGAGTGACTTTCACAAGCTGTGTGATGTTGGGAAGTTTGCTATAACTTTCTGTGCATCATTTTTTTTTTTTTGTCTTCTATAAAATGCAGCTAATAATCAGACTAACCCCACAGGGGCTATTCTGAGGAATTGCTTTGAAGAAATTAATACACAGAAACTTCATGATAAATAGGAATCACTCAATAAGCATTTGTTGTTCATTTTAGAAGTCGTGTCCGACTCTTTGCGACCCCATGGACTGCAGCACACCAGGCTCCTCTGTTCTCCACTATCTCCCAGAGTCATAAAGTTGAGAAATGGTGTTTAAAACAGGACCCCTTTGAGCCAGTTAGAGTGTGTTCCTCCCTCTTTCCTTCCATCCCCTTCCCCTTCTTTTCACCACCTCTTACTTAAGAAAAGGACAAGTCTGCATTTGCTGCAATGAAAATACTTGTTTATTGATGGAGAATGACTATAGTCAATGTCCACATGTAACTGTGCCCGTGATTACTTAGTAAGCATTATATAAACGGGAAATTGCTGCTTCATCTTCTCTGCATTTGGAGGGCAGGGAGTAATTCCTTTGTCAAGAAGGGCCACAGAAGGTGGGATTCTCACTGAGAGCAAAAGAGGGTTTGGGAAAATAAATAAGTGCTTCATGCTCATGTCCCTGGTTACTCATTCATTAAATGATGCCTCTGGATGTCGGGAGGGAGTTACAACATGAAAGTTATGAATTGGGGTCCAGGAGACATTTATTTAATTAACAATTAATTTGATTGGATTTAAGATGGTTTTGCCCAGCATTTCGGAGAAGGCAATGGCACCCCACTCCAGTACTCTTGCCTGGAAAATCCTATGGACAGGGGAGCCTGGTGGGCTGCCGTCTATAGGGTCGCACAGAGTCGGACACGACTGAAGAGCCGCAGCAGCAGCAGCAGCAGCAGCAGCCTGGCATTTATGAAGTCATCCTATGGCCATAGTTTATCAGCATTAGCAGCTATTGGAATCACTTGGACAGCTTGATAAAGCTGCAGCTGTTTGTTAAGTCTCTTCAGTCATGACCAACTCTTTGTGACCCTATGGGCTGCAGTCCATGGACAGGCTCCTCTGTCCATGGGATTCTCTAGGCAAGAATACTGGAGTGGGTTGCCCTGCCCTCCTCCAGGGGATCTTCCCATCCCAGGGATTGAACTCACGTTGCCTGCAGCTCCCGCATCACAGCTGGAGTCCTTACCACTGAGCCACCAGGGAAGCCCACAACTGCACCAGCCCCAAAGTCAAATAATCTAATTCAGTAGGTCTGGAGTCCCCAGATCTCCAAGTTTGAAAGAATTTCTAAGTGGGTCTCCTGCAGATTACCCTGAGTCCTGCCTTGGGGAACAAAGCACTAGAACAGGGGTCCCCAGCCTCTGGGATCTAATGCCTGATGACCTGAGGTAGAACAGACGTAATAATAATAACAACAGGAAAAAAAGGACCCAATAAATGTAATACGCTTGAGTCATCCTGAAACTGCCCTCCAACCCCCGCCTTGGTACATGGAAAATGGTCTTCCATGAAACTGACCTAAAAGGTTGGGGACCACAACCCTAGGAGGATACCCAGGATGCCTGCATCCCTCTGAAGACTTGTGCCAGCTTCCTTTCCTCCCTGGTATTTTTCAAGGATTTCTGATAAAGGATGAAGCAAGGATGCTCTGCTGTGAGAAGCAGCTGATTGTCTGCAGCTCGGGGAAGGAGTGCACTGAGGTTGTGAAATATTTCCACCTGGGACGCGGAGGTTCCCGGCAAAGCAATAGAGAGAGTCTATTCATCAAATTGTGTACAGTCCCTACTTCCAGAAGAGCAAATTCAATCTGGGCTATCTTAGCCCTCGCCTGCGTGCAGAAGACAGGGAGGGAGCCTGTGTTAGCTCTCTCTCACTTTAATTCCAGGAGAGGGCTGCACTTAGGAAAATGAACATTATTAGCATTGATCTTCCTTTGGGGCAAAATATTTCTACTGTCGTGCTTCCTTCCTTTCAGATTTCAAAGAGGAGGAGACAGAAATGGATGTATTCCCCAAATGGAAGGCATCAAGGACGAGAGCATTTTTTAAATGTCTTTATACAATACAGAGTACATTCACATTCAGAAACTCTGTTTCATGTAGGATCCCCTATACTAGTTTTACCCAGACTGGGTTAGTTTCCAGGTACAATACCCTCTGTTGAGTTTGCTTGTAACAAATGAATACCCTAAAGATATCTTAACACAATGGAACAGGAGTCAGGATAGGCTCTTGGCAGCAAGAATAGGAACCAAAGCTATGATTGGGCTTTCCTATTCAAATACAAATCAAGAGAGAGATTCAGTCCTTCCTTAACTTGGGACCTTGAAAACTAAGAATCAAAAAATATTCACTTGCAAAAAAATAAATTAGTTGTTGGAAAGACAGAGAATATTCACTTGCAAAAAAAAAATTAGTTGTTGGAAAGATAGTCAGAATGCTAGTTTCTGGAGCTGCTGGTGGGTCAAACATGAGATGATGTACAACAGAAGTGACTGAATAGAATTCATCATGTGTCATGGAGAGGTAATGTCTAGAACTAGCAAGAAGCCCGTTCAGAATCTGGGAGTTGTCTTAAAGACTCGTGGAGGTTCTTGGAAAGAAATATTCAGTGGAAATTAACTTTTTCACCATGGGATGAGAGACGAAGGGGGTGATACTTACATTCTTTTTGCAGGCTGTTGCTGTTCGGTCACTAAGTTGAGTCCAACACTTTCTCAGCCCCGTGGGTTGTAGTCTGACAGGCTCCTCTGTCCAAGGGATTTCCCAGGCAAGAATACTTCCTTCTCCAGGGAATCTTCCTCACCCAGGGATCAAACCTGCATCTCTTGCATTGGCAGGTGGATTCTTTAACCACTGAGCCACCAGGGAAGCCCCTTTGTGGGCTGTATTTACTAATAATCAATCAATCAGCCACAAAGGATATATTGAATATAGACAATAAAAATGAGGCAAATCTGGCTTGGAATCTTGGGTCTACTCTTTATAATGACCTGGGAGAACCAAACCTCAATTTTTTTGATCTGTGAATTAGAGACAATATATATTCTCCAGTAGAAATACAATGTGAGGCACAGACACAATTTTACATTTCCAGTAGTCACAGCAATAAAAAAGTAAATAAGGAACAGGTAAAATTAATTTTAATGGTGTGCTTCATTTAGCCAGATATTATCAAAATTTTATCATTTCAACATTCAGTTAATATGAACATGGTTCATAGATATTTTTCTTTTTTATATTAGGTTTTGAAATCTGGTTTGTAGTTTACACAAATAGCACATCTCAGTTTGGAACAGTTTCAGTTCAAAGTGCTCAAGATCCGCAAGGGGCTGGTGGCTCCTATATGGGACAGTGTAGATTAACTGCATTACTCTGCATACTAAAAGAAATTGGGCATATAAAATATTTTTATCAGTATAGCAGGTATGTGATAAATAGTTGCAATTATTTATTATTATTATTATTAGCACTCATGTGTGCAGCAAAAGTGGAGAGAACTATAAAGCTTTCTCAAAGGACGATATCAATATGGGATTGACAAAATGTTTAGTGGTCCAAGCCAAAATAATGGCCACAAAGGCAATGGATTGAGTTTCGGTGAAACTATATATTTTCAGCTTTTAACTTTAATAGACTCTATTAGTGTCTATATCTTCATTTATACTGCTATATTATACCATACAACATAACTATGAAAATTATCAGTATGCACATAATTTATCCCTTTCATTTTTCAACTGAAAGTGCGACAGTCAAAGGAGGGCAAAATCATGAGCCAGATACAAACCTAAACTCAGTTTTCAAGGATGGGAAAGATTTGAGTGGGCAGAAAAGAAGCTGGAAGGAAATACAGTATAAGTGGTGGTCTGTAAGTAGGAATTGGCATAACTGAGGCAGCTGAGAATTGTGGCAGGTTGTATTCCAGGTCACAATCAGGAAACATTGTGATGAAAGTGCTGCTGCTGCTGCTGCTGCTAAGTCGCTCAGTCGTGTCCGACTCTGTGCGATCCCATAGGCGGCAGCCTACCAGGCTCCCCCGTCCCTGGGATTCTCCAGGCAAGAACACTGGAGTGGGTTGTCATTTCCTTCTCCAATGCATGAAAGTGAAAAGTGAAAGTGAAGTTGCTCAGTTGTGCCCGACTCCTTGCGACCCCATGGACTGCAGCCCACCAGGCTCCTCCATCCATGGGATTTTCCAGGCAAGAGTACTGGAATGGGTTGCCATTGCCTTCTCCAGTGATGAAAGTACAAGAAAATAAAAGCCAGGCTGGTTCATGGTGTTACAAAACAGAACGGCTTAAAAGAATGCAGAGTTCCAAAGAATAGCTAGGAAAGAAAGCCTTCCTCAGTGATCAATGCAAAGAAATAGAGGAAAACAACAGAATGGGAAAGACTAGAGACCTCTTCAAGAAAATTAGAAATACCAAGGGAACATTTCATGCAAAGATGGGCTTGATAAAGGACAGAAATGGTATGGACCTAACAGAAGCAGAAGATATTAAGAAGAGGTGACAAGAATACACAGAAGAACTGTACAAAAAAGATCTTCATGACCCAGATAATCACGATGGTGTGATCACTCACCTAGACCTAGACATCCTGGAATGTGAAGTCAAGTGGGCCTTAGGAAGCATCACTATGAACAAAGCTAGTGGTGATGGAATTCCAGTTGAGCTATTTCAAATCCTGAAAGATGACACTGTGAAAGTGCTGCACTCAATATGCCAGCACATTGGGAAAACTCAGCAGTGGCCACAGGAATGGAAAAGGTCAGTTTTCATTCCAATCCCAAAGGAAGGCAATGCCAAAGAATGCTCAAACTACTACACAATTGCACTCACCTCACATGCTAGTAAAGTAATGCTCAAAATTCTCCAAGCCAGGCTTCAGCAATACATGAACGGTAAACTTCCAGATTTTCAAGCTGTTTTAGAAAAGGCAAAGGAACCAGCGATCAAATTGCCAACATCTGCTGGATCATGGAAAAAGCAAGAGAGTTCCAGAAAAACACCTATTTCTGCTTTATTGACTATGCCAAAGCCTTTGATTGTGTGGATAACAATAAACTGTGGAAAATTCTGAAAAAGATGGGAATACCAGACCACCTGACCTGCTTCTTGAGAAATCTGTATGCAGGTCAGGAAGCAACAGTTAGGACTGGACATGGAACAACAGACTGGTTCCAAATAGGAAAAGGAGTACGTCAAGTCTGCATATTGTCACCCTGCTTATTTAACTTAAATGCAGAGTACATCATGAGAAACCCTGGGCTGGAAGAAGCACAAGCTGGAATCAAGATTGCCAGGAGAAATATCAAATACCTCAGATATGCAGATGACACCACACTTATGGCAGAAAGCAAAGAAGAACTAAAAAGCCTCTTGATGAAAGTGAAACAGAAGAGTGAAAAAGTTGGCTTAAAGCTCAACATCCAGAAAACTAAGATCATGGCACCTGGTCCCATCACTTCATGGCAAATAGATGGGGAAACAGTGGAAACAGTGGCTGACTTTATTTTGGGGGGCTCCAAAATCACTGCAAATGGTGACTGCAGCTATGAAATTAAAAGACACTTGCTTCTTGGAATAAAAGTTATGGCCAACCTAGACAGCATATTAAAAAGCAAAGACAATACTTTGCCAACAAATGTCCACCTAGTCAAGGCTATGGTTTTTCCAGTAGTCATGTACGAATGTGAAAGTTGGAGTATAAAGAAAGCTGAGTGCCAAAGAATCCATGCTTTTGAAATGTGGTGTTGGAGAAGACTCTTGCGAGTTCCTTGGACTGCAAGGAGATCCAGCCCATCAATCCTAAAGGAAATCAGTCCTGAGTGTTCATTGGAAGGACTGATGTTGAAGCTGAAACTGCAATACTTTGGCCACCTGATGTGAAGAGCTGACTTATTTGAAAAGACCCTGATGGTGGGAAAGATTGAGGGTGGGAGGAGAAGGGGATGACAGAGGATGAGATGGTTGGATGGCATTGCCGACTCTGTGGACATGAGTTTGAGTGAACTCCGGGAGATGGTGATGGACAGGGAGGCCTGGCGTGCTTCAGTGCATGGGGTTGCAAAGAGTTGGACACAACTGAGCGACAGAACTGAGGGAGTCAACTGTTTCTCTGAGAGTTGTGAGCTGCTCTCACAAATTCACTGAACCCAAGGCTGCTGGCACCGCCTTCCAGCCAATCAGTGAAATCCAGGTGACAGCCTGGGCTTGAGATCAGTGTCTGAAGTGTGTGTGTTTGCAGGCTGAGGGGGCGGGGGATGGGGGGCAGCCTTAGCCTGTGGAATCTGACATTAGCTCCAGGTTTCAGGCATCAAAGAAAGTGAAAGTCGCTCAGTCGTGTCCAATTCTTTATGGCACCATGGACTGTAGCCCTCCATGCTCCTTAGTCCATGGGATATCCCAGGCAAGAATACTGGAGTGGGTTGCCATTCCCTTCTCGAAGGGATCTTCCCAACCCAGGGATCAAACCCAGGTCTCCTGCACTGCAGATGGATTCCTTACCACTGAGGCACCAGGGAAGCCCAGAAACCATCAAGAGTTGAATCAAACAGTAGGGGTAGAAAAATCCTCCTGCCCCACGTTAGGATTGGGTGCAGAAGCTTAACCTTCTTTTTGCTGAGCAGAAAACTGAAGTCTTCAGAGATTCCCTGACTTATCAAAGGTAGCCAGGTAGCAGATAGATGCGGGACTCACAGCTGGATCTGCCTGTTCATCACCAAGGTAATATATCAAAGAAGCCACATAGCCTCTGTAATGACTTTTCTCCTTCCTCTTCCACTTGTCTCTGTCTTCCAGCTTCCAAATCATGAAAGCCAGACCATTTACCAGTCAAAACCCTCATGTGCGTTGGGACACCCTATTCTAGAAAACCACTAAGGTTCCTCTTAGCCCTGAAATGGCTACTATTACTATTTTCTTTTGTACTGCAATACACAGCCAACATTCCACTGAGGAATAAATATGCTAAACTCAGTGAGGTATTTTACAAGGAAATTACGATCTGGTCTGAGATCAGAAATGCACTTATTATGTCCGTATTTCCTTCACAGCAGCGAGCAGACACATCCTTCCAAATATTTTAGCTCTGGATAAGATGAGACACAAAACAAAAGACGGGTTTCTAACCCAGGCCACACGGTGTTTTCACTTAATATTTCTGGCCACGTCAAGTAGAACAGGCTCATAAAAGGCAATGTATACATTAGCTGGGGAGTATAAATCATCCATAATTATAATATCCTTCACTGTGAGAGGCCTTTAGTGTTTCCTTTATAAAAGTTACACAGTTGAGACCTACACCTGGCTAATAGATCAGCCCTCCCTGAAAACACAATTATGCCACATGCAGGGCAGAGAAGTAGTTTTGCATGCCTGCTGTGGCTGTGTGCTTCACACACAGTGGACTTAACCACTGGCTGCCCAGAAGCTCCGGGCAGGAGCGGATGGCAGGGAGGGGAGGCATGGAGTCAAGTCCACAAAGGGCCTCTTGAGACTGAGCCAGCTCCTGCAGGGATCCTGGGCACAAAGCCTTTCTGGGTCCCCCATTTCTTTGATTCTGGGAAACAGCCTTCATTCATTCTCCGAGACCCTCCCAGAGTTTCAGTGGGCAGATTCAAGTGTTTGTTAACTAAGAAGGGAGGGGATGCGAGACCAGGGAGAAACAGTCAAGAGCAGCCTTGGGGCAAGGTCCTGTTTCCCCATCAATGGATATGCACAACAATGTCTTTACGTTGCAGATACTGAAACCCCCTTCAGGTGGGAGAAATTAGCAATTGATGATGGTATGGCTGTCCACAAGCATGTAGACCCCAGACCAGCTGGACATAAAGACTGATGATGCTTACTCCTAACTACCTCACCATCAACCCACCAGAAGAATGTCCATGCCCTCTTTGGACAATTAACATAAAATTTCTCAGAATCTTTCCCAAGTTGGGGACACATGGTTTTGAGTGCCTGAGCCTGCTGAGCCTCCCTTTGCCTGGCAAAGCAATAAAGTTCCCCTTTTCTACTTTACCTGAAACTCTGTCTCTGAGATTCGATTTGGCACCTCTGTACAGAGAAGCTAAGCTTTTAGTATCGCTCTCAGAGAAAGGACCATGGGGTACCCTGAGGGGCCTCTGAATGGTAGTCACACAAGGCATCTCAGGATCTCAGGGTCTAGCATCAGTGGGGAGGACCCAAGGATGCTGCTGACTCAGAACGTCTCCCTCTAAGGATGGGCAGAGGGCCAGGCACTGTGCCAGGCACTGGATGTGCAGAGTCTCAGAATGTTATTGTGGGCAGGACGGCCAGAGGAGCTTGACGTCAACGTGCTCTGGGCCTGTGGTGGTACCAAGAGAAAAGACACCATCACAGAGCACCGAGGGTTTGTCATGACAGGCAGAGGGAGTGTGGACACAGCAGGCACTGGCCCGGGCCTCTTTCCCCGGGAGGGTTGAGTTGACCACTGGCCTTGTGCAAAAGTGAAGCTTTGATAGAGCAACCTACAGCCTGTAACTGTGGAAATGAATTTCAAGTGCCTATTTATTCCATTGAAACAGGTGGATGGAGAGCAATTTCTGAAACACTGCTTTTGTGTTTATTTACATCACCAAGCTTCCTAGGTGGCTCAGTGGTAAGGAATTTGCCTGTCAATGCAGGAGACGTGAGTTCGATCCTCAAGTTGAGAAGATCCCCTGGAGAAGGAAACAGAAGTCCACTCTAATAGTCTTGCCTGGGAAATCCCATGGACAGAGAAGCCTGGAAGGCTACGGTGTCACAAAAGAGTCGGACACAATCTAGTGACTAAACAATAACAACAAATTTACATAACCAGGCAGGAGACTTGAGAGTAAACAGGCATTGTTTTCCACCATGGTCCTTCCACTGGGGGCTCTTTTCAGCGTCCCCTCCAACTTTCAGAATCCCATCCCTCACCTGGCAGAGATTGCTGGCTGTCTGCCCAATGCTGACTCTTCTTTCTAACTTGTGATGTCGCCTGCAGAAAAAGGACTTCGCTTCCCAGCATCCTTTGCAGCTAGCTTGGTCATGTGACTCCATATACTGGATAATGAGATCTTAGCAGTGGCTTATTCTGGATGCACAGAAAGTCTGCCCAATAAAGGGAGATTTCTCCACTGGAAAGAGCACACACTCCTGGTCCTCCTAGACTCCTGGCTCAGCTTATCATCCTCACCACTCATTTGGCCCTTAATGCATTCATGCACATCTCAGGCATTTATGTTGTTGTTGTTGTTTAGTTGCTAAGCTGTGTCTGACTCTGTGACCCCATAGACTGAAGCATGTCAGGCTCCTCTGTCCTCCACTATCTCCCAGAGTTTGCTCAAACTCATGTCCAGTGAGTCCGTGATGCCATCCAACCATCTCATCCTCTGCCGCCCCTTCTTCTCCTGGCCTCAATCTTTCCCAGCATCAGGGTCTTTCCCAATGAGTCAGCTCTTTGCATCAGGTGGCCAAAGTATTGGAGCTTCAGCTTCAGCATCAGTCCTCCCAATGAGTATTCAGGGTTGCCCCTTACTGTATGTGACTAGGATGAATAGCATGAGCTCCTGGACCTCAGGCACCCACAGTCTAATGGAGGAGAGAAGTGGAAAGTGCATGATTTCATACATGGTGTCCGACAAGGGCCAGAGGAAGAGGACATCTGCCCAAGACACAGTGAGGATACAAGAGAGAAGGTTTGGGTTGCAATGGGTCAAAGCTCAGAGAGTGACACTTTTGTGTCTGGAGTCTTTCTAGGATGTGACCTTTCCATCCACTTTCCTGGCATGTGTTTTCATTTCTCTGATTTGACTATAAACTTTTTTTTAAATGTTTATTTATTTATTTTTGGCTACGCTGGGTCTTCGTTGCTGTGTAGGCCTTTTTCTAGTTGTGGCGAGCTGGGGCTACTCTCCAGCGGTGGTGTGTGGGCTTCTCATTTGGGTGGCTTCTCTTGTGGCAGAGCATGGGCTCTATGGGGAGTGGGCTTCAGTAGCTGTGGCTCTAGAGCACAGACTCGATAGTTGTGGCACACGGGTTTAGTTGCTCCATGGCATGTGGGATCTTCCTGGACTAGAGATTGTATCTCCTGTACTGGCAGGTGGATTCTTTACCTCTGAGCCAGCAGGGAAGACTTTGACTAGAAACTATTTGCAAGTAAGTGAAGTGAAGTGAAAGTCACTCAGTTGTGTCTGACTCTTTATGATCACATGGACTATATAGTCCATGGAATTCTCAAGGCCAGAATACTGGAGTGGGTAGCTGTTCTGTTCTCCAGGGGATATTCCCAACCCAGGGATTGAAGCCAGGTCTCCCTCATTGCAGGTGGATTCTTTACCAGCTGAGCCACAATGGAACCAAAAGTGGGGAAAGCATTTAGCATAGATATCCAGACATTCCCAGCACACTGAAATCTGATCTGTTGGAGCCCTGGGGGCTGGAAAGGATCCCAGGATATCTACTCACACAGGATAGACATCTCACCTCACTAACCCAGCGGTCCTCAAAATGCAATGCCCCCAGCAGAGGGTCAGCATCACCTGGGAACTTGCTAGAAAGGTATATTATAGAGCTTCACCCCAATGCTGGTGAATCAGAATGTCCAGGGGTCACTCTCTTGCCCTTCAAAAGATGCTCTGAGCCCAATTCCCAAAATGACTGAGGGTGTGGTGAAAAGGCGTATACCGCAGATGTGATTTACCATCCCATGAGAGTCTGCTTTTCCCATCTTCTGCTTGAATCTGCTTTTCCTCCTTCTGGAGTTCCACCAGAAGCCCACCACAGTATTCAGTCTCTCCTCACACCCCCCAGGGTTTCAAGCTGCCCTGGGTACCATCTCCGTGCTTGGCAGTCCCTCTTTGGAGACCAGGTGTCTCCAGAGGCAAGACTAGCCAACAGAAGGTAAACAAAGCAAACGAACAGCATCCTTGCTTGAAGAGGGATCGACCTGTGGCGCGCTAAGAGAGATTCAAAAATGCCTCACAAAGTTTGCTAAGCAAACAAAAAGTAAATCCTGCCCAAACATAATTAGCCAAGGCGCCAAGATTAAGGCAAAGGCAGCTGGTTGCACGCAGCGGGTGGTGCTCGGGGCAGACGGCGGAAATTGCATACCTAGCTTCAGACAAGCAGAAGGCTGTTGTCTGCAGGCAACAAGGGAAGGGATACGCTTGGGGGAAAATAACACGAATAAAAGTAAAGACAGGGCTTCCCTGGGGGCTCAGTGGTAAAGAATCTGCCTACTGATGCAGCAGACACAGGTTCCATTCCTGGTCCTGGAAGATCCCACATGCCTTGGAGCAACTAAGGCCATGTGCCACAGCTACTGAGCCTGTGCTCTAGAGCCCAGGAGCCACGAGCCCCGAGCCCACGTGCCCCAACTACTGAAGCTGGTATGCCTACAGCCTGCGCTCTGCAACGACAGAACCCACCGCGATGAGAAGACTGCGCACCGCAACTAAAGCGTAGCCCCTGCTTGCTGCAACTAAAGAAAGTCAGCGCAAAGCAATGAAGACTCAGCACAGCCAAAATAAAGAAATGAATAAATCAAAAAAAAATTCAAATCCATCTTTTAAAAAGGTGAAGGACAGGCAGCCTTGCCCTTGAGCTCCAAGTCTAGCCGGATGGCTTTCGATCCACAGCAAATGCTACTGACAGAAACGTAAAGAAAAGTTCCTGGAGATTACAGTGCGGTTAGGTAAGCTGTGGAGAAGGCAATGGCACCCCACTCTAGTACTCTTGCCTGGAAAATCCATGGACGGAGGAGCCTGATGGGCTGCAGTCCATGGGGTCGCTAAGAGTCCGACACGACTGAGCGACTTCACTTTCACTTTCATGCATTGGAGAAGGAAATGGCAACCCACTCCTGTGTTCTTGCCTGGAGAATCCCAGGGACGGGGGAGCCTGGTGGGCTGCCGTCTATGGGGTCACACAGAGTCGGACACAACTGAAGCGACTTAGCAGCAGCAGCAGGTAAGCTGACTTGATTTTTTTCATGCGAGTGCCAATATTTCAAATTATTTCAAAATAAAGCCACATTTCCACAGGCCGGAGGTGATTTTCCGTACTTTCCTTCCAGCATTGTTTATCCTGTATTTTTCAAGAGTTTCAGGGTTATTAGCGAGTATTTGCAATCATGAGGTTGTGACATAACTGAATACAATTTTATCACCCCAGGGAACAGATACCAATATTTAACGCGGATGCTTCCCCATGACACCATGTATCTTTTTTTGAGGGGGAGGGGTAATAAATTACTTTTAGGGGTTGCCAAAAGGCTGAAGACCTTCTGTGAATTTGCCTCGACATTTTCTCTGATGGGCTGTTTGGTCCATCAACACCGTTTGCGGTCCTAAGTGGGGCATTTAAAAACATGAGAAAGTGTTCCATCCAAGATGGAGTAGCAGATGGAGCTCTGCTCCTCCCAGTTCTGGTTCTGCTGGGTGCTTGGGATGACAAGTGGAAAGGACAGGCTTTTTTCCAGAATGCTGCAGAGGCAAACGGCAGCCTCAGGCTCCTGACAAAGCTTGTCTTGGAAGCATCGGTGTCACTTCAGAAGAAGCCTGTGGACACTGACCTCACTTCTAGAGAAGCGTAGAGGCCCGGAGAATAAACAGATAGCCCTCAGCTATTAATAACACCATGTGCAAACAGCATGTTTCTTAGGTAGGGCTGGCTCTGTTTCCGATTCGAGGTACTATTTCTCTCCTGGCATGTGAATTTGCCTCTGGCATTTCTGAAATTCTTTCTAATATGATGGTTAACTGCTGCCTGCCTCTTCCCCGCTTTCTGGTGGTTATGGGGGACCAGGGGAATCATTGTTAAAGGAGAAAGAATTTGAATACATAGAAAGTTCAGTGTGCGAGCTGTATCATTTGAAAGGGTAACCAACCTTTTTTTTTTTTTTTCCAAGTTATAGTTGTATCAGTTACTTGGGGAAGGAAATGGCAACCCACGCCAGTATTCTTGCCCGGAAAATCCTATGGACAGAAGAGCCTAGCAGGTTGCAGTCCACGGGGTTGCAGAGAGTCGGACACGACTGTGTACAAACGCACACATCAGTTACTTAGGAAGCACTGGCTAAGGAACAGTTGTTACTGAGCAAATAAGTGTTGTCTTGAGAAACAGGGTTTGAACAGTCTGCCCTGATGCAAAAATGCTAATGCTGCAAAATAACCTGATTGGATTTTTTTAACAGCACTGACTCCCAGGGAAGAAAGTTCCACCAAGTTTATTAAGTAATTCAATTTTGTACAACTTGAAGGAAACCTCTAAGTCTTTTTTACCATGCTAACAAGCACAGCGCCTCTGACAGACTGGCTGCCAGGGAAGTTTCATTCCCCACTGTTTTTGTTTATCCGGCAAATTGTAGTTTTGTTGTCTGAGGGAATTGGGAACGGGGGAATTTGTAGAAAAGTGTAATAGAGAGAAACTTCACTGCACACAGAACAAAACAATTCTCCTCTAACAGAATTAACTGCTCTGACTTCATCCTCTTTTCAAGCTTCCCGCAGAACTAGTAGCCTCCAGCCGGAGAGCTGGTCTCCCCAGCAGGTGCAAAGCAGAGGGCGCCGGTGAACAGAAACACCCAGAAAAACCATAGAGATGAAAGGAGATGCTTCCCCAAAGAGTAAACGGACCCAGGATGGATGGGTTTCATAAGCTTACCCCTCCAGCCTCGCCAAGAAGGGTTCAATAGCAGATATCCTAGAAATACTAGTCTAGGACACACACAGGTATGCATAAGCCATGCAAGGTAGCAAGAAAGACGCTCACACACACACACACACACTCACAAAGCTTTCATTTAGTCTTTTAAAAATTATCTGATAATTAAATGGATAAAGAAATGTGGCTTATTCAGTAGGATACTATTCAGCCTTAAATAAAAAGGAGGTGTTAACCTTTTTGACAACATGGGTAAACTTGGAGGTCATTATGCTCAGTTAAATAAGCAAGCCACAGAAGGACAGATACTGTATGATTCTACTTAGATATAGAATATAAAATCGGCAACTCGTGGAAGCAGAGAGAAGCATGGTGGTTGCCAAGGGATGAGGGGAGAGAGAAATGGAAAGGTGGCACTACTGGGCAAGAACCCTCCTGCCAATGCAGGAGACCTGGGTTTGATTTCTGGCTTGGGAAGATCCCCTGGAGGAGGGCATGACAACCCACTCCAGTATTCTTGCCTGGAGAATCCCATGGACAGAGGAGGCTGGCTGATGGGGTCACAAAGAGTTGGATAAACCCGAGGCTGAGCACACATGTAGATAAAGACAACACCAGGTTACTTAAAGGATTGGTCCCCAGGATCATGCATGCTGGTTGACTGAGCCCTCCCACCAGTTCCTGGGGTAAGTCAGCTGGGAGCCCCTCTCTGGAATGCCCATGGACATCTCAGCAAAGCGGGCACCTTGCACCGTGTGTTTATGCCACAAACATTCACTGACCCCTAGACATTAGGGAATTCAAAGGCAAATAAGAAATGAGGGTAAACTTTAGGGATATTTTGAAAGTCAGAAGGGGATTGTGTCACCCTCCTCTTTGTTGGAATCTGAGCAATGGTTTCCCCATTGTCCTTGTTTCGTAAGCACTAGCTGCCTAACCTCAGCCTGTAAGGCCCTGGGGACCTCTCCAGACGCGGTCAGCTCTTCTCACCACTGAGCCTCCCTAACTCCAACCAAACTAGTCGCTAAGTAGTTCATGGAACACGGCATGAGCCCTCTAGTGTCCAGACACTGACATGTGGCTTCACTCACATCTGAAAACCCCTTTCTCCCCTTCTTTGACAAGACAGATTCTTGTTTATCCTTTTTATGGTGGTTTCAGGGTCACTTCCTCCAAGAAGTCCTCTGAATTTCTGGGCCAGTTTCCTTCAACAAAGACTTTCATAATCCCCGGTGTTGTTGTTATTGTTGTTTGATGTTTGTTTGTTTTTTGGTAAGAACCCTCAGCTCAGTTTGAATTTATGCATTAATCACAGTTACTCTTTTCTTTGTGTCCTTCTTGTCTGCTCCCCTGTAAGCTCCATGACATTATGGCATAGATGGATGTCCTTAATACTTGGCACACAGTAGGTGCTCTCAGTTAAATGTCAGATGAGGGAAGGAGGGAATGAATGGAATATGTGATCCTGCAGGCATCGCAAAAGCCGACACTAGATACCCACTCTTGCTGCAGTGTCCTGATGGCTCAGGGTCTGCATGGAAACCACTTCTTCTTGAGTCTTGTCTTTACTTCCAGGAATCCTTCCCTGGTGGTTAAGAATCTGCCTGCCACGCAGAAGACCTGGGTTTAATCCTTGGGGGGAGAAGATCCCTTGGAGAGGGAATGGCTACCCACTCCAGTATTTTTGCCTGGAGAACTCCATGAACAGAGGAGCCTGGTGGGCTATAGTCCGTGGGGTTGCAAAGAGTCAGACATGACTGCAAAACTAACACTTGTAGTTCACTTCATCCTTCCCTCCAATAATGTTTGTTTGAGAAACAAGGAACTACCCATGGAGTTTTACCATGAAAGTCATACTAAAAATAGGTTTCCAATGGGACTTCCCTGGTGGTTCCATGCTCAAGAATCCACCTTGCAGGGGGACTTCCTTGGTGGCTCAGTGGCAAAGAATCCGCCTGCCAATGCAGGGGACATGGGTTTGGCCCCTGGTTGGGGAACTAAGATCCCACGGGCAGCAGAGCAACTAAGCTCCACAAGCTGTGACTACTGAAGCCCGTGTGCTGCAACTAGAGAGCTCACACGCTACAACAGAAGAACTAAGACCCAAAACATCCAAATACATAAAATTTAAAAAAAAAAAGCAGTTTTCCACCGTGTCGTGAAAGACATACTGGGAACCAAAAGGAACACCCATACAAAACACTGGAATCACATGGGATTCTGCAGTTTGATTTCCAAAAATGAAGACATCAAGAACCACAAAGGGCAGAACAATTAATATCCCAAGTACTAAAAGCGCCACCTACCAGGTTGCAACCCTACTGGGTTTCGAGTATGACATCTGATTTTGTGTAGACAGATATATGCCGACATTGAGCATGCAGCTTTAGATTTCCATATGTCAGGTAAAGTACAACCTTAAGCATATTCTGAATAATTCATCCAGGCAAAGGTCTGATAAACAGATGTCTGAAACTCAATAGTTCTGAAGGTGCCATTTTTCTGACATGAAAAAAAATAAAAAATAAAAATCCCTGCTTAAAAGCCAGATGGCAAATAAACCCCAGTTCATCACTTAGGCTCACGTGGGGAACTCCAGCATATTTTTCATCAATTCCCACTCTATATTTAACACAGTAAATATAACAGTGAAGCATTATGTCTCTTCCTTCTCAATCCATCTCAACTGCGACTGTTAATCTCTACTGGGTCTGAAGCCGTGTTGACTACGAATAAGCAAACGAGCTTCCTTGTAACAAATTATCCCTTTGCAGAAACAACAGAAAATTCTGTATGCTCAACTGTTTTCGTTTATTAAGATTGCCAGAAACAGACTTTGCAAAAATGTCTATTTTCTCCCCCCTCAGCCTCTCACAGTATAATTGAGAAGCTGAATGTTACATTACATAACCACGAGTCATATCTGGATTTGCTTAAGGAGATACGAACTTACTGCCAGGCTGGGCCAGGAATTACGCAGTAGGGGTCAGCCCCATGCCAGGCCCCATCTGACGCCTTGGGCTCTGGCCGCAGTCTTCGTCAACTGCAATAGATACTTCCTGTTTAGACATGCCTATTGCAGTCTACGAAGGAAATGGCAACCCACGCCAGTATTCTTGTCTGGAGAATCCCATGGACAGAGGAGCCTGGCGGGCTACAGTCCACTGGGTCACAAAGAGTCAGAGGTGACTGAGCACATGATGGAGTGGATTGCAGTCTATTGCAGACTGTAACAGACAAAGTTCTGTAGGCTTTGTCCCACCAGGTGGGGCATTTCCAGGATGAAACGTCTCTTGACTCGCCATGTTGGGACACTGCACACCAGGAGGAGGGGAGGACTTAGCTCCAAGAGGTCAAGAAGTGATTCTATTCTTAGTGGACTGGTCTGATCTTTCCTCCCTTCCTTTCTTCTTCTCTTATTTCCTTCCTTCTTCTCTTATTTCCTTCCTTCTGAACTTATTCATTGAATATCTATGTTACATACTCATATGAGAGACAGGAAAGAGACAGTCTAATAGGGAACACGGGACCTGGTGATAGATATTTTATAAAACAGGGAGGTAAGCATAGTTTAGAAGTATACAATGGACATGCTGGGACCACAACACCCAGCCGTGCATGATGTAAGCAGATGAGAAGGATAACAGAAAGTCTTCCTAGTTCTAATGAGCCTTATGGGAACCTCTTCAACTGCATTCATGAAATAAGCAAATATTTTCCATGCAAGATACTGGGGATGCATCAGTGAACAAGACACTGACTCACTCATGAAGCTCACATGTTAGCAAACGAACAAAAAATCAAAATAATGACACAAGTGGCTAATCATGAACTGCACTGTGGGCAGTGAAGGAAGAGAGGGGTCTTCTAAGAGAGGGGACAGGATCCTAGGCTGCACAATAGATGGGACAGTCAACTGAAGAAAGGGATTTTCATTTTGAGACCTGAAGAATGAACACTGCTGTTGGACAGGTGAGATAAAGAGAGTGGGTCACTCCAGGTGGACAGACCAGCACATGCTGTGATGCTTAGCACATTGGTAGAACTGGAAGAAGACCAAAAGGGATCAGAATCAATGAGCGGGAGCAGCAGAGGACTGTGCAGAGAAGGGCAGAGGCCAGACATGCAGGGCCATGTACAGGAGTTTGCTTTATTTCTTAAGAGCATCAGGAAATCAATGAAGAGTTTTAATTGGGAGAGTGGGCAGTGGCAATATGGCCAGATTTGTATTTGAAAAGATTCCTCTCCCTACTGGGAGTGTAGCAAGAAAGCATCCAGAAAGATCCATAGAGGCCACAGAAAGATCCGTGGAGGACTTGATGGCATTCAGGTGGGAGATGATGGCAATTTGGACTAGAATGCTGGTGGAAGAACTGGTAATAAATAGACAAATGGAGTGTGTATTTGATAATGAGATGTCTGAACCTGCTTAAACAAGAATATTTACTCGGTGATATGTTTCAAGTCACCACATAGGCTCATTATAACAATATCAACGACATCAATAATAATAACAAAACAAAAATCGACCCCTATTGACCTTTGATGTGCAAGGGACTACTCTAATAATTTCATGAGTATCAACTGAATTAATCTTCCTAACAAGTCAAAACCATAAATAAGAAATAAAAAACAAGAGGAAGCAACCTAAATGTCCATCAACAGAAGGATGGATAAAGATGCGGTACCTATATACAAAGGAATATTACTCAGCCATAAAAAGGAATGAAACTGTGCCATTTGCAGAGATGTGGATGTACCTAGAGATTGTCATACAGGCTAAAGTAAGTCAGAGAAAAACAAATACTGTATATTAACACACACATACACATATATATATGGAATTTAGAAAAATGATATACATGAACTTTTTTGCAAAGCAGGAATAGAGACACAGACATGGAGGACAAATGTATGGATACCAAGAGAGGAAGGGAGACGGGATGAACTGGGAGAATGGGATCGACATATATACACTACTGCATATAAAATCCATAACTAATGAGGACCTATTGTATAGCACAGAGAATTCTATTCAGTGCTCTGTGATGACCTAAATGGGAAGGAAATCCAAAAAAGAGGGGATATACTCTTTTTTACTGATTTACTCTGCTATACAGCAGAAACTAACAACATTGTAAAGCAACTATAGTCCAATAAAAATCAAATAAATATTACACTATTAAAAAAGAAATAAGAACATAAGGAAATGGAAGCATGGTGAAGTTAAAGAGCCTCTCCCAAGTTCTCCCGGCTATTAAGGTTAAACATAATTTGGATGCCTGGGGCCAGAACAGGGCAAAGGACTCTTTGCTGTTGTTAATTTCCCATTTGGATGCTAGTGTAATTTTCTTACAAGAGGCCAGTGCCTGCTTTTGGTTCCCTATTGCAATGAAAGGGTGCATATACTTCAAAGATATAAATATAATGTAATTTATTCATATAAAAGTCATGGGGCTTATAGGCACTTAGTACTACGGTAGCTCAAAATGAAACACCCATGCAATGAACACGCATGTGCAATTTGCAGCTCTACTTCCATGTAGGACTCTGTGAATTTTGTATTCTCCCCACTTGACAGATGGAAAAAATGAGGCTCATGGTGTTTAATACCTGTGCCCAAAGTGTCACAGCAGGGAGGAGATGGAGGGAGCCAAGACTGACACCCAGGTGTCTGCCTGCAAACCCTTCCCATCCAAGATGGTAAAGCAGGCAGCCAACTCAGCCCTCCCAACAGACCAGCAAATAGACACGAACCACTGATTGAAGATTGAAAAATTATAATGTGTCCAGTCCTGTTGAGAAGTCTGAACCAAGAAGAAATCAATGCCCGGGGCGGGAGAAAGTGCCTGCTGTCAAATTGAAAAAGGAACCCTAAAACATACACAGGAATTCACATGTACACACACACACAGTTGAATAACCTCTTCCAGAAATTCTTGAGGGTGTGTTTTTTTTTTTCAAATAGTCTGTTTCTCTTAACGTGACTTCCACTGACACAAACAATTTATACACTGCGTAACTCCGATGGCAGAATCCGTGTTCCCTGTTTCTTTTGTGTCTGTACTTTGTGTTTCAGTTTGTTGCAATAAATCTTTAATATGGACTGAATTATGGATTTTAAATAATTAATAGGGCTGATTTCAAATGCTGCCTACCGCAGTCATATAACAGACGGAATCTTCGGGGACTGAGGTGCACTCAACAGCCTCATTGTTTCCAACCTTCACCCCTCTCTCCTGACCCCCAAATCCAAGGGGAAGTGAAACTCTGAGAGGTCATGGAGGGGCAGGGAGCAGACGGCAGCTCGATGGTGGTCAGTGAGCACAGCTGGATACTGAGCCCGATGCCAAGGTGTTGGTCGTGTCTTCAAACCCCACAACGAGCTGCGAGCATTCTTAATAGACTCAGCTGCAACCTCAATTATTATGTATGATTTGGCAACACAGTGGCAGGTTGCGAGCGTGGTGTAGGATTTATTCATTCAACTCATCTTTACTGAACAGCCACGAAGCATCAGGCACAGAATAAGCATTGGAGAGAGCACCAACCAAAAGCAGATAGGGTCTCTTGACCATGTGAAACCCATAGTTGAGGAAGGTTTTGTTATTGTTGTTGCTCAGTTGCTAAGTCGTCTCTGACTCTTTGTGACTCCGTGGACTGCAGCACACCAGGCTCCCCTGTCCTTCAGCACCTCCTGGAGTTTGCTCAAACTCATGTCCATTGAGTCAGTGATCCCATCCAATCATCTCATCCTCTGCTACCCCCTGCTCCTTTTGCCTTCCATCTTTCCCAGCCTCAGGGTATTTTCTAATGAGTTAGTTCTTCACATCAGGTGGCCAAAGTATTGGAGCTTCGGTTCGGCATCAGTCCTTCCAATGAATATTCAGGGTTGATTTCCTTTAGGATGGACTGGTTTGATCTCCTTGCAGTCCAAGGGACTCTCAAGAGTCTTATCCAACACCACAATTAGAAAGGATCAATTCTTCAGTGCTCAGCCTTCTTTATGGTCCATCTCTCACATCCACACATGACTACTGGAAAAAACTATAGCTTTGACTACGTAGGGTTACAGATATTAAATTAAAAAAAAAATCAAAACATGCAGCACCTACATAGAACAGGAACTGTGTTAAATGCTACAAAAGAGAGAGGTGGTGCTGTAATTCACACATAACAAGGGGATCCAACTTAGTCAGATGGGTAGGGTGGGAGGATGACTGAAAGGACACCGGAGGGTCTGGGATTCAGGATGCTTGGGCTGCAAGTAGGTGATAAACTGCAGGGCTAAGTCCCATTAAGCATTTGTTCATTTTCGTAAATGCATTGAGAAGCCACATCATGTTTTCGTCTGTGTTCAGGGACAAGACCCAATCAATACAAATGTTCTCTACTCTAGCTTAGTGGAAGAAGTGGGCTTTTGGAAAGAGCCAACCTGGGTTCAAATTTCCACTGTACTGCATATCAGCTGTGTCAGCCTGGGGGAGCTATCTTTCAGCTTCGGTTTCCTTTTATGTCAAATAGGAATAGTTTCCACTCTCTCTTCCTTATTTGGTGCTGCCAGCAAGCAGAAAGCAAGCGCACAGAAGGAACACGGTACTCCACACTCTACGCTGCTGCTGCCATTGCTACGGCCACCGTTATCAGGGTGATTCCCTCTAGATGGCTGTCAGCTGCTCTCCTGTTGTAGCACCCTTCCCTCACTTCCTTAACTGGATACATTTCTGAAAATGTAGGCTAAAGTCTCTTCCCATTTCTCACCACTCATTACCTCTATTCGCCAGGCCCTTTTCTAACATGGCCATGGCAATAGCAAGTTACGCAGTGTCGCTTATCTCCAAGCATTGCTCTAAGTGCTTTAGATACACCATCTCAAAATGACATGGAGGAAAAGCACTAGGATGATCTTCATTTTGCTGATGAGAAAGAACGCTGATCCCAGGAGATAACGCACACCAGCCAAAGTCATACATCTAGGAAGGGGCAGATGAGACGTCAACCTGTACTTGAACTTGAAACTTCATGGAACTAGAAGTGCCATAATGCTCACCGTGAGAACTGTACAGGAGGGCTCTCAATAGCACTTACCCTCCTTTGCACTGTGCATGTTCTCACGGGTCTTCTTTAACCATCTTTTATTTCCTTGATCAATTCTACCTTTCGTCTCCTTGCCACCAAGCATTGGTACTCGGGGATCTACAACTCTGGATCTTTGTCATATTCTCTTCCTTGTTCTTCTGTAAGCTTTTCTGAACATAGATCCCTCCCCTTATCAATCTCATACAGATGCCTCATAAAAGCCATCAGAGGAATGGGCAGTTGAGTTTTATGAACTCTTGTTTATCTGGCAGGGAGACAGACATTTAGATCAACTAATAGTAGAGGCCAAGAAACAGGGTAGACCAGTTGGCCCTTCCACTCCCTGAATCTTTTTCCATACTTATTAAACCAAGATATTGAGGGGGGAGGAAGCCTGGTTCTGTATTTTCTTTATAGCTACCAGGAGATTCTGGTAATTAGGAACCACTGGGATATATAATCTCAAAGGTTTGGACTTGTTCTTTGATTCCTATAACATTATAAAAGTAGGAAGTTTCACTAACATATTTTATATACTTTGATATGGGTTAAAGAACTAGAGTTTTTTAATTTTAATTAATTGATTACTTTGTTAATGACTTAGGTTATAAACTATAGGGGCTTTTGTTGTTGTTTTTTATATTACTGATAGCCAAAATTTAAAGATGGTGAAAAGTCTGAAATAAATGAATATTTTTAAGTGGTCATTTTCAAGGTCTTTTTTTGTTCTGGAAGGGTATATATGTTGCAAATTCTAGATGGAAAACATTTGGAAACACTGAGACATTTAATTTTAGCTGAGCGAGCCACATGTTACTTATGAAACATCTATTTTGAGAACTGCAGCAGAGAATTAAACCTGACACTTCTTATTCTGGTCTACTACCTTCACTGATAAACAAAATAAAATTACAAACACACAGGGAAAATGGCTTTAAAGGATACTAGAGGAAAAAATGAGGTAAAGGGAGATTCATCTAGACGGAGGCAATCTGGCTGTGACTGCCTTTTTGATATAAAAATCTTTAGTTAATTCATAAATATTTCAGTGGGATTGAGGGTGTCAGTTTAAAGTTTCATGAGAATGCATTCAGAACCCCATACAGGGCCACTCCTTGGAACTGGATTCCTGAAACACTTTTTTGTCTTGGGCATGTTTTGAGATAACGTCTAGTTGAGATAGATAGATGGGTAAGATAGAGCCCCCGGCTCAAGATAAGAGATGACACAGGCATAGATTCAGGAAGGAACTATCCAGAGCTCAGTGTTGGATAAGAAGTCCGCCCACCTGCACTGCAGCTAGAGACATCCTTTGCTTCACAAACTCAAGGGCTTGACTCTCAAAGTCACCTGGAGCCCAGTGGCATTGGGTGTATCTCAAGGGAATTTAGTCTCTCTCTTTACATGAGCAGTCTCCTTTGTAGACAGGAAGGAGAGCAGGGGTACACAGACACAAAACACCATGAGGGGAGGTGGAGACAGAGGTGGAGGTGTGGGGGGAAGAGGGAGGGGAGTGGGAGGCAAGGAGACTTTGGGAACGCACAGTTCTACCATTGCCATTTCTAAACCAAACCCTACAAAGCCCATGGGACTTCACTTTCAGTCTTGGGATATTTAAAACATTGTCTCTGTCTCTCTGTCTCCTTATAATAACCCCACATCTGACTGAGCTATTTTTAGAGAGATTCTCTTCCTTACCATCAAACAGCCTTGTCTAACATACAGCCAATTACAAAGTTTTCTTGCTAAAATCTCAAAGATTTGCAGGCGCTCTCAGAGAGTTTTCACTGGCCCAAAGCCATGGATTTTGCATGCAACTGCAATGGGAGGGGTCACAAGGAGAGCCCCTAACTACCAGCCATGTGTGTTAGGGACATGAATAACATTTCATTTGATTCAAAGGCAATGAAATGTGATGTATTCTGTCCACCTGGGCAAATTCACATTGGCACAAAGGAAAATTCCAAGTAGACATCATGGAAGATGACTTTTTTCCCCCCCTCAGTGTATTAGGAAGCAGGATTAAAATGCAAATGGTAAATGTGACCAGCCGTGGTTGCTTCTCAGAAAATCAACCTGCTGGGAAGAAAAACAAAAACAACAAAGAAGAACCTGGAACTCTCTTCACAGTCCTTCCTGCCATGCTGTCCACTGAATGGCCATCACAGTGTGATACAACACATTTGGGCTGGTTCAACTTCCACTCTATTTTGGGCAGTGTGATCTTGCTGAGACGCTGGCTTGGAAACACATTGCACGTTCATGCGGTACTGCCTTTCACGTTCAGATGAATAAAAGTAAACATTAAGTGCCGGGGACCAGCCCCGGCTGATCCAGGGTATTCGAAGGAGAGACGGCATAGGTGAAGATCAGGAAACAATTGCTTAATTAAACGTTAATTAAGGATATAAAGAGTAATAGAATGAGGATAGCTCAGTGAGGAAATTCAGTGGAGAAAAGAGGCTGAATAATTCAGCCAGAAGGTAAGAGAAAGAATGACATGGTGAGACCAAGTTTCAGTGAACAAGGCCCGTACTTTATTTTCCAAAGTAGTTTTTTTACCTTAAGTTATGCATAGAGGATAATGGGGGAAGGGGTAGAGTCAGGCAGCAAGCCAGGCTTTCTTCCTGCAAACTTATCATATGCAAACGCTTAGGTGATTTGCATCATCTTCTGGCCCGGAGGCCTGTTAACATTTTAAGACCTTTTCTTCAGAAATCTTATTTTTCTAAAGGTGAAAGGTGATTGGTCAGAGCAAAGCCACAAGAAAAAGAATGAACCAAGGGTCCAAAAAATTAAAGCATTAGATAATTATATTAATCAATCACTACAGAGCAAAGGTGTGGTGGGATACTCAAAAGAATCTGTGTTTAGACAGTTTAGAACATCTATAAAGTGGGGAGAGCCCCGTAAAGTCAGAGGTTTAGGTGAAAGCACAAGCAGAAAGGAGGCAGACTCTGGTTTGGGGTATATGCTCGAGAATTTCAGGGGACTCCTGAAGCTCGATCCCGCCTTAGGCAGACTGGTTTGGGTATGCCGGCCTCCTTCCTCATGACCTTTGTCATGGGCGGAGTTCCTCACTGGCTCCCAGCAGTGATAGAATTCCAGTTGAGCTATTCCAGATCCTGAAAGATGATGCTGTGGAAAGTGCTGCACTCAATAGGCAACTAATCGAACAGAAAAGTTGGCCTTTGTCTCTATCTCTCTGCCTCTGTCTCTCTCTGTGTGTGTGTGTGTGTCTCTCTCTCACACACACATACACACACACACAATCCCTCTCTATTTCTCAATCTCCCCTTACCAACATGGTAGTGCTAAGGGGAAGCGGCAAGTGGATTTTTGGGTTTGGAAATTAGGCAAACCTGCACGTGGTTTCTACTTCTAGTATCAGTTGGCAAGTTGATTAACTACTGGAAGTTTCACTTTCCTTAGTTAGTTAGTATTAGTCACTCAGCTGTGTCCGACTCTTTGAGACCCCATGGACTGTAGCCCACCAGGCTTCTCTGTCCATGGCATTCTCCACACAAGAATACTGGAGTGGGCTGCCATTCCCTTCTCCAGAGGAATCTTCCCAACCCAGGGATCGAACCCAGGTCTCCTGCAATGCAGGCAGATTCTTTACCATCTGAATGACCAGGTCAATTTCGTTACTGAGGATGTTATCACTCATCTTGCTAGGTTGCTGTAAGATGAAGTTCTCGGAGACATAAAGTCCCTGGCTGAGCTCCCGGTTCATATTCTATCACTTATCACTTGTAGCTGCTACGAATATTGTGCGACCTTTATTATTAATAATAAAAATGGATGTATTGGCATCTGGAGTGGAACGCATCATCCAGCTTTAATTGAAAGCTGTTAATGAATGGATAGATGTTGGAACAACTCCTAGCAGACAAAACATTTATTGAGTGACATAACTGTGAACTAGACACAGTTGTTGTCTTCAAAAAGTTCACAGTCTTGAAGCGTCAGAGACAAATAATCAAGCGCATTGGACCAATTTGAGGCAATACTTAAACACAGATACAGGCAGGCAAAAAGAGTCTGTTCTAGGATTTTCAACTTTATGCTTCCCTGCGCTCACATGCTTTATTTAAAACTCCACTGAATCTGTTAATTGTTCTTTTCACTCACACCAGTGGTTCCAGTAACTTCTGCAATTGGACAGGAAGTGGGTGTAGAGGGTGAAAACATTTTAAATCAGAGGGTGACAATGAATCTATGCACCAGCCTTGTTTTCCACTTGGAACAGGCTAATAATAGAGGACTCAGTTGAGAGGTGATATGGAGGGAAAAGTCCCTGAATGGGAAAGAAAAACTCTGCTACTATCGCCAAACCATCAGTAATCACCACGGTGATGAGGCCTTACGTCATCATTTTACCATCCAATCTCACTTCATCTGTTTTGGCTTTTATGACAAATCACCAAGGGTCCAAAAGAGCTTATTTTTTTTTGTTTGTTTGTTTTTTTCTCCCCCCAGATTTCAATCCCTTGCCATACTTTTAATGTTTGCCATATCACCTTGCTGCTTATGTTATATTTGCTTGATGTTTTTATTTATCTCACTTTTTACACAACACACAATATTTTAATTCTGTGAAAATATTCCTAGTATAAATAGGAAACTATAGTATAAATAGGAAATAAATAGTATAATAGGAAACTATTGCACAAATATACACAAACACACAATTTTTTAATCCTGTGAAAATATTCCTAGTATAAATATTCCTAGTATAAATAGGAAACTATTTATAAATAGTTTAATAGTATAAATAAATAGTTTAATAGTATAAATAGGAAATAAATAGTATAAATAGGAAACTATTGCACAAATATACACAGATCAATCTTATTATAGTTATTACTGTTTCTGACTCAAGTCTATGGATACGATACTTCTTTGTTTTAAACATTAATTAATTAAATCAATGTATTTATCTGGCTGCATCAAGTCCTAGTGGTGCACATGGGCTCGCCCACACTTCATGCAGGAGCTTTCCCGGCAGCACACAGGGGTCTCCAGTTGCAGTGTGAGGGCTCAGTAGCCGCAGGTGTACAGACTTCCTTGTCCTGCAGCATGTGGAATCTCAGTTCCTGGACCAGGGGTCGAATCCATACCCCCTGCACTGGAAGGCAGATTCTTAACCATTGGATCCCCAGGGAAGTCCCCCTATTTGTTCTGAAGGCCTTCAGAGGTATTAAAAGGGAGTTGAAAAGGGAATAACTTTCTCACGATGGGATCTGATGCTATTTTCTGCAGTGTCTGTGGGCCACCTGAAACAGACATACAGAACTTCTGAAATTTCAAACTCCCTTTGGCAAAGGCTGGGTTTGAGAACTGAAAAAGCTGGCCTAAAATGACCCAAACGAACTTCAGTACAGCTCACCAGGCACTTAACAAGCAGGCGGTAGGTGTGAAGCAACACAGCAGGTGCTGGTGGGGTAAGAGTGAGCTTGCAGATACCCATCAGAACTCCTCCAGTCCTCCAAAGGCTCAGAGACCGTGTGGGAATTAGACAAGGGAAGGCAGCAGACACAACACTGTAAAACCATCTCCTACAAACAACTGATCCTAGCGAAGGGCTTCCAGTAAATGATCACTTCTCTCTTGAGCATGCCCACTCCACCCAGGTCATCTCCCATTCTGCCCCCAGCCCTCTTCTCTCTGGGATGCCACACTGATAGAGTACCCCCTACCTACGGCATCACTGGCCTTACCGCAGAAGGAAAAGAGACCCAGGGAGGCTCACACTGATCCTTACATTCTTCCACTTGGAAATGACATATGCATTTTCCACTCACAGTTCATGGGCTGAAGTGAGTCTTGTAGCCATGGATGGCAGCAACAGGGTGGGAGAATGGAGCCCCCAGCCAGGAAAGGCAGGCAGGAAGGGCCACTCAGGAGGGAGCAGTGAAAATTGTGTGAGATACTGCAACCCACCGCATGTTGCAGGAATGAATTTGAGATCTTTAAAAAAAATAGTCATTTCTTTGGCTGCCTCAGTTCTTACTTGCAGCATGAGGAGTCCTTGTTGAGTCAGTGTGATCTTCTGCTTTGGGGCACGGACTCTCTACTTGAGCTTGGGCTCCAGGGCATGTGGGCTCAGTAGCTGCAGTGGGCAGGCTTAGTTGCCCTGGCACGTGGGATCTTAGTTCCCCAAACAGGGATCGAACCTGCGTCCCCTGCATTGCAAGGCGGATTCTTAACCACTGGGCCACCAGGGAAGTCCCTGAACTTGAGATTTGAACCCAGATTTCCTGGAATTCCAGTGACAGCCCCATAACCAACCCTCCTCTGTGAGAAAAAAAACTACAATGGAATCTGAGCACACACACCTCTCAGCTGAATTGCCTGCATCAGATAGAAAGACAGAGTTGGATCCGCTCATATACCTACTGTAAGTTACTTCTGTGCTTGACATGGGAAGGAACTCAGATGCTAAAACGATTCTTATAACCAAAGAATGAGATTGTAGAATCACACTGCAGATATTCTCAGGAGGCTATACTCCCCCTTGGCTTCTCTACAGAATCTCTGGATATTAGAATATAAGGGACTTCTGGGTCAGGAATAATTTAACTACTGACCTGCAAGGAAGAACAGAATGAACCAGAAGACCTCTAAAAGGCACTTTCAACCCTGTGGATCTGTGGTATTTTACCCAGAGGACAGATAGCAAATAAAAACTATGTGGAGATAAAATTTCTCGGGTAGACAGATAGTACAATTGCCAGGGAATTTAATTTCCCCCTGAACCAAAAATGAAACCCAAGACAATAAGTGACTATATAAAGAGAACATTGCTTTCTAAATGTTGACATCAGTAAGCTCTTTCCCCTCCAAGTTTGGATTTTTACAGAAAAATGAAAAAAAAGTTTTCAAACAGCTTCAGCCCTTTGGTTTATGGTGCCCATCGGGTGAATGCACTGAGAGTGTGGGATTTGGGCTGTCAGAACCATAAATCTATAAAGCTTTGTTGTCCCTGATTTTCTTTTGATTTCTTTTTATTGGTTTTTCCAAACGTTAATTATTTTTTCAGTAAAGAAATGAAATGTTCAAAATGTCACAACCACAGCCGAACGTGCCTGCATGCTAAATAAAACTTGTTCTCCGGGGAAATGATCCAGAAGCTTAGGAGACTCACTGAAAATGTTATAATTACTAGAGAACATCAAATCAAACACGCAAGCAAATGTCCCAAATGGAGTGAGGACTGGTGATGATTCCAGAGAGAGAGCGAGAAAAGAAAATCCATCAAAAACTACTTGTACTAACGTGATGAAGGCTTCTATGGTGATTTGGCCAAACTACAGGAAATAAAAAAATAAGATAAAAAGAGAGAGTGTGTGTGTGAGAAAGACAGAGAAAGAAAGAAGGAAGGAAAAAAAGAGAAAAGAATGAATTGTTTACTACATGTGATAAAAAAATTTAAAAAAGATTATGAAAATTCTAGGGAATGGTCACTCTTTCAGGGAGGCTTCTATTGATGTTACTCTATTTTGGCTTCTCAAAATTAAAGCAGAACCTGTAAAATTAGGGTCAACTTCTCAATGTAATGTATCAGACGCCATCTTGTTTTTATCATCAGAGCCTTTTTCATCATCCAACCTCACTTTGAAACATCATCCACAATAAGATTTCAAAGCGCAGGTATCAGCCACTTTGTAGTCTCCTGTCAAGTTAAAAGCACTGTAGATGCATGAGAAAGAATACATGAAATTTTATGAAAACAGTGTTTCCCTGGTGTTTCCTTGGTTAAGAATCCACCTTCCAATCCACCCACCAGGGGACGTAGGTGAGACTCCTGGTTGGGGAACTAAGATCCTACATGCCACAGGGCAACTTAGCCCACATGCCAGGCAGCAAAGATCTAGTGCAGCCAAAATAAAAAAATAAAGATGCCTTAAAAAATAAAACAATAAGAGCAAGAAAAGTAAAGTCGACAATAAAAATGGGAGGGAAGACCGTAAGTTTGGTGTGAGGCATGATAATTTTAAAACTGCAGGAAAGAGGCAACTCAGAGAATATGGCAAAGGTTCATAAGCGAATTGATGGCGATCAAAGCTTTAGGCGTGGATAAAACTGTCGCAAGCAAGAAAACACTATTTCTTTGTTTTGTTTTAAACTGACTGGAACAGAACAGTCTTGCTTCAACAGACACCTGGCTAACAGGCCCAAAGGGAGGGGTTTTCCAAGATTTCTTTAACTCTCATTTCTTCCACACCAGCTTTCACCAGTTCCAAGATAGTTGCTTTTTTTTTTTTTGCATTTCAATGTCTTGCAAATTTGGATGCCATTTACAATGAACGCTGCTGTTGCTGTTTCCTCACTAAAAATCCTGTCTGATTCTTTGAGACTCCCAGAAACTAGAGCCTGCCAGGCTCCTCTGATCCTGGGATTTCCCAGGCAAGAATACAGGAATGGGTTGCCATTTCTTCCTCCATGGGATCTTCCTGACCCAGGGCCACCTGGGAAGCCCTTATAAGGAATGGTGAGGCATAATTTACTTTGTAGCATTTGTTTCTTTTCTCAGTGGTAACACACACATTCTCATACATGCACATCAACAACAGACACATTAAAATCAACAGCATCTTTGACCCATGCTGCTAAGTCACTTCAGTCGTGTCCGACTCTGTGTGACCCCAGAGACGGCAGCCCACCAGGCTCCCCCGTCCCTGGGATTCTCCAGGAAAGAACACTGGAATGGGTTGCCATTTCCTTCTCCAATGCATGAAAGTGAAAAGTCAAAGTGAAGTTGCTCAGTCGTATCCGACTCTTAGCGACCCCATAGACTGCAGCCTACCAGGCTCCTTCATCCATGGGATTTTCCAGGCAAGAGTACTGGAGTGGGGTGCCATTGCCTTCTCCGTTGACCCATGAAATCCAGGTAAATATTTCACTTTCTTCAAATAAGTGTAGTTTTTAATTCTTAACCACAAGTGGTCAAGAGTAATTTTTATTTTATGATGGGCTCAATAATGTCAATATTTGTTCTTCAATGGTGCATTGAGTAAATAGGACCCATTCCTTGTGGGTTGCCATTTCCTACTTCAGGGGATCTTCCCAACCCAGGAATTGAACCTGGGTCTCCTGCACTGCAGGCAGATCTTTATCATCTGAGCCACCAGAGAAGCCCTTAAAAATAAGACTGGATCTAATTCATCACTCTTGCAGTGAAAGCCTGAGCATCAACATGAGGCATCCCATGGACCAAAAGGCAGGATTGAACCTAGCTGATATCAAAATTTGTTTTGAAGACTCTAGGCCAGTGGTTTTCACACTGGAACACACATCAGCATCACTTGGAGGGCTTATTCAGATTCCTGCCCCTGGTCCTAGAGTTTCTGATTCAGTCTGTCTGGGGTGGAACACACGCGCATGTACTGAGTTCCCAGGGGAGGCTGATGCTGGTGGTCTGGGGACCACACTTGGAGAACCACAGCTCTCGTTTGCTGGAGTGATGGCTATATGGTCCCTTAAACATCAGAAAGGATAAAGAGGCCAACCCAGACCTTTGAATCATTCTCTCTCTGCTTCAGTCAAAGCTTTAATCTCCATGGGTTTCCTACCAAATATAAGTTTGGCTGCTTAAGTTGTTTAAACGAAAACCATTATTGAAATAAAAAGAACTACAGTCTTACGGTAAGATGTGTCTGGGCTAGAATCCCAGTTGCACCATTTAGTCCTCAAATAAGTCTGTACTTCATTTTATCATCTCTCCAAAAGGGGGTCATAAGACATATTTGGGGTCTGGAACTAAGAAGAACAGAGCATGTGGTAGACAGAGGGTCTTACATACTGTGTGCGTGTGTTTGTGCTCAGTTGCTCAGTCATGTCTGACTCTGCAATTCCATGGACTGCAGCCCACCAGGCTCCTCTGTCCATGGGATTCTCCAGGCAAGAATATGGAGTGGGTTGCCATTTACGACTCCAAGGGATCTTCCCCAACCAGGGATAGAACCCATGCCTCTTGGGTCTCCAGCATTTGCAAGTGGATTATTTATCACTGAGCCACCAAGGGAGCCCTTACATATTGTAGATGCTTAATATCCAGTTGATCAAAAAGTTTGTTCAGGTTTTTCATAGCATCACATGGACCACTTTGGCCACCCCAATACTTTGTAGCCACTGACAACAAGAAACAAAGAGTTCTGATCCTTGAAGGCAGAGAGTCTGCTGCCTGCATCCCATCTGTAAACTTGTGTTTTCTTGCAGTGACCCAGGACAGAGCGTCTGTTGTCTGCTCACTTTGGAGGAGACTGCTGGTTCCCTAGCCCCGGTTAATCAAGGCTCAGAGCTGCAGCAGGGTCAAAGTACCCAGAGTTTGCAAAGCTGGACGCCCACTCACTGCCTGGTTGCCTCTGGGCCTCTGGCATCTGGAGCATGGCTGATTGTCAACCAGCCAACCGTCGTGCCCTGTGGGCAGAGGGAGCCTCCGAACCAGCTCCTGTCTGCCGCAGCTCGGCTCCGTTCAGTACCAGACGCCTCTTCCTCTGCAGTTCATTACAGGTACTTGCAAAACACAGCTGCCAGAAGCTCAGCAGTGAATGCTGAAGAGGATCCGCTTGTAAAGTGTGTGACTCCCCAGTTTTCCCTCTTCCCCCATCTGCTCGGTGCTTCGGAACTCAGCAAGCGGCAACATTGACACCTGGGGTAAAAGTGTTCCCTTCTAACTTACGTCTAATCTTTTATTAAAAACATTTCACATGCTGGATACTACCAGGAACAACATTTTTTTTTTTCTAAAGAATAAAGGTGGAGGGGAAGACAAGAAAGGAAATCAAAAGAAATCTCTCCGTTTAAACACGTGTTTTTAGCTCATAGGATCAACAAAGGACGATAGAAACCATTTGGACACTATCACTCTAAGAAAGGATTTCATCTCCTATCTGAACAGCCTGGATGTAGGAGGCAAGGTTTCGATACTCACTACAAAGATAGAAATCTAGCTCCGAGTTCTCAACACAGAACAGAACAGCTCGAGGGTGTTACTTCAATATTTTCCCTTAAAGGTAAGCTGCAGAGTTACATATGGTGTCTGCTTGAGGAAGATTCTTCCACACAATAAATTATAAGTAAATCTTCTTGCAGCTGAATGTCTGTGGGAGAGAGACCAGTAAATCAAATAAAACTTTTTCCCATGTCTATGAAGTAACACATAATTAAATCAGTTGGTCTTTGAAATTTGTGACATTAAAGGCTGTGATTTAGCTGATTATATACTTCTATTAAAAACCTACCCTATTAACTCATTCAGATTCCCAGAGGCTTTGACAGTGGAGCATTAAGCAAGCATGAAAAGGGTCTCCAGCAACTTAAAATAATTCCAAAGTGTAGCAAAGTGAGATTTCTAACCTAAGTGCTTTCTATGTTTTGGCTTCAGAACATAAAATGTAAATGTATCTTTAATATAAATGGCTGCATCTCCACCTCTGCCTTAACGACCCACTTGATATATACCATAGTCATTCATATTAATTACAGCATTAATAATGGTTTTCCTAGAGAAGCCATCTATGAATACAGTGATGTCAGGAGATGTAGGGGTCACTGAGAATATCTACAGATTGGCCTTAAGGAACCAGATGCTCACAGTTAGAGCTGGCCAGGAACTGACCACTAAAACAAAATAGGAATCTGTTTAAGACGTTCAATTCTTAACTCCAGGTGGGAGCTCATGGAAGAGAAAACAAAGGGAGAAAGGGGGAGCTTTGTCACATCTGGGGGATGGACATTTCATGAAGCAAAGAGACAAAGGATGAATGCCCCCAAGAATGTCACCTGCATCCCGGTCTTGTGTCTACCTGTCTGGCTGTTACCGGTTACTTTGGACTCCAAGTTTTCCAAACTGAACGGTTACTATGGGTGTCTAGTCACCCTAGTAAATGGGTGACCAGTGTCTAGTCACGTGCTAGACACTGAACTGAGCTCTCTACATACGTTATCTTATTTAATCTCCATGGATATTCCTATAAATGTATGGAATGAGATCATTTCTACTTTATCTGACAAGGTGGGAAGCTAGAGAATCAGAGAGTTTAAGTAACTTATCTGTGGTCACACAGCTGGTAAGTATGAAAGTGAAAGTGAAAGTGAAGTTGCTCAGTCGTGTCTGACTCTTAGCGACCCCATGGACTGCAGCCCACCAGGCTCCTCCATCCATGGGATTTTCCAGGCAAGAGTTCTGGAGTGGGGTGCCATTGCCTTCTCCGGCTGGTAAGTGTAGCTGGTAATAAACACAAGGATGAGATGAAGTGTTCATTCTGTTCTCACTCGAGGCCCTTCGTACCCTCCAAGCCCCTTTTCATTTCCCTTCCCTGAAATAGAGAAACTGTAAATTGTTTAGTTTTGCGGGACTGAAGAGGTCAGGAAGTAGTTAGAGACAGAATTAATGAGGCATCTAGGATCATGAGCAGCTTTGATCATCCTGCTAAATAATTTAGGTCTTAACCTGCAGAGAATAGGGAGCCACTGAAATATTAAGAAGAACTGACATCACCATTTCCCCAGAAACCAAGTCCAAAGATAGCTGAGGATTCTGTTTGTTTGTTTTCACCTTTACATGCAATACATAACCAAGTTCCCCTCTTTTTGTGTCAAAGAACCAGTCAGGAGCCTGGGTCTGAATCCTGGCCTCACCAACAATCCTGGTTGTGTGACTCCATACATTTCTTTGAGTCACAGTTTTCTGTTCTGTAGGATGGGGACAATAAAACACTCATCATGTTGGTTGCTTTCAGGGTCAAGTGGATGATAGTACATCAACTCGTGTCTATTTCTGGCCCATGGTAAGCACCATGGTGAGTGTTACAAGCTGTCCTAACTCCTAGGACCTCGGAATCTGACCTTCTATGGGAGAGGCTCTTCACAGTGGGGATCAGGTGAAAAGTGGGCTAATTAGAGTAGGCTCCAGTCTAATAGAACTGGTGTCCTTCTAAGAAGAAGGAATTTAAGGCACAGACGCATTCAGAGAGAAGACACTGTGAAGAGACAGGAGGAGATGATGGTCACCGATCAGCCGAGGAGAGAAGCCTGGAGCAGCATCTCTTCCCACAGCCCTCAGGAGGAACCAAGCCTGCCAACATGCTGATTTTGGACTCCCATCCTCTGTAACTGTGAAGCAATAACATTTTGTTCAAGTAACCCAGTTGTGGCATCTGTGGCAGTCTCAGTCAACTATTACAAGTGTCAGGCATTTATTCCTTCCATTACTCCCTCTCTATTTAGATACAGTCTTGAGAACCTTGCGTGTGTGCATGCTCAGTTGCTTTAGTCGTGTCCAACTCTTTGCGACCCTGTGGACCGTAGCCCGCCAGGCTCCTCTGTCAATGGGATTCTCCAGGCAAGAATACTGGAGTGGGTTGACATGCCCTCCTCCAGGGGATCTTCCCGACCCGGGGACAAAACCTGTGCCTCTTATGTATCTAGCATTGGCAGGCGGGTTCTTTACCATTAGCACCATCCGGGAAGCCCCTTGAGAACCTTACATCTAATTATTGTTTTGACTCCTACTGTTCTGCCTGCCCCTGAGCTCAGAAGAGCAAATGGATTTCATTCTGGAACCAGCTCTGCTCATCGGCAGTCTCTGCCGGCAGCACTGCATTGAGATGCATATGACTCGGTAGGTAAAGGTGCTCAGATTGATTAGTAATGTCTGCCACAGGCACAGATGTGGAAGGGTAGGGGATATGCTATGCATTTGTTAACCCCGTCCCAGGCTTGGTGTATTCAGCTCGAAAAACCATTAAAATTGAGCCTCTTAATGTAGCATTTATATCTTTTTATCTCTCTGCTCCAGAGCTTAGAGTGGCTTATTTCTGCCAATCATATAAAATGTATATACTTTGGTCTCTAGCAGCTCCAAAAACATGTGGGCATTGACTCATTCATCCAGTACAAGAAATTATAATAACTGGAATACATGGAGCCTACAGTGACCTTTGTCTCCATGTGGTTTCACCATGGCTAGCTTTTGGAGGGAAAGGGTATTCATTTCTTTCCCCACTCTGCCTTTTCAGTTTGTATTTCAAACACTCTAGAAAGGAAAAAAAAAAAAACAGCTACTGGAATATTCCAGTTCATGTTTCTGAGGCTTTCAAAGCCAACGTTCATCTACCATTTGAAAAATCTCTAAGAAGGGACTTTCCTGATGGTCCAGTGTTTAAGATTCATGCTTCTAATGCAGAGGGTGCTCCCTGGTCTGGGGGCTAAGATCCCACATGCCTCTTGGACACACACACACACAAAACAGAATACAGACAACAGAAGCAATATTATAACAAATCCAATAAAGACTTTAAAAATGGCCCACATTAAAAAAAAAAGAAAGAAAGAAAATCTCCAGGAAAGCTATCTAGCAAGATTAGGTCACATGCCCACCCTGGACCAGTCACCAATGCAGGAAAAAAGCCAGTGCTGATTGGCTGGGCCTGGGTCACATGTTCATCCCTGCAGCTAGAGCAGTGGGTCATGGTTGCTGGAGTCAGGAAGAATGTGACTGCAGATCCCAGAGTGGTTAAAAATCCCAGAGATTCTCTCTCCTCCTTTAACTGCCCAGCCAACCTTACATCCTGTTTATTCCCAATTTCCTATAGTCTTCCATCCTATCCTTACTGTCCGGTGTTGGCCCAGGTGCAAACATGTGCCCTCTTTATTCTCTAACAGACCACGCAAGCTTAGCTGAAACATCCCATCACCGATAGCTGTGAACCTACCACACACCACTGGCAAGAAATAGCTCAGTAAGACTTCCCTGGTGGTCCAGTGGTTAAGAATCCTCTCGCCAATACAGGGGACATGGGTTCAATCCCTGATCTGGAAGGATTCCACATTCTGTAGGGCAGCTAAGTCCATGCACCACCAGTACTGAGCCCATGCGCCTAGAGCTCGTGATCCACAAGAGAAGCTGCTCCAGTAAGAAGCCTGAGCACTGCAATGAAGAATAGCCCCTGCTCGCCACAACTGGAGAAAAGCCCATGCACAGCAATGGAGAATTAGTGTGGCCAAAAAGAAATTAATTAATTAATTAATTAACAGATATAGTTAGAAAGAACTACAGATGGGACTAGGCAGATAGTAGGACTGATTCAATGAAATTTGAAGTGATAGTCTTTTAGAAAACCATCAGATCTGAGTATGAGGCAGAACTGTACATTTACAGAGAACTCAATATATCTCAAGTCTCTTTGCAAACACACCACTAAATAGAATTGAGAGGGCAAACAAGCTTCTAGTCCATGGTCAACAGAGAAATTGCTAGTGGTTGCCTGAAACACTGTGTTAAGAAGGGTTCAGAGGTTGCATTTGCTTGCCCAGAAAAGCATGGTATGATTACATTGAGATGTACAATGTGGATCAGTGCAATGATATAGTTGGGCCTGACTAATGCTTCTAAAACCACTGTTGACAACACACTGTTTTGTAGATAATAGCTATTAGAAAAATGACTGGAGTGTGGAGTGTGTGTGCGTGTGCTGTTGCTCAGGCTTTTCTGATTCTTTGTTACCCCATGGACTACAGCCCACCAGGATCCTCTGTCCATGGGATTCTCCAGGCAAGAATACTGGAGTGGGTAGCCATTCCCTTCTCCAGGGGGTCTTCCCCATTCATACTTAAACCCAGGGATTGAATCCACATTCTTGTGTCTCCTACATTGCAGGGGGATTCTTTACTTGCAGAGTCATCAGGGAAGGTCTCTGTCTAAACAGTCATTTTATAGTTTGTGAAAATCCAAATCTTTCTTAAGATTTCTGTGGATTGCCAGGGTGTGACGGGGCTTATTGGGGTTCCATCTCTTGTCCTCACTGTCTTTGTTCTTTCCTCTGTCTCTTGCTGTGGTTAAGTAATGTCTGAATTAAAATTGGCCCTAACATGAAATGCAGTCCCTTTCCTTCACAACAAACACATAAGGGAAATGTTCACATGAGGGCTTTTCGTATATAGCGGATTGTATCAGTCAGGATGAGCCAAGGAATGCTGCAGTAACAAAAAATAAACTCCAAAAATCACAGGGGTTGAGGAATAACAGAAGCTTTTTTCTCACTCATATGACAGGTCCATTATGGATGTGGTTGGATGGAGTGGGTTGTGGTCCTCAAAACCTCTCAGGGACCTAGGAAGAGCCATGATCTCAAATGTTTCTAGTCACTATGTCAGAGGGAAAAATATATTTACAAAGTACTTTATCAACAACCAAATGTCCCACCACCTGTCACTTTTATTTATAGCTCAGTGGCCAGAACTAGTCACATGGTTCCACTCAAACCAAGAAGACCAGGAAATGCCTAGCAGAGAGGGAAGCAGAAGGTGGCGGGGGTGGTGGTGGTTGAGGAGTTGACACTGCAGAAACACACATCTCAAACATCAGGCATCACCACTCCAGAAGTACGTCGACAGACACACTGCCATCCAGCAATTTTTCTCTCCTGTCCCTCCCACCCCGATGGGCCCTGGAGCCCTAATCCCTTTTAAAAACAAAGCATCCTTGAATTCCTCTTCTCTGCTTCTACAGAACGACTCAGCTGTCTGCAACTCTGATCCTCCAACTCAGCTCTGGACTGCTCTTGGCTAAGCCAAGGCTCTGTGTACGTTTTGAAACTACCATTTGCGAAAGCCTGTTTAAGCTTCTAGTCTGAAGCCAACCCTCTCCCTATGCTCTTGGAGTGGGTATCTCGGGACCTGGAAGAAAATCGAGGTGGATTATTCTCCCCCTTACACAACGTGATGTGATTGTGTGGGTGAAAGCAATTTATACTGTTTGAAGTCTTATGGAAAGAATTTGTACCATTTGTGTGACTTCTCTGAACCTTATTTTCTCATTGCAGAAAGGGAATAACAATTCCTGTTCTGATTATATCACTGTGGCCCTGGGTGTGAAAAAGCAGTGTAAAAACATAAGGCATGAATATAATTGCACACAAACAAGACTCTGGTGCAGTTAGTTTAGAAGTTATCCCAAATTCCAGGCACTGGGCTCTGTGGTTCATTTCCTTCTGGTTACAGTAAGTAGGCATTTTACAGTCTGATATCAAGTGGAAGTTAAGCTTCCCTACTACTCTGGTTTTGTCTGTCTCTGTGATTTAATAATGCTGTCTGTATTGGAAGATGATGCAGTTATATCAGTTATTAGAGAATCATATTTTTGTGTTCCGCTAAAGGGAAGTAAAGATGAACTCTGCAGATGCACACACAAAGCTAGATAGAGGCGTACTTCCAAGTCAACCCATCCATCTTCCTCTAGGACATGTCAACATGTGGGATTTATGAAATATGGACTGTATTAAAAATGTTAAATGCACTTTTTAAACATAACCAGTACAGAAACAAGCTCCCCTTGGTTCATCTGTTTGTTTTCGGTTATTGTTGGTTGGTATTATTTTTCCTCAACTGGACTATCTGTGCTTGTTAAGCATCAGTAAATGGGCAGTTATGAAGCAAGCACAAAATACACATATAAATATTTAATAAGAAACGATAGTAGAAATATAGTGTGCATTTGTTGCTCCACTGGAAAGCTATATTCATTATTCTACGAATTATTCTCACATAAATATTTCAGAAACTTTGGGGAAAAAAAGGTTAGAAGAGTGTACCCAGAGCTTGGAGGGTTGAAAGCACTTTTGCATTTACGGGATGATGAATTCCAACACAGCTTTCATTGCGGAGGTCTGAAATTTATCTTTGGGTTGGTTTTAGGAGATGGAGTTATTTCATGTTTTGTCATAATGCACACATAAATAAGAAAAGATTACCAATTAGTAAGCAGGTGCTATGAGTTCTTTCTTGATCAGATGGCAGACCAATGACTTTCTTGGTACCAGCCAAGCTTAAGGAACAGAACTCTTACTGTGAAAGGCAGCTTGAGAAAGAAGAAAAATCACAAGCCATCTTTTTATGCCAGCATAGTGCATTATTCAATCCAAGCCTCCTCAGTCTATTGATCAGGGGTATTTATATTCTATTCAGCAAATATTTATTAAGTGCCTACTATGTGCTAGGGGTTTCCCTGGTAGATCAGCTGGTAAAGAATCCGCCTGCAATGCAGGAGACCCCAGTTCGATTCCTGGGCTAGGAAGATCCCCTGGAGGAGGGCATGGCAATCCACTCCAGTATTCCTGCCTGGAGAATCCCCATGGACAGAGGATCCTGGTGGGCTAAAGTCCATGGGGCTGCAAAGAGTTGGACACGACTGAGCAACTAGGCACACACATGTGGTAGGAGACATAAGACATAAGAGATATGAGTTCAATCCCCAGATTGGGAAGATCCCTTGGAGAAGGGAATGGCTACCCACTCCAGTATTCTTGGCTGGAAAATTCCATGAACAGAGGACCCTGGCAGGCTATAGTCCATGATGTCCCAGAGTCGGACATGACTGAGCAACTACCACACACACACACACACATACACACACACATGTTCTACATACTACACTATGTAATTAATATAAATAATGACCAAGAAGAATATAGTTATATTTGATATCATAAAATTTCTGAGGAGTGGCTTTATTCCAGTTGGTTAATTTGCAGAGAATATAGACTCATTCAGGGAGGCTGAATTGTGTTAATATTATTTTCCTTTAATGGTGGAAGAGCCAACAAATTGTTCATTGTGCATTGAATATGGTGACCAGGAAGTAATCAGATAATTCTGTGAACACAAGGAAGAGTGGAGGTGAAGAGTCTAAGATGAATTGTGTCGGTGGCTCTTTAAAGGTATCCATACGGGGGAGCTTATAATCATCAAAATTGGTGCTTAGAATCAGTCAGATGTGGACTGATTCCAATCTTCTGAAAAGCAGCAAGGTCTTAACAAGGCTATTTTCTTTAATCACAGCCTTGCTTTAGCCATAAACATAATTCACAGCCCTTGTCAGAGCACTGATTTGATGGATGCTGTAGCTACTGGTGACTCAAAGGATTTTGATGCTCTAGGTTTTCATGTGAGTCATATGGAGTGGCCAGGCGCACAGCTGGCACCTCAAGGACCCCTTTCAACTTGAGAGACATGGGTCTTGTTGGAGAGGAAAGGTCAAAGCCCTCGGTATAAAAGGCAGATCCAAACAGATAAACTTCTCTAAGGAACTGCTCCCTCCACAATGTGCTGCATTTCTTAGACAATTCCAAAGTGGTCAGAGATGTTGAAAGTTTCTGAGTAACAATAATGGTAGCACCATCATCATCATCATCACCACCATGACAGCAATATAATTTGTTTTTCAAGTACTACCTTTATTTTATGTTATCACACACACACACACACACACACAATGATATTAGGGTTATAACATACTGATATCCAATAAGGCAAGTGCTTTCACTATTCTTTTTCATAATGTCCCTGCCTGTTCTTTTATATTTATTTTTTTTACAAATAAAATCTGATTATTTTATAAAATTCCAACAAAGTAAATCCTGTGTATTCTAGTTTAATTTTGGAAGATTTGCTTCTTTGAGCAACACAGTAGCAGTGCCGATGAATTCCATTATGTGCAAAAGCATCGTAGGCATTATATGATTAAGTGTTCATAAGTCACTTGCCCAGGGTCAAACTGTCAACTGATGATGAGATTACAACTTAGATTTTGAGTCGTTCTGCTCCGTTCTTTCAATTCCCTGATCACTTCTCATTCCCACTCACCACTCCTCTTCATTATCTGGCCAACTCCGAAGCACCCTTAGGATTAACAGAATGAGCTGGGAAGGCAGTCTTCTTGGTTTCCTGTCTTAGTTACTATACTTCCCAGCTCTGTGGCTTTCTGCAAATCACTGAAACTTTCAAAGTCCCCTCATCTGGAAAATGGGATTAATAAAGATCACAGAGTTACTGGTAAGATAAACAAAATGCCTATATTAAATTTTTACGGTGAAAATGACAATAATGGTGAAGATGGTGATAATGACTGAGTTGATGTCATAACATCCAAGACTTTTTTCTACTCTAGCCTAGGACTGGAGAGAATCCCATAGCTGGCATCAAGTCTCACAGCATCCTAATGCAAACTAGCTGTTTAATGTGTTTAACTTAATAGTTTATGCAACAAATAGTTTTTTTTTTCTTTTTTGTAAACTGAAGATAATTACAAGAACATAGTTATAATTCAATGTCGTAGCCTTGAGGAAGTCTCATGCATTTGAAGAAGATACACATAAAACTGTGATAAATTGAAAGCCTGTTTGAAATATGTTGACATAGCGAGCACTTCTTGTTTAATTGAATTCTGCTTACATAACTAAAAGACCTAAATTAAAACATAATCATGTTTCTAATGATTTTGCACTCTTTTCCCTGCACCAATGTAAGAAAGCTCAAGGTGTTAAAACAGTTGTGCTTTGGGACCGTGATAACTAATGTATGAATTAAACATACATTTTGTACATTGATTTCCATAAATGAAAAAAGAGGCAAAAATCCCCACTCTTTAGTGGTTTATTCCTTCTTCATGCTTCAGGAGATAGACTTACTATTATATATTTTTTTCCATTGCATAAAAAAACTGAAAGTTTCTCAAGAAAGTAATGCCAGGTATATATTTCAAAAGTTAGGGTGGCTTTGCATAGCCTCTGAAATGCTGAGAATATAGAACACGCTCCAGTATATCTAATTATCTTTATGAAATCTCTCAAAATCAATGGCATTATACTCAAAACCAGCTGCAGCCAGGGAAGTCAAACAGAGCAGAGTGTCGCTGAGGTTACCGAGAAGTATAGCTTTCTTCTTAATAGCACTATTTTTATGGAACATGGAATTTTTGAATCATCATATTCTGTTAACTCTTTTAAGGACTCAAACACAATTCAACCATTATGGTTGAAGAAATGAATTCAATTCTATCTCTATTTCGTGGGGGCACTTTTAACTCCTTAAAGACAAAGAACTTTGGTTTTGAGACACAACCCTAGATCCAGCTCATGAAAGTGAAAGTGTCAGTCGCTCAGTCGTGTCTGACTCTTTGCGACGCCATGGACTGTAGCCCACCAGGCTCCTCTGTCCATGGAATTCTCCAGGCAAGAATACTGAAGTGGATAGCCATTCCCTTCTCCAGGGGATCTTCCCGACCTATGGATCCATCCCAGGTCTCCTGCTTTGCAGGCAGATTCTTTACCATCTGAGCCACCAGGGAAGCCAACATTTATCTGGATAGGGGTGGTTTATTCATTTATCCAATGAATATTAAGTGTCTACCATGTGCTAGTCACCATGCTAAGTGTTGAGCATAAAATGGTGACCAAGATAGACTTGGCCCTGTTCTAGTAGAGTTTGTCATCTGGTGGAGGAATTAGGAACTCATATGAAGACAAAACAGATGCTTTGAAGGGGTACTCCAATATGGCCATGAAAATATCAGGCTGGCCAAAGAATTCCTTCTGGTTTTCCCATGACATCTTATGGAAAAACTAGAAAGAACTTTTGGGCCAACCCAATAAAAAGAGGGATAGTTAACTGAGAAGGTTTCCCAGAAGAAGTGACATCCACAGTGTTGAGGAACATTGGGAATAACTTCCCAAAGTGGTTTTAGAGCCTTCACAGTTGCAGAGAGAAACACATACACACTCACACACTCACACACACACACATACACACATACACACACACACACACACTTTCACGGAGCATGGATGTGTGAGAGAGTGGTATGGTGTGGGGATACAAGGCAGGAGAGACCAAGCAAGGACTCAAGGGCCAGTGATAGAAGTTTCAGACTTGAACCTAAAATCAGTGGAAGTGGTGGCAGGAATTTCAGCAAGAGGGAAGAATGATTAGCTTCGTGTTTTAGAAAATATTATTCTGGCTGGTATATGGGGAAGAGGGGCTTCCCAGTGGGCACTGGAGGTAAAAAATCTGCCTGCCAATGCAGGAGATGCAAAAGACACAGGTTCAATCCCTGTTGGAGGGAAGATCCCCTGGTGGAGAAAATGGCAACCCACTCTAGTATTCTTGCCTGGAATATTCCATGGGCAGAGGAGCCTGGAGGGCTGCTGTCCATGTGGTCACAAAGAGTTAGACATGATTGATCAACTGAGCACACATATGGGGAAGAGACCTGTGAAGGTAAGGCTGGAGAAAGGAAGGCCAGTTAGGATGAGATCATAAAACTCAAAGAAAGAGGCCAGAAAAGAGGGAGAGACAAGTATAAAGAGTCAAGAAATATTTAGGACAAGGGCAGTCTGCTGGACACAATCACTGGATGTGGTGAATGAGCATAAGGGAGAGTCAAGAGTGACTTCCAAATCTATAAAATGAAACTTTGGTTAGTTCATTAAAAACAAACAAGCAAAATGCTCCCTCAAAGTCTCAATCAAAAGAATACAAGGACAATTATGTAAAATTTAAAAATAAAATAAAAAAAAAAAAAGAACACAAGGAGAAAAGTAAAAAAGTCAACTGGTCTACCCGTAAGTGTGCGCCTTCTTCATATGTTAATTCATTCATTTATTTTTCCAACATTTCAGGATTACCTAGTATGTTCCTGGTACTGAGCTTTACCCACTTACAGCCAAGTCTATAAGCATATGGACCTCTCTGAACAGAAGTAGAAAAAAAAATCCTAAATTTTTCCTCTTTATAAATGAGTTTTAATTCATGCCTCTCGAAGTTAGGGCCTTTTATTAGTGACTGTAAATCTCAGAGAGACAAGAAGTCATGAGATTCTGAAATTGCCTTATAAATTAGCTGCTGGTAGTGAAACAGTTGTTTAGTTTGTTGAGGGGCTGGGGTGGGAGGGATTTTGGTGTTGAAATAATTATTGAACATTACTGAACCAAATAATTAAACTGTGCTGTAAAATTATGGTTATGGTAATATTCCCATCATCATTTGTTTTGTTTCTCCTAATCTAAATTATGACTTTTTTGTTATTGCTTTGTAAAGCTACACTATAACAGTCAAACCTGAAATTAAAACCAGACTGCAAAAGTTATACAAGGTGATCCAATATGCTCCGCTAGCAATTACTCATGGCAAATACAGTCATGGAGCTCTTAAATCCTTGTTGTAAAGCTACCTGGATGTGCATCAACTAAAACCTTAGATATTTATAGGTATCAGAAGTGAGGGATGACTAGCTGAAACAATCAAAATGCAAAGGAGATATCTGAAAGTCCGAGGGGAGCTTCTTGGAATGTCAGATTTCTGTTTCCTAACAGTCTTAAATCTCAGTAGTGCCGACAAGGGAAAGGTGCGGATACTTTCAAGCAACTAAAGGGAACACCATATTCTTTCCTTCACTGCCCCATTCCAGGCTGCTAACTCTCTTGGTCTTGCCTGTTAAATTCTGAACAGAACAATATATTCCAGCCAAACCATGAATGCATTTCTTCGGGCCTTATGCGAACACAGAACTGGGTGGTTCATGAGCCCCATACAAAACCCAGCATCATCACCAAAAAGAAAAGAACTCCACTTAATACACTGAGGTGACCTGAACAGGAAGGGGCCCCAAAAGGGAGGGGATCTATGTATGTGTGTGACTGATTCATTTTGCTTTACAGTTGGTTGGATGACCTCATTGATTCAATGCATGTCAGTTTGAACACACTCTGGGGGATAGTGAAGGACAGGGAAGCCTGGCGTGCTGCAGTCCATAGGGTCACAAAGAGTCAGGCATGACCGAGCAACTGAACAACACCAAGGAACTAACACTACATTGTAAAGCAACTATACTCCGAGAATTAAACGAGAGAGAAAGAGGTAAATTATCCATTTAACAATTTTCAAATTTGTGTAGCTAACTCAGAGAATGATATACCTAAATCTCACAGCCTCAACTTGTTCAATGTTGCTCTTGGCTCCTTATTTTGCAACAGTGAGCAGACTCCCAGATATTGAGATGATGTAAGTCACTTCTGGGTGAATGTGTGCTTTGGATTGTTAGTGGGGGCAGGGGAACAGTCACATTCAGAACCGACTGCAATCCAATTCCTCTGATTTCCATGGAGAAGTTGGCTCATGTGTCTTCAAAACACACCAGAATGAAGTATTTGGAAATTCAACACACAGATGGTGCTATTTAGGATTTTCTCCATTTCTAAGCATTCAAGATGGACCTCTAAAGATTCATAAAGTTTTGATAATCTGATGAATGTGTGTGTAAGAACTTGTTTTAGAATTCAGGTAAGACCTGTGAAGGTAAGGCTGGAGAAGGGGAGGAGAGTTAGGATATGATCATAAAACTCCAAGAAAGAAGCCAGAAAAGGGTAAGGAGAATGGGGACAACTATAAAGAGTCAAGAAATATTTAGGAGGAGGGCAATGTGCTGGACACAATAAAACCCTAATCCTAAGAAGTGAGAGTTAAGATAAGAGATTCTGATGATAGTTTCCCTCTTTACCCTTTTTCTAAGCCCTTCTTTGCCTGTACACAAAAGACCATGATAATCTCCATTTCTTATATGGCCCAATACATGCCCACAGATCAGTTCCAAGGCAGAGTTCTCTTACTGGCTTGCAGACAGACAGACAGCCCTCTTTGTTGTGTCTTCACATCACAGAAAGAAAAAAAGTTCTGCTGTCTCTTCTTCCTCTTGTAAGAGCGCTAATCAGTTATGTCTGACTCTTGGGGACCCCATGGACTGTAGCTCACCAGACTCCTCTGTCCATGGAATTCTCCAGGCAAGAATACTGGAGTGGGTTGCCATGTCTTCCTCCGGGGATCTTCCCGACCCAGGGATCAGACTTGTGTCTCCTGTGACTCTCCCACTGCAGGCGGATTCTTTACTGCTGAGCTACAGGGAAGTCCACCCTCACGGTCTTATCTAAACCTGATTACTTCCCAAAGGACCACTTCTGAAAATCATCATACAGGGGGTTTCAACATGTGAATTTTCAGGGGAATGTATTCAGTCTGGGGCTTTCCTGCTGACTCAGATGGTAAAGAATCCACCCACAATGCAGGAGTCCCAGGTTTGATCCCTGTATGGGGAAGGTCCCCTGAAGAAGGGGACCCACTCTACTATCCTTGCCTGGAGAATTCCATGGACAGAGGAGCCTGGCAGGCTACAGACCATGGGATTCCAAGAGTCAGACACGCTTGAGCGACTAAATCACAACCACCAAAGGTATAAATAGGACCTCTCCTGAGTGTGCTTAAAGATAATGACATCCTGGTAATTGATACATATGTATTGGATATATTTCCTGATAGCTCCTTCCTTCTCTCCTATTTATTTAGCTATTTTGATGCACCATGCAGCTTGCAGGATCTTAGTTCCCTGACCCTTGCTCCCTTCAGTGGAAGCTCGGAGTCCTAACCACTGGACCACCAGGCTAGTCTCGGTAAGTACCTTCCTTCTCTTATGGGTCAGTCGTTTCTCAGAAATGGAAAACTTAGCAGCTGGCCCAAAGCTCTGGATTGTGGGACTCACGAAAGAAAATAACTACTTTAAGAGAGGGATTCCTTGTATACAAACACAGCCTGGAGCCAATGACATTTCAGAAGGAGCTCCCTCCCCAGGCCCAGTGCCCACCAGGAAGCAAAGGCTCAAGCAGCTGAAAACAGATTCTTTACAAGACCAAGAAAACTTCTGTAAGTGAGTATATCCTTTGAGTTGAAACTGACTGCTTTGTGGGGAATTCCCTTCGGACTTGTTCCTGCTGGTTAGAATGCAATCATTAAATACAAGTTCATAGTAAGAGCAAGTCCTGAAAAAAAAAAAAAAAAAAATTAAGGCTAGATAATACAGCCTCTAAAGGCTTTTGTTTTGTCTCTTTTTCTTTTTTTGGTAACTTTAGAACAGTGTGACTTTTAGATAGCTTTCTAAAGCTAATGATCTTTGAGGGCCTTCCTCATCTTGATGGTTTGTATGCCAAGCAGTATGTACACAAAAGTCAGCCTCTTAGAAATTCCTAGCCTTTTGACAAAGCCCTTCAAAAAAGACATTTTTGGCTTCAGTTGTTTTCTCTTTAACCCAAAGATGCAGATGAAAGATAGCAGCAGACACGGAGATGATGGGCAGGGTTTGGATTCTTTTTCCCTCCTTCCAACACCCATCCATAGCTGTCTATGATTACAGAACAACCATTGTTATATTTCATTATTGTTTCATCATAGCTTGAAACCTAAAGTCCATCAGCCACCCCATGCACAAAATCAAACTAGTAGAAAGTAGCTTGCATTTCATGAAACACGAAAAAACAATGAGAAGAGATGGCAATCATAAAGAACCACCAGAGATAAGGTGAGCAAAGTCGTTTCTTAAGATAAAGAAAAACGCATATTACACAGAAAAAGACTGGGGGAAAGAAGAGGAGGGATGGGTTATTTTATACAAAAATATCACCCATTAGCTTCTATTTCAATTCTTCCATTTCCATATTTACCCAAAGATGTTGTACTAGTCAACAGTGCTTCCTTTTATTCCTTTTTTTTTTTTTCAATGTCTTCCTTATTTTAGACATTTCTGGAGGAGAACAAAATAAGTGAGCTTTATCAAGCAGTATACTGATACTAAGTTACTTAAAAGAGTAACAGGAGAACAGTCAGAAATACTACACACATGAGAGAGAAAACTTAATTGTACCTGAAAATTTTAGAGTACCATGGTGATCAACACCACTTATCAACCGAGCAAAACAAACTCATTTGTGAAAACTGATAAAATAACACATAAGAGGGAAACCTCAAGAAGAAAGAGAGAGCTTATAAGTTAGAGATTAGGGAGTACTTTGCTGTCAGTGTGCAACATGAGGAAGAATAATAAATCTCCTAGCCCATAATAGTTTGCTAAATTAAAAAAAAAACTGGAATACAAAATATTATCTACAGAATCATATAAATTGTATCTCTAACACCTAACACAATTCCTGAATTGTAATAGCAGATTGCTAAGCATGTGTTACTTAAATAGGTCTATGCTAGGGTGTGTGCCAAGAGCTGACTCATAGGAAAAGACCCTGATGTTGAGAAAGATTGAGGGCAGGAGGAGAAGGGAGTGACAGAGGATGAGATGGTTGGATGGCATCACCGACTCGATGGACATAAGTTTAAGCAAACTCTGGGGGACAGTGAAGGATAGGGAAGCCTGGTGTGCTGCAGTCCATGGGGTCCCAAAGAGTCGGACATGACTCAGCCACTAAACAACAAGAACAAAGGGTATGTGCAGATGCAAAGAAAAGACCAGAATGGTGTATGCTAAATATAAGCTGATAACAGTACAAGTGCTTTTTCTTCATTGTGTTTTTCTGCAATTTTCACAGTATCTGCAATGAACATATATTAAATTAATTATTGTAAGTATTTGTAAGACTTATCCCCACCATCAACATTCACTGGGGCTGAGGAAGAAGGTTAACTTTGGACTGTAATTTTTTGAATTTATTAAAAAAAAAAAAACCCTCAACATGTCCCTTCTATTTCAATTAACATCTTTTTACACAGCATCAGAAAAAAGCAATGAGGTCCCAACCACAGACTCAGAGTCCCAAATGCCTCTGTCTACTGTTCTCAACCTTGCCTTACAGGAAAAGTATATATATATAAAAAATAAGTTAGGTTGAATATAGCAAATATGCTAGGAAGCAGCCTCTTCTTCAGGATTCCATGTATTATCTAAAGGTTTTTAAAGCCAGTTTGGAATTTTCCACTGTGAGCAATTAAAGTGCATTCATTAGATCATTGATTCTGTAATGTGCTCCTTTGACCCATACAGTCTGTGATGACATGTATTTGAGTACATGATAAAAATATGAGAATACGGGATTTTAAGACTAAAGCTAAATGTTTAATGATTTTTATTTTCCTTTTATTCTGAGATGATGTCATTTTTCCTCTTTTGAGCAATGACCACGTCACTTCTTTTCTGAAATGCTGATGAATTTGTAAAATGTCTGAACCTCATAAAGTAAGACAGTCTCCCTACAGTGCACTCTGTTAGTATTTACAGTATCACTGCATTATTAATTTGTTTGTTTAAATGTCTTCATGCCTTCAAATTACTGAATCGGATGAGTAAAGAATGAAGGGTCATGTTGACTTTCTTTATATGTGTGTGTGTGTGTGTGTGTGCCTGCATGCTCTTCATGTGCTTCGTCACTCAGTCATATCCAACTCTTTGCAACCCCATGAACTGTAGCCCACCAGGCTCCTCTGTCCATGGGGATACATATATCCCCTATACATACACACACACACACACACACACATACATATAAGCTTTTATTAAAAAAAAACTCGACTTTCTTATTTTTCAATGCATCTCAAAGTGGAAGAGTTATATATTTGGAGAAAAGTCTGGGTGTCTAGCAATTTGAAAAGAAAAAAAAATGATGAATTATTTATGAAATAGGATAAGAATTATTAAAATAATTTTCCTGAAATGACCTGTGCCTCTGTCTGTTAAAGACAATCCTGGCTTTTCTTGTTTGCTGGTTTTGTTTTCTACCCACCCTGCACTCCGATGCAGGTTCAGCCTTTGCAAGGGAAATTAATTGGAGGCTTTGCAAGGTATACATCTGGGCATGAGGAGGAAATATAGAAACAGCAGAATCTGTGAGCCTTTTGCAAGAGAGCGAGGAACAGAGGAATACAAGGTGTGAAGGAAAGAGAGAGAAATGGATAGGCAATTTTTACATAAATATTCAAAGTACCAGTAAAGAACTCGGTATTTCATTTTGGTTATGAGATTTGGTTCCTTCAGTTACACACCGTCCTGAGACTACACCACGTGGCTCATTATCTCCCTATGGTTATATTTGGCATTGACAAAGAGAGGAGCAGACCTCCAATTTGTGCCAAGACTCACTTTTTAAACCCAATTATTGATATTTTGACGCCATCCTCTCTGCCTCCAACATTATCTTCATCTGACAAAGAAGATGACGAGGGTCATCCAGAAACAGGCTACATCTTTATTTTTTACGTTTTTTTTTATATGGATCAATTTTAAAGTCTTTATCGAATCCATTACTATATTGCTTCTGCTTTATGTTTTGGGTTTTTGGCTGCAAGGTATATGGGACTTTAGCTTCCCAACCAGGGATCAAACCCTCATCCCCGCATTGAAGCCTGTCCTCTTAACCACTGGACTGCCAGGGAAGTCCCCAGGCTACATCTTTATTGACCATTATATTTATCTCCACAACTAAGAAATAATAGTAATAGATATTTAAACACAATCCTCACTGTGTATTCTACCTGCTGTTGTTGTTTCTTAGTCCCTAAATCGTGTCCAACACTTTCCAACCCCATGGACTGTAGCCCACCAGGCTCCTCTGTCCATGGGATTTCCCAGGCAAGAATACTGGAGTAGGTTGTCATTTCCTTCTCCAGGGAATCTCTCTAACCTAGGGATCAAACCTGTGTCTCTTGCGTCTCCTGCATTGGCAGGCAGATTCTTTACCTCTAGCACCAGCTGGGAAGCCCCTCTTCCCCATCTACCCTTGTCTCCTGCATTGGCAGGTAGATTCTTGACCACTGAGCCACTGTACAAGTAACATAATGAATCAAGAGGTGGTAGAAGGCAGAGCTAGCTCAGATTCTTTTCTGCTGCTGCTGCTGCTGCTGCTAAGTCACTTAAGTCATGTCCGACTCTGTGCGACCCCATAGACAGCAGCCTACCAGGCTGTCCCATCCCTGGGATTCTCCAGGCATGAACACTGGAGTGGGTTGCCATTTCCTTCTCCAAAGCACAAAAGTGAAAAGTGAAAATGAAGTCGCTCAGTCGTGTCTAACTCTTAGCGACCTCATGGACTGCAGCCTACCAGGCTCCTCCATCCATGGGATTTTCCAGACAAGAGTACTGGAGTGGGGTGCCATTGCCTTCTCCTCTTTTCTGATGGGTCTGTCCTAAATTCCAGTAACAAACTTGGACATGTTAGCCATAGAGTCTTACAATTAAAGAGTTTCTTGGTTGCTGGTATGCATTTCCATAAATTCACCTTGACCATTTGCTTTTGGCTATTTTCTCTAATTTACACCCAGCAGATGCTGTGTTTCCAACCTTGAGGGCTTTGCCTCCAGGCTAGAATGTTTTGTGCAATGCGCTTCTTACCCCAAGAACAAATTCAGGTGAGTCCTCCTCACTCACTCCTCCCCACCCTCATCCCCTGCTAACTGGCTTCCTTTTCATCCACTCACCACAAGTAATCTTGTGAAAACACCTTTGCTCCCCACTAGAGAACAATGTATCAAATCCTTTATAAGCCTTCTACATATTCTTTCAGAGCCAGCTGCCGCCAATTTTTTAACACTATCTGTGATCACCCTTTCACCTCCACGTCTGTTCATCCTAAATTATTCCCTAATTCTCAAATCTATCTCGCACCTTATTCATGTTTATTTCATTTTTCTGAGATACTAGCGCTCTTTCCTACCTCAAACTCTCTTCATTCTTCAAGAATGAAGGTCCAGGTTAAATACCACCTCCTCTCTGCAGGCTGCCTGTGCAAGGCTGAACTGTTTGTTCCTACAGTATTGCTAATAGGTCTGCCACGACATCTCCCGATAGCATTGAATGAAAGTGTTTCAGTTTTGTTTTGTGTTGTTGTTGTCATTTATTACTTTCTTCCTGCATTTCATCAAAACCCACTCTAGGGTCTTGCTATTCAGAATGTGCTTCTGTGAAACAGCAGGATCACCATCACCTTTGAGCTTGCAAAAAAGAAAAACTCTAAGCCCCACTCTAGACTTCCTGAAATACAATTACCGGGGGTAGTCCAGGAATCTGTGTCTTCATGAGATTTCAAGGGAATTATGCCCAGAGCAGAGGCCAGTACTCATTTAACTTTATGTTCCTAAACACGCCACGCACACAGCAAGCAAGCCCTTGATAAAAGTGAAATTTAAAAATCACTTTTATTTTCTGTTGAGTGCATCCTTTTCCAAGCCTCCCCTGCAGTTCAATGACACGTTCTCATCAAAATTAGTTTTGCCCTGCTTTTTCCCATCAGTATTGACTGGAGCTTATTGAGTTTGCCTGACACACTCCACAATCTACATCGCAGCCCCTTGTCTGATTCAAGTCTCACCATTGTCCATTCCAAGACTGTTCCCTCGGCAGACCCCCTGCTGGTGCCAAGGGGAACACTTGTTAATTTTAATGGTATTTCTGGGCAGAGAGAAAGTGCAGGCTAGACAAAAACAGGTCTCTGGCTAGGAGAGGGGGAGAGAGCTTGAATGTGAAAAACATTCTCGCCAAATAAGTTTATTATCGATGTATGTTCTTCAACTAGCTGCGAATCTGGAAGACCTCAGGGCCTTCCAAAACACATCTGACCTCATCACGTGCTCTGTGGAATCCGGGAGGATGCATGCCAAGTCAGTAATATTGCAACAGGAAGTCCCAACAGAAGTGTTTACTGGAACCACTGGGCAGTATAATGTGAAATGAGAGCCTTAGGTGTTGACATTGGATCTGCCCAGTTAAAGGAATATTGAGAGCTGAAGCAATTATCCCAGTAATTGAGTTGGGGAGAGATTCATTCCTTTTGGAAAAGAGAGTCATGCCTTTCAATTAGCGGTTTGCATTGATCAAAGACATCAGGAAACTGCTTCACTCATCCAGCTTTTGTCTTGTGGACTAAGAGTACTTTGTCCTTCTGCCTACGTGCCCCAACAATCTCGATGAGCTATCACACTTAAAATGAGCATTGCTCTTGGACAATGCTTTTTTGCAGACCTGAGAATCATTAGAGAATAGTCATATATACAAAAAAAACCCAGCAATCTGATGCTCAAGAAACAGACAACAGAGCAATGGTTGCAGCTTCTTAAATGTGCTCTTTTTTTAATGTAATACATCAGGCAAATAAAAAAATTTAGAAGATGCTAACATGCATGCCATATGTCCACTCTGCAGCGTGCATCATAAATGCAACACATATAATTGAATCTCTCTCAGCTGCCATTTCTGATTGCAACTCTTTTCCCCACTCCCCCAAAGAGACAGCCACACTGCAGATCTCAGTATTTCTCATTCCTATTTGTATGTCTCTGGTTTCCTAGACATACCTGTATCCCAAGAGAATATATAGTATTTTCCATGTTCAAAAAACTGTACATAATTGAGGTTACACTGCATGTCTCCATCTGCAGATTACTTTTTGTTGTAGTTCAGTATTACGGTTTTGAGATGAATCCATGTTGACACATAGAGATCTAATGTATTAATTTTAACTACAGCATGGCATTCCAGAGGTTAATTTTGCTACAATTTATTTACTCTTTCTCTACTGATGGGCAATTAATGTACATATCGTTGACTGTTCTTTTCCCAATGTCACGCTTCCACAATAGTAAAATTGATATTTTCATGTAGGTCTCTTAGGGATAAAGTAGCTAAGAGAACTTTACGGGCATCTTGAACTTTTCATAATGTTGCTGAATTAATGTCTAAAGCAGTTATATCCAGTTAGAGGGACCACTGATCCCACATCCTGGCAAACATGCGGTACTAACTTTTGCTGCTGTTGTTTAGTCCTGTCTGACTCTTTGGTGACCGGATGGACTGCAGCACCCCAGGCTCTTCTGTCCATGGGATTCTCCAGGCAAGAATGCTGGAGTGGGTTGCTATTTGCTCCTCTAGGGGATCTTTCCAACCCAGGGATCAAACCCAGTTCTCTCACATTGCAGGCAGATTCTTTACCATCTCAGCCAGGCGGGAAGCCTATTGTCTTAACTTTTAGTATTTGCCAAATAACTGCTTTTCAGAGATACTGTTCAGGGATGAATATTTAGCAAATCTAGCAAACGGCACATGGTTCTATTAGAATTGAGAATATTCAGTAATCAGACGTATTAAGTCATATCTTTCTACCAGGAGCCTTACCTGCCTAATGCTATGTCTGGAACACAATGGACATTCAATACACATTGGTCAAATGAATTCATCTGAGCCATTGAAGATGACTCAGAAAATGGGGCAAAGAAAACATGTGCAAAAATAAAGGCAGTGAATAGCCAGCATATGACTATTCTTTTAAAAGAGAAAAAAAATAATGCAATTCCAAATATTCTTTCTTCACTTACCTCAGCAATATAGCTTGTTCTATCAGGCACCCTTGTGGTTTTAACTCATACATTTACAGTCAATGAGCAAAAACCAATTCCACTGCTCAAATTCTGCTCACTTACTATTCAGCTGTCTCAATTCATTAATTTGCTTAATCAGCCCTCATCAATAACACTTCTCTCCACTGCATTCCTCTAACTGAAAGGAAAAGCAAGCTCTGAATACTCAAAAATGTGAATCTATAAAGCAACAAAAATGGTAGTTAAAAAAAATACTTGTATAATGTCTTTGGGGGGATTGAAATAACTTCATATTAACATGTCTGCTATTATCAGAGGTCAAGGCTGGAAGACGCTTTCTCATTTTACTGATGCTGTAGTCACTTTTGAAATTTGAATGAAATGGTTACAACAGTTAGAGACTAGAAAATGACAATTCTATGGAGGTTAGGTATCAACACAGAAGGATCATCCCCCCACCTTGGAAGATGTCTGAAATGTATCTGACAAAGTAGAGCTCATTTTAATTCATATTTTTACAGGCAGCACGGAAAAAGACTTACATTTGGGAAATTTGCCGGTCTATTGCCATTAGATCTACACACCTGCATAAGAACGAACAGCCATTGTTAGAATCATCCAGTTTTCTGCCGAACAGATGGCTGACACGTACAAGAAATTATGATTTTAGGGTTATCGTAAACCCCAAGGATGAGCTAAAGGGTCATAAAATATAAGTTCCCTCATTTGTTTGAGGAGGGGAGGAGAGAATTGTGTATGGAATCCTTGACCCTTTATTATAAAAAGATAACAGGTAACAGACCAATGGATGAGATGAGCACAAATTAAATGCAGAAGATGGCATTTTTATGAAGAATAAATAGCATCTTCTCATCAGATAGAGGAAATCATCTGTATTCCTACCATTTTTAAAGAATGATCTGCTAGCATTGGTGGTATTAAGGATACATAATCTATTTCCTTCTCCCAACCTCATTTGTGACCCCATGCATAAATGGATGTACATCATTGTGACTCAGTTAAACTGTCAGGAATGAATGTGTTTTTACCCACTATTGACTGATAAGGGAAAAAAAAAGTCTTCTTTTGGGGACTGTAGGGGTTACCGCTCACATGATACTTCAGTTACAACTATGCTTCAGAAACTTCATGAATAGGAAGAGTTATTCTGACAAGATGAAGCCTTATTCTGACATGCCATTCCATACAATCACTGTTCTTTTTCTTTGATGGAGATACCTAATGGGTTCTCAATCTCATATGAAGTGAATGGAATCCTCCTTGGAAAAGGATGTAACCATACAAGTCCAAGTGAAAGGAAGATGCCTGTTATACAAATGTCCCTCCAAGATTTGTCCCTTCTACCTCTGCCCTGAAACCAAATTGCTATGCCAAAGTCCTCCCCATATACAGACTGTAGAGTGACTACAAGCTCACGACGAAAGAAAGAACCACACAGAGACTAACAGCACAAAAGAATGAATCCTGGGACTTCCCTGGTGGTCTAGTGATTAAGAATCTGCCTTCCAATGCAGGGGGTTTGGGTTCAGTCCCTGGTTGGGGAACTAAGATCCCACAAGCCACAGAGCAACTAAGCCCACGCCTCTCTAGAGAGCCCATGCACTGCAACTAGGGAAGCCAGCACACCACAACTAAGTCCCGGCACAGCCAAAAAGTAGAAAAGAATCGCGTCCTCGATGGACTCTAGTTTTTCCCATAATCAGGATGAAAATTCCAGTCCAGGGATGATGGTCACCACCCTGTTAACAAGGGCATTTATGAGGGACCTCTCATCCTTCAAGTATTAAATCATAATTACAACAGTCTTCAAGATACTCCTGCATCTGGTTTATTAGACAAAAGCCAATGTGAAGCTCTAAGCAAGCTCTTTCTTGGCATGCCTATGTGTGACTAGCAGATAAAAGCCTTTTCTTCCCCATAAAGGGGTGCAGAATCTCCCTCTTAACTTCATCTGACCTAAGAAAAACCAGGATCGTCCTGATGCTTAAAAAATAAAATCAAATAAATGCATTGGAGTCTATGGGCTAGGCTCATTAGCTGGGGACTTTGACAGGTTGCTAAATGATAACTCGGAATGAAGAGCTACAAACACACTATAATTAATTACCCAAACAGGCTCTCTACTTGGGCTAAGCTGGGGCAAGAAAGTGCTGATGGAACAGAATTCGCATTCCACTGCTCTCACTGCCTCTCCCAATTTACTGGAGATGGGAAATCATGAACAATTGATACACTCCGTTAGCTGCGATCACTGGGAGTAACTTTCCATGTAGCCTTAGGGGTATCTTACACAGTTTAACACTGAAAATAAAAGGTAATGTTCTCGGCAAAGAGCTAGGGGGATTAAATTTGGGAGGCTTGAAGCAGCCTTGAATTGTAGTCAATAAAAAAGGGACCAAATAGTAATTTTGTAATTTAACTGTGCTGGTTATGCCCAATGAGTCAGACACTTGTGAAATAAACCATGTAAATAGAAAAATGGCTTAACTCTTTCCGTCGGCACACATGGTGTTTGCTTTCCCCCATGCTTCCTGGGAGTGGGTTCTCTGATTCAATACAAATAACGTGATTATTTTGAAGTGACCAATAAATCTTTCTAAATAGTTCTTCGGTAAAGGTGTTGACGTCGTCTTTGGGACTCATCCTAATAAGATCTGAACATATTTAGAGAACAGGAAGGCCATCAGTATGGCAGGACGCAGCTCTGGAAATCAACCTTATGAAGAGCCAGAGTCCCGAATCAGCAAGAACTAGAGTTTTTTTAAAATCCCAGTGTTCTTGACCACATCAAAGATCACTGTACAGGGGTCTGTGTCCAGGTTGTTGCAGCACCCACTTCACAAACAAACTAAATAAGGTGAGCAGCCAAAAGAGAAATGCCACTCACGGCTATGTGCAATGATTTATTCAAAAACTACCCGTAGGAGATACCCAATATCTATCCAATCCCCTCCCTTCATCCCTCCCTCCCTTTCGCCTTTCTTCTCATTTTTCCTCTCCTCTTCCTTCTTCTTTTCTTTCTTTTTTGAGGGCTATTTTGCAGCTTAATTAATAGTATTCAAATTGACTGCTTTAGGGGTCTGTCAGTTAATGGATTGAGAATCAAAATGCTTAAGATGCAAACTGTTACAAATGTCTCCCTAATGCTGTCTGTCATTGATGAGATCTGTTTTGTTTTTTGATGGATAGAATCATTATAATTGCTTCATGGTAGGAAGTTATTGAGATCATTATTTGCTTTTTAAATGGAATGTGTGACCACATCCGACCTTTTGAAGAGTCAGGATCATATAAATATTCCCATTTCCTTGATTTGAAACAGTCTTTGAAGAATATCCATAAGGGAATATTTCTGTGTCTTACATTGGAAGGACTGAGGCTGAAGCTGAAGCTCCAATACTTTGGCCACCTGATGCGAAGAGCCAACTCATTGGAAAAGACCCTGATGCTGGAAAAGATTGAAGGCAGAAGGAGAAGGGGACAACAGAGGATGAGATGGTTGGATGGCATCATTAACTCAACGGACATGAGTTTGAGCAAACTCCAGGAGATGGTGAAGGAAAGGGAAGACTGGTGTGCTGCAGTCCATGGGGTCACAAAGACAGGGACATGACTTAGTGACTAAACAACAACAACAGCCCATCTGTTATTTTCAGGGGACTTTCATGACGTTTATATCCTGGGTACAGACGGCAGAGGTTCAAGTGGTGACACTGTGGTCACCTTTGTAGGATCAGGGTTTTTTCACCCAGATCCTAACCTCAAATAATCACCCTAAGGATTCAGCATCCATAATCACAAGGGTTATGATGATTTCAAAATAATACTTATGGGAATAAAACTCCTATATCATCACACTCAACAATAAAATAGCTAACTAAAGAAAATCTGCCTTGATCATTCAGAAGTTTCTCCTGGCCAGTACAGTAGCTGGTTGCCAATGCATATCTGAGGAAGCAAGCAAGCAAGGAAGGAAGGAAGAGGGAAGGGAAGGAAAGGAGGGAGGAAGGGAAGGGAAGAGAGACAGGGAGGGAGGAAGGAAAGATGGATGGAAGGAAATTCTTTGCTCACTCAGTATTCTCCAAAGATAGAATTCCCCAGAGCTAATGAATCAGAGGACTCCAGCAGTATAGGAGATGTAATCTGGGCTTCCATCACTGAGATCTCTCTCCAGATTTAAAGATCTCTTATTCTTCTTTCCATTTTGTGTGATTGCCTATTGCAAATGCTGCTTACCTTAGTTTGGCTACATCAGACCCATGCCTAGAAGTTTAACCCCCTTCCCCGTCTCTCCCGCCCTCCTGCACATGCTCACCATGTGCTCATTTTTGCATCAGGCTCTGTGCTGTGTCCTGGGGATTGCAGATTAGGCATGACAGGCATAGTTACTGCCTTCAGGACTTCAGTGGAATCTGTTATTTTGTCTACACAGCATCCTTCCTTTCTTTTAGGACCACCCCTCTCTCCACCCAGGGCCTGCTCATCCCCTTCCCACCATAGTATGACCCTGTTCTCAGCTTTCATGGGTTAGTCCAAGCACTGGTGTCAGACTCCAATCTCAGTGGCCAGCATCTTCCCCTGTCATGTATGAACCAGGGCAAGGAAAAAGAAAGCTTTTTCTTGGCTGCAGGAAGGTGGGATGTTAGTTTCAGGGGATGTTGGTGGCCAGGTAAAAAAGGTAAGCTGTGTCGGAAAAGGGGGAGAGGAAGTCCCAACTTCGCTGAATTTCCTATTTCTCGTGGTCTCAGAGGTCTGGATACGCTCTTGGGTCTCCAAGAGTTTGCCTCCTCAGATCTTCCCATATTTATATAACACATTCCTTATTTATATGAGCCTTTTAATAACTAACCCCTTTCCTCTACACAGGTTCTGCCATTGGTACCCAAAGACACCTGCCTATGTTAGACATATCCATCTTCCATCATCCTTAAGTTCTCTAACTAGAAAACAATGCTAATGGTATATGTCCCTCCTCGCATTAATGGAACCAGTGGAGATGAGTATGATGAATAACCTGACTATCATCAAATGCAGGCTCCACTGAAACCCCAGAAACCATTATCGAAACAAATAAAAGTCAGACCCTCATATTTTGAGTTGCTTTTACAGTACAGAGCAATGGAGTTTTTGTAAAAGGCAACATGATCACATTTGGCTTCAAAGAAATCAGGGTTTCTGGAAGGAACAAAGACTTCACTGCCTGAGGTCTTTCCTTCTTTCTCCCTTTCTTTCTTTCTGCCCTGCAGACTAATAGCTCATTATGGAGATGACTGTCTGTAAAAATTAAAGTTACCTAGACATGCAGGTCACTACCCAGGAAGAGCTAATTATCTGCATAAATCCTATGGATCCTGACCCTGGCTACCTTAACCATTTACTGTACTGGTCATTTGTCACTGCATCACCTGTCTGAGTCGGGGAGGAAACTGCCCCATGGCGGTTTCTTCAAGTGAGGTTAAGATGCGGGTCCTCTCTTTGCACAGTGAGTCCCAGTGTCCCAATGATATGTGTCCTGGTAAACAAATCCAACCAGGGTGCTAAGCTGTCACAGGTCTACAATTAATACAAATTAGCCACTGTGCAAATTGAGAGTATTTCCTGCTGGTCATGCAAATTAATTCCATCCAATTGCTTCATCTAATGCAAAGAGGTGAGCTTCCCTGGGGGCTCAGGGGTAAAGAATCCACCTGCCAATGCATGAGATGTGGGTTCGATTCCTGAGTTGGGAAGATTCCCCCAGAGGAGGGTCTGGCAACCCACTCCAGTGTTCTTGCCTGGAGAATTCCACGGACAGAGGAGCCTGGCAGGCTGCAGTGCATGGAGCTGCAAAGAGCCAGACATGACTGAAGCAACTGAGCATGCAACAGGTAGGAATTCACATGCTACCATCCCTTAATCACTCTTAACTCAAATCCTGGGAGCATTTACCACCGTTAGATTCTCAAGTAGGGACTGACTTCAGGTACCATGTCATGGACACTTTCCACCTTCAGAACTATTTTCCTTTTAAATGAGGAAGTCCACATCTTCTTTATCCGTTCATCTGTCCATAGGCACTTAGGTTGTTTCCATGTCCTGGTGATTGTAAATAGTACTGCAAATAACATTAGGGCACATGTGTCTTTTTGAATCATGGTTTTCTTAGCGTATACCTTCCATAGTGGGGTGGGGTTGGGAGGGAGGTCAAAGAGAGAGGGGATATATGTATACATATATCTGATTCATTTTGTTGTACAGTAGAAACTAACACACCATTGTAAAGCAACTATAATCCAATGAAACATAAATTACTTAATTAAAAAGTCAGAAGTCCAATGATTAAGGAAAGGGGCAACTGAACCAACATTGGTAAATACTTTCCCTTCCTGAACTAAAATTCAATGTGCTGCAGCCAATGCTTGAGGTATTTCTACAACATGCATGGTTACATCATCATCACCATCATCATTACTGTCATTAAAACAACATCAACAATAACATAGCCAACATTTGTTTGCCAGTTGCTGTGATAAAATCTATAGATGTGATCACTAATACTCACAAAAGCCCTAAGGGTTGGATACTAGAAGTATTCCCCTTTGGGGAAGGAGGAAACTGAGGTTCAGAAGGAGTTAAGCAATTTCCCCAAGTTCACATGGTCATTAAGTGATGGATTGAGAGGGACAGGGTTGTCTGAGGGATGGTCCCAGAGGCTTTCTCTGGGTTGCTTGGCAACAAGCTAGCTATTTCCCCTTCCTCCAATGAGAGAGACCACATGTGATGCCATCTTCTGATATCATCCATCAACACTGTTCCCAGCATGCACTTCACCTGGACAGCTAGTTCCTGAGACATAGGGATGTGTCCTCTGCTTGCAAGGCTGATTTCACACTTACTGCAGGAGGCTAGATGATTGGCCACTCAAATATATTAGGTCCTAATTCCTGGAAGCTGTAAATGATGTGAGGGAAAAGATTCTTTGCAGATGTGACTAAATTAAGGATCTTGAGATGAGAGATGAATCTGAATTATCTGAATGGCCCTACATCCAAGCTCAAGTGTCCTTCTAGGGGAGGGGCAGAGACACACACAGAGGAAAAGACCATGTGCCTGCAGTCTGGAGCCATGTGGCCACCTGTCTGGGACTGCAGGAAGTCTCTTGAAGCTAGAAAAGGCAAGAACACAATGCACCCTAGACCCTCTTGGAGAGAGTGATTTCAGCCTCTTGACATTACTTTGGCCCACTAGACTGTGAGAGAACAAATTTCTGTTGTTTAAAGTCACCAAGTTTGGGACATCCCTGGTGGTCCAGAGGTTATGATTTCACTTTGCAATGCAGGGGGTGCAGATTCCATCATCGGTCAGTAACCTAAGATTCCACATGCCTTCTGGCCAAAATGACAACAACATAAAGAACAGAAGTGATATTATAACAAATTCGGTTTTGCACACTAAGTCACTTCAGTCATGTCCGACTCTGTGTGACCCCATGGACTGTATCCTGCCAGGCTCCTTTGTCCATGGGATTCTCCAGGCAAGAATACCAGAGTGGGTCACTATGCCCTCCTCTAGGGGATCTTCCTGACCAGGGATTGAACCCACATCTCTTACATCTCCAGCACTGGGAAGCGGGTGCTGCTACTGCCACTTGGGAAGTCCAACAAATTCAATAAAGACTTAAAAAATAGTCCACATCAAAAAAAATTATTTTAAATAGTCACTAAGTTTATGATAATCATTGATAGCAGTTACAGGAAAGTAATACACTCACCTTGCCTCTCCCCAAAAACAAAAACAAAAAACCATAAAGCAAAGGAGAGTAGTGAAGTCCCTCTCACAGAGCAAAGACACCTACATCCTTCCATGCCTGGTCCATGATGCTTCCTCATAGGAAGCCCAGGGCATGAAGGGTGGGGTGTGTTGGTGGGGTGCAGCCTGCTGGCCCTTTGCTCTTTGAAGTCCAGTAATGCTCTCGGTTTGCCACAGCCTTGTGCCTGACCTTGGATCTGGGATTCTGCTCATGTTTTCCTGACCCCAGGGCTCTGTTCCTGCCTCGGCAATAAATAGGATTGTTGAGAGGAGGTATGCAAAGATATTTAAGACAAGATCTCTGGAGTGAAAGCTCTCACAATCTGAAAGAGGGGATAGACATTTAAATAAAAACATTTAATATGCTAATAGATGGGGAAAAAAACAGCTCAGAACACTAATTTGTTATACTGATAGATTTTTAAAATTAAGCTTCCTGTTTTGCGATCATTGTAAATTCAAATGTAGTTGTAAGAAAGAATACAGAGATAGATCACGTACTCCTAACCTAATTGCCCCAATGGTAACATCTTGCAAACCTGTAGATGATACCACAGCCAGGAGAGTGATGTTGAAACAGTCAAGACACAGTCCATAAATTCAAGGATCTCTTGCACTGCCCTTTTACAACCATACCTACCAAATCTTCTGGGATATCCTATGGACAGACAAGCCTGGTGGGCTACAGTCTATGAGGTTGCAAAGGAGTCAGACACGACTGACTTAGTGACAGCTGCTGCTGCATCGCTTCGGTCATGTCCGACTCTGTGCGACCCCATAGACGGCAGCCCACCAGGCTCCCCCATCCCTGGGATTCTCCAGGCAAGAACACTGGAGTGGGTTTCCATTTCCTTCTCCACTAAACAACAACAAAACACCAACTCTACACCTTACTCCTGACTTCTGCAACCACTCATCTGTTCTCCATTTCCATACTTTCATCATTTCAAGAATACTATATAAATAGGATCACATGTATGTAACCTTCCAGGACTGGCTTTTTTTTTTTTTCCATTTCACTCAGTATAATTCCTCAGAGTTTCAGTGAAGTCACTGCATGTGTCAATATGTTCCTTTTAATTGCTGAATAGTATTCCATGGTGGGGACATACCATGGTTTATTTAACCACTCACCCATTGAAGGACCTCTGGGTTGTTTCTCATTTTTCATTATTAAATAAAATTTTATGAACTTTTGTGTGAATATGCTTTCATTTTCCTAGCATAAACACTCAAGAGCACAATTGCTGAGTTATATGGTAGTGGCACGTTTAGTTTTACAAGAAAAGGACAAACTATCATTGAGAATAGCTGTGCCATTTTGAATTACCACCAGCAATGTATGAGGGAGCCTTTCCAACACTTGGTATTGTCGCTATTTATTTATTTATTTTTTTGCCAATAGATGATTTTTATCTGGGCATAGCTGTATCAGAATGAGGGAATGTGGAAATAATGCAAAATTGTGAATCAGGGATAAACTCATGGAAAACATGGAAAGAAGAATATGGATTAGTTGAGGCCAGTAAGGGCACCTCAACAAAGGAGAGACTTTCAGCTGGGTGGGCATTGATCTGGTATTGCTTATTCTTGCAACGTCTTCCATCTCTTCTTTCTCACTCAGTATATCTGGCCTTGTTTCAGGTTCTCTACTCAAACCCGTTCTTTACAGCCAGCTCTTTGCCATCTGTTATTTATTAGCTTACTCATCACTTCCTCAGAGAAGCCCTCCAGGACCACCTTATCTCAGTAGATTTTTCTTCCACCCACCCCCATCATTATCTCTTTTGTGGGATGCCCTATTTGATCCTTTCATCATGCCTGTCCCCATTTGTAAGTATGTAATAATTTATTTACTTTTTTAAAGTTTCAAGCCTAAGAACAGGCTTTATTCCCAAGAGATCATCAGAATCCAACTAAGTCCTTGGCTTCTAAAAGACCTCAACAAACAACTGTTGAATGAGTGATTGAATTATGGGAAGACAGGCACTCCAAATTGAGGAACTTACCATTTTCACTTTACAATTCAAGAGACTAAATGTGTAAAGGGTCCTTTTCTGTTAGCCCAGTTTAGAAGGTGTGTATGGATGTGGAGGTAGAGGGTGGATTTCTCTGTTCATTTGAGATTTTAAAAAGTCACTCATTTCTTGTTCACCTTCTAAAATCTATATCTTTAATAAAGATAAAGTCCAAGGTTCCTAAAACCTAAAGCAACTTCCTATTCTAGTGGGGAAATGAGTAACTATAATACAAGGTAGAGAGAATTGGGCTTCCCAGGTAGGACTAATGGTAAAGAACCTGCCTGCCAATGCAGGAAACATAAGAGATGTGGGTTCAGACCCTGAGTTGGGAAGATCCTCTGGAGCAGGAAACGGCAACCCATGCCAGCATTCTTGCCTAGAAAATTTCATGAACAGAAGAGCCTGGTGGGCTACAGTCCATGGGGTCACAAAGAGTTGGACAGAACTTAAGAGACTTAGCAGGTACATGTGCACATTAAGAATTAAGACACACACACACACACACACACACAAAAAGTCCTAAAATAAATAAATAAATAAATAAAATCCCACTGTTTTCATATCTGAAAAAAAAAAAAAAAAAGAATTAAGACGCAAGACAGGGCTAAAAACAAAGAACCATGGTCAGAGAAGAGAAACAGTGAAGGCTTCCTGTGCTAGAAACTGGGGTGGCTTCTTGGAGGAGGTAGCATTTGAACTGGATTTGAAGAACTCATGGGATTTAGACATTTAGTCATGGCAAAGCAGCATTTTGGTTCTATATAAAGCATTTGGATACATTTTTCTTTTTTTGTCAGAATCTATTTCTCTTAAAAATGAATCTAATTCCTGTCAACGAGCAGTGTTGCAGAAGCTGACTTTAGGTACAACAGAAATGAATTCTTCAATACCAAACCTCAGTACCATCAACACGTGTCTCTGATACTTGGACATTTGTTCCCCCTATACATTTAGGAATTTTCAGTAAGTTTTTCGGTTCCTTTGTTTCATCCTCTAGGGATAGTTATACCTGAACCAGACAAGAAGAATCTGCAGAGGGTCCCATTAATACCCAAAGACAGCTGTTTAATTTTCTTTAAGTCCTCCTAAGGTTCAGGAGGACACAAGCCTAAGCAAGGTGGGTACTGCCTAAATGTGGTTTGAGAGCAGGGCAGTCAAGATGCCTAAAATGTGTGCACAGGGCAAGGTGGTGTTAGCCAGGGTAGGCAATGCTTTGGCTTTTCCTTGCCATTCTCTTGTTTTCTGTTCCTCTCCACATGCAAGGGAATGAGACTGTGAATTCAGGTCATTGTCTCTGACAAGGACTTCTGACCCTCTTTCTCTGAGTCTAGAACTTGCTGTTTAAATGCTGACTATTGTGTTTCTGCCACTTTGCAATGTTATTTAGGCTATCACATGCAACCCCACACTTCTATCTATTAACTGATCTTTCTACTACCTATTTACCATCCTATTTATCTCTCTCTTGGGCTTCCCTGATAGCTCAGTTGGTTAAGAATCCATCTGCAATGCAGGAGACCTGGGTTCAATTCCTGGGTTGGGGAGATCCCCTTGGAGAAGGCAAAGGCTACCCACTCCTGTATTCTGGCCTAGAGAATTCCATGGACTGTATAGTCCATGGGTTGCAAATAGTCAGACACAACTGAGCGACTTTCACTTTCTTTCTCTCTCAGCTATCTATTCGGAAATCTTTCTCTCTCAGCTATCTATTCGGAAATCTTTCTCTCTCAGCTATCTATTTGGAGAGGGCAATGGCAACCTACTCCAGTACTCTTGCCTGGAAAATCCCATGGATGGAGGAGCCTGGTAGGCTGCAGTCCATGGGGTCGCTAAGAGTCGGACATGACTGAGCAACTTCACTTTCACTTTTCACTTTCATGCATTGGAAAAGGAAATGGCAACCCACTCCAGTGTTCTTGCCTGGAGAATCCCAGGGACGGGGAAGCCTGGTGGGCTGCCATCTATGGGGTCGTACAGAGTTGGACACGACTGAAGTGTCTTAGCAGCAGCAGCTATCTATTTAACTAGATGTGACCAACAGTACTGAAAATAGCAGATACTGCCTTAAACCTAGAATTGGCTATCTGTTGTCTGCTGGCCATGTGTAGTCAACAAATGCACGGCTCTTTTTTTTTTTTTGGTGGACATGAAAAGTGTTTTTATATAGTGTGTATTAGTGGCCAACATTTTTAAAAAAAAGGGAGGGGCAGTCCTAAGATGGCGGAAGAATAGGATGGGGAGACCACTTTCTCCCCCACAAATTCATCAAAAGAACATTTGAAAGCTGAGCAAATTCCACAAAACAACTTTTGAATGCTGGCAGGGGACATCAGGCACCCAGAAAGGCAGCCCATTGTCTTTGAAAGGAGGTAGGAAAATATATAAAAGATAAAAAGAGAGACAAAAGAGGTAGGGATGGAGATTCGTCCCGGGAAGGGAGTCTTAAAAAAGAGAGAAGTTTCCAAACACCAGGAAACACTCTCACTGGCCAGTCTGTGGCAAGCCTTGGAACCTCAGAGGGCAACATAACCGCGAGGAAAACTAAATAATTAAAATCCACAGATTATGTGCCTAAAGGCAACTCCCAGGGGAGAAGCAGCGCTGACGCTTGCATCCGCCACTAGCAAGCTGGGACTGGATAGGAAAGCGCAGGCTGCATTGCTTAGAGTAAGGACCGGGCCTGAATCCCCCGAGGGCAATCTGAGGGAATTAACTAGAGATAGCAACCCAGTCTTGGATAGCTGTCCCTAGAAAAGCCCTAACCTAAGACACCACCAGCCCCGCTCGCAGAACAAAGGACTGAGCAGAGCTAGCTGGCTGGGGACTGGCCCATCCCCCATCAAAGACAGGCAGGTGGGAGCAGCCAGAGCCGGAAGGGGGCATTTGTGGCCCCAGAGAGGTATCATTTACCAAACTGCAAGCAGACTTAGTTGCTAACCAAGACTCCTTGGGATTCTGGACAGTCGACATCTGCCCGGAGGGTCGCAGCCAGAGATCCGCACCCCAGAAGAGACACACGGCACACCTGAAAAGGTGTGCCAGTTGTACACCCAGAAAACCGAGCGGCTGGGATGGGGGAGGCGATAACTCAGCAACCGCGCTCGCCAAGCACCTGGTCACCTGAGTTTCTCAGACGGGGGAAGGGCACAAAACGCAGACCCATTCAAGTCTGAGCCTTTGTAGAGTACCTGAGAACCTGAACTGAATGGCTTAGACCTGGGAAGTGCACTCAAACCAGGGCCTGCCTCAGACAGTTCCCGGCAGAGCAACCTAGAGTCTGAGCAGTGTAGACTAGGAAAGCACACACACAGTGAGTTGAAGCAAACCCAGTGTGGCGAGGCACTGGGAGCACTCCCTACAGATGCCAGTGATATTTGTTTGCAGTGTTCCTCCCTCCCCACAGCATGACTGAACAAGCGAGCCTAAAAAAGTGACCACCACAGCCCCCTTATGTCAGGGCAGAAATTAGACACTGAAGAGACCAGCAAACAGAAGAAGCTAAAATAAACAGAGGGAACCGCTTTGGAAGTGACAGGTGCAATAGATTAAAACCCTGCAGTTAGTACTGACTACATAGGAGGTGGCCTATAGATCCATATTGTCCACAGCAACACCAGAGAAAGTCCTAGTTACATTTTTACTACTATCATTTTTTTAATTTAAAATTAAAAAAAATTAAGTCCTCTATTACTCCTTTAATTTTCATTTTTATATCCTACTATTACTTTGCAAAAAAAAAGACCCAATTTTTAAAGCAAACTTCATATATACATATTTTATAATTTTTGTGACTTTGTTTTTTCCTTTAATATTGTATTTTTGAGAATCTAACCTATATATTTTTAATCTTTGCTTCTTGGTATTTATTATCAATTTTTTTACCTTTAAGAACCCAATCTTCAGTACCCATTTTTACTTGGAAGCGAGATTACTGGCTGGATTGCTCTCTCCCTCTTTGGACTTTCCTTTTTCTCCACCAGGTTGCCTCTATCTCCTCCTTCCCCCTTTTCTTCTCTACCCAACTCTGTGAATCTCTTTGTGTGTTCTGGGTTGTGGAGAACACCTAAGGAACTGATTACTGGCTGGATCTGTCTCTCCCCTTTTGATTCCCCCCTTTTATCTTCCTGGCCACCTCTGTCTCCTTCCTCCCTCTTCTCTTTGTGTAACTCTGTGAACATCTCTGAGTGGTCCAGACTGTGGAGAGCACCTAGGAAAGTGATTACTGGCTAGCTTGCTCATGCCCCTTTTGATTCCCCCTCTTCTCCTCCTGGTCACCTCTATCTCCCACCTCCCTCTTCTCTTCCCCCATGTAACTCTGTGTACCTCTCTGGGTGTCCCCCACCGTGGAGAAACTTTTCATCTTTAACCTAGATGTTTTATCATCAGTGCTGTATAGATGGAGAAGTCTTGAGGCTACTGTAAGAATAAGACTGAAAACCAGAGGCAAGAGGCTTAAGTCCAAATCCCGAGAGCACCAGAGAACTCTTGACTTCAGGGAACATTAATCTATAGGAGCTCATCAAACGCCTCCATACCTACACTGAAACCAAGCATCACCCAAGGGGCAACAAGTTCTAGAGAAAGACATACCACACAAATTCTCCAACAACACAGGAACATAGCCCTAAGTTTCAATATACAGGCTGCCCAAAGTCACACCAAACCCACTGGCATCTCAAAACTCATTACTGGACACTTCATTGCACTCCAGGGAGAAGAAATCCAGCTCCACCCACCAGAACACCGACACAAGCTTCCCTAACCAGGAAACCTTGATAAGCCACACATCCAGCCCCACCCACAGCAAGGAACCTCCACAATAAAGAGGAACTACAAACTGCCAGAATACAGAAAGGCCATCCCAAACACAGCAATATAAACAAGGTGAAAAGGCAGAGAAATACCCAGCAGGTAAAGGAACAGGATAAATGCCCACCAAACCAAACAAAAGAGGAAGAGATAGGGAATCTACCTGATAAAGAATTATGAATAATGATAGTGAAAATGATCCAAAATCTTGAAAACAAAATGGAGTTACAGATAAATAGACTAGAGACAAGGATCGAGAAGATGCAAGAAATGTTTAAGAAAGACCTAGAAGAAATAAAAAGAGAGTCAATATATAATGAATAATGCAATAAATGAGATAAAAAACACTTTGGAGGGAACCACCAGTAGAATAACAGAGGCAGAGGATAGGATTAATGAGATAGAAGATAGAATGGTAGAAATAAATGAAACAGAGAGGAAAAAAGAATGAAAAGAAATGAGGACAACCTCAGAGACCTCTGGGACAATGTTAAACACCCCAACATTTGAATCATAGGAGTCCCAGAAGAAGAAGACAAAAAGAAAGCCCATGAGAAAATACTTGAGGAGATAATAGTTGAAAACTTTCCTAAAATGGGAAAGGACATAATTACCCAAATCCAAGAAACCCAGAAAGTCCTAAACAGGATAAACCCAAGGTGAAACACTGTAAGACACATATTGATCAAATTAACAAAGATCAAACACAAAGAACAAATATTAAAAGCAGCAAGGGAAAAACAACAAATAACACACAAGGGGATTCCCATAAGGATAACAGCTGATCTTTCAATAGAAACTCTTCAGGCCAGAAGGTAATGGTAAGACATACTTAAAGTGATGAAAGAAAATAACCTACAGCCCAGATTACTGTACCCACCAAGGATCTCATTCACATATGAAGGAGAAATCAAAAGCTTTATAGACAAGCAAAAGCTGAGAGAATTCAGCACCACCAAACCAGCTCTCCAAAAAATGCTAAAGGATCTTCTCTAGACAGGAAACACAGAAAGGGTGTATAAACTCGAGCCCAAAACAATAAAGTAAATGGCAATGGGATCATACTTATCAATAATTACCTTAAATGTAAATGGGTCGAATGCCCCAACCAAAAGACAAAGACTGGCTGAATGGATAAAAAACAAGACCCCTACATATGTTGTCTACAAGAGACCCACCTTGAAACAAGGGACACATACAGACTGAAAGTGAAGGGCTGGAAAAAGATATTCCAAGCAAATAGAGACCAAAAGAAAGCAGGAGTAGCAATACTCATATCAGATAAAATAGATTTTAAAACAAAGGTTGTGAAGAGAGACAAAAATGGATACATAATGATCAAAGGATCAATCCAAGAAGGAGATATAACAATTATAAATATATATGCACCCAACATAGGAGCACTGCAATATGTAAGACAAATGCTAACAAGTATGAAAGGGGAAATTAATAATAACACAACAATAGTGGGAGACTTTAATACTCCACTTACACCTATGGATAGATCAACTAAACAGAAAATTAACAAGGAAACACAAACTTTAAATGATACAATAGACCAGTTAGATCTACTTGATATCTATAGGACATTTCATCCTAAAACAATGAATTTCACCTTTTTCTCAAGTGCACGTGGAACCTTCTCCAGGATAGATCACATCCTGGGCCATAAATCTAGCCTTGGTAAATTCAAAAAAATTGAAATCATTCCAAGCATCTTTTCTGACCACAATGCAGTAAGATTAGATGTCAGTTATAGGAGAAAAACTACCAAAAATTCCAACATATGGAGGCTGAACAAAACGCTGTTGAACAACCAACAAAGAAGAAATCAAAAAAGAAATAAAAATATGAACAGAAATGAAAGAAAATGAAAACACAACAACCCAAAACTTATGGGACACTGTAAAAGCAGTGCGAAGGGGAAGGTTCATAGCAATACAGGCTTACCTCAAGAACCAAGAAAAAAGTCAAATAAATAACCTAACTGTACACCTAAAGCAATTAGAAAAGGAAGACATTAAGAACCCCAGGGTTAGTAGAAGGAAAGAAATCTTAAAAATTAGGGCAGAAATAAATGCAAAAGAAACAAAAGAGACCATAGCAAAAATAAACAAAGCCAAAAGCTGGTTCTTTGAGAAGTTAAATAAAATTGACAAACCATTAGCCAGACTCATCAAGAAACAAAGGGAGGAAAATCAAATCAACAAAATTAGAAATGAAAATGGAGAGATAACAATAGATAACACAGAAATACAAAGGATCATAAGAGACTACTATCAGCAACTATATGCAAATAAAATGGACAACTTGGAAAATATGGACAAATTCTTAGAAAAGTACAACTTTCCAAAACTGAACCAGGAAGAAATGGAAAATCTTAACAGACCCATCACAAGCACAAAAATTGAAACTGTAATCAGAAATCTTCCAGCAAACAAAAGCCCAGGACCAGACGGCTTCACAGCTGAATTTTACCAAAAATTTAGAGAAGAGCTAACACCTATCCTACTCAAACTCTTTCAGAAATTTGCAGAGGAAGGTAAACTTCCAAACTCATTCTATGAGGCCACCATCACCCTAATACCAAAACCTGACAAAGATGCCACAAAAAAAAGAAAACTACAGGCCAATATCACTGATGAACATAGATGCAAAAATCCTTAACAAAATTCTAGCAAACAGAATCCAACAACATATTAAAAAGATCATACATCATGACCAAGTGGGCTTTATCCCAGGGATGCAAGGATTCTTCCAATATCTGCAAATCAATCAACGTAATACACCACATTAACAAATTGAAAAATAAAAGCCATACGATTATCTCAATAGATGCAGAGAAAGGCTTTGACAAAATTCAACATCCATTTATGATAAAACCCTCCAGAAAGCAGGAATAGAAGGAACACACCTCAACATAATAAAAGCTATATATGACAAACCCACAGCAAACATTATCCTCAATGGTGAAAAATTTAAAGCATTTCCCCTAAAGTCAGGAACAAGACAAGGGTGCCCCCTCTCACCACTACTATTCAACATAGTTTTGGAAGTTTTGGCCATAGCAATCAGAGCGGAAAAAGAAATAAAAGGAATCCATATTTGAAAAGAAGAAGTAAAACTCTCACTGTTTGCAGATGACATGATCCTATACATAGAAAACCCTAAAGACTCCACCAGAAAATTATTAGAGCTAATTAATGAATACAGTAAAGTTGCAGGATATAAAATCAACACACAAAATCCCTTGCATTCCTATACACTAACAATGAGAAAACAGAAAGAGAAATTAAGGAAACAATTCCACTCACCATTGCAACAAAAAGAATAAAATACTTAGGAATATATCTACCTAAAGAAACAAAAGACCTATATATAGAAAACTATAAAACACTGGTGAAAGAAATCAAAGAGGACACAAATAGATGGAGAAATATACCATGTTCATGGAGCAGAAGAATCAGTATAGTGAAAATGAGTATACTACCCAAAGCAATCTATAGGTTCAATGCAATCCCTATCAAGCTATCAGTGGTATTTTTCACAGAACTAGAACAAATAATTTCACAATTTGTATGCAAATACAAAAAACCTTGAATAGCCAAAGCAATCTTGAGAAAGAAGAATGGAACTGGAGGAATCAACCTGCCTGACTTCAGGTTCTACTACAAAGCCACAGTCATCGAGACAGTATGGTACTGGCACAAAGACAGAAATATAGATCAATGGAACAAAATAGAAAGCCCAGAGATAAATCCATGTACCTATGGACACCTTATCTTTCACAAAGGAAGCAAGAATATACAATGGAGAAAAGACAATCTCTTTAACAAGTGGTGATGGGAAAACTGGTCAACGACTTGTAAAAAAAAATGAAACTAGAACATTTTCTAACACCATACACAAAACTAAACTCGAAATGGATTAAAGATCTAAATGTAAGGCCAGAAAGTATAAAACTCTTAGAGGAAAACATAGGCAAAACACTCTCAGACATAAATCACAGCAGGATCCTCTATGACCCACCTCCCAGAATATTGGAAATAAAAGCAAAAATAAACAAATGGGACCTAATTAAAATTAAAAGCTTTGTACAACAAAGGAAACTATAAGCAAGGTGAAAAGACAGCCTAATTCCAGAAAAATAAATGACCCAATCAAAAAATGGGTCAAAGAACTAAACAGACATTTCTCCAAAGAAGACATACAGATGGCTAACAAACACATGAAAAGATGCTCAACATCACTCATTATCAGAGAAATGCAAATCAAAACCACAATAAGGTACCATTTCATGCCAGTCAGAATGGCTGCTATCCAAAAGTTTACAAGCAATAAATTCTGGAGAGCATGTTGAGAAAATGGAACCCTCTTACACTGTTGGTGGGAATGCGAACTAGTACAGCCACTATGGAGAACAGTGTGGAGATTCCTTAAAAAATTGGAAATGGAACTGCCATACGACCCAGCAATCCCACTGCTGGGCATACACACTGAGGAAACCAGAACTGAAAGAGACACGTGTACTCCAATGTTCATTGCAGCACTGTTTATAATAGCCAGGACATGGAAGCAACCTAGATGTTCATTAGCAGACAAATGGATAAGAAAGCTGTGGTACATATACACAGTGGAGTATTACTCAGCCATTAAAAAAGAATACATTTGAATCAGTTCTAATGAGGTGGATGAAACTGGAGCCTATTATAGAGAGTGAAGTAAGCCAGGAAGAAAAACATCAATACAGTATACTAACACATATATATGGAATTTAGAAAGATGTAACCCTGTATGCGAGACAGCAAAAGAGACACAGATGTATAGAACAGTCTTTTGGACTCCATGGGAGAGGGCGAGGGTGGGATGATTTGGGAGAATCGAATTGAAACATGTATATTATCATATGTGAAATGGATCGCCAGTCCAAGTTCAATGCATGATACAGGATGCTCAGGGCTGGTGCACTGGGATGACCCAGAGGGATGGGATGGGGAGGGAGGTGGGGGGGAGGGTCAGGATGGGGAACACATGTACACCTATGGTGGATTCATGTCAATGTATGGCAAAACCAATACAATATTGTAGAGTAATTAGCATCCAAAAAATAAAAAAAAAATTTAATTAAGAAAATTAAGTATTTTTAAAAACAAGTGACAAAAAAAACAAAAAAAGGAAATTTCAAGTATACAATGCCAGGCATCTCCAGTCAAGTGAGAAGGTGTGGACACACAATGTGGACTCTTTCAGGTGGAAACAAATAACTGCAATGTGGGGCCCCTCTGTTGAATGGCCATGGGCTCCCAGGTTGCCCCAGTGTCAGTCACTGGCTATGTCACTTCATTTGGAGGCTACCATCAACCACAGTTTGCTTGGCATTAGAAAGTCCTGGGGGAGTAACTTGGTCTCTTCATTCTTATCTTTGTACAATGATACTGTGAAGTCTTGTGAATTACTGCAGTAATACATGATTGCTTTAAAACAAAGAATACAGATGCATAAGCATTCACAGTTGTACAAATGCTCTAATAATGACTGCAGCTGTCTAATGACATCAGCCTCCTGGGGTTAGGTTGGGGTTGACGGAATTAATGTGAATTGGTTTCGAATGCCGCATCTATTCATGACCTTTGCCATCGGCTTTACAGCTCCCCCTACTGGCAGTGAAATACACGGCCCTAGAGCTTGGACTTTGGTATCAGCTGCATGATCTGTGTTGGGTATAAAAATACAGGCCACAGTGAAAGGGTTCCAGCTCATCCTCTCATCCTGCCTGCTGTTAACAAAATGATGATGGAGCCCAAGGAGGCCCTTCCAGAAGACCACTGCCCCAGGTCTGGGCTCCAGAAGGAGCACGCCAGAGCTGATGCCAGTGCCCACCGCCCCCTCCCTGCCACCTGTAGTGAAGAGCTGGGTTGGGCTGGACCCACCTTGTGAAGTAGAGGTGCCCAGCTTATCCCTTGCAGAAGCAGCCCACTCTCAGCCAACTCAGAGAGGCACATGTTAACATACATATTAATTGCATGTCATGAAATATGATGCAGCCTTGAAGTGAAAGGGTTAGTCACTCAGTCATGTCTGACTCTGCAACCCCATGGACTATAGCCTGCCAGGCTCCTCTGTCCATGGGATTCTCTGGACAAGAACACTGGAGTGGGTTGTCCTGCCCTCCTCCAGGGGATTGTCCCAACCCAGGGATCAAACCCATGTCTCCTGCATTTCAGGCAGGTTCTTTACCATCCAAGCCATCAGGGAAGCCCTTAGGTCACAGAAACCATGCCCCTGCAGTTGGAGGTTTGGGGTGTCACGTTCCCCAGCTTTGAGACAGGTATGGCTAAACCATCTGTGAGTGGGGCTGTCTGAGGAAGGATAGAGAAAGTTCTAAGCTCACAGGAGAGACACTTCATTTCCCTAGAGAGGCATAAATGAACCTAGTTTACAGCTCTGTGATTTGAGACCTTCCTTCTCCTTTTCCACATGCACCAAGTTTGCAGAAACAAGGAAATTGTCTTGTCCCACAGACATGGTGAAACTGCATCTCTTGGAAGTGTTAGCCATCGCCTCTTTTCCTTTTTTTCCAGGGGCTAATTTAGAGATGGGCTTTCCTTCTGCAATTTTCTTCCAGGCTTTACCAGAACTTATGAGCGTGCCTTACAAGACCACGCAGGCTTATTAAAGCAGCTGCTTACAAATGAATAAATAAAAAATAAGGAAGTGGCCATCTCCTATCAAAGACAAATGACCTAATTTTGTTAGTGGGATCATGTTGTGAGGTCAGCTTTATTTTCCTGTAGCCCGCAGAGCATTACCATTCATGAAATTTTATTGGTTATTTGATGTCTGCAGATGCTCAACTCTTTCCCCAATACATGATTCATAGGGGCCAAAGTCTCTGAGCGTTTCCACATCAGAGCTCTGATCTTACATCTCGGAAGCTCTCCAAACATCTCCCTGGTTCTTCCCCCACCTGGTGTGTCACAGGTTTTATATCCCATTTGCTGGGGGCTTATTTTTCTCCCTCTCTCATTACGACCCAGCTGTCATCTGGTGGAACACAATGCTGTCTCTCGTTTCCCATTGTCCATGGATAGTGGTTGAGGAAGTCTGGGTTTCAGGCAACACAAATTACTGTTTAGGAGTCATCTTTACTTGGTTAACTGGGTCAGGACCTACAGAGCATCCACTTTTCCTGAAGACACAACACTGGAGCTCAACGAGACTGCTCATCTAATAAGGAATAAAGGTGTCACAGAAACTAAAAAAAAAAAAAAAAAAAAGCACATCTCATTTCTCCTCTCCAATCTTCAATTCAAGAGAGATGTATTGGACTTCCCCAGTGGTCCAGTGGTTAAGAATCCATCTCCCAAGGCAGGGGACATGGGTTTTATCCCTGGTCCAGGAGGATCCCACATGCCAAGGGGCAACTAAGCCTGTGTGCCGTAACTACTGAGCCCACTTGGAGCTGGAGTCTAGGCTCTGCAACAAGAGAAGTCACTGCAGTGAGTAACCCCACTCACCCCAACTAGAGAAAGCCCACTCTCAGCAGCAAAGACCCAGTCCAGCCAAAAACAAATAAGTAATTAAATTTAAAAAAAATAAAGAAAGATGTACCGAGGGTCCTGGACCAGGGAATGTAAGCATGAAAAATATAGCACTTCACCTTGATGGAGCTTGCATTGCAGTGGCAGAGCCAGATGAGTAATACTGACGGGTACAGATTACACGTGGTGATGTGGGTTCTGTGGGAGGCAAACAGCCTGACCTCTGTGATACCCAAGGAAGGAGCATCTCGTGTTCATGGTCTCTGAGAAGGTGACACTGAAGCTGAGATATAAGAATGAGAAGGAGCATCCATGTGGAACTGGGACTGAGGTTATCCCAGCATGGATGGAGACCACAGAGCCTCTGAAACACGACAGACCCCTCCTTGTCAGAGGAGCTGATGAAAGGCCAGTGTGGACAGGGGCTGAAGGCACGGGAGGGTGTACAGAGGGCCGTGCTGGAGACGCAGCAGCTGCCAAGGATAAGTGTGATCCTTGACATTTTCTCCAGCTGTACCTGGAAACCACTGAAGGGTTGTAAGCCAAAGAGTAACCTGATGATTAAGAAGATTCCTCCACGGACTTCCCTGGTTATCCAGTGGTTAAGACTCCAAGCCCTCAGTACAGGGGTCCAGGGTTTGATCCCTGGTCAGGGAACAAAGATCCTGCATGCTACATAGTGCTGCCAAAAAAAGGAAATATTCCTCCAGAAGCCATGAGGAAAGTAGTTTCAGGGGCAACAGAGTAGGTAGGGAAAGCAGTTAACAGGCCACTGCAGCCGTTCAGGGATGAGGTGATGATGGCTTAGATGATGACGGAGGTAGAGGAGAGAACAAGTAAAAAGTGAATACATCACTGAGAAAGAGCTCTGCCAAAAATGGTGCATTTTTTGATGGTGAATATGCTACCCGCTGCAGTATTCTTGGGCTTCCTGGTGGCTCAGATGGTAAAGAATTCACCTGCAATGCAGGAGACCTGAGTTCGATCCCTGGGTTGGGAAGATCCCCTGGAGAAGGGAAAGGCTACCCACTCCAGTATTCTTGCCTGAGAATCCCATGGACAGAGGAGCCTGGTGGGCTACAGTCCAAGGGGTCACAAAGAGTCAGACACGACTGAGTGACTAAGCACAAGCACAAGCCATCATGATCCAAGCAACCTTGTGATTTGAATGAGACAGATGAACACTTGGGTGATTTTCTTCTTATTCTTAGATACTGGGGACACATCTAGGGGTTATGAAGGCATTGAGGAAATAAGCAGTTCAGGATGCTTTATCCTGGGGTTCAAATCCCATTTCTATTATTGATTACTCACAAAGCAGAAGAGTCAAGGAGATAGTCCCAAATCCACTAATTTGTCTCTCTGCAAAGAGGAGCCATCAGGAAAGCACTGTTTTCTGAAAGCAGTAAAGTCACTCTAAGATTAGAATTTTTTTTTTTCTTCCTGGGACTTGTGTTTTTCTAACCACTGCTTCCCCCATGAGAGCAACCATAACCACTGTGCTTGACCCCATCCTTGGTGAACTGGACACTTCTGTCAAACTTGGCAAACGATTCTCATGGGGAAGAAGAAGGATTTGTCACCCATTGTTGAAACCCAAGAGGTATTCACTCTCACAGAATATTTCACTTGGAAAAGCATTTCCTTAAAATGTGTTTTTAGACAAAAAAAAACAAAAAACAAACAAAAAAAAAAACAGAAACAACCTGAATACCCATCAGCAGGAAGGAGACTGGTTAAACTGATTATGATATGGCCATACACTGATACACTAGAATGCTGCAGAGCCATGGGAAAGGAGATGCATTCATATGCACCCACTGTACAGGATAGAAATGTATTTTCTAATTTTTTTCTAAACACACACACAGGTATATATGTAGAATTAGGTCAGCAGAGTTGCCCTAAGTAGTGAACAATCTCCAGGTGGTTGAATTAAGGAGGAAGTGTTTTTTTTTTATGTAAGCAAGAAGTATTTGTGTTTGCAAAGGTGGACATGAGTTGCTTCTCCAATTAGGAAAAAAAAAAAAAGAATGATACATGCTTTTATTTATTTAAAGAAAAAAGATATGCTACTGAAACTATACCATGTCTTACATATTTCCTTACTGAAGTTATTCAAATGACTAGCATCCAGATGTATTTTTCAAGCTAAAAAACTGTTCTTGAGCTACATTCGAATGAAGAGAGTGAAGTTCATCGGCTTCAACAGAGAATATAGAAACTGCAGGTGTAGGTGGGCTGCCATCCACTTTCAGGAAGGTTCAGTCCCTGAGGTTTCTCCATTGTGTTCCCCAGAGGGTTTTGGCACTCCTTACTACTCAAGAGTCAGCAGCAACCGAAAGCATTTCTGAGGGTTTCGAGAGGAAAATTAGCTCCGGAACTGTGGGTGGACAGCTTGCGGGAGAGGAGCCCCATGGTAACACCTGTCTCATTGGCCCGAGGTTAGACAGCTCTGAAAATCATCCAGAACTATAGAATTACTGACTCTCTGTTCCCAAGCACACTCCGAGGCTTTTACCTTCAAGCAAACATGAGGAAAATAAAAATGGAAAACAAGGAGTCAATTAAAACACCTCATGGTTGCTTTTTGGCTTTTTTTGGTGTAATTAGGATATTTCAAGTGGATCCCTGTCTAACACAGTTGAAAGAAAGATATCTTTCAGTTTCTGAAAACATGAGCTTGCAAACTAAACGTCATGTCTTCCTTTCATCTTACAAGGAATTGTCAATAGAACTCCTGTATTATGGTCACAATGGTATAATTATAATGTTATAATTAAACACTATAATGATGATCATATTAATTCTCTGTTAAAGAATACTGCTATTATGCTCAATATTTGATGAAGGAATGGCAGAATGAATGAAAATCCATAAATGCAGGAACCAGTGAGGGAATGAATGAAAAAATTAATCAATCAATCAATGTCAGAGATGGCTCAATTTCTCCTCACACCCTAAAGTTGGCTTCTTATTTTTAGGATTTATTTCCAATATAGTCCAGAGGACTAATAATTGACAATGCTTCATTTTAAAGAAATAAATATTTCTTTTTCTTCTAGCATTTCCAGTGATTAGTGGTACTTTTACGCACCTTAACTGACAAAATGGTGTTTGATAATTATCATGAAAGGTAAACTCACCAAGAAGGAAACAGGTTATTTTAATAGTATAGATAAATGTTTTACTATTCAAATTTGTGGTAGGTTTGTGGATTTCAGTTTGACTGTGTTTCCCAGTATCCATATTTGTTACAGGTATTTTTTAAAATTTGTTTCAACCAAATATTATGTAATTTTAAAACGAAAAAAAAAAAAGACAGCAAGAGGACCATGTATTGAAGCAAATATATGCTATACAAAGCTGAGGCCTAGAAATCTAGCAACTTGAGATGAGAGAGAACACCCAGAATATCCAGTAGGAATGGTACAATGCCTACATAGATTGAGATAACCATGAACTCTTTAAACCCAAATGTTTCAACTGCTTAATTTTCTCTTCGATAGTTTGCATATTACAAGAAGAAATGTGTGCTTTCTAATATCCCAGTGAACAGCCGCTTAATTAAAAAGAAGAGAGTTTGCAAAAAACACAGGCTGTGTGTCTCACAGCTAATTGAAATAGCTACAGAGGCCCCCAAAAAGACAAGTTCAATATTGTGGAAATATCAGCAGGTCTGGCATTTCAGTGTTCTCAGATATCCTCCTTGTCTGTCTGATTAAAATTTCACTTGGCCTTTCTGTCCATAATAAAAGAAACCTATTTGTGCCCAGAGCTGTTCGGCAGACAGCAGACGCATGTTAAATTTCAGGGCGTTTATTGAGTCTGTGGATGGTTGAGCAGCATTGCTGCTGAGAACACTTCATCAGGCTTTGTGGTGGGACCGAGGCAGTGGGGCTGATGGTGGTGTGTGGGGTAATCATTTTCAGACAGAGGCAGCTGTGTTGGAAATGATAGATACACCTCCCCCTTTATTCCTCAAAAAATAGTGTGCTCTATCTTACACGGTCTTCAATAATGAACACTTTATGGGCAGGTGGCTCCTCAGGGCAATTTTCAGAGTTAGACAGGAGCAGCTGGGGAAATTGAGCATTGAGCCTTCTGGTATACCCTGTCAAGGTATGTCCACGTGTGTGTCTCTAATTGAGAGCAACTGAAGGGGCAAAGCAAACAGATTGCTACTACTACTACTACCAACAATGATAAGAAGATTGTAATCATGATATCTCCTTTAAGTATTAGCCTTTAAAGATAACACACTGCTCTATATAAAATGGACATCCAACAAGGACCTACTGTATAGGACATGGAACTACGTTCAATGTTATGTGGCAGCCTAGATGGGAGGGAAGTTTGGGGGATACATGGATATGTATGGCTGAGTCCCTTTGCTATTCATCTGAAACTACCACAACATTGTTAATTGGCTATACCCCAATACAAAATAAAAATGTTAAAAAAAGAGAGATAATTAATATTTAGTGAGATTATGCAATGCCAAATTCACTGATCTGCATAGTATTTAATTAAAACTATTATTCTTCCCAATTTTCTATGAGGCAAGTGAGGCTTAGAGAGATTGAATGACTTATCCAAGATTATACAAATCACCCCCAGTAAAAGCTCTGACCCAGGCAGTCTGAGTCTGGTGTTTGAATTCTGAAGCCTTTTGATACTGCCTCCTAAGGGGTGCTGCAGTCCATGGGGTCGCAAAGAGTCAGACACAACTGAGCGACTGAACCAAACTGAAGATGTGGTTATTTTGGCACACATGCCTACTGTTCCCTCATAGCCAGTTTTCCTATCATCCCTGGTCATTTAAAAGACTCTAGCACTGGGGTGAAGCAGGGTGACTCATTCTGGCAAGGAGGCCATGCACGGACACCCCCTCCATTGCAGACAATCTGAGAGCAGCCCTCTGACACTCTCTCCCCATGCAAACTCACCTTGGGTGATGCAGCTACAGAAGCAGCCTGGATCTTGACATACATCACAGAAGAGACCTGCACCACACATATGCGAGCTCAGGATACACTCGAAAGTATCAGAACATCGAAATGGATGACTTGTAAGTTATCTAGTGCAGGCTAGTCTTATTGTATTGTTATTTCCACGCAGAAAATGAACTTTCCCAAAGAACTTAAAATTGAATAGTTTGCAAGCTGCAGGATTCTCATCTCAGCACTGCTTTGGCAGAGGCTAACCCATATATGTCATCTGCAACTCATCCTTATCTGAGCCTGGCTTACTCTAAAAAACAGTAGGAGTGCCCATCAGTGACTAGCTAGATAGGTCCGCTAGCCATCCACCTAGCCACATTTCCATTCTTCTGCTTTTATGGAGGGTTTCACGTATGTCAGGCTCTCTGCTCAGCAATGGGAATACAACCACAAAGGCAGGGCAGAGACGCAGCCTCTGCCTTCAACACGCTGTCAGTCTAATGACAGGGAGAGTGCAATAGCAGTAAGTGCAGTGCAGAGGGGAAATGCAAGATTTTCACTTGCTTTTTTTTAATCTGTAATTGCTAAGTGTTCTTCAATGAACTGGGGTTATATTTAAATAAGAAAACAAAGAACTGTATTACAGTAATAGACAAGCTATCAGGGAGGCTACACAGCATAAACAGGAACCCAAAAAAGAAATAATCTATTACATCTGTACAAGGGTAAGAGGAAGACTGGATGAGACATGCCTTCAGCCATATCCTGAAAGATGATCTGATTTCCCCAGAAACAAAAGGTTCCTGTTTTGAGGTGCCATTCTAAATCACACAGAAGGAAGATCTGAAATGTTATGGAAGTCAAGATACCTCTGAAAGGAATGCAGCAGAGTCCTCAAACAAACCATGAATTTGCTGGGAGACATGACAAAGCAAGGTGAAAATGCTATGGGGTTTCTGGTTGCCTCTGTTACTGTGTATTTCAGTTCCTGACTTCAAACGCTGCTTTCTTTCTGCAGTTTGATTCAGCGGCAGAGGAGAAATCTTTAACTACATCACTGTTTGCAAAACAGATTCTAAGGAGTGGACAGGAAGGCAGAACGGTGGGGTAACTTCTTGTTTTCCAGAATTCATGAGGAATAATTGCCTAGCATACTCAGTAACATATTACCACATTAATAAAGTAAAGCCATTAAATACTGTAAATTGTATAATAGCAACTCCCAGTGCATGCTCAGTTGTGTCCAACTCTTTGCAACCCCATGGACTGTAGCCTGCCAGGCACTTCTGTCCATGGAATTTTCCAGGCAAGAATACTCGGCTGGGCAAAGGCATCTCAAATTTCTAAGGAAGTTACTCAGTGGCAAAGCTTGGCTGGCTGCTCATGAGCAGGTGTATTTTCCCTCCAGGGACAAAGACTGCATTTCCCATCATCCCTGGCAGCCAGGTGTGGTCATGTGACCGTTTTGAGCCAATGGAAGTGAGTGAGGGTGCTGCTCTGTTTTCATGTTAGGCTTGGTCCATGTGATCTTCCCTCTCCTTGGCAACCATCATGGCAGAGCCACGAAGGGGAGGAGCTTGGGTCCCTGCATTGCTTCCTGGAGGACCACTCCCCACCCATCAGGAACACCCATTTTGACCTTGAGGGTAAGAAGATGTAAACTTGAATGGTATAAAGCCACTGAGCCTTGGGAGTTTGTTACTAAAATGTGTTATCACTTGAATACTAGTAGCCACTTCATTTCTTGTCCTGATTATGCAGGATAAAATACAGAGGAGTCAATGCCTACATCCAGGTTTTCTTTGGAGGCTGAAACTCAGAAAGGAAAGAAATGGATCATCACAGATGATTGTGTTTGTGGAGGTTGGCTCATCGTCCTTGCTGATGGAGCCATCTCTACATGAGAGGTTGGGCTTTTGAAGTCAGTCAACCAAGGGGAAGTTTGGCTTCCAGGTGGACAAAACTACAAAGACAAGAGAAAAAAAAAAACTGCAAGAATGACTCTGGGACTCAGAGACATCTAAGTGACATGCAACTGTATCTTGCCAGTAGTTTCAGATCAAAGAAAGAGGACGCCTGACTTTAGAAATTGTTTAGAACAATCAAGTGTTCCCCTTGCCAAACTTCACGTTTTCGCAAGATTTCTTATAAGAACCGAATTCCCTCCTACTGATCTCCCCTTTCAGCATCCATTCAGATAGTTACTGTCCTTACATAACAGACCGTTAGTGAGCACTTACTCTGTGCCCAGCAATGCTTCAGGCATATTTTCACTCTTTCTCTTCCAAACAAATCTGCTCACAACCGCCAATGAGATCTTATTGAAATATTTATAGGGTCGTGTCCCTGTAATCCTTTAAATGCCTCTAGTGGCTTCGCAGTGTCCAAGCTCTCTCACAGCCTCCAAGGCTGGTTCCTCTAGCTCCTGCTCACACTGCTGCTCCCTCCCTCCCTGGACTCTGGGCATCCTCATCTGTCAATTCTCTGGATGTGCCAAGTTCTCTGTCTCTTCAGGCTGTCCCTACACTGTTGCCTTGGTCTGGAAACGTGGCTTCCTCCTCTCTCTTCCTATCTAATCCTACAAACCCATCAACTGAAATGTCAGTCCTTAGCAGAGGTCTCCTCTGTACTTTCCATCTAAATGAGGTCTTTCTGCTATAATTCTCTGTAGCATCTGGTGTTCTCCTTTTGTGACACTGATCATGGCTAGCAGCCATGTCCGTCAACAACTGATGTTTATTGGGTACCCACTCAATTAGAGGTGCTGGTGGTAAAAAACTGGGAAGATAAAACGCATGCCCCTATGATACATAGCTTTTCGAGGGAGAGACACACAACACATTTGTAAGCAAGTAAGCTCTTGACAGATGTATGAGTGCAGTGAGGAAATGATCAGGGTAACTGTTGGGTAATAAACCAGGCAGAATGCACTCTAGATGAGGTATTCAAGAAAGGTGGCAGTTAGGGACTTCCCTGGTAGTCCAGTGGTTGGGAGTCCACCTGGAACGCAGCGGACATGGGTTCAGTCTATTATCTGGGAATATCCCACTGTGCCGCTGGGCAATTAAGCTGGTGGGCCACATCTACTGAGTCTGCAAGCTAGAGCCAGAGAGTCGCAGCTCCTGAGCCCACATGCCTAAAGCTTGTGCTCCTCAACAAAAGAAATCATGGCAATGAGAAGCCTGCACACCTGGGCACCTCAAGGGAGAGTAGCTCCCACTTGCTGTGGCTAGAGAAAGCCTGTGGACAGTGCAGCCAAAAATTAAATAAATAAGTAATTTCAAAAAGAGAAGTGTCAGTCTCTCAGTTGTGTCCAACTCTTTGCAACTCCATGGGCTGTAAGCTTCCAGACTCCTCTGTGCATGGAATTCTCCACGCAAAAATACTGGAGTGGGTTGCCACTTCCTGAACCAGGGATAAAACCTGGCAGATTCTTTACCATCTGAACCACCAGGGAAGCCCTAAAAAAGAAAGATGGTGGTTAAAATAAGTTTTGAAGGATGGGTAGGGGACAGCCATGGGAAGAGCCTTCCAAGAAGACAAGAGTAAGTGCAAAGGCCCTGCAGTGTAAAATGGCTTAGAATATTCAAATAAAGGAATGGAGGCTGGTATTTCTGGAGCTTAGCCTGAAGTGGTAATCACAATAGTAAGGAAATAAGCAGAAATTACATAAAGATTTGTGTGACTACACATTTAATATCTGTTCCTAACCCTCCTTCACAGGTGGCACACTGGTAAACAATCTGCCTGCCAATGCAGGAGATGTGGGTTTGATCCCTGGGTCGAGAAGAGCCCCCTGGAGGAGGAAATGGCAATCCACTCCATTATTCTTGCCTCAAAAATTCCATGGACAGAGGAGCCTGGTGGGCTATAGTCCACAGGGTCACAAAGAGTGTGGCATGACTGAGTACATGCACATACACACACACATACACACACCTGGGAGATGGAAAGCTCAGGGGTTGGAGGTACAGGGACACTACAGTTCCCATAATTCCACAAAGGCTAGTACAGGGCTTGACACATCGTTGGGTGTGGTGGTGGTTCCGTCGCTTAAGTTGTGTCCAACTTTTTGTGACCCCACAGACCATAGCCAGCCAGGCTCCTCTGTCCGTGGGATTTCCCAGGCAAGACTTCTGGGAGTGGGTAGCCATTCCCTTCTCCAGGGGATCTTCCCAACCCAGGCATTGAACCCGGGTCTCCTGCATTGCAGGTGACCTCTTTACAGGCTGAGCCAGCAGGACTTGACATGTATTTGGGACTCTACATAATGAATAAATGAATGAACACAGCAGTTGGGTTGCTCACTTCAGATGGGAAGCTTTACAGCTCAGAATAGGTAAGAACAGTCAGGGAAAGCTACAAAGGTAGCCACTTTCCCATAATGGAAAAGAGCAAAGGGAGAAACTTAGTTGGTAAAGGATGACTGCTGTGTGCATACATGGCAGTAAGGAAGCAGGGACAGACAAGAGGTAAATATCTTGGAAATTTTCACTTCCATCTGTGATTGTTGCAAGGACCCAACCTCTGAAAGCCCAGGACGTTTATACTAAGCCAGAGGCATTAAAATTAGGCACCACCTCCAGATTAAATCTAATAGATCTTCCATTTCATTTCCGTCAACCACTGCTGGATTTTGGCACCATTTTCATTGCAAATATGAGTAATGCGGACCCCTTAGTCACTATTAAGTAGCAATCTGGGGAAATCATCTACTTCCAATAATCCATTTCTCTAATTTAGAACACTCTGCAACCATATAATGAATAATACTGTCACCAGCTCTCCGGTAATGATGTATGACACATATCTGCAATTGCTCTTTTCAAGATAAATCCCATTGTGTGGTTTCCTTCAGAAAATCCTACTTGTTTATTCACTTGGGTTCCTCACACACAAATACAGTCGATTCATTTCTGGAGATGAATTTAGGAACAGAGTTATATCCCTGGCTTTGAAATATCAGGAAAAAGTTTTATCCTCACCTAATAAATAGCATTAAGTTTTGTCTACCAATGGTTGATTACTATGCAATTATATTCTTAAGTGCAGGCTGTCAATTAATTCCACAGTGCCTTCTTTAATTAGTGACACCAGTCAGGATATTCCCATTAGCAATATCTTCCCATTTCTTATAAAAGTAATTTAATTCCACCCCCTCTTAGAGAATGCTAGGTTCTCTTTTAGAAGTTAAGACTTTGCTTTTCTATTAAATGATGCTCCCTTGATATTCATGGCTGGGATGATCATAAAAATCCCCCAAGTTTGGGGTTCTGTGGTTGCAACAGTCTCTCCTTCCCAAATATGAGGCAATGAAATGAAAACATTCCCCAAAGAACCAGCTCTTTTCCTACCCAAGAGATGAACAAAGAGGATAAAAGTTATGAAAAACAAAACTAAGTTGCTAGCGATCATCCTTGTGTTAAACAATGCTTAATGTCCTTCCATTTAAGGAAACTCTTCACAACCCTGCCTCTGGGCAAAAAGTAATTTCCCTGAGTGAGTCAAATTATTGTATTAAACACTCACTCTAATCCAGATATAATGATCAGAAGGGGAAATATTTTGGAATTGATGAGGGAAACATTTGGGGCCAAGTAAGAAGTATATAAAAGAAATTTGTCAAGAGAGTTTGTGTGTTATTATTATATGATTAAATATGTTTCAGACCATTTTTCCTGTTGCTGTTCAGTCACTAAGTCATGTCCGACTCTTTGCAACTCCATGGACTGCAGCACACTAGGCTTCCCGGTCCTTCACTATCTCCTGGAGTTTGTTAAAACTCAAATCCATTGAGTCAGTGATGCTATCTAACCATCTCACCCTCTGCCATTTCTTTATTCTTTTGCCTTCAATCTTTCCGAGTGGGAAAGGGTCTTTTCCAACGAATTCAGCTCTTTCCATCAGGTGCCAAAGTGTTGGAGTTTCAGCTTCAGCATCAGTCCTTCCAATGAATATTCAGAGTTGATTTCCTTTAGGACCGACTGGTTGGATCTCCTTGCAGTCCAAGGGACTCTCAAGAGTCTTCTCCAGAACCAAAGTTTGAAAGTATCAATTATTCAGCCCCTACCCAATAGATGCCAGGTGCACGTGCCCCACCCAGAATGTAACAAACCCACATGCACCCAGACACTGACTGCCAAATGACCCCTGCCTGCAAAATTGTCTTGGTTGAGAACCATTGCCATAGAGGATGATATTTTCTTCTTTCTGTTTCTAAGCTTTTCTTCTAGGTTTCTGTGACATTTTGCCCTACTCACCTACTATTATGTCTTTGATAGTTATTAAAATCCAGATACAAAAGAGTGAAAGTTCACCTCATCAAACTTAATTCCAGAAACTAATCAAGAATAATAGTTGTGTATCATTTTAGACTTTTTCCACTGTGGGAAATTCATAGTATCTCTTAGGAGCCCAAGTCTCTACACACTTCAAGAAAATATGTTCATATCATGCACATCATTATGCAAATATCCTGTTTTCATTTTATAGACAGCAGCATACTAACGCTTTTCCATACTAGTACCCATAAATCAATGTTGTTCTTTTTAGCCGTTGAGTAGTGTTTCATTGTATGAATGGGCCAAAATGTACCCAAGCAAGTTTTAATAAACTTTGCATATGTATACATACATGTGTGTGCATGTGTGCATACATAAATATGCATATGTGTGTATGCATAAATGTATACACATATATTTGTGTGTGCATGGTGCTAAGTGACTTCAGTGATGTATTACTCTTTGCAACCCCGTGAACTGTAACCCACCAGGCTCCTCTGTCCATGGGAGTCTCCAGGCAAGAATACTGGAGTAGGTTGTTGTGCCCTCCTCCTGGGACACATATGTGTGTGTGTATGTGTGTGTCTGTATATATATGGCTTCCGTGACTCAGTGGTAAAGAATCCACCTGCAATACAGGAGACACACAAGATGTGGTTCAATCCCTGGGTTGGGAAGATTCCTCGGGGAGGGGAATAGCAACCCACTCCAGTATTCTTCCCCGGGAAATTCCATGGATAGAGGAACCTGGTGGGCTGCAATCCATAGGGTCGCAAAAGAGTCAGACACTAGTTAGTGACTAAACAACAACAACGATATATATATTCACATACATACACTTCTTAGCGTATCGTATAGTACATACTCGGCTACACGGGTGGTGCTAGTGGTAAAGAATCCACCTGCAATGCAAGAGACGTGGGAGGTGTGGCTTCAATCCCTGGGTGGGGAAGATCTCTTGGAGGAGGGCATGGCAACCCACTCCAGTATTCTTGCCTGGAGAATCCTAGGGACAGAGGAGCCTGATGGGTTATGGTCCACGGGGTTGCAAAGAATCAGATGTGACTGAAGCAAGTTGGCACAGCACATGCAGTATACTTAAAGACACAATATACATATGCATATAGACATATAAATGTTTTTCATATATGTACAGAGTATATATATATATAAACTGCAGTGAATTTAGTTCCTCATATATATTTATTTCTCTGGGTATATATTTGTATTTATGTAGATTAAATTCCTAGATGTATAACTTCTTAGCTTTCTCTCTCTTTTTTTTTAAATGCTATTTTTTTTTCCTGACCACATTTCATTAACTCCCTCTCAAATGCTTTCCCCTCTGGGGTCACACAGGACATCGAGCATTTCTTTGGTCTCTCTCGAGCTCTCACCGTCCATTCATTAGACAATCGCAAACAGGGATTCTGCAAGGAGCGATGGACTGGGCTGGGGTTCCCAGCTATGAGTCACTGACCTTCCTGCTGAAGCCCACTTACTCCCTGGCATCTGGCCCATGTCACAGGCACCTTGTCCTCTCCTCTGCTGGGTCTTAGGGTCTGCCAAGCTTGGAGCCTTTTGCTCATTTGCTCCAGGGTCTACTCTGCACCAGGCCTGAGAGAAGTGCTGGGGAGGACTTGATGAGCACAAAGCAGGTAGGATGGATCCCCTCAGAAGAATAGGGTTCAGTGGTCTAAAAAAAGATATTAATCAAAAATGCTTAGAAATGCATGCACAATTACAGCTGGAATTTCTGTTGCCCAGGAGAGAAGTCCCACGTTGTCTGACAGATAAGAATAAGGCCTGATACAGTCAGAGAACTTGGGGACAGGGGTTCCTGGACAAGAAGAAGTTTCTGTGGCTCCTAAGTCTATGGAAGCATTAACCACGGAGGGTGATAGAGGTGGCGAGGTCTAGGTGCCAGTTCGGCCTATGCAAACACCGCTGGTGGGAGGGGAGGGGGTCTTGGAGAGCAGAAGAGATCTCAGCACAGGGGAAGGGGAAGGAGTAGGGTGGCTCGTAGTGGAAGGTGAGGCTGGCTGCAGGACGCTCTGAGACTTGCAGGCTGAGAGGCGGGTTTGGCTGCCTGAGAAAGGAGTTGGGTTTTGGGAAAGCACAGGAAAGCAGCAGAAGGGACATGGTCACACCTAGCCTTTGAACAGATCACACTACTGACATGTCATGGATAATACACAGGAGCCACCAGCTGGCATCCTTAGAGGCCTCCAGGAATGGAGCAAAACTTGTCTTCCTTACTGTAAGCCCCTTGCCTCCAGGAATGATTCTGGGTCTGATAAAGGGCTGAATATCTCTTCCCATTTTTTTTTCTTCTTTTTTTTTCACCTCAGAGTATTTCTTGATTTAAATGAAATTCATTTTTTCCTAAAATGAATTTTTCTAAAAAACAGGAGATATTTAGTATAATTCCCATTTACAGTGGTCCAGTCTCTTAAGTTGTGTCCGACCCTTTGCAACCCCACAGACTGTAGCCTGCAAGGCTCCTCTGTCCCCCACTATCTTCTGGAGTTTGCTCAAATTCATGTCCAGTGAGTTGGTGATGCTACCTAACCACCTCATCCTCTGCCAACCCTGCTCCTTTTGCCTTCAATCTTTCCCAGCATCAGGGTCTTTTCCAATGAGTCAGCTCTTCACATCAGGTGACCAAAGGCTCAGCCTCAGCATCCGTCCTTCCAATGAATATTCAGGGTTGATTTCCTTTAGGCTTGAGTGGTTTGATTTCCCATGCTTTCTCCCAAATAGTCTTGGTACACTAATCATTGCATCTTTATTTTAATTTCATTTTTACAGTCATCTTTTATTATTGGAGTATAATTGCTTCACAGTATTCTGTTAGTTTCTACTGTACAACAAAGTGAATCAGCTGTATGTGTATACTGCCCATTTCTTCTTTAATGGGTTTACTTTCTTTATCCATGACCACTGGCTTTTTGGTGTGCTTTAGAGCTGTGCTTTTCAGCCCTTTGGAGATCATATTGAAGGGAAGAGCTTTTGAAGAAAACGGGATTTTTAAAAAAATCAACAAACTGACATCTGCTTTAATTAGCCTCTAACAAGGGAATTCATTAATTCAAAAATGTAAAAAGAAAAAAAAAACAGAGCAGCCTCCTTAGAAGAATATGATATCTTCTAATAACTGGTGTTAAACTGGAGGTAACTAAGAGCCTTAATAAACACATACACAAAAACCTTCACATTTCATCTATTCAACTTCGTGCCTACACTTCCTTCTCCCCAAACTGAAAAGTTAGTTTAGAGCATGGCTAATCTATTGTGATGCAATCATATTTTCACCTTATCAAATATCCCCACGTATTCCTTCTACCCGCTCAAAAATGGAACAGCAGTGACTTAGATTTTATTTGGAAAATTCTTTATTCATCATACGGAAACACATTCAATTGCATTCGAGGAATTCAATTTCAAACTAATTTATCTTACGTTAATGTTTAAATTCATGAGATTTTGCTTAGACTCATCCTTGTAGTATAATAAATTCAGAGTCAATATGATAATTATTAAAATAGAAATGAGCATGAGAAAAATAAATCAGGTGGTCTGAGGGTGAATTCTCTCACACCTGAGCTGTGAGGCTTGTAGCAAAGAAGGTGAGAGAGAAGAAAAAAAGAGAAAAAAATAGTTGAGGGAGAGATGAAAGGAGAGGAGGAGATAGAATGTGCATAAGAGCACCTGTGCTAACACTTATCTGATACACACTGTGTTCCAGTCAATTTCAGGATTTCTTCAAATTCTTGTATCCCTTGGACAGCAAGGAGATCAAATCAGTCAATTCTAAAGGAGCCAACCCTGAATATCCATTGGAAGGACTGATGCTGAAGTGCCAATACTCTGGCCACCTGATGTGAAAAGTCCACTCATTGGAAAAGACCCTGACAGGGGGAAAGACAGAAGGCCAAAGGAGAAGTGGGAGATGAGATGGTTGGACGGCATCACCGACTCAATGGACATGAGCTGGACCAAACTTGGGGAGATAGAGAAGGACAGGGAAGCCTTGTGTGCTGCAGTCTATGGGGTAGCAAAGAGTTGAACATGACTTAGCGACTGAACAACAACAACAAAAGCCTCAGCACAGGCAATGAGGATTGCTCGAGTGGCAATAATACCAGCTAACAATGAGTACTTCCTGTGTGCCAGGCAGTGTCGCATGGGAAATCTGGCTCAGTCTTTACAATCTACATAGGTGAGATGACGCCTGTCCTCCCCAGGTGAGAAAAACTAGATTGGGAGGCATAAGATGACAAGATCAAGGAAATACTACGTATTTCAATACGTAGTAAGAGGGGGATCCAGACGAAGAGCCCAAGTCTGGCTCCATGTTCTTAACCATGATGCGTTATGCTCACCCCACCGGTAAAGATGGCAAAAATTTGAATTCGGATTTGCCAGACTCCTAAAATCCTGCACTCACATTAGAGAGCTTCCCAGGGATTGTAATGACTCCACTCCCCAAGATATAAGACCCAAGTTCCTGAGTTGGACCCCTGGTTCCTGCCCCACCATCTGGGAACCTTCTACCTGCTGCCAATGTCTTCAAGACCCCAGTCCCATTTTCACCACATTGATTGCCTTCTTCATCTCCAACCAGTTTCTTTCCTTCTGCTATCGATTGAGGGCTCATGCTTCCTGCAGTGATACAGTGAATAAATACACACTAACTGGGAAATGATATTGTAGTTTTAAAAAGGAAGAGAGAGTGGAACTCAAAAACACTTCCTGTAGGTGGTTCTTTGGACCCTCACTATCCAAATAGACTGTTTCCCGAGTAAGGCTTTCTTTTCTCTTCTCAACTTGCTTATTCCAGACACATAACTCCTTCTCTCCTGTAATGAATTTCCCTCATCCTTCCCAAATCAGTCCCCAAATGTCCAATAATCTCTGACTTTCCCACTGATTCTTGGATTGCATGTGTGATTTTTAAAACATCTATAACAGTCATTTTCAACTGGGGTGATTTTGTCTCCAGGGGACATATGGAAATGCCTGTGACAAATGTGGTTGTTACAGCTTGGGTGGAGGGGTGGTGTTACTGGCCTCCAGTGAGCAGAGGTCAGCACCTGCATGCTCAGTCACTCAGTTGTATAGTTCTCCTTGTGACCCCATGGACTGTAGCCCACCAGGGAGCAGAGGTCAGAGATGCTCTTAAATATTCTACAGTATACACAACGGTCCCTGCCCCCAACAAAAATGATCTGATCCCAAATGTCAACAGTGCAGAAGTGAGGCTGAGAACCCAAGCTTAGAAGAACACACTTAACAGCTATTGATAATGGCTGCTTCTGGAAAGGATATGGGGACAAGAAGACAGTGCTTAAGTCACTCCAGCTGTGTCCGACTCTTTGTGACCCTAAGGACCATAGCCCTCCAGGCTCTTCTGTCCATGAGATTCTACAGGCAAGAATACTGGAGTGGGTTGCCATGCCCTTCTCTAGGAGATCTTCCTGACCTAGGGATTGAACTCATGTCTCTTATGTCTCCTGCATGGGCAGGCGGGTTCTTTGCCACTAGCACCACCAGAGGAGGCCCAAGAAGACAGTATCACCTTTTAATTCTTTCCCTCTGAACTGTTAACAGCTCTTCTTTACAACCCACGTGTATTATTTTTGAAATGTTACGCTGTTGTTCAGTTGCTCAGTTATGTCCGACTCTTTGTGACCCCATGGACTGCAGCACGCTAGGCTTCCCTGTCCTTCACCATCTCCCGGATTTTGCTCAAACCCATGTCCATTGAGTTGTTGATGCCATCCAACCATCTCATCCTCTGTCATCCCCTTCTCCTCTCACCTTCAATCTTTCTCAGAATCAGGGTCTTTTCAATGAGTCAGCTCTTTGCCTCAGGTGGCCAAAGGATTGGAGTTTCATCTTCAGCATCAGTCCTTCCAATGAATATTTAGGATTGATTTCCTTTAGGATTGACTGGTTTGATCTCTTTGCAATCCAAGGGACTCTCAAGAGTCTTCTCCAACACCACAGTTCAAACACATCAATTCTTTGACACTCAGCCTTCTTTATGGTCCAACTCTCACATCCATACATGACTACTGGAAAAATCATAGCTTTGATTATACAGAACTTTGTTAACAAAGCAATGTCTCTGTTTTTTAATATGCTGCCCAGATTTTTCATAGTTTATCTTCCAAGGAGCAAGTGTCTTTTAATTTTGTGGCTGCAGCCACCATCTGTAGTGATTCTGGAGCCCCCCAAAATTAATTCTGTCACTGTTTCCATTGTTTCCCCACCTATTTGCCTGAAGTGATGAGCCCGGATGCCATGATCTTATTTTTTTGAATACTGAGCTTTAAGCCAAGTTTTTCACTCTCCTCTTTTACCTTCATCAAGAGGTCCTATTACAAAGCTAAAAATATAAGTACCATATTTTTAAATGTTCTCTTTAAAAAAGGTTTTAAAAAAAGTTTAAGTGGACTTTTTAAAGAAATGCAAAAGAAATAGTAACTAGAAGAAAAATTATTTTCAAGGGACTGGGTGATGAATCCAAAGAAGAAATTCCTGTGATATGGCACCAAGCAATTTACCCTTTCATTACTGTGTGACCAAAAAAAAAAAAAAAGACAATATTAACTTGAAAAGATTTATTATTATTTAAGATGATGGTGATCAAGAGAAATAGAGGAGACATGCTCAGAATTTTAATGGAAAGAAAAGAAGAAATCCAGAATTTATTACACATCACTACTTTGTCTTCAAAACAAACTGACATCCTGAGTTGTCTTGTTAGACGGATAACTACTTGCATTCTTGATATTTCTCTTCACTATTCTACAACTTTAAGATGAAAAATGTAGACAAAAATTTAGAAGTTCACGGGGAAAAAAAAGTACATTATGTCCACTGTTTCATTCACATTGTTGTTGGTGTTTAGTCACTAAGTCCTATCTGACTCTTTTGCAACCCCATGGACTGTGCCCCATCAGGCTCCTCTGTCCATGGGGTTTTTCAGGCAAGAATACTAGAGTGGGTTACAATTTCCTCCTCCAGGGGATCTTCTCAACCCAGGGACGTAACCCACGTTTCCTGCACTGCAGGCAGATTCTTTACCACTGAGCCACCAGAGAAGCCTCGGTTCACATTACTAGCTCTTTTTATCATTCAAGATGCAGGCTGGATGTCACCTCTTCCAGGAAGCTGCTCCTTGCCCTGATTTGCGTGGTGCACCTTTGGCATATTCCTTCCTGAAGCGTCCTGCAAATTCCCTCCATCCAGCTCACAGCACAGAACCTTAATTGTCTCTGGTTACCTGTCTAGGTCCCCTAAGGCAGGGGTATCTGATTACCCATCTCTGATTCTGCAGCAACTCGGATCCTGTGTGATTCTTAATAGTTATACAAAACATCAGTGGGGTGGAACTAATTCAAAGAATGAAAAAACAGACACAAGGATGAAAAAAAAATTAGGAATATGCTTCTAATGACTCCAAGAAAACAAGAATAGGGGAATTCAAAAGCAAGGGACAGGAGGTACTTCTCTGGCGGCCCAGTGGCTAAGACTGTGGTCCCAAGGCAGGAGGCCTGGGCGTGATCACTGGTTGGGGAACTAGATCCCATATGCCACAACTAGGAGTTTGTATGATGCAATGATCAAGATCCCACGTGCCAGAACTAAGACCCAGTCCAGCCAAAGAACAAATAAACAAATAAGTGAATAAATTGAAAAGACGTAGGGGAGTGAGGAAGAGGGGGGAAGATTGTTAACGAAGGAAGAAGGTGGCGTACAGCCTCATCGGTACATTGGTACATTGGTGGCGTACAGCCTCATCGGTACATTGGTACATTGGTGGCGTACAGCCTCATTGGTACATTGGTACATTGGTGGCGTACAGCCTCATCGGTACATTGGTACATTGGTGGCGTACAGCCTCATCGGTACATTGGTACATTGGTGGCGTACAGCCTCATCGGTACATTGGTACATTGGTGGCGTACAGCCTCATTGGTACATTGGTACATTGGTGGCGTACAGCCTCATCGGTACATTGGTACATTGGTGGCGTACAGCCTCATTCTCTCATTGGTGGAGAATACAGGAAGGAGGAGTGGTCAGCACAGGCCCCTCCCATCCAGGGGTCCAATGTTGGTCCTGTCTTTGACCAGCTCAGAGCTTGATAGAAGTTTCCCATTTGCACAGTGGAAGTCATAGCAGTAGTCAAGTCATGTGATGCTAAGGAACATGAAATGGGAATCATACACGTACAGCACCCAAGGAGAGTGCGTACACGTTGAGCAACTATCAGGAGTGGCTGCTCTTGGTGATGAATTCTAATGGTGATGAGAACAATTCCCAGCAGCACATGCTTATTAATACTAATCCATGCCCTTTATGTGGCTGACTCTGCTGGGCATTTTAAGGCATAAAGAGATCTGAGATTCAGTCATTGCTTTCAAAAGGCTTAGCCTAGTTGCAGAGTCAGACCAGCCCCAGCCCTGCCCATGGGGTCTTTTCCACCCCTCTCCCTTCCTCCAAGCCTAAGCTGCCCAGGAAAGCCAGCACTTGGACCTTGAAAAACACACCATAATGTGTTAGTGTGAATTAGCATGGGGTTGTCTACCCTCATACCTTATGAGCGGCTTCATCTGCCATAACTTAGGCTGTGATGGGGAATAAAATGCAAGCACGGCAAAGAGCTCACTGTGCTCGGCAAGACATGTTTTATCTCTAGCCACGGAGTGGAATTGCATTCCTGTTGTGAAACCCAGATTGATGCATGCGTTTTATTTATAACCCTTTCTCCCGAAGTTCCTCCAAGTTACAAGTTAGCAATGAAAGTTTGCAGTGGCTTTTAAAAGGCCTGCTGGCATCTCCCCCTGACAGCCAAATTCTTGCAAGTGACAGGAACAGAGCTCAGGATGGGCGAGAGTCAGCAGGCATTGACAAATGGACGTGTCCAAGAAAGAATAATTGTGATGGAAGGGAACAGGCAGAAAGCAAAACTGGTGAGCAAGGTCTTCGTTCTTAGCCCATCGTACCAGCATCTCAAACTGACTGCATTCAGCCACTGGGGCTTTTCCCTTTCATCATCCCCTGGACTTGGAGCAGGTCAAGAATCCCTTTATACTTCCATCTGCCCCTTCTCATTCCATCTCTTCCAGTGCCTGCAGAAAATGCCCCCAGAACCATTTAGCTAGCAGTGCCCTCTGTTTAGTGACCATTTCTCAATCCTATACATCCATGCTGCCATATATGGTCATGCAGAACGTATGGTAGTCAAGAAATACCAACCTCTAAATGCTAAGTTGCTGTAGTCGTGTATGATTTTTTGCTACCCTATGGACTGTAGCCTGCCAGGATCCTCTGTCCATGGTATTTTCCAGGCAAGAGAACTGGAGTGGGTTGCCATTTCCTCCTCCAGGGGATCTTCCCAACTCAGAGATCAGACCCAGCGATCGAACCAGTGTTTCTTATGTCTTATGTCTATATTGGCAGGCATGTTCTTTATCACGAGCACCACCCAAGAAGCCCAATACTAGAGACAAGCAAATCAGAGATGAGCACTCTGGAAAACAGTCCAACACTTCCTCAAAGAATTCAACATAGTGTTACTATATGACCCAGAGATCCCATTCATAGGTACATACTCAAAATAACACTAACAGGTACTCAACCAACACATGTACACACATGTTCATAGCTGCGCTATTCATGATAGTCAAAAGGTAGAAACAACCCAATGTCCATCAATCAATAAATGGATCAAACAAATCATGGTATAGCCATACAATGGAATATTATTCACCTGTAAAAAAGGATGCTGAACCAAATAGATATTATGATGCTACATAGATCATAAATATATATGCTATCAAAAATATTATGCTAAGTTTAAGAACCTAAAGACAAAAATCATGTGCTCTGATTCCATGTATGTGAACAATTCAGAGAGACAGAAAGCAGATTCATGGTTGCCCAGAGATATGGGAAAGTAGAAATGAAGATAATCTGCTTTAATGTGTATGGGGTTTCCTTTTGGGTGACACAAGTGTTTTGGAACTAGATAAAAATGATTGTGCAATAGGTTGAGTGTACCATGTGCCGCTAACTTGCTCACTGGAACACAGTTATGTGTTTTCATTATTTTTAAGATTTTATGTATTTTTTATTGGAGTAGAGTTGATTTATAATATTGTGCTAAATTCTGCTGTACACCAAAGGGACTCAGTGATACACACACATATATATAGTCTTTAATTTATTTTTAATTTTGTATTGGCCAATTAACAATGTTTGAATAGTTTTAGGTGAACAGTGAAGGGACTCAGCCATACATATACATGGATCTATTCTCCCCCAAACTCCCCTCCTATCCAGGCTGTCACATAAAACTGAGCACGGTTCCCTGTGCTGTACAGTAGGTCCTTGTTGGTTATCCATTTTAAATAGAGCAGCGTGTTTATATGAAATTCACCTCAAATAATAATCAAAAATAAATATCAAAGACTACAGCAGTTTTCTAATTCTGGGACAAGCATAGGTCAGGTACCAAGATCCAGTTTCGGAGGGGGGGAAAAAAACAGAGACGGAAGTCATGGTCAGGGTTCGCTGTAAAGTGACAGAGTCTAAAACAGGTACAAGAGTAGGGTCCATAGGTGTGGACTGACAGTAAAGGTCTCAACACAGATACAGGGACCTAACGTTGAATCTCAGAGCTACGAATACTATTTTCTAGCTGTGGAATGCTGGCGACTTCACCATTTCTGAGTCTTGCTGTCCATACTGGAAACAGATGGGGAATCTTCTTAGCTGGGTTGCCTCAAGAATCCAATGACAATGATTGGAAAAATCTATTGTAAGTCATTGCATGTAACACTAATGTAAGTGTGCAACTAATGGCAGCTTTAATTATCATGTAATCACCATGCACGGAATGTATGGTCAAGGCTGCCAAGGATGACAAAGGTCAGACCCAGGCATACCCTCCTGAGGCGAGGGCACTATGTAGAGACCATTACTCTCCTGCTGACAACAGAAGCACATGAGGGTGATTCCCAGCTCCACCAGTATTTCTAATGCCTCTGCTGGCATCATGCCTTCTAACATGCTATTGGTCAGATGAAGTCACATGACCAAGACCAGGATAAAAGAGACAGGAAATATCCACCTGGTACTCTAACAAGAGGAACGCATCAAAGGATGTGTAGACAATGGGGGAGGGGATGAAAAATGTGAAACGTTACTACAACTATACCATGACATCCCAAGATATTTGTGTTCCCATTTTAGAGACAGGAAACCAGACACTTAGCAGCATTGCCAAGATCATTTAGCTTGAAAATGACAGAGCTGGGTTTAAAACCAGGTCATCTAAATTTAAAGCACAATAGAGGGACACAGTGAGATTCTGGGGAGATGGTGTAGGAATAAACTATGAGGCAAAACTTCATAGAGGTCATGACCCTTCTTGTCTGATATGAATGACATTCCAAGGGTGTTTCACAAATGCTCAAATTATGACCATTAACAGGATTTCTGTAGCTGGACATGAACTTAAGAAAGAAAAGTCCTCATACAGTAGAAATGTGATTAAAGGGACCTCCTACTTTAAGGGACCTACTTTGGAGCAGACCTCCGGCCAACTTCAGGGAGGTCTGCTCCAAAGTAGCCTTTTTTTTCCCCCAAATTAAGTCTTTATTGAATTTGTTACAATATTGCTTCTGTTTTGTTTTGGATTTTTGGTGCTGTGGCATGTGGGATCTTAGCTTCCTGATCAGGGATTGAACCCACACCTCCTGCATGGGAAGATGTGTTCTTAACCACTGGATTGACAGGGAAGCCCCAAAATAAGTTTTAAAACAATTATTTCCATCATGAGACACTCAAAGAAGGTGACTCCTGTAGCTGACAGCTCAGCAGCATCCTCCTACATGAAAGATGCATTCTGGTTAAGTGTGTTTGAAATTATGATAGATTGAGGCGATCAGAAATGCATTACCTGGGTGTCTGCTTTCTCTTTAAAATCTCCAGAAACCAAATTCTTGTCTCCAATCGTGTGGATGATTTGATGTATTATAGGTCTAGTCAAGGGGTGAGCACTCTCTCAGAACCCCTAATCGGCAATATGCCTGCTGCCATGTCAAAACTTTCTTCCTGAGGGCCTTCCTGCTATGAGCTATCTAGACTTGAATTCCAGTTCATCAGTGTGCAAAAGTCACGCAAAGGCAAACGGGAGCCAGTCTTGCAACAACAAAACCCATGACTGACTCTCATCCAGATGCCTTCTTCAGTAAGTCAGAGATGCCACAATTCCTTTAAAATGGTAAACACTCAGAAAGGAGCTCTTCTCCCTAAAGTATTTCCCTGTCTTATCACAGCTAAGACTCTGTATCTCAAGGTCTTCAAGCACCTTCTAAAAGCTCCATGTTGCCCTTGGCATCAATGGAGTGGAATTACTTTTCTAATTGCACCCAAAGGCATAGACACAGTGTTGACATGTTTGGTAGGAACTGATTTTTTTTTTTCTCCTAAAGTAATTATTAAGAACAGAATATTAGATCATTAGAATTAGAATGAGGGTTGTTTGCAAACAATGGGAGAGTTTTTGCTTGGCAGTCAAGGCAACACAGTGCAGTGGTTAAGAGTAAGTGATCTAGGACTTCCCCGGTGGTCCAATGGTTGAGAATCTGCCTGCTAATGCAGGGGACACATGTCCGATCCCTGTCCAGGAAGATTTTACATGCCTTGGAGCAACTAAGCCCGGGAGCCACAAATACTGAAGCCCACATTCTAGAGCCTGTGCTCTGCAACAAGAGAAGCCATCGCAATGAGAGACCCTCACACTGCAATGAAGAGTAGCCCTGTTCGAAGCAAGTGGAGAAAGCCTTCACACAGCAACGAAGACCTGGTGCAGTCAAAATTAACTGATTTAAAAAACAAAAAAACAAAGAGGAAGTGCTCTGGAGTTAGGCAGAGCTGAGTTTGAATCCTGGCTCTGGCAAATGACAAGTGGGCAATCTCAGGCAAGTCACATACTGTCTCCAATATTTAGTTTACTCCCCTGTAGGAGGATTGATTCCATGAGATACTGTGTAGATAGACAGTGTGCAATGTCTGCCAGGGAGGATGCTGGAATAACAGCTGAAAAATACAGACAGATCACAGCATTTATTTACATCATGTCTTTCAGTGGATTCCCTGTTCATAGGGCACAGCCCGTGAACCGGACATGGTCCTGCAGTGGCCAGCACGTCTCTCCTCTCCAGCCTCGCCTCCAGCCCCATCCATCCTCGCGAGTTGCATTCTTAAGGACTTTGCACTTCACTCCCTCAGGTTCCCTAGACCTTCTCCAATGCTCTCTCTCCTCCCAATTCAGCCTGGTGAATGCCACCCATGCTTCAAGCATCTTCTCAAACGTCACTTTGAAGAAGCCTCTCTGGATTTACATCCATGATCTCCATTTTCTACTCTTGTGGCCCCAGTATAACTTCCCTTCACAGCATTGTAATTTTTGATTTCTTTGATTTATGTCTGTCTCTCCACCCCGGTTAAACTCTAAGCTCTGTGAAACTGGAGACCTGGTCTAATTTGCTCCTAGGACCTGGCATCAGGCCTGACACCTGGTAGGTATTCAATGGTTAGTTATTCAATGAATGACACATAGTAGGTATCCAGTGGTTACTGATTCAATGAATGGATGGAAAACAATGACATAGAAAAGAAGTGAAGGGAACACAGCCTGGTGCTCTGTGATGACCTAGAGGGCTGGGATGGGGGTGGTGGGAGGGAGATCCAAGAGAGAGGGGATATATGTCTGCATATGACTGAGCCACTCCACTGTACAGCTGAAATTAATACAACATGATAAAGCAATTATACTTCATTAAAAAATAAAAAAACATTTAGGATTAGTGCATGAGCTCTGTCTTAATTCGCTTCCTTGCCTTCAGTTTAAACAGCACAAAAGGGTATTTCTGACTCTCTCTTAGATATCTGCTCCCTGCCTTCCCCTTTGTTACTATATCACAGAAGAAAATAATAATAATTACTATTGTAATATTGATGATTCAATGAGACTGTCTCCTGATATTGGCTGGTTTGGTGTGGTGTTGTTTTGTAGTTTTAAATAAGCTCCCTATGTGGGCTATTAAATAAAGTGGGGACAAATGAGAGGAATTATGCATTCGCTCTTCACTCCAGGACAAGTTGTTATGTTTGCCTGAATCTAATTTCCCTTCATCTAGATCACTGAACTGAACTTCAGCTATTGTTGGTGCCAAGTTGAGAGTGTTGGTGGAAGCCTGGTTAATAACTTGCTGGTAAGTTCAGCAAGGGAGGAATTGTGCCCAGTCTGGGTCATTATTTCTCTTCCTTTATGTAACAGGGCGTTTGGGGCTGAGCTGAAATGGAGGCAGTGGGAGGGTAAACACTACTTTCCTGTTCTATTCCACTCATTCCCAGTGGGCCCTTTCCCAAACTCCATGTGCTTCCTGCTCTTGGCAAGCCCGGGAGGTTTTATTTTACTACTAGAGAAGGAAGAAGAAGATTTTGATAGGAGGTGAGAGTTTGGGACTCAGAAAGGGGATAAGAAAACTCAAAATGGAATGGGGGGTATCTGTCCCCTGCTCGGCTCCCTGGGGTTGATTCTGAGCCACCTGTGGATGGAGGGGGTTTAGGTGCAGAAGGTGGGGGAGACTCGATGTCAAAGTAAGGAGATCTCCTTTGGGGAGGAGGCGACAGATCACAACACGGAGCTGGGAAGGGGGCTGTCTGCCCTGTCTCTAAAGACAACGGAAGGATGTTCTTGGATCCCCAAACTAGAACCATGGGGGCATCCAGAGGGGATGTCTAGGAGCAGGTGTCAGAGTTCTCCAGATACGAGGTGATGATGGTGGACCCCTGGGAACAGCTACATGGTCAGAGCGGGGCTGGAAAAGACAGATGTCTGATTCATGGAATACGGTTTAAGTGTCACCTGGGAAAGACGGCCAGAAATAATTTGTTTTTTCCTCCAGTTTTTTTTTTTCCAATTATAGTTTAAAAAATGTTATGTCTAATTGGAGGATAATTACTTAAAAATACTGTGACGGTATCTGCCATACATCAACATGACTCAGCAGCAGGTATACAAAAGTCCCCTCCCTCCTGAGCCTCCCTCCCACCTCCTAATTATACATGATTTCCAGTCTTGTGTTAGTTTCACACTAACTGTTTCACACTTTGTGTACAGCAAAGTGACTCAGTTCTTTTTTCAGATTCTTTCCATTATAAGGGTATCACATGATGCTGAACATAGTTCCCTGTGCCACACAGTAGGTCCTTGTTTGTCTATCTCATAGTTAGCAATATGTACAGGTCAACCCTAAAGTGTTAATGTATCCCTTCCCCCTCCCCCATGTCCAGAAAATCCTCTGGAGAAGGAAACGGCAACCCACTCTAGCATTCTTGCCTGGAAAATTCCATGAACAGAGGAGCCTGGTGAGCTACAGTCCATGGGGTCACAAAGACTTGGACAGGCCTGAGCACACACACACACCATGCCTTGTCAATGTGTATACATTCACCCCAAACTCCTAATCTATTTCTCCCCCTTACCTCTTTGTTAACCGTAAGTTCATTTTAAATAGCGAAGCTATTTCTGTTTTATAAATAAGTTCAGTTGTATATATATATTTTTAGATTCCACCTATAAGTAGTATTATACGATATTTGTCTTTCTCTGCCAGAAATAATTTGGATATGCCCTAGGATATGGTGGAAGCCCAATTTTTAGTAATAAGCCAGTGATTTTATTCCCTACAGTCATAATTTTGGTATATGTAGTAATTGTGACCTAATTTTTCAGCCATAAAACAATGAGTCCCCTGGGCAGAGAGGTTGTATTTTTATTTTTTAAGTGAGAATAAACAAAAATTCATGGTTTTCTTCATATAGCTCAGCATTGTTTACCTGGTTGCCTGGACAATGTGTCATTTTCCTGAAATACAATTTTGTAAACACTAAGACAAAAATAAACAGAGGGAGGGGACTTTTTAAAATTCCTCCTTTCCTTCCTTATTTTGCCAGTCTCCAAAGAAAGACAGCAACAACCTCTAGAAGCATCTTAACTCTGCCATGACTGCCCAAGGATTCAGGAACGCCCCACCACAGTGTAAAGCTCTGACTTCCATGATGCTGAGTTAGAAACCTTATGTGGTAAAGCAAAGGACGTACAAGGAAAATGCCAGCCCTCTGCACTAATGGGGGGCCAGCAGGCAAATCTCCAGTTTTCTGAGGGCCACCCTTGTTCCTCAAATACGCAGGCCAAACCTGGGCATTTAAAACGGAATCAAGTCTTAGCAGTGTAAATTCGCACTGTGCTTTCTACGCTGCCATTCTAAGGTCCTCTCAGGAAAACCTCATTGCTTGGTCTGCAAGGAGAAATACCCACTGAAATGCAGTCCCAAACAAAATAGGAAATGCAAAGAGCATCTTAAAATTCACAGACATTCATTCTAACAGGAGGGAAAATAATTTATCCCTTGGGGCCTTACTTTTAAGAGTCATCAATTAATTAATTTTAAATGACTTTGCTTTAACAGCAAGTTTCTTATAAAGGCTACATCATATGGAGACTGATCAAAATATATATATATATATATATATATATATATATATATATACAAATATATATATTGGTTGATTCAAAAAATCAAACCGGCAAACATGTATTGCACTGTGTGTTTGGAGAAATGGCCACAGCTGTTCCCATTCCTGTTGAGAAGAATTAACATATATGTATGAAATTCTAGTCTTCAACATATTTCAATATTTTTCTCTTTGTCTTATAAATATTAGCATTCAGGTTGTTAATCTTCCCCAAATCAGTAAAAAAAGTCCAGTTAATTTTGGAATCATGAGAACTATCTACATTAAATACTCTCTTCTCCTAAATTGAACAAGCTAGAATTCTGTGACATTCATGGAGAAAAGATAAAAATGTTAAATGTTACTTGGTGAAAACCTTACCATATTAACAGAGGTGATTTTATCCCATACCATTTATCATCTTGGCCAACATCATTGGGTCCCATTCTATTGTTGCACAGTTGAATGGTAATTCTACTTCTCATTCCTTTTTCTTTCCAGTGCATTTTAAAGGCCTCTCAGGCTTTCCCTTCCCTAAGTCCACTCCTGCAAAGGCAGTTTGGTACAATTCTTTTCAAACCCCAGTATCACTTTTCTGTGAATTGGGAGGCCTTAAAATTTATCTCATAAAATTGAGTTTCTAATAAAGGTCTCTCTGCCAGACAGAAGTAGCCAGATGTTTTTCATTCATTTTGTGATCTTAGTTTTTCCTGTGTAGATTTTATAATTGTTCCCACAAATTGTTTACATTTATTTTGGAATGAAACAGTGAATTATCTGGCAGTTCTATAGTTATAAGCAACAGAACCTGTGGCTAACTTAAGAAAAAAGGGGGATTTATAGAAGAACATGGGATATTTATGGAATTAAGACTCATAAAAGGGTATTGTTCATGCAGAAATAAATACCATTGTTCATCATCATATCAGCCATTCTTCTAGAGAGTCAGAGTCCCAAGAGAGAGAGGACAGCTGGCCAGGCTTAGATTCCACATCCATCTCTTCACCATATTGGTCAAGAAGGAGAAGGAACTCATAGAAGCTGTCTGTACGGCCCTCAGGGGACTTCGTGTTTTTAGGACATCTGTACTGTCAGACCCATTTGGATCACAGTGTGGTAGAAAGGTAATCTCTCCAAAATAATAATAATCATTTAAAAAAAAGAGTAGGGTTGGATATTTTCTGGATAGCTAAAATCAAAAGCCAAACAACATAATTTACTCCAGACTGTATGGATAAAAATGTGCAAGTCAACAAAGGTAATTGAGACTTAATCCCTAACTATGTATATATAAAGGTACATTTGCTATGAATTATCATCTCTGGAAATTAATACCTGTGAAGGAAGAAAAAGATAGCTATTTCTTTCCTGGGATCTTTCAGAGCTGACCTTATTTGGTTATCGAAAGAGGTGTAGGGAAGGAGAGACAGAGGGAGGGAGAGGAAGGGGAGAGAGGGAAAGACAGAGGGAGGGAGACAGACAGAGGAAGCAAGGAGGAAGAGAGGACGGAGGCAGAAGGAGAGGGCGAGATGGAGAGGGAGAGAGAGACTCTCAAGGGAGACTAGCCAGGGAAGCAGCTCTAGATGTCTGATCATATCAAGCTCAACTCAGAACGAGTGGGTCGGCTCATCTCGGTGGTGTTTATTCATTTGGACAAAAGCAACTCTCTCCAATTTCACAACTTCCAGAAAGGCAGTGGGCTGCTGAATTATACTTGGTACAACAGCACTCTTCCAGAGAACTGGAATGAGATTTTTGGCAGCTAAAGTGTTTTTTTAAAAGCCACTGCTTTCTATGATTGCCCCCATCTTATAAATGACTCTGCTGCTGAGAATGACCAATTCAGAGACAACGAAAAACTCCTTTCCACAGCTCCACAGACCTCATCTAAACTTCTCGGATTTCAGTTTGTTCTGCGCCGTGTTCCTAAGGATGTCTGATGGGATAATGATTCTGTCCCAAGGTGCATGTCACTTCTGGTTTGATTTTATACACAACAGAATGAAGTCTTGGGTCCTCAGAAACTTCCTAAACTCTGCCTCCTAGAATGAATTACAGCTCTCCAGTGAAGATGGGGAAGACAAAGGGTTTGGAAGTACACAGACCTGGCTTACTGTGTTCCTTTTCTCCCTGAGTCTTTAACCTCTGAACCTCGGTTTCCTCTTTTATAAAATAATATCTATGTTACTAATTAAATACAAGAGCACACAGAAAGCATTTGGTGCAGTTACTATTGCCTAGGAGAAACATACATTAGTTTCTTTCTAGGGTGCTTTGGGATTATCTGACATTGTTTCCTACTAAGGGTGTCACAGGAAGTATTGTCTCGGATGGCTACATATTTGCAAGGCATGACGATTTTCAGTATCTTGGAGACAGAGGCCGGGAGTTTAGAGTGTCTGTCTCTATTGCTGACCTGCAAACAGGGTCATCAGTACCATCTTTCTAGAGTCCATAACCATGCATTCATAATATTTGCACATGCATTAATAACATTTGTCTTTCTCTTTCTGACTTATTTCACTCTGTTCTAGGTTCATCCATCTCATCAGGACTGTCTCAAATGCATTCTTTATTAAAGCTGAGTAACATTCCATTGTATATATGTACCACAATTTCTGTATCTATTCACATTGACTGATTTGTGTATATTGAAGAATCCTTCTGTCCCTGGGATAAATCCCACTTGATCATGGTGTTGTCGTTTTCATGTGTTGCGGTTTTCATGTGTTGCTGGATTTTGTTTACTAGTATTTTATTGAATATTTTTGCATCTATGTTCATTGGTGATATTGGTCTGCAATTCTCTTTTTTGTGTGTAATATCTTTGTCTTATTTTGGTATCAAGGTGATTGTGGGCTCAGAAAATGAGCTTGGGAATGTTCCTTCCTCTGAAATTTTCTAACTTGTTTCTAAATATTTAATAGTGGGAAGCTGCTGTATAGCACAATAGCTCAGTGCTCTGTGGTGACCCGGGGGATGGGGTGGGGAGGGGGCAGCGAGAGAGAGAGACCCAAGAGGGAGGGGATATACATTTACATGTAGCTGATTCACTTTGTTGTACAGCAGAAACTAACTCAACATTGTAAAGCAACTATACCCCAATTTTAAAAAAATAGAATTTGTCTCTGGAAAGAGAAATAGGGATTCTTGGGGGCAGAGATTGGAAGAAAAATTGATCTCCATTGTGTATTATTTTATAATGTGTGAATTTAGATACACATGAATGTATTATCTACTAAAGTTTAACTTAAAATAATAACCACCACCTCAAACCCAAAACTGAGATGATACATTTGGCAATCAGCGCCCATCAGGCAATATTTGTTGAGTATCCACAACAGTCACTCTCAAGACGATCAGAGAAAATGATGCTGTGGTTCTTTCCATCTAACAGCCACTCCCTGGAGAAACTGTGTGTGTGTGTGGGGGGGGGGGAGCTCATTAGAATATAGTTTACTCGCTTAAAGAAAAGAAATTCTACTTGGATGGCTTTTAGGAAAGTAATCCTGCCAGAGGAGAATGAAAAGGCTGCTTCAATAACATGGGCATAATCAGAAGGAACTCAGAGTGAAGGAGAAGCAGCAGGGAAGGAGGGGGAAGAACTGAGGCAATTCCAAAGGTCTGAGACCTCAGCAGAATATAGACACCGCCTGCTGGGAGCTGCTAGACAACTCAATAGGACTATTGCTGCTGCTGCTGCTGCTAAGTCACTTAAGTTGTGTCCAACTCTGTGGGACCCCATAGACAGCAGCCCACCAGGCTTAGACACAAGAAAGAAAGTGTTAGTCACATGAAAGATAGACACAAGAAAGCTCGGTTGTGTCTGACTCTTTGTGACCCATGGACTGTAGCCCACCAGGCTCCTCTGTCCATGGGATTCTCTAGGCAAGAATGCTGGAGGGGGTTGTCATGCCCTCCTCCAGGGGATCTTCCTGACTCAGGGATGGAATCCAGGTGTCCTGTAATGCAGCTGAATTCTTTACCATCTGAGTCATCAGGGAAGCCATTGATAGGGTTAGAACAAGTGTCTTGATGTCATATGGCAAGCAAGTTCACAACAGTGAATGAGCACATGGACTCACAATTCCTTTACTCAATCCCGGCATTACTCTAGCATTTCCTGTCTCAGTGAATGGAACCACAATCCACCAAAGAAACCAGAAAGCAGAAGTTGTCTTTTACTCATCTGTCTCCCCAAATAGCTATTACAAATCAATACCAAATTCTATTAATTTTATACCTTATGTCTATTGCATCTGTTTACACATTTACTTCTCTGCATCTCCCCCAACATCTTAATCAAAGGCGACATTACTTCTTATTTTAAATATTATAACACAGCAGATAGTGAAGGACAGAGGAGCCTGCCGTGCTGTAGTTCGTGAGGTTGCAAAGAGTCAGACATGACTTAGTGACTCAACAACAGCAACAACAGACTAACTGGTCATTCTGTTCACTCTAGAATCTATTGTATTTCTGAAACTGAAACCAGTGCTTCATTAAAGAAGGAGGAGGAGAGGGAGGAAGAGCTGAAGAAATTACAAAGCTAGAAAAATGCCCTTTGGTAGCACAGGGCTTCCCACATGGCTCAGTGGTAAAGATTCTGCCTGCTAATGCAGGAGCCTCAAGAGATATGGGTTTGATCCCTGGCTTAGGAAGATCTCATGGAGGAGAAAATGGCAACCTACTCCATAACTCTTGCCTGGAAAATCCCATGGACAGAAGAGTATGGCAGGCTTGGGGCTGCAAAGAGTTGGACACAACTGAGTGACTGAGCACACACACACTAACACATAACAATATTATCTCATTAATATAAACTTTACTATTTTAGCACATATCATAATCCAAATTCAGTCCTATATATGAGTAAAGTATGTATGTATGTATATATATATCAGAGAAGGCAATGGCACCCCACTCCAGTACTCATGCTTGGAAAATCCCACGGACGGAGGAGCCTGTTAGGCTGCAATCCATGGGGTCGCTAAGAGTCAGACACGACTGAACGACTTCACTTTCACTTTCCACTTTTGTGCATTGGAGAAGGAAATGGCAACCCACTCCAGTGTTCTTGCCTGGAGAATCCCAGGGACGGTGGAGCCTGGTGGGCTGCCGTCTATGGGGTCGCACAGAGTCAGACACGACCGAAGTTACTTAGCATAGCATATATATATATATACACACACATATATATATGTGTGTGTATATACAAAGCAATTAATGATAACATTTGCAGGGAGCAATCCAGATTCCATAAAAAGTATTTTATTTTTCCAAATACTATCCACCTAAGCTGGTGAATACATACAAATGGTTTTATTTACTCATCAGAATAGGCCCAGCAACAATTATTTCTGAAATCATTTAACATTTATTAGCTTAAGGGAGTATATGAATTTGAAAAGAATGCAAATACACTTTTTTAGAACACTATATTTGTTCTGGTTCTAGATTTTTCTTATTATAAAAGACAATTTCCCATCCTATCTTTGGAAACATTGATTTTCTGGTGATATTAAAGTAAGTATTCAACATCATCAGACTATTATAAAGCTTTGTAATGATTTTCAGAAAAGAAGAGTACTCATGAAAATCTTTAAACAAATATTAGCTATGGAAGAGCATCCAGTTAATTAGTTTACCAATTATTCTCTTATATTGTGACCTGTGACAATTCTACAGTGATTTCTACTCCCATTAATTCTATTCTAAATCATCTAAATATTCTAATAGGTGTTTGTCTGGGTCATCTTTGTGAACCACATACATCTCTGAGATGCTGGATGATATCTTATGTAGACATAGCAAGGGAATATTATTAGTATGAAAATATTTACAGCTTTTCCTCTCCCCAGCCTACCAAAGATAACTTCATTTCCAGTTTTGTTTTTGGAATTTCATTGCTCATAACTAGCTCAATGGGTTAAAAAAAAAATAGACCAGGAGAAGAAAAGACTGAAGATTCATTTGCAAAGAGCCAAGTTTACTATCAGAGAAAGGGTAAGAGAAAAGATCTGGACAATAAGGAAAAGGAGGATGTGGAAGGGCTTCAGATGGCTTGAGTATGGGGATCTTTTTGGAGAAGAAAATGGCAATCTGTTCTGGTATTCTTAACTGGAAAGTCCCATGGACAGAGGAGCCTGGCAGGCTACAGTCCATGGGGTCTCAGAGAGCTGAAGATGAATTAGCGACTAAACAACAGCAACAATGGGAGTCTTGGGAATACACCAGTGGAGGGAAAAATGTTTCTGAGAGAAACAATGGACATTGTATGAAGGATGCAAAAGACTGGACAAGATGGGTCAAGAGAACATTAAAGATGTTCTTAACATTAACAGACGACCTCCCCTTGGTAAAAATCCTTCAAGAGACACCAGGAACAATCTGATGCACTCTTAATGCCTGATGGTCTGTATTTCTTTGTGTGTGATCATAACAAGGCAAGTCGTTATTGGATCTGATTCTCTGTTTTCCAGTGACAACCAAACTTCCCTGTTTGGGATAAAATGGACTCTGAAGAACATAATTCCAGCTCCCACACTTTATCTAGGAGTCAGAGTGACAAATGCACACACTTGGCAATAGGGAAGGGAAGGGACCTTCACCTCAGCCTCCTGGGTGCCAAGGTTCCCTTTTATTTGAAATTTATTTTTAATTGGGGGGAAATTGCTTTACAACATTGTATTGGTTTCCACCTTACAACAATGCAAATCAGCCATAATTATACATACATTATCTTCCTCTGGAGCCTCCCTCCCCACAGTCCCACTCATCGAGGTCATCACAGAGCACCCGGCTGGGCTCCCTGTGTTATGTAGCAACTTCTCAGCAGTTATCTGTTTTACACATGTATATATATGTGTGTGTGTGTGTGTGTGTGTGTGTGAATGAGCACACAGCACTCTGCCCCAGCCATCTGCAATGCTGAGGCTTGTAATCCTTAGGAAACCAGCTCTTCTAATGAACAGTGCATTCTCATTATTGACACTCCCATGAAAAAACACACATTGAAAACTGATATTTGGCATCTAATCGATATTCCCCAACTTCCAGAGTAACCACCTGCACTGTCTAGAGTCCCATTTAGGATTCTTAACGTGTAGCAGGAAGACTGTTTATGTGTCTAGAGCTATTGACATCGTCGGTTCTATTACAGGGCATGGACTATTCAGTCAGTCTTCAATTAACACATATTCACCTGTAATGTGTCAGGGCTAGATGAGGGGCTAAGGGTGGATCCAGTTAGAATGCAACCTTCATGAAGGAAGGAAACATTATCTTTGTCCACTGTTGTGGATTGAAGTACTTAAAATGATAGGAATATTGGATAGGACAGGCATTTTTACTTGGCTTCATTAAATTTATCATATCAAGGCACACTCTAAGGTAAATCTTATCAATATACTTTCGAGTGTAATTCTGTATACACAGCTTAGCTTCAGCTGTAACCTGTGTGCAAGCATGTTTATAGTCACTCAGTTGTGTCTGACTCTTTGTGACCCTTTGGACTACAGCCCACCAGACTCCTCTCTCTCCATAGGATTTCCCAGGCAAGAATACTGGAATGGGTTGCCATTTCCTCCTAGAGCATCTTCCCAACCCAGGGATCAATCTCTAGTCTCCTGTGTCTCTGGCATCTTGTAGGTGGATTCTTTACCCTCTGAGCCATTTGGGAAGCTCAAAGACACATTTTGTCAGAAGTAGGATGTGACATGGAAGTGTTAGGAAATTCTAGATTCTGACCAATATCCCAGGTCTATATTAATGGGAACAGCTTACTAGTTAATAATATTTTACAGCTTACAGCATCATCTTATTTTGTAATGGGAGTTCTTTAGAAAAAATTCAAAATGTAGGCTTGAACTTCCTAGTGTAATTATACAATGACTTCTCCATACTATGGGAAGTAATTTTCTGATAATTACTCTTTAAAAAAGTAGGCCCAAGTCTCTAGTCTTTATCTGGTGAAACATCTGCACATTTGTACAAGGGGAAATGAGTATTGGTGAATGATTCTTTGGCTAAAATCCTACTGGTTTAGGAAACCTCTTTCCTTGTCTTTTCAATAATGTTGCTATTGTTTAGTCACTAAGTCATGCCCACCTCTTTGTGACCCCATGGACTACAGCATGCCAGGCTTCCCTGCCCTTAAATGTCTCCCAGAGTTTGCTCAAACTCATGTTCACTGAGTCCATGATGCCATTTAACCATCTCAGCCTCTGCTGCCCCCTTCTCCTCCTGCCTTCATCTTTTCCATTATCAGGGTCTTTTCCAATGAGTTGGCTCTTCGCATCAGGTGGCCAAAGTATCGGAGCTTCAATTTCAGCATCAGTCTTTCCAATGAATGTTCAGGGTTGACTTATTTTAGGATTAATAGGTTTGATCTCCTTTCTGTCCAAGGAACTCTCAAGAGTCTTCTCCAGCACCATAATTCAAAAGTATCCATTTTTTGGTGCTCAGCCTTATTTACGGTCTAAATCTCAAATCCACACGTGACTACAGGAAAACCATGGCTTTGATGATGGAAAACCATATTTGACGATATGGACATCTGTCAGCAAAGAGATGTCTCTGCTTTTTAATACACTGTCTAGGTGTGTCATACCTTTCCTTCGAAAGAGCAAGTGTCTTTTAATTTCATGGCTTCAGTCATCATCTTCAGTGATTTGGAGCCCAAGAAAATAAAATCTTAATTTAAAGGGCACTAGAAGAGATAAGAAAGCCTTCCTCAGCGATCAATGCAAAGAAGTAGAGGAAAACAACAGAATGGGAAACACTAGAGATCTCTTCAAGAAAATTAGAGATACCAAGGGAACATTTCATGCAAAGATGGGCTTGATAAAGAACAGAAATGGTATGGACCTAACAGAAGCAGAAGATATTAAGAAGAGGTGGCAAAAATACACAGAAGAACTGTACAAAAAAGATCTTCACAACCCAGATAATCAAGATGGCGTGATCACTCACCTAGAGCCAGACATCCTGGAATGTGAAGTCAAGTGGGCCTTAGAAAGCATCACTATGAACAAAGCTAGTGGAGGTTATGGAATTCCAGTTGAGCTATTTCAAATCCTGAAAGATGACACTGTGAAAGTGCTGCACTCAATATGCCAGCACATTTGGAAAACTCAGCAGTGCCCACAGGACTGGAAAAGGTCAGTTTTCATTCCAATCCCAAAGAAAGACAATGCCAAAGAATGCTCAAACTACTGCACAATTGCACTCATCTCACACGCTAGTAAAGTAATGCTCAAAATTCTCCAAGCCAGGCTTCAGCAATATGTGAACCGTGAACTTCTTGATGTTCAAGCTGCTTTTAGAAAAGGCAGAGGAACCAGAGATCAAATTGCCAATATCCACTGGATCATGGAAAAAGCAAGAGAGTTCCAGAAAAACATCTATTTCTGCTTTATTGACTATGCCAAAGCCTTTGACCGTGTGGATCACAATAAACTGTAGAAAATTCTGAAAGAGATGGGTGGGAATACCAGACCACCTGACTTGCCTCTTGAGAAATCTGTATGCAGGTCAGGAAGCAACAGTTAGAACTAGACATGGAACAACAGACTTGTTCCAATAGGAAAAGGAATACATCAAGGCTATATATTGTCACCCTGCTTATTTAACTTCTATGCAGAGTACATCATGAGAAACACTGGGCTGGAGGAAGCATAAGCTGGAATCAAGATTGCCGGGAGAAATATCAATAACCTCAGATATGCAGATGACACCACCCTTATGGCAGAAAGTGAAGAGGAACCAAAAAGCCTCTTGATGAAAGTGAAAGAGGAGAATGAAAAATTTGGCTTAAAGCTCAACATTCAGAAAATGAAGATCATGACTTCTGGTCCCATCACTTCATGGGAAATAGATGGGGAAACAGTGTCAGACTTTATTTTTGGGGGCTCCAAAATCACTGCAGATGGTGACTGCAGCCATGAAATTAAAAGATGCTTACTCCTTGGAAGGAACAGTCTTATGGACTCTGTTGGAGAGGGAGAGGGTGGGAAGATTTGGGAGAATGGCATTGAAACATGTATAATATCATGTATGAAATGAGTTGCCAGTCCAGGTTCGATGCACAATACTGGATGCTTGGGGCTGGTGCACTGGGATGACCCAGAGGGATGGTATGGGGAGGGAGGAGGCAGGAGGGTTCGGGATGGGGAACACATGTATACCTGTGGCAGATTCATTTCGATATTTGGCAAAACTAATACAATATTGTAAAGTTTAAAAATAAAATAAAAAAAGAGAAAGTTATGACCAACCTAGATAGCATATTCAAAAGCAGAGACATTACTTTGCCAACAAAGGTCCGTCTAGTCAAGGCTATGGTTTTTCCTGTGGTCATGTATGGATGTGAGAGTTGGACTGTGAAGAAGGCTGAGCACTGAAGAATTGATGCTTTTGAACTGTGGTGTTGGAGAAGACTCTTGAGAGTCCCTTGGACTGCAAGGAGATCCAACCAGTCCATTCTGAAGATCAGCACTGGGATTTCTTTGGAAGGAATGACGCTAAGGCTGAAACTCCAGTACTTTGGCCACCTCATGTGAAGAGTTGACTCATTGGAAAAGACTCTGATGCTGAGAGGGATTGGGGGCAGGAGGAGAAGGGGATGACAGAGGATGAGATGGCTGGATGGCATCACTGACTCGATGGACGTGAGTCTGAGTGACCTCTGGGAGTTGGTGATAGACAGGGAGGCCTGGCGTGCTGCAATTCATGGGGTCGCAAAGAGTCGGACACGACTGAGCAACTGAATTGAACTGAACTTTCATTTGGGACTTCCCTGGTGGTTCAGACAATAAAGAGTCTGCCTGCAGTGTGGGAGACCCAGGTTCAATCCCTGGGTCCTGAAGATCCCCTATGAAAAGGAAATGGTTACCCACTCCAGTATTCTTGCCTGGAGAATCCCATGGACAGAGGAGCTTGACAGGCTACAGTCCATGGGGTTGCAAAGAGTTGGACACAACTGAGCAACTAACACTAACACTAGCTTTCATTTATATTAATAAATGATAAGCAGAATTTTATTGGGCCATCATGAACTGGCTCAATCATCTTTAAATTTACTATCAGGCTATATATGTGTGTCTTATTTTGCATTGAATTTAATATCAGGCTATATATGTGTGTCTCACTTTGCATAATTATCTTGAATTGGAAGATCCCCAGTGGAAACAAGCTTGCATAAGTTAAATGCAATTGTATTTTCAATATACAAGTCTGAGAGAGACTTGCATTGTTTTATCTCAGTGCTAGGTCTTACTTGTATATCCTGAATATACAAGTACCATCACACTTAGCAATTTAAGAGTATGATGAAATATATATGAATATCACCTTTAAATTTGTCTTTCATGTTTAATCCAGATTCTCTCTACCAAAAGCACCATCCAGGGCATCAGCATTGACCAGGAGCATGTTAGAAATGGCTAACATCAGGTTAATCCCCAGATCTACTGACTCAAATTGAGGTCAGGAGGAGAACGGGGCAACAGAGGATGAGATGGTTAGATAGCATCAGTGACTCAATGGACATGAGTTTGAGCAAACTCTGGGAGATGGTGAAGGACAAGGAAGTTTGGAGTGCTGCAGTCCACAGGGTCACAAAGAGTCAGACACGACTTAGCTACTGAACAACAACAACTGACTCAGAATCTGTACTTTTAACAAGATCTCCATGTGATTCCTCCACACATTAAAGTGTGAGAAGCACTGCCCTGATAAACCTCTCACTTTTTCATTTATTCAACAACTATTTATTGATTTCCCACAGTGTCGTCAGATACCATGGAAAGACACTCATACAGGGGTAAGACAGACAGTGAAGTATCTTCAGGATTTCCACTTGAAGAACTGAAATGATTTCTAACTCCATGGCAAAATAACCAGAAGAAAATGAAAAAATAAAAAATCCCCCATCTCGTATTCCACTTACACAGAATCACTCACATGAGATACTAGTTTAGAAAAATATTTTGGACTTCCTTGATGGTCCAGTGGTTAAGAATCCACCTGCCAAGGCAAGTGACATGAGTTTGATCCCTGGTCCAGGAAGATCTCACAGACCGTGGGACAACCACGCCTGTGTGCCGTAACTATCGGCACGCCCTAGAGCCTGTGCTCCACAAGAGAAGCCACCACCACGAGAAGCGCGAGCACCATGAGAAAGAGGAGTCCCTGCTTGCTACAACTAGGGAAAGCCCATGTGTGGCAACGGAGACTCAGCGTACCCAAAAGTAAACAGTAAATGCATAAGCAACTAACACTTTTACTTTGTCATCTACTAGTTTCTGGAGAGCCATACGTAGTACTGGGTTGGCCAAAAGGTTCATTTGAGTTTTCCTGTAACATCTTACTTTATCCAAAAGGTAAGGAGAGGACTCTTCAGGTCAGATCAGATCAGATCAGTAGTTCAGTCATGTCCGACTCTTTGCGACCCCATGAATCAAAGCACGCCAGTCCTCCCTGTCTATCACCAACTCCAGGAGTTCACTCAGACTCATGTCCATCGAGTCAGTGATGCCATCCAGCCATCTCATCCTCTGTTGTCCTCTTCTCCTCTTGCCCCCAATCCCTCCCAGCATCAGAGTCTTTTCCAATGAGTCAACTCTTTGCATGAGGTGGCCAAAGTACTGGAGTTTCAGCTTTAGCATCATTCCTTCCAAATAAATCCCAGGGCTGATCTCCTTCAGAATGGACTGGTTGGATCTCCTTGCAGTTCAAGGGACTCTCAAGAGTCTTCTCCAACAACACAGTTCAAAAGCATCAATTCTTTGGTGCTCAGTCTTCTTCCAGTCCAACTCTCACATCCATACATGACCACTGGAAAAACCATAGCCTTGACTAGACGGACCTTTGTTGGCAAAGCAATGTCTCTGCTTTTGAATATGCTATCTAGGTTAGTCATAACTTTCCTTCCAAGGAGTAAGCGTCTTTTAATTTCATGGCTGCAGTCACCATCTGCAGTGATTTTGGAGCCCAGAAAAATAAAGTCTGACACTGTTTCCACTGTTTCCCCATCTATTTCCCATGAAGTGATGGGACCGGATACCATGATCTTTGTTTTCTGAATGTTGAGCTTTAAGCCAATTTTTTCACTTTCACCTCATCAAGAGGCTTTTTAGTTCCTCTTCACTTTCTGCCATAAGGGTGGTGTCATCTGCATATCTGAGGTTATTGATATTTCTCCCAGCAATCTTGATTCCAGCTTATGTTTCTTCCAGTCCAGCGTTTCTCATGATGTACTCTGCATATAAGTTAAATAAACAGGGTGACAATATACAGCGTTGACGTACTCCCTTTCCTATTTGGAACCATGTTCAGTTCTAACTGTTGCTTCCTGACCTGCATACAAATTTCTCAAGAGGCAGATCAGGTGGTCTGGTATTCCCACCCATCTCTTTCAGAATTTTTCACAGTTTACTGTAATCCACACAGTCAAAGGCTTTGGCATAGTCAATAAAGCAGAAATAGATGTTTTTCTGGAACTCTCTTGCTTTTTCCATGATCCAGGGGATGTTGGCAATTTGATCTCTGGTTCCTCTGCCTTTTCTAAAACCAGCTTGAACATCAGGACTCTTAGTTAAAGCTGAATGGTCTAGGGGCCAACCCTGGTGCTTGTTTAAAGAGCAAAATTCTAGGGAGAGAAAGGGCAAGAGTTGGGAAGAATCAGAATGAGTAGGGATCCTGAATTTGCTTTTTAACAAGTCGGTTAAAACTATGATCTCTGGAGAATGTTCCCATACATAAATTGATGGGCAGGTTACTACTAAGGCTATTACTATGACCTCTGGAAGATGTCCCCATACATATGTTGATAGGCAGGTTAATACTATCATTATTACTATGACCTCTGGAAGATGTTTCCATATATACATTGATGGGCAGCTTTCACATCACATGGCAGCTTGCTAGACATTCAGAATCCTTGGGTTTCCCCCAGACCTGAGTTAGAATCTGTGTTTAACAAGATTCCCGGGTGACAGTTTTGAGAGACCCTCTACTGAAGTATGAGAACCACTTCCCTAAGTTATTATATGGACTCAGTTGCTCAGTCGTATTTGATTTTTTGTGCCCCACTGACTGTAGCCCACTAGGCTCCTCTGTCCATGGGATTCTCCAGGCAAGAATACTAGAGCGAGCTGTCACTTCCTCCTCCAGGGGAGCTTCCTGACCCAGGGATTGAACCCGTATCTCTTGCCTCTCCTGCATTGGTAGGCGGATTCTTTACCAATGTGCCACCTTGGAAGCCCAAGTTATTACATAAAGAACACAAGTGTACCTCCCAGACTCGGGGTGACTGACTCTTTTGATTTACCCAGGACCAAAATACATCCAGGATGCTGAGTTTTAAGTGGTGGACCCTACACTTACCTGCCAATCCAAGTAAATGGAGGTGGTTGGTCACCCTACATCATCTTCATGACACAGGACAGAATGAAGATTATGTGTTTCCAAATGCTACCCCCTCACCTCATTCTCCGCCCCCTCCACCCAGGATGGCATCAAAATAATCTCACTCTTCCTTTCCTTAAAGTAAAAACCCCTTTACCACTTCAAGATGGAATAAATGGCCATTTAAAGACAAACTTGAGACATTATGAATAAGAATTCTGTGTTTTTCCCCGCCTAAACCTCTACAGAAAAGTCATCAGTTCAAACTGCAGATTGAATTACAGTCCCCAAAGCATACTAGGGAACACAATCTAATCACAGACGCTCAATAAAATTTGGTGCCACTAAATCTCCTTTACTTTTACTCCAATTGTTCTCTTTATCATGGATTATTTTTATTATCTTGAGCATATAAATATTTTAGCTCCACATATACAATTTAATTAGTTCAAAGTGCAAAATTAAAGCCATGAGAGCACATTTGTTCTGGCCACAGAAACCAAAGGCACTAGTCAACCAAGAACAGATATATGTGTCTTTGAATGGAGACAGCTGTTATCTTGGGTAGCATGGCTGCAGTTAGAATGAGGGGTTTTATCTGGGATTCCTATTTAAACATCAGGGGTCTGGAGTTGTTGCTGCTTCAGAATTAGGCAATGTTTCAGCTCCCTGCCATTCTGAATTAAGGAATATAGCTGTTCTCTGTCTCTCTCTCTCTATTAAACAGGACCACCTGATGTTAGCCTCCATTCCTTTTGTCTCAGAATGTTTTTCACCTTTTCCAAGTTCATTGATTCTCAAGTTTTAACCGTTTAGAGAGTTTATCAAAAGGACAAATGTCCAGGTACAAACCACAGGAATTCAGGAAATATGGGGCAGGATCCAGGAACTTTCCTCTAGAACAAACACCTCCTGGCTATGCTTAGGCATGTGGCCAGAAGAACAGAGAGAGGCCCAGTTTGGATCAATGCTGCTGATCACCATGAGATACAATATTTATAAGGTGCTGATTATCCACTCCAATATTCCTGCCTGAGAAATCCCATGGACAAAGGAGCCTCGTGGGCTACTTTTGTCCATGGGATCACAAAGAGTCAAACGTGACTGAGTGACTAAGCGTGCATGCACACATCCATGCCATACACTATTTAAGGATGTGGCATATATTTGTAATCTTTCTTACATCCTGATTATTTGGGTGTTGTCATCATCATCATCATTTCTAGTTTGTAGGCGAGGAACCAGTGGTACAGAAAGCCTAATCACCTTCTCCAAGGTCAACCAACTGCTTGGTACAAATGGGACTGACACTCAAGCAGAGTGATTCTGGGACTCACGGATTTCAGACAGGAAGCTCTGTCTGAACAATTTTGAGTGCCGGGACTGCATGAAGCCAGGCATCATGGGCCCAAGTGTCACAGTTCAGAAAGACAGGACTCTCGGTATGACTAGAAGGAATGGTCCAATTGACTCAAAAATCTCCAGGTCTCTCTCAGGACCAAGGACAGCGGTTACAGTTGCGTATTGCTGTTGTTTTCACTGCTACTGTGGCTGTAGTTTTAGCTCCTGTTTCATGAAAAGGCTTATTTTAGTTCACTGGAATACGGCATATGCAATAACCACATCAAGCCTGAGGAACCTGAAATCATATTTCCTGAACCATAAGCATATGCTTCGGGAAATGGTATATGTTATATACATTTAACTGTTTCACCTCCCCGCCATCACATATTAAACTGTATTAAGCAATAAACTTACTCCATCTCTCCCTCCCTCCCGCTCTTTCTCTCCTTCCTTCCTTGCCTCCCCCCCGACCCCAAACAGGACCACCGGATGACAACCTCCACGTCTCTGTTTTGCACGTTCACTCACACTCATAGCTCTCAAACTTGAACCTCTATGAGAGTTCTCTGTTTCAGATTTACCAGGATCCCAAGGACCAGCTCTGGATTCCTAACAATATCCACACAAGATACCAAAACTGGACAGGCATTCTCTAGCAGGTAAGGGTGATTCAGGCTGACTCTTTCTGCCAAATGTTGACAAGGCTGTTGTGAATCCTCAGGGTGGTGACACAGGAATGGCAGAGCCTTCCACCCCTGAGAGAACTGATGAGCTTATTTCCTTCCCTGCAGCATCCCAGAGAATGGAAACCTTTCAGACCAGCAGCACAGATCTCAACACTGTGCACAGCATTCTATGTTCACCTGCTGTATTAGGCCATTTTCTCCCTCTGATCCATCAAATGTTCCAACTTGAGACGTGGAAGAAAAAGGTATTCCAGATAGAGATCATGGTCCATTTACCAAATGACAACAAAGATGGCAATCATATAAATTCTTATCTTTTCTCTGCTGCTTGCATGCTCAGTAGGGTTTGACTCTTCTGTGACACCACCCTCTCTCCCAGACTGTAGTTTGCCAGGCTCCTTTGTCCATGGGATTTTCCTGGCAAGAATAGTGGAGTCAGTTGCCATTTCCTTCCCAGGGGATCTTTCCAACCCAGGAATTGAACCCGAGTCTCCTCAGGTTCAATTGCAGGGTGATTCTTTATCACTGAGCTGCCAGGAGAGAATGTTGAAATTGATAGCTAGGGGATATAGAAGAAGCTGGGAGGTAGACACAGACACATTTCCACGGAGGATTTACAGTCATAAATATGTGCTCAGTTGAGGGAGTTCATCATACAAGAACTTGTAGCCCATAAGTAACATCTGTAACATCTGTATATATACATATATATACATGTATATATATGTATATATACATGTATATATATGTATATATACATGTATATATATATATATACATGTATATATATATGTGTATATCGGAGAAGGCAATGGCACCCCACCCAGTACTCTTGCCTGGAAAATCCATGGATGGAGGAGCCTGGTAGGCTGCAGTCCTTGGGGTCGCTAAGAGTCAGACACGACTGAGTGACTTCTTTTTCTTTTTCACTTTCATGCATTGGAGAAGGAAATGGCAACCCACTCCAGTGTTCTTGCCTGAGAATCCCAGGGACGGGAAGCCTGGTGGGCTGCCGTCTATATGGGGTCACAGAGAGTCGGACACGACTGAAGTGACTTGGCATAGTGTAGCATATGTGTATATATATGTATGTATATATATATATATGAAATTATAATAAATGCATTTAAAAGAAAGAGATGGAAAGAAAGGGTCCTCCTTTTTGGAGTATCTATCATAGAAATAGATACAGATGTAGTGAAGTAGCTACAAGAACAATTAGGTAATGAAATCACAGATGAAATCTATTAATGACAGTGAAATAAAACTGGAGCCTATTATACAGAGTGAAGTAAGCCAGAAGGAAAAACACCAATACAGTATACTAACACATATATATGGAATTTAGAAAGATGGTAAAATAACCCTGTATACGAGACAGCAAAAGAGACACTGATGTATAGAACAGGCTTATGGACTCTGTGGGAGAGGGAGAGGGTGGGAAGATTTGGGAGAATGGCATTGAAACATGTGAAATGTCATGTATGAAACGAGATGCCAGTCCAGGTTCAATGCACAATGCTGGATGCTTGGGGCTGGTGCACTGGGACGACCCAGAGGGATGGTATGGGGAGGGAGGAGGGAGGAGGGTTCAGGATGGGGAACACATGAAATAAAGGAATAAAAATTAAAAAAAAAAAAAAAGTATTTCTCAGTCTTGGGAAATGACCCAGAGCAGTGAATATTTCTTTGGCAGTGGGGGCTGGGGAGTTTAGTGGTTTTAAGAAATTAGGCTCGTTTTTTTTTTTTTTTTTTAATTTCTTGGTTTAGCCAGAGAATGACTGTGGTAACCATGACATTTGAAATTTTAAATATATAGTTTCATGGAAAATAAACTCTCATCCCAGTAGTTCTTTTCTCTTTATTTTTTGGCCATGCCATGTGGCTCGCAGGATCATAGTTTTTTGACTAGGGATTGAACCTGCACCCTCAGCAATGAAAGTGCGGAGTCATAACCACTGGACTGTCAGAGAATTTCCCCAGTGGTTCTTAACTTATGAGTTTAATCCCCCAGCAAACCCATTAAAAACATGTGAGAACATGAAGGGGAGAAAGGCTAGGGTTGGTGACTGTGGGGAAAGATTGGCATCTGTGCTCCATTCCTTATTTCCCCAAAGAACACAAAACTCCTCGTGCTGATGTGTTTCTTATTTAGCTGTGAACTGGGGAGAAGCTGGAATAGTGCATCACCAGCCCTCCAGTTAACACTGGAAAAAATCACCGAGTTAGAAGAGCATTCAAAGCCTCTTCTATGAAGGTGAGTTTGTAAGTTCAAGAGCTTCCCTGGTGGCTCACTGGTAAAGAATCTGCATGCCAATGAAGGAGATGTGGGTTCAGTCTCTGGGTTGAGAAAATCCCCTGGAGAGGGAAATGGCAACCCACTCCATTCCACTTCTTGCCTGGGAAATCCCATGGACAGAGGAGCCTGGTGGGTGATAATCCATGGGGTCATCAAAGAGTATGCTGGACACAATTGGGCAACCTTGACATCACAGACTATCCCAGCTTGAAATCAGCTCTGTGGACTAACTGCTCCTTCCTTTGAATCAATGGAAGTTGGTTTTCAGAATAGAATGGTAGATAAAATATAACCAGAAACAGAATTCCAATTTTTTTTTAAAAGTGACATGTATCATGCCAGCTCTCGAGAGAAAATGCATAGTGTAGAGAAATAAGAATTAGGTTGACTGTCAGGAGATGTGAATTTTAGTCTTTACTCTGTCTAAAAACTAGTGACTTATGGGAAATCAATCAATATTTGAGGTCTCAGTCTGCTCATCTGTAAAATGAATGGGTTGATCCAGAAGCTCTAAGTCCCTCTTTTTTTCATAATAGTGGAGCGGGAAAGCCGTTGACAATTACTTTGGACAGCAGTGCCCGTTCCAAATAAAATCCATACACCATCTGCTACTGAAAGGAAAAAAAAAATTAAAGCATGTTCCCCTACATCAACCACACATCCATTTGAAGAGCAGTGAATCCAAACTGCTATTATGATTTACATTAAACATTCTGGAACGCATACACTGGAGCCATGAACGATCTTTGCGAGGGGCTGGGGGGGTGGTTTCTCCCACCTGCTTCAGATGCTTACAGAATATTCAGTGATTTATATGTAGGTCACTGAACAAAATGAGTGTTCTGCTAAACAGCCTATTCAAATGACTGTGCACCAATCACTTAAAATAATTAGGAACTTATAAAATGACCATATGTAGTCATTATGAATAATTATATTAAGCCACAAAGGAAATTGCTCTCCCAACCCTCCACCTGAATCCTGAAGGGAACCTGAGCCATAGAGAGGCAGCAGGTAATTAAATACCAAATTAAAGAGAGAGACAGAGAGAGAAAAGAAAAGCAGTAGAAATCTCCAGTTAGGCAAAGCCATTTCCTGTGGTTGAGAATGCCTTAGACTTGTATCAGCCTGGTTTGAAAGTTCTCATGTGAAAACAAACAAATGAAACACTGATGGGAGAGCAGAAAGAGCTCACAGAAGACCTGAATGTCCCCTCCCAACACCCCCCAGCAACCCTGGGTCAACTTCTCCAGGTAGTGTTGAGAAGGTGAACCTTGGGAACACGTTCCAACCCAGGAGAAACTGAACAGTTCACTTCATCCCATGCTTCCTAAACTTGGAGTTCAGTTATTTCCAATGTTAGTTGGCAGTATGTTGACTCATGTTTGGTTGAAATTCCCTAGCATGCTTCATTACGTAGCCAATAAAGCAATCTAACGGAGTTATTGAATCATACCCTGCTTGCTCTATTACCACCCTCTTGTTTTTATTTCGATGTGTGATTGCTCCCCTGGACTATTGCTCAAGAGGGAGATATGTGTTTCGTAACATTTTTTTTTTTTTAAACCATTCCCATCAGCTATACAAGACCTTGACTTTAATACACCACCTCCTTCTAAACGAAGCAAAGAAACAAGCAGTCAAAGACATACATCAACATAAATCCAAAACAAACCACAGAAATGAATGTCTGTTGCTGTGTGATTTTAATTTAATATAGTCTAGCAACAGGGTGAAAACTGTGACGACTCATTTTTCTTATTTCCTACAGAGTCAATCACTTTGATTCTTTATTTCTTTTTGGCCTGAGAGTAAAGTTTCCATTTTATGTTTGTGAAGAGTCAACAATTTAGCACTGGTAGGAGGGCCAGGCATTGAAACATCAGCAAATCAGTGATTGGGTGGGGATGCCCAGAAATGTTTGGAAATGGACTAAAATGTCTAAACACTTTAGGATGCCAGCAATGTCCTCCAGGACACAGAGATTTAGAAGAATTTCTCGTGGAGTGTTGGGTTAAGAACAAGTGGGGAAGTTAGCTTCTGATAAGGAACTTTGGCTTCCCTAGTGGCTCAGATGGTAAAGAATCTGCCTGCAATGCAGGAGACCTGGGTTCAGTCCCTGGGTCAGGAAGATCCTTTGGAGAAAGGAATGGCAACCCACTGCAGTACTCTTGCCTGGAGGATTCCATGGACAGAAGAGCCTGGCAGGCTACACTCCAGGGGCTCATAAAGAGTCAGACAGGACTGAGCAACTAATGCTTTCACTTTTTTTTTTCCCCCAAGGAATTTATAGACTCTAATCAATCTCAGTGGAAGAAAATCAAATTTCTGTGAAAAAGGTAAACAAATCTTCCATCAAATTTCATTTTAAAAATTACATGTGAAATTTATGGGTAAAGGGGAGACTGAGTGTCTATTCCCATTGAGCCACTAGGATTTCCCTAAAATTGCAAACACCACCTTTGTAAACATGATACCATTTGGCGAACAGGATCACCGTATCAGTGTTAAATTCTAGGTTCTTAAAAAAATAAGTGATAAACTTGTCTGGCGTGGGCTTCTGTCTCATGCAACTGGATCAGGAACTTTTGTGAGATGTGACAGATAACATCTAGTGACTGGTTAACAGATGAGTGGTATCTATTTTAATTCCCTTCATGAACAGCCTATTTTGAACTTTGGAGAGTGTCAGACAAGGCAGACATGAAAACCTGCAGTCAAGAAGACTTGACATCAAGCTGCCATAGAGAACATCCTTGCACGACAGCTTTCTACAACCCCAACTTAGCGCTGGGTGGCTGGGCATAAGGGGGGACTGACTTGGGGTCACTGCACAGTTTAGGGACATTGCACAGTTTAGTCTTGAAATGGAATGCTTTTGACGGAGAACCAGGAATGTGGACTTCATCTCTCCCCCAGTCTCTGGAAAGTGTGAACACATTGACTCTGAATTATATATTTTAAACTCCTCCTCTTTTCCAAATTAGAAAAATTACACTCACGATTTTCTAAAAACACACCCAATTATAGAATCCTAACACTCTGAAAGAGACTGAAAGTGTCCTTAGGCATCCTCTTATTCCAAGTTCCCCAAATTTTAGAAGCTTTTGTGCCTTCTTCATGGTTTTCAGTATATGATTATCATCTCTACTTGTAATTCATCAAAAGCATCTTAAAACTGAAGCTTGATTTTTCATAAATTACTCACTTCACCCAAGTATTAAGAAGTAATATACATAAAGCACAGTCTCCGTGGTCTATATTTTTTTCTATTATGTAATAGGACTAATAGCACTATTAAAATTTATTTCGTTCTCATCAGTGATATGTGTGATAGTTTGTGTAGCAAAATTTGATGTATAGTATTTTCTTTTTTCATTCTTCAAATACGAAACCCAAACTCCAGAGATAAAAATGACTTGTTCAAAGTCGCACCTGTAAATCCCTTACAGATTTGGGGACAGGACTCAGATCTCCTAAGCCCCAATCTCAAACTAAGACAAACACTCCCTCTCCCACTTTCTCTGGCTCTGGACATGACAGATAACACATATGAAGCTACTGAACCAAACTTACTTAACATATACAAAGTACTGCACCGAGGCAGGCTTCATGGGTGTATGACCCGTACAGTCACACAGGATCCCGTACTCAGAAGGCTCCAGCATTTGGTTTAATGCTCTGCTTTTGCTCTCTTAAATTTCTTATCAAGTTTTTTAGCAAACGGCTCTGAATTTTCATTTTCCACAGGGCTTCACCTATTATGTAACCAGTCTTGCCTGGAGGGTAAAAACATAATACAAGGGGGAAAAAAAACACTTAAAATATATAATCAATAACCAACCATACATAACTGACTTATTAGAAAAGAAAAGCAACTTCCGCATAGCTGAGACAATGGCAGCTGCTGAAACTAATCTCCAGCACCTTCTCCAAACTCTATACTGATTGCTGTTGCTGTTCAGTCACTAAGTCCTATCCGGCTCTTTGCAGCCCCATGGACTGTAGCACTGCAGGCTTCCCTGTCCTTCCCTATCTCCCAGAGTTTGCTGAAACTCATGTCTGTTGAGTCGGTGATACCATCCACCCATCTTATCCTGTCGTCCCCTCCTCCTTCTGCCCTCAATCTTTCCCAGCATCTGGGTCTTTCCACACCTGCAGCATTATTTGGAGACAAAAAAAACATGGTAACTTTAAACAACCTCTGATTTCAAAGTAAGCACCACATTCCAGTAGAAAGATTTCTCCCGAGTTTTGACAAGAATAAGGAGAGTTCAGAAAAATATAAGGAAGAGAAGGAAGAGGAATAGAAGTGTTAAGATTGAACTAAAATGACTCTGAGAAGGAACATCTATCTTAAATGTGAAACTGCAGAGAAACAGAACTGGTCGTTCAGAGCACTAACTACAGGGAAGGGACTTAACAATGTTCTCAGAATGTGAGGCGGCTGCATTGGAAAGAGGATGGTTTTGAGAAATAGGTGGTAATTAGGATGAGGGAACTGACCTTTGGAAACTATCAAGTGAAGGGAGAACACAGAGCTAGATGGAGGAATTAAGGATCCAGTAACACAAAGAACTACAAAAGAAAACAATAAACACAACTCCTCCTCTTGAACCTCCCTTTCCTCAATAAAAACCAACCGTTAAAGAAAATACACTTGACTACAGACAGAGCGGAGCATTTGTGAACTTGAAATCTTGTGAACCACTCCCACCACTAGCCTCATAAACCAAAAGTGATAATCCAAGCATGTCAGCTGCTGAAGAGTCTCCCCGACATTCCAAGCAAGCTGCAGAAGAAAACTGAAATACAATATCCTGCACTTGCTTAAACATCTCAAAAAAAAAAAAAAAAAAAAGCATTTGGGAATATCTTAATGATTAACTCACAAATACAAAATGGAAATGGTCAAGACATACGAATACAAGGAAATGGCCATTGACTGAGTTAATGAAATAAAAGAAAAAAAGCAAAAATTATAAAAATTAAGTCAAAATTATAAAGTGCTCAAGGGATGGGGGGGAATGGATTTGAATGAGAGTTTAAATGAACATTAAAGAAAAACAATCAAACAATCAAGGAAATAGATCACAGAGTCAGTGGAGGGAATAGAAGACATGCAAATAATATCCAATTTATGTAAAATGAAAGTCCATGGAGAAGAAAAAATAAAAAGAAAGTAATAGAATGGAATGACTATTTGAAACTATAATCCACTTTGGAATAAAAACAAGCAATCAAAACTTATAATTACAGAAATTATAAAAAAAACAGTAATAAAAATACTACACATTAAAATTAAGAATCTAAGGGTCACATTTAAAACAATGACCAGAAGAAAATTCATACCACAAACACCTTCAATAAAAGTTTTAAAATGCCAATATATTCATTAAACCTCCACCTTAAAACTTGATATAACCAGAAATCAATGAATTACGAAAAAGAAAAATACCTTGGATACTATTACTAAATCATATTTCTTGTAAAATAAAACCAACAGAAACTAATCACCACTTAATGAAGGTGTGAGGGGAAGGAGAAAATACAAAAATACAAATAAGAAATTACAAGAGGGAAGCATTAGAGTTTTTTTTTTTTTTCTTTAATCATAGGAGACGCAAGCCAAAGAATGCTCAAACTACCGCACAATTGCACTCATCTCACACGCTAGTAAAGTAATGATCAAAATTTTCCAAGCCAGGCTTCAGCTATACGTGAACCGTGAACTTCCTGATGTTCAAACTGGTTTTAGAAAAGGCAGAGGAACCAGAGATCAAATTGCCAACATCCCCTGGATCATAGAAAAAGCAAGAGAGTTCCAGAAAAACATCTATTTCTGCTTTATTGACTATGCCAAAGCCTTTGACTGTGTGGATCACAATAAACTGTGGAAAATTCTGAAAGAGATGGGAATACCAGACCACCTGACCTGCCTCTTGAGAAATTTGTATGCAGGTCAGGAAGCAACAGTTAGACCTGGACATGGAACAACAGACTGGTTCCAAATAGGAAAAGGAGTACGTCAAGGCTGTATATTGTCACCCTGCTTATGTAACTTTTCTGCAGAGTACATCAAGAGAAACGCTGGGCTGGAAGAAGCACAGGCTGGAATCAAGATTGCCAGGAGAAATACCAATAACCTCAGAAATGCAGATGACACCACCCTTATGGCAGAAAGTGAAGAGGAACTAAACAGCCTCTTGATGAAAGTGAAAGAGGAGAGTGAAAAAGTTGGCTTAAAACTCAACATTCAGAAAATTAAGATCATGGCATCTGGTCCCATCACTTCATAGGAAATAGATGGGGAAACAGTGGAAACAGTGTCAGACTTTATTTTTCTGGGCTCCAAAATCACTGAAGATGGTGACTGCAGCCATGAAATTAAAAGACGCTTACTCCTTGGAAGAAAAGTTATGACCAACCTAGATAGCATATTCAAAAGCAGAGACATTATTTTGCCAACAAAGTTCCGTCTAGTCAAGGCTATGGTTTTTCCAGTGGTCATGTATGGATGTGAGAGTGGACTGTGAAGAAAGCTGAGTGCTGAAGAATTGATGCTTTTCAGCTGTGGTGTTGGAGAAGACTCTTGAGAGTCCCCTGGACTGCAAGGAGATCCAACCAGTCCATCCTAAAGGAGATCAGCCCTGGGATTTCTTTGGAAGGAATGATGCTAAAGCTGAAACTCCAGAACTTTGGCCACCTCATGCAAAGAGTTGACTCATTGGAAAAGACTCTGATGCTGGGAGGGATTGGGGGCAAGAGGAGAAGGGGACGACGGAGGATGAGATGGCTGGATGGCATCACTGACTCGATGGACGTGAGTCTGAGTGAACTCCGGGAGTTGGTGATGGACAGGGAGGCCTGGTGTGCTGCAATTAATGGGGTCACAAAAAGTCGGACACGACTGAGCAACTGAACTGAACCGAGGAGACTTCTCTGCAAAGTTCTCTGCAAATTAATGTGAAAATCTTGATGAAATGGAGAACATTAAAAAAAAAAAAAGAAAAAAATCCCAGAGAAAGATGGGCAAAAGAAATGAACAGACAACATCCACAAAAAGAATCAATATAAAATTCCTCTTGAGTATATGAAAAGATGTTCATGGCACTGAATCAATGTGGACTCGGAAAGGGAAGGCCACTAAAGGCACAAATTTGCTTAAATCCATACAACCAGTACAAGTAGTAACAGATTGCTGTGATTTTGCTTTTATTAATAAAATGCTTTTATTTTTTAAACATAGCACCATGACTCTATCAGTGGTTCACGTGCCCTCAACATGCTTTCGTTTCTTTGCCTTAAAAATTATAGAATTAAACCAGACACTATCTAGAACCTCTTAATACTGGAACATTCCAGGATGCATCTCAAAGACTGAACCTCACGCTTTAAATGACTACATCTGACACCACTGACCACAAAGCCCATCTCTTCTGTTAAGCCTTGGTAAACCATAGCGTGGTTATCATGGCTTGGGAAATAACTCAGTGGCATTCATTCTATCATGCCCTTTTCATCGTTTGGGAAGGTGAAGGTATCAATCACTCAGTCCAGTCCAACTCTTTGTGACCCCACTGACTGTTGCCCACCAGGCTCCTCTATCCGTTTTCCAGGCAAGAACACCAGTTTGCAGTCTTCAGCCTTAAGTTCTTTCTAAAGAAAACTCTACTTAGGAGAAAGGGATTCTGAGCTAAAATTCTGATCTACCAAATTCAAGGAGGTTGGTGTGTGATGTCACCTAGGAAGTTTCATGACATTCATATTTCTGTACAGCAGGAGAGTCGTTTTCAGACTGGACCCATCTGAGTGGAGAGACTTTTCAGAGAATAAAGCCATACTGTCCCATCATGCAGCAGGAAGAAGAGAGAAAATACAAGGAAGGAATCAGGCAGTTTGGAAAGGGACTCTGAGTTCTTGAAGCTTAAAGGCAGCCACAGAGTCACAGCTTTTCTCAAACACAGCACTGTCATTTCAGGACATAAGCTGGTGACAGGCATAACCGCATGGCACTACAGAGGCTTCCTTAGAGATCAGTTGAACATTCTGTGTCCCAAGCAGGCTGAACATCTTTACAGAGGGAATAACAATTGTTATGAAATTAATTCCAAGAGAATTAGATGCCTCATTGACTGGGGTGTGGAGCCCACAGGAAATACACTGCAGATGGTAGGGAATTTAGAAAAAGGGAAATCCTATTCAAATCAGAACAGACATGATGCAGACCTCATGGACTTATTTTCTCACTAGTCACTTACTAAACAAGGGTGGGATATTACTATTAGAACTCCTCCCCGTGGTATGGAATTATGCTTGTGCTAACTTTACAATGTAATAAAAGCATAATTCAATTTTAATAGCATTGGGTTAAGTGGTCATATTACTGGGGGAGGCTTAGTTCTGTAACACACAACTCCAGGTCACTGAGATTAAGCCAAGAAAAGTGTGTTGCTCATTTGCAGCTCTTCCTAGGGTAATGGATGAGGGGCTATGCTCATATAATCACTCACAGACTCAATTTCTTTTATCTTGTAACATATTACAAGCTATAGGGGGCTTCCCAGGTGATGCTAGTGCTAAAGAACCCGCCTGCCAATATAGGAGACATAAGAAACATGGGTTTGATCATTGGGTCGGGAAGATCCCCTGGAGGGGGAAATGGCAACCCACTCCAGTATTCTTGCCTAGGAAATCCCATGGAAAGAGGAACCTGGCAGGCTGTGGTCCAGGGTTTGCAAAGAGTTGGACACAACTGCAGCGACTTAGCACACATGGGCACGCATGGTGCTATAGACTGATTATTTGTGTCCCTCCAAAATGTGCCTGTTGAAGCCTAATCCCAAAGGGATGGTATTTAGAGGTGGGGACTTAGGGAAATAATTAGGTTGCAAGTGTGGATCTCTCATGAATGGGATTAGTGCTCTTATAAACGAGACCCCAGAGAGCTCCCTTGCCCCTTCCACCATGTAAGGACACAGCAAGAAGATGACCCATTTATCAACCTGGAAGTAGGTCCCCATCAGACATCTATTCTGCTGAAGCCTTAATCTTGGACTTTCAGCCTCCAGAATTGGGAGAAATAAACTTGTGTTGTTTATAAGCTGCCCAGTCTACAGCATCTGTTAACAGCAGCTCCAAAGGACTAGGACATATGGCATCATCAGAATCAGTCTCTGCTGTCACCATAGATGGAGAACAGACTGTGAAGGGCCACATGGGGACTTATGGCTAGGTCTGAAGGGACAAACATCATTTATATCCGCTTCCTGTTGTCTAGAGCACAGTCAGTTCAGTTCAGTTCAGTAGCTCAGTCGTGTCCGACTCTTTGCGACCCCATGAATCGCAGCATGCCAGGCTGTCCACCACCAACCCCTGGAGTCCAAACTCAGGTCCATCGAGTCAGTGATACCATCCAACCATCTCATCCTCTATTGACCACTTCTCCTCCAGCCTTAAATCTTTCCCAGCATCAGAGTCTTTTCAAATGAGTCAGCTCTTCCATCAGGTGGCCAGAGTATTGGAGTTTCAGAGCATAGTCACATGACCTCAATTTAACATATGAGGATTAGGATGCAGTTGACCTCCAGGCAAGCCCAGGAGAAAAAGGATTTGGAAAACAAAAGGCATTGCTGATGCTGTTGACTTGTTCATTGTTTTGCTATTTCTGCATAAAGCTGAAAGAGCTTCTTTCCATTCCATTGCTGACAATTTCCTAAATAAGGTGGGGCCAACCAGGCTCTTGTTTTTAAGATTATGCTGCCTAGAATGGCCAGATCAGGTAGGACCCTGCCTTCGAGAATGCTGTCCCCTCTCTCCAGCTCAGTTCTGACTGAGTGTACTACACTTGACCTTATTCCACATACCTGATAAATGTTTCATGGATGTTTCTTGGAGAGCTCAGGGAGTAGGAAATCATTGGATCTTATTGGAGGTGCAATCTACCAAGGAGGCTTTCTTTGCACATATTCAGAATTCAAACCAACTGGTACATTGCTGACTTTTCAACCTAAGTCCCAAAGCAAGGGCTTTGCAGCCAGATGGGTGACCTGTGAGGTGGGGAGTGCACAGCCATCTGAATTTCAGATAAGATCCCTAAGACTTCATAAGCCCTTTTTAAGAAAAGGAACTGCTGACTAAGCAACTCTCTGCCTCCTGGTCTGAAACCTGCTATCCTCAAATCAATTTCCCACTCTCAGTCAATAGAGACCACGACCCTCACTATGACCCCACCACCCACTTCTTTTCGGGGGGCTTTCTCTTTCTTATTTCCAACAGTTTAAAGACAGTGCTGGATGGGAAACCAAAGTGCAAGGGGCCTCTATTCTTGGAAAACAGCCTTTCCCCAGCTTTTTTGACTCTTAAATCAGCACATAATCCTACTCTCCTCATCATCTCCACGTGAGTCAAGGAAATGAATGTCTTTTTTTTTAAGAGCCTTCCTGGCTTACCTAGTCTACTTTTGAGGATCTCTGAGCTCTGTCTGAAATGTTCATGGCCACCATCTTTAAAGGGACTACATTGCTTTTCTCTTGCTTTTGCCTTGCACCTGCAAAAATATGTTCTCTCACTTGCTCTGTGTCCTGAAAACGCTGGCAGTGAGTAAGTCCAAAGTTAAGACAAGGATTCTGGTTGGACCCATGGGAAATTCCATCAGTATGGAGCACGTGGCATGAACCTCTGTTTTGTTACATGGTTGGGGGTTACGAGACTTTAGACCCAAGAAGAGCTGGCTCCTCTCTGAGCCCATCGAGATCCCCTTATTCTGACACACACCTCTGGATAAGTGAGGAGCACACAGGGGCCAGGGGATGCCCACTTGGATGCCAAATCCCACTGATTTGGAGGTACCTGGGATCTCTGTGTTTTTTCCACAAGTAGACAGTCCCCCTTCAGTCCCCTCATACAGACTTCTTTCCCAAATAGGCCCTCTCCAGGGCAGACTGCACCCCTTATGTACATATCTCCATGTCTGAGAGTGAGTCAAGGAGTAGGGTGGGGAGGGTGGACAGAGCTTAGAGTGCTGGCTGGGGAGGTCAGACACACGCATGCAAAGTCCCCAAATCACAGTGCCATTGGCCAAAGCCAAAGCTGAGAGGAACCCAGCCAACAGCACTGGTTTTAGAGTCTAATACCCTTTGGGTCAAATTCCATCTCTGCCACTTTCTAGCTCTGGAACCTAAAAGAAGTTGTCGTATTGTTGCTGTTGTTTCCTGCATAGGTCATGTGTCTTCACCTGGAAAAGGGTGATCCTAGCAATGAATTTATATCATGTGACCCTGGATAGTGGTCAGGAAGTGCTCACATGGAGCAGAGACCACGATGGGCCTCTAGTAAGCATTTCTGATGGCTATTTTGGGGTTGGAAACACACAAAACATGGCACATTCAGTAGAAAATTGGCACAGACATTATGAAAGTGGTTGCTTAAGTGATAAGAACAAACTCTATCCAGTGCAGTCTGGTGACATCAGGACCAGAAGGTGTTACACAGACAGATAGGATTCTTAGCACCAACTTTCTGGTTTAGACTCTTGCTAAAGGATCAGTTGCACTCATCTCACACACTAGTAAAGTAATGCTCAAAACTCTCCAAGCTACGCTTCAGCAATACATGAACTGTGAACTTCCAGATGTTCAAGCTGGTTTTAGAAAAGGGAGAGGGATCAGAGATCAAATTGCCAACGTCCACTGGATCATGGAAAAAGCAAGAGAGTTCCAGAAAAATATCTATTTCTGCTGTATTGACTATGCCAAAGCCTTTGACTGTGTGGATCACAATAAACTGTGGAAAATTCTGAAAGAGATGGGAATACCAGACCAGCTAACCTGCCTCCTGAGAAACCGATATGCAGGTCAGGAAGCAACAGTTAAAACCAGACATGGAACAACAGACTGATTCCAAATAGGAAAAGGAGTACATTAAGGCTGCATATTGTCACCCTGCTTATTTAACTTATATGCAGAGTACATCATGAGAAACGCTGGGCTGGAAGAAGCACAAGCTGGAATCAAGATTGCCGGGAGAAATATCAATAACCTCAGATATGCAGATGACACCACCCTTATGGCAGAAAGTGAAGAGGAACTAAACAGCCTCTTGATGAAAGTGAAAGAGGAGAGTGAAAAAGTTGGCTTAAAGCTCAACATTCAGAAAACTTAGATCATGGCATCTGGTTCCATCACTTCATGGGAAATAGATGGGGAAACAGTGGAAACAGTGTCAGACTTTATTTTGGGGGGCTCCAAAATCACTGCAGATGGTGACTTCAGCCATGAAATTAAAAGACGCTTACTCCTTGGAAGGAAAGTTATGACCAACCTAGATAGCATATTCAAAAGCAGAGACATTACTTTGCCAACAAAGCTCCATCTAGTCAGGGCTATGGTTTTTCCAATGGTCATGTATGGATGCAAGAGTTGGACTGTGAAGAAAGCTGAGTGCCAAAGAATTAATGCTTTTGAACTGTGGTGTTGGAGAAGACTCCTGAGAGTCCCTTGGACTGCAAGGAGATCCAACCAGCCAATCCTAAAGGAGATCAACCCTGGGTGTTCTTTGGAAGGAATGATGCTAAAGCTGAAACTCCAGTACTTTGGCCACCTCATGCAAAGAGTTGACTCATTGGAAAAGACTCTGATGCTGGGAGGGATTGGGGGCAGGAGGAGAAGGGGACGACAGAGGATGAGATGGCTGGATGGCATCACCAACTCAATGGACGTGAGTCTGAGTGAACTCTGGGAGTTGGTGATGGACAGGGAGGCCTGGCATGCTGCGATTCATGGGGTCGCAAGGAGTCGGACATGACTGAGAGACTGAACTAAACTGAACTGAACTGAAAGTTTCAGTGCATTTTTGCTCTGCCTGGAGCCAGCAACCCTTTGCCTGTCCATCACCTTTCTCTCTCACAGTCTATATCCAGGACTGTGGGGCAATTTGCTGAACCATAGAAATGACTTGAAAAATGACGTGGCTTGTTCCTCGTTATCCATGGTGTTTTGGATTATTGCTTTGGTTCACATCAACTCTTTTTTTTTTTTTTTAGATTGGGGTATAGCTGCTTCATAATGTTGTGTCAGTTTCTGCTGTACAACAAAATGAATCAGCTATACGTATACATATATCCCCTCTTAGTGCCCCCATCCCACCCCTCTAGGTCATCAGCACCGAGGGGAGCTCACTGTTGTATACAGCAGCTTCCCACTAGCTATCTATTTTACAAACTGTAGTGTATATAGGTCAACCCCAACTTCCCAATTCATCCCACCCCCTTCCCCCGCCCCCCCAGTTACTTAACACTGTAGTGAATACACGCCAATCCCAATTTCCTAATGCAGCCCACGTCTTTCCCCGCCCCCAGGTCCGCATGTCCATTCTCATGCCCATGTCTCTACTCCTGCCCTGCAAACAGGTCCATCTGTACCATTTTTCTAGATTCCACACATACGCGTTAATACACGACATTCGTCAAGTGAGCTAGGAAAGTGATGGGGGGCTTTTCTAATTTGTCTCTTTGGTCATTTTTCTCAAGAACAGACCTGATCTGGTAGAACCCTTAGCTCAAGAATGAAATATAACACCACACTTAATAATGAATACTTTGGGGGGAGAAACCATGACCACTTTGTAAAGTCATATCCTGTATTTCATATGAGTAATATATATTATGTGAAATGCCCATATTTATTTCACTCCAAAGTGAAAAAAAAATTAATGTCAATGGCAGCCATATTTTATCCATGAAAGAAAAATTCCATATCTAAGCTGTTAAAAAATATGGCTTACACCATTTCTCAAGCAACTGCAGAAGAATGCTAGGTGACAATAATTCTAAACCACCTTAACTTAGCTCTTGAGTAGTTCTCTGAACTTCTAGCTATATTTATCCCCAAATGTCATATATACAAAACACTCAATTAATATCTAAATGTTGCCACCAATAGGCACACACTGAATAGAATGAATAATAGGTATCATTAGTTCAATAACTGATCTATTAGACTAATACCTTGTGTTGGAAATCACACACTCACAAAAAGAAACAGAAAATTATGAATGGGGCTAGGGGTATAAATTCAAGAAATGTAGACTTATCTCGTAATTGCATCCACAGGGTTTAGTTGGATTTCAATTCAAGTAAACTAACTTTACAGGGTTTCCCTTGTGGCTCTGCAATGCAGGAGACTCAGTTTTGATCCCTGAGTTGGGAAGATCCCCTGGAGGGAAGGGAATGGCTATCCGCTCCAGTATTCTTGCCTGGAGAATTCCATGGACAGAGGATCCTGGTGGGCTACAGTCTATGTGGTCACAAAGAGTTGGACATGATTGAGAGACTAACACTTTCACTTTTCAAATTAACTTTACAAATATGTAAAATAATTGGGAAAAAATAATGTGGACACTGGCCAGATCAACGTTCATGTTGTAGAGTTAGGCGTGAGGCTATCTTGAAAGTGGATCTGCTCCTTTAGGAATATACCCTGAAACATTTACAGATGAAATGTACAATGCCTGTCTTTGGCTTCAAAACAATCCAGGAGGGACTTCCCTGATGGTTCAGTGGTTAAGAGTCCATCTTGCAATGCAGGAGACTTGGGCTTGATCCCCGATCTGAGAACTAAGATCCCACATGCCCTGGAGCAACTAAGCCCGCTGTGTAACTAGAGAGTCCGTGTGCCACAAAGAAAGATCCCACACAATGCAATGGAGATCCCATGTGTCACAACTAAAGCCCATCACAGCCAAATAAGTAAATACATATTATTTTTAAAAATCCAGGAACATGAAGGGAATACGTGGGGATATAGATGAAACACAATGGGTCATGAGCTGATAATTATTGAAAGATGTAATGGTTTATTTTGCTATTCTCTACATTGATATGCAGCATTGTTTTCTATAATAAAACACTGAGAGACATTCCCGAGATAAAAGAAATATTTTAATTTATTTATGAAAGTGATTAGAGAGAGTGAATTGTTATCATCGATTGTTTGATCTTTGGAAATCAGTTCTCATGAAACCATCGTTGTATGACTTGGCACTGTGAATCTAAAACATGTTTTTGTTTTTTTTTTTCCCAACAATGCATCCTACTTTCAATCTATTTGTTATTCCACTTATGTTGAAATGATAAGATTCATCCCACATGTTATGACTTCACACCTGGAGTATAAATGTATATTTATATGAGTTTAAACTGATATCTATACTGCTGTTCTTGCACAGATATTACCACCTGCACTGAAATTGGAATTTGGGAAAAGCTTAGACGAAGCCATTTCAATATGGATGGAAGTCAGCTTTGGGCAATCCTGATGCCTCCCAGGAACACTCTTAGTGCAAAGACTGAAAATGAAACTGGAAGGCTGCTCCACAACAAGGTACAAAATACAAACCTCCCCTTGTGTTTTCTCATCAAATTCAGCTTCCTGGTTAAAAATTTATCAAATCTACCACTGATGAATAACAAGCACTATCAACATGCATGAGATTAAAACATCAAGGTCTGCAGATTTAAGAAATTGTCAGGGCAAATAACCGAATTAAAAAAAAAAAAAACCAACAACTGAATAACTTGTGAAATTTCCATTATCCTCTCTTTTTTCCCCCCTACTCTGATAGGAATTGCAAACAGACCTGCAAGGTCTGAAGTTGCCTCCGGGAAATGAATTACAAAATGGAATATAGAAGCCTCCTAATAAAATCATTAAAAAATAACTTGAGTGTACATGTAGCTGCAAAATGATCCCTTGTGTTTTTGTATGTTCGTTTGTTTGTCCTCTGCCCCACCACCCCATCTTTACCAGTTTGCCTTCTCAGGAACAGGTAAATATTATTAACTTTAAACACTCTCTGTTAGATACAGGAGGAAAGTAACTTGTTCATGCACTTACATACCAATCAATGACTATTTATTTATCTTTAAAGCAATGCCAGAGAATGTGCGAGCATTTCCTCTTTTCTCAGCAATTATCTTCAGTCCAAGGTCATATTATAATTTTTCTGAGGGTCAGGATGCAGAGAGATAGAGTATCTTGCAGTTAGTATAGGGGACTGTTTACTCTAAGCCTGGCATTTCACTCAATTGAGAATAACACTTAAAACAGAATCCCTCCCCACAGGCAGCTTTCAGATCAATGTGTCATCCATGAGAGAAGAATATTAGTTTTTTTCACTGTGATTACAACTGCATAAAAAGTGAAAGTGTTAGGCGCTCAGTCACGTCCAACTCTTTAAGAGCCTATGGACTGTAGCCTGCTTTTTGTCCATGAAATTCTCCAGACAAGAGTACTGGAGTGGGTTGCCATTCCCTTCTCCAGGGGATCTTCCCAAGCCAGCGACTGAACCCAGGTCTTCTGCATTGCAGGCAGGTTGTTTACTGTCTGAGCCACTAGGAAAGCCCACAATTGCATAAGAATCACACACACAAATTGTTTTAACCTCAGGGATAATTCAGGAACTATACAATAACAGGTGTAAATTTCCCCTTAAAAATTGATATTTACTGAAATGAAAATGGGCCATATCCCTTGTTCATTTCACAATGCTACGAAGAAAAGATACAACACAAGCCACTTCTGGTCCCAGGTGGTAACCTGTTAGAGTACCAAATTTAACTTCTAATTTGATTGCATCTATGCAGAAAGGTTTAGCACCCTAGTGTGGCTTAGTCACACGAAAGCACTGAGCCTCAAAAGACGTGCATAGCTTTGTAAGTTGTTGCTGTCGTAATAATTCAAGTATGTAGAGATGGCATACTCATTTGTCACGGATGAAGAAAACTGACCACCCAGAGAGTCAGCTTGGTCTCCAGATCGCCCAGGAAACAGTGGAAACCCTGGATGGGATCTGGTCAAGTTCCTGTGATCCTAGCAAATCTTTCATGTGTTTTAATTCTAGGCATTGTACATTTCATTCCTTTGCTTCTCCTTAGTGTATTTCTCTCCTGCTCTTCTTTTTCTCTCTCTCTCTTCCTTAATTTCGTTCCTCCTTAACATTTAAAAACCCATGCTCCAATAAAGTGTTGATTTCTTCCTCAGAACCTAGGAAAGAAATTTGTGGCTGGGATCAAACTTGGAATCAATAAGCCCATACACACAATCCCTGGTTAGCCATTTCTCTGTCACTGGCAGGAGACTTAGAAAGAGGCGTTCACTGCCGTTTATCAGCCAAGCGAAGCCTATGGAGGCTTTGCAAATAGCTTTCCACAATAGGGGATTTTCATAAAACACAAGGATTTCATCTCAGGGACTGACTGTGTGGTTCATGCATTTGTTTGTGTGACTTCTTTCTCGCCTCACGGTTCCCTGTTTCCTGGTTCACAGCCTTAAAGGCCATTGAGATGGCTGTTTTTCAGTGCTTATTGAAGAAAACAGAAGGAATGTATTGGCTAAGACCCCAAATTCACACTCTCTGAAATGACTGGGACAAAGGGTGGGAGAAGGCTGTCTGGGATCCAGAGATAATTGTATAATCCTCCATCTTTCTCTTCTGAGGTTAATTCAAGGAGATGGCTTGACAAAATTGACTCTATAAGTGGTCTCAGTGTGCTTGATTAGTTTTTAATTCCATCACTTTTTCTTCTTGGCAAAATAAGATGTTAAAATCCTCTCTCTACCTGCTCTCTAATCCCAACCTAATAGGTATTAACAGTTTGATGTGTATCTGTGTTTCTTTATAGGCTCTTTGTCTACACTTTTTAAGTCCATTGTATGTACATGTACAGAGATAATAAAGATGTATTCACATTTTTAAAAAGTTATAAGATCAGGCCATATATAGCTGTATTTTCCAATATGGTAGACACTCCTCAATGGGATTATTTAATACTGAAAGTGAAAAAGTGAAGTTTCTCTGTCAGTGTCTGACTCTTTGTGACCCCATAGACTGTAGCCCGCCAGGCTCCTCTGTCCGTGGGATTCTGCAGGCAAGAACAGTGGAGTGGGTTGCCATTTCCTCCTCCAGGGGATCTTCCCCATCCAGGGACTGAAACCAGGTCTCTCACACCGCAGGCAGACTCTTTACCGGCTGAGCCACCAGAGAAGCCCATTAAGATCGAATCAAATAAAAAACTCACGTCCTCAGTTTTACTAACCATATTTAAAATGCTCCTTAATGACGTGTGGCCCATGGCTACAATATGGGAGGGCACATGGATAGAACAGTTCCATCGCTGCACAAAGTTCTACTGGACAGTCGCTGACATGGCATATTGCTAATTAACCATAAACTGGAATTTTGTTCTTCCTTCTTACAAATAATTCTTGAACAGTCTTTGACTAACTTCAAGAAATAAGGCTATCAGAATTCCCTCTTGCTGGCAGAAATGAAAAGTGGGCTGTAGACACGTAATTTGGTTCAGAAACTTATTTTTTGAAGCCCTAGTTGTATGGATTGTGATCTCTAGCACAGAACGCCAGGGATCCATTTGTGATGCCTGTGTAGTCTATCAGCTTTGAAGTGTCTAGCCTTAATGACTATATTCCAGTGCTTTCCTAGGACAGTATTCCAGTTGGGAGGGGGATACAGTAGATATGTTCAAAAATAATCCCTCAAAAGCTTTCCTTCAAATTTAGGCAACAAAAAGGGAGGGGGCAATCTGTATCACAAAGACTCTGGAGTCTTTCAGGTATCTTCTAGATTGCCATTCTGTGTTCTGATAACTTGATATTGTGCCAAAAGCTCAATACTACCTGGTTTAAAGCTGGGACATTAACAAAAATCGGAAAGCCAAATGAGCATTTACAGGTACAAAAAGCAAAGAGTGATTATCTGGTCTCTGAGGAGCTAATTATAGGTTCCGTTGAAACTGGAGGGTCACAGGACACGCATGCACGTGCATTCACACATGCGCGTGCACACACACACACACACACACAAACGCGCGTGCGCGCACAGGCACACACATGCAGGCGCATGCGCAAAACTGTTCTACGGCGCCTACTTCCAAAGAAGCGGAAAGCTGCACTGCTGCATAAATAAATCATTTGGATGGCTCGCTGTTTGAGCACAATCGATCGCTCCCCCATACTAAGGTCAGGCACTGTATACTGGGAGCCTGCACTGACCCACAGTTGTATATAAAATATGATTTTAAAGGCAGCTTCCCACCAGCCTTTTCTACCTGAGAAGCTCGCCATCCATCAATCATTCATTCTCCTCTGCCTGCTCCAGCACCACCCCCAGGCTGCAAACTTGGGGAAGTTAACAGGATTGAAAGGAAGACTGGCCCTCAGGAATCCCGAAGTCCATGTCCTCAAAATCATACCAAACTGAATAGTTTTTCTAGAGTGTACTGAGCAGGAACTAATGGACCAGATCTAATGGCTGAAGGCACCCTTAGTTTAAATTATCTTGATGATCCTATATGGACATGCACATTGTTCAGTGTGGGATGAACCTCTTCCAACACTTTCAAAGATCAGCATCATTCTGAGAGGGAGGGGGAAGCAGAGAAGTGACAGAGATGCATCTATTCCTGCACCAGGATTTCTCAGCTTTGGCATAATGGGTTAATTATTGGTTACAGGTGGTTGCCCTCTGCATTGTAGGATGTTTAATAGTATCCTGGCCTCTAACCATTAGCTACAAATGAGCCTATCTCCTCCCCTAGTTGTGACCATCAGAAATGTCTCCAGGACTTCCCTGGTGGCCCAGAGAATCTGCCTACCCGTGCAGGGGACACGGGTCCGATCCCTGGTTCTCGAAGATTCCACATGCCGAGGGACAACAAAGCCTGTGCTGCACTGCAACTACTGAAGCACAAGAGCCCTAGAGCCCGTGCTCCACAACAAGAAAAGCTACCACAATGAGAAGTCCGTGCAACACAACTGGAGAGGAGACCCTGTTTGCCGCAGCTAGAGAAAACCTGTGTCAGCAATGAAGACAGAGTATACTCCCAAATAAAAAATAAAAAATTTAGAAGTATATATATTACCAGACATTACCAAATGTTGGGAGTAGACAATGGGAGGCAAAATTTCTCCTGGTTGAGAACTGCTGATTTACACACCAAAAGGCTTGTGTAATATAGCAAAAGCCCATGTCATATCTAACAAGCAAGGAAATCAGACTTAAGCAGAGGTGTGTGAGTTTGCTCTGGGTGTCAAAACAAAATACCACAGACTGGGTGGCTTAACTAACAGAAATGTACGCTGGTGGCCAAAAGTCCTAGATCAAGTGCCAAGAGAGTTGGTGTGCCCTAAGGCCTCACTCCTTGGCTTGTAGACGGCCGTCTTCTCCCTGTTTCTTCACGTGGTCTTCCCACTGTATGTGCCTGTGTCCTTATCTCTTCTTCTTATAAGTTAAATCAGATCAGATCAGATCAGATCAGTTGCGTCCGACTCTTTGCAACCCCCATGAATTGCAGCACGCCAGGCCTCCCTGTCCATCACCAACTCCCGGAGTTCACTCAAACTCACGTCCATCAAGTCAGTGATGCCATCCAGCCATCTCATCCTCTGTCGTCCCCTTCTCCTCTTGACCCCAATCCCTCCCAGCATCAGTCTTTTCCAATGAGTCAACTCTTCGCGTGAGGTGGCCAAAGTACTGGAGTTTCAGCCTTAGCATCATTCCTTCCAAAGAAATCCCAGAGCTTATCTCCTTTAGAACGGACTGGTTGGTTCTTCTTGCAGTCCAAGGGACTCTCAAGAGTCTTCTCCAACAACACAGTTCAAAAGCATCAATTCTTCAGTGCTCAGCCTTCTTCACAGTCCAACTCTCACATCCATACATGACCACAGGAAAAACCATAGCCTTGACTAGATGAACCTTTGTTGGCAAAGTAATGTCTCTGCTTTTGAATATGCTGTCTAGGTTGGTCATAACTTTCCTTCCAAGGAGTAAGCGTCTTTTAATTTCATGGCTGCAGTCACCATCTGCAGTGATTTTGGAGCCCAGAAAAATAGTCTGACACTGTTTCCACTGTTTCCCCATCTATTTCCCATGAAGTGATGGGACCAGATGTCAGTAGGGAAGAACAAATCTGACTCCATATTAGATCTGTTTCCCTTACTTTAAACTTTGTATTCTATTGTTTTTCTACAAGTTAAGAGTATTTTCAATAGCCTGAAATATACAGGATAGCTCATTCTCAAGCCTCTGATATTTAAACATATACCATTTTTCCATTTGTATGAAGATAAAAAGTTGCAGAACGGAGACTAACATTTGTCTGGGAGGTTTATAGGAACATTGTCATCTGACCTACATGGACAGCTGCAAGAACAAAGGATTCCAGCACCAAGAGATTTGCAACAACCAACCACACCCCTCCCTTTTAGTATAAAAGAATCCTGAATCCTAACTCAGAGAACATGGTTCTTTGGGACACTAGTCCATCAGCTTTCAGGTCTCCTGGTTTTCCAAATACAGTTACTAACTCTTGCCTCAACAAATCATCTCTTGATTTATTGACCTGCCATGCTGTGAGCAATATGAGCTTAGACTCAGAAATATAAAGATACCCAACATATTAGATTAGAGACTACCCTAACAATTTCATTTATCTCCAGATATAGTCACATTCCGAAGTTTCAGAAACTAAGATTCCAACGTATGAATTTATTGTCTCCTTTTTAAGGAGACAATTCAGCTCATAACAAGAGGCAAATCCAAGACCCAACTACATGATTCTTCTGTATCACTAAAAACTTGGCTGCATTATCTGTTATAGATGCAGACCTGTTGGTTAGAATCAGGCTCTCTCCAGTGTTCATCCTTTTCCTGTTAAAGAGTAACTTCCTTGACCAGGGATACAAGGAGAAAGAACTGAGCAAGCCTACATGCTCCATCCCCTCCTTTCATTTGCATCTCCCTGCCAGGCAGCGAGAGAACTTCCTGGTCCCTCCCCTCCTCCCAGGGAGTCTCTGGGTCCAGATAAGAAGGACCCTAGGCTCTGAGGGATATCCTACTACTCAGCTGTGCCATTCAGGGCACAAAATCAGCCATAACCCATAAATGAATGGGTGTGGCTGCATTCCAGGAAGAATTTATTACAGAAACAGGCAGGCGGGCTGGGCTAGTCTGTCAACTCCTGCCTTAGAACATTATATACGTTACTGGATTTGTATAATTTCAGTTGATACTACACTCGGCAGAATTTAAGTAAAATCAGGGCCACCTGGGAAAGTGACAATCACTCTCTTGTTAAGAAAAGCCCAAGAGCCACACCTCTCTATTTTTCTTAGCCATAACTATGAATGGATATATACAAGAATATTTACAGGAACAACCATTTTAAAGGGCATTTAAAGTAAATTTCTGTTCCTTGCTTCCTTTTCCTTTTTACTGACCACATTGCCTCCAGCTCTGGTTTCTAATTTCTTTCCTCATTAAAAGTCCTGTCAACCTACCCAAGAATAAAGTTGTTCCTTTAAAAATACCCATCTCATAAAACCCTGTGCCCGGAAGGCATAAGATAAATAGAATGGTTCATGAAATCCCCCTCCAAATAACAGACTTATGAGAAATAAGCCTGAACTTTTATTTCAAATCGCTCCAAACAAATCATCTTCAAACCTGAGGTGAGAGTCCTCAGTATGGGTTTTGCAGCATCACCCCCTGGGCAAACACTCCACATATCTAGAGGTGCATTTAAAACATATCTCATCCTTTTGTTATATCCGGGTACAGATCATCAGAAAGATTAGGTCACATGATTGTGTCCTATTTCCACAGGGAACCTTAGCAGAGATGGCTATGGAATACCACCTGTTATTGCAAATCAAAGTCAACTGGCACAAATTGGGGAGGCCACAGGGAAGTCTTGCTTGTATGTATCAGGATGCTGTTGTGGTACTACTACCAATAGGTAGGAAAAATGGTAATTATTCAGAGTAAGTAACAGCCCAATGCTTGTTAATAAGGGGTGAGCATTTATAGAGACAGATGTGAATACTAAAGAATGTTGGGCTGTTGCTCAAAAGAATGTTGTAGCTGGAAAACACTCATGATATATTGTTAAATGAAAAAAATATATATGTATGTATATATACATGTGCATGCATACACACACACACACACACACACACGAGCTCCCCAGGTGGTGGTACTGGTAAAGAATCCACCTGCCAATGCAGGAGACATAAGATATAGCACTTTGATCCGTGGGTCGGGAAGACTCCCTGGGGGAGGAAATGGTAGCCCACTCTAGTATTCTTGCCAGGAGGATCCCATGGACAGAGGAACCTGGTGGGCTATAGTTCATGGGGTCACAAAGAGTCAAACGCAACTGAGCAACACATATATGTGTGTGTTCGTGTGTGTGTGTGTGTACATATGCATACATCACCTATATGTATACATGTATACATGTATACAGAGAGGTCATTTTGATCAAAACTGTACAGGTCATTGAATTCACAATAAATATATATGAGTACATTTATTCATGCATCTTTTCATCTCAGATGTACTGATTATCTCTAGACATTTTAGTCAATGTTTAGAAAATAGATGCTATTTACAACAGCTTCCTCTGGGAAGTACATTTAAAAAGCTTGTGTGGGTTGGGAAGGGAATTTCATCTTTCTGCTCTATGCATCTTATGTTTGATCTTCTTGGAACAATCATATTTGTATTTTTAAAGAAAAAAATTAAGCCATCCACTCTAGGAGAAAAAAAAAAACTTTGAAAATGCTTTCAATAGCATTCTTTATTGTTCTAAAAATTACAAATGCTTCCTGTTTGGAAAACAAACAAACAAACAAAGTAAAGTCAACATTTACCCTAACTCTCTACAGTACCCACTCAGGACTCCAGGGGCATCTGCTGTCAACAGTTCAGGATGTGTCTCAAAGGTCTTGGTTTTATTTTAATTTATTTATTTTTAATTAGGGGATAGGTGCTTTGCAATATTGTGTTGATTTCCGCCATACATGAACATGAATCAGCCCTCCCACCCCCCATCAATTCCACTCCTCTAGGTTGTCACAGAGCACTAGTTTGAGTTTCCTGAACTGAAGGCCTGCTTTTAATTATATCAGATGATGTTCCTTGGGAGAGACCAACTTCCTGAAGCTACAGACAAACTTGGTCCTAAGAGTCTTGGCTCCACAGCCGAGAGGGAAGAGAGAGTAGCTGCCCTGTGTTCTACACGCCCTCAAGCCTGGTCAAGAGGATGTAGCATCTTTGGGTGTCACTGAAGGTGGTTCCCACCAGGCTGAGACCGTTCCCATCAGGCTGAGATGGTTCGCAGAAACCTGAGTGAGCTCAGTCGCTAAGGGACATCAACAGGGAAAAGGCAGGCGATACCCAGACAAGCTCTCATATTACAAGCCTTTGAATTATGGCTGGCCGTGGTGAGGTGTGTTTCAAGCAAAGATAAGGAATGGGAAATGTGTTCACAGTTCCACGTTCTGCTCATTTGGAACTGGAGAACTGACACAAGAAAGAACTCAAAGCATTGAAGGAAATGGACCCTCAGCCTAAAACTGTGCCTAGGGCAGACAGATGACTGCTTGAGAAACATATTCTTGTCACATGAAAGACAAAATTCTGGGGTGTGACATGGGAGTTGAATTTAGGGATTCTCACTGAGTCATCATGTGGAAACACAGAAATGGCAAAGGGGCCACACTCCACTCCAGAAAGAAGCCCAGGAATAAGGTGAGGTGGAAGCCACAAACACACACACACACGGATGTAAACACACACACGTGCGTGTGGACACACAACCGAGTTCAAAATCATACATTTCCTCCATGTTCAGCCCTCTCACAAGACTGAAATGAAGCAAGTTTGGGGAATAATTTGATAAGAATGGACTTTCTTTTCTGGAGGAGTTTACCTCTCAGGTCCTACCCGAACAGATTCAGAATAACAGCTACACTGATTAAAAAATATCTTTACTTGGCTCATACTGATTTTTGTTTTATTACAAGAGCATTTTCCTCTGAGTCTAAATCTTAGCCCAAACTTAATTTTGATCATTGATGGGACTGTCACATTTTCAATCCATGTAGGATGCAAAAGGAATAGCCTTTGTTGTCAGATTCACATATTCAGCTAAATAAGGAAGAAATTCTACTAGCTCCTTCACGATATCACTTTCCATGTTCTTGACTATGTCTAGTTTTCTACTATAATTTCTTAGATATCAGTATTATGGGATTTAAGAAACATATTTTCCACAAATGTTGGACAGATTGTCCCATCACTGTACTCATCAAAACTTGTTTGTTTGTTTCAAATGCAACATTGATTCAGACTAGCTTAAGCAAAAAGGGATCCCTTGGATCATATGAGTGAAAAACCTAAGAATAACTCTGGATTTTGGCAGAGTGATTTTCAGGAGCTTGACCATGAGTCCTAGTGCTACTGGGCTTTCTATAGCATTGGTCAGGCTCTCAGAGAAGCACAGATAGTGCCAACAATTTCAGTCTAAACAGGCTCAGTTACCAACAATTTTGATTCATTTTCTGAGAATGAGTCTTCCTGTCTGGATTTGAGTTACATGCTCATCTCTCCTGGCCAATCCCTTTGTCTGTGAGATGAAGCTTTGACAATTGGGTAGGATTACATTACATACCCAACTCTAGAACTAGGCAAGGACTTGCTCCCTGTAAGCATGAGAGGGGGAAGGTGATGGGAGAGGTGGTTCTTTAAGTAAAATATAGGCCTCTTTTCCAGTAGTCATGTATGGATGTGAGAGTCGGACCGAGTGATTGATGCTTTTTTTTTTTTTTCCAAAAGAATTGAACATTTAATTCAGTACGATCACAGATCATTGATACAATGATACTTAATTATCTATTTAAGCAAGGTGACAGTAGCAGATATTAAAGGGAAATACAGAAGTTTACCTTAAAAGTTAGTGCTTGTAATGTAAAGATATTTGGGTTTCTCTGTAAACAAGTTTTGTGCCACATTGGAAAATTTAACGAGGATAAATATGCTTCTAGAAATGATTGATGCTTTTAAACTGTGGTGCTGAAGAAGAATCTTGAGAGTCCTTTGGACTACAAAGAGATCAAACCTATCAATCCTAAAGGAAGTCAACCCTGACTAGTCATTGGAAAGACAGATGCTGAAGCTGAAGCTCCAATCCTTTGGCCACCTGATGCAAAGAGTCAACTCATTGGAAAACACCCTGATGCTGGGAAAGACAGAGGGAAGGAGGAGAAGAGGGAAGCATAGGATAAGATGGTTGGATGGCATCATTGAGTCAAAGGCCATGAGTTTGAGCAGACTCTGGGAGTTGATGAAGGACAGAGAAGCCAGGTGTGCTGCGGTCCATGGGGTCACAAAGAGTTGGACACAACTTGTGACTGAACAACAGCAACCAGAGGGAGAATAAACGGTTGGTAGAAAAGGTGAAAACAACAGCTACTTTGAAATAAGTAACTACATGCAGAATTGATCTACCCTCATGGACAGAGGAGCTTGCAGGCTACAGTCCATGAGGTCACAAAAGAGTCAGATGTGACTTGGCAACTAAATAACAACAACATCAAGTCAATAACCAAAATCCTCTCTGAGAACCACTGTTAGTTGTGAATTCTACTGAAATCCCAGCAAGACATTCAAAAGAGGCTCTAGAGCTGTGCGGTACAAGATGATAGCTACTAGTCATGTGTGGCTATTTAAATTTTAACTAATCAAAATTAGATAAAATTTAAAATGTCATTCCTTGGTAGCAGTAGCATGAGTTCCAAAACTCAGCTTGAACATGGTTAGTGGGTATCTTATTACACAGCGAAGATGTAGAAATCTGCATTATTGCAGAAACTTCTACCAAATTGGAGTATTTTCTCCTCCACCCCAAAATCTAAAAAAAAAAGAAAAGAAAAAACAAAGGATATTTGACTGGTTTTGGAAGTGCCTAACGATGATGCGATCACTGACCTAGAGCCAGACATCCTGGAATATGAAGTCAAGTGGGCCTTAGAAAGCATCACTACGAACAAAGCTAGTGGAGGTGATAGAATTCCAGTTCAGCTATTCCAAATCCTGAAAGATGATGCTGTGAAAGTGCTGCACTCAATATGCCAGCACATTGGGAAAACTCAGCAGTGGCCACAGGACTGGAAAAGGGCAGTTTTCATTCCAATCCCAAAGAAAGACAATGCCAAAGAATGCTCAAACTACCACACAATTGCACTCATCTCACACACTAGTAAAGTAATGCTCAAAACTCTCCAAGCCAGGCTTCAGCAACATGTGAACTGTGAACTTCCTGATGTTCAAGCTGGTTTTAGAAAAGGCAGAGGAACCAGAGATCAAATTGCCAACATCTGCTGGATCATCAAAAAAGCAAGAGAGTTCCAGAAAAACATCTAATTCTGCTTTATTGACTATGCCAAAGCCTTTGACTGTGTGGATCACAATAAACTGTGGAAAATTCTGAAAGAGATGGGAATACCAGACCACCTGACCTGCCTCTTGAGAAATCTGTATGCAGGTCAGGAAGCAACAGTTAGAACTGGACATGGAACAACAGACGGGTTCCAAATAGGAAAAGGAGTACGTCAAGGCTGTATATTGTCACCCTGCTTATTTAACTTATATGCAGAGTACATCATGAGAAACGCTGGACTGGAAAAAGCACAAGCTGGAATCAAAATTGCCAGGAGAAATATCAATCACCTCAGATATGCAGATGGCACCACCCTTATGGCAGAAAGTGAAGAGGAACCAAAAAGCCTCTTCATGAAGGTGAAAGTGGAGAGTGAAAAAGTTGGCTTAAAGCTCAACATTCAGAAAACGAAGATCATGGCATCCAGTCCCATCACTTCATGGGAAATAGATGGGGAAACAGTGGAAACAGTGTCAGACTTTATTTTGGGGGGCTCCAAAATCACTGCAGATGGTGACTTCAGCCATGAAATTAAAAGACGCTTACTCCTTGGAAGGAAAGTTATGACCAACCTAGATAGCATATTCAAAAGCAGAGACATTGCTTTGCCAACAAAGGTCCGTGTAGTCAAGGCTATGGTTTTTCCTGTGGTCATGTATGGATGTGAGAGTTGGACTGGAAGAAGGCTGAGCACTGAAGAATTGATGCTTTTGAACTGTGGTGTTGGAGAAGACTCTTGAGAGTCCCTTGGACTGCAAGGAGATCCAACCAGTCCATTCTGAAGGAGATCAGCCCTGGGATTTATTTGGAAGGAATGATGCTAAAGCTGAAACTCCAGTACTTTGGCCACCTCATGCGAAGGTTTGACTCATTGGAAAAGCTCTGATGCTGGGAGGGATTGGGGGCAGGAGGAGAAGGGGACGACAGAAAATCAGATGGCTGGATGGCATCACTGACTCGATGGACATGAGTCTGAATGAACTCTGAGAGTTGGTGATGGACAGGGAGGCCTGGAGTGCTGCGATTCATGGGGTCGCAAAGAGTAGGACACGATTGAGTGACTGAACTTAACTGAACTGAATGACCTTTGACTTCCCTGGTGGCTCAGACGGTAAAGCGTCTGTCTACAATGTGAGAGACCTGGGTTTGATTCCTGGGTTGGGAAGATTCCCTGGAGAAGGAAATGGCAACCCACTCCAGTACCTCTTGCCTTGAAAATCCCATGGATGGAGGAGCTTGGTGCAAGCTACTATCCATGGGGTTGCAAAGAGTCGGACACGACTGAGTGACTTCACTTTCACTTTAATGACCTTTGAGAAGGAAATGGCACCCTACTCCAGTACTTTTGCCTGGAAAATCCAATGGGCGGAGGAGCCTGGTGGGCCGCAGTCCATGGGGTCACTAGGAGTTGGACACAACTGAGCGACTTCACTTTCACTTTTCACTTTCACGCATTGGAGAAGTAAATGGAAACCCACTCCAGTGTTCTTGCCTGGAGAATCCCAGGGACGGGGGAGCCTGGTGGGCTGCCATCTATGGGGTCGCACAGAGTTGGACACGACTGAAGCAACTTAGCAGCAGCAGCAGCAAAGGTCCTGTAGGCTGTGAGACTATAATTCTAACAGTTACGGTGAAAACAAAAACAAATGCTCAAGTGGGTCAAAATTATGTTTTTCCCTGAACATTATACAAAATTAAAAAGGAAGAATTATTTGTTTTCTCCAACAGAAAGAGACAAAGAGCATGTATAAAAGCAAAGACAACGAAGGGATAACTAAATCAAGTGTCTGTTGCACTGAAAGGCTCCTATTTCTTTTTTATTTTTTTCCCCATTTGAAATTTTGCAGTAATAATTATAGTTACACATAGACTTCTGACAGGCAGTACTTACTCTGTTTTCTCTCCAGTGGTTGATGGAATGAATTTAGTTGTGTGCAGAGTTGAGTTGAGGTATATGTGATGTCTGGAACCAAATGCAAGCCTCAGCATATAGAATCCTGACTGCTCTGGTCTCTGCTTGTCCCTCTGACATTCAGTCTCTCCTCTCCACTTGCATCACAGGCTTAATTAAGTGCGTCAGTGCCCTTTTACTTGCTGCTGTATCAGCCTAGAACACACTTCCAAGATTCCTTCTTATGTGCTAGCTCTGTTTAAGGTTCACATCATTGGAAAACCTTTTCTGATCACCTCAGCCAACACACACATTATTATTCTCCACCTCAATATCCCATCTGTTTATTTATGATACTTACAATCTCTGCTTTATTTACTTCTTTTGTTCCTGCCAGATCCAAGTAGAATGGAAGTTCCACAGGGGCAGAGACCATGTGTGTCTTATTCCCCATGAGTGTCCCAAAGGTGAGTAGACATTCAATGAGTATTTGTGGGATAAACAAATAAGTGGATGAGAAACAGAGTCAGAGAAAACACTGTGGGACTGTGCTCAGCAATCTGGCCTGCCATACCTGTCAGTGACAGGAACTAAGAAATACACCACCAGGCATTGCCTGATACCATCACCATCAGGAGATACAGAACTCAGACGAAGTATGTTCCATTTTCCCTCCAGGATGAGCCATTTCCAAAAGGGCTGCATGGGGTCACTGATGCACAGCAAGGATAAAAGTAGGTGAATTCGAATGCTCTCATGTCTTGCTTAATTTGTACCACTCTGCCTGTGCTCAGTCACTACGTCATGTCCAACTCTTTGCGACCCCATGAACTATAGCCTGTCAGGCTCCTCTGTCCACAGGAGTTTTCCAGGCAACCATACTGGAGTGGGTTGCCATTTCCTCCACCAGGGGATCTTCCTGACCCAGGAATTGAACCTATGAACCCGTGTCTCCTGCGTTGGTAGGCAGATTTTTTTTTTTTTTAACCTCTGAGCCACCTGGGAAGCCTCCAACTTGTACTCTAGCTCCTGTTATTTTAAAACAAGATGAAGAGTTAAGGTGCTTTAGTAGAGGATTTAGGGTATCCAGAGCTTAAGTTGACTAGGGAACTTCCCCTCCCCAGATGTGAAGACTGGGATGCAGGAGAAATGCATAGAAATTGTAGATTCCATTATGAGGGATTCTGATGGCCTATCGTCCTTCACGGCATCCAGACAGTGATACCAACCTGCTATCTCATTCTCCTGGTGGCCACTGTAAAGAAACTTACTGATTCATCTTTGTTCAGATCACACTGTTATCTGGAACTACAGGGTATATCCAAACACTTGCTTGGTTTCCTGAGCATAGTAGACACTCAAATACACAAATTACATGCATGAATTTCAGAAGATTTTTACAAATGGCAGCCAAAGAGAATTTGCCATGCTCACACATTGTGGTGCACACATAATTAAACATTTAATATTTGTTAGCAATCTGTCAGGTGTTTTTGGAATGATAAAGTTACTATTGGGTCATTAGTCACTCAGTCATGTCAGGCTCTTTGCGACCCCACAGACTGCAGACCACCAGGCTCCTCTGCCCATGGAATTCTCCAGGGAAGAATACTGGAGTGGGTAGCCATTCTCTTCTCCAGGAGATTGTCCTGACCCAGGTATCAAACCTGGGTCTCCTGCATTGAAGGCGGATTCTTAACCTTCTGAGCCACCAGGGAAGCCCCACTATCGGTGAACACTGGCAAATATTCCTAATATAAAGGAGATTCTAAAATAGACCTGAAACTTTGACAGGAAGCCAATCAGAAAGGGAAATACATGATTGATAAGGCACTAGAAAGTAAATGGCTGCTGATGACTGGTGGTTAACTATAGTTCATTTACCAAGAAAGTTACTCCAAGCTAAGATCATTTCATCTGTTGCTAGAATCCTAAGTCAGTCAGGCAATAGGAGAGGCCAGAAATCCCATATCTGTCTTTATGTTTGTGAAAACTCCAGGAATAAGAGAGACATGTGGGGCTGGCTAAAGATACTAATTTTTATTTATTTATTTATTTATTTATTTTGCCAGCTGAATGACTACCAAAAAGTGCAGATTAAATGGTCTGGGAAGCACCAGGAAGGTGATCACTGCTGATGAGCTTTAGGTCTCCACCCTGACTCCATTGAGATCAGTGGTTTTACCAATGACTCTGCTTCTTACTAACAAGAGTCAATTGTAATAAACCATCAACTGATCAATTCATTTTTCAACTAATAGTTACTAAACAGTTTTCATGTGATATACATTAAGCTGAGGGTCTTGGGTTAACCAAGACAAATGGGACCATTTGTGCCTTAAAGGAGCTCAGTTTAGGGGTGAAGAAAAAAAGTAATCTGACATTTCTGTAAGTCTTCAGAACATAGTCCTACTCTATTTTAGGGACTTGATAAGTACCTGGAGAGTGAGCATGGCATGGTTTATCCGACGTCTTTCTACTGGACATCTGTGTGCACTTTCCTCTCCTCCTCCACCTCCTGTTAGAAAGCTCTTCCTTACCCATCAGCTGCCAGCTTAGATGTCATCTTTTTCAGAAAATCTTTTTTGGACTCACTCTACATCCACGTCTGTCAAGGAAGTGCACCCTTCTCTATATGTCCTAGGTGGCTACGACCCTGGTAACGTGTTATTTTACTCTGCAATAGCATTTTTTATTTCCTCTCTTCCTGATTAGTCTATATGCCCCTTGGGTTTAGGGTCTGTGCCTCATTGATATTGTCTCTCTAGAATTCAACCTAGTATGGGGCCACTTACAGAGACTTTAAATATATCATTTAAAACCAAGTTTAATGGTGTTCTGGCACTGGGACTGAATCTCAAAAACTTTCACAGTTTCTTCTAAGATTTTTTTTTGAGGGCAATTAAACATAGTAGCCTAGGATTTCAGCTTCTAAACAAATGTGTTTGGAGCAAGAATGCGTAAAAAGCCCATTCTGGTGAAAGTGAAAGTCACTCAGTTATGTCCAACTCTTTGCGACCTCATGAACTTTACAGTCCATGGAATTCTCCAGGCCAAAATACTGGAGTGGGTAACCTTTCCCTTTTCCAGGGGATCTTCCCAATCCAGGGATCAAATCCAGGTTTCCTGCATTGCAGGCGGATTCTTTACCAGCTGAGCCACAAAGGAAGCCCAAGAATACTGGAGGGGGTAGCCTATCCCTTCTCCAGAGGATCTTCCCAACCCAGGAATTGAACCAGGTTCTCCTGCACTACAGACAGATTCTTTACCAACTGAGCTATCAAGGAAGCCCCTACTGGTGAGTCATGCTGCTGCTGCTGCTGCCAAGTCGCTTCAGTCGTGTCCGACTCTGTGCGACCCCATAGACGGCAGCCCACCAGGCTCCCTGTCCCTGGGATTCTCCAGGCAAGAACACTGGAGTGGGTGGTGAGTCATGAACTAATCCCCAAATTTAAACCTTTCCTTTTTGTTCTTATGGAAAATAATCTGTGATTCCACTGTGTGTGTCATTACGTTCAATTAGATACTGTTTACTAAAACTTAGGTTCTAAGTGCATTAGTAAGCTTGCTAAACATTTGTGATACAAAACCCAGGATTAATACGTTGCCAGTGCCTGCTCAGTGGCTCAGTCGTGTCTGACTCTTTTGTGACTCCATGGGCTATAGCCCACCAGGCTTCTCTATGAAATTTCCCAAGCAAGAATACTGGAGTGGGTTGCCCTCCTTTAGGGGATCTTCCTGACCCAGGGATCAAACCTAGGTCTCCTGTATTACAGGCAGATTCTTTATTATCTGAGCCACGAGGGAAGCCCATACATGTAAAATAGATAACCAGTAAGAAGCTGCTGTATAGTATAGGGAACTCTACTTGATATTCTCTAATGATCTATATGGGGAAACAATAGAAAAAAGAATAGATACATGTATATGTATAACTGATTCCCTATGTTCTACAGCAGAAACCAAAACAACACTGTAAATCAACTATACACCAATAGAACTTTTTTAAAAAAAGAATATATCCATAAACCAAGCACAGTTTAGCATAAGAGATGCAAATGCTAAATTAAAGCACACTACAGAAGAGTTTCCTAAGCATATATAAATAACCTTTCAGACAAAAATTTCTTAACCAAATATTCCCGTGTCAGTTCTCTGAAATCACGTATCTCTTGGGACTGATTAAATAGATTAGTTTTTTCCCAATTACCTGGGCTTCAAATTAATCGCTCTTTTGCCTCCCTTACTTCTAAAATGAAGTGCAGATCCACCATTTATGATGTGATGAAAGTCATCATGATGAATATATTTTTAAGATCTTGTCAGATGTGCTTGTGCTGATTTTTAATAATAGCTCCCAACTAATCAATAGATAATTTAATTTGAAAATGTGAAGCTGTAAACTTTAATGCTCTGTTTGGTATTTTCTTATTAATTGGAAAGATGGCAAGTCAGCTTTTAGGCAGAGAGCTAGGGATGCATATCCATTAAAATCATATCTTGAGGGACTTCCCTGGTAATCCACTGGTTAAGACTTCAACTTCCAGCAGCGGGTATGGGTTTGATCCCTAGTTGGAGAGCTAAGATCCCACACAACCCAGGGCCAGAAAACCAAAAAGCATAAAGCAAAAGCAATATTGTAACAAATTCAATAAAGACTTTAATAATGGTCCACATCAAAAAATAAAACAAAATAAGTTCTTGAAGGTTCTGTGGCTGAAGGCAGAGTGCGCTCCCAAGGACCACACTCTGTAGACTTGGTCTTCAGTGGGAATCTTTGATCCTCCTCCATTCAAGTGACTGAGATCATCTCTGTGTCACATGCCAAGGCTCTGAGTTACTCTAAAAGCTCTCCTTCCCAATGTATACATATTCTTAATTTGGCTATGCTGGGACTTAGTTGTGGCATGCAAAATCTAGTTCCATGACCTGTGATAGAACCTGAGCACCCTGCATTGGGAGTGTGGAGTCTTAACCACTGGACCACCAGGGGAGTCCCTAGTAGTTTTTTTATAACCTAAACAGGTTTTTATAACCAAACCCTGCAGAGAAAGACAGGGCTTTCTACTCCAATGCATAATCTTATCTTGTTTTACCCAAATCAATCAATAAGGCCATGGTTGTAACAGGCTAGTGTAGAACTGTATTGAATGCTAAGTTGTCCAGTGAACTGATCATTCCTTCTAAAACCATTTGCATTTGTACGTGCCACCTAATCCAGCAGGATTGTTGCTATCACTGTATTTAAGGATTTGTTTTAAATGCATACATTTCCTTGGTATCAAAAATAACACAGGTTATAACTGCAAGACGCAAAAGATGGATAATTTGGCAAAGTCTTCCCTTTGACTCGAAAACACTCCACAATGTTATAATTATGGACATGTGTCATTTTATGTTTATGCTAACCCATAGACTGTACAACACCAAGAGTGAACTCTAATGTAAATTATGGACTTTGAGTGATTATGACATCAGTGTGGTTTCCTCAGTTGTCAAAAATGCACCACTGTCATGGGAGATGCTGATAGTGGGGGAGGGTATGCATGTGGTGGGGACAGGGTATACAAGGGAAATCTCTATAATTGGCCTTTCAACTTTAAACCTAAAACTGCAAATGGAGCTTAAAATGCAAACAAAAAAAAGTACCTAAAAATATAATACACTTCAACTCCTGACTCCTCTTTCACCTTTATATACAACAGAAAAGTAGGGACAAATATTAATGCTAATGCTATCTTCTGGGCTTCCCTGGTGGCTCAGCAGTAAAGAATCCACTTGCAATACCAGAGACTCGTGTTCAATGCTGTGTCGGGAAGATCCCCTGGAGTAGGAAATGGCAACCCACTCCAGTATTTTTGCTCGGGAAAGCCCATGGACAGAGGAGCCTGGTAGGCTACAGGCCATGCGATCTCAAAGAGTTGGACACGACTGAATGTGCATGAACATACAAAAACCAGCCTGTAATGGGTCATGGCCAAAGCTTTGTACATATTGCTTAGCATAAATTTAGTCAAGGCAAGGGACTGTACATGCTAAGTCTATAAAAGGCTACTATCAAAGTTGAAATTTAACCAAAGGCGAAGACAAAGTGAAAATAGATGACGATTCATATAAAATCCTGCATGAAAAAGAAGAGAGCCTACCACAGATATCCAGACTCAAACCCCAAGAACGAAAATGACAGCAACAGTCAGGTGGGCAGAAGCGGAAGGCAAAAACACGTGCACACAGGTGCACAAACACACACACACGCACACACGCACACACACACACACACAGGGGACCAGCATACCTTGAAATGAAGCCAGTTGTATTGCAAATTAACTGGCAAGACAGAGGTAAGTGATATGAAACTGCTGACTCTACTACATTTCAACTTCCCTTCCAGAGAATCTAATCACATTCTTCGTCTCATAGCAGAAAACTAACCACCAAGAAAGAGAAGACCTGTTCTTGTGATAATTTGATCAACTCATTGTACAAAGGGATACAAGTTAAAGATCCATTTTCTATTTTAAACATCGCAGGTTCTTCCTCTTTCTGAACACTTCCCCTTCCCTCTCTGAGCTCCTATCACCACCCAGTCCATAAATTTTACTAGGAAAAGGTTTCTTATCTCATTAGGGTAAAACACATTATCTGGAATCTTTCTTATTTCTAAGATGATGTCACCTTGTGCCCCCACCACAAGTGTTTAAATGCCTGTAAGGGGCTCCCCCGGTGGCTCAGATGGTAAATAATCTGCCTGCAATGCAGGAAACACAGGTTTGATCCCTGGGTTGGGATGATCCCCTGGAGGAGGAAAAGTCAAACCACTTCAGTATTCTTGCCTGGAAAATCCCATGGACAGAGGAGACACGGTCCACGGAGTCCAACAAAGAGTTGGACAGGACTGAACGACTGAGCACGCAGCACATAATCAGACTCCCTGACAGCTGATGTAAACTTTCATGCAGAATTTCCTTCCTTTCAATTAAGAATGACTAGAGGGATGGTGTGTCTGGCTACTGATGCATTTTAGGATCAAGAATGTGTTGCAGTTGCTTGGTACAATTTGAGGATATTCCGGGACAAGGATGTGTGCTGTTTTGAATGATATTTAAATTGCTCTAATATATTCCAGGCTGGACTCCCATGTCAATTCATCAGTGCCAAGGCTCTGCCTAACATTTTGCTACAAACTGGGTTCAATTGTAATTTGTCAACCCCAGCACCCGTTGCTATGACAAATAGCTTCGGTCTGGTTAATCTTTTGAACATAATAGCATTCTGCTACTTTGATAAATCTATTATGTTGTGGTTTACATATGCTTTGGGGAAAATTTTTATTGGGACATTTTACACTAAATTATCTCTAGTCTACACTAACAAAACAAGTGGAGGAGCTGATGTTGATGGTAGCTTCTGGGGTCTCAAGAATGCCAATTTTTCTTGGATCTCAAGCCCTGCAAGGGGGTGGTGAAGAGCACAGGCTTTAGTGTCAAACTACATAGTTTTTTTTTTTTTTTTCTTAAAGATCTGTTAATACTTTATTAGTATTTTCTGGATGGACAAAATATAATGCAAACCAAATAAAATGTTTAATCTTCTTTTTAGTTCAATAAAAACCACTGACATTCTGACAGCTGTTTCTTCTTTGTTAAAGAATTATTGATAAAACAGTTAGACACATGGTTGACACTTACTGTATAATGATATGCACATATTATCTTTTAACAATCGTAATCCTAAAATGTGTTCTTTATATTTTCCCCTTGTAATGGAGGAGCCATGCTCCTATAAGCAAAATTTACTAATAACAAAATAATTTTACAGGGAGTGACAAGAAGACTTTTAAAATAAGTCCTTAAATAAAAGGATGTAGCAACAACAGAATATAAGTTGTTGGGTTAAGAAGACAATTTAAACTAGACCCATAAACCAGATAGTTTTAAATCACAGATCCATATCAACTTACCTGCGTCTTTTCCCCAACTTTCTAAGCCCTGGTTTTTGGTTGTTTTCTCTTTAATGAAATAAACAGAATAATTTAAACAGTGCTTCAAAAATGGGAGGGTACAGGCTCAAGAGGGAGGGGATATATGTACACATATACATATAGCTGATTCATGTTGTTGTACAGCAGAAGTTAACACATCATAAAGTAATTATCTTCCAAGTTAAAAATAAATAAATAATTTTAAAAACATAAATGGTTTCTGAAAACAAATGGGAGGGTTCAGAGTGATCATTCATAAAAAGTACACATTAAAAAGAACCAATACGCTCAGTGTGTGGCTCCAGGTTTTACATAAAACCTCTGACACAGAATTGCCAAGATAGTACATTTTTCACAACGGCTTAAAGAAGTTTAGATTTTGGGAGGTGTCGACTGTGGATGCCACAATACATAAAACTCGCAGAGCAGGCCTGCTGCAGGCGGAGGCGGCTGGGTCCCCAGGGACTGTTCCCTCGGAAGGACCTCTCCATGCACTGTCATCCAAACCAGGCTGATAGGATTGCCGAAGTGGGCACTTACTGACCTCAGCTCCCCATTTGGAACTGGCTGTAAATTGCCCCTCTCGGTCTTAACACACAGGATGTTTCTACTTGGGGAAAGTGCATCAGCTGCAGTTTTCAGGAATGCATCCTCAAAAAGTCAATTTCACCTTTTGGCAGTTCTGAAAGCATCCCGATTACTTTACGGGCAATAGCTCTGAATAAGGGGACTGGTCATAAGAAGGTTGGGGGGTATGGCAAGAGAAAGAGCTTCAAGGAGTGACAAGCAGTTATTTTTAATAAGGGGAAAGTGACAGGACAGGAAGAGAATTCTCCTGTAATATATCTAAAGCAGAGTGATTAAAAGTTCGTGTGTGTGTCTTTTTCTTTTTTTTTTAAGTTCTAATTCCTTACAGAGACAAGAGCCATGGTACTCCACGATAAAAAATTGAAACAACACGATGCCCCGCTGACTTAGAGATAAATGAAACATCAAAACTCCAGTAAATATTTAAGGCGTTCTGACAGGCTTTCTTGGCATTAAAACATTCCATTTCCTGCTTTTCTCCTCTCTCTGCATCTCTCTGACTTTCTCTGTCTTCCTGAATCTCTCTTGCTCTCTGAATCTCTCTCTGACTTACTCTGTCTCTCTGAATCTCGCCCAAAGCACCACCTCTATAAAAACATGGAAACTTACATTACATACATATATAAAATACATAAACTTACATATGTAAAATACACAGCCAATGGGAATTTGCTGTATGACTCAGGGAACTCAAATGGGGGCTCTGTGTCAAACTAGTGGGGTGGTATGGGAAGGGAAAAGGGAGTGAGGTTCAAGGGGGAGGGGACATATATATGTACACTCATGGCTGATTCATGTTGGTGTTTGACAGAAAACAACGAAATTCTGCAAAGCAATTATCCTTCAATTAAAAAATAAATTAATTTTTAAAAATGTACTCCCTAAATATTCACTGCTATGCAATCAATGGAAAAAGATAATTGAGGCCAATTTGCAGAGGGCAATTGTCTGTGTGAATTAATGTTGAGGAGGGCACAAACAGTGTTTTAGTTTTCCTCATAAAAAAACAGCTGAAATTATAAATAAACCACCAGGAAAGGACTTCAGATGCTAAATCCTCCACGGCAGGTTTTGAAATATAATTCTCAAGATGGCTTTGCCTTCACAAATAAACTTGACTCCAATCTATACAAACTTTTTTTTTTCTTTCAGAAAGATAATTATACCCAGCACCACTTAAGCAGTTAGGATGGAGGCTCTTGAGTTGAGGGTGGGAGAGGAATCAGCAAAGCATTTCTGGAACTTGCTCAAAATAAACCAGGTGAACATTCTGATTGGAAACCCGAAGCAGAGGCCCTTGTATCACTGGAGCTGCCAAGAGCTGAGTCTGGCAATCAGTTTATATTCAAAAGAAAATACTATCATGGTACAAGGTGAAATGATCTGTGGGCACATACTTCAGAATAGTTAGGTACAATCGTGGGTGTCTTTATTTTTTATTCTGAAGAGGGATATGTGTCCAGTATATACGACCCGACAGTCACAGGGTCCCAGATGATAAGTGAGCTCCAAGAAGGCATGCGAAGGAACACCCAGCTCCTCAAGGAGCCAGGCTCCTCCCCGTCAGTAATTAAGCATTCAGACCAGTAAACAGCTTGCTTGGAATGATTTTATGACAAATGACCGAGAGTATATCAACCGGAAAACTCAGCTCGGCAAAAAAATCCCTCAAGCCCAGGAAGCTCAATCAATGCAGAGCAGACAGCAGCCCGGATGGCAGCAGCATCCTCTCACCCTGAACCGCATAAACCCAAAGAGGCCAGAACTGCTTCACTGGCTCTGACACAGAGAAGGAGGGAAGGGGGTGGGGGAGGCTCAGGGCGGAAGGAAGGGAAGAGAAGGAAGATAAGAAACGCTTGTCTCAGTAGTGGGGCTGCTCTATTTTTAGTTTCTTAAGGAACATCCATACTGCTCTCCACAGTGGCTGACAACCCTCAGAATGAGAGAAAATATTTGCAAACAAAGAAACGTGCAAAGGATTCATGTCCAAAATATACAAACAGTTCATGGAGCTCAATATATATATTTTTTTTTAATTCAATTAAAAAAAGTGGGCAGAAGACCTAAATAGACATCTCTCCAAAGAAAACATACAGATGGCCGAGAAGCACATAAAAAGATGCCAAACATCACTGATTATTAGAGACATGTAAATCAAAACTGAAACATGGTATCACCTCACATGGATCAGAATGACCGTTATAAAAAAAATCTATAAACATGCTGGAGAGCATGTGGTGAAAAAGGGACTCTCTTGCACTGTTGGAGGGAATGTAACTATGTAACGAGTTGGAAGATTGCATTGACATATAAACACTGCTGCTAAGTCACTTCAGTCGTGTCCGACTCTGTGTGACCCCATAGATGGCAGCCCACCAGGCTCCCCCGTCCCTGGGATTCTCCAGGCTAGAACACTGGAGTGGGTTGCCATTTCCTTCTCCAATGCATGAAAGTGAAAAGTGAAAGTGAAGTCGCTCAGTCGTGTCCGACTCTTAGCAACCCCCTGGACTGCAACCCACCAGGCTCCTTCATCCATGGGATTTTCCAGGCAAGAGTACTGGAGTGGGGTGCCATCGCCTTCTCCGATATATACACTACCATGTGTAAAATAGCCAGCTAGCGTGAAGCTACGATATAACACAGAGCGCTCAGCTCAGTGTTCTGTAATGACCCAGAGTGGTGGGATGAGGGGATGGGAGGGGGGCCCAAGGGGGATGAGATATATTTATACATATAGCTAATTTACTTTGTTGTACAGCAGAAACTAACAACACTGTAAAGTAATTGTAAAGCAATTACACTTCAGTTAAAAAAAAATACATTTCTCTTTCTTCCTCTTGGTCTGATGCTTCTTCTACTTTGAGAAGTTGATGAGGAGACCAAATTGCACTGTTTCTATTCAGGCAGATAAAACAAATATTCAAACAAAAGACAGAAACAGGCCAAGAATCGTGAAGCAGGGGGTAGAAGGGGAGTCAAGGGGTGACGGCAAGATAATCCTGCTACAAACATGGTCCTCAAACCATCCTCAAGTAATAGAATGGATGTGAGATGCAAGCATACAATGATAAACTCAGTCGGAAAGCAGTGTTAGTCACTCATTCGTGTCCACCTCTTTGTGACCCCATGGACTATAGCCTGCCAGGCTCTTCTGGCCATGGAATTCTCCAGGCAAGAATACTGGAGTGGGTTGCTATTCCCTTCTCCAGGGATCTTCCTGACCAAGGGGTCAAAGCTGGGTCTCCTGCACTGCAGGCAGATGCTTTACCATCTGAGCCACCAAACTCAGTCTACGAGCTATCAATGTGATTGTTAACTTTGGTACTATACAGTCCCAACATTTTATTATTCAGCATTTGCAAACCTACAGAAAAGTTGAAATAATTTTACAGCAAATAGCTATTACCCACACCTGTACTCTACTCTTGGTATTTTCTAGGCCTTTTGCTTCATCTCAGAACTTTCCATATGCCCATCCCTCCAATAATCCATCTTATTTTGAAGTAAATTTCAGGCATCATCACCATCCCCTTACATACTTTTGAGCACATGTGATATTAACTCAAATTCAGTGCCTGCATTCTTCATGACATCATGACTTCATACAACTACATGACAACTATGAAATAGTTAACATAAATTTTCAAATTTGCACAAATTTCAAAAAAGAATACACATCAAATTCAAATGTGCATTTTTTCCTTCTCAAAAAAAAATTTTAAATTACTGTGTAGCCACTGCTTATAAACACCTGGTCATTCAAGAGAGAAAGATTCTCTGGGAAAACACATAAACTTAACTCTGTGATTCTATTTAATTGTGAGCAGAGCAGCTGAAAGGAAAGATAGAATCCTACTCCAAAAATGAGGGAAACATTAGAGTAGAAGTAGAGAGGGCCTCCCTCATAGCTCAGTTGGTAAAGAATCCGCCTGCAATGCAGGAGACCCCGGTTCGATTCCTGGGTCAGGAAGATCCCCTGGAGAAGGGAAAGGCTACCCACTCCAGTATTCTTGGGCTTCTCTTGTGGCTCAGCTGTTGAATAATCTGCGTGCAATGTGGGAGACCTGGGTTCAATCCCTGGGTCAGGAAGATCCCCTGGAGAAGGGAAAGGCTACCCATCCCAGTAATCTTGGGCTTCCCTTGTGGCTCAGCTGTTGAAGAATCTGCCTGAAATGCTGGAGACCTGGGTTCAATGCCTGGTTTGGGAAGATCTCCTGGAGAAGGGAAAGGCTACCCACTCCAGTATTCTTGTCTGGAGAATCCCATGGACAGAGAAGCCTGGTGGGCTACAGTTCATGGGGTTGCAAAGAGTTGGACACAACTGAGTGACTGAACTAACTAACTAACTATGATAAGGTGACCTGAGAAGTCGAAAGAAGTTTAAAACATTCAGCTGAGCCAACACAGAAAAGAACACCAACTTTCAGCTGACAGCAAGTTTCCGCTACAAGGAGTATCCTCTAAGATCTCAAAAAATCCTACACATATCTGAAAAATGTGAAATTTCCTATGGCCAATTTCTTGGTTCATTCCCCCAACTTTTCTCACATGGATGTAGCTTATTAATTAGACTGAGATCATCCCATTTCATCCAAGAATGTCAAAGTTATTGGAGGTTTGGAGCACATCCAAATTTCATCTTAATCTATCACTTCAGTGTTATAGATGACAAATCAATATTTTTAATACTTTTTCCATCTTAATGTTTTCTGATGGAACAGAGCCAGCACATCCTGCAAGAAATATGCAGACAACTAAAGCTATACTTTGAACATAATGGAATGCAGAAACACCGCTTTTACGGTACATGCAGGCAGTGGGTCACTGGAGTGGACGGACTCACAGCAGGAGTTAGAGAAATTAACACCTTTCTGACGTTGAAAGCAGCGGTAACTTGTTACTGAGTCACCTATTCCAACTGGGATCCTATTAAAGTGCTTGATTTGAGGGCAAGGACATAAAATCTCAATTAAAAATATTGTTTGCTAAATCCTGGACTCACGCTGGTACCCGTGGAAATTTCATATAAACCAGCAGCGCTTCTCCATCTAAAATTCAATTATGTCAGCCCAAGATCATACCTGGTCAGAGACAGCTTCATTATGAAAATAATAACCAGCAAGTTATGATAATCACCTATTCTTCCCAAGATCATGAGGGTAGTAAATGGTGCAGGTTCAGCTCCCAGGACTGCTGATCCTGGCTCTATCAGCTCCAGGGCTTCCCTGGTGGCTCAGATTCTAATTAATCGGTCTGCAGTGCAGGAAACCTGGTTCAATCCCTGGGTGGGGAAGATTCCCTGAAGAAAGAAATGACTATCCACGCCAGTATTCTTGCTTGGAGAATCCCATAGAAAGAGGAGCCTGGTGGGCTACAGTCCATGGGGTTACAAAGAGTCAGACACAACAGAGCAACTAACACTTTCACTTCATGTTCCAAGTAGCAAGCAGAGGGAAATCAAGGGACTGGAGGAATAAAGCAGCATCAGTGGGCTTTCTTTGACACTGCCTGCAGTCTGATTCAAATCTATTTCAAAACTCCCAAATCAGGTGATGGAGGAAGTACTGTATGTTCTACCTTTATTCTATTCAATTCAGAGGGTGACTCCATTTCATCTCACCTACAAAACAAGTGAATCCCTAGAAGAAATGGAGTAGCCATCATAGTCAAAAAAGACTCTGAAATGCAGTACTTGGATGCAATCTCAAAAATGACAGAATGATCTCTATTTGTTCCCAAGGCAAACAATTCAATATCATGGTAATCCAAGTTTATGCCCCAACCAGTAATGCTGAAGAAGCTGAAGTTGAATGGTTCTATGAAGTCCTACAAGACCTTCTAGAACTAACACCCAAAAAATATGTCCTTTTCATTATAGGGAACTGGAATGCAAAAGTGGGAAGTCAAGAAACACCTGGAGTAACAGGCAAATTTGGCCTTGGAGTACAGAATGAAGCAGAGCAAAGTCTAACAGAGTTTTGCCAAGAGAACGCACTGGTCATAGCAAACATCCTCTTCCAACAACACAAGAGAAGACTCTACACATGGACATCACCAGATTGTCAACACCGAAGTCAGATTGATTATATTTTTTGCAGCCAAAGATGAAGAAGCTCTATACAGTCAACAAAAACAAGACCAGGAGCTCACTGTGGCTCAGATCATGAACTCCTTATTGTAAAATTCAGACTTAAACTGAAGAAAGTAGGGAAAACCACTAGACCATTCCGGTATGACCTAAACCAAATCCATAATGATTATACAGTGGAAGTGAGAAATAGATTTAAGGGACTAGATCTGATAGACAGAGTGCCTGATGAACTATGGACGGAGGTTTGTGACATTGTACAGGAGACAGGGAGCAAGACCACCCCGAATAAAAAGAAATGCAAAAAAAGCAAAATGGCTGTCTGGGGAGGGGTTACAAATAGCTGTGAAAAGAAGAGAAACAAAAAGCAAAGGCATACGTATTTGAATGCAGAGTTCCAAAGAATAGCAGGGAGAGATAGAAAGCCTTCCTCAGTGATCAGTGCAAAGAAATAGAGGAAAACAATAGAATGGGAAAGACTAGAGATCTCTTCAAGGAAATTAGAGATACCAAGGGAACATTTCATGCAAAGATGGGCTTGATAAAGGACAGAAATGGTATGGACAGAACAGAAGTAGAAGATATTAAGAAGAGGTGGCAAGAATACACAGAAGAACTGTACAAAAAGACCTTCATGACTCAGATAATAACAATGGTGTGATCACTCATCTAGAGCCAGACATCCTCGAATGCAAAGTCAAGTGGGCCTTAGGAAGCATCACTATGAACAAAGCTAGTGGAGGTGATGGAATTCCAGTTGAGCTATTTCAAATCCTAAAAGATGATGCTGTTAAAGTGCTGTACTCAATATGCCAGCACATTGGGGAAACTCAGCAGTGACCACAGGACTGGAAAAGGGCAGTTTTCATTCCAATCCCTAAGAAAGGCAATGCCAAAGAATGTTCAAACTACCACACAGTTGCACTCATCTCACACGCTAGTAAAGTAATGCTCAAAATTCTCCAAGCCAGGCTTCAACAGTATGTGAACTGTGAACTTCCAGATGTTTAAGCTGGATTTAGAAAAGGCAGAGGAACCAGAGATCAAATTGCCAACATCTGCTGGATCATCAAAAATGCAAGAGAGTTCCAGAAAACATCTATTTCTGCTTTATTGACTATGCCAAAGCCTTTGACCGTGTGGACCACAATAAACTGTGGAAAATTCTGAAAGAGATGGGAATACCAGACCACCTGACCTGCCTCTTGAGAAACCTATATGCAGTCAGGAAGCAACAGTTAGAATTGCACATGGAATAACAGACTGGTTCCAAATAGGAAAAGGAGTACGTCAAGGCTGTATATTGTCACCGTGCTTATTTAACTTATATGAAGAGTACGTCATGAGAAACGCTGGGCTGGAGGAAGCACAAGCTGTAATCAAGATTGCTGGGAGAAATATCAATAACCTCAGATATGCAGATGACACCACCCTATGGCAGAAACTGGAGAAAAACTAAAGAGCCTCTTGATGAAAGTGAAAGAGGAGAGTGAAAAAGTTGGCTTAAAGCTCAACATTCAGAAAACAAAGACCATGGCATCTGGTCCCATCACTTCATGGCAAATAGATGGAAAAACAGTGGAAGCAGTGACTTTATTTTTTTGGACTCCAAAATCACTGCAGATGGTGACTGCAGCCATGAAATTAAAAGACACTTACTCCTTGGAAGACAAGTTATGACCAACCTAGGTAGCATATTAAAAAGCAGAGACATTATTTAATCAACAAAGGTCCATCTAGTCAAGACTATATTTTTTCCAGGAGTCATGTATGGATGTGAGAGTTGGATTATAAAGAAAGCTGTGCACCAAAAAATTGATGCTTTTGAAGTGTGGTGCTGGAGAAGACTCTTGAGAGTCTTTGGACTGCAAGGAGATCCAACCAGTCCATCCTAAAGGAGATCAGTCCTGAATATTCATTGGAAGGGCTGATGTTGAAGGTGAAACTCCAATACTTTGGCCACCTGATGCGAACTGCTGACTCATTTGAAAAGACCCTAATGCTGGGAAAGATTGAGGACAGGAGGAGAAGGGGAAGACAGAGGATGAGATGGCTGGATGGCATCACCGACTCAATGGACATGAATTTGAGTAAACCCCGGGAGTTGGTGATGGACAGGGAGGCCTGGCATATTGCAGTCCATGGGGTCGCTAAGATTCAGACTGGACTGAGAAACTGAATTGAACTGAACTGAACAAATAGAGTGAATAGTTGCTACAAATGAAACCAGACACAGAAAATGAGGATGTTCAGTCTATCCAAGTATGAAAGTTCCAAGCACATGGACCACATAATTTCAGGGTATGTTCTCCACCAGGGTTCTTGGCTTCCTTAATCAATAGAAACTGATCAGAGGCCAGACGAGAAATTCAGGAAGGCTTTACTGGGGTCCCTGCTGCAGTAGTAAGGAGTGAGAACAAGTAACGGATTCTTCTGCTCCCTCCCCAAGCAGGGAGAGCAGGTTCTTTACATGGGGTGAGACTATCGGGGGCTCCAGGGGTTGGACTGAAGGGATGGCTTAGGTGGCTCACCCACCCTCTTTGAGGTGTTCAGTGCAGGGGGCATGTGCAGTACCTCGCTCTCGCCCAGGCTCTTTAGAAGCATCAGTTGAGTTTTTGGTCTTTTTGTATCTTGTCCATAAGTCACCCCAACTGCACATGCATGCAGTTAGTTTTTAGTTCCTTATAATTTTTTTTGTATTCTGTTGGTCCAGGAGAGGTCTGTCCAGGTGCAAGCACTGCAGGAAAGGGTCCCAGGTCCCACCCAGTCTGTCTCATGGGTACTGGTCACCGCATTTTTCTCTAGTTAGCACATTTTCTAAATACATCTTCAATCCATCCCCTTCTCTGTTTGAGGTCATTGCTCCTCCTTTTCTGTATCATCGAAATACTTCCTTCTCAGCCTTCTATGCCTTGTCCAGGCTATAGTCAGCAAAAGTGACCTAATACTTTACATCAGAGCCTGGTACCTCCTACTTGACATCCATCATTATCCCTCACTGTGTTATAAATAAAACATGAACTGCTTAAAAGGCCTTCCTCTTCAACTCCACTTTCTACCACCCTCCTGATTCACCCTCTGTGCCTCACGACAACCACGTTTCTTAGTTCTTTCCCACGCTGTCTCTGTTTCTAGGATGTTCTCTGTCTTTTGGGATCAGCGGGCACCTTGGCATCACTTAGATCCCTGCTTCAGTGGGTCCTTCTCGGAGAGAATGCTGGCCAGCTGGTCTGAGGCACACATCACTGAACTTTCCACCAGCACTCATTGTTTCAGCCCTCTGGTTCCTTCAAGACACGAGTCCCTTTTGGCATTATTTGTCATCATTTTTTTAAAATCAAACCCCTTTAAAAAGGGGCTGTAAATTACTCATCTTTATTTTTTTCAAATTTATTTATTTATTTTTTAATTTATTTATTTTAATTGGAGGCTAATTACAATATTGTATTGGTTCAAATTTATTTTTTAATTGAAGGATCATTGCTTTAGAGAATTTTGTTGTTTTCTGTCAAACATCAACATGAATCAGTTTTTCACATGTTTCCTGTTCTCGCCAAAGAAATAATCAGTCTATAAAGGCAAAGAAAGATTTCTGTCTTACTCAACCCTCTACCCCCAACGCAAGTGGTAACCCCTCAACAATATCAATAAATAATAAGCCTCTGACTTCAAGACTGAATGTTTCTGTCCTGAGGTCACAGCAGGTGTCATTTTTCGTATCAATTATCAAATTTATATCTCTCCCAGTGATGGACAAGGAGTAACTTCAGATGCCGTACTCTGGTCACCAGCTTATGTTAAGGCTCTTTACCAATTTATTTGAGTCTCTGATCCACTGCTGGTTGATACCACACCAACAAGCATATGTCACGAAATATTAAATGTGAATTTAAAAAACAGAGTATCTTAGTAGTCGGAAAACCTAAATTATGCTCAAGCCAGCCCAGTTTCAGCTCCTGCTGCTATTTTAAGCCCAGCTGCAATTAAGTGCCTAAATGCCATAACATCACATCCATCACCAACCTCCTCTGTCTGACCCATTGTTAAAACCAAGAAGTGCTGTGAGGCTATGAGAATTATTCAGTACAAATGACTTAACAGCTATTGATGAATTTACCTTTAACAAATGCCCTCCGGTACAGCTCATGATTCAGTAGGTTTTGTTATATTTTCCCCCCTTCTGCAGGATACCCTTCTGCTTTCTCCGACACACTACTCAATGCAGATACACAGCTGCGGTTCTAACAGTAACAGAAAGATCATGACCAGAAACACCTCTGCTGAAATCTTAATGTTAGCCCCTGGGTGATAGCTACATCAATTTCAAAGATGTCCTTCCAACCCAAGACTGTTAAGAGAGAAAAATTCATAAAACTCTGAGAGCACCCTCTTTTCATTTGTGAGTCGACTAACTCCCAATAGCTGGAGACAGTTAGCTTGGTCCTTATTATCTTCTGAGGATGTACAGAGAAGGAGAAAGAGAAGTCTTTCAGAAATGTGTTTCCTGTTGACTATTATTCCAAGGGAGACAGAAAGCAAGAGGAAATGAAAACATTTTGCATTGCATTCTTCAGTGATTTTAAGCATAGGCTGCTCAGAATCTATGCACATGGCAAATGCTGCTGGCTCATTATTCAGTGAGGTCACTTAGATTCGTCACCCTCAATATACCGATTAGGAAAGAGTGCCCTGGAGAAGGGTATAGGTGGTCAAGAGGGAGAAAAGGAGCTTTGAAATCTGCTTGGTTGCCTCCTGGGGATGTGCTTACGGGCAGGTTTATTTACAATGCCTTGGACCTCAGTGTGCTCATCTGTAAACTGGGGGGAAAGACACTTCCAGGGTCGGTTATGTGTATAAAGCACTCAGGTTACAGGAATTACAGCAAGAACTAGGATCCACTGAGAAATTCTTGGGGGAAGAGCGATAGCACTCACCTTCTCCCAGGCACTGTGTGAAGTGACTCATATGTACCTCCATTCTTGCATGTAATCAGGCTGATGTCATGGCTGACCTACTGTAAGGATGGGGAATCCAGACTCAGAAGAGAGGGGCAACTTATGCAAACAAGACCTTGCCTCTAAACCACAGCAGGCCCGGGACTCATATCCAGATCTGTCTGAGGCCACAGTCTGTCCTCCTGAGCACTATATGCCCCCCACCCCACACCCAGCAGTTTCTCACTAAATATTGAGCTTCAGTGTCAACTGTGGACAGATAGGTTGGACTTTTCACAGATACCCAGATTAGTTCCTCATGTCATATACTCCCATGATAAAAAGAAGAAAAATCCTTCCCTTTCAAAAGTGTGTATCTCACCCATAATTATTACCCAAGGTCTGTGCTCTTCCTTAGACCAGGTTAGAGAACTTTGCAGTCTTACCGTGGAATCCTTGACATCTTGTAGGTACTCAACAAAATCTTATTGAATGCAGGATAGAAACTAAGATGAGCAATTATAACCTCTGAGAATTCTTAATACATCAAAACCAAACTCAAATGCTCTACACTCCAAATAAGGCATGTATATGCATAGGAAATCAATCCTGAATGTTCTTTGGAAGGACCGAGGCTAAAGCTGAAGCCCCAGTACTTGGGCCACCTGATGTGAAGAGCTGTCTCATTGGAAAGGACCGTGATGCTGGGAAAGATTGAGGGCAGGTGGAGAAGGAGGTGGCAGAAGATGAGATGGTTGGATGGCATCACTGATTCAATGGACATGACTTTGAGAAAACTCCAGGAGACAGTAAAGGACAGGGAAGCCTGAGGTACTGCAGTCCATGGGGTTGCAAAGAGTCAGACACAATCTAGGAACTGAATAACAACTATATATGTATATATGTGTGTATATATATATATATATATATATATACACATACAGATAGATGGATATATGTGAGGAGATATCAAAGATGGACTCGATAAAGGACAGAAATGGTATGGACCTAACAGAAGCAGAAGATATTAAGAAGAGGTGGGAAGAATACACAGAAGAACTGTACAAAAAGATCTTCACGAACCAGATAATCACAATGGTGTGATCACTCACCTAGAGCCAGACATCCTGGAATGTGAAGTCAAGTGGGCCTTAGAAAGCATCACTATGAACAAAGCTAGTGGAGGTGATGAAATTCCAGTTGAGCTATTTCAAATCCTAAAAGATGATGTTGTGAAAGTGCTGCACTCAATATGCCAGCACATTGGGAAAACTCAGCAGTGGCCACAGGACTGGAAAAGGGCAATTTTCATTCCAATCCCTAAGAAAGGCAATGCCAAAGAATGTTCAAACTACCACACAGTTGCACTCATCTCACATGCTAGTAAAGTAATGCTCAAAATTCTCCAAGCCACGCTTCAGCAATATGTGAACCATGAACTTCCAGATGTTCAAGCTGGTTTTAGAAAAGAGAGAGGAACCAGAGATCAAATTACCAACATCTGCTGGATCATGGAAAAAGCAAGAGAGTTCCAGAAAAACATCTATTTCTGCTTTATTGACTATGCCAAAGCCTTTGACTGTGTGGATCACAATAAACTGTGGAAAATTCTGAAAGAGATGGGAATACCAGACCTCCTAACCTGCCTCTTGAGAAACCTATATGCAGGTCAGGAGGCAACAATTAGAACTGGACATGGAACAACAGACTGGTTCCAAATAGGAAACGGAGGACGTCAAGGCTGTATAACACCCTGCTTATTTAACTTCTATGCAAAATACATAATAAGAAACGCCGGGCTGGAAGAAGCACAAGCTGGAATCAAGATTGCTGGGAGAAATATCAATGACCTCAGATATGCAGAAGACACCACCCTTATGGCAGAAAGTGAAGAGGAACTAAAAAGCCTCTTGATGAAAGTGAAAGAGGAGAGTGAAAAAGTTGGCTTAAAGCTCAACATTCAGAAAACGAAGATCATGGCTTCTGGTCCCATCACTTCATGGGAAATAGATGGGGAAATAATGGAAACAGTGTCAGACTTTATTTTGGGGGGCTCCAAAATCACTGTAGACAGTGATTGCAACCATAAAATTAAAAGACGCTTAGTCCTTGGAAGGAAAGTTATGACCAACCTAGACAGCATATTCAAAAGCACTTTGCCAACAAAGGTCCATCTTTTCAAGGCTATGGTTTTTTCAGTGGTCATGTATGGATGTGAGAGTTGGACTGTGAAGAAAGCTGAGCACCAAAGAATTGATGATTTTGAACTGTGGTGCTGGAGAAGACTCTTGCGAGTTCCTTGGACTGCAAGGAGGTCCAACCAGTCCATCCTAAAGGAGATCAGTCCTGGGTGTTCATCGGAAGGACTGATGCTAAGGCTGAAACTCCAATACTTTGGCCACCTCATGCGAAGAGTTGATTCATTGGAAAAGACCCTGATGCTGGGAGGGGTTGGGGGCAGGATGAGAAGGGGATGACAGAGGATGAGACAGTTGGATGGCATCACCGACGGGATGGACATGAGTTTGGGTGAACTCCGGGAGTTGGTGATGGACAGGGAGGCCTGGCGTGCTGTGATTCATGGGGTCGCAAAGAGTCGGACACGACAGAGTGACTGAACTGAACTGAACTGATATTATGTATGCATATTGTATTTATGTCTGTCTCTCTATCTATCTATCTGGTGTAGAGGAGGGAAAAAAAAGAATAGAAAGAGTAAGGAAGATCGGGTCTGTATATCTCTGGTATCTATCAAATTGGCCAAAAGTTCCTTTGTGTTTTTCCTAACATCTTATGGAAAAACCCAAACCAAATTTTTGGCCAACCCAACACACATAGCATAGCACTGAATCTATAATGGCATTCAGTCAAATGTACATTTATTGTCTAATTGAGATGCTAGTAAATCACACCAAAAGTAATGTCAGAAGGGATTTTCTTACCCGATTCAAATTAAATATACAACCTCAGTTAATACAAAAAAAAAGTATCAGTAAAACAGCACAATAAATAAGAGTGTCATTTCTCATGAAAAGTCCATCAAGCCACACCACTAATTGCTGAATGTGTCTTTTAAAAGGGGAGGGAGTTAGCAAACACAGCCTAACCCCATGATGCTGAGCCTGACACAGTGTTATGTTTTCCACTGGTTTTACAATTTTGAAACTACAAGGTATGGATTGCCTATGAAAGTTTTATGTGGGGAAAATGACTTTGGACAGTGGGTCGGTACTGAGAATAAATCGTGATTCAGAATGCATCTGGGCATGTGGGTTGACGACTCCAGGAATCTATTTGCAGGAGCTTGTATCCACGAGATAGACTGCTACTGCTGCTAAGTCGCTTCAGTCGTGTCCGACTCTGTGCGACCCCAGAGACGGCAGCCCACCAGGCTCCCCCGTCCCTGGGATTCTCTAGGCAAGAACACTGGAGTGGCTTGCCGTTTCCTTCTCCAATGCATCAAAGTGAAAAGTGAAAGTGAAGTCGCTCAGGTTGTCTACTTGAAAGTTATACAGTCGTGTCCGACTCCTAGCAACCCCATGGACTGCAGTCTACCAGGCTCCTCCGTCCATGGGATTTTCCAGGCAAGAGTACTGGAGTGGGGTGCCATTGCCTTCTCCAGTGAGATAGACAGGAAATGTGTTCTGGGATTCCCTGGTGGTCTAGCGGTTAGGAACCTGCCTGCCAATGCAGGGGACATGGGTTCGATCCCGAGACCAGGAAGATTCCACATGCCTCAGGGCAACTAAGCTTGTGCATCACAAGTACTAAAGCCTGTGTGTCTAGAGCCCCTGCTCCACAACAAGAGAAACCCGCCCCCCACCATGAGAAGCCCGAGCAACATAGCCAGAGAGTAGCCCTTGCTCGCCGCAACTAGAGAAAGCCCACTCGAAGCAATGAAGACCCAGCACAGCCAAAAATAATTAAGACATAAATAAAATAAAGATTCTCAAAACAGAAGATGTGCTTCTATTTATGCACAAGGGGGTGATGCATACTTGAGGGAAGCATGCTGCAAGGTTTTTTGTTTGGTTTTCTTATAAGACACGATGTCTGAGATTTTTAAAGGGAGCAGCCACAGAAAATGCTGCGAGTACCACTTTTAGGAGGGATTCTGCGAACATCCCAACAACTGTGCCTCTTACATTCCAGGTGACAGTGCCGCCAGGTAAGGTCACTTAACAGTTTCCTTACTTGGCCCCTCAAGCAGACCTGCCCTGAAGCTTGCAGATCTAAGAGAACACTGGTGAGCTGACTAATGTCTCAGAAAGCTGCCAAGAGGGGATGTCTGCAGAGTAGGAGAGCTCCAGCGGGACGGAATCAGATTTGAGTTTGCACACACACGGCACACCTGCTGGAGTCTGCCAAATACTCCGAGAAGACGGCCAGGAGACGGAATCCCCACAGGCCAGACATCAACGGTTGAGTTATTGTGTTTAATAAAAACTCACCGGCACTTCTAGTCTGGTGAGCACACATGACATCTGGAATATATTCGCCAATGCTTCTTTCTTCTACCCTGCGCGCATTTGACATCATGGTAAGCCCAAAGTGTGAGCTCAATGAAATTGATAAGGGTTAAGGTTTAAGAGGACAACAATGGCACCCCTGTCTAATATCTGTATGAAGTCTGGAAAACATGTTGTCTCATTACCCCCATCAAACTTCTTTTTTTTTTTTCCTTTTTTAAAATATGTTTTAGACCCTCTAGGTCATTTGCATTTCACTTCCTTCTACTTAACTTCAGTTTAATTTCTTGTATTTCCTTACAGTCATAAATGATTATTTGAAACTTTTTAAAATTCTAATATGGATGTTTAATGGTATAAATTCTCCCTAAATACTTTTGAGAGACAGTACATAACATTTTATCTGCTGCGTGTTCATTTTCATTCAGGTCAATTTCTCTTTTGGCTTCTCTTAAATGCCTCTTTAACCATGAATTATTTATAAGTGAGCTGATTAGTTACCAAATATTTGGAGTTTTCCTGTTATCTTTCTGTAAGTTGTTTCCAGTTTGACTCTGTTGTGATCAAAGACCATAGTCCATGATTTTTTAAACTCTTTTAAATTTGTTCACTTTTTGTTTTGTTTCTTTTAGTCTCTTTGTTCTGGTTTTCAATAGCCCAGTCTACTAAAATAGTGTCTCTTTTGCTTTTGAGGTAAGCAGTTTTATAGTTGCTAACCAGAACAAGTGGATTTATAGTGTTCAAATCTTCCATATATTTAATGAGATTTTGTGGCTATTTATTCTATCAGCTATTGAGACAGTAGTACTGCAATCTCTAGCCATTTCTCTTTGCTTTTTCACTTATTTTAGTTTTATTTATTTTAAAGTTCTATTGTGAGGTGTATAAACATTTAAAACTGTCATGCTCTCTTGGTTAATTGACCATTTTTCATTAGGTAACAACTTTCTTTATTCCCTAGTAGTATTCTCTTTTTCTTTGATCTAGCATCTTGAGATCAAGAAAGCTACTCCAGTTTTCTTTAGAGTAATGTAATCATGGCTTATCTCTTCTCATTTTTTATTGTTAAGTCGTGTCTTTATGTTTAAAGTATGTTTCTTGTAGACAGCCTATAAATGGGTCTTTTTTTTTTTATACTAAATGGGTCTTGTTCTTTTTATACATTCTGACAATCTCTGCCTCTTACCTGGGCATATTTAGATCATGCATTTAATGTGATTATTGATATATTTAGATTTAAATCGATTATCTGTTTCATCTGTTGTTTGTTCCCTTTTCCCTCGTTTTGTCTACTTTCGGATTGCCTATGTGATTTCATCTTATCTCCTTTTAGCTTTAACTGTAAAGCTTGTTAGCTTGAACTATATTCTGTTCTATTGGTGGATGATTTAGAGTACTTTTGAAGTGATACCTTTATAATCTTTTGTTTTGAAATAGAAAGACAGATAGTTGTAAAGATAGTACAGAAAGTTCTCTGCCCTCTTCATCTAGTCAGTAATATTGGTGATTCATTGGCTACATCTTACAGTATAACATACGTAATAGCATAACCAGTCATTGACATTGATGGGTCTGTATAGTTCATACCATTTAACCACATACGTAGATCTGTGTAACCACCACCACGATCAAGATTCCCCCTTGCTACTCTTTTAAGTCACAGCCATCTTTTCTTCCACAAATCCTTAACTCCCGGAAACCACTAATTTTTAATCAACAAAATTGCTATGAAAATTGTGTACAGGTTGGTTTCTTTTCATTATTGTTTTTGTTTGGTTTTGGATTTAAGTTTTCATGGCTCTGGGGTAGGTTCACTAGAAGTGTGATTGCTGGTTCCTATGGCAAGTGTATATTTTCTCTGAAAAACTACCAAACTATTTTCCAGAGGGGTTGTGTCATCTTCTACTTCCATCAGCAATGTACGAAAGATCCAGTTTCTCTGGATTCTTGTCAGCACTTGGTATTGTCCTTATTTCTATTTTGCATTTTTTAATATGTATGTGTGATAGCTCATCATGTTCTCAATTTTTATTTCCTTAATGGTTAGTGATGCTAAACATCTTCTCACATCTACATACCCTCTTCGGTAAAGTATCTCTTCAAGTCTTGTCCATTTTCTAACTGGATGTGTTTTATCTGTAGCCTTTGAGAGCTTTCAAAATATATTTTCAATACTAGGTTGTATCAGATTTCTATTTTGCAAATATTGTACCTTGCCTTCCCAATATCTTAATCACAGAACAAAAGTTTTTAATTTTCATTAAGTCCAGTTTATTTATTTTTTAAATTTTCTGGACAGTCCTTTTGCTATCACGTCACCAAGTTCAGTTCTCAAGATTTTCTCCTATGCTATTGTCTAAAAGTTTTATGGTTTTGTATTTAACATCTAATCAGTGATCCATTTTGAGTTAATTTTTAAGAGATGTGTGAGGTGTAGATCAAGATTTCCTTTTTTGTTTTTTCTTTTTTTTGACCTATGTATGTTTGGATATCCAACAGTTCTAGCGCTCTTAATTGAAAAGACTCTCCTTTCCCCCACTGATTTGCTTTTAGACCATTGCCCAAAATCACAGGTCATTCACATGTAAAGTTATTTCTGTGTTCTCTACTCTGTTTGACTCTTCTCTGTGTCTATCCCTCAGAATATACCACACTGTAAAGGTTACTGAAACAACATAAGTCTTGAAACTGGGTGGACTGATTTCTCTCACCTTATTCTTCGTTTTCAAAATTGCTTTGGCAGTTCTATTTTTTCTTCCTATCCATATACATTTTAGAATAACCTTGTCTACATCTATAAAAAATGTCTTGCTGGGGTTTTGATAGGAACTGCATTAAACCTCTATATCAATTCGGGGAGAACCAGCATCTTTATTATGTTGAGTCTTTCAATCCATGGATACAGTATGTTTCTCCACTTATCTAGATCTTTTCTTTTTTTCATTAGCATTTGGAAGTTTTCAGCATACAAGTCCTGTATGTATCTTGTTATACATACATCTAACTTTTTTCATTTGTTTGTTTTAATCGTGTATTCTGTGATTTTGCTGACCACAAAGTGGTCTTTCTTGGTAGATTCCTTGGGATTTTCTACACAGACATGTCATCTATAAACAGGGATAGTCTTCTTTCTTCATGTATAATCTTCATGTCTTTTATTCCCATCTCTTACCCTTTTGTGGCTAGCTGAAACTCCCATAATTGCTTGAATAACAGAGGTGTCTTCTTCCCCATCTCAGGGAGAAAAAATAATCTCGCCTTTCACCTTTATACACAAAATTAGCTAGATGTTTTCTGCACATATTCTTTATCATGTTAAGGAAACTGTCCCCGACTGATACTTTTCTGAGAGTTCTGAGTGGTCTCTAAGTTTTTCAAATGCTTTTTTGGCATCAACTGATATGATCACACAGAGAAGGCAATGGCACCCCACTCCAGCACTTTTGCCTGGAAAATCCCATGGATGGAGGAGCCTGGTAGGTTGCAGTCCATGGGGTCGTGAAGAGTTGGACACGACTGAGCGACTTCCCTTTCACTTTTCACTTTCATGCATTGGAGAAGGAAATGGCAACCCACTCCAGTGTTCTTGCCTGGAGAATCCCAGGGACGGGGGAGCCTGGTGGGCTGCCATCTACGGGGTTGCACAGAGTTGGACACGACTGCAGTGACTTAGCAGCAGCAGATATGATCACAAGAGTGTCCCTCTTTAGCCTATCAGTATGATGGACTACGCTGATTCAATTTTGAATACTGAACCAGTGTGGCATTCCTGTAAAGGGTATAATTGTTTTATATATTGCTGAGTACTATTTACAAATATTTGTCAAGTGTGTTACATCCATATTCATGAGGACTATCAATCTGCAGTGATTTTTCTCTTTTCATTTTATTTATACAGTCTTTCGTTTGGGTGCCAGGGCACAAAGGTTTCATAAAATAAATTTGGATATGTTCCATTTCTTTTCTGGAAGATACTGTGTAGAATTGATGTTAATCGTTCTTTAAACGTTGGTAGAATTCTGCAGTGAAACGATCTGAACCTTGTGGGAAAGCCTTAAAATTACGAATTCAATTTTCTTAGCAGTTATACGGTTATTCAAAGCATTTCTTTCCTATTGGGTGGATTGTGATAGTTTGTACTTTGCAGGGAATTGGTCTACTTTATCTGAGGTGTCAAGAGTATGTGTGTAGAGTTGTTTAAAGTATTCTTTTATTATCCATTTTAATGTCTGCTGGGTCAATAGCAATATCCCATTTCATTCCTGATGTGGGTAATTACTGCCCTCTTTCTTTTTTCTTTTTTTTCCCTCTTTGTTACTCTTGCTAGAAGTTTGCAATTAAAAAAAATATTTTTAGAGAACCAGTTTTCTCTATTGTTTTTCTGTTTTCAAATCCATGACTGATGCTCCCGACTTATTTCCTGTTCCATTTGTACTTGGGGAGGTGGGGGGTGTATAGTTTTTCTTTCTCTGTTTCCTTGAAGTGGGAGCTTATTTACTGATTTTTAGACTCCCCACCCCTTGTTTATTTGAAAGCATTTTCTACTATGCATTTCCCTCCCGTGGCTGCTTTAGCTGTCTCACAAGTTTTAATATACTATGTGTTTCTTTTCATTAAGCATAATGTGTTTTTTTCTTTTCAAAAAATTATCTTGAGGCTTCTTTAACCTATGGATTACCTAGCATTTTACAGTTTAGTTTCCAAGTGTTAGGAGATTTTCCTGTTATCTTTATGCTCAGGACATGGTTTATCTTGATATATGGCCTATGGGCTCTAAGCAGAGTATATTTTGTGCTGTTTGGGGGTCGAGTTATCTACAAATGTTGGTTGGACAAACAGCTCTGACCCCTGAGTGCAGACAGTCCACCAGCCTTCCCTGGGTTCTCCCTTTCTCTGCATGGAAACTCTCTTAAGCCAGTGAGCTAGGGCAACTGTTCCCAGCTCTCCAAGGTCACTGTCTGTCATCGTTGGGAATACAGCGCCATGAACTGAATACCCTCTGCCCCCATTCCTTTGCTGAAACTCAATTCCTGCTGTGATGGTATTTGGAGGTGGTGCCTTTGGGAGGTGATTGTCATGAGGGTGAAGTCCCTCAGAATGGGCTTCCTCCTGCTCTATTATAAGAGGCCTCAAAGAGCTCCCTGACCTCTTCTCCTGTGTGAGGACACAATGAAAGGATAGGCCTCTGTGAACCATGAATGGACTCTCACCAGACACTAAATCTGCCGATCTTAATCCTGGATTCCCCAACCTCTCCAACTGTGATAGATACATTTCAGTTTGTTTATAAGCCACCTGATCTGTGGTATACATTTTTTTATACCAGCACACATGGACAAAGACATACACTGTCATGCAAACCAGCATTACATATATTTTGTCCTTTATACAGCCATTTAAGCCGACAGATTAAACCTGGTACCTGTTTTTCCATATTGGCCAGAACTAGAACTCCAACCTCTTTTTCTGTTGTTGTTTTCCATTGCAGAGACACATTATCATAGATCCTGGCAACAGTTGGCATTTATTGAATACTCTGCTCTGTGCCAGGCACTCTGCTAAGGAATGTTCACTCATTAGCCTATCTAATAAATATTTTGAAGGCCTCATAGCTTCTGCCATCATTAAAAAATACAGTTCGAGCATTTTTATTTTTTAAAAAAAGTCTTTTGCTGCTGTTGTTCAGTTGCCACGTTGCGTCTGACTCTTTGCAACCCCGTGGACTGCAGGCTTCCTTGTCCCTCACCATCTCCCAAAGCTGGCCCAAGTTCATGTCCATTGAATCTGTGATGGTATCCACCCGTCTCATCCTCAAAACAAATCTACAACATCCTAAATGAAATGGGTTACTAACTAAAATATAAACACCCTTGATAAGTCTCTGTTTAGTAAATGGGTTCTTATATTCCACACTTCATTTGTGTACCACGACACAAAACCAACAGAAGGCTTCAGAACATTTGGGGGAAAGAAACCAGCCCATCTAGAATCTGCTTAACATTCTTCACTCTTCTGAACTAAATTTCTTTGCTCAGCCCTCACATCAAATAAGCCTCAGGTGAGATAGTGCATCTCAGAACCAGAGCTCAGTTTGAAACAGGAGCTCAGTAGGAATAACCACTAGAAAGCCAAGAGACCACCAGATGGTAGCTTTCTATACAGCAGGGCAGGACAAAAAAAAAAAAAAAAAGCATGGTTATTCTTCCCACTTTCAAATATTTGCATTTTTGTTCAATACAGTGATACAGGCTTGCACATAGGCCCAAGATTTCTTCTTCCCATTTTTGCCTGATAATTTAAATAACAGATCAAGCTGGTTAATTTTTAGACTTCTAAGAAGAAGTAATAATGAATAAAGGCAGGGCAAATTGCAACTGGACTTTTGAAGGAAAATATGTGAGCAGATGCAAAAATGTTATAATTTCTTACCTATACAAATTATACTGGGATCTCCCTGGTGGTCCAGTGGTTAAGAATCTACCTTGTAATGCAGGGGACGTGGGTTCCATTCCTGGGTGGGGAAATAAGATCCCACCTGCCACGGAGCAACTAAGCCCATGTGCCCTGCAATTACTGAGTCTGTGTGCTCTGGAGCCTGGGCATCTCAACTAGAGACCCTGTGTGATGAAAGATCATGCATGATGCAACGAAGATCCTGCATGCCACAGCTGAGACCTGATGCAGTCAAAACAAACAAATGGACAAATTTTATCTCCTTAATATTTGCTGTTGCTGTTGCTGAGTCGCTCAGTCGTGTCCCACTCTTTGCAACCCCATGGACTGCAGCATGCCAGACTTCCCTGTCCATCACCAACTCCAATAGAGCTTTGCCTCTCTCGCTTTCTTTATTGCTTTAAAACTTTTTATTTAAAAGTTTATGAAGGGAAAGCCACATGTGTCTTATGTACTGCTGATTCCTCAGTGTCTACTATGTGTCTGACACACTGTGGATGCTCACTGAACACTGTCTAAAGGAGATTCACCACTTTCAGAAAGTCTCCAGATCAGGGATACGTGGCAGGGACAGGACTTAAAGAGTTGTTACTCCTCCAAGTGGGCATCTAAGACAAGACATCACCAATCAATCACAGCACTCCTCCCTGTTCAATCTATCTACACTCAGGCTCTGGATCTACTGCTTCAGACTCCAGGTTGCTCACTTGCTCGATCCCCACCTCCCTTTCCAATGTACTCACATTTAGAATCCAGTGTATGAATAAATCATTTCACACATGGTCTGAGAAGGCAGAGTAAAACAGAGGCATAATATAAATAACAACCTCTCCTTCTAAACTGCTCTTTTCTGTGTTAACAGCATAGGAGTGAGCTGTACTTGTATATGCCCCCAGTTCATGGCTAAAAGAATTAAAAACAGCAAAAGGGAAATCTTAGATGGGTCAGAAAATATTTGGATAATCATGTTGATGTGTCCCCAACCTTTTTCAATAAACAAATTAATCTAACTGAGCAGATCAACTAGGGAAATAACATCCAATTATTCCAAAAGCAAAACCAAAAAACAAAACCCTTTCACTGTTCAACCATCTGCTTATTCCAAGTGGTCACCAGAGGAGGGCCTCTGAATTATGAAACTAATGGTCCAGTTGTAGAATGCATCTCCTCAGATTTCTGTTCAGCACAGTGAGAGAGGACCACCACTCTGGCTCACCATCCCCTCCCCCAGCCCCACCCCAACCCCATGTCTCTTGGAGTGGGGAGTTTCTCATAGGGTCTCCTTTATTGGAATTTCTCATATCCAGCCTTGAGTGTCTGGGGAAAATGCAACTCCAAAGGGGTGGCTGTTGTTATTCAGTTGTTAAGTTATGTACAACTATTTGTGACCCTATGGACTGCAGCACACCAGGCTTCCCTGTCCTTCACTATCTCCCAGAGTCTGTTCAAACTCACACCCATTGAGTCAGTGATGCCATCCAACCATCTCATCCTCTTCTTCCCACTTCTCCTCCTGTCCTCAATCTTTCCCAGCATCAGGGTCTTTTCTAGTGAGTCGACCCTTTGCATCAGGTGGCTAAAGTACTGGAGCTTCAGCTTCAGCATCAGTCCTTCGAATGACTAGTCAGGGTTGATTTCCTTTAGGATTGACTGGTTTGATCTTCTTAATGTCCAAGGGACTCTCAAGAGTTTACTCCAACACCACAGTTTGAAAGTATTAATTCTTCAACACTCAGCCCTCTTTACAGTTCAACTCTCACATATGTACATGACTATTGGAAAAACTATAGATTTGACTATATGGACTTTTGTTGGCAAAGTGATGTCTCTGCTTTTTAATACACTATCTAGGTTTGTCATAGCTTTTCTTCCAAGGAGCAAGTGTCTTTTAATTTCATGGCTGTAGTCACCATCTGCAGTGATTTTGGAGCCCAAGAAAATAAAGCCTGTCAACTATTTCTTCTTTGTCCCCATCTTTTTTGCCATGAAATGATGGGACCAGATGGCATGACCTTAGTCTTTTGAACGTTGAATTTTAAGCCGGCTTTTTCACTCTCCTCTTTCACCCTCATCAAGAGCCTAGTCATAGGGGTAAGACATAGTTAACAGTAAACAGTACCTACCACTCAGAGAGTTCTGAATAAATTCTGGTGAGTAATACCTAATTTCTGAAGGCTTACTCTCTGCCAAGTACATTCAAGGTTATCTATCTAAAACTTTCCAATCCTAAAAACAGGCCTTGAACAATAGATACAATTTCCCTAATTGACAGGATTGAATAACCAAGTTAAGAATTTAAGGAACTCCTCTAGACCACCCCATTGATGAATGGCTGAGTTGGGATTAGAACTCCAGTTTATTTAACTTCCAAGCCCACACTCTATTCAGTAAACCATATTCATCTTGTCCCATAAAATTGGAGACCATGTGCTTTATTGATCACATATAATAATATATCACCAATTTTATTTTTAAGACATTTTTTTCACAACATTTACAAGGCATCAAAAACTTTAGGAAAATTACTCTTTTTTATGTTGCACCTGTTTCATTTTATAGATCTAGATTTTTTAGGACACCCTTTCCGCATTTTTAAGTGAAATTTATGTGCTCCCTGTTGGGGAGAAAAGGAAGGGAAGGGAAGGTAGGGAATCGGATGTTTTGTGCTACTTGTAGAAACCTCCTTTGCAAAGAATATACTTGTAGAGAGAGATGAAGAGTTACCCCAGAAGAAAGAACATCTCAGTAAGAGAGACATCATCCCAGGTATTTTAGGAGAGCCATTAAGAAAGCAATCTTCTGATTGACATGGACCCATATCCCAGTTGGTCTACTTACACTCTGGGGCAATTTAAAATAACTTACTTAACTTCCTGTACCGAGGGCCTTTTTCCTAATGTGGGGATATTAATACCTTCACCCCTAGCTTTATTGAGAGGATTAAATAAGATAATCCGTGTCAAGGATTCTGCAAATTTGAGCTGTTATGATCAATGATTAGCAATCTTGTGAATTCAAAACTCAGCCCTGAGGATATTATTTTCTTTTTGAACAAAACAAATACATCTATACAAACCCTTCAGTGCTCAGTGTTCAACAAAGGGCATTTACAGACATTCAATGAGAGTTGAACCGATGGGTCAGACTTCACACAACTGCCAAGCTCACAGATGTGGGCCAGGATCCAAAGCAAAAAAAAAAAAAAAAAGATGATAACTAAAGCTGTTGAACTCTGTGTAATTCAGGCAGAAGTCTGTACAAGCTGGTGAGAAGACTGGAACTTCACATTCAGGCAGACTGTGCGGAAGTGCTCTAAGACATCCACGGCAAAAAGAAGCACATCCATGTGCTACACCCCTAATGATGCCAGGACTGAGCCTCGAGTCCCCCAGATTCTCAGAGGGCTTCTGCTTTTATTGTGACTCTTTGCGCAGACAAGGATATGATTCACACTATTTAACAACCACCCCCTGGACAGCATGCACCCACCAATCAGAATGCATTCTGACCATCATCAGCTCTGCGGTGAGGACCTCCTCTTCTGTCACCAGCAAGTCATCACAATGGGATAAAGAAACCAGCTCTGTCAGATTCCTGAGCTTAGGGTTTACTCATTTGTTGGAGGGAGGGGCTGTTTTTTTTTTTTAAATACTTTACTTGGGGAGCAGTTTTAGATTCATAGCAAAATTCAGAGGAATATACAGAAATTTCCTACATCACCACTGTCCCCCCATACATAACCTCCCTCACTATGAACATCCTCTACATGATGGGTACATTTGTTACAACTGATGTACCTATGCTGAACATAGTACCCCCCAAAGCCTACAGTTTTAATTAGGATTCATGCTAGGTGTTACATATTGGATGGGTTTGGACACATGTATAAATACATGTACCCATCACTATAGTATCATACAGAGAATTTTCACTGTCCTAAAAGAGCTCAGGTTTTTAACCACTGTGGTCTATAATCACAAATTATGTGTGTGTGCTAAGTCACTTTAGTCGTGTCCACTTTTTGCAACCCTATGGACTATAGCCCGCCAGGCCCCCCTGTCCACAGGGATTCTCCAGGCAAGAATAGTACAGTGGGTTGCCATGCCCTCCTCCAGGGGATCTGCCTGACCCAGGGATTGAACCCGTGGCTCACATCTCCTGCATTAGCAGGCAGGTTCTTTACCACTGGCACCACCTGGAAGCACTCCAAATTGATCTCTAGACCTTATACTTAGAGATTCTGATTCAGGAAAACAGACTAGGGACTGGGCATCTTGACAAAGTTCAATCATGTTTCTGATCCTCAGCCAGATATGAGAAACATCCAATAAATGACTAAAGTGTCTTTCATCTCTAGAATTCCATAATCCATTTAAAAGTCAATCTGGGCTCAGTGTCTCTAATGATGATTCTGAAAATAGTATGGGGCTCCAGGAGACTGGCATCTCATATAAAAGTCCTTATTACTCATTAGTGAAAATTTGCCACAAAATGATCAGTTTCCTTGGTAACCAATGACATCATCGTGTGGGTGTATGCGCACGCACGTGTGCACATTAGTCACTCGGTGGTGTCCGACTCTTTTGTGACCCCATGAACTGTAGCCCACCATGCTCTTCTGTCCGTGGGATTCTCCAGGCAAGAGTACTGGAGTGGGTTGCCATTTCCATCTCTAGGGATCTTCCTGACCCAGGGATTGGATCCAGTCTCCTGCACTGCAGGTGGATTCTTTACCATAGGAGCCACCAGGGAAGCCCAACAGCATCATTATCATCCTTCTATCCAACCCCCTTTTCAGGGTTGAATAGATGGATCCTGCATACTTACTGCTTACTATATGATACATCTCATGGACCCTAGTGAACACAAGGGAGAACAAATGAATACTCCCAACCCATTGTTCCCCTGTCTTCAGTGACTGCACTGGTGAACAATTCTATGTCTTCCCAATAAATCCTTCATATTGTCTCAGACTTTGTTCTGATGCTCTCCTCCTCTCCAGATAGATAAAGAGTTATAATTACCTAGACTTCTTTCAGGGAAACAAATACTCAAATCAAAGCAAGGAGGGATTGCCAAGGCAGGAAATTATCTTTTTAACATACAGCCCAGGCATTTCTAAAGAGCATCAAGATTATCTCCATGGTTATTTCCAAACCCTCCAAATTATTTCCTGGAGGAACATGCCGAAGAAGCTGAAACACCTGTCAGCACATTAAGACCTGAGGTTCTGATATGCTATTCCCTCTTCTTAAAGTGAGGCATTCCATGCACGTTTTAGGAAGACACCTCATGGGGCCATTCTCTCTTCTAAACAGCTTTTTCCCACAGCTCATTTGTCCTACAGGCATCAGCACTTAACCATGAGAAGGACCACTTCTTCCCAGAGGTGGAAAGAACCTGGGCCGAAGTTAGCACAGGACATGACTTCACAGCCCAAAGTACGAATAGGCAGAATCCTGCTTTCACACAAATTCCTACCTTCAAACAAACAAATCTGTGATCGTGAATTCATCCCTCGGTTTCTGCTGGGGATTCCCTCCAAGATCCTCAGAGATACCACAATCTGGGGATACTCAAGTCTGTTACATAAAATGGCACAGTGTCTGCATACAACCTAAGCACAGCCTCCCATTTCCTTTAAATCATCTCTCCGTGTGTTAGCTGCTCAGTCATGTCCAACTCTTTGCGATCCCATGGACTTAAGCTCATCAGCTTCCTCTGTCCATGGAATTCTCCAGGCAAGAATACTGGAGTTGGTTGCCATTCCAGTCTCCAGGGGATCTTCTTGACACAGAGATCCAACCTGGGTCTCCCACATTGCAGGCAGATTCTTTACCATCTGAGCCACCACAGAAGCCCTTTAAATCATCTCTAGGTTACTTATAATATCAAATACAATGATAATACTATGTAAATAATTGTAAGCACAAAGCAAATGCTATGTAAAGGATTGCTGGCATGCAACAAATTCAAATTTTATTTTTTGGAACTTTCTGGAAATATTTTTTTTCTTCAAATATTTTCAATTTGTAGTTGGTTGAATCCATAGAAGTGAAATCCATAGATCTGTGCTCTGTGCTCAGTCACTCAGACATGCCCAACTCTTTGCAACCCCATGCACAGTCACCCGCTAGGCTCTTCTGTCCATGAGGATTTTCCAGGCCAGAATACTGGAGTGGGTTGCCATGTCCCCAGGAGATCTTTCCCAGTCAGGGATCAAATCCAGGTCTCCCACATTGCAGGCGGATTCTTCACCAGCTGAACCACCAGGGAAACCCAAGAATAATGGAGTGGGTAGCCTATCCTTTCTACATGGGATCTTCCCAACCCAGGAATAGAAGCGGAGTCTCCTGCATTGCAGGTGGATTCTTTATCAGCTGAGCTACCGAAGAGGAAGCCCAAAATCCATGGATATAGAAGGCTAATCATATTAAGGTTTACAGGTCTTAACTTAGAACAGAATGAAGTAAATTCTGTTGCCAGTCAGAAACCCTTCAAACAAATCACATTGTAGGGTTTCGATAACATTCCTAGAGGCAGAAATATTAGGCTGTCCAGGCAGCTATACATAGACTCTTGTCTTTGTTATTTTGGTCTATTATCAGCAGGGAAGCCTGGCGTGCCACAGTCCATGGGGTCACAAAGAGTTAGACACCACTGAGTAACTGATCAGCATTTTTACATTTTCTAGATTTGTTTGAAGGTTTCAGGAGACCACCATGCTCATCTTGTCAGCCATTAGAATGCCTGCAGGACTGTAGAACAAGGCAGGCTCTTGATAAGCAATTTTTGGATAAATGAGTGAAAGAGTGAGGGAATGAATTAGACTAGCCACGCTTGTTACTCCAGACTGAATATTAGAATCAACTGGGAAGCTTTAAAAAAAAAAAAAAAAAAAACAGAAGATCAAAACAGTCAATCCTAAAGGAAATCAGTCCTGAACATTCATTGGAAGGACTGATGCTGAAGCTGAAGCTCCAATACTTTGGCCACCTGATGCAAAGAACTGACTCATTGGAAAAGACCCTGATACTGGGAAAGATCGAAGGCAGAAGGAGAAGGGGACGACAGAGGATGAGATGGTTGGATGGCATCACCGACTCAAAGGACATGTGTTTGAGCAAGCTCCGGGAATTGGTGATGAACAGGAAAGCCTGGTGTGCTGCAGTCCATGGGGTTGCAAAGAGTCAGACATGACTGAGCTGAACTGAAAAAAAAAAAAAACAACCCTGATGCTCAGACCCAAATCTTAGAGAAATCAAGTCAGAATCTTTAGGGCTTGGAGACCCCTTACCTCCCTCCCTACTTCTCTCTCTCTAAAATATAAACTATGTACTGTGCAATGGTGGCTGAGAAAGAAGAGATGAGAATAATCATATTTAAAAAACGAAGCTTCTTAGTTTAGTATGGAATATTTCCATTGCATATCTCATATCTGAGGCCATGAGAATATCTGAAAAACAGGATCAAATGAATTATTTAAAGACATCCCCATATGCTTTGTTGACTGCGTTAAATGAAATGAATGCTGATAAGAGAAACACTACTTTGACTAAGTGTGTGTGTATATACATAGATACAGGTAGACAGATACACAGACATGTCCATATATACATGTACAGCATTAACTAAAAATTCATCAGTTCTTCTTCACTGTTTTGAATGGAACATGAATTAGATTAACTATCCCGATTATGCAGAGAAATTTAGCTTAATGACCTACAATTACTTTAATGGCTTTGAAATTCAGAAGGTAAGAAGACACTGTGCTTCTTCCATTGAGCATTAAATATAAAATGCCTCTGATTGACTGTCATGAAAACCCAATTTTATTGCTATTTGAATTATTCAGAATCAATATCCGGCATTAGCCAGCATGGGGAAGCTCAAATATAAGGCAGCTTCGGAAAGAAGTTTTGCCTATACTGAGTAATTGTGCTTTGTGTGGAAGATAATGAGCTGTTTGCCGCATGTCACCACTTCAGATGCATCGAGAATTAACAACTTTATCTTCCCTTTATATTATGTAATAAAAGGGATTACTTCATAGAGATGAACAATTTTCAAGGTTATGAAACATTCAAAATACAGTTGGGCTCAAGGAAACTTGCCTCCTCTATAAGGAGAGAGAGATGTTTTTAACTGTTTACACAAGAGAGAAATTTGCCAAAGTTATGTTTTCAGTTATTTGATGAGTAAACTGCAACCCTGTATTTCCCCAAGCTGAAAATTGCTTATAGGCAAAAATACGACACCAAATCGTCTTGTAGAAGCTCCACTTCAGATGTGACTGTTAGAAGTGGTGCTGCTTGAAGAAATTTGCCAGAAAACAGAATGAAAAAGTTAGGGAACAATAGATGGAAAAAAAAAAAGAATAAACAGACTGTGTCAGATTGTCACATCTTTACAATGCAGCTGGCCCTATGTTAAGAATCCAACTGTGTTATTTCACAGAAGCATCAGGACAAACCCATGAAGGCCAAACTAGTATGATCTCCCCATTTTCCAGATGGGGAAGGTAAAGGGACCTGAGAGAATTTTCTTCTGTCTCTAAGTGCATAAGAGCTATAGCTCAGATTCCAAAAGAGGCTATAAGATTTCAAAGTGAAATAATGAAATCCTATGTTCTAAGATGGAGACGGAAATGGCAACCCACTCCAGTGTTCTTGCCTGGAGAATCCCAGGGATGGGGGAGCCTGGTGGGCTGCCGTCTATGGGGTCGCACAGAGTCGGACACGACTGAAGCGACTTAGCATGTTCTAAGAAGACCCTGATGCTGGGAAAGATGGAAGGCAGACGGAGAAGGGGAAGGCAGAGGATGAGATGGTTGGATGGCATCATTGACTCAGTGGGCATGAACTTGGGCAAACTCCAGGAAAGAGTAGGGGCCAGGGAGGCCTGGTGCACTGCAGTCCATAAGGTCACAAAGAATTGGACGTGACTTAGAGACTGAACAAAAATATTCTAGGAATTATCTTGCTCACATGATATAAGACGAGGAACAGAGAAATGAAGTAACATGGAAAGGAAAACATGAGAGACTTAATCGACTTTCAAGGCAGAAGTCGGATGGATCCTCCTGAAATCAATACAGTACTTCAAGGAGGTGTTTATGTGTGTTAGACTTTCTGCTAAGTGGCTGGGCATCTGTAAGTGGGCCCATTCCTCAGGCTCACCTCTAGGAAGGAAGAGCTAGGGTACCCCAGACCCAGTTCACACTGAAATTCTGCATAGCTGCCAAACTCCACTCAAATCTCCCAAGAGCTGTTTATACTGTTTCCTCTCCTCTCATTAAAGTCCTGGCTCAGGCTAATAAATCAGTGTACAATTTGTGTATAATCTAATTTTTGCCTTGTGCTTCATCTGGTGTAGGTGGAAGCAGGGGGAAAATGAAAAAAAAAAAAAAAAAAGCAACAACTGGAAAATGAAGACTAATGAGAACTTGGATCCTTAAGAAAATATCCTTTAGAGATGCCCAGTTGGAGGTTGTCGGGGAAAAAAAAAAAAAAACAGGCAAAAAATGAGTGTGACCTCTTCATTCTGTGTAACTGTGACTTATAAGGGTGTCTCTAAACCCCTATGTCCATATAGCCAGATACGTGAAAGTCACGAGGAGTTTTCCGTGCGTGCGGTCACTCCTCTGGGTCCGCACTGCCTCGCTCCCTGGCTGGGCAGCACACTGGCGGTGTCATCAGGAGGTGTGAGCTGGGTCCTGGCGGTGTCATCAGGAGGTGTGAGCTGGGTCCTGGCGGTGTCTTCTGTTTCCCTCCCCAGATGCTTATAACGCAGCCAATAATAATTCCCAAACCACCCCCAAGTCATCCCACAGAGAACACTCGGCGTTCCTAAACACTAGCCAGATATATTAGGTACACTGGTAAGGAACATAGCAATTACATAAGCTGATGGTATTCAAAGACACAAGCGGAAGGAAGGAGGAAGGAGCCACAGAAAAAGAAGAGTGTGTTTGCACACTGAGGGTTTCAGTTCCAACATTCCTTGCTAACTTGGTCTTCAGGCGGGCACGCGTGGTTGAATTCATTACGTTGGCTGAGGCAGTGGAAGATTACAAGGACGGTAGCTGTTTACTTTAAAGGCATCCTTCTCTCCTCTCATTTTTTACCGGGACCTGAACGCGCCAAAGCATTGTACTAGTGGCAGTTCACTCGGTGCCAGGTTACCATCGCCTGCACAGGACTGAGGACAGGTCGGATTTCACCTCATTTACAAAGCCTGGCTTCCGGGGTGGTGCTAGTGCTAAAGAATCTGCCGGTCAGTGCAGGAGACGCGGGAGACGTGGGTTTGATCACTGGGCTGGGAAGATCTCCTGGAGGGGCATGGCAACCCACTCCAGTATTCTTGCCTGGAGAATTCCATGGACAGAGGAGCCTGGCGGGTTACAGTCTTTAGGATCGGAAAGAGACGGACACAACTGAAGCAACTTAACACAAAGTGGGGGGAAGTTCTCTTCTGCAGGTGCAAGCTTTGTTTTTGTCCATTAACAGGAAGCAATTTGGAAGGACTCTTAATTAAAACCTAATGGGACTATTACATAAAACCAGAGTCACAGTGAAGCTCAAAAATTTCCCTCGATGGGGGAAAACCAGTCAAGGTCTAGAGAAAAGAGGTGAGCTCTTTCTATGCAGGAAACTGGATTCAGTTTTAATAACAATAAAAAGGGAATATACTGCCCCCTCCTGGCTCTGCCAAACAAAGTCCCATTCTATTTAACATCGAACAGCATAATGATGCAGGAGTCAAACTGAACAAATCTCCGATCCTCTCTCTTAGCCGAAGAGAGCAAGGTTGATTTGCAATTCTGAAAGGATAATGAAAGGGCCAGTGTTATTATTTAATACAAAAATAGATTTCCTGGTTCCTCTCAAGTGTTTATCATCAGATACAGGGAACAATATCAAACTGAATTACCAAGGATCATCTCTGATAAATCAAATGAAGAAGCCGGCTGGAAAAAAAAAAAAAAAAAAAGCAAACTGTGAGCAGCCCGATGCTTGAGGAGAGTACAGAGCCCCATAAAATACATTAAAACGATAGGCTCTTAGTTTTCGATTCCTTTATAGAAGAAAGAGAAATATGCCCTGGATGTGGAGTTTGAGAACTGATGACTCAGCAGAACTCTTACATGTTGATATTGAGGAAAATACCCACTTCTCCCCTATTGCTAAGGGGGCACAATGCATGCCTTCAGCCAAGGGCCAATGGGGGATCTTCCTGGCTCTCCTTTTTTCCCCCTTGGTTTATGTCTGCTTGGTATTCTCTGCTCAGCCATGGAGTGAAGTTGGGGAAGTGGTGGGAACCCTCAGGTTAAGACCCAAAGGTGGTCATGGTGGTTTAGTTGCTAAGCCTTGTCCGACTCTTTGCAACCCCAAGGACCATAGCCTGCCAGGTTCCTCTGTCCATGGGATTTTCCAGACAAGAATACCGCTGTGGGTTGCCATTTCCTTCTCCAGGGGCTCTTCCCAACCCAGGCATCGAACCCATGTCTCCAGCACTACAGGCAGAACCACCAAGGAAGCCCTAGACCTAAAGAACATAGTCAGAAAAACTCATCACCAGCTACTAAAAAGGTTTCTATTCTATTTTTTTTTAATCTTCACTTAGGACAAATATTTACTTCTCTATGTCATTCTTTGTTCTAAAAATGAGACCATGCCTTTAAAAATATTCACATATGTACATAATAAAATCAAACATAAAGACTACAGTGTAAAATAGTAAGTGAAACATCCCCTGTCAGTTACCTTCCCCAGAGGAAACGGTTAATTTTGGGTGTGGAACCTGCCAGAAATGCTATGTATATGCAAACACACTCTATCTATAATTGCATTTCTTTTTCCTACTCGAATAGGAACATACTCAATATAACATTTTGCCCCTCACATTTTCATTAAGAGTAGACCTCCTGCATTGCAGGCAGATTCTTTACCGTCTGAGTCATCAGGGAAACCCCAAGAACACTGGAGTGGGTAGCCATTCCCTTCTCCAGGGGATCTTCCTGACTTAGGGACTGAACTTGGGTCTCCCACATTGCAGGTAGATTCTTTATCATCTGAGTCTCCAGGGAAACCCCACGATATAGCATTTTGCCCTTTGTATCTTTGTCAAGAGGAGACCTTAGAGATCACTCCATAGTCGCACCCCTAAATTGTTCTCTTTTTTAGCCATGGTTGTATAGTGCTGTATTTTATGACTTACATAGTTTCAAGTAATCCTCACCAAGACTTTGTACAGCATGTGCCTGTAATATGTCATTGTCCAGGTAAGAAACATGAGAAAACTGCTTATCCAAAGCCACAGAGTACTTAGAGGGGGAACCAGGATTTAAGCCCCACTTTTATCCACTGTCTTAGTCAATTGGGGCTGCTATAACAAAGATATCAGAAACTGGGTGGTTTAGAAATAACATTTATTTATCATAGTTTCAGAGGCAGGGAAATCCAAGATCAAGGCACCAGCAAATCCAGTGTCTGGTGAGGATATGCAGACAGTCACCTTCTCCTTGTATCTTACCAGGCAGCTCTGGTGAGCTCTCTTTGGTCTTTTCAGTAAGAGCACTAATCCCCTTCATGAGGGCTCCACCCTCATGACCTGTTCACCTTCCAATGGTCCCGCCTCCTAACCAGATTAGGACTGGCACTGAAGCTGAGGCTCCAGTGCTTTGGCCACCTGTTGTGAAGAGCCAACTCACTGGAAAAGACCCTGATGCTGGGAAAGACTGAGGGCAGGAGGAGGAGGGGGTGGCAGAGGGTGAGATGTTTAGATAGCATCACTGACTCAACAGACATGACTTTGAGCAAACTCCAGGAGACAGTGAAGGACAGGGGAGCCTGGAGTGCTGCAGTCCCTGGGGTTTCAAAGAGTCGGACATGACTTAGGGACTGAACAACAGCAACAACCTAATCAGATTGGTGATTAGGTTTCAATGTACAAATCTGGGGGGATATAAACACTTGTGGGGGGATATAAACTCTTGTATTATGGCATTCACTGTATTATACTGCCTTCTTAAATACTAGCTGTTGTTACTATTGTAAGGTTTATACTAGCATTAAAACCCAAGATGAACAGGTTGTGAAAACGATATCAGTGTTAACCTCACCACTCTGAGGACACTGCCAATCCCTCCCAGATGTCTATGCGTCTCTCAGAGCCTTCCTTCTTAGCTCTGATGGGAGCTACTTAGGGGTGACTAATCCAGGGTCAACCTCCAGAACCTGGAGCACCCTTGAATTGCCTAGAAGCAGAGGGTCCCCTCGTCCCCACAAACATGCACTCCAGCCCCCTGTGGTCAGACCAGGCACAGATGTCGATGTGCCGAAGCTGCATTTGGGTTTCTTACTGATGAATGTTATAGCCAACATACCCATCTGGCCGCCAAGATAAATAACATAAAAATGAAGATATGCCTACATAATTCATGCAGTATTGATGAACGGGGCCCGCCATTCAGACTGCTCCTACAAATCATTTAATTATGGGCTGCATGACACTCAGAGAGAAACAGCATTTTAGCCATGTTTAAATGGGTATGGCTTGGAGAGGTTCAAGTTCACAAGAGGGAAACTCAAGAACCCCCCTCAATTATTCTGGAGAAATCTGTGGATTCTCATAAACACCAGACAAACATGGTACTGAATACATGACACGATTCTTCTGGGCAAAGTGCTGTTCTGTTTACCTTCAAGGTAAGGATTCTCTCAATGGTTTATGCAGCTTTCTCCAGGAGTTGTGGATGGAAGGGAGTGAGAAGATAAAAGATTGCCAGTTATTCTATAAATGGCACACCTCCCAAGGAGAGAGCCAAGAAGACATGACCTGAACACCTCACTCCCGTTAGGAAAACTATTATAAACAAAGCAAAACGAAACCAGAAAGGAAAATAACCAGGGTTGGCCAGGATGCATAGAAATGAGAACCTTTGTGCACAGTTGGCAGATGTAAAAGGTTGCAGCCACCGTGGAAAGCAATATAGTGGTTCTTCAAAAGTAGAAACAAGAGTTAGCATATAATCCAGCATTACCACTTTGGGGAAGAAGCTCACAAAGAAAGCAAGGCCCCAAAGAGGTATTTGTACCCATGCTCAAAGGGGCCTTATTCGCAGTAAACAAAAAGTCAAGGCAACTCAAGGGTCCATTCATGGATGAATGAATGAGCAAAATGTGGACTATATATGCAATGGAATATTGGGCTTTTCCCAGGTGTCACTAGTGCTAAAGAACCTGCCTGCCAGTGCAGGAGATGGAAGAGACATAGGTCTGATCCTTGGGCTGGGAAGGTTCTCTGGAGTAGTCAATGGCAAGCCACTCCAGTATTCTTGCCTGGACAATCCCACAGATAGAGGAGCCAGGCAGGCTACAGTCCATGAGGTCCCAAGAGTTGGACACTACTAAAGCAACTCAACTGTCCACACATGGATGAAAGAATAAACAAAATGTGGGCTATACATAAAATTGAATATTATCCAGCCCTTAAAAAGGAAGGTAATTGTGCACCAAGCTACAACATGATGAACCTTGAGGATACTATGCTATGTGAAACAAGCCAGTCACAAAAGGCAAACAGCCTGTATGAATCCACTTACACGAGGTCCCTGGAACTGTCTAACTCGTGGAGACAGAGGTAGGAATGGTGGTTGTCAGGGGTTGGGGGACAGGAAATGGGGACTTGCTCTATAATGAGCATACATTTTCAGTTTTGCAAGATGAGAAAGTTCTGGAGACTGGTTACACAACAATGTGAATATATTTCATACTACTGAACCGTAGACTTTATTTTTTTTTAATTTTATTTTATTTTTAAACTTTACATAATTGTATTAGTTTTGCCAAATATCAAAATGAACCGTAGACTTTAAAAAGGTCGGAATGGTATACATCACAGTATGTGTATTTTACCACAATTAAATTTTTAAAATTATGTGAAGAGGAGACAAAGCATCCAGCAGAGGACACATTCTGTCATGTATCTGGCACTGGCTCTGCCCGACGCTGAGTTACGAGATTTACATTTGTGATGTCTTTGTAACCCTCATGATACTTATGTCAAATAGGCACTGCCCCATCTTCTCTGGGAGCCATCTATGGCTTAGAAACCAGCTAACATCATGATGGGGGTGGAAGCAGTGACAGATTTAATTTTCCTGGGCTCCAAAATCACTGCAATGGTGACTGCAGCCATGAAATTAAAAGATATTTGCTCCTCGGAAGAAAAGCCCTGACAAATGTAGACAGCATATTAAAAAGCAGAGACATCACTTTGCTGACAAAGGTCTGTATAGTCAAAGCTACGGTTTTTCCAGTAGTCATGTACAGATGTGAGAGTTGGACCATAAAGAAGGCTGAGTGCCAGGAATCGATGCTTTTGGTGTTGGAGAAGACTCTTGAGAGTCCCTTGGATAGCAAAGAGATCAAACCAGTTAATCTTAAAGGAAATCAACCCTGAATATTCATTGGAAGGACTGATGCTGAAGCTGAAGCTCCAGTACTTTGACCACCTAATGTGAAGAGCTGACTCATTGGAAAAGACCTTGATGCTGGAAAAGATTGAAGGAAGGAGAAGGGGGTGATGAGATGGCTAGATAGCATCACCGAGTCAATGGACATGAATTTGAGCAAACTGTTGGAGATAGTGGAGGACCGGGAAGCCTGGTGTGCTGCAGTCCACAGAATTACAAAGAGTCAGACAAGACTTAGCGACTCAACAACAAAAAACATCTTGGTGGCAGTCTGTCAGGGTGAAGTAGATGGATCCTGCAAAGAGAACTGCTCAATCATAGTTTTGCTACCCAGCAATAAGCTCCACCCTTCAGGAGCACCTACTCCATCAGCAAATAGGGAAACACACTCATGAATGAAACCCAAGTTTCCTACCACTTATACAGGTCCTAGCACAAACGGAGCGCCTCCAGTCTCTTGCTCCAGCCGAAGCATCTCTCCTTCTCACTCGCCACCTGCCAGCAGTACTGATCTCACGCTTGTTTCTTCACTTTGCCAACCTCTTTCCAGCTTCGAGGGCTTTGCCCTTGCTGTTCACCTGCCCTGGCGCACCCTTTCTTGACTTATCCTTCGTTGCTCCTCCTGCACCCTTAGGTCTCCATTCAAGTGTTACATCTTCTGAGATGGCTTCATTTTGGAAGAAGTTGTTCTAAAGATGGGCCTCTCCGACCACCACCAACTATCACACCATCAATTACTCTATTACATCCCTATACAGATTCCTTTATGTAATTTATCAAAACCTGTAATTATCTTGTTTACATATGTGTTTACTTCTTTATCACTGATATCTCCCACTGAAATAAATGGGGCTTCTCAGGTGGCGCTAGTGGTAAAGAACCTGCCTGCCAATGCAGGATACTTAAGGCTCAGGAAGACCCTCTGGAGCAGGGCATGGCAACCCACTCCAGTATTCTTGCCTGGAGAATCCCATGGACAGAGAAGTTTGGCGGGCTACAGTCCACTGGGTCACAAAGAGTCGGACAGGATTGAAGCAACTTAGCACAGCACACACTGAAATAAAAACAAGGATGGAGGATTCACCACTTCATACCAGCACTTGGAATAGTTCCAGCCTACCGGCTACCTGGAAAGGACAGATAAATAAATATTAGCTGCCATTATAATTTGGTACAGTAACTTTGTTTCAATGAGACAATGAAAGTGAAGGACTGAGACATCTTGTCATGGAACTCAGCGGTCAGGTTTTCCGCAGAAAACATCCACCAACTGGGTGAGAACTAATCACTGGCTTTGAAAGAAAACAAAGACAGACATTCTCATGCATTCAACTCCAGGACTCCTCTGGGCAGGAGCCACTCTCCCTCTGGTCAATTGAGGGAACGCCTGAAGAACCCAGTCTTTCCTTTGGGTCCACGTTCAGACTCACAGCACCCACAGCACAGACGAATGGCACATCCCTGATCCAGCAGCATCATCAATAACCAAACCTCGTGACTGGGGCTTTCAACTGGTTTATCACTTGTCAGTTCCAAAGACGCTTGCAGAGCTGACAGAGAGAGTCAATCCGGAATGTGACATATAAAAATCACTATATTTCTGGGGGAGAAAAAAAATGACTTCCACGTCTCAGTCTCACAGGCTATCTTAATCTATCTGGTTGACTATGCACGATTTGGGGTTGTTAAATCTCTGCCTCTGAACCTCTGAGTTGGGCATTTTTGAATTTGACATAATGAGTGTCAAACATGTCAAGCAGATACATGCTCTCAAATTTCTCATGCTCTTGTAGATGAGACTCCCTTGGACGGTACAGACTCTAGAACTAACATATACATACAACAACAAAGGGGGGTTGATTTATTACAAAACTGAGAAGTTTCAGGCTCCAGGCTCAGTTTGACGTAGGTGCCAACACACAAATGATTTCTGAAACGAATATCCTTTTAACAGTTTGTGTTCAGATTGGCCTTCCCTAGTGTCTCAGTCCAATCAGGTTGCTCCGACAGAATACTATAGACTCCGTGGGTTAAAGAACAAAATTATTTTTCACAGTTCTGAAGAATAAGAAATCCAAGATCACGGTACCAGCAGAAATGATGCCCCATAAAAGCCCACTTCTTGATTTGCATGTGGCCCCCTTCTCGTTGTGGGCTTCTCAGGTGGCTCAGTGGTAAAGAATATGCCTGCCAATGTAGGAGACCTGGGAGATGCAGGTTCAAGCCGTGGGTCAGGAAGACCCCCTGACAAAAAATGGCAATCCAGTATTCTTGCTTAGGAAATCCCATGGGCAAGAGGAGACTGGTGGGTGGGCTACAGTCCACAAGATTGCAAAGAGTCGGAAACAACTGCAAAACTGAGCACGCGCATGCGCCTTCCCAGTGTTTCCTCAAGTGGTAGAAAGCAGACTAAGAGAAACAGGCAGAAACGGGGCTGGGCCGGGGTGGTCCTGTCTCTTCTGATAAGGGCATTAATCCCACTCATGACTGTTCCATCTTCATGACCTAATTAACTCCCCAAAGTCCCATCCCAAATACCATCACTTTGGGGCTTAGGTTTCCAACATACAAATTTTCCAGGGGTGCAAACACGCAGTCTATGACACCGATGTACTACAACATGGTCATCGGATATCCCAGGCCACCATCCTATTCATTTCATAACCTCAGGAAAATGAGTTCCTTTCCAGGGACAAGTCTCATTGGATAGAGCTGGTCACACGTCCATTGGTGAGCCAATCACCATGCCCAGAGGAAAGGAAAATGCTGATTGGAAGAGCCCAAGTTACCAGGAGTTGGAGGGAGAGTCAGTCCTTTCTGGATGAGTCAGACCTTTCCAGGATGGGTTCCATTCCCAGAAGACAGAAGAGGAAGTTCTGGACAGGCAGGTAAGCAAGCAATCAGATTTTAGCTGCAGAAATGGGCATGTGAAGGCAGAGTCGCCCACTAAATAAGAAAAACAAAATAAAACAAAATGGAAAAAAATAATCTACCCCGCAATGGTTCTTCTCATCTCCTAGCTGCATGTATATACGTAGGTATGGGAAAGAAGAGGGAACTGGGGTGGGAATTAGGGGAGTTGTTGGGTATCAGGAATACCAAGAAGATGGTATCTGATGTGGATTTATACAAGTGAAGAGCAGCTTGCCTGGGTAAGCAGTCTAGGCAAGGGGAAAGAAAGTGCAAAAGAAATTTCTTGCATCATTTCTAACAACAATGTCATGAGGAAGAGTATTAAAATCCCCATTTCGGAAATGAAGAAAACCAACAGTCACTTTTTGGTGGGATTTGCTTCAGGACAGTTGGGCGTCCCAGGTGGCGCTAGTGGTAAAGAACCTGCCTGCCAAGGCAGGAGACAAGAGATGTAGATTTGATCTCTGGCTCAGGAAGATCCCCTGGGGGCACGGCAACCCACTCCAGCATTCTTGCCTGAAGAATCCCATAGACAGAGGAGCCTGGTGGGCTACAGTCCATGGGGTCACAAAGAGTCAGATACAACTGAAGAGACAGGTCACAATCTAACTCCAAAATAAATAAATAAATAAATAAAAATAAACAGACACACACACAAACTCATCTTTTCATCAGGACTACCATGTATCAATACAGTTGAGCAGGGTGAGCTTGCACAACTGCAGTGAATCCATTCATGTAGACTGGGAGGTGAATGGCAGCCCCTAGAGTCGGACCTTGGAATTCTGGCCAACTGTGCATGGTGAAGTGAAGTGAAAGCTGCTCAGTCCTGTCTGACTCTTTGCGAACCCACAGAATTCTCCAGGCCAGAATACTGGCGTGCAGGCCTTTCCCTTCTCCAGGGGATCTTTGCAACCCAGGGATTGAACCCAGGTCTTCCTCATTGTGGTGGATTCTTTACCAGCTGAACCACAAGGGAACCTGCACTAGCCGCTGGACCAAGGAGACAGGTAGCAGACTGAACCTTAATCCCAAGACACCTTCATATTTTGCTAAGAAAATTGGATGGTATTAGTTAATGTTCCTATGAAACACACTATTTTATTTCCTGATTCTGCATAGCCTACAAGGATTTAAAATGAATTCCGCCATGGAATTCACTTCTTTCCAGCTCTCAGGATAAAAGCCACCCAGGAAGAACAAGCCAGGCATTACTAGCCCAGGTGAGCAGCAGCATTTTAAAGAAATGAGTTTTCCAAGTATCTTATCTGGGTGGGAGAGGAAGCCAAAAAAAAAAAAAAAGGAAAGAGGCTAGAGAAACCAAGCTCAGCCAATCTGGGTTTTTAGCTCTTAAGACTCCTTGGGAGTTTTCAGCGACAGAGGCAATGAAGTCCTGTTAGAGAATAAATTGGTTAGGACACAAAGCTCCTTACAGATTATAACCTCCTTCCTTGCCAATTACAAATTTGGCAATCATTTGTTTATTAACCTGATGGCTTGCTACGTTGAGTAGCATCACATATTTATAACGTACCAAGATAAAGCTGTAGCTGGTTCAAAATCTAGCCTAATCTGTTCCTCCTCACCCCAGTCCCACACTCTAAAGCACTTTTGAGGATAATTCAGGAGAACAGGGTTTTAAAAAGATGAAAACTTTCTCCTGCATTGCCTCAGGGAAAGGTTCCCTGTTCCGTGTGTGTGTGTGTGTGTGTGTGTGCGCGCGTGTGTAACTGATAAGGTTTAGCCCCTTTAATTCATTCTGAGGAGTGTCTGTGAAACTTTTTATTTGCAATCGTTGTGGCTCAGTCCCAAGTGGCAGGCATCTCTGCATTTATCACTCCCCACTGCCACACACAGACTTCAGGGGAGGGGCAAAGCTAATCCCAGTTACAGAACTTTCTCCAGTTATCCCCTCCCCCATACCTACCTCTTCCATCTTTACCAGTCCATCTCAAAGGAAATCAACATTCAGAAAACAAAGATTGTGGCATCCGGTCCCATCACTTCATAGCAAATAGTTGGGAAAAAATGGAAATGGTGTCAGACTTTATTTTCTTGGGCTCCAAAATCACTGCAGATGGTGACTGCAGCCATGAAATTAAAAGATGCTTGCTCCTTGGAAGAAAAGTCATGACCAACCTAGACAACATATTAAAAAGCAGAGATATCACTTTGCCAACAAAGGTCTATCTAGTACAAGCTATGGTTTTTCCAGTGGTCATGTATGGATGTGAGAGTTGGACCATAAAGAAAGCAGAGCACGGAAGACTTGTTGCTTTTGAACTGTGGTGTTGGAGAAGACTCTTAAGAGTCCTTTGGATTGCAGGGAAATCCAATCAGTCAATCATAAAGGAAATCAGTCCTGAATGTTCTTTGGAAGGACTGATGCTGAAGCTGAAGTTCCAATGCTTTGGCCACCTGATGCTAAGAGCCAACTCACTGGAAAAGATTGTGATGTTGGGAAAGATTGAAGGCAGGAGGAGAAGGGGACGACAGAGGATGAGGTGGTGGATGGCATCACCGACTTAATGGACATGAGTTTGAGCAAGCTTCAGGAAATGGTGATGGACAGGGAAGCCTGGTGTGCTGCAGTCCATGGGGTCACAAAGAGTTGGACACGACTGAGTGACTAAACAACAACTCTCTCCTGGTGGCTCAGTGGTAAAGAATCCACCTGCCAACACAGGAGATGTGGGTTCATTCCCTGGATCAGGAAGATCCCCTAGAGAAGGAAACAGCAACCCATTCCAGTATTCTTGCCTGGGAAATCCCATGGATGGAGGAGCCTGGTGGGCTACAATGCATGGTGTTGCAACAGAGTCAGACACAACTTAGCGACTCAACATCAATGACCATCTCCACAAAGATGCCTCCACAGCTAGATTCTTCAGCTGCAGTCAGTCTCCACTCTTGGCTTCCTCACTCTCAGCTGCCTTCTAGAGACCTTAGTTCAACTGCCACCAGAATCTCAAAGGCAACCTCCCAAGGAGGTAACACTTGTTATTCTAAGAAAGAGGTCAGCTCTCCTGATGAGCTCCTCTGTGTTAAAAATGGCACACACAGCCCATCTCACAGTTATGTAGACTCCTAACCTTGGAGTCACAGTGTGGGGCAGACATGGGGGGATATGCCTCAAGCAGATCCCTTCAGTGTCACAGTGTCAGGGCTTGATGGCCTGACGTTGCAGGTGTTTATGTTCAATGTCTGAATTTCTTTGGCTGGATGCTACAACTGCTTTGCCCACAAGGTACGCTGGAGAAGCCTTACCCTTCAACCAATGACTAATAGAATTGGGGCATAAATACCCCAGCTCCCCTGCCCTTAGGTAGGATAAATCTACAGTGTGTGTCTACACAAATACCATGTGTTCCTATACCGGGATTAAGCTCCATCTACACACAATGGTCAGCGGCTTGATAAAACAAACTCTGCCCATTGCCCGCTTTTCCCCTTGTCACTTCACCATTCCTCCAGCATCACTGCAAGGATTTCCCCTCCAATATACAGCTGAATCCTTGCTTCAAGGCTGTACATGAGGGACTTGACTGAACCACCAGGAAGGTGGCCTCTTCCTATGCATGGTCGACTTAAAAAATATATATGCACAATTTAAAAGTTGAGAGTTATGTTTTCTTTGGTGGGAATTTTTAGGACTTCAAGGCCACAAGACAGCATTTCAAGTAATCTTGAGAGAACTGCTCTGAGGAGGCGAGGGAGGTGCCAGATTATATAAAGGTTTTGCAACAAAGGGCAGGAAGTCTGAACATCAAAAGATTATTGTTCATTAAAGGAAAATCAGATATCTCAAGTTAAGGAATTTAGTGCTTTTCTGTGTACAGGAAGATGCGAGAGTCTGGGCTCCCTGAAACCATTCCTTTGATCTGCACCTCAGCTGTCTGGGGCCAGTATCCCGTGTTTTCACATTCTGAGTTTCCTCAGGGTTCACCACGGGGAGTGGCCACAGTCTGATCACTGCTAGAAGGAAAGTATTCTTTCCTTCCTGAGTCCCCTCGGGGCTGACCCCTCGCCTTCAGTGGTGGCTACAATCCCTGATGACTGTGGCACCCTTTTTTTACTGACATGGCCGGAAATAGTCCATTTCTCATCATATTCCCCACATGCAATCTGTCTCTAAGTCCATAAACTTATCTCTGCACCACTCTAAGATGAATCTCCCCTCTCCCTTATCGGAACGTGAGTACCTTGCCATATACCTTCTACCTGGGGAGAAGTCAGGAAAGCTTCATAGAAGGTGTTGTTAGGGCTCAGCTACGAAAGGTGAGCAGAGGTTACCAGCTAGGAATAAGAAGGTGGATCAGAAAACTGAAATGAAGAAAGGTACAGAAGCCTGCAAATGAGGGAGAACAATGTATGTCTGAGAAACTGACATTTCTATTTATTCGTTTATTTTTTTGGAGCTGTTGTTCTCAACGAGGGCAGGGCTTTGCTCACTAAGGAATATGTGCAATGTCTGCAGATGTTTGGGGTTGTCACAGCCGGGGAGGGATGCCGTTGGCCTCTAGTGGGTGGAGGTTGCAATGCTGTTCGACTGTGCGCAGGACACTATAGAGAATGACCCGATACTAAACGCCGATCCTGCTGAAGGTGAGAAATCCTGGTCTGGAGTTTAGGGTTTAAAGGAGTTTGGTGAGAGAAAGAGGAGGTTAGCAGGGGCAAGGTCATGAAGATTCTTCCTAGCCTTTAGGGTTCAACTCCATAAGCAATGGCGGAGGGGGGTTACTCCTGAAAAACGGGGGAGTGATGTGATCAGAGCTGTGTGAAATGGAGTATTTATCAGCAAATGCAGCCCTCTGGTGTGAGTTGGTGAGCCCTACGGGAATTCAGGAAGGAGAAGAATACCTGCCATCTAACAGTGATCAAGCATGCTGGCTTGCTGTGGACAGGGAAAGTGAAAACGCAGGAGCTGGCCCCAGATAGCCGAGATACATATGAAAGGGACGATTTCAGTGAGCCCAGATGCTTGCATCTTCCCATACAGAGAAAACTAAATTCCTTAACTTGAGCAATCCGGTTTTCCTTTGTTAACAATCAACTTTGATGTTCAGACTACCTGCCCCCTTTGTTGCAAACTTTTTTATCACCTGACTCCCTCCCCTGCCTCCGCAGAGCAGTTTCTCAGGGCTACTTGAGATGCTGCCTCTCAGGCTTGAAGTCCTAAGAATTCCCACCAAATAAAACAATACGTTACTTTCAGGTTGTGACTGTATTTTTTAAGTCGATAGTTGCAAGTGAGAAAGGGAAAGATAACCCTGGGTCTAGGCAGAAGATGAGCTGGAGACAAGCAAAATGGAGTAAGAACACGAGACTGGAGAGGAAGATACTGCACAGTCCACCTGCAAAATGATGTCTGGACCAAGGAAGTGGAACGCAGAGGTGCAGAGACGTGGGTGTATTTTTAGTCATACCGATGTTTTGACTGCCGTGCCTCTTACAGTGCCTACCCTATGGCAAGGCTTCAAAGTTTTCTGAATAAATGAATTCAAGAATGAATGACTAAAGTATGTCATCTCGCCATGGAAGGCACTGGACTGAGGCTTGGGTGCTGAGCTAGGTTGAGGCCAGATTGGCAGCTCTCCCAAAGGCAACATTTGGGTTTCTAGATCCAGTTACGTTGAAATCAAACAGTCTCTTCTTGCTGAAGCTTGTTTGAAGCTAGATTCCTTCACTTGCAGCTGGGAATCTTCTACTTATATATAAGCTAGAGTGCACGCATTCTAAGTCACTTCAGTCGTGTCTACTTGTGACCCTATGGATACAGCCCACCAGGCTCCTCTGTCCACGGGATTCTCCAGGCTAGAATACTGGAGTGGGTTGCCATGCCCTCCTCCAGGGGGTCTTCCCGACCCAGGGATTGAACCGCGTCTCCTGCATCTCCTGCACTGAGCCACCTGGGAAGCCCCAACCCGGAGCAGCACCATCCGATAATGGTAGCCATCACCACAGGAGGTGGGTGACTCCCAGACACTTGGAACATGGCTGGTCCAGATGGAGAGGTGCTGGAAGTTTGAAATTCACGATGGGAGTTAAAAGAATTAAATGCAAAAAGGGAACATAAGCTGTCTCTTTCATATTTATATTGATGACATGGTGACATAATACCTCACATATAATAAACTACGAGGAAATACAGCACTGTGTTTAATGGATTTTCATCTGTTTCTTTGCGCTTTTTTTTTTTTTTTGAGAACGAGGCTACTAGAAAAACTAACATGACATATGCCTTGCGTTCTATTGGCCAGTGCTGTTATCCATGAGTATTTTGGTTTGGAGTACTTGAACCCTGGTCAGCACAACTCAAAACCCAGGCCATTTAGGCTATGGCTGCCTGCCCACTCTGCCCCCCATCTTACTAGGCATATCGCCTCCTGCACCAGCGGACCATCCCTCAAAGGGTGAGCGGCATATTTCAGACCCCCAGGTTCCTGTATCTCATTTCACGATGAGCACAGGTGGCTGAACCGTCTGCCAACTCTCAAAACTGCCAAGTGATTCACCTTAAAAGGGCCCCTTAGAACGGTGATCCATCTGGCCAGTAGCCCCAGGCCATCCTTTCTCCAGCCTCCCCATGCCTCCCGGCTGTGTACCAGCCAGCATCCTTCCCCATCCACCTTGTGCCCCCAGCCTCGGAGGTGCTCCCCTCAGGGTCTCCGGGGCTGAGTGAACTTTGTGAGAATCAAAACCCACACTCAAGGTACCAGGGAGCCGGCTGTTCCACTGAAACCCACAACACTGTAATTACCATAAACCCTTCAGCACCACTGGCTCTGAGAGGGAGAAGAAATTAAATCAATGGGCATAGATCGGATCGAGAGCAATCTTACAGGAAATGCATGTAAATGCACCATCTTACCTTGGAAATGAGTTTTAAGATTAATACCTTTCACAAATGGAAAAGTATAAAGAAATATGCAGGAGAATAAGCTGTGGCAACAATAGGTCAACCCTTCTTTTTTATGAGCTGCTGGCTATATTGTATGAAGAACTCATGAAGCTTAACATTTTCAGTATTTTTTATATATATACATATATTAAAAAAACACCCTGTAATGCAAATTCTTCAAGAGAATAACAAGTGATGCATGCTTGAAATTTATTTTTAAATCAAGAGCAAAATGAAACCCTTTAATTAATCTCAAAGAATTTAGCTCCTTCTCTTTCAGATCTGTCTTGTGCACAGTTAGATGCTTAAAATAATTGCATCCGCTCGTGTGAAACTGCAGCAGTAATTCAGTGGGTTTATACTTGTGCAACCTTTTAAAAACAGGCCTTAAAACATTCATCTGTTGAACCAATTTACCAGCTTTCAATAAAGCATCTTTAAGATACTTTCTGTTACATTTATATGACATAAGCTATATTATTTTAATAATCTGTGCTTGAGATATATGGTGATGAGGGAATTATAGCTCACCTGGGGAGATGGTGTAATTAGAAAAGAGGCACAGTCGGGAAATAAAAATGATTAAAAAAAAAAAAAAAACTTGCTGAAATTAACCAGCCACTGCTACTAGGATTCTCTGATGTTGGTTTAAGTTGTTGAGGAAGCACTGGAGTGAGAAGCAGAGAAGAAGGAATCCGAGCAAACTTGCGGTGCCTGAAATAATTACAATTTCTTACCCGTCATTTCTCAAGGCTCACAGGGAGCCAGGTTGTGCACCCAGCCAGGGCAGACAAATGAACACCTTCCCCGCAGCCAGTCCAGGGGGTGCCTGAGCTGAGTTAATGTGCTGGGGCCAGAGGATGGGAGCAGGTGTAATTATCCTAATGATTTATTGAATGTTTGATTAATTGGAAATTAAGTGAATGCACAGTGGCAGAATTGTCATAGCAAATCGCTCAGCTGTTGGCTTAAAAGGTGTTCTATTTCCCTCCAGTAAAGCAATTAAGAGCATCTTAAATCGTTTGGGGGGTGGTGGTGGATTTTGGTGTGGAATTGTCCAAGATAGGGGTAGGAGGAACATGGTGGAAAGATCTTAACAGGCTCTCGCTGGGTGGTGGTTGGAGAAAGGAATGTTTTTCCAAAAAGGAGCCACAAGAGCATATCATTTTAGAAGTTCATTCATACCTCATTGAAGAAAAGAGACAGGAGGCTCAGTCGTAAAGAATCTGCCTGCCAATGTGGGAGACACGGATTTGAACCCTGGTCCAGGAAGATCCCACATGCCATGGAGCAGCCAAGCCCACGTGACAGACTATTGAGACTGTGCTCTGGACCCTGGGAGCTGCCGCTATGAAAGCCTGCACACCCTAGAGCTCGTACTCTGCAACAACAGAAGCCCCCACAATGAGAAGTCTGGACACCGCAACTAGAGAGTAGCCACTGCTTGCCACAGCTAGAGAAAAGCTCTCACAGTAACAAAGACCCAACACAGCCAAAAAATAAATAATTTTTAAAAAGCAACGTTGGACCGTAAAGAAGGCTGAGCACCAAAGAAATGATGCTTTCAAACTGTGGTGCTGGAGAAGACTCTTGAGAGTCCCTTGGACTTCAAGGAGATCCAACCAGTCCATCCTAAAAGAAATCAGTCCTGAATATTCATTGGAAGGACTGATGCTGAAGTTGAAGCTCCAATACTTTGGCCACCTGATGCAAAGAGCTGGCTCACCTGAAAAGACCCTGATGCTGGGCAAGACTGAAGGAAGGAGAAACGGGTGACAGAAAATGAGATGGTTGGATGGCATCACTGACTCAATGGACATGAGTTTGAGCAAACTCTGGGAGATGGTGAAGGGCAAGGAACCCTGGGTGCTTGGGGTCACAAAGAGTCACATATGACTTAGCAACTGACCAGTAACAAATAAATAAACAGAGGAAAGTAAGAAAAAATAGATGATGGCCTCAAGATAGCTGGGAAGACAGTGGTTTTTGCTTGCTTGTGTGTAGGTCTGTTTCTGATCACCCTCAGTGTGTCTGCAGCTCAGACAACTACTATGCTTCATTGAGAAGGGGGCTCCATAGGGCAGACTCAACAAAAGAGGAGGGCTTGGTAAGAGAAGGCTGGGCTTGCCTGCTGCTCCAACTTGCCTGCTCCCCCAGGCGCCTATGGGCAGCAAGTGAAGTTGCTCAGTCATGTGCGTCTCTCTGCGATCCCATGGACTGTAAAGCCTAGCAGGCTCCTCTGTTCATGGAATGTTCCAGGCAAGAAGACTGGAGTGGGTTGCCATTGCCTTCTCCAGGGGATCTTCCCAACCCAGGGATCGAACCCAGGTCTCCTGCATTGCAGGCAGATGCTTTACCCTCTGCGCCACCAGGGAAGGCCAACCAGCTAACAAACACACAAAAAAGGGACTTCTCTGGTGGTCCAGGGGTTAAAACTTTGTGCTTCCACTGCAGGAGGTACAAGTTCAATCCCTGGTCATGGAATTAAGATCCTGCATACTGTCAAAAATATTTAAACACACACACACATTATTCTTAGGGCAGAAAGCAAACACAAACTTACAGAGCCCCTTGAAAAAAGTGAAAGAGGAGAGTGAAAAAGCTGGCTTACAACTCAACAATTCAGAAAACTAGTGTCATGGCATCCAGTCCCATCGCTTCATGGCAAGTAGATGGGGAAACAATGGAAACAGGCTCAGACTTCATTTTCTTGGGCTTCAAAATCACTGCAGATAGTGACTGTAGCCATGAAATTAAAAGATGCTTGCTCCTTAGAAGAAAAGCTATGACAAACCTAGACAGCATATTAAAAGGCAGAGACATTACTTTGCCAACAAAGGTCCATCTAGTAAAAGCTATGGTTTTTCCAGTAGTCATGTATGGCTGTGAAAGTTGGACCGCAAAGAAAGCTGAGCACTGAAGAATTGATGCTTTTGAATTGTGGTGATGTAGAAGACTCTGGAGAGTCTCTTGGACTGCAAGGAGATCAAAACAGTAAATCCAAAAAGAAATCAATCCTGAATATTGATCGGAAGGACTGATGCTGATGCTGAAACTCCAATACTGTGGCCACCTGATGCGAAGAACTGACTCATTTGAAAAGACCCTGATGCTGGGAAAGATTGAGGGCAGGAGGAGAAGGGGAAAACAGAGGATGAGTTGGTTGGATGGCATCACTGACTTGATGGAAATGAGTTTGAGCAAGCTCTGGGAGTTTGTAATGGACAGGGAAGTCTGGTGTGCTGCAGTCCATGGGGTTGCAAAGAGTCAGACATGACTGAGTGACTGAACTGAACACAGTGCTGTGGCATGCCAAAAAATTAAACACACACACGTAAATTCTCTGTGATCTTCTCTTCGACCCATATAAGAAGGAATCAAGAAGAAGATTAAAAAGAGCTTTCCTTCTGAACCTAGGCTTTTTAGAAAGTGCCTCGAATGATCCTCAACCACCTGAACTGCTTCTGTTTCTAGACTTACTTTGTGGGGTAGCACCCTCCTTCCATCCAGCACTCTTCACCCATCTTGTCTACCTCCCTCTCTCAGATCAGCACAGCTAAGAGTTACAAGCTTGATGTTCTCCAAGTGTTACCTCGAGCTTGGGGAAGGCAAAGGCTGATACAAATTGAAATCATAAATAAGAATTTAATAAACTTTCTCTATTGGCTTCCTGCCTCACCACTAAAGTTGCAGAACCTAGAATTAAAAAAAAGAAAAAAATGTACTTTAGAGCAGCAATGGGAGGAGGCAACTCAGACGTACCTGTGGGATTGTAGATGCACAGACCTTCAGGAAAGAGAAGTTCCCCAAAGTCAGTCCAAAATCTTCAAATAGCCATACCCTTTGACTTCTTCTATGGGTGAGCTGTGTGAGTGCATGTGTGAGTGCTTAGCCGCTCTGCTGCTGCTGCTAAATTGCTTCAGTCATGTCTGACTCTGTGTGACCCCACAGATGGCAGCCCACTAGGCTCCCCCGTCCCTGGGATTCTCCAGGCAAGAACATTGGAGTGGGTTGCCATGGCCTTCTCCAATGCATGAAAGTGAAAAGGGAAAGGGAAGTCACTCAGTCGTGTTCAACTCTTCCCGACCCCATGGACTGCAGCCTACCAGGCTCCTCCACCCATGGGATTTTTCAGGCAAGAGGATCCGCTCAGTCACGTGCAACTCCTTGCAACCCCATGGACTGCAAACCCACCAGGCTCCTCTGTCCATGGGATTTCCCAGGCAAGAATACTGGACTGGGTTTCCATTTCCTTCTTCAGAGGATCTTCCCAACCAGGGATCGAACCTGTGTCTCCTGCATTGGCAGGCAGATTCTTTACTATTGAGCCACCAGGGAAGCCCAGGGTCAAGATATAGCAAAGATGCATATGTAGGGATGTTCACTGTTGTGATGTGTATAATAGTGAAACAAAATTGAACAAAACCAAAACAGGAAAGCTATCTAGATGCTCAAAGCTTTTCCTAAGGAGAATTCAAGGAAAATGGTTCTTAATAAAGGATTTTAGGGAAAAGAAAGGAGGAAAATGCATATTATATCAGCTTAACTCTTAGAACAAAGATCAGTAGCTCCCAAACTTCAGAAAAAGACAGCTTAAGAAAAGGCAGGGTGGACCCTGTTCAAAATCTGTGGTAAAGAATTCACCTGCCAATGCAGTAGACATAAGAGATGTGGCTTTGATCCCTGGGTCGGGAAGATCCGCGGGTGTAGGAAATGGCAAGCCACTCCAGTATTCTTGACTGGAGAATTCCATGGACAAAGGAGGCTGGCGAATGCATATAACAAGAGAAAACATGTTAACGGAATAATATGCACATTTACAAACCCAATTTTGCAAAGAAATCATACCTAGGTCAATAGCTATAATTATGTAGACCTGTGTGTGTAAAAACTGAAAAGATGTCATACCAGAATGTTAATATCTCTCAGTTGATGGGTGATTTGTGGTAGTTTTATTTCTCTTTTTCTCTGTGCTTTCTCTGCTTTTTTTTTTTCTTTTTCTGGTAAAAATAAAACACTCTTGTAATTGTCCATGGTTTTGCTCTCTGTGACTATACTCACATCTAGTATTTTATTGTAACAAACAGGTGTGCCCTGGGACACATAGAGGGGATAGACAGCTATGACATGGTGACTGTGGTCACCCATTATTACAGACACACAAAGCAGCACAATTTCCTGTTTTGAATATGTCAACCCTGGCCATATGTCTTGTAAAACTGGAATTCTGCCACCCAGTCTATCAAAAAAAAAAAAAAAAAAAAGACTGAAGTGTAGCCATTACAACAACTCTGCCAATTAAAGAAATCTCAAAAGTCTAAGAATGCTGCCCTTCAGCAAGGCCAGGGTTGGCAAGACCAGAAAATGAGCACAGCTCTATTAGACCAGTGGCACATCTCAGCATCTAGAAACAGGTAAATCTGTCTTGTCCCCATGCACAGAAAGACACAATTAACATGGCTGCAAAGTAAGTGATACTGCCTCATTACCAGCCATCAGGCTGTCCTGCAGGGGCCCCCATCCAAAGCTGGGAGGGGAGGTTACTAATTATCATGCCAAATTAAGCCTTGATTATTCCCCAAGAGACACCTGTTAATTGGGCTGCTACATTACATAACAGTTCTGTGCATTAATAATTGAGTTGCAACGACTTGATTTTTCTCCTTGGAAATGTGATTTATTCTTCACTCTCTTTGTTTCAAATTGCCCTGATCTTCAAAACTGGGCTGTGAGAACCCGGGGAAGTTACTGTGGTCGTGAACCCAAGGAAGGGAATTCAGGTCTCACCTGCTTACAGGAGAGACAGAAAGAGATGTAGCCCAAAGCCCTTCACAACAGAGAGTATTTAAGTTAGCCATTAGTTGCAAGAGCCCAAGTTTTCAATGAGTGAAGAGTGGCAGCGACTATTCATCTAACTCATGTTAAGAAGCCTTCCATTTCTCATTTACAAGGCATATTGTTTTGAGCATTTCTTTATTTTCTTGAACTCTGAGGTGCTAGGTACTAGGCTCATCCTGTATATTCCACGCCCCAGTCCTAAAAGCAGTTGCTCCTCGTCACTTTTAATAGAGAATGGTATTAGAAACCAAGATCTGGGTGCCAAGTGTGCTCATGCTGCTGGGGTATCATTGCTTCTAGATCCTCTGAGCTGAGAGAGCAGAAAGATGTGCATATGCTATTCCGTGTATACTCCCCAGGTGGCTCAGTGGTAAAGAATCTGTGTTCAAACGCAGGAGACATGAGTTCCATCCCTGGGTCAGGAAGATCCCCTGGAGGGGGAAATGGCAACCCGCTCCAGTATTCTTGCATGGAAAATCCTATGGACAGAGGAGCCTGGCAGGCTACAGTCCAAGGGGTCACAAAGAGTCGAATACAGCTGAGCAAAGCACACACATTCTGTGCATACAGACATCTCTTTGGATATTTCTATATTTAACCATCTGTGTCTATAAGAAGCTAAATATGAGTTCATACTGTTGTCCAACTCACATCTATTATGTAAATATATCATTGTGGCCTTCTTCCTTTGCTTATCTGTAATCTCCCACTCAGACAGGGAGAAACCAGTATGGGCTAAGTAACCTAACTAGTATTCCCATTAGATGAGTGCCAACCCATTTGTTCATTTAAAAGGACTTTGGACCATGTAGCAATGCCTGGGCTTGGTCCACCATGCTCATCTCATGGAAACATTTGCCATGAAGGCACTGCCAAGAAATGCAAAGACCGAGGGGTGCTACTGCTTCCTCATTACCGACCATCAGGCTGGTTGGTGCATCTGGTTGGGGCATTGAAAAATACCCACACATCACTCCAGGGCTCCAGATGAAGGTAAAGAAAATAGGCACGAGGTAGCGTCATGCCAAATAAAGAATCTGGCAGAATGTTGATGAGCGAGAGCTGGTATTTCTTTTTCAGAAAGTAAAATGCAGAAACAGCTAAAGGAGCAAGCAACTGAAGGCAAAACAAACCCCAAAAATGCAGCCAAGAAAAGATGATGGAAAGCACAAAAAGGTTGAGAAAGGAACACAACAAAATTAAATGAAGCTACAGTTCTTGGGAGGGTTCTCAGAGACCAGATGGTAAAAGGAGTGATTTATCCCTTCGCATATTTCTGCAATACTGAATGTTCCAAAATAATATATGGATTTGGGATAAATACAGAGACAGTAGGCAGCCTCTCTCTCCCTCTCCCCACCCTCTCTTTCTTTCTCCTCCTCCACCCCCTGCCTTGGCTCTAGTTAGGTGGAGGAAAGAGCAGCCATATTATTAGACAAATGGTCTGCAGTTTCTGCCTCCAACAGCTTCCAGACCCAAGAGGGCTGTAGAATACTGAAGCAGCTGCAATGGCCTCCGGGTTTGCTACTTGGCATGCTGTGAACAGTGAAGACCTAAGCCCAGCTAGAGCAAGTGGGTGGAGATGGTGGAAGCAGACTCAGGATGACAGCACCACCTCAGCTAGGCCGGTCCAGGCTTGGCTGGAGCGATGCAGCATCTACAGGTGGGTCTGAACCCTGTCTCGGTCCGGGAGGCAGCATGGATCGTGGTGTGGAGCACAGACTCTGGGTTCAACTCCGCCACTGTGTGAAGATTTCTAGGCAGATTTCTAGCTTCTGTGCAACTGTGTTGGGCTTCCCAGGTAGCTCAGTGGCAAAGAACCCACTTGCCAATGCAGGAGATACAAGAGACGCAGGTTCAATTCCTGGCTCGGGAAGATCTCCTGGAGGAAGGCGTGGGAACCCACTTCAGTATCCTTGCCTGGAGACTCCCATGGACAGAGGAGCCTGGAGGTCTACAGTTCATAGGGTCACACAGAGTCAGACCCGACTGAAGCAACCTAGCATGCATGCATGTGCAACTCCATCATTTCACACACAACCCAGGATTGCATTAATAACAAACCTGCCCATCTGGTTAGCAGGAAGTTTATGTGGATTAAGGATTTCGAAGGGTAAGGGCAGTGCCGGGCATGATCGGCTTCCTCAACTCGAAGGAATTCAACAAGGAGGCAGACATAGAGCAATGGACAGAAGTTGGAGGAGAAAGAGGCACGAACAGAGAGTGTTCAAATCAAAAAAGGGCAACGGAGCCTTGATAATTCCCTTTGCTGAAGGGAGAAGCCAGAGCGACTTTTCCATGAAAGAGCTGTCACTCCCCACAGCCTTGGGCATGGCAGAGCCGTGTTCAGGACACCCCACATCACTGTCAAAGCAGGAAGGTGGCAGACACAGCCACAGTCAAGAGTGTGGACTCCGGGCTGGACAAATCCAAGCCTGGTTACCAGGCCTGTCCCTTGATCTGTTGGAGCTGAGTCTTCTTACCTAGAAAATGGGATTAAAGACAGCATCTGCCTTAATTTCAAAGAGATAGCTAGCTGCAAGATGGCCCAAGTGTCATTCACAAGAGCCAAGATATGGAAACAATTGTGTCCATCAACAGATGAATGGGTGAAGAGGTTGTGGTGTGGACACTGGTAGAATGGGAGGCTTTTCACCCACGAGAACGAAGGAAAGCCTGCTGTTTTATAACAGCTTGGATGAACCTTGAGAGCATTATGCTAAGTGGAGAAAGTCAGAGAAAAAGACCGTAGGATATCACTTATATGGAAAAGCAGGAAAGCTGACCTGGGAGAGACAGAGTAGAGTGGTGGTTCCTGGAAGCTAGGTTGGTGGGGGGTGAAATGGGAAGATACTGGTCAGAGGGTACAAACTTCCACTTATAAGACTCACAGTTCTGGGGATCTACTGCACAAGGTGATGAGAGTGAATAGCATCATATCATCCGAGTGAAAATTGCTAAGAGAGTAAATGTTCTCACTACACAAAGGAAATGGTAATTATGTCACAGGATGAAGGTGTTAACTGATGCTACAATGGTCTTGACTTGGCAGTATACAGACATATCAAATCAACATGCTGTATACCTTAAATTTACACAATACTACACAGCAATTATATGAAGTTGGCCAAAAAGTTTGTTTGGGTTTTTGTACCATATTATGGAAAAACCCAAACAAACGTTTGGCCAATAGAATATCTCTACAAAACTTAAAAAGCAGTTTTTTTTTTTTTTAAAGAATAATATCCACTTGCCCATCTGTGTTCATAGCAGGATTATTCACAATATTCAAAAGGTGGAAGCAACCTAAGTGTCCATCTATAGATAAACAGATAAACAAAACATGATACCTCCCATATGATGGAGAGTTATTCAGCCCTAAACAGGAAGGAAATCCTAATACATGTTTACAACACCCAGTCTACAACAAGACTTAAGGAGTCCAAGGACATGACTAGTAAAAGAAGCAAAGAAGATATTTAGAACATGAAAAATATGCCTTCAAGTCCTCATTGCAGTGCTCCATGAATCATAAATTCTCATTGCCTCTAATTATGTTTTTTTTTTAAGTGTCATGTGAGAAATTTTCTTTTTGCTTTTGCTGTTGTTCTTGTTTTGTTTTTTTTTTTTTTTTGGCCACACCAAGCGGCAGGCAGGATCTTCCCTGAGCAGGGATCGAACCTGCGCCCCCTGCATTGGATACACGGAGTCTTAGCTAAGGACTTACTTGAAGACTTCACTGGACCACCAGGGAAATCTTTGACGATGACTTTTAATCACTCGTGAATGCACTGTGTAGAAAATATGGTACATGTAACAGTACTGAAAGTCTGAGTTTCAAGGTGTTGTCTTAGCAGGTGACTAACTTCAGGAAATCACTTACAGTCACTTTTTAATACGCATCTGATGGGTGTACTTGCTTCTCATGCCAGGGAGCCTTGGGTTCATTTCTTGAGAGAAAGGCTTGGGGCAGAGGCGGGTGATGGACGTGGGGGCTCTTCCAACATCCCAACCACAATGAAAAAACTGAGTAAGTCCCCAACTCTGGCTTTGCTAACAAAACAAGTCACCTCGGAAGAACACCTCTCAATTTCCAGGTGCCTGTTTGGTTTATGCGGGACTGCCAGGATGGTGAAGGGAGAAAATCAGATGATGAGAGAGAGGTCTTAAGCTTCTGTTGCCAATCATAAGAGAAGAAAGGATACCCAGAAAATATTTATGACAGCTAGCTCACTCCAGGGGCCCAGGGCAAATTATGTTTTGACTCAATAACTCAGAATGATTTGTACCTGTCCACCAATTCAACATCACCTTTGAGCCCAAATTGAAGGATAGTAGCAGAATAACTATACTCAGAGCCTGGGCCCCTCATTTGGCACTTATACACAACCATGATGGGTCTTCCTCTACCATCCGTTCATCTCTTTATGCCTCATTTTCCCAACATGGTCGTAAACGCCTTCAGAGCAAGGGCCAGGTCTGATGGCTCCTTTTATCTCCCTGACATCAACTCAGTGCCATGCCCATAATTAGAGTGGGGCAGGGGCTGATTGACAGCTAAGTCTCCTTGCCAATGAAAACACTTTTTCCTATTGTAAGTTTAAAGAGCCCATTTGTCTGTTATGACATATCGCTCGCTTGGTGTTTATTACCCAAGCGCCTGACCAGTCAGCATGTACGGGCTATCGGCACATTATGGAATGTGCTGAAATCAACTCGGTTAATACTGCCAAATGGCTTGGCTTTTTAAAACCAGGCTTCTCCTGCAAAGACGGGCAGCACTGTCTTGACTCTCTGAAGCTTTTGCCCTCGCATAGAGAAAAATATTTACATACCATGATCATTACTGAGAATCTTACTTTAGTTGCTGTTCCTCACAGCAAGTTTGAAAGAAGAGAAAGGGGGTTGGGGGAGGGATAGACTGGGAGTTTGAAATTAGCCTATGAAAACTATTATATATATAAACTGAATAAAAAAATAAGGTCCTATTGTATAGCACAGGGAACTATATTCAATATTCTGAGATAAATCATAATGAAGGGGACTTCCCTGGAAGTGCAGTGGTTAAGACTCTGCCTTCCAATGAAGTGGGTGAGAGCTCAATCTCTGGTCAGGGAACTAGGATCCCACCTGCTTCAGGATGTGGCCAAAATTAAAATTAAAAATAAATTTAAAAAATCACCTTTAAAAAATCCTTTTAAAAATCATAATGAAGAATATAAAATATGTGTGTATGTGTGTGTGTATATATATATATGCTTGTAAATACACACACACACACACACATATATATACATATAGACAGCTCAGCTCTGTCCAGCTCTTTTGTGACCCCATGCACTGTAGCCTTCCAGACTTCACTGCCCATGGAATTTCCCAGGCAAGGCTACTGGAGTGGGTTGCCATTTCCTTCTCCAGAGGATCTTCCCGACCCAGGGATTGAACCTGTGTCTCTTGTATTGGCAGGCAGATTCTTTACCACTAGCACCACCTGGGAAACCCCATAATAAGAATTACTTTGCTGTACTGCAGAAATGAGCAAAACACTGTAAATCAACTATACTTCAAAAAGTCAGTCAGTTCAGTTGCTCAGCTGTGCCTAATTCTTTGTGATCCCACGGACTGCAGCACGCCAGGCTTTGCTGTCCATCACCAACTTCCGGAGTTTGCTCAAACTCACGTCCACTGAGTCGGTGATGCCATCCAACCATCTCATCCTCTGTCCCCTTCTCCTCCCGCCTTCAATCTTTCCCAGCATCAGGGTCTTTTCCAATGTGTCGGCTCTTTAGCATCAGTCATTCCAATGAATATTCAGGGTTGATTTCCTTTAGGATTGACTGGTTTGATCTCCTTGCAGTCCAAGGGACTCTCAAGAGTCCTCTCCAGTACCACAGTTCAAAATCATCAATTCTTCTGTGCTCAGCCTTCTGTATGGTCCAACTCTCTCAACCTTTAACCTCATTTAATTTTCACAACTATCCTTCCCATGCCCGAGAATCTCCATACTATATAGACATATTCAGGATGCCTCTTTTATGGATGAAGGGGGAAAATATGTCAGAAAGGTCCCCGAAGTCCCCCAGGGTCATATAAACCAGAATGTAGCAGATCTGGAGTTCAATACTGGATTATGGGATATACATTTCTCACCACTGTGTAATGCTGGGAAAGCGAAATTGTGGAGGAGAGCAACAGGGCAGAACTGAGGTGTGGGATTTGAGAATGTTTGGAAGACAGCAGGTGAGGGATGCTGAAAATAGCTTATAATAATGTGATTCAAACCCAAAAGGGGTGGGCCCACCACGTCTGCACTGGTGAATAACAGATGGAGACGTGGCAGGTTAGACCCTACGGGTCCTCGGCAAATATTAATTGATGATGATGACTTCAGAAGAGCAAACAAAAATTTGAAGAGACAAAAGAAAGAGCCCATGGTATGAGCACATGGGGAAAGCCAGGGGCCAGCCAGGGGAGCGATGCTGACTGAATTGATTTGGGTTATGGCTGCCACAAGAGGACTTCAGAGGAACAGTCTTACTTAAGCATCTCAGGTTTATGTAGCTGAAACATTCATTCTGTTCTCAAAAAAAGAAAAAAAAAAGTTGCACTTAAGGATGAATGAGGGTTTTCCCACTTTCTCGTAAATCTCAGAGAAGATGAACTGGGTTAGGTGCACACACGGTTTACCCGCACGAACTTTGTTTAGGTCCTAACACTGTGGGTTTTTTTTTTTTAACCTAATAATATTCATACGAGCCAATTGTCAAATTGGAGCAAGAGGGAAAATAAAATTTTAAGGGAGTTGGAAGAAACATAAGTGGATTTCTGGCTTCCAGCTCCTAATATACAAGTAACGAAATGCATATTTTATAATCTCCAAAGAGCTGAAATCACTCCAAATTCACACTCAGTGTTCTGTGTGAGAAGAGACGATTCTAGCAAATTCCATTCCTGAGAAACATGATCCATCAGGACAGAGTCATTGAATATGGACCATGGACCAATGGATTCTGGTTGGTTCCTAAACAGAAAGCAAATTTTAGCCTTTGGGTTGCATCCTACACTTGACTCTGGAGAAGGAATGGCAACCCATTCCAGTATTCTTGCCTGGAGAATCCCATGATCAGAGAGGCCTGGTGGGCTACAGAGCGTTAGACATAACTGAGCAACTAGCATGTTAACTTTCACACTTGATTAGAATTGATTTACTAGTATCTGGGGTCAGTCTAGCACCCCCGGAAAAGGCTGAAAGTCAGCCTATAGGGACACCTTCCAGGTTGGGTGTTCTAATAGACATCTGTCGTGGTGGTTTGCCTGGTATCTATTCCCTGTCTGCTGTTGACAACATTGTCTGTTGCACAAAGGATTACCCCAAACTCCATTGTAGATGGGTCACCCCTGTTTCTTTAGCTCCCAAGTGAGAAAGTAACCTTGGTTTGGTGCTTGAATACATGCTAATCATCCATCACAGCAAGTGATTGAGGAGTAAGCCACTGACTCCACTGTGAATGAGTCTGGCGGCTACACAAGGGAAAACAAATTCAAGTCACGAAACACTAGATTCTGGAAAAAGCTGAGATTCTGGATTCATCTGTTCTTGAAGTCAGTACCATCCCGATACTTTTCATATGAACCAATACATTCCCTTTGATGCCTAAGCTACTTTGAGTGGGTTTCTGTCACTTGTACTCAAAAGATTCCTGATCAGTAGAATACTTACTATGAAGTTCTCTGGAAAGTCCAATAAGCAAAGTCAGGAGTCATTAATAAAGTTGGTGGGCAAAGACACAAATGTGGCAAAACTAAGATCTCTGTTATTGCAGCCTCTGCTGTAGTGACTACAATGTTATCACTACCAGCGTAGAAGCCTGATGACTCTAGTCAACCCCTAAACATCCTCATGGAATGCACATATATATGTTTTCATTACCTGGAGGAAACTCTAAAAGGAAAGGAATGAAGAATCTTGCACGGGCCAAGCCATAGTGTGAAACGCCTAAGCTTTTCCTTATGGAAGTTTTTAAAAGCAGTCACTTTTGATTTAGTGTAGAATTATAATCAACTAGAGGCTACAGGCATTTTAAGCTGCTGGAGTTTATTTTGGGAGTTTTGCAAGACAGCAATCTCCATTTCTTAAACATGTGCTTTAGTAAGACAAAATACTATTTCTCAGTAGAGCACAGCCTTAAAGAAAATCAATGTAAATGCTACTCCACTTCTCACCTCTTTTCCCTTATAAAACTAAACACTCCAAAACACGGGCACAGCAAACTCTATTTCTAAAGGTTTTATAAGTTAAGCAACCCAAGGAAGTTACATGAAAAAAAGAATCCCCTTGGAGATATAAAAGTGTTCATATCTGAACATGAATGCACTGATAGCAGAAGGGAATAGAGTACAATATTTGATAAAGAGAAGTAATTATCATTTATGAATGAGGAAGCTCAGTGTTTTCCTAAATTACCCAAATTAAACCTCAAATAAATATTTGAAGTTCTCCATCTAATTCGGCTACAATGAAAAATTGAATCTCATTACGTTTGGATTTACATCAAATCTAATTTCAAAGATCATATTTATTTCAGAAAGGATGAAAAAGCATTTTTTTTAACTAAGAAGAAAGTGAATCGCAGTTTCAATATAAAACAATACTCATTGTATAATACAAAGGAGGTGCCATCCTAAAACTTCTTTCTCCTCCCAAAGAAAATCTCTAAGATAAAGTCAAAGCTATTTCACTTAGCTCAGAGATAAAAATTCATACTGTAACTATCAATTGTTTAATTAAATGATCATCATGTGTCTATAACAGAAGTACCTACTGATATTGTGTATCTCACCTTTAAATGATCTATCATGAGAACGAGAAGATAGTATTCACTTTGCAAAATAATTCCCCTTGCTACGAAAATAGGTAAAATAGAATTTTATTTAATAATGAGTTCCCCAGTGTATTTGCCCTATAATTTAATTCAATTTTCTCAGTTTTCTAGATACAACAATTGCCTCAAGCAAGGTAAATGTCTTCGTCAGTTTATATGCACACAGAGTCAGAAATCACATCAGAGTGTGTCTGGACATCTCTTGAAAAGCCTATGCGATATAATCGTCTAAAGAATAGCCTACTGGTTGCCATTTTTACATAACCAATCTCCACCCATAACTCCATGGGCATATGGAGATGTTCACCCAGAAACACCCTTAGATTTCAAGCAGGGAAAACAAAGAAACAAATACAATAGGGCACTGCAACGAAGACATCAGAGACACGTCATTTATCTTTGCTACAAGATGTAGAGAGGAGATTCACAATTATCGAATCACAGTTCCCAAAGCATGTGATGAGTATTTACTGAGTACTTGTTATAATCTGGACACAGTGACAATCTTTTGGGAGGGTAGTCTCCATCATACAGAGAGAGAGAGAGAGAGAGAGAGAGTGAGAGGAGTTTCCAAGAAAATTATACAGTGAATATCATTCTATATCCCATTCTTGGAGTTTCATAATATGTGTGTTGATTTCTTAAGGGGTCTAAGCAATCTTACAGTAAGGAAACTTATTCAATTCAACAGTTTCCAAACACATTCAATTATGCCACTCAATTTTTTTTCTTTTTAATAAAACACATTAAAATCCACAGAGATGACCGTTTTCCAAAATATCAGTCATCTGAAAGTTATAGCATCTTCTCCACACACACCCACAGCCTGCCTGATTTACTACCAAATCTTCCGACGCATCTTTCAGAATGCCTCGATGTCATTTTGTTATTTTTCTCTTCACCAAATACTTCTGCCTATAGTGACACCTGTGCGTTGATCTAGGCAGCCCAACTTTTGGTAGCAATTCCTCATTCTTGCTTCTGAGGACTGCCTTCTGTCCCATCCTGCCTCATGGTACTCAGGGTTCCAGAGGCAGAGACATGGACCAACTCTGTCCAATTAGTGCGTACAATCCCAGGGATTGATGCAGACCACACCCCAAAGCGGTCCAATGAGAGGAAACTCTGGAACTTCATTTTTATAACTGTTACCAGTGTAGCTACTGGGAGGGTATTATTCACCCTGTGGCTCCTGGTGGCCATGTTGCTACTATACGGGAAAAGAGTAGCAATTATTAACATAAAGCTAACACAGTAGAGAAGAGGGAAGGGACGGTAGAGACTATGAATTGATGCAACTTGCTTAGTAAAGACGCTCCTGATGAACAAAATGCCTATGGAAACAACTTTAGGGATGTGACAAAAATATTTTGGAATTGCCCTGGAACAGGTATTCTTCCCATTCGTGTCCAAAATAAATTTTTCATGCGAAGAGAGAGGTTAGATCTCTCTTCTTCTCTCTGTAATGGAATTTGGATGAGAATTGTGCATATAATCTACATAATTATGCTGTGCCAACTCCAAAAGGTGGATAATCTCTTAAATTTTTTGTCAAGATAAATAGGATAGAAAATTGATTCACGTCCCAGCCTCTGCTCTCATTTAACAGACATCGGAGACTTGTACAAGGGACAGAATATTAGCATTATGATATAACAGCAGCCAAAAAGGGGATTATTTAATAGGGGCAAAAAAACAAAACAAAACAAAAACCTCAACAGATGGTAGCTGTATTATGATCTTATATAAAAGAGTAAATTCTTCTTTGAGTCCGGGAGTCAAATTATGGTGGACATTTGTTTCAAATATTTTAGGATCTCAGTAGTTGACACAGGTTCACATTACAATAGGAAGTTAAGTTTGTCATAAGGTAACCTTCAAAGTCGGCTCAGTTTTCTCTTCTGTAAAACGAGAGAACTGTTGGTGTCCCCTGCACGTGGGTGAGCAGTAAGTGAGATAATCCAAAAAAAGGACTTGAGCATCGTGTCCAGGCACATTGTCATCACTAAATAATTGGTGGATGGTGATGGTTATGACGATAATCTTGATAATTATTCCTATCACGATGCTGACCGTATTGATGCTGGAGGTGACTTTGAATGGACCAGAGGAGAGAGAGATTACTCTGACTCTAAGGAAAGATGGCATTTCAACTAGCTGTCAGGGAACACACATTCCAGAGAGAAGAATCAATAAGGAAAAAAAAGGGGGGGCAGGGTTCAAAAGTGGATCATATGGTGGGAATGGATGAGAAATCATTTTCCAGTTTTGCTAGAGGATGGATGAATCCATAATTAAAGTGAGAGATAATTCTGGAGAGAAATACAGAAGGTCAAACCATGTAGCTTCCTTTGGTTCTAAAGAATTTTTTTTTTTTTGGATGTGGGCCATTTTTAGTCTTTATTTAATTTGTTATGATATTGTTGCTATTTTATGTTTTTTTGGCCCTGAGGCATGTGGGATCTGAGCTCCCCAGTCAGGGATCCAACTGACACCCTCTGCATTGGAAGGCAGAGTCTTAACCACTGGACTCTCAGGTAAGTCCCTGTCTGCTTCCTTTATGAGCCCCAGGGGTCATGGAAAGGTCTTCCCTGTAGCTCAAATGGTAAAGAATCCCTGCAATGCAGGAGACCCAGGTTTGGTCCCTGGGTCAGGAAGATCCTCTGGGGAAGGGAATGGCAATCCACTCCAATATTCTTGCCGGGAGAATTCCATGGACAAAGGAGCCTGCAGGCTACAGTCCATGGAATTACAAAAAGTCAGACACGACTGAGTGACTGGGGTCACTGAAAGTCATCAAGAATTGCAATGTTTTAGGAAGAATAATGGAGAAGGCAATGGCACCCAACTCCAGTACTCTTGCCTGGAAAATCCCATGGATGGAGGAGCCTGGTAGGCTGCAGTCCATGGGCTCTCGAAGAGTCAGACACGACTGAGTGACTTCACTTTCACTTTTCACTTTCATGCATTGGAGAAGGAAATGGCAACCCACTCCAGTGTTCTTGCCTGGAGAATCCCAGGGACGGGGGAGCCTGGTGGGCTGCCATCTATGGGGTCGCACAGAGTCGGACACGACTGAAGCGACTTAGCAGCAGTAGCAGCAGGAAGAATAATGTACCGGTGATGAGTACAATAGGTTGAAATGTGAGGAAGTCGAGGGAGAGTTATCAGATAGCAATGGCTTCAAGGATAAGAAGGTAAAGAAGAAAAGAGGACTGACCCATGGGGGAAGTTTAGTGAAAATTACATCAACTCTATCATGTGAAAAAGACTTGAATTCAAACCATAGCTCAGACACCTATTGAGCCACGGGGTGACCTGAACAGTATATCACTGCATTAATTTTTCCTGTTGCTGCCATAACATGTCACCACCAAAACAGTAGCTGAAAATAATTGCAAATATCCATGCATGCTAAGTAACTTCAGACATGTTAGACTCTTTGCGACCCCATGGACTGTAGCCCACCCGGCTCCTCCGGCCATGGGATTCTCCAGGCAGGAATTCTGGAATGAGTTGCCATGCTCAACTCCAGGGGATCTTCCCCACCCAGGGATCAAACCTGTATTTTCTGCAACTCTGGCACTGCAGGCAGATTCTTGACCGCTGAACCACTGGAGAAGCCCTAATTCCAAATAAATCAATCTTACAATTTTGTATAGTGGCAATCTGCCATGAATCTCATGGGACTGAAATCAAAGCACCTCCAGGCAGGTTGCATTCTTTCTGGAGGCTGTTGGGGAGAATTTTCTTCCAGCTTCAGGAGGCTGCCAGCATTCCTTGGCTCATATCCCCTCCTCCTCAAAGCCAGAAAAGCTACAACACTCTGACAGTTTTCCCAATGTTGCAGCTCCCTTCTGAGCACAGCAGGAGAAGGTTATCGGCTCTTTAAAGAATCCTTCTGATGCCACTGGGCCCACGGGATCATCTCCCCATCTCAAGGTCCTCAGCGTAACCACATCTGCATGGTCCTCTTTGCCATGGAAGACAAAACAGGCTTCAGGAATGAGGATAGGGACACTGGCAAGGGTGGGAGCATAATGCCGCCTGCCTCGGTCATGTCACATGTATGCAATTAGGTCATCTTGGATAGTGGGGACATACAATCTTACTTCCCAGGGTTGATACAAAGATGATGTGAAATGTTGTGTATAATACATATAATGACGCCTGCTACACAGTATTTATTAAAAAAAAAAAATGTTTTCCCAAACTTGGTTGAAAGCCAAGAAAGAAAGAATGGCTTTGGATGCTAGACATACCAAGGAAGTATAATTAATAGGTCTTGAAAGCAAGCAGTTTGGATGTGAGGACAAGAGAAGGTGGAAAGGAAGAGAGAGGAGGGCACAGTAACGGCCAAGTAACCTTTCTTTAAAGATCAGACACAGGGAGCGGATGAGATGAATGGAGAGAGCAGCATGGAAGCATATACACTGCCCTTATTACAATAGATAGCCAACGGGAAGTTGCCCTGTGACTCAGGGAACTCAAACTGGGGCTCTGCAACAATGTAGAGTGGTGGGAGGTCGGAGGTGGGAGGGAGGTTCAAGAGGGAGGAGACATATGTACACCTATGGCAAATTCAAGTTGATGTATGGCGGAAATCAAATCAATATTGCAAAGCAATTAGCCTTCAATTAAAAATAAATAAATAAAAAATCAGCCACAGGACTTCCTTGGTGGTCCAGGGGTTAGGGATTTGACTGCTAATACAGGGGACACAGGTTTGATCCCCGTATTGACCCCAGGAAGATCCCACCTGCCTCGGGGCAATTAAGCTCGTGCACCTCAACTACAGAGCCCATGATATAGATCCTGAGAGCGCCAACGACTGAAGCCCGTGTGCCATACAGCCTGTGCTCAACAAAAGAAGCCACCACAGCGGGAAGCCTGAGCTCCGCAGCTAGAGAAAGTTCTTGCCCAGCAATGAAGACTCAGGGCAATCAAAAATATAAATAAACACAAAAATAAAGAAAAATGTTAATCCAGCCCCATTCATGATGGCTTTAATCCATCTCCTCTCTTCCCCACCCCACCAGGACCCAGAGATGCAGAGGCTCTGGGAACCACAGGCATCACTTTACAGGGACAGGAAATCATCTTCTGGTGTGACTGACATGCAGCTCCCACGTGGCTAATAGCAGGCTCTTTTTGATACAAAAGACATGATTGGGAGACTCCCCAGTTCCCTTCACTTCCCTCAGCCTCTATCAGAGCAAAGTGACATCTTCGTGTTAACAGTCAGAACGAACATGATGTAACAGGAATAACAGAAGGAATGGACCCTGGCTGGGCTGCTGCTTGTTTGCACCCTACACGTTCGAAACCGTTTTGCTTCACGATCATCCCTAACCAGCCGCATTCCGAGTTGACAGATTTAACTGGAGGTGAGGAGGCAAACCCAACCTTGCCAATTCCATGGATCATGTTTCAGAGTCCAAAGTGGGTGGGGCTGAGGAATGTGAAGTGACCGGAAAGAAAAGGATGGCTTCAAGACGGCACATTCTGTGCCCCACGCTACTCCTTTCTATTTTCGGCTGAACAGTGTGGCAGGCAGGATCTTAGCTCCTTGACCAGGAATCGAACCTGCGCTCCCTGCAGTGTGAATATGCAGTCTTATTAAACACTGGGCCACCAGGGAAGTCCATTTTGGCCCATGGGCCTTCTGAAGTCAAGAAAAGCAGACGTGAAATAACTTGGGGTTGGAATACATCTTTTTTGGTTCAACCCCTTTCTTTTGAGACTATAATTGCTCACAGTGGAGATTTATGGTCATCACCAACCAACCAACCAATCAATGAATTTCTGCCTGGTCTGTCTTCATAAGGATGCATTTTATCTTAGCATCTAGTGACTATAATTTTGGAATGAGGATTTTTGAGGTCTTGTCTGTCTTTCATTTATACACCATTTTTCAAAACAAATAGGTTGGTTTTCTTCTCTTTAATGTTAAACTATTTTAGGCACTATCATTCTGCATTTTAAAACACTCCAGTTTTTGTTGTTGTTAAGTATGATAGCTTTTCTCGTCAATGTATTTCCATGAACAGATCTGTACACTATTTTCCTTCTCTATTGGATGGGTGATGCTATCCCTCTACATACACTAAAAAGCATGTGAATGCTCGTTATTTCTCCACATCACAAAATTTCAACAAAACAAAATGAAATCTCTTCTTAAAGAGTAATGTTATTTAAAGTAAACTGCTCATGAATTAGCCCATGTTTTAAGCCATGGGTAACATAACATTTATTAAAATCCTTGTAAGCTAGAGGCTCAAATCTAAGAATATCTTCTAAGCACTTTATTTTTTTTTTTTTATTTCAGCCATGGATAATTCCCTACAGGGAAAAAAATGCTCTTAATAAATAAATAAAGCAAGCTTTGTTTTTGAAAGATTACCTAAAGAAGACTAACTTGTTTATCATCAATACCCCAAACTAATTTTCTATCAGCTTGCCAGTATGCTCTGGAGACCAGTCAACTCTTACACCTCATAGCTGCTGATTCGCAATTGACACACAAACACACACAGATGCACACTCACACACTCACACACACACTCTCACAAGCACAGCACAGAGAGAAGCTACATTCAGAGACTAATCACTTTGCACAAGATGAAGTTTATAGCCCTCACTCGGGAGGCTTGGGCAATGAGTTTGGGAAGACAGAGAAATAAAACAGCTGGGCTCTCTGTTTATTTCCACATTGTGGGAGTTCCAATGAGGAACCAAATGCAAAGTGAATGATGGACGTGTCACCAAAGTCCTTCCAGAGACTTTTCCTGACAACTGTCCCCAGAGAGTGTATCTACATTCAGGACGATCTCAGCTGCAGAACCCCTGTGATATCATTTATAGTGGACACTGCCGTACACAGGCTGAGGCACTTTGTAGGAAGGATAGTTCTCTGAATAACATCTCTTATGTAAGAGTAAAAATGATTTTATGCATTAAATAAAATGTGTTTAAATGCATGTAGAGGAAGTTACAATTTAAAAAGCTTTCTTTTTTTCCTTTTGTGAAAAAAAATCCATTACCCACATCTAATCCATCCCAATTTTCATATATAATAAATGTGAAGAGTAAGACTTAAAAAAAAATGCTTCCTTATGTTTCATATTCTATTTTACCAGTGGATAGGAGTCAAAAATGTGTACGGAAATGGGAAAAGAATTCAAGCCAGAGGTCCTAAGACCAGTTTCTATAACAATTCCAGATACAGGTAGCCTTACAGGATGAATCGGTCGCTCAGTTCTCTATCAAGAATCTGCAGATAGATGGGCTGGCTGGATGATGCTCCAGGCTTGGCTTCTCAGTAAGACCTGGTTTGAATCCCAGGGTATTCACTGCTAGTATTTCAGAAGCCACCTGGGGCACTCGAGGTGATGTGACAGCCTGGATGGGAGATGGGTTTGGGGGAATGGATACATGTATATGTATGGCTGAGCTCCTTCACTGTCGTCATGAAATCATCACAACGGCACTGTTAATCAGCTATACCTCGATACAAAATAAAAAGTTTTGAAGTTTGAAACAAACAAAAGAGAAGTTCCATGGGGAAAATAATCACCCCAACAGTGGGGTTTAAATGAAATAACGCAAATAAAGCGTGCACAGTACAGGGCATGCAGTATGTTAATAAAGAATATTTGTGTGAACATGTGGTATCTTCTACTTCTAAAGCTTATCCTCAGGAGGATCAGTCTGCCCTCTGGCAGAGATAAATGATACGGGATCACCAAGCCCAGTTCACTCTGTTCTGCCTGAGCACACATTTCCCAGGTTCCCTTGCAGCCAGGTTGGGCTCATGTGGTTCATTCTAGGCCAGAGAAAGTAAGTGGGAATGCCATGTGACAACTCTGGGCTGACACTTAGAGATGAGATATGGGCTCTCCAAGCCTTCTCTTCTCCTGTTATGACAGCCCTGCAAAGCCATATAAGACATTCCTGCTAGTGCTCAGTCACTCAGCCATATCTGACTCTTTGAACCCCATGGACTGTAGCCCTCCAGGCTCCTCTATCCACGGGATTCTCCAGGCAAGAATACTGCAGTGGGTTGCCATTTCCTCTTCCAGGGGATCTTCCCGACCCAGGAATCAAACCAGTATCTCCTGCATTGGCAGATGGATTCTTTACCACTGAGACATCTGGGATGAAGACATAAGTATATGTCTTATATACACCATAAGACATACCTATGGCTGAAAATAGACACACTCTGAATTCTGGCATTTCCCTTGAGGGCAGAGGTATCTGCAGGAGGCTTTGTGTGGCAAGAATGAAACTTCCAAGGGATAAGCCGCTGAGACATCAGGATATGTTTGTTACTATAGCACAAATCAGTCTATCCTGAGTAATACAGATTATCCTCTGACTTAAATGTATTTGTTTGTTTTTATATTGGAGTATATTTGATTTGCAAGGCTGTGTTAGTTTCAGATGTACAGCAATGTAATTTAGTTACACACACACATATACACACAGACACATATATATTCTTTTTCAGATTATTTTCCCATCTCGTTTATTACAAATACTGATTAGAGTTCCCTGTGCTACACAGTAGGTACTTGTTGATTGGGCTTCTCTAGTGGCTCAGAATGTAAAGAATCCACCTGCAATGCAGGAGTCCTGGGTTCCCTGGGTTCCATCCCTGGGTCGGGAAGATCCCCTGAAGAAGGGAATGGCTACCCACTCCAGCATTCTTGCCTGGAGAATTCCATGGACAGAGGAACCTGGGGCACTACAGCCCATGGGGTTGCATAGAGTCAGACACGACTGAGCATCCTTGTTGATTTCCCATTCTATATAGAGTAGTGTGCACATGTTAATCCCAATCTCCTAACTTATTCCCCAACTCCTCCTTTCTGTTTTGGTAACCATTTCCCCCTGACTTTGAGCCAGGAATTCAGAGGGTATCCGTTCTAATTTGGGTTTCTATAAATGCCTCAAGTCACAGAAATGTCTTTCTTCTCTAAGTCTGGTTCTTTGAGGAACCAGATGTTGATGTTAATACATTAACACTGCAGAGATTAGGGAAATGCGTTTAGCAGCACTTCCCTATGAGGACATACAGTATTTGTGCTTACACATGCATATTTTAAAATCACATCATCATGAGAAGAATCTGAGTGCACATACACACATTGAGTGCAAATCATGTACATGCCATCACTGAATCAAAAGCACTTCTTGGAAGATTATCACTGTCATAAGTACCAAACACAAGTGAGGAGCAAGTCTGGAGAAGCTTTAGAAAGAACATGAAATCTGCACGACCCACAATTTCCATGGGTCTCTGGATGGGTGAAAGCGGGGCAGGGAGAGGGGGGTGCGGGGGACTGTGGGAAAAGGGAATGAACTGCAGCTGGTTGCGTGATTTTAAGCTTACACTTGGCAGTTCTGTTTCCATAGAATTTAAACAGCAAATGCCTGCCTTTGTGGCTTGGGTTGGCAGGCGGGCATGGAGTGGCACTCTTTGGGATACGCACTATTGATGCCTGTTGTCTCCCTGCTTTGAAGACTGCATTCACCCCTTTAGTAACTGGAAGTGTTCCCAAGATGTATATAATTTCATGGATGGAAGAACACCAATTTCACAGAACTTAAACGGCTAAACCGTGTAGTGCTTAAATTATGCAAAAACAAGCTGCGTCCCAAGGACCAGGGAAGCCTGGGCATCGTGGTCCTTGGACCGGCTGTCATCCACGCGCATCCTGATAGCCCGCTGGGCTTCCTGAAGCACCCGCAGAGTGAAAGGGGAGGGACCAAGGCTCAGAATAAGCCCAGGAGGGTCTGCAACGTCCCCATTTGGAAAGAAGCTTTCTGCTACTCCCTGGTCTGGCTGAGGCCTCCCTGAGGGACAAGAAGCTGGCACCTGGAGGGGCAGGTCTGAGTGGAAACCTGCTTGATTGTGTCGAAGGTGATTTTCCCTTCACATTCTTACCATTTAGTCCTTGAGGAAGTCATAGCTCTACCACAGTGGCTGCAGGATTTAAATGAAACAGTGCACACCAAGCATATAGCCCAGTGGAGGGCATGTGATTACACCTTCAGGGAATATTTTTGTTAAGATGTGGCATTTTCTATCAGAGGCCAGAAAGAACCTATTTCTTGCAAGTGGGAATCAATGTAGTATATAAATCAGAGGAACAGCAGAAAAGAAAATTAGGGAATATTCATAGAGTGAGAGAGGATACAAAGCCACCAAAATGATATTTTTAAGGAAAAAAGATATTGAGATAGGAGATGCTTTCGTGGTGGAATTTAAACACAACACTCTGTGAATGCTCTTTGTTAAAATTATAGGTGGCTTGGGGGAAAACATCAGCGGAAACATCAGATATATCATTGTTGTTATTCCTGAGTGCTGAGATCAGTTTACTTTCCTGTATTTTTGTATATATTTTTATTTTATTTTTTTAAATTTTATTTTGTATATATTTTTAAAATGTCCCACAATGAATGTATTATTTCTGTGTAATTAGCAACTGGTGTTTGTGCTTAGCTTGTATTAAAAGTGTAATTTTAAAAATCTGGAACTCTCCCCCTCCCAGTAAACTTAACTAAGACCATTCACTGCCAGTAAAATGGCCAATAGTACCTCGTGTCTTTATTTTCTGTGAATTAAGAAGAGAAGGAGGAATAAAGAAATTGAACAGAATACAAAAGCAGACATCATGTATTTATTTAGAAGCCCTTTCTATTCATGAAGGTGGCTAGGGAAGGAAAGAAAATGACAAGGAATTGAGGTCTGAATGTCCTCTGAAACTTTCTCAGCATCATGCCCACCTTAGGCAAGTGATGCGGTGTCTCTAAGACTCAGCTTTCCTCATCTGTAAAATGGCTCTAACACGACCTGCCACATAGGTTCATTTAAAGATCACCCTAAGTACGAACAGAAAATGTAAAAGATGAGCTGAAAATATCCTGGCTTGCTTCACATCAAGCTCTTCTCACTCAAAGGACAAAGGAAGCAACTAGAGGAAGAATCACCCTTAAGAGTGGTTTCTGTTCCTCCAGGCGTCCCATGTTTCAATTACTTTGCTGACCAGTTAATGGTCATTCATTACAGGGGGCTTAGCCATCATGTACAAATTTAAGCCGATCTTTAATTTCTTCCTCCAGGGCTCCAGACCAACTTCTAGGACGTTGATAAAGAAGCCGGCCTCCCATCATGATGGCCACCCCCTGATCTCACCCACAGAGTCAGCTGGTTTGCTTTTCAAGGACAGAGCGGACTGCAGCCCTCGAAGTAATGGATAGCCTCCTGCCTCTTTCTGCTGCAGCAATTTCTAAGATGGCACAAGCTGATGATGTTTGCAAGACTTAAGTTCAGGGGGTTTGCTGTGGCTAGCGATTGATTGCATCTTGATATTCCCTCTCTTCTGATATTTAAACCAGGGAAAGGCTGACAACATCTGCCCTCAGTGGCTGCTCAGGAAAATTACAAAATCAAAAACTATATAGAAACCTACCTGTCTTGCTTTTAGCTAATTAAAACATTGGCCCCCCCCCCCCTGCACCCGGGAGCTTTTCCTTGGTCCTGTGCTGCCACCTACTGGCCATACTAGCTTCTGCACCAGCAGCCCACAGGTTACAAGCAGGAGACTGAGAAACATATGCCTAGGCAGGTGTGTTTTAGAAGCAGATCTTACAGTTGGACCATAAAAACATGTTAATAGCCCAGAAAGCCATAAGTATATTCAATCACTTTCTCTGTGCTTAAACATACAAATGAATGCACCCAAGTTTGAAGTGCCCACAATGAGCTGGTAATATCTCCCTCACAATCGTAACAACACTGCTTATGACCAGCAGAAAAGAAGGCAACAGGAAGCAGGCACCTACCAAGTGACAGATGCTTGCACCTAGGTGACCTCGTTGCATTCTTACTGCTGTTTCATGTAAGGGAAAGTAGGGTTCAATGTTATAAAACCCACCAAGAAGCAACTTGCTGTTAGCTGATGGAAGAGGGCTTTGAATCCAGGTGTGTTTGCCCAGGAAGCTCAAACTGCTGGCCATTGCCCAGCATGAGCCCCTCCACCCCACACTGCTGTCTGTACTGAGACAAGAGCACGCAGATCTGAGGGCTTGTGGTCCCCTTAGACCTCGAGATCCACTTGATTTGTGCAGGTTGCCTACCTGCACACACACACACACACACACACACACACATCAGGGCTTCCCCAGTGGCTCAGTGGTGAAGAATCTGCCTGCCAATGCAGGATACATGGGTTCAATCCCTGGGTCTGGAAGATCCCTAGAGAAGGAAATGGCAATCCACTCCAGTATTCTCGCCTGGAGAATCCCAGGGACAGAGGAGTCTGGCAGGCAACAACCCATGGGGTTGCAAAGAGTCGGACACGACTGAAGCGACTGAGCATGCATGCAGGCAATGTTGTCAAATGACTAGTTCGCAAAGTTAGGTGGCTGCCTACCATCTTTTCTGCCTTACAAAGATGAATCGCAGAAATTTAAATCATAACCACATCAGTGATCCTTGTTAAGCATCACTTCTCCTGCCTGTTAGTGGTCAAATTCAGCTGGAAAAGTAGAAGGGGGAAAAAGTCAAATGATGTTATTTTAGAATAGAACTCAAGCCACAGGAGGTCAAGAAAAACCAGAGAAATGAATGATATGGTAGTAATAATTATAATTCTACCACTTAGTAAGCATAAATGACCAGCTCCATTGTAAGTACTATCCTATCTTTCTTAATTATCAACCACAAGCCTAGGTCTCTTGTGAACCCATTTCACAGATGAGGAAACCGCAGTTCCAAGAGGCAAGTTAACTTCCTCAAGACCACACACCATCAAGCAGCAAAACTGTGTTGAACTCCATCATAGTCAGGAATCTAAACTCATCACCATGCCTTGCTTGTCAGGCAGAAAAAGCATAAAATACTGCTTTCCTAAACTCTCTGAGAGCATGGAGTAAAGCTCAGAAACATGTGAAAGAAAATAAACAGCTTGGCACTGTGGTTTTTATGATGAAGAAAGTTCTGGTACTTATTTAGCCTCCCCAGCATGAGTTAACAAAGAGAACTTGAAACCAGAAAGGACAGGAAGACTTTGCCTATAAAAAAAACTTCATCTTTTCTTTTTATTTTGTTCAAAGGACACACCAGGCCCCCCTTAGCTGGTGTGGATGATGAGTTTGAACTTGGATGAGTCCATGCTTCAGTGCATTTCAGTTCAGTCACTCAGTTGTGTCCGACTCTTTGCGACCCCATGGTCTGTAGCACACCAGGCTTCCCTGTCCATCACCAACTCCCGGAGCTTGCTCAAACTCATGTCCACCAAGTCGGTGATGCCATCCAACCATCTCATCCTCTGTCATCCCCTTCTCCTGCCTTCAATCTTTCCCAGCATCAGGGTCTTTTCCAATGAGTCAGTTCTTCACATCAGGTGACCAAAGAATGAAGTTTCAGCTTCAGCATCAGTCCTTCCAATGAATATTCAGGACTGATTTCCTTTAGGATGGACTGGTTTGATCTCCTTGTAGTCCAAAGGACTCTCAAGAGACTTCTCCAACACCACAGTTCAAAAGCATCAATTCTTTGATGCTAAGTTTTCATTATGGTCCAACTCTCACATCCATACATAACTACTAGAAAAATCATAGCTTTGACTATACAGACTTTGGTCAGCAAAGTAATGTCTCTACTTTTTAATATGCTGTCTAGGTTTGTCATAGTTTTTCTTCCAAGGAGCAGGCATTGTTTGTTTGTTTGTTTGTTAATTTCATGGCTGCAACCATCTGCAGTGATCTTGGAGCCCAAGAAAATAAAATCTGTCATTGTTTCCATTGTTTCCCCATCTATTTGCCATGAAGTGATGGGACTGGATGCCATGATCTTAGTTTTTTGAATGTTGAGCTTTAAGCCAGCTTTTTCACTCTCCTCTTTCACTTTCATCACGAGGCTTTTTAGTTCCTCTTTGCTTTCTGCCATAGGGGTGGTGTCATCTGCATATCTGAAGTTATTGATATTTCTCCTGGCGGTGCTTAGTTGAAGCCTTTAAAATTTTTGAGCAAAGCATGTACTCAAAATACATGACATTGTTTTCAATCCATTTGAACTTAGCAAAAAAAAAAAAAAAAAAAAAAAAGAGGCTACTTCCTAGAAGGGAGGGTACCATTGTAAATATTTACTCATTGGTAGCAAAGGATTTCAAGTGTTATATCTGTATGTCCCTCCATGTCCAAGGAGCACCTCTTGTGGAAACCAGCCAGGGAAACTGAGACCAAGAAATTAAGCAACATGGTAATGTCTGGAACAAACATAGACAAATCTTCACTTTGCATCCTCAGGACAAGATGAGTACTTGTTTCCTGAACATCAGTTCATTCATGCATCAACTTCACCATTTTTTCCCTATCCCTGGGTCACCTTGGCAATGATGAGGTTATTATTTTTCTTTAAATTGACTCTTCCGTGCTTCAATAAAATTTGAGACTCTGCTCTATCTGAATACCAAAATGGAATAGATGAAGATGATCAGACTAAATTGGTTGAAAAGAAAGCAATGTTCCTCAATTGTTAAATTCTGTCTCAGTATTTTTGTCTGCTGAAAGCTCTCTCTATTCAAAAAAAAAATTAGCAAGTGTCAGGGAGGTGATGGAGACATACTAGCGACACACGGAGACGTTGCTTTTGACATCTGAAAGACTGAAATGGGCTTGAAAGGGAAATCACCTTCTCACTCCATGATTCAAGTATATCCAATGACAAATCTGTGCACCACACAAAATGACTATCTGGGGAGGATGGAATGGTCACCACACTTGGAGACACTGTATAAATAGCTGATCTATCCACCATCCTATCTGAACTACACAACGAGCCTCATCAGCTATTCCTGGTCAGTGGGCTTAAAGCACTTCTTGAAACTAATTGGTCAGAGCCTCTATTCTGAGGCACATGGGGCTTCAAGGATGTCTGATATCAGTTCAATGTATCTCGTGCATCTTATGCTTCCCAAAGCACATTATGGAAGGAAAATCTGGAATACAACCGTTTCTCCAAATGTAAATCCTTTCTGTTCTTGGAGAGTGTCTACGAGATCTCTCAGGTTTCTCTTTGTTTTAAACGACAGGATCTGGTGACTTCTGGGTTGCCCCATACAGAAGCCATGTATGATTTACTGGGGAGACTATGTTTGAGAAGGAGACTATATTCTTTCTTTGAAAGTGAAAGTGAAAGTTGCTCAGTCATGTCTCTTTGTGACCCCATAGACTATACAGTCCATGGAATTCTCCAGGCCAGAATACTGGAGTGGGTAGCCTTTCTCTTCTCCAGGGGATTTTCCCAACCCAGGGATCGAACCCAGGTCTCCCACATTGCAGGCAGATTCTTTACCAGCTGAGCCACAAGGGAAGCCCAAGAATAGTGGAGTGGGTAGCCTACCCCTCCTCAAAAGGATCATCCCAACCCAGGAATCCAAGTGGGGTCTCCTGCAGTGCAGGTGGATTCTTTACCAACTGAGCTATCAGGGATATAGTTAATTGTAATCACTGAAAATCAAGTTTGCAAACAAGATATTAAAATAATTTCTTTGGAAGGAATGATGCTAAAGCTGAAACTCCAGTACTTTGGCCACCTCATGTGAAGAATTGACTCATTAGAAAAGACTCTGATGCTGGGAGGGATTGGGGGCAAGAGGAGAAGGGAACAACAGAGGATGAGATGGCTGGATGGCATCACTGATTCGATGGGCATGAGTCTGAGATGGACAGGGAGGCCTGGCATGCTGCGATTCATGGGGTCACAAAGAGTCGGACACGACCGAGTGACTTCTCTTCTCTTCTTCTAGTATATACATGGCAATGCCACTTTCTCAATTCATAAGGGGACTATCTTGAATTGAGATGTTCTGTGTGAAACAGAATAGATAATATAAACTATCCCATAAATATTCTGATATTTTATTATAACTTACAATGAAATTATCACATAGGCTAAATAAAATATTTTATTCCAATGAACTCCATCTGCTCCTTTTTGCCTTTTTATTAGGACTGTTGGAGAATGTGGTATAACACGTGCGCCTCGCATTCTATTTCTGTTGGGTTAGTGCTGGATTAGAGGCTCAGTATCATTCCCTATTGATGAATCAGTCAAGTAATATGTAAAAATTCTTCCCTAAAATCACAACAGACTATAAAAATAGGCCCTTTAAGTTTACAAGGTAAAAGTCACTGGTGGATATTTTAGAAGCTTTGCTGTCTCTGTTCAGCCTTCCTCTAATATTCCTAATCTTTATAACGATGTCAGAAGATAAATAGCTCCCTGTCTTTAAAGTTAGAAAAGAGGGGAAGAAAGATTTCATGGCTCATATGTCTATGGATAAAGTAATTCAACTTGGAACGGTCCAAATGCGTTCCCTAATCAAAGATATACTTTTAATGAGATTTTATCTTTGATTGAAAATGTAAGGCTGTAATGAACCGCTGGGTCATTATTCTGCTTCCGGGCTTAATTTTTATTTAATTCTAACTCCCTGATGTTTTGGATATGGAGCTCTTAATTTATGCTGGATATTAAAAACTTTTGGGGGGATCTTTTCATGTAGGTAGCCTTTTGGGGCAAAAAGTCCATTTTGAACTTACAGTAAAAATAAAGACTTCTAGTCTGCATAGAGACATGCCATGAACATCTGTGTCTTTATCTGAATTTACACAGGTGACCAGTCAAGTGTTACAACCGGGCGTTAACTATCACCAAGTGGTTGCGTGTATGCTAAATTGTTTCAGTCGTGTCTGACTCTTTGCGACCCCATGGACTGTATAGCCCACCAGGCTCCTCTGTCCATGGGACTCTCCAGGCAAGAATCCTGGAGTGGTTGCCATTGTCCCCAAACCTTTCTCGTCCTGCAAGCCTTCCTCGGGACTCCCAGTAACTGCCCTTCTCACCTCTTGGTCACTGTTTCTCAGGTCGCTGCAGGCTTCTCCCTCCTTTTTTTCCCATCCACCATTTTTCAAGGTGCTGCAAACCCCGATGGGTACCATCTCAGCAAACACAAAGCACATCCATCTGGAACACTTTACCCTGCTTGAATCTGCAACCAGATCCATGGGGGCCCAATGGATTCAGTCAGCTATCAGATACAGTGTTGTAAAAGCTACCTCGTTTTGCAAAAAAAACAAAAACAAAAACAAGACAGCTTCCTGGGGTTGTCTTGGCAACCCGTCTCATGCGTTTGGCTCCCTGGTACCATTACAGATGAAACATCACAGACTATGGTGTCTTGTTTTGAGATTATCTTTTTAAAATCTGTGATATTCTAATTCTCAACAGGAATACTGACTGTTTATCAAGATCCCCACTGTTACAGCTTTCAGTCATGTGACTGCTGTTAGCAACTATGCATTGAGTGATTCCTATGGGCCAGGCGCTGGAGACTGGCCATTGAGATACATTATGGAGAAGGCCCATGACAACCTTAAGAAGTGGGTACTTTCATTATCATTTTTGTTACAGAAGAGGAATCAGAGATGCATAAAGGTTCAGGGTTATGGCCAAACTCATTCCTAAGTTCCATCCTGCATGGCTTCTAAAGGACCCCTTCCAATCCTTTCATTATGACTTCATTTGTCATGGCACTCAAGAAATAGAACCAAAAGGTTAGGATAGGTTGATAGGTAGGTAGATGGATGGACAGAAAGATAGACAGACAGACATACAATTTAGATAGATAGGTAGATACTATACATGTGGATATATAAAAGATAAGGACTTTTTCAATTTGTCTATGTATCTGAAAAACAGAGAAGCTGACGATGTAAATTCTAGTCTAAGAGCAGTAGAAGAAGAGATGAGATGTCACAGCTCTAACAGCAAGGCAGAAAAAAGAGCCAAATTTCTGCTTCCTCTGCCTTTTGTCCTACTCAGGCCCTCAATGGATTGGGTGATGTTCACTCACGCCAGAGGGAGCAATCGAACAGTAATTTACTGAGTGCAGACTCAAATGCTAATCTCATCTGGAAACACCTTCTAGACGTACCCAGGAATAATGTTTAATCTGGGCATTCATGGCTAGTCAAGCTGCCACACAAAGTTAACCATCACAGTGGTTTACTTTCTAATTATTAGATCATAAACTATGAATATGAAAACAAATATTTTTTTTCTCATGCAAACTTTATATGTAATCAGAATCACATACTACCTTACATCTATTATGATTCCAGGGGTCTCTGATACAAGCATATTCACCCTTTTTAATGACTACAGAACATTCCAGTATGTTCTATATGCAATAGAATAAGCCATCACCTTAGGATCGGACCTTTAGGATGTTGCCAATCTTCAGACATTGCAAATAAAAGAATGGTGATGGTTTTTGTTTCTACTAAGTTGGCATAATTCACAGGAGTCAGATTGAGTCCGAGGAATAATTATCTGCATGCTTCTCCACAGGTCCATGTCCTGTGACTTTTAAATGATTTCCGTCAAACTATAGCACAATTGGTGAAGAATATGGGAGTCAATCTCACTGCAACCCAATAGGGGAAGGGGTAAAATTCTTATTCTACGTTATGTGACTAATCTAGTACATAGATGAGTGTTTCACAGTGGCTATATGCATTTTCATGCAGCTATCAAGGACACGTGTTTACCATATGTTTGATTCCACTTATAATTTCCTTTCTGTGAGTTTTTGTTAGTTCCTTAATGATCACTCACAGCTTTCACCACTTCCCCATGAAAACACTCCAATCATCAGGGCAACATAAATATTTGTCAGTTTATGAACTGATACACTGGATCAACAGAAAAACTCAGTCCAAATAGATCAAACTACAAATTATATTCTTTCCTTATTGTAAGTTAGGCTGCTATTTTAAGGGGAAGCAAAGATGCACTGGAAGTTTTCAATGACTCCTTGGACTTGATTCTCTGTGGATCATTGAAATGAGTGGTTTCACTGGATCAGGTGACTAAGAAGAGCTGTCAGTCTCTTTGGCTGAGTTAGAGCCTGCGAGCCAGGCTCATGACAAGGATCTGCTTCGGACATTTGCTTCCTTAAACTAAAGCCAGAACATCTTGAGTTTGAGACCTGTTCTGCTCTCAAGGATCTGTCAGCCAATCCACCCAGAAAACCTTTAGGTTACAAAGAAAATAGGGGGGCTTCCCTGGTGGCTCAGTGGTAAAGAATCCACCTGCCAATGCAGGAGACGTGGGTTCGATGCCTGGTACCAGGAGATCCCACATGGTGCCGGGCGACTAAGCCAGAGCACCACAATGACTGAGCCGGGCTCTAGAGCCTGTGCTCCACAACAAGAGACTTCACTGCAATGAGAAGCCTGCACGCCCAAACTAGACAGGGGTCCCCACTCGCCTCAACCAGAAAAAAACCCACGAAGCAATGGAAACCCAGCTCAGCCAAAGTAAACAAATGCATAAAATTATTTTTAAAAAGAAAGAAAGTAGGAAAAACCTCTGGCCGACCTGCAGCTTCTGCTAGCTTTTAGTTTGCAATGGCTACAGCAAAAGATGATGTGTTCATGATGAATTCAACAAATTCTAAGTGAAGGACAGGGAAGCCTGGCGTGCTGCAGTTGACGGGGTCTCAAAGAGTCAGACATGACTTAGTGACTGAACAGCAACAGCAAACCTATAATCAGGACACACACACGCAAAGCTTTAGCAACTGACAAGAACTCCACATAAAACATGCACTGGACTGTGTGTGTCGATGAGTGTCCACACACGTGTGTGCATGTTTTAGCTGCCCCTGTCTTTGAATTCTGCTGCTATTACATCAAGTACCATCAAAAATTATTGCAGCCCTCTCGAGGCTGAGATGGATGGCATAATCCCTGGGTTTTCTGACCTTGATGAACATGAAGAAAATTTCAGCTGAACTGTGCAAAAGTGCTGGGACAATATAAATCATGTTGAGACAGGGCGTGCTTTCTATCTCAAGCATGAAGTCGCCCAATCACACATCACAAAGTGAGATGATAAAACAAACCAACTGAATAGAAAGAAATTAACTAACGTTCACTCCACTCATCACAAAAAAAGCCGATGGCCATTTTTTTTAAGAGGAGATGACAGAACTATCCTAGAACACCAGCTCTGCACTTAATTGTTTCCTAAATGCATTTTAATTCAGAACTTAAAGGAAGAAGTATTGCTAAAAATTACACCGAAGAACAGACTTGCTTCTTTTAAGTAAATGACAAATAATAATAGCTTTCATTAATGGTATTAAAATGTAAGCAATTCAGCCCCAATTAATACAGAATTGCAAAGAGATGACAAATGTCATTAGTGCTAAATCACACTTGTAAAATCAAGGGATCAAAAACGTAACCCTGCCCATCTGAGAGTGAAGTCAGGTAAATTACCACCAAAATGTTCAATAGAGTAGCTTTCTCAAGGGCCAAGAAAAGTGTGGTTACACATGTCTGATAGAAAGCTCTTATAAAAATTAATTTCTGCTATGATTACCAAAGGGGAAAGATGGGGGGAAGGGTAATTAGGGAGTTTGGGATGGACACATACACACTACTGTATTTAAAATGGATAACCAACAAGGATTATTGTACAGCACACGGAACTCTGCACAACATTATGTGACAATCTGGATGGGAGGGGAGTTTAGGGGATTCAGGGATACATGTATATGCATGGCTGAGTCCCCTTGTTATCCACCTGAATCTATCACAACATAGTTAATCGGCTATACTCCAACATAAAATGTGTGCATGCTAAGTTGCTTCAGTCATGCCCCACTCTGTGCAACCCCATGGACCCCACCAGGTTCCTCTATCCATGGGACTCTCCAGGCAAGAATACTAGAGTGGGTAGCCCTTCCCTTCTCCAGGGGATCTTCCCAACCCAGGGATCGAACCTGGGTTTCAAACATTGCAGGCAGATTCTTTACTGTCTGAGCCACCAGGGAAGCCCAATATAAACTAAGAAGTTTACAATTATTTTTAAAAGAAAGCTCTTATATGCTGAATTTTTTTTAAGCCATGTACTATCTATAAAAATGTTTGACTGCAAGTCATGGACTGCATGACTCCATGGACTGCAAGTCTATAAGATAAAAAGAGAGACAGGCAAGCTCAAAAACAAGGCCAAGTAGTGAAAGTCATAAAAGCATGAGGCTCCTACATTCTCTTCATCTTTGGGCTTAAATACAGAGCAATGCTGTATGTTTCATTCATCAGCTGCCACATTCCCCACCAAGCACCATCTCCTCCCAGCACATGTGATGTGCTGTAACTCCCACTTGTTCACCTTTGGCAGGCATCACTAATCAATCATGCACTCTGTCTGGTAGAACCTACAACTTGGACTCCTCCTCATCAACAGCATTCTACGCAGCCACTATTGATCGATCTGAGTTGACACCAGAGATTAAATAAGTTTCCAATTGTTGGCTGTGAACCTTTCACTGTGCTTTCCAACCCTTCTCTAAGCACTCTCACCCAGATTGATAAGTCCCTACAGGATACAGAAAACCCACTGGGGAACTGGTATCTAGTTGAAGCTTTGTCATTAGCTTCGCTATTTATTTACCTGGTCCTAGATAAAACTTTGGAGAAGGCAATGGCACCCCACTCCAGTACTCTTGCCTGGAAAATCCCATGGACAGAGGAGCCTGGTAGGCTGCAGTCCATGGGGTCACAAAGAGTCCGACATGACTGAGCAACTTCACTTTCACTTTTCACTTTCATGCATTGGAAAAGGAAATGTCAACCCACTCCAGTGTTCTTGCCTGGAGAATCCCAGGGACGGGGGATCCTGGTGGGCTGCCGTCTATGGGGTCGCACAGAGTCGGACACGATTGAAGCGGCTTAGCAGCAGCAGCAGCAGCACATGACACTTGTCTGATCCTACCAGAGATCTAGGAGGCTGAGACATGGATTAAAGGAAGAGTAGGAGGAAAGCAAATCTAAGAATGCAACAATAAGATGTGGCAGTCTATACAATGGAATATTACTCAGCCATAAAAAGGAATGAAATTGTGCCATTTGCAGAGACATGCAGGGACATAGAGACTGTCATACAGAATACAGTTAAGTCAGAAAAACAAGTATCATATGTTCATGCACATATGTGGAATCTAGAAAACCGGTACTGATAAGCCTTTCTGCAGAGCAGGAAGAGAGACCCAGACATGAAGAATGGGCATATGGACATCGGCGTGGACTGGGAGGTTGGAACTCACATACACACACTACTGTTGTGGTGTGCACTCAGTCATGTCTGATTCTCTGAGACCCCATGGACTGTAGCCCGCCAGGCTCCTCTGTCCATGGGATTCTCCAGGCAAGAATACTGGAGTGGGCTGCCATGTCCTTCTCCAGGAGGTCTCCCTGACCCAGAGATAGAACCTGCATCTCCTGTGAGTCCTGCATTATCAGGCGGGTTCTTTACCACCAAGCCACCTGAGAAGCCCTCATTTACACTACCATGGCTAAAATCGAGAACTAGTAGGAACCTGCTGTACAGCCCGGAGAGTTCAGCTCAGTATTCTGTGATGACCTAGAGAGGTGGGATGGCGGGGGAGGGAGGCCTAAGAAGCAGAGGATATATGTATACTTAGAGCTGATTCACTGCTGTACCACACTGTAAACCAACTATACCCCAATTTAAAAAAAGTGCAAAAGAAGGCCAACTTGCTTTCATTGAATTCTGCATCCAGCCAGGATGGTAAGTCCTCTAAGCATATTAACTCACTGATTTCCACCACCAACCCAGAAAGAAGTTTTTCATATCCTCTTGGTTTAGCTGAGAACTTGAGCATCTGAGAGGTTAGATAAGCAGGAAGTGGCCAAACTGGGGTTCAAACCCAGCCTGTTGAGAATACCAAGTGAAAGCTCTCAGCCCCTGCGTTATACCTGCGATTCTTCAGACAAACTTCCGAAGCCAGAAGGTACCTATCAGACAAACAGCCTGATCCACGTCTCCAGCTTTTCACAGTGCTGTGTTACTTCTCAGCCCAGAGAGCTCCTGAGAGGTATGCCCTGCACCACCCATCCTCTGTCATTCGGGTTCCCAGCCCATCAGAGGTTGGTTTAACTCCTCACCACATCCATTTGAGAAGCTCTTCCCATTTTTACATGCCTCTGCCCCTCCACCACCACCTTCAAATTTTCCTGAAATATATGAAAGAGGAAAGTACGACTAACATCTCATTTTCAAAGTTGAGTAAAAGAGAAAGCATCAGTTAACCTGCAGATAGAATCTAAGAGGCAGGCACAGAGGCCCCTCCTGGAGTTGAGAAGCTCTTGTAGACAAAAATAACTCTCAGCCATGCGGGGAAGTGAGGCGCTGACTGGTACCACGAGTGTTCTGATCACTGAAGAGCAGACCCATTGAGGACCTCGAGAAGAGACCACAGGATGAGTTATTAGGGGGAATTAAATGCAGGGGTGCACTCTGTGATGTAGTTGGCATTGGCGTGGGCTATTTCGGTTCCACTAAGCACTCTGTAACAATAATTCTCATAACCAGAGCTCCATTTACGTGTGAGATAGGCACTGAGCCTGCGATGCATTCAAGGTCTGCTTTTTTCTTTTTTAATTTAATTTTTTAATTTTTTGTTTTCTCTCCTGTACAGCAGCCCTAGAAGAAGCAGCATAGCCTCATGGTTAAGAACCCAAGGCAGACCACCTGGATTTGAATTCCATCCTACACTGTCTCCCTAGGTGACCTCTGGTGCATTAGTCACCTCCTCATTCCCTCAGTTTTCTTGTCTGTAAAATGGGGGCATTTTACAGGATCTTTATAAGGACCCAATCATATTAATAAAAGGCACAAAAAGCCATGTCTGGCATACACAGTCACTGCTGCCTGTGTGCTAGTTGCAACGATTATACATCTTCTCTTCTGGGAAGGAAGAAGAGTCTAGGTTTCCTTTAGGAACTTCACTCTACGTTTGGTCCACGTGGGTCATTCAGAGGGGGCCCATCCTACTTCTGGTTGAGGGTGAGAGACATGGACAAGGAGAGGACTGTTCTCTACAGCTCTGGGACTTGGTGCTGGTGCGTGCTAAGTCGCTTCAGGCGTGTCCGCCTCTGTGTGACCCCCATGGACTGTAGCCCACCAGGCTCCTCTGTCGCTGGGATTCTCCAGGCCAGAATACTGGAGTAGGTTGCCATGTCCTTCTCCAGGGGATCTTCCCAACCCAGGGATCGAACTCAGATCTCCCACATTGCAAGGAAATTCTTTATCATCTGAGCCACCGGGGAAGCCCTAGTCTGCTCTACCCCAATATGCTAAGGGACTGGTATGAAGCCAATAAGCATTTCTCGGGGGCTGTACTGACACTATTGGAAAAGAAGCTCTTCCTTTCCGTGGTAATCTCATTTGAAGTTTAGACCCCAGGATGAGTAATACCAGAAGAGAGCCCAGTTTGACTGTCATAGGACCCAGGGACTATCTTTTCTTTCTCTTTAAGCTGGTTCAACTTGATTTTCTATTATGCAATGGAAGATGTCCTGATTAATATTATTATATTAAATTAATATTGTTCTCATTATTGAGTCCTCAGTAATAATCCATACATAGCATGCATGATCTATCCCCATTTTCCCAAGGGTGTAGCTATGGATGAGAAAGCTATGGTAACTTTTCTGAGATCTCGCAACTAGCAAAGAGCAGAATCAGGATCTATTTGATTCCAAAACTCTTTTGTACTTTACAACACCATTTTTTTAAATTCATAAAGGAAAAAGATCAATCTCTTTACTGTTACAGTTTGTTCATTTACCATGAACTTTTTACACTTGATCTTAGTTCCTGGTGGCTCAGACAGTAAAGAATCTGCCTGAAATTCAAGAGACACGGGTTTGATCCTTGGGTCAGGAAGATGCCCTGGAAAAGGGAAAGGCTACCCACTTCAGTGTTCTTGCCTGGAGGATCCCATGGACTGAGGAGCCTGGTGGGCTACAGACCATGGGGTCACAAAGAGTTGGACATGGATGAACAATTAACACTTAACCAAAAGGCCAAGAAGGAATACCAGAAATCTTTTACAAAGTACAATCATAATTTCTATTTGACACTATTCTGTTTATCATATAAAAGATGATAGAAACCACTGCCCTCAAATCTGAGGATTCCAATAGAAGATCTGAAATGCAAAGTGCTCAAAATCACGGCATTAAACTAACAGAAGAACATGTGCCTCGCTCTTTCTGCAAAAATCCCCTCCATGACACCATTCTCTTCTTATTTATCATTCCACTTTCCCCAGCTTTCCTCCATTTTAAAATTGCCACGCAGAAAAATTTGGTGCATGACATATTTTGGTGTGCAGCTACTTGGATTTTAACACATACATAGATTCGTTTAATCACCAGAAAATCAGAATTCAAAGCAGTTCTATCACCTAGAAAACTCCTCTGTTATACTTTTGCAGTCACTACAACATCGTCTTTTGAAGTAAATTATGTAGAAGTGAACAAAAATGCAAATGATCTCTTGGCAGCCACCCCCCTCCACCATTTTTGGAGGAGGCTTTTCTCCAAAGTTCATTTCCATTCTCCCCTCTGTGAGGTTCTGAACACACAACTAAAGACAGGGAGGTTTATCATCCCTTCTCTTGGCTGGTGCCCAAGTTTAAGTAAAACTGATGTTGGTGGGCTCCACATCTAACTCAACTATTGTTTCCAGCAGAGAGCAAGAACAACACAGGGTCAACCTGTAGTGGGCACACCAAGTCTCACCCAGATCTTGGCCACAAATATGTGCTAAGGACAGGAGCTGAGTCCGTGAACATGAGTCATGCTGACCCCTGTTAGCATGCCTGCCCTGAAGGCCACCATTCTTTGGCGGGAGATGGTGGGGACAAGAGTGAGCACCAAGCTCGGCCAAAGCAACCACAGCTGGCGAGTGGGTGCAAACTCATTTGGAAAGAGAGCCTCGCCCAAGAGGAATAAGAGCTCATAATCTGAAGAAGACTCCAAGTCTTGAGTATGCTGCATGAGATGCAGGAGGTGGCACAGAGAAAGGCCAAGCCACAGAGGTCAAGTCTTTGCTGGTGTCAGAGGACACAGCCCTACTCCTTGGCCAGAGACCAGTGTGGCCAGGGCTGACCAGCAGAGGTCTCAGCAGTCACGCATATGCTATGAGCAAGGAGAGCCCACGGGGCCATGACACTGTCTCTCTGCATCTGATCCTTTCACACCACCTGATCCCCTTCCAGATACAACAGACATCATTCTTGGATAAAGGACAAACATCCCCGTGTGTCTAAGGCTTCCAGTGCCTGGTTCGTGGTTGCTTTCCAGCCCCCTCTCAAGCCACAGACCTCTATCCACTTCTCAAGACTTGCCACACTTCTTCCTACAAAACTCCATCTTTGGATCCCACCCAGGAGTCTCTAGCTTTTGTCCCTCTTCAATTGCAACTCAAATTATAAATCCCTGGGGATGCTTTAATGTTCATTTCCACAGCTTTGGGGCATCCTGGAGTATCTTCCTGTGTAATGCATACACACCATCAGCCTTCAACAAAGGATGTTTGGAGCAGAAAAGAAATCCAATCTCCAGACACATTCTGTGAGTCTCGCCAAATGGCGCTCACTGTAGCAGGCTTTGCTCCTCTCTGCCTTGAGGATCTCATTTCCGTCTTTAATGAGAAACTCTTCCATGACTGCTTCTCATTCTGGGAGAGCCCCTCTGGGTAAGGAGCCTGCCTTTCCCTCTGTCTTTGTTCTGCCTGTCAGAGCCCAGAGGACTAATCCCCTCCCACCCCCACAGCGAGATAGCAATGCTAAAAGAAAATCAACCCTGGTGACTCTTCTGTGTTCATTTTCAACCTTACTGGCATCTAAGCCTCTGAAACCCAGGAGATTAATTTATTGTCCACGTTGATCAACTCCCTTACTCCTCATGGCAGCCAGTAGCATATAGAGACGTCAGCTGAGCAGACTCTGACATGTTCCTGGGTGAAGCCATCCATGACCCGTGGTTCAGAATCACCAAAACATGTGGGTAGGGTTGATAAACTCTCTCACAAATCCAGACCATTCTCTTCATCTCCTATGTGGCTCTAGCAGTTCAGACTCATGCCCTTCTGACTGCACTCCAGCCTGGACCCCTCAATTCCATTCTTGCCCATTTCTGGTCAGCCTTGCAGGCAAGCAGAGTTTGAAACATCCCAAATGGCAAACCCAAACTTCTTCCTCGATTGCAAACCCACCATCTAAACTCTTGATTTGTAATCCATACACACACTTTTCCTATATGCATCTGATTGTCATTAAATGAACTCAATCATTGTGTCCTTAAGTAGATTGTTTTAAAAATAGCTTACTGACATAAAAGGACAGAGCAGGATCCTTTGTCAGAGAAAGAATGTAACCCTTATTCAAAAGTAACACAATGTCACTAAATTATAGCTAAACAGTATCAACGGAATTGCTTGTCAAGGGTTACTGGTCTCTTGGTTAAAAGAGCAGAATAACAAATGTTCTGGGTCTTTGTGTTTGTTACAGAAACAAACACAAAACAAACAAGACTCCAAACTCTGTCTCCTTGATGTAAACCGAAGGTCTGAGAAATAACTGACGCTCCTTCACTAAGTGATCCGGTCTGCAGACCCCACCATCCATCATCTGAAATCTGAATGTCACACTTGGGTGATGCTAGACCTCAGGAAACTTGGTCTTCCTCGGTCAAACATCTTTAATGGGTTTTTGTTTGTTTCTGTTTCTTGGGGAGCGGGAGGCGGCTGCACCCCACAGCATGTGGGATCTTAGTTTCCCAACCAGGGATTGAACCCATGCTCCCTTCATTGGAAAAGCTCAAAGTCTTAACGACTGGACCACCAGCGAAGTTCCTACCAAACATCTTTTAAAGGAGGGCACCCAGCAGACTACCCAGCCCCATTATTTTTTTTCAGGGTTGGCTGATATCAACTTGTTCTAAACAAAGCCTTCATCCCCCTGCACACCTGCACTCAGCCAGGGCCAGTCTCTGTGGGTCCATCTCTGTGTTCTGTCCCCTCTCTCTCCTTTCTCCTCCATGGCTCCCTCTTTGACTGAGCTAGCCACCCAAGTCTTGAACTACCTCCCTGGTGCCACATAATTCTGGCCCCATTCAGCAAGGTCATGCCCTCCCTTACTCTCTCTTTCACTGGGAGGGAGATGGACACAAAGCCCTAGTCCACTGGTGTAACAAACAACAGCCTCCGTAACACTCCACCTTCTCACCGGGCCGGTCTCCCTTCTGGCCTCTCTTGGACATGCACGTTGGACCCTGATCTCCCCTACACATGTCGCCTTCTTCTCCACCTCTGTATCTTCATCTATGCTGTTCCCTCTGCCAAGAGAGCCTTCATCAGACACTGACCCCCGGGGGGCATTACACACACCAGACCTCCTCCTCATCCATGAGGCTCAACTTGTACATTTCAAGCCTTGCAGGTCTCATGACTCTTTTCGGAAGATATGTTTTATCTAGTTTGCACAAAACTCAGTAGGATGTTTATATTAACATCTGGATTTCCACCCTGGCTGAGAAAGTAGCAGCACTGAACATACCCTCCCCGAACAGCAGCCCCCACACAGGGGCCCCTGCTTTTGAGTTCAAGGCCACCTGACACTTCAAACAGTCAGTCCCCTACATACGGGCCTTCAAGTTGCAGACTTTCAAAGATGCGAACCGCTGTTTCATCAGCGTCAGGAGTGAGTGAAACTGCAGCTTGCCCTCCGTCTCCTGTGGCTGACAGTCCTTCACTTCTACCATCTCCTGGGGTCTCCTGCATTGCAGGCAGATTCTTTACCAACTGAGCCATCAGGGAAGCCTAACTTTGTTGGAATGACAAAGAAATTGGACTCACTCTTGGAATGGAGCTCGCTTGTATGGAGGGGATTTACTGTATTCCCCTACAATTATCCTCTGTCTCACTTCACTAATGTGTGATTCCTGCCTGGACGCAGCAGACGGGTGACTTTGTTATCTCCTGACTTCAGCCAAGCATCTCTTCTGTAAAACATTCCCAAGGTCGACTAGGTCCTATGGGCTGCCCATTTCTCTGAGCCTCCATAACACTTTCCAGGGGGCTCATTGTTTGAAATAAATTTCGTTATAAGTGATACAGAATGTCTGTGGGTGTGGACCCTAGCAAAAACAAAAGAGAAAAGTAGGTGTGGTTGACGGAGTTCTCATTCTGTGCCAGGCACTATACACACGGCTTTGCAGTATTATCTTGTCACTGCCTCAAATCAACATTCCAAGTGGATTTTATTATCTCCAGTTTACAGATGGAAAAATGGACACTGATTTAAAGTACGAAAGGCTCTCAAGGTCAGGTCACAGAGCTGCTAAGTAAGAGAACTGGGATTAAAGTCCAGAACTTTGGGATTCCCTGTTAGCTGAGATGGTAAAAAATCCGCCTGCAATGCAGGAGACCTGGGTCGGGAACATCCCCTGGAGGAGGAAATGGCAACCCACTCCAGTGTTCTTGCCTGGAGAATCCCATGGACAGAGGAGCCTGGCGGGTTACAGCCCATGGGTCGCAAAGAGTCAGGCACGACTGAGCAGTTAACACTTTCATTATCCCAGCTCCAGTGAATATATGGTTTTACTGGGGTCCTCTGTTAACGCCGGCTTTGAGCACAGAATTTTTAACCCTTGCATAGATGCTGTGAGAAGAGCAAAAGCTAGGAACCACACCAGGTCTGTTGGAAACTGAAGCCAGAACTGCCCCCTGGTGCCATTATCTCTTGTCTGCAAGACCAGAAGAAATCCTGGTAGTCCCATGGCCAAGTGCCAGGGGCATTCCAGAAGGCCAGGCTTCACGAGGCTTTGATAAATCTCCACCATAACTCAGAACTAAATGTGGGCATCGAAAGGATGCCCCAGATTGAAAACTATTTACCTGGAAATGGGTGAAGATACCAGTCCAGGTACAAATGCATCAGTTGGAAAGGGCTATTCTTATATTTTACACATTTAATTCCCTTTAGTGTGTCTGTAAGGCAGTATATGGAGCTTCCCAGGTGGTGCTAATGGTCAAGAACTCACTTGCCAATGCAGGAGACATAAGAGATGTGGGTTTGATCTCCAGGTTGGGAAGATCCCCTGGAAAAGAGAATGGCAGCCCACTCCAGGATTCTTGCCTGGAGAATCCCATGGACAGAGGAGCCTGGTGGGCTACAGTCCATAGGGTCATAGAGGCAGACACGACTGAAGAGACTTAGCATAGCACAGCACGAGGCAGTATACAGCATCAGGGCTAGGAATACAGTGTCAGAAATAACAATCTCTGAATTTACATCCTAGCCTGTGATGTAGCCTGAGTGGTCTTGAGCAAATCTTTTAACCTCTCTGAGCTTCCTTGTTTTCACTTCGTACAATGGGGATAATGATGGTTCCTCGTACATTAGCTGTTGTCAGTATCTGGCGGTACTTAAGGATGCCTGATCCAGATTAAGTATTGAAACAGGAAATGTTCCAAACTCCCAGCACTCACCACGGCACCAGAGCATCACCAGTCACACAGCACAGCTTCACTCGGACCCAATCTGAAAGTCGCGTCAACTTTGAAAACCTCTCAAACTTCTCCCATGCAATTTTGTATCAGATGGCAAACTGTTTAGCCACACCAGGCCAGGCAGTAAGTGAGGAGAGAAAGCCCTGCCGGTGTTTATACCCTTTGACAAATGGGCTCTCATCTTCTCCTGACAGTTTCTCCTCCTGACTGATCCATCAGCTTCTGTTCTCATCACCTGGACCTCGGTCCTCATAATAGTATTGAAATTCAGATGGATTTTACACCACAAATAAAAATGAACTTAAATGCCTCTGTTTCCCACAAGCAATGCGGGTCATGTAAAGTCAAACGCAGAAGGTTTTACAAGCCCGGGCAGCCACCCGGAGGAATGGGTTACCTGGCATTGCCTTGGATAAACCTGCATTGGCTCTGTGACCCTGGCCTGTGGGAGGAGACCTTTTGAGCTCTGCTTCCCACTTAGAGGAAAAAAAAAAAAATGCTACCGGCCTTTCAGATCTGCCTGTGACATCCTCTGGGTGATTTTTAGGAAACATCCAGGAAACCATCCAAGTGCGGGGCCCAGACTCAGGGGTGCTGCTCATGGCTGGGCTTGAAAGTGAACGGGAAGCAGAAAATGAAATCACACTCCGGTACACACCATGAATCCCTCCATAAACAAGTGGGCAGGCTTCTCCAAGAGACAATTAGCTCACCGTCTGCCGATGGAAAAGAGGCAGCTAGGATACAGAGAAACTGAGAAATGGAGAGCAAAAAAAAAAAAAAAAGATTCTCTCCTCCTGTCAACAGCCTCAGATGGAGCCCAGACTGTGCAGACCAGGAAGAGTGGTGTTACGGCTCTTCATTAAGATGAGGGCTCTCTCCACCTCTTGAAACTCACCGTTTATCTCCCATCATTCGATCTGGTCTAGGATTCAATGGGAAAATGACTGATCTCAAAGGAAATAGCCCTACCGAGTGAAAGAGAGTGGGAAGAGGCGTGAAACTGGAGGAGCTCGATGGGGAGAGACCCTATTGTGTGCGCCTGCTCAGTTGCTCAGTCATGTCCAACTCTCTGTGACCCCATGGACTGCAGCCCACCAGGCTCCTCTGTCTGTGGGGATTCTCCAGGCAAGAACACTGGAGTGGGTTGGCATGCCCTCCTCCAAGGGATACTCCCAACCCAGGGATCGAACCCACGTCTCCTGCATTACCAGGTAGATTTGTTACCACCGAGCCACCTGGAAAGCCCCCAGGACCTTACTAGACCCCACTGAAAGCTTGAGATCTTCTGTTTTCTAAAATTCTTCTGTCGAGAAGATCCTCAACAATATGTCAGACGAAAACTTCCATCTGGAAGCACACAAATATATCCCTGCATACAGAATATAGGGAGGAGAGGCAGCCAAGGAGGAAGGGAGGTGAAAGAGAAGGGAGAAACCAGAGAAAAGGAAGCAGTTCCTGGAAGCCATCTAGCCCAATGGGTATCACGTTAAGCTTTCTTAACTAAAGGCAATCGAGCTGTAAGGAAAACACTGCTAGGTCTCCTCCAGAGCTCTCAGCATTTCGTAAAAATCCACCCGGGGCCAAGGGGCTGCCTCTTCAGAGGCCAGCTGACTTATTATTTTGGCACCTCTGTCATCTCCTGTCACTTCAATTCCACTTTATCAAATTACTGATTTTGCCAGAGGCATTCGGAATGGATAGAAGGGGATGTGCGGGTGTGTGTGGGTGCACACACACACACACACACACACACACTCATGCAGGAGAGAGTGTCATCACTTCAATGGTGCAATTTCATAATTACACGTCAGGGTGACAGAGTACCCAAACAGCATCCTAGACACAGTATCCTAGATGCCGGGGCGGCTGTCTGCCTCCATGACCTCATGCCCCATCTCTGGCTTGACGGATAGTACTGGCGGCACTTCTCTCTGGAGGGTGGGGACACTACCCCTCCTCCGGGGGATCTAGATTTCATTATGACTTTCCCACTGAGAGACAGGACCCTGAGTGGCAGAATTACATCCTGCATCTCACCCCACTTCCAACCATATTAGGATATCCAGAGAAAGGACAGCCCTGATGTGAGACTCACAAACATTAAAAAAATAAAAAATCAGAACAGAACTCAGAGGAAGAAAAAAGAAAAGTCCTTCTCCTGAACAAAGGGAGTAAAATGCCATGAAGGTGTAAGATGGCAAAAAGTGGCAGTGGGTGTGTTGCTAGGAGTCACCACCAGTTGCTTACAAAGTCTCGGTGAATTCACGTGTCATCACGAAACACAGCAGGGCCTTGTGGTCCCTCTCTCCCATGTCCTCCAGCTATGTTTTGTCTGCAGAACAACTTTAGTCAAAGAATAAGTTTAATCAGAAAAGGCAGAAGCAAAGGAAAACTGTCAAACAGCATCCAACAATATGAGTCTAGTCATTAAGCGGAGTCGAGGACCTTTAGTTCCTTCTCAAGGGCAGAAAATAACACTGAGTCATAACCTGGGAGCTGTTTTGCAGACACTGAAACCCCCACCTGGTGGAGAAAGTTAACTACATGATGACCAGAGTGTAGCCATGATAGGAGTTGCCATAATTTTGAGAACTGGCTTCTAGGAAGTGGGAACAAACTGATGCTGGAACTGAAGACTAAGTGCATTTGAAACCATCGAGACGACACAGCCATCGCCAGACCCATTTCAAGAGGACTGTCAGAGCTGACTGCGCTGTTTCTGACCTTATCTCCCCCTCTCTGCATATGGACCTCCAAACTCCCCTTTAAAAGGTCCTGCCCACTGACCGTCCCGGAGGAGCTGTCCTCTGGGCATGTGTCCACCCTCACCCCCCACTGCTCCAGCTGCCGCCCTCTGAAATAAAGCAAACCCTTCTTTCCACCAACCTTGCCTCTTTATTGGCTTTAGAATGGCCAGCAGCCAGACCCCTCTCTTTCAGCAGCAGTCAGTCACGTGTAGTAGGGTTGGAAAACAACAGGCGAGCCCTCCAGACACGAGGCTTCATTTGAAGTGCCCGACTCAACCCAACTGTCTGTGACAAAGCAGGAAGCTTAAGTGTGTGTGTATGAGTCTGTTACTCTTCCTTGAAAACAGCTGAAGTTATGCACAGAATGATTGCCTCTGACTTCTTCCCACCAGTCATCACTTAGAGAGTGCCCATGGATGTGGGGGAGCACTATCGTCATGAAACATGAGCCAAAGAGGGTTTGGGTGGTAGAGTGGAGTGTGCAACCAGCTTACACTGCCCAGAGAATATCCTCTTTGTTCACTTATCTTGCTGGTAACGGAAGTGATGTTGTTTCAACAGCGTCAGTCCTTCTGGAATCTGGACTCCAACACAGCTGGCAAAGAAAGTAAAACAAAACAAACAAACCAAAAAAAAAACTAGACAGAAACATGTTTATGAATTCCACGAACATCCAAGGGAAGGGCTTCCCTGGTGGTCCAGTGGTTTAAGAATCCACCCGCCAATGCAAGGGACACAGGTTCAATCCCTGGTCCAAGACGATTCCACATGCTTCCAGGCAACTAAGCCCGTGCCCCTCAACTACGGAGTCCGCACTCCAGAGCCCCTGCTCCACAACCAGAGAAGCCGCTGCAGTGAGAAGCCTCTGCACCACACAGGACGGTAGCCCCCACCGGCCACAACCAGAGAAAGCCCAGGCGCAGCAGTGAAGACCCAGTCCAGTCGAAATAAACAACCAAATAAATAAATCCCAAGGAAGCCATCCTGAACTTCAGAAGCAGGCAGGGAACACGCTCTCGTGTGGTGAGCAGAGTCCCTGGGAACAGATTTAAAAAAAAAAAAAAGACGGGGAATACCTCTTCCACCTCAATTCCATTTGCCCAACTCACAACATACAGGCCGGCAGACACACTGGTTTGTCAACATGTAGCGAATGCCAATATGAATTGTAACACCTTTGCCTGAAAACTAGACAAGACACGACTGGAACTCGGCTTGGATCATCAGGCTCAAATTTAAGCTATGGTATCATCACTCCCTTCAAAGTATGGAGATGAACCCTCCTTAAGATAATGCACGGTGCCTGTCTTCTATTTTAAAGCAAATTTTGTTTTGAGAAGTCCTCACTACCCTATTAATCAGCGGATGACTGAGCTAGCACAAAATCAGGGCTGAAAACCTCTTCTTGAAATAATAACTGCCTTCAACAATAATGGTACAGCCGCAGAGAGAAACATCTTTCAAAGTTGCAGAACGGTGTCAAAAGTAGCCAGGAGATATGGACCTTCAATCCAGTTATTTGACCTTTTTGTTTGTTTGTTTGTTTTAATCCAAGGCATTAGAGGTAAAATTTGATCTGCTTGGACACGCTTCTCCACAGAAACTTCTGTGAACTCTTGTCAATAAAGGGAGACCGAAAATATTAAAGGAAAGAACAATTGTCTAGTGGTCGCCTGTCCTGAGCGGGTCCACACAGTGTAACAAGAAGATAAATGGGGGGAAAACTCTAAGATACAAAGCAAATTACCTCCCTTTCCTGTACGCCCCCACGAAACATCACGAGAATGTTTATATGGTATAAAGTCACTGTTCATGTGACTATGTCATGACAGGAATTAGTACAGGCTCTTTTTCAAGCCAAAATGTATAGATCAGATATATATATATATATATATATATATATATATATATATATATATATATAAATCAGTTATATTTATTTTCAGGGCACACCCTAAAAAGCCCAAGAGTATACATTCTTCTGTTACATATGCAATGTCCTATAATTCTATATCATATATGGCATATTACACATTAATAATCAACCAAACTATTCAACTAAAATGTGAAATGAGTTAAGGATAAACAGCTATTTTCCTGAAAAGAAGCAGATGACTAAAACAAAAATCAACACAATCTTCTATCTTCAGTGAAGTCATTAGATCCAACTCAGATTGTAAAGAAAAAAAAAAAAAAAAAACCAACAACAGACATTTTAAAACGCAATGGGCTTTAAGTGTCTAAAAACCAAGCACGTGAATCATCTTTGCAAGCCGTCTTCCAGCAAGGCATACCTTCAACACTTGGGTTTAAATCACAGAAATCTTGTTTTGTTTGAAACCAAAAGGATGAAAAATATAGACTTACCTTTCTGTCCTCTATTTCCACACAAGTATTGCAGTCTGCTTTGATATCCTGAGAGGAGGAGAAAAGAAAGGGAGAGAGGACAGGAGTCAGACTTATGGTCAGAAAACGTTTAGTGGTGTCGTTGAAATGCCCTTTAAAATAATAAAAAGCTCATGCTCCTGATGGTTGTTTCTCGAGCCACTGCCCTTTATAGCGCTTTTTAGAAGTATATGCCCTGCTGTTTGCATTAGAGACATATGGATGCCATAGCTAAGCTTTATTGCATGCAGATGTGGGGTGAAGGCAAAGCTATGGATCAGAAATCACAGCAGAGAGTAATGGATGGCTTATAAAATGATGTGCCCACCTCAGACACCTTCCCTTATATCAGCAGAGATTGCCCTTACTGGGAATTAATGTCTCTTGCCCATTCCAGATTTGGGACAGTCAAATCTAGCTTTCTTCAACTCAAAGTCATCACTGTCTGTTTTTAACCCTCCTTCCATGCATCCATCTGTCCAGTCATCCATCCATCCAACTGGTCCATCATCTGTCATCCACCCATCCATCCACTGTCCATTCATCCATCCATTATCCATCCATCATCCATCCATCATGTATCCATCCACAATCCATCATCCATCCATCCATCTAAATATCATCCTTCTATTCATCTATAGGAGAAGGCAATGGCACCCCACTCCGTACTGTTGCCTAGAAAATCCCATGGATGGAGGAGCCTGGTGGGCTGCAGTCCATGGGGTTGCGAAGAGTCGGACACGACTGAGCGACTTCACTTTCACTTTTCACTTTCATGCATTGGAGAGGAAATGGCAACCCACTCCAGTGTTCTTGTCTGGAGAATCCCAGGGACGGTGGAGCCTGGTGGGCTGCCATCTATGGGGTTGCACAGAGCCAGACACGACTGAAGCGACTTAGCATAGCATAGCATAGCATATTCATCCATATTCATCACATACCTACTTCTTATGCATTTTTCTTGTTGCTTTGGAATGTAAAGATGAAAAAACATGGTTTCAACCCTCAAGGAACTCCCAAGTTACACAAAGAGACACATACACACTCAAGCAATTGTGATATTCATTTACTCATTCAAAAGATATATATTCACCACCTATTTCTTGCCAAGTCTTGCTCTAGGCATGGAAGACCTAACATATGAAACACAGGAAGGTCCTGACCTAGTGATGTTCACATTTTGCTGGAAAAGACAGAAAACAAAAAAGAAACATCTATAATGTTTGATATTTAGAAGAAGAAACATTCCATGAAGAGAAATAAATCAGGGAGAAGGGGATGGAATTCAGTCCCTCAGTCAGGAAGATCACTGCAAGAGGAAATGGCAACCCACTCCAGTACTCTTGGCCTGGAAAATCCCATGGACAGAGGAGCCTGGTGGGCTACTCTTTGGGGTCACAAAGAGTACTGAGGACAACTTAGTAACTGAGCATGTAGGGAGTGGGAAATGCTGAGGAAGACTTTAAATTTGAAGAGAGCTGGCAACTGAGGAAAGGCTTGAAGGCAGCTGAGGGATGAGCTATGCTTGTGGCCATCTGGGAAAGAGTATCTCAGAAGAGGAGAGAACATCAGAAGAGGAGAGAACAGGTGCAAAGGCCCTGAGGGGGCGATGGGGCGGATAAGATAAGCGGTGGGAGGTCTCTGTGGCTGGAGGGAAGCCTGTTAGGGAAATAGTGGGAGGTGCATCAGTGAGCAACCACCCAGACTTACTTTTGTTCTTATTGTGAGGGCTTCCCAGATGGCGCTAGTGGTAAGTAACCAAACAGCCAATGCAGCAGATATAGGAGATGTTGGTTTGATCCTTGGGTTGGGAAGATCCCCTGGAGGAGGGCATGGCAACCCACTCCAGTATTCTTGCCTGGAGAATCCCATGGACAGAGGAGCCTGGCGGGCTACAGTCCATAGGGTGGCAAAGAGTTGGATATGACTGAGCGACTGGCACACTTGTGTCTTATTTCACTCAGCATCATGCCTTCATCCATGCAGTAGTATGTCTCAGGACTTCTTTCCTCTTTGAGGCTGGATTATATTCCACTGTAAGGAGAGACCACATTTTGTCTATCCACTCATCCCCTGGGTAGTCACTGGGTCATCTCCACATTCTGGTTATCACGAATAATGCTGCTATAAACATGGGTGCACACACATCTGTTCAAGTCCCTGCTTTCAGTCCTTTTGTGTATATGTCCACAAGTTGAACTGCTGAATTACATGCTAATTTCAGGGGTAAGTCTTTGAGGAGCCGCCACAGGGTTCTCCACAGCGGCTGCAACATTGTACTCTCCCGCAGGCAATGAGCAAGGTTCCAGTCTCTCCACGTCCTTGCCCAGGGCTCATCATTTCCACTCAGAAGGTGTGAAGAGAGAACAGGTATTAGCTGCTTTTTAATTGGTTTATTTTTATTGTTGACTATGGGACTGCAAATAGATCCAACCAGTCCATTCTGAAGGAGATCAGCCCTGGGATTTCTTTGGAAGGAATGATGCTAAAGCTGAAACTCCAGTACTTTGGCCACCTCATGTGAAGAGTTGACTCATTGGAAAAGACTCTGATGCTGGGAGGGATTGGGGGCAAGAGGAGAAGGGGACGACAGAGGATGAGATGGCTGGATGGCATTGCTGACTCAATGGACATGAGTCTGAGTGAACTCCGGGAGTTGGTGATGGACAGGGAGGCCTGATGTGCTGCGATTCACAGGGTTGCAAAGAGTCAGACACAACTGAGTGACTGAACTGAACTGAACTAAACTGATGCCGGGTCTTTGTCGCTGCAGGCAGGCTTTCCTCTGGTTCTGGCCAGAAGGGCCTTCTCCCCACGGTGGCTGCCCTTGTTGCAGAGACAAGGCTTCAGATGCACAGGCTTCAGCAGTCATGGCTCACGGGCTTAGATGCTCTGCATTATGTGGGACCTTCCCAGACCAGGGACTGAACCAGTGTCCCCTGCGGTGCAAGGCAGGCTCCCAACCATTGTACCAGCAGAGAAGCCTTTAGCTGACTTCTGTTTAAATATAAGAGACAGTTGGGGGCCAAAAATGCAAGTGGGGAGACAAGTGTGGGGGCTGCTGTGGGAATTCAGGTGGAAGATGATGGTGATGGCAAGGGGAGTGGTGGGCAGGGGAGGCAGGGAGTCACGGTCAGAGTGTGGACAGATCAGCAGGTGTCCTCCAAGACTGGATTGGGAGGCGAGGAAAAGATGGGGATCAAGGACTATTGCAAGGTTTCCGGTCTGAGGATGCTAGTAGCGGAGGTGCGGGAGGGGCACGATGGTTGGGGCAGGAAGGTGAAGGGATCTGCAAACAACGGCACCTCTGTTGAATATCAGTGAAGTCCACAGCCCTGTTTATCCTCTCCCTCTTGGGCTGGGATGTTCTGCTGATGTGTCACGAGGACACTGTGGATACAAGTGCAAGGCTATCACCATAGTGATGGACCCAGCACAGCAAACGCTAGGTCCACGTGAATCAAGAGTGGAACCACAGCAGACAATGTCGCGGGGAGAAGACTTTGTTTTCTTTGTAACAGACTATTTTGCTACCAGCAAAGTGGGACAGAACCTGTGAGCAATGAAGGCATGTCCCTTTGGTGCCAGGAACTGTGTGGGATGTTTTTCACACCTGTCTCTAAATTTCCCCAAATGAAACAAGGTTAGGATTACTTAGTGTTTTTTTTTTTTTTAACTATAGTTGATGTATACTATTATATTAGTTTGAGATGTACAGCATGGTGATTCAGTGATTCTTTTTTTAAAGATCGTACTCCATTAAGATAATGGCTGTAATTCCCTGGGCTCTACAACATACCCTTGGTGCTTATGTATTATAATACATGTACTTCTTAATCCCGTGTGTCTAATCTGTTCCCCTGCTTTCCTTCTTCCCTTTGGTGATCATTGGTTCGTTTTCTGTATCTGTGAGTCTGCTTCTGTTTTGCATACACATTCATTTGCATTTTTGTTTTTCTTGTTTGTTGTTGTTGTTCAGTCACTCAGTCGTGTCCAACTCTTTGAGACCCCAAGGACTGCAGCATGCCAGGCTTCCATTTCCTTTACCATCTCCTGGAGTTTTCTCAAACTCATGTCCACTGACTCAGTGATGCCATCCAACCATCTCATCCTCTGTCGTCCCCTTCTCCTCCAGCCTTCAATCTTTCCCAGCATCAGGGTCTTTTCCAATGAGTCAGTTCTTCCCATCAGGTGGCCAAAGTATTGGAGCTTCAGCGTCAGCTTCAGCATCAGTCCTTCCAGTGAATATTCAGGACTGATTTCCTTTAGGATGGACTAGTTGGATCTCCTTGCAGTCCAAGGGACTCTCAAGAGTCTTCTCCAACACCACAGTTCAAAAGCATCTATTCTTCGGTGCTCAGCTTTCTTTATGGTCCAACTGTCACATCCATACATGACTACTGGAAAAACCATAGCTTTGACTACATGGACCTTTGTTGGCAAAGTAATGTCTCTGCTTTTTAATATACTGTCTAAGTTGGTCATAACTTTTCTTCCAAGGAGCAAGTGTCTTTTAATTTCACAGCTGCAGTCACCATCTGCAATGATTTTGGAGCCCCAAAAATAAAGTGTCTCACTGTTTCCATTGTTTCCCCCATCTATTTGCCATGAAGTAATGGGACCGGATGCCATGATCTTAGTTTTTTGAATGTTGAGCTGTAAGCCAACTTTTTCATTCTCCCATTTCACTTTCAAAAAGAGGCTCTTAAGTTCTTCACTTTCTGCCATAAGGGTGGTATTATCTGTGTATCTGAGGTTATTGATATTTCTCCCAGCAATCTTGACTCCAGCTTGTGCTTCATCCAGTCCAGCATTTCACATGAAATGTAAATGTACCCTTCATATAAGTTAAATAAGCAGGGTGACAATACACAGCCTTGATATACTCCTTTCCCAATTTGAAACAACTCTGTTGTTCCATGTCCTGTTCCAACTGTTACTTCTTGACCTGCATACACATTTCTCAGGAGGTAGGTCAGGTGGTCTGCTATTCCTGTCTCTTGAAGAATTTTCCAGTGATGCTGGAAAATTCTGGTGATCCACACAGTCAAAGAATTTGGCATAGTCAATAAAGTAGAAGGAGACGTTTTTCTGGAACTCTCTTGCTTTTTCGATGATCCAGCGGATATTGGCAATTTGATCTCTGGTTCCTCTGCCTTTTCTAAATCTAGCTTGAACATCTGTAAGTTCATGGTTCATGTACTGTTGATGCCTGGATTGGAGAATTTTGAGAATAACTTTGCTAGCATATGAGATGAGTGCAATTGTGTGGTAGTTTGAACATTCTTTGGCATTGCCTTTCTTTGGGATTGGAATGAAAATTGACCTTTTCCAGTCCTGTGGCCAAATTTGCTGGCATATTGAGTGCAGCATTTAACAGCATCATCTTTTAGGATTTGAAATAGCTTAGCTGGAATTCCATCACCTCCACTAGCTTTGTCCGTAGTGATGCTTCCTAAGGCCCACTTGACTTCACATTCCAGGATGTTTGACTCTAGGTGAGTGATCACACCATTGTGGTTATCTGGTTCAAGAAGATCTTGTTTGTACAGTTCTTCTGTGTATTCTTACTACCTCTTCTTAATATCTTCAGCTTCTGTTATGTCCATACCATTTCTGTCCTTTATTGCTGCAAATGACATTATTTTTTTCTTTTTATGGCTGAGTAGTATTCCATTGTATCATATACATTGTATTATATTATATACACATATTATATACATTGTACATTATATACATTGTATTACACACACACACACACACACACACACGCACATATACTTACACAGAGATCCTGAATCAGAACCCACATTTTAAAAAGTGTTGTGGACAGAATGGTTGTATCTCCCAAATGCATAGTTTGAAGCCCTTGAACCCCAAGTTGGCTGTCTTTAGAGATGGGCCTTTAAAAACATAATTAAGGTTCAATGAAGTTGTAAGGATGGGGTCCTCATTTAATAGGATTAGTGCCCTTATAAGAAGAGTCACTCAAGCTTCAATACTTTGGCCACTGGATGTGAAGAGCTGACTCACTGGAAAAGACCCTGATGCCAGGAAAGATTGAGAGTAGGAGGAGAAGGGGGTGGCAGAGGATGAGATGGTTGGATGGCATCACCGACTGAATGGACATGAGTTTGAGAAAACTCCGAGAGAGATAGAGAAGGACAGGGAAGCCTGGCCTGCTGCAGTCCATGGGGTCACAAAGAGTTAGACACGACTTACCAACTGAACACCGACAAGAAGAGGCACTGGAGGGAAGATATCAGAGAGCTTCTCTGATCTCTCTGCACTCATGAACCAAGAAGAGGCCACACGTGGACATATCGAGAAGATGTCATCTGCTTGTCAGGAAGAGAGTGCCCACCAGAACTTGACTATACTAACACCCTGCTCTGGGACCTTCAGCCTCCAGACCTTCAGCAAAATAAATTCCAGTTGTTTAACCACCAGTCAGATTAAGACAGTGAGATACCCTGGATGATCTGAGAAGCACAGTCGGAGGACATGGACTCACGCTTTTCCCACTCAGACTCCTAATTTAACAGCTGAGGTCTCCGACTGACCTTGCAGGCAGAGGAGTGCCCTGCTTCCCACTGAGAATTCTCTTTGAAGTCATCCTCTAAGGCCATGGTCCCAACCATTTTTGCACCAGGAACAGGTTTCATGGAAGACAATGTTTCCAGGGATGGGGGGTGAGGAAGAATGTTTTCAGGATGATTCAAGGGTATTGCATTTATTTCTGTTATTATGACATCAGCTGCAACTCAGATCACCAGGCATTAGATACTGGAGGTTAGGACCCTACTCTAAGGAACATGAAGAGAAAGTAGAGATTAGTTTGGTATGGGAGAGATGAAAGTGTAGATTGTTAAACCTCAGAGATATCATCTCGAAAACAGGCAGGCAAAAGCAGTTCCCTGCCTGTTTGATGCCATTCTGACCAGGGGAAGCTCGCGTTTTCTTCCTCAAATGAAAATATGATGAGTTTGCAAGGATGAATCCATATCCGATTTTGATTTACCCACACAGAAATGGCAGGTGTTAATCAACTAAGGAACAAAATCAATAAACCCAAGGCAGGGTTTTTTTTTTTTAAATCTGCCACCAAAGACCCATGCCAGGGACAGATAAAAGCCATCTGGCAAGATCCAAGCTCTTGCCATTTCCTGAAGATTATTCAATTTATTCTTGTCAGGATTAATTTACTTAAGCCCACGCTGGAATTTTTATTTAGATGATACTGTTGGTTTGTCATCTGCTGCAGAACATCGCGGGAGGCACCCCAGGGGACATGCACTTGCTTCTGAACAATGTTGGACTCAAATTGGAAAAATGTCACTTTGGCGGGAACAAATTACGGTTCAGATCGCTCAGCGGAGAGTGGGTGTCTGCAGACTGCGGGCTTCGACCTGACCTTTTCCAAGCCGGAGGAGTCGAGGAAGTACTTTGATGGCTTCGCTTGGGGGAACAGATCAAGTGCTCAAGTGTTAAGTATGAATCTGTAGCCCTAGACTCATCACCAACCATCAATTTCCCTAGAGGAGTCAGCCATGCTTCTTGCGGTACCTGGGAAACCCTGAACAGTGTTGAACTGCCAAAGTAGATGGAAACCCACATTTGCTATGGTATCATGAAGCTTGGATCCATATCACTGGGCTCCCCCAGCAGTGACTCAGTTCTCCGCTTGTAAAATAAAGGTAATAATAACAGCTGCTTCCCTTGTTGTGAGGCATATCGGCCATGGTCTCAGACGACAGTAAGCCATCAAGACCCGTTAGCTATCGTCAGTGGCCTTTGCTGAACGTCTTTGGGAGACCCGGTTCTGAGTGGAGTCCCTGAGAACTTCAAAAACAGTTCTATTTTTAAAGTTTTCTCTCCAGAGGCTTCTGAGTTCCTCTGGCTTTCAGACATCAAAGCGCGAGCGTGTCTGTTCTTTTCATAAGCTGTTTCATCTCCCGAGAGATATTTCTTTTCTTCTGCATTTCTCGTGCCAGTTCTTTCTGACGATTTTTGTAGGTCAGGGTTATTTCTGTCTGCCGTGCAGGAGCACCATCGTCCTGCATCGCGGATCAGCATCATGCAGGGCTCCGAAGACCCTGGAAGGCAAAGGTCTCGGCGAGTAGGTGGAGAGACACCCCGGCCAGTGAGATTCTGGAGGCCTCGGGAGACTTAGAAGCTAGGAGCCTGTAGGGGGCTCCCCAGGTGGCATTAGTGGTAAAGAACCTGCCTGCCAGTGCAGGAGACATGAGATGAGAGTTCAATCCCTAGGTCAGGAAGATTGGGGCATGGCAACCCACTCCAGTGTCCTTGCCTGGAGAATCCCATGGACAGAGGAGTCTAAACAACAGCAATCCTGGGTATCACTTTCACTCTCAAGAGCTGTTACACCCAGGGTCCCCTGTGTTTTCAGAGTCCAGCACCTGGAACTGTCCTAAAAATGGATGATTTCAGTTATTAATACTGGAAGGGCAATGGAAAGGAAAGAGCAGGGCCCTTATATCTTATGTAAGAGCTGTTGTCGTCTAGCCACTAGGCCGTAACTGACTCTCTTTGCGACCCCATAGACTGCAGCCCTGCCAGGCTCCTCTGTCCATGGGACTCTCCAGGCAGGAACACTGGAGCAGTTTGCCATTTCCTTCTCCAGGAGATCCTGCCCCAGGGATCAAATCCACATCTCTTACATTTCCTGCATTGGCAGGTGGTTTCTTTACCAATGAGCCACCTGGGAAGCCCATGTAAGGGTTAAGTAAGGCTAATATATCGTTGACACACCATAATTCTCCTGGACTTGGATACAAAGTCCCAGAGTTTTTAAGGGAAATACCTGCAGCTCAAGTCATCTCTTGGGAGCTGGGGAAAACACAGCCAAAGACTCAGCTGACAAGTCCAAACAGGGCTTATGATCAACTGCTCTTATGAATGGAAGAAATCCAAGTGTTTTGTTCTTTCTTTTCAAACAGAAAATAAATGCTATGGCCAGACAGTTTAGAGCACGGAAAAGCAATGCGTTACATCATCGTAGTCCAAAAAAGAATTCAAAAGTGCATTTAAAATTCTGAATCAACGTTACGGGAGGAGGAGGGGCTGATAATTTTCCTTCTACCTTCCTAGGATCTTGGCTGAAACTCCCGGTAACAAAGACGGATGACAAGAGGAAAAGAAACATTGTGAGTCTCCTACAGATGAGTGAACGTTCAAAGACGGGAACACGCGTGCTCATGACCAGTCACGTGAGGTGGTTCGCGTGTTCAGTGTACATTGTCACGTGTGTGCATCCTCCCCCAGCAGTTGTGTCTTGGTGTACTTTAGTGCCTTGTACTGTATAGAGCACAGTAGTATGTGATCTTTATTTCCAGCCCAGGATGTCCAGAAGCAGTTGTACAAGCAGCAGAGATGGAGCTGGTACTGCGAGCAAGCGCCAAGAGTCAGAGGCCCAGAGAAACGACCGAGAGCAACAAGAAGGAGGAGGAACCGCAGACCGGGACGAGGGTCAGGATGCAGGAAACGGTACCGGCTTTTTCTTTCTTTGAGAGGGCACTGTTAGAGCTTGCGGCTCAGGACTTGAAGGGGGAAGGGTGCACGAAGGCTGCGTCGGCCATCCAGAACGCAACCCAGTGCTACTGTGTCATCTACGGGGAGAAAAAAAGCCCCGCTGCCCAGACCTCACCGAATTGTTTTCTTCAAGGGGGTGAACCCAGTGAGGAACCGGAAGCCATGCCACCCAAGTCAGGCGTGAGTGAAACCGCAGCTCGCCCTCCGTCCCGTGTTGCTGATGGTCCTTCGGCTCCACCGTGTCCCAGCCCCTCTCCTCCGACCTCCTCCTTGCCTGTTCACTCCACGCCGGCCCCTGTATGCCAGCTGCCGTACTGGACTATGGTGCTACTCAAAAGCCTATACTGTTTTTCTTTATTATTATTTTTTTTTAACGTAGCATTTATGTGACAACTATTCACTACTCTGAACTATTATGGTTCTACAAAGCTGGCTGTCAGTTGAGCACCTAGGCTAACTTGGTTGGACTTATGGACAAATTGGACTTCTGAACACACTCTGGGGATGGAACTTGTTCGCATGTGGAGGATTTACTAGAAGGCTTTTTTTCCTGTTTGCCTCCTGTACACAGGGGAGAGACCTAGGAAAGGTAACTGCCAGAAGTGGCCCATCCACCCCCTGAAGGACTGTCTTCAGCCAAAGATAAAAGGCCTTAGGATTGGGATGGTGGTTACCAGGGAAGCGCAGTAAACAAGGGTGTGGCTGTGATGGAGACCTAAGCTCTTGCCTTCTCCCGGACAAGGGTTTCTAGAGACTTAGAGTCCTCCTTCTCTATGGAGATGGAGATACCTTTACAAATGGAGATTTTTCTTTTTCCCCTGGAAATACAAATCTCCCTCTCAAAAAGCCAGCTTCTGCACTGTTTTCAGAGATACTCCAGTATCTGCAGCTTCTCAAAAATAACCATCCCCCAATAAGCCTCCAACACTTTGGCCACCTGATGCGAAGAGCTGACTCACTGGAAAAGACCCTGATGCTGGGAAAGATTGAAGGCAGGGGGAGAAGGGGGCACCAGAGGATGAGATGGTTGGATGGCATCACCAACTTGGTGGACACGAATTTGAGCAAACTCTGGGACATAGTGAAGGACAGGGAATCCTGGTATGCTGCAGTCCATAGGGCCGCAAATAGTCGTACATGACTTAGCAACTGAACAACAGCAACAATAATCCTTCTGGCAAGGAAGCAAATTTGGGCACGGTATAGTCTCTTCCCTTTTATTTATAAATGGTTTCCTTCCAAATAGCATTTTTTCCCCAAGAGCTTGGACACGTGCTGTTCTGAACATTACAATTATTTCTAGTTTAAAAGAAGCCAACCAGTTATGAGTTCAGCATCTAGCATTTAGAACATTATTGGTGATTTATTGCAACCTGAGTCTTTAATTGTTTTGACCTCCACAAAGACTCAGATTTTGAAAATAACTATAAGTGATAAGGACCACTGGCTCAATGTTTCCATTTTACAGAAGAGAAAAAAACAGTATCAAAGAGAGAGAGGGTGGGGAATTGGCTTTGATGATTTGAAATAAGAGGGGTTGAAATCCATCTGGTCTACCAGTTTTGTATTTTAGACTTTCCTCAATAACATATACTGTCCTGGAATCCAAATATTTAAATCAATGTTCTAAATTTAATTGCCTTATTTAAAGAAGATTCTGCCCTACTTAAAAAAAAAGAAGAGAGTTGGTGCAAGTAAGATATCATGTGTTTCTTTCAGTTGAACGCCCCAGTCTGTATTCACTCAACTCCAAGGACTAAGACAAGGATAAGGACACTGGAGTACATGAAGATTGTGTACACAACGTTCACAAGAAGATCAGTACACAACATTCACACTGACATATTGTACCCACTTCTTAACATCTCCATTCACAAATTTACTCAGCCCCTGCAATATCAGATATGGCCAGCAGATGGCAGCAAATAACCATGCAAAATATCAAAAGTGCCAACCACTATACCAGAACATCAAATTCACTGGGTCTATAAACTTCTTGAAATATCACAATCTTTCTGCTCTCTCAAAACTTAAGCCTCAAATGACTATGTGCTTTAATTAATAAGCCTTAATTACTTGCCAGGAATGTGATCATTTGAGGAGGCGTTTTATTAGTATGTGTTTAAGGTTCTGTGTTTCAAGGTACAGGATATTCTGAAAGCACTAAGACTTCCATTTAAGCCTGAACAAGACTGAGAATTTAAGAGTTATTTCTCCTGAAATAATACAAATGGCAGAAGTGCATGTAAACTAAAGATCTCAACATAAATCCATTGAACCAAGACAGTAGCCAGGTCAGAAATCAATAGTGTTAAATTTATAAACATTTGGAGGAATTTTAAGGGGGGGTTCTTTTGGGGGACAGCAGCAAAGACCACAGAGATATTTGCAAACCTGGCTCTTATGCAAATAAAGATAGGAGGGAATTCATCTTGGAACTCAACTTCTTTGAGAATTACACCTTCAGCCCCACAAATTACTTTGTTCTCTTCATTCCATGCTCTTTGCAGCTCGGTTATCAGGGGAGGAGAGCAAGTTGGCAGAAGCTTGGCAACACAGGGCTGCTGGCTCAGCACAATTAAATTTGATACCATGGAAGGCAGCCCCCTCTCAGGTAGGAGCAATATGTCACAGAGGTGAGCTCAAACCCAGGGTCTGTTTGCAGATAACAGTTATGCATTGGCATCACAGCAGGAGTTTAATGAGAGCGCTTTTAATTAACTGTAAAAGTAATTACCCATATTAGATGTAAATCGCACTTGTTTTTACATGAGGTGAATAATTTCAGTGCAGCTTTTAAGAATAATACTTCTGGAGGAGCTGTCAGCTGCAAACTCTTAACAAGTCTGCTTAAAAACAGGATGGAAAAGAAAAATGCCATCCCCGGAAGCCCAGGATTGTCACCTGGCTTCTGTCGGCTCTGTTGTTTCTCTTTGCATTCATATCAAGACCCAGCATCGAAACACATCCTCTCTATAGCTGTACAGTCAGAGAAGCACCCCAGCAAAAGGTTTTCTTGGTGGGGTTCATTTTTTACTTTTGGCCCACTGGATAATCCCCAGCTTCCCTGGGGCTTCCCTGGTGGTTCAGTGGTACAGAATCCACCTGCAATGCAGGAGTCCCACGTTCGATCCCTGTATTAGGAAGATCCTCTGGAGAAGGAAATGGCAACCCACTGCAGTATGCTTGCCTGGGAAATCTCACAGACAGAGGAGCCTGGCGGGCTACAGTCCATGGGGTCGCAGGAGTCAGACATGACTGAGCAACTAAACCCACACGATCCCCTGCACTTCTGGGGCTGGGCTTTTGTGAATAATAAATGGATGGAGCCAAAATAGGAATTAGAGGGAAGATGAAGAGAGGTAACTGGCCGGTGGGGGGTGCCTTCCATGAACTAAAGTGAATGCTGTCCAAAGAACATAACAGATTACTGAGGAGGAAGAACGTGTTTACAGCGATCCCAGTGCTGTTCACGGATTGCCATTGGACTTGAAAGTTCCAGGGATGAACTTCTGATGAGAACAGATGTCTGCATGACCAGCACCAAAACAAGAAGTCAGCCTCCCTGGTATTTATAAATAGCATGAGAAAACGACAGAGGTCAGTGTTGAATGGGACTGAAGGTGAAACCAGATGCTTTGGCTGGAGAACTGTGCTATGGACATCAACCATTCTGTGGGCTCTGGAAATTCCCCTAAGAAAAGAGAGGGTCCCTGGGTTTCCCAGGTGGTACTAGTGTTAAAGAACCCACCTGCCAATGCAGGAGATGTGGGTTTGATCCCTGGTCAGGAAGATTCCCTGGAGAAGGGCATGGCAACCCACTCCAGTATTCTTCCTTGGAGAACCCCATAGACAGAGGAGCCTGGTGGGCTGCAGTCCATGGGGTCGCAAAGAGTCAGACATGACTGAAGCAACTTAGCACGCACGCTCGCACGCAGCGAACTTCCTATCTGAACTGCAGTGAAGCATAAACAGCTAGCATAGAGTTTGCAAATACAAAATTACCGGGTAATTATTTATATTTTGATAGGCACCTTCATTAAGGGATTTGAGGATGCAATTATCAAATTGAAGTTTAGAGCACTCCAGTGAGGCAACTTTACAGAAGACAAGGAAAGTCAGGATGCAGACAGACGAGTTTACACCCCTCCTATCAGCCAGCAGCTTGGTAGCCGGTCAGGTCCCTTTTAAAAAGACACTCGGTCTTCTGCTTGAATAGTGTGTCTGCTGTGGAGATTATCTTCCCGTCTATAGTCTCCTTTGGGTTGCTGCTGCTGAGTTGTTATTGATGTTTGCTTTTACGCTTTGCCTTAAAATGGCCCCTAGAGGGCGCTAGAGCAGGAAATACGCTGGTCTGATAAGATACCCAGAGAACTCCTCTGGTTCAAGGTCAACTAAGAGAGGAGCCAGAGCTGGAACCTGCATGTCCCATGGGGAGCTTTTATTTCCTTCTACGGAGCCACCATGTTTTCTCCTGTTTTTGTTGTTTGGTCGTTAAGTCATATCCGAATCTGTGACCCCGCGGACGACTCTGACCATGGAATTCTTCAGGCAAGAATATTGGAGTGGGTTGCCGTTTCCTTCTGCAGGGGATCTTCCAGAATCTTCCAGGGATCAAACCTATGTCTCCTGCACTGGCAAGTGGCTTCTTTACCTCTGAGTCACTGGGGAAGCCCCAGGGTTAGCATTAAGTGAGATAAAAATATGTAAAGAGATGTCACGTAGTTAGGGGTGAAAAATGCTTGTTATTAGAGTTGCAATTTAAAATTTCATTATCTTTATCTATGTTCATTGCCTACTATCCTGTACATTATATACCAAAGAGGAGCAGAATCAGCCACCCCAAAGGGTGCCACGTTAGCATACTGATTACTTGAATTAAAGTTCCTTAAGAAGCAGCCAGTGATCTTCCTTTGTCCCCTGAAAGCAGGAAATAAGTCTCCCATGTGAAAGGCACCCTCCCTGGACCAGGAGGGTAGACAGCAGCCTTGTTACCAGAGACACAGATTTCAGGGTCAAGAAAGCTGTGTCAACAAACCTCCTCACTACCTCAGTAACTTACCACCCCAAGCCCAAACTTAGTCAACTTGTCCGTTCTTCACAAACGTGGTGTTGTTTTGCCTAAAAGTTATGAAAGCTGCCTGCTTTGGTCAGGTCTTTGAAACTCACATATTAATGAGCACCCATGTTGATCACTCAGTCGTGTCCGATTCTTCACGACCCCATGGACTGTAGCTCGCCAGGCTCTTCTGTCCATGGGGATGCTCCAGGTAAGAATACTGGGGTTGGTTGCCATGCCCTTCTCCAGGGGATCTTCCAGACCCAGGGATCAAACCTGAGTCTCCTGCATTACAGGCAGATTCTTTACCATCTGAGTCACCAGGAAAGCCCCTAGGAGCACCCATGGGTATGAAACTAATTTTTTTCTCTAATTAATCTGTTTTTAGGGTCAATTAATTATTAGGATGGGCTTCCCCAATGGCTCAGATGGTAGAGAGTCTGCCTGCAATGTGGGAGACCTGGGTTTGATCTCTGGGTCAGGAAGATCCCCTGGAGAAGATCTCCTGGAGAATTATTAGGATATTCAAGATCTGAGAAGGGAAGAAAGGAAAGGTTTGGGCATCAAGTATGGGCATCAAGACAGGGCTCCTCACAGGCGAGACTCTGTTCCCTCTAAGGACACTGCATCTGAGAGCCCTGGGCCCCTCAACAAGTCTGGGCAGAAGGTAAGAATTCTGACCAGCTCCGTCTCCTGGATCTCTGCCTACAGGTCCCGGTGGAAGCAAGAGTGGCACAGGTCCTGTCCTTTTTCTAAATTGAAATTAGCAGGAGAGAATGTCTGAGTGAACTGATTCCTGGGTTCCAGTGATGTTGGTCAAGAATAGTCATGAATACTCTTGTTTTGTGTTCATCACTTTCCTCCCAGAGACAGTCAATGTTTTCCTTGGTCTCCGCCTTTGGTATCAATTGTCACATGGGGGAAAAACCACACAGAACACAAGCGTAGACTGCTGTATGCACAGGTCCTCCCTGGGCCAGCATTTGTTTGGACAGACTTTGCTGCGAGTCCTCAATCTAAAATCAGATGAGGGGGCTTCCCTGGTGGTCCAGGGGTCAAGCGTCCACCTGTAAATGCAGGGGAGTATGGTTTTGATCCCTGGTCTGGGAAGACCCCACATGTTGCGGAGCAACTAAGCCCATGTGCCGCCAACTATTGAGCCCAAACGCCCTAGAACCTGCACTCTGCAACAAGGGAAGCCACTGCAGTGGGAAGCCTGCACCAGCAATGAAGAGTAGCCCCTGCTCATCGCAACTAGAGAAAGCCCGCATGCATTCAGCTGCCTGTTTTAACTTCCCTTTCCTTATGAGATTCTGCAAAAGACACACCAGCCAGATCTCCAGATCCAGGCTATACAAGTCGTTCATGTGAATGCTGAAACATAGGGAGTGGGTTGGGTAGACACACCCAGGAGGGACAGGGGGCTCCATTACTGGGCTTTTCCACCAGGCTCTGCTAGCTCCAGGCCCTTCTCTACAGTGTCCGTCATGGATGGATCATTGAGCCCCACCCAAAGAAGGCACATTCCCCGGAGAGCAGCAGATCGTAAATTACAAAGCCCTTTTCCTTCCACTTTTAGAGGATCCTGCGAATTTAAGAGGAAAAAGAAAGCTTAAAGCCATTCACAGCCTCCCTCACAGAAGAAATAGACGGCCAGAAATTCTCCCAGGCCCTCCAGCAAATGACCAGGAAATGGCGCAGATGGAGGCTGGCTCTGGGGCGCTGATAGGAACATTAGCTCAGCCGTTCCCCTCTGCAGCAGACTGGTCTCAAGTTAAATTGTGCACTCAGAGAGAAGAACACGTGAACACCTTTGTTGAACGCATCATATGGTCCTTTCAAAGGCCCACTGCACTAAACCCCGAAGCTCTGGAACATAGAAATCTTTTAATTTCTGCCTTAGAGAAATTTTTCTCCCTGATATGAAAGGCAGAATTCAAAACAGTGTGGTTGAGTGGCTAGTCTAACGCTAAGCATTATAATGAAGGCAGCTACGGGATTCTTTGAAGAGAGCTCAGAGGAATGCAAGAGAAAAAGAGTAGAAATGAGCAATTCTTGATTTGCAACAAAAGCATAACTCTGAAAACAACTCAGAGTCCACTGAAATCTTTTTTTTTTTCCCTTGGCTGCATCGCCTGGCATGTGGAACTTCCCCAACCAGGGATCGAACCCACGCCCCCTGTATTGGAAGCATAGAGTCTTAACCACTGTACCATCAAGAAAGTGCTCAAATCCTTTCTTATTCACCTTCAGACATTGCAAAAAACAAACAAACAAACAAACAAACCAGGACACCGAAATTGCAGTTGTCCTGCACTTAAGAAGGGAGAATTTAAATAGTAATTATTCTAGATTTTTGATAAAATGACTAGAAGGAAAATGACTAGAAGGAAGTCCCCTGAAGTTGCAAATCTTTTCAGGTCTTTCCAATGGAAACCGTCCAGGAAGTATCTAAAACTATAGCCACATTCACCTGAGACTGAAGAGAGATAAAAGGGAAAGAGTTTTTGTTTTGCTTTGCTTTTAATACAAGTTGTTACAAAGACTCTCTTGCCCACAGCTTCTATAAAATCACTTATAAAGGACAAATACAAATTATAAGTGTTTTCTCTACAAATATTAGTTAACTTATCAAACTGTTCATTTATAAGCTAGTGAATTCTGCAAGATGATATCCATCTCCTGTCTAAACTTTTAGAACAAAAACTTTCAGGTCTCTGTGTCTGTGTTTATGTATGTCTATAAATGAATAATATAATCTATATGTTTCTACTTGTAGACAGCACTGCCAAAATTAATGTGTAAAGAGCTCTATATAACTGGTTTAAACACAAATAGGTGTTTATCAAAGTAAATATTCTAAACCTCAGCAAATAACAGAAACTAACCCAAATGTTTTTCAAGTTTGCATGGTGTAGAATAATTTTCGGTAAATAAAAGCTAATTTAAGTCTGTTGGATTAATGAATGCAGACATGTCTCTAGTTTTATCCGCATTAAGTATAATACTTTTATTCTAACTAGGTTTCCTAAAAAGTCTTATAAGTCCATGGTATCCCTGTTACAAAATTTTTCAGCAAGAAAAATAGCTCGAGATGATGCTGGCTTTGTCTAGTGTCTCATGAAACGTTTGTGGGCCATCCAAACCTGATTGTTGGAAGCAAATAGTTTAGATAGATGTAAGAAGATAAGAGATTTTAGGTGGACTTCTCAGTGATAATTATGCTTTATGATATCTATACATTATAAATAGCTTTCCCATATCTGTTGGTAATTGAAAACCTTAAAAGATTCCCAAGTTAAATGATGGGAATTCATTGAGTATCTAGATCACTTACAAATGATATGAAATACAGAAACATCAATTATTAAACATGGTTAATCCACTTTGGGTCTCTTATTACTGAGTACCTAAAGATACTTGGATCTGTCAGAGAACATTTCTGGGGCTACATCTTTTGAAAAGTGTACTATGAGGAAGCATATGTTTCTAAAAATTATTAAATATATTTATAAACTGGACAATTGAAAGGATGCTGGTACAACAGATAGTTCACAACTCTTTTCTTTAGAAGTTAAGGTTTTTAAGGGTTAAAAATATTAATATTTGTAATTACAATTACCAGAAAATATAAGGGAAACATCTCTGTGTGCAAGGAAAATAGAATGCATGGTTTTAGTAAGAGAGGTTATGAGAAATAAAGATGCATTTTTTTGTTGAGGGAAAAGAAAGAAATTTTGCCCTAAAGTGAGGCTGGTTATTTCAGAATGGAAAAGAGGAAAATCTGAATGTAGAAAAGAAAGCTATAGAAGGCTTATGAAAAAAGGACTCTTGGGAAATGAATTTTCTGTGTGGTCAAGCTGCCTAAGATTGGGCTAGCTGTAACTAAGTAAAAGATGAAGGAATGAATTTTAATATCAAGAATACATTGGTGAAAAATTAGAATTTGGTTTTCTCTCTGTTGAAAGGAAATTTTCTCAAATTGCTGGTCTGCTCTTGATAAGATATTATGAGAGTTTTTTTTGCTGTTTGTTTTATTTAAGTACTCTCCCTAGACAGCAATGATTCTGTGTCCTGTGCTTCATGTTAATTTTATGATCAGGCTTTTGAGTACTTAAATAAACTTCAATGTTAAGAGTTGAATTTTGCTCAGAACTATGTAACTTTTCATATTTTCCTTTGAAGTCTTGTCTTAAACTTGTTAAATGGATAATTATGTTTCATAATTATCTGTGATTCCATCCAATCAAAATTTTAAAAACTTGATATTTTTGCAAGCTTCCCAAATCAGATTCTAATCCTTTGATATGGGAGTTTGGAATTGTTCTGGAATTTTCCTGGAACAACTTTAAAAAATTTGTTTTCTCTCCTTATAAACAGGGGAATGTTAGACTAAGTAGGCATATTAGATGGCAGAGTAGAACAATGTGCAATCATTTTCTCCTGCAAGAACTCCAAAATTACAACTTGCTGCTGAACAACTGTAGACAGGAGAATGTTGGATCCCACCAAAAAAAGACAACCCACATCCAAGGGCAAAGGAGAAGCCCCAGCAAGATGGTAGGAGGGGCAAAATCATGTTTAGAGTCAAACTCCATACCTGCCAGAGACACTCTGAGGGCTCAAACATACCTTGTGTGCACAGAACCCAGAGACTTACACCAGAACTTACACAGGACAGGGGAAACAGACTCGTGGAGGGCACAAGCAAAACCTGGGGCACACCAGGACCCAGGAGAAAGGAGCCATGACCCCACAAGAGACTGACCAAGACTTGCCCGTGAGTGTCCAGGAGTCTCCGGTGGAGGCATGGGTCGTGCTGGCCTGCTGCAGGGTTGGGGGCACTGAGTGCAGCAGTGCCTGCACAGGACCTTTTGAAGGAGATCTCCATTATCTTCATTATCTCCACCATAGTTCGGCCTCAGTTCAAACAACAGGAGGGAACACAGCCCCAGCCATCAACAGAAAATTGGATTAAAGATTTACTGAGCATGGCCCCGCCCATTAGAACAAGACCCAGTTTCCCCCATAGTCAGTCTCTCCCATAGGAAGCTTCCATAAGCCCCTTATCCTTCTCCATCAGAGGACAGACAGACTGAAAACCACAATCACAGAAAACAAAGCAATCTGACCACATGGACCACAGCTTTGTCTAACTCAGTGAAACTATGAGCCATGCCATGTAGGGCCAGCCAAGACAGATGGCTCATGGTGGAGAGTTCTGGCAAAACGTGGTCCATTGGAGAAGGGAATGGCGAACCACTTCAGTATTCTTGCCTTGAGAACCCCATGAACAGTATGAAAAGGCAAAAAGATAGGACACTGAAAGATGAACTCCCCAGGTTGGTAGGTGCCCAATATGCTACTGGAGATCAGTGGAGAAATAATTACAGCAAGAATGAAGAGCCAGGGCCAAAGCAAAAACAACACCCAGTTGTGGATGTGACTGGTGATGGAAGTAAAGTCTTATGCTGTAAAGAGCAGTATTGCATAGGAACCTGGAATGTCAGGTCCATGAATCAAGGCAAATTGAAAGTGGTCAAACAGGAGATGGCAAGAGTGAACATTGACATTTTAGGAATCAGTGAGCTAAAATGGACTGGAATGGGTGAATTTAACACAGATGACCATTGAGCAAAAATCCATTAGAAGAAATGGAGTAGCAATCATAGTAAACAAGAGTCCAAAATGCAGTACTTGGAGGCAATCTCAAAAATGACAGAATGATCTCTGGTCCTTTCCAAGGCAAACCATTCAATATCACAGTAATCCAAGCCTATGCCCTGACCAGTAATGCTGAAGAAGCTGAACTTGAACAGTTCTATGAAGACCTACAAGACCTTCTTGAATTAACACCCAAGAAAGATGTCCTTTTCATCATAGGGGACTAGAATGCGAAAGTAGGAAGTCTAGATACCTGGAATAACAGGCAAATGTGGCCTTGGAGTACAAAATGAAGCAGGGCAAAGGCTAACAGAGTTTTGCCAAGAAAATGCACTGGTCATATCAAACACCCTCCTCCAATAAAACAAGTGAAGACTCTTCACATGGACATCACCAGATGGTCAATACTGAAATCAGATTGATTATATTCTTTGCAGCCAAAGATAGAGAAGCTCTATACAGTCAGCAAAATCAAGACTGGGAACTGACTGTGGCTCAGATCCTGAACTCCTTATTGACAAATTCAGACTTAAATTGAAGAAAGGGAAAACCACCAGACCATTCATGTATGACCTAAATAAAATCCCTTACAATTATATTGTGGAAGTGACAAATAGATTCAAGGGATTAGATCTGATAGACAGAGTGCCTGAAGATCTATGGACGGAGGTTCATGACACTGTACAGGAGGCAGGGATCAAAACCATATCCAAGAAAAGGAAATGAAAAAAGGCAAAATGGTTGTTTAAGGAGGCCTTACAAATAGCCGAGAAAAGAAGAGACGCTACAGGCAAAGGAGAAAAGGAAAGATATGCCTATTTGAATGCAGAGTTCCAAAGAATAGCAAGAAGAGATAAGAAAGTCTTCCTCAGTGATCAGTGTAAAGAAATAGAGGAAAGCAATAGAATGGGAAAGACTAGAGATCTCAAGAAAATTAGAGATACCAAGGGAACATTTCATGCAAAGATGGGCTCGATAAAGGACAGAAATGGTATGGACCTAACAGAAGCAGAAGATATTAAGAAGAGGTGGCAAGAATACACAGAACTATAGAAAAAAGATCTTCATGACCCAGATAATCACGATGGTCTAAGCGCAGGCGGCTGTGACCGGCGCACTACGCGCAGCCAAGAGGAGCTACCCCACATCCAAGGTCGGGGCAGCGGCCGAGAGTGCCAGGCTGCGACAGCTCAGGAATGGCCGAGAGGAGATACCCCATGTCCGAAGTCAGCAGCAGCGACAAGAGGAGTTACCTGGCGTCCGAGGTCAGGGGCGGTGGCCAGGAGGAGCTACCCCATTGCCCAGGCCAGGGGCGGCGGCTGGGAGGAGCAACCACACGCCCAAGGAGCCGTGGCTGCGCGGGCACAGGAGGGCCTAGAGGAGGTATCCCACATTGACGGTCAGGAAGGGCGGCAGTGAGGAGATACCCCTCATCCAAGGTAAGGAGCAGAGGTTGCACTTTGCTGGAGTAGCTGTGAAGAGATACCCCATGCCCAAGGTAAGAGAAACCCAAGTAAGATGGTAGGTGTTGCAAGAGGGCATCAGAGGGCAGACACACTGAAACCATACTCTCAGAAAACTAGTCAATCTAATCACACTAGGACCACAGCCTTGTCTAACTCAATGAAACTAAGCCATGTACATGGGGCAACCCAAGATGGGCGGGTCATGGTGGAGACATCTGACAGAATGTGGTCCACTGGAGAAGGCAATGGCAAACCACTTCAGTATTCTTGCCTTGAGAAGCCCATGAACAGTATGAAAAGGCAAAATGATAGGATACTGAAAGAGGAACTCCCCAGGTCATTAGGTGCCCAATATGCTACTGGAGATCAGTGGAGAAATAACTCCAGAAAGAATGAAGGGATGGAACCAAAGCAAAAAGAATACCCAGCTGTGGATGTGACTGGTGATAGAAGCAAGGTCTGATGCTGTAAAGAGCAATATTGCATAGGAACCTGGAATGACAGGTCCATGAATCAAGGCAAATTGGAAGTGGTCAAACAAGAAATGGCAAGAGTGAATGTCGACATTCTAGGAATCAGCGAACTAAAATGGACTGGAATGGGTGAATTTAACTCAGATGACCATTATATCTACTACTGTGGGCAGGAATCCCCCAGAAGAAATGGAGTAGCCATCATGGTCAACAAAAGAGTCCGAAATGCAGTACTTGGCTGCAATCTCAAAAACGACATAATGATCTCTGTTTGTTTCCAAGGCAAACCATTCAATATCACAGTAATCCAAGTCTATGCCCCAACCAGTAATGCTGAAGAAGCTGAAGTTGAACGGTTCTATGAAGACCTACAAGACTTTTTATAACTAACACCCCAAAAAGATGTCCTTTTCATTATAGGGGACTGGAATGCAAAAGTAGGAAGTCAAGAAACACCTGGAGAAACAGGCAAATTTGGCTTTGGAATACGGAATGAAGCAGGGCAAAGACTAATAGAGTTTTGCCAAGAAAATGCACTGGTCATAACAAACACCCTCTTCCAACAACACAAGAGAAGACTCTATACATGGACATCACCAGATGGTCAACACCGAAATCAGATTGATTATATTCTTTGCAGCCAAAGATGGAGAAGCTCTATACAGTCAGCAAAAACAAGACTAGGAGCTGACTGTGGCTCAGACCATGAACTCCCGATTGCCAAATTCAGACTTAAATTGAAGAAAGTAGGGAAAACCACTAGACCATTCAGGTATTACCTAAATCAAATCCCTTATGATTATACAGTGGAAGTGAGAAATTGATTTAAGGGCCTAGATCTGATAGATAGAGTGCCTGATGAACTATGGAATGAGGTTCGTGACATTGTACAGGAGACAGGGATCAAGACCATTCCCATGGAAAAGAAATGCAAAAAAGCAAAATGGCTGTCTGGGGAGGCCTTACAAATAGCTGTGAAAAGAAGAGAAGTGAAAAGGAAAGGAGCAAAGGAAAGATATAAGCATCTGAATGCAGAGTTCCAAAGAATAGCAAGAAGAGATAAGAAAGCCTTCCTCAGTGATCAATGCAAAGAAATAGAGGAAAACAACAGAATGGGAAAGACTAGAGATCTCTTCAAGAAAATTAGAGATACCAAGGGAATATTTCATGCAAAGATGGGCTCGATAAAGGACAGAAATGGTATGGACCTAACAGAAGCAGAAGATATTAAGAAGAGATGGCAAGAATACACAGAAGAACTGTACAAAAAAGATCTTCACGACCAAGATAATCACGATGGTGTGATCACTGACCTAGAGCCAGACATCCTGGAATGTGAAGTCAAGTGGGCCTTCGAAAGCATCACTATGAACAAAGCTAGTGGAGGTGATGGAATTCCAGTGGAGCTATTTCAAATCCTGAAAGATGATGCTGTGAAAGTGCTGCACTCAATATGCCAGCACATTTGGAAAACTCAGCATTGGCCACAGGACTGGAAAAGGTCAGTTTTCATTCGAATCTCAAAGAAAAGCAATGCCAAAGAATGCTCAAACTACCACACAATTGCACTCGTCTCACACGCTAGCAAAGTAATGCTCAAAATTCTCCAAGCCAGGCTTCAGCAATACGTGAACCATGAACTTCCTGATGTTCAAGCTGGTTTTAGAAAAGGCAGAGGAACCAGAGATCAAATTGCCAACATCCACTGGATCATCAAAAAAGCAAGAGAGTTCCAGAAAAACATCTATTTCTGCTTTATTGACTATGCCAAAGCCTTTGACTGTGTGGATCACAATAAACTGTGGAAAATTCTGAAAGAGATGGGAATACCAGACCACCTGATCTGCCTCTTGAGAAATTTGTATGCAGGTCAGGAAGCAACAGTTAGAACTGGACATGGAACAACAGACTGGTTCCAAATAGGAAAAGGAGTATGTCAAGGTTGTATATTGTCATCCTGTGGATTTAACTTCTATGCAGAGTACATCATGAGAGACGCTGGGCTGGAAGAAGCACAAGCTGGAATCAAGATTGCTGGGAGAAATATCAATAACCTCAGATATGCAGATGATACCACCCTTATGGCAGAAAGTGAAGAGGAACTCAAAAGCCTCTTGATGAAAGTGAAAGTGGAGACTGAAAAAGTTGGCTTAAAGCTCAACATTCAGAAACTAAGATCATGGCATCTGGTCCCACCACTTCGTGGGAAATAGATGGGGAAACAGTGGAAATAGTGTCAGACTTTATTTTTCTGGGCTCCAAAATCACTGCAGATGGTGGCTGCAACCATGAAATTAAAAGATGCTTACCCCTTGGAAGGAAAGTTATGACCAACCTAGATAGCATATTCAAAAGCAGAGACATTACTTTGCCAACAAAGGTTCATCTAGTCAAGGCTATGGTTTTTCCTGTGGTCATGTATGGATATGAGAGTTGGACTGTGAAGAAGGCTGAGCGCCGAAGAATTGATGCTTTTGAACTGTGGTGTTGGAGAAGACTCTTGAGAGTCCCTTGGACTGCAAGGAGATCCAACCAGTCCATTCTGAAGGAGATCAGCCCTGGGATTTCTTTGGAAGGAATGATGCTGAAGCTGAAACTCCAGTACTTTGGCCACCTCATGCAAAGAGTTGACTCATTGGAAAAGACTCTGATGCTGGGAGGGATTGGGGGCAGGAGGAGAAGGGGACGACAGAGGATGAGATGGCTGGATGGCATCACTGACTTGATGGACGTGAGTCTGGGTGAACTCTGGGAGTTGGTGATGGACAGGGAGGCCTGGCGTGCTGCGATTCATGGGGTCTCAAAGAGTCAGACACGACTGAGCGACCGAACTGAACTGAACTGAACTGTGATCACTCACCTAGAGCCAGATATCCTGGAATGCAAAGTCAAGTGGGCTTTAGGAAGCATCACTATGAACAAAACTAGTAGATGTGATGGAATTCCACTTGAGCTATTTCAAATCCTGAAAGATCATGCTGTGAAAGTGCTGCACTTAATATGCCAGCAAATTTGGAAAACTCAGCAGTGGCCACAGGACCGGAAGGTCAGTTTTCATTTGAATCCCAAAGGTAATGCCAACGAATGCTCAAACTACCACACAATTGCACTCATCTCACATGCTAGTAAAGTAATGCTCAGAATTCTCCAAGCCAGGCTTCAAGCTGGCTTGAAGCACATGAACCATGAACTTCCAGATGTTCAAGTTGGATTTAGAAAAGGCAGAGGAGCCAGAGATCAAATTGGCAGCATCCATTGGATCATCAAAAAAGCAAGAGAGTTCCAGCAAAACATCTACTTATGCTTTATTGACTATACCAAAGCCTCTGTCTGTGTGGATTACAACAAACTGTGGAAAATTCTGAAAGAGATGGGAATACCAGATCACCTGACCTGCCTCCTGAGATATCTGTATGCAGGTCAGAAAGCAACAGTTAGAACTGGACATGGAACAACAGACTGGTTCCAAATAGGGAAAGGAAAGTGTCAAGGTTGTATATTGTCACCCTGCTTATTTAACTTATATGCAGAGTACATTATGAGAAATGCCAGGCTAGATGAAGCACAAGCTGGAATCATGATTGCTGGGAGAAATATCAATAACCTCAGATATGCAGATGACACCACCCTTATGGCAGAAAGTGAAGAAGAACTAAAGAGCCTCTTCATGAAAGTGAAAGAGGAGAGTGAAAAAATTGGCCTAAAACTCAACATTCAGAAAACTAAGATCATGGCATCTGGTCCAATCACTTCATGCAAATATATGGGGGAAACAATGGAAACAGTGAGAAACTTTATTTTGGGGGGGCTCCAAAATCACTGCAGATGGTGACTGCAGCCATGAAATTAAAAGACACTTGCGCCTTGGAAGAAAACCTATGATCAACCTAGATGCATATTAAAAAGCAGAGACATTACTTTGCCAACAAAGTTCCATCTATTCCAAGCTATAGTTTTTCAGGTAGTCATGTATGGACGTGAGAGTTGGACTATAAATAATTCTGAGTGCCGAAGAATTGATGCCTTTGACCTGTGGTGTTGGAGAAAACTCTTGAGAGTCCCTTGGACTGCAAGGAGATCCAACCAGTCCATCCTAAAGGAAATCAGTCCTGAATATTCATTGTAAGGACTGATGCTGAAGCTGAAATGTCAATACATTGGCCACCTGATGTGAAGAACTCATTAGCAAAGACCCTAATGCTGGGAAAGATGGAAGGCAGGAGGAGAAGGGGACGACAGAGAATGACATGGTTAGATAGCATCTCTTACTTGATGGACATGAGTTTGAGTAAACTCTGGGAGTTGGTGATGAACAGGGAAGCCTGGCATGCTGCAGTACACAGGGTCACAAAGAGTCGGATACAACTGAGTGACTGAACTAACTGAGGCATATTTGATGTTAAATTATATGGGAAGCTTTGTGAAATAAAAAGTAATATTAAGCTTTTAATACTGCATTCCTAAGGGTATATGTAAGTACAGAAATTATATGAAATTTCTAGAGATCAGTCATCCTAGTAAATGTCATCACCAAATAATAGCTATGATATTGAAATGTGGTATGTCACAGAATTAATCCAATTTCCTTGTAATAAACTCTTATCAGACCTCTAACTGACATCTTTAAGCCTCTTGTCATTTATGGACAGTTACTGTTTTACTCTGATGCTTTTAGAAAATGGCTTCATCTTCAAGGAGCTTCGAGGAAAGGACTCTATCAAGTACATGCTTTTCGGAACTTTCAGATCATACCACTGAACTCGGTAAAAGATTATAGAACTCTATTGAAGAAAAAAAATAAAGCAAATTGATGGCTTTATATAACTGCTAAAAAACGATCCAGAAGATCAACAAGAATTAATTACATGGGGCTATGTTAACGGATGAGGATGACTGTAATTTTCATGACTCTTTATTTGAAACGTTATTACGTCTTTTATGTCTTATTTTTTCAGATTTAAGGAAAATGTATCTTTTTCATTTGTCTTAGGCTATCAGCAATTTAGCAAAATTTATTTTTGAGAATAAAGATGAAGCATTTATCTTTTTCAACCTACCTGATCCCTCTAGAACTCAAAAGCTCTTACTGAGCATTGTGTTTTTCACGGCAATAGAGCTACTTGCGTAAACTCAGTTAGAGTCTGTTCTCAAGCATTATGCTAATCCAAATAAGTCAGACTGAGAAAGCCAGACACTGGATGGTACCGTTTATTTGTGGCATCTAAAAAATACAACCAACCAGTGAATATAACAAAAAAGAAGCCGATTCACAGATGTAGAGAACACACGTGATCACAGTGGAGAGATGAGGGAAGGGTTATACCGAGGTGGAAGAGAGGAAGGGACAGACTCTGAGCTATGAGATCAGCTCAAGGGTGTACTGTACAATATGAGGAGTACGGCTAACATTTTGTAATAACTGTAAATGGAAAGCAACCTTTAAAATAGGATTTTTTTTAAAAAATTCAAATTAAGTCTTCTTAAAAAAAAATATGCTGTTCTCCTCCTAATAGGATGCAATTGGAACCCTGGTTACATCACCACAGACTTGACTAGGATGCCATATTTGAGAGCAATACACAGACGCAGGTGTGAGCAGACAGCTTTAAGGATCTAAGCTTGATTTTACGGCAACAATAACGTCTCTTTGGAAAAATGGCTTTGTACCTTGTTTACAGGATTCCAGAAAAATCTTATCAGGTGAGTAAGAAAAGTCACTTCCTAGCTGACTCAAAAGCCTCAGGAAATGCTGAGGACCAATTAACCCAAATGTAAAGGTATTGCACACAAAAATCCTACAGCAGATCTGTTGGAAAGCTGTTGGCTTGGTTCCCTAGCCCCAAGAGGTTTTTAACAGTCTAATCTGAGATTCCTTATGAAAAGTTCAAGCAAAGTAGATTTAAAAATCTATATGATCAACTGTTATTCCTGCCGCAATTAGGTAAATAAGCCAAGCATCCTGAAAAGAGACTAAATTTGCAAACAAACTCATCTTACTGAGGTTATCATTGATTAAAAAAATCGTGATGATTGTGGGGGGATTATGATTCAATATTATACCTTTACAGATATTAGATTCTAGTGCTGTTAATTATCTCTGTGATTGTGTTTTTCTATTTGTAAATTAACTGGATCCTGAAGTCTTCACTTTCTTCCAAAATCTGGCTACAACCCTCCAAGCTAATGTTTCCAATTTTCTCCCACCTTTCTGATTTGAAATCACTTAGAACTAAAACTCTCCTCTCCCCCCAAACCCTATAAGCTAAAGTTGGACAACTTGATATAAACTTCAGAGAAATCACCACAACAGCTCATGTATAGACAACCTTTGGGCTTGCTAGTGTGTGGGCCACTCAGAAATATCACCAGAGATGTTCAGGGGGCAAACCACGGAAATCTCTCTGGGGATTGCCCCCTGCCCTCACTCCTCTGAAATGACTTCAAGCCTGTCATCTAGAAATCCCCACTGGCTGCCCTCAGCACTCAAAAACTACAATTAAACACGCTCCAATTATTCACCATTGTCTTTCTTTTGTTCCCATAGAAATGCCTCTTATTAAACACGTGATTACTTGAGCAACATAGGCTAAATTTGGGAGCCCACCTGCATCAATGCCTCCTGAAATGAAGGCATTTTTAACTAAACTGACCTATTTTTAAGAATATGAGATCGGCTCAATGAGATGGAGCAACCTATGAATTCAGCGGGTACATAATGAAACTTTTTGGAAGTTTCAATGGCAGGACTTAAGGAGACAGAATGTGTCACCCCAAAATACACCACTCTGGCATATTGATTATTTTGAATTAAAGTTATTTAAGAAACAGTCAGTGCAAAAAGGACACCCTGACTGCCTGAAAGTAGGAAATAAATCTCCCTCAGGAAAAGTACCCACCCTTCACCAAGTTAGAGATGCTCATCACCAGAGTTAGGGAATTCAGCACCAAAAAAGGCTACAGAATGAAACTTTGCACTTCCTCAGTAATTTACTACTACAAGTCCAAATTAGATTGTCTTTTTATTTAGTCACAAATTTATTGTTTCTTTGTTTAAGAAACTATAAATGCTACCTGCTTGGGTCATTTTTTTCAGCCACATTTTTATGAGTTCCTATATGTATGAATTAAATTTATCTCCTGTTAACATACCATTGACTGGAGACATACTAACACCATAGGTGTTAGTTTCTGCCAAAATCATCTGGTCAGTAATGTGCTAATTATGTCAATTTAGGAGAAGGCACTGGCATCCCACTCCAGTACTCTTGCCTGGAAAATCCAATGGACGGAGGAGCCTGGTGGGCTGCAGTCCATGGGGTTGCTAAGAGTCGGACACGACTGAGTGACTTCACTTTCACTTTTCACTTTCATCCATTAGAGAAGGAAATGGCAACCCACTCCAGTGTTCTTGCCGGGAGAATCCCAGGGACGGGGGAGCCTGGTGGGCTGCCTTCTATGGGGTCGCACAGAGCCGGACATGACTGAAGCAACTTAGCATTAGCAGCAGCATGTCAATTTAATTATTAGCCTAGCCAAAGATCCTAGAGGGAAAGATGGGAAAAGTTTTCCTCCCCTACAATTATTTTATTGTAATTAAGATTCTTCCTTCTTGATAGATGATTCTACACACTGCCTGAATTCTTCCTGGTCACTGTTATTCCTTTGGCTACCTGATGGGAAGAACTGACTCATTGGAAAAGACCCTGATGCTGGGAAAGACTGAAACCAGGAGCAGAAGGGGACGACAGAGGATGAGATGGCTGGAGGGCATCACCGACTCAATGGACGTGAGTTTGAGCAAGCTCCGGGAGTTGGTGATGGACAGGGAGGCCTGGTGTGCTGCAGTCCGTGGGGTTGCAAAGAGTTGGACACGGCTGAGCGACTGAATGGAACTGAATTGACTGTTATTCCAGTCCATTACAGGGACCCCTGGTGGCAGCAGAACATGCGTCCCTATAAGGACAAGTCTCCAGGTAATTGATACTTATAAATATTGTACCCCAACAGTCACTAAACCAGTCTTGTAAGGATCCTAACACTACTATGACTCAACAGAAATAATTGAATATTTAATTTCCTCCTAGGTATCAGACATTTCACAAAGACATCCGAGGGTCAAAGCAAGATATATGCCAATTAAAGAAAGTACAGCACAGCTGAAGTTCAATAGGGCTGGTGCAAACTATTTGAAAAAAAAATTAGCATTCTTATGCTGCTTGTTGAGTATTCAGAGATGAACTTCGCTGCTCTAAGACACTGACTGAGCTTCGTTGATTGCTAGGTGGTGCCCTAACTCTCTTGGAAAATTGATATTTATAGTATTTACTTGGACTATAGCCCTCCTGTCTACCACAGTTTCTTGGGTGGCAGTATTTTCCATCCCTGTGACTTTGGTCTGGCATTTTGCTTTCTGGCAGAAAATGGATAGTAGCCCTTGCCCCCAAATTAAGTAACCAACTCTTGGTTTCAGAAATGCAAATTTGACTATCTACAGCCTGAAGCACTCGATACTCCCACCTCTGCTCAAACCAAGCCAGCACAGAGTTGAAATAGATATATTCCAATAGATGTCTCTTTTTTTTTTTGTTCTGTCAACTTTCTATATTTGGGAATTGGTGTTATGACAGAGTGCAGAATATTGGCTATTAGAGGGCTAAACATTATATAGCTAATGTAACGGGAAAGTTACTCAATCTGTGTATACACCCATTCCCTCATCCAAGAACATGACTCATTGGAAAAGCCCCTGATGCTGGGAAAGATTGAAAGCAGGAGAAGAAGGAGACAGCAGAGGATGAGATGGTTGGATGGCATCACCAACTCAATGGACATGATTCTGAGCAGGGTCTGGGAGTTGGCAATTGACAGGGAAGCCTGGCATGCTGCAGTCCATGGGGTCGCAAACAGTCGGACACAACTGAACAACTGAACTGAACCAAAGAACATGCATTTAACCATTTTCTTGGTTTAGCTTCCAGCATACTATTCCTAAATCTGACGATATGGGATGACGTCAAAGTGCAGGAAAAAGTTTTTAAAATTGTAATGAATGTATAAATCTAAATATGTAGATGATGAACTTCTGATCCCCAAGAGTAAATTGAAAAAGTCACCAAAGAAATAATCATTTAAAAGCTTTCTCTTTTTCCAGAAAAAATGAATATATATGTTCTTTTTCATGCCATGTAATTTATTAGTTACTCATTCTACAAAACTCTCATGTCGATTCTTACATAAGTGCAGGGGGAAAGTACCTTAAAAGAGACAGTTTAGGATAATTTCATTCCTCTCTGTCTTGTCACCCTCTTTCCCAGCTGCCTCGTTTACTTGAAGAACCTGTCATTTGGTTTTTAGAGACAAAAAGGGAATGAAGAGTATTCCTTTTAAAATTTTGATTACTTTTTCTTTTGTGTTGGCAGGCCTATTCAATTTATCGGATACAGACGTTGTATTGGGAGAGAGTAACAGAAAGTTAATTACCAATTAACCAATAGTGTCCTGGGAACAAGGTAAGAAAATAAACGCAACAATTTCAAATCACGAAGGCTGGTGTCTTGAAATATAATAGAAACTCTGTCATGTTAATCATTCTGGGGGAAATTCCAGCAGAATGTATTCCACTTCCTGAAAGGTGGATGGTTGGCTTTGGCACTGCAACTCAGTACAGTATCACCTCGAAGAGGCTGATAAACTTCAGAGAGTCTTGCTCTCCTGCTAAACAGCCCCAGAATGTTGTGTTCTTGGAGATGTGTGTGTGTGCTAAGTCACTTCAGTTGTGTCCGGCTCTTTGTGACCCTATGGACTATAGCCCTCCAGGCTCCTCTGTCCTTGGGATTCTCCAGGCGAGCATACTGGAGTGGGCTGCCATGTTCTTGAAGATATGTGAATGTATTCCCACATCCTTCTAGTCCCTGCCTTCATGCTCAGCTTAACTTCCTGCTGTGATTTCATCTCATTTGGCTCTAGACTCACAACCAGTTTTCTTCAGAGTACTTAGAGTTTTAGTCTTTAAAGTTTAATGTCGGCCCTGGCTTTTTGTTTGTTTGTTTGTTTGCCTGTTTATTTTATGAGCTCCAGATTTGTGAGTTTCAGACGATCAAATATAACAGAACTCAATACAATTTCTGGTTGGTTATTTAGAGGGTTAGTACCATTTATATTTACTTATTTTTCTGTGTCAGTTCAGGTCAGTCACTCAGTCATGTCCAACTCTTTGCGACCCCATGAATTGCAGCACGGCAGCTCTCCCTGTCCATCACCAACTTCTGGAGTTCACTCAAAGTCACGCCCATCAAGTCAGTGAGATACATCAAATATGGACCTAAATGGATGAGTTTGATTTGCCAAGTGTGTTAAAAAATTTATGCTGGGTACAATATATTTTTTAAAAATGAAAATTAATATATTTCATGACTCATGCTCTGACTAATTCCACCTACTTTACTCACATTCTATGATGTTGGTCCCCAGACCCTATGCTCTGTCTGAATCTACTTGTCCGTAAATGTGTTTTATGTTTCAAAACCTGGGCTCACCATGTCCCCTTCCTCTGAATCACCCTCCCTCCGCATCAAATTATGTTCTTATCAAAGCTCATCTCATCTCCTCCGCGGCTGTGCCACACAGAACTGACTGCTCCCTCTCTCCCTGGCACCATGCCCTTTCCCGGCACTCCTATTTCAGGGTTGATTTCATTTGGGTGTGTATTTCCAGCGCATTTTATATGTGCCCATCTCTTCCATGAGAATATCAGCTTCTCAGAGGTGACAAACATCTTCTAAAAAATCATTCTTAGAGATTAACATTTATATAAATATAAGATTATATTATACATAAATGTGTATACATATACTATGCTGCTGGTGGTCAATTGGTCAGTCATGGCTGGTTCTTTGTGACCCCTATGGACTATGAAGCCCGTCAGGTTTCTCTGTCCAGGGGTTTCCCAGGCAAGAATACTGAAGTGAGTTGCCATTTCCTACTCCAGGGGATCTTCCTGACTCAGGGATCGAACCTGTGTCTCCTGCATTGGGAGGTAGATTCTTTACCACTGAATCACCTGGGAAACCCATACATAGATAGTACTATACTACACTACTTAAAAAACAACAACAACAACAACAACAACAAAAACCTTCACTTAATCGCATGAAGCAGACACAATGATTATCCCCATTTTAGAGGAAATAAACTCAGAGAGAGGTTAGGTTTCTTGCCCAAGGTCTCAGATCTGACAGGTGTAGGCTCTGGGATTCAGATCTGGTCTGCTCTACCCCACAACTGGAAATCCCAACTTCTTAGCCAAATGTGCCTTCCTGTTGAACTCATCATTTTCTTAAAACAGTAGTATAGTCGACAGGGGGGAAATGTTTTGAATGAACACAGAACAGAAGGCAGCTCTGCCATTTATTAGCTCTTCTAACCATTTTGAGCTTCCATCAATTACTAGCATAACTGCTATACCAGAATGAACATTATTTATATGTATGCAGTTTATGTTTATGAGAAATGAATGCAAAGGCCTTGATACGGAGCCTGGATTTTAAAGCCGCTAAGACACATGGTCAGTTACAGATACTGGCTTGAAACCAAGTGATCGCACGCTTTCCAGACTAAAAAGTCTGTGGATTTAGACATTCAGCAAAACTAATACAATTATGTAAAGTTTAAAAATAAAATAAAATTAGAAAAAAGAAAAAAAAAAAAAGATGAGGAAACTGAGGCTCAGATAAAAAAAAAAAAAGAGTCCTTTCTGTCTACCTGTGGGAGAAGATTGTTTCTTGGTCAATAGCCATAGAAAGTGAAAGTGAAAGTCGCTAAGTCACGACCGACTCTGCAACCCCATGGAGTTCTCCAGGCCAGAATACTGGGGTGGGTAGCCTTTCCCTTCTCCAGGGGATCTTCCCAACCCAGGGATCGAACCCAGGTCTCCGGCATTGCGGGCAGATTCTTTACCAGCTGAGCCATGAGGGAAGCCCAAGAATACTGGGGTGGGTAGCCTATCTCTTCTCCAGTGGATCTTCCATAGACTGAGTTCTAAACTTTGACCTGCCCTCCTAACGCCCCCACATTGACACTGAGGTGCTTACCACCTTCATCGGTAAGACAGATACAGCCATTTCAACCATCCCCACAAACTTAGAGAAAAGGGCATGCTTTGGGGAGACACCCATCAGCTTCCTGTCTGACAGCTCAAATGGTCCCTTCCCCTTGTATAAGGTTAACAGAGTTTAAGAAACAAAAAATCAGCTCCACTAGTAAGCAATATAATGGCAAAGAAGAGGTGCCACCGATAAAGTCAGACTAAGTAACCCTCTGAGGTCACAGACCCTCAGGGACACTTAAGCTTTATCGCTGATTTCCAGGCTGGGTGGCCTGGCAGGCACTTAGTGAAAGAGGTACTTTTTCTGGGTATCACAAGGGCACAGCATCATCAAAAGAGGATCTCAAGCAAAACACCCCGCCACACTGCCTTCTCACTTTGGAAAGCTCATTTCTGTTCCACTGAAATCCATCAACATTGTTGAGAGCCACGTGTCTCTGTCTCCCTCCAGATGGACTTTCCACCCGTGGACAGCAACCTCTGACACATATGCAAGGCACTCCTGTGGCACTGTTCTTATTACCACAGGCAGATCATTGCGGCAAGACTGGATAAAAACAGACATGTGATCGCCATACTGGTTGTGAAGTCCTTTTCTTTCTCCACAAATTTCAGATCTCCAATCCCCCTTCCCAATTTTACTGAGACAGAGTAAATATATAGCATTGTGAGTTGACAGTGTGCAATATAACAATACATGTGTGTAATGTGAAATTATTACACTAGGTTGACTTGACAATCATTATTTTCCATAGTTACAAATTGTTATTCTCATGATGAAAACTTTCGAGATCTAGTCTCTTACAATGTTCAAATATGCAATGTGAGTGTGGGCTAAGTCACGTCAGTTGTGTCTGACTCTTTGCAACCCCATGGACTGCAGCCCACCAGGCTCCTCTGTTCCTGGGATTTTTCAGCCAAGAATACTGGAGTGGGTTGCCATTTCCTCCTCCAGGGGATCTTCCCGACCCAGGGATTGAACCTGCATTCCCCAATACCCACTGAACTATTGGGGAAATGAGGAGGGTTTAAAAAAAATTATTTCTACTTCACCTTCTAATAAGGTTCTACCTTCTCCATTCTTAAATAGGCATTAAGGATGCGTTTCCTTCTCTTACCACTTCTCTTTCTCTCTCCTTTTTCATGCACACATCTATTTTGGTTTTATTCTATTTGTCTCTTTGCTTTTCCTTATCTTCCTGTTTACCCACCCTTTAACCTCTAATTTTTCTCAGATCCACAATTTCCAAAGTCTGTTTCAATTACTCTGGCTTTGAGCTTCTAAATTTCTATTTGCCTCTTCATGTTAGTGTTTCTTTCTCTTTCATTGCGCACCCCCTTCTTTGACTTTCATCTGTGTTAAACGTCTTCTCTTATTTATTTCCAGCCAGGTGGACGAACAACTAGTTAAGTCCACATACAGTCCCCTCCTCCCCACCAAATCCGTATATTCTCAACAGGATACTTTTAAACAACTTTCGTTGGATTTAAAATACATACATAAAGGGTTGTATATCAGAAATGTTTGGCCAAATGCCTCTGGAGAATAAAATTGTCCCTGGTTGAGGACCACTGCCCTAGAGGAAAGTCAACTTTCTCTATCACTAATAAATCAATAATTTTAGGTAACCTACCATTTGGACATCTTTCTCATGATATTTTCAACATAAATCCCAACCCATCAAGTTTAGGAATATAAAGTCGATCTCAAATACATGGATATATAACCAAGATGCCCTAGATACCATGTGTATTATTAAGAATCAGCTAGTTCTGGGTTCAAATTAAATTTTGGATGCCTACTAGCTGTGAGATTTAAGTAAACTGTGTGCCAAGTCCCTTCAGTCATGTCCGACTCTTTGTGACCCCAAGGACTGTAGCCCTACAGGCTCCTCTGTCCATGGGATTCTCCGGGCAAGAATGTTAACTCAACTCAATCTTAGCTTTCCTATTTGTAAGGTGGGGCCATTTCTCATGCTTCACTCCTTGGACTGCTACAAATATTAAATAACATCATGAAAGAAAGACACCTAAGGGACTTCCCTGGTCATTCGGTGGCTAAGTCTCCATGCTCCCAGTGCAAGGGGCCCAGATTTGATCTCTGGTTAGGGAACTATTTCGGAGAAAGCAGTGGCACCCCACTCTAGTACTCTTGCCTGGAAAATCCCATGGATGGAGGAGCCCAGAAGGCTGCAGTCCATGGGGTTGCTAAGGGTCGGGCACGACTGAGTGACTTCACTTTCATGCATTGGAGAAGGAAATGGCAACCCACTCCAGTGTTTTTGCCTGGAGAATCCCATGGACAGGGAAGCCTGGTGGGCTGCCGTCTATGGGGTCACACACAGTCGAACACGACGGAAGTGACTTAGTATAGTATAGGGAACTATTTAGGGAACTGGAGAAGGAAATGGCAACCCACTCCAGTGTTCTTGCCTGGAGAATCCCAGGGACGGGGGAGCCTGGTGGGCTGCTGTCTATGCAGTCGCACAGAGTCGGACACGACTGAAGCGATTTAGCAGCAGGGAACTATATCCCACAAGCTGCAACGAAGACCTTTGTTGTTGTTTTAGTCGCTAGGTTGGTCCGATTCTTTGCGACCCCATGGACTGTAGCCTGCCAGGCTCCTCTGTCTGTGGGACTTCCCAGGCAAGAATACTAGAGTGGGTTGCCATTTCCTTCTCCAGGGGATCTTCCCGACCCAGGGATGGAACCCATATCTCTTGCATTTCCAGGCAGGTTCTTTACCACTGGGCCAATAGGGAAGCCCACTTGTTCGTTTACTCTATCCCTAAACCAAGGTTTATTGTAGACTTATAGAAGTCTTCCAAGGCCTAACGTTCTTGTCAATATGTAACAACCACATACCAAGAAAATCCAGAACACCTGGGTTGATGCACTAAGTCACCCATCTGCAAAAGCAGAAAAGATCAGTGCCTGGACTCTTTCCTCTTTAGCCTCTTTATTGAGAATCCTGAGAAAGCCAATCAAGAACAATGTGAGGCAGGCAAGATACCACAAAACTCAAAAGAATTTCTAGACTCACTAAATTGTTTAAGACCTAATGCAGTCAAATAAGTAAGCAAATGAATTAATTTTCTAAATCCTTAAAAAAAGAGCTACTTAAAAATAGCTTGAATATAAGGATGCTATGATGATCATCAAGACATATCATATCATTGAGGTTTCCCTGGAGGCTCAGTGGAAAGAATATGCCTGCAATGGAGGGGATGTGGGTTCAATCCCTGGGTCGGGAAGATGCTCCTGGAGAAGGAAATGGCAACCCACTGCAATATCCTTGCCTGGGAAATCCCGTGGACAGAGGAGCCTGGTGGGCTACAGTCCGTGGGTTCACAAAGAGCCAGCCACGACTTAGCAACTCAACAACAACAAAAAGCGTGCCATCACCATTATCAACCTAATCTCCCATGTACAGCTCTATTACACAGAATAAGAAGCCCGCTTTGGAAACTAAAGGGTGATTAAGCTGGTAATATCCTCACCTATTTTCCTGCAACGCAATTTCCTCTTCTGCCCTTTTCTCCTTCTTTGGATGGAAAGACGAGAAAGAAGAGGCAAGAGAAAGTCGCAGGAGGGCAAGAGTGAAGGAGCACCCCTACCCACCCCCCCACCATCTCTCTCTGTCACGGACAGGGTCATCAAAACTGAATAATCCATTCAATGAGTTACTTAATTAACTGGGTGAAGGGTGAGGCTGAAACAGCTGAGTTAAATAATGAGACGTCAAGCACAGAAGCTTAGCCCAAGGAGGGATTTGAAAACCCTCTTCCTGTCATAAGAAACCACAGGATTTTTCAGGCAGATGACAGTAAGGGGTTTAATCTTCCCATTTTTTTTGTCCTTCTGGAAGCAATGGTCTTTAAAAAAAAAATCTCCTGAAATAAGGCCAAATGTAAAATTAGCATTTATGTAGCAGAGGTCATTAAAATGAGTTAGCCCCGGCCCTTTATAATATTAAGCCAGTACAAAATGAGAAGAATAAAAAATAAGGAAAAAATAAAAGGTCTAGTTAAAAGGATCTTAAATGGAGAGGCAGTTGCTAATAGCCAGGCTATCTCAGAAGGGCTAATTAAGCTGGAAATAAATGTGGTTCAAATGGAAAAGCTTTTGTGTGATCCACCGAAATGTCAGATGGCTGACCACAAGACTCACCTGCTGTTAATTAAAATCCAGTTGTCATCCCCAGTTCAGGGGCTGTAAGCATCTCTCTCAACACTCTTTCTAAGAATATTACAGCCAGACACCCACCTTCCCCACTCTCATTCATCCTGCCAATTAATGTTGACGTTTCTCTACATGTTTTGGGGTCAAAAGATGAAAGCATAACCTATTTTTTTTTTTAACTAAGACAGCTAATCCCAATTTAAGTATTTGGGACAGTAATGAACACAAAAAATACAATCAAGGCTGACTGAAAAATCGTAGCTGTTGGTTCTCTCAGAGCAAACAGTGTTCAACATCCTTAGTCAGATGAGTAACACCGTTTCTTTCCATTCACCCTGGGCATTACATCCATGCAGTCTTGCACTTTCTGTGCGCTCATGTTCTTTCTGAAGACAGTGATAAATGGAAAAGGTTACCTCTTCCCTAGGCTTGCAATTACCAAATACAGGGATCCTTGTAGCACGCTTAGAATTTCTGTGACATCTGCACACTGCCTGTACTATTTATCCAGTGAAAATGACACACACACACACATATATATATATAGAGAGAGAGCACATGCACACATGCATATACATGTGTATACATACATGTGTATATATGCATACACACACATGCCGCTCTTGTTTACTCACTAAGTTCTGTCCCACTCTTTACGACCCCATGGGCTGTAGCCCGCCAGGCTTCTCCGTCCATGGGATTTTTCCAGGCAAGAATCCTGGAATGCCTGGTTGCCATTTCCTTCTCCAATACACAAACATACAGTTGAAACAATTTATCACAGGTTTGATATGTGAATTATTTTTCAAATATACGTACAACTCACAGCTAAACTTTTGGGGTGACAGTTTAATAGCTTCATAGTTAATTTATACAAGTGAACTCATTTGTCAAACCTCCTCAAAGGGTGCACTTAAGATCTGTTTAGTTGCTAAGTCACATCTGACTCTTTGCAACCTCATGTGCTATGTATAGCACACCAGGCTCCTCTGACCTCCACTATCTCCTGGAGTCTGCTCAGATTCATGTCCATTGAGTCAGTGATACCATCCAACCATCTCATCCTCTGTCGCCCTCTTCTCCTTTTGCCCTCAATCTTTCCCAGCATCAGGGTCTTTTCCAGTGAGTCAGCTCTTTGCATCAGGTGGCTGAAGCACTGGAGCTTCAGCTTCAGCAGCAGTCTTTCCAATGAACATCAGGGTTGATTTCCTCTAGTACTGACTGGTTTGATCTCCTTGAAGTCTAAGGCACTGCACCACAATTTGAAAGCATCAGTTCTTTGCTGCTCAGCCTTCTTTATGGTCCAACTCTCACCTCCATACATGACTTCCAGAAAAACCATGGCTTTGACTCTATGGACCTTTGTTGGCAAAGTAATGTCTCTGCTTTTTAATACGCTGTCTAGGTTTGTCATGATTTTCTTTCCAAGGTGCAAGATCTGTGTATCTCAACATAAACAAGTACACTTCCAAAAAGCCATGGGTAAGTGGTGATCTTTTGTTAAAGATCAGCATCTTTAAGTGTTTAAGGTATCGATGTCTCACTCTGAAATGCTTGAAAACCAAAATAAAGTGGACAGATGCCGGCATGAGTAGATGAATAGATATATGATAAAACAAACACGATAAAATCTAAGTTGTAGTATCTCAGTGATATTTGTTTATGACTTTTTCACCTTTTCTATATTTGAAAAATAATGTTGAAAAAATAAATACCTAAAATGACAAGATGTTTAGCCATATACCACACACACACAAAAAATTCCCACTACTGGAAAACACTCCAGACTTAGGAGCATCCCACTGGTCATCAATGAACCCTTCATGAAAACAGTGCCAAATTCTGAACAAGGTGCAAAATATACTTTTGCTGAAAGTGAAGGTCACTAAGTCACATCTGACTCTTTGAGACCCCATGGACTACACAAGCCATGGAATTCTGCAGGTCAGAATACTGGGGTGGGTAGCCGTTCCGTTTCGTCTCCCAGAGAGAAGTGTGAACTGAGCAGGGCACACGTGTAGGCTGTGAGAGGCAGAATGTGATGGTGAACCAACATCCCAGAGCAATACCTTGTCCCCCAGCATGCCGTCATGAACAAACACGGGCTCTGGTCAGCCTCCTACATGATTACGTTCAAACAGCGAGCCACAGATCCCTTTATGGACACTTGGAGACCCTGCGAGTTGCAGCGACAATTGCTCTTTTACTGCTGCTGCTGGGTTTAGTGATGTTTCGTGTGGGCCTTGAACACAGAAAGGTTGAGGATGTCAACTTGGGGAGCTATGGTTTGAAGCCACTTGGAATTTGGAAATGTCTAAATGTTTCATGAAAGTTCTCCTCTCCCGCCTGAGGCGAGGAGTCGACTCACTGGGAAAGACCCTGATGCTGGGAAAGGAGAAGTGGGTGGCAGAGGATGAGGTGGTTGGATGGCATCACTGATGCAATGACATGAGTGTGAGCGAACTCTGGGAGGTGGTGAAGGACAGGGAAGCCTGGTGTGCTGCAGCCCATGGGGTCGCAAAGAGTCAGACATGACTGAGTGACTGGACAACAACTCCTTTCACACAGAACACAGTCTATTTCGCTCAAGCCTGATCCCTGCCTTGCGGGACCTGCCTATCCATTCATGGTTTGGCTGTAGCATCACCTTCCTCCAAGTCCCCACCCTCCCTCCAGCCTCACAGGATGGTTGACCCTCCCTTCCCACCACCATGCCTTCATATCAGAAGCTGTTGCTTATTTGTCTGAACATTTAGTTTATCGATCACATGGCATGGATTCCTCAGACTCAGTCTAGGGGTTAATGAGCCTTGTCTTCTTATCCATCCATGCATTCTCCCATAACCAACACACTAGGGACTTACCCCAATTCTCCACTGGATTATGAGTGTTTGGGAAAACCTGTCTCCAATCTTGCCCCCCATCCAGTCTATCTCATGGGGACAGAAAGGACTCTTCTCTCTTTCTCCTCCTCCTGCTTGTTGCTGATGCTCAGCTGCTAAGTCACTTCAGTCGTGTCCGACTCTGTGCGACCCCATAGAAGGCAGCCCACCAGGCTCCCCCGTCCCTGGGATTCTCCAGGCAAGAACACTGGAGTGGGTTGTCATTTCCTTCTCCAATGCATGAAAGTGAAAAGTGAAAGTGACTGCTTGCTACCTCCAAACAATACCTGCTTTCATGTTGACCTCTCTTTTCTAAGCTCACCCAGGGCAGGTAAGTAGTACTTAGGACAGTAGCCAGGATTCCACCTTGTAGCGGCCGGCTTCAAGCTCCTTCTCTTTGAAGCCCATTACCCTATGGGAAGAGGCAGGTCAAGGCCCTCCAAACTACTCAATCGCTTCCAAGGTCTACATGTGACTTCACGGATAAAGTGGGTTGAGTGACAGCCAGTTTCAGCTTGGGCAGAAGCAACAGGGCATGGTGTGTAGGATTCTAAACTCTGGATCCAGACCACCTGGGTTAAATCCTGGTTCTTACAGAGCCCCGGTGTGAGGTCCCTGCAACATGCAGCGAATGTTCACTGGCTCTGTTTTACATACGGCAGTGTATATGCTTCCATGCTGCTTTCTCCTCTTGTCTCACTCTCTCCTTCCTCCCCACCCCACCCCGCCCATCTCCATAAGTCTGTTCTCTTTGTCTGCGTCTCTGTTGCTGCCCTGAAAATAGGTTCATCACTACTATCTTTCTAGATTCCAAATATATGTGTTAAAATACAATATTGGTTTTTCTTCTCTTTCTGACTTACTTCACTCTGTATAATAGACTCTACGTTTATCCACCTCATTAGAACTGATTCAAATGCATTCCTTTTTATGGCTGAGTAATATTCCATTGCATATATGTACCAAGCTAGGTGGGACGTGGGAGGGAGGTTCAAGAGGGAGGGGACATATGTACTCCTATGGCTAATTCATGTTGATGTATGGCAGAAATGAAACCAATACTGTAAAGCAATGATCTTTCAATTAAAAAAATATAATTTTAAAATAAAAAAATCCTGTGTTTTTTCACGTGTCAGTTGGGCAGCCCTAGGGAAAACAGTCCAGCTTTCAGCCCCTCAGTTGCTTCATCTTTAAAATGGGGGTAACGGGAAGAGTAACAGTTTTTAAAGCTATTATAATAATGAAGCAGGTCTCTGCCAAGTCTTTTAAATTGTATCTGGTACACAATAACTATAAATAATTGTCTGCCAAACAAACATAAAAAGCACCATTTTCCAGTGGTAATAAACAGAATTCTGTCCTATAATCCCCACTGGGTTTGTGTACTTATTTTAGACCTGGTTGAGCATCCTTAGGGAAGGAGGAAGAAGCATCCCTCAGCTCCCTCCAACATCAGGACCCGCCCAGCTCCTGAACGCCCACAGCTCCATTCCCTCCAACTCTGAGGACCCATCTAGGCATTCAGTACAAGATTCCTGTGCCAGACACTTAAGGACACTCAGATAAGGTTTGCTGAACAGGACACAAAACTCAGGGGACACAAATGGTCCACCTAATCTATAACAGGACCCAACCACTATGCAATGTGAACATTTGAAAGAAGTAGGAAGAAAAAAAAAAAGCCCTACACAGAATGTTTGATCTTGATGAAATGTTGATACAAAACTAAGAGACACACATCGGTGTGACTTCAGAGGCAGCAACACTATAATCAGCAACTAAATTATGTGAAGCTGTTTCTTTATTCCTGTAATTTGATTGCAAATAAATCAATTTTGATTAGATTCAAAAATTACTGAACACGCACCTCAATGAGCTGTCAGGTCTTATCTGATAATGTAAACTTTACATGGGATCAGTGCTAATACTACCTGGAGCCCGTGGAGGAATCCTCACAACAATGGCAGACATCATTAAATGCTGAAAATGTAGAAACATAATTAAATTAGCTGATACTCATCACTCTCCTTCTATAGAGGCTCTAATTTAGTGCACTTGCAAATGTAATGAGGCTCTCTGGATTGAAAAATATAGTGGAAATAACAGAAACAAGATTACATTAATTGGAAGAGATACTGATAAGGCAGATTGCTCTGCATTTTTAAAACTTTTTTTTTTTTCTTTCTTGGAAAACTACATAGTTCTGAAAACCATGACAAGGCTGGTTTTCACCATAGTTGGAAAGAACTTAGGGAGCATCAGAGTAAGAAGGAAAGGCCAGAATGTTTTCTTAAAGTTCTAACAAAATGAGTTCACTCCAGAAATATCTGAAAAAGGAAAGAGTTCTTGACTTTGTGTCTGTTCTTTTAATTGGAACATAACTGCTTTACAATGTTATGTTAGTTTCTGCTGTACAACAAAGTGAATTAGCTACGCGTGAGTGTGTGCTAAGTCACTTCAGTCATGTCCAGCTCTTGGCAGTCCTACGGACTGTAGCCTGCCAGGCTCCTCTGTCCATGGGATTCTCCGGACACAAATACTGGAGTGGGTTGCCATGCTCTTCTCTAGGGGATCTTCCCAACCCAGAGATCTAGCTCATATCTCTTGTGTCTCCTGCATTGGCTGGTGGGTTCTTTACTACAAGCACCAGCATGGAAACCCTAAACCTACCACATGACACAGCAATGCCACTTCTGGGCATATACCCTGAGAAAAATGAAGTGGCTCAGTCATGTCTGACTCTTTGCAACCCCATGGACTGTAGCCTACCATGCTTCTCCGTCCATGGGATTTTCCAGGCAAGACTACTGGAGTGGGTTGCCATTTCCCTCTCCAAGGGATCTTCCCAACCCAGGGATCGAACCTGGGTCTCCCACATTGTAGGCAGACACTTTACCGTCTGAGCCACCAGGGAAGTCATACCCTGAGAAAATCATAATTCAAAAAGACACATGCACTCCAGTGTTCATTGTGTCCCTTTTTATAACTGGCAATTTGGCTCCAGGAATTCTTATGGGGCACAATTCTTATTGGGCACACACCCTCCACATATTCATTCATTCATTCAAATTATTACTTTTGTTGGCAAGTACCTACTATGTCTGTAATTATGGGGCTACAGGGGTAGAAAAAAAAAAAAAAAGCTGTTTTGGAAGCCTGTCTAGTGACTTGGCTTTCTGTACTTCTCACTTTCATACTTAATCCAATTGCAATTAAATAATTGATTTTGAAATTGTTTTTGTAATGCTTCCTTCTCTCTCTCACTACCCACTCAGAAGGTAATTTCTTAGAAGACAAGGCTGGTCCCTAGCAGGAGTGGTAGTAGGGGAGGGTCTTTTGTGGTGGTTTACATGGCACATGTTCCTTGGGTGTTTACTGAGTAAATAAAAGAATCTATTTAAAGTCACCCTCCCGGGCTTGACATTAGAATGGTGGGAGGGGGAGCTCTAGTATCCTTCTTCTCCTGACATGATTTCACAATTACCTGGAGAAGTTTTCAGTAACCTCAGGGAAAATATCACAAAACTTATTAACCCGCATCCAAAACCTATTTCCATTCACTTTCCTTTGAAAACCAGCTTCCCCGTGGCTACTCTGGAAATAAGAGATGGTCTTGGAAAAATCATTTGAAGCAACAACATCCTAACTGTCAAGGGACAGGACATCACTCTGAGCAGAACGAAAGTGAGTAGAAGGCAAGATGTTCAGCTCTGTTGATGGCTTTGTAAGAACTCCAGAAGATCCACTGTTTACTCGCCATCACCACTCACTTCAGAGCCCCCCGACAAATGTGATCAAGGGTACAGCCCTGCAAGAAACCCAGTCTCACCAAAACCAGACAAACAGGCAAGAACTCCAAGGAGGGAAGGCTATTTCCTTTGCTCTAAGAACTCTGAAGACATATTATAAAATCATCACTTAGAAAAGGAAAGGGAAAGTTGCTTAGTCGTGTCCGACTCTTCATGACCCCATGGACTATATAGTCCATGGAGTTTTCCAGGCCAGAATACTGGAGTGGGTAGCCTTTGCCTTCTCCAGGGGATCTTCCCAAACTAGGAATTGAACCCAGGTCTCCATTGTAGGTGGATTCTTAACCAGCTGAGTCACAAAGGAAGGGATCCTGTATTTCACTAACCCAAGGGTACTCCCCGGCTTCCTCTGTAGGAAAGTGTTAACCACATCAACCACCTGTGCCACCTATCTCCTCCCTCCCCTACCCCTGTGCAAGATGTGTTCACTTCCATGTTGCTGCTGCTGTTTGGTTGCTAAGTCGTGTCTGACTCTTTGTGACCCCATGGACTGTAGCCCACCAGGCTCCTCCATCCACGGGATTCTCCAGGCAAGAGTACTGGAGTGGGTTGCCATTTCCTTCTCCAGGGGATCTTCCCGACCCCTGGAGATTGAGCTCGGGTCTCCCACATTGTAGGCAGACGTGGTCTGAGCCACTGGGGAAGTCCCTACAAATATTTATTATATGATTATAATAAAATCATCCTGCATTTACTATGAGCCCTCAATCCAAAAACTAGTGATCTGATAAGAGGAAAGAGAGGGAGATTTGAGGCCAAGCGGCACACAGGGAAAACCACGTGACCAAGAGCAGAGACCAGAGTGGCGTGGCCACAAGCCAAGGAGAGCTGAGCTTCTGGTGGCTTGGGGAGTTGCACGGAAGGAATTCTTCATCAGGGCCCCCCAGACAAGCCCATCCTACAGACACCTTGCTTTCAGACTTCTGGCTTCTGGAATTGTGAGAGAATCAATTGCTCTTGCATAAGCCATGGGTTTGTGATAGTCTGTTAGAGCACCTTCGGGAAATTCATACAGTGGGTGGGTATGGGGTCTGGAGTTTCCAGGACATATACGGACAGCCTGGAGAAGAAAACCAACAAAGCTGCAGGCATCGGTGAGAAATGGGGAAGCGGGGCTTCATATGGCACCTGAGGTCAAGGCAGAGTCAAAAAGCCAGTGGCACCCTTCCACTCTTTGCTTTCAAGAACATGAGTAAACCCTTCCTGTTTCCCTGGCTTTTGTTCAAGCTGAGTTTAGTTAGAATTCTGTCTAGTGCAACCTAAAGAATCCTAGAGAAGCAGAAAGCCATATATTTAATGAAACAAGGTAATTGGGGAGCTGACTGAACAGTAACTGCTGTGGTTTCACACACTGGCCTGCAAGAAAAGGGGACACCACCAAGCCCTCCCCGCTTTCATGCAAAGCTTGGCATGGACAGCTGTTTAAAGAGTCAGACTAGACTGGACATTTCCCCTTGTATCAAGATATGCCAGCCAGAGTGATGGGGATGCTGACTCATTATCACAGAACCTGGAATTTAAATTAGAGTTGTTGTTGCAACAACAGTTCCAGACGGGCTGCCTCTCTGCTCAGGGAGAAGACATCAGAAGTTGTTTTTCCTTCCAGGCCAGAACACGTCCTTGGTCTCCTGTTAAGGGCCGTGCTCCTGTTAAGGGCCGTGCACGTTAAGAGTCTGGAAGTCACTGTAATTGGTATGCAACCCTGACCCTTGGGGAGCTCTTTATCACCACCTTCCTCTGTTCTCTGTGATTCCCCCAGGGATGATTAAGCTCCTCCCACGCCTTCTTTTCAGCCTCGGACTCTGGACTATAAATAACCGTCTCGCCTTCTCTGGGCTGTGTTCTCACCCTGTAACTCTGCTTGTGTGGATGGCTGGGCTCATTCCTCATCTAATGGGAGGGCAACAGCGAAGTAAACACAGCGTTCCAGGCAGTGAATTCTTCAGCAAGAAAAGCCAGATTCAGCCGCACCCAACACACAAAGAGGCTCCAAGCACATAGCCTTGGTGGATTCTGTTGAATGTTTTCCTTGAGCAGCAAGCTTTGTCACAAGTTGATGCTGTTTATTTTCCCCTTCTCTGGTGCCAACAGATGGCATTCAAGTGCTTGGGGGTGGAGATGAGGTTTTCTAGAAGCAAGTGCACATGAATTTGAACCCCATCTCTGCCATGCACTAGTTATGCATTCTTGGGCAAGTTATTTAATCTCTGTATTCTGATTCCCTTCTCTAAGAAATGAATATGTCCACATTACTTTCTCCAGAGGGTTGTGCGAGGATTAAAGAAAACAATCCACATTAAATGCTTAGCAGTAACATAATAAACCCTAGTTACTATGCTTGTGTATGGTCACTATTATGAAGGTGGGACTCTGGACAGAGGACTCTAATCCTTCCTCTGTTTCAGGGTCTTCTTCCATAAACAATAACAGTCTCTAACTCATACAATTACCGTGCACACTGAATGAGCTTACACCTGTTAAGTATTCAAAACAGTGTTCTAAGTAGATGTTCGGTAAATGGCATCAATTACAATCAATGGCTTTGTTGCTCTTGTTTTATTTTACTCAGGAATACACCTAATCGCATTCAGTGATCATTAAGCACTGCAATGGGCAGGTCTCCATGCAGGATGCCTGGAGAGAAGACAGATAGCCAGACCCAAATTATCTCTCTTCTTCTGTCCATGGAAACACATAAATATAACACTGGGATCACAAACGTTTAAGATACAGTGGAAGAAAAGGAGTGAGTGGAAATTCTGCCTCAGGCAGTAGAAAACATCACAAAAGTTGCTGCATTTGAGCCCAGTCTTGCATGACAATGAGGAAGTTTTCCAGATGGAAAGGAAAAACAAGGCAAGCAAGGCTCCCGGATGCTCACGCGAGACACTGACGAGAGCGAAAGCACAGAACAGGACACGGGGAGCAAACAGGTCTGCAAAGTTGCAAAGTGGCACGGAGGGATGCTTGAAAAGCCACCTGAATGTTTAGAAAGCTTTGTTTTGCCCTTACAGCTGCCCTGATGCCTTCCACGTCTCCATGTGACTTTCCGCCCCTATCTGAATCCAGGTCACCTCCTCAGGAGACATTCCCTGACCTTCCTAAGTAAAAGAGGACTCTATCACCCACTACCCGCGGCCACGGTTTATTTCCTCCAGCTGAGATTATGTAATGTTTCCGAGGGGCGTCTGTTTATGCACTGACTGCCTTCCCTCCTTCAGTTATAGGTTCCCTGAAAGTCAAACCTCGTCTGAGATGCATACTCATCCGGAGCAAATGGAACGCCTGAGGGGCCTTGAACAAATGCTTTTGAATGAACGGGTGCAAGACTGTTGTGACTCCTAACTGGAGGTTCATGCCTTCAGACTGGTCAACACCATCCAGGGAAAGGTGAGTTTCTGAGGCTTTCCAGACCTCGAAGGGAGGAAGATTGGATCCACCTCCACATTCTGGACATTAAAGGTTTCACATAAATCAATTCCAAACTTGACTTTTCCCGGTGGAAGGGCCCGATAGAGAGATGAGGTCAACTTGTCAATTCTAGGTTCAGGCTGTCACTTGTGATCTCCGTGTTTTTTTAACCCTCTTGCATCTGCTGGATACAGATGCTGCTGCTGCTGATGACAATGATGACGGCGATGAACATGATGGTGACGATGATGGAGATGATAGCGGTGAGGATGATGTTGATAATGAAGACGGTGATGATAATGATGGTGATGATGCTGATAAACATGATGATGATGCTGATAATGATGTTGTTGACAAAGAGACCCTTGGGAAAGGCTGAACCCCAAGATGGATAGACCCTCAAATCACTGCAGGAAAGGGAGCCAACTCCCTAGCCAACTTGGGCTAGGAGGAAATTGAAAAGAGAAAAAAAAAAAAAAAAACAACTTCTACTGCCTTTGAGTCATTAGCATGTATGGGGATGGGGCTCTATGGATGATTGCATAAGTTAAAAATAAATTTAAAACCTTCATAGTTATTTATTTAGCTGTGTCATATGGCTTGCAGAATTTTTGGTCCCTGACCAGAGATTGAACACAGGCTCTCAGCAATAAGAGCACGGAGTCCTAATCACTGGACTAATCACTTAATTCTCTAATAAACTTTTTAAAAGAATGTGAAATAGGGACACAAATATGCTTTAGTCATTGACTAACCAGGTGCCCAAAGAGGAGAAAGAAAAGTTAAGTACAGATAAAATGATGCAAACTTTGCTTCTGCAAAAAAGCCTGGCAATTTCCACAAAAGAGCCTCTAGTCAGGGATTGGGGCTCTGCCTTGAACTGCTGTTTAGGCTTCCACGTGGACAGCAGCCCCCCACCCCCCAACATTCCTCACAGAAAAATTGGGCAGTGTCCTCATCTCTATAGTGGTATTGAAAAATCAGGACTCAGCAGTAGGGCTATCATGTCAGGGGATTGGGAAAACTGACCCACAGAGAGTTCCTGGAACTAAGGGAGGTTATTGGATGGGGAGTGGGGGAAGGAGGGAGTCTCGCATCACTGAGGATTAGTGAGCAAGGGAATGCAGTTCCACATGCCAAGCAGACCGTACCTGTAAGAAGGGAAATGTGTTTGAGCTAGATCCATCTGCTGTGAATGGCACTGCTGATTCCTCACACGCGCGCCGACAGACCAAAGCTATAAGAAGAGACCTTCCAAGAAGGGGAAATCGGCACTTGGCCTGGTACCCTCCTGGACCCAGAGAGGGTTATGGAAAGCACAGGCATTTCATGGAGACGGAATTCTTTATTTTGAGGGAATGATGGCCTGTCTCATGGCCACACTTATTGGAAAGGAGGACCTCCGTTGAGGAGGCTTCTGAATTCTTAGCATGGATGAATGAAGTTCTAGTTGAAACGCACTGGGGAACTCTCTGAATCAAAAAAGTTCTTAATCTTTAATGGAGTAGAAAGTGCTATTTGCAGAAGGAAAAAAGAGTCACTAACAAAATACCTATATTGTCAATGTAAACTGTTTTTCATATGAGTCTGCCTTAAGCAAAGGAGCAGTTATCTTTAGGATACCATCCAAATGGTCCTTAGTCTGCAGCAGAGGGCTAGCACAACTTGCTGTGTGTCACATGATAATTCCTTGGACTGTTTGTGTCTGGGTCTCATCCCAAAATAATTGGATTGAGCAGTTGGTATCCAGATATCTGCATCTATATCTTTTTTTTTAAAGTATAGTTGATTTACAGTGTTTCAAGCATACAACAAAGTGATTCAGTTTATATATGTGTGTGTGTGTATATATAATCTCTTCTTTATCTACTCATTTGCTGATGAACACTTCGTCTGCTCCCATATCTTGGCTATTATAGACAGTATTGCCACAAACATTGGGGTACATGTATCTTGTTGAATTAGAGTTTTCATCTTTCCAGACATATGCCCAGGGGTGGGATTGCTGTATCATATGGTAAGTCCATTTTTAGTTTTTTAAAAAACTTTCATACTGTTCTCCACAGTGGCTATGCTGATTTACATTCCCACCAGCCGTGTAGAAGGGTTCCCATTTCTCCACACTCTCTGCAGCATTTATTCTTTGTAGACTTTTCTAAAAAGATTTTTTTGATGCAGGCCATTTTCAAAGTCTTTATTGCATTTGTTCCAATATTGCTTCTGTTTCATGTTTTGTCTTTTTGGCCTGGAGGCACATGGGATCCCAGATCCTTGACCAGGGATTGAACCCACACCCCTTTCATTGGAAGGCTAACTCCTAACCACTGGACTGCTAGGGAAGTCCTGTAGACTTTTTTGATGATGGCCATTCTGAATGGTGTGAGGTGATCCCGCATCATAGTTTGATTAGCATATCTCTAATAATTAGTGATGTTGAGCATCTTTCCATGTGCCTATTGGCCATCTGTGTGTTTTCTTTGGAAAACTGTCTATTTAGGTATTCTGCCCATTTTTAGGATTGGGTTATGGGTTTATTTAATAACAAGCCACATAAGTTGTTTGTATATTTTGGAAATCAATCCCATGTCATTGGCATCATGTGCAAGCGTGTTCTCCCATTTCATAGGCTGTCTTTTCATTCCAAAGGCTGTGCAAATATCTTCTTCCATCCTACTGTTCCCTTTGCTGTGCAGCAACTTTTAAGTTTAATTAAGTCCCATTAGTTTATTTTCACTTTTGTTTCCAGTTGAGATCTAGGAATCTATACCTTGTAACCGTCTGTTAATAGCAAAAAGATTTTTTGTTTTGAAGTCTTGATCCCCAGGACCTCAGAATGTGAATTTATTTGAAACAGCATCACTACAGATGTATTATCATTAGTCAAGAAGAGGTCATACTAGAGTAGGGTAGGTCCCCAATCCAGTCGGACTGGAGTACTGGTGTCCTTCTGAGAAAATGACCCTATGAAGACACTTGGTCATTTGGGGGACATGAAGAGAATCACATGAAGACAGAGGGTGAGATGGAAAGGATAGAAATAAATAAATAAATATGTATGTGTATATGTGTATATATATACATACATATATATATATATATACATACATACATATATATATATATATATATAAAATCAGAACTCTGCCATGACCCATCCATTTCATGGCAAATAGAAGGGGAAACAATGGAAACAGTGACAGGCTTTATTTTGGGGGGTTCCAAAAATCACTGCAGATGGTGACTGCAGCCATGAAATTAAGAGACTCCTTGGAAGAAAAGTCATGGCCAACCTAGACAGCATATTAAAAAACAGAGACATTACTTTACCAACAAAAGTCCACAGTCTAGTCAAAGCTATGGTTTTTCCAGTAGTCATGTATGGATGTGAGAGTTGGACTGTGAAGAAAGCTGAGCGCCGAAGAATTGATGCTTTTGAACTGTGGTGTTGGAGAAGACTCTTGAGACTCCCTTGGGCTGCAAGGAGATACAATAAGTCAATCCTAAAGGAAATCAGTACTGAATATTCATTGGAAGGACTGATGCTAAAGCTGAAACTCCAATACTTTGGCCACCTGATGTGAAGTACCGACTCACCAGAAAAGATCCTGATGCTGGGAAAGACTGAAGGTGGGAGTAGAAGGGAAGACAGACGATGAGATGGTTGGAGGGCATCACCAACTCAATGGACATGAATTTGAGTAAACTCCGGGAGTTGGTGATGGACAGGGAGGCCTGGTGTGCTACAGTCCATGTGGTCACAAAGAGTCGGACACGACTGAGTGACTGAACTGAACTGATTATATATATATATATATATATATGCCATGCTGCTGCTGCTGCTGCTAGGTCGCTTCAGTCGTGTCCGACTCTGTGTGACTCCATAGATGGCAGCCCACCAGGCTCCCCTATCCCTGGGATTCTCCAGGCAAGAGCACTGGAGTGGGTTGCCATTTCCTTCTCCAATGCGTGAAAGTGAAAAGTGAAAGTGAAATCGCTCAGTCATGTCCAACTCTTCGAGACCCCATGGACTGCAGCCCACCAGGCTCCTCTGTCCATGGGATTTTCCAGGCAAAAGTACTGGAGTGGGGTGCCATTGCCTTCTCCATATATGCTATAGGAACTTCAACCACCAGAAGCTAAGAGAAAGGACAGATTCTCCTTCAGAGAGCTTCCAAAAGGGACCCAACCTGCCAACACCTCAATCTTGGACTTCTGGCCTCTAGAACTGTGAGGGAACAAATTTCTATTGTTGAACAGCTCTAGGACACTAATTAATACAGTGTGTCACAAGCAACTGGTTTATCTAGCCCTGGTTAAAACAAACCAGATCCAGACAATAGGTCTGCTTTTCTTCTTTACAATCACTGTCTGCTTTCTGGGTAGATGTCCACATTCTTCACAAAAAATCCCATCCCCAGTAAGATTAATTCTTGACACTCGGCCTGATATTTCAAGACGGTTGGAAGGCAGGAAGCACACTCTACACAACACTTGTGTGTGTGTGTGTGTCTGTGTGTGTTTTCTCAGTCACTCAGCTGTATCCAACTCTTTGTGAAACGAAGCACTTAAAGAGAAAGTATTCTTCATATCTCCTGTGTTATTATTATCCAGGCAGCATATCCTTATATATATATATAGCAGGTGATTTGAAAGGCATCAGAAATGGTACTTCTTTCATTATCTAGAATGAACGTTTTCTGAATGACACTGTCTATAGAAAATATTATATTAGGGTGTTTGATATTTTTCAGTGAATCCTCAAAATATTATATGTTCATCATAAAATCCTCAAAAATAAAGACATTTACAGGGTAGAAAGTGAAAGTTATTTCTAAACCCATTTCCCAAAGGAAAACTCTGGTTAGTAATTGATGTACATTTTCCCCATGTTTTTAGAGTATCTTTACCTACTTACCTTCACATGGTGGAATTAGATGTCTACCCCATGTGCTTAAAAATGATCTAGTTTTTTATAGTATTAGATGTGCATGCATGCTAAGTAACTGAGTCGTGTCTGACTCTGTTCGACCTTGTGGGCTGTAGCACGCCAGGCTCCCCTGTCCATGGGGTTTTCCAGGCAAGAATACTGGAGTGGGTTGCCATGCCCTGCTCCAGGGGATCTCCCCGACCCAGGGATGAACACAAGTCTCTTGTGTCTCCTGCCTTGGCAGTGGTTCTTCACCACGAGAGCCACCGGGAAGCCACATTCTATCTAGCAACCACTAGAATTGTGTTACACAACTGTCATTGCATGATGAACCAAAATTCTTACATAGAAATGCTATTATTGTTTATGTCTCTTAGAGGCTGGTTTAACCTACCAACCACCTCACTTCGTGAAGAAGCTACTCTCTTTTGTGCCATGCATTACTCCACTGACTGTGTGTGTGTTATGAACTGGCCCCCACTGTGGACATTCCTGCGACATCATTCTCTGTCTTTCCCAAGTGGATGCTTGAAGCAGATGATTTTCCAAACTGAAAAAATCCTTTAGCAAAGATGACAACCAAACATACGACACATGGATGAGACACACCCAGCGGGGGAGCTCCTGGGAAGCCGATGCTGACGGCGGCCTTGTGGGGGACCCCGACAGCAAGTGTGATGCCTGTGGGTTAACGCACATGCCCCACAAGAGTGGATTATTAATCAGGCCTGACAACTCCTGTGTCGGGGTATTTCTCTTGTGAATTCTTAAACACGCACAGATGTTGGGGCCCGACCCGCCTCTGATCTCCATGCTCACGGACCATACGCGGGCTTGGTTTGTCAAACTGAGTTTTGTAATCTGGGCCTTTGGTTTTTAAGGAAACATGCCTCTGGAATGAAGACATGTTTTAAATATCTAGGACATTAATTGCAAGACTGAGTGACTAAGACTTTGCCTTTTGTATAAATCTAAATGCTGTAAGTGTAAAATTAATCCAAAATAAAGGTCTATTAAATGTTAAAAATATGAGCACATTCCTACCATTGATAATGCTATGCTGTGCACTGTGCTTAGTCGCTCAGTCGTGTCTGACTCTTTGTGACTCCAAGGACTGTAGCCCACCAGGCTCCTCTGTCCACGAGATTTTCCAGGCAAGAATACTGGAGTGGGTTTCCATTTCCTTCTCCAGGGGATCTTCCCAGGCCGGGGATTGTACTTGTGTCTCCTGCACTGGCAGACAGATTCTTTACCACTGAGCCACCTGAGAAGCCCTTTATACAAGGGGCAAGTGCTTTTTCAGAGGTAGCTATTAAGGCAATGAAGGAAGCAGAAAGTATTCTAAGCATTTTGTTTGTGTGTTTGCTTGCAGGCTGTGCCATGGCATGTGGGATCTTAGTTTCCTGACCAGGGATTGAATCAGTGCCCTGTGCATTGGAAGCAAAGCATCTTAACCACCGGACCACCAGGGAAGTCCCATTCGAGGCTTTCTAAACATAAGGAATTTAACTCAAGGGATTAAAAAAAGTTGAGAACCCAAAGAAGGGATGGTGAAAGAACCCAGAACCGGAAGCCTTCAAAGCAGCCACAACCCTTAAAATTGAAGGCTATGGGAAAAGGGGGTGTTTTTAGAGCTCAGGAACCAGGGCCACCTGCCATGGTGGACACTGCCCACTGGGGCTGAGACTACAGCGAAGGATGCTGACGGAGGATCTGGAGAGGCCCCAAGAAGCAGAGAGAGGCAAAAGTAAGCCCTGACTTCTCCTAAACTCAAGTCTTCCACGTATGTCTCCCACTGGCTAAATGCACACAGAAGCCAAAGGCAAGGTGCCCCAACAATCAGCCTCCCCTGAGAGAGCAGCCAGAGCAGAGGAAGAGAGCAGACGGCCCTGAGTGTCCTCGGCGGTTTTCTGGAACAGTGGGGCATGCTTATGCAAAGCCACGGTCTTTGCAGCTCACACGGTAAAGAATCTGCCTGCTTTGATCCCTGGGTCGGGAAGATCCCCTGGAGGAGGGCATGGCAACCCACTCCAGTGTTCTTGCCTGGAGAATCCCATGGACAGAGGAGCCTGGCAGGCTACAGTCCATGGGGTTGCAAAGAGTCAGATACGACTGAGACTGAACACACACACACACACACACACACACACACACACACACACACACATGCTCCTTGCAGAGTCTTGTGTTATGAAACAGGATGCTAATGTGTGAGTACTAGAATCAAGAGTGGACAGGGAGCTCTGACACACTAAGGGGTCAAAAATGGATGGGGCTCATACTCAGGTAGATGAAAACTAACAAAGCCCTTTATAACCTCCCCTTTTTTGCTTCTGAGGAATTAATAGGAAAATCTTATTCTGTAATAACCTACACTCTGTTATAATTTGGCATTAAGTATATCTATGCACCAGCTAAGAAGAAAGTAGCTTCGGTGCAAATGAAGACCATATATTATGGTCTACCATGTATTATGATAAATTATGAATGGAACGAGTATATTTAAGAACCTATTTCTAAAAGAACCACTTGGCAGTAATTCATAAGCAGTGTATGCCCAGGACATTTTTTTTTCCTATTCCTCAAAGCAGAAGACACAAAGCCATAGACACTGATGATGTTGCTATTGTGATCGTTAGGAGGTAAAATGCTGAGTGATGTGACCTCTTGGCAGTTTGATTTATTAACATGTCTTCACATACATGAAACTTGTCCGGATGAATCTATAAAAACTATAATGTCAATATTTCACTCATCCCGATGAATCTCTCCCATATGAGTACATACTTTATTCATCATTAGGAATGACTTTTGTGCCATAAATGTAAAGCCTAACTGGTTAAAATTTATCTTTGAGTGAAATTGCTTCTCAGTGGTTTCTTTAAAAAGTTGAGGTCTTAATGAATAAAATCTCATTAGTGTGTTGGTCACTCAGTCATGTCCAACTCTTTGCGACCCCATGGACTGTAGCCCACCAGGCTCCTCTGTCCATGGGATTCTCCAGGCAAGTATATTGGAGTGGGTTGCCATGCCCTTCTCCAGGTGATCTTCCTGACCCAGGGATCGAAGTTGTGTCTCTCACATTGTAGGCAGATTCTTCACCATCTGAGCCACCAGGGAAGCCCTGAATAAGATCTCAATCACATTTTAAAATGAACACTGGAAAGTTAAATATTGATATGGCCTCTTTGGAATCATCATTTAGTCTCATGCAGCCCAGTGAGCTCCAGACTTTGAGTCAACATGAAGCTCAAGTCAAACCCCATCTATCTCCATGTCTCTTTTGTTTCTATCTGGCCTTTCCCCCTTCATCATCATTGTTGGCATAACACAGGGGATTGTCCATGAAGAAAAGGACCACTTCACCAAATCAGTGAATCTCTGAACTGAGTAAATTCATGCTAGGATAGACAAACCCAGATAATCCAGCTAAGGTTGCAGCCCCCAGCCTTTTGGGCACCAGTGACCTATTTTTCCATGGATGGGGGTGTGGGGATGGTTTGGGGCTGATTCTCATAAGATGCTCACAACCTAGATCCCTTGCATGCGCAGTTCACAACAGGGTGTGCGCTCTTATGAGAATCTATCTAATGCCACCAAGTGATCTCACAGGTCAGGTGGTAATGAATGTGAGCAATGGGGAGCAGATGGAAATACAGAAGAAGCTTCATTCGTGCACTCACCCACTGCTCACTTCCTGCTGTGTGACCTGGTTCCTAATAGGCCATGGACCTGTATCAGTCCATGCCCTGGGAGTTGGGGAACCCTGAGCTAAAGTAATTAGCAAAGTTGCTTTTTAAAAGAAGGAAATGCTTTTATTATTATTTTTTTTTCAAAAATAATCTTCAACATCAGCATCTCTGTCTTCAGGACGCTATGTACCGGCCATGATGCTAAGAACTTTACCTACATATTCTTACTAAATCCAAAATCACTCTATGAGGTGGCTGTGAGAGGTGGAATAATGTCCCAACCCCAAGATGTCCATGTCACAATCCTCAGAACCTGTGAAGATGTCAAAGGGGGAATCGGGTAGCAAATGGAACTACAATTGCCAGTCAGCTGACCTTGAAATAGTGTGTGTGTGTGTGTGGGGGGGTTATTCTGGGTTATCAAGTGGTCTTGAGGTACTCTTAAGGGTCTCTGAAGAGAAAAGGGAAGTAGGGTAGTGTCATAGTGATGCGACTGAGAAAAACTGATTTGGTCATTCATTGCTTTGAAGATGAGGAGGAGCCACGAGCCAAGGGCTTCAGGCATCCTCCAAAAGTTGGAAACAACCAGAATATGGGGACTTCCTGGTGGTCCAGGGGTTAAGAATCCACCCTGCAATGCAGGGGATGTGGGTGTGATCCCTGGTCAGGGAACTAAGATCCCACATGCCATGGGGCAGCTAAGCCTGAGCGCAGCAACTACTGAGCCCAAGTCCCAGAACAAAAGATTCAGGAGAATGCAACAAAGGTCCCGAGTGCTGCAGCAAAGGCTCAACACAGCTAAAGAAACACGGCAAGGTGTGGATTCCCCCCGACAGCTTCAAGAAAGAAAAGCAACCTGCCAACACCTTGAGTTTAGCCCACAGAGATAAATTTTGGACTTCGGCCCTTCAGAACTGTAAGATGCTGAATTTTTGTTGTGTCACGTGATCATTAGTCACAGCAGCAATTATGAACTAGAACAGGGGAGGGCTACTATGCCCATTTTGCAGATGAGAGAACAAATATATACCAAAACAAATAAAAAACAGTAACAATAACACTGAGATTTAAACCAAAATCTTTCTATGCCCAAAATATGTATTTTATGTAAAAAAGTCATTATATTGCTTCACCTTGAAATATTTCACTTAACTTAGATATGTAGCATTGATTATAGTACAAGTCAAAGTCACCATAAAAAGAATGGGCTGATTATCCATCCCCCTCCCCCCAAAAAAAGCAAACTTAAATTAAGTCTAGGAAAATGTGAGTTAAGAAAGTGAGCAGTGATTGATGAAATAATATTTCTTGAGCATCTACAGTTTCGGGTCCTTTCTATACATTGTCTCATTAAATTCTCTCAAAATCCTGTATAGTGATGATGATTTTTCAACTTAGAAGATGATAAATCTTAGAAAAGATATATCACTCGCCCAAGCTCATGTGGTAAGTGGCAGAGCTGGGGTTTTCAGTCCAGCTTATTTTATTTCTCCCTCTCCAGGTCTGCATTGGCTCTATATCAGCATGTTGTCAATTCCAGAAGCAAGGATGCTTGTAGACAATGATAACTCAGAAATCTAAACGAGTATATAAGATAACTTAAGTATGCTCTCCCCATCCTATGACAGCTCATTAGTAGGTGAAACAGGATTATTTTTGGTCTTTGCTGTTTTCAGTAAATTTTGGAACCTTATCCTGCATGCAAAACCCATAAAAATCTGAAATAAATATCTGGGCCTTATTTGTGCACACACATAGGTACACAGACACAAAACAAGAAGAGACAGGAAGAAAGAGAGGAAGGAAGAATTCTGGAAGAGAGAGGGAGGGAGAAATGTTGGGGGGTTAAGAGAGATAGAACTGGTTCCTAATTGCTTACCACGACTGGGAAATGTTTATCTGATGATAGTAACATGTTAAATGAATTATTATATACTAATGCGTAATTTCCAAGGATCTGCATATCAAAGCTAAGACTCCCATCTCATTGTAACTGTGTGTGCGTTAGTCACTCAGTCATGTCTTTGCGAGCCCATGGACTGTGGTCAGCCAGACTCCTCCGTCCATGGAATTCCCCAGGCAAGCATACTGGCATGGGTTGCCATTCCTTCTCCAGGGGATCTTCCCGACTTGGGGATCAAACATGGTTAAGGTAAGGTGAAGTCACTTCAGTCGTGTCCGACTCTGTGCGACCCCATAGACGGCAGCCCATCAGGCTCCCCCATCCCTGGGATTCTCCAGGCAAGAACACTGGAGTGTGTTGCTGGCAGATTCTTTACCATCTGAGCCACCAGGGAAGCCCATGTACACAATTGTTTATTAATTATTGCTGCAATTAAACAGAATTGTTTCTGGGAGATTCAGAGTCTATTCCAATGTCTTTCCACTAGTCACCGAATGCTATGTCAGATGGGTGCTGGACAGGCCACTACAGATTCCCTGGGGAGCCTGCCAAAAATGCAGAGTCCCGAGTTCCACTCTTAGGGATTAAGATTCAGCAGGTCTGGGATGCAGTGACCTGAGACAGACTTTAAAATGTTCAGTCAGTGTTGCCATGTGGTACCCTAGAGTCGTCAGGATGACAATTTGCCTGGAAGTGTGAATTCTTGGAATAGAGGGCTTTCTGATGCATTGGTATGCAAGGAATGTCAGAAGTCATGCTTTACATAATCCCCATTTCAGGCTCTGTTTACCTCTCTAAGCCTCTGCCTATTCCTTCTCCCCAACACTTGTATTACCGTGTTACCAGAAATACACTTAGCATTATAAGATGCACAAGCAAGAAAAAGAAATTCACTCCAATGACAAATCCATTGAATGACTGCATTTGGGCAAAGTGCTGTCACTTTGATTTCCCTCTTGAGGGCTTACTGATGATGGTAAACTCAAAGCATCTAAAAAATGACATGACCACAGTGCGAGATCAGGTTCACAGTCTGCACTTGACAATATCATCAGTAAATAAAGTGGAAACCCAACCTGTACGTACAACAGGGGAAACAACGCCAGAAGGCTAACTGTAAGAGCTAATACTAGTCATGATAGGAAGACGAAATTGGGGGTGTTATTTTCTCTATTCTTTATTTTCCTAATTGGACGAATTGACTATATTATGAAATGACCTGTGCATTTTTAAAAGGCGATCCACTCATTTCTTTGGCAGGGACATCACTCTTAAGTGCATAATAAATGGCAAAGAAGAACGAGTTATAGAATCTTGGGATCCCATATTCTCATCAAACTTTAGAATCCTATAGGCCTTAGAATTTTAAGTGTGTGTGTGTGTGTGTGTGTGTATAATAAAATATTGAAAGTGTCTGAAGCAACTCCAGAATTCATATCATTTCATCTCTACTTCCTAATTAATTTGTACCACTAAAAATTAAGAATACTTTTTACATGGTCAAAACACGATCATCAATAGTTAGAGAGTTTGGGATCGACATGTACACACTGCTATATTTAAAATGGATAAGCAACAAGGACCTACTGTATAGCACAGGGAACTCTGCTCAATGTTATGGGGAAGTCTGGATGAGAAAGGAGTTTGGGAAAGAATGGATGCATGCACTTTTATGTATGGCTGAGTCCCCATCCCTGTTTGCCCAAAACTGTCACAACTTTGTTAATCAGCTATACTCCAACATAAAAAATGAAAAGTTAAAAATCTTACCATCTTAAAAAAAAATGCTATCAGCAGACATGATAGAATCAGTGACAAGATTCATAGAATTTGGGGAAATAAAAGCCACTTTACAGATCATCTTGTCCTTTGGTCATTTCTAGTCCATACAATTTTTTTTGGTAAGGTTTTCTGTGGTTATTTCAGTGACTCCAAAAAGCTGGCATGGAAAGGTGGGGGAAGTGTGTGTACAAATAGCAAGGAATGGGGACAGAAGTAGATGGATCTGAGAGAGGAGCTTTCAAGGGCTCACAGGGGCCAACAGGGGCTCCCAGTGTTTCCAGAGCAGGGCTGCAAATTTATAAGACCAGAGACAGCTGAACAAAGCCTCCTATTTGGCTGGAGAAACCCCAAGGCTCAGAGATGAAAAGGAGAGAAAGGGAAGAAGCTCCAGACTTCCCTGAAGAGCCCACTTGCTCGGGAGAGGGAAAGCAATCAGGAAGTTGGAGATCCGAACCTTCCAGAAGGGACACATGGCAAATGACGTGAAAGGCACATCTGTTCGGGTCTATCGAATGCCCCAGAAGGACAAGAAATGAGACGTGCAGTCCATTATCCAGGTGTGAGCCCTAAAATCAGGGTCATCTTGATGTCCAGCAATCAGAGTCCAGATGGCCGGACGGATGGGAAAGAGGTGGGGAGAAGGGGATCTTGGCTGCTCACACTGCTTCCAGCCCGGGGGTTCTTAACCCCGCTGTATGTCACAGCCACCAGGGGGGTTGTAACCAGTCCTGATGCCCAGGACCCACTCCGAGAGACTCGGATGCATTTGGTCTGGAGGCAGGCTGAATGAAACACTGTTTTTTTTTTTTTAAAAAAAGCTCTCCAGATGATTCCAATGTGTGTGAATGTTGAGAAACACAGGTCTAACTGTGAGAGCAAGGATCTTAAGTTAAGGTCCATAGTCATCTCACAGATTTTGTTTTGTTTTGTTTTGTTTTTTTTTTTGGCTTTTTTTGTAGGAGGCAATGGGTTTCAGACTGGAGTTTTTAAATTGATTCCTTTAAAAATTAGTATTAGAAAACGGAGATGTTTCATATGAAAATCCAATTTCTAGGTCCTCTTGAAAGAAATCAGAAGCTTTGACAATTTGGGGCTGCATTCCCAGGTAACACAGCCCCTTTAAATGGCTGTGTTCTGCCCTGAGCTTAGTCCTGGGACACTGGAGTCTGTGACGCTTATTCAAAGATGCTGTGATTCAAATCTTCCCAGGCACACCCTTTAGATAATCCCAGGTTGAAACAATAATTCAACTCAGACCACAATGGTAAGGATGATTTTCCATTTCCAACTCTTTTATTTTTTGCCACTAGTATGAAGACTAGAGTATGAGGCTAAGTAAACACTTAATGAAATAAATGAAATGGTGCACTGGAAACAACACCCACCAGTCTGCATGCACAGTCACTCAGTCGTGTCCAGCTCTTTGTGGCCCCATGGACGGTGGCCCACCAGGCTCCCATGTCCACGGGATTCTCCAGGCAAGAACACTGAAATGGGTAGCCACTTCATTCGCCAGGAGATCTTCCCGACCCAGGGATCAAACCTGTGTCTTCTGTGGTTTCTGCATTGGTAAGCAGATTCTTTACCACTGAGCCACCTGGGAAGTGCACGAAATGGTGAGGCCCCTTTTTCACTCATGTGTGTTGATGATGAGAAGGGCACTGGCTTGAGTCAGGATTTCCAGTATACAGCTCTGGTTTTCTGCTTTTTAGTCACACCGATTTAAACAAGAATCTTAACCACCCCAGGCTTCAGTGATTTTATACACATATTACAGGGTGTGGGCTTCAGTTGTCTTTTTTCCTAAACTTTGACAATTTTCTAAGCGCTGAATGATGGCAACAGAAGCCCACGGACGAGAGAGAGCAGTGAGCGGAAATAGAGCAATGCATTCCCAGCTCCCCTCAAGAGTGGTCGTGGTTCACGGATGAACATATGAGCTGTCCATGCATCGCTGAGTCCCTGACCACCTTGGAGAGAAGCCACCGGAAGGTAATGGGAGCAGCTTCTCCCAGGAGTCCTGGCCTGGCCTCCCAGCATCATGCACACGCCCCTGCAGGTGGCCTTCCTGCAAGAACATCCTGGCACCTCGCGGGTCAGCACAGGCTGATCGGCTTCCCTGCCGGCTCGAAGTCTAACCACCAAATCATCTGATGCATCTGACCTTCCCTTTCTGTTCTAGAGCGAGCGCTCCGGATTCCGACAAATAAACAGTTTGCTCTTGTTGTTCTAAAACAGCTCAGGACAAAAAAACACAGACAAGAAAAAAAAGAAAAAAAAAGGCACACTGGACGTTATCAAAATTTACAAGGTTTTCGCATCAAAGGACATTAAGGACAGACTGAGAAAGCAATCACAGAATGGGAGGGAATATCCGCCAGTCATATATCTGGTAGGGGATTGAGAACCAGAAAACAGAAAGAACTCCTAAAACTCAACACCCAGCAGCAAGTCCAGTTGAAAAATGGACAAAGGATTTGAATAGGTATTACACACACACACACACACACAAATATATTTAAATTTATTTAGTTTTGTCTGTGCTGGGTCTTCATTGCTGAGTGGGCTTTTTCTAGCAGGGGTTACTCTCTAGTTGAGGTGCGTGGACCTCTAATGACGGCGGCTTCTATCGTTCGGAGCACAGGCTCTATAGTTGGAAGCAAGGGCTTCAGCAGTTATGGCTCCAGGGCTCTACAGCACAGGCTCAGTAGTTGTGGCACGTGGGCTTTCTTCCCGGATCAGGGATTCAATTGGTGTCTCCTGCATTGGCAGGTGGATTCTTTACACTGAGCCACCAGAAATTGCAAGTGAAAGTGAAAGTCGCTCAGTCGTGTCTGACTCTTTGAGACCCCGTGGACTGTAGTCCATGGAATTCTCCAGGCCAGAATACTGGAATGGGTAGCCTTTCCCTTCTCCAGGGGATCTTCCCAACCCAGGGATAGAAGCCAGGTCTCCCGCATTGCAGGTGGATTCTTTACCAACTGAGTTATCAGGGAAGCCCAGTGAGCCACCAGAGAAGCCCTTAATAGGTATTTCTCCCAAGAAAATACACAAATGTCTAACAAATTGAAAATGAATAGTGGAGAGAAATGGAATTCGATCCTCTCCTCCTGTGTGGATCCACTCCTAGATTCCCTATCCCTCACCTAAAGAGAGACTAGCTATTTACCTGAAAGGTCTAGGTTAAGGATCTGACTAGCTGGCAAGGTCGCTGTGCCTTTTTTTTTTTTTTAAACTTCTGTTTTATGGATTTCCCTGGTGGCTCAGATGATAAAGAATCCACCTGCAATGCCAGAGATCTGGCTTTGATCCCTAGATCAGGAAGATCCCCTGGAGGAGGGCATGGCAACCTACTCCAGTGTTCTTGCCTGGAGAATTCCACGGACAGAGTTATATTGGACTACAGCTGATTAGCATTGTCTTTGTTTCAGGTTTACAAGCAAAGTGATTCAGTCATACATATACATGTATCTATTCTTTTTCAAATTCTTTTCCCATTTGTTGTCAGTTGCTGTGGTTCAGTTGCTCAGTCACGTCCAACACTTTGTGACCCCACCTTGGACTGCAGCACGCCAGGCTTCCCTGTCCTTCACCATCCCCTGGAGTTTGCTCAGAGGCATGTCCATTGTGTTGGTGGTGCCATCCAACCATGTCATCTTCTGTCGCCCCCTTCTCCTCCTACATAATATTGAGAAGCATTCCCTGTGCTATACAGTAGGTCCTATTGGTTATCAATTGCATATACAACAAGGTCACCATCCTTTAAAAATCACCATCCTTGGCCCTGTCCTCTCTAACATGCTCGGCTTGGGTCAAACCCAGCATTGTCATTTCCACTGTCTCTTGTCTCCAACAAATATATCCAAGAGGGCACATTAAGATGCGGCCACGTTTACAAAACTGATCTCATTGCCCTGTGCATACACCTGTGATGTGCCTTCGTGTCCCATCCAGAGGCTCAGACTGGGGATGAGAGGAAGACTAAAAACATCCTCTTAAAGCTCTGTACCAGATCCGACTTCGAGGATGGAGTGCTGGCAAAAGTACCGACAGAATGTTCCTAAGATCCCTATGCTAGTATTTCTCCCCACGTCTGGAATTCCCTGCAAGGGAGGAAGGGAAACGCCAAAGACTGACTCATGACTGTCTGGCTAACAGAAGCACCAAAACTCTCACCTTGGTCTCCAGGAAACAAGAAGCTCTCACAAAAGCCCATCAGAGTGGGTACCCCCGAAGTAGCTTAAATGCTACAGACCCCTCTTGCAAATGATAACCCAGGTTGGAATCCTATCCTGACTCAATTCTTATTCAGCTAAAATGATTCCTCCATTTCATAATCATAAAAAAAAATGCTAAATTGGATCTCTAATTCCTTTCTTTTCTTCAATTTAAAGCACAAAGTCTTCAGAATTGGGCTAAAGGGGTTATTTAAATCCCTAAGCTGTTGCTACTCTATAATTTCTGGTCTGACACAAAAGTTTTAAAACATTTTTTTCCCCCTTTCATTCCTCTACTTTCAATGCCCTTTCTCGGGGAGTAACTACAGCTCTGACTATAATCACGTTGAAGAGGCTATATTTTTACACATTTCTCTGATTCAGAGCATTACCCAAGGGACTTTGTTTAGTCTTATTAGAGGCTTTTTCAAAGATCTAATTCCCCAGTTAATAGCCTCAGGTATAATTCACAAGGGTGGCATTTAAGATCCCCCTGAAGGGATTTTTTTTTCTCCTTTCTTTCTCACACCATCTGTGTCCTTGATCCAGATAAAAGGATATAATCTTGCTTGTTACTTGTATTGTCTGTCTGCAACGATGAATGTTTCATAACGGGGCTGTTTCTTAAATGGTAAATCTATAAACTTGTAATTCTCTCAGACCAAGATCTTTAGGTAGACTCAGATGCGTCCTATTCCATGTCCCGGCTCCGATTTCCCCAGAACTGATGACAGGTTTGTAAGTAATATTAACTGTCTTTTGTAGTAAATTACATCTTGTAATCACCGCGGTGTTCGTCTCTGGCCAGAGCAGTTATCAGTTGAAGCAAATGAAGGGTTTGGAGGCTTCACTATCTGTTTCCTTTCAGAATGCCAGAAGTCCTCTATAAACATGAGTGTGCGGGACGAGAGGTCATCTTTTGAAAGCTATAATAAAACATGATTGTAACAGGACATGTGACAGGCTGCTTAGCAGAGCAGCCGCCTGCCGGGGGCTCAGCTGGACCACAGTGCCAGCGGGGAGGGGCGTGGGCAGGAGGGAGAAGAAAGGCTCCGGAGTTCTATCTGCTGGGTGTCCTATTCGACACTCCATCATTAATTTTCAGGAAAATTTATCCTGGAGAGGAACTGAAAAATAACCAGTCTGTGTCCCACCAACTTGGGTCATGGATTTGGAGTGAGATGAGAAAAATGAGACCAGAGACCCAAGGAAGGGACCCCAAAACCCCTTTCTTGATTGTTCCAACTCCTCACCAATGACGACCAGGTGTTGGACGTGTAGGGAGAAGACGATGGTACAATAACATTTTGCGTACGCTGCTATGCGCCTGGGTTGCGTTCAACACTGGGCTTGCATTCTCTTAGTCAATGTCACTGCTTGACGCTTGGTGACACTAATTAAACACCAACTGCATGCTAGGTACTCATCTAGTTATGAGTGTCAACGCACCGAATGCTTGCTGCTCTGGAAGCTGAGGGTTCTTGTCACTTGCATCTGAAAAACGCAGATATGAGAATTAAGTTGAAGCACCTGCTCAGGATGACCTAGCAAGGAGGTGGGCAGCTGGATTCAAACCTGTACAGACCAGCTCTTAGCCACCCTGTCATTCTGCCACTGAGGCGCACTAGTAATGTGTCCAGCATGCTTGCTCAGTCATGTCCGACTCTTTGCGACCCCATGACTGTAGCCCGCTAGACCCCTCTGTCCATGGGATTCTCCAGGCAAGAATACCGAACTGGGGTGCTGTTTCCTACTCCAGGGGATCTTCTTAACCCAGGGATGGAACCCACATCTCTTGCATCTCCTGCATTTGCAGGCAGATTCTTTTTCCTCTAGCACCACCTGGAAAGCCCAGTGATTTGTTAGGGGGTGTTACAGACTGCATGTTTGTGTCACCCGACCAAATGCATGTGTTATAGACATAACCCACAATGCGCAGGTATCAGGGGGTGGGGCCTTTGGGAGGTGATCAGGTCATAAGGGCAGAGCCCTCATAATTGGGATTCAGTTCAGTTCAGTCGCTCAGTCGTGTCCGACTCTTTGTGACCCCATGAATCGCAGCACGCCGGGCCTCCCTGTCCATCACCGATCGGGGCCTTACAAAAGAGAACCCAAAGAGCTCGCTTGCTGCTTTACACCAAGTGAGGACACAGTGATGGAGGCTAAGAAGATGGAGTTTATGAATCAGAAACGGGAACCTCCAGACATCAGATCTGCCTGTGTCTTGATCTTGGACATCCGGCCTCCAGAACTGTGAGAAATAAATTGCTGTTTATAAGCTACTCTCTGTAGCATTTTTGTTATACCAGCACCAGTGGACTAAGACAAAAGGATACTATGAGTGAGTGAAGTTGCTCAGTCGTGTCCGACTCTTTGCAACCCTATGGACTGTAGCCCACCAGGCTCCTCTGTCCATGGGATTTTCCAGGCAAGAGTACTGGAGTGGGTTGCCGTTTCCTTCTCCAGGGGATCTTCCTGACCCAGGGATTGAACCTCAGTCTCCCGCATTGTAGGCAGACACTTTACCATCTGAGCCACAAGGAAGTCAAAGATTACCATGATAAGCATCATTTAGAAAGGAAAAAGCTGAGTCTTTGCAGGTAATAGGTGGGAGGCAGCCCCCTGCTGGATGGAGGGTGGAAGTGCCTAACCCCGAGGCACTCCCAGCTCATGAGTATCTGAGCCTTTTATGTACGTTGCTTAGTACTTCTTGTGTATAAAGGTGTCTGTGTATTAAGGTTCCTTGTTATTCCAAGGGAAGCAGGGGATTCCGAGATGGATGGTATACATCCCCAGAGGACTTTAACTCACAAGCAAGGAAAAGTCTGAACTTGGGAAATATTTGGGGATGACCTCGATTAGCTTGAGGTCATTGAAACTCAAATTCTGCTTCTAGAAGAAGATGCTAAATCTATACCCTGGGTCACAATTCCATAAATATACACAACCATTAGAGGAACCGTGGCTTATCGGCACATTTAAAATGGATTTTACAAATGCAGAGTTGCTTTAGTTAAACTTCTGTAGAGCAGCCCTTGGACAGCAAGGGGATCAAAACAGTCAATCCTAAAGGAAATCAACCTTGAAAATTCATTGGACAGACTAATGCTGAAGCTGAAGCTCCAATACTTTAGCCACCTGATGCGAAGAGCTGACTCATTAGAAAAGACCCTGATGCTGGGAAAGATTGAGAGCAGGAGGAGAAGGGGGCGACATGATTGGATGGCATCACTGACTCGATTGACATGAGTTTGAGCAAACTCCAGGAAATAGTGAAGGACAGGGAAGAATGGTGTGCTGCAGCCCGTGGGGTCACAGAGCATCAGACACAACTTAGCAAGTGAATAACAACATAAAGAGCTGAGCACAGAAAGCTGAAGGCTCATGACGGAGATTCCTGAATCACCACCCTGTTACCTCCCTGTTACCAGTCACACACCCTACAGAACTCCCCCAAACTTCTGCCTCTAAAACCTCTTCCATCAAACTGTAGGGAAGTTCAGGTCTTTGGAGCACAAGCCACCCGTTTCTCTTGCTCAACCTTTGCAATAATCTTTTCTCTGCTCCAAACTCCAACATTTTGGCTTTTTGATCTCACTGTGTGTTGTGTGCAAACCTGGGTTCAACATTCCGAGGAAGATTTCACCCTATATACATAAATATAATAAACATAATCATACATTTGTCTTTCTTTTATAGTGGAATTTTTTCTTTTGACACTGCTGCTGCTGCTGCTGCTAAGTCGCTTCAGTTGTGTCCGACTCTGAGCGATCCCATAGACGGCAGCCCACCAGGCTCCCCATCCCTAGGATTCTCCAGGTAAGAACACTGGAGTGGGTTGCCATCTCCTTCTCCAACGCATGAAAGTGAAGTCATTCAGTTGTGTCCGACTCTCAGCAACCCCATGGACTGCAGCCTACCAGGCTCCTCCGTCCATGGGACTTTCCAGGCAAGAGTACTGGAGTGGGGTGCCACTAAATATTCCTAAAAACCATCATTCTGAATGCCACATACTGTTTGATTTCATGCATACATCATAATTTATTTAGCATGCTCCTTTTTATCATTTAAGGTATTTCTCATTTTTTTGCCATTATGCTTAATCCTGGGTTAATCATCTTTGTATTTACATGTCTGACCCTCTCTGTTTATTCTTTGAGGATTGATTACTGGGAGATGGCTAGAATATCAGTTGCACGATGTTGACTGCATCTTTACTTATAATGGCCGATAAAGTCAATCTAAATGTTTATTAGTAGGAGAATGGTTGGATAAACCAGGTCCGCACTCAATATAAAGTAACTTGAAGTCATTCAAAAGAGTAAGCTAAAATTTTATCTCCAGATCAGAGAAGACATCTTAGCAAACATGTAGATTTAAAAGCAAGTTACTGCTACTCTCCCAGGCCATCCCACCCTCCCCTCCCCTACTGGGTCCTCATACCCATCGTCTACATCTGCATCTCTATCCCCGCCCTGCAAGTAGCTTCATCTGTACCATTTTTTAGATTCCATATGCACTAATGTGCAATATTTATTTTTCTCTTTCTGACTTACTTCACTGCTGTGTGTAGGAAGTTGCTATACAGCACAGGGGGCTAAACCCAGTGCTCTGTGATGACTGAGAGGGGTGGGATGGAGGAAGTGAGAGGGAGGCTCAAGAGGAGGGGACAGATGTATCCACATAGCTGTTTCATTTTGTATGTAAGGAGAAAGTAAACAACATTGTAAAGCAATTATACTCCAATAAATACACAAGAACAAGCTAAAAACTATGGGATCTGGCCACATTAAAAAAGCCTTCATATCTGTGAACACAAGTATGACTTAAGGAAAACGCATGAATGTGTGAACATGTATATGTATTTGTATGTGTAGAGACACATCAGTAAGGATGCCTTTAGCTACAAGCTGCAGAAATCAAGCCTGAGCACCAGTGACTGTATCTGTAAGGATATTAACTATGCCCTAAACAGCAACAACAAAAAAAATCCAGAACACTGGCAGACCTGGGCTTTCTTAGGAACTCTCTGAGGCTCTCAGGGACCCACCATTCTGTACCACCACCCTCAGTCCAAAACACGTAACATCCTGAGGATTCACTGCCTCATACCCAGCTGACCACGGTGGCTCCAATCATCAACACAATATTCAAGGGCAAAAGGCAGGCGGTACAGCAAAAGATGAGCTTCTTACGCGGTTTCTTCTCTTTTTTGCTGCTGTTCAGTCGCTCAGTCATACCCATCTTTTTGTGACCTCATGGACTGCAGCACGCCAGGCCTCCCTGTCCATCACCGTCTCCCTGAGCTTACCCAAACTCACGTCCATCGAGTCGGTGATGCCATCCAACCATCTCACCCTCTGTCGTCCCCTTCTCCTCCTGCCTTCAATCTTTCCCAACATCAGGGTCTTTTCCAATGAGTTGGCTCTTTGCATCAGATGGCCAAAGTACTGGAGCTTCAGCTTCAGCATTAGTCCTTCCAATGAATATTCAGGGTTGATTTCCTTTAAGATTGACTGGTTTGATCTCCTTGAAGTTCAAGGGACTCTCGAGTCTCTTCCAACACCACAGTTCAAAAGCATCAATTCTTTGGTGCTCAACCTTCTTTACAGTCCACTCTAACATCCATACATGACTACTGGAAAAACCACAGCTTTGATTAGATTGACCTTTGTTGGCAAAGTAATGTCTGTGCTTTTTAATATGCTGTCTAAGTTGGTCATAGCTTTTCTGCCAAGGAGCAAGCGTCTTTTAATTTCATGGCTGCAGTCACCATATGCAGAGATTTTGGAGCCCCCAAAATAAAGTCCGTCACTGTTTCCATTGTTTCTCCATCTATTTGCCATGAAGTGATGGGACCGGATATCATGATCTTCATTTTTTGAATGTTGAGTTTTAAATCAGATTTTTCACTCTCCTCTTTCACCTTCATCAAGGGGCTCTTCAGTTCCTCTTCACTTAGACTGGAAGAAAATCTGGTCGTATTATCTATGAACTTCTCGATGCCTTATAAGCCAGAACTGATAGGGAACAGGGTCCCTAGTTGTAAGGGAGGCTGTCATGTTGAGGATCTGGCTTTTCCAGGTGGATATGGGAGGGAGATAAACAGAGAGGCCAGGATGACTTTGGACTGTACAACTGACAAACCGTTGTTGTTGTTGTTTAATTTCTATGTAATGTCTACTCTTTCTCATGGACTGTAGCCTGCCAGTTTCCTTTCCAGGAACTTTCCAGGCAAGAATATTGGAGTGGGTTGCCATTTCCTTCTCCAGGGATTCTTCCCATCCCAGGGATCAAACCTCTATCTACTGTGCCTGCTACAGAGTATTTAATAAATAAATGAAAAACCTGGATGAATATCTATCAAACTACTTCTCTGGCTACCCTTGGGTGATGGAGTCTATATGAAGATTAAAGAATTTTCTTTAATAATTAATAAAATTGAGTAGGTTGCATTTTATACAGTGTATGTAAACTCCCATTGCAATTTCTCTAGAGAAAGGAAAGAAAAGAACTTGTTATTCATAGTTGCTGTTATGATGACAAATGGCCACTGTAGGGGGCAAGAAAATCAGATTTTTATCAAGTATAATAAAGGCTGTCCAGTGAGTCTCCCTCCTGAAATCTCATTCGTTCTGAAAACTATACCAGTGGCAGAAGGTAGCAGCTGCACAAGAATTTAAAGCTCCGTAAACGAGTGTGTGTGCACATATGTATGAATGTATGAGTATATATCTGTACCCTCTGTTTTTCTCTATAAAAACATAGTTATCTCAGCAGTTATCACTGGAGGTGGCTTTTCCATACCAGGGGACAGTGCATGTGTGCTTTACATGTATGTCTACATACATATTTCCCAGGTGGTTCAGTGGTAAAGAATCTGCCTGCCAGTGCAGGAGATGTAGGATTCCTGATTCAAACCCTGAATTGGGAAGATCCCCTAGATGAGGGAATGGCAAACCACTCTAGTATTCTTGCCTCAGAAATCCCATGGACAGAGGAGTCTGAAGTCACAAAAAGTCAGATACAACTGAGCAGAGATGATCACTATACATATATATTCAAGAAGGGATAATGTCTTTGCTTGGAGCCCAGCTCAGATGTATAATGCAAAAGACTCAATTAGAATAGGTTATATTCAAGTTATGATTATCCAAGTCATGTATATGCAGCATGTGAGAAAGTCTATTAAGGGGTAAGTTGTCTTTACATCTCGGCCTTGCATTCTGAAGCTCCATCCTCTTAACAGAGTTAAGCTCGATGCAGAGAGTAAAAAAGGCAGAGACAAGAGTAGGACTTCTCCTTTGGTAGAACCTTACCTTTTGCTAGACGAGAGAATGAATACACCTTGACATAATTACAGTATCTAAGTAGGCTATCAGGAGAAGGCGATGGCACCCCACTCCAGTACTCTTGCCTGGAGGATCCCATGGACAGAGGAGCCTGGTGGGCTGCAGTCCATGGGGTTGCAAAGAGTCAGACACGACTGAGCGACTTCACTTTCACTTTCCACTTTCATGTATTAGAGAAGGAAATGGCAACCCACTCCAGTGTTCTTGCCTGGAAAATCCCATGGACGGAGGAACCTGGTGGGCTGCAGTCCATGGGGTCGCTAAGAGTCGGACAAGACTGAGCGACTTCACTTTCACTTTTCACTTTCATGCACTGGAGAAGGAAATGGCAACCCACTCCAGTGTTCTTGCCTGGAGAATCCCAGGGACGGGGGAGCCTGTTGGGCTGCAGTCCACGGAGTCGCTAAGAGTCAGACAAGACTGAACGACTTCACTTTCACTTTTCACTTTCATGCATTGGAGAAGGAAATAGCAACCCACTCCAGTATTCTTGCCTGGAGAATCCCAGGGACGGGGGAGCCTGGTGGGCTGCCGTCTGTGGGGTCCCACAGAGTCAGACATGACTGATGCGACTTAGCAGCAGCAGCAGCAGCAAGTAGGCTATCACAGAGAAGCACCCTAGGGTGAAAGTCTTTATGAAGCCCCAGACAGTTTTGAGGCAGTTGGACAGCCATGAGCAAACGTATAACAGTGAACTCTTATCTCCCAACACGTGAAAAAATTAACTCAAAATGCATCACATATCTAAATATTAAAGCCAATGGTGTACACCCATGGTAGATGCATGTTGATGTATGACAAAACCAATACAATATTGTAAAGTAAATAAAAAAAATAAAGCCAATGGTATACAACATTCAAAAAAAACCTAGAAGCACATCTTTGTGACTTTGGTTTGTAGGCAGATGTATTCTTAATTTGAGCAAACTCCAGGAGATAGCGGAGGCAAGACAAGCCTGACGTGCTGTGGTCCACAGGGCCACAAAGAGCCAGACATGACTTAGCGACTGAACAACAACAACAATGGATTCTTAGCTACGACACCAAAAGAACAAGCAATAAAAGGAAAAAAGAGATAAATTGGACCCACTCCCTCAAAAAAAAAAAAAAAAAAAAACCTTTGGTGTTGTAAACAATTCCATATAAAGTGTATCCACAGGGGCTTCCCTAGTGACTCGGTGGTAAAGAGTCCACCTGCCAAGGCAGGAGACAGGGGTTCGATCCTTGGTCAGGGAAGATCCCACGTGCCTCAGAGCAACTAAGCCCATGCACTGAAATTACTGAGCGTGTGATGGCTAGAGCCCGTGCTCCGCAGCAAGGGAAGCCACCACAGTGAGAAGCCCGAGCACCAGGACGGGAGAGTAACCCTGCTTGCTGCAACTTGAGAAAAAGCCCAGCAGCACTGAAAACCCAGCACAGCCAAAAATAAACAAACATTTAAAGATAATAATAATAAAAGAAAATGTACCCACAGAATGGAAGAAAGTATTTCCAAATCATATATGGGATAAGGAAGCTTCTACCCAGAATATGTAAAGAGCCCCTATAATTCAATAATCAAACTCAATAACAACAAAAAAATAGCTCAGTTTTAAAAGTAGATAATAGGAAAATTTCACAACAAAAACCTAGATATTGGACTTTTCTTGGACAATCAGGAGGTCTGGCCACGGGTCCCTCATCCTTGCATGTCTGTGATCTGCTAGAGTTGAGGCATCTCTTCATCTGCAGCATTAACTGTCTGGTTTGCCACAAACCCCGCCACTCTCTTTTATACCGAGACCTGAAATTCACAGTCAGCCGCCACTGACAGCCACGTGTGCACTCCTCTACTTCTCCGGACATTGCTACGCAAAAGAAATCTGTGATCAGCCTCCCTCCCTGGGGTACGCCGCTATGTAGACTGTTCTTGTGAATCCTGAATGCTACGCACCCCCGTTCATTTTCCAGGAACCACAGTCTTTTTCATTTGCTGACTCCACCATCACAGGCACTTTATCCCCTCACTAGACAAAGGATTTGCTTCTATCTGTTCTCGATAAGGTCCCATCATTCCTTCTGAATTGCTTCACCACTTCAATCTGATGAGGACGTACTCTGTGGATAAAGATCAACTCAAGGGCCCTCCATCGGTCTTACGTTCCCCGGGTAGTTAATAAATATTCAATCCAAGCTGTAACACTGGAGGAGAGAGGCCACAATCTTTCCATGTGCAAGACTTACCATAAATGCCAAATTAAACAAAAGCCACGGGGTAGGGTTCTGAGATTCCAGCACAAAGCTAGGCGGTGGGAGATGAACACCCTAAAAATGTTCCCTCGGTCTCCATCCATCATGGACTGCCTCCCCAGTGCTGCCGTATTCATGGTCCTCATTTTAAAATCTGACACATGCTCACACCACCTGCCTTGTTGTTTACTAACCAATTAGTCTTGTGACATGTCCCAGTGCTATTGAATGGCACGCCTTTGTCAAGTAAAGAAAAATAAGATACGATTTTACCTCTTCCAACAATTCACTTTTTCATTCAAGCAAACATTTTTTTTTTACTTAAAAGAGAACTCGTGTGTTACTGCCGTAAATTAAAAACCAAGAACACGATCATAGAGAGATGGTAGCTATAAAAATAAAAGCAACCTCAACAAAACAGTGTGAGTCGTCTTGCTAAGATCCCACTGCCAGCCTGAGGCCCAGCTCTCCCTTTATTACAGGGGAGACTGGAAAATTTCATTAAAGGTAAACTATCACCAAAGTGAAAATGTCCTCTTAAGGTAATCAGGAGGCTCGTAAGAAAAACGAAAGGCTGATCATTTCCATGCTCTGTGATTGTAGATTATTTTAATCCTTTCTTTAAAACCTAAACTCATTGCAATTACCCCCAATGAACTCACACTGCATATTGAGCCACATATCTGGGGACATGTAAGGACGCAGTGGAGCAAGGACACCTGCGAGGGACTGGCCACTGTTTTCCAACCACAGCCCCTTGGCTTGCTAAACCCGGAGGGTGTAAAGCAAGTCAGCAGCTTGCCTTGCTGAGTGAAGAACTGGAAACTTAACGTTAACTTCCAGGGCAAATTTGCCTACAGGAGTAGAAGCCCACAGACCTATTTCAATGCTTATTCAGGGGATTACGAGCTTCAGGGTAAGACAGGTATGCAGATTCCATCATTTGGGAGCTGAGTCTCAGTTGCCCCATCTGTAAAGTGGGACTAAAAATACCCCTAGTGGAAGACGATTATAAATAATATGCACGCAATATCCAGCATGCTACCAAGTATCCATCAGACCTCAGTAAATGCCAGTCATTATTCTTTCATTTTTCCTATATTGAAAAACTGCAAAGCAAAGCTAAAGAAGGAAGAGAAAAAAAAAAAGGAAGTCAGAGAGATGCACTTGAAATACAGACCTGTGATCTGGGGCTAAACTCTCTGAGTCTCCAAATCCACATACATGAAACAGATAAACATGTCAAGTTTTATAATTATCATTAACTCTACATTTTCCTCTAACACATATATATGGGATCTAGGAAAATGATACTGATTAAACTATTTGCAGGGAAGGCATGGAGGTGCAGATGTAGGGAATGGACTTGTGGACACAGTGGGGGAGGGAGAGAGTGAGACGAACGGAGAAAGTAGCGTTAACATATATTCATTATCAGGTGTAAGATGGATAGTTGGGGAGAAGTTGCTGTGTAACACAGGAAGCCCAGTCTTGTGCTCTCTGATGACCTGGGGGGCAGGCGGAAGGGTGGGAGGCTCATGAGAGAGGGAATATATGTATGATCTTGTTCAGTCTCTCAGTCATGTTCGACTCTTTGCAATCCCATGGACTGAAGCATGCCAGGATTCCCTGTCCTTCAGTGTCTCCTGGAGTCTGCTCAAACTCATGTCCATAGAGTTGGTGATGCCATCCAACCATCTCATCTTCTGTCGTCTCCTTCTCCTTCTGCCTTCGATCTTTCCCAGCATCAGGGTCTTTTCCAATGAGTTGATTCTTCGCACCAGGTGGCCAAAGTATTAGAGCTTCAGAGCTTCGGCTTCAGCATCAGTCCTTCCAATGAATATTCAGGGTTGATTTCCTTTAGGATTGACTGGTTTGATCTCCTTGCAGTCCAAGGGACCCTCAAGGGTCTTCTCCAGCACCACAGATTGAAAACATCATTCTTTGGTGCTCAGCCTTCCTTATGGTCCAACTCTCACATCTGTACATGATGCCAATTTATTTGTATTGTTATATGGCAGAAACGAACAGAACATTGTAAAAATTAAAAAAAAAAACAAAAAAAATGTTTTAAAGAACCAACAGTATGATTAGATAGTAGATGGTTATGAAGTAACCCAGAACCTGGAGAGTATGAGCTGATTCTCTGTCTGTAGTTAAACCAGTCACAAATACAAAAATCCTGTTTCACAAAGCCAATGGATTTTCTGATCTAAGTGTATGAATTCCTTCAAAAGATTTCTGGCTGTACATGATGATCTGCTAATCTTACTTTATGCAGTGAGCTTTGTTAGTGCATTTAAAATACATTTCTTTCTGTATTTAGCACTGTAGATCTTGCCTTCTGGGCAATTTTTGAATTAAATATGAAAGCACAATTTAAGGATAGAACCTGAGCAGTAAAGAGAGCAGAAAATGGTAGGTAAGGACTTTACCGCCCACCGTGTGCGTTGCAGCAGCTGAGACGAAGCCTGAAGGATCCGGGGTATTTCTAGCAGCCTTACCTCATGAGAGGTCTACCGTCCTTCCCACGCCACCAAAGGCTCAGGCAGGAAGACCCCTCCCTGTTCATTACAGAAGGGATTCTGTATAATATACCAAGCACATAGTTCCTTCAATGATTATGTATTTATTATATAATATGTGGTGCACCCACTCTCAGAGAAAGAAACCCAAGGGTAATCATGGCACTTACTACTTCACGGTGATTTTCATCCAAATGTCCATGGAGGACTCCAGCGTTGGTGGTATATACGGCTATTATAGGTCTGCCCCTGCAGGGGTCACTTGGATGGTGCAATGTATGCATGCGTATGAGTTAGTTACTGACACAAAAGGAAGGATGGGGAGCGAGCTGCTTCCCTCACTAGCGGCCAAGGGCAACCACTCAGCCCTGCGTCTCTCTGGTTATGGTGGGCAGTGAGTGTGTGTGTGCTAATTCACTTCAGTTGTGTCCAACTCTTTGCGACCCCATAGGCTGTAGCCCACCAGGCTTCTCTGTCCACGGGGATTCTCCAGGCAAGAATACTGGAGTGCATTGCTATGCCCTCCTCCAGGAGATCTTCCCAACCCAGGGATCGAACCCACATCTCTTCTGTCTACTGTATTGGCAGGCGGGTTCTTTACCACTAGCGCCACCTGGGAAGCACTGAGATGGGCAGAGAGTTCCCCTAAAATCTGGAACCTGTTAATATGTAACATGGCAACAGGGACTCATATATAACTAAGTCTACAGAACTTAAAACAGATTCTAATGGATTATATATATATATATATACACACACACACACACATCATTGTCAGGAAGAGAGTGGGATGACTGGACACAGGTGTTGATAACTATTGAGACAACTAACATAGTTTACCATGTACTTCCTCTGTGACCATACACTGAGCTAAATGTTTTCCATCAATAATCTCACTGAAGCCTCATAACAAGCAACAAGATAAGTTTGTATGGCAGCGATGTGTCAACTAATCTGGCTCACTAATTACTGTGAGTTGTCTGCCTCTGGGAACATACAGGGGTAGTGATTCCTGACCCTCTGAGGTCTGGCAGTTCTTGATGACCCACGTTGGCCAGTGAGCTGTGAGCAGAACTGATGCGGATCACTTCTTGGCTGAGAATTAATGTTGGCACTGTACTCCCTGGAAGACTCTCTCCCCTCTGCTGAAGTGACCAGTGATAATTTATATGTTGGCTTTCCCATAAATCTGGGTCCTAGAGTGTGTGTGACACAGGGCATAGCCCATGAAGTTGATGGAAAGAATTGAGGTGCTGGAGAAGACTCTTGAGAGTCCCTTGGACTGCAAGGAGATCAAACCGATCAATCCTAAAGGAAATGAACTCTGAATATTCACTGGAAGGACTGAAGCTGAAGACCCAATACTTTGGCCACCTGATGCAAAGAGCCAACTCACTGGAATAAACCCTGATGCTTGGAAAGATTGAAGGCAAAAGGAGAAAATGGTGGCAGAGGACAAGATGGTTGGATGCCATCACCGACTCAATGGACATGAATTTGAGCAACTCTGAGAGATAAAGGACAGGGGAGCCTGGCGTGCTGCAGTCCATGGGGTCACAAAGAGTCGGACACGATTTAGTGACTGAACAACAATGACACCTTTGTTGTTTGAAGCTAATGAACTATGGGGCTGATTGTTATCACAACACATCCCAGCTCACCCTAACTGGAACACAGTGATACTCATCCACTTCTTAAAAATGCCAAAATGAAGTTCAGAGAGGTCATGCAACTTCTTGAGGTCAGCAATAAAGAGGTGGAGCCAGTATTTGGACTTCTGCAGTCTGACGCCAGGTTCTTTCACCTTAATCACTGCTGCTGCTGCTGCTGCTAAGTCGCTTCAGGCGTGTCTGACTCTGTGCGACCCCATAGATGGCAGCCCACCAGGCTCCCCTGTCCCTGGGATTCTCCAGGCAAGAACAATGGAGTGGGTTGCCAGTTCCTTCTCCAATGCATGAAAGTGAAAAGTGAAAGTGAAGTTGCTCAGTCATGTCCTACTCTTAGCGACCCCATGGACTGCAGCCTACCAGGCTCCTCTGTCCAACGGGATTCTCCAGGCAAGAGTACTGGAGTGGGGTGCCATTGCCTTCTCCACACGTAATCACTACACAGAGCTAAATGTGTGAATGCATGACCCACTGGGCCACTGGTCATTTCTTAAGAGTTGTGAGATTCTTGCACACACATGCATCCACGAATATAGTACGCATGTTCCTGCAACATGAAATGAACGCTCCCACTACTTCTAGTCTAGCCATTCCAAGACTCTGGGAGTAGCACACGGGAAGTTAAGGAAATTTACACCTGCAGATACATCCTGTCCCCATTTTCTAGAAAGATTGCTGGCATGCATGCAAATATCCTCTGAATTCAGCGATGAAGAGGCCCCCAGCTAGGCACAATAAAGCCAATTTAGCTTTTCAAGTTGAGAACTGCTTTGTGAAATAATCCTGTAGAACTCTCTACTAAATGAGTTACAAACCAGCCACGTGGGGCTTTTCATTGAATTTACTCATGAAAGCTATAAAGGACAATTGTCTCTGAAACAGGTACATCAAATACAGGCCTGCTACTGTGTAAATGCCTGGAATTCTACACCACCTACACACACACAGAAAATTAGCTTTCGATTGAAAGGGAGAACTGTTGGAAAACCCCAGGGGAGGAAAAAGAAACAACAGAAATGAAAGGACATCTACAGGCAAACCCAATGGTTCAGGCCATTTGGATAAAGACTTTCTCAGTCTGAAAGGAAGAGAAGAGTACAATTTCCGAAGATCATGAGAGATAATCAAACTGAATCAAAGGGAAAGCAGTTGCTCTTAAAATTTGAAATAAGGAGAGTTTTAAATATGCCACGTGGATGTAAAAATAAAAGTTCTTCATACTCCATTTTAAGTAGTATTTAAGGCATGGCAACCACTCCAGTGTTCTTACCTGGAGAACCCCATGGACAGAGGAGCCTGGAGGACTTTAGTCCGTGGGGTCGCAAAGAGTCAGACACGACTAAGCACAGCACATTGCTGGAAAAACGGCAACATGCACTCAACACTTTCATTCTTCTCTCAACTGTCATTATTCCAGTTGTCTCTTTTCTCTTTACTTTTATGTTTTCACTTTTTAAAAAAAGGATTCTTAACCAAGACTTAGAGCTAATTTTTAGTCTGCCAAATACATTTAGAAGAAGGGGAGTGAATTGTAAGCACACTCATTACCGATATTTTTCTTCAACTTATGAAGTGGCAAGAGGCACAGTTCTAATACTTTTTGCCAAATACCATCAAAGTGTGTTTGGGGTTTTTGTTAGTTTGTTTGTTTTCTTTTGTAGTGATATTCCAATTGTGTGCTATGGTTCTGCTGCAGTAGTATAGCCAGTACTTGGCTTGATTTCATTTTTAATGTAAATAGAATGACAGAAAGACATTATATCTTTACAATCAGTGTAGTAACCAATTTCAATGTGCTTAATCGCTCAGTCACGACCAAATCTTTGCCACACCATGGACTGTAGCCTGCCAAAGCCCTCTGTCCATAGGATTCTTCAGGCAAGAATACTGGAATGGGTAGCCATTCCCTTCGCCAGGGGATCCTCTTGACTCAGGGATCAAACCCAGATCTCCTGAATTGCAGGCAGATTCTTTATTGACTGAGCCACCAGGGAAGCCCAACTGATTCCAATAAATATCCTCAACAGATAAAAGGTTGATGAAGAAAAGGATATTTATGTATTCTCTAGGAGTGTGGGCCCACAGATCACTTTTTAAAGATTTTTTTGTGGGGTACACCACACGCCTTGTGGGATCTTAATTCCCTGACCAGGGACTGAACCCATGTCTCCTGCGCTGGAAGCAGTCTTAACCACTGGACCACCAAAGAAGTCTTTAGATTACTTCCGAATTACTGGACTAGCTTATATTGGGGAGAGCTGCCATTTATCCCCTGATCAACTTTACTGTCACCAAAGATGGGACACACTGACATGAAGCGTTGACCCACCCAGTGCAATGGGATATTGTCAATATCATCAGCCTGGTGCTCTGGACATAATGAAGAAGTCAAATCTAATCATGTGGAACCATTTACATAAATCTTCATTTTGAAATGTTCTACAAGGAAACTCTCCAGGACTATTCAGAAATATCAGTATTGTATAAGATTAAAAAATGGTGGAGGGAACTCCTCTTGTGGCTCAGTGGTAAAGAATCTGCCTGCCAATGCAGGAGACACAGGTTCAATCCCTAGTCTGGGATGATCCCACATGCCTCAGAGCAACTAAGCCTGTGAGCCACAAGTATGGAACCTGTGCTCTAGGGCCCGTGAGCCACAAATGCTGAGCCCATGTGCCGCAACTACTGAAGCCTGTGTTCCCTTTGCTCTGCAAAGATAAGCCACTGAAATGAGAAGACGGTGAACCACAACAAAGAGTATCCCTGCTCACTGCAACTAGAGAAAAGCTCACACAGCAACAAAGACCCAACACAGACAAATAAATAAATAACATCATTTTAAAAATCGTGGAGAGACATTTCCAGGTCAACGGTAAGGAAGAAATAGGATGATCAGATGGAATTCATATTCTTTAACTGGATCCTGGACTAAGGTAATAATAACAATAACTATATTCTTATTATATAAGAAAAGAACTTGTATTTAAGAGATGCATAGAGAAGTCTTTAGATGTAAATTGTTCACAGTGTCTTTACTTTTCAAATAGGATAATATATACAGCAACAGCTAGACTGGACATGAAACAACAGACTGGTTACAAATCAGGAAAGGAGTACATCAAGGCTGTATACTGTCACTCTGATTATTTAATTTTTATGCAGAGTACATCATTAGAAATGCTGGACTGGATGAAGCACAAGCTGGAATCAAGATTGCCAGGAGAAATATCAATAACCTCAGATATGCATATGACACCACCCTTATGGCAGAAAGCGAAGAAGAACTAAAGATCCTCTTGATGAAAGTGAAAGAGGAGAGTGAAAAAGTTGGCTTCAAACTTAACATTCAGAAAACTAAGATCATAGCATCTGGTCCAATCACTTCATGGCAAATAGATGGGGAAACAATGGAAACAGTGAGAGACTTTATTTGTTTGGAGGCTCCAAAATCACTGCAGATCGTGACTGCAGCCATGAAATTAAAAGATGCTTGCTCCTTAGAAGAAAAGTTATGACCAACCTAGACAGCATATTAGAAAGCAGAAACATTACTTTGCCAACAAAGGTCCATCTAGTCAAAGCTATGGTTTTTCCAATAGTCATGTATGGATGTGAGAATTGGACTGTAAAGAAAGCTGAGCACCAAAAAATCGATGATTTTGAACTGTGGTGTTGGAGAAAACTCGTGAGAGTCCCTTGGATTGCAAGGAGATCCAACCAGTCCATCCTAAGGAAATCAGTCCTGAATATTCATTATAAGGACTGATGCTGAAGCTGAAACTTCTTTGGCCACCTGATGACAAGCACTGACTCATTGGAAAAGACCCTGATGCTGGGAAAGATTGAAGGCAGGAGGAGAAGGGGATGACAGAGGATGAGATGGTTGGATGGCATCACCGACCCGAAGGACATGAGTTCGAGTAAACTCCAGGAGTTGGTGATGGACAGGGAGGCCTGGCGTGCTGCAGTTCATGGGGTCACAGAGTCAGACAGGACTGAGTGACTGAACTAACTGAGTAACTGATACAATGGAGAAGCAAGTAGAAAGAGAAGGTCATTGTCACAAAAGATTAGCAATTGTTTAATCCTGGTAAATATATGGGTCTAAATATATGGGTAAATATATGGGTCTAAATATATGGGTAAATATATGAGTAAATATATGGGTCTTTAATTTTTTAACAGGTGTGCATTTAGAATGAGCTAACACCTATCCTGCTCAAACTCTTCCAGAAAATTGCAGAGGAAGGTAAACTTCCAAACTCATTCTATGAGGCCACCATCACCCTAATACCAAAACCTGACAAAGATCCCACAAAAAAAGAAAACTACAGGCCAATATCACTGATGAACATAGATGCAAAAATCCTTAACAAAATTCTAGCAATCAGAATTCAACAACACATTAAAAAGATCATACACCATGATCAAGTGGGCTTTATCCCAGGGATGCAAGGATTCTTCAATATCCGCAAATCAATCAATGTTATACACCACATTAACAAATTGGAAAACAAAAACCATATGATTATCTCAATAGATGCAGAGAAAGCCTTTGACAAAATTCAACACCCATTTATGATAAGAACTCTCCAGAAAGCAGGAATAGAAGGAACATACCTCAACATAATAAAAGCTATATATGACAAACCCACAGCAAACATTATCCTCAATGGTGAAAAATTGAAAGCATTTCCTCTAAAGTCAGGAACAAGACAAGGGTGCCCACTTTCACCATTACTATTCAACATAGTTTTGGAAGTTTTGGCCACAGCAATCAGAGCAGAAAAAGAAATAAAAGGAATCCAATTTGGAAAAGAAGAAGTAAAACTCTCACTATTTGCAGATGACATGATCCTTTACATAGAAAACCCTAAAGACTCCACCAGAAAATTACTAGAACTAATCAATGATTATAGTAAAGTTGCAGGATATAAAATCAACACACAAAAATCCCTTGCATTCCTATACACTAATAATGAGAAAACTGAAAGAGAAATTAAGGAAACAATTCCATTCACCATTGCAACAGAAAGAATAAAATACTTAGGAATATATCTACCTAAAGAAACTAAAGACCTATATATAGAAAACTATAAAACACTGGTGAAAGAAATCAAAGAGGACACTAATAGATGGAGAAATATACCATGTTCATGGATTGGAAGAATAAATATAGTGAAAATGAGTATACTACCCAAAGCAATTTATAGATTCAATGCAATCCCTATCAAGCTACCAACAGTATTCTTCACAGAGCTAGAACAAATAATTTCACAATTTGTATGGAAATACAAAAAACCTCGAATAGCCAAAGCTGTCTTGAGAAAGAAGAATGGAACTGGAGGAATCAACCTACCTGACTTCAGGCTCTATTACAAAGCCATAGTTATCAAGACAGTATGGTACTGGCACAAAGACAGAAATATTGATCAATGGAACAAAATAGAAAGCCCAGAGATAAATCCACGCACCTATGGACACCTTATCTTTGACAAAGGAGGCAAGAATATACAATGGATTAAAGACAATCTCTTTAACAAGTGGTGCTGGGAAAACTGGTCAACCACTTGTAAAAGAATGAAACTAGAACACTTTCTAACACCATACACAAAAATAAACTCAAAATGGATTAAAGATCTAAATGTAAGACCAGAAACTATAAAACTCCTAGAGGAGAACATAGGCAAAACACTCTCTGACATACATCACAGCAGGATCCTCTATGACCCACCTCCCAGAATATTGGAAATAAAAGCAAAAATAAACAAATGGGACCTAATTAAACTTAAAAGCTTCTGCACATCAAAGGAAACTATTAGCAAGGTGAAAAGGCAGCCTTCAGAATGGGAGAAAATAATAGCAAATGAAGCAACGGACAAACAACTAATCTCAAAAATATACAAGCAACTCCTACAGCTCAATTCCAGAAAAATAAATGACCCAATCAAAAAATGGGCCAAAGAACTAAATAGACATTTCTCCAAAGAAGACATACAGATGGCTAACAAACACATGAAAAGATGCTCAACATCACTCATTATCAGAGAAATGCAAATCAAAACCATTATGAGGTACCATTTCACGCCAGTCAGAATGGCTGTGATCCAAAAGTCTACAAGCAATAAATGCTGGAGAGGGTGTGGAGAAAGGGGAACTCTCTTACACTGTTGGTGGGAATGCAAACTAGTACAGCCACTATGGAGAACAGTGTGGAGATTCCTTAAAAAACTGGAAATAGAACTGCCTTATGATCCAGCAATCCCACTGCTGGGCATACACACTGAGGAAACCAGAAGGGAAAGAGACACGTGTACCCCAATGTTCATTGCAGCACTGTTTATAATAGCCAGGACATGGAAGCAACCTAGATGCCCATCAGCAGATGAATGGATAAGAAAGCTGTGGTACATATACACAATGGAGTATTACTCAGCCATTAAAAAGAATACATTTGAATCAGTTCTAATGAGATGGATGAAACTGGAACCTATTATACAGAGTGAAGTAAGCCAGAAAGAAAAACACCAATACAGTATACTAACGCATATATATGGAATTTAGAAAGATGGTAACAATAACCCTGTGTACGAGACTTCAAAAGAGACACCAATGTATAGAACAGTCTTATGGACTCTGTGGGAGAGGGAGAGGGTGGGGAGATTTGGGAGAATAGCATTGAAACATGTATATTATCATGTATGAAACGAGTCGCCAGTCCAGGTTCGATACACAGTACTGGATGCTTGGGCCTGATACACTGGGAGGACCCAGAGGGAGGGTAGGGGAGGGAGGAGGGAGGAGGGTTCAGGATGGGGAACACGGGTATACCTGTGGCGGATTCATTTCGATATTTGGCAAAACTAATACAATATTGTAAAGTTTAAAAATAAAATATAATTTAAAAAAAGAATGGAAAAAAAAAAAAGAATGTTTGAAAATAAAATTTTTTCTCAAAAATTATTTATATATTTTTTGCCTCAGAAATCTATACTATACTCTGCTGTATTTTTAAAATAGATAACCAACAGAGACCCACTTGTAGCACAGGGAATTCTGCTCAATGTTATGTGGCAGCCTGGATGGGAGGGGAGTTTGGGGAAAAATGGATGGCTGAGTCCATTGGCTGTCCACCTGAATCTATCACAATATTGTTAATTGGCTATATTCCAATATAAACAAAAAGTAACAAAATAAATAAAAGCATTAAAAAATTCTATTTTTCACTTGTCCATCACGCCTCTGACTTCTAATATTAGGACTCCTTGCAGAGACCCATCTCTCTTTTCCTGCAATCAGTTCATATGATGTGGTGGGGCTCATCTTGGGATGTGTGAGCCTCTGAGGTCTGGCCAGGACTTCTCTTGAACCACTGGAATGACATTCTCTTTTTCACTAGGCTCCAGAGCTGGCAAGATGTACATGTGCACCTGTTTGGTGGCTATCTTGTCATTGCAAGGGAATAGCTTGAGAACACACCCAACACAGAGGACTGTGTAATTGCAATAGGTGATATTCCTGGCAACATCAGTTGAGCATCTTGATCAGCCTTGCTCCAAACCTGCTATATATCTAGATGTTTCGGTCATATAAACCAATGCTCCTGTTTTCCTAAGCAACTTCAAGGTGGGTATATATCATTGCCCACTAAAAAGATCTCAGAGTAATAGAGGAAGTCAAAAATGTGTGATACAAAAAGTTATGATGCAGAGATTGCAACTGGCTTAATTTGTGCTGCTAGTTTAACTCATTCTGTGGGCACCTTAGGAAATAATGGGGCTTCACTGATGGCTCAGCAGGTAAAGAAGCTGCCTGCAATGCAGAAGACACAGAGATGCAGGTTCGATCCAGGTCTGGAAGATCCCCTGGAGAAGGAAATAGCAACCCATTCCAGTATTCTTGCCTGAAAAGTCCCATGGACAGAGGAGACTGGCAGGTGATAGTCCAAAGGGTTGCAAAATGTCTGATGTGACTGAGCGACTAGGCACACAGGAATTAATGATTCTTCAGCTATCTCTGCATGATAAAGAATACCCTAAGAATGCAAGGTGGACTGTTATTATTAAGGAAATGGTTGGTTCTCTCATCTTACTTTCTGAGTGAACTGGGATTTTCCTGTTACTGTAGGATGAATGTCTACAGCTCTCATCCATAGCACTTGATTCTAAATGTCTAAATTTATCACAACAGATTCATTATATTCAACAATGGATGTATAAGCAAATGTGACAGATTTCAAAGTAAACATAAATGTTTACTATTCAATACAGCTAATACCTGTTTTACATATTGCACAACATAATTTCACTCTGGAGGGTAAAACATATCCCACTGTTTTAAATTCAAAAGCCCATTTTTAATCTATTTGTAGGTACTTTAATTAGAAGAGAAAGAATCACATGCATTCTCTACTATCTGTCTGCAATATTCTCAAATCCCTATTTTACAGAACTTCCATAAGATTCTCCATTTTAGTGCACAGACTCCTACATAAATTGTCTGAGCATCAGCAAATAAAAATCTAGATGAGTTTTGCAGTGATGGCCAGCGAGCATGCATCTGTTTTTGCTCCCTTTGAACTGCAGCAAACAGATGCACGATTACAGCAGCAAATATTTATCATCCTGAGCATCCACCATTGTTTGCTGTGTTATTCCTGAACAGAACAAGTTGATGTCTTTAATCTAATGAGCACCATCAAAGGCGTGGAAGCTCTCCACACATATCATCGCAGCAAATTTTAGCAGAGCTCAAAGACACAAGGCAAGAGTCTTCTAGAATAAGTCAGGATGAAAAATGGGACTTGCAACATTTGAGTGTGATGTGAGGTATCTTTGGTCCTTTTCCAAAGGGACAGAGAAAACTTAAATAGAGACAAAGATGTAGAGAACGAACATACAGACACCAAGCAGGGAAAGGGGTAGTGGGATGAACTGGCAGATTGGGACTGACACATGTACACTCTTGATACCATGGATAAAATGTGTAACCAATGAGAACTCGACTCAGTGCTCTGTGGTGACCTAAATGGGAAATGAAAAGTGAAAGTCACTCATAGTCATGTCCAGCTCTTTGTGACCCCATGGACTATACAGTCCATGGAATTCTCCAGGCCAGAAGACTGGAGTGGGTAGCTCTTCCCTTCTCCAGGGGGTCTTCCCAACCCAGCGATCGAATCCAGTTCTCCCACATTGCAGGCAAATTCTTTACCAGCTGAGCCACCAGGAAGCCCAAGAATATTGGACTTGGTTGCCTATCCCTTCTCCAGCAGATCTTCCCCACCCAGGAATTGAACTAGGATCTCCTGGACTGCAGATTCTTTACCAGCTGAGCTAAATGGGAAGGAAATACAAAAAAGAGGGGATATATGTATATGTATGAGTTGACTCATTGGAAAAGACTCTGATGCTGGGAGGGATTGGGGGCAGAAGGAGAAGGGGACGACAGAGGATGAGATGGCTGGATGGCATCACTGACTCAATGGACGTGAGTCTGAGTGAACCCGGGAGTTGGTGATGGACAGGGAGGCCTGGCATGCTATGATTCATGGGGTCGAAAAGAGTCGGACACGACTGAGGACTGAACTGAACTGAACTGAATGGCTGATTCACTTTTCTGTACAGTAGAAATGAACACAACATTGTAAAGCAACTCCACTCCAATAAAAATTAATAAAATAATAATGAATCAGGTAGTGACACTAATTGAAAAAAAAAAAAAAAAAGAACAGGGAATACAAGTCCACTTTGGAAGTAAAATGGAACTAAGTCAAAGTAAATGCCAGACAAGGAAGGAAAGATTTCAAACTTTTCAAGGTGGGGTGGAAGAACTCCCCATGTAGTAAACATGTGATTAAAATGCTAGATGACTGTACAATGAAAACACTTCACATTGCACACATGAATGATGATAAAGATTTGGTCTGACCTAAAATGGAACAGATGATAACTAGCTATAAGGCAGGTGCTCAGGAAAAATTACCCAAGAGGGCACTAGGGTTCATGGCACTGCCATGGAATGATTTTTTTTTTCTTTGCAAGAATACAACTCAGATTAAGGTTCTGATCACTGTGTATATCGCAGGCATACAGAGATGCAAAGCCTCTTAGTAGTGATGAGAAGTGACACCTACAAAGCCCTCATCAGGTGTCTCTCTGCTTGGGAGTCCTGTTTCCTTAGCTTTTCTGCTTGAACATAAGTACGTGATTCCCTTTCATCCACATAAGGTGAAGGGAAGGCATTGGCTTCTAACATAGTGCATAACCTATGGAAGGAAGAAAATGACCTAACCTCCTCATCTGTTGTTGAAACTGTGGCCCAGTGGGGGGTCTACTGGAGTCTTCAGGAAAAAAAAAGATAAAATTGTGGTTTGTCCCAACCCATCCCCCTACCATCACTAATCAGGACCAGACTGACACCGCCGGGGTGGGTGAGGAGTCTCAGCTTCCAGGCCGGGGTGGAAGGACTTGGGGTACCTAGGGGTGGAAGGACTTGAGGAACCTTGGGGCTGCTTGGGAGTGGTGAATTTTAAAAGGGCCTTCATGGTGTTTTCACATTCCTGTCTCACAGAGGGCAAAATAATGAATGTGTGGTTTCATCCCACTCAGAACATCACCTTTCCTGGACCTTAAAACTCCATCTAAAAGCCCACTGTCTACTGGGAAAATCAACGTGCTGACACGGCACCATGCCTACCACACAGTAGGAATACACCATACATCACAGGACTCTGACTTAGTTATGCTCCCTTCTGACGGTCTTTTAGTATTTGTGATTGATTGATGACTTAAAAGCGCTCTATACCCAGAAATTCTATATTAAAAAAATTATACTGTTGTTTTTATTTTTGACACTGTAGATTTCTCATCCACAAAACCGGACTGCCGATGACACAATCGCCTTTCTTTACAAACAACTGCAGCCAACTCATTAGCCTTTGCTGTTTTCCAATCCTATTATTTGCAGAGTCCCCCACTTTTCAATAAGTAAATAAAACAAGCTGGGAATGAAACATTTATTTTGGCATCGCACCAACTAATTAAACTGTGGTTTCATTAGGCGGTAGCAGGCTGCTGAAGAATAATGTAATTGACCTATTAAAAGTTACTACTTCAGTTCAGTTTTCTGAGCTACAGAAATTACGCTGTGATTTAAAATGCCTCGTTACCTTGACTAAACCAGCCAGAGAGCAAAGAACTGGGAGTTATAGAGAAGGGAGAGGACCCAATTAGAAAGGAGACAGGTAAAAAGATGCCCCCCACCCCCACCCCATGACAATTATTTGGAGGAAAGCAACAAAATGTAAAATGGGAGCTAAAAGGATTCTAGTTATTTCCTCCAATGACTAAACATCGTTCCTACAGGGAAGTTAGTGTCAGATGCTTTCGCAAAACTCAGCAGTGCGATGATTTAACAGGCAGACGTTTGTTCTTCGTCCGGCAATATTAGACTTGCTTGGAATCCACAGGCCAACCGCTTGTAAACCATGAGTTCAGGTGAAGGTAACACTCCTAACTTTGAGGCTGTGCATGTGTTCCAAGCTGGCCAATCAGAGTATCGCAGGTCCCTGACCACAGTGATTGATTCATGCCAGGACCAATCAGAACTCCTCCTGGGCTTCCTGGCGGGCATGACCAAGAGAGGAGACCTCCATTTTCCATCTAACATTCGGAGTGGAGAATGCTGGTCTCTGCTGGTAGTGATTAGCCCCAAGTCTGTAGATGCCCATTATGCTACTGGAGAAGAGCAAAGAAATAACTCCAGAAAGAATGAAGAGGCTGAGCCAAAGTGAAAAAAATGCCCAGCTGTGGATGTGACTGGTGATGGAAGTAAAGTCTGATGCTGTAAAGAACAATATTGCATAGGAACCTGGAATGTTAGGTCCGTGAATCAAGATAAATTGGAGGTGGTCAAACAGGATATGGCAAGAGTGAACATCAACATTTTAGGAATCAGTGAACTAAAATGGACTGGGATAGATTAATTTAATTCAGATCGAATCCTTTAGAAGAAATGGAGTAGCCCTCATAGTCAACAAAAGAGTCCAAGAGGCAGTACTTGGGTGCAGTCTCAAAAATGACAGCATGATCTCTGTTCATTTCCAAGGCAAACCATTCAGTATCACAAGTCTATGCCCCAACCATTAATGCCAAAGAAGCTGAAGCTGAACAGTTCTATGAAGACCTACAAGATGTTATAGAACTAAAACCCAAAAAAGTTGTCCTTTTCATGACAGGGGACTGGAATGCAAAAGTAGGAAGTCAAGAGATACCTGGAGTAACAGGCAAGTTTGGCCTTGGAGTATAAAATGAAGCAAGGCAAAGGCTAACAGAGTTTTGCCAAAAGAACGCACTGGTCATAGCTGACACCTTCTTTCGACAGCACAAGAGACGACTCTACACATGGTCATCGTCAGATGGTCAGTACTGAAATCAGACTGAGTATACTCTTTGCAGCCAAAGATGAAGAAGCTCTATACAGTCAGCAAAATCAAGACTGGGAGCTGACTGTGGCTCAGGTCATGAACTCCTTATTGCCAAATTCAGACTAAAATGGAAGGAAGTAGTGAAAACCACTAGAGCATTCAGGTATGACCTAAATCAAATCCCTTATGATTATAAAGTGGAAGTGACAAATAGAGTCAAGGAATTAGATCTGACAGAGTGCCTGAAGAACTATGGATGGAGGTACAGGAGGCAGTGACACTGCACAGGAGGCAGTGATCAAAACCATCCCCAAGAAAAAGAAATGCAAATAGGCAAAATGATTGTCTGAGGAGGCTTTCAAATAGCTGAGAAAGGAAGAGAAGCTAAAGGCAAAGGAGAAAAGGAAAGATATATCCATCTGAATGCAGAGTTCCAAAGACAAGCAAAGAGAGATAAGAAAGTATTCCTAAGTTATCAATGCAAAGAAATAGAAGAAAATAATAGAATGGGAAAAACTAGAGATCTCTTCAAGAAAATTAGAGATACCAAGCGAATATTTCATGCAAAGATGGGCACTATAAAGGACAGAAATGGTATGGACCTAACAGAAGCAGAAGATATTAAGAAGAGGGGGCAAGAACACACAGAAGAACTTTACAAAAAGATCTTCATTACCCAGATAACCACAACGGTGTGATCACTCACCTAGAGTCAGACATCTGGAATGCAAAGTCAAGTGGTCCTTAGGAAGCATCACTACACACAAAGCTAGTGGAGGTGATAGAATTCCAGCTGAGTTATTTCAAATGCTAAAAGATGATGCTGTGAAAGTGCTGCACTCAATATGCCAGTAAATTTGGAAAACTCAGTAGTGGCCACAGGACTTCACCAATATTACATTGCTGACAAAGGTCCATCTAGTCAAAGCTATGGCTTTTCCAGTGGTCATGTATGGATGTGAGAGTTGGACTATAAAGAAAGTTGAGAGCCGAAGAATTGATGCTTTGAAACTGTGGTGTTGGAGAAAACTCTTGAGACTACCTTGGACTGCAAGATCAAGCCAGTCCATTCTAATGAAATCAGTCCTATACACTCATTGGAAGGACTGGTGCTGAAGCAGAAGTTCCAATACTTTGGCCACTGGATGCGAAGAACTGACTCATTGGAAAAGACCCTGATCATGGGACATATTGAAGGCAGGAGAAGGGGAAGGCAGAGGATGAGATGGTTGATGGCATCACCGACTCGATGGACATGAGTTTGAGCAAGCTCCAGGAGTTTGTGATGGAAAGAGAAGCCTGGCATGCTGCAGTCCAAGGAGTCACAAACAACATCTCATGGGGACATGGCTGAGCGACTAAACTGAAGTAAACTGAGGGAGAACCCACTTAAGAATGGCATTAGTTCGAGGGAGAGGTGGGGTGATGGAGAGAAGGAGACAGAGCAACAACCATGGAGAACAACGCTCCTTCCCATGCCATAATCTTACCAGTGCTCCCTTCGTGCTTGGAACTTCTGTTCTAGGTCTGGACTATTTCTGTTTGTGACTGAGTTTCTCAAGCCTCTATCACAAGATGTCAATCTTAAGATCACTGCAGTCCCTTCATTCTGTTCATTCACGTCCTCCTTCATTCAATATGTTTTGTTTGCCCTGGGTGTTCCAGGCCATATAAAGTAGAAAGCAACACACACATTCCATGACTTCATGAAGCTTGGATTTGATCAGTTATTGGTAAAATGATCACACACCTAACTACAGAGTTGTGAGGTGCTCTAGGAACATCTGAGGGACAATCTAATGTAATGCAGGATTGGGGGGGTAAGTCAGAGAAGGACTCTCAGAAGAGGGGGCACTGCTGTGGGGATACGAAGAGTGAGACGGGGCCAGATACCGACCAGGGGAGGAAGCAGGACAGAGTGGTGCTGCTGACAGAGAAGCAGGATGCTGTGAACTAGTTAGAACTGGGCGCCGAGGGGCAGTGACCGGAGCTGAGAGAGGAAGGCAGCAGCAGACGCGATGGCTTACTGCCAAGAAGGAGGCGACTCTAGTCTGTTTTTTTATCAGAGTATAATTGACATACCATGTTGTGTTGGTTAATGCCATACAACATTAACATTATGAATTGGTCATAAGGACACATCTATCCTCTCCCTCCCAAACCTGCTTTCCACCCCCCACCCCACCCCTTCAGGTCATCACCGAGCACTGAGCTGAGCTCCCTGTGCTAAATAGCAGCTTCCCACTAGATATCTGTTTTATACATGGCCATGTATATATGACCTTGTTACTCCCTCAGCTCACCCCACCCTTACTCCCCCTCCCCGTGCCCACAAGTCCATTCTCTAGAGACGACTGTATTCTCAATGCCTAGAGGAGACATCAGATATGATCATCCCATTCATCAAAAGAGAACTTTTGTCTGGGGATGGTGGTCAGGATACCGGTCGGTTAGTACACGTATGGCACTTTGTCATGACATCCACAGCTAGAGATATTTGGAGGGGTGATTATTTATGACATTTGGGCGAGGGTTGACTTCAGATGTCATTTAAGTAAATTGACTTGGTAATCCCTCATTAAGCAGGTCCAGGATCAATGGGTTCAAGGACTTTTTATTCACCTGACTTTGACTTCCAAGGGCATCTGGTAGTACTTGAAAACTGGAGGAAAAAAAATATTCTAACATTTTATGCAGCAAAGTCAAAATTAATAACTGCCTGATTACATTTCTCCAAAATGCAACATTATGTCAGCATCATTAATTGTTAAATTTAGGAATCATAACTATTTTATTACGTTGGAAGACAAGCTGTAGACTATTTTTTTTTCCTCTTACAAGCATTTCCAAGTTTCTGTGATGATGGCTGACAAAGAGTAGCTAATCATAAATGAGTTATTCAGAGTAAATTTGCTTCAATAGCAAGATGATAAAAATCCTCTCAAACCTGTAATGTTATAAAATTGTGCTTTATATTGAATTTGGGTATATTTTAATATAACATATCTGTTTTCTCAGCCTTGACACTATTGATATTTGATGCCAAGTAATCCTTTGTTGGGGGGCTTCCTGGTGGCTCAGTGGGAAAGGATCCACCTGCCGGGGCAGGAAATGTGGGTTCAATCCCTAGGTCAGGAAGATCCTCTGGAGAAGGAAATGGCAACCCCCTCGAGTATTCTTGCCTGGAGAATTCCATGAACATAGCCTGGCGGGCTACAGTCCACGGGGTTGCACAGATTCAGACATGAATGAACTACTAAACAACAATCCTTTTGTTGCGGGAGGGGCTGTCCTGTGCCAAAAAGAATGCATAGCAGCTTCTCTGGCTTCTACCCAATAGATGCCAGCCACAACACTTCCCCCCATTTGTGACAAGTGAAAATATATCTCCAAACATTGCCAAATGTCTCCTGGGGATAGGCGGAGAACAGAAGTGCCTCCACTGAGAATGATAGGCTTTTATGAGCTCCCTGGGCAAACAAAACCCTTGTGAAGACTTGGATTGCATTAGCTGTATCATCAACAGTTGCTTCCGGGAGGAGCATACCACCAAAGTTACGAATCTGGGACACACATCGAATTTTTAGAAAGTTCGAGCATCTCCAGCAAGACCTTCCTCCAGGTGCAGGTGACCTCTATGAACACAGCCAAGCATCCCCCATAAGGAGGTAAGTGGGACGCATGAGAGAGGCCCCGTCAGCAGCTGGGGAATCAATAGGTCCCCAGTTTATAAGAAGGCCACGTAGTATTTTCAGAGAGAGTCCACGGGACCAAAATGGAAAGATCAATATCCGCCTTCTGCAAGGAAGGGCCCATCGGATGTAATCAGCACCTGCCTGCTGTTCATTCTGCCTCTCCTGGCCCATCAGGGCCATGAAGAGCTCAGAGGGCAGACGGCAAGCCTTCCTTCACAAAGCAAGGGTCAGCAGGTCTGAGGGTGGGGGCTCCATGCCAGTTGCCAAGAGCAGACACACCATGCCAGCATGCATGCTAAGTCGTTTCGGTCCTGTGTCTGTTTGTGACCCCAAGGACTGTAGCCCACCAGGCTCCGTTGTCCATGGGGTTCTCCAGGCAGCAATACTGGAGTGGGTTCCCATGCCCTCCTCCAGGAGATCTTCCTGACTTGCATCTCTTATGTCTCCTGCATTGGCAGGCAGGTTCTTTACCACTAGCACCACCCAGGAGGCCCCCAAAGCACCACAGCACCAAGATAAAGAGCCCACATGTACTCTTAGAACTAACCACCCACCCACTCTACCCAAGACAAGGCCAGGGGTGTTGGGTTTCTGCTTCATAATAGACCTCAGGAAAGCAAAGGGGTGGCACCCCGGTGGGGAGATCAATGCTGAAGCACAGACTCTGCAGCCCATCAGAGGGGCAGCTGCTGTAGGTCTGGAAAGCCCCCACCAGGGGCAGGGAGAGACCACACTGGCCTCTGGCTTGCTCCCCTGGTGCTCATAGTCTGTGGGTTTCAATGGATCCGCATACCAAGGAAGGAGAGGGGAGGACGTGGAGGGAAGAAAATGATGCAGGACAAGGACCTACTGTAGAGCACAGAAACCCTGCTCAGTGTTACCTGGAGCCTGGATGGAGGGGAGTTTGGGGAGGATGGATCCATGTATATATATGGCTGAGGCCCTTGGCTGTTCACCTGAAACTAACAACATTGTTAATTGGATGTACTCATACAATACTCGGGCTCAGTCATGTCTGACACTTGCAACCCCATGGACTGTAGCCTGCTAGGCTCCTCTATACATGGGATTCTCCAGGCAAGAATACTGGAGTGGGTTTCCATTTCCTTCTCCAGGGGACCTTCCCAATGCAGGGTCAAACCCACATCTCTTGAATCTCCAGGATTGACAGGCAGGTTTTTTGTTTTTGTTTTTGTTTTTTTTTTTTACTGTTGCTCCACCTGGGAAGCCCACACCCCAACACAAAATAAAAAGTTAAAAAAAATTTTTTAAGAGGGAAGAAAAAAGATAAAAAATAAAATGACATTGGAGAAGCATTGAGGGTATCCTTTTAAAATTAGATTATTTTTGACTCTCTTCATCAAAAGTAAAACATATTCTTCAAAAGACTTCAGAGATTTACTGCTGCAATGACTACTTTGAAGGAAGAAGGGCAAAAGTCTGACTATCTATTTGATGTATGACGCAGGGAGCCCAAAACCAGTGTCCTGCGACAACCTGGAGTGGTGGGGTGGGGGATGGGTGGGAGGGGAGGTTCAGGAAGGAGGGGATATATGTACGTCTATGGCCAATTCATGTTGATGTATGGCAGAGGCCATCACAATATTGTAAAGTAATTATCCTCCAATTAAAATAAATAAGTTAATTTTTTTTAAAGTCTGCTGTGCTGAGAAGGGCAGTGGTTCTGTTCACTTTAATCTTCTTCTTGCAAAGCTTCAACTGGGTCCAGGTATCAGGTGAGACTTGGGCATGATAGGAAAGGCATAGACTTTGGGGATAACAACACATGGGTGTGAAGCTGGGCTCCAGAGCTGGGTGAGCTGTGTGGGTCTGGAGAACTCCCTGATCTTCTCAACTGGCCTCACTCTTGGAATGGTGATGAGACCAAGGATACCTCCCTTGCTGAGGTGTGTTTGGGTCTGCTTTCCATACGCCACAAAAGTGCTTCAGAGGGCACTTCCCTGGTGGTCCTGGGGTTAAGATTTTGCCTTCTGGTTCAGGGGATGTGGGTTCGATCCCTGGTCAGGGAACTAAGAGTCCACATATCTTGTGCTGCTCCCCCAAAAATAAAACAAAACATAAAGAAGAAGTAATGCTGCAACAAATTCCATAAAGACTTCTGAAGTGAAAGTGTTAGTTGCTCAGTCGTGTCTTTAAGACCCCATGGACTGTAGCCCACCGGGCTCCTCTGTCCATGGGATTCTCCAGGCAAGAATACTAGAGTGGGTTGCCATTCTCTTCTCCAGAGATCTTCCTGACCTAGAGATCAAACCCAGGTCTCCCACGTTGCAGCCATATTCTTTACCACCTGAGCCACAAGGGAAGCCCAAAGACTCTTTAAAAAAAAAAAAAAAAAGTTAAAAAAAGTGCTTTCACAAAGAGTGGTCCTTCGACATGGTCCTTGTTACTCATCCTTCCTGTGCCATTTCTGACTCGATATTATTGAGAACACTGCATTTCTTTCTTTTTTTGGTATGTGTGTGTTTATGAATGGGACCATAAGGGATTATGTCTCAGGAAGCTTTTAATCTTGCTGGGTGTTTATTATTGTGGTTTTGCCCATCATTGAGGACTAAAGATCAACTATTCATTGACTACAGAATTAGGAAGTAGTATTCCTCTCTAGATAATTGGCATAACTACATTATGACTCAAAATTACCTGAATACAGTTATCAACAGACTGAGGCAAAGTAGAGTTGTGATGGAAACAGTCAAACCACATAATTCTTTTAACAGGTGGACACTTCCATGAACCTATTCTTAGAATATTGACTTTAAAAAGAATTGAGGGTAAAGATCTTAGTGTAAAGCATTAAGAGATATGGAAGCAAAACCAAAGTAGAAGAAAAGACATCATCATTTTTATAATCTCATTTTTAAGCAAAAAAAAAAAAATAGTAACCAGGAGTATATTTAAAAACCTATTTTACATTGAATAAACATATATTTGTTATCCATTTGGTTTTGATCCTAATAAAACCTGGAAGAACCAACTTGAAATAGGGAAATTTCCTTTCTCTCTGTATTTGTGTATTTCTCTCTTTCTGTTTCTCTTCCCCTTTTTCTCCCTCTCTCTGTCTCCCTCTCTCATTCTCACAAAAGCCCCACACATTCTTCCGTTCCCCACACTGTGCAAGGCTTGGGAGAGAATGTGGGTGCTTCTTAAATGCAAAGAACAGCTTCATTTCCACCATGGATCCTTATTTATTTCTCTTAAACACCCTTAGAAGCACATCAGTGCTCCATTAACTGGCCAGCCAAGGACAGAGAGAAGAGAACACCATCCAGTCATAAGGTAATGAATCAAGAAATGCTATCTCCCTGCTGCTGCATTCCAAGGACGTCAGTGGGCTAACTTCCTCCTACCCTGCTCTCAGACCCATTGCCCGTCAAAGGCCAGAATTCTTGTGTCCCTGAGAAACAGTGTTTTTTGCAGGGACCTGAAAAGCTTTTGAGACCCTTGTAGCCCTCCAGGAAGACTAACTATCTTGTGTAATGTCCTGCACTGCTCAGAATGCAGGTAACTGCTTGCTTCATATGTTTCTCTCTAACATTCTACTATAAGATTCTTAACAACAAAGACATCATCTCATCTTCTTTGTTGTTGTTTTAACGCAGAGAAGACATACAACAAATGGCTCATAAAGGAAAGGATCCCTCTTGAGTGACATTCTTCATGACAAAACCTGCCCTTAACCAGCTAGGTAACATTGTCTAGGTAACTCACCCAAGTTCCAGTCTTCACATTTATAACATGTTGATAACAACAGTCCTTTCTGATCCAATAGTTGGTTTTCCTTTTCTTCCAGGAGGGCAGAAGAGTTCACGTGACTAGTTCCAGCCAGGGAGATACGGTGGAAGTGAAGTATGTCACTTCTTGGCCAAAACACTTACCTACAGGTATTGGGCAAAATCTCCCTGATTTGTTTATCAGTATGAAGGTTCTTTAAGAATAAAGCCACTGGGACTGATGGGCCAACACCTGGAGCAGAGCTTCCCTGGAGATTGGTTCAGACCCTCAATTATTTCTTTCATGAGAAAGAAAGAAATCTGTGTTGAGTTAGGCCACTGAGATTTCAGGGTTGTTCATTACTACAGCATAGCACAGCCCTCCTGTACTGGTACAGAGCAGAGGACTGGGAGGGAGATGAAAGGAGATAAGATGTATAAAGCTGGGCCACGTACTTAAACCTCATAAGCGATTACTGCCCAGGATGAAGCACCAGTGATCCAAAAATCTAAATATTTGCTTTGAATAAGGACCAAGCATCACACCCGATGAAACCATGCAGTGACTATTCTGTTTTATTTTGTGTGTGTTAGTTGCTCAGTTGTGTCCAACTTTTTGCAACCCCACGGACTATAGCCTGCCAGGATCCTCTGTCCATGGGATTCTCCAGGTGAGAATACTGGAGTGGATTGCCATTTCTTTCTCCAGAGGATCTTCACGACCCAAAGATCAAACCCTGGTCTCCTGCATTGCAGGCAGATTCTTTCCCGTTTCTTGTAACAAGCGCACTCCTATGGTACAGCAGCTACTACAGTCACAGCACGGAAGAGTGGAGTGGTCTTGATCCCTATAGTCACTCAGGGACCCAAGGACTCCACCATTTTCAACATATAGTTTCCAAGGTCAAATGGGTGTCAACCAGAGGATGGGGGAAAGGGACAGATATGGAGGATCTCAGAGGGAGCTTCTATGAGTTCGGGAAGTGACACCTAGCACTTCTTCCCACATTTCCCTGGGTGGAACTAAGTCACGTGTCACAACTTACATAAAAGTGTCAGTTGCTCAGTCGTGTCTGACTCTTTGTGACCCCATGGACTATAGTCCCCACCAGGCTCTTCTATCCATGGATTCTCCAGGCAAGAATACTGGAATGGGTTGCCATTCCCTTCTCCAGGGGATCTTCCCAACCCAGGGACTGAACCAGCATCTCCTGCATCATGGGCAGATTTTTTACCATCTGAGCCACCAGGAAAGTCCACTCACATAAAAGGTAGGCTGCAATTGTCTCCCTAGATGGGCAGCTGTTTATCACTTATTTGAAATGTGCTGAAGAAGAAGAGCAAAAATTATGAGCAAATAACCAACCGCATTGCCACAGTATCCTTTAATATTTTTGGAAAGCAATTTCCCAACAGCTGAAATCTTTGCCTTGGCTTAACACCCCCACTTCCCCTGCATACACACACACTGTGGAAATATCCTTTTATCTAATTATAGTAAAAAAATCATTGCCTTTTTTATTTAGTACAGAAAATATCTTTCAACAAAGGTTGAGTTCAGTCATCACCTCCCTCCCCTGTCAACCAAAATAGGAACAATCCCCTATTAGCTGATATTTCTTCCCAGTTTTAGTTCGAACAAGATTCTAAGTAAAGCTCCCTTTCATGCTCCTTTAGAAAGCATACATGCACATCAAAGTACAAGATAGAACTGTATCATTTCAACGTCCTCCAGTTTTCAGGACCTTTATGAGGATGCACAGTGGAGAATGCATTTAAATTTGAAGAAAATATAAACACACAAAGACCAAATGGCATGAATATGCTTAATCAAGCACTTAATTCCTTTTAGTCACTGGGATGTAATTATTTTTATTAGTTATGATATTACATAGAGAAAATGACTCAGAGGAAAACATGAGACTGCATCTTTCTAAAGGAAGATGGAATGGGTTGAAATCTGGCCTGATCACCTTAGACGGGAGCTGGGGACCCCTGTAGCTGTCTTAAAGCGATTACCTATGGGATTCTTGCCGCTGCTACTTATATAAGAAGACATGGATGGAAAACCCTGGCAAACCAGGATCCATCCCCTTTATCACATCTCACTTTGCTCTCTCTTCTGGTCTGAAACTTTCGACAGTGAGCTGGCACTGGGATCAAGATTCCCTAAAAGCAGAGAACGCCCATCACGTTCACCAGGGCAGACCTGGGCAGAGCTGGACCACATAGCTGACCTGAGCAATGGGCACCATTTCAGCAAAGAGTCATGGGAGTCAGCACCACCTTCTGCTAAACCCATTATACAGATGGGGAGACTGAGCCTTAAGAGTTGAGTGACTTGCCTCTTATCCCACAGATAGTCCCTCAGTGGGGCCAGAATGGAAACCAAAGCTTCCTCAAGTGCAAGAGTTTATTCTGTCTGCCAAAGAGTTAAAATGCTCAAGAAGGAAAGGTTCACAGACAGAGTAAGAGAGGAGTTGGCTGGCTGACAACAGTGCCGTCTGTCCAGACACCCATGGGAGGTGTCTTTTATTTTTTCACTTTATTTTTGAAAAAATCTTATTGGAGTATTGGAGAAGGAAATGGCAACCCACTCCAGTATTCTTGCCTGGAGAATCCCATGGATGGAGGAGCTTGGTGGGCTACAGTCCACAGGTCGCAAAGAGTCGGACATGACTGAGCGACTTTACTTTCTTTCACTTTATTGGAGTATAGTTGATTTACAATGTTGAGTTAGTTTCAGGTGTACAGCAAAGTGAATCAGATACACACACACACACACACACACACACACTTTTTTAGGTCCTTTTCCCATATAGATCATTACAGAGTACTGAGTAGAGTTCCCTGTGCTATACACTAGGTCCTTTTTAGTTATCTATCTTAAATGTAGCAGTGTGTATATGCTGGGCTTCTCTGGTGGTTCAGCAGTAAAGAATCTGCCTGCGATGCAGGAGACCCAGGTTCAACCCCTGGGTCTGGAAGAGCCCTGGAGAAGTGAATGGCTCCCTACTCCAGTATTCTTGCCTGGAGAATCCTATGGACAGAGGAGCCTGGTGGGCTACAGTCCATGGGGTTGCAAAGAGTTGGACACGAATGAGCGACTAACACACACACAGTGTGTATATGTTAATCCCAGTTTCCCAATTTATCCCTCCACCCCTTTCCCGGCTGGTGGCCACAAATTTATTTTCTACATCTGTGACTCTGTGTATTCTAGAAACAAGCTCCTCCGAGTAGTGAGCGAACATCCTGGAGGAAGGTGACAGACATTCACAGACTGTCCCTGAGGACCCCTATCCCATCAGGGCTGGAAAAAAAGGACAGTGGCTGGACTGTCCCTCTGATGCCAGTGGGTGTCACTACGTCCCCACGATGCGCAGAAGAGAAGCTGCAGCAGCCGGCAGCCTGTACTCCCCAGGCTCCCAGCGTCCCCGCCGCGGAGCTCTGCACTCCGTGTCCCTTCCCCGGGGCCATGCTCCCTGTGTCTGTCCCTGAGCAGAGACTGCCTGTGCTGGTGACTAGCACCATCATCACATTACCCAGAGTCTCTCTGGCTCTCCAAACGTGCTGCTTCCTTTGGGAGTTCAGACTACACCAAAAAAATCAAAATAAAAAATGGACTGGGAGATGCAGGATTATCAGCGATCTGGATACACATCGAATGAAATGAATCTGTTAAGCCTTTCTCAAGTCATAGCATGATTCCTGAGTATTCACTGAAGGAATGGCAGACTTTCTGCATCCCTGTTCCTTAAGAGATGAACTGAGGGGAAGGTTACATCTTTTTTTTTTTGTAAATTAATTAATTTATTTTAGTTGGAGGCTAATTACTTTACAATATTGCAGTGGGTTTTGCCATACATTCACATAAATCAGCCATGGGTGTACATGTGTTACATCTTTAAAGGGCTTCCCAAGTGGTGCTTAGTGGTAAAGAACCCATCTGCCAATGCAAGAGACTTAAGAGATTGTGGTTCCATCCTGGGTTGGGAATATCCCCTGGAGGAGGGCATGGCAACCCACTCCAGCATTCTTGGCTGGAGAATCCCATGGTCAGAGGAGTCTGGGAGTCTTATGGTCCATAGGGTCAAAAACAGACAAAACTGAAGCGACATAGCATGCACACAGGCACAGCACACACATCTTTAAAGCAAATCCTCAGGGCAGAAAGAGCCCCAGTCTGGGGCAGGAGAGATGGTTCCCCCATTGCTTACATTTCAGGGGGAGAGCTGGTGTCTCTGATGTCTGTGACTGCTACAGCCCCATCCCCATGCTCCATGTCACTGGCCACTTTAACCTTACCTGCCCGAAGGGCACTGTCTCCATCCACGTGTCAGTGACTATGAAGCCTAGGGCCATGGGGTGCTCTACAGTATCAGGCCTCCAGGCGATGGAGGGGAAGTTGAAGTCCTGTGTCTTCAGGAGGAGGCAGTGTTGACCCACTCTCTTAGCAGAGTGACCCCATCTAGATTAGAGTACACGGCCTCCGAGGAAAGGTGTTTATTTCATTCACTGATAAGTCCCCAGCACACAGACGAGTGTTGGCAACACAGTAGGTACTTAATAAATATTTATGGAATTAACATCCATGGAAGCAAAAGCAGGGAGAAGTGAAAATGTAGTTGCCTGTCTGGGAAAGAGCTAGCAATGATGTCTCGCAGTGGCCCATACTAAATAATGTTGTAATGGATTATATGAGAGTGTGTGTTTATTTACATTTAGACTTAAATAAAGATATAGGTATATGCTGTTGTGGTGGTTTAGTCGCAAAGTTGTGCCCGGCTCTTTTGAGACCTCATGGACTGTAGCCTGGCAGGTTCCTAGCGTCCATGGGATTTCCCAAGCGCATTTCCTCCTCCAGGGGATCTTTCTAACCCAGGGACTAAACCCATGGCTCTTGGGTCTCCTGCATTGCAGGCAGATTCTGTACCACTGAGCCACCAAGGAAGCCCCCATGACACATATAGAATATGTAATAAAAAGGTAATATATACACAAACACATATATGTTTACAAATGTTTCCCTGGTGGCTTAGACAGTCTGCCTACAATGCAGGATACCTGGGTTTGATCCCTGGGTTGGGAATATCCCCTAAAGAAGGGAATGGCTACCCACTCCAGTATTCTTGCCAGGAGCATCCCATGGACAGAGGAGCCTGGCGGGCTACAGTCCATGGGGTGTAAAACAGTTGGACACAACTGAATGATTCACACACACACACACACACACACACACACACACACACACTTAGGGTTGGGCTTGCCTGGTGGCTTAGTGGAAAAGATCCACCTGCCAATGCAGGAGACGCAAGTTTTATCCCTGGGTCAGGAAGATCCCCTGGAGAAGGAAATGGAAACCCACTCCAGTATTCTTGCCTGGGAAATCCCATGGACAGAAGGAGCCTGCCAGGCTACTGTCCATGGGGTCTCAAAAGAATCAGACACAACTAACTGACTAAAACAACAAGAACAATACTTAGGGTCGGGTCTGTCAGATAAGAGTCCAATCTGGGAGAGGGGAGGAGAGGGTGAGATGTATGGAAAGAGTGACATGGAAACTTACATTACCATATGTAAAATAGATAGCCAATGGGAATTTGCTGTATGGCTCAGGAAACTCAAACAGGGGCTCTGCATCAACCTAGGTGGGGTGGGGTGGGGAGGGAGATGGGAGAGAGGCTCAAAAGGGAGGGGATATATGTATACCTATGGCTGATGCATGTTGACGTTTGACAGAAAACAATAAAATTCTGTAAAGCAATTATCCTTCAATAAAAAAAATAAATTAGTTTAAAAATTTAGACATTCTTATCATTTTCATGTGTATGGTTTCGATCCTATAAGTAGATTAATTTTTTAACCTTTAACATTTAAAAAGTAGCATCTACCCATTAAAGAAGATGTGAAAAATACATAATTAGATATTTGACAACGTGGGGCTTATGTTGTATTCCATATAGAGCTTGATACACATCAGCTGTTTAAAATATTCATTATGAAATCAACTATTGCTACAAAATCGCTCAATAGGTGATGCTGAGTCCCCACTATGTAGGTGATGCAACATTTTGGAAGACAGCCATCGACCTTTATGGACGAACAAATAAAGAGGGCGTTTGCTCAGTGCGCATTTGAAGAAAAACACATTTTGTGTCATTTCATTTCTATTTGAGTGAAACTGCATACTTGTACGTGCAAATGCAAAGCCAAAAATATCCAGCAAGGCGATCGCCAAACTGTTAACAGGAGCAAGGAGTAGCATTGTGTTACTGGTATACCCAATGATGATAATCACAATCCATCATAATAAAAGTGATTAATCAAACATTGCTGAGAGCTGTGAAAACTGAGGAAAGAAGGATGATCCTCACTCAGAGAATCCACAAGGCCAACTCACGCTTCTCACGTACCCTTGTTAATAAATCCATTCATGGAGTATTTACCTAGAGTCTGCAATGACCCCAACAGGCCATAGGTGTGTCCCTCTTTCATCTTGCAATAAACATTTCCAGAAAAATGCTCCCCTCTATTCTATGAATTTAACAAGGTGTGCCTCCAGGAAGTTCAGGAGAACCCCAAGATTCTCTATAATGCTCGGAATATTGGTAACAATTCCTAGGGAACTAGAAAGCAACAGATCCTGGATTCTCTAGATCCAAGCCTCCCCTGTGTTCTCCACCACCCAGCACACATACCCCCTGACTTGCATCTCATCAAAGCAGAAAGACTTAACCCAGGAAAGAAAAGGCATTGGAAACACACAGAATGTAAAAACCACTCAGAGAACTGGATCTTGGCCACAGATCACAGTCCCTTAATATTGATCCCAGAAAGGAGAGCCTCTCAGGGTTAGATGTTTCTATTTTTCCGAATGTTCCCCCCAGCATTCCCTGCAGAGTACCCCCCTCCCTCATCACCCCTCCTGTCCTCCAAGGATCTTCAGCCTCAGAGCAGCAGCTCATATTATTAAGAAGAAGAGCCTCTGACAATTTCTGAAGAGGCCTTGGGGGAATAGACCCTTTTTGTTTGTAGTTATCAAAACAAATTATGTGCTACGCGGCTGAGATAATGTTGACTCCCCATGCCCTCCCCAGGGCCGCGGAAACTCATAAATGTGAATTTCAGTCTTTTGTAGTAGAAAGGCCAATGAAAAGTGTGCACAGATCTGAATAGAGCCAGCTCCTTAATGATTCCCGGAGGAGGAAATATTTAGAGAACAATGACGCTGTTCTGAAAACGGGGTGCGCGGTGCCCCTGATTCATGAGCTACAACAGTTATTGGATCTTAGGCCCAGGAAGACGGATGTCTCGCCATTCAAAACCTCTTCCTCTCCCATCCCGCCCTGAACCAAGGCGACCATCAAGGATGGCAGTTCAAAGCTCATGGGGTCTTTAAAAGTAAAACCGTTACAAAGATCGAGGAAAAAATATTAGCATCGCCACACTTAAACGAATGCCACATGACACACAAATTTGGCCATCTGCTCTAACTTTTCCTGAGTAGGAAGCTGGCAGAAATTGCGGAGTCATCTACGTAGGACCCATCATTTTCAGCCAAGTCTAAATAAGAAGGCGCTTTGTCTTCATGGGTTGTTTAAAAAAGCCTGAGACATATAAATCAGCACTGAAACATGCTCTCAGTGTCTATTTTCCCCATTAAATGTACATAAATTACATTTCATCATTTCATATGTGTACTTATAAAGACATTTAAACTATATATATAAATATAGAGATAGAGAGAAGATTTATAGGGACTTCCCTGGTGCTCCCACAGTTAAGACTTCGCCTTTCAATGGAGGAGGTGCAAGTTCTATCCTTGGTCGGGGTGCCGGGATCCCACATGCCTCATGGCCAAAAAACCAAGACATAAAACAAGCAATATTGCAACAAATTCAATGAAGGCTTTTTAAAGTGGTCCACGTCAAAAAAAAAAAAAAAAATCTTAAAAAAAAAAAGATTTATATATATTCCACAGTGAACTCTTTATATTTTCTGAGTCTTATTAGAGTGCAAATTGAGTCAGTCATTCTATACATGTCCATCTTTTGTACAGAAAATACTCCATTCTATCTGTTTTGATGTTTTGCAGGAGACGCCTGGGGTAGGTACATGGCTTTGCTTATGCAGGCTTTGCTTATAAAGCAATAAAAACACTCATTTCCAGAAGGAAAGTGTATTTTACAGTGAAGGGGGTGCAAAACACAGAGGGGATAATTTGTACAAACTGAAAAAATAAATCCACGGTCAATGAAACCGTGTCCTTGTAGCCCACTTGAAGCTGCCTAATATATAACGGAATTAGTGTAGTCAGATTTCATTGAAACCCTGTGGCTCTGCGGGCCATTATTTAAACAGCTCCGTCAGTCATGAAGGAATACTTCAAGCGCATGACAACAGAATGCCATCAATAGTGAAGGTCGTCCTCTAAATCAGAAGAGAATGCGAAGGTTTCCTAACGACTTCTTCTCAAACAAATTACCGGCCGGCCGAACCGAAATGAATTTTATTATTGAGGACAAGTGAATTGTACAGTACTTATAGCAAACACATTAGAGGATTAAAATTGATTGAAGGAGATTGGATTTGAAAAGATATAAATAGGGAAGACATGAAAAACCTGCTCAAAATGAACTTATCAAAGCTGCTGTGGAATTCAGCCACTGGCCCGTCATGTGTGGGAGGGTTTGCTTCGGTTTCCGCCGCAGAAATGGAAGCAAGGAACTGGGTTGTGGACGGAGGTCAAGCTGGTTTTGTGCAGATGAGCTAGGATGGATCAGCTCCCCCCACCATAGAAAACAAAGAAGGTGGACACAGAGGACTGGCAGTCCCAGCGACAAATCCAGACTTTTCTTTTTTTCCTTAAATATTCATCTACTTATTCGGCTGCATCTGGGCTCAGTTGCAGCACGAGGGTCCTATGCCTGCAGTGCTGCATAGGCTCTCTAGCTGTGGTCCTCGGGCTTAGATGTCCCACTGCATGTGGGATCTTAGTTCCCCGACCAGGGATCAGCCCATTTCCTGACACTGGAAGGTAGATTCTTAACCCCTGGATCCCCAGGGAAGTCCCAAATTCAGACTTCTCTGTGTGTGTGTGGTGACTGTCACTTCTCAGAAGAAGTTTAGCTTAACTTCACCTCTGAGTCGTATCTAGGATTCTTCAATCCATTCAATCTTGGATTATCCAGGAGACAATCCAGATAATTGATCAAACCAGTCAATCCTAAAGGAAATCAACCCTGGATACTCACTGGAAAGGCCTATGCTGAAGCTGAAGTTCCAATACTGTGGCCACCTGGTGCAAAGAGCCCACTCCCTGGAAAAGACTCTGACACTGGACTGGAAAAGATTGAAGGCAGGAGGAGAAGGGGGCCACAGAGGAGGAGATGGTTGGATGGCATCACCAGCTCAATGGTGAGCAAACTCACCATTTGCTCAATGAGTTTGAGCAAACTCCGGGAGATGGTGAAGGACAGGGAAGCCTGCTATGCTGCAGTCCATGGGGTCACAAAGAGTCAGAAATGACCAACTGAACAACAGCAATCCAGATAATAAATGATGACGCCGTACAATTGCTTTCTACATGACGAACACACTTCTATGTCCGCCCCCCACCCCCAACCCCAAACTAAGTGACTGAACCTTCACAACAATTCCATGAGGCAAATACTATAGGTATCCTCATTTTATAGCAGAGGACACTGAAGTCAGAGGAGCAAAAACAAAGTATTCCCAGTTCACATGGATATCAAGAGGCAGAGTTCACGGTTGGGCTGCTGGCACCAGAATCTGTGTTCCTAACGACTCTACTCTCTAAGAGTTATAAGCACATTCATAGACGTTGGGCTTCCCAGATGCCACCTGTGGTAAAGAAACCACCTGCTAATGCAGGAGACGGAAGAGACGCATGTTCGATCCGTGGATTGGGAACATTTCCTGGAGGAAGGCATGGCAACCCACTCCAGTATTCTTGCCTGGAGAATCCCCATGGACAGAGGAGCCTGGTGGGCTACAGTCCCTGGAGTCCCAAAGAGTCAGGCAAAACTGAGCATGCACGCACATGCTATGTTGCTTGCAAAATGGAGCTTCTGAAGACTCGAAAGAGTGGGGTTTGTTTCTAAAGCTCTCAATGCTCGATTCATTACTTCGTACAGAGCAAATCAGGAAGGTGTTTTAATCAAAACTCCATTCCTCAGTGAGACAGAGAGGTATAGGGTAGCATCTGAGTATGTATCCATCTGTTAAATATTTCTGACCATCTGTTGGAACTCAGATGTATTGTAGGATGAGGTTGTGGCACTCAACAAAAGAACCAAGGTCCCCTTACTGATAATGGTAGTGGCTGGAGACCGAACCCACGTTTCCTTCATCTCATGCACTGTATGCAGATTCTGAGCCATCGGGGAAGCCCAAATAAGTAGGCAAATAAGAAAACCAGGGGACTTCCCTGACAGTCCAGTGGTTAAGAATCCGCCTTCCAGGACAACGGATGAGGTTTCGAGGCCTACTCAGGGAACTAAGATCCCACGTGCTTTAGGCGAGCTGCAACTTACTGAGCCCGTGCACTCTGGAGCCCACACGCCACAGTTAGAAGCCCACGCACCACAACAAAGAATCTGTGTGCTGCAAGTAAGACCCTACAGAGCCAAACAAATAAATATTTTCAAAAATGAATAACAAAAACAAGCAGACAGCAATAAACACGATGCAAGAAAACAGAAAAATGAAATAGGGCATGGCCAGGTATTTTATTTATTTTTTATTGGAGGATAAATGCTTTACAGAATTTTGCTGTTTTCTGTCAAACCTCAGCATGAATCAGCCATAGGTATACATATGTCCCCTCCCTTTTGAGCCTCCCTCCCACTTTCCTCCCCACCCCACCCCTCTAAGTTGATACAGAGCCCCTGTTTGAGTTTCCTAAGCCATACAGCAAATTCCCGTTGGCTATCTATTTTACATATGGTAAAGTTTTTGTTTTGTTTTGTTTTGTTTTTAGGGGGGATGGAGTAGGGAAGAAAAGCAAGCCTAGGAGAAAAAACACCAAGTAAACTTGAGCTGTTCAGTAAGTGTCTGGAACTCAGCATGGCGCCTCCCTTAACACCTGAGCCTCACTCTTCTCAGCTGTATGTTCAGTGACATAAAAATCTGCCTCACGACATAAAGAGGCTGAAGCAAGATTCTAACATACCAAAGAAATGTGTAACTTGAGATGCCTCTTCTTATTGTCCCTCGTTTAAAAACAGGCACGACTCCTTGGGTCCAACTTTGAAATCCCCAAGATCGGGGCGATGTTATCCCCAAACCAAGGGCGAGGTGGGGAAATTTGGAGAGCCTGCTGATTTAATAGGATATCCATCTCAAGGGAAGCTAACTCAGTTATGGAACAGTCTGACCATTAATTTCAATGATTTGACTGTGTAATATAATGTTTCAATCCTGGAACACAATTTAAACTGGGACAGGTAGTCATTACTTAACTCGGAGTCTGCAAATTCATCTCCGACATGTCAATTTTTTGTAGTTTATGTTCAAAGAACTTGCCAAAAAAGATATGGGGAAAATATTTCAAAGTCCATGAAATCTAGCATCTCGATATCAAATAGGGCCTCGACTGTTACTGTAGATAAAAATGGTGATAGAAATTTTTATTAAAACAGTAAGCAAAGGGTAAGCGTGCTTGTCAAACACGAATCCTGCTTCCCATATAGATGAGAGTGCAGAGAACAGTAAAAGAAGACAAATGGGGTGGAATACAGATTTAGCCTGAAGTGAAGGGGTGATGGGGAGAATGAGGGAAGAGACTCCACAGACCCTTATCTGTGATATCCTCTAAAGATAATGACAAGAAATGAAATGAAACAACACTTCGGCAAAACAAATGTTTCCACCAATACTCAAAAATTAAGCAGTCTGTGGTTTGAAACTAAAAATTAATTGCACATTAATTGAGAAAGCCTCTGTTGATCACGATCCAACATTTCCACATAAGAGTGCATGGGAAGGAAAATGGAGGAGAAAAACCGAGCCAGATGGATGTCCGTACAGGCAGCCGCAAAAGTCACACAGATGAGAATGAAAATACTATGAGTATGCATGTTAAAAGCACTGCTTCTGGGATGACCGCACTGTTGTTCACAAAAAAGTCGTGTTTCTCTTTTGGGGTGAAAAGGCGGACTGAGTTTCCTCGCCTGCTTGAATCTTTTTTTGCTGTGGTTCTGTCATTAAGTCGTGTCCTAGTCCTTTTTGACCCCATGGACTAGAGCACGCCAGGCTCCTCTGTCCTCCACTATCTCCCGGAGTTTGCTCAGATTCATGTCCACTGAGTCAGTGAATCTCGGCGCAGCCAAATGTCTTGCTTTGGCTAATGAAGTGTGAATAGAGGTGACATGTGTCACTTTGGGATAAAAGCTCTAAGACCTAATATGTAATTAACCTTGCTTCTCCCCCTGTCCCAGTAATTGTAGAAGAGCACAAGAAGACCATGTGACCAAGGCAGGCAGAGACCGAGCAGGACTCCCCGGCCAGCCCACAGTGGGCATGGGGGCTTCATAAGAAACATTTGTTCTCTGCAGTCATGGAGACTGGGGGTTGCTTGTTGCTGCCACAGAGCTGGTCTTATCCTGATTGATGCCTCATGAATTAATCTTTCTAGCCCCCTTTTTCATAATGTGGGGCTTCCAGAAAAAGTTCAGGAGGGAATTATTTGATGTCTCGGGGATACTGTTTGTATCATGACTTTTCTAGAAGGACAAGTTTTCTGCTATGACCACAGTTCTTCCCTGTTGCAAATGCTTTTGAATTTCAAAAGCAGATGATGCTTCTTATGCAATTCTCTCAGCACTGTGGACTGATAAGTGCCTCACATGTTCTCATTAGAGGCAACAGAATGTTGCTCTATATGTTGCTCTAATGTAGCACCTATAGCTACATGATGCTCAGACAGAGATGTCTGGAGGTTTCAGACCATTTCATTCACTCATTCACAAGGATGGGAGGGTTCTTACCCTCATCAAACTTAGTCTTCTGATAGAAAATGGAAGACTCGAGACTGATAAGATATCACACAAGACTGTGTGATATGAGAACACACAAAAGGGATATAGAGCTAAAGGTTGGGGAGTGGCATCCTGGGAGAAAGTAAAGAGAAAATGGGCAAAGAAAAAAGGAGTGGGGAGACTGTTCCAGGAGACTGGTGCAAATGGCTGGAGGCAGAGAGAGAATGAAAGGGAGGGAGGGAGGGAGAGAGAGACAGAGGGCAAGCAAGGCATGAGAGAAGCTAACAGTGGAATATTAGCCACTAAAAGGGATGAATCGAGTCGTTTGTAGAGATGTGGATGGACCTACAGGCTGTCACAGAGAAACAGCAAAACAAATATAGGATATTAAGGTATATATGTGCAATCTCAAAAAATGGTACAGATGAACCTATTTGCAGGGCAGGAGCAGAGACGCAGAGGTAGAGAACAGACATGCAGACACAGAGGGGAAGGGCAGGGTGGACGGACTGGGAGCCTGGGATTAACATATTAATTAATGTTACACCATTAGTTACACCATCACGGGTGAAACAGACAGCTAGAGGGAAGCTCCGGTATAGCTCCGGGAGCTCAGTTTGGTGTTCAGTGATGACCAGGAGTGGTGGAATGGGAGGGGTGTCAGGGAGACCCAAGAGGGAGGGGATATATGCATGCATATAGTTGTTTCATTTCATTGTATGGCAGAAACTAACACAGTAATGCAATGCAACTATACTTCAATTAAAACAAAAATTTTTTTAAAACCCCAAACAAACCTTACTGAGTGTGGCTCTCTTGTGGGTGAAATGGAAGGTGATTAGCTTGGAAGAAAACAGAAGACAGCTCCCAAAAGACTTGAAATCAGGTTGAATGTTGGATTTTTTCTGATGGGTCATACAGAGTGACTAAAGGCAGGGTAACAGTGAGATCTGTTTATTAAAGAGCATTTTAGTTCCACTGTGAGAAGGGCTTGGAGGGGATACATATAAAAAAGACAGAGACACCAGTCCCAGGATATCACAGAGAAAGATCAGAGTGGCCTGGATGAAAGATGGTGGACATGGAGATAGAAAGAAGAACATACACAAGAAGATGGACAAATAAAGATCTGAGAGATATTTTGAAGACTGAGTTGGAGAAGTGTGATGTAATATAACCAGTCAATCCTAAAGGAAATCAGTCCTGAATATTCACTGGAAGGACTGAGGCTGAAGGTGAAATTCCAATACTTTGGCCACCTGATGCGAAGAACCAACCCATTGGAAAAGACCCTGATGCTGGGAAAGACTGAGGGCAGGAGGAGAAGGGGAAGACAGAGGATGAGACAGTTGGATGGCATCGTCGACTCCATGGACATGAGTTTGAGTAAGCTCCGGGAGTTGGTGATGGACAGGGAAGCCTGATGTGCTGCTGTCCATGGGGTCACAAAGAGTCAGACATGAGTGAGCGACTGAACTGAGCTGAAGTGAACTGATGTAATCTCACTCCTGCCTGCAGCAAGGTTACATTTGGGAAGATGGAAAACATTACAGATTCTTCACGTGGTGTGAAAACCCCATTAAGCATTCCATTGGTGTCTCTTCAGACAAATATAGGACTCTATAGCCACTTTGAAGCATTTGATCAGGTTCTTTATGACAGCAGTGATTCCATTTAAGATGGTGTTGATTTCCCAAAAGACCACATGATTTGCATATCTTGCATCTGATCTTAATTCCGCCAATAAGAAGAGTTATCTATGGAAAGTTCCCTGATGTGACTTCTACTTGCTGTTGGCTCATTGATAAATCCTGTCTAACTCTTTTGTGACCCCATGGACTATAGCCCACCAGACTCCTCTGCCTGTGGGATTTCCCAGGCAAAAATACTGGAGTAGACTGCAATTTCCTCCTGTTGGGGATCTTCCTGATCCAGGGATAGAACCCACGTCTCCTGCATTCCCCTGAGCCACTGGGGAAGCCCAACATCTAGTTAGTATGTAGAACTACCAGACTAGTTCCTAGAAATATATTGGTATTTAAATGTATCTAATCCCTACTTGTCATCTGTTTATTGAGGACATCTTTTTATATATTTATATATCCATCCCTTACCAACATTTTTTTTTTTTGTCCAGCTCCATAACTTACTAGCTACCTGGTCTAGGGGAAATTCTTTCCAAGCCCCAGGTTCTTATGTAACGAAAGAGGGTGATAATAAGATTGACTTAAATGTCTTGCTATAAACACTCCAGGAGATCACGGCGTGAGGTGCTAAAAATCATGTCTGGACGATAGTAAACTCTCAAAAAAATAAAACTGTTCCTAGCTAATAACCTAACTAATAATATCAACAGACAATGACTCTAAATCCTATGCATGTCACAGAGACCGTGGAAAGTCATAGAATCACAGGCTGCAGAGAACTAACTCCGAGAGTTCAGTCGAGAAAGAGGAGAATGCAAAAAGCTCTTGAATGTCAGCTTCGCGTGAGCTATTATGCTGGGGTTTAGGGAAATGAATCGGTAGGTAAAGACCAGGTCCTCCTGGAGCCTCTGTTCTAATTGTGTAAATGACATCAAACCCAGGATGAAAACGGTGGTGAAACTCATGGAAGGTACATTACAGAGAAGAACATACCCAGGGGCAGGTTTTGGGGGCTCTGCTCACGATGTCTTTTAAAAAATAAATCTATTAATTTACTTCTGGCTGCACTGGGTGTTAGCTGCGGCCCCGGGGGCACAGTGGCTGCAGCTCACAGACTTAGTTGCCTCTCAGCTTCTGGGATCTCAGTTCTCTGACCAGGGATGGAACCTGCGTCCCCTGCATCGCAAGGGGGATTCTTAACCACTGGACCACCAGGGAAGTCCCTCATGACATTTTTATTCAACAAAGCAGTCACAGCCATGGAAAAAAAGATTTAAGCCTTGCAGGAGTTTATGCAGCTTCAACATGCAGCAATTTTCTCAATTAGAAAGGCGGGGTGGCGTGGGGGCGGGGTGAGGAGTGGAAAGAAAGAGCTCTGCTTGTGCAGAATATGAAGCTCCAAGGAGTTTTAAAGGGCATTTCATAAGTGTCCGTTTTACATGGTTTTCCAAGTAAGGAGTTCCAGACCCACGGCTGCTTTCTCACTTGTCAACTGAAAGTATTTATTAGAGCGTGCAGGCTGTTTAGAAACTTACACAACCACTTATAACCTATTAGTGAAACATCCAATTACATGCCCGGCCTCTTCATTTCCTTCCAAACCAAATATGTGGAGATCTGGGCTGTGTTAACCTTGCTGCTCCTGCTAACTCCTGCACCTGAGACAGAAGGTACAGCTGAACTCTTGTGATGATTACAGACAACAACTGATGGCATTCAGGAAACATTCAGTAGATGCTCTGAACAGTGAAGGAAGATGGGTAGGTGTTGTCCCATTCACAGGCACCTCAAGGAGTAGGTACTAAAGTCACACTCATCTTACAGGTGAGGCAATCAAGCCTTTCTTAACACTTATTTTGACTTCTTTATTTGGTTGCACCAGGCCTTAGTTGAGCCACGTGGGATCTGGTTCCCTCACCTGGGATCGAAACTGGGACCCCTGCATTGGGAGCACAGGGTCTTAGCCCCTGGACCACAGGGGAAGTCCCCAGGTAAGGCAATCAAGTCTTAAAAAGTGAACTGACTTGCCCAGTTTCAGAGAGCTAGTGCCCAAGGTCATCTGGTACCAAAGCCATAAGCTTTTTACTATGATTTTACACATCCACAAAGTACCTTGTACTATGCGTCCATTTCTTCATTCTTGTGGCCAACAAGACGAACATCAGTTATGATGGAAATTAATAGCATCCCAGGGAAAACTCAGGGCTTCCCTCATAGCTCAGTTGGTAAAGAATTGGCCTGCAATGCTGCTGCTGCTGCTAAGTCACTTGAGTCGTGGCCGACTCTGTGTGACCCCATAGACGGCAGCCCACCAGGCTCCCCCGTCCCTGGGATTCTCCAGGCAAGAACACTGGAGTGGGTTGCCAGACCCTTATTCAATTCCTGGGTTGGGAAGATCCACTGGAGAAGGGATAGGCTACCCACTCTAGTATTCTTGGGCTTCCCTTGTGGCTGAACTGATAAAGAATCCGCCTGCAATGCGGGAGACCTGGGTTTGATCCCTGGGTTGGGAAGATCCCCTAGAGAAAGGAAAGGCTACCTACTTCAGTATTCTGGCCTGGAGAATTCCATGGGCTGTATAGTCCATGGGGTCGCAAAGAGTTGGACACGACTAAGCGACTTTCACTTCACTTCAGTTTAAACAGTGCTTCACAGCCTTTTCTATAAAAATCTTTCCTGCCCAGGATATCTAAACAGCTGATGTAAATAGGATACAGGGCTTCCCTGGTGGCTCAGACGGTAAAGCGTCTGCTTGCAATGTGGGAGAACTGGGTTCGATTCCTGGGTCGGGAAGATCCCCTGGAGAAGGAAATGGCAATCCACTCCAGCACTCTTGCCTGGAAAATCCCATGGACGGAGGAGCATGATAGGCTACAGTCCATGGGGTTGCAAAGAGTCAGACACGACTGAACGACTTCACTTTCACTTTCAAATAGGATGTACATTTGTCTAACTTATCTAGACTGGAGTGATGTATACCCATTAACTGATACTCTCATGGAATGATTCACCAGAATCCAGCTTTGGGACTCATCGGTGGCCTTGAGATTAGCAACCAGAACACTGGCTCCTATATGTGTTCAAGTCTATCCATTAACCACTTATGAAGCCATATCATGTTGCCAAGAATTAAATTATTTAAACATTCACTTTGGTATCATTAGTGCTGAGGGCTCCAAGAACTTGCAAGGTAAGAAAGAATTTGAGAGAATAGCATTGAAACATGCTCATGACCGTATAGATCACCAATAGACAGCAGGCAGGAGTTTGCTGTGTGATGCAGGAAGCCCAAAGCAGGTGCTCTGTGACAACCAGGGTGGGCCATGATTGCAGAGGTGGGAGGGGTTTCAAGGGGGAGGGGACACGTGTATACCTATGGGCGACGCATGCTGACATATGGCAAAAACCATCACAATATCGTAATTACCCTCTAATTGAAAATAAAATGGAAAAAAGAGGGAGAAACAGGAAAAGAATAACAAGAGATTCTACAATTAAATTTTCCCTCTAAAACTGGTCGGTGCAACATGTCAACCCCTCACCCCTCTAAAAGTTGCACATCTTCTTTTACACCATGTTCACACTCAAAACATTATTAAATGTTCATAAATGTTCATTATTAAATGTTCAGTTTCATAAGTCAACCTGATAGACTAAAAGCTAGGCAGATTTCTCCAAAACTGTTACAGCCTATTGGGTAAATACATATTTTGAACACATTCTAATTTTGAAAAATGTGTTATTTACTTACTAGACTGTAACAGTTCTGTTGAATGGCTATAGACTACCAGGTAAATATGTATTTTGGAATGCATGCATAGTAATTCTGACAACATGGATCATTTATCCAGCAGAGGATAGCAGTCTGGTCTACCAGGGACAGATGCTGCCCCATGAATCATTACCCTGATGGGCCACAGAGAGACTTTCCAGTCCTTGGCTTGGACATGAAGCTTGTTTATTTTAAGGAGGAAAGTCTTCCAAACCAGATTCTGATCTCTTTTTTTGGAAATACCAGAGTTCATATCATGCAAATTAAAATAGGACTGGTGAAGAACAGTTGCATATAGCATCAATTAGATGGCTAATTAAACTCAAGGAAGGCTGTGGTTGAGGCTAAGAGGTAGTCTTTAAATGCATGAATCAAAATAAATCTTGAGCTTGAAATATGCAGGTTGGCAGTTGATGTTAGCTGCTTTAAGGGGATGGACACCAATCAGCATCATTTTGATGTTCCCAGTACTCTTTTTATTCTTGCACATTACATATATATCAGGCAATGATGCACCAAGCACAGGGCTTGATTCTGGGGATTCACTGGAAAGCAAAATAGATACTACTCTACTCCTCTTGGAGTCTATAGTCTATGCCTATCAACTGTAGGAAGCGGCCTTAAAATATATTCTTGATAATTCAGTTCAGTTGCTCAGTCATGTCTGACTCTTTGCAACCCCATGGACGGCAGCATGCCAGGCTTCCCTGTCCATTGCCAACTCCCAGAGTTTACTTAAACTCATGTCCATTGAGTCAGTGATGCCATCAAACCATCTCATCCTCTGACATCGCCTTCTCTTTCTGCCTTCAATCTTTCCCAGAATCAGAGTCTTTCCAATGAGTCAGTTCTTCACATCAGGTGGCCAAAGTACTGGAGTTTCAGTTTTAGCATCATTCCTTCCAATGAACATTCAGAACTGATTTCCTTTATGATTGACTGGCTGGATCTTCTTGTAGTCCAAGGGACTCTCAAGAGTCTTTTCCAAAACCACAGTTCAAAAGCATCAATTCTTCAGTGCTCAGCTTTCTTTACAGTCCAACTCTCACATCCATACACGACTACTGGGAAAACCATAGCTTTGACTAGATGGACCTTTGTTGGCAAAGTAATGTCTCTGCTTTTTAATATGCTGTCTAGGTTAGTCATAACTTTTCTTCCAAGGAGCAAGCATCTTTTAATTTCATGGCTACAGTCACCATCTGCAGTGATTTTGGAGCCCCCAAAATAGTCTCTGCCCAAAAATAAAATTTCCATTTCCCCCCCATCTATTTGCTATGAAGTGATGGACTGGATGCCATGATCTTTGTTTTTTGAATATTGAGCTTTAAGCCAACTTTTTCACTCTCCTCTTTCACTTTCATCAAGAGGCTCTTTAGTTCCTCTTCGCTTTCTGCCATAAGGGTACTGTCATCTGCATATCTGAGGTTATTGGTATTTCTCCTGGCAATTTTGATTCCAGCTTGTGCTTCATCCAGCCCAGAATTTTGCATGATGATAATAAGCAAGGTGACGATATATAGCCTTGACATACTCCTTTCCCAATTTGGAACCTGTCTATTGTTCCATGAAGTGAAGTGAAGTGAATCACAGAGTTGTGTCTGACTCTGCGACCCCATGGACTGTAGCCTACCAGGCTCCTCAGTCCATGGGATTTTCCAGACAAGAGTACTGGAGTGGGTTGCCATTTCCTTCTCCAGGGGATCTTCCCGATCCAGGGATTGAACCCGGGTGTCCCACATTGTAGGCAGACGCTTTACCATCTGAGCTACCAGGGAAGCCCATTGTTCCCTGTCCAGTTCTAACTGTTGCTTCTTGACCTGCATACCGATTTCTCAGGAGGCAGGTCAGGTGGCTGGTATTCCCATCTCTTGAAGAATTTTCCACAGTCTGTTGTGATCCATACAGTCAAAGGCATTGGTGGTATAATCAATAAAGCAGAAGTAGATGTTTTTCTGGAACTCTCTTGCTTTTTCGATGATTCAAAAGGTGTTGGCAATTTGATCTCTGGTTCCTCAGATATTCTTGATACAGAAGTCCAAAGTATCCATTTGAAATATACTGGGTTTGCCAGAAAGCTCGTTTGTGGCTTCCCATAACATCGGAAGAGGCAAATGAACCTTTTGGCCAACCCAGTAAATCAAGTCCCTATTTTAATAACATAAAACCCAAAGTCCCTAATTATCTACAAGTCATCTACAAGCGTCATGGTGGGCACCCCCTCTGTACCTTGCTTCTCCCCGCCAAGTCACTCCCTACTGTCTTCTGCTCCTGTCTCTCCGTCCACTTGTTCTTTCAACACAAGGGTACAGAGAAGATTTATGTTTACTGTTCTCACAATTTCCTCTGCTTGGGATGTTCTTCCCCCAAACATCCTCATGGCTCATGCTTTCGCACCCTTCTAGTCTTTGCTGAAATGTCCCTGGCTTTGCTGGGGGCTCAGCAATAAAGAATGTGCCCGCTGATGCAGGAGATGTGGGTTCCATGCCTGGGTCAGGGAGATCCCCTGGAGAAGGAAACGGCTCCAGCATTCTTGTCTTGGAAATCCTCTGGACAGAGGAGCCTTGCTGGCTACAGTCCATGGGGTTGCAAAGAGTTGGACATGACTTAGCAACTAAACAACATCACCTTCACAGTGAGACTCACCCTGATTCCCCTCCCCTCATGTAAAATTTAATTTGTTCTCTTCCACCTGCTCTCTGTTCCTCCTCATCCTCTTCCTCTTTCCTTTTATCATAGCACTGGTCATCTTCGAACACAATTTACTTATTTATTATATGCAATTTTCATGGAGTTCGGTTACTTTTTCCCCAGTGGGTCCCAAATGCCAAGATGAGTGCCTGACACATAATAGGTGCCTGGTATGTATGTATGTGATAAGTTGTTTCAGTTCGTCTGACTCTTTGACACCCTATGGACTGCAGCCCATTAGCACCCTCTGTCCATGGGATTCTCCAGGCAAGTATACACATGTATAAACACACACACATATGTATAAACACACACACATATGTATAAACACACACATATATGTATAAACACACACACATATGTATAAACACACACACACATATATATACACACACACACACACACATACATAAGCATGTTTTCTTTAGTAGCTCAGTCGTGTCTGACCCTTTTGTGACCCCATGGACAGTAGCCTTCCAGGCTCCTCTGACCAAGGGATTTCCTAGGCAAGAATACTGGAGAGAGTTGCCATTTCTTCCTCTGGGGGGAATCTTCCCAACCTAGGGAAGGAATTCACATCTCCTGCTTGACAGGCAGATTCTTTACCACTGAGTCGCCTGGGAAGCCCACATACTTACACATGAGTAGAGGAAAAGTATAAGTTGCTAAGAGGTAACAGGCAAGTAGACTGTCATGAACCCCAGCGAGCTGGAGTTGGGGGTGGGGTGGGAATTCCAGGGAGGGCTTTCCAAGAGGAGTGGCCTTTTTGAGCTGACATTGAAATAAGAAGTAAAAGGTAAATTGGCAAAGGGCAGTGGAGAAGGCGATGGCACCCCACTCCAGTACTCTTGCCTGGAAAATCCCATGGACGGAGGAGCCTGGTGGGCTGCCATCTATGGGGTCGCACAGAGTCGGACACGACTGAAGTGACTTAACAGTAGTGGTGGGTCAGAGGCAACAGAACATGCACAACACCCTGCTCAGAAAAAGGCTGATGTGTCTGGGGAAATAAAAGACAGTCTGTGGAGTGTGGCTATAAGGCAAGAGCTAGTGGTCATGAAGATGCCATATATAGATGGTAATCATGCTTTTTTAATTGCCACCTGTTTTATATAAGAACAGAGAGAGAGAGGTGGAGAAAGGGAGAGAGAGAGGGAGGCAAAGAAAGAGAAGGATGTATGGAGGCACCTCAGATTCAGTGTCTTGTTTGGTTGAATTAGCCATTTGCGGTCGCAAAGCACACGGTGCCTAGACACTGACGTGACAGTTGTGCGTTCCCAGGACAAAAGCCAAAAGCCACATGTCCATTTGGAGGCCACACTTTCAAAGGTCACGACAAAGTTCTAAATGAGGCAGCTGATTTCCAGGCGTCCTTCCTACACAGCTGGTGACTCAGGTTATGGAATTCAGGAAGTTTCCCATTTCCCGAACAGAAAATCCATGTGAGACACACGTGCTCATCTCAGTCGTGTCCAACTCTCTGCAACCCCATGGACTGTAGGCCGCCAGGTTCCTCTATCCATGTGATTTTTAAAAATTAATTTGTGTTAATTGGAGGAGACTTATAATATTGGGATGGTTTTTGCCATCACCATATACATGTGTCCCCCCATCCTGAACACCCCTCCCACCTCCCTCCCCACCTTATCCCTCTGGGTTGTCCCAGAGCACTGGCTTTGGGTGCCCTGCTTCGTGCATTCACACTTGCACTGCTCATCTATTTTACATATGGTAACGTACATATCCATGGAATTTTTCAGGCGAGAATACGGAGTGTGTTGTCATTTCCTCCTCCAGGGGCTCTTCCTGACCCAAGGATCGAGCCTGTGTCTCCTGCGTTGCTAGAAAACACACAGTTGAGGGAAAACTCTCCTCCTTTTACTGAAAGTGAAGATGGCCCTGAGATCCTCCTAGTGGTGAAGCCAGCAACAGCAAGCTTTGCAAGGCCCTCTTCTTGTTCTCAAGTCGCACAAGGCTTTCTCTGGTTGTATCCCGACAATGACAGGCGGGGATTAGTCATATCAACCCATTTCACCCACCACAAACCCAACATACCTGGATAGCCTTCACTTCTATTACCCCCTTCCCAGGCCTCTGGGCAGAAGACATGTCTTGAAAGACTTGTAAAGTACTCATTTGCAGTACCTAATAGCTTCATATTAATTTAAGCAACTAATATTTAGAGGCTACAAGAAAAGAGAGAGAGAGAAAAAATGCTCGGTGGATGAAAAATATATCTCAATTTTCATAGAAAATGTTTCACAGTGACAGCAGTGTCTCCCATGAGCAAAAATAAGGTAGTTGCAGGAAGGAATTTAATTAAGATGAGTTGGGCATGCCGTAAGCAGTACACGGCCAAGGAAGCATTAGCGAGGTACTTGCCACACCAACGTGGAGAAATCACAATATTAAAATGCCCAATAAATTAGTCTACAAATCTACTTAGCTGTACATTTGTCCTGCATCACCACATAGAACAGTGCCTTGAAATGGAACCGTTGGAGATTTTTTACACCAAATCAATTTATACTGGATAAGGAAGATGCTTATGCAACTCCTGGGCTGCAGTTTGCAATGAGATACTCAGGAGAAGGAAAATGTAACCCTTCTTCATTTCATCAGAGATAGAACGGGAATTAATCAGTGATACTTAACCACCCTTTCAACAGGATTCTAGCAACATCCCCAGGAACACTTCATTTCTTTCAACATTTCTGAACAATAGACGGTCGCCAACTTTCAAATAATTCCCTATATTGTCGGAGACTGGGAAGAAGGATTTTAAATCACAAGACTGATGACAGTGTAATAAATTAGAGAAATTGTGCCTGCTATTGTGAAGTTTTAGTGCCCTAGTCTCATTCACATCTCAGTTTCTTGATGTAATATGATTTGAGTATAATTATTAGCAATTATTATCAAAGCATTCATAGGCTTTTCTCCTACTGTGAAAGCAGAGATCCTGCCTTACATCCTATTTTTAATCTTTGTTCATGGGTATCACACATCAAGCAACAAAGGAAGGACATAGTGATTCCAAAATGTCTGTTTTGACAGATTGCTCTTTCCCACTTCTTTTATATTATAAATATTGAATCCATGGTTCAACAATGGGTGGCAAAATCCAGCTCTGTGATCATCCAGTTAAGCGAAACCTCCCCTGTGCACTCTGTGTGCTCAGTCACTCAGTCGTGTCCGACTCTTTGTGACCGCATGGACTGCAGCCCGCCAGGCTCCTCTGTCCATGGCATTTTCCAGGCAAGAATACTGGAGCAGGTTGCCATTTCCTCCTCCAGGGGATCCTCCCAACCCAGGAATCGAACCCATGTCCCTAGTGTCTCCTGCATTGACAAATGTCTTCTTTTCTATCGCACCACCTAGGAAGTCCACTCCTCCTCAAAAGGCATTCATCAGTCTAACCACAGGAGCCAAGAAGGGTCCACATACAGACCTGCATTCATCTTCTCTGGACCCAAGTCACAGGAAATTTCCCACTAACTTATTTTCGGCCACTTTTTTTTTTTCTTTTGCATGCAAAGTCCTCGGGAAGACCACCACAATATACAGAGTTGTCTACACTGTGCAATTTTAACCAAACACAATTGTGCGATAGAACCATATCAACCTTTAGGTCCATGCCACCTTCTCACTCCCTGAATAGAAATCTAAAATGGGATCTGGCAAATGACAAGAACATCTCATAACAGAACACCAGCACATGGCTGATTTGCCTTTCATTGTCCACGTGCCTTAACACGCTGCAGACTTCCTGGGAACAAATGAGAACTCGGCGGCCGCATGTTTTCATTTTATCACATTTATTTAAGATGACCGAGGACAGGGCTCAATATTTATTCACCACATTCAACATTTGCCATCATCAGAATAAAAGGCGAGGCAGCACAGTTTGAACAACATCTGGTAATTCCAAAGAGATAGTGTCACTTGAAGAACAAATGAACCTTTAGTTAATAAAATCTCCCCCTGACTGACAAAGATGGCTTTTTGTACACACGCAGGATCCATGATAAGTAGATAGCGAAGCATTGATAAAGAGCACCGGATTCTTACAAAGGGAACTCACTGCCGCCCATGTTTAAATAAAGACAGGGTTTATTACTGGTCTTTCATGAATCACGATAAATTAAATGTCCTGAGTTCTGGAGGGATAAAAGATTTAAATTATAATTCTGAAGGCCATGGGAAGCTGTGCTGTTCTCCAAACTCTCTAATGCCTCAAAGAAAGAATGATATCACCAGGACAAAAATGTAGCTGGTTTCAATGATGAGGCCTTTCATCTGGTAATACCTGAATTAATAAAGTCGACTCTCCTATGTTCTGAATCTCTATGACTCCAAGCTTGTAGTTAGCCTATATTTAAAGTATAGGCTGGATCTACTAAGAACCAGGCAGTGGGCTAGACATTTGCCTCTAGAAGTGATGAAATATCTAGAGTAATGAAATCTATTAAATGTCAATGTAAATTCACACAAGTCTCTATGCAACACATACACACACACACACACACACACACACACACACACACAGATGTACAGACAGCCAGAGTGGGTAATAGCCTTCAATACATGAAGAACTGGACTTCTTCCCTTCATACAGTCAGAGGCCATACTTCATAGCATACATCTTGCCTTTACCACCCCACCTTTGTTATTAATAGTTTTTGTAACTATTGATCATGTGCAACCAATTAGGTTTTGGGTAAAAGCAAATTAATTCAAGAGAAACCTTTCATATAATTGTATCTCAGTCAATATGCAGTGATGAAAACATTCTCTCTTCCTCAGAACTCCAGATTTTAAGAGAGTATTTGTGATGAGACAGGAATAATCATAATAAATGGACTTCTGGAGAAGGTAAAAATTACAGCCTGGCCCTCTTCATATCATCATGAGAGGATAGATCTAGGAAATCTCTCAGAAGCTGCACTGAGCCATGCAAATCAAGAGAAGATTCTTATAGTTTAGAGCCAGGGTGAGTGTCCTCTGCACAGCAAAGGGCCAGAATCAATGGAGCAGTGGTGAAGTTTAGTGACATTGGCTTTGATCAACTCTTTCTTCTTCACTAAGAGTTTGCTCCCTAGGGTGCCTTCTTTGGGCTTAAATCTTACAAAAAGTCGTCATTTTTAAAATCACTAACCAATCATTTGTTACTCTGGAGGTCATTAATAGACATAAGGGTGTGAGGTGAAGGGTGGGACACGTCCTCCCATGCCCTATCTTTCCATGTGGAGGAGTCCTCTCAGGCATCATTCCATGGGTCCCCATCTTCTCACTCCTCCATTCCTAAGAAGGAATGGTTTATCTGATTGGTTACTTTGAGGAAAGGACCACGCATGCTCAATTCAGTCTCCTGAGCCATCTTTCACATTCCCCAGCTGATAAAAAGGGTGCCTTCTGGTCCTCATTCTTAGTAATGAGGCTCAGGAATGTGCGGACGATGGGGGAGAGAAAGAAGGGACGGAGGAGGAAGGAAGCTGTAGGTGTTTCCTCCATCAGTGACTGACGGGTAAGTCTGAACACATCAGGAGAGCACCAGCAAGCCCATTCGGTCACAGCTTTTAATTTGGATTTCTCTCATTAAGAAGCTAACAGCTTTTGATTGCAGGTTTAAAGGTAGCAGCTTCCTTGAGATATGATTCCTACACCCTAAAATTCACCTGTTCAAAGTGAACAATTCAGTCATTTTAGGCGTACTCAGCCCTGCGATTCCCACCACGATGTCATCTGAAAACACGTCTATCACCCCAGAAAGAAACCCCTGTAGACCTGCAGTCACTCCTCATCACTGTCCTTCTGCCCAGCCCGAGGCAACCATGAATCTACTTTCTGTCTCCATAAATTTGCCTCATCTGGACACTTCATACGGATGGGATCAGAACCTTAAAAACATCAGACTAAGTGAACGGATAGAGAAGACAATGCAACCCACTCCAGTACTCTTGCCTGGCAAATCCCATGGATGGAGGAGCCTGGTAGGCTGCAGTCCATGGGGTCGCTAAGAGTCGGATACAACTGAGCGACTTCACTTTCACTTTTCACTTTCATGCGTTGGAGAAGGAAATGGCAACCCACTCCAGTGTTCTTGCCTGGAGAATCCCAGGGACGGGGGAGCCTGCTGGGCTGCCGTCTATGGGGTCACACAGAGTCGAACACGACTGAAGCGACTTAGCAGCAGCAGCAGCAAGTGAACGGAAATCTGATCACTGCCCTTTTGCCTTCCTGCTCTGCTTCCTTCTCACTTGGTCCTTCCTCAGAAGGGAACTGAGGGCAGGCTATTGCAGTACAGTTTCCACAGAACTAGAATGGTTTCTTGGGGCCCATCATCCCGCTAACTAACCTGGTCTTTAGCACTTCACAAGTTTCATTTCGCACAAATGTTAAACTGCTGTATTAAGGTCAGCATTCATTTATCCACTCATTCATCCACTCCGATTTTCCAAACACATTTTTTTTTTTGGTCCCTAATATGTCTGCCAGATCCTGAAGATCCATAAATGAATAAAGCCTGGAACCAGCTCTCAGGGAACTCACACTTAATTATTAGGAATGATTTAGATACAGAATTGTATACAATGTATAAAATAGATTTCCTGGAATGTAAGTCCAAGGACCCTTATTAATCTGCCAATTCATTACGGAACTTGACACCCCCTACAGCTGCTATCTCTGTGAAATTCTCTCAGCCTTCCATGACACTGTCCTGGCCAGCTTCACTTGATGCTGCCCTGCCCACCTTCTTGAAGCCGTTCTAGCCTCTCATCTTCCCATCATTCATTCAAGTGGTCCTTCCTTAAGGCAAGCTTTTCTTTTATTTTCCTATCGTCCTTTCTTTGGGGATGTCATCCACTCTCACAATTTCAACTATCACTTCCATGGCACCTGTGAGTGGCATAAAGATGAGTAACACAAAACAAGAAGGACTTAGCATCCTGCAGTGCAGGAGGCCCCAGTTTGAATCCTGGGACTGGAAGATATCCTGGAGAAGAGATAGGCTATCCATTGCAGTATTCATGGGCTTCCCTGATGGCGCAGATGGTAAAGAATCTGCCTGCAAAGCGGGAGATCTGGGTTCGATTCCTGGGTTGAGAAGAGCCCCTGGAAGAGGGCATGGCAACCCACTCCAGTATTCTTGCCTGGAGAATCCCCATGGAAAAGGAGCCTGGTGGGCTACAGTCCATGGGGTCACAAAGAGTTGGGCGTGACGGAGTAACTAAGCATGCACAGCCTTTGAGCTAAGGCTTAAAGGACATGCCGGATTTGGGTGCTGGGTTTGAGGTACATATGCCTATATGAATTGATGCATGTGGCATCAGATCCTACCAAGTAGCTCTGCCTTTCCCATCTTGCCAATATCAATTAGTTAACATATCTCCAAAGAGCAAAGATTCTTTTTCCTATCCTCACTTGATACACATTCACAAAATGCTCCTATCCACTCCACATATTATTCTTGGTATTTGCCACCTCTGCCTGCACTTTACAATCTTTGTTTCAACCCAGAAGCCGCTGTCACTTCTAAATCGGTGGCTTCACGGCAACTATTGATTTATGGCGATGGCCCTTCTTGCCTGTGCACATCTCGAATCTGCAGAGTGAGAGGAGCCCTGGAAATATTTATTCAGACAGATAAAATCCTCCCTATTTAACAGAACTGACTTCCATGACCAGTGGGCACATCTCGTTACCTAGGGACATTCCACAGGATTACAGAGCGAGGCTCTAACCGAGACTGTAAGTCACTGCCACCCAACTGTCAAAATAAATAACAATAAAAGCCAACCTTCAGGAAACAGGGGGGCAGTTGATGCTTTTTCTCTAGATAAACAAATCATTTTTATTTTTAATTGAAAAAAGAGTTCAATATATGTTACCTAACAGTATATCATATGTTTTGCTATGTTTAGTATAAAACAGATGATTTTCCTAGACATGCTCTCTTGTATTGGACTCCACAGGTGGTGCGAGTGGTAAAGAATTTGCCTGACCATGTGGGAGACACAGGAGATGCAAGTTCAATCCCTGGGATGGGAAGATTCCCTGAAGGAGGAAATGGGAACTCACTCCAGTATTCTTGCCTGGGAATTCCTATGTACAGAGGAGTCTGGCGGGCAACAGTCCTTGGGGTCACAAAGAGTGGGACGCAACTGAGGTCCAAAGCTAACATTTTGAGGAACAGTCAGAAATGCATGTGGGGTGGGCGATAGAACAGGGATTTCAGGCAGGAAGAAGAGAAAAGTGTTTAGTTTAGGGGCCCTTGAGAGCAATGTTTTAGATTCAGACATTGAGACTTCTCAGGTGGACTTGAAATGGTTACGTCTTCCTTTTTATGTCCTTGGCCATGCCACACAGCTTGCAGGATCTTAGTTCCCCAACCAGGGAATGAGCCTGTTCCCAAGGCAGTGAAAGCACAGAGCCCTAACCACTGCCCACCAGGGAACTCCTGCAACTGTCACTTTTCTCTTTCTTCAGAGTTTTTGTTTTGTTTTCGGATCTACACAATATCCCTTATGTGGGACAACAATTTTATTCTATTGTACATTTATCTACTTAGTTTAGGTGGAGCTGTATACCTCTCCCCTTCTACTCTACTCAATAAGGATGAGACTCAAGACCAGCCAGTCAGAAAAGCCAGTCCTATAGCAGAGGGATTTGTTCAGGAGCAGGCACATGATTCAGACTAGCCAATCAGAGCCTTCCCTGGGATTTTCAGAGGTATCCTCCAAAGGATGCTAACTTTTCAGAGAACACAGATGGCTGAAGCCTAAGGAAACCTGACACCAAAGAGCAAGCAGATCCAAGAGAGAAGCAGAGTCCACGTGACATCATTAAAACTTGAGCCTCAACCATGAATACTTTGGCCACCTGATGCAAAGACCTGACTCACTGGAAAAGACCCTGATGCTGGGAAAGACTGAAGGCAAGAGGAGAAGGGGGAGAAAGAGGATGAGATACTTAGATGGCATCACCAATTCAAAGTACATAAGTTTGAGCAAACTCTGGGAGATGGTGAAGGATAGGGAAGCCTGTTGTGCTACAGTTCATAGGATCACAAAGAGCTGGATGTGACTGAGTGACTGAACAACAACAATAGCAACAAATGCTTGAAGCCCACCTCTTTGTGCTCCCCAGTTCCACGACCCAGTTTTTCTCTTTTCTTAAGCTTCTTTGATTTTTTTTTTTTTTTTGGTACCTTTTTTTTCACTGAAAGAATCCTGATGAAATTAGTGCCTAAATATCCTGTGACATAATGCATTCTCATTCTGCACTGGTTATACACAAAAATTACCAAACTTCAAGAGATGCTGCACACTTCCTCTACTTGTTCAGTAAGAAGACCACCTTTCGGCTTCCCAGGTGGCTCAGACAGTAAAGAATCTGCCTACAATGCAGGAGACCCAGGTTCCATCCCTGGGTTGGGAAGATCTCCTGGAGGAGGGCATGGCAACCCACTCTAGGATTCTTGGCTGGAGAATCCCATGCACAGAGGAGCCTGGTGGGCTACAGTCCATGGGGTCGCAAAGAGTCAGACACAGTTGAGCGACTTTCAATTCACTTCACTTTAGAAGCCTCAGCTCTGTTCTCTGAAGCACTGCACTGTTTTCTAAACTGCCAAAATGATTCAGACTCCCATCGCCTGTTTGACAGTTGCTGCCATTTAGTAAAAAAACAAAAAAAGTCTCAAAGAACAAAAACTAGCTATGAAATGGAAAGATTGTAAATAAAGTAATGCAATACCCAGAGACTATGTTAGAAGCATGTCGGCAAAGTGACACATACACTGGATTAAATATAAGCCACCCTTCAGTATGTAAAATATGCATATTCTTTACAGGATGTTAACAAAGGTCCCTGCAATTTCCACAGCAATGAATAGTTCCATTGAAGTTATCCATAAGATTTCTTGTTGTTCAGTCACTATGTCGTGTACAACTCTTTGCCATCCCATGGACTGCAGCACACAAAGCTTCCCTGTCCTTCACCATCTCCTGGAGTTTGCTCAAACTTATATCCATTGAGTCAGTCATGCCATCCAACCATCACATTTTCTGTCGCCCCTTTCTCCTCTTGCCCTCAATCTTTCCCAGCATGAGCGTCTTTTCCAATGAGTTGGGCAAAGGATTTGGAGCTTCAGTTTCAGCAACAGTCCTTCAAATGAATATTCTGGGTTGATTTCCTTTAGCATTGACTGGTTTGATCTCCTTACTGTCCAAGAGACACTCAAGAGTCTTCTCCAGCACTACAGTTCGAAAGAATCAGTTCTTGGGCACTCAGCCTTCTTAACAGTTCAACTCTCACATCCATGCATGATTACTGGTAAAACCATAGCTTTGACTGTACAGACCTTTTTCAAAGTGATGTCTCTGTTTTTTTTAATATACTGTCTATGTTTGCCACAGCTTTTCTGCCAAGAAGCAACTGTCTTTTAATTCCATGGCTGCAGTCACCATCCACAGTGATTTTGGAGCCCAAGAAAATAAAGTAGATCACGATTTCCCTTTTTTCCCCCATCTGTTTGCCATGAAGTGATGGGACCATAAGATAATAAAACCTGGAGAGAAAGAGACCTTCCCATCCATCTGTGTCAAGGTAGTTCTCCTCTTCTCATCCCAGCCAAGGGCCCACCACAGGCTGACACACAGAAATAGTCTGGGGTTTAATAAGCATCCCAGCTGTGAGAAACCCTGTGATTTAGATGCCATCTCTTTCCAGAGTTCAAAGGACTCACATTTCAAGGCCAAGTTTCGATGCAAATATGAGAGACGTGATCCTCAGGGGGGTGGGGGGCAATCAAACATGACCAGGAAGGACTCCTGCTTCCTGCCTAAAAGGAATGTGTCCAAGAGTAGTTCTTCTCTGATCTCTGCTTTAGAAAGCTCAGTCTTCTTGCTGGAAACCTTGAAAAGCTGTCACATTTATTATATTTCTGGAAACCCGTAAATGATGAGTGTTTCTTCTTTTCCTCTTCCTTCAAGAGAAGAAAGGGGGCTTCCCTGGTGACTCAAATGGTAAAGAATCTCTCTGCAATGCAGGAGACCTGGGCTCGATTTGTGGGTGGGGAAAATCCCCTGGAGAAGGGAATGGAAACTCACTCCAGTATTCTTACCTAGAGAATCCCATGGACAGAGGAGCCTGGAGGGCTACAGTCCATGGGGCCTAAGAATCGGACATGACTGAGCGAATAATACATGCATAAGAGAAGGAAAGAGAAAGTGCTATTCTGCCTGACTTCCAGGAAGATTTCTTATGTGGAGATATTTATATCGCCACAAAAAAAAAAAAGAGAAAAAATTACCACAATTGGTCTGTTGTTATCAGCAATTAAAGATACTTTATCTAATTACTATGGAAGATGGCACCATTAGACAATCATCTCTGACAAACTGATCATCATCAGTAATTTATGACCAGTTCCTTTAGTTAATTGTCCTCAGGAAGGAGAGCAAAAACCATTTGTATAGAAAAATAAGTAGTCATTACCAACAGTGGAATTTGTTAGGGATGCGATTATAAATCACCAGCCAGGGCTGGTAATGATTCCTGGGAAGAGAAGAGAGTGAAAGCAATGCAGATACTTCATCCAACTTTAGGGAATTCTTCGCAGGAAAGAATCCTTCATAACGAATTTTCCCCCACCAATTTAAATGAAGGATGGCTTGTCTCCCTTTAAAAGAATATCAGATGCTTTATTCTAAATGCAGTAGTGTAGGGCACAGGAGGAATAATTTCTGCTTTTGCATGCAGAGCTGGGCTTCCCGGGCGGTGCTAGTGGTAAAGGATCCTCCTGCCAGTGCAGGAGACATAAGAGACCTGGGTTCCATCCCTGGGTCGGGAAGATCCCCTGGAGGAGTGCATGGCAACCCACTTCAGTATTCTTGCCTAAAGAATCCCATGGACAGAGGAGCCTGGCCGGCTACAGCCCGTGGGGTCACAAAGAGTTGGACACAACTGAAGCAACTTAGCAGGCAGACACCCTAGCTATAAAACACAGACACTGACACTTCAAAGTTCTGCCACTCTTCACCAAGCTCAAAGGCACTGAGTCCATTTGACCAAGCTTTGATTTCAGGGCTTGAAATCTGCCCATCTGGTCCAAAAACCAAGCATGGCCTTGTGAGTGCTGATCTATATTTGACCTTGGCAATACCATAGTTGCAAGCTATGGAACCTTGGGTGCCTTAGAGAGCTTATGGCTCTGTTTATGAAAAGAGAATGAGTTGAATTGTGTTCCCTGACAAACAGTACGTTAAACTTCTAACCCTTTGTATCTGTGAACGTGACCTTATTTGCAAATAGTCTTTGCAGATGTATTTAAGTGAAACAAGATCATTAATTAGGGTGGACCCTAATCTAATGACAGCTCTGCTAGTAGACAGGGGAAAATTTGGGCATACAGACAAAAACACAAGGGGAGGGAGGGTGATATGGAGGCACACGGGAATAACAAGTGATGACGGAGGCAGAGATAGCAGTGATAAGTTATAAGCCAGGAAGTGCCAGTGATTGCTGACACACCAGCAGAAGCTACTTAGAAGCAAGGAAAAAAAACCCTACAAGTTTCAGAGGGAGCAGGGCCCTGCAAAACCCTGACTGTAGGCTTCATGCCTCCAGAATGGTGATCTAATAAATTTGTATAGTGCTAAGGTAGCTGATTTTTGGTACTCTGTTAAGGCAGTCCAAGAAAGCGCGTACTTTACAGGATCCTTGAACGGATGAGATGAGAAAGGGTTCGGGCTATAACTAGGACAATGTTTGGCAGGTGATATGTATGCAGTGAGAAAGCCTGTTCAAGTGCTTTATGAAAGATGGGCCAACCTTGACCAACAGGAGTCAGTTATGACACAGACCATAATAGACGGTGTCAGGAATGCACAGTATTCAAGCTGAAAGAGCCCTTGTTTGGGCATCAGAAGTTTGAGACTCAGACCCGATTTTTCCACTTCTAAGCCTTTATCATGTTCAGCTGTAGACTATATATCCCACCTATACATTTGAGACAGTCTGGCCCACACCTTCCTTGCAAAGATGCTGTGAGTTTCAACTGGAGTAACACATAGCAAAAGCCCTTTGTGTTCAAGCCACTCTGATGGGTCCCAGGGATAGAGTGGTAAGCAATTTAATGAGAAAGCACAATAACAAATCTGCAGTTATAAACTAGAATGGGAATAATGCAGAAAAAGAAGAGAATGCAATGAGATCTTTGGGGTGGTGGAGAGTTATTGGAGGGTAGAGCATGCCTCAGTGCCAAGTGTAAGCTAAAACTTAATGCAGGAGCGGACCTTGCAGGGGATTGCAGCAGGAAGCACCCTGGAGCAGAAGAAAGAGCACATGTTTCTAAGACTAGACACAGCATGGGGGTGACTATGGTTAGAGCCTAGGAAGGGAGAGCTGGAGAGAGAAGAGTTGGAGAGAAAAACAAGAGGCCAAATCATGCTGGGACAGCAGGCCAAGTTTATCCATTTTTATTTTATCTGGGTTTTTATTCATGGCCGGGAGGGTGGAAGGGATGTGGTGAAGTGACCTGATTTGAATATTCAAATGACTGCTCTGATGATTATACAAAAATTGGGTCGGGAGACCATGGAACAGGCAGACTGGTTAGGAGGTTAGTGGTCCAGATGTGGGTAGCTTGGATCAAAGTAGTGACAGTGAGGCTAGGAAAAAGTGGACAGATTTTGAGACATCATTTGGAAGAAAGCCATTATTACTACTTTTATCTCCTAATTTAATTCAACTCAGTCCTATTGGAATGCCTTCTGCCACTTCCCTGACAGATGGTCAGCTTGTAAAAAAAAAAAAAATTCATTTAGTTTAAACTGAATAACCTATGTTTAATCACCCCTTTCCACATCTCCTGTAAAAAATAAACCTTAATTAATAATCTTCAAAGAAGATATGTGCAAATAATGCTACGGGGCAAAGATAGCTGATTTTAAATTAGATCAAGCTTAATAATAATGATATCAACATTGGGTACCTTCTACTACTAATTCTATGTGCCTGGTGTCATTCAGCATATTACTACTTTAGTTCATTATATTTTCTAACTATAACTTTTGAGGGATTAGTATCACATTCTCTAGTTTACAAATGAGGAAACAGGTTCTGAATGCTTTCAAAGGCACACAGTACAGGATTGACATGAAGTGAGTGAAATTGTAGGTTTTATGGTCCTCAAATGCATCAAATCTCTTATGGGGAACCACGAAGCTAATGACAAGGGCATTTGAAACAACATGATTTGAAGCAAAAAAAAAAAAAAAAGTGAATAGTCATTATAATTGGTGATAATGAGACAGTTAAATTTACATGTACACATTTCTATGGAATGTTAAATTACAGACCTTTCTAGAACACCAATTTACCTAAACTGCACATTGAAACTGAGAAATACTTCCGATACAAATATTTTCCAAGTGTTTCCCAGATGGGTCACAGGGCAAGACACTTCCACTGCTGTCTAGACATTCTTGATTTGAATCCATTCAGTGCTCTTGAGTAAATTTCTTGTCCCCATTTACGTAATGGCCCAGAAGTACCTCTCTTCCCTCAAAGTGGAGCCCAAGTACCAGAAAGTGGATGCCAACTGTAAGTAGGACTCACTGCTCTCTGAGTGAGCAGCCTGGCAGTCACTGAGCAACTATGCTTTAAATACTCTACTAATGTGTGAAATGCAGAGACAAACACCACTCAGCAAAGCATCTCCTATACAGGTTTACACCTAGCAAGGTAAGAGATCACAGTCATGGTGCTTTTCATGATCCCTCTCATTGGTACCTTTTAAGCTTAAGAGGAAAGTGTTCCGTGTTTCTTTGGGTCCCAAATGCCCCCAATGACCTTTATCTCTTGCTCTCCCATGGCTCTCATTTTTCCCATGCAGAGAGTCTTGCATAGATACTCCTCCTCCCAGGAAAGGCCCTGCTGTAACATTTCAAAAAACTCATCTTACAGAGAGTGTTTAAACAGAGACCCTAACTTCTTCTGAGATAGCCTCAGCGTGAACTTCAGGGAAAATGTTTCACATAATCCTATAGATTTTCCCCCGAAGCACCTTCCTCTAACCAGTCAAAAGTCATCCAGGTCAGAAGGGTGTGTAAGTGGGGGGAAAAAAAAAAACCGAACAGCAAATGTCTTCTTGAGTCACAGCAAGATATAAAATTGTGTAAAGCCCAAGATTCAGGAAAGAAAGGTCTGAGAGAGAAAGAAATAGTGTCCCAAGCTGAGCCAGATATCATTATTAAGAAAGAAAATATTTCTTCAAGTAGACCTTTTTCATGTCCATACATAAGGGTGAATATCGTCCAAGGGGTTTCGCTCTTCCATTTCTGATGTCACAGGCAGTCAAGCATCTTAATGATGGGCAGCTGCTACAATGCCCAGCATTCCTGAAGTCATAAGCTAGAGTCTGTAGTGAAGAGACACCGTACTATGAATTTTAAACATTAAGCCAAGAAAATGTTTTTCCCCACCTAAAAAATTCTTCAATCAAAGGCATGGGGTACAAAATGTACCACATTTTGAGAACACCTCTCATCAGCTGCTAAAACACTGAACTCGTTTCATTTTGAAGCAAGCAAAACTATTGATCAAAATTGCCTTGGATGTAATCACTGCTCCAGGATGGACTAGCCCAGGGAAGGAGGCAGAGGAAGAGGAATCGTAAACACTAGAGTGTCAGGGAGCAGGGAGCTGTCACACTGTGATGACAAACACCCTTTCAAACTGTGACTCAACATTGTGTGGTCCCCATTAATGTACTCGGAGGAAGTCAATGGCAGGTTAATGATGTTCACAGACAGTCTTACAAAGAAGATGATTATGGCGCCCGAGAAGACAGAGCCAGTGTCTAAGACCGTGGTCCCACGCAGGGAGGCTGATCACGCTGTTGCCCACTGAAACATCTTTCAGCTCTTGATCACTGGGCTCAAAGGAATGCAAGCAGCAGGGTGATGGGAATCTGTGCCCATTCCTGAATTTAATCCATTCCACAGCCCGGCCCCATGTGAGATGTTGCTCGAGAAGGAAGAAAGAAACAGATAAGTGTCTTCCCTCTAGTCAGCCATAGCTTGCACGTCTCCAGGTTTATTCCAAAAGCCAGATGTCAGTTGACGGTGTGACATGGTAGTTGCACAACCTGATACAAACTTTCCTTGGGTCAATGCCTTTAGACATTCATTATTAATATGAAAAATTAAGTTTATTTTTAAGTCTTTTGGCTCACCTCTTGGGTTTACCTGGTGGCTTGGACAGTAAAGAATCTGCCTGCAACACAGGAGACCTGGGTTTGATTCCTGGGTCGGGAAGATCCCCTGGAGAAGGAAATGGCAACCCACTCAGGTATTCTTGCCCGGGAAATCCCATGGACAGAGGATCCTGGTGGACTGCACTCCACAGGGTCATGAGAGTCAAACACGAGTTAGTGACTGAACAAGAGCATCACTCAATCCTTCCACTTTGCATAGTAAAGGCCGCCTGCTCTGTTTCATGAAAAACAGAGACACTTAAGGCTCTGCACAGGACTCACACTGCTGGGGTATGGGTTAGTGCTGTATATACAAAAAGCCATAAACTTGCCTTTCTCCTAAACAATAGAAAAATTTCACTCTTAGGTTGGCTGCCTGTGGAGAAAACTTTCAAAAATTATACTTAAAGGTTCTCTGTCTATTCAAGAAGGCTCAAAATGTTCAAGATGAAGTAAAAAGGTAACTAACAGCTAGAAGAAAAATGTAAGAATTACAGAAGTTTAAAAAATTAAAAGCAGTTATTATTGTGCAAGCAGATCAAAACCATACAATAGGGGAAAGAAATAGGACAGAGATAGGAACAATAATAACTAATATTGAGTGCTATGTGCCAGGCAGTGTGCTGAATACTTCCTACACTATCTAATTTAAACAGCAGACACTCCTATAAGCACTGCTCTTAAGATTTGTTTGGGAAAGTGAAGGCACAGGGGAATTGACTGACTTGTCCAAGCTTACACACACAGCAAGTGGCAGAATTAGGGTTGAAAGCTATGTCTGGGTCACAATGCACATAAACCCTGAGAAAACCACAATTCAAAAAGACACGTGTACCCTCAAAGTTCACTGAAGCACTATTTACAACAGCCAGGCATGGACACGACCTAAATGTCCATTGACAGATGAATGGATGATGAAGATGTGGTACATATACACAGAGGAATATTACTCAGTCATAAAAAGGAACACAATTAGGTCATTTGTAGTAATGTGGATGGGCCTAGAGTCTGTCACACAGAGTGAAGTAAGTCAGACAGAGAAAAGCAAATATTGCATACTAATATATACATATGGAATCTAGAAAGATGATATAGAAGAACCTTTTGCAGGGCTGGAACGGAGACGCAGATGTAGAGAATGAATGTGCAGACATGGGTAAGGGGAGGGTGGAGCAATTGGGAGAAGAGCACTGCCATATACACACTGCTGCTGCTGCTAAGTCACTTCAGTCGTGTCCAACTCTGTGCGACCCCATAGACGGCAGCCCACCAGCTCCTCCGTCCCTGGGATTCTCCAGGCAAGAACACTGGAGTGGGTTGCCATTTCCTTCTCCAATACAGGAAAGTGAAAAATGAAAGTGAAGTGCTCAGTCGTGTCCGAACCTCAGTGACCCCATGGAATGTAGTCTTCCAGGCTCCTCCATCCATGGGATTTTCCAGGCAAGAGTACTGGAGTGGGATGCCATTGCCTTCTCCAAAAAGTGTGTATATATATATATATATATATATATATATATATATATACACACACACACACACACACACTACTGTGTGGAAAATAGACAGCTAGTGGGAGCCTGCTGAGCACAGGGGCTCAGCTCGGTGCTCTGTGATGACCCAAGGAGCGGGACGGGGGGCGTGCAAAAGGAGGCTCAGGAGGGACGGGACTTTTGTCTTTGTTGTTGTTTACTGGCTAAGTCAAGTCTGACCATTTGCAACCCTATGGACTGCAGCACAGTAGGCTTCCCTGTTCACTATCCCCTGGAGTTAGCTCAAACTCATGTCCATTGAGTCAGTGATGCTATCTAACCATCTCACCCTCTGCCACTCCCTTCTCCTTTTTCCTTCAATCTTTCCCAGCATCAAGGTCTTTTCCAATGAGTCAGGTCTTCCCATCAGGTGGCCAAAGTATTGGAGTTTCAACTTCAGCAGCAGTCCTTCCAATGAAAAAGAAGGGTTGAATATTTAGGGCTGACTTCCTTCAGGATTGAGTGGTTGGATCTCCTTGCAGTCCAAGGGACTCTCAAGAGTCTTCTTCAGCACTACAGTTTGAAAGCAGCAATTCTCTGGCATTCAGCCTTCTTCACAGTCCAACTGTCATCCATACATGACTACTGGAAAAACCAGAGCTTTGACTATACAGACCTTGTTGGCAAAGTGATATCTCTGCTTTTTAATATGCTGTCTATGTTTGTCATATCTTACCTTCCTAGGAGCAAGAGGGTCCAAAAATTCCAGTGGAGGTTTTCTGCCAGGGAAGAGAGCCACCATAGAACAGGTGCCTTCTGCATCAAAAAGCTGTCATCTGTTCCTTTTCTGGGATTGCAGGAGTCAGCCTTGTGCAGGGAGCAATGGGGGAGGATTCTTATTTGAATCATACAGGACCTGCTACATGAGAGAGTGAACAGAATGCCTGGAGTGAGTGGAGTACCTGGGCTCCTCAACCTCCCCACCTGGTGCTAGTTAAGAATAGACAGTGGATCATGGTGACGAGGAAATAACCCCTCGATTCTAAAGCACTAAGCTTGGCACCATTTCTTATAATGGCGACTCCATCAACAGGCACAAAAGAATTGGAATTTAGCAACTAAGAAACTTTGGAGGAAACAGTGAGGAAAATCAAGATGCACTCAGAAAAAGGCAATAATAACTCATTCATCAAAAGGGAGAGAGAATTCTCACGTATTGAGAATGTGTTAATCACACAGTCATATTCAACTCTTTGCAAGCCCATGGACTGTATCCTGCCAGGCTCCTCTGTCCATGGGATTCTCCAGGAAAGAGTACTGGAGTGGGTTGCCATTCTCTTCTCCAGGGCGTCTTCCCCAGCCAGGGATTGAACCCCAGTCTCTTGTATTGCAGGCAAATTCTTTACCATCTGCGCCACCACGGAAGCCCAATGTATTAAGAACCCTCCCTGAAAACTTTTCCACACCCTTGACAATACTTCTTACTTTTTTTCCCCTTTAAATAGCCATCCTTGTGGGTATGAAGTGGTATCTCCTCGTGGTTTTTGATCTTCAATTCTAGAATGACTAACGATCTTGAGCATATTTCCACTTGTTTACAGGTGATGCCCATTGTACATGTACTAAATGAAACTGATTACACACTTAAAAATGGCTAGTTTTCTGTGATATGACTTTTACTTGAATAAAAACCAGTGAAAAAGCATAAATCTAAAAGAGATAGAATTAATCTACGTCACCTCAAAGTTCCTCAGTTCAGTTCAGTCACTCAGTCGTGTCCGACTCTTTGCAACCCCATGAGTCGCAGCATGCCAGGCCTCCCTGTCCATCACCAACTCCCGGAGTTCACTCAGACTCACGTCCATCGAGTCAGTGATGCCATCCAGCCATCTCATCCTCTGTCGTCCCCTTCTCCTCCTGCCCCCAGTCCTTCCCAGCATCAGAGTCTTTTCCAATGAGTCAACTCTTCCTAAGAATACATATTTCTTTACCTTTTTAAATGGAGTATTACTCAGCCATTAAAAAGAATACATTTGAATCAGTTCTAGTGAGGTGGATGAAACTGGAGCCTATTATACAGAGTGAAGTAAGCCAGAAGGAAAAACACCAATACAGTATACTAACGCATATATATGGAATTTAGAAAGATGGTAACGATAACCCTGTATACGAGACAGCAAAAGAGACATTGACGTATAGAACAGTCTTATGGACTCTGTGGGAGAGGGAGAGGGTGGGAAGATTTGGGAGAATGGCATTGAAACATGTAAAATATCATGTATGAAACGAGATGCCAGTCCAGGTTCAATGCACGATACTGGATGCTTGGGGCTGGTGCACTGGGACGACCCAGAGGGATGGTGTGGGGAGGGAGGAGGGAGGGGGGTTCAGGATGGGGAACACATGTATACCCGTGGTGGATTCATTTTGATGTTTGGCAGAACTAATACAATTATGTAAAGTTTGAGAATAGAATAAAATTAATTAAAAAAAATGTTTCTTTTACATTGGAATATACTAACATTGGATATAATATTTACATTGGAATAAACTAACAAAGCTGTGTTAGTTTCAGGTGTATAGCATAGTGATTTAATTACACTTACTTATATATCTACTCTTTTTCAAGTGTTTTTCCATATAGGTTATTACAGAGTATGAAGGATAGTACTTTGTGCTAAACAGCAGATCTATTTTATATATAGTTGCATGTATATATTAATCCCAATCGCCTAATTTATCACTCCAACCACCTTTCCCTTTGGTAATCATCAGTTAAAACAATATACCTTTCTTTACCTTATCCCATAGGTCATATTCTCCAAGCAGCCAATTATTATAGATGATGATTTAATGTGATAGATAGATACAAGGTTGGCCAAAAAGGTCATTCAGGTTTTTTGTACCATCTTACATGTTTATATGTCTTTCTATAACATCATATATATGTATGTGTATGTATATATATACACATACACACACACATACAGTTTTCTGAATTTCAGCATCCAACTAGTGCTATTTGCTGGCCTCCAGGTGGACCACGCTGCCTTCTCTTATCAGTTGCATGGCCTCAGATACTCAAGTAATATTTATTTAGGGTTTATAATGATGAAGATGCTAAAACTCTAGACACTACACTCTAGACAAATCAACTTCATCTAAAGGCATTTATAGTCTCTGTCAGTATAGGCTTTAGGTGTGGTCTCTGCAGTCAGACTGCCTGAGTTCAAATTCCATCTATACCACACACTCTGTTACTAACCATGTGACTTGATTATGTCACTAAATCTGTACAGCCCTTCAGCTTATAATGGGGATAAGAACAGTGGCCTGCAGATTGTGCTATGAAATAATACAATCACAACTCAATTCAGGCTTCCTCTCCTATTACCCACGTCTGCTGTTTTTCTCCTCTGTATGAACCTCTACTACAGAGGCAAGTGCTACAAGTACTTCCTGGGTTAGACCCTATAAAGGGCTTCCCAGGTGGTGCTAGTGGTAAAGAACCAGCCTGCCGATGCAGGGGACATAAGGGATATGGGTTTGATCCTTGGGTTGGGAAGATCCCCTGGAGGAGGGCACCGCAACCCACTCCAGTATTCTTTCCTGAAAACCCTGTGAACAATGGAGCCTTGTGGGCTATGGTCCATAGGGTCACAAAGAGTTGGATACTTAGCATGAATGAAGCCACTTAGCATGCACGCAGACCGTATAAAATCTGCTACTCATAGTGTGACATGCCAGCCATGTCAGTGTCTCTCCGAAGCTTGTAAGAATCTCTGGCTGTGTCCCAGACCTACCTATCCAATGGCATATGCATCTGAAGAAGGTTCCCAAGTCATAAAGCCTGACATGCACTAGCTGAGAGCAGGTGAAGAAGTGACTGCATTCCAGCATGTTCTCTGGAGCTGCAGCTGTACTTCCCAGTAGTAATCATGAGTGCACGTTGGTTTCTTCCCCAGGGACAGGCAGTGCATAGAGAGAAATCCCCTCCAATGAGCAGAGTATCAGAAGAAATCACAACCACTCCTTATAAATAGTTGAGATACGCCATGCTCCTCTCCTCCACATATGTGTAACATTCTGGAAATGTCATTTAAGTCCAATGAGTCAAATAAGCCATGGGGATGCATTGCTGAACCTGCCCAACACTGGTTACTCCTGCATCATCAATGTCCCTTTCATCTTTCTGAATTACCCTTCTATTTAAATTGGGCCTGAGACACATCCTGAGCATCCCAGGTGGCTCAGTGGTAAAGAATTCGCCTGCCAATGTAGTAGATGCGGGTTCGATCCCTGGGCCAGGAAGATCCCTGGAGAAGCAAATGGCAACCGCCTCCAGTATCCTTGTCTGGGAAATCCCACAGACAGAGGAGTCTCACAGGCTCCAATTCATGGGCTTGCAAAGAGTCAGGCATGACTTAGTGACTAAAAAACAACAACAAAGACATGTACTATAAAAATCTGGGGGTATCATACAGATCCAGGAACCTCACAAGCCATACTAGCTGAAGAAACACTGCTGTAGGCTCCTGACTATAATTAAACTCATCACACGGCAGACACAGAAGGGAAACTGAAAGCCAGAAAACAAAAGCCTCCTGGGCCCCCCGCCGTCCTTCTGTGACAGTGCTCATTGAAAATGCAGTGCATCGTCAAAGCCACATTACTCTGATGATGCAGAATTTATGAGGGATGTCCTATTTCACATTACGCGTTAACTTGAAGTCAACAGGGGAGGATACCAGGGAACAAAAATTAGAATGTACAGAACATTTGGAGTCAATTGCATGTACTCAGTTGCATGCTGGTCACAACATAAATTGCAAAGTGATATCTATTCTTTTTTCCCCCTTCCTATAAGCATAGTTGGAGACAGTGGAAGTTTTGAAAGAATTGACTGTACTGGATATTTACCTTAAATCTGGAGAAGGAAGCACTTTAAAAAAAATTATTTTCTTTTGTTTTATTTTTTTAAACTGGTGTATAACTGCTCTTTGATTATTATTATTATACTCCAGTTTTTTAAAAAATATAAAACTAAAGAAAATAATTTATTTATAAAGTGCTTCCTTTTTCAGACTTAGGGTAAATATCCAGTATAGTCAAGTCTTTCAAAACTTCCACGTCTCCATGGACTATATAGTCCATAGGGTCTCAAAGAGTCACACACGACTGAGCAACTTTCACTACTTAATAATAATCACTTTCCAGTGTGTGTTAGTTTCCACCATACAGCAAAGTGAGTCACCTCTCCGTAGACATGTATCTCCTCCCTTCTGAAGCTCCCTCCCACCCTCTAGGTCATCACAGAGCTTGGAGCTGAGCTCCCAGTGCTATACGGCAGCTTCCCGCGAGCTCTCTAGTTTACACAGAGTAGTGTATATATGTCAATGCTACTTTTAAAATCCAAGATTTTCTGTTTGCAGTTTTGCTAAAGGTAGATTGTGGTCCTGTGTTATAAATCAGCTGTGTGGCAACACTGACTAAGCATTTGCTGATAAATATCCCTGGATTATCTTTGCTATTTATTGGGTGTCCATCTCCATAACAGAAAGGCAAGGGTCATGCCTCTAAATTTTGCAGAAAACCCAGAGGGAAATGGATAGAAGTCTTGAGTAGCCAAAAGAAGAGACATATTAGAAGACATATTAGAAACTTACTCAAGGTAAGTTTCAACTCGAGAGAGAGATTACAGGAAAAAGGAAGAAGTAGAAATACTAACAATGGATTCTAAAAAGCCATAGTGCCACCATCCTGGGAAAAGAGAATACTGAAGGAGACAGCGAGTGGGCGTGGCATAGTCAAAATAGTCAGTAAATAATAAAACACTTGTACATCGGTTGCTACAGCCCCAGAGGAAGAAGGCAGGGTGTCTCTGGAAGGGCTGTGCCTTCAGAGTCCACTCAAAGAGCTGTGACTTAAAGCCTGAGAGATGCATACAAGTCAGGATTCCTTTAGAAGAAGCTCAAAGCAATTCATTGATTGGGTCGTTCATTCACTCATTCAAGCAAAATGTGTTTAGCATTTGCGCCAGGCCCTTTGCCTAGGTGGAAGATACACTGGTGAATAAATTAGACTTGGCAATAGTTCTCAGAGATCTCTTGCTGCTGCTAAGTCACTTTAGTCGTGTCCAACTCTGTGTGACCCCATAGACGGCAGCCCACCAGGCTCCACCGTCCCTGGGATTCTCCAGGCAAAAACACTGGAGTGGGTTGCCATTTCCTTCTCCAATGCATGAAAGTGAAAAGTGAAAAGTGAAAGTGAAGTCGCTCAGTCGTGTCTGACTCTTAGCGACGCCATGGACTGCAGCCTACCAGGCTCCTCTGTCCATGCGGTTTTCCAGGCAAGAGTACTGGAGTGGGGTGCCATTGCCTTCTCCAAGAGATCTCTTAAGCAATGGAAATTTAAAAAAAAATCAAGCCAATGGTTTTAAGATATTGTTCTTGGCAACCGTGAACCCTGAATGGGTATAGTTCATCTAAACACACCCTTGGCATCCATTCCATCAAGCTCTGGGTTTGGGCTCTAATACTTCTGTCGTTGTGTTGACAGCTTTAATGTCTATAAGCTGGTACCTAGGCAATATGGGAGGCTCTTTTGTCTGTTGGACAGAACAGAACACATAATTTTCCAGGAGTAAGTTCCAGTAAGTTCCAGGCTTCTTAGTTAGGAGTCTATTCTCAAGAAGTCAGAATGACTTTGTATAATAACAAGTATTCCTCAGAGACATCAAGAGATTCCCCCTTGTATGGATAGGGAGTAAGAAAGATATGTGACTGGTGATCATGCTGGTGGTGCTAGGGGCAGGGGGTCAGACTGTGGTCTCTTATTATCCACATGGGCAGTCTGAGACCTCTGCTTTTCCACATTCAACAACACATACATTCTAGCAGCAGAGCCAGGCAGATGGGAGTAGGGAGGGTAAAGGCACTAAAAAAGAAAACAGAACCTCAGTTTAGACAAGTGGGTACAGTAATTCCCATGCATATGAACAAGTTTCATTCTGAGAGCATGTTCAGTATTAACATCAAATTTGTGCATTAAATCCAACAAAGTTAGCCTAAGTAGCCAGCTAACTACAGCCACGAAATTAAACGTCACTACACTCTTTGGAAGGAAAGCTATGACAAACTTAGACAGCATATTAAAAAGCCAGAGACATCACTTTGCCAACAAAGGTCCATATAGTCAAAGCTATGGTTATTCCAGTCATCATGTACAGATGTGAGAGTTGGACCATAAAGAAATCTAAGCCCGAAAAAACTGAGGCTTTCAAACTGTGGTGCTGGAGAAGACTTTTGAGAGTCTCTTGGACTACAAGGAGATCAAAACAGTCGATCCTAAAGGAAATCAACCCTGAATATTCATCGGAAGGACTGATGCTGAAGCTGAAGCTCCAATACTTTGGCCACCTGATGCGAAGAATTGACTCACTAGAAAAGACCCTGATGCTGGGAAAGACTGAAGGCGGGAGGAGAAGGGGATGACAGAGGATGAGATTGTTGGATGGCATCACTTACTGGATGGGCATGAGTTTGAGCAAGCTCCAGGAGTTGGTGATGGACAGGGAAGCCAGGCGTGCTGTAGTCCATGGGGTCGCAAAGAGTCAGACACAACTGAGCAACTGAACTGACTGAGCAAAAAATAAAACCATTTTAATCTTACAGTACAGTACCCTGGAAAGTATAGTACAAGCTACATCACCACTGTTAGACACTTGTTTCCAGATATCCTGGGCTTGAAAAAAAGACTCTGTACTACTGTACTCTATGCACGCATGCCTGCTAAGTCACTTCAGTCATGTCCAACTGACCCTATGGACTGTGGACCTCCAGCCTTCTCTGTCCATGGGATTCTCCAGGCAAGAATACTGGAGTGGGTTTCCATGCCCTCCTCCAAGGGATCTTCCCGACCCAGGGATCGAACCTGCATCTCCTTCGATCTCTGCATTGCAGGAGGATCCTTCACCACTGAGCCACCTGGAAAGCCCCACTGTACCCTAATCACTACTGTAAAGTCCACAAAAGCACAACCACGCGTAGAGGACACACACAGGTGACAGTGTGCGCCAGACATATGAACTAACTTACGTGATTGAACATGTGAACACACGTTTGCATCTTTGAAAGTTTGCAACTTGAAGGTTCATAGCTAGGGGACTCGTTGAACTGAGTTCAGAGCAGGACAGACAGGCTAGAGGAGGAACCCACAGTAGAAAAGTGTAGTGCCCAGGGTGTGCAGGTGCCAGAGGGAACTTGGAGAAGGTAAGAGACATTGACTAAAACTAAAGCAAATGTCACTGGAGGAATAACCTTCATAAAGAGGATGGAAGTGTGTTTAGGAACCATGGAGAGGTCAGCGCAGCCCTTACAGAAACAGTGACTGATAAATACACCCTGAGGCAGAAGGGGACTGCAGGGTTCTCCAGGCATCTAAGAAAAGGGAAGATGGGCAATGCCGGGAAAGAGCTGCCCTAAAACACAGGCTGGGGCAGCTCTGAGCTGTCCAGATGAGAGGACAAAAATCTAACGGGTTAAGAAGGATGGATCATCACTGTTTGGTGGTCCAGCAACTGATTTGCTTTCTTAACAAACTCAAGATTTGTTGTAGGGGAGTGATATCTCCCTCCCCTTGTGCAGGCTTGGTGAGACCACAGATGGGTGCCCTGTCTTCCCACTTTGAAAGATAAAGAGCTTCCTGGAGGCACCTTCTGTCAGATCTTGGTTCTCCCTGCCAGAAGTGGATTCAGTAAGGGGGTGTCTGTGGCCTGATCTTGGCCAATGCAAAGTGCTCTACTGGGCTCTCAAATTGAACAGAATGACAGTTGAACAGAAGACATCGTTGGAATTCATTTCTTGCATACAAGACACCTGACTATTGCTCTGTGATGGTCATGCCACTCCGCACTGCATGTGTAGCCTCCTCTCAACCTTATAAGCTTCCCAGTAACTGCTAATAATAAGCTTTCCAGTAACTCCATGGCTATAGTCTATGGTGTCACCAAGGAGTCAGACAGGACTGAGCACATACCTACACACACCTCTTTGCTTAACACAGGTGGAATATGGGTTTCTGTTGCTTGCAACCAATGATCCCTAACTGGTCTACAAATTTGAGACTGTCCCTGTAATTAACTGCAATGTTTAATTTCACTCCTTTGAAAACTGGGTTGATAGTCATACACGAAGGACAATTACTTTGTTCTCATGTAATCCCTTTTGATGTTATGAATCTCCATTAAGCGGCCATGTGTGTGTCCATAAGAAACTTTTTCTACTTCCCAGAAAGGCAAGACAAGGGCTATCGTACCACATATGCTCTGAAAAGGAGCCATTCATTATACAGAAATACAGAAAATTAAGGACACTTTCACTGAAAAACTACTCAGCTATATACACCTCAGCCCATAACTGAGTAGTATATGGGATTCCCTGGTGGCACAGATGGTAAAGAATCTGCCTACAACACAGGAGAGTTCGATCCCTGAGTTGGGAAGATCCCCTAGAGAAGGGGATGGCTTATATACACCAAATACAGATATTTTCCAAAGGCCAATGGTATGAATAGTAAAAACCATGAAAAGTAAAAGTTTTCACCATGTTCCCATACTCATAGGAGTCTGTCCCTAATGTATTTGTCTTAAGACAGGTACAGGTTTCAGGAGGAATCTGGCAATAAGCATGAGGGTTTAAGAAAAACGGATCATACAGGACTTCCCTGGTGGTTCCATGGCAAAGACTCCGAGCTGTCAATGCAGGGGGCCTGGGTTCCACCCCTGATCGGAGAACTAGATCCCACAAGCTGCAACTAGGAGTTTGCATGTGGAAACTAAAGATCCTGCCTGTCACAACTAAGAATTGAGAAGCCAAACAAATAAATATATAAAAAGTGATCATATATCAAAGAGCACTGGCACCTGCTGCCCACCTCACTCAAGAAGTCAAGTGTCCATGCACTGAGTGTGTGTGTGTGTGTGTGTTCATTTGCTTCAGTCGTGTCTGACTCTTGGAGACACCTGGACTGTATCCCACCACGCTACTCTGTCCACGGGATTCTCCAGGCAAGAATACTGGAGTGGGTTGCCATTTCCTTCTCAAGGGGAATCTTCCAGACCCAGGGATCAAACCTCCAGTCTCCTGTGTCTCCTGCATTGGCAGGTGGATGCTTTACCACTGAGCCACCTGGGAAGCCTCTTATGCAGTAAGAATCCCATGCAAATACCAGGAACGCCTGAAAGAATGGGAACTGAATTCTTTCTCAGCAGGCTGCCTGCTGATGCCGAAAACTTGATGGGTGTCTGAGGGACATAGCTAAGCACAAGGGCAAAATAGAATGAGGGAACACTATTAGACAGACCAGCAGCGGCGGAACAGTGGAACAGCTTTCCATTCTACCATTGGGCACAGGAAGCCTGAGTGAGTTGGCTGTCACTGACACAGTTCTAGCAGAAAGGGCTGGGCTTGAGCCAGGTTGCCAGCGCATTCCTAGAGGGTCACCTGCGTGGCCTGTGGGATGTATTGTTGGAATAGACACCAGGGAGGAAGCTGAATGAGGTTTGGCTGAAAATGGATTTTCCACAGGGAGAAACTGAGGGACTAGGAGGTCCCTGCAAGTCTATCTGAGGTATCTTGATATTTGTGTATCACGAAAAAAGAGGACTAGAGTATACGCCAAAGAGAAACCAGGTAAATTGCAATAATCAAAAGCAAGAGGAATACAACGGCACTATTGGTTTTTTTACACTTTAAAATTTTTAATCATATAGTGATAAAAATAATGTATGACTAAAAGTATGAGATAATAAGGTATTTCTAAAATTATGAACAAAGATAAATAATTTTATCTGCAGGAAAGATGGCAATATGATATAAATTCTTCAAGTTAATTTTTGATGGAGTATAAGTTGTTTTACAATGCTGTGCTAGTTTCTACTGTACAGTAAAATGAATCAGCCATATGTGCACATACATATATATATATATATATATTTACACCCCCTCGCTTTTGAACTTCCTTCCCATTCAGGGCACCACAGTGCATTAAGCAGAGTTCTCTGTGCTACAAGTGAGTGAGTGAAGTGAAAGTCAGTCGGTCATGTCTGACTCTTTGCGACATAGACTATACAGTCCATGGAATTCTCCAGGCCAGAATACTGGAGTGGGTAGCCTTTCCCTTCTCCAGGGAATCTTCCCAACCCAGGGACTGAACCCAGGTCTCCCACACTGCAGGCAGATTCTTTACCAGTTGAGCCACAAGGGAAAGCCCAAAAAGACTGGAGTGGGTAGCTTATCCCTTCTCCAGCGGATCTTCCCGACCCAGGAATCAAACAGGAGTCTCCTGCATTGCAGGCAGATTCTTTACCAACTGAGCTATCAGGGAAGATGCTGCTGCTGCTGCTAAGTCGCTTCAGTCGTGTCCAACTCTTGTGAGACCCCATAGACGGCAGCCCAACAGGCTCCTCCGTCCCTGGGATTCTCCAGGCAAGAATACTGGAGTGGGGTGCCATTTCCTTCTCCAATGCATGAAAGTGAAAAGTGAAAGTGAAGTCACCCAATCATGTCTGACTCTTCGCTACCCCATGGACTGTAGCCTACCAGGCTCCTCTGTCCATGGGATTTTCCAGGCAAGAGTACTGGAGTGGGGTGCCATTTCCTTCTCCATCAGGGAAGCTACAGTATGTCATTTTACAGACTTGGATGGACCTAGAGAGTGTTATACAGAGTAAATTCAGAAAGACAAAAACAAATATTTTATATTTATGCATATATGTTGGATTTAGAAAAATGGTATAGATAATTGCTTTTACAAAGCAGAAATAGAGACACAAATGTAAAGACCAAATTTATGGGTACTAAGAGGGAAAGTGGAGAAGGCAATGGCACCCCACTCCAGTACTCTTGCCTGGAAAATCCCATGGACGGAGGAGCCTGGAAGGCTGCAGTCCATGGGGTCACTGAGGGTCGGACACGACAGAGCAACTTCACTTTCACTTTTCATTTTCATGCACTGGAGAAGGAAATGGCAACCCACTCCAGTATTCTTGCCTGGAGAATCCCAGGGACAGGGTAGCCTGGTGGGCTGCTGTCTATGGGGTCGCACAGAGTCGGACACGACTGAAGTGACTCAGCAGCAGCAAGAGGGAAAGGGAGGTGGGAGGAATGGGAGATTGGGATCGACACATATACACTACTGATGTATGCGTACATGCTCAGTCACTCAGTCATGTCCAACTCTTGTGATGCCATGGACTATAGCCCTCCAGGCTCCTCTGTCCATGGGATTTTTCAGGCAAGAATACTGCAGTGAGTTGTCATGTCCTCCTCCAGAGGATCTTCCCAGACCAGGGACCTAACCCACATCCCTTGAGGCTCCTGCATTGGCAGGAAGATTCTTTTCCCACTGAACCACCTGGGAAGCCCAATATTTTAAAAGATAGCAAATGAGATTATACTGCATAGCTCAGGGAACTCTACTTAATAACTCCATTTTAGAGTTTGAGAGCCATAACCCAGTCTCTTCCTTCTTGCCCCAAAGGCATGCAAGTCCTCAACCTCTCTCTCCCATCCAAGACAAAAGAAGGCTGCAAAGGAAGAGAGAAAGCACTCCCCTCACCTCTTCAGGCTCTAAAGCTACAAGTTTGACTAGTAAAAAAGAGAAGGAATTTTCAAAAACAGCATGTTGCTTTAAAAAGAGAAAACGACAGGCATGAATTCCAGTTGAGACTGTGCTAATAACTGAAAGTAACCAGAAAGTTGAAAAATCTCCTTAAGATGTTATTAAGGGATGGGGGGTGGGGGATATGCAACCCAGCACAGCTGGGAGCAGAGAGTAGAGAAAAAGAAAACTAGCTTATGTTTATACCCCACTGAGCTGAGACTGTTCCATAAGCTGGTGATGGTGCTCAGTAAAATGGTTAAATAAAAAGACCTCACTAAGACACGCAATTTAGATTCTCAAGCATTAATACAACTGGGTATTTTTTAGGACTTTAAACACACACTTCCGCTTGTGCTGGGAAGTCTATGCAGTCACTCAGCAATAATTCGTTAAGGACTAGTATTTCAATACACATATATCTCACTCCCCGTGATGATTATACTCCAAGTGAAAGTTGAGGACTCGAGTTTTGTTTTGGATAAAGTATTTTTAATGCGGTGGAAGAGCTTGCAACCCTTGGAATACATGTTTACCTAGAAAATTGTTTACCAGGCAAATAACCTCACTTGGATGGCATCTTTTTTGAAAATGCCAAGTTATGTGGCTTGGGTTCCAGCCAGAGACACAGCTTCATTATATTTTTAAAAAATATTTTTTGATGTTGCCCATTTTAAAGGCTTTATTGAATTTGTCACACTATTGCTTCTGTTTTATATTTTGTTTTTGGCTGCAAGGCAAGTGAGATCTTAGTTCTCCAACCACGGATCAAATCTGCACAGCCTGAATTGGAAGGTGGGTTCTTAACCACTGGACCGCCAGGCAAGTCCACCTTCATGACATTTTTAAGTCGATAAAAAGGTGAAAACAGGAATTTGGGGGTGGTTTACAGAAAGTTTTTACCCACTAATTAGGTATTGAGTAAAATGTGTTTCTTCTAAGTTCCTGCTTAAGTGGATTCATTGTTCTTCATGGGCAGAAAACAAGCTAATTGATAATGTTGAAACTTTGGTAAGTTTTACATGTCCATTCATAAACATCTGGTAAGACCCTCCGCGAGTATATTTTTGTTGTTGTTGTTCAGTTGCTAAGTCCTGTGCAACTCTTTGCAACACCATGGACTGCAGCACACCGGGCTCCCCTGTCCTTCACCATCTCCCAGAGTCTGCTCGAGCTCATGTCCTGAGTCAGTGATGCCACCCAACCGTCTCATCCTTGTCATCCCCTTCTCCTCCTGCCTTCCATCTTTCCCAGCATCAGGATTTTTTCCAATGAGTCGGTTCTTCGCATTAGCTGGCCAAAGTGTTGGAGCTTCAGCTTCAGCATCAGTCTTTCCAATGAATATGCAGGGTTGATTTCCTTTAGGATTGACTAGTTTGATCTCCTTGCTGTCCAAGGGACTCTCAAGAGTCTTCTCCAGCACCACAGTTCAAAAGCATCAATTCTTCAGCACTCAGCCTTCTTTATTGTCCAACCCTTCCATCCATACGTGGCTAACAGGAGTAATTTCTCTCAGCAGGAGATACTGGTGAGGTCTGAAGACATTTTTCATAGGCACGACTTGGGGAAGGGGTGCTCCAGGCAACTTGTGAGTTGAGGGCGAGGATGCTGCTGCTGTACATCCGACAGGACAAAGGACAGCTTCCCGGGACAAAGAGCTTTCCACACTGTGGTTGAGCAACTCACTCCTGGCACATGATGCCGAGATGAATAAGGCCCTGCCATCAAGGGGCTCCCAACCAAGATAAAAATTTCAAATCACATCTATCCTGTGGAACACACACAGAATCATAGTGGCTATTTCTACCAGTTCCAAATATAGGATGTGTGAAGGACATCTCCAGTCCCCAGCTGTTCACCAATTTCTCCTGTTGTCTTTGGAGATGAGACTGTAGAAAACATGCAAATAAAGAGGGGGAAGACAAGGTCACTTTTTTATTGGCTCTGCAGTGACTGCACTTTGATGGTGGTTTAATCCAAACATTTATAACGTGCTGGAGACTGTTCAAACAGTTAGGCAGCTTGTCAATTTCCTAACGAGTGAAGTGTCATGAATTTGGAAAGTAGAAGTCTAGGTGTCTCAGAGAAGTGCATGCAATACCCCTCCTGGATATTTTAAGGAGATTAGCGGCAGAATGTTTGCTGAGCAACTATAATGGTGCAAGGCAATTTGGGGAGGGGGGATAAAGACATTTAAAAGACAAGGGGAGCGGGACTTCCCTGGTGTTCCAGTGGTTAAGAATCCACCTGCCAGTGCAGGAGACACGGGTTGCATCCCTGGTCTGGGAAGATCCCACATGCCACGGGGCAACTGAGCCCATGCACCACAACTGCTGGGCCTGTGCTCCACAACAAGAGAGGCTACTCTAATGAGAAGTGCACGCACTGCAACTAGAGAGCAGCCCCTGCTCGCTGCAACTAGAGAAAGCCTGAGGGCCACAATGAAGACCGACCACAGCCAAAGATTTACACGGAACTTAAAAGGATAAGGAAGAGAGTGACCCCGTAATGAGACTCAGGGTATAGGTTGAAGAAGGGGAAGGAAGGCTTTCAACTGGGTAAATCAGAAAAGGTTTTCTGAAGGTGGCAGGACTCTCGCAGTCTTTGAGAATGGAAAGGATCTACGGTCAAGTGGGAGGATGTTTAAGAAAAAGGAAAGCACGTGGCAGGTCACACAGGATGCATGAAAAGGAAATAGAGCTCAGTTATGGGTTGAGAAAGGCGGTGACCAGGGAAGATGAAGCTAGACAGAGTCCTGAATGACAGGTGCAGACACTCTTCTGCAATGTCAATGTTTGCACAAGAGGCACAGGTGTGAACCTGCATTGCATATATCCCGGACCTTCTGAGGGAGCACCTGTGAGCAGCAAACATCACCTCTCCCAATACGGGCATATTAAAAAGCCAAGACATTGCTTTGCTGACAATGGTCCATCTAGTCAAAGCTATGGTTTTTCCAGTAGTCATGTATGGATGTGAGAGTTGGACCATAAAGAAGGCTGAGAGCCGAAGAAATGATGCTTTTGAACTGTGTTGCTGGAGAAGACTCTTGAGAGTCTCCTGGACAGCAAGGAGATCAAACCAGTCAATCTTAAAGGAAGTCGACCCTGAATAGTCATTGGAAGGCCTGATGCTGAAGCTGAAGCTCCAGTCCTTTGGCCACCTGATGCAAAGAACTGAGTCACTGGAAAACAGCCTTATGCTGGGACAGATTGAGAAAAGAAGGAGAAGAGGGCCACTGAGGATGAGATGGCTGGATGGCATCATCAACTCAATGGACATGAGTTTGAGCAAATTCAAGAGAAAGTGAAGGACAGGGAAGCCTGGTGTGCTACCATCCATGAGGTCGCAAGAGTCAGACACGACTTAGCGACTGAACAACAGCAAAAATGAGATAGTGTGTGTGAAGCATCTAGCCCACGGCTCAAACATAAGTGCTACTTTACTACCGGCAACCACATTCTAAAGTGATGCAGTATGACTGGTGAATACACTGGTAGAACCTCTAGGCTGGTGATTCAACTAAGATAAATTACAACAGAGACTTCCACGACAGTGGTGGGTGTGCTTAGTATTAATACAGAGAAGAGCAAGGGTCCCACCCGTCCTAATCATAATGGTTGATCCCATGTTCAGTTACACAATGATCAGTGGCAGAAACATCAGGGCAAGAGCCACGCCTTTTTAACATGGGAATTAATTCACTGATCAGTGTGAAACTAGATGCTTTACTTAAGCTTTCTGCCAGAAGTTCCATTTCTGTGAGGGGGCTTCTAAGTGATCCTTTGTAGGACATACTGAGCTGCTGGGATAGAGTATGTCCAAAGGAAACTCTCGTCTGTTTCCAGCATAATGCTTCATACAGTCTTCACCCAAGAAGAAACAGTAAAGACTGAGACAAAGAGAGAAGGATGTGCTCTGAAGGATCTGCAATGAAGGATGGGTGAGGTGGGCATTCACTAATGTTCATTTCAAGTCAATGTCACATATTCACTTCATCTTCTTACCCAATCACATGCCCAAGGGATGAACATTTGGTCATTTTAGTGATGAAAATGGCACCTCTGACTGTTTAATTCCATTTTTTGTCCAGCTTTGAAGATGGAGGTCTTGGTGTCATCTGCACCTCACTTTCAAGCTCTGTATTCAGTGCATCACTAACCCCTCTGATTCTTTCTTCTCTTCCTCCCTCCCCCTTCTATTCCTCCCTTCCTTTTCCCTCGTCATCGGTTCATCAGCTGACACAGGTGTTTCATATTAAACATGAATTTCCTCAAGAACCACCCTCCCTTTCTCACTTAAGTACAAACATCCTTAACTGACTTTCAAAATACCTTTACGGGTAACTTTCAAGATACCTTTTCTTAGGTTCTTTACTGGCAGTCTGGTTATTTAACCTTAGTTAAATATTAACCTACTTATGTAATCCCCCAGGCAATTTGTGATTCCTGAATAGGTAACATTTAATTTTATAAGCCACCCCCATATCTTCCCATCAGCTAAATTAATAAAAAACAGCTTTATCCAGAGTCATTCTCCTTGTGCCAAGCTGAGACATATTTTGTAGTCTTTTAACTGTCCTATTTCATTGACTAAAGTTGATGGCTTCATAAATATTCTTTTTCAAAAATCCTCCAAATATGATGCAATTATGCATTTTCTGATGAATGGCCATGCTGGGTCAAAATTAATCCAAGACGGGAAGGTGGTTTACTATCAATATTAACAAGTATCATCTCTGGAAATACGGCATATCCTATCACGTCTGGATTAATAACATTTTGCTTTGTGATCTCTTCTTTGGGGGCGGGGCAGAGGTTTATCTTCTTGGGGGACATAGAGAATATTCATCCTCATTTTTCAGGCACACACAGTATAGATCCCCTGAGCACCATTAAAATGTACTGCATAATCTTTGGGGATTGATTCAAAGAAAACAGATGCCATTTTTTCTAGATGCAAGGGCGTTTTTACTCCGCTGACATCTCCTTCCACCTTCACTAGAAAACAAATATTTGGCTTTGTAGAAGCTGGTCGATAACTTTGGTGAGAATGTAGGAGCTGAACTCTTAATTCCTGGGCTTAGATGTCCAAGAGTCCAACAGAGGGACCGTTCTCCTTCCAGTAACTAATTTAAGACCAAGACACAGGATGAAAATGGGCAAGACATAAGGATTGATTCTCCAAATTCCAATCTCAACCCCTCCACTTTCAGACAACAGGAAGACTCCTCATTATTTAGTTTTAAGGATAGTAATTTTCAAGGAGATAAAGATGATTGATATTTAAGAAAGACTAAATTCAAGCTTCAAAAACTAGGATACATCTGTGTGTGTGTACACATGTGTGTGTGTGTACACGTGTGTGTGTGTGCTTGTGCACACGCGCCCATGAGGTTTATCCAAAGAAGGCTATAATTGGCCAGAAAATTCCCTTAGCTCCTAAGTTCCCCTTGGAAACACAATATGGCCTTAACATGCATGGTTGCTGGTGTTACAGATAAAGAAGAAAGAATGGAAGGAGCAGAGGAGAGAGAAGGAGGGAAGGGGGAGGGAGGAAGAAAGAAAGAAAAAAAGGAACAAAGAAAGGAAGGAAGGAAGAGAGTGAGGAGGAAAAGGGGAAAGAGGAAAGAAGAGAAAGAGAAAGAGGAAGAGAGGAAGGGAAGAGAAGGAAGGAAACGTTTAAACTTAAACTAGGAGGAGAGATGTAATTAATAGTGGAAAGTCTGAGAGAGATGTCTCAGGCTTGAGAAATTAACACATTGTTGTTCAGTCACTGAGTTGTGTCAGACTCTGCATGAACAGCAGCACTCCAGCTTCCCTGTCCTTCACTATCTCCCAAAGCTGCTCAAACTCAAGTCGTTGAGTCTAAGATGCCATCCAATCATCTCGTTCTCTGTCGCCCCCTTCCCCTCCTGCCCTCAATTCATTCTTTAAAACGCACATACACCTCTTCCTTGACCAGTAAGTGACATTAACACGGCCTGTAAGTTTCCCTGTCGTGATTTCTACTTGCTATAATATTACCAATATTCTATTCTTAGATATTTTTGTCTCTATTTATTCACAATTACTGAAAAACACCACACTGAACAGCTAGGATACCCATGTTCCCCACCGGCCTGATTGTTGCCTTACAAAGTCTCTATTCCCCAAAGTGGAATGACTAGGTTAAAGGATCTAAACCTGGTGAAAAGGTTTTGATAGAAATTGACAAATCACCCTTCTAAAAGTGTATGCCAGCTGACACCTCTCTAGTGGCTGTAGAATTACTTTTCCCTTACAATCTTATTAACCCTGGGTATCCATGGCTATTTTATTGAGATTTAAAAATTATTTTTCTGAGCAGTATCTGTCTGCTTTCTGTTGATAATAGGATTCCAATTTCCTTTGGGGGAATCCCTGCTGCCCTACTGAACAGAGGGCAGCAGGAGCGTTAATCAGATGTCTCAGTCTCCCCAAATCAAAGGGCAGGCATGTGACCCAATGTAGGTTACTCAGAGGCTGAAAATTAATGGAGTTCACTCTTCGCTCTGATGGTGTCAAGACAGAACTCAGCAGGGCTCCTGCCACCGAGGCCCCTGGAACTGCCCTGGTCCCTGCTTTCTTCAAGCCCAGTCTCCACCTTCCCCTTCAATCCACAGGGGTCTGTATATCCTTTTTACTTAAGTGACTCAAGCCACTCTTTCTTGCTTATACCCAAATAGGTCTACAGATATAGCAGACTGGTTGAGCAATTCCACTGCAGAATTTTCACCAGGTGTCCATAGACTGTGTATTAGCTGTGTTGGGTGTGCTCAGCCTCTCAGTCGTGTCCCACTGTTTGCCACTCCATGGACTGTAGCCCACCAGGCTCCTCTGTCCATGGGATTCTCCAGGCAAGAATACTGGAGTATTGGAGTTGGGTTGCCAATACTGGAGTGGGTTGCCATTTCCTCCTCCAGGGATCAAACCTGCATCTCTTGCGTCTCCTGCATGGAACACAGATTCTTCCCAGGGCAGGGGTTATTCATCCCACTCGAGGGATCGGTGACAGAGACAGCTCCCTCCCTTCTTGGCAGCAGAGGTGCTTGGCTGGTTTGGCAAATCAAGTTTTATACTTTAAACCTGCATACAGCATGCAGTAGCTTCTCACCCAGAAGGGAGAAAGTAGTTAGAATAAAGCTGGGGTCCCCAACGTCCCGGATTGGATGCCTGATGATTTGATTCAATATTAGGAAAAAAGTGCACAATAAATGAAATGAGTTTACATCACCCCCAACCCATTCCCTTCTTCCCAGTTTGAGGAAAACTTGTCTATCATGAAATCAGTCTCTGGTACCAAAAAGGTTGGGGACCACTGGAATAAAGCATCTATCTTCTCACAGTCCTTGAGAGCCCTCTGAGAAAAGAGTTTCCCCTTAATTTTCCTGCCCTTCTAGGAGGTAGGCCAGGGACAAAAACCTAAGTTTGTGTGAGCTTCAACTCTGGCCAAATGGCATCCTTGCTTCTGCTGGTTTCAGGGAAGAAGGAGGCACAACTTCTGCTACTTCTGCAAATTGTATAAATGCAAACTCTACACATATACATGACAGTGCACACGTGTGTGTGTGGGTGTGCGCGCGCGCACGCACGCACTACTGTTGTTGTTCCATCACTCAGCTGTGTCTGATTCTTTGTGACCCCATGGACTGCAGCACACCAGGCTTCCCTGTCCTTCACTATCCCCTGGAATTTGCTTAAAACTCACATCCATTGAGTTGATGATGCCATTCAACCATCATATACTCTGCCACCCCCCTCTCCTCCTGCCCTCAATCGTTCCCAGCACCAGGGTCTTTTCCAAAGAGTTGGCTTTTCACATCAGGTGAATACACATGTACACATATACCTGGGCTTCCCTAGTGGCTCAGACAGTAAAGAATTTGCCTGCAATGTGGGAGATGAGGATTCGATCCCTGGGTCAGGAAGACCCCTTGGAGAAGGAAATGGCTCCCACTTCAGTATTCTTGCCTGGAGAATTCCACAGACAGAGGAGCCATGGGGTTCCTCAGAGTCGGACACAACTGATCGACTAACGTGTGTACACACACACACACACACACACACACACACACTGGTAGGATATACATTCCAAAGGGCAGGGGCTCTAGACAACCTGAGGCAAGACTAGAGCAGCATCAGTGAGACCCAAGAGCAAGAGGCAATGGGACTGGGCTGAATTCCATCTCCCTGATGGATGGTCCAGGATGTCTGAACATTTTTGAGAAGGAGCAAAGTAGCAAATGGAGCATGACTGAATCTGAGTCAGGCCTCTGGGACCCTGAGGAAACTGTCTAAAATCACTGAGCCTCATTGTCCCCATCTATAAAATGGAAACAAATTAGTTTAAATAATACAGATAATCACCTGGCCCAATGCTGGTTCCTGCTCCTTTCTGAATGACTCCCTCAGCTGATGCCCTACTGAAGGGTGGGGACTAAACGGTGAACCCATCAGCTTTCTTGTTCCCCAGCTATGTAATCTGCAATGATTTTGTTTTGTTCTCCTGAAGCCAGATAAAGATCTTAACCACCGTTTCCTTCTAAAACTGTGCTTGGCATTTGGACCACACAACCCTCAATTTAATCAAGACACATCAAATACCAACCATATGGCTGACTATCAATCTCACTCTCACAGACATCCTAACAGACAAATCCATCTTTCCATCCACCACAGGAACAGCAACATTCCAGGAAAGAAAAGAGACCTTAGGAATATCTCCGATTTGAATTGGTCCAACAGACACAAAAATGAACTCACCGAAATCAGTGAGGCATCAAGGACATCGCATTTCAACCTGGTGGGTCTCATTTCTTCTAAATGTAAAACGGTCCTCATCACCATTATCATCAACATCATCATCAATGTTAGGGCCTGAGATCCTACAGGAAAGTATTTCCTGTGCAAATCATGGTCATGTACTTCAAAAAAAAAAAAAAAAAAATTGGAAACTAAAGCGATCACCAATGAAAACAAGCTAAAATTTTAGTCCTTGAAAAGAAAACATTGTGGGCTTAAAGGGATGTGGCAGAAGGTGAGCAGGATAATTTGAAAGTCAAGTCCATTATGGCTGAAGACAGGCTTTGGAGCTTGTAGGGGATAAAAAAGTGGTTGCTGTATTTTGGCAACAGAGCCCTGTTCAGTTTTGTTTTGTTTTGTTTTTGAGTCACAAGTCTGAAAGGCCCAGGGCAAGCACTCTCTGAAACATAAAGCATTTCTAAACTCTCCTTGAACATAAATCCTCAAATCCCCTCCTACTTCAGCAGTGAAGGCATGAGAGCAAAGGCTGCTGAAAAGAAGCCAGCCAGGATTGGGGTGATGATGTTGTCAGAAGTAAGAGCTCTTCGCTTCTCTGTCCAGCTGGGAAAGGAGAAAAAGAGGCTTGAGGGAGTAATTAACTGTCATGCATAAGATTAATTGACGACCCTCCAGTTTTGCCCTAAACACAGATGTATGGGGATCAGGACACAACCTTGAATGCTAAAGGTGAAGGGAGAATAGTTATTTCTGGATGAGGGCAAACTGAATATGCAGAAATGCGGGCAGTGTCAAGACGCATGTGGTGGAGCTGGGGAGGCCATACATCATCACGCCCTCCGTGAAGTGGCTTGTCAGAAACTAGCCAAGGACTTCAATTAGGAGCTGGCTCATGCCAGCAAGTTTCTTGCTAAGAACTGCTCCACAATGAGCCGGTGATCTCGTCACACGGCTTTGGAGTGGACATTTCTGTGTCACTATCTGGATAAACGGACTAAAAGGAGTATTTCTCATGCCAGTATCTCAGGAGCAGGAAAAGATTCTTAGAGCTCTAGATGAAGTCTGGTCCTCTCTCTCTGACCCCAAAGGATGTTCTGTGCTGGAAGAGGGTATTTTCACTAGAAGATCTCGATATGCAAAGATCAGGGTTCTTTCTCAGATACAGCATCCCTATGTTAGCCACCATTTTCTTGCCTTCCTATGACCACACGATTCTGCGGAGGAAAAGTTTTCTCTTAAACATGGGAGGGGGTACTACATATATAATACTAAAAAATGCATTTCTAATCAAAATGATCCAATTTCAGGGGATGAGAATGGAGAAAAGAAGAATTTTCGTTTTGCTCCGAAATAACTGGTGGTGAGTGATCAACATCATTACAACAAACAGGCTGTCTTCCAGAGCCTTTTTTAGTGAAAAGGTATCTTTTTCAATTCCATGAAAGCATTGGATTTTATTTAGGAACTGGGCACTGTGCAGTGTTTGGGTGCTAAAAATGAATAAGCTTCGTACTTGAGAATCTCTTACTCTGAAACTATAGACTCTTTTAAACACATACACCCAAAATAATCGTAACAACACAGCAGCAGGTATTGTTTGATGAGTGCTGTTAAGTGTTCTACAATCACTGTTGTATTATCTTCGTAACTATATGACGTCAGTCTGAAGCCTACGTCTATTTCAAAGATGAGGAAACCGAGGCTTACTACTGCTTACTTACACCCACTTGGTACCAGGCAGAGCTGAAATTTGAAGCCTGGAAGTTTACATAGACAACTCAGGTGTTCCTGTAGAGGTTTATGAAAAGATTGCATAAACTCATTTTATTTGTGAGAATGAAGGAACATTTTGCAGAGCCGACATTTGAGCTAAGTATCAAAAGAGAGTGAATTTGTCCAAGTAAAGCCTGGGATGGAAGGCGAGCGGCTTTGAGTTGCTGAAGGAGGCATTCCAGATCATGAAAACAGGACATACGAGTACACTGAAGACAACGCTAGTTGAGTATTATGACTGCGTGATCTAGAAAGGAATGGCACTAGTGGCAAAGAACTCGCCTGCCAGTGCAGAAGTAAGAGATTCAGGTTCGATCCTTGGGTCTGGAAGATCCCCTGGAGAAGGAAATGGCAACCCACTCTAGTATTCTTGCCTGGAGAATCCCAGGGACAGAGGAGCCTGGCGGGCTACAGTCCACAGGGGCTCAAAGGTTCAGACATGAATGAAGCAACTTAGCACACACCGATGCATTTGATCTTCCACCCTGTTCCTGGCACAGAGGTGCCTAAATTCCTAAAACACTTGGAATTTCCTGTCATAGGAGCAATAAAGGTATCTTTTGTGACGTTAGTGAGGTGACTTCTGGAAAGCCTTTAGGGAATCTAAGAATGGGAACAGGCTGTCAGGGAAACCCAACACCTGATGAGAGGGTTGGAACTTGGGGTACCTCAACTCCCCACCTCCAGGGAGGGAAGAGGGCTGGAGATTGAATCAACTGCCAATGACCAATGATTTAATCCATCAGGACTATGCCATGTGTTGTTGTTTAGTTTGTAAGTTGTGTCTGACTCTCTGTAATCCCATAAACTGTAGCCTGCCAGGCTCCTCTTTCTTCCACTATCTTTGCTCAAATTCTCATCCATTTAGTCGGTGATGCTATCTAACCCTCTCCTCTTCTGCCACCCTCTTCTCTGGCCTTTAATCCTTTCCAGCATCAGGGTATTTTCCAATGAGTTGGCTCTTTGTATCACGTAGCCAAAGTACCGAAGCTTCAGCTTCAGGAACACGGCTTCCAATGAGTATTCGGGGTTGATTTTCTTTAGGATTGACTCGTTTGATCTCCTCGCAGTCCAAGGAACTCTCAAAAGTCTTCTCCGTTACCAGAATTCGAAAGCATCAATTCTTTGGCACTCAGCCTCCTGTATAACCCAACTCTCATATAATATAGAATAGGAAATGGCAACCAACTCCAGTATTCTTGCCTTGAAATTTCCATGGACAGAAGAGCCTGGAGGGCTACAGTCCATGGGGTTGCAAAGAGTCGGACATGACTGAGCAACTGAGCAGACATACTCCTTTAATAAGCCTCCATAAAATGCCAAAGGACAAGGTTCAGAGAACTTTCTCATTGTTGAACATGTGGAAAGCGGGGAGTGTGGCACCTGGAGGGGGCAGGTAAGCCCCAGATCCTTCCCCCGACCTTGCCCCGTGCCCCTCTCCCAGCTGGCTCTTCCTGAGTTACATCCTTTTACAAAGCAGCGATCCAGGAAGTAAAATGTTTCTGAGTCCTGTGAGCTGCTCTAGCAAGTTAATCAAGGTCACAGGTACTTCTGATTTATAGCCAGTGTATCAGAAGCACATGTGACGAACTTGGACTTCAGATGGGCATTTAAGTTTGTGTAGTGGGGGTGTGGTCTGTGGGACTGAGCCCTTCACCTGTGGAATCTGATGCTATCTCCAGGGAGGCAGAGTCAGAATTGAGTTGAATTTTGGACACTCACCCGGTGTCTGAGAGTTGCTTGGTGGCATGTGGGATGCCCTCGCCCCACCCGACCCCCCCACACACACACACACGGAGCAGGGGAGGTTTTCAGAAATGTGATGAGAAGGCAGGTGGATTAAGGAGATGATGTGGTCTCAATCCTGTAGGCATGGGGAGTCCTAGATATTGTTGTACAGCAGAAAGTAACACAACATTGTAAAGCAATTAACCTCCCCCAAAAATCATAATGGATGCTTTTGTTGAAGAAATGCACAGGTGAGCAGCTCTGTTCTCTTTGGCTGGTGAAGAAAAGTCTTTGGAGAAGACTTGGTCATTGTGAAATGGGATCATAAGCCCATGGACTTCACGGGATGGACTCTTCCAGAAAGAGCTCAGTAGACTCTCTGGTTTCCTGCAGAATCAAGATATTTTCAATAAAAACATTCTGACTTCGAGTCCAGACACTTCTATACAGAGAAAAGCCACGGGCAGAATTTGAATCATCACCTGTGGACAACGGCCTCTCAAAAAATTTTTCTGTCATGATGTCCTATGGTGTATGTTACTGATGCATTCTACCTGCAAATTACCAAGGCTTCCACCTTTAATAAAGCTAAAGGTTTCTTTCTTCACCAGGGAGTCAGTCAATATTAAAATTCTCTCTTTGGTGCTGGTTCTCACCAGGACAAATATCTCCAAGGACTATTCACAATGGACTCAATTTGACAATAATTATTCTCAGCAATGCTAGTTGGTCATTTCCATGGGCTCCTTGCCTCTGCAGGCATGAACACTCATTTTGATTCCAAAACTGTATGTTTCTAAATTCCCCCACATCAGCTCAGTGCTCAGGAAGACAGAAGGAAAATTTCCAGGTCTTTTTTTTTTTTTTTTTCATAAGATGTTCTCCATCTACCAAGAAGGATGTATTTCATCCTGATGATAGGCATTTAGAAAAGCACAGGGTGAACTTAAAAAAAAAAAAAAAAAAAAGTTGCATAGGGGAAGCCACATGGAATCAGGTTATACTGGCCTATCTCTCTCTTCTTCTTGAAAAGCCCTTGAGGGCCTGGTACTGAAAACTTCAAAATCACAATCTGCTCTCCTTCCTTCAACTTTCTCTTTGTCGGTCTCATGGGTACCTGGAACATTGACCGCTGTAACATTCAATCCACTGTAACACCAGCAAGAGTTCTGAACTTTGCCTCCAGTATCTACTCATGGCTAGGGCAAGAGGGGAAGGGGGTGAAAGAAGATGAGATGGTTGGATGGCATCACCAACTCCATGGACCTGAGCAAACTCTGGGAGATAGTGAAGGATGAGGAAGCCTGGTGGGCTGCAGACCAAGGAGTTGCCAAGAGTCAGACAGGGCTTAGCAACTGAACAAAAACTCATTTCCTCTAACCTCTGGGATCCCAGCTGCCTTTAACTTAGACAGTGCTTTACAAAAATCTACGCTTCAACTTCATCTTGCAGCTTGTGACAGGGCGGGAGAAAAGCAGCACATGTAAGGGCTCAGAGGACTCTCTGATTTTTACACCCCAAGCTATCATCAGTCAGCAACCAGTGAGCATTAAAAAGGACATGTCTTGATTTTTGTTTCTTTTTTTTTGCACATGCAAAGCTTTTCAAGGGTGCCATGCTACTTAATAAATGACATAAACCTTGAGCATCCCTGCCAGGTACTGGCAATGAATTGGTTTTCTTTTCTTTTTTTTTTCATAGGCTGGGACAAAGAAGCAGAGATTTCTCTGGGCTCACATTTGGAGTTTCTCCAACCTTTAAACTTTATTGCCCAACAGAGTATCCAACTGGGTTTGTGGGAGGGATCGAGACCATTAAAATTCATTTGGTACCACGTCTCCGGAGGAACCCGTAAGCTTTCATCCTGACTGACTTCTGCATCACATGAAATGCAATAGACTCTGATTTCTTAGGGAGTCAGTGAACCAATGAATGATAATAGCATGCTGTCATCTGAGCCTGCTGTCCCTCACCTGGTCCCCTCTGTGACCAAAAGCACGAGTTTCTTAGGAAAGGGGATCAGGCAGGTCAGGGACTCTGCGTGTTGTCCAGAACAAGAGCTGACTTGCATGAGGAAAGCAGGAGTCAGCTTCTGTGGCATGGCATGTGACCTTCCATGAACAAAAGCCGTTCAAATCTCAAAAACACTTCAACTTGAAGTTCCTGAAAAGCCGCTTTCAGATCTGCCTGCAGAATCCAATGATGGTTCCATTACGGTTGTTCAAAGCCAACCACATGAGACCAAGGGGCTAATAAAAAACAAACCTTTATAATGAGAATGAGAACGCATGCGTTTCCACGTTCCTCTTCTCTGAAGTATGACAATCTCTAGGTCCTTTCATTATGCTAAGTTGCTTCAGTCGTGTCCAACTCTTTGCAACCTTATGGACTGTAGCCCGCCAGGCTCCTCTGTCCAGGGAATTTTCCAGGCAAATGGAAAGTGGGTTGCCATGCCTTCCCCTCCAGAGGATCTTCCCGACCCAGGGATCGAATCCACATCTCATTACATCTCCTATATTGGCAGGCAGGTTCCTTACCACTAGCACCTCCTGGGAAGCCTTTCATTATGGAGTCTTGCTAAGAGTGCATAGAGAAATAGGGAGTCAGAGTCAGAAGCTTTCTGTAACTGGGAGTATCCCCAGGAAAATTACAATCACACGTCTGCTTCCAGCATAGGAACAAGGGAGTCCCCAGTGCACATAGCCAATTGTCTGAAGCTGGCTAGCCATCATCCATGCCATTTCTCCCTCACCATCAGAGCCCCATTTCCTTGAATTCAGCTTTTACTAAATCTTAAGTACGCTGGCCAGCCCCAATGAAATCTTTTACCAGACCATGTGATTTCACTGGAAGACTTTCTCTATATAAATATCTTGGAAACCTTCAAACACAAACAACATCTCTGTCACATTTTTGGAAGAAAATCAGTCGTTTCTCAAGGTCAATGATAGATGTTAAAAATCTCATCCAAAAGGATGGTGCCATTTGGAATGCCATTCAAGTAAAATCTTGCAAAAGGGAAACTCTACACTCCTTAGTAACGAGAAAGTGAGAAGTGAGGCATCTCAAATTAATAATATTAATGATAACAACCATGATCAGCATCTTTATTCTTCTTCTCCTCTTCTCCCCCCTCCTCCTCCTTATTGACAAATGTTTCTTTAAATCGAATTTGCACCTTCAAGTGTAGGAAACATTCAGTCTGTGAATCTAGTGAAAGAGTGCGTGGTTTGAAGAATGAATGAATGCAAAGTGTGCTAGTGACCTGGACACATTTTAAGATGAATAAGAAAGAGACAAGTGCTAGAGCAGGGTGAAGGAGAAACAGACCGCAAAGAAAGAGGTCTTTGAGGTAGGCAGGCAGGGACCAGATGTTCTGAAAGCCTATGGACCACAGTCATTTTTGCTTTGGTTTGGTCTGGATTGTTTTTGTTGTTTTTCTAAGCATAACAGGACAACACTGAAGAAGGGGAATAACTGAATTGATCTACGGAATTTTTGGAAGATTTTTTTTCTTATTGTGGTTTAAATACATGTTTTTAATACATACACATGCTGTTGTTGTTCAGTCACTAAGTTGCAACTGACTCTGCGACCCCATGGACTGCAGCAGGCTTCCCTCTCCTTCATTATGTCCCAGAGTTTGCACAAATTCATGCCATTGAGTCAGTGATGCCAAGTAACCAACTCATCCTCTGTTGTCCCCTTTCCTCTTGCTCTCAATCTTTCCCAGCTTCAAAGTCTTTTCCAATGACTCATCTCTTTGCATCAGGTGGCCAAAGTCCTGGTGCTTCAGCTTCAGCATCAGTCCTTCCAATGAATGTTCAGGGTTGATTTCTGATATATATCTCAAACCTTCTTAATCACTTTTAGGTGTATGGTTCAGTTCTCTTAAGCCTATCTACATGGTTGTCAAACAGATCTCCAGAACTTGTCCATCTTGCAAAACTGAAGTCCCACACCAAGTACATAAAAATATCCCTTTCTCTCTTTCCCCAGCCTCTGCTAACCACCATTCTCCTTCCTATTTTTATAAACCTGATAACTCTTAATAATTTGTCTAAGTGGATTACTGCTGTATTTGTCTTTTTTTGTGACCGGCTTATTTCACTTAATATAAGATCCTCAAGGTTTATTTCTGTTGTAGCCTATGGAAAGATTTCCTTCCTTTTTGAGGCTGAGTAGTACTCCACTGCACGTGGAGACCACATTTTGTCTGTCCATTCATCCACCGATGGACTGTGGATAGTGCTCTTATGAACACAGGTGTGTAATGCATTTATGTTTTAAATAATGCTGGCTGTTACGTGGATAATGGCTTGGAGGAGGGCAAACACAGATCCTGAAGAGTCCAGGAGGGGGGCTGTTACAGTCGCAAAGGTGGCAACAAGGGTGGTTGGGACTAGGCTGTGGCAGTGGAAACAGCAGGGGAGGGACGGCCGTGTACCTTGGAGGTCGGGGCTAAATGACATGTGGACAGTTGCACAGGAACAGACGAAAGAACGAAAAGATTCAAGTATGATGCCTATGAAACAATGAGCCCAGTGCTTGACTTCCCTTCCCAGAGCAACCCTTCAGTAGAGATCAGCTGTGTATTGCCTTCTGTTATCGTTCAGTCCCTAAGTCCTGTCCAACTCTTTGCAACCTTATGGACTGTAACATGCCAGGCTTCCCTGTCCTTCACTATCTCACAGAGTTTTCTCAGACTCATGTCCATTGAGTCAGTGATGCTATCCACCTATCCCTTTCTCTGCCACCTCCTTATACTTTTGCCTTCAATCTTCCCCAGCATCAGGGTCTTTCCCAATGAGCTGGCTCTTTGCATCAGGTGATCAAAGTATTGGAGCTTCAGCTTCAGCATCAGTGCTTCCAAAGAATATTCAGGGTGGATTTTCTTTAGGATTGACTGGTTTGATCTCTTTGCAGTCCAAGGAAATCTCAAGAGTCTTCTCTAGCACCAGAGTTCAAAAGCGTCAATTCTTCTGGTACCCTTTCTTTAGAACGTTTATCTCAGACGATAATTATAGTTTTTGTATTGTGGTTATTTGATGCCCACCCCCCCCCATCTAACTTCCTTTCTTAACCCCACCACACTGTACATTTCAGGGTTACAGATTCCTTGCTGGTTTTCACTCAACATTTTTAACACCAACACCAATACTTACTAGGGTCTTGATATATTTGAAACAAATGAAAAAGCGAGTTAGCAGGACTATTCATCTCCAGGAATTATTTTTCTGTGCCTTAAATAAAGGATCCTTTCAGAAAGCCATTTTTTCCTAGTCATCAATTTGTGTATTTTTAGAATCTTTTTATAAACCGAGCTCAATTGAGTTATGCATGTCAGAGTGAGAATGAGTATCTGCAAGCTTCACAAGTCTGCTATTGATGGTGACATACTGAAAGTGACAACTATATAAAAGTGATTGACAGTCAACAGCTTAAAAGAATACTTCAGACCCATCCACCGAGCAGGAAGCCTCAACACCAGGGCAGAATCCCCAAGTCCAGTGAAGAGAAAAACAATCTGAGTGGACTTTGCTTTTCAAATAGAAATACTGACTTGACACACTTCCTTCTGCTTTTGGACAATAAAGTTTGTGAGTCTGCAATCAAATGCACATGAATGGAGTTTTCAGAAAACTGACGTGGTCGCGGGAGAATGCAGCCTTGGGACGTCTCACAGTCATTCGTCTACTAATGGGAGCTTTCAAAGCTCAGTGTATCTAAAAAGTGGGTAAGGCAGGTCTCAGGCTTATGTCTTCCTGCCTGTCTTCTTGAGCCCTCTGCACTTTTAATTGAGCACCATTTAGTTTATCATTAAAGAAGAAACCACAGAACATCCCTTATTCTACCACAGCTCTCATAATCTATGCCTCCACCAGCAGGTGGAAGCATAAACTGGTGCCCACAGGACCAGGAAAACTAATGTATGAGGTTCTCAAGTGATCTCTAAAACAAACCAGCTGATGTGTAAGGACAGAGGACTGTGAAGTTGAAGCTGGAGGCACCAGCATCCTTGATCCAAAGCAAACAGATTCCCAATGGGAGGGCTATGAGGAAGCTCAGAATTAGACACACTTGTCAGAACACCGTTGGCGTAGGCTCCATCAGGCAGGTGTGCACAGCTCCCCCGAGATATGCGGGCTCTTATCTTGAGGATGCGCAGTGTCACTAGAGGCATGTGACTACCCTCCCTCTGGGCTGACATTACACTTGAAAGAAAAAAAAAACTCTTTCAGCATCACTGCTTAAACTTTGAAAGATAAGGAGGATGATCAGGTATAAAGTAAATAGAAGGCTGCACTTACGAAAGGAGAGACTACAGGCTTGGACTTAATGAAGTGAAGTGAAAGTGAAAATCGCTCAGTCCTGTCCGATTCTTTGTGACCCCATGGACTAAACAGTCCATGGAATTCTCCAGGCCAGAATACTGGAGTGGGTAGCCTTTCCTTCTCCAGGAGATCTTCGCAACCCAGGGATCGAACCCAGGTCTCCCACACTTTAGGTGGATTCTTTACCAGCTGAGTCACAAGGGAAGGCCAAGAATACTACAATGGGTAGCCTATCCCGTCTCCAGCAGATTTTCCCCACTCAGGAATTGAGCCTGGGCCTCCTGCATTGCAAGCACACTCTTTACCAGCTGAATTACTAGGGAAGCCCTTATTATCAGGGAAGTCCCTTATCATTGAACTTAATGGTAAAGGATAATTTTAGGAGAACTTCCCAGGTGTCTCAGTGGTAAAGAATTTGCCTGCCAACTTAGGAGACCTGGGTTCGATCCCTGGCTCAGGAAGATCCCCTGGAGAAGGCAAGGGCAACCGACTCCAGTACTCTTGCCTGGAGAATTCCATGGGCAGAGCAGCCTGGTGGGCTACAGTCCACAGGGAAGCAAAGAGTCTGACACGACTGAAAGACTAAACAACAACAACAATTTTCGCTGGAAGACCTAGCTTATGGAAAAACCTCCTCATAGGATATCATTCCCTTCAGTGAATGATTTGCTTCCAAGAGAGATGAAGCGGATTGCAAATATGGCCACAAATTTACCTCAGCCCTGTTTGCACACCCCTTTCCAAAGACAGCTCTTGGTTTCTTCCCCACTATCTGTCTCTCTATTCCTTGACTCTGAGGTTGGCTTGACTCGCTGTTAGTGAATATAATGCAAGCAGAGGCTGGAAACTGCTTCTGAGTTAAGCTTTGCCTTCTTACTGCACTTGGAACTGAGGTGGATGAATCTAGAGTCTATCATACAAAGTGAAGGAAGTGAAAAACAAATATCATACATTAATGCATACACATGGAATCTAGAAAGATGGTGCTGATGAACCTATTTAGATAGGGCAGGAATGGAGACACGGACATAAGAGAATGGAGTGTGGACTCAATGGGGGAAGGAGAGGGTGAGACGAACTGAGGGAGTAGCAGTGACATATACACACTGCTGCTGCTGCTGAGTTGCATCAGTCACATCCGACTCTGTGCGACCCCACAGACGGCAGCCCACCAGGCTCCCCCGTCCCTGGGATTCTCCAGGCAAGAACACTTGAGTGGGTTGCCATTTCCTTCTCCAAAATATACACACTGTCTTGCATGAAATAGATGGTTAGTGGGAAGTTGCTGAATAGCACAAGGAGCTCAGCTGGTTGCTCTGTGATGAACTAGAGGGGTGGGATGGGGTGGGGTGTGGGATGGAGGCTCTAGAGGGAGGGGATATGTGTATACCTATGACTGATTCACTCTGTTGATCAGCAGAAACTAACACAATGATGTAAAGCAATTACACTCCAATTAAAAAGAAACTTGTTCAAGGTTCTCAGTGGTAGAGTTAAGATCTGAGCTTCTTATTATGCCTCTGTTTCAGAAGCCTCTTAGGCTTCTGCTAGAACTTCCCTGGTGGCTCCCATGATAAAGACTCTACCTGCAATGGGGGAGACCGGGTTCAATCCCTGAGTCAGGAAGATTTCCCTGGGGAAGGGCATGGGAATCCATCCCAGTGTTCTTGCCTGGAGAATCCCATGGACAGAGGACCTTGGTAGACTACAGTCTACGGGGTCTCAAAGAGTCAGACACAACTGAAGCAACTGAGCACACGCACAGAACTTCACAGGGCTGGGGTTATAAGCTGTGAAGAGGAATGGTGGGCAGGACAGGGATTCTGATGTCAACTTTCTCTGGGGTCACAGTTGATCTGGGTCCCAGTAGGTACATATGCACAACATCCCATGGATTAGAAACATCCAGTAGAAGCATTTGATCTTCCCGTGTCCTCTCACCACCCGAGGTCAGTGCTAAAGAACAAGCAAGGTCATGCTTAAGCTCTAATAGGTAATATCCTGTTAAGGAGAGAATAATCCCGCCCATTTTCAGGAATCAAGAGAACCGGGGCTCCATCCCTCTGAGCCCTCAAGGTCAAGGACGCACCTTCCCTCAGCTAGAAGGGAAATTCCTCTGTCTTGTTCACCATTATCTCTGCAGCATCTACAGGGAGCTACAGATTCATCTTTAGTGAATCGATGAGTGAGTCAATCTAGCACTCAGTCATCTCCAACTCTCTGCGACCCCATGGACTGTAGCCCTCCAGGCTCCTCTGTCCATGGGATTCTCCAGGCAAGAATACTGCAGTGGGTAGCCATTCATTTCTCCAGGGGATCTTTCCAACCCAGGGATTGAACCTGGGTCTCCTGCATTGGCAGAGAGGTTCTTTACAACTGAGCCACCAGGGGATTGAATTCAGAGGAGAAGGCAAGTCCGAAGAGGGCTGGGAAACTCAAGAAGAACTCATTGTATCAATAAAGAGCCTCAGAGGAAGAACCACTTGATTTAGCAGCTTAGGAAGGTATATGGCTCTTTCCCTGATGGTCCAGTGGCTAAGATCTGCACTCCCAATGCAGGGGGCCCGGCTTCCAACCCTGGCCAGGGAACTAGATCTCACATGCTGCAACTAAGAGTTTGTACATACCACAGCTAAAGACCCTTCATGCTGCAACCAAGATCCCAAATGCCGCAAGGAAGATTAAAGAACCTGTGTGCCACAACTGAGACCCAGCACAACCACATAAATAAATAAATATACTTTCAAAAAGAATATGAAAAGGGGTACCTGGCACCCAGAATAGAACCCAGTAAATGCCTATTAAGTGAATGTATGTCCTAGAATGAGATTCAGGGACTTTGATAAATGGAGCTCTTAAGAACTTTTTAAGATTTTTTTTTTTTTTTTTAATGTGGACCTGTTTTAAACGTCTTCAGGCCTTCCAAGATGACTCTAGTGGTAAAGAACCCACATGCCAAAGCAGGAAACATGGGTTCAGTCCCTGGGTGGGAAGGATCCCCTGCAGGAGGGCATGGCAACCCACTCCAGTATTCTTGCCTGGAGAGCCCCATGGACACAGGAGCCTGGCGGGCTTCAGTCCATAAAGTCACACAGAGCTGGACATGACTGAAGGGGCTTAGCATGCAGACTTGCTATGGATGCTATACGATGACTTAAAACTATCATATAAGTAGTCATCAATTACCCTCCAGTGAAAGGAGCTTTGAGTGTGTGTGTGTGTGTGCGTATGCACTCTGAAATCAGAGGGTAATCTTCTTACAGGAAGTTTCACTAAGTTCCTAACTATTTTGCCAACCAGGAAAAGGATGCAAGACTCTGGTTTTATAGGCTAGGAGTGACAATCAGAGAAATTCTGTTCTTCAATCAGACGATTTAAGAAGACTTGATGTGACTCAACGAGTTCTAGAAAATGTGCCAGAACAGACTTTCAAGGAAGACTCTCGCCCCTTGTTTTAAAAGGAGGATGCCATCATCCGTAAGATGCGCGAGAAGCGATGGAGCGCCGCTCTAAGTTGGTGGTGGGGCTTTTCTGTAAGAGGCGTCCTGAGAAAAGGTGGAAGTCCTCCCAGTGGCGGCGGACGCACACCCAGGAAGCCCTCCGCCAAGCCTAGCTCTCGCTCCTGCAAGGTCCTTGCCCTCACCGCCTCCTTTCCCCCCCGCGCCTTTGTAATCGAAGCGGGTGACAACTTCATTCAGCTCTTAGCAACAACAGGAGGGATCGATTCCCCGAGAATGCCCTAATGACTGGAGGCTGGGACACAAACCATAAATGGGGACTTTCTGATTCCAAGTGAAATTACAGTTTGCCCTGTGAGATTGCACAATAAATCAGGGGAAAAACCAGCCAACATAGGACTCTGGGGTCACTGAAGTGATGTTGACACATTACAATAATGAGAACTTGAAACACCTCCTGCCCTATTGATTTTTAAGCTGCATCGTTCCCACCGCAGAAGATTACAAGTCTCTGTCTTCGGAATCATGGCTCACGCGGGAGATGCTGATGAAAAATACACCCAATCCAATCAAAATGAAAAGCTTTACTTGCACTTATTACAAATCTAATACCATTGTCCCTTGGCTGCATGATAGGCACTTAACCTACAATGGGAAAAAAAAAAACAAAAACATTTTTTTCTTTTAATTAAAATTTTTCATACCTTTTTTTTTTAATACACACAGCTCTTTGCTATGACTGTACAGGAAAAAGGAACCAAAGAAAACAGGCACAATAGCTCAATTAGCACATAAAGGGCAATTTCTTTATGCTTTTCTAATTCCAGGGTAGCTTTCAAATTCCCTGCATCACCATATCATTTGGGAGAATGGAAAATCATGTCCTAACAACCAACTTATTTCCTCGTCAATAGGAAAAGATGTATTCCACCCGCATTTAGCATCCACAGTAAACAAAGACTGCCTTGCTGATCTTTCCTTTTTCCCTGAAAAGTGCTCCATGGAGCTGAATAAACACAGTTGTGGGAGGCCAACTGGTGACATAAGTTAATTACTGACCTGTCACACAATCGGAGAATGGTAATAATTTATTTTCACTGTTGCATTAACCGTGAGCTGCGTTTTGCCAATGGAGAGCGCTGGGGAAAAGGAGTCTGGAACATTGCTGCCGCCATAAACCCTATATGAGGTTGTGACAATATTTTAGAGGGTGGCTAGATACGACGGTGTCACTGCTCTTCCTAGGCATAACTCAGAAAATAATTACCCACGTTTCTCGGCTTTAGGAGAGAAGAAACTGGTGAGTAGGAATAACACACTTTCCTCTAATAGGGTTCTGAAAGCATCATCCAGTTATTAGATAAAATTATGACTTGGGTTTACCAGGATGCAACAGATAATAAATATTCTGGCATAATCCAGTAGGATCATACATTCTCTGAAAACATTTATCGAGGTCCTAACATGGCCCAGGCATTGTGTTAGCGATTAATTACACATTGTTCACCTGTTCTCTGTCTCCATGAAGTTTATAGCCCATCATTATCATCTGATTGTCGAGACGGAAACCCACAGGCAAAACCCATGGGTCTAAAAGGGATTCTTATAGAAGAAACCCTCATGTCCCACTGAGAGAGTTGACTGAAATAAATGAATAGTGTTTAGAAGCTAACTGGTCTTTTCTCTCAGCTACCCTGATTGTTTTTCTTCACTTGATCTGATGAGAAATTTTGCTCTTTTGGAAAATATATATCCCTGCTTACAGATGAATCTATTTGCAGGGCAGGAAAAGAAAAGCAGGCATACAGAACAGAGATGTGGACACAGGGGAGGAAGTGGGGGGTTTGACAAATTGGGAGAACAGGATTGACATATATATGCTACCAGGGGTGAAACAGATAGTTAGTGGGCTTCCCTGGTGGCTCAGATGGTAAAGAATCTGCCTGTGATGCAGGAGACCTGGGTCTGATCCCTGGGTGGGGAAGATCCCCTGGAGAAGGGAATGGCTAACCCACTTCAGTATTCTTCCCTGGAGAATTCCATGGACAGCGGAGCCTGGCGAGCTACAGTCCATGGGGTCCCAAAGAGTCAGACATGACTGCGCGACTCTCTCTCTCTCTCTCTCACACACACACACACACACACACACACACACGGGGAAGCTGCTGTGTAGCCCAGGGAGCTCAGATCAGTGCTCTGTGATGACCTATAGGAGTGGGATTGGAAGGGGATTGGAAGGTTCTAGAGGGAGGGGATATATGCATACATAAAGCCGGTTCACTTCCTTGTACAGCAGAAACTAACACAACACGGAAAGCAATTATACTCCAAGTTTTAAAAATCCCCCTAAATCCTACTATATCATGAATTTTATCAGCCTGGGAGTAACTAACCAGAAACTGTCTTCTTTTGACATGGCTACCGTTGGGACCTAGGTTCTTACATATGCTGTCAATCCATTTATTAATAGGACTGAAAGCAGGTGAATGATCTAAGACACTTTTTCACACGAGTTGGTAGAAAATAGTTCAAAATTGATATAAAAGGAGAGGTCTTGGCAGGTGGGTTGGTGGTTAACCAGTATGATCTTCTTCTGCTGTAGCACTCTCAAGAGCTATTCATCGGTCTTCACATCAAGTTCCTTCTGCAAGCTTCCCCCTGGGGTTCACTGAACTTAACTCACAGAGTTAAAAAGTAGCTGAGAGGGGGCTTCCCTGGTGGCTTGGAGGCAATGCAGGAGACACAGGTTTTATCCCTGATCTAGGAAGATCCCACCTGCCACGGAGAAGCTAAGCCCACGCACCGCAACTACTGAGCCTGTGCTCTAGAGCCCGGGAGCCCCAAGCACTGAGCCCACGTGCTGCAAATACTGAAGCCCTCACGTCTGAGAGCCCGTGCTCTGCAACGAGAGGGGCCACCGAGATGAGAAGCCCATGCCCCGTGACTCGAGAGTAGCCCCTGCTTGTCACAACTAGAGAAGAGCCGGCACAGCAAGGAAGACCCAACAGAGCCAAAAATAAATAAATAAATTATAAAAAATTCAAAAAGTCGCCGAGAGGGGGCTTCCCTAATGGCTCAGTGGTTAAAAAAAAAAAAAATCTGCCTTTCATTGAAGGAGAGACAGGTTCAATCCCTGATCTGGGACTCCACATGCCTCACAGTAAATCAGCCCGTGAGCCACCACTATCGAGCCTGTGCTCTGCAACAGGAGAAGCTACCACAATGAGAAGCCCATGTACCCCAAGTAGAGAGTAGCCCCCGCTTGCCACAACTAGAGAAAAGCCCACACATCTAGGAAGATCCAAAACAGCCAAAAATAAACATTTTTTTTTTTTTTAAGTAGCTGAGAGGGACTTCCCTGGCCGTCCAGTGGTTAAGACTCCACACTTTCAATGCAGGCGGTGTGGGTTCCATCGCTGGTTGGGGAACTAAGATCCCACAGGCTGCCTGGTGTGGCAAAAAAAAAGGAAGAAGAAGTAGCTGAGAACTGAAGCTTGCAGAGGCTACGCTGCGACAGTCTGCCCTATTTTGACTGACATGTTCCAGCTGATATCACCATCCGAAGAACTGGTCTGCAAGGCAGTGAACAAGTTTCTCCTATTTTACTAATGTCAGTTATAAGACATAGTGGTGAAGCATCCCGTTTATGGACCAAGCCTGCCCGTGGTCAGATCCAGGGTTTGCCCACCATGAGCTGTGCAACCTTGGGAGAATCACCTTCTTGAAAACGGATCCCTCATCTATGAAATGAAGACACTGAAGGGCCCCGCCAGGGAAGAGGCGTAGGAGGCTGAAATAAACCAGTCAAGGCACAGTGCCCCTTATACGCTTGTCAGATCTGATCCTCACTGCATGTTAGCCATGGTGTTCCCCCAAGAGCAACGGGCCCCACCTCAGAAACATTCGCTTTGAGTTTTCTGAGCTCAGTTCAGCCAGCGGCATTGGAGTATCACAACAGTTTTAGAGGACTGTGCCGATATCCTCATGTTCAAGTGGGCAGCCACAATGGATCTGCATCTGATTGTTTCTGCATTAGCAAGACCACACCATGTGTATGAGAAGTTAGATCCCTGTGCAGGGGCCATGCTAATCTTCTCTGTATCATTTCAACTGGAAAATCCCATGGGTGGAGGAGCCTGGTAGGCTGCAGTCCATGGGGTATCGAAGAGTCGGACACGACTGAGTGACTTCACTTTCACTTTTCACTTTCATGCATTGGAGAAGGAAATGGCAACCCACTCCAGTGTTCTTGCCTGGAGAATCCCAGGGATGGGGGAGCCTGGTGGGCTGCCATCTATGGGGTCACACAGAATCGGACATGACTGAAGCAACTTAGCAGCAGCAGCAGCAGGGCATATACCCTGAAGAAACCATAATTGAAAAAGACACACGTACCCCCAGTGTCCATTGCAGCACTGTTTACAATGGTCAGGACATGGAAGCAACCTAGATGTTCATTGACAGATGAATAGATAAAGAAGTTCTGCTACATATATTCAATGGAGTACTACTCAGTCTTAAAAAAGAATGCATTTCAGTCAGTTCTAATGAGGTGGATGAACACAGAGCCTATTACAGAGAGTGAGGTAAGTCAGAAAAAACAAATATTGTATATTAACACATATATATGGAATCTAGAAAAATAGTACTGATAAACCCATTTGTAAGAGAAGGAAATGGCAACCCACTCCAGGGTTCTTGCCTGGAGAATCCCAGGGACAGGGGAGCCTGGTGAGCTGCCGTCTATGGGGTCGCACAGAGTCGGACACGACTGAAGAGACTTAGCAGCAGCAGCAGCAGCAGGAATACCAGATGGAGAAGGCAATGGCACCCCACTCCAGTACTCTTGCCTGGAAAATCCCATGGACGGAGGAGCCTGGTAGGTTGCAGTCCATGGGGTCACGAAGAGTCAGACACAACTGAGTGATTTCACTTCACTTACACTTTCACAATGGAGACGCAGATATAGAGAAAAGACTTATGGACACACAGGAGTAGGTAGGAAGGAAAGTGTGTGACCAATTGAGAGAATAGCATTGAAACATACCATAGTCATGTATGGATGTGAGAGTTGGACTGTAAAGAAAGCTGAGTGCTGAAGAATTGATGCTTTTGAACTGTGGTGTTGGAGAGGACTCTTGAGAGTCCCTTGGACTGCAAGGAGATCCAACCAGTCCATCCTAAAGAAAATCAGTCCTGAATTGGAAGGACTGATGCTGAAGCTGAAACTCCAATACTTTGGCCACCTGATGCAAAGGACTGACTCATGGAAAAGACCCTGATACTGGGAAAGATTGAAAGCAGGAAGAGAAGGGGATGACAGGGGATGAGATGGTTGGATGGCATCACCAACTCAATGGACATGAGTTTGAGTAAACTCTGGGAGCTGGTGATGGACAGGGAGGCCTGGCGTGCTGCAGTCCATGGGGTCACAAAGAGTCGGACATGACTGAGCGACTGAACTGAACTGAACAGATACACATTACCATATGTAAAATAGAGAGCTGGTGGGAATTTGCTGCATGATGCAGGGAGCTCAAATCTGGTGCTCTGTGACAACCTAGAGGGGTGGGATGGGGTGGGAGGTGGGAGGGAGCTTCCAGAGGGAGGGGACATATGTATACGTACAGCTGATTCAAGTTGATGTACAGCAGAAATCAACACAATATTGTAAAGCAATTTTCCTCCAGTTAAAAATAATTTTTTTTTTTAACAAAAGAAGAAGAAGTTAGGCCTGGAGAAATAGCTGTAACTCTTCTGAAACACAATTTCAGCAACACGAAAGTCTAGCACGCAGCAGGTTCCCAATGCAGTGGCCCAAAGAATAACAAAAAGTCAACACACAAGAGGGAAGAGATGAATGTATACATATAGCTGATTCACGTAGTTGTACAGCAGAAACTAACACAATATTGTAACACAACTATCCCCCAGTTTTTAAAAAAGTTAAAACACACGTGGAAAACCAAGATGAAATAAAGATCCAAAAATCAGACGATATCACTACTTCCTCTCAGAGAGGTCCCTGCCGCCATGTACACTGCAGATCCAGTCTAGATTTACAGGCCAGGAGTAAAAGGGCAAGTGTCACCTATAACTGCCTATTTATAAATACCAGTGCCAGGGGCCACGCCTCCCCAAATCCCCTGGCCATTTTCGACAAGGCACCCCAGAGTAGCACATAGCTTTCTTGTTAACGTTCCATGGAATCTTTCCCTAAACATACGCTTGTTCTTGCCTTCCACATTTTGCCTTGTCACTGCAACAGATGGCTTTACACTGGAGCATATGAAAATATTAAATACTTTATAAGCCTGGTGGAAATATGAAATGCCTTCAGAGGATGGAAAGCCGCATGATTCATGTAAAGTGGCCACGAGAGATTCTGTTAGAAACAAGTACCTTTAAGTTGTGTTGTCGAGGAGATGTGGGGCCATGAATTCCACATCTTCACTGAAGGGAGACAAATGACTGGGGGCTCAGCTTTCGGTGAGACAGATCTGGGCCACACGGAGAGGCAGAACATCCCGCCAGTGAGAGCTGTGAAATATCGCAGTGTGTAACCAAGGGAGGATTGTGAAATCGACTTCTTAGAGATCTAAAAGCCAGAAGAAACCTCCATCTGTCTGTCTGAGATGGTCGGATAAAGCGAGCTTAGCTCACAGCAGTGAATTGAGAGGCAGTCAAGTCAGCTAGCCATTGTCCTATACCCACAAATCCACGTATCCTTTCTTTGCAGGGACAGTTTGATAGATGCTGACCCAACCTGACACCACCTCATCCAAACCAGAAGGGCTGACCCAGAGATCTGGAAGTGAGGTTCGCATCACAGCTGGTGCTTCAGATGAGGGATTCTCAAGCCAGCCTGCCTAACTCTCAGTGCCACGGATTGTAGCAAAATGGCAAGGGACTGGAGTGCTTTCTGTCTGACTCTTCATCTATAAGTGGGGGTGACGGTGGTACATACCTCCTAAGGATGCTGTGAGGACAAGTGAGTTAGTATACACAACAGGCTTGGTATATAGACTGGCATAAGGTGGATGCTGCATAAATGCTGGATAGTCTCTATATTTAGTCCTCTGCTTATGTAGAAATAAATTCAGATGTGGGTAAGATTTTACATCTTTCCTTTGACTGGTGTGTGTGACTGGAACTCACTTCCAATAGGGACAGCATGTTAATGTTTTCTGTAATCTGTATGGATGTGAGAGTTGGACCATGAGGAAGGCTGAGATCCAAATAATTGATGGTTTTGAACTGTGGTACTGGAGAAGACTCCTGAGAGTCTCTTGGACAGCAAGGAGATCAAACCAGTCAATCCTAAAGGAAATCAACCCTGAATATTCGTTGGAAGTACTGAGGCTGAAGTTGAAGTTGTAATACTTTGGCCACCTGATGTGAAGAGCTGACTCATTGGAAAAGACCCTGATGCTGGGAAAGATTGAGGGCAGGAGGAGAATGGGGCGACAGAGGATGATATGGTTGGATGGCATCACAGACTCAATGGACATGAGTTTGAACAAACTCTGAGAGTTGGTGAAGGACAGGGAAGCCTGGAGTGCTGCAATCCATGGGGTCACAAAGAGTCAGACAGCACTGAGCATTTGAATAAATAATGTGTATGAATTAAAAATTGCCAAAGCCTTCTTCCTGGTATTTGTCCCAGAGCAGTGAGACCCATACTCACACTAAAACGTGCCCAGCAATGTTCACAGCAGCTGTGTTTGTGAGAGCCACACATGGCCCAGATGTCCTTCAACAGGTGAGTGGTTAAACAGACCATGGCACTTAGCAGGTACAGTGGGGTATTACTGAGCAGTGAAAAAGAACAAATGATTGATGGGCTCAGTCATTCAGATAAAACTCCAGGGAATGATGGTGCTGGAGTTAGCCAACCCCCAAAAGTTAAACATGATACATACATGCAATGGAATATTACACAGCCATTAAAAAGAATGGACTAATTTGATCTGCAGCAACAGGGATAAACCTAGAGATTGTCATACTGAGTGCATTAAGCCATAAGAGAAAGAGAAATATTGTATGATGCTACTTACATGTGGAATTCAAAAAGAAATGAGACAAATGAACTTATTTACAAAACAGACTCACAGACTTAGAGAACAAACTTATGGTTGCTGGGAGAAAATGATGGGGAAAGGATAATCAGGGAGTTTGGGATGGACAGGTACCCACTGCTATATTTAAATGGATAACCAGCACAGACCTACAGTATAGCACAGGCAACTCTGCTCAGTGTTATGTGACAGTCTGGATGGGAGGGGCATTTGGGGGAGAATGCTGCTAAGTCTCGTCAGTCATGTCCGACTCTGTGCGACCCTATAGACGGCAGCCCAACAGGCTCCTCTGTCCCTGGGATTCTCCAGGCAAGAACACTGGAGTGGGTTGCCATTTCCTTCTCCAATGCATGAAAGTGAAAAGTGAAAGTGAAGTTGCTCAGTCGTGTCCGACTCTTAGCGACCCCATGGACTGTAGCCTACCTGGCTCCCCCGTCCATGGGATTCTCCAGGCAAGAGTACTGGAGTGGGGTGCCATTGCCTTCTCCTTGGGGGAGAATGGATACAGGTATATGTATGGGTGAGTCACTTTGCTATTCACCTGAAACTGTCACAACATTGTTAATCGGCTATATTCCAATGTAAAATAAAAAGTTGAAAAAATAAATTTGTGTGATTTCACTTCTATAATGTGTTTGAAATGACAGGGTTTTAGAAGTGGAGGACAGAGCAGTGTGGACAGAGGCTAGGAACGGGAGCGGGTGCTGGTGAGTGGAGGTGGATGTGAGTATCAACAGGAATCTTAGGACAGACATGCTCAGTATCTCATCTGTGGCGGTGGATCCCCAAACCTATGCCCACAATAAATTTGTGTATGATGAAGTGCACACATACAAATGAGCACAAGGCAATCTGGGAAAATCCGAGCAGTATCAGTGGGTTGCACTGCGGCAACATCAGTATCTCAGGTGAGACGTGATACATAGTTTTGCAAAATATTCCCATGGCAGGGGAGAAACAGGGTAAAGCCTACAAGAGATCTCTCTGTATTATTTCTCCCAACTGCATGTGAATCTAGTAAATCAGAGTCTACTAAACAAAAGTTTCAAAGCTAAAGCCTAAACGAAGGTGAAGAGTCAAGATTTTCAGTACACGAGGGTGATGGCCACCCTCCTCTCTCTATTTCCCAGAATGAAGGAAACACTGCTCAGTGAGCTGCCCTGCATCTCTGTGGACGCAATGCAAAAGTACTTAATAAATACAAAGATTTCTTTTTCCTATTTAATGATGCCAACATTGCAGTGCTTAGCTCTAGGTTTTGTGTATTCAGTCGGCACCTTTAAAAGGCATGGAGGTCCACCGAGTGGAGTGCCCGGGTTTCTGAACCAATCTGAACAGCGCCAGCTTTTCTCTGAAGTGTTTTATTATTCCAAGTCGGGCCTACTGCATCTCCCAAGGTATGAAGTTCAGTTCGAGATAAAAATATTTTATCTGCCCTTACAGCAAATTGAAAGGCTTTAGAAAGGGTTTTGTTATTGCAGTGTTTTCATAAATATATAGTAAACATCTTTCACAGTGGGAAATTCAGCACAAAATACAATTTTCATACACAGTCATTCATGCGGCTGGCACAGGAAGATGAAATGACCCAGAGATGAATAAAAAAATAATAGTATACAACTTTGAGCGGCCCACAGTCCCCGACAGACACACACAGCCGGGAGGATAAAGATCATGATTTTGCCGTGCCTCCGATGAATGACAAGGGTCTGCAGCACCCGGGGAATTTCGTTTTCCTCTGTGGCCAAACCATTAGGCTTAAAAAAGTAGCTTTGTCATTTTCAGAAATTTGCCAGCAGCCAACCACCCTATTTCAGAGCACAAAACGACCCCAAATCTTAGCCAGGACATAATTTTTAACTCGAGCGATTTTTAGGCTTACCTGCTTTTAAGTCTCTCTTACACACATTTTCAAAGCAATTTGGGTTGCCTGTGTCCAACACAGGATATCTAGGTTGACATCTAAGTGGATGGACATCAGCTTGGGCGTGAGGGGTCCATCAGAGCTTGTTTGCAAAAATGGAGGCTCTTTTCTGTTTTTTGTTTTCTAACTGAAGTGTATTTAATTATCAAAGCAGAGGATGTTTGTTGAAGATCAAAAGGAATCACAGTATAATCTTTTTAACAGCTTCACTGAGGTACAATTTTTAAATAATTTCATTTATTTATGATTTGTTTTTAGCCGTGCTGGGTCTTCGCTGCTGCGTGGGCTACTCTTAGCAGCACGTCGTGCTGCGGTGTTGTAGTGCGGGGGCTTCTCGATGTGGGGGCTTCTCTTGTTGCGGAGCCTGGGCTCCAGCGTGCACAGGCTTCGCTGCTTGAGGCTCACAGGCTGGGGAGTTGTGGCTCCCGGGCCGTAGGGCACAGACAGGCTCAGTAGTTGTGGCGCATGCGCTTAGCTCTGCAGCATGTGGGGTCTTCCCGGGCCAGGGATGGAACCCGAGTCTCCTGGGTTGGTAGGTGGGTTCTTTACCACTGAGCCACCAGGGAAGCCCTGAGGTACAACTGATAGACAAAAACCCCTGCACATCTCATGGGGACAATGCAATGAGTTTGGATACAGACCCACACAGGTCTATATATCACACACGTGGATGTATGGTGTATCATACATCCACCTGTGTGATACCATCACCACAACCAAGGTAACAGACACACTCATGACCTCCAAAGGCTTCCTAGTGTCCTGTGTGTGTGTGTGTGTGTGTTTTTATATGCAATTATATGAACACTTAACCATGGGCTCCATCTACCCTCTTAACCAGCTGTTAAGAGCACCATAACCACAGGCACGAGGGTGCACGGCAGGTCTCTAGAACGGATCCATCTTGCATAACTTTAAAAGCAAAACTTGGGCTCCTCTCCTGCTCCCTTCTCAGTCAAGCTCCATGGAAACCACAAAGGTCACCCTCCCTCCTTCTCAACCCCTTAGTTATCTGCTGTAATTTCATCCTGTGTAGACAAACACAGTGTGTGTATGTGTGTGTGTGTGTTTTCAAAAACGTATTTATTTATTGGTGTGCTGGGTCTTCACTGCTATGCACAGACTTTCTCGAGTTGCAGCGTGCGGGGCTACCCTCCAGATGCAGTGCTCAGGCTTCTCTGGCTGCAGCAGAGGGGCTCAGTAGTTGTGGGGCACGGGCTGAGCTGCTCTGCAGCATGTGGAATCTTCCCTGATCAGGGACTGAACCCGTGTCCCCTGCATTGGCAGGAGGATTCTTAACCATCAGACCACCAGGGAAGTCCCAAGTGTGTTTTCTCACTGAGTTTTCCTAACACAGGTCTGGCTCTTGGGTTCTTCCCCTAGTCCTGCAGACACCGTCTCAGGCCCATGAGGATCCTCTTCACTCCCTGAATGTTTCCCGGCTTCTTACCCTCCATCATTAGGCATTTTTTTTGCTCCAATTTTTCTTCCTTCTCTGCTCCAGTTGAGCAATTTGCACCTTGGCCAACTTGAAAAGTGAAAGTGAAAATACATAAACCCAAAGATGGACATGCTGGGCAGATGAATATGCACTTTGTTTTTAAATAAGAACTTCTAAATTGTCTTCCATAGAAAAATGTACCACTCCACACTCTCTCCAACATTCTACAAAATGCCTATGTCATCAAATATGGTAATTTCCAATATGATATGTGAATCGTTGATATATACAGATAAAACTTTCCACATATGTATACAAAGCACACGTATATGTGAACATATTTTCATTTATTTATTGGTATTTATATTTATTGTTATGGATATTTTTTCCAATCTTCCTTCTGAGTGATTAGTTGGTCAGTCTATGTATTCATCCATCCACCTATCTACCCACCCATCCATCCATCCATCCATCCACCTATCCACCCATCCACCCACCCACACATCTATCCATCCATCCACCCATCCACCCACCCACACATCTATCCATCCATCCACCCATTCATCCACTTATCCATCTATCCATCCATCCATCCATCCATGCACCCACCCACCCATTCATAATCCACCCACCCACCCACCCATCCATCCACCCACCCACCCATCTATCCATCCATCCACCCATTCATCCACTTATCCATCTATCCATCCATCTACCTCTCCACCCACCCACCCATCTATCCATCCATCCACCTATCCACTCATCCACCCACCCACACATCTATCCATCCATCCACCCATCCACACATCTATCCATCCATCCACCCATCCATCCATCCATCCATCCACCTATCCACCCATCCACCCACCCACCCATCTATCCATCCAACCATCCATTCATCCACTTATCCATCTATCCATCCATCCATCCATCCACCTATCCACCCATCCACCCACCCACACATCTATCCATCCATCCACCCATCCACACATCTATCCATCCATCCACCCATCCATCCATCCATCCATCCATCCACCTATCCACCCATCCACCCATCTATCCATCCAACCATCCATTCATCCACTTATCCATCTATCCATCCATCCATCCATCCATGCACCCACCCACCCATCCATACATCCACCCACCCACCCACCCACCCACCCATCTATCCATCCATCCACCCATTTATCCACTTATCCATCTGTCCATCCATCCATCCATCCACCCAGCCATTCATCCATCCACATATTCCACTACAATTATAAGCAGGTTAGTCCTAATAAAAGAACTGCAAGGACTCCCTAGGGTTAACCAAATCTGATCTATGTCAGATCAGTTTTCACTAATGTAAGAACAAAGGTCCCTAAGGCTTTGAGTCAAAGGGCCAAAATAGTCTTTGAAGTCATAAGATTTCAAATATGACTACAAATCCAACTCATGGTTGGTAACCCTAGAAAAGTCACATCAAGCCTCAGTCTTTCCTTCTGAAAAATGGGTTTAATAAGAGCTGCTGCTGCTGCTAAGTCGCTTCAGTTGTGTCCGACTCTGTGGACCCCATAGACAGCAGCCCACCAGGCTCCCCTGTCCCTGGGATTCTCCAGGCAAGAACACTGGAGTGGCTTGCCATTTCCTTCTCCAATGCATGAAAGTGAAAAGTGAAAGTGAAGTCTCTCAGTCGTGTCTGATTCTTTACAACCCCATGGACTGCAGCCCACCAGGCTCCTCCGTCCATGGGATTCTACAGGCAAGAGTACTGGAGTAGGGTGCCATTGCACCTGATTCCTAAAGTTGTTGGGAGTATTCAGTTCAATAATATGTATCCAGGAGATAACACAATGCAAGGCTTACACAAAGGCTCCCCAGGTTGAGCTAGTGGTAAAGAACACATGTGCCAGTGCAGGAGACATAAGAGACGCAGGTTCAGTCACTGGGTTGGGAAGACCCTTTGGAGGAAGGCATGGCAACCCACTCCAGTATTCTTGAGTGCAGAATCCCCATGGACATAGGAGCCTGGTGGGCTACAGTCTTTAGGGTCGCAAAAAGTCGGACACAACTGAAGGAACTTGGCATGCATGCACACATGTGGCTTATGCAAACACTCAATACACAGGATTAGTACCCATGACAATAATAAAGAATTTTCTATATATCGAGCAGTTTCCTAGTACATTACAACACAACCTGGCTTCTTTTTCTATTAGCAGTTGAAGCCTGAACCACTTATAACACTGATGATCCTCTATATTTATATTTTTAACGTCTCTGGGCAAACTTTGTAATGGGCTCGGCAGAAACCCATTACCCCTTGTTGGATGCTCTCTTAATGGCATACAAAGTTTACCACCGGCTGTCTTTATTTTTAAAAGCAGATTCACATTAAATGTGGAAATATGTTAGAAACCAATTCCACTGGATATGGAATGAAAATGACTCTTTTAAATCCAATTTCCTATTGTGTGCTTCTTTAGTCAATTAACCAAGATATATGTATTTTAGCACCATAGACAAAGAGACAACACTTACAGAACCTTATCAGAGAGTCTTAGCTATGGGAGTTTATCCCTGTTTATTCGCTGTTGAACAACAAATTCTGGCTTAATGTCAAACTCTTTCCTGAATCAACACTTTTTTTAGATGGAAAAGGTATTCCATAAAAGCCAAATCGATGAACTGTATTTAAAAAAAAAAAAAAGGAAATGTGACAGTAATGGATGCAACGTGAGTCTTTTGACACTTCTGAAATGGATTCACTTCTTGCCTCTCATGTAAATTTGAGTTCATTGGGCCTGAAATAGACAGGAAGGACTAAAACGGTTTCCGCATCTACCGCAGTTCCTGGAATGTTTCAGCGGTGGCGGAGGGTGGCTCAAGAGCCCCTGTGCATGGTTTTGGTATTTCTGGATGGCCAGGCTAAAGCTGTTCAAGAGCGCTGAGCCTTTCTTCCTCATATTCAGAAATCTGCGCCTTGCCTCATGTAAACTGCAGCCCATTGTCGTGGCTCAGGATCTTCAGGTTTTCCACGGGGTAATGCAGAGTGAGTTATGTTCCACCACCCGAATACTGGGAAGCTTGGCTCAGAAGCCTGAGAAGGCTGCTGGCATAGAACTGTCATCTGTCATCAGCGGTTCCCACGGCCACCACCTCCTCTTCCCCCAGTATTTTCCCGTTCAAGATAGGAGATGCTTCCTTTTAAAGTATACACCCATATATAACCTTGACAAGAGACGTTTTAAAACATAAAGTCTTTCCTCCATGTATTCGTTCATTTATTCAACTGAAATTGATGGAGATTCTCTACTCCCATCTTGTTTTTTCTGAACTCTCTGTGTATTGTATGTTTAATCATAGACTTGCAAGATCATGTCTCTTCTAACGCAGAATAAAGTATGCTAAATTGGCACTTCTATTTAAACATCTACTCAAATTGTTTTTCTCTTCATAGGTTTTACTACATGCTGGAAATTCAACAGAGCGAGAAATGGGCAGGGTCATTCCCACAGTCTAAATGACAAAGGCTGATTGGCTTTAGCAAGATCAAGTTGGGAATCAATGTACCCACATCCACCATATCCCACTTGGTATGGACCATACGGGATGTCACAGAACACGTTCAAAGGGCCAGGAAACCAAAATGTAAAGTTTCTTGAGGGGATCAGTCATCTTGTAAGTTATGGCCTATGAGTACTATGTTTTCAGTAGTATAAATAAATAATGAAGAGAACCCACAAGTCCTTGTGACACTGGAAAACCGCACATTTGGAAGTATCTAAATAGTGAAAAATAAAACTATACACATTACCACTCACTCTCATTCAGAAACGGTTATTTGTTGCCTAACCAATCTGAAATGAAACTTAAAAAATATCTTCTGTTTCAAAACTCATGAAGATGCTACCAAAACAGCTGTGCTTCTACCCATTTAAAAGCTCAAATTCTTTTTTTTAATATAAATTTATTTATTTTAATTGGAGGCTAATTACTTTATGATATTGTATTGGTTTTGCCATACATTGACATGCATCCACCACGGGTGTACACGTGTTCCCCATCCTGAACCCCCCTCCCACCTCCCTCCCCATCCCATCCCTCTGGGTCATCCCAGTGCACCAGCCCCGAGCATCCTGTATCATGCATCGAACCTGGACTGGTGATTCATTTCACATATGATATTATACATGTTTCAATGCCATTCTCCCAAATCATCCCACCCTCGCCCTCTCCCACGGAGTCCAAAAGACTGTTCTATACATCTGTGTCTCTTTTGCTGTCTCGCATACAGGGTTATCGTTACCATCTTTATAAATTCCATATATATGATTAGTATACTGTTTTGGTGTTTTTCTTTCTGGCTTACTTCACTCTGTATAATAGGCTCCAGGTTCATCCACCTCATTAGAACTGATTCAAATGTATTCTTTTTAATGGCTGAGTAATACTCCATTGTGTATATGTACCACAGCTTTCTTATCCATTCATCTGCTGATGGACATCTAGGTTGCTTCCATGTCCTGGCTATTATAAATAGTACTGCGATGAACATTGGGGTACATGTGTCTCTTTCAATTCTGGTTTCCTCGGTGTGTATGCCCAGCAGTGGGATAGCTGGGTCATAAGGTAGTTCTATCTCCAGTATTCTATGGAATCTCCACACTGTTCTCCACAGGGGCTGTACTAGTTTGCATTCCCACCAATAGTGTAAGAGGGTTCCCTTTTCTCCACACCCTCTCCAGCATTTATTGTAAAAGCTCAAATTCTTAAAGGGCTTGGCAAAGCGGTTAAGAGCAGAGACGGTGGAGTATAACTCCTAGCCCTGTAACTTACAACCTGTGTGACCTTGAGCAAATTACTCAGCTTCTCTGGATCTTGGTTTTCTCCTCTATAATAAGTTGTTGTTGTTTATTTGCTAAGTGTTGTGTGACTCTTTTGTGACCCCATGGACTGCAGCTCATCAGGCTCCTCTGTCCATGGGATTTCCCAGGCAAGAATACTGGAGTGGGTTGCCATTTCCTTCTCCAGAGGATCTTCCCAACCTAGGGATCGAATCCACATCTCCTTCTTAGAAGACAGGTTCTTTACCACTGAGCCACCAGGGAGACTCATCTATAAAAAGTAGATAATAATAATAATATGAAACATGCGGGCTTGTCTTCAGAATTAAGTGAATCAATATTTTAAAGCATTTATAATAGTACCGCTGCTGCTGCTGCTGCTAAGTCACTTAAGTGGTGTCCGACTCTGTGCTGCTGCTGCTACTGCTAAGTTGCTTCAGTCGTGTCTGACTGTGCAGTCCCACAGACACCAGCCCACCAGGCTCCCCCATCCCCGGGATTCTCCAGGCAAGAACACTAGAGTGGGTTGCCATTTCCTTCTCCAGTGCATGAAAGTGAAAGTGAAGTCGCTCAGTCGTGTCCGACTCTTAGCGACCCCATGGACTGCAGCCTACCAGGCTCCTCTGTCCATGGGATTTTCCAGGCAAGAGTACTGGAGTGGGGTGCCATTGCTTTCATGCAAAACACAGTTAAAGTGTTTATTAAATAAATAAGCAAATAAACCTACGTGCCACACTTAAAGATAAGGAGAAAATAACCATGCTTGAATGCCAAGGGGAAGCAGGAAGGTTCTTAGAATTACTGTTGCATGACTCATTTAGTGATGCTGCCTTTCTCTTCTCTTGACATCAGCACTGGAGAAAGAAATCTCATTTCAGAGCCGTTGTTGGAGGTAACGCTGAGCACATGGGGAAAATCAGGTACTTCAATCACAATGACCTGTGTCATCTTTATAAAGGAAAGATGCTTGGAATAGGCAGCTATAAAATTTTAAAGTCAAATTGTAAGAAAATACAGACCTTCTGACTTTGCATCGTGATCTTATTCACAGTGTCCAACCGGAGATTCAAAAAGTTTAATAACTGAAATTCACTTATCTACTGTCTTGAAAAATCAGGCCATGTGTATATTAGTCATAGCATCACTGATATTGCCAAGGGCAGGATTTCTCGGCCTCCCCACTGCTGGCATTATGGTCCAGATAATTTTTTGTTGTTTCAGGGAGGGGGAAGACACTATCCTGTGTATTCTAGAATGTTTAGCATCATCCCTGGGATGTTTAGCAAGATCTATTCTCTACAAAACAGATATCAGTAGCAGCCCTCACCCAAACGCAACTACCAAAACTCTTTCCAGTGTGCGGCCAAATGTTGGGTCATATGGTAGCTCTATTTTTAGTTGTTTGAGGAGCCTCCCTACCGTTCTCCATAGTGGCTGCACCAACTTACATTCCTACCAACAGTGCAGGAGGGTTTCCTTTTCTTCATACCCTCTCCAGCATTTGTAGATTTTTTTTTTTTTTGATGATGGCCATTCTGACCCATGAGAGGTGACAGATACCTCATTGGAGTTTTGATCTGAATTTCTCTAATAATTACTGATGTTGAGCATCTTTTCATGTATCTGTTGGCCATCTGTATGCCTTCTTTGGAGAAACATCTATTTAAGTCTTCCGCCCAGTTTTTTTTTTTTTCATTTTTTTTATTGATCTGCATGAGCTGTTTATATATTTTTATTAATCCCTTGTTGCTTGCTTTATTTGCAAGCATTTTCTCCCATTCTGAGGTCTGTGTTTTTATTTTGTCCTTTGAGGGGATGGGAGTGAAAAAAATTGCTCCTGGTTGAGAACCACTGGCCTAAGGCATTGGCCAAGTACCTGTTTTGTATTTCTTCCTGAATTCAGAGAGTTCATTTCAGGTGTGTCTTGGGATACTGAAGCCAGAAAAATCTGGATTTGAATTGCATGTTCTAATCATGAAAAGTCTTGAACATGGCTTCTCCATATCTACCTTAGGTATAGTCATAACTACCTTGAAGAATGGTAGTAAGGACCAGAAAAGTTACGCTAGAACTCCCAGCCCTATGCTTGACGTGAAGAAGCCATGGGGGTGCAGGGGAGGGGAGCACTGCTAAATTCCTGTAAGGATGGATGTGTTGATACATGGTCCACCCCTCACCCTCCTTATCAGTCAAAAAAGAGGAAGTCTCTATTTATATAGGCAAATAAAATACAATAAATACAACTGGTCCTTCCATTACATTAGCAAAGGAGAAACTGGATTTCCTCATAAGCAGGGATTTCAATAAAACAACAGAGAAATGTATTATGTAGCAACTGCAGACAAATTATCATGAAGCATCACTGCGAACAAAGGTAGTGGAGGTGATGGAATTCCAGCTGAGTTATTTCAAATCCTAAAAGATGATGCTGTGAAAGTGCTGCACTCAATATGCCAGCACATTTGGAAAACTCAGCAGTGGCCACAGGACTGGAAAAGATCAGTTTTCATTCCAATCCCAAAGAAAGGTAATGCCAAAGAATGCTCAAACTACAGCACAATTGCACTCATCTCACACACTAGTAAAGAAATGCTCAAAATTGTCCAAGCCAGGCTTCAACAGTACATGAACCATGGAGTTCCAGATGTTCAAGCTGGATTTCGAAAAGGCAGAGGAACCAGAGATCAAATTGCCAACATCCATTGTATCATTGAAAAAGCAAAAGAGTTCCAAAAAACATCTACTTCTGCTTTATTGACTACGCTAAAGCCTTTGACTGTGTGGATCACAACAAACTCAGGAAAATTCTCCAACAGATGGGAATGCCAGACCACCTTACATGCTTCCTAAGAAATCTGTATGCAGGTCAAGAAGCAACACTTAGAACCAGACATGGAACAACAAACTGGTTCAAAATTGGGAAAGGAATATGTCAAGGCTGTATATCGTCACTTATATGCAGAGTACATCATGCAAAATGCTGGGCTGGATGAAGCACAAGCTGGAATCAAGATTGCTGGGAGAAATATCAGTAACATCAGATACACAGATGACACTGCCCTTATGGGGGAAAGCAAAGAGGAACTGAAGAGCCTCTTGATGAAAGTGAAAGAGGAGAGTGAAAAAGTTGGCTTAAAACTCAACATTCAGAAAACTAAGATCATGGCATCCGGTCCCATCACTTCATTGCAAATAGATGGGGAAACAATGGAAACAGCAAGAGACTTTATTTGGGTGGGCTCAAAATCACTGCAGATGGTGATTGTAGCCATGAAATTAAAAAACGCTTGCTCCTTGGAAGAAAAGCTATGACCAACCTAGATAGCATATTAAAAAGCAGAGACATTACTTTGTCAACAAAGGTCCATCTAGTCAAAGCAATGGTTTTCCCAGTAGTTATGTATGGACGTGAGAGTTGGACTATAAAGAAAGCTGAGCACCAAAGAAATAATGCTTTAGAACAGTGGTGTTGGAGAAGGCTCTTGAGAGTCCCTTGGACTGCAAGGAGATCCAACTAGTCAATCCTAAAGGAACTCAGTCCTGAATATTCATTGGAAGGACTGATGCTGAAGCTGAAACTCCAATACTTTGTCCACCTGATGTGAAGAACTGACTCATTGGAAAAAACCTTGATGCTGGGCAAGATTGAAGGCGGGCAGGATGAAAAGGGGATGAGGATGAGATGGTTGGATGGCATCACTGACTCGATGGATAAGAGTTGGAGTAAGCTCAAGGAGTTTCTGAGGGACAGGGAAGCCTGGTGTGCTGCAGTCCATGGGGTTGCAAAGAGTCGGACATGGCTGAGTGACTGAACTGAACCCCATTCTGCATCCTGTCTTCCCGAATGCCTCAGTGGTCAAGAATCTGCTTGCAATGCAGGAGATGCAGGAAACATTGGTTCGATCCCTGGATTGGAAAGATCTCCTGGAAAAAAGGCATGGAAACCCACTCCAGTATTCTTGCCTGGAGAATCCCATTGACAGAGGAGCCTGGTGGGCTACCGTCCAGAGGGTCGCAAACATTCGGACACAACTGAAGCAACTGAACATACACACCATAACCCCAAACTGCAGGGAATTCAGGGTGGCTAATTGTGACCACTAATCCATCAGTAAAAAAAAAAAAGGGCCCATTTTAAAGAACAGTGAGCTTTGGTAATCAGATAAACAAGAATCCAGAATTCTAGATTCACGCCTATAAAACTAGAGAAAAAGGAATAAGTGCGCCCACCATTGCAGAGGGAAAGAAGCATCTCACTGTCAACCTTAGCACGTGGATGCACTATTTTTGCTACAATTATATCACTTCTCAAAAAGCCTTCTCTGGCCTGCCTGACGTTTGAACCAGCTGAAAGATCATTCCCCACCGATTACTGTGAGGGAACTAATAACTGTTCTTGCTTTCCTTTAAACCCAACTGAAATTTTCTGAGAAGTTGCAAATAGAAAATTGTGTTAAGAACATGCCATTGATCCTATTTACATTCGCTACATCAAAGCATCAAGACATCACAAGCCAATGTGAAACGGGGACCTTTCAATACCCTACAGGTTATGCAAACACCTAACCGGAAAGAACACTTTGAAATTTTTATGGAGCAGGAAAAATTGGAAGTGTATTAATCTAGGCAGTGAAATTGAGCTTTTTGTCATTTTTAATTGCTTGAATTCATAACCTAGTTTTGCTGAATCAAAAGCGAGTTGCTATAGCTGACACAAGCTGTTTCAGCTTTTTGGGCACATGCGCACGCACACACACACACACACACACACACACGCACACATGCAAGCCCCACAAGTTTTCATATAAACTTTGTATCTATTAATAAAAAAAAAAAAACTACTGGAAATTGTTTGGAATATTATAGTAACTGAATAATTAACAATAAAGATTTCTAAGTAGAGCGCTGTGTGTTAAAAGCTGACTTTTAAAGATTTCTTTCTTTCTGTATCATGCAAACGGGGGAGTGGGGAGAACAGGGATGCCAAGCCATCAGGATTGTGATTTTGTTGCATATGATTTAATTCAAATGCATAATTTAAAATCTCTTCATGCCTTTATCTGCTCCTGTTTGCTATTGCTCATAATGTATGTAAACACTCAATTCTGGGAGAAAATGAAGGAAAATAAACGGAAGGACAGAGGCGTCCACCCACAAATATATACAAAGATCAAATGTGTCACAACCTCCTGAAGGTTTCAGACCCACAACCCAAAGTGTGCAAGTGCAAAACTCTTGAAGGGTCCATGGTTTTCTTCCCTATTTGTTTTTGTGTTTGTCAGAAAAATCAACACAGGATGGGGATCAAAGTCTCATAAAAGGCCTTTCATTTTAATTCCATTAGAATTACTCTCGGAGAACTTAACTGTGATCACTTAAGAGACTAACTCATGTGACATTTTAAAAACAGAGCTAAAATGAAGTGTAAACAAAGGCTTAATTAATACTAACAAGGTTTCATCATTATTTCATAAATGTCCTACCTCGTTTGGACTATGCTCCATTTCTCTGGTTCTGCAACTCTGCCCAAAATCTAACAGAAAATTTGTAAGTCTAGCCAGGAAAAAAAAAAAAAGACCAAACTGTCTCACACTAAACATTGTAATAGTTATTTGGCTCCAGACTGACCCACCCAACCAGATTCTCTGTAGAGAAAATGGTAAGGATTGCATACTCTGATTTTCATGTCATGCTCTCAAAATACAGCTATATATTCTCAATGTCTCACAACTATAATTTATAGGAAGGCAATTGTCGCCAAATGCCCTTTGACCTAAAATCTACTTCGACTTTTGTGTCATACTTATGGGAGAGATCATGGGAAAAAGAAAAAAAAATTTGGAAAAAGAATGACACTATTTTTGTGATACTTTAAAAAGCTGGCACGTAAGTCAAGGCTCATGACTATTTCTACTAAGTTCAAGTAAATACAGATTAAAATGAATCCAGATTCTAAACTTTGGTGAGGTTGTAGAGAAAACAGAAGTTTGAGGGGCAAGTTTAAAAGAGACAAATGTAAAAATATGCTTACCCCAATAAAGTTAGGTGGCAAAGTGCAGGGTTGTAAAAATCTATCCTTCGGTGATAACAGAGACAAGATTAAGCTCTGTTCATGTAAAGTAAAGGCCTTCTCCAAGTGTTTAACTGGTTAAAATGAAATGACAAGAAAAGTTTGAATATTCACTTTCTAAATATGTGGATTGTCTGATATTAATTAATCCTTGCACAGGAGCAGAGAATACAGATAAAGAAAAATCAGGTGCTGGTGATGATCCTTCAGGGTGCAAAACATTGGTTAAGATAAAAATGTAGTGGGAGAAGATAAAGGAAAATTTGTTCTGTTTTCCAGGTATGAAACTTAAGAAAAGGTAGATGAAAAGAAATACAGGTGGATGGGGAGGGAAAAACAGGAGTGGAGAGAAAGAAAGGTGGACCGGAGGGAGGGAGGGAGAGAGGAAAGAAGGAAAAAGAAGGATGAATCAGACAGGGCAAGAGGAAAGCTTCCCCCATTGGTGATACTTCCTCCGACTCTTCAGAGAAGCAATTTTCTCTTCCTAATAATCTGCGAATATTCTAATACAGAAGGAAGCACCAGCGTGTGTAGAGAGTGTGAGTGGGCAGACAAAAGTTGAAATATCCTGCTTCTTTTAAGAAAATCATGACTGCTGCCCGCACTGCCTGGGAACATCAGTGGTAAACAGCTGTCAGCGGCTGACGTGAGTTTTCTTACTTCACAAACAACCCTCTGGAAACTTAATCACAGCAAACCACAAAGGCAAGTTACTCCATATCGCAAACACATCTACACTCACGCCCTTCGGATTTTTGAAGATACGTTCAGATCAAAATTATGAAACTCGGTTGAGAAAGATTTTATGGTCTTAAACCAAACATTTACTGCCCAGCTACCCCCCCAAAAGGATTACACAATCATTTTCGACTGCTTTCATTATAAGCCACATTCATTTCCCTGTGACCAAAATTAAAACCGCATAAACAATGAGTAAATTATGAGCTATGGAAAGATACTCACAAAGTGACTGGTTTCACAGATAATTTAATGAACACTTCACTAAGATGAGGCTGCCAGCATAACTTTTGGATTCAGAATTCCCCTTGGGCCCCTCTTGAGAGGGAGGGGGCTTAGCTCTTTTGTTAACAGAAATAAATAACACCAGTTTCATTCTAATCTGAAAATAAATGGCCAGAGAGATTGGCTGAGCCCTAGGATTCTAGGTGATCCTACCAGGATGACAAATATCAGATTCAACACTTGGCGTGTTTTTTAATGCTTGACAGTAAATTCCATCACTTTGGAAGGCAAGGTACATTTCCCCCATTTGATCTCTCAAGAAGGATGACTCTTGTTTCATTTAATAAAACGGTCCAGAGCCTACTTCTTCAGTCCAAGCCTTTTTGGTATTGTCAATTTACTCCCTCTTCCCTGGGAATCCGGAAAGGCAGAGAGGAGAGAGTACCCAGTGTAGACATGTCTGCACAAACGTGAAATTCATCCCCCTCCCCCCACCACACACACATGCCCCCTCGGATCGTGAGCGCGCCAACTTTCCCAAGGCACGGCCCATCTGGCCAGTCATTTCAGAAACCTCACATTTGAAGAAGCGCGCAGCTCCTGCAAAACCCCTGCTAGCCTATTGGGACTTACACACCTTCTCTTATAAACGCTTATTCATCTCTGGAAATAAAGTTAAACGGAGCCAATGAGCATGGGCAATGAAGTTCCCCCGCTAACTTCTACTCCGTCCAGAAAATCCATTCATCTCGGGGCTCCCCGGGTCGCTCCGAACGCCCCTCGCCCCCTCCAGGCGATTGGCGCCCCTGGGTGCGCCCCGGGACGCACCCAAGCCCAGCCTCCCGGGTCCTCCGGCTGGCGTTACCTACCGGGTCTCATTCACGCACGGCGAAGGCATCCACAGCCTTCCATCTCGGCTCCGGTGTGCCCGGCTTCCCTCCGCCGCCGGGTCCCTATTCTAAATCGGCAGCCCCGGGGGCGCACACGCCGCCACCCTCTCTGCACGAACGTTGGACAGCGGCTGACGGCGGCTCCCCTGCCACAGGCAGCCCAAAATGTCAATTTGCACACTCCTCCCCCCTGTCGCCCGCCCCCGGTCCCCGTCCCTCTTCCACCCCCGCCCACAAGTCAGTGGGCTTCGGGAAGCCTCGGTAGACACCGCCTCCTCTCCATGCAGCTTGCCCTGGTCTCCCGCTATCCTCGCGTCCCCGCCAGCGTTCAGAGCCTTCTTCGCTCGCCTTACCTGAAGGGCATCTCCCACGACTGCAATTAGCTGCCAAGATTTCATTGTCGGCTGCAAAGTGTCTCCTGCTTCCTCCCCGGGAGAACGCACGGGAAAAGTCCGAGGCGACAGCAAGCGGCACCCACGTGCTAGCAATGTAAATGACTCCAGTCATCTGTCGTGCGCGCCCGAGCCTCCGCGCTCGCTCGCCCAGGCCGCCTGGCAGCCTGACACCGCCGCCAGCAGGTGCAGAGCGCGCCGGGAGCGAGCAGCCCGAGCGAGGAGGCAATCAACGCAGGGGACGCACACAAAAGGGAGGCCACCGAGGTACCGGGGATGCTGCCAGCGCCCCAGCCCAGCTGCCCGCGCGTCCTCGGCCTCGGCGCCAAAAAAAACCCTGGCCAAATTGGACGCCCCGATGGTTCTGCAAAGTCTCGCAGCCCCGGGGATGGAGGCTGCGTGGGTCCCGCCTCCGCGCCTCCCCGAGCTGGCGGCCTCCCGGAGCTGGCGGCGGTCCCTCGCTTCTCTCCCTCCCTCCCGCTCCCCTGCACGTGTCCCTTCCCTTGTTCTTTCAAGCATTAAATATGTACCACATGACAGACTAGGGCACCTTGCAGGGTCCTCCGAGTCCACCCTTGACAACCAATTTTAACTCACGAGCGGAGAAATGTCTAAAGGCAGGATATAAGCACTTCCAGTTACTTACACTAACTCCTCCGTTATTCAGAACGTCCACGGGACAGTATTCATGACTGCCGATGTGCTACTTCATGTATAAACACTAACAAAACCTGGAAATCTCACCGCTCCCTACCCCCAGCGCTGCTGCTGAACTTTTCCTCCGTGTTTCCTCCCAGAAGTGGTTGTCCTTTTTTTTTTTTTTTTTTTGGTAGTAGTTACAGCTTTGCAATCTCCAGTCTTACACATTATGTAGTAAATGAAGATGCTCTGAAGTTCGAGCCTGCTTTGAAATGGAAAATACATATTAAGTCCTGTTGAACTTCATCGACCACCTTCTAAAATATATTGACCTTGGATAATAGTGGAATGAAAGCAAATTTCCTCTTTTTTGTTTTCAAAAGTCTTCATAGGTATATGATTTTTTTTTCTTATTAAATGAAATGAGTTGCAAGAGCTTCTAACTACCCCCAGCTCAGCTATTCCCAGTCTAAGCCATAGCTTTGGGTAGAGACTAAACCATCCATTGATAGGGGAAGTGAGTTTTGTTTCTTCATTTACTTCACAATCAGAATGGCCAGCTACATGCACTAAGATGGACTTGCTTCTCTTCAAAGCAACTGTTTCTTGAAGGGGTGGAATCTAAATGAGTTCTAGAGTATCATACAGATATACTACATGTGATTAACAGTGAGATAATCATCAGTTTCCTCTGTCAACTTCTTGGAGAGTTTATTTTCATTAAAGGCCTTGTGCACAACTGAGTAGGATTTTATATATCAGTAAGCAAATTTTAAAATGTTAATAAATCCTTCAAATATTTATTTTCACATTTATCACAGCTCTACAACTAGCGGCAATATTTCCAGGTTTTTTTTTTTTTTTAACATGCCAAGTCCTTACATAACCATCATCCATCTCTGTCACACCAGTAACAAAATGAGGAGGGTTTTTTTTTTCCTTCTTATGCATTAAGGGTGTTTTTAATATTGCATTCATGTAGTGTTTAACTTGCTCCTTGTGAACTTAAGAGAAGTTTATGTGTGTTTTCTCTGCCTGCTTTTCTTGGAGGCAGTTGCATTGAAAGATGCTAAGATAACATTAAGTAAAACTCTCTTTTACGGTGACAATGCAGTGCAAAATACATACATACCCTGATTATTTGAACAGCTGACTCCTAATATAAGCACATACTATCCTCTGGACATGGTTTTCAATGGAATCAGGTAAAATGGCAAAAGGTTTCTAGACTTCTGTTTAATCAGAACCCTGTGTAGTTGTAGAGATATACAAATATCAAGTATGATTATCACGGAAAAAAACTACCAGTCTCCGTGGAATAATCTGATTCACAAATCAGTTCACAAAAGCAAGGTTATTTGAAGTTACGGATGGTGGGGATGGTGGGTGGAAAGACAGCAAACCCTAATTACAGTCCCATCGTCCCCGTGTTCCCTGGCACATATGGTCATTTAATCACAGAGTGTGACAACCTTGGCAGATGTTGCCCAACCCGGTTATTGATATAAATTGCTATTCTCATGTGTAAGTGCCCCGGTGAAGAGTCAGAACAATATTTGTACGCACCCAAAGGGACTTCAAGGTCCACATGAGCATCTGGGGCAACATGACAAGATGGTCCAGAGCGGACGCTGTTTCCTCACTCTGACTCCACAAGCAATGGAATCTAGACAAATGGTACTGAAGAATTATTTACAGGGCAGCAGTGGAGAAACAGAGATGGAAAATAGACTAAGGGACATGGGGAGAGGGTGAGATGTATGGAAAGAGTAACATGGAAACTTACATTACCATATGTAAAATAGATAGCCAATGGGAATTTGCTGTATGGCTCAGGAAACTCAAACAGGGGCTCTGTATCAACCCAGAGGAGTGGCTGGGGAGGGAGATGGGAGAGAGGCTCAAAAGGGAGGGGATATATGTTCACCTATGGCTGATTCAGGTTGAGGTTTGACAGAAAACAGCAAAATTCTGTAAAGCAATTATCCTCCAATAAAAAAATAAATTAATTAAAAAAAAAAAAAACGGTGATAAACAAAGCCCCGTCCCCCGCCACCCCCCCCCCCCCGCCCAGATCAAGAATGAGGGGACACCTCCCTGGGGGAAGGGTACATTGGTATCATCCCTCTGGAAACTTATTTACTAGTGTCTAATAAAATAATACTTAATGTTTTGCCATTTCACCTGATGCTGTTGAAAACCATGTCCAGAGAATAATATGTGCTTACATTGGAAATTAGCTGTTAAAGTAATCAGGGAGTGTAGGGCTCTTCCAATAGTCATGTATGGAAGTGAGAGTTGGATCTAAAAAAGGCTGAGCATTGAAGAATTGATGCTTTCGAACTGTGGTGCTGGAGAAGACTCTTGACAGGCCCTTGGATGGCAAGGAGATAAAACCAGTCAATCCTAAAGGAAATCAACCCTGAATATTCATTGGAGGGACTGAAGCTAAAATTTCAATACTTTAGCCACCTGATGCAAAGACAACTCATTGGAAAAGACCCTGATGCTGGGAAACATTGAGGACAAGAGGAGAAGGGGGTGACAGAGGATGAGATGGTTGGATGGCATCACTGACTCAATGGACATGAGTTTGAGCAAGCTCCAGGAGATAGTGAAGGACAGGGAAGCCTGTGCTGAAGTCTAGGGGGTTGCAAAGAGTCGGACACAACTTAGTGACTGCACAAGAACAATTAAAATGGAAAAGGTGTACTCCCCATAACCAAGCAATTTTGTTCCTAATGCCCGCCCTGACAAATACATGCATAAGTGTGTACGGATATAACCACACTACTATTTGTAATAGGAAAGAAATGATCAACTAAATGCCCACTGGCATCAAATACATGATATATCCTGTGATGGAATACTATGTAGCAGTGAAAAGAAATAACTAAGAAAAGAAATAACAGTTATTTAGGAATAATCTATAGCTAGGCAGACACAGGTATGTGTACATGTATATAAGGTATCTATACATACTACATAATACAACATATATATATATATATTCTTTAGTAAAAACTTTGCTGAGTTAAAAATACACCTTTTAGATGATTCATACAGTACAATACCATTCATAAAAGAAAACGCACAAATGAAATAATATTACAGATATTATTATCTGGAGATACAGAAATGTCTGTGGAGATATAAAAGAAGAACCAGAAGCTGGGTTACTGATCACTGTTTTTGTACAGCCTACCAACTGAGAATGGTTTTTATATTTTAAAGTTTAGAAAAATTGAGACAAACATTTTAAAAAATAGGAAAAGTAGGAAATTCAATGTCCATGAGTGATGTTTTATTGGAACATGGCTGCGTCCATTTGCTGACACCCTGACTATGATTGTTTCTGTTCTCCAACTGCAGGGCCAGGTGGTTCTAACAGAGACCCAGTGGCCCACAGAGCCTGAAATACTTACTATGGAACCTTTTATAGAAAATTTGCTGTGCTGATCCTTGGCCTAGAAGGGTGGCACCAGATTCATAACTTTAACTATGGGGAAAGGAACTAAATACTCAGGTCAGTGGCTGAAGTTGACAGAATTATAGTTCTCCTTTAAAAGAATATTTACATATTTTGGCTTCATACTTTTATTAAAGGTAATATGTGTTATATATATATGGAAAACTTTTAAAGATATATATGAGTCACTCAGTTTTGTCCAACTCTTTGTGACCCCATGGACTGCTGCCCACCAGGCTCCTCTTTCCATGGGACTTTCCAGGCAAGAATGCTGGAGTGGGTAGCTATTTTCTTCTCCAGGGGATCTTCTGGACCCAGGGATCGAACCCAGATTTCCTGCATCACAGGAAGATTCTTTACCGTATGAGCCACCAGGAAAGCTCCATTATATATATGTGTATATATACACACATATATATATACTTTTTAAAGTAAAGGCTTCCCTTGTAGCTCTCTTGGTAAAGAATCTGCCTGCAGTGCAGGAGACCAGGGTTCGATCCCTGGGTTGGGAAGATGCCCTGGAGAAGGAAATGGCAACCCACTCCAGTATCCTTGCCTGGAAAATCTCATGGACAGAGGAGCCTGGTGAAACTGCAGTCCATGGGGTCGCAAAGAGTCGGGCACGACACTGAGTGACTAACACTTACTTACATATATATATATATATATATATATATATATAATCTTTAAAGATATACATTTCTAGATTTATATACATATTCATGGCTTGTTATTCCATTTTGTGTGTGTGTGTGTGTGTGTGCGTGCGTGTGTGTGTGTGTCTGGGCTTCTCAGGTGGCCCTAGTGGTAAATGACCTGCCTGCCAATGCAGGAGATGTAAGAGATGCAGGTTCAATCCCTGGATTGGGAGGATCCCCCGGAGGAGGGCACGGCAACCCGCTCCAGTATTCATGCCTGGAGAATCCCATGGACAGAGGAGCCTGACAGGCTACAGTCCATGGGGTCGCAAAGAGTCAGACATGACTGAAGTGACCGAGCATACACACGTGTGTTTATCTACATGTGTGTAGATACACATCCTAGGAAAAAGGCTCATTCAAAATGGCAGTTCTTGGTGGTAGAAATACAGGTGCTTATTATATTCTTCTTTGTTGGATCACGTTTTTGTCAGTTTTCCGGGGAGATGTAAATGTAAGAAAACGGCGGACACCTGGCCGTGTGAGAGGTAATGACTGTCATTGTGCCAATATCATTTTCTCACCGAGAAACTGCCTTTTCTCTTCAAATGTTGAATGATGATCTTTTCTTTAAAAAAACCAGGGTTTGGCTTTTATTCTCACCTAACATTTCTGGAAAACTCCAGTATCTAATTGCTTCCTCATAGAAAAAAAAAATTGCTAAGCCTCAACGCACTAAAGATTTTTATAAAAATCAATCTTATCCTTGAAGTAAAATGCGACATAGATTATCCTTTCTGCTAGAAGTTATGGTAATGACCTACTGAGATACGCCTCACAATACAGTAATATTGCTTCTTTACTGGTTTGAAAATATTTTCCCATAGGAAGGCATAAAGCAGGTTCTATCTGAAAAAATAAAATAAAATTACATAGCAACCACATTGGTGCTCTGGAGGATTGGAACAGTGGGACCTAATGATTTTCTTCGTCCTGACATCTAATAATCTAGTCGCATCAGGAAAGGTGAGCTTAATGAAGCATATTGAGATGGGAGAGCAGGCGATTTATGGTGGACCTGTTGTGGTTATATTCCTAAATGGATCCCATTAGCTCAACACTGGTTGCTGGTGAATGGCCACATTTCCGAATAGACAAATCCATGAATCACTCGGGCATGTTTCAGAAGCCTGCTCTATAGAATGGCTCGCCTTCCACCTTTTCACTAGGGCCAGGTGAACGACCTTTTTTTAATGAGGCTCAGCAACCTTTCTGGGAGCAAGAAACAGAATTATTGCTACTGAACGTGCATTCTTCCTCCTAACACGTACGCAGAACTTCATCCTTGATGTGGCATGCATCAAGCATAGCACTGAATTCTTTAATAGCATTATCACAAACATGTATTGTTTTCAGTGTGTTTTGTAATTAGACCAGAGATCTAAGAGATAGGGGATATGTCTATACACATAGCCAATTCACCTTGCTGTGCAGCAGAAATAATCCAACATTGTAAAGCAATTATATGCCAATAATAAAATCTTTAAAGAGAGCTCAAAAAATAAATAAAACTCCAGTGTGTGTTTATTGTGGAAAGCTGTAAAAAACTGGAAAAGCACAGGGGAAAATGTCACTCATATTTTATCATGGAAAGAGAGCCACATGTAATATTTTGTTACAAATCTGTCCAGTCCATTTTCCACTGCATATGTAACTAAAAAATCATAAGCACACAGGAGACATTGTATCATATAAACTGCCTTATAATAGTTTTGTGCTTTGCAATATATCAAGATTTTCTGCCACTAAAAAAGAATGATAACTTCAATTTTGATATCGCACTGTGATGCAAGATTCCTTTTCACTCTATGTTAAATAACACTGAAGCGAACATCTCTGCCCATAGCTTCATGAACTGCCCCTTGTTCGATATGTCAGGGTAAATATCTTGAAGTGAAATTGATGAGTCAACCAGTGGGCACCATTTCTAGCTTTTCAGGCATAGGAAACCAGGACCCTGACTTTTATACAAATCCACATTCCCAGGAGTGATATAAAAGAGAACCCATCCCATCTTAGGAGGGCTTCCCTGGTGGCTCAGATGGTAAAAAAAAAAAAAAAAAAAAAAATCCGCCTGCAATGCAGGAGACACAGGAGACCCGGGTTCGATCCTTGGGTTGGAAAGATCCCCTGGAGAAGGGAATGGCTAACTGCTCCAGAATTCTTGCCTGGAGAATTCTATGGACAGTGGAGCTTGGTGACTACCATCCATGGGGTCACAAAAAGACACAACTGAGTGACTAACACTTTTGCACTTATCTTAGGAACAATTTGGGGCCAGTTTGTTCCTCTTTCAATAATAATGGCTTGGTTCCCTCTTCCATCCACCTGCCCCAACTGGACCACCACATGATTGCATGTTAAATTAGCATAAAAGAGCGCAAACATCACAAACAAAGGTGGTAATGGGGAACAATTTAAATCTGAGCTTATTTAACCTAAGTGGCTAGTGGCTGCTCATTTTATCTTAATTGCCTTTTAAACTAAAATCAATGTTAAATTACCTGAACAACAGCTTCTGCACAACTGCGAACTGAAAATTCTTTAAGTGCCTCCTCAAAAGCCTTGGCTCTTGTTTGGCCGACTGACAGGAAAAGAGTTCCTTTCTTCACTGGGCTCCAGCCTGGGACTAGTGGATGTGATTCAAAGGTGGGTGCTCCTGGGAGCTGTTGGCTCTGCGATGAGTTGGTCCTTGACATGAAGCGTCCAGAACGAAATCTGGGTAAGAGTCTGACCTCCGTCGTCCCTCCCCACCTTGCTTTCCTTCCTCCTATCGACAAAGGAAGACTGAATACACACGTGGGAAACAGCCAGGCCATGCATATACAAATGGAACTTGGACCCTAAATCTTCTCAGCAGCCAGTCCAGGAAACCAACTCGTATCTCCAGCCGACAACCCAGGAAGCCAGGCTGCTAACCACAAATCACACCTGTAGGAAGTCAGACCATCAGCTCCAATAAATCAATTCAGAAAGCCCAACAAGAACCCCTGTAACAATTGTTTCAAAAAACAGCCTAGACTTGATAAGTAATGGGCACCTCTAATATTTGTCCCCATTGTCAACTTCAGGACAACCAGAGAAAGTGAAATATGCACCTTTCACCGGGCACAGTAGAGAAGGAAACGGCAACCCACTCCAGTATTCTTGCCTTGAGAATTCCATGGACAGAGGAGCCTGGCGGGCTATAATTCATGGGGTCGAAAGAGTGGGATGTGACTCAGTAATTAAACAACAAAAATGACAACACCAGGCCCAGGAATGGTCCTGCTTCTTACTGTTCCACCTCCAGCTTCCCCAGGACAACCATTTGCCCCCTGCCGATCAGGACATCGCTGGAACCTTCTCATTGTCCCTCAAAAGACCTCTCTCACCCTCTACCTTTGAGCTTCTGCTAAAACACTAGTGGCCTGATGGTGGCTTACTCCCTTGCGATAGCAAGATTTGAGTAAACTGCCTTTGCTTGTTCTCATTTGGTTGGTCTTGGCTTATTTCTACGATGACTGTTTGTTTTCAATAGTATGTTAGGTAAAAGAGACGGACAGAGTCCTAGCCTTCACCGAGCTTATGTTCGGGGGGGAAGAAAGATGACAAACAAGGGAATGAGACATTGCAACAGATGATTCTATGTAGGAAATGAACCTTGCAATGAAATGAGGAAGCAAGCGGGCAGAAGCCATAGACAAGACTCTTGGGTTCCTAGGGTTTCTTATTACATGGTTCAGCTTCCTGCTTTTGTTTCATTGAAAACCTTATTGAGGACACAGCATCTGATATGCCCTGTCAAGCACAAAACTCACCGGCCAAGAACCCCACTCAGAACGCAAAGGAGACAGGTAGGTAGAACCAGGACTGAGATTCAGGTTAAGAACTGTGAGAGCTAAGACACTGAAGGGAAATTCTCCTTTCAGATACTACAAGGCCTCCTGGAGCTGCAGATTGAGGGAGGGACTTCCCTGGTGGCTCAGTGGTTAAGACTCTGTGCTCCCAAAGCAGGGGGCCTGGGTTCCCCCCACCCCTACCACCCCGTTCAAGGAACTAGATCCCACGTCCTGCAACTAAGAGCTGGCATGCCACAGTGAAGACTGGGCACAGCCAAATAAATATTTTTTTTTTCTTTTTTGAAGAAGAAGATCGGAGGAGGTAGAAATGGGGCTTAGAATATGCTACTTCAAAAGATGGCATCTTGGCATTTCGAGTATTTTAAACAGAAGGAATTTGAGAAAGAGTTGATTTAGGAAGGATTTTCCGTCTGACCTTCTCCTCACCTTACCTCCCCTGAAACAGGTCATGAGCTCTCAGGGGAGAGGTCCTTTTCTTACAAGACGGAGGGGTAGAAGAGCAATCCGAATGAACAAGCTTTGCCAGATCCCCTGATTGTCACCCTCAGCTCACATCACTTTGTCTGATCATTTTCCCCCCGTGACTGTCCACTCTTTATCAAAGCTAACATAAAATGCTCAAGCTTCTTCATGTCCTCATTTCCTTAAGAAGGCTCTGGAGCCACACAAAACTTACGTTAAATAAATTCGTACACTGCTCTCTTGTTCATCTGTCTTTCATCAATCCGTTTTATGGGGCCCCTGTCAGAGACCATAAGACAGGTAGGAGGAAAGACTTTTCTTCCCTTACAAGGGGGAGAGGGATATTGTGGGTATTTCTACAGGTTACATCAGCATGGACATAGTGAAGATGGAAGAGGTTTGCTTGGAGATATCCCTAGATGATCATCCTATCTTCTGTAAGATAATTTCCTCTTGAATTGCCTAAACTGGAAATTGGATAAACAGTGTAGAGAACAAAAGGGCATCAAAGAGATTACTGATCACACTTGGCCTCAAATCCTCTCATCCTACAAAGGGAACAAGGAGATAGATCAGGACAGCTAATTCCACTGACTTGATTTGGTCTGATCACAGGACAGAACAGTGCTAGAAATCTCACATGCTCGAGGGTGTCCTTCAACTGTAGGATTAGGGAATGGAAAGACTGGTCAAATCAGGGTCTTTCCTAAAAAGCCTTACAGAATTGGGAAAGAGTGGAGCAGTGAACTCCCACAGCTGGATTCAGAAAGCCAGGTAGATTTCACGGTGCAGACCTGCTCAGTCGCTTCAGTCGTGTCTAACTCTCTGCGACCCCATGGACTGTAGCCCATCAGGCTCCTCTGTCCATAGGATTCTCCAGGCAAGAATACCGGAGTGGGTTGCCATGCCCTCCTCCAGGGGATATTCTTGACCCAGGGATCGAACCTGTGTCTCCTGTGTCTAAAGCACTGAAGGCAGATTCTTTGCCCACTGAGCCACCAGGGAAGAGTCTGATAAGTAGGAAAGAGGAACACTTCATGGAGGGATACAAGAGAGGTGACCTCTAAAAAGAACTAGGAGGAAGGAGGGGAAGACAGATAAACAGAAACAAGAGTCTGTTGGCCCAGAGGAAGACAGAGATGGGGGAGTGGTTGCCGTGGTCACGGAAAGCTTTCTGCCTTAGTTCTCTATTCCTTCCCTTCCCCTCTGTGCTTCTGATGCAACCCGACTCCCCATCAAGTCCCAACCACACCCTCCATCCCTGCTAGCATCTCCAGACACAGTTGGGATTGCACAGGACATGGCCAGCCTGCAAAGGAGTCCCCAGGTCCCTTTGCTTTGCAGAAAAGCAAAATATCCCAATGCTGAGATGAATACGCCTCTTCCCTGAGCCTCATGATCTTTCGTGAAGCATAGCCGGTGGGCCAGGCTGTCAGAAATGCAATTTAAACACTGAGTGCTAAAATAAATATGAATTCTCTGACACTAGAGGCTTGGTTAGTTTAAATTTTTTTCTTTCCAATTGCAAGCATGAAGATGTCTTCATATCTAAGAATAACATCAAAAATGTAACTGATTGACTCATTCTTCTAACATTACATACGTGACTGCCCACTGAATTCTATATGTGAATTGTAAAGTCTTTGTCAGTCCTGGAGAGACAAAGCTAAATAAGTGTATTGAGGAAGACAGATACAAACAAATGTTATCATGTAAAACAGTATATAATTACTGGAATAAGTGAGACAGAGTACAGCGTGCTGTGTCTCTGCTGAGTAGAGGAAGCTTCTTTCTCTGCCTAAAGGCAGAAGGCAGGTTTGAGAGAATCCACTAAGATGGAGATTCTTAGGTTGGGTTTTGAAGGATGCAGAGGAGTCTGTTCAACATAGTCATGGGGGGAAGGCATTTTAACCAGAGGAAACAACTTAAGCAAAGGAGCGGAGGTGTGACAGTGTGAGTTGATTGGCGGGGGGGATGGGGGGGTGGGGCAGAGGGGGGAATGTCCAGGCTGGAAAAGCAGGAACAGGTCAGATAACAAAGGGTCTGTTTGCAATTCTAAGTGGTTTAGACTCCATTTTTTCTATAATAAAGTGGAACAGAAAAGCCATTCCATTGGGAATATGGAAAAGGACCACAGGAAGCAGGGAGATCCATTAGAGACTCTTGTTCTATTTCAGACCGAAAGATGACGAGGGTTTGTGCAAAAGAAGACGTGGCAACAAGGACATGATGGAAAGCAAGAATTTGGTAAATGTTTGATAAATAGAACTGACAGGACTTGTCAAATGACTGGAAAATATATGCATGTATAGTGGTGACTTACAAAAGGAATTGAAAGAGGCCAAAAAGTCAAGACCAATTCATGGATCTGTTACAAGTTATTGACTGACCAGTGCCGCCCATCACTAAGTTCAGAAGAATTACAAAAAGATTTGGGAAAGATAAGAGGCCCATTTTTGGATGAATAGGTCTAAAACCGGAGAGTCTGAGGACCATCTGGAAGCCATGAGCACAGAGAGATGATGCCACAGACATAGACGATCTTGGAAGAATAGATAGACTCTGATATTTGGTACTTTAACGTCCAAGGTAACACACTAGGATACAGTTGCTAAACCCTAAAATGTGTTTCATTTTAAACCCTAAAATGAGTTTGAATAAATATATAGAAGACGGGATTGTGCCTTATCTGTGATTTCTTGTAACAACATGGGGCACACGTACATGCTCAGTCATGTTTGCGACCCTTTGGACTGTTGCCCGCCAGGCTGCTCTGTCCATGGGATTTCCCAGGCAAGAATACTGGAGTGGGGTGCCATTCCCTTCTCCAGGGGATCTTCTCAACCCAGGGCTGGAACCCACATCTCCTGCATTGCAAGGCAGATTCTTTACTGCTGTGCCACCCGGGAAGCCCTGTAACAACACAGTCATGAATTTAATAGTTTTGACTAGTTTACAACCAGTAAGATGAACTGTGGTGACTGGATCCAAGTACTGACAAACTGTTACTATCACCATCTGGATCAAACGTTACCTTTTGAACAAACTCACTCTTCTACAACCACTGAACGTCCAATGAGATATGGCCTCTAAAGCACTCAGCCCTACCCGGATGCAGGAATTTCAGCTGTAGACAGTGTTTAAATCAGGTTTCTACATAGGGACATCTAGAATGAATGATAATAGAATAATAAAGCATTCACTAAACAGATGTCTGTTTGCCAGGCACAAAGTAAATGCTTAATGAGTGTTTGCTAACTACAGGGCTTACTGTGTGCCAAGTGTGAGGAAGAAATGGAGCATTCTACGGTTAACTGGGCTGTTTAGGCTCCCCTGGTGGCTCAAAGGTGAAGAATCTTCTTGCAATGCAGGAGATCACCTGCAGTGCAGGAGACAAGGGTTCGATCTCTGAGTCTGGAAGATCCCCTGGAGAAGGAAATGGCAACCCACTCCAGTAGTCTTGCCTGGGACATCCCATAGACAGTGGAGCCTGATGGGCTAGAGTCCATGGGGTTGTGAGGGTCTGACATGACTTAGTGACTAAACCACCACTAAACCACTGCTGTCTAGACTCCCAGTAGATACCAGAAACCCTTTGTCACTCGTAAGATGGAGGTCATTCACCCGCCCACAGCTGAGTCCTCCTGAGACACAGTCCAGGATTATGAGGGTCTCCTCTGCTACTCTAGGTCTTGATGGACCGGTGGAGAGTTTCCTACTTCCACCCAGGGAGCCTGGGATAAAAGGGTACTTGCGGACGTGGGCGTGATTCTTCCCACAGGAAGCTCAGAACTCCAGTTCTAAAGAGTCACACTGGAATCTCACTCAAAGGTTTTCCATTCAACTGAAATGTGGGAAGGTAAGAAAACAAACTTACTTTGTGCAGAAGCCATGAAGTTAAAAAGATGTTGGCTCCTTGGAAAAAAAACTATGACACACCTAGACAGCATATTAAAAAGCAGAGGCATTAATTTGCCAACAAAGGTCAGTCTATTCAAAACTATAGTTTTTCCAGTAGTCATCTATGGATATGAGAAGTGGACCATAAACAAAGCTGAGCACCAAAGAATTGATGCTTTTGAACTGTGGTGTTGGAGATTTGAGAGTCCCTTGGACTGCAAGGTGATCCAACCAGTCCATCCTAAAGAAAATCAGTCCTAAATGTTCATTGGAAAGACTGATGCTGAAGCTGAAACTCCAATACTGTGGCCACCTGATGTGAAGAACTGACTCATTAGAAAAGACCCTGATGCTAGGAGGGATTGAAGGCAGGAGGAGAAGGGGATGACAGAGGATGAGATGGTTGGATGGCATCACCAACTCTTGGACATGAGTTTGAGTAAACTCTGGGAGTTGGTGATGGACAGGGAGGCCTGGCGTGCTGCAGTCCATGGGGTTGCAAAGAGTCAGACACAACTGCGTAACTGAACTGAACTGAACTGAAGGAAAAAAAGAAAGAGAAATCCATATGAAGACTGCCCACATTCCACAGGTGTCCAAGGCAGCGCTCATCTGCTGGTGAGGGAGCCTGAAACAGCAGATGGGAACCGGCCATCCCCTGGTCCTCAGGGCTCTCCCCTCGGAGCACACGCCACCCTTCTCCCCCAGCACCCATCTCTTTCTTAAAGCTCCACTCTCGTTCTTAAAGCTAGGTCTTTTCCACAGAGCATGACCTCTAAAAGCAAACCATCTCATCTGTCACTTAATCAAAGAAGGAAAACCATTTCAGACCTAGAGAAAATCTTGACTGTGTTGGTCTCCTGAAGAGGCAATAAGATACACACTACTATATATAAAATAGATGACTAATAAGGACCTACTGTATAGCACAGGGAACTCTACACAGCACTCTGTAATGGCCTATATAGGAAAAAAATCTGAAAAAGACTGATGTGTGTGTGTGTGTAAATCTGATTCTCTTTGCTGTACACCTGAAATCAACACAGCATTATAAATCGACTGTGTTGCTGCTTTGCCACTAAGTCATGTCCTATCTACCAGGTTCCTCTGCCCGTGTCACGGGATTTTTCCAGGCAAGAATGCTGGAGCAGGTTGCCATTTCCTACTCCAGGGGATCTTCTGATTCAGGGATCAAACTCACATCTCCTGCTTGGCAGGAGGGTTCTTTTCCGTATGAGCCATGAGAACAACCCAAGTGTCCACTGGTGGATGAAGGGATGAAGAAGTTTTACATATGTTTTACATATACATAAGTTTTACATATGCATGTATACACACACACACAATGGATTATTATTCAGCCATAAAAAATGAGGAAGTCCTACTACTTGTGACAGCACGGATGAATCTTGAGGGCATTATGCTAAGCAAAAGAATCAGAGAGAATCACTGCATGATCTTGCTTATATGTTGAATCTTTAAAAAGAGAGAGAGAAGTCTTTTTCTCATAGAAAAAGAGATGAGGCTTGAGGTTTACAGAGGGGAAGGGGAGGGGAGGGGGAGTTAGAGGGACGTGTTCAAATGACACAAACTTCCAGTTAGGAGGCAAACAAGTACTCGGGATATGACATACACCATGTTGTTAAGTATAGCCAACACCGCTGTGTGATACATAGGAAAGCTGTTAAGAGAGTAAATCCTAAGAGCTCTCATCACAAGGCAAAGCTGTTTCCTTTTTTTCTTTCTTTTCTGTTTTATTCTATCCAGAAGAGAAGATGGATGCTACCTAATTCACTGTAGGGGTCATTTCACAATATATACGCATCAAATCACCAGTCTGTACACCTCAAACTTCCACAGTGACGTCTGTCAGTTGCTTCCCAATAAACCGGAGAAAAATACCTTAGACGGGTAATCAAAAGGATGGAACTCAGACTCGAGCCTCTTGGGTGCGCATTTGGCCCAGTGTGTATCCCTGTGACCCCCCACGAGAGATTCCTCTGGTGGAATTGGAACAGGAGAAGAGGAGAGATGCCATATCCAGTCATCTCACAGCCCCACAGCTGTCGGCTTGAATTCAGACACGACTGAGTTTGAAATCTGGCTCTGGGGAGTTCTAAGAAATTTGGCAAGTTTATTTAAAAATCTTCCCAAACACCTGCTTCCTCACCTCAAAAACGGGTTTAATACCAACCCATTGAGATGGTTGCTGGGAGGATTGTAAAGTTAAATAACATATGTTAAGGTACCAAGCAGAAAAACTAGGGTAGAGTAGGCATTTTTAGATGTTTGAAAAATAAGCTAATGATGTTAAGATATTCTCAAGATAATAGACACTGATGGTGCTGAATTTTTTTAGATCCTTTTCTGGTTGAGCTAAGGATTTGCTAGAAAGTTTAAAGGATATATATATATATATATATATATACACACACACACACACACACATATCCTAATTCACCCACAAATATATATACATATATAATTTGAAATATACATAAAATTTGAAATATATCTATATTTATATAATAAGGACTTATTTCTAACTTCAGTCTAAATCTGGAATCAGCAAACTTTTTTTGGTAAAGGTCTAGATAGTAAATATTTTCTGCTTTGTGGGCCATCTGGATTCTGATGCAAACTACTCAGAGCTATCTTCTCAGCACAAAATAACCACAGACAATATGGAAACATCTGAGCATGGCTGCACGCCAATACTATCACTTAAGGACATATATTTATTTCCAGGAGTGAGAAGGCTCTGGTCTAAATGTACATTAAAAGCACAAGTGAGGTGGCTACCTTTTTACTTCCTATGTAAACTTTGAAATTGAGTCCTATGAACTCAAGGACTGAGTCCAACCACCAAATTCATTCAGTACAGAAAAGAAAATGAAAGGGATCCAAGAATTAAATCCACTGGATTATCGTGACCCTTACAAGCTCATCTATATAGTCAAAATAAAGAATATTTATGCACAGAAGATTCAGGGAGGAAAAAACCTTCGCCCTTCCCCCCATCAAAGAAAACAACTAAATAGCCAACAACATAACTCACTCCACCACTTTTTGTTTTCCCAAATAACCTACTGAGCCTCATTCTGCAAACATATAAGGTATAAGACAACTGCTTTGTTTGGGTAAAAATTTACTTGTAAAAAATTGCGAGGAAAGGGATTAAAAGTAATCATAAAAGGTAATTGCATGGAAGCAGCATTGTGCATGGAGAAGGAACTGACACCCTACTCCAGTGTTTTTGCCTAGAGAATCCTGTGGACAGAGGAGCCTGGTGGGCTGCTGTCCATAGGGTTGCATAGAGTCGGACACAACTGCAGCAACTTAGCATGCATGCATGCATTGGAGAAGGAAATGGCAAGCCACTCCAGTGTTCTCGCCTGGAGAAACCCAGGGACGGAGGAGCATGGTGGGCTGCCGTCTATGGAGTCGCACAGAGTCGGACACGACTGAAGCGACTTAGCGGCAGCAGCAGCAGCACTGTACAAGTGACCAGGGTTTTAGAGTTTATAGAACACTTTACATATACTCTCTAGTGTTTACTGTTTATGACAGTCAGGCTGTCTGTGACAGACTATGATTACTGCACACATCTTACAAAACATACGGACTTGCCTGGAGGTAACACAGCTAATGAATGATGCTGTCAGAACTGACCCCAGAATCTTTGTCTTGGAGGCTAAGTTCTTCTGCCATACAGAACTGCCTCTTTTTAATGCAATGCTATCCAGTGGACGTAGCTTAAACAAACATTGTGGGAAGGAGAAAAGGTGAAATATATTCAGTGAAGTGATTAATGCTGATGCAGAGTAATTAATGTTTTGAATATGATCTGTAATCCATATGGAAGGTGTAATCAAAACACGAGAGAGGTGACCTACCCACTCTAGGGTGAACCTTCATAAAATACTAACCATGGCAGGGATTTTTAGGGCCAGCTCTATGTGGCGGGGCTGTTCTCTTTACATTAGAAAAATTGGGGTGTGGGTGGTTAGAATGGATAATTGACCTTCCTTTAAATGTCAGGCCAATACTTGGCTAGACAGCAATTTTATAATCAGTCCACTTCTAATACATATTAAATTTGGAATACGAATTGGACATTATAAATAATGCTTTGTGCACTGATCTGGCTATTTTCAAAAATAAATCAACTGAAATGTGTGTTCTATAGAATTAATTTATAAGAGGTACTGCTGTGTTGGATAAACATACACACACACATAGACATATATATATATATATATTCAAAGGTTATACCAAATTACATTCCTACCATCCGTATATGAGGATTTCATTACCTCAAAGTCATGCCAATTTTGGCTACCAGTGATCCTGTTAATCTTTGCCAACTTAAGATGTAAAAATAGTATCTCACTGCTATTTTAACGGCATTTCTCCGGACACCAACATTCAGGAGCAGCAATTAAAGCCGTTGGATAAGAGTAACCTTCACCCCACTGGTTAGAATTTGATCAAAGGCTGGTGACAATGACAAGAAAGCAGAAGCATGGATGCCACTTAAGGACTAAATGATTTCCAGAAAGAATGTGGTGGTTTGAGTTGCAGTGCATCAGGTGTAGTAAACACCACTAGTTCTGAATTATCAAGAGGTCATCCCCCTTCCTTCCGGTAACAGGTTTTATTTATTTATTTTTCTTAAAGTCCTTCTCTTGGGGATGACGAACCCTCAGTCCGCATGGTTCCTGTACAGCCGTCATCCCCACCCTGGCTCACCATGGGCACGCCGGTGAGCCTAGCTCCAGAGGAACTCACATTCCATGACAACGAGGATGGCTCTGAGTGATGGGCATCAACCCATCGTTTCACACTGAGGCTGTTCAGAGAAAAGAAAGCTGGGGCAGTTAGCAAGCATCTTCACCCTTGGTAATGGCGGAGCCAACCTAAACTTGGCGATGACAGAGGTCAGTGACAGAGTAAGATCTGGTCCTGGTGACACCATCTGACCTTCTGCATCCAGTAGACCTTAACGATTCCTCGAGTTCTCAGTTTGGAAGGTTCATATTCTTCCTTTCTGCTTAGATCAGCTTGTGTAGGGTTTCTGCTGCTTGTATCCAACAGAAAACTAGCTAGTACAACAGTTCAGAAGGTTCTGACCCCAAGTGTTACCTGAGCAAAACTTAAAGTAGGGATTCTCGTCATTCTTATGCTATTTCACAACATCACACCAAGGCTGAAGGGCCTCAGTGAGCAAAACTCTAACACACAGCAGGAAACAGTGGAATGAAACAAATTGCAAGTGCAGAAATGGGACGTGTGTGTGTCACACACCACACACACACACGCACACAAGGTGGTAGTGGATTAGTTGTTGTGTCCAACTCTCGTGACTCCATGGACGGTAGCCAGGCAGGTTCCTCTGTCCATGGGATTTCCCAGGCAAGAATACTGGAGTGAGTTGCCATTTCCTTCTCCAGGGGATCTTCCCCACCCAGGGATCAAACCTGCATGTCCTACATTATGGGCAGATTCTTTACCACTGAGCCACCAGGGAGGCCTGTGTATATCTATACACATATGTATTAGATTGGCCAAAAACTCTGTTTGGGTTTTTCCATAACATCTTATGGAAAACACACACACACACACACACACACACATTTGTGGAAAGAGCAGAACAGTAAATAAATGGTGTTGAGTCCATTGAATATCATTTTACAAGAAAAACAATGCATGCTAGATCTCATATTCAATTTGGAAAAAGTAAATTCCAGGTGAGTTTTAAAAATTTAAAGATAAAGCAAAAAATATCAATTATTATAAGAAAATAGAAGTGGCTCTTCTTATAAGAGCTAGATGGGGAGGAAGAGCTCCGGTGTCAAGAATAAAAGTGATGACTCAGAGATTACCTTTTTATGAGGCATAAGATCGTGCAGATAAAGTCAAAAAGGCAATTGACAGCCTGTGTTTATAACACAGGTGTACCTGGCGAAGGTGAACAGACATAGCGTACCAAGAATTCCTACAATTTAATAAGAGAAAAGATAAACTGATTGAAAATGGAAAGACTGTGCATCAGTGATTTGCACAGGAGGAAAGATACCTCCTATTACGAGCAGTCAGGAAAATGTAAATTAAAGCAGCAATATAACCACGTGCCATGCTGGCCTTCAATGAGCTTTAAAAGCTTGCAGATATCCAATGTTAGCCAGGTAGTTTACAGTGTTGGGAAGACTGAAAATTGGTCCAATGCTTAGGGGTTAAAAAGTTGATAATATTTGGGTTGAATTTAAAAATCTGTGCAACTTTCACTAATTATTTCCTTTCTGGGAACTTATCCAACAAAAGAAAAAGTACCAGAAGTAAAGAAATAGATAAAAGTGTTCATCACTGCAATGCTTACTTTACTCAGAGACAAAACAAACAAATCCAAAGTAAAAATAATCTAAATGCTATCAACGAGGGCAAGGAGGAACGAACTGTGATGTGCCTGCATTGTGAAGTATTATGCAGCTGTTACAAAGGGTGAGATAAATTTTTAATACGATTACGAAGGAGGAAATCACGCCACGTGAGAAAGTCAACTTACTCAATAAAATGTAGAATATGAGTCCATCCTTAAAACACACACATATGAACTGGAGTATTTGTGGTAACAAAGGAGAGGAAAACGGAAAGCACAAACCAGCATGTAAGTGGGAACCCCCTCGCGCCAAGGGGGACGGCAGAGGACTGAAGCCGCAGACAGAGAGGGGCCACCTATTCATTTTACTTGATGTAGTTCTGTGTTGCGTTAATAGTTTTAAAAGCCATGTATATTAACCTTTTTTCCTTCAAAGGAACTAAAATAAAGATTTTTTTTTTTAAGGATAAAATTGTCTCTGGAACTTCTAATTAAAAACATTTTTAAAAAGGAAGCAGACAGGAAAGGTAGTCAGTCTTGGAACCCTTCTGTGCAATTTTCATTTGCTCTCTGCCTCTAGGAAAATGCATCGTGTGGAACATTAAATATACAAGTCTCTTGGCATTCATCCAGTCGGAGCTTGCCCCACTGAAACTTAATATAGGCGCTTCCATAATTAAATGCACCGAACAACTAAAATATCCATATAATTACCACAAAGCTGATATAATTGCATACAGCCTTTTATTAGATAATAGTATTGTCCCTACATGAACACCAAGATAGCTCCCACAGAACAGTCCTCGTGGCTCTTTGATTTACCTAAAATTATCCAATTAATCTGCAGATTGCCACTAGGAAAAAATAATCTTCTAATAAATATCTTTGTCAAAACAGAATCAAGTTATTAGATTTCCATGTAGAGACATTTCTTACTTTGAGAAAAGAAAAAAATAAAACTTCAAATTACAAAAAAAAAAAAACTTTCTCTTTGATCTAGCAGGCAACTGTTCTGGGTGCATTATATGTGAAAAGATTGGTTTTATTTGGTTCTAGACTTTACTTTTTTGGACTTTCCTGGTTGCTTTTTTTTTTTTGGACTTCCCTGGTGGCTCAGACGGTAAAGCATTTGCCTATAATGAGGGAGACCTGGGTTCGTTTCCTGGGTGGGGAAGACCCTTTGGAGAAGGAAATGGCACCCCACTCCAGTACTCTTGCCTGGAAAATCCCATGGATGGAGGAGCCTGGTACGCTATAGTCCATGGGGTCCCAAAGAGTCAGACAAGACTGATCGACTTCACTTACTTTTGTAGAGCAGTTTTCGGTTTAAAGCAGAGAGAGTAAGGTGCGGAGATTTCCCATTTACTCCTCGGCCCCTACAGGTCTAGTCTTTCCTACCATCAGCACCCACTCCAAAGTGGGGTATTTGTAACCACTGGTGAACCCAGACAAATAATTATCACCCAAAGTCTGTAACTTACATGAGGTTCAATTTCCGTGTACATTCTATGGGTCTGGACAAATGTACGGGTAAGGATACATATCCTTCACTACAGAGAGAAGTTACGCTGTACTAACGATGCCCTGTTCCCCCACCTATTCCTCCTCCCCACTCTAAATCCCTGGCAATCCCTAGCCTTTTATTGTCTCCAAAGTTTTGCCTTTCTCAGACACCGCTGGAATCATATCACGCGTAACCTTTTCACACTAACGTTCCTCCACTTAGTAATATGCATTTTCATTTCTCACATGTCTGTTCATGACTTGATAGCTTATTTTATTTCTCTTTTTTAAGATTTTTTTTTAATGTGGACCATTTTTAAAATCTTTATTGAGCTTCTTACAATATTATTTTTGTTTTGTTTTGGTTTTTTGATTGTGAGGCATATGGGGTCTTAGCTCCCTGACCAAGCATTGAACCCATACCCCACTGCACTGGAAGGGGAAGTCTTCATCAGTGGACTGCCAGGGAAGGCCCTGCTCATTTTATTTCAATGCTGAGTAATATTCCATGATCTGGATGTACCACTGCTTATTGATCCATCACCCTACTTAAGGATATCTTGGTTGTTCCCAAGTTTGGTGACTACGAATAAAAGCTGTTCTAAATACTCATGTGCAAGGTTTAGAGGAAGAAAGCTTTCAGCCCTTTTCGGTAAATACCTAGGACCAGGACTGGCAGATCAGATGGTTAGATCTTTTGGTTTGTAAGAAAACACCAAACTACCTGTCAAAGTGCATGCGTGATAAGTCGCTTAAGTCACGTCCAACTCTTTGTGATACTATGGACTGTAGCCGCCAGGCTCCTCTGTCCATGGGGATTCTCTAGGCAAGAACACTGGAGTGGGTCACCATGCCCTCCTTCAGGGGGTCTGCCCAACTCAGAGATCAAACCTGCATCTCTTACATTTCCTGCATTGGCAGGCGGGTTCTTTACCAGTAGCGCCACCTAGGAAGCCCTATCTGTCAAAGTAGGTGAACCATTTTGCATTCCCACCAGCAAATTGTGACAGCTTCCTTTTGCTCCACATCTTTGTCAGCATTTGGGGTTGTCATTGTTCCAGATTTTGGCCATTTTAATACGTATACAGTGGTATTTCACAGTTGTTTTAATTTCCATTTACAAGTGTTGTTTATTTTTTTTCTGAAAACAAAATGAGACAAAACACCAAACCTCAAATAAAAACAGCTTGAAAGATCATTGATGGGAAGGCAGTTAAATTACAGTGACAGATGTTATAGGCAAAATTGTGCCCACCACGTTCATATGTTGAGTTCCTAACCCCACACTACTGAAGAATATGACTGTATTTGGAGATAAAGGCTTCAAATTGAAATGAGGTCCTGTGGATGGACCCTAATCCAATATGACTGTGTCCTTATGAGAAGAGGGCACTAGAGCATGGACACCCACAAAGGGATGCCCACGTGACGACTCAGGGAGAAGACACCCATCTAGAAGTCAAGGAGAATCCAATGCTCCTGGCACCTTGATCTTGGACTGTCAGCCTCCAGAACTATGGGAAAATAAATTTCTGTTATTTAAGCCACTCAGTCTGTGGTACTTGGCTGTGGGAGCCCCAGAAAAGTAACACAATGTACATTATAGAGTACTCCACAGCCACTGACAAGAAGCAGCAGGACTGCAATGTACAGGTCCTGAGAATATTCTCTACACATTGCTGGGACCGACGAATATACTGTCAAAGTCAAAGATATAAGCAGCGTTGGATAAAGGAGACGTACTGCCAATGAAAATCGTTTGGACAAGACTTGTGGGTCAGTAGTTTATCAGTCACAAAATAATTTTCTTTCTCAGGTGTCCTCCATTTCAAATAGCTTATGTTAATTTTGAAACGTGCTAAAATCCTTGATGTACCTACATTAATATTTAGGGGTTGGAGGGAGAAGACAAAAAAATTAAAACTGTTTTGAAAGAATGACATTGTAAATTAAGTGTTTATCCTGAACTTAAAAAGTGTGATGATATCTAAACTCCAATCTCAAAAACACAAAATTTCTAGTGGAACCTCAGGAAGACACAAGGAGTATTTATCATTTCTGGTCTTGGGAATGGGGCGGGCGGACTTTGAGCATCGCCACAGTCCTCTAATCACCACCTCTTGGGGAGGAATGCAGCTATCCACAGAGGAGAGTGACTTAACTCCCAGGAATTCTGGGGGACACAGCCAGAACCAGGTCTCGCAAGGGCAAAAGGGCATTTGGCAATATGTGTCTTGTCTTACAAATCCATATTCATTTTACATTCACCTCCACATTACATCTGAGCTGGCTTTAATGTAAAAGAGTGTTTACAATTCTTTCATTTCTCTCTTCTAGGTCAAACGAGTGCTCCAAGACATGCACTTGGGTTTTTCTGTGGTTGAGGAGCCTTGATGCACATTGCTATGTGGTCATGATCGTCTGGCAAACTCAGAAGGTGATTGTTGTTGTTCAGTGGCTAAGTCGTGTCTGACTCTTTGCAACCTCATGGACTGCAACACACCAGGCCTCCCTGTCCCTCATTATTGACAGCCGGTCAATAGCGGATGTCAATTCTCGTCTTACTCTGAAATACCAATGGTCCATGCTTGATTCTCCTGACCAGTGGAGCTCACCACGATTGTGAGAATCATGGCTAATGTATCTGGGCACTCAGGACATCCCTGGTGTCATGCCACGCCCTTTTCATGCATCTTCTCACTCAATCCTTCTAACAAGTTGGTGAGTCTAGCACCATGACCACCCACATTTTGAAGATAGGGACATGTATCTATTCTCCAAGATCAAACCAGTGATAAAGACACTGTAATAAATAGTGTTTGGCTATCAAAAAAAAAGAAAAGAAAGAAAAACAAGCAAAAAAACACAGCTCTAAGGAATTATACCAAGGGATGTTTTTTAGTTTCGGTTTAGAGGAAACCTTTCTGTCTTTGTGCGTGCTCATGTACATGGCCATGCACTTCACCCCTGAGAGGGCATCCAGGCTTCCCCTCACTTTGCTCCAGAGTCATCTATAATCTGCATTGCAGGGGAGACTCTTACACCCACTTTTTTTAAGGAGCTGAATTTACAACTCCATTTGTAACACCTACCTGCACACAACAATTGGCTAATTACACTCTGGTCATTAAAGCAGATCAAACGATGAAGGACAGCAAATCACTGGGGTCCACATTATCATTCATCCTAGCAGAGAGCAGCCCCTACTCTGGGGCCTCAAATGAGACAATCATTTCCTGGAACTTGGACTGTGCGCATAAAATGGTCCTTAATTGTAGCCCTTCGAATACCCCCAGCGATTTAATGAGTCCTGGGGCACTGCAGGAACCGGGAAAAGAACTAGAGCTCAGATGATTAAAGTTACAGCTGAGACTCCAGAGAAGCAGTTAGCAATTCACAATGTATCACTGAAGACACATTTCTCTCCACATCAAACCAACGCTATGGCAGGATGACTTTCAGAAATCCAAGGTCACCCGAAAACAGTGCGGGACTCCAGAGAGGAGCCCTGGGTTCTTACCTTGCTTCACAATGAGTTTTTCCAGACTCCATCACCTTCCATCAGCAAGGGACTCCATGGTAGCCCAGCACTGGCAGCATCACGTTCTCCTTCATGCACAGCCGTTTTTGTTTTTGTTTTTACTTTCATGACACCCCAATTCCCTGTCGCTTCAGTGGGTGCTTTTTTAATGGAGCAGAGCCCTCTGGGCCTTCGAAAGACAGACCCCTTCCCATGTCCTCCATCTGCCTTTTGTCTATAGAAAACCTTTAGCCAAAGAATCCATTTAATCAGAGAAGTGAAAGCATGAGACCACCTTCTCTGGAGGATTGCTGCATTCCCCAATCAAGCTGTCTTTCCTTTTACTCAAACTTTTCAGTGCTGGATTCTTGAGCAATGCACAGCGGAACCTGAGTTTAGTAACACTTTGACTTCTTTATGGATTCTTTCTCCTCTGGGAATCTTCCCAATGTTTGGATTCAAAGAGGTCTTGAGTCCTCTTTCCTTTTCACTCCAAACTCTACCTAGATGACCCTGTCAATTCCCACAGCTTAAACATCACTTGTATTCCAAGACTTCCAAACACAGCACGAGTCACTTCCCAGGGTCAGGTTCATATACCCAAATGCCTACTTCACATTTATCATCACCTACGTGACTGCAAGGAGATCCAACCAGTCCATTCTGAAGGAGATCAGCCCTGGGATTTCCTTGGAAGGAATGATGCTAAAGCTGAAACTCCAGTACTTTGGCCACCTCATGCAAAGAATTGACTCATTGGAAAAGACTCTGATGCTGGGAGGGATTGGGGGCAGGAGGAGAAGGGGGAGACGGAGGATGAGATGGCTGGATGGCATCACTGACTTGATGGACGTGAGTCTGAGTGAACTCCGGGAGTTGGTGATGGACAGGGAGGCCTGGCGTGCTGCGATTCATGGGGTCACAAAGAGTCGGACACGACTGAGCGACTGAACTGCCTGACTGACTGACATGACTTCAAACATCGCACCTACACTTAGCCATCTTTTCCCTTAGACCTAATATCGATTCCTCTTCTATTTCTGCCATCTCAATAAATGCTACCTGCATCTGCCTAGAACATTCCAGAATGAAACAAGAGCATCCACGTGGCTTCCTTTCACATGTTCACCCATCATTAACAATTAATCCACAAGTCACATTGAATCTCCCACCTCGTATCTCATAGATCAGTTCAGTTCCCTTCACCCCAACAGCCATTATGCTCACCCAAAGGCTCCATCATTTCTCACCTGCAACAGCCCCCTAACTGATGATCCTCTCCCGTCTCCTTCCACCGCAATCCATTCTCCACACTGCAGGGAGAGTTATCTTTCTAAATGGAAAATTTGATCCACTTCAATGGTTCCCAATTGTCCTTAGAGTAAAAGCTGAACTCCTTAACTGGCCTTAACAGAGCCCTAAGTTATCTGGTCCTCACTTATCTCTAGGTTCACTGACTGTGGCTTTTTCCCATCATCATCGATAAACTCAAACAGGGATGCACACACACACACTCATGCACACACACACATATACACACACTGATCCACTTTCTGTTCTAAGATAATTCCCTTCATCTCTAGTCCTTTGACATGCCATTTTCTCTACTTGTGGGAACACGGTCTTAATCACATTTCTATCTTCCTTCCTACTCCTTGGCATCTATCAAAAGCCCAGCAGCAAAGTAGGTGCCAAATAAATTACTGTTAAAGGAATATTGGGTTTCCCAGGTGACTCAGTGGGTAAAGAATTCACCTGCAATACACAAATTATGAGAGATGCAGGTTCGACCCCTGGGTTGGAAAGAGCCCCAAGAGGAGGAAATGGCAACCCACTCCAGTATTCTTGCCTGAAACGTCCCATGGACAAAGCATCCTGGTGGGCTACAGTACAAAGGGTTGCAAAGAGTCAGACACGCCTGAGCGACTAAACACACAAAGGAATACAGCAAGACATGCAGCTCCCTGGCTTGTTTCCTTCCTGCCCTCTTTCTTTCCATTTTGCCAAAATTCTTAGATATAACAATATAAGCTTTGTACTCAATTTCAGGGTCTGGCTTTAGCCTAAGATTGTTAGTAGATCTGAATAATTTTTAGCCTCCACCCTCTTCTTGCTGGCATTCTCCCCTCATCCTTTCATGATTACATGCACATGTATTCTTTTGTCTTAATCATCTTATGGTGTATTGAATCTGTGCTTTTATTCTAAGCCACCCCAAATCCATTTTGATCTAGAGACGGAGAAAAGGCAACCATAAAATTAAAACAAATATGGCCATAAACAGCTATGGCCACTGCCCCCCTCCCCACCCCACTGCAGCCTTTCATGCTTTCTGAAATGCTGAAGACCACTAACACTTGATTAAAAAGTCATCGTGTATTTATGGCAATCCAAGTTACCTGTCTATACGATAAACCTGGGACAGGAAGGCCTTGTGGTAATATTGATCTAGGTGAGTAAGAGAAGCATGTCATGGTTTTATGGTAATAGTTTACAGCAGCCTCATAGTGATTAACAATTGCATTCAGAGAACTCCTGCCCTCTAGAGATAGGTCTTGTTTACATCCTGCCTGCCACTCATCGGGAGGCCAAGGGGCTTTGCTGAAGGTCAAGGTTGACCGTAAACTTGCTCTGTGCAGCCTTTCCCATCACTGCCAAGCAGAAAGTGTACCTCCCTCCTTGGGCTAGATATTTCATCTTTTCTTCCTCCTATCACTACATTCTTGCTATTACAATGTACTTTGATTTTTAAAGTCCATATGTTTCCCACAGAGTTAGGAATCCATAAGGATAGATACATTTTTCTCTAAAAAGATCTTGAGGGACTTCCCTGAGAGTCCAGTGGGTAAGACTCTGTGCTTCTATTGCAAGGGGCAAGGGTTTGATCCCTGGTCAGGGAACTAAGGTACCATATGCCACACGGTGTGGCCAAACAATAATAATAATAATAATAATATTTTTAAAAGAACATGGTATGTAAGGAAGGAAAGAGTCTGAGTGATCAGTAAAGAAGAACAGAGAACATTGGGGAGGGCAGGAAAGGGAAAGCAAGGCGGAGAGAAAACAGAAGAGGAAGGGAGGTCTATGTCCCTCCTCACTGAAGTTCATTCCTGAATGGCACACAGAAACACTCTCCCAAGCACGCAGTGTAAACACCTCCAAGGCAGAATCACAAAAGTGAGAGTTGCTCAGTCATGTCCGACTCTTTGTGATCCTGTGGACTATACAGTCCATTTGTGACCCTGTGGACTATACAGTCCATGGGATTCTCCAGGATTCTCCAGAATACTGGAGTGGGTAGCCGTTCCCTTCTCCAGGGGATATTCCCAACCCAGGGATTCTACCCAGGTATCCCGCATTGCAAGTGGATTCTTTACTAGCTGAGACACAAGGGAAGCCCAAGAATACTGGAGTGGGTAGCCTATCCCTTCTCCAGCAGATCTTCCTGTCCCAGGAATCAAAGCGGGGTCTCCTGCATTGCAGGCAGATTCACCAGCTGAGCTATGAGGGAAGCCCTGGAATCATGAAAACTTTAGGTCAAACGATGGTGTTAAGAAGCATGTTACTGGGGGACTTCCTTGGTGGCCCAGTGACTGAGAATCTGCCTTCCAATGCAGGAGACACAGGTTCGATTCCTGCTGGGGAAACGAAGATCCCACAGGCTTTGAGACAACTTAGCACACACATTGCAACTAGACAAAGCCCGTGTGCTGCAAGGAAGACCCAGTGCAGCCAAAAGTTATAAAAAGAAGTACGTTATCAGCATTCTTACAAAATACTGACGTTTATTTGTGTACGTTTTTATTGTCCCTCTTCTCCACCAGATCATCACGGCCCAAAAGAACATTTGATGATGGGCAGGTCCTACCCATCTGCGCCGTCCAAAACAGTAGCCTCCAGTCACAAGTGACTAGTAACACTAGAAACACGGCTTGTCTGACTGAGGCAGTGAATTTTCAATTTCATCTCATTCTAACTCATTTACATGTAATTTAAATAGCCACCCGGGCCTCGTGGCAGCCACCTCTGTCAGCACAGGTAGAGATTAGAAAAATCCTTGAAAGATAAGGATTTTGTCCACTTTCTACCATAAACGTCCGTGGAAGGAGAGGAGAGAATAAGAATGAAAGAAGTAACGGAACTGGCTGGAGTGTTTCCCCATAAAGCAATACTGAACGTGACTACACAAGTTAGAATAATCACGGAGAATGGTTAACTAACATGTCACGAGTGTGTTCTGCGTGCAAGCCCTACTCTAACACCACCTTGGATCAACTCAGGAACCCCGTGAGGGAGACAGAAGTACTTCCTCCCTTCATAGATGTGCAACTGGGGCACAGAGAGGTTTATAACTCACTCAAGGGTCACACAGCTAGTGAGACAGGACAGGAGAATCTACATTCAACCAAGCTACCTGCAGGGCCTAACGCTCTAAACCCCTGTAGCCAAGGTTTGCTCTGGCATCGTTTGATAATCTTGAGGTCCCTGGTGGACGCTTCTCAGAGGGTCTTCTTTACCCTCCAAGAGCTGGAACCTACAAACAATGGTGCTGGAAGCAGGGAGTTAATGGCAGGAAGAGTGCAAAGGGCCAAAGGTCCGTCAAAATCCTGCCTGTGGTGCTATGGGCTGAGAAGCACGGGATGGGGCACCTAACCCTGTCAGTGGTGGGCGGGGAAGGTTTCCCAACCAGAAAATTCCAGAAAGCTAAATCTAGAAAGATGATCAGGAAATCTATCTAGTTTGGCGGGTCAGGAAATCTTTCCAGGTGAAGGGGATCCACAGGTAGAAAGGTATAGCAACCTCGTGGGGAGTCACGCCACACCCGGAGGCTGAGAGGCGGCAGCAAGCATGAAGCAAGGGGCCTGGACTTCCCTGGTGGCTCGGGGGTCAGGAATTTCATCCGTCAATGCAGGGGACACGGGTTGGATCCCTGGTCCGGGAAGATCCCACATGCTGGCGGGCAACTAAGCCTGTGTACCACAGCTACTGGTGCCCGTGTGATCTAAATCTCAAGCTCTGTAACAGGAGAAGCCACTGCAGGGAGAAACTTGAGCATTGCAACCAAGAGTGGCCCCTGCTCACTGCAGCCAGAGAAAGCCCACGTGCAGCAGCAAACACCCAGCACAGCCAAAAATAAAGAAATATATATATATATTTTTTAAAGCTCTGTTTCCATATCCTCACTGATACCAGTACCTGACTATGAAGAATGCAGGTAAAGCATGAAACACCAATAAGCAGAACATAACTATACTACATCCATCTCAGCCACAGTTATCCATAATGTTGATGATCATTAGAATCAATAATTATTGCACATCCACAGAACGCTTTCTGTGAGATACATGTTTTAGGCTACTTTGTAACATATTCTTCGGCTTCAAAAAAAAATTACAGGTAGCATTTGAGCCAGGTTTGCACAGATGTACCTTAGGTGAAGAAGGAGCTGTGTTGAATCTGGAGATGCGCACTTGAGAGATGAAGCTTCAAGATGGGGTGACTGAGAGGCTCAGCGGTGAAGAAAGGAGAGCCAGGGGAGTGCCTCAGGAGGGTGGAGAATATCCAGCCAGCTCTAGCACTTTCCGCCACTCCCGACTGCCTTACACTGGGCCCAGGTTTCTTGTCCACATTATCTGCATGGGTATTTGGGCCCATCGTTTAGGGGGTGTAAAGAATGAGACCAGATAAATATTTCGGGGGTTACTTTTATTTCTAGGCCCATTTATTCCTCCTCCCCTTGCTTCCTTGGGTCCAGGAAGGATTAAATGGCCTCCCATTGATATACACAATACAGCAAGTTAAAACAGATTTATTTATCTTGTTGGGTGCATGCGTGCTAAGCCACTTCAGTCACATCCAACCCCATGGACTGTAGCCTGCCAGGCTCCTCTGTCCATGAGATTCTCCAGGCCAGAATACTGGAGTGGGTTGCCATGCCCTCCTCCGGGGGATCTTCCCCACCCAGGGATGGAACCCGGGTCTCTAGGATTTCAGGTGGATTCTTTACCATCTGAGTCACCAGGGAAGCTCCATTTATCTTGTTAATAGGTGATAAAAAGGGAAGAAATTGAGTTAATACTGACACACAGAGCCCTCCCTCTTTGCTCACAGGCATAAACATTCGTTTGGATTTTCCTACTAATCAGGAGTAAGGTGCCTATATTGAGAAAGTAAAGCAATGACTCAATTTTGTAAGATTGTTCCTCCATGTAGAAGCAAAAGGAAGTTTTGCTGAGTAACAAGCATGCCCCTCAGGGTTTGCTGAGCACTCAGGCCACACCTCCTTACACTGTGGGGTATCCAGTAAGCCTCTTGACACCATGAGGCAGACACCGACAGCCATGTCCCTCACATCATAGAAAACAGATGCTTACATGAGTCGCTGCAGGTAACATAGAGTCAGGATTTGGACCCGGGCAGTCTGAGAGTCCCAGGGACAGGGATCCTGGTGGGCTGTCGTCTATGGGGTCACACAGAGTCAGATACGACTGAAGTGACTTAGCAGTAGCAGCAGCATACATCTTTTCGGAGAAGGCAATGGTACCCCACTTCAGTACTCTTGCCTGGAAAATCCCATGGGCGGAGGAGCCTGGTGGGCTGCAGTCCATGGGGTCACTAGGAGTCAGACACGATTGAGCAACTTCACTTTCACTTTTCACTTTCATGCATTGGAGAAGGAACTGGCAACCCACTCCAGTGTTCTTGCCTGGAGAGTCCCAGGGACGGGGGAGCCTGGTGGGCTGCCGTCTATGGGGTTACACAGAGTCGGACACGACTGAAGTGACTTGGCAGCAGCAGCAGTCAGATAATGTAGCAATGTCTGTGTTTTTACCCAGTGTGCAAACAGCCTGCAATGTAAATATTCAGGGAACATCGCATCACCAGCACAGAGGACATTCACGTCTCTTGCTGTATCCTTGTATACGGCTTTCTGGTATTACACCAACCTGCAATCTAATAAAAGCAATTCCAGGAGGGAACTCATATAAGCCACTCCACAGCACACACTCCTCACTAGTCTGGCACCCCCAGCCTTAACTTCTGCAGTAGTTGGAGGTAAGGAGGGAAAAGATCCTTCTCAAAACCTCCCCTTAGTACTGTTTTTCTCACTCACTTTCTCACTGATTCAAGGGGTCACTGAGGTCAAGCCACCTTCATTAACAAGACCCTGATCAGATGCTTACGTGATCTGGCTAATTACATATGGGCCGCCACGCAGCCTTTTGTTCGCCTGTGCTTGAATTTTAAAGAACATAAAACCACTCTTAAATGACCCTGGAATGCTTCATTAGAAATTTAACCCAGCGTTAAGGGGAGACAACAAAAGAAAGGATGCCTCCTCTTTCTCACGCTACTCTCTCCATGTACCCATCACAGCCCAAGGCACTGTGCGTGCCGGAAATGGGGGATGAATACTCTGATGCGGCTGAGAAGAATCAGCTATTTACAGGAAAAATGTAATCACTCAGCTCTTAGCCACCATCAGTAGAAAACAAACTCATACACAGAGCATCTGGGAACACCTAATCAGGCGCCTGCTTCCAGAGAAACTCAGAATGTTCTACCCCAAAACAAGAACACTGCAACTCCTGCAAAATAATCCCCTGGGTCAGGAAGATCCCCCAGAAGAGGGCATGGCAACCCACTCCAGTATTCTTGCCTGGAGAATCCCATGGACAGAGGAGCCTGGCAGGCTACAGTCCACAGTGTCATAAAGAGTCGGACATGACTGAAGTGACTTGGCATGCAGGCATGCGCGTCACAATCGTTACATCAAGGCTTTGAAGCATCCAGATGCCTCTCAGAAGGCAGTGGGGATAGGCATGAGAAATGAACATTTTTTTTCCCATGAATGAATTGATGCAATAATAATTTAATTCTGAGACTTTAATGGAGAACCATTGCGTAAAGCTATTGTATTTTACATGCTGTACTTCACCTCTGTCCAAATCCTTTTCTTCCCTGATGACGTTAGTGAAGAGTTGTGAGACAGTTGACATTTCTGATTCTGGATGTGTACAATACACTGAATACTTGTAACGACAGAAAGCTAGGACTTTCCATCTTTCTGTCCTAAGGATAAACTCTACTTTCTCTTTCAATGTTTTTAAATTAAAAACTAATGTTTTTAGTTATGGAAATCATCCATACATCTGCTTAAATTAGTGTATGAAAATGTATGTCTTTTTGTCTTCTCTTCCCATTAAAGCTTTATCAGATTGAAAATGATGGCAAATGGCTGTTTTCTCTCAATCCAAAATGAAATATGTTGCATAGAACTGGGGCTATACATGTATTTTGCATTTGGGCAACACTTAATAGGAGAAGAAGGTGGCTGGCACCAAAAAAAGGCACAGAATGAATCCAATATAGGTGTATATGCTTCCAGTGTATTTTCAATCAGCAACCTGAAAGATGGCCCTGCAAATATACAGCAGGGCCTCTCAATTAGGGTGACTTTGTCCTCCAAGTGACAGGCGGCTGGTTGGAGGGAATGCTACTGGCAGGTAAAGTCCAGGGATGCTGTGAAACCCTGTGGGTCCACAGGAACACCCCCACCCTATCATAATATCATCAGGACCAAGATGTGACAGGTACCCCAGATGAGAAACCCTGGCCAGGTATGCCTTGCATTTAAAAAAAGAAACAAACATGAATCATTCAGAGAAACATTATTGAATTAAGGAAACTTTCTGCAACCAGAATACAATCTTACTCCAACTACTACACTTAAATTTGTCATGAATGAGAGGTGGGGGGTATCCAGTCTTGTCAGAGAAAATGTGTTATCGTAACATAGGTATAACCCACCCGCCAATGGGAGGCTGACCGAAATGCGTGAGGCTCTTGAATGAGTCCTAACCCTTGTGTGAGTGGATGGTTGGATGGCTGCCTCTTCCCTTCCTGAAATGAAAAAGAACAGATGTTCTCATCTTTTACCGTCGTCTTTCAGAATGATGAATAAAAGGTTTCATTTACTGACTGCTAAAAATAAAAGCCTTCCCATAACTCTTGAAGTCTTTCTGTGTAGCGTAAAGGCTGGCCTAAATATCTGGATGAGGAATGCTAATTTTTTTAAACACTTGGTATTAGCAAACTTTAAGTGTAAATAAATATGTGATTTGTCCATGCATGTAGGGATACACAATACACGTGCATATTCACATAGCTGTGCACAGAATTAACACGCGGTGCAACGACGGGCACTTCTGTACCGACAGACAAAGTTGCAAAGATGCTGGTGACTGCAATCTGCATGTTAAAATGCTTAAACGTCAATACCAGGTTTCAGAAGGTGCTGTCAATCCATTCAACGCCTACCAAATTTTTTATAACGTATAATTCAAATAATTCATTCTACATAGTTCAGTTAACTTCAAACAGGTATATAATTGCTGGTCTTGAGGCATTGACGGGGCCATTATTACTAAATTATCCACTAGATTGCAAGATGGCATTTCCAGATCCACTTCACTTATGGCCACAGGTTCCAAACGAGGTCTTTCTGGCAGACTCTATAACTCTACTGTACACGAAATCTGTCAGAAAATCTGTCACATAACCATAGATGGGAAATGTACATAATGCAATGCTTGAAGGGAAAAAAGTCCAATAGACCATGAACTTTTAATGAATGAATTTTAACAGTTTGCAATCTGGTGTGCAGTTTGCGAAGTTTGCCTGCTGAAAAAGAATGTGACTCTCGCTTTATGCTTTCTGAGACTTGATTTAATTAAAATGACAAAGAGTGAAAATATATCTTTCACTCCTGCAAAAAGGGAAAAAAAAACCCCACAGGCCCATCCTTATTAGTATTCTAGACAGGGGCTGTTTTCCTCCCAGTTTGGCATTGGTTTGGAAAATCAGGGTACCCACTAAACCCCTGTCTAGCTTGTGCCTTGTCACTAAAGAGCCAAGGTAATGTAAACATAATCCCATCACAATGCCTGTCTCTGGTTTTCTTTCTGCCCTTACTATATTCCAGGTTTTAAATAAAAATAATTATCTATAACTATTCTTTTAATTTATTTGACTTGGCTGCTCCAGGTCTTAGTGGCTGAGACCTTCAGCCTTCGTCGCAGCATGCAAATGACGTGAACACTAAGTTGTCGCATTGGCTCTAGTGTCCTGAGCAAGGATGGAACCTGTACCCCCTGCAGTGGGAACTCAGAGTCTTAGCCACTGGACCACCAGAGAAGTCCAACTATAATTATTTAGAATATTATATACAGTAACTATAACTGATTCCGTTAGTCATGTACAGACGTGAGAGTTGGACCACAAAGAAGGCTGAGCTCTGAAGAATTGATGCTTTTGAAGTACGGTTCTGGAGAAGACTCTTGAGAGTCCCCTTGGACTGCAAGGAGATCAAACCAGTCCATCCTAAAGGAACTTAAACCTGAATATTCATTGGAAGTACTGATGAGCCCAAGCTGAAGCTCCAATACTTTGGCCACCTGAGGTGAAGAGCTGACTCACTGGAAAAGATCCTAATGCTGGGATAGATTGAGGGCGGGAGGAAAATTGGGCAGGCAGAAGGCTGAGATGGTTGGATGGCATTTACTGAGCATGGCCCCCCTTATTAGAACAAGACCCAGTTTCCCCCTCAGTCAGTCTCTACCAGCAAGAAGCTTCCAGAAGCCTCTTATCCTTCTCCATCGGAGGGCTGCTAAGTCGCTTCAGTCGTGTCCAACTCTGTGTGACCCCACAGACTGCAGCCCTCCAGGCTCCCCCATCCCTGGGATTCTCCAGGCAAGAACACTGGAGTGGGTTGCCATTTCCTTCTCCAATGTGTGAAAGTGAAGTCGCTCAGTCGTGTCCGACCCTCAGCGACCCCATGGACTGCAGCCTACCAGGCTCCTCCATCCATGGGATTTTCCAGGCAAGAGTACTGGAGTGGGGTGCCATTGCCTTCTCCAGAGGGCAGACAGACTGAAAACCACAATCACAGAAAACTAACCAATCTGATCATATGGACCACAGCCTTGTCTAACTCAGTGAAACTAAGCCATGCCATATAGAGCCACTCAAGATGGATGGGTCATGGTGGAGAGTTCTGACAAAACGCGGTCCATTGGAGAAGGGAATGGCAAACCACTTCAGTATTCTTGCCTTGAGAACCCCATGAACAGTATGAAAAGGCAAAAAGATATGACACTGAAGGATGAACTCCCCAGGTCAGTAGGTGCCCAATATGCAACTGGAGGTCAGTGCAGAAATAATTCCAGAAGGAATGAAGCAATGGAGCCAAAGCAAAAACAACACCTAGTTGTGGACGTGACTGGTGATGGAAGCAAGGTCCAATGCTGTAAAGAGCAATATTGCATAGGAACCTGGAGTGTTAGGTCCATGAATCAAGGCAAATTGGAAGTGGTCAAACAGAAGATGGCAAGAGTGAATGTCGACATTCTAGGAATCAGAGAACTAAAATCGACTGGAATGGGTGAATTTAATTCAGATGACCATTATATCTACTACTGTGGGCAAGAACCCTTAGAAGAAATGGAGTAGCCATCATGGTCAACAAAAGAGTCCGAAATGCAATACTTGGATGCAGTCTCAAAAACGACAGAATGATCTCTGTTCCTTTCCAAGGCAAACCATTCAATATCACAGTAATCCAAGTCTATGCCCTGACCAGTAATGCTGAAGAAGCTGAAGTTGAACGGTTTTATGAAGACCTATATGACCTTTTAGAACTAACACCCAAAAAAGATGTCCTTTTCATTATAGGGGACTGGAATGCAAAAATAGGAAGTCCAGAAACATCTGGAGTAACAGGCAAATTTGGCCTTGCATCCCCATTGTACAGATAAGGAAACTGAGGCTCATTAAGCTTAAGTAATCAGCCATCAGTCCTTCCCAGCTCTCCGTCCACCCTGTCACCCCAAGCTGGAAATCTGGAGGTCACTCTGAATTGCACAGATCTCACATGCAGTCAGCAAGCCTTGGTGAGTATCTCACACACACTTTCCGGCTCCACCTCACCCTCATCAGAATCTTATCTTCTGCCTGGAATCCATACAACAGCCTCCTAACTAGTTCCTTCACCCTCGACTCCACTGTCCACTCAGCCTGGAGGAACATGTGCAAAAGCCATCCCCCATCCTTCAAGTCTTGTTATGACCCCTATGCTTGCAAAGGACAACGTCCCAGCATGTTGGGCCATCCCAATGTTGCATTTTTGGGGTTCTGTGGTCTCTAGCTTGTATTTTTACTCTGTAGGAAAACCAGACTCATTTTGTCCACCACCGCCCCCCCCTTGCCGAGCCTCTCTCCACACCCTTCACTTCTCTATACCACAATCCGTGCCTCTTCATTTCTTGGATGTTTTCCCCTCATCATACCTTCTGCCAGGGACACCGCTTTCTGAGCCCTCGAGCACCCGCACTGGGGAAAGCATGTCGAGTAAGGCAGACGCCACCCCTGCCCTGGTGGACCTCACAACCTGCCCAGGGGAAGCTGACAAAACCAAAAATGCACACTCGATCATCATCGTCATCCACACGAGGACAGAGACTAAAGCGAGTGCAAGGAAGGAGAACAACAACTTCCTCTTTTCACGTGATTCTTCATGGATACGGATGCTATACTAAGGGCCACCATATCATACACGATCTGTTTATGTATGTCTCCACCTTCCTGAGGGTCACCACTGCTCAAATAATCACTTTGGGGTCAAGCAAGAAACATATGTGGGCACTCAAAAATGTTAATTTAATTGATGGATAGATGGACAGATGGATGGGTGGATGGGTGAGTGAATGGATGGATGGGTGGAAAAATTAAAGAATGAATTCGTAAGTGAAGGAACATGTTCCCCTATCGTTTCAGCTTTATAAATCACTGATTAAAATTGTGTCCTTGGTAACAAGTGCATCTTAGAGGCTCTCATATATAAGCTTGTAAGGACCTCCTTTACCTGTGGGAGAAAAGTTCCAGGGAACGCTGGGTGTTTTCAAGCATTGTTAAGGCTCCTGCTGACATCCTTGAGAGATTCTCAGAAAGATCCTTGTGCACTAGAGAGTTGCTAGGGATAAATGCTTCACAAGGAAAAAGTAAAACAATGCAAAACCCTCTTAAGCAAGGCATGCTCAGCCAGGATGGGGGGATGGGAAGAACAACAGCAGAAGGAACCTTTTTACAGAGGAGAACTGTGGTTTATTTCATTCTTGCTGATTGCGGGAGTGGGGAAAAGAGGAGAAGGATGAGGGGGAAAGATGAAGGGGTCCTGCAGGAGGAAAGAAAGGAAAATATGAGGGGAAAGGGGAGCTCCACACTTCTTAATTGTGCAGGATTTGGCATGAAATGGATATGCCTTTCCTAGAGGTGGACAGAAGAGCCACTATGGCTCACCCGGGTCCACGTGAAGACCAAGCGGCAGCCCTTCGGGACATCCTGGGATTGGACACTGGCTGCCGAATTCTATTCCAATGAAATGTTAAAGCGAGATTCTCCAGTGTGTCCCGCAGAACTCTGGCTCCCAGTGCTGCTTCCTGGAAGCCACTCCCTTCTGAATCAGAATCTCTGAGGACAGGACTCAGCAGCACCCCCTGCTATCAGATTCCAGAGTTGGAGGACCCCTCAGTTAAAAGACCCCCTCCCCGCCTCATCTGCCTGGTGCAAGAAGGCAGGAGAGAAGGAAGGCATGGGGTATGTGAAACCACATCATGGAAACAAAACCTGGCTTTGGGGAAATCACAGAGACAAAAGGCTGATGTCACAGAAGACACAGTATCCATGACTTTTGCACACCCGAGGGGAGGACACGCTGAGGAGATTTTCAGAGAAAGGACAGAAGAGTATTCATGTCTAATCAGAAATACAAATATCCCAGCACAGGGAGTTTCCTGGTGGTCCAGTGGTGAAGACTCTGAGCTCCCAATGCAGGGGGGCCTGGTTCCATCCCTGGTCAGGGAACTGGATTCCACAAGCCACAGCAGAAGATCTCGCATGCTGCAACTGAAGACCTGGTGCAGCCAGATAAATTAATCAATTAAAAAAATAATTAAAAAAAATAAAAAATATTCCAGTGTATTCAAGAATGCTTCTTCCTTTAAGGACCAAAGGACCACCTCAAAAAAACCTACTGGGAGGGTACTACTAAGTTTAGCCCTGTCCCCCTGATCCTCTACCCAGATGGTTCAGGGCTAGACAGCATTAACCGTTTCTGTCACCTGGAAGCTTCCATGAGAAGCTTGGCCAACCATCAGCGTTAGGGGTCAGAGAGCTTCGGAACCAAGCCTGTGAGTTCCTTGGCCAAGCACTGGAAAGTTACTCTGGCATGATGTGAAACCGTCAGCCTACACTGCTTTCTAGGAACTGAGCCTGCATGCAGAGTCACCCAATCGGTGACACACAACCCACCCCTGCCCACCGGTGACCGGCTCGGGGCTTGCATCTGACTCAGGAGAGCAAGGACTCCCTTCCCCAGATGGGGGTGAGGGAAAGCGTTCAGTCCATCCTTCTCCAGGGGCTAAAGCTATGAGTAAAACCTGGGCCATGTGCCTGGGATGTGAAGACAGCCCATCAGAAACAAGAGAGAATGAAGCTGGCAGCAGAGAACTGGAGAGAGGGCACCCAAGGCGGGGCAGCAGGGGAGGGGACCTGCGGGTCCTCTGAATGCCCCATCCCGCTTACAGCACGCCCCTTCCTCCGTAAGAACCTGGCTTATCTGGCAGCAGCGGCATCAGACTCTATTACACCTACCCTGCGCTGTGGCTGGCACTCTCTCCATCCCGACACCCCCACCACAAACAACACCAGCAGCCCGCTCAGCGCCTCTGCTCACCGTGTGTCTGGGCGGCACCCCACACTCGGGGCTCCGAGTCCGCCTCGTCACCCATTCTGACAGCATTGTCTCCTACTCCACTCGGCTGCCTACTCCATGGACCCCTCCTCCACCTTCTCACCAGCTCTGAAATCCCAAGCATCCCGTTTCCTGAGCACCACCTGTGTCTCTCAAGCTCATCCCCTCTGGTCACGACCACACAAGACCCACCTTTTGGACATTTCCAGTCCCTGAATCCCCAACCCCCAACTCTACTGCCCTCCATGTACCTTCTCTGTCCTAACTTCTCAGCCTGAATGCCACAGACCAGGGCACAAACCATTCCCTGGCCCTTGCGGTCCACTTCCTCATCCCTCTCCAGTTCTCATGGACAAACTGCTGGTGCAGGTCAGCCCAGCTACCCTTTAAGCATGAAGTGCCCACTCCTTCCCATCTCCTCCATCTCCAAGACCTCTCATCTCCTTTCTCTCCAACTTCCAAGCTCTTATTTTGTGCTGAGGACCAGTTTTCTTGGCCTACTCATCAACTTGCCGAATTTGAAAACGAGCACGTGAGTCTCAAATCTAACAATGCTTTTAGTTCTTAATTTTTTTTTAATTGGAGGAAAATTGTTTTACAATGTTGTGTTGGTTTCTGCCATACAACAACATGAAGCAACCATAATTATATATATATATACATACATATATATATATATTTCCCTCCCTCTTGTGCCTCCCTTCCCTCCCCACATCCCACCCCTCTAGGTCATCATAGAGTACCAGGCTAAGCAACTTCCCACTAGCTATCTATTTAACACATGGTACTATATATATGTCAATACTATGATCTTCATTCTGCAAAATGTTTTGATTTAAAACCTTCTGAACATTGGTCTTGTCTTTGTACTGCACAGTCTGAAAGGGACTCAGATTGGGCCAGTGGTCGGGGCCACATGCCCACCATGGCCCATTCGGCTGAGCTTGCAAGAGGGCGGGCGAGAGCTTGGGAAGGGCCAGCACCAGGAGAAGGGGAGGCTGGGCAGGTACTCAAGCCACATGCCTGCACGTCTATGAAGTACCGTGGGCTCGAGCTGCTTGTGGGTTGCTTAGCAACCGGAAGTAGTTCAGAGCCACATGCAAGAGAATAGAGGTTTGGGGAAACAATTTGTCAATGAATCAGGGATAGACCACCACCTTGAGCTTTTCAGTCAACACCTTCCCTTTTCCCAGATGGCAGGTCGGATGACCTGGCCACCTGAGAGGTATGGGGGCCGGGGTTGAAGGGGGTGAGGCCATTCACGGCTGTCATTCCCCAGCAAGCCCATCCTTCGCCCAGGTGTCTCACCAGGGCCTGAGCAGAGGCGCAGTCCAAGGTAAGAGCCACAGTGATTTCAGCCGAGCTTGCAGCATGTTAATCACGCCTGTCAGGCTCCCGGGAAAGGAAAGGTTGGCTGTCCTGACAATCTACATTAACGTGGGTGGATGGTGTCTGATTATACCTTCATGACGGCCGTTTCCATTTGCATCTTTCATCAGAGGCTGAAGGATGTGCTATCTGCCATGACTGTCCTGTAGTCACATCCTCCCTGCCGGTACGCGATTGCCCTCGCTGAGAACATGGCTTGAAGATGGCAGGGAACCATCAGTGGGCATCGGGGGGACCCAGTTGCCCTTGAGTGCACTGGTTTTTACAACAGCATCATCCAATAAAAATGACTGGATTAATGTTCATCTGGGGTCAGTTTCCAGGGAACCTCTCAAACCCACAGAAGCTCAGACTATTCTAGGAGTGTGGAATTGAAGCCATAGACAGCAAAAAGGCAAAAGGAAGATGCCCTTCATTGATAGCCATCTGCTGACCACATTATCCTTTGTAAACCTCAGCAAATATTTACAGATGACCAGCCCAGCACCGTGCACAATGCTAAGAACTTCAGATACAATGGAGAGCGTGAAAGAAATATTTATGATGCTTGGGGTCCTTGATCATACAGACTATGTCTCAGTTGCCACTGCAGTGCTTATACTAAAGATAAAGCTCTTACATGGCACTCAGTAAATGTCAGCTGAATGCTTGAACATGTGCTCCTTGATTTGGTCTTCCTCAAAAGTGACCAAATGACACCAACTCCAACTCGGAGGGTTCTAAGAAGTGAGAGCAGTAATTCGATACGTTTGTCCTGAGGTTACTTAAAACAGTGAATAAAGTTACCTCCCAAGGATCCCGGTCCACCATCAAACCTCCATGGTCCAAAATCCTTGTCTGAAGTGAATGATGAAACTTCATACAGCGTTCTGGTCATAAGCCTGAAGCTGAGAGGCAGTAGGTGGTAGAGAAGATCAGGACAGGAGGACTGCCTGACTCCACCCTTTACTAGGCAAGTGGCTGAACCAGACTGTTTACCCTCCCTGAGCCTCACTCTCCCCATCTTTCAAATGGGTATGGCGCTGCATATCTCACAAAGATTTGGCTCCAAATCAAATTCAGATAATGCCCAAGAAGCACTTTGCACAGTATCTATTATTTATTGCTCCTAAGTCACTTCAGTCATTTCCAATTCTTTGAGACCCCAGGGACTATAGCCCACCAGGCTCCTCTGTCCATGGGATTCTCCAAGCAAGAATACTGAAGTGGTTTGTCATTTCCTCCTCCAGGGGATCTTCCCTATTATTTATTACATGCTAGCTATTAGATAACCAGAAATCCTGAGATGTGGAGTCTTTTTAAAAATTGTCTCCAGCTCGGGTTTATCAAAGACATCGACGTGGAATTCTCAGATGGCATGGCTTTTGATGAGACATCGGGACTAACACAAACTCTTTTAAAGCAGGGCTCACCCAGGGTGAACAGCGTAGGAATCACACCCAGCTGATGTTTCCAAACACAAGAGTCAAGATCAGGATGCTGTCAGCTTCCTGGTTCTGTCGGAAGCGTCTCATTTCCACGTCACCTCCAGAGATTCCTGCTGTGCGACTCCAGGAGAAGACAGCTCCGGGAAAACCTAATAGACGGGGCTGTAGCAGCAACAATGAATTCTGAACCTTTTAAAGTGATCAAGTCAGGTGCAGAGGACACGGACCAACGAAGACTCACAGCTAAGCAAAACCAAAACAAAATTTGGAAGCTGAAGACGAAATGAGTCAAACAGAAATATGTTCTGGGTGCTTCATTCTGCAGAGACACTCTTAGAAAAGAAAATTCATTTGGCTTATGAATAAATAAATGAAAATGAATAAACCTAAATAAAGTCAGCGTGGATCAGCAGAGAATACTGGAACATGGGTGATCGTTCCTGTTACGAGAGTGAAAACACTCTGTCCCTTGGCTAACGCAGCCCGGGTGATGTATCTCCTCCCAAAATAATGTCTGTGTAAGTGATGAGAGCAAACGGTCGCCTATTAATTTGGCTTTTAAGTCCAGATGAAGATCCATGAAAATAGCCAAAGAGCCAAAAATACTGAGCAACTCCACATTTTGGGTGACTGTTTCCTCTCTATATATAGAGACTCAAAAATAGACATCTCTGATTCTGGGCTCGCAGGACTGAAGGATGGTGATCACCATCGCCTGGAGAGAAGATGCAGAATAAATCCCCACCCCACTGACTGTTTGCTGAGATGGCATCATCTCTGCTAAATTCCTCAACAAACGTGACCCTTCCCGGGATCCTCACCTGTCCAATATGTATGTGCAGTCCAGTGTCTTTTTCCTTTGTCCAATAAATATTCATCGAGCTGTAGTTTTATCTCAGGTACTGGGTTCAAATTCAAGGATATGAATTATTAAGTCTTTCCTCATGTAGCTTACAGTCTACTAGGAGTAATGGCAGAAAAAAAAATCAATTCATAGATTGATTGCAATTATAGGAAGTACAGAGAGGAAACTGGCTTTTGGGGTGGCAATTACTGCCCACTGGTGAGAAAATAATATTCAAACTTGAATCTATTTAGTAAATAGACCTTAGCAATGTTTGCCAAGTGTAAATCACTCCATCGTGCCTGAGTCTTTGTGACCCTGTGGACTGTAGCCTACCAGGCTCCTCTGTCTATGGGATTCTGCAGACAAGAATACTGGAGTAGGTAACCATTCCCTTCTCCAGGGAATTTTCTTGACCCGGAGATTGAACCCAGGTCTCCTACATTGCAGGCAGATTCTTTACCATCTGAGCCACCAGGGAGGCCCAAAGTTTACCAAACAAGTAGAAAAAAACGTGAGGGATTTAGAGTACATTTTTAAGTAACTATAACTCTGTGTCATGTGCAAGAGAATTAAATTTCTGTTTTCTTTAGCAAGATGTCAGGGGAAAGAAGTAGACTGCATCTGCCAGAAATTTAGGTGTTAATAGCCATTTTTGATGTGAAATACTCTCATTGAAAGAAGGCTTAGAAAAAGGAAAGTAATTTCACTAGCAAGTCAAGATAATGCATGACCATCCCAGCAGCCACTTTTAATTAGGGTAGCACTTGCATTTCCATGGTCAATACCACTCTTGAAACAGGTATAACATTTACTTAACTTTATTGACCTGCATTTATCTTTCTAACCAGAAGAGAAAGTATTCATTTCTCTTTTAAAGCATTTGCCATATTTTCATGCTTGCCTCATGTATTTCCAAGAGTCAGAAGGAGTTTCTCTCTAGTGCATTGCAAACACAGTCTAAGGGAGAAGAGAGAAAGCAGAATTTACTGTTTCTTATTTGCTTTTGACGTTTTTCCCCCAAGAGAATGACCTCAAAACAACTAAGAAGAGAATGAAAATCATCAAACAGGAAGTGAAGGTCAGGGGTGGGAAGATGGCAGCAAGAGAAGTTGTGTCATAAATAAATCATAAACATACACAGCGCTGGAATTAGATTGATGGCACGTTTGAGATAAGTCCATCTACTATCTGACGACCACTGCCCACTTAGGCACCAGCTCCTACTCTGATTGGAATTAATCATATGGACCCAGATCAATCATGACCCAGGTATCATAAAATCTTGCAAACAGTATGGCTGGAATTAGATACAGCAAACAGTATGTGGAATTAGATACAGTGACTCACAAGCAATTTGTAGATAATAGGAGAGACGGCAAAACACTTAGAAATGGGTAAATAGCCCAATATCCCATGAAGGGGGATGGGTGGATCGAACTCACAATGGAGTGATAAGCATGATGTCATGTGACTGTACACAGGGCTTCCCAGGTAGCTCAGTGGTAAAGAACCCACATGCTAATGCAGGAGATGCAGGAGACTCTGGTTTGATCCCTGAGTTGGGCAGATACGCTGGGATAGGAAATGAGAACCCACTCCAGTATTCCTGCCTGGATAGTTCCATGGACAGAGGAGGCCGGTGGGTCACAAAGAGTTGGACACGACTGAGCGTGCACACACCCATGCCTGTAAACAATAGGCTGCTAATGGATGGCTTGAAACCACCACTGGGAACTAGTAAAGGTGATCCCTAGGAAGGAGCATGTGCTCACCAGGAAAAAACAATGGCAAGTATTTGCTAAGTCGCTTCAGTCATGTCTGACTCTGTGCGACCCCATAGATGGCAGCCCACAAGTCTCCCCCATCCCTGGGATTCTCCAGGCAAGAACACTAGAGTGGGTTGCCCTTTCCTTCTCCAATGCATGAAAGTGAAAAGTGAAAGTGAAGTTGCTCAGTCGTGTCCGACCCTCAGCGACCCCATGGACTGCAGCCTACCAGGCTCCTCCATCCATGGGATTTTCCAGGCAAGAGTACCAGAGTGGGGTGCCATTGCCTTCTCCAAAGGGCAAGTAAATCCCCTTCTATTTCTTTAAGGTCCTAGACTGATGGGCTGAGTCATGCTGTAGACTGAGCGTGGTGCGATGCTGAGTGAGAAATGTGGGCTACGACTTGGACTCATAGCTGATTCATCAATTTCCCCAAAGAGTGTTAACAAATGGAGCAGCTGTGTACATGCATGTTTGTATCATCTGACAAGATACATAAGTTCCTAGGACGCAGGTCTTATGTTTGCAATTTATCATTTAATCTCCTGGGTTTCCTTGAACAAAGCAAGTTAGTAAGTGCCAAACGGGTGGTGGGATCAACAAGCACAAATTGATGGAAGAGGATAATTGATTGGCATACTGTGTATAGACCTTCTCTGAAAAGTAAAAACACTTACACCCAGGTCACGGGCTACTAGAAAACCAAGTCAGAGTCTCTGTCTGGTTGAACATCTTTATCAACAATGGAAAGGGAGACCTGAGAGATGTGTTTATCACATTTACAGATGGCACGGACCTGGAGTCAGCTCGTAAGCAGAGTGACAGAGTCATGATTCAAACTGATATTTATAGACTGCAAGAATAGGCTGAGTTCTATTTTAGCAGTTGCTTCCTATGTGCCAGGCATTAAGCTATGTGCATGACTTACATCAGCTAATTCAGTTAAATGAATTAATGGACAGTTCACATAGAAAGATTTTCAGCTTAAGGCTGGGGAAATCAACACCTAGGAAGTGAAGTTCAGGGTAGGGGAGACAGTGGTAAGAGTCATCCTGGTCTGAGTCATCAATAAATCACAAACTTACATAACATTGGAAGGACGGCTACTGAAGCTGAAACTCCAATACTTTGGCCACCTAATGCGAAGAGTAGATTCATTGGAAAAGACCCTGATGCTGGGTAAGATGGAGGGCAAGAGGAGAAGGAGGTGATAGAGGATGAGATGGTTGGATGGCATCACTAATGGACTCAAACTCAATGGACATGAGTTTGAGCAAACTGTGGGGGATAGTGAAGGACAGAGGAGCCATGTGTCTATAGTCCATGGGGCCGCAAAGAGTCAGACATGACAGAGCAATTGAATAACACAAATTGAATAAGGTCCTAATCCCCGCCTCTCCAACATAAGCATGCCCATCAAACAGTGGGAGGAACCTGCACACCCCTCTTTCCGTAACCTGCACAGAGCAGGCGCACCTACCGAAGCTGAGTGTCCCAGGCAACGCTGTGTGCGCCATGCCCGTAAACCAAGTCACGTTCCCAATGCACTGTAATTTAAGAACAGACTTGACTGCTTCCTGAAGGATATTTCGATAAAGCTAACAAATCTCAAAGAAGATAAGCAATTGCACCCTAATTTATCTACTGAATTAATTCAGACCTCAGATTGTCAAACTTAAAACCAGAACATCCTGAATACTATAGAATTAAAAGGACTATATCAAGGAACTATGTATATGAACAGAATTGTTTTAAAATTTCTATACCTCAGTGAACATTTTCCTCACTGTAGATTTCAGGACCTGAGCAGCGTCCAGGTAATAGTAACACTAACAACAATGATGGTGGTGAAGATGGTGGTGGTGGTGGAGATGGTGGTGCTGATACGACCTTTCCAGTGAAGTGTGTATTAATCACTTGACATGCATTAACTCCTGGAACCATCATAACAAACCAATGAAGTACCAGACTTGCTCCCATTTTATAAATGCGAAAACTGAGGCACAGAGAGCATAAGTAACTTATTTAATCATAGAATATGCCTGCTGCTGCTGCTAAGTCACTTTAGTCGTGTCCGACTCTGTGCGACCCCATAGACGGCAGCCCACCAGGCTCCCCCATCCCTGGGATTCTCCAGGCAAGAACACTGGAGTGGGTTGCCCTTTCCTTCTCCAATACATGAAAGTGAAAAGTGAAAGTGAAGTTGCTCAGTCGTGTCCGACTCTTCACGACCCCATGGACTGCAGCCTACCAGGCTCCTCCGTCCATGGGATTTTCCAGGCAAGAGTACTGGAGTGGGGTGCCATTGCCTAAGAAATGATTATATGAAGGAGCTCTATATATATATATACACACACATACATATACACACATATATTTATGTACATAGCTCAGTAAATCTTATTTTCACTGGAAATTTCAGGATATAAGCTTCCAAATAATAATAATTCATTGTTCAGTTGCTAAGTCTTGACTCTTTGAGACCCCTTGTACTGCGGAACGCCAGCCTCTGTTCCTCACTATCTCCTAGAGTTCATGTCCCCTGAATCCATGACACCATTCAATCATCTCATCCTCTGCCACCCTCTTCTTCTTTCGCCTTCAATCTTTCCCAGCATCAGAGTCTTTCCCAGTGAGACCCCTTCATGGATCACTGCCTTGTCATGCGAAGGGGCTTGTGAAACCCTATGAAACTGTGAGCCATGCCATGCAGGGCCACCCAAGACAGATGGGTCATGGTGGAGAGTTCTGACAAACCGTGGTCCCCTGGAGGAGGGAATGGCAGACCACTCCAATGTTCCTGCAGTGAGAGCCCCATGAACAGTATGAAAATAATTAATGGTGATAATGATAATAGCAAATGTACTGAATACTAATTATGCATCCATCATATTTCTGAGCATGTTCTTACACTACCTCCTGAAATCCTCAAAATAACCCTCTGAATAATCAGCACCACCCCTACTTTCCCAATGAGGTGGATTTACTCCAAGTCATGCTGCCAGGAAAGGGTGGACAAGGGGCCTGCACTCAGGCCCCTTGGCTTTGGGGGCCTTTGCCTTTAATCTGTACATCATCACAGTAAGAAAACTGCTTGCCCACCCTCTCTCAAAAAAAAAAAAAACTTTTCTAGGCAGCTCCACACCCTCCTGAACACTGTTCATTATTTGCAGAAAGCTGTGCAGGTGAATTTGAGACCATTGGGCACAGATTAATGAACTCTCTGTCTGTACTAGAGCCTCTCTATTTGGCCTCCCACTTCTCCTGACCAGCAGGCTAACTCTTCGGTCAGCTCCTCTCCCTTCTCAGGGTTTGAATCCCATGAAATATTCCACACAAGGCTGTGCTAGGTGTTCAGAGCTACTCCTTGAAATACGCTGCCTGTATTTCAACTATGTGTGAAATATTTCCTACAGATGGGCGTCTGGAGTTCTCAATGACAAGGAGAATAATGTAAGCGTAAGATGATGGTGATAGTGAAGAAATACTCCAGTCGGCTTTGATCACCTGGGGTCCTCAAGAAGCCTGAAGCATATTCTATCAGCGAGGGTCCATTCATCAATGCAGCCAGACACTCACTTTATAAGGTTTAATATGGAAATACTATACTTAAAAAGATTTATAGAAAAGTCTCTTTTCCCATTGTTATCAGGTTCCCATGTCATTCTACAACATATCAACTCTTCCCAAGCTTGCAGTATCAGCAGGGCTAATCTATTCAATATAATAACTAGACTCTCTGAAGTTCACCCCACTGTCTGCACTGGGATCATAGAAACTCGATTATTAAGTCAGGAAAAAAAAAAAAAACTGAAAAGCCAAAATCGTGATGGAGAGTTGGTGCTGGGAGGTCAATGAAAGGCCTGTGGAGATCGCAACAGGACCCCCAAACGCTCGGGAGGCTTAGACGCCAGGGGTAGAACCCAGCATTGATGCACCCCAGACTCTGAACAGAGGTCTTCCCCGACCTCTTCTCTTCTCCTTTGTTACCTCTCTGAAATGATCAGGCACATTTAGAATTTCAGAGCAGTTCTTTCAAGTGGGTTCCCAGTCTCAATGGGTAGATGGGGGCTGGGGTTTCTCTCCTTTAAAGCCTACCCAGGATCGACTGAAAAAATGCACCACCTCAGAGTTGAGAATAATGTTTTATTTGGTGGGCAAAACTGAGGACTGAAGCCGGGGACTCAGCTTCTCAGTTGGCTTGTTGGACTGTTGTGAAGAGGTCAGGGAGGAGCCAGGATATATAGGAGTCTTTGCAACAAAGACTAGGTGGTTGGAACTTCAAAAGATTGCTATTAATTAAGAAAACCAGATGCGAAGAGCCGGCTCATTGGAAAAGACCCTGATGCTGGGAAAGAGTGAGGGCAGGAGGAGAAGGGGGGTGACAGAAGATGAGCTGGTTGGATGGCATCACCAACTCAATGGACGTGAGTTTGAACAAACTCTGGGAGGTGGTGAAGGACAGGGAAGCCTGGTGTGCTGCAGCCCATGGAGTCGCAAAAAGTCAGGCACCACTGGAGGACTGAACAACAAAAAAGAAAACCGTACACTTCAAGTTAATGAATTTAGTGCTTTTCTCTGTATGGGGAGACGCAAGAATCCAGACTCACTGAAACCATTCTTTGATCTGCGCCTTAACAACCTAGACTCGGCATCCTGCTTTTCTCCATCTTCAGCGCCCTCAGGAGCACCATCCAGGAGACGTGGCAAGTCCTGAGGGCTTAGAGGGCGTGGGGGCGGCTCTGTGTCTCCAGCTGAGTTCCCTGAGGGCTCACTCTCTGGGGGACTGCAGTGGCTCCACGGCAGCAACACCCTCTGTTTACGGATACAGGGCAACATCTGCTCGATCACACTGGGTTTTTTCACATCGAGATCCTCCTCCTCCTGATCTTTTGCCTGCTCTCCCCTCCTAGCCCTCCCCGCTGCCCCTCCCTTTCCCCTCTTCTCTAAGGCTTCATTCTCCCTCTCCGCCTCTTCTCTGTCCATCTGCCCGTCCCTCTCACCCCTTTCCTTTCTCTCCACCTTCCCATCCCCTCGGGTGCCTGCCTTGTCTTCTGCTCTGTACCTTTCTGGGAGAGAGAAGAAGAAAGAGATTGAGTCACTATATGAACTAAAATACAACTCTAAAGGCCAACACGTTTCTAAAACTCAGCCGCAGGAAGAGTGTGAAGTGCACGCAGGGGCTGAGAGGGGCGGGGAGGAACCAGGAGCGACTGCGTAGTGGGCAGGGAGCTTCCTTTTGGCAGCTGACTGCACTAAGCACCACTGAATTGTATATGGTTCGTTTTTATGTGATGCAAATTTTAACCTCAATAAAAACAGTCAAAAGTGTAATGGTGGTTAACTGCTTTATCCCTGAAGAAGAAAGAGAATTTGAAACCCTTTCTGAATGGAAAGCAAGCTTTGCTCTCCTCACCCTCACCTCCCTACATACCCTTCAGGGTACCTACGGATCCAGTTTTGTACAAACCCACCAACTGAAATGACTACAGAATGCATCACACTCTTTTTTAAGTATTTTCTTAAAACAGCAACAAATAATTACAAAGAAAACCACCTGCAATAGATCTAAAGGTGTACGTCTTCCATGGGGAGCTGCAGTTGTGAGTGATTGTTTCTCTCTGAGCTCTTGCCCTCCAGGACACAACATACCATGTGCACACACTTGGCCACAACCCAAACGAGCCAGAGTGGGCTGAGGAAGGCCTGGGAGATTAGGGGCAGGGAGGGGGTGGTAGAAAGCAAAGATGGAACGACACCCGATTTTCAGTATAATTGCAACACTGAGAAGAGCGCCTTCATTTGGTCAAGAATATCTAATTGAAAGAGCAATGACTTTAGAGCGCTCCTCCTCTAGCCCAGAAACTGATGCTTCAGGTGAGAACCAAATGCCACCTCCTCCAGACTCACTGCTCTGCGACCTGATCCTTCTCCCTTTCTGCATTTAGAAATACTTTCTCCTCGGACTTGCCAACCTAGAAAGAGACCCTGCACAGAAAGTCCTGGCTCAGCTATCTACTCAAATCTCAGCTTCGCGTTTTAAAAAATAGTATTTTTTTTCCAGATAATTACGTCGTTTCACTCCCACTATAAAAGTTATGTATGTTCATTGAACAGATATTTAATAACATGGAGGAAAATTATTAGACTCATCCATAATTTCAATACCTAAGGGGTAGTACTTAATATTGCAGATGTTACTCTTTGGGATTCTAGTTCAAATCTTGACTTAGATGCAGATAAGCACAAATATCTATAAATAGCCTTAAAAAAAAAAAAAACAGAAATTGGATCACACTGCAAATAGTATCGTGTTACTTGTTTGCTTGTTTCCATTTAATAATATCCCAGGAACATTTTTCCATCTCATTAAACATTGTCCTGAGACATCATTTATAATGCCTGCAAGGTCACTTCATCATATAAGAAAAGCAAATGGTATTTATTTATCCAAACCTCTACTGTTGTACATGTAGCTTGTTTAATTTTTTAACACCATAAACAACGCTACGATAAACATCTCCATAGGTAAACCTTTGTACATAGTTATAACTGCTTCTGCCCCCCGCCCACACACACACTGCTTGAAATATACCAGGGTTGCTGGTGATAAGCGGCCTTCCCGTGCACTGCGAAGTGTTCAGCAGCACCTCTGGCCTCCACCCATTGGTACCACTCGCATCCCTCCCCCAGCTGTGATGCTAAAAATGTCTCCACACAGTGCTCCTTCAGTAGGGAATGATGGCCTCCTGTTGAGCCCCACTGGGGTGTAATAATGGATGTGCAAACACTGGGTGGAAAGAGATGCAACGTTTCCGCACCTTTCAGCTGGACCTCTAAAACACACCTCCCCAAGGGGAGAGTGTACACTGTGTCCTCACCCCGGCACCGTTAACATAGACAGTCTGCTCAGACACATGCCTGCTTCCCAGTCCTCAAGATTTATGATCCTGACTCTCCTGTTGAGTCGCTAAGTCATGCCCAACACTTTGCGACCCCATTGAGTGTAGCAAGTCAGGTTTCTCTGTCTTTTACCATCTCCTGTAGTTTGTTCAGACTCACATCTATTGAATCAGAGATGCCAACCATCTCATCCTCTGTCGTCCCCTTCTCCTCCTGCCTTCAATCTTGTTCAGCATCAGGGTCTTAACCAATGAGTCAGCTCTTCACATCAGGTGGCTGAAGCACTGGAGCTTCAGCATCAGTCCATCCAGTGAGTGTTCAAAGTTGATCTCCTTTAGGCTTGACTGGTTTGATTTCCTTGCTGTCCAAGGGACTCTCAAGAGTCTTCTTCAGCACCTCTATTGTGACTCCTTACTCAGTCTTCTTTCTGATTTCTTTCTGGAGCACTCGCCTTCTGACAGCCATGGGTCTGTGTCTCAGCTGAACTTCCGCTCCATGGCTGGTCTTCCCAGACAGGCCAGCCTCCTCCAGCCCACCTCCTGCATCAGAACCTGCCCTCTCCCCGTGTCTCCTTTCTGGCCTATATCTTCCCCCCTACACCTGGCGGCAAGAAGCCTCACCTCTTACAGGGATAATGGCAAGATTTATGATCATGCTTCTAAGAAGCATCTCTGCCACCTTCAGAAGGTAGACTGTTGGTCAGATACATGTGACAAATGTTTATGTCATCATCAGAGAAAAGTGGAGAGGGAGAGGAGAGACAACAGGTGATACAAGAGAGGAAAAAATGACATAAATGACATAAAAGGAGAGGTCAAGGGCCCCAACACTAGGAGGATGGGATATGGTGCTCTGGTCTGTTGGATGGGGTTTGTGACTTGGGAAGAGTTCGGTCGGTTCACATGTGACACAGTCTGGCTTGGTTTGCAATGTAAAACGTTGGCATAGGGATTAGCCAGGGCTGTGTGCATGCATGCTAATTCCCTTCAGTCATGTCCGGCTCTTTGCAACCCCATGGACTGTAGCCTTCCTGGCTCCTCTGTCCATGGGATTCTCCAGGCAAGATACTGGTCTAGGTTGCCATTTCCTTCTCCAGGGGATGGTTCCAATCCAAGGACTGAACTCGTGTCTCTTACATCTCCTGCATTAGTAGGCAAGTTCTTTACCACTGGTGTCACCTGGGAAAAGCCCAAGTCAGGGCTCAGATAAACTTATGTATTGAAAAGATACGTGAAGAAGTCTGTCTGTGATTCGTGCTTTGGTAAGTTTGCCCTGATCAAGGTTTTTTTTTTTTTTTTTTTTAATCTCAAAGCACCCATGTTTCCTTGTGGACTGTGTCATTCCTGGGGAAGGAAGTCACCGAGTGTAATATTATACCCAGGTTATGCAAAACATATCTGAGCCACCTGCATGCTCATGACCATAATGAATGTGTCAAACTTTGCTGAAAATCTTGTTAAAAAGTACATTTCCTTCCTTCTAAGAAGCATTCCCCTGACAACAAAACTCTGATTCAAAATTCATAACCTCCTTAAAAGTAGGACTCCTTTGAATAAAACTGTGCAGTCCTCAGACGTGCAAACATTTTCATATCCACGTAATACAGTTTTCTCATTTACTGCAATTTGTCAGTATGTGCTTTTTCTTTTTCAAATCAACAGTCCACGGAGGACTCCGGGCTCCTTTTTCCACAGAGAACAGCTGGGGATGGAGGAGCAGAGATGTGAGATGCCTCCGTCTCCTCTCTGAAGAGGACACAGTGGGAACCAACGCCGTGGGGGTGGCTGGGGATTCCTAAAATTGCACCCACACGCCTCTGGGGTTCTCCTGTTTATCCCAGTGTTCCTTTCTCTCCTAGTCTGCTGACTCCCAGCCTTCGTTTGATTGACTTACAAATTGAAGTATAAATTATGTTTTCTACTGCCTAGCAATTAGCCATTAAGGAACAGTACAATCAAAATACAAAGACAGAAGACATTCATCTCCAACAAAGGACCACAGGAAGAAAGCATCCTCTGACCCTTCAAGCTTCGGGCTTATAGTACTGCCCTTGGCTGCAGGTCTGGCCTTTTAAAACGACAACACTATTTACCGCTTGCACCATCCGAGCTTCGTCCCCTGCATAAAGCACTCAGAGACCGCCAGAGACACCTTCTTCATTTCTCCCAACCTTCGCCTCGTCAATCGCCTCTCTCTCAGAGAATCATTTCTCTGCTCTGTGCAGTAATATTGGTACAGAGGCTGTCAATTGTGCAGGCGAATGGCGATGAAATAATTAGCAGCTCAAAGTGGGAACTTTCCTATGAGCAAACTCCAATACACTAAAAATGAGGGATGCGATGAACCTAGGCTGTCGGCGGCATTACCTATAATAAGGACCATCCTTCAAATTGCAAGCTAATTTTCCAAACTCTCTTTTATCCTGATGCAGTTTTTTTTCTCCCCCTCTTTAATGTTGAATTTTTTTTTTCCCCCAGCTTAACATCTCATCAAAAGACTGCATTTTCTTTGTTCATCCTTGATTTGGAAACACTAATTCTTTAATTTAGTTATTCTTACTGTAAAAATAACACACGCTTAACCACAGAAAATGTTAAAAGCATAAAAATGTACAAACTAGAAAAAAAAAAAACCTCCTCACCATCAGATCAGCCAGAGGCAATCACTATTATAAACTTTGCGGTATTTCCAATCTATGCTGCTGTGTGGTTTTAACATATATGAGAAATGACTACATATACAACTTTGCTGAAGATATGTTTTTGTGAAACTGCTGAAGAGAAAGGAAATGGAGCCCCCCTGTTCATTGATTGCACAGAGTGGAAGCAGGCATGCCGATGGGAGAAAAGGACAAGGGTGGGTTTTATGTGATTAATCTGAAATGAAGATTAAAATCATTGTTAGGTGCAAAACAAGGAAATTAAGAGATTGTCACAAACAAGCTGAAACAGCTCAGCGGGATCCATTAAGATTTTTAACAGCTCAGTGAAATCTAACATCTACCTTGACAGCCCAGAAGGGAAGGGGTAGGGAGGATTGGATTCTCTTTGTGCATTAAACAAACTTTTTTTTTTTTTTTTAACTGATTGATGGTTCAAGAAAGCTGAACTGACCTCCACCTTCAATTAACTCAGTTTGAGATCATGCCTATCCCCGCCACAGTTTGTCTTCATAATCTGGGATAATAAGAGCTTTAAAGGCTCCACGAGGCAAAAAGCGGCGTATGTGCGCTGTGTGCACAAGAGAGCGTGGGGCGGGGAAGCGTCGTGTCATCTATGAAGGATGAGAATGACGTGCTACCTGTAGCGACCCCAGATGCACAGGTGCACACGCGCTCCCCGCGCAGGCAGGAGAGCATCAATCTAAATGTTTTCTGAAATGATGTTGGCACGGGGCCCACCTTAGCTCCAGAGCCCCCGGTGGCCTCCTTGCTCAGGACTCTGGTTCCAGAAATTTGGTACACGTGGACTTTTACGAACTCTCCCTTCTTTGCCTTCTCTGCTCCTTCTCAAGCTCCTTCCTTGTCCCTCTATTCCCCTTCAACATTTACCAGAGTGGCCAATATGCAGAGACACAGGCAGGTGATGGAGAAGTCACGATGAACACAGCCCAGTTCTAGGCTCTAAGGGACTCACATGTCAGTAGAGGGAACTCAAATGTCAGTAGGGAAGTTTCACATAAGCAGGCAAAGAATTGCAACAGTTTAACAAGAGCAAGGCTCATGCTGAGAAGTGTAAGAAAATCCCTGAGTGCTTCAAGGAGGGGACTTTGGGTCTTGCCAACAAAATCAACATTCGTGTGTTCAGAAAATTGAAGGTTTAGAACAAAGTTTAGAAAATGTAAGGAAAATTGCCTTGGGCAGAAGGGAGGTGACTGGAGTTATTGCAAAGATAACCCTGAGGATGGAGAGAACACTGCCCACACTGGGGATAACCCATCACGGTGATCGTTCTGCAAACGGTCTTCGGTTCTGGGAGAGGAAGGATCCAGGCTTGTACTTTTGCTCCAAAATTACTTTGCTTCTCGTCCCCAGAAATCACAATGCAATGGTTTTCCCAGATGGAGATCCTTCAAGGCTTTCAGATAATACTCAAGGACAAAATCCAACAAGGAATTTGGGATTTGGGGGAAATCTTATCAAAGGAAAGCTTATCAGGCTTCCAGAGAAACAACTAACTGCTTCCAGATACAGACAATGTGAATCCCAATCCTCTCCATGTGTTACCATATAGGAGTGAGGTCCCATTTCTCTCCCGACTTTATTGTCCCCATATTTGCAGATACCTTGGTGGCTCAGATGATAAAGAATCTGCCTACAATGTAGGAGACCCAGGTTTGAACCCTGCATGGAGAAGATCCCCTGGAGAAGGGAATGGCAACCCACTCCAGTATTCTGGCCTGGAGAATCCCATGGACAGAAGAGCCCGGCGGGCTACAGTCCATGGGGTTGCAAAGAGTCAAACACGACTGAGCGACTAACACTTTCTTTCACTTTTCCCCCAAAGAACAGTTCTTAATAGGTCTTCCTAATTGGAGAAATCTCTTTAAGAGACACTCTCATTTCTCTGTTTACTGTAATGAGAATGGTTTAGTAAAGTGACTGTAAAACAGTCTGCTGGATTTATGTCCAGACTCAGTTCCTCACTAGGCACAATGGGGCATGCTCAATTGTCTCTCCAAGCCTCCATCATCTGACTGTAAAATGGAGAAAATGAGGATGCTTCTCTCATGAGGTTCAGGGCATGATGCATAACCATGCCCAGTAAGTCCTCAGTCAATATTAGGTATCATTATGACCTAGAAATGAGGTTACTCTTATTACAATGCCAAAAGGAGCCCTTTGGGTCCCATGTAATTGGTTTTAGGCTTTGACCTCTGGTCCTTATTTAATCTTGACCATTCACTCATTTGTCAAATATTTTCTGAGCTTCTTCTTAAGGATTAGGTATTATTGACACAACTTTCTAAAGCGGAAAATACACATCTCGAGAGGTTCTGTTTTCTGTGTGCCTATCATTCTATCATCAAACTACAGAAAGTAGAAAGGAAGCAGACTAACAACCCATTCTCTTAATAGGCAAGATGAACAGATTTATGTTTGGCTAGCTGAAACTCGTATTTGATCAAGTATGAAGACAGAAACAGTAGACAGGCTATGCAGGAAGAGGAAGAGAGAAGATTCAACAATGACTTTGAACTCAGGAGAATGATTTGCAGAAATTTAAGGGGAGGGACAATCATTTAGAATGTGCATCACAGAATATGCACAGAAAGGCGGTGTTAGCAACAATACCCCAAGACAAACAGCACACCCACTTATTGGAATTTTATCATTACTTTCTCGGTCATGGCAATACTTAGAAATCTGGGAAACTAATTTGGGTCCAAGAGCTTTCCAGGTAGCTCAGATGGTAAAGAATTGACCCGCAATGCAGGAAACCCTGGTTCAATTCCTGTGTGAGGAAGTTCCCCTGGAGAAGGGACAGGCTACCCACTCAAGTATTCTTGGGCTTCCCTGTAAATAATCCACCTCCAATGCAGGAGACCTGGGTTCTGATCCCTGGGTTGGGAAGATCCCCTTGTGAAGGGCATGGCAACCCACTTCAGTATTTTTGCCTGGAGAATCCCCATGGACAGAGGAGCCTGGCGGGCTACAGTCCATAGGGTTGCAAAGAGTCAGACACAACTGAGCGGCTAAGCACAGCACAATTTTGTTCCAAAGTCAGTTATTACCTGCATTGTACCTGTTCATTTCCTGTTTATAAGTAAATTTCATAATGATGGAGTAGGGTGCCATTTCCTACTCTAGGGGATCTTCCAGACCCAGGGATTGAACCTGTGTCTCTTGCATCTCCTGCATTGGCAGGTGGATTCTTTATCGTCAAGGTCACCTGGGAAGTCCAATGATAACAGTGGACATTAAACTGCTGCAGTGGGACAAGGCACTGAGGAACACTGAAGGTTTCACACAGCGTGCGTTTTTTTAAAAATTTTTTGGCCATGCCATGTGACATAGTTCTCTGACCAGGGATCAAACCCAAAACCCCGGCAGTGGAAGCACAGAGTCTTAGCCACTGGACTGCCAGGGAAGTCCCCACACAGCACACTTCTCTCATTTTACTTTTCCTTTAAAAGCAACAGGTTTAGTGTAGAGTTCTTAGCACATCACATGTACCTACAGTCTCTCCCCAAAAATCTTTTTACAATGCCCTCTCTTTTATTCTGAGTTTTCATCTCTCCTCCTCATTTGTAGTGTAAATTCATTCAGAAAAAAAAAGGGGGGGGCGAGGAAAAAGCAACAAGATAAGTGAGGGAGAAAGAAAGGAAGGAATTAACAGTGAAAAGGAAAAAAGTTTCCCTTTCCATCAGATCAGGCATTTCCCCGCAGGCCAGCAACTGGATTTAAGAACGATCTGAGAATAGGTACTTTGATCATTAGGGCCCTGAGCTCTATAAACTGTTGGGTGATCTTCCTGGCTCAATAAAATCAAGGACGTGCCAGGGTTGTGTTTTGATGTGGAGATGGCTGAGAAAATAAATCCACCTAATGGAAAATTACAGAGGCGCTGCTCTTCCTTTGCATAAATGAGGAACTCAAACAATTTGGTTTTGAGGACGCTGCTGCACATTGTTCTAAAAAGTAGACACGGCTTTTGTTGTCTCGTTATGGGATGATAAATATTCATGCTGGTGAATTACCACGCACTAATGGCCCAATATCTGGCACACCTGTTGTGACCCGTCTCGAAAATAGCAGCGACAGTTTAGGATGACAACACTGGCAGGTGCTAATGATGGGATATTGTGACAAGCACAGAGGAGCAACAAACCTCCGGCTTCTGATTAATCCAAGGTTTCTCGAGTGAGCCCATCTCTCAGGTGCTCATCTTCAGAAACGCTTCCCATTTTTCAAGCCGGGAGAGATTTTGAAGCCACTTACATTAGCTCTCAGCAGAGTCATTCACGTTTCTGCATTCACGGGTCTCACACATATTCTGCGACTGTAGGGGTTACACGTTTGAGCTCTGGAGCCACGCCCTCTGAGTTCAGAGCCTTGGGGTGCCACATCCTAGCTGTTTGGGTGCCAGCATGTCACATAAGCCACCTGGCTCTTCTTTTGTGCTTTTTTACGAGACAGGGGCAGCCAGAGTATGAACCTTCATAGTAGGGAATATCAAGCTCCATGGCATTTACATTTGGGGCTAGATCTATGTGCGACTGAGGATGTTCTGTGCATCTCAGAATGTTGTGTCCAACATCCCTCACCTACACCCACTAAATGAGCACTCAGTCAGTTCAGTTCAGTCGGTCAGTCGTGTCTGACTCTTTGCGACCCCATGAATCGCAGCACACCAGGCCTTCCTGTCCATCACCAACTCCTGGAGTTCACTCAGACTCATGTCCATCGAGTCAGTGATGCCATCCAGCCATCTCAACCTCTGTCGTCCCCTTCTCCTCCTGCCCCCAATCCCTTTCAGCATCAGAGTCTTTGCCAATGAGTCAACTCTTCGCATGAGGTGGCCAAACTACTGGAGTTTCAGCTTCAGCATCATTCCTTCCAAAGAAATCCCAGGGCTGATCTCCTTCAGAATGGAATGGTTGGATCTCCTTGCAGTCCAAGGGACTCTCAAGAGTCTTCTCCAACACCACAGTTCAAAAACCATCAATTCTTCGGCACTCAGCTTTCTTCACAGTCCAACTCTCACATCCATACATGACCACTGGAAAAACCATAGCCTTGACCAGACAGACCTTTGTTGGCAAAGTAATGTCTCTGCTTTTCAATATGCTTTTCAATATGTTGGTCATAACTTTTCTTCCAAGGAGTAAGCATCTTTGAATTTCATGGCTGCAGTCACCATCTGCAGGATTTTGGAGCCCCAAAAAATAAAGTCTGACACTGTTTCCACTGTTTCCCCATCTATTTCCCATGAAGTGATGGGACCAGATGCCATGATCTTCGTTTTCTGAATGTTGAGTTTTAAGCTAATTTTTTCACTCCCCTCTTTCACCTTCGTCTCAAATAATAACAGTTTGACCAAGAATGCCCCATGTTCTTTTTACCAACTGCTAATAGGGTTAGACATTTTTTTTTTCTACAGGAAAAGGTCAATTTTTCAGCAACAACAAAATTTTAATCGTGTGGTTCACTGTCATTTTTCTCAATAATTTTTTCACAAAACAATATATAATCTTTTTTTCTTTCTCACAACTTTTATTGTCTCAAAAATTTTGATGCATCTGAGGCAAGGGTATTCAACGATGACTTTTCTTCCCAAACCACCAATTTTTCAAAAATCCATTTGTGAGAGCACCGTGCAAACCACCCAAAGAGACTCAACCAATGTCAGCCCCAAACTCCTGTAACCCAGGAGATGTGGGGAAACAGACTCGTAAGCATGCTAGGTTCCCACATTCAGGCTTCTGCCCAAGGAATCCAATTACTAGGCAGTTCTAAGGCATCTAAATCAGCGATCTGCATGTCCACTAACAGTCACAAAGTCAGAAGTACTGTTTAAAACCAACACTTTCTTCTAAAGAGAAATAAATGAGAACATATCCAAGTGAGTGTGAAACATCCGTTACATCCATTCCATTAATGTAGGTGAGTGTTCATCACAATGGGAATGCATTTCCTATTAATGGTCACAGTAAAAAAAAAAAAAAAAATTCAAGACATCAGTGAAAGTTTCCATTTGAGAACTCAGATCCAATAAACTGAGAAGAAAGACAATTTGAATTGGGTGCTGATTTAAGGGCACATGGTGATTTATGAGCATTGTGAACTAAATAAAGGCTATCCCCCCTCAACCAGAGAGAACCACCAAGCCTCTGTTTAAAGGCCAACATGGAAGAATGAAGTCCAGGAGACTGACCAGAGGGAATCCATGAATGCATTATTCTACCACAAAAGTTTATCAACGTTTTCCACATTAGTTCCATATATACACTCCTTCTTTTCTTGAGGACACAACCTCTCTCCATGAAGATTCAAGTTTTTACCTTGTAGAATATGGCAACTGCCTACTATTTGACCACTGTGACAGAATCATTTTTTGACTGTGCCATTAGGAAAAGATTTTAATCACTCCATCTGCAAATCAATCACCATTCAAGACTAGTAACCAACTGCTTATTTTATGCCAAGGAACACGAATACCATCCATAATAAAGGCTGAGAGCATACTGTAAGGTTAGACTCATCAAAGGTGACAGAACGGAAGATAATTTTCATTTGCTCATTTTTAGCTCATAAATAGCATCCTTATCCATTATTTATCAATTTTCCAATTTAATTAATGGTTCTGGTAATAATTGCATAATTTCTATGGCCATAGAAAAAGCAGCCTGCATGTAGATAATAGGGAATTTTAATATTTATGAAGTTCAAAGTTTTCTATAAATAGAGAAATTCAGAAATTATCACCAGATCTCAAATTATATTGGGAGATAGATGAATAATTAATAACCAAGGCATGCGTTCATCGGGAACACACCAAACAGAAGTAATAAATGTACACATCGCCACGTTGATCAAGCCATTCACACAAGGTGGCTCCTTTCTTGCGGTCACCTCTGGACACACGGCTCTCTAGAAGAAAACACAACTTTGCTTGGACCTCAGTTTAGGAAATGACAACCCACTCCAGTATTCTTGCCTGGGAAATCCCATGGGCAGAGGAGCCTGGTGGAGTACATCCTATGGGGTCAAAGATTCGGACAGGACTGAAGCAACTTAGTAGCAGCAGCACAAACAGGATTATTACCATCACTAACAGTAATTTGTGAACATAAGAGAGCAAAGCTGGCATCCTTGGAGTCTATCATGACCTACTGTCTCCTTTCCTTCTGACAGCAAATTCCTGATTTGTTCCTGGAAGGAGAGAACTGAATCAAGGAGCCAGCACTCTAGGCTGGGCAAAACACAGTGGGTTCTGATTCTCTGAGTTTCCTTCCTCCATTCATTCACGTGAAATTGGCACACATCGCCTTGCCTCTCTATTAGAAGAGGAGTCTCTAGGGAGCATGAATCCCTGTTATTTCCAGCTTGCTGCCTGGGGAGCAAAGTTACTCATGTCAAGAGAATGTCACTGGGCAGAGATGCGGGTTGGCTGTTGGAAGTTAAGTTGGAGCACACTGAAGAGGAAGAGCAAGGAGCCGCGGGCTCCTTGTGTGGTGGGCTTCCACACAGCTCCAGATGAGTCTCCAGAAAAACTGATCAAGTGATGACTATGGGTCAGTCCAGTCTCCAGGGAGGCGATTGTGGCTGCAGGTAAAATTCAGTTATGGGGCCAATGGTTTCATCATTCATACCTGCATAATGAAACCCCAATAACAACTCTGGAAATGGAGGCTCAGTGGTGCTTCCTGATTGGTGGACATTTCGGTGTACCAGGACAGTAATGCATCCAGTCTCCATGGAGACAGAAGCTTCTGTACCTGGGCCCCTCCCAAGTCTTGCCCATGTACACTTCATCTGGCTGTTTATTTGTATCATTTATAATAAAAGGTTGGCACTAGTGGTAAAGAATCAGCCTGCCAATGCAGGAGATGTAAAAGACACGAGTTCAATCCCTGGGTCGGGAAAATCCCCTTGAGGAGAGCATGACAATCCGGTCTAGTATTCTCGCCTGGCAAAGCCCATGGACAGAGGAGCCAGGAGGGCTACAGTGCATTGGGTGGCACAGAGTCAGACACGACTGAAGTGACTTAGCAAATAAAAGTACAGCACTTCCTCGAGTTCTGCAAGTTGTTTTTTAGCAAATAATTGAACCTGAATGGGGTGATGAGAAGTCCTGAATTTGGTCGGTGGGGCAGAAGTGTAGGTGGCCTGAGGACATTCAGAACTGTGGCTGGCATGTGAAGTGGGTTCAGTCTTATGTCGGACTTTGCCCATGACTTGTGGCATCTGTGCTAACTCCAGGTAGTAGCTGTTGGAACTGAACTGACCTTCCGTACACCTGGTCATGTCGGAGAAAAGGTGTCTAAGGGCAGGGGGACACTAGTAGCATCCCTGACAACAGCGTGAACCATCATTTCCCCTTCCATTAACATGCGTGCATATGTGCCAGGCATGCTCAGGCATTCAGTTGTGTCTGACTCTTTGTGACCCCGTGGATTGTAGCCCACCAGGCTCCTCTGTCCATGGGGTTCTCCAGGCAAGAACACTAGAGTGGGCTGCCATGCCCTCCTCCAGGGGATCTTCCTGACCCAGGGTTCAAACCCACATCTCCTGTGTCTCCTGCAATGACAGGTGGATTCTTTACTACTGTGTCATCTGGGAAGCCCCTCTATCAACACAGGAATGATAAAGGGGGTAATGACTACATTCTGGGGTTAATCAGCAGAGACTATTCAGATAGTACATGGTAAGCCCTTGCTGCTGCTGCTGCTAAGTTGCTTCAGTTGTGTCCGACTCTGGGCGACCCCATAGACAGCAGCCCTAGCCAGCCCCAAAACACTCAGTCAATGAGCCCTTTTATCCCCAGTTATGAGATGAGAAAACCGAGGCTCAGAGATGCTAGGATGTTTGCAGGATATGGCAGAACACGGCTGTTCCATCCCAGGGCAGGTCAGTTTTCACCCCCACAGTCTACCTCTCCTGTGAATACACTTTCCGCTGGTTCTTCACATCACATTCTGTTCCCTTCTCCAGGATCTTCCCAATCCAGGGATCGAACCCAAGTCTCCTGCATTTGCAGGCAGAGTCTTTACTGTCTCAGCCACCAGGGAAGCCCAAAAAAAGGCACTGCATGTGCGCTAAGTCACTGCAGTCATGTCCGACTCTTTGCGACCCTATGGACTGTAGCCCATAAGGCTCCTCTGTCCATGGAATTCTCCAGGTAAGATGATTGGAGTGGGTTGCCATGCCCTCCTCCAGGGGAGTTTCCTGACCTAGGGATTGAACCCATGTCTCTCCCTTATGTCTCCTGCATTGGCAGGCGGGTTCTTTACCATTCATGCCACCTGCGAAGCCCAACAAAAGGCACTAGAAGGTAATACAAATTTCTTTTGAACAGACACACAAGGTCCAACAAACCTCCCTGAGCATCCTTGTGCTTCCAAGTGCTTTGGTATGAATGGCAGTCCTTACACAAGGGCCTCAAAGAGATAAAACCTGGGGTCAAAGTGTCATTGGCATACAGCACAGGGAGGGCTGGCTTTGGATGATTTATTTTGTTGTACCTGCAAGAGCACATTTATATGTGCCAACAGACACACACAGACATATGATGCTTAAAAATCTAAACTGCACTAAAGAAAAAAGAAAGTTGTCAATTGGGTGATCCCAAAACCAACCCCAGGAATGTGAAACAAAGGCAGATTCCCAGAAGCAGGGCTTGTACTCCGCCCTCACCTTACAGAGGGCACAGCAGACCAGGAAGGAGGGACAGCAGCCAGCCTCTGGCAACGGCTGATTTCAGATGCTTCACAGGTGCTCACACCTTGTTTTTCTGAGCAGGATCAAATCCTAGGATTTTAAACCCAAACTCTCCAAGAGCACAGCCACGAGACTCTCAAGGACAAAATGATTATCTCAGATCTCCAGAAACTGAGCTATGTACCAAACAGCTCTGGGAAGGGAAGGGTCACTGGTGGATTTTGACTTCCCCTTGTCTTTGAAAGGATATAAATTTATTGCTGGCTTAAGACAGTGGTTTGTAGCTGGATGAATTCTAGTTAAAATCACAGACTCTCTCCTCTCAAGCAATCGTTTGGGGACCAAGTTATTTTGTTCATTCAAATTATTGCTTTTATAATTTTTGACATTTTGCAGATATTTTAAGTTGTGTGTCTTAGCTTAAAGCAAGTTTTTATTAAGGTAAAACATATATACTGAAAGTGCACAATTATAGAGACACTTTTAAATAGCATTCATATGCATCTTAACTTCTAAGTAGAAAATCAGTTTCTGGTTTTCTAGTTTCTACATGTCTGCTAAAATCTATCTTTGTTATAAAGCATTAATATAGTCAAAGCTATGGTTTTCCCAGTAGTCATGTACAGAGGTGAGAATTGGACCATAAAGAAGGCTGAGCATGGAAGAATTTTTGCTTTCGAAGTGTGATGCTGCAGATGACTCTTGAGAGTCCCTTGGACAGCAAGGAGATTAAATGAGCCAATCCTCAAGGAAATCAACCCTGAGTATTCATTGGAAGGACTGCTTCTGAAGCTGAAGCTCCAATACTTTGGCTATTTGCTTCGAAGAGCCAACTCATTGGAAAAGACCCTATGCTGGGAAAGATTGAGGGCAGGAGGAGAAGGGAGCAGCAGAGGATGAGAGGGCTGGATGGTATCACTGACTCAATGGACATGAATTTGAGCAAACTCCAGGAGATGGTGAAGGACAGTAGAACCTGGTGTGCTGCGGTCCATGGGGTCGCAGAGAGCTGGACATGACTTAGCGACTGAACAAGTAATATTGAAAGCAATGCATGATGAGATACCCATGAATTCATTCATGTATTCAAACCATGGATACTTATGGAGTACCAAACATGTGCCTGGCAGTGATGTACATCAGTGAATAAAACAGAAACGGTCCCTATCTTCAGGGCACCTACAGAGAGTGGAGTACAAACACACCAAAAGGAAACAGTAACATAAATATGTACACAGTGATTAACTGTGACAAGAGCGACAAAGGAAAGATACAGGGTGTGAGGACACAGAATGGCAGGATGATGGGTTACGTTTAGGGGTGAAACCAATTAAAATGCAAACACAAAGCAAGGTCATTTCCTAGGTGCCCCTGTCTCTTAGCTGTGAATTCAGTCTCTCCAGCACCTCATCCTTGTGTGGTGGGAACTTGCTACAGCCTCCACGAAGGGTGGGCTTGTAAATATCTGAGACAGATATCCGAGAAAGAGAAACTGGCTTTGCAGTCCAAGCATGGTATACAACACATTGAAACTCTCAGGTGCAGACCCTATATTCCTTCCATTTCAAAACCTATGAACGGTGAAAGGATCTGCCTGCCATAACATGATGAGAGAGAAAAGGTCCTGGTCTGCGAAAAGATGAGCTAGGAGACCTGCTGAATTAAAACCTAGAGCTTATCTTGATGGGGAATCCAGTGCATTAAAAACGTACTCCAGCACCACAACTGCTGCGCCAATGCTCTAGAGCCCGGGGGCTGAAGGTACCGAGCTCCAGTGCCACAACTGTTACTGAAGTCCGTGCACCTAGAGCCTGTGCTCTGCAACAAGAGAAGCCACTGCAACGGGAAGCCCGCACACCACAACTAGAGCAAGCCCACAGGCAGGAACGAAGACCCAGTGCAGCCACAAACAAATAAATGCATACATAAAAAATTATAGGAAATAATAACACCGAGATCTGGGATATTGAACACAGAGTAGGTCAGATACAGCCCACTACATAATTAAAAGTACCCTTCTTATTCCTTAAGACATATCCATTTTGGGTTCGTGGACGGCACTCTCTAGAATGAAGTGTTTCTCTTTTCAGGGCTGTATTCCCAAAAGCTGGTGTCTACATATATGGACCACCTACATGGTGTGAGGATCTCTGACTTATTTTATTTCCTGTGTGCACCCACACACACACGGGTGGGTCCTACTGGGATGAAATTCTTACTTTAATCTGGTACTTTTCCTTCAAGACCCCTTTAATTCATTCAAAATGTATTTGTTTAATGCAAGTCCCTCCTGAGAGCTGTAAGTCAAATCCATGATGGCTCATTTCCAGCTGTTCCCCCAGTTCTTGGGAGGGGACACAATGCTGTCTCCCCAGCTCTCGCTTGCTCGTCCTCTCTCTCTCCTTCTCTGTAGGGGTGGGCTTTGTTGCTATTGTTCTGTCGCTCAGTCATGTCCAACTCTTTAAAATCCCATGGACTGCAGCATGCCAGACTCTTCTAGAAGTCCTTCACTATCTCTAGAAGTTTGCTCAAATTCATGTCCATTGAGTCAGTGATGCCATCCAACCATCTCATCCTCTGTTGTCCCCTTCTCCTTCCCTCAATCTTTCCCAGCATCAGGGTCTTTTCCAATGAGTCGGATCTTTGCATCAGGTGGCCAAAGTATTGAAGCTTCATAGATATACATAAAGATAAATTTGCAAGTATTGTTTAGTCTCTTAAGTCGTGTCTGACTCTTGTGACCCCATGGACTGTAGCCCTCCAGGCTCCTCTGTCCATGGAACTCCCCAGCAAAGAATATTGCAGTGGGTTGTCATTTCCTTCTCCAAAGTATAGGTATAGATATAAACATATTACCATAGAGATGTAGAGACTTGGATTAGATATGAACATTTAAATGAGGGCTTCCCAGGGTGGAGCAGTGATTAAAAAAAAAAAAAAAAAACCTGCCTACCAATGCAGGAGATACAAGAGATTCAGATTTGATTCCTGGGTCAGGAAGATCCCATGGAATAGGAAATGGCAACCCACTCCTGTATCCTTGCCTGGGAAATACCATGGACAGAAGAGCTTGGCAGGCTGCAGTCCATAGGGTTGCAAAGAGTTGAATGCAATAAAGGCACAGATATATAACAGTATAGCTATGGACACAGATGTACATATAGATACAGAAATAAAGGTATAGAGACAGACATAGAATATAGAGACATTCTGCTAGACACCGATGTATAGACACACAGACAGACAGATATATGGGTACTATTTGCTGAGTAAATGGATAGCTCCTGGCCACTTCGCTTATGTACTGATCTTAACCATTCCCCATCAATGATACCCCATCACAACACCACGTGTTTGTGGACCACTCATCATTTCCCTAACCACTCTCAAAGCAGGTTACTTTATTTGGACCTCAGCAGTCCACCGATGTTCACAATCTGAACAGGCATTCTAGCGCCCAATTCAATGATGAGAAGCAGAGCTTCTGTTCTGCCCACAGTCACATGGACGGTAGGTGGATCAGCCACTGGATAAACACAAAACAGTTAATTTCAAGTCACGGTTATATCCTTCACTCCTAACATCAATCGGCCCATTCAAGTTTTTCTGCCCCAAATTGTTCCTGACCTCACAGAGAAACGTAGCCTTTCAAACACCCTTTCCAATAATGCACTCCCAGAAGGATGTATGTTCAGAATTGTCAATCTACAGCATCATTTTCTGACCCATCCACGACTTGGCTTAGGATGGGGACAGGATGAGCTCTTCAAAATTCTATTACCGTGGAGGTGCCAAGTATCAATAATGTGCTTTAAAAGGAAAAAAAAAAAAACTGAATTTCCAGAAATAGTTCAGCAAATGGAGAAAAGAGAAGGAATTGACCTTCAAATAACCCTACAAGTATTATATATTTCCCTTCCACAGGCAAGAATTATGCTTCATCCATTTTGTTGTTAAGCAAATAACATCACAGCATTAACAACTTCTGTGTTTGTCTAAATTTTATGTTTCTTTTGGCAGAGTGCAATGCTGCGTACACAGCTTCTGAACAAGCTTCATCTTCTGTGCAGGGAGAGGCCCCTACAGTTGAATTACATGAAGGAGCAATGGCGGTGAAAGACTTTGAATCCCTAGGAGATGAAAGGTTGCATAAAATTCATGGTTGTTGCCACAGTAAAGAGAATCTGAGACAGTGAAAGAAATGCTATGAGAACTGACCATTCTACTGCACAATTGATCATTCTAACAAGCTTGAGATTGCATGATGCCATCTTGCAAAATACACGGTCCTGTGTCACCACCTTAGGAAAAGTCGAAGAGGCATCCATTGCTGGGCTCTGTGTATTCTACACGACACGCAAGAGGCATCAGCTGTCACCCCGAGGGAGCAGTCTCTCCAGATAATGCTGAATCCTTGGTTCGCCTGGCTTTTCACTCTCCTAAACACAGAATCTGTGCATCCAAGGTGTAGATAACCTTGGGCACATATGGTGCATCATTCTTGTGCACATTCAGTTTTAGTCTGTAGAAAGTGGTTAAACAATGACACTTTATAATAAAGGCAGCTGGCCTCCCTGATATATGAGGCTCATGGATCATTATTAAATAAATCCCTATAACTACTAGAATTACTGGAGCATCTGTAACAGTAGTTCTGGCAAAAGGGCCAGACCCCAAGTCAATGACTTGCTCTTCTGTGGCATGATAGCTTGCCTTTTAGAGTGGAAGAAAGTGAAAGTCGCTCAGTTGTGACCCCATGGATTATATAATCCATGGAATTCTCCAGGCCAGAATACTGGAGTGGAGTTCCCTCATCCAGGGCATCTTCCCAACCCAGGGATTGAACCCAATCTCCTGCACTGCAGGCAGATTCTTTACCAGCTGAGCCACCACAGGGAAGCCTTTCAGAGGGTCCACTCTAATTTGATTCTAGTGTTAGATACCACTTGTTGGTGTTCAGTCGCTAAGTCGTATCTGACTCTTTGTGATTCCATGAACCGTAGTCCACCAGGCTCCTCTGTCCATGGGATTTCCCATGAAAGAATGCTTGGGTGGGTTGCCATCTCCTCCTCCAGGGGATCTTCCCAACCCAGGGATCAAACCTGTATCTCCTGCATTGTCAGGTGGATTCCTTACTGCTGAGCCACCGAGGAAGGCTGTTAGCTACCACGACCCACATCAATATCTGGTTTTCCTTTCCTTTCTGGTAACAGGAAACTTGAACTCCAGATCTTCTGTGTTGGGTGGGGCCATGTTACAAGTCCTGACCAGTAAGCTTCACTTGTAACTGAAGCACAAAGGAAGTCGTGCATCCCAGATGACACAGCTACAAGAGAGGAGCATGAATCTCTGAGGCACTATTTGTAGGACAGCCCTTCCCAACCCAGGCTTCCCAGGTGGCTCAGTTGGTAAAGAATACACTTTCCAATGCAAGAGAAATGGGTTCGATTTCTGGGTCAGGAAGATCCCCTGGAGAAGGGCAGGGCAACCCACTCCAGTATTCTTTCCAGGAAAACCCCATGGACAGAGGAGCCTGGTGGGCTATAGTCCATGGGATTGCAAACACTTCCTGACTTGCACTGGACATAATAAACAACTCTGTCATATGAAGCTACTGAGATCTGAGAGTCGATCTACTTCTGCAGCTTACTGATTCTCCGAGTCCAATTCTCCAAAGGATTCATGGCTCAGCCTCAAAATACCTTCAAAACGCAATGAAAACCCAGCCATTTGCTCTTGTGTGATTGGATAGCAGATACATCAGAGGAGTCTTAATAGCATTTATAAACATGATAAATATGTTTGTGTTATCAAGCAGATTGGAAGATTTAAAACAAGTTTCATAGTGAAATAGGAATACCAGACTCACCCAAAGCCTTTTAATCACTCTGTTATGCAAGCATAAATATTTAGCAGTTCAATTATGCCTGGTCTCAGCACTCTTCCCATAGAATTCACATGAGGTTATATAAAGAGAGTAGGAATAAAGAAAGTTACTTCGGGGTGGGGGTTCCCCCCTTGTTGAGTCGCTGAGTCGTGTCCAACTCTTTGTGACCCCCAAGGGCTGCAGCCCACCAGGCTCCTCTACCCACAGGACCCTTTGCCAGTTCTTAATTCCCCCAACCTAAGATGGCCAGGCTTCTTCCTTTCAAAGAAGGAATAATCTAAGGATTAGGTGTTCTGAGAGCTGTCTTCCGACAATCACCCTTCAAGTTGCCCTCAGTTTCTGGTGAAATTTGCTCTTCTCTGAGGCAATGTGAAACTCTTAGCACAGCTAAGATGTCCAGCTCAGGAAAGAAGCTGCGAAAAGGTTACAGCGACCAATCACCCCAGTTTTCTGAGTCCTCTTTCAGTTTTATCACCGAAGACCCCATATCTCTGAAAACTCTTCACTACCCAGTAAACGAGGGCCACGGGTCACCCTAAAAAATGGGGAAGGAGAAGTATCACATGCCAACAACCCATTCTGTTCTGAAATGTTGCTGAGTAGGTAATCCACCTGGTCACTTCCTTTACCAACCCTTTTTTTATTTCCTTTAATTTTTTGAAAACAGTGTTTGATGTGGACCATTTTAAAAGTCTTTATTGAATTTGTTATCATATTGTTTCTGTTTACATTTCTTTTTTTATTTTTCGGCCTTGAGTCATGTGGGGTCCTGGGGCTTCCCTGGTGGCTCAGACGGTAAAGAATCTGCCTGCTAATGCAGGAGATGCAGGTTTCATCCCTGGGTGAGAAAGATCCCCGGGAGAAGGAAATAGCTACCCACTCCAGTATTCCTGCCTGGAGAATTCCATGGACAGAGGAGCTTGGAGGGCTAAGTCCCTGGGGTTGCAAAGGGTTGGATAGGACTGAGCAATTGAACAACAGCAGCCAGCAACTAGAGTATAAGATCTCTGTTAAAAGGGAGTAGATATATGTGTATGTACGGCTGATTCATTTAGCTATACACTGGAAACTTAACACTGAACTTAAAACTGAAACTTTAACATAACACTGTAAAGCAATGCTATGCTAATAAAAAATAATTTTAAAAAACAATTTCCTGCTCTCAGTCCCTTTCAGTACCCCAGCTCTCAGCTTTTAACACCTGAACCTCTGACCCATAAATTAAATAAATAAATCAACGAGCAAGCAAATAAACAGAAATTGAGAAGGCAAAGGTGGATCATTTTAAAATGCCATGTATTAAAGCACACAAAGCATGTCTCCTGAAGCTTTGATTAGCCTTTGTATTTCAGCTCACTGCTTCAATCACAATTATACCTGGGTACAGCTACATTCTTCTCACATGTACTTTAGGTTCTAGAATGGATATGCAAAAAGAACTGGCTACAATTGGAGTGGAAAGCAGAAACCCAACAAAGAAAGAAGCAATAATGTTCAATACTGAAAATACATAGATATCTGCAAATGATTGCAAGCTAACATGTTATTCAAACCACGTTATTCAGATGCATGGAATCTATGCAGAATTAAGGGGTGTGTGTGTCTATGTAAGTATTGTACAGACAGTGGGAGGAGGCAGCAGAGGACAGCAACCCCGTATAAACGTACAGATCAAGGACACACTGGAAACCACCAGGCAGTAAGCAGTACTTAGCTTTTCTTTGGGTGTATTTGGAGAAAAAGACTATATTTAATATTTCAACCATCCTTCAGTAGACATGGACTGAATTCCAATGAAATTCCTTTAAAAAAAATAAAGAAAAGTTAAAGGAGAACAAATCTGTTGGTTTTTGTTTGGCTTGGAAAAGAATTAACCTACATATCCATGCTCATTTCATTTTCTCCCTGTGAGATACAAAAGGAGAAGATATCGCTCATCAACCTTGTGTTCCCTCCTGGGAAGCCTCCTTAAGCTCATTCTGCCCCAGTGACCAGTGGTTGGGGATGAAGGTCAGATTTCTTTCTAAATCCCAGATTCACTGTGGATGCGGTATAAATGGGCCCTTGTGGAATTAATGGGTGGACGGCCTTTCTTCAGGAGGGAAACCAGAAGCACGTGTTTTTTTTGTGGCCTTCTCCCATGCCACCTCACCCCTCCCATTTTCCTCCTTGCCCCGCCGGGCAGAGGCACAGTGGATGCGGCCAGGGTCACGTGTTTACAGAGTTGGATAACCTGGCTCTGATTCTGTGGGTTCCTCACCTCTTTGAGTATTTTTTCTTCTTATCAGTAAAGTAGGAACAGTAGCATCACCCTTAATGAAGAAATTAATATTCAAAATAAAGAACTCATACACCTCAACAACAAACAAACAATCCAATTTTTAAACTGGGTAGAGAATCTGAATAGATATTTTTCCAGAGAAAAACCTACATATGGCCAACAGGAACACGAAAAGATGTTCAGCATCACTAATTATCAGGGAAATGCAAATTAAAAACAGAACTAGATATCACCTCACACCTGTTAAAATAGCTGTTACTGAAAAGACAAGGAATACAAGCGTTGGAAATAATGTGGAATAAAGGAAATCTGTATTCACTGTTGGTGGAACTATAAATTGGTGTAGCCACTTGGAAACAGGAGGTTCCTCAAAAAATGAAAAGAACGAACATATGACCCCACTGCACCAATTCTGAGCATTTAGTCAAAGAACAAGAAAACACAAATTCAAAAAGATATATGCACCCCTGTGGACGGAGGAGCCTTGTAGGCTACAGTTCAAGGGGTTGCAAAGAGTCAGACACAACTGAGTGACTTCACTTTCTTTCTTTCTTTTCTTTATGTTTGTGGCAGCATTATTTGCAATAGCCAAGATATAGAAACAACCTGCGTGTCCATTCATCAAGGGGTGAATAGATAAAGAAGATGTGGTGTGTATATATACACCCACACATACACAACCTTAATTTTGGCATGTTGTCTGTCACTGTCATTCAATTCAAAATAAAATTTCCCCTATGATATCTTCTTTAGTCCAAGACTCATTCTGAGGTGTGTTATGCAATTCCCCAAAATTGAGGACTTTTCTAGATATATTATTATTACTAACTCCTAATTGAACTCATTATTGTCAGAAAATACACCCAGTAATTTTTCAAAGTTGAAACTGATTAAGTTCTTGGGAGAATATTTCATGTCCACTTGAAAAGTGTGTATATTCTCCAGTTGCTGGGTATGAAAGCCATTAATATAGCTGTTTCTGTGCTTGCTATGTTTACAGTCTATGGTTTTTTTTCTGTTCTTTTATTTCATGTGTTTCTGTGTTTTGTATTTAAAGTGGGCTTTTTGTACATAGCATATAGCTGTCTCTTTAAAAAAAAAAAAAAACAGTCTGAGAAGACTCTTTTTTTAATTTGAATCTTTAGTCCATTTATATTTAGTATAGGTATTGGTATAGTCAGACACGACCGAAGCAACTTAGCAGTAGAAGCAGCAGCAGCAGCATTGATATAGTTGAACTTAGTTTTATATTTGCTTTTTGTTTCTATTTGTCCTTTATTTTTGCTGTTGTTGCTTTGTCATTGTTTCTTTATTTCTCCTTTTCAATTTTCTTTGGGGTTAACTAAAATGTATATTATTCCATTTTTTTTCTCTTCTACCTTTCAAACTATACACGTTTTTATTATATTAGTAGTTGCTCTGGAAATTAAATACATATCCTAACACAGCATAGTCTACTTAGCATTAAAACTACACTACTTCTTGTAAAGTGTAAGAAGATTTCAACAACGTAGATTTAACCTCTTCATCCTTTGTGTCTCTGTATGTCATAACGCAGAGGGTTGGACACGACTGAGCGACTGATCTGATCCGATCTGATGTCATAACCACCTCCCCCCACCAAAATAAACAGTGATATCGTTCTCCTTTAAACAGTTACATGTATTTTCAAAAATAACAAAAGAAATATTATGGCCTTTTATACTTATCCACATACATATCATGTTCAGTGCTCTTCATTCTTGTCATTAAATATAAGTTCACTTGGGTCATTTCTTTTCAGCCTTAAGATTCTCCTTACATATTTCCTATAGTACAGGTCTCCTGTTGATGAAGCCTCTGGTTTTATAAAAAAACAAACAAACAAACCAAGTGCCTTTATATCATCTTCTGTGAAGGATGCCCTTTAGAATTCCAGGTCAGCAGATTTATTTCTTACTTAATTATTCAAAGTTTCATCCTATTTTCTTCTTGCCTTGAGTGTTTCTGATGAGAAGTTGACCATTAGTAGCGTTGTTATTAAGCTTCTTATACTTAATGACTGCTTTCAAGATTTTTAAAAATCTTTTGCCCTCATCACCATTACCATGATATGGATGCTAAAATAATACTAGCTGTGGTTTTCTTCATATTTGCCCTGCTTGAGATTTCCTGAGCTTCTTGAATTTAACTTTGAATTATTTCACCAAATTTGGGGAAATTTCAACTATTTTACACATCATTTGTCCTTCTTCTTTCTGGGACTCCAATTACCTATAGGCTATACCACTAGATACTGTTCCACAGGCCACTGGTCTGTTAATAATTTAATCACATTTCTCTGTTCCCTGGACTGAACATTTTACAGTAATCTTTATTATGTTCACCAAACTATTGTGCTACTGTCTCCATTTTGCTACTAAACCCAACTAGCAAAGCTTTTATTTCAAAAAATTTATTTTTAAATCTAAAATTTTCATTTTTGTATGACCGTATTTCTTTAAATTCTTACTCAAAGTTACAATACCTGTTTCAAAGTCCTTATCTGCTCATTCCAACATCACGGTTATGTAGGTTTTAACTACTATTTTCTCATGATCATGGGTTATATTTTTCTATTTCTTTTCACCTCTAGTAATTTTTATTTTTAAATTTTATTTATACAGGACACTAAATCTCTAAAATGTAAGGGGAAGACCAAGATAACCATGCAAAGGCCACAAGGTAGAAAGCTATGGAGTCATTAATGCTATACTTTAAACAGAATAACATGACTATATTATAAAATGCAGGGATAAAAGACAAAGAAGAACTATAACTCAGAGTTTCTATTTGACATTGGGGAAGTTTGAATTTTTAAATTCTACTCTGTTGGAACGTCCCATCATTTCCATGATAAAAGTGCATTAGTTTAATACTCAGAATATTTTATTTCCTTTGACAAAAATAATATCTTGTCTTCATTCCAATTCTTCTGTGATCCTTAGGAAATCATTCATCTCTATGTGTTGTCTGGATATCACTTAGGAGACTTTCCTGTAGAATGATCAGTATCTCTCAGATCAGAAGCCCTCTGCCAAAATATTGCCTGTACCACTTAACCAACCAAACGGCTATTGACTGGTCATTTAATTTCTCTGAGACTCAATTTTCTATCTCTGCATCAGTAGCAATCATATTTCTTTGAGAAAAGACCCAATGTAGCAAGAGTGTAGCTGGTTTTAAATAGGAACACAGGTAATCGAAGTGGTAGTAATCTTGCAATGATAACCAGTTTTAGGACTTTTAAATGGATAGTTTCTCAACTAACCTGATCTTCCTGCTAATGATATGTGGGCCATTAGGCCTCTTCAGGGGATCCTGGCTGAGCCATTTTGGTTTACAGGCATTTGGCTAATGACCTAATCCCAGAGGACTGGCAGAGCATGTTTTATTTTCTGGTACCTAGTTGTTTATCCTGGAAAGTTACTTTGAAATGTCTTAACAGCATCTATTCTCCTGTTCTTGCTCTTTTACTTTGCATACTTTCTCATCCTTTCAGAATCACAAAGAAACAACTTTCCCCATTGCTATTTAGGGGGGAGAATTTGGGGTTTTTTGAGAGAAGCAATATTATTTCTTCCCCCACTCTCAGCCACAGCCGAGTGCCTGTAGTTCAGTTCAGTAAGTTCTCTTTTATTCACCCACATCAATAAATTCCTCTTAAAAAAAAACACACAAAATAGTTTCCACTCAAAGCCTTTATCTGTTGATCTCAGCACTTCAGAAACTAATTAATCTTCACTCTATGATTGCATCAGCATTATCCCTTTTGTTTTCAGATGAGCAAACACTATGAAATTTAGCAGATTGCTCAAGGTCAAATAGAGTCAGAATCTGAGCCCGATTTGAACTCAGAATCCCATGTTTTCAAGGTTGGGGATGGAAACACAAGAAGGTGAAAAAAAGTGTAATGTTGAGAGTTCCTGACACACCTCGCCATGCCTGCCTGCATCTCACGATGTTACTATACCTATTGCTAATAGGGAGTGACATGGAGTATCCTCTTATAAATAGTTTCCAAAATGAAGTCGTTCCTCAAGATTCTTGATGGAAACATTGCAGGCTATCCCTCCTCTTTTGTTTCTTCCTTCCCAGTATGAGGTGATCACAATTTGCAGCTTGCCTGGGACAGTTACCAGGCCCATAAACCAGCTTTCTGGCATAGTGATGAAAACAAACCTCCCTTTCCTCTCAAGACTGCTGCAGTTAAGACAAGCAGTCAACTGGTCACCTTGCTGATGAAACATTTAGACCACTGGCATAACATGATGAGGCTGGTAAAAACACAGCCAGTCCCCTCTCCCAAGCCAAAATCCAGGAAAGAACACAGTACTGTGTGTCCAAAGAAACAGTGAGCAGAGACCAGGTGGGATGGTGAAGCAGGAAAAGTTGGAAAGAAATGAGTAGTGGGAGCTTGGCAGAAGCAGTGATTCTGAGAAAGGGGAGATTCCCAAAAGGGAACTGGGAAGGGTGTGGGGCTTTTGGTGGGTCCTCAAGTATTTGAAACTGTGGTGCTGGAGAAGACACTGGAGAGCCCCTTGGACTGCAAGGAGATCAAACCAATCAATCCTCAAGGTAATCAACCTCAAATATTCACTGGAAGGACTGATGCTGAAGCTGAAGCTCCAATACTCTGGCCACCCAATCCAAATAGCCAATTCATTTGAAATGACCCTGATGCTGGGAAAGATTGAAGGCAAAAGGAGTAGGGGGTGGCAGGGGATGAGATGGTTGGATAGCATCACAGACTCAATGGGCATGAATTTGAGCAAACTCCTGGAGATAGTGGAGGACAGAGGATCCTGGCGTGCTGCAGTCCTGGGGGTCGCAAAGAGTCAGACACGACGTGGCTACCTAACACCACCAACACCAAGGGTTTGGATACATGGAGGTGAGTACCCAAGCATCAGCAAAGGTCTCTTGTTCCACGACAGCACAGAATTAGCAGAGCAGTTCCTTTTTAAATGAATTGGGCAAGTTTAATTATGAGCCTCCCAATAACACCCACAAGGTCCCACAGATAACTAGATCTTTCTTATACTGCAAGCTTTCATAAACTTCACAATGAATGTCCATATAATAGGTGGACAGTCATAGATTCCATCCCCACACCCATAAACAGCTGTGATTGAATTTCTCAAAACTCTGGGGATTGGATCCTCAGAACCTTTTATTTAGGAAAATAAAATAATGTGACATTTTCTGTGACTACATATGGTAGGTTAAACTCAGACCAAGTCCACCAGTCAAAAAGCAAACAGCTTTTGGCTGCAAACTATACCTATTGCTAAAAGTTCTCAAACACACATTTCAAAGAATATACAAAAGAGACAGAGTGCTCAACCGACTCAAGTGGCCCTGCTTGGTTTTGTCCCGGTCCACTGATCAACATCCCTTCAAGACAAAAGACAGGACCGTACGCCTGATTTAGTGAGCATCTTGAAACAAGCAATTATGAAAGACTTCAGTCCATTGTTCTTCCGTGGCAGAAGAGGGTGGGGCTGATGGTTTATCCCTCATCTAGTGTTCCATCAGATAAAAATACGCCCGTGACGTGTAACTTCAATTGTGCATATGGTTTACTAAACTGTAAACGATTAATTTATTATCCAATTTTCTTGTCAATTTGAGAGATGTTTTTTAATCCCTGCAAAGGAAGGAGGGAATTTAACATACCATCTAGTTTCTCAAGGTCCCAGTCTGGAGGGCCCCCAAATATTTATGGAAGGCCATCTACTCTGAGTCGCTGTCTGCATCTCATTAAGGTGGGTGGGGGTAGGAGTCTCTGAGTTCCCGAGGGACGTTTCCACAATGCAGAGAGTGAAGCCACGGGGACATCACCATAGTCTATCATATTCCATTAGGACCCTAACGTGCGTGCTAAGTCGCTTCAGTCATATCCGACTCTTTGAGACCCCATGGACTGTAGCCTGCCAGGCTCCCCTGTCCATGAGATTCTCCAGGCAAGAATATTGGAGTGGGTTGCCATGCCCTACTCCAGGGGATCTTCCCAACCCAGGTATTCAACCAGCATCTCTTATGTCTCTTACACTGGCAGGAGGGTTCTTTACTTCTAGTGCCACCTGGGAAATCCCCTCAAACTTCGTGCTGCTGCTGCTGCTGCTGCAAAGTCACTTCAGTCATGTCTGACTCTGTGCGACCCCACAGACGGCAGCCCACCAGGCTCCCCCGTCCCTGGGATTCTCCAGGCAAGAACACTGGAGTGGGTTGCCATTTCCCTCTGCAATGCATGAAAGTGAAAAGTGAAAGTGAACTCGCTCAGTCGTGTCTGACTCTTAGCGACCCCACAGACTGCAGCCCACCAGGTTCCTCCATCCATAGGATTTTCCAGGCAAGAGTACTGGAGTGGGGTGCCATTGCCTTCTCCGTTCAAACTGTATAGAATATGGTAAAATTTAGCTTTAACTTTCTAGCTTTGCATTTACACAAATGGAAACATTAATTTTTTGCTCCTGAGGTTCAAATGAACAAACTACAATTGGCTACCTCTCAGTTTCTTGGTGAAACCATATTACTATTTTTTTTTTTTTTTTGGTAAATTTTACTTATTTGGCTGTGTAGGGTCTTAGTTGCATCATGCGGGATCTTTCGTTGCAGCACATGGACTCTAGTTGAGGCACTTGGGCTTAGCTGCTCCTTTGCATGTGAGATCTTCGTTCTCTGACCTGGGATCAAACCCACTTCCCCTGCATTGCAAGGTGTACTCTTAACCACTGGACCACCAGGGAAGCCCCCCATATTACTATTACTAAATTATAAGCGCTGATGTACTTAAGATACTCTATGATCCAGAAAACAATTACCTAGAAATACTGTGCTACTCTCCTTACAGCACATGTTTCTTTTGAAATTCAATAGAAACAAAATAAGACTCTGTCTTCTTTTAAGTTAAGACACTTGCAAAATATCTTAAAACACAGCCTCGCCAGCAGAAGGCTGCTCTGCCCCACAAATTTAGAAAATAGCCTTTTCAAAGACAACAATTTGGAGGCTGTTTCCCTCTTAAGACGTAGGACAGAGTCACTCTGGGTATAATTTTCCTTGACCAAAGTATAAAACATTGAAAAAGGCTTCTATGGCTTCTCTCCATAAAGCAGGAATCTGAGCTCCTTCTCCACTTAGAAAATCCTACTCATACTTCTAAAGTTTTGCAGCCTCTGAGCTGCTTCCTGTGACTTTCCCTGAAAGAATGATCCAGTCTCTCCTCCACTCTGCCATATGCTGAACATACATTTATTAGAGTGCATTGCAATGAGAGCAATGTATATATTTGTTTTCCCTCACTCCAGTGTGAGCACCTCAAAGAAGGGAGAGGTGTCGGATTTGTTATTTAAAAAGGTATCTAGGAATTCTCTTTCATCTTCGCCCTGCTGGTCGGGTCCATCCAGTTCATAAATAAGTTCTGCCTACTTCACCCACCACACACTTGCCCATGGGACTTTGTTTCCATGGCTATTCCCTCTCATCACAGCACCATAACCTCTCACTGGGATCATGATTATTTTTTTTTCCTTCTGCTTTTGCCCTTCTACCATCCCTTGGTTCAGAAGAGATGGAGCAATCTTTGAAAAGTCGTAAATCAAATCATGCTAACCTCCTGTTTAAGATGTTCAGTGAATTTCCATGGGACCCAGAATCAAATGCAAACGTCTCAGAGGCTTGCAAATCCAACCTAAGTGGTTCTCGACAGAAAGAGACCTTGCTGAGCCTGGAGGGGACTCGTGACGACGTCCGGGGACAACTTGTGGTTGTCACAGCTGGAGGAGGGTAGGGCCCTGGTATCTAGTGGGCGGAAGTCAAACATCCTTCCATACATCCTGCAGTGCACAGGACGGCTCCACATGCAAGAACTGTCCAGCCCCAAATGCCAGCAGCGTTGAGGCTGAGAAACTCTACTTCCTGGACTGGCTGCCCACTTCCCTCCCCACCTGCATCTGATGCTGCCCTCCTACCACCAGCCAAACCCACCACACTTGCTCCTTCTTGGTTCCAGCGAGCTTCCAGTGAGCTCACCCCCACCCCACAGTCTTTGTGCTAATTCTGCCTTCAGACTGAAGTGCTTGGCTTGATATTTACATGGTTGGCTCAGTGGTAAAGAGCCTGGCTGGTTCAATCCCTGGGTCAGGAAGATTCCCCTGGAGACGGAAATGGCAACCCACTCCAGCATTCTTGTTTGGAGAATCCCATGGCCAGAGGAGCCTGGCAGGCTACAGTCCATGGGGTCACAAAGAGTCGGACACAATTGAATGACCGTGTTATGTGGATTTCAGCTTAAACGTTCTCTCTTAGTAAAAGCTACTTTTAACCCCCATGCTTAGAAACCCATCGAGCCCCTTACTGTCACATGAACTGAGGTTAATCCATAGTTTATTTTTATTTCCTTTAAATCACAATTTAAATCATAACCACCTGTTTCTTACATATTTATTTATTTCAATCACCCAGTAAATTAAACCAGGGGTCCCCAACCTCCAGGATCTAAAGCCTGATGATCTGAGGTGGAGCTGATGCAATAATAATAGAAATAAAGTGCACAATAAATGTAATTCACTTGAATCATCCCCAAAACCATCCCCCACTCAACTGCCAGTAGAAAAGTTGTCTTTCACAAAACCGGTCACTGGTGCCAAAAAGGTTGGGGACGGCTGAATTAAATATTCCCTGAGGGTGGCGGCCTTCTCTATTTTGTTCTAGAAAGTAACCCAGTGCCTGGGCATATTCCAATCACTCAATACATTTTTTTCAAAAATCAACAAATACATTTATAAATGATTTTCTCAAAGTAAGACACAAGGTCTCTGCCCTGTCCGTCAGGTCAATGTTATTACCACAGCTTCACTCAAGTTCAGAACTTGCGTTGGGAGGGGCGGGCTTTGACTTTCCACCTCTGAACCAGGGAATAATTAGAAGGGCACCTCTAAGAGCTAAGTGGAAAGACTTCGGTTTATGGATATGCAAATTCATCTAATACATACGCGTAAACAGGAACACTAATGGACACAAGCATAAACTGCCCATGATTAAGGCAAACCTTCTAATTAATAGATTAGTGTCCACATAAAGGGTAAGGGAGGAGACAGTGTTCTCAGCTTGGACTGTTCCCATATATCCCTCACTTCACAGTCATGAGAAGACGGAAAGATGGAATTCCTGACCTAAAGCAATTCAGCCCAAAACACGCACCCTGCCTGGTCATCCAAAGGGTAACGAATCATCCCCGGGGCACATTTCCCAGCATCACTGTATTTCTTCCAGAAATGTGGAGATGGTGACTCAGTCCCTGGGAGTCGCTGGAAGAGGTACAATCACAAGATCCCAAAGCAGCATCAATTTTTATTACAAGCCTGACTGGTCCACGCGCTGATTCCTCCCGGGGGCAGCCTCATGCTCCAGGTCTCTGTGCCTTCTGGCCCACAGTCGTTTGTTTGGCAGCTGCGACCTGAGCTGAATGTCCGAGCAGGGTGACCGTCAGAGATGGGTTCATAGAAACATCTATCTTGTGTCTACTCCCATCCTTCAATCTTGTTTTTGCCGTTGTTTAATCACTAAGTCGTGTCTGACTCTTCTGCCACCTCCTGGATGGTAACCTGCCAGGCTCCTCTGCCCATGGGATTTCCTAGGCAAGAATACTGGAGTGGGTTGCCATTCCCTTCTCCAGGGGATCTTCCCGACCCAGGGATCAAACTCAAGTCTCCTACATTGACAGGCAGAATCTTCACCGCTGAGCCACCAAGGAAGCCCCATTCAATTCTTGGTGCTTGTGAATACACTACCCTCATACCGGAGCCTGGAGCTAAGAGTAATTGGACTAAGTGGGCCTTCATTTTAAAGTTGTGGGGATGAAGCCACGGAGGGGATGGGAGTGAAGAAATCTAATATTTCAAAAGCCAGGTGCCTGCTTTCATGAGGATGTATTTAATGATCTTATTTTCTTGAACACTGTCAAGGAAAAACAAAACAAAACAAAACAGGGTGTGGGTTAATGATTGAAAAGTCTTTTAAACAACATGCAAAGGCTATGCGAGGTAACAGTGGGTCTGTGCAAACACCAACATGCATCGGTTCTGCAAGGTCCTGTGTGTGTTTGTCTGTGTTCTCAAGTTACTCTTTTCTTTTTCCTGCCAGAGCCTCCAGGAACAGAAAGGAATGAAGTGGGCAACCCTTCACCCACACCCCCCACGGTGTTCCCATCCTCACAGTCCCCTGTAGTGATCTGAAAGTACTAATGAGACCCCACAACAGTTAGAACTCTCTCGGTTGCAACTGGTAAAAACTGCAAAGCCAAGGCTGTCTTCAGAGGAAAAGAAGAAAACGTCTTGCGTTTCTCTTTGTGATGACTTTTTTTTCCCCCATACATGACCCTTCTTCTGATTGCTTTATTTATCTGTCCATTTGTTTGTGGCGGCCCTTCTGTTCCTCCCACTAGGTCATAAGCTGTGTATATGTGTGGGAATCGTGCGTGCTGTATCTGCATCACTGGGACTAATTAGATATTTAATAATTATCACTTGAATGAATGGAGAAAGATTTGGACTCACCCATGCTAATACACAAGAACTGGATAAGAACTGAGGGTAGGAAATAATCCCAAAGGTTAAGGAAAAGCCGACATGAGAGAGTAGGAATCACCCCTCTGGGTACTGGTTTGTCTGCCAAAATGTCGGGCCCAAATGAAGGTGCTGTGCATTGCGTGTGCTGTATCACACCATTGTGTGATCATGAGAACATGGCAGACAGATGGAGTTGAGAAATGGGTCCCCAAGTGGAATCCCCAAGGGGAAGTTGTGGGAGGAGATCCCAAAGGAAGATCTCATGGGCTCACTCTATGCAAAGCTAGCATTTCAGGTACTAGAATCTGAGATTTTACAGCAAGGGGATCATTTCCTCGGCTTGTGGCTAATAACTGTCTGAGAACTTGTGATGTTTCGGCCTCTGTGCTAAGTGTTTGGGGATCATTAATTCACTGAGTTCTCACAACAGTGTTATGAGACAGCGTTGTCCCCATTTTTAAGATGGGACAACTGAGGCAAAAAGAGATTTTGCAGCAGAATGATCTCAGCTACTAAGTGGCAGAGTCAGGATCTGAACCCAGAGCCACGTCCCTAACTCCCAGGCACTCCACTGATCATCACCATCACACAAGCACAGAAGCCAGGGCTCTGCAAGCTTTACTGGTGTGACCTACTGGGTTGACCTTATCCACACCATTAGCATCTTCCCGTGGGCATAACCGAGATGACATTGAGCATTATCCATCCATTAACATCTTACCGTAAACGTGAGTTTGAGAAGCTTTGGAAGGGCAGCTCTTAGAGGACAGAGGGGGAGGATTTATGGACAGCACACAGGAGAGAGGGTGAGTAAGAGGAACTTGGATGTGGCTGTAATTTTTACAGGAACGGTGCCATCCCCAGTGTGAGTTTATTAAGGGTGACTGCCCGCAGGCTAGTTCTAAGGGATGGGCACTCTTCGAATAGAAAGCAAGCCTCCAAGACACACGGGCTGAATGAGAGCTCCACGGGGTGAGGTGGGAACTGTAGTCGGTACCAGCTCATAAAAAACAACCAAGCTTGCTGCCTCAATCTTTAATTAAAATGCCACATCCAAACACTGGGAGGCGGAGGCACTCAGAAACTCGTTCACACGTGTCCAAAGAGGCCTAGATGATTAAATTCTTTATTTGTTCCTTTAAAGAAAGAATATTGTGTGACTGCCTCACTAGATGAATTGGGTGACCTCTACAGTCCTTATGCTGGGCTTCCCCAGTGGCTCAGCAGTAAAGAATCCATCTGCAATGCAGGAGACACAGTAGACTCGGGTTCGATCCCTGGGTTGGGAAGATCCCCTGGAGAACGGAATGGCAACCAACTCCAGTATTCTTGCCTGGAGAATCCCACGGACAGAGGAGCCTGGCGGGCTATGGTCCAGGGGGTCATGAAGAGTTGGACATGACTGAAGTGACTTAGCATGCACACACAGTCCTTTACTTAAAATCCTTAAGATTCTGCAACAAGGAGCAGGAGCCATCACACGAGCTCCATTTCTTCCTCAACGCACATTCTTGAGAAGCCGGAACAACTCATGTAAGATAGAAAAGAAATGCATTTAGGCCTTGTGGGAGGGGATAAAAATGCCAGACAGAATTTACAATAGGGATGACATTGCTTGATGCCACCCTGGCAAAAGCTAGCTGATTCAGTATGTGCAAGAGGGGCAGGGAGGAAGGCAATTTGACTGCAATATTTGTATATTATATTTATCTTTCTTCACAAATAAGATGATGATTGGATTCAAATCACATTTCAAACAGGATTCATTGCCGAAATGTCAAAAATGAGGTAGCACTCAACTCTGGCAAAACCTTGAAATCTGTTCCATAAAAGGCAATTTCAGCATAAAGCACGGTTAACCTTGAATAGCTAGATTAATGATCCAGCACCTTTCAACTGAGCGCCGATGAATAAACAAAACTTTACAAGCAAATTTAGCCACATCTGAGAAGAAGAAAAGCAAAACCAATCAGGAAAGATGAATGGCGGTGAAACAGAAACATTTCGGAGCAGGAGGAGATTGACAGCAGTGGTAGATGTGCTGCAGAGGAGTCGTCTTTTCCCTGAAAATCCCCACACAGTAGAGGATCCATTCTGCTTAAAAACAAAACAGCAACATCAACGACAACCAGAACAAACTAGATCTTCCCACCAAACCCCCAGAGTAGTTTCTTGAACTTGGACAGTCGGTTTAAAATGCTTGGTTGTAACCACTTATCTTGCCTACTGAGCTGTTTTTCTAGAAGATGTCCAGTGCACCGACCTTGTCCTGACCCAGTAAAGGGAACAAGATGGAGAAAGAAAACTACATCCCTGGACAGATGGCCCCAGGACAGAGAGAAGACACATACTGGGCCTCTCTGTCCCCCAGACCACGTGGCACCCTGCATCAGAGTGTCGGCAGGGGAGGGGGAGAGGGGAGGGATGCCAGGTTCAAGAGATTTGGCTTTAGTTCAACTGTGGCCATAACATCACTCAGGTTTGATATCTACTTCATCCAAGCTAGAGGTTTCCCTGATGGCTCAGATGGTAAAGAATCTGCCAGCAGTGCAGGAGACCCGGGTTTGATTCCTGGGTTGGGAAGATCCCCTGGAGAAGAAATGGCTACCCACTCCTGTATTCTTGCCTGGAGAATTCCATAGACAGAGGAGCCTGGAGGGCTACAGTCCATGGGGTAGCAAGAGTCAGACACTATCAATCGACTAACACTTTCACTTTTCACTTCATCCAGGCTGAACTAAAATCCTCTTTATCTTTATATTTTAAATCCTAAAATTTAAAGATAACAAAGCCAACTTTTTTCTATGTGGGGGCCCCAGGGTGCAAAGGCTGGAAAAGGCAGCCTTGGATTGCCTGACAGGACCTTACAGACAGCCTTTTTCAGTGGACATTCCTGTCTGGCCTCACGCTGTCCCCAGTCTAGGTTCCAGACAGCAGTATCCACAGGGTGCCTTTGGAAAGCCCCAGGACACAGTGGCCAGGTCATCACACCCATCCATACTGAGCTTCAGAACAAGGACCATGTGATTGAGGCCCTCCACAGGGCCAAGTTCAAGTTCCCCGGCCACCAGAAGATCTCCACCTCCAAGGAGTGGGAACTTACTAAGTTCAATGCAGAAGAATTTGAAGACATGGCAGCTGAAACATGGCTCATCCCAGAAGACTGTGGGATCAAATCCATCCATAATCATGGCCCCCTGGACACGGGCCCTGTCCCTTCCTCACTCAGGCCCCATCAGTAAATCTTGAAAGTGAAGTGAAAGTGTTAGTTGCTCACTCATGTTCAATGCTTTGCAACCCCATGGACTGTAGTCCACCAGGCTCCTCTGCCCATGGGATTTTCCAGGCAAGATCTATTTTAGGGAAAAATATGTCTAAGCCTCCAAAGAGAGGTGTTCAAGGACACTCACCATAGCGATGCTTGTCTCAGAGAATAAAGAAAAAAGAAACAGAGAAACAGTCTAAATGTGCACTTTATTCACATCCAGATTCAATTTAATGGTCCATAACGTTAACCACCATTTACTTTCCCCCTAGAACTTCAACTCATATGCCCTTCTGTGTTTCCATTTCCAGACCAACCAGATGTCAATTTCCTCTGGGTTTAGACCAAAGCTACTGAGATGTTCTTAATCAGAATAAAGAAAGCCATGCACCATGTAGATCCATGTCACTCTGAACAGAGGGTCCCCGGCCCCCTCCATGCCCAGTGCTGCCTGCAATGTGGCTACCACCCCTTCCCAAGAAGAGGAGAGGGCCAAGGTGACTGCTGTATTCACACCTGGGTTCCCAGGGCTTAGAGCACAGAGGCACCCAGTGAAAGTCCTCCAAATGGGTATACTTCCTCCCCCATTTTTCTGACAAGCTCCTCTGTCATAGCTTCTGAGGTGACTCAGTGGTAAATAATCTGCCTGCCAATGCAGGAGATTTGAATTCATTCCCTGGGTCTGGAAGATCCCCTGGAGGAGGGCACGGCAACCCACTGCCGATTCCTTCCTGGACAATCCCATGGACAGAGGAGCCTGGCGGGCTACGGTCCATGGGGTTGCAAACGAGTCAGATGCCATTTAACGACTAAACAAAAACAACTATTCCTCTGTCCATGGGATTGTCCAGGTAAGAATACGGGAGTAGGTTGCCATTTCCTCCTCCCTGGGATCTTCCCAACCCAGGGGTCAAACCTGTGTTTCCTGCACTGGCAGGCAGATTCTTTACCGCTGACCCCCCTGGGAAGCCCTGTGATACCCTGAGGCCCCCAAACCTGCATCTCCTTTGCAGCATCCCTCCTGGTTAATGGGTTCAGCTCTCTCCTGCTTCCTTGAAGGGTCACCAAGCCCTCCAGGCCAGGCCTCTAGAATCTCACCCACTTTGTCTAATGAAATCAGTCCCCTTATCCCAATCCTACTTCTTCCAACAAGCTTCCCCACGCAATCATCCCAACCCAGGGATCAAATCCTTGTCTCCTGCATCTCTTGCAGGACTGGCAGGCAGCTTCTTTACCACTTGAGCCATCAGGGAAGCCCCCATTTTCCTATCAGGCAATTTAAAGCACTGCCTGCTCCATTCACATCTTGAGTCTCCCTGCCTCTCAGACACCTCCTACTGCAGAAGGAATCACACACACCCAGGGACAGGAACTCTCTCCAGATACCTGCTATGAAGACCAGGGACTTCCTCATGCCCGTGTTTTTTTTTTTCCCTTCTATTATAGTGGGGAGGTGTCCCTTCTCACACCTGCTCCCTGCACATTAGGAGCCCCGGATGAACACTCTCCCTCCTGAAGGAGTCGCCCTTAGACTGCTCCCAGGCTTTTCCCAGTACTGAGACCCTCAAACATCTCCGTCTGATGACCTTCTCTTGATCTCACCCCTATCTCAAGTCTTTCCCTTCTTCCACAGTAAACCTTAGAGAGACCAACTGTCTCTCCTTTCTCACTTTCCACTGGCTCCTCAAGCCCACCACCCTCTGGCCCCTGCCTATCTCCATCATGACAACATCAGTCATATTTCTCTTGTAGCTCAAGTCAATGGCAGACTCAAATCCTTGCATGACTCTGCCTCGGTGAACTGTTTGACAGGAACGACCGCATCTCTACACGTAAAGTCTATCCCCTCGGCATCCACTACACGATATGACATGTGTCTGGCCTTCCTCCTACCCCTCGGCTCACACTCTGATTTTTAGTGGTTCTTCCTCTGCCCTCCTGTAAACTCTGAAGGTCCCCAGCCATCAGCTCTGGGCGGGGTGATCACATAATTTACTTTCCAAACTGGGGCAGATGGAAGAATGAAAGGGCTGCTACTGGAAATGGTGCTGAGACAACAGGCAGAGAGCATGAGCAGCCAGTTCGCTGAGATGCACAGCGACCCTAATGCTTGGACCTGATATTTTCTTTCTGCCTCCCTCCCAAGGGAGCACCTTCCATTGCCACGACTTCAAGCGCCCTTGCCTCTCTATGAACTCTCAATCACATCCCTAGATCCAAACCTCGGCTGGGTCTCCTACAGGAGCCCCAAGCCCAACATTTCCATAATGAGCTCAGCATCTTTTCCCCTCCCCAGTCTAGTCTTTCTGTTCAGCAAAAGGGACCCCCCATTTTCTCAAAGGTCCAATTTGGGAAATTGGGCATCGTCCTCGCTTGTCTGCAGTCCTGATGGGCAATCGCCCTCTCTTCTCATCCATCTTGTTAAAAGTGCTCAGTTCAGTTCAGTCGCTCAGTTACGTCTGACTCTTTGCGACCCCATGGACTGCAGCACACTAGGCTCCCTGTCCTTTCTCATGCATCTAATTATTTCTCTGTCGGCTGCTACTCTGTTTCCGGGGCCTATTCTCTCAATAGGGTCAAAGCTACAGACACCAACCTTGTCCCCTTATCTCCATTTCTGCACCCCTCCCCCACCTCAAACCCTTGTGCACATTCTAGGAGGAGTGAACTTCTAAAGAACCATTCAAGGGATTTTACAAATCAGATCATTATAGCTTGGGATAATGGCAATGAGGAAAATAAAGAGGGTGTTGAGATCACACATGATACAGGGGCGTATAGTTTAATTAGGGAGCAGAAGGGCAGCTTCCCGGAGGTGGGGATATTTCCTCTCAAGGATGAGGAGCCAGCTAACCAACAGGGAAGGGCAATCCAGGACTAGGGATCAGCCACTGCTGATGCCCTGAGGGAGTGAATAGCCTAGTTAGAAATGGGACAGTCTGACCACACTCCCACATCATCAGAAGCCCACCTGGGGGACAGCTGTGTGCAGTCTGACACCCTCACCGTGAGAAGCGGGGGACACCCAAGACCAAAGTGACAAATTGCAAGTCCACCCTCTCTCTACAACCTTGATCAGGGGGACTTTAAACCTGCCAACAGAAAGATGCAGAAAGTTGCGTAGGGAGTTGTTGAGAAGGACCATGGCTGCTGCGTCCAGAAAGACCTCCCCCCACCAACCCCCGCAGGTGCCCGACGCCCCGGCTCCCTTAGAGGTTGGCCAGGCGAGGGCAGAGGCCGCGAGCTGGCAGCTGTGCTGGAGTCCAGGGCAGATGGAGCTCGAGGCTGCAGGGAGCTGAGGGGATGAGAAACATCTGCTGCGGCAGCCACCGCCCCAAATGACACAGGCTCCAGCAGCCGAGCCTCCGGACGCATCCTGATAAATGAGCCATCACTGGAGACTGGAGCCTGGTACAGCCCTGCTGCCCAAACCTGTGGTCTGCGGGGATCCGGAGGAGACTGGAGGACACAGGAAGACGGCACCCCGTGGCCTTCCATGGCGCGAAAGGACAGTCAAGCAGGGAGATTAGGGACAGGACGTGGGAACGCCTGGAAGCCTGGCATGTCTTTGGCACAGCAGCCTGCAGAGCTGGGCTGGGGGTTTTCCAACTCGACGGGGAAGCTGGGAGGTCAGGGCTCCCGAGCGTTGGGAACCCAGGCCTGGGATGCTGCGTTCTACTACATGTGGCCTACCACTCCATTTACTGCCTCTATATAAAATTACATTCCTGATTAAAATTTTAGTGCCAAACATTTTATATGATTACAGACAGAAAGTCAAAATTTGCATTTAAATAGACACATTAAAAACACTCTGTGGAGGGAAGAGGGACAGCGAAGCAATCTCTAGGAGCCTTTCAAGACAGGGCAAGGTGCTCCGGGGGAGGGGTTTCATTTCCGTCAACAGAGACCTTGACCCTTTCCCCCGAAAATTCCACCAGAGTGGATGTCCTACTAGGGTCTGCTCACATGTGCCCACACAGTTCTCCTCGGCCGGGCCTTGCCGGAGACCAGGACACCATCATTTATTCATCAAATGTGTATCACTGCTGTGCTGAGTTGAAGGAGATACCTTAAACATTCACCCCTCACCCCCATCCCAGAAGCTCAGAATGTGACCTTATCTGGAAATGCTGCTGCTGCTGCTAAGACGCTTCAGTCGTGTCTGACTCTGTGCGACCCCAAAGACAGCAGCCCACCAGGTTCCCCCATCCCTGGGATTCTCCAGGCAAGAACACTGGAGTGGGTTGCCATTTCCTTCTCCAGTTCGTGAAAGTGAAAAGTGAAAGTGAAGTCGTTCAGTCGTGTCCGACTCTTAGCGACCCCATGGACTGCAGCCCACCAGGCTCCTCCGTCCATGGGAGTTTCCAGGCAAGAGTACTGGAGTGGGGTGCCATTGCCTTCTCCGATCTGGAAATGGGATTTGGACAAATGAAATCAAGTCAAGATGAGGCCATACTGAATGAGGGTGCACGCTGATCCGATGACGGGCATCCTTAGAGGGAAAGAGCGGACACACAGACACGTGGTGGGAAGGCCCTGCGAAGACGCGGACGTGGATTGGGGTGATGCCATTCACCACCCAAGGGAGGCCAGAGATCCCGCACAACCGCTGAGCTCCAAAAGAGGCAGAGAGGGACTCTTAGAGCTTTTTGGAGGGTACACGGCTCGACCAAGAGTTTGATTTTAGATTTATGGCCTCCAGAAATGTGAGAAAAGACAGTCCTGCAGTTTCAAGCTCCCCGAGTGTGTGGCCACCAGAACCGTGAGAGGCTAAGTTTCTGTTAAGTGACTCAGTTTACAGGTACTTTGTTAGAGTAGGCTTCCCAAGTGGTGTTAGTTGGAAAACACACACACACACACACACACACACACACCTGCCAATGCAGGAGACTCAGGTTCAATCCCTGTGTAGGGATGATCCCCTGGAGAAGGGAATGGCAACTCACTCCAGTGTTTTTGCCTGTGAAATCTCATGAACAGAGGAACCTGGTGGGCTGCCGTCCATGGGGTCACAAAGAGTCAGAACATGACTGAGTGACACAGAGAAAGAAGCAAACATACCTGCCCTCTAAGTGGCAGGCCAGGTGCCATGGACAGAGCAGAGAATATAAAGAATAAAGCTACTGATCTCAGGGAACTTGGATTCTGGTGGGAGAGAGAAACCACTCTAAGAATCACGGAAGTCAATGTACAATTGCAACCAGGAATAATTGCTATAAGAGAGATCAGGATAGGAGGAGAATTCATGATGGAGGGGGCTTGGTTTGCCCAAAGGAGTCATGGGTGGATCCCCATAGAAACTGTCAATGAGCTCAAATAGGGAGACAGAGTCATATCAATATTGACACAGGGAGGTGGGCACTGGGGGAGGCCGGGCAGCAGGAAGGGGAATCCTCAGCCCAGAACCCCTGCTGACCCCTCAAACCACAGGAAGGCATCTGTAGAGTAATCACTCCCTGGACCTGGCCACTCAGGGGCAGTGTCTCCTCACTGTTTATTGGGGGGATGGGAGGGAGAAAGGATAGGAAGGAGTCTGTTTTAAATGGATCCCTCTTGTGTGGGGCTTCCCTCATAGTTCAGTTGGTAAAGATTCCTCCTGCAATACAGGAGACCCCAGTTCAATTCCTGGGTAGGGAAGATCCACTGGAAAAGGGATGGGCTACCCCCTCCAATATTTGTGGGCTTCCCTTGTGGCTCAGCTGGTAAAGAATCCGCCTGCAATGTGGGAGACCTGAGTTTGATCCCTGGGTTGGGAAGATCCCCTGGAGGAGGGAAAGGCTACCCACTCCAGTATTCTTGGACTTTTCCTGGTGGCTCAGCTAGTAAAGTATCCACCTGCAATGCAGGAGACCTAGGTTCAATCCCTGGGTTGGAAAGATCCCCTGGAGAAGGGAAAGGCTACCCACTCCAGTATTCTGGCCTGGAGAAGTATTCTGGCCTGGAGAATTCCATGGACTGAATCAGGGTCGCAGAGAGTCAGACACAACTGAGCAACTTTCACTTCACTTGTGTTGAGATGCTGGAAACCTCGGGGTACCATTCCTGCTCTGCCACCAATCAGAGCCGAGTGACCTTGGCTTCACCCACAACCCCGTGACTTGAGGCTCCAGGTTTCCGTCTGGATGACGGGGAGGCTGGGCTGGCCGGCTTCCAAGGGGCTGTGCGGCAGTGGTGCAATTCTGCACATCCCAGGAGCACCGGCAGAGAATGGGCAGTGGTCTTTCCTAGAGAGTTTTTACAGGAGCCAGAACTGCACAGGCCTTGTCATCGATTCCCTGCCCAGAAGTTATCATCTGCCCACAGACACAAGAGCCATAGCACAGGCTGTCTTCCTTTGGCTTTGCCTTAGGGGAGAAAACATACCCTAACCCTAACCCTAATCCTAACCCTAATCTCAAAGGTTTATTCAATTCATTCATAGAACTGTCTACTTTGGCTTTACTGTTTTTCCTTTTCTTAATGGAGTATAATTGCTTTACAATGTTGTGTTCGTCTATGCTGTGCAACAAAGTGAATTAGCCGTAAGTATACATATACACTCTCCCTTTTAAACCTCCCCTTCCCACCCCTCTAGGTCATCAAAGAGCGCCAAGCTGAGCTCTGTGCCACACAGCAGCTTCCCAGTAGCCATCTGTTTTATACACGTCAATGCTACCCTCCCAATTAGTCCCACCCTCCCCATTCCCCCTGCTGTGTCCACATGTCGGTTCTCTACAATTGTGTCTCAATTCCTGCCTTGCAAATAGGTTCATCCGTTACCAGTTTTCTAAGATTCCATATATATGTGTTAATATACAGTATGTATGTTTCTGAATTACTTCACTCTGCATGACAGACTCTAGGTCCATCCACATCACTACAAATGACCCGATTGTGCTCCTTTTTATGACTGAGTAATATTCCATGGTATATTTGTGCCACATCATCTTTATCCATTCATCTGTCAGTGGACATTCATGTTGCTTCCATGTCCTGGCTATTGTAAACAGTGCTGGAATGAGCACTGGGGTACATGCATCTTTTTGAATTATGGTTTTCTTAGGGTGTATGCCCAGTAGTCGGATTGCATGACTTTGGCTCTATTTTTAAAGGAGAAATTAACCTGGGAAAGGTGGCCAAACAGTGACCAATTAAAGGCTTCAGCTCTGGAGACTTACACGGAGAATTTGCTGTGAAGGCCCCCTGAGACATTCCTAGAAGATACCCTACTTGCCCTATTTCCTTTTGGTGTTTTGGCAGCAAAACATAATAGCGCACCATAAGACTCCTCCTCCCTAAACAAATGGTTTCTGAGACTCCCTGTGTACACACACATTGGCCTGAAAATATCTGAAAGTTGGACCTGGCAGGGTCTCAAGTAGAGAATGAAAAAAAAATGGAGCAAAGAGGAACTCGATACACCCAGAGCTGCGAGTCTTTGTTCTGTAGGCTATTTTCACACTTCCTCGGGCGAATGGATTATTAAAACTGCCAGTTGCTAACAGGAATCCCACCTCTCCAGACTGATAAGATAAATCTTGACAGCCTAAGAAATCTTTATTTCACTCAGAAGTTATTTATTCCCATCGCATGCTCACAGATTAAGAATAAAAATTGATTTGACTTCAAAGGAAGGCGTTTTATAATTCAGCTTGCCTTCTCCCCCACTCCACCCAGGCACGATTACTCAATATCAACCAGTGGCAGTAACAACGGCTTGTTTCTTGGAGTTGGGTGGGAAAAACGGAACTTCTGCACAAGAACATTCGGGCAGGATGTAAATGACCCGGGAAAAGGCATTTTCAGTGGAAGTTGTCTCTCCACATTCTTACCTATGTGACACAACATCCTGTCTTCTGATCTAAGCTTCATCATGAACATTTTATCTAAAGACACCAAAACCCATAATAGACTCAGAAAGGAAAACAAAATTTTTTTTTACAAATCAGGATTCCTTTCTTTTCATAATGTTACTGTGAGAAGAATTTGCTACTCATTTCATTTTCTTGTTTTGTTGTTGTTCAGTCACTAAGCCGTGTCCAACTCTAGGGGACCCCATGGACTGTAGCCCGCCAGGTTCCTCTGTCCACGAGATTCTCCAGGCAAGAATACTGGAATAGGTTGCCATTTCCTGCTCTAACAGGTCTTTACCACTGAGCCACTACAGATGACCTCTCATTTCATTAGGGGGAGAGGATAAAAAGAGATGGTTAAAACAGCTATTTTGAGACAGGAGCCATTTAACATGCACATTTTCCATCAACTCTCAGACAAATTTCTTCCAGCCAGTTCCACTGCCTGATCATGAAATGGCCTCCAAAGTAGGATGTTAGACATTGACTGCAAAGTGAAAGCTTGTCCCTTGATCACATGATCTAGTGAATCATTACAAGACTACACAGTGCCCATCCATTCTTAAAATACCTGCTGATTTCAATAGAATACTCCTTAAATGGCCTCAGAGCAAGTAAATATCTGTCTAGAGAGTACAAATCAAGCCTATTTCCAGTGCTAAAAAAAAAAAACAAAAAACGATAAAGCCGCTTCACTCTCCATGAAAAATTAGAGCAGATATTTTTTGCTGATGTAACTGACTAACTGACAAATTGAATACTAAGTCCTTTCTAAGCACTTAGTACTAAGCACTATGTACTAAGTGCCAAGCACTATGGCAGATATGGACTCAAAGGTGATGGTCACAGTCCTGACTGTGATTTTTCTGTCATATTCAGAAAATGAACAGATTTTGAGTGAAAACCAAATGGAACTAAAATGATGTATACAACAGTATTTGGTCTCAAAGAACCCGGAAGAATAACCAAAAAAGCTATATATTGATGAAGCAGACAGGCAGACCTCCTCCGATGCCGTTGTCCTTTCTCCACCCTACTAAGCATCAACCCAGCTAACAGCGCTCCCACCAGCCAGCCAACACTCCTACCAACTGATATTAGAGCATCTATTCTGTGCCAGACATGGTCCGAGGAAATGAGGATACAAACATGACTGTGAAAACAGAATCTCTTTCCTCAATCACCGCATAGTTTATAAGACTGACAAAAGATACTAGTAATAATAAATGCTATTGGATAGGCAAAATAAATAAATAAATAACCTATCTTCTGGAAATGCTCTGGATAAATAGTCATTCTTATATATTACAAATGGAACATAATCCCTATGGAGGGAAGTTTAACCCACTCCAAAATTCATGCCTTGAAAGTCTCATGGACATAGGAGCCTGATGGGCTACAATCCAAAGTCACAGAGAATCAGACATGACTGAGTGCATGCGCACACACATACACTCATTTGCCTTTTTCTCATCTACTCATCCCACTTCTAGGGATATATTTTGAAAGTAACCCTCCAACGAGATTCAAAACAACAAACAAGCAGATGGACAAGCTGATCCATTGTAGCAGTGTTTACATTTACAAAATATGGATAACAGCCTACATGTGCACACAATAGGGGATAGGTTCAATAATCCACAGTCATTCAAAGAAAGGAGTATTAGGCAGCTGTTTAAAACAAACAGAAGGAGAGCTATCTCTATGGACTGATCAGGAGTGATTTGTAGGATATAATGTCCAGGAGAAAATCAAAGTGCACTGATATGTTCTGATCCTGAGTCGTGTCCAACTCTTGCGACCCCATGGACTGTAGCCCATCAGGCTCCTCTGTCCAGGGGATTCTCCAGGCACAAACACTGGAGTAGGTTGCCATTTCCTTCTGCAAGGGATCTTCCTGACCCAGGGATCGAACCCAGGTCTCCTGCACTGCAGGCAGATTCTTTACTGACTGAGCTACAAGGGAAGACCCAGTAAAAGAAATGCTCAGTCCTCCAGAAAGGATCATTACATGTGCATTAGGTAGACCTAAATTTGGATAGAGAGCTTTAAATGCAAGGAGATGAGATTTTACAGAGCTGAAAAGACAGCAGTATGACTGGTTTGTGTCTAATTGCCTGTAAATATTCATGGTAGAATAAAAGAGGTACTGAAGAGTTCATGGTAGAAGGAAAAAAGAGGTTTGTGCCTAATTGCCTATAAATGTTCATGGTAGAACGAAAAAAGAGGTACTGTATACTAAAAAAAGAGCATACAAAGCAGCATACCATCCTTTGTGTAAGATAAAGGGAGAAACAGGGAAAATACAAACAGTTGCTAATTTTAGGGAAAATGCACAGGAAAAATAAATGAAAAGATAATGAAAATGCTTACTTAAGTGGAAATAGAATAGAAGCTTTTAGAATGGATGAGTGACACCTTGTGAGCATAATCTATGAAGGGTTTTGAGTTCTGGAATGATAGTCATGTTTAACACACACAAAAATCAAAATTAAATATAGTCTACACGGACGAAGGGCAAGGTACTCAAACGAAGTATAAGCAGGAAAAAAATGGATCTGTATTTCGAATGAATAATATAGCACACTGAGAGAGGAAAAATGAATGAATCCATATAACTTCAGAACAGAACATTTTGACTATGTACATTTATCCTGAAGATAAAATAACTGTAAACAAATATTGAACACTAGTTGGTAGGTTTATTTTTCAAAGTAGCAGGGGTTAACATTTCAGAAGTGATTTTCTGGGTACTCGAGGATAAAGGAAATAAGTAAAACTATGAGAGCCAGGTTCTTACTGTTGGAGAAGGTAGGTAAGAATATGGAAAGGAGTGTCATATTATACTAGAATTCGAGATGCCACATAAGTTCATGGCTTTTCAAAGATAAGACAGGTATACACGTCCATGTACCTGTGTGTGTTTTTACCTAACTCTATCCATACTATGCATTAAGAGGGCCTCAAAAACGTGAGCACCCAGGACTTTGTTTATAAATACCATTCAATACTAAAAGGAAGCAGTGTTCCTTAAAGAAACATCTGGTTCCACAGCTGGGGAAGGGCTGGTACAAGATGAGCCTGGAACAGCCTGTGGTACCAGAAAGTAAGGATCTCATTATGGCTTTCCAGTCATCATGTATGGATGTGAGAGTTAGACCATAGAGATGGCTAAGCAAAGAAGAATTGATGCTTTCAAATTGTGGTGCTGGACTGCAAGGAGATCAAATTACTGAATCCTAAAGGAAATTATGGCATCACCAACTTGATGCACAAGATTTTGGGTGAACTCTGGGAGTTGGTGATGGACAGGGAGGCCTGGCATGCTGCGATTCATGGGGTTGCAAAGAGTCGGACATGACTGAGCGACTGAACTGAACTGAACTGAAAGGAAATTAATCCTGAATATTCACTGGAAGGACTGATGCTGAAGCTGAAGCTCCAATACTTTGGCTATTTGATGCAAAGACCCGAACCACTGGAAAAGACCCTGAGGTTGGGAAAATCTGAGGGCAGAGGAGGAGGGGGGGAAAGAGGATGAGATGGTTGGATGGCGTCACTGACTTAATGGACATGAGTCTGAGCAAACTCCTGTAGACGGTGAAGGACAGGGAAGCCTGGTGGACTGCAGTCCATGGGGTCGCAAAGCATCTGACATCACTTAGCAACTGATGACAAAGAATGAAAGGGATGTGTCAAAAGGACACAGGAGCCAGGTAAAGAGGGCTTCCAAGCGACCAAATAGGGTGTGGCGCGAGCATTGGAACAAATAGCAATAGATTGCAACCCACTGAATAAAATGAGTTCATGACTCCACATCTGTTATAAATGATTAAATGAATTCATGAAGGAAAAGAAAGAGAAGGCAAACTAATAAACGTTTAAGTGTGATGGGCTTAGAAAAACCACCATTTGGCAGCCATCATGATCATAACTGACTCAGGCAGAAGCTACCAGTGGATGGTAAGAACAAGTGAATGAAGATTTGACAGCAAACAGGATATTCACAAAATTTAAAAGTATTTTCCGCCAAACTATCTGTTAATGACAATGGGAAGCTCTTCAGAGGGGTATCTGGGAGACTCCATCTGAACCAGGTGATTAAAGATAACATCTCCAATGGGATACAACAACATCATGTGCTTCTTGATACGATTCACTGGGGAAAGCTGGGTACCGGCACTCCTGTGATACCATGGGCAAAGTGCAGTCTCTGACTCCATTCAGGAGGAAACAGCTAGAAAACCAAGTGGAGGGTTATTTACAAAATCACTGGCCTATACTCGTAAAATTTGTCAAGATAATGAAAGGCAGAGCAAGACTGTGTTACTGTGCTGGATTGGAAGATACTAAAGAGACAACACCTAAATGAAAGGCATGATACACTGAATTCTGGGCCATGAAAAACTGCTATCAAGAACATTCTGGGGTCAACTGATGAGTTTAGATAATGAACTGTGGATGAGTTAACAGGACAATTAAGTATGTGAAATCTCTTTATTTTGACATTGTATTGTGGTCATGTAAGAAAATGTTCTTAGGAGTGAGGGACCGAAATAGACAAGGATGACAGGACACCATGTCTGTAACTTACACTAAGGGAGTTAAGAATAAAAATAAGTATGTATGGGACTTGCCTAGTGGTCCAGTGGTTAAAAATCCACCTGTCAAAGCAGGGGACATGGGTTCAATCCCCGGTCCAAGAAGATTCCCCATGCTTCAGAGCAACTAAGTCCAAGAGCCATGACTACCGAGCCTGTGCTCTGCACTGAGAGAAGCCACGGCAATGAGAAGCCCAATCACTGCAAGTAGAAAGTAGTTCCCACCTGCCGCAACTAGAGAAAACCTGAGCACATCAATGAAGACCCAGTGCGGCCAAAAATAAAGTTTAAAAGTCCTCCCTTAAAAAATAAGTATGCAATACAGATATGGTAGTGGAAATGATAGCTAGATAAGTAGAGAGATAGATTAAACAGACAGGGAGAGAAGAGAAAAAGAAGGAAGGATAAATCAAACAGTGAAAAAAACAACTGGTAAAATAGATGAAATATATATAGAAGCTATTTTCACACTTCTTGAAATTTTGCCATAAGTTAAAAATCATACTCACATTTAAAAACATTTATCTAAGTATGCGCGAGATGTAAATGTGAACCAGAAGACAAGCCATTCATCCTCTCTAGGCCTCAGTCTCCTTGCCTATAAAAGGAACCAAACCAGGCTGTACAACCTCCAGGCTTTACTCCAGCTCTATCAGTTTCTGGTTTAGGACGGTACAAAGTGTAAAGATCCTTGGAAACAAGGAGTTTTGGAGGAATGTGAAAGGGTTTGGAAAACTTCACACGAGAGGTAGGTTGGGATGGTAAGCAAGACTTATAAAGGAGAAAGCAGAAGGGTGACCTTCTGAGGTCATGGTAAGACCCGAGTTTTCCCACCAACCCTCAAGGACCTGGAAGGATCTATTCTTTCCGAAAAACTTTAGGTCTAAAGAGAGCAACTCAGATGAAGTAGAACTTTCATAGAGTTAACCATTCTTCCCCAACCGCTAGAGCTAATTAAGAGTTACCTGTTCATTAGAGATGGGTCTAAGGGAAGGGTTCTCCAAACAGCCTCAGCTTTCTTTTCCTTTCAGATCTCTATTATTTTAATTAATCCTGTCAACTTTTCCATCATTCCATAGAGAAAAATAATCAACGGATTCCTTAAGATTGTGTAAATTTGAAGAAATGTATTTTTATTTATAAAAAATTATATAAAATATTTCAGTTGCACAGCAGTATTTTTTTAAAATTGGAGACAAGTGGTATTATAATACAACTAATATTTGCTTCCTATACCCAGTTTAGTAAATAAGATATCATCAATAGATTAGACGCCCCCAAGTACACTTCACATATATGCGTATGTGTTAGTTGCTCAGTCATGTCCAATTCTCTGAGACCCCACAAACCACAGCCCACCAGGCTCCTCTGTCCATGGGATGCTCCAGGCTGAATACTGGAATGGGTTGCCATGACCTCCTCCAGGGAATCAGAAAACTAGAGTGGATGCCATGTCCTTCTCCAGAGGATCTTTCTGACCCAGGGATTGAACCCGGGTCTCTCATGTCTCCTACTTTGGCAGGTGGATTCTTTACCACTAGTGCCACCTGGGAAGCTCACAGATACATCTCACTTGGCTATTTCTTCCTGCCACACTGCCTTTGAATTTTCCCAAACTGCTTTTCAGGAAAATATTAGAACATCTAGGGTTTGTTTTTCTACACAGGAGTTGAGGATTTAGGTAATCCCAGGCATTGGGCATGGAGAAGGCAATGGCACCCCATTCCAGTACTCTTGCCTAGAAAATCCCATGGACGGAGGAGCTGGTAGGCTGCAGTCCATGGGGTCATGAAGAGTCGGACGCCACTGAGAGACTTTGCTTTCACTTTTCACTTTCATGCATTGCAGAGGGAAATGGCAACCCACTCCAGTGTTCTTGCCTGGAGAATCCCAGGGACGGGGGAGCCTGGTGGGCTGCCGTCTATGGGGTCTCAGAGAGTCGGACACAACTGAAGCAACTTAGCAGCAGCAGCAGCAGGCATCAGGGAAGATAGGTACGTTTTTTGTGGTTGGAGGAGAATCTCTCTGACTCTTCTAAAATATTTTTGCTTTCTGTTCCTGGCATCATACTCCGTTTTCTGTTATTACAACCTTCCTACCTGTCCAAACCATACAACATGCAGGCAACTGGTTTGCATCATAGGAAAGAAAAACATCCCAGTTCCCTTTCCCTGCCCCATTCCTACCTAATTTCAAATGCGTAAGGAAATCAAAGAAGAGCTAAATGTGCAGTGACATAAGGACCTGCTGATATTCAATACAACCCAAGTCTGAGTCCCAGCTGCCAACACCAGGGTCCCTGCTTTATTCACTCTGCCCTGGTTTCATCACCTGCCTTGAGCTGAAACTTCAGCTTTCACTTCCAAAGCTCAGGGGGGAGCCACAAGCCGCCAATGTAGAATGAGGAAGAAAGCAGTGGGTTGCACCAATGGACAGTGTGGAAAAGCCAAGAGATGCCCCACAAGTGTGCATCCTCTCGTCACGTGCACTTATAAAGGAGACACAGAGGAAGTGCTTCCTGTTGACAGTACCCACAGCAGCAAGTGGAGATGAAGCACCATACAGAAAGCAGCTTTGATAGTCCTGTAAGACGGAAAAGGGCAGGAGGGCTGATTGCTGGAATCACAAGAAACTGGTGTCTGTTTCATGCTACTTCTGCAAACTTCAGCCTGTCCTTTCAGCTACCCGTGGCTCAGTTCAGTTCAGTCACTCAGTTGTGTCCAACTGTTCGTGACCCCAGGGACTGCAGCACGCCAGGCTTCCCTGTCCATCACCAACTCCCCGAGTTTACTCAAACTCTTTTCCATTGAGTCAGTGATGCCATCCAACCATCTCATCCTCTGTCATCCCCTTCACCTTCGCCTTCAATCTTGCTCAGCACCAGGGTCTTTTCCAATGAGTCAGTTCTTCACATCAGGTGGCCAAAGTATTGGAGTTTCAGCTTCAGCATCAGTCCTTCCAATGAATATACAGGACTGATTTCTTTTAGGACAGACTATTGGATCTCCTTGCAGTCCAAGGGACTCTCAAGAGTCTTCTCCAACACCACAGTTCAAAAGCATCAATTCTTTGGCACTCAGCTTTCTTTAGAGTCCAATTCTCACATCCATACCTGAATCTTGGAAAAACCATAGCTTTGACTAGATGGACATTTGTTGGCAAAGTAATGTCTCTGCTTTTTAATATGCTGTCTAGGTTGGTCATAACTTTTCTTTCAAGGAACAAGTATCTTAATTTCATGGCTGTAGTCACCATTTGCAGTGATTTTGGAGCCCCCCAAAATAGTCAATCACTGTTTCCATTGTTTCCCCATCTATTTGCCATGAAGTGATGGGACTGGATGCCATGATCTTCATTTTCTAAATGTTGAGCTTTAAGCCAACTTTTTCATTCTCCACTTTCACTTTCATCAAGAGGCTTTTTAGTTCCTCTTCACTTTCTGCCATAAGGGTGGTGTCATCTGAATATCTGAGGTTATTGATATTTCTCCCGGCAATCTTGACGCCAGCTTGAGCTTCATCCAGCCCAGCATTTCTCATGATTACTCTGCATATAAGTTAAATAAGCAAGGTGACAATATATAGCCTTGACATACTCCTTTCCTGATTTGGAACCAGCCTGTTTTTCCATGTCCAGTTCTAACTGTTCCTTCCTGACCTGCATACGAATTTCTCAGGAGGCAGGTCAGGTGGTCTGGTATTCCCATCTCTTTAAGAATTTTCCTGTTTGTTGTGGTCCACACGGTCAAAGGCTTTGGCATAGTCAATAAAGCGTAAATAGATGTTTTTCTGGAACTCTCTTGCTTTTTCAATGATCCAGTGGATATTGGCAATTTGATCTTTGGTTCCTCCACCATTTAAATCCAGCTTGAACATCTGGAAGTTCACGGTTCACGTACTGTTGAAGCCTGGCTTGGAGAATTTTGAGCATTAGTTTACTAGCGTGTGAGATGAGTGCAATTGTGGTGTAGTTTGAGTATTTGCCCCATCTGTAAAACGGGAATAATAGGAGTACCTAAATCATAAATTGGCTGCAAAAATCTAATAATCTCAGTAAGGTATTCACAGCAGAGTTCAGCACATGAGAAGATGCTGCTAATAATTAGTGCTGACCTAGAGTCTGTCACATGGAATGAAGTAAGTCACAAAGAGAAGAATAAACAATGTATATGAATGCATATATGTGGAATTTAGAAAAATGGTGCAGATGAAGCTACTTGCAGGGCAGGAAGAGAGATGCAGATGTAGAGAATGGACGTCTGGACGTGGTCGGGGGGAATGTGGGGCTTAGATGAATTGGGATACTGGGATTGACATATAGGCGCTGCTATGTGTGAAATAGATAGTGGGAACCTGCTGTATCGCACAGGGAGCTCAGCTTGGCGCTCTGTGATGACCTAGAGGGGTATGGGGTGGGGTGGGAGATCCCAGAGGGAGGGGATATATGCAAACATAGAGCAGATTCACTTGGTTGTACAGAACAAACTAACAGTACATTGTAAAGTAACCATGTGTGATGTCACTCAGTCGTGTCCAACTCTTTGCAACCCCATGGGCTGCAGCCCACCCGGCTCCTCCGTCCATGGGATTTCCCAGGCAAGAATACTGGAGTGGGTTGCCATTTCCTTCTCCAGTGGATTTTTGCAACCCAGGGATCGAACTCAGGTCTCCCACACTGCAGGGAGACTGTTTACCGTCTGAGCCACCAGGGAAGCCCAAAGTAACTATATTCCAATAAAAAATTAACACCAACAGCAATAATGAAAACAATTAGCTTTTTCAAAGCCTGTCCTTTTTTTTTAAGGTGAATTCTCTTGTAGACTCATCAATTTGAATGACTGTGCCTTTGCTAAGCCCACTCCCTGTGAGACGCCACAATCTAAGGAGCTAAGCTCTCCCGTTCATATACAACCTCACACCTATGTTGCTCTATCTTCTCTCAGCTCTGGATGGAAGTTGTTGTTGTTCAGTCGCTCGGTCGTGTCCAACTCTTTGGACCCCCGTGGACTGCAGCATTCAGAACTGGGAGTCCTCATAAACGGACTAACCCCCCCACCCCACCCACACCAGTCCCTGTGGGAATCTTCCACAGGCCAGCGCTGACGTCTGGCCTCTGCCTCTGTCTCCAGGTCAACCAACTGAGGAAGAGAGAAACAAAAAGTTTAGCTTCAGAACCTACAGGAATCTGTTTGATGCCCTTTGGTAACCGGGGTTGAATGTGCAATTCAGGGTGAGGAATTACACACGAGGATGCTTCTGTCTCAGTCATTTGACCAAACACATCACATGTGACACTTGAAAACTCAGTGGACCACACAGACCCTCCCAACGACCGGACGTCTCTATGAAAGCGTGTCTACATGTGCACACACACGTACATGCATGTTCACTGGGGGGGAAACAGTCAGCTGAGGGTTCCCACTGTGGGTTCAATAAAAAAGACAGGAGGTCTGCTTAAAACAAAGAAGCGTTCTTGGAGTGGCATGACCCTTGGCAAGGTGAATGTTAAAAGTAATAATGCGGAGCTTGCACTAAGTACTTTAATGTTGCAAAGAAAGTGGAACTGAGGAAAGAAGGGGGCAGAGAGGGAGGAGGAGAGAGAGACAGAGAGGAAACAAGAAAAGCCTACAGGGAATAAAAACAAAAGCAAGAAAGATTATAAGCAAACTTTTCACCTTGGTAAATCAAGCTTTAACCAGCTTTTAGCAGCTTTAAGCAGGTAAAGGCTTTACACTGTTTGGGGAAAGCACGTTTGAATTCTGCCAGCATCTTAGCAGAACAGAATTTGAAAAAGGTCCTATTTTTCTTGGCTCACAAAGGAGAGTTGGACTTCTCACTCCAGCAGGGAACAGACGCTGTGGCATAAGGATTCAAGAGGGGGGTAGGGAAAACCTTTCTTTCCTTTCCAATGGCTTCCTGCCATTGTTCAAATGCAAAATACGGGCCACTGTGCCACTGACAACACAGATAAGGCTTCTAGGGGGTGGGGGAGTAAGTGGTTTGAACTATATTCGTGTTCTCTATTTTTTCTGTGTTTGGTTTTTAGTGTGCGATATAAAATTACACAAGTGTTCAGCCATTTTACCTACATAGACCTAGCTTCATTTAATAAAACATCTCTTTCATTTCCTAGGCCAAAAATATCACAGAATCAGACAGACTTCATTAAAAAGTAACAAGGGGGTCTGGTTCTACACGGACACAATTATTATTTCTGTCACTGGGTGTCAGTGAACAGAGCGATTGATTTTTATGTAAAATCCGTTTCTCCCTTTAGCCTCTTAGCTAAGCCCCAAAGTGTTTTTTTTTTTCTATTTCATCTTCAAAAACTTTAAGAATGTTTTCTGAATGTTTCTCTTGTTGTTCCCTTCAAAAATGTAACACTCATCCTTGCCAGAAAGGACCTCAACTTTACTTAAAATGAAGGTAGTGTAAAAGACAATTCCAAAAGAAACAATTATTTAAGCAAATTAATAAACCCATCAATTCCATCCTTGAAAACTCTCTAGATCACACTTGAATCCCTTTGATAGTCATTTCTGTTTCATTCTGTGCATCACTGGTCATCTTTCCAATGAAAGATTTAGGTTTTTGTGTATATTATGCTTAAATATCTGAATCTATTTTCCCTTCGGCCTTTTGTTTATGCCATTAAGCTTTGAATAAATGTCATTAAGTTGTACCATGGATGCTTTATTAAAGTTTATTACTCAACTGAATACCACATTATGAACAATAATCTTCAAAAATCAGATGAAGTTGAGAATCTCTGAATTTTCAATACAAGTGAAAAACGCATTTGAAGTCAATTGAGCTATTTAATGAGGCAGAGGCAACATTAGCCTCCTTTAACTTAAAAAAAGGATTCTTCTGGTAAATTTTCAAGTCTGTAATTAGGTCATTTCATGTGGAGAGAATACCTATGCAAACATGCCTTGAGATACACAGATCATCGTGTGAGCGTGGGGCTGGATGGGGGAGTGGGTACCCACATTGTCCCCTAACTCACATGTCACTCATTGGGACTGAGGACCCAACAATATTCAAGAGACAACTAGTTTCTTCAGCTTCCTTCCCCTTTCACGCTTTGACCTTCCTTCCTCAAATTCCGGAGTAAAGGGCAATGAAGTCCCACCAGTTACGTGCTGTTTGGCTGTACTATAAAATCCAATAAAAAATAAACCATGCATTTCTGCACAGGTCACCGCACAGGCATGAGTAATAGCAACATGTGATCGCCCATGACCCAAGCTGGATCATAACCAGTCACCTTCTGGTTAAGGCCATCACTGTTCTCGTATCAATCTATGAAGCCATCCATTCCCTCTGCCCTCTACCTTAACCTAATCTAATTTGCACGTTGTAACAGAAAGCCGCTGTCACAGAGCATCAGGTAAACTTAATTTCATATGTCCTGGCACACAAATTCGTGGGCTGGTGCCAACGGATGACATGCGAGCAGGTGGCCTCGAATCAGACAAATTTAGCACCTTGCCTCAGTGCAGGAACCCCTGACCATGTATTCTTTATGTATATTCAATATTATGGAAATGCCCAAAGCATTTGGAAAGCAGATCTCAGCATCACAGCATCTGTAAGAGTGTTGCCTTTTGGTACAAGTCTTACCCTGACAAATAAGGCAAAAGATTAGTGCATGGGGCTCGGGTGGGCATTCAAAGAGGGAATTTCACAGATAGAAGTGGTATGAACGCATTATATAAGTTGTTTATCATTTAAGTTTTGGATGGCAGGGGGAGGGGGGTGGCCAAGACTTCCTTTTTGTGATCCAAAACACTTACTACCATGAAAATGATCCTACTGTGCATTTGGTATAAGGTAGTATGTTGTAACTACCCCTCAGATGTGATCTCTAGTGAATCAAGCATGTGATTCAGTAGATTAGAATGCAAGCTCCTAGAGACAGAGATTTTGTCTGTTTTGTTATCAACTCTGTCTTCAACTCACAGAACAGTGGGTGACACACGGTGAGTGTTGTTGAGTCGCTCAGTCATGTCTGACTCTCTGTGACCCCATGGACTGCAGCATGCCAGGCTTCCCTGTCCTTCACTATTTCCTGGAGTTGCTCAGACTCATGTCCATTGAGTTGGTGATGCTATCTAACCATCTCATCCTCTGCCACCTTCCCCTTCTCCTTTGCCTTTAATCTTTCCCAGCATCAGGGTCTTTTCCAATGAGTCAGTTCTTCGCATCAGGTGGCCAAAGTACTGGAGCTTCAGCTTCAGCATCAGTCCTTCCAACAAATATTCAGGGTTGATTTCCTTTAAGATTGACTAGTTTGATCTCCTTCCAGTCCAAGGGACTCTCAAGAGTCTTTTCCAGCACCATCATTCAAAAGCATCAATTCTTCAGGAAGACAACAGGATGCAATGCAAGGTGCTGATCCTTAGCTTCAATAACCTGAGGAAACCGGGATTCATCCAGACCCCACACTATACACAGCACAACTGTAGGTGGCGCCATTTATATTGCTGTCTATGTACAGGCATCCACAGACCTGTGGGGAAGAGGGGTCCTCTCCCTGTTCTTAGAAACATAAATGAAGACTCTTAGCACCAGAACATACTTTTTTTTTCTTAGTTTTAAGGTTTTTTTTTTTTTTTTTTTTTATTTTATTTATTTATTTTTTTATATAGCAATGATTTTATTTATTTATTTATTTACTCTACAATATTGTATTGGTTTTACCATACATCAACATGAATCCACCACAGGTACCAGAACATACTTTTATTAAAACCTATAATGAGTAAGTTTTTCCAGTAGTCATGTATGGATGTGAGAGTTGGACTATAAAGAAAGCTGAGCTCCAAAGAATTGATGCTTTGGAACTATGGTGTTGGAGAAGGCTCTTGAGAGTCCCTTGGACTGCAAGGAGATCCAACCAGTCCATCCTAAAGGAGATCAGTCCTGAATATTCATTGGAAGGACTGATGTTGAAGCTGAAACTCCAATATTTTGGCCATCTGATATGAAGAACTGACTCATTTGAAAAGACCCTGATGCTGGGAAAGATGGAAGGCATGAGGAGAAGGGGATGACAGAGGATGAGATGGTTGGATGGCATCACTGACTCAATGGACATGAGTTTGAGTAAACTCTGGGAGTTGGTGATGGACAGGGAGGCCTGGCGTGCTGCAATCCATGGGGTCGCAAAGAGTCGGACACAACTGAGCGACTGAACTGAACTGATAATGAGTAAGTATGTTTCTGGGAAGATTATTTCCAGAACTCCCAAAATTGCATCATCTACTTTTCAAAGGCTTTGTCAAGCAATAGATAGCACATCCTTTCCTGGGATGTTACAACTCTGTTGGAACTGGATGGGACTGAGTGGCATTGCCATTTCTATAAAACAGAAGAGTAGAGACTTTCAAAAATATCCAGTGACAACTATAATAAAAACTTGAGATCTAAGCTGCAAATACATCTATCTTGCACTTGGATTCTTTTTCCAAATATAGTGTGGACAATCTGTTTCAGAATGTTAAAATAATCTCAATAAATCTGATAAGAACTTTTGGTTCCAGGAGTGGAGGTATATAATAGCACTAACTCTACAGTCAATAAAAATCCAAGTTTTCTTTGCCAAAATTTTGGTACATCTCAATTTCTTATAAGGAAAATCTTTAAAGCAGGTACACGGTGGGACAAATTCTATAAAGAAATATTACATAATTATATAAAAGTATAAGAAAGTTTTTTTTCCCTTCTTATTTTCATTGCAAGGTACAGGCTGAAATCTATATGTCATATTTTTTAATTGAAAACAAGAACAGATGCAGACTGGAAATAGTTCATAAAGCCACAGAAATGAACTAAATTGAATGCCACTCAGAGTTAATAATTCACATAATCACACACAACACATTGAAAATAAGCAAAATTGTTCCTCATGCTCTGTGATCAGTACTTCCACTAATTAACAATTAAAAGAATGGTATTTTTTGAAATCTTGGAGGACATAGATCACATCCCATTAATTTAATGATCTAATCTCCCAGTGTTAATTTTAAGCACCAGATGAGGTTTTATAATTCATATAAATACTACTAAATTGTTTCAAGTGTATTCTTTAAACATCCTCAGTGCTTTCATGGACTAGGAGATGCCACAAGGCACACACAGTAGGCTGTCAAATTCTGGATGGCTCATGACACAAAAGATGCGTTTGGGGTAGATGGGATTAGGAGACTGAACATCTGCGAAACCTCTCAACTACAGAAGCAGCAGGCAATAGATATAGAAGCCAACAGGATGTGAGGCAGTGTGTTCCTTTGTTGGTGAAGTGATCGTCATTGTGTCCATACACCAATGGCAAGGCACAACTAAGAAAGCATGGGGCTAAAAAGTGACAAGACATGGGGCTTCTCTCATCCAGAGAATATCAGTTCAGTTCAGTCGCTCAGCTGTATATGACTCTTTGCAACCCCATGGACTGCAGCACGCCAGGCTTCCCTGTCCATCACCAACTTCCAGAGCTTGCTCAAACTCATGTCCATTGAGTCAGTGATGCCATCCAACCATCTCATCCTCTGTCGTCCCCTTCTCCTCCTGCCTTCAATCTTGCCCAGCATCCGGGTCTTTTCCAATGAGTCAGTTCTTCGCATCAGGTGGCCAAAGTACTGGAGTTTCAGCTTCAGCACCTTCCAATGAATATTCAGGACTGATTTCCTTTAGAATCAGCTATACTCTAGCCCTAAAAATGCTGAAAAACACAGCACAGGAAATCTTCCCAAGTGACTGAAAATGTCCATGTTCAGTGATTCATGAAGCCCAGGAGAGGTTCAAAAGACCCTTCTCAGCCATAAGCTGTTAGAGACTAGATCCTCAGACTTGGGATGAGTGAAAGGCCAAAAAACCCACCTTCCATGGAAACCAATAGAGCATAGGGATAAACACAGGAGAAAGCAGACTGCAGGGTCTTAGACTGGCTGCCTGCAGGCATCTCAAATTCTCCATGCTCTTCTGGCCTCGAGTCACCTTCATACCTGTGCAAACAGCACCTTCTCTCATCAGCCCCTCTCCCCACAAAAGTAGGGAGATACAAGATGCCTCATACCACTCTTTTCTAAGTTACTGAACAAACAGGCATTAGAGCATCACCATGGAGAGGTTATTGCTGGAATCTGCAAGCCCTGTTCTGAATCCTGGCTTCAAGCCTTGCAAACTTGAAATGTCCCCTAACCTCTCGGATGTTGGGTTGAGCGAAATAAATAATAGTATCTACCTCCTGCTGTTGGGAAGATGAGACAATCATATAAAGCACTTGCCGGAGAGTGTGGTACATAATAGTTATTCAGTAAATGGAATATTCAAATGATTAATAATGGGAAAAATGAGACTTCTCAGTTTGAACTTTACCTACAGAATTGATTAGTAAATTAATAATCCAGACAAAATTTAAGTCTGCTCAATTACAAATATTACCTTTAGGCTGACAGATTTCTATTTTTTTTCTAAGACAACACTTTTGGGCTCCCCTCGTGGCTCAGAGGTAAAGAATCTGCCTCCAGTGCAGGAGGTGCAGGAGTTGTGGGTTCAATGATCCCTGGGGTGGGAAGATCCCCTGGAGAAGGAAATGGGAACCCACTCCAGTGTTCTTGCCTGGAAAACTCCCATGGACAGAGAAGCCTGGTGGGCTACAGCCCATGGGGTCACAAAAGAGTCAGACATAGTTGCGCACAGATACACAAGACAAGATCAAGAGATGAAATATGAAATATTACTGCTTCACATTTTAAGTATACACAATTAATTTGGGGTGGGGTTGGGGGTCTTCAATATTGGGAGCGTTCCAAATGCCAGGCACTCCTAAAGTCTTTTATCTGTATCAATGCATTTAATCTTCACACAGTCTCATGAAGCAGCTATGATTAGTGTCTGCACATCAGGCTCATCAAGGTTAAATGGTTTCTCCAAAGTCTCACAGCTGGAGGGTGAACTCAACAGCGTGGAGTTCACCCTCCACCTCTGCCCTCTCAACACGGTTCCGAGACGTTGGGGAAGATGAAACCTCTGCTTGCTACTAAACTACCACTGGGATTTCCCAGAGTCTTTCCACCACCCTTTTCTGTTCCAGTGTGTTTCCAGTGCCCAGCAGAGAATCCAGAATGCAAGACTCAAGAGCTTAGGCAGAGCATCTGAAACCAGCATGAAAGTTACAGATGCAAAACAGTTGGCTCCAACCCTTAACCCTGGGAATGGACACCTTGCCAGCAGCCACAACACCCTCCCTTGATCACTGATGAACTGGGGGGTGGGGGTAGAGAGCTGGGCAACTGGGAAATAGTATAAATGGGGAGATGAGAAGGGTGGGGTTTCCCCAAATGCTGAGTCAATGACAGACTTCTCCATCGTCTGCCTCCCCATCTTTCTCTCTACCTTGTCACTCCACTGCAGGCACCATTTTTCTTTTCTGTTTATTTTCTCCGGGACCCAGACTCCAGCAAGAAGGCTCATTTTTCCCCAGTGTGTTGAACAATAGCATACCAGGCAGTCAGATATTTGCCTGTGACAGCAGCTGAGTGCTGGGTGAAGCAAAGGAAAATAAAATCTGCAGGCAGGGGGCGAGGGGAGGAACCAGAGAGAGTGACAGGAGGGCAGAATCCCAGTTCAGTCTTGGCCCCGGGTAGCCTCAAGGTGGGATCCATCACCAGCTGCTGGAAGAATGAGTGCCCATGGCTTTCCATTTCCCTTCGCAGAGCTGATTTATTTATTCTTTTAGAACATGTTTGGATTTACAGAAAAATTGCAAAGAGAGCTCTCATAGAGGACACACCCATTAATATAATTTTATTATGATCATATTGATATGGGACGTTTGTCAGATTAATGAACCAGTATCAACACATTATGATTCACCAATGCCCACTCTTGGAATGATTCCCTTGGTTTTCACCGAATGTCCCTTTCCTGTTCTGGGATCCCACGGAGACTATCACAGCAATGGTACCTTAGTCATCCTGTCCCCTTAGGCTCCTCTGGGCTGGGACCATTTCTCAGTTTGTCCCTATTTTTGAAGACCTTGACAGTTATGAGAAGTACTGCTCAGGGATTTTGTAGACCGTCTCTCAATGAGTATTTGTCTAACATTTTTCTCCTTATTAGACTAGGTCTAATAAGGAGAAAAGGTCTTATTACTGGTCTTGGGAGGAATGAATCACAGATCACAGAGGAAAAGTTCCAAGTTCATCACATCCGATCAAGGGGACATACAATCAGCATAGTTATTGCTGTTGATGTGACTCTGATCTTCTGGCTGAGCAGAGGTCCAACAGGTTTCCCCACCATAAAACTGCTTTATTCTTTTTGGCTTTTCACACTGTACTTTTTGGGGAAAAATCACTATGCATAGCCAGCACTCCAGAGTGCAGAGTTCTGCTTCACTTCTTTGAGGATGAAGAATGTAAGTAAATTATTTGGAATTCTTCTACCCAGGAGATTTGTTTCTCCTCTTGCATGTATTAATTTATTCAAGAATTCATTTACATCAGTATGAACTTATAGAAATTTATTTTATGTTGTTTTTGTTCAGTTGCTAAGTCATGTTTAACTTTTTAGGACCCCATGGACTGTAACTTGCCAGGTTCCTCTGTCCTCCACTATCTCCTGGAAAATGAAAGTGAAAGTCACTTAGTCGAGTCCAACTCTTTCTGACCCCACAGACTACACAGTCCATGGAATTCTCATGGCCAGAATACAGGAGTGGGCAGCCTATTCCTTCTCCAGGGGATCTTCTTGACCGAGGAATTGGACCAGGGTCTCCTGCATTGCGGGCAGATTCTTTACCACCTGAGCTATCAGGGAAGCCCACTATCTCCTGGAGTTTGCTCAAATTCATGTCCATTGAGTCCATGATGCTATCTAACCATCTCATCCTCTGTCAGCCCCCTCTTCTTTTTCCTTCAATCTTTCCCAGCATCAGGGTCTCTTCCAATGAGTCAACTCTTCACATCAGGTGGCCAAAGTACTGGAGCTTCAGCTTCAGCATCAGTCCTTCCAATGAATATTAGGGTTGATTTCCTTCAGTGTTGACTGGTTTGATCTCCTTGTAGTCCAAGTGGCTCTCAAGAGTCTTCTCTAGCACCACAATTTGAAAGCATCAATTCTCTGGCAATCAACCTTCTTTACGGTCCAACTCTCACACGTGTACATGACTACTGGAAAAACCATAGCTTTGACTATATGGACCTTTGATACACTGTCTAGGTAGTATATTTTATCCTTTGGGTTATAATCCAATACAACTTTATTTTGTTGCTCAAATTGTTCCAGTTTGGCCATCGGGAGCTTTTTCAGGCTCCTCTATTTCTTTGACAAACCCCCATTGTTTTGTTTTCTGAGCACTTGCTTACTTTTTGGCAGTATAAGATCTTCCTGGCCCATCTTGTATGTTTCCTGTCTAAGACCTAGACTCAGCTACTTCTTCAAGGAGTTACTGGAAATGGCATTAGAACCTGAGCTCTGGATTCAAGGTATGAGCATTGCTAGCAGGATGCCACTGCTCCTAGGTCCCTGTAGCTATCAGAGGAAGAAAATATATGTATGTCCACTAACCTGTAGTTACACCATGGCTTTATGGGCATGAACCTGTAGAGTATGTGGACCTCATTGGATGGATAATGTTATCTCCAGGGAAACCTCAGAACTCACTTTGTTCCATTCATTCATTGATCATTCACATATTGATTCATTCTGTAGTAAATGAAAGCCTTCTAGGTGATTGTTGGTGTTCAGTCACTCAGTTCTGTCGGCCTCTAAGTGACCCCATGGACTGCAGTACACCAAGCTTCCCTGTCCTTCACCATCTCCTACAGCTTGCTCAAACTCAAGTCCATTGAGTTGATGATACCATTCAACATCTCATTCTCTGTCACCCCCTTCTCCTCCTGCCCTCAATCTTTCCCAACACCAGAGTCTTTTCCAAGGACTTGTCTCTTCCAATCAGGTGGCCAAAGTATTGGAGCTTCAGCTTCCACATTGCTCCTTCAAATGACTCTTCAGGGTTGATTTCCTTTGGGATGGACCGGTTTGTCCTTGAGTTAAATACTGAAGATGCACCACCAGGTTAGAGAGACTCTTGGATCTGGAGATGGGTGAGATGGAGGAGGGGGAATATTCCAGACAGAGGAACAGCCTGTGCCAATGTCGAGGATGGAAGGAAGGAAGGTTCTTTAAAGGAGTTAAAGAAGACCAGTGCTGTTCTAACAGAGAGAAGAGGAGATGAAAAAAGAGGTGGGCAGAGACCTGAAAGGTCATACAAAGAAAAATATGGTCTGGATCCTTTGAAAGGAGTTTAATCTTGAGCCACTGAAGGCTACACATCAGGAACACGGACCTGACCACATGTAGGAGCATCCGGGGAGAAGAGCCTGGAGCAGACCCAGAGTGGAGGCGGGGAGATGGCGAAGGTTTACAGAAGAAATGCTGGAGAGAGAAGACGCAGTGGGGAGTAGACGGGCCCCACTGGAGGTGGGAGACGGGCTGAGTATGGAGACGGAAGGCAAAACCTCTCTGCAGTGGGTTGGGGAGGATGTTTGCATGTCTGTGTATTCATCGTTCTGGCAAAGGAGACTGAAGGCAAGAAGGGCAAATTGTACAATGGGGCTCTTCACTGAGGGGAGAAGCTGGGAGGACAGCGCTATGTCACAGGGACTCTGCCTCTTGAGACAGGAGCCCTCCCCGTGTCCTTTGGATCTACATTAACATCTGCTCAACTCATCATCAGTTTGTTTCAACTGCATGGAAACACACAAAGGATTTGTACGTTGGGGCCAAATACCTGGGAGACACTTCAGAAAACCAGGGGCTGTGGACATAAGAGACCACACAATATGAACCCATATGAATTCAAAAGCATCATGACCAGGGCTTTGAACGTCCCATAAGCAATGCATTTGTGCTCAAGGACTCATCTTTCCTAAGCTCTCCAGGGTCAAGAAAGCTTCCTACGGCCACCCTTGTGTCTACTTCCCCCTCTAGCTCTAAACCCTAGTGCAACGCCTGACACTTCAAAGGACTTTTACTACTTTACAGTTTATTACAGAAACCTAATAAATGCCTAGTTGTATCAGTCAGTGAAAACACAAAGGAAGTTTACAGTGCTAGGTGGCCGCCTGGATGGGAGGGGTGTTTCTAGGAGAATGGATACATGGCTGAGTTGCTCTGCTGTCTACCTGAAACTGTCACAACATTGTTAATTGGCTATGCACTTAGTAGCTTAGCCATGTCCAACTCTTTGCAACCCCATGAACTGTAGCCCACCTGGCTCCTCTGTCCAGGGAGAATCTGGGGAATCTTGGGATTCTCCAGACAAGCATACTGGAGTGGATTGCCATGCCCTTCTCCAGGGGATCTTCCCAATCCAGGGATGGAACCCAGGTCTCCCACATTGCAGGCAGATTCTCTACCATCTGAGCCAGGGAAGCCCAGGAATTCTGAAATGGGTTGCTATGCCCTCTTCCAGGAGATCTTCCCGACCCAGGGATCGAACCCCTGTCTGTCATGTCTACCTGCATTGGCCAATGGGTCTCTTACTACTAGCACCACCTGGGAAGCCCCTAATCAGTTATACTCCAGTATAAAATAAAAAGTTAAAAAAACACACAAAAGAAGTTTAAAAAATATACATCAAGGAAGGCAAATGAGCTAATCCTCTCTCAAATAAGCAAATATATACATAAATGAATGAAAACGGATCACAGAGCTGAAAAGGAGTTTGTGTAAAGATCAGGATCTCCATCCTGGCTAAAATCCAAACGCATTTCAAACACATGACTTAATGAGAAAAGCAGCAAGGTCAGAGTAGATGATCTTTGGGAGGAGAAGGGGGAAATGAAACGACTGCTCCCAGGTTTCTGGGAGGCAAATCTGGCCCTCATCACGGTGGTAAAAAGCATTCACGGCTCAGTAAGAAATCCTTTAAATAGAAAAAGTTACTTAGGCAAAGCAGTCCTGAGAAAGCAGAGGGCCAGCACAAGCATTCTTATTCACCTGACTTCCTGCAGAAACTCCGGCCTATTGAAATAATTGTTTCTCATACCCCAAAGCAAATGAACCACTCTCCCACTTTAAATCATTCCCTTTCTCTCTTCAGTTCATGACTGACTCTCTCTGTGATGCTTGTTGTGTTTGCAAGCATGAAGGAAATTATATAAAAGCAAATTGCTTTGTACTGTACAGTCCCTGTCTGGAAATACTAAATAGGCAAGACAGTGTTCAACCATCTTGCAGCCTTCGTGAGTTAATGGATGGGATTGAAAAGTTTTTGCTGTTTCAATATGATGAATGCCCCTTATTTCTAAACACACAGGTTATCCTTTTCTTTTTATAGTGCTGTTTGAATTATTTTTCAAAGTCACCGACGACTTTGCATACTAACCTAAAGTATGGACAGGATAAATAGATGATTATTTTTGTTCTGTAGCTTTTTGACTTCCTCCACTCATGGCTTATGAACCTCTTCTTTTTGCCCTGGGCTAAAAAAAAGTCTTTGGAAAATTATCAGACTAAAGCCCCAATGTCATTACCCTTCATGAGTGATCATGGAGGATCATCATCATTACACATAAACACTGAATTTTGGTCATTTGTCAAAAAGAATTCAATCACAATTGTGATCATTATTTCAACAGATAGGTGGAGAACATCATACTCAATGCCTAGTACGATTTTTAGGCAAAAGTATCCTATCAATAAAAAGAATAAGGCACTTGTTTAAATAACACTATCTTCTACGGCATGTTCCCTCCCAATGGGAGGGGACAAATTAATATATCATATGCAAGATGGTGGTTGTTGTTCTACTTCTAACACTAAGTCATGTTTGACTCCTTAGTGATCCCATGGGCTGCAGCTGCCAGGCTCCTCTGTCCGTGGGATTCTCCAGGCAAGAATACTGGAGCGGATTGCCATTTCCCTCTCTAGAGGATCTTCCCGACCCAGGGGCTGAACCTGCATCTCCTGCATTGGCAGGTAGATTCTTTACCACTGAGCCCCCAGGAAAGCCCTATGATGGCTGTGCTATGTATTAATTTTGCAAACTTGGACAAGCTACATAATCTGTCCTGTTGCTGTTCAGTCGCTCAGTCATGTCTGACTCTTTGCGACACCATGGACTGCAGCATGCCAGGCATCCCTGTCCTTCACCATCTCCGAGAGCTTGCTCAAACTCATGTTCATTGAGTTGGTGATGCCATCCAACCTTATCGTCCTCTGCCGTCCCCTTCTCTTCCTGCCTTCTACCTTTCCTAGCATCAGGGTGTTTTCCAATGAGTTGGCTATCCAGATATATAATGGAGAAAATGGTACATATTCTTACAGATATGTTGGGAAATAATTTATGTGAGCAAAGAATCAGGCATTCTGTAGGCTTTAAGACATGCTAAGGTCATCATGTTTCCTCCCATTTCCGAATGATGTTAATACTGATTTAATTTTCTACAATGCTGTTCAGTCACGTGCGTCTGCATACCTGTGATGACATGGGTGTGTATTCTGTGTCCATACACAAATATTCTATTAGGACTGCATGTATCTCCATGGGCACAAACCCTGCCTCCTTCCGTAGAAGATAGGAACTCTGTGACCTCCATCTTTTACATCATAAAACTCCTCCATCACAAACGCTTGCCAGAACTATGGTTGAAAGGCAACAGAAAAAGGAGTAAGAATAAGACAATATATCTGACATATTATAACTTTACTTTGGCTCCTACATGTCAGCCAAGTGTCCACTGCACAGGATCTTGTCTTCATTTCATGCAATTCCATGGGAGTACCAGGGCTGTGCAACCAGTTCTGATGGAGGCAGAATAGAATACTGACCAAAAGTGTGGGTCTCAACGTGCTTCAGGCCCTGGTTCAAATTCATTTGTAAAGTTCATCTGAATTCACTTGCAAAATAGAATTAATGTCATCTGCTTCCTAGTGGCTCAGACAGTAAAGAATCTCCCTGCAGTGTAGGAGTCCTGGGTTCAATCTCTGGGTTGGGAAGAGACCCTGGAGGAGGAAATGGCAACCCACTCCAGTATTCCTGCCTGGAAAATCCCATGGACAGAGGGGCCTGGCAGCTACAGTCTGTGGAGCTGAAGAGTTGGATGTAACTAAGTGACTAACACTTTCAGCATATTTCACCTCCTAAGGCTGTTAATGAGGATTAAATTTCAGACTTCATGAAAAAAAAGTGTTTTGGTGTCCATGAAATTCTCACAATGGTGGTGATTAACACAGGTAAAGGATTCAGAAAGTCTACAAAGGTTGTTCATCCCTAGAAAGCTACAGATATAGCTATAGAGATGTCATTCTCAGCATAAGAGTACCACCTAAGTTAGGCAAACTTTCCCTATAAGTAATTAAATCAATAGGAAAAGGAGTATGTCAAGGCTGTTTATTGTCACCCTGCTTATTTAACTTATATGCAGAATACATCATGAGAAACACTGGACTAGAAGAAGCACAAGCTGGAATCAAGATTGCCAGGAGAAATATCAATAAACTGAGATATGCAGATGACACCACCCTTATAGCAGAAAGTGAAGAAGAACTAAAGAGCCTCTTGATGAAAGTGAAAGAGGAGAGTGAAAAAGTTGGCTTAAAGCTCAACATTCAGAAAATGAAGATCATGGCATCCGGTCCCATCACTTCATGGCAAACAGATGGGGAAACAGTGAAAACAGTGGCAGACTTTATTTTGGGGGCCTCCAAAATCATTGCAGATGGTGACTGCAGCCATGAAATTAAAAGACGCTTACTCCTTGGAAGGAAAGTTATGACCAACCTAGACAGCATATTAAAAAGCAGAGACATTACTTTGCCAACAAAGGTCCATCTAGTCAAGGCTATGATTTTCCAGTAGTCATGTATGGATGTGAGAGTTGGACTGTGAAGAAAGCTGAGCATTGAAGAATTTATGCTTTTGAACTGTGGTGTTGGAGAAGACTCTTGAGAGTCCCTTGGACTGCAAGGAGATCCAACCAGTCCATCCTAAAGGAGATCAGTCCTCGGTATTCACTGGAAGGACTGATGCTGAAGCTGACACTCCAATACTTTGGCCACCTCATGCGAAGAGCTGACTCATTTGAAAAGACTCTGATGCTGGGAAAGATTGAGGGCAGGAGGAGAAGGGGATAACAGAGGATGAGATGGTTGGATGGCATCACCGACTCAATGGATATGAGTTTGGGTAAACTCCGGCCCTTGGTGATGTACAGGGAGGCCTGGTGTGCTGCAGTTCATGGGGTTGCAAAGAGTTGGACACAACTGAGCGACTGAACTGAACTGAATTAAATCAAAACAAGTACTTACAGAGATGCTGGGGACTAGATTGCATTCAGTTCAGTTGCTCAGTCGTGTCCGACTCTTTGTGACCCCATTGACTGTGGCACCCCAGCCTTCCCTGCCCATTACCAACTCCCCATATTCCATTGGGTTGGCCAAAAAGTTCATCCCAGTTTTTCTAAAAGCCGATGTGCAAAAACACGAACAAACTTTTTGGCCAGCCCACAGATAAACTTAATCCAGTACCAGCTGCATGATTCTTCTCACAAGTTTAGGACTTCTTGGAATTTTTAAGGACACTGAAAAAGATACTTGAGGATGCCAATGTAATTAACAGGAAAGTCAGCCTTCCTCCATTTATTCTGTCCATGAGGGACACACATAACTCCCCCACGGAGATCAAAGGCAGTTGAGTTCCCCACTGCCCCCAGTGCCACCCCTGGGGACGGCAAGAACTCCAGGTAAGAAAATTAAATTGCCTTCCTTTCTTATCTCCACGAACCTCTGAATGAAATCTTTTGAGTTGGAAATCTCATTAATCATTCCCTTCTGTGAAGTACTGGAAAACAAGGAGGAGAAATCGTGAAGGGCTCCAAGTTTACCCTTGACAACTGGCCCACAACTCATGCTTCTCTTTCTCTCGGGGGAAACGCCATGACTTTCTGCTTCCTTGTTAATTCCGGGGTTGTGCTCCAGGGACCAAGATGTGCTCTCAGTAAGATTATACCTGCGCTGTCTGCCATCTGGACTTTGAGCACCAGGAATATTAGTATCATCCTGGTAAACGATACGAAAACGTTTACCCTCCATTCATGACACATGCCAAGCAGGTTGCTTTTCTCTAAGGATTTCTCTTAACGGGATTTAGGACTGTCTGAGTTTGTATTTCATTTTCATTATTTTAATTCTATAGGGTAGCTTTACCAATGTCATGGTTTACATTCATTAGAAGTTCCCAAGCTCTTTATCTAAAAAGAAATGAACTCATTTATAAAACAGAAACAGACTCATAGACTCAGAGAATGAACTTATGGTTGCAGGGGGAAGGATGCAAGGAAGGGAAAGTTAGGGAGTTGGGGAAGGTCATGTACACTCTATGTTTAAATTGGATAACCAGCAAGGACCTACTGGATAGCACAGGGAGCTCTGCTCGGTGTTACGTGGCAGTCTGGATGAGAGGGGAGTTGGGTGGGGAAGGAATGGATGCATGCACACATATGGCTGAGTTCCTCTGCTGCTCACCTGAAACTATCACAACATTGTTAACCAGCTATACCCAAATAAAAATTAAAAAATGTTTAAGTTTCCAAACGCTTATTTCACCTTGATTTTCACATCTTCATGGTTTTTTTAAAATCCACCATCCAACATTTGAAACTCAAAGTAGATGGTAAATATGGCTTTGCCTGACTCATATCTGATGAAACTTCAAAGAGGAAAAATGTCACCATCCTTATCAGCTAAGTGAATTCCACACTCAACTTGATGGCAGGGTAGGGAATGACAAAAAGTTTTATCTGGTTTGAGTCCTGAAGGGCATTTTCCTGCTTTATTCCGGCCTCTGTAAACCTGTCTAAAGTGTAAGTCAAAATAAAGACGTGCTTGGTTCAGCCTTAGTGAGACAGAGGTTATTTCAGATAGGAATTTGAAAGACACCAGTAACCCACCGCATGGCATCAGCTATCCAAGCCAACTGCTGCTCTTTTCCATGAAGGAAGTTGATGTAAGATTCTGATACAATCAGGAATCCGACCTCAAGATATGAATCACCTCTCAAGTGCTTGATTTCCAAATACAAGCAAATCTGTCTCTGCCCATCGCATGCCCGGCAAGGAAGCACAAGACTGAAATCAGCCCTTCCCCATTTGCCTTCTCGGGGGGTGTGTGTAGGGTGACTGCCTTCATGAGAGGGCAGCACCTGCCATGGACAGCATGTCGACTAGATTCTAGGCTCTGTATTATGTGTTTTTCACTGAAGTATCTGACTTAAACCCTTCAAGAACATATGGACTTGCCAACATAACGTCTCTGCTACAGATAGGGCAAGAAAGAGTGAAAGAAATTGGCCAAGTCTGCACAGCTACAAAATGTGAACTTACACAGCCTGACCCCACACGTGCCCTATATTTCATCACAAGGCAACCTCATCTCCCACTATATGCAAAGAGCAAAGACCTCAAACCGTGCAGAGCAATGTATTAAGATATAACTTCTCTCAAAGCCCTCTCGGCTCCTCCCTCTTTCCGGTCCCCAATTAAAATGGACCGGCTGATATAAATAGGCTGACTTATCCCTATCCTGCTCATTTGTTTTTTTAGGAATACCCAGAGATGTCAGAAAAAGTCCATCAGGGGTCACTGAAGACAAATCCCAAATAGAAGAGGTTCCCAGTCTACCTGGATATCCAAATCACCCAGGGAACCTGATGCCATCCCAGATCTACTGAATTCATGTGTGTATCAATGTGTGAAAGTCACTCAGTCATGTCCGACTCTTTGGGACACCATGGATTGTAGCCCGCCAGGCTCCTCTGTCTATGGAATTCTCTAGGCAAGAATACCAGAGAGGGTATCTATTCCCTTTTCCAGGGGATCTTCCAGACCCAGGGATCAAACCCGGGTCTCCTGCATTGCAAGTGGATTTGCCACCATCCAAGCCACCAGGGAAGCCCACTGAATCAGTAGGAGAGGGAATAGTTGAGGACTGACTGGGAGAATTGCCTGCTTTTCTGCATTCCTGCGCAGGCTAGTCTGGGATGCAAACTTGTCTTCTATCAAGCTTCTGTATGCTTTGCATAAGCAAATGATCGGTTGGAGGTGACCTAGGAACTAAACAGTGCTGATTAATTCAACATTCACTCATTCTTTCAACAAACAGCTGTTATTTAGTTAGAAGAACAGGCCAAGCAATTTCTGATGGACTGTGTCAATGTGGATGACTCTGAACACTGTCACTGTGTACTGTGAATGTATCTTAGAGTACTCTTGGTGCTGACGTGTGCGTGAATACAGGGACACAATGTTCATTGACATACAGGGACACTCTGTTTCTCCTTGCTCTTGAGATAAAGTTCAGTCTCCCCTCTCTCCTTGGCTCCTTTCTGCACCAGCATTCATGCAAGAAGCATTGTATCAGATACCCGGGACCATTTCGGGACCCTCTGACTTACAAGTCATCATCATAGCAAGTAACATTCTCCCTACACAACATCTATAAATCATATTCATAATTAATTATACACATGAGTATCTGTTTAGTGTATACTTCCATCGATAGTCTATGAGATGGAAGAAACATGCCTACCTGTTCACAGCTGCACCTTTAGGACCAAGCATAGTACTCAAGATAAAGTAAGTCTTCAATAAACCTTAACAGATAATACTGATGATGGTGGTGGTTGAGAATCAGAACCATCTACTGCTCTCTGCATTATTGTGACTTTATTATTTTACTGTCTTCATCATATAACCTTACTGTTCTAGGAAACTCTTTCCCAGAGAGCAAAACCTCCAAATGACTTTACGGTATATTGCAGGAACTTTTGAAAGACCCATCATCTTGTCAGCAGCAAGTATCAAACATCCTCTTCCACCCCAAGGCCCTCAGAACTCTTCATCCCAAGGTCCTTGCCTTATTTTGTCCACCAATCCTAAGCTATTACATCACAATCTTTACCCTCTCCTAATCAAGTCCCTGCACGAAAAGATCTACCTTCAACACATTTCCAAATCTCAAAAAATATTGTGATTTTGCCCATCCCCAACGAAGACTTTGCTGAAACAGCTTATGTGCCTGCTAAGATGCTTCAGTCATGTCTGACTCATTGTGACCCTATGGACTGTGGCCCACAGGCTCCTCCATCCTTGGGATTCTCCAGGCAAGAATATTGGAGTGGGTTGCCATGCCCTCCTCCAGGAGATCTTCCCGACCCAGAGATCAAACCCAGGTCTTATATGTCACCTGCATTGGCAGGCAGGTTCTTTACTACAAGCACCACCTGTGAAGCTCTGTCTTAATACAGTAACTAGTAAACCCATCTTCATCTTATCCAGAGGTTGTTTTGCTAATGTCTGGGAGGAGTCAGCCTTTGACATGATAAACATCACAAATCTCAAGACAAGCCTCAGTTATGGGGTTATTTCAGTTCTCTGCTCAAGTGCCATGTCATCAGAGAGGCCCCAATACAATCCAGACATACAGTCTAAAATCATGCCTCTGTACACTTCCATCCTCACGTCCTGATTTCCTGGTCATCAGAGCCTTTATCACTATTTGTCACTTTAATAAATACCCACTTGCTTATTTCTTATATTCTGATTCCTCTCCTGGAGGGTAAGATCCAGGAGGACAAGGATGCAGTTTTGTTCCCCAATGTGTCCTCACTCTATTGACTGAAAAAAAAAAGAAAAAATTCACAATGTGAGAGCTGCAAGTTAGGTGTTGCGTGCATGCGTTTTCAGTCCCTTTGTTCATGTCTGACTCTTTTGAGACCCCGTGAACTGTAGCCCACCAGGTTCCTCTGTCCATGGGATTCTCCAGGCTAGAATATTGGAGTGGGTGGCCATGCCCTCCTCCAGGGGATCTTCCTGACCCAGGGATTGAACCCATGTCACTTATTTCTCATGCATTGGCAGAAGAGTTCTTTATCACTTGCACCTCCTGGGAAGACTGAGTTAGGGGTTATTTGGGGGCAAATGAGTACTGTAGCCTGGGAAACAGCATTTCTGATAGCCATGAGAAACTGCTCCAAAGATGTGTGTGTGATGGGGGTCAGTATTTATGTGATTTTGATGAAGGGGAACACATGTAATCAAGCACTTAATTTTCCAAAAGGTGTCTGCTAGTCTACTGAAGCTTTTGCTAGTCATGAGGAGCCATCATCACCATGAAGCATTTTAGTTTTTTCTAGACTGGAGGAGATACAAGAATCGGGCTCATAAAATCTTCTCCTGAAAATATCTGACTATCTGAAGACCTGTTCTGGCAGTCTTCCCAGAGCACAGAGCACCTTGTTCCTGCTCTCCACCATGAACTCCTTTCAGGGGGTGTGGAAGGTCAGCAGCTGCAGCAACTCATAATTTGATCCTTGCAGAGATAGAGGGCAAATGCCAGTGGCAATGCCAATCTGAAGGTGACAGCTCCTAGGATCGTGTCAGCCACATTGTTGGGACTCAGTGTAAAGAGTATGACAGAAGCTGCTGGTCTGGGCCTGAGGCAGGAGATAGATGGGCCCCAGGGAGAGTGGGTGGAGTTCATTCCCTGTGAACTGAAATTCCATAAGAGTAAGAAGAAGGAGATGCTAAGCCCTGTCCAGATAAGACATAAGAGACCATATGTTTCTCATTCTGAAAGTCAAGACAACCTTCTTGACTAGAAAGCTCCTTGAAAGTCAAAAGGTGAGTGATGCCACAGCAGTAGCCTCTTCAGTGGGAAATCCATCTTGGCTGAAAGATGCATGCATACACGGAAGGACCCTGAGATGTACCAAATATGGACTCAGGACCAGGCAAAGCAAGATGATCGGCCACAGGAACCTGGAAGAAATGCCCACGAAAGTGATTCCAACTACCACAAGGGTGCGACTCCGAGCCCACCCGTCTGTCTATCCCAAGGTACTGTAGTCTTCTTCCTCCTAATTAACAGTTCACTTTTTTCACTACTTTCCTTCTTTGTGGAAATTCTTTTCTGCAAAGCCGAAGGGCCAGGGCCCTTGTCACTGACCACTGGTCAGGTGGCTAGGAATTTAGGACTCAATCATGGCCCGACCTCAATCTCTGGCCCAGAACCGAAGCCCTGCTTCAAGCCGCTGCAGATCAAGGCCACATGAGATCAGGTCTACTCAAGACTGAAAGGCAAACAGGTGAATATGTCACATGTTTACAGTGTCTTCATCTCTCCATCACATTTTATCACTACAACACCTTCAATGTTGGCTTATGTTGTTCCCATTTCACAGATGAAAACTCGAGGCCCAGAAAAATTGCTTAAGACAGGGACATGCCTGCCCTAATAGCAGGTCCTCCAGTGACAGTTTCCACGTTCTGGGTCACCACTCCTTGGTGCTGTGTATGAGGAACGGAGATCAGGAATGACTGATCACTTCCTTCCACAGAAAACAGGGATGCCCAGGACAGGCTCCTTCTGCTAGGATAGAATGCGAATTGTGCCCAGCTCACATTTGTAACAGCAAAAGACTCTCAGAAAACCTCCAGCAATTTTCGTGAGAAGAAGCATGTTTAATTCTCAGGGGGGTGTGATTCTTAAGAATAAAGACAAAGTCCAAGTTTGGAGTAATCCTCAGCCCAAAGGGAATCTGATGCATAGAAACGGAGAATTAATCCCCTGAAATGGCTGAGAAAGGAAAGATGAGTCCTGCTTTTAAAATGGATCATTACAAGTTTGATGCGCCTTTAAAAAAATAGCTAACACTTCAAAAAAAAACATTTTAAAAAATGCGCTGTAGTCTATGGCAGCATGGAAATGAGAGTGCCTTTCTTTGGCAAAAATATCCCAGAAGAGATGAAAGAAGGGAGAAAAGAAAGGATGAGAGACATGTTTCATTTCAGGAGAGATAACGGGAAACTGAATTATCCAGATAATTATCTCAGTCTACACTCCACTTCTTCAACATGGAATGAGCTTCACTAGAGACCATCTTGCTTTAACAACTGCTGTGCATAATTTAGGGGGAAAAAAATCTACTAATGACCCTCCATTCAAAAGGTTTTAGAAGGAGCAGTGGGTGGCATATTTAAATGATAATGAAATACCACCAGGCTAGGGGAAGACACAGATTACCTAACAGGCAGAGTTCTCTCCATTAATAATGACTTTTAGAGTAAGAATGTCAGGAAATGAGAATAAGAATGAAAAGCCTTCTTCCCCCCCTGAATTTCTGATGAGATGATCTTTCCTGGGTGGTGGGGCGGGGTGGGGGGGACTGAATAGGAGAGGAGTATTAGACCTTGAGACAGACCAAGACTTATTTTCATATCTTTCCACTGGAAAATGTCCCTTCTCCTCCTTGATGGGGTTTTAAAGTAAAATCCTTATCACATAGAGAAACTACCTCACTATGAGATGCAGTTTTGCATTGAAACCCACCATGGTCGTCTTCTAAAGAGAAGAGAACGACTTCAGGAGAATTCTAAAGCTACAAAAGTTTGCAGATGTTCTGTATTCAAAGCACTGGATTTCATCAGATTTCTCATTAGAAACAAGTGTCCCCATCAATTCAGGATAAAGCGTTCCTCTCACACCTGATGAATACAAAATGTCAAGGTGATTAGCATAGACCGGTCCAGGAGAAGCATCGAACAGAAATGGCTCTGATAAGGTTCCTGTCTCTAAATTTGAAGAAATGCACAGGAGAGATTTATCAAATACCAAAACACGCCTCTCAAAAGCATTTGGGGGAAAAAACGTTTCATTTGGAGGAAACAGGGATGTGCATTCTGAAACCGAGACTTGTACACCTAACCCGGAAAGGGTGTCTATTTGATGCTCTCAGCAAAGACAAGCTGAAATCATTATCTCTTCCACAACAAGGTCTCAAAGTGACCCCTTATAAAGGAAATAGTCTTCTTCATGAATACACACACGGAAAAGCATGGGATTCCTCATTCTCTCCTGTCTTTAGTCTGTCTCCAATTTATGGCATCACCACCTGCGGGTTACAGCTCCGGTTTATTTATATCTGTCCATCTCCCTGGTGCAAGCCCTAGTCCGGATGATCCAGCCCATCATCTCTCACCAGCAGCCTGGCAAGAGCTTCCCCGCAGGTGTCCCCATACTGCAGACCTGCTCCACAGCCTCATACCACACACACACAGCAGGGTGATCCTTTAAAATGCAAACAGACCACCACCACTCAATCCCCAGAAAGGCTTTGATCATTTCTGAATCCCAATCCTCTTCAAACCCAGCACAAAATCCTTAATGTGCCCCAAAGTCAGGAGAATCATGCTCCCCAGCCAACCCCCACCCCACCCCCACCACCAAAGGCTTCTATATCCTAATTCCCAGAACCTGTGAATATTTTTATGTTTCTTATGGCAAAGGGGATTAAGGCCACACACAGAATTAAGGTTGCTAATCAGGTGACTTTAAGATGCACAGCTTATTCTGGATTTTCTAGGTGGGTTTCCTGCAATCACAAGAAACTGTAAAAGGAGAAGAGAGATACAGCAGGAGTCAGTGTCAGGGTGATCTGATGTGAAAAGACTCAGCCCTCCATCACTGGCTCTAAAGGTGGAAGAGGGCCAGGAGCAAAGGGATGCAGGCAGTCTGCAGCAGCTGGGAAAAGGCAACACAACAGACCCTACCTCCAGAGCCTCTGGGAGAAACGCAGCCCTGCTAAGATCTTGATTTCAGCCCAGACTTCTGACCTCCAGGGTTTCCCTGGTGGGTGAGATTGTAAAGAACCCACCTGCAAATGCAGGAGACCTGGCTTCAACCCCTGGGTCAGGAAGATCCCCTGTAGGAGGGCATGGCAACCCACTCCAGTATTCTTGCCTGGATAATCCCATGGACAGAGGAGCCTGGTGGGGCTACAGTCCATAGGGTCACACAGAGTCAGACACAACTGAGTGACTATTCTTCTGACCTCCAGAAGTGTAAGATAATAAGCTGGTGTTGTTTTAAGGTTGGTGATAATTTGTTATATCAGCAGTAGTGAGGCAGGAGGTAGATGCCCCCACCCCGCCAAGGGTGAGAAATTGGAGTTCTTTATAGTAGACAGAAACTGCAGGATATTAACAGCAGGACAATCAAGAGTAAGCAGGCTGGGCCCTGCCAAGATTAAAGGTTAGAAACCACATATTTGTCATTCTCAAAGTCAAGGGATTTTTTTCAACTAGAAAGCTCCATGGAGGTAAAAAGGGGAGTGATGTCAAATCTTCTTGAAGGCCTCTTTGCTAGAATCCATCTTGGCTGAGAGATGTGTGTGCACATGTGGGAGGGTCCTGAGATGGACCAAATACAGACTCAGAACCAGGCAAAGCAAGAAGACTGGCCGAAGGAAACCTGAAAGAAATGCCCAATATAAGTGATTCAAATTGCCACGAGGGTGTGACTCTGAGTTTGTCCACATGTACTAAACTCTTTTCCTCCTAATAAATGCTTTACTCGTTTCACCACTTCCTGTCTCTGTGGGAATTCTTCTCTGCAAAGCCAAAGTGCCAGGGCCTTGTCCCTGACCACTGGTCTAGTGGGCAGGATGTAGCATTCTCACTGCCTCGTCCAGATCTCAACCTCTGGCCGGGAAGAAGCCAAGTCCAGCTTCAACCCACACCACTTGCGCTTAGTAGGAAGTTAATATGTGCTCTCTAAGTACCAAACGAGGCTGGACATTGCCCAGTTCTGCAGCTGCATTTTGCACCACTTTCTGTTCACCCCTCACCCCTCTTCTTGTGGGTTTTCTCAGGCTCCTGGGTCACAGTCCCCCCAAAGATGCTGGACTGCCCCCTTGAATGGTCTTCTCTCCCAGCCTGGTCCTACTCAGACCTCAGTGATGGGTGAGTGATCTCTGACTTTCCCATAACGCCCAACCTTCCTGAGTCCTCTCGGAGGATTCAATGCCCATTTCACGATCCCATAGCACCTATAACATCCATCATACTTGTTAGCACTTCTTCAAGTCCAGAGCCTTGGACTCATCCTAGCTATCACAGCATTTGCCTGGTTTTAGTGCAGAAGTCCCACCCCTCAGGAAATCCTTTGATTCGGGGAAATCTGGGGTGTCTGATCACCTTATCAAGTCTGTCTTCCTCAGTAGCACAGGGCGTGGCATACAGTAGGCACTCGATAAAACATAAATGAATCAATAGACTTAACTTTTCATCACCTTTTACTGCATGTGCACATGTTTCTAATATATTCCTTCCACTCTTATACTTCTCTTTAATTACCTACATCTATTCCAGTGACTACATCCTGAGCGTTACCCAATTCTGTGATAAAGTCAGTCCCATGAAGGCTATGACTCCACACAGGATACTTCCCAGCTGATTTCCATCATTTTCCTGTGTGATGTGATGGGTTCTTCACTCAGTCACTCAGTGAAGCAAATCTTTATCATATACCTACGTCAAAAGCAAATGTCAAATGTTTTTGGATAAATTTCTGTAGTGTTTGAAATGTTCTGCGCTCTCAAAAAGAAACATAAATTATGATAATGGTATCAACTTAGAAAAGTTGGTTCTTTGGAGAAGAATGAACTTTTTTGGGTCTCTTGGGTGCTATTCTGTATCTTAAAAGAGCAATAAGTTCAGAATTATGTGGCCAGGTATTCTCTGTTGGGGATTTCTAACCTTTGAAGCACTCCTTCTCTTAAAAGAAAGAAAGAAAAAAAAAAAAAAAACCAAGAACTTAAGTTTCACCCAGAGACCAAGTTTTACAAAAAAATTTTTGGTCCTAATGTTCAAATTGTATGAGAATTAGCCTTGGCTTTATCTATATAAGTCTGTGGTTTTAAAATGTTGATAAAAATCATGTTGTGTGCCTATTCAAAATTCAGATTCTTACCCAGGAATACCCCTGGAGTTTTTGCTTTAAAATCTGCAAAGTCATATTCTAGTAAGTAGCTTCAAGTATTACCATAGACAGCACCTTAATAAACTTTAATGCATGGAAAGTTGCTAAAGTAGTCATGTGCTATAAATGATAGGCAATCTTGATATAATCCCTTTAAAAGCTTATAATTGTGGAGCAAATAGGCATGTATATGTTTATGGATTGGAGGAGGAAGGCATTCAAGGATGGTGGGGGATGGGACTTTCCTGCTGGTCCAGTGATTAAGACTTCATCTTCCAATGCAGGGAATGAATGCAGGTTCGATTTCTAGTCAGGGAGCTGAGATCACACATGCCTTGTGGCCAAAAAATCAAAAACATAAAACAGAAGCAACATTGTAACAAATTCAATAAAGACTTTTAAAATGGTCCGCATTAAAAAAAAATCTTAAAAAAAAAATCTTAAAAACAGGGATAGAGATAATAAAACATTCATAAAATATTATATTTAATGGCAAAGGACAAAATTTTGTTATTGTCACTGCCAGATTGCTATTGTTCAGTTGCTAAGTCCTGTCAGATTCTTTGTAATCCCATGGTCTGCAGCACACCAGCCTCCCCTGTCCTTCACTGTCTTCTGGAGTTTGCTCAAACTCATGTCCATTCAGTCAGTGATGCCGTACAACCATCTCATCCTCTGTCGCCCCCTTCTCCAACCTGCCCTTGATCTTTCCCAGAATCAGGGTCTTTTCCAACGAGTCAACTCTTCGCATCAGGTGGCCAAGGTATTGGACCTTCAGCTTCAGCATCAGTCCTTCTAATGAATATTCAGGATTGATTTCCTGTAGGACTGGTTTGATCTCCTTAATCTCCAAGGGACTCTCAAGAGCCTTCTCCAGAATACAGACTTCCTGGATGAAAGTGTCTAGTGTTGCCTATAACTCATACAGCATAAAACCAAAGTGTGAGAATTAAAATCGTCCTTTCCTGACCCATTTAGTGAGTTGGCATGAATTAGGATTGAGATAAGAGCCCACTGCCTTCCTGATAAGCACTGATTGGTTCCCAGAGGATGCTGGCCCACCAGGAAGACAAACAGATGCCTTTGTAGGGATATTCGAAAGGAAAAGACTTCCTCTTAGTGCAGGACCCTTCTCTGCTAGTGCTCCTTTAAAACATCTTTCACAGAGATGCTCTTATAAAGATGCATGATGCCAAGTGATTATTCAGTCCTTCCTAAGACATGTATTTATCAGAGACAAAGTAGAGACAGCAAGTGGTACTGGGTGTCTTACAACATGTGTAAGACATGTGTCCTTTTAGACTGCACGCCTGCCTCTGCCAGGCTGCACAGGGGAGAGCGCTCCACACTCTGCTACACACTCTGTGCAGAAAATAAGCTCTGCCACCACACAAGCGCCTGCAGAGGGCCCTGCAGCACAGTGTGCCCACCACTGGCTCCAGCCCCCACTGCTGTCTGCCCGGACCCCTAGCTACTGACCCAAGGGGCACAGCTTAGAAGGCCCATAACCCCTGCAGCTATGTCAGACTCCCTGCGTGCTCACCTGCTACACGCTCTGCTAAGAGACCAATTTCTGAATCACTGGTTCTCATCCATCCGTACCCTGTAACTTCTGTATGATCTTGACTCTCTCAGCCTGCATCATAGTTTCCTATCCCCGTTCCATCAGTCATTCATATTTTAGGTTTGCTTCAGGTTGGGTCGCCCTGGTACAACCTTGGCTTTTCACAGAAAAAGGGCAGTGATTCATACCTCTCACCCCAGATTCCCTTTTCAGAAACTATCCCTGTCGGGAAAGCAGGACATGGACAAGACTTGGCATCACCATCTTTGACTCTAAATGCACCACTAAGAAGACAATTAGACATTGTAGGGGCATACTTTTTCGGTATTTTGAGGAGGGAAATAAGGGGACCAGTGTGGCTGAGGGAATACTTCTTGGACAGAGAGAGAGAGAGAAGAAAAGAGAGAGAGAGAGAGAGAGCATTTCTAGAATAGCCTCATGGAAAGAAATTGTTGAGTAATAAAAACTACTCTAAATCTTTAAGTTTCAAAAAAAAAAAAAAATGGGTCAGATTGAAAAATGCTTTTCTCAATGCAATTTTACATTCCTCTAAGATAGGGATTGTGTTAGAAGCAGCCCTTAATCACAGAGAAAATGGAAAGAGTAACTTGCATGTAGTAGACTTTCAATAAATGATATTTACTGAATTTGATGTTTATCAGATATGCTATAACTCTAGCTAGGATCCAAGCAGCCTGGAAATGTTTGTTCTAGATCAATTGCACCCCTGGGCTAAGGGATGTTCCATGTCTTTCCTGCCCTTCTCCTGCAGCTACACATCTGATCTTGCTTGGATCCCTACCTTCCATCGGCATGGTGCGTTCTGCTGTGAAAACCGCTGTGACATCTGCTGCATCATATGATTCTCACACCAGCCCTTTAGGGAACCTTAAGGCTTTCCTAGATGAGGAGACTGAGGCCAAGAGAAGTTTGGAATCGGCAAAGAGCTCACAGATAGTGTGTGCCAAGGTTGGAGCTGAAGGACCAGTTTTAGATTCAAAATTCAGCCCATATTCAGATAATAAACCCAGGTCTCCCTACAGAACTTCACAATGTACTGTCTCTTAGGAGCTCCAAAGGATAATTCCAGCTCTGACATTTACCACCTACGGGTTTTGACTTCTTTGACCCAGTGTCCTTATCAGCAAGAGGGACTAAAGATCAGTAACAGTTATTAATCCTTCTGATTTGTTGATCCATCTTCTGGATGAAAAAGTCCAAGCTCAGAGAGGACCAGAAGCTGCTAACCAACTGATTCTGGTTTCAAAGATGGCGGCTTGAGTCTACAGCCCATCAGCTCCGCTCCCCTGGCTCCCTGCTTCCCTCACCTGCCACTGATGCTTATTCTACACCTAGAAAACCAGGTAATGCACGTGACAATAGATGCACAAAATATCACATGACCTTCCCAGACTCCCTTACTCTCCCTCCCTGCCCCCTGCCCCAGCAATCATAACTTCATTTTCCTGGGCAGGTTATGTACATGCTGCTATATTCAAAATGGGTAACCAGCAAGGACCTATTGTTTAACATTTGTGACTCTCCTCAATGTTATGTGGCAGCCTGGATGGGAGGGGGGTTTAGGGGAGAATGGATACATATATATTTACTGAGTCCCTCCAATGTTCACTTGAAACTACCACAGCATTGTTAATCGGCTAGGTGGTTGCTCAATGCTCAACTCTCAACTCTTTGTGACCCCATGGACTGTAGCCCACCAGGCTCCTCTGTCCATGGGATTCTCCAGTCAAGAATACTGGAGTGGGTTGCCATTCCCTTCTCCAAGGGTCCTTCCTGACCCAGGGATCTAACCCAGGTCTCCTGTATTGCAGGTGGATTCTTTACCATCTGAGTCACCAGGGAAGCTCATTAATTACCTATACTCCAATACAAAAGAAAACATTTGATAAAAAAAAAAAGTATCGTAAGGCAGGTTATACAGTTTTATGATATATTTTTCATTTTTATCTATTTTTAAATTTTCAAATTCACTACATTTTTATTATGATTAAGAGGGGTGGTTAAGAAAACGTCAGTCTCCCTAGACACATTTACCAACAGCACATCTTGACAACTTCCTCCCCTCGCTGGCTCTGTTCTCTGATCAAGCATCTGCTTACAGAGATTCAGGAAGGACATAGCAGCACACAGTGCCAAGACCTTCCACCTGGGACCCATCCACTTTCAGAAATGAGAACAGCAGCTTCAAAGCCGCCGTATTCCATTCTAAATCGCCTTTCCCCGAGATGAATGGAATCAAGTCTGCCCTGTGTGTTGAACGATATAATCTGCAGCAGAAGCCAATAGCATAAATTGATTAAACCCCATCAAACAGTATTCCCTAAACAACTCTTCCTACAATTAAACCATTGTGTTGAAAAGGAATTGGGTTAGAAATACTAATAGGTATCCCCAAGTAAACCGTAGTATCCTCACGGGGCTCTAAGATGCCATCGCTCCCCTCTCCTTGACAGTTTTAATGAAATGAAATCATCTTAATATTTAGGCACCAAGTCAAGTGGACACAGTCTCCAGAAGCAAACAGCACCCCCTGTCTCTGATCACAAGGGAAGATGCCCTGTCTCAGGTAGGATGGTGATACTTGGCTCTAGTGCTGCCACCCCGCCCCCTTCCTGTACACCTGGAAGACATTGCTAATCCATCACAGCACTTGCCCGCTGAGCTCAGATGCCTTCTCCTCAACAAAACTACAGGAAGCCTCTCTTCATCAGACCTGGCAAGCAAGAAGACATCTATGTGCCCGCCCTCTGTCTTAAGTTTGATTTCACTAAGCCTAGATACGAATCTCCCTACAAGTCAATCCAGATACTCAGATTCGAGAACACAAAATCCATGGGAATTTGAGCCTTACTTCTCAGTAGAGAACGACCACTCTGGCACATTCAGTTGACTTTTAATAAAACAACTTGTCTTGAGTGGCTGACGAGTTCTCCTTGTCCTGCTCAGCTCCGTGAGCCAGATTTTCTCAATAACCCTAAAGTAATACCTGCATTTCCTCTCCAAGTTCTTATTTCCTTCTTTAATCAAGGCAAATCTATTCAACTGTTAAAATCCATCTCTAGAAAAATCCTTCTGAGTCTAGCCATTCCATTTCCGACCCCATCACTGTAAAAATAAAAGTAATTTTAATTCACTTAAATTGTTCTTTAGCCCTCAGGGTATAAAGTAGTTATGTCCTTCTGATGGTTAATGAAAGGCGGTTTTCTTTTCTTTCACCAATAAATGAGGAGATAGAGAATCATCTAGTGATATGATAAATCATTAATTGGTAAATAATGAAACTGTCAGGTAATATGCAGGTTCTTCTTAAGAAAAATGCTCTGTGATTCTAAGCATTTATTTATAAAATATGTTTTACCAAGTTATAATGCCTATGCTGCTGCTGCTGCTAAGTTGCTTCAGTCGTGTCCAACTCTGCGCGACCCCATAGATGGCAGCCGACCAGGCTCCCCTGTCCCTGGGATTCTCCAGGCAAGAACACTGGAGTGGGTCGCCATTTCCTTTTCCAATGCATGAAAGTGAAAAGTGAAAGTGAAATCGCTCAGTCGTGTCTGACTCACCGACCCCACAGACTGCAGCCCACCAGGCTCCTCCATCCATGGGATTTTCCAGACAAGAGTACTGGAGTGGGGTGCCATTGCCTTCTCCATAATGCCTATGAGATATGTTTAAATATACATCACCAATCTTAAACTTAATGAAAACTATTTTAAAAATTCAACTGAATAAACATTAAAGATCTTATTGGCTTTATCCAACAATTCATGAATTGGGCAGCATTTAATCAAGCAGACGGAAAGGAGCTCTGAAAAGCTGTACAAAATGAAAGATTTTTATAGGCAGAAGGGAGCTGGAACAAGGCAGCTATATTCGGCAAAAAAAAGGGGGATTGTTTATTTCAAGGTTACTTTCCTTTAGGGGATAGCAGACTATTGGGCAGATAACCAGTGTTGATCAGGCAATTTCTGACTGACTTGTTTTAAGGTTTTATTTCTGAGAAACCTGAAGCTTAGCATGTGACTCCTGTTGTCTTATTTTCAACACAGCATGTAAGAAAATATCTATATTTTTTTTTAATAAAAACTTTAAGAGTATTCAGTTGTGTAGAAATTATGAGTGCATCCTACAGAGAGAATTCTGAAAACAAGAATGAAAAGCTAGTGAAGAGTTAGACAAATGATAGAAATGACTACGAGGTAAAAGAGAAGTTAGAATGATAAGGAGAGATGTTTAAAAAGGAACTGAATTCTCAAAAAGACTAGAAATGGAGAAGTCTTGTGTATCAGATGCAAAAACCAAAAAAAAACAAACAAACAAACAAACAAACCTTCAACATGCAAGATGCACGGGAAAGATGTATTAGGACCCTGAGAATGTCAGTGTATATCACGGATGTCAGAAATGGAATACAAGGAAGACTTCAGTATGATTTCAACTACTAAGATCTACTATTAATAGAAAGGCCCATGCTTTGAAAAACACAGCTAATATACTAACTTGCATAAGCCCCATACCTTTTATGTAACAGAGAGAAGTGTGCACCATCAGGAAAATCTTTGTTGCTGTTGTACAGTCACCAAGTCATGTCCAAGTCTTTGCGACCCCATGGACTATAGCATGCCAGGCTTCCCTGTCTTTCTCTATTTCCCAGAGTTTGCTCAAATTCATGTCTACTGAGTTGGTGATGCCATTCAGCCATGTCCTGCTCTGCCGTTGCCTTCTCCTCCTGCCCTCAACCTTTCCTAGCGTCAGAGTCTTATCCAGTGGGTCAACTCTTCACCATGAGATGGCCAAACTATTGGAGCTTTAGCCTCAGCTTCATCTTTAGCTTCATCAGTCCTTCCAATGACTATTCAGGGTTGGTTTCCTTTAGGATTGACTGGTTTGATCTCCTTGTAGTCTAAGTGGCTCTCAAGAGTCTTCTCCAACACCACAATTCAAAAGCACCCATACTTCAGCACTCAGCCTTCTTTATGGTTCAACTCTCACATCCATACACGGAAAAACCACAGCTTTGACTATACAGAACTTTGTCGGCAAAGTGACGTCTCTGCTTTTTAAAACGCTATCTGGGTTTGTCATAGATTTCTTTCCAAAGAGCAAGCATCTTTGAATATCATGGCTGCAGTCACCATCCACAGTGATTTTGGAGCCCAAGAAAAGAAAAATCATCACTGCTTCCAGTTTTTTTTCCCCCTTCTATTTGCTATGATGTGATGGGACTGGATGCCTTATCTTTATGGTTTTTCCAACACCTATTTACTTTTCTAGTCCATGTCAAGGTTTATGCTGACTTACTCTACTCTAAACATGTAGATATTTTAAATAATTTGCTAAAATAGTAGACTTTAAAAGAGTCTAGTGAAGGGCATGTTCTTCACTTGCCTACCTGGCACAATACCACCAGTGCAGCCCTGAAGAACCCTAACCGACCTCTGTGTGTGTGTGTGTGTGTGTGCGCACACGTGCACAGTCTGTGTGTGTTTCTGTGTATGCAATGGCATTCCATGCTGTCATATGAACATTTCATAAATGAGAGACTTGATGTTCAGAGAGGTTAAGCAAATTAATCATAGTCACAGAGTCGTATAATCAAAGCTCTAACAGTGCTACCTATTAATACAGCTTATAATTGCTACTCAACCTTTCTAATATATGCTTGAAGCATCCTCCTGTTCTGAAATCTTGACTTCCCACGGCGAATATAAAGACTTATTTACGTCCTGCTATTATTTTCCCGTTTGTTTGGCTAAAATGCCTCACACAGTGACAGGTACATAATAAGCACTCAGTAAATTCACATTGATTGAATTTAGCTCTTCCCACCTCATACACTGCCATAAAAGTCTCTTAATGTTGCTTTCATTTTCATAGCTATGGATTCAATTATTCTTCCTCAAATCTGAAAGGAAGCCGGCCGCCCCTCCTCCTAGGCATCCACATATTAGTGGTGTCTTCAGTCTTCTTCTATTTACATCTGGCTAAACTAATTACCTCCCCACCACCTCACATCCCATTGGAGCTCCACAAACTGCTGAGATGGCCTGAGCTCCTACAGGCGTACCTGGTATCTTTTCAGCAGCCCGCTGTAACACAGGTGACAGGATGATTAAGAATGTCAGCCTTCAGAGCATGAGGAACTTATGTAAAAGCAAACAGTGTCATCCGAGGTAAACAACAGCAAAGGGAAATGAGGGAGCCAACAGGACTGCCTCCAAACAAACTTTAATAGGGGAGGAAAGAACTATCTGCCTATTCCTGGAGCAATACAGAAAATCCCCAAACAAAACAAAAACAGTGTTGTGACTTCTGTAGGACTTAGAATACAGTGGCACTGCTCACTGATGCACTAAAAAAATGAGCAAGTGGATTTTATGCAACATGGAATAGGTGATGATGATGGCTGGATGATGGATGGAGGAAGGAAGAATGGATGGATGGCTGGAAGATGGATGGTATGGTGGATGAATGGATGGATGGAGGGAGGCAGGTTGAGTGGATGGGTGGGTGGTAAATGGGAGGATGGGTAGATGGATGGAGAGGGGTTAAGTGGGCGAGCAGGTGGGTGGTGGATGGGTGGATAGATAGATGGATTGAGACAGGGTTGGGTGGATGAGTGGGTGGATGGATGATGGATGGATGGACGAAGTGTAGGTAGATGAAAGAAGGATGGATGGAAAGGGTGGGTGGTATGGTAGTTGGGTAGATGGATGGATGGAGGGAGGGAGGGAGGTTGGGTGGATGTGTGGGTGGGTGGATGAATGGATGGATAGATGTACCCATACCTACATAGATAGGCAAATAGGTAGACAAGCAGGCAGAGAGGATCCTTGACCTTTTTTCCACCCCATAGCCACAACCCCACAACAAGCCAATGTCAGCCCTCCCTCTGACTATTTTAACATACCTAGTACCTGCTATCCTTTCTTCCACTTTGCCTCCATCCAAGACAATTTCAATATAGTAGCCAGAGTGATATTTTTAAAAACACAAGTATGATCATGTTCCTTACTTTCCAGATCTTTTAATGGTTGATCCTGGCACTTAGAATAAAACCTGAAATCTGTACTTTGATGGATCTCTCTCCCTGTCCACTCATCTAATACCATCAAAAGCCTCCATTATAGCACTCCCTTCCCACATCTTCTTTTAATTCTTCAAAAGTCCTAACTGTCTTGCCCTACCTACCCAGAGACTTTTCCCAAGAATGTTTCAACTTGAATATCAATTCCTTGATCTCAAATTAAGTTACCATACTCTGCACCTGTGTGTGCACTTAGGTGCCCAACTCTTTGTGACCCCATGGACTGAAACCTACCAGTCTCCTCTGTCCATGGAATTTTCCAGGGAGGAATATTAGAGTGGGTTGCCATTTCCTACTCCAAGGGATCATCCCTGATGAGGGATCAAACCTTTGTCTCCTGCATCTCCTGCCCTGGCAGGAGGATTCTTTACCACTGAGTCTCATGGGAAGCCCACCACACTCTGTCCAGGTTCTTATAACATGCTGTGCATTTATTGCACAGAACATATGTTGATTTGTATGACTGTTTGTCTAATATTTGCTTCTTCTGGAGAACTATAAGCCCCATGGATTTGGGAACTCGCTTGTCTTGTTTATCACTCTGTCCCCAGCAGCTAGAACCATGCCTGGCATAGAAGAGGATTCAATGCGTATTTGTCCAGTGCATGAAAGCAGGGCTCTAGTCGCCTGCCGGATACAGTGAGAGGGCAATTCCTGTTGGGAAGAGACAAGGACGAGGATCACAGGGATGGTGGGGAACCAGTTCTGACGCCTCACCTTTGACCACATCCCTGATCAAAGCTCTCACAGGGAGGATAGAGGGCTTGACACATATCGTACCATCCACAGCTCTGAGCTCAGCGCCGTGAGGACTGCTGAAGAAGGATGCAAAGATGTACAAGCCTTCTCAGGAGCTCTGTGCAGAGGGGGCACTGCCTGGCTGTTCAAAGTCATGTTTGCAGAGTCAGCCTTAAGAAAGGAGCTTGTAACCCGACCTTAGACAGCGGCCACCATGTGGAAGCAGGACCCTGTGCTCTGAATAACAAGTCATTTTTACTTTAGACTGAGATAGATGTAATCCTTCTTCACTTCCCCAGTCTCATAATTCTGTATTAAAATAACTGTGAAAACACCTATGAATATTCATAGTGTTAAACTATATATGTGTACATGCGTGCTGAGTCATGTCTGACTCTTTTGCGAGCCCATGGATGGTAGTCTGCCAGGTTCCTCTGTCCATGGGATTATCCAGGCAAGAATCCTGGATTGGGCTGCCATTTCCTTCTCCAGGGGATCTTCCCATCCCAGGGACTGAACCCATGTCTACCCCTGTCTACCCATGTCTCCAACATTGCAGGCTGACTCTTTATCCACATGTATATTATATATATGTGGTGGTGGTTTACTCAATAAGTCATGTCTGACTCTTGTGACCCCATGAACTGTAGCCTGGCAGGGTCCTCTGTCCACGGGATTTCCCAGGCAAGAATATGATTGTATAAAAGCAAATTCATTGGAAAAGACCCTGATGCTGGGAAAGACTGAGGGCAGGAGGTGACAGAAGATGAGATGATTGGATGGCATCACTGACTCAATGGACATGAGTTTGAGCAAACTCCAGAAGATAGTGAAGGACAAGGAAGCCTGGCGTGCCGCAGCCCATGGGGTGGAAAAGAGTCGATACAACTGAGAGACTGAACAAGAACAACAAGTGGTACATATAACATCTCAAAGGGACAATTTAGTTCCTTGCTGGTCACTCCCTCACCTTTGTTTTGTTTTGTTTAATTGTTGTTGCTCTCAGCACTGAACTTCAGTTGCAACCCAGTTAAAATGTTGATGGAAGAATCAAGCCACTTTGCTGCTGCTGCTGCTGCTGCTGCTAAGTCGCTTCAGACGTGTCTGACTCTGTGCGACCCCATAGACGGCAGCCCACCTTGAGTCTACAGTAAATCCCCTCCATACGAACGAGTTCCATTCCAAGAGCATGTTCATGAGTCAAACTTGCTTGCAAGTCCACCAAGTTAGCCTAGTTACTCAACTAACACAATCAGCTGTATAGTATTGTACTGTAATAGGTTAATAATACTTTTCACACAAATAGCACATCAACAAACACAAGAAATAGAGAAAACATTTTCAATCTTACAGGATGGTATGTTGAAAAGTACAGTAGCAGAGTACAGCAGCTGGCATACAGGGGCTGGCATCAAGTGAACAGGCAAGAAGAGGTCCTGACTGGGGCAGGGAGAGAAGGTGGGAGACGGGAGAGCTGAAGGGTCGCCAACAGTAGGGGATGGAGGACAAGCTGCTCTTTGGCTCATATCTGGTGTTGATGGCACAGGTTTCGGTTCCTTGCCGGAACTAGACACACGTTCATATCTTTGGAAGTTCTCAACTTGAGGGTTTGTATGTAGGGGACTTACTGTACAAGCATGTTGAGCAACAGAAGGACTTAAGCCTGGGGCTCTAGGTGGACCTACTAGGCTCGACTATCAGGAGTCTCCGTTCAATGCAACATCCCTGGTAACCACAGACCATGCTGCAGTTTCTGTGTTCATGGTGTAGCATACATCATGTTTCTCATTCTTTCTTTGCATGGAGAGGAAGAGGAAGGAAAGCTCCACAAAATTTTATCTTTAATCATACCAGTCATCAATGTCACCTACACTATAGACAATAAAAACAACCTAGATGCTCCAGGAGATGGTGAAGGACAGGCAAGCTTGGGGTGCTGCCGTCCATGAGGGCGCAAAGAGTCAGACACCACTTAGTGACTGAACAACAGGAATAAGATATTACTGAGATGTTTAGGTGCCACAAGCCTCCAACCTCTGTTGCAGCCAAAACTCCTTGCCACTATTTCTGGACTAAAATGCTCAGCCCTGTTGGCACTTTGGACCCAGGTCCTACACGTAGAAAGAACTTAGTATACAGTGGTCAAGAGTGGACTCCAGAGTGGAGATGGCCAGAGTCCAGCCCAGCCCCACCCCCCCACTTTCTGGCCATCTGAGTATGAGCAGCCCACGTAACCCATTCAAGGGTCAGTTTCCCCATCTGCGAAACTGTAGGCATTAGCAGGACCCATCTCACAGGTCCTCCTGTGGATGAAAGAAGGTACAGAGCTTCATGTACAAAGTTTAGCCCAAGGCCTGGTGGGAGCAGATGTCCTGCACTCATTGTCACCTTCAGAATGACTGAGAACAACGTCAGTTCTGCTCAGCACGGACCCAGACAGGAACACATCACTTCAGGAAACATCTATAAAAAGCTCACTCTCAGAAACATTTTTTTTTTTTAATTTTGGCTGCACAGTGCAGTAGGCGGGATCTTAGTTCCCTGACCAGGGATTGAACCTGTGTCCCCTGCACTGGGAGCCTGGAGTCTTAACCACTGGGCTCCCAGGGAAGTCCCTCAAAAACATTTTAAATGTAAGTGTTTTGAAGTGAAAGGTTAGTTTCACTCTTGGGAGTCGGCAAACAGGCAGACAGAGTGAACGATTGGATTATGACAAGGCAAATGACTTCAAACTGACCTCTAGTCCAGGCCATGTGAGGGCCTTCCCCTCATATGTGGTCGCATCCCCACCAACCTGCTGGTTCTGTCCTCTGCCTCAGTTCTCCTTCCATCTTCTTGCCCGTCAGAACCACAACCAGGTCTCCCTTAACTGAAACAGAGCCATGTTTTCGTTTTTGTTCCAATTTACTTTTTTTTTTTCCTTCCTATTTCTTTCTTTCTTTAGATTTTTGGTCATGCCACATAGCATGTGGAATCATAGTTCCCTATCCAGGGATCAAACCTGTTACCCCCTGCTTTGGTAGCACAGAGTCTTAACCGCTGGACCACCAGGGAAATCCCAGTAGAAAAATGTTTCTGCTTCTCTATTCTGCTGAGCTGACTGCTGCCAAGGTTCTGCTCTCAGTATTCTATTCTCCATCCCAGTGGCTTTCCTCAAACAGATGCCCTCTCCTCCCCAAAAGGAATCTGCATTTAATCTTCACAAGAAACCTTTGGCCTGTGACTGCTTTCCTCATTATCGAAGAGGACATTGGGGCTGACAAAAGTTACATAACTTTCCCAAACTTGCAGGACTGATAAATAGAGAGCCAAGATTTGAATCCCCATTTGTCTTAAAGTCTGTGTTTTTCCCTCCAGGACTGCTGCTTCCTTTACCTGAATCTAAATGAACCTCGATGACTAGATGTAACCCACTGTCTACTGAGCACACACAGCCAAAAGGCTCACTGCTTCTTTAGCTAGCAGTGTGCAATTTTTATGAATTTCTACCAACAGAATTTTTCAGAGTGTACTGTAATGGATGGCTCATAAACTTAGACTGAGAACACAATGCACACAACTGAGTTCTCATAAATGAATTTATAGATATAACAAGGATACATGGGACTGCTGCTGGAGAAGACCCTTGAGAGTCCCATGGATGGCAAGGAGATCAAACCAGTCCATCCTAAAGGAAATCCACCCTGAATATTCACTGGAAGGACTGATGCTGAAGCTGAAACTCTAATACTCTGGCCACCCTATGTGAAGAGCCCATTCGTTGGGAAAGACTCTGATGCTGGGGAAGATTGAGGGCAGGAGAAGGGGGTGACAGAGAATGAGATGGTTGGATGGCATCACCAATTCAATGGACATGCATTTGAGCAAACTTTGGGAGACAGTGAAGGACAGGGGAGCCTGGCATGCTGCAGTCCGTGGGGCTGCAAAGAGCTGGACACAACTGGGCAACTGAACAGCAAACATGGGACTGGAGAACCTGAGACTCCCAATACACTGAGTCTGTAAACCCTTCTCAAGAAACAGCATGACATTCAACTCAGATCAAAGGGAAAGGTTCTTGAATGACACTAGTCTCAGAAATGGAGTCTTGTGCCGGAAGCCAGTGGTCCTGAAGCTCCATCTTCCTTAGGGCTCTGCTGTTTGGGGGAGCAGTGGGCTATTCCCTAATCTGGCTTCTCCTTCTCTGTGAGTGCCTTGAAGGTAAAGATTTGATCCGACTCACATTTACCACTCCATTGCCTAGTTCCTCTTAAATATAATCTGAATTCTCTTTATTTTTAGGGGGCAGTACTTTTTTTTTTAATACTCATTTATTTGGCTGCATTGAGTCTTAGTTGTGACAAACAGAATCTTTGATCTTCATTGTCGCATGCAGGATCTTTAGTTGTGACATATGGACTCTTAGTTCTGCAAGGTGGGATCTAGTTCCCTGACCAGGGATTGAACTCCTGCACTGGGAGTTTGAAGTCATAGCCACTAGCCCACCAGGGAACTCCCTGAATCTTCCTTATGAGCTAATAAAACATAGGCAGTTAAGAGTAGAAAACTTAAAATACAGTGAGCTGGCTATAAATTAACCGTCCATTTGTATATAAATTAAAAAGAGACCTTATGCACCCAAAGTGAAAAAGATGCTCTTATCCTTTGACTGTGTAAATTCCCCTCAGGGGTACATCCCCTGGAAGTTATCCCAGGAAGAAGACTCTATAGATCCTGAGTCATTAACTGTGACAATAATAGTGTTCATGAAAAGAATGGGAACTTTCTAGATATTTCATAATAAGGAAGCAAGGCATCATTCTGTGGATGTATCGTGTCACCCTGAAAACAATGATCGTGGGCAGTGACTGAGCAATAGGAAAACAAACACTCAAGCTAAAACTTGAGGGAAGAGATCAGAACACTGGTTCACGGGCCCATGCTGGGCCATGAATCTGGACAAGGAATGACACTGAATCATGGGAGAGGAATTGGACTGGTTTGTGGCAGCCACGTCTATTAGAAAGACTGGGGTGCAGGCCAATCCTGTTTCCTCATCATCTGCAGAGAGTTATTTGAGCACTGAGTTTCAAATGGGCACAAAGAAGGTCAGGGAGAGCCTGGAATCTGTTTGGAAACAGAAGGTGGGCCCTTGGAGCAGAGCCCCTGGGTGAGAGAGCCTGGCTTTGCATGCAAGACATGGCGAGTCCCCTTCCCGGAGTCAGAGCCGCGCCAGCTGTGGTGAGCGATCACGCTCTCAGCCATCTGCTCCCGGGCCATGAAGGCAGTGGTGTGTCCTCCTGCCTGGACGCCGGGGAGGACACTGATCACTAGTCAATCTGCTTGAAATTGCCTCCGATGATTAGTGTGTAATGACTCAGGTAGGTCACAGCCAGGGACGTTTCTGTTATTAATGCATTAGTAGCTGGAAATGGGCATTGATTCTGCAGAGGGAAGCTTAGAGACTTGGTGGGGAGAGTCCAGCAGTGTTCTGTGAAAATGGTCACTTCTGGGGAGCTGGGGGGCAGTGCCCTGCAAGAGCACTGCAGGTAAAGGGTGAGAGAGGGCCAGAACAAAGACCAGCCAGCTCAAAAAGAAGAAAAAAAAAAATTGGCTTGGGAAGATGGAAGAGAAGAATTTACCTATAATGTGGATAACTGTTGACCTTGCCCACGTCTGAGATGAATCTAATCATATCCCTGTCTTCTGAGCCCAACACATATGTCTCTCTGTGACTGAATGGTTTAGGATAGTTAATAGAACTTTGAATGTTTTATTTACTTAACTTTTATCATAAATTCAGGACCCCATGTCCGTCTGTCTGCTGCAATATCCGTAGTACCCAGCAAGAATCCAGCACAATAATTCTCTATAGTTATCTGTTCATAAATGAATGAATGAAGACATCACAGAGTGAGTATTCTCTTTATGTCACTCTCCTAAGAACTGAGCTGCAGTGTACAATAATACAGTTTTTCCAAGATGACTCATCCTCCTTAAAAATGGGGACTGAGGTCCAGTGAATTAACCAACTTGCCAACATGCACATACTCACACACACACACATGTCAGTCAGTGAGAGGAGACGACTTCTCAGTTATGCCATTGTTCTGAATAACAAAAATGGTAATCACTGTTATCATTTATTTAGTGTTGACTGTATGCCAGGCACAGAGTTGGGGTTTCCATATTCCCATTACACAAAGAAGAAATCCCTGTTTAACTTTCTTTAAGCTAACATAGATCAGACATTCTTAAACATAATTTTTCAATGAGTCAAGAATCTTTATTTGTGGGAATTAATTACTTGGGTTCCAAAGAAACTAGTCACATATTTAAAAAACTGTTCTGGCTACCAGCAATTGGAGAAAGTTTATCCTTCTGTGGAGCCTGCCAAAAGTTGAAAAAATCTGTAGCTTCCTCTACTCCGAGAAACCAAATTCCTTGTTGCTGTAACTCAATAACCAGCCACTTTACTGAAATTTTTGTTTGTCCTTTGCAATTTCCAGCCATTGCCACAGGTTCACCAATGTCTTTATATACATATATATATATATATATATATTTCATATTACAATGTTAAATAGAAACAGCAAGTAGATCTAATCTTTAGCTTAAGTGAAGGGATTTAGCAGAAATCCCGAGTCATTGTTTTCCTTGGTCATTCAGCTGGGAACTGATGAATAATCAGGATGAATACCAAGATTTTGCCTCTTATGTGTTCAAGCCAGTATGAGAGGTTGCAGGCAAAATCTGCTTTTATTTCCTCTAATTCTCTAAAGCAATCTATGTGTGTGGATCAAACTTTATCAGTATTAACTTATTGTGTATGTGTGTTAGTCACTCAGTCGTGTCTGACTCTTTGTGACTCTATGGACTGAAGCCTGCCAGGCTCCTCTGTCCATGGGATTCTCCAGGCAAGAACACTGGAGTGGGTTGCCATGCCCTCCTTCAAGGGATCTTCCCAACCCAGGGATCGAACCCAGGTCTACTGCATTGCAGGAAGATTCTTTACCATCTGAGCCACCAGGGAAGCCCTATCAACTTATTAATACAGAAAACAGAAGGCAGAATATCAGTACTGCATTAGTCCCCAACGTGTCTGGTATATTTTCTTTCTTGTCCAGGAGACAAGGGGCTCATTTCTGCCCACAGGTCGGGGTGTGAAGAACCACTTCTAGTCATAACTCAACAATCTTGGCCTTGCTGAGATAATGATACCCTCCCTCAGCCTTCTCTTCCTTGGCCTAGTTTCTGTCTTCCATGTTTGTTTACTGAATTCCAACTTGGAAGGGGCCTTAGTTACAGACCGAATGAGTGCATGAAAGTCGCTCAGTCATGTCTGACTGTGACCCCGTGGACTGTCGCCAGACAGGCTCCTGTGTCCGTGGAATTCTCCAGGCAAGAATACTGGAGTAGGTATCCATTCCCTTCTCCAGGGGATTTTCCTGATGCAAGGGTGGAACCCAGATCTCCCACATTGCAGGCAGATTCTTCACTGTCTGAGGCATCAAGGAAACCCAGGTCCAGACTACTGGAGTTCAATTCCTTGCTGTTACTATTACAATTTTTAATGAGGAAACTTAAATTTGGTCAAATGTATTGTTAAGAATCACATGGTTGGGACTTCCCTAGTGGCTCAGTGGTAAAGAACCCACCCATCAATCCAGGACATGGGTTTGCTCCTTGCCTAGGAAGATCCCACATGCCATGGAGCAACTAAGCCTGTGCACCACAGCCATTGAGCCTGTGTTCTGCAGCCCATGCTGTGCAACAAGAAAAGCCACCTCAATGAGGAGCCCAGGCACCAGAACTAGAGAGCAGTTCCCCGTCACTGGAACTAGAGCAAGGCCATGCAGCAATGAAGACCCAGCACAGCCAAAAAGGGGGGAAAGAAGACTCACACAGTCGATTAATAATGCCGGGACATGAGTCTAGCTCTCCTGATGTTTCAGAGGTTGGTCTTGAATGAGACATGGCATAGAGGTGAATTGTAAGTGATTAGGAATGACAGAAGAATGATTCAAAGTACAAATAGTGTGATCGTCTTTCATACCCTCAATCTATGCAGCTCAATAATTCTTTCAAAATAGATGTGTGCCTCTCATTTGAGAGGTGTTAGGGATATAGGATATAGCAGTGAGTAAGGAAGACACAAACCATACCTTCTATATCCTCCAGCCCAATGGAGGAGACAGATAATACACAAGTAATAAACAGGATAAATACGGGTCATGATGAGCACCATGGTAGAAATGATGAAGAACCGCAAGCCAGGTACCACTTCGGGCTTCTCTTCTCTATCCATGGTCCTGAAATTCTACCCTCACACAAATCTTCCTTATAATTTTCATTCTTTCGTATCTTCCCCTGCTCAAACAATACAGGAGCAGAAGGAAATGCTTGTCTTCTTGTATTTCTCTCCCTACACTCTCCTTTCTCACCTCTCATTTCCTTATACTCATTAAATCAAAAATATCCCCTGAATTCCTACTCCCAATCCTGCAGAGGGGAGACATGGAGAGAAGGAAGAATGCCTTAGGGCTCTGCTAGGCAGCAGTTCAAGAGAGACAAGAGACACACATGTGGGATGTGTGATCAAGGGTGTCTGGTGGTAGCAGCTGGTTGGCTAAGTGACAATGAAAGTGAGAAGGTCAGTGAGCATCTTTTTCTATGCCCTCTAGATCATGGGACTCCAAATGGCAGACACCCTCCCGAGGTCTGGACATGGATGAAATTGATGCTCTTGTGTTGTTCCTGTTCTTGTTCTTCCTTCCCTCTTGAATTCCCAGTGATGCTCGCCCTCTCCCACCCCCAGTCAGGCTGCTGATTTCTTTAACTCAAAAGAATTCCACCTCCCTGGGTGACCATCATTGCTCCTTCTCTTCCTGTTCACCCTTGCACTGTTCTCCTCTTATCTGCTCCACTGAGCTCCAGATTCTAAAAATAGGATCATGGGGGTCATGCTTGTACACTGAAAAGAGACTTAGTATTTTCTTTCTCCTACAAAAGGGAATCAAGGAACTCAAGTACATGGGTAAAACTTCTTTCATCAGGAGGGTCTTCACAGAGATCGTAACAGAAGTTTCTATACTAAGACCACAGGGAAGAGACTGAGGATTGCAAATGCATGATGTTGGGAAATAAACATATTTAGAACTCAAGAGATCATCTTGCCCAATTGGAACAGACGGTATTTAGGGATCCTCTGAGAGAAGGGCGGGTGTTTGGTAGTAACTAGTTTTTTAAACAAGATGATATTCATGCTTCAGGAATGTTATTCCTTCCATAAATAGAATAGAACCCAGGGGAAAGGTGGCTTCAGGCATGAGGACCAGTTAGGAAGACTTCACCGTGTAAAGAAGGACTTTGTGGAGTGTGTGCCAACAAGAGGGTATGGAAGTGAGGCTTTTAGAAGACCCAGATCAAAAACTCATTTCTTTCTTGGTGGTGCATGAGGAGGAAGACAAAGGCAGAGATGGCTAAAGCTTGGGAGTGGGGTCCCTGGGAGGAGAATGGTATCCTTAGGTGAGTGAGTGGGGTCTGGTCTGATTTTCGCATTGGGAATTTAGAGTCAGAAATGACAGCCAGAAGTAAGTGGAGAGATACAGCAGCCTGTGCTGCACGTGGCACTAGAGCCCAGTGTCGGATCTGAAGCCAGGTGTTCTGGGCCCCGCAGCAGACAAAGCAGAGGTAGAAGCTTGGAAGAAGAATACTCAGCGAAAGGTGAGGACAAAAAACAGCATCAGGGTGACCCAGACTGTTCTCTGGTCTAAGGTCAGTTCTGTCGTCCTCACTTATATAACACTCCAGCAGAAGATGAGCCGCACTCATGGCATCTGTTCATCCCCCCATCACTCCAGGTGTTCACCCATCACTATGCCCAACAAGTACTGATTGTCTATTATGGACATGACTACAGTCACCACTGTGAATATAATCAGAGCTTATATAGTATTTGGACTTCCCAGGTGGCCCTGGTGGTAAAGAACCTGCCTGCCAATGCAGGAGATGTAAGAGATGTGGGTTTGACCCATGTGGGTCAGGAGGATAAGCTGGGGGAGGGCATGGCAACCCACTCCAGTATTCTTGACTGGGGAATCCCTATGGACAGAGGAGCCTGGTGGGCTACAGTCCATAGGGTCTCAAAGAGCTGGACACAACTGAAGTGAGTTAGCACACACATATATTATTTAATGACCAGCATGAGTCAGACACCAACCAGTTAGAATGGACACATGTCAGGGCACCAAAGGACCAGGCAGGAAGATCATTAATCCTTTAGTTCTGGATCAAGGGTCCATGTTGGGGGATAAGGCGTATGGAATTGCAGGGGTGAAAGATGATTAACTGTCTGGGACAGCAGAAGCTTACCAACCCATTTCCACACTGACTTGTATCAGCTGATTAACAGCCTGAGTACAAGAATGGACAACTCAGACTTCGCCCCTGCATTCAGAGGACCTCTGGTCCATAGATGCCCTACCCAGCGTGGTAGGCTGTTAGTAGCCACAGCATGCTGCTTAAACTTCATTTGATTAAAAACAAACAAAATTGCAGGCTCAATTCCTCAATTCCTAGTGCTGATGGCCACAGGTGAAGGGCTCGATGGCCAGATCCGGCTGGTGGTTACCACGCTGCGCAGCACAGATAAAGACTATCCTATCATCACAGGAAGTTCTACTGGATGGCACTGGACTAAAGAAAAAGACAAACATGACATTAATTTTTGCTCAACGAATGAATGAGTTTTAATTCTGACACAGCATGCCATGAAAGTGCAATCTGACAGAAGACAGAGGTCAAAGGAAGGCTTCCACTGGAAGTTAAATTTAAACGCTGGAGGACAGTGAAATCTACTCAAAGTTATGTGGCAGCCTGAATGGGAGCGGGGTTTGGGGGAGAATAGATACATGTATTTGTATGGCTGAGTCCCTTCACTGTCCACCTGGAACTATGACATCATTGTTAATTGGCTATTCTCCAAAATAAAAGAAAGTGTTGTTAAAATTCACTTAAATGAAAAGATAAAAGTTGTAAGAAATTACTCGGAGGCAGAAGATCAACTGCTGATGGTGCTACAATCAGCTTTATGCAGCTTTCCGTCTAGATGCAGCTCATAAAGGGATGTGGGAACCAGATGCCCTACACAGACGTAGGGTCATGTGAGCTAACCCCCTGCATCATGTACATTGGCCAATCTGTCCTAAGGTTAACACAGATGGGGAATTCTGGGAAAAAATAAAAGCAACGAGCGATCACCAAACTTTGAAAACAGGAAATTGGACACGGATTTTCTGAAGCCAACGATATCCAACCCTGTCTCAGCCTAAAATAAGATAGCCAGTGCATCAGCCCAGGCACAGAGTTAGATCTGAGAAAATTCCAACTGCAGCCATTGCTCCCTGTAAAATCCCATGAGAGGCTGGAGTTGTTTCCCAACCCTTGCAACGAGGTACCACACACGGGACTGGTGAAGGGGACCCAAGGACTAGGCACATGGCCCAGTGGACATGCCAGATCATCTCCTTTCCTGGTAACCAAGCAACCTCCCAGAACTCCACCTACGTACTTGTGGGTCCTGGGAGCTGGTGGAGGTATTCACTGAGCCAGAGAAGCTATGATAACAGGAAGGCATCAGAATCTATCAGGCACGGAGGTTGGGCCACAGCTCTAAACATCCCCGATGAGAAGTTTTCCATTTCTTCCTTTTTAATTTTTAAAAAAAAATTATCAGATATCTGCACACTGGTTTGGAGCAGCAAATTAATATTTTTTTTCCTCTTCTGACTGCAATTGTAGATATGAAAATACCATATCCATAGACAAATTAACATGAGTTTCTTACAACAGTGTGCTAATTATCTCAGGGACCAGAGACTCCCCTAGGTCAGAGTCTTCAGCCCCAATCTTGGAAAGGAACACGGATTTCTTTCTGGGAAGCAGTAATTTGTATCGTGTCGAGAAGATACAGAGAAAGGTGGAAGGGGCATGCATCACTGGAAAACCCACCCTCAACACCCTCCGTCCCCCATTCCTCCCCGGCCTGCTCCAGCACCACCAAGAAGTCCAGAAGGACACTGCTTGAAACAGGAACAGCTAGAGAAACATACATACTTAACTTGGCACCAAATGGATCTGAACAGACTGCATGCCAAACAGCCCTCTCCTTGTTTCGCTAACAAAATCTCCCCAGTTTTCAAGGGATGCTGTAGCCCGAACTTCAAAGGCATTAAAGGATAGATGTGGCATGTAGGGAATTAAACATGAAATTTCCTTTCTTATTGGGAACAAAAGCTGTGGGTCTAATCTCCTATGTGATACAAGCTTTAGCTGATCAGGGTTACACTTAGTCATTCTGATGTGGCGAGAGAGCGGCGAATACATCATCTTTCTTATTTCTTTCTGTCTCCTCCTGTTTCCCGGCTCCCTTCGCATATGCAAATGCCACAGCAATAACAGGAGTCTTGCAACACCACTAAGGGTGAAAGAATTCTCTTTGATCAGCCTCTTCCAGGCCTGGAGTCCCACAGCCACCAATTTCTACCTGCCCCTTTATGATATTTGATGTATCAAATTAGTCTCCAGCACTCTCAGAAGTAGAATATACTAAGAAATTCCGAGACCTAGGAAGGAAGCTACATCTTGGAAAAAAATAAATATTTCTTTAAGTAAGCCTTTTAAAATTTTTATAGTTATGGCTAAATTATTACAGATTTCTTCTGAAAACAAGTGGCTCACCGACAGAACTCAGGCAGAAGCGGGCCGATGGCAGAGACTTTATGGAGAATGCAGCGTCACCCCCACCACCACTCTGAATGCTAGTGTATCAGAAAAAAATAAGAGTGGGAGAAATTGGACAAAATACTGCTAACTTCACCAAAAATAAAGTCCTTGTGTGCAACGAGAAAGGCAGACGGCAGAAAGTGCTTACTTGCTAAAAACAAATGAAATTTCCAAAACATACCCCAGCATCTTAAAGTACAGAACTTCTTTTTCACAGTCATTTTTATATAGGAGGAATGCATTCTGGCTCAGAAAGAGCAAAAAGAACTGCTCTGCTCTGAAATGCCTCAAGAAATATGTGGTCTCACTAACGTGTCTGCTTCCTGCCATTTCTTTTGACTTTGCAGGGTTCCAGTGACTGGGACAGGGGCATTGAGAAAAACTCAGGGAACAAAAAGAAAACAAAAGCACATTTAATTTAACCCCCAGGCAGTAATGGTAGGTTTAACCCATCACACCCTTCTCACTCTTCTCTGACATTCCTTATGTTCTTTTTCAAGATATTACCCAGAAAAGCCTCTTCTCACCTCTGAACCCAATGTAGTGGCGCAAAAAAAGAAAGACAGGAGCAGGCAACAAAGTGTTTGTGGGAACCCCAGGCCCGCAGAAGAGAGCTTTTCATCACAAACACAATCAAAGCCATGGATGGAGTTATGTAATGACCGCTCAAAAGCAGCTGCACTTACTGAATGCTGAGTCTGCTCAGGGAAGCTGTAAGTTCCACTTGCATGAGTTCTCCGAGCAGTTTCCTAGGGAAAAAGAGAAACGAAGACTTTAGTACCTAGGAACGTATTCCTGAATTGTGTCTGCATCTGTCTTGGTCATACTAATATCTGGTTAACCGATAAAATAGGTAAAACCTAACAATGATAATGGTGATGAAGATGAAAAGGATAAAGATCAAAGCTTCAAATATTATTTTCATTGAAGGCTTTCACACTCCAATCAGGAAGGCATTCCCAGTCTCTCTGTTTCAGAAGAGGAAACCAAGGCTCAGACAGCTCAGTCATACAAAGTATGCATATTGGTAGTGGAACCTGGATTTGAACTTGGGAAACCGGGTAACAAATTTAGAACCATTCTGCTATGCTCCTAACCTCCACAGTGAACTCTTTGTCACAGGACGTCTTCAAGGAAAGATGGGAGGCTGATCTTTTAATGCTCTTATTGTGGAATTTCCTGCATTGGAGTAGGCAGGATGAAACCAACATTAAATTTCTTTTCAATCTTAGAACTCAAAGATTCTGTAATGCTCAATTCCGTGACAGCAAAGGTTCCAAGTGACTTCATTTTACAATGAAGAAAACTGATATAAGGTGTCCCATAAATAATACATTTTATAAACACAGCTATCATCACCCAATCAGAAGGAGCAAGATTCATTTTCATTAATATTTAAATAAACCAAATATCACTTGAACTGAAAATGGCCATTATAATATCATATAATTCAGTGAGTTGGGGGAAAGGTCATCTTCAGCCAGAAAAATCAAGATTTACTAATAGATCTGAAAGACGTATATGGAGCCTTATATCAAAGAGGGGGCTTCTCAGGTGGGACTACTGGTAAAGAACCTACCTGCCAAAGCAGGGGACCCAAGAGACATGGGTTTGATCCCTGGGGCAGGAAGATTGCCCTGGAGTAGGTCATGGCGACCCACTCCAGTATTCTTGCCTGGAGAATCCCATGGACAGAGGAGCCTGGCAGGCTACGAGTCAGATACAACTGAAGTGACTTAGCATGCACACACGGATACAAAAGAGAGTTGGCCCTGAGCTGACTCCTCTCTGGAAGAAACTTAAGTAGCAGAGGTGGAACTGGTTTGCAGTGTCCTAGAAGCCTGACCCAATGCTCTTTCAACTACTCCTACAAAGTAGTTCTATAACTTATACCCAGACTCAATGCAATTCACACATTTCAGAGCTCAGTGATACACATTATTTACAAACATATATTTAAAATATATGCTTCCCCTTTGTAAATATGATGAACCATTTTTTTAACTTCACATTTAGCAGGTCCACTGATGTTGATAAATCAGAACATCTGATAATATCGAGAGGCTCCGAAATATTGGAAAGAGAGAGACCAGTGTCTGAAGAATTCTAATGGTACGGACAGCTGTGAAGGGTGAGGATGGTGGGAACAGTGCTTATCCATGGGCTCAACGGGACTCAATGGAATCTCCAAGGACAGACACCCACCATGTTCATGCCTGTTGTTCATTTGTAGAAAAGCTTTGGTCTTCCAAGTCTCCCCTGAGTCATAAAAACTTGGCTTAAGAATTGATGATTTTTTTTTTTGTAATCTATTTATTTTAATTAGAGGCAAATTACTTCACAATATTGTATTGGTTTTGCCATACATCAACATGAATCCACCACGGGTGTACACATGTTCCCAATCCTGAACCCCCCTCCCACCTCCCTCCCCATACCATCCTTCTGGGTCATCCCAGTGCACCAGCCCCAAGCTTCCTGTATCCTGCATCGAACCTGGACTGGCGCATACAGACTGAAAGTGAAGGGCTGGAAAAAGATATTCCATTAAAAAGAATTGATGATTGAAATGATATAAACATGGTGAGACCAAGGTTGAAAAGGGCCAGGAGAATATAAGCAATTTAAATAGTAAATTAATCATAAAGCAGTCACAGAATCTTTAGTTCCTCCCTGAAGTACCTGCTGCTGCTAAGTCGCTTCAGTTGTGTCTGACTTTGTGCGACCCCATAGACGGCAGCCCACCAGGCTCCTCTGTCCATGGGATTCTCCAGGCAAGAATATTGGAGTGGGTTGCCATTTCCTTCTCCAATGCATGCATGCATGCTAAGTTGCTTCAGTTGTGTCCGACTCTGTTCAACCCTATGGACAGCAGCCCACCAGGCTCCCCTGTCCACGGGATTCTCTAGGCAAGAATACTGGAGTGGGTTGCCATTTCCTTCTCCACTGAAGTACCTAGATAATTGTATCTAATGCCCATTCCTAAGTTGTTTTACAGATATTAAGACCCCCACCAAATGGACAAACTTAACTACATGATGATCATGAGTATGCACCCCAGACCAGCTGGAGCCTGAGAATTGATAATGTTAACCCCAGTGACACAGCCCTGATAACCTCACCATCAATCAGGGTGTGTGCATGAGCTGATCACACACCCTGAGACTTCTTTGCCTCACCTTACCCTTTAAAACTCTTTCCTGAAACCCACAAGGGGAGTTTGGGTTTTTTGAGCATTAGCTGCTCTGGATCCCTTGTCTGGTGCCCACAGTGGATGCTGCACTTTCCTTCAGCACAGCCCCGTGTCAGAAGACTGGCTTTGCTGTGAGTGGGAGAGTAGACTGAAGTTTGCTTCAGTAACACATCCTTCCATCCTTCTTTCCTTCATTCAATCCTCATTCCTTCCTTCCTTCCATCCATGCACCCACCCACATTCCCGATCCTCCCTTCCCCATCCATCCAACTACCCTTCCATCCTTCTTTCCTCCATTCAGTCCATCCATCCATCTATCCATCCCTGCATGTCACCACTGCCTACTAGCTTTGTGACCACAGATAAGTCGTTTAACCTTTCTTTGTCTCAGAGAAATGGGAATCAACATAGTGTATACCTCAATGGATAGAGGTTAGTAATCAAAGTTAACATTTGCAAGGCGTTTAGCATTGTGCCTGGCACAAAATTGGTGCTATTAAAAATTCTGTTATTATTCATTAAGCCTTTATTAAAGCCAAGCACTGTCATTCTGGGGCCCACAGTCTAGCAGGGAAGACAGATCTTGTCAGGGATGCCGGTGAAGGCAGTGCCAAGGAAGTGACAACAGGGCTGAGATCTCAATGATCAGAAGAACACAACCCAAAGAGGTGGAAAGAAGAGTAAGGACCGAGGAAACAAACAGTCAAAGCTATCGATGAACTTCTATAAATTCATAGCATGCCTAGGCTGGAGAAGTATCTGTCTCCTAATAATAGAAATAGTAGCACCAGTAGATCCTAGACAGACTGATTATAAATCCACAGATATACTGATCACAGGTCCTTCGGTCAGGTCAATCTTCTTAAAGCCTGCCCCGCCTCCTCTCCAGTCTCCTCCTCCCTCACCTAAGGCACCCGTCCCCAACCTTTTTGGCACAGGGACCCATTTCTTAGAAGACAATTTTTCCATGGACCTGGGTCGGGGGATGGTTTCTGGATGATTTGAGAGCATTACATTTACTGTACACTTTATTATTATTACATCAGCTCCACCTCGGATCACCAGGCATTAGATCCTGGAGGTTGGGGACCCTTCCCCCTAAGACACTCCCTTGCACATCCTATGGTCCGGTGAAACTGAAATACTTGGAAAGACACGAGGCACTACCTGCCTCTAACACTTTGACCACATCTTCCTTCCAGAGCTGGTCATCACCTGGTCTTTCTTGAACTCACTCTTCAAAGTCCACATAAATGGAAGCTTCTCTCTGTAGCCATGACTGACTGACCCATCCAGCTGGACTGATTTTTTCCCCCAGGGTCCCACGGCCTTTTGCATATCCCTCATCTGAACAAGAATCACACACTCTTTCTAACCCCTGTAGTGTAGCCTTGGGCTGTCCAGGTTGTGAACTCCTGGAGGGTGAGCACAATGTTTATAAAGATTTCTTAAAAAAATAATAATAATAAATTAATAAAGAAGGCTGAGGGCTGAAGAATTGATGCTTTCTACTGTGGTGCCAGACAAGACTCTTGAGAGACCCTTGGACTGCAAGGAGATCAAACCAATCAGTCCTAAAAGAAGTCAACCCTGAATATCCATTGCAGGGGCTGATGCTGAAGCTGAAGCTCCAATACTTTGGCCACCAGATGCAAAGAGCTGACTCACTGAAAAAGACCCTGAAGCTGGGAAAGATTGAGGCCAGGAGGAGAAGGGGGTGGCAAAGGATGAAATTGTTAGATGGTATCACCGACTCGACAGACGTGAATGAGTTCGAGCAAAATCCAGGAGATAGTGAAGGACAGGGAAGCCTGGGATGTTGCAGACCACGGGGTTGCAAAGAGCAGGACATGACTTAGCAACTGAAAAACAGCAGCAATGACAACAATTAATTAATTATATGTTTTTGTCTGTGTTAGGCCTTCCTTGTGTTTGGCCTTTTCTCTAGTTGCAGTGAGTGGGCTGAGCTCAGAAAGCTGAGCGCCGAAGAATTGATGCTTTTGAACTGTGATGTTGGAGAAGACTCCTGAGAGTCCCTTGGACTTCAAGGAGATCCAACCAGTCCATCCTAAAGGAGATCAGTCCTGAATGTTCATTGGAATGACTGATGTTGAAGCTGAAACTCCAATACTTGGGCCACCTGATGCGAAGAGCTGACTCATTTGAAAAGACCCTGATGCTGGGAAAGATTGAAGGCAGGGAGAGAAGGGGATGACAGAGGATGAGATGGTTGGGTGGCATCACCGACTCAATGGACATGAGTTTGAGTAAACTCCGGGAGTTGGTGATGGACAGGGAGGCCTGGCATGCTGTGGTCCATGGGGTCACAAAGAGTCAGACACAACTGAGCAACTGATCTGAATTGAATTGAGTGAGTGGGGGGCTAGTCTCTCATTGTGGTCTGTGAGCTTCTCACTGGGGTGGCTTCTCTTGCTGAGAAGCACAGGTTCTAGGGTGCACAGGCTTCAGCAGTTGCAGCTACGGGGCTCTGGAGCTCGGGCTCAGTAGCTGTGGTGCGCACACTTAGTTGCACCGCAGCATGTGGGATCTTCCTGGATCAGGAATCGAACCTGTGTCATCTGCATTGGCAGGTGGATTTTTTCTACCACTGACCTACCAAGGAAGTCCTCAAGGACAGTGTTTTATCCAGCCCAGTAGCCCTGCTCCCTGGCACAATGCCCAACCTCTCCCCAGCTGCTCACCACGCTGGGAAAGTCCAGGAAGCCCTGCCTCATTGACCCAAGGTGCTAAACCCCAAGTGAGGGCACTGAACTCAACTCCAGAAAGAAGTCTTCTCTGAGCATCATGGCTACCTATGGCACTCCCCTACTTGGCATGCAGGGGGATAAGGTTAATTTCACATCCGTGTCAGCTTCATGCCCACATTTTTATATCTGCTTTTAATCCAACCTGCAGTTGAAACGAATTTTATACTCCCCCACCCTTGACACTAATAAGAATCTGACAAATCCTTTAGGTGGATTGTTTTATAAAAACGAAGGCTGAGAACCATTGTTACAAGGTGAGAATAGAAACGGTCATTAGCAATGGCACCAGGCAGCAGGGAATATCTAAAGACCTAAGAGTTCCAAAGCAGTGATGCCATTTAAAATAAAACAAAACTAAAGCTGTCTTGAGTTTGCAATTACTCTTGCAAATGACAGAAAGGGGAGAATCTTGGATCCTGGTGAAGTTGGATGGAATTTTCACGGCCCTGAGATGATGCCCCAGTTAAAGAGCTGAGAGGGAAGGAAAGGGAAAGGGCGTCGGAACAAAGTCAGGCAGAGCTGCTCACTCCGTGCATTAGCCACGGTCACCTCTGTGCTCATCCAAATGGATGCACAGAACAGCGAACCAATTACTTCCAAGACGCTGGAGTTGATGACCCCTGGGCAGGCATTGTGGAGTTTAAGTCTAACTCAGACTCTCTCAACAGGGCTGGCTACGGCATCACTTCTACTTCCGCTGAGTCAGCCACCCCCTGTTCCATAGATTCCTGCACATGGGCAACCACGATGGGCTCCTAGGATCTCCTGTCTCCACATTTGCCCTTCTCAGCCCCCCAGGGAGCAGGCAGAGGCATGTTGAAAAGCTATGGATATGCCCATGTTACTTGATGATTTAAACCCTGTATGGATGGCTGCCTTTTCCATTGCTGACCAAACCCACACCCAGGACACACGGTCTGATGGCCTGCACAGTGGGCTCCTGGCCACAGGCCCAGCCTTGTCTGCTTCTCAGTGAGCAGGCACACCCTCCCTCCAGACCCTCTCGGGTACCAACCCCAGCGACCGACCAGTTCTGGGTCACGCCTTACTCCCCACCAGTCACAGGGATGCTGTGTCTTTGACCTGGGATGCTCTTAACACCCAATTAACTCTCATTGTTATATCCTCATGGAAGGCCCTGCCCCACAGTCTCACGAGTCCATTATCCTTTCTTCAAAGCGCATCTCCCAGCTGTCATTTCACAGTGAGAGGAAAATGCTCTTCTCATTCAAGGCAGCCTGTGTCACTGGGCAAGCAGGCTCCATGAGGGCAGGGACTGTCACTGTGTCTGTCTGCTCACCTGTCTAACTCCAGGTCTGACCACCCTGCAGTGGGCACGGATGGCACGTGAAAAGCTCTTGCTGAAGGAAGGATGGCAGGGAGGAGGCATAGGGGTGGAGAGGGGAGAGAAGGGAGGAAGAGAGGAAGGAAAGGAGAGAGGGAGGAAGACAGGCTTCCCCACCCAGTAGCTAACTCCAGACACACTTAGGGTGACCATCTTCTCTAAGAGCTTCCTCTCTCCCCACCCACCTCCGCCTAGCTCAGTCCAGAAATCAGGTCTGATGAACCGACTCTGATTCCATGAGGGCTCTGACGGGATGAAACCTCACCTGATCCAAGTTCCTTTCCTCCCAGGAATCTAGACTGCCCTGCTAAGCTTCCGCCGACTCCTAGAACCGAGAACTCGTGTACTGTGGGGTCACTGTTCTCTACCACGAACCCAATAAGAACAGAAGCCACCAAGCCCCGGAGCAGGAAGAACAGAGCAGAGAGGAAAACAGGAGAGGCTGGAGGGTTCTGGGAGACAGTAGGGGCTGCCTCGTGGCCAGATGACCTAGCAGTTCAGGACCTACTTGACCCTCCTGGTACTGACCACACCTCCCGTCTCAGGGCTGAGACTCACTCCTGTGCTGGGTACTGCATGTCCCCATTTTCTGAGCTACTTTGACCGCATCTCTGTCACTTGCCAACAGAAGAGTCATGTGTCACAAAGGGTGGCATCTCCCCCAGCTGGCGACTTCTCCACCAGCCCTGCCTTCAGATACAGAAGCTATATCTTTATCACATTGATGATGGTGACTGCACGCATTCTTCCCCAGCTGCTCAGTGGTCCCTATCTAGACAGCATATTAAAAAGTAGAGACACTACCTTCCCAAAAAGGGTCCGAACAGTCGAAGCTATGGTTTTTCCTGTAGTCATGCATGGATGTGAGAGTTGGACTATAAAGAAAGCTGAGCGCCAAAGAATTGATGCTGGTGGTGTTGGAGAAGACTCTTGAGAGTCCCTTGGACTGCAAGGAGATCCAACCAGTCAATCCTAAAGGAGATCAGTCCTGAACATTCACTGAAGGATGGTTGCTGAAGCTTCACTACTTTGGCTACTTGATGCAAAGAGCCAATTCATTAGAAAAGACCCTGATGCTAGGAAAGATTGAAGGCAGGAGGAGAAGCAGGTGGCAGAGGATGAGATGGTTGGATGGCATCACCAACTCAATGGACATGAGTTTGAGCAAACTCTGGGAGGTGGTGAAGGACAGGGAAGCCTGGCGTGCTGCAGTCCATGGGGTCACAAAGAGTCAGACACAACTAAAGCAACTTAGCGCTCACACTCGTGCTGAACCAGAACAAAATCCAACAGCCAATAGTTCTAAACCAAAATGGATTCCAGGGACTTCCCTGATGGTCCAGTGGTCAAGACTCCACACTCCCAATGCAGGGGGCCTGAGTTCAATCCCTGGTCAGGGAACTAGATCCCACATACTGCAACTACAGATCCTGCATGCTGCAGCTAGACCCAGCACAGCCAAATAAACAAATATATATTTAAAAATAAATAAATAACCCCCCCACCCCCAAGCCCTCCTCACTATGCCTTCACCCTGGCGGGTTCCCTTGCCAAGAAGTCTGTTCTCTCTTCATCTGCCTGGGAACAGAGACCTAGTCTTTACATCCTCAGGGAACCCTTGCCAAGCACAGCACAGACCTTGCCAAACTCCCACTTCCCGCTCTCAGTATCCCTCTGAGTACTCATCACTTGCCGACATCGGTGCCTTTATCTGTCTCTTTCACTGGATCCTCAGCACTTTACAACTCTAGGCCACACTTCTCCTTATTCATGAGTGATGGCACGAGGGTCATTTGGGACACTGACTCGGGTTCAAAATCAATTCTCCCATTCATTTAGATACGTAACTCTGGGCAAACTTCTTGATCGCTCTGAGCCTCTGTTTGCTTACCTATGGGAGGGTGGGAATAATCTTGCTCCTTAGAGGGTTTGTGTGAGGATTATACACTGTTAAGTACCCGGCACTGCTAGCCAATACATGGCCATCGAGCCAGACACCCAACAACGATGCGTGCCTGGCCAACAGCAGTCCTTCCAAGAAACGATGTCACAGGTGTTTTGCAAAATGCTGCCAAAAAAGTAAGATTATCCAGGTGACTCTGACAGCCAAGCCCAGGCAGTTCAACAGCCAACACAGCATCTGGCACATAGTAGGTGTCATTTGTGCCTGCATGCTCAGCGGCTCAGCAGTGACCAGCTCTTTGTGACCCCATGGACCATAGCCCGCCAGGCTCCTCTGTCCATGGGATTTCTCAGACAAGAATACTGGAGTGGGTTGTCAATTCCTCCTCCAGGGAATCTTCCCAAGCCGGGGATCGAACCTGTGTCTCTTGTGTCCTTAGCACTGACAGGTAGATTCTCTACCACTGCCCCAGCTGGGAAGCCCAGGTGTCTTTTAAGATTTCCCAAACTAAGGAAGGAAAGGGGCTCTGCCCTCACTGATGAAATACAATTGTAGCTGCTGCTCCAAGGCTTATCTTTGACTTGTCAGTGTTTAGATGCAATAAACATCAATTAGTCTGCCTGCTGCATTTAATTTTGCTGTACACACCCCATCCAGCAAGCGTTCAGGTATAGTATCAGCGGCTGCTTCGTGAGAAGATGCTTCCGGTCCCCCTCCCCAGGGAACTGAACTTCTCCCCAAAGCTCCAGGGACCTTCAAGAGACTAAGGATATTACGCCCCGCCCGCCACCCCGCTTTGAGGCTTATTGTTGGTGTGTTTAATTTCCTGTCTTGGCCTTACAGGAGATTTCTAATGTTTAGGCTGTAGGGTATGGTCTGATTAAAAGTAATCCTCCCAATTATGGGCTGGCATGAGCCTCCTGTCACACGCACTCTGCCACCAGCCTCTGCCTCCCTGTCAGCAATAATTGTCTCGGCACTGCCTAACTGTAAATGAAAACCCCAGGGGCATGTGTGGGTTCCCAGCTCCCAGGCCGCACCGGATCTTTTAATTTGCACTGTCTGTCAAAAAGATGCTGCTGTGTGTACTCAAAGAAATCCTCAGACTCTCAGATTCAAGGCCAGGGAGAGCAAGGGTACCACAGCCTCTTCAGAGAAACTGTATTTGAACCCACCAGAGATAACAGGGCGTGTGCAAGGCAACGAGGCTCTTTTTCTTCCACTGCACTCTTCAGCGAGAACGGGTATGAAACAGGGAAGCTGAACTGTAGGGAAAATTCAAGGTGTATTTATATTATTATTTTTTTCCCCACCAAGTCCACAAGACAGGACATTGCATTCAAAGCAGGCGATAGCAACTCTGTGAAAGGACATACACACAGGAGACCTGATTATTGCAATCTCTAAAAAATTAAAACTTTCTGGGTGTGGTGTGAGGGGAAAGATGTCTTTCCTTTCAGGTGAGAAACATCACCAGGTTCTTCTTGTAGAAGCAGAGAAGACCGTCTGTTCTGGGCCCTGTGGCCAGACCCATAATGGGCAGCAGAATGTGGTTCTGAGTCAGCATCGCCATCACGCAGAGAGGCTATAGAACAAAGGTATCTGATGAGTAAGGAAGAAGGGGGTGTTTTGTTGTGCTCCTGTACCCACATCCCTTTTTCTAAGAAGGGCACCTGCCCAGGAATGCGGGTGTCCAGCCTGGCTCCCCCCCACCTTCCTTTTCCCTGGACAGAGGACTGGGAGAGGGCGAGGCCTGAACCCCAGAAGGGCACGAGGACCCTTCCCTTAGGAATTTACAGTGCATACATGCAGGCACCGCGCTGCTGTCTGCATGTGGGCAAGGCACCTGAACAGCGTGACCCAGACTGAGGGCTGGGCACCTTTGGGGAGCACTTATGGTGGACAAAGTGCATCTCAGTTTTGCCCAAAGCTAGTGGAGTCTGAAGAACCAATGCTTTAGAACTGCAGTGCTAGAGAAGACTCTTGAGAGTCCCTTGGACTGCATGGAGATCCAACCAGTCCATCCTAAAGGAGATCAGTCCTGAATATTCAGTGGAAGGACTGATGCTGAAGATGAAGCTCCAATACGTTGGTCATCTGATGCGAAGAGCTGGCTCTCTGGAAAAGACCCTGATGTCGGAAAAAACTGAGGGCAGAAGGAGAAGGGGGCGACAGAGGCTGAGATGGTTGGATGGCATCGTTGACTCAATCAACATGAGTTTGAGCAAATTCTGGGAGATAGTGAAGGACAGGGAGCCTGGTGTGCATCAGACATGACTTAGCAGCTGAACAACCACCACCACCAGGGGGGGGTCTCTCAGACCTAGTGATTCTAAGTAACAGTCTCTTCCTCTGAGAACAACCCCTGCTCCCGAGCCTTTGAACTCTCCCCAGCAGACACAGGGCACCAGGAGAAAGATCCCCCCATGACTCAAATGGGGTAGGTTTTCACCTGGTAGGCTGGGGTCTGGGCTGCAACGATCAAGCATTGACAGGAAATGCAGAACAGATACAGCAACCAGAAAGCTCACAAGAGGCTGAATACAAAGGGATTTACAGAGCTGGGGTACAAAGCATGTCACTGCAAATACATGATGCTTTTGTTCACTAATCACCTTTATTTCTACTGGAGTACAGTTACTTTTCAATGTTGTTACTTTCTATTGTACTGCAAAGTGAGTCAGTCACATGCATGCACACACACGCCAATAGTATATACATTTCAATCCCATGGAATATTACTCAGCCATCAATCACCTTTCACTCTGAATCTCCTTCTCAGTGAAAAGAAGCTTTCCATTTCTATTACCAAGATTAATGCGTCAGCAATACACAGCCATAACCATAGCAGAAACCAGATGTCATGGAGAAGGCAGGGAAAGAGACCAAACAAAAACAATCAAAACCAAAGCAAAAGCCAAGGGAAAAACCCTCAGTACACGGTGTGATGTATTTGCTCAGATGGCCACTTCATTTATACCACTGAGAACACTTTATTTTGGCGGCCCATAACTCACTGCTCTGTTAAAGAAAAGGAAGCTAGCTGCCAGCATCTACTTCAACATGGAGCAAGAAAATGGACCATAAAGAAAACCCAGCCTCTTCTCTGAAAGTCTCAATTAAAAAAAAAAAAAATTCTATTTAATATGTGTTGGACTCCAGAGCATCTTATTACCTTATTTAATTCAGACCAGGGTAGATGTCTCTGAATAAAAATGGCACTAACCTGAGAGGAACTAGGCTGAGGGATGTGGACATCATATTTTCTTCAGAGAGATAATCAGCTTATCAGAATTCATTTCAACCTAAGAAAGGCCTCACAGCTACACTGAAAATTCAAGCTGATCTCATCATCTCAAGGATGTAATCTCAAGGAAATGGTAAAACTATCAAGGCAAGCTTGGTGCAGTTATCTTTATGTATAAGAACCATAAGCATCAGATGCCGACAGAATCACTGTGGTGGGGTCCGCTCGTGAGTCCGGGAGAGACCTCTATAGAAAATACATCAAGTGCTTTTGCTGAGAATACTGTTATTTATTTTTGCTTCCAAGTGGCCGAAGTGACTTTTCAAAGATGCATTGCTACACTGCTTCCATCTAAAGCACCCCCGTCCACACTCTGAAATCTGGTATTCTGAAAAACATAAGCTTTAAAAAAAATTGTCTCCTAAAGTAGTCTCTAACAGAGGTATGTGCTTTTTAAGCCTATTCTTGCTATTAACTAGCTGTTTGGCCTTGATTAGGATGCTTAACTCCGAGCCTCAGTTTCCTCATTTGCAAAAACAAAGGGTTTGTACCTTCATGATTTTAACTGCTCTTTTAATTTCTCTGGATGATCTGGTTCACATGCATTCTCATGAGAAGGAAAATCAATGAGAGCCCCTCATACAAAATGAGGCTTTGTATGGAGCAAAGCCTCCATACAAGTATCTTTAAGTCTTTAGAGAACAAACTCATGGTTACCAAGGGGAAAGAGGGGTGGGGAGGGATAGATGGGGAGTTTGGGATTAGAAGATGCAGACTAGCATATATATTGATAGAATGGGTACACAGTAAGCTCCTACAGCAAACTCCACTCAATATCCTGTGATAAACCATAATGGAAAAAATACTTCAAAAAGAATATATATTGATACGTGTATGTGTATGTGTGTATATGTGTGTGTGTGCACACACATGCTCAGTCACTTCAGTCGTGTCTAACTCTTTGCAACCCTATGGACCACAGCCCACCAGGCTCTTCTGTCCATGGGATTCTCCAGGCAAAACACTGGAGTGGGTTGCCATGCCCTCCTCCAGGGGATCTTCCTGAAGCCTATACATATGTAACTGAATCACTTTGCTGTATAGCAGAAATTAGCACATATAAACCAACTATACTTCAATTTTTAAAAAGTGTACCTAAGTCTCAACAGAGGACAACAGTGGGATTAAATATATCATGTGTACCTCTTGGTATGAAACTCTAACCCCCTCCACCCCACAAATTAAACAAAAATAGAGAAAACCCATCTAGTCAGAAGGGAATATCTAATTCTCAAAGAAATGCAGTGGATTTCAGAAGATACAAGAAAATTCCCCATGGTTCAGCAAAGCACCACCAAGCCATTTGGCACAATGTTCCAGAAAAACAAAGACAATGAAATGAAAGAAAAATAGCCCGGCAGAAAGGTGGATCGATAGAGCACTCAGCAACCCCGGCAGGGACAAGGGGGTGCCGTAAAATCAGATCAGTCATGAAAAGTTTGGTAAACGTTCCGAAGGCCACATCAGGTCATTGTCAGAAGTTATGTGTTTAATGTGAGACCTCATCCAGACTTGTTTGGGTTGATATTTTCTTTACAGCATGACTTCAAGCAAGTGATAAATACGGTAGACTCTGCCACAAGAAATATAGGACGTTTCAAGATAGAACTACTTGTTTCTCTGGCTTTGTCATGAGCGACAATAACATTTAATGGCAAGAACTCAAGACCTAAAGTAAGCAGAACTTGGGTTCTGTTTTTTTCCTCTGTTTGACGCTGAGACATTTACGGACCTCCTTGAACCTCAGCATCGTCCCCTGGCAAGTGACGAGCCCCGATACCCCGGGACTACTCCGAGGACTGAAGGAAACAGTGCCTGAAAACACTCTGCAAGATGCTTGCAGGGACTTCCTTAGTGGCCCAGTGATGAAGACTCTGAGCTCCCAATGCAGGGGGCACAGTTTCCATCCCTGGTCAGGGAACTAAGATCCCACATACCAGGTGGTATGGCAAAAAAAAATAAAAGAAAGTGCTTGCACACAGGTCCCTCTCTGATGAATGTTAGCAACTTTGATTATGTGAAGCTTCATGTTTTGGTCTCAGAAGGAACATTTATAGAACGTTTACTATAAACTCCAGATCCTCTTCTAAACTTTCTCTGTCACTTCTCTTCACTGAAGAATCTTTCCAACAATTGTGAGTTACTTTCCTTCTACAAAGAACGCTCCCACTTACCCAACGTGCTCAAAACTTTCACAAAAATTAGAAAAGGATCCTGTTAAGACAGGTACTTGCTTTAATAAGGGCTGTATCACTTAATAAGAAAATAGTCCTTAATCCTAAAGCAAACTTCTAGCCAGTCAGTTGTGGGGAAAAAAAAAGATTCATTTAATTTCCACCTATGGTCCATATTCTTCTAGACCACATGACAGCCATCAAAAATACCGCATTCACACATACAAAACTCCAGGTTATTCACACGGCTTCCGTGTGTGTTAGTCGCTCAATTGTGTCCAACTCTTTGAAATGCCATAGTCTAAGTAAGCAGAATTTCCTTCAGATTTAAAATACATAAGATCCCCTGGAGAAGGGAATGGCAACCCACTCCAGTATTCTTGCCTGGAGAATCCCATGGACAGAGGAGCCTGGTGGGCTATAGTGCAGGGAGTTGCAAAGAGTCAGACATGACTGAAGCAACTCAAGCACACATGCACGCAGGCATCTTAAGTCTACAACTTAAAGAAGCAAAGGGGGTGGGGGAAAAAAAATCATTCCCAAAGTTTCTAGTTTCTATTTCTAATCCTCAAGGATTTTTTTCAATGACAATTCAGAGGAGGTAAATATTTTTAAAAGGGAACAGAATGGAAGTTATTTTTGTTCATTTGAATGTGTGCATCCACTCATTAATCCATTCGGCATTTTCTGAGCTCCCGCTCTGCAAAAACCATCAAAGCATGGGGCCAGGTACAGTTCGGGATTCGGAGATGAATGGGACGCTGCATTTTCTAAACGAGTTCACATTAATAACAACTGATGGAAGAGCAACGCAAAACCAGGCTCCACGCAGAGCAGGGGTGGAGGGATGTGTTCGAACCCGCGGGCGGCAGTGGGGGGAAACAGACACGGCACAGCGACAACTGAGATGACTCACAGAGAATAATTAGGTTTTGTTTGTTCTGCAGTCAGAGGAGGGGAGCATGAAGGCTTGGCAATACTGCAGTGCAAAGAGAGAGTATGGCTACCCAGGTGGAGGCACGGCACTCCATGGCATCTTGAAGGATCCTGAGCCATCCTTGGCCAGAATGTGGGAAGGTCGGTGAGGGGAGTGATCCTGGAAAAGATGAGACCGGATGGAGGAGGCTGGCTGGGCCATACCCAATGACAGCACCAATGGAAAGAATACTTATTGCCTGCCTCCAGGAGCTCTGCCTGGTGCTTCCCATGGACTAACAGAGGGCAGGGGCTCCCTAATAACTCTGTGAAGCAGGGGCTTCTGATGCTAGCTTTACAGCCAAGGAAATTGAGTTCAGAGAGCCTGGTTACTAAAGACATCTGAGTGATAAACAGAGGGTCTTTGCCTTTCACTGAGACCCATCAGCCCCCAAAGGTCAGGTTCTTGGCCATGGTAAACAAATGAGCTTAGACTTCAACTTTGAAAAGACCCTGATGCTGGGAAAGATTGAAGGCAGGAGGAGAACGGGATGATAGAGGATGAGCTGGTTGGATGGCATGACCGACTCAATGGATGTGTTTGAGCAAGTTCCAGGAGTTGGTGATGGACAGGAAGGCCTGGCATGCTGCCATGGGGTCACAAAGAGTCAGACACAACTGAGCAACTGAACTGAGACTTCAACTGGTAGCCATGAAGGATCCATGAAGGACATCTGAGGAAGAGGAGGACATTTTCTGACTTGCATCTTCAGAGACCATCTGGCCATGCAGTACAGAATGGGCTGGAAGTTACAGAGATGGAAATAGAGGTTCAGGGAGCTACTGGAAAACACAGTCTCTGAAGCTGCTTTACCTGTTTATTTGCGTTTCATCACTGGCTGGCTTTGTGACTTGAGGCAAGTTACTCAACCTCTCTGAGCCTCAAGGTCTCCATCTGTAATATGAGAATCATAACAGTACAGTGGCTGCAGTCATGAAATGAAACAATGTTTGCTCCTTTGAAGAAAAGCTATGACAAATCTAGACAGCATATTAAAAACTGGAGATATCACTCTGCCAACAAAGGTCCATATAGTCAAAGCTGTGTTTTTTCCAGTAGTCATGTACGCATGTATGAGTTGGATGATAAGGTTGAGCACCAAAGAACTGATGCTTTCAAACTGTGGTGCTGGAGAAGACTCTGGAGAGTCCCTTGGACTACAAGGAGATCAACTCAATCTCCAGTAAATTCTAAAGGAAATCAATCCTGAATATTCATTGGAAGGATTGATGCTGAAGCTCCAATACTTTGGCCTCTTGATGCAAAGAGCCGACTCACTGGAAAAGACCCTGATGCTGGGCAAGATTGAGGGCAGGAGGAGAATGGGGATGACAGAGGATTAGATGACTGGATGGCATCACTGACTCAACAGACATGAGTTTGAGCAAATTCTGGGAGATAGTGAAGGACAGGGAAGCCTGGCATGCTGCAGTCCATGGAGTCACAAAGAGTCAGACACAACTGAATAACAACAAAATAATACCACTCCTCTCAAGAAAATTGTTTTAGGAATGAGTGCCTTAATGTATTTAGAGTCTTTACATTTGCCAGGTTCACTGAAGTCACTTAAGAATGATATTAATTAGCTTGTGTGAAAGTCACTGAGTCGTGTCCAACTCTTTGCAAGCCCATGGACTATACAGTCCATAGAATTCTCCAGGCCAGAATACTGGAGTGGGTAGCTTTTCCCTTCTCCAGGGCATCTTCTCAACCCAGGGATCAAACCCAGATCTCCCTCACTGCAGGCAGATTTTTTACCAGCTGAGCCATAAGGGAAGCCCAAGGAGACTGGAGTGCATAGCCCATCCTTTCTCCAGTGACTCTTCCCAACCTAGGAATCGAACTGGGGTCTCCTGCATTGCAGGTGGATTCTTTACCAACTGAGCTATCAGGGAAGCCCAATAATTAGCCTGGCTTATGACAGCCTTAAAAAAAAGACACACTGGGAAGGAAAAAGAGACAATGGATCAGCCCGTTCAGATGAGTCCCCAGGGTGTCAAGGCTTCAGGCACTTGCATTTACCTCTTTGTGCTGTTAGTCCTCAGCGTGACCCTCCCTTTTGAAGCTCCCACCGCCTAAGCCATCACCCAGGAGTCTTCTAGATCAGACTGTGGCTGGGTAAAGGCTCCTCACCAGGGCACACAGTTTGGGGAAGGGGGTGGTGGTGCCAGAGATGAGAACCAAGACAACAAGGAAGTGGGTAAAAGTCCCCATGCTTTCTTTCACCCGCTACTTCCAACTCCATCATGTGCCTACTCAGTGCCACTCTTTGGCTTCTTAAGCTCCATGTTACCTTGTAGAGGCTGCCTGGTCACCCAGGAAACAAACCAGACTGTCATTCCAGATTTTCCACAAACACCCAAAGGGCAACGGGACACATTCAAACATCAGACTGTGTTTACATCTGACAAACACTGGAAAGCACCACAATCTGTTTCCTTTCCAAGGGCTAACCTCTGGGAAACACTCCCCTAAGATGGCTTGTCAATCTTGAACCTTCCTTGGTACATTAGCACTAATGGTCTCTTTACTTTTTAATAAGTACTGTTACCAACCCAGGAAAAAAGAAAAAAACAAAAGGTCTTGGTGAATCACACGTGTATGCTACCTTAACTGAACCCATCAGGCTCTACTTAGCTAAAGGCGAAGTTCAGATACTTTGCAGCAGCCTTGAACTTGATTTGGAAAAAAAAAAAAATTATCAAGCTCCGGCAGCTGTCACACCCCTATTATTCTGCAAACCTAAGGGCAAAACAAAAATTTGTCACCTGAATTGATCATTATCTTCTGCCTCATTAGGGATCCGCTGTTTACCTGTGGTGTATAATGCTGGGAGGCTTGCGGGTAGCCCTGCGAGTTACTCTGAGCTCTGTTAGTGGTGGAAAAGGGTAATAGGCGATGGCTTATGTTGAGCACACCACGCAGGAGAACTGAGCTCTTGTACACCAGCAGCATCCTCATGTTACAGATGAGGAATCCACCGTTCAGAGAAGTTCAAAACATGCCCAAGGTCACCACAATGGGAAGGTCACCAGGAAGTGGTGATGCTGGGATGTAAGCCACCATTTGACAGCAGATCCACAGGTGTCCACCCTATGATGTATCAGTGGTCACCCATTTGTCGTCTCCTTCTGGGCAGTATGGGCTTCCCTTATAGCCCAGTTGGTCAACAATCCACCTGCAATGCAGGCGACCCCAGTTCAATTCCTGGGTCGGGAAGATCCACTGGAGATGGATAGGCTACCCACTGCAGTATTCTTGGGCTTCCCCTGTGGCTCAGCTGGTAAAGAATCTGTCTGCAATGAGGGAGACCTGGGTTTGATCCCTGGGTTGGGAAGATGCCCTGGAGAAGGGAAAAGCTACCCACTCCAGTTTTCTGGCCTGGAGAATTCCATAGACTGTATAGTACATGGGGTCACAAAGAGTCAGACAAGACTGAGTGGCTTTCTCTTTCACCTTTCTGGGCAGTCCATTTAAGGAGCTCTGATAGCTAACAGTTACTGCTCAGTGTCCTTAACATTCTTAAAATACTGGCTCCTCTGGAATGGATAAAAAAGGTGTGGTACATACATACAATGAAATATTACTGAGCCATTAAAATGAATGAAATAATGTCATTCACAGCAACGTGGATGGACCTAGAGATTGTCCATCCATCCATACTGAATGAAGTAAGTCAGACAGAGAGAAATATTGCATGATGTCCCTTATACGCAGAATCTAAAAGGAAATGAGACAAGTGAATTTATTCACAAAATACAAAACAGCCTCACAGACTTAGAGAACAAACTTATGGTTAACAGTGGGGAAGGTTGAGGGGATGGGATGGATGGGGAGTTTGTGATGGTCATGTACACACTGCTATATTTAAAATGGATAACTAACAACGCCCTACTGTATAGCACAGGGCTATACAGTAGGGCGTTGTTAGTTATCAGTGCTCAATGCTATGTGGCAGCCTGGATGGGAGGGGAGTTTGGGGGAGAATGGATACATGAATATGTATGGCTGAGACACTCTGCTGTCCACCTGAAACTATCACAACATTGTTAATCTGCTATACCCCAATACAAAATTTAAAAATTCAAAAAATCATTGCCTCCTCTGATCATCATACTGAACTATGAGGCAGTACCTGCTTTAATATCCATTTCCCAGATAAGCAATATGAGGATTTGAAGAAAATGGCCACCCAGCTTTTTAGTGATAAACCTACTATTCTGCTTTCAGAATCAAACTTTTGCCCTTTTTTGAGTTTAGACAAATTTACACAAGTGTCGTGCATGAGTGCTAAGTCACTTTAGTCACATCCGACTCTTTGTGACCCCATGGACCATAGCCCGCCAGGCTCCTCTGTCCATGAGATTTCCCAGGCAAGAACACTGGAGTGGGTTGCCATGCTCTCCTCTAGGGGATCTTCCCGACCCAGGGATCAAACCCACGTTTCTTAGTCTCCTGCATTGGTAGGTGGGTTCTTTACCACTAGTGCCCCCCCAGCCCGCGAAGTCCTGTCCTCTTTCTTATTTGAGTATCTAGCACTGAACTTGGCACCAAGCTGACAACCAGTGATTGATGAACGGGGATGAGTGGAGAAATGACTAGAACCATGGAGGGGATCTCTGTGAAGTCAAGTGGAAGCTTCACCTCCATGCCCACAGCATCTTGCAAGGTGCCCAGCACACAGCGGGAACTAAATGTGCAAAGAATGACTGTTGCCATGACTCAGTGCATGCGGACCCAGGGCTCTGCTTTCTCTGCAGAAGAGGGAGAGATGCTGTTTGATGCCTATCTCCCAAGCTAAGCCTTTTCATTCCTTTCCCACCCTCCACAATAACCACATAGAAATGTGCAAAGAAAATGGTTATGTTACATCTGGTGTCCTGCTGGATTAACTTGTGGCCCAGGGGACATTATCAGTGCCAAGGATCATAATCCTTCACTCCCTATCTCTGTGCAAACAAAACTGACAAAACGCTCCCAGAGCTCTGGGAAGTAACCTTCACATTTGTGAGCGGCCGGCTCTACACGCTTTCCTCCTGAGCAGGGGTCCCCCGTCCCCTCCTCATCTCAGGAAGGAGGCCGGATGGTCCCACCAGCATCGTGCAGGGTATCAGCAGCTTCACCTCGGTAATCTGACACGTGTGAAATGAGCCCGCTTATCAGCGAGGAGAGTGCCCAGCAGCTTTTAGGGATTCGGGAGGGACCTGCTGGCCGCTGCAAATCTCTCACCAGTGCGCTGGAGTTTGACACTTAATATTCAAACCCAACTGCGGGCTATGTACTCAGAGGATAAAACTCGGTAATAGCACACAGACTGATGGGCTGAGCATACAAACCTCCAGTGTAAAGACTCACTTAAGAGCTTTCTGCCACAAATGGAGCTGGAAGGGAGGGAGGGAGAGAGGTCGGGGGAGAGGGAGAGGGGCTGGAAAGCAGAGTCACAGTGAAAGCAAGTAAGGGAGAACCAGCATCAGAATCCCCAGCGGAATCCAGCAATCTGATGGTGGTGGGGCTAGTGGGCCTTAGAAGAAACAAAATAACTAAATAAAGATGTATATTGCTTATCCCTTTGTCTCCTTAAACAATACGGAATGACTTAAAAACACAGTACAATAGCTCATCATTCTGTTTAAATTCATCGTATTTACGTTCATTCTTTTTCCCACCAGGGACTCAAAACAAGAGGAACATTTCTGGAATTACACATCATCACAGAGAGACATGCAAAAGGACAATCCAGTATTTACATGCCAACTGCCAAAACACAATTTCCCCATGTGCATTAACCTAAGAAGACTCTACACTGTCTACCTAATTTGATATCCTCTTGGAGAATCTCATACAGCGCTGAGAATGAAGTAGACGCTCAATCACTGCTGATGAGTGAGAGTTATTCTTTCTATAAGAGGGCACATTCATATCTACTGTTCCCCGTTTCATAGAAGTTCTGAACTAAGCCTGCTTAGACAAAAGGAAGTCAATGGATCTAAGTGGCCCACGTGTACACAATGTTTAAACCATTCACCATTTAAAATAATTCATGAACAATTTGCTGGTGCTGAAAAACCAATATTAAATATCTAATTCTGACTCTTCCTGATAAGCCAAAATATCCAACTGCACTGAGACCATATTTTGCACAGCAAGAATCTCACGAGCTGAGTAGCTGATGCTTCCTTTAGAAAAGGTGTGTGCTCTCCCCAGCCCCCATCCATCTCAACTGTCTCGAGTCATGTCAGTCATATATGTTATCTGTTTGACCCTCTGTAGGCATTTGGATACCTGATATCTGGTTCACCTATTTAGAGTGTAAGGTAAACACTCTATCTTCATTTTATTCACTGAAATGCTTTTTACTCTTAGGATAAACATCCATGCAATTCTTCCCTTTGCCCAACACTGCCCCCCGCCCCCTCCCCCCTCGGAATTCTGAGATGGCACAAACGCATACAGGCATATTGGCTACAAGAAGAGAATAAAATTTGAAGGAAGCAATCTAAATGTCCATTGACAGATGAATGGATAAAAAGAGGTGGTATATATATGCAATGGAATACTACTTAGCCATGAAAAGGAGAGAAATTGGATCATTTGTAGAGATGTAGATGGACCTAGAGTTGTCATACAGAGTGAAGTAAGTCAGAAAGAGGAAAACAAATATCATATATTAACACATATATGTGGCATCTAAGAAAATGGTATACAGATTATCTTATTTGAAAAACAGAAATAAAGACATAGAGAACAAATGTATAGATGCATTTGCTGGGATTGGGAGATAGGGATTCACATATAAACAGTACTAGGCATAAAATAGGAGACTAATGAGAACCTACTGTAAAGTACAGGGAACCCTACTCAGTGCTCTGTGGTGACCTAGATGGGAAGGACTGATTCTGAAGCTGACGCTCCAATACTTTTGCCACCTAATGCAAAGAGCCAACTCACTGGAAAAGACCTGATGCTGGGAAAGATTGAAGGCAAAAGGAGAAGGGGGCGACAGCAGATGAGATGGTTGGATGCCATCACCGACTCAATGGGTATTAGTCTGAGCAAACTCTGGGAGAGAGTGAAGGACAGGGAAGCCTGGTGTGCTGTAGTCCATGGAGTTTCAGAGTTCAACATGAGCTAGTGACTGAACAAAAACTGTTGTAGAACTATTAAGAATGTAGACTTTAAAGCTAGAATGCCTGGGTTTAAATTCCAGCTCCAATACCTCCTGGATACATAAGGCATATTAATCATTATTATTTGAACTGGACTATGTAGGGCTATGATTTAGACATGAAGGACTGGACATACCCCAAGTGGGGGAAAGAGCACAGATACAGTCAGGGAAGAAGGGAACTGCAGGAGCCCGAAGTCAACCATATCGTAACCTTCGCCATGTCACTGTGAGTAGTGGACAATGGGTTGAAACAGGCTGGAGCCACATCAAAAAGGACTTTAATGCCAGTCTAGAAATTTTTTTTGATCTGTGTTTTGTAAGAAGTACAGAACTGGAATGTTCAAGGATGTGGCTTCCAGGCTGGGGTTTAGTTAACTCTTTCTTTTAGGCAAGTCTCTTCCTAACCACATCTGGAGAAGAGCAAAGCTGTTAACAGGGATGTGTGAAGTCAGACATGGACAGTTCAGGGACTTTTTGACAATGTGCCAATAAGATCACTCATGTGGAAGGAGCAAAAATCAGTTTGAGCAGAGGAATTCCCCAGGCTGAAACACACAGGGAAGAAGAGGCACCCTCTCTCATAATTTCATCAGTTTCTTTGAGACATTAATCTAAAACTCCACAAGACAAAGCAGGGCTTAAAGCTAATAGAAACATGGATATGAATGGGTTGGTTTTAATGTTTGAGCATCTCTGTTTGACAATGGATTATGGAATGATTTTAATGTCTTGGTAAATTCTCCAAGCTACCTCCCACCAAAAAAAAAAAAAAAAAAAGAACTCACTTAGATTTTCTTTAAAATATTTTTTTGAAACTGTTTCTTCCCTTGAGAAGCCACTGGAGTGATTCCTACCTGTTGTATGTGATACTTTGTGGGAAAAATATTTTATTAGCCATACCTTCCTTACTTTAATGTCAGAGTTTAAAGGTACAGCAGGATTCACTGCGAGTAGCCATATAGAAAAAGACATTCTTTTATCTTAAACAGTTTACATCTGAACTGATAGCGCATGGTCACACATACACACACACACAAACACATACACTCTAATAAGAGGTCTATCGTTTTGGCAGATCCTAAGAGGGGAAAAAAGTGAGTAAGAGAGAGACTGGGAAGAGGAAAAATAAATTGCATGTCTGGAGCCTCCACCATGTCCTGTGGTCTAATCCTGGCAAGAGAAGGCATGACTGTCAGAATCTCCTCTAGATGAAGCATATAGTGTCTAGTGTGGAGAGGATCATACCCTTTATTTGTAATTGTACATTTCATGCAATAATAAAAGCTACCCTGCACCACCATGGACACCGTCAGTATTAATTGAGCACCTAAGAGGTACAAAAGCCTTTTGTCCCCCATATGTGTTAAATGTATCGGGGCCACGATAGGAACACTGTTCTAGGGCTACTCTCCTCTGCTTTATGCATTCACAAACTAGTCATACTGAAGGAAACTACTGCTGTTTATCATGACAATCCAAGCTGCTTATCACACGTGACTAATTATAACTTTCAGGCAAAGTGGTGGAATTCATGACAAGGTAGTTTCGAAAATGTAATCCTTCCGCTTTGTCTAAAAATGCTGTAGCCACAATTTCCCACATTTCTATACTCTTTCCCTCATTTTGCTTAAAAGCCTCGTCCCTCTCTTATAATCCTGTTGCCTCTTCTATTCCCCTCGTTAAGCTGTTATATTTCCATTTCATTCTCAACTATCAAAGGTATTCAGATTTCCCCATCCTGCTTTCTCTTTCTACACTGCTTCGTGAAATCATTATTCTCTCATTGTGGGCTGATTCTTTATATTACTCATTCAATTTGCTCTCCTTACAAATGGCCTCAAGTCCTTACTACATTCAGAAGACATTTGCATTATTTTGTTCCTTCAAATTGCCTGGAAGGCTTTTTTTTTTTTTCCCCCGCAGAATGCATCTAGCTCTACCTTTCCATTTTATAATTCTTATTCATTGCATCTTCTTATATGGCAGCTAGCTATACTTTGATTCAAAATTAGTATCGTTTGTGGATGAGACAGATGCTGGACTTGACATGAAATGGAAAGCTAGTCAAACTGGCATAAGAAAGCAGCATTCGAGCAATTTCCAATGAACAGATATAGTTCCATAAGATAAGCACTGGCAGGCTCCCGCATGTTTCCCTTCTTCTTACTGCTGTGATTAAAGTGGGAGCTGGTTGGTATGTACCAGCTAACATCTAAGTGACTTCCTCACTTCCTATTGGCTAATGAGTGACTTCCTCACCTCCTATTGATAAGTGAGTGACTTCCCCACTTTCTATTGGTTAATGAGTGACTTCCCCACTTTCTATTGGCTAAGGAGTGACTTCCTCACTTCCTATTGGTGAGGAAGTGAGTGACTTCCTATTGGTGAATAAATGAATGAGTGACTTTCTCACTTCTTATTGGTTATACTTTCTCACTTCCTATTGGGGTTTTATTCTTTGCAGAACCATTCAGAGGTAGAAAGTCAAGTTCTTCCCCCAATCTTTTATTTATTTGGCTGTGCTGGGTCTTCAGTGCAGCAGGTGGGATCTTCCATCTATACTGCAGCATGTGGGATATGTGGTTGAGGCATGCGGGATCTAGTTCCCTGACCAGGGATTGAAACCAGGACACCTGAATAGGGAATGCAGCGTCTTAGCCACTGGACCACCAGGAAAGCCCCCCTCCATCAATGTCTTTCCACTCTTCCCATCAAATCAATGAAATGAAAGCCGGGACATGAACATCTGCAAAGACTGTTCAATGGTGTGATTTGAAGGAAAGTTCATCCACATTTCTAAACAGATTCTTTGTGAATCTAAAAATACAACCCCCCCCCCGACACACACAAAATCATTCTGTAACTTGTGCACAAACAAAAGGCACCATTGATAGAAAAAAAATCATAAAAGCTCATTCTGTTCAAAGTCAGGATGTTGTTGTTCAGTTGCTCAGTCAAGTCTGACTCTTTGCGACCCCATGGCCTGCAGCACGCCAGGCTTCCCTGTCCTTCACCATCTCCTGGAGCTTGCTCAAACTCATGTCTATTGAATCAGTAATGCCATCCAACCATTTCGTCCTCTGTCATCCCCTTCTCCACCTGCCTTCAATCTTTCCCAGAATCAAGGACTTTTCTAATGAGTTGGTTCTTCACATCAGGTGGCCAAAGTATTGGAGCTTCAGCTTCAGCATCAGTCCTCTCAATGAATAGTTAGAGTTGATTTCCTTTAGGATTGACTGGAGATTGGACTGATCTCCTTGCAGTCCAAGGGACTCTCAAGAGTCTTCTCCAGCACCGCAGTTCAAAAGCATCAATTCTTCAGCGCTCAGCCTTCTTTATGTTCCAACTCTCACGTGCGTGCATGACTACTGAGAAAACCATAGCTTTGACTATACAGACCACTGTCAGCAAAGTTGGAACCCACATGTAATTGTTATTTAACTTTTTTCTCACTCCTGGGAGCTAAAGGAAATAGTTCTGTACCCTCCCAGAGTGACAGAGTATTAATGAGAACCATTACCTTCAAAATGAATATCCAAGTATTACTGACAGCTCCAAAAGACCTTCAAGCTCCAGGATCCCAACTCACCCATCCCCACCAGGGAAAACCAGGTTCCAACACTCAACCCAGCAGAGAGGCATGTCAAGATGTTCTTCCCATATCTGATTACAGAGCTAAGTCCTGGCTTCAGCTACTGAACCAGTAAAGGCAGGCAGTAGACAGTTTTACTAACAGCATAAGCTTGAAGCCAGAGTTCCTGGACTCAAATCCCAGCTCTGCTTTCTTGAAAGTGCACCTTAACTCACTTTCATTTCTCTCAACCTAGAAATAATAAAAACCATCATGGTACCCACACTAGGATATTCATGTAAGTTGGGATGACATAACAGATGCATAGTAGTAAGTATAGGGGGCACCCACAGGTTCAGAGTCCTTGCTGCTCAGAGTGGCCTATGATCTAAAGAACTCCCCATCCTATCATGGGGGGTTCATTTAGAAAGGCTGAATCTCAGGCTGTAAACCACATCTTGTTGTGATTGTTTAGTCGCTTCATTCGTGTCCAACTCTCTTGCAATCCCATCAGGCTCTTCTGCCCAAGGCATTTCCCAGGCCAGAATACTAGAGCGGGTTGCCATTTTCTTCTCCAGGGGATCTTCCCCACCCAGGGATTGAGCCCACATCTCCTGCATTACAGGCAGATTCTTTACCACTGAGCCACCAGGGGAGCCCCAACCCACATCTATTGAATCAGAATCTACATTTTCTTTTTTTGAGTGCTGTTTATTTTTTTTAATATATTTTCTAAAATTTATTTATTTATTTGACTGTACTGGCTCTTAGGTGCATGTAAACCTTTAGTTGTAGCATGTGGGATCTTAGTTCCCTGATTGGGGATTGAACCCGGGCCCCCTGCATTGGGAGCACAGAGTCTTAGCCATTGGACCACCAGAGGAGTCCCAGAAAATGCATTTTAACAAGATCTCCTGGGTGATGCCTATGCACGAAACACTGCTATAAATAACTTTATATCATCCTGATAAGCACTGTTGACCACAAATATTTTCTCCATAAATTTCAACAGCTTGGAGATGAAATTTTAAGGGGAAATAATCTTCCTATTTGTACAATGAATCAGAGCATGCCTATCTCCTCTGGGTACCACACGCGACTAAGAGCTACACTGAGTCAGGAAGTGGAACGGATGGGTCAAATGCCTTCTGAATGTCCGTCTGTAGACACAAAAACTTAGGAGCACACCAAATGCACCAATACCTAACACCGCCTATTTTTAATAAGAAATTGAAGCTTAGTTTGTCATAGGAAAGGGAAATGGGTCTCAGTTGAATTAGAAATCTCATCAGAAGTATGTTTTACCAATATTTCCCATAGATGTTTCAACTTCAGGAATGATAGTGTGATAACTTTAAGTTTCTCTAACACTGAGGTAAATGTGCCTAATGTTAGACATTCAGATATGAGAGAGGGAGAAAGGTTTTAATGTGCTGTGTTACATGTTACCCACGTATGTGTTCCTTTGTGCGTGTCTGCATGTATGTGCACATACAGATAGTTCGAGCTAGCAATCTGCAAAGATTTTCATTTTCTCCCTATTAATTGTCTACTCATGGAGCAGATGCTTATTAAAGCCCAACTAGATACCAGGAAGGAAGGAAGGTGCTGCGCTGCGTTAGCAGCAGTGAGAATGATGCTACAGGAAACCCCTGATGCTGTGCATGCACTGTTGGTGTTGGTTTAGTCACTAAGTCATGTCCAACTCTTGTGACCGCCAGGCTCCTCTGTCCATAGGATTCTCCAGGTAAGAATCCTGGAGTGGGTTGCCATTTCCTTCTCCAGGGGATCTTCCTGACCCAGGAATCGAACTCAGGTCTGCTGCATTGCAGGCAGATTCTTTAGTGACTGAGCTGCAAGGGAGGCCCTCGTGAATGGAGTAGTATTTTGTATTTTGATCGAAATGCTCAGGACCAGGTCTGACACATAGTAGGCACTCAAAATACACCCGTTGGCTAATTTAATGGGCACCATATTGGCATATACCAATTATAATACAGGACTGTTAACATGTTTGTTTTCTTCTGAAAATATAGCCAGCATAATTTTGAGTCTGAACAGATGGATGAGATAGAGCAAGTAACACCATGACTATTTTGGGCAGCACTCGTTGGCCATTTGAAATACGGATTAGTCACTTTGTTCCCTTAACCCTCCGTTTCAACTTGAGAATAATAAAGTGAACTGAGTTCACTCTTGGAGACTCACTCTGCATGCAAATGCATTTTCTCAAGGTGCCACCAGTAGGGAACAGATGACTTTAAACACCCTTAGGTGGGGTGGTGAGACTGTTACGGGCTTCACTGTTCCCTCAGCATTTCAGATCCAGTCCCACTCAAAATGTACAGATTTCTATAGGCATTTGGGTTTAGACTCTTTGATATAATTCTCCAATTGGTCCATACTTCATTCATTCATTCATTCATTCATTCAAGTTATCTCCTGCCTGTCAAGTCTGTGCCAGGCACCATCCAAGGTGTGGAGAAGATATTGCCTTGAGTGGAAAAACCATGAAGACACATACTTGCCCCCACAGACTGTGAAGTCTAGGGCAGGGATGCAGAGATGGAACCAAGAAATACGCACCATCATTTGGGGTTATCAACTGCCCCAAGTCCAGTCTTCTCATATCAAAGGTTATTGAATGGAATGCACTGGGTATATCTATCACCCAAGATGTTATGTCTGGAGAGGAAGTCACTACTACTCAGGGGAGCCTGTGCAGTTGTCTGAGGAGCCACCATTCCCTCTGTGCGGTAGCCTCAGATGACTCTTGGGTCCAGTGAGTCAACAGAAAGACCCTACCTGGAAATTACCAACAGTACAAGAGGCATCAGCCCAGAGTCCATGCAGGGCCATCAATGAGTCAGAGATCACTGATTCAGAATATGACTGCAGTCCAGTGGTTAAGAACCTGCCTGCCAATTTGGGAGATACGCGTTCAATCCCTGGTCTGGGAAGATTCTACACACGGTGGGGCAACTAAGCCCACATGCTGTAACTACTGAAGCCCAAGCACCCAGAACCCATGCTCTGCAACAAGAGAAGCAACCGCAATGAGAAGCCTGAGCACTGCAACTAGAGAGCAGCCCGCACTCCCTGAAACTAGAGAGAAGTCCACAGGCAGCAACAAAGACTCAGCACAGCCAAGAATAAATTAACAAATATTTTTTAACAGAATATGATGACTTAACTTCGAGAACTCACAAAACGTACCCTTACATTACTCATGACTGTGATGTCATCATCCATTACAATGTTAACCCTGAAACTACCACATCCTAAGGGGAGTAAATATGTCTAATTCCTACAGTTATCAGGAAAAGCAGGTGCAAGCTCGTTCACTGATGAAGGAGAAAAGGAGGCGTGGAGATGAAGAAACTCATCCAAGACAAACCAGAAAGAAGGGAGGTCATCACTGAGCTTGGATTCACACCAAGGTCAGACATCTCAAGGATTCTCCCACATCCGAGTCAAGACTTGGGGACTTTCCCTGAGTCACTGTCAGGGAGAATGTGTCTTTAATGACTCATTTGAAGGCATAAGGAGACTTGGCATTCAGAACCCTTTAGAGAAGAGAGAAGAACAGTGGTGGGGGGTAGATATGGACATCAGAGCATTGATGTCAGGCTGAGACCCCGGTTCTCATGAATTATTTGGAGCATTGCTTCAGAACCTACTTCAGCATTTCCCTAGGAAGGAAGGCCATACATTACCATTTATTATGGGTGCCAAAGGGGTGTGTAATTAATATTTTGATTCAACACATTCACCTGCCCTGAGCAGTAATAATGGTTTGAAATAAATGCTTTGCCAACTACAAGTTATCCCACTTTCAGACAAGAAGCCTCCATGTACCTAATTCTGTGACTAATTATTTACTGTTGTGTTCCTCCTTGGGTTACATTTATACCCATGTAAACAAGGTGCTTCTCAGTAGAATCTGCTGTCTCCAAGAGAACCAGAGTTTTCACAAAGAGGAGAGAGGAGGTGTGGAAGCTACCTATAATCAGAGCCTCCTTGGATGTTGTTGAGAGACCCTTTTCTCCTTCCTGGGCCAATGTTTGGTCACTAAGTTGTGTCCTACTCTTTGCAGCCCCATGGACTGCAGCACACCAGGCTTCCTTGTCCTTCACTGTCTCCTGGAGTTTGCTCAAACTATGTCCATTGAGTCAGTGATGCCATCCAACCATCTCATCCTCTGTCACCCCCTCTTATTCCTGCCCTCTATCTCTGCCAGCATCAGGGTCTTTTCCAATGAGTTGGCTCTTTGCATTGGACGGCTAAAGTACTGGAGGTTCAGCTTCAGCATCAGTCCTTCTAATGAATATTCAGGGTTGATTTCCTTTAGGAAATTCAGCTCCTATGCCCTCCAATTTCACACTTTCAGAAGTGGTCAAACTTTCCACTCCTTGGTTCTTTCCATATTTCTAATAAAATGCCTTTGTCATGGTGGCTTTTGCAGAATTTCCTACTTAGGGAGTTATATTTAGTATTTGGAATTCCAAATTTGTAACATACCAGGCACTGCCCCCCCATCCCAGTACTACTGTGATAGACCCCTTAATATTTTTGACCATTATTTTAATGTTTCTTTCTCTTGATTCCCTATAGTAACTACTGGGGAAAAAAAAGAAAACTACAAGGGTAAAAATCCAAATTTCTGAGGTTTCTATCTATGCCTTTCTCAGTGTGATCCTACTGATTTTGAATGCTTCTTTTAAACTATTGGTTCAGCAAGTTCCCCCCTGACCTATGTGTCAGGTAAGGGGATGACAAACATGCTCGCCACTTGAAAGTGTATTTGTTTTCACCCCATTTCCCAAACGCAGTTAATAAGCCTTTAATAAGAAGAACCTAGAGGGATAGAATGGGCAGGGAGATGGGAGGGAGGTTCAAAAGGGAGGGGACATATGTATACCTGTGGCTGTTTCATGTTGAGGTTTGACAGAAAACAACAAAATTCTGTAAAGCAATTATCCCTCAATAAAAAAAAAAATACATAAATAAGAAGAACCACATTTTCTTCGTGCGATGATGTGAACAGGGTCCCAATAACTCTAAGACAACCCAGCAGGAATGTCACTTGACCAAAGACCAATGAGTGATGAGGGTGGGGGGGAAATAATCTCTGTTTCCACCAGAGCCTCCAAGGTCTGGGGCATTCTGCTTCATGATTGAATAGTTGTTCAGTTTACAAGGTGGCATGAAAGATACCAAGGTCCTTCCCCCGCTTTTGGAATCACGCCCGACTTGTCCTGACTCAAGGAAAACACTCACACCGTATTAAAAGCTATAAAACATTGCTGTGGTGGTTTCTTCCTCAGGCATACAGGTGGGAAATGGCATTCAATGAATAAAAACATGTGCTGTAAGTCTGTAGTTCCTTAAGCCAGCATCTCCAGCACCAGTTCCAAATGTGATGATTCACTTAGGCAGGATAGTGTAAGTTAGGGCCTCATAAGTATGGAGATTCTTCCAAATTTTGGCAGCCCACCAGCAAGCATGTTGGGTTTGCTTTAGGTAAAGGTGTGAACTGGGTGAAAATTGATTTCTGAATGACCCCTGGAGCTGCCCTGACAGTGTAGGCAAAGAGATTGATTGAACTAGTTAATTTCAGTGCCATTAGCGAAGCCAAAGAATGAACCGGGATAAAACTGCAAAGGGGAATTCTATTTTTCTAGCTGCTAAGTAGATAATATGAATAATGGGGTGAAATGATTACCATCCTCCATTTGAGCACCCATGGCCTAGATGGCGTGTGAATCTAATTAATAGCCAATGCTCTTCAGAGAATGACATTCAAAACAAGCACAGGAAAAGCTCTCTGCCTCCAGCTCCTCCAGCACCATCCACACCCCACGAGGACCAACACAAAGAACTGCTTTTCTGCATTGTAGTCATGTCCTTGGAAAGCCTCCCCTCTTTCTTTCCCTCCAAATAAGAACAGCTTCAGGAATAAAGCTGGTCTCACATCAGACCAGCCGGGAGTTAGGCAATCAATTTAAAATGCCATCGCAGGTAATTTGGCCATATCTGCCACTCACTGTCAAACTACAGAGGCCTTACCAGAGATATGCAACTTCTCATTAGAGGACGGTAAAGAAAGAAAAAGAGTGTGTGTGTGTGTGCCTTGTAGACCCTTCCACAATATGTCAGCCTAAATCACTGTTATACTTTGATTACTGGCACGTAGACACATGTGGATGAACCAGCACAAAATCTATGAAGGTAGACACCACACCCTTCCTGCTATAAAAACCCCCCAACTTTTGGAGAGAGTATTCATTTTTTACTTGATGCTGGGTGATTCCTATATATACTATCTGAAGTTCGGCCAGTCCAACCAAACCAAGAAAAGAAATGTGGATGTTTCCATTTCAACCGCAGAGTTTGCTTGAGAAGAAATGGGATAAACCTGAACACACATAAAATTGAACCTATTCTCTGCAGTATAAAACAAGTAAAAGTGAGGATTTTAATATCTGCTGGATGCAGAATCAAATCCTTGCTTAGTCACTTTTGCAACACTATAAACAGTCCATGGAATTCTCCAGGCCAGAATACTGGAGTGGGTGGCCTTTCCCTTCTCCAGGCGATCTTCCCAATCCAAGGATCGAATCCAGGTCTCCCACATTGCAGGTGGATTCTTTACCAGCTGAGCCACAACGGACGCCCATGACAATGTACACAACATCTCAATCTCTGTTTTGAAATGTTAATTTATTTGTTTATTGCTTTTGGCTGTGCTGGGTCTTCGTTGCTGTATACATGGGCTTTTCTTTAGTTGCAATGATCAGAGGCTACTCTTCCTTGCAGTGTGAGGGTCTCTCACTGCAGTGGCCTCTCTTGTTGTAGAGTCCAGGGCACTAGAGCTTCAGTAGTTACAGCATGTGGGCTCGGTTGTTGTGGCTCCTGGGCTTTAGAACACAGGTTCAATAGATGTCATGCACAGGATTAGTTACGGCATGGGGGATATTCCTGGATCAAGGAGCGAACCTGTGTGCCCTGCATTGGCAGGTGGATTCTTTACCACTGAGCCACCAGCGAAGTCCTAAAGTTTATTTATTTATTGGCCACACCACACGGCATGTAGGATAGTTCCTTGACCAAGGACTGAACCCACACCTGCCACCATGGAAGCACAGTCTCAATCACTGGGCCATCAGGGAAGCCCTTACTCTCTTGACATGTGGATTGCCCTACCTGTGAGCTAAGGATACTAGTACTTACATAAGATGTAGATTGTAAGGATAGATTAAACGAAATAATGTATACAGAATGCATCTTGAAGTATCTAGGACATACAGAATGCTCAGTAATTAAACAGGCCTCCTTAGTATGCAAAACTCACTCTCCAAGGTTCTGAAGACTTCCCAGTGAATAGTAATTTGATGGACAGATGCTTAAACACCCCTTAAGAGAAGGGACCCAGTACAAGGAGTGGAGAAGGCCATGAACTCACAGCCAGATAGATGTAAAATTCATTGTGCAGAAAAGGAGACAAAAATTACCTTGTTAAAATCTCCCTTAGATTTTTCACTTTGAGATTACACCACCTCCATCTGTCTACGGGATGGGCACGCTGATCTGTGTGCCATCTGGGACTTTTCCCAAGAACTAGTCAATACTCGGGAATTTAGCTGAAGACAGCTTCTCTCAAAATCAAAACTTTGAGGCAATTCCTTTAATTCAAAACTTGAACTTCTTGGCATGGGTAGGTAATATTTTTTCTCTACTCAGAAGCATCATAACTTGCCTCTCATTCTCTGAAGAGACTGTGCTTCTGTTTTGGATGATGATAAATGCTTATCCATTTCTGTCCCTCTACGCCACCTATTATGACCTAATTTTCTTCCACTTTTTCTTCATTCAAGTCAGGCAAGAAGCAGCATGACTTGTCACACTGCCTGGGCTCACTCTCAGACCAGTTCATAGAGCAGCAGTGAGATCTCAGGCAAGTTACTGAGTCACTGCTGTCTTCATGCCCCACAGGCACTTATTATGAAGATTCAGTGAGAAGTATGTAGAAAGCACCAACACTATTCATGGTTTGCTGTTACTGTCCAGTCACTCCATCGTGTCTGACTCTTTGCGACCCCATGGGCTGCAGCATGCCAGGCTTCCCTGTCCTTCACTATCTCCCAGAGTTTGCTCCAACTCATGTCCCTTGAGTCAGTGATGCCATTCAACCATCTCATCCTCTGCCGCCCCCTTCCCCTTTTGCCTTCAGTATTCATGGTACCAGTGAACACCCAAGGAATTCAGCTGGTTACTAGGAACACTGCTCTTACTATTAATATCACCAGTGCTACTCCTTACTCAATGATGCCACATAACAATTTGCAAGGGCCCCACTCCATTCCAGTTTCTTTTACTGTGAATATTATACCCCCTCCTCTGCTATGAATTCTAGAACAAAGTCCTTCAAAGCCCATGCCCTTGGAGAAGCTGTTTCTCCCCTGGCACATTTATGATGGTTTTCTCAATGACCTATTTAATAACCTGATATATTATTTCAAACTATGGGCTCTGGAGTCATTTTGCAATTCTCTGGATCTACCACCACAGCCATGAAATTAAAAGACACCTGCTTCTTAGAAGGAAAGCTATGAGAAACCTAGACAGTTTATTGAAAAGCAAAGACATCACTTTACCGACAAAAGTCCTTATAGTCAAAGCTATGGCTATTCCCGTAGTCATGTACCTCTGTGAAAGCTGGACCAAAAAAGACGGCTGGGTGTCGAGGAATTGATGCTTTTGAACTGCGGTGCTGGAGAAGGCTCTTGAGAGTCCCTTGGGCTGCAAGAAGATCAAATCAGCCAATTCTAAAGGAAATCAACCCTGAATATTCATTGAAAGGACTGATGCTGAAGCTGAAGCTCCAATACTTTGGCCACCTGATGTGAAGAGCCAACTCATTGGAAAAGACTCTGATGCTGGGAAAAATGGGTGGCAGGAGGAGAAGGAAGTGACAGTGGATGAGATGGATGGATGGCATCACCAACTCACTGGACATGAGTTTACACAAACTCTGGAGATAGTGAAGGACAGGGAAGCCTGGGGTGCTGCAGTCCATGGGGTCACAAAGAGTCAGACACAACTTAGTGACCAAAGAATAACACAAGCTCTGCCACTACCACACTGAGTGACAGTGGCCAATGTACATAACCTCTCTGAAATTTACTTTCCTCATCTGTAAAATGTGACCATGACCGTTCCTATTCCATCTGACAATTCAGGTGCATAACATCCGTAAACTGCCTATCCCAGCATCTGGTGCAGAATGAGCATCTCTGAATACTAGCTGTTCAATATTATTAAAGTTTCTGTCCCATTACATGCCCCAGCATAGGCTCAATTGATCTGAGCTCTCTTGTCATTTTGTGTGCCAGTGGGCTGTCAACATGCAGATCTGTTAGGCTGAGCACTTTCCTGGACACATCTGTCCGAAAACTCAAAGCAAAAGGAAAAAGCCACTTTACATATGAAGGCTCAGGCATCTGGGCCTGTTCCTAGACTTTCCTGTTCATAAGTGGCTATACGGTCAGCATGGTCAAAGCCCTTGGGATGTCCCTGGTTCAGGTACTGACTGGGATGGACACGCAGGCCACCTTTTCCAACCCTTAATTTTCTCCTGTGATGAATTCTGATTATATAATTTCCCTATCTTAATTACTTTTGGTGACACCCCTGCTCCTGGGGCTTTACAATGTCACGGCCACCTTCCTGATTATTTCACCCAAGTGCCTGTGCACATGTGTCCCCCCTTTTAGATGCTGCCGGGACAGCGTATGCAAATTCAATGCCTTTAATCTCTCATCATAAATCAAACCTTCCCTTCCCTTAATCTGTCTCACTCTCCCTTGCCAACCTTTCTCCAATCTGTCTCCATCTTTCTCCTACTGAAGGTACCAGAAATAAATGCTTCAGACTAGGGGTGGGTGAGCTGATAGATACGAAAGAAGGAAAAAGGGAAGAGAGAGGAAAATGGAGAGAAGGAGCAATGAGAGAGCCCCAGAAGTTGGAGGAAGAAAGGTGGGGAGACTGCTGTCTCAGGGCAGGGCTGCCATTCAGCTCACTGAGGCCAAGAAACAAGGGGGAGTCTCTGGAACAATACCACAATGAAATAGGCATAGAACAGTTTTTCTACTGAGTTTCTGCACCAGCTCCATTTCAGTATTCCTTTTATTCCCCTCTCCAACCAACCGCCCCCCACTCCCCACCAAAAAAAGGAATTAGCCTGTCTTTTCCAAGTGAGATCTCATTTTCTTCTTTTCTGCTATTTCTAACCTCCTTAGGGTTGGCGTCTATAATGTTCTCAGTCCACATGCCTGTCCATAACACCTCCCAATTTAATATTGTCTGCAAATTTCATTAGCATGCAATTTACTTTCTCTTCCAGATCATTAAAAAAAAAAAAGCCTCACCTAGACCAAGCTATTATGAATCGCTCTTCCTCTCACCCCAGATCCCAGCCAAGTGGGAACATTACCATTTATCATTATCTTTTGTTTATAATCTTTCAGCCAGGTTTCATCTAAGCCGATTAGAACTAATCTTGATGGCAAAAGGAAATGCAGATAAATAGAACCCAACCCCTACATTCAGGGCCTCACTGGAGAGAAAATACATGGTGTAGTTAATGGTCAATATTTTGTTTATCCATCACATCTCCACAATAATCTTCCATACAGTCATTCTCAGCATTCTTTCTTCAAGCCCAATACAGAAGTAGATTCACATTTAGTGAGAATTTTACAAGTACATTGAAGGGATTAAATCTGTCAGTCCCAATTGTTTGCTTCCATGAATCTTTATCTCCCACAGAATTTTGAAACCCCCAGGGATCAGGGCACTTTTCTGCAGAGGAAGCTCTTTACCAAATGTCAAAAACTTATTTAATCTCTGATTCTCAGGAACCCACGATCTCTCCAAAGTAGACAGGGGTTTTGCCACCAGCCTTGGCACTTGGTGCATGCTAGTTAGTAAAGTTCTATTTATAACTTTAATGAGGCTAAAACAGCCATTTCTTAGCTAGGTGCCAGATACTGAGATTGATAACAAGACTAATCCTAATATAATTCCCTTAATAATGGCTAAAAACCACTCAAGTATCTTAATACATCAAGATGTAAATGTTTTATAATACCCATAAACATCTTCAGAACCTAATAGAGTTAATTCCACAGAGATTGAAACAAGTAAGAGGTGGTGCAAAAAATCAATTTGGCTTTCCCTCCAATGATTTATCTTCACCATTCCCAGGATCAATTAATTTTTCACTAAGAAAGTGCCTAATGAAATTTAGGACCAAAGGAATGACAAATAAAACATCAACCTTGATTCAGATTCACCTAATGGGTTAGACAGATTTCAACCTTCATGAAGGGGGAAAAAAAAAAAAAAAACCTCCATGAAAATCAACAGTAGTTTAAGGTTGAGTAGCAAGAATAGTTTGTTGAGCTTCTGATATTAACCAAAATAATTCCCACCTGCTCTGTTTTAAGCTATATAGAAGTATCTACAAATTCTCTACATTTTAAGTTACAGATAAAAGATTATGAGAGAGGGGAAAAAAAGTGGACACAGTGTAACATTTTTGCATCCTAAAAATAAAACAAAATCTGTGTAAAGACTCAAGATAGTAAGAACATGCTCAAAAGAGACTTCAGGGATGATGCAGAAATTGTTACCATTTCACTATTTAGCCCCATTTAAGACTCACCAACCCTGAAACAAAAAGTGCAATTTATTAAGGTAAGACATGATGTATAGATTTATGCTTTATGCAATCATGTTAAATTCTGTGTGCCTCCATTTTTTTTTTTGAGCCCCACAGTTTCCCTTGTCTGAAGGGAAAACAAAAAAAAAGGACTTGGAAGAAACTTTCAGGGCAAAGAATCATTCTTAAAAGAAAGGATCGCAAGATGAACACTTACTCCCTGGCACTGGGGCAGGAAATTGACTGAAATCATCTTTGAAAAGGGACTGAGCCAACAAGGGTGATGTGGCCCCAGAGTACATGCCTGCAAAGTTACTATCCCTCTTTATGGCTTGCCATAAAGTCCCTTCATGCAAAATGGCAACGAGACGCCCCATTTATACAGCATAAAAATTAAGTGACTAATGGGTTATGTCCAATGAACTCCTTCCCACTTACAAACTAAGAGACCTCAGATTTTTAATTGTTCAAGCGGAATATCATCACCTATCCAGCGATTACATGAAACTAAATTTCTGGCCAAGCAAAAGTGAGCCGTGAAAGACCATGGAAAGTAATGGCGTTTCTTCAAGGGTTTTACGACACCGTGGCTCAATCCATGTGAACCAATAGGGCCTAACGTTCCGTCCATCAGGATCTTTTCTATCTCTATGACAGGTCTTGTCTCATCACTCCTCTTCCCTAAACTCCACGTTAAAGGATACAGGGGACTTCCCTGGCGCTCCAGTGGCTAAGACTCCACACTCCCAATGCAAGGGGGCCTGGGTTCAGTCCCTGATCAGGGAACCAGATCCCACACGCTGCAACTAAGAGTTCACATACCCCACAACTAAAGATCCTGAGTGCTGTAACTAAGACCTGGTGCAGCCAAAGAAATATCTCTCAAAATAGATCAAATTATAAAAACAAACACACATACAAAGCATGCAGAATACAAGCAGGAAGGGAGCATTGAAATCCAAAGACTCCGCATGTTTCCCCAGGCCTACATGATAATTGATACCTTGATGATATAAAATCCATGAGTCATTACAAAACAGGAATCATTTTTCTGAATCACTGACAGTTCAGTTATATGTGCTCGAGTTCTATGGAGATGCCATTATTTTTGTTTTACAAAGTGACAACCCATGCTCTGGTAAGAGAAGAAGCTGTTTCCCAGCTCCTCTGGAAAAAAATAAATTTACTTACATTCAATTCACTCAACAATTTTTTTTTCAAGGAACACCTGTCAGAGGTCAAGCACTGTTCTAAGAACTGAATAAAAGCATGACATGAGATGAGTATGTGGGCGAAGGGGTGTGTGTCAGTCACTCAGTCCTGTCCAACTCTTTGTGAACCATAGCTCCCCAGGCGCCCCTGTCCACGGGATTCTCCAGGCAAGAATACTGGAGTGGGCTGCCATTTCTTCCTCCAGGGGATCTTCCCAACCCAGGGATCAAACCAAGGTCTCCGGCATATTGCAGGCAGATTCTTTACCATCTGAGGCACCAAAAAAGCCCATGGGGGAAGGAAAGGGTAGGATAAATTCAGAGAGTAACATGGACACATATAATTACCATATGTAAAAGTGAGAATTTGCTGTATGACCCAGGGATCTCAAACCAGTGCTCTGTAAAAACCTAGAAGGGTGGGAAGGGGTGAAAGGTGGGAGAAAGGTTCAAGAGTGAGGAGACATATATATACCTATGGCTGATTCATGTTGATTAATGACAAATCAACCCAATATTGTAAAGCAGGTATCCTCCAATTAAAAATAAATAATTAAAAAAAAATGAGTATAGCCTGGAGCTTCCGTGGTGATCCAATGGCTAAGACTCTGTGCTTCCAGCTGGGAGTGGGGGATGTGGCTCAATCACTGGTCAGGGAACTACATCCCACACTCCCCAACTAAGGATCACGTGTGCCTAATTAAGACCCAGAGCAGCCAAATAAATAAATAAATAAAAACATTAAAAAAAAAAATGAGTGTGGCCCTTATCTTCATGGAGTTTCCCCTCCAGTAAGGAACAGAGGTAATAAGTAAATGAAAGAAACAATGACAGACTGTAATGAGTGCAAGGAAGGAAACAGGAGGCCTGGTGAGGATAACAGGGCAGAGGTACCTGGCGACTTAACGTTCCATATCTATACACCAATTAATGCATGAGATACACTGGAATCCACCATGAAGAAGGACACATCCAGGATGTACTCATTACGTAATTAGCAGGATCCCCAAACTCAGAAGATAGGAGACAGCCTCACCTGCAATTATATAAAAAGATCAGGCCACCGTCCTGAAGACTGTCACAAAATCATTCTTTCCCTTCGAGTGATCTTCATTAATCTTTTCCTTTACTGCATGGGAAAAGATATTCACTTAATGAGGTGATCTTTAAAGAAAAAATAAAACTTAAAAAAAACGTTCATCCCTTCCACCACTGAGAGAAGACTATGTGCAAAATTAAAATAAGCTATGAAATTATAATCATCAAAAGGGTTTGGCACAAGCATCAACACACGAAGTAATGGGATGAACTATATGGAAACCCACCTCAGCTTCTGTGATCATTTAGAATATGATGAGGCTGAGAAATGATGCTGAGAAAATTGTTGAAAATATTTGGTAGAGATTATGATATTGTTCTTTCTGTATTTGACAGTATCGATCACCATCACCACACTAATTGGCAGCCAAAAAAATTTTTTTTCTTCTATTTCTTGTTAATATTATACCAATTGTTTCCTTAATAAATTGTTCATTATTCCAAAGCAGTTTTTTTTATTATAGTAAATCATATAATACCATCATGCTGCTCAGTGGAAGAATATATGCCCCAGATTTGAGTCCCAAGTTCACCATATCAAGCCCATCTGAACACATCACTTTTTTTCAGTCTTCTCATCCCTTTTATGCCAAAGGGAAATCAAGGAGTTAAAAATTCCTATTCCACAGGGTAGTTTTCTTTTTTTTTTTCTTTCCCTTATGGAGTTTATTTATTTTTTTAATTAATTTATTTTAATTGGAGGATAACTTCCCTTGTGGCTCAGCTGGTAAAGAACCCGCCTGCAATGCAGGAGACCTGGGTTCAATCCCTGGGTTGGGAAGATCCCCCTGGAGAAGGTAAAGGCTCCCTACTTCAGTATTCTGGCCTAGAGAATTCCATGGGCTGTATAGTCCATGGAGTCGCAAAGAGCTGGACACGAATGAGCAACTTTCACTTTCACCTTACAATATTGTGATGGTTTTTGTCATACCTCAACATGAATTGGCCACAGGTATACATGCTCCCACCCCCCAGCATCCTGAAGCCCCCTCCCACCTCCTTCTCCACCCCACCCCTCGGGGTTGTCCCAGAGCACTGGCTTTGGGTGCCCTGCTTCATGCATGGAACTTGCACTGGTCATCTATTTCACACAGGGTAGGTTTAATATGCAAAGTAGACATGTGACAGAATTTTGAGATGTGTGTGTGCTGCACACACATCAGCAATCATTGTTAGAGTAAGTGTTCACACACGTTTGTTGGTTGTTAGATGGTAACTCTGCAGCCCCTGAAGCTTGACTAGAATGATCCCACAGAAGATGGGATGGGAACCCACCCAGGTTGCATCACAATGGAATGAGTGCTCAGGGGACATGACCCTCGCTGCCATGGACCCAAGCAGGGCACATAGGGGAGGCAAGGCTGGGTGTCCCCACTTCCCCTCCAAACCAGAGGGAAGAGACACCTCACGGTGAAGGGCTAAGGGTGTTCCCAATGCTGGGCCTCTGAAGGTTTTCATCTATCTGCTATCCTCTCCTATGCTATGCAGCTGGCTCCTTCTCAACATTCACGGATTAATTTAAATGTCACCTCCTCAAAAAGGCTTTCTCTGAGCATCCTATCTTGCTAAGTCTAGTTGCCCTCCATCTGTTCATCCCCTTCATAGCACTTATTATTTTGATTAACTCAAAAGTGTTCCTTTTAGTTAAGCATTTTAATTTCAGATAACTGTAGATTTACATAAGGGGCTTCCCTGGTGGCTCAGACAGTAAAGAATCTGCCTGCAACGCAGGAGACCCAGGTTCTATTCCTAGGTCGGGAAGACCACCCCACTGGAGAAGGAAATGGCAACCCACTCCAGTATTCTTGCTTGGAGACTCCCATGGACACAGGAGCTTGACGTGCTACAGTCCTCGGGGTCCCAAAGAGTCAGACACGACTGAGTGACTAACACACTAGATTCACATGAAGTCATAAGAAATAATACAGAGACAGTCTGTGTGTACCCTTTACCTGATTTCTCCCAATGAGTTGCAAAACCCTATGACTTTATCAGGATGCTGTTGTTGTTATTCAGTCGATAAGTGAGGTCTGACTCTTCTGTGACCCCATGAACTGTAGCCCAGAGGCACCTCTACTCATGTGATTTTCCAAGCAAGAATACTGGGGCAAATCACCATTTCCTTCTCCAGGGGATATTCCCGATTTAGGGATCAAGGCTGTGCCTCCTGCATTGCCAGCAGATTCTTTACCACTGAGCTGTCAGGGAAGCCCATGGACAAAATATTGTATTACAATAGTATTAATACAGTCAAGATGAAATATTCCCATCAAACAAGGATTCCTCATGTTGCCCCCTCATAGTCATACCCACTTCCCTCCCTTTCTCTCTGCTCATCCCTGGGAATGAATAGTCTGTTCTCTATTTCTATAATTTTGAAATTTCAAGATGTTTCTAGAAATTGCATCATAGAGCATGTGACCTTTGGGGACTGCTTTTTTTTTTTCATTCAGCATAACTCTCTGAAGACTCATTCAGATTGTTGATGCTTCAGTAGTTCATTCTGTTATTGCTGAGTGCTATTCCATGGTATTGATGTACTGGGCTGTGTAACCACTGAAACATCTGGGTTGTTTCCAGTTTCTGGCTATTATGAATAGAAATGTTATAAATGTTCCTGTACAGGTTTTATGTGAGCATAAGTTTTCACAGCTCTAGGATAAATGCCCAGGAGGAGGACAACGGCTAGCTTACATCATGGTTGTATGTTTAGTTTTTTAAGAAACAAACTATACTTTTAAGTGGCTATACCTCTAGTCTCCAGTAATGGATGAGCAATTTATTTCTCTACATCCTTGCCAGAATGACTGTTTACTATCTTTCATTCCAGTCATTCTAATAGATGTGCGCCAAAATCACATTGCAGTTTTAATCTGCATTTCCCCAATGGTTAATGAAGCTGAACATCTTTTCATGTGCTTACTTGCCATCTGTATATTCTTCCCTGTGAAATGTCTCTTTACGTCTTTTGACCACTTTGTAATCAATTTCTTTGATTTTTTTATCATTGAGTTTTGAGAGTTCTTTATATAGTCTAGATTCTAGCCCTTTGCCAGAAGGTTTCTCCAAATCTATAGTTTATTTTTGCAACCTCTTAATGGGATGTTTTGAAGAGAAAAAGATTTTAAAAAATGCTGATGAAATCAGAGTAATCATTTTCTTTCTTTGATGAATTACACTTTGGGTGTCAATTCTGAGACCTCTGCCTAGCTTAAAATTGCAAAGATTTTCTCTCATTTTTTTTCCTAAAAGTTTTATGGTTTTATGTTCCAGTTCAGAATCCATTTTGAGTCAGTCTTTGTATAATATGTGAAATTTAGGTTGAATATGTCCAATTGGATTCTCAATTTCCAGCACCGCACATTGAACAGATATTATTCCTCCACGGAATTGCTTTTTCACCTTGGTCAAAATCAGTTGGGGATATCTGGGTAGGTCTAATTCTGGGTTTTATATGGTTTTATTGGCCTATTATGTGTCTATCCTTCTGCCAAGACCACAGTCATTATTATTATAGCTACTTAACACGTTTTGAGATTGGGTAGACTCATTTCTCTCACTTTATACTTAATCTTTTTATCAATTAGTAGAGAACCGTCATCTCTACCATGTCGACTATTCTAATACACTAAACACAGTCTCCCCTTTAATTTTTTAAAATTGCTTTTGGTAGCTTTCAGGAAGCAAGTTGTTTATATATTTTGTTAAAATTTTTACCTAAGTATCATTTTCTGAGTCATCGTAAATTGTATTGCATTTAGTATTTCCACGCCCACGGGTTAGCTGCAGGTTTTTCTGGCAGATATTCTCTATCACGTTGAGGAAGGTCACTTCTATTCCTTCTTTTCCAATAGTTTTTGTAACAAACGAGTGTTGAATTTTACCCAGTGTTTTTTCTACATTGACTTATATGATCAAATGATTTTCTTCTAGCCCGTTAATAAGGTTTACTATGTTGATTTAATTATGAATACTGAATCAGTCTTATATCCCTGGAACAAATACCACTTGGTCAAGTGTATAGTTCTTTTTTAAAACTGCTGAATTCTTTTTGTTGATATTTTATTATAGACAAAAAATGTGCTCATATCTATGGTCATGAAAGATCTTAGTCTATAGTTTTCTTTTTTGTACTAGCTTTGTATGGTCTTCACAACAGGACAATACTAGTTTCACACAATGAATTGGGAAGTATTCCCTTCTCTTCTGATTTCTGGAAAAGACTGAATTCAATTAGTGCTAATTCTTCTTTAAATATTTGGTGAACTCTCTGATGAAACTTCCTAGGTTTGGAGGTTTCTTTTTTTAGGAGCTTTTACATCAGAAATTCAGTTTCCTTAATAAATACAGGGACATGCAAAGTACCTACTTCATGTTGAAGAGATTATTATAGCTTGTGTTTTACACGGAAGTCACCCATTCCTCAAAAGTTGTCAAGTGTGTATGTGTGTGTAGATTTGTTCATAGCATTCCCTTATTGTCGGTTTGGCATCTGTAAAGTCTGTAGGATATCTGCTGTTTCATTCTTGATACTTACAATATGTGCTCTCCCTTTTTTCTTTATCAGTTTTGCTAGAGGTCTGTCAGCTACATTGATCCTCTCAAAGAGCCAGCTTCTCCTTTCACTGATTTTTCTCTTTTGGTTTACTGTCTTCAGTTTCACTGATTTCTGCTCTGATCTTTATTACTTCCTTCCTTATTTGCTTTGGGCTGACTCTGCCACTCCCTTTCTAAGTTGTCATGGTGGGAGCTTAGATCTTTAACATGAGGCTTCTCCTCTTTTCTAATATATTAACTCATTGCTATGAATTTCCCTCTCAGCACTACTTCAGCTGCATCCCACGAGTTCGCGTGCTGTATTTTCATCTTCATCCAGTTACATGTAACTGCATAATTTATTTCCCTGGATGCTTCCTCTTTAACCCATGGATTTTTCAGAAGCATGTTATTTAACTTCCAGGGGTTTGGAGATTTTTCCTGTTGTCTTTTTGCTACTGATTTTGAGTTGGATGCCACTGTGGTCAGAGAACACACTCTGTAGGATTTCAATTATTTTAAATCTATTGATGTATGACTCATGGCCCAGCATATGGTCTGTCTTGTCATATGTCCGATGGACATTTCAATGAAACATGCTTTCTGCTGTTGGTCAGTGGAGCATCTTTCTTTTCTTTCAGTGCTGTAATTCTTTCCTGCACATGTGTAAGGCATGGACCTTTAGGATCACTGGATTCCTTGTTAGATTGACTCTACCATCATTGTAAGTCTCTGGTAATTATTTTTGCTCTTAACTCTATTTGATGCTATATTTTTGTAGCATCTAATTAATGTAGTAGCTAATATAGCTACTTCTAACCTTATTTTGATTGGTGTTTGCACGCTGTATCTTTTTCCATCTTTTATTTTCAATCTATCCATATGATTAAGTTTGAAAGACGTTTCTTGGCAGCATAGAGTTGAGTTATACACTTTAATCCACTCTAACAATCTTTATTACATTAGATAAAATTACTGTCATATTATTGCTTGATTTGGACATTTTATATTTTTCTTTTTGTTCTGTTTTCATTTCTTTAGATTTCTTTTTTTCTGGCTTCCTCTGGGATAGTTGAATAATTTTCATAATAAAATTTTAATTTGTCTATAGTGTTTTTGAGTGAACCTCTTTGTAAAGATGATTTTAGTAGTTGCTATAGGTATTAGATTATACATACACAGCTTGTAACAATCTACTCATGGAACCATTTCAGCAGTTTCAGTGAAGCAGAAGCACAGAAACCTTACTTCCCTTGACCTTCCCTCATTTGTAATATAAGTGTATTAAATATTACTTTTACATGCATTTGAACCATATCAGATGGTGTCACAGTTTTTGTTTCAATCATAAAGTACAGTTTTAAAAACACCAGGACAGAAAGTTTACTGTATTTATCCCTATTTTTGTTTTCTTCCTTTCTGATGTTCTGAGATTCCTTCTTTTACAATTTCCTTTTTCTTTAATGAAATTCCTCTAGCCATTCTTTTAAGGTAAGTCAGCTGGAAAGTAATCCTTTTAGTTTCTCTTCATCTGGCAATATCTCCTTTCTTTCTGAAGTATATTTGTCCCGAAAATACAATTCTTTGTTGATAAGCATTTTCTTCTAGCACTTGAAAAATGTCACACCATTCCCACCTTGCCTCTATGGTTTTTGATGAGAGATCTGCTGTCCTTCAAATTGTGTTTTCCCCTCTGGCACAGCGTTCTTTTCCTCTCTGCCTTTGTCTTCTGTTTTCTGGTATTTGACTATGATGTGTCTCGGTGTGGTTTTCTTAGGGTTTACCCTGTTTGGAGTTTTCTCAGTGGTTTGAATCTATATGCTTATGTCCAGGAATTTTTTTAGAACTTTCTATTTTGCACTGGAGTATAGCCATTCAGCAATGCTGTGACGGTTTCAGGTGACTAGTAAATGGACTCAGCCACACATACACATGTATCCATTCTCTCCCAAACCCCGCTCCCACCCAGGCTGCCACATTACATTAAGTAGAGGTCCCTGTGCTTTACAGTGGGTTCTTGCTGGTTGTCCATTTCAAATACAGCAGTGTGTACATGGTAATCCCAAACTCCCTAGCTATCTTTTCCTACCATCCTTTCCCACTGCCATAAGCTGGAAGGGTGCTATTTGCACTTAGCAGGACAAATAGGAAAAAGTGTGTCTACTTCTTCTCCCCAGAAGTAGAAACCTACTTATTACTGTATTGATTTACTTACTCTTTGTTTATGGTGTGTTTCTTTAATAAACTATACTATCCAAAAGTACTTAGGTCTTTCATTTCCGATGGTGTTCCAAAGGTCTAGCTGCATCCCTGGCACATAAGAGCTGTACAACTGATATTTTGAATCATCAAATTAGTTAACTGATTTCTAGTAGGATTCAAAGTAGACGTCACTATAGTAAACCCCTGGAGAATTTAGTGTACACAGTAGATTCAGGAAAGAACCACCCCTGTCAATTCTGATTCAGGAGGTCCAAGGTGGGTTGATTATATCTGCAATTACAAGCACATCTGGCGGGTTCCAGTCCATGGAGCCACAAAGAGTCAGACACAACTGAAGCACACACATATAAAAGCACATTTTGCAGGCGATACACAGGTATTCATGTGTGCTAAGTCACTCAGCATGTTCAACTCTGTGTCCCCATGAACTGTAGCCCACCAGGCTCTTCTGTCCATGGGATTCTCTGGGTAAGAATACTTGAGCAGGTTGCCATTTCTGTCTCCAGGGGATCTTCCCAACCCAGGGATCGAACTTGTGTATCTTGTACTGGCAGGTGGATTCTTTATCACTGAACCACCTGGGAAGCCCCCACCCATGTATCCTGGAATTAGCTCAAAGAATAATCCTAAACTGTGCTCCCCACCCAGAAAGTTATGATCTATCTAAGTACGGTCCTGGGAGCAAATGATTAGGGTGATACAATCAGGGGTCATCTTAACTATTCTGTTTCCCTAGTCCTGCTCCATAACTGCTAGCTATGAACTGAGTTCCCCCATCAGTTCAGTTCAGTTCAGTTCAGTCACTCAGTCATGTCCAACTCTTTGCAACCCCATGAGTCACAGCACACCAGGCCTCCCTGTCCATCACCAACTCCCGGAGTTCACTCAGACTCATGTCCATCGAGTCAGTGATGCCATCCAACCATTTCATCCTCTGTCGTCCCCAATCCCTCCCAGCATCAGAGTCTTTTCCAGTGAGTCAACTCTTCGCATGAGGTGGCCAAAGTACTGGAGTTTCAGCTTTAGCATCATAAACAGAGGCAAATCTAGAGACACAGATTTAAAATGGAAACGTTTGAACAAATATGAGAAGAAACTGTCACAAAGGCTGTAACATTCTGCTACAGAGAAGGTAAGGGGGAAGGGCTTGCTGTGCCCCGGATTCATGCATTTTAAAACACTGTGCTGAGGGTTTGTGTTTACCCACTGCAAGATCGCTAATACATTCAGCCAAATAGTGAAGCAATTTTAATATTAATAGGCTCCTTATGAGAATTTAATAACAAAGTCATAGCTTCCTTGTGTTGCAAGACACAGGGGTTAATTACTTCAAACAGGTTGGCAGGGAAAAGGTCAAATTTTAATGCTGACCTTAACAGTTTGGGATAAATATATATAAAGGCAATAGCCTAGTTAAAGCGATGGTGTTCAGTCTTCTTTGCAGGCTGAGAAACCGTCACATTTTCCACCTGTGGATTCCACCTATGGATGCTTAGAGAAACCAGAAACCTGTTTTTTGACACCTGGCAAGTTGTAGTCACTTTTAACTGAATTCAGTCCACTTCTTCATGGGAAGAGGAGAACACAGACTTTTTAAGTGTGGATCTAGTCTAGTATCTGTAGGACTGACACTTCACAATGATAGGAGTTTCCAGGCTTCCACCAGTGGTTTCAAAGAACCCACCTGCCAATGCAGGAGATTCGGGGGACACAGGTTCGATCCCTGGGTTGGTAAGATCCCCTGGAGGAGGGCATGGCGACCTACTCCAGTATTCTTGCCTGGAGAATCCCATGGACAGAGGAGCCTGGCGGGCTACAGTCCACAGGGTTGCAAAGAGCTGGACACAACTGAAGCAACTTAGCACACACTGGTAGTTTCAGACAAATTTGAGGTGAAAAATGAAGTGTGCTATTGAGGTTGTAACTTCTCTGCTTTATACAGGACCACTGGTATCTGCAGTTAGGCTGCAACTGGATATTCTGATGCTCTGTTCCTCTAAGCCTACAGAGGAAGCGATACAAGGTCCTGAAAACCCCTCCAGGCTCACAATAGCAGAGCAGGGAAATATAGATGGATAGGAGGGCTTGCAGTTCATCATATGTAGAATTGTGATGGATGCAACAAATTTCCAGAAAAATATGAGTTCAATTTGTTGGCTTGGGAAATATGACCTTTAATTATCAGATTCTGAGCTGTGAATTTACATCAATGTAACCGATAAGCTGTTTTGTTTTGCTGTTTCGCCCAATATGCTCTAAAGATATTTCCTTTTATTGTTGCCCCAGATTTTCTCCCTTCATTCAGTTTCCTAACTAGGAACCTGATCAGGGTTTTCCATAAACAACTGATCTCATCCTCACAGAGGTGTCCACATTTTCCAAGGCAACGTGGGGCTCCTCTGACACCACCACGTGTACACGGGCATGGCCACTTTAGTCACTAGTACACATCCCACCAGAAGCGTTCATACTGGAAATAGAGAAGCTGCTGTCTCTGCACTTGTCTTTTTACTTTCATCCATCAGATGTGTACTGAATACCTCTCAAAGGCCAGCCACTCTGCTGAAAGTAGCAGATTCAGAGGTGAACCAAACAAGTGCCATGTCTGCACAGTGAAAATATTAGTTGCTCAGTCATGTCCGACTCTTTGAGATCCCATGGACTGTAGCCTGCCAAGCTCCTCTGTCCATGGGATTCGCCAGACAGGAATACTGGAGTGAGTGCATAGTCATACCCTTCTTTGGCGGGTCCTCCTGACTCAAGGATCGAACCCGTATCTCCTGCACTGCAGGACGCACCATGGAAGCCCCTGTCTGCTTATCCACAATCCAATAGGGGAAGTAGACAGAACAGTAATTATAACGTGATGTGATAATGGCTATAAGGCAATGTCACAGTAAATCACCCCAAAATAAAAAAACCACAGCCTTGATCTTAGAAGGTCTGAGGAAGCTTCCCGCAAAGCAATGGGTTCTGAGATAAAACCCAGTATCAGTCAGGATAGGCTTGGTGTGCTGCTATAACAGGTGACCCTGGGATCTCAGTAGCTTGCAGGAATGAAGGTCAGTGTCTTACTCAGGCTGAATGTCATCTGTGGCTCAACTGTGGCTCTGCTCTATACCATCATCTCTTGGAGGCTCAGGGTGATGGAAAAGTGACTCTCAGGTCTCTTCTCGGAGGGAAAAGGGATGTGATAAGCCCTATGTTGGCTCTAAAGCTGCTACCCAGAGTGACACCTCTCACTCCCTACACATTACACTGGCTGAAGCAAGTCACATGCTCATTCCTGAGCATGTAAAATCCTCCTTCAGTGAGAAGTACCCCTAGGAGAGAATTCAAAAAATTTGTGAAGGAATAATAAATTCAAAAAATTTGTGAAGGAATAATAAATTCAAAAAATTTGTGAAGGAATAATAAATTTTTACCATGCATTCACAGCATAAGTTAGAGCTCCCTGTGTGAAACAAAGGTGCTGTGAGTATACAAAGGCAAACTATTTTTTTTACTTCTTATTTTACATTGGAGTATAGCTGATTAAGAGGTGGCTCAGATGGTAAAAAACCTGCCTGCAAGACAGGAGACCAGGGTTCAACCCCTGGGTCAGGAAGATCCCCTAGAGAAGGGAATGGCTACCCACTCCAGTATTCTTGCCTGGAGAATTCCACGGACAGAGGAGCCTGGTGGGCTACAGCACACAGGGTCACAAAGAGTCGGACATGATTGAGCGACCAGCTCTTTCTTATAGCCAATGAACAATGCTGTGATAGTTTCAGGTGACAACAAGGCGACTCAGAATAAAGTAGAATATTCAAAAGCACAAAAAAAGAGAGAGGAGGAAAAGGACCGAGGTGACTGGGGGAGAGAGAAGAGAGAGGCAGAGGGATTTGAAGAATTCCAAGGAGTTAGTTAACTGTGGCTGAAGCACAGGGGCAAGGAAGGGAGTGGAGACCGGATGCAAAGAAAAGCTTCCTTTCCTACCCTGGATGCACCAAACCAAATCTAGTGGTGGACACACACGCCCCCAACACAAAAAGGGCTTGGGAAGCGCTGATGTAAAGGAGCAGCAAGGTCTTTAAAGGCATATTTGAAACTAGATTCTGGGACTTCCCTGGTGGTCCAGTGGCTAAGGCCCTGCTCCCAACACAGGGGGCCTGGGTTGGATACCTGGTCGGGGAACTAGATCCCACAGCTGCAACTAAGACCTGGCGCAGACAAATGAGTAAATATTAAAAAAAAAAAAAAAAAAAAACCCATGTTATTTCCCTTTAAGTAATAAATGGTGTGAACTGTTCAAAATGTCAAGATGAACGGAGGCATAAAGAAGGACAACACGGTAACCAGACAAATGTGAATGTGCAAATGACATAATAGTCACTTTAGGGTTCCTGGTGTCTATGACCTAAGCCATGGCCCCAGGTACTTGCCTGTTGAATGAATCAAAGGCAAAAACTGAATAAAGGGTTATCTTTGGACCATCAGTCCACAATTCACTTGGTAAGATTTAAGATAGAATGACATGACGTGCAGATTAGGGCAACGTTGGAGGGTGTGTGTTGATTCTCTTCCATGGATTCACAATGGGTCAGAGGTGGTGCCTTACAGGAAGAGCTCAAAATTCTTTTATTCACCCATCCATCACATTCACAGGCAGCACTAGTGATAAAGAACCCGTCTGCCAACGCAGGAGACATAAAGAGGCAGGGTTCTATCCCTGGTTTGGTAAGGTCCCCTGGAGGAGGGCACGGCAACACACTCCATTATTCTTACCTGGAGAATCCAATGGACAGAGGAGCCTGGAGGGCTGCAGTCCATGGGATCTCAAAGAGTCAGACACGTCTGAAGCGACTTAGCACGCACGCATACCATCACATCCTCATTTTACATTATGCAGTTAGGGAGTCTGATAGACCCTGGGGACTGAGTGGTACCGAAGGAAAACAAAGTTGCTGGGATGGACAGAAATCAGATAAGCAAACTAACCAAACAATTATAAGATCTAGTGCCATGATAAGAAGAAACAATACACTTTCTGCTTGAGAAGAGCACGTTGAGCACATAAAGGTCAAGAGACTTCCCCCAAGACACACACGTGCCTATGATCCAAATCACTGAGGAGGTGGAAACCTAAGAGTAGTCCATCCGAGGGGAGCATGTGCAAAGGTCCTGAGGAAGAGAAGTACGTGGTGGGGCTGAGGGTCTCAGAGAAGCGGCTGGAGCGCTCTGAAGTGGGCCAAGAGAGGCGGGGCTGAACAGACCTGGGTATCCTGGAAATGCTCAGGGCCTTGTGGCCACTGGGAGGGTTCAGATTTCATTTTAAGGCTATTTAACTCACTTCCAACAAAAGAACAGTGTAATCCATTGACTGAGGACAACGACCACTTCAGTGACCCCAGAACTCATGGCCAATATTGTGCAATTTTACTGGAGGAAAGCCAAGCACAGTCCATGCAGAGTGTATAGTGCAGGAAGGGAGGGCTTGTCACTCCCTTGGACTTTAGTTTTCCTTCTTTCATGCTAGGAAGCTGCAAAGCTGGCATTCAGAGTGCTGTGCATGGATTATTCAAGACAACACTGAAGAGCCCGATAAAATACATTCTGCAAGAAGCCCAAAAAGCAACATAAGCCCAGTTGCAGAAGTATGATCACACTAACCCTTATGACCACACAAGAGGAAATTATTGAGATTCCAGTGCAAATTCACCAGCAGTCCGAATAAGGTCAAACACCATCCAGGACAACTGTCCTGATGTCAACGTGTTTTTTTTTTTTTCCCCCTTAGCCTCACTTGTGAGTAAAGTGTTGGCTCACTTCACAGCTCAAGCAGATTTAATTCCTATTAATCCTGTAATAGTGGATGTTGCTGGTGGTGGTCGCTGTTGCCAATCCTTTTGGTTCCAACTCTCCCCTGGAATGGCATTTTGGGATGAACGCATTCGAGTTCACAGATGGAGTGGTGTTTTTCATGGGAAGATATCAAAGATATTTACCAAACCATGGCAGGGAGCTTTGTGGGGGATAATGACAAATTTGCAAACAAAAAGAAACTGCTCCAAATTACAAAAACAAAGGGCATGACACACATGCCAACTGGGAAGCCAGCAGTAAAACCAGCAGAAGCACCAAGCTCTGAAGAAACAGAGGGTGCAGGGGTGGGGAGGAGAGGAGCTGGCTAATGGCGACTCGGGCACGGGAAATACCACATCTGTCAGAGCGAAAGACAGAGTTGGGGCGGGGAAAACTTAAGGGAAATGATTTCATAGCTCAAGACTGTGCTAATCCCAGCAGGCAAGTTCATAAGTATACCTCCAAATACTCAGCGGTAAAGAATCTGCCTGCAAAGCAGGAGACAAGGGTTCGATGCCTGGGTCAGGAAGATCCCCTAGAGAAGGGAATGGTAACCCACTCCAGCATTCTTGCCTGGAGAATTCCATGGACAGAGGAATCCCTGGTGGGCTACAGTCCATTGGGTTGCAAGAATCAGACATGTCTGAGTGACTGAACCACCACTACCGCCTCCAGATATGTTCGTTATTTTCCCCCCAAACAACTGAATGTTTTCATCAAAGCCCCTCCCATCATACTTCCACATTAAAACAGAAGCATCCTTCTCCCTACCATCCCAGAGTGGCATTAGAGTTTTCAAATGGACACCCTATGCTAGGATGATTCCAGGAAATCCCAGGGTGATCAAGTACTCACACACAAATGGATTTGACATGCGATTCTGGAAGGGGTGGATAGTCTGTCACTATGGAGTTGAGGGAAGTCTCAGGACACCGGCTTTGGTGGGGGCACTTGTCTCACCTCTAACTCTTGCAGTACCAATACTCAGACTCCCCTGTCTCCTGAACACGTCTGACTCAGTGTCATGCCAGTCTCTGGCATGTGCCGGTCTTTCTGCTGTAACCCTTTCCCTGCCTCCTTTTCTGGGGGAACTTTTATCTTTTCCTTTGGGCCAAAGTTGACTGTCCTCTCTTCAAAGTTTCTGTCCCCATCTACGCAGAATCTAAGATGGCTTACATCTCAACCCAGTGCCTCTTTGCAACTTCATCCCTTATGTCCTTGATCGTGCTAGCCACCATCTGTGATTTCCAGGAGGACAGGGAGCTGGCCTACCCTGAGTCCCGCTGTGACCCTGGTGTTTTCCTGGAGGAAGTGATAACTGAAGACAGAAAGGAAACCAGAGATGAGCAGGGCATGATCCCTGTTCACAAAGGATTAATCAGGCTTCCTATGCTTTCCACCCAAAGCAGAAATTGCAAAGAAATCACAGCCCTTGGCCCTTTGTTGTGATTCTCCCCAGAATCTAAGATAATCCAGGGTTAATAAGGGGGTGAAAATTAACAGGCGTTCACAATTGTTGGAAAAATATGCAACAATCCAGTTGACAGTCAAGTTAGCCACAAACACTTTTAACTAACTCCTATGAGATGTTGTGTCATAAACACAGTCTCCATCAGGATGGATGTGAACGTCAACTATACTTCAAGTTAAAAAAATAAAAAAGAGGGACTTCCCTGGTGGTCCAGTGGCTAAGACTCCATGCTCCCAGTGCAGGGGGTCTGGGTTCAATCCCTGGTCGGGGAACTAGATCCCACGTGCTGCAACTAAAGATCCTGCACGCCTCAACTAAGAACAGGCACAGTCAAATAAATAAATAAAATGTTGTTAAAAAAAAAAAATATAAAATAAAAAGGAAAGAAGGAAGGAAGGGTGAGATGGACAGGAAAGTGACTGAGTTGTGTTAAGCAACTTATTTTTTTAACTACCATATTATGACAACTGAGTTCACCATCAAATTCCAGTGTGACGGAATGGCTGCATTCGATCATTTCATCTTTTGGCACCTGAGAGGAATGATGACAAAATTCTGAAATGATCAGAATGAGCCACCCAGCCTTCACCTAGCTTCCACTCTCCTGAAGAACCTGTCTTTGTAGGGATGTTACTCCATCTCCTGAGATAGACATCATAAAAATTTTAAAGGCAAAAATTTCCCCTATATCCTCTTACATCTCCAGCCCATCTTTCTGTCAGAGTTGCATAAAGCTTAGAGAGTGAACGAAGTTTACAAAAAAGACAATTGAAAGAAAAAGACGGATGTGACCAAGAGAGGTATTCATGTTCGTCCAAAATCCCACTTATTGCTTAAGAAGCAACACAGGGAACACTTCAGCAGGGCGCAGAGTTACACAGAATAAACACTGCTTTTACCTGCTTCCTTTGTAAGTATGTGTGGCCATGTGACTAAGTTCTGGCCAATGAACTGTAAGTGATACTGGTGCGCATAACTCCTATGCTGCTGCTGCTAAGTCGCTTCAGTCGTGTCCGACTCTGTGCGACCCCATAGACGGCAGCCCTATAAAGGGGCCTTAAAAGAAGAAGTGTGACCTAGCTTCCTTGGTTCTCCGTGGTGCCTGCTGGAACGGGAAGGTGATGGTGGAAGGTGGTGGACAAGTGATGAGGATGGCAGAGCACCTGGGCCAGGGAAGGACCATGCTGGAACCTCCACACCTGCCCTGCCCTTCCAAGTCTCTGGACTTCATTTAATGCAAGAAAAGAGTCAACTAACTTGTTAACAGCACTTTTTCTTGGGATTTCTATCAATTTGCAACCTAATCTAACCCCAGCCTACCCAATGGGTCTGGGGGGTGAGGCGGGGGGAGGGAATTAACGTAGGCATTTACAAAGATGAAGCCTGGTGGAGTGGCTGAAAACTGGAGGCCTGATTCCCAGGATGAGAACGCCCCAGTAAATGGCTCCTCTGCCCGTTTCTGTTCTTCTGCTCCACACTGCATGGGAGAGCCATTGCAGTGATCATACTCCTTATCTGATGTTTGGGGAGGCTAGCACAGCCAGTTGCTTGAAAGCAGCTTTCGCTTTGACCCATTATCTTGGAAGAGGTGAAACAAAAGGGTTTCCCAGGTGGCTCAGTAGGTAAAGAATCTGCCTGCAACGCAGGAGATGCAAGAGACACAGGTTCATTAGACATGACTAAGCAGCTGAGCAAGGCTTTTAGTGAAAACCTATGAACAGACTAACAAGGACCTACTACTGTACAACACAGAGAACTCTGCTTCCAGGGTCAGGAAGATCCCTGGAGGAGGGCTTGGCAACCCAGTCCGGTCTTCTTGCCTGGAGAATCCCACAGACAGGGGATCCTGGTGGGCTACCGTCCATGGGGTTGCAAAGAGTCGGACACGACTATGAAGGCACACAGGCAGTCAGAACAAAAATAATTCTGCTCAAGATAAAAAAATAAATAAATAAATAAAGCAGAAAGATGGAAATAACACCAGGACCCACAGACATCCATTTTAGTTAAAAAAAAAAAAAGCTATGGGACGATGCCAGGGTTTTTCTGCCTTTTGGAAGGAAGTGAAAGCTGCCCATTTTCCTCTTACATACTGGAGTCATGAGCCCCACACTCCTTCCATGGCCTGTCGACAAGCCTATGCAGAAACTGACTATCAAATGTTCTGCTGTATGCTCCAAAACAATTTCTGTCTTTGGTGCAGGAGGGTTTGACACATGGCTAGATGACGGCATTCTAAGGAGAAGATGAAAGGAAGTGTTAGTCACTCAGTCATATATCTTTTTGTGACCCCATGGACTGTAGCCCACCAGGCTCCTCTGTCCATGGAATTCTCTAGGCAAGCATACTGGAGTGGGTTGCCATTCCCTATTCCAGGGGATCTTCTTGACCCAGGGATGGAAGTCATATCTCCTGCATTGGCATGTGGATTCTTTATCACCTGAGCCACCAGGGAAGCCTTAATTAACTCTACTCCAATATAAATTAAAAGTTAAAAAAAGAAGAGCCAGGAACAGGTTTATCCTGCCCACTTGCCCCACTGCCGGTCACTCCATTCCCCCCATTCCACTCAATCCCACTCGCCTCAGGACTCCACTCCACGGTTTAGGCCATGTGCAGTCTGGACACAGCTGTGTGACTCGACATGTTCTTCTACCTTCTGCCCAGAAGGTATATATTTACCAGCCACGTGTGATAACAATGAGCACATGAACCACGAACCCTGTATCCAATAATTCAATCAGCCGTCTGCACACCTCATCCCTCTTACATTCCCACAAAGGCCAGGATGTACGTACTTCAGCGTCCTCATCATGTGGATGAAAAGACCAGCACACACAGTGATTCAGTGATACACACCCAGTCATCCAGTCACAAGACTAGTGAGCTTCCCTGGTGGCTCAGATGGTAAAGAACCCGCCTGCAATGCAGGAGACCTGTGTTCAATCCCTGGGTCGGGAAGATCCCCTAGAGAAGGGAATGGCAACCCACTCCAGTATTCTTGCCTGGAGAATTCTATGGACAGAGGAGCCTGGCAGGCTATAGTCCATGAGGTTCCATAGAGTCGGACACAACTAAGTGACTAACACGTTCTCTTTCACAAGACTAATAAGCTACAGGATGTAATCCAAAGACAGGCTTTAGGACTCCAAAATGCCCTCTGCTATAAAAGAAAAAGGGGATCTCAGGCTGCCTAGAAGAACCGTGCCCCCAGGGGAGCCTTTCCAGGGAAAGTTCATCAAACCCAGACAGAGCTGCAGGAAGGGAACAAAAGCCAGGGTCCCTATACATCCAAGGGCTTAAAACATCTAAAAATCTAGTGGCAGCACTTTGGGGTCAACCATGTGTCATTTAGAATCAGAGGGAGCTGCCTGGTCCTGAAACTTCTCTGCACTCAGCCAAGAGAGGCAGGTAGAAAGTAATCTAGAGCATCCATAAACCAAAGTCTCCTCTGTCCAGCAATGACAAAGAAAAGTATGTTTAATCCCACAGCAATCTATCAAGTGTCATGGGATACAGGCTGCATATAAAGTGCCGCATTATTTTCAACAGGAGAACTTTCGCCCAGCTCAACAGATTTTGTAGAGGCAATGGGTATCTGGGATCAAAAGTCTGCAGATTGATGGTGGTGGCTGTTTACCAGAATTGAAAATCTTGAACACCATTTCTCACAAAGATACAGGAATTATTTAAACAGGACTGTGCCTAGAGATCTGAAAGAGGGAAAAGAACTTATTTTCATCAGATATTTTTAAATCACCGATTCACTTACGCTTATGTCTCTACTCTGTACCCTAAGATAGTCTGAAAGAGGATACATGGTGGTGAATCCAGAAGGTAAAGAGACTTTGCAGAAGAGAAAAAGAAGGAAGGTATTTTGCCTCGATCTAGTAGGAGCTCCTTCAAGACAAGGAAGTGGAAACGGAGACGCACAGATTTGTCTGTGTACATTCATCAAGAAGGAGGCAGGTCATGCTTGTTTGGGTGTGAGCTGTGTGGAACTTTTCATGAGCTCCATTGTTGAACTTCACGTGAAGGATGGAAGGGGTAGGAAGGATGGCAAAGCTTTTTGCAAATGAAACAAGCAGAAAGCAAAGGAACAGTGATAGATTTAATTGGGTAGTGGGTGACCCGGATGACAAACTGAATACATAAACAATGGGTGATCGTCTAAGCGAGGCTTGTATCTAATTTCAGCTGGAGTAATTAATGAAAAATTCATAGTTGTACACGCTTGGAATGTGCAACTTGAGATCTCCTGTCTGACATAGTAAAATTAAATATCAGAAGCACTGTCAGAAACAAACAATAATTTTGATGTAGAAAGTGAGTGTGAGAAACATCTGTGCCTTAGTATTCCATATTGTTATCAGATGTTATAAATGGACTTAGAACCTTGTGGATTGATTCATTTATTCTTTATATTTTTTAATAATGTTAAAAAAAAATCATCTGCTGCTGCTAAGTCGTTTCAGTCGTGTCCGACTCTGTGCAACCCCATAGACGGCAGCCCACCAGGCTCTGCCGTCCCTGGGATTCTCCAGACAAGAACACTGGAGTGGGTTGCCATTTCCTTCTCCAATGCATGAAAGTGAAAAGTGAAAGTGTTAAAAAGAGAAATGCACAAAAAAAGAGTAGGGGAAGATAAGGCTGGAAAACGGAGGGTGTGGGTCATGGTGGGCATTCCGTGCTGCTCAGTGGCTTCGAGTGGATCTGAGAAGTAACAGGGAGCCATTGAAAGTGTTTGAGCAGGAGCGCGAACAGAGATGTGACTGGGGAAGATTTATTTGGAAACAGCATACAAAATTAATCAGTGGATACACACACACACAATTCTCTGGTGGCTTAGATGGTAGAGTCCACCTGCAGTGCCGGAGACCAGGTTCAACCCCTGGGTCAGGAAGACGCCCTGGAGGAGAGCAGGGCAACCCACTCCAGTGTTCTTGCCTGGAGAATCCCATGGATGGAGGAGCCTGGCGGGCTACAGTCCCTGGGGTCACAAAGAGTCAGACACGATTGAGCGACTAACACACAGCACACACACACAACACACTCACTCTTAGGAGAAATCCTTGCTTTTGACAGATAATAAAATTTGAGTAAAGGATATAGTCCTAAGCGGGGTCAAGGTGAATGATGCAGCGTCTTTGTGATCGCTGTAACTTCAAATATAATCACTTCTGGGGCTATTTCGGTTGATTATGCAATACAAACAAGAGCAAAGATGCTTCAGCAAATTTTCTTTCTAAGTTTCTTTAATGGCCAGCTGGTTCTGGAGGACTGAGTGAACACAGACAAAAATGCACAATTCTAAGGAGTTTTAAAAATAAATAAAATGCTACAAAAGATGCCAGGGTAAGGACAGTGTGAATCTTTGCCAGAAACTCACCATCAGATGTTGCTAACATTGCCTTTTAACATAGAGGGTGGGAAGAGAGACTTGGCTAACATCTCTGCTATAATTTACAGTAAATATACTGTTGCTCTGCCTGTGAGACCATCTTAAGTTCAGAAAAATAAAATACATCAAAAAAATGAAACATGCCCACTTCCTTCTAGATACCTCATATCCTGATGATCCTTTCTCAGAGCTCCTGTAAATATGACATTTTGTTGTTGTTCTTTAGGCACTAAGTCATGTCTGTCTCTTTTGCAACCCCTTGGACTATAGGCGGCCAGGCTCCTGCAACCATGGGATTATTCAAGCAAGAATACTGGAGTGAGTTGGTCATTTCCTCTCACAGGGGATCTATCTTCCTGACCCAGGGACTGAAGCTGTGTCTGCTGCAGTACCTGCATTGACAGGCAGACTCTACCACTGAGCCACCTGGGAATCCCAAATATGACATAGACTCATGGCAATCCTGCTGGCAATACAGGTAGGTTCTGGGCTGTTTGGGGATCCACATATCCTTCTCACTCTCTGCTCCAAGGAGTACTCGAAGGAGTACGAAGGAGCCTTCTCAGGGGTTCCCTGCTTCTGGTCCATATGCCTTTTTCCCAGCACGCCTCTATGGGCAATACCTTCCTAAAGAACAGTTTCTCAACTGAAGGTGGTTTTCACCTGCAGGGGACATCCGGCAATATCTGGGGACAACTTTGCTGGCGGTGATAGGGAGGGAGGGAGGCACTGGTGTCCAGTGAGCAAAGGTCAGAGATGTTGCTGAGCCTCCTGAAATGAACAGGATAGGGTCCCCCAACAAAGAATCATGCAGCAGAAAATGGCAATTGTTTCAAGGCTGACAAGACTTGTCCTAAATACACGTGGATTATATTGGTTATCATGCTTTTCAAAATTCACAAATACAACTCACAGACTTAGGGAACAAACTTAGGGTTCCCAGAGGGGAAGGGTAGGGAGAAGGGATAGTTAGGAAGTTTGGGATCAACATGTATACTGCTATATTTAAAATAAATTACCAACAAGGACCTAGTGTATAGCCCAGGGAACTCTGCTCAGTGCTATGTGGCAGCCTGACGGGAGAATGGATACATGTATCAGTTCAGTTCAGTCACAGTTATGTCCGACTCTCTGCAACCCCATGGACTGCAGCACACCAGGCCTCCCTGTCCATCACCAACTCCTGAAACTTGCTCAAACTCATGTCCATCAAGTTGGTTATGCCGTCCAACCACCTCATCCTCTGTCATTCCCTTCTCCTCCCACCTTCAATCTTGCCTAGTATCAGGGTCTTTTCTAAAGAGTCAGTTCTTTGCATCAGGTAGCCAAAATATTGGAGTTTCAGCTTCAACATCAGTCCTTCCAATGAACACCCAGGACTGATCTCCTTTAGGATGGACTGATTGGATCTCCTTGCAGTCCAAGGGACTCTCAAGAGTCTTTTCCAACACTACAGTTCAAAAGCATCAATTCTTCAGCGCTCAGCTTTGTTTATAGCCCAAGTCTCACATCCATACATGACTACTGGAAAAACCATAGCTTTGACCAGATGGAACTTTGTCATCAAAGTAATGTCTCTGCTTTTATATATGCTGTCTAAGTTTGTCATAGCTTTTCTTCCAAGGGGCAAGTGTCTTTTAATTTCAGGGCTGCACTCACCATCTGCAGTGATTTTGGAGCCCAAGAAAATAAAATCTGACACTGTGTCCATTGTTTCCCCCATCTATTTGCCATGAAGTGTATGTATGGCCAAGTCCCTTTGCTGTCCACCTGAAACTATCACAACATTATCAGTCAGCTATCAGTTCAGTTCAGTGTCTCAGTCATATCCAACTCTTTGCAATCCCACGGACTACAGCTCGCCAGCTTCTCTGTCCATCACCAACTCCCAGAGCTTGCTCAAACTCGTGTCCATTGAGTTGGTGATGCCATCCAACCATCTCATCCTCTGTCGTCCCCTTCTCCTCCTGCCCTCAATCTTTCCCAGCATCAGGGTCTTTTCCAAAGAGTCAGTTCTTTGCATCAGGTGGCCAAAGTATTGGAGTTTCAGCTTCAGCATCAGTCCTTCCAATGAATTTTCAGGACTGATTTCCTTTAGGATTGACTGGTTGGATCTCCTCGCAGTCCAAAGGACTCTCAGCTATACTCCAATATAAAATAAAAAGTTAAAAAATTTTTCTCAAGTGCAAATGGTGTTATAAGCCTGAGACTGGCTTTCACAGTCCATAAGATGTGGTCTCACCAACTCTTCCAATTCATGTCTGTGTCACGTCTGTGTTCCAACTCACTGGTCCTCCATGGACTCTGGGATGCTTAGTGATCTCAGCCTACCTCAGGGACACCTGCCTCCTCCTGCCTTATTCCTTTCGTTCATCCTCTGCTCCTTGCTGGACCATCCTTTCTACCTGACTGCCTTATTTTATCACCCTTTCAGGATGACCTTCTCTGTGGATCTTGAAGTCAGCTCGATCACCATCTGAATGGTATGCTGAGTAGCACATACTCCTGTCGGCATCCAACCGCACTCGTGCGTACGACGAGCTACCCTCTTAGTCTTAGAGTCACAATCACCCATTATTCACACACGTCTCCTGCACTAGCCTCACAGAAGCACAGCTGCAACTTTCATTTCTTCTGTTCCTCTCCACCATTTGCCCTTCCAGTCCCTAGCTGTAGCAAAACACGAGCCCTGCTTCCTGGAGCAGCAGCATCCTGGAGTAGCAGCATGCTGGAGAAAGCGGTCCTGAACTGACTGCATGTGGCCGCATCTCAAGTATGAAACAGAGTTTTCCTGTGACTGGGAATGAAGACTCTGGGGCTCAGTCTACAAGCCTCTGACAAGGGGGAACCACAGCTCAAGAGGTTAAACCCAATGGTACTGATGTGGAAATACTCTCAGGCTCTACCCACCTCCATCACTGATCAACAGATATTCCACTCTGTGTTACCCTCCTTAGCCGGCTGACAGGTCAGGCAAGTGCCAGGACAACTGTGGTGCTGACTTTGAGAATAAGAGGAGGAGGAGGCATAGGAAGGCTCCCTGAGACCTGACAAACCACACCTAAAAAGTAAGAGAGAGGGTTGATGGGCTGAGGGCAGAAAGGAGAGGAGCGGGTGGGCAAAACCAAGGAAAGCTTGTGACATAGTATAAAACCCAAGAGAACAGGGAAGGAAACAGGACTTGAGAAGTGTCACTGAAGATTATCAACTGAACTCCCTTTAATGTGTGTGTGTGTGTGTGTATATATATATATATATTTATATACCCCCCAGGAGAAATCAGTGAGTTGTTTTGTCTTATTTTCATGTTCAAAGTCGACTCGAATATTGTTCATTGCTCTACCCCATTGACCGGAGCTCAGTAAGGAGACTGGATTCCATGGATCAAGGGTTTATAAGGGTTGCCCAGATTACAAAGGAAATCAACTCTGAATATTCATTGGAAGGACAGATGCGGAAGCTCTAACATTTGGCTACCTGATGCAAAGAGCCAACTCACTGGAAAAATCCCTGCTGCTGGGAAAGATTGAGGGCAGGAAGAGAAGGGGGCAACAGAGGATGAGATGGTTGGATGGCATCACTGACTCAACGGACATGGGTTTAAACAAACTCAGGGAGGTAGCGAAGACAGGGAAACCGGGTGTGCTGCAGTCCACGGGGTCGCAAGGAGTCAGAAGACCTAGTGACTGAACAAGAACAGATTATAAATAACCTATTGTCTATGGACAAAGAAACTGAAGGTAAGTTACTCACTTAGCCCCAGTCATGTGACACTGGAACCAACCTTCAAATTCAGGAAGATAATGACCAAGCCCCACTCAACCACTTTACCAGTACACTTCTCAAAAGAAAAGGTTTACTTTCACATCCATTTTTTAAAAATTATTATTATTCAAAAAGGTCTTACTTCCAATGATAGGCACCTGGATATTTTTATGACTTGTAATGATTAGCTCCATGCTTTTGATAGACACAACCGTACATGTAGACCAATACATAGAGAGATCAACATTCTCTGTCGTCACAACTATTGAGTTCATATCCATCTATAACTCCTGAATCATAAGCTGATAGGTAGGGCAACCTACCATAGCTTTGCTTGCGGAATAGATACTCAATAACTGCTATTAATGCTTCTAAATGCACAGGACTGTGGACATCCATCAAGGAAGCAAACCTAACATTCTCCCTGGAATTCCTTTTTATCCTGAGTTTCTATTTCCATTTTGTCTCACAGGCTGTATCAGACAGAGCCAAGTCCCCTGGTGTATGTTTCTCGCGGAACCTTTGTTCCCTGGTTCTTTATGAGAGTTTTATCCTACTCAGAGTTGAAGAGAAAAATAACCCATTTATATTCCCGGCACTACGCTCTGGGTTTTATTCCTACTGCTGCTATGACGGGGGCTGCGACAAAGAGGAATACCAATGTCAGCAAGGAGTTAAATGCACTGCTCCTCAGAATGCAGTGGACTGGCCAGATGACTCAGAAGAAGGGGAAAGGCAGGGCCATCTCGAGTTCTAAATTTAGACAGACAGAGACAGAGACGTATGTATACACATATGTATATCTTTACACATCTACCTACCTATTCATATATCATCTGTTTAGCTTTGGTTGGAAGACCAAATAGCAGAGCATTTAGTTAAGAGTGCAAATTCAGAGCTCAGAGAAGCCTGATACCAGTGCCACCTCTGTGTATGTGATTTTGGAAAATGGATCTCAGCTTGCCCATCCGAGCCACAGGTGCAGCCACAGTGGTGCTCATCTTAGAGGCTTGCCATGTGGCCCCTGGGAGCTGGCGCACGTGGGCTGTGTAGGTTGCCTCGCATTCTGAAGTAGGTGGCATGCCAAAGTCCAGACGGGATCACTCTGGGCAGTATTACAAAGACGAGGCTTATACAGGATGGTGGAAAACAGAATGGTTTATAAAGTAACCTTGGGAGTTCCCTGGATGTCCAATGGTTAAGATTCAGGGTTTTTACAGCCATGACCTGGATTGAATCCCTGGTCAGGGAACTAAGATCCCCATAAAAAAAGTAAACTTCGAAAAGTAACCTCTTTGCTAAAATCCCCAAAATTGACCTCTAAGAGAATAGGGCTTGGAGTTAGATGAGACTTGAGTTCAAATGCCAGCTTTTCCATTTACTGAGAGTATACATGGGTGTTAACAGAAAGGGAGGAAGAGAAGGGACAGATGGAGACAGAGGAGGGCTGGAGGGAGAGAGAATGATGGGGAGAGAAAGACAAAGAAAGGAGAACATGGCCATCTCTTTTAACCATCAGAGATTCAATGCCCTTATCTACAAAGGGGGACAACAACAGTACCTGCCTCAGATGGTTACTGTGAGGAGTAAGTTATATACGTACACAGTCCGGCGTATTATTTGTCACGTGCTATGCACACAAGAAACTGGTGTTCATAAACAATCCATTCTCTTATTAACTGTCTGGAAGGGCTGTATCCACACTCCCCATTCACTCCCATCTGAAAGCAACATGTTTAGGATGTCTTGTTATCAGGAACTATTTGTTAATTCCCTATGCAGAATTCAAATCTTTCAGTGTACCTCACCTGTGGCTCCATGCTAATTATGTACTTATCTTATTTGAATATCTGCTGCAAATGTACAGAGCACTGTTGTCTTTCCGCCTCCTGGTTATAAATAGTCAGGAATAGAAGCTTTTAAAAAAAAAAAAAAAAAAACTTTGGCATAGAAAAGAAAACAAATCAAGAACATCCTATAATATAATATCCTGTTCCTTTGACCAACTGGGGCTTTTGGAATTTTTTCAGGATGACTTTTCCAAACAAGTACAGCACTGAACACACCCCCACATTCACCCTAACAAGATACTCAATTGCAAAACTATGCTTTAATAAAAATCTAGAAGATGTTTTCTCTGTCATAAAGTCAAGTGTCCCCAACCCACACATAGTATCTTTTGGCTTTTGCTTCTCAGTGGCTATAATTTAAAGAAAGCAAGGGCTCTGATGACAGAAGTATACATTCAATGGACTTTTCTCGTAGCACAACAGATAGGAATCTACCTGCCAATGCAGGGGACATGGGTTCGATCTCTGGTCCAGGAAGATCCCAAACTCTGCAGAGCAAGTAAGCCCATGTGACACAACTACTGAGCAGCACTCCAGACCCGGGAGCCACAACTACTGAGCCCAAGCGCACAACTACTGAGCCCAAGTGCTGCAACTACTGAGCCCAAGTGCTGCAACTACTGAGCCCAGGTGCTGCAACTACTGAGCCCAAGTGCTACAACTACTGAGCCCAGGTGCTACAACTACTGAGCCCAAGTGCTGCAACTACTGAGCCCAAGCGCACAACTACTGAGCCCAAGTGCTGCAACTACTGAGCCCAAGTGCTGCAACTACTGAGCCCAGGTGCTGCAACTACTGAGCCCAAGTGCTACAACTACTGAGCCCAGGTGCTGCAACTACTGAGCCCAGGTGCTGCAACTACTGAAGCCCGAGTGCCCTGGAGCCCGTGCTCTGTAACAAGAGAAGCTGCTGCAATGAGCAGCAAGCACACCACAACCAGTGTAGCCCCACTCACTGCAACTAGAAAAAACCCCACACAAAGTGACAAAGACCCAGCACACGGAGTCTTCCAAAGTTTTTAAAGAAAACTTATTTTAAAAATTAAATGTTTTTAAAATTAGAAAGTTAAAACATTTTTTCATTTTATTTTAAAGCTTAAAAGAATAAAATTTAAAAAAATTAAAAAAAAATTTTAATTGCAAAAAATCAAGTTAAAAACAAAAGAAATGTAAATTCAATACCTGACACTACCAAATGTTGGCTGTGTGACCTTGGGCAAGTGACTTAACCTGTCTGAGCTCCCTGTAACAAGTGGGTAATAACAGTACCTACATCATAGGCAGGGCTTCCACCCGGTTCAGTACCAAGCAAATTGTTCAGATCCTAGTCCATGTGACTCCCATTTCCCTAGGGCTGGAGTTGCTGTCATTTGTATTGTTCTGAAAATTAGATAAGCTAATACACGGTTGGATTTGGCACACAGCCAATGCTGAGTAAGTGCTGCTGCTTCTTCCTATTACTATTACTGTTATCATTACTACTGTCGTAGGCTCTGTGTGAAGATGGAATGCGAGAATCCCAGGAAACACTCCCATTAAGTGAGATCCAGGGTCACTGGGGTTTGTAAGCAACGCCAGTTCCATGGTAAATGACAGCAAGCAGGGCGAGACCCTCTCATGCCTCCCATCCCACCCCAAAGGCCATAAGGGCAACAAATGGGGAGTGAAAGCCCAAAACCAGGCCTAGTTCAATTATCCACACTAATGGCAGGGTTCAGAGGCAAGGGCAACCAATGAGACGGGATAATCCAAAAGCCACTTTCCCTTGGCCACCAAGCACACGGTCGGTTCACATTCAAATACACTATGTCGGCCATTCCGGGGATTAATTTCCAACAAAATAATGAATCCACACACGACAGGCTTGGTTCCAGCTGGGAAGTGCCCTGGTTCTTTGGTCTGTTTCCTGCTCATCTCCTCTCTGCAACACACCCCACGCTGAGAAGAGCCAGCAGGCTCCCCAGACTGGTGCCAAGAACCAATCTAAACAGGGTTGACCCCTCTCAAATCTTCCCAGAGCATGAAAGAGGCCTGCATTTGAAAGGTTTCTTCTCCATGAAAATTAACCGGGCTCCCAGATGCGATGCAACCAGTGAGGGACTAAGGGGACAGCTTGCTGCAAAGACCACACAGCTGAACCCCGTTGGCCTCGGCCCCAGCCAAGTGCAAGGTGCGTGGTGTTGCCCATCTTCTGAGACATAAAGATCTCGAGATGCCCTCCTCCCCATCATGAACACGGCAAGTTCAAAAGGAATATAACCTTGTCATTCATGAAGGAGATGTCTATCCTAGGGGCTAGAAAATTAAACACTGCCATGAGGACTATACTGCGTGTATTCATCCAGTAAATAGATTTATTTTTGTTTTGCTATTGTTTAATGGCTCAATCATGTCCAACTCTTTGATACCCCATGGACTGCAGCATGCCAGACTTTCCTGTTGTTCATCATCTCCTGGAGTTTGCTCAAACTCTTGTCCATTGAATGAGTGATGCCATCCAACCATGTCATCCCCTGTCACCCCCTTCTCCGCCTGCCCTCAATCTTTCCCAGCATCAGGGTCTTTTCCAATGAGTTGGCTCTTCGTATCAGGTGGCCAAAGTATTGAAGCTTTGTAAATTAAACAGGTATTGAGCACCTATGAGGGGTCTGGCACTGGACAAGGAACTAAGCATATAAAGAAACAGGAAGAAGAGTCCCTACCCTATAACCTTGTTGTTGTTGAAAGGCTAAGTCATGTCTGATTCTTTGCAACTCCATGGGCTGTAGCCTGCCCGGGGTCCTCTTGTCCATGGTATTTCCCAGGCAAAAATACTGGAGTGGGTTGTCATTTCCTTCTCCAGGGGATCTTCCTGACCCAGGGATCAAACCCAGGTCTCCGGCATTGCAAGTGGACTGTTTACCATCTTAACTACCAGGAAGTCCTGATAGCCTTGTAAAAACAAACAAAAAAACAATGGCAGAGGAATGTAATAAGTAAACACGGTGGTGAGAACAAAAAGCTTGGGCCCAGAGCTCTTCTGCTGGGGGCGGGGACTGGGGACCACGCTCTAAATCTAGCACTTTCTGGCAAGTCAACAACACTTCTTGCCCACTCATCTGCAATAGCCTCCTTTCGTTCTTCCTGCCCCACCTCACCTCTCAAGCCATTTTGTGTTCCATAGAAAGAGGGATTGTAAAATTTGAATCTGACCTGGATTCAATATTCAAATCTCCCCCATGGTTTCCTGATGCTCTAAGATGCAAGCCATGGGACTTCCCTGTGATGGTCCAGTGGTTAAGAATCCACCTCGCAATGCAAGGGACGAGGGTTGATCCCTGATCGGGGAACTCAGATCCCACATGCCACAGGGCAACTAAGCCTGAGAGCCCCAATTAGAGAGTCCATGGGCTGCAATAGAAGATTCCACATAATACAACAAAGATCCTTCATGCCATAACCAATCTCAACAGAGCCAAACAAAAATAAACAAAAGATGCAACCCATGCCCTCACCTTGGCTGCACACCCCAATGGTCTGGCCTTTGCCTCCCTGCGTTCCCTTTAATCTGGCTGTCCCATGCCCGTCACACTCCAACAACCTGGGTTCTTTCAGCTTCTCCAACACACCAATCTCTTTTCCTTCCTCAGAACCTAGGCACCTTCTGTTTCCTTTCATGAAGATGCTTGACCTACAACTGAGTTCCTCTCATCTGTTTGGTCTCTACTCAAATGCTCCCTCCTCACAAGGAGATCAAACCAGTCAATCTTAAAGGAAATCAACCCTGAATATTCACTGGAAGGATTGATGTTGAAGCTGAAGCTCCAATACTTTGGCCACCTGATGCAAATATTTGAATCACAGGAAAAGACCCTGAGGCTGGAAAGGTTTGAGGGCAGGAGGAAAAGGGGGTGGCACAGGATGAAATGGTTTGATAGCATCACTGACTCAATGGACATGAATTTGAGCAAATTCTTGGAAGTAGTGAAGGATTGGAGAAGGCAATGGCACCCCACTCCAGTACTCTTGCCTGGAAAATCCTATGGACGGAGGAGCCTGGTAGGCTGCAGTCCATGGGGTCGCTAAGAGTCAGACACAACTGAGTGACTCCACTTTCACTTTTCACTTTCATGCATTGGAGAAGGAAATGGCAACCCACTCTAGTGTTCTTGCCTGGAGAATCCCAAAGACGGCAGAGCCTGGTGGGCTGCCGTCTCTGGGGTTGCACAGAGTCGGACATAACTGAAGCGACTTAGCAGCAGCAGCAGTGAAGGATAGGGGAGCCTGGCATGCTGCAGTTCATGAGGTCATTAAGAGTCATATATGACTTAATGACTCAACAACAGCAATAAGCAGTCAACTACCAATAATTACACCCCAACTGGGCCTCCTTCATTGCACATTCAAAGTGTGAAAGAATCAATTTTTTATTTTTGTCATGGCCTTATTTATGTCCATGTACCCATAAATAAGAACAAATAATAAATATTAAGAAGACGAAGAACAAAGGATAAGAATGAATAAGTAGAACAAATGTTGGAGACTTCTCTGGGTGTCCGATGGTTAGGACTCCATGCTTCTAATGTAGGGGACACAGGTTGGATCCCTGGTCAGGGAAGCAAGATCCCACAGATGACACCACATAGCCAAAAAACAAAACAAAACAAAAATTAATAAACTAATTTTGAAAAATAAAATGCATAAAAATGAATACATGTTGGCTGAGCCCTCATGATCTGCCAAGTTCTTCTCTAAACTCTTTCCACGTGTCACCTCCTTTCATTTCATCTTCCCAGCTAACGTGTACAGTCATCGCCATGGAGATAGGCACAGAGAGATTAAGCAACTTACATGCTAGTTGTGTGATGCACATATATGACAAAGGCTAAACCTGGGATTTAAGGCTAAACCAGGGATGTCTGGTTGCAAAACTTGTGCTCTTAACTTCCATGCTGAGCCACTTTTCAACCACAAATATCTCTATTTTTTTCAATTAAAATAAAATCACCTCCCCAAAGGGCTGTTAAAAAGTGACAAAGATCACAGGGGAATTTTGTTCAGTAGAACTCACCCAACCTCTCCCTTCGGGATCATCTCTTGTCTCTCCTTCCCCACGTCCCTGTAACAATCAACACACTGCCCTATCCTTTTAGAAGACACTCTATCCATAATCTCTCTTAGCAGCTGTAACTACATAAAGCTTATTTATACTCATGTCCTATGGCTAAAAGAGATCTTTAGGCAGCCCACAGCCCTGTCCAAAGAGTATATACATCACCAGGGGACAGGTTGTGAAATAGACTGAGTTGATTTAACAAGAAATGCCCATTATCCAAGAGCAAAGAAAACCCAAGGCCACCACTCTTCTCTCCCACCCTGGCTTCTATTTTCTTCTACCTCCAGCTCCATTCTAATTCTGTGCCTCCAATCCTAAATACATTAAAAACATAACCTATTCTATGTCTTAAAAAAAAAAAAAAAACAGGCTCAACTTAAGGTCAGCCTTTTCTGGTACACTGGTTCCTATTAAGGAAGGAATAGAAGGAGAGATTGCTTTTAAAAAGAGAGAGGCTGCTTTTAATGACAGTTTCCGAACAGTGGCCTTTTGTACTTGAACAGATTGATGATAAAGCTCACTGTCAACTGACAGTAACATCAATGTCACGGAACAAAGGGACAGACGTCCCTCGGTAAGGGGTCATCTCAGAGCCATTAAGCAGTGCGGGTCGGCTCTGCCATCTTGGGGGACAGTGACTCCTCAGGATTATGTGGCCGCTGACTTCCTCTGAGCCAAGTCAGGGGAATAAGGCAGAGTTGGGAATGAAAACTCTCTCTCTCTTTCACACACACTCTCTATCTGAAAGTAATTCAACACTGCCCAGCACTGAACAGCCTTGGTCCATGTTTGAATCTGACCTTTGTCGAGTCTTTGCCCCATTACTTTAGGCACATATCTTTGCTTTTGTGTGCTCCAGTGTTCTCATCTGTAATACAGATACTAATAGGGCTGTTCTGTTGACAAGATGAGGTAATTCATGCAAAGACTTTGGCAAGATGTCTAGATAGATGAACACTCAAATTTTATGGTGGCTGTTAATACTACTACTACAATTAGGACAGAACTGTACAATCCAAAGCATCAGCAAATTTCCCCTTGCTAACACTTTAGTGAAGGAGATGCGGCATCTGATAATTCTACTGTTTTAAAGGTGAGGCTCAGACAGGTGTTCTGATGGCTCCAGATCACCTAAGTAGCCAACTATCTATCAGAATCGAAACAAGAGAAGTGCCCATCTGACTCCAGATCATGGCTTGGTTCAATACTCTTACGTTACTCCTCAACCCATGGAAGACTGGGGGACTGTTATATGTCTGGAATGATCCTGGGGACAAGGGAATAAAGACCACTCACTGAGTTTCCCAAGACAGCCATAATTTCACACATTGTATTGGAGTGTTAGAGTGGCAACATCATATATCATCTAACCTGGATGTTTTTTGAGAGTGACAAGTGCTGTCCTGGACAGGATTCCAGGAGAAGACATAAACTAAGGCAGTACCAGACAGACTGGGACAAATGCTCTCTACCTGCTGTCCACATATAATTATATTAGTACAAATCCTGACTCTTCCTTCTATCATGGACTACGGCATCTAATATTTCATTTCCCAGCGTATTTTCTCATGTCCTCTCTGCTGGCGGGATCACCCCTCTTGCTTTTGGCCAATGACTTCAACCCATGATGTCATCACAGAGCTGGCAAGTACAATATCACTCTCCTCCCAAGCATCAAAGGTCCAGTGAAGGACAAGCTCAAAGCCAAGTCATTGGAGGTTATTTCCAGGGATTCTTCTGACCCACACTTTGGGGGAAGGCAGATATCATGATGCTCAAAAGATAAACTGTTGGATTTGCCTCCTCATTCTTTTTTGGGTGTTTAGGGGAAGTGTATCGTCTGACACTGCCCATCCACCAAGAGGCAAAGACAAGTGGAGATAAGAGGGGAGCACAAAAAGGGAATATCTTCTCAGTATTGGGCCACTGGCTTCAGCCCCAAATCTTAGGGTCCAGTCTCTGATACCTTCATTCCTGAATTCACTTATTAGACTTTGGTGGTGGTGGTGTTCAGTAGCTAAGTCATGTCCAACCCTTTGCAATCCCATGGACTGCAGTATGCCAGGCCTCCCTGCCACACATCATCGCTCTGAGTTTGCCCAAGTTCATGTCCCTTGAGTTGGTGTTGCTACCCAACCATCTCATCCTTTGCCACCCTCTTCTCCTTTTGCCTTCAGTCAGATGCTATCCAACCATCTCATCCTCCATGCCCTCTTCTCCATGTGCTTTCAATTAAACTTTGTAGGCTAACACAAAATCTTCCCAAATCCAGTATCTAATATAGTCTGAGGTCACTTAGATATCTGTACTTCCTTTTGTTAAAAGCAGCATGAAATAGGTTTCTATTGCTTGCAATCAAAATACTTCTAACTATACAGATACCAAAAATATGGATATGGAAAAGGACTTCTAAGAAAGATAAAATACTTCAGTAAAAGAAAATTTAGGAAGGAGAGAAGTCATGGTAAGCAGAATATTTTCATTAAAATAATCTTCTGAGTGGGCTTGGGAGAACTTAAACATTTGTCTAAGGAAAAAAGAAATTCCATGTCAAGAGGTCTGGTTGAAAGAAGAACATGAACATGGAAAGGCATTATGGGGTAGCAGCACTGACATCAATAAATTATGGTTCAAATGCCAGCTCCACTGCTGAGTTCTCAGTCAAGACACTTCAGCTTCTGAGCTTCTGTTTCTTCCTCCACAACATAAGGTTTTTGACAACTCTCGGAGTTGTTAAGAGAGTCATCATGAGCATACATAAAGTACCCACATGACTGTTAACATACAGACGGTTATTAAAAAGTAGTGATTATTATTTGTGTGTGGAGGGCAGCAAAGAGATCCAATTGTAAAAGAGCTGGGCTAGAGACTGTGTTATTCCTAGAGGTAGAAAGTACACTTTTGTTGTCTTTGGCCAGCTGTGGCCTGGACCAAGGTCTGGACTCTATGAAGTGTTTATTAAAAGTCAACAAATAGATAAATGAAAAATGAAATAATTGATGCATATACAAAGCCTTAGAAAGATCTCAAATAACCATAAAAGCCATCATCAATATCCTCAAAGTAAATGTATCTGGCGAGGTATTTAGTGTCTGATTAAAGAATCCTCACAGCAGTCGGAAGACTTAAAACCTGCAACATAGTACAAATAAGAAAAAAAAGTAAAGCAATCATTTTTGCTTATATTCATAAACCCATGTGACTGACTTACAAATAGAGAATAAGCAGAAAGAGACGCGTACGCCTACAGAACCAATGTATGGTTGGCAGTGGGAAGGTCAGGGGGAAGGGATAGTTATGGAGTTTGGGATGGACAGGTACTCATTGCTATAGTTAAAATGGATAACTAGCCAGGACCTACTGTAGAGTTCAGTGAACTCTGCTCAACGTTATCTGGCAGCCTGGATAGGAAGGGGGTTTGGGAAGAATGGATACATGTATACGTACGGCTGAGACTCTTTGCTGTTCACCCGAAACTATCACAACATGGTTTATTAATCAGCTATACCTCAACACAAAATAAAAAGGTTAAAAATAAACAAAAGCCAGCTGTTTAAAAAAAGAGAGAGGGGAAAATACGCATCGTTCATCCAATCATTCATTTATCTGTCAGTTCATTCACAGGCATTAGCTTCTGTTCTGATTCGGCAATGTTATGCACCCTAGGGACTCACAGATGAAGACACAGTTGCTGCCAGGGAACCCTCAAACAAGGGCATGAAGAAGACATATGAATGACTAACTTTGATCTAATATAATACATATCATTCTGTCAGAGGTATTAAAGGCTCCAGATCTCCTGAAAAATGAGCATTCACTTTAAAGAAGGAGACTGGAATACACCAAGACAGGCTGAGGAAAAAAAGTAACTCATGAAGGAGGAAACAGCATAGCACAGGCATAAAGTCATGAAGATACCTGTTGTCTTTGGGAAGGACAGTGAATTGTCTGATCTCTCTGGAACAGGCACACTTGAGGAGAGTAGGGGCGCTGAAACGTGAAGACGGGGTTGACCAGATATCCACAGGCCTTGACTACCAAGCTAAAACAAAGAGAGTTCACTCTGCAGAAGCTGACAGGCCACCAAAATGTTTGATAAAGAGTGTGACATAACCAGATGGGAGTCTTAGTGAAATAACTGAAAGGAGAGCAGAGAGCAGGTTAGAAAGGATGATGGCAAGACAGATATTATTCATTTTATATTGAAAAGTCAATTGCCAAAGATATTAGTAAGGATGAGTACATATATGGACACACTGGAAACTGAAAGAGAGAAGTCTACATAAGTCAGGGCTCTAAGGGACAAAGCGGAAGAAAACCCAACCCAAAGTGCATCAAGAGGGTTGGGAAGAAGGCGTTACTGTCCTATGTAATAACTGAAACACACGTGTCTGTATGATTTCATCCAGATTTTCTCGACATCCCTGTACCATCCTCATCATCATTTATATAACCATTCCCTTGTAAGGCAGTTAGATTATGTCCAGTTTGGGGAACTGGCAGCATCTCTCATCACGGTGCCATCTCCCATCCTCACAATTTCTAAATCAGACAAATCAAGGTGATTTGTCCAGAAAATTCTGAATCGTGTTTCAGTGGTCTGTCTAGACCAGGTACTCATCCCTGAGTCATTTTTGAGGCCAATGTGTGGGATGCCCTGATGGGTCGGGTCTGGATTATGTGCCATTTTGAATTTGAGGTGGGTTATACATGTTCTTTGAAACGTATACAATTATGACTCTTTTCACATTGATCAAACATTCAAACTGCAGTACAGTGATTAAAGATGAATAAAGTTGAAACTAAAAGGAGACCTGGGTTTAAAAGAAGGGACATGTGTTTATTATCTGGGTGAACTCTGGCAAATTATTTAACCCCCTCTGATTCTCTGATCCACAGTCTATAAAACAGATGCAACACTAATATGTAAATGAGAATTAGGCAGAATATTACATGTAAAGTGGAACTTATGAATATGTATGTGTGTGGGGGGGTATATCTGGAAATGGAATATATACTTGGAATCAAAGTATTTGGCTTTTAAAATCCCAAGTAATTCCAACTCTATATTTAAATGTGTGTATATGTATTTGTGTGTGTTTAGGAGCTCTAGTTCCTGGACATAATCTGGCTAGACTGGACATAATCTAGCTACCTTACAAGGGAATGGTTATATAAATAATGATGAACTCACACAATAAAATAATACATAAACCTTAAGCAGAATGCAATAGACCTATATAGGCCAACTGGAGGGCTGATGCTGAAGCTGAAACTCCAACACTTTGGCCACCTGATGCAAAGAACTGACTCATTGGAAAAGACTCTGATGCTGGGCAAGATTGAAGGCAGGAGGAGAAGGTGATGACAGAGGATAAGATGGTTAGATGTCATCACTGACTTGATGGACATGAGTCTGAGCAGGCTCTGAGAGTTGGTGATGGACAGGGAAGCCTGGCATGCTGCAGTCCATGGGGTCACAGAGTCAGACATGACTGAGCGACTGAACTGATACAAGCAGATACAGGAAGATCTTCATGATGCATCATTAAATACCAAGAGTAAGGTATAAAACAATGAGTAGAGTATACACTTATTTAAACAAACCATATATATGTGTGTGTGTGTTGTATATACACACATATATATCATATATGTATACACATATACATGTATACACACATACATGTATACACACATATACATCATTGTTCAGTCACTGAGTCGTGTCCAACTCTTTGTGACCCCATGGACTGCAGCACACCGGGTTTCCCTGCCCTCTACTGTCTCCCAGAGTTTGCACAAGTTCATGTCCATTGAGTCGATGATAAACATAAACATACACGCCTACATATGTATACACACACATATATTTCATTAAATCATATAGAAATATAAGCTATATATGTATGGTTTATATTCTTAAAAGCATTACTGTACTTTATGTACTAAGTACTATGTACTGATAATTATGCACATGTATAACATAATAAATATACAAATAAAGATGCACATATAAGAACTTTTATATGACTAGAACTTTCATGAAAAAATACATAAGAAGCCAAAAATGGTTGCTGAAGGTGACCTGGCCACCTGGAAAGAGACCTTAAATTTTATTCTATGTTTGAAATTCTTATTTTTTTTAAATGTCCATCTGTTTTATGGGTTCAGTTTTTAGAAACATGCTCTTCATATCACTCTACTGTGTTTGTTTCATTCTTTTAAGTATCGACATTTATTTATTTGGCTGTGCTAGGTCTTAATTGTGGCATGTGGGATCTTTAGCTGCAGCCCGCAAACTCTTAGCTGTGGCATGCGGGATGCAGTTCCCTGACCAGGGATTGAACCTGGACCCCCTGCATTGGGAGTGCAGAGTCGTAGCCACTGGACCACCAGGGAAATCCTTGAAATTCTTATCTTTGCAACCATGTGCAAAATATCATTCCATGCCTTTTTCCTAAACGTGATTTTCACTGACCTTTCCCAATGCATCTGCTGTTGTTTATCCTATCAGTGAAAACGCCCAGCAGAATTTCCATTCCTAATGGTGTTTGCGTGGGAATGGACCAGCTTTTTCAGACCACCATATTTACATGCAAGGGCCACTTTGGTGGAAACGATGCTAGCTGATGAAGAGGGTTTGTGCAAAAGTACCCACTGTGATTGAAACACTCATTTAATACATTTTAAGTGCCCGAAATGCTCAGCTTCCTTGATTGGTGTTGATTGTTTGCATTTGATTTATTTCCTCCGTATCAGTGTTCATTAAGTTACTTAAGTAATGGCCACCCTGTAGCTGTGTCTCTATTTAACTCCACATCTTTGGGAGCATTCTAATTCAGAGACTGTTCACTTCAGGAGCTGGGAATGTAGATTTGACCTCTGAAAGGTTGTGTATTCCTCATAGAAATTATTTACAAGGAAAATTATCTTTCAAAAAAAATTCACAGCAGTCTCCTCTGATTTTTTTTTCTATTTATAGCTTCTATTCTTGGCAGAAGTCTTATTATTTTTGACAATTCATTAACTACCACAGACACACTTATAAAGTGATGTTCAATGTTCACAACAGTGTGCTTGATCTTCCACATTTTAAAAATCTACTACCCGTGTGGACAGTAAGAGTTCTGCCAGCAACATTCTAATAGTCCTTATACAAGTTAAGTTCAATTGCTCTGTCATGTCCAACTCTCTGCAATCCCACAGACTGCAGCACGCCAAGCTTCTCTGTCCATCACCAACTCCTGGAGCTTACTCAAACTCATGTCCATTGAGTCGGTGATGCCATTCAATCATCTCATCCTCTTTTGTCCCCTTCTCCTCCTGACTTCAATCTTTCTCTTTCCCAGCATCAGGGTCTTTCTAATGAGTCAGTTCTTCGCATCAGGTGGCCAAAGGATTGAAGCTTCAGCTTCAGCATCAGTCCTTCCAGTGAATATTCAGGATTTCCTTTAGGATGGACTGGTTGGATCTCCTTGCAGTCCAAGGGACTCTCAAGATTCTTCTCCAACACCACAGTTCAAAAGCATCAATTCTTCGGTGCTCAGCTTTCTTTATAGTCCAACTCTCACATCCATACATGACCACTGGAAAAACCATAGCTTTGACTTGACAGACCTTGGTTGGTAAACTAATGTCCCTGCTTTTTAATACACAGTCTATGTTGGACATAGCTTTTCTTCCCAGGAGTAAGCGTCTTTTAATTTCATGGCTGTGGTCATCATCTGCAGTGATTTTGGTGCTAAACCCACTGTAAAAAAACAAAAGACACAGCTTCGCAGACGTGGCTTCACTGGACATACTGATAGTCCATAGTTTGAATGGAGATTTCCTTCTTGTGTTTTTTTTTTTTTTTTTTATCTGTCCCAGTGGAGGTGGGTATGGGGACTTCTCTTCATTCGTTGTTTGTATTCAGGCTGTTGAGATTTGCTTTTGCTTCCCAGGAGGACAAGCAGTGATGTCAGTTGCTGTCACACATTTACATCAAGAAGCTTCACTGTGGAAAGGGGAGGGTGGGTCAGGCAGGCGAGGGGGTCAGAAGGAGGGTCTTCTGTGCTGCGTAATCTAGGATAAGCATCAGGATGTGTGATGTCATGAGCACCAGGGACAGGCAGAGGGCCCTGGGAACACGGGGCATGAAAGTAAAACGAGAAAGAACAAGCCGCATTTGTCTGCATATTTTTGCCCACAAAAGCTGGGTGCTTCAAGAACGAGTAGGAGTTTGACCACTTGGAATGAAAGCCCAAATGAGACTGAGTTGTAAGTACACAGGACCCCGGTGCCCTGGCATGCGGAGCCCCTTCCTACAGCAGTGGGATTTTTAGCTGAAAAATCACAACAAGTGAAGTCACAGTAACTGAGGGGAACTTCAGGTGGTCTGGGCTTCCCAAGTGGTGCTAGCGGTCCAGCATCTGTCTGCCAGTGCAGGAAAAAAGAGATGTAAGAGACACTGTCCGATCCCTGGGTGAGGAAGATCCCCTGGAGGAGGGCATGGCAACCCACTTAAGCATTCTTGCCTGGAGAATCCCATGGACAGAGGAGCCTGGGGGGCTAAAGTCCGTAAGGTCGCAAAGAGCTGGACAGGATTAAAGCATACCAGCAGTCTAGCGAGGTTTACCTCGGGGGAAGGTCTGGGTTGAAGTTCTCTGTGCTCCTAGACAAAGTATGAGATCTAAAAGCTTGCCAGGTTGTCAAAGAGTGAGTTTGGGTCTTGAGGCTTGAGCGAGGGTTCTAAGGCTCCAGGAGGCGTAAGAAGGGGGAGCCTCACTCCAGTGTCCTGTGTGAAGCCACTCACCAGTCACATGGTTCTCCCGTCCCCACTTCAAGGCTGGAGCCCGTCCAGGGGTGGCAGCCAATGGTTACTTTGAGAGAAGCTGCAGAACCATCTTAGTAGACCCTGAGAAAACCAGCACCCACAGAGACCACTCATGGGCATATTTTTGTTACAAGTAGAAAAAATGTTTATTATTCCTATTTGCAGAAAGAAAAAAAATTTTTGAGTCAGGAGGAGAAGAGTAATTTATTCTTAACAGGTGGACTGCATAAATCTTTCTGCCATGGCACAGGCATTCATTATAATGAATGTGACACTTACGTGACAGGTATTTACTGAGTGTGTGCTCTCCCTAAGGCACTGTGCTCGGCGCTGTGGGGTCCAGAGAAATTACCCTGAAGCAGAGTTTACGGAGAATCTTAAGTTTGCCAGGGGAAACTGAATATCAAAGCGAAATACAGGATGACTGTGGAAACCAGTATGGAGGGTCCTTAAGAAACTAAACCTACAGCTACCATATGATCCAGCAATCGCACTCCTGGGTGTATATCTGGGGGGAAAAAAAAAAATGAACATTCTAATTCAGAAAGACATACACACTTCAGCGTGTACAGCAGCAGTATTTACCATAGCTAGGACATGGAAACCCCGAAGTGCCCATCAAAACGATTGCTTTGGAAGGTGTGGCATGTACACACACACACTCACACGCACACACACACACAGTGAAGATCCTGTGCACTGTAACTAAGGCCTGACGCAACCAAATAAATTAATTTAAAAAGAAAATAAAACAGCACTGTCCATTCTCTTTTTCACAAACTTCTTCCACAGGGAAAGCAAGGCGTACTTTGGTCCTCTAACACTGTAATTTCCTGAATCCCCCTTCTCAATACAACACCCTTCTGTTTTAGCAAGATAATAAAGAGTGAATACTTAACAAAATCTATAGGAAGATGTGTTTATACTAAAAACACCCTTGCCATTAAGATTTTAATGACTGTCATTATTATGGTTCAGGCAGAACAAAAGCAAAATCCCAAGCACTCTTTAGACATTTCACTTGGCTGAGGAATGCCCTGGATAAGTCATTCCTTTTGTATGTGTAACAGTTAGAGCCGAGTTTGCTTAGCGATAAAATGGTATGCAGTGACAGACACAGGGATTTGATGGCAACCCAGTCCAGTACTCTTGCCTGGAAAATCCAATGGACGGAGGAGCCTGGTAGGCTGCAGTCCATGGGGTCACTAAGAGTTGGACACGACTGAGCGACTTCCCTTTCAATTTTCACTTTCATGCATTGGAGAAGGAAATGGCAACCCACTCCAGTGTTCTTGCCTGGAGAATCCCGGGGATGGTAGAGCCTGGTGGGCTGCCATCTATGGGGTCGCACAGAGTCGGACACGACTGAAGCGACTTAGCAGCAGCAGCAGACATTACTCAGGAGCACATGTGTGTGTGTGTGTGTGTGTGTGTGTGTGTGAAGTTCTATGAAAATTTATCCTATGTGTAGATTCATGCCCCATATATGGATTCATGTAGCTGCAACCCAAACCAAGATGCAAGATATTCCTTCACCAGAAAGGAGGTCCCTGTCTCTACTCCTTTCCAACCGTCTTTTCCATCAGTGTCTTTTCCATAAGTTTATGAGGCCACCATCAACTCAGTCACTCAGGTAGAACATACTTACTCTTCAGATGGGCTTCCCTGGTGGCTCAGTGGTAAAGAACCCGCCTGCCAATGTAGGATACATGGGTTTGATTCCTGGGTCGGGAAGATCCCCTGGAGGAGGAAATGGCAACCCACTCCAGTATTCTTGCCTGGAGAATCCCATGGACAGAGGAGCCTGGCAGGCTCCACAAGGCCCTGCTGGCCACCTTAAGGCTCTCTGTCTCCTTCTGAAGAGCAAAGTGAACTCCGAAATCCTGAAGGCTATAGCACCGGGTGACATAACCAGATTACATGGTAGCCACATGGGAAACTTGGAACAAGTGGGGAGCAGGGGTAGGACTTCACTGCCACCACATATTCCAGGGGGGATAGCAGTTTGGTGCCAAATAGAAGTTGATGGAAAGAAGATGTTCTTTCAATCAACTCTTTTACTTTGTCTTCCCTCCAGTTTGAGCTTTCCCCAACTCGCCTTTGAAGCTGTGGCTAAAGGGACTTCTCTGAAATGCCGCTGACGTCATGTGAATGTAGGATAAAACCCAGATTCAACACGACCCATACTGTACTTCTTCATTTGGCCCACCCCTACTTTCCAGCCTCCCTCTGTCTCACCCTCTCCCCTGCCTCAACAAACTATGTGATTTTCCCTGGCAGGTCTAGATCAGGTCCCTGCACATGCCAAGCAAGCTCTGTAGAATTCAACAGACATGGTGCCCCTGGGTTTGTGCATCATGAATGCCCAGATCGAACTGAGATTTTTCAAAGCCCATTCCCTGTCGGTGATGAATATGCAGAAGTCCTACCCCATGGTTACTAGCATCTAACAGGTTGACCGGTCTCAGCTGCTTCATACCAATCCAGGAAGAAGTGACTCTGAACAAGACCCCAAAGTCACTGCATTAAGAAATTATTTTGGAAAAGGAGAGAGCACAGGATGGAGGGAAACGCAGAAGCACAAAGGCACGTGGATACATCACAGAGGGTGAACCTCAAATGGGTTTCGACCTGAGGACTCTGATCTCCCTCCTTTTGTTCCAGCTTCTAAAGCTGAGGTTATAGGAATGCTTTTCTGGATGCCTGCATAACAAGACAGCCAGTCTCAAAGGTAAAAAATATATATATATATATTCTTATTTTTGGCTGTGCTGGGTCTTTGTGACTGCATGGGCTTCTCTCTAGCTGCAATAATCAGGGTCTACTCTCCAGTTGCAGTGCTCAGGCTTCTCATGTCAGGGGCTTCTCTTGTGGAGCACGGGCTCCTCTTGTTGTGGAGCACAGGCTCTAGGGCTTGTAGGCTTCAGCAGCTGTGGCTCCCGGGCTTTAGTGCACAGGCTCAGTAGTTGTGGTGTGCGGGCTTTGTTGCTCTGCGGCACGTGGGATCTACCCCGCTCAGGGGTCAAACCCGTGTCTCCTGCATTGGCAGGTGGATTCTTTACCACTGAGCCACCAGGGAAGCCCTCAATAGAGATGTTTTTAAAACGGCTACTTAAGTGGCAAAGTGGGTAGAAACGATCACACACACACACACCAAAATTTCATGAAGATGAAATCCAGTGGTAAAATTATCAGGATTACCAGAAAGCTATTGTGTTGAGGGGTGGGGGGAGAGGAAAAAAAGCTAAAAAGCTCGACTCCCACTTTGGTCCCATCATTCAAAAGAACAAACACTTTATAATCCAGGGGAGACCTCCACTCATCTGAGAATGAGCTGCTGTCCTCCAGCCCTAAGTCCATAAATAGTCTTTGCACATTCTGTTCAGTGACACCAAACGGAGACAAGGTCCCTCCTGGCGTGACATTCCATCCGGCCAGCACTCTCACCACATTCTCGTCTCCTTGGGAAGCAAACCGCTTCTCTGCTGTTTCCCCACTGTGTCCAATTACACTGCTCCCTGGCTAAATGAGCTCTTAGGCATTCAATACATTTTTAAGGCAATGGATCAGCATGATTATTCTGGGAAACACAAAGCTCACGAAGGAATAGGGCAAATTACAAATTTCAGGAAATATTGGTCTTTGCACATTAATCACACTAATAATATTACAAATGAGAGACGTATAAATCCACTTCCCTCTGTGCATGACTTGCTTTGTTTGATCCCTCTGAAGCAAGTGAGCAGGGTATTGTTTCGATGTATTTAGTCCCCTTCTTGATTGTTTTCAATCACGGCTACGTGTTTAAAAATCAGAACAGAAAACTGGAAAGCTACACAATTTTTCCAATTAGCAGTCAAATCCATAGCAAACATCATGATGGAAAACGGGAGGGCTATCAGAGACTGCCAGATACACACCACACACCACACTAGTGTCTCATTCTAAGCCCAGGGCAGCCATCCCCAATTGACTACAGAATTCCAGCCTACAGAGATCAGAGGTGGCCTCAAACAAAGTACTTACCTACCAATTGGAATTGACTTCACTGTGACCCAGGTTTAAAGACAAAGCAAAGAAATTCTGGTGGGTGGAATGCCCTCCAAGGACACACAGTGAGCAAGAGTCAAAGCCAAGTGAAAAAAGTGAAAGTGTGAGTCACTTAGTTGAGCCGAAAACAACAGACCCCGTGGACTGTCGCCGGCCTCTGTCTATGGAATTCTCCAGGCAAGAACACTGGAGTGGGTAGCCATTCCCTTCTCTAGGGGATTTTCCCGACCCAGGGATCAAATCCTGCATTGCAGGCAGATTCTTTACCATCTGAGCTACTAGGGAAACCCAAGTCTGACTCTTTGTGACCCCATGGACTATACAGTCCATGGAGTTCTCCAGGCCAGAATACTGGAGTGGGTGGCCTTTCCCCTCTCTAGGGATCTTCCCAACCCAGGGATCGAAGCTAGGTCTCCTGCACTGCAGGTGGATTCTTTACCTGCTGAGCCATGAGGGAAACCCTCAAAGCCAAGAGGAGAAGTCAAGTCTTAATCTCCATCTAGTTCTCTTAAACTACACCTGTAACAGATACCCCCCTCGTCTATGTAGAGCACCTGGGCAGAATTCCTTCCATGTTTATGGGCTCTGCTAAGAATTCCATTTAAGGAAATGAGAAGAGCCATAGAGGAGTCTCATCAATGAGTTTGAGCATGGAAACCACCACTTACAACTTCACATTTCCACAACACAAACACACACACACACACACCCCACCCCACCCCACCACAGCACATCTCCATCTGCAAACCTGCTCTACCTTTTCTGCATGGCTGCATCCTTCCCAAGACTCACATTTCCATTTTAATTACTACTATTCCAAAATATCCTTCCACACCCACTTATCTAAACAGATGCTCCATTCATTGGTTTCTATCTTAATACTCTATGTTATGGTCACCATGGACTATGAGTGGTAGCTTGTATAACTATTCACTAGTTTTACCAGTTCACTATTCCTCCTCTCTGGACTGCATGCTCCAGGATGTCAGAGGACCACCTCTGCTTACTCTCCACCAACATTGGATGGAGGTCAGCACAGGACCACATCAGCGAATGAATGATAAACACCGTGCTTTCTAGAAGGAGCTCACCCTCACGTTTTTGTTCTGTCTCTTTGACCTATTCATGTCCACATCGAGGGATATCCTTGGGTAACACCTGCCAGAGGAGGGGGCTCGGGTGTGCAGTCCTTCCCTTCTGGTAGCACCTAAGATATTTGCTCCATCAAGCAAATAAAAGTCCCTTTCGATTGTTGAAGTAAAGAAAGTAAACACCTAAGCTCAGCTCTGTCATTAGACCTCCCTAAGCTTCCACCTACTTCTGTTAGCTAGTAGAAAGTGGTAAAGGGCTTCCCCGGTGGCTCAGACAGTAAAGAATCTGCCCGCAAATGCAGGAGACCCAGGTTCAATCCCTGGGTTGGGAAGGTTCCCTGGAGAAGGGAAATGGCTTACCCACTCCAGTGTTCTTATCTGGAGACTCCCATGGACAGGGGAGCCTGGCAGGCTACAGTCCATGGGGTCGCAAAGCACTGGACATGGCTGAGTGACTAACATTTTCACCTTTGGGTTAAGAAGAAAAGTTCTAGACTGGGGTAGCCTGAGCTTCAGTTCTGAGCTTTCCACCAAATGACAGTGCAATTAGGTCCATTTGTTTCAGCCTCAAAGCATGAAAATAATAAGAGTATTTTTCTGACACTGTTACAATTATTAAACAAGTTAATATACATAAAGTACCAGGTACCTAGTGAGTATTCAATAGGTATCAGTGACTATTGTTAATTTTTAAAGGTTAAAAAGATTCATTTCAATCACTAATTTATTGAGTTTATCTCCTCAGTGCTCCTAGCATTTTGTTTTTGCAAAGGGAAAAGCTATTTGAACACCATTATAAAGTCTTTTGTGGAGTGGATAGGGTAAAATATATTTATTATTATCTATAATTTCCTAGTATTATTTCCATCATATACATGTAATCTTGACTTAAAAGGAGATTCATAGTCAAGTGCACACTGAATAGAGGGGAAATTTTTGTTGTGTTAAACTACAAAAGCAGAATCATGTCTTTTGTTTTTCTTTAAAATAACGGATTTAGATCATATTCATAGGATCAAATAATACTCCAAAACATGCAATAGGCTACAGGCAATATCCAATCCAATGAAAATTTTCCACTTTTAATTTAAAGACCACCAACTTTAAAATGGATATATTCTATAATTAAAGCTATCCATTTTTTCAACACTGGAAGGATGTTTTCCCTCAGCATAATAATTACAAGAAAATCTTTCTGGTGTTTTTTGTTTTTTTTTTTTCCATGAAGTCTTGAAAATCTGGAAGGAAACCAATATTTACATTTGGGTTGGTATTTTGCATTAAATTCATACACATACTAAATTTCTTCTGGCTCTTCTACAGAAGAGTACGATTAGCTCACGCTCCATTTTCAGACATGCATAAAAAGCAAATAACAACTTATCTCTTTTTATGAGCTGCTCATAAAGCAAAATCCATTCTTGTCCATGTGACTTAACCCTTACAAGCACCAGAAGGAGCTGTCCCCTTGGTCTTATCTCCAGACACACAGAGCGAAAGGTAGGGTGGAGACAGTGAGACAATACATGAAGGGAAGTCCCTAAAGGCCAGCACCAGGAGAGCTGGGGTCTCTACATCTCGTGCATCCTAAGTGTTCTGGAATCACCAGAAAATATGGAGACCATCCAAGTGTTAGTCACTCAGTCACATGTGACTCTTTGCGACCCCAAGGACTGCAGCCCTCCAGGCTCCTCTGTCTGTGGAATTCTCCAGGCAAGAATAATGGAATTGCCTTCTCCAGGGGATCTTCCCAACCCAGGGGTTGAACCTGGGTCTCCTGCATTGCAGGCGGGTTCTTTATTGTCTGAGCCAAGAAAGGATTTTAGAATAACAGGAGAGCATGGAGACTATACAAGCCCATGTCTTTTCCTTGGAGAAAGAGCTTAGCTTCTGATTTTTGTTCTCTGTTTAGCAGCTAAGGCAACTCTGTGAGCTTTACAAATGGCCTCTTAGACTAGAGAATGACACTGTGGTCTCTGGGGTAAAAGGTAAGGAGATGTCATTTATCTCAACTACCTCTCAGAGGCTGACGCTTCAGCATAACCCGGCCTGTCACAAGGATGGGCCAAAGAGGCATCTATTGTGCATGTCACATCTCCCCATGCCCTGGAAGAGCTGTGGGGCAAAGATGTATACATCATTTAAAATAAATGCCAATCACTTTACCTCTGCTTGTATTAAGCAGACAGTCCAAAAGGTTTGTGTGCATGCATGACAAACACATTGGTGAAGGACTGTTACAACTGATAACCACACAGCTATTCTGTGTCAGAAGACACACAGACCTTTGGAGGTGGCTCCTGCAGCTACTCTTAAAAGAATTGAGTCTTTAATATTCCCATGCCCCTACCCAAAGTGGTCTCCTGCTTCATGGCCATGAGATGGCTGCTCCATTTTATGAATAAATACTCCTTCCAGGCAAGAAAAAGCATGAAGGAGAAAGGGAGGTGGCAAGGAGGCTCGCACCAGCTTGGTAAAGGTTCCCGCAGACTTTCCTGGAGAGGGAAATGGCAACCCACTTCAGTATTCTTGCCTGGAGAATCCCATGGGCAGAGGAGCCTGGTGGGCCACATCCATGGGGTTGCAAAGAGTTGGACACGTCTGAGCAACTAAACAACAACCCCAACCTGCAGACTTCACTTATGAACCACTGGCTCCATGGCCACCTCCAACTGCAAAACACCCTGGGAAACCCAAGTTTGTCACTGCTGTTTTGTCTTAAACAGAAACATTGTCATACGCAACCAAAGCAGAAAATTGGAGAATGCGCACGGCGAGAACAACGGTTCTCAAAACGTGGTCCCCAGACCAGCACCGTCAGCATCACCTGAGAATATTTGGAAAATTCAAATTCCAAAACTTCTGGCGCTGGGACTCTCCTGGCAGTCCAGTGGCTAAGACTCTGAGCTCCCAATGCAGGGGCCCAGGTTCCACCCCTGGTCAGGGGACTAGAACCCAGACGAAGCAACTAAAGATGCCACAGTGAAGAGCTAAGATCCCACGAGCCATAACTAAGACACAGCACCGCCAAATAAATGAACAAAGACAAATAAATATTAAAAGCTCTGGGGCTATGTTTTAAGAGAGCCTTCAGGGTATCTGGATTGACACAGGTTTGAGGAGGGCTGGGGTTCAACACTAAGAGTGTCCACAACAGACAGGCACAGGAGACAATAATAATATCATATGACTCTTTCAGTTGTTGAAATCTTGGAAGGATTATCTCATTCCCACATTAAAGATAAGAAAGGTGAAGGTGAAGACTCACAGCTGACAAGTGAACAGAAAATGATAACATTTCACCTTACACAAAGCACTTACGAGGTTAATGAAGACAATGCTCTTGGAGGCTAGCACTCTCAGTGAGTCATTCTTTAGACAGTTGAAAGTGGGGGCTGATGAAAGGAGAGTTTCCCACGTGGGTCAGTGGTAAAGAACCCGCCTGCCAATGCCAGAGACATGGGTTCAATCCCTGGGTCGGGAAGATCCCTGGGAGGAGAGCAAGGCAGCCCACTCCAGTATTCTTGCCTGGAGAATCCCATGGACAGAGGAGCCTGGCAGGCTAGTCCACGGGGTCACAAAGAGTCAGACACCACTGAAGTAACTTAGCAGGCACACACAGATGACCTTGGAAGATGCATTCCTTTCTGAACCTCAGTTTCAGTATGTATAGTAGAAAATACCTCAGAAGCTTCCTTTTACTGAGAATTTCTCTGAAATACTAAATTACATGAAGACTTTGCACTCTTTGGAAAGAAGAATTTACAGGAATTTAAGTCATTTTTAACATCCTCAGTATAACGATCACCCAATGATTCTAAGAATTTCAGAAAAAGATTGTATTAAGATCTCAAACGGTTAATTACTCCATAAAATATCCAAAGAGCATGGCCCATGTGTTTCAGTTAATTCCTCAAAGTCCTGCACATAAAATCACAAGACAAACTTGATCAGAAATGCAGTACCCTGGATTCATACCCGGCGATGCCTCCTAGGCTAATAAGAACTTTCGCTTTCTGACATTATCCGTTTTGCTAAAGCTGGTTATGATTCCCCACACATTACTTGAAAACCAATTTCATTCAAGACAAAAGAGTGTGAGCAGGGTATTACATTTTATGCCTAAATTATGCAAATTTGGTGGAGTTATATTGTATTGTGAGCAATTCCCTTTCTTCCAGTTTTCATTGTAGCATCAGTTAAAGTAAATTTCACTATCCTCATTTGCAAAAGGTGAATACTTTCTATTTTAACACCCTGGAGGGAAAGACTGACTTTTAATGAGCAGTTATCTAATATAAAAATCTCTTACATATATTACTGACATCACCCCAAGTATTAAATGTACATTCCAGATAGGGTTGATCTTGATTCAATTAATCCTTGGAGAAAGGGCTTCACAGCCAAGCTCTGTCTGTTGCAAAGACAAGCCAGGAGGTGAAATAGAGGAGATGTGGGTTGAGTTCCTATGGACCTCACACTGTAGCTGTTGGTACCAAGCTTTGGAACAAGCGCACTGTTTTTTTGTTTTTTGTTTGTTTCACCACACTCCCCTAGCTCAACAGCAGGCAATGGGGTTGTGTCCCATCCCTTCCATTTTTAAGATCCCTTCCAAAGTCTTCCACTTTCTGCCTCCCATAGCTCATCACTTCCCAGGAGGGAAGAGGCATGTGGAGGAGACTGGGGACAGGCCAGCCTTTCGGGAGTGGGAGACTCCTTTGCTTTTGGCCTCGCCATACATGGGATCCTAGTTCCCTGACTAGGGAATCAAATCCACCCCCACCCCCCAGTAGAAGCCCAGAGTCTTAACCATTAGACCACCAGAGAAGTCCCTGAGGTAGGAGACTCCTGATCACTCTTGTCCACTGACCAATGCTGTCATCTTCATGTACAAGCCACCATGCTGACCTTCACATCTCTTTTCGATGATAACTGGACCCAGCAGGTGAGTCATTTACGATTTCCTAGGGTGTAAGGACATCAGTTGCAGTGACTTTGAAGAATAGGGCTTTATTTTTCTCACGTAAGTCTAGCACTTTCCTTCTCCAAGTGTGGGCTGTAGACCAGAAGCATCAGCATTGTGTGAAATTTTGATTGGAACACAAAGTCTTACATCCCACCTCAGACCTACTAAACAAGAATCTCTGGAGCTAAGGACAAGCAACCTGTGCTTCAGTGAAAGCTTTCAAGTGATTCTTATGTGCACCAAGTTAGAGAAGATCTCATCTGGAAGAAGGTGGTTGCTGTGTCAGAGGTGGTATACCTGTGGTTCCCTTCGCATTTCCTCAAGGTCAGAGAATGACTGCCATAGCTCCAGTCATCAGTTCTCTGTTCTGGGCAGGGAGAAGGAGGAAAGGAAATGTTCAACCCTTCTCATCATGTTTTTTGTCTCCAGGAAGTTTTAAGAGAGTTGAGGGTAGAAAAAATATTGGCTTCTCAGCCTGTATAGAAGATGAAGTAGAAGAAGGTTGGAAATTTCAACTCGGTAACTTGCAGTTTTGCCACATGTGGGCAGCAAGAACTTGGGAGAGTTATTTTATAGCTTCCATATTGGTATTTTTAAAAGAAATATCTCTCACCTCTAAAACGTCCATATCCACCAGGATGTTCGGTCTGCTGTTTGGAACACAACTTGCTTGATCTCAGTATATCTTAAGTCAGTCCTTGCCTTTCACGATATACTCTTTTGTGCATCTTGAATTTGGTAACATATGCATGGAATTCCTTATTAGAAAGTCAAGAGGGAACATCAAAAGAGAAGGACCACTACTCCCATTATTACAGAGAATAAGGGAAGTAAATTAATTCTCATATATTCCATTTAAGCTCATACTAGTGAATAACAGAAAAATTTGGGGTGACACATTAGCACACAGACTGACACTGAGATTATATAATAAACCATCTTGGAAAACACACCCGTGTTTTCATTTTATTTGATGCAAGAAACCTTAAGTTGTGGCTCTCAAAGTATAATCTAGGCAGCTGAATTGTTTAAAACACAAGACAGATCTCTATTAAGAAAACAGACCCAGAGATTTAGTATATTCAAGTAACCTTACTGATAATCAGAGAAATTCAAATCAAACAGCAATGAAATAGTTCCTATTAGCAAAATGTTAATTATAATATCCACGATGGGGTGGGAAGTAGAAAAACTAGTAATTATATCCTTTGCTAGTGGTTTTATAAATTGGTATGAAAAGCAAGTTGGAAATATATATATATCAAGAGCCATATAAAATATTCCCTTTTCCATGATCCTGTAATTGCTTGTCTAGGAATCTGGTCTGAAGAAACGATCTTAAATAAAGGGGAAAATGTTCATTGGAACATTATTTAGAATAAAAACAGTAAAATATAATTCTCCCTAATAGAATAGCAATTCAACATTTTATAGTTTTATACAGACACACACACTCACACTCAAGGAAGTATTTGACAGCTTTTTAAAATTATGGTTAGAGAAACTAGACCACTAGGTACCTATGAGACAATATTTCATTTTTTAAAAAATTCATATTCATTGTGATAGAAGCCATATAAATTAAAGAATGCATGGAAAGGGATATACCACAAATTTAATGCTGATTGTATTATGGTAAATACTTTTCCTTTCTTCATAATTTTCCACTAGAGGGTGAGTAATAGTGCCATGTTATTTTTTCAGCAAAAAATGCATTTCTACTAAAAACACACTAGAAATCATTTTGAATCTCTTGGAAGAAATAGCTCTTTAAACGTAGTTTATGACTACAATAAAAGTCTTTGGGAAATTCTGATTGTGTTTTGGTTGATCAAAAGATCTCATCGGTTGAAAGAAAATGAACAATATGAATTACAAATGATCAAGGAATCACAAGTCAGTATAATCTACATGGTTAATGGACTCCAGGGGATAATGCAGATCAAGTTTAAGTCCATCTTCTATCTCTTTTCAGTCCCTCAAGAGTCAGCAGAGTGTTCTAAACCCAGCAGGTCCAGGTTAACTGAGTCTGAAAGAAAAAAGGAGTGGGCCTCACATCTGTGTTAGGGGTGGACAGTGAAAGAAGCAGCGCCGTTTCTTAGCACAATTCTTTTAGTCCTGGGAAGACAAGGGAAGAAATGCTCTTGAACTTGCACCAGTTAATTAGCACTTCAGGAAAGTAAACTAGGGAATTCTCTGGCAGTCCAGTGGTTAGGGACTTGGTGTTTTCCCTGCCGAGGGCCAAGGTTCAAATCCTGCTCTTGGAACTAAGATCCCACAAGCCACACAGCCACCCTCCCTATCCCCCCAAAAGAAAACTGAATATACGTATTATGTGTATAGAGACACAGGACAGACAGATGACAGATATATAAATACACTTATAGATACATATAGAAATATATAGACAGAAATATTTATAGGTAAATGTAGAGATAGGCTTCCCAATGAGTCAAATAAACCATGGGGAATCATTACTGAACCTGCCCATGGAAGACCAACCCTGCTAATCTCCTGCATCATTAAGGTCCCTTTAATCTTGCCGAACTCCCTTCTATTTAAATTGGGCCTAAGACACATTCTGGGCTTCCCAGGTGGCTCAGCAGTAAAGAATTCACCTGCCAATGTACGAGATGTGGGTTTGATCCCTGGGTGGGGAATATGCCCTGGAGAAGGAAATGGCAACCCACTCCAGTCTTCTCGCCTGGGAAATCCCATGGACAGAGGAGGCTGGCGGGATACAGTCCATGGGGTCACAAAAGAGTCAGACAGGATGCAGAGAGATATTATTGGGCACACATAATATTGGACACTAATTACACATTCAGGTTTTCTGCCAAGAGCTTTCCATGCATTATCATGATCCTTGATGAGGATTGATCTATCCTCATTTCTTAGATGAAGGAATTCAGAGGTCAAGAAATGATTTCAAGGCTACTATCACAACATTGTTAATCAGCTATACCCCAAAATAAAAAGCTAAAACAAATCATTCAAGGTTACTCCACAACATAGTTCTCATGTGAAGAGAACATCACTTGATCAACAGAATATAAAGCCCAAATGTGACCCACACACAATTTTACACAGGACAAGTAGCAGAGGCTTGTTCTGGACGCGCCAGAATCCTCCACCACAAATTGAGACTTTTGCTCTCAATTTAACATTTGATTTTCACCCCGCCCCCAATAAATGTGTACCTGCTTATACCACAGATGTGGTCCCTGAGTCACCAAACACCTCTCTTGGTATGGTTCAATGTTGACATATATAAATATAACTGACCTTTATGATCTTATCTTTTTATGTTTTCATGTCGAAAACCATGTCGTTAATACCAATTATGTGCCGCCCTTAAGAAAAAGTATAATTGGGACTTTTTTGCTTTTCTGCTTCAACTAATTCCACTTGGGACGTACTAATAATTTAACGGAGATCCTGGCTTTGGTATTAGCTGATGAAATAGCTAAAGAAGGATATTGGAAACCTTTGGAAATTTCAAGGGATGTTATTATTTAATTCCACTGCCAGAAATGTTCCATTTGGAACCAAAATATCCTGTATGCTGTGAACTAGACATAACAAAAGTGAGTTTTTCCTCTTAACAAGCCAAGTTAGCTAGCTAGTCGTACTCGTACTTATCTCAATGAACGAGTCTCGCATGCACCTGGCATGCTGATGAGGCATGGACGGGCATTTGGGTGGTTTTTTATTAATGGTTTGATTTCATTTATTTGAAGTTAGGTCAGTGATTGCCATAGACTCAAGGTGAGGACAGTTCATTAATAGCCAAGATCCTCAAACTCAGATTTAAGAGTGACAGAGGGCTTCCCTAGTGGCTCAATAGTAAAGAATCCACCTGCCAATGCGGGAGACGTGGGTTCGATCCCTGGTCCGGGAAGACTCCACATGCTGCAGAGCAACTAAGCCGGTGCACGACGACCTCTGAGTCTGAGCTGTAGAGCCTGGGAACCGAAACTACGGAAGCCCGCCCGCCCTAGGGCCTGTTCTTTGCAACAACAGAAGCCATCGCAATGAGAAGCCCAGGCACCACAATGAAGAGCAGCCCCCATTCACTGCACCTAGAGAAAAGCCCGAGCAGCAACGAAGACCCAGCTCAGCCATCAGTACATAAATAAAAATTACTCTAAAAAAAAAAGGTTGATAGAAATGCTATATATGTTGACTGAAGTGATGTTTACATGGCTGTATGTATTTGCCAAAACTTACTGAAAAGAAAACTTGTAAGTGAATATAAATTATACTTCAGTGAATCAGGTTTGCAAAAAGTATAAGAGACTCTATAAAGAATGGGGGACTGAAGGGGAAGATATCTCTGAGAAAATGATATATTAAAAGTGTATATAGAAAACCAATAAAAATGGTATAAATGCTAATCCTATTGTTGATGCTGCTATTTAGTCACTCAGTCGTGTCCGACTCTTTGAGACTCCATGGACTGTAGCCCACCAGGTTCCTCTGTCCATGGGATTCTCCAGGCAAGAATACTGGAATGGGTTGCCATTTCCTTCTCCAGGGGATTTTCCCCAATCAGGGATCAAACCCGGGTCTCCTGCTTTGGCAGATAAGTTCTTTACCATTGAGCCACTTGGGAAAAATAGCTATTCCCACAGCAAGAATCAAGCTAAAATTCCTCCAGCTCCATTTAAACCCTCCATAAGGAAATATACAACAAAGTTTAGAAGAAAGGATATACCCAGGAGAAAGAAGGATGAGGCAAAAGTGACTGAATTACCCTGAAAAAACAGAGAAGGAAGGCCAGTATCTTCTCTGTGTGGGTAAATGGAAAAGACACAGACGACAAGGTCAGAGAATTAGCCAGAGACTGGTCACTCATGCCTCTATAATACAGGGCCAAAGCTTGGAGTATATTTGAATTTTCAAGGTGGGGAGAGGTGTCACAGAGTGAAATGGATTGTATAATTTGTATTTTTAAACTTCACTCCCATGGGCATTTGTTAATATTATTCCACTGAAAATGCTTGTGGGTTCAACAAATGAGCTGAGAAAAATAACATATATTGGACCCACACTACTTGCACCAAGAGGAAGAACAGATTATGGTCACAGTTTCTTTCAGCACTGATGGTACAGCTTTTCACTCAGGCATTCCCTCAGCAGGTCTGTCAGATGCTCGTATAATAAACACTTCGCGCTCTGAAATAAGCAGGTTGCTTGGCCCTCGCTCACAGGCATGTGAGGTCTGGTGACGGGGTGGGTCTGCATCCACACTCAGCGGTACCCAGTAGTTTTGGAGGCAAGCATGCGGGAGGGGAGTCAAATCCAAAATCAATTCCTCACATCTCCCCTGATTTCCCTGATGATTTCTTCAACAACAGCTCAAAACTGGTGGTGCATTAGTCGCTAAGTCATGTCCGACTCTTTTAAGACCCCATGGCCTTCAGCCCGCCTGGCTTCTCTGTTCATGGGGTTTCCCAGGCAGGAATACTGCAGCAGGCTGCCATTTCCTTCTCCAGGGGACCTTCCCGGCTCAGGGATTGAACCAGCATCTCCTGCATTGCAGGCAGTCTCCTGCACTGCAAGATGGATTCTTTACCGACGAAGCCACCAGCTCAATCCTAGCTGACTCTGACTAATATTTAACTGTTTCACGAGCACGTTTTCTCAGTTCCGAGACAGCACAGAGACTGGAGGAAACATCAGTTTTATAAGTGCTTCCTCCACTTCCGAAAAGTCAAAATAAGGGAAATGGCATGCATACTCAAATACAGGAAATGGTGTAGTCGAGTTCACACCTCTTTGGCAACATTTTTGTTCATCGACACACCTCTGAAAGTGGGACATTCAATAAAATAACACTTTCTTTCGAGATTCAGAAGGATTCTATTAAAAAAAAAAAAAAAGAATCCCCCAAATGAATAGACGGAATGGTACCCTCATAACACAGAGGTGAAAATGACTGAAGCAAAAAGATATATCCCGCCAACCCATTAATCCAGCAAAGCTTTGTGTTAAGATGAGGCTATATCAGTACAGGTTACCTCAAGAGGACTTTCTTTTGAACTTGAACTGCCAAAATTCCAAGCAGACACCAAAGGCCTTCCATTTAAGTGGGCAAAAGGTGAGCAGTCAGAAGGAAAGTAGAAAGAACAGGAGACAAGGCTGGTTATCAAAGAAGGGCTTCCAAGGGAGAAAAAATAAAACAGAGTGGAATAGGGAAAGTTTTCAGAAAGTCAACATTCAAGGAAAGTCACATTTAAAAATATAAATCATTCACAGGCATTTATGTAGGAGAAAGAGAGCCTGCTTTCCAGTTTTCAAGCACCCTAGGAGCCTTTAGGAGATAAAGAGGCACAAACAGAAGCTGGATCAGAGATTATAACTGGGAGTGAGTAGCTGTTTAAGCTGGAAGAAGACCAAAAAAAGCCAAGGTTATAAAATTTAAGTTACTGTATTTTAAAATTTATTGTATTGAAGTATAGTTAATTTATAATGTTCTGTCTGGTTACTATTTGAATTTGTCAAATACTTGACTTTGACTCACTCAGAACTTTGAAAATGTAGCCCGTTGACATCCCTGTTGTTCAGTCGCTAAGCTGTGTCCAGCTCTTTTGCAACCCCATGGACTGTAATCCCTCCAGGCTCCTCTGTCCATGGGATTCTCCAGGTGAGAATACTGGAGTGGGTTGACATTTCCATCCCCAGAGGATCTTCCCAACCCAAGGATCAAATCTGCATAGGCAGGTGGATTCTTTACCACTAGGCCACCTGGGAAACCCCCATGCACATCCCTAGCAGAGGTTTATCAGGAAAAAAAAAAAGACTAAGGTAAATAAAACAGAAAACACTCTTGACTGGTACAGCCTCTCAGATGAAAAGATGGCACTGATGGGGTTGGAGGAGGTGGAGACTATCCATCAGAATCTGTTCTCTGAACAAATGGGATCACTTACACCTAGTTCCTATCAGGGACCAAGAGAGAAGATAAACACGTGAAAGATGTCATCTCTGCCTTCCAGATGCTTCAACCCTTTATGTTTTGGTTTTACAGTTTGAGAATCGTCCCTACTTTTCACCCTGCTGTGATCACCTTATGAATCTCAATAACAGGAAGTTGAGCAAGTGGCTTCATCTTGGGTTGTACAGGCGGTCGTTGATTGGAATATTTATGTAGCCCTTTCTGCATGCAAGAAAGCATGCCAGGTTGAATGAGGCAGGACACTTGCTTTCAAGGAGCTTGTCTGCTCCTGGAAAATGAGATGTGCCCACATGATCATCAGACAGGATAAACAGTCCATAAGGAGGGAGGGACAAAAATGTGCTATGCGAAATCTGGAGGAGGAGGAAAAAAAAATACCTTCCAGTTGAAGGACAAGAAAGAGACTTTAAGGAGGAGATAGCATCTTAAAGGAAAGAAAGGAATGGAATGTTTTCCATCGTTTGTTTACAACTTCATGCTTCACGCATAAGGGTTGGGAGAGAGTTCATGGTCAAGTAAATAAATTTAGAAAAGGATTCACTCAATCACTATCACTTCATCTCTATCATTTATCACTTTGTCTCACACTCTTGGAGATTGCTAATGCATATTCTCATTACAAAAGATTCTGAGGAATAAACCATAGAGACAGGGGTGTGCGGAAGAGGGAGAGGGAGAGGGAGAAAACAGCACTGAGACATGGAATAGCTGACGACGAGGAGGAGCTCGGTCCACTTGAGAAGCGACACCACCATGGTTAGTGCTGTACGATGAACAAGCAAGGAAATGGGTGGTGAAGAGTCTGAGAGATGGTTGGAACATATGCTTAGAGTAATGATTCTCCTCCAGGGGTGATTCAGCCTCCCAGGGGACAGCTGGCAATAACCAGAGACACCTGGATGATCACAACTAGGGGAATGGATGCCGGCGGCATCCAGTGGATAAACAGCAGGTATGCTGCTGAAGATCCTCTAACGCACAGGATCCTGACCTGTGCTCCCCTGACCACTAACAAAGAATCATCCAGCCCAAAATGTCAACAGTGCTGAGGCTGGGAAGCTCTGGCCTCAGAGTGGGAAAAGTTTAGCACAGTCGGCAAAGGGGTAGGGAGAGCCCAGCATCAGTGAGACTGACACACGAGCACAGAAGGGCCTTCCCGTGGGTCCGGCTCCACTAACAAGCAAAGGATTCCACCATCTGATATCACTTCCTGTATCCATCCAGTTGAAAGGAGAGCATAGTCCATCATCCCTGAGGTTCATAAATAGTTTAGATATGTGTTATAGACAATTGTCAGGATGTACACGATTCCACTGGATCAGCTTCCCTGGTGGCTCAGATGGTAAAGAATCTGCCTGCAAAGTGAGAGACCCGGATTCGACCCCTGGGTTGGGAGTTTCCCCTGGAGAAGGGAATGGCTACCCACTCCAGTATTCTTGCCTGGAGAAATCCCCACGGACAGAGGAGCCTGGTGGGTTACAGTCCATGGGGTTCCAGAGTTGGACACGACTGAGCAACACACACACACACACACACACACACACACACACATACAACTCCACAGCAATGACTGACAACTTAGGCGCACACCCAGCAATGGCTGGTACCATCACCACCAGCCGTGTTCAAACACCAGATCTGCAAAAGGTTCTACCACAGGAGTTCAAGTGCAGCTAAGGTGGCTGCCTAGGAAGATGTTGACCACACAGACTGTAAATCTGAACCCTGTAGCCAAAACAGGGCTGGGGGGAGCATCAGAGATCTCACTTACCCACTGGAGTCACCAAGACAATGCAATCAAAACACAGTACCTGAGAGCATTTTATCAGAAAACCTAGAGACAAATGATTGAAGGCTTAAGAAAGTGCTGATTAGCTGTTTACAATGGCCAAGACATGGGAGCAACCTACAAGTCCATGGGCAGATGAATGGGAAAAGAAGATTTGGTACATATATACACAATGGAGTATTACTCAGCCATTAAAGAGACTGAAATAATGCCATTTGCAGCAACATGGATGCACCTGGAGATTATCATGCGAAGTGAAATAAGTCAGAGGTCAAATATCGAATGATATTATGAATATGCAGCATTGAAAAATAATGATACATTACTATTATTATTATTGAATATAATAAGCTTGTATTCAAAACAGAAATAGACTCAGATAACAAACTTAGGGTTGGCAAAGGGGAAAACTGCGGGGGAGGGATAAATTGAGAGCTTGGGATGAACAGACACACACTACGGTTATTTAAAGTAGATGACCCACAAGGACCTACTATACAGCCTGGGGAACTAGGTTCAATATTCTGCAACAAACTAAATGGGAAAAGAATTTGAAAAAGAATAGATACATGTTTATGTGTAATGGAATCACCTTGCTGTATACCTGAAACTAACACATTGTTAATAGACTATATATAAAAATTTTTAGAAACAGCTGATTAAGCTACCCTTTCTCCCTCAAAAAGACACATTGCATAATAAAAGAGAAAAATCAATATACACAGTTTTCTGTCTTTAAATGCAAAAACACAGTAATAAAGAGAAATTACAGCCAGTGACCAGACTTACATTTGGAAGATTACAGTTCAAAATGAGGTACTTTTTGACTCATCAGAGGAGACCAACCTTTTACAAGGCGGCAAGGTCATCCCATGAGGTTGCCTTCAGCTGACCACAGCGGTGAATATAAAATTAGCATATTTCACTCTTAACAGGAAAGGCCTTTCAGGTCTGCTTCATTATGTGAAACGATTATTCTAAGTAGGTTGCTCTTCAATTCTCCATTAATAACAGAGGAGTTTCTTTACTATTGGCCTTTTTTTTTCCAGCTTGAAAATATAGTACATGCTTCTTCGGAGAAGGGGGGAGAAGGTTTAAAAATGTCTTCTATGTAAAAATTTTCACTTATAAAAACCCAATAAATCACTTGGTTATCATAGTGGTGAGTATTTTTTTTTAAATGCCTACACACACAAACACCTCTATATATCTGTGTAATTCTGAATACTGTGTAGTATATAACTTGAATATTTTTAGAATGCATACCCTGCTATATATTCTGGAAGACAGGAAATCTGCACCTATGTCAGCTTGTTTTGAGAGAGAACGAGATCACTCTATTGCTACAGTCACTGTGGTTCAAGTTTTCTGTCACTTGCAGCTAAAACCATTTCGAACAAATATAGACGCTCAACTGTTGCTAGTGTCGATCCCATGCAAACAGAATTCGGCATGTTCCCCAAGTATGCCAACGCCACAGACACTTCCCTGAAGGAAGAGTCTAGGATCTTCCTTGACCTGTTATAAAAACATGTTTTGTTGTTGTTTAGTCACTAAGTCGTGTCCGACTCTTTGTGATCCCATGGACTTCGGAAGGGCACTCTCCATCTCCCAGATCAGATCAGATCAGTCACTCAGTCGTGTCTGACTCTTTGTGACCCCATGAATCGCAGCACACCAGGCCTCCCTGTCCAACACCAACTCCTGGAGTTCACTCAGACTCACGTCCATCGAGTCAGTAATGCCATCCAGCCATCTCATCCTCTGTCGTCCCCTTCTCCTCTTGCCCCCAATCCCTCCCAGCATCAGAATCTTTTCCAATGAGTCAACTCTTTGCATGAAGTGGCCAAAGTACTGGAGCTTCAGCTTTAGCATCATTCCTTCCAAAGAAATCCCAGGGCTGATCTCCTTCAGAATGGACTGGTTGGATCTCCGTGCAGTCCAAGGGACTCTCAAGAGTCTTCTCCAACACCACAGTTCAAAAGCATCAATTCTTTGGTGCTCAGCCTTCTTCACAGTCCAACTCTCACATCCATACATGACCACAGGAAAAACCATAGCCTTGACTAGACGAACCTTTGTTGGCAAAGTAATGTCTCTGCTTTTGAATATGTTATCTAGTTTGGTCATAACTTTCCTTCCAAGGAGTAAGCGTCTTTTAATTTCATGGCTGCAGTCATCATCTGCAGTGATTTTGGAGCCCCCAAAAATAAAGTCTGACACTGTTTCCACTGTTTCCCCATCTATTTCCCATGAAGTGGTGGGACTGGATGCCATGATCTTCGTTTTCTGAATGTTGAGCTTTAAGCCAACTTTTTCACTCTCCTCTTTCACTTTCATCAAGAGGCTTTTGAGTTCCTCTTCACTTTCTGCCATAAGGGTGGTGTCATCTGCATATCTGAGGTTATTGATATTTCTCCCAGCAATCTTGATTCCAGCTTGTGTCTCTTCCAGTCCAGCGTTTCTCATGATGTACTCTGCATATAAGTTAAATAAACAGGGTGACAATATACAGCCTTGACAAACTCCTTTTCCTATTTGGAACCAGTCTGTTGTTCCATGTCCAGTTCTAACTGTTGCTTCCTGACCTGCATACAAATTTCTCAAGAGGCAGATCAGGTGGTCTGGTATTCCCATCTCTTGAAGAATTTTCCACAGTTTATTGTGATCCATACAGTCAAAGGCTTTGGCATAGTCAATAAAGCAGAAATAGATGTTTTTCTGGAACTCTCTTGATTTTTCTATGATCCAGCGGTTGTTGGCAATTTGATCTCTGGTTCCTCTGACTTTTCTAAAACCAGCTTGAACATCAGGAAGTTCACGGTTCACATATTGCTGAAGCCTGGCTTGGAGAATTTTGAGCGTTACTTTACTTCATGTCCAGTGAGTTGGGGATGCTGCCTAACCATCTCATCTTCTGCCAACCCTTCTCCTTCTGCCTTCACTCTTTCCCAGCATCAGAGTCTTTTCCAATGAGTCAACTCTTTGTATCACGTGGCCAAAGAATGGGAGCTTCAGCATTAGTCCTTCCAATCAACAATCAGTGTTGATTTCCTTTAGGAGTGACTGGTTTGGTCCCCTTGCTATCCACAGGACTCTCAAGAGTCTTCTCCAGCACCACATTTCGAAAGCATCAATTCTTCAGCTCTCAGCCTTCTCTATGGTCCAACTCTCCCATGCATACGTGACTACTGGAAAAATCATCGCTTTCATTTTATGGACCTTTGTCAACAAAGGGTTGTCTCTTTTTACTATGCTGTCGAGGTTCACCCTGGTGTCAGCTATGTCTTTTTCAGAGTCAAAACCAAAGCAGTGATTGTCCCTCCCCCCCACCACCACTTGGTTCCCTCTATCCTGCAGCTGTACCAATCTCAGCTGTTGAGCTGGAATACAAAACTTACTGAAAGGAAAAAAAAAAAAGTAGGCTTTGTGTTATCCTATGAGAAGGTCACACTGTGAGGCTGACCCAGTCCCACTGGAGCAGCTACACACTGATAGGGTTCACAGCAGGCTGCCCCAATTATATGGCAAGTTGGCACAAAGGAATTTAAGCAATGGAGTGGCATCCCTGGTGGCTCAGGCTGTAAAGAATCTGCCTGCAAAGCAGGAGACACAGGTTCAATCCTTAAGTCAGGAAGATCCACTGGAGAAGGAAATGGCTACCTTTCTTGAGTATTCTTGCCTGGAGAGTGCCACGGACAGAGTAGCCTGATGGGCTACACAGTTCAAGGGGTCGCAAAGAGTCTAACATGTCTGAGCGACTGACACACACACAAGAATGAGCAGAAGAGACTTCCTAGCCTTCTCCTGAACCAGGTCATCAAACTCTCCCATGAGAGATGCCCTCCCAAATTCCAAGGGAAGAAGCCGCCTTTTCTCCAAAGACAAAGGGATACAGAGAGGAATCGATGAGAACAGGCTGGGTTCCCCTCAGTTTACAACACTCAGCTCCCAACTCATCTGTCCTTGACTTTCCATCCTCCTTCAAACCTAATGTAAAAAGGCTCAGGTATAACCATGCCTCCGGGTCTTCATTTCCTTATGAAGGCTTAAAAGCCACATGAAACTTACTATTCAGTGTATCGAAACGCTTGTCTCTCGTTAGTCTGTCTATTGGGACATCTGAGAACTTAGAAGGGTAGCAGAAAAAGGTATTTCCCATTCTCTGCAACACTTAACTTGAGGATGATCCAGGGTTGAAAAGTTTGTGCCCCCACGATTAAGAATCGAGAATTATTATTAGACCTTTTTAAAATTTCTGACTTTGCAGCATTTCTCTCTGGAGAAGGAAAACAAATTTTAATAATGTATACATTGTTTAAAAAAAAAAAACAAAACTCAAAGGGACAGATACATGAGTTCTTGCCATCAAGAACAGCAGGTGTGCTGGCTCTTATGGGAGGCGTGTAAATATGAATCGGTAAGGACCAAGCAAGAATTAGGTGATATAAATTAGGAGCTTGGGGTTAACAGATTCACACTATGACACATAAAATAGATAAACAACAAGGTCCTACTGTGTAGCACAGGGAACTATATTCAATATCTTATAATAAACTATAATGGAAAAGAATCTGAAAAAGAATGTATATGAAAACTGAATCACTTTGCTGTATACATGAAACTAACACAATGCTGTAAACCAAATATACACTGAAATATTTACAAATGGTATGGTATGAGTCTGAGTTTGCTTCAAAATGAAATTGGGTGGACAGAGAGCAGGGGCTAGAAATCAAACAGCATTGATCATGAATTGATAATTGTTGAATATGAGGATCTATATATTCTTCTGTTGACTTTTATATATATTTGAAAATTCACAAATAAGACATTTATCAAAACTTTAAAATTTTTTTAAAGTGTTGGAGATTCCTATACTAATAGTCATATTTAGGGAGATATCTCTAGCCAGATTTCTAAAGATTTACTAGAGATATATTTATTTTCAGAGCTTTCAGTTTTTTAATTTCAAGTGCTTAACATATAACCAATTTGCACCAGATGGTTCCATTGTCATTATTTATCTAAAGTAGTAATACTGATATTTAACTACTATTGCTGGAGGGAGATTATAGCACTGCTGGAATTTGAAGTTTCAGTACTGAATATTTTACTATTTTAGAAAATGGCTAGTATTTCAAATGATTGTTCAAATCTCTGCTTCTCAGGAAATTCATACTTGGCTTCCTCAGTCAATTCTTTGGGGCTGTCTATTTTTGTAAAGTTATTGGGAAAGCCATTTGGTGACTATTAAAAACCACTGACTAGAGCTACGAATGAATTTTTATAGGCTTTTATAATATGAGAGGAGTTTGTTTGCTTAGCATATTGAAATACACTGGAAAAAATTATTCCAAAAAAAGAATTAGGCGATGGAGCTAATAAGAACTGGAGCACATGAGGCTAGAGAGTATCCTACTCGGTGAAGTAAGTCAGAAACTGAACGGCAAAGAGCATATGATGCCACTTACATGTGGGAGATAGCAACACAGATGGGCCGATCCGGGCGACAAAAACAGACCCACGGGCATAGAGAACTGGCTTGTGGTTGTCAGCGGGGAGAGCGGGTAGGGGTGGGGTGGATTGGGAGTTTGGCACCAGCAGATGTGAAGTATTATGTATGGGATGGACAGACTCCAAGGTCCTACTGTATTGCTCAGGGAACTACGTTCATTATCCAGTGATAAACCACAGTGGAATATGAAACAGAACATATATTGTGTATAACTGTGTCACTCTGATCTACAGCAGTAATTGACACAACACTGTAATTCAGCTATACTTGAATAAAAAATAAATTTAAAACAACGAACGGAGCACAGAGTTCCACACCAGGCGTCCACAGACGCCCTCCACCCTACTGTCAGATGAGCAGCTAGAACACCCGTCTCAGCTGGGAGGACCTGAGACATCGTTGGGTTGAGAATAATGAATCATCCACGCCTTGCTCCTCGCTTCCACGCCCAGCTTGCTTGATAGTTGGGAAGATCTCAGTAGCAAAGTGGGTTGAGCCTTAGGGCAGTAGCAGGTCAGGACCTCAGTACGGGTGGATGCACCCTATACACCTACATGCTCTGAGTTCTCAACGCTCAATAACATCTGACTTTACCCGCAAATGGCTTCCATTTCCTTCCCTCTCATCTCAGAATGGAACAAGCATTAATAGGACTTCCCTGGTGGCCCAGTGGTTAAGACTTCGCCTTCCAATGCAGTGGGTGAGGGGTCGACCCTTGGTCGGGGAGCAAAGATCCCACATGCCTCACAGTCGAAAAACCAAAACATTAAACAGAAGCAATATTGTACCACATTCAATACAGACTTTAAAATAGTCCACATCATTAAAAAAAAAAAAAAAAAACTTAAAAAAACCCAGAAAGGTACACATCCTAGATGAGACAGCAGTAGGTTCAAACTAAGAAAACAGACCTACTGATGGGAAGTCTGGGAGCGATTTGCATTGTTTAAGCCCTTGCTAAAGTTTCTTTATAAGCAAGCAAGGGTCCCTACTGATGTGAAGGAAGCACACAGAACCAGGGGAGTATCAGGCACACCTCAAGGGTCCACAGAGCGGGGAGACCTTGTGAATTCTGAGGAAGAATGTTAAATATTATTATGGTGGTTTGGTGGTTTAGTCACTAAGTTGTGTCCCACTCTGTGCGACCCCATGGACTGTGGCCTACTAGGCTTCTCTGTCCATGGGATTCTCCAGGCAAGAATACTTCAGTGGTTGCCATTTCCTTCTCCAGGGGATCTTCTCGACGCAGGAATCAAACCCAGGTCTCCTGCACTGCAGACAGATTCTTTACTGACTGAGCTATGAGGCAAGCCCCAAATATTATGATACATTATATGTTATTATCTATTATTTAGTTTCTGTGAGCTGAAACAAAAGAAATCATTGCACTTCCAATATACATATTACTCAGTGAGAGATTAAACACTACAAAATTCCTCTAAGATGAAGAAAAAATATTATGAAGTGAACTAAGAATTCAGACTCAGGTTTTCAAACATCATCTCTATCATCCTGTTTCTATAATCTATAATCCAATGTGCAGAGCACTCTGGTTCAATGAGGGAAATAATTATGTCAATATATGGCATTCTACTTCTTAAGGATGTTTTCACCCCAAGAGAACAATTTTAGAAACTTGAATCACCTTGAACCATCTTTTTTTCCTCAACCCTCTCTTAACTACCTCCTCCAGAAAAAAAAAAAAAAGAGGAAAAAAAAAGTCAAAAACACAAAAACCTTGATTTTCATCCTTCCAGGTAACATCTCCTGTCAAATGGATTGCCTCTCCCTAATCTTGTCATTTACCTTCCGAATTATGCAGAGATAAATGAGTGCAGCAACCTTTCGGCTGCTAGATAATTTTATCAGCCTCATTTATGGCTTTCTATAGATTACATTAGCTGCCATTTCTCGGGAGATGAAAGATAAAGTGTGCCTTATGCAAAATGCTCCACTGAACCATGGGAGCCTTGGAAGCCACTAACAGCATTAGAAGGCTGAAGGGAAAAGGTGAGGATATTCAATAATCCATCAACAGCAGGGTTAACGTTGACGACTGTCACAGGCACCTCGAGCCAGAAACCTGTGTGGCAGGTGTGTGCTGAGCCATAGTTAAAATCTGTCTTGGCAAAACTTCCAAGCATCTCCAAACAGAACTTGAGACAGAGCTGTGTACCTTCTGATCTTTTCTAAGCAAATGCACCCCCTTAGAAAAAGTAGTTCTTTGATGACATTTCTATTCACTATTAGAAGAGTTAAGTATATTAAAAAAAAAAAAAATGTCCTCACCTGTACTATGGATGGAAAACAAAAAAAAAAAGACCATGTGCTTAAAAATGTATGTTGTTCTTGAAGGGAACATTGGGGTAGGGGAGAGAAAATTTTCCCTTTATACAATACAAAATAACAAACTGAAAGTGTTAGTTGCTCAGCTGTGTCCAACTCTTTGAGACCCCATAAACTATAGCCAGCCAGGCTCTTCTGTCCATGGAATTCACCAGGAGAGAACATTGGAGTGGATAGCCACTCCCTTCTTTAGGGGATCTTCTCCAAGTAATCGAACTCGCATCTCCTGCATTGCAGATGGATTCCTCACCGTCTGAGCCACTAGGGAATACATTAAATGAATGAGACTTGGCCACTGAAATCTCTGTTAGCTTAAAAGCTCACAGTAGCCTTTACCTAAGTGGCTACGTTGGACAAAACTCATCAAAATATACCCCTAGAATGAATGCATATTATGGAATATAAATTGTACCTTGAATTGAAATTGACATTGCACTGTACTTACTTAAAACATTACCAATGGGAAAATCTGGGTGACGAGTAAGTGGCAACCCTTGCATTAACTCTGAAGCTTCTTGTGAGTCCCTAAATGATCTCAAAATAAAAAGTTAACAACAACAACAAAATATTGTGGCTGAAATTGAGGGAAGGTTTAAGAATGCATTCCAAAAAATAGTGAGTATCTAATATTGTCAACTCCTAGAGATAAATCAGAGAGTAAGACAGATAATACCTCTGTGCCCTGCCCCCACTTCCCCCAGCCCCAAGGTCCCTTGTTCTCGTGAGGAAAGCAGAGGAAAAAAAAGAGTGAAAATGAGTACATAAAACAGAATGCATTCTAACAAGAATGAAGAAAGCAGTAATCAAGCTGAGATGGAGAAAAATCAGGTCAGAGCAGGAGGTCATAGGGAAGGACCTTTTGAAGACTGACATTTTCAGAGATCTGTTAAAGGGGACTAGCTTGGCAAAGAGTGCAGGAAGGAGCCATCCAGGGAGGAGCAGCAGCTTGCCCATTGTCCTGGCAAGCCATGGAAAGGAGCTTGGCTTGCTCAGGAACTGCAAGGGAGCCAGTGGGGCTGGAGTAAAGGAAGCCAGCAAAGAGGGGCAAAGAGGAGGTGGACGTGCTAAGCGGAAGTGTCCCAAGGTGGATCTGATCCAAGACTTCAAAGAGAAATACCAACTTGGTCAATATCTGCGTATTGTCAAGATTTATCTTCAATTTTCCTTTCTTCTTTTTAAATGTGCTTATTTTTATTTGGAGTATAATTGCTTTACAATGCTGTGTTCATTTCTGCTGTACAACACTGTCAATCAGCTATATGTATATAAACATCCCCTGCCTCTTAAGCCTCCCTCACACCCCTCGAAGTCACCACAGAGCACTGAGTTGAGCTCCCTGTGTTATACAGCAGCTTCTGACTAGCTGGCTATTAGACACATGGTAGTGCATATATCGGAAAAGGCAATGGCACCCCACTCCAGTACTCTTGCCTGGAAAATCCATGGACGGAGGAGCCTGGTAGGCTGCAGTCCATGGGGTCGCTAAGAGTCAGACACGACTGAGCGACTTCACTTTCACTTTTCTCTTTCATGCATTGGAGAAGGAAATGGCAACCCACTCCAGTGTTCTTGCCTGGAGAATCCCAGGGACAGGGGCCTGGTGGGCTTCCGTCTATGGGGTCGCACAGAGTCGGACACGACTGAAGCGACTTAGCAGCAGCAGCAGCAGTGCATATATGGGGTTTCCCTGGTGGCTCAAACAGTACAGAATCTGCCTGCACTACAGGAGACCTGGGTCTGATCCCTGAGTCGAGAAGGTCCCCTGGAGGAGGGAATGGCTACCCACTCCAGTATTCTTGCCTGGAAAGTTCCATGGACAGTCCATGGGATCACAAAGAGTCGGACACGACCGAGTGACCAACACTTTCAGTGAATATACATCAACACTACTCTCTCAATCCATCCCACCCTCTGCTTCCCCACCGGGTCCCTGAGCTGGTTCTCTATTCTTCCATCTCTATTCCTGCGCTGCAAATAGGTTCATCAGGACCATTTTTCTAGATTTCACATACCTGTGTTAATATGTATTTCTTTTTCTCTTTCTGATTTACTTCACTCTGTATGACAGACTCTAGCTTCATCCACATTGCTACAGATGGTCCAATTCCGTTCCTCTTCATGGCTGAGTGACTGGCCATTCCACTTTCTGTTGTTTAGGTTACCCCAGACGGTACTCTCCATGCCTGTGACAGAAGCCTGCTATTCGCAGGTGAATTGGCTACAGGCAACAAATAATCTGTGGATTCCAGGTATGTCTGTCACATTGTCAAAGGCCAGGATGATGGCTTAGGCCCATCTTCAAAGATAACTGCAGAATATTTTTTAATACTCATCACTGTCTTCTTAAACCCAAAGTGGTAGGCAGCAAAAACTCTAGAAACAGTATAACCAAAGCATGCTAGTTTCCATTTTTACACAAAGAAAATGAGAGAAAAAAAAAGAGAGAGAGAGAGACAGACAGAATGGCCGACCCATGATCTGCGGTGTCAGGAGAAGCAATATGATTGAAATGTTACGAAAAGTCACTGCCTCTCCCGTCAATGCCAGATCACAACTGTACGCCAAGGGTACCTGGTGCTATTTAATTCAGAGGAACCATAAATCTGGAGCCCGCAAAAACATCTGACAACAGTTAAAGATGTTTTGTAAATGTGCATACATATTTACAAACAGCAGAAGCAGACGAACGGAGTAAGTGTGCTTCCCCTAAAGTCATCTGAAAGTCAAAAAATGCCATTAATTACTTTGTCACGACAACCTTATTCAATTTCATCTCAGGTGACTTATCAGCTTTGATGCAGAGCTGAAATTTTAATACCAAATTGCAACCAGCTACAGAGGCAGCCTACCTTTAAAACACAGAGCTTCTCTTTCTTCTGGGCAACATTAGCTAATCTGCCCTGACAGAGGAGGGCTCTTCGGAACTAGCTAGCAAGTCTCCCAAATATGAAGCAGTAACCCAAATGTCAATTACTTTTCCAGTGGTAGACAAATTGCTAGCACACTAATGCAATTTAAGCCCAATAATTAGATAACAGGACTACAGAGAGGGCCTGGTGACAGAGCTTGTGAGATAATAGAATCTAGTGTCCTACTTCTTAAATATTAACATCATTCTGTCTCAGTCAATCGGTTTATGGTAATTTTAAAAAGGGCAAAGCAAATTCCTTTTATTGCTAATAATATTGTGCTACTGCAGAGTTAGCTTTGAAGGTTAACAATCTTTGGGGTCAAAACTTAATCATATGTTATTGTGCATTTATGCATTTTTTTTTTCTTTCATCTCTTTCTTTTGGAATGCCCTCTTGGTGGAAAGCCAAGGCTTTATGAAAAACACACACGTGTGCAAACACACACAACACATTGACAAAAGACAGTCAACTCAATTAAAAACAATATAAAGAAATCAATCCATTGATATCATATACACTCTGTATGTATCTCTCAGTCGTTCAGTCGTGTCTGACTGTACAGCCCCCATGGACTGTAGGCTTCTCTGTCCATGGACTTCTCCAGGCAAGAATACTGGAGTGGGTTGCCACTCCCTAGGGGAATCTTCCCAACCCAAGGATCAAACCCGGATCTCCTGCCTTGCTGGCATGTTCTCTACCATCTGAGTCACCAGGGAAGTCCATCCTAAAATATACATTCTAAATATCTCAACTTGATCACGTTTTCTTTCCCCAATAAATGGCTCATTTTAAGGACATTAAAGATATGTCTACAGACTGCTCTCAAATACCATATGCTCCCCTCCCCAATACTATGTTGCTCACACTTTTATGCTTAGATTCAAATACCCCCATAGAGTAATTGTTCAAATTTCAATTAAACAGTGGCTTTTTCTTTTTAGAGGCAGTTGGATATATGTTGTTACTTTTATTTACTAGATTTTTCTTTCAAGTGCCTAATAAGTTCTGAATTTTCTAGAACTCCCAGAATAAGCCAAGACAAACATAAATTCCCCTGAGACATTATCTCCCTAATGTTTTCTGTAATTTATCTGAACAGGGAGTCAGATGGGCCGATGTTCACCTGGTCATAACATGGATTCCAAAATGACAGCCCAAAGATCACATTCTGAACCCTCAGTTTCCTGACGATATGACTGGAGAAATTAAAGCTTTTAAAACTGTCTTTGAGGAGGAACTGGTGGAAAATCAGGTAGGTATATTGGGTGGGGAGTGCCTACAAGTTGAATATCACCAACATTAGAAGTCATACGAATGGGGTTTCCCTGATGGTCCACTCCTTAAGAATCTGCCTTCAAACACAGGGGACACAGGTTCAAACCCTGGGCTGGGGAAAATAAGACCCCACACGCAGAGGAGCAACCAAGCCCACGTGCTACAACCACTGGGCCAGCACACCACACTAGAGAGCCCACGTGCCACAGCCAGAGAGAAGCCCTCACACACCACAACTAGAGAACCCACGTGCCACAGCCAGAGAGAAGCCCTTGCACACCACAACTAAGACCCAGTGAAGCCATTAAAAAAATAAAATTAAATTAAAGAATAGCAGTAAGAGGAATCCCTGGGCTTTCCCTCCATGTCTACCAAGAGTGTTTAGAGACCATAAGAAACAAGCAACTGGCTGGATAAAAAAAAAATAAACCAAAATTCTGTATGTCATTTTGGATGCTGGCCTGCCAGAGACCCATGACACAATAGTAGAGCTGATACCATGTTGAACGTTAATATGACTTTTCTGCATATTTGCACTCTTGAATCAGGTACAACCAGATAATACAAGTGAAAAAAGCACCAATCCAACAGGAATACGGTCAGACATTTCCTTAAGAAAGCTCTAAAGCTGCATCCTGACTTATTTGTGAAACTGCCTGTAACTTGAGAAGTTCTTGAGAAGCACCCTTTCTCTAACTCAGTGTCCTCATTTACAAAACAAGCAAGATGAGCTGAATAACCTCAAGACTCCTTTAAGGCTGACATGAAAATCCCAAGTCAACAGGAATGACAACAAATGATCCAATCACACCGCGGATCTCTCAGAGCTATCCAAAATCCCTAGACAATGTTTGAGAGTTGGAATAAATTTACATCAGGGATATATATTAATGCATGAGGCAAGATCCTAAAGCAAACAAGTCAATCCTAAAGGAAATCAACCCTGAATATTCATTGGAATGACTGATGCTGAAACTGAAGCTCCAATACTTTGGCCACCTGATGCAAAGAGCTGACTCTTTGGAAAAGACCCTGACTTATTGGAAAAGACTCATTGGAAAGATTGAGGGCAGGAGGAGAACAGGGCAACAGAGGATGAGATGGTTGGATGTCATCACCACTTCAGTGGACATGAGTTTGAGCAAACTCCAGGAAATAATGAAGGACAGGCAATAATGAAGGACAGGGAAGCCTGGCATGCAGCAATTCATGGGGTCACAAAGACTCAGACACCATTTAGCTACTGAACAACAACAAATAAGGCAAGACACCACTGAGACCCACCTCATGTGAAAGTTAGGTTCCCCATGAACGTGTAAAGCAAAAATGCAAAATGAAGGTACTTCCCTGGTGGTTCAGTGGTTAAGACTACAGTGGAAGCAAGGTTCAATCACTGGTCAGAAAACTGAGATCTCTCATTCCACATAGCCAAAAAAGAATTATGTCCAGTGGAATTGAAAATATATCTTTGTTTGGAAAGGGCCACACTGGAAATTACTTAATGATGGGACACAGCTATGTTTTTCTCACAACTCAGGACATACTATTTTTCATTCAATGGAGCACAAGATGAAGTGGTTGACTTGCATTTAAGGTCACGGGGAATCGTATGTATTCTTGGTCACATGAGCTCCTCTGGGATGTTCACAACAGAGAACTGAACCCCCAATATTTACCTCCCATCCCACAGTCCCTCTGACAGTCAGTTCTATTACAATGTTCCTTCTGAAAACACACATGCATTCCAACACAGAGACAGAGCCAGGAACAACTGGAGCATAATTAGGATTTCACATTTGCTCACGCTTGGTTTCATCTGCAAAAAACACTAGGTTAACACAGAAAACTCCACCCAGCTGGAAATACACACACACACACACACACACACAAGCAAGCACACACCATGAATGAGGCGTGCCACCCCAGTTCACAGCCTGTGCTATGAGTCACAACTCATTTACATCTGGCACAATAACTTTCCAGCCAATTTCAGATAACTCTCTGTTTCCATCACTTCACAGTAGCTCATCAGCTGCACCCCTTCTGATGCTCACTTACTCAGAAAACATCCAGTCTTCTTCAAGGTGAAATGTCACATTTATTGTAGCATTTATGGGGCTTCCCAGGTGGCACCAGTGGTAAAGAACTCGCCTGCCAATGCAGGAGACATAAGAGATGTAGGTTCGATCCCTGGGTCAAGAAGATTCCCTGGAGAAGGGCATCACAACCCACTCCACTATGCTTGCCTGGGAAATCCCATGGACAGAGGAGCCTGGTGGGCTACAGTCCAGGGGTCACAAAGAGGCAGACACTGAGTGACTCACTTAACACATATAAAACCACTGCTGCTGGTGTGTGTGCGTTTTGTGTCACTGATGAGGTTACCCATGGTCCCATTCTCCCCATAAGCCCTGTGGTTTTTACTGTGAGACTTTTGCACAGTGCAGTGATTTAGGAACACAGATGTCATGTTATAGGAAAACTGATGCTACGTGTTCTCAAGGAGAGAAAGGGTAGGCGGCGTCAACACCATTTGATTGTTTTTTCTTTCTCTCCTATCAGGTGACTGGACTACATTTCAGTCTCTTAAAATTGCAGTCTTTAGGGGCACACAGTGAAAACATTTGAGCAAAGGGTTTCAACAAAGGAACACAGAGAGACCACCTGCCTTATCGTCATTAGGGAGGGGTCTGCTATTCTTGATGCAGCAGCTCTAATATAAATATACTGTATTTATCTTTCCAGAAATATGAGGTCGCCTCCTGCTCCTTCACTGTCTTTCAACATCAAGGTGTTCCCTGAGATAACAGAAACAATTTGGCTTCCCTTCGGAGGGTGTCCTCACAGAAGCTCACTGCCAGCACCTCTGAACATCTTCATTTGTATTTTCTGAGCGGTGCCATCTCTGGGCCTGGCCGTGCCCATCAACCCAGGCTGTTTGTCCAAGGTCAAACACCCTGGATGGCTGGGTGTCGGTGAACATTCCAGCTATAGTTTATGGCTGTGCTCAAGACTTTTTGCACAGTCCAGGACATAACTTATGTACTTTTGTTCTAGCCTTGATAACCTGCTGATAGGGAGCTGTGGCTAAGGGTGCTAGCAGAGCAGGATATAAATTTGTGCTGGCAAGCATCCCATACAAGAAAAAAAAAAAATGTACACTGAGACCCCAGTCTTCACTGACATACAATTTTACTTCTTTGCTAGTTTCCACAGATTAAACCCACCTAACCCACATATCTCCCCACAAAAGTTTGAGATGCACAGTGCCAGGTGAATAAGTAGCCAATGTAAATGATCCCCATCAGGTGAGTATTATTTAGTTAATTTACACCCATTATATTATTACAGAGATTAAAGACCTTTTGGTCCAACGTGCTAGAAAAGCAATAAATCTGAATTAGATCTACCATTTCAGTCACTCAGGATTAGACCTTTTGGTGATGTGATCCATTAACGTGCTTTAAATCTATTGATTCAGCCTAGAAAGACACAATTTAAACTCAGAAGTCACAAAATGAACTTTCCATTAAGTTTGGGAGACTCTGGTCACAGCTCATTTGACTTTTATGAACTAGAAAATGTGATGTAGACCACAATGGCATTCTATTAGGGGAAATCATGCATTTAACCATGTAGCAAAATACTGTAGTCAATTATGTGAACACACACCTATTTTACACATGACTGGTTTTCTGACTTTAAATTATTAAGGATGTGCATTTAGCTTGTTTTAAGGACTATTTACTCCCAAGGAAGAGATCCATGATAAAACTTGGTGCAAAACAGTAAATGAATATTTGTCATTTATATTACACTTTTTTTCAATAAGAAACTGAAATTGAGCACAAAAACTTTTGTTGTTGTATTTCTTTGCCTCAGAAGAGAAAACACGTGATCTGCTTGCTTTTTATAAGTGAAAAAAAAAATTTATCAAGGAGAGGAAAAAAAACACAATCAGAAGCAGATTTTGAGATTCATCTGCCAGTCTGAAAAATATAGTGATAGTGTTTAAAAAAAAAAAAAAAAAAGGTGGCAATGGTAGGGGGGGGGAACTATTTAGATAAGGTTTAGTTTCTCTTTTCTGGAGTTCATCTTAGTGGTGTACTCTATAAACATCATTTTCTCTCAATATAATTTTGTTTATATTAGTATTATACTTAAGCCAGACTATATTAATACTAGACTCATTATTATTCTATATTTCAGCAAGGGTACACTTTAGTTCCAAATATAATTCAACACGGTTCTTCCTTGAATCCATCATCACCAATTTTTAACGGTTACACTTTTCTCCCGGGTTCACAGTCATAAAACTCTTACTATTCAAAAGCTTGAAATGTTAGAAATGAGCTAATTCAAATCCCCCATCTTCAGAAGATAAACCCCACAGAGGTTAACAGACATGCTCAAGGTCACACAGCCCCACAAAGTCAACCCACTACTCAACCACTATTTCTACCTCTTAAAAAGAGGCTCCGTCTTCATTTTTCTCAAATAAGATCTCTCCTGGGCTTCATTCACAAAGGCACAGACAAAACTTGTAATATCCTGAACAGGTCTGGAGATTGTTCCTATCTACAAACTATTCCTTTGAATCTAGCTTGTCATCAAGACTCCATAATTCCTCTATCCACTCCAAATAGTTTTATCCCCCCTTCTGTAGATTTCATGTCCTTGTCTTGGTTTTCACTGCACCCCCGCCCCCGCCCCGCCCCGCAACCCGGAACATCTGTCTGGAAGCCCAGTGAAAATCATTGCTGTAGTTTCTTGTCCCACAAATCATCCAGCATCAAGTAAATAGACTCTATCCCCCCTATTCTTGCGGAGAAGGCAATGGCACCCCACTCCAGTACTCCTGCCTGGAAAATCCCATGGACGGAGGAGCCTGGTAGGCTGCAGTCCATGGGGTCGCAAGGAGTCGGATACAACTGAGTGACTTCACTTTCACTTTTCACTTTCATGCATTGAAGAAGGAAATGGCAACCCACTCCAGTGCTCTTGCCTGGAGAATCCCAGGGACGGGGGAGCCTGGTGGGCTGCCGTCTATGGGGTCACACAGAGTCCGGACATGACTGAAGTGACTTAGCGGCCCCTATTATTGGGTGTTTGTCCCTGCAGGATATACATAAGCCAGGCTGAGTTCAAGAAATCATACAGAAGTTACTGATAGGAACTGGTAATGAATTGTGCTTAGGCAGGGCTGGGATGACAGAGTGAACGGTGCTGGGCTGCAGAACATGGGTGATTGGAATACATATATGATTTGCCAAGATGGCAGAGCCAAGACAGACTGGGGTACGGTAGGTGGGATGAGGGTTCTGATTTCAATTTCAAACATGATGAATGAAAGATATCTATGGACAATCACGGTCAGGGAGTAACTGGAGATATGTATGAAGAAATAAGAGTCTCAAGTTCAGAAGAAACATTTGGTACTAGAATTAATATTTGTGTGTGTGTGCTCAGATGCTCTGAAGCGTCCAACTCTTTGTGATCCCATGGACAGTAGCCCGCCAGGCTCCTCTGTCCATGGAATTCCCCAGGCAAAAATACTGGAATGGGTTGCCATGCCCTCCTCCAGGGGATCTTCATGATCCAGGGATCATGTCCTACGTCTCCTGCATGGTAGGAGGATTCTTTACCTGTTTGAGCCAGCAGGTAATCCCACTAGAATTAATATTTGGGGGAGCCATAAATATATTTGGAGCTTAAAAACAAAGATTAAAGGAGGTCACCGAGAGAGAGAGAGAGAGAGAGAGTAGGGAGTAAGAAGAATGAGACCATGAATAGTGTCCACATATTCTTTTTCAATTTTTTCAAAATAAAAGCAATCATTAGAAGCTAGTATGAATAATTACGCACCAACAAATCAGAAACTTCAAAACCAAGCATAAATTTCTAGAAAGGTGCAACCCACTTAGATTTTACCATGATGGAATTATGAAAAATCAGAACAAACCTACAACTTACTAAGTAGACTAAAATAGTACTTTTAAAGAATTCCTAACAAAGAAGATTCCCAGAATAGATGATGTAACAGGATAAGTCCAAAAACGTTAAAATAAAAAATACTAATTCTACACAAATACATTCAAAATTTCAACACATCTTTAAACATATATGCATTTAATCAAAACTATTTAAGCCACAGCAATCAGAGCAGAAAAAGAAATAAAAGGAATCCAAATTGGAAAAGAAGAAGTAAAACTCTCACTATTTGCAGATGACATGATCCTCTACATAGAAAACCCTAAAGACTCCACCAGAAAATTACTAGAACTAATCAATGATTATAGTAAAGTTGCAGGATATAAAATCAACACACAGAAATCCCTTGCATCCCTATACACTAATAATGAAAAAACAGAAAGAGAAATTAAGGAAACAATTCCATTCACCATTGCAACGGAAAGAATAAAATACTTAGGAATATATCTACCTAAAGAAACTAAAGACCTATATATAGAAAACTATAAAACACTGGTGAAAGAAATCAAAGAGGACACTAATAGATGGAGAAATATACCATGTTCATGGATTGGAAGAATCAATATAGTGAAAATGAGTATACTACCCAAAGCAATTTATAGATTCAATGCAATCCCTATCAAGCTACCAATGGTATTCTTCACAGAGCTAGAACAAATAATTTCACAATTTGTATGGAAATATAAAAAACCTCGAATAGCCAAAGCTATCTTGAGAAAGAAGAATGGAACTGGAGGAATCAACCTACCTGACTTCAGGCTCTATTACAAAGCCACAGTTATCCAGACAGTATGGTACTGGCACAAAGACAGAAATATTGATCAATGGAACAAAATAGAAAGCCCAGAGATAAATCCACGCACATATGGACACCTTATCTTTGACAAAGGAGGCAAGAATATACAATAGATTAAAGACAATCTCTTTAACAAGTGGTGCTGGGAAATCTGGTCAACCACTTGTAAAAGAATGAAACTAGAACACTTTCTAACACCATACACAAAAATAAACTCAAAATGGATTAAAGATCTCAACGTAAGACCAGAAACTATAAAACTCCTAGAAGAGAACATAGGCAAAACACTCTCCGACATACATCACAGCAGGATCCTCTATGACCCACCTCCCAGAATATTGGAAATAAAAGCAAAAATAAACAAATGGGACCTAATTAAACTTAAAAGCTTCTGCACAACAAAGGAAACTATTAGCAAGGTGAAAAGGCAGCCTTCAGAATGGGAGAAAATAATAGCAAATGAAGCAACGGACAAACAACTAATCTCAAAAATATACAAGCAACTCCTACAGCTCAACCCCAGAAAAATAAATGACCCAATCAAAAAATGGGCCAAAGAACTAAACAGACATTTCTCCAAAGTGGACATACAGATGGCTAACAAACACATGAAAAGATGCTCAACGTCACTCATTATCAGAGAAATGCAAATCAAAACCACTATGAGGTACCATTTCACACCAGTCAGAATGGCTGCGATCCAAAAGTCTAAAAGCAATAAATGCTGGAGAGGATGTGGAGAAAAGGGAACTCTCTTACACTGTTGGTGGGAATGCAAACTAGTACAGCCACTATGGAGAACAGTGTGGAGATTCCTTAAAAAACTGGAAATAGAACTGCCTTATGATCCAGCAATTCCACTGCTGGGCATACACACTGAGGAAACCAGAAGGGAAAGAGACACGTGTACCCCAATGTTCATCGCAGCACTGTTTATAATAGCCAGGACATGGAAGCAACCTAGATGCCCATCAGCAGTTGAATGGATAAGAAAGCTGTGGTACATATACACAATGGAGTATTACTCAGCCATTAAAAAGAATACATTTGAATCAGTTCTAATGAGATGGATGAAACTGGAACCTATTATACAGAGTGAAGTAAGCCAGAAAGAAAAACACCAATACAGTATACTAACGCATATATATGGAATTTAGAAAGATGTTAACAATAACCCTGTGTATGAGACAGCAAAAGAGACACTGGTGTATAGATCAGTCTTATGGACTCTGGGGAGAGGGAGAGGGTGGGGAGATTTGGGAGAATGGCATTGAAACATGTATAATATCATGTATGAAACAAGTCGCCAGTCCAGGTTCAATGCATGATGCTGGATGCTTGGGGCTGGTGCACTGGGAGGACCCAGAGGGAGGGTATGGGGAGGGAGGAGGGAGAAGGGTTCAGGATGGGGAACACAGGAATACCTGTGGCGGATTCATTTTGATATTTGGCAAAACTAATACAATATTGTAAAGTTCAAAAATAAAATAAAATTTAAAAAAAAAAGAAGCTCCCAATATAAAGTTCTATAGCTGTGCTTCAATCATTGGCCAGATATGTTTATAACCAATGGATTTAACTTATACCTGGGTAAATACATTTTTTCTTCTTTTTACTCTACTCCAATACACACAATACCAAAGAAAGCACAAAACAGATGCTTTAAAAATGCTGTTGGATGGTATTAAACACCATTTCAGCTTTTGGAATCCAATGTAGGCAAAAAAGAGAGATGACCTCGATGCAGAAAATGTAATAAAAGAAAGGACAGGGTGGGAAATCAATGTCTCCATTTGTAAAGAGAGAGAGAGAGAGAGAGAAGAGGATGAACCAGACATTATTAGCATGATATATAAGCTCCGCATAACCCCATTTATAACACTTGTATTAAGGATAAATTGCCTGAATAAATTCTATTATTCTAAGAAACAGCACAAATAATAACCTGACAGCATCAGGAAAAAAATGAAAATAATAACGTTGATATTGCTAGAATTGTGTGTTATTTCTCCATTTCCAGTTTCATGGATCTAGTTAGGCAATAATTCAAATTTGAAGGTGGGTTCAGTTTTTAAAGTCAAATTCATGTATCCAAATTGAAATCTTCCAGAATGAGAAACTAATTATTTTTTATTAAAAAAAAAAAAAAGGCCTGGACTTACTGTCTGCTGTGTTCCATGTAACATGTTAAGTACTTTGCACAATTTGAAACACAAGCTCCAATAATTTGGCCACCTGATGGGAAGAGCTGACTCAATGGAAAAGCTGATGCTGGGAAAGAGTGAAGGCAGGAGGAGAAGAGCAAAAGAGGATGAGACGATTGGCTGGCATCTCAATGGGCATGAGTTTCAGCAAACTCAGGGAAATAGAGAAGGACAGGGAACCCTGGCGTGCTGCACTTCATGGAGTCGCAAAAAGTCAGACACGACTTAGCAACTGAACAAGGACAACCACCCACCAAAACTGGAAAGATGGTATTAGTATGCCTATTGTATTGACTGTGGAACTGAGGCTACATCAGATCACTTAAACTAACATAGCTAGTGACCTGGAAGAGGCAAAAGTGCAACATACAAGTTTCTCTACTGACTGGTAGTAACATATGAGCTTTGGAATCCTGGGCTTAAATTCCTGAAGGCTTTCTTATCTTGAGTGGCTTAATTGTGGCTTTTTTGAGCCTTGGTTTCCTTACCTGATGCCTACTTTAGACAGCTGTTTGAGCACGAAGTGAGAATGTATGCAAAGCACTGAATGCAGTGCTAAGTAACTGCTCAGTAAAGAGTGGCTGATAGTTAGGAGACAACAGAAGACCAGGAGACAGAGGTCACAATCTTGGAGGCAACTTCACTTAAACAAAAGCAAATAAAGAGGCTGCTAAGTCGCTTCAGTCATGTCCGACTCCATGCGACCCCATAGACACCAGCCCACCAGGCTCCCCTGTCCCTGGGATCCTCCAGGCAAGAATACTGGAGTGGGTTGCCATTTCCTTCTCCAATGCATGAAAGTGAAAGAAATAAAGAGGAGACATTGAAAAAAGAAGAAGAAACTCAACAAAACAACAATCTTAATCTTCCTAATCTTAATCCTAAACTTCCTAGAGCTTACTTCCTAACATCCTTCTCAACAAAACCTCTATTAAAATATGTTCAGGATGGGGAGCACATGTATACCTGTGATGGATTCATTTTGATATTTGGCAAAGCTAATACAATTATGTAAAGTTTAAAAATAAAATAAAATGTATAGGGGAAAAAAAAAAAAACAAATAAAATAGTATGGACATCGTTCTGTGTCAAAATTCTCAACTTCCATGAAGAGCTAGTCTGATTGGCCAGCCCCATTCATGTATTTCCTCAGTTCAATCAGCTATTGCTGGTGAGTGGCAATCAATAGATCTCTGATCTATGGGGAGATACACTGAAGCCTTGAATGAGGTTTTCTAAGAAAAGGTGAACAGGGAGGGTAGACACACAGCCTCACCAACAGGATTCATTAACACTGAAACCCTTAGCAAGTTAGAGGTGAACCCTAAGGGGGTAACTTTTTTATATGGCTCTAATCATACATTTCTTCAAGGAACAAAGGTAAATATTCCAAATATTCCATAGTCAACACTGAATGGAACATTTCCTGGCTATTAACTCCAATGCCTGAATTCAGGTAGGATATGCTATTTAAAGATTGCTTTTCTCTAGTGAATAGTAGCTTTGATCCTGCATCTTATGGAATTCAGTCCAATGAAAATGCTTTCTATTAGTAATAATACGCAATGTTCAGATTAACATGTATAAACTACTATATAAAGTAGATAGGAACTTTCCTGGCTGTCCAGTGGTTAGGACTCTGCATTCCCACTGCAAGGGTCATAGGTTTGATACCTGGTCAGGGAATTAAGATCCTGTATGCCTCAAGGCATGGCACCCCATCCCCCAAAAAGAATAGTAACAGATGTGAGAGTTGGACTATAAAGAAAGCTGAGCATCGAAGAATTGATGTTTTTGAACCATAGTGTTGGAGAAGACTCTTGAGAGTTCCTTGGACTACAAGGAGATCAACCAGTCCATCCTAAAGGAAATCAGTCCTGAATATTCATTGGAAGGACTGATGCTGAAGCTGAAACTCCAATACTTTGGCCACCTGATGTGAAGAATTGGCTCATTTGAAAAGACTCTGATGCTGGAAAAGACTGAAGGCGGGAGGAGAAGGGGATGACAGAGGATCAGATGGCTGGATGGCACTGCCGACTCAATGGACATGAGTTTAAGTAAACTCCCTGGACAGGGAAGCCTGGTGTGCTCCAGTCCATAGAGTCGCAAAGAGTTGGACACTACAAACAAAACTAGTGGAGGTTATGGAATTCCAGTTGAGCTATTCCAAATCCTGAAAGATGATGCTGTGAAAGTGCTGCACTCAATATGCCAGCAAATTTGGAAAACTCAGCAGTGGCCACAGGACTGGAAAAGGTCAGTTTTCATCCCAATCCCAAAGAAAGGCAATGCCAAAGAATGCTCAAACTACCGCACAATTGCACTCATCTCACATGCTAGTAAAGTAATGCTCAAAATTCTCCAAGCCAGGCTTCAGCAATACGTGAACCGTGAACTTCCTGATGTTCAAGCTGGTTTTAGAAAAGGCAGAGGAACCAGAGATCAAATTGCCAACATCCGCTGGATCATGGAAAAAGCAAGAGTTCCAGAAAAACATCTATTTCTGCTTTATTGACTATGCCAAAGCCTTTGACTGTGTGGATCACAATAAACTGTGGAAAATTCTGAAAGAGATGGGAATACCAGACCACCTGATCTGCCTCTTGAGAAATCTGTACACAGGTCAGGAAGCAACAGTTAGAACTGGACATGGAACAACAGACTGGTTCCAAATAGGAAAAGGAGTACGTCAAGGCTGTATATTATCACCCTGCTTATTTAACTTATATGCAGAGTACATCATGAGAAACGCTGGACTGGAAGAAGCACAAGCTGGAATCAAGATTGCCGGAAGAAATATCAATAACCTCAGATATGCAGATCACAGCACCCTTATGGCAGAAAGTGATGAGGAACTAAAAAGCCTCTTGATGAAACTGAAACTGGAGAGTGAAAAAGTTGGCTTAAAGCTCAACATTCAGAAAACAAAGATCATGGCATCTGGTCCCATCACTTTATGGGAAATAGATGGAGAAACAGTGGAAACAGTGTCAGACTTTATTTTTCTGGGCTCCAAAATCACTGCAGATGGTGACTGCAGCCATGAAATTAAAAGACGCTTACTCCTTGGAAGGAAAGTTATGACCAACCTAGAGAGCAAATTCAAAAGCAGAGACATTACTTTGCCAACAAAGGTCGGTCTAGTCAAGGCTATGGTTTTTCCAGTGGTCACATATGGATGTGAGAGTTGGGCTGTGAAGAAGGCTGAGTGCCAAAGAATTGATGCTTTTGAACTGTGGTGTTGGAGAAGACTCTTGAGTCCCTTGGACTGCAAGGAGATCCAAGCAGTCCATTTTGAAGGAGATCAGTCCTGGGATTTCTTTGGAAGGAATGATGCTAAAGCTGAAAGTCCAGTACTTTGGCCAGTACTCATGTGAAGAGTTGACTCATTGGAAAATACTCTGATGCTGGGAGGGATTGGGGGCAGGAGGAGACGGGGATGACAGAGGATGAGATGGCTGGATGGAGTCACTGACTTGATGGATGTGAGTCTGAGTGAACTCCAGGAGTTGGTGATGGACAGGGAGGCCTGGCGTGCTGCGATTCATGGGGTCGCAGAGTCAGACACGACTGAGTGACTGAACTGAACTGAACTGAGTGACTGAACTGAACTGCATGGCACCTACCTCATAGGGTTGGCATAACTTGAGATAAACAGTTAGGACTTACTGTATAGCACTTGCTGTATTCAGTTCAGTCACTCAATCATGTCCGACTCTTTGCGACCCCATGAATCGCAGCACGCCAGGTCTCCCTGTCCATCACAGACTCCCGGAGTTCACTCAAACTCATGTCCATGGAGTCGGTGATGCCATCCAGCCATCTCATCCTCTGTCATCCCCTTCTCCTCCTGCCCCCAATCCCTCCCAGCATCAGAGTATTTTCCAGTGAGTCAACTCTTCACATGAAGTGGCCAAAGAACTGGAGTTTCAGCTTCAGCATCATTCCTTCCAAAGAAATCCCAGGGCTGGTCTCCTTCAGAATGGACTGGTTGGATCTCCTTGCAGTCCAAGGGACTCTCAAGAGTCTTCTCCAACACCACAGTTCAAAAGCATCAATTCTTTGGCGCTCAGCTTTCTTCACAGTCCAACTCTCACATCCACACATGACCACTGGAAAAACCATAGCCTTGACTAGACAGACCTTTGTTGGCAAAGTAATGTCTCTGTTTTTGAATATGCTATCTAGGTTGGTCATAACTTTCCTTCCAAGGAGTAAGCGTCTTTTAATTTCATGGCTGCAGTCACCATCTGTAGTGATTTTGGAGCCCCCAAGAATAAAGTCTAACACTGCTTCCACTATTTCTCCATCTATTTCCCATTAAGTGTCAATACCTTATAATAACCTATAATGGAAAATAATCTGAAAAAGAATACATACACATATGTGTGTGTGTGTGTGTGTGTGTGTGTGTGTATCACTGAATCACTTTGTGGTATACCTGAAACTAACACAACATTGTAAATTAACTATACTTCAACTTTAAAAATGGTTTAATAAAACCAATGTTCCCTGAAAGCTTTTAATGCTGCAGACCTCATGCTAAACACTTCATTGATATATATATAATTTAATCATTCAGCAACCTTATAAGATTGGTATTATTATCTTTCTAGATTTATATATGAAAAAACAGACACAGAGAGACTAGAGTATATATCCAGAGTCACCAAGTTAGTTCATGGTGGCATCAAGATATAAATTTGATCTCCTCTACCACATCTCTGTAATTTGGGTACCAGACGTTTTCTGCTATTACGAGAAGATATCTAGTGACAGTCCTCATTAAAGATACCAGTTCATGGATGGGTAAAATTGTGAGTGAGCATGTGTGTCTATGACAAAGAGGACAGGGAGAGAAGGGAAGGGAAAGAGAGAGAGACCCCAAAGAGGAGAGAGAAGGAAGAAGAAATAAAGGAGGAGGAAGCGCTGAAATGAAGACAGGAAAGGGAGCTAAGACTAGAACCAAGAACAACATTCCTCATCTTCCTGGTTGTTTCTCTAGAAGACAAAATGCCAAGCCCACCTCCACCCCACTCATTAGTCAGCCAGGAATGCCCATCTGATGCGACACGGGTAAGGGCACAACCATCCTGCAGTTAACGGAGTAGAATGTCTTCCCAGCATCCAAAGACGGGTCTGGAGAAGCATTCTGGGAAAATCTCACTGTACTAAATGGCACTGACATCCTCTCTCCTAAGGCGCAGTGGGGAAGAAAACACAGGGACTTAATAGTGATTGATGTGGGCGGGAGGTAAGGCTGAATTGCTCAGGGCTAAAAAACATGCCCAGAAGGAACTGCATGTTGTCATCTCATGCTTCCTGACTCAATCCACTGGGTGCTGTTTAAGGCCATTTTGTCCCAGGAAACATGTACAGAATTCCAAGTCTGAGATGGATTCCTTTGTTACTATGTCAGCTTTAATGGTGCCTTCATTACAGAAGACGATTCTTTCCTCCCCAAATCATGATGTTTCCTTTAGGGGGCCTTATGATCTAGTAGAAAATTCTCAGAACCGAGAATCACAGCTCTTGGGTTCCAGGTAAAGCTCTGTTGTGGATTTCCATAAGAATTTCAGTATGTAGTGAAAACTCTCTGGCATGAGTTCCCACTCTGTTAAACAAACAAAAACTTCTTTTAAAACTCTAAAGTACCATCAGAGGCATCAGAAATTCAATTTCAGACCATGCAAAATACGACAGGTTATTCTTGTTCTCTTAGTTTGATCTCAACCAAGTACCTTTTCGATATGATATTAGCTTTTTTTCTATTCAGGAAAGACGTATTAAGTGGTACACCCATAACTGTAAAAATAAATGGCCACTGGGCCTTCCTTGGTGGTCCGGTGGTAAAGAATCGGCCTTGCAATGCAGGGGACATGGGTTCAGTCCCTGGTCCTGGAAGATCCCACCTGCCATGGGGCAATTAAGCCTCTGTATCACGACTACTGAGCCCTCGTGCAGCGGCTACTGAGCCTGCGTGCTCTAGAGAAGCCACAACGAAAAGCCTGCGCACCGCAACTAGCCCAAACACAGAGACGACAACCCAGCACAACCAAAGATAAATAAATATCTAAAAAATGAATAAATGGCAACTGTACAGCGGGGCGTGATTAATATTTCCTACCATGATACACTTGCTGAGAGGCACTGCCATGTGCCACCTCTACCTTCTCGAAGCCAAAACCTGGCCTCATTTTCCGGTGAAAGTAAATGTCACCCCTCCCCCTCCTTGGCAATAATTTCAGCTGCAATGGAAAGCTTGAAACAGTAGGTCATAATTGCAGGCACCACAGTAGCAGGAGCACAATGTTAACAGCCAATTAATAGAATATTTTCAGGTAAGACGCTGCTGGAAAATCCCGCTCTAGCCCGATACCCACGCTCACCAGTGGAGGTGACTCCAGTTTAGCTTGTGCTTGTATCAGATGAGAAAACACGGGCACATTATTCAATCCAACCAAGCTGTCTGTTCAGGAGATGCTTTAGGAGTGATTAATGACAGAAAGCAAAGAGGAACTGCTCAGACCTTGGCTGCCAAGGTCAAAGGCACAGGCAAACAGAACCGGGAGAGGCAAGAAGGCTGCCCGGATCTGGATTTCGGCTGTCGGCCTCAAGTTTTGGCTGGAGCCCCGGGCGTGTTGTCATTCCCCCTCCCTTGCAGTGGGACCACACACAAGATGGAGAGGCATATGGTGCCTTCTCCAGACTCGGCGTAAATGTGGGCTCTGATTTAAGCTTTAAACCTTTTAGAATCCTTCGCCAGCAAGATAAAATATATAAGCCATGATATTCTGAGCACCATATTTTGTGCAATATGCCGAGTAGCACGTGGTTCAGTGATTTTGAGGGTAGAGCCAACAGCAACTAAGTCAAGCCACATCTTTGATGGGGGAAATTGACAGGTGTGTGTTCGGCGGAAGGAAAACGTTAGGCCAATAGTAATAATGATGCCATCGACCATTCATTGAGGGCTTGTATGTTACAGGCACAGTACTGACAGCTTTTTCTCATTTAAACGGCATAGCAAATTTCTGGGGTAGATCTTTTTATCATCCTAATTTTCTGAAGGAAGCAACAAAGGCTTAGAAAAGTAAATCATTTGCTCCAGGTCATCTGGTTAGTTACATGAAGGCAGGACTCAAACACAGGTGATGAAGACTCCAGAACATGCACACCTAACATTATAATATAACGTCCATATTATAGATACTATACAAATACTATACAGTACAGTACCTACACTGTATACTGAACATTACTCGCCTTCTGTTTTCATTTTGATATATAAATTCTGTACAATCAAGGATGCTAAACGATACATCAAAGCAATGTGAACTCATTCAAATGACTGTTCATTCATTCATTCGCTTATTCAAGCACTAATTGAACATATGCAGACTATGAAGCACAGGAAAATGCCTGGAGGACTTTACAAATATATATTCCAGGTCTATCCAGGCATCAGACTTGTTGTGATAGCTTTCACTCCACTCTTTGAGCTTGAGTGAAAAAAAAAAAAATACATATATTAATGGAGTTTCTCTGGTGGCTCAGATGGTAAAGAATCTGCCTGCTATGTGGGAGACCCAGGTTTGATCCCTGGGTTGGGAAGATCCCCTGGAGGAGGAAATGGCAACCCACTCCAGTATCCTTGCCTCGAGAAACCCACAGACAGAGGAGCCTGCTGCTACTGCTAAGTCACTTCAGTCGTGTCCGACTCTGTGTGACCCCATAGGCGGCAGCCCACCAGGCTCCTCTGTCCCTGGGATTCTTCAGGCAAGAACACTGAAGTGGGTTGCCATTTCCTTCTCCAACGCATGAAAGTGAAAAGGGAAAGTGAAGTCGCTCAGTCGTGTCCGACTCTTAGTGACCCCATGGGCTGCAGCCTACCAGGCTCCTCCGTCCATGGGATTTTCCAGGCAAGAGTACTGGAGTGGGTTGCCATTGCCTTCTCCTGGCAGGCTACAATCCATGGGGTCACATATTATTAATATCAACTCACAGAACATTCCTCTTCTTCATTTCATAGGAAAAAAGAACATGGTACGTCGGTTTGGAGCGGGGGTATATATAAACTTCAGGAGTGAGATTTTCTTAACCGTAACCACAAATGGAAAGAGAAAATCCTGGGAAACAGGTGAATTAAGCCCCCGAGCAAATGCAACAAGCAGTCTTTTGGACCCACTTCCATCAGTACAAGGTAATGGTTTAAAATGATCCCAGTCAATTCAGCAAGTAGGACAGCGAGCCACATCCCTGAACTTTGAGTGCTCAGACAGCCAGGCTGTCTCCCAAGGCTTCAGCAGGCCTGATGGGTGCCCGTGGATTAACAGCACCAGAGTCCTGGGTGCCCGGTCAGAACCATGGGCACTGCCCAGATCCCTCTGCCTCCCTCAGGGCTCAAACTTGCCCTCCTGCCCGAGAGGGTAGCGGGGACCCTTTGGCAGTGCTTGAGAGAGTCTGCTGGTGCTAACTGCACTCTTCCCTGTGGGCAGTTCAAAAATAAATAAGCAATGGAGATACACAGAGAGAGCACACGGACGTAAGCAGGACTCTTCCAAGGGTGGTTTTGCTAAAGGGCATCAAGCAACTGGGGGAGACGGTTATTAAACTCCCACATTCCTAACACCCCACCCCAAGTCAACTCAGGGCCAGAACAATGAGTCCCTGCCCACCCTGGGACTTAAGAATATACCCATTTTAGCACGTGCAAAAAGAGACTTGTTTGCATGTGAAAATATACACATGCTTGACTAATCCACGTGCACAGCACCGCCCCCCCACCTTTTTTTAACTCCAAAAACATTCTGTATTGGGGTAGAGCTGATTAACAATATTGTGGAAGTTTCAAGTGAACAGCAAAGGGACTCAGCTATACATATACCTGTCTCCATTCTCCCCAAACCCTCATTCTGTCCAGGCTGGCACACAACAGTGAGCAGAGGTCCATGTGCTATACAGTAGCTCCTTGTTGGCTGTCCATTTTAAATAAAGCAGTGTGTACATGACCTTCCCAAAGTCCCTAACTATCCCCTCCCCCCCGGGGCAATCATAAGTTCGTTTTCTAAGTCTGTGATACGCAACCCTTCTGAAAGGGCTAAATGGCAATTACTGTGAAGTTCCCTGTAGCCAGGTAGCAGGCATCTCTGCATCAACTAGGGAAAGATTCATTCTGAGTTGGCAAACACAGGTCCTTGTAAACCAGACTGTGAGACAGTTTCAAGCCAGTTTCCTGATGCAGACAAGAGAGGCCCATTTCCAGTCTCTTTGTAAGCACCATGCTGTCGGCTTAATCCTGAACACTGGTTATATTCGGCTTTATAACATTTGCTATGAACGCATTCATTATAATACCCATCTGACAGCTGCTGGTAAGCAAAACACTGGCATGACAAGAGATGGAAAATGGAATCATCCGAGGTGTAGGATGCCACAGGCAGTTTTCAGGGGTCATCCGAAACCACACACAACATGGAAGACTGAGAATCTGTGCCAAGACCCATCGCAGGTTAGATAAATAAAGGTGTCTGAATATTTCAGAATTGACTAGCTTCATGTTGCATCGTGCTCATATGTGCTCAGTCTCTCAGTCTTGTCTGACTCTTTGTGACCCCCCTGGACTGTAACCTGAAAGGTTCCTCTGTCCAAGGAATTTTCCAGACAATAATACTGGAGTGGGTTGCCATTTCCTTCTTCAGGGGATCTTCCTGACCCGGGATCGAACCTGCATCTCCTGTATTGGCAGGAAGATTCTTTACCACCAGTGCCATCTGGGAAGCCCTGCATTGGGCTTGAGGTCTCACTAAGTTTTGGTTCACCAAATTTCCTCCTAATTCCTTTTATTTCAGATCCCTTAGTAAAGAAAATCAAATTGCACTTTTAACCCAAAATGTTGGGTAACACAAAATTGATATATCTGGCTAAGAATGAGCTGGATGTACTTCACTTCTCAGCATCAGGCAAGTTTGCAACATTTTTATTTCCATTTAAGGATAAGAATGGTGAATACTATGTTCCTTATATATATTTCTTCCTCTACTTCATGCAATGTGGGCTCATTACTTGCAAGATTTCTTCGTTCACAGCTTTATAGTTTTTAATTTAGTTACTGAAGTTGATGGCACTCGGGTAGCTGAGAAACAAGGAGTTAGCAGAAAATACTAGCAGGGACAAAATATATTGCTCTCTGTTTTGTTTTCTTCACAGCTGAAGGTTTCTGAGATCATACACCTCTTTTCTTTGTCTGAAATAGACAATAACCTCAGGGAAGAAATTGCCAGCCAGGATTATAAAGACTGTGTTTTGTGTTTTGCCATCTTCTTTCGCTAAAACAAAAGTCAGTTGTGGCAGATACATTTCTTCTCAAACCTTTAATTGTTTCTTGGTCTTGAGGAGTAAAAACTTTAATTCTCATGGTAGAAAATTAGACAAACAGAAGGATGCATTAAAATAAATCACTGACGGTCTGCCTCCTTGAGATAACCACTGCTGATGCCTTACTGTATTTCATTTCAGATGTGTGTGTGAGACAGAAAAGAAAAAAATATATATATATACATATACATTTCAGGCAACATATGTGTTGAAAGCTTTTTTATGGCACAATAAGAATAGTTCAGATTAAACACACATACACATACACACATGTACCTAAAACCCTTAATATTAGTAACATTCTAAGAGGTACCCAGATCCAGGGACGTCCCTGGTGGTCCAGTGGGTAAGAATTTGCCTTTCAATACAGGTGACAGGGATTCGATCCCTAGTCTGGGAACTAAGATCCCACATGCCTTGGGTCATCTAAGCTCTAGAGCTCCAGCTAGAGAAGCCAGCACACCACAACAAAGACCCAGCAGGGCCAAAATAAAACAAATAAATCAAAGGTCCCAGGTCCAGACAGGAAAGCTCTCTCCATCCTCGGCGTGTGCCCACTAGTTAACACTACTGAAGTCTTCCTCTTCCTCTGCCCACCCTTCCACTACTGCCCACTTTGCCAAAACACCCAAGCAGCCCCCAAGCAAGGGATCTCTCACCTCCTAAACGTGAATTAAGCCCATCTACTGTGCACGTGTGCACTGGCACCTCTTGCGTTCAGGTTTCCACCTGGATTCGTACAAACGTCTACCCACTGATGCATACACAACTCCCATTTGGTCTCTGCCAGTCTGTTTTTCACAAAACAGCCGGAGGAATCTTCTAAACGCATGAGGGATCACGTGACCCCTTTATTCACAGGCAGCCCCAAGGCTCCCCCATTTAAGCTGGCTGAGATGATGCCTGCTGTCCGCCTCCTGCCTTCCTGTTTCAGTCTCCCCCGCTTCCTCCTCCTCCCCGGGCACACAGGCAGGTTGCTGCAACGCTGTCACCTTAGACTGAACACCATTCCTCTACTGCCCTTCTCTCATTGTCTAAACCGACCCTTCTCTCGACTGAAGCTCCTTCACCCAGCTGAAGTGGCCTCACTGAGAATGCAGAGTACTTTCCTTGACCTCCTATCGGTAGCCCGATAGCATCTTATGTTTCCCTCACCAAAGCACTTAGGCCAAAGTATGAGAACGGCTTTCTCATTGTGAATCGACTCTAAAGGTGTTTCTCTGCTGAACTGTGTGTGTGTGTGTGCACTCAGTTGTGTCCAATTCTTTGAGACACCATGGACTGTAGCCCGCCAGGTTCCTCTGTCCATGGGAATTCCCAGCCAAGAATACTAGAGTGGGTTGCCATTTCCTCCTCCAGGACATCTTCCCCACCCATGTCTCCTGCATCTCTTGCACTGGCAGGTGGAGTCTTAACTGATCCATAATAACGGATGCACGCCAGAAGGCTATTAAATCAACACAGTTCACCTATAACACTTACTAGATGAAGAAGGAGAGCTGCAGAAACATCCAACGACATGCCAGGATCTTGACTCATGACAGTATAAGAGTGGAGACTCAGCTGTCCCGATTCAGGGCTGTTGCACACCCAGGCTACCCCACCTTCACTGGGGTAAAATGCTGCAGCCTGATATCAAGCACTTGGAAGGCCGGTCTGTCCCAGATCTCAGTCTCCATCAGCACCGACAGCTCGGAAAGCCGATCTGTCCCAGCTCTCAGTCTCCATCAGCACCAACCGCACCACACGCACTGCTCCCATCATCTCGATCAGCTCAGCACCATCTCCAGACACAGCCATGGCCACGGCAGCTTCCTCCACACCTCCTGACTCCAATCTGCCCTCACCCTCGTCCGTCCAGCTGTAGCCCAGGACCTGGTAGGCACCAAGAAAATCTCTCCATGGCTCTGCTTTCAACAAGAAACTAGAGGCAAGTTCCAGTTCTGCTCCTGGATCTCAAATCCCCTACTCACTTGCCCCATCAAAATCATCTCTATTCTCAGCATCTCTTCACGCAGTCCTCTCTTCAACTCAGTAGATATCCTAATAGAATCTCATGGACAGTGTCTTTGTTCTTGCATCCGAGCCTCTGCATGTAGCAGCCCCTTCCTTCCAGATTTCTCTTTGACAATTCACACTCTCTACCTCCTCAAACTCAGTCTGAATTTCCTTGTGTAGAAAAATCATCCCCTAATATCACACTCTAACCCTGAGCCATCACTCAATCGATCCTTTGAACAAATTCATCTATACAGGACTGGCGATCTACAACAAGGATCTGAAGAACAAGAAAAAGCATTTCACCACATATGATCTCTAAGGCATTGTTCCATCCTGTGTACAGGATCTCAGACCAAATGAATGCCTACAAAGACACGATCACGTCAGGACAAATGCATACAAAGACATGATCACGTCAGGACAAATATTTTTCAAGTCCTCTGGGAGATCTCTCCCCTTCCATGGCAAGTAATGAATATCCAAGGAAGACAGAGAAATAATAATATGAGATTGACTTTAAGTCACAGCTATTTAAGCCAGAAAGAAGATGTGGGTCTGCCTGTCTGGGACTCTAAGGAAAATAACACATCCTGCCATCCTTCTCTGAAAGCCTCTTGCCCGCCCTATTCTTCAGGATGTCAAGCAAAGAATTCTGACTCCTACTCTCATATTCTCCAAGCAGGCCATTATCATACATTGTCAAAAGATTAAGTGATTTCTAAGAAACTATCATGTTTTAAGGCAACACAGAAACAAGTCCACAGTCTTTATACAAGCTTTATTTCTTACAGGAGAATAGACATGAACCATTTAAACGCATACATTTATCAGGGTGAGATGTATTCTATTTACATAATGATGAGGGGTTTTTAAAAATGTTCAGTGTAAATTGGCCATCAAGCCCATCTTCCAAGGCCCTGTTTGCAAACACCATTCTATTCTGTCCTCAAGAATTAGGGTGTAGTGACAAAAGGCAGGCTGGGGACAGGAAAGCAATGCTCTAGTCTGAGTTCTGTTACTGAATACTCAGATGGCCTTAACCTCCCTGAACTTCGGTTTCTTCATTGTTAAGTGGAGATAATCAGCTTATTGTCAGTATGGAATGCCTGGTGACAGGATAAGATCACCCAGAAGCTGGGCAGGAGGGAGGCCTCTTTGGAATGAAGTCAAGAGAGGCTGGGAGGAGAAGAAACTGAGAGCAAATACAGACACATTTTATTTCAGGGTTTCGTGCAAAGGAGATCAGAGAAACTGGGTGGCAGATGGAGGGGAAGTGGAGGCACAGGAGAGTTTTTTTCTGTCGCATATATTAGGAATGTGCACACAGGGATGGGTGTGAGGGTGTGATCTTGTTCTGTCTAAAGGTGTCAAACCCCATCTCTAGGATGGAGAGTCACAAACTGCCATCCCGACCCAAGCTCCGTCCTTGTCCTCCAGATTCAAAGAGCCAACGGTCTCTTTGACCTCTGTGTTTGAAAATCCAATAGGTGACTTACGCTGAATATGTTCAGAACTGAACTTCCAACATCTCCCATTCTTCAACTCCCTCCCCTCCCTGCCTTCTTCCCTCCTTCCCCACCCCCTTCCCCCTCTAAAAATCTGCTCCTCTTGCAATCCATCTTGGAAATAGCACTTCCATTTTTGAAACGAACAGGCTAAAATAACTGCAGAAACTATCGATTTCTCTCTCTTTGGCATGCACTACCTAAGTCGCCTTCTCTGGTTTTAAGTACATCCAGCCTCCAACCAGTCCTCACACCTGGACTGCCACCTCCCTGGCCATCTCTCACCTGGATGGCTGTGAGGCTCCCTTTGCTGGATTTCGTGCCTGCATCTTGTCCTGCATCTATTCTCTACCCAACAGCAAGAATCTGACTTTTCAAATGTGCATCATGTCACACTGTCCCTCTGCTCAACACCCTCCAGTGACTTCCTGTCTAGCTCAGAGCAAAATCCCAAGTCTATCCCATGACCCTCAAAGCCCTAGAGGATCTAACCGCCACCCACTGCTAACTCTCTGATGCCACACAGGACCACTCCTGTGTGGTGGTCATTCCCTCCGCTCCAGGTGACTCCGCGTTAACCTCTTTGCTGTGAACCTGACAATCCATCCAGGCGTCTTTGTACTGGCCATGCCTTCTGCCTGTTCCTTCCAGATATCCATGTGGAACTCTTCCTCACTACCTCCAGATTTCCACATACATGTCACTTATCAGAGATGCATTCTCAGACACACACTTCTGTACAAAAGAGCATCCTTCATCCAATCCACCACATCCTATTCTCCTTGAAAGTGAAAGAGTTAGTCACTCAGTCGTGTCTGACTCTTTGCGACCCCAGAAACTGTAGCCCACCAGGCTCCTGTGTCCGTGGTATTATCCAGGCAAGAATGCTGGAGTGGGTTGCCATTTCCTTCTCCAAGGGATCTTCCCAACCCAGGGAATGAATCTGGGTCTCCCGCATTGCAGGCACATTCTTTACCTCCTTACCTTGCTTTATTTTTCTTCATGACCCCATATGTCATTTCTTTTTTATGTATATGTCTGTGACCCCCACACCTCACCCCTATCTCTAAAAGAATGTAAGTTTCTTGAGAGAACTTTGCTTTTTGTTTTAGTTTTGGCTTTTGATTTTTCACACTACATCTTTATTTTCTAAAAGACTGCCAAGACTTGAGTAAGTGCTCAACAATATCTGTCACTGAATTTATATATATAAATATATATATATAAGTTTATATATAATAATATATATAAAGTGAGATTATATATAATGTGACATTTCTGGGTTTCCTTTCTTCCTGCAATCCTCCTTGGTAAATTAGTAACTAATATAAACAAATTTCAATGAAATCTTATATTACATGGCTAATAAGATAACAGAGAAGGAAATGGCAATCCACTCCAATATTCTTGCCTAGAGAACCCCATGGATGGAGGAGCCTGGTAGGCTATAGTTTTTGGGGTCACAAGAGTTGGACATGACTTAGCGACTAAACCAACACCACCAATAAAATGACACTGGGCTTCCCTGATAGCTTAGTAAAGAATCCGCCTGCAGTGCAGGAGACCCCAGTTCGATTCCTGGGTCAGGAGAAGGGATAGGCTACCCACTCCAGTATTCTTGGGCTTCCCTTGTGGCTCAGCTGGTAAAAAATCCACCTGAGAAACCTGAGTTTGATCCCTGGTTTGGGAAGATCCCCTGGAGAAGGGAAAGGCTACCCACTCCAGTATTCTGGCCTGCAGAATTCCATGAACTGTATAGTCCATGGGGTCGCAAAGAGTCAGACACAGCTGAGTACCTTTCACTTTCAAAATGACATTAAAAGGTTCATTCAAATCTCCCAGGTGACATGCAGGCTCTGCCTGGGCAAGGCAGGCTGTGAGTCCTGGAAGCTTTGCTGTCATGGTCAAAAGGGCTCACATGATTTGGAATTGAGGGCAATGACTATATGCATCGAGTTGCATCACTGGTAGAAGTGATATTCTCAGTAGTGGAAAATTTGGAAGAGGCAGTGACTTTCCTGGCCTGAGGTTGCGGCTAAGGCAAGCATGTTCCAAATTGTGACTGTATACATGGTTATTAAGACTGGAGAGGGTCCAAGCTATTTACATATTCCTATTGATCCCGATCAGCCCTGGGATTTCTTTGGAAGGAATGATGCTAAAGCTGAAACTCCAGTACTTTGGCCACCTCATGCGAAGAGTTGACTCATTGGAAAAGACTCTGATGCTGGGAGGGATTGGGGGCAGGAGGAGAAGGGGACGACAGAGGATGAGATGGCTGGATGGCATCACTGACTCGATGGACGTGAGTCTCAGTGAACTCTGGGAGTTGGTGATGGACAGGGAGGCCTGGCGTGCTGTGATTCATGGGGTCGCAAAGAGTCGGACACGACTGAGCGACTGATCTGATCTGATCTGATCTGATTGATGCCGAGGCAGTGTGCAGCGGAGGTGATACAAAAGGGCCCAGCAGAATGTAAATGCTCAGGAAGACCTGCAAATGGTCTGAATGCTGGATTCACCGTCTTTGATCCACACAGACCTGTCGGCAGAGGACAAGAGCTTTATTACTGCTGTTGCAGGCGTTCAGACACAGCCTACGCTCAAGTGTTGACTGGCCATTAAGCTACACAGACAATAAAGATACACCTTGGAAACCAAGGTTAAAAACAAGAGAAGCAGAACACGAAGAAGAACTGAAGGAAAACATCAGTGGCCACCTACCATGGTGTGGGACAGATTTCACAGCATTAGTCCAGGCAAGTTTATATAAACAAGAAACACACAAGAAAATAAGCAACCACAATAACTATCTGGGGAAAATCAGAATTCGGAGTGGCTATAATGTTATCTAATTATCTACTTTCCAACAAAAAATTATAAGACACGTGAAAAATCAAGAAATTGAGACCAATACTCAGCGAAAAAGTAGTTAACAGATACCATCTGTCATTAGACGTTGGACTGTTGGATTTAGCCAGCAAAGATTTCAAGACATTATTATAAGTATGTTTAAAGAACTAAAGGGAAAAAATTTTAAGAATCAAAATATGCAAATGAAAAATACAACAGAAAATCTGAGTAAGGAATGAAATAAAGGGATATAGGAATACTATGAACAATTATGCATCCAAAAATTTAGATAGCCTAAAGTACAAAAATTCCCAGAAAGATATAAACTACAAAAGCAAAGTAAGAGAAACTCTGAATAGATCCATACCAAGTAAAGAAATTGAATTAGTGAGCACAAAAATTTTCCACAAAGCAAAACTCAGGTCCAGATGGCTCCACTGGTGAATTTTATCAAAATTTTAAAGAAGGATTAACATCGACACTTCTCAATCTCTTCAGAAAAAAGAGGAGGTGACACATCCCAGCTCATTTAGTGAAGCCAGCATTACACCAACATTGAAGGCAAACAAACCACAAAACAAGAATACTATAGACCAAGATCTCTTATAAATACAGATGTAAATATTCCCAAGAAGATATTAGCAAACCAAATCTAGCAACACATAAAAAAGAATGTTCAACCAACCACAACATATGAAAATTTGTCAGTGTTATCATGTGATAGTAATAGAATAAAAGACAAAGCCATATGATCATATTGACAGGTGCAAAAAAGGATTTGACAAAAGCCCAGATCCTTTCATGATTAGAAAAACTCAACAATCTAGGAAGAGAAGGAATTACATACATCGCCTTCATAAAGGACATCTACCAAAAAACCTACGTAGTATCATACAAAATGGGAAACCCAAGTCAGCAGCTCCCAAATTCCTGACCTACAGAAACTCTGTATACGAAGCTGTTGTTTTTGATACATCAAGTTTGGGGCTAAATTGATTCATAACAATAGGTGTCTGAAAATAATAACAATAATGATACAAGACAGTAGGGGAAGAGGAGGAGGAGAAGTAATAGCAGCTGCAATAATAGTTGTTGTGGTTGTCCTACAAATGCATCTGACTCTTTGCAGAGAGTCAAAGAGTCAGACTTGACTGGCTCCTTTGTCCATGGGATTCTCTAGGCAAGAATACTAGAGTGGATAGTATTCTATCCACTATTCTAGCCATTCTCTTCTCCAGGGGATCTTCCCAACTCAGGGATCAAACCCAGGTCTCCTGCATGGCAGGCAGATTCTTTAATCTGAGAATTAAAGAATCTGATTAATTCTTTAATCCCTGAGCCACCAGGGAAGCCTCACAAATGGTGGAATTGACATAGACCACAGCCTCTCAGCCAGAAGGGCTCTGAGTTGGGGCTCCAGACTGTCAGATAAAAGTGGATGCTGGAGTTCAGCCTGTAACGGACGGTCCATGTCCAAGGCATCAGAGAGTCCCAAGATGGAATGAGGTCCCAGCACTTAAGATTCTTCCTAAGGTCGTGGTTGGTCCTTCTGAGGACTAAGTAAAAGTGAAAGTGAAGTCGCTCAGTCGTGTCTGACTCTTTGTGACCCCGTGGACTGTGGCCCACCAGGCTCCTCCGTCCGTGGGATTTTCGAGGCAAGAGTACTGGAGTGGGTTGCCATTTCCTTCTCCAGGAGATCTTCCCAACCCAGGGATAGAACCCACGTCTCCCACATTGCAGGCAGACGCTTTACCATCTGAGCCACCAGGGAAGCTCTCCGAGGACTAAACCTACCAGCAAAACCACGTGACCCCAGCTGTGGACACAGGTGACCTGAGAAAAGGGACCGGGGTCCAACCCCTCCAAGGAAGTGAAGTGGAGGAGCCACCAAAGGCAACACTTGGGTCATAATCACAGAGCCTGGGCGCCTCAGCCTTGAACACGTGAAGGGGTAATCGGCTCCCAAGGAGTCCCCACTTCTCATCTGATGATCTGAGAGTTGCCTGAGAGTGGCTTTACTAGCACCCTGCTCTACTCGGGTCCTCCGCCTGCATCTGCAGGCACTGCAGATGCCTTGTATTAATGGTAAGTCAGCCACTCTTCCAATGTGTGCCCATGCACACAGCATCATGTCTCACCTGACCCCGATTTATGACAATGTCCAGATAGCTTCTTGGGGACAGCACATCTGTATCTTCAGTCCTTCTCAATCAGGGAAATTCATGTTCCAAGTGAGATATTTTGGCCCCTAATTCGCTGTGGGTTTTGTCTCTTTTTATAAGATTGCTCATTTAAAAAATGATTTTTTTCCCCTCACTGCGTGGCTTGCAGGATCTCAGTTGCCCAACCAGGGATTGAACCCAGGTCACCGCAGTGAAAAATGCCAAATCCTAACCATTAGGCCACCAGGGAATTCCTGTTTTGTATCCTCTTTATGAGAAGGTGTTCAGTCATGAAAACTGAGGGCTCCCTTAGGACAGAAAATGCCAATCTGTATCTACTTTACTTTCATTCACAGATGAAAAGGGACAAGTCATTGCTTAAGAGTGCAATTAAGGTTAGATTTGGGAGTTACATAAGTAAAACACAGATATTTTAATCCAGCATGACAACTAACAAAAGTACATAAATAAACGTCTTAAATAAGACTTATATGAGAAGGGAGACTAGACACTCTCTATGATCCTTATGACTCAAAGATTCTATATTCACTGAAAACCCTGTGATCAATACAAGAGCACCTGAAACAGACACACTCCCCCTTCAGCATTGCTTTCAAAACGTGCTCTCCTTTGCAGCAAGCTATCAACGATGGGGATTCTAAACATGTTTGAAAAATAAAAAATGCTTAATTTCCTGAATCCATAAATGCCAGGAGGAGAAGGTAAACAAGAAAAAGTGACCTCTGTAAATTTGGGCAAGGTCACAGGCTGATGTCCAGATTTTCACGCCCATAACCAAGTATTCATAACACTCTTATTTCTGTTCATTAGGAAGCAATCATCCCATTCAAGGGAAAAACAAGGTCCTAAAACATTACAGTCTCAAAACAAAGTGACAGAGTTAACAGTTTTAGAATCATAAAGTATCCAAAGTGTTAAATGGCTCCATCTTCAGGGTAAACGTGAAACAGCTCTGTTTCTTTCGAGTCCTGAAAACGCAGGAGCTATTTCAAGTCCTTCCTGAATTAGATGGATGTAGCTGTGGTCGCCAATCCCCATGGCTCCAGTGATTGGAGCTGCACAATCAATGCTGCCTATGAGCAGTGTCCACAATGAGTCTGAAAGTGTTCTTAACCGATTACATGCTTGGGTGTGCTCATTCGTAATTCAAACTCTCATGATATTCAAAACACCAGCGAGTAAAATAATGCTTTCTCTCCAAGGGCATCTGTCAAGTTCTTTCACAAATGTTCTCTCGAGCATCTTTATATCTTACTGGGATGACGGGCCCAGGGAGGGGAGGAGGGCATGGGAACAGGTCTTGTTTTCCTCCATCCCTGGAAGGAGAAATAGGCCAGGAATTGACTTCCCTACATTATCTTAGAAGACTGCTGCTGAATTTGAATATGATAAATATTCGTTATGGAACAATGTGAAAATTATTGAGCACTTTTATTCACGTGATACTATAAGAAGCTAAAACCACACAGATGGTCCCTTCTGTCCCCTAAATTACACACAAATAGCTCAGTATGAAAGAGATCAACTACAGTTAGAGCCAGGACTTATATAAGTAACCCGATAATGATCACCGACCAAGTGGGAGTAAGGTGTACGGTGGAGGGCAAAGGAGAAGGAACCTAGCCAGGGAAGAAAAAGAGAGCTGTTTAGTCGAGAGAGTATATGAGTGGAATAGTGTAAGAGGGCAGAGAACATAGCTGATTTTAAACAAAACGAGAAATGAGACTTGGTCATGTAGTTCTAGAACCAAGAAAGGAAACCAACACTTGATGAAAAGACTAGAGTAAATAATCCAAAATATGGCACCACTCAGTGCTGTATTATGACTATCTTGTCATTTTCAGCCACTAAAATAATCCAGTGGGTGCAGGCAGAAGTTGATAGACCTCCACTTGGAACAGTTACCATCAATTACTCAGTTCAAACACCAAAAGCACTGGGGATTCCACAATAAACAAAATTAGTAGGTTCTCGTGGGGACTACAGCCTAAGTGCGTGCCTGTTGGAGCAGCTTGGGCTACAAACAGGCTTTCCCCAGGTAAGGACACGTGTACCCAACAGACATATAACGCTGTTAACACTGATGAAGAAAATTAAATATGCGTTTATTTGGTTTTAGCTTATGACCAACACAGTATCTCAGGCAGATTTTTTAAAAGGAAGAAAATGACCTAAAACTCTCCATTATAACAGTCAACTACTGCAGTCATGAAATTAAAAAAAAAAAAACAAAAAAACACTTGTCTCTTTGATGGAAAGTTATGACAAACCTAGACAGCATGTTAAAAACCAGAGACATCACCTGGCCAACAAAGGTCCATACAGTTAAACTATGATTTTACCAGCAGTCATGTACAGATGTAAGAGTTGGACCATAAATAAGGCTGAGCACTAAAGAATCGATGCTTTTGAACTGTGGTGCTGGAGAAGACTTTGGAGAGTCCCTTGGTCTGCAAGGAGATCAAACCAGTCAATCCTAAAGTAAATCAACCAACCCTGGATACTCATTGGAAGGACTGATGCTGAAGCTGAAGTTCCAACACTGTGGTCACCTGATGCAAAGAGCCAGGTCACTGGAAAAGGCCTTAATGCTGGAAAAGATTGAGGGTAGCAGGACAAGGGGATGATGGAGGATGCAATGGTTGGATGGTATCACTGACTCAATAGATATGAGTCTGAGCAAACTCCAGGAGATAGTGAAAGACAGGGAAACCTGATGTGCTGCAGTCCATGGGGTCCCAAAGAGTCAGACAGGACTTAGTGATTGAACAACAACAACAATATTCATTACAATAACTATTATTATAGCTAATATTCATTGAGCCCTTACCATGTGTTAGAAACTAAGCTTTTAGTTCACTAACAGATCATTTAATTCTCACAAAGACTGTTTGAGGTTACATACCATTATCGTCCCTTGTACAAATAGGGAAATGGAGGCCCAGAGAAATTTAACTAAATGACTAAGAGTCCTGTAGCTGATTTGGAGCTAGGATTTAGAACCAGGCTCTCTGACTCCAAAATAAGCCCCTTCCCACTAAACCAGCAGTGCCCGACCCTGCCTTTCATTAGACTTACTGAGGAAACTTAAAAAAAAACCTGGGGTCCATCTCCAAACTGATTAAATCAGAATGTCTAGGGGTGGGGTGCTTATAGCAGTTTTCCTTCCTGAATCGTCCATGTAGTTCTATGTGTAGTCAAGGCTGAGAGTTCTCTCCCCCAATAAAAAACTATAAACACTTCTGATGGTCCCCATACAGGATACATGCCCTCTTTGTGTCATCAAGACACTATGTTTCTGAAATGCTTTTAATTCAGTATGCTTTCTCTGGACCAGCAGCATTAGCATCTCCAAGGAACAAGTCAGAAATGCAGACTCTCGGGCCTCATCCTAGATCCATTGAATCAGAATTGGTGTTGTTTTTTTTTTTTTTTAAATTTTCTGGCCACCGCCCAGCATGTGGGATCTTAGTTCACCAACCAAGGTTTGAACCTATGCACTCTGGAAGTGTGGAGTCCCAACCACTGAACTGCCAGGGAAGTCCCAGAATCTGTATTTTAATCAGATATCCATATGCTCATTAAATGAGAGTACTATCCTAAAGTATGCCCTAAAGCAGTGGTCCCAAACCTTTTTGGCAACAGGTGCCAGTTTTGTAGAAGACAATTTTTCCTCAGACCAGAGAGGGGGTAGGGGGGGATAGTGTGGGGATGATTCAAGTGCGTTACATGTATTGTGTACTTTATTTCTATTATTATTACATCAGCTCCACCTCAGATCATCAGAGATTAGATCCCAGAGGTTGGGGATCCCTCTCCTACAGTATGCCCTAGAAAGAAGACCCTATTTTCTAAATTATTGGTGCTATGAACAAGAAACACACAGCAATAACAATCACCTTCACCACCCAGCCTCCCACGTCCCCACTTGGAAAAAAAAAAAAAAAAAGAACAAAAACCTACAACAAAAGACAAAACAAAAACCCATCCCCACCACAGGTTCTGTGGTCAAACACAATTGGGACAAGCTGAATTAAACAAACTCAAATTACTTTCTCTACTTCACACTCTAGCAGAACCTATAATGTTAAAATACTAATGTGTATCATAAATCTCCAAGAGGAGAAGTTTCCCAAATATTTATGACTGTGGTACCCTGTAACTCAGAACTCCTATTAACATCTTTTGCAGACAATGTGTTTCTAGGGACATATTATAGACAATATTTATTCAGAAGAGACGATCTTTTTTCTTACCTCAATGGCTACCCTGAACACCTTTTTTCAGTTAGATGTTGGCTATCAGAATACTGGTAGTAGTCATGGAATTATAGAAAACCTTTATCAAGCTTTTACTATGTATATCAGACATAGTCCTAAGTGTTTCTACTGCATTGACTCATTTCATCTTCATAAGCATTCTAGCAGATAGGGATGGTTTGTATTACTACTTTATGGTGAAGGGAACAGGAAGAGATTGGGTTATGATTAGTTAAGTTGCTTACCCAAGGTCACACAGCTACTATATGGTGGGGGCAAGATTGTAACCCTGTCCTTGTGGTCCCAGAGCCTTCCTTTTAATCACTAGATCTATTGTAAAAGGGATTACCTCCAACTATTTTCAGAGGCATCCTAAGGTTGGCCGAGAGGGTTTCTGAGCTTAGCTCATTAGTCTGAACTTTTAAACAAAAGAATGCAAAAAGAGAACAAAACTGTAGCTCACATGCTCACATGAACTCATCCACTAGGAGCCCTGCTGCTGCTACTAAGTCACTTCAGTCATGTCCAACTCTGTGTGACCACATAGATGGCAGCCCACCAGGCTCCCCCATCCCTGGGGTTCTCCAGGCAAGAACACTGGAGTGGGTTGCCATTTCCATCTCCAATGCATGAAAGTGAAAAGCGAAAGTGAAGTTGATCAGTCCTGTCGGACTCTTAGTGACCCCATGGACTGCAGCCTACCGTCCATGGGATTTTCTAGGCAAGAGTACTGGAGTGGGGTGCCATTGCCTTCTCCTAGGAGCCCTAGGTGCTAACATTCCAAACCTTTTTTTTTTTCTTTTTTCAAAAATTATATTTACTTATTTGGCTCTGACAGGTCTTAGGTGCAGCACACAGGATCTTTCCTTGCAGCGTGAGAGCTCAGTACTTGCGGCATGAGCACTTCGTTGCCCCTTGGTATGCAGGGTCTCAGTTCCCTGACAAAGGATTGAACCTGTATCCCCTGCATTGGAAGGTGGATTCTTTAACCCCTGGACCACCATGGAAGCCCCCCAAACCATTTCCTGAAGGGAATAAAGTATCAAAGTAGACCTCCAATGCTGGTGCTCCTGTGGCTGATCATCTGAGTCTTGATTCTGAACACATAACACACTCTGCTTTATGATTGGGTAAACCAATGGAGACTGCAAGGTGTGGTCTCTCATTCTCTCCACCCTCAGCCTGAAACAACAAATCAGCAAATCCAAGCAATCAACGCAAAACACCAACAAGATGGTGCCCACTCAAGGATGTTCAGACTGAGCCAGGACATCCCAGTGGCCTGTCAGGTGGTTCCCCAACTACAAGTTGATGGACTCCAGTGAAAGAGAAAGGGAAAGTTGCTCAGTCGAGTCTGACTCTTTGCGACCCCATGGACTATATAGTCCATGGAATTTCCAGGCCAGAATACTGGAGTGGGTAGCCTTTCCCTTCTCCAGGGGATCTTCCCAACCCAGGGATGGAACCCAGGTCTCCTGCATTGCAGGCAGATTCTTTACCAGCTAGGTCACAAGGGAAGCCCAAGAATACTGGAGTGGGTAGACTATCCCTTCTCCTGTGGATCTTTCTGACCTAGGACTCAAACTAAGGTCTCCTGCATTGCAGGCGGATTCTTTACCAACTGAGCTATCAGGGAAGCAAGAAAAAAAAAATGATGCAGTCTTGAGAGCCCACTGCTGCCAAGCCAAGAATCTGCATGATTTTTAAAGCTTTCCTAGGCTTGGAGCTCACTGTGAATCACTCCACGGAAGGTTAATGAGTCAAAAAGGGGCAGAGCTTTCCTCAGGCACATAATTAGTAAAAAACAGACTCTGATATGAAGGCTAGTTAGGGTCCACTCTGTACAACAGAGATAACTGCTGCTGTATGCCAAGGCAGGAACAAGAGATCTGGATAACTGAGGAGTAAACCTCCAGAAAGAATACCCACTGCAGAGCCAGTAAAGAAGCCATTTGTGGCTTGTTGTTGCTTGGTTTTGTTTATTCCCCCTTCAGTGTTGGGAGCATGCGTTTTAAAAAAACAAAAATGCATAACATAAACCAAGATCTCACCCACCTGCTGGGTATCCTGATCCACATTTTAAAGACACTTGATTTTTAAATACTCCCAATTCATTCTTTTTTTTTTTTTTTTTTTTTTGATGGGAGAGTTTTCAGGCTTTTTTTTTTTTCATTCTTTCCACAAATATTTGAGAGCTGACTTTGTGTAGGCACTCTTCTGGTGCTGGCCGTTGCAGTGGGCAGGGTCACATGCCCCTTGCTCCCCAATACCCATCTTCTAATCCCTAGAATCAGTGAACATGTTACCTGACACATTCAGAATGGACTCTGCTGGGGATTCCCTGGTGGTCCAGTGGCTAAGACTCCACACCCCCAAGGCAGGGGGCCCGGGTTCAATCCCTGGTCAGGGAACTATTGCCAACATGCCTCAACTAAAAGATTTTGCATGCCACAATGAAGATAGAAGATCCTGTGTGCTGTAACCAAGGCCTAGCATGGTCAAATAAATATTTGTAAAGAGAAGCAAAATAAAAAAGGTGAGCAAATCAAATAAAAAAAAGAGTTGATTAAAAAAGAAAGAAGCACAAGGGACTCTGCAGCCGTGGTTACTTTGAGGACCTTGAGATGGGAAGCTTATCCTGGAATGTTACACGATGTAATCGCCTGGGTTCTTGAAAGTGGAGAATGTTTCCTGGCTGGGGTCAGAGGAAGATTTGACTAATGAAGAAAGGCACAGAAAGATGCTATTACTATATCCTCCGTTTTGAAGATGGAGGAAGCAGCCATGAGCCAAGGAATACGAGCAGCATCTCTAGAAGCTGGAAAAGGCAAGAAAAAGTATTCTCCTCTAGAGTCTGGAGAATGGAAAGGAGCTCTTCTGACACTCTGGTGTTTGCTCACTGAGACCCACGTTGGGCTTCTGTCCTACCAAACTGCAGGAAAATGAATTTTTGCTGGTTTAGTCACATAGTTTATCCAAACAAGGTAGGACATGCTTTACTAACAATAAGAATACCAAGACCTACTGCATAATGCAGGGAGCTCTGCTCAATGTTATGTGGCAGCCTGGATGGGAGGGGCATTTGGGGGAGAATGGATACATATATGGACAGCTGAGTTCCTTCGCTGTTCACCTGAAACTACCACAACATTGTTAATAGGCTATACCCCAGTTCAATGGGGCCTTAGAAAGCATCACTACGAACAAAGCTAGTGGAGGTGATGGAATTCCAGTTGAGCTATTTCAAATCCTGAAAGCTGATGCTGTGAAAGTGCTGCACTCAATATGCCAGCAAATTTGGAAAACTCAGCAGTGGCCACAGGACTGGAAAAGGTCAGTTTTCATTCCAATCCCAACGAAAGGCAATACCAAAGAATGCTCAGACTACCACACCATTGCACTCATCTCACACGCTAGTAAAGTAATGCTCAAAATTCTCCAAGCCAGGCTTCAGCAATACATGAACCATGAACTTCCTGATGTTCAAGCTGGTTTTAGAAAAGGCAGAGGAACCAGAGATCAAATTGCCAACATCTGCTGGATCATGGAAAAAGCAAGAGAGTTCCAGAAAAACATTTATTTCTGCTTTATTGACTACGCCAAAGCCTTTGACTGTGTGGATCACAATAAACTGTGGAAAATTCTGAAAGGGATGGGAATACCAGACCACCTGACCTGCCTCTTGAGAAACCTATATGCAGGTCAGGAAGCAACAGTTAGAACTGGACATGGAAAGTACGTCAAGGCTGTATATTGTCACCCTGCTTATTTAACTTATATGCAGAGTACATCATGAGAAACACTGGGCTGGAAGAAACACGAGCTGGAATCAAGATTGCCAGGAGAAATATCAATAACCTCAGATATGCAGATGACACCACCTTTATGGCAGAAAGTGAAGAGGAACTTAAAAGCCTCTTGATGAAAGTGAAAGAGGAGAGTGAAAAAGTTGGCTTAAAGCTCAACATTCAGAAAACAAAGATCATGGCATCTGGTCCCAGCACTTCATGGGAAATAGATGGGGAAATGGTGGAAATAGTGTCAGACTTTATTTTTTGGGGCTCCAAAATCACTGCAGATGGTGACTGCAGCCATGAAATCCAAAGATGCTTACTCCTAGGAAGGAAAGTTATGACCAACATAGATAGCATATTGAAAAGCAGAGACATTACTTTGCCAACAAAGGTCGGTCTAGTCGAGGCTATGGTTTTTCCAGTGGTCATGTATGGATGCGAGAGTTGGATTGTGAAGAAAGCTGAGCACCGAAGAATTGATGCTTTTGAACTGTGGTGTTGGAGAAGACTCTTTAGAGTCCCTTGGACTGCAAGGAGATCCAACCAGTCCATCCTAAAGGAGATCAGCCCTGGGTGTTCTTTGGAAGGAATGATGCTAAAGCTGAAACTCTAGTACTTTGGCCACCTCATGTGAAGAGTTGACTCATTGGAAAAGACTCTGATGCTGGGAGGGATTGGGGGCAGGAGGAAAAGGGGACGACAAAGGATGAGATGGCTGGATGGCATCACCGACTCGATGGACGTGAGTTTGAGTGAACTCCGGGAGTTGGTGATGGACAGGGAGGCCTGGCGTGCTGCGATTCATGGGGTCACAAAGAGTCTGACACGACTGAGCGACTGAAGTGAACTGATACCCCAATTCTAAATGAAAAGTTTAGAAAAGAACACCAAGTTACCTACTCCCTCTGATTCTTGCTTTTTTTTTTTTTTTTTTTTTGCCTTTCCATCTAAAATGCAAACAGCTTCTCTCCTGTTCCAACAGGCAGGCAACCTCTCTGTTATTCCAAAAGTTGGTTCTCTTTTTTCCAGAATTTCCACAAGCTATTTATGCTCTCAACTAGACTGAGATCTAAAATCTGGGCATCCTTGTCACCCTCGCTCCTGAGCCTCAAGCACTGTGCAGTATGTCTTTTCTAAAGACAGAAAGCAGGATATTTCCAAAGGCACCTTGAGTTGAACTGTTGGGTCAAACTAGTCAATTAACAAGGGCTCAGTGCTCAGTTGTGTCTAACTCTTTGCAACCCCATGGACGGTAGCCCGCCAGTCTCCTCTGTCCATAGGATTTCCCCAAGCAAGAATAACTGGAGTGGGCTGCCATTTTCTCCTCCAAGGATATTCCTGACCCAGGAATCAAACCTGTGTCTCCTGTATCTCCTGTACTATGGTGGATTCTTTACCCACTGAGCCGTCAGGGAAGCCCTCCCATCAAAAGCCAGAGATATTTATTCTAAGTTTAACCTACTAAGCCACCACCTTTGCAGAACCACACTTCGAGATTGAGTCCAAGGTCATGAGTGAGGCAGAGCTCTAAAGAAGGGCTTGAACCACTTACAGGAGCAAAGAATTGGAAGCAACCTAAATGCCTAACAATAGGGGATGCTTTAAATTTACTGTGATGCAGCTGGACTATAAAGCCTTGAAGTAAATGTTACACATTCATATGTTGATGTGGAAATTGTCCTTAATATGTGTATAATTGTTATGAAAGAGAATATACAGAATAATCCCCCATATTTTTTGCCTATTGAGAGAGAGGGAGGGAAAGAGAGAGAAAAAGGGAGAGGGAAGCTAACAGCCCTATACCATAGGCAATAAGCACCACATGCATTAGTATTACGGCATTTTTAAAATTTGTTTTTAATTTTTGCTTTGACATATACAATGCAATCAACAAATGTTCATTTCATGCTGACTAGGCATAGAGGTGCATGCAATGGGTTCAGAGGAGGAAAAAAAGCCCATAATTCCTAAATGACCTTATTAACCCTCACCCAGCAGCTATTTACTGCAGATTTATTGCATGCTGAGGCCTGGCGTAGGTGCTGGAGAAGCAAGGAGCAAGGCAGACCTGCCTCGGCTCTCCGGGAGCTTGTTCTCTGATGGAAATTGAGGAAAAGACAATAAACAAGCAAATGGCTAATACAGGACTTTAGCATCAGGCTCAGAGTCTCCCCCATCATCTCATGGGCTTCAACCCTGCAGTGACATCCTTCCTAATATCCTGGCCCCACACATAGGTATCAGCAGCCTTGGACTCAGCTAGCCCTGACATAGCCCATCTAAACTGTCATTGGTAAGACTTCCAACATCACTCTCCACACCTTCCCATCTTTCCCCACAAAAATACTAAAGCACCTTAGTCCTTAGTGGTCAATTTGGAGAGATTGGTTTCCTACATTTGTCAGATTCAATTCTTGCATTCAAATTCCATCTGTCACCCTAGCTGAGAATTGGACCATAAAGAAGGCTGACTGCCGAAGAACTGATGCTTTCCAACTGTGGTGCTGGAGAAGACTCTTGAGTCCCTTGTATAGCAAGGAAAGCAAACCAGTCAATCCTAAAGGAAATTAATCCTGAATATTCGTTGGAAGGACTGATGCAGAAGTTCCAATACTTTGACCACCTGATGCAAAGAGCAGACTCACTGGAAAAGACCTTGATGCTGGGAAAGATTGAGAGCAGAAGGAGAAGGGGACGACAGAGGATGAGATGGTTGGATGGTGTCACCGATTCAATGGACATGAGTTTGAGCAAACTCCAGGAGACAGTGAAGAACAGTGAAGCCTGGCGTGCTGCAGTCCATGGGGTTGCAAAGAGTCAGACATGACTTAGTGACTGAACAACTGTCCTACAGCTAAGGATGAGCCCTGATTATCACATATGACCATGGTCCAGGGATCAATGGTCTCCTTGGCATTATTCATCTGCTGTGAGTCATCCCTACTGTCCATTTCCCTCCAAATAAGAATGGAGCTAAAGAAGATGATAAACACAGTTGTTACAAGGTCCATTATGACATCAGCAGGCCTTCTTTGCTGTTCAGGTACTTTCCCCATCTCTAAGCCCACACTGTTGCATGCCACAGTCATTCTCAAACTTTTCTATTGTCCAGACCATCATCCCACTCCTGACTCCCCAGTATCATCAAATGCCCAGCCATCTTCCTTTATAAAAAACATCAAGGTCATAGGAGCCCCAAGGGAGTTAAACAAGACGGAGAAGTGAAAGAGCCAATGAAAATGCAGAACAGTGAACAAACCGAAACAGGACTCTCCCAGTTACACACTCTCCACCCAATATTTAATAAACCTTACACAGAAAGGACACTGTTTTCCCTCAGGAGTGACCAAGAGTAAGAGAAACAACATACAGAGTTGCAGGTATCAGAAAGACATAAAATCTTAGCAGATTTCTTAGTTCCACAAGGATAAAATTATTGATTACTATCTACTATCTGACAGGTCCTCTAATGGGTAATTTTTATACCTATTCTGTAGTGATCAAAGCCCATTTTCAAAGTTGTATTGTTATACACTTGTCACAGATAACGAAACTGGGCTCAAGTTAAGTAACGTGTACATAAGTGAAATACATGGGAGCTGGACTTTTGAACTCAAGCCTGTCTGAGCCTGAGTAAAAGCCATGACACCTCTTCCCTCAGCTGTTAAAAGACTTTATTTAGAAGGAGAACTATAAGCAGAAAGGAACTGTTATGGGAAATCCTCAAAAAAAAAAAAAAAAAGGGTCCTGAAACCTTCTGCATCACACAATAATTTTTTTTTCCCCTTCTCATGTGAACAGATTAAACTAATAGATTATGAGCATTATTCTTAAGCAACTTATATCAGGGTTGATGGAAGCCTGTTCTTGAAAGATAAGCTGCATATCAGCACTGAGGGAAAATGAATTAAAATGCAAATCTGAGTGTGCTCCCATTGTTAGACTATCTTTAATAGATATGTCTTCCTGAATACATCACAGGCACAACTGTCAGCCTGCATCTCAAATAAAGCAAAACCAACCTCGAATGGCATTTCACCAAGGGTAGAGTTTATAATTGGATTTTGCCATGGGTGGAGTTTCAAGTTGCCCTTAACCTGGACCTGTGTCTTTGGCCTCATGGAGATGGATAAACAAAAGGACAGAGCTTTCCCCTCTCTGACCTCTTTCTGGAGCAGCGATTTGACTGAACACCCAAAACCTCAGCTGCAATGTATGGGGCATCCCTTACATCTTCTGCTCCCTAGTCCCAAAGGGAGCGCTGTCCACAGGACCCTGTGCCTATGGTGAACGAGACCCACCCCCAGGCAGACTGCTGAAAACAGTTTCATCAAGAGGTGAAGGCTACACTTCAAAGTGACAATCTTTCCTGATACTGGGAAAGATGGAGGGCAGGAGGAGAAGGGGGTGACAGAGGATGAGATGGTTGGATGACATCATCGACTCAACGGACACAAGTTTAAGCAAACTTTGGGAAATAGTGAAGGACAGGGACGCGTGGCGCGCTATAGTCCATGGGGTCACAGCGAGTCTGACATGACTGAGCCCCTGAGCCACAATAAAAAGTGACAGAGAGGCAGGCGAAAAATCACTGAACGGCTTTGGTCTTTTGATGTTCCTCAGATTCCCATCTCATTAAGATCATGAGTCAGTGCTGCCTGTACTAAAGAAGATACACATCCAAAAATTTATCAGTTCCCACAAAAAGAGTAATGGGACATTTAAATACTAAACAAAAAAAAATGGAATGTCCAAAAAATTGTCTGAAGACTACAGTAACAATGGAAATAACAATAATGGCAATAATAGCTAAATGAAAAAGCCAAATGAGAAGTCCAGGTATGTGCTACAGACTTAAAAAGGAAGGGAGTAGAAATCAGGCTGGTAGGAAAAGCCTACAGAGGAAGTACAATTTCAGCTACATCCTGAAAGGTGCAAGATCATGGACGAACAGCTCTACACAAACCTGCAGAGACAGGTGTACGTTCTGGGAACATGGAAAATTAAACACATGTTTTGGCTTTTTTCCATCCAACATCCCTCTTGTCCTTTTAGTAACAGAATCACACTAGTCTTTGGACTTCCTGGGTGGCACCAGTGGTAAATAACTCGCCTGCCAGTGCAGGAGACATAAGAGATGTGGGTTCGATCCCTGGATCGGGAAGACTCCCTGGAGGAGGGCATGGCAACATACTCCAGTATTCTTGCCTGGAGAATCGCATGGACAGAGGAGTCTGGAGGGCTATGGTTCATAAGGTCACAAAGAGTGGGACACGACTGGAGCACCTTAGCACACACGCCCTGCTGCTGCTGCTGCTGCTGCTAAGTTGCTTCAGTCGTGTCTGACTCTGTGCGACCCCATAGACGGCAGCCCACCAGGCTCCCCTGTCTCTGGGATTCTCCAGGCAAGAACCCTGGAGTGGGTTGCCATTTCCTTCTCCAATGCAGGAAAGTGAAAAGTGAAAGTGAAGTCGCTCAGTCGTGTCCGACTCCTAGCGACCCCGTGGACTGCAGCCTACCAAGCTCCTCCATTCATGGGATTTTCCAGGCAAGAGTACTGGAGTGGGGTGCCATCACCTTCTCCGACACATGCCCTAGTCTTTAGCAAAGAGCTTCCCTCCCCATCTTAGAACTCTGCCTCTGAAAGCACAGAGTTGGGTATATGACTCTTGAGAGAAGTCAGGTTCCATCCAAACTGGGACCTGGTCCAGGGTCAGGCAGTGAGAGAGGCAAGAAGACTCCTTCTATGTTCAAGGACTGACAGGGTACCAAGATGGAGGGGTCCTTTCCTGAAAACAAAGACACCGATAAAGTCAGAAGTCTCCAGTTTCAGGGTCATCCTGGCCCTACATGAAGACAGCCTGTCTGAGAATGAAACTCTAATAGAATAAGAAATTTGCGATGAGTGATGGAAAGACAGAGAGAGAAAGAGAGAGGGGCCCTGATGACATTTTTTGAGCTGCTGAATCTGGCCACTCAAAGCTAGATGAACCAATGGAACACCCAGGTAGGTGAGTCAACCTATGTCCCCTATATTACTTGTTTGAGTTGAGTCCCTTTCATTTGGACCCTAAAGAGCCCTGAAGGTCACGGAATCAAGTTCAGCAGGGGAGGAAAGGCCATGAGATGGAGGAGGCTTCAGCAGTAGATGGGCACCGTATCTGAAGGTCAGTTAATTTTCTATGTTGACCAGGTGGCGCTAGGGGTAAAGAACCCGCCTGACAATGCAGGAGATGCAAGAGACTCGGTTTGATCCCTGGATCATGAATATCCCCTGGAGGAGGAAATGGCAACCCACTCCAGTGTTCTTGTTTGGTGAACCCCAGGGACAGAGGAGCCTGGTGGGCTACAGTCCATGGGGTCGCAAAGAGTGGTACATGACTGAGTATGCACCTTTATTATTGCATTTATCGACAACTGAAAGGGTTTCTACCTTAAGAACCAGAAGCCACTGGAAGATAAGTGTCTCTATTTACTCTTTTTTCCTTCTTATTTTTAACCATTGTGAACAGGAAAATAAGACTATACCCTAAGAAATGAAGCCCTTTGTAGGAATAATTTCCATTCCACAGTGAGCGGGTAGGGGACAGGGCACACACTGCATAGAGGGAAAAAAAAAAAACAAAAACCTTAAAAACCTCTTTCCCATCAAATCCAGCAGCCGGTGTGTGAGTCTGACATCCGCCTTTTTCTCCTGAATCGCCCCACTTCTCCACTGGCCTCTCCTATTCCCTGCACCTTAAATCTCTCATTTACCTTTCACAGTTGAATGATCAGGCAGCTCGGAGTTCTTGTAAGTAACCCTGAACAGCTGCTGAGTCCTGATGGGTCTGAACAGAAAGGAAGAGTCTCTCTGTAGCCATGAACCATTCCACATCCCCACCCATGTCATGCGTTTCTATGTCTACCTGCACATTTATCAGAATCCAAGAGAAACAAGCAGTGCTGTCGTCCCAGCCACACAATTCTGGCTTTTTTAGGGAGGAGATGGGAAATCTGAATCTATCCAGAGAAAATCCTAACTGGTTGAAATGAAGATCCACCAGAGGGCAGGCTTGTTATCTTTACTGGGTTTGGAACTCTCAAATATAACACTCTTTGGTGAGGCTTTTGCAAATAGCTGCCTACTAAGAAGCACTGCTGCTTGTCTGGGGTTTTCCTGTCTCCATATAATGAACCCTTGCAACTCATACCACCTGGAGAAGCAGATGACATGGTTGTTTCTGGTTGGCAGCTGTTAAGGTAGTTCAGATGATTAATATTCTCTACCCATAAATAAGTGAATATAAAACAATAACAATAAGCTGTCATTTATTGAGCACCTACTATATGTCAAGCCCGTCATTCAACACTTTGCATTCCTGATTTCATTTTATCTTCAGAATAAAAGGATCAGGTACAAATGCTATTATTACCTTCATTTAAAAACTGAAGAAACTGAGGCTTAGACATTTCATTAATATGTCTAAAGTATCAGTTGCTCAGTAGTGTCCAACTCTTTGCTACCCCATGGACTGTATCACACCAGGCTTTCCTGTTTTTCAGTATCTCCCAGAGTTTGCTCAGATTCACATCCATTGAGTTGGTGATGCCATCCAACCGTCTCATCCTCTGTCATCCCCCTCTCCTCCTGCCTTCAATCTTTCCCAGCATCAGAGTCTTTTCTAATTAGTCAGCTCTTTGCATGAAGTGGCTAAAGTATTGGAGTGTCAGCTTCAGCATCAGTCCTTCCAATGAGTATTCAGGATTGATTTTCTTTAGGATTGACTTGGTTTGATCTCCTTGCTGTCCAAGGGACTCTCAAAAGCCTTCTCCAGCACCACAATTTGAAAACATAAATAGCAATAGGAAAAATAATACAGTATTTTTAATTAAATATACATATGTAATGGTAATAACCTTTGCATATTTAGAACTATTTACCTAATTACATAATTTTTCTTCAAAATCCAACCAAAGATCCTTTTTTAAAGATTTTTTTTAATGTGGACCGCTTTTAAAATCTTTACAGAATTTGTTACAATATTGCTTCTGCTTTATCTTTTGGTTTTGTGGCCGCAAGGCATGTGGGATCCTAGCTTCCTGACTAGGAAGCGAACCGGCACCCCTGCATTGGAAGGTGAAGTCTTAACCACTGGACAGAAGGGAAGTCCCTACCAAACATCTTTTAATCTAAAAAATTCATCTGTAGCAGACTCCAGGATTTTTAGATGGTATCTAGCATTATATGGAAGTAAACATTTCAAACACATTGTCAGTCTTGGGCTGAGTTCCACTGAGTGTGTTTATATGCAATTAAAACGTTTTAATAAGAAAAGAAGTTTCAATACAAAGGGATTTTGTAGAAAATGTCACTTCTACCTGATGTATAAATTTTAGAAATGTAATACTCCCAGAATACAAATAGATATGCAAAGAACAATCTTGCCACCTGAGGAGAGAAATTTTAGAACTCTGATTTATAATTATTTATATTATTACCAGGCTTATGCTATGAAAGAAATCTAGTAATTGACATTAATTATAATTCAAAGATATATAAGTACAAGTATCTGCCTGACTATGAATGCCTAGACATAATATCACAATAAACAATTCTTTCTGGAGCTTACAGTCTTTGGATGATGACTAATACCACAAAATCTCTGGTTACAGAACTTAAAGCATCATGAAGCAGGCGATGTTTGACAGGCAGGAGTTGTACTTCTCACTTCCTCCCCAAATTGGCACTTTTACAATGTGCTCCCTGCCCCTATACTTATTTCATTTAATTAAGGTTTAGGGAAAATATTCCTATCAGCCCCCCATCAGCTTATAAATACTGCTGTTGTGCTGCGCTTAGTCACTTAGTCATATCCAACTCTTTGTGATCTCATGCACTGTAGCCCTCCGGGCTCCTCTGTCCATGGGGATTCTTCAGGCAAGAATACTGGAGTGGGTTGCCATGCCCTCCACCAGGGGATCTTTCCACCCCAGGGATCAAATCCAGGTCTCCCACTCTGCAGGTGGATTATTTACCAGCTGAGCCACCAGGGAATCCCACTACAGATTTAGGTTAAAATGTTCAATGGACCTGGCATTTTTGTGTATCAGTAGTTTTTAAAATGTATTTTAAAATATGTTCTACTGAAACATATGGAAAGAAGATAAAATAACCACTAAAGGCTTTCCAATCTTGAGGCTAAGATACCAAGATATTTCTCAAGCTCAGAGAACATCCAATGTTTCCATGAAAATCCCATTGTCAATGCAAAAAAATGAACATACCAACTCAACTGAAAAAAACAACTACAACTCCTCTACCATTTATCTGATTTTTCAAGCCCCAGAAACTTTCAAATGTTAAGGTATTTAGTAGAGTCAATGGCTGCAACAATAATGAACTTACTTCCTTCCCTTTATGCTCAAATAGGGTCCCCCCTCCACTCACAATGCAATGCCTAAATGAAAAGTCTTATCATGCTACCAAAAGCCGTTTAGTTCAGAACTTCTCCCAAAGTGTAAATGGGTCTGCCTGCCAGTGCAAGGAACACAGGTTCAATCCCTGGTCTGGGAAGATCCTGCATGCCAACTAGCAACTAAGCCCGCAAGCAGAAACAAGAGACGTCACCGCAGTGAGAAGTCCATGCACCACAACACAGAGTAGCCCCCCCCCCTCGCTGCAACTAGAGAAAAAGCTCATTCACAGCAAGGAAGACTCAGTGCAGCCAAAACCAAATAAAGACATCTTTAAAAAGAAAAAGTATAAATGGACTTCCCAGGCAGCCCAGTAGCTAAGAGTCTGTGGTCCCAATGCAGGAAGCCCAGTTTGGATCCCTGGCCATGGAATTAGATCCCATATGCTGCAATTAAGAGTTCACCTGCCACACCTAAAGATTCTGCATGCCACAACTAAGACCCGGCACAGCCAAAGAAATAAAATAAATACTTTAAAAATGAAAGCACAACTGCCTTGACAAGCATTTCGTGATGAATGGTCTATCCTTCCCCACAGAGTAGACGCTCAGGAGACTCTTTTGGTCTCCTGGCCAGAAGAGTCCCATGGACCTGCTCCCCTCTTCTTATCACATGCAGAAGTTCTCCTTTTAGGCAGGATGTCTCCCAGTGAAGAGGGCTTCCCAGGTGGCACTATTGGTAAAGAACCTGCCTGTCAATGCAGGAGACATAAGAGACGCAGGTTTGATCCCTGGGATCGGGAAGATCTCCTGGAGGAAAGAATGGCAACCCACTCCAGTATTCCTGCCTGGAGAATCCCTAGGATAGAAGAGCCTGGTGGGCTACAGTCCATGGGGTTGCAAAGAGTCGGACAGGATTGAAGTGACTTAGCACAAATGCATGCGCCCATTGAAGGGATTCGCTTACACTGCAACATTTCCTGCAGCCCTTTGTCCAAAGGGCAATTCATCATTAGCCTTCCCAGGGTGCCACTCGATGCTGAGTTACTGTTTATACTCAAAAGCACAGGGCACACCTGTTCTCCTCTAGCCTCAGTGTCCCAGCATCCTGTGATGCACAACCCTTTAAATTGAGCTTTATCTGGGCTTCATTTCTCCCTCCAGTTTGTCTTCCCTTGAAGACATCAGTATCACTGTTCCCTGAGAGAAGCAGGAGGGCCCACTTCCCAGAGCTCCTGTTCTCAGTGCGGCCTGAGGCTGGGAGTGGTGCATGTTTCCAGGTCCCGCACTTCCTTCCCCCGGCAGGAAGCAGCATCTCCGAAGGGTGCACTGACTTCAACGTTAAGCCATAAGCACGCCCAACACTTCATGTCTAAAACACAAACCCTGTCCTCTGGAGATCTGCGTTGGATTCTGAGAGGCCTAGCGAAGGAGTTCTCCTTTGCAGAATGCTTCTGCAGCTAACACTGGTTCATAGCAAGTAAAAAAGTCAAGTTTGTGAGAGGAAGACAATTAGATGGTTGTGAAGGACTGACAGTGCTCTGTAGCTTCCCCTGCTTCTGAAAGCTTATTTGGCTAAGAAAGCATGTACTCTGACACCTAATTTGGTTCAACCTACTCAAAAGTTTGTTCCCAGTGATTAGGGGGGCTGGCTAGATGATTCACAAAGGAAAAGTATCTGCGGAGAGCAGTAACACAAAGCAAGGCAATTTCAATCTTGAAAGAAGCCCAAAGCCAGACGCTTGGTGTCTCCAAATGTAAGCCAGGGATGCATAGAGGACAATGACTTCTCTTGAGCGCGATGGAAATCATCGGCTTCAGCCCTTTCAAAGGCACTCTACTATCATAAACGATGCTGGGCATTTGTCCTTTGAAAGTCACCATTGAGTGAAGCAGATGACATTCAATTCCTTTCCAGATGTTTTCTGATGAATGTTTACGTTCAGACTTGCACCTTAACTTTTGTAACATGTTCTCTGCAGTGTACAGTCTCTCCTCAATCTGTGTGGGATATTTCATTAGTTGACTTCCCTGGCCAACGGGGTAGGAGAGCAAGTAAGAGGACTGATTAATAATCACTTATTCATTTAAAAAGTGATTTCTTGAGACCTGATCAAAGGGTAGGATTGCAGAATAAAGTAAGACTAGGCTCTGCTCTTAGAGAGTTGACATTCTGGTTATCAGTGGGAAGGAAGAGAGAGACAAAACCACACAAATAAACAAGGAGGAAATAGTCTAGTAATAAATAGCATCACTGGGGAGCACATGGGGATACCCCCACAGATTAAGTGGTCAGGGAAAGTCTCTCCAGGGATGTGACAACTGAGACATCAAGGTGTTCATGGGTTGATGGTGTCAATCTTAAGAAGGTCAGGCATAGAGTATCTCAGGGAGGGATCCACAAGTTCAAAGTTGCAATATGGGGGCAAGCTTGGCTTACAGAGGGCCAGCTTGAGTTTAGGAGACAAGATCCTAGTGGCCCCAGGAAGCAGATCATGGAGAGTCTTGCAGACCTGGCCAAGGACTTTGGAGTTTGTTCTAACCACGTTGTAAAACCACTGGGACAAGACATGATTTGACACGCCCATGACCAGCATCACTTTGGCAGAATGTGAAAGGATATAGATGCAAGAGCCCGGTCACAGTCAAAGCTATGATTTTTCCAGTAGTCATGCATGGATGTGAGAGTTGGACCACAAAGAAAGCTGAGTGCTGAAAAATTGATGCTTTCGAATTGTGGTTCTGGAAAAGACTCTTGAGAGTTCCTCGGACTGCAAGGAGATCAAACCAGTCATCTGTCAATCCTAAAGGAAATCAACCCTGAATATTTATTGGCACAACTGATGCTGAAGCTCCAGTACTTTGGCCACTTGATATAAAAAGCGAACTCATTGAAAAAGACCCTGATGCTGGGAAGGATTGAGGGCAGGAGGTTAACAGGGGCAGTAGAAGGTGAGATGGTTGGATGGCATCACCGACTCAATGGACATGAATCTGAGCAAACTCCTGGAGAAAGGATGGACAGGGAAGCCTGGAGTGCTGCAGTCCATGGGGTCACAGTGAGTCGGACACAACTTAGCAACTGAACAATGACAAGGAGCACCAGAAAAGTAGAGAAGTGGATGGGCTAGGGATATGATTTGGAGGAGAAGCTTAGAGGATGTATTAAGGGAAGGCAAGGTGTGGTAGATGAAAGCAAGCCCAGCTTCAGGGTTGATAGCTTGATTTCTGGCACCACTGAGGCATGGTAAGAACAACCCCAAGGTTATACTATTGACCTGTAGTGGGGGAGGGGGTTAAGTGAGTCTCAGGTTTGTTACTAAGCATCTGAAGTTATTCCAACACCTGAATACCGACCGGAGAAGAGAACACACAAACCTGAGGAGATACCGATTCAGTGCTGAACACCATCTTCTCGACACTTTGAAGGAACAACTTTCCTTTCCCTGGCCACACCAAGTCAGGCTTCTGTCTTGTTTGTGTGGGCAACAGGTAGAACCAGATCACATCCCTGCCAAATGTATCAGGAAACAGAGGATGCAACTTTAACAAGGGAGCTCTCTGGAGCTGCTGAAAATCTAGGTCAAGAGCATGTTCACTGTATTCAGTCCCTGATATTAACATGACATTACATCATCTGTAAGAGATCTGAGAGAGCCAAGGGGCAGAGTGAGGAAGCAGGAGAGGACAGGATGCCCTCATTCATTTAACAGTATTGACTGGGTACCTGGTACATGGCAGGCCCTGAGCTGGGTGCTGGGATAGAGTAGCTTCTCCCTTCAGGAGTGTATATTACAGTCCAGGAGTGGACACAAGCTGTCCCCTTAAGATTCTCCACGTGCATGCGTGTGTACATATCTGTCATATCAGTCATATCCAACTCTTTTGCAACCCCATGGACTGTAGCCTTGCAGGCTCCTCTGTCCATGGGATTCTCCAGGCAAGAACACTGGAGTGGGTTGCCACGCCCTCCTCCAGGGGATCTTTCCAATCCAGGAATCAAACCCTTGTCTCTTATGTCTCCTGCACTGGCAGAAAGGTTCTTTATCACTAGCACCATCGGGGTAGGCTCAAGATTCTCCACAGTGAAAGTCAAATTACAACCACATCAAGAATTGAAAGGAGAAGATCTTGTTCCCCTGACAGCCTATGACAGAGAATTCAGGCACAAATGACTAGATCACCAGCTTAACGTTTGGTGGGTTTCTAAATCAATTCTCCTAGAATTCAAGGTCTCAAATGCTCCCCCCACCTCATTTTCCTTATACCTTTATAACTATAAAAAACAGCATTTCAATGCAGAGAATTAGAACTTTCGCTTACATAACACACACAGCAAAATGGTATCAAGAAAGTGTCTCTAGACAAAGATGTCTGTCTGAATTTTCTTTATCATCTACAATGCCTAACTCATAGGAACTGCTCAATAACTGTTTGTTTAATGAAACTAACAACTTGAAAGGAAGTAAAAAAAACCCACCACTCCATTTGCTAGAACATTAGAGATGAAATGACAATAAGTTTCAGTGAAAGGTAATCATGTATAAGTATTCCAATAAAACTCAAATTTAGGTTTTATATAAAAACCAAATGAGATTCTTTATGGCTGAAAATCAAAGGAAGCCCCAAGGCATGTGGAGGTGGGTAAGAGCTGCCATTATTTCAGTCACTATTGACTAACAGGCTGAACCTCATTGAACTTCTGAGACGGAACTAAACAGCCTTATTCACAATCATCTGATGGCTTTAAGGTACATTACCTGTGGTTCACAGTCTTCAGCTCAATCTACCCCACTTGCAGCAAAACATTGACTCAGACAGAACCAGGGCCCCGCCCAGTTCACTGCAAGCAAAGCATTCTTTCAGATCAGTGCTCTGTCTGAATGCCCAGTGACTGGGAGGACACTGTTGTTGGTTGGTCAGCATTCATCTCATCTTCCTTCTCAGTTTTATCACAGGGACCACCCTCCCCCATTTCCATGAAGGCTGACTTTCCACATGAAAAGTCAACCTCCAGTGTCAAAGCTGGTCACATGACCGGTACTGGTCCATCCATATATCCCATCTTTCTGTCTATGGTAATGAGTGTAAGAGTTGATCTGAGAGTCAAGTCCATCTGCTATGACCTAACCTGGTGGTTTCATGTGAAAGCGAGTTTTCAACCCCCTTTGGTTGTTGGCATGTCTCTTCTCAGTTACTTGATAGATGGGATGTCTTCCTATATAAGCCTATCAAGACTCAAAAGATGAGTATCCTCTTTTGCATGTCTCTTCCAAGATCAAGGAAACATCTCACAGGCAGCCTCCAGCAGAAATCCTTATGTCCTGTGGCCAAGAACAGGGTCACGTGTTTACCTCATCAAATTATAAGCAAGGAAATGTTGTATAATTAAGCAAAGCTCACCATGATTCAGGCTTCTCTGATAGCTCAGTTGGTAAAGAACTGCCTGCAATGCAAGAGACCCCAGTTCAATTCCTGGGTCAGGTAGATCTGCTGGAGAAGGGATAAGCTACCCACTCCAGTGTTCTTGGGCTTCCCTTGTGGCTCAGCTGGTAAAGAATCTACCTGCAATGCAGGAGACCTGGGTTCGATCCCTGGGTTGGGAAGATCTACTGGAGAAGGGAAAGGCTACCCACTCCAGTATTCTGGCCTGGAGAATTCCATGGACTGTACAGTCTACGGAGTATAGTATAAAGAGTCTGTATAGTCTAAAGAGTCGGACAAGACTGAGCAACTTTCACTTTCACTTTTCACCATGATTCACAGGAGGCCAGGAAAGCCTCCTGTGAAACACAGGGCTATCCAATCCTTTAATAAAATCAACATTCTACTAGCCAAGGGGTAGGAGAGTAACTGTTGGAAAAGTTATCTACAGGGTCTGAGCACTCTTGTATTACTTCATGTGTCCCAAGAAGTAACAAAAACTTTGGGAGCATAACATAACAAAATGTTGATTTTAAAAGATATTCTTAGCAAGTTAGACAGAACAATGAAATGAGCATGCACTCCAGGTGAAGAAAGATCTGGGCTAGAATCCTATCCAAGTCACTACTTTTGGAACTTCAGGCAAATCCCTTAGTGTTGGTCAGCCACAGTCTCCCACTTTGTAAAACAGAGAACAGAGTCCCTATCTGAAAAACAGCTGGAAGGATAAAATGACATTGTGCAGGTAAGGCATTTATCAATGCACCTGGCACAGAATGAATTTCAGACATCAGTGGCTAATGTCATCTTTAAATGACAAGAGAAGTAGTTTGAGAATCTTGTCCCAAGAGAAAAATAAAGTTGATTCTTTTAAATTGATGAGTTCCCAAGAAAGGCTGGCACTGCTGATTCCCACATGGATGTCTCCACTCTTACCCACCTGTTATCTTCCCGTAAGGCTCTTGTGAGACCCCTTCAAGGAGTCTGAGTCTGGGTCATTGAAAGTGGGGTTATGGTTGGTTAGATAGAAATGACTGCTCATTACACTTTGCTGTGAGACCTCTGTGTCATTTCATATAGGCCACTAAGCAGCTGGCAGATGGCAATGCCTTCTACTCACTACCAACTTGGGACATTCCTTAACCAGTAACTTGGAGGTTAAAAGCTCCTTCTCCCACTATCAAGTCCTTAAAATGGGTTATATGAACAAGGGGAAAATCTACCTTCTGGGTCATAAAATTTACTCTGTACATTTTAAGGTTTCCAAACACTCAACAAACGGCCCTTCTGGTTTCACTCTAAGTTTGTAGGCCAGACAGCCATGAAAAATCTCTCAATCATCTTAACTCTAAAACAACTGACCCAGAATGGCAAGCTGTCTTTTGTTTAAACATGAAACCACCATTCCATGTCTTAGTTTCTTATGGCTTATCTCCTGGATACCCAAGAGGGACACGTGACAGATCCTATTGTCTAAAACAGCCACTGTATGATCACAGTGGATTTACTCCAGAGACCCAGGAATGGTTCAGTATTTGTAAATCAATCAGTGTGATACACCACATTAACAAAAGGAAGGATAAAAAAAAATAAATCACATGACCATCTCTATAGGCACAGAAAGAGCATCTGACAAAATTCAACACCCATTCATGATAAAAACGCTCATCAAAGTGGGTATAGAGGGAACATATTCCAACACAATACAGGCCTTTTATGACAAACCTGAAGCTAACATCATACTCAACAACATAAAGTTGAAAGCCTCTTCTCTAAATTCAGGAACAAGACAAGGATGTCCACTCTTCCCACTTTCATCTTTATCATAGTATTAGAAGTCCTAGCCACAGCAATAAGACAAGGAAAAGAAATAAAGTCATCTATTTCTTTTTAAAAGAACTTTCAACCATGAAACACTGGGTAGGGCCCATGGTCACATAACTAATGAGAAAGAAGTTCATCTTCTATATATTCCAAATTCCTAAAGGGTTATTGGACTTATACTTTCTTTGCTCAACCCAGTACACATTTTATGTTGATATTTATATCCATTCCCTTAGTGTATCCCTTCTGATTCCAACATCAGCAGCATGTTCCTGCCCTAAGGTGACAGCCACAGTCCTTGAGAGTCCTTCTCAACTTCATCATCACTAACTCCCACTTCCCTTCTGCCTACTTTCCATTAACATCACTCATTATTAGAGAAATGCAAATCAAAACTACAATGAAGTATCACCTTACACCAGTCAGAATGGCCATCATCAAAAAATCTACAAAGAAGAAATGCTGGAGAGAGTGTGCAGAATCCTTGTGGACTGTTGGTGGAAATGTAAATTGATACAGCCACTATGGAGAACAGTATGGAGATTCCTTTAAAAACTAGTAATTAAACTACCATATGACCCAACAATTCCACTACTGGGCATATACCCTGAGGAAACCATAATTGAAAAAGACACATGTACCCCCATGTTCATTGCAAAACTAGGACACAGAAGCAAGCTAGATGTCTATCAACAGATGAATGGATAAAGGAGTTGTGGTACATATATACCATGGAATATTATCCAGTCATAAAAAGGAATGCATTTCAGGCAGCTGTAATGAGGTGGATGAACCTAGAGCATATTATGCAGAATGAAGTGGGTCAGAGAGAGAAAAACAGATTATCGTATATTAACACACATATATGGAATCTTGAAAGACGCCGTTGATGAACCTATTTGCAGGGCAGGAATACAGAGAACAGATTTGTGGACACAGCGGGGGAAGGAGAGGGAGGAACGAACTGAGAGAAACATATACGTTACAACATGCAAAACAGATAGCCAGTGGCAATTGGCTGTATGACACAGGGAGCTCAAACCCAGTGCTCTGTCACAATGTAGAGAGGTGGGATGGGATGGGGGGTTGCAGGGAGTTTCAAGGGGAAGGGGACATTTGTACACCTATGGCTGATTGATGTTGATATATGGCAGAAACCAATATAATTATTTTAAAGCCAATATCCTCCAATTAAAAATAAATGAATTACTTTTTTAAAAAAGACCTCAGGGAAAACAATTACCTATACCATAGCAGATTCACTCTCTGATTTACAGAGGTGCAATGCCCTGCAGCTTCTTTGGCCACCCAACAATTATATAGCTTGTTTGGCAAGGAATACCCTGACCTATGGGGCTTCCCTGGTGGTTCACACAGTAAAGAATCCACCTGCAATGCAGGAGACGTGAGTTCGATCCCTGGGTCAAAAAGATCCCCTGGAGATTGAAATGGCAACCCACTCCAGTATTTTTTCCAGGGAAATCCCATGGACAGAGGAGCCTGGCGGGCTACAATCCATAGGGTCCCAAAGAGTTGGACACAACTAAGCAACTATGCATGCATGCACCTGACCTATAAATATCATTACAGGAATCACTTAAATGACCTTGTTTGCCCCATCACCCTTATAATGGCCTTATGAGGTAAATATCATCAGCCTCATTTTAAAGATGACCAAGTGGAGGCTAAGAGATAACTAGTTCATACAATGTCACAGGCTTAATAAGGGTCAGCATGGGACTTCAATCCAGGAGTGTCCGATTTCCAAACCCTTGCTGTCAATCACCAGATGATGCCCATAGGGTCTCCAGGAGGCATGGATTTATGCTGATTTCTGAACCCACAGTCTGCACTCAAACCAGATATAACTATGCCCTTCTTAAGAAAGATTTGCATTCAAATCTCCTAACAGCGGGAAATAGTCCTAGACAAGGACCGAATCCACAATGAGGGAGGCACCGAGCTAGTTCTTAAAACCAGCCATTTATCTCCTCTCTGTCTCCTTGTCAACTCATGAGCCTTCAATATTCCTCTCCTGTCATCCAGGAAAGTTCTCTTTTCCCCACATCCCTAAGATGGTGAAATTTTGGGGACAGGTGCTCAGCAGCAGGGGCTCTCAGGTCTGTTTTCTGCTGCAGAAACATGGCCTCCCTCCTTGAGTTATGGGTCTATGGGCCAGCGTGGGTGATGCTGTCCACAGACCATACATGATGTAAGGGTGGGGGAAGACACAGACAGCGCACACAGCTTACCAATTTCCAGTCAAGCGCCTGTAGGAATGTTTCTAGGGTAATTAGATTCATGACCTGCCACAGGGAACAATTTCTTCCACTAACTTATCTGGACTACAGATACAAGCATAAACACTCCAGCGGGGCCTCTAAATTCTGACCCAAACTTGAGTGGATCTGACTTTCATCTCATGCCAGAAGCTGCTTTCTGAATTATGGCAGCTTTCCTGCCTCTACCTTGAAGTAAACAGGCCTCTGGGAGTTTCAACAGCCACTTAAGACTTTTTCTATGCATATTTGGATGAGGAAAAACAGCAGCCAGCAAAAAGAGAGAGTAAGAGCAGGACAGAAAATGGGGGGTGGGGAGAGGGGAGCAGCGAGACAAAGAGGGAGAACCAGGCTGTCCTCATCTTCCAACTCTTCTAAATTAATCATCAAAGCCACTATTAATTATGCTATTCCGCTGGATTGACTCAGACAATATTACGCCACCATATATTTCACATTTTAACAAGACATATGATTTCATTAGTGTATTCCATCAGCTTTGATGGAAACCTAAGTCTTCAGGATGTTCCCACCCTCCCCCTCCCCCACCCCGGCCAATAAAAGAAAACTATAAAGGACATTCCCTGATAGTTCAGTTGGTAAAGAATCTGCCTGCAGTACAGGAGACCCCAGTTCGATTCCTGGGTCGGGAAGACCTGCTGGAGAACGAATAGGCTACCCACTCCAGTATTCTTGGGCTTCCCTTGTGGCTCACCTGGTAAGAATCTGCCTGCAATGGGAAGATCTGCTGGAGAAGGGAAAGGCTACCCACTCCAGTATTCTGGCCTGGAGAATTCCATGGACTATATAGTCCATGGGGTTGCAAAGAGTCAGATACGGGTGAGCGACTTGCACTTTCACTTTCACATAAAGGACATTTGAATGGCAACCCATTCCAGTACTCTTGCCTGGAGAATCTCATGGAGAGAAGAGCCTATAGAGCTACAGTCCAAGGGGTCGCAAAGAGTCGGACACGACTGAGCGACTTAACACATAAAGGACATTACAAATTTGAATAAAGCTTGGGAAGTGTGAAAATCATTGAGAAATCCAAGAAATGGCTATTCACATTTGCAACAGTAGTACATTAGTATCCAGCGATTCAGTCCTCTCAATTAAAGCATATTTTCTCTTTTTAAACAAGCAGCTTCTTATATACCATCTTATTAATGCCCTTCATGGATTCCAAGATGCATTTCAGCAAAGTTGCCACAAAACCATCAAAGGTAGACATGCCTTGTTAGTTTTTCCCCTCATTCCCCAAGACCACCAAGGAAAGAAGTGAGACCTAGAAAACACATCTTTTCTGTACCATCTGTACCCACTCTGTTTTCCCTGGCTCCCAGCAGTGCCTGTATAGCTTCATTCATAAGTTCCCTTTTTCTAGCCAACTTGCTAGAAACCTAATAGAATTTGCTTTCTATTAGGAATGTGATATTTGAGCTGTGATCTACTAAATGCATGAAGACAGAGAACCTCATAAAAGACTGGTATTGAAATAACAATCTGATTCCTGAAAAGACATGGTTTATGCGTTCTTTAAGTCTGGCCACAAGCACAGATCACCTCTGATGAATGATCAATTCCTCTACTACATATAGGAAGAGTATGGGAGGGACAGAGAGTCACTGGATGTGTATTTACTGAGTGTTGATGAATATGGAAGCCAGACATATTCTGGCTCACATTCGAGGGGGATTTCATAGACTTTGCAGAAGACTGGTCACTGAATGTGTAAGAAGGCTCCATCCTGAAGACTAGCAGAAACATCAAACCTGGGAAAAAGAGTTCCAGAGGGCTAGCCTGAAGAGGGTGGGCAAGGTAGAAATCAAAGTGTTGTGGAAGAGTGCAAATAATTCAGCCCCATGTCAGCACAACCCGAAGTTCACAATGGAGAATCATTTCCAGTGTGGAAAACTGACGCACTCATTCATTCAAGAAATATTTGAGGGCTCACTATGTTCCAGGTATGGACCTAGCGTGTAGGAAGAGAGCCATAAACAAGCCTGACAAAATCCCCACTCCCATGAAGCTTACAATCTAGGGGTGGAGAGGAAGGAAAAAGATAATAAACACCATCAACAAGATGATTTCAATGAGTGTGCTGTGCCCTGGATGAAATAAAGAGAATAATAGAGAGGATAAAGGCAGAGAGAGTCTCTTAGAAGGTGGCCTTAAAAGAGCCAGTGACCACTTGGGAACCCGGATCTCCTGCACTGCAGGCAAATTCTTTACCATCTGAGCCACCAGGGAAGCCCCAAAGAGGGAACATACATGGTCAATACAGACGCTGATTTTATTACTATTATTTCCAAAGGGAAAGAGGCAGGAAGGAATTCCAGGTCCCCTCCTTGGCCCTGCTTTGTGGTTTATGTGTGCCTTGAGACTCTCCCAACTTCACTCCTCTCTTCTGGATCCACCAGCCCTATAAGTGTAGACCAATGGTGATTTTTACCCAATAGGGGATGGTTCCTGTCAACACCACCTGTATGAAATTTCTGGGGATTCAATGTTAACCCAAAGGTAGAGAACCTCAGGTGCAAAAGTCCTCCAAGATCCCCTCTCCAGCTCTCTCTGATCGTGCCCTATGCTTCTCTCCAAACATCTTCTCCATCAGCTTCCACGATGACCTCTAACCTACTAACATCCCATCATCTCCTCTGACCAGGAGTCCTGCACTCTTTGGACTCAACTAACCCAACACCCTCAGCCTGTAGCACACATGACGGAGCTCTAGGCTCACTTAATTCACAGAGATAATACTGATATTTGGGGAGCTATGATTTTGAATGTTTGACCCCATAAGATTCCGACAGATCTCCTTACCTGTATCTGTACCAATTTATCGTTCAATAAACCTTTTGTTCAGGGCACTTCACCATGACTTTCGTAGAGCAATTTACATCTGGCAAATTGCTTCCACAAAGACTTTCATTTTACCATACGATTAGGCTATACACATTCCCCCAATACTATCTTCCTTTCCAGCACTGCTAACAAGGAAAGATGAGGATTGAATATCTTTTCTATAGTCGTAAGAGGAATCGAAGAATTATCTGCTTCTCTTAGGGGTGGGGCAATACAGAATGGAGGGAGAGAGACTAGAAAAGTATCAACATTTTCAGTTTTGCCTGACCCGGGGAAGGAGAAACACGTAGCTATTTGAATACGGAAGGAAAAGAACAAATGCATGGGAGCATCCATAGCCACCTAATCCAAGGGACTCGAGCACGAGCTGGGTTTACCTAATCTCATCAGATTAGGACAAGCTGCATAATTTGTGGGGCCAGATACAGAATTTAAAACATAGGGCTTGGGAATTCCCTGGAGTGGTTAAGACTCTGTGCTTCCACTGCAGGGAGCGTAGGTTGGATCCCTGGTCAGGGAACTTAGAGCCCACATGCTGTGAAGTGGAGCCAAAAACAAAAAAACAAAGTTAATAAAATGCAAGTCCTATTATTCAAAAGTTCTTAAGGATTTCAAGATGGTGACAGCAGAACATAAAACAAAGCACAGGCCCTTTTAAGAGCAGAAACCTATCCCAATATGCTGTATCCTCCCAGCAAAACTTATATCATCTCCATTGTACATGTGATGCAAGGTTAAGTAACTTGCCCAAGGACACAGCTGGGAAAGGGTGAAGGGAAATTTAAGACCAGAGTCTGCCTGCATCCACAGAACTGCACAAGTAGTCACACACACACACACACACACACACACACACAGAACTTAATTGATTTTATTTTAAAAATATGGAGGCTCCCAAAGCGTCTCACAAAATGAGAAACCTTAATGACTTCATGCCCTTTAGAACTGCCAAGTATTTGTTTGCATTTCATTAAATTTGCAAAGTAAAACTTGATTTAAAATTCCAAGGCTCCATCTCAATGTTCTGCATGTGGGGCCTCATTGAAATGGTTGAACAGATGAGGTATGGGAGGCCCTTTTGCCTTTTCTCTACTTTGTGAGCTTTGCAATTTTTTAATGAAAAATTTCACGGCACATGAATCATTACGTGGGGGGAAAAATACTAAAACCTGATGGCATTAGTGAATTCTGAAACTGCTCCAGATTAGATGAAACTACTGCAGATCCCGAGGGACAACATCTCAACTCAACCCTTTAGTTTTGTTGATAATTGATAGGCGATGTCTCTCCCTCCATGGGATAAACCAAAGCCTGGCAACATGAACTTTATCTCAGAGAGCTCCAGCTTGCCCTGGCTATGTGTCCAATTCCAACATAGGCTCCTTCTGGTTCCACGGTGTCAGCGTTTTTCAGAAATGCTCAGATCCTCACTTGGTGACGAATTATTCCAAAGGCATCCGTGTGCCGATACTGATCCAAGAGCTTGGCTCGGCACACGGGATGTAAGCGGAAATGCTTCGATTGGTCCTAACAGTATAGGATACTCTACAGTTAAGGGGATGAGATTTGAGGCTGAGACTCAAGGAATCATGAGACGTTTATGTGGGAGGATGGGTGTTAAGGGGGCTGGGGAGGGAACAAACTTGAAGCCTAGAACATGCTCGAAGAATGTGGGGAACAGAAAGAAGGCTGAAGCACAGTGAGCAAGGGTGTGTCAAAGGGGGATCTGCAGCTTAGAAACTAGACTTTCGTTGCTGCTAATGGAAGGGTGTGAGCTGTCTTGGTGGCTCAGAGGATAAAGAATCTGCCTGCAATGAGGAGACCTAGGTTCGATCCTTGGGTGAGGAAGATCCCCTGGAGAAGGGAATGGCTACCTGCTTCAATATTCTTGCCTGGAAAATCCCATGGGCAGAGGAGCCTAGCGGATCTGAGCAAGTGAGCAAGTGAGGATCTGAGCAAGTGAGCAAGGGAGGATCTGAGCATTTCGGAAAAATGCTACAGTCCACAGGGTCGCAAAGAGTTGGAGATGACTGAGCAACTAACACTCCACTTCAACCGAAGGGTGTGGAGTGGGATGGGCAGAAGTGATCAGGCAGATAAATTTGGGAGACCCCTGCAGAAGACCATAACAGATGGTACCCAGATTAGCAGCAACAGAAATGACCAGACATGGATGGAATGAGACCCTTCAATTCCTGAAGGTGGATCAGCAATCAATGCTGACAGATTGGGGAGCAAATCAATCAGTCATGATGCCTAGGCTTTTAGCTGAACAACAGAGTGGAGGGTGATGAACTTTACAAAGATGAGAAAGATCTGAGGGCGGAGTTGGTAAGGGTGGCAGCTGAGTGCAACTTATCATGTTGAAAGACGCACTAAGTATTAATATGATACTCTCTATTTTTCTAGTTTTTCCCATCTCTGACTATCCTGAGGGTCATTATTCTAATATCTCTTGCACATACACACCTCCTCCAGTTTTAACTCCCCACCAACAAGTAATCTGGCCCCAAATATCCATGATGAGATGGTTGGATGGCATCACCAACTCAATGGACGTGAATGTGAGCAAACTCTGGGAGATAATGGAGGAGCCTGGTGTGCTGCAGTCCATGGGGTGGCAAAGAGTCAGATACAACTTAGTGACTAAACAACAGCAACAACAAAATATCCATAGTGTTGACACTGAAAATATCTGATCTATAATTTCACAGTCTAAATTCAACTCATTTTCAGTGATTGCCTATTAGATAAATCTAATAGAAAGATGCAAATAATAAAGGAAAAAGACTTTCCCTGATAGCTCAGACAATAAAGAATTTGTCTGCAATACAAGAGACCTGGGTTTGATCCCTAGGTCAGGAAAATCCCCTGGAGAAGAGAATGGTAAACCACTCCAGTATTCTTGTCTGGGAAATCCCATGGTCAGAGGAGACTGGTCGGCTACAGTCTATGGGGTCACAAAGAGTTGGACAGGACTGAGCGACTAACACTTTCATTGTTTCAGCAGGTTTGAAATAGAAGCCTGGATTCGTATCCGCCCTGAGCGTGCAGGAAGTCCGGCTGCCCTGAAATGAGCCCTTCCTGGCTGCCCTGCCCTGCCCCCTCACACAGCTCTCGACCTAGGGCTTCACCCCTTCCATGAGAACTCAGTAAACATTTGCTGTAGTTCCATGGGTGAGAGGAGGGGTCAAAAACGTGGTCCTTGGTTTCCGAAGCACCATAGTTAGTACAGAGCTCTCATCCCCACGTGAGCCAATTAGCTTGACTCCGTGATAAGACTTTAGACTACTGTCTTAACCTCAGCCCTACTGCCTCACAAATAAATGCCTTTAGTTACAGAAGGGACCCCTGAAGAGTGTGAAGGTGAATTAGTGCAAATTCATCCTCACTCAGGTAGAAAAGCCAGCCAAAAACCCGCCCTGGGAGTGGGACAATCTTGCTGGGACCACATGCAAAGAACAGCCACACGGTTAACTATATGGACAATTACAAAGCCTGACTGACTTTTTTTTTTTTCCTTCACTAAGTGTGATGAGTCTATCTGTAAGACAGTTATTGGCTTAAAGTTATTTATTTATTTTAATTGGAGGATAATTACTTTACAATATTGGGATAGTTTTTTTGCCATACATCAATATGAATCTAACAACCGACATTAGAGTTAGGCACAAGAGACTCCCAGTTTAAGGTTAGAAGAAAAATACTTAGGTTCTCTGAAAAAGAGAGTGAATTGCTTTAGCTTGAAAACAATACCTGAGAATAATATGAAATGTGCTAAGGGAAGCTTGGGGTCTCATCTCTCTGGTTCAGAGCCACAATCTGCCCGCAGCTTCTCCTAGGTGCTCCAAAAGGAATTCCATTGATCAGAATACAAAGCATGTAGTCTTGGCTCCAGTGAGGCCATCAAATCAACAGGTACCGCAGGACAAACTACATATTCTGCCAAGCAGCCTCGTGGAAGGAACGATGCACAATTTGTTCCAATAAATACGTGAAGTCAAATGTCAAGCATCACACACATCTATCTGAGCTGTTAGAAATTATGAGACTGTTGTTCAGAGGACGGCATCTAATGGAATATCCATCAAGGCCAAACAAAGGCTCCGAGCTGCACCCTCCCCATGAGAAGTGCTGACAGCATCAGGCTTCTCATTGTAACGCTGACGTGGGCAGAAGCACCAGCAGGAGCCTTGACGTGTCACCGCATTTGGCTACAGATGCGTTACAAGAAATTACATGGGATGCTATCAGAAAATTGAAAATCCGACAAGTGTTTCACTTAGTTCCTGTAATTCTTCAATGCTATTCCAATCTCGTGCAAATTAGAAGCCACTTAGAGCTCCGAAGGCTGACAGAAGACAGAGTGAGGTTTTCATTATGCTTTTAATAAGTTTATTGGGAGGTTTCCTATTAAAAGGTGCTTGAGAAGGGTGATGAGCTGGATCTCTGTATTAAAAGAGATCTTCAAGAGGTAAGCAAAATGGTACCTCAAATTTGCCACAAGTGATGACCAGCATGCCCATCTCTGGATAAGAGCAAGATGACTAATAGAACATCTTCAACAGGAGATTGCAAAGAGAACTAATAATTGTCTAATTATGATTCCAGTATGCTCAGGATGGCATTCTAATGGTCATAGTCTGTGATATCTAACCTATAACACTCGCCTTAAAATTAGAAAAACCAGAAATAGACGCACAGATGTAGAAAAATAAACATATGGAGACCAAGAGTGGAAGGGGAGGTGGGACAGACTGGGAGACTGGGATTGGTATACAGAACTGTGGATACCGTGATTTTATTTTATTGGGCTTCAAAATCACTTTGGACAGTGACTGCAGCCATGAAATTAAAAGACGCTTCCTCCTTAGAAGGAAAGTTATGACAAGTGCAGACAAAGTATTAAAAAGCAGAGATGTCATTTTGCCAACAAAGATCTGTACAGTCACAGCTATGGTTCTTCCAGTAGCCACATACGGATGTGAGAGTTGGACCACAGAGATGGCTGAGAGCCAAAGAATTGATGCTTTCGAACTGTGGTACTGGAGAAGACTCTTGAGAGTTCCTCGAACTACAAGGAGATCAAACTAGCCATTCCTAAAGGAAATCAGTCCTGAATATTCACTGGAAGAACTAATGCTGAAGCTCCAATATTTTGGCCACTTGATATGAAGAGCAATCCACTGGAAAAACCTGATGCTGGGAAAGAAGGAAGGCAAAAGGAGAAGGGGGCAGCAGAGGATGAGCTGGTTGGATGGCATCACTGACTCAATGGACATGGATTTGAGCAAACTCCAGGAGATAGTGAAGGACAGGGGAGCCTGATGTGCCGCAGTTCATGGGGTCACAGACAGACAGATACGACTGAGTGACTAAACAACAACTGTGTATAAACTAAACAACCGATGAGAACTCCTGTAGAGCACAGAGAAACTACTCAGTGCTCTATGCGGACCTAAAATGTGAAGGAAATCCACAAAAAAAGGGATATATGTATCGGCGCAGCTGAGTCACTTTGCTGTACAGTAGAAACCAACGCAACGTTGTAAAGCAACCACACTCCAATAAAGATTAATATTAAAAAACAAGACACAGCAAAGTTCCCAATACCTTAATGCTGAACTTCAGAACTCCGAGAAAATTAATTTCTTTTGTTAAAAAAGAAAAACAGGAGAGGAAAACTCAAAGTGGTTTGTGCATGGGAAGTCTCCTACTTACTAAGAATTTGGGAGTAAACACTGGCCTTCTCTTATCACTAACCCTCATTATCACCACCGTCATCTCGAAACCTTTCAAATTACTGAATAATTGTCAGCAACATACACAATGCATGCATGATTTGGGGGCAATTATTACTTCAAAGAAAGAACAGAATTGGACACTTAAAGGAAGTGTGCTTTGGCTACCGAAAGGCTACTTCACAACAGCAAAAGGAAAAAAAAAATCAGTCCACAGAGATATTTTCTTTCACAAACAAGGACAGTTTTCATTTTGTCAGCCTTGGGATCACTTCCTGCAAGGGAACCACAGTAATGTATAGTAATTTCATGAAATAATACTTGGGACCATCAATCTAACTTTTGAACATAATAGTATGTTAAGATAAAGCACTTCTTTTCTGGTACACAAACCCATCCACAATGGCTAAGAATATGTTTTCATTAAAACATTCATATATGAAAAAGTCAACTCTTAACTCTGTTTCCATGGCAACCTGCAATTCAACTTTTCAAGGCACTCAATACCAGCTCCTTTCTCTTGCATGTAATTCCTGAAGAGCATTTGTAAATAAAAATTTTTAAAGTGAAATCTTTGAACAAAGTGTTGCCTAGACACAGAAAGAAGGGAGGAGGGCTTATGAGTTCTCATTTCAGCTCTGTTTTCCCAGATATTTGCTTAATTAATTTGTGCGTGTATGTCTGTTGCTCAGTCATGTCTGACTCTTTGTGGCCCCATGGACCTTAGACAGCCAGGCCCCTCTGTCCATGGGATTTTCCAGGCAAGAATACTGGAGTGGGTTGCCATTTCCTTCTCCTGAGGATCTACCTGATCCAGGGGTTGAACTCACATTTCCTGTACTGGCAGGCAGATTCTTTATCACTGAGCCACCTGGGAAGCCCTAATTAATTTACTTACATAACAAATACATATTGACTACCTCCCAGGAGCCAAGCCATAAAAATAATGTTACCATGCTCAGGACTTGGCATAAAGTGACCATAATGTAAAGCAAAAAATGCTTGCAGAGTAATGTGGGAGGGAAGGACTTCTGCCAGTTTGAAAATAGCAGGGGAAATTTGAAGAAGCACTGAAGGATGAGCTGGGTCTTGAATGACACCAGTAGTAACCCAAGAACAAACGGAGATGACCATGGGTAGCTATCGGCTGTTATAGCAAGGGGGAGGAAGTGGAAAACAGCACCCCTGGGGGCAAAGGCGGTGATTCATTCCAGATGAAGCCAGAGATTAGTGAAGGCGAAGGGGTTCATCCATCACCTGATCACCCATTCTTTCATTCACCCATTCATTCACTCACCTATCATTCATTCACCCATTCATTCATTCACCTCCTCAAGAAGTGAGTGCCTACATGTTCCTGGCACTTGTCATTGTGTTGTGACACCCAGGGTAAGTAAAGTGAAAAGTGAAAAGAAAGTGAAGTCGCTCAGTCGTGTCTGACTCTTTGTGACCCCATGGGCTGTAACCTACCAGGCTCCTCTGTCCATGGGATTTTCCAGGCAAGAATACTGGAGTTGGCTGCCATTTCCTTAAGTAAAGTCATTTTCCTCCAGAAAGTTACCTTCTAGGGGAATCCCGAATGCTTTCAGTGTTTGCCTAGGGAGCTGCATGATTTGTAGCAACAACAAGGATCCACAAAGGATTTACATAGGAAAGCTGGGTTTAGAGAAACTGATTACCAATAGAGAAGCAAGACCAGAAGCAGGATTGAAAGTGGGTGAGGGCTGCCTTCACAAAGTACCCACAAACTGGGCATCTGGGACAAACAAAATGCTGATACATTACCTCACAGAATTCTGGAGGCTAGAAGGAAATAGCAACCCACTCCAGTGTTCTTGCCTGGAGAATCCCATTGACCGGGGAGCCTGCCATCTCTGGGGTCGCACAGAGTCGGACACGACTGAAGCGACTTAGCAGCAGCAGAATTCAGAAATCAAGGTGTCTGCAGTGTTAGTCCCTTCCAAAGGCGGTGAGGGAGGCTCAATTCCATTCCTCTCTCCTGGTTACTGAAGGTTTTTTGCTGGAAACCTTGGGCATGTCTTGGCTGGTGGCAGCATCACCCCAATCTTTTCATGACATTTTTCTCCCTGAGTCCAAATCTTTCTTAGGACACCGAGTCACACTGGAATAGGGCCCATACTAATGACTTCATTTTAACTTGGTTACCTCTGTAAAGACCCTGTCTCTAGGTAAGATCATATTTTGAAGTGCTGAGGGTTTAGACACCAATATATCTTTTGCGGGGAATAATATTCAACCCATACAGAAAGCATCTGTATCCCTCTATCAGATTGTAGACCTTTAAAACTTTTCTTGCATTATTTTTGGCCAAATAAGTCAGTATACAACTGTTCTATAATGGAGAAAAAAAAATCCATATACAAACAGGTTACTGTCACTACAATGAGAGAGGCAAAGAAGGCTCAAAAGAATATTATAAAATTGGGAGGGAAGGGAAGATATTTGGGCATGAAATGAACAGGACTGATGAGGAAGGAAAGGGAGGGAGTCACCAAAAATGAGGCAGAAAGTGATGACTGAAACCTACTGCAATAAATCCACAGGAACAGGGGCAGGGAGGATGAACAAAGGAGAGAGAAAGGAAGGTGAGCTTGGTTTTGAGTGTAAATCACTAGCAAAGAACCCAGAACTGAGGAACAGAAATCAAAGATCAACTCCAAGAGCAATCTGGATCATACCCAGAAATATCAAGAAAGATAAACTCTCTGTTTCAGCACTTCTCCTGAAAAATAGTAATAATATATATTTTCTCTCATAAGACATGTGGGAGGATTACAGGGCTTTACATACAAAGAGCACCTACAACAGGGTCTGACTTAGAGTCCGGTCGCTGAAAGTATCGTCCAGGGTGACCAAAATCCAGGACCACAGTGGGAAAGGTAAGGGATGAAGGCGCTTGGAAGCACGTTCCAGGGCCTGCCCGTGCAGTCCCTGTCTGGGAGAAGACAAGCCGGATACAGAGAGTTAACAAGAGGTCAGAAGTGGTGCAGAGACTAGGCCCCGGGAAAGCCATCAAGGGCAGAGACTCTCGCAGCTGGGTGGTCAGGGCCGCCTGATGCTGTAGGCAGACGGGGAGAAGCAGAGCGGGTGGCCAAGCCCTCCCTGGCAGCCTTCGGGACAGCAGAGTGGGAAATGGGGCGGTGCAACAGAACGGGGTGGCGAGGAGCAAAGAGGTGACCACAGACACAAAACAAAACCACACGCTGCTCTGCTTCAGAACCGAGAAAGGAAACGTCGCTGGAGGAAGTGAACAACTCCACGCATGTTTTGTTTATAGGATGAGGTGTTCATCAGCTAAAAAGGAAGATCCACTAGAAGCACTGGGAGACTGACTGCATCTGTGAGAGGCAGGATAATGAAAAGAAACACTGTGGATGGATGTGACGGAGCTAGGATCACAACGGGGAGGGGGACAAGCTTTTTCTTTGCTTAATAATTGCACCCCTCCAAGGAATGGACAGAGGACTTGTGAGAATGTCAGTGACTGTTCCTTCCCTGGAGGAAAAAAAAAAAAAAAAAAAAAAAAAGACAAGCATTTCCAATGATGGATGTACAGAAATTTGCAAGTTATCAGGCAGTACTAGCTTCACAGACTGGGTAAGATCTGATTGTCTCATGTAGGAAAATGCTGGGAGCCACAGTGGAATGTCTCCCACACATTCAGGGCAATTTGAGGTTTTCTAGGTTCTTTTCCCATTACAAACCATTACACACTATTGAGTAGAGTTCCCTGTGCTATGCAGTAGGTCCTTATTAATTGTATATTCTATATACAGTAGTAGCACAGTCTTTGAAGAGCCTGTGAGGAGAGGAAAACGGTTGACTTCTCTCCATCATTCCCTTTTTTCCTGCCTCCTCTGCTCACTTCCACCTGAGCAGGAAGCATGAAGATAAAACATTCAGTGGGATAAAAATAGAGAACGAGACAGGGGACAAAGAAAAATTAAAAATAGATAGATCCAGAGAAATGAAGAAAGAGACAATGGGGAAGAGAAAGAGTGAGGAAAAGAGTAAAAAAGATTGGTGAGAACAGATTTGGAGAACAAGGTAATCTGCCTAATGGAAAACTAGAGAAGAGGGTAGGAAGTAGTTATATGCGGGCAATGGCAAGTTTCAAGATATTTTTCCAGCTACCCATTGTATTTCTTTTCAAACTGTGCAGGAGCCTGAAACAAGAAGGCTCTTGGAGTTCAGAAGGGTAATAATGTCTAAAGGGTTTCCCTCGTGGCTCAGTAGCACCTGCCAAGCAGGAGACCCAGGTTCGATCCCTGGGCCAGGAAGATCCCCTGAAGAAGGAAATGGCAAACCCACTCCAGTAGTCTCGCCTGGGAAATCCCGTGGACAGAGGAACCTACCTGGTGGGCTAGAGTTCATGGGGTTGCAAAGAGTCGGACATGACTTAGTGACTAAACAAAAACAATAATGTCTAAAACACAAAAGCATAACTCCACTGTGGGAAGGGACCTGAATCTTTAAGCAGCGTTAACGCCTGTCCACTGTCCAAAGCCTTCCTGAACAACCCTGATGAGGAAACACAGGAAGGACCACGAGACCAGAAGGCAGCAGAGCTGGGAACGCACCTGGGTCTGAAGGGCATGAAATTCCAAGTTCCTAATCATTACTTGTTGCTGTTGATTAGTTGCTAAGTCGTGTCCGACTCTTTGCAACCCCATGAACTGCAGCACAGCAGGCTTCCCTGTTCTCCTTCACCATCTCCCAGAATCTGCTCAAACTCTTGTCCATTGAGTCAGTGATGCCATCCAACAATCTCATCCTCTGCCACCCCCTTCCCCTCCTGCCCTCAGTCTTTCCCAGAATCAGGGTCTTTTCCAGTGAGTCAACTTTTTGCATCAGGTGGCCAAAGGATTAGAGCTTCAGCATCAGGGTTGATTTCCTTTAAGCTAATCATTATACTTAACTCCTTCCCAAGACGATCCTATCACTCAAGAAAATAAAGAGTGGCCTCATGCTTCATTAGCCTGAGAGCTATTAATTCCAGTGGGCAGAGAGGAGGTGACCTTTGTCTCAGTCCTCGGGACCTTGGAATTCAGCTGCACAAGCCAGTCAGTTAATACATGCAAAGCACTCACAACAGGGCCTGCAGCACAGTAAGCTCTATAGAGCTGCCAGAGACAACATCAGCAACAAAGAGCGTGGTGACAACAACGGCACATAATAGTAACACACAGTAATCGAGGCAAACAGATCTAAGGTGGTCCTCCGTGCCCCCTGTCTCCCGGCATTCACACGTGTTTATTATGCCCTCCCCTCAAGTGCGGCGAAGATCTGTAACTTGCTTTTAAGCAAAAAACTGCAGCAGAGATGACGGGCTTGTGCTCCCATAACCATGTTACCTGATATGAGTCCACAGGAAGACTTGCCCTGATCCTTCTCTCTCCTTTTGCTTCTCCTTTTGTTTCTTTCTCTCTCTCTCTTTTTTTAACAATATACTTTTTTTTTATTTTATTTTTAAACTTTACATAATTGTATTAGTTTTGCCAAATATCAAAATGAATCCGCCACAGGTATACATGTGTTCCCCATCCTGAACCCTCCTCCCTCCTCCCTCCCCATACCATCCCTCTGGGTCGTCCCAGTGCACTAGCCCCAAGCATCCAGTATCGTGCATCGAACCTGGACTGGCATCTCGTTTCTTACATGATATTTTACATGTTTCAATGTCATTCTCCCAAATCTTTCCACCCTCTCCCTCTCCCACAGAGTCCATAAGACTGTTCTATACATCAGTGTCTCTTTTGCTGTCTCGTACACCGGGTTTATATACTTATTTTTTTTAATTTATTTTTTATTTATTTACGGCTGTGCTGGGTCTTTGCTGCAATGTGTGGGCTTCTCATTGTGGTGGCTTTTTCTTTATGGAGCAAGCGCTCCCAAGCTCTCGGGCGTCAGTTGCAACACGTGGGCTTAGTTGCTCTGCGGCACGTGGAATCTTCCCGCACCGAACCGGTGTCCTCTGCACTGGCCGGGGGATTCTCCAACACTGCACCACCAAGGAAGCCCTCATTTGCTGGTTTTGAAGAAATAAAGTGCCATGAACCCTCCAGCCACAGGGAACTGAATGTTGTCAGGGGAACACACAAGCAAGGGGATGACTGTTTCTCCAGTTCAACCAGATGAGAACCCAGGCCTGGGTGACACCCTGGTTTCAGCCTTGTGAAACCCTAAACAGAAGACCTGGCTAAGTCGTGCACAGACTTCGGAGCCACAAAATCACGAGAAGGAGGGAGAACCAGCGTGCAGTAAAACAACAGTGTCAGGACCAAGCCCGGAATTTGCAGAACCCAAGGCAGAACACACATATGGGGGTCTGTTGACCAAAAATTATTTAAAATATCAAGATGGCAACAGAAGGACTTCCCAGTTGGTCCAGTGGTTAAGAATCCATCTGCCAGTACAGGGGCCATGGGTTCAATCCCTGGTCCAGGAAGAGCCCACACGCCTCAGAGCAACTATGCCCCTGCGCCACAACTACCGAAGCCCATGTGTCCTAGAGCTGGTGCTCCGCAACAAGAGAAGCCATCGCAATGAGAAGCCCGTGCACATCAACTCGTGAGCTCGCCGCAACGAGACAAAGTCCACGAGCAGCAACGAAGACCCAGTGCGGCCAAAAATTAATTAATCAATTCTTTTAAGCGATGGCAACTGAACAACCACGGACAGGGACCTCCTGGGCACAGGACACTGACTGCCCAAGTCACATACCCGTGAACTTGGCTCTGAATAGCACATGCTTAGTTTAACAACAATATTAACAATAGAACTAGAATTTGAGTGTCAGTCTGTTTGACTCCAAGGATCTTGAAAATATAAAGCAGGTTGAAAGGAGGGTCAGTGGGACCACCAGCCAGGCTGCCTGGGATTGAACTTTTATTCCACTACTGATAAGCTGGACATCCTTGGACAAAGTGTTTAACATAACTGAACCACTGCTCACTGTGGATGAAGTGGAGACGGTAGTCTGTTCCTCAAAATACTATCAGGAGGGACTTTCCTGTGGTCCAGCGGTTAAGAATCCACCTTGAAATGCAGGGGGCGTGCGTTCAATTCCTAGTCGGGGAACTAAGATCCCATATGCTGTGGAGCAACTAAGCCCACATGCCACAGCTAGAGAGATAGAGAGCCTCAACTCAAGAGTCTATGTGCCACAAGCAAAGAGCTCACATGACACAGCAAAGTGCCCGTGTGCTGCATGCATCTAAGACCTAACACAGCCAAAGAAAGAAATAATTTATTTAAATGCTGTCAGGACTCAGTAATATATGCTAAGCACTTGAAACAGTGTTTGGCACATAGTAGGAATTCAATAAATGGTAGATATCTTCATCTACTGAACAGCACTCTCTATTCCCTAATTATCTGCCACTGATAGAAATTTGTATGCATTTGGAAGCTGCAGCAGACTTAGGGAATAATCACCTATTGATGTGATTCATGAAAGTACCTGGGTAGAGGCAATATGATAGATTAGATTCTTTGAAACGTCTCGGATCAGAAGCAAAACAAAAAAGCGAGTGAGAAGTTTCCAACGGCTGAGGGGTGCTAATTAACAACTCAATTAAAAAAGGCAAATTAAACTTTATGGTTCGTTATCCTCCGCTGCTTGGTAAATTGTTTTGCTAGGCGAATGATTAAAAATGATCATTTCAGAAAACTGAAATAGCTTCCAAGGAACACAACTATTTTTCAGTATTATACAAAAGGTTTTGCCGCAAAATCAACTTACTTGATTAAAAGGAACGGTACTTCTCTGTGTATGGAAAGCCAGTGGTACCAATGTCGGGCTTGTGATGCATTAGGTATTTTTGGAGGCTGCGTATGAATTTTGAAGAGAAATGCTTGCTTGTGGATAAAACACATCATCAGTTTCCTTCGTGCACTTTTTGTGGGCCCCATAAAGGTTTTTCTGGATACCCGGAATGTATAATTTACATCAAATTAGTTCTGAGCTCTGCAGAAATGCATACAACTCAGGCATTCCTAAAAATGGGTAGTTTCTAGGGAATCTAAAAGACGGACAGAAAACAGACGTCCTGACTTCCCTGGTGGTCCAGTGGTTAAGATTCAGGGTTCCCAATGCAGAGGGCACGGGTTCAATCTCTGGTGGGGAAACTAAGATCCCGCATGTCGAAGACCAAAAAGAAAAAAAAAAAGCAGGCATTCTAACAAAAGCATCAGCCCTCATCCCTGTAATTCTCCAAGCTTTTTTCCCCTCTGCAATTACATCAGTGGTTCTCAATAATTTTTTTCCTACCCCAGAACACCTGAGACACAGTCCTGCCAGTAACTGGATTAGTTCATGACGGCTCAGTGGTAAAGGATCTGCCTGCCAATGCAGAAGACGCAAGGGACGTAAGCCAGATCCCTGGGTTGGGAAGATCCCCTGGAAGAGGAAATGGCAGCCCACTCCAGTAATCTTGCCTCGGAAATCCCATGGACAGAGGAGCCTGGTGGGTTACTGTCCACGGGGTCACAAAAGAGTTGGACATGACTTAGTGACTAAACAACAACAGTAACAACTTGCTTCCTCTGGCTTTTCTCTCAGAAAATAAAAAGCCATGCAACGAAATGCACAACAGAGACCTCTTGGAAAGCAACAGTCTCCACTGTCTTTAGATTTATCTTTATGTCATGCATTGATGTGCATATGTTTATATTCACATTTACAAAGATTCTTTCATTTATTTTATATGGCTCAATGGAAAGAACAAACAGTCATGTGTCCTTCCGCAATTAACTTCGTCCATTCTCGAAAAGAGTCGGACAGGACTGAGCAACTAAGCGCGCGTGTGCGTGCGCGTGCGCACACACACACACACACACACACACACACACACACACACACACACCCTTACTGGAAATGACACATCTATACCATCTACATTCATAATGGGCTTAGGGGTCTGTTTTTTCCAGTAAGTAACTTAACCCATACCAATGAGCACTATCTTTGTCAGTAACAAATAACCCTAAAAACTCAGTGGATTAACACAACAGACGCTAATTTCCTGATCACACAAGACAGGATCATTAATCCAAACTGCTTCATTTCATTCCTGGGGTAACTTTATCTCAATATGTGCCTCTATAGGGGGAGAAAGAATGGAGAAGCCACACATTTCATTGAGCAAAATCAGTCACACAACCCACCCAACTGGAAGGATGCTGGAAATACTGAGTCACAAACAGAATGTTTGTTGAGCATTAAAGTTTCTGTCCAAAGGAAATCCCATAATCATTTAGTCTTAGTCACAAACCACCCATGGAGAAAAGTCTCCAGTGTAATAAGGTGTTTTCTTCTTCCTCGATTGGTGCTCAAAAACCAGTAAAGAGCATCTGGCTCCTCTGTGAACTAAAGCATGCTGAAGCCTCCGTGTGGCAAAATAAAAGAATGATAATAAACAATATACGCTCTGAAAAACTAATTAAAAGAGCAGCTCAAATCATCAAGAAGCCAGATCAGTTTTAAGTAAAGCTTCTTAAGGATCTTTATCCGTTAGACATGCACAGAAAGCGTTCTCTGAGTTTTTCCCCATCCTGTCTTTTAACCTCTCAAACAGCCTCCTACCCAAAGCCAAACGGTGGCAGGAGCTGGTGCCGCTGATGGCAGAACACACGAGACTCCCCACATTTATGAAAGATGATTACATAACTATGATGAGAATGAACTTTTCACACTTTCCACAGAAAGCTAATGGGGAAGAAATGGGCTTTTATAACTCTAGCAAGAGCAAATTACATTAGTCAATAAAATCACTTTATGACCAAAGACAGTACCTATGTATCAATATGGTGACTCTTGAAAGGGTCTACTCTCTACTTACTGCTTGCCCAGTTCCTCCTGCTTTGGAGCCATCTGGGGAGTGGGGATGGAATGATAGATTTTCTGCCCTCAGCTGCTGTGGATAAGAATGCCCAAGGGTGGGTTTCACTGTAACAATTATTCTAGGACAGGGGTTAGCAAGCTTTTTCTGAGAAGGGCCAGATAATAAATAGTTTAGGCTTTGCTAGCCATAGAGTTCCTGTCTGAACTCCTCAGCTTTTATTCCAGCTGGACAAGCAGACACAGACAGTATGCAGATAAATCATTATGGTTTTGCACCAATAACGTTTGACTTATAAAAACAGGTGATGAGGGTCATGAGCTATAGTCTCCTGACTGCTGTTTTAGAGGGTTTTTTAGGAAGTTTTTTAACAGAAACATTGTACATAAAGTGACAGGCACAGATCTGTGGTTCATGTTTCTGAATTTTGATAAATGCATATACGATCTAGCCAACACGCTAATCAAGTGGGGGTCATTCCATCACCCCAGTGTAGTACCCAGGCCTCTAAAGGCAATGATTGTTCTGAATTCTATAATCAATCGTTTACCAACTCTTGAACATCACATGTATGAAAACATATGGTATGCACGCTTCAGTGTTTGGCCCCTACATTCTTGGTAATGTAGTATTTGAGATTCACCCACATCAGTACACATATCACTAGTTAGACTTTCTCACGTTGCTGAGAGTATGAATTAAACTGCATGAGCCTCACCATTTATTCATCCATTCTTCCACTATGGCATTTGAATTGTTGGCTTTCAGTTTTGTCTATTACAAATAAAGCTACAACCACCTTTACTATTGTACACTTGTGTGTGTGTGTCGGGGGCAGGGGGTTGGATGCTTTTCTTATCCTTAGGTAATTACTGAGGAGAGGAATTGCTGAGAAATAGGCGTTGCACTGTGCAAATACCCACCATGCATATTCCAGAGCACTTGGGCCATGCGCACTCCCACAAGCAATGGATGGGCATTCCTATCCCTCAACGCCCTCACCAGCATTTGGTGTTTTTCTCCCTTTTTAGTTATTTTAGTGGGTGTGAAGTGGTATCTCAGTGTGATTGTTTTCATATGAATGTCCCTGATGACTGCAATCTCCAGCACTTTTTAATATGCTCAGTGGACGCTTTTATAACCCTTGATATGAAATGTACCTGCAAGTCTTTGTCCCACTTTCCTGGGCTGTCTCTCTACATATTCAGGATATAACTCCTCTGGCAGACCGCAGGATTGACAATACACGCTCTCACTCCATAGCCTGCCTTTCCATTTGCTTTATACTTTTGATAGGTTTTTAATTTTAATGAAACCTAGTTCATCTTTTTCTTTCTTCTATCATGAGTGTTTTTTGTACACACCAAGACTGCAAAGATACTCTCTTACAGTTTCTTCCAGAAAGTTTATCATTTTAAACATTTAGATTTGTGAACTATTCCCAATGAACTTTCGTGAGGTATAGGTCAAGGTTCATCTTCTTCCACAGTAATATAAATTTTTGTGTGGCCTTATTCTAGTGGAACTTATAAGGACTTACTTGATGAAAGTGAAAGAGAAGAGTGAAAAAGTTGGCTTAAAGCTCAACGTTCAGAAAACTAAGATCATGGCATCTGGTCCCATCACTTCATGGCAAAAAGATGGGGAAATAGTGAAAACAGTGGCTGACTTTATTTTGGGGCACTCCAAAATCACTGCAGTTGGTGACTGCAGCCATGAAATTAAAAGATGCTTACTTACTCCTTGGAAGGAAAGTTATGACCAAACTAGACAGCATATTAAAAAGCAGAGACATTACTTTGTCAACAAAGGTCCGTCTAGTCAAAGCTATGGTTTTTCCAGTGGTCATGCATAAATGTGAGAGTTGGACTGTGAAGAAAGCTGAGCACTGAAGAATTGATGCTTTTGAGCTTTGGTGTTGGAGAAGACTCTTGAGAATCCCTTGGACCGCAAGGAGATCCAACCAGTCCATCCTAAAGGAGATCAGTCCTGGGTGTTCATCGGAAGGACCGATGTTGAAGCTGAAACTCCAATATTTTGGCCACCTGATGCAGAGAGCTGACTCATTTGAAAAGACCCTGATGATGGGAAAGATTGAGGGCAGGAGGAGAAGGGGATGACAGAGGATGAGATGGTTGGATGGCATCACCAACTCAATGGGCATGGGTTTGGGTGGACTCCGGGAGTTGGTGATGGATAGGGAGGTCTGGAGTGCTGCGGTTCATGGGGTCGCAAAGAGCTGAACACGACTGAGCGACTGAACTGAACTGAACTCATAGGTCACGGACATTCTGGGGTCACAACTGATTGAATGGGATGTCTGGCAACACCCGCCCCTCAAACACTCATTAGATGGATCCCAGCCCTGCATCAGGTGGTCTCTGCTAAGTCTGGTGAGGTCCCTCCCCTTGACTGCACAGTCCAGCCCTCAGCCAAGGGCAGTAAATCCCCGTGAAGATGTATGAGTCCTCCCCTGCACATTATCCTCTTTTCTGGTACCCTGTCCCCAAAATTCCACCTCAGAAGCCAACAATTCCAATCTCTACCTCTTAATTCAGCAGGATGCTCCCGCCACCCAGTGCCTCCCACCTGTACTGAAGCAGAAAACTGCTCCCGGATGGACAGCCAGGGACTTATGAGGCTCAGTACCTATGTTTCCCTTCTCTCCAGGACCACACTGCCTTTTGATGAATGCCTGAAAAGAACAGTCTCATATATCTTATTCGGTTTTACAGTTGTTTTCAATAGGAGGACAAGCCTGATGTCAGTTATAGCATCAGGACAGGATGCAGAAATCTTTCTAGAGCAGGATAATCCAACAGGGGGCATCCCAAGTGGCCCAGTGGTAAAGAACCCCCCTGCCAGTGCAGGAGATACAAGAGACTCAGTTCAATCCCTGGGTCAGGAAGATCCCCTGGAGAAGAAAATGGCTATCCATGCCAGTATTCTTGCCTGGAAAATTCCATGGACAGAGGAGCCTGGTGGGCTACAGTCCATGGGGTTGCAAAGACCTGGACAAGACTGAGCACACAGACGATCCAACAGAAACAGAATACAGGCCACATATCATTTAAAAGTTTCTAATAGCCAGGTGAAAAATAAAAAGCAAAAATGAACAAGTGAAGTCTCCATGTATTGTATTTAACTGAACATTTCCAAAGATGATCATTCAACTGAGTAGTTCATAAAGTGCTTGCTTCAGCAGGACATATACCAAAATTGAACAATCCATGTAAAAATTACTGAGATGGTTCACATTTTTTCACACATAGGCTTTAAAAGCCTGTATTTTACCCATACAACCAAAACTCAATTTGATCCAGCCATACTTCAAAGTGTTCACCATTGCAACGGAAAGAATAAAATACTTAGGAATATATCTACCTAAAGAAACTAAAGACCTATATATAGAAAACTATAAAACACTGGTGAAAGAAATCAAAGAGGACACTAATAGATGGAGAAATATACCATGTTCATGGATTGGAAGAATCAATATAGTGAAAATGAGTATACTACCCAAAGCAATTTATAGATTCAATGCAATCCCTATCAAGCTACCAACGGTATTCTTCACAGAGCTAGAACAAATAATTTCACAATTTGTATGGAAATACAAAAAACCTCGAATAGCCAAAGCGATCTTGAGAAAGAAGAATGGAACTGGAGGAATCAACCTACCTGACTTCAGGCTCTATTACAAAGCCACAGTTATCAAGACAGTATGGTACTGGCACAAAGACAGAAATATAGATAATGGAACAAAATAGAAAGCCCAGAGATAAATCCACGCACCTATGGACACCTTATCTTTGACAAAGGAGGCAAGAATATACAATGGATTAAAGACAATCTCTTTAACAAGTGGTGCTGGGAAATCTGGTCAACCACTTGTAAAAGAATGAGACTAGAACACTTTCTAACACCATACACAAAAATAAACTCAAAATGGATTAAAGATCTAAACATAAGACCAGAAACTATAAAACTCCTAGAGGAGAACATAGGCAAAACACTCTCTGACATACATCACAGCAGGATCCTCTATGACCCACCTCCCAGAATATTGGAAATAAAAGCAAAAATAAACAAATGGGACCTCATTAACCTTAAAAGCTTCTGCACATCAAAGGAAACTATCAGCAAGGTGAAAAGACAGCCTTCAGAATGGGAGAAGATAATAGCAAATGAAGCAACTGACAAACAACTAATCTCAAAAATATACAAGCAACTCCTACAGCTCAACTCCAGAAAAATAAATGACCCAATCAAAAAATGGGCCAAAGAACTAAACAGACATTTCTCCAAAGAAGACATACAGATGGCTAACAAACACATGAAAAGATGCTCAACATCACTCATTATCAGAGAAATGCAAATCAAGACCACTATGAGGTACCATTTCACACCAGTCAGAATGGCTGCGATCCAAAAGTCTACAAATAATAAATGTTGGAGAGGGTGTGGAGAAAAGGGAACCCTCTTACACTGTTGGTGGGAATGCAAACTAGTACAGCCACTATGGAGAACAGTGTGGAGATTCCTTAAAAAACTGGAAATAGAACTGCCTTATGATCCAGCAATCCCACTGCTGGGCATACACACTGAAGAAACCAGAAGGGAAAGAGACACGTGTACCCCAATGTTCATCACAGCACTGTTTATAATAGCCAAGACATGGAAGCAACCTAGATGTCCATCAGCAGATGAATGGATAAGAAAGCTGTGGTACATATACACAATGGAGTATTACTCAGCCATTAAAGAGAATTCATTTGAATCAGTTCTAATGAGGTGGATGAAACTGGAGCCTATTATACAGAGTGAAGTAAGCCAGAAGGAAGAACACCAATACAGTATACTAATGCATATATATGGAATTTAGAAAGATGATAACAATAACCCTGTGTTCGAGACAGCAAAACAGACACTGATGTATGGAACAGTCTTATGGACTCTGTGGGAGAGGGAGAGGGTGGGAAGATTTGGGAGAATGGCATTGAAACATGTAAAATATCATGTATGAAACGAGAGGCCAGTCCAGGTTCAATGCACGATACTGGATGCTTGGGGCTAGTGCACTGGGACAACCCAGAGGGATGGTATGGGGAGGGAGGAGGGAGGAGGGTTCAGGATGGGGAGCACATGTATACCTGTGATGGATTCATTTTGATATTTGGCAAAACTAATACAATTATGTAAAGTTTAAAAATAAAATAAAATTAAAAAAATTAAAAATTAAAAAAAAACAAAGTGTTCAGTAGCCACATGTGGCTAGCGGCTATTGTACTGGATGGCCAGCTCTAGAGTGTCCTTTAAGCATAAATTGGAGAAACACTAGACTTTAGGGGTTTTCAAACTGATTTGTAGAACCTCCAAGTATAGTGATCAGCACACGCTTCCTTTATCCGATTCTCTGAAGGAGAAAAATGCTCAGGCCAAAAACTTCCTTTATCTCACCAAAAATATAGGAGAAAAGATTTTTAAGCTTTACAAATGCAAACCAAAGTAGCTTTTACAGAAGCAGTAACTTAATGTCACTCCACTGAGAATGTATTCACGTCCCATCTCTCCCTGAGTGTTAAACGTTTATTTAATGGTGTGACCTTTCCTGGGTCTTGATTTCCAAATCTATGATGTGAACAAAGCCATAAACTGTGCTGGCTAGGAGGCAGGGTGGTTTAAATTGACCGGGGAACAGAATTATTTGAAAAGGTCCTACATGAATCTTCTTTAGAGGCTTAACGCCACCTAATGTGGGATCCGTTTCCACAAGGTCAGCTTCATTTTCACTTTCGGAATTCAAAGCTTGGTGTTTCCGAGCTGCCCCCCACCACACACACATCACTTCTTTTGGGGCCCTGCACTACCTCAGAGTTTGGCATATAATGCTTCAAGATTTCTTGAATTAAAAGGTCCAAATCAACAGAGAGTCATATATTTTCATCAAGGATCCCTGAACCAGGTATTTGAATTAGGTAGAGCAGGAGAAAAGCAAGGTGGAAACTGGACTCTTAAAATTAGAAACAGAGAAAATACCCTACAATATAAAATATGTTTCTTCTACCCTTTTCATCCAAACCACTGAATCCCAGCAAGCCTGCCTCTCTGAACAGTCTGTCCCTCCTACCACGCCGAACACCTTCCGCAAACACATCGACTTGATACCCATCACAAGATCTTTGTATGTGCTGTTCCCTTGGCCTAGCATGTTCTTCCCATCGCTGCTGGCAACGTCTGCTCCTCTGTTCTCCCCAAGATTCAGCAGAAGCATTATCTTTTCAGGGCGTCTTCTCCACAGCCCATTCCTGACTGTCTTCCAAGTCAGAACCATGTTGACTACTTCCCTAGTGTTTATCCCAACAGGCCACTGGTGTCTGAGGTGTGTACTTCCTTGTGGTCTGTTTCCCCATGAGAATGTAATTCCACAGAGGCCGGAGGGGAAGGGGCTCTCTGTGGTCTCTCCTCTGCTTCGCAGTCCCTAGTCCAGTGCCCAGTCTCTACTAGACCCCTGACACACACACACACATGTTGCCTATTATGCGAATATTATGCCCTTGAACTTTAGAGTTCTCAGGTGGGGAGAGAAAGAACCCTGCTCTTCTCAAAACCAATGGAGCACTCAGATCCCTGAATATATGTATTAAATGATGGGAGGTAAATCAATGGCGAGCATTCCTGGAATGTTACAGGGAAGAGCAGATCCCATGTTGGACCTGTTCTTTTATTTTAACCTTTGCTTCCCATTGCTTTTGTTCACTAAAAGGATACTGTCCATACATAACGGCCTGCCTCTGGGAACCCTGCCCCTCTGCCTGAATGCTAAATGAAAATGCCTTTGTTTGGGATCCTGTCCACCAGTGGAGGGCTACTGGAAGGAAGAAATTAACACATCATCTTCCTGAGGCTGGCCGTTCCAAGAGATACCTGTAAGACTAATGGTCTTTTTTCCTGTACCTCCTCACCTCCCCCCATCTCTGTTCTATAAAAGAACTTGGCATCCAGACCCTGATAAGATGGTTATTTTGAGATATTAGTCTGCCATCTTCTAGGCCAACTGGCTTTTTTAACAGAGCTGTATTCCTTGCCTCAACACCTTGTCTCTCTGTTAACTGGCCTGTCACGCAGGGAGTAGGGGCTTCCCAGATGGCACTAGTGGTAAAGAACTTGCCTGCCAGTGCAGGAGATGTAAAAGACGTGGGTTCGATTGGGAAGATCCTCTGGAGGAGGGCATGGCAATCCACTCAAGTATTCCTGCTTGGAGAATCCCATGGACAGAGGAGCCTGGTGGGCTACAGTCCATAGGGTCGCAGAGAGTCGGACACAACTGAAGCAGCTTAGCACACACACAGGCAGGAAGGAGAGTGAGCTTGAGTTTGGTCACTGGAATGCACATGGTGACTCAGACTATGGGCCTGAAGCCAGACAGAAGAGGGACCTTGGCTTTATCACTCACTAGCTCTGTGAACTTGGACACATTATTGACTATGTGTGTCTATTTTCTCCTTCTGAAATGGGATTAATGGAAATTTTTACTTGAAGGTGTGTGTGTGTGTGTGTGTGCTCAGTTGTGTCCCACTCTTTATGACCCCAATGGAATATGGCCTGCCAGTCTCCTCTGTCCATGGGATTTTCCAGGCAAGAATTTTGGAGTGGGGAGTTAGTTGCCATTTCTCCTCCTGGGGTCTTCCCCATCCAGGGATCAAACCTGCATCTTCTGAGTCTCTTGCATTGGCAGGTGAATTCTTCACCACAGTGCCACTTGGGAAGCTCCCTTGAAGGCACTGTCAAGATTAAACGAAATAATGGAGCAAGCACTGGTCCTGGCACATAAGAAAGTTTCATTCATTGTGAGGCCACTATTAGCCATGAGGGTCTTTGAAAGATTGATTTTATGGCCCCAGCAGGAAGCTAATGGGGATACCAATGGCCTTACAGACTCAAGATCACATTTGTTAAATTTTCTGGCCCTCTCAAATAACACTTGGAAACTTTGAAGCCTGCCTCCGCTATGCATGAACTTCCCTTTCTTTCTGTAATTCCCCATAACATTTCAAATGGGGCATTTAATTCTTGGGGTTTGATTTCCTGACTGCAGTAGAAATAGAAAATGCAAGTAAACACCATATTGGAAATCTGACTGTTCAATGAATCTCAGAATTCTTTTCTCATTTGTCATAGGCAAGGAAAAAAAAATGAGTTAAAGTTGTTTATAAGACAATCAAACTAAGATCCTTGAGAAGCAATTATTTTGGAGGAACGTCCCCTTCCCCCATTCTTTATGGCTTTACCATTTTCATACTGAAAGGTGTTTAACTGGAAATCATTTTTTTAAAGCAGCCATCTCATAATCCTCTATAAAATCTCTCCCCGGTGATAGCAGTAGGAAGATTTGTACAACTCACAATATAATGGGGAAGAAAATCGCCTCCTAACCCTTTGCTACTGATCTGCAAGAATATCCTAGGGAGAACCGGCTGCGGACAGTAATTGCATTACTCCATTCCCTGCGAATTCTGATCAACCAGAACCATCAATCCAGCTTAGAGATGTGGGTCTGCTGACTGTGACCAGCTCCACAGCCTTTTCACCTTGGATTCAGAAGCTGCAATGAGGCCAAAGCAGCTCTGAGTGCAGACTTCCCCAAGAATTTAATCCTTGGCCAATGAGAAACATTCTCCAGGTACCCGCCACTCACAATTTTAACCACTAGAAGGGTTTCCATCAGTAAAATATTCAGGGGGTCAATATGAATGGTGGGGCTTCCCAGGAGGTACCAGTGGTAAGGAACTCCTGCCAATGCAGGAGACATAACAGATGTGGGTTTGATTCCTGGGTGAAGAAGACCCCCTGGAGGAGGAAATGGCAACCCACTCTAGTATTCTTTCCTGGAGAATCCCATGGATAGAGGAGCCTGGTGGGGGTGGGGGTGGGGTACAGTCCATAGGGTCGAAAACAGTTGGACACGTCTGAAGCAACTGAGCAAGCAAACATAAATGATGCCTATTCCTGAAAGGCCCATCCACATGCCAAAAGCAGACAAATGACATACTCCCTCCCAATTCTGGAAAACACAAGGGTCCTCCTCAATGCTCACTGTATGGTTCTTTCATCTTAACGCAGGAGACATGAGACCTCCATGAGGAGACCCCAGCTCTTCTCCACCATCATCCCCAAACTCTGTCTAGTAATTGTACTTTCAGATAATTGCATTTTCAGAACAACTGTAATAATTGCAGGAAACATAAGGGATTCAGGGGCTGATCAAGGAAAAGGTATGATCAGAACTTCCCTGGTGATTCAGTACTGAAGAATCCACCTTTCAATGCAGAGGACATCGGTTGGGTCCCTGGTTGGGGAACTAAGATCCCACACGCTGCAGAGCAACTAAGCCCACACATCACAATTAGAGAAGTCCAAGTTGCAACAAAGACCCAGCATAGCGCCCTCACCAAAAAAAAAAAAAAAAATTGAATTAAATTATTTTTTTCTAAAAATTAGAAAAGACATGACTGAGAGAGACAGTCACCCACAACAAGCTCTGCTGAGGGAGCAGGGGGTGGGCATCTGGGTAGAGGTATACAAGCGGGGCCTGCTCCTCACAGCAGGGACTGCCCGTCTTAGTCTGGAGGGGCTGCCGTGACAAAGCCCCAAAGACTGGGCAGCTTAAACAAAGACACCTTTCTCAGAGTTCTGGAGGCTGGATGTCCAGATCAAGGTGCCAGCAGATCTGGTTCCTGGTGGGAGACACCTGATGGTTCCTGGTGCCTTCCTGGCTCATAGACAGCCTTCTTCTTGAGGTCTGTTCAGGCAGCCTTTCCCTGGAATATGAGTGTGGGAACAGACAGCTCTCACATCTCTTCCTCTACTTACGAGGGCACTGATCCCATCACTGGGGCCCCACCCTCGTAACCTCTAAACTCTCTTTTCTCGGGGTCCACATTCCATAAGCATCTCTTATCACTTTCTATATGCATAACTTTCTTTTCCCATTCAGAAACAGACACCTGTGAGTCAGACCTACTTCCTTTTCCCCTTCTATTGTTGTTTAGTCTGTAAGTCATGCTCAACCTCATCGAAACCTGATTCCCTTCTGGAAGACTCATCTCCAAATACCATTGCTTTGGGGTTAGGGCTTCCAACACAGGAATTTAGGAGGCCTACAAATATTCAGCCCAAATGCTTTCCAGAGGTTTACATGGAGAGGTCACTGCCCACAAAAGAACGAGGGCCAGGAAAGGAAACTCCAGGAAAGGGAGAAGAGAGAAGGAAAGGTGGTATCTCTCAGCAGCACAGCAGGGGGTTGCTGGGCCCCAAACTCCAAAGCTGTAGCAATGTGGGCCCTTCTAACTACAAAGTCCTGTCTTACCAACGGGTAAGAGCTGCCTCCTGAGGTTTCGTGAGGCATGCAAAGCAGGCATGTTCCAAATGACTAAAATCTGCCTCTCGGGGCTATTTTTAAAGTAATTGGATACGTAAAAAATTGGGTTTCGCAACCATGGAATTTTGAGCTAACAGATCCCAGCCAGCAGTGAAGAAATAAACAACCGAGGGGGGCCAAACCCAGGGGCACATAACAAGGATCCAATCCTGTTTTGAAGGCAGGAGAACAGACAGTAATTGACAGCAGAAGTGACCCACCCCCTGACTCTGAACAAAGAGAGTCAGCAGTGGGGGCTGCAAGTTCAGGTGCCCACAGGGCCCAGGCAGGTGCCCTACCACCTGTGTCAAAAGGACAGACAGGGGCCCCTTTAAGGAGAGATGGTTGACGTGGGAGGATGTGGAGCCAGTGTGGCCAGATCATCCAGGTTTTAAGAGACATGGGTCCAGCTTCTATCTTTCATGCCAAGTCTCTAATAGGAAGAACGTCCCTGGTAAAGGGAATACAGTGGTAAAGGACTAAGGACTCTGCATGCTATGCAAGCTAAGTCGCTTCAGTTGCATCCAACTCTTTGCAACAACATGGACTGTAGCCCGCCAGGCTCCTCTGTCCATGGGATTTTCCAGGCAAGAATACTGGAATGAACCACCATTCCCTTCCCCAGGGGATCTTCCCAACGCAGGAATCAAACCCATGGATCCTTTACCACTGAGTCAAGTGGTAAAGGGCTTTATTAAATAAAGGGCTCAGTGGTAAACAATCGCCTGCCAATGTGTTAGACTCGGGTTCAATCACTGAGTTGGGAAAATTCCCTGGAGAAGGAAATGGCAACCCACTTCAGTATTCTTGCCTGGAAAATCCCATGGACGTTAGAAGCCTGGCAGGCTACAATCCTTGGGGTCGCAAAAGAGCCAGACATGACTGAGCAACTGAACAACAACAACTCTTCTAGGGAAACACTGACAAATAATATGAATTTCAAATATATAGTGAGGCTCACACAAAACACAAAACTCTTCCCTGGCCACTTACAGCCTGCAGTAGCCAGTTTCAAACCTCTGCGTCTGACTCAAAAGGCAGATAACAAACACATCTTCCATATGGGCACAAGTGGGCATCGGAAGGAAAGTCAGCGCCAGCACCAACCAAGTAAGAGGCTAGATTCTCCTACAATTTTTCTCAGCTGCTTATTTTTTTTTAATTTCCTTAATGTGGTGAAATATATATAAAATTTACCTTTTAACCATTTTAAAATGTACAATTCAGTGGCACTTAGTGCTTTCATAATATGGTGCAATGGTCACCACTCTCCTTTTCCAGAACTTTTTCATCCTCCCAAACAAAATCCTGTCCTCATTAAATAAGAACTCGCCATTCCCTTCCCCCACCCACAGCCCCTGGCAAGCAAATTCTGTTTTCTCTCTGAATATGACTACAGGAAATGGCAACTCACTCCAGTATTCTTGCCTGGAAAATTCCATGAACAGAGGGGCCCGGTGGGCTACAATCCATGGCGTCACAAAGAGTTGGACACCACTTAGCGACTAAACAATAAGGTATCACATGTAAGTGGAATCATACGGTATTTATCTTTTTGTGCCCGGTGTCTTTCACTTAACATCATGTTTTCAAGGTTCATCCATGTAATAGAAGATGTCAGATCTTCATCTTTTTATGACTGAATAATACTCCATTGTACGGATGAACCGCATCTTCTTTATCCATTTATTTATCACTGGACATTCAGGTTGTCTCTACTTTTGGGCTATGGTCAATAATGCCGCAATTAACACTGGCGTAAAAGTATCTGCTGCACTTTCTACTTTTGTTTCCTTGTGGTAGATACACAGCAGCAGTAATTCTACCAGTAGCTTTTTGAGGAACTGGCTACAATTTTACAGGTCCAAATTACCTCCCTAAGTTAAACCAAAGATTTTTTCCTATAGTGTGTTCCTAATTTTAATATTCTCTAGAGAGTAGCAGTGGTTTATATATTTCCAATATTTTTATGGGTAGCTGAAAAATACTTTTTTCTCACTGTGTTATTTCAGTATTTTTAACTAATTTTAATCTATTTAACCCAAAGTCTATTGGGAGTAGCTTTGGCACTTTAATCGGAAAATATATATATATTTTTTTTATCTATACACACACACAGATCACATTCTGCAACCCTGCAGAACAAATGACAAAGGCCCCATGGTCTTCTCTTCCCATTAACTGGGAAGATAGAATTACTCTACCCACTTCGATGAGGGGGGAGCCAGCGAGCCCCTGGGGTGCTGACTCAGCACATCAGCCCTCTCCCCTTCCCACCGTCAGTCATTAACGAGAAAGGGGATACCTCAAGAAACACAGACTCAGCATAATGTAAGTGTGACAAATAGCCAGTGAGAGAAGGTGGCTTCAAGGCAGAGTATGTCTTCAGAGATGAACTCAAATGAGAAAATGATGAAAACAGCAAAGAAAGGCATTAAGGGATTCATAACATTCGTTTGTTCATTCAAGAGCCCCCGGTGCACAGAAAATCCTTTCAAATTGTGTGTGTATGCCTGCCTGTGTGTGTGCGTTTGATCGCCCTTGGACACCAGGCCCTCAGATAAGTAATGATTATACACAAATCATTAAGGAATCTTCCCCACTATCAGGAAGCTCACAGAGTAGCAGAGGAAGCAGTCAAACAAGCAAAAGACATGAAAAAATAACCCAGGCATTCGCTGAGCACTAGCTCTGTCCCAGGCGTTACTTAGGGGTTGTCTTATGTCATCCCACAGTCAACCTATAGAGACAGGAACTGTTAACAAGCTTCCCCAGGGGCTCAAGAGTAAAGAATCTGCCTGCCACTGCAAAAGCCACAGAAGATGAGGGTTTAACCCCTGGGTCAGGAAGATCCGCTGGAGAAGGAAATGGCAAGCTATGCCAGTATTCTTGCCTGGAAAAGTCCCTGGACAGAGGAACCTGGTGGGCTACAGTCCATGGGGTCACAGAGAGTCAGACATGACTGAGCATGCTCACATTGAGAGGACCCAGACTTCCAGTAACAACATGAACACTTCTGATCAGACCCTGGTTCCTAAACACTGTTAAACAAAAGGAAGCAGAGTTCATAGAAGAAGGGAGTGATTCTGGGCGCAGGTCAGAGAAAACAAAAGATGAGCCTGGAGCAACTTATGGTACCACAAATTTAAGAAGTGCTCAAAAAGAGGAGTATAATTTAAAGGGCATAAGAATCAAACAGAAGGAGCTCCTAAGAGCAAAAACTGGAATACTGTGAGCAACAAAAATGATGACAAAATCAGATTATAACCTAAAAGAAAAGAAATTTTCTAGAGTTAACAATGATATAGATGTAAGAGTTGGACTATAAAGAAAGCTGAGTGCCAAAGAATTGATGCTTTTGAATTGTGGTGTTGGAGAAGACTCTTGAGAGTCCCTTGGACTGCAAGGAGATCCAATCAGTCCATCCTAAAGGAGAATCAGTCTTGAGTGTTCATTGGAAGGACTGATGTTGAAGCTGAAACTCCAATACTTTGGCCGCCTGATGCGAAGAGCTGACTCATTTGAAAAGACCCTGATGCTGGAAAAGACTGAGGGCAGGAGGAGAAGGGGACGACAGAGGATGAGATGGTTAGATGGCATCACCGACTCAATGGATATGAGTTTGGGTGGACTCCAGGAGCTGGTGATGGACAGGGAGGCCTGGCGTGCTGTGGTTCATGGGGTCACAAAGAGTGGGACATGACTGAGCGACTGAACTGAACTGAACAATGATATAAACAACTAAATAATAGAATAAATGGAGAAGAAAGGAAAATGCCTCCTTATAGAAGAGTTCCAATTAATACATGGAAAAGGGTTGACTGGAACAGACAATCACCATTTTATTACTGAAGTAATAAATTAGTGTGCTATTAAGCACAAAGGGAAAATAGTAAACTTTCAGGGAAGAAGCCTGGCAGATGCCTTGTCAGCCAAGTGACGAAGGGTACTAGCTCCAGTAATCGGAGAAGGAATGGCACCCCACTCCAGTACTCTTGCCTAGAGAATCCTGTGGACAGAGAAGCCTGGTGTGCTGCCATCTATGGGGTCGCAGAGAGTCGGTCATGACTGAAGTGACTTAGCAGCAGCAGCAGCAGTAATAGAATACAAAGATCTCATGTGTCCTCCTCCCTGAGAAGGACTCAGCATTTTGGGCATCCTTTAACCATAGGTAATTTCAGTCTAATCAGAGGCAAAGGGCAGGCAACTCCAAATTGAGGGGTATTATACCAAAAAATAAAAAAGACAACACTCTTCAATAATGCCAAACCCATGCAAGATATAAACAAACAAACCTGAGAAGCTTCCACAGATTGGAGGAAACTAAGATGATATGACAATTCAATAAAATGTGGATAATAAGTTGAATCCTAGGACAGTATATGAGTTAAAGGACAAAAGTAAAAATTGGTTTAAAAAAAAAAAATCCTAGGCTTAAGACTTCACCTTCCAATGCAGGGGTTGCGAGTTCTATCCCTGATCACAAAGCTAAGATTCCACATGCCTCAGGGCCAAAAAACACAAAAGGTAAAAACAGAAGCAATATTGTAACAAATTCAATAAAGACTTTAAAAATGGTCCACACCGAAAAAAAGAAAAAAGAATCCAATTGTAAAATGACCTATGAGAGAAGAAATTTACTCACCAACATCAGGCCATCCTTTAAGGACACAAACGTTTTTCTTTGTGCGTATCAGAGAAGCTGAAGGACAAAAAGTGATGAGTACATTCCCACCCAGAGCTTGACAATGAGGAAGAATGGTAAATCAAGACTTTCTCCCCGGGTGGCAGTAGTTTGAATACAGCCAGGCTTAGTCCTAAGCGAAATCTCTTTGGCAGAAACCTGCTCTATTTAGAACAGCTGGATATCAACCCGAGGTTTTCAGATCCTCATAATAAAATGTTATTATTATGCTGGTGGTGATGCAGTTTTCTCTGGGACAGGAGCAAAGGAGAATGGCCTGGCGGTGGCATAATAGATGTTAAGAGTAGCAGAGACTGTGGCCTGTCTGACTCCTTTGAATCAATTCAAGGCAACCAATATTTCTAGAGTACACATTACATGCGAGGCACCACATCCCTCCCATACTCCAAATGGGGGTGAAACCCAAGGTTCAGCTTCAATTTCTGCTTTCTTCCTTTCTCTTACCCTTCCTGGGTCATTAGAACTGCTTTCCACTGTAAGTAACAGAAAACATGACTTCAGGGCTTCAATATCAATAAATCCTTGCTTTGTTGGCTAGACAATGTCAAGACTGTCTCCATGATGTCGCTGACCTCTTTATCGTGATGGCAAGAAGGATGGCACAGTACTTGTCAGCAAGTGAATCCACATAGGAGCCAGGAAGATGGGCAAGGAAGCAGTCCCGGTGCTTCTGTCTCTTCTTTCACACATATGTAAGCTTCTCGAAACATTCTGCCTCCAGAACATTTCCTGTTGTCTCTGTGGCCAGGTTGGTCCTGACTCCTCACTCTCTTGGAGTAGCATTAAAAAAAAAAAAAAAAAACACAACCCAACCAAGCTTCAGGCTTCCCAGGTGGCTCAGGGGTTAAGAATCCGCCTGCCAATGCAGCAGATGCCAGTTCGATCCCTGGGTGAGGAAGATCCTCTGGAGAAGGAAATGGCAACCCACTCCAGCATTCTTGCCTGGAGAATCCCATGGACTGAGATGCCTGGAGGGCTACAGTCCATGGGGTCCCACAGAGTCAGACACGACTGAGCCACTAAACAACAGCAACTGGGGCTCCATGACAAGCACACTCACATTTGACCTTAAGTCTGGCCAAACAATGGACACTCTCTGCTCAATGGATTGTTAGGGAATGTGGAGTGAGCAGAAGCTTACAATATGCTTTCACAGCTGGCCTTGCCCTCTTGTCCTTAGGTAATCCACCATGAGAAGAACATAGTCCAGGAAGCCTCTAGTTCAAGGAAGATGAAAGGCATCTCAGGAAGGTCTCGACTCAACATGCAGTTTGGAATCTGCAACTCAATCTGGACCAGTCAAATGGCACTTATATCACTGTGGACCCACAGATGCATTAGAAGGAAATACATACTCATATGAGCCTCTGTGTCTTAGATTCATTTGTTACACAGCACTGTGATGATAAGAACTGACTGATACATTTTTCATTGGCTGGAATTGTGTCCCATGGCTTCTCCGAGCCCCAAAGGAGGTTAAAAAAGCAAACAACAGAGACTAAAAGAATTGGTAGCAAAAAACTGTCAGCCACGCTTTCTGATTCAAATGTTCATGCTACACAGATTTCCACGGCAGCATACCCCGCTTTGGTCTCTCAGATACCAGCTGTACAGCCTCCAAACACCCAATAAGCACTTTGCTTTGCTCTGTGCTGCCTTCATCTCAAACTCTGAGCACATAAATCTGACTTCACTCCATCTCTCACCTCAAAACGTACTCCCCACATTCACTGCTTAACACACCTTTATTATGACAATGATGAACACTCACCATCTCAAGGTTAACTCTGATTTCTTTATTTGAATCCACATTTGGGATCAACAGTATAAACAGCACTTATTATATTCATTTATTGAGCACTTGTAAGATTTCAGGCAATGTTCTCAATGCTTTGCATGTGTTATCTCTTGTTATCCATATAGGATAAGATTGGGAAGCACATATAATTAATTCTCATCCTCACGATAATGAAGAACTCAAAGCTAAATTTTCACCGTAGAACTGTTGGCAGAATCAGAACACGCCACATACTGAATTCAAAACCACTTCCTCTTCAAGCCCAGTATACTCTGTGAACTATTTCATTAAATCCATACATTAACTACCTATGTATCAAATCAGTTAATGGAAAATGAGAAATATTAAATTTTACCAATCCCTTAATAATCATGCCTTTAGCAAATGTCTCTCAATTTCAAGCCACTTGTCCCCTGGGCCAGATATTTTATGCGTATTATTCCAATCAACTCATACTTTTACCCCCTTTTTTCAAATCACTAGAAGATGAGAGATCAGATTACAGATTCTGTAATAATCACACTCCAGGTATATGTCACTTAATTTTTAAGCCACTGCCAATAAACAGACAATTAAAAAGGCCTTCCTTTTCTCATTTCCTCTCATCTTAAATCATTTTGTCCCCAAATTTAACTCTGTATAAGACTGCCTCCCTCATCACATTTTTCTCCTGCCCTGTCACCACCCATGTCTGATATTAGAAACATCCAACTTTTTTAGGAAGAATATCATGCAAAGCCACAGTCATGAGGCTTTGCCCTACACCTACCCAGGGACAATCCCTATGAGGAGATACAATTGCACACCTAACATCTTTCAAGAAATACACCGACAAGGTGGGTGGAAGTGGAGTGTAAAAGAACTTTTTCAGGAACTCCTTAATGCAAAACTTTTTGATGATTTCATAGCCCACTCTGCCTATCAGATCACAGTTTCTTATTCAAGGACCTCAAAGAGACAAATCAATTCCAGTTTATCCCAAATCAGTTCTAGCCAGACTGGACTTTTGATTGAGCCTGGAGCAAGGACAGCTGTCCCACGGCTGGCCCAAGGCCTCTCAGCCATGGTTGGTGTGTACGCCAGACTCATCAGTGAGGATTATGAACAGCACGCTGGTGTTGCTATCTCTATTAATGAGATGCCTTCAAGTACTCCCCACCCATCTTTTTAGGGCACATTCCACTTCCTAACTCTAGCACGACACCTGACCTTCACGTCCCAGCCCCATATAACTCACAAGAATCTCTTGTCTCCTTAGAACTCCAATAAACAGGCTGGGCATTGTTATGACTGGCTTGAAACAGCAAAACTCATGCTACATGTGTTTTCTCTTTGTCTTAGATCAGAATTTTGCAGACTCAGAACCATGGCATCTGACACCAGATAATTCTGGGTTGGGAGGGGTGGTCCGGCGCTCTGTACTGTGTTGGGCAGCATCTCTGACCTCTATCCACTAGATGTCAGCAGCACCACGGCCCTAATTGTAACAACCAAGGATGTCTCCGGATGCTGCCAAAGGTGGGCCCTCCTGGTGGGCAGAACTGCCCACCTCCCCGCTGCCACTGGGAACCATCACTCTACACCACACAATTCTCAGGACTGAGATGACTCCCAACTCTTCTCATTCACATCAGCAGCAGAGTGTCATTCACGGCAGAGGTACTCAGCGTTATGGGGGATTGATTTCACATTTTCATGGATCCATCTTAATTGGAGGGTTTTGTTTTTTGAAACAGCCCAGCAGGTAGTTGTTTTAATCTGCCATTAAGTCCACACCATTTCCTAAATGACTGCTTAAAAATGCACACTGCTTAGGAATCAGTTTGTTTGTGTAGGATACAGGATTCTGCTTCTCCTAATAGGATCGTCTTCTGAAAAGGCAACCTTTTATTTTCTTTAGTGCCTGCCTAGGATTCCATGTTATTCTCTAGAAGTCATCAATTTCCAGGGAGGTTATTTATGAAGCTGTGGAGAATTGTGATGATGCTGCAAAGAAGTCACACTGACCTACAGAGAATGAACCAGAAGACCAGAGAGCTGTTAAGAATAATGGATTAAAAAAATAATAGTAATAATAATAATGAAGAGAATAGAGGAAAAAAATCAGTGAAAATCTTTTCTGATCATCTGTTAAATACAACTTTCTATAAACAGCAGACATGCTTATAGATAAAATATTTACGCTTTTAAAAGATTTCGTTTTATAAAAAATCATGAGGTCATTTATTCCATGTGTGATATCAACATAAGCTTGAGAATATCAAAACTGTATTATTAGGAACCCAAGGTACACAAAAAAGTGATTGCTAAATATAAAGGGTAGAATCATATGACTTTGTCGGGCGAAAAGCTCTATATCTGAATCAACTGATCAAGAGTGCTAGTCTCCTTTTTTTTTTTTTTTTAATTTATATAAAAACCTGTTTGATGTAAAATTGAAGAAAAGAATGTAAGTTATCCCTAATCCAACTTTTTAAACTAAAATGTTGTACAAAGATTCCAGTGGCATTTCAGCTGCCCTTAAATTTTAATAATACTGATAAAATATTCTACTCTCCCCAGCCAAGTAATTTTTTATCTTTAATTGGTAAGCCCTCATTTATTATTTCTAAAGCATAAAAATTCTAATATCTAGGATTTATAACTTACCCAGGCAATCGTGGCTGCAAATGTATTTTTAAGTGCACTCAAAAATAGAGAAAGCAAATGAACACTAGGGAAATTTAAGTTTGGACTACAATGAAAGAAGAAATTTTTTTTTAACAACAAATATATCATCGACTAACTGTATTATGCCTCATCAGTTAAAAAACATCCTTTGGCAACCCCTGGGGTGGTAAGAAAGGCTTTTTGTGGAATGAGAAGATGAAATTAAGTTGGTAGAGAAGATTCAGGCCTTCCCAACATGGAATTAGCAGAGATCATTTCAAAATTGACAGAAGAGCAAAACCTGAACTATAGTGTGAGGATCCAGTGAAATATAAATATTACATATCGATCCACAGATGGTCAATACGTGCTTTTTGCTGTAGGCATTTTTATTCATAAAATAAGCTTTACTCAAATATTAAAGGGGAAAGGGGCAAGGAGCTTGCAGAAAACAAAAAGCACCGTTCAGAAAATGCCCACACAGATGCTGACACACGGGCTTTGCGGACGGCCTGGTGAAACTGCCAGGACAACCCATACCCCTGTGAGAGGGGAAATCGAGTTTCATGTCTAACCTACTGTATTTGGCTGAATAATGGCCACCCAAAGCTTTCAGGTCCTATTCCCTGTAGACCATAAATGGTACTTTATATGGGAAAAAAAGGTCTTTGCAGATATGATTAAGGATCCTTAGACAGGGAGATATTACTCTGAGTTAGGGTCCTAAATCCAAAGGCAAGTGTCCTTCAAAGAGAGAGGCAGAGAGATATGTGACAGATTCAGAGAAGGCGGTCATGGGAAGAAGGAGGCATAAACTGGAGGTGACTATAAGCTAACAAATGGAGAAGGCAATGGCACCCCACTCCAATACTCTTGCCTGGAAAATCCCATGGACGGAGGAGCCTGGTGGGCTGCCGTCTATGGGGTCGCACAGAGTTGGACACGACTGAAGCAACTTAGCAGCAGCAGCAGCAGCAGCCCCTCCTAGATCTTTAGTCCTCACACTGTCACCATATTTCAGGTGTTAGGATGTCTACTGCATGGAAGAAACACTGGTCCTTTGTCACATGGCCATCAGATGGCAGACCTGTCACTAGAACTCAGAAAACTGGCTCCAGGGTCCTCTCCCATAACCATTCTGTGACACGGCCCCCTGTACAATTCTGTATCACAAAGGGCAAAATATTTGGTCTGCAAAAGGACAGATGTTGTATACTGCATTAAATTCATGGGCCATTCATACTATACGGCATTCTTAGACATTAAGAAATAACAGGTATATTTCCCTGGTGGTACAGTGGATAAGAGTCTACCTGCCAGTACAGGGGACATGGGTTAGATCCCTGATCCGTGAAGATTCCACATGCTGCAGAGCACCTAAGCCTGAACGCCATGACTCCTGGGCCTGTGCGTCCTGGAGCCCAAACTCTGCAACAAGAGAAGCCACCACCACGAGAAGCCCACTTATCAAAACTAGAGAAAGCCTGCAGGCAGCAATGAAGACCCAGCACAGCCAAAAGCTTTTTAAATTTTAGAGGAAAAAAAAAAAAAAAACTTGTTTTGGTCACTCTCGCCACTTGATACTTGATTCTTTTTGATACATTAAATCTTTATATCATGAATGAGTCTATTAATTTCCACCATAATTCATAGAAAAATAGTACCTCTGTGTAACATTAAGAGCTGAAGTCTTTTTCAAGCCTATTCCTAACTGATAAGGCAAGAAAATCAATGCTTTAAGAGAAAAGTATTGCTAAAACTCTGACTTGAAGTCTACTGAAAGTGACTCTTAGTTGTTCAGTCAAGCCCAACTCTTGGCAGGCTCCTCTGTCCATGAGATTTCCCAGGCAAGAATACTGGAGTGGGTTGCCATGCCCTTCTCCAGGGGATTTTCCCAACCCAGGGACTGAACCCAGGTCTCCTCCATTGCAGGCACACTCCTTAACGTCTGAGCCACCAGGAAAGCCTACACCTTGAACCAATTATTTTACTTTTAAAAGCTTTTCCAAAGGAAGTGGAGATGGGCTCAAAGATCTCTGCTCAAGAATTTTCACTGCAACTTTTAACAATTAAAAAAAAAAAAAACTAAAACAATATCAGTACATAACTGATAGAGAACAGTAAGTACAATGGCACACCCCAATCTTGGGCTCCTATGAACCATTAAGTTTACCTTCCTGAAGAATATTTAATGATGTGGAAGAAAATGTTCATCATAAAATGTCAAGTGATGACAGCAAGGCACAGTAATATATATAGTTTGAGCCCAATTAAATAAATACATGAGTACTCATATATACACAGAAAAGATAAATACAAATGGAACCTACCAGAATGATGCTAGCAAGTATCCAAAACAGTGAGAGCTTTAAAGGCAATTAATTTTTTTTTCGTTTTTCCTCCACAAGAATATATTATTTTACCAACAAAACAAAGGCAAACACACAAAAAGACAAGGTTAGTGAAAATAACCATTGAAGTTTAGTAACATTTATCTGCCCATTTATAAAAGAACTTAATTTTTTTTTGGTTTGTCTTTGTTTTGCTTCTTACATCAGCATGCCAACAGTCCCTTCCCCAGGATGCTAGTTTAAATAGGCTAGGATGGTATTATATTCCATTCCATAAAAGTGAAATCTGTGAAAATTCTGATAAATAAACCTCTGACTTTTTTTCCCCCCTTCTGAGCTAAGAATATGTCACAGTTTGAATCATGGTATTTGTAAAAGGTGCCATGTACCTTCCAGCCACAGAAGAATCACGCATTACAAATGGCTTATGTTTAAAACAAATGATCAGCTTAAACATCCCTGCCTACCACCAGGTCCTAGCAGACGTGGTATATATTTTCTCCATCATGTTAACTTAAGAATGGAACTTGGTTCCAAATGGGCTTTGAGTAAGTAAGGTAAGACACAGGTAAAAGGAATGATGGGCTTTTCAATTTGACCCAAGCAAAACCACCATCTTCTTCCTGGTTTCTGGATTTTTTCCCTCAGCAGATAAAATGGAAAGGGGAGTAGCTTAGGCAACAGAAACTTGAGGCCTATTTGCCTAATGGGAAACAATGGTAACAATCTACTGTCCAATATACAGATTTTTTGCGTCTGATTTCTTTCACACAGTAAAATGTGTGCATCACGTGTTTTGAGGTCCAAAAGCTGAGCTTTTGGCATCATACTGAGGGTGGAGAGAGTGAAGAAGAACCATCCAGGTTCAAAAGGAATGCTTCTACCAATTTAGGACCCAGCAAAAAAGGGAGAGGCAGTAAGGAGGTCTGGGATTCCCATCTCTTTAAGAATTTTCCATAGTTTGTTGTGATCCACACCGTCAAAGGCTTTCATGTAGTTAATGAAGTGGAAGTAGATGTTTTCCTGGAATTCCCTTGCTTTTTCTATGATCCAGTGGATGTTGGCAATTTGATCTCTGGTCCCTCTGCCTTTTCTAAATCCAGCTTGAGCATCTGGAAGTTCTCAGTTCACATACTGTTGAAGTCTGGCTTGAGGGATTTTGAGCATTATCTTGCAGTGTGCAAAATGAGCGCAATGGTAGTTTAAACAACCTTTGGTGTTGTCTTTCTTTGGGATTGAAATGGAAAGTGACCTTTTCCAGAAAGGGGGAAGTTCACTTACAAATAAAATCACTGCAGCAGTTTGCCCAACCTGGCGCCCTATAGTAAGATGCTCTCCCCTCCATCTCCAGTCAGAAGAGGAAACTGAGGCCCAGAGGATGGGAGTAACTCAAAGCCACCACACGGGTAATGGGCAGAAACAAGATGCAACCCAGAGGCTTCAGCCCTCGGGTCTCCACTCTCAGGCTGTAGGACTTGGGTTCACCAGGCGTCTTCCACTGCCCCCAGAGTGCTCGCTCCCACATTTGTGACACGATTCTTGGCCTGCTGAGGACCACGATGTCCTTTTCCTCCTAAACTAGCAGCCAATCAACTTCACCCCCCTCCCTGCTTCAATATCCTCCATTGCCCAACAAAGGCTAGAACACCCTGATTGCTTATAACAACAGTGACTAAGAACCAGGGTCTCCAAGTCTCTGAACACACTAAGATGCTTGCACAGAAAGACCTCCTGTTACTTCCTCCTAAAAGAATAAATGACCGTAAGTCACTTCCAAAGTCAACTCAGAACACAAGACTCAGAAAGGATGGACCTAGTGTAGGCAGTAACCCAAGTTCGCGTGCCTGACGCACAGTGAAAGTGAAACGTCCGAGTTTGGAGCCAAGAAATGTTTACTGCGGGGCCACACAAGCAGAAGGGCAGCTCGTTCCCTAAACAGCCTTGAACTCCCCAAAGGGTTTCCACGAAGCACTTTTAAAAGCCAGGTGAGGAAGCGGGGGTCGTGGGATCTGTGATCATCTTATGCACGGTTCGCTGATGGTGAGATACCAGGATGGTGTCACTGGGGTTAACGTTATCAGGCCTTAGGCTCCAGGAGGCCTGGGGCTCCGTGCTCAGGTTCATCAAGACATTAACAACTTCCATGGGGTTGGGGGCCGGGGTGGGTCACATCTGTAAAACAGCTGGGGAAATGTGCCTCAAATACTGTCACCTAGGCACTTCAGAGGGGAGCTAGAGCAGAGGATGTGGGGGAAGACCTGTCCCCAGAAAGGCCACACAGGGTCCTGCTTGGTTACATAGGAACTGAGATACCCTCTAAGATGAAAGGGGGAGAAGAGGGCGACAGAGGACGAGACGGCTGGATGGCATCAGCGACTCAATGGACAGGAGTTTGAGCGAGCTCTGGGAGATGGTGAAGGACGGGGAAGCCTGGCACTCTGCGGTCCATAAGGCTGCAAAGAGCAGGACGTGCCTGAGCGACTGAACAACACTCCCAAGTCTTCCACACACCCTTTCCTACCTAAAGAGGGCTCCTAGATCCTAAATGATGCTAACTTACACCCCCTGCCTATACAGATGAAGATTCACACATGTTTTCCTATTGACTGTGACGATAAATGAGGAAAAGAGAAAGAAACTCCTTTCCTATGGAAGTAAAAGAGAAGATTTGTTTTGAATGGTCCCTTAAATTAGGGCTAAACTCTTTGAGAAAAAGGAAGGAGGCACCACGTTGGGTTAGAGTTTGCTTTGTTTTTATGTGTTGTCTGGCTGTGTTCTTGTTATTTTATGTATTGAGGTGAAACGTACATAACACAAAATTAACTGTATTAAAGTTAACAAGTCAGTGAGATTCAGTACATTCACAACATGGCACAGTCCTTACCTCTGTGTGTGAGTGCTCAGTCACTTCAGCCGTGTCCGACTCTGTTCTTTACCACTCACACCACCTGGGAAGCCCCTAGCCCCCATTCCCCCCTAGTTCCAAACATGGTCAGCACCCCAAAAGGAAACCACATACCCTGTAGGGAGTCCCTCCCCGTTTCCCCCTCTACCAGACCTTGGCAACCACTAATCTGCATTTGCCTGTTTGGATTTATCTATTCTGGATGTTTCGTATCAATGGGATCATACACGGAAGTTGACTAGGTTGATTAGGTTGGCCAAGAAGTTCAGGATTTTTCATAACATCTTATGGAAAAATCTGAACGAATATTTTGGACAACCTGATACTTAAAACAACTGTGGGGGCACTCGGAACTAACCCTTCCATGCCTATACAGGCCACAGAACCAAACCAGATGCCAATGGTACTAAAGTTAGGGTTCCCATAGCCCATTCGCAGACAGTATCATGGAATCGTCTATAGTCCAGTGAACAGTAAGCCAAAAAGCAGACCAACACTACAGTTCAACTCAAACCAAACGAAAAGTGATGGACCACCTGAACACTGACTATGGCCAATTTCCATTTTGACTCAAACCAACGGATTTTTCCATTCTTCCAGATGAGTGCTGGCTAATGAGAAAAGCCAAATGGGTTAAACCAAATTCTCTTTTTCTGTAAATTCTGAAATATACCGCCCACCAGAGTCATACAACGCGACAGACTCTCAGCCAGATGGAGAAACATTCTCTGCCTAGTGAAGAACCAGGAACCCGCCTACCCAGTCCATCCTCTGTTGATTTAAATCATGTCCTAGGAGAACCACAGAATGTGGCTTAGAGAATGCAGTCCAAGCACCCCCCTTCCCCGCCCCATATCACATCTCTCCTGATTGTTTACCACGTATCTGGGATGAGGGCTATTAGTACTCCTGGAAGCTCCTCCACCTCCTCTACTTAGGAATTTTCCAGGAAATGTTTGCATCAGAATCACCTGAGTGAGTGAAATGGGTGCTTGGACTGTAGCCCTGATTCTGGTCTCCAGGACTGAGTTGGTGTCTGAGCACCTATATCTGCAGTTGAGTGTCTGCAAGGATTGACTCGCCAGTGGAACTGGATGCCGGAGCTCTCTTGAAGGTGTGCAGAGAAAGAGAACAGGGGAGACCCGGACCGCCTCCAGCAGCAGAGACACCAGACTTGAGCAGCTCTTCTGCCGGATGGATGTTTCTATAGTTAATTGCTCTTGACTCAGAAGCATCCCAGAGTTCAAGTTACAAGGTGCTCAAAAGGTGCTCCATGCTAACCTTGAACCTGCGTCTCCTGCGGGTGGAGTTAGAGAGACAAAGCTAATTTGGGAGGCTGTGCAAGTGGGCAAGGACAGAGGGGGCAAGGGGAGGCTTTGTGGGCTTGGGAGCTCACAGGTTCAGGGGAGAGAGGGCCGTGGGGCTCGGAGGCGGGTGGCTGCATTTCTATTCCTGGTTCATTCGAGAGGTGCACCACGTGACCTTGGGCCTGTTACACTCCCCCAGCACCGCGGCCTCTCCATCTGTGAAATAAAGGCACCAGTGTCCCTCACACAGGCCCTCCCGGGGCGAAGAAGATTAATGAGGTGAGGTTCACAAAGTGTGAGGAATGCCAGGCAACGACCAAGGGCAGCAAGGGCACAAGAGTAACTGGTGGCCAGCCCCCTCCCCGCTCCCCGCCACATGCACACACAGACACACTTCTCTCGCCTTTGAAAAATGGCACAAACTCTCTCTGATCCCAGCAAGGTCTGCAGACCAGCAGCAGGTGTGGCACCACCTGGGAGCTCGTCAGTAATGCAGAGTCTGGGCTTCCCTGGTGGGCCAGTGGCTAAGACTCCATGCTCCCAGGGCAAGGGGCCGGGTTCCATCCCCAGCTGGGGAACAGGATCCCACATGGCGCAACTAAGAGTTTACTTGCTGCAACTAAAGATCCCAAGTGTCACAACTAAGGTCTGGAAGAGCCAAATAAATTAGAAATATGTTTTTAAAAAGAAAGGGATGTAGAGTCTTTGGCTCATTCAGACCTGTTGAACCAGATGCATGGAGGTGGAGTCCATCACCACGTGGTTATTCCCTCCAGGGGAAGAGAGAGTTTGCTAAAGTTCCTAGCAATGTCAATCGGCAAGACAGCCGTGAGCAAGCCCGATAAGTCCCAAATTTCCAAAGAGCTCACATTCCAGTGCTGGATGGGGGGACAGGAAATAATAAAAAAGAATTTTGGAGAGTGCTAAGTTCAATGGAGAGCAGAGCTCAAAGAGATGGTGGCAGGGTTAGATAGCATCACCGACTCAAGGGACATGAATTTGACCAAACTCTGGGAGACAGTGGAGGGCAGAGGAGCCTGGCGTGCTGTAGCCCACAGGGTCGCAAAGAGTCAAACATGACTTAGTGACTCACCAACAACAAGAGGGTTTCCCTGATGGCTTAGTGGCAGGAAACACCCTGCCAGTGCAGGAGACACCGGTTCAATTCCTGGTCCAGGAAGATCCCACATGCTGTGGGGCAGCTAACCACATGTGCAACAACTGTTGAGCCTGGGCTCTAGAGCCCCGTGAGCCGCAACAATAGAAGCCTGTGCATCCTAGAGGCCCATGAGCCACAATGATCGAAGCCTGTGCATCCTAGAACCCCGTGAGCCGCAAAAACCGAAGCACGCGTCCTAGAGCCCCATGAGCCGCAACAAGAGAAGCCCGTGCATCCTAGAGCCCTGTAAGCTGCAACAAGAGAAGCTCATGCATCCTAGAGCCCCGTGAGCCACAACGGCCAAAGCCTGTGCATCCTAGAGCCCCGTGAGCCACAACGGCCAAAGCCTGTGCATCCTAGAGCCCCATGAGCCACAACGATCGAAGCCCGTGCATCCTAGAGCCCTGTGAGCCGCAACAAGAGAAGCCCGTGCATCCTAGAGCCCCATGAGCCACAACAGCCAAAGCCTGTGCATCCTAGAGCCCCATGAGCTGCAATAAGAGAAGCCCGTGCATCCTAGAGCCCCGTGAGCCACAACAGCCAAAGCCTATGCATCCTAGAGCCCCGTGAGCTGCAACGAGAGAAGCCCGTGCATCCTAGAGCTCCGTGAGCCACAACAGCCAAAGCCTATGCATCCTAGAGCCCCGTGAGCTGCAACGAGAGAAGCCCGTGCATCCTAGAGCTCCGTGAGCCACAACAGCCAAAGCCTGTGCATCCTAGAGCCCTGTGAGCTGCAACAAGAAAAGCCCATGCATCCTGGAGCCCCGTGAGCCACAACAGCCAAAGCCTGTGCATCCTAGAGCCCCGTGAGCTGCAACAAGAGAAGCCCATGCATACTAGAGCCCCGTCAGCCGCAATAAGAGAAGCCCATGCATCCTAGAGCCCCATGCGCTGCAATGACCAAAGCCCGTGCATCCTAGAGCCCCGTGAGCTGCAACGACTGAAACCCGTGCATCCTACAGCCTGTTCACCACAACAAGAGAAGCCTCGACAGTAAGACGCCAGGGCACCACAACTACAGAGAACTGGCCCCACTCACTGCAACTACAGAAAAGCCCGAGCAGCAATGAAGACCCAGTACGGCCAAAAATAAATAAATATTAAAAAAAATACAACAACAGCAACATAATGGTTAGGTCTGTGGACTCCAGACTCACATGTCCGAGGTGCAGACCCTCACTTGGCCACTTACTAAGTCCTTGGGAGAAGTGACCCTCCCACTGGCTCATTTTTCTCATCTGCAAAATGGAGATAATGAAAGCCCTCTCTATGGACCAGAGCTTGTCATACATTAGCATTGATAAGAGTCATCTAGAGAGCTTGTTAAAACTCCAGGTGGCTAGGTACCCCACCCCCACCAGAGATTCCTGATCTCCTAGGTCTGGGTAGGACCCGAGAATTTGTACCTTTAATGAAGTCCCCCAAGTAGAGTCACATTCCTCTAAAGGAAGGCTTCTAAAACTTTAATGACCATTCACGTCACCTGGAGGCCGCAGGTAACTGACAATGCTGGTTCAGGAGGTCTGGAGAGGGGCCTGGGTCTCCGCGCTCCTAACTCTTTCCCAGGTAAGGCTACTGGAGCTGGCCCATTGCCCATGCTTGGAGGAATGAGGTTAATGTATCCAACACATCAAAGGTGATCAAATATATTATCTGTTACAGTATTTCTTTATAGCTCATATAACATCCTCTATTTTATAAAGTGATGGTGATGGTAAACAGCCAAAATGGCAACCCCCTCCAGTGTTCTTGCCTGGAGAATCCCAGGGACGGGGGAGCCTGGTGGGCTGCTGTCTATGGGGTCGCACAGGGTTGGACACGATTGAAGCAACTTAGCAGCAGCAGCAGCAGCAAGGTTTAGGGTTTGAAACATCCTTATTTGATAAATTATAAACTTGATGACACTGCATCAGAGCATAGGGAAAGGTTTTGTTGGTCCACGGACTCCGAAAGCTTGATTTTAAGGACCCAGAATTTCCTCAGAGGCCATCAGAGGGGTAGAGAATTCACAAAATGGCTAACGTCTAGAATCCCAAAACCTGTAACGAAATATTAACCAACTACAGGGAAGGTTCGGCAGAGGATATGAAAGGAATGAACAGTCCTAAAAAAGATTTTAAGAAAATGCTATAGTGGCTACATAAAACATCCAAGATAAAATTTTAGAACAAATACAATGGAGTTCACATGGTCCTGGTCTTCCCAGGTGGCTCAGTGGTAAAGAACCCACCTGCCAATGCAGAAGATGCAGGACATGTGGGTTCAATTCTTGAGTCGTGAAGCTTCCCTGGAGAAGGAAACGGCAAACCACTCCAGTATTCCTGCCTGGAGAATCCCATGGACAGAGAAGCCTGGTGGGCTGTAGCATGGGGCAAGGCAAAAATGCATTTGGGAGGCAATTTTCAGGATTTATCTATGTATTTTTGTTTGTTTCATTCTGTTCTTTCCTTTTCTCCTCCTTTCAATGGGATAGAATTTTTCTCCTCCACACCATGGAACAATTAAGCAGAACAATGCCCCCCTCTCCTGGGATTTTATTCCATCAGGTTATAAATAACTTCAGCAAAATAACTAAGAGCATATATAAAAGCAATGACAAGGTCATTTACCACGAACAAGCCACGTTCTGTTTCCATGGCAACATGGCGGCAAAAGCAAATGACATCTGATGATGTTTCCATAATCTGCTCCCCAAAGTCTCACACCCTAAAAGGGTCAGCTCAGGGTCAGGTCAGGCTTCTTCAAAACTCCTTTGCCACTTAGGGGTGGGTGGGTGACTAGGCTCTGGCACCCAAGCTCAAAGGCAAAGAACTCGAGACGAGACTTCTCTTGGAGCCAGGCAGAGGATGATGTTAAGAGAGAAAGCAAATCTCTGTAATTGTGGACACACTTTCCCGTGCATCGCCATGAAAACCAGAGAGTGCCTGGGACAATTCCAAACTCCGGCAGGTCATTAGTCTGCCCCTCTGCCTCACTCAGTCTTGGACTTGCTTTGCTATCTCACCTTCCTTTCTTTCAGTTTCAGAAGAGAAGCTCAGAGCAGGACTAATCAGAGGTGCTGGCTGGTTACCAAGCTCCTCGCAAAGGCAGAGACTTTATCAGGTACAAGCTTGTTAGAGGTGTCTGCCTTCCAGAATGAATGGCAGACAGAAGTGCTTCCACTCGCTTCCAATTCTGCAAGCCCTTCTCCCTGGTGCGCAAGAAGCCAGGAAGCAAGACAAAAAGGGCAAACACACTCTGGTAGCTCTCTAAACAGCAAAGGTCCAATCAGTTCCATATAAAGCACTCGGACAACCTGTGGGAACAGTAAGGTGGCGGAGTTTCTAGACATCAATCTTAGAAATGGCAGAGGTGTTCTAAACACTTAGACATCTCTGAAGGACTAGGGACTTCTTTAGCGGTCCAGTGGTTAAGACTCCACATTTCCAATGTGGGGGTGGGGAGTGGGGGTCCAGGTTCAATCCCTGGTAAGGGAACTAAGATACCACATACTGCTTGGTATGGTCAAAAAATAAAAAACAAAATAAGAATTTTAAAAGAAATCTATGAAGGATTTACCATCTTGAGTTCACATGTTTGTGTGTTTGCTTTAAAAAATTATCTAAAATGTTTCACTTTGAAAGGAATCCAAATCTACTCAAGATTATTTAAGTTTAATCAGAACTTATCTCTGTGACTAACCTCTGTAGTGATGAGGACAATGATATTTAATAATGATGGATGGAAAGAGAGGTAGCTGGATGGATGGATGGATGGACAGAGACCTCAATCTTTAAACCTCAATAAACCTGATTTCTGTTACTAACCTCCAATAATAATAAGGATAATGGTATCTACTAGAGATGAATGAGAGGATGGTAAGGAAGGGTGAATGGAAGCAAGGGGGGATGGATGGATCAACAGCTAGACGGATGGATGGATGGATAGATGGCTAGACGGATGGATGGATATACAGATACCCAGGCAGGCTTTTACCACATGCCAAAGGGTCTACTGAGTGTTTTACTCACAACAACACAATGAGGTTGATATTATCATCATTCCCAATTTGCAGATGGGGAATCTTCATGATCTTAAACACTAAGGAAGTTGAGGCTGAAGTTGAAACTAGAAGGAGCTTACCTCCAAGACCTGCTTCAAAAGTAGCCTTTTCATTTATCCTAAAATAAATCCTTTCAAGCTTCCAATGGAATGCCTGCCATGGTGGGTATTCAAGCGTCCAGCGTGCATGTCAGTTTCTCCCTTGGTGACTTTTTAATCTGATTCATTCTGTCTTTCTCTGTAAGTCAAAGAGTTTCAGGTTTTACATAGAAACTGTTGCCTCCTTGCCTAAGTGTTTCCTTATTATCGGGAAAAAATCATCTGGGGTTATAAGAAACCAAACGGATGGTGGACCTCTTAAAAATCAAATCCCTGACATCCTCTCTTCCTTTGGATAGTGACTTAGGGAATGAGAAAAAAAAAAAAGATGCTACCAAATGAACATGTGTGGTCTTTCCCATCCATGGCAAGCACACTCAGGGACAGTCTGCTCCCCAACAAAGTTAGATATGTCATTGGGACAAAGCTCAGATCAAAACCTAACATCTATTTCATAGCAGATTCCCTAGGCACATATTAGGCCTTTTTCAATGGCAACATGGGGGTGAGTAACTTGGAGGATGACTAATTTAAAAAGCAAAGTAAACAACCCTCTACAGAACACAAATGACCTAAGAGGTGAGGGAGACCTAAATGTCTTTAATCATTAACTTCGTCCGAAGTTCACCTCTTATCACTGGCTGACTGTGAAGCCAAAGACACTGGAGGTCAAATCCCTGTTCTCACCCCTCCAGAGCTGTGGAGGCTAGAATAACCTTTGAAGCTATTTCCACAGTAGAAGAGTAAAGATGACAATGTATGGTCTACAGAATAATGGCCTCCTAAAGATGACCCAGGCTTCTTGGGTGGCTCTAGTGGTAAAGAACCTACCTGCCAATGCAGGAGATGCAACAGATGCAGGGCTTGATCCCTGGGTCAGAAAGATCCCCTGGAGAGGGAAACGAAAACCTGCTCCAGTATTCTTGCCTGAGAAATCCCATGGACAGAGGATCCTGGCAGACTACAGTCCATGGGGTCATAAAGAGTCAAACACAACTGAGCAATGGAGCACACGGCACATAAAGATGACCCTGTCCTAACCTCCCGAGCCTGTGAATATGCTGCCTTCTCAGGAAACTGGAGAATCAAGGTAGTAGATGGAAGGAAGGCTATTACTCAGCTGACTTTAGGATGGGGAGATAGCCTGGATTACCCCAGTGTAGTCACATGGGTCCTTCCAAGTGGGAGAGGGAGACAGAAGAGTCAGTGTCAGATATGACGTGAGAAGAACTCAAACCATCACCGCTGGCTTTACAAGGACTCTGAACCCTAGGAGCACAGGCAGCCTCCAAGACCTGAAAAAGGCAAGGAAATGGACCAGACCTAATGCCTCCTCTTGGGGTGCAGCCCCGCCCACCCCTTGACTTTAGATAGGGAGACCCATTTGTGGCTGAAGACCTCCAGAACTGTAATATAACAAATCTGCTTCCTCTCATGCCACTACAGTGGTAATTTGTTAGAACAGCAATAGGAAACTAATTCCCAATCTACGCCTTTGTAAATTCTTAAGAGGATTAAATGAGCTGTTATGGAAAGCCGATGGTGCCTTAGGAAGGCCTCAACAGGATGGCCCTCCTCCATTTCTGTAAACTGCCAGAACTGAAGTTGGCAAGGCTGCCACTTACCTCGCCAGTGGCTTTATCCGCTCCAACATCCACATCCCCAAGTGCCTCATGCCCCCAGTACTCAGGGGACCATCAATTAAATTCTGAGCTGATGAGGCTACTCAAGTCTCTCCAAGAAATATTTGCATTCAAAAGACAAATTTGTGGAGTCACTCTGCTCCAAAATCTTTGAAGTCATTCAAGGTCTTCAGCGGATTCCAGTTCAGGATTCACAATGCCTTTCAGCATCTGCTCTCTTCCAATTTCTACACCCTCAGGTCTTGCATGTCCCCCAGGGACCCTCCATTTAGGTGCTGATCAGCTGAGTCAATGTTTCTTGATTAAACCTCTTAAGTGTCTGGGCCTTTGCATGTGTCCTTCCCTCAGCCCAGATTAGATGCTTCTACGAGACATCTGTTCATCTATCCATGTCCGAGTCATCCTTCAGAGCTCAGTGTGACCACCCCGAGGCACTCCCCTGAACATTGGGCTACTCGAGTAAATTAGGACCCACCTCCTCTGTTCTCTAAGTGTAGAACCCACCCCTTCAACTTTAGCAATTTCTCACACCATGTTACAACTGGTCACCTGGTGGTCTCTTCCAATTTGTCCTAAATACCAATGTCTTTTTTTAGGATCATGGAGCCATTTAAGCATCTGAATACTCAGACCCCATTTTCAGGAATCTACATGCAGAAAGGTTTTATATATAACACACACATATATATATGTTTATGTATATTTACACATATGTTTTATATATATATATATATATATAGTACATAACATAGTTCACAAGCTGGAATCAAGATTGCCGGGAGACATATCAACTACCTCAGATAAGCAGATGACATCCTTAAGGCACAAAGTTAAGAGGAACTAAGGAGCCTGGCATGCTGCAATTCATGGGGTCGCAAAGAGTCAGACACGACTGAGCAACTGAACTGAACTGAACTGACTGAAAGAGCCTCTTGATGACAGTGAAAGAGGAGAGTGAAAAAGCTGGCGTAAAACTCAACATGCAAAAAACTAAGATCATGGCATCTGGTCCCATCACTTTATGGCAAATAGAAGGGGAAAGAGTGGAAGCAGTGACAGATTTTATTTTCTCAGGCTCCACTATCACTGTGGACAGTGACTGAAGTCATGAAATGAAAAGACACCTTACTCCTTGGAAGGAAAACTATGACAAATCCAGATAGCATACTAAAAAGCAGAGATATCAATTTGCCAACAAAGGTCCATATAGTCAAAGCTATGGTTTCTCCAGTAGTCACGTACGGATGTGAGAGCTGGACCATAAAGAAAGCTGAGTGTCAACAAACTGATGCTTTAGAATTGTGATGCTGGAGAAGACTCTTGAGAGTCCCTTGGACTGCAAGGAGATCCAACCAGTCAATCCTAAAGGAAATCAACCCTGAATATTTACTGGGAGGACAGATGTTGAAGCTGAAGCTCCAGTACTTTTGCCACTGCATGCAAAGAACCAACTCACTGGAAAAGACCCTGATTCTGGGAAAGATTAAGAGCAGGAGAAGAAGGGGGCGACAGAGGATGAAACAGTTGAATGGCATCACTGACTCAATGGACATGTGTTTGAGCAAACTCCAGGAAATATTGTAAGACAGGAAAGCCTGGCCTGCTGAAGTCCATAGGGTTTCAAAGAGTCAGACACGACTTAGGGACCGAACAACAACAGAAGTATAGTTCACAGGGGCTTCTCAGGTGGTAAAGAATCCACCTGTCTATGCAGGAGAATGCAGCAGACATGGGTTCGATTGCTGGGTCAGGAAGATCCCCAGAGTAGGAAATGGCAACCCACTCCAGTATTCTTGCCAGGGAAATCCCAGGGACAGAGGTGCCGGGCGGGCTACAGTCCATGGGGTCGCAAAGAGTCAGACACAACAGAGTGACTGAGAAGATACTCATAGTTCACAAATAATTTCAAAGAACCTTGAACTTCAGCAAAATGAGTCCAGCATTTAAATGTGAGTGAAAGTGAAAGTGAAGTTGCTCAGTCGTGTCCGACTCTTTGCGACCCCATGGACTGTAGCCTACCAGGCTCCTCCATCCATGGGATTCTCCAGGCAATAGTACTGGAATGGGCTGCCATTTCTTTCTCCAGGGGATCTTCCTGACCCAGGGATCGAACCCGGGTCTCCTGCATTGCAGACAGACACTTTACCCTCTGAGCCATCAGGGAAGTCCAAAAATGTGAGTGCTGTAAGCAAAACAATTCACCTTAGTTCACGTTTTTGTCCCAGTATGTAACTCACAGCCCAGCACAGAGTTGGTACTCAATCAACACTGGGTGGATAGATATTTGGATAGATAGATGTATGGATGGTTGGATGGTGGCTAGGAATGTGGATGACTAATCTGTATGTTTATAAATCATTGGAAAGACTCATCCAGAGACATTTTCCTAATAACAGACAAATGAAGATTACAAAACCACATCAGAGTACAAGATGAATCACACTTCTTGGGCTAATCCCATTTGTGTGACAAAAAGGCATCTGTGAAAAATACCCTTATTGACCACATGTTCCATATTGCTTGGTAGCTTCAGAAATGTTCCTAAGAAAAACAGACATGCCCCGTCTGATGCAACCAGGATGAAAATGGAAAAACAAAAACAAAAAGCATTAACTAGGAGACACGTTTTCTGAGAGAATTAAAGGATTAGGTTCCACAACCCTCGTTACAGATGAAAAAGTGAAAGTGTTAGTCACTCAGTCCTGTCCAGCTCTTTGTGACCCCATGGATGGTAGCCCGTCAGGTGCCTCTGTCCATGGAATTCTCCAGGCAAGAATTCTGGAGTGGGTAGCCATTCTGTTTTCCAGGGGATCTTCCCAAACTAGGGATTGAACTCTGGTCTTCTGTACTGCAGGCAGATTCTCTACCATCTGAGCCACCAAGGAAGCCCTTGCTTCCTTGAATTAAGGAAGAATGTGAAGTTGAATTAAGAAGAATGTGAACCCGTTTTCTCTGAAATTCACCTGGAAAAAGGTTAGTTGTGGTTGGTCCAGGAATTGTGAAGCCAGGCTTGGGGTGGAACAAGAGTTAAAGACTCAGGCACACGCTTTCATACGGGAAGCAAATTAAATATCCAATAAAGGGATTTAACTGATTACTCTCCAATCATACAGTGGAACACTACGTAGCTCATTAAAATGTTACATCTTGGGACTTCCCTGGCATCCAGTGGCTAAGACTCTGTGCTCCCAGTGCAGGAGGCACAGGTTTGACCTCTGGCCGGGGAACTAAGATCCTGCATGCAACAATGCACAGCCTAAAAGAGTAGAAAATAAGACATAATTCATAATATAAAAAGGTATATCTTGGACATTTAAGAGCATGAAGAAATGCTTGTAGTATCCTAAGTAAAGACAAAGCAACTTACAGTGATCTCACATTAGCAAATATGTATGGGCGTGTACTGATGCTTCTGAATTGTGGTGCCGGAGAAGACGGTTAAGAGTCCCCTAGACAGCAAGGAGATCAAACCAGTCAATCCTAAAGGAAATCAACCCTGAATATTCATTGGAAGGACCGATGCTGAAGCTGAAGCTCCAATACTTTGGCATGAGAACCGACTCACTGGAAAAACCCTGATGCTAGGAAAGACTGAGGGCAGGAGAAGGAGGTGACAGAGGATGAGATGTTTGGATGGCATTGCTGACGCAATGGACATGAGTCTGAGCGAACTCCAGGAGATAGTGAAGGACAGAGGAGCCTGGCATGCTGCAGTCCATGGGGTCACAAAGAGTTAGACACGACTGAGCCACTGGACAACAACAATGGACATGTTAGGAGCTTCCCCAGTGGCTCAGTGGTAAAGAATCCTCCTGCAATGCAGGAGACATGGAGGCACGGGTTCGATCCCTGGGATAGGAAGATCCTTTGGAGGAGGAAATGGCAACCCACTCTAGTATTCTTGCCTGGAGAATCCCATGAAGAGAGGACCTCGTGGGCTAGAGTCCATGGGGTCACGAAGAGTCAGACATGCCTGAGTGACTCAACAACAATGGACTTGTAAAGAAAAGGGGCCAGAAAACATTAGCAATGAATATCTGTGGATGCAGGAATCACAGCTCATTTTGGAACTTCTTTCATCATATCTATATCTCCCTATGGCATCACCAACTCAATGGACATGAGTTTGAGCAAGCTCTGGGAGGTGGTGATGGACAGGGAAGCCTGGCGTGCTACCGTCCATGGGGTCGCAAGGAATCAGACAAGACCGAACGACTGAACTGAACTGATATCTATCTATACAAATACGGCTCTTAATTCAGAACATTTTAGTTAATTAACAGCTTGCCTGTGTGCATGTATTCTTATGTAGAACAATATGGATTGGTGGATGTTTTAATTCCTACCTAAGGAAAAGCCTTTCTGTGGAACTAAATTCCTCTAAAAAATGTGCCACTTTTCACCTGGCAGCAGTTCCAAAGTCATAATGCCTAGGGAGAGTCAATCCATCCTCATAAATCTAGCCTTTCATCTCGTAATCTAAATTTGGTGACAGAAATTGGATTTCTGTCAAATTTGCCTCCTTGCTCTTGGGGCACTTTGCACGTCTGTACTTCTCTCTCCACATCACCACTCAGTGTGGACCTGCCTGGCGCCAGGAGGGCTCCTCCTGCAGGTTTCTCTACCGCAGCTTTGTGACTCAGTTCCCAGATTCATGTGCTCCTGGTCTTTTCCATGAATGTCACAAAGACTTTAACACAGAAAGTCTCTAAGCCAGAATGAATGATGACCCATCTCTTCTGTGTGATACTCAGCAGAACAGTGCTTTGGGGAAGGCCTGAACTGAGCATTATTCAATTTAGTTTATTAAATACCTGCAGAACATCTCTTTTGTGCTAAGTGATGGAGTGGATTTAGACACATATTCAGGTCCGATGCAAAAAAGATGCTGCTCTTCAAAATGCCATCTTTCGCTGGGAACTCATAGGTGGTCTCCCTGATGTGTGTACAGGTTTCATGAAGAGTACAACTTACACTCAGCCAAGTGAGGAGCACTCTATCCCACGTCTATGAAAGATTCTACACTCATTCTTGGTTTACATTTAAGCAGAAATCCAAAGAACATTCAGGGCTCAGTGACTCTTGCTGCAAGCGGTATCAGGTGGGACAGGAAAAGGGAAATTCACCTCTGATTCCTTGAGTTGATTTAACACTCAATACAGTTCATGGCAAATAGATGGGGAAACAGTGGAAACAGTGACGGACTTTATTTCGGGGGGCTCCAAAATCACTATAGATGGTGACTGCAGCCATAAAATTAAAAGACACTTACTCCTTGAAAGAAAAGTTATGACCAACCCAGACAGCATATTAAAAAGCAGAGACATTCCTATGCCAACGAAGGTCCGTCTAGTCAAGGTTATGGTTTTTCCAGTAGTCATGTATAGATGTGAGAATTGGACTATTAAGAAAGTTGAGCACTGAAGAATTGATGCTTTTGCACTGTGGTGTTGGAGAAGACTCTTGAGAGTCCCTTGGACTGCAAGGAGATCCAACCAGTCCATCCTAAAGGAAATCATTCCTGAATATTCATTAGAAGGACTGATGCTGAAACTCCAATACTTTGGCCACCTGATGTGAAGAACTGACTCATTTGAAAAGACCCTGATGCTGGGGAAGACTGAAGGTGGGAGGAGAAGGGGATGACAGAGGATGAGATGGTTGGATGGCATCACCGACTCAATGGACATGAATTTGAGTAAACTCCAGTAGTTGGTGATGGACAAGGAAGCCTGGTGTGCTGCAGTCCATGGGGTCGCACAGAGTTAGACATGACTGAGCAGCTGAACTGACCTGAGAGTGAGTCTAGGCAGCAGAGACCCTGCAGGAAGAGTCTGAGGTGCAGACTGAATGTGGCCAAAGACACTCAGCACAGCAAACGGCATACCAAGGCTCACTTCCAACCTTTCGATCTCAAATATCAAATCCTGTAACTGTGTGTGTTGGTATTAGGTTAAGAATCAGCATCTTCTACAAAGATGAGATGGAAGTTCAGGGAGAATGAATGCTGTGGGCAAGACATCACCCTTTGGGGAAGGTGGTATTTGAGATCTGCTGTATCCACATCCCCCCTCACTGCTGGGATACCCACACACACTCACTCACTTTACTGCTCAGGCTGCCCATCTTCAGGTTGCCAGAGGGAATGAACCAAGCACGTCCTAAAACCCAGTGAGAGCCACTTGGGATCTTCCTACCTTGAACAAGATAATAAATCCCTTGGCCTCCGTTTTTCTCTCTGTCAGTTCAGTTCAGTCGCTTGGTCATGTCTGACTCTTTGCGACCCCATGAATCACAGCACGCCAGGCCTCCCTGTCCATCACCAACTCCCAGAGTTCACTCAGACTCATGTCCATCGAGTCGGTGATGCCATCCAGCCATCTCATCCTCTGTCGTCCCCTTCTCCTCCTGCCCCCAATCCCTCCCAGCATCAGAGTCTTTTCCAATGAGTCAACTCTTCGCATGCGGTGGCCAAAGTATTGGAGTTTCAGCTTTAGCATCAGTCCTTCCAGTGAACACCCAGGACTGATGTCCTTTAGAATGGACTGGTTGGATCTCCTTGCAGTCCAAGGGACTCTAAATGGCACTAAATAACACCCTGCCCCCCGCCACTGCCATCTCTTGAAAGTGTTCTGACAAATGACAGAAATAATATCTAAGTACTTTTGCACGGTGCCCAGAAATTTGTGCTAAGACGCTTCAGCCGTGTACGACTTTCTGCAGCCCTCTGGAGTGTAGCCCTCCAGGCTCCTCTGTCCATGGGGATTCTCCAGACAAGAACACTGGAACAGGTTGCCATGCCCATCTCAGAAATTTACCATGATCAATAACCCTCCCTATTGTCATCATTTCTGAGTCTCTTTGCCTTCAAAGAGTATTTTCAACAAGCATCTTTGTAGAAAATGCCGATTCTTACCTAATAATAACAGACACTTTTATAGGATTTGAATTTTGACAGATTTCTTACCAAGAGACTCATATGAACTAAACAGGCAGGTCTCCCAGTAAGAAGGGCTCTGGGTAAGAAGATGAAAGGGGAAGAATATGAATGGCAGGTGACAGCAAGCTCCACAATGAAGCATTTGCCATTTTCACTGAGCCCCTAGCCCTGTGCCTGCAATATAGCTGAATAGGTGAATGAATGAAACAGGCCAGCCGAGGAGAGACGTGAGCTCTGACAAGTTGATCGGGAAAAGGAAACCACGTCTACAAGTGAATTCTGATCACTATCAACTTTTTCTTTTTTTGGACTCATAAGAAACAGAAGAAACTGAGATAACCATCTCAGAGTCCTTATCTGGCCATGAGCCACTTCAAGCCAGATAAACAGTTCAAGGTCAGAGTGAATTGGTCGCTCAGCATCTCAGACTCCCCATCTGTGGAATCCCCAGGTGTCCGTCCGACAAAACACATGCAGAAGACACTTGATGCTTCCCTGTGTAGGGCCCCCTGCAACAGCCTGCAGTGTCTGACCTTAGCTCCCAACTAAGTAACCCAGATGAATAATCAAAAAAAAAAAAACAAAGCAGTGAAAACAGGCTCCCTTTGTCGCTGGGTCGCCAGTTTAATTCTAGAAAGGGCCTTTGCCCTTTGAAGGTGAAGAGACTCAGAAATTAGAACAGTGGGGGGCGGGTTATTGAACATGCTACTCCTCTGGTCACTGTTCAAATGTACTTAAATATATATCTTAGTCACTCCTCAGAACATCCTCAGGAGGTGAGGGTAGGGAGGTTGTTATTATTAGCCCATTTACAGATGAAAAAATTGAGACCTAGGGGATTAATTAACTTGTCCAAGATGAGAAGGTATCAGAGCTAGGACATGTTAACCAATATAGTCTAGTGAACTTTCTACTCATTTTCTAACATGAGACATCATTTTTTAAATTTTCTTTACTTATTTTAATTTGGCTGCACTGAGTCTTAGTTGCGGCGTGCAGGATCTAGCTCCGTGACCAGGGATCGAATCCAAGCGCCCTGCATTGAGAGCACAGAGTCTTAGCCACTGGACCACCAGGGGAGTTCCACGACATCATTTCTGAAGAGTGAAGTCAAAAGGAAAATGCCCCAAGCTCCTCTGGGGGACTTCCTCTTGACTCAGCCTCCAAATGAAGTCATGGGTTTCCAATGAGTCAATTTTTCTGCTTACACTGGGGTTACAGAGGAAAGGAAGTGGATGGAAAAGGATTCTTTGGAATTTCGGGATCCAGATCAAAGAGGGCGCCAGAAAGTAGGGGAAAAAACACGTGGCTTGAGAGAAAAATCGAATCTAAACAGCCCCACTATGGGTCAGTGTTTTAAACCTGATCAAACCTCTGAATGTATACATGTCTGTGCCTGTAGATGGTACAGCACATTCTGTAGATCATAGATTACTTTCTGATGTGTCTGCCTCTCCATCCTGAGAAGAGCAACTGGGTGAACAGAATGCCAGAAACACTAGGGAACCTTCAGAGAGGAACTGCTAAGTGCCAGGCTCTGAGCTCAGCACTTTGTACATCGTCCGTGGGTTGTGGGCTCTTGGGCCAAAGTACCTGATCTCGAATAAGCCTTGGTGAATCCAGATGAGTGGGGTAGGCCCTGCTGGTTGCCAGTAAAGCAGCCGTGCCCCCAGAGTGTTCCTTTTCCCAGCACTATCTGAGCGATCACCCTCTGTGTGCTCCAAGAAGATGCCTGCAGCTGTGGCAGCCGTCTTGCACTATGAGGATGGGATCCTGAGAGCTTATAAGCTGAGGAAGGGAAGATGAAAAGATGTGAAGCACCCAGGATGCTTGGTGAAATAACTGCACTGTTCATGTAAGCAACTGTGAAGCTGTTTACCTTCAGGAATCATGAAGTGCAATAACAACTCCTGTATAAGACAAGCCTCTTTTAGTGGGTTTTCTGTTGTTGACAGCCCAAAGAAAAACAACAACAAATCTATTGGCAGATGCTATGCTTGCTTGCTTACCCTTGTACATATTCCTTCATCTTTTGAAATTACTACTTTCTCATTTGTAAAATGGGGATGATCATCTGACACAGTTCATAGGAATTTTCTAAGGATTCAAAAGATAAGGGAAGGACAGTGCTTAAAAATGCCCTGACATGAGATTGGGATTCACATATACATGCTACTACATATTAATATATGCAATAGATAACTAATAAGGACCTACTGTATAGCACAGGAGACTCTACTCAATACTCTGTGATGACCTATATGTAAAAAGAAACTTAAAAAAAAAAAAAAAGAATATATGTATACATATAACTCAATCATTTTGCTGTACCGCAGAAACTAACATAACATTATAAATCAACTATTTGTGCCTGCCTACAAGCTCAGTCATGTCTGACTCTTTGGGACCCTGTGGACTGTAGCCCGCCAGGCTCCTCTGTCCATTGAATTTTCCAGGCAAGAATACTAGAGTGGACAGCCATTCCCTTCTCCAGGGGATCTTCCCAATCCAGGGACAGAATTCGGGTATCCTGCATTGTAGGTAGATTCTTTACCATCTGAGCTGCCAAGGAAACCCCAAATCAACTACACTCCAATAAAAAAAAAAATTTAATGCCTTGACATTAGTACATGAACAACAAATGATAAATACCATTGTAACGCTCTCACTGTTTCTCACAATCCCATGCATCACCTACTCTAAAATCCATTTCACAGATAGAGAGACGAATGTTTAAGTAACTTATCAAAGCCACAACTGGCAAGAGATAAAGCTCATATTCCAAGGCATGTTCTGACTCCAGAGCTCAAAATGTTAATGTGGCTGTACTTGCCTTCCTGGACTGTTCCCAGCAGCCAGGGCAGGACCTGGCATACAGTGGGGCCCTGAAGGTATTTGTTTAGCTGAACCTAATTCTGGGGCCCAACTCTAAGGCGCCAAGGATTGGGACCCTAAAAACAGCAAAGATCCTAAAAGCAAGCAGCTAGATGGTGCCAGCTGGAGCCGGGCTCTAACAGTTGCCCACTTCCTTCTTGTCCTTGAACTCAGGAACCCCTGCCGTTTCTAGGTGCCTTCTTCCTCATGTAGCTCAGCTTTCACTTAGAAGTCAGTTTCACAGATCAGTCGCCCTCACCTGAAACCAGAAACCCAACAGTTCAACCTCACACAAAGCTCTCTGCAAGGGTTATTTTAAGAACCACGCTGAGTGGAAAACCAACTGTTCTCCTTCACAATCAACAGGGGGCAGCAGAGAGCAGCAAACCGCTGGGTTCCTAAAACATTCAAAGGGGAAGCAAAAAAAAAAAAAAAAAAAAACAATAACAAAACACACACACACACACACACACACACACAAAAAACCTTCCATTTCAGCCCAGAGGCATCTTAGTGTAAAAATAGTTTAAGTCATAATGGGCAGGCAAATTCGCATTCCTGGTCTTTTGCCAGGAAAAAAAGTAACAGAGCATTCCTGAACTCCGGAATTATTTACTGACCGGATTTAGCTTCCGGGGAAACAGCCCAGCCTGTCTTGGGAAACTGTCCAACCAGGAATCATCTTGGATGAGCTGAAAGGGGTAGACGCTTTTAACCCGAACAAACTCACCTTGTTAAATTTTCATTTCGTTTCAGATTTAAATCCGTCCTGGGAACAGCCGTCATCGGTCTGCTAAAGTGTATCTGAAAGATGCCCTAGGAGGAATTCTTGGTCTATTTTTAAATACCCAGGGCAAAGGAACACTATGTTCTACATTCATTTAAAATCCAGCTTCTTAGACCAGGATGCTGGGAAAGTAAATTAAATCCCCCTCTCAGTGGCTTTAAACTGTGACAAGCATGCTTCTAACAGGCATGATCAGGATTTAGATTTGTATTTCTTGGTTTCTCCAAATGGAGAAAATATCTTTGGCTAGCTCCTCCTATTGAAAAAGTGAAAGTGTGAGTCGCTCTGTCCTGAAAAAGTGAAAGTGTGAGTCGCTCTGTCCTGTCCGACTCTTTGTGACCCCAGGGACTGTAGCCCGCCAAGGCTCCTCTGTCCATGGGATTCTCCAGGCAAGAATACTGGCGTGGGTAGTGATTCCCTTCTTCAGAAGATCTTCCCAACCCAGGGATGGAATCTAGGTCTCCTGCAATTACAGGCAAATTCTTTACCGCTGAGCCACCAGGGAAGCCCGTTAAGACCCTTACACATTAGACCACCCACACGAGGTCACAAGCACCTAGTCTGTGAGAGATGGAGCAGAGCCAAGAAAAGCTTGGGATGGAAACCCTGCAGCTCCTGTCTCTTCCCTGTATCTCTCCTTCTATCTCTTCATATACCAAGGTGCAAACTATACCATCTCATCCGCTTTGACATGTCACCTGGTGGATGAGAATACATATGCCTCTTGCTTTCCTTAACAGCATTAGCAGACTTGCATTCACTCCTAGAATCTGGGAGGATTGTTACATAGCGTTAAGTCTCAATTAGGGGCTTCACTAGTGACTGAGTGATAAAGAATCCATCTGCCAATGCAGGAGACTCAGATTTGATCCTCAGGCCAGGAGGATCCTCCAGAGAAGGCAATGGCAACCCAGTCCAGTATTCTCACCTGGGAAATCCCACGGGTAGCAGGGAGCCTGGCAGGATACAGCCCATGGGGTCGCAAAACAGTTGGACACAACTTAGCGACCAACAGCAACAAAAAGCCTCAATCACACATGGTTTTTAAAGCCAATCCAAGTCATATAAGCATTTTAAGTTAATTCTCAGTGGGCTAGATACTCGGTATTTTGTATTCAAAGGAAGTTACGATGGAGGGTTATGATAATACATTTTTTAAAGGACTTTTACAACAGTTCACTAAATGTATAAGAAAAGTTTATATAATAAGTGCTATCTGTGGAATGATAAATTAATCAATATCTGAGATGACAGGAAAGAAAACACCCTCACCACCATAACTGCCATGCAGCTTTTAGAAAGGTCCTCAGAGCCACAGAAATACAGGACTTCTAAGAGGGCAGCAGACCTGAAGACCTGGAAATCCCAGAAGGATAAAAGAGGAGGAAAAGAATGACAAAGCAGTGCACACCCTGCATAACAAAGAAATCAACAACATCAATAGCTGCTATTCACAGCACATTTACGATGGGCCGGGCACTGTTACAAGCACTCTGCCCATGTTATCTCAGTATCTTCACAGCAGTTCACTGAGACGGGTGCCAATACAGCCCCATCTCAAGGAGAAACCACCGATGATCAGAGAAGGGAAGAAACTTGCCCAAGGTCACACAGCTAGAGAGGCAGCAGTACAGTTCGGACTCAAGCCCAGACAGTCTGGCTCTATAGCCAGTATCTTCCATCACCTGCTCAGTCATGCAGTCGCTCAGTCGTGCCTGATTCTTTGTGACCCTATAGACTGTAGCTTGCCTGGCTCCTCTGTCCATGGGACTTTTCAGGTAAGAATACTGGAGTGGATTGCCATTTCCTCCTCCAGGGGACCTTCCCAACCCAGGGATCAAACCCACTTATTCTGCATTGGCGGGCAGATTCTTCACCACTGAGCCACACTCAACTAATTCAAATTTCTCAGAGAAGCTGGGTTTCATAACAGGAATGGCAACCAAAGCAATAACCCTACACTTTCACATGATCTGTCATGTGCAGAGTAATCTTCTCACCTATTACACCACATGTTCAGAGGAGGAGGCTTGAGAAGGAACACAGCAGCTCTTATTCTCACCTAGAAGATGAGGACTATGATGATGGAAGGAAGGTAAGTGCAGCCAAGATGCCTGGATGGCTGTGGTGCCCTTGAAAGTCCAATCTCAGATTCAGATTAGCCGTGGGTCAAAGTTCTTTTCACGTTTGCTAACAAGTCACTCATTCTCCTGTGATTACCACCCACTGAAATCATGAGAGCTGCCTCTCCAGCGTCCACTTCTTTTTTTATTTTATTTTATTTTTAAATTTTACAATATTGTATTAGTTTTGCCCAACATTGAAATTGTTGTTGCCAACATTAGTCACATCCACGTCACAGGCATCTGTAATCTTAAAAGCATCACTGGGTGTAGGAACGTAGGAGCATGCTTAGTAAGCACCCAAAGTCGTGTGGTTAAAAGGTATACATGACTTAAAGACCTGTTCCAGAGCAATTTTCCGTAAGAAATAATCATCTCAAAGGAAGCAGTTTGAGGGTTTCCCAGCACCACCTTAGCCCATACTTACTAATATGTTAATAGTATAAATGTATAAATATGGTGTGTAAGTGGTTGGAGGGACACAGTAGGGGATGAGCAGGGTACTGGCTGAGTAGTGATGTGAAAGAGCCGTGTTAGTAGGCTAAGGAATTCTCACACATCCTGCCAAAACAGGAATGTAACTTTCATAAAGGCAGAAATGAGGCCTCTGTGCACAAAACCTTCAAACGTGTTTGGCACATAGTAAGTGTGAGTAGTTCAGTTGAGTCCAACTCTTTGTGACCCCATAGACTACAACACAGGCTACTCCACACATGGAATTATCCAGGCAAGAATACTGGAGTGGGTTGCCATTCCCTTCTCCAGGGGATCTTCCCAACCCAGGAATTGAACCCAGGTCTCTGCACTGCAGGCAGATTCTTTGTCATCTGAGCCACCAGGATCTCAATAAATAAAGTTGGAGTGATGAATGTGAACGGTGGCCCCCTGGGATGGTACAATGGTATGACCTGGATCAAAGGGTATAAGGTTATCTCCTGGTTTGATACCATGGTTTTCCATAAGGATAATGCCTTGACTATTTTAAATTTCAATGTAAAGTACCATGAATGCCAAGGATTTCCTAAACATTGGGTTAGCTTTCCATTTTAAAGCATATTATGGATTTGCTTTCTCAACTTGGTAAAGGGTCATAGGAGGTTCACATGTGTGCTCACATGAACTCACAAACACGTGGCTGGGCTCACATGGGCTTCTTCTGCCAATCCATCTTAGTGGTCTTTGCTCATACTACATTTAAGGGAAAGCCCACCCATTTGCCATTGGCAAATGGATTTCCAGTGAACTGGATTTGGAAAACCCATCATTTCATGATGTGATTTTCCTTTTTCATTTTTTTTTAAATTAACCAAAATCACCTTCCCAAACACTGTAGAATGTTTGTGACTACAGAGAACATCTCTCAGAAATTATGTCTCATTCAAGAGGTTGCCAACTGATACAAAAGGCTGAAATCACCCTGTGTATTTGGTTTGAAAAGTACAGAAAGACTGAGTCAATGTTTAAGTATCTGGAGGTTTCCCCAGTTAAAAATCTAGTTCTCGGGCTTTTCTTCATAATAAAGTGGCATTGGAAGGTGTTCCTTTTAGATGGGGTATCCAATTTTCAGTTCAGCACTGACCTCAGCATTCCAGATCATCTCCCCGATCTAGTCACCAAGTACCTGCTGTGATTTACCATAACATTTGCCCTGTGGTGCTTCTGATTAGCAGACACCTATTTCTCTGAATTCATGTCTCTATCAAAGCGGGAAATAACATGCAGACCAAGAGAGTTGCACATATTTTAAAGGGTATAACACTTTGAGAAAAGAATATCCCTGTGTATTTAAATATGCCACCCTGACTTATTTCTGCTACTTACATGCCTCATAGAGGCATCTGTTTGTGACCCCATATACTCTTGAGTTGGAAAAGAAGAAGCAAAAGTCTCAGATGACATGATGCTACATGTAGAAAAATCCCAAATATGCTACTGGAAAACGACTAGTTCTTATCAATGAATTCAGTAAAGTTGCATGATAAAAAATGAATATATAAAAATCTGTCACACTTCCATACACTAACAACAGAATATCAGAAACAGAAATTAAGGAAACAATCCCATTTACCATCACATCAGAAAGAACAAAATACATTGGAATAAACGTACCTAAGGGTGCAAAAGACCTGTACTCTGAAAACTATAAGATGCTGCTGAAAGAAACTGGAGATGACACAAACAGATGGAAAAATGTACCATGTTCTTTGACTAAAAGAGTCAATATTGTCAAATTATCAGACTACCCAAGGGAATATACAGATTCAATGCAATCCCTATCATAGTACCAATGGCATTTTTCATAGAACTAGAACAAAAAATATATATATTACATTTTCATGAAAACACAAAAGACTCCAAGTAGCCAAAACAATCTTAAGAAAGAACAGAGCTGAAAGAATTGCATGCTTGGACTTCAGACTATACTACAAAGCTATAGTCATCAAAATAGTGTGGCAGTGGCACAGAAACAGACAAAGAGATCAATGAAACAGGATAGAAAGCCTAGAAGCACTTATGGTCAATTAATCTAGGAGAAAGCAGCCAAGAATATACAGTGGAGAAAAGACAGTCTCTTCTATAAGGAGTGCTGGACAGCTACATGTAAAAGAATGAAATTAGAACATTCTCTAACATCATATACAAAAAGAAGCTCAAAATGGAACAAAGACTTAAATGTATGACTAGATACTATAAAACTCCTAGATGAACATCAGTAAAGCATTTTTTTTAAAAATCATGCCCATTTTTACAAATCATATCCATGACATAGCATTGAAATCTGCTGAGAGCATCAGTCCCTGATGTGAGAAGATCTCACATGCCACGGGACAACTACTGAGCCTGTGCTCTGGAGCCCAGGAGCCACAACAACTGAGCCCAAGTGCCCTAGAGCCTTTGCCCCACAACAACAGAAGCCACTGCAGTGAGACACTCATGTATCACAAGTAGAGAGCAGCCCCTGCTCACTGCAGACAGAGAAAAGCCTGCTCAGAAACAAAGACCCAGAACAGCCAAACAAACACAGAAAAAGTAAGGACACATAAAAAGAAATCTGCTGAGCGCAAAAGGGAGCATGTCAATGGTAGTGAACACAGATGTGATGTGCAACACAAAATGTTTTTGATGGTCATTCACGGGGCACCAGTTACCTCTCTCCTACCCATGCTGTGAGGATGACCTGTGGTCAACAGGATCTCAAGGTCTCTATGTCAGGCTAATTCCAGTGAACTATAAGCCCCAAAAGGTCAGAAGCCACATCCATCTCACTGGCCTTCACAGAGGCAGCACCAAGCACAGTGGCTGATACATACTGCTCCTTAAGAAGCATCTGCTGAGTGAATGGATGTTTGAGTTGTAGACAACAGTGATTAAACAGAGAAAGATGAGGATTCCCCGACAGCTCATTTGGTAAAGAATCCGCCTACAATGCAGGAGACCCCAGTTGGATTCCTGAGTCGGGAAGGTCTGCTGGAGAAGGGATAGACTATGCACTCCAGTGTTCTTGGCCTTCCCTTGTGGCTCAGCTGGTAAAGAATCTGCCTGCAATGCAAGAGACCTGGGTTTGATCCCTGGGCTGGGAAGATCCCCTGGAGAAGGGAAAGGCTACCCATTCCAGTATTCTGGCCTGGAGAATTCCATGGACTATATAGTCCATGGGGTCGCAAAGAGTCGGACACAACTGAGCAACTTTCACACGGGAGTAACATGTTATATCTATTTTCAGTTGCAAATCAGCTCTCTCTCTTGCAATGTTTCACTTCAATGTGTGAGGCATCTCAGGATGCCTTCTTGTCTCTATGAACCTGATTCTGGTACATTCAGACCCCTTGGATTTTCCAACTCCAGGAAAGATTTTCTGCTGGACAATCCAATGCAACTCAACAAGGACAATTCAGTGCACTTGAGGAGAAAAAGTAACATGAGCACCATTCTTGAGTTCCACTACAGGATGAACTGGGCCACACACACAGGCTATAATCATGCTCCAGCAAGGAGGCAACTCCAGCTTCATATTAGCAATTTTCAAAATGCTACAAGTACATGCCATTTTCAAAAATGCTACAAGAATGATGTACAATGATTATACTACAAGTACAATTTTCAATATGCTCCAAGAATTTGTGACTTGCCTCTTCTAACAAATGCATTTCTTCTTCTAGATTTACTGCAAACACAGTCCTAAACAGCCTTCCTCATAAACATCGTGCTTTGAAGAACAAAGAGAAAACAAACAGCAAAACAACACACAAAAAGAAACAGCATCAACCTCCTGAAGAAAAAGCACAACACGATCTTAAAAGGGATTACGGTGGTGAGGTTATAAGCCATTTTCTTTAGCATTCTCATTTCCCAGCTCTTTGCCATGAGGCAATACTACTTTTCTCATTTGAAGAACAATAAATAAGCTTGCCCCAGACTGTTATTTTCATTGCTCACACAGTTAGTATAAACCACACTGACCTTTTAAAGAGGTGATTTATTTTTTAACACCTAAAGCAATAAATGTTAGATATGAAAACTAGTATCTCACCAAGGTGCTAGGGCAGCTGCGACCCTGGGCTGTCCACCCATCTCTGAAATGCCAGTAGAGAGGGCCTGACATGTGCTGTGTTATAAGACATGGAGCTCCAGGGTCTAAAAGCCATCGACCCTGAAAGATACTTAAGGCATTCATCCCTGATTTGCTTCTTCCACTAAAAGACACCACAGAGAGTTACCAATCCTGGCTTACGAGGCTGTAAGTAAAATGAAATTGGCTGAGTGCTTCTTCTGCACTCCTAGGCAGGCTCGATATCGGCTGTCAGTCTCTGAGGACAGCACGACTTCAGATTCCTGCATCCGTATGAATCTTACTCAGTTTCTTGAGTAAGAGACTTGACCCCACCAGCTCACACCTTCCCAGCTCAGGCTAGAGCCACACAGGATCTCCCTGCTGGTTAGTTATTTCCTTTTCTCTAGTTTGGCCTGATGGTTTTTCTTTCCATACCTTCCCCAAGAACTCTTTCGATTAATACATCTGTCCCTTTTCATCAATGTAAGGAGTTTGAAAATGAGGTTGACCTCATTTCTACACTGCCTTTCTACGCTGGACTCTAGGCCTTTGAATCAGTAAGGCAGAGAAGAAAAGGGACAAGCTTAAGAGACAATGGGAGAAACGTAAAGATTTCCCAGTTTGAGTCTTGACACACAGAGCATAAGCCTCACTTTCTTCGTCTGTGAAATGGGTTAACAGTGGTACGTAGCTTGTCCGGCTGTTGTGAGGAGTAAATGAGATAGTATGTACATGACAACCCATCTGCAGGGTGCCTGGGAACCGCATATTCAGAATAAACAGTGCTCAGTATAGTGGGTCCTTTGAGACACTTACAGTTAATTCTTGTTCAAGAGACAAGGAGGTAGAAGAGACGTCCCCTAAATTCCTTCGGGCATGATTTAATCATTTAAGGAGAGTGGAGAAGAATCACTTCAATGTAAAACCAATGTACTCATCTCCTCATGGAAAGGGCCAGATTGAAGAAGCCACAACCACACAGACTTATGTCCTGAATTAATGTGTGTCTGTGTAACAAGAATCACCTCTGTTCTATGGTATAGATATTAGTAGGTACTTTTCACCCCTCAGGAATAGTGAAGTATCTAACACTGGGCAGTACACATTATATTTTCGAAAGCAGTGCGCTCTTCTCCAGATGACACCAGTGGTTTAAAAAAAAAAAAAAACGCCTCTCAATGCAGGAGCCACAGGTTCGATGTGGCTGTGCAGAAGATGCAGGTTCCATCCCTGGATCAGGAAGGTCCCCTGGAGGAGGAAATGGCAATGCACTCCAGTATTCTGGCTGGGATAATCCCATGAACATGGGGTCGTAAAGTCAGACTGGACTGAAGCAGCTGAACACACCAAGTATGTAGCACTTGCAAAGACATGGGTTTCTGTTCATTTTGTCCTGTGCTATATCTCCAAGTGTCCAGGACAGCACCTAGCCCAGGGAGAACACCCAATAAAAACGTGCTAAACAGATGAATATTTCCCTATTTACTATTCAGTTCAGTCGCTCAGTCATGTCCAACTCTTTGCGACCCAATGGACTGTACCATGCCAGGCCTCCCTGTCCATCACCAACTCCCTGAGTTTACCCAAACTCATGTCCATCGAGTCAGTGAAAACATCCAACCATCTCATCCTTTGTCATCCCCTTCTCCTCCTGCCTTCAATCTTTCCCAGCAACAGGGTCTTTTCCAAAGAGTTGGTTCTTTGGAAACCACTCCAGGTGGCCAAAGTATTGGAGTTTCAGCTTCAGCATCAATCCCTCCAGTGAATATTCAGCACTGATTTCCTTTAGGATGGACTGGTTGGATCTCCTTGCAGTCCAAGGGACTCTCAAGAGTCCTTTCCAACACCACAGTTCAAAAGCATCAATTCTTCGGCACTCAACTTTCTTTATGGTTCAACACTCATATCCATACATGACTGGAAAAACCATAGCTTTGACTAGACAGACCTTTGTTGGTAAATAAAGTAACGTCTCTGCTTTTTAATATGCTGTGTAGATTGATCAGAGCTTTTCTTCCAAGGATCTGGCATGCATCTGTCATGGCTGCAGTCACCATCTGCAGTGATTTTGGAGCCCAAAATCAATAAAAATAAAAAAATAAAAATAAAGCCTCTCACTGTTTCCATTGTTTCCCCATCTATTTGCCATGAAGTGATGGGACTGGATGCCATGATCTTAGTTTTCTGAATGTTGAATTTTAGTCAACTTTTACACTCTCCTCTTTCACTTTCATCAAAAGACTCTTTAGTTCTTCACTTTCTGCCATAAGGATGGTGTCATCTGCATATCTGAGGTTATTGATATTTCTCCTGGCAATCTTGATTCCAGCTTGTGCTTCATCCAGCCCAGAATTTCACATCATGTACTCCATATATAAGTTAAATAAGCAGAGTGACAATATACAGCCTTGATATACTCCTTTCCTGATTTGGAACCAGTTTGTTGTTCCATGTCCAGTTCTAACTGTTGCTTCTTGACCTGCATACAGATTTCGCAGGAGGCAGGTCAGGTGGTCTGGTATTCCCATCTCTTTAAGAATTTTCCACAGTTTGTTGTGATCCACACAGTCAATAAAGCAAAAGTAGATGTTTTTCTGGAACTCTCTTGCTTTTTCGATGATCCAACGGATATTGGCAATTTCATCTCTGGTTCCTCTGCCTTTTCTAAATCCAGCTTGAACATCTGGAAGTTCTCGGTTCACATACTGGATTTATTGTTCACCTCCTCAGAAAACTGGGTGGAAAAATCAGTTACCTTTGCTTTCAAGGCCAATCGAAGTATATACATCTGGACTGACACTGAAAAGTATTCATTTAAGTTTGATGTTTTAAATAATTTTGCTTCAGTGGTTTTTGTACTTTACATTTATTCATCTTTTTGGCATGCCACACAGGGGATCTTAGTGCCCTGACCGAGGACTGAACTCGTGTCCCGTGCAGTGGAATCTTACGCACTGGACCACCGAGGAAGTCCCTGCCTCAGTGCTTATCGCCTGAGTGACTTTGTTCAAGGGCAGCAGATGCTGGGCATCAGGTAAACGGGAATACTGGACACACGGGCATCCACTGTTATTATCTACCCAGGCTCTCTTTTACCTTCTCTGCTCTGGGGGTACATGCTAGGTGTGGTTAGGGTAGGGACCAGCATGCTCTACCAGGAAGGATGCAGCCTCAACCAAACCAATGGTACTGTGACTGGTTCAGGAATGGACCATGACAACACGAGGCTGTTTTGATCCTTCTAGGATGTATCTGCAGAGCTATTTATGAGGGAGAGAGAGAGAAGGACAGGGAAGCCTGGCATGCTGCAGTCCGTGGGGCCACAAAGAGTTGGACCCGACTTAGCAACTGAACAGCAAACGTTTACAGGTAGGGTTGCTAAACATCATGGGTAAAGATACTTCCTACACACAGAAAATCTGTGCAACTGTGCAGGAAACAAAGAGAGTGAGAGAAAGAGAGCGAGCCAGGCTTGACAACATTGGTCAGGTTCCTGGGTTCAGCTGTGACTGCAGCCAGCCTCCTACCTGCATTTCTATTGTGGGGAACCCAGAACTTCTATCGCTGGAGGGTTATTGAAAGAACCTAACAATATACACCCTACTATATATAAAACTGGTAACTAATAAGGACCTAATGTATAGTACAGGGAACTCAATACTCCGTAATGCTCTGTATCAGAAAAGGACCTAAAAAGAGGGGATGTATGTATACGTATGAATGATTCACTTTTCTGTACAACTGAAACTCACACAACATTGTAAACAAACTATATTCCAATAAAAATTGAAAAAATGTGTTAAGGTTAACAAACATAACAAATATGAAAATAATATATCTCTTAAAGTTATACTTCAAATCATTCCAGTTTTAAGACTTTAAGTTTTTATTTTGACTGAAACATGTACAGGTTGAAAATCAAAGAGGAATCTAGAAGGCTTAAGTGTTCTGAACACTTTTCTCAGCTATAACAATTTTACTATATTCGTGGACTTTATATATTTTTAATCCTTCTTAGTTCCAAAACAGAAATGTTTGAGATCCTCAAGCAAACATGTAAGAACTGCTTCAGCCAACTGAACATGATAAACACATTTGGGGTTGAACAGCCGAAATCAGTATTTATTTTTCCTTTTCCTGAGAGCAAAAAAAAACCTATAATAACAGTGGTTACCAATTTCCTGGGTTTTTCAGTTCCACAATCATCCATTAAATTAGAGTGAACTAATTCAAAGGCAAAAGGAGGTAGTTCCTATAATGTCCAGATACTCGGGTGAAATACACCACTTGTGAGCATCTGTCTTCCCGAGAAACACACGTTTTGAGCAGCTCATCTTAGCCCTGGAATCCAGGGATGGCGCAGAGGGATGAGGGCTCGGTGGCCCCTCAGCACTCCTTTTGATGATAAGAGTCTGATGCTAATTCTGAAAACTGAGCACACAGTAATAGACACAGTCCAGGCAGAGCCACTGGCTCAGTGTGACCAGTCACACCGTGTCGCCCAGAAGCATCACGATGCATGACGTTTTCACAGGAGAATAGCACAGGTTTCTGAGTACATCCATTTTTCACTCCAAACTAAAGTGCAGCTGTTTGGCTGATTTATCCAAAGAAGCACTGATTTCTTCTTATTCAAATAAAAAGCATTTCATAAAAATTCTTCCTGCCTCTTACATGGCAAGGTTACATTGTTCTTCAGCACAAATGAAAAATTGATATCTTTCATTTAATGACTAAGATACAGAGAATACTAGGCAATCAAAATCAGGGGAGTAACATGAAAACTTGACAGATAATTTAATTGGATGCCATGCTTTATTCCAAGAATTAAAGAAAAAAATGTTAACTTCTATGCCCACTGTCAAGCTAACATCTGTTAAGAAATAGATACACCTATGTATACACAAAATGCATATTATATATAATTATATGTAACTTGTTTCTATAGTAAAATGTTGTATATAACATATTTATAAGTTATATAGACTTATATTTAAATATATTTGTACTTATATATTTATATATTTTATATTACATATAAGCATAGTTAATGTAAAATATAACTTATAAAGAAATAATTATATATTTCTAATTTATGAGTATATTAATTACAAATCTATATAACTATATTTCATATGATTAACTATAATTACCTATACATACATTTTGTTACCTAGAAGCAAACTTCTTAGGAGAACTAGGTTGCAAAACCAAACTGTTACAATGCCAACAAAAGGTCCAAATTGTGTTGTACAATTTCTGTCCATAAATTTTCATGAATTTCCTTCTCAAAAGCTAGATGCTGCTTTGCATTGGTTTTTATTGTTCTGTGTTGATTTATCTGAACAGAGTTCATCTCAAACTGAAGGTGACTTCAAATCAGATTTTACTATAATGTGGTGTTTGAGTATGTCCTAGAATCCATGAAATTCTGGGCTGTATTTATCCTTATACATGCCCAAGTTTGATAAAAATGTACTGAGCTGTGTTTGTAAACAGGAGGTACTCTGAAGCATACAAATAATACATGGATTTAACGGGATTTTTGAAAAGTCCTCAATGCCAAGAGCTAATGACAGCTGTAACTTTTGACTCTTCACACCATGTCTTCTGTGAAACTGTTCTCCAGATGGCTCTGAAGGCTAAGTCATGAATGCTGTCATTTGAGTCTTATCTGACTCTTTGTGACCCCATGGACTATAGCCCCCCAGGCTTCCTCTGTTCATGGGATTCTCCAGACATGAATACTAGAGTGGGCTACCATGCCCTCCTCCAAGGGATCTTCCCAATCCAGGGATCAAACCCGCATCTCTTACATTGGCGAGCAGTTCTGAATACTTGGAAGGAACCAGAAGTAGAATATTTACTCAAAATCCCTCAGTAATGACATGGCACCTCTTTCTACAACAGGTCTGCTTCTTAAAAGTTCAGTCATGCCAAGTTCTTACTGCTCAAATCACAGTTTTTAACAAAAAGGGAGGTTACAATCTGGTGAGATCTTTAAAAAATCCTTTCCACTGAATTTTTACTATGAAGTAGATTTTCTTATACTTAATTGCTTACCAGATTATAATCACAATCTCATCACACTAAAATTTTCTCCAAATTTCTAAAATAACCAAGCTTCAGGGAGATGTATGAGGCCTTGAAATTCACCAGAGACAGGATTTTGGAGGTCCTTATGCACGAAGAATTGTGCCAAAAAGATCTTGCTTCTTTCTTTGAAGAGACGGAATCTGCTGGCCAGTCACGACCGGCAGGCCTCCAGTTTCTTCCAGGTTGGTGGAAGATTTCTTCCAGGTTCTTCCTGATCTCTTTCCTTCCTTCTTCCTTTATAAGCTTGTTTCTGGAGTGCCTGCTTTGTGCCAGGCAGGCAGGGCTCTAGGAGACAAGGGAATAAGTTGAGATATCCACTGCCCCCACCCTTCTGGAGACACAGGAAGGAAGGCTGCAGACTTCTGGAACCATCCTTTTTTTTTTTTTTTTTTTTTTGAATCTTTTATTTTGTATTGGAGTACAGCCAACTTAATGATGTTGTGATAGTTTCAGGTGAACAGTGAAGAATTGATGCTTTTGAGCTGTGGTGGGGAGAAGACTCTTGAGAGTCCCTTGGAATGCAAGGAGATCCAACCAGTCCATCCTAAAGGAGATCAGTTCTGGGTGTTCACTGGAAGGACTGATGCTGAAGCTGAAACTCCAATACTTTGGCCACCTGATACGAAGAACTGAGTCAATGGAAAAGACCCTGATGCTGGGAAAGATTGAAGGCAGGAGGAGAAGGGGATGACAGAGGATGAGATGGTTGGATGGCATCACCAACTCTAAGGACATGGGTTTGAGTAAGCTCCGGGAGTTGGTGATGGACAGGGAAGCCTGGTGTGCTGCAGTCCATGGGGTCACAAAGAGTCAGACACAACTGAGCGACTGAACTGAACTGAACAGTGAAGGGATTCAGCCAGATATATATGTGTATCCATTCTCCCCCAAACTCACCTCCCATCCAGGCTGCCACACAACATTGAGCAGAGTTCCCTGTGCTATACAGTAGGATCATGTTGGTTATCTATTTTAAATATAGCAATGTATACATGTCCATCTCAAACTCCCTAACCACCCTTTTCTCCCATCCCTCCCCCTCCCAGCAACCATAAATTCATTCTATAAGTCCTTGAACCTCTATTTTATAAGTTCATTTGTATCATTTTAGATCCCGTATATAAGGATCTCATACAATAGTTCTCCTTCTCTGACTTACTTCACTCAGTATGACAATCTCTAGATCCAGCAGTGTTACAGTAAATGGCATTATTTCATTCTTTTTAATGGCTGAGTAATATTCCATTGTATGTATAACCACATTTTCCTTACCTATTCCTCTGGTCAATGGACATTTAGGTTGCTTCCAAGTCTTAAATATGGGGGTGCACGTATCCTTTTGGATCATGGTTTCCTCCGGATATATACCCAGGAGCAGAACTGCAGGGTCATATGGTAGTTTTATTTTTTGTTTGTTTGTTGAGGAACCTCCATACTGTTCTCCATAGTGGCTGCACCAATTTATATCCCCACCAACAGTGTCAGGAAGAGGAACCGTGCATCCTCAAGTTGCTGCCAGGCTGTGCTGGACACTGAGAGACGCATATGAGAGCTCAGACCGAGAGGGAAAGCCAGCCTGTGAGAACAACAACCTCAGTCCACAGGGAACATTTTTCCTTAATGAAACTATGAATGGATGAAAAAAGTCACGAATTGCCTAAAATCAGAGAGACTGCAAGTCATGCGAGCAAACTCTGGGAATACACAAAAGCTGGAGAAATCTTGGCACGGTGGCTAGAAAGACCATGTTTTCCCTATAAGGCGAGTGCAGGAGACCTACTCGCTCAAAGGTTAGGTGGAGACCGTCCACGTTATCGGCATTTACAGTCACAAATTCTCCCCAACTGCTGAACTAATAACTGCACCTACGCTTGTGCCAAGTGCCTTGAGAGAACTGTATGAAACATTTTCAGCCAGTTGGTATAATTAAACATGAACCTTCGATTTCTTAATCCTGAAGAAGTCATTTTTGCTCCAGGTAATGAGCTTTCTATTTATTTATTTTTTCCTTCCTAAGCAAATACCAGCTCTTCCTTCCCTTGGTTTTCATGGATTTAGCCCTGAGCAGTCTACCGTTTGTAGACAATCTCTTCCAGAGAGGAAGATTTCTCTAGGGAGGCTCGGGCTGTAGCTTCAGGGAAAAGCAAGACTTCTCTCTGATGAAACAGAAAATATGTATCTCCTAACGCATTTCCACAAACTAGCTCAGACAGCATACTTAACATCAAGCTGTGTCTACTCCCACAGTACAGGTAATACCAGCACAATTAGTGATCTATTTCTGCTTTGTTTTCAAGGAAATTTCCCATTCCTTTCCAGGCATTCACGGGGCCTTTCAGGTCTCTTCACCTCTTTCCACTCTTGCTGTTAACAAAACGAAGCTCTATCACATAGATACAGGGTGTCTTTGAAGAAATGTTTGGCTTTAAAGAGCAGAGACCCCAAAATGAGAAAGTGAGATTAAAAAGGCAGTGTAATGTCTGCGTGTACACTTTTGGCCCAGATGCTCGCTAGGCAAGAATCAAAGATGTAAGGAGTTCTATTTTTAACATCTTCTTACAGAAGCACCGTGAACTTCACCATGCATGGGATTTACGACATACTCAGTTTTATAACATTGGCGGGTGGGAGAGCAAAGAAGGACTTTTCTGTCGCATTTCCCATGAATCTCAGATCACTTGTAAATTGCAGCGCCTGACATTTAAACGGTGCCATGTTGATAGCTTGGGCTCCCCCCTCCCACTCCACTGGGAACACCACTGCTGATGCTTCATTTCATAATGCGGTGTGATGGTGAGTCAAGGGTCAACCTCCGCCAGTTAAGTCTAAAGCAATTACATTCTCACACAGATAAAGAAATGCCCGTGCCTCCAACTCTGCATGGAGAGTGGAATGAGCAGAGAGACTCCGAGAACCATATGGCCAGCTTCAGCTTGTATCCTTGACATCACGGCAGGCACCTGGCAAAGACCAGGGCTTGGCACAGGGCACCCACAGCCATCTCTGGCCGAACACGCCTCTATATCTGGAAAGTTACCTGCCCTTTCCGTTGGTTATCCTGAAAATTTAAATTCGAACATTATGAGCTATGGCTGTCAGAAATCACATGTTCTATTTACATTTTTAGAAGAACACATTGAAATGGCATCTTATCCTCACCTGAGCATGGACCACATTAACAGATCCTGACTAACCATCATCCTGAGAAGCCCCGTTTCTCAGGAGCGTCTGCTTTGTCAGCACTGTATTTGAATACACGCTCTGGCCCTCCTGAGGTCTACATTATCAATACTAGCTGAGGTTTTGCAATCTTAGAAATTGGAATGCTTTTTTAATTGGTGCTTTTCATTTACCATCTCAACGACCAGGTCTAGATTACACTGTGCTGGGCTGTGCTGAGTCGCTCAGTGGTGTCCAACTCTAGGCTTCTCTGTCCAGAGGATTCTCCAGGCAAGAATACTGGAGTGGGTTTTCATGCCCTCCTCTAGAGGATCTTCCCGACCCAGGGATCGAACCTAGGTCTCCCACATTGCAGGCGGATTCCTTACCATTTGAGCCACTAGAGAAGCCCCTAGATTATATTACTTAATATTAAAGTGAAGAGACAGGAAATAGGTCTTATCCTAACACACTTTCCAACTTCTCAGGAATAGGAATCCTCCTGCTGACACTGAGAGGCAGCTCCTTACACTGCAGAAACTCTATACTCGGGAACCAGCAGAGCTAAAAACCAACACACTCACATCCCCCACAGCCTGAGTATTAGTAACTGAAGTGATTAAGCAAATCACTTCAACTAACTCAGGTTTCTCATCTGTAGAACAGGATATCCAGCTCACAAGACTGTGATAAGCATTACAGGAGATGACACAGCCTGGAACGTAGCCGGTTACCTGGAGCTTCACGGGTCTATGAAGGAGGAGCCAGAATTCAAAGCCGAGGTCTTATGATCGTATTACATCATCTCCCAAAGACGAACAGAAATTAAGGTCTGGAGGTCCCTGAGAGCCCATTTAAAGCATGAGAATTTGCACCTCTGGCTATGGACAAATCTCTGAAGATGTTTCAGCAGGTTAAGGACATGCTGATGTGACAAACGAAGGATGGAGACAAGGAGAGGTTTAAAGCATTATGAGCATATCAGGGGCTGTGACACCACCTGTGGCCAAAGCGGAAGACAGAATGGGGAAAGGACAGCCCAAGAAGCACATGCAACGCACCGAGGGCTTCCCGGGTGCCGCCAGTGGCAGAGAACTTGCCTGACAAAGCAGGGGGGGTAAGAGATGCAGACTGGACCCCTGGGTCAGGAAGATCCCCTGGAGGCGGGCATGGCAACCCACTCCACTACTGTTGACCAGAGAATCCCATGGACAGAGGAGCCTGGCGGGCCACAGTCCATAGGGTCACAAAGCGTCATTCACGATTGAAGCAACTTAGCAACCACATACAGAACAGCACGGAAAGCGAGTGCCCCGGAATTAGGAGAACAAATCTTGGGGGATGGTTCCCAAAATTGTGTGAGCGGTTGTAAGAATCCCAGGAGCAGGTTTTTAATTATTATTCTTAATTAGAGATATTGGGCTTTAAAACTGTATGTATTCTACCTGAGTAGGAAATAGAGGAATGGCTTTTCTTATTTAGATTGTCCAGTTGGAGTACCACTTCGTCAAGTACACAACCAAAAGTACATTTAATAAAGTTATTGACAGATTCTGAGTAAATCTGTGGAGGCAGGAGAAGGATGTGGAAAACTCCGTGTAGACATTTTGGACCCACGCCTGCATTTGGAATGCCCCAGATACCATCGTTTAGAGAGAAGCCACACTATCTAAATTTATACGCATGGGGGAAAGTTATAGATATGGAATAAACCTAGAGCTTAAGATTTTAAAAGAATGTACAGATCATCTATTCCAACCTCCTCCATAATGCAAGAATAGCCTTTATAACATCCTGGGCAGAGAGATGGTCATGTAGCTAGATAGCTTCAGTGACGATGAGCTCAGTATTAATGGGCTGTATTGATCGGAAGGGAAATGGATTATACTGGAGGAGGGAAATGCATTAGGATTTGTAATAAACAAAATGTGAAAGGTTCAAGTGTCTGTAAAGGTATAACCATGTGGTTAAACATGTTTGGAAATATTGGTGGTGGTGGTTTAGTCACTAAGTCGTGTCTGACTCTTTTCGACCCCCTGGACTGTAGTCAACCGGGCTCCTCTGTTCACAGGATTTCCCAGGCAAGAATACTGGACTGGGTTGCCATTTCCTTCTGCATTGGAAATACTACAGATGATGTTTGAAGAAATGAAAGTTAAGCATCAGTGGACTCTGAAGAGCAGGTTTTGGCAAGTAGGCTATAGAAAGACAGACACGCTAAAGATGAGAAGGCTGTCAACTGTCTGCATGCTCACAGACATGGAATGAATGAAAGACACAGCTGGAAATCACCCAAGAGGAAAGAAAACATCCAGTGAGGATGGGATGGACATGCAGTGCTTTGGTTGCCCTGGCGACGGGACCCCTCTCCTCATTTTGATGGCACTGTGGTGAATGCGACCTGTGAACATAAAATGAAGGATGATATCAATAGTGGAGTAAGCTGGTGGAAAGCCCCGATGTGGGGAGGAATCAGGAGGAGCCCAATGATGGTTGTTGGAAGACATGTGATCCGGGAGGAAGAGGACAAGGACCTAGGAAGTCAGAGAAAGAGAGGGTGGTTGCCTCTGCTCCAACTGCTTCCTTCTCAAGATGGTGTAGGGCGGTGTGATGGTGAATTCTGTGTGTCAACTGGGCTAGGCTATGCTGTGTCCAGTCTAGACAGGTTGTTGAGAAGGGGTCCTGCACCTGTGATTCACATCTATAATTACCTGACTGTAAGGAAAGGAGATTGTCTTGCCTAATGTGGTGGGCCTCGTTCAATCAGTTGAAGGATTTAAGAGTAAAGACAGGTCTCATGGAGAAGAAACTCTAACTCAATTCTAGAACCCTGAAATCCTGCCTGAGTTGCCCCCCAGCCAGCCCACAGATTTCAGCCTGAGACTAAACATCAACTCCTGTCTGAGTTTCCAGACTGACAGCCTGCCCTATAAATGTCAAACCTGCTTGCCCATCACAAATCGATCTCTATATCTATCATCTACTTATCTATCTACTGAAAGAGATTACAGCAAGTCTCTTTCAATAGATAAATAGATGATAGATGTACAGACACATTTTCTTAGATACAGATATCTAGATTACACACAGATATAGATATTTAGTATCTACATATAGAGAGAGGGAGATTCATCTATAATTCATGCATACTTTTAGAAATTCTTTCCCTAGGACTTGAAACTTGAGTCCATGTCACTGACACCAATCGACTCTAGTTCTGTGCTCTGACCTTATGAAGAACAAATTCAATATAGTCTAATTATCTGATCAAACAATGTAGGACGATATCAACAGTGGAGTAAAAGACAGTCTTGAGAGCCCCAGTGTGAGGAGAAAATAAAGTTTGGTAACTGGACAACAGAGGATGAGGTGGTTGGATGGTTTCATTGACTCAATGGACATGAGTTTGAGCAAGCTCTGTAAGACACTGAAGGAAAAGGAAGCCTGGCATGCTGCAGTCCACGGGGTTGCAAAGAGTCGAACATGACTTGGCGACTGAACAACAACAGTCAAACTGGGCATACCGGTGTCTTATCTCATCGATTACTTTGTAACAGTGGGTCCCTGCCCTTCTAAAAGCCCTTCTCCTGGAACCCACCCTTACATCTCTCTCCAAGTGGATGAGGTGCCATGACCATGCTCCTCCAGGTCAGTAGGTTAGACAAGGGGTGACTCCTGAAAAGAGTCAGGCCAATCAGGAATCTGAAATGAATAGATATATTGACTGTCACCAGTCTTGTGGGCAGGGTGGGATAAGATTCAGCATGACTGTGCTTGTCCGAGTGCCATAACACAAGGGAAAAAAATCTGCAGAGCAAAGATGAAAGCAGAGATCCAAGGTAGGCCTCAAAAGACTGTGTGACCGACCTTCTACAGTCTTTTTCTGTTTTCAGTTCTTCATGAGTAACTGATTGAACTGTCTCCCTTTGGGTTCTGTGACTGACCTCTGTGTCCTTTGGTTGTGGAAAAGAGCTCTGAATCTTTCCAAGATACGTTCTTGTCTTAAGGTAATAAGAAGGGGTTTAAAAAAAAAAAAAGAAGGGGTTTAAATTACTTGCAGCCGAAAGATGGGTGATATGGATGCTGATTCTGTATTGCCTAGCAACAAAACAGTGTGGAGGGTGTCTGTGTACAACACCAGGAGCAAAGCATGAGAGGAGCATCAAAATATATCGAACTGCTAACTTACAGGTTGCGTTGGAAGAGACGCTTTGCAAAAGGTCAAGTTAAAGCCTTAGAAGGAAAAGAGGTCTTAGGAGGTTCTTGCAGTGAGCTTCATTCAGTGGTATAATAATAGCCCAAAGTAACAGCTAGCACTTAAAACATTCCGTGTGTGCTTGGCATTGTTCGAAGTGTTTTACATCTACTAGTTCATTTAATTCTCACTTCAATACTACCAGGTATCCGATGTTATTATCGCTGTTTTACAGATGAAGAAGCGGGCCATGTCCTTAGCGGAACTGAAACTGAGAAGAATTTGAGAGCCCAAATTCAGTACAGAGTAGCAACAAGCTTCTTCCTCCCAATTAGTAAGCAAATTGCTTTTCCATTCTTGTTATATGTAAAAACCCTAATCCTAATTTTAGGTCCAACCAGTGCCAATGGCTTATTTTTTTAAACACTGTGTCCTATATTTGTTTCCAAGACAACAAATAGAAAATACAGCATCCAATCATTTATGTCAGAAATCTGGAAAATCCTCCCCCCCATATCAGAGCCAAAATGTCCTTCATCTGTAAACAGAGGGGGAAGTTGTTATAATTTTATACTTGCTGCATAACAAAACGACCCTTTATTCTCCCATCAAGCCATTACGGGTCTCAAGATACACTTTCTATTCCTGGAATCATGGCTAAATGCTCTTTAAGTGGTGAAAAGTGATCTCTAAGTGGGCTTAAGTTGGGAAACCTACATTATCTGAATGGTGAATTTGGCTGAAACAGAGAAACAGATGGTGGAGGCCCTGCTTCAGCTTCTAAATGTGAAACAAAGTAAGGAGAAGAAAGAAGAACCATAACACAGAAAACCTGGAGATGCACAGTTTGACACAGGGATTTTTGAATCCCACGTCAAAAATATATCTATTTACCCAGAGAACCAATTTAAACACAAACGCTCCTCCCCACAAGCAAAAATGACTTTGGAATATTTCTCTTTTAAGGAACTCATTTTTCTCTTAAAACATTTTTTAAAAAATTGTTTTAAAGTGCTCAGTAAATAGAACATTAAAAAGAATCAAATAATATCAGAGATTGTAGCCAGGCCTTCTCTATAGAAATCATCCTATCCCAGTCCCCTGGATAAGAGACACTCACTGTTCTGGCCACGTATCCCTTTACAACAAACACTCCAAGGTCTGATTCATTTTTATAACTGCCACTGTTGAATAAGGATGTTTATTAGCATCCTCTATCTATTCTTCTCCTTTTGGGCTGTCTCTTCCTTCAGAGCCACCTTGATTTGCAGTTGGCAGCTTGAGTCCAGGAGAAAATTAAAACTTTCACTCCGTGTCCCCTGATGACTTATTCACCTCCTCCACCCCTGTTTCTGAAAAATCCTGACCCCATATATGCAAATGATGACTTTTATAGGAAGAGGATTAAAAGTGGAAGCAGCATAATAATTAACAGTCCACAAGATGTTTGCTTTTGCAAAGACGTGACATTCATTTAGGGCCATCATTTTTCTTTATTCCCCAGCTCTAAGGTTTGAAAGAGGTGCACCGGTTTCACTGATAGGCAGGCTGAGGTGAAGTGATTAAGCCCCACTGTGCAGTTGCCCTTAATATAAAAATTAAGGACGGATGGACGGATGAATGGATGTGTTAGGGGACACACTGACTGAAACTGCCCGCCCTGGCCAGGCACCAGGCACTGTTTGCATGAGTTATTTTAAGACAGGAGGTCCTGGTTAGGAACACAGAACTAACAAGCCACCACCAACAGGAAGAATTCAGGAAAGGTCAAAAGGAGACGTCACGCGTCCTGCCACCTTCCAGAATCTGCCTCGCTAGCCTCCGTCTTGGCTGAGCAATGAGTGCAGCCCCAGGAAGGACCCCGAGTCAGGATGATCAGACAGAGAGAGCCTAGAAACTAACCCTATCTCTATAAAACCCAAGACGGCTTGCCACACGGCACAGCAGTCCTTCTGGTTTCCCTTCCCCTGCTGCCCTCTGCCCAGGCGCCCCTTCCCGTAAAGTCTCTTGCTTTATCAGCACATGATTCTCTTTGGACAACTCGCTTCTGGATGTTAGACAAGAGCCCACTCTTGGGCACTGGGAGGGGTTCCCCTTCCCGCAACAGATGGATGGACAGGTAGACATATAAGACTGATCTCAGTATTTTCTGGACAATGCAGCTTGGTGTCATTAAGAACATCACAAATTCATAGAGATGGATTTAGAGATCTAATTAACACAAACAATAGCATAGTTGAAGGGCATGAGAAGTTGGCAAAGTCTGGATCTTCAGCACATCCAGATCTAGAAGGTGGGAGGGTAGGAGAGGCAAAGGAAGGAAACAGCGAAAACCAGCAAACACTCACAGTGCTGATAGGAAATCATTTTCATGAGAATGTCTGTGATTAAAACACAAGTACTTGCATTTTTCCGTTCCACCCCGCAAGCCCCCATCAAGTCCTCAAAAACCTGACTTCAGACACAGCACTCTTTTCAGGAGCCTTCCCCTAAGTCTGCCTTTCACACCACCCCTTTGAAATCCCGCATCCTTTCAACTGTGGAAACCCAGGGCAGGGCTTCATCTGAAGAGAAGGCTTCAGGCTTTCATTCTCTCTGAAGATTTCCCCTCATCTTTGACCTCATCATCAGCAAGACATCTTGTCCCGCATCTGGAATTCAACTGAGCCGTTGCCTACTTCTGGTAACCTGAATAAAGCCAGGTCTGCCTCAAAGGAACACAGCAAACCCTCGTAAAATTCGACAAAGCCAAGGGGGCTTGGCAAAATGAGAAAACTGCAAGACATTTGCCCTCCACAGTCCCAGGAGAAAATCCTTCCGGTCTAAATATGCCTCCCTTTTCTTCACCCCCCAAAGAGTCTAAGCTCTGATCTCTCCCTAAATCTCAAAGTTGTTAAATCAGAGAAACGAGATCCATCCTTAAATATCCGGTCCCGTCCTTGTCTGGGCACCTCTGTTCCGTTTCTCCCTTTAGGTCTGCCCTCATGCGCACAAGACCGAGCCTGTCTTTTTCAACATTCTATTCCCCAAGCCCAGTCCAGTGCCTGTCACCATCGGAGACCCTCAAATAAATATTAGTTGAATAAATGAATGGATGAGGCATATGCAGTAGGGAGAAGAATGAATCTTATTAAATTTAGTCTGATATTAGAATAGGATTAGGAGAATCCTTTAGGGGCTGGAGCTTATTAATAAACAGTTGCATGATATTAAACTATGAAGACAGGAGGAAAAAAAAAAACAGCTCATTATTCCGATATTTCCTTCATAACATAAAGCCAATGAATAAGCTGTGTTTAGGGGAGGCAGGCAATATATTTAAGCCCTGTAAAGACCAACATTAGTACACAGCCTCCATGCAATCTCATTTGTTCTCTAACACAATCCATCATAACTGAAGTATGTTTTTGCTTATAGGGATCATAAAAACTCACTTGATTTATTGTTTTCTTTTCCTCCCTTCTGTGTTCTCTGGGAAAACTCAGTTATACATAGATCTCTTTCTTCAGGGAGAAAAAAAAAAGAGAGAGAGAGATTCTTGTCACCAGGGCTTTTACAAACACCAACTTACTCTTTCCTCTAGAGAAAGGAGATCCTACAACAGGGGTTTAATCAATTGCCACACAGGTACTTTGGTGACAAACCTGTACTCCGCCCCTGTTTCATCTCTGTATGCAGTTCACTTTCAGGGTCTAAAACAAGTCTTAACTCTTTATGAGATGTTCAGCCAGCCACTGACTCACACATGCATTGCTGGTGATCTGTGTTAACAGTCAATAGGATAACTGGAGATGTGATTATATAATGTACCTTTCATGGACAATTTTATTTAGGTATCCCAAATGCATATCAGCCTGCTAATGTAGGAGACAACTCAAGAGATGCAGGTTCAATCCCTGGGTTGGGAAGCTAAGATCCCACATGCCTCATGGCCCCCAAACCAAAACAAACAACAAAAAAATAATACTGCAAAAAAAATTAAAGACTTTAAAAACGGTCCAAATTAAAAAAAAAAAATCTTAAAATGGGGTGAGGGGAGGAAAAGTAAAAAGATCTGCAGGCTAAGTTCTGTGTCCTGAAAAGATTCCATAGAAAACGCCAACCTCACACAGAGCCCCTGCCAAAGGACCACCTCCTCTAACACATGATTCTGCAGGCTATACAGGCAAATAATTAAGGAAAAATAAAAAATCTGAAATAGTCAACAGTAGCCACTGACTAAATGTAAAACAGCAGCCTGCGGGCAACTACTACTCATTGGAAAAGACCCTGATGCTGGGAAAGAATGAAGGCAAAAGAAGAAGGGGGCAGCAGAGCATTAGATGGTTAGAGAGCAACACCAACTCACTGGACTTGAATCAGCAAACTCTGGGAGACAGTGAAGGACAGGGAAGCCTGGCGTGCTGCAGTCCATGAGGTTGCAGAGTCGGAAACGATTTAGCAACTGAACAATCAACGGCCACTGACTAAGTGTAAAATAGTAGCCAGTGGACAACCATAGCATAATGTCCACTGATGACTGTCATGCAGAGATGCGTGCAAATCTGTGACGTTCATGCTCAGAAACAGAATAAACTTCAAGGGCCTGGGGGAGTGCAAGATTTGAGCAAGAATTCTCACTATACTGTCCAGTTCTAAGCAAGCAACAAAAAATCAGGATTCCCTTCTCCAGTCTGCACATGCACAGATCTGATATGCAGGATGGCCGAGATGTCAGCTTTACCACTGTGGGGACAGACCTCACTGGAGCCCTCATTTGACCTGGGATGCGTCACATTAACTCTCAAAGTGGCCAGAGTCTGTCTGTCAAGTGGGAAGAGCAGGGGACCTGACGGGAGGGGTCTCATGGAATTCAAAGCAATACATTTATACCAAAGCTCGCACATGACAAGAGCTCCAAACACGGCCATCACTGTTGCTGCTACCGTCACTAAGTCGTATCTGACTCTTTGTGACCCCACGGACTGCAGCACATCAGGTTCCTTCTGTCCGTGGGATTTCCCAGGCAAGAATATTGGAGTGAGTTACCATTTCTTCCTCCAGGGGTTCTTCCCAACTCAGGGATCGAACCCGTATCCCTTGCATTGGCAGGTGGATTCCTTACCACTGAGCCACCATGGAAGCCCCAGCCAAGATCAGAGCATTATAATATTATTCATGCATTACTTATATAAATCCACACATTTAAATATAAATGATATAATATATAAAGTATACATAATATGTAAAACATATATGTATATTATATATATTTACATATGATTATAATTCTCTGTCCCCTCCCAGAATTTTATACTGTTTCCTAATAAGCAGATCAATACAAACCAAAATATGAAATAAAACTTAGAGAAGCTGAGGAGGAGTCTGAAATTTCAGCATGTTTCCTGAGTTATGACCTTGACCACAGAGTGTCATCTTGAATGTCCAAACCAGGTACAGACAAAAACACAGGGAAATACTAGCTAAGAAAGACCTGAAGACCCCGTGTCTGTGGATGGGCAGATCACAGGGAGAATAATGTTGCATTGATTTAACTTTATCTGGGGTATAATCATGAGTATTTAATATATGATTTTCCCCAAAAGATAAGACTGTAGGGGTGGCCCAGTGGCTTAGGTTCGGAGCTCCCTATTCAGGGGTCCCAGGGTTCCATTCCTGGTCGAACTCAACCAAGAGTTCAAATGCTGCAACTACAAAAAAATTGTAAAAATAAACAGGAATGTTGGAGTCAGACCAATTAAAAGATCCTTAAAGCAGATTAAAAGAGCCTTTTGAAGACCTATCAGCCCATCACTATGTGTGGGACCTATTTAGATCCTGTTTCAAATGAACAGACTATGAAAAAAAATGACCCTTCTGAGAAAGGTGGGTACTTAAACAATGGTTTCATAATTGATGATATTCAGGAATCACTGCTAAATTTTTTGCAGGTATTGGGGTCACATTAGAAAAAGACTTCTATGGTTATATTATGTAAAAGATGGCCATTATCCAAAATACACATACAAAAGATAACAACTATTGGCAGGAATGTAGAGAAACTGGAAGTCTTGTCCACTGTTGGGGAGAATATAAAGTGGGGCAGCCACTATAAAATGCTATGGAGGTTCCTCAGAAAATTAAAAGTGGAATTATGATATGATCCAGAAATATCTTCTTTCCCTGGTAGCTCAGCTGGTAAAGAATCCACCTGCAATGCAGGAGACCCCAGTTCAATTCCTGGGTCGAGAAGATCCCCTGGAGAATGGAACGGCTACCCACTCCACTATTCTGACCCAGAGGACTCCCTGGACAGAGGAACCTGGCAGGCTATAGTCCATGGGGTCGCAAAGAGTCGGACACAACTGAGCAACTTTCAGTTTCACTTTCCAGCAATACCAACTTCTGGGTATTTATCTAAGAGCTGGACAAGGATCTCTTATGTACTCTCATGTTCACTGCAGCTTTATTCATGAGAGCCAAGATATGGACACAAACTTGATATCCATCCAGGGATAAATGGATAAAGACAATGTGGTGTACACATACAACAGAATATTAGTCAGCATTAAAAAGAAGGAAATCCCACCACATGTGATAACATGGGTGAACCTGAAGGATATTATGAAAAGTGAAATAAGCCAAAGACAGACAAATACTGCGTGATTTCACTGACATGAAGTATCTAAAATAGACAAACTCATATGAAATCAACCCTAAATATTCATTGGAAGGACTGATGCTGAAGCTGAAGCTCCAATATGGCCACCTGGTACAAAGAGCCGACTCATCGGAAAAGACCCTGATGCTGGGAAAGAGTGAGGGCAGGAGGAGAAGGGGGTGACAGAGGGTGAGATGGTTGGATGGCATCACCGACTCAATGGGCATGAGTTTGCGCAAACTCCAGGACGTGGTGAAGGACAGGGAGGCCTAGTGTGCTGCTTCCAGGGAAGCAGGGAAGTCCATGGGGTCGCAAAGAGTTGAACATGACTCAGCAACTCAACAACAACATACAAACAGAAGAGAATGGTTGCCAGGGGCTGTGAGGAGGAGCCATGGGGCTTTAACAGAAAGCTATAGTTAAGCTGGACAAATCCTAGACAACTCTGAACCACATTGTGTCTGTAGTTAAATACACCGAATTGTGCACTTAAAACTTTGTTAAGCTGCTGCTGTGCTTAGTTGCTCAGCTGTGTCTGACTCTTTTCCGACCCCAAGGACTGCAGCCTGCCAAGCTCCTCTAACCATGGGGATTCTCCCACCAAGGATACTGGAGTGGTTTGCTATGCCCTCCTCCAGGGTAAGAGGGTGGACTTCATGCTAAATAAAATAAAAATTTTAATTTTAAGAGGAAAAACGATCTCTTATCCTTCAGAAATGCAAACTGAAATACTTAGGGGAACAATGACAGGATACTTGACATATGCTTTCAAGTAACAGGGCTTCCCTGGTGGCTCAGATGGTAAAGAATCTGCCTGCAGTGCAGGAGACCCAGGTTTAATCCCTGGGTGGGGAAGATCCCGTGGAAAAGGGCATGGCAAACCATTCCAATATTCTTGCCTGCAGAATCCCATGGACAGAGGAGCCTGGTGGGCTACAGTCCATGGGGTCACAAAGAGTCAGATACAACTGACCAATTAACAGTTCAAGTAACAGGAGACTGGAGAGGAAGAGTGATCCAGAGTGTAGAAAAACAAGATTAGCCACACCGTGATAATGACTGAATCTGAGAGATGAAGGTTCCTTATGCTATTCTTTCAACTAAATTTTGGCACAATGCAAAGTTTCTTTTAAAAAAGAAATCCATAGAAGATGATGCAAGGTGATGATTAAAATGTTGATTAGGGCTCTAGCAGCCTGGCACTGTTCATCCCAGGTCTAGCCTCCGTGTGAATGAAGCTGTAGAAACTCAAGTGTCTAAAAATGATGGAAACCCACTTTAGCCAAGATAACCCACTTACAGTCTGTGCCCTTAAGAAACCACCACAGACTGTGTCATAAGGGAAATAATGTTCAGATACATGAATTAATTATCAGTAGGAGAGAATGAAAAGCGTATCTACCTCTTATAGGTATTAATACCCAAAAGCTGTTGCAACCACCCTTCTCAACTTTGGAAAGGTCACTGGGATGTAATGAACGATAGGGTCATGGAGGTCACACTTATATTAAAAGTGAGCTGAATTTTAAGATTTTACTGCAAATAAAATTTTCTGCAGGGAATTTATTAAGCCCGAGCAAGGTTACAGAGTTATTTGTGGTGTTTTAAAGCTACTTTTATTAATAATAACCTTGCCAGGGTGCATCATTTGAGAAGGTGCCCACATTAATCCAAAAATGTATGTCTCCATTATTACCAGGAACAGGAAATAATGAAATTTCTATGGCAGAACAGAAGAAATCACAACTTGGTAGGTTATCAGTATCTGGCAGAGAGGAGCCATCCTTCTAGGTAAATAGGCATCAGAGGCCACAGATAATTCGGAGGCACTGATCATGTGAAAGAAATCTGATTTATCTAGAAAATTGTACTCTAAGTTACACTTTATACCTGTGTTTCTATTTCTAAGATATCAGTGAACTTTAAACGGTACAAGAGAATTCAAGCTATATATTTCACTAGGTCTGGAAGAGGAAAATAGGAACCTTTGCACTTTTGTGTGTGTGGTGTGTGTGTACATGAGCTTGGTCCTGATTGACTCTGCAACCCCACAGACTGCAGCCACCAGCTTCCTCTGTTCATGGGTTTTCCCAGGCAACAATACTGGAGTGGGTTGCCATTTCCTCCTGCAAGGGATCAACCCCATGTCTCTTATGTCTCCTGCACTGGTAGGTGGATTCTTTACCACTGTGCCACATGGGAAGCCCTCCACTTCCCATGTAATATTTAAAGGCAAGGATAACAAGAGTCAGAGATCAAAATTCAAATCCCAGCTCAGTCCAGTTTAGCGGCCTAAATCTAGACTGACCTCAGCTTCCCTGAGCCAACTCCCTCAGATATAAAATGAAAAGAGTCATATGTCTCCCCCAAAGCCATTGTAAAGATTCAACCAGAGTCTATATGGCAATTGTACAGTCAAATTCCCAGTACATATTAACCATAATATAAGTGGCTGTGTTTATTTTAAAACTATTTTGAAACCCTACAAAGATTGTGGCCTTTGTTTCTATGGGCCATTTTCTTCTCTCTCTTGATTAAATGAGCAATTCCTCTGTCATAGCATATGAGGCTCTGAAGTGTCACCATCTGAGTTCCAATCACAGACTGTGAAACCCTTAGGAAAACTGCTTTGACTCTAAGACATTTATTAACATTCACTGATGTATTTTAAAAGGGACAGAAATAGTGAGCCCCTTTGTGTGGTTGTTGTGGAGTTAGGTGAGATACTGGATGCAAAGGTCTTAAAGTCTGAACTTGGCAAAGGGTCAACACATAAAGATTCAGTTAGGAGATTACAGATAAGCATTGGTTCAAGGTGGCAGAGTAGAAGGACGTCCGCTCATCTCCCTCTGCGAGGCCACCAAAGTCGCAACTAGCTGTTGAACCACCATTGACAGGAAGATGCTGGAAGCCATCAAAAAAAGATAATCCATGTCCAAAGACAAAGAAGAAGCCACAAAGAGATGGTAGGAGGGGCGCAATCATGATAAAATCAAATTCCATACCCACTGGGTGGGTGACCCACAAACTGGATATGAAGGTTCTGAGCCCCAGGTCAGATTCCCCGCTGGATTCCCAGCCAGGGGATCCAGCAAAGGGACAAGGCATCCCCAGGGAATCTGACCTTGAAGGCCAGTGGGATTTCATTACAAGATTTCCACAGGAATGGGGGAAACAGAGACTCCACTCTTAGAGGTCACAAACAAAATCTGGCATGCACCAAGACCCAGGGGAAAGGAACAGGAACCTCACAGGAGACTGAACCAGACCTTGTTGGTTGAATAAATGTATAATTTGTAAGACTGAGTAAGTAGTCACTACCCCCACTGGCTCAGATGGTAAAGACTCTGCCTGCAATGCAGGCGACCCAGGTTCAATCTCTGGATCAGGAAAAACCTCTGGAGAAGGGCATGGCAATCCACTGCAGTACTCTTGCCTGGAGAATTCCATAGACAGAGGAGACTGGTGGGCTCCAGGACATAGGGTCTCTAAGCATAGGAAACGACTGGGTGACTCATAGACACACACACACAGTCCCTATTCTTACAACCTTCCGTATAAGGTGATTTCATTCACCCTAACCCATTCCATTTGACGATTCAATAATCCCATCTGTGAGGAAGTCATCCCTCACTCCTGACTTCCTTTCCTTTTTCTGCATTTCTGTCTGTTCCCTGCTGCTTCTGCCCTTGCTGCTGGTGGAAGACAGCCAGGGTTTGCATGCCCATCACCAAAAATCCTGGAGTTTTCTAAAGCTCCGGACATGCATCTGGCCTCGTTCCTCGGGAACACAATCGAAAGGAATGAGCTCTTCAGAGAAATCTCATCTTTTGTCGTCTGCCAAGAGCAGCCACCGAGAAAGGATACATGGAAAAGCCAAATGACATCCTCAGGCATGGTACCATGCCCATGAATCACCAGGGAGGGGGCATCGGTCCATCTAATTCTGAATATTTGTGTGGGGTTGGTTAAAAGAAGTGGGCTGGTACAAGGAAACACACACACACACACACACACTCTCTGACATTATCACTTGTTTATAAAGAACATTAGAATGTCAGGTGCTGGTTTAATTTGTTTTGTAGTCAATTTTCCTGCCCCTCAAGGCTCATTAGCCAAGTAATCATTCCACATGATAACGTGTCCTCTGTGCTTCCTCCTTGGGTCCAAGAATACATCTTCAGCCATTCCCAGCAGCGGACGTCCTTCATCAGCAACCTTGCCTGGCTTTGCTGAAAGGGCGCCAACACTGCACACGTGTTTCTCTCTTCCCCGGCATCCATTAACTCCGTTTACCATATACTTAGACATCTGGCCAAGGAACCAACAAGCGTGTTTCCCCCATCCTCCACAATAATTCAACATAATGTCTAATTCCTCACAATGTGTCCCTCTGAGAGAGACATCAAGATCAAGCCAACGTCATTTCAAATTATATTGGCTTTGACCAGATGTTCCACATCTGGGAAATTATGTTTATTGAACATTTACATACTAGTTATTATCGAAATCTGGTTTTTCCAGTAGTCATGTACGGCTGTGAGAGTTGGACCATAAAGAAGGCTGAGTGCCAAAGAATTGATGATTCTTTCCAATTGTGCTGCTGGAGAAGACTCTTGAGAGTCCCTTGGACAGGAAGGAGGTCAAACCAGTCAATTCTAAAGGGAATCAACCCTGAATCTTCACTGGAAGGACTGAAGCTAAAGCTGAAGTTCCAGTACTTTGGCCACCTGATGCAAAGAGCTGACTTGGAAAAGACCCTGAAAGACTGAGGGCAGAAGGAGAAGGCGGCAACAGAGGATGAGACGGTTCAATGATATCATCGACATAGTGGACATCAGTTTGAGCAAACTCCAGGAGATAGTGAATGACAGGGAAGCCTGGCATGCTTCAGTCCATGGGGTCGCAAAGAGTCAGACACAACTTGGCAATTGAATGACGACAAATTGTTGAAATCACAGTATAGGCTACTCTGAGGCTAAAGTTCGGGAATCTGGGTTTCAAGAAGGATCCAGTGCTGTTCTCCCTAACCTGGGGCCAGCCTCCCTTCAGATTCATGAGGCTTCCTCAGCATCAACTCTTCTCCAGCTACATTCTCTCTCCTTGAAAATTCATCCAATAAGGAGACTTTTAATGTGATGATGTATGGATGGCCCCAAAATCCTATCTTTAGACCTCACTCACTCCCTGATCTCTAGACTTGGGTATAAACTCTGTTTGTGAAACTACACTTGAAAGTTTCACAGGTATCATTAAACATGTCCAAAATGGAGCTCTCAAGACTTGACGTGTCCTACAAATTGGTCCTTCCGTTAATCTTCAACCTGCAAGTCACTGCCACTTACCTAATGGCTAAGAGTCGCTCTCCTTTCCTCCTTTCCCTTCATCGCTCCATCTGTGACTGCTATCAAACAATCACATCCATCCCTATCACCATTTCTCTAGGACTGGCCACCATCATTGCTTATTTGGGTTCCTCTGAGTCTACTAACTGATTTTCCCTTGATACCATCTCTTCAAATATATCTGTCATGTAGCGATCAAAGTGATCATTTTAACACATAAATCAGAATATATTTCTTCTTTACTTAGAATCATCAAATGGTTTCCCTTGGTACTTAGGGAAGAACTCAAAGACTTTACCCTGGTGTGCAATCTTGTCCCTCCCTCTTCATGTAATAATGCACTCCCTCACTCACTATACCAAAGATACACGGACCCTTTTCTGCTCCCCAATAAATCCATCTCATTTCCACCTGAGCATCTTTGCCCTTGCTCTTCCCTTTTTCTGTAATGGTCTTCCCCTTAGTCTTTGCATGCCTTAACCTCATTCTTTATGTCTTAGCCAAAATGCCATACCAGCAGAGACGCTTCCTACCTAATGGCAGCAGATCAAATGCCATACACACCCTCTACAAAAGGTGACTCCCTATCATGCTTTGTTAACTTCCTAGCACATCTCAACAACCAGTCCATCCTAAAGGAAATCAGTCCTGAATATTCATTGGAAGGACTGATGCTGAAGCTGAAACTCCAATACTTTGGCCACCTGATGTGAAAAACCGACTCATCTGAAAAGACCCTGATGCTGGGAAAGATTGAAGGTGGGAGGAGAAGGGGACGACAGAGGATGACATGGCTGGATGGCATCACTGACTCGATGGACATGAGTTTGAGCAAGCTCTGGGAGTTGGTGATGGACAGGGAAGCCTGGCGTGCTGCAGTCCATGGGGTCTCAGAGTCAGACACGACTGAGTGACTGAATGGGACTGAGCACATCTCACCACCTTTACTTCTCTTGTTGACTTATATTTACTCTCCAAGTATCTTGTGCCACTGTCTTCACTGGAATATACTAGGGCAAGAGGCCAGTTATCTTTCTCATTGATCAATCTTTAGTACCTAAAAGATAATGTAGTGTATGATGTCTAATACATATTTATTGAATGAACAAAAAAATGGATGGATGGGTAGATGGATGGATGGGGTGGATGGACAGATGTCAAGAGTGTTGGCTGTGGTTTTCTACCAAAGGCTCCATTGAGTCTATAACCCTGAACGCCAAATTCAACTAGAATTTCCTGCCTTTAGAGGACTCTCGGAGCCTTGTTTCAAGCCACCGAAGACCCAAACATTCACACTCAGCCATCCTAAGAAGTGACCCGTCACCACCCAGATGACCTATCCCCTTTTCAAAGGATGTTCTGTGGACCAGCAACATCAGCATTACTCAGGAGTTATTATAATTTCAGAACCTCAGACTTCACCCCAGATTTACTGAATCAGCATCTGCATTTTAACAAGATTCTCTGGTGATTTGCATGCCCATCAAAATTTGAGAAGCCTCATTTTGTGAATCCCTGGGACTGCAGGGAGATCAAATCAGTCAATCCTAAAGGATATCAACCCTGAATATTCACTGGAAAGACTGATGCTGAAGCTGAAGCTCCAATACTTGGGCCACCTGATGCAAAGAACCAACTCATTGGAAAAGACCCAGATGCTGGGAAAGATTGAGGGCAGGAGGAGAAGGGGACACCAAAGGATGAGATGGTTGGATAGCATCACTGACTTAATGGACATGAATTTGAGCAATCTCCAGGAGACAGTGGAGGACAGAGGAGCCTGGTGTGCTGTAGTCCATTGGGTTGGAAAGAGTCGGGCACAACTTAGCAACTGACCAACAAGCACAACAATATTTTGGTTATACTGCTATGACCCCTGATGCTTATTAGAAGCCTCATTTTAAGACAAAGGGCTTCCCTGATAGATCACTTGGTAAAGAGTCTGCCTGCAATGCAGGAGATCCTGGTTCGATTCCTGGGTCAGGAAGATCCACTGGAGAAGGGATAGGCTACCCACTCCAGTCTTCTTGGGCTTCCCTTTGGCTCAACTGGTAAAGAATCTGCCTGCAATGCAGGAGACCTGGGTTCGATCCCTAGGTTGGTAAGATCCCCTGGAGAAGGGAAAGGCTACCTACTCCACTATTCTGGCCTGGAGAATTCCATGGACTGTGTAGTCCATGAGGTCACAAAGAGTCAGACACCACTGAGTAACTTTCACTTTCACTTAAAACAAATAAACCTGAGGCTCTGGGGCCACTGCCTCTGCCTGAGTCTCTGGGCAGCACTGGCACTTTTAAAACTCTCCCAAGTGTTCTAATGTGCAATCAATAGTCAGAATCAATGATAGTACATATAAGACAAGCATCTCAAAATTTTACAAATTCTGCATCTGTGTCTGTTATTCCAAAAATAAAACAATGTATGATGCACACACAGGAGGAATGATGACAAAGCTCCAGCTCCAAGGACCATGGAACGGGCTCAGGCTATGCCCCCCAAAAAAGAGGGGCAACTCAGGGCTTGTGATTTACACCAAGGCAGGGTCTTGGGATGTGTTCGTCAGTTTTCATGATTCTCAGAGGAAAACATCCAAAGATATCTCATAATATTTCTCCATAATAATAAAAGGAAAGCACCTGAAGTATATGAACAGCTTCAGATATTACCCGTGACTTCACACCTTTTTGAAATTTCACACCTTAATCAAAGGCAGATGCTGTTTACTTGTGGAATGCCAATGTTTTGAAACTGCTATCTGTAATTAGTTCATTAGCTCACCTGTGGAATTGTTTGGCTATAAAAAAAAAAAAAAAAGAATTTTTTGTTTGAATCAGGTCTTTTTTGTCCTGGTTGTTCAGTCGGTAAGCCATGTCTGACGCTTTGTGACCCCATGGACTGCAGCACGCCAGGCTTCCCTATCCTTCACTATCTCCCAGAGTTTGCTGAAACTCATGTCCATTGAGTCGGTGATCAGGGATAATAACCCCCCACAACTCGGGGAGATTCTTGGGCTCTTCACCTTTCCTAACATACATGCCAGGAGAGACTCAGGGCAAGGACGTTCAGCCTTTAAAGGAAGTTCTTGGTTAAGCAGTCAAAAAGCAGTGTCTTGACGTGGAAACTTAATTTGGTTTCTGAAAGCAACCTGCCACCCCAGGGTTCTGGCTCCATGTCAGCATCTCTGTCAAGGGGTTAAACATCATGCTTTGAAAGATTCAGCTTGCCCTAATTTAAGACACACAATCTTTTTCTTTTTACTTTAAATATGAATATCCTTAGCCACTGTATCAGTCAAGTCCCCCATAGGAAACAGATGGCATACTCAAATTCAGATTATTTAAGGAGATTTTTACTTACTGAGGTACTATTTCCAAAGGCGTGGGCAGAGGGGAGGGAAACCAAGCAGGCTGTGCAGCAACCCCAAATCAGGAGCAGCATGGTTGTCACCCTGCCCAGGCCAGAGGGGGTAGGGGGTGCGGAGAAGGAGCAGCTATGGGTCCCCAGAAGGAAAGGGGGCCACATGGCAGGGGAGCAGTGTGACCTCCAGCCCTCATAAGCGTGCTAAGACAAAAAAATGCGTTGGCTGCACTCAACTCCCCACCTCCAACCTCCCGCCCAAACTCTCCATCAGCAAAATTCAAACGAAGATCCAAGGGTGAAGGAGCCATGAGCATCATCAGTATTTATCAGCTTCCTGGGAAAAGAGCATAGGGACACGGCGGACAGAAGAACGGCCCCTCCAGAGAGGCCCACCTCCTAACCCCTGGAAACCGCGAAAACCTGCAAATTCAGTTTGTGCATTAAGTGACAGTGACTGCAGCCATGAAATGAAAAGATGTTTGCCTCCTGGAAGAAAAGCTATGACAAACCGAGACAGCATATTAAAAAGCAGAGGCATCATTTTGCCAACAAAGGTCCATATAGTCAAAGCTATGGTTTTTCCAGTAGTCATGTATGGCTGTGAGAGCTGGACCATAAAGAAGGCTGAGTGCCAAAGAAATAATGCTTTCAAGTTGTGGTGCTGGAGAAGACGACTCTTGAGAGTCTCCTGGACAGCAAGGAGGTCAAAACAGTCCATCCTAAAGGAACTCAACCCTGAATATTCATTGGAAGGACTGATGCTGAAGCTGAAGCTCCAATACTTTGGCCACTGACTCATTGAGAAAGACTCTGATGCTGGGAAAGACTGAGGACAGGAGGAGAAGAGGGTAGCAGAGGATGAGATGGTTGGATGGCATCACTGACTCAGTGGACATGAGTTTGAACAAACTCCAGGAGATAGCAGAGGGCAGAGAAGCCTGGTGTGCTGTAGTCCGTGGGGTCATAAAGAGTCAGATATGACTTAGCAACTGAGCACAAAGCCACACTAGGATGGGATAAAGCAAGGGAAGGGCCTGCCCTTACAGCCTCCAAAAAGCAACAGAGCCTTTTGGGAAGACGGTATCAACCCCCCACCCCGGCATCTTGTGACTTTCTTCGGCAAGGCTTTGTCCCCTAAATCTAAGCCCTGGCTCTAGGCTTCTCCCTAGTCTAAGGCGAAGCAGCGTGACACAATTTCAAAACATAGTCTTTGGTTTCAGGCAGACCTGAGTGCAAGTTCCAGCTTTGTGACTTAAACGATGTACACCCTGGGGACCTTCCTGGCAGTCCAGTGGCTAGGACTTCAAGCTTTCACTGCATGGAGCCAAGGGTTCAATCCCTGGTCGAGGAACTAAGAGCACGCCTGCTGCACAGCACAGCCAAAAAGAAAAAAAAAATTTTAAATGATGTGCAACCTGGAAGAGTCACAGTCTTATCATCTGAAAGACTGAGATGAGAAACAGACTTCCCAGCATTCATGGAAGAGTTAGGTGGATCGTGCATACAAAACATGAAGACAGTGCCCAGTACACCGCAGGTCCTCAATAAATACCAGTACTTCCAATCTCATTTTCTAAATTGTGGTGGTGTGAAACTGTCTACAAATTTTGTGATATTGCCCACTTTAAATGGCGGAGCTTAATTAAGCCTCCCCTTGAATGTGGGCTGAACTGGCTTCCAACAGATTGAATAAGGCAGAAATAATGCTGTGTGATATTGAGAAAAGGTCAGAAAAACTACAGGGGTGCATATTATACACTTCCAGCTATAGAATATTCTGGAAAAGGCAAAACAGTAAAAAGAGAGTGGTGTCCAGGGGTTTGTGGTAGGGGAGAGGCAGGATGAAGTTTTCAGGGCAGTGAATGTAATCTCTATGGTATCTGAACCACTACATTACACGTTTATCAATTCAATAGAACTGTCATATAGCTAAAACGTACTTGAGTAGCAACTCAAATGTCTATCAATGAATGAATGGATAAGCAAAGTGTGGTATATACATACAGTGGAATATTATTCAGCCTTAAAAATAATGGAGCACACTACTACACATGGATGAGCCTTGAGAAGACTGTGCTAAGTGAAATAAGCCAGTCACAGAAAGTCAAACACTGTGTAATGCCGCTTATATGAGGGGTTCAGAGTAATCAAGTCACAGAGACAGAAAGTCCAAGGGCGCTTGCTCGGGATAGGGGAGGAGGGACCAGACGTTACTGTGTAATAGGTACAGAGTTTGAGTTTTCCTAGACAAAAAGAAGTATGCATACAGATGGGGGTGGTGGCTTTCCAGAAGTATGAACAGACTTAGCATCACTGAACTGCGTACCCCAAAATGGCTAAGAAAGGAAATTTTATGTTACATGTACCCTACCGTAACCAAAAAAAAAAAAAAGGGAAAAAACTACAGAACCGTGCAACGCAGAGAGTGAACTCTAACGCAAACCATGGACTTTAGTTAATAAAAATGTATCAATATTGGTTTACCAACTGTGACAAATGCACTGGACAAATGCTGGATGTTAATAATAGGGGAAATAATAATAATACCCCCCCAAAAAAAAAGTCACTGGGACTTTATCTCTCTCTCTCTACCCACTTCCATCTCTCTCTCCCTCCCTCCCTCCCTCTCACAGACAACCCTGTCTTGTTCTAGGGGAAGAAAATCACCGTGTTGTAAGCAACTTTACAAAGATGCCCACGTGACAAGGCAATGAAGCCTCTCTTCATCAGGTCCTCAGGAGCTCAGATCTGCCAGCAAACATGAGAGGATGTGAAAACGTCTCCTTTAGCCCCAGCGCGCCTTCCCATACTGACGGACTCTGCCAACATCTTGACCAAAGTCTCCTAAGAAGCCCTGAATCAGAATCAGCCCACCAAGCTACTCCCAGAATCTGACCTGCAGAAACTGTATGCAGTACTGCATGCTTACTGTTTCAAACTGCCATGTTTGAGGTTAGTTTGCTCTGCAGCAATAGATAACTGAGCTGCCCTGGTGGCTCTGACGGTAAAGAATTTGCCTGCAATGCAGGAGACCCGGCTTCAGTCCCTGGGTCAGAAAGATCCTCTGGAGAAGGGCATGGCAACCCACTCCAGTATTTTTACCTGGAGAATCCCGTGAACAGAGGAGCCTGGCAGTCTGCAGTCTATGGGGTCACAAAGAGTCAGAACCTGAGTGACTAAGACACAATAAACTAATATATCCAGCAAAAAAGGAAGAGCTTTAGAAACACTCTTAAATAATTAATGAGAGATGAGAGAATTTGAAAACTGTCTAGCTTTTCTCAAAACAACTGAGTATGGCTGGTGTCAAGCCGGGGGTTAGGGATCACTGTGGTCACAGTCAGCAGTCTAAGGAATGCTTAATTACGGTTAAGAAAGATTTCATTTACATGGGAAAAAAAATTCCTTCCTTTGGAATCTAAAACCACTCAAATCGGGTGCCCTCATCACAGAACTTCAATCTCCAAGCTGCTGCTAACACAGGGAAATATGGTTATTTCCTGTTCATCAGCATTTTACCCTTAAATCTTATGTCATGCTGGCATTTTCCCCCCCAAACAAGCAGGAAACTAAGAGCTGTCCTCAGCTCCTTTGCCAGCTTCCAGTCCAATTCCTATTTGTCCAAGGGTCCTTTGAGCCAGAGGTCTTGACATTGAGGCTTCTTGTCCTGCTCGGAGCTCCAAGACCTGCCCTGACGGGGCTCCCAGGGATGTGGGGGAGGAGACACAGCCCAGCTGGTCCTCCGCTGATCTCAACCCACTGGCCATCTGGTCTCTTCTCCCTGCTATGCACACAGCTTGGTCTGGGAAGTGGAAACTTTCTTTGGGATTCAGCATTTTTTTTTTTTAACTTATTTTGCAAACCAGGATGCATCAAGACAGTAGGGAACATTGGCTGGTATGTGATATTATATTGCTTGTTCACATATAGAAATAGATGTACAGAAACCCAAAGATATCGCTTGGCAGGGGCCCAATGAATCTGTACATGTTGAAAATCACAGCCATTCAAATCTATGGGGATGATTGGGTGTGACATTGTGATTCTCATCATAAGAATCTTATCATGTGATTCTCGCTTGTTTTGGTTAACACCTCAGCATTAACTGTATGTTTGGCTGATAATTTGAGAACCTGATTTTAATAATAATAATTTTTAAAAGCTATGGACTTTCCACTCAAGTAAAGAAAAATTGTTCTTACAATCTTGAATATAATTACAGTGAGCCCCTGAAGTCCACTGGTGACTCCCAAGTGGGAATTCCTTTCTCAGAAGAGGAAACATGAGACAATAATGACTTTTTGTCCCTATCTGACAGAGTATAAGCTGCCTAAAAGTGGAGGAGGAAGAACACTATCATCCATCCCAAAGAAAGAGACAGATGCCTTCTGACCAATGTGGTCTTCCAGGACTATTTTTATCTGTTTTCCTAGTTTGTGAAACAGGAAACTAGTTAAAAACTATTTCAGTGGTGGGTATTTACATGCAGGTTAGTCAACTCACTAGATTTATGTAAACAATCCTGTGGGAATCCCAATCAATTCCTCAAAAAAGAAAAAAAAACTCTGGAAGGGATGGTCATAAGACGCCACCTAAAAACACTTCCCAGTTTTAGACATACAGGGACCTCCCTGGCAATGGTTAAGACTCGGTGCTTGCAAACCCTAATGTCCATCAACAGATGAATGGATAAAGAAGATGTGGTATGTATATATAATGGAATATTACTCAGCCATGAAAAAGAATGAAATGATGCCATTCGCAGCAACATGGACGGACCTAGAGAGTGTCATACTGAGTGAAGTAAGTCAGACAGAGAACAGAAATACTGTTTGACGTCCCTTATATACGGACTCTAAGAAGAAATGATACAAATGAACTCACAGAACAGAAACAGACTCACTGACTTGGAGAACAAGGTTACAGTTGCTGCAGGGAAGGATGGGAGAAGAGACAGGGTGGGATGGACATGTACACAGTACCGTATTTAAAATGGATAACCAACAAGGACCTTCTGTATTGTACATGGAACTCTGTTCAATGTTATGTGGCAGTCTAGATGGGAAGGGAGTTTGGAGGAGAATGGGTACATACTATCACAACATTGTTTGTTAATCAGCTATACCCCAATGCAAAATAAAAAGTTAAAAAAAAAAAACAAAAAACACTCTGGGCTTCCAACGCCAGGGGCGCGGGTTCAATTCCTGGATGGGGAACAAAGATCCTGCATGCTATGCAGACAAAATAAATTAAAAAAAAAAATTTTTTTTTAAATGTTAGATACTATATTGGTGTTTTTCTTTCTGGCTTAAAATGGAGTGATTAGCCTCCAGTTAGAATAAATGAATTTATATTTAAAAAAAAAAAATGTTAGATACACACTCTCACCCCAGAGCATCCTGGACTCAGGGTCTTTAGAAATCAGACTCAACTTCTGGAAGTCTTGGATGGTCAAGTGCCTTTTCTCTCTGAAGTTTCCTCACATACGTCATGCTGAGAAGTGACACAGTTCCAATAATATCCCACAGCTCCTGAATGTCCTTTGCTAAGGGAATTATCTCGGTTCCATTGTATACAAAGCATTTTGTTTCACCCTTGACCGGCTGCCTCATGGAGCTTTCAAGGAAGGGGATTATTTTTGGTGGGGGTGGGGGGGAGAGGGAGCAGGTGGGGGGGTGCAGGGGGGAGGCGGGGACGGAGGGACGTTACAATACAAACCACAGTCTGAAAGAGGGAAACATATGTAAAATGCCTGGGACATTGACGCGTTCCCAAGGGCACAATTATTGTTATGAAATAGGATATTCATTCCGAATGCCTTAAGAATAGACATTTCTTCCTATCCATCAAGCACTTTTCTCAGAGTAACTGAAAAATAAGCTAATACCTCATGATAAGCCTGACTCTTTGGAAGGCATAATCCTTCTTCCCAGCCAAAAAGGCACCGTGTAATAGGGATGGCAAATAAATTTCATTTCACAGGGGAATTCCAATTGGCTGAGGGTAGATGCCTAAAGTGATGTATTGAGGATTCCAAAGAAGTGTCTCCGATGGGGGGCGGGGGGCGGGGATTGATTATCAATGTCTGCCACGACTGCAGAAAGGGAGGTGGTGTCACGCAGGCCTCACGCTTGCCATTCTGATGTGGAGCATTACTGAGCGTGGGATGAAAATGCATGAAGAGAAAGACTGCATAATATATAAGCTGGGCTGTACTTGAGAACATGATTTTTTATAAGTCTATTTTACCAGGCAGTTTTTCACGGACGTTGCTCAACGATGTTTTAAGAGACAAAGTCGTGTTGGGGCACGTTCCTGGGATGGGAATGCAGCGTGACAGTGGCTGGAGCTCACCCTCCAGTTTCTTCCTGGACCGGTGTTCGTGGGAGGGGAGTCCAGGTGCCTCACCCTCGGCAGGACCAAATGGGGGTCCCCAGGTGGGGAGAAGTGAAAGGAAGATTCCTGGGCATCAGCCATCAGTCTCCCCAAATCCAGGTCTCTGGGGTGATGACCTATGTCTTCCTGGCACGTTTGCCCTGTTCCTGAGTCACTGGTTTTCAACTGGGGGCAACCCCCCCACCCCCCTGCAGAGACATCAGCAACCTCCAGAGACATCTCTGGTTGCTAGCCCAAGGACGGTGCTACTACCATCTACTAGGCAGACACCAGTTTTAGTCGCTCAGTTGTGCCCGACTCTTGGCCACCCCATGCACTATATCCTGCCAGGCTCCTCAGTCCATGAGATTCTCCAGGCAAGAATACTACAGTGAGTTGCCACGCCCTTCCCCAGGGAATCTTCCTGATCCAGGGATCGAACCTGGGTCTTTCGCATTGCAGGCAGTGCTGTTACCATCTGAGCCACCAGGGAAGCCACAGGCAGACACCAGAGATGCTGCTAAACATCCAACACCCCACAGGACAGCCCCCCACAGCACCCCAGAACACTACCCCATCCAAATGCCAACAGGGCCGGAGTGTCCAGGTTTAACCCTGGTAAAACTCAAAAGCCTAGATCTCTGCTGCTTAAAAGTCACTGCAGGGGCACCACAGGACGGCTAAGCTCAGGGCTCTGAGTGTGAGTCCCTGCTCCTCCATAACCAGTCCTGTGACTCTCTCCAAAGCACTTGGCCGCTTCTTGGCCCCCACGGCCCCATCTCTGAAACAAGGGTGATGGCAGTGTCTGCTGAACAGGACAAGATGTGAACAAGGAACGAAAGCTATTTATTGGCAGCGTACCTGGGAGATGGAAAGTGTTTGCAGAGAATGGGAACCAAAAGAAATGCAAGACACACCAACCGGTAAACACTGTCCAACGCCTGCACTGTGGCCACCAAACCAGAACTAGAACCACGACACAGCTTCATCAAAACCCTGTCACCCGCCTGCTACCGAGGCCAAGCTCACTCTGCTCACCGCACAAGAGGCCAGTGAATCCGAGAGATGAGGCGTTGAGGCAAGGAACATGACTTTACTCAGAAAGCTGGCTGACCAAGAAGACGGCAAACTAACGTCTCAAAGTAACCCTCTTACCGGAGTCTGGATGCCTGATTCTCTTATGGATCAGAGATGGGGTGGGGGGCAGGCGGGGAGGAAAGGAAACAAAGTAAAAAGGCCATTAATCTTGCAAGCATCTCCTAGAATGGCAAGCCTCAGGCAGGGGGATGTGTTTGTTCCTTCCTGCCACCTACAGGTGGCCAGGGTTCTGAATAAAGGCACTTCAGTTTGAGAGTCAGGCAGAGAGGCGGGGATTCTCTGAGGCAGGCCATTCTGTGTGATTACAGTAACAAAAGCAATGGAAAGCAAGTTGAAGAAACAGTTCCAACAAGGAGTCAGAATTGACTTCTCGCTGAAAAACACCAAGATGCCCCAGGGCACTTGCCAGTCAAAGCGTTAGGTTGCTGCTGCTGCTGCTAAGTCGCTTCAGTTGTGTCCAACTCTGTGCGACCCCATAGACGGCAGCCCACAAGGCTCCCCTGTCCCTGGGATTGCACGTGTCTAAAAATGAAGGGCCCGACTCCTCTGGCCCAGCAATTTCATCTCTAGGCATTTATCCTACAGACAAGTACACCAACACGTGAGGACATGGCAATGGTCAAAGATATTCCAGGCCACACTCTCATGGCAAAATAGAAATAACATAAATATCCACCCGAAGGAGACGAATTAAACAAGGCAGGGTAAATATGCGCAAGGGAAGACCATCCATTAACAAGATGGAGAGATTCTACATAGATAGGGAATAACCCTAAAATATATCCTTAAACTAAAAAAAAAAAAAAAGAAAGAAACACGGAGTGAAACGATGCATATTCTATGCTCTCAAATCAGTGTGAATATCTGCGCACATAAGCAGATCGATGAAAGGATCTGTGAGAATCCATGACAGGCGTTGTCTCTGGTGAGCTAGGAGGCAAATGTTTTTTAGTATTTAGTGGAAGAGAAAACAAATTTTTCTTCCACTTGCCTTTTTTTTTAGTACTGTGCCATTTTTTTTTGTATTGTGCCATTTTAATCTAAAACTATTAAACAATTAAAGGGAGCATCAACTATGCCTTGTTAAATACAAAATTCTCCACCGTACTTGCCTTTTGTAAATGCTCGCAGATCATCCCTCGCTTAAAATGATTAATTTTAAATACTTGGTCAAATCTTTCTCTGAATGTGCTGTGCTTAGTCACTCAGTCATGTCGGGGCTCTTTGCGACCCCCATGGACTGTAGCCCACCAGGCTCCTCTGTCCATGGGATCCTCCAGGCAAGAATACTGGAGAGGGTAGCCATATCCTCCTCCAGGGGAATCTTCACAACCCAGGGATTGAACCCAGGTCTCCTGCATTGCAAGCTGATTCTTTACCATCTGAGACACCAGGGAAGCCCCTTTTTCTGTATATATGTTCCCAGTCTTTAAACCAAATGGAAGAACTATTAATACACACTTCGTTGTGCTCACAACAACAAAATCTGCCAGAGGTTATCATTACAACTCCGACGACAGATCATAAGACTTAGACACCACCCCCGTCTCCCTGCCAAAACTCCTTTGCAAACCCCAGCTTTCAGATGAAGAGCTGTATCAATTAGCAGAGACACTTGGTTCTCAGAAGCTGAGCTGGATCCAGGGCTATTATTAGCTTCCGAACAATGGCTTAGAGGGAAGGAGAAAAAAAAACAAATAAAACTTACACTAGTCTTTGAATTCTGAAAATTCAAAGACTATTGAATTTTTACCGCTATTCTGGGAAAAAATAATTATATCATACAGTTATATATATATAAATCACAGCTGACTCACTGGAAAAGACCCTGGTGCTGGGAAAGATGGAGGGCAGGAGGAGAAGGGGGCGACAGAGGATGAGACGGTTGGATGGGCATCATCAATTCAATGGACATGAACTTGGGCAAACTCCAGGAGATGGTGAAGGACAGGGAAGCCTGGCGTGCTGCAGTCCATGGGGTCTCGAAGAGTTGGACACAATTTGCCGACTGAACAACAACAAATCACAGTTAGGTGAGTTAGAGGGTTCACCTTATGAAATGAGCTCTGTTGGTCTCTCCCCAGACCTTAAAAAAAAAAAATGTTGCTTCATGGTCTCTTAATAGATGACTATAGAAGGATATACTTGTTTTTAGTGTATGAATGTGTGTGTGTTTATGTGTGTGTGCGTGTGTGTGTATGTGTGTGTGTGTGTGTTGGGCTATTGGCTTCTTTTTGTTTTATTACTGCAAATAATTAATGTTGCTTTTAAAAAGTTACAAGGGAGATAAACTAAAATGGCAGGGGCACAGTGACATCTGCTGGCATTTCATAAACTTCTTTAACACGGGCATTTGTTCCAGACACTGCTCTCCCTTCATTCTCATGAACGGAGAGACATTCATGCCTACCTCAATTAATATTCCCCAATACGCTCCCTAAAATTATGTAAAGAGAAGATCATCAAGGAATGAAAGCCCAAGAGCCTCTTTCCCCTGGAGTAGATTCCCTCCTCTCTTTCAGCAAAGTAATCTGGAGCTCCAGGGAATGAATAATTTCATTTTATTTTAATAAGTAGAAGAGTTAGGATGGAGACAAATTAAACTCGGCGAGCTGTTTCCCTTGATTTTGTTTCTATAAATGGGAATCTCACCAATCCTTGTCTGGAAATGGTGAAGCCAGGAGGGACACGGGGTAAGCACCCTCTAGCTACATCGAAAGAACAAGGAACAGGAAAAGGATGCCTCCAAGACTCACAAGGAGGGACTTTGGGCCTGGGAGGCAGCAAAAGCAAAACCTCGCGTGATAAGGAGAGGGGATTCAAGGCAAGAGGCAAAGGAGCCGCTGTGAGAATAAAAGGCTCTGGGAAAAAAAGGATTCCAAAATGCTGAAGTCTCAAAAGCGGCTCCCAGTTATTTTTAAATCTCTGACGGCGGCCTGGAGCCAATGAAGCGGCAGCTAAGGGTGCTCTAGGGGAAGGAGGGGATTGTGTTCACTCTTTACGGACGTTGTGAAGGTGTGTCCACAGAGGGGTCTGGCTCCACCTCCTAAGACGTGGTCACTCACCGACTGTACCCACAAAACGAACGGAGGACTGGAGGAGGAGGACGTGGGGTAAACAGTGATACCCTGGACACGAAATCAGAGAAGGCCCAGCCGCCCCACCCCTCATCCTCGCAGGTTCTGGAGTCAGAGCCCACCACAGGACCATCCGGTCGCCCTCCATGCCCTCTCTTCCTCCTGGATCACACATGTATTGCCACGCAGCCGGGCACATTCACACGCACCAATGCACAATTACAGGTAAACAACACGTGCACCCACATACACCCGTGCACACTCACCCCTAGACACATGCACGGTCACCAGGCACACAGGGGCACACACACAGCACTTCCCCCCTGCAGGGGCTCCCAGCAGCTACTGTCTCACCCTGAGAGCTGTGCCCTCACCAGTCGCACATCCATGGCTAGCGGTTCCAGTGAAAACCTAGGGGTCCCCAGAACAGGCAGCAGGCCTGCCATGGCCCCTGCAGCTCCTCAACACATCAGCTCACTTGCTTGCGTTGCGCCAGGCTCTGGGGCCAGCACCCAGTGTTCAGGGCAGACAGAGAGTGCTCCCCCATCCCCTCGGGGGGCTCCCACACACACTGTGCCTACAGGCACCATGTTCCTCCTCTCCTGGCAGAACTTGGTCCATGCCATCCTCCAGGTCTCAGCTTAAATGTCACCCGAAAGCCTCCCCTTTGGACAGAACTTCCCACACCCTCTGACCTATATGACGTGTCACCTTTTTGGTGCATCTGCGCCCCGCTTTGTCTCCATCTTCATGCTTATTAGAATAGATAATTACACGGTCCTTTCACTTGTCTTCAGGGCTGGCATTGATCCCTCCCCCTAGAGAATAAGCTTCAGGAGGCAGAGATCCTGTTGGATTTGCTCACTGGTCAACATATCATCTGAATACAACAGAGCCTGACACAGCACTTGACATGGGGTCTGAAATGTTTACCGACCACACGAGGAAGGCAATGAGTGACCTCAGAAAAGCGACTCTGCGTGTCATAAACAACGCTCCAGGGGAAAAATTGTTTCAGAAAAAAAAAGAGAGAAAAGAAGAGTGTCCATTTGCAGTGCCTGGATTCAAAATGACTCTCCTTTACCCTGTGTCTAGCTCAGGAGACCTGGCGCTGCTCTATACAGTCCTGTTTTCCAGGAATTCCTGGTGCTTTAAAGGATACAGCTTATTCACTTGCACCTCCCAGCTGCCACCTACCTTATGTATTTTTATCTTAGGTATCCTGCAAAGATAATTCTTTCTAAAAGAGAAACAAAACAAGCAACATAAATTACAATAAAAGGTGAAAATTGAAGGCAGAGAAGTAAAACGGAGTCCACGGTGAGGTTAATGTGTAAAAACTATGCCAGCAAATCCTAGACACTGTTAAGACCAGCCTGTAAAATCTGCTCTGAGCCTCCTGGCAGGCTTTGTGAAAAGGGAACACGATCATTTGTTCCACTTAGAATGTCTGGTACATAAATTACCAAACAGTATCTCCAGAAAAAAACTAACTTTCTTCTGATCCTGAAACCAGAGAAAACACAGTGATAGTCAGCATAGCCAATGACAGCAGGAAGTATGAATTTTTTATGGCCTATTATCTTTCTTGGTTCCCTTCATTTGTTTTCAATACTATTTCATTCTTTGCCTTTGAGTGTTAGACTCAGCTGTATCCACTCTTAAACTTCAGTCTAAATGATCTATCTATTCTTCCTCTACGTGTATGAAGTGTTAGTCATTCAGTAATGTCGTGTCCTACTCTCTGCAACCCCATGGACTGTAGCCCACCAGGCTTCTCTGTCTGTGTAATTCCCCAGGCTGGAGTGGGTTGCCATTCCCTTCTCCAGAGGATCTTCCCACCACAGGGATCAAACACAGGTCTCCTGCACTGCAGCAAATTCTTTTATCGTCTGACCCACCAGGCTATTTTTTTTTTTTTCAAAATATGATATCAAGTGGCTTTCTTATAATATCTCTCAAGATAAGCACCAAAGCACCATTCAGGGAAACTGAATTTGTGGAGTGGTCGGCAACAATTCCTCGTCCTCATGATGCACCTTCCCAGGTTACTGAAAGTTCACACAGACTAAACCTATGCAAGTTTCATTTGTAAAACAAAAATTCACCAGAAAACAGGATCTTTCCAAGAACCACAGGCACATTACCTACAGAAATGCTTGTATCAGAGAACCTTGGAGTGAAAAGTTCTTGTCTGTATATTGCAAGGTAAATAAATGAGTGAGGAGGGAATATTCTCAGAAATCTGTGTTAGCTCTCAGCTTACCTGACTCAGGAGCATCAGTCCTCAGTGAGAGAGGCAGAATCATGTGTCCTTTGATCGACAGGGAAAGAGAGGCTCAGAGAGGTTCAATAACTTGCCCAAGGTCACACTGCTAGAAGGCGCAGAGTCTGGACTCAGAAGTTAGGTATGCCTGAATCCAAAACCTGTGTCCTGTCATATCTTGGTTCTCAGAGAGTTTGGTCTTCTCCAAGCTTTTCTGACTCCAAAGTACCTCCGTTAGCTTAGGTCAGTGCACCATCATTTTGAAAGGCAAGGTTTTTTCTCGTTATCTAGCCAGCATCTTACCTGCAACAATTCAGACTAACCAAACGTCCCAAATTAGAAGCAAGAAACTCCCTCACAATCAAGAGCCTCGTGTTCTAAAGAGAGGTATCAATTCTCCTCTATATTCTCCCCCAGGTAATTCCAGAAATTTCCCAGTATGTGCAAATGAGAATATCTTCCTCCCGGGAATTTCTGTGTGTGCAACCTCCCTTCTCTTAATCAGCCTTTGCAATCAGCAGCAACCTAGCCTGGACCCAGCTTTCTAAGGCTGCCCCAGGAAAAGATGTGGTTTTCACAATGGGTGCCCTGACAGTGCGTTACGCCACAGGCCAGCCTTCCCTTCAGAAAGACCCAAGAAGGAGCGTCAGACCCAGGGCATCTTTAAGAGACTCACTTTATGTTTTAAAACATTTTATTTTGTATTGGGGCATAGCAGATTAGGGCTTCCCTGGTGGCTCAGATGGTAAAGAATCTGCCTGAAATGTGGGAGACCCAGGTTCAATCTCTGGGTCAGGAAGATACCCTGGGGAAGGGAATGGCACCCCACTCCAGTATTCTTGTCTGGAGAATTCCATGGATAGAGGAGCCTGGTGGGCTACAGTCCATGGGGTCCCTGAGTAGGACACAGCTGAGCAACTAACACTTTCACTTACTTTTTTCTTAGCAAATTAACAATGTTCTGATAGTTTCAGGTGAGGGAAAGGGACTCAGCCATACATATACATGTATCCATTGTCCCCAAACTCCCTTCCCATCCAGGCTGCCACACAGCATTGAGCAGAGTTCCGTGAGCTATACAGAAGGCCCTTGTTGGTTATCCGTCTTAAACACGGCAGTGTGTACACGTCCACCCCAAACTCCCTGACTATTCCTTGTCCCCCACTACCCCCTCAGGAACCATAAGTTCACTCTCTAGTGTTGGTTGCTCAGTCGTGTCCAAGTCTTTGCGACCCCACAGACTACAACCCACAAGGCTCTTCTGTCCATGGAATTCTTCAGGCAAGAATACTGGAGCAGGTTACCATTCCCTCCTCCAAGTCTGTGAGTAACAGACTCCCTCCAGAACATCAGCAATGACCCCAGGGGTGGGGTAGAGGGCCTGTCCCACAGGAAACAGACACCCAGAGGTGCCACCGGGCCCTGGCCAGGGCTGTTCATGCTGAATCAGCCTCTTGATCCCATGCCCTGTCACTTTTCATCACGAGTCTAATATATTAGTGCTTCTCTCTGCCAATCAATCAGAGCCCGTGCATATGGCCCCTGTCAGCAGTCCTCCGCAAGCGGAACTCCATACAGACACCCAGGTCTGTCAGCTCCCTCGGCAATCCTTGCAGCCATGCTGGGTCCTGCCGGCTTCCCTCTCAATGTATCATCTTGGTTACAGCCAAGAGGAGAATACAAGAATCACAATCTGGGGCCATTTCGCTGCCTTGAGGGACTGCGAAATTCTAGCAGCCACACCAACAATCATGACATAATTATTATTAAATGGTAATAGTAGCCGTCACTATTATCAGAGCCAGCACCACTGGTGAACACAACCTGTGTGTGCCAGGCGCTTGACTAAAATAATTTGCGGGGCTGATGAATCATCAAACTGACCCTGCAACGTAAGAATCGTTATTTCCAAATGGGGAGAATGAGGCTTAGAGAGTTAGTTAAGTAAGGCATGGAGCCAGACTGTGACAGATCTGAGATTTGAAGCTGGACAGTCTGATTCTGAAATCCTAAACCATCGCTCTGTGTTACCTCCTTCCTGCCAAGTGTCTCGTCAAGGTCCCTCTGCTAGGCCCGTGGACACCCAGCATGACTCTCAGTGCTGAGCAGAAGAGATGAGCCCAGGACTCTGCAAGAAACTGCTTGAGTCTGCAACTTACTCTTTGGGCCTCAGTATTCCTACCTGTAAAATAGGGATAATAACGTTTGTGGCAAAGAGTTAACGCAACAATGTCTGCAAAAGCAATCCTCCCCGTGCCCAGGGGAACAGAAAGAGCTTCCTACAAACGACAGCTCTTAGGGAACTGGGGATGATAAAGAAAAAAGTTTTGAAAATTTACATCCATATTCCCATTTCTGAGTTTTCAAAGACTGACAGGAAAGGAACATCTTAAAGAAAGACACACCCAGTGAAGAGCAAGGTGATGGCAAAAGTTGATCTATTATGCAGCCAAAGGTCTAATTTTGCTCTCAGGAAAAATGAAAGAGGAACTGATTCAGCTAGCGACGCTTCAGTAGAGTGAGCCATGCACTGCACTCGGAGTGTTATCAGAGCAGTGTGAGCATGAGGGGGCAACGCCCCAAAATTGCCTGCAGCCAGACCGGTGTACTCTCTGTACTCTCTCCAAAACCAGCTCAGAGCATGAGCCCCGAGACAGGGGCCCAAGGGCTCCGAGGAGAGAGAGGACAAACAAGAGCCAGGCGACACCAGTGTGGACCCCAGTGCAGGCCACTCGTACACACAGAGAACAAACTGTGGTGATGGAAACGGGTGTCCTGCCTTCTTTCCGGGCCCCTGACAGACTTGGCATCACCGAGCTAGGCAGCAAGGTGCCCCCCTCCGCCGTGTTGAGGCCTGCCCCTAGGCCACAGGTGGGAGTGGTACCAAGACCACAGGAGCGGAGCTGAGAACCAAGGTCACCTCCGAAACTGACTGAGCCCCCTTGTTAACTGTGGCCAAAAGGCCCCCGATCACCACTAACAGGCTTGCTGACTCCAAATCAGGCAAAGATTGCCCACTCCAGTAAACAACCTATAGCACCCCCAACCAATCAGCTGATACCAACCTTCTAGCAGGAATGCTGCCTCAGGGCTACAAAAAGTGGCTACTAACCCACGAGAACTGTCGACTCTCCCTGGCCCACTGTGCTCGCACTGCCCACATTGTCTCTGCCCTTTGTTCTTAATAAACTCCCTCCCTTCTTAAATGTTCTGTGTCTGGAAATTCTTTTCCAACTCAGGCTTGGACTGCCTAAACACACCACACGCACACGACGAGGCAGCAGCAGAGGCAGCGTTCGCACAGGGACGGATGGACCCACAGGCTAGGGATTGAGACCATTCGCTGAGAAATCCTGAGTGGGTCCCTTACCCGCTGCGGGGCCCTGAGGCACAACCTCTAAACCCGCATGCACCTCACTCTGTCTGCAAAGTGGGGGCATGAAACGGTCCAACAGGACCACCCGTCATCCCGACTGGAGAAGGAAACGGCAACCCACTCCAGCACTCTCGCCTGGAGAATCCCCGTGGACCGAGGAGCCTGGCCGGCTACAGTCCATGGGGTCGCAAAGGTTCGGGCACAACTGCGCGCACGCACACATCATCCCCATATCCAGCATCTGCTTTGTGCTGAGCACCCCGCTAGATGCCGGGGACACCAGGATGTCTGAGCCACCGGACTTCACCTTCCAGTCAAGTAAGAGAAAGACAGTAAACAGAGCCACTGCAGGACATCCAAAGCCGCCCCCTGGGAAGATGGCAAGGAAGGGAATCCACACGGGGAAAGACATGGTCTCCCTAAGCAAGAAGACTCTTGACTTGACTGGGGAGTGAACAAGGTGAGCCGTGGGACCGAGCACAGGAGGAAGGTGATCACAAGCCAGGAAAACATGGCTCAACATATGGCCACACAGGCAGAGTGCTCAGCAGAGCTCCTATTGTCCAGGAGGTGTTTGAACTACATAAACTTTATTATCATCACAGCTGCTCTAACAGGCACTGACAGAGTCCCAAGCTTGCAGATAAAGAGAGACAGGTTTGAGGGGTCAAATGTGAGAGGAAAGTTGAACTGTCTAGACATCCAAATGCTCCAGCCAAACCTTATTACCATCTTCCAAGGCTAGCAGAGCTTCCCAGGTGGTGCGGTTGCTAAAGAACCTGCCTGCCAACGCAGGAGACGCAAGAGATGCAGGTTCAATCCCTGGGTCAGGAAGATTCCCTGGAGGAGGAAATGGCAACCCACTCCAATATTCTTGCCTGGAGAATCCCATGGACAGAGGAGCCTGGTGGGCTACAGTCCACGAGGTTGCAAAGAGTATACACGCAGTAACACGAAGGCTAGCAGAGCCTCCAAAGATGGGCAATCAGAGGGGGACTCAGAGCTTTCCGGAAGCTATTCTCGTCTTCCTGTCAAAATCCATGATCACACTCACTCATGGGAGAAAAATATCGCCATACTCTGAAAAGGAACCTTCCGGAATTCATGATCAAAAAACAGGGATCTGTGTGCAGGAGAGATGCTAGCCAAACCACTGGGAAGAGTGAGTGTGGGTGCTGGGGTGGGAGACGGGATGCTGCTTCTTTGAAGGGCCACCTAGGGAGAGAACTAGGAAGATAACGCACAGAGATACCCGCCAGTGGACCAGCCACACACAATGGATATCACTGAGAAACCTGAGATCCTTTTTCCCTATACATGAATCCCCCGTCCTGAATGAAAGACTTTGTTCTAAGCCCCTAAAGGAGGAAAGGGGGCAGTGGGGAGTTAATTTCTCAGATGCTGTAGGGCTTACCCATCAGTGCTGGGAAGTCCACAGACTGAATTCAGTTAAGGAGGTGAATCGGAACTTTGAGAACAAAAGCTGGCTGGCCAAGAAGGCACACTTCTGTATTTACTGTCCTGAAAAATATCTGACAGTGTTTCCCACAACATTTAAGCCAAAAATGTATCATGGTATGTTGCTGCATTAAACCTTCTAATGGGGGACTTCCCTGGTGGTCCAGTGGCTAAGACTCCGTGCTCCCAGTGCAAGGGGCTCAGGTTCAAGCCCTGGTCAGGGAGCTGGATCCCACGTGTTGCAACTAAGACCCAGCACAGCCAAATAAATAACAAACAAACAAACAAACAAACAAACTCTTCCACTGGCTTAAATGGAATAAAAGCTAAAGTCCTTATCAGGTCTCAGGAGCCTCTATGACCCAACTTCACCAATACAGTTGTGTCTGTTTCAGCCTCAGGGCCTTTGCACTTGCCATTCCCTCTTTCTTAATTGCTCTTCACTCTAGAAGGAATGCTCCTTCCGATCACTGTGTATTTCAAATGCTTTGAATAGTGCTTGGCGTGTATTAGGTTCTCAATAAATACTTGATCCATATCAACGGTTTTTTCCAGTAGTCATGTATGGATGTAATAGTTGGACCATAAAGAAGGCTGAGCACCCCAAAGAATTGATGCTTTCGAATTGTGGTGCTAGAGAATACTCTTGAGAGTCCCTTGGACAGCAAGGAGGTCAAACCAGTCCATCCTAAAGGAAATCAATCCTGAATATTCATTGGAAGGACTGATGCTGAAGCTGAAGCTCCAATACTCTGGCCACCTCATGCAAAGAGCAGACTCACTGGAAAAGACCCTGATGCTGGGAAAGATGGAAGGCAGGAGGAGAAGGGGGCCACAGAGGATGAGATGGTTGGATGGCATCACCGACTCAATGGACATGAGTTTGAGCAAACTCTGGGAGATGATTAAGGACAGGGAAGCCTGGCATGCTGCATTCCATGGGGTCACAAAGGGTCATATATGACTTACTGACTGAACAACCACGACATATCAACTGCTGCTTTTCACCTAGATCTCAGCTCAAATCTCTCCTCCCTGGAAAGCCCTTCCAAGTCACTCTTTATCATACTGTCACATCATAATTTTTTTAACCCTCGTCCTTATTCTCATAAAAATGTATTTCCATCCCTTGCTTATTGTCTGGCTCTCCCCAAAACCAGAGAAGCTCCACAAAAGCAAGGTTTTCGTTGGCCCTGTTTCCTGAGCAGAACATCTAACATGTGGTATGTTCTAGATACATATTGATTATGTAAGGTACTCCTTCCCCCAATACAGATACACTTATCCACAGTAGCAAGCATGCGTCACCCACGTCTGTTGTGTCTTGTGACGATGACAGACCAACAATAATGATGGTGTTCAGAGCAACTCCAGATATAACACATGAGTATGGTTGTCTCTCCTTATAAATCCATGGGTCATTGGGAAGGATTGAGGGAGGGAGAAGAAGGAGACGACAGAGTATGAGATGGGTGGGTGGCATCACCAATTCAACGGACATGAGTTTGAGTGAACTCTGGAAGACAGTGAAGGACACTATCCTTCACCAAAGTGCTGCACTCCATGGCGTCACGAGTCGGACGTGACTCAGCAACTGAACAACATTTTCATGAAGAACCTCCAGCCCCAGCAACCTAGTCTGACCACGTTCTCTGCTGAAGTCGTCTGAAGGTGCTGGGTACCCCCTCGTGTTGAAGCTCCCTCACTGTTTATTCTTTAATTAAAGTTTTAATATTTACACTGGTGCCTCGAGGCAGTATTTTAAATAACGGGAGGAAGGCAACAGAGAGAGCATCAGACCTTCTTTCAGAACATCATCTCCAAGTCTAAGGTCTTTGGCACAACCAAGATTCATCTCGGGCAACATGGGGGAAGGAAATGTGACAAGTGACCACCTTTTGGGAAGTCATCTGGTATTCATCTGTGGAGTGTGCTTACTGCGTGGCTCCCATGCTGGGTGGGAAAAGCGAGATGAGCTGCCCTGTGTCCTTCAGAGCAAATGTACTCAGACTTCAACAGTCTTCACACACGCCACTGGAAATCCACTGCCTCCCCAAAGTATTTTCTATGTCAGGTCCGATTTCCCTCTTGGAATGTGTTCATTACTCCACACCGCAGCTTAAAGGATGCAAACAAAATGGTCTAATTTTGGGAAAGGTGAAATGTCAGACATATGTATACAGGGCAGAACCAATTTTCTAAATGCAAAAAGAAAAAAAAAAACTCATCTGAAAGGAATTTTATAAAATAAAATGATTTGGTATGGCTTGTTCTGAAAAGGCTAAATTTGCTTTAAAAAAAAAAAAAAAAGTCATCAGAGACATAAGGATGTCGAAGAGGCCTATCCTCAGCCATTAGAGAAGTAGGTAAAAAAATAGCATCAATTATCATGAAGAGAAAAATAGGGCAGAGTGGGTGAATTCCAGGAGGAGAAATCTGCTCAGACCCACGTTTTGGCTCGTTTCTGAGTGGAAAACTCTGGGACCGTGGGGTGACGTTAAAGACAGCGCGTGCTTAGGAAAGGAACTTTCACAGGATGGCACTTTCATCCCAGGAGGCCGAGGAGAAGCGGGCTTTTCTGCTGATTGAAGAAGAAAAACTTAATTTCAGGGTTTAGGTGCCTGTTGAGATGTTGTCAGATGCTCCCAACCCACCTCTTAGCCAGTGGGCGGCATGTCGCTGATTCCTCCTTAGAACATGAGGAGAGGTCAGGCTTGGAGAGAATGAGGTTCTGTCGAGAAATCTCCCTTTATGATTAACCTCCTTTTCTGCTTCCATTGGAGCTGTTGTTTAAGAGGAAGTACATGTATGTAAGGGAGGCTGCCAGCCTTCTGTATCCCACCAGGTGTCATAAGACTCACAACAGAGAGCCATCTATTTGATAAAAATAAGGAAGATTGACGTTGTCTAGGCACTTGCCCGTGTGCCAGACCCTGCTCCGTGCTTATCGCTTTCTTTAATTCTCCCCTAGACCCTCGGAGGCCACCACCACCACTGAGACTTTCATCTGGCAGGTGAATAAACTAAAACACAGAGAGGTGAAGCCATTTGCCCAAGGTCACACAGCAAGCAGGTGTCAGAACCAGGGCCTGGCACTCCTCTCAAGCCTTATCTCTGGATGCTAATGGTGCCCTCGAAAATTGTGAAGGATGAGGCCAGCCTCTTCCTAATCCAACTCAGTCATGAGTTAACATAAGGGAAATCCAGTGGATTCCTTTAGATCCTAGCGCTTTCCAGATGAGCTCAGAGAGCAAGGCCTGGAGTCAGTCCCAAAGTTTGCCTTGAAGTCCCCGTCAGAGCCACCTTTACCCTTCGTGGGCCTAGGTCCTTGCCTGTGACAAAAAAAGACCTAGCCAAAAATAAAACTGCCCATAGCTCCAGCCAGGCCCTCTGTGGTCACTTAAAAATTGAAAGGATCCAGGCCCTCACATCTCTTTTATTTTTCCCTTTGTAACAAAGATAAATGTGAAACGGAGGGTGGATGAACTAGGACAGGGGCAGGGAGCCATCACCGGCTGGGGCGTGTCTTAAGCTTGACTGAGAAGGCCAGGCTTTTTGTGGGTTTGTTGTTTTTCTTTTTAATAATAAACGTATGTACAATCAGTATTATTATAAGAGAACACTCCACTCACGTGCATCACATTTTGGCTCAAACAAAGCGATTCCAGGACACCTCCACTACTTCTTTTCCAAGTTCAACTAAGACCCCGGGTAGGGTACCAGTTCAGTTCTCTGGACTGCCAGGCTCGGATTTACAAGCACTTGAGCAACCCCGCCCCACAAGCCCCGAGTCCCGCAGAAGCACCTTCTTGGCCCTTGCCCGGGCAGAAGCAGAAAGCAGAAGCCCCCTGTTTCCTAGAGGCAGTGAATGGAGTTGGCGGCTCGCTCCGCGGCCAGGGCTCCGCGGCCAGGGCGGGTCGGGTCTTCCCCGCCCTTTCCGCGTGGGCAACTTCCGGGCTGGCCTGGTCTCTGGGAGCTAAGACCTTGAAGGCTCCCGGACCATCTCGACCACCTGGCTCCCCGCGAAGCAGCGAGATGGGAGCAGAGACTCGTCAGCCCTCCCCTGACCTCTAACCCTGGAGAGTTGGGAAACTGGGGCTGACAAGGGGCGACCCTGGCCTTCACGAACTGCTCCTGGGTTTCCTCCCCAGAGTGAAGGTGCCCTATGCCACCAAAGGAACCAAGGGGCTCAGCCAGAGTTTCCAAGTCCTGAATTCCCAGGCTGGCGCCCCCTTCCCCTCCCCATCACCCAGGGTCGAAGGCAGAGACATTTTGGGGCGTCCCTCCCGGTGCCCATGAACACACACTCTCACTCCAGCGCAGCGACCCTCTACTTCCCCACCTCCCAGAACGGATTCGGCGCTTCCAAACGCCCTCCCAGGCCACCAAGTGCCTCCTCCCCCAGACCTCTCGAAGGGCGGTGAAGAGACAGCGCCCCGGGGCGCACCAAGTGCACGCTTGCCGCCGGCCAGAAAACCTAAGCAAAGTGCGCAGGCAGATTCCCGCTGCTCGCTGCACCTGCACTCGCTCCCAGGAGGACGGCCGGGGCAGCCGGGGCGCTCCGGAGAGGCGCTTCGAGGCGAGCAAGGGCGTCCGTCTGGAAGGACGCGGGGGCCGGAGGGGTCCAGATCTCAGATCCCCGGGAAGACGTGCCGGGAAATCTCTCCAACGCACTGAGAAAGTTCCAAGTCTAGCGCGCCCAGCCTGGCCCAGGGAGGAAGCCCGTGCTCGCAGAGCCAGCTCTCCCCTCTGTGGGACCCTCTGGTCAGCTTGGGGGGGGCGGGGGACACGGAGGCGGTGGCTCCGCCCGGACTTACCTAGAACTCCTGCCGCGCCCGGCTCCGGTCGCCTTCCGCTCGGCCCCAGACCCTCCGATGTCCCCGCGTTCTCGGCCCCCTCAGCCACACTCACCATGAGCTGGAGGTGGCGAAAGGGGGTGCGGGCTTCTTCCACGCCGGCCGCAACTTTGCTTGCAGGTCAGCCCCGCCCTGGCGCCCCTGCCTGGGCGGCAGGCTGGGCGCAGCTGCGCGCGGCGCGGGTCACGACCGCTGGGCCGAAGCGGCCACTACCAGGCGTGCGGAGCGCCAGGTCCCCCAGTCCCGGGGCGCGCAGTCCGCTCCTCCGCGCTCCGCCCGGGAGGAAGCTCGGAGTTCTCGCGCTCCGGACGCAGGGGCGGGGCGCGCGGCAGTCCCCCTCCAGATGCGGGGTGCCCCGCTGGCTCCTTTCTCCTCCCCTGCCCCGGAGTCGTGCGCGTGGGTCTGGCCGCGGCCGCCGCCTCCGCCGACCGCGGGCTGGCAGAGCGCCCCCGCCCCGGCGCGGGGGCCGCCGGGGGCCGGGGTGAAGCGAGAGGGATTCCCCTCGGCGAGTTCGGGCTTCCCCACCCGGCGCGGACCCCGTTCTCCGTCCGCCGCGGCTGCCGCCGAGGCTGGAGCACCACTTCTGGGCAGCGTAGCCTGTGCCACCCGCTCCGGCTAGAGGAGGCGGTGGCGGCGCGGCTCGCACAGGGACTGGAAAGGAGGTGACCTTCAAACCCCGCGCTCGGGGAGACCGCGAGGAGGGCTGGGGTGACGGAGGGGAGCGGTGTGCACCGGGCTGGCCCGCGAGAGCGCCGGCAGGCGGGCGGCGGAGAGTCAAGAGGAGAGCTTCAAATAAAAATATGGATTAGGAAATAAACAAAGGAGGGCGAGAGAGCGAGCGAGAAAAATGTGTGCATGTGTGTGTGCGTGCGTGTCTGTGTGCGTGTGTGTGTGTGTGAGCGCGCGACAGGCGCCGAGCGGCTGCGGAGCCAAAAATAAGCCAGAGCGCAAGGGAGCGCCCCCTCCCCCGTCCCCTCGCCGGCACCGCCGCGGCGGTCAAGCTTGCAGCCCCGGATTCCAGCGGCCGGTGGAGACGCGTGCTACCCAGGGCCTCAGCCTCCTGGGGTGAAGGGGTGAGAATTGGAAGTGGGGTCGTGAGCCCGGGTCTTTGGCATCCCCGAGTCCTGGTCCCAAAGTGGACTTACAGCACCAGCGCCCCTCTCCACCCCTGCCTATCAGGGAGAGTGGAAGAATCCCCTAGAGAAATGCTAAGTGGAGGAGGTGTCTTGCCCCAATCGCTTCTGGTCTAGGAAATTTTGAGGCCAGGGAGAGACGGAGCCATATCCGAGATGCATAAATTTATCCAGGCCCCACCGACACCAGGCAAGGGTGTGCGCTGGCCTGAGCCACCCCTCCTTGGCCTCTTAACTGGCCCCTAGTCCTGCTCTAGAGGGGTCGTCCAGAGATTACTCTCTCAGCAGTTGCCTGTCCCAAGCCCTGGGACACCTCCGTAAATCCCACCACTCAGTGAGCACTCACTACCACCACATCCTATCTGAAGTATTGACACCGAACTTTCTCAACAACTAAATGAAGTAGATGCTGTAGCTTTGTCCATTTCACAGACCAGAAAACAGGCTTAGAGAGGTTAAGGCAGCAGCCATATTTGAGTCATATTCTTTCCTGAGCCCGACCCTGGACTCACAGAGCCAGAAATTCAGATTTTTGTTTTTTGATAAACACCTAAAATGGTGATCAAATTATACAGGAAAGTTAGAAGTCCACAAAGTTATAGTTTGCCCAAGGTCACAGAACTGGCAAGAACCCCAGCATTTAGGCAAGACCTACTTTCACGGGGTGGACCACTGCACCACACTGCCTTCTGAGGGGCAGATGGGATTGGGTTAATCCAGGTTCCAGCCTTGAACACCCACTTTGAGGCTCACCGTTCATCTTCCTGCTCTATCCTTTGATTATTTTTGCACTTGAACCATGGCTCCTCTTCCAAGTAGAACTAACTGTAAGATTTCCAAAAGCAAGGACCATGTTACATGCATTGCTTTGTATCATGTATATTTCCTAAGTGCCTACCACATAGTAGACTTGTCAGAGTTACCCTGCAATCCTGTCTGGCTAGGATTTCTTCCAACATTAGAATAAAATAAAGAAAGGGAGCTTCTACCTACAACTGAATTAAAAAAAAAAAAAAAGCAACAAAAATAACTTTGCAAAATCCAGAAAGACATCATCCTCACTGCCCCAGTAGGTGATTTTATGATTCTGGTTGGCTTTACTATATTCGTCCTGAGGACTCTCTTTGATGAGAATGTATCTGTATGTAAACAACTTTTTTTTTTTTCTTATACTATACTAGTCTCTTATCCGTCAGCGATAGCACAATGAAGCCATAAATCTGGCTTAGTAACATCATAATCATTTCCCCCAGAAACTGTTTACAATGGAAAAACCACCGAATTTCAATGTAATTGTCTAGCCGTGCAGGGAGATGAGATGGGTTGTAAAAGAGGTATTCTCAATTTAAAAGCAAATTATCAATAATGAGAGAAGAAATAAATGGCAGTTAATGGGAAGTTCTGTTGAAATATAATGTTTTGTGCAAGTGCACCAACAGGAATTGTTTCTCCATTGCTCCTTCATTTTTATTCCAGAAGGCAGAAACACTGGCTTTTGTTTCATTAGAATGGGTGATCTCTGGATGCTTTATTATCTTTTAATATATATTTTTCCATTGGAAATGAAATAAAACATTTGCAACTATCTCCAAATCAAGGTCAGTCTGAGTCGACTCCAACTTATTTATTGTGGAGTAGAAATAAGCTTAGGTGTATTAGCAATGAGTGTCAGGAATGACTCACTGGTGCTGTGTTGCTACATGGCTTACGGAAGCTTAATATGAGTGGGCAGACATTCATTACAATTTAAAACAAAATTTGAGTAAAGATCAATATAGCATGCTATTATGCTATTCATCCGAAAAGTATTAAGTTTCTTTTTCACCATGACCTTTCCATTCCAGGAAAAACTGGAAAAATTCTTGAGTTTTTCTGTCTTTCTTCCACGTTGAGCCACTTCTAAGTAACGAGAGGTGCTGAAGTAAACAGCTCCTAACGCATCTGAGGGTGGAGGAATGCCCAGCTCTGGGGAAGAACTTGGAGCCTTTGGCTCCTCCTACTGGATGTGAAAGATACTTTGCAATTTGTGTTGCAAGCAGATGTCAAAAAGGTGTCATCCACAAACTGGTAGACAAGAATGACCTGTGTCCTCATGCCTGGCTGAGAGTATATTGTGCTGTGCTGTGTAAGTCCCTCCAGTCGTGTCCAACTCTTTGTGACCCCATGGGCCACAGCCCACCAGTCTCCTCTGTCCACGGGATTCTCCCGGCAAGAATACTGGAGTGGGTTGCCATGCCCTCCTCCAGGGGATCTTCCTGACCCAGGGATCAAACCTGCATCTCTTATATCTCTTGCATTGGCAGACAGGTTCTTTACCACTAGCACCACCTGGGAAGCCCTGAGGATATATTGAGCTTACTCAAAAAGCTCAAGATATACTCAGAACGTAAGTGTCATCATTTCCCTTTCAAACTTAAGATCTTCTTCTGGTTCCTCACTGCCCCCCAAGATAAAGTCTAAAATGTTCTACATGAGTTACAATCTCCTCAATTTTCTGGCTCTTGTCTAGATGGACCCTATAGCCCAGAGGTGAACTTCCCCCACTTGTCCCCAGTCCTTTGCATATACTGTTCCTCCAACATGGACTACTCCCACAGACTCTCTTTTCCTGGATAATTTCTGTTTATCTTTTAGATCTCTACTTGGACATCACTTCTCACTGCCAACCCTCATCCCACATACAAGATACGGCAGCGTCTCTCTTCGGAACTCCTTGACCACCTCTCCATAAGTTTATCTTATCATCTGCCTCTGCTTATTGTAAATTTTCACTTCCATTCGACAGGAGGGTCCTTGATGTCAAGGACTCTTTCTCAGTGCATGGGGCCAAACACATAACAAGCTCCACAAATGTTGGTGAACCTTCCTTCTCCATTCCAGTCACCACTCTGGGCATTTCTGTCAACCTGCTCATCCATTCATTTAATCCTCCTTTCTGCCACTAAACCTGTATTTTACTAGAGGCTAGTTTCTCATGTCTCATTTAGCCTATAAATTAGACACAGTCTCTGCACTCAAGAAGCTTATAATCTACTCAGCCATTAAAAAAAAAAGAATGAAATGATGCCATTTGCAGCAACATGGATAAACCTAGCAATTATCATACTAAGTGAAGTAAATCATAAAGAAAAAGACAAATACTATATGATATCACTTATATGTAGAATCCAAAATACAACACAAATGAACTTACCTATGAAACAGGCTCACAGGCATAGAGAACAGACTTTTGGTTACCAAGGGGGAGGAGGATAGGGGAAGCATGGATTGGGAATTTGGGATTAGCAGATGCAAACTATTGTACATAGGACAGATAAACAACAAGTTCCTATTGTGTAACACAGGGAACTATACTCAGTGCTCTGAATAAATCATAATGGAAAAGAATATATATGTGTGTGTGTGTACATATATAACTGAATCACTTTGCTACACAGCTAAGTGATTCAACATTGTGAATCAACTATACTTCCATAAAATACATTTTTCTAGAAAGAAGCTTATAGTCTAACATGATTAATAGGCAGCACATATAAATGATCTCCAGCGTTTGGAAAGATTTGGGCCAGAACTGAATGGGAGGATACAACTAGACATGAGTGAAAAGGTGAAGGCCAGCCAAAGCTTTCTAGAAGACATCGCCTCTAAACATAGACAGACAGTAGGAATTACCTGAAGAGTTGGATGAAGGGCATTCCTGGAGAAGAACACAGCTTATGAGACTGCCTGAAGCCAAACAGAGCAGAGCTCCTTCAAGGAGCAGCAAATCAGTTCAATATTAATAGAATCATGCCAAGTTCAAAGGTCTGCAGGGTGGTGGGGAAGTGAGACAGGGAACAATGAAGCTGAAGCACAGAGCAGGGAAAGCCCATAAAGACCCCTGAACTGAAAAAAGAGCTGTGCTGGCTTTACCCCCAAGGCAGCTTTTGACAAGATGACTCCAAGGCTGGTCAAGACCCACCATCGTATGGTGGCACGTCCTGAACTGCATCTGCCCTCTCTTCCATGACCATTGTCTCCTTATATTTATTTAAGAACTGTTCCAAATGGTCAGTGTGAACAGCCAGCAAATTCTGGGAACTGCTAGGTCACTCCAAAGTGGTCTAGGGCTTCCCGGGAGCTCAGTGGCCAAGAACCTGCCTGCCAATGCAGGAGATGTGGGTTCAATCCCTGGGTTGGGAAGATGCCCTAGAGAAGGAAATGGCAACCCACTCCAGTAGTCTTGCCTGGAGAATTCCACAGACAGAGGAGCCTGGCATGCTACAGTCCATGGTGTCGCAAGAGAGTCAGATATGATTTACTGACTAAACAACAAAAACACCACCAGAGCAGTCTAGGACTTCTAGGAATGATCGGTGGTATACTAGACAGGATAGGAAAAGGATGAAAAGAGCAAGCTAAAACAAAGTGATGCAGCCAAGCACCCTTCTGGGTCTCTTCTTCCCAAAGGACACCTTTCCATCGCAGTCACTGAAGGGAGGACATATAGGTCAAATTTATTTGTGAACGACTCTGACTCAATATAGTGCTTCACACAGTCCTAATATTATGTCAGACCTCAAGTTCTGAATCTTCAGGCTTACCTGAAGGCTTCATCACAGTCCAGGTCAACTAATGAACTAATTAAAACAGTCTGAGGACCACAGGGGAATGGATTGCACCTTATATTCTCTACTCCTTCCTTAGTCATCTGGCACATGGCAGATACTCAATATACCCTCATTGATTGGTTGAACTCACTCACCATCTATCATGTAGTTCCGGGGCTTGATATTAACCAAGGCATCTGATACTGAGAATGAGCTATCCAGTGACCAGGATTGAACTCTCTTCTTCTTACAAACTTTCACACTCCGTTTAAATATGTCTTGGAAATAGTAAACATGATGATTTCTCCAGTTCTCCTTGGGTACATTCCTTTTCCTCCCTTGCCTACATCCCCCAAATAAAAATGAAGACAGTCATAAAGGTAAAAAAAAAAAAACATACTAAACAACTGTGATGGTAAGAATAGCAACAACAAAAAAAAGCATGTGGCATTCACTGCATAAGCTCTTTAGTTGTATTATCTCATTTAACGCTCGCACTATAACTCTGCTGCAGCTGCTGCTAAGTCACTTCAGTTGTGTCCGACTCTGTGCGACTCCATAGACAGCAGCCCACCAGGCTCCCCCGTCCCTGGGATTCTCCAGGCAAGAATACTGGAGTGGGTTGCCATTTCCTTCTCCAATGCAGGAAAGTGAAAAGTGAAAGTGAAGTCGCTCAGTCCTGTCTGACTCTTAGCAACCCCGTGGACTGCAGCCCACCAGGCTCCTCGGTCCATGGGATTTTCCAGGCAAGAGTACTGGAGTGGGGTGCCATTGCCTTCTCCACACTATAACTCTAGGTGTAAGTATTATTAGGCTTTCCTTTATACAGATAAGAAAGTGAAAGTATTAGTCACTCAGTTGTATCTGACTCTTTGTGACCCATTGACTGTAGCCCTCAAGGCTCCTCTGTCCATGGAATTCTCCAGGCAAGAATACTGGAATTTCCTTCTCCAAGGGGTCTTCCTGATACAGGGATCAAACCCACATCTCGTCTCTCACATTGCAGGCTTATTCTTTACTGTCTGAGCCACCAAGGAAGCCCATAGATAAGAAAATCAAAGCTTAAAAGGAAGAGGTTCAGTCACTTGGCCAAGTCCACAGAGATGGTGAATGGTGGGGCCAGGACTCAAAACTAAGTCTGCTTTGTGGCAGAACTGAGTTCATGAAGCATAAATCATGATGCATCTTGTCTTTCTGTATTCAAGGGCTCATCTTCCATGTAGGCAGGCTTACAATCACATCACTGACTTATGTTCATGAACATAGAAATGCCTAGTTCATTTGTCTTGGAATAACAAAAATAAAAAGGGAGGTCTGATGATCTGTAGCACCAAAGGGAGCCTGCTTATATAAAAAGCATTTTGGAAACAAATATTTGGAGTGTGATCAGAATAAGGTGAACCAAGAATCCCAAACACTTGGCCAGTAATGAGTAGACACTAAGCTGTCTTTGGTTTAGTGCAAGCTAGTTTATATGCCATTTAGTATATATTTAAGAAATACACGTTCAGGGACTTCCCTGGTGATCCAGTGGTTAAGAATCAGCCTTGCAATGCAGGGGAGGCGGGTCCAGTTTCTGGGAAGGGAACTAAGATCCCACGTGCTGCAGAGCAGCTAAGCCTGAGCACCACAAGGACAGAGTGGAGAGCCACAGTGAAAGATCCCTCATGACGCAATGCAGATCCGTGAGCTGCACCAAAGACCCGACATAGCCAGAGAAAGAAATTTTTGAAGAAAAGATACATACTTTCACACATCTTTAAGACACAAGTGGATAAAGCTCTGGAGTAAGTCTATTTTCATAGTCTGAACCGACCACTTAACAGCAATGAGAGCCAAGCAACGTGTTTTTAAACATTACAAATCTCCCACTTCCTGTTTGTAAAACAGGGGTGAGGATGGTAATGATGAAGACGATAATGGGCAACATAACTAATGTGCTAACAGTTACTGTTCATACAGAGGACACTGCAGTTGACTCCCATCCCCAAGCATGCTAATTCTGACCTCCTCACACGTGACTAGTTTAGGACTTATCCTAAGGTCCATGTTAATCTGATCTAAGAAAAGGTGATCAACATGCTAATGGAAAACATTTTGACCCACCTGAAAGCCACTGGAAAAGATGCTTTTTTTCTTTTTCTTCTCCCTCCAAGTGTTTCCTTGTGTATCTATCACCTCTGGGTCTGCCACAGATGATCTTATGATCACCCAGAGCATGACAGGGCAGAGAGAAATAAAGAACTAGTGACTCCTTTGAGGTTACAGAGCTGCTAAATCAATCAAAACTACCCCACCACTGCATTCCCCGCTCCCTGTGAGATATACCCCTTATTGAAAAGCCTATTTATGTTGGCATGTGGCTTAAAAGTAGGGTTTCTCAAACTTTGACACTTTGGACCACATAGCCCTTTGAGGGGAAGGGGCTACCATGCCCTGAAGGCTGTTTTCACAGCATCTTTGGCCTCCACTCACTCAATGCTGCCATCTATGGGGTCTCAGAGTCGGACACAACTGAAGCGACTTAGCAGCAGCAGCAGTACTCAATGTTAGTAGCACCCGACTGCTCCCCAAAACTGTGAAAACCAAAAACGTCTCCAAACATTTCCAGGTGATCTCTGCAGGGCCAAACTGCTCCAAGTGAGAACCAGTGGTCAAAAGGATTGGCCAAAAGGATAACTTATTATCCTCAACAATAAGTTAATCGTATGATACTAGTGGGCTTCCCTGAGGGCTCAGATGGTAAAGAATCCACCCACCAATGCAAGAGACACAAGTTTGATCTTTGGGTCAGGAAGATCCCCTGGAGGGGGAAATGGCAACCCACTCCAGTATTCTTGCCTGGAAGAGTCCATGGACAGAGAGGCCTGGCGGGCTACAGTCCACGGGGTTGCAAGAGTTGGATACAGCTGATACCAGTAGAAGCAGAACTGCTGCTAGTAATCTAGTAACAACAACTGGCATCTATCCAGGTTTACCGTGTATTTACTATAGCTTCACTTGTATTCTCATTGAGTTCTCAAAACAAGTCCATGAACCAGGTTTGATTATTATCCTTATTTTACAGATGCGGAGCCTGGGGTCCAGAGAAAGGAAGTCATTAGTTCACAGTCACCAAGCTAGTGAGTAGCTGGTTTAGGATTCAAAGGCTGCTCAGCAGTGGCTCCTCTGACTCAAGGTTGTCATGAGAACTGAAAGGTAAGATGCATGAGGAATCCCTCAGCATCCCTGTGCGGCGCCCAGCACAGCAAGCACTCACAGTGCACTGTGACCTCCATCTGATGCCCCATTGCAGGAGCGCCTGCACGAAATGCAACGTGATCTTGGTGTTTCCGCAGTTCCAAGAATCTTAGCTCCATTCCTCTAGCTGCTCCATGGTGGCGGAGTGTTCCAGCCAACCCACAGACTGCCCCGAAGTAATAAAGAAGAAAAAAGCCCCGCAATCCCTGATAACCCAACAAGACAACCTGTGCAGAGCTGACCACAATCTCCTTTTTGTTCCAGTTTTAAATATAAGTTCTGCATTTTAGTGGCAGTTAGCAAAAACTGCTTGCCAACTGCACTCAGTCACAATCAAAAGTTGAATTGGGAGTTAGATGCCAGTTTTATTCTCCTGCTAGATAAGGTAATAAGAAGTAATTATATACCTGCTTAGGACATGAGGGGGAAAAGGGGGGGCAATTAAAAACAGTTCTGAGAACTTTATGCTAGGCCTCAGATATCACACCTAACCTCAGAGAAGGCCTATAAGGCTTGTAGTATTATTACATCTAACAGATAAAAATGCTGAGGTGCAGAGAGAAAAAAGCAAATTTTCAAAGCTTATAAACCTAACAATTTTTAAATTTCACTTTAAATTCTTAAAAGTCCAAGTTCAGGGCTATGCCATCCTTTGCCACACCTTAAAACCTCTCTTAAGGTATAGAAAGTTCAAAGGCCAGTAAGACAGTGGTTTAGTTACTAAATGGTATATGACTCTTTGTGAGCCTATGGACTGTAGCCCGCCAGGTTCCTCTGTCCATGGGATTTCCCAGGCAAGAATACTGGAGTGGGTTGCCATTTCCTTCTCCAGGAGATCTTAATGAGATGATAAAATCATATACACATTTTAAAATCCTACTAAAAATACAGTAAAAAATCAAAACCTGTGCTTTGAGGAGTTCCACTAGAGTCAACCACGAAGGTTGAAAGTGAGTCTTCTAAAGAAAAAAATAAGTTGTAAGTCAATGAGGTGTAAATAGTTAATGAATTTATAATCAGAACATAAATAGTTTTGCTTTAATGTACTAACACCTCAGGGGGAAAAAATGTTCCACATATTAGCAGCCAGAGTATTGACAATCGATTTCTTTCAAATGCATTAACTTTATTTTAAGTCCTCGTCATTTTATTACAAATGGATAAGTAAAGATAGTTAAGCCATTTACAATGAAATATGCAACCTTACAGGGGAGAATATGCATTTGCAGTGGTCACCAGTGGTTTATAAATGCTCTGAGCAGTAAAATATCTGTAAATCATGGTCAAAGTATGCACCGCTATGCTATCCATTTGTACATTTGTTATTTCTATTTATTCCATATGCTTAAGAGGCACAAACCTCTAAACTAAAAAAAAAAAAAAAGAAATCATCGGGAATCTCTTTCAAGAATACACACTGGTTAGTATGAGGAAATATGGATTAGTTGTTGTTTAGTCCCTAAGTCGTGCCCAACCCTTTTGTGACCTTATTACAGCCTGCCAGGCTCCTCTGTTCATGAGATTTCCCAGGCAAGAATACAGGAGTTGGTTGCCATTTCCTTCTCCAGGGAATCTTCCTGACCCAGAGATAGAACCTGCATCTCCTGCATTGCAGGTGGATTCTTTACCACTGAGCCACCATGGGTCAATGGCTAAAATATGGGATTCTGGAAGTGAGTACAAGCATCTAAAGGCCACGCTTTGCGTAACTGGTCAAAAGTGAACTCTCTTCCATAAGGCATACTTCCATACCTCCTCTGATTTTCCCCTACACTGTTACTTTAGGCTTGGTTCAAACAGTCCTGATGTATTAATCTATAGACACTTTGTTGGGTTCCCCCAGAAGCAGACCCTGAGAGCAATATCTGTGTGTAAGTGTTATCTGGGAGGTGAACCTTAGAAACAGTGGCAAGCCAGTAGGGAAGGAAGCTCAGGAGGGACAGGAGCTAACAGGAAGTGTGTTGCCAGCCAAGTTGATAAGCCAGAGATTCATTCTACTAAAGCTTCTGGAAGCCAGAGCACAACATGCCCCATAAAGTTAAGCCACCCAGGAAGTGAGGAAGCTTGAGTATTCATACACTGATCCCCAACAGTCAGTGGTTAAGGGTTAGCTGTGCATGGGTAGAGGAGGGGAGCAAGAGTGGTAATCCAATGCCACTTCCAGCCTTTCCTGGGCATGGGCAGAGTGGAGTCTATTCGTCAGTGAGAGTCCTTAGGCCATGCTGCTGGTGTTCAGATGTCTGGAATCCATGTGTGAAATAGTAATCACCTAGGGATTGATCAAGAGGTGTGGGGCAATGGTAGCATCTTCTACGTGGCCAGTGTCCTCATGAAGAAAGAAGGGGAAATGTTGGCTTCCCAGAAGCAGTCAGCAATGCATCCTGGAGAAATGAAAAACCTCTGCATCTCTCAACATCTATGACTCTTCACTGACCAAGAGTCCAAATATCCTGTGAGCATCAAACTGTGGTGTAGACAAGAGTTGTCTGTAATACATATTCATATCCTGGGCACCATCCTGAGATCCTGGTTCAGGAAGTCTTGGATGAGACCAGAGAATCTCAGTGTTATATCCTCTATATACACACACACACACACACACACACACACACACACCATACATTCCTATCATAAGTGTTCCAAGAACCTGATGTAAACATCGTATGCTTAATCCAATAGCAGAATGACTTGTGAATGGGCTTGGAGGTGATGGGGGTGGTGAGGGGGAGGGAGAGGAGGTGGCAGTTCAACATTTTTTAAAAGATCTGAGGGCTTTGTGCATAGATATTTTCCTTCTCTTTGAAAACACGATTGCTTGCTGTGCTCTCAAACTCGCAGAAGGGAGGTAATTGTTAGGATTCTGAAGCTCTGATTATGCACCATGAATATATTAAAACCTACAGGTATTTTGCAGGGGACGCATGAGACCACTCAGGAAGTGCCATTCTGGAGTCTCTGAGGCCAGAAGTAGGGCAAAGAAAGAGTGATGTCACCTACTAGGGAGAATAAACAGATTAGGCTTCAGGAGGCTCCAGTTCTTGCTCCAGGCAGGCATCCTGAAGGCATCAAACCTTTGCTGAACCAGTTTCTTTACATCAAAGTCCTGCTTGATTCACAGGTATGAGGATAAAGCACAACCAGGTGAAAATGCATTGGCAGTTTGGAGTGGTGGACAAAGTGAGTGAGGTTCCATTATTCCTTTTTGGCAGGTCTCTTTTAGAGAGTATGGAGTGGCAGTAATCCCCAAATCTGTCAAGGAATGTTCTAGAGCTGGTATTTCTAAGAGACATTCTTTTATTAGTGGACAGAATGTTGGGGGGAGTAAAGCACAAACCACATGTACCTTTTATGAGAGCAGGTAGGGTTTTCTCACATCCCTCTCTATTTCAAGTTTAAAAAGTATTTCTCAGATGTCAGTAACCGTTAGTAGACAGACGAATGAAGGGGTAAGCAACTTGAGAGGCTGTCCACAAATAGGCCATCAGTCTATTTGATTTCTCCATCTCTTTTTGCTTTGACTCGTCTCCGTGTTCAAAATTTCCAAGACTAAGCTTGCTTGCCATTATTCCGTAAGGCAATTAAGCAACTTGGCAATAAAAGCAACCACATTTCTCTAGAGTAGTTCACAGAGAATACAGAACAGAACAGAACAGGACAGATGTTGAAGCAAAATGTAAGTACTTATGTGAACACACGTTTCCGTGCCAAGGCTAAATGCCCTGCCTTGCTTCCATCTTTCTCCATCAGTTAATCCCCACACCCATCCCACTCTGTCATCAAACATTCAAGGCTGTAAACACGCTGCAGCTCTCTCATGTTAACCCTCCTCTCTCAACTCCTCCTCACCTAATGCACTGCAAGTTTGGGGCTACCTTTCTCTATTGCCAAGCTTTCTGAAAGCAGTCCTTCAATCCCTTCCTTCTCCTACATCACTTCCTTTCTCCACCATCCAATGACTTCCTGTAATCTGCTATTTATGTTTCCATCATTCCACTGAAGCTATTGTCTTAGCACCTTCTTAACTGATGACCCTCCATGCCCACCACCAGGGTCATGTTCAGTCCATGGTCCTGGCTGCTGTCTCTTCATCATCTGATGTGTTGACAACCTCCTGGCAACTTTCTTCAGCTTCAGAAACACAACACTTCTGGCCATCTTCCCGCCTCTGCCTCACTGTCTGTTTTTCTGTCCACTCTGCCTAGACACCACCCTCCTTAAGCAATGATGTGTTGGCAGTCTCTCCGGCAGGCTCTTCAATCACTGGGTCAAGATGCTCTCCAACAAGTACAGACTTGAACATAATATTCTACTGAGCTAGTAACCCCAGCAGAAAGAAAGTAGCCTTTTTCCCCCCTCGGTTGTTCTCTGATGCTGGGAAAGACTGAAGGCAAAAGGAGAAGAGGGTGGTAGAAGATGAGACAGTTGGATGGCATCACCAACATAACAGACATGAGTTTGAGCAAACCCCGGGAGAGAGTGGAGGACAGGGAGGCCTGGCTGGCTACAGTCCATGGGGTCGCAGAGTCAGACATGACTGAGTGACTGAACAACAGTTCTATAAAAACTCCTGGAGTGGACCCCCAGTGCTCTGGATGGGATCAGATGTCCGTCAATGAACTGATCACAAAAGCAGTTGGATACAGCACTCTGGCTAGCCACATCTGTGGAATCAGAGTATGGGATCAATTCTACCTGAGCTCCTCAGTCTCAGAGTGGTGGACAGGTATTTCCCAGCAAAGCAAACTGGGGGGAGCTATCAACAGGGGCTGAACCATTAAATAACTGGATTGACTGTTGTTGTGTTGTGTAGTCAGTAAGTTGTGCCCCACTCTTTGCAACCCCATGAACAGCAGCCCGCCAGGCTCCTCTGTTCCTGGGGTTTCTCAGGCAAGAATGCTGGAGTGGGTTGCCCTTTCCTTCTCCAGGGGATCTTCCTGACCCAAGGATCAAACTCGCATCTCCTGTGTCTCCTGCATTGGCAGGCAGCTTCTTTATCGCTGAGCCACCAGGGAAGCCCAATTGAATCGGTAATGCAATGCAAATATTAACACATCACTTAATTAGTCAATGATCACATTGTGTCCCCATTACCAATAGGATAAAATTTAAATACCTTTGCTTGACTTGTTAAGACTTGCCGGGAACTGGCTCATGCCTGCCCTTCTAACCTTATCTGCCATGGAGTCTAATTTTACCCACAAAGACCTATACATTGTTCTTGAAATAGTCCGTTTTCTGTCACACCACTGCGTCTCCTTTTCTGGAGTGCAGAACTTCTACTTCACCACCCATTGAGCTGTATTTCTGTTTCAAGACCCAGCTCAAATGCCGTCATCCCTTGGAAAAGCCTACCCCACTTCTCCTGCCTGAATCAGTCACTCCTTTCCCAAGAAGTTGTGTAAATATCTCTATTTAATAGTGGTTCTCAACAGGGCCAGTGTTGTTCCCCCAGGGTATGTTTGGCAACGTCTAGTGATATTTTTGGTTGCTATCTCTGGATGGGGGGATTCTTCTGTCATCCAGTGGGTGGAGACTTTGGTGAGCAGGTGCAAACACGAAGAACCATCCAGCCCAAAATGCCGACAGCTGAAAACGCCTGCTTTATTGTAACACTTAATGTCCTGTGTTCCAATGATCGATTATATCTTTCCAAGTAGATCCTGAGCTTCTCGGGGGACAGGGACAGACATGATCTGATCTGTCAACACGCTCCCAGCACTGGCAGGTGCCTGGTCCCTAGCAGATGCTCACTAAACATTGGCAGGAAGACTGAGGAAGGGAATGAGTGTCCAGATGGGCTTAGGAAACAGGATCCAAGAAACTGAATTCCTGGAAGGCATGATGGTTCCTTAAATGGCGATTGTATTAGAAATTTTCAGTTGCAGGGCATGCTTCCTCCTCGCCTTGCAAAACAAATTTAATCCCAAAGTTCCTGAACTCAAAGTCACAGGAGTCTCCCTGCTAAACGAGCGCATCTATTCCTATCTGTGCCTCTCACATTAATTATTAAGAAAGGGTCTCCTGGCTTTGTGTAATTTCCAAAGACAGAAGAAATCACTTTTTGTTGTTGTTCAGTTGCTAAGTCGTCTCCGACTCATTGTGAACCCATGGACTGCTGCACACCAGGCTCCCCTGTCCTTCACCATCTCCTGGAATTTGCTGATTCCTGTCCATTGAGTTGGTGATGCCATCCAACCATCTCATCCTCTGCCGCCTATACTCCCACAAAAAGGTACACCCTTCTCACAGTACCGAAGAATATTTTTCAATGAAACGAAACTTCATGGCCCTTCACCCCACACCCAACCCTAGTTTAAAACAAGGCTACACGTGTGATGTCTTCATCTCTGCCCCTGCACGCTTGACTGAGGAACACACACATCAGGAGCTGGGTCCCCATGTAAGGGCTAACACGCTTCTCGGAAAGGACATTCAAATGTCAGATGGGATGATTTACACTGCATGTCAATAAAAAGAACTCTGAGGTTCAGCAAGTCAATAAAGCTTATTAGAACAATCTTAAGGCTGAGTATCAGTGTAGCCTGATGAAGACCTCTGAAATCAGACACTATCTCAAGGCAAGTGGCATTAAATAGACCATTCTGGAGGGAGAAATAAAATTAAAAGCGTCCATTATTTTGAGAGTTCATGTTAACTTAATAACACACAAGAAGCTTGAGGAATGTGTGTTTATATTCTCATAGTTAAAAACCTTCTGGACATTCATTTGTTTAAGCTCCCATAGATTGAAAGGCTCCAATATGCCAGGCACTAGATCAGGCAGATCACACATTAATTTTTATTTACCAACACCTCTGTACTACTTTCTGTGTACTAGTAGAGAGAGAGCGTGCATGCTCAGTTGTGTTTGACTCTTTGTGACCCCATGGACTATAGCCCACCAGGCTCTTCTGTCTATGGGATTTCCCAGGCAAGAATACTGAAGTGGGTTGCATTCCCTTCTCCAGGTGATTTTCACAACCCCCCATGGACTGAACCGCATTGGTAGGCAGATTCTTTATCACCTGTGCCACCTGGGAATCCCCAGACAGTCTCCTAAATCTTTCCCAATATTAATTCTTTTAGTCCTCATTATAGCCCTATGAAATAGGTATAACATTATTATTCCCATTTTGCAGATAAGGAAACTGAGTCTGAGAGAAGCTAAGTGAGATGCCCAAGGTGACCCAGCTGGTCAGCAACAGAAGGAGCCTTCATGCAAAGCCAGGCAGTCAGGCTCCAGAGTCAATGTTCCCAACCACTGTGCAGGTAGGCCTTGTAAGTGTCACCTCAAATCTTCTCAATCAACTCTTGACCCACATTTTGTTCTGCCTGATATTCCAAAATTAACATTTTACTTAGCTGCGAGTGTTTCAAAATCAAGAGACTTCACACAAAAGCTGGATTTCTGGATTCTCTTGACAAATCAAAATGCCTATTTTCTGGCACAGCCTCACTGTGAATGAAAGAGGCGGTCTCAGGTGGGGCACTGACACACCACGCTCATTGGAGACCCTTGCCCGGCCCCCTGAGGTCTGACTTGGAGACCCTGGCCTACCTGTCTCACAGATGAAGATGCGGAGCCCGAGAGAGGGTGAGGAACTTGGCCAAGGCCCAGATCTAGTGAATAGCAGAGGCTAGATTTGAACTTGGCAGGGTCCCAACGGAAAAGACATTGTACTCTGGAACCAAGGCAATTCAGAGGGACATCCTTTTATTAAAAAAAAAAAAAAAAGGACTGGTAAAAAAGGCGTGACAGGTGTAGAACGATAACCCTAGGCTTAAAGTATCACCGAAGCCGTCCTTATCCTTAGGAACTAGGAGTGAGGGGAGGGAGGTGAGGGCAGAACTGGGCAGGTGCTGTGAGAGAAGGGATGGCCACCTGCAGGGGAGGAGCACAGGGTACCTCAAGGGAAGGGAGTCAGCGGAACCAATGCCTTGACCTTCTTCCTGTCCTTCCCTTCTAGTCAGGACGCCCCCAAATGTTATCATTCAGTCACTAAGTCGTGTCTGACTCTGAGACCCCATGGACTGCAGAAGGCCACTATCTCCTGGAGCTTGCTCAAACTCATGTCCATTGAGTCAGTGATGCCATCCAACCATCTCATCCTCTGCCGTCCCCTTCTCCTCCTGCCCTCAATGGTTCCCAGCATCAAGGTCTTTTCCAGTGAGCTGGCTCTTCTCATCAGGTGGCCAAAGTATTGCAGCTTCAGCATCAGTCTTTCCAATGAATATTCAGGGTTGTTTTTCCTTTAGGATGGACTGGTTTGATCTCCTTGCTGTCCAGGGGGCTCTCAAGAGTCTTCTCCATGGCTTGGCCCCTAATGGCCAAATCCAAAAGTCTAGCTAAAGGCCCGGATCTTGTAGGGCAGAGCAGGACAGGGAGGATGCAGAGAGCATACAAGAGGAAGGCAGGCACCCAGCACACTTCTGCTGGCTCCCGAGCCCCAAGCTTTCCCACTTCACCGCACTGTGCTGACCCACTCAGCCCGTGTGCTACGCTAACAATACTAAGAGCCTGTTGTTGCTCAGTTGCCAAGTCATGTCCAGCTCTTCATGACCCCATGGATTAAAATCACAGCAAACGCAAATCTGGTGTTCAAGACACCCTGACCACTCTTCCGGGAACTTTACACAGATTGAATCACTTTGTTAAGTGCCTGTTATGCCCAAGGCGTGGAACCCTTTCTGAACAGGGAAGAAGGGAGAAGCAGAGTGACAGTGATCTCAGAGATGCTTTTTTTTTTTTTTCTGATGAGGTCAGTTTATGCTATCACAGCACATCCTGCTTCAGCCTTGCATTCAAACCCATGGGCAAAGAAGACTTCCTGTTCTAAAAACAAAGAAGCCAAAATACAATGAAAATGCAAAGGTGCAGTCCATGCTGAATATGAGTCCTGTTAACTAATGAAACTATAGTGATGTCTTCCTCTGTTTCCTGTATCAAAACTCATTTCTCCCATGTACCACTCCCTGAGCTCCTAATGCTAACCTAGGATGAAAAAGAAATACATAAAGGACTCAGCATTTGACAGTGGCTTAAGAGCTATAGAACCTTCGTCCTTAAAGGGAAATTTTCTAATCTTACAGTAAATATGGGGGCAAAGAACTGGGAGGTTGAGGAAGGACAGGGATTCTGGATCCCTTTGGATATCTTATTTAGTATAGGGCAATATTGCCCGGGTGGCTCAGACAGGAAAGAATCTGCCTGCAAAGTGTGAGACCCGGGTTCAATCCCTGGGTCAGGAAGATCCCCTGGAGAAGGGAATGGCTAATATTCTTGCCTGGAGAATCCAATGGACAGAGGACCCTGGTCAGCTACAGTCCATGGGTTGCAAAGAGTCGGACACAACTGAGTGACTTAACACACTAAGACTTAATATCTCCCAAACCTCAGTCATCCGTGTGCCAGCCTCAGGGTTTTTGCCATATTTTTATCAGCTTCCCTATGACATATTTTTTCTTAAAGTCTGCAATTTTTAAATTTAAATTAGTGTGTTTTTAATTATCCTAAATTAAATGCTAGTGTGTTGCACTATCAGTTCAGTTCAGTTCAGTCGCTCAGTCGTGTCTGACTCTTTGCGACCCCATGAATCACAGCATGCCAGACCTCCCTGTCCATCACCAACTCCCGGAGTTCACTCAGACTCGTGTCCATTGAGCCAGTGATGCCATCCAGCCATCTCATCCTCTGTCGTCCCCTTCTCCTCCTGCCCCCAACCCCTCCCAGCATCAGAGTCTTTTCCAATGAGTCAACCCTTCGCATGAGGTGGCCAAAGTACTGGAGTTTCAGCTTTAGCATCATTCCTTCCAAAGAAATCCCAGGGCTGATCTCCTTCAGAATGGACTGGTTGGATCTCCTTGCACTATAGATCTAAGCAAATACATAACCACTAAAATGATAACCACTAATAATAATCTCACCTGTGTAATATTTAACCCCCCAACTCCTGGTGTATTTTCAATAACACAAACATGCCTACCTCGGGAAATGTCAGTGAAGGTGTTAAGAGTGTGTACTCCAGAATCAGATAAAACTGGGTTCAAGTCCCAGTTAAATCACTCATGAGGGTTTTCCTTATAGTTTGCCAAGAATTAAATAATGTGTAGGGTACTTAATACCATGCCTGGCCCATGGAAGGTACTCAGAGTTCCACATGCCACACCTAGCCGGTTTCTAGCTTACCTAGACCCTGGTGGGTATATACCACTAACACTTAGCTAAAACTTCCTCATGAGAGAAAGGTGACAATCCAGAAACAATACCTTGTTAAGGAGTCTCAGAATCCCAGGTCCACCCAGAAGCTGGAGAGCTCCAGATTTCCACGTGGCCCAGGATAGGGTTTTCATAATGTGCAAAGATGTTCTCCAGTTAATTGCTGCCATTGGCCAGGAAGAATCTACCTATAATTTCTGTGAAGAGGAACAGAGACTAGGAGATTTCACTTAACACTGACAAATTTATTCATGCCTCTATCTACCACCCATCATCCATCTGTTCATCTATCCATCCACCTGTCTGTTCATTCAACAAATCTTTGAGTCACTCCATTTCTCAGCATGGTCCTAGGAGCTGGATATATACTACTGAACCAGAGTAAAACAAATGCAGTTCTTACCCTCACAGAGCTCATAAGATTGTGGAAGACAGACACACACATTCTCAGGATCCACTTTTTATACTCCCTAGATTTCCTGAAGGAAATCAGTCCTGAGTGTTCATTGGAAGGACTGATGCTGAAGCTGAAGCTCCAATACTTTGGCCACCTGATGCGAAGAACTGACTCATTGGAACAGACCCTGATGCTGGGAAAGACTGAAGGTAGGAGAAGAGGGTGACAGAGGATGAGATGGTTGGATGGCATCACCGACTCGATGGACATGAGTTTGAGCAAGCTCCGGGAGTTGGTGATGGACAGGGAAGCCTGGCGTGCTGCAGTCCACGGGGTCGCAAAGAGTTGGACATGACTGAGAGACTGAAGTGAGATTTGTTCGGCCCCACCTGTCTCCCAGGACGTGGCCCTTTCCTAAAGGAAAGTCAGTTCTCACTGCAATGCCTTGTCTTCTGATGGCCTCTGGCTGCTCCCAGCTCCTCTGGGTGAGGGTTGCTTTGGAATTCCTCATGCCTGCTGTGATTTCAGAACCCAAGTCCAGCCCAACCGGATGCTTGAAGGCTAGGCTTCCTGCCACTACTCAGAAGCATCACATGACAAGGTATGGGGTCTGGCCTCCTCAAAGGGCTGCCCTAACTTCTGAGTTAATTCCCCCACAGAGGAAATCTGACCAATTGAAGGAGATGGAAAGACGACCACAGACATATCCTTCTCCATTCCAACAAATGTTCCCTATGCAGCCGACCAGGAAGACCTCCCGTGTGATGGAGCAGCCCACTGTGGCTTTTTAAAAAGCCGGCATCAGCTCAGGAACACACAATTTTGTATATGTTTGTCTTCCTTTTCCCGTTTCACTTCCTTCTTCCTTCATTCACGCTGCCCTGGTATTGCACCTTTTGACAAAACCTTAGCAGGCTAAGTGTCATCTCAGGGTCTATGTTCAAGGAAACTTGAACTTAAAACCAATCAAATAACCATACAAATAAGTAAATATTTACAAGCTGCTATGAGCTCTTTCAATGGGGAAGTGTTTGACCTGGTCTGAGAGTAGAGAAAGTTCCAGTCACCGAGGCAATGTTTGATAGAAAAAGAAGCAAACTTATATTAGGTTGGAGAAGAGGCGTGAAGGAGAATTCCAGGCAATTGGAAAGGCAAATTCAAAGGCCCTGTGGTAGAGACAATATAGGCAGGAAGAGTTGAGTAAACAGTGGAAAACAGTACAGGCAGGATGCTAGACAGAAATACCAGGGAGTGCAGACCATTCAGAATGTGCATCTGACTAATGAGTTGCCAATGATTCCTGAACTTCCTTCTTCACTTGAAGAACTCAGTCATGCTCCTTGAACAAAGGTCTAAGACAGCCTGTGATTGATGAGGAGGTCAGATGATTCAGGATAAGTGTCTTCCACAAAATGCTGCTCACAGGGGTCTTCTGGACCAGGAAATGCATACATGCCAATGTCTTCCACAGAGAGATGTTTCATGGATCATAAAAATCAGGAAAAAAAAAAAAAACCCTGTGACATCAAGGGGATGTCAGTTTGAAGTAGTCAAAATCTAACTGCAATACGACACACACATTTTTATATAATTGTACCATCTAGCACCAGGGCTTCCCTGGTGACTCAAATGGTCAAGAATGTGCTTGCAGCACAGGAGACTGGGGTTTGAGCCCTGGATCAGGAAGATCCCCTGGGGAAGAAAATGGCAATCCACTCCAGTGTCCTGGAGAATTCCATGGACAGAGGAGCCTGGCAGGTTACAGTCCACTGAGTTTCAAAGAGTCAGACACAACCGAGGGACTAAACAACACAGGTACCAAGCGAGACACTGACGGATGAGAAGGAGTAAGTGAAAAATACCACTGGCGTGTTAATTATGGACAATCAGATATTTGACAAAGTTCTCCAGAGGAGCAAACAGAAAGGTCATCTTGGATAAGAAGACAGCATCTTTGCACTTCGGGCACAAGAGAGATGCCAGGGAGTCTCACCACCCCCAGGACAGAAGTGTGGAGTGGGGTGAGACAGGCAGCCCTGGGCCCTCCCCTTCACTTTCTTTCAGTGAAAACCTGTCAGCTTTCATCTGTTTTACATGTTGGGTATCCATGTACATTCCACTCAAAGAAGGAGAACTCTGCCACCTTGTTGAAAAGATACCAGCCTGGATACTTACATAGAAGCCCAAACCCCTACGATGTATATCTGCTTGTGTAGACCCCCTGACAAGCCTTGCCCCTACCCAATACCTGATTTATACTATGATTTGCTTTTAATGATTCTTCACTTTCTTTCTTTCTTTTTTAAATATAGGCAACACATATGTAAATGTCAGTGTCTCAGTCGTGTCCAACTCTTTGTGACCCCATGGACTGCAGCTCGGCAGGCTCCTCTATCCATGGGATTCTCCAGGCAAGAATATTGGAGTGGGTTGCCATGCCTTCCTCCAGGGGACCTTCCCAACCCAGGGGTCAAACCAGGGTTTTCCCACATTGCGGGCAGATTCTTTACCATGTGAACCATCAGGGAAGCCCCAAGAATACTAGACTGGGTTGCCAGTCTCTAGGGGATCTTCCCAACCCAGGGATTGAACCTGGGTCTCCTGCATTGCAGGCGGCTTCTTTACCAACTGAGCCACCGTGCATTTTCCTCAGAATAGAAGAAAAGTGAGTTGAGACTATAGCATTTCTGCAGGGACTTTGGAATTTTATAGGGAATGAAAACTCACACACCCACCAACGCAGCTCAGAAGCAATGGCTGGGAGTAGCCAGGGAGGCACCAAGTATGGAGGAAAACCCATTCTAAGCACCAATGTTTTTTTCATAAATGGGAATAAAAACCCAATATTGTCAAATGTTCCCATTTCTCAAGAGAAGCCATCATTCGGATTTCATATCAAATATTCTAAACTTTTAAAACTTAGTAAATGATTCGCAGTGAGCAAAAATAGGAACACTAAACTAAATTAAGAGGCAACAACATGAAACACATAAGAACTGAACCAAACAGGTTCCCGCTTCGAATTGGATGCTCTGGCACACTGCCTTACATGTAAGGGAACATTTGATGAGGACGAGGTTCATTCTGCTCTTGGGTGGGTTGCCTTGGGGTGAAAGTAGAAACCATTTCTCTTCCATCTTTACAAATGAAATCAATATTTTTGTTTTCCTTGGCAGAATTCATTTATCATCTGGGAGCTAGGAGAAATGATGTGAATATCCAGTCAGTCTAGAGATTTGGTGACAGTACCTAGAAGAAACGTATCAGGTAAAATTGCAGGCAGGAGCCTCTTTGCCTGCTATAGTCATGAGAGCCCCATAATGGTGTCCCAGAGCTGGGCATTTGACTAGCCTCTGGGGTTCTTGTTGTTGTTATCATTTTTAAAAATTATATCACCAATTCAATCGTGTGGCTGCAAACTCACATGAGGTTCTCAGATTCAGGTGGACACCAAAGCACACAGCCCTAGAAAACAGAGTAAGATGCAATAATCCATTGACTAAGTCTCCACGGTCCCAATGCAGGGCGCCTGGGTTGGATCCCTGGTCAGGGAACTAGATCCCACATGCTGCAACTAAGAGCTCACATGCCGCAACTAACATCCTGCATGAAGCAACCATAACCTGGCTCAATCAGATATATATATTTGCTCAGCCCAGCATGACTGTGTGGAATATATATATACACTATTCCGTGCGGTCACGCTGAGCTGGATGCCTTGTTTGCCTGGAGGGTGCCAGGCTCCACCAGCCTCCACTGTGCTCTGTGCCCAGGTAGGAGGCTGATCTGGACAAACTAAGGTTTCCAGGCGAGTCTGGTCAGTGGGGAGTGTCAGCAGGGGAAGAGGGGAGATGGGGAGACAGGGAGGAAGGGAGGAGGGAAAGATGTTTACTCCCCAGACTCTCTCCCTGCAGGGTAGCTGCAAACCAGCTTCACCCACAATTAAATCCCAGGGTTCTGGCTGCCCAAAGACCCACAGACTGCTCCGTCTCCAGCAGCTTCAATCCTGGAGAGGCTGCCTGTGTGCTCTGTCCACTCTCTGCGATCCCATGGACTGTAACCCGCCAGGCTTCTCTGTCCTTGAATTCTCCAGGCAAGAATACTGGAGTGGGTTGCCATTTCCTGCTCCAGGGGATCTTCCTGACCCAGGGTCTGAACCCTTGTCTCCTGCATCACCTACATTCAGATTCTTTACCGCTGTGCCACCTGGGAAGATGGTCTATTTCCAGCGTGAAATGAGAATATCTCCTGCCATATCAATAAACTAGAAATGTCACGGCCATCAGCGATGTCTGGCCTCCAAGTGTGAAGGAGGGCTCCCAAAACTTCCATCCGCCAGAGGCCACTGCCCTCCGCCACGGTGATTGCTGAGGAGCTGGGGGAATGCAAGAAGTAAAGTGGACTAGCAAACAGGATTGGCCCCAGACAGCCGAGGTGCATCTGAAAGGAATGAGTCCAGGGAGACCAGAGGCTTGCATCTTCACATACACAGAATGCTACATTCCTTACCCTGATAGCTGATCTTTGATGTTCTGACTTCCCTTCCTGCCTCCCAGGAGCAGTTTTCTCAGAGCTACTGAGATGCTGTCCCCTGGGCTAAACATTCCCACCAAATAAAATAACTCTCTCCTTTTCAGGTTGTCAGCACTTGTGATTTCCCCACACCCTAGCCATGCTTTGGTCAACAGCCCCTCAATTAAATTACCCAATTTGAGTGCGCCACGAAAACCAAATCCCCAAAAACTGAGTTCCTCCGCTGAGTTCATGACTCACCTCTCTATCCAAAATGCTAAGCAACCCCTTTCTTGTGCAACACCTGTTCCCTCAAGACTGAGGAGAAAAGGAGGGACTCAGACCCTGTGGCGCCCTCCCAAGCACAAGAGCTGTTCCTTGTCCCCCATTTCTTATTTTGGGGAACAAGGTTTCAGCCTCCTTGACTGTCCCAGAGTTCCAAAGGGCAGATTCAAAGTCACTGATTAGAGGAGGTGGGAAGGCAGAAAGAGGGGAAAGCCATCAGGAAACAGTAATGCCCTGGACGGCATGGTCCGGCTCCTCTTGGGGTATTTGCAAAGCAAACTGATACAGATCTCTGAGTTCTGCTTTGGGGTGGAGGGGCCCCCACCCAGGTGGAGGAAGGTGACTTCTGGCTGAGCTCGAGCACAATGAGCCTAGACTGGCTATCATCAGAAGGTTGATGATGGAGATTCCTGAATCACCACCCTGTTACCCCTACTCCGCCACCAACAATCAGAGGAAGGCCATGTGCTGCAGACCACCACCCCCTCAAGTTTGGCCTATAAAAACTCTTTCCCAAAACCATCTGGGAGTTGGTGTTTTTTGAGTGTGGGCCACCTGTTCTCTTTGCTTTGCCCTCCAACAAACCAATCTCCACTCCAAACTCTATCACGTTTCAGTTTGCTTGGCCTCACTGTGTCAGGCACACCAACTTGAGTTTGACCACACATCCAGTTTTCTGCTGGGAACCTCATCCCTACACACACCAAAATTCACTGCTCACTGAGAGCAAGAAAAAAAAAATTTTATGCATATATGTGTGTGTTAGTCACTCAGTCATGTCTGATTCTTTGTGACCCCATGGACTGTAGCCTGCCAGGCTTCTCTATTCATGGAATATTCCAGGTAAGAATACTGGAGTGGGTAGCCATTCCCTTCTCCAGGGGATCCTCCCTACCCAGGGATCGAACCCAGGTCTCCTGCATTGCAGGCGGATTCTTTACCATCTGAGCCAGCAGGGAAGCTCCATCTGGTGGGGTCTGTACACTTTGGTAAATGCCCATGCAGGATGCAGAGAAAAGTCCCCGCCTGCAGAGATCCCGGAGGCCTCACACAGACGACCATTTCTGTAGTACAGCGTCTCTTCCCTGATAACACAGTCGCCGGACTGAGCCAGCTCCCACGCTACTTCCTTCTTGCTGTGATGCTGCCTGCGTCAGGGCGATGGAAGAGTCCAAGACCTCCTCTTCTAGCCTAGCCACCGAGGTTGAACAGAATCTATGCTTATGGAAGCCTGGAGCATCTGAGAGTTCTGACTCACCTCCTATGTCCGAGAATTCAATTCTCAAGTCAAGGCTCCAGGGCGACAGTAAAAGAAATGTTTGCATATTGAGGTACGGGGAGTCATTCTGACTTATCCATGAATTAACTTGAATTTTAAGCGAACTAGGACAGCCTATCTGTGGCCAATCAGACAAAGACTGCACACTGCTTTAACTACTAAAGAGAAGGGCACATTGACCGGAAGTAAAGAATATCCTGTTGAAAAATAAAGATGAAATCTCTCCCTCCCTGGGACACCAATGCCAGTCCTCCTCTGATCATAAGACTCCATTCTCGGGTGCCGAGGCCATACTGACTCGCTGCGTCCCTGCTGATCTGCCCCTGAAGGAACGGATCCCTGACTCGTTTGATGTTCTTTGTTCTGACAAGACATAAAACTGCTGAAAACTCTGCTTCTCCGGAGCAGCTCTTCAGAGTTATTTGAGAAGCTGCATCTCCTGGGTTATAGTCTTCAGTTCGTCTCAAATAAAACTCTTTCCCGTCTCTGTTATAGATTGTTTATCGATTCTTTTCATCGACACACAGAAAGGTTTGTCTCTCTCCCCCTCACATGTCTGCATTTCCTCCTTCGTGTATTATTACATAATAATCATTGTGCTACAGATTTTATCTCTTTTTTCTAAATTCCGCCTCAAAAATTTTCATGAAAGCAGGTATTATGAACTTTTGGGAGGACTCTAAAATTGATGGAGGGCAATTTATCTCAACATAACAAAATCTTGAACATGTACTTGTCTTTCCACAAAGGTATTTCTTCTAAGATGATCTGTGGATCTGGGCTCTAAGACATCTGTGCAAACATGTTTAACAGTTTTCAATTGGAAAAACAAGGAAACAACATAAGATGCCCTCCCATAAAATATTGGTTAAATAAAGTGTGGAATACTGCACAGCCAATAAAAATAATGGTGTAAAGACTATTTGCTGATGTAGAAAGATGTTTTTGAAACATTGTTGAATTTTCAGAGCAGGTTATAGTGTGCTGCATGCATCTATGATCCAGTTTCTGTAAACAGAATATATAAAGGTGGAGATGTACAAAAATGTCCCGTGAAGACAGGACTATGTTTGGAACTCACATAAGATCAACCAGTGGTTGTGGAAAGGAGGGCAATCCTTGTCCCTCCCCTCCATCCCGACTCACAGTCAGTGAGAGCAGAGAGGAGTCGAGAGCTGGGGCTTTGGGCTCCTGCATCTGTGGATTCAACTACGCTCGGGGCAGGTGGATGTGTTCTTGCCATTGAATACAAGATGTGGAAACTGACCACTCCATGCTTAAATAGTCTTTGCATTCCCATGATGCACCCAGCACTCTGCTAGGTCCTGAAACATAGTAGTGAATAAAATATAGCCATGCCCACACGGAGCTTGTGGTCTACAGGAGGGATCAGCACACTCCTCTGCCCAAGGGCCAGATTCAGCCTGCCACTTGCTTTTGTCAATAAAGTTTTGTTGAAACACTGTCATGTCCATTTGTGTACATATTATCTATGACTGTCTTCTCACTCCCCCTAGAGAAGGAAATGGAAACCCACTCTAGTATCCTTGCATGGGAAATCCAATGGACAGAGGAGCCTGGCAGGCTACGGTCCACGCAATGGCAAACAGTCAGACACAATTGAGCAACTAATCAACAACATTTAACAGGGCAGAGTTAAGTCATTGTGACAGAGACTGAACAGCCTACAAAGCCAAAAGTATTTACTCTCAGAAATCCGTTTATCCGTTCTCAGGGGTGCCAACCCCTGGCCTAGAAACTTGCTACTAAACTTGAGGTACCTGGGCTAGGTGCATCAGCAAAAATCTCAGTTCATCCAAGACTTTAAGAGCTGGAGTCTGCCTGTTGAGCTACACTCATTATAATTAAAGAAACACTAACTAGAAGGTCCAAGCCCCCATCATTCTGCTCCTGTTTCGCATATTTAAATACTTGGGTAGGCACAGTTCCCAAGTGAGAAAAAGACTCCTGAAGAGGTACTTTCAGGAGAATTTTCCTGCCAGAGCCAACCTCCCAGCATCAGTACTTCAGAGGAGGCCACCCAAGTCCTGACTCTTCCACCCAATAGGGTCTGCTTCGCTCAGTAAGAATGAACCCACATCATCGGCCCAGACTTACCTATCCTATATTAATTATAGGCACAGCATTGAGCTTAAACGAACCATTCGGCCGTATGAGCGGCAATATTCGAGCCATCAATTTTATGACACTGCTCAGGAAAATGCAGTGATACATCATCCCACCCCAAATACAAAGGTCAAATGATATTAATTAATGCGGCGACACAACTCGCTGCAGCTAAATGGGTATTCTTGATTATGGCTCCTTGATTGAGAACTAATGCCTCATTAATCTTAAACATATCAACCGGAGGACATCGGCGAAGTCAAATAGAATAATGGCCAACATTCCAATGAACACAGCCTCATGCTCGCTGGGTAAGAAGCAAATCCTAGAGACGTGGTTGTGTCTTCTGCCTCCTTCACCCACATGGATGTACTGAGAGCTTTGTAAAGAAATAGGCTTGAAACCAGTCTCTGAAACCTGGGCGTGTGTGTGTCTAGATCTCTCTCTCTCACATGCACACAGCATTTTCAGATAGGCAGGCAGGCAGGAATTTTCTCTTGAGGTTTTCACTTACATGTTACAGTAGGAAAAGAGAAATCGATGGGCTTACATGGCTGCAAGCCCAGAGAGGAACCTTCCCTCTGAGGTCCCTGTATCCATATACTTCTGCTTATTTATCACAGGTAAGTGGTCAGGGGAAGGAACCCAGGGGACAGGAAGTCTCTGGGTCAGCGTTGCGGGCATGGCATGCTCTGTATCCATTTCAGTTTAGGCAGGTCGGTCCTCATGGTTCTGAGACTGGTTGGGGGCAGGAGAAAGGGGAACACAGCTCAAGCCCAGAGCCCCTGATGGAACAGCCGTGTCCTCACCCTGACGCAGGCCAGCAGACATCTGCTGCTCACTCTAGTCTCCACAGTGCCTCCTGACAGTGAGTTTTAATTCCTCATTGAACTTCTAGAGAAATGACAGTGAACCATCCCCCTCACACATACACACACACACACAGGCATGTGCAGGGAGAGCTCGGTGATTTACACTAATTGCAGGAAGGTCATTTGTAAAGCTTCAAGGTAGGGGTTGCTGTCCAAAGGAATTCAGGCTTCTCCGTTTTCATGGCACATGGTACTTAGCAATGGTGACGAAAGGGTTACCCATTAGTGATCTCACTTTAATGAATAGATAAAATTTGAGTCAATTACAGAAGTAGCTTTTGTCGAAGAGAGTTGCCTAAGCAATGTTAACCTCTTTTTTTCCCCCTCTGTCACAAACCATGTTGCAGCTGCCTCCTTTTCATATAAACAGAGCCTTCTAAAGAACATGAAACTCTTTGTTCTTTGAAGAAGGAAGTTATTCTCCTTGTATCTCTCTTTTTTTTTTTTTAAAAAAGGGTTTTTAATGTTTTGTGTCAAGGTAAATTCAACCTGATCCCATTCCTAAAGATTGCAACTGGGTGGAGGATTTCTACAGTTCATCTCTCTGTGTATTTAAGCTCAACACTAAACTCTTACTGTGCAGAATATATACTTTGTGGGCAATTTATTTTTTTCCTTTTTTTTTTTTGAATCTCAGTAATTTTTACTCTCCACTTGATTCATGCCAGCAGGAATATGGTTGGCAATTCATGTTGACATGTGTTCAAATTTTAAAGGTTATGACAATAATGATTGTTGCTTTTAAATGTCTTCCACATCTCAGATGCTGGAGTTTGACAAACATCATATCAAATTTCCCAAACCTGCCCTGAGATGGGAACTAGGGCTCCAAGAGGCTAAGAGCCTTATTTACCCAAAGCAACAGTGTTGATTACCGGCAGGACTTTAAGGGTTTCCCTGGTGGCTCAGACAATAATCTGCCTACAATGAGGGAGACCCACATTCAATCCCTGGGTCAGGAAGATCCCCTGGAGGAGGGCATGTCAAGCCAGTCCAGTATTCTTGCCTGGACAAGCCCGTGGACAGAGGAGTCTGGGGGGCTACAGTCTATGGGGTTGCAAAGAGTCAGAGAAAGCTAACACTTTCACTTTTCATCCAGGTCCTAAGGCACACTTATCTCTCAGAGCACACTTCCCCATAGAAGTTACCAGAACAACAAAAAAAAGAAAACTCAGAAACTACATAATAATTTCCCAAACCAAAGAGCATCACCTTTGAGAGGAGAGAGGTTCACGTCATTTAGATGCTCCTCCAAGGGCACTGAGCGTAGAACTCCCAACTCCTGTTGGGCTATTCTGCACATTCCTTATCAATAAATAATACTTCACAAAGGTCCCCAGAGATATTAACCCAAACAAACTAGAAGCTAATTGCCATTTTCCAGCACGGAGCTGCAATGATGATCATTCTTTAGCTCTTTCCACACGCTGCAGTCTCCAGCTCACTGCTCTGCTCTCTGACTTGGAGCTGCAGCTCCTCAGTGGTCAGGAGAGTGACACAGTCAGACCAGAGACATCTAGATGCAGGTCTGCCTGCTGACCGTGAGGTCCTGAGCTAGCGCCTCGGCGAAAGTGAAAAGGGTTAGCCGCCCGGTCGTGTCCAACTCTTTGTGACCCCATGGATGGTAGCCCGCCAGACTCCTTTGTCCGTGGGATTTCCCAGGGAAGAATACTGGAGTGGGTTGCCATTCCCTCCTCCAGGGATCTTCCTGATCCAGGGATCGAACCTGAGTCTCCTGCTTTGCAGGTGGATTCTTTACTGTCTGAGCCACCGGGGAAGCCTCTGTAAGTTGGAGATATTAAAATTAACCATGAAAGGTCGTTTCAGAGTCAGTTTGATAATCTTCGTTGGAAAAGACTCTGACGCTGGGAAAGATTGAGGGTAGGAGGAGAAGGCGGTGATAGAGGAAGAAGTGGTTGGATGGCATCATCAACTCGATGGAGATGAGTTTGAACGAACTCTAGGAGATAGTGAAGGCAGGGAAGCCTGGCACGCTGCACTCCCTGGGGTTGCAAAGACACGACTGAGCGACTGAACAACAATAATTCACTGTAGTGTAACCCTACCATCAGGCCTCAGATGGTTCAAGATCAGCAATGGGGAGGGGGCTCAAGAAAGCAGAGAATGCTTTCAAAATCAACTCAGTTTCTTCTTTTTGTCTCATGAAAACCCTCATGGAAGGCACACCCCCAAACAGGACTTATTTTACCAGCGCCCCCACCACTCCCACTTCCCTCAGATATATTACAACTATTTCCAGGCATCTCTTTCCCAAAAGCTGCAGCCTGTGTGCTCTTAATCCTTTCCTTCTGTTTCTGCAGCCTAGAAAACCAGCCTGGCTGAAGAAGCAACCTGCTGGGAGAGCAAGGAAAGGGAAGACACAGACTAGGTCAAGCCAGAATCCAGTTACTGGGAGTAAGAAGCCTGGGGATCCTCAAATGTCATTAAGTTTGGTGAGAGCATAAATTGAAACACTCTGGCCAGTGCCCTGCCCACGGTGTGCTATGGTTGTGGATCAAGGTCAGCTGGCTGCTTTGAGTGAGGGCCAGTGGAAAGCGTCCCACAAGCTGGTCTGGGGGAGATTCACCAAGGAAGGTACTCCACATTCTACCATCTTCCTGTGGGTTCAGCCCTGGCTCATCCTAGGCGGGGCTTCCCCACCTAGGTAAAGAATTGGCATGCCATTGCAGGAAATGCAGAAAATGTGGGTTCAATCATGGCCTGAGAAGATCCCCTAGAGGAGGAAATAGCAGCCCACTCCAGTATTCTGGCCTGGGAAATCCCATGGATAGAGGAGCCTGGTGGGCTACAGTCCATGGGGTCGCAAAGGATCAGACACGACTGAGCAAGCATGCACACACACACATCCCAGGTGGCTCTGCCTGTTCTAAAGCAGGGGTGTTGGGTATGGGTGTTGGGGGACCACCCTCCCTTCTCATAGTGTTCTGTTCCATGGGTGCCAGCTCTGTAGGGATGACTTACTTACTGTAGGGTCACTGTCGCGAAGGCGCAAGTCAGTGAGTCTGGAGCAACATGAGTGCATGAGGTCACCTTCCTCACAAGTGAGAACTTACGCTCAGCTCTGGAGGCCACTGCCTTCTAAGGGTGGGTGGTGGAGAAGAGCAGAAATGAATGAGAACTGTCTTCTTACCCACGTTCCCCATCTTGCTGGCACCCACCTGAAGTCGGTGAACCTGCACTGAGCCAGAAGCCCACGGTCTCACTTTCTCATCCCCACTCTCATCTCATGCAGCGACTAACTCTGAACAAACCTTTAATGCTGTCTCTTCTCTACAATGTTCAACATCCAGCATTTGATAAGCATCATTTAATGCTGAATTCTTCATAATAGTCTCTCATTTCATAGGGGGAAAATGCTTTAAGTTTTTGTCTTCCCTTTTAAAGGAAAGCAAAGCTCAGATAGGGTAAGAAACTCACCCAAGCTCACACAGTGGGTTGGTGGCAGCAGTCAGGGGATAGTCTCTGTACTCTACTATGCCCTCCAGTAGAGTAGAGTGCCCTCGGTACTCTACTATTACCCACCAAAGAGGAGCATTAGATAATTTCTAAGCCTCTCTGAGCTCTGACTATGCATCTGAGTTTTATCTAACACACTTGTGAGAAGACAGAGCAAGGAAATCTGTTTTAATCACTCAGACTGCAGAAGTAACAGGGTGGCACCATGACGGGCACATCCTAGGACGTGAGCCCTGGCTTCTGATTTCTCCAGCTTACTGGCACTTCGGCAGATTTAGGGGTGCTCATAGTGTTGCAGTGAAAAAGGAAAAAAAGAGGAATTAGTTTTTTTTTTTTTTTTCCCTCCTTTCCTGAGAACAAAGAAGATAAAGAGAACAGTGAGCAGGCCTAAACACTCCTAGTTTTGTATTTTTTTTTATTTTAATTGGCTCTAACTGCAAGTGTGTAACTAAGTTTGCTTTTCCACCCCCTAACTCTGCAGGAGCTACGTGTGCTAAGTCACTTCAGTCACTTCCGACTCTGTGACCCTATGGACTGTCCATTGGGATTTTCCAGGCAAGAATACTGGAGTGGGTTGCCCTGCCCTTCTCCAGGGGATTTTCCCCACCCAGGGATGGAACCTGAGTCTCTTATGTCTCCAGCATTGGCAGGCGGGTTCTTTACCACTAGCGCCACCTGTACACGTCACACCTATTTCCCTTTGGCTCTATGCTAAATGCATCCCTTATCTGGTGTTTACCCTTATAACACCCCTCCCCGTGTAGTTACACATCAGAAGGAAGGCTCCAGAGCCACGGAACTGCCAGACTCAATCACTGGGTCACTGGCCCCAGTCTATGACTGTCTTTGAAACAATGCAAGAGCACAAGAAGAAGAAATCAAGATCCTAACACCTGTATTCCTCATCACTGACTCCTAACTGTGAGCCCTCATCTTACACAAGCCCCTAGATTGCTCATGGACGGGGTGGTGGGTGCACAGTTCTTGAGGCTGAGCCTACTGTGCTTCCCCCTCCGTGGCTGAAAATTAAAGCCACCGTTCTGTTTCCTCAGAACTCCATCTCCGTATGCTTTATTTGGCTTCAGTGGGCAGAGAAAGTCAAGACTTTGGCCAGCAACCAGAGGCCGCCAGGCCGCCTGGTACACTGCACGCTCTCAGTCACCTCAGGGCAGCGTTCTGCCTGGGCGGGAGGGCAGGCAGGTCCAAAGGCATGCGGTTCCGGTCAAAGTGGCACCGGCTTCCTCCAACGAGTGTGGAGCAACTGGTAAACAGACCGAGGACAAGGAAGCCTTCCCCATCGGGGAGCACCTGACTCCCCAAAGCAAATAAAATTATATTAAAGACAGAAATATTAGAGGCCCTGATAATGTAATCATAAAGTAATCACTTTGAATTAGGATAATGGCTGTGTCCAACTCCTATTGCATTTATTTTGAATATCACATTCTTTCAACTCTCATTATTTTAATTATGTTCAATTACAGACATTTGCATATGCTTTATCATGGATATTAGTGAGGGGGAAAAGACTTCCCTGAGTTAAATGATGAACAGATATTCCATATTATGTTACACTTGCACCTCCTGAAAATTTGATTTACTACAGCCCAAAGAGAGGCCCAAGACAGACACTGATTGGAAGTGAGTCTGAATTTTCTGTGATGATGTGGGGAGCCCAAGTATAGAGACAGTCATTCAGAAAATGAAACAGAGGTGATGAAGGGCTGGGATGGACTGAGGCATAGAGTTGAGGCTTGGCTCTGGCTGTGTGACCTCAAAAAAATCACGCAACCTCTCTGGTATTCAGTGTCTGCATCTATAAAACTTGGAACACATAATTGTAGGGATTACCTAAAATGATGCTTAAAAGTGCTTCTTAAGTCAGCATCAGCACACCATATAGGTTGAAAAAGTTAGCTATACTTTTTGACAATGGTACTAACACAATTGAACACTATAGCGGGGGAAAAAAAGAACTTTAACCTAAACATCACATCTTATATAAAATTTAACTTAAAATGAATCACAAACCTAAGTGTTAAGTTTTAAAGTGTACAATGTTTTAAAAAACTGTAGGAGAAAATGTTCATGATCTGGGGCTAGGCGAAAAGGTTTGCAGATTTAAAAATAAAATTATGACCCAAAACAGAAAAAACAAACCTGATAAATTAGATCTCATCACAATGAAAAACTTAAGTTCTGTAAAAACTTTAATGAAGAGGAATAGAAGACAGTGTACAGACTCTGAGGAAATATTTGCAAACCACGCATCTGAAAATGAAGAATATCTAGGATATCAAAAGAGGTCTCAAAATGCAAAGGAAAAAACTAGCAATCCAATTAAAAAATGGGCAGAAGAAATGAACAGACATTTCATCAAAAAGGATATAGTGACAGTCCAAGATGTTCCACATCATTAGCCATTAGGGAAATGCAAATTAAAACCACAATGAGATATAACCACAATCTATAAGAACGGCAAAAATTTAATAACAGTAATGACAATACCAAGAGCTTTCCCAATGGCTCAGCGGGTAAAGAATCTACCTGCAATGTAGGAGACACAGGAGATGCAGTTTTGATCCCTGGGTCCGGAAGATCCCCTGGAGGAGGAAAATGGCAACGTGTTCCAGTGTTGTTGCCTGGAAAATCGCATGGACAGAGGAGCCTGGCAGGCTACAGTCCATGGGGTCTAAAGAGTTGGACATGACTGAGCAACTACACATGCACAATACCAAACGTGAGGATGTGGAGAACCTAGATGACTCTTACACTACTGTTGGGATTGTAAAGTGGTACACACGCATGGGAGAAGGAAATGGCAACCCACTCCAGTGTTCTTGCCTGGAGAATCCCAGGGACGGTGGAGCCTGGTGGGCTGCTGTCTATGGGATCACACAGAGTCGGACAGGACTGAAGCGACTTAGCAGCACACATGCTCTAGAAAACAATTTGCCGGAGTCTTATAAGTGAAACATGCAACTACCATTTTGTCCAGCCATTGCATTGTTGGGTGTTTATCCCTGAAAAATGAAGACTTCCTGTTCACATGAATACCTGTCCATGAATGTTCGTAGCAGCTCCACCCACAGAATCCCAAATAGGTCCAATGTCCTTCAAAGGGTGATTCGTTAAACACTCTGTGCTACATCCATACCCTGGAATACTATACTACTCAGCCATGAACAGGAAAAAACTATTGACACATGTGATCTGGATAAATCTGCAGGGAATTAGGCTGAGTGAAAAAAGCCAATCCTAAAAGTCGAATATTCTATTATTCCATCTGTGTGACAGTTTTGAAAGGACAACAGTTTTCAAAAGGAGAACAGATGACTGGTTGCCAGGGTTTTAGAAATGGGGTTGGGAATGAAAGGGAGGTAACAGAAGAGAACTTTGCAGAGATGCAACTGCTCAGTATCGTGAGATGAGATGCTAGAGTTTTGCAAAACATTCATCACTGGAGAAAAAAATGGGCAAAGTACACGTCGTATCTCTCTCCATATATATTTTACTCGAACTGCATGTGAATCTATGATCAGCTCAATAAAATTTCAAGTTGAAAAATATGGAGGATATTCTGATGGAAAAAAAAAAACAATTATTGCTATAAAAAGGAAGGTTTCTTGGATGATATATTGGTGGATACTAATCCATTCTTAAGTCTACATGAAATCATAGCCCGAGTTGCCCTGATCTCTTTCCTCCCAGGTCTGGGGGTTGCTGCTGGACTGTGGCATATCTGGCCTTCTCCTGGAGGCAGCCAGGGGTTTCATTTCCCCGTGGAGCCATCGCGGTAGTTGGCTGTGCACTGGGTTCTTGCCTTTGGGGCCAGCTTGCTGCAGGTGCTGGGGTGCACAGCTGCCTAAAAGTTACAAACAGTGCCCCAACGGGACAATTTAGAGGGAGGATGCTTAAGAAAGTCCTAGGCGAGGCGGCTTCACCTGGGAGGCAAGCGAGCTGTTCTGTGCTGACATTGGAGTCAGCCTGCCTGGGTTTGAACTCTGCTACTGACTAGCCTGTGTGGCCTTCTACATAGCACTTAATTCCTCTGGGCTGCATTTCCTCATCTGCAAAAGGGAAATAACAATAGCATATTTCATCAAAGGGCATATAGCATATAGCATATTTCATCAAAGGGCAGACATAATGAAAACCATAATCACAGAAAACTAACCAAACTAATCACATGGGCCACTACCTAGTCTAAGTCAATGAAACATGAGCTGTGCTGTGTAGGGCCATCCAAGATGGACGGGTCATGGTGGAGAGGTCTGACAAAATGTGGTCTGTTGGAGAAGGGAATGGCAAACCACTTCAGTATTCTTGCCTCAAGAAGCCCATGAACAGTATGAAAAGGCAAAAAGACAGGACACTGAAAGATGAACTCCCCAGGCCGGTAGGTGCCCAATATGCTACTGGAAAAGAGAGGAGAAATAACTCCAGAAAGCGTGAAGAGACAGAGCCAAAGCAAAAACAACACCCAGTCGGGATGTGACTGGTGATGGAAATAAAGTTCAATGTTGTAAAGAACAATATTGCATAGGAACCTGGAATGTTAGGTCCATGAATCAAGGTAAATTGGAAGTGGTCAAACAGAAGATGGCAAGAGTGAACATCGACATTTTAGGAATCAGTGAACTAAAATGGACTGGAATGGGTGAATTTAACTCAGATGACCATTATATCTACTACTGTGGGCAAGAATCCCTTCGAAGAAATGGAGTAGCCATCATAGTCAACAAAAGAGTCTGAAAGGCTGTGCTTGGGGGCAATCTCAAAAACGACAGAATGATCTCTGTTCATTTGCAAGGCAAACCATACAATATCATAGTAATCCAAGTCTATGCCCCAACCAGTAACGCTGAAGAAGCTGAAGTTGAACAGTTCTATGAAGGCCTACGAGATGTTCTAGAACTAACAACCAAAAAAGGTGTTCTTTCATCACAGGGGACTGGAATGCAAAAGTGGGAAGTCAAGAGATACCTGGAGTAACAGGAAAATTTGGCCTTGGAGTATAAAATGAAATAGGGCAAAGGCTAACAGAGTTTTGCCAAGAGAATGCACCAGTCATAGCAAACACCCTCTTCCAACAATACAAGAGAAGACTCTACACATGGACATCACCAGATGGTCAATACGGAAATCAGATTGATTATATTCTTTGCAGCCAAAGATGGAGAAGCTCTATATAGTCAGCAAAAAACAAGACCAGGAACTGACTGTGGCTCAGATCATGAACTCCTTATTACAAAATTCAGGCTTAAATTGAAGAAAGTAGGGAAAACCACCAGAGAAGGCAATGGCACCCCACTCCAGTACTCTTGCCTGGAAAATTCCATGGATAGAGGAGCCTGGTGGGCTGCAGTCCATGGGGTTGCTGAGAGTCAGACATGACTAAGCGACTTCACTTTCAATTTTCACTTTCATGCATTTGAGAAAGAAATGGCAACCCACTCCAGTGTTCTTGCCTGGAGAATCCCAGGGACAAGGGAGCCTGGTGGGCTGCTGTCTATGCGGTCACATATAGTCAGACATGACTGAAGCAATTTAGCAGCAGCAGCAGCAGGGAAAACCACCAGACCTTCAGGTATGACCTAAATCAAATCCCTTATGATTATACAGTGGAATTGACAAATAGATTCAGGGGATTAGATCTGATAGAGCGTCTGAAGAACTACAGAAGGAGGTTTGTGACACTGTACAGGAGGCAGTGATCAAAACTATCCACAAGAAAAAGAAATGCAAAAAGGCAAAATGGTTGTCTGAGGAAGTCTTCAAATAGCTGAGAAAAAAAGAGAAGCTAAAGGCAAAGGAGAAAAGGAAAGATATACCCATTTGAATGCAGTGTTCCAAAAATTAGCAAGGAGAGATAAGAAAGCCTTACTCAGTGATCAATGCAAAGAAATAGAGGAAAACAATAGAATTGGGAAGACTAGAGATCTCTTCAAGAAAATTAGAGATATCAAGGGAACATTTCATGCAAAGATGAGCACAATAAAGGACAGAAATGGTATGGACCTAACGGAACCAGATGATATTAAAAAGAGATGGCAAGATACACAAAAGAACTATACAAAAAAGATCTTCATGACCCAGATAACCACAATGATGTGATCACACACCTAGAGCCAGACATCCTGGAATGTGAAGTCAAGTGGGCCTTAGGAAGCATCACCACGAATAAAGCTAGTGGAGGTGATGGAATTCCAGCTGAACTATTTCAAATTCTAAAAGACAATGCTGTGAAAATGCTGCATTCAATATGCCAGCAAATTTGGAAAACTCAGCAATGGCCCCAGGAGTGGAAAAGGTCAGTTTTCATTCCAATCCCGAAGAAAGGCAATGCCAAAGAATGTTTAAACTACCACACAATTGCACTCATCTCACATGCTAGCAAAGTAATGCTCAAAATTCTCCAAGCCAGGCTTTAACAGTACATGAACCGTGAACGTCCAGATGTTCAAGCTGGATTTGGCTTTATTGACTATGCCAAAGCCTTTGCCTGTGTGGATCACAACAACCTTTGGAAAATTCTTAGAGAGACTGGAATACCAGACCACCTTACCTATCTCCTGAGAAATCTGTATTCAGGTCAAGAAGCAACAGTTAGAACCAGACATGGAACAACAGGCTAATTCCAAACTGGGAAAGGAGTATGTCAAGGCTGTATATTGTCACCCTGCTTATTTAACTTATATCTGGAGTACATGATGCAAAATGCTGGGCTGGATGAAGCACAAGCTGGAATAAAGATTGCTGGGAGAAATATCAATAACCTCAAATACACAGATGACACCACTCTTATGGCAGAAAGCGAAGAAGAACTGAAGAGCCTCTTGATGAAGGAGAAAGAGGAGCGTGAAAAAGCTGGCTTAAAACTCAACATTCAAAAAACTAAGATCATGGCATCCGGTCCCATCATTTCATGGCAAATAGACGGGGAAACAGTGGAAACAGTGACAGACTTTATTTTGGGGGGCTCCAAAATCACTGCAGATGGTGACTGCAGCCATGAAATTAAAAGATGCTTGCTCCTTGGAAGGAAAGCTATGACCAACCTAGACAGTATATTAAAAAGCAGAAACATTGCTTTGCCAACAAAGGTCCATCTAGTCAAAGCTATGGTTTTTCCAGTAGTATATATGTATATATATATGTTTCTCACATATATACATATTTCATGTACATATGTGAGAGTTGGACTATAAAGAAAACTGAGCATCAAAGAACTGATGCTTTTGAACTGTGGTGTTGGAGAAGACTCTTGAGAGTCCCTTGGACTGCAAGGAGGTCCAATCAGTCCATCCTAAAGGAAAGCAGTCCTCAATATTCATTGGAAGGAGTGATGTTGAAGCTGAAACTCCAATACTTTGGCTACCTGATGGGAAGAACTGACTCATGTGAAAAGATTCTGATGCTGGGAAAGATTGAAGGCAGGAAAAGGGGATGACAGAGGTTGGATGGCATCACCAACTCAATGGACATGAGTTTGAGTAAGGTCTGGGAGTTGGTGATGGACAGGGAGGCCTGGCTTGCTGCTGTCCACAGTGTGGCAAAGAGTCAGACATGATTGAGCAACTGAAAAAATAAAAATGCATGCATGAGTGTGTCACTGTTATTATGTCACAAGATTACTACTAGGCTGAGATAAATGACTTGTGTAAATGAAGTCTGTATCACAATGCTGGCCCTTCAGGAATGCTCCAGGTGAAACGATTCACACTTGTTACCACGGCTTGATGATAATTTGAGAAATTAATGGATGCTTTCTTCTACTCCCTACAGTTTTCCTCTTTCTTTTCCTCCATTTAAGTGGAGCAGCTAAGCCCATGCGCCACAGCTACTGAGCCTGCACTCAGGAGCTCCGGAACCTCAACTACTGAAGCCCATGTGCCCTAGAGCCCCGAGAAGCCACTGCGATGAGAAACCCATGCACCTCGACTCGAGAGTAACCCCTGCTCACTGCAACTAGACAAAAGTCCGAGCAACAGTGAAGACTCAGCACAGCCAAAGATAAACAAATGAAGGAAATTAAAAAAAAAAAAGCACAAGCTCCAAGACAGAGAGGGTCAAATGTACGGGGGAAGCTGGAAAGAACTAGAGCCTTTCTTTATCTTCTCCATGAGGGAAAAATGCCCCTGGCTTGGTGACCCTGGACAAGGAAGAGGAGGCAGGGGAAGGAGGAGGGAAGACGGGAAAGCTTGAACACCCTAAGCAGCCAGTCCCTGACCCCCTCAAAGCCTTGCCCCTGTTAGAAACCACTGTTTGAAACATCCATGACTTCAGGAGTGGAAGAAACAATCTAATCCCATCTAATTCTGGATCTTCTGGCCCCTTGGGGGTTGCAGAGCCCCAGGCAAGATGGAGGTTAAGCTTCCTTCAGCCCCGCAGCATGGGAGCTCAGGGTGAGAAATGAAATTGGTTCCAGAGGACAAAGGAGGAGATGTTTTCTGAACAAGTGAGTTTACAAGGGACCCCTCTCCCTGCCCACGAGGCCAGTGTTTCTCAGGCCGGGCATGGTGGAGGCGGTCCCTGCGTGAAGGCTGCCTGCCTCCTGCCCCAGGGTCCTCCTCCCTTAACTCAGAGGTCCATGGGTCTGTGCCAGGCCGCCCACCCCCCTCCCCTTTCTCCACTTGCTCCTTTAGAGACCGAGAAAGTACTATTCAGCGACAAAACCAGGCTTCCCCCAGCAGACACTGCACCTCTGAGTGGATGTACAGGAGCTGTCAGGAGACTGTTCTCCTCCCCACCCACTAAGCTTTTAAAACGACTGAAGTGCCACCCTCCCTAATTACCCAATTCAGTGGCTCACACAATGGATCTGCCACTTCCTGAGGATTTCTGACATCCCTAATTCCCCGAGACCTCTCTCAGCTCTGACAGAAGGCATCTGGGGTGATGCGGGCGGGGCGGAGGGGGATGTGGCGGGGAGCTGGGAGGGTACAGGCACTTAATTGGAGAGACAGGGACGCAGGTGAAAACTAAAGCGGCCCAGGCTCTTGAGTCACACTGGTAGACTTCGGGGCTGGCGTGGACCTAGAAGTCACCTCTACAACCCTCTCACCTGACCGAGGGGGAAACTGAGGTGCGGTGGGCGTGACCAGACACTGGCCCATCTGGGACTATAATCCAGGCATTCATTTATTCATCCATCCACTCACTCTTTGTTCATTTAAAGCACTCGTTTGCCAGACACTGTTGCCACTTGGAGTATAACAGTGAATATACAGTCATGGAACTTATATTCTGGTAGGGGGATAAGGAATAAACATATAATCTGATGGGAAGCTCTGTAAGGAATGACATGACCGGAAAAAGGAGAGAGAGATGAAGGTATTTCTTCTTAGACCAGATGTCCAGGAAAGACCTCAATGGTGAGATGAGACTGTTTTGTTTTGTTTTTTTTGACACACCTGGCCATGTGGGATCTTAGTTTCCCAACCAAGGATGGAAACTGTTCTCTCTGCTTTGGAAGTGCAAAGTCTTAGCCACTGGATTACCAGGAAGGTTTCCTATGAGATGAGATTTGAGCAGAGGCCCCATTTGAAGAAAATGGGCTGAGCCATGTGGATGGGAGTTCTGAGCACGAGAGGGATTTTAAAAAAATCATGTGCAAAGGCCCTGCGGTAGAAACATACTTGTATGCTTGGACTCCCAAAAACAGCATTGTGGCTGAGTGTGGCTGATTGTGCTGGAGTGTAGGTAACAGGACCAGATGGGTTTAGAGGGGCTAGTGGTGTCAGATGCTGGGGGGAGGCTACTGTACAATAAGGCCCAGGCTTTTATGATCCATGAGATGGAAGCTGAAGGGTTTGGAGCCGGGATTTTACTGATCTCTGCCCACATACCCTGGACAATATAAAACCCTTTTAGATCAGACGTTTTCATCCTTGGCCTATTGACATTGGTGCTGAGTTAGCTTTGTGTGGGGGCCTGTGAATGCCTGGTGGGTTGTTTAGCAACCTCCTGGGCCTCTATCCCCTAGACCCCAGTAGCAGCTCTCCAGCTGTGAGAACGAAAAGCAGCCTCACCTCACACACCGTCAAACGTCCCTTGAGGGGCATCTAATTGAGAACAACAAGCTGTTGATTTAGATCAACACGTGACTTTCAGAAAGAAGAAACAATCTGACCCACTAGTTTCTAAACCTCCTGTAAGCCTTTTGGGAGCAGATTTTCCCCCCTAAATATAGATCCGGGGACACAAATCCAGATCTACTGGACCAATGTCTCTGGTGTCTAGGACCCCAGAATCTGAATAGAAAGCTGTTCCCTGGTGTGTGCCCCAGTGACGGAGAGCCCAGCCCTCACCCCTTCCCTCCACGCGGCTGCTGCACTTATTTAGGTTCCGTTATTTAGGTCTCCTGCTCATGCTCAGTCCCTGAGTTGTGTGCAACTCCTTGTGACCCCAAGGTATATAGCTTGCCAGGCTCCTCTGTCTGTGGGATTTTTCCAGGTAAGAATACTGGAGTGGGTTGCCATTTCCTTCTCCAGGGGATCCTCCTGACCCAAGGACTGTACCGGCACCTCCTGAATTGGCAGGTGGATTCTTTACCACCGAGCCACCAGCGAAGCCCATCATGTAGGTCTGCATTTCCTCGAATTGGCCCATTCCTTTTACTTAAATACTGCTTCTACAAAGGGAAATTCTGTATCCGTCATTCTCATACTGATGTCAAAGGTATAGAAACACTGAGCATCCTAAGAATGTGCTTTTGGGGGCCATGGTGGGGAAGGGGGAGGAAGGAGGAGGGGAAGGGTCTGATACAAGCTTCCAGGGAGCTCCCAGGGAACGTGCCAGCCGGCAGAACTGAACTGCGACTTCTCAAACTCTCCTTCACTTCCACAAACGGAAACTCTCCTTGAGGAACATAGAAGGTAGTTATAAAAAGCAAGGACAAAGTCCTGCTAAATCATAGGGAGATGCTGTTTCCTGCCAAAGCTCTCGAGTTTTGAGGTCTGTCCCCTCCGCTGTTGGAAGGGGACATTAGCCGAGATTAAAGAGGCATTAAAGTCACACAGAACATCCACCTACTCTTCCCCTCAGGGCCACCTGGGGAACCGAGAGGGATTGAATCCTTCTTGTCGCATTATTACATATTATTTAGTGCCAGGCCTGTGTCCCATCAACAGTTATCCCAAATACCTTCCCAAGTGGAACAGTGGTAAAGAATACGCCTGCCAATGCAAGAGACATAAGTGACGTGGGTTTGATCCCTGGGTCAGGAAGATCCCATGGAGGAGGGCATGGCAACCCACTCCAGTATTCTTGTTTGGAGAATTCCATGGAGAGAGGAGCCTGGCGGGCTACAGTCCATGGAGTCACAGAGAGTCGGACATGACTGAAGCGACTTAGTATACATGCACCTTTTTCAACACCTTTGGAGAATGCTGCTCTAGTCCAGCTCTTGCTTTAAAGAGCTGGGACTGCAGAGGCATCGCTGGCTACTGCCTGGCAAGAAAATGAAAGTGTTACTCACAGTCGTCTCCAGCTCTCTGTGACCCCACGGACTGTAGCCCACCAGACTGTTCTGTCCATGGGATTCTCCAGGCAAGAATACTGGAATGGGTTGCCATGCCCTCCTCCAGAGGATCTTCCCGACCCAGGGACTGAATTCAGTTCTCCTACATTGCAGGTAGATTCTTTACCCTCTGAGCCATTAGATAAGCCACATTGCCTGGTGAGATGGTTGAAAACCATGACCAGCACCAGGGTCTCCTGCTTGTCACCCTAAGACCAGCAGAGTATCACTTCCTTGGAGGTCTGGAGATCTGGGGGCGATCCCCAGCCACCGATGTCATCTGCATTTCCTGCCAATTTCACTGGAGCCAGGGCCCATCTGGCTGGGAAGTCATTCCCCAGCAGCTTGTACTGCCCTGTGAAATCCCACTTCTCCAGAACTGGTGACCTGGTCGCAGATCCTGCTGGAAGGAAGCAGTCGATTGCGAGAGGCGCTCGCTTAGCCAGGGGACAGGCAAACAGCAGTAGGAGGCAGTGAGCATTTTAACCCTTGACCTTTATGTCCGAGTTAAATAGAATGGCTGACGATGACTGAGACGGCAGTTTCCTGCTTTTCAGAGAGGAATGTCTGTTGGAAGAAAGAAGTCAAAGTTCCTGGAGAGAGAGTGGGCTCTCTGGATACTTTTTTAGGAGTCCTTTGGTCAAACACCCTGTTGCAGTCCCAGCTCAGCCCTGGCTCCACCTGGGTATTGAGCAAGGGGCATCGTCATTTAACCTCCCTGCACCTTAATTTCCTCAACGCGAAACTTAACCTGAAAGAAAGTGAGGGCTAAATGGGAGTAATACCTAGAAAGCTCCTTCACATAGTAAATAATCCATTAATTAGCCCTCAACAGTCACTAGTCACACACTGTAGCAATGTTTTAATGTGTGCATGTTAAGTTGCTTCAGTCGTGTCTGATTCTTTGTGACCCCATGGACTGTAGCCCGCCAGGCTCCTCTGTCCATGGGATTCTCCAGGCAAGAATATTGGAGTGGGTTGCCATGCCCTCCTCTAAGGGATCTTCCCAACCTAGGGATTGAATTTGCCGCTCGTATGTTTCCTGCATGGGGTTCTTTACCGCTAGCACCACCTGGGAAGCCCCATCAATGTTTTCTCTCTTGGACCAAAGATAAGGAAATAAAATTGATGCTGATGCTTGTGGTCAAGAGGGTCACAGTGAGAGCTGCGGGTGGCCTAGGTGAACACAGGTGAGGAAGCTGGGGGCTGGAGGCCCTGCCGGACCTGCTGCTTCTCTGCTGTGGGCTCTTCTCTAACTTTCCTTGCAGTTCAGAATCAGCAGTTGGTTTCTCCTCTCTGCCAGTGTTCTCTCCTCTCATAATAAGCAGCAATCATTTGCAGAAGCTGGAGGCTGTTTCCAGGGCCAAAGGTGAGCTTACAGTCACCTGGTTGCCATGGAAACTGAAGCGTTGTCATGCTCTCTCCAGAGTGACTTGGCAGGGCCTTGAGAATGTGTCTCTCCATTTCCAACTAATCTCCCCCGCACCTGTCTCCCTGCAGGAGCATTACCAGGGAACACAGGGAGCCAGGCTCTCACACGGACCGTCCACGGTTGGGTGGGGTCCCTGGAAGCATCTGTGTGGCGGGCTGGTGGGTGAAAACCCACAGATGCCTCCAGCATCTTCGTGAGAGACAGACCTCTAGAGTCACAAGGGCCTGCAGAGGGGAAGCAAGAAGAAAGCAGCAAGCGTTTCCCAGAGTCCAGGAGTTTGTAGAAGGTACAGTAGCATCGGCTCAGCCCATACAGCAATGCCACAAAGAGGCACAGTCTAGTTTAGGGGCTCTCAGACTTCAGCTCCCAAGAAAATCGCCCCAGATGCTTCTGCATCCAGATTCCTGCCATGATTTCAATCTAAAGGTCTGAGGAGGCCACGAGAGTGGGTGTTCCAGACACTTTCCTCCCTAAGTGACTCTCTTAGAGGTGATTACGATTCTCTTAAAGGTGAGTTCGCACACTGAGAGGTGCAGGGATTGGAGGAAGAAGAGAAAGAACCCAAGCTTTAGCAGTCCTGAGTTCGGGCCCCACTGTGCTTCTAATTTGCATTCTGCATCCTGACCAAGATCTTAAAGGTCTTAATAAGAGAATTGGATCACATTCACATTTCCCAATGAGATCCCAAGGGACGTCACTCCCACTACTCTTAAAAAGCCAAATAGCTTGGGAAGTGATATTTATTCTGTTCCTCGGTGTGTGTGTGTGTGTGTGTGCTAAGTCGTTTCAGTCCTGTCCGACTCTTTGCAACCCTATGGACTGTAGCCCACCAGGTCCTCTGTCCATGGGATTCTCTAGCCAATACTGGAGTGGGTTGCCATGCCTCCTCCAGGGGATCCTCCTGACTCAGGGATTGAACTTGCATCTCTTGCATTGGGAGGCAGATTTTTTACCACTAGAACCACCTGGGAAACCCAACTCTCTCTCAAGGGTACATGCAAATTGCTTTAGCACATTAAAGACTCTGATAAGTCCTGCAGTATGAAAGTCTGATTTCTTTCAACCCAATGTTTTCCTAACTTGTTTGCCCACAGAACGCTTTTTTCCTTTTATACTATTTGTTAATAACAGTCTCCTGGGATAGCTGATTTAGTAAATGGTGGGCTAGGAAATAATCACATATATTAGTAGTTAATTTTGACTGAGTTACTACTATGTGTCAAGCACTTGACATACATCATCTCATCAAATCATACAACTGCTCTGCCTAAAGTAACACCGCTGGCAACTTGCTGAAACTGGACCCTAACCCATGAATTCTGACACTGACCTTCTGTTATGCTAGGAGCTGCTGAAATGTCAGCAAGAGCAGTGATTATGACATTAGACCTTCTGCTCCAGAACTGATCACAGATAAAGCAGCTTTCTGGACCCAGGAAACATTGGGAAAAGACACACTTGGCAGAACATGTGAAAACAGATTGCGAAGGGGGAAAATCTGGACCCTGAAGTTTCCAGTACCAAGCTTGAAACTATAAAACAAAGCCCCCGACTTTTGGAGTTATCGGCACACTAGGTTTTCCCCCTTCCCGATCACATTAGCTTTTGAGTAATGTAGCAGCCAGGCACCCAGCTCTGTGATGTATTACATGAATGCATTATCAGAACCAGCTGTTGCTCTAATGATATGGAAGAAGGATGAAGGGCTTGGGTGATATATTGCCCCAGCGTCCTGCGATGGGAGAACAAAGCAGATCCCGTGCAGGATAGCCACGCGGTTGGAAAGTAGAGATTGATTTATCAGGGGTGTCCCAAGTCGGCATCGAGAAAGAGGAGTCCGTGAGGCTGTTGGAATTTATCAACATAATTATGTGCAGTGATTTATTAAGCAGTAAATAACAAAGGCATCAAAGACACTTTTTGGTTGCTGTGTTGGCTTACCTTACTAAAAAAGAAGAAAACTTTTTTTGTTCATTGGTTTGGTTTGTACCTTTAAATGATAAAGTTCCTCGACATGAACAGGTATGAATGATGAAGTCTTTAAGTAGAGGGAAGATGTAGGCTGAGGTGAGTCACCTTTAAACAGGTATGTTTCTCTCTATGAAGGAAAATAAGCCCTCATCAATTTACCCTTTGTAGGGCCTATGGCTCCAGGGGTAAGTGACACAGTTGAGAGCTAAACGGAATGTAGCTGGCATGTCAGAGGCAGAAGCACAGCCATATGGGCAAAAACAATAGAGCATTTACTCCATTCCCACCACGAGCCCAAAGCGCCTTACGCCCGTTATTGCATTTTATCTGCATTATAACTCTGCAAGGTAGGTATTGGTATCATCCCCACTTTACAGGTGAGGAAATCAGGCACTGGTAATGCCAAACTAACTTAATCTAAGGTTTCACATCAGCAGTTGAGCTGGTGATTAAAATATGGGTTCCCGTGACCCCAGAGTCCATGCTGTTCATTCACTCATTCATCCATCTGTGTAATAAATATTTCCGTGGCCCAGCTAAGTGAAAGTACAGAAGATGCAGCGATGGGTGAGACTGAAGAAACCCTGTGTGTGTGGAACGTAACTCTAGGGGAAGAGACAGATCCCTCCTCCTTGCCGCACATGAATGAATGAGCAAGAATAGGCACAAAGTTACAAAGTATACTAACCACAGTGAGTTTCAAGGAAACAATGTCTTAGAAAAGAGCAGGGTGATGAACAGAGGTCAGGAAAGACAGAGTTCATCTGTGATGAAAATCTCACTGCTCTTCACCGTCAAGGACACCAAGGTTTCAATCAACTTGCACATCTTAGGATCATCCACTGTTTCCCCAACGCTCCCTTTCTTTCATGTGTGTGCCTAATATGATAAAGATGACTCAAGTTCTATGCACCACTCCTCAACACAGGTAATCACATTTGTCAACATCGTAAAGTAGAAAACAACATTCTTAGACTTGTTGTTTTTTTTTTTTAAACGGGGGTAGTCAACTGACTCTTCGACCTGCTACCACACACCCTCTGTGCATCTCGGGACAGCTGAACTCTTGGCATCTGCTTGAGACTCTGCCAGGCAGGTATTTGGCACCCATTCTCACACTTCGAGTGCATACACAGACCAACAGGAATGGTGACTCACGTAAAGCCTTGTTTTTGTCTGTGCATGAGCTGAGGAAATTGTAGTTTGTGTTGCACAATTTCTGCAAGCACCCCACGCGACCTTGAAGACAAGAGCAACCTCCCCTGCTGTCCAGGCATCCAAATGGCCAGGAGTGTGACCAACAGATAGCACACCCTCCAGAGCAGAGAGGTTGAGAACAGTGTGCAGACCAGTGCAGGGAGGTGGTCACTGGACAACCAGTACAGAGTAATCAGACCTGAGCCAGCTGGAGGCCAAATGATAAACAGGACACCTCCCCATCTCCTGGTGAGCTGTGCCCTGGTCTTCTGCCTGACTTCCTGCAGCCAAGTATCCTGGATGTCCTATCTCATCTACTCATCCTGTAACAGGGTTACTCTTAGCTAAAGGGTTCTCCCTGAGGGCCAAAGTCCTTTCTCTTCCCCAGAAGCAATCCCATGTTAAGAGGGACTCTGGGATACTCAATGGGATGCCCGGTGATTCCCAGGCACTGGGTGAATAGCAAGAGGCAGGTTTCTAAACAGGAACTCATCCGTCACGGCTCAGATCACGCACTAGTGGTGATCAGCTACATCGTCTCAATTGAAGGCTGATTCTAGAATTTCCTTTCCATTTGTGGCCTGTGGAAATCATATGTATTCTAGAAATCTACTTAGCAACTGTATTAGCCAGGAATCACCAGAGGAACAGAACCAGTAGAATGTATATATTTAGAAAGTGTCGTATTATAAGGATTGCTTACGTAATTATGGAGGCTGACAGTCACAAGATCTGCAAGCTGGCAGGGCCTGGGAGAGTCCCTAGGATAAATTCCAGTCTAAGCCCAAAGGCCTGAAAAACGGGAGAACCACTGATGTGGTTCCTGTCCAAAGGCTGGCAGGATTTAGGGAGGGTTCATGTTTCCGTTTGAGTTCAAGGTAGAATAAAGTTCCCGATTTGAATGCAGTTAGGAAGCAGGAATTCTCTCTCACTTAGGGAAGGGTCAATCCTTTTGTACTAGGCAGGCCCGTCAGCTGAGTGGACAAGGCCCACCCCCACTAGAGAGGACAATATGCTTTACTTGGTTTACTTATAAAAATGTTAATCTTGCCCCCAAAAACACCCTCACAGAAACAGAGTAATGTTTGTCCAAAGATCAGGGCACCTCATGGTATCCAGTAAAATGATAGAGAAAATTAACCATTAGAGAAATATCACGATAACAAAAGTAACAGGTCCCACATGGCATGGAGACTGCTTTCCAGGTTACAGAGGTCCTTCACACATTCTCTTCTGGCCCTGACCAAAGGCAGGCAGCGTTATCCCCATTTGACTGTGATGGGGGCTCTAGCTTAAACAGCTTGTTGAAACAACTTATCCAACAGTCCTAGAGCTATTGTGTCAGCAGCATAATTTAACTTATGATGCTATTCTAGTTCCTATTCCACTTTCTAGAAAAGTGGTATCAGATCAGATCAGATCAGATCAGTCACTCAGTCATGTCCAACTCTTTGCGACCCCATGAATCGCAGCACACCAGGCCTCCCTGTCCATCACCAACTCCCGAAGTTCACTCAGACTCACGTCCATCGAGTCAGCGATGCCATCCAGCCATCTCATCCTCTGTCGTCCCCTTCTCCTCCTGCCCCCAATCCCTCCCAGCATCAGAGTCTTTTCCAATGAGTCAGCTCTTCGCATGAGGTGGCCAAAGTACTGGAGTTTCAGCTTTAGCATCATTCCTTCCAAAGAAATCCCAGGGCTGATCTCCTTCACAATGGACTGGTTGGATCTCCTTGCAGTCCAAGGGACTCTGATGAGCTTATATGCAAAGCATAAATAGAGACACAGACATAGAGAACAAATATATGGATACCAAAAGGGAGAATGGAGAGATTGGGACTGATACATACATACTATGCATAATATAGATAACTAATGAGAGACCACTGTACAGCTCAGAGAACTCTACTTAATACACTGTGGTGACCTGAGTGGGAAGGAAGTACAAAAGAGAGGGCTCTTTCTATATATATATATATCTGGCTGACTCATTTTCCTGTACAGTAGAAACTAACACAATGTTGTAAAGCATAGACTCCAATAAAAATTAAGTAGTCTCCACTCACTGCAGCTAGAGAAAGCCCACAGGCAGCAATGGAGACCCAGTGCAGCCAAAAATAAACAAATAAGTAAAAATAAAATAAAAAAATAGAGTAACAGAGAATACATGTACAAATAGGTAATGTTTATGGCAAATAATAGAGTGTGCACGTGCATGTCAAAATCTAAGCAGGTGGAGACAAGCCATCAACATCCCCAGCACTGCAGCACCTGGGTGGGAGGAAGCAGAAGGAAACAACAGGTCACGTGACAGCTGGCCAGGAAGAGAACCGCAGTGCGAGCAGTAGGAACATGTGGAGCGCCAGCCTGAGACGAGCAGCTGACACCACTAGCAGGGTATTTACCAATCCAATAAATGGGTGAGTACAATGTACTCCTTGGTGGTGGTGTGGTAAAGAACCGGCCAGGCAATGCAGGGGACAAGGGTTCAATCTCTGGGTCAGGAACATCCCCAGAAGAAGGAAGTGGCAACTCACTCACTCCATTGTTCTCTCCTGGAAAATCCCATGGGCAGAGGAGCCTGGTGGGCTACAGTCTGTGGGGTTGAAAAAGAGTCGGACATGACTGAGCACATAGGTCAGTTCAGAACTCAGTACTGGAGTTTCAGCTTTAGCATCATTTCTTCCAAAGAACACCCAAGACTGATCTCCTTTAGAATGGACTGGTTGGATTTCCTGCAGTCCGAGTGACCCTCAAGAGTCTTCTCCAACACCACAGTTCAAAAGCATCAATTCTTCAGTGCTCAGCTTTCTTCACAGTCCAACTCTCGCATCCATACATGACCACTGGAAAAACCATAGCCTTGACTAGATGGACCTTTGTTGGCAAAGTAATGTCTCTGCTTTTGAATATGCTATCTAGGTTGGTCATAACTTTTCTTCCAAGGAGTAAGCGTCTTTTAATTTCATAACTGCAGTCACCATCTGCAGTGATTTTGGAACCCAAAAAAATAAAGTCTGACACTGTTTCCACTGTTTCCCCATCTAGTTCCCATGAAGTGATGGGACCAGATGCCATGATCTTCGTTTTCTGAATGTTGAGCTTTAAGCCAACTTTTTCACTCTCCTCTTTCACTTTCATCAAGAGGCTTTTGAGTTCCTCTTCACTTTCTGCCATAAAGGTGGTGTCATCTGCATATCTGAGGTTATTGATATTTCTCCCGGCAATCTTGATTCCAGCTTGGGATTCTTCCAGTCCTGTGTTTCTCATGATGTACTCTGCATATAAGTTAAATAAGCAGGGTGACAATATACAGCCTTGACGTACTCCTTTTCCTATTTGGAACCAGTCTGTTGTTCCATGTCCAGTTCTAACTGTTGCTTCCTGACCTGCATATAGGTTTCTCAAGAGGCAGGTCAGGTAGTCTGGTATTCCCATCTTGTTCAGAATTTTCCAGTTTATTGTGATCCACACAGTCAAAGGCTTTGGCATAGTCAATAAAACAGAAATAGATGTTTTTCTGGGACTCTCTTGCTCTTTCCATGATCCAGCGGATGTTGGCAATTTGATCTTTGGTTCCTCTGCCTTTTCTAAAATCAGCTTGAACATCTGGAAGTTCAGGGTTCATGTATTGCTGAAGCTGGCTTGGAGAATTTGAGCATTACTTACTAGTGTGTGAGATGAGTGCAATTGTGCAGTATTTAGCATTCTTTGGCATTGCCTTTCTTTGGGACTGGAATGAAAACTGACCTTTTCCAGTCCTGTGGCCACTGCTGAGTTTTCCAAATGTGCTGGCATATTGAGTGCAGCACTTTCACAGCATCATCTTTCAGGATTTGAAATAGCTCAACTGGAATTCCATCACCTCCTCTAGCTTTGTTCGTAGTGATGCTCTCTAAGGCCCACTTGACTTCACATTCCAGGATGTCTGGCTCTAGGTGAGTGATCACACCATCGTGATTATCTTGGTCGTGTAGATAGGAAGGGACAAAAGCAGCCTAGTCCTTGCAAACCCCCAAACGGACCAGTCAAGGCTGCTTCCAGGACCATCCCACACAGAGAAGACACTGCTGGAAGTACACTGAGAAGGACAGCAGAAAGGAAGGAGGAAGAGTGTTCAGGTGAAAGTGGAGTGGGGGTGGGGGAGAAGGGCTGGGAAATCACAGAGCACAAGCCACAGGGTTTTTTTGTCTTTAATCTTTAAAAAAATATTTACTTATTTACTCAGCTGTGTCGGGTCTTAGTTGCAGCATATGGGATCTTTCATTGCAACTCATGGACTCTCTAAGCTGTGATGCACAAGCTTAGTTGCTTTGCGGCATGTGGAATCTTAGTTACCTGACCAGGGATTAAACCAGAGTTCCCTGCATTGCAAGGAAATGTAATTGCCTTAACCACTGGACCACCAGGGAAGTCCTTTTTAAAAAAAATTTTTATTGAAGTATCAGTTCAGTTCAGTCACTCAGTTGTGTCTGACTCTGCAACCCCATGAATCGCAGCACGCCAGGCCTCCCTGTCCATCACCAACTCCCGGAGTTTACCCAAACTCATGTCCATCGAGTCAGTGATGCCATCCAGCCATCTCATCCTCTGTTGTCACCTTCTCCTCCTGCCCCCAAGCCTTCCCAGCATCAGAGTCTTTTCCAATGAGTCAGCTCTTCACATGAGGTGGCCAAAGTATTGGAGTTTCAACTTTAGCATCAGTCCTTCCAATGAACACCCAGGACTGATCTCCTTTAGGATGGACTGGAGTATAGTTGATTTAAAATGTTGTGTTAGTTTCTGCTATACAGCAAAGTGAATCAGTTATACATATACATATATCCACTCTTCAAAAAATTACTTTCCCATATAGATCATTATAGAATATTGAGAAGAGTTAGCTGTGCTATACAATAAGTCCTTGTTAGTTATCTATTTTATTTATAGTAGTAAACCACACTTTTTAAAAACTACATGGGAAAATAAAAAAGAGAAAGAGAAGAGAGAACCCTGTAAAGTTAGAAAAGCCACATAGGACAAGACTCTTTTAAGATTTCATGAAATACAATCTCACATAAAAATAAGCAACAGAAAAGAATCATGGGCACATCTGATACAAATTTATTAAAAGGAAAAAAGAAAAGACAGGATAAAGAGCTAAACAAAACCCCCACAGGTAACAAAAAGCATTCCAGATAGGTATTGTCAAAAATAAGATCAGCTTCAAAACCTACTCTTTCAAAACATACCCAAAGGCATTAAGAAAGTGATGTAAGATACAGAAAACAATATAAATCAGCATTAGAAAAGTTTAGAAATGAGGTGACAGAAATCAAGAATCACAAAGTAAAGAAAAAAAACAATGTTATAAATGAAGAATAAACTACAGAAACCCTGCTGCTGCTGCTGCTAAGTCGCTTCAGTCATGTCCGACTCTGTGCAACCCCATAGATGGCAGCCCACTAGGCTCCCCCGTCCCTGGGATTTTCCAGGCAAGAGTACTGGAGTGGGGTGCCATTGCCTTCTCCGACAGAAACCGTAAGAGGAAATAAATATGAAAATAACGCGTCCAGAGAACTAAGATGTTCTCTTCCTCCGACCCAGACGACCAGCAGTGCTGTGGGCAACTGCTGTGCTGCCTTGCAAACCGTTACCCACCCACAACAGACGTGTTACGTGAGCAAGAACTGAGCCTTTGCTGTATTAAGCTGCTTGAATTTGGGGCTTGTTTGTTATGGCAGCATTGCCTAACCTAAACTGACTGATATGGGCACCTAACTGTTCTTAGATAAACATGCAGGGTCTTAAGAGTCTTTCAAAAGCCATGATATATCTTATAAAAATACAATTTCAAATGTGAATGGATATGTATTGCACTGAGTGTTACAATGCAGTTATAAGACTAAAATGGCATCATTTCCTTTTTTATTATTTTTTAATTTAAAAAGCTAAAATTTTTATTGAAATATAGTTGATTTACAGTGTTGTGTTAGTTTTTATGGTACAGCAGTGAATCAGTTATACCTATACATATGTGTGTGTTAGTTGCTCAGACCTCTCTGACTCTTTGCAATCCCATGGACTACAGCCCATCAGGCTCTCTCCATGGAATTCTCCAGGCAAGAATACTGGAGTGGGTTGCCATGCCCTTCTCCAGGGGATCTTCCTGACTCAGGGATTGAACCTGGGTCTCCTGCATTGCAAGCTGATTGTTTACTGTCTGAGCCACCAGGGAGGCCTACATATACACACACACACACACACACACACACACACACACATATATATATATATATATTCATTCTTTTATAGATTCTTTCCCCATATAGGTCATTACAAAGTATTGCAAAACAGTTCCCTGTGGTATACAGTAGGTCCTTATTAGTTATCTGTTTTATATATCACTTCAGTTCAGTTCAGTCCCTCAGTCACATTTGACTCTTTGCAACCCCATGAGCCGCAGCATGCCAGGCCTCCCTGTCCATCACCAACTCCCGGAGTCCACCCAAACCCATGTCCATTGAGTCGGTGATGCCATCCAACCATCTCATCCTCTGTCATCCCCTTCTCCTCCTGCCCTCAATCTTTCCCAGCATCAGGGTCTTTTCAAATGAGTCAGCTCTTCCCATGAGGTGGCCAAAGTACTGGAGTTTCAGCTTCAACAACAGGCCTTCCAATGAACTTCCAGGACTGATCTCCTTTAGGATGGACTGGTTGGATCTCCTTGCACTCCAAGGGACTCTCAAGAGACTTCTCCAACACCACAGTTCAAAAGCATCAATTCTTTGGCACTCAGCTTTCTTCACAGTCCAACTCTCACGTCCATACATGACCACTGGAAAAACCATAGCCTTGACTACATGGACATTTGTTGACAAAGTAATGTCTCTGCTTTTCAATATGCTATCTAGGTTGGTCATAACTTTTCTTCCAAGGAGTAAGCGTCTTTTAATTTCATGGCTGCAGTCACCATCTGCAGTGATTTTGAAGCCCAAAAAAAGAAAGTCTGACACGGTTTCCACTGTTTCCCCACCTATTTGCCATGAAGTGCTGGGACCAGATGCCATGATCTTCGTTTTCTGAATGTTGAGCTTTAAGCCAACTTTTTCACTCTCCTCTTTCACTTTCATCAAGAGGCCCTTTAGTTCTTCTTCACTTTCTGCATAAGGGTGGTGGTATCTGCATATCTGAGGTTGTATAGTAGTGTGACTATGTCAATCCCAATCTCCCAATTTATCGTTCCCCTGTCCCCTCATTCTTTCTTAATTGGCACTTTATAAATTCACGACTGGAATGGAGGCAATTATTCCCCAAGCATTGAAAGGCCACACTGAGCTTGGGTTCTTCGGTGGAGCCCCAAAGATAAGGTCTATCAGCAAAAAAGAGTTTCTTTCTCTCCAGGGAACGTATGCACCATTGTCATTACTGATAAAACCCCTCAGTTCTTGTCTCTTAGGCTCTGGATTGCTGAGAAGGAAATGCTATGCTATGCTAAGTCACTTCAGTCATGTCCGACTCTATGTGAGCCCAGAGATGGCAGCCCACCAGGCTCCCCCGTCCCTGGGATTCTCCAGACAAGAACACTGGAGTGGGTTGCCATTTCCTTCTCCAATGCATGAAAGTGAAAAGAGGAAGTGAAGTCGCTCAGTCATGTCCGACTCCTAACGACCCCATGGACTGCAGCCCACCAGGCTCCTCCATCCATGGGATTTTCCAGGCAAGTGCACTGGAGTGGGGTGCCTTTGCCTTCTCCGGAGAAGGAAATGACACCATCCCTAATCTAGAGGTTGGAAAGCAGGACACACACATTATTATCAATTTTATTATCATCATATTAATAATAGTCACCTTCTACTGCCAATTAGCCACTGTTCTGAGTGCTTTATATATAGTCATGAAAACATTTGTTTTCTGGTGAATGAATGGCAATGAGTTATAAAAAAAAGTGGGGGGTTATAAAGGGAACACAGCACTTCTACCAGTGGAGACAAAAGGGTGAAGACATTCTAGTCAGAGGGGATAATGTGAATAGAACAAAGGAGATGGGGATTACATGCCCCATAAAGAGAAAGTGAATAAGCATCTTTGGCAGGAAATGGAATTTATACTTAATCTTCTAGATAAAGAAGATCCATGGAAATCTTCAGACCAGGGGACAGGGATGACAAAGCACTATTCAAAGAAAAGTGTCCTAGCAGCAGTTCAGGATGAAAATCAAAACAGAAGCAGACTGGAGACAGAGAGACAAGATAAGAAACAATTGCAAAAGCTCACCTTTAACGGGATGTGAGTCTTGTCAAAGATTTAGGCGTAAAGAGTGGGTGTTACTAAGTTTTGGCCAATGATACAACATGAGCAGAATGTGATGTGGGGGCTCTAGGAAGTCTTCTTAAAAACAGAAGGTGCATCCTTTTTTGCCCCTTCATTCACCATACTGCCTGGAACACAGAACTGATGGCTGGATCTCCAGAGGCTACTTTGCATCATGAGGACTAGAGCCACATACAAAGGATTTTGAAGCAAAAAGCTGAACCCCCAATGCATTCTAATAGTGGAGTTATTATGCTAACCAAGGACTGCCTACATCTGGGTCCCTTTTGCATTCAGATCAGATCAGTCGCTCAGTCGTGTCTGACTCTTTGCGACCCCATGAATCACAGCATGCCAGGCCTCCCTGTCCATCACCAACTCCCGGAGTTCACTCAGACTCACGTCCATCGAGTCAGTGATGCCATCCAGCCATCTCATCCTCTGTCGTCCCCTTCTCCTCCTGCCCCCAGTCCCTCCCAGCATCAGAGTCTTTTCCAATGAGTCAACTCTTCGCATGAGGTGGCCAAAGTACTGGAGTTTCAGCTTTAGCATCATTCATTCCAAAGAAATCCCAGGGCTGATCTCCTTCAGAATGGACTGGTTGGATCTCCTTGCAGTCCAAGGGACTCCAACACCACAGTTCAAAAGCATCAATTCTTCAGCGCTCAGCCTTCTTCACAGTCCAACTCTCACATCCATACATGACCACAGGAAAAACCATAGCCTTGACTAGACGAAACTTTGTTGGCAAAGTAATGTCTCTGCTTTTGAATATGCTATCTAGGTTGGTCATAACCTTCCTTCCAAGGAGTAAGCGTCTTTTAATTTCATAACTGCAGTCACCATCTGCAGTGATTTTGGAGCCCCCAAAAAATAAAGTCTGACACTGTTTCCACTGTTTCCCCATCTAGTTCCCATGAAGTGATGGGACTGGATGCCATGAACTTCGTTTTCTGAATGTTGAGCTTTAAGTCAACTTTTTCACTCTCCTCTTTCACTTTCATCAAGAGGCTTTTGAGTTCCTCTTCACTTTCTGCCATAAGGGTGATGTCATCTGCATATCTGAGGTTACTGATATTTCTCCCGGCAATCTTGATTCCAGCTTGGGATTCTTCCAGTCCTGCATTTCTCATGATGTACTCTGCATATAAGTTAAATAAACAGGGTGACAATATACAACCTTGACGTACTCCTTTTCCTATTTGGAACCAGTCTGCTGTTCCATGTCCAGTTCTAACTGTTGCTTCCTCACCTGCATACAAATTTCTCAAGAGGCAGATCAGGTGGTCTGGTATTCCCATCTCTTGAAGAATTTTCCACAGTTTATTGTGATCCACACAGTCAAAGGCTTTGGCATAGTCAATAAAACAGAAATAGATGTTTTTCTGGAACTCTCTTGCTTTTTCCATGATCCAGCAGATGTTGGCAATTTGATCTCTGGTTCCTCTGCCTTTTCTAAAACCAGCTTGAACATCAGGAAGTTCACAGTTCATGTATTGCTGAAGCCTGGCTTAGAGAATTTTGAGCATTTCTTTACTAGCGTGTGAGATGAGTGCAATTGTGTGGTAGTTTGAGCATTCTTTGGCATTGCCTTTCTTAGCGATTGGAATGAAAACTGACCTTTTCCAGTCCTGTGGACACTGCTGAGTTTTCCAAATTTGCTGGCGTATTGAGTGCAGCATTAGAGAAATACAAATGTTTACCTTCTTTGGAGTCTCCACTGGAAGTAACTGAATGTAGCTCTACAGGACAGGGCAGATTAGAGAACAAGCACAGTAAATATATTTTGTGGTAAGAGTTAAGGATTTGTGTCCCACCACCTGAGTTTAGATTCTGGCTCTGCTAGTTGGTAACTTTAGAAGTTTAAGCAAGTATCTCAGTTTCAACAAGGGTTAAATGTGGGAAAATAATTGTTGGTAGCTACCTAGTGGATTCTTGCTGTTGTTCAGTTGCTCAGTCGTGTCCGACTGTTTACGACTCCGTGGACTACCGCAAGGCAGGCTTCTTTGTCCTTCACCATCTCCTGGAGTTTGTTGAAACTCACATCCATTGAGTCAATCCATCCATCCAACCATCTCATCCTGTTGCCCCCTTCTCCTCCTGCCCTCAGTCCTTCCTAACATCAGGGTCTTTTCCATTGAGTGGGCTCTTCGCATCGTGGGATGACCGAATTCAGTAACTGTGATAAGATGCTCTTTGGTGGATGTGTTGTGGAGTGAAGTGGAATGTGATGTCCCCAGAGAAAAGATGACACACAGTTCTTGGGGAGAAGGTATGAGTAAGAATGGGATGACCACTTTTGCTAGAAAGTTAGGGGGTGTTACAAAAGCGTCTTGCAAAACTCATTTCTCAAGCTTCCTTGCCCCCTTCCAAGGGCACCCTTGCACTGTGAAAGTGACAAGCACAAAGTAACTGGCTTTGTTGCTCCTCGTGGCTCCTGGCCACCTCAGGATGGGACCTCTGAACACAATTCCAGTTTCATATCCTGTTTAATGGGCTTATGGGGAACACTTGATCAATGATCTATCAACACCATTGATCTTCATGTTCCAGGAAATGCTGCGCTGTTGGGAAAGAGAGGCTGTTGGCTTCATTTCTGCATAAAAGGGTCTGATTAAATCAAAGGGATGTTGGGCTTTTCAACATGTTGGGGTTGATAAGCAGTGACAGGGTGGTGGAAGAGCAGAGCTGGAGCTCTGTGAAGTTGAAAACTCTTTCAGGGAATCCAGGCCGCTTCTAAACTCCCCTAATATTTCATGAGCAGCTAGAAGGTTCTGAGATATGACTGCTCTATGAAAGGCATGAATCACTGATTAACACTTAGAAGGGCAAGGAAAATGTGCATAGTTTAATTGCAAACGTAATTCTAGCTCCACGTGGGGGATACATTTGAAAATGACATCTTCACAGTTCAATTTGTTGTTTTACTGACAGTTTATGGGGAAAGAAAAAGAGAATGTCATATTGGAGAAGCACGGGGCTGGTATTTACATGAAACCTGATAGATTTAAGTCCTATCCTTCCACTGTATCAATATGCCTACTGAAAAGTGGGTTATAGTAAAAATCCAACCAGTCCATTCTAAAGGAGATCAGCCCTGGGATTTCTTTGGAAGGAATGATGCTAAAGCTGAAACTCCAGTACTTTGGCCACCTCATGCCAAGAGTTGACTCATTGGAAAAGACTCTGATGCTTGGAGGGATTGGGGGCAGGAGGAGAAGGGGATGACAGAGGATGAGATGGCTGGATGGCATCACTGACTTGATGGACGTGAGTTTGAGTGAACTTCGGGAGTTGGTGATGGACAAGGAGGCCTGGCGTGCTGCGATTCATGGGGTTGCAAAGAGTTGGACACGACTGAGCCACTGAACTGAACTGAACTGAACTGAACTGAAACTAGTATGGATAAAAAGGTATAGTGAACCCTGGGTCCTTTTCATTGAAAACACATGTTAGCGACCAACCTGGTAGTCCAGTGGTTAAGAATCCATCTTCCAATGCAGGGCTGATGGGTTTAACCCCTGGTGGAGGAACTAAGATCCCACATGCCATGCATTTAAAATACGTGTCAATGGCCTGATGGAGCTCGAGAAGGACAAGGGGAGAAACCCACTGACAATTCCTTTATTACCTGTAGGCATCTTTCTGTTTTTGAGTGAAACTGGCCATTCCTTAAAGATCCCTGAAGCTCAGTACAGACTCGATTGTGCTTTTGTTTTAGTTTTATGATATGATTTTTTTCCCCACCTTACCGTAAGTTAAAATAAAGAAACTTTGTTTTGGACTTTTTGAATTTTTTCCAGTTTTCTTATCTCATATCCCCTAAAGGAAGAATGTCCTTCTTGGAAAACATCCCTGTAATTGTATTCAAACAAGGATGGCTACTAGATGGATGAAATGAATGCTCTGGTCACCCCTCAAATCCGTGTGTTGAAGCCCTAATCCCTACTGTGATGGTGCTTGAAGACCTCTGGGAAATAATTAGGGTTAGATGAAGTCATGAAAGTGGGTCAATGGTATAAGCTCCAGCCTGAAAGCTGCAGATTAGAGACTCAAGAAGAGCCCGTTTTCATTCAAATCCAAAGGTGAGAAAAGACTGATGTCCCAGCTCCATCGGTCAAGCAGGAAAAGTTCCCTCTTAGCCCGTTTGTGCAATCCAGGCCTTCAGCTGATTGGATGAGGATGACCTCCTCCGCCCACATTACGGAGGTCAATCCACTTAACTCAGTGTACCAATTCAAATTCTAAAACACCCTTGCTGACACATTCAGGATAAGTTTGGACCAAATGTCTGAGTATCCCAAAGCCCTGTGAGCTGACATAAAAAACTAACCATGAAAGTACACACGGGGTACCTTATATTTCAACAGTGTTCACCACATGGCAGGTGTTCAGATATTGCTCGTCTTCTTGTTCCCAAAAGTCTATTTTTTATTGTTTCCAGGGTAGAAATGCCTAGAGAATATTATTGGTCCTCAAGCAAAGACTGGTGGCTATTTCATCAACTTGGCGCTTTCTTCAGGAACCTGCTGGCCCAACTGGGCCGTTTATTTAGAAGCAGTGGGCTCCTCCTTAAATTGTCAAGTCAGTCAATCCACCCTCAGTCCTGGGAATGCTCTCTTCTTCCACAGCTTTCTGGAAATCCTGGCTAAGAAGCTATGAGGCTACAGGGGGGTGAACGAAGGAAGCATTTTAAACGCAGCCTGTGCAGTTTGGCCGAGTTCCGGCTTGTGGAGATTAAATAATAGCTTGTGCACACACAATCGGGGGCTTGCCGAGAGCTGAGGGGTGTTACTGACTGCCCTGCCAACTCCTGTGAGTCCTCGTCGCATTTCTCAGAGCTGAAAAACTCTGCTGAGAACCACAGAAACAACAGCCTTTCTGGCCTGGCCCTTTGGAAGGGCATAAACCACTTTAATTAAGAACAGCTTTAATAATGGAGGGCCCGAGATGCCACACAAGGGCACTGCCAGCATCCGTGAAATTAGGATGAAAAATCTCCCTGTTTTGTACCTTCCCCAAGATCATTTTCTGCTGGGTTAAATGTGTCTCTCCCAGTGGTGTCCGGCCGTGGTGTGAACAGGGTGCCCTGGCACCACCTGCTCACACCAGCTCACTCCCTGCCCCAGCCTGATCCAAGTTAGACCAGAGGGGCCGGTCCCATCTCTCCTGATGTGGGTGCAGCCCAAAGGAGAGGGACCTGCCCTAAGTCCAGGAAACCCCTTCCCTCCCCTAGATCATGGCCAGCCAGGTATGACTGAAGTATTAAATTAAAACAGAAATATGCACTAAAGTGTAGTTTCTCCATTTAGGCACTACTGACATGTGGGCTGTGTAATTCTTTGTTGTGGGGGGATGTGCCTCATGGGATATTTGGGAGCCTTTACTGGTCTCTTCCCACTAGACGCTGGTGGCAAAGACCATCCCAGTTGTGACAAGGGAAGATATTTCCAGACCTTCCCAGCTGTCCCCCACCATCAGGGTATGGCTATGGTAAATAAAAATACAGTATGCCCACTTAAATGTGTATTTCAAATAAACAACATACCATTTTCCATGTAAGTATACCTGTACAATCTTTGGGCCTCCCAGGGGGCTCAGTGGTAAAGAATCCGCCTGCCAATGCAGGAGATGCAGGTTCAGTTCCTGGGTCGGGAAGATCTCCTGGAGGAGGAAATGGCAACCACTCCTGTATTCTTGCCTGAGAAATCCCACAGACAGAGGAGCCTGGCAGGCTGCCGTCCTTGGAGTCGCAAAGAGTTGGACATGACTTAGCAACTAAACAACAACATACCATCTTTAAGACACACGCTGAAAAACCGTCATCCAAAAGTCAGCTTCAGGACTTCCCTGGTGGGCCAGTGGTTACGGATCCACCTTGCAATGCAGGGGCTGCAGGTTTGATCCCTGGCGGGAGAACTGAGATCCCTCATGCCGTGGGGAAGCTAAGCCCACGTGCCGCCTCTACTGAGCCCACGTGACACAACCAGAGAGTCGGTGCATGGCAACCAAAGGTCCCTCATGATGGAACTAGACCCAAGGCAGCCAAATAAATAGACATTTATAAAAATATAAGGCAACTTCAACTGAGCACTTTGTATTTTGCACGGTGACCCTACGTACGTGAGTGCCAAGTCAGTCATGTCTGACTGTTTACAACACCATGGACTGTAGGCAGCTAAGCTCCTTTGTCCATGGGATTCTCCAGGCAAGAATACTGGGGTGGGTTGCCATGCCTCCTCCAGGGCATCTTCCCGACCTAGGGATTGAACCTGCATAGCTTACATCTTCTACATTGGCAGGCAGGTTCTTTACCACTAGCACCAACTGGGAAGCCCCTGAGGGGCAAAATATCCCCCTTCAACTAAGAAACACTGTCCCAGGGTACTTGGTCTCACTGCATATAATACTGTGATACGCTTTTATTTTTTTTTTTTTTTGAAGGGTCTGAAGAATACCATATTTTATTGAACCTCAGATTTTATTGTTTGTAAGACACCTTTATTTTATGAGCCCTCAAGAAGGAAACACTCTGGCATTTAACCTTTGACACAGTGTCAAATGACATGTGAATTGTTCATACCAGTTTATTGGTGGTTTGACAGGTCTCAATTTTTGGCAGTTTCTCTTCCTTTCATTTATATTGCTTAGCATGAATTAGACAGTCTTTTCAGAGGCCATTCCAATAACAACATAACACAGTTTTGTCTCTTTGTGGAAATCCTTTCTTAGGTCTTATAAAGTGGTTGTTTTCTCCCCCTGCAGAAAAACATGGAAGTGTAGGCATTCTTCCATCAATGAGTTTTTGCTTCCACTAACAAATTTGCACCTTACTGTTCTGTTCCATGCCTTTCTACATAAAAATATAACCTTTTGTATAAACTTAAAAAAAAAAACACTTTAAATAGAAATTAATAGGAACAGCACAAACAGTGCACGTGTTGCGGTTGGACCAGCAGCGTAGCAATAGCGTTCACAGGAGCAGGCAGTGGCAGCTGTGTCACTGGCTGCCAGTGGTTGGAAGACACATCGTGATTTCAGAGATGTTAAATGTGAACATATGTTAGTATTAAAAATGATGAAATAGGAAATATGAAGAGTAAAAAGTTTTACATTCAATTTAATATTATTAAAATGTGTTGCTAAAAGACAAAAAGATTATTTGTATTTGAGTTTTTCTTTTTCTTTTTTTTTTTTTTTTTAGTTTCTAATGTTTATCCATGTATTGACTGTTCGTAGTGCTCTTTACTCCTTCCTGTATTTCCAAGTTTTGTTTTGATATTATCATCATTCATAAAGGACTTTATCATTTTTTATAGCTCGTGCATGCTTCCTTAGCTTTCATTTCTCTGAAGGTGTTTTCACCCCATTTCAAAAGATACTTTCAATGAATATCTATTACAGAATTGACAGCTTTTTCAGCACTTTATTTATTTTTTTTTTTGATAAATTTAATGCCTTTTATTGCCATTCCTCATTTTACTGTGCTTTGCTTTAGTGAACTTTATAGATACATGTTTGTTTTTTTTTTCCTTGTTAATTTTCTGTTTAGTTGATCTATCCATAAGTGTGAGTGGGGTATTAAAGTCTCCCACTATTATTGTGTTATTGTTAATTTCTCCTTTCATACTTGTTAGGATTTGTCTTACATACTGCAGCTCCCATGTTGGGTGGATATATATTTATAATTGTTATATCTTCTTCTTGGATTGATCCTTTAATCATTATGTAGTGACCTTCTTTGTCTTTTTCACAGCCTTTGTTTTAAAGTCTAATTTATCTGATACAGTATTGTGACTCCTGCTTTCTTTTGGTCCCAATTTGCATGGAAAATCTTTTTCCAGCCCTTCACTTTCAGTCTGTATGTGTCCCCTGTTTTGAGGTGGGTCTCTTGTAGACAACATATGTAGGGTCTTGTTTTTGTATCCATTCAGCCAGTCTTTGTCTTTTTGGTTGGGGCATTCAACCCATTTACGTTTAAGGTAATTACTAATAAGTATGATCCTGTTGCCATTTACTTTATTGTTTTGGGTTCAAGTTTATACACCATTTTTGTGTTTCCTGTCTAGAGAATATCCTTTAGTATTTGTTGAGAGCTGGTTTGGTGGTGCAGAATTCTCTCAGCTTTTGCTTGTCTGAAAAGCTTTTGATTTCTCCTTCATACTTGAATGAGATCCTTGCTGGATACAATAATCTGGGCTGTAGGTTATTTTCTTTCATCATTTTAAGTATGTCTTGCCATTCCCTCCTGGCTTGAAGAGTATCTATTGAAAGATCAGCTGTTATCCTTATGGGAATTCCCTTGTGTGTTATTTGTTGTTTTTCCCTTGCTGCTTTTAATATTTGTTCTTTGTGTTTGATCTTTGTTAATTTGATTAATATGTGTCTTGGGGTGTTTCTCCTTGGGTTTATCCTGTTTGGGACTCTCTGGGTTTCTTGGACTTGGGTGATTATTTCCTTCCCCATTTTAGGGAAGTTTTCAACTATTATCTCCTCAAGTATTTTCTCATGGTCTTTCTTTTTGTCTTCTTCTTCTGGAACCCCTATGATTCGAATGTTGTAGTGTTTAATATTGTCCTGGAGGTCTCTGAGATTGTCCTCATTTCTTTTAATTCGTTTTTTCTTTTATCCTCTCTGATTCATTTATTTCTACCATTCTATCTTCTAATTCACTAATCCTATCTTCTGCCTCTGTTATTCTACTATTTGTTGCCTCCAGAGTGTTTTTAATTTCATTTATTGCATTATTCATTATATATTGACTCTTTTTATTTCTTCTAGGTCCTTGTTAAACCTTTCTTGCATCTTCTCAATCCTTGTCTCCAGGCTATTTATCTGTGATTCCATTTTAATTTCAAGATTTTGGATCAATTTCACTATCATTATTTGGAATTCTTTATCAGGTAGATTCTATCTCTTCCTCTTTGTTTGGTTTGGTGGGCATTTATCCTGTTGCTTTATCTGCTGGGTATTCCTCTGTCTCTTCATCTTGTTTAAATTGCTGAGTTTGGGAGTCCTTTCTGTATTCTGGCAGTTTGTGGAGTTCTCTTTATTGTGGCGTGTCCTCGCTGTGTGTGGGTATGTAGAGGTGGCTTGTCAAGGTTTCCTGGTTAGGGAAGCTTGTGTCGGTGTTCTGGTGGGTGGAGCTGTATTTCTTCTCTTTGTTCAGTAGCGCTATGGGGAGGGAGGGAGGGATGCTGCAAACAAATGACACTGGCGTGCGCTCGCAGTGCCTCAGCCACACTGGGTCTGCCCCCGCTCACGGCGCGTGTAGCCTCCCTGCCCACAGTGCTCAGGCTCTAGGTTGTTCCGCCGGGAACAATCCGAGGCTGGCCCTGGGTTGCATGCACCTCCCAGGTCCAGGCCGCTCAGGTTCAGGCACTCAGGTAGTCCTCAGAGGCGCAGACTCAGCTGGGGCTGCGTTTTGTGCTCTTCCCAGGTCCGAGCAGCTCAGGTGATGAGGTGTTTGGCGAGCGCCAATGCTGCGACTTATCGCCTCCCCGCCACTTGGTTATCTGGGTGTAAAACCAGCGCACCTTCTCAGGCAGATGTTGACCGTCCAGACCCCCAATAAGTTTTAGTTAGCAAAGAAGCCAGTTTTATAGATAATGTCTCTCTGGGGCTGCGATTGCCCCCTTCCGGCTCTGGCTGCCTGTCACCGGAGGGGGAAGGTTTGCAGCCGGCTACCTCTGTTTAGTCCTTTGTCCTGTGCGCGGGCTGGCGGTGTCTTAGGTTAGGGCTGGCTTTTCGCATGGTAGATATCCCACAGTCTGGTTTGCTAGCCCAAATTATTTCGCTCAGATAGTGCTCAGGTATTCAGGCCAGATTCTTACTCTCAGCGATGCAGCCCACCAAGCCCCCCTGCCCAGCCCCGCTTGCTAATGGCGGATGCAGGCGCCTGCGCTGCTTCTCCGCTGGAGGAGTTATCGTAGGGCCTCGCAATCTGCATCTTTTTTAATTGTTTATTTATTTTTTCTCCCTGTTATGTTGTCCTCTGTGCTTCCAAAGCTCGGCACGGATTCGCAGTGAGAAGGTTTCCTGGTGTTTGGAAACTTCTCTTTTTTTAAGACTCCTTCCCGGGACGGAACTCCGTCCCTCCCTCTTTTTGTCTCTTTTATTGTCTTTAATATTTTTTCCTACCTCCTTTCGAGGAGTTGGGTTGCTTTTCTGGGTGCCTGATGTCCTCTGCCGGCATTCAGAAGTTGTTTTGTGGAATTTACTCGACGTTTAAATGCTCTTTTGATGAAGTTGTGGAGGAGAAAGTGTTTTCCCCGTCCTACTCCTCCGCCATCTTGGCGCCTTCCCCTTGTGATACGCTTTTAAAATACACCTATCCCCTGACCTGTTAAACCAGATAATATGAATATCTGGAGTGCTTGCCCAAATAAACCAAAACCAACAAACAAAAGATTCTTTGTCCCCATCACAGACCTGCTGTATATATAATTCTCAGGGGCCAAGGCCCCGATAATGCTGTATTTTCACCAAGCGTTTTAGGTGATTCTAATGGGCAGGTAGGGAAGGGAAGCCATGCCCCAGAGAAAGTCACATGTGTGCATGGGACACTCACGTTACGCTGTCACAGGGAAGACACACGTGTGGATCTGTGGAAGAAGGGCTACGTGAACCTCAGTAGGGCCATGTCACCGGACATTGTGTAGCAGTGAGAACAGATCACTTACTGATGCGTGCGTTAGTATTGATTCCTATAAGGAGTACAATGTTAGATAAATATAAACACCCAGAATATGGCTTTGTAAAACTCAAAAGCAAGTGACTCTTAACAATACATTTTTGCATCCCTTGCATGCGTGCTCAGTTGTGACTCTTTGCAACTCTAAGGACTGTAGCCAGGCTCCTCTGTTCATGGGATTCTCCAGGCAAGAATACGGCAGTGGGTTGCCATGCCCTTCTCCAGGGGATCTTCCCGACATAGGGATCGAACCTCTGTCTCCTGCATTGGCAGGAGGATTCTTCACCACTGAGCCACCAGGGAAGCCCATGGCAAACCAGAGGCTGCTCTCTACCAGCACATTAAGGAGAGTGGTGCCACTGCTTTCTCCCATTGACTCACCCTGCCTTGGAAACATGGGTCTTGCCAAGCCTGCCAGCCCCTGCCCGTCACCCTTCCATACCTGCCCTTTCTGAGCAGCAGTGGTTCTCACCCAAGAGTTGCAGCCATGAAAATGTATGAACATATGTCCTCAGCTTCACGGTCAGAAGGGAATCCAATCAAGAATCTGGTGATGCATTTGCAAATTAAAAATTTGTACCATAATGAGCACAGCCATTCAAACTAATAATTACATAAACTCCCGTTACGGGTGGCAGGGTAATTACAACAGGTACTTCTAGCAAATTTAAAAAGCGACTTCGGTTTCCATTTCCTTCATGAAGAATGCAATAAGCAGGTGCGTCCCTGTGCTGCCAGGTGGAGGAGCCCCCTCAGAAACAGAGAGTAAAAATGAGCCAGAAACCTCAGTTTCTAGTCTCCCAGGAAGGCAGGGGATTTGTTAAGGAGAGGAAGGATGGTGAGAGAAACCAAAGTGTCTGAAGTAGTGATGGATATATGACACATGTTTGTAAGCGGTGAGGGGCAGGGGGACGCCCATCAGAGGGGTGTCGGACCACCCACCTCCTTGCCCACTGTGCTCTGGCCTCCTGTCTGTTTCAGGAACTCCTGGCCCTTTGCACTTCCTGTTTCTCCCACTTGGAATGCACATCTTCCTCAGCGCAGGTATTTCCTATTAGAGAGGCTTTCTGACCACCCGCACCAGGTCCCATCCCCACACACTGTTTCATTGTCTCCCTGTCCCTTATTACTGGCTGACAGACCGTACCCGGGAATGCATGATTTTTTGAATCTGCTCATGGTCCGCCTCCTGCACAAGAATGTAAGTCCCCTGAGAGCAGAGACCTTGGCTGAGCTCTCACGGCCCCATCCCAAGGTCCACGCGTGCATCTGGCACTGGGCTGGGGTTCAATAAATGCCTGTGAGTGAAAAAAAAGTATGACTGAAAGAATGAATCAATGAACACAGGCTCCCATCCATTATTCGACCTGGGCATCATGCCATCCTGAGGCAGGGACTACCATTATGTCCTTTTTGCAGACGAGAAGACTGAGAATTAGAGATCTTCAGGCAGCCAGAGGCATCAGCTTCTACACTGCAGATGCCTCCACTTGGGGCTTCCGTGTGCTTTTAACTGCTTGGTGCCACGTCAGGGGGCATCCCAGGTGGTGCTGGTGGTAAAGAACCCACCCGCCAACGCAGGAGACATAAGAGATGTGGGTTCGATCCCTGAGTTGTGAAGATCCCCCAGAGGAGGGCATGGCAACCCACCCCAGTATGCTTGCTTAGGGAATCCCATGGACAGAGGAGCCTGGCAGGCTACAGTCCATGGGGTCGCAAAGAGTCAGACGTGACTGAGCAACTGAGCACACATGTACCCCATGTCAGGACATGTGGGCTGGGCTATTCAAAACTAAGGAGAAGGCAATGGCACCCCACTCCAGTACTCTTGTCTGGAAAATCCCATGGATGGAGGAGCCTGGAAGGCTGCAGTCCATGAAGTCGCTAAGAGTCAGACATGACTGAGCGACTTCACTTTCACTTTTCACTTTCATGCATTGGAAAAGGAAATGGCAACCCACTCCAGTGTTCTTGCCTGGAGAATCCCAGGGACAGTGGAGCCTGGTGAGCTGCTGTCTATGGGGTCGCACAGAGTCGGACACGACTGAAGTGACTTAGCAGCAAGGAGAAGGGGGAGAGAAGTAACTGATAAGCTGGCTAATTAAATAAAGCACAGTCTCCTCTCCTCAATCCTTCCAGCAAACAAAACAGCTTCCTTCCTCTCCAGCCGCAGAGCAGACAGTCTGTGCTGGACCAGATTTGAAGACGGGGTTCATGGCATCTCCATTCATCTCTCGCCCAGCATCAGACACACCATCCCAGGGGCTCACACGTATTGACTGTGAGTCTAGACTTCTCATCAACAAGCGAGTGAGGACTCTCAGATGTGTTGGAGCCAGGATATGAATTTCAGAGCCTCACTGGGTAGCCCCCAAACCCACCGAGATCCGGGGAGGTAGTGGGCAGTTGTGGGTAGCAGAGGGCTGCTTTGTGTTCTGATCCTGGCTCTGCACTGACCCCAGGAGTTTTCTCATCTCTCTGAGCCTCAGTGTCCCTTCTACAGAGAAAGCATCATAACCATACCCAGTCGAGAGGGCAGTGAGGGTTAGAACAAGTCAGGCAGTTAAAGCGCTCAAGCCAAACCCCACACATGCTGAAAGACTAAGAAACACCACCGTCATGAGCACAGACCTTGATGCTCACAGCTGAGGCTCCCAAAGCAGCAGAATCTCACTCCTCAAGGCACAGCGGCTGCCCCAAGTCCTGTTACCTTCATCCTAACTCACCCTTCATCCCCAGTGAAGATGACCCCACACAAGACCTCTGGCTCACAGCAAAGCCAGGACTCTCAAGGGGATTTTGTGTCCGAGTCCTTCACCTCTTGGTATGTGGTCAACCTATGAGTGTTTCTGCAACATCGTGGTTGATACTCCATTAGAAACGTCTAAGCCAGGATGGGTGGTCTACCAGGGATCATCCACCCACAGCCTGTGCCACAGCACTTGAACCCATGCAAAGCTTGAGTCCCCCTCATAAAAATCCTGCCAGGAAGAGGGAACAGCATTCTCTTAAGGGCTTTCTGGAGGTGACAATTTTGGGGAAAGAAAGATCAATTTATGGAGCAGCTGGAGAACAGTGGTCAGGGACCCCCTATGTTGAGCTTGTGATCAGGCTGAGCCCCATAGGGGAGAGCTTGGCAGACCCTCTGGAGCAATCAAACCCCTAGAAAAGTAAAGAAAGAAAGAAAATGGAGTCGCTCAGTTGTGTCTGACTCTTTGCCACCCCATGGACTATAGCCTGACCAGGCTCCTCTGTCCATGGGGATTTTCCAGGCAGGAATATTGGAGTGGGTTGCCATTTCCTTCTCCAAAACCCCCAGATGGTACCCTCAAATCATGTGACACCAGAAGGGACACTGCGTATCCCAATGGTAAAGGTGGCAGGCATCCTGGACAAGGGACAGTTTCCTGCACGCCCCAAATCTACTTCCTGGCTCTCAGCTCCTCTAGGATTCCTTTTTTTTTTTTCCCACTTAGAAACAACTATTTTATTTATACCAAGAACGGAAAAGTAAGCATGAACATAAAAGAAACTGAGAAAAAAAATTTAAGATCTAAAAATGAACCAATAAAAACTTGCAAGCTAAAAATACTATATCTGAACTGAAAGTTTCGTCTAGGATTCTTAAATAAGCCAGTGAACTGGAGGAGGGCATGCTACTAACGACTGATTTCTGATTTCCCTCCACCCAGGTAGCTGACATTTCAGTGTCCAATTTAATTTAGAAACATACCAAAATAATGGCATTTCTTGCTCTCTAGCACTGAGTAGAAATTTCACACCAGTACATTTCCTTATTTTTTTTTCTGCAGTGGACCCAAGCCTTCAAAGAGGATTCCCTGGAGTTTCCATAGTAAAACTCTTGCTGATTCTCCTTTTGTGTGGAAAGAGACACACTGGAGACCCCCTGAAAAGCTATGAGCCCCTGGGAAGTGTTTTCAGTCTCTCCAGGCTTTAGTTTTCACCTCCGTGAGAAAAAAAGGAAGTGGAATAACTCCTGCCTTATTCAGTTCAAATGACCAGGTAGGACATCCCAGAAGGTCTTCCTTCTGCAATGTTTAATTGAGCACATATTATGTGCTGGGCATTTTACTGGAAACAACTGTAAGCAAAATAAATACAATCTCTGCTCTTATGGGACCCCTGGTAAACATCAATTTTTTAATTTTATTTTTGTTTAATACCAAAGCCATTTTGTATTGGGGTATAACCCATTAACAACACTGTGGCAGTTCCAAGTGAACAGCGAAGGGACTCAGCCATACATATACATGGATCCATTCTTAAACATTAATTTCTTAACCCAAGGCCCTTTTACTGTCAAACTACTATATTGCCTTTCTGCCCCTCAATGCCAAGAAATTCTTATTCAGATATCTTTTGTTTGTCAAGGCCATGCTATTGAAGATGGCCGGCCATATGCCAAGCCATGAGGCACACATCATCTCACTTAGCTCTCGTAACAATCCATCTGGGATAAACACATTATCTCCATTATTGTAAAGATGAAGAAACAGACTTGGAAGGTCTCTCAGTTAAACGGGCAGGCCTGGGATTTAAACCCTGGCAGGCTGAATCCAATTCCAGACACCTAGCCCCCTCAGCATACTTACTGCCCAGTGTGTAAAGGCAAGGATGGACCCCTCCCCACACCCAAAATCCTTGACCCAAAGCCAAAACCTTACACATCTCACCCTCCTGCCAGAGTCCTGTGTGAGCCAGCCCACCCAACCCTGGCCTCAGCCAAAAGGTCATTTCTCCTTCCATCCATTTGCGTGATTTCATGTTCCCTTTGATTCCTGGCCTGGAAACCGCTCTGCTTAAATGTTGAATTACCATGGGTGCTCCAACTATGGGGCAGGCCTTCTAATTGCTTCCTGAAGGGGCCTTTTGGTGCTCTTCTGATTGCAATTTTTAAAGAACTATACATTTGCTTTCTCCAAGCAAGCTGTTATTAAAAGCCCATGAGCCTCACACCTATCATCCCGATCTCCCCACTGGTCTGGGCTCAGGCTACCATCTCTCCATCACCTCCCAGAGGTTGATCTTGGGAGGGTCCCTCTGCCTCTGTGTCTGGATTCCCTCTTGTCCATATTGGAGGGTTGTTAAGAGGCTTGATTGGGAAGGGGTATGGGTTCAATTCCTGACTCGGGAAGATCCCTAGATGAGAAACTGGCAACCCACTCCTGTATTCTTGCCTGGAGAATCCCATGGACAGAGGAGCCTGGTGGGCTGAAGTCCATGGGGGTGCAAAGAGCTGGACACAACTGAGAGACCAACACTTTCACATTCATACCTCAAATTAACACACTAGATTCTAACACACTCCGGTGGTTCACGTTCTTGCTGCCAGAATCTGTCTCTTGATCTGCAGGAGAGTCATACCCTAGGTGAATATTTCTTGATGTCACTCTGAATCTTGTGATTCTTGCCAGGCGTTATGCATTTCTTCAATAAAAGGACTCCCTTTCCAAAAAGAAATGGATTTTAAAAGGAAGCTTTACAAAAGTACAGAATCAATATCACTTGCCATAAATAACAGGCAATCATAAGAACACATACAACGGAAGCAATAAATACAATGAGTTAAGCCCTGTTGTCTTCCCCAGGCTGTGTGTCTCTTTGTCACAAAGGGCAGTTGGTGAGCTGTCGAGAGGCATGGAAGCCACACTTGCCCCAGCCTGAGCCCTTCTCCCTGATGGCATCAGAGAACTCACAGAGAGAAGCTAGAAGGGGAGCAGTTCCCCTCTGGCACGTCCTGAGCTGTGTCCACATAAAGCCACTCTGTGGCCATCAGTGCTCCCAGACCTCATTATTGGAAACGCTGAACTCATTCATGCTCTGTGCCAAGCTTCCACGTGGGATTTCAGGGCAGGAAGGCCCAGGAGAAGCATAATCAAAGCCTACTTCCCTATGTATGTTACAGAAACACAAAAATGTCTGCTAAACCTAACCCAGCAGCTTGGCCCCACAAAGTGGTTGGGCCATCTCTGGTTTTCTCTGTGGGTGTTCCTGCATCTTCACCTCCCTCCTACAGTGACAAGCAGATTGATGCTGAAGCTCCAATACTTTGGCCACCTGATGTGAAGAGCCAACTCAATGGAAAAGACCCTCATGCTGGGAAAGATTGAGGGCAGGAGGAGAAGGGGACAACAGAAGGCGAGATGATTGAGTCGGCATCACTGACTCAATGGACATGACTTTGAGCAAACTCAGGGGGATGGTGAAGGACACAGAAGCCTGACGTGCTGCAGGCCGTGGGGTCACTAAGAGTCAGACACGACTTAGTGACTTAACAACAACAACAACCGGCAGAGACTGGATCCTGACAGTCCCCGTTTTCTCGGAGATCTCTCTAAATGGCTTTAGGATCAGGCTGAACTTCAGAGCTGCTCTTGCTCAGACGCTCAAACGTGTCTGCGCATATGTGTGTGTGCGTGCACACACACACACACGCTCCCCCGCTGGCCTCCACCCGCCTCGGGGACACCGAATAGGAATTGCATTTAGTAATCAATTGACTCCCCTTGACTTGGTTTGGTGCCTTTTCTAAATAACAAGAGCCTGGCAACATCAGAACCTCGCAACAATCTTTATTAATGAAGCTCCCGGCACCGTGTGGAGAAGACACAGGCAGCACATGTAGACGTGCTAAGGAAATTATTTCCATCAGCTCCAGCTATTTGAAAGCAATTGAAAAGTTTCCATTTGAAGAAAAAGTAATTTTCCTGATGGGAGTTTCGAGAGCTGTTTGTCTGCCCCCACCTAACGCAGCCACAGCTTGCCCGGCTCCGAGCTTTCTACATTTTATTAAACCACAGCTAAGTGGCGTCATGCTGTTAAAATATTGTGTCGCTTTTTAAAGTGATATCATTACCTAATAATTTTGAGAGCTTTACTTTTTTTTTTTTCCTTTGCCAGGAAGGGAAATGGACCAAATAGCCTGGCACTATCTCAGCGTCATGGAGATGGAGAGGTGGCAGGGGCTGTGGAGGTCTGGGGCCCCAGAGCATGGAAAACTGGGCTCTGGAGGTCACAGGGAAGAATATATATGAAATCTTCTCTGTCTCATGTTTATAGAGAATTGGGAAAGAACTGAAATGCAGGGAACCAGGGCTAATGCAACTCCAACCCCAGGGCTGGATTTTCTACGAGGCTAATGAAGCTTAAATTTCAGGACCCCACAACTGAATTGTTGTTTAGTCGCTAAGTCGTGTCCAACTCTTTTGCGACCCTATGGACTGTAGCCCCCAGGCTCCTCTGTCCATGGGATTTCCCAGGCAAGAATGCTGGAGTGGGTTGCCACTTCTTTTTCCAGGGGATCTTCCCGATCCAGTGATCAAACCTGTGTCTCCTGCATTGGCAGGTGGCTTCTTTACTACTGAGCCAGCAGGGAAGCCCCACAACTGAGTTGGCCCTTGCCTAATTTCATAGTTATAATTTTGTCTCTTTTGAAGAGTATTCCTGCTTTCTCTTGCTGCCTAAGAAATTGCCATGAACTTAGGGGCTTCAAACAACACCCATGTATTAGCTCAGAATTTTATAGGACAGAAGGTTGGCATGGTATGGCTAGGGTCTCTGCTTGGGGCCTTTCAAGGCTGATATCAAGGCATTGATCTGGCTACATTCTCATCTGGAAGCCCTGGAGAAAAATCTGCTTCCAAGCTCATTCTTGTTGTTGGCAGCACCCACTTCCTTGAGGTTGTAGGACTGAGGTTCAGTTACCATGCTGGCTGACAGCTGGTGGTGGAGCTTAGTCTTATAAACCTCTTTTCTACCTCATGCCCCCTCCATCTTCAAGCAACTGTGCATCAAATCCTTCTTGCTAAATCTGGGTTCCTCTTTATCAACCAACTGGAAAAAACTCATGATTACATTGGATCCAGGAATATTATCATAATATGAATACCTATCTTAAGGTCAACAGTGCCATATAGTAATCTAATCATGGAAGCAACATCCACATTCACAGTCCCAAGGGACAAGCAGGGCACAGAATGAGAGGGATGGACAGTCTTTGAGGACCAGTTTAGAATTCTGTGACAATAAGCAGAGGCACCGTATTGTATGAGCTTCAGGCCCCACGAAACTTGGATCTACTTCTGCTTGATCCCTTTGAGCTTGGACATTCCCACTGGACCATTAGAATAGCCTCAGATTGATCTTGGGTCTTTAATCTCTGTTTCCAGACTCAAAGCCTCAAAACTTCATCATGCCCTCCCCACCATTGGCCTACATAGAAAGTCAAAATGGAGTAGAACATGCTAGGCTATGGGGAAACCTGCTGGGCTTTCTGGAAACACTCTCCTCTCTGTTAGGGCCCCTGCTTTCCTTTACGGTCCAGCTGTTCCCCACTTTAACGCTGTGTGGCTCGGACAAGGGCCTCATCTCAGCCCTAAGGATGGGCAAGTAATACTTATTTGGTCAATTCAAATCCCCCTCCCCTCTCTTGACCTCAGTGCTTGGTATCTGGATGATTAAATGACCCAAGCTGACCCCAGATTGAGTGGTATAAGCATCCAGAAAGGAATTTTGTTTTGTTTTTTTTATCCCCCAAGGCTATTTTGGAGTTGAACAGGTAACCAGGTGGAGCCTGATCATGAAGTCAGTCCAGAAGAGCAGTCTAATTACCTCATCTGAGACTTTTGATAGTATCAAGCCTGAAGTTAGACTACCCTTGGACACATTAATTTACTTCTCTTTCATTTAATGTATTCATTTATCCATTCATATGTGTAAGCATGCATTCATTTTTTCTTTGAAGCTTTTTGGTGTTGAGTTTCTGTCCCTTGCAATCAAAATACTCACACAGTTGCCAGTCTCCATCCCATTTTTTCACTCTAAGAAGCGCAACCTCCCGTCCAGCCAGACTGAAGCGCTCGTCCTTGCTGGCCCCTCATCTGCACCCATGATGCTGCCACTGCAGGCAGGCCCATCTCTCTCCTCTGCTGTTCCACATGGCGTTCTGCTCACACTGACATCTCTTCTTGACATCTTACAACCCTCCCCACCCTCATTAAAAGCTAATTTCCTCCTTTTCTTAACTCTGTACTTTTCTCCTTAATTCTTACCTTGTATTAACTCTTTCTTAACTTTATGCCTACCTACCTTCTGGTCCCATCTCCTTCTGCCTGCTCTTAGTCCTTTTCACATCCCATCCCCGTGTCACAGTAAATGACTGGTTGTGTGTGTGTTTGGGAGGGTGGGGGTGGGAATCTACCACCATTTCCATTTTAAGATAAAAGAAACAGAGTTTCAGAGAGGTTAAGTCAGACCAATCTGAAACCAAAGTCTACAGTCTTAACCACTATGAAGTCTTTCCCTTAATTATCACATTACCATTAATACAATCATTATTAACATTGATAGTGAGAGTAACTAAACATTTGACACACTGAGCCTTTGCCTTGCAATGAAAGTGAAAGTCGCTCAGTCGTGTCTGACTCTTCGCAACCCCATGGACTATACAGTCCATGGAATAGTCCAGGCCAGAATACTGGAGTGGGTAGCCTATCCCTTCTCCAGTAATCTTCCTGACCCAGGAATCGAACCAGGGTCTCCTGCATTGCAGGGACATTCTTCGCCAGCTGAGCTACTAGGGAAGCCCTGCAATGAGATAAGGGATAATTTAAATATTAATAGATAATCTCTCTTAATCTTCAAAACAATCTTCTAAGACAAATGCTAATATGATGCTGTTTTACAGACAAGGAAGTGGTAAAGAATGAAGCTAAGTGGTAAAGAGCTCAGTGGCTCAGTGGTAAAGAATTCACCTGCAATGCAGAAGACACAAGTTCGATTTCCTGGACAAGGAAATGGAACCCACTACGATATTCTTGTCTGGGAAATTCCATGGAGAGAGGAGCCTGCTGGGCTGCAGTCCATGGGGTCGCAAAAGAGTCGAACACAGCTTATCGACTAAACAATAACAACAACAACAACAAACCGAGTTCCAGAGAGGTTAAATGATTGCCTAACTAGAATTTAAACTCGACTATCCTTTCAGAAGCATTGCTCTTGGGCACTACATTTTGTAATGCTTGAAGAGAGAGAAAGCAAGATTGATGAAACTTGAATGTGAGCGTAAACTTGAACAGGCCGAGGAGACCTGTGCAGCCAACCTCGAGACCCCTTAAAATAAAGGCAAGAGGAGTCAGAGGATGAGTGAAAGTGCCCACCCCCACCCCCAGCCCAGGAGCAACACCCCTCCTCCACCCCTTCCCAAGAGGACCGCTATCCCGAGTCCAAAGCAATGCCTAGGTCAAAATCTCCATTTTCAATCACCCACGTCAGTCAGTCTGGACTGTGTGTTCAAATAGGATTTTCTTTCTCTCCTTTTTTTTTTTTTAATTGGAAGGAAGCTTTAAACACTTTGAAAGTGGCCTCAGGGACCAGCTCACAGCATGCTCTGCATCTCCTCCTTTTGAGGCAAGCGTCCCTGCAGCCACTTTGCAAGCTCTGTTTTCAATTACAAAAGCTTGTTTGAACATGGTCTGTCACAGAGGCTGTTCAAACAGGCTTTTGTAATTGAAAAGGAGGAAAAACAAAAGACTTCTAACCTTCCGGAGCCAAGATCGGATGGAGCTGGTCAGACAATTGTGGAACCAAAATGGTGGTCCCCAGGATGGGGATTGGGGCCAGCCAAGAGGAGAGCTGGGCTCTTTTGCCTGGGCTGAACCTTACTGGACTAGTCTGTTCTGATGGATAAGAGGGTTGGAACAGACGTGAATGGAAGTAGAAAAGTACAGTGACTGCCACCAACGGTTCCTAAAGAGCAATATTAAATCAGTTTTGGATGACCATTCAGAGATAGCCTCAAAGGCCTTTGGTGCCTAAATTTTAAAAATCACTTCATTTTAACTTTTTTTTGCCAATATCTTGAAATTTATCAAGCAAAAATCTCACTTTATTACACATACATCTTTAACTCTTCATGCTTTCTTATCTCACCCTTGGACAACTTTCAGAATCTGCATAGAATTTAGTAACATTGCTTCATTTTCATTACATTTTGAGGAAAATGACAATGACTTCCAATTTAAGTAAATTTCAGTTAAAATTAGATCAATTTAAAAATATTAAGTGAGGACTTCCCTGGTAGTACAGTGAATGAGAATCCACCTACCAATGCAGGGGACATGGGTTCAATCCCTGCTCCGGGAAGATTCTACCTGTCGCAGAACAACTAAGCCCACACACCACAACTACTCAGCTTGTGTTCCGCAACTACTGAAGTCCGTGTACCTACAGGCCGTGCCCCACAGCAAGAGAAGCCACTGCATCAAGAACCTGTGCCCTGCAACAAAGACCCAGAGCAACAGCAAAAAACCAAACAAACCCCAAACAGTAAGTGAATAGCAGAGCTAGAAGACAAAAACACAGCAAAAGTGACGTTGGTACATGGATATCATAAAAATAAAGAGGTTGAGGAAAATCGAGTTTGGAGACACTGGTTTGGTGGCTAAGAGTTTGGATTATAGACTGACTGCATGTATTCACATCACAGAATACCACCTACTTGAATTTCATAAACCTACATTCTTCCTCTGCAAAATGGGGCTAGTAAAAATATCTAACTTAAAATAAGCAATCATTCAGTAACTGTTTTCTATGATTGTTACTAAAAATAATATTATCATTTAGCTTAATGTTTCTCAGACATAAAAAATGAATGGACTCCCTTTAGAGGGAGAACAATTCTCACGAATGCTTAGTGTGGATGAAAGCTTTTGCAGACCTCAAGCATATGGCTAAGGAAGGATATAATTTATAAACCAAGGATCCAGGCACTACAATCAATCAGTCAAGTGACCGAGGTTTAAGTGATTTATCCAAGGTCATACAACTGTTTAATGATGTATTTTTGAACTACTGAAAGACAGTCCTTGGCAGTGATTGAATCAAACATGTTGCTGTTGTTCAATTGCTAAGTCCTAGTCTTTACTACTCCATGGACTTCAGCCGCCAGGCTCTTTGGTACTCCACTGTTTCCAGGAGTTTGTTCAGATTCATGTCCATTGACTCAGTGATGCCATCGAACCACCTCATCCTTTGTGTCCCCTTCTCCTGCCTTCAATCTTTCCCTGGATCAGTGTCTTTTCCAATGAGTCAGCTCTTCACATCAGGTGGCCAAAGGATTAGAGCTTCAGCATCAGTCCTTCCAATGAACATCCAGGACTGATTTCCTTTCAGATTAACTGGTTTGATCTCCATGCAGTCTAAGAAACTCTCAAGAATCTTCTCCAACACCACAATTTGAAAGCATCAATTCTTTGGGGGCACTCAGCCTTCTTTATGGGCCAACTGTCACATCCTTATGTGACTACTGGAAAAACCATAGCTTTGACATGTAGTAGAATCCAGATCTCTCTCTTTTTTTTTAATCAGTAAATGTGCTTCAGACATGTTGGAATGGGCTAATTATTGTGTGGGTCTGTCTGCTCATTGCTGTACTTTTATTGTCCCCATTCTCTTTTCTTTCCAGTCAATGTAACAACCCCAAATTTCACCACACATTTCCAAAGACACCCCAAGGAGGTAGCATCTCCCTGCGGTTATAAACCTCCAGATGTCCACCATCCATTCCAGCCCTCCTCTGTTAACTCCTCCAGGAGTGCTTCAGAAACAAGGTTTCTGGTGAAGATGCTGGTGAGCATCAGCAGCAGAGAGGGATGGGCCTGGATCCACCCGTCACGTGATTACTCAAACACAGTTATGCTGTGCTCAGTTGCTGCAGTCGTGTCCGACTCTTTGTGACCCCCATGGACTGTAGCCCCTCAGACTCCTCTGTCCATGGGATTCTCCAGGCAAGAATACTGGAGTGGGTTGCCATGCCCTTTTCCAGGGGATCTTCCCAACCCAGGGATCAAACCTGCATCTCTTATGTCTCTTATGCATTGGCAAGTGGGTTTTTTTGTTTTTGGTTTTTTGTTTTTTTAACCACTACAACCACCTGGGAAACCCAATTACACACAGATCTAACATGAGATAGCAATGGATTTTGGGAGGGATGTGCTGTTCTTGAGTCTTCTCTTTCCTCCTTTCACTAAGAAAGACAACTGCATGGCTTCGAGTGACCTACCATTGCATAACAGCTTAACTTCTCTCCTCCAGTCCCTAGCTGAGTTAGAACACCATCCCAGGTGAGCAGGGCCCCTCTCACCAGGTAACCAGGACAACAGGCGGGAAAGGTATGAATCTTCAGATGCCTGTTCTACGAATGACCTCAGGAAAGATGAGCGTGGCTCAACAGATTCTTAGAACTGCCATTAGTGATCATGAGCAGGCCTGGGGGAGTGGAGAGGAGAGAGGCTGAGGCAGCATGGGGGAGACCTGTGCTGACCTAAGAACAAAGAAAGCTCCTGTTTCAGGAAAAGGAATGGAGCATATCTGAGAGTTGGAGAAGGAAACCTGGTTGTCGCATGTCTGGCCTTCCCATTACCCTCCTTTCTAGATAGATAGATAGAAAAGTATGCCTGTGTATAGAAAGAGATAGCTCTAGATGGATAGGTGTTATGAGAGATGCACACACATGCAACATAAAATTCACCCTTTAACCATTTTAAAGTGGAACTCATTGGCAGTCAGTACATTCGCAACGGCGACGCTTTCATCATCCCAAAAAGGAAACCCCATACCCATTAGCAGTCACTCCCCAATCCCCACCTTCCCCCCAGCCTCAGGCAACCACCAGTCCAGTCTATTTTCTGTCTCTAGAGATTTACTTATTCCAGACATTTCATAGAAATGAATTCATACAATATATGTGACCTTTTGTGACCTTAGCAGAATGTTTTCAAGGCTTCTGTATATTATAGCATGTATCAGTGCTTCATTCTTTTTTATGGCTAAAAAATATTTCTTTGTATAGATAAAGAGCAAACTTGTTTAGCCATTGATCAGGTGATGGACAGTGGGCTGCTTCCACCCTTTGGCAAGTGTGAATCGTGATGCTGTGAACATTCATGTGCAGGGGGTAGGGATTGTGTGTGTGTGTGTGTGTGTGCACATGCATGTGTATTGTTTAGTCATGTCTGACTCTTTGTGACCCCAAGGACTATAACCTGCCAGGTTCCTCTGTCCATAGTAGGGACTATGGGGCAACTGTAATTCAATGGAAGTTCACCTGCCAAGGTGAGCAGTCTGAGAACTGGTGCTCAGGAGGGATACGTTTTGACATGGAGAGAGGGACCACATGGGTGATCAGTTTCAGAGGGAGTCTGTGCTAAAGGGAAGCAGCAGGCAGGAAGGCACAGCCATCCCGCTGGAAGAACCCAGAGTGTGCAAGGAGAACAAGGAAGTCTGGCACCACCTTAGGGTGCCCCGTTGTGGCTCAGCTTAGAGAATGTGCTCCTGGTCTCTGCAGAGGAGTCTCTGCACCTGATGCAGCTCCCCAGGCCCGGGGACCCACAGAGTGTCCGAGGATCTGGGGAAGGGGAACAGCGTCTCAAGTCATGAAGCTGGGGAGAGGGGGAAAGTTCATGAAGACAGATGCGCCAGGCCAGAAGGTTCCTGGGATGGTAGCAAAGCTGGGGAGGTCTCTGGGGATCCCTAAGGGAATGGCAGGAAGGCGCGACAGTTAAGAGCTGACTCTCGAGGCAGAGAATCTAGGTCTAAATTCATGGTTGGCCAGGTCAGGTGCGACATCAAGGCAAATGCTCCAAGCCATGAGAGGCCCAACCTGCGCCACGGCTTGATGCCAAAGGGCTGCTACTCAGTAATCCTGACTGTTACTCAGCAGCTCATGGCTCCCTTCTCCATTGGAGGGGGCCCCTCCCCACTTCCTTCCAAGGGCCTCTAAGTCCCCTTTGGCCACACTCAGACTCAAGACAGCTCAGTGCCTCAGAGAACAGGAGGTTCAGCAAGGAACACCCCTCCCCACCATAGCTGGAGCATCCGTCCCTGGTCTGTTCGTTTAGAGTTTATTATTTTTCTTATTTAAATTGTAAATTCCCCTTCCCTGGAAGTCTTGCCCAAACTGTCCTGGTATCACGACATTAGCAGCTGGTTCCCCCTCTGGTTACAGATTTTCTGATCACTCGCGTGCATCATCCGGTGCAAAGCGAAATTAGCTGCCCCAGCAAGCGGCTGGAGAGGTTAAAGCGGAAACCGTCCGGGGCCTCCCCAGAGTCCTTGGGGAAGAGGCAAGGGGCGAGAGCAGGCTGAGGCAGTCTCGGTGCCCGATCCCCAGACAGGGCTGGGCAATCACGGGGCGCCAGTCTCCTGCACCCCGGCTCGGGAGCACAGCCAGGGAGCGGGAGGCACGATGCCAGTGTCTTCCAGGCCCAGTGGCTGCAATCTTCCAAATGCTTGAATATTTTACACTTTCTCCTGTGGCTGGGCTCACATGCAGAAATGGAGCGCAATCGCCCCTGAATTCCAAATTTACTTTAAGTAATTAAACTCATTTATTTCCATCTGAATACACTACGGGGTTGGAGGAGTTTATGGAAATCTGGGTAAGGAGAATGAATAGATAAATAAATTACTCGGGGAGAGGCGGTTACTGATGGAGACAAGGGGCCAGCAGTAGCTTCCTGCCAGAGTGGACTGGGCACTCTGCACCCCGTACACCTCTAGCCTGAACCCTGTACCCAGCAAGGGGTGGGGGTGAGTCTCACAAGCACTTGTAGGGGCTGGTGGGTGGGACTGTGCCACCCTGAGCCAGGCAGGAACTTCCGGTGTGCTCCCCTTGCTCCAGGAAGATCAGGGACTGAGCAATGTCTGTCCTCAGTGGGGTCCCCTCCACCCTGTGGCTCTTCCCCGTTTCCTTCCTTCCTCCCTCCTTCCTGCTTTCCTTTCCTCATTTTCTCATCCCCTTCATTACCCTTCAAGAAATAGCTGCTTTTATCAATAGTCTCATCAGTATCAATGGTTGGCTCCATCTCAAAATCAGTTTTCCCTTGAGGCCCTCACTGGTCCTACTAAGTAGATAAGGATCTTTTCCCATCTGAGTGCTCCCCCAACTCCCTTCTCTTCCCCCTCAACAAGGGCATTTTCCTTCTACCTTTCATCAGGTTCTACACTGCGCTATAAGTGGTGTATGTAGAAGCTGCAAGTACTCTGAAGGATCTGAACAACTGAGTCAATAAAGATACTCTCCTAGAGAGCGTGGATGAAATAAAGAAATATGCTTGTCCCATCAGAAGCCACCAGGAAGACAATTATGAGCTGGAGCAGGACCAGATCTCTGCTTCTCAGTCTTCTCTCAAACCCCACTACTTATTACAACCTTTCTGTTCTCTGAGACGCTGGGCATGATACCTGTGTCTTAGGAGCTCAATAGTAGGTATGGAGCTGCATGGAATTTGGAGAGGCCAAGTGCCCTTCATCACATCAGAGATGCAGTATGGGTAGGAGTTCATCATTCCTGTGATCTACAGGGTCTCCTGCTCAGTAGCATGCAGGGAAAAGGAGAACAGAGTCCACAGGAACCCTTCCTGCATTGGTGCATATTCACACACCACCATCACAATTACCCGAAGAATTGCTCATCAACACCCAAAAGAATTAAAAACATGTACTCAGACGATTGTACACAAATGTTTGTAGTAGCACCGTTCATAAGAGCCAAGGGGTAGAAACAACCCAAATGTCCATCAACTGATGAATGGAAAATTAAGTGTGGATATCTGTGCAGTGGAATATTATGCCACCACGAACAAGTATGAAGTGATGGCATACTACCCCATGGATGCATCTTGAAAGCATGACGCCATGGGAGAGAAAGAAGCCAGACACAAAAGGACAAAGACTGTATGAGTCCAGTTAGATGAAATGTCCAGAATGGGCAAATCTGTAGAGACGGAATGTAAGTTAGTGGCTGCCAGGAGATGTGAGGGGGGCGGGACAAAGTGAGGCTGGAGAGGACAGAGGGTGGGGCCTTGCAATGGCAGCTCACTCTGAACAGGGAAGTTTGCATTTAGCAAAGATCATTCCGGCTACGCTTTGAGAATACATTAGAGGATCTACTGGGGGCCCAGGTAGCGGAAGTGCAGGGAGGCCGTCCGGTGTCCAGGTGAGAGGTGATGGCAGCATCATGGTCATTTTTGCGTGGACACTGATTCCCAGCTCCCAGGACAGATGAGGCAGGAACCACCTGTAAGTACCTGGAGGCATCCAGAGATCACCTTGAGCCTCCTCATACCCCAGTCCTCTCCTTACTTCCTTAAATGCCACAGATGGAGACCCACAAGCCACCCCCACACCCACCCTACCACCCAACGTGGCTCCCATGGGTGGGGTCAGAACCATCTGGGGATTCCCACATTCTTAGACTGGGATCTTCACCAGCTCCATAATCTTGAGAAAACTACTCAGCATCTTAAACCCTCCATTTCTATATAAAATTAAGATGAGTCATAAAAGCTCCAGATCTCTCAGGCTGTTGAGGGGATTTCACATAAGATGCACATAAAGAGTTTAGCAGAGGGTCCGGAGACAAGCACTTAATGCACTTATATTAAACATGATCAATTATTACCAATATTACCATGTTCTAAAACAAGGGAGCCCTTTGGACAATCTAAACAGACATTGTTCCAAAGAAGATATACAGATGGTGTAAAAGCACATGAAAAGATGTCCAACATCACTAATTATTAGAGAAATGCAAATTAAAACCAGCAATGAGATATCGCTTCACACTAGTCAGAATAGCCATCATCAAAAAAATCTACAAGCAATATATGCTAGAGAGGGTGTGGAGAAAAGAGAACGCTCCTACACTGTTGGGGGGTGGAAAGGTTAACTGGTATAGTCACTTTGGAGAACAGTATGAACAGTATGGAGGTTCCTAAAATAAAACTAAAAATACAGCTGGCATATGATCCGACAGTCCCACTCCTGGCCATGTATTCAGAGAAAACCATAAATTGAAATGATGTATGCACCCTGATGTTCATTGAAACACTATTTACAATGGTCAGGATGTGGAAGCAACCTAGATGTCCAACAACAGAGGGATGGATAAAGAAGATGTGGTACATACATCCAATGGAATACTACACAGTCACAAAAAGAATGAAATGGTGCCACTTGCAGCAACATAGACCTAGAGATTATCATACTGAATCTGAATGAAGTCAGACAGAGCAAGACAGTTACCATATGGTATCACTTTTACGTGGAATCTTCCAAAACAAAGGCTACAAATGAACTTATCTACCAAATAGGAATAGAGTTACAGACGGAGAAAATACATTTATGGTTTTTGTTGTCCAGTCGTGTCCGGCTCTTTGCAACCCCATGGACTGTGGCATACCAGGCCTCTTTGTCCCTCACCATCTCCTGAAGTTTGCCCAAGTTCATGTCCATTGCATCAGTGATGCCATCCCACCATCTCATCCTCTGATGCCCTCTTCTCCTTCTAGACATCTGAAGGTGTCCAAATGTATGGTTACCAAGGCGGAAGGGACAAACTGGAAGATTGGGACTGACATATACACACTCAGTTTAGTTCAGTAGCTCAGTTGTGTACAACTCTTCGCCACCTCATGGACTGCAGCATGCCAGGCCTTCCTGTCCATCACCAACTCCCAGAGCTTGCTCAAACTCATGTCCATCAAGTCGGTGATGCCATCCAATCATCTCATTCTCTGTCGTCCCCTTCTCCTCCTGCCTTCTATACTTCCCAGCATCAGGGTCTTTCACAATGTGTCATTTTTTTGCATTAGGTGGCCAAAGTACTGGAGCTTCAGTTACAGCATCAGTCCTTCCAATGAACATTTAGGACTGATCTCCTCTAGGATTGACTGGTTTGATCTCCTTGCAGCCCAAGGGACTCTCAAGAGTCTTCTCCAACACTGTGGTTCAAAAGCATCAATTCTGTGATGTTCAGCTTTCTTTATGGTCCAACTCTCACATCCATACACGACTACTGGAAAAACCATAGCTTTGACTGTCCAAACCTTTGTTGGCAAAGTAATGTCTCTGCTTTTTAATATGCTGTCTAGGTTGGTCATAGCTTTCCTTCCCAGGAGCAAGCATCTTTTAATTTCATGGCTGCAGTCACCATCTGCAGTGATTTTGAAGCCCCCCAAAATAAAGTCTGTCACTGTTTCCATTGTTTCCCCATCTATTTTCCATGAGATGATGGGACCGGATGCCATGATCTTAGTTCTTTGAATGTTGAGTTTTAAGCCAGCTTTTTCACTCTCCTCTTTCACTTTCATCAAGAGGCTCTTTAGTTCCTCTTTGCTTATATATAGTATACACACTACTATATATAAAATAGATAACTAATAAGGACCTACTATGTAGCACAGGGATCTCTTCTCAATATTCTATAATGGCCTATATGAAAAAGAATCTTAAAAGAGTGGACTTTTGTATAACAGATTCACTTTGCTGTACACGTGAAACTAACTCAACATTATAAATCACCTACACACTCAGTCGCTAAAGTGTGTCCAGCTCTATGAGACCCCATGGACTGTAGCCCACAGGCTCCTGTGTTCATGGGATTTCCCAGGTAAGAATGTTGGAATGGATTGCCATTTCTTCCTCCAGGGGATCTTCCCAACCCAGAGACCGAACCCACGTCTCTTATGTCTCCTGCACTGGCAGGCGGGTTCTTTACCACTAGTGCCACCCAGAAAGCCCCGAAATCAGTTATACCCTAATAATAAAATTTGGGGCAAATTCCTTCTCTGGAGTGTGGGTTCCTTTAAGGGTAGATTCTTGGTCTGTTTCCCTGGGTTTGAATGAGAGCCTGATACTCTGTGGGTGCCCAGTAAACAGCTGTCTGATGTGGGAAAATGGGAATAAACACTGACCCATGAATTGCAAGTTGTAAAGGAGGTTAAAGTGAGGCAACAGTGGCATGTGGGTGAACAGGGAGGAAGGGATAAATCAGGATGCCTTGTGATTCAATTCATCCCCCAGAGCATCCTGTGGACACGGGAGGCAGGTCATATCACATGTACACCAGATGGGTGAGGACACCCTCGGCTCATTCTGCTGGCCTTGCTAGGCAGGAGCTCCCCAGGGCACGCTAAGCTGTTTCTCCCCATCAGTGAGAGAGTTTTCTCTCTCGACTAAGAGGCTGTCACTTCCCAGTCTCTCCCAGCTCAATCCAGGAGCTGTGCCTTCAGGAAGTTAAGCTAATAAAGCAGTGGCCGGCCGCCGTGGCAGTGATAAGCGGCTTAGCGTGGGGCGGGGAAGGGGGAGCTGGTGCTGACCTGGCAGCTTTTCACCTGACGACCACTTGTGGAGCTTGTGAGAAGGGAAAATGAGAATTATCCTTCCCTCCCGGGAGATCGTCCTCTTGCTTCCTCAGAAATTAGTTCCAAGGCCAGAATGTGATGGGAGACTCAGCATTTCTGAACTAGAAAGGGAAAATGTTGTGGGCAGGAGGGCAACCCAGATCTCTACAAAAGCTTTAGCCTGATGGTAAATGGCCGAGTTTTAATAGAAGTAATGGTCATTCGAGGTCTCTTCCCTAAGACTTTTTCTCCGAGCTTGAGTGGAGAGCTGGGGAAAGGAGGAAGGGAAAGAAAATAGAGAGAGAGAGGATGAGCCAGGTAAACAGAATTAAGAGAACAGCATCCCCCAACAAGGGAAAGGGGAATTAGGAATGATCAGGGCGGTTATGGATAAAGTCACCTAAGCCACTATGACGATGACGGGAAAGTATTAACAGTCCTTTCATCTGTGCTGATTGTCCAAGTATCAGAGAGCCTGTTCAGACATGGCAAGGATTATTAGACATCGTCTCCTGTGTCAAGCTGTCCAAGGCCTACCATTTGTATTTGAAATAGAGCTTAAAAGCTTTAATATGGCCTGCAGGGACTCCCACAATCTAATCTCACATCTGCCAGGGACAGGCAACATCAGCTGCTTTGAAGGATTGTGAGGTGAGTAAGATGGCTCCTGCCAGGGATGCTATATACAGTTCACACGAGAGTGCACTGAACAACTCTAAGGAGCATCATTCCCAATGTGGTTGTTACAGATTGGGAATGTAACGACAGTGATATGTCATATTAGCTGTCTTCAGAAATCTTCTCTGACCACCAAGAGTAAGTCTCTCCTGTTAATTCTCTATTTAATCAACCTATTTATTTCCTTTATAGAACTTATTGCAATCAAAACTGTACTGCCAGGCTTCCCTGATGGTCTAGTGGTTAAGAATCTGCCTGCCAATGCAGAGGACTTGGGCTTAATCCCTGGTCCAGGAAGATGCCACAGGGCAAGTAAGCCTATGTGCCACAACTACTGAGCCCATGCTTTAGAGCCCATGGGCTGAAAGTACTGAAGCCCGTGTGCCTAGTAGAGCCAGTGCTCCACAAAAAGTGAAGCCCCTGCAGTGAGAAGCCCCGTGCACTGCAGCTAGAGAGCAGCCCCTGCTTGCCGCAACTAGAGTAAGTCCGAGCGCAGGAATGAAGACCCAGCACAGCAAAAAATAAAAATAAATAAAAAAATATTATTTCAAAATTACAGTGCCTATTATCAGTCTTCCCCACTAGAATGTGAGCTCCATGTTGATCTTCTTCACTGTCTCCTCACCTCTAAAGAATAAGCAGTCACTCAGTATCTACAAGCTACATATCTTCATTAAGCTCATTTCTAGATAAAGAAAGAGCAGCCAGCATGTAGCTACTAAATGTAGCTCAGAGATGCTGAGGTACTTGATTAGGGCCACACTATCAGCAGCGCTTGAGTCTGAACTGAGTCTTGGGTCTTACGACACCAGGAGAATACTTCTCCCGAGTGGCCACCAAGCCAGTCTCCCAGGTTTCCCCTCCATTCCTGAGTCCTGAACCCAGAACCGGACAAGCTCCTGGCACTTTTCTCATGGATCCATCCCTTCATTATACTTTTTCCTCATTAGAACTTTACTTTCATCGCCAAACCAGCAGCCTTAATCGCGTGTCAGCTCTGCCGCTTCTAATTATTTCACTGTAATTATTTTTCCTTAACAAAGGAGATAAAACTAATCATAACATCTTTTTGTAAGCCTCCAAGAGTCACGCTTAAATTACTGCACTGATTTGAAAACCCCAGCAAGCAAATAGGAAATAATTATACTTTTATCTGGGCTGTAGGCTGACACTTTGCCAGATACCTACTAAGTTTTTGTTCAGAAACAAGAGGTCATGAGCAGGAAAAAAAAAATTGACTTTGTCATGAACATCCTTCAACTTGTGATGAATCTTTCCCTCTACAAGTTTGCGACCTGGAGGGGACTGGAGTGAGGTGGGAGGAGCTGGAGAACTAGCGATGTCTCCAAGGCATCCCCAAAGCACACTATTTTCAGGGTAGACCCCCAATCTCTGATTAGCACAAAACTACCATCCGGTCAACTCCTCTCCAGAAGGCACCAAACAAGTGTGCTTCAGTGGGAAGGTGAAAACAGTGGAGAAGGCTATTATGCTCCTGCTATTGGCTAAGTGCTCTTCTAGGAAATGGATGGGCCTCGTCTCATTTCATAACTATAATAGCCTAATAGGTAACTGTCAGTGTGCCTGTTGTTGCTGGTGGTCAGTCGCTCAATTGGCTCCAACTCTTTGCGACTGCATGGACCGCAGTATGCCAGACTTCCCTGTCCTTTACTATCTCCCAGAGTTTGCGCAAACTCTTGTCCACTGAGTTGGTGATGCCATCCAACCATCTCACCATCTGTCACCCTTGTCTCCTCCTGCTCTCAATCTTTCCCAGCATCAGGGTCTTTTCCAAGGAGTTGGCTCTTCATATCAGGTGGCCAAAGTATTGGAGCTTCAGCTTCATCAGTCCTTCCAGTGAATATTCAGGGTGCCCATTACATAGATGAGAAAACTGAGGCTAAATAACTTTGCCAAAGCCACGAATTTAGCAACTGAGATAGGTCTGTCTCCTCCTAAAATGCTGTTCTTTCCAGTAATCTCTATTCCAGGTAGCCCTTGGGTGGGGAGGGGAGAATGGGGGAGTAAGAGGACTCAGAGTTTAGAGGCTGTCCTTGCACTGCAGCCTCTCTCCATGAGGATGCCTCAGGGCCTCCCTCAGAAGATCTAAGTGGGATTAGACACAGGGCACAGGGGCTGATGCACTGAGAGCGCTCAATGCACGCCAGCTGCTCTGCTGTCTGACCTTCTTGGGAAAGAAAATAAACATGTACTCAGTGCCCCTGGACTGGAGAGTGAGAGACTGGGATGGCGCCCCAGGCAGGCTCTGCTTATCTCAACACCAAGAGGGCTCTGAAGATACCGCTGTGACACAAGATAAGGGGAACAGGAACTTCCGTGGTTCAGATCATCCACAAGCATCTGGCGAAAATCCTCATTGGTGATAACTCTCGAGTCAAAATAGAGGGATGGAAGTGCTGCAGGGGGTGGCCACAGAGAGCAGAGTCCAGGTGTGAGGGTGTAGAGACCTGGGCGGCTCCACCCAGCCCAAATGGTGAGACCCTTTCCGCCAGCCACCTCCAGGCTAACCAAACCAACCACGTGGTGACAGGGCCTCTTAGTGCTTATTCCCCTAGAAGCAGATGCTGGGTCAATGATCCAAGCACAAGTCATTTAGTTGGGAGGCGACTGGTAGGAGAGGGAGGCGTGAAAGGAACGTGGCTCATGTTATCAGGCAGAGTATCACCGTGGGAAACTCGATCCACCCCCCTGCCCCCCGCCCCAGGGAGTACTGGGAGCCAAGGTCAGGTCAAGGTCCCATCCGGAGGGTGGGGGAGCTGGAGTATTCATACACCAACTTCCATCTGTCGTGGAACAGAGAGCTCTTCCAGGAAAAGCCAATTTGCCAGCACTTCCAGCATGCACTGCACACAGAGGAACTCGAACGGCTCCAAAAAAAAAAAAGGAAGAAATTCTCAGGCAGAGATGCTGCCAGATGGGACTTAGGCCGCTGTGCACCCCAGCAGTCAGGACAGAAGCAAGACACTGATTGAGGGACGAACTTAAAGAGGCTGGCAACCCCCTCCTCCTCTGACCAGGAGCTACCCTGGACAGCTCCTTTCTGTCCTCTGCAAGTCAGATGAAACCCAACGATGTCATCTTCCTCCCATCCACTGATCAGCCTCCAGACTTCCTGAACCTTTTGAACCTACCCTACAAGGTCCCTCCCCTCATGGGGCTCAGAAAAGACTCTTAGAGTTGCCATCATCAGGACTTTCTTCTTCTTAAAGGCAGAGGGATGGACAAACTGATTCTTAAGTTCCAAGTGTTCTGAGCTAAAGATGGACTGTCTCCCAGTCAAGAAGACCTTGGCACCTCCTAGACTGCGTTTTGAGTTCTGGGAGTCAGGCAGTGGAAACTATGCCCCTCTCTAGTCGATGTTCAGTCAAATCTCCCTGGAGAGTAGCCTGAGCAGCAGGGATGTCCAGGCTGTATAGAGGTCTCCACCAGCTCTACTTGGGCTTCCCTGGTAGCTCAGGTGGTAAAGAATCTGTCTGCAATGCAGGAGACCACAGTTCGATTCCTGGGTCAGGAAGACCCCCTGGAGAAGGAATAGGCTACCCACTTTAGTAATTTTGGGCTTCCCTGGGGGCTCAGAGGGTAAAGAAGCCCCCTGCAATGTGGAAGACCTGGGTTCAGTTTGATCCCTGAGTTGGGAAGATCCCCTGGAGAAGAGAATGGCTACCCACTCCAGTATTCCTGCCTTGAGAATTCCAAGGACAGATGACCATGGCAGGCTACAGCCCATGGGGTCACACAGAGCCAGACATGATTGAGTGACTTTCACTTATCTTACCAACTTACTTCCCTTTAATTCTGCGCATTTTTGGTGACCATTCTAGACTGCTGGACAGGAAGGCTTCAAGATCCCCCTGTGGTCAGGTTGCCTTGCAGAGCATTAACAGGGAATATAAACAGGTCACAGATGGTTTCGAGGCTCTGACACTTTACCAAGGCTGGATTTACTCCCTACCTTTACATCCTTGGGGAGTGAGCTACCTACAGCAGCAACCCTTGAGCAACTGATCTGCCAAGAGTGGTGGGGAGTGGTTTGCAGAGTTCAGCTCCCTGTTAATTTCATTCATGCAATAGTGGGGTCGCATCAGCATCACCCCCTCCCACAGACAGAGCCACTCTCCTTTTATCTGTGTGATTTGGGGCATCGCCATAAGTTTTTTTTTTTTGTTTGTTTTGTTTTTTAAGAAAGAGACCCAACACTTCCCATTCATATGCATCAAACAGAAATGAAGCTTTGGAACACTAACACTACCAAGAGAACAGGAGCAGAAGGCAGCGGTGGCTCACACAGTAAAGAATCTGCCTTCAGTGCAAGAGACCTGGGTTCAATCCCTGGGTCAGGAAGATCCCCTGGAGAAGGGAATGGAAACCCACTTCAGTGTTCTTGCCTGGAGAATCCCATGGACAGAGGAACCTGGAGGGCTACAGTCCATGGGGTCACAAAGGGTCAGACATGACTGAACGACTAACACTAATATTCCTCTGTAGTTTTAGGTCTTGGAAGGGAACATAACATAATAATAAAGAATAAGACTGTGCTATACAGTAAGTTGGTTACTTGTTGGTTATCTATTTTATTTTCTAAATCAAAGCATTATTTTATTTACATATTATATTTTGGCCATGCTGACCAGCATGTGAGATCTGAGCTCCCTGACCAGAGATTAGACCCACATTCCCCCTGCATTGGCAGCACGGAGTCTCAGCCACTGGGCCACCAGGGAAGTCCCTAGTCATCTATTTTAAATATAGTAGCATGTTCATGCTAATCCCAAACTCCTAATCTATTCCTGCCCTCACTTTTTCCCTGGCAACCATTAAGTTCATTCCCTGAACTAAATGGGAAAAGATTTTGAAAGAGAATGAATATTTGTATGGGGGTAACAGAATCGCTTTGCTATACACCTGTGACTAACACATCATTGTTGATCAACAATACTCCAACATAAAAGTCTTTTTCATTAAAAAGAGTTTTCAAATGGCTACCTGAGTTCCCATCTGAACTCTACCCTTTACTGAGCATGGCCTCATAATATGGTTTCCCCAAGTGCTCCTGGATGTACTGAGTCCCACCTCAAGGGGTTACTGTGAAGACTGAATGTATTCTCACATGCTGGGCACATGTCTGTGTTCAGTGAATGTAAACTCACGCCATGGGGACCAAAGCGAGTCCCTTCTCGCCCAGCCCACGGAAGATGGTGATGGGGATTGCATGTCACACCAATTACTCTACAATCACTAAGTGCTCCATGCCCTGAAGGGACACAGCAGGCTCCACGAGAACTGTTGCAGATGGAAAAACGTTTATCTGGTTTAATCTCTCCTCTTGATGGTTAGGAAGACTAAGGCGTTTAACGTGGAACATCCCGACGCCAGGTCACACATAGAGAGCCAGGCAGGACGGGGACTCTGGCGTCTCAGTTCCAAGCCCCGTCCTCTTTCAATTGGGTGATGCTTTCTCACGTGTGTCGCTGGGTCTGTTTGTGTCACCCTGATGCTGCAGGTTGATTATCTGTGAAGCTTCCAGGTTTTGAGGGGCTGCAGAAAGTACCCACCAAATGCATGCATCCCCACCCTGCTTTCCTCTCTAAAGCCTCTGGGAAAGCATGGAGCTTCTGTCTGCATAGCACCCAGATGGTGGAGTGCTCACCCCTCCCAAGCCAACTCAGTGCTCAAAATCAGGGAATCATCCTTTGGAGAGCACGCAGTTCAAACCTGCATCTTTCCTGAACACCCAGCATCTTCCCATCCAGAGATCTGACCCAGGTCAGGCCTGCGCTGGGTGCCGTCATGAGCCACCCAGACCGCCTTCAGGGTCCCAGCTTCTGGGAGTGCAGGTGGCAGGTGCCCTTGGCTCTCAGCCCTCCCTGGGAATGCCTCAGCTGAAGGGACCGCCTCCATGAAGCTGCCCTCTTCCTGGGACGGCTCAGGTACAAAGATCCAGCCTTCTCACCACAGTGTAGGCGGTTCTGAATGGTCATTCAAGCATTGAGACTCTGCCCTGCGTGGGCTTTGGGCCTCTGTTTAGACGGCACCCCAGCTCATTCACCCACCCCCCAGCCAACCCCTGCCCTGCTCTCTTCCCTCCCCCCAGGGGTGGACCCTGGAGGCCCCCCATAAGCTTCTTGGATGCACCTCCTGGCTTCCGCAGAAACCCGAGCTGCCCCACACACGCACCTCAGAGGTGAACCAGAACCAGCACCAAACCAGAATCCAGGTGTCCAGATCTGCAGCCCGCGGCCATTCCCATAGGAAAGAATTGGCTAATCCTCCTATCAGTATACTAGGACTGCCATAAGGACAGGTTGCTTATGCAGCAGAAGTGTGTTGTCTCACGGTTCTGGAAGCTGGAGATTCAGGTTGGCTGGGTGAATTCCTCCTGTGTTCTAGGAGGAATCATCTGTTCCACGTCTCTCACCTAGCTCCTGGTGGTTTGCTGGCAATCTTTGATGTTCCTTCTAGAAGTATCAGCTGCATTTACGCCTTCACTTTTTTTATATATATATTTTCTTGGCCACACCACACAGCATGCAGGATCTTAGTTCCTCGACCAGAGATTCGACCCGCATCCCTTGCACTGGAAGCACAGAGCCTTAACCACTGGACCAGCAGGGAAGTCCCCCTGTGCATGGGAGGCCTATTTACCTTCAATTTGGGGGTGGCAAAGAGGCTAGCTCCAAATAGGACAACTTGGAATTCTTTTGAAAGAGGCATCTTTACATGGTATTATTCCCATGTGTGTGTCTAAGTCCAAATTTACCCCTGTAATAAGAACATCAGTTCCATTGGATTTGGGGCCCACTCTAGTGGCTCATGGAGAAGGTGATGGCACCCCACTCCAGTACTCTTGCCTGAAAAATCTCATGGATGGAGGAGCCTGGTGGGCTGCAGTCCATGGGGTTGTGAAGAGCCAGACACGACTGAGCAACTTCACTTTCACTTTTCACTTTCATGCATTGGAGAAAGAAATGGCAACCCACTCCAGTGTTCTTGCCTGGAGAATCCCAGGGACGGGGGAGCCTGGTGCGCTGCCATCTATGAGGTCGCACAGAGTCGGACATGACTGAAGCGATTTAGCAGCAGCAGCAGCAGCTAGTGGCTCAGACAGTAAAGAGTCTGCCTGAACTGCAAGAGACCCAGGTTCAATCCCTTGGTCAGGAAGATCCCCTGGAGAAGGGAATGGGAACCCACTCCAGCATTCTTGCCTGGAAAATCCCACATACAGAGGAGTCTGGCGGGCTACAGTCCACAGGGTCGCAAAGTCAGACACGACTGATTGACTAACACATACACACTACTCCAGAAGGACTCCATCTAAACTACTCACATCTACAATGACCCTGTCCTCAGAAAAAGTCGAATTGTGAGTTACTGGAGGTCAGGACGTCAACATACGAATATTGTGGAGGATGCAATTCAACTTGTAACACTTCTCTCAGGGAAAATATCAGTTATGTTGATAGTGCTCACAAGACGTGCTGTCTGTGGCTCAGACGGTAAAGAATCTGCCTGCAATGCAGGAGACCCGGGTTCGATCCCTGGGTCAGGGAGATCCCCCTGGAGAAGGGAATGGCTAACCACCCCAGTCGTCTTGCCTGGAGAATTCCACGGACAGAGAAGCCGGGTGGGTTAGAGTCCACAGGGTAGCAAAGAGTCGGACAAAAGTGAGTGAGTAAACAGCAACACGAGACACAGCAAGCAGGACGTGAGGATGGCCTCTACCCCCACCACACCCACTGGTACCCGGGCCAGCTTCCCCGTAGCCTGCATCACACCCTGACACAGAGCTTCTGGTGGTCACTTGCACCAAGTGTTGCCACAGAGATGAAACCTATTCATCTTTGATTTGGGTGCAGGGAAGAGATTAATTCCAAACAGGGCAATCTGGAATTCTTCTAGAAGAGTGTGTTAATTTGCTATAATGAAGTACAGCAAACTATGAGCTTAAGCTGTGAGCTTTGGAGGCTTGAAGTCTGAGGTCATCAGGGTTGGCTCCTTCTCTGCTTGAGGATGGTCGTCTCCTCCCTGTGTGCTCACATGGGCCTCCTTCTGTGTCTGGGTCCTAATCTCCTCCTATTACAAGAAGACAAGTCATAAGGAATTAGGGTCCACCCTAATGACCTCATTGTAACTTGACAGTGAAAGTGTTAGTGACTCGGTTGTGTCTGACTCTTTGCCACTCCATGGATTGTACCCTCTGTCCATGGAAGTCTCCAGCAAGAATACTGGAGTGAATAGCCATGCCCTTCTCCAGGAGATCTTACTGACCCAGGGATGGAACCCAGGTCTCCCATATTTCAGGCAGATTCTTTACCATGTGAGCCATCAAAGAAACCCATTTTAACTTCAGTTCAGTTCAGTTGCTCATTTGTGTCCTTCTTTTTGTGACCCCATGGACTGCAGCATGCCAGGTTTCCCTGTCCATCACCAACTCCTGGAGCTTACTCAAACTCATGTCCATTGAATCAGTGATGCTATCTAAACATCTCATCCTCTGTCATCCCCTTCTCCTCCTGCCTTCAATCTTTCCCAGCATAAGGGTCTTTTCCAGTGAGTCAGTTCTTCACATCAGGTGGGCAAAGTATTGGAGTTTTAGCTTCAGCATCAGTCCTTCCAATGAATATTCAGGACTGATATCATTTAGGATGGACTGGTTGGATCTCCTTGCTGTCCAAGGAATTCTCAAGAGTCTTCTCCAACACCACAGTTCAAAAGTATCAATTCCTCAGTGCTCAGCTTTCTTTATAGTCCAACTCTCACAGCCATACACGACTACTGGAAAAACCATAGCTTTGACTAGATGGACTTTTGTTAGAAAAGTAATGTCTCTGCTTTTTAATATGCTGTCTAGATTGATCAAAGCTTTAATTCCAAGGAGCAAGTGTCTTTTAATTTCATGGCTGCAGTCTCCATTTGCAGTGATTTGGGAACCCCCCCAAAAAAAAAAACAAAGTCTCTCACTGTTTCCATTGTTTCCCCATCTATTTGCCATGAGGTGATGGGACCTGATGCCATGATCTTAGTTTTCTGAATGTTGAGCTTTAAGCCAACGTTTTCACTCTTCTCTTTCACTTTCATCAAGAGGCTGTTTAGTTCTTCACTTTCTGCCATAAGGGCGGTGTCATCTGCATATCTGAGGTTATTGATATTTCACCTGGCAATCTTGATTCCAGCTTGTGCTTCATCCAGCCTGGCATTTCACATGATGTACTCTGCATATAAGTTGAATAAGCAGGGTGACAATATACAGCCTTGACATACTCCTTTTCTGATTTGGAACCAGTCTGTTGCTCTATGTGCAGTTCTAACTGTTGCTTCTTGACCTGCATACAGATTTCTCAGGAGGCAGGTCAGGTGGCCTGGTCTTCCTATCTCTTTAAGAATTTCCCATAGTTTGTTGTGATCCACCCAGTTAAAGGCTTTGGCATAGTCAATAAAGCAGAAGTAGATGTTTTTCTGGAACTCTTGTGCTTTTTTGATGATGCAATAGATGTTGGCAATTTCATCTTAATCACCTCTTAAATAGACACTATCTCCAAAAACAAACACATCCTGAGATGCTGGAGGGTTCAGACTGAGTAGACATATAAATCTGGGTGGGATGCAGTTCAGTCCACAGCAGGAAAGGAGAACGTACCGTGATCTGAAAGTATGGGCTTGACCATTTCATGGCCACCCCTACCCCACCCTGCATTCTGCCTTTCCCAGTTAGTCTCTCTCCTCATGGGCTTTTACTTAAGGGAGTTTCCCATATTTATTGCCCCAAGAGCACAGGAAAGGAAACCACACAGGCCCTGAAACAAAAAACCAGTTCCTAAACACCTCTCTCCTCAAGTGATAGGGAAGTCTCTGCTAAGAACATGCATCAAAGTCGAGGGGAATCTTTGTATTCCGCTGGCCTGACTTACAAGGTAAAGTGGCATGCAGATTTCTTATTTAATAAATTCCCACAGAAAATTAGTTTTTCACAGTGGGGAGAATTTCAAGGCTTGCCGAGATGAGCGGGCAGGATCTAATCACTGTCGAGGCTTTGTACATACAGCGGGCATCTCGGATCTCCGAATGATCCAATTACTCTGCGGAGGCCCATCCGCCTCACCTGCATACTAATCGAGAGAAGGAAACACACTGGCCTTTTCGGGAAGCTCCAGACGCATGTGGCTCCCTCGCTGACCTTCTGCCAATTACATTCATCTCAATTCTATTAGCTCGTTTTTTGCCCGAAGGTGACATATGCCTGGCTTAGATGGAGACGTGCCTCCACCAGCTTCCCTTGGCAAGGGGAGAGGATGCCGGCTCCGCGGCGCACACATGTGGCTCGCACAGCCGAGGCCCCTGAGTTTGCTTCCTTATGGTCCTCACAGTGAGGACTGCTGAAACAGGAGAGTGCAGCCATCCTGGGGGACAGACCAGTGTCTAAGTTCTGATAGGTGGCTTTTTTAGAGATAGAGTGATGAAATAGGGTCAGACATTTGTGTTGGGGCCTTCCTTAGTGGCTCAGACTGTAAAGAATCCTCCTGCAATTCAGGAAACCTGGGTTCGATCCCTGGGTTGGGAAGATCTCCTGGAGAAGGGCATGGCTACCCACTTCAGTATTCTCACCTGGAGAATCCCATGGACAGAGGAGCCTGGTGGGCTACAGTCCATCAGGTCACATAGAGTTGGACACGACTGGAATGACAGCATGCATGCACACACGTCTGTGTTTGAGTTCAAGTTCCTCTCTTAGAGGGCAACGTGGAACAGATGGCTTCACTTTCTCTAACCTCTGAGGTCTCATAGATAAAATGGAGGTGGATACAGGTTCTGATAGCTCAGTTGGTAAAGAATCTGTCTGCAATGCAGGAGACCCCAGTTTGATTTCTGGGTTGGGAAGATCCACTGGAGAAGGGAAACCCACTTCAGTATTCTGGCCTAGAGAAGTCCATGGACTGTATAGTCCATGGGGCCACAAAGAGTCGGACACAACTGAGTGACTTTCACAGGTTCTGAAATAGAAAGTGTTTCTGTCTGCCTGGCCCCACCCAACCTCCTTCCTATTCACTTATCATCCGCCTCTATCCAAAGGAGCTTGGGATGTTTTGTGGACTAGAAGAGCTAAAAGGTATAGCAAGTGGGTCTAAGGATATAGCAAGTGGGTCTAAAGAACGCCCCCTTATGTAGACGCAGGCATCTAACCAGCTGCATCTCTGTGTAATGCTGGTTCCGCTTGCTATTGAATCACCAGGAAGAGCAGAGCAATCAGGGGTGATTTCCACAGGAGAAAACTCAGATGTGGGACCATGAACAAGATGGACACATGGATAAAAGGCATAGGAAATATTTAGGAACAGAGAAGTGGAGATTGTTATTATTATTTTAAATATTTATTTATTTGGCTGCACTGGGTCTCAGTTGCGGCATGCCAGAGCCAGTCGTTCCCTGACCCAGGGATTGAACCCAGGCCCCCTGCACTGGGAGCTCAGAGTCGTAGCCCCTGGACCACCAGGGAAGTCCCTAGAGTGCAGATTATTATGGCATGTGTTGACTGGTGGGCAACTGTGTCCGGAAAAACTATGTGGAGTTTATCTATATTTTCCAGTAGAGAATATATTTCTCCAAAAATACACACACACACACACACACACACACACATACACACCTTCACAAAAGAAGTAAGCCACCTCAGGTGAGCCCAAGAGAAGGCTGGGCGCCCAGAGTCCAACCATGGGGGACTCGAAAGGGGCTCACATGTGTGTTGAGGGTCGGGGAGTTTCAGCTGACTCACCTGAGATGAAAACTATAATGGCCAATGGCAAGGTTAACAGTACAGCCAACTCCACAGGCTTAAGACTCCATGTGAGCAGCACTTGAAGGTGAGTACCATGTCTTGGGGGGGGGGGCGGGGATTCTTTGTGGCTTTTGAGTTTGTCTTTCAGTGTTTAAAGAATAACAACTGCATGTCTTTCTCTGGGCTTGGAGTAGAGGAGAAGAAGGAGGGCAGGAGGAGGAGAGAAATTCGATGAAGACTACTTTCCTCCCATAATGAAATGAAGGAACTTTGCTTCAAAGAGAAGCAGCACTTTGTGGGAAATGAAGCATTACTTCGTGGGAAAACATCTTAGAGTCATTCAGACTTGGGTTCAAATCCTGGCTCTGCTATTTGTCACCTGTGGGCCTAGGGATAGGGGAACTGAATATTTGAGCCTCAGTTTATTCATCTATAAAATGGGAATATTAATTCTAGCCTAACTGTTCTGTTGAGCTTCCCAGGTGGTGCTAGTGGTAAAGAACCCGCCTGCCAATGCAGGAGACAAGAGAGACAGGGGTTCAACTCCTGGGTAGGGAAGATTTCCTGGTGCAGGGCATGGCAATCCACTCCAGTATTCTTGCCTGGAGAATCCCATGAACAGAGAAGCCTGGCAGGCTACAGTCCATGGGGTCTCAGAGAGTTGGACATGACTGAAGTGATGTAGCATGCACACAGGCAATGGTTGTGTTGCAAGGGAACACTATGGACAAATTTCCTAAAATGCCTAACTCATGGTTCAGTTCAGTCCAGTCACTCGGTCATGTCCGACTCTTTGCGACCCCATGGACCGCAGTGAGCAACAATGGGTATCTGTCAGTATTTAGAGCTTATAGTTCAACAGAGGGATGGTCATTCATTCAACAAACATCCACTGAGCCCAGTACATGCTACAGGCATTATGACGTGTGTAACCAGGAATAACAATGAGTTACAAGCACCATCAGAAGTACTGGGAGCTATGAGAGTTTAAAGGGAGGGCAAGTCATTTCCAGGTGGAGAAGCAATAAAGACTTCCTAAAGAATCTTGAAGAATCAGGGCTGTCTGAGCATGGGGGTACTGAGGAGAGCATTTCTAGAAGAGGTGAGACCATAAACAAAAGCAGTAAGGTGGAAAAGCAGAGGTTATGGAGAAAGAAGTGCGGGAAGCATCCTTTGGGTGGGGTTTATGATTGTAAAACAGCAAAACCCAAAAAAACCTTCTGTAATGACAGGTATTTCCTGAATCATTTTTGATAAGGTAGCCATGAGCTCCATGTGGCCACTGAGCTCTTGAAATGGAGCTGTTACAGATGAGAAAGCTAATATCTAACTTTATTTAAATGTAAGTGTAATGGTCACATGTGGTTAATGGCTCCTGTGCTTCCTAGCACAGGTGCGAAGGGCAATTAGGAGCCAAACCATCTGAACGAAAGAATTGAGATCTGACTGGGGAGAGTCTTGAGTGCCATGCTGAGAATCACACTTCATCCTTTGAGTCTAAGCCATCACAGTCTGGGTCTGGAACGCTATTCCAGTTGCAGAGTGCAAGGTGAATTCTAAAGGGGACCTAGGGGTGAGAGGATCAGGCTGGAAGAGTCTAAAATTATTTAGAAGAGCAGTGATTAGGATCCCGCCTTAAACTGGGAGGGTACGCATAGAGAGGTGAGCATGGGTGTGAGAATCAGACTCGTGGGTGACGTACAGCTGTCAGGAGACTGGGCTGGGACGGTCAAGGGAGACGGATGTGGCTAAGGGGGAGCGGAGATGTGAAATTTAATCAGTGAGTCTCGGTGTCTTGTGACACCAGGCACAGGAGAGAGTGAAGACAGGATTATGAGCTGGATAAAGGAGAGGAGGCGGGTGTCTCTGGGGCCGACTTGGTGAATTCTGATGGAGTAACAGCTCCATTGCCCCTCACATGCCTCCCAAACATAACCACTGCATCTTCCACTCCCCCTGGGGGGAAGATTTTTCTCTGGTTAATTTCCCCAGGTAATCTAACCTGCGTAGACTTGGCCCTGGGGGGTTGGAGCTCCAGGGGCCTGAAGGGGGGCTCCTGCGCCTTCCTGAATGGCATGGACATGCTGGTGACTCCTTTCAGGGAGAGGAGCTTGATTTGGTATTCCTGGCACTGCCCACGTCTCTCACGCCCTTCTCCGAGCTGGCTGCCAGGTCCCCAAGAACCCCGCATGACTTGCTGGAGAGCGGTGATTTGTTTTTGTCCTATTAACTTCTTTAAAGGACAGGAACAGATTACTGGGCTGGAGGGATGGCCTGGGAAGAATACGGATGAGGAACTGGCTGCATGAGGCCAGAGCAGGGGGGTGCTGGGATAAGCAGGGCAAGAGGGCTAAGGAGGAAATAGAATCCTATCACCGAGCTCACATCTGAAACCAATCTCTCCGCAGAACTGCTGTGGTCTGGGGAGTCTTCTCTCTGTGTATCTCTCTCTCACTTTTTTTTTTTAATTTTAAACCATTTTTTCATATACTATATTCCCTCTGCCTAGAGAGCATACCTACCCTCTCCTCCACTCTCCTCATCCATAGCTACATCATCCATCCATGAATTAGTGAGTAACACATTAAGCATCTCAGTTCAGTTGCTCAGTCATGTCTGACTCTTTGCGACCCCCTGGACTGCAGCACGCCAGGCTTCCCTGTCCTTCACCATCTCCCGGAGTTTGCTCAAACTCATGTCCATCGAGTCGGTGATGCCATCCAACCATCTCATCCTTTGTCATCCCCTTCTCCTCCTGCCTTCAATGTTTCCCAGAATCAGGGTCTTTTCAAATGAGTCAGTTCTTTGCATCAAGTGGCCACAGTATTGGAGTTTCAGCTTCAGCACCAGTCTTTCCAACGAATATTCAGGACTGATTTCCTTTAGGATAGATTAGTTGATCTTGCAGTCCAAGGGACTCTCAAGAGTCTTCTGTGCCTATCTTTGTGTTAACAACTGAGTGTACCACAGGAACAAAATGAGATAGTATTCTACCCCAACCCGGAAATCCAGAGAGCAGGAAAAAAGCTTAGATACTAATCACTGAACCACTCAATCAAGGTACAATTGTGAACTTAGATAACTTTGCTGCAGAAACTCTTGCCAAGCTTTAGGCTTGCCCATTCAGACACATCTCTGTAACATCCCCTCCATGCCTTGACTTATTCATCTGCAAAATGGTGTTGAGAATAGAACCCATATATGCAGTGGAGAGAATTAGATATGATTTTACATGCAGGTGTCCAAAAGAGAACCTGTCAATATTATCTGTTTTATCATCACTCCTCTGTGAAGGTCAAATTGGACAATGAACTCTGGTCCCAGGACCATTCTCTACTCTGAATGCATCCGAGGCTGATTAGTTTTGGGTATGAGTAAGAGGCCCATCAGATCTTTCAGGAACACTGTGGGCCAGCCTGTCCCTATCTCTCAGGTAGCACAGTCGGAACCTCACTCTATGATTGACACACAGAGGCTCTTTCCTAAATCCCTGGCCTTCTAGGGAACCGTGAAAAACATTTGGAACTCAAAGCACAAACCTGTAACGTTTCAGAGTGAAACCCATCTGCTCAAAGAGAGGAGTTAAGGGAAGAGCAATAAAAGGCATGATTTATAGGCTGTCTAGTGATATGCGCTCACATATGGCTATCAGGATACTGAGGGGGCAGGCGGGGAGAGCCAAGGGACAGCTGCTGAATCCCCTGAGATTTGCAGTCCAGATGAAAAGGTTTGTTCACCTATAGTAACCAAGAGAGGGCCACCCTGAGGCTTGTCGCTCTCCTAGGTGCTGAAGCATGTCCTCCTAACACAAAGTTTTCTCTTCTAAATTAAGTGGAGCAAACCTCCAGGGTGGCTACTGTATCTTTCCCCATGTGTTCTGGCAGATTCAAAGCTGATTTTTGAGAATAACATTGATCCTACTTATATGTTTCCCAGGAGATGGTACTGATAGAAATATGAAATATTAAAGCGTACGTACCTACAAGCCTTTAAGGAGGCTGAGTAGGCATACAAAGGGAAGAAAGCAGAGTGGAGTAGTAACTCTTCTGTGTTAAAAAGGGGCTGGGTAGCTTTAAGTGGTGGGGAGGAAAGAAGAGACTTAAAGGAAAGGAGTGAGCGGGGTTGGGGGGGGGGTTGCGAAAGAGGATTGTGGTGAGAAAGGAGAGGGATTCAGGCAGCTGATGAGAAGAGGAGGAAAGTGGGAATTGACAGCTGAGTTTTAGGAAGTGGAGAGGATGCTGCTGATGCCTCCTTCCACTGCCAGAGCATCAGCCCCCAGAGGCTGGAGTGTTGACTGACATCACTCACACGTCCCCCTTCTCCAAATAAAAATGCCCTCACCTGGGAGCCTACACCTGTCCTCTTAAGACAGAAGATGGGACCAACTCTTCAGGTGTAATTCACATTCCAGGGCCTCCCAGGGGGGCAGTCTGAGCCCAGATTCCCCCTGAATCTACATCCTCGCTGACTCTTAGCTTTCTCATCCTTGTTTTCACTCCCCTTCAGCAGAAAGCACTCTGTCGATATATCCCCTAACAAGACTCCCTCGCAGACTCCTGCTTCCAGGCCACCTAAGACAAGATGTCTTACAGTGTCATGCCACCTTCTCCGTCATGTCCCCTTCCCCAGGAAATATCGCTAATACAGATTTCACTCTTGCATGCTTTTGGATTTAGAATTGTGCATCTTGGGCTGTGATGATATTCTGAGATTGGCTGTAAGGTTCAGCAAAACAGTTAAATCACTTTCTGTTTACAATGAAAATAATATCTATCATGTATCAAATGCCTCTGTTTTAATCACTGTTTTAGGTACTTGACATTGCGTCATTCAGTCCTCCCGACAGTCCTAGAAGATGCTGACTTTTCCCTACATTCTAAATGAGGGAACGGAGTCCGCAAGAGGTAAACTAACTGGCCCTGGGTCACATCACGTGTCAGTGGCAGAAACGGGTCCAGACCAGGTTTTATTTTTTTCGATTCCAACAGCTTTTTCTACACAATAGGCCAAACTGGGTCCTTCTCCAGCTCATTAAGAATCAATATCAAACTGCCAAGTGCTCATTTCAGAACAGAAATGCAGATCCTTCAGCCCCGGTATTTCAAGCACATACATTTTCTTCTTCAGTCAATGACACGGGGGTTGGCAGTCACAAGGGAGTCCAGCCATGAGTTGACTGAAATCCAGCTCCTACTTCCAGAAGCTCATCTGAGAAATCTAATATCTGAGGCAGATAATCTAATGGGCCTGTGAGTCATCCATTTCTGAGGCTTCTCAAAGCTCTAGTCTTGTATTAAGTTAGAAGGACGGGCACCTGGCCCATATCATGTTATCTCCCTCCATGAAACTGCCTCAACCAAGTTAAGACTTAACACTGTGACCTCAGCATTTATAACAGAGGAGGGCAAGGAATGTCAATGCGGACAATCCTTTTGTTGAACACAATGTTTTCTGTTGTGAAATACCCATTAAATACAACGCAAGTGACTGACTCCCTCTCAGAGTTCAGTGTTTGTGCAACATTTTCTCCTGCAAAGGGACTTTGTGTTTCTTCTCACCATGAAATATAGGTTCTAAACCCAGTGTGTTTCTCATTTTGCCTTTGCTTCCAGGAAACTCAGAGACAAATTCAGTGCCCTGATACATACAAGCTCTATTTTAGATGGAAACTCCTGCAATGTTTCTGAGTTGTTTTCACATGTTTTATTTCTTAGGCTTGACTGAATCAGTCAAATTTCTACCTAGAAATTTGAAATAAATGTAATAAAAGACTAAAAGTAAATCTGTGTGTTCTTAGAGGGAATACCTGGAAAACTGGGCCACTGAGGTTGTATTCTGATCTGGTGGCATTTTTCTTTAAATATCCCCAATGGATATCCCTCCACTCCACAAGCATGGCCATGAACACAGTCCAGGCCACCATGGAATCCCATCTGGATGACTACAAATGTTTCCTACTGGGGGGCCAGTTGAGTTTTGACTTACTCCTTGCCTCTCCTTTGATTCTCCACTTTGCAACCAACTTGTCACTGGACAGGGCTTCCCAGGTGGCTCAGTGGTAAAGAATCCACCTGCCAATGCAGGAAATGTGGGTTTGCTCCCTGGTCCAGGAAGATCCCCTGGAAAAGGAAATGGCAACCCACTCCAGTATTTTTGCCTGGGAAATTCCATGGACAGAGAAGCCTGGTGGGCTATAGTCCACTGGGGTCTTAAAAGAGTAGGACATGACTTAGCAAGTAAACAGTAACAACAAAGTCACTGAACACACCATCATCGTCACTTTCATCACCACCATCAGGGTCCCCAACACCATCATCAGAGCTCTCACTCTGTGTCAGGCACTTTACAAACATTAACTCACTTAACCATTTAAATACCCTTAATAAAGATAAGGAAACTGAGGCATAAAGAGGTACAGCCATGGGAAGAAGAGATCATTCCAGAACTAAGTGATAGAAAATGGAATTCCAACTCAGATGGGTCCCCATCACAGAAGCAGAACTTTTCATCACTCCTAATCACCCTTATGGATGTGAGAGTTGGACCATAAAGAAAGCTGAGCATCGAAGAATTGATGCTTTGGAACTGTGGTGTTGGAGAAGACTCTTGAGAGTCCCTTGGACTGCAAGGAGATCCAATCAGTCCATCCTAAGGGAAATCAATTCTGACTATTCATTGGAAGGACTAATGCTGAGGCTGAAGTTCCAATACTTTGGTCACCTGATGCAAAGAGCTGACTCATTAGAAAAGATCCTGATGCTGGGAAAGATTGAAGGCAGGAGGAGAAGGGGACGACAGAGGATGAGGTGGCTGGATGGCATCACCGACTCGATGGACATGAGTTTGAGTAAACTCCTGGAGATGATGAAGGACAGGGAGGCCTGGCATGTTGCAGTCCATGGGGTCACAAAGAGCTGGACGTGACTGAGCAACAAAACAACAACACACTTAATCACCAAGGTTCTGTTGGTTAATGGCCTCACCTCTTATAGGTGAGAACTGGTAGAGGTTCGCTCAGAACTCACTTTCTTATGGAAGTCTTACTGACCCATCACTACTAATGTTGCACTCCCAATCTCCTTTTCTCTGTTTCACTCTTTCCTTTTAACTTTCCATGTATTCACTTTCAACACCCCATGTGTACGTGTGTGCTAAACAGCTTCATTTGTGTCTGACTCTTTGTGACACTGTGGACTGCAGCCCGCCAGGCTCCTCTGTCCATGGGATTCTCCAGGCAAGATACTGGAGTGGGTTGCCATGCCCTCCTCCAGGGGATCTTCTTGACCCAAGAACTGAACCCAGGTCTCCCACATTGCAGGTGGATTCTTTACCACTGAGCCACCAGGGAAGCCCAAACTATTGGAATGACGGTGGTTTAGTTACTAAGTTGTGTGTGGCTCTTTGCAACTCCATGCACTGTAGCCTCCAAGGTTCGTTTCCCCATGGGATTTCCCAGGCAAGAATACTGGAGTGGGTTGCTGTACCCTCCTCCAGGGGATCTTCCCAACCCAGGGATCAAACCCACATCTCCTGCATTGGCAGGCCAGTTCTTCACCATTTTGAGGGCCCCCGGGAAGCCCTCAAAGCCCTATACAACCCCTTATTCTTTTTGTTCATTGTCTGTTTTCCCTGCCAGAAGATAAGCTCCACAGGGACAGAGAACTAACGGTATTCATTGATGGTCGAACAGGAACACAAGAAATACTTGTTGGATCATTGAATAAATGAACAGTGCCATCTGCCCTCTGCATCAGCAAGACTCCCAGGAGGAGGTAAGCGAATGCCTGTTGTTAGAGGAACATTTGTTGTCTCATTGGGAAGTAGGCTCTGGCCCTGGGCTCCTGTGCTTTGTTGCTGCTATTACTGCTATGGTTCTCAGAATCCCTCAGATCAGGGTGGAGGGCCTTTGGGCCTCCATCCAAGGTCAGGAACTGTGTCTGGCTGCCGGAATGTCCTGAGCCCTGCACTCCGTTCTGGCGCTGCCTCAGGAGCTGTGTCCGTGGCCCTTGGAAGCCTCACCCCACTACCTTCCCCAGCCTCCAGCATTAGTCCAGACTGTCCCTTTCTCAAGCTCATGAGCAGGACTGGTTGAAATTCCTTGGGTGTGTGATGGTGCCTCCTCTGCCTGGCTGAAATTCCTTGGGTGTGTGATGGTGCCTCCTCTGCCTGGCTGTGGGGCAGTCAATACCCCTCGTTTGCCACCTCGCATATCCAATTAGGTGGGCTCTTGGTGGTGGGGAAAAGCGGGCTGTTTCCTTGACAGCAAATACCCAAACTGACTGAAACAATTAGTTTGTCTATTTTAAAACTGAATTCCAATGCTTCCATGGCAACCAAAGTTATTAAAAGATGTAAATTAAAGTGTTGCTCAGGAAAGATGGCTTGGCATGGAAGGCTCTAGTTTTGGGGAAAGAACATGAAGAATGGTGAACCAAGGGCATCCCCCTTCCTGCACGCAGGTCACCATCAGCTGGAAGGAATCAGTGCCAATGGCTCCACCTCGCACCCCTGACCTCTGTTACCACCTCTTTCGGAGACACCATGGTCTCTTAGAAGCCCGGCTTTGCAATGTCTAAAGCCCCTGTGATGGAAACTTGAGAGAGCAGGTGGGATGGCTGACATTGGCATAGCACCTACTGTATACCTGGGCTTCCCAGGTGGCACTAGTGGTAAAGAGCCCGCCTGCCAATGCAGGAGACACAAGAGACTCAGGTTCGATCCCTGGTTTGGGAAGATCCCCTGGAGGATGGCATGACAACCCACCCCAGTGTTCTTGCCTGGAGAATCCCATGGACAGAGGAGGCTGGCGGGCTACAGTCCATGGGGTCGCACAGAGTTGGACAGGACTGAGTATCACATGCTACTGTATACCTAACGACACTGAGCATTGAGATGTGCTGGGTGCTAACTCAATCCCTGGCATCATGCTGAGGGGTTTGCAGGCATTCTCCCCCCTGAAAGCTCCTAATAGATGAGATGGAATCTCAGTTCACTCCCATTTCACAGATGGGGAAACAGGCGCAGAGAGATGAAAGGATGAAAGGAGTCACACAGCCGGTAAGCGATAAGCCTGGGATTAGAGCCACATCTGTCTGATCATATTATATTTTCTGAATCTGTGCCAGACAAAATGCTGGGGAGATGGATTATTCCACTTAATCCTCTTAATAAACCTAAATGGCAGTATGGTACGGGATTAACAGCTCAGGCTTCTGAGTCAGACGGATGTGGGTGAACATCAGAACCTCCATGACTTAGTGCTGGGACCTCAGGGTGAGCGCTAACTCTCACCTCCTGAGTTTACTGGGCTGGGAGATGAGCTCTGTGTGGGGTGAGGATGCAGAAGCTGACCCAGGAGACAGAGCTCACCCAGGGTCTGATAAAGATAAGCACTGCAAGACCAACACGCCTTGTATTCTTACTATTCCCCTTGTGGGCGAGGAAGAGAGGCTTAGAGAGGTAAAGGAACTTGCTCAGGGACACAGGGCTGGGTTGTTGTTGTTGTAGAGTCGCTAGGTCATGTCTGACTCTTTGTGGCTCTGTGGGCTGCAGCATGCCAGCCAGGCTACCGCGCACTGTCTCCCAGAGCTTGCTGAAGCTCGTGTCCATCGAGTCAGTGATGCCATCCAACCATCTCATCCTCTGCCATCCCCTTCTCCTCCTGCCCCTAATCCGTCCCAGCATCAGGGTCTTTCCCAGTGAATCAGCTCTTTCAGTCAATCTCGTCCCCAATACTGTGCTCCTTTCCCCTCATCCCCATGAGCAAATGACAGTGTTCCTTCAAGATCTACAGCTTACAGTCTTTTTGGGGTAAGCCAGGGCGCCCAGAATCTTCCATCCACAAGCCCCTTGTCTCTCGTCCGGGGCTGCCCTGCCACTTCAGTGGCAGCACCCAGCATCCTGATAATCACCCCAGGGGCCGGGTCCAGGCTTTCTGTCCTCCGTTTGGCACTGCGCTGGGCGGGGTCCTGGCTCTGCGTTCCTGCCCACGCAGAAACGCATTCAGGTTTCAGAATGCTCGTTAGTGCTTTCACACAGTCTGCTGCTTCTGTGTCCAGCCAACACTTGCTGATCTGCTGGGATTCAGTTTAAACACGAACCCCTCTGAGAGGCTTCTCTAACCCCCGTCAGGGGTTAGGGGACAGGGTCCCATTAGCTTATGCTCCCCAGCATCTGTGCTGCTCTCAGCATGTTGTCTTTGTGTGTGTGTGTGTGTGTGTGTTTCTGTGTGTGTGTGTGTGTGCGTGTGTGCCCAATCTATTGTTTAGAACACCAGAAATCCTAACCATCATTTTATTCGAGCTCATGTCACTGGCCACTTGTCCATGGACAGAGGAGCCTGGCGGGCTACAACTGTCCATGGGGACGCAAAGCGTCAGAAACGACTGAGCGACAAACACTCCTGATCTTACAGATGAGGAAAGAGAGATGCCCAAAGAATCACCTCCTTGAGGTAACACAGCTGGTAAGTAGGAGAGAAGCGGAGTGAACCCAGGCCTGGGGTCTGGAATTCTGTGAGCTGAGCCCCCTGGCCGCACCCGGTGGGGGTGCTGGGCAGGACTGTGATGCTGTGATGCACAACAAATGTGTATTTCACCTTCATCTGCATTCCTGGTACTGAGCTGCTAAACCTCTCGGAATTTCCTAAGTGTTGAGAGCAATCAAGGTGCCTTTTGTTATATTAATTAGTGGCTTTTGGAAAGCCCCCAGGTCATTTAAGGATGGGGGCTGATTTCCAGGGGAGCCAACCAGGTGATTAGAGTGATTAGAGGCATGGAACTTTCAGTCCTAATCCAGGCCTCCTGAGGGACAGAGGGGCCACATGAGATTCAGTTCAATCTTCAATAGCCAACGACCAAGTCAATCACATCGACTTAAGGAAGGCTCCAGAAAGCCTCAAAGGACCGGGTTTGGAGAGCTTGTGGGCTCGTGAGCACACGGGGACCTGGGGGGAGTGGCGAGAGGGCTCAGAGTAACTGTGTCTCCTTCCCAGGTGACTCGCCCCGTGTGGCTCTTCCATCAGGCTGTTGAGTTATATTCTTTATAACATACTGGAAACCTAACAGATGAACCTATCTGCAGGGCAGGAACAGAGACGCACTCATAGACAGCAGATGTGCGGGCACAAAAGGTAAGGGGAGGACGGACTGGGAAGTTAGGATTGACATATACACACTGCACTGTGCTTAGCCGCTCAGTGGTGTCCGACTCTTGGTGACCCTGTGAACTGTAGCCCGCCAGCTTCCTCTGTCCGTGGGATTCTCCAGGCAAGAATACTGGAGGGGGTAGCCATGCCCTCCTCCAAGGGATCTTCCCGAGCCAGGGATTGAACCCAGGTCTCCGGCTTTGCAGGTGGATTCTTTACCTTCTGAGCCATCAGAAGAATAATCACTTCTAATCACCTGTGTATATACACTGCCATGTGTGAAATAGATAGCTAGTCAGAAGCTGCTGTATAGCACAGGGAGCTCAGCTCGGTGCTCTGTGATGACCCAGAGGGGTGGAATGACGGGGGTTGGAGGGAGGTCCAAGAGGGAGGGGATATATGTATACACATAGCTGACTCACTCTACTGTAGAGCAGAAACTACCACAGCATTGTAAAGCAGTTATACTCCAATAAAAAGTAAACTGGTAACCCAGTAAGTAGAATAGTTCTGCGCCCTGTGAGCCACTCTAAGGAATTAATTGTACCCAAGAGATGGGGTGTGGTCATTGGAACCCCTGACCTATAGCTGGTCAGGCAAAATCATGGGCTCTTCCTGGACTGGCATCTGAACTGGGGCATCAGTGGGGCTGTCTTGTATGACTGAGCCCTTAGCCTGTAGGACTGGACACTGTCTGCAGGTAGCTAACATCAGAATTGAGATAAACTGTAAGACAACCAGCTGGGGTCAGAGAATGGCTTCTTGTGGAAAAAAAAAACCCACACCTCTGGATTGCTGGAGCAGAATCCTAGGGTCACCCTCTCAGCAGGGAGTCTCACAGCAGGTGCCATGCACACCTACTGCTGAGCACTTTCCTCAATGACGATTCAAACCCCCAACCCCAGCACGTGACTTGAGAGCCAGACCTGCGGGGTTCAGAGTAGAAGACCCGGAACCCATCGGACCACCTGGCACCCAGCAGATGTCTGTCAATGAGAGGGTAAGTAAGAAAGGCACCTTCTGCCTCCAAACTCCATGAGTGAGTATAATTCATTTCTTTATTTTGGTTTCAAAGCAAATTTCTCCAAGAAACATTAGCATAGGGACAATTTCTGAAGGGGACCACAGAGTAGAGAGCTCAGATCAAGCCAGGATCTCTGCAGAAAGCTGACCACATCCCAGTCTCTCTGCTGGTCACTTAGAGAGAGAAAGGAGGGTCTGCTCCTCTGTACATGGAACTAGCCAGGCAAAAACACTGGAGCGGGTTGCCATTTCCTTCTCCAGAGGATCTTCCTGGCCCAGGAATCAAAACCATGTCTCGTGCATTAGCAGGCATATTCTTAACCACTGAACCACCTGGGAAGCCCTCTGAAAAAGCCACACAGCTCTATCGGTCCTGACTCCACTCCCTCAGCATAGGTCAAAAAAGTTCACATTTTTAGCTTACATTCTGTGTGACGCTTTTCTTAACTCTGCAAATTGCTATTTTACTAACAGCTTCCTTTTGGGGCATCAGGTGGAAGATTGGATGATTTAAGGGTGTGGGGAATGTGATTGGATCTGAATTTTTTTTTTTTTCTCCAAAGCCTCCAGGAGTCTAATGTGACATTCTGGGTAAGAGCCTCATGCGTGTGCATATGACATCTCCCTTAACGATGTACAAAATCGCTGTATGGAGACAGATCACCAGCAGGGCGGAGAGGAACCAGCGGGAGATGCCATCAGCCTGGCAGACTGTGGCCGCCACTGCTACTTCAGAAGAAATGGGCAAGGCTAAGAGGTCCCAGGGGTCTCCATCTGGAAAGTGCTCATCCACAAGGGATGCAAAGAACATCTGGCCTCAGCACCCAGACTTGACAAGATCCGACGTCATTCACACACAGGCTCTCGAGGCAATGGCTCATGCGTCCCCCGCTGCTGGGCCCAGGTGAGAAATCAGCTCCCCCAACAGAAGCGCCAGCTATTTCTAGGAGATTCTAATGGGACTCTGGGCTTCCCTAGTGGCTCAGAGGTAAAGAAACCACCTGCCAATGCAGGAGACGAGCGTTTGATCCCTGGGTTGGAAAGATTCTCTGGAGAAGGAAATGGCAACCCACTCCACTATATTCTTGCCTGGGAAATTCCATGAAACAGAGCAGCCTGGAAGGCTTCAGTCCATGGGGTTGAAAAGAACTGGACTCAACTTAGTGACTAAACAACAGCAACAACAGCAGTGGGATTCTGAAAGCACCAGAGCCTGATGAAATGGGAGAAAGAATTTCTCCCCAATTTGATGCCACACTCTGCCTACAAGGTACTGAAGTCCCCTCACAGAGCTTCTTGTAATCACCTCTGGATCTCACGGACCATGCATCAAGGGCTTTCATAACAACTGTTTGTTCCTGTGACCACTAGACCTCTACAGATCAGGCAACTGAGTGACAGAGAAGTTAAGAAACCTGCCTCAGAGTCAGCTTCATCCAGCTCAAAGGTGGAAGGAGAGAGACTGCAGGTGACTAATCCATGGGACTTTCATGCGCTACACTTGGAAAAGTCATACATCACTCTGATGCTCCTGTGCTCAGTTGCATCTGACTCTTTGCAATCCCATGGACTGTAGCCCACCAGGCTCCTCTGTCCATGGGATTTTCCAGGCAAGGATACTGGAGTGGGGATGCCATTTCCTCTGCCAGAGGATATTCCTGATCCAGGAAATCAAACCCAGATCTCCTGAGTCTCCTGCATTGGCAGCCAGATTTTTTTTTTTTTTTTTTTTTTTTACCACTGAGCCACCTGGGAAGCCCTACATCACTCTGCCCACTTTCCATTGGCCAGAACGCAGTCACATGGTCCCATTAAACCACAAGGGATGCTGGGAAATGGCACTAGTGGTAAAGAACCTACCTGTCAATACAGAAGATATAAGAGATGCAGGTTCTATCCCTGGGTCAGGAAAATCCCCTGGAGGAGGGTGTGGCAATGCACTCCAACATTCTTGCCTGGAGAATCCCATGGACAGAGGAGCCTGTCCATGGCTACAGTCCATGGGGTTGCAAAGAATTGGACATGACTGAAGCAACTTAGTACACAGGTACATGAGACCAAAGGCGAAAAGGCATGGGTTTTGGAAATTCAGAGCTGTCTCTACCACAGGCACTAAGCAAAGTCCTGGGAGCTCTAATGAGTCTGGGAAGCCAGATTAAAAAATAGACTCCATCATCTTTCAATCATCCATCTCGTCCACTCCCAGTCTTACAATGAAATCTTTCAGATCTATCCCTGGACAGTGTTCAGAGGAAGAGGAGGTGGAGGTGAAAGTAATTGATGAGGACTCTCTGGGGTTGTCTGGATGTTGCTCAAATGTAAAATTGAGGGACCATTTACTGACAACTTGCTCTGTACCAGGATCTGTACCCCCACACTATAACTGCCTTATCTCATGTAATCCTCACCCTCATGGGTTTCCCTGATGGCTCAGATGGTAAAAAAAGAAAAAAAAAATCTGCCTGCCAATGCAGGAGATGTGGGTTTGATCTCTGGGCCAGGAAAATTCCCCTGGAGAAGTAAATGGCAACCCACATCAATATTCTTGCCTAGGAAAATTCAGTGGACAGAGGAGCCTGGTGGGCTACACTCCACGGGGTTGCAAAGAGTTGGACAGGACAGGAGCAACTGAGCACGCACGCACGCATGCATTGATGGTGTCAGATTGTAACAGTGACTGTCCCCATCTCACAGAAGCGGAGGTGCTGAGAGAGCACACAGCAATCCCAAGAGAACTGGAAATCACATCCAGGTGAACCTGATCTCAAGTGTTTGCCCCACTGGCTTTTACATGTTTGTGCTCTTTTCTTCCCCTTAGTACGATTCTGTTTTGAGAAATAGGGTTTGTACCTTCCAGTCATATTATTTAAACCACAGCATTAGCTCACTCGGAAAGGAAAACATTTTCATAAAATATTCAGTACATGAAATATGAAAGAAAAGAAATATATCCACAGGAAAGTCACTAATCAAAGTGATTTTCTCATCCAGTTGCCTTACATGACTGGTGTTCTAGTCAGAACATGAAAGAAACAAAGGGTGGATGGCTGAAAATCCCATGCTTATCAGACGGAGCTGCCTGGAATGCTCTTAGCTTCAAACAAACAGGCTTCCAATTCCAGAAGAAGAGAGATGCGCGTGGTCGCATTCCTCTCTCAGAATGATTCTGGGAGCTGTCTGTGGGGACCCGTGGGTGCTTGTCACCCACATCTGGGACTACACTGCTATGAGGCTATCCGTCTGTTTACATACACAGTGAGATGGAACACCAAGATGGGTTGTTTTCAAGTAGCCTGGTTTCCTTCTCGGAGAATTTGCAGAAGAGAGTCATGAGGGACCGAGCTGTACTTTTGCTACTGTTTCCTGGTTTGCTTTCTCTTTTGGGATGTGGGTAATATCCCCCCTCTCCCGCTCCCAGTTGAAATGCGTGCCTAATTTTGTAAACACCTGGAATAAGAATGTGTTTTTAAATCAATATTGTGTTGTTTCTGTTCTCCATCCCCTTCCCCTCTCTCCAAAAAACAGCACCACGAGAGCGAGGCTGTGATTTATAACCCTTGATATCTGAGAATGGGGGGAGCAGAGTACATAGTACTAAATGGCTCAGGACTAGAGTGTCCACCTCTCCCAATCACCCTGCAGGCCTAATCCTGTGACTGCAAATTGGCCACCCATGGAGGCTTTGAGCAGCAGATCCTAAGGGCAGGGGCTGGCTCACTCAAATTAAAAATACACACCAAGCTAAAAGAGAGAGCAAAGCCAACAACCATTTTCATTTTCAAAAATAAGACATTTTAAATATTCATTTGAATGTATAGTAATAAATGATTACACATTTTAATCTGTTTTCTGTTTGACAATACTTCATTTGCAGACTCTTCATAGTTTTTAAAAATAGACCCAGAGTCCAGATCCCCACAGCATGAAATTTTTCACGTTCTCTAATTTGTAGCAATGTATTTGTGTCAAATTTAGTCTACAAGTCGCCCTAGGGTGCGTTGGCACTGGGTGGCTGAGAAGCCACCTGCAGCTTGAGCCCAGGCATCACATGGGGCTGTGGATCAATCCTGGGACTAGGGTGCCTCTGCCGTGGACAGACTCTCCCCTGAGATAAGCAACCTGAGCTCTGCTTAGTACTTGTATTAGAGACAGCTACCATCCCTTTTCTCCTTCAAGTTCACAGTTACACCACATTTCCCAGCCTCCCTTGCAGTTCAGTGGGACCACGTGACTGAGTTCTGGCCAATGGGAGGTGGAAAACGTGACGTATGACTTTTCAAAGCATGGCCCTTAACAAGTTGCCTGAATGGTCACCTGTGCTCTTCCTGGTTCCATCTTCTAGTTGAACGAAGCTGATTCCGAGGCAACTTTACAACTCCTCTGTTCCTCAATTGCATGATTTATAAAATGGGGGCAAACATAGAATCCACTATTGGGCTTGTTTTGAGGAATATTTAATGAAGTAAAAACAAGACCGCAGAACATAGTAGCTGACCTTAAGGACTGTGAAATCAAAGTTTAAGGCTTTGCTTCACAGTCATGCAACTCATGGGCCAGTTTTTTAACCTCTCCATCTATTTCCCATCCTCTGAAACAAGGATAACAATACTCTCTGGATAGTAATGTGGTGGAAGTAATTTTTTAAAAAGATAGAAAATGCTTAGAATATAATAAACCTGCCATCTAGTGAGTACTATGTAAGTCTTACCTGCTACTAATACTATTACTACTGCTGCTACTATTGCTATCATAATAATTACTATGCTTAGAAGAGTGTCTGGTGCATAGTACTATTCATAAATGTTGTTGCTCAGTTGTGTCTAACTCTTTTGTGACCTCATGGACTGTAGCCCACCAGGCTCCTCTGTCCATGAGATTTCCCAGGCAAGAATACTGGAGTAGGTTGCCATTTCCTTATCCAGGGGATCTTCCTGACCCAGGGATCAAACCCGCATCTGCTGCACTGCAGGCAGATTCTTTACTATGTGAGCCACCAGGGAAGCCCATTCATCACCATTTCTGTAAAACACCTACAACAATAGTCTCTACCAGAATTCAGTGAAATAATAGGTACAAAGCTTTATCATGGTACCTAGGATTGAAAACACATAAGCCTTGAATAACCTCTGGTCCTATTCAATGCCACATGTGCTTTGGTAGGAAAGAAGGCTCAGAGGGTCAAGACCAGACTCTGGGCGTGGATGATGTAACAAAGGAGGTAGAGACAGTTGAAGGAATGCACCAACACCAAACTTCACCTTTTCCATAATATGAGCTGGACACCATCCAGTTCTGGATTTTGACCAACTAGAATCAGAAGGCAATCCAGAGCCAAGGATGGAGAGAGTTCCTAACGCAGAAACTTAGACCCAGAAAGTGTCCCTACAGAGGACTCAGTGGGTCCACAGACTTGGATAAGAAAAAATAAAATTTTATTTCCAGTAACCTCTAATTGTAATCTAACATTCCCTTTTGTGGGGTTTCTCTGGTGCTCAGATGGTAAAGAATCTGTCTGCAATGTAGGAGACCCAGATTCAATCCCTAAGTCAGGAAGATCCCTTAGAAGGGGGAATGGCTACTCACTCCAGTATTCTTGCCCAGAAAATCCCATGGACAGAGGGGCCTGGAAGTTTCCATGGGGTTGCAGAGTCAGACATGACTTAGTGACTAATTGGTTGGGTTCATTCCCTTTAGAATCACTTTGTCCACAGAAGTGCATATAGTCAAAGTCATGGTTTTCCAGTAGTCATGTACAGATATGAAAGTTGAACCATAAAGAAGGCTGAATGCTGAAGAATTGATGCTTTTGAATTGTGGTGCTAGAGAAGACTCTAAAGAGTCCCTTGGACTGCAAGGATATCAACCCAGGAAATTCTAAAGGAAATCAACCCTGAATATTCATTGGAAGGACTGATGCTAATGCTGAAGCTCCAATACTTTAGCCAGCTGATGAGAAGAGCCAACTCATTGGAAAAGGCCCTGATGCTGGGGAAGATTGAAGGCAAAAGGAGAAGGGGGCAGCATAGGATGAGATGGTTAGAGAGCATCACTGACTCAATGGACATGAATTTGAGCAAGATTCAGGAGACAGCAGAAGACAAAGGAGCCTGGCATGCTACAGTCCATGGGGTCACAAAAAGTCAGGCACTCCTTAGCCACTAAATGACAACAACAAACTCCCTTTAATTATAAATATGAGCAGCAATTCACAGTAGAATTACCAGTACCTGTGAGTTTGTCACCTACAGAATCCACAGAATTTTTCAGTCATAACATTATAATTGTCATAGATATCTCAAAATGTCATAAGCTTGTTGCTGTTTCCAAGTTACAGTAATTATTAAATTTGTTATTTAATGTATTAAAAAGGAAAACAACAATTTTACTGGATCACATTTATTATTTTAGTAAATGCATTTCAATACACACATTTTCCTTAGTTATCCTAAGTATTTCATATTATATATTTTAAAACTTTATTCTCAGGTGGTTCTAGTGATAAAAAAAAAAAAAAACTTGCCTGCCAAAGCAAGAGATGTAAGAGATGCCTGTTTGATCCCTGGATTGGCAAGATCCCCTGGAGGAGGGCATGGCAACCCACTCCAGTATTCTTGCCTGGAGAATCCCATGGACAGAGGAGCCTGGCAGGCTACAGTCCATGGGGTTCCAAAGAATCAGACACGACTGGAAGCACTTAGCACACAGGCACACATTCTCCAAAAAGACCCACCATTCTCCTCAGATGTCAAAGGGACTCATGAAACACAAAAGGTAACAGTTCCTTGGTCTAGGGTCTCAAGGACCCTCAGTTCTACACAACTGAAGAGGAAGGTCAGGACTGCAGACACCTGCTGGTGATCACCCAGGTGTCTTCTGGCAGGTATCCTCCCAAGCCCTCTGCTACTACATCTATAATGAGGAGCTCATCACGTTTCCCCCAAATCCTCCATAGGATTATTACAAGAATCAAATATGGCACTGAATGTGAATCTACTGGCTGAAAGGAATAGGTTCTGTGTAAACATGGGGCATCAAGCAAATCATGCTTTGGAAACTTAACAGACCCTTCTCTAGCTTCCTCCTGGGGGTCCTGCATGTTGCTCCCAGGTCCTCCTCCTAGGATGCTACAGAAGGAAAGCTGCCAAGGGCTGTGGGAGGCAGAGACCACTGGAGGCACTGCCGTCACATTACGAATTGAGTCCTGGCTGGATCCCTTGTAACAATAGTCTCATCCCTTTGAATCTCTGTTTCCTCTTCTTGTGACAGAAAGAGTGACACTGGAATAAGAAAAGCCCATGCAAAGTGTAAAACAGAGCGCCTGCCACGTAACCACAGTGTAGGGTTTGGTGAAGCATGGTGGTTGGGATGACAATAGAGATGACTATTATCATCATTGTCACACAGGGGCAGGTATTTGCTACTCATGGAATAACTATGGGAGCTTCACATTTCCAAACTCCTTGCCTGTGGGCACAGTGGGACACGTTTTAGCTGGTGGATTGTGGGTGAAAGTGATGGGTGCCATTTCTGTGCTGAGACAGTGAAAAAGACATGTGAGATTCCCTCATTCTTTCCTCCCCTGCCATAGGGATGGTAGAGGTGTGTGCTGACATGGTGGAGATACAGGATAGAGCAGCCTGTATAGCTCGATCACTAGGAGAGAGCTCCCTAGGAGAGTCACTCTGTGCTCACTGGATTGGTCCCCTGAGCAAGAAATAAGACTTGTTGGGTGAGCCATTGAGATTTCCTGGTTAACCTGTTACTTCAGCACCTCCTAACCTGTCCTGACTAATATATTAACTATGAAAACCACAAAGAAACACACAATATCTACATCTTTAATGATGACAATGGCTAGGTCTACACGAGACACACTTAGAATTCAGTACCATCTACAAGGGCATGAGTAGATAGTCCACTGGCAAATCTGGACAGAATCTAGTCCAAAGACTGAATGTAGTCCAAGGAGAGATGCTCAGAGGTCACTCACTCCAGTGTCTGCATTCCATCTGCAAACCCTGCTGACCCAGGACAGCATTTACTCATTGGAAGTGAGGTAGCCTCCCGAGACACCATGTCTGTAGACATTAGCTGAACCACCAAGGTGCTATTCCTACACACCGTTCTCTCTCCTTCCCACCAAAGGTTCACGGAACTCTTGAGCAATGCAAAAAGCTCTCAGTATCCATGTTGCCCCCAGTATGTAAGGAGGAGGGCATGGAGGACCAGAATCCCTGTCTATGGCGCCGCTCGGGATGGTACAGGGGCAAACTATAAGGAGTAATTAACACATTTCAAACCAGCATGTAAAACGTGTCAGCTGTTTTGAGTGTTAATTGATATTTTTGCAAACTAATTACATTAGAATGACAAGGCCAGGAAGACACTGAAAGAGTTTACCAATTTTGTTCCGCTCCTCTTGTTTAACTGGCTACATGGATTACCACTTTATTCAATTTTTATTTTTTTTTAATTTACCAGAAATGATCTAAACACCATGCTATTTCACAGCTATCATCATTTATTCATAGCTCAATAGAGGAAGCCAGAATAGCAATAACTCTTTCTTTTTTTTCTCCTCCTAATTGTCATTCTGGGGAGATAAGTGGAATATCAGCCTCGAGTCAAGCTACATTAGTGCTGAGAAGCAGGCTCAGTCATGAAGTTTCTCCAGTGTGCGCTAACATCATTTGTCATGAGAGGTTTGTGCTGAGCAATCAGACTGTAACCCAAGGGGGTGTTCAAGCCTGCTTCCCCCATCTTAGCTGGGCTGCTGGTGCCAAAGGCAAATTGCCTAGAATCAAACACTAACTCTGCCTGCTAGCCGTGAGGCCATGAATGGATCCCATCAACTCTTCCGAGCCTTGGTTTTCTCACCCATTAAATGAAGGTTATTTACGTGAATACTTATCCACACAAGTCTGCTGGAAAGAAGAAATGAGGTAATCCATGTAAAATTCTCAGCAATGTGCTTGGCAGGCAGAGGACATCCAATAAATGCTGGCTGTTCTCACGGCCACCACCACCACCACCGTCATCAAGGGTCTTCTTTCCTGCTGCCCCTACAGTCAGGTGCCAATCCACATGTCTGGGGGATTTCCCAATTCTCCTGTCCATCCCTCACCTATATGCACAGTAAACCCAAGGCAGTCTCTCTGCTGTTTGCCAAACTTGGTCCAGATGATTAAAATAAGCCATGCACCGTGGTATCCAGGGCTACGACCCCCAGTGCCTCTTACTGACCTCAATGCTAGGTCACAGGGGTGGGTGGGAGAGGAGGATGACTTGATCACCCCCTCTAGGTGTTCATTCTCTCCCTTGAATCCTCCTCTATTTCAGAACTTGAATAAAAAGCATCTGTTCATCCATCTGTGTATTTTTTTAGGTTTGGGGCTCTATGAGAGCAGGAGATGTGTCTTATTCATTTTACATGTGTGCGTGCTAAGTCACTTCAGTCGTGTCTGACTCTTTCCAACCCCATGGACTGCAGCCCTCCAGGCTCCTCTGGCTATGGGATTCCCCAGGCAAGAAAACCAGAGTGGGTTGCCATGCCCTCCTCCAAGGGATCTCTCTGATCCAGGGATCGAACCAGGGTCTCCTGCATTGCAGGTGGATTCTTTACTACCTGAGCCATCAGGCTCTCAAAAAAATAGTGATGTAAAAATAGATGCCCTTTCCGCTTTCTGCATCAGTGGGTGCTCCTCCAAACAGATCCATCTGCTAATGAGTATGTGGTCCACAGGTTTCCAGAACCTCTGAGCCCGGGCTGATTCCAGCCACAATCCCTCTTCCCTCTTGTTCACTAGTGTTTCTATGATTCTCTCAGGGGCAGCTCACAGTTCCCCATATGGAGCTTTTCCTTCTCTGGCCTGTTACAAAGCTTTGCCTTTGGCCTCGGTTTCCACAGCCAGTTGAATTCCTACCACCCAGGCTGATTCTGAACATCCCAACACTCCCTTCAACTGTCACATCTTTAAGCCTCCTCCATGGAAGCCCCACCCCTGTGGATCAGTTCGTTTCTCCTTTGCCATTGATAAAGATGGGCTAAACTATCGGAGTGATGTAACATTACAGACCCTGGCAGGTTGGAGCCTCTGCTGTTGGGTCTAATTTGGTGCATCGAGTCTGAGAGCTGAGTGAGATGTGAGCCCGGAGCATACCTTTTGATCTTAAGTAGTCAGAAGGTTGGAGTGTATAATGCTATGGAAATAAATGGTGTCAAAACTGTAGGAAATAATTTATGGTGTGGGAATGGGCTCTGTGATCACAGGGCCCTCACAACATCTTGAAACAGAGAGTTGACGAGGTTGTTTGAGCTGTGGCAGGGGCAGGTGGGCAGGAGGGAGAAGGAGAAGAGGAGAGACTGGGTTTTTCTCACGGGAGTTGGGAGGCCCAGTCTATGTCTCTGAGAAACAGGAGGTGACTTCCAGTTTAAGCTTGTCACTTCAGCTGACTTTGGGGTCTGAGAGTCATGGATGAGATTCTTGATCCCTTTCCTATGAACTCTGTAACTTGCTTAATTAAGAAACTTGAACCTTGGTTTGCTCATCTGTAAAATAGGAAAAATACTAGTAGTCACTGCACAGGGCTCTTGTAAGGGTGCAATTAAATAAGTTATATAAAATGTCTTGTAGAGTGCCTGGCATATAGTCAGATACTAATTAAGACCCAATGGACTTTTTCTTTCCCTTTAGTTACTCTTTTTCATTAACCTCATCGCAATGTACAAGTGGTGAGATTCTTCTAACTCATCCTCAAAAGCTCAGAGTAACAGAAACCAATTTTTTTCTGATATAAGCAGTAGAAAGAGAATGTTTTTGACTGCTCACCTTTCTCAGGGACCTTTACTTACTTTCCAAGGATTGAGGTGTTTCTGGAAGGCTCAAGATCTGATGAATCCATTCGGTTTAGAGACTATGAACTGGTTTTAGTTGACACCCTGCTCTTTCCTCCTGTACATCAGAAGGAGCGCCCAAGAACCCTAACAAAAATAACTACAATGACTAGCATATATGAAGGGTTATTTGTGCACCAGGTAACATTGCTAATTGCCTCCCACAATTTATACCATGACTTTTCACCTTCACCAAAAAGCTATAAGGTTCTAAAATAGGTAACCAACCAGGACACACTGTATAGCAGTGGGCTCTCTATTCAGTATTCTATAATAGCCTAAATGAGAGAATAAGTTGAAAAAGAATAGATATATGTATATGAAAAATGTTGCTATACACCTGAAACTAGCATATACTCCAATATAAAAAAAAATTTTTTTTTTAATTGAAAAATAAAAATGGGGGCAAAAAGTTATAAGGTTCATTCTTTATCTTCATTCTATATAGGAGGCAAACAGGACATGCAAAGGTTAAGAAATTTGCCCCAGTTTCATCTCCAGCAGGGTCTGGAGATGGGAAATGCTGGAGCTGGGGTTTGAAGCCAGGCGTTGGACTCCATAGCCTGTACACACAACAGTCAAGTTCATAGTAGAGCATGCCCCAGCACTGCAGTCAGACACTGATTCAGACATTGGTCCTGCTATTTAATTCTTACGTAATTGTGGCCAACGTATGTCACCTCTTAGAGTCTCAGTCTCCTCCTCTGTGAAGTATGGATGGTGACACTCGTAAAGAGCGTCATGAAGCTAATGCAGTGCTCAGTGCATAGTATGCATGTGGTGGATGGCATGGTGTGTCCAGGGCTGCTGCTGTCAGCTCAGCTCCCGCCCCTGGGGCTGCCAGATGCCCGTTTACAGGACAGACCTCACTGATCAATACCCTCTGCACAGTGCTTCCCATCAGCGTCCCTCTTCCTGCTTATCTTTCCCTCTTTTACTCTCAATTCTACCTCTGCTACTCACTGGGTATATGAGGGCTGCCAGCCATCAGCTCTGTTGGTCTCTTCCTTTTCCTTAAAATTCATCCACACTTACTCTCCCATTCTTTCTTCAGTTCAGTTCAGTCCAATCGCTCAGTCATGTCCAACTCTTTGTGACCCCATGGATTGCAGCACGCCAGGCCTCCCTGTCCATCACCAACTCCCGGAGTTCACTCAAACTCACATCCATTGAGTCGGTGATGCCATCCAACCATCTCATCCTCTGTCATCCCCTTCTCCGCCTGCCCTCAATCTTTCCCAGCATCAGGGTCTTTTCAAATGAGTCAGCTCTTCGCATTATGTGGCCAAAGTATTGGAGTTTCAGCTTCAACATCAGTTCTTCCAATGAATACCCAGGATTGATCTCCTTTAGGATGGACTGGTTGGATCTCCTTGCAGTCCAAGGGACTCTCAAGAGTCTTCTACAACACCATCAATTCTTTGGCACTCAGCTTTCTTTATAGTCCAACTCTCACATCCATACATGATGATTGGAAAAACCATAGCCTTGACTAGACGGACCTTTGTTGGCAAAGGTATTGCCTCTGCTTTTTAATATGCTATCCAGGTTGGTCATAACTCCTTCCAAGGAGTCAGCATCTTTTAATTTCATGGCTGCAATCACCATCTGCAGTGATTTTGGAGCCCAGAAAAATAAAGTCTGCCACTGTTTCCACTGTTTCTCCATTTATTTGCCATGAAGTGATGGGACCACATACCATGATCTTCGTTTTCTGAATGTTGAGCTTTAAGCCAACTTTTTCACTCTCCTCTTTCACCTTCATCAAGAGGCTCTTTAGTTCTTCTTCACTTTCTGCCATAAGGATGGTGTCATCTGCATATCTTAGGTTATTGATATTTCTCCTGGCAATCTTGATTCTAGCTTGTGCTTCATCCAGCCCAGCATTTCTCATAATGTACTCTGCATATAAGTTAAATAAGCAGGGTGACAATATACAGCCTTGATGTACTCCTTTTCTTATTTGGAACCAGTCTGTTGTTCCATGTCCAGTCCTAACTGTTGCTTCCTGACCTGCATACAGATTTCTCAAGAGGCAGGTTAGGTGGTCTAGTATTCCCATCTCTTTCAGAATTTTCCACAGTTTATTGTGATCCACACAGTCAAAGGCTTTGGCACAGTCAGTAAAGCAGAAATACACATTTTTTCTGGAAGTCTCTTGCTTTTTTGATGATCCAGCCAATGTTAGCAATTTGATCTCTGGTTCCTCTGCCTTTTCTAAAACCAGCTTGAACATCTGGAAGTTCATGGTTCACATATTGCTGAAGCCTGGCTTGGAGCATTTTGAGCATTATGTTACTAGCATGTGAGATGAGTGCAATTGTGTGGTAGTTTGAGCATTTTGCCATTGCCTTTCTTAGGGATTGAAATGAAAACTGACCTTTTCCAGTCCTGAGGCCACTGCTGAGTTTTCCAAATTTGCTAGCATATTGAGTGCAGCACTTTCACAGCATCATCTTTTAGAATATGAAATAGCTCAACTGGAATTCTATCATCTCCACTAGCTTTGGTATTAGTGACACTTCTTAAGGCCCACTTGACTTTGCTTTCCAGGATGTCTGGCTCTAGGTGAGTGATACACCATCATGATTATCTGGGTCATGAAAATCTTTTTTGTACAGTTCCTCTGTGTATTCTTGCCACCTCTTCTTAATATCTTCTGCTTCTGTTAGGTCCATACCATTTCTGTCCTTTAGCGAGCCCATCTTTGCATGAAATGTTCCCTTGGTATCTCTAATTTTCTTGAAGAGATCTTTAGTCTTTCCCATTCTATTGTTTTCCTCTATTTCTTTGCACTGATCACTGAGGAAGTCTTTCTTATCTCTCCTTGCTATTCTTCTTGTGACATTCTTTCTTAATGTCACAGCAAAAAGTGTCTCCTTTCTCAGTCCAATTAAGACTGTAGTTCTCTGGCTTCATGCTGGTCCCCGATGACACAATGGTGACCAAAGCAGCTTACCCTCAGGGACACTCTGCTCACCTTCCAGCATGTAAACCCCACCTGTGCTCTGATCCCCATCTTTGTATCCTCTGAGGCCCGTTCTTCAGGCATATGACAAACGCGACCCAGCCTCTGCCGTCTTCAAAATTCCTTCAATCCAGGGAGCATCATTGCTTTGGCTCAACCACTTGCCCCTTGAGAGACTGGTCCATATTCTACATATGAGTTGTTTTCTTTCAGTCTACTCCCTAAGGCTCCACTTCTGTCTTCCACCACCAGCACTGGGAAAGCTGTTGTTGAGGACATTAATGATTGTCCACCTGACAAGTCTAGACCCATCAACCTGGGGCTCACTCTCCTTGACCCCAATGAATCATCCAGGGCCTGCCCCTTTCTCGTAACCCTCTCCCCCTTCAGTTTCCAGGAGGATCTTGGTCTGTTTCTCCAAGTTCACCCTGACCACTTCCACTCCTCTTCACAGCTCACGTACCCCTTTAACACTTATTCCCTGAACATGCAAGTGCTTTCTCATCTGTGCCTTTTCTCGCCTTCTCTGCTTTTCTTGACTTCAAGCCTCCAGTCTGTACCTTACCCACTCTGGGAAGCCTCCATATATACCATACTCCCCTCTCAGCCCACTTATGTCTCAGCCCAGACCCTAAACTAAAGGAATATGGAGTAGGGTTTATGGAGAGGGCTTTGCTCTTACAAGAATGCTGGCCATCACAAAACAAAGGACACTATACCATTTACAATATAGCCTGCTCCCCTCCACATTGGTCCATATGTTCTTTGAGGGTAAGATTGTATGTTCAAGTCACATATGGATCCCAGGACTTAGCTCTTTCCCTGGAATAGAAGAGCTGCCACTTAAATCTCCATCAACAATAGACAAGACAGGGAAGCAACCTAAAAGTCCATTGGACTGAGGAATGGATAAAGAAGATGTGGTATATATACAATGGAATATCACTCAGTCACTAAAAAGAATGAAATAATGCCATTTGTCACAACATGAATGAAACTAGAGATTGTCATACTGAGTGAAGTAAGGTAGACAGAGAAGGAGAAGCATTGTATGATATCCCTTGTAATCCTGTATATGAGGAACCTAAAAAGAAATGATACAAATGAACTTATTAACAAAATAGAAACAGACTCACAGACTTAGAAAATGAATTTTTGGTGGCTGGGGGGAAGGGATAGTTAGGGAGTTTGGGATGGACATATACACACTGCTATATTTAAAATGGATAACCAGCAAGGACCTACTGTGTAGCATAGGGAATTCTGCTCAATGTTATGTGGCAGCCTGGATGAAGAGGAGTTTGGGGGAGAATGGATACATGTATACGTATGGCTAGGTCCTTGCTGTTCACCTGAAACTCACAACATTGTTAATCAGTTATACTCCAATACAAAATAAAATTTTTTTTTCTTTATAAAAGACCAATCATGTCTCCAACTGAGATTTCTGGACCCTTGAATAAAGACCGGATGACTCTTTCTATGGTTCTTTAAACATTTTTTTTTTTTGGAGCTGGTTTCAAGGACAGAGAAGACTCTCAAAACGTGATTGGGTAAATTAGATGAGGTCTGTGTGCTTGTGCTGGGAGGGATTGGGAGCAGGAGGAAAAGGGGATGACAGAGGATGAGATGGCTGGATGGCATCACTGACTCGATGGGCATGAGTCTGGGTGAACTCTGGGAGTTGATGATGGAAAGGGAGGCCTGGCGTGCTGTGATTCATGGGGTCACAAAGAGTCGGACACGGCTGGGTGACTGAACTGAACTGAACTGAACTGTGTGCTCATTGGGAAGCTTTGCTGATCTTCAAGTGGATCTTGCCCTTGATGGAGAGAAGAGGGCTATGGACTTTGATTGAATTCAGTTCAGTTCAGTCGATCAGTTGTGTCCGACTCCTTGCAACCCCATGAACCACAGCACGCCAGTCCTCCCTGTCCATCACCAACTCCCAGAGTTGACCCAAATTCATGTCCATTGAGTCGGTGATGCCACCCTACCACCTCATCCTCTGTTGTCCCCTTCTCCTCCTGCCTTCAATCTTTCCCAGCATCACTGTCTTTTCCAATAAGTCAGTTCTTCCCATCAGGTGACCAAAGAATTGGAGCTTCAGCATCAGTCCTTCCAATGAATATTCAGGACTGATTTCCTTTAGGATTAACTGGTTTGTTCTCCTTGCAGTCCAAGGGACTCTCAATAGTCTTCTCCAACACCATCAATTCTTTGGCACTCAGCTTTCTTTATAGTCCAACTCTCACATCCATACATGACCACTCGAAAAACCATAGCCTTGTTAGACTTTGTTGACAAAGTAATGTCTGTGCTTTTTAATATGCTGTCCAGGTTGGTCATAACTTTTCTTCCAAGGAGTAAGCATCTTTTAATTTCATGGCTGCAAATTTTGGAGCCCCAAACAATAAAGTCTGCCACTGTTTCCCCATCTATTTGCCATGAAGTGATGGAACCAGATGTCATGATCTTAGTTTTCTGAATGTTGAGCTTTAAGCCAACTTTTTCACTCTCCTTTTTCATTTTCATCAAGAGGCTCTTTAGTTCTTCTTCACTTTCTGCCATAAGGGTGGTGTCATCAGCATGTCTGATGTTATTGATATTTCTCCTGGCAATCTTGATTTCAGCTTGTGCTTCCTCCAGCCCAGTGTTTCTCATGATGTTCTCTGCATGTAAGTTAAATAAGCAGTGTGACAATATACAGCCTTGACATACTCCTTTTCCTATTTGGAACCAGTCTGTTGTTCCATGTCCAGTTCTAACTGTTGCTTCCTGACCTGCACTTAAATAAGCTGCCTGCTTAAGGTGTGGGTCCGCCATGATGCAAAATCACCAAAGCACATTTTCAAAGCCACGAGTCTCAAGCTAAACTTCTAGTTATTTATTTATGCTCTTACTTTATACAAGAGATAAAAATTGTGTGAGGAAGCAAAATAACAATTGTGGATCATTTGTTCTGTGCCAGGTACTATCTTTGGATTATGAAATTTTCAAATTCAAATCAATCTTTTGAGGGGGTGGTTTTCATTCTTGCCATTGTATGGATAAGAGACCTGTTCATCAGTGAAGTGACTTGACCGCAGGCACATAACTTATAAATTGTGGACCCATGATTCTTATCCCATCTCTAAGACTCCAGAGAGCGCAGCTTTCCCCACTGTAACCCTCTCAGCGCAGTAGCTCAACCTTCTCCTATAAAATGTTCTCACTTCACAAGTGACTTGGAACAGCCAGGACTGGCCTTTTGTTCACAGCAAAAGAAATTCAGTCTCTTCTCAAAAGTTCTGGCTTCTCTCCAACTGGGCCAGAGTATTCAGAGGCTCTGTAACCCCTGGATCTGCTTTTCTGAGACTCGGGATTGAAACAAGAAAAATGCATGATTCCTTGGCCTGGGTTCAAGTTTCCTTCGAGATGGACACAGGGATTGGTGGAAGCGAGATCCCACGTACCTTTCTCTGAGGCCACCAGGTTCTGCCAACTGCACTGCTTCCCACTGCAATTATTTGGGATAGCGAGACTAATATCAATCAATCTCACTTTGATCGCTTTGCCATGAAATAGGAGCTGGCCAATTTGTCAAAATTGAGGCCCTCCACGGGGTTTATATTGCCATTAAACTATCAACAGGAAATCATTAAGGTGAGGCAAGAAACCAACTGGTAACTGAAAAGAAATGATTTTTTTTTCCCAAACATCCTTGCCTACAACCTCCTTTGTCTAGCTGTCCGTGCAACCACTGTGGGGCTGGGTCTCAGATCTCTGAGCCACCCTGTAGTCGGAGGTGGAGAGAACTCAGATGCAGGCATTTGCAATCCAGTGGCTGAGCCCAGGTTACTTGGTTCTCTCACAGCAGGGCAAGCTGCGTGACGACAAACAGAGGGGGAGATGTGTATGCATTTGTGCGATAAAACAGGCTTAATGATTCCGAAGGGGAAAGAGTCCAGGAGACGTACAGTAGCAACTCAGGAACAAAATGGAACCATGCAGGGCCAATTAATGTGCAAATATGTGTGTGCTGAACTTGCATTCCATTCATCATGTGGACATGAAAATTGGGCCATTTATCTGTTATATTATGTATGTGACATCTTAGTTTGGTTCTTACAGGCTGCTTGGGGACAAAGGGCCATGTGCTTTGCGGCAAGCAGAGGGAATTTAAGATAAATTCTTCAGCTGTCATAAACATTGCTGGGCAGAATTTGGTCAGAAGATAAAGCTCTTTCCTCTGCAGGGTTTTAACATTTCTCAATAGTCCATGTGCCATCTTATTAAAACTGTGTGTGGGGCGGGGAGGGGTGGCATATGCCATGAAAAATTATTGGCACAAACAGCTCGCTGTCATGTTTTCAAAGTCCAGATTTAGCAAACGTTATTCACATATTCACTGTCAATCTGCAGAGAGAAAGGGAACTGGCAAAGCCATTCATTCTCACTGCTTCTGTGGGTTTGTAATTCTTCTTGTCTGTCTTTACCAACGTCTCCTCCACAGGTGGGGTTTGTTCTGTTTAAATTACAACTGTTTGTCTGTACTTAGAGGGAAAAAAAGGAAAGTCATTTGAGAAGGAAAAGGACCTCATAGAAGTACTTTCTCAGAGCCACTATTATTTACCTAACAGAGCATGCCATGAATATGGATCACACATTAAATAACGGTGATCGCTTGCTTTGATGAATTGCCATTAGAAATTCAATTAATAAAAGGTTACCTCCCTGCAGTAGTGCAAAAAATATGATCTGGCTCCAACAATTATAACTTAGCCTTGGAAACGCTGGTTAGGAGAAAGGAAAAGTTGTGTGTGTATGTTTTAAACCTGTTCCATCTGTGACATAGGATTCTGGAATTAAAATGAATGAATGAATGAATGGGTGATGAATGGGTGAGCTTAGGCTATTTTTGATCCACAGTTTTGTCTCTATGCTGACAGCTCTACACTTCCTCATTCCCTTGTTTTCATTATCTTGTGTTATACTTTTTATGCTATGTTTTTTCAGTTTTGTTGCTGCTTTTTGTTTTAACCAGGTAGCTTCATTGTTTTCCTTGATGCACAAATCATATACCATAAAGTACACTCATCTTAGGTGCAGAGCTCCATAAATCTCACACATGATGGTACCCTATGTAACTACATCTAGACGAAGGTGTTGAGTATTCCCATTGCCCAGCTGGCTCTCTTGTGTCCTGACCTAAAGGTAACCCAGACGGTTACTTTTATCACCCACTCAGAGGTGGGTGCTCTTTCACATGTAAATGAAATCATACAGGATGTATTTTTAACTCAACATTATTACTCTGGGCTTTCCTGGTAGCTCAGTGGTAAAGAATCCCCCTGCTAATGCAGGAGATATGAGTTCAATCCCTGATCCAGGAAGGGATTACCTTTAGGTCAGGACACAAGAGAGCCAGCTGGGCAATGGGAATACTCAACACCTTCGTCTAGATATAGTTACACAGGGTACCATCATGTGTGAAATTTATGGAGCTCTGCACCTAAGATGGGAGAAGGCAATGGCACCCCACTTCAATACTCTTGCCTGGCAAATCCCATGGACGGTGGAGCCTGGTGGGGTGCAGTCCATGTGGGGGTCGCTAAGAGTCAGACATGACTGAGCGACTTCACTTTCACTTTTCACTTTCACGCATTGGAGAAGGAAATGGCAACCCACTCCAGTGTTCTTGCCTGGAGAATCCCAGGGATGGGGGAGCCTATTGGGCTGCCATCTATGGGGTCGCACAGAGTCGGCCACAACTGAAGCGACTTAGCAGCAGCAGCACCTAAGATGAGTGTACTTCATGGTATATAATTTGTATACCAAGGACAACAATGAAGCTACCTGGTTAAAACAAAAAGCATCAACAAATGCCACAGAGCAACTAAACCCTGTGTACCACAACTATTGAGCCTGTGCTCTACAGCTTGGGAGCCACAACTGCTGAAGCCCACTGGCTGCAACTACTTAAGCCCAGTGCATTAGATTCCATGCTCCGAAACAAGAAAAGTTATCACAATGAGAAGCCAGTGCACCGCAACTACAGAGTAGCCCCCGCTTGTCATAATTAGAGAAAAGCTCATGCAGCAATGAAGACCCAGCACAGCCACAAATAAACAAAAACTTTTTAAAAAGTCACAATATTTAAACATATATATATCTAAAATTCATAAAGGCTATTTCCTATATCCATTGATAACTATTTTTGGTTAGCATCCTATATTCCATGGTATGACTATATCACAATTTATTCATTATCCTGTTAATGGACATTAAGTTTGTTTATTTTTTGGCTATGATAAATAAAGCTTCTGTGAAAATTATTGTGTACATCTTTTGGTGGCCATTGGGCACACAAGCAGGAGTGGAATTGCTAGAACATTAAACATTATTTCAACTAAGTTTAAAGTATTGCGAGTCTCCAAAACTCCAATTTTTAATTTGGAAATAAGGATAACAAAAATCCTGCCATGTGTGATTTCTGTGAAATTGAAAAGGGGCAACATATGTTTAATTGTTGATTATTTGTTTTAAACTGCCAAATGAAGCACAAATGTGAGACTGTTCCTGGGGGGTTGAGGGGTAGAGAAGATGAGTGTGTGTCCAACTCTTTGTGACCCCATGAACTGCGGCCTGCCAGACTCCTCTGTCCATGGAGTTCTCCAGGCAAGAATACGGGAGTGGGTTGCCATTTTCTTCTCCAGGGGATGGGGATCATAGGAAACAGGCATCTGTCCATGGTGCTGATTCTAGAGCACTGAGACATATGCAGATATGATCTATTGACAGAAAGCAGAGTCAGTCCTCAAGGAGTGACAGAGCTACCATGTATTAACACCCACTATGCACCAGGCCATGATCTGGGTGGTTTACATGCTGCTATTCATATATTGAAATCCTGTCCCCCAAGGTGATGGCATTAGGAGGTGGGGGTGGGGGGAGGTGGTCTGGAGGTGATTAAACCTCAGGAGTGGGATTAGTTTCTGTGTAAGAAGAGATATTGGATATTAATTGAATACTGGATATTCATTGGAAGGACTGATGCTGAAGCTGAAGTCCAATACTTTGGCCACCTGATGCGAAGAGTTGACTCATTGGAAAAGACCTTGATGCTGGAAAAGATTGAAGGCAGGAAAAGAAGGGGATGACAGAGGATGAGATTGTTGATAGCATCACTGACTCAACAGGCATGAATGTGATCAAACTCCGGAAGGTAGTGAAGGACAGGGAAGGCTGGCGTGCTGCAGACCATGGGGTCACAAAGAGTCAGACACGACTGAGCAACTGAACAATGACAACAAAAAGAGACAGAAGAACTTGCTCTCTCAGCTTCCATGTCATGTGAGGATACAATAAGATAACTATCTGAAAACCAGAATGAGGGTCCTCAGTGGACACCGGATCTGCCAGTACCTTGATCTTGAATTTCCCATCTGTCTAAACTCTGAACAATGAATTTCTGTTGTTTAAGTCCCCCAGTCCATGAACTGACTAAGACACATGGCATGAAAGTTAACAGCCAGCCCTTTGTACCTTGCTAGACACAATTAGAAATCCCAACTCACTCTCTCTCTCTCTCTCTCATTAGCTGAATTGTTCTAGGAAAGTCACTGAGTCTCTCTGAGCCTCAGTTTATTTTTCTGTGAAGTGGGGACTACAATAGTGGATACATCCTGAGATTTCTGTGAGGATTTTATAAGCTGATGCATGTGAAATCTTTACATGGTGAATGGTATGTGGTAGGCACTGGATACATGGAAACTGGTTCTCTGTTGAGAATAAATCAAAAGAGTAAACACAGCAAGGCCCTTTTAATGCTCTCAGCAACCTTGTGTGATGTATTGTCATTCTCACTCTGAAAACGAGGCAAGGAGCTTCGGGTGGACACATGACTGGCCTGAGGAATTGCCCCAAGATCATCAGGAAGCAGGTGGACTAGCAGCTCCTTACCCCTCTCCATCCTTTCACATCCTGACCTTCTTCTCCTCCCAATGATCTGCCTCACCAGGCATCTAAAGTAACATTCACACCACTCATGAACCACATACCAAGTCGCTTCAGTCGTGTCTGTCTCTTTGTGACCCTATGGACTGTAGCCCGTCAGGCTCCTCTGTCCATGAGATTCTCCAGGCAAGAATACTGGAGTGGGTTGCCATACCCTCCTCCAGGGGATCTTCCCTACCCAGGGATAAAACCAGTGTCTCTTACATCACCTGCATTGGCAGGTGGGTTTTTTTACCACTAGCGCCACCTGGGGAGCCCAGTGAACCACAGTTTCTGGAACACTTTTGCACACCAAGCTATCCTATCCAAGCATGCAGACATCTGAACTGGTTTCCACTCTTTGCAAAAATCTCCCGTCAAGTTTTGTAGAAAGCTGCCAGCATCTGCCTTCACACTCCTTATTCCATATGACCATCCAACAACCATGTGACGGGTCCAAAGGAGCCAAGTTACCCTCACTGAGTCCATGAGAAAAGTGAGTTTCAGCAGGGAAAGTGATGGATGCATGAAGTCACACAGAACCGAGGCTGTGGAGGCCCTGGTCAACACCTATTGCTCAATACACTCAAGCCAAACTTGCAACTGGGATGATGGCTCCACGGCCCTGGGTGTATTTTGCATGAACCCACTCAGTGACATCATGTACAATTCCTCACGGATGGTCACCCTGCTGGGGACTGCTGATAAACATCTTTTCAAAGTCTCTACCTACTGTCAGCATCAGTCACAGTTCCCTTACTGCCCCAGAAGGTGAACTGGGAAAGGAAAAAGAGGGAAGGAATGGAAACCACCAGAGAGACAGATGGAGGTCTCACCGCTGAAGCAAGGACTTGTCTCGATAGAGCTAGAGTCATCATGTGGATATCCAGACTCTGGAGTCACCAAGACAGAAGCAAGTGGGAGACCCAGCTTTGAGGCCATCCACCATCTTTATCAGGCTACTCAGCACGCAGTCCACAAAGAGTACCAGGGGTGACCCAGTCGGCCCCAAACCCAGCACCGCGGAAGCCACGCAACTGACAACACACGAGACAAATCTCCAGGAGACTGTGCAGAGCACAGTCACAACCACAGCACCCACTTCATGCATCACAGAAGAAAATGGTTTCAGAAAGTCCTCCAAAGAGACAACAAAACCACATTTCCTACCTCAGTTGTGCTGGTAGCCAGGCTTGCTGAAACCTGCAAGTTAAAAGAAAAAAAGACATTAGTATTGATTCAACAAGAAGGTAATTGGATTAATTGTCTTTTTAAAGGAACTGGCATCAATAATTTGTTATGACCCGAGGGGACAATGGGTGGGACGGACGGACACACACACACACACACACACACACAGGTGCTTTTTCTTCTATCAAGCACAGGAGCAAGATTTGTTTTTCCAGTCCTGTGAATAAGGTGAAGAGGATAATTAATATTTTCAACACATTATAACAATCTTGCCAGGAAGAAAAAAGGGGAAGGGCTGTGTGCAATGCCCATGCACTGATAATGATTAAATGAACACCAAAAAAAGCAAAGGCATTGAAGACATTGAGGCTTCTTTTTCCCTTAAAGTTTTGAGTCAGTGTTCTGAAAAGGTACAACTACAAACTACAGAAACTGCAACCTTCGGTTCCAAAATGCCTCAAACACTCTGAACTAAAGAGCGATGCCAAGGATTGTGCCATGCTCTTTATGTCATCCCCAGAACAACTTTTATTATCCCATTTCATTGCTGAGAGTATTGAGCTTAGAAGAAAAGTAATCTTTTCCAGCTCAGAAAGTTATTCAGTAGAGGAAGTTAGATTTAAGCTCAAGAAAAAGTCACAGACTTTCAGGCTCCTACCCACAGCCCGTTCTGCACTAAAGGACTTGACTTAGACTCCACCCACCATTTTCAAGGTGGCTTCCCCTGTGGCACTAGTGGTAAAGAACCTGCCTGCCAATGCACGAGACATAAGAGAGGTGGGTTTAATCCCTAGGCAGGGAAGATCCCCTGGAGGAGGGCATGGCGACTCACTCTAGTATTCTCACCTGCAGAGAATCCCATGGACAGAGGAGCCTGGCAGGCTACAGTTGGCTACAGTCTATAGGGTCTCAAAGATTTGGACATGACTAAAGCAACTTAGCACACACACCTGCACCAAGTTCATATATGCAGAGAGGGAACCTCCTATCTAGGGGCAGATAGGGTGTTATTTTTCCCCTGATGACTCCAGGAATTATCTCCCCCACAACTCTCTACTTACACCTGAGGCTGACCTGGCCATCCTCAGCCTTATTTTCCTACCAGCCAGCTATGAACTGAGTTGAGTCTACTCCCACTCCAAATTCATGAAGCTCTAACCCTCAATGTGATGGTATCTGGAGGTGAGCCCTCGGGAGATGATTAAGTTTAGATGAGGTCTGAGTGAGTCCCCCAGGATGGGATTAGGGCCTTTTATGAGACACCAGAGTTTGCCTCCTGTCTCTCTCTTCACCTTCTTGCACCAAGAAAAGGCCATATGAAGACACAGTAAGAAGGTGACCACGTGAAATCCACAGAGAGAACTCTCACCAGACACAACCCTGCTGGCTCCTTGATGGCGAACTTCCAGCCCCCGGAATTGGGAGAAACAAACCCCTGTTGTTTAATCCACCCAGTCTATAGTATTTTGTAACCCGAGTAACCCAAGCTCACTAAGACAAGCCAATACCAGCTCACAGCTGTGAATCAACTAAGGGCTTAAGAATGCATGGGTTCCTGAGTTAGATGAACAGGCCTGTAACCCGCCCCCCTCCCGGCTCCCATTACCCTCACTCCGGCGCTCACCCCCAGGGAACTAGACCAGCCCTCGCTGAAGCCATCAGCCCCAGAAGCAGCTGAGGCAGTGCTCGCTTCCCACTGGGCAGCTTTCAAGTGTCATCAGCCTGCTAAATAGGAGGCCAGACTTTAGACTGACCTCAGCCAAGAGGATGCATTAGTTAGTGTCCTGAGGTTTAGCAAGGTACGAGTCCGGGGACCAGCCATGGGGAAACCGCCAAGGTGTGATGAATATCGGAGCCCAGGGCACCTCCCCCCTTACCTTCCTTTCCCTCCCTGCCCTCTGTCCTTTCTGTGGTGGGGCTGGGAAAGCAGCTGGTCCCAAAAAGAGTGGCCATATCCCTAAAGCACAAGTGCAGAAGGTCCCTGGCTACATAGCTCTGTGTGTGTGTGTGCACACACGCGTGTGTAAAGTGAAGCATGCCATTCAACAGCTGCAGGTCCCTGGCAGTGCATGACAATACAGTTCTCAGGTGCCCTCTCTAACTTCCTCTGCTTCATAATCTTAGTCTGAGTCTCCTAACGTTGTGTATTTCGGGTCACACAACCCCTTTCATTCCTCCCTATTAGGCAAGCCTGCTTCTTGCATCTTCCTTAGATAAACACACATCAACAAAGAGGAGTAGGCGTGGCTGTTGATGGAAGCACTGTTGGTGATAACAAGACGCTTCTAAAACATTTTAAATTTTATTTAAATTGGAGAATTATTACTTTAAATATTGTGATTTTTTTGCCATCAGATCACATCAGACCAGTCGCTCAGTCGTGTCTGACTCTTTGTGACCCCATGAATCACAGCACGCCAGGCCTCCCTGTCCATCACCAACTCCCGGAGTTCACTCAGACTCACGTCCATCGAGTCAGTGATGCCATCCAGCCATCTCATCCTCTGTCTTCCCCTTCTCCTCTTGCCCCCAATCCCTCCCAGCATCAGAGTCTTTTCCAACGAGTCAACTCTTTGCATGAGGTGGCCAAAGTACTGGAGTTTCAGCTTTAGCATCATTCCTTCCAAAGAAATCCCAGGGCTGATCTCCTTCACAATGGAATGGTTGGATCTCCTTGCAGTCCAAGGGACTCTCAAGAGTCTTCTCCAACACCACGGTTCAAAAGCATCAATTCTTCGGTGCTCAGCCTTCTTCACAGTCCAACTCTCACATCCATACATGACCACAGGAAAAACCATAGCCTTGACTAGACGGACCTTTGTTGGCAAAGGTATTGCCTCTGCTTTTTAATATGCTATCCAGGTTGGTCATAACTTTCCTTCCAAGGAGTCAGCATCTTTTAATTTCATGGCTGCAGTCACCATCTGCAGTGATTTTGGAGCCCAGAAAAATAAAGTCTGACACTGTTTCCACTGTTTCCCCATCTAGTTCCCATGAAGTGATGGGACCGGATGCCATGATCTTCGTTTTCTGAATGTTGAGTTTTAAGCCAACTTTTCACTCTCCTCTTTCACTTTCATCAAGAGGCTTTTTAGCTCCTCTTCACTTTCTGCCTTAAGGGTGGTGTCATCTGCATACCTGAGGTTATTGATATTTCTCCCGGCAATCTTGATTCCAGCTTGTGTTTCTCCCAGTCCAGCGTTTCTCCCAGTCCAGCGTTTCTCATGATGTACTCTGCAATAAGTTAAATAAACAGGGTGACAATATACAGCCTTGACGTACTCCTTTTCCTACTTGGAACCAGTCTGTTGTTCCATGTCCAGTTCTAACTGCTGCTTCCTGACCTGCATACAAATTTCTCAAAAGGCAGATCAGGTGGTCTGGTATTCCCATCTCTTGAAGAACTTCCCACAGGTGATTGTGATCCACATAGTCAAAGGCGTTGGCATAGTCAGTAAAGCAGAAATAGATGTTTTTCTGGAACTCTCTTGCTTTTCCCATGATCCAGCGGATGTTGGCAATTTGATCTCTGGTTCCTCTGCCTTTTCTAAAACCAGCTTGAACATCTGGAAGTTCATGGTTCACATATTGCTGAAGCCTGGCTTGGAGAATTTTGAGCATTACTTTACTAGCGTGTGAGATGAGTGCAATTGTGCGGTAGTTTGAGCATTCTTTGGCATTGCCTTTCTTTGGGATTGGAATGAAAACTGACCTTTTCCAGTCCTGTGGCCACTGCTGAGTTTTCCAAATGTGCTGGCATATTGAGTGCAGCACTTTCAAGCATCATCTTTCAGGATTTGGAATAGTTCAACTGGAATTCTATCATCTCCACTAGCTTTGTTCGTAGTGATGCTTTCTAAGGCCCACTTGACTTCACATTCTAGGATGTCTGGCTATAGGTCAGTGATCACACCATCGTGATTATCTGGGTTGTGAAGATCTTTTTTGTACAGTTCTTCTGTGTATTCTTGCCATCTCTTCTTAATATCTTCTGCTTCTGTTAGGTCCATACCATTTCTGTCCTTTATCGAGCCCATCTTTGCATGAAATGTTCCTTTGTTGTTTTTTTGTTTGTTTTGTTTTGTTTTTAATTTTATTTTTAAACTTTACATAATTGTATTAGTTTTGCCAAATATTAATGAATCCGCCACAGGTATACATGTGTTCCCCATCCTGAACCCTCCTCCCTCCTCCCTCCCCATACCATCCCTCTGGGTCGTCCCAGTGCACTAGCCTCAAGCATCCAGTATCGTGCATCGAACCTGGACTGGCAACTCATTTCATACATGATATTTTACATGTTTCAATGCCATTCTCCAAAATCATCCCACCCTCTCCCTCTCCCTCTCCCACAGAGTCCATAAGACTGTTCTATACATCAGTGTCTCTTTTGCTGTCTCGTACACAGGGTTATTGTTACCATCTTTCTAAATTCCATATATATGTGTTAGTATACTGTACTGGTGTTTTTCTTTCTGGCTTACTTCACTCTGTATAATAGGCTCCAGTTGGTACCTCTGATTTTCTTGGAGAGATCTCTAGTCCTTCCCATTCTGTTGTTTTCCTCTATTTCTTTGCATTGATCACTGAGGAAGGCTTTCTTATCTCTTCTTGCTATTCTTTGGAACTCTGCATTCAGATGCTTATATCTTTCCTTTTCTCCTTTGCTTTTAATTTCTCTTCTTTTCACAGCTATTTGTAAGGCCTCCCCAGATAGCCATTTTCCTTTTTTGCATTTCTTTTCCATGGGTATGGTCTTGATCCCTGTCTCCTGTACAATGTCACAAACCTCTGTCCATAGTTCATCAGGCACTCTATCTATCAGATCTAGTCCCTTAAATCTATTTCTCACTTCCACTGTATAATCATAAGGGATTTGATTTAGGTCATACCTGAATGGTCTACTGGTTTTCCCTACTTTCTTCAATTTAAGTCTGAATTTGGTAATAAGGAGTTCATGATCTGAGCCACAGTCAGCTCCTGGTCTTGTTTTTGTTGACTGTATAGAGCTTCTCCATCTTTGGCTGCAAAGAATATAATCAATCTGATTTCAGTGTTGACCATCTGGTGATGTCCATGTGTAGTGTCTTCTCTTGTGTTGTTGGAAGAGGGTGTTTGCTATGACCAGTGCATTCTCTTGGCAAAACTCTATTAGTCTTTGCCCTGCTTCATTCTGTATTCCAAGGCCAAATTTGCCTGTTACTCCAGGTGTTTCTTGACTTCCTACTTTTGCATTCCAGTCCCCTATAATGAAAAGGACATCTTTTTTGAGTGTTAGTTCTAAAAGGTCTTGTAGGTCTTCATAGAACCGTTCTACGTCAGCTTCTTTTTTGCCATACATCAGTACAAATTGGCCATGGGTATACATGTGTCCCCCACATCCTGAACCCCCCCCATTTCCCTCCCCACCCTGTCTCTCCAGGTTGTCCACAGAGCACCAACTTTGGGTACCCTGTGTCACACATCAAATTCCCCTGGCTGTCTACTCTACATATGGTAACGTACATGTTTCAAGGCTATTCTCTCCAATCATCCCACCCTCTCCTCTTCCCACTGAGTCCAAAAGTCTGTTCCTTACATGTGTCGCCTTTGCCGCCCTGCACATAGGACCACTGGTACCAAAACAGAAAAGGACATTTCTCAAACACTGTTAAAGCCATTTGCATTCAAATTATGAAAGCAAAGAATGGCTCCAGTGAAACACAACACGTGTAACCTGGATGTGGCTGCTGGACTGCCAGTTTCCGATGCTCTAAGCCAAATCAATTACAGTCCAGCCACATTATAAAATAGTATGCTACAACCAGAATGAATGGGCTGAATCCCAACATTTTGACATGAAAAATTCTACCACACATACTGCTAATGGACAAGAAAAGATGGAGAACAGCACATACAACATTGTTGTTTAATCGCTAAGTCACATCTGTCTCTTCTGTGACCCCATAAACTGTAGCCCATCAGGCTCCTCTGTCCATGGGATTCTCCAGACAATAATACTAGAAGCAATTGCCATTTCCTTCTCCAGCATACAATGATACCAATATTCTAAAAAAAATTAACTGAAGTATGTAAACATTTGGGGGCTCCCCAGATGGCTCAGTGGTAAAGAATCCTCCTGCCAATGCAGGATATAGAGGAGATGTGGGTTTGATCCCTGGGTCAGGAAGACCCCCTGGAGAAGGAAATGGCAACCCACTCCAGTATCTTGCCTGGGAAGTCCCATGGACAGCGGAGCCTGGTGGGCCACGGTCCATGGGGTCACAAAAGAGTTAGACATGACACAGTAACTAAGCACAGCACACACATATACCTTATATATTCCTATAACTGAGCAGGACCCTATGGGGCCTTCCCAGGACAGACCGCTCCCCATAGCCTCTGCTTTAGCTCCTCTCTGATGTATCTAGATAACAGTATCTGATGCACATTTTATGATTTGTTTCATGGATGCTAAAACCCACACCAAAGGGAAGAAGTGCTTGATGACTATGAGCACATAGCCCCCAGACCTACAGGTGCCTAAAAATTGATAATGTTAGCCCCTGGGACATCACCCTGTTAAGTCGACATCAACCAATCAGAGAGCTGTGCAGGAGCTGATCATATGTTCTGTGGCTCCCCTCCACCACCCGGCCTTAAAAAATGTCTCCCTAGGGCTTCCCTGGTGGCTCAGTGGTAAAGAATCTGCCTGCTAATGTAGAGGACATGGGTTCCAGCCCTGGTCCCAAAGGATCCCACTTGCTGTGGAGCAACCAAGCCAGTGTGTATGCCACAACTACCAAGCCTGTGCTCTAGAGCCCATGAGCCAGAACAGAGAGCAGCCCCCACTCATGGCAACTAGAGGAAAGCCCTCCCAGCAGTGAAGACCCAGCACAGCCAATAAACAAATAAGCACATCTCCCTGAAACCCAACAGGGAGTCTGGGTGCTTCTGAGCACTAGCCCCCAGGACTCCTTGCTTGGCACCTGCAATAAACTCTGCATTTTCTTCACCACAAGCCAGTGTCAGCAGATGGGGTAGAGAACCCAAGTTTGGTTTGGTATCATTCCTCCTCCCATACTCACCTCTTCAGTTACACACACACACACAGATGTATGTCTAAAAACATGTCTAGGAGGATATACATTGAACCAACCAAAGTTTTACCTCTAAGGAGGAATTTGGAACGTGACTGGGGCTTGATGGTTTGAGGAAAGTCATGGGGAACTTTCTATTTTTCTGAATTGTATGAAAATTTTTCATTGAGCATGTATCCGTATATTATTTGCCAAGCTAACATACATTTAAAATATGATTTAAAAAACAAAGTTTTACTGTTCCCATTAGAGAATCTACAGAAATGTTGGCTTGTCTCATTGAAGGCAGAACTCAAAACAGCTCTCTTTCCCATTCATATATATGATGACACAGAGGAGAAGGTGGGCCATACGGTGATGCAGTAGGGAGTCGTGGGCCTGTGGACAATTGGAGGTAGATTTCATTTAATTTATGACTTATAATTCTACTTTTACAAAAATATATGGAAATCCTCTTGATGGGGGTGAAAGAGAGTGAAAAAAAAACTCAGCATTCCAAAACATAAAATCATGGCCTCTGGTTCCATCACTTCATAGCAAATAGATGGGGAAAAATGGAAGCAGTAACAGATTTTATTTTCTTGGGCTCCAAAATCACTGTGGATGATGACTGCAGCCATGAAATTAAAAGACAGTTGCTTCTTGGAAGGAAAGCTATGGCAAACCTAGACAGCATATTAAAAAACAGCAGAAACATCATTTTGCTGACAAAGGTCCACCTAGTCAAAGCTATGGCTTTTACAGTAGTCATGTAAGGATGTGAGAGCTGGACCATAAAGAAGGCTGAGTGCCGAAGAATTGATGCTTTCAAATTGTGGTGCTGGAAACAACTCTTGAGAGTCCCTTAGACAGCAAGGAGATCAAATCCTAAAGGAAATCAACCCTGAATATTCATTGGAATGGACTGATGCTGAAGCTCCAATCCTTTGGCCACTTGATGTACAGAGCCAGTTCATTGGAAAAGACCCTGATACTGAGAAAGATGGAGGGCAGGAGAAGAAGGGAGCAACAGAGGATGAGATGGTTAGATGACATCATTGACTCTGTGCATGAGTTTGAGCCAATCTGGGAGATAGTGAAGAACAGGGAAGCCTCACGTGCTGCAGTCCTTGGGGTCACAAAGAGTTGGACATGACTTAGCGACTGAACAATAGCAACAAAGAAAAGCAAATGTTGAAATTAACTAGAATTCTACATATTATATTCAGTGTCGATTTTATGGTCATAATCATGTGAGATTCACCCCTGACACAGGGAGCTCTGGGTTATCCAGGAACATGGTACCCACAGACTTTGAGGCCTGACTGTAATCTGCTGTGGCAGGGTGGGCAGACAGAGGATGGGGGAGCCAGCTGGGTGGGGAGGGTTCTTTAAGGGCTGCAGTTTCCAGGCTGAGGCACTTGGCTTTTATCTCATCAGTAGCAGCCACCATCAGAGGCTTCCCGGCGGGGGGCTGATATGATTAGAGCCTTGTTTGAGGTGGGCCATTCTGTGGACCAGTACAGGGCACAGAGGGAGTGCAGGAAACTCCCAGCAGGACACTCCTTAGAGCTTTGTTCCAGTGGCTTCCTATCCCTTTAATCATTTCCCTTCCTCTACCTGTGTTTGAAATCACAAAGATTAAGGGGTTCCTCCTCGCTTGTGCCAGGAACTTGATGTATGTGATTCTTTCAGTCCTCACCTCAACCCTAGGAGCTGGTTCTTGAGCCAGATTTTCAGATGGGGAAACTGAGGTCGGGATGCTAAGTTCCTTTCCCACAATCAGGACTGGGACTATGGTGTTTGAACCCAGGTCAGACTCCAAAACTGCCCTCAAGACCCAGGCAGGGTCTGGTGGAGATACAAGACTTCCTACAAATTAATAGAAGTGTTGTCATTCAGTTGCTCAGTCATGTCTCTTTCTGGTCCTGTGGACTGCAGCACGCCAGGCTTCAATGTCCTTCAGTATCTCCCACAGTTTGCTCAAACTCACGTCTGTTGAGTCAATGATACCATAAGACCGTCTCATCCTCTGTCACCCTGTTCTTCTCTTGCCCTCAATCTGAGTCAGTTCTTCATATCAGGTGGCCAAATTATTGGAGCTTTAGCATGAGTCCTTCCAATGAATGTTCAGGGTCAATTTAGGATTGACTGGTTTGATCTCCTTGCTGTTCAAGGGACTCTCAAGAGTCTTCTTCAGCACCACAATCCAGAAGCATCAATTCTTCTGAAGGTGCTCAGTCTTCTTTATGGTCCAACTCTCACATCTGGTACATGACTACTGGAAAACCATGGCTTTGACTAGATAGACCTTTGTCGGCAAAGTGACATCTCTACTTTTCAATATGCTGTCTATGTTTGTCATAGCTTTCCTTCCAAGGATATTCATTTCTTGCTCACATAACAACTATAGGTGGGAGAATGTATTAGAGGCCAGTTCTCCTCCACAGCATCATTCAGGGCCCCAGGCAGAAAGAGGTCCTGCCATCTTTAACATGCGGCTTCCCCATGACCAGAAAGCCAGATGGAGGAGGATACATGAAAGAACTCAAGTAGGTGGTCTTTATGGACCAGACCCAGGAGTCCCATATATCATTTCAGCTTATATCCCATTGGCTAGAGTTCAGTCACAGGGCCACCTACAATGGCAAGGGGTTTGGACATGTGGTTGAGCTATATGTCAGAGAGAAGATGGTTGTGCAGAACAGGGCTGGCGGGCCTGGCCACACCTCCTCACTGCAGCCCTGCCTTGCCTGAGAGCCCCCTCCATGGCTCCTTGATAGAAAACCCACCTCCAGTTGACCTTCCCCAATGTCTCCTGGTGATCAGTCTGGCAGATAAGACAGTCTCCTGTTGGCTGAGGTCCCCTCACCTTGCAGCTGGTCCTCTGGGGTGCACCAGCCACGTGGCTCAAACCTAGCTCTCTGTGTGTCCTCTAGACCCGCAGGAAACTAACAAGTCCTTTCACAAGAGCAGAGATTGAAGCTGAACCTCCTTCTGTCTCTCCTGGTGTCTCCTCCCCCAGCTCGAACCAGCAGAAAGGGGGGACAGGAAGCTGCACCAGCCAGCTGATTCCTCTTCTTGCTGGCATCCCAGTGTTTACAGGGGATCCCTTCGGAGCTCACCTGGTCTTCAGGTTGACACTGATAACTCTCCTCTCTGCCCTGAAACCTCTCTAGTCTTCCACTCCTCTCTGGTCAGTACTGGTAACAGCAGAGCTGGCTCATCCCCTCGTGGACCCAGAGGAGGTCCCTGAACCCATTGTGTCTGGCCCTCTTTCAAGTATAAGAGGCGCTCAGCATTCTTCTGCCTTCACTTGGGGTCAAAATGATCTATTCTGGGAAGACAGGAACTGTCTTCCAGTCACCTTGACCAAAGCATCCTGCCAAAGGCTGTGAATGTGTTGCCAAACTGGGTCAACTTGTCCCTGAATGGATTAAATCTCTGGGTTGTTTTCACTGGTGTCAACAGAACACTTTGAAGTGCTGTTGTCAGAGGGTGGGGAAGCAGAACAAAGTGTGTGGAATAAGACAAACAAGGTCCCTGCCTCTCCGAAGCTGGGGGGCTCTGAGAAGGTCACTTCCCTGACCTGAGAGAGTTGATTTCTCTATAAGCTGTGCACAGGGAAACTTGTCCCCAAGCGGTGTGGATTCTGTGTTGGCTCGTGATTAGTATACACTGGTGTCTTCAGCACCTCCCTGCTGTGTGTGTGTGAGTCCCTGAGCAATCTGGGGCTGTAGAAAAGCTGTGGAGTTGAGTCCTGGGTTCCAAATCTGCTTCCCCTCACCACCACCATGCTAGGTATGTCATCTGGAGCACATATGGTGACTGAAATCTGCCACACGTTCTTTGGTGCTTCTCCTGAGAAGATGTGGGGTCTATGCTCCCAACCCTTGACTCTAGGCAGGCTTGAAAACTTCCCTGACCAGGACTTCCCTGATGCTCCCACTGCAGGGGGACCAGGTTCAATATCTGGTCGGGGAACTACATCCCACATGCTACACTCAGACTCGGAGTGGTCAAATAAAGAAATACATTTTAAAAATACATTTGTTTTCCTCTGGCTTACTTCACTCTGTGTGATAGGCTCTAGGTTCATCCACCTCATTAAAACTGACTCAAATGTGTTCCTTTTTATGACTAAGTAGTATTCCATTGGTTTTATCCATTCATCTATCAGTGGACATCTAGGTTGCTTCCATGTCTGTAACAAGCTAGAGGGGTGGGAAAGGGTGGGAGGTGGGAGGGAGGGGACATATGTAAACCTATGGCTATTTCATATTGACCTTGACAGAAATCAAACCATTATTTTAAAGCAATTATCCTTCAATTAAAAATAAATAAGATTTTAAAAAATAAAAGGAAACAATGGCTTCTTTAAAAAAATTTAAAAAATAAAACTACCCTAATCACCAGATTACAGCAGAAGGAATGTTCTGTCTTTTCCAGGCCAGATTTAAAAGATTGGATGTGTCCACTGCTGTCCAGGGGGCCCTCTCTGGGTGTCCTTCATGCCCACCAGAGGTCTGACTACCCTGAGGCCACATGGAGGCACTCTGATGGACAATCCCAGCTGACCCCACACCTCCAGCCTCCCTGGCCGATGTGCCAACCACCTCGCACCATGGCCCCCCGCAGGCAGTTGAACGCCACCAGGAAACCTCAGCCCACCCACGCCCAGCACACCCTGCCTGGATCCCTGACCCACAAAATCTTGAGCTGTAATGAATGGTTGTTGTTTAGAGCTGTTAAGTCCGGGGTACTTGGATACACGGCAATAGATGCTCACAACAAAAGGTACTTATGCTCTCTAAGCCTATAATTTCATACTTATAAAACAGAAAACATGTTTTTACAAGATAAGTCCTAAGAATTAAGCAAAGAACATATATTTAAAGCCCTTGGTCCCTGGCACACAGCAAGCTTTGAGTTTCAGCGCATGAGCATGTGTGCCGGTCTTTGTCCATCTCCACGTGCAACAGACGATTGACTGTCAAGCGACGCCTCTCAGAGCACACAATTTGATTTCCAGCTGGTAAAATGTATATGGGTTGCTCTGAATTCACATACACCTAGGCTTTATAAATCCCTGCCCTACCACTTACAGGACTTCCCTAGTGGCTCTGTGGTAAAGAATCCGCCTGCCAATGCAGCAGACGTGGGTTCGATCCCTGAGCTGGGAAGAGTCCCTGGAGAAGTACATGGCAACTCACTCCAGTATTCCTGCCTGGGAAATCCCATGCACAGAGGAGCCATGGGGTTGCAAAAGAGTCAGACGTGACTGAGTGACTGAAACAAAGAAAAACACCACTTAGAAGCAGTGTGCACACCCGAGAGCGCTACCTCTCCTCTCAGGATCTCAGTTTCTTCAATTAGAAAACAGATATAAAAAGATATCTTGCTGTCTTTTTGGCGAGGATTCGATGGGAATGTCTGGCCTAGAGTTAGAGATTGGGAAGGAATAACCGTAGTCTTAGTTTGGTGGCATAACTGTTACAGTAGCAGCATTCATAAAGCTGATATTTTGAGCTCTACTGAAGTTAATGGAGCAGTCTTTGAATAGACTCCCCCAAAGGGGTATTTCTGAAAGCAGGTAGCATCCCCTCTCCCCACCACCTCTCTCTTCTATTCTAGCTCAGGACTTTATTCCAGTCCTGAGCTGCCAGAACTCAGCCCAGATTTTGAAGTGTGAGTGCAAAAAAGAAAAGAGCCCATTCACAGATGATACTCAACGCTCCCCTCCCTCCCTGAACCAAATTCCGTAGGCTCTGGGATGCCCAATGAATAAAAGCCTCTTAAAATTCTTCCAGAAAATGCACAAGGTTTCTCTTAATAAATCTCGCTGTCAGGAATGAAATATTTACATGCACTTGCTTCAAAATGCTGGCAGCTTGTAACCGAAGAACAGTCTTACTTGTGGCGATGAACAACCACCTTGGGTCCATCCTGTAGATGATTTTGAGAGGAGCGAGAGGATGCAGGGAAGGGAAAACTGCAGCAGGAAGGCCGAGCCTCGGAGAGAGGAGCCGACAAAACCCTGCCCTTGGTTTGCCCTTGAGGCTGGTGTTTAAGGAAGGTTAAACTGGCTCCAGCACTGGGTTGATGGGTGTCTGAGCTGTGATGAGCCCATCAGTCACCCTGACACATGCTGGAAAACACCGAGCGATTGCAAGCATTCCCTGAAGCTTAATTATGAGGCAGATGGGAGGCTGGGTTGGCACGAGGAGGAAGCCCTGGGGCTCCCCGCGCCCTGCCCCCACCCCTCCACCAGCATCCTGGAATCCTGGGGAGAAGTTGACACCATCCACATCTCCTTCCAAAGAGCTCCCTGTTGCTTTTTTTTTTTTTTTTCTTCTGAGGCCAGGCGGCAAGTTTTAAAAAACACTCCTAAGATGGTTCTGCTTTCAAATTTAGCTCAGCAATCTGGAAATGTAGTTAAAGATCCTTAAAAAACCTCCTTTCTCTTTGACCCAATAACTCTGCTCCTGGGAATGTGTCCTAAAGATGTACTGGAAATACAGCAAAAGCCTGTGGCACAGAATAATGCTGCGCAACATGTTTGTAATGGAGAAGACAATCGGAAACAACCTAGCTGTTCAAGAGTCGGGGATCGCCTCAGGGAGCTTAGTCATCACCCCTTTTCAGGGAGCACTGTATGACTGTGGAAGCGATGCTCCAGCAGAGTTTGAAACAACGTGGGAAAATGCTTACATATGAAGAAAGCAACAGAACATGACTGACATATACACCGTGCTAAGTCGCTTCAGTTGTGTCGGACTCTTTGTCACCCTATGGACCGTAGCCTGCCAGGCTCATCTGTCCACAGGATTCCCCAGGCAAGAATACTGGAGTGGGTTGCCATGCCCTCCTCCAGGGGATCTTCCCAACCCAGGGATCCAACCCATGTCTCTTACATCTCCTGCATGGGCAGACGGGTTCTTTACCACTAGAGCTCCCTGGGCAGCCGGACATATATACTGCATGATCTCAATTCTGTTAAAATATACATAGAAGGGACATGGGAAGGAAATGCCAAAGAAATATGTTTACAATTTTTCTCTTTGGGAAATAAAGGCAGATATTTCATTTTCTTCTTTCTCTTTGCTGCGCTTTCCAAGTTTTCTCTAGTAAACAAATGTACAGGAAGCTATTCTTTAGACACCATCTAGTTCCTGCCAGTCTTTTCAAATATTCTACTGTTTTCCTAATGCTGTCTTCCCCAGGGATTGGTAGTTCCAGAGCAACACTGGACTGGACTATGCGACTTCAAATGGCACAAAACAAAGAGACAGGAAACCTGGCAGGATGAGCTTTGTGCAGTGAGTCAGGCGCTGAGCTGAGACTTGTGTCCATTCCCTTATTCACTCCTCACATCCTGCTTTGCTATTGTTTAGTCACGGAGTTGTGTCTGACTCTTGCAACCCCGTGGACTGTAGCCTGCAAGGCTCCTCTGTCCATGAGATTTCCCAGGCAAGAACACTGGAGTGGGTTGCCATTTCCTTCTCCAATGCATGAAATGAAAAGTGAAAGTGAAATCACTCAGTCGTGTCTGACTCTTTGCGACCCCATAGACTGTAGCCTACCAGGCTCCTCCGTCCATGGGATTTTTCAGGCAAGAGTACTGGAGTGGGGTGCCATTGCCTTCTCTGCCAAAGACTGCTAGGTAAGTGCTATTATCATCTTCTTTTTTTTAATTTTTTTTATTCAATTTTAATTAAAAAAAAATTATACATGTGTTCCCCATCCTGAATCATCTTCTTATCAATGTTGTAGGAACTAAGAGCCTAGATAAGTTAAGAAACTTTTCCAGACAACATGGCAGTTTAAAAGTCAGGCTGGGAATGTGCACTCAGGTTGGGCTGAGTATACATTCCTTTCCCTCCCCTCCTTCATCATCAGCCCCAGATGGACAGGAGGTGCCCTAGCTGTCACAGCCCTTCCTTCCAAAGCCCTTATTGTAAGATTTGAATTGCTATGGAAACATCTCAGGATACACACCACCCACCCCCCCAGCAGCCCCCACCACCTCATTTCTTCCAGTGCCTAGAATTCCATCGCTAGAGATGCTTTCCTTTAGGTTATAAAGCCACCATACGCTTGTCCTCTTTGAAAATGTGTATCCAGCTGGGAGAGGAAATGGGGCTTAACGCCTGGACAAGAAGGGGGTGAAGAGTAGGGGCCGTATGCTGACCTGGGGTGTTCTCAGGCTGGGAAGAGGGGCCAGAGCACGATTTATAAGCTGGGGTGTGTACAACTGTCATTCGGGGTTGCCCAGCAGTTCACCTCTTTTCTTAAAAACATCTCTATTCCAAGAAACCACCTCTCCCCCATCATGCGTGATCTCAGGGTGGAGGTGAATTGAGGTGGTCAGTTTCCCACTTCAGACTGAAAGGGCAGAGAGCCCTTTCTTCATGCTGGCTGCACTTCAGGGTCAAAGGGAGCTTGACGAAAGGCAGCTGTCCAGGACGAAGCCCTGAGTGTTCTCCCATCCAAGTACTAGCCAGGCCCAATGCTGCTTAGCTTCCAAGATCAGGCGGGGTTGGGTGTGTTCAGGGTGGTATGGCTGAGGACAGCCCCAAGTGGTCTAAGTCCATCAATCTGGGGAGGCCGCTGGACAGTGGTAGCCACCGAAGCCATCCAGGGGACTCTGAGGAGCAGACAGCATTGAGGACCCCTAGGCCAGATGCCTCTTCTCAGCCTCCCCAGGCCAGTGCGAGGCACACATGATCAAGCACTGTCCCCTCTGTGTCTTGAGATCTCAGACTGTTGAGTCAGCAACATGAGGGCAGACACAAATGGCTAGGGTGCATTTACCCCCATGGATGATGGGGCTCTGCCAGGACCAGACCTGAAAGGAGGATATTCCTTCTTCCAGTAACTGCAGGCCCAGTCTGGTTCTTGACCTCTTTCCAAGCTGGTTCTCCTGCCTTTGTACAGATTCTGAGAGCTCCATTCCAACAGATCCCTTTTGTCGGACCCAGGAGCAGTAGACTGTGGTCACAAGGACGAGAAGGCACCACAAAAGGAGCACACAGATTTCCAGGACCACCAGAGCGTCCTGTTCATGAATGGTAGAAGCGACCAACCATCATCCAAAGATTCATGCTCCTGTTTCCCTCATGTGTAATTGCCACCAGGAAATGGCTGTACAGCCAGGGACTACATTTTCCAGGCTCCCCTGCAGCTCGATGGTACCATGTGACTAGTTTGCACCAATGGGATGTGACCAGTAATGATGTAAGCTACTTCCAGGCCAAGCAGCTTATGAGGCAGGTAGGCCTCTCTTTTTCCGAGCATTTCTGAATATTTCCCAGGCATTTCTAAATGTTTCTGGAGCCTCTGGGGACTGAAGGGAGGGGAATGCTGCCAGGTAAAAGAAATCTGGATCCTGGAATCACATTACGGAGAGCTGGCAGGCCACCAGAGACACCTGTACTGGCTAAAGAAGCAAAATATAAACTTTATTGTGTTATAGGACTGTAACTGGGGGCTTGCTTTTTAACAAGGGCTGGTGTTCTCCTAACTAATACATCCTATTGCTACTGGTGATGATGATGACAATACTAAGAATAATATTGGTACCTTCAGCTAATGTTTGGGGAGAAATATCAATAACCTCAGATATACAGATGATACCATCCTTATGGCAGAAAGTGAAGAAGAACTGAAGAATTTCTTGATGAAAGTGAAAGAAGAGAATGAAAAAGTTGGCTTAAAACTCAACTTTCAGAAAACAAAGATTATGGCATCTGGTCCCATCATTTCATGGCAAATAGATGGAGAAACAATGGAAACAGTGAGAGACTTTATTTTGGGGGCTCCAAAATCACTGCAGATGGTGACTGCAGCCATGAAATTAAAAGACACTTGCTCCTTGGAAGAAAAGCTATGACCAACCTAGACATCATATTTTGCTGACAAAGGTCTGTCTATTCAAAGTTATGGTTTTTCCAGTAGTCATGTATGGATGTGAGAGTTGGACTATAAAGAAAGCTGAGCACTGAAGAATCAATGCTTTTGAACTGTGGTGTTGGAGAAGACTCTTGAGAGTCGCTTGGACTGCAAGGAGATCAAACCGGTAAATCTTAAAGGAAATCAGTCCTGAATGTTCCCTGAAAGGACTGATGAAGCTGAAACTCCAACATTTTGGCCAGTTCTTTCTTCAAAAGAACTGACTCATTTGAAAAGACCCTGATGCTGGGAAAGATTGAAGGCAGGAAGAGAAGGGGACGACAGAAGATGAGATGGTTGGATGGCATCACTGACTCAATGGACATTAGTTTGAGCAAGCTTCGGGAGACTGTGGAGGACAGAGGAGTCTGGCGTGCTGCAGTCCGTGGGGTCGCAAAGAGTCAGACACGACTGAGTGACTGAACTGACTGATGTTTCTTCTTTTCCATTATTTTTTTAACAGAATCTTGAATACAGTTCCCAGCACTATACAGTAGAACCTTTAGTTAATCCATCCTCTGTGTGATAGTTTGCAGGTGCTGATCTCAAACTTCAGTCCTTCCCTACCCCCACCTGTCCCCCTCGGCAGTCACAAATCTGTTCTCTGGTCTGTTGTTTGGATGTTTATAATATGCCAAGCTCTTTGCTCAGGATCTTGCCTGTAGTAACTCAGTGGTTCTCAACCAGGGCTAATTTCTCCCCAAGGGACAGGTGGCCATGTCTGGAGATGTTTTGGTTGTCACACTGGGCAGGGGGTGGGGGTAGTTAATTGTCATCTAGTGAGTAAAAGCAGAGATGCTGCTGAACCCCCTACAATGCACAGGACAGATCCCCACAACTAAGAATTATCTGGCCCCAAATGGTACTAGCGTCAGAGCCAAGAAACCCCGTGGAAACTCACCAAATGCTAATCATCCTCACATTGAACACCATTATAATCCCCATTTTTCGTTTGTTTTTTATACATCTCTCCCTCTCCTCTCTCCCCATGTCTGGAGAAAGAGACATAGAGAACAGATTTATCCCCATTTTAAAGACACAGAAACAAAGGCCGAGAGAGTGTATGCTAGGAACACAGCTGGTCAGCATCAAGGCCAGCAGCCTCAGCCAGAGGCCATCCTGCCTCTCTGCTGCCTGACCCCCTGGACTTGGCATCTCTGCTCTCTACCGAGCTGGACTAATCCCAGACTGCTGGGCTCCCTTTTCTGAGGGATCATTCAAACCGTCTCCACCATCCCTCAAAGGGGGACCTCGTTGCTACGGTCAAGGACGCCATCATCGAGCGAAACCACCAGACAGGCTCTGTGTTGTCAGGTTCAGCTGGACGGTAAATGATTCTACAAGCTGATCAGGATTGGGGTCCGACTCAGGCTGAAATGAGACACTGCCTGCCAGATCCAGGCAAGGAAGGGGCAGGGTCAGCCGTACCCTAGCCCAGAGGTCTAGCATATTCCCCAAGTTTTAATCCTGTCGTCCACATTTTGGGAAACTTAAGTGTGCAATTCCCTGACTCTCTATAATCCCCCAGCCATTCCCAGGCTGGGAAGTCAGAGCTGGCCAGGACACAGAACCCAACCCGGGGCTGAAGTGGTGAGTTTTCGGCTCTGTCTCTCACCATGGGACCTGCTCTTTCCCTGTGTTTCCCCCATTCAGTTCACACCACCTCATCGCTGCCTTCTCTCTCCATATAAGAGACGAATCTAACGTCTGCAGACTGTCTCTCTCACTAGGGCAGGTCTGATCTGGGAGCATATAATCCCATTACAGTGGATAAGTGCTATCACTGAGGTGCCTGTCGTGAAAAGCCTTGGGGATCCAGAGAGAATAAGGTCAGAGCATCAGGAAGAGAAGGAAGGGCCACAGAAGGAGGAAGCGGCATGGAGCTGGGTCTCGGAGGATGGGTCAGTGCACTCTGAGAAGGAAAAGGCAGTGCCCAACCCAGAGTCCTCTTATCAGTCCAGTATGTCAGTCCCCCCACTGCTGTGAGTGTCGGTGGCCACCTTCTCTGGAGAATCAAACTTTATCCAAAGATGCCAAAGAGGAGAGCCCTGCCCCAGAGGTTGCATGCAAGCCAGTGGTAGAAACATACATTTTGCTTGCTCCAAGGTGGGCTGACAAGGGTCTGTATAGTCAAAGCTATAGTTTTTTCCAGTGGTCATGTACAGATGTGAGAGCTGGGCCCTAAAGAAAGCTGAGTGCTGTAGAACTCGTGCTTTTGAACTGGAAGAGACTAGAAAAGGCATGCTGGAAAAGGCCCTTGAGAGTCCCTTGGACAGCAAGGAAACCAAACCAGTCCATCCTAAAGGAAATCAACCCTGAATATTCATTGGAAGGACTGATGCTGAACCCAAAGCTCCAATACTTTGGCCACCTGATGTGAAGAGGCAACTCATTGGAAAAGACCCTGATGCTGGGAAAGACTGAGACCAGGAGGAGAAGGGGGTGACAGAGGGTGAGATGGTCGGATAGCATCACTGACTCAATGGACATGAGTTTGAGCAAACTCTGGGAGACAGGGAAGGACAGGGAAGCCTGGTGTGCTGCAGTTCATGGGGTTGCAAAGAGGTGGACACGACTTAGCGACTGAAAAACAAAAGCAAGGTGTGAAAGCTCCGTGGTGCTCCTCACACCCCAGGGCTCCCTGTGGGACCAGGCTGAGGCTTGACTTCAGCCAAACTCCATCTTTACCGAGCCTCTCATCCTGCCACCTTTACTTCTCGCCAGGTTCCTGCTCAAAGCACACTGCTTTCAATACCTATTTGCACAAGAATCACATGTCAGTTCTGCCTCTAGAGAATATGACCTAAGGCCTGGAGGAAGGGCATTCTGGGTGGTCAGGACAATTTGGGCAAAGGTTTGAAGGCTGATATGAGTTTGGAAGGTCAGCAAGCTTTTATGCAGTATTATTAATAATAATAATAAGTTAGCATTTACCAAGGATTATCCTGTAGGCTGCAAAAACAAAACTCTGCTCTCAGTATTTTTAAACATCATCTCAATCCTCATCACAGTTCTAAGATGCAGATTCTTATTGTCCTCAATATTAAAAATAGTTGGACTAAGGTGAAGTAATTAGCTCCAAGTGGTATGGCTGATAAGTGGCAGAGGGAATTCTGACTTCAAGTGGGTCTGAGTTCAGAGTCCTGGCCCTCCAGACATGACGGTTGAAGTCTTAAGAAAGTCTCCACACGCGGGCAAGACATCCTGCTTCCTTCTCTCACCCATCTACCCAGCCACGGAGTTGTTGAGTTGCTAAATCATGTCCAACTCTTTTGCAACCCCATGGACTGTAGTCTGCCAGGCTCTTCTGTCCATGGAACTTCCCAGGCAAGAATACTGGAGTGGGTTGCCATTTCCTTCTTTAGGGGACAGGGATCGAACCTGAGTCTCCTGCATTGGCAGGCAGGTTCTTTACCACTGAGCCATCAGGGATGCCCCCAGGCACGGACAGTTCCTTTAAAATATCCACACACAGGATGCCAAGCTTCGGGTTTCACTGTCACCTTTGAAGGCACAGGCTCAATGACTCCTTTTAATAGGATACAGTATTTACGGACCCCAAATGAAAAGGACAGCATGGAGGAATGCTGGGAACCTTTGATCGCACAGAGATGACATAATTTATGTTCTGCCACCACCGTCTTTGCCCCCACTCACTGCAATATCGAATTGGAGGGGAAATTTGGTGATTGCTTCAGTTGGGCTGGGCCCATTTGTGCCCATGTGTTTTTCTTATTACCTTGTCCTGCCTGGTGATCCCTGAGTATTTCATCTCTTTGCTGGCAGGGCTGGCAAGTTTCAGGGCACCCCTGGCAGAGTTGAAAACGCCTTGGAAAACACACAGGAGGAAACCAAGGAGGGAGGTGTTGGGGCGGGAGGAGCAGGCTTGGGGAGAGGTCTGTAGGTAGAAAGTTGGGAGTGCCCCTGTGTTTAGAGGTGAAACGCAGAGCTCCCACCATGGGTTGGAGAAGAACAGCCCATTCTGGGTCAGGCAATGGTCTGTAGCACTGATCCAAATGGACATGGTTCCCCCTCTTGCCTGGTGGGGAACGCACTTTAGAATCATGAGGATAACTATCAGGAGAGTTACTATCATAATAGATTCCCACACGACCGTCGAGTATTGGGGTGATTTCTGAGGCTATGTGCACAAGCAAAGGGTGCAGAAAAGAAGAATGCAGAAGGCCCAGGAACGGGGGAGTGGCTGGAGTGCACCCTGCACAGACAGGGAAGCCGGGTGCCCAAGCAGGAGAGTGCTCGAGGAGGCCAGTGCAGGACGCCGCCCCCGGTGTGATTCTCCAGCTGGGCTGCACACCTGCTGACCCAGCCTCTAAAAACTCAACTTTCCTCCCCCTCCTCCCCAGACTGAGCTGTCGCCCTGCCTGGGGACACAGATCTGAACTCACACCTGGTCTAAGGCCCCTGGGAGGTAAGAGAGATGAAATGTCAGGGGCGCCCCGCTGGTCCAGTGGCTAAGACTCTGTGCTTCCATCGCAGGAGGTAGGGGTTCGATCCCTGGTTAGGGAACTAAGATCCTGCATGCTGCGTGGTGCAGTGAAAAATATTAATAATAAGAACTAAAGGAAGATAAGACGTCAGGCATTGCAGTCTCCTAACCCAATTCAGTCTCAGCCCTGCCCCTGACTCCCTGTGTGGGCTGGGGCAAGTCCCTTAACCTCTCTGGGCCTCAGTTTCCTCATCTGTTAAATGGGGACCACGTAGGGCTGTGTTTTTTTTAAGGAGTAAATTGGTAGCATGCATAAAGGAGTTACAACCAGTGTTGGTGGAGAGTGAAGAGGCAACGAGTGTTGTCTGGTGTCATCACGCACAGTTACCGTTGATTTTATTACTTCTGCTGCCACTTCATTTCAGAAGCACAGCGCTTAGCACCCAGGCTACCGGAAGTCAGTATTTCTGTTATTTCTTCTCCCTCCTTTCTCTGCTGCTGCTGCTGCTAAGTCGCTTCAGTCGTGTCCGATTCTGTGCAACCCCATAGACGGCAGCCCACCAGGCTTCCCCCTCCCTGGGATTCTCCAGGCAAGAACACTGGAGTGGGTTGCCATTTCCTTCTCCAATGCATGAAAGTGAAAAGTGAAAGTGAAGTCGCTCAGTCGTGTCTGACTCTAGCGACCCCATGGACTGCAGCTTACCAGGCTCCTCCGTCCATGGGATTTTCTAGGCAAAAGTACTGGGGTGGGGTGCCATTGCCTTCTCCTTTCTCTAAGTAACTCCAAAGAAGGCAGTTACCGATTCAAAGGACGCAAGCACGCAAGTGCACCCACGTATTCCTAATACACAGCACGCTGCCGCCGCCATCTTCTTTCCAGCAGGCGGCCTCCAGCACTGACTTCCCTCGCTTCCACTCCACCCAACTCCTCCTGAGAAAGGCTCAGGGAAGTTCGCTTTTTCTCCATCCCACCTGCTTATCCAAGCACCATCCTCTCTCGTTCGGATGAGAGGGATAAGACCACTTAACCAGTTAAGTGATAGCCCCCAGCCTCTTAGCCACTGGGACGGCGGAGCCACTGAGAGCGAGCCCGGGATCCCCAGCCTGGGGTTCAGGGTAAACAAGATTACCTGGGGTGGCAGGAACTGGTGGAGACAGAAGGTGTTTCCAAACTTAATCTGAAATTAATTAGAAAACGAAACAAGCCAAAGGACAAACATCTGTGAGCAGATGATGTGCAGAGGCGAACAAATTGGACACATCACATTCCGCTTGAGCTGGGAGTAGGATCCTGCCGGGCTACATAGGGAGTAGCCGGAGAGGCTTTCAGGGGGAGCAGTCTCAGTGTTTACTTCTCAGGATCAAATGACGGAGCAGCGCCAAGCTCCAAAGATGCGGTCAGGGAGAGGGCTCTGCAGGGGAGCTGTGCGTCGGGGAGATGATCATAAAAACTCATCAGAACACACGCTGTTCAGGACCTGGGAGTGAGGAGCAGAGTGGTGCGTATGAGAAGGGAGAAGCCTCCTGAAGCAGCCAGAACCGGGGGCTCGCCCGTACCCCACGACAACCTTCCAGGCGGGATTGGTGGTAATGGCTGTTCCAGGGCACCTCCCTCACAACCCCCTTGCCATTGCTGAGTCAAGGTCTCCCTACCTAATGCAGGACATGGCAGCTCCCCTGACCATGGGAGCAGGCTTCCTCGTGCACCCCGCAGGCTGGAAGGGGTGCCGGCACTGAGGTCCCGGAAGCACCCCTCCACTCCGTGTGCCCCCAGGTGGACTGCTCAGACACGGCCCATGGAGGAGCCCACGGTCCCGGCTGAGCGCGTGCACACGCGGGACCTGCCACTTTGGGCATCCTCACTGGCCTCCTCACCACCCCCTCCCTTTCCCCTTCTCCACCTGCTTCCTGGGACCAGTCCCCAAACAAGCCGCTAGCACCCCAAGTCTGACCCGAGCTGGGGGCTGCTGCTAGGAATGCAGACAGACAAGGATGTTGGTGGCAAGCGGATGGGATGGGGGTTGGTAACCTGGATGAGTGAGAGACACTGTGCACAGACCTGTCCCAAAGCCGGCGAGATCCCTACGGGGACTCTGGTGGTTCCGACTCCCGTTTGGATCAACTGCCTGGTGACCTCATCACCGCCGTTCCCCAGATCCACGTCAGCCCTGAAGTCGGGGACCCCCGGCACACAGGAAGCCACACTCGCAGCATTACCTTAGCTCTGACCCCAGCAGACACCAAGCAACCCTGCCCTCTTCTTTCTAAAGAGGGAGCAGACACCCAAGGATTCTTACCCGAGTTAACAGCCCCCCTCGCCTTGTGCATTGCGGTCACTTGTATCTCAGCAAGAACGAGCTGGAAGTCTGCTGATGGAGGTGGGAGAGAAAATGGGTCCTGGGTCCTGCTGGTCCTAGGGCGGGGGGCCGGCTCCAACGCCCTCCGCCCAGCATTTCAGGTGTCCGTGTCACCTGCCTGAGCCCCTGTTACTCCACTCGCCTGTTGGTGAGGGACAGAAAAGCTCCCTCACTAGGCTACTGTGAGGACTATGGGAGATGGTCAGCACCAACTTGTGGAATTACAACCCAGAGACAGAGATGACAGAGCACATCAACTACACTGAGTAGAAGTTGCTCTCTCTTCCATAATGCTTCCTCCATTGTTTTTTGCATCATATCAAGCACAGGAAGATACACCTGGTTCTAACACATGTTGTAAATCAACTATACTCCCCTCCCCCCTAAAAAAAAAAAAAAAACCATGAGGGTAGGAGGGGCTTTGTGGGAGCCCTCCTTTCCTCTCCTCCCACCCCTCCACCTCATCACAGATGCTATTGGCGAGCATCTGTCATAAGCCACATGCCCACTCAGCATTTTCTCACTAAATGCTCCCCACACCACCCTCAAAAGACGAGAGCTGCCTCCCGTCCCTGCCCCACCCCAAGAACGCTCGGCGAAGATGGAGATGCGCCACACCTGAGCTGCCCAAGACAGCAAACACCAGCGACCAGCTGCCCAGTGCTTGGCCTGTGCCTCGTGCAACCAACGGGCTTTTACTTAATTTTAATTCCTGATGTGCAACTAGCCACAGGTGAAACTGGTCACCATGTTGGACAGCAGAGATACACACAGGGGTGAGAAAGAAAAGCAAACTGAAGTCTAAAGGAGTTCGGCAACTGCCCAAGGCCACGGACCTGGAGGAAGGTGGAGGTCAGAGCTGCTCCCACTCTCCCCAGCTTCCCGTGTGCGTCTCCTAAAGCGAACGGCCAGGCTGGCCGTGGACTTACTCAGACACAGGAGACGAGATCTGAAAGTCAAGACGGGCCGGGTGAAAAAGACACTCAGTAACCAGGGAACTGGCTCAGAGAGACGAGGAAATGAATATTCAAAGCAGATAATGGTGGTGGAAATGCTCTGTAAACTGTGAAGTGCTGTCTCAGGGTGGGGGTTATTAATAATCCCCTTTGGCACTGACTCCACGGCAAAGATTTCTTGTCCCTCTCCATATCCTGCTGCTCTGTTAATCGTTAATTAAAGCTTAAGGGATTTGGGAATACAGGCCTCTGAAATTTGGACTAAACCCTCCATGTTATTGAAAAGAAGAAAAAAAAAATAAATGAAGAATCTTGGATAATTAGCTTTTCTTTCCCTAAATGCTTTCTGGGTGTCATTACAAACCAAGTGCCAGGCTAATATACCTTGTGTTGTGAATGCCTCACAATTCCTGCTAATTGAATTAAACCCAATTCTCTGCAAATAAACTCTTGGTTGTTCTTTAATGGCAAATAAGGAATAGAGCTGTTTCTTTCTGGAACGGGTCATTACAAGGCCCTAATTACCAGCATCTCAACGTGTTAACGCCAGCCTAACGCAAGGCGCCTTTATGTCGGCTCCTGACAATGACGGCTCTGTCAAGATCAAAGTTGTGGCTTGCCCTTGGAAACTTCTCCCTGTTTTTCCTCCACTTCAAAATATTTAATAACGACTAATCAAATTTCTAAGATGGCAGAGAAAGGACAAGAGGACAGAAGTCCCCCTTTTTAAAAAATATATATATATTCAGGACAAATATTTCAAAACTGACACACTGCTCATGCCTCCTCCCTCCCCTTTCTTTCTCCCTTGGACACAGCACACGTCGTGAAGTTGCCAATGAGTGAAGGAATCTGTGCCTCTGGAGCTGCATGCGAGCCCAAGGTGAACGGAGGAGCCGCACAGAGTAATCGGATGTCAGAGAAGAAGATGGATTCCTCGGTGCGTGCGTGGCCCAACACCTTTATCAATAATGCAATGCCAATTACTTTGGGGACCAGCCTTGGCTCTTGTGGGATGAGAAACTTTATTCCAGGGCTCTGAGAACAGCATCTGTAATCAGCCACCTTGCCCAGACTTTAAAATGCAGCACACATCAGTGCTTACTGGCAGTTCTGCCCTGATGTGTGGGTGGAGGTTTCACGGCTGAGATTTCAGAGTCGGGTGGATGAAATTTTCACACGGGTGTGACTGACCTTTGTGTGCACTTGCCGCTTCCTGGTGGGTGATAGCTGGCTCTCTGAAGTGCTAAGCCCTCATCCTAGGAGAATCCTGTGGATGGAGGAGCCTGGTGGGCTACAGTCCATGGAGTGGCAAGGAGCTGGATACAACTGAGGGACTGAGCATGCACACACACATCCCATGAAAAGCCTCAGACTCTCAGCTGTCTGTTATAGAGGAACAGACCAATTTGAGATTACCTGGGCAACCCAGAAATTGGGTTCCCACACTTTACCCTCCAAAGCCTCTCCTTTGCCTCCCTCAGTGCCCAAATGCCTCATTCTTTCAAGATGTTCTGTTTGCCTCCCTAGGAAAGCTCTTCTGATCTTCTCTGACAGCAAAACTCTTAAATTCAGCCTCCAGAACCCAGGGCAGACACCCCCATCAGAGCCTGCCAGTTGCTTCAGCTTCTCCTGTTGCATTTTTCTCTCCTGCTTGTGCCTGAGGGCAACACAGCAGAGTGGATGCTTGGGCTCTGATTGGGGTTGAATCTTAGTTCTGTTACTTGTAGCTTGGGGCAAGGTACTCAACCTCTCAGAACCTCTCTTTTCTCATCCACAGAACAGGGATGTTAATGGCTACCCTGCTTCAAGGAATGGCTTGGGTATGACGTGTTATAAATAGCAATGTGGATAAAGTGACTGGTGTATAGCAGATGCTCAGTAAATGGAATCCCACCATGGCTCACTGGTAAAGAATCCACCTGCCAATGCAGGAGACGCAGGAGACAAGAGTTTGATCCGGGTTGGGAAGATCCCCTGGGGAAGGGAATGGCTACTCACTCCAGCATTCCTGCCTGGAACAGAGGAGCCTGGCAGGCTGCAGTCCATGGGGTCACAAAGAGTCAAACATGACTGAGCACGCATGCACATACCATGTTTTTAATTATCAGGCTGACCTTCTGTATTTCCTTGACCCATGTAGATGTCCACTTCCCCCACCAGACAATCAGTTCTTTGAAGGGAAAGCATGGGCCCCATTAACTCCTGTATCTCTAGCACAGCTCCAGGCATGCACCTGGTTTGGAAAATGTTTGCGTAATAAACTAACAAATAAATACCTGCATGTTTATTCATAATGAATAAAAAAGGAATGGATACCTAGAACAAACACTGAGGAAGAGAAATCAGTCAGTGCTTAGCATGTAGGAGGTGCTTACAACATGTTCGTAAATGAACGAATGAAGCGACACCTACAACCAAACATTCAGGGATTTAAGTGAAAGTCAAATGGAAAGGCTTTGTGGTTTCCCACCGAGAAAACAAGTTCCCCCCAAACCCTCCTGCCAGAAGCAGCTCGCATCAGCTCTCAGCAGAACAGCAGTGTTAAATTATTGCTTAACTGCTCCTCATATGATGGTCTCCGTGTCTCGCCAGGAAAATCATCGCCATTCTCTCGGCGCCGGGAACAGCTGCATTTCACATGTTCAGGGCGCCTTTTCAACACGACTCCCTCTAACAAGTCTGAACTTAATTTCAGTGGCTCCCTCTCCCTTTCCTCTCCAGAGAGATCTCTCCAGGAACCTGACATGTGAAGTCCAAGGTTCAGGGAAGAGATTTACCATCTCCCAACCTACAGGAATAGAGGAGGAGGAAGGTCTTTTCCCAGAGAAAAGATGTGGTGGTGTTTTATTTCAAATCACACCTGGGGGCTCTGGGCTTGGAGTAGGGGTGGCCCGGGGAGCGCAGCAGCGTATTTTAAAGCAGACAACGTCTGTGGCTGCTTCTCTGTGTCTGTCCGTAGAAGGAAGCTCTTGATTCTGGCTGAAATGATGACTGGGCTGCACTGGGCCTGGCTGGTGGAGGCAGGGGTCCCTGAGGCTATGGGAGTAGTGCGTGTGGGCTCAATCATGTCCGACTCCTTGTGGCCCTATGGACTGTAGACCACTGGATTCCTCTGTCCATGGGATTCTCCAGGCAAGATTCCTCAAGTGGGTTGCCATTTCCTCCTCTAGGGAAACTTCCCAACCCAGGGACTGAACCCAGAGGGTCCTAACATATAGGACACCCACTTAACATTCAACTTACAGTCGAACTTCAGATAACAATGAACATAAGTTTTTTAATCATGTACGTATGGCTCCAATACTTTGGCCACCTGATTCGAACAGCTGACTCATTGGAAAAGACCCTGATGCCGGGAAAGATTGAGGGCAGGAGGAGAAGGGGACGACAGAGGATGAGATGGTTGGCTGGCATCACTGATTCAATGGATATGAACATGGACAGACTCCAGGAGATGGTGAGGGACAGGGAGGCCTGGCATGCTGCAGCCCATGGGGTCGAGAAGAGTTGGACGTGGCTTGGCAAATGAACAACAACAACCAGTGTGGCCCACATCCTCTACGGGGCATGCTTTTGGTTGATGAACATTTGTTGTTTCTCTATTTGCAGCTAACTGGGCATCGTGTGTTTTTCACTTGCTACGTCTGACAACCTGTTGGGGGTTGGGAGGGCAAGGTGAGGAAGCCATTTGCTCAGAGCCTCCCTCCCTCCTGCCTGGAAAAGGATGCCCTAGAGAGACAGGTGGCTTATTCAGGTTCTGAAGATCCCTGAGCAGAAGCACCATACTGCAGTGAAGAGGACAGCCTCTCAGTCCAGCTCTGGGGCTTCAAATCCCAGCTCTGCTGCTTCTCAGCTGGTGAATCTGGGCATGTGACCTCACCTCCTCATGCTCCCACGTCTTCATCTACTAACCGGGATGGGTGGTGTCACGGTACCTACTTTATATAGCACGTGGGATGGTTAAGCGGAACCATCTATGTGTAAAGTACTTGATACAATGCTTAGAAATCAGTCAACCCATGTCATAAGGCACCATAGTTATTACTCGGGCCTAGTTTTTGAACTATGGTGCTGAAGAAGACTCCTCATTGTCCCTTGGACAGCAAGGAGATCAAACCAGTCAATCTTAAAGGAAATCAACACTGAATATTCATTGGAAGGACTGATGCTGAAGCTGAAGCTCCAATACTTTGACCACCTGATGTGAAGAGCTGACTCACTGGAAAAGACCCTGATGCTGGGAAAGATGGAAGGCAGGAGGAGAAGGGGGTGACAGAGAATGAGATGGTTGGATGGCATCACTAATGCAATAGACATGAACTTGGACAAACTCCAGGAGATGGTGCGGGACAGGGAAGCCTTGCATGCTGCAGTCCATGGGGTTGTGAAGAGTTGAACATGACTTGGTAACTGACTATGCGGGCTACTCCATTTCTTCTAAGGGATTCCTGCCCACAGTAGTAGATATAATGGTCATCTGAGTTAAATTCACCCATTCCAGTCCATTTTAGTTCCCCAATTCCTAGAATGTCGACGTTCATTCTTGCCATCTCCTGTTTGATAACTTCCAACTTGCCTTGATTCATGGACCTAAGATTCCAGGTTCCTATGCAATATTGCTCTTTACAGCATCGGGCCTTGCTTCTATCACCAGTCACAACCACAACTGGGTATTGTTTTTGCTGTGGCTCCATCCCTTCATTCTTTCTGGAGTTATTTCTCTACTGACTCCACTAGCATATTGGGCACCTACCAAACTGGGGAGTTCATCTTTCAGTGTCCTATCTTTTTGCCTTTTCATTCTGTTAATGTGCTTCTCAAGGCAAGAATACTGAAGTGGTTTGCCATTCCCTTCTCCAGTGGACCACATTTTCTCAGAACTCTCCCCCATGACCCATCCATCTTGGGTGGCCCTACACAGCATGGCTCATAGTTTCATTGAGTTAGACAAGGCTGTGGTCCATGTGATCAGATTGGTTCAGATCAGATCAGTCGCTCAGTTGTGTCCGACTCTTTGCGACCCCATGAATCACAGCACACCAGGCCACTCTGTCCATCACCAACTCCCGGAGTTCACTGAGACTCACATCCATCGAGTCAGTGATGCCATCCAGCCATCTCATCCTCTGTCATCCCCTTCTCCTCCTGCCCCCAATCCCTCCCAGCATCAGAGTCTTTTCCAACGAGTCAACTCTTCGCATGAGGTGGCCAAAGTACTGGAGTTTCAGCTTTAACATCATTCCTTCCAAAGAAATCCCAGGGCTGATCTCCTTTAGTGGACTGGTTGGATCTCCTTGCAGTCCAAGGGACTCTCAAGAGTCTTCTCCAACACCACAGTTCAAAAGCATCAATTCTTCGGTGCTCAGCCTTCTTCACAGTCCAACTCTCACATCCATACATGACCACAGGATTGGTTAGTTTTCTGTAATTGTGGTTTTCAGTCTATCTGCCCTCTGATGGAGAAAGCTAATATCTACTACTATACATAACTATTATATCTACTACTGTGGGCAAGAATCCCTTAGGAGAAATGGAGTAGCCATAATAGTCAACAAAAGAGTCTGAAATGCAGTACTTGGATGCAATCTTTAAAATGACAGAATGATCCCTGTTCGTTTCCAAGGAAAACCATTCTGTATCACAGTAATCCAAGTCTATGCCCCGACCAGTAACGCTGAAGAAGCTGAAGTTGAACAGTTCTATGAAGACCTACAAGACCTTCTAGAACTAACACCCCCCAAAAATGTCCTTTTCATCACAGGGGACTGGAATACAAAAGTAGGAAGCCAAGAAACACCTGGAGTAACAGGCAAATTTAGCCTTGGAGTACAGAATGAAGCAGGGCAAAGGCTAATAGAGTTTTGCCAGGAGAACGTACTGGTCATAGCAAACACCGTTTTCCAACAACATGAGAGAAGACTCTACACATGGACATCACCAGATGGTCAATACCGAAATCATATTGATTATATTCTTTGAAGCCAAAGATGGAGAAGCTCTATACAGTCAGCAAAAACAAGACCGGGAGCTGACTGTGGCTCAGATTATGAATTTCTTATTGCCAAATTCAGATTTAAATGGAAGAAAGTAGGGAAGACCACTAGACCATTCAGGTATGACCTAAATAAAATCCCTTAAGATTATACAGTGGAAGTGAGAAATAGAGTTAAGGGACTAGATTTGATAGACAGAGTGCCTGATGAATTATGGACAGAGATTTGTGACATTGTATAGGAGATAGGGATCAAGACCATCCCTAAGAACAAGAAATGCAAAAAAGCAAAATGGCTGTCTGAAGAGCCCTTGCAAATGGCTGAAGAAAGAAGAGAAGTGAAAAGCAAAGGAGAAAAGGAAAAATATACCTATCTGAATGCAGAGTTCCAAAGAATAGTAGTAAGGTGAGATAAGAAAGAATTCCTGAGTGATCAATGCAAAGAACCAGAGGAAAACAATAGAATGGGAAAGATCAGAAATCTCTTCAAGAAAATTAGAGATACCAAGGGAATATTTCATGCAAAGATGGGCACAATAAAGGACAGAAATGGTATGGACCAAACAGAAGCAGAAGATATTAAGAAGAGGTGGCAAGAATACACAGAAGAACTGTACAAAAAAGATCTTCATGACCCAGATAATCACAATGGTGTGACCACTCACCAAGAGCCAGACATCCAGGAATGTGAAGTCAAGTGGGCCTTAGGAAGCATCACTAACAACAAAGCAAGTGGAGGTGATGGAATTCCAGTTGAGCTATTTGAAATCCTAAAAGATGATGCTGTGAAAGTGCTGTACTCAATATGCCAGCAAATTTGGAAAACACAGCAGTGGCCACAGGACTGGAAAAGGTCAGTTTTCATTCCAAACCCAAAGAAAGTCAATGCCAAACAATGTTCAAACTACTGCACAATTGCATTCATCTCACACGCTAGTAAAGTAATGCTCAAAATTCCACAAGCCAGGCTTCAACAGTACATGAACCATGAACTTCCACATGTTCAAGCCGGATTTAGAAAAGGCAGAGGAACCAGAGATCAAATTGCCAACATCTGTTGGATCATCAAAAAAGCAAGAGAGTTCCAGAAAAACATCTATTTCTGCTTTACTGACTATGCCAACGCCTTTGACTATGTGGATCACAATCAACTGTGGGAAGTTCTTCAAGAGATGGGAATACCAGACCACCTGATCTGCCTTTTGAGAAATTTGTATGCAGGTCAGGAAGCAGCAGTTAGAACTGGACATGGAACAACAGACTGGTTCCAAGTAGGAAAAGGAGTACGTCAAGGCTGTATATTGTCACCCTGTTTATTTAACTTATTGCAGAGTACATCATGAGAAATGCTGGACTGGAAGAAACACAAGCTGGAATCAAGATTGCCGGGAGAAATCTCAATAACCTCAGGTATGCAGATGACACCACCCTTATGGCAGAAAGTGAAGAGGAGCTAAAAAGCCTCTTGATGAAAGTGAAAGAGGAGAGTGAAAAAGTTGGCTTAAAACTCAACATTCAGAAAACGAAGATCATGGCATCCGGTCCCATCACTTCATGGGAACTAGATGGGGAAACAGTGGAAACAGTGTCAGACTTTATTTTTCTGGGCTCCAAAATCACTGCAGATGGTGACTGCGGTCATGAAATAAAAGACACTTACTCCTTGGAAGGAAAGTTATGACCAACCTAGACAGCATATTAAAAAGTAGAGACATTATTTTGCCAACAAAGGTCCGTCTAGTCAAGGCTATGGTTTTTCCTGTGGTCATGTATGGATGTGAGAGTTGGACTATAAAGAGAGCTGAGCACTGAAGAATTGATGCCTTTGAACTGTGGTGTTGGAGGAGACTCTTGAGAGTCCCTTGGACTGCAAGGAGATCCAACCAGTCCATCCTAAGTCCATTTCCTTTAGAAATCAGTCCTGAATATTCATTGGAAAGACTAATGTTGAAAATGAAACTCCAATACTTTGGCTACCTGATGCAAAGAGCTGACTCATTTGAAAAGACCCTGATGCTGGGAAAGATTGAAGGCGGGAGGAGTAGGGGCCGACAGAGGATAGATGGTTGGATGGCATCACTGACTCAATGGACATGAGTTTGAGTCAACTCTGGGAGTTGGTGATGGACAGGGAAGCCTGGCGCACTACAGTCCATGGGGTCGCAAAGAGTCAGACATGCCTGAGTGAGTGAACTGAACTGAACTGACAACTGAACAACAACAACTTATAAATCAGCTGGAGAGTGTCTGCTAACCTGCCCAAACAGTGACCTGCAGGACAAGGCAGTTTCCCCCATTCCCTAACCCATAGGCCAGCACTCCATCTGCTGTCTGCTTTTGTAAATAAAGCTTTATTCGAACACAGCTGAGGCTGGAAATAGATAGGCCCCAGGGTGAGCAGTTGGAACTTGTCTCCCATGGACAGATACTCCAGGACGAAGATTACAGCAGGAGCAGGGAGGAGCTGAGTCCAGCTTGCGTAACAAATAAAGAGACCATGTATTTCTCATTCTTGAGGTCAAGGAGACCTCCCTGACTACACATACACAGAAAGCCTCCTTAGGGGTCAAAAAGGAAGGAGCGCCACCCCATAGTGGGTGATGTCGACCTCCGTGCTGCTGGAATCCGTCTTGGCTGTGAGATGCATGCACACACAGGGGAGGACCCTGAGATAAACCAGAAACTCAGAACCAGGAGAAGCAAGATGACCGGCCAGAGGGAACCAGGAAGAACCACCCCATAGAAGTGATTTAAACCACCACAAAGGCCGGACGCTGTCCTTGTGCTCGTCTGTGTGTGTTGTACTATTCAAATGTACTATTTTTCCTCCTTGTTATTGTTCAGTCACTAAGTTGTGTCCCACTCTCTGTGACCCCATGGACTGCAGCACGCCAGGCTTCCCTGTCCTTCACTATCTCCCGCAGTGTGCTCAAATTCATGTCCATTGAGTCGGTGATGCCATCCAACTATCATATCCTCTGACCCAAATGAAGATACCACTCTTTAAAAGACACACACTCTCAACCAGCCTCACCTCCTTGGGAAGCAGTGGCCGGCTTAAGGAGTGTCCTCAAGGGCCCCACAGTGACCAAAGAGCTTGGAAGAGACCAGAACATTTCGGATCAAGAGCAGCTCTGTGACTCACCTGCAAGAAGACCTCCAGTAGCTCAAGTTCTCTCCCAGAGCAACTCTGAGAGGCGCTCCTCCGGGTTTTGCCAGCATGCTTCCCAGGACAGGGAACTCACTGCCTCCCCAGGTAGGTGGCCCTGTCCGCACTGGAGCCTGCTGCTGCTGCTGCTGCTAAGTCGCTTCAGTCATGTCCGACTCTGTGCGACCCCATAGATGGCAGCCCACCAGGCTTCCCCCTCCCTGGGATTCTCCAGGCAAGAACACTGGAGCGGGTTGCCATTTCCTTCTCCAATGCATGAAAGTGAAAAGTGAAAGTGAAGTCGCTCAGTCATGTCTGACTCTTAGCGACCCCATGGACTGCAGCCTACCAGGCTCCTCCATCCATGGGAGTTTCCAGGCAAGAGTACTGGAGTGGGATGCCATTGCCTTCCTACCTGCTGTTATAGGGCTCTTCCCCAATGCTTACATGGGCCTCCAGGTAACTCTGACCATGTGTCACACTTCTAACTAACTTGACTTCCCTTTTACATATGTGAAAAAGTGGCTCAGTGGGTAAAGAATCCACCTGCAATGCAGGAGACACAGGCAGACGTGGGTTCAATCCCTGGGTCAGGAAGATCCACTGGAGGCGGGCACAGCAACCCACTCCAGTATTCTTCCCTGGAGAATTCAATGGACAGAGGAGACTGGCAGTCTACAGTCCATAGTATCGCAAAGAGTCAGACATGACTGAAGTGACTGTGCATGCACACAGCACACATGCACATGTGCAAAGCCCAGATTCTCATCCTAGGAGCTCCTTGCTCCCGCTGACAGCTCTGTGTTTATGTAAAGGCCGTGACAGCACAGGGAGAGCTGTGCGCTAGGTGCCCCACAGGTACAGGGCAGAGGAGATCCAAAGCCCAGTCGCTGCTAGGCCAGCCAGCTCGCTGCAGCTTTCTCCCTGCAGAGCAGAGCATCCCCGGGGCCCCAGCCTCTGTGCTGTCAGACACCAGGCAGAGAGGGGGCGGCCTCTCTGGGAGCAGCTTTGTTCTTCCAGACTCTTTAGAAAAGCGGTCTGATTCATTGCCATGCAGATGTGCAGCTTCTGGTTCAAACAAGGACAGAGCCAAAGGGAAGTGGGGGAGGCAGGAGAAGCCTGGGACCAAAAGGCCAGAAAATGGTCCTAAAAGGGTCACTTGACTCATGACACAGGCCCCAGGCAAGTTTCTAAAACACTACAGGGACCTAAGCAGTCCGACTTTTGTTACTGTTCAATTGCTAAGTCATGTCTGACTCTGTAACCCCATGGACTACAACACACAAGGCTCCTCTGTCCTTCACTATCTCCCAGAGTTTGCTCAAACACATGTCCATCATGTCAGTTTGATGGTTTGATCATGCCATCAAACCATCTCATCCTCTGTTGCCCCCTTCTCCTCCTGCCCTCAATCTTTCAAGGGAGGGGCGTGTTATTTAGTTAGATATTAGGTGGACTGTGAACAGTGACCCATAAGTGCTGATCCACTTCCTGCCTTAGAACACAATGGGAGGTTGTGATGCCTGGAGCTGTGGCAGCCATCCTGTGATCATGAAACTATGACCATGAGGCAGAAACTTTGTGCTGAGAGTAGCAAAGCTAAATTGTGAAGCCAAGTTTGGATTCTCGATGCTACTGAACTAGTCCTGAGCCACCGGACTTCAGTCTTCTTGTTGAGTGAGACACAGTCTTTGCATTGATAAGCCTCTGTTAGCCAAGTATGTTGTTTGCAGCTCAGGACACTCCAGTTGATGGAGCATTTGACAAATATTTCCTGAATTGTGCCTGGGTGGTGGGGTGGGGTGGAGCCTATCAGAAGTCTCTGCCTAGTGAGTTAGGATCAGATATAGTCAGTAGGACACAATGATGGGGGAGGAGAAGAGGCTGAAAGTATTATGGCCAAAACCAAGAAAGTAGCTTTTTACAAAAAGTGAGTCTCAGGAAGAAACTCAATTCCCTCCCAGTTATAAACATTAGATTTCTAGTTTTGATGGTCTGTGATTTTTGTAAGACTTTTTCTCCCTGGTAAGTATTGAGCAGAGACAGGAGAGGCTTATCTGGGGTCTTAGCCAGTCAAAATATGGTGCAGAGAGCATGGACTCTGGAATGGGTTAAGCTGAGTCTGAGTCTACCTCTTCTGAGCCAGGGTTCAGCCTCAGCACTGTTGACATTTGGGGCTGGATAACTCCTCACTGTGGGGTCTCTCACACCGAGATACGGGCCTCCACCGTTAAAGGCGAGGAGCATTGTCTCCTCCAAGTTGTGACCCCCAAAATGTTCCAGATATTGCCAAATGTCCCCTGGGGTGCAAATAGTCCTCAATGAGAAACATGCCTCTCAAACAGTTCAGTTATGTTTTATGAGTGTCATTCAATTGTCTTCACCCATAGAATGATACTCAGATGTGTTCTATCTATTGAACTTAAAAAAAAAAAAAAATGCCTCTCCAGTAGATTGTGAGCAAGGGGACTGACTCCTCTGGGCCTCCTTTTCCTCATCTGTGAAATGGGACTAATAAGAGAGCTATGTGCTGAGCTGGTGAGAGTTCAGGTGAGAGGGGCAGTCTGCAGGAGGTGCTTTCATCAGTGTGAACTGTTTCAAAGATTACCATTCTCTGAGGAAGGCTGTGCCAAGCCTGCTTCATGACTTGGCACTCAGGGAATGTAGGTATTAATCAATCCAAGTCCCCGTTTCCCAGATTAAAAAAAAAAAGATCCAGAGAGAGCAGGGGACCTGGCCAGTGTCACAGCCCTGGGAGCAGAGTCCTGCTATCTCAAATGCTGACCTGTGTCACGTCTTTTGGAAGCAGAAATCTGAACCAGCCTTTCCCCAAGAGCCTTAACCTGCCCCCCACAGAACCCTCAACACCAATCAGTTCAAGGGCTTTAATGAGTACAGACTCCATACCAGACATCATGGTAAATACCAGGAAGGCAGTGATCAGTCAGATGGGCACGGTCTAGCCTGCCCTCATGAAGACTGGTCAGAAAATCCAAAATAGCACAAATAACGATGGATGAGGTGCCCTTGAAATCACATGAAGCCCTGAAATAGGCCAAAATTCTGGAAAGTAGACCCAGAAAACTCCAATTCTGCAACCTTTTTTTTTTTTTTTCCTTTCCAAATGAGGGGTAGAAAGCTCCCAGGACAGAGGAGAACACAGGCATCAGACAGTCAGCTCTCCAGAAAAGGCATTTCCCCAAATTCCTCCTGCCCCAACAAGAGGGTGTGGGTGGTAACTGGAGGGGCTGAGAGCAGAGAGAGAGGCATGTGGGGACTGACTGAGATTCTGAGGCTTACGTAATTTCTGACAAAGCCATCCCTGATCAGATTTGGATGGGTACAAAAGAACAGCAGGAGAAGACCCTGATGCTGGGAAAGATTGGGGACAGAGGAGAAGGGGCAGCAGAGGATGAGACGGTTGGATGGCGTCACCAACTCAATGAACAGGAATCTGAGCAAACTCCGGGAGATGGTGAAGGACAGGGAAGCCTGGCGTGCTGCAGTCCATGGGGTCGCAAAGAGTCAGACATGACTGAGCAATTAACAACAATAACAAAAGAGTAAACCCATGGCCAATATGATCACTTCGGATCTTGCCAGCTAGAAAAAACCCTCATCCTAATTTGTGTTACCCGAGGACCCTGAGGGCAACATCCTTGAGGGTGTTTGAGGTAGAGGGAGCAATGTGTCTATTCAAGGCACAGAGGAAAGTCCAGCAGGTCTGGGATATAAAGAGCGTGTGCAAAGGCTCATGGGAGGGGGAGGAGGAAGGCGATGGGAGTCCCATGGGGCTGGAGTAGAAAGGGGGAGAGGGACCCTGTGGATGCTAAGACCAGAAGTGTAGGCTGGGTCCTTATACTGTGTCTGCTCAGTCGCTCAGTCATGTCTGACTTTGGAAGCCCATGGACTGCAAACTGCCAGGCTCCTCTGTCCATGGAATTTTCCAGGCAAGTATACTGGAGTGGGTTGCTATTTCCTTCTCTGGGGGATTTTTCTGATCCAGGGATCAAACCCACATCTCTTGTGTCTCCTCTATTAGCAGGCAGATTCTTTACCACTGTGTCACCTGGAAAGCCTTATACTGAGATGCCTCCAAATCACATTAGGGAATACAGATCCTTCTGCAGGTGCCCAGGGCCACTGGAGGGTCAAAGGTGTAAAGTATCTCATGATCCAGCTTCTATTAGGGGTGCATCCCTTTGGCTTCAGTGTGGAGGATGCATTGAGGGAAGCCAGGCTGGAGATGGGAGACAAGGCAGGAAGCTGGAGCTTGGAGAGAAAAATCTTTGGGGAGCAAGAGGTGGCCTGGGCTGCTGTAGAATGCGTTTTCAAACCAGGGGAGTTTGTGCTCCTAGACACTTGGCAACGATGGGAAACGTTTCAGGTTGTCACAGCAGGTAGGTGGGGCTGGCTTACAGTGGGTGAGGGTCAGGGATGCAGCTAAATATCCTATAGTGCTCAGGACACCCCCTGCAGAAGATCACCCACCCAAAAATGTCAACAGTGCCAAGGCAGAGTCCTGGCACTGAGAGATGGGTTTGTGTTCAGAAGGTACAGTGGGAGCTCTGATGATGAACCAGACATGGAGGCTGAAGAAATAGGAAATAAGGAGGACATGTCCTAAGTAGCAGGAAGGGTCATGGTTCCATCCTGTGACTTGGGGAGCACAGAGGAGGAGAAGCAAGGAAGGGATCAGGATGGAAACTCAGTTTGGGGCGGGTTGAGGCCAGGGTCCTGGACGTGAGCAGTGGAAAACTCACTCAGTGCTCCCGGCTGTCTGGACATAGGGTGTCAGCAGCTCCCTGTCCCCCCGACTGGACTCATCAGCTCCCCCTGCATGGTCCACCTGGGCCCCCACACCCAGAGCCCTGCCCCCTGAGCCCCTTCCCCGGAGCCCAGCTCTCTGGGGGCGGGTGTCTGGCTCTCCTCGACCAGCCCCACCCTCAGCTGGGGAGCCCACGGCCCCCTCAGCCGAGGCAACCTCGGCAGCAGACGGAGTGGCCCTCCCACTCCCCAGACTTCAGTCACCGCTCCCCTCCACCCAGCCTCAGGACTAATTAGACATCTGCAGCAAGCTACAATTTGCTAAATTGCCTCGCGCTCTAACTTCTGGCAGGGATGAATCTGAGTCCCCAACTCAAAGCCCAGAAGCCTTCCTCCCAGCAGCCTTGGCCCCCTGAAAGCCCTGGATGTCACCCTGGATTTCACCAGGCCCCCAACACCCCAAGGGAGCAGAGCAGGGACAGGTCGAGGGTGTCTCCCCACCAGACGGGGCCGGGGGAGGACAGGAGGCGCCTGGCTTGGCTCCTTAAGGAGCTCGTCATCAACTGTCCCCACACAAAGATTCCAGAGGAAGATGAATAAGTAATCAGATATAACAACTTGCCAAATTGAGTTTAATCAAGAACTAAAATGGGTAAGACAGGAAACACGTTTTATGCGGGTGGGCAGACGAGTCTCTTTTCCTCATAAGACCTTGAGAAGGAAGGGTCCTTGGAGACCATCTTAGTCCAATGTTTCTCAAAGAGCCACCTGCCTCAGAATTCCTTGAGGAGGGTGGGAGGTGCTGGGAATGCAGATCGCTGGGCCCTGTCTCTGAAATGCTGATTCAGTAGATCCAAAGGCAGGGCGCAGGGCAGCAATACTGACTCTTTCAAACAAAGCGGCCAGGTTTCTGACCCCCCACCCGTAAAGTCTGGCTTGTGCGAGGATCAAGGTTCTGCAAATCCCTGTTTCTTTACTAAGCTTCCCCAATCCTCCGCATCAGAATTAATCAGAACAGGAGGTGTCACAGCGTTTCCCACGAAGCTGATCAAAGCGCACGCAGGTCCATAAGGCTGTGCGCAGCTGTGCTGCGCCCCACCCCTGCCCACTCCGCCTCTGCCCAGCCAGGAGCACCTGCCCCTCACTGTCTCCCAGGACGTCCATGTCGAGCTCAGGCACCTGATCTGGGAGGATGCACATCCCAGGACCATAAGGCTCCCGATCCCTCCTGTTGCCCTGTTTCGCATGCAGGACAAGCAGGTTAGTTATGTTTCAGAAAGAGAGTTTCAACCTGGCGCTGCAAGAACGCCATCGTCCCCACTCGGGTTTGGAGAGACAAAGCAGCATATGCATGAATATTTTTACCTCCAAACAAACACATGAGAGTCCAATCTTTCCAGAATTATCGTATTATAATCATTTGGACAGGGCCTGGACTGAAGAAAGGGATGCCTCTGTTCTCTCTCCAACATCAGACTTCGCCAGGCCCAACACATGTCGGCTCTTGGTTTAGTGATCCCAAACCATCCTTACCTTTCAGTTAAAGGGGACCCTCTAAGAGCGGCTTAAAAGGCAACACTGTATTGGTTAAGTTACCTTTATCCCTGAAAGGTTCACAGTCCCCCCTCACACATACCGTTCTGCGAACATCTTACTAACATAGATACGGGTTGAGTTAGGAAATCATGCTGACCTGTCACCTTTAATTCTTCACACGGGGCTTCTTGGCAAAGGTAGTAAGGCTTGTTGATGACTAAGACTCTCTAGAATGAGACTCTTACCCAGACCCTTGCCTCTCCTTACTTAGCTTCTAGAGGTCTATGGACACCCTGATATGAATGTAAAATATGAATTTGGGGGAGCGGGGGTCATTGGCTTTTGTCTGATTCTCAGAAACATCTAAAAGAGACAAAGGCACCATTGGAGAATCTCTTTCTCAGTTGTAGGGTTTGTACAGCAGGGGGATGACCAGGATGACCTCTGGGGAGCCTTTAACCTTATCCTGTGCAGGAGGCTCCCCTTCGCTCCCATGTCTCCTGCAGGGGTCTCAGAGCGCTGAAGTCCACAGGAGATCAATTTCTGAAACACCTCTGCTTCCTGTGCTACCTCTAAAACCCAGCACACAGCTGTCTTCCTCTGCTGAGTCCATGAGGCCCCAATTGAGAAAGGACTTCATATTTGACAGGTTTGCACAGAATGTCCCGTGAGAGTGCACCTACCCTCGTGCGGAAAACCACATCAATAGGACGGAATAAAAATAGAATCAGAAACATAAGGATGATATTGCCTGCCAGGCCATGACTAAGCACATCATACATAGCACATGGATTGGATATTGGGTGTCTGCTCATTTGTGTGCGACTCTTTGCGACACCACGGACTGTAGCCCGCCAGGCTCCTCTATCCATGGGATTTTCCAGGCAAGAATACTGGAGTAGGTTGCCACTTCCTCCTCTAGAGAATCTCCCCAACCCAGGGATCAAATCCACAACTCTTGTGGATTCTTTACCAGTAGTGCAGCACCTGGGAAGTCTCATACATAGCATCCTGGCTCATCTTCACAACAGCCCCAAGAAACGGACTACTATTCCTTCCAGTTTCACAGCGAGAAGACTGAGGCACAGAGATGCCAAGAAACCAGCCCAAGGTCACACAGCAAGCAAGCAGCAGAATAGCATGCCCTTGTCTGTCTTAGCTTTCCTTCCATGAATTCGCCCTCCCCAACCCATTAGCCAGCGTAGTTTTAACTCCCCGGGCTCAGGATCTCGTTTCACTGCCTTCATCCCAACTCCAGGAAGGCAAGATCCGCACTACTCTGTAACCACTGAGCTTCAGCGTCCCTGCCCCCTTTTATTCTGGCCACACTGCACAGCATGCAGGGTCCTAGCTCCCTGACCAGGGATGGAAGCTGTGCCCCAGCAGTGGAAGTGTGGATTCTCAACCACAAGACTGCCAGCGAAACCTCTCTCCCTTAGACTTCTCAGGTTATACCTGACCCAGGCCATTGGCCTCCAAGCCACGCAGTTCCCCTTCTCTTTCAGGTCCCAGTTCTGCCCTGAGACTTTAGCTGGGTCCTGCCTCTTTTATGCAGTCTTGGACCATAACCTGAGGCTGGCGGGGGTCTTCCTTCAGCCAAAAGGACATGCCTTCACTCTAGACTTAGGACGCTTGATACACACTTTTTTGAGAGCTTCCCATGTCCCAGAGCCCAGTTTAGGCAGTGGAAACATGTGTGAACAAGATTGAGTCCCTGATTGAAAAGAGCTCATGCATCCATTTTTTAAAAATTCATTTATTTCACTAAATCTTTAATGAACACCTACTATGTGACGAAATATAGATGTTTGTGTTATTGTGAGTAGGGAGAACAGATGTTCAACTAGCTGACAACATTAGCAAGCTCACTGCACATGGTGATCAGGGTCACAGTGAAATGGTTGAGGGAGCCTATTATACTGAGTGAAGTAAGCCAGAAAGAAAAACACCAATACAGTATACTAACGCATATATATGGAATTTAGAAAGATGCTAACAATAACCCTGGGTACGAGACAGCAAAAGAGACACTGATGTATAGAACAGTCTTATGGACTCTGTTGCAGAGGGAGAGGGTGGGAAGATTTGGGAGAATGGCATTGAAAAAAAAAAAGATTAAATGTATAAACAAAGTAAAGGGATGCATTTTTGCTTATCAAAAAAAAAAAGAAAGAAAGAAATAGTTGAGGGATACGGCGGAATGGCAGGTGGGAACCTCATTTCTGTGGGATGCTCTGGGGTGGTCCAGTGGCGGGGGATGGCCTGTGAAGGAGCCCTGAATGTCCCAGAAGATGTATGCATGGGGTGGGTGGAGCGGCAGAGGGAGCAGCTAGGAAACGGCCCGATGGCAGGATGACCTTGGGCTGTTGAAACAAGATGCTCAGTTTTAGAGCCACAAGCAATGGCAGGGAAAGTGGAACCTGCTTGGTGGGGTGGGCAGCAGCAGTGCCAGATGGGCACCCTGCAGCCATGGAGACCATATGGATGCACTGCCTGTGGATGGCTGGGGACACAGGGAAGAGGCGTCAGCTTCTTGGGTTGCTTTGGGTTCAGAGATTCCATTCCAGCTGCTGTCTGTCCTCTTCCTGTGGGCCTCACCCACAGGGGTCTCCCCTCCTGGGCTAGACCCACAGACACCCACCCATAGGGAGCTGGAAGCACCAGTCCTTCTGGGACTTGGTCCCCATCCTCCAGAAAGTCCTTCAGACCCAACTCAGCCCCCTTGATCCTGGCCCCCTGTTGTTCCCTTCCCTCCAGCTGCTCGTCTGTGACAGACACTGAGCTTTCATTGGGTCACGTTCACTTTTATAGAAGAAAAACAATGAAGAGTAGATAACTGGAAGTGCAGTGATTCCTTTGTACTCCTGAGTGGAGTGTGGACAACGGGAAGCCTTGGCGGGCCTGAAACAACACCCACCCCAGCATCGTCGTAAGATGCACAGCGAGGCGTAGTGCCCAGTGTGGATGGTGAAGTTTCACCGACTTGACCCAACCGTGAGCACGTGGTTTCTAGCCCAACACACAGGTAGCCAGGTGGAGACAGCTCACAGATGGCTTTGCAGCCCATGCCATGGGTGCTGGACAATCCAAACCTGGACAGAGGTGGCAATGTGATGTCCAGGGAACGACCTGGGAAAACATTTAACATCCAGGGAACATTCCCCTGCAGGGAAATGTCAGGGCCATCGAGTATACAGAGCAGACGAAGGAGCTGGAATCAAGAGGGAAGGAAAGGCAAATATCCTCAGATCGCGCCCCTGGAGGTCTTGCCTGCCATCTATGCCAGTAAGTTATCTGAGGAAGGAAAAAAAAACAACTTTTTTTTTTTTCTGTTTGTTTCCCCCTTTGAACTTTTTGAGCTTTTTCGAAAGGTTCCAAATTATCTTTGATTCTGTAGTTGCTGGTGATAGCATTCAAAGGCCTTCGGGGTAACAGGTGCATTTCAAATGAGTGGAAATAACAAATAAATTGAATCTGGGATTTACAGCATTAGCGATGTCTTTGTTCTCTTGCGTCAACGCCAGGCTTACGGACAACAGAGCTATACAGCCCGCAGGAGCCCAGGGGGTGCTGCTGAGGGGGGAGGAGGAAGAGGGGCTGGGGGCAGAGAAGGGAGGATGCAGAGGAGGACCACTGAGTCCCCCTAGGCGGTTCCCCGGAACATGCTGCAGGCTCAGCCTCCAAAACGCTGCTGATGCCCTTCCTCCTGCCTCCACCCCCGCTGCCACCACCCCGGTCCAAGCCATCATTAGGACTTCAACAGTGTCCTGCTGGGCTAGCCTCACTTCTCTTTGCCCCTTCAATCCATTTTCCACACAGCAGTCAAAATGGTCTTTTCAAAACCCACAGCTCATCACGTGACTCCCGGCTTAAAACCCTGCTAGAGCTTCCTGTGGTGTCGAGGGTAACCTCTGTGCCGGCTGCAGCCTGGAAGCCTCTTCAGGGTCAGTCCCTGCCCCCCTCTCCGCACTGCCCTCTACACTCTAGCGTGGTCGGTAGCTTCTAAGATGGTCCCCAAGATCCTATCTTCTGGGCATTCATGCCTTGGTGTGGTCCCCGTCTCCCTGAGTATGAACCTGTCCTTGAGACTTGCCTCTAATGAAGAGAAGACAGCAAAGGAGAGACAGCTTGAAACCAGGTCCTTCCTTTAGTTGGTCAGACCTTGAGATGCTGCAGTCTGCAAGAGACTCTGCAAGAGCTAAGCTGCACCTGGATTCCAGATCCAAAGTTATAATAACTGTTGTTGTTTTAATGTTAAATGTTGGGGTGATTTGTTACAGAGCAATAGATAGCTCCTGTATCCAGCTGCCTTTTTCTCCATCCAGCCTACAGATACGCCACTGTCTTCCTTGCCCCAGGGCCCCCAATATACTCTACTCTCTCCTGAAATGCTTCACCCCCACCCTTCACATGGCTGCATGGTTTTTCATGCTTTATTTCTCAGGCATCACTTTCTCAGAAAAGTGACCTGATCACACCATCTAAGTAGTTAACCCACCCACCAGTGTTCTTTAATACCCTTTAGTTCTTTAATTCCCTTTGTATTATAGATCTGACCATGGTTAGTAATTATAAATTAATGAAATATGAGCCAAATGACTCTCACCCATATAAACAGATGTGTGTATGCATCATGGGCAGATGGGTGAGTGGATCAATTGGTGGGTGAATGGATGGATGGATGGATGAATGGAAAGATAAATTGGTGGATGGATGCTTAGATAGATGGATGATGGGTGAAGAGGAGAAAGAGTGACATTGACACATGGGTTTGTGTTCAGAGGAAGATGGCCAATACAGCAAGAGGACTTGGGACTTTAACTTGAGCAGGAGTTGATAACTAGAGTTTCACTGAAACACCCATTTTTTCCATGGTGCTACAATACTACAGAAGAATTGAGTAGTCAAGTCGGTAACAGTGTGACCTGAAAGCTCAAAATAGTTACTATCTGGCCCTTTTCAGGAAAATTTTGCTGACTCCTGATCTAGAGAGATGGGATTCTTGGGGTGGGTGGTTAGAGTCAGAGCTGCCCCCCAAAATAGGCTTCCCAGGGAAGCAGTGAGCACTCTGTCTTGAAGGTGTGCAAGGGGAAACTAAAAGACCACTTTCCAAAACATTGTAAAATATTAGTTCATCAAGCATTTAGCCTGTTTGTGTCAGGAACTCCTTTAGAAATCAGATGAAACCTAAGCACCACTTCTCAAAATAGCATTTATCAATGTACAAATATTTGCATAGAACATGAAAATTACATTAAAATACAGATATCAAAAATTTATAAGAGAACAATATGTCTGTGATTTTTAATTGACACATTAAGTAACAATATCTGGTGATGGTGTATAGTAACTCTAAAGTAGACATGAGCATAAAATAGGGGTCAGCAAACCATGATTCACAGGTCAAGCCTGGCCCACAACTTATTTTTATAAATAAAGTTTTATTGAAATACAGGTACCGCCATTTGTTTAGATCATAAGACTGCTTTCATGTTATAAGGCATAGTTGACTAGAGACAGCAAATACATGGGCAGTAACACCGAAACATTTACTCTTTGACCTTATACAGAAAAACTTTGTCAACTCCTAGCACAAGGGACTTTCGAGATATCTGTAACACAATATGAAGAACCTGGAATTTCTATTAGCAATAAAACCACAGGTATTACTAACACTATTGAGGTTTGTTTTGAAATTCATATTAAGGGATAGAGTAAATTTCTGATAAAGCTTATGTAAAGAAGTGTTAGGGGAAGGAGAGACTGCTTAACGGATATGGAATTTCCATTTGGAGTGATGAAAAATTCTGGAACAGTGGGGATGGTTGCCCAACACCATATACTTAACGACCCTGAATAGTATACTTCAGATTGGTGAAAATGCTAAATTTCATGTTATGTGTTCTTACCACAAAAAAAAAAAAGCACCAAATTAAAAAAAAAAAAAAAAGAATATATTTTGTCCATCCAAGTTTTTGAACCCCCTGAATTTCATCCACAAATTCCAGGTAAACATCTAGGTATATTCCAGGAGTCAAAGTTCTTAGAGAAACGCTTGGGCTGTGGATTGCAAAGGAGTAAAAAGCAAGAGATTGACCTGCTAGTGAGAGAAGCAGGGGGACAAAGTCCACGTCTGAGACCCTTGGGCACACGAGCCAGGCTGGAGCATGTGGTGATGTCACCGGGAAGGCCCAGGCAAGTGCAAGAGAAAATAAATCTGCTGCCCCGCCTGAGGAGCCCAGGAACTAGAGGCAGGAGGACACAGGGGTCCCATCTAGGGATGCTCGGGGTCTGTATTTGTCTACTGCGCAGCTGCCCTCAGACCCCTAAAGCCACAGGGCTCCACGTGGATCACGTGCAAAGTCACATCTGAGCCCGCAGCCTGGGAAGACAGAGGCCTCAGATGCCCTGCAAAGGCAGAACGTCTAATTGTGGAACTCAATTCTGCTTTCATAGGAATCAATTTGGAGGGATTTTCATTTTCAATTATTCAACAACATCCAATTTTCCCTTCACACCTCAGCCAGACAGAAGGAGAGAAATTGCATGTGTCAATCACCCAGGAAGGCCACAGACCAGCCTCCAGTCGCCCGGCGTGGAAGACTGGAGGGCCTGGGGGTGTGCCCCGCCTGTTCTGAGACAAATGGAGACACCAGCTGGCCTTTGGCCCCAGACCCCGGGACACTGTCTGGCGCTGGTTCTCTCTGTCAAGGAGGGAGACAGACAGTCTTGGTCTTCCTGCTGGTGAGAGTGACAGCCTCGGGGCACCAAGGAGGGGCGCAGCCTCTGGCCTCCCCGCCCCTGGCCGGTCTCACGGCCACTCTTCATCCAGCATCAGAGAAGGCCCTCTGGCGTCCTTGGAATTAACAGGAGATAGGGGTTCAGACTCCAACAGCCCTCGCCCCCCGTGCCATACCTCCGAGAAAATGCACATGGTCACTCTGGACCTTGGCTTTGTACCCCTTACCGTGGAAGTGAGTCCCTCCAGCTTCTGGACACAGATGGGTTAAGCAGCCCACTCCAGCTCCCACAACTAGAGGCAGAACCTGGGCTCAAAGCCACAGTCTGGCTGCCGAAGCTTAACGCCCACCCCGTAGAGTAGGGTCCCCAGTCCCCAGGATCTAACGCCTAATGATCCGAGGTGAAGCTGATGTAATATAATACTAGAAATAAAGTGCATGATAAATGTAATGCACTTGAATCACCCCCCAAACCGTCCCCCCAAAAAAACCATCTCCCATCCTCGAGTCCATGGAAAAATTGTCTCTCACAAAACCGGTCTCTGGTTCCATAAAGGCTGGGGGCCGCTGCCGTAGAGGTTGCTGCCCGGCCCAGCACCAGGCTCTCAGCGGGGACGCGTCCACGCCTGTCATCCCCAGTGGAGCCCTCGGTGCCATCACCTGGTGTGAGACTGTGAGCTGCTCAGCTCCCCGAACCTGCCACCCGGGGCTCAACTGCGTGTGTACCAAGCCCCAGGCGCCAGCCCTCAGCTCACTCTGAAAAGAGTTACCACCTGCCCGCCCTGCACCGGGCCTTGTGTTGATCGACAAGAATAAATAGAATGGCCTTCGTCCACTTGCAGCTCAAATAAGTGACTCCCCTCCATGTGCCAGGGCCTGCGCTGCCCTCCGGCATCCTCAGTGAATGGGGTAGCGGGGAAGGCTTTGGGTATTGCTGTTGTTGTTTAGTCGCTAAGTAATGCCTGACTCTTTGCAACCCCATGGACTATAGCCCACCAGGTTCCTCTGTCCATGGAATTCTCCATGCAGGAATACCGGAGTGGGTTGCATTTCCTCCTCCAGGGGATCTTCCCGACCCAGTGATCAGACACGTGTCTCTTATGTCTCCTGCATTGGCAGGCAGATTCTTTACTGCTGAGCTACCTTGGAAACCCAAGGCAATGGATATCACTGGGGGTTAAATGTGCTGAAAGGAGTGGTATTTTGAGCCAGGTGCAGGGTGGGGCTCCCACCACCAATAATAGTAACAACAACAATACCAACACCAGTAGAACAGTCAATATATCCTCTGTGCCAGGCATTGCTCTCAATGCTCCAAAGCCTTGTGACTAAATCCTCACAATTCTCTGATAGAACAGCTCTTTTTGATCCCATTTTTACAGGTGAATGAACTGGGACCAGAGGCTAGGTTACTTGCCCGAGGTGTCACAGGTCATAGAAGGTGGTGCAGAAGCTCTAGCCTGGGACTCTGGCCCCAGGAACAGGCTGGTAACCATTTGGCTCACTCTGTGGTGTGCCCTCCCCACAAAGAGGAAACACTGTTGGGTTGAACTGTCAGGACTGGCTGGGAGGGTGGAGTGGTCTGCCAGCATTGAGGCCGAGAGAATGATTGGACACCCTCCCTGCACTCCAGCTGGACGGACTGTGTCCAGACTGGCTGCAGCCGCAGGTCCCAGCCCCTGAGGTGGTTCCCATGTAATGTCTGAGGCCAGATGAGCAGGAAGTGATAGGAATCAGCTGTAAGGCGTATCTTCCTCTCTGAGTGGTGATTCAGTACTGATGGGGCTGGGCTGCCCTATGGGCAGGGGGCTGCAGAAATCCTGGTGGGAGCATCACTGGGTGGTGGATCTGTGGGAGAGGAAGGGGGGAGCGGCCAGCCTCTGTGGCCAGCTAATGGCTGACAAGGACCCTCCTCGGCTCTCCCAGGGCAGATGGGCTCACAGGTGGGAGCTGCAATGACAGACCGCCTGAACCATGTGGGACCTTGGGGTCAAAGGCTAGGAAAACTGTCGCTCAGAGAGGGGACAGCACTCCCTGGAATTGGGACCAAGATTTCCTCTGATGAAGACACTGCTGTCAAAGAGAGGGCTGGATGCAGACTGGCGTATTTAACTGTCTGATCCACTTAAAACCCGGTGAGGCTGGGAGCGCCCCGGAGACAGACAGGGGTCAGCGGGTCATCAGGATGCTGCCAGAATCTCAGGCAGCAATTCAGGAGGCTGCCGCGATGCTCTTTGGGGGAACGGCCTCACATCTCTTTCTCAAGGGAACACGTTCCTCCTCCCAAAGCCCACCTTCAGGCGGCACCCCTGAAAACTGACCAGCAAGCACAGCATCAGAGCCAGGGAATAAAGCGTACAGGCGTTGGGGTGGGGGGCCATGGGGCAGGGGGTGGTCTCCCCTCCTTGCTGCCCAGAAAACCAGGGGGGCTGCTTCCCTCAAGCTGACTCCTGGAGCTCAGTCCAGCAGTGATGAGTCCAGGGTCATGTGTCTGGTGGATGCAGAACCACTGCCTGAGGCTGGGGCGAGGACGATGTGCCAGACGAGGGATGTGTCTGGATACAGAGATCCAGCATGCGGGGAGGTTTCGGTGTGGACAGCAGCAGCTGGCCGTGTTCCTGAAGCTCATCCTGAGTCCCACTCCCTGCTGTCCTCCCGGATCACGACTCTCCATCTTCACCAACAGCTCTTGAAGACCAGACCCCCTTCAACCCCTCCGCTCCCTCCCCAAAGCAAGCAGAGGGAAACATTCTAGAAATGAAGCTCGACCACCCTCCATCCAGAGGTTCTGTGTCCCCAGGGAAGGGCTTCAGAAGGTGTGTCTAGTACGATGTCTGACTGCTATTGGTGACGAGGAGTCTGCTGACAGAGTGAAAGAAGCCAGAAGCTCCTGGGCTGTTCACAGAGCACCCCCGCCCCGGCACCCCTAGAGCAGGAACAGGTGCTCCTGGTGTCCCCCTCCATGTGGGACTGGAGAGCCATAGGAGGCAGGCACTTGTCAGGTGTGACTTCCAAGGAAACCTAGGCTCCCCCACAGGGTCAAGTGACTTCCTCTCCCCAAGCCTCAGTTTCCCCACATGCACAGTGACGATGGTTTGATCACCCCGGGGGCATCACTGGGCCAGATGTGGAAACCACTCCACACTCGGCCTGGGGCAGTGGCCATTCGGTAGTTGGTAATGATGCTAATGATGGTGACGGTTCCCATGATTTGCTGCTACTATTGATTTTGGACGATGATGAAGATTACTTAACGTCTTCATCCATCACTCCTCTGCCTCAGAGATCCTGCTTCTCTCTCAATGAAGACAAAGACATCTAATACGGTCCAGGAGACCTGCTACTGTCTGAGTCCTGCTTGTATCTCAGCCCTAACTTGATAAGCCCTGTTTTTTATTTTCCTCTCTCATTCCCCCTCCCTCCCTCTCTCACTAGGGGGCTTGGTGACTTGCCATCCTGCCAAATGTCACCAAGACCTTCTCCTATACCCTAAGCTGTGAGATTTTTTGGCCCTCTCACTGGTTCTCTCATTAATTTCTCACTCTCTTACTCATTCAAAGGTAATTTATCTACTGCCAACTCTGTGCCAGGCATTGTAAAAACTGAAGTGCCTGAAATTCCAGCCACAAATGGGATATCAGCGTGTAGTCCATCATCCATCCATGCCTGCTTGTCAGCAAGCTCAGTTTACAAAGAAATGTCAGGGGAGTAAGATGGGATAGAAGGTCATGGACCCCAGAGACCCAAGTGGCTGTCCACACCTGTTTAATCACAATAATAGGAATATGGGCACTTCCAGAAACACCTACCTCCAGCACACACACACGCACACACACATACACACACACACATATGTCCTAGCAGAAGATCCAAATCAAATTATAAAATAGGGCTTAAGTACAGGAAAGGGGGTGTCCTCACTGAGCCCCACATGGAATTCAGAGTCTGCTTTCTGCGGGATTTACTGAGAGGTGGGTGGATCCCCAGCCCACTGTTTACTTGTGTGTGAGGAAGAGAGACTATGAAAAGAAATATTTTTTCTGATATTCTCAAGAAGGAAGACAACACAGACAGGACAGAGAGCAATTTTTCTTGGTGTGGATCTTGGGATGATAAAGAATTGCAGAGAAAACAGCTTCAGACAAATGAAGGAGCAGCTTTCATGAGACACTGTGAAATTTGGGGTTCAGGTGCCATGGTTTGGGGGCCCAGTTGGTGAAAAAGAGTTGGTCTTATCTCTTCTACAGAGAAAACTATGTTGCTTCAGCTGGTGAGCCTCAAAAGCACCTGGAGAGTTTTGTAACTTCAGGTTCTAGAAGTCAGGGATGCCTTCCTAGAGGAGGTGAATAGAACTTAGATGAGCATATGTGCATGCGTGCTAAAGTCACTTCAGTCACATCCAGTTCTTTGCGACTGCATGGGCTATAGCAGAATTTTCCAGGCAAGAATACTGGGGTGGGTTGCCACACTCTTCTCCAGGGGATCTTCCTGACCCAGGGATCAAACCTGTGTCTCTTTTGTCCCCTGCTTTAGGCAGGTTCTTTACTGCAAGTGCCATCTGGGAAGCCCTAGATGAGTGTGTGGTATGGGGTAAAGGTGTGTCAGAAAGCCCCTCCTGCTTCTGACATCCCAGTACCTCAAATCTAAGGATGCAGCAAGTGAAACAAAGTGGAGATGGGTGAGGAAGATTATCTTTAAGGGGCTCTTGGGTGCTGGTGGTGGGTGCTGGTCTACAAATCCGAACCAGGGCGCCTCATCTTCCCAGAGCACCTACAACAAGAACTGGAGGCTCACACAACCCCACAGGCCACAGCAAGAGCTGCCACCCCGCTGACTGGCCCCTTCCCAACCCAGAGGTCCCACGAGCCACACACCTAGGAGCTGTGAGGGCTGAATAATCCCAGAAGATATTCGCCAAGGGTAACACCCACACAACATCCCTGCCAGAACCCAGCCCCCCGGCCCCATCCCTGCCGGAGCTCACCACTGAGCCCAGCATCCAAGCTCTCCGCAGCACCAATTTCTCTGGGCTCCATGGTTTCCCGAGAAGGGATAATAAATGTGTTCAGAAGTGTGGGGTGATTTATTAAAGTGCATTGTATTGCAATGGTTTTACAAGAAGATTAATTTTTAATAAAGAAACCTATTACCTCACTCTTTGAGGACCTTCACACACCTAAGAAAAATGATCCTCTCTGCCTCTGTGGAGGTTGCTCTGATTTCTTTCCTGGAACACAGTCCACTTTGCTCTCTCCCTCAAGAGACGAAGATGGACTTGCTGAGTGGGGTCCAGACAGAACCCGGGCCTCTCCTTGGTCCATTAGCGACCGATTGCCCATTTTTCAGGCTTTTTTCTTATCCACACTGGCTTGGCTTTCTGGTCTCAGGGCTGCCCCCTCTCTCATCATGAGAAGCAGTGCAGAACAGATGAAGGGCCAGACTCTCAATCCCCAAGGCCCAGGCCAGCTGCTGACCACTGAGACCTCCAAGCTGGGGCTTGACAGATGGAAGGGAATTTAAAGGAGACCCACGTGTGATTAAGACATCAGAATGCGAGTCGGGAATAAAGCTAGGAAGGACTAAGCAGCTTCACACACAAATGGACCAGATGAGAGGCTTCAAAACACCACACTCCACCATTCACAACCTCTGTGACCTTGAGCAAGTCACACGACCTCTGAGCCTGAATTTCCCCATCTGAGAAATGGGGGGAGGATTCAACGAACTGAAACAAGTGAAATCTCTATGTAGGACTTATTTTTGTTGTTACTGTCATTGCTGTTGATATTACTGAAAGGAGAGAAAAGGCTGGGGAGGCTGAATGCAGGGTGGGGGGTGATCTTTGCATAAACTGAAGGCCTTTTAGGGAATAAAATTCCTTCTTCTCTCCTTCCATAGGAATAGCATACAAGGAAACGGGGGTACAATTTGCCAAAGAGGCTTTAGACAAAGCCAAGAAAGAAGGGTCATGAACGTGGTCCAGGCGGATGTGGGCCTGATAGTCCAATTCAGGCAACTGAGGTTCTCTGGGGGATTTTAAACCGAGGAAAGTGCCCTCTGGCAAGAGTAATTATGACAGGTTACTTCAAGACAGAGGGTTAGTATTATTATTGTTGTTATCGTTGTTGTTGTTATTGTTGTTTTTTAAGCCACATCATTAAAAAAACCAGTTGAGAACCTACCACGTGCTGGGATTTCATCTACAGTAATTCCAGGGCTCCAACCCAAACATACATACATTTAATTACACATAAAGGACTTTGTACTGAGCTTAGGGTTGGAACATATCACTAAAATTCCCAATAATACTTGACCCTCATGATAAAATACCAATAGTAGCTAACATATATTCAGTACTTTATCTGTGCCAGACACCATACTAAGCACTTGATATATTAGCTCATTTAATTCTCAGAATAACTCCATAATGTGAGGAAACTGTTTGCAAAACACATATCTGATGAGGGATCACTATTATATAAAGAACTTAAAACTCAATAATAAGACTTGCCCATTCTGGTATTTAATATAAATGGAATTCAGTGATATGTGGCCTTTTGAGTCTGGTTTCTTTCAGTGAGCAAAATGGCATTCACATTTCATTGACATTGTTGAGGGCTTCCCTGGTGGCTCAGCAGTAAAGAATCCACCTGCAATGCAGGAGAAGCAGGTTCGATCCTGGGTCGGGAAGATCCTCCAGAGGAGGGCATGGCAACCCACTCCTGCATTCTTGCCTGGAGAATCCCATGAACAGAGGAGCCTGGTGAGCTACAGTCCAGGGGTTCACAGAGAGTCAGACATGACTGAGCGAGTAACAGCAGCAGCAGCCACATTGTAGCGTGTATCAGGGTTTCATTCCTGTTTATAAGTAATATTCCACTGGATGGATAGACATCACAGACAGAAACCAGATTAGTGGTTGCCCGGGGCTGTGGAGAGGAGTGAGTGGGGAGTGTCTGCTTAATGGGAATGGAGTTTCTGCTTGGGGTCTGGAACCACAGTGGTGAAAGTTGTGCAACACTGTAGAGGTACTTAGTACTACTGAACTGTAACACTTTAAAGTGGTTTAAATTGGCAGTGCGTGCACACATGCTCAGTCGCTTCAGTAATGTCCAACTCTTTGCCACCCCCATGGACCATAGCCCACCAGGCTCCCAGCTGAGGACAACCTGATTTTTCAGGGTTACCATCTTTTGCAAACACATTCATAACTCAGAGGGGAGGTACAGAGCTGAGATTAAGTACTAAAGGCTGTTAACTATAAGGTTCCAGTCCCAAGGGGGATGGAAGTGTAGGTTTATTCTATGGAGATCTTGCTGTTGAGGTCTGATCGCACAGAAGGGAAAACAGCAGAGCCATGTAAGAGTTCTAGGCCTGGACTGGGGTCTGCTCCATGGCTGCATTCCAAGTTCATTCCAACTTCATTTAAAGATGCCATCACCAAATACAGTCACAGTCCAAGGTATTAAGGGTTTGGACTTCAACATTTGGATTTTGGTGGGGACGGGACTCAACTCATGACGCCCTGTGCGGATTCAGGTGTAGAACCGGCAAGACTGACAGGTGTTCAGGAGCCACAGCAAGGAAGGAGGAGGATCCTGAGAGAAAAGGACGGGGGAATCCCAGATGCGACATTCAAATAAGGTTCGTGGTGTGGACTATTCTCTATCGGCCGTGCTGTCTCGGGCAGACATGACTCCTGGAAACGCCAAGTGGTTCCAGCTGCTTGTTCCTCAATGCATGGCCCAGACCAGCAACACTGACCCTTCCCAGAGACTGTTAGAAATGCAGTCTCTGGCCCTACCCCAGACCTACTAAACCAGCCTGCAGAGTAACCAGATTCCTAGGTGATTCTTGCTGCGATGTAAGTCTGAGAAGCACTGATCTAGACTCTCAACTTCTTCCTGCCTCCCTCCTCCACAGAAGCCAGGATTTCCAGAACTGATTCCTGTTCAGAAGCCCCCTCCCCAACTTGGTTCCCTGTGGATACACTTGTGAGGCCACATATGCAATTAAGTTATAAAAAGACCCTAGGAAGTTCTTTTATCAAACTGGTTTGCACCCAATTGATTTCCTGGTTGTGCAACTGTGCCCAGTGATGAACCGTTTTAATAGGAAGTGAAATTAGCCCAGAAACCTGGCTCCATCTTCCTCAGCCAGGCTGCCTTCAGAGATGAACCCTGGAGGAGCCAGCTCACAAGAGGTCCTGGCCACTTGGCCTCCCGGGATGCTGGGAAGTGATGAAGGAAATGCTGGGAGAGGTGCTGAAATGGCTCGAGCTCTAAACTGAGAATCAGCGGAGGAGATGCAATGCAGGTGCCCCAGCCCAGTGAAGGGAAAGGAGGGACCTGCCGGAACCGTCCCAAGGCCCACGGCCCTGATGGAGGTCGGGTCAGTCACTGCACTTCCTAAGAGAGAAAGGAGGCTCAGAGAAGTTAAGCAATGGTGCCCTTATCACACAGCAAATGAACAGAGGAGCCAGAATTTGAACCCAGATGTCTGCTAACAGCAGCCGACTGCCGAGCCTCACACGAGGTGAGGATCAGTTACTGTGCCGGGGTTGTCAAGGCAACGTTCGTTTCTGCCTGAGGTCTCGCAAAGACGTTTTTCTATCAGGTTGTTCCATCTTATCCTAGGGGTCCTGCCCCTCTGGCTGGAAACGCTGAGTGTTTGGGAAAGTGGCTCCAAGAGGCTTAGAAGAGTCTTTGGGAAGATCAGTGGGCTAAGGAGTAAGAAGGGCCCCCCCAGGGTGTCAGCTCCAGGAGGGCTGCGCCAGGCAGAGGGCATCATCCGTCCAGCCGACAGCCGCCTCCGCTAATTAGGGAAGCTTATCCCAGGGCATCACGGGGTGTGTTTAGCTTTCAGATCCCGTCTCTCCCAGTGACTACAGTCCCTGGCAAGGACCCGATTTCCTAATGAGATGTGGACAGCTTCTTTCACCCTCAGGGCCTGATTTTAACCCGGGAAAGAAAAGCACGCCGGCCACCTGTTGGCGTCCCTCCGATGGCCATGGACGAATGAGAGGAAGTGAGAGAAGGTGAGACACTGGTGGAGGAGGGCCTCTAGCAAAGCCGCGGGGACCATTCTATCTCCCTAAGCCTTGATGTCGAATGGAAATAACAATACCGGCCACCCCCTCACCCCCAGGGGCATGTCAGTGCCTTGCGCCCACGGTGCACTGACTCACGGAGAGTCAGCTGTGCTGGTGTGTGTGCTGGAGGCACTCATCTGTCCCCTCAAGGCCACCCTACTTGCTCTGTGCCTGGGAAGGTTCACCTTCATGGACTGTAGTGACGGATCCCCTTCTTCATGGGCGGAGGGAGACGGACGTCACAGGATAGCACAGATGGGAGCAAAGGGAGATGAGAGTGTCCTCCTGACTCCCTCTCTGCTGGAATGTGGGCTGACAGTGACCTCTCCTGAAGGTCACAGCCGTGTCAGGTAAAGTCTGGGTTCTAGGAACCCCCGTTCCCTTGGCCCCTTGAAGTCTGGGGAGGCGGTAACAGCCCCCCCCCAACTGTTGCTGGCTCCAGGGCACTGCCTCTTTGCCCATCTGCCTCTCTTCACCATGCCCTGTCTCATAAACAATACCCAGGTGGTTGGATGGCATCACTGACTCAATGGACATGAGTCTGAGCATCCGAGCAAACTCCAGGAGACGGTGAAGGACAGGGAAGCCTGGTGTGCTGCAGTCCATGGGGTCACAAAGAGTCGGACATGACTGAGCAACTCAACAACACAACAACAATCCTAAACTCTCTTCACTTCTCCCACGAGTGCACGTCATGTTTCTGCAGGGACCCTGACCCACACAGAATCTGAATTATTTGGCCCCTAACCTTCAAACATAATTATAAAGAATAGGTGTTACTAGCTTCCTATTGGAGATAAGAAAATTGAGGATTAGACCTCAAATCTGCATAAACAGCCCAAGGCCATACATTAGCTAATAGAATTGCCAACGTATGGAGTCTGGTCTACATCTGTGACCCATGAGTCAAAATGAGTAAGTGCTTATTGAATGGAGGAGGAAATGAATGACTGAATAAACCCATTCCACCCCGCCATCTCTAATCTAGGGTTTAAATCTAGCTGTGTTGCAGGACTTCAAGTGTGCTTCATCCACAGTTCACAAGAATCATTCCTCAGAGCCACCTGTAACCCTGGGGCTTCCCTGGTGGCTCAGTTGGTAAAGATTCCTCCTGCAATGCAGGAGACTGCCTGCAATACAGGAGACCCAGGTTTGATCCCTGGGTCAGGAAGCTCCCCCTGGAGAAGGAAGCAGCAACTCATTTCAGGATTCTTGCCTGGGAAAATCCCATGGACAGACGAGCCTTGTGGGCTACAGTCCACAGGGTTGCAAAGAGTCAGACACGACCAAGCAACTAAATCACCATCAACACCCTATAACACAGGTCTCCTCAAAGACCCTTGCCCCGTCTCCAGCTTTCAGGCCAACTTGATACTAGATCAGCTTCTTCTAAGATCACCATTTTTTTAAGAACTCAGTGTTCCCCAAACTGTATTTTTCCACCCCAGAGCCTCCAAGTCACAGCAACTCAACCCTCTGCACTTTATCTACAAAATTTTCCAAAATACTGCGATTTTAGTGGGACTATTAAAAATCTGTCAGAGAAATGCTGGTAATGGCAAAAACATTTCTCTGGGGCCGTCAATTCCCCCACATATCCATCAGCGCTGCCCTGCACGACAAGGAAGCCCTCATTTAGAATGTGTCAATTCTGATTATTAATGCGGGGAAAACACCTGCTAAGTATGTTTTTCTGGAGGTGAGCTTGGCAGGACACAAGGGCAGCAGCAGCCGGGGCTGCAGAGAGAACCCTGGTGCCCAGGGCCAGCTCTAGGAAAGGCCACCATGATTAATGAGAACTTGGCGATCACAGCACACATGGGGCAGGAGGGGGCGGGGCGGAGTGGGGAGAGTCGTCACAGCACGCAGATGGCAGTCTCCCCTGGATTGCACGGAATGCATTCCTGCTTGGGGTCCACAGCACCCTGACATGTTCATTAGTCCTCAGATTTATGAGCTCGTGAAGTGCCCTGGAAACTCCCTACAAAACAGTCCTCAGGGTTCAAACCTTATCAGTGAACAGAATAGCTGTGCTTCATTGTTTCACTAAAATGCTTTGACTTGATCACTACCACCATTAAACCAAGTGTAGGCACTCACTTGTGTACTGTTTCATTTGTCTGTCCATCCATCCATCTATCCATGCATTCATGTAGTAATGTTTGTTCTGCCTCTTTCTCTCTTACTTTCTCCATCCATCCATTCATCCAACTAACCATCCATCCATCTGTACATGAAAGTTTGTCCTGTCTCTCTTTCTTTCTCTCTCTCCCCCTCCCTCTCTCCATCTTCCCACCCAGCCAACAATCCAGTCACTAATTCATGAATTTATTTCTTCACTCAACAGGCACTAAATGAACCATTACTCAATTCCAGACAACATGGTAGTCACCAAGGATACCAAGATGAATCGGACATGGGTCCTTGACCTTAAGGAGCTCTCAGTCTAGAGGAGGAAACAGACATGAGTATGGGTAAAAGGCCCCAGGGAAGATGAAGATAGCAGCAGACCATTGGCAGTGCCGGGGCAGAACTGCCCAGGGGAAATCGCAGAGCTGGGTCTTGCAAGATGAGCAAGGAGAGTTGGACAAGTAGAGAAGAATGTGTGTTGGGTGAGTTGGGATGGCCAAGGCTGTTCTGGGCAGAGAGATCAGCATATACAAAGGCATGGAAGTTTGATCACTGGTGAGAATTAACAGGTGAGGCAGAAGACTGAGAAGGAAAAGAAGATGTTTTCTGATGCCTTGAAACACCTGAATGAAGCAACATAATCATGGTGAAACATGAAGTCCTGGAGAGGAAAAGCACATCCTTTTCAACTTGCCATATATCCCTTTCATATCTAATTGTTGTTGCTATTGTTTAGTTGTTAAGTTGTGTCTGACCCTTGGAAACCCCATGGACTATAGCCCACCAGGCTCCTCTGTCCATGGGATTTTCCAGGCAAGAATGCCATTTCCTTCTCCAGGGGATCTTCCTGACCTGATATACCACCTTAAATACAGGGGGAGCTTAATAACTATTTGTAGAATTCCATCATTTTATTAATTCAGCTCTGTTTCATCAAGTGTGTAATGAATGCCCATCAGGTATGCCCAGGGCAGAGGCACACAGGTGGGCACCTATTAACCCCAATACCTCAGGGCTAAGTACACAGTGCCTGGCACCTAGCAGATTCTCCATGACTATATGTTCAGTGAAAGAATGAATGTCAAGTGTCATGTATGTGTTTCATGGTCATGATATCATGTTAATGCTTCAGTTCAGTTCAGTTCAGTCGTTTAGTCGTGTCTGACTCTTTGTGACCCCATGGACTGCAGCACACCAGGCCTCCCTGTCCATCACCAACTCCCAGAGTTTACTCAACCTCATGTCCATCGAGACAGTGATACTATCCAACTATCTCGTCCTCTGTTGTTCCCTTCTCCTCCCACCATCAATCTTTCCCAGCATCAGGGTCTTTTCAAATGAGTCAGTTCTTCGCATGAGGTGGCCGAAGTATTGGAGTTTCAGCTTCAACATCAGCCCTTCCAATGAACATTCAGGACTGATTTCCTTTAGGAGGGACTGGTTGGATCTCCTTGCAGTCCAAGGGACTCTCCAGAGTCTTCTCCAACACCACAGTTCAAAAGCATCAATTCTTCAGTGCTCAGCTTTCTTCACAGTCTAACTCTCACATCCATACATGACCACTGGAAAAATCATAGCTTTGACTAGATGGACCTTTGTCAGCGAAGTAATGTCTCTGCTTTTTAATATGCTGTCTAGGTTGGTCATAACTTTTCTTACAAGGAGCAAGTCTTTTAATTTCATGGCTGCAGTCACCATCTGCAGTGATTTTGGAGCCCCCAAAATAAAATCTGTCTGTTTCCACTGTTTCCCCATCTATTTGCCATGAAATGATGGGACCAGATGCCATGATCTTAGTTTTCTGAATGTTGAGTTTTAAGCCAACTTTTTCACTCTCCTCTTTCACTTTCATCAAGAGGCTCTTTAGTTCTTCTTTGCTTTCTACTGCTTACTGCAACCTTACAAGGAAAATGGTATTGTTTTCAAAAGAGATGAGGAAACCAGAGCTGGGGGATGTTAAATAACTAGCTTAAGATTCCGCTGCCGGGACTGAGGAGAGCTGGGGTTGGAATTCAGGGGTGTTGTTTCCCAAGCACCCACTATTTCCGTGCTGCTCATCCAGTACCCCTCCCAAAGCCAGAAAGAGGAACATGACACAGGACAAAGGAATCCTCGGAGCTGTCAGGGAAGGACCAAGCCTGTAGCCAAAAGTGACGGGCAATTTGCTTGATGCCAAGGTGGCCAGGGAGGATTGTAGAAGGGAAATGAAAGTGGAGGAGGGTTGTTTTTTAGTGTGAGGAAATTGTGGCTGTATTCCCATCTCATCAAGTCCTGCTGTTAGCTGGGCCCTCATAAAAGAGAAACCCACATTGTCTAGCTCCAATTTAGCATCTGGGCATCCATGTGGGCCCAGACATGCTCTTCCTGGAAAGAATGATCTTAACCCTTTCTCTGCATGGATTAGCAAATAGCTCCATCAATAGTACTTCTGGCTTGAATTTATAGTGGCACAGGCTTGGAGGATGGAGGGGCCAAGTATCACTTTACCCTAGTGAGTCCTTCCTGGCTGCCTCCCCAGCTGGGAGATCTCTGAACACAAGGACCCCTGTCTTCTACATGTGTCTGATGCCCTACAGTTCAACCATTTTTTATAGAAGATGGAAACCAGCATCCAGTCACCCAAGCCAAACCCCGGCTTCCAATCAGAGGAGGCAAGACAGCTTCTCCACATCTAAAGCAGAAAGACTCCTTTAGCATCAAAAAGGGGGAAATAAAAGGGGAGAAAGGGCTTTCGAAGTCTTCTTGCCCTGCTCAGACTCAACAGCTCCAATTTGAAGAATTATTTTAGGCCTCCTTTTGATGGGGAGCTGAAAGGGCAAAGTTTGGGCTGCAAATAAAATTGAGCGTGCTGTGCAAAGGAGAGTCACACCACACCAGGAACATTTTAAGGAGCTTATATGCAGCTTCGAGGAGAGCTTATTACATCTCTGCTTCCTGGGAACTTGAGGATCAGATTTAATCTGTAAAGAGGCCCTGTCAAGGTCTCCTCCCCAGGCAAACAGAGCCTCCAGCAGACCCAGGCTGAATGGCGGTTCTCTCTCCAGCCTCGGCAGAAAAGCACACGCAGCCAGCCGTTGGGGAGACAGCGTCCAGCGTAACCACCCAGTCTCCTTTATGCTCCATTTCCCTACCTAATATACAGCTGTTCTGCATACGTAACTTCTATCGCCAGCAAAATTGAACGTCCTGATTCTTAATAACGCTGGGCAGTAATTTCATCACCCGGATCACTCTCTTCGCCTGTCAGCATAGAGGGGGGAAAAAAATTCCGTGTTGTTGGATAAACCCACCAGATGGTTCATCTCTATCAATTGCACATTACGCCTGCCGTTACATCTCACTCTGAGTAAATCTCGACTGTTTAGCGACCATCACGTCAGTATTTTTTTGCCTAGTTAGCCTTTCAACCTTATTCCCAAAGTAAGCAAACCACGCTCAATCCTCCCATGGACCTCGTTCCCGCGCCTGCATCCAGATGCATATGTCCTCAGCTCTGTGAGTCACTGCTCGGCGCCAGCTAAGTATATTACTGCCTCGAAAATTAACTTGCACACTGAGAATAATCACAGAAAAGAAATTTGTTTTCCTACAAGGTTGTTTTCCAGCTGTTTTAATGCAGACAATTTTACCCTGGAACCTAAATTGAAAAAAAAAAAAAAGAGAGAGAGAGACAGACAGAGAAAGAAGAGAGACTTTAAAATCTGCATAATTTGAAAGTGCTTAATGTAAATTAGATAGATCAGCCTAATTTTATTTCAGTACTTTTTAATTGCATTTATAATTAGCAAAATACATTAATGTGCTACACAGAAGGTCAGGATTTCTGGTAAAGGGATCTAATTAAAATGCCCCAGTGCATTTCTGTCACACATGCGCCCAGAGGCCTGCTTCCCTCCGCACTCCGGACCGGGGACTATTTTTTAACTCGTGTGCGTTTTCATCAAAACCGGAGATCCTGTGATCAGCCTTGTGTGGAACATCCCACTCTTAGGGACGCCCAGTGAGTCCATTCCAAGTCTAAAAGGCCAGATCCCATTTGTCCCCACGTGGCAAGGCAGTTTTCAACAGTAACTCATTTCCCTTGGAATTCCCTTTCCTCACTCTTTCGTCCATTCGAGCAGACGTCAGTCCGTGTTTTGTGTGGGGAAGGGTTGTAAAAGCAGCGAGCAGCCAACACCAACAGCGGTAGGAGGGCTTCTCTGCTTGGGCTCTCCTGTGGTCCTGTTTGCCTCTGAAGAGCACTCCCATTGAGGACAGAGGTTCTGGTCCGCATTCTCTATAATGACAGTGACGATGATGATGCAGTACCAATAGTAGTAGAACTGAGTTTTCTCTCCTCCAATTCCTCCCAAAGTCACCCTGAAACCAGTTATTATTAATACATCACTCTCAGGCCATTTTCCCTGATTCCACAAGCTGCTGACCCAGCAGACGGCCACTTTACTTGCTCTGTGGAGTTCTTGCCCTGCCCAGCGAAGGATCCCACTCTAGCTCCACCTGCAGCCTGGCCAGGGCTCCGCATATTGGGAGAGTGGTGTCTGCTCAGTGCCTCAGTTGTCTAACTCTTGGCGACCCCATGAACTGCAGCCTGCCAGGCTCCTCTGTCCATGGGATTCTCCAGGCAAGAATACAGCAGTAGGTTGCTATGCCCTCCTCCAGGGGATCTTACTGACCCAGGGACTGAACCCCCATATCTTGTAGCTCCTGTATTGGCAGGTGAATTCTTTACCCCTGAGCCACCTGGGAAGCCCTGGGAGTGTGCCAGTGAGGTCTAGTCCCAATACAAAGGCACGAGCTCGGCCTCCCCCACCCCCTGTCCAGCAGGTCCTGGTAGCAGGATGTCCCATCACAGCATGCTCTTAAGTTCCTTTCACCTTGTTCGCATCCTGTTATCACCGACACCATTACCCAGGAGAAAGGGGATGGGCTCTGGGATCAAGTTCCCCCTAGCACTTTGGCTAAGGCAAAGATGAGCACCACACCGTTGGACTCAGAGATCAGATCAGCCCGTGTGGCCTGTGGGGTTAATCTGGTTCTCCTGTTCTCAGAACATTTCCCACTTTTTCTGGAACAATCTGGTATATTCCACAGTTTCCTATATCTACTCTTCTTACTTAAACATGTCTCTCAGTGTATAGGTAGGATATGTATCTATGTTCTTGAGCTTACATATTTGTATAATTATATATATACCCACATGGGCTTCCCTGGTTAAAAAAAAAAAAAATCTACCTGCAATGCAGGAGATGTAGGGGATGCAGGTTCGATCCCTGGGTCAGGAAGATCCCCTAGAGGAGGCCATAGCAACCCACTACAGTATTCTAGCCTGGAGAATCCCATGGACAGAGGAATCCGGTGGGCTATAATCCATGCGGTTGCAAAGAATCAGACACAACTAAAGCGACTGAGCACAAGCACATATACGCATACACACACACACATATATGTGTGTGTGTATATATATAACAGATACATATTTAATACAAGAAATGAAACAGGCATATACATCTTTGAAGAAATGCATATTCATTTTCTGAGGACAGATGTATATTTAGTACATGAAACAGAACACCCAGATATAGCAATCCTCCCCCACTTATTTTTTTAATTAATTAAAGAAATTAAACACTCCACATTATATTCTGGGAACTAACATTTGTTGCATATGTAGATGTACTAAGAGCTTACACAAAGAGCTATATATTTTTATCCTTCAATTTTTTTCAATGATCCTATCTACATCCCAATGGGATAGTTTTGAGAAACCTCCCTTTTGCAGAGAAGCTGAGGTTCAGAGAGGCTACCCGAAATTCTCACAAAGCTGGTCCCAAAGCCAGGCCTGTGTGACCCAGACAATGGTCCACACCTCCAGGCCACACTCACACTGACCGTGAAGGAGTGTATGCAGTGACCGCACAGAGCACATACCCACGGGGAACCTCACAGCTCAGACCCCTTGGGCATAATTGTTGAACATACAAGGGAACATATAAGGTTTTCCTTCTGATCCCATTGGGAAAAACAGAACATTTGACAAACTTAAGGAAATAAACCTGGTGGAAGAGCCGACTCATTGGAAAAGACCCTGATGATGGGAGGGATTGAGGGCAAGAGGAGAAGGGGACGACTGAGGATGAGATGGCTGGATGGCATCACCGACTTGATAGACGTGCATTTGAGCAAACTCCGGGAGATAGTGTTCAGTTCAGTTCAGTTCAGTCACTCAGTGGTGTCCAACGCTTTGCGACCCCATGGACTGCAACACGGCCGGCCTCCCTGTCCATCACCAACTCCTGGAGTTTACTCAAACTCATGTCCATTGAGTTGGTGATGCCATCCAACCATCTCATCCTCTGTCGTCCATTTTCCTCCAACCTTGAATCTTTCCCAGCATCAGGGTCTTTTTCAATGAGTCAGTTCTTTGCATCAGGTGGCCAAAGTATTGGAGTTTCAGCCTCAGCATCAGTCATTCCAGTGAATATTCAGAACTGATTTCCTTTAGGATGGATCTCCTTGCAGTCTAAGGGACTCTCAAGAGTCTTCTCCAACACCACAGTTCAAAAGCATCAATTCTTGGGCAATCAGCTTTCTTTATAGTCCAACTCTCACCTCCATACAAAACTACTGGAAAAACCATAGCCTTGATTAGATGGACCTTTGTTGGCAAAGTAATGTCTCTGCTTTTTAATATGCTATCTAGGTTGGTCGTATCTTTTCTTCCAAGCAGCAAGCGTCTTTTAATTTCATGGCTGCAGGCATAACCTACAGTGATTTTGGAGCCCCCCAAAATAAAATATGTCACTGTTTCCACTGTCCCCCCATCTATTTGCCATGAAGTGATGAGACTGGATGCCATGATCTTCGTTTTCTGAATGTTGAGTTTTAAGCCAACTTTTTCACTCTCCTCTTTCACTTTCATCAAGAGGCTCTTTAGTTCTTCTTCGCTTTCTGCCATAAGGGTGCTGTCATCTGCATATCTGAGGTTATTGATATTTCTCCTAGCAATCTTGATTCTAGCTTGTGCTTTATCCAGCCCAGCGTTTCTCATGATGTACTCTGCATATAAGTTAAATAAGCAGGGTGACAATGTACTTGATGTGCTCCTTTCCCTATTTGGAACCAGTCTGTTGTTCCATGTCCAGTTCTAACTGTTCCTTCCTGACCTGCATACAGATTTTTCAAGAGGCAGGTCAGGTGGTCTGGTATTTCCATCTCTTTCAGAATTTTCCAGTTTATTGTGATCCACACAGTCAAAGGCTTTGGCATAGTCAATAAAGCAGAAATAGATGATTTTCTGGGAAAAAAACATCATTTTTGATGATCCAACAGATGTTGGCAATTTGATCTCTGGTTACTCTGCCTTTTCGAAAACCAGCTTGAATATATGTAAGTTTGCAGTTCATGTACTGTTGAAGCCTGGCTTGGAGAATTTTGAGCATAACTTTATTAGTGTGTGAGATGAGTGCAATTGCTCAGTAGTTTGAGCATTCTTTGACATTGCCTTTCTTTGGGATTGGAATGAAAACTGACCTTTTCCAGTCCTGTGGCCACTGCTGTGTTTTCCATATTCCTGGCATATTGAGTGCAGCACTTTCACAGCATCATCTTTTAGGATTTGAAATAGCTCAACTGGAATTCCATCACCTCCACTAGCTTTGTTCATAGTGGTGCTCCCTAAGGCCCACTTGACTTCGCATTCCAGGATGTCTGGCTCTAGGTGAGTGATCACACCATCATGGTTATCTGGGTCAGGAAGATCTTTTTTGTATAGTTCTTTTCTGTATTCTTGCCACTTCTTCTTAATACCTTCTTCTTCTGTTAGGTCCATACCATTTCTGTCCTTTATTGTGCCCATCTTTGCATGAAATGTTCCCTTGGTATCTCTAGTTTTCTTGAAGAGATCTCTAGTGTTTCCCATTCTGTTGTTTTCCTCAATTTCTTTGCACTGATCACTGAGGAAGACTTTATTATCTCTCCTTGCTATTCTTTGGAACTCTGCATTCAAATTGGTATATCTTTCCTTTTCTCCTTTGCCTTTTGCTTCTTTTCTTTTCTCAGCGATTTGTTAAGACCTCCTCAGACAACCATTTTGCCTTTTTGCATTTCTTTTTCTTGGGGATGGTCTTGATCACTGCCTCCTGTACAATGTCACAAACCTCCTTCCATAGTTCTTCAGGCACTCTGCCTATCAGATATAGTCCCTTGAATCTGTTTCTCACTTCTACTGTATAATTGTAAGGGATTTGATTTAGGTCATACCTAAAGGAGATCAGTCCTGGGTGTTCATTGATAGGACTGATGTTGAAGCTGAAACTCCAGTACTTTGGCCACCTGATGTGAATAGCTGACTCATTTGAAAAGACCCTGATGCTGGGAAAGGTTGAGGGCAGGAGGAGAAGGGGACAACAGAGGATGAGATGGTTGGATGGCATCACCGACTCAACGGACATGAGTTTGGGTGTACTCTGGGAGTTGGTGATGGACAGGGAGGCCTGGTGTGCTGCGGTTCATGGGGTCGCAAAAGAGTTGGACACAACTGAGCAACTGAACTGAACTGAACTGATACCTGAATGGTCTGGTGGTTTTCCATACTTCCTTCAAATTAAGTCTGAGTTTGGCAATACCGACTTCATAATCTGAGCTATAGTCAGCTCCCAGTCTTGTTTTTGCTGACTTCTCCATCTTTGGCTGCAAAGAATATAATCAATCTGATTTCCATGTTGACTGTCTGGTGATGTCCATGTGTAGATCTTCCCTTGCATTATTGGAAGAGGGTGTTTGCTATGACCAGTGTGTTCTCTTGGCAAAACTCTATTAGCCTTTGCCCTGCTTCATTCTGTACCCCAAGGCCAAATTTGCCTGTTACTCCAGGTATTTCTTGACTTCCTACTTTTGCATTCGAGTCCCCTATAGTGAAAAGGACATCTTTTTTAGGTGTTAGTTCCAGAAGGTCCTGTAGGTCTTCATAGAACCGTTCAACTTCTTCTTAAGCATTACTGGTCAGGGCATAGGCATGGATTACTGTGACATTGAATGGTTTGCTAATGGGAGATGGTGAAGGACAGGGAGACCTGGCATGCTGCAGTCCATGGCGTTGCAAAGAGTCAGACACAACTGAGCTACTGAACAACAAGTAAATAAACAGAATAGACATCTGAAGAAGAGATACGTGATCCATGTACATTTCGTGGAGAAAAGCATAAAGGTGAGTAATTAGAGCACAACACGCAGTTTCCAATTCTTGTTGCTCTGATAAGAACCCAGCAGAGATGCTATCCTGTGACGCTGAGCTATATAAAGCCCCCCACTGCCAGCTTGTTCAAGCCCCCACGCCTCTGCCTCTGCCGTGCCAGCGCCCAGGAAGCCCCGCACCTCCCTGGTCCACCTGGGGAACAAATCCTCTCATCCTTTGCAACCGAACCCAAATATCTCGTTCTCATCAAAGCCTTCTCTGACCCTTGCTGGTATATATGTGGCACACAGCAGGGATAAACCAACTCTGCTTGGAGGGTCAGATGAGTCATAATTTATTGTTTGAATTCTCCAAAGGGAAAATCTGTCTTATTTATCCTACTACTAATGGGAACTAACATCATAGCAACATCTATGTGCAGGAACTACAATAAATGAGTCACACACAACATTTCCATGACTTCTCATGGCAACCCTACTTGTCACATTTATCCCTGTTTTTCAGGTAAGGAAATGGAGATTCAGAGTGGTTAAGTAACATGTCCAAAGTCACACAGCTATGAAGCGCTAACAGCAGTGTTCAAAGCCAGGCTGTCTTCTTCACTATAGACTCCCAGGGCCTAGCACACAATAGATGCACAGTAAAGGCTATTTGAGGGAACAAATGGTGCGTATTTACTGGAAGCCTCCCTTCCGTGTCATATCCAATTACTTTCAAGCAGATGGAGTGAGGACACCTTTCAAGCCCTTGTCCTGCTTGTCCTAAGGCCTCATGACTTACCTCGAAGTCAATATTTCATTATGAGCCCATCATGCAGGTCAGTGTAATAATTAATGACTATCTGCTGGTGTGACTGCTTATCGTATTTTAGCTTAATTCCAATAAAATCTAAATGGCCTATTAATTTTCCTAATAAATTTAGATATGGCCTCTGACCGCAATCTGGCTTTGATTAGCTAACAAAATATTTGAAGATGGGCCAAGCTGGCTCTTTCAAATATTTCAAGCAAATAACACTTAACTGGATTTAGGATTCTCTGCGTCAAGCTTATGGCTGTGCTCAGCAGTGAATAAGGCAAGAGGACAGCTTCATAATTGGTCCCCAGCTCCCCAGAGTCAAGCTGCCCTGGGGAGCAAGCCATCTAGATCAAGGTTTGGAAGCCAAATGTGACCAGGACAACACAAATATGTCCTTGGTTACAGGAAAGAAAGGGATGGAGCAGCAGGTGAGTAACTTCTCAGGAGCACCCACAGGAGGGTCCCACACACAGGATGCACCTTTCTGAGACTGCCTGCCCCAGAGATGTTCTGAAATGCTCCACCACTGATGAGAACCCAACATATGGCTTATACCTCCAGAGACCCAAAAGGAAATCAGGAGAGGTGGGAAATGAGAATGTTCTTCCACAGGCTCATTGCGGGATGGGTTCCTCTTACTCTTCAGGTCTCACTGTAAGTGTCAAGCTGCAAGGTGCCCGCCAACCCCACCTCCCTCATAAAAGGGACCCCTCATCCCCCTCAATCAGTTATCACAAAGCCCTGTTCAGTTTTCTTTATAGCACTTATTATTAGACGCTGCAATCTTTCATAGGAATTTTATGTATGTGTTTGTCTTTTGCACCCCACCCTAGCCCTTCAGTAGGACTTCAAGTCCAAAAGGGCAGAGAGCTTGCACAGTGCTTAATGCATAGTAGATGCTCAATACCTATTTGCTGGATGAGTAAATAATTGGTGAATGAATGATGATGGATTGAATAATGATGAGAGAGGGTCACACAGAGGTCAATCTGAAAGAAGAAGTAACAGAGACAGAGCCCTACCAGGTCCGGAGTCAGACAGAGCTGGGTCTGAATCGTGGCACTGCCTCTTGCTAGCTAGATGGCCATAATAAATTACTTAACCGCTCTGTGCCTCAGTTTCTTCATCTGTAAAATGGGGTCAATAGCAGTGCCTCCCTTGTAGACAGTATTCAATGTGTTGATATGTAAAACGCTCAGTACAGTAACTTGAGCACAATTAGCGCTCATGAAAGGTTAGCTGCTACTGCCATCCTTCGCCTATTCCTCCTCCTCCTCATCGACGTTAACATCGTAATCATCAAGATCATCATCCTCATCAACAGCAGCAATATCATCATCATCCTCCTCCTTCTCATCATCATCAATATCATCATCATCATCACCCTCATCAATATCCTCCTCCTCCTCCTCATTCTCATCACCCTCAGCCTCATCATTACCATCACCATCATCACCCCCGGGATGGGGTCTTCCCCTCTAGCCTTATTCTAGCTCATCTTCAAAACCCAATCTGCACAGCACCACTCCTCTAATACCCCATGATACTCTTTGAGGCCACTGATCTTATCCCATATTCTTCCACTGTCCCAGGACCTACAAGGAAAAGGACACCCAATCAACACAGACACTCACTCTCAGGCTGGACTGATCAACACAACCCCAATTCCTTATTCATGCCCTCATTCCTCTGACACATTTGCAGCACACATCCCCTGGAATCGACTGCATGGGGCTGCAGCTACTTCCCTCCCTATTGAAACCTTTGCATTTCAGGATGCAGCTCCAGATGTTGGTGGGTCTCTTGATGTTGGGGTTCACTGTTCCTGACCCCAACCTGTGAGTGATGATGGCCATCCACAACAGCTCAGCAAAGCCCAACCATGCCCTAACATAGAGATAGCTCTTAACCGTACAATGTGAGAGTTGAACTGCAGTACCCACCTATGACCATCTAGAATGCTTTGCTAAGCCTTGTGCAGGTGTGAAAGATCAAGTGCAGTGCCAAAGTCTGAAAACAGGGATTACTGATGCAAGTGGCGGGTACTGTCAGAGTTGTCACCAGTAGAATAAGAAGGCAACTAATTCATTAGAGAATGAGGGATATTGTGAGGCTCTAATGGGTCTGGGAGGCAATAAAAAGAAGTGGATGCTTTTCACTGGACACCAGCAGAAGGGGAGAGCAGAATCATGTCTCTTCCAGGATTAAAGTCAGATGTAATGGGCATGCATGATGGGGAAAACTGATCTACCTAGAAGGCCAGAGGAGCCTTCTTGAAGATGGTGAACTTGAGCTGAGACTTGCAAGAGAAATGGCCAGGGATCAGGAGGAAAAGAAGTCCAGGCTAAGGGAATAGCACACTGAAGACTACAAAGTAGAACAGATCTTAGTTCCTAACAGGAAGTGAGAAGCCCAGCATAACTGGGCACAGTCAGTGAGAAGGAGGGAGGAGAAAAGTAAAGTGGAAGCAGAATTGTGTCTTGACATTCACTGGTGTCTCCATTGTCCTGGGCCACTGTGACAAAAACACCATAGACTGTGGTTTAAAGAACATTTACTTCTCATTTAGTTCTGGAAGCTTGGAGGTCCAAATTCAAGATGCTGGCAGACCCGGCATCTGGTAAGGGTCTGAAGGCTTCCTGGTTTGCAGGTGGCTTGTTGCTGTGTCTTCACAAGGCTGTGGGGGTGGGGGGAGGGAGTGGGGAAGAAGGAAGGAAGAGAAGGAGGAAGTGTGGGGGGAATGCTTTGTCTCTTTTTCTTCTTATAAAGATATCCATTCCATCCGTGGGGCTCCATTCTCATGATCTTGTCTAAACCCAAAGGCCCCACCTCCTAATACCATCCCATCACAGAGATGAAGGTTTCAACACGCAACTTTGGGGGAGATTACACAAACATGCCATCCATAATGATGGGTAAGGTTTCCTGTTAGAGTTTCCTGTCCATTTCCAGTGAGTTGTAGAATAGCACAACAAGGTGGGGATAATTTTTCCTTTTCTCCAGGGGAAAACCTGAGATTGGACCACTTGAGTAGGCTGGCCCGGAGTCAACCCAGTGAGAGAGTGGGGGGAATTTGAAAAGGTGTTCTGGTTTGCATGTGATTCCTCCTCTCACCTCAAGAACCAGAGAGATGAGAATGGATACGTGTCCAGGAAACACACAGAGAGTGTGTGAACTGGGATCCCACGGAACGGGGTGAACTTCTATCTCACAGTGAGTCTCCATGACAGGACCACCGCCTCTTGGCTGCTGATATTTAAGACATGCCACCAGCCTCTGCTGAGATTTAATATTGGTTTAGCAGGCAGGAGCTAATTAAATGTTAATGTTCAGTCACTTGAAATTAACCATTAGGAATCTCAGCCTTATTTGTAAGTTTCTTAAGCCATCATTAATGTGTTCTGGCTGGTTCCCCCCTCGCCGGGCCTCCCGACTCCTCCAGCTGGATCCCCCATCCACAGGCAAACTCATTTCCCTCACCACATGCCTTAACACGTAGCATCTGACCTGCCCGACAGCCATACACCACTGAGCAGATCTAAAAGCCTGAACTCACACACACTCACGCTGGCATCAAGTTTCACCTTAGGTGAGTCTACCTATAATTCCATATGTAATGTGTTACAGATGACAAAGCACTTTCAGGAAAGTAATTGAATTTGGCCTCATAGTGAGATGAGGGCAATGACGATAATGATGTTGGAAGAAGAGGAGAAGGTGGAGAGGAAGGAGGTGAAGGCAAGGAGGGAAGGGAAGGAGAAGGAAGAGATAGGGGAAGAAGGACCGTCCTTCTAGTGTTTGACGTTTGTGTTGTCAGGCTCACAGTAACGCCACAAGGTCCACGGTGTGCTTTCTGACTGCTTTCATTTTACAGATACAGAAACCGAAGCCCAGAAAGACAAATGCATGTGCCCAAGACCACTCGTGGGACTGGATGTCAAGGCCGAGACTTGAAATGCTCATTCCTTTGACTACAAATGATCGTATAAATGAGACAAAGTCAACTTCAGAGAAGATGAGAGGTTTGATCAAGAACCCACAGTTTTACGATCTTACCCACAATATGAGGAAATAAAGTTCAGAGAAATTAAATGGCTCACTCAATGCCACAGCTTTGTATGAGGATCAGAGCTAGCATCCTAGATTCCAGTCTCCGAGGAACTTTTTGAGTGTGTGTGTGTGTACGTGTACACACAGGTTCAGGCTCCCTCCAAACCCAGAACACCCCCGGAACATCTCCCTGGTGAGAAGGTCTAGGACACTCCTAGCTTTGCAATTTGCTGAATTCCTGGTTGCATTTCAGCCCAGAGCACTGCTCTTGAATAGCTAATAGTGGACAGGTGGGAAAGACAGGGATGGAGGGAGGAGGGGGAACACCTCATCTCTTCCCAGAAAGTCCCTTCTGGGACTCCGTCAGCTCCAGGACCTTTCAACTGCAAGAAGCTTGTGCCTCTGTGCCTCTGCCCAACGTGCTGAATTGAAAATCAGGGTAAATCTGCACCAAGGGAAATGTCTAATCAAGGCTCAGGTTTGCATTTCCTTTTCAATGGCATGTTGACAAAACAAGAAAAGACAGAGACAGATATGATTAAGCTGACTTTGGGAGGCCAGCCAGCAAGAAGTGAGAGCAGTGGGGGCTGCCTATGACCAGCAAGGAATGGCCAGAGGGGACATTTAGCACAGAGGGCCACACCAGGGCTGGGACCCTGGCCCTTATGAGCTCTGCTCAGAAGATGAATCGCAAAGTTAGAGAAAACTGAGGTCAGCCCCATAGAAAGGGGTTGGTGGGGTACATAGCCAGAGGTTTATAAAACATGAGGTTTATAAGCTGTGGATGCAAAGAGCCGACTCATTGGAAAAGACCCTGATGCTGGGAAAAACTGAAGGCAGGAGGAGAAGGGGACGACAGAGGATGAGATGGCTGGATAGCATCACCAACTCAATGGACAGGAGTTTGAGCAAACTCTAGGAGATGGTGAAGGTCAAGGAAGCCTGGTGTGCTCCAGTCCATGGGATTGCAAAGAGTTGGATATGACTGACTGAACAACAATATTAAGCTGTGGAGCTATCTCTACAGTATTACACAGAGTTAGAACAGGAATAGTAACAGTGATGACCATTTACAAAGAAGCTGTTCCGTGACAGGATTACACACACAAAAAAACACCACTTCTTCAAAGATGGTTCTGTTCCATAATCTCTTTCACAGACCCTGAGACTGAGGTCCCAAGATGCTATATCACTTGTCTAAGATAACCAATTGTGAGGGAGTCAGAAACCATCTCTCCTGTATTGCTGGTTTCATAGGAGAGAAAACAGGTTCCATGAGGACAGAGCACTACCAAGGGCATCCTGAACATCCCTGGCATCCCGGGAGCCTCCAAGCCCCAGAGGAAACCCCAGGAGATCCAGATGATGTGCTCAGTCACCTTGCTGATTATCTTCAAAGTAACCATTTGGGCCACAGCAGCAATCATGATTTTTCCCTATCTCTTTATTTTCAAAGAGAACAAAGTCCCTTTAAGTGGAAATCAAGCAAAGGGTATTTAGGTGGGTCAAACATTTCATAGCGTGGTGGGATCACTTCCTTTTGAATACATGAGGACCAACCTCTGCTTTGGTTAAATTTTTCTACTCTGCAAAATGTAGTCTGGGGCCAGAGAGATCTGGCTTTGGATCACCTCTAATACCCACTGCTATGTGGCTGTTGGCAAGTCTTGTAACTTTGCTAAGCCTAACTGTTCTTGGAAATGGAAGAGTTAGCCCATCAGCCCACAAATCTTTGAAAGTCTGCAGTGTGTCAGGCATGTCGTAGGTGCTGAAAGGAGAGCCATGGAAAGACAGACCAAAATTCGGAGCTCTTGGCTGATATCTGAGTGGGGATAATAGGTAGTAATGAGCTTCCTGATGGCTTAACTGGTAAAGAATCCACCTGCAATGCAGAAGACACAGGAGATGCAGGTTTGATCCCTGGGCTGGGAATATGCCCTGGAGAAGGAAATGACAATCCTCTGCAGTATTCTTGCCTGAAAACTCCCAAGGACAGAGAAGTCTGACGGGCTACAGTCCAAAGGGTCACAGAGTCGAACATGACTGAGCAATTAAGCAGAGCACAATGACAAAAATATACAAGAGGACCCAGGCTGTAGGTTTGCTATGGGGATTCTAGATTCAGCATGTTAAGGTCTCAGAACAGTGACTTCTGGTGAGCCATCACACAACTGAGGATGTCTGTTAAAATAATGTAATTATGGGGAGCTCCCTAGTGGTCTAGCGGTCAGGACTTTGTACTTCCACTGCAGTGACCATGCATTCAATCCCTGGTCAGGGAACTAAGACCCCTGCTTCATGATGCAGTCAAAATAATCATAATAAATAATATAATTATGACTATCATTCTCCTGATCATTTTTTTAATCAGGTAGAACTACATAATTTTTAGGGCAATAGAGAATTTAAAAAGAAAAGTTTTCTATAGTGTGGTGAGCATGTAAGCACGAGTTTTGTTTTTTTTTCTTCCACTCTTTTCTAGATTCCAATATAGGTCATTGCAGAGTACTGAATAGAGGTCCCTGTGCTATACAGTTGGTCCTTATTAGTTGCCTATTTGATATATAGTAGTGTGTATATTGGAGAAGGCAATGGCACCCCACTCCAGTACTCTTGCCTGGAAAATCCCATGGATGGAGAAGCCTGGTAGGCTGCAGTCCATGGGGTCGTTAAGAGTCGGACACGACTGAGCGACTTCACTTTCAATTTTTACTTTCATGCGTTGGAGAAGGAAATTGCAACCCACTCCAGTGTTCTTGCCTGGAGAATCCCAGGGACAGAGGAGCCTAATGGGCTGCTGTCTATGGGGTCGCACAGAGTCGGACATGACTGAAGCAACTTAGCAGCAGCAGCAGCAGCAGTGTGTATATGTCAATCCCAATCTCCCAGTTTATCTCTCTCCTCCTCCTTCCAACCTTGGTACCATAGGTTTGTTTCCTGCATCTGTGACTCAAATTTCTGTTGAGGTTCCTTGTTAAGCACGAGCTTTTTCATGATCTAGCTGACTTGCCGTGTAAGGAATTAAAGAAAGGCCCAGCATCTACCTCCCACAAAGTAGCACAGGGGTGTAAGAGCAGCTGCAGAGAGAGTGGTGCAGCCTTCTGCCACTGCAGACAGGACGACGGCGATGCTCGGGTGTACCCCATGTGCCAGGCACCCAACACTCCCTTTCTACTTCCATTGTCACTGTAGCCCCCCGTGCAGTAGGCGCTTGGTCTTCCTTCTCTCAAGGAGGAGGATGAGACATGAAGAGGGTAGGAACTGTTTTCCGTGGTGGGACCAGGATGTGAACCCCAGCCCCTGACAACACCAATGGCTTTGTTCTTTTCCTTGCATATGTGTCATTTTTTTTTTTTAGCATTATGAGTCATTTTCTTTTCATGATCCTTTTTTTTTAAAAACTGACCTTGCCACTTCTGGAGGGGAAAGAGACAAAAATAAAGCTCTCCACATAGTCCCACCCTCCTCTGTAAGGTCTCTGCAACTCTGACATTGGAAAATGCAGAGACTTCTCCCGCTTACAAGCCTTGACCATATACCCCAGCTTACCCTTCTTCCTGAGAACACAGGTACCAGCATTTGTCAGCTCCCTTGCAGCTAGGCAGGGCCCTGTCACTGAGTTACAGTGGCGAGAGCATGAAGGGAAGGACTTTCCACTATGCCCAGGCCTGGTCAGTACAAATTCTCCAAGGGACCCTCACCCTATTTCCCCCGGGGGCCAGAAGGTGAAGACGGAAGAGCCACAGAGAGGTAGGAGCCGGGGTCCTAAGTAATTTCAGGGTTTGTCTGTTACAGCAGCACATGTCATATTAGCCAGCACTTCCCACTGAAAGACAGGTTCCTTTCCTTAAGGGTAAGACTCATGTCTCATTATATTCTATACTCTAGGCCCCCAGCAAGAGGCCTGGCACATAGTAAATTCAGGAAGGCTGGCCGGGGTGGTGGTGGTGGGGGTGCAGTTCTTAGGGGAAGAGGTTCTGAGATCAGGTCAGCCTGGGTCTGAGCACCAGCTCTGAAACTGTGAGCTGTGGGAGACTTTGGCGAAGATGAGTTAATCTCCCTGAGCTTCATCTTCTCATTGGTAAGAGAGTGAAACTAACTGTCAACACAGAGTCATGACAACATATAGCTGTGGATCTTTAGATATGATGGGGAAAAGTGCTTGTCATATAAAGGGCATGCAACAAGCCTGGGAAATCCCACGGTCGGAGGAGTTTGGCAGGCTACAGTCTATGTGGTCGCAAAGACTTGGGCATGACTGAGCAACTAGACAACAAAAAGCGCTTGGTAGCTGGTAAGATACTGCTGCTACTACTGATGAAACCGGTACTGTTAAATGCCCCACAGTAACAGCCTGAACATGACCTTGAATATACCCACATGTGCATGCACACACACACACACACCCACACACACACACACACACACACACACACACGCTCACTCACACAAAAAACATACAAATACACAGGCTTCTAAACTCCCTAAGGTGGCTTCCTCTTCTTCTAAATAACAATCATGGCTCTGTCCCTTTTTCACAAGCATTTGCCATCACCATTCAGAGCTTCTCCTTCTCCACTTCACCCTCCTCAATGCCGCTGGCTCCTTGAGTTCTTAGAAATTATAATTAATTCATACTCTGGACTCTCAGGATTATAAGGTATTATAGGATGGCAGAGCTAAGACAAATGCTTTAATTCACCAGCTGCCATGTATTTAATTAGAGATTCCGATGAATCCTTCTTACACAGATAGGCCTTCTTACTTCATGTTGCAGGAGAGAGGGAGAGAGAGTGGGGGAAGGATTTGTGCACAGGCCTCCAGGACTCTCAAACTTCTGGCCAGCATGGACAGCTTATCTGGCACCTTCGAATCAACTGGAAGGGGAGCAGTGCTGGCTGAGAGCCCTTGCTGGGTGTGCCGGCTGATGGAGATGTCTTTGAAGAAGCTTCTCGATTTCTGAGACACAGGAAAGCTCTCTATATGGGGGTGGGATGGGATGCATTTTTCCTCAGATCTGAACTTCTTCTGGAACCTCTTATAATTTTTTATTGTAATTTTGGAGGTGGGTGGCAGAAGAAAAAGGGTTTGACTTTCATTGACAGCATCATTCTCAGGATGGGTGGGGGGTGTGTGTGTGTGTGTGTCACACTTGCTGATGAAGCTGACAGCTTGGTAAATAAGTAGTATTAAAAAGAAAAGACATCACTTTGCCTACAAAGGTCCATATAGTTAAAGCTATGGTTTTTCCAGTAGTCACGTAAGGATGTGAGAGTTGGACCATAAAGAAGGCTGAACACTAAAGAATTGACGCTTTCAAATTGTGGTGCAAGGGAAGACCCTTAAGAGTCCCTTGGATTGCAAGGAGAACAAACCAGTCAATCCTATTCAACCCTGAATATTCATTGGAGGGACTGATGCTGAAGTCGAAGCTCCAACACCCTGGCCACTGGATGCAAAGAGCCAACTCATTGGAAAAGACTCTGATGCTGGGAAAGATTGAAGGCAAAAGAAGAAGGGGGCGGCAGAGGATGAGATGGTTAGGTAGCATCATTGACTCTATGGACATGAGTTTGAGCAAACTCTGGGAGATAGTGGGAGCCTTGCATGCTGCAGTCTATGGGATTGCAAAGAGGTGGACACAACTTAGTGACTGAACAGCAATAACAACCCACCACAAGCTCCAATAACCTTACTGTTCCACTGAGTGATTTAGACAGAGAATGATGTTGCATCTCCTAGGGCATAATTTCCTTGTGCAGAACGTTGTCAGGAAGTATCATTGGTCTTCCATCTAATTCACCATGAGAAACTTCTGTATGCACCAGAGAACACCTATGATGCTCATTAGAATCAGGTTCCCAAGGAGAAGAATCCCAGATAACTGTGTCCTTGGGGTATTCACATGTTCCCTTTTCTCGCAGTGGAGGGCCCTGTACAGTTATTACAAGGTCTCCTTCACAAAGGGAAATACCATCAGCCCTTCTTGTCTCATCCCACCTTTCTGACCCCTTCTCCCCCACCCCTCCTAGATGGGGCCAGACTCCCATTTCACACTGTCATCTCATTAAGAGTTGACATAAAGCTAGTCAGACGTGAAATAGGATGTGATGAGTAGGTGCAGCCAAGCGAGAGAGAAGCATCATTGAGGGTAAAGTCCAGGTTTGAGTCTCGGGCAAGGAGCAGGCTAGGGAGATTGAATTTCACCCTCAGGGCAAGATCTTTAGGGATATTCTGGAGAAATTACAGGCTCATCTATGGGGCCCTTCTATCCTCATGGGTGGAGAAGGGCCAAGGTAATGACAGTGGAAATGAAGAGAGGCAGGTTTATTCAAGAAATTGAAGACACTCTCCAGAGAACCCGAGAGTTTACAGGATCTAAGAAGTAAGAAGATTCTGGAGAGTCCCTTGGACAGCAAGGAAATCAAACCAGTCAATCCAAAAGGAAATCAACCCTGAATATTCACTGGAAGGACTGATGCCAAAGTTGAAGCTCCAGTAAATACTTTGGCCACCTGATGTGATGAGCCGACTCAAGGGAAAAGACCCTGATGCTGAGAAAGATTGAAGGCAGGAGGAGAAGGGGATGACAGAGGATGAGAAGGCTGGTTAGTATCACTGACCCAATGGATATGAATTTGAGGAAATTCCAGGAGATAATGAAGGACAGGGAAGCCTGGTGTGCTGCAGTCCATGGGGTCACAAGGAGTTGGACATGACTTAGTAATTAAGCAATAACAACAACAAGTAAGGGAGAAGCATCATCAAAGATGAGGGTCTGGGGGGAGGTGTGGGGGGCCATTAGCTGAGAAGGAAATCAGAAGGATGGACAACACACATCGAGGGCCACTGAATGTCCCATGTCTTTACCTCTTCTCCTGGGAATTTACCTTAGGAAGAATTTGGTACAAGACAAGAAGTGGTATGCCCTTAAGTACTTGTGACAACAGCATCTGTGAAATGTTGGCTGGTGCTGCTGCTGTTTGGTCACTAAGTCGTGTCTGACTTTCTGTGACCCCCACGGACTGTTTCCTGCCAGGATCCTCTGTCCATGGGATTTCCCAGGCAAGAATGCTGGAGTGGGTAGCCATTTCCTTCTCCAGGGGAACTTCCCGATCCAGGGATGGAATCACATCTCCTGCTTGGCAGGCAGATTCTCTACCTCTGAGCCACCTGGAAAGCCCCATGAAGAACTGGACAATGGCATAAATACCCAATAACAATAGCACTTACTATGTCCTGTCCCGGGCATTGTTCTGACTGTTCAACACAGGAGAACTGACTCAACTGTAACAACAACCCTACAAAGCCAGTCTCATTATGACCTCTTGGTTGATAAGCAACCAAGGCTTCAAGCCATGATTCGGACCTGGGGATTGGCCTCCCCAAAATGAACCTGGAAATACTATCACTGTCCTTGACAGGGAGAGGTTCTGGTACATTTGAGCACAACAGCAGGCTAGAATTTTAGACAACCACTAAACAATTATTAAGGTAATTCCACAGAAACAAGGGAAATGTGTCTGGTGTATCATTCAATAAAAAATCAGGGGAAATGGTGTGGAAAGTCTGAAAATAATTAACACGGGTGAGATCGGGGGGGAGAATTTACCAGGATGAAAACATGTGCTCCTCAGGTGATAGGATTAGGATGATTTATCTCATAAAATTTCCCCATATTATTGTCGATACCCACCTTTTATTTATGGGGGCTTTTATTTATGGGGACTTCCCTGGTGGCTCAGACAGTAAAGCGTCTGCCTGCAGTGTGGGAGACCCAGGTTCAATCCCTGGGTCAGGAAGATACCCTGGAGAAGGCAATGGCAATCCACTCCAGTACTCTTGCCTGGAAAATCCCATGGATGGAGGAGCCTGATAGGCTACAGTCCATGGGGTCACAAAGAGTCGGACATGACTGAGCAACTTCCTCCTCCACCTTTTATTCAATGAAAAAGTCCACCCAAGATGACAAGAAAAAGATATAAACTGTAAATCCCAATACACAAAATATAAAAACACAGGTGAAACTACTGTATAGGGAGAGGAATTAGAACAACACTTGCCTCAGACTGGGGCATCCCGGATTGGCTCGAGATACTTTCTAAAATGGAGAGAAGTGACCCATACATAGGATGAGATGATAGTCACCAGGGTTTATATTATGGAGAAGGAAATGGCAACCCACTCCAGTGTTCTTGCCTGGACAATCCCAGGGACAGGGGAGCCTGGTGGGCTGCTGTCTCTGGGGTCGCACAGAGTCAGACACGACTGGAGCGACTTAGCAGCAGTAGCAGGGTATATATTAATATTTGTCAAAACTCATTGAATTTTACCTTTGAGATCTGTATATTTTATGTAAATTATTTACAGTCCATGGGGTCGCAAACTGTCAGACACCACTGAACGATTAACACACACACACACACACACACATATAGCATGTAAATCATTATTGTGTTGTTTGGTTGCTAAGTCGTGTCTGACTCTTTGCAAACCCATGGACTGTCTCCCATCAGACTCCTCTGTCCATTGGATTTCCTAGGCAAGAATGCTGGAGTGGGTTACCATGCCATTCTCCAGGGGATCCTCCCAACACAGGGAGAGAACCCTGGCCTCCTGCATAGCAGGTGGATTCTTCACCATCTGAGCCCCCAGGGAAGTCCAAGTGAGAGTGGGAGTGTGAGAGTTAATTTTAAGTGTCAGCTTGACTAGATCAGCAGAAGTGTAGGTATCTGGTCACAGGGTCTTTCTGGGTGTATCTGGGAGGGCGTTCTCCGATGGACGGGATTAGCACTTGAATGGCACATTCAGTGGAGCAGATTGCCCTCCCCAGTGCGGGTGGGCATCATATAATTCAGTTGGGGGCCTGCCTGGAACAAAAGGGGGAGGAAGGAGGGACTCCCTCCTTCTTTCCTGCATGACTACCTTAGCTGGGACCTCTCATCTCATATTCTCCTGCCCCAGGTCTAGGATTTACACCAGTGGCTTCCCTGGTTCTTGGGACTTTGGACTTGTTCTGAATTATATACCAGCTTTCTTGGGTCTCCAGGTTGCCAATGGCAGATCATGGGGCTTCTTAGCCCACATGATCATGTGAGTTAATCTCTCATAATTAATCAGTCACATAATTAATCAATCCACATACTTACCTACCTATTTATACCTACCTACCTACCCACCCATCCACTAACTTCTCTATCTATTTACCATCTGTCCATCCACCCATCCATCCATCCACCCACCCATCTATCTATCCACCTATTGGTTCCATCTCTCTGAAGAACCCTAATTCAAGGTGCTGCTGCTGCTAAGTCACTTCAGTCGTGTCCTACTCTGTGTGACACCATAGACGGCAGCCCACCAGGCTCCCCCGTCCCTGGGATTCTCCAGGCAAGAACACTGGAGTGGGTTGCCATTTCCTTCTCCAATGCATGAAAGTGAAAAGTGAAAGTGAAGTCGCTCAGTCGTGTCCGACCCTCAGCGACCCCATGGACTGCAGCCTACCAGGCTCCTCCATCCATAGGATTTTCTAGGCAAGAGTACTGGAGTGGGGTGCCATTGCCTTCTCCGAATTCAAAGTGAAGGGAAGACAAAACAAGACCTCTCATCTTGACATTTCCTTCTTCTTTCTGTGAGGAAGCTATCATAGAGATGATCCGTGCTATCAAGGACAGTCACCTCATTTCTCTGTCCACATTTCTCCTAACAGAAAAAGGGAATTTCAATAGGGTGGCACAATCCCCTAGAACAGGTCTCCTCAGAGGACAACCCACAGACCAGGGTCAGTCTGCCATCAGTTCAGTTCAGTTCAGTCACTCAGTCATGTCCAACTCTGCGACCCCATGAATCACAGCACGCCAGGCCTCCCTGTCCATCACCAACTCCCGGAGTTCACTCAAACTCACATCCATCAAGTCAGTGATGCCATCCAGCCTCTGTCTTCCCCTTCTCCTCCTGCCCCCCAATCCCTCCCAGCATCAGAGTCTTTTCCAATGAGTCAACTCTTCGCATGAGGTGGCCAAAGTATTGGAGTTTCAGCTTCAGCATCATTCCTTCCAAAGAAATCCCAGGGCTGATCTCCTTCAGAATGGAATGGTTGGATCTCCTTGCAGTCCAAGGGACTCTCAAGAGTCTTCTCCAACATTACAGTTCAAAAGCATCAATTCTTCAGCGCTCAGCCTTCTTCACAGTCTGACTCTCACATCCATACATGACCACTGGAAAAAAAATAGCCTTGACTAGACGGACTTTTGTTGGCAAAGTAATGTCTCTGCTTTTGAATATGCTATCTAGGTTGGTCATAACTTTCCTTCCAAGGAGTAAGCATCTTTTAATCTCATGGCTGAAGTCACCATCTGCAGTGATTTTGAAGCCCAAAAAAATAAAGTCTGACACTGTTTCCACTGTTTCCCCATCTATTCCCCATGAAGTGATGGGACCGGATCAATTTTTGTAAATAACATTTTATTGGAACACAGCCATGCCCATTTGTCCCCATGGCTATGGTTGCTTTCAATCTGCGGGGTGCAGCCTCGAGTTGTGACAGAGACCATAGGGTTGATATTTGCTACCCAGGTCTTCACAGAAAAATACTTGCTAAGACCTTCCCTAGAGAACATTTGGAAAAACGTGTGGGTGTTTGGGGTTGCCACAGAGACTTAAGTTGGGGCTGCTCCTGGCATTTATCAGGCATGGTGACTACACTGCATAGGGAGGAACCACCCTGTCCAGCCCTATAACAGTGACCCTGCTGAGAAACTTGCTCTCCAAGTACGTTCAGAATCTAGAGAAGGCGGCTACAGTTAAGGCTTAGACTTCCAGGCAAATTAAAGCTCTGCATGATTTCATTTCCCCTGTTTAGAGAGATTCACTTCCCTCCCCACTTTTTTGTCTATCTTTAGGCAAGAAGCCTCAGAAAAGCACCCACCTCTTAGCTTCCTTAACTTTATCTAACTTTTCAGTTATTGTTTGACAGCTTGTCTCACAGGTTCCCTTAGGACCCAGTTTTAGAATCAAGGGGGAGGGTTGTAAAAGTTGCCAAACCCAAGTTTAACAGAAGGAGACAGAAATACCCATCAGGCTTTGAACTTGTTTCATCACACATTTCCCACCTCTCCCAGTGGGACCTAGGGAGGGTGCTCTGCTCCTCGCGTCGCAATCATCACTTAGGGTTGACAAAGCACTTTCTGGGTATAGTAGGTTGTGCTCTGTGTGGTGGGCTGTGCAGAAGGAGGAATTTCTGGTTTTAAAGAGGAGAAAGCAAAGAAGTGATTTGCTCAAGGTTAAGTGGGTAACCTGAACTTAACCTTGAAGTCACAGGCATTTCTCAGGAGCTCCCTGTTGGTATTGTACTTAAGCAGTTTAACGGCGGGATTCCAGAAGCTGAACAGCCTTTTGAAAGCGTGTCAGGCTACAGAATGGGATGGAAGTAGGACAGGATGCAGCCTATTTTGCCTATGAAATCTTAAGTGTCCGTCTTGGAAGAGACTCAGCATTTTGGCAGCTGAGGCTAAGTTTATTCATCTTAATCTCTTTGCATCCTCAATGCCTGGCATTGTACATGATACACAGTAGGCACATAATAAATGTAGGATGAATAAATGAATAAAAGTCATCTCATCTTCTCTATCCTTCCTTCTACCCAGAAAGAATTATAGGCTCTGTGGTAAAGAATCTGCTTGCAATGCAGGAGACACTGGAAATATAGGGTTCCATCCCTGGGTTGGGAAGATCCCCTGGAGGAGGAAATGGCAACCCACTCTAGTATTCTTGTCTGGAGAATCCCATGGACAGAGCAGCCTGGCGGGGTACAGTCCATGGGGTTGCAAATAGTTGGACACAACTGAGTGACTGAGTACCCATGGCACAAGGTATGAAAGAAAATAAAAAGTTATAGTCCACAGCTTGAAAGATATCCAACACTCTTCTAAGCATGTGTATATTTTGGCTCATCTATTCATTTCAACAACTTTCTGAGTTTGGTACTATTATCATCCTCATTTATTTTACAGATAAGGAGACTGAAGATCAGCCAACTTACAAAAAAAAAAAAAAGCAGTCCAAGCTTCAAGAAGAGCTGGGGTTTGACTCAGGTCTGGCAGCTTCCTGTAGCAGGACCCACAATTACTACTCCACTATTCTGCACCCCCTAGTGGTAAAGAACCCACCTGCCAATTGCAGGAGATGTAAGAGACAAGTCTTTGATCCCTGGATCAGAAAGATCCCCTGGAGGAGGGCATGGCAACCCACTCCACTGTGCTTGCCTGGGAAATCCCATGGATAGAGGAGCCTGGCAGGCTACAGTCCATAGGGTCATGAAGAGTCTGACAGGACTTAGCACACACATTCTACATCCAGTGCTAAATGCTGGGGCAATGCAATCCCATCGTCCCGCTTGAGTGGGAGGGGGTGTTCCTTTTCTAGGATGGATATATTTCCAATGGAATTCACCCTGAACCCAGGGGAATAGAGAGAAAAGACTGCTTAGCTTGTCAATATTCATAAGAGGCAACTCTCCTCCAGAAAGGACCTGCAGAGATGCGAGGATATGTGGACACATGGATATTGGATTCTGTAATTTCAATAAAACAGAGCTTGGGCCCCATGCTATGTGATAAATGGCTCAATAAGTAGGGTAATATAATGCAGCCAGAAAGAAACACATTTTTATGTGCTGAATGGAATTGTAGAACACCCGCTACAACTTGGGTGATCATGTATTGGAAACGCTTTTGTGCTGGGTTGGAAATGCGAGGATGAGCAAAGCTCAGGTCTAGAAGTTGAACAACAGTGTGGGGCTTAACTTTTCACAGTTTAAATTCAAGATCCATCGAAGGGCCAGATCCAGAGGGGTTTGTGCAAGAGGTCAGGGAGTAGGGAAAATGGAAAATATAATTACTTGAAAAATAAGCAAATGATTTATTTTCAAATCATCCTGAACTTGTTAAAATATCTTGAGTTAAAAGTTGGGTGCTCTGTGACAACCTTAAGGGTTGGGATGGGGAGGGAGGTGGTAGGGGAGGAAGTTTAAGAGGGAGAGGACATATGTATACCTGTGGGGCTGATTTGTGTTGATATGAACACGAATGGCAGAAACCATTACAATATTGTAAAGTAAATATCCTCCAATTAAAAACAAAATAAAATTTGAAGAAATATCTTGAGTTGGTGTCCAGGTAGCCATCGATAGCCTGGCAGCTTAACTCATAGTTGGAATCTGGATTTCTCTGATAATAGTTTGTTCCATCCCCACAAAACTGTGAGTGTTTAATATAAATTTGCAGAAGGAAGGAAGAAGAAAAGTAAAAAGGGAGGGAAGAAGGAAGCTGTTGAGTGTTTTATACGCCAGATACATAGGCACGCATTTTGTTTAGCATTCGTATGAATCATACTGGGCGGATACCAATAATCGCCAGAGCAAAGGAAGCACCGAGAGGCCTGAGATTGTAGAGAACCTGGGTGGGTAGACTTTGAACTCAAACTCAGGAGGACGGTTCCCATCACCTCCTACTCACCCCGTTAGTGAAGGGGGGAATCCCCCCACCTAAGTAGCATGAGATGGTCTAACGCACGGCACCCCACAGTGGGCAGGTGAGACCTGCATAGTTGGCTAGTCGCATACACACACAGCCCCGTAGAGCGAAGACTGAACAACATGCAGGGCTACACGGAGGCCAGCTGAACCAGCTGGGGCCTCGGAGGCAGGCTTCGCAGCAGCGGGAGAGTGGGATGGCCCCTCGCTCCTGCAGGAGGATGGGATCGGTGTGTTGGGATAATGATGCAGGCTGGTAGGGAAGCAGTACCCACTAGGTGGAGGACCAGGTGGGGCGCAGCTTGTGGGGAAGGAGACAGGAAAGAGCCTCTCCTGCTGAGTGGGGGGCATAACTGGCAGGAGAACTCTCGGTTAGCTCTCCGGGCCCCTGTGCGGCTCAAAGTGATCATGGAAGCCTGTGAAACTGCAAACCTTACAAGTCATGGAAGACTCTGGGCCAGTAACTCTCAAATGGTAGATGGTCACCATTCCTCCCCACCTTCCTTGATTCATCCTCCACCCCCTGTGCAAACCCATAGACCTTCCTTCTTCTTTATTTCAGGATAGAAAGAAAGGCAGGTATGACGTGTGTAATGAGCATCAGTCCTGGAAACAGTAGGTAGGAGTTTGGGGTCTGGCTCTTCTGAGCCTTTGTTTTCTCTGCAAATTGATGATATACCACATGCTTCACACAGTGGTTAAAAAGATTAAGAGAAATAAAAGGAAGTACCCTAACAACCATTTTAAATGAAAGAGATAACTACTTATGATCATGGTTGTCATCATCTCTAGATTACTTTGACCTCAGGGATATCTTTTAAAAGAACTAAGCAGGAAAGTAAGGCTATACCACTGCACCAAATAATAACAAAAACCAAGTACAAGAAGTAGCATCAAACAATTCTGAGTGTTATAATGTGCCCCCCTCTGTGCTAAGCACCTTCCCTCATCATCTCACTTGATTTTTATAACAACACTATCAGGTTGACATTAGCGTTATTCCCCTTCTGAGGATAAGTTCATTGAAACACTGAAAGATGAAGCAACCTGCTTAAAGCCAAGTTCCACCGGGAGTGACGGAGAAAGGATTCACATCCAGGTCAGTGTAACCTTGCAGCCTGTGACCTTAACCTCCGAGTGACAGATGCACAAGGGTGTCTGGGTGATGCAAGAGGCTAGACGATGCCCTGGTGTTAATCCTCAGAACCTGTGAACGTGTTGCCACCTATGGCAAAAAAGGACTTTGTGAATGTGAGTGTGTGTTCTAAGTCACTTTGTCATGTCCGACTCTTTTCCAACCCTATGGACTGTAGCCATGGACAGCTCCTCTGTCCGTGGGATTCTCCAGGCAAGGACAATGGAGTGGGTTGCCATGCCTTCCTCCAGGGGATCTTCCTGACCCAGGGTTCGAACTCATGTCTGTTACGTCTCCTGCATTGGCAGGCGCATCCTTTACCACTAGCACCACTTGGGAAGCCCTAAAAGTGCTAGTTGCTTCAGTCATGTCAAACTCTTTGTGAAACTATGGACTATAGCCTGCCAGGTTCCTCTATTTGTGGGATTCTCCAGGCAGGAATACTGGAGTGGGTTGCCATTCCCTTCTAAGGACTCTGATATGGGGAGACAGTTCTGGATTATCCAGATACACCAGTGTAATTACAAAGGTCTTAGAAGAAGGCGGGAAGTTCAGAATCAGACAGAGAGTTGAAGGTGCTCTTCTGCCGACTTTGAAGGAACGGGAAGGGGCCACAAGCCAGAGAATGCAGGCAGGCTGTAGACACTAGAAAAGAGAAGGAAATGCATTCTCCTCTAGAGCCTGCAGAAGGAACACAGCCCTGCTGACACCTCGAGGTTAGGGCTCCTGACCTTCAGAACTTTGTGTTTTTTCAACCATGAAGTTTGGCTAATTAGTTACAGCAACAATAAGTGGGGTCTGAGTATTACTGTGTAAGAGCAGACAACTTGCTCTACGACTATGCTGTCTAATATGGCAGCCAGTAAACACACATGGCTATTTAGACAAGTAATCATATTTAATTGTTAAATTCAGTTCCATAGACACGCTAGTCATATTTCACAGGCTCAATAGCCCTCCATGGCTAGTGGTCACTGAACTGGACAGTTCAGCTCAGTTCAGTTCAGTCGCTCAGTCATGTCCAACTCTTTGCGACCCCATGAATTGCAGCACACCCGGCCTCCCTGTTCATCACCAACTCCCGGAGTTCACTCAGACTCATGTCCATCGAGTCAGTGATGCCATCCAGCCATTTCATCCTTTGTCGTCCCCTTCTCCTCCTGGCCCCAATCCCTCCCAGCATCAGAGTCTTTTCCAATGAGTCAACTCTTCACATGAGGTGGCCAAAGTACTCGAGTTTCAGCTTTAGCATCATTCCTTCCAAAGAAATCCCAGGGCTGATCTCCTTCAGAATGGAATGGTTGGATCTCCTTGCAGTCCAAGGGACTCTCAAGAGTCTTCTCCAGTACCACAGTTCAAAAGCATCAATTCTTCGGCGCTCAGCCTTCTTCACAGTCCAACTCTCACATCCATACATGACCACTGGAAAAACCATAGCCTTGACTAGACGGACCTTTGTTGGCAAAGTAATGTCTCTGCTTTTGAATATGCTATCTAGGTTGGTCATAACTTTCCTTCCAAGGAGTAAGCGTCTTTTAATTTCATGGCTGCAGTCACGATCTGCAGTGATTTTGGAGCCCAGAAAAATAAAGTCTGACACTGTTTCCATTGTTTCCCCATCTAGTTCCCATGAAGTGATGGGACTGGATACCATGATCTTTGTTTTCTGAATGTTGAGCTTTAAGCCAACTTTTTCACTCTCCTCTTTCACTTTCATCAAGAGGCTTTTTAGTTCCTCTTCACTTTCTGCCATAAGGGTGGTGTCATCTGCATATCTGAGGTTATTGATATTTCTCCCGGCAATCTTGATTCCAGCTTGTGTTTCTTCCAGTCCAGTGTTTCTCATGATGTACTCTGCATATAAGTTAAATAAGCAGGGTGATAATATACAGCTTTGACGTACTCCTTTTCCTATTTGGAACCAGTCTGTTGTTCCATGTCCAGTTCTAACTGAACTGGACAGACCTGGCCATTTCCATCGTCACAGAAAGTCTCCTGAAAGGAGGTGGTCAGCATGTCTGCATATCCCAAATATTACCATAAGGACGGTAATAAGGGGTACATCGGGCACCACAGGCAATTAAAGGCAAGCTGCCTGGCTTCAAACCCCAACTGATCCACTTCCTAGCTTGACATAAACTGAGGATGACAACAGGAGCAGCCAGGCCCTTGATTTATCATGAAGGCTGAATGCGGACAATAAAGACAGATTGCGCACAGTACGGCTGTGTGTTAGTTGCTCAGTCGCGTCCGACTCTTTGTTACCCCACGGGGTGTAGCCCGCCAGGCTCCTCCGTCCATGGGATTCTCCAGGAAAGAAGACTGGGAAAATACATTTCCTTCTCCAGGGGGACCTTCCCAACCCAGGAATCAAACCCAGGTCTCCTGCATTGCAGGCAGATTCTTTACCATCTGAGCCGCCAGGGAAGCCTGGTGCAGTACAGATTAGTGGGCATTTTTTACATTTGCTATACTTAATACATGTACTACATGTGAACTCTTACCATTGTCAGCATTTCCCTTTTAGACAGGAAGACTGGAGCCTCGCCCAGTTTCAGAAGGTCCACTGGGTTTCTGTCTCAGGCCAACCACTTCACGCAGGTGAACACAGGTTAGAACAGTGGTGGCTGGCTCACGCTACCCCCTGAGTGTAAATTCTAAAACTGACTCTGTGCCCCAAACAAAAGAAGGACGGAAGTGTTGCCTGTGAGAAAATATTATGTAAGACACTTCCCCAGAATGTGTGGTATCGCAGCCACGTGAACACAAATCACTGACGTGCAAATACTCCTCAGAAATATTTATGATGAAACTTCAGCACCAACCCAAACAGCCTTCACAGAGTGAAACGAAACCATAAATTATTTCCAAGAACATTGTAATGCCAAGGGAACTCACTTAATTATCCATTATCCCAGAAATGTAGACATAATGTTAATTAAAATGAAGGGGAAAAGCCATTTCCATTTTTTATTAAGATTCATTGGGCTCTTGAAGAGCTCTTTGCCCTGAAGGCTGGGCCAGGTGATGGAAGACTCTTCCTGGGGAGCCAGAAACGTCACCCAGACAAGATCAGGGGCACCTCAAGGTCAAGAGGCAGCACCTCCAAAATGGAAGAAGAACTGTCTATCCTCCTCCCCAGCCCTCTCCCATGAATGCCTGCGTTGCCAGCTTCAGACATGATTTTCCTTCCTCCAGGCACTGACAGATACCTGTTCTCTCTTTCAAAGCCCTCATTCCTGGCACTGCAGCACAGGGAGGCTCCAGTCTGTCAGCAAGCACTAACCATGCAGAATAGCAGACCCCTGGTTTCAAGCCTGTGTTTTCTAGCTCCTCGAGGCTACACTGAGGCAATCCTCCTGCAGCAGGCCAGGGTGTGTGGCTGGATGCATGGATGGACAAACAGACAGCAAAGAGACCTAGTGGGCATTGGGTGGGCCCAGTGAATTTGGTTTCAGAACCTCACCACTTGCCAAACAAGGCAGCTTTTGTTTTTATAGTTTATAAGGGAAGGGACGAAGCATTGTGCAAACATGGGTTTTGAGCTTATTTTTTGCTTATTTCCCCCTGTTTTATGAATAACTCTGGTCTGCTCGCATCAGACCTTTGGATGCAGTGCCTCCCCAGCTGCATCCGCCTGTTCCTCTTCAAGACAGACCCAGGCTTCACATCGGGCATGAGGACTAGGAGATGAGAGCCAGGGAGAGGAGCCTGGTTTGCAGAGGAGAAGCTTAGGAGCAGCCAAGGCAGGTGGGGGAGGGGTGCAGGTAGGGCAGGTGGGGGAGGGGTGCAGGTAGGGCAGGTGGGGGTTGGGGTGCAGGCATGGCAGGTTAGGGAAAAGAATGGAGTCTGGGATACGGTGTCACCTGTGGGGTACTCAAAAAACCCCAGAAAGTGGTGAGTTACTCTGGGTTGATTTGAGATGCGGAGTCTCTTCTTTTGCCCACGTCACCCCTTCAGGGATTAAGAGGCATGCATCATGACTTTATAAGCATTTTGCAGACTTTCCAATTTCCTATGAAGTTTGGTTTGGGGGAAATGAGGGAGGGGAGGTGTTGTTTAAATAAACTTTAAGTCCTTCAGCAGACAGGAAAGGAAACTCTGCTGGTATCCTAAAGCCCTGACAGGTAGTAGGCACTCTTATAAATGGTGTGGAACAATGAGTACTAAACAGAGTATTAAACAAATCAGTTGCATAGTTACTGAAATCTACCACCTACTGTGATTTGTTGGAGAAGCTGGGTAACCTCTGTCTGTATAAAGAGGTCAGAGGGGAATTGACATTTGTTGAACATTATTGAACATTTATTAAACATTTGTAGATATTGTGTATACATATATAATACTCCCTCTGTGAAAATGATTTCTAAAAGCATCTACATGACACACCTCTTAGAATGGCCAAAATCCAGAACACTGACCACCCCAAGTACTGGCAAGGGTGTGAAGCAAAAAAAACTTTCATTCATTGCTGGTGGGAATGCAGAATGGTACAGCTGCTAGGGAAGACAGTTGGGCATTTCCTCATGAAACCAAGCATACTCTTACCATATAATCCACAAATTATGCCAATTATGTATTTGCCCAAATGAATTGAAAACTTATTTCCATACAAAAAGCTCCCCCTACATATTGCCTATAGAAGCCTTGCTCATAATTGCCAAAACTCGAATCAACCAAAGTGTTCTTCAGGCAGTAAATGGATAAATAACTGTGGTACATCCAGACAATGAAATATTACTCAGCACTAAAAATGAATGAGCTATCAAGCCATGAAAAGACATGGAGGAATCTTTAGTGCATATTTCTAACCCAAAGAAGCCAATCTGAAAAGGATACATGCTGTATGATTCCAACCACATGACATTTTGGAAAGGGTAAAACTATGGAGACAGTCAACAAATCAGTGGGTTGCCAGGGGTTTTGCCGGGAAGGAAGGGGGATGGATGGAGCACAGAGAATGTTTATGGCATGAGAACACACTGCATGATACCATAATGATGCACACATGTCATTGAACACCTGATTAAACCTGTACAATGCACAATACCAAGTGCTATAAACTGCAGACTATGTGGAATTATGGAGTGTCAATACCAGGTTCATTAATTATAACAAATGCACTACTCTCTGGGCACTGTTGATAGTAGGGGAGGCTGTGCACATGGAGGAGCAGAGGATAAACTCTGTGCCTCCGTCTCAAGGGAGGGACCTTTTTTTTCTTTTTCCCGTGACCATAAAACTCATCTAAAACAGCAAAGTCTTTGAAAAAGTCTATATGAAACTAAAACACTGACTCATATACCATAAAAAATGATATGAGCAAGTATTTCCACTAACACAGAAATGGAAAAGTAAAGCAAAATGCTATTAATGCAGAAATAGAAAAGTGACGTTGGTCTGCCTCCGTCCATCTGCCTGTGGGTGGGGCCTTTCTCGCATCTTTCCCACGCGTTCCCATGCTGTGACTTGGTCTCTTCATCTGTGCTATGGGGATAAAACTACTGCTCTCCCTCCCTCCCATCTCCAGACCGACTGATAATGCCCCTAAGTTCAGTTCAGTTGCTCAGTCATGTCCGACTCTTTGTGACCCCATGAATAGCAGCACGCCAGGCCTCCCTGTCCATCACCAACTGCCGGAGTTCACTCAGACTCACATCCATCGAGTTGGTGATGCCATCCAGCCATCTCATCCTCTGTCGTCCCCTTCTCCTCCTGCCCCCAATCCCTCCCAGCATCAGAGTCTTTTCCAATGAGTCAACTCTTCGCATGAGGTGGCCAAAGTACTGGAGTTTCAGCCTTAGCATCAGTCCTTCCAATGAACACCCAGGACTGATCTCCTTTAGGATGGACTGGTTGGATCTTCTTGCAGTCCAAGGGACTCTCAAGAGTCTTCTCCAACACCACAGTTCAAAAGCATCAATTCTTTGACACTCAGCTTTCTTCACAGTCCAACTCTTACATCCATACATGACCACTGGAGAAACCATAGCCTTGACTACACGGACCTTTGTTGGCAAAGTAATGTCTCTGCTTTTTAATATGCTATCTAGGTTGGTCATAACTTTCCTTCTAAGGAGTAATGCCTCTAAAGGGCTTTGTAAAACATACAACTATATAAAAAGCAGACATTGCCCTGCTGATGAGATTGCAAATTACTGTTCAACACAACCCATTTAAAGGGCAACTTGGGCTTTCCTGGTGGCTCAAATGGTAAAGAATCTGCCTGCAATGTGGGAGACCTGGGTTCGATCCCTAGGTGAAGAAGATCCCCTGGAGAAGGGAACGGCTATCCACTCCAATATTCTTGCCTAGAGAATTCCATGGACAGAGGAGCCTGGCTGGCTACAGTCCATGAGGTTGCAAAGAGTCAGACGTGACTGATTGACTAACACACATTTGGTAGATCTATTAAAATATAAAATGTATATACCCTTCAAACTGGCCATTCCATTTATAGGAAAACAATCCCATGCACACATGTTCAGGTACACAAAAACAGACATTGCAAAAATGATCACCATAGCATTGTTCACAATGGGGAAAAAAAAAACAAACAAACAGAAAACATTCTAAATGTCCACCGATAAGAAACTAATATATACAACAAAGGCCTATCCAAGTTATTTAAAGCTATGCAGCTCTTAGAATAGGATAGGATACAGAAAATGTGAATGATGAATTTAAAAAGTAAAATATGTAGCAATGTGTATCTCATGACCTCATTTATGTAAAAGTGTGTGCATGTATGTGTGCACACATGACCATAGACATAACCTGGAAGGTCACTCATGAAAAGTTTACTTACTTCTGGGCGTGCATGTGTATCCTCCGTTCCTCAGTCGTGTCCAACTTTTTGTGACCCCATGAACTGTAGCCTGCCAGGCTCCTCTGTCCGTGGGATTTTCCAGGCAAAAATACTGGAGTGAGTTGCCATTTCCTACTCCTGGTACCTTCCCAACCCAGGGATAGAACCCATGCCACTGTGTGTCTCCTGCATTGGCAGGTGGGTGCTTTACCACTAGCGCCACCTGAGGAGCCCATGCTAATTCATACTGTAGCATAATTGACTCTTGTGTACTCTTCCACAAGAATTTCTGCCTCATAACTGGGTTGAATTATCACGTGATTCTGAAACTGGAGGGTACATAAGAATCACCTGAGGAGCTTGCTCAGCATGGGGATTCATGGGCATCAGATCACTGACGTTCTAAGTCAGTGGGCTGACAATGGAGCCTGGGAATGTGGATTCTTGAGAAACACACGAGGAGATTCTGCAAGAGGTGGTCCACGTTAGGGCGCCTGGCAGTGAGCCTTGTGTTCTCCATCAGGACTCTGCAGATCCTTTTGTTGGTACAAAAGAGGCCGCTGGTCTTGAGTTCCCTGCTCTTATTCACAAGCTAGACTTAAAAAAAAAGCAACATACTGATTGAACTGACCCTATGACACATATAAAAAAGAGCTAGAACAGAGCAAGGGTCCTATTTCACACTGAACATCGTCACTTGCCTGACCCCAAACTGAAGTGCTTTCTCTTGAGAGCGACAACAGTCTCTGGCTTACTGCTCAGACCCATGTAGAACTCACGCTGACTGCCTACACAGGAGGATGGTCCCTCCAGGTCAGAGCATCTCACACCTAATGTGCACGTTGATCACCTTGGAACCCTGTTTCAGAAATGCAGATTTCAATTCGGTAGGTGTGGGAGGGGCCCCAGAGTGCGTTTCACCCAAGCTGCCAGCCCAGAGACCACATCTTCGGTAGAAAGGGTCTTGACAAGAAACCAAAAACTAGATTTCATTTCGCATGCCACATTGGGATGATTGGTTGTGCCTGCCTGGCTTACCAGTGGAGGCAAGATTCAACCCAGAGGGAAAGAGTGTTGTGATCCATTAGTGATGTCTACCATGGGCACAAGGTAGAGCATTCTATGAAAAGTGTGCTACCGTATTTTGCCTGCATTCATCCTGCCCCTTCACTGGATGGTTGACGTTTAAACAGTACAATCAGTTCAACATGAGAGTTTCTGACTTAAGCTTATGACATCATCTCAGGCATTAATACACTCACAACATGCACACAAATACATCTTCAACATAACTCTGGCTAGCACCTTATTCATTCTTTCCTCTTGAAATTTTCAGAGCCTCCAAGTTCCTGGACATTCCCACAGTGACCTATCCCAGCCCTCCCATAGGTAAGCTCCTTTCCACCTCAACCCTCTGTAATTTGTCCCTTAACTAGAGAAGAACTAATATCCAGGAGTTACACATACTCACAACTTGATTTTCTTCCAAGAGGTCCTTGCTGTGTATATTCTGCATTCATTTGCAAGGACCACCATGATAATGAACCACAAACCGGATGGTTTAAATTTACCGTCCACAGTTCTGGAGGCCAAAACTCCAGGATCAAGTGGTTGGCAAGATCGCTTCCTTCTGAGGGCTATGAGGAGGAACCTGTCCCAGGACTCCATCCCTGGTTTGTAGATGACCATCTTCTTTGTCTTTGTGTGGTCTTCCCACCATGTATATCTACAATCACATTTCCACTCTTATAAGGGCACCAGTCATACAGGAACAGAGCCCACCCATGTGGCCTCATTTTCACTTGACTCCCTCTAGAAAGACTCTGTCTCCAGTTGAGGTCACATTCTGAGTGAGGACTTCAACACATGGATTTTGAAGGGAAACACTTCACCCTGTAACATATTGACTGAAAAGGTCAGATTTAGAAGGCAGTCCCTCACTTCTCTTCCACTTACTGTTGCATCAATATTTAATTGACTCTAATTTTTCTTTGACTTTATGGGAGTCTGTAGGCTCCACCACAAGGCTTTCTGCTAACATAGCTATCTGAAACTTCTTAATGGGGCCAAGGACTTCCCAGGTGGCGCTAGTGGTAAAGAAAACCCACCTGTCAATGTAGGAGATGTAAGAGACCTGAGTTTGATCCCTGGGTTGGGAAGATCCCCTGGAGGAGGGCATGGCAACCCACTCCACTATTCTTGCCTGGAGAGTCCCATGGACAGAGAAGCCTGGCAGGCTATAGTCCACAGGGTCGCAAAGAGTTGGACATGACTGAAGTGACTTAGCATGCACAAAGGGACCATATGCACCCCCCACCTACCCCAGCTCTATCCCACTTTCTGGCTTTTCTATTTTCTCATTCCTTTGAAAATGTAGAATACTTGAGGACAATAGGCTTAAAAAATATATAACAACAGAGGTGGTCAGTGTGATCGAGCTCCTCATCCAGGCATCTCATACCTGTGTTCCACAGACAGCAGCTCCATTTGGCCACAAGAGAAGTCATTTTCTAATGAAGTACCCCGGGGAAGCAGCAGAGAACAGCCTGACGTCCCATTTCAAAGGCGCCCACGTGGGCTGAACCCAGAGTCACCTGCTTCCTCCAGAGCGGGTGGGCTCAAATCCACACAAGAATAATGCACAGGAGAGTGGATTTTGGCAACAATGCAGAGTTTCAGCCCAAATAAATGCTGCCACCTGGTAGCTTTCGAACAGGATCCATGCCGGTATTTCATTAGGGCTGAAAACACTAGAGAAATAGTATTTTGCATTTTGCACCTGTAGCCATGCTCCCTGTCAGCCACGTATCACTTCCCATTGATGCCATGAGGAAGGAGGAAAAGGGTCTAAGCAGAGAAGGCATGTTGGGTGCAGGGTTTCTAATAAAATGTGATGGGAGGAGGGAAGTCACGGTATCCCATGAAATTTCAGCAGCCATTTCTTCAGAAGCACAGATATCTTAGCAACCCCCATTCGATGCACATTTCAGCGTTCCCTTTGTTAAGTCAACAGCACCTCTGCCAAAACGCATTCACTTATCTCATTACAGTTCAGCCTCTCTTTTGTTCCAAAAACCAAGCATGGAGGTAGATGCTCCACACCACACGCGGGCATACACGCATTCATTAAGCATGCTCACTATAGAGAAGCCTGACTTAATGAAAGTTTATTTGAAGAGAATGCTTATTTAAATGCAGTCTACTCTTACAAATGGAAATGGCCTATTTTGGGATAATTGCATAGTTGGGTGAGCTGTGCATTCACTCCACTGGGTGGCCTGATTGCTTCTTAACCTTTTCGAACCAGCGGCAGGGGGTGGGAAATATATATATATACACATATATATTTCATCTGCGGAGAGAAAGTAACGGGACTTCATTAGGTCAAGAGTATGGCCATGAAGCTTAAGGACTGAGGAGAAATACAAACGGGAATCCTCAAAGACTGATGCTGGAGGAGGGGAAGGAGGCAACAGAGCTGAAAGCCTCTCATTTTGATACTGCTGAGTGTTAGGTCCAGCTAAGTCGACTAATGAGGGTCTTTAAATATCTAATTACAGTAAACAGGCTTCCCCTTTCAGACAAAAAGCTTCCTTTATGCCTCTTTAGGAGTCAAGAGGAAAGCCACCCTATAAACACTATGGGGGAGATACTGAGAGTACCCCGACATGCCCTGCTGTGTACAGTTGGCAGAGCCGACTCAGTGGGAAAGACCCTGATACTGGGAAAGATCAAGGGCAGGAGGAGAAGGGGGCAACAGAGGATGAGATGGTTGGCTGGCATCACAAAGTCAATGGACATGAGTTTAAGCAAACTCAGGGAGATGGTGGAGGACAGGGAAGACTGGTGTGCTGCAGTCCATGGGGTCAAAAAGAGTCGGACACGACTGAGCAACTGAACGACAACAATCCACAATACAAAGCTCGTGGGTGTGAGGGCCGACCGTATTCACTATGCTGTGTCATTTTATATAAGGAACTGGAGCACCCATGGAACTTGGTATCTGCTGGGGCTTCTGGAGCCAACGCCCTGTGGACACTGAGGGACTGAACTCAGAAGCTTGGAGACAACTGCAGGAAACGAGATGTCTGTGAGCTTGAATGCCCCAAATGGGAGAGATTGGGAGAGGTCCTGCTGAGTGTGATGTCCAGAAGGGGGTCCATGAGGGCCGGCACTTCATGCTCCATTCCTTTCTGAACATATCACCCACCCCTCCCCTGCTGGTGGGCCATTTGGGAACTGGGATGCCAACTTTCGTGGCTCCACTGGTCTCAGTTAAGGATTTCTAAGGATGGTCTCTGGACATCGTCTCATCTTAATCTATCTGGATGGAAAGAGTCCCCCTGACTCCTTCCTGTAACCCCACACCTACAGGCAGTCCCCACTTTATCTTGAAGTCAGGAACAGAGCACGGGCCATGAGAAATGAAGATGAGCTGCTGCCTTGGAGCTTCCAGCTCACAGATAGAGCCTTTTCACCCACCCACCCCTGCCCTTCTCGTCTGTGGTTGGCGGTGAATGCCCAGCTGTAAGCCGGGGCTCTAGAGGGAACACACAAGGTGTGAAAGACACAGACTCCGTCTGAAAGGGTGGGAGTTGTTTCACACAGGGACTGAGATGTAGGTTTTCGCACCGTGAAAACCAGAGCCAGGAGCAAACTAGCAGACAAACAAACAAACCCTGGAAGGTAAATGATGGGCACTAAATGCAGAAGATTCATTGTCTGCAAGACATAGTATAGACTGGACCATCAGTAGCTGCTTAAAGACTAGATGAGCTTGGAGATAGTGGCTCCCCAGTGAGAGATGAAGGGAAATAGTTGGGACTTGGAGGGAAGGATAGAGAGGAAAGGATCTCTAAGGCAGGGGGGGTGTCACCTCAGCATCTATGATTTCCCCAAGAGGTCAGTGTGTGGGTCAGGAGGATGCTGACGCCTACAGTCTGGAACCTGATTGGAAGCCCAAGGGAGGTGCAGAGGGCAAACGTTAGGGATTTGGTATCCTCATTTCTGTAAACTTGAACTTTGGCCAAGTATAACCTCTCTGAGCTCCAATGTCTCCACCCCTCGAGTAAGGTGAATACAGTCTTCCCTGCCTACCTTTCATTAGAATGGTCTTCATGTTTTTATCATTAAAACGTGTTGAACACCTACATGTCACTCACCAGAGTGGGCACTCTGCATGCAGCATCTCACTCAGTTCCCACAAGAGCTATAAGAGTCGCTCATCTGATAGACAAGGAAGGACAAACACTTGCCTAAATCCCTCTGCTGTAGGTTTCAGAGCAAGCTTCCCAGGGGTCTTGATGCTGTGCCATTTGAAGAGCAAGGCACCAACAAATGTCACAGGTCTCCTTCCAAAAGGGTCCACAAGGATTTGCAAGCATTGCTTCTAATTACTGGGAAGCCCTTAGGTGGGAGCTGAGAGACCATTTTCAGTCAATCTGAAGTAGGTAGGCTCAGAGATTTCCTATGTCAATTCCGCAAGAACACTCTTACCTCTGGTCACAGGAGCCCAGACCCAAGTGGGGCAGGGCCGAGGGTACCTGACAGCAGAGTACCCCAAAACCAAAGCAAATGAATGTGACTTTATAAAGCACTAGGTTTAATCAACCCACCAGTTTCCACCCCCAAGGGGGTCCAAGCAGGGAGAGTCAAATTTCAACGTCTATGTCTTTGAAAAAATAGCACTAAAAACTCAGGATATGGAAGCAACCTGAATGTCCATCAAAGAGGAATGGATAAAGAAGATGTGGCACATATATACAATAAAATATTGCCATAAAAAGGAACAAAATAGTGCCATTTGCAGAGACATGGATAGACCCAGAGACTATCCTACAGAATGAACTAAGTTAGAAAGACAAGAATAATATTGTTTATATGTGGAATCTAGAATAATGGTAGAGATGAACTTATTTGCAAAGCATAAAGAGAGACACAGATGTAGAGGTCAAACTTATGGATACCAAGCCAGGAAGGGGATAGGATGATTGGAGATTACAATTGACATATACATGTACCCTGTTTCCCAAGTAGCTCAGCTGGTAAAGAATCCGCCTGCAATGCAGGAGACCCTGATTCTATTCCTGGGTTGGGAAGATCTGCTGGAGAAGGGATAGGCTACCCACTCCAGTATTCTTGGGCTTCCCTGGTGGCTCAGCCGGTAAAGAATCCACCTGCAGTGTGGGAGACCTGGGTTCGATCCCTGGGTTGGGAAGATCCCCTGGAGAAGGGAACAGCTACCCACTCCAGTATTCTGGCCTGAAGAATTCCATGGACTACAGTTGCAAAGAGTCGGACACGACTGAGAGACTTTGAAAAAAAATTGTATAACAAAGATGGGTTCCCAGGTGGTGCTAGTGTTAAAGAACCCACCTGCCAATGCAAGAGATGTAAGAGATACAGATTCAGTCTCTGGGTTGGGCAGATCCCCTGGAGGAGGGAATGGCTACCCACTCCAGTATTCTTACCTGGAGAATCCCATGGACAGAGGAGCCTCATGGGCTACAGTCCATGGAGTCGCACAGAGTTGACGCGACCAAAAGGACTAAGCAGGCGTGCAGGGCAGGAAAGGAGCTTTGGGGGAAAACACAAGTTCCAGGAAAGCTGACAGAAGAACGTGCTATTTTAGACAGTGATTTCTGAGGAGGGTTTTTTCTGGACATGGTATTTCAGCAAAGACGTGAGGGAAAGGAATGAGCTTCTCGAATCTCTGGGTCTAAAGTGCAATGAGTCACCATGATCTGTGGAACCTTGACCTGCTCATCATCTGGGGGAAATCACTTTTCAAATCCAAGTTTAAAAAAAAAAAATCTTCCCTTAGAGTAAAGTGTTCTCAGATTTGTGCTGACTTCAGGAGGCAAGCAGACTGCCTTGGCAGCAATTTTTAAAAATAAAATGAAAAGCAATTATGTTCCATCGCAGCAATTTACTCAGCGAAAATCTGGGGAGCATAAAAAAAAAAGGTAAATACATCCCCTTCTATGCAAGGGCCTCCTGGGCCGCGGGCTTTCCTCGTCGCGCCCCAGAGCTGGCTCTCTCTCTCTCTCCAGGAGGCTAGTCCAGGCTGTCCTCAGAGCTTCAGTGACTGGTCTGCTCTCTGATGTCCAGGTACAAACCAGCTCTCATCAGCACACACGGCCAGGAGCGAGTCACCCCTGTGTGTGTGTGCTACGTTGCTTCAATCGTGTCCGACTCTACAACCCTATGGACTGTAGCCCACCAGGCTCCTCTGTCCATGGGATTCTCCAGGCAAGAAGAGTGGAGTGGGTTGCCATGCCCTCCTCCAGGGGGATCTTCCCGACCCAGGGCAGCAAAGACAAAGGGGATTGTTTGTGTGTTTCCCAGACACGACACATCCTAAGGAGGCTGAAGTCAAGTCGAGGTCTCAGAGTGTTGATCTGAGGTCAGAAAAGCTTAAACAGTCACCAGGGAGGTAGGGAAGGCTGCTCACCTCTTGCTGCACTTTTACCCTAGCCAGACGCCCTACCTCCTCCCGGCTCACACACTTGCGTTCTAGTTCCTTATCTTGGTTGCCAACTACCCACCCCCATCTCAGCAAGTCCCTCTATTTTAACATTAAGTTTTTTTTTTTTAATATGTGTCAATAGTACATGCTCAGAATACACAGAAAAGCAGAAAAAAGGGACTAAAAATCATTCACCATGTCACACCACTGAGCACTAACGGCTTCTCCTGTCGCTCTGTGCACCCTTAGAGAGTCTTTCTCCCCGTCTTATTTATGGACACGTCTTTTTAAACAAGCTGTAGCCATACGATCTGTCATTAAAAAAAAATTTTTTTTAACTCGGGGAATCAGAAATACCTTACAGGCCCTTGTAAATGGTAAGTTATCCAAACGTGTTTACGGAATCAAATTTAATGGCTGCAGAGGATTTCATTTTGTGGCCAGACCATAATTTATTTATTTTTTTCCTGTTACTGGAATTTTCGTTATTATAAACAATGCAGCAATGAGGATCGTTCACTCCTTCATTTAACAACTATTTATAGAGTGCTTTCTGTGGCTAAGTTTGCGAGCACATCCTTAATTATTCCCTGGGGATAAATTTCTCGAACTGGAATTGCCAGGTCAAAACTTAAGTGCATGTTTAAAGCTTTTGAAACAAGCATATTATCGCCAAATCACCCCCCTCAAAATGTTGGTCTCGGTTGTTCCATTAATAGCCTAGGATGCAAATACCTGGCTCCTAAACTCTAAGGCAACACTGACTCCCCCCACCTTTTCCTGGGCCAATTTTGTAGGAGACAAATACGCCCTGCTGTTTCTCTTTTCAATCCTTTGTTGCTAGCCACCCTGAACATTTCTCCATGGGTGCTGGCCGTGTAGATTTCCCTTCCTGTGAATCGCTTATTCAAAGCTTCAATGATACATCTTAATTAAGTCTTGGGATGAAAAGGAAAGAATGGAGAAAATTAATAATTATTGAGCACTTGTTATTTTCCAGACAGTGTATACTACTGGCTTCGAGGAGAAACACGTGTCCTCACAACACGTCTGTCTCTGTCCTCATTTTACAGGTGACGATGTACACCTTGGGGGTGAATACCAGTTCTAGGACGCAGGGTCAAGGGCAGAAGCAGAAATCAGACTCCACGGGGAAGCTCCTGCCCATTGCTGTGTCCTAGGGGTCGGGGAGGTGGTTGTTTAAACCCTCTTTGATCCTGGAGTCACTCTGTCCAGGAAGCTGTGTTAAGAGCCAGAACTAGGATGCTCTGGTCCTTACTGTGCAGTCCTGCCCCAGCACCAAGTCACTGGATGTGGAATGGCTTCCCCAGAGAATCTGCCATCTCACATTATTTTTTTTTTTTTTTAGCATTTTAGCCCCAAAGTCTCTAGGAATCTGTTCCCTAGGAAATACTCAGAAAGAGTAAAGACTAAATGGCAGGGCCAGATCTTCCTCAGGGCAATGGAACAGCTGAAGAACCATTTTAGAAGTAGGGCAATTACAGGATTTTAGATTCTTGCAAGTGCAAGTGTTAGTCACTCAGTAGTGTCCAACTCTTTGCGACCCCAGGGACTGTAGCCCACCAGGCTCCACTCTCCATGGAATTTTTCAGGCAAGAATGCTGGAGGGGGTTGTCATTTCCTTCACTTTGAAAGTAGCTTCACCTACTCTAAATATGTCACATAAATGGAATCTCACGATGTGTGGGCATTTTGGGGTCTCCTTTAGCATGGTGTTTTCTAAGTTCACCCATGTTACAGCATGTATCAGTTACTCCATTCCTTTTACAGCTGAATAATATTCCATTGCATGGACAGAGGAGAACTGGAGTGTCCATTCATCTGGTGATGGACATTTGGGTTGTTCTTGCCATTCGGTTGCTGTGAACAGAGGTGCCATGGACACACATGGATATGTGTTTGTTAGAGGGCCTGTTTTCAGATTTGGGTCCATAGCTAGGAGTTAATCTGCTGGGTCTTCACTTCTATTTTCTGGTTTATTAGACTGTCAGATCCTTGAGAGAGAAGGTTCTGTTCAGCAGTTTAGTCCTAGGGTCTAAGGTAACCAACTCCCCCGGTCCTGGGACTGTTGAATTTCCGTGGGACTTTCCATGATAAAACTGGGAAAATACCAGACAAACCTGGACAAGCTGGTCACTTTCCCAATGTCCAGAACATCACGTGACATGGAATGGCTACTCAGTATATATTTATAAAAGTAACATTTTCCTGCCATTTATTCAGCGTCTAGTTGATCATGACATGTCTCAGCATATGAGGCTTAAGTGGAAGGTTTTGTTTGTTTCTTTTTTAACCCAATGAGGTATTCACAGCAGTCTATAAGATTATAGAAACCCACACTTTGGGTACAGTTGAAGCCTACACAGAGGGGAGCACGGAAGTTTTAAATCGTGAAGCTGCAGGTGGCTGCAGTGTTAAGGCTGTTTGATAAAGATGCCCAAGGAGTGTCGAGGCTTCCCTCCACTGGTGAGGAAGAACAGCTCCACGTGCCAAAAACCAGAGCTGAATATTGTTTCCTTACACTGAGGGAGATTGGGCAGATCAGAGAAAAACAGTGCTCATGACAGGAAGTGGAAACTACTTCTTTTTAGAGAGGCCCCTGGGAAACACTGCAAAGCATCAGACAGGGCTGGAGACGAGTTCTGAGAGCTTTGGCTCCAACCAAGCAGAGATCCAGCAGACGCTTGGCACTGGAAGTAAAGGAGCTTTCTTCCATTTGGTGCCATTAAGAACAGACATGTGATAGCACCTCACACCTGTTAGAGTACTTATTTTATTTTATTTTTTTAAAAGAATGATAACAGCTGTTGACAAAGATGTGGAGGGAAGGGAACCCTTGTGCACTGTTGGTAGGAATGTAAATTGGTTCAGCCACTGTGGGAAACAGTAGAGAGGTCCTTCAAAAATTAAAAATAGAATTACCATATGCTCCAGGAATCCTAGTTCTGGGTATATTTCCCAAGGAAATGAAATCAGAATCTCAAAGAGAAGCTGCACCTCATGTTAATTGCAAGCATTCTCCATAATAGCCAAGACATGGAATCCATCTAAACGTCCATTGAAGGGTAAATGGATAAAGAAAATGTGCTCTATAAGCACAACGGAAGAGTGTTCAACCTCAGGAAAGCAGGAAATCTTGCCGTTAGCAACAACCTGGATGATCCTCGGGTCATCACTGCTGCTGCTGCTGCTAAGTCGCTTCAGTCGTGTCCGACTCTGTGCGACCCCATAGATGGCAGCCCACCAGGCTCCCCCATCCCTGGGATTCTCCAGGCAAGAACACTGGAGTGGGTTGCCATTGCCTTCTCCAATGCATGAAAGTGAAAAGGGAAAGTGAAGTCGCTCAGTTGTGTCCGACTCTTAGCAACCCCATGGACCGCAGCCTACCAGGCTCCTCCATCCATGGGATTTTCCAGGCAAGAGGACTGGAGTGGGGTGCCATTGCCTTCTCCGTCAGGCCATTATGTTAAGCCAAATAAACCAGACACAGACGGACAAATACTGCAAGGCACCACTTAAATGGGGCTTCCCTAGTGGCTCAGTGGTAAAGAATCTGCCTGCAATGCAGGAGACCAGGGTTCTATCCCCTAGATAAGGGGATGACAACTCACTCGACTACCCTGCCTGGAGAATCCCATGGATAGAGGAGCTTGGCAGGCTACAATCTACTCGGTTGCAATGAGTCAGAATAATAACAACCACTTAAATGAGAAATCTAAAATAGTCAAACTCACAGAAGCAGAAAGTGGAAGGGTGCTTGCTAGGGGCTGTCAGGAGGGGATAAACAGAGAGACCCTGATCAAAGTGTACAGCTACATTAGATGAACAAGTTCTAGAGATCCACATATAGCAAAGCACTTCTAGTGAACAATACTGTATTATACACTTAAAAATATTTTAAGAGAGTAGATCTTATATTCATTGTTTTTATCAAAAATTAAAAACAACAACAATAATAAAGAGCATGGAAGGAAATTTTTGGAGGTAATAGTTGTGCGTGTGGCATAGATTCTGGTGATGGTTTCATGAGTGTATACTTATCTTCAGACTCATCAAGTTGTATACATAAAATATGTTGACAGTTTTTTTATGTCAGCATACTTCAATAAAGGGGTTTAAACTTTTTAATAATTAAAAAAAACAGAGATGGGAATAGCCACAAAAATTGTTAATAAGACTCTGAACTTGCAGTGACTGCAGAAGGAGACCCTGAGAATTTTGTGTATTTGAATGTCCTGATAGAATTGGATGGCATTTCAGCAAATGCGTGAGATGTGAGTGAAAGTGTTAGTCACTCAGTCATGTCCAACTCTGCGACCCCATGGACTGTAGCCCACCAGGCTCCTCTGTCCATGGAATTCTCCAGGCAAGAATACTGGAGTGGTTAGCCATTCCCTTCTCCTTCTTCCTGACCCAGGATTGGAACCAGGATCTCCTACATTTTGGGCGGATTCTTTACCATCTGAGCCAGCAAGGAAGCCCAGATGTGAATGGAGGGAGACAAAAGAGAAGTCAGGGATCAAACAGGCAGGCCCTTGACAAAGAGGAGTAGGAGCCACAAAAGAAGTGGAGCATCAGAACAGATACTCATTTGACTTCACCTGTCCCCAACACAAACAAACAGCACATGTGTCTGAAGATGGCCTCGTGTTTCCACTGACGATTCTGTCAAGCCTTACCTCTCATGCCATTATGTCATTGGTTCAGACATTCTGGACTAAACCTTTACCTTGTACAGTGGAAGTCAGGCTGAAAAACCCCTCCTGCTACTCCTCAAAACAAACATACACATCTGAAGAGAGGTGAACGAAGGAGACGAATACACATTCATAAAGTGTGTGGGTGCACTTTCAAGCCTACAACACTTCATATACAGCTTTAGCATGCCCATTTTATGGAACATGGAAACAGAGGTTCAGCAAGCTGGAGGGATTTGCTTAAAGCTGCTGCTGCTGCTGCTAAGTCGCTTCAGTCGTGTCCGACTCTGTGCGACCTCATGGACGGCAGCCCACCGGGCTCCTCTGTCCCTGGGGTTCTGCAGGCAAGAACACTGGAGAGGGTTGCCATTTCCTTCTCCAATGCTCAAAGCTATGAGACGGCAAATGGAGGAGCTGAGACTGAACTCTGTTCTGACCATAAATTCTACATCTTTGCCTTGCATCTCGCTGCCTCTTTCATGTCCCACTAACTCTTTCTGAATGAGCTCAACAGAGACGTGGAGTCACGGTGCACTTTCCATAGAAGTGAAGTAGCTCTTTCCCCACAATGGGGTATTAACAAGCATTCCTCCCGTCTGACAGACCACAATTACCTGGATGTGCATTTGTAACCTTTCTGCACCATGTCCAAAAAGTGAAGGTCCTTGGTTAGATTAGGATGTCAAATGTATCATTCCCCGTCTCTTCTGACATCCAACACCTTTACTTGCAACACATCATTTCTTTATTAGTGATCAGCGGAACTGGGCTCATAGGAGCTTTCCTATTCTGGGTCTTAATTTTGTACATTTCCAGTTTCCATGGAGACACTACATTCCTGCATTCTAAGAGTGTCACTGTAAAACAATGTGAAAACAAAGCAACTTCATAGAAATGGCTCACTCTGGACATCACCAAGCAACACCCTCATCAAATACATAGGACCGCTTGGCTGAGTTTTGGGGTTAAGTGCTGAGGGCAAGCTCCCTTCTTTTTCCCCCAGTCTAAGAGACGTGTTTCATGCCCATCTTATGGACCGAGCTCGTGGTTACGAGAGCATCCCCTGATCCCCTTACTTCAATTATTGCACCACTGGTATAATAAAGTCGAGAGGTAACTATGGCAACATTATTCCAAGGATAAACACCACAATATCGCCTTCAACATTTTCCCCCCACAAACAAATGAAAACCCGAGAACATGTAGGATTAATAGCATCACTTGTTAAAAAGCCAACGGACAGCAGAGTTCAGAAAAGCTTTAATTAGTGGAATCTTTCCTGCTCAGTTTGACACTTGCTCTCTGCCTCCCACAGTGGAAGCACACGTGGGTGGTCAGCCTCAGAATTCAGCATCACTGGACCTGAGCACCCCAGGGTACCCCAGCCTGGGTTTCTGCAAGTTCCCAAGATGTCCTGGTTCTGCTTTCACTAGACAAGTCCGCATCAGAGGCAGGGGTAACAGCTCAGCTCAGAAGGAAAAGAACTTCATGGTGGGTTGGGGTCAAGTATGTTAGTGCTTTTTTAAAGTGTATGCATTACTTTTGGCTGCGTTGGGTCTTTGTGGCTACACGAGGGCTTTCCTCTAGTTGCGGCAAGCAGGGGCTACTGTTCTTTGCAGTGTGGGGGCTTCTCATCGTGGTGGCTTCTCTTGTTGCCAAGCATGGGCTCTAGAGCATGGACTCGGTAGCCGCGGTGCACGGGCTTAGTTGCCCGCAGCATGTTGACTCTTCCCGGACCAGGGATCGAACCCATGTCCTCTGCATTGGTAGGCAGATTCTTAACCACTGGACCACCAGGGAAGTCCTGATATGTTAATGTTGTCCAGAGCATAGTGAGGGGAAAAGATCTCTCATCTGACCTTCCCATTGTTTAAGACCTGATAGAAGCAGTTTAGCACAGGTGAAAGCGTGGTCTTGGAATCGGACAGATGACTTGAGCTGAAGACTCTGTTCCTTCACTTTCTAGCTCTTTGACCGTAAGCAAGTTAACTTAACCTGTCCAAGCCTCAGCTTCCTCATCTGTAAAGTGGGGATAAGGGCCAACCTGATAGCACCGTTGTAAAGATTAAGTGAAATCACGGTTTGTGGCAATCTGTCCAACAAAACACACTTCTTCTTGGGTCACATCTACATTACATTTCCAGGTCTCCCTGAGTTATGACCAATACAGCATGAGTTGAAATGATGTGTTCTTCTAGGCTAGCCCATTAAAACTTCCCACCTATGCTCCCCATGCTCTTTCCTCCATCTGCTGACTGAACACCAACAGCAAGGGAGGGCAACCTTGGAAGCTGTTCACCGATGATGGTGGATCACCTAGGCTTTAATTCAGGGACTCCATCAACCTGAATGACTACATGGACCAAAACTTCCCCATCCTTTGCCAACCAGGAATGCCTGAATTAAATGGTTAATGAAAAAGAAATAAATTTCTGTTGTGATAAGCTACTAAAGTTTGATTATCTGTCATGACCTTTAATCATACAAATGCAACATGCTTTTATTTTCCCAGTAGTCATGTTTTTCCAGTAGTTGAGTACGGATGTGAGAGTTGGACCATAAAGAAGGTTGGGCGCCAAAGAATTGATGCATTCAAACTGTGGTGCTGGAGAAGACTCTTGAGAATCCCTTGGAATGCTAAGAGATCAAACCAGTCAATCCTAAAGGGAATCAACCCTGAATAGTCATTGGAAGGGACTGATGATGAAGCTGAAGCTCCAATAGTTTGGCCACCTGATGTGAAGAGATGACTCATTGGAAAAGACCTTGATGCTGGGAAGGATTGAGGGTTGGAGGAGAAGGTGGCGAAAGAGGATGAGATGGTTGAATGGCATCAGTGACTCAATGGACATGAGTTTGAGCGAGCTCTGGGAAATGGTGAAGGACAGAGAAGGCTGGTGTGCTGCAGTCCATGGGGTCACAAAGAGTCAGATACGACTTAGTGACTGAACAACAACAGCATGTTTAGCCCTGTTCCTGACACACAATGAAAACTTAGTATCCCTTAGATGTTTTGTTGAGAAGAAGTCACCTTTCCTGAAAAGCTGGTCAGTTTGCCAAGAACTCTGGCCAATACCATCACTGCTGATTTCATGGAGTCTATTTGCTTCATAGAGTTAGGTATAAGCTTTTCTGCTGCAATAAGTAATGAAGTACAAATTGAGGGAATTAGTTATCAATTAGTCATTCGATGGTTGGGAAGGCAGGCAGCAGGCATAAATGGTGCCAGATTAGTTAAGCCATGATAAATTTTACTGCTCTACAAGGATGGGGCCTTTATCCATTACTTCTCAAATTTATCTTTATTATTCGCCCCTGGACATGAGACAGGGCCTGGATGCTGAAGGCGGTAAAAGACCAGCCAGGGCATTTGAGAGATGTGACAAACTTCCCAGAGGAGATGGTCCCTAAGGAGGCCATTTACAAGCAACTGCGAGAGAGTCATCCGGGAAGCCTTGTTCATCTTTTTCACGGCCCCCGCTGTAGGGTTTCCAGTTTTCCTCAGGTCGTCCCACAGTTTGCATGCCCTTTCCCCATAATTAGCACAACATACTACAATTCTGCGATGTTTCTGCATATCAATCCAGTGCAGGAGATAAGGAGGGATTTTTCTGTTCATCTGAAAAATGTAAAAACTGGACTCATGAAGATTAAGCTACAACTGACAAAGGGGAGGGCTTTTCTAGTCTGTGCCCAACTACATTTCTGTATCTCCTCATGCCTTGCTGTTGCTGTTCAGTCATCCAGTTGTTTCTGACTCTTTGTGACTCGATGAACCCCAGCACTCCAGGCCTCCCTGTCCCTCACCGTCTCCCAGAGTTTGCCCAAGTTCACATCCACTGAGTTGGTGATGCCATCCAACCACCTCAGCCCCTGTCACTCTCTTCTGTCCTCAGTCTTTCCCAGCATCAGGGTCTTTTCCAATGTGTCAGCTATTTGCATCAGGTGGCCAGAGTATTAGAACTTCAGCTTCCTAGCACATAAATTTTTTCACAGCTTTCCAGTTGGCTTACTAAGGTATAAAACTTTCACCATGACCTCTGAGGAATTCCAAGGTCTGGGGTCTGGGTGCTCTCTGATTTTATCTCCCACCATTCCCTCCTCTTCATTATGCCTTCCAGTTCCAGATGAACCAGATGGAAGCTAATAAAACAGATTCCTAGGGAAAGTGGTCTTTTGTAATGGTCAGCTAAAGCTTTCTATCATGAGTTTGAGTAAGCTCCGGGAATTGGTGAGGGACAGGGAGGCCTGGCATGCTGCAGTCCATGGGGTTGCAAAGAGTCGGACACGACTGAGTGACTGAACTGAATTGAAAGCTCTCTGTGTCATAGGTTAAGTTTCAGGAGAAGCCACTGGCTTAGCCTATGTAACACCAAACAGCCACACAGTATCAATTATTCATTCAACAGGGTCAGGCTGGACCAAAGGAATGAACTTCTAACCAAGACTCTCCCAGTCTTGACTCCATCCACTCTAACCCTCACTCAGCTGCCAATGTCATCAATTAAAACACTCTTTTACTTTATAACAATAATAACTAATGTGCCTAACTAATGTGCCTAGCCCAAATAAGTCCAAGCAGTGATACTAAGCATGTTACATATATGAACACATTTAATAAGAAACTTAAGCAGCAGGGTATCATTTTTATTCTGATTTTACTGAAGAAGAAACTAAAAGCTCAGAAAAGGTGAAGTAGCTTGTGTGGCAAAGCCTAGATTCAAACCCGTGTATTCTGGGTTTCAACTATCATATTTTCCAACTTAAGTAAAATACTTTAAAAAAAATTATTTATTTATTTATCTTCAGCTGTTCTGGGTGTTCATTGCTGCACGGGCTTTTCTCTAGTTGCTGCAAGGGGGCCTGCACTCTAGTTGAAGTGCATGGACTTCTCATTGCAGTGGCCTCTCTTGTTGCAGAGCATGGGCTCTAGGGAGCTCGGACTTGAGCAATTGTGGCACCTGGATCAGTAACTGCAGCTGGCGGGCTCTAGAGCACAGGTTCAATAGTGCACAGGCGTGTTGGATCTTCCCAGAAAAGGGTTTGAACCCATGTCTCCTGCACTGACAGGCAAAGTCTTAATCACTGAGCCAGCAGAAGAGTCCTCCAGTAAAATACTTTTGTGGCTAAAGTTACCCTCAAAAGCCCCCTAAATACTCTTATAAAGTGCCATACACATGGTTTCCCCCTATTGACACTTGCATATTAACTCATCCACTAAAGCTTGAGGACTCTTAAGATAGCTTAGGAAAAGGAACAGAAAGAAAGGCTACATTATATAATTATCAAATACCTACAGGTTACTGGGTAAGAGTAGGGAATCCTTTATTGTTTCCGATTTCTCATAGAGTTCAGGTCTTTGGTTTTCCTATTAAGAACTCTACTCAGTACTCTTGTTAATGACCTATATGGAAAAGAATCTTAAAACGGGTGAGTATATGTATGTGTACAATTGATTCACTTTGCTATACACCTGAAACTAACACAATGTTGTCAATCAACTACACTGAATACAGTTTTTTTCAAAAAAAAAGACTATGACTTTCACATGGTTGTCTACTTGTCTGTGGATATGAAAATTAAGTGAGATTGAAAGATATAAATGGAGCAGCACCCTATATAGTAGCAGTGGTGTTGTGATAAATGCTTACCAACCAGTTCCTTAGAGAGTGAAAACCACTGCTTTGTAGTATTTCCTGGTTTCCATGGTGCAAACATCCCAATGATGGCCAATTTCAAGGTGCCAAGATGACACCAACCAGCTAGCAGATTTCCTTGAAATTTGACAACCTGCTCTCCCCCGCCAGTCTGAGCTGGTTCCAACACACCATGGGAGGGAGGCCCTAAAGACAGTTCTTACCACAGAAGTTGCAGTGAGAGACAACTTCACTGCACACATTCAGAGAGGCTCTCTGGCTGCCACGCGGGAGCCGAGTTCTAACTCTTTCTCAAGTGAAACATGCAGTCTAAATCCACACAATTATATTCTAAACGTTTTTGAGAAAAAACAGTAAAATAATAACTAGTGTGCAAAGTGTGGGCATCCCGGTGGCGCTAGTGGTAAAGAACCCCCCAGCCTATGCAGGAGACATAAGAGACATGAGTTCAATCCCTGAGTCTGGAAGACCCCCTGGAGGAGGACATGGCAACCCATGTCCCAGTATGATTGCCTGGAGAATCCCATGGACAGAGGAGCCTGGTGGGCTATGGTCCATAGCGTCACAGAGTCAGACACGACTGAAGCAACTTAGCACGTACGCACGTACAAAGTGTAAAATTTATAGGCAACTTATAAGAAAGCCTTCCTCAGCGATCAATGCAAAGAAATAGAGGAAAACAACAGAATGGGAAAGACTAGGGATCTGTTGAAGAAAATCAGAGATACCAAAGGAACATTTCATGCAAAGATGAGCTCGATAAAGGACAGAAATGATATGGACCTAACAGAAGCAGAAGACATTAAGAAGAGATGGCAAAAATACACAGAAGAACTGTACAAAAAAGATCTTCACGACCCAGATAATCATGGTGGTGTGATCACTGACCTAGAGCCAGACATCCTGGAATGTGAAGTCAAGTGGGCCTTAGAAAGCATCACTACGAGCAAAGCTAGTGGAGGTGATGAAATTCCAGTTGAGCTATTCCAAATCCTGAAAGATGATGCTGTGAAAGTGCTGCACTCAATATGCCAGCAAATTTGGAAAACTCAGCAGTGGCCACAGAACTGGAAAATGTCAGTTTTCATTCCAATCCCAAAGAAAGGCAATGCCAAAGAATGCTCAAACTACCACACAATTGCACTCATCTCACACGCTAGTAAAGTAATGCTCAAAATTCTCCAAGCCAGGCTTCAGCAATCTGTGAACCGTGAACTTCCAGATGTTCAAGCTGGTTTTAGAAAAGGCAGAGGAACCACAGATCAAATTGCCAACATCTGCTGGATCATAGAAAAAGCAAAAGAGTTCCAGAAAAACATCTATTTCTGCTTTATTGACTATGCCAAAGCCTTTGACTGTGTGGATCACAATCAACTGTGGAAAATTCTGAAAGAGATGGGAATACCAGACCACCTGATCTGCCTCTTGAGAAATCTGTATGCAGGTCAGGAAGCAACAGTTAGAACTGAACATGGAACAACAGACTGGTTCCAAATAGGAAAAGGAGTTCGTCAAGGCTGTATATTGTCACCCTGTTTATTTAACTTATATGCAGAGTACATCATGAGAAACGCTTGACTGGAAGTAACACAAACTGGAATCAAGATTGCCGGGAGAAATATCAATAACCTCAGATATGCAGATGACACCACCCTTATGGCAGAAAGTGAAGAGGAACTCAAAAGCCTCTTGATGAAAGTGAAAGTGGAGAGTGAAAATGTGGGCTTAAAGCTCAACATTCAGAAAACGAAAATCATGGCATCTGGTCCCACCACTTCATGGGAAATAGATGGAGAAACAGTGGAAACAGTGTCAGACTTTATTTTTCTGGGCTCCAAAATCACTGCAGATGGTGACTGCAGCCATGAAATTAAAAGACACTTACTCCTTGGAAGGAAAGTTAGAACCAACCTTGAGAGCATATTCAAAAGCAGAGACATTATTTTGCCAACAAAGGTCCGTCTAGTCAAGGCTATGGTTTTTCCAGTGGTCATGTATGGATGTGAGAGTTGGACTGTGAAGAAAGCTGAGTGCCAAAGAATTGATGCTTTTGAACTGTGGTGTTGGAGAAGACTCTTGAGAGTCCCTTGGACTGCAAGGAGATCCAACCATTCCATTCTGAAGGAGATCAGCCCTGGGATTTCTTTGGAAGGAATGATGCTAAAGCTGAAACTCGAGTACTTTGGCCACCTCATGGGAAGAGTTGACTCATTGGAAAAGACTCTGATGCTGGGAGGGATTGGGGGCAGGAGGAGAAGGGGACGACAGAGGATGAGATGGCTGGATGGCATCATTGACTCGATGGACGTGAGCTGAGTGAACTCTGGGAGTTGGTGATGGACAGGGAGGCCTGGTGTGCTGTGATTCATGGGGTCACAAAAAGTCGGACACGACTGAGCGAATGATCTGATCTGATCTGATCTGATCTATACCAACCAATATTTTTTTTCTCCTGAACTTCCTATGTAACGGCACTGAAATCTTTATTTCTAGAATTCTTGTGAGCACATTATGAGGGCTGAGCTATATCCATTGTTATCATTCAGCTACTATTGCCATTGGAGGTGTGTTATTAAAGTTTTGCACATGCATGTACACACATGGATGTCCGCATTCTTTTTAAAATGTTTTACTTTAACTGCTGATTTTTGCTGTGCTGGTCTTTGTTGCTGTGCCTGGTGCTTTCTCAAGTTGCAGCAGGCAGAGGCAACTCTCTAGCTGAAGTGAGCCGGCTTCTCGATGCGCTGGCTTCTCTTGTTGTGGAGCAAGGTCTCTAGGGCTTGGGCTCAGTACTTGTGGCAACATGGGCTTAGTTGCCCGGCAGCATGCAGAATGTTTCTGGATCAGGGATCGAACCTATGTCCCCTGCACTGGCAGGCGGACTCTGCACTGGACCACCAGGGAAGTCCTGGCTTTCTTTTTTGAATGATGCCTTGTACGTGCTTTCCTTTGCTCTAAATGTATTCCTTCAGTCTACTTTGAAACTCAATATATGTCTTAGAGTCGTACAAATCCCAAGTAGAGGGGTGAGCAAAGTTCTACACCCAGGCTTGTCTGAATTACTTGGTAGTTTCGTGAAACTCAAATTGCTTCTCCTCCTTAGCCTCCTAATAGGTTCTCTTATCACAGGGAATTCAGAGAGATGAGTTACCAACCTTTTCTGAAACCTTTGTAAAATGCCTGTTCATCCTCGATTGTGTGTGGAGGGGTCAGTCTCTCTGGAGGGAAAAAGGATTTCATGACCCACAGAGCAAGGAGCCTCCTGGGAAGCCCGGAGCCGTGATTATGAGGCTCAGACAGCTCATCGAGCGGCAAAAATGGAAGGGAGCCCTCCAAACGGATTGAGTATTCAGATGTTTGGAATCAAAGATAAGCTATTTCAATTTTGAGACAGTGTGCTTTTTGCCTTCTATTAAAATAGCTGATATTACATAGATACGCTACTTTTCAGTTCTTCTCGGCGACCACCCACACCAAATGTTCTTCACCTTCGGTGCAATCCAGGAGCTGATGAAGCTTTGCTGCTCTGTATCTGCATGACTTTGGGTAAGTGTCTTGCCCTCTCTGAGCCTCAGAGTTCATCCTACCTGAACTGAGCACATTATGGTCTGCCATCATCCTGTGGCCCCCACCCCCTCTCTGAGACCAAGGTCAACTACGTGCAAATCTATTTGAAAATCTAAGTAGAAGTCTACACCGGATGTATTAACTTCCCTATTTAGTGGCTTCTGAGAAGTGTCAAATGACATAATGGATATGAAAGTTCTTCAGGGAAAAGAAGAAAAGATAAGGGCTGAATGAATGTAGGGCATTAGTAATGTTAATTACTTGTGAGTGATATGCATAATGCCCAGAATCAATGAATTTTAGAGCTGGGAAGAAACTTTATAATCACCCAGTCTAATCCAGCATCTCTCTAGTGTTAGTCACTCAGTCAAGCCTGACTCTTTGCCACCCTATGGACTGTAGCTCACCAGGCTCCTCTGTCCATGGGGTTCTCCAGGCAAGAATACTGGAGGAGATTGCCATTTCCTCCAGGGGATCTTCCCCATCCAGGGATCGAAACTGGGTCTCCTGCATTGCAGGCAGACTCTTTACCATTTGAGCTACAGGGAAGACCTGTAGCATCTCTCTACCAGAGCCTAAACAGTGGAGCCTGCAGATAGAGCTCTTTAAACTGTCTGGATGGAGAGAAAGCGACATTTCTTCACACACAGGTCAGTTCAGTTCGGTCGCTCAGTCATGTCCAACTCTTTGCAACCCCATGAACTGCAGCACGCCAGGCCTCCCTGTCCATCACCAACTCCCGGAGTCCACCCAAACCCACGTCCATAGAGTTGGTGATGCCATCCAATCATCTCATCCTCTGTTGTCCCCTTCTCCTCCTGCCCTCAGTCTTTCCCAGCATCAGGGTCTTTTCAAATGAGTCAGCTCTTCTCATCAGGTGGCCAAAGTATTGGAGTTTCAGCTTCAACATAAGTCCTTCCAATGAACACCCAAGGCTGATCTCCTTCAGAATGGACTGGTTGGATCTCCTTGCAGTCCAAGGGACTCTCAAGAGTCTTCTCCAACACCACAGTTCAAAAGCATCAATTCTTCGGCGCTCAGCTTTCTTTATAATCCAACTCTCACATCCATACATGACCACTGGAAAAACCATAGCCTTGACTAGACGGACCTTTGTTGGCACACAGGTCATCTAATCACAAGAAAATGACCACCATTTTCTGAGGCTAATACAGGTGGCAAAAGCCTTTTACTTCATTTTGCCTGAGATCAGTGTGAGGAGGTAAATGTTTTATTATTGTGTCTCCCCCTCCTCACCCATGCCACTAAAGGGCCTGATGTTCATTAACTGCCAGATCCTGCCAATATTCACTGTGGCCAATTTCAAGTTATCAACGGGAACCTACTGAATGTGTGTTATGATGGCTCATTGGTCCAGGGGTATGATTCTTGGTTTGGGTGCAAGAGGTCGCAGGTTCAAATCCCAGATGGTTCCCAGATGAATCTCTTGTGGTTCATCTATTTTGGGGCTCCTCAGGTGGGCATTAGTGGTAAAGAAACTGCCTGCCAATGCAGGAGACATCAAAGACATGGGTTCGATCCCTGGGTTGGAAAATCCCCTGCAGAAGGGCATGGCCACCCACTCCAATATTCTTGCCTGGGGAATCCCATGGACAGAGGAGCCTGGGGGGGGCTACAATCCATAGGGTCACAAAGAATCAGACAAGACTGAAGTGACTTAGCAAGCATGAACTGAATGTGCAGTAAGGAAGAGACACACACAGTGATTCTTGTGATCTGGTCCAGGCCAGCTCCAGCAGCAGCTCACACTGCCTCCAATGACTTCAAAATCACTGAGTTCCTGACCTCAAGGGATTCCATGAGCAGCTCAGGAGATGGGTTTGTGAGCAGGTAACTAAAACACAACCTGACTAGAATCAGTTCCAGGTGCTGTGGGAGCCCAGAAGACAGAGGCTACAAGAAGGAGGAGGCTTTTGAGATGGGGTTTGAAGGATGTGTAGGAGCATGCCATCCAAGCAATGTGAGGGGGAACAGGAAAGAACTCTGGAGAGAGAGAAACATAAGAAAAGGCAAGAGGGATGAGTTGTTTTGGGATTCCCCTGGTTGGCTCAGACTGCAAAGAACCTGCCTGCAATGCAGGAGATGCAGGAGACACAGATTCGATCCCTGGGTGAGGAAGATCCCCTGGAGGAGGAAATGGCAACCCACTCCAGTTTTTTTGCCTGGAAAATTCCATGGACAGAGAAGCTTGGCAGGCTACAGTCTGTGGGGTCACAAAGAGTCAGACATGGCTGAGCATGCACACCTCTGAGCAAAGCACTTAGAAGAGAACCAGGTTAACAGAAGGTGGGAGCAGATCTCTGCTCTCTTTATTGTCATGCTTGGCAGGCACCCTGCTTGACACAATGCATACTCGGTGAGATGTTCTTGCCCTTGGTTATTACACAGATCGTGAGGCTGACTAAGCTCAAGGACACCTTGATCCCATCCTTTAGCCAGATGGAGAAGGCAATGGCACCCCACTCCAGTATTCTTGCCTGAAAAATCCCATGGGCGGAGGAGCCTGGTGGGCTGCAGTCCATGGGGTCGCTAAGAGTCAGACATGACTGAGCGACTTCCCTTTCACTTTTCACTTTCATGCATTGGAGAAGGAAATGGCAACCCACTCCAGTGTTCTTGCCTGGAGAATCCCAGGGACGGGGGAGCCTGGTGGGCTTCCGTCTATGGGTCGCACAGAGTCGGACACAACTGAAGCAACTTAGCAGCAGCAGCCCTCTCCAGGGATGTTCTTAAAGTTGCTTTTACACACCTTGCCTGGTTCCTCTTGCCCAGACAACCCTTTGTGTTACTTCTGGAGGGTCAAGTCATACCCACCTGCAGCCCCATTCTTCCAGGACCCCTTCTCGAACTTGCACAGCTCTCACGCACTTCTCTTGCTCAGAGGTCATACAGGACACCTGTGCTGTCCTGTGCAACCAGACCCTCAGTCATGCCCAGCTGGGTGCTGACAGCCCAAAGCTGTCTTTACTGGATGCCTTGTACAACTATTCCAATGAGTTAAGCAAATGATGTAGGTGGATATCTTCTGAACATCAGATATTCTCATGGCTCCTGAGGATGCAAAAGTCCTTTCAGAGAAGGCATCCTTGTATAGAAGAGCTTCCCTGATAGCTCAGACAGGAAAGAATCTGCCTTAATACAGGAGACCTGAGTTGGATCCCTGGGTCAGGAAGATCGCCTGGAGAAAGGAATGGCTACCCACTCTAGTATTCTTGCCTGGAGAATCCCATGGACAGAGGAGCCCTGTGGGTTACAGTCCATGGAGTTGCAAAGAGACGGACACGACTGAATAACTAACATTTTCACTCTCACTAGTGTAGAAAGTTTCTTCAGAACAAGGAATATATCCCCACTTTTACTTTTCAAATCATCTATAAAAGCCCTGGAATCACAAAAGCTGCTCTAATATCCTCTGATGGATTGAAAGAGAGAGACAGACAGACCTTAAATTTCCCAGTAGAAGCACTCACTATCTTGGACCAAATGATAAAAAAACATAAGCCCCTCATCCTATCACTTTCTGAAAACCCTTACACTCTAGAATCAGAAAAGCACTCATTATATGGACACTGCATTGTTTAAAAGTCTGATTTAATATTTTCCCTTACTTCTGAAATTCTCCCAGGCCTTAGGCTGCCAAAGGATTGGGGAGAGTGGAGTATTTCTAGTCAATGATAGCATTATCATATGATTCCCGTTAATCTCCAAATACTGGAAATAGCTCCCCAAGTATTTAGCAAAAGTCTGGCTTCTTAATACAGCAGGTATTAGGGTAGGCATTCGGTGTTTTAGACAGCGGGAAAATCTTATATCCCTCTCCTTGCCTATAAGGATTTTTTTTTTCCTTTAACAAAAGTTTCTTCTCAAAGTTTCACTTTAAATATAAAATATGTCCTTGTGGAAGCTGTTACAAATGTCACTACTTTAACCAGCCCAAATTTATGGTGGCATTGAATTTTAATGGAGCCATAAATGTCTGATGTAATGGTGATATATGTGTCGCAATAAATTGTTATAGAGAAATATAAAAATAAGTGTAAGATAAAAGATTGTGTATAAAATATGTTTTTACATCTCCTTTAATGATTAAAAATCATACAAACCCGATATTCTAAATCACTCAGAATTGTCACATGTGGCTCAGGGAACATCATCTTCCCTGAAAGTCTTTCCCAGGCTGAGTTGATGATTCTGTGGTCAGAAACCACATTCACTTTAATGAGGACATTTAAGATGATTTTTATGTTGACATGGGGGAAAAAGTAATTAGCATTAAAGAAGATGGAGATGATGGTATCGATGACCCTCTGCCTCGGGAATGGTCCTCTGAAACCGACACGATTGATGGGCCCGTGGCCTTGTGACAACTCCCGCTGTCTTCAGGGCGACCCTGACGCTCCCCGGGTGTCTTGGAGTGACTTGGCGGCTCCAAGGACAGATCAGGAAGCAGGGAGGGGCTGGGGACAAGCGGCTGGCGGGAGGCGCGGCTGTGGCTGGGGGGATGGGATGAGCTGAGAGCCACTGCAGGGGATGCCGGACCCTGTTCCAGCTCCACCACTGACTCCCTGGGACCAGCGTCTCCACCTTTCCAAGCCTCGGGTTCCCCACCTACAAAAAAGGGGTGATCCGAGCATCAAAGGATGGGCATTTTTATTTTTAATGCCTGCTTCCATTTACCTGGGGCTTCCCAGGTGGCACAAGTGGTAAAGAATCTGCCTGACAACGCAGGAGATGTGAGAGACTCAAGTTCAATCCCTGGGTCGGGAAGATCTCCTGGAGATGGGAATGCAACCCACTCCAGTATTTTTGCCTGGAGAAATCCCATGGGCAGGGAAGCCTAGTGGGCTACGGTCCATGAGGTCACAAAGAGTCAGACATGACTGAGCATGCACACACTCTTCTTGATTTACCTATTTTCAGGACTGCCCCTGACGCTCATTTGAGCACCCATTCCAGCTCGTTATGACTGAGTGTCCACCTCTCACTCTAGGATAGGTGAGATGGCCCTGCAGCCACAGGAATCTTATCAAGGATGGGCACAGGGTGCCCACTTGAGCCAATGAGAAGCATGAGACTTACTGGAGCTTTGAGGATGGTACCAAGAAATGAAAAGCAGAGTCAAGAAATCAGAAAAAGACTGGACCCTAGAACTTTATTTAAGTTCCTGGATCCAGCCAAACCTGAAGCCATGTACCCCTGGATTTTTCAGTTGCATGTATTGACAAATTCCCTTTCTGCTTCTCATCATTTTGGGTTTGATTTTCAATCACTTGCAACCACATGAGTCCTAAAGGACAGAAGGATTCATGGTGAGGATGAGATAAACCCCATAAAGTTCTTTGTGCATGATGCCTGACAAGCACATGCTCAACACACACCAGCAGATGCTGTTATCATAGAGATGATGACTGTCTGTGGCCAGCACTGCTCGCACTTATTTGCAGAGCCCCCAGCTCCAGCCTCCCGGGACCACGTGACGTTTGGCAACCTGCTGCCCTGCTCTCCTCTCCCCTCCTGTGACAGATCGCTGGGGCGCCTGGTGAATATTAACATTGGCCCTGGCTCTCTGGGGAGCCCCGACTGTGAAACGCTGAAAGCCCGCCTCTGCCCCGTGTTTGCTTCCTCCCAGCCCGGCTCCCCACAGCTGCTCTGCCCTCTCTACCCTTGGGATGTGGCTCCACTGCCAACAGGCTCCAGGCTTCTGTTTGCTGTGGAAAAATACCAAGTTCAAAGAGACCTGCCTGTGGCTCCAACCCCTGTCGCAGCTGGCCACACGCTGTCTCCCAGGGCCTGGCAGCCACACAGCCTCGTCCCGCCTCCTCTGACTCCAGCTGTGCTCTGCGCCCATTTGTTTTTTGTCTTCCTTTTAGCTTTTGAGCTTGCCAAGGCTTGTGCTTACAAACCAGGAATGGAGTGTGAAGAACGGGCTGTAACTCGAGCACTGACTCCCCAACCTCGTGCTGTCTGTTTCCATAGCAAGAGGGCTGTTTGTCCCCAGCCCAAGTTGTTTTTCCTTCTGCTGCTGGAATCCCAGCTTTAAGTCTTAGGGTGCATGTACATGTGTGTGTGCTAAGTCACTTCAGTCGTGTCCAGCTCTTTGCGACCCTATGGACTACAGCCCGCCAGGCTCCTCTGTCCATGGGATTCTCCAGGTAAGAATACTGGAGTGGGTTGCCATGCCCTCCTCCAGGGGATCTTCCCAACACAGGGGTCAAACCCACACCTCTTATGTGTCCTGCAGTGGCAGATGGGTTCTTTACCACTAGCGCCACCTCGGAAGCCCGTAGGGTGCATGGAACACAACAAACCATGACCATTTTCTCTGTCTCTGCCCTGCAGCAAGTTCTCCAGTTTTCTCCCCCTCTGTATTAGGCCTTCATTTCCCTACAGATGCGACATGAATAAAGACCAAGGAAAAATGTCTAACAAAGGGCCACATGCTGGGACTTCCCTGGTGGTCCAGTGGCTAAGAATCCGCCTGGCAATGCAGGGGACATGGGTTTGATCCTTGGCTGGGAAACTAAGATCCCACATGCCAAGGAGCAGCTAAGCCTGAGTGCCGCTCGTCACAACTACTGAGCCCTCGTCACAGCTAGAGAGTCCACACGCAGCAAAGAAAAGACCTCTCATGGTGCGACAAAGACCTAAAGCGGACTAATAAATAAATAAATATTTTTTAAAAAGAAACAAAACAAAACCCCCAAATGGTCACACACCTCACCCACACTCCTCCTCAACACATATCATCTTCTGATAGTCCATATGATCAGCTGGGCTTCCCTGGTGGCTCAGCTGGTAAAGAATCCACCTGCAATGCAGGAGAGCCCAGTTTGATTCCTGGGTCAAGAAGATCCGCTGGAGAAGGGATTATTCTTGGGCTTCCCTGGTGGCTCAGATGGTAAAGAAACAACCTGCAATGTGAGAGACCTGAGTTCGATCCCTGGGTCAGGAAGATCCCCTGGAAGAGGGCATGGCAACCCACTCCAGTATTCTTGCCTGGAGAATTCCATGGGGGTCGCAGAGTCAGACATGACTGAGGGACTAAGAACACACACACACATGATTAACTGATTTATTTTTATTGTCTATGTCTTTCCCCTACCAGAATTCAAGCTCCAAGAGAGAGGTCTGTTTGGCTCACTGCTGGGTTCCCTGGGGCCTAGAATACTGTCAGGCTCATAGAAAATAATATATAGGCAGACCTTGGTGCTACAGAAGGTTCAGTTCCATGGCAGTAAAACAAAAATCTCAATAAAGTGAGCCACAGGATGTTTTCAGTTTCCCAGGGCAAAATAAAAGTTATGTTTTCTCTATCTTATAGTCTATTCGTACAATAGCATCATGTCTTAAAAAATAATGTACGTACCTAAATTTTAAAATACTTTATTTCTAATGTTCGAGGGAGGTTCAAGAGGGAGGGCACAATCAACCTATGGCTGATTGATGTTGATGTATGGCAGAAACCAACACAATACTGTAAAGCAATTATCCTCCAATTAGAAATAAATAAACTTAATTACTAAAAAACACTTTATTGCTAAAAATTGCTGTCATCTGAGCCTTTGTGTGTGCATGCTGCATGCTAAGTCATTTCAGTTGTGTTTGACTCTTTGCAACCCCATGGACTGTAGTCTACTAGGCTCCTCTGTCCATGGGATTCTCCAGGCAAGAATATTGGAGTGGGTGGCTGTGGCCTTCTCCAGGGGATCTTCTCGACCCAGGGATAGAACCCACATCACTTACACCTCCTGCATTGGTAGGTGGATTCATATCCACGAGGGTCACCTGGGAAGCCCCTAATATTTTTGCAATAGTAACAGCAAAGATCCCTGACCACAAAGCATTGTAACAAATATAATAATGATTAAAAAAAATGTGCAGTATCCTGAGAACTACCAAATGTGACAGAAAGACACGAAGTGGCCAAAATATGGTGGAAAACGGTACTGGTGGATCTGCTTAATGCAGGGTAGTTATGAGACTTCAATTTGTAGAAAACATAACGTCTGTGAAGCAAAATAAAGTGAAACAAGATCTGCCTGTATATGCGCTCAGTAGGTAGCACTGGGCATTGAATACTTGACTGGGACCAGCAGACTGTCTGTTGTTGCTGTTATTCAGTCACTAAGTTGTGTTCAGCTATTTTGCAACCCCATGGACCATGCATACCAGCCTTCCCTGTCCTGCACTGTCTCCCTGAGTTTGCTCCACCTGACGTCCATTGAGTTAGTGATGCCATCTCACCCTCTCCTCTGCCACCCCTATTCCTGCCTTCAACCGTTCCCAGCATCAGGATCTTTTCCAATGAGTCTGATCTTCACATCAGGTGGCCAAAGGATTGGAGCTTCAGTTTCAGCATCAGTCCTTCCAGTGAATATTCAGGGTAGATTGTACTGTCTATATTAGACACCAAGTTCCCATATTCATTTGTTTATTCATCTCCCCTTTCCCCCCTTTTAATCTTCCCTCACCCAATTACCTCATACCTTCTTGGTGCAAAAGAGACATAACTCCCACATTCCAGGCACGTATAGTCCAACAGAGAAGACATCCCCTCAAGCCAAGAAGGAAAAGAAGGCATGATAACCGTGAGAAGGATTTCAGGGTATTTGTGGAGCACAGCAATTAAGGAGATTTCTCTAAACCTGGGGTGCCAGTGAGGCCTTCTGAGGAAGGGTATTTGTGTTGAGGATGAGCAGGAGTTGGCCTGTTTTTGTCAGAGGGAAGAAAACCCACGGAGGCTGGATCCTACTATGAGTTCATTCATCTTCCCTTGTTTTCTGCTTCTGCGTTGACAGTCAGGAGAACCCTCCAGCCAAGGTTTAGATTAGCCAGCTGATTTCAGCAGGAGGCAATGTCTGGTATTTCACTGTGATGCATTTATAGAGAGTCATGAATAAGTTCTGGCTCACATGCTGTGGGGTCCCCAAATTTAAATGATCTAGCGGAAAATCTGAAGCTGGACTAAAATCAGTAGAATGTGTTTTATACTTAGATTTACTTAAAAAAAAAAAAAAGCCTTGTTGAGAAATAATTCACCTACCACACGTTATCCACAAAGTACACAAGTCAATGGTTTTTAGTTTGTACACAGAGCTCTACAGCCATCATCACAAACTTGAACTCTATAGAAGGGAAATTTGGGAAATTTCCCAAGGCAAACCCTCAGTACCCTTTGCTGAGTGAGAAAAACATAGATTTACTGGCATACAATAAGTAGGATAGAGTTAGTCAAACAGGGGCAGGATAACATGGGAAATTACAGGGCATGTGTGGGACTAAGCAACATTAAGCCCCAGTTACTTTTCCAGAGTCATTTTATTTTAATGATACAGATCTTGTGTGACAATACTGCTAGCTAAAGTAAGGCATACGATGATGAAAAGGTAGCCCATGTTGGAGCCCAAGTTAATTATGGGAAATGCAAAATACCCATTATTGTCAGCCCTGTTTTACCAGGGAGGTGCTGGGGAACACAGAGAGGGTGACTAACGCAGACTCAGAGAGAGAAAGATGTGTGTGTGTGTGTGTGTGTGTGTGTGTGTGGTGTGTGGAGGGGGGGTTGAATTGAGGAGGGAGGGAGGAAGAAGGAAGGAGAGAGATTGAAAAAGAGACAGGAAGACAGATTCACAGACACACAAACAGATGGAGAGAAAGGCAGAGATGCAAAGAGACAGACACGTGCAGATGGAGAGGGGAGGGGGCAGGACGAGCCAGAGACAGACGGTCAGAGAGACCCTGGCCCAGGAAAATGCAGAGAGACACAGCGAGCGTGTTTAAGCAATACATTAAGAAAAATTTAAACCTCCACTGCCTTCTCTGTGAAGTCTTCGCAGAGGGCTCGAATGTCCTTTGCTCTCTCTGGGCCACCTGGGAATCAGGAAGGGGGTGGGGAGGCCGAGGCAGACAGATGCTGGGGGAGAAACGGCCCCAGATGGCTGTGGGTGGCTGAATCACACCTCCCCCCAGTGCCACTCTGGTGCACTTTTAGGAGAGTGAAAAGGATCACAAAGAGTGTTGCCATAGATGGTGACATGTCTGTTTCTGAAACAAAGGAGGCAGCTCCAAATCTGAAACCCCAAACTTCCCACAACACAGGCACCAGAGTCTCTTCTGGATTCTGAGTTCACTTCCTCTCTGTGCCAGGTGCCGGGCGAGCAGGCTCGCAACAAAGGGGTGAAGAGCCACTCCACGGGATCGGGGCCAAGCACGTGGCCGGGACGCTTCATCAGAGCTGAAAGCTAAGTGTGGTGAGTGAGATCGTGGGTGCCAGAACACCTCTGTGGGCAACCGGGCTTTGTCATGGTTCCCTCTGCTCACAGGGAGATCACTACGACATCCCAGCTTTAGACAGCACATGCATGCCCATGCTTAGCTGTCCAGTGCTCCAGTATTCTTGCCCGGAGAATCCCCATGGACAGAGGAGCCTGGTGGGCTATAGGTCATAGGGTCGCAAAGAGCCGGACATGACTGAGCAGCTAAGCACAGCACAGCACACAACGCACCTGCAAAGTGAGTGTGAACACGGCTCCCTGGACAAGGTTCATGTGTATCCCCAGACGCTCAAACGAAGTCCTCCTCTACTCAGGCAGCGAACACCGATGTGCTCACTGATCGGAATCGGAGAAGGGTCAAGGTGGGGAAGCAAGAGGGAAACCGCAGGACAGGGCATGAGAGATGCCCTCGGGCGGCCCTGGAGAGAGGAAGCTCCTTACAGAGAAGGGAACGCATTTCTAAGGCCAAGGTGGTGGGGCACCTTTGCCACCTGTTAGGGGGGACTTCACTTTTCCTTTTCACTTTCATGCACTGGAGAAGGAAATGGCAACCCACTCCAGTGTTCTCGCCTGGAGAATCCCAGGGACGGGGGAGCCTGGTGGGCTGCCGTCTATGGGGTCGCACAGAGTCGGATACGACTGAAGCGACTTAGCAGAAGTAGCAGCAGCAGCAGCAGCAGGGGAGACTTTGGATGTGACTGAGAAGGCAGCCAGGGGCCAATCCTGCTCTGTTCCATGGACTTTCAGGACAGACATTGTCTGGATTTTAAAAAAGCTATGGGAATCATGGAATGTGGTGAGATTTGAGGCATCTCCTTGACCTGACCCTTCCCTTTAGTTAAACTGAGATAAGAATGCTATTAAAAAATGATCCCTTCATATTTTCTAGGCAAAACCAATATCTCTGTGACCACAGGAGCATCCAGGACGGACACCAAAGAACTAAGGAAAACTGAACAAACTCTGTCCTTGCCAGCGATGGCCCCTGATTCCTGCCACTGTGGACAGTGCAGCCCTCAGAGACGTTTTCCTCTCTCTTTCATCATTCTCTTGGTCAGTCTGGCTCAACCAGTTTCAACTGTACATCTTACTACACACCAAATCCTGTGCTAAGTCCCAGGGTTGCAGGGAATGGTTACCTTGTCCTGGGCTGGGATGAGCTCACTGGCCAGGGTGGAAGTTAGGATATAAAGTCATTCTGGGGCTGTCCACATACAAGTATGGACAGTTGGCACCAAAGAGGAGAATGTCAGCCAAGTTCCCCCGGTGTCTCATTAACCTGGCTGTGAGCTCCATGGAGAAAGATTATCAGTTCAGCTGGAGATGAAAAACCTGACGCTACCTCATTTCCTCACTGAGGGTTTCTTCTGCAACGGCAAGACTCTGTGGGGCTCCGTGGAAATCAGGTTTCAGTGGGGATTAAAGCATATGCTTTTTGACTTGAGAAGTCACCTGCCAGCGTGCCCCAGCAGGCAGGGAGAAGTACATTAAACCAGGCAGGGGGTGAGGAAGCGCAAGTTTCTTTTAGCTACAAACAGCCTCCCCAGGGAAGAATCAAGGGAAAGATGAGTATGGAGAGATCTAAGAAGGGGAAAGAGGGTAAGAGAAGAGAGAAGAGACAGAAGGGGAAGAAGGAGAGGGGGAGAACAGAGGGCAGGGAGAAGGAAGCAGCAAGGAGAGAAGGAGGGAGAAGTCTGTGCAGGTGGTCATCACGAGGGATGACACTGGACATCAAGTGACCGTGCTGGGCTCAAAGATTTCCTGGGCACTGAAGCCTGAGTTCCTTGACCTGAACAAGGCCAGGCGGATCAACTTGGCATGACCACTACCAGTTCAGTTCAGTCGCTCAGTCACGTTCAGCTCTGTGACCCATGCAGGCCTCCCTGTCCATCACCAACCCTTGGAGCTTGCTCAAACTCATGTCCATCGAGTCAGTGATGCCATCCAACCGCCTCATCCTCTGTCATCCCCTTCTCCTCCTGCCTTCAATCTTTCCCAGAGACTACCCTGATGCTGGGATGAGATGGTTGGATGGCGTCACTGACTCGATGGACAAAAATTGACCACTACCATGTCGCTGCAATTCTTCCATCGGCAACATTGCTGCTCCAAGGACGGTGCTCAGGGCTGGGGATGAGAGAGCCCGTTGGCACACTGGGGTTGATCTTTAGGTCAGCTGGGGATTGAGTCATTATGACAATTTGCCTTCCCAGTGGCCACCAAGACAAGAGTGGGGTGGGCCAACCCAAAGCCCAGAGTTCATGAGCTCCTGGTGAAAGTCAAAGGCAGGTGGAGGAATCTGTATATTCTTACACACCAAAGTGCAAGGTGAGAACTCTCTGTTAGTTCTTAGTCATCTAAAATTCGGAATTCCTAGTCAGTGACATCTTCAGCTTTGGCAACTACTACAGTCTGTCCCATTGCCTGTTTCATGTCCAAAGAGGGTATTTTGTGTTTGTTTTGAAAGTCGGGTTATAAGGGAAAGATTGAAGGCAGGAGGAGAAGGGGACGACAGAGGATGAGATGGTTGGATGGCATCACCGACACAATGGACATGGGTTTGGGTGGACTCTGGGAGTTGGTGATGGACAGGGAGGCCTGGCGTGCTGCGATTCATAGGGTCGCAAAGAGTCGGATACGACTGAGCGACTGAACTGAACTTACATACAATAAAATGTATCCTTTTTTAAAGCACTTAGCTTAATGAGTTTTGACAAATATGTACAGTCGTATTCATCACCGTCACGATCAAAACATGGACTGTTTCCATCACTCCCCAAACTTCCAAGTCAACTTTTTAGGTTGCTAATTGAAAGCAGGTGTTCTCCTCAATCAGGGAGAATGGTATCGATTTAACATTCTTCCTTTCTGGATCTTTATATTCATTCAGGATTGACGAAGACATCGTCGAAGACTCAAAGCGCCATCTTTGGTGAGTAATCTCCACAAGGTCAGGGAAGAAGCCTGGCTTTGCTCCCCAGAATCCCCCACCACCACCACCAAACCCCGGTGGAGTATCTGGCACCTGGTGATCTGTAGTAAATGACTGTAAATGGATGATAAATGTATAGATTTGAGCTGAGATCAATTTAAAGATCAAAGTAGCTATGCATCACCTAAAAAGGCATTTTATTTTCTTTCAGTTTGCCAGTGCAGACACAGAGGCTCAGAGAAGCAGGTAGAATTCTGACCATTATCTGCCTGACGTCCAAGACTGTGCCTTTTACAAATCTCTGCCTTGCTGCCATCTCTCATCTCTGCAAATTCTGACAAGTGTCCCTCAGCCAGCTTGCTCCTGTTTTGCGGGCTCAGTCCCACGGATAATCACGTTACCAAGAAGCTTTCCTATTCTCGAGTTGCTCTGAGACCTCCTGGGCCGAGAGTCTTCGGTCTGGCAGTCACAGTGAGTTTCCATAATCTTAATGAAGAAGGGCCGTTCCCTACCCCCTTGGCTCTAGGTCTTTAAACTCCTGAATTTTAATAACCAACTCCACTGATGATTTACAAATTTCAAGGCAGGAATTAGCAGAAAATTCCATATTTCATAGATGCTGAATCGGGCTATTATCTCCATGCAGCAGGTGCCAATTTCCTCTCAAATGGTGAAATGCCGTAATTATCAGTAGAATTCCATTCAAATTCTAAAAGTAGATAAATAACCAATGGGAATATCATTTATTCATTAGACTACGAAGAAAGGGGGAAATATTACCCTGTTCACAGCGGCAACAAGGTTATCTCTGCAAGGGGATGCCCAGTTCATGGATGCAGGCTGGGGGATTCTAGATTCATTAAGCTCTCGGGTCGGCAGGAGAGAGGAGCTCCTGTGAAACACCTGAGCGGACGAGATAATGTGCCGCTGATTGAGAGGCTACCGTGTGAGATGTGCTCGAGGATGGAAAGACACATATTAGAAATCACTGGAAAAATACCAAAGACTTCCTGCTCCCTGCCATATAGGCATCTCCCCAGAAGATATACTGGTATCTCCAACAAACTGAAGCTCAGAAAGTTTAAGTCAATTACCCAAGAACCCACAGCATGCAAGTGACAGATTTAGGTTGGCCGGTTTCCAAAGTCAATGTTCAGCCAGGGAGAGTCCTCAGCAGCGGCAAACCCTCAAAATACATCATCCCTTTCCTGCCCATTTTGCCCTGGAGCTGGGCTTCTGAAAGTCCTGGACTGATTTCAGGATTCTCACCTGCCAGTGGAGACACCGGGTATGAGGCAGGGCTGTGCGGATGAAGTTCACCCGGCCAGGGAGCACCACTAGACTTTTAAGCAGAAAGGTGGGACTATGCCTGGGTGCCCACGGGAAGGGGTGTTTCAGGTACAGAATGTGGGCTGGGATGGGTGGACCAGAAGTGATCCCAGAGCTTTGCACAATGGGAGCGGGGAAGGAAGTTGATAGCACACACTGATGGGCGTGCATCAGACCTCACACATAGAGCTGCCTCTGTGCTGGGAAGGTGTCGTGTTGCAGGTGGTTCCAGGCCACGGGGAGAAGAGCAGCAGAAAGAAGCTCAGAGACGGGGATTCTTGGAGGAACCACCAGGCCAGTTCAGGGGCCTGCAGCCTCAGAACAATCAGAGGGGCACCAAGGCAGCAGGCAAAGGTGTTTCCACCACCTCCTCCTTCCTGACCACCAGGACCTCTGCTGCCTTCTAGAAGCCCCTGAAGTGGGTGAGCAGGTGCTTGCCCCATGCAGCCCTCCATCTGGGGATCCCTCCTGATATGGATGGCTTCCCTTGTGTGAAGGAGCCAATGAAACCCTTGAAATACACAAATATTCCCGCAGAGCTCCTATCAGATGACTCCTTTGCTCACGGGAGTTTCGGCTTAGGAACTTATAATGTAAGAGGTCCTAACCAGTGTAAGTAACTATGCAAAATCAGTCTTTGTATCTGGGTTAGAATTCAAGGCCAGATATAATAGTTCCCACATATTGTGCACTTGGGAAAATTATAAAACCTCTCCAAACCTCAGTTTCCTTAGCCATACAATGACAGAAGTAAGTAATACAGGCTTCCCAGGTGGCCCAGTGTAAAGAATCCACCTGCAATGCAGGAGATGTAGGAGACCTGGGTTCAGTCCCCAGGTCAGGAAGATACCCTAGAGAAGGAAACGGCAACCCACTCCAGTATTCATTTTTGCCTGGAAAATCCCGTGGACAGAGGAACCCAGTGGGCTACAGTCCACAGGGCTGCAAAGAGTTAGATGTGACTGAGCACAGAAGGAAGTGACTCAGCGCGTCAGTTATTGGGGGAAGTAAAATCTTCAGTATTCTTGCCTTGAAAACCCCATGAATGTATGAAAAGGCAAAAAGAACTAAAGAGCCTCTTGATGAAAGTGAAAGAGGAGAGTGAAAAAGTTGGCTTACAATTCAACATTCAAAAAATGAAGATCATGGCATCCGGTCCCATCACTTCATGGCAAATAGATGGGAAACAATGGAAACAATGAGAGACTTTATTTTGGGGGGCTCCAAAATCACTGCAGATGGTGATTGCAGCCATGAAATTAAAAGACGCTTGCTCCTTGGAAGGAAAGTTATGACCAACCTAGACAGCATCTTAAAAAGCAGAGACATTACTTTGCTGACAAAGGTCCATCTAGTCAAAGCTATGGTTTTTCCAGTGGTCATGTATGGATGTGAGAGCTGGACTATAAAGAAAGCTTGAGTGCCAAAGAATTGATGCTTTTGAACTGTGGTGTTGGAGAAGACTCTTGAGAGTCCCTTGGACTGCAAGGAGATCCAACCAGTCCATCCTAAAGGAAATCAGTCCTGAATACTCATTGGAAGGACTGATGCTGAACAGAAGCTCTAATACTTTGGCCACCTGATGTGAAGAACTGACTCACTGGAAAAGACCCTGATGCTGGGAAAGATTGAAGGCAGGAGGAGAAGGGGATGACAGAGGATGAGATGGTTGGATGGCATCACCGACTCAATGGACATGAGTTTGAGCAAGCTCCAGGAGTTGGTGATGGACAGGGAAGCCTGGCGTGCTGCAGTCCATGAGGTCACAAAGAGTCAGACACGACTGAGTGACTGAACTGAACTGAAATCTGCATGCTTGGCAAATGCTTGGAACACATACAGGACTTGAAGTCCATCATCCTCACCACTATTGTTTGCTGTAGTTTCTACTTTGTTACGCTTGGACCTGAGTCATGAAGTTGATAGAAAAAGGCTCAACGGACAGAGAAGCCTTGTAGCAGCCAGCATACACTATTGTTAATATTGTTGATGATATTAAAATATTTTCATGATTCTGTGTCATATGAGAAATAATCTTGTGTTATTGATAACGATACCTACAGTTAGTACTATTGCTAATATTATACACTAGTTACGCTGTTGTTCAGTTGCTAATCTCTGTCCAACTCTTTGCAACCGTGTGGACTATAGCCCGCCAGGCTCCTCTGTCCATGAGATTCCCCAGACAAGAATACTGGAGTGGGCTGCCATGCCCTCCTCCAGGGGGTCTTCCCAACCCAGGGACTGAAACCAAGTCTCTTACGACTCCTGCATTGGCACACAGTTTCTTTCTACCAGAGCCACCTGGGAAGCCCGTGAGACTTATCAGGCTTATTATAATAAAATAATGCTGGTGTTTGGGGCAAGAACAGACAGGGAGGCAGGAAGTGGCAGAGTCCTTTCTCTGGGCCTCCCTTCTCTGGACTCCAGGCTGTGGACAAGGACTTGCCCCTGGCTGACCCCAAGGCTATGGGGCTGCTCGACAACCAGGCCAGTGCAGAGTGGAGGACAGTGGGTCCAAGAAGCCATGGACCCAGCATGCTGGTGGGTTCCTTGGCAATGGGGGGGGCTGTTGCCTAAGGCAGAGGAGCGGTGGGGGGGATGGTGGATAGCTGGAGGTGGGGGTGATATCCAAGGCCCTGTTGGGGGCAGGGGGTGGAGGGGAGGGGGTGGCACTCAGCAGTATTTAATTTAGAGAGGGCCAATCCCAGCTTGGTTCGTGAAAAGAAGGTCAGGCCTGACAAATCTGTTTGAATTCTCTGAATACCTCCCAGAATTGGGAGACAATGGTTCCATAATGGGCAATTTATCTGCATTTCAGGGAGGCCTCTGATCCAGTAGACAAAACCGATTGATTCTCAAAAGCCAATGTGGCACGTTAAGGCAGAGAAATTACACTGGGACCCAAGGAATTTAAATCAGAGAAACCTATTCCACCTGAAGAAAGGGGTTTCTTTAAAATAATAATAATAATGTGAAGAAAATTTAAATAAAAAATGTTGGGAGAAGCAGGATTCAGGTTTGGTGAGAAGACAATAGGCCAGGAAGGCCCCACTTGTCCTTATCGGAGCCAAGCTCATGAGTGAAGCAGTGCAGTGAAGCGAGCCCCACCTGCAGCTAACCTGCGAAACCCAGCAGCCGCACCTGGCCAGGTGCCAGCCAACGGGCTGAGGACATGGAGACTGGAAACCTGCACCAGCCCTGATGCGGGAGAAGGTGGCTGGTGGTGCCACTTTGGGAAGCACAGACACCAAGCCAGGCACTGATGGCAGATGACCTACTGCTGGTCCTGACATGTGAGCAAGCCCCCAGGCGCGCCAATGGTTCTGCCACATGCCAGCTGTAGGTGGACCTCCAACTGCTTCTCTGAGTCTCTTTGTGTGGAAAATGGGGAGCATATTGTCACCCACGTGGGCTCAAGGGGGAGACCCACACAGAGGTCCGTGGTGATGGGGATTTTTCTTAAGGATCCAGGCAAGGGAGTTAATGATGCAAGAAACTGCCCTGGCAAGCTCAGTAACCAACGTGCTGTGTGCCTCTGCAATGGGTATCAGGCCTTCTAGAAGATGCTCCCAGTATCTCATTAGTTTTAGGGTCAGGGCTGCCCTCACACAGCACTGGTACCTCCTGAGCAAGAGTGTTGACCAGATTCGACTTCACCATTCAATATGGAATATTCTAATTGGGCAGCATTTGCACAGAGCCACCTCCCCACTTGTTGGCCTCCCCCATGCCCAGCCTATACGTGTTTGCTATCAGCACCAAGTCAGGGATGTTCATTTCACTCCATGTATGTGGCATGGATCATAGCAACTCCACGTGGATACCCAGTAGGGGCTGACTTTCCCACACAGAATCACGATCAGGGTAGGAATGGACAACTTATATTTTCTCCAGGAAGGGGATGATCTCATGTACTTCAGTGGGCTCGTGTGAATGTTCAACAAGGTAAAGAACACAGAGCAGCTAGTATGGAGTGGAGCCAGGCACTTAATGAAAAGAAAGTGTTACTTGCTCAGTCGTCTCTGACTCTTTGCAACTCTATGGACTGTAGCCCACCAGGTTCCTCTGTCCATGAAAATCTTCAGGCAAGAATACTGGAGTAGGTTGTCATGCCCTTCTCCAGGGGATCTTCCCAACCCAGGGATTGAACCTGGGTCTCCCACACTGTGGGTGGATTCTTTACCATCTGAGCCCCTACCAGCAGGGTAGGTGCACAGAACGTGTCAGATCCTTTTCTTTCCTCTCACTTCCCATCATTCCACCTTGGGCTCTGTGTGATGGCAGAGGGAGGAAAGTACACCCCTATTTTTAAAACAAGAACAACTCTGACTTACTCCAAATATTCACCAGTCTCTCTAATCCTCACAGCCACCCCATGAGGATTGCTCTGGAGGGAGCCTAAGCTCAGAGAAGTCACATTCCTTCCCTATGCCCTCATGGCTAGGAACCAGTGGTTCCAGCTTCAACCCTTGTACTCTGACTCCAGAGTTTCTGCTGTAACCACCACATCGTCCTGCCTCCCTGAAGATGAAGACATGGAGACCCAGGGAGAGTCAGCATTCACCCTGCAGTGATGTTCTCACTTGCACTCAGCACTGCCTGACCAGACAGCAGTGACATCTGTGCCATGATTTCCCTGGACCTGTTGGGTAGGCAAGGTTCCCAGCCAGCCTCTCTGACAAGCACCCTGGCAGAGGCCTTGTTTCGAGACTTTTTCCAGTCTCCAAGCCTTTGCTTAGGTCACTGATCCAGAGAATAGCTTCTGTCTAAATTAAATCAAGCCCTTCAGGAAATGACTTTATAAGCCTAAGAACACAATAGAAAGCACCATTTTCTGTCTCTCCACAACAGAATGTGAAAAAAGTGAAAATTGTTCAGTCATGTCTGACTCTGTGACCCCATGGACTGTAGTCCATGGAATTCTCCAGGTCAGAATACTGGAGTGGGTGGCCTTTCCCTTCTCCAGAGGATCTTCTCAACCCAGGGATCAAACCCAGGTCTCCCATATTTCAGGCAGATTCTTTACCAGCTGAGCCACAAGGGAAGCCCAAGAATCCTGGAGTGGCTAGCCTATCCCTTCTCCAGCAGATCTTCCCGACCCAGGAATTGAACTGGAATCTCCTGCATTGCAGGATTCTTTACCAACTGAGCCTTCAAGAAGATACAGGATAAAAGCAGTCTATATGCATACACATGGACACAGCTGTGCACATGAATGCACACACACACACACACACATATACACAAGCAGCTTTGCTAACAGTGGGAACAATCAACCAACCCTCTTCCCCTCTGAATCTGGCCACTCCAAAACACTTTAGTAAGGAGGGCCTGATTTTAAAAACGGAAGCCACTGTGAAATACCTTCCTTGGTTTAAGTTCTTTTTTTCAATATTCATTTGTTTGGCTGTGCCTGGTCTCGGTCGTGGCGTGCAGGATCTTTCATTGTGGCACACTGACTCTAGTTGTGGTTCACGGAATCTATAGTTGTGGTGTGCAGGCTTCAGAGTGTGCAGGCTCACTAATTGTGGGGCATGGGCTTTAGTCGCCCAGTGATTGTGGGATCTTAGTTCCTTGAGCAAGGCTCTAACCTACGTCCCCTGCATTGCAAGGTGGAGTCTTAACTGCTGGACCAGCAGGGAAGTCCCTTGGCTTGAATTCTCTAAAGAGATGCCCAAGTAGGAGAGGCTTTGCTATAGAGAAAGCAATAGAGCAAGATCCAGAATAGCACAAGACTTCTGCCTTGAGGTTCTTGGTGGGGCTGCTAACTGCCCCCCCCCATCTCCTCCATAGCTTCCTATGGGCCACCTGTTCAATGTCAAATTGAGGATCTTGGAAGCCACAGCTCAGACATCATCTAAACAAACCTCACAATGCAGACAAATGAGAAACTGGCCTCTGGTGGATGTTCGTCTCGTAGTGGTTACGCTGTCATCTCAGGACACCCCCTTGAAGAAGATCCTGTGTGCTTCCTCCAGAACGCTGATGAATAATTGAGACAGGTAAACAGGTGAAGCAGGGAGGAGGGGTCCAGCCATTTGGCATGTGTGGAACTAGGGTACAAAAATGAGGTGCAAAGGTGAGGCTGAGTCTCCTGCCAGGGAGGCTGTCGGAGGTTAGCAAGTTAGTCCCCAGGGCTTTCATTCAACCACCACACCTGAGGATTTTCTGTGTGTGCCATGTGCTGTGGGTAGGGCAATGAACAGACAGAGACTCAGCCTTATGAGGAGGGAAACATCAAACAGATGATCAAAGGTATATACACTTACACATGGCAATCAGTTCCACAGAGGAAAACATAGGGTGAAATAGGAGCTGATCACAGAGGAGCTGATGAGGCCTGGGAGGCAGAGGTCCTGGGAGATCCCTTGGAAGGAGTGTCATTTAAACTCATTGATGACTGGAAGTAAGACAGAAAAGGAGCATTCAAAGCATGTGGCAGTGTCCATGAAGCCGCAAGGTGGGAAAGAGCTATGAGTGTTTGAGAAAGTCCACAGCTGTGCAGTGACCTAAGATTCCACTCTGGAGGCTGACCCACACACCTAAGTGCACGGTGGGGACTTTAGCCGAAGATTTCACCATCAAAGATGTATGCCAGGGACCAGACTGAGGCTCACGCAGGTTGCACAACCATCTGTTGGCAAATCCCCCTTGATGCCCTGGGGACCCCAGGGCATGGGGATGGATGACCATGATGAGTCTAACAGTATCTGATTTTTCCACGGCAAGCATGTGCAGAACAACCCAGCAGAGCCCTTGACTAATGACTTTCAAATATAATTAAAAACATATTTCAATAGAAAGTGCATTGCCAAGTCTATACCAGCAGAGAGAAATTAACCTTCAAATGATACTGGAACAACAGTGAATCGCAAGGGTTTGTAAGAGATTAGATACACTGTAGCCTAATTATGTTACAATAACTCACCTCATTAATCTCCAAGGAAACAATAACCACAACAGCTAAATACTGTAATTAACAAACCCTATTTCAAACTTGATTTTAATTTTATAGGACTTGGTTATATTGTCCAATGTAATTGTGGAAAAGAGAATATCAGTAGAGCAACCTAGCTCTAGAAAAGCTCTTGTCTGACAGAGTGTAAAACCACAAATTTGTGATTCTACCAAGTCAGGCCTCTGGACCCCAGTCCATCCAGGAAGATGTTGATATACTGCATACTATCAAGATCTAGATGCACCCTCCCCCAAAAGAGGGAGTAAAATCAAATCTGCATTTGTCTTTCTAGAAGTAGGGAATCTCGCCCTTGGTCTTCTGCTTGAAACCTGTTCATGTTGAGATGTTCCAGCAGCTAGCCCTTTGCTAAGTTCTCATGGGAAAGACTGTGACAGGCCAGACAATCAAGGACATAACAATTGAGAGTGGGCAGATAATAAAGAAGAAAAATGGCATGATCGTCTCAACAGATGCAGAAAAAGCATTTACCAAACCCAACAACTTTTCAGGATAAAAATGCTCAATGGTCTACGAATAGAAGGGAAAGTCCTCACACTGATAAAGGGAATCTACAGAAAATCCACAACTAAACATCACAGTTGATGGAGAAAGACAGTGTTTTCTCCCTAAGATCAGGAACAAGACAAGACGTCTGCTCATGTCACTTCTAGTCAGTGTTACACTGCAGGCTCTAGACAGAGCAATTAGGCAAGAAAAAGAAACAGAAAGCATCACGTTGGAAAGGAAGAAGTAGAACTATCTTTCTTTGCAAATGAGAAGATCTTGTATATTTGCAAATGAGAGAAGCGTAGGGAATACACACACACACGTGCGCGCACACGTGACAATGAGAACACCCAAGTTCAACAAGGTTGCATGATACAAGAGCAATTTTCCAAAAGGAAAAAAAAAAAAAAAAAAGGCTGTATTTTTTGGCCCTAGCAATGAACAACCTGGAAATGAAATTAAGAATGCTTCTATTACAATAGCATCAAAAATAATAAAATACTTAGCAATAAATTTAAGTGAAAAATGTTTACACTGAAAACTATAAGACATTGTTGAAAGATACTTGAAAATACCCACAAAAACGAAAAGACATTCCATGTTCATGAATCAGAACACTTAGTACTTTCAAGATGAAAATACCCTCCAAAATGACCTAGACAATCAACACAATTCCTATCAAATCTCCAGAAGCTTTTTTCTTTTCAGAAATTGACAAACCGATCCCAAAATTCATAGAGAAATACAAGGGACTGAGAACAGCTAAAACAATCTTGGAAATAAAGAACAAAGTTGGAGGACTGACACCCCCAATTCTGAATCTTTCTACAAAGCTACAGTAATTAAGACAGTGTGGCACTGGCATAAAGATCAAGATACAGAGATCAGTGGACTAGAACTGAGAATCCATAAGTGAACCCTTATGTTTACGATCAATTGATTTTTGACAAAAGCATCAAGAATCAATGGGGAAAGGATAGACCTGTCAATAAATTATTCTGAAACAAGTGGATATTCAAATACAAAAGGATGAAGATGAACCTCCTTTCAAAATACATTTAAAAATTAACTAAAATCATAGACTGAAATTCAATAGCTAAAATTACAAAACTCATAGAAAAAAACACAGGAATAAATCTTCATGACCTTGGGCTAGGCAACACATTGTCAGATGCAGTTTTAATAAAAGCAAAAGCTACAAAAGAGAAAGTATTAGGTATACAATATTGTAAATCAACTATACGTCAATTAAAAAAAGAAAAGGTACATTTCAATTCACAGAAATTTTAAACTTTGTGGTAGAAATATCATCATGAAAGTGAAAAGACAACCCATAGAATGGGAGAAACTATTTGAAAATCATGATCAAATAAAGAACTGGTATTCAGAACATACGAAGAACTCCTACAACTCAATATTAAAAAGATAGATAGCCCAGTTTAAAAGTGGGAAAGAATCTGAATAGACATTCCTCAAAGAAGATATACAAGTGACCAATAAGAACACAAAAAAATGTCCAACGTCATTAGTCATTCAGAAAATGCAAATCAAAACCATGATGAGGTGCTACTTCACACTGACTAAAATGGATAGAATTTTTAAAGTCATCACAAGTGTTGGCAAAGATGTAGAAAAATTGGAACCCTCATTCAACACTGGATGGAAAGGGAATGTTAAACAATGCAGCCACTTTGGAAAACAATTTGGCAATTCCTCAAATTGTTTTTTAAAAAATAGAGTTACCATATGGTCTAGAAAATTCACTCCTAAATATACACCCAAGAGAAATAAAAACATGTGTCCATGCAAATATTTGCACACAAATGTTCATAGCAGAATAATTCTCCATAAAAACCAAAAAGTAGAAACAACCTAAATGCATATCAACCATAAATAGATGAAGTGCGGCATATCTATACAATGGAACTCTGTTCAGCAATAATAAGGAATGAAGAGACATGCTGTATCATGGAGAGGTCTTGAAAACATCAATATTGAGTGAAAGAAGCCAGTCATATTTGACCACATATTATATGATTCCATCTGTATGAAATATCCAGAATAGGCAACTTTATAGAGACAGAGAGGAGATCAGTGATGGCCCAGGGCTAGAAGGAAGTCAAAGCGGGAAACCAGGGCTTCCACTGGGCTCGGGGTTTCTTTGGGGTGTGGTGCTCGTCTTCAGTGGCTAACACATACCCAGCTCTTTTGTGGTCCTATGGACTTTAGACTGCCAGGCTCCTCTACCCTTGGGATTTCCCAGGTAAGAATACTGGAATGGGTTGCCATTTCTTCCTCTGAAGATCTTCCTGACCCAGGGATCAAACTCACGTCCCCTGTATTGGCAGGTGGATTCTTTACCACTGAGCAAGTCACTTATACAGATAATCTCATTCAAACCTAACAAAAGCCTTATGAATAAACGAATATTAACTTCCTTACATATATCATGGCCACAATGCCAGAATGTTTAACAGGTTTTTTTTAACATTTTATTTATTTTTAATTGAAGGATAATTGCTTTATAATATTGGTTTGATTTCTGCCATACAGCAACATGAATTAGCCATAAGTGTGCATATGTCCCCTCCCGCTTGAAGCTCCCTCCCACCTCTCACCCTTTCCCACCCCCTCCAGGTTGTTATAGAGCCCCAGTTTGAGTTCGCTGAGTCATACGGCAAATTCCCGTTGGCTATCTATTTCACATACGGTAGTGCACGTTCTTCCACGCTACACTCTCCATTCACCTCACCCTCTCCTTTCTCCTCCTGGCCCTTGTCCATAAGTCTGTCCTCTATGTCTGTGTCTGCATCGCTGCCCTGCAAATAGGTTCCCCAGTACCATCTTTCTAGATTCCATATATATGCGCTAATATGCAATATTCATTTTTCTCTTTCTGACTTTTTCTTTGTTTTTCTCATTCTGTATAATAGGCTGTAGGTTCATCCACCCCATTAGAATTGAGTCAGATGTGTTCCTTTTCATGGCGGAGCAGTATTCCACTGTATATATGCATCACGGCTTCTTTATCCATTCATCTGTTGTTGGACATCAAGGTTGCTTCTATGTCCTAGCTATTGCGACCAGCACTGCAAAGAACACTGGGATACATGTATCTTCTTCAGTTTTGGTTTCATCAGGTTAAACACAGTTTGGACACAACATAAAAGCCAGGAGAGTCTCAATCAAAGCTCCATGCACTTCATAACTGTTCTTGATTTGGTTTCTGTGCCAGGTCTGTGTTTCACACTGGAGATAAAGAGGAACACACACAGTCTAGCCTTCATGGAGCTGCCTTTCAATGAGAGTTAGCTGACTGTAGTCACACTGATGCTATGTGACAACCCCATAACTCAGTGTCTTAAAAGCAGCACTCAGTTCTTCTCATATCTGTAGCTTGGCTGGACAGTGGCTGACCTAGGCTGGACTCTGTGGGATGTTCTACCTCAAACCACAGGTCTGGCTGGACCTGACTTCTCACTGCAGAGGGGGAGTCGCAAGTGCTCCACATGTGTTCTTAATAATGGCACTTGATTTGGTCTCTGCCCATCAAAATGGATGGCGTCTGGAGGGCCCAGGTTGAAATGACAGTAGCTATCCAAGGGGGACATGCCAATGGCAGAGGTTCATGAGGGTAAACTCAACTGTGGAAGAAGATGTCCATCCTACGTCTGTGTCACATTTCCTAACACCCAGAGCAAGTCACACGGCCAATTCCAAAGTCAAGGGGTGGGGAAGTCTACTCTCCCTATCATGAGTCCTTGGCTGCATCATGCCAGCCCTGTGGAGTAAAGCATTGTGATGAAGCATTCCATCCACCACTGGGTGAGATTCACAGGCCTCAAACCAAGACCCCAGAATCTTCTACCTTCTAGAGTTTTCCATCTGTACAGATGATTGAAAATGTCTATTCATATCTAATACAATAGTTAGGAGGATCAAATAAACTACTGATTGTGAGAGGTTCTCTGAGTAGTAATTTTCTTGGCAAACATGAAGAATATTGTTATTAGTAGTTACCAAAGACTTCCAAATTATTGGAAAGATTGCCTGGTGGAATTACTCAAACACAAACAGAAGTGCATAGATAAATGTGTAGAATAACCAAAATCCTTATTACCCAAGACATCCCTTTTGGAAACAACCGCAAGAAGAAATAGAGATATTTTAAATTACTGTTATTGTTTTGAATTTCCGCTTTTCTACTGGACTCATGAAAGTCCTGGAAAAGTGGGTTATTTTACTGGACTCTTGGATTTTCTCAAAGAGAATAGTACCTCTAAGAATTGCTAATGGACAAACAAGAAAATAGACGTGAGATCTGAGAAGGTAAGAGTTTCTGCTGCTGATACAGCTTCTGGTGCCAAGATGAATTCCTAAGAACATTCTGGTGCCAAGGGAAGAACCGTATCAGAAGAGAATAAATCTCAGCTCCCGTGCTGGGAGGCAGGCTACTCAGTGAAAAGGGGCATGGACTTTTGGGGGCCAGAGAGCCCTGAGTTTGAATCTAAGTTCTGCCACTGAACAGTTGGGTGATCTTGAGCAAGTTACCGAGCCTCCCTGAACCTCAGCTTCTTCATATTAAAAAAATTAGCCCAAGGGACTTCCCTGGTGGTTCAGTGGTTAAAAATCCGTCTGCCAATGCAGGGGACACAGGTTCAGTCCCCGGTCCGGGAAGATCCCATATGCTGCAGGGCAACTAAGTCCATGTGCCTCAACTTCCGAGCCCGTGCTCTGGAGCTTGTAAGCCGCGACTCCTGAAGCCTGCATTCTCTAGAGCCCATGCCCACAGCAAGAGAGGCCACCAGACTGATAAGCCTGCACACCATGACTAGAGAAAGCCTGAACAGTGATGAAGACCCAATGCAGTCAAAAACAAACAAAAATTTTAAAAATTAGCCCTATGATAGTACCCACGTTAGAGGACTCATTTAAAACTTAAAAGAGGTAACACGTGAAGTGCTTAATGTAGTCCCTGGCATAAAGTATTTGCTAAATTAATGCCAAACATCATCACTGGCAATTTAAAAATATAATGCTTATTCCTGGCTCTGCCCACTGTATGAGATTTTTATGAGGAACAAATGAGAGAATCATTAGGAAGATGCTTTATAAGCTATGAGAAACTATAATAGACAAATAGTCCTAGGTTTTTAGAGTACTTAAGTGGCCTTGGCAGCCTGAACTCAATAAATATGTGTTAAAGGAATAACAAGTCAGTGAATGAAATCAAGCCCCTTTCTTTTGAGGATTGCCTCAGATCAAAGGAAGGCCTGGTAACCAGCATTTCCCACTCACAGCCATGGGCGTCTACCGTAGACATAGATATCTCAAAGACTCTCACCCTTAGTATGATACCCGTTTTTCTGAGAAACTCATCACAGAGAAGGGAAAGCCTTTAGCCTTCATGCCTTGACCTAGAAGAGATAGCTCAGAGATTATTTTTGTGGAAAAGAAGAAAGGTCACATTTCATAATTCTGTGTTCCCATACCTGAGCACTAGCAAGAGAAAAAGAGAAATCTGTCAAGTGGACTTTTCCGCTTACAGAACCATAATAAGTCTAAAGAGTTTGCATGATGCATTGGTATCCCCTTGAAGAAGATATTCTGAGTTTGAGATGCGCTATAAATATCCTTCAATGTGGTATATGTCGGCGGGAATGTTCCCATCCTTGGGTAGGCATGGGCAATCCACAACAGGGACAGAGGTAAGTTATGGCAGGGAGCACATTTAGTAATCTAATCACTCAGCGGATACTCACGATATACAGTTTAATCGTCCACAAGGTATAGTTTCTCTGTAATTGAATTAGATTTGGAAACAAGGCAAGCCTGATTTATAGCGCTGTTAAAACACACACACACACACACACACACACAACAACAGGGTATGTTTTCTTGTTTGTCACAATAATCCAATGGTTAGTTTTAATGTGTTACCAAGGGGTGAGCCAAAACGGATAAAGGTAAGGCACTTAGGGTTCGCTGCACAAACAGGCTGCGTGAGCTAAAGACTGGAGAAGCAGGGGAAGTTATCCTTCTCGTTCATGTTCACTTAAGGCAGATGTTCTATTTTACTTTAATCTGCTTCAGGCTTATTCAGCTAAACATAATTTGAACTATAGTTACTCATTCATCCAACAGACACATGAGCATTGACTGCTTTCTGCTGTACATGGTGCTGAAGGTACTGAGATGTGCGCTAGTTACGTGGCCTTGGGCTAAGCCTCAGTTCTCATGTCTGTAGAGACAATGATGGTTTCCCTCTCGTGGAGCTGCCATGATGATTGTGATAAGTCACTTACTGTAATATATATAATACAGCATCGCCACCACCACTACCATCATCATCATCGTTACGGATTTTGCTATTATTTCCTTGCCTGCAAAGAATTTACAGTTTTGCAGAAATGACAAGCCAAGACTGTTTCTAAACAATGTGAAAAAGGCTGACATATCTATTATCTGTTATTTATTGCCACCACAATGCTATGTAATAAACACCACAATCTCTGTGACATTCAACTGTTAGGGTTTACTGCTTATACATCTGAGGGCCACTAGGGGTTGACCAGATGACTTTGCCTGCTCTCATGGATTGGTTCATGTGCCTGGGGTTGGTCAATTTCTGGTCAGTCAATGCTGTCCTAAGCTGGGTGTGACTCTATTCCACGACCTTCATACCTACTTCTTGTAACCAGGCTCTGGTCCAGACATGTTCTTCACATGGTGATGGCAACCGTTCAAAGTTGAACCAAAACATGCAGAACCTTTTGAAGTCTAGTCTCAGAATCAGGACTCCATCCTTTCTGCAGGCCAAAGCAGGCAAGTCACATGGCTGCACCCAGATTCAGGGAAGAAAGGGACTGCAGAGTTACACAGCAAAAGGCATGGATGGAGAGAAGGGTGACCAACTAGGGATATTGGCGCAGTTTATCCCACGTATGTCTACTGAGAGCTGCTGTGGAGATAAAAGACAGTCCCTAGCGCCACTGTCAAGAGAGAGTTCAAGGGACTTCCCTGGTGGTCCAGTGGTTAAGAATCCACGTTGTGAGGCAGAGGACACAGGTTCAGCCCCTGGCCGGGGAACTAAGATCCCACATGCCACAGAGCAACTGAGCCCATGTGCCACAACTATTAAAGCCCACGGCTCTGGGGCCTGAACATCACAACTAGAGAGCCCGAACCCTGTGACGAAAGATCCTGCGTGACTCAACAAAGATCTTGTGTGCTGCAACTAAGACCCAACGCAACTAAATAAATAAATAGCATGTGTTTTGTTTTGTTTGTTTGTTTTTTAAAGAGACAGAGGGCTCAAAGAAGGCTCTGAGCTGAGAGGTAAGAGTTCACATGGGTGTAAAAGCTCCTCAGACCACCCTGGTGAATTTCCAGGTACCATAAACTGGAGATTGGTTTTCTTTCTTTACCTCCTAAATAGTTAAAGAGCTCAGAGTGAGCTTCTTGAAATGCTGAATGTGACAGCAGACCTGAGCTCTGTCAGAGCATCTCCCACACCCCCTCCAGAGAGGTCACTGAAGGGCACAGCTAATCCATCACAAAGTGGACCTTCTGGGCATCCCCCTGGACTTCTAATAAGGAGGTCAGCACCACTGGAGCTTTTGGTACCGCATCTAAAACAGAGACACACCGTCCTAGTTCACTGCCCAGTGGTCGAGCCCTCAGAGTTCCAGCCCTTAGTGACTTAGGTGCAATGGAGCCATTTGTCAGGTGACAGGGACCGGGGTCTCAGTGTGTCTCTCTGTGATGCTGTGCACACACTGAGACCATGAGGAAGCAGAGCGAGAGTTTACCTATAAAGTCTCACACAGCTGAGCGGACAGGATTCCTCACAGCTTCACATAGAGCGCACCTTCAAAAAGAATTGAAAAGCTAGAATTTTCCAGATCAACCAGTGTCAGCTTTTTGAACCTTAAGAGAGGCAGCTTTTGGAGAAGGAGGCACCCTCCCTGGAAACACAGAGGGAACAGGATGAGGAAATCAGGGGACCAAAGCCCACATTAGCTCAGATGAGGAAAGCACTGTTTATTTCAAAAACAGCAGGAGTGAAACAAGAGTGGGTTCTACAGGGGACTTCCTCGGTGCTCCAGTGGCTAAGATTCCATGCTCCAGTGATCAACCTGGGGTCAATCCCTGGTCAGGGAACTAGATCCAACATGTCACAACTAAGAGTTTGAATGCCGCAACTAGGACCAGTGTGGCCAAATAAACAAATATTAAAAAAAAAAAAAAAGAGTAGGCTCCACCAACCATTACAGTTTAAAGGGCAAGGAGGGCCCCCTTCATCTCCTCTGTGCTTAGACCCCTGGCTCACTTCCTTGCCTTGCTCCTTCTCTGTCCTCACTCCCTCAACGTTTACCAAGGATCCATCCATAACAGAGTACATCAGTTAAGGATACTTGGGGCCTTGGGTAACAGTAGAATTAACTCCATATGGTTTGAAAGTGAAAGTGTTAGTCACTCAGTCATGTCTGACTCTTTGCAAACCCATGAATTGTAGCCCGTCAGACTTCTCTGTCCATGAAATACTCCAGGCAAGGATACTGGAGTGGGTTTCCATTCGCTTCTCCAGGGGATCTTCCCGACCCAGGGATTGAACCCAGGTCTCCTGCATTGCAGGTAGATTCTTTACCATCTAAGCCATCAGATAAAAAACTTACAATGACATACGAGAAGAAATCCAGAGGCAAGTTGGTTCAGGGTTGGTTAATTTAACTGCACAGAAGCTTTGATTTCCCCTCTAAAACCAGGAAAAACTTTCCCCACTCCCCTGATCCAGCAGACTTCGTTACCTCTCATTGGCCAGGATAAAGTCACAGCCACCATTCTTAAATGGGCCACTAATATTCATTACAAGGATTGTCTTAGAGACTAATCAAGATACCTCCTTGAGCAGGGGGCTGCCCTGCCTCCCCCGAAGAACATGACTGCTCACTACTTTAAAACAATAGGAATTCTGCAGCGTGGAAACACCAGGGGGAAAGCAGTTGGGTAGATAGTCAAGCACAAAGGAGCGTGAAGAAGGTCTGGAAATTTAGACCAGAAGGAGTCAGGGCAATTTCTTTAGATAAGTAACCACTGGCTTTCTTGAAGCCAGATGACCTGGTTAAAATTCTCCCTCTGCTATTTAGGAACTATGTGGTTTGGGGCGATTTATCTGCGTCTCCATTTCCTAACCTATGGAATAGGGCCAATAATGTCTAACTCCCTGGTTGTTATGAGATAATACTCCATGAAGACTCCTTGGGCACTGACATGATCATTAGCAGTGCAAGTGTGTGTGCTCAGTCACTAAGTCATGTCCGCCTCTTTGTGACCCCATGGATTAGAGCCCTCCAGGCTCCTCTGTCCATGGGAGTCTCCAGGCAAGAATACTGGTGTGGATAGCCATTCCCTTCTCCAGGGCATCTTCCTGATCCAGGGATCGAGCCTGCATCTCCAGCATCTCCTGCATTGGCAGGCAGATTCTTTACCGCTGAACCACTTGGGAAGCCTGACCATTAGCAGAGAGGCTCCCAAATGCCCTGCTTCCTCTTCTCTCATGATAGGAAGTCATCATCATGGGTATAAGCCAGCATCTGGAACCAGACAGGGCTGGGCTCAGTAAGTGGTGCTGCCGGTACCCGTCACATAATGTCAACCAACCGCTAGCACCCATGTGCAAGACGGTGTAACACTGTTCCTAATCTCATGGAAAGCAGTTGTGAGAATCGAGTGAGATGCTGATGATAAAGGATTTAGCCAGTGCCCAGTCTTGAATAAGCACTCAGGAAACAATATCTCTTACTATTACTGTTGCTGTTGTCATCGCCATTATTATAGTCATCATCAACATCATCACCCCCTGAACGTCTCCAACACGCCAGGTACTAGGTCCTGTAGATACACATGGACTTACAGATTCACAGCAACATTTTGCAAGAAAAAAATTTAACCACCTACCACCTTTTGATGCATCCTCATTTGTGTGGAGGCAAAGACCAAAAAGGCTTCCCTGGTGGCTCAGCTGGTAAAGAATCCACCTGCAATGCAGGAAACCTGGGTTTGATCCCTGGCTCAGGAAGATCCCCTGGAGAAGGCAAGGGCAACCTACTCCAGTATTCTTACCTGGAGAATCCCCTTGGACAGAGGAGCCTGATGGGCTACAGTCCACGGGGTCACAAAGAGTCAGACACGACTGACTAAGCACACAAAGACCAAAAAAATCCTCGTTATGGCCTTTAAGGCCCTGTAAGGTTCAGTTCCAGTTTACCTCCCCAGACTTAGCTCGCCTAGAACTTCAATGAACACCTTTCTATCTCTCTGACCTGCCATCCAGCCGTAAGGCCCTTTTCCATGCTGCTCTTTCTCTGTTAGTTAACAAGTCCTCCTTCTTCAAACATAACCCCAATGTCACTTTGCAAGGGAGTCTTTCTGATGCAGAGACCACTTCCTTTGGGATATATTTTCAGCAGAGAGAGGGTGTCCTGAGTGGATAAGAGCATGGACTTTGAATCTAGACTGTGAGGGTGTAGATCCCAGCTTCATTATTTAGCTGTATGACCGTAAAGAAGGCTAAACGCCAGAGAATTGGTGCTTTCCAACTGTGGTGCTGGAGAAGACCCTTGAAAGCCCTGTGGACTGCAAGGAGATCAAACCAGTCAATCTTAAAGGAAATCAACCCTGAATATTCATTGGAAGGACTGATGCTGAAGCTGAAACTCCAGTACTTTGGCCACCTGATGTGAACTGACTCGTTGGAAAAGACCCTGATCCTGGAAGAGATTGACGGCAAAAGGAGAAGGGGGTGACAAGGATAAGATGGTTAGACAGCATCACCAACTCAGTGGACATGCATTTGAGCAAACACTGGGAGACATCCATGGGGTCGCAGAGAGTCAGACAGGACTTAGTGACTGAACAACAACAACATGACCTTGGATGACTTAACCTCTCTGAGCCTCAGTCTTCCCATCCATACAATGTAGATATTAACAGTAATAAATAATGATACCTGCTCTGGAGGTCTACTGTGAAGATTAAATGAGTTACTATTATTAAAGTTCTCAAAATAGTGTCAGGCATGGTAAGGGCTATGTAAGTGTTTACTAAATCAAATTAATAAACTGTCCCTTGCCTCCAGAGAATCTCTCTTACTCTGCAATTATGCACTCATTTCCATGATAATTTGATTACTCACTGTCTCCCCTTCAAGATCAAATGATCCAGGAGTCCAGGGGCATGTCTCCTGTGCCCCTCAACTGCACCCCAGTTCCAGGAACAAGACCTGGTACAGGATGGGTTCACAAATAAATATGTATTTGATTAATGAAGGAAAACTTAACACACACCATACATCAATATTTTCCCTGCATCTGCCAAGACAGAGAGGCCTCTCTAGTCTCTTCTGACCTTCCCAGGTCTTGTAAAGGAAGCAACAGCCCTTCCCTGCTTGATGCACTAATGCAACCACTGCCAATGAGCCCACAAATCCTGGGGGTCCCCAGGGACACAGAGCCAGTAATGGGCTCCATATTGTTTCAGGTGTTCCAGACCACGCAGCGATCGTGTCTCAGATAATGCAAGCATGGTTAACCCCAAATCCCTCCACTCACTCCAACGTGCAGAACTCTTTAAAACATCCTGCACCCCAAGCCTCCCCACCACAGCCCATGCAGGATGGGAGCCTTAATCAGAGAAGAAAAGATTAATTGGGAAGTGCCTCAAGAGCACCTGTATGCCAGGCCTGCCATGCGTATAATACAGGCAATTAGAGCTACATTGTAACCTGTGTTGTCTCAGCAGCCGCAGCAGCCCCAGCAAAGCCATTCCTCCCCTTCTTTGGGCCTGCAGCCTCGGAAGGCCGGAAAGCAGACAGAGGAAGGGGCCCTGTCAAGGGCACCAGCAGAAGAAGTTGGCCATCCCCACACCCGACATACAGACCAGTGGAAGCCACAGAAAAAAGCACAGATGCCAAACCTCACTCTAACCCTTACACGCTGTGTGACACTGGGCTCAGTTCCCTCATCAGTCAGTTGGCAGAATAGGACCAGATCAACGGTCATCTAATCATTAATTCTAAACTCACGAAGCTCCAATACTTTGGCTACCTGAGCCAATTCACTGGAAAAGACCCTGATGCTGGGAAAGATTGAGAGCAGGAGTAGAAGGGGACCACAGAGGATGAGATGGTCAGATGGCATCATTGACTCAATGGACATGAGTTTAAGCAAACTCTGGGAGACGGTGAAGGACAGGGAAGCCTGTCATGCTGCAGTTCATGGGGTCTCAAAAAGCCGGACACAACTTAGCGACTGAACAACATGAGTTGCTGAAAATAGACAACATGAGAATAGACAGTTCCTGGGAGCTTACAGTCTCTCACATGTATCTTCAGCTACATGGATGATGCCTCTGTCAGCCCACATTACCCAAAGCCAGCAATGTGCCAGGAGCTGACCAAGGTTCTGAAGAGTCATTGTCAGCTAAACGAGATCACTGCCTTCCAGTGGATTCAAACAGGCTCCAGTTAGAGACCCAGAGTCTCTGGGACAAGGGCCCCAACCTCTTAGGTGCTTGTCAGCAATTACGACTTTGCAAGGCTGATATAAAGAATAAAGGAAATGATATATAAAAGGAAACCAACCCACGGTATAGGCTTCATAAGTGGAGTGATTAGTTTGAGGGCCTCCTTATGTGAATGTTATATATGTACAGTGAGACAGCAGCTGTCAGGGAGATTTCAGCTCCAGAGTGAAGGAGACAAGGTTTCCCTTCAGGAGAAGGCAGCGGGAAGGTTACCTGACATGACCCACTAATGAGGCTGGCTGTTAAACAGGAATGTCGGGAGGGGACCTGGGAGGATGAGAACAGGAGATGGATTCATGCTGTGATTGACATTCACAGGCCAGGAGCCGCCATTTGTCTTCCTAGAGACACCTGGGGAAGGTTGGGGGAAATGAACGATAACACCTCCCACTACAAGAATCTCTTTTAAATCCTCATTACTCTGCCAGTGGACGTCGCCAGCTTGGTTCATCTCCATTAAGTTCACTCTCACTCACTGAAGGGCAGAAGGGCCAGCCCTCCCTCTTCTGGAAAGGACACTGTGGAGCCGTTTTGCACGGGACTCTGAGCTGGTGCCCACAGCACCCTGGGCCCTCTTCTCTCCAGACCCTGATCCCGCTGAGCCATAAAATCACATTTTCCAATATGTCTCTTGCTGGAGACTGATCCACAGATATGCATTCATCAGAGTTTTTTGGGTTGCACGTGACAGAAACTCAACTTGAACAAAGTTAAACAAAAGTAGAATGTGTTGACTCATGGAATTCTTTATGGGGCTGAAGACCCAAACTCTGGGTAGGAGAAGAATTCAGCCCGATGTCAGAAGCAAATTTTAAGTAAGGGGCTCAAAGAGTACCAAGGTGCCGCCATGACTGTGCCCTCTCTCTGGCTTTCATATCTTCTTCTACGTGAAAGTGAGGGTCTGTTCTCAATCATGACAGACTTGTTTATTTGAAACGCTGGAAGCTCTCAAGCCGCTCATCTCACATATTCTTCTTTCAGAGAGAACTGACCCTCTCTCAAATCCAGTCTGTATATATATATATATTCCAGACTTTTAGCAGTCCAACCTGCATCAGATATACCACTGGACCGAGCAATAGCAGGTACTGTGTGTGTGAAGAGGGGATAAACATGTGCCTGTGTGTGTGTCGATCGGAGGTGTTTGTGAAATATGTTGATTCTGGAGAATAAGCATTTGGAGTGGCTGGGGCATCAGTTTCTTAAAGCGCTAGGATGCTACCTCCCTCAGAATGGCAGGTGCAAAGGAATCGAACTAGATGAAAGGCACAGATTAAGCTGGAGGCAGCTGGGTCTAGTAGTGGCTTGAAATGAAAAACTAAGTGTCTGTGAAGATTCTTCTCGCCTGCCCCACTGCTTGAGAGAGAAGCTGAGTCTTTTATTAGACTCTCAAAAGAATTGCTCTATATGGAAGTTTAGGACTTGTGGCGTATGTGACAGGAGGCATTGTCTCTTTCTGTCCTTCATCTCCAGTATCTAGGACAGTGCCTGATGCTCCATCTGCTCATACATATTTTTATTGGCGTATCGTTGATTTACAGTGTTGTGTTAACTTTATGTGTATAGCAAAGTGATTCAGTTATACATATATTTTTCAGCTTATTTGTCATTATAGGTTATTATTAGATATTGACTATAGTTCCCTGTGCTGTACAGTAAATCCTTGTTGTTTATGTTATATATGATACTGTATTGTTTTATATTACTTTATATAATATATATATAATTTATAATATTTAATATTATGTATATTTTTATATATGGTAGTGTATCTGTTAATCTCATGCTCCTAATTTACCCCCCTATTTCCCCTTTGGTAACATAGGCTTCTTTTCTATGTCTGTGAGTCTGTTCCTTTTTTGTATATGGATTCATTTGTATCACATTTTAGATTCCACATATAAGTGATGTCATATATTTGTCTTTCTCTGTCTAACTTACTTCACTTAATATGATGACCTCTAGGTCCACTCAGGGCTTCTCAGGTGGTTCAGTGGTAAAGAATCCACCTCCTAACACAGGAGACATAGGAGACCTGCGATCGATCATTGGGTTGGAAAGATCCCCTGGAGGAGGAAACGGCAACCCACTCCAGTATTCTTGCCTGGAGAACCCATGGACAGAGGAGCCTGGTGGGCTAGTCCACGGGGTCCCAAAGACTGAGCAACTGAGGACACTGACTGAGCACGCACACACGTCCATTTATGTTGCTGTGAAAGGCAATATGTATATGTATATACTTTGAAAAGCAGAGACATACCTTTGCCAACAAAGGTCCGTCTAGTCAAGGCTATGGTTTTTCCTGTGGTCATGTATGGATGTGAGAGTTGGACTGTGAAGAAAGCTGAGCGCTGAAAAATTGATGCTTTTGAACTGTGGTGTTGGAGAAGACTCTTGAGAGTCCCTTGGACTGCAAGGAGATCCAACCAGTCCATTCTGAAGGAGATCAGCCCTGGGATTTCTTTGAAAGGAATGATGCTAAAGCTGAAACTCCAGTACTTTGGCCACCTCATGCGAAGAGTTGACTCATTGGAAAAGACTCTGATGCTGGGAGGGATTGGGGGCAGGAGGAGAAGGGGACAACAGAGGATGAGATGGCTGGATGGCATCACCAACTCAATGGACATGAGTTTGCATGAACTCCGGGAGTTGGTGATGGACAGGAAGGCCTGGCGTGCTGCAATTCATGGGGTCGCAAAGAGTCAGACACAACTGAGCAACTGGACTGAACTGATATATATATTTGCTCATACAATTTTTAAAGGAATTAAGTTATAATGAATATATTGATACAAATGAAATCAGATGAATGAATGAAATCAGGCAAATTCAAGTTCAGGAGGAAATGCATGTCTCTCTTCATATACCCAGGTCCAATCTGACTAATTTAGGTTTTTAGGAAAGAAAAGATTCCAGAAGGAACCCAGAGAACAGGAAGCATAAGGATTGGTGAGCCTGGACAGCAAACTCCTTTATCCATCCCCACTTTCAACAACGACACAAAAAACAATAATAATTTTCCATGTGGCACTTTGGTTACACTGATGAATTTACTTAATAATCCTTAAAAACTCCTCTGAGGTGTCTATCAGTGCCCCCACCTACAGGCTGTAAAATTAATGCTTAGAAAAAGCATTCCCAAGGTCACAGATGGTATTAAGTAATAGACCTGGAATTTGATCCCAGGTCCACGTGGTTCCACTGGGTTTTGTTTTATTTTTTTTTTTTTTTAAGAGAAAATACTGTTTTTTCTGGCAAGTTCATAGCATTCTAAATAGAGGTACATGACTGGGTAGGAGGTGACAAAAGAAAATTTGTACTTGTTTGATCTTTGCCTCTTTGGAGCAGTTTGGTTTTGGTAACCTGGAAGATCTGCTTTCAGACACTGTTACAGACTCTGGTTTGGCTTTTTGCTCATGGAACACATTCTTTGAAACATAATTTTGAACTATAATTATAAATGCTCCTTCCTATACTTCCTTTCTAAGAAACACTTGTTGAGTGTCTTCTTATTACCAAGTATTGTGTCGTGTCCTTTACATGGGTCTTCTCAATCCTCGCAGGATCCCAATAAATTACCCATGTCTCTCCTGAGCAAGTGAAGAGGCTATTGATGTTCATAGAAGGTACAGTTTCTACCCAAGGATACAATGCTAGTGAACCAGAGAGCTGTGCTGAATGCCAGCTGTATCTTCCCTGGGGTGCTTAACAACTGTGCTTTTAAACACTGCGTTTGTAGCCAGTGTGTTGGGGGAAGGCATAATATTAGGCCTTCTCAGCTACTCCCCAGGAGCCTTGCACATGGCAAGCAGAGGTGTTAGCCATCCAGAAAGGACCCCACACTTGCTATAGTCACTAAACCACATGCAGGTTCAACTGCGTCTAGGAGGAGGGCACTGCCATTCACCATTGGAGGCGTGAGGTGCCCCAGCGTGGTGAGAAAGCACCCGCATGTCAAGGCCCTTACAAAACAACTGACTTGGAAAGTCAAACGCTGCTGAAGCAGCAATTACAGAAGCTCATCTCCTGAAACAGCTGCAGCGTAAGTTCCACGCGTGCACAGCAGAGCAGCCTGGTCCCCGCCTACCCCTCTCAGCTTAAACAGGGCTTGCTTGGCTCTGAGATGCTTCCAGGTGTGGGTGCCACTGTTGGGGAAGGAAAGTACCCCACGATGGGGTTCATGTTGCCTGGGAAGTGAAAGGTCTTAGAAAATCCAAAGCTTGATTCAGTGTGCTGGGTGTTACTCACATTTCACATGCCTGGACATCCCCCTTGTGGGCAGGCTGGTGGAGAGGGCAGAGAGAGGCTGCCTCACGTGTTCAGACAAATAATTGATTTTGCGCACAGTGCTCGGTCTCTGCTCCCTGCTGAAAAGGGCCTGTGAACTGGGATGAGGGGAAGGAAAGATGCCAGCAACTTACAGGGTGGGGTTGGGGGAAGGAGGACCACACTCGAAATCCCACATCCTCCTAAACCAAGAATTTCCACACCCGCGTGCCCCTGTTCCAACGATTCCTCCCCACTCTCATGGAACATTAAGCCCTTCCTGCAAATTCAAAAGGGATCCCTCTGGAGACAAATCAACCACTGAGGGAAAAAAAAAAGCAAAACTCATTTCGTTTGGCAACCAATGCTTTAGGAAAGACATAAATATTGGATTTGCAACTTTATTTTCCTCCGGAGAGACACTCTGGAGAAAATTAAAACAATGCAAGATTTAATTATTAAAAGCTAAACATTCCTGTACATATTTTCTGGCCCAAAGTTTTAAAAACAAATTCCCAGAGAAAATACATTTTTAATGACCAACTCCCTCCTACTCAGGCTTTGTTTTCAATCATCTCTCCATCATGACTCACCGGGAGAGCACCAGGGAAATCAGAGGTCAGGCTTTCTGTTAAGGGAGAACCAGGATGGTGCTCGAAGGCTGGGGGCAACAGGCACCACGGTCTGGGCTGTAGTTCACCCCCATCTTCTCAGACAAACTATGTGTTTAAACTGACTGCATCTCTCACCTGTATATGTTTTATGCTTTTGTGTAAATTTCCAAGGAAGATATGAACATAAAGGGAAAAGGCAAGATGGTTTGTTATGCATTCAACAAACATTTTCTGGCTACCTACTGCGTTCCCACTCAACAGTTCTAAGCTCTTTGGAATTGTTGGTAAGTAAAACAAGGGTTCTCATTCCTTGCATTCCAGGGGAGTGATAAAGTGATTCTGTCCACCCCCCAAACCCCCACGTGCTTCAGCTTTTCCATTCCTTTGTTGGGATGGCCAGAGACCATAAAGTTAAGCCTCCTCTCCTGCTTGCCTCATTGCTTCATGACCTCACAATGACTGCCTTCTCTCCATTGTCTTTGAATGTTTTAACTTTGCTGCTAGTCAAAAAAGACGCATGTACTAATGTCAAACGTTTGCTCGTCACAGAGGTACCCAAGAGCTGAGATAACAAGGAAAACGTGAATTTACTGTTTCCGGTGATTCCACAAAGGATACAAGGCAGTAAGGGAGACGCCCTTCTAGGACACAGGTCAGTGGCTACAGGAGCGGAGAGATGTATCCTTACTCCACTGAAGAACTGTGACCTACTTCTCAGTGGTGGTTATACATTTGGGGTGCAAAGTGGACAAAAGTGGGCAAAAATAATGGGCTGAGAGAAGAGGGTCCTGGGGGGAAGAGGTGGTCCATGTATTGATACATCCTCTTGGAGAAGGAGCAGGTCCCACTGACTAATTCCTGTGACTTTTTTGGTTAAAGGACAACATTATCCCTAAGGAGTAGGAACTGAAATACGTCTTAGTCCTGATTCAAACTGCTCCAGGATGTTCCCTGGTGGCTCAGTCTGTAAAGAATCAGCCTGAGATGCAAAAGGCCATCTGCCAGTGAAGGAGACCCAGGTTTGATCCCTGGGTTGGGAAGATTACTGGAAAAGGACATGGCAGCCTGCTCCAGTATGCTTGCCTGGGAAATCCCATGGACAGAGGAGCCTGGCAGACTATAGTCCAATGGGTTTCAAAGAGTTGGACACAACTTAGTGACTAAGCCACCATCACACAGGATGTCAAAAGTTCCCAACAACCAGTTGCTCAGGAGATCCTGGCACTGACCCAGCTTACCCTGTTACACTTGCTTCCACAGGCATTGCATGGCAATCGGGTGAAGGTGAGGAACCAGGGTCGGGTGCTGGTGCTGGCAGAGCCCCTCACAAAGGCAGACAGGGCCAGAGGAAGACTCGCCACCTAGGGATGTCTGAAAAGCTACCATCATTGGTACTTCCACTCAACTTGAGATGTGGTGCATTAAAGGCAACTTAAAATAACTTGAAGGGAGAAGGGTAAATAAACCAGGGATGATTTATCTCAGAGGAATAACGGTGTGACTGCTGAATAATTACATGCACCAATCTTTATTAGCATGCAAAGTAGCTGGGCCTGGTTGGCTCCCAGCACTGCTCAACGGACAAAAAGGCGAGAGAGCTGGGCACATGCTAATAAATCACACCCCACCCTCCCCGTGTGGCACGGAGACCCCCAGACCCCAGGGGCCTCTCCGAGTGTGATTCTTCTCTGGGAGATAAGCAGTGGGGGTTTCATTTCCACCTCCCAGTGATGGATTAGCCTCCAGAGTTCCTCTAGACAAGCATGGAGATGGTTTGGGCTTCTCTTTGCACAAGTTTGATCCAAATTCTTCCTGTCTCATCCAGCAGCTTCTGAAGCTGTCATGCATACCCAGTGATGGCTGGAGAACTAAACATACGGCGCCTCTGCTCACTTCACATATCAGATGATCTTGGGAGATGGTCCTGGCTTGTCTCTACTGGCCCAGAAAGTGGCTTAAGGAGAAGGGACCTGCAAGGCTGGTTTCCTCTCTCCTGAAAAGTCTGTCTTAGCAAACTCAAGGGCACAAGTTGGCCCCTTTTACTCTCTGAAGACAGAACAGATTTGTGCTTCTGTGTAAGGATTTGAGAGGGTTTAACCCAGATAATAACTACTCATTGGAAGGACTGATGCTGAAGCCAAAGCCCCAATACTTCGGTCATCTGATGCAAAGAGCCAACTCACTGGAAAAGACCTTGATGCTGGAAAAGATTAAGGGCAAAAGGATAAGAGAGTGGCAGAAGATGAGATGGTCGGGTAGCATCACTGACTCAATGGACATGAACTTGGGCAAACTCCAGGAGACAGTGAGGGAAAGGGAGGCCTGGAATGCTGCAGTCCAGGGGGTCGCAAAGTGTCAGACATGACTTGGCGACTGAACAACAACAAGCCAGACAGAATAATATTTCAAATCATGACAATTTAAATCTCTATATAATTTCAAGTTTCCCAGGCATCTTTCTAAGCTACATACACACACATTCCTGCATATATTCTATATACATACACACTTAATTGATACAACAACCCAATAAGGATTTGTACTATCCCCTTTCTTTGGATGAGAAGGCTGAGATTCAAAAGCTAAATAACTTCTTCCAGAGCTAAGCTGGAGTCCAAGTCCCAACATCCTGACTCCAGAGTCTATGTTCTTAACAACTTCACCAAATTGTCCACGTTCTTACTTCATTTAAAATCTTAAAATAACTCTTTTTTAACTTTTTATTTTATATTGGGGGTATATATATATGTGTGTGTGTGTATATATATATGGTATAGCCAATTAATAATGCTGTGATAGTTTCAGGTAGATAGCAAAGCAACTCAGCCATACATATACATATATCCATTCTCCCCCAAACTCCCTCCCATCCTGGCTGCCACCTAACACTGAGCAGAGTTCCCTGTGCTACACAGTAGGTCCTTGTTGGTTATCCACTTTAAATGCAGCAGTGTGTATATGTCAGTCCCAAATTCCCTACCTTCCCCCCATTCTTCCCCCGGCAACCGTAAGTTCTTTAAGTCTGTGAGCCTGTTTCTGTTCAAATAGCTCTTCATGACTAGTATTACAATGCACCGCTAACAAAGAGTACATGAAGGTGGCCTGAGACAGTTGACCCCTGGCTTCATTCCTGCCACTTTCCTCCTTGCTCTCTGGGCTCCCCATCCTGTCCTCCTGCTGACCCTTTAATGAAAGAAACTCCATCCTGGTCAGAAGCTGTGACCTTCTCCCTGGGCAGCCCTTCCCTGCCCTGTCTGCTTGGCCAACTCTTAAACACATTCTTCAAAAAGACTTGGTTTAAATGTCACCTCTTCCAGAAAGCCTTTCCCAAGGTCCCTCTGTCCCACACGTAGCTAGGTTATGTCTTACAGTATCCTATATTAGTATCCTATATCCTATATAGTATCCTATATCCTATATAGTATCCTATATTCTGCTTTGATGACATGCAGAACCACTGCAAGGAAATAATCATAAGTCTGATTATTTTTCCCCTGTCCCTCTCACACCCTGGACTGTAAATGCCAGGAGTGCTGGTATGTCTTTCATCATTGTTGCCCTGGTACCTACACTGGCTCTGGCACAGAGAAAACACAAAATAACTATTTACTGAATGTCCTAATAGAGGAACAACTTCAAGATACATCATGGCATACTGAAGCGCTCTGGAGTTTGTCAAACTGTAACAGACACAGTAAAACGGAAGTATCTTCCTTCTCCCCATATTCACAACCACCAGAACCAAAGATTTGGGCACCAGGAGTGTTATTTTAAAATGAGAGCAATTACTAAGTTCGGTCCCATAACACAAGCTCACTGCATGCCAGCCCCCTGAGTCATGTTCGTGCATCAGCTCATTCTACCCCTCCAAAGTCCTATGAGGTCAACACCGTGTTACCCCCATTTCAGAGACGGGTTGACTAACACCCACAGTCTCACCCATCGCGTCATGGTTAACATACTATGGTCATAGAAGCTGGTTGTTAAAATAGATCTCAACCCTTGACAAAAGCAAGCAAGGAAACTCAGAACCCTCTCCAACCCCTGTTACCCTCCCGAGACGTTCAGGCACAATGGTTTGAATGCTCAGACATCTGCACAGCAATTAGTCTTTTGTTTCCTCACTAGTCAAGTAAGTGATGAGGACTTTCTACCGATTCTCCACATCCATCACAACCAATAACTATTCATGACCTTGATGGCAACCTAGATTTCTGGTCACTCAGTCAACACGTATCTATTAAGCTACTGCTCTTTGGCAAGCATTGTTCTAGACACTGAAAGAACAGCATCAGACAAAACAGGGGTCTCCTATAGCTTATGTTGTTTGAAAGGATTTATAGATTTCTCCGTCCATAAAAATTAGGAAGTTAAGGCTATTCAAAATTGGCATTCAAACCTAAGCTCCAGGAAGTCAGAAGTCACCTGGAAATCCTCCAGACAACCTATCTTTTGGTCATGCCACAGATAATATGTGCCTCTGGATGGATGGCCATCAAAGGATTCTCCACCTACTTGTACATTTAGGATGCTGGATGTCTGTAATCTCTACAATTCTGGCTACAGAGTGGTCTTTTGAGGCAAACTTAAGCATCACCATGTTTTCTCCAGTGAAGCCTCTCAACTTTACAAACACAATAAACTTTCACATGATTTCCTTTTGCAATTTTTTTATTACTTTTGGAAGCCAAGTTCTTCCCACATCCTATTTCAGCTCTAAGTGTGGAGAAGACACAGTGTCTGATGCTGACAGTACATGGTCTGGCAGGGCAGACAGACAATTAGCCAATAATGCAGTGCAAGAGACAGATCACACGAAGCCAAGATTGACTCGTTAGGATCTTCAACAATAAATAGAGTTTTCTGAGCCCTTTAGGGCAAGGAGGAAGGGAGATGAGAGGCAGTGTAAAGAAGAAAAGTCCAGATCAAGGGGACAGCATGTTTGCAGGGAACAACTTGTTTCCGCCCGCCCGGTGTCATTCTCCGTTTGGGAGTTAGCATCATTCTTTTACTTTTCCTTCCCTTGCCTACTCTCAGGCTCTGTGGGTTGGACCAAGCCCACCCTCAGCTCCTAGAGCGGGCACGCAGCCTATGACTAGCCACTGAACGTCTGGCTCACACGTGAGCATGGGGAACAAATGGGACCACAAGCAGGGTAAGTCTGAAGAATTCATCCAGAGTGCACTAAAGTCAGAGACAAAGACAAGGGTGGGCAAGAGATAAGGATGACTGACTGAAAAGTTCCACGTGCATCTAATGGGAGTCCCAGAAATGAATAAGGGCAGTAATAAAGAACAAGTGACAAGAAATCATTGTGGAGAATCTCCCAAAATTGAAGTAACCTGGGTCCTCTGAAAGTTGTAGTCAGGATAAATAAAATGCACATCTAGATGCCTCATACCGACATTGCATAAAACACAAAAAATAAAGAAAAATCTTAAAAGCTGACATAGGGAAAAGATTACTACCTACAAAGAAGTGACACTTAGAGTTGCAAAAATAAAATAAAATAAAATAAAGCCATCCATAAGGAACACAAGTCAACAATATGCCAGGAGAAACTACTGAGAATCAGATCCATCTCACCATGATTTGGCAGTGAAGGCAACACAATTATGTTTTCAGGAACAGCAAGGTTGAGAGGGTTTATATCCACTAACCCTTGTTCTACAGAACTGTCAAAGGTGGACTTCAGAAAAAAGATAACAAATACAGAAGGACAGAAGAAACAAAGCTGAACCCAGAAATTGATAAAATATATCGGCAATCTGTTTTAAGTGTTAACTACAAACAACTATTTTGAGAAAGATTAAGCTAAAATTTTTAATTAATAAAAACAGAATGGGGAATTCCCTGGTGGTCCAGTGGCTAGGGCTCTGAGTTTTCACTGCTGGGGCCCAGGTTCAGTCCCCAGTTGGGGAGCTAAGATCCTACAAGCAGCATGGCTCAACCAAGAACAGAACAAAAGAATGGAAAGATAATGCTTGGTAACATCCATGCGATGGAACCACTACGGGCTTCTCAGCCTCGACATTGCTGATATTTGGGTTGGATAATGCTGGTGGTGGAAGGCTGCTTTGTGCACTGGAGTACGACTGGCAGAACCCCTGGGCTCTACCCACTAGAGGCCAGTGGAACACTGCAGTGCCTAACTGACCAACTAAAACATCTCCAGACAGTGACAAGTGTTTTCCACAGGGAAAAACTGTCCTCTGCTTCAGAACCACTACACTAACAAATTTGCCTGAAATATAGGAGACCCGGGTTTGACCCCTGGGTTGGGAAGACACTCTAGAGAAGGGAATGGCAACCCACTCCAGTATTCTTGCCTGGAGAATTCCATGGACAGAGAAGCCTGGTGGGCTACAGTCCACAGGGTTGCAGAGTCGGACATGGTTAAAGGGACTTAGCAGGCACGCGCGCACACGGTTTGATCCCTGGTCCAGGAAGGTCCCACATGCCACGGGGCAACTAACCCCTATGCCACAACTACTGAGGCTGCGTTCTGGATCATGCAAGACACAGCTACTGAAGCCCATGCACCCAGAGCCCATGCTCCACAAGAGAAGACATCACAGTGAGAAGCCTGAGCACTACAACTTAGAGTAGCCCCCGCACTTCACAACTAGAGAAAGCCTGTGTGCAGCACCAAAGACCAGTGCAATGAAAAATTAATCAATCAATTAATTTTTTTAAAAAAAGACAGTACTGTGTTCATGGTTTGGAAGATTTAATGTTATTAAAATGACTATTTTATCCAAAGTGATCTACAGACTCAGTGCAATACCTATCAAAATCCTAATAAGATTTTTTGCTTTCTGTCTCTATGGATTTGTCTAATTTGGACATTTCATATAAATGGAATCACACACTGTGCGACCTTTTGTGTCTGGCTTCTTTCACTTAGATGTATTCCTTCCATGGAGAAATAATTTCCTATTGTATGGATGTATCATATTTTGTCTACCCATCCATCAATTGATGGATATTTGGGTTGTTTCTACCTTTTAGCTATGGTAAAGAGAGCTTATTTAAATATTTATGTATGTTTTTAAAGTCCATTTTCAGATATTTGGGTTATATGCCCAAGAGTGGTATTTCTGGGTTGTAGGGTATTTCTGTTAGATATATTTTTAAAATAAAATGTAAACTATAAGCACGTACATGCTAAAAACCAAAAATATGTACACTGAATGTCTAATTTTTTCAGTTCAGTTCAGTTCAGTTGCTCAGTTGTGTCCGACTCTTTGCATCCCCATGGACTACAGTACGCCAGGCTTCCCTGTCCATCACTAATGCTCAGAGTTTACTTAGACTCATGTCCATTGAGTCGGTGAGGCCATCCAACCATCATGTCACCCAACCATCTCATGCCCTGTTGTCCTCTTCTCCTCCTGCCTTCAATCTTTCCCAGCATCAGGGTTTTTCCAGTGAGTCAGCTCTTCGCATCAGGTGGCCAAAGTACTGGAGTTTCAGCTTCAACATCAGTCCTTTCAATGAATATTCAGAACTGATTTCCTTTAGGATGGTCTGGTTGGATCTCCTTGTTGTCCAGGGGACTCTCAAAAGTCTTCTCCAACCCCACAGTTCAAAAGCATCAATTCTTTGGCACTCACCTTTCTTTATAGTCCAACTCTCACATCCATATATGACTACTGGAAAAACCAAAGCTTTGATTACTTGTACCTTTGTTGGCAAAGTAATGTCTCTGCTTTTTAATATGCTGTCTAGGTTGGTTATAACTTTTCTTCCAAGGAGCAAGCATCTTTTAATTTCATGGCTGCAGTCACCATCTGCAGTGATTGAGGAAATCCTAAATTACTAAAATTGACAAGAGAAAATAGAAGAACCACAATGAGCCAGTAACTAAAAAAAAAAAAAAAAACAAACAGAATTGGTGACCAAAGTTGCTTTTCCTCTCCAAAATACTCACTCTAAAGGCAAAAAAGAAAAATACTAGAAAAATTTTATCAAATTTTCAAGTAACATATAATCTTTTGCCTTATGTAATTTTTCCAGAAAATATAAAAAGAAAAGTAACAAAATCAAACCAGGACAGTATAAGAAGAGAAAATTATAAGCCTTCTCACTTATCAGTGAAGATGTAAAAATCTCAAACACTATAAAGCTGGATCCATCAGGATCTAAAAATAATAGTACATCAAAATCCAATAGGTTTATCCCTGAAATCCAATAATGGTTGAGAACCAGAATTCCTATTAAGGTAATGTACTACATTAAAAAATTAAGAAGACAGCATATAATAATAGATGCTGAACAAGTATTTTATCAAATTTAATACTCATTCATTATAAAAACTTAGCAAACTAAGTATAGTAGAGAATTTTTGTAGCCCAATAAGGTTACTTATCAAAACCCCCTGCAACAATCATGCCTCAAGGTAAAATTATAGATGGATTCTTACTACTGTCAGAAACAAGAAAAGAATCATCACTTTTATTCATCACTGTTCTCTTGATCTTCTAGCTAACAGAACAACAATACATGTGGCATCAATAAAGATAATAATAATATAATGCAGTAATTTGATAAATATTTAATATATTACGTTATGCACAACATCTATAGATTGGCAAAGCAGAGCCAAAACAGTCTTCGCAAATGATACAGATAACACAAACAGAATATCCAAGACCTAGAATATCTACAACCAAGATATTAGCATTATAAATAATTTAGCAATATTTCTGGATAAAGATCAATATACAAAAAGCAATAGTATTGTTATATCCAGAACTGTGGTGCTGGCAAAGACATTGAGATCCCTTTGGACTGCAAGGAGATCAAACCAGTCAGTCCTAAAGGAAATCAACTCTGACTATTCTTTGGAAGGAATGATGTTGAAGCTGAAGCTCCAATACTTTGGGCACCTGATTCAGTTCAGTTTAGTCACTCAGTCATGTCTGACTCTTTGCGACCCCATCAATCACAGCACACCAGGCCTCCCTGTCCATCACCAACTCCCAGAGTTTACTCAAACTCATGTCCATTGAGTCAGTGATGCCATCCAGCCATCTCATCCTCTGTCATCCCCTTCTCCTCCTGCTCCCCCTCCCAATCCCTCCCAGCATCAGAGTTTTTTCCAATGAGTCCACTCTTCGCATGAGGTGGCCAAAGTATTGGAGTTTCAGCTTTAGCATCATTCCTTCCAATGAACACCCAGGATGGATCTCCTTTAGAATAGACTGGTTGGATCTCCTTGCAGTCCAAGGGACTCTCAAGAGTCTTCTCCAACACCACAGTTCAAAAGCATCAATTCTTTGGCATTGAGCTTTCTTCACAGTCCAACTCTCACATTCATATACACCTGATATGAAGAGCTCATTCATTGGAAAAGACCCTGATGCTGGGAAAGATTGAGGGCAGAAGATGGGGGTGACAGAAGATAAGATGGTTGGATGACATCATCAACTCAATGGACATGAGTTTGAGCAAATTCTGGGAGATAGTGAAGGACAGGGAAGCCTGGCGTGCTGCATTTCATGGGGTCACAAGAAGTCAGACACAACTTAGTGACTGAGTAACAACAGCAAATATCTGGAATAAAATAAACAGTTCAAACTTACATAATAAAAAATATTCCATTCACATGACACAAAAAAACCTCTAAGATACCAAGAAATAAATGTTCATATTATTTAAATTAAATATAAATATATGTTATATATACATATATAGAGAGAATTGATACATACATAATTTAAATATATAAACAACTTTGTGTGTGTGTGTGTGTGTGTGTGTGTGTGTGCATGGGCCACATTGCTTCAGTCATGTCTGACTCTTTGTGACCCCATGGACTGTAGCCCCTCAGGCTCCTCTGTACCATGGCCTTCTCAGGCAAGAATACTGGAGTGGGTTGCTATGCCCTCCTCCAGGGATATATATATATATATATATATATATATATATATACATATATTAAAATATATTAAAAATATATATATGCATATATATATACATACATATAATTTACAGACATGAAGGAAGGCCTCAAAAATAGTGAGGCATATACAATATTCATATATAAGAAAATAATATCATAAAGATGTAAACTCTTCTCAGATAAATCTGTAAAATCAATGTCAGATCAGATCAGTGGCTCAGTCATGTCCGACTCTTTGGGACCCCATGAATCACAGCACGCCAGGCCTCCCTGTCCATCACCAACTCCCGGAGTTCACTCAGACTCACGTCCATCGAGTCAGTGATGCCATCCAGCCATCTCATCCTCTGTCGTCCCCTTCTCCTCCTGCCCCCAATCCCTCCCAGCATCAGAGTCTTTTCCAATGAGTCAACTCTTCACATGAGGTGGCCAAAGTACTGGAGTTTCAGCTTCAGCATCATTCCTTCCAAAGAAATCCCAGGGCTGATCTCTTTCAGAATGGACTGGTTGGATCTCCTTGCAGGCCAAGGGACTCTCAAGAGTCTTCTCCAACACCACAGTTCAAAAGCATCAATCCTTTGGCACTCAGCTTTCTTCACAGTCCAACTCTCACATCCACACATGACCACAGGAAAAACCATAGCCTTGACTAGACGAACCTTTGTTGGCAAAGTAATGTCTCTGCTTTTGAATATGCTATCTAGGTTGATCATAACTTTCCTTCCAAGGAGTAAGCGTCTTTTAATTTCATGGCTGAAGTCACCATCTGTAGTGATTTTGGAGCCCAGAAACATAAAGTCTGACACTGTTTCCACTGTTTCCCCATCTATTTCCCATGAAGTGGTGGGACCGGATGCCATGATATTCGTTTTCTGAATGTTGAGCTTTAAGCCAACTTTTTCACTCTCCATTTTCATCAAGAGGCTTTATAAAAACTATAATAACTTTTCATCAAAATTTAACACACTGTTCTTTAAATTCAAATAGAGGTGCAAGAGACTAAAAATAGGGAAGACTTAGTTTTATTTTTTTATTTTATTTTTAAACTTTACAATATTGTATTAGTTTTGCCAAATATCGAAATGAATCTGCCACAGGTATATATGTGTTCCCCATCCTGAACCCTCCTCCCTCCTCCCTCCCCATACCATCCCTCTGGGTCATCCCAGTGTACCAGCCCCAAGCATCCAATATCGTGCATCAAACCTGGACTGGCAACTCATTTCATACATGATATTATACATGTTTCAATGCCATTCTCCCAAATCTTCCCACCCTCTCCCTCTCCAACAGAGTCCATAAGACTGTTCTATACATCAGTGTCTCTTTTGCTGTCTCATACACAGGGTTATTGTTACCATATTTCTAAATTCCATATATATGTGTTAGTATACTGTATTGGTGTTTTTCTTTCTGGCTTACTTCACTCTGTATAATAGGCTCCAGTTTCATCCACCTCATTAGAACTGGTTCAAATGTATTCTTTTTAATGGCTGAGTAATACTCCATTGTGTATATGTACCACAGCTTTCTTATCCATTCATCTGCTGATGGACATCTAGGTTGCTTCCATGTCCTGGCTATTATAAACAGTGCTGCAATGAACATTGGGGTACACGTGTCTCTTTCCCTTCTGGTTTCCTTAGTGTGTATGCCCAGCAGTGGGATTGCTGGATCATAAGGCAGTTCTATTTCCAGTTTTTTAAGGAATCTCCACACTGTTCTCCATAATGGCTATACTAGTTTGCATTCCCACCAACAGTGTAAGAGGGTTCCCTTTTCTCCACATCCTCTCCAGCATTTATTGCTTGTAGACTTTTGGATCGCAGCCATTCTGACTGGCGTGAAGTGGTACCTCATAGTGGTTTTGATTTGCATTTCTCTGATAATGAGTGATGTTGAGCATCTTTTCATGTGTTTGTTAGCCATCTGTATGTCTTCTTTGGAGAAATGTCTATTTAGTACTTTGGCCCATTTTTTGATTGGGTCATTTATTTTTTTGGAGTTCAGCTGTAGGAGTTGCTTACATATTTTTGAGATTAATCCTTTGTCAGTTGCTTCATTTGCTATTATTTTCTCCCATTCTGAAGGCTGCCTTTTCACCTTGCTAATAGTTTCCTTTGATGTGCAGAAGCTTTTAAGTTTAATTAGGTCCCATTTGTTTATTTTTGCTTTTATTTCCAATATTTTGGGAGGTGGGTCATAGAGGATCCTGCTGTGATGTATGTTAGAGAGTGTTTTGCCTATGTTCTCCTCTAGGAGTTTTATAGTTTCTGGTCTTACGTTTAGATCTTTAATCCATTTTGAGTTTATTTTTGTGTATGGTGTTAGAAAGTGTTCTAGTTTCATTCTTTTACAAGTGGTTGACAAGACTTAGTTTTAGAAACATCTGGTAAACCTAGGGATGCACTTACCCTCTGACTGTGCAGTCTCACTTCTGCACATTTAATGTCAACACCAGGATGTGCATTGACAAGTCTTAGTTGGAGCCTTGTTTGAAAGTGTTCAAAATAATCTGGATGTCCATCAATATGAGAAAGGATAACTAATCTTGATATAGTCGTGCAGGGAAATATTACAGAGAAAATAAATGGAATAGACTAGTGTTGCCTGTGAAAGTGTAGATTTTTAAAAATGTTGAGTAAAGATGCATGAGATACATTTTTTCAGTGGATTCATAAGAATTTAGACAATATCTATGAGAATAATAATTAAGGCATCAAAGGAAGACAATGGGAAGGGGAACAGCAATGGCAGGGACAATCAGTTTTATTTAAAAATCTCTACAAATTCTGCAGCAAATATAGGATGATGAGATATAAAATAGAGATGTACTGAAGCCAGAAGGTAGGTACAGGAAGTTCATTATATTGTTCTCTAATCTTTAAAAGAAAAGATGGTGATCAACCTTTTAAGAATAAGCAAATGAGTTTACATACGTATTTTCAAAGATTCAATTTATGTGTGTATTCTCTAATTTTCTGCTAGGATTTCCTACTTTCTAGATTTCTCTGTGGAGAAGGAAATGGCAACCCACTCCAGTGTTCTTGCCTGGAGAATCCCAGGGACGGGGGAGCCTGGCGGGCTGCCGTCTATGGAGTCACACAGAAACGGACACGACTGATGTGACTTAGCAGCAGCAGATTTCTCTGACTTTATCCAAACTTAAAATCATGTTTAACATTTCCCTCTAACCTCATATTTCCTACAACTGTCAATTAGGTTTAAAAGCTTCATTAGATTTACATGCAATTTATTTTCTTTTTAATGTTAGCACATCATGGGTGGGACTGGGTATTATATATTGCATAGATATGTCTAATTTCCCCACTTTTAGTGATTCTAAGACTGAGCAGTGGGTTCAGGTGGTATCATTTGGATCCATCCGTCATCAAATTCCCCATAATCCTGTTACTTCGTGGTTTCAGCAGTTATTGATCATTATTGACAAACTCTTATTTCATTAGGAGCTGCAAAACAGTGACTTTCTAATGATTTTTAGGGATTGCTGGGGGGTTTATCATCCTGCTTGCTCTTATATCTGTGGCTTTTCTATAAAGAAGCTTTCCTTCATAACTATTTGCCTCATGGGTAATGAGGCAATACATGGGTAATGATTGTTGGAGTTGGGTGGTAAGTACATAGGAACTTGTTATACTTTCTACTTTTCAGTGTGTTTGAAATTTTCTGTAATACAATTAAAAACCAAGGAAAAAAATTAAATGCATAGGAAAAAACTGAAAGGAAATACCCCAAACATATTATCATCATCAATGAGAAAATGGCAGGATTATTTAGGATGACTTTTAAACACTACTGTATTTCCAGATTTATTAAGAAAATATATAGTATTACATTTAGAATTAGAAATCAAACAGAATACTACAGAAATATAGTAATAATGATGGGAGCAGTGAGTGATCTAATTTAAATCGGGGTTCAGAGCCCACGTCTCTAAGAGGCATCATTTGAAGAAACTGGTTTGACAAAACCCTTGGGAACGAGTGCAGCAGGCAAAGAAACCCGGATCCCAGAGCAGGGATGACCCTAGAGTGTTTGTGGGAAAGGGAACACCACAGAGTACCATGTGTATCAGTCAGCTCTCAGGAAGAACAGAGACCAGCCGATCCTCCAAACCACCCCCCAGACTCCTGCTGATTTCACTCAGGAGCCTGTGTGCCTGAAGTTACAGAACCCAAATTGCACAGGAAATTTCAACTTCTGCCCCCACTGGGTAGGTAGAAGGCAGAAAACCCGAAAACCCTAAATAATGGATCGCAGCAGCTCTGTAATGACAAGGCAAAATAGTGATAATTAAATGATTCTAATAGTGTGTCAAGATGAAGGATAACAGTCTTGGAAAATGAGGTTGGTAAATCATTACCCCTCAGGCTCGCATGCACACCCCAGTTAGGGCGTGAAAAATGCAGAATGCAAAATCCCTGGCTGCCCATCTTGGTTTTGCACAATGTTGGCTCCCACCCTATTAGGGTTACTTCTGAGCCAAGCACAGTTGGGCTCCATTTTCAACTCTGAGGGAAAATGAGAGCTAAGCTCAAATTTATCTCACTTACGGAGCACTTTACTCTGTGCCCCCAAGCTCTACGACAGACACTGGCAATGGATACAAAAGACATCTACCCACACTGGGGAAAACAGGCACTGCCGGGGCCTTTACAACCTGTGATGGGTGGTGGGGCTGAGGCAGCACAGAGCAGGGTCCCCTAATGAAGCCCCAGCCTCCTCTAAGTGAGGGGAACATCCACAAAGAGCCAACACTTGAGCTGGGTTTAAGGAGCAGGAAGTTACTGTTTATAAGGAGGGAAAAAGGAGCATTCCAGGCAAAGGGAATCAAAACATCTAATGACCTTGGTCCAGTGGTTAAGAATCCACTTTGCAATGAACTGGACTCGAGTTCGACTTCTGGTTGGGGAACTAAGATCCCACATGCCGCAGGGCAACTAAACCCATGTGCCGTCACTGGAGAAGCTGGCGCACTGCAATGAAGAGCCCGTGAGCTGCAACAAAGACCCAGCCCAGCCAAAACACAAAATAAAACCGCAGGCTTCAGCTTGGACAGAGCAGGGAAGAGGGAGTCTCTGAAGGTGACATTTAAGATTATTTAATTTCACTGGCACCAAAAGTTCTGAAACCAGAATGCTCGCTGCATCCTTGGCAAATGCCCACACTCAAATCCATCACCTCCCACTGTCCATGGAGCATGATTGAAAGAAGGGCCTGACCTCTAAGAAAGAATTTTCTTTTCCCCCCAATACATAATGAGTTTTTTAACCTTTTGTTATTCCACAAGTACTGTGTATAGCACAAAAAGGAAAAAGCTAAAGAGACAAAAGTAAATAAAATTCATCCCCATATCTTCCACACAGGCACAACCCCTGTAATGTTTCGATGCAGTTTCAGATTTTTTTGTTTGTTTCTGTGTATGTATGTGCGTATTTATGCATGTTTTTTAAGTAAATTAGAAATGCACTAATTGTAAACTGAAAGTCATTTTCTCTTAATGCAAAAGTTTGGATGGTTTCCAAGTCTCATTACCCACAGCTGTCATCTCCTACTTATGAAATTAGTGTCAGGAAAGAGTTAAAGTGCCCATTGGCAGGAGGGAGGAGATTTATCATCTAAGGGGACTGCTGGCAACAGAAAAGGTTGATGTGCTTAACAACTCACACCAGGATGCAATACACCCACGTCTGTCCACTAAGCTGTCTTCCATGGCAACCAGAATAGTGCCTTCACAGAGATCTGAAAACTTCCTGACACTTAAAGCACCCTAACATGACATCCCAGGGTTGGGGCGACTGGGAAACAGTGAATTATGGAGTGAGTCTAGACATTTGCAAAGCTGCATAATTGCTTTCATCTCAGAACCTACCTACCTTATCCTTTCAGCTGATTGACTGCTTGTACCATAGCTTTAACCTTGGCGTCTCCATTGTTACCTGGTCTCCCAGGTGTGCCTCATGTCTTCATTTCTCAGCTGCCCAGTGACTACATCCCTCTGGCCTGGCCTCAGGACTCTCTTACATTCTGTGGGCCATGTCCTAATGACCCCACCACACCTGTTGCTTGGGTTCCCAACAACCGGGTATCACACCAACATCCCTGGAAGAAGATAAGCTTCTTCACTAGAGATTCAGGTCCTCATGTTAAGAAGCCATGAGCATTCACTTCCTGCATGGCTTTCTACTGCTGCATACCAAGCCATCGCAAACTCAGAATCTTGAGTTTATTATTAAATAATATTTAATTATCGAATTGTATCTCTGGATCAGGAGTCCAGGCAAAGGTTAGTGGGGTCCTGCACGCAGCATCTTCACCAAGGGGAAATCCAGCAGCCGCTGGTTGAGGCTGGGTCTCATCAGAGGCTCAGCTGAGGAAAAGTCCACTCCGGGCTCCCTCAGGTCATTAGTAGAATTCATCTCGTTAAAGCTGTAGGACTAAGGTCCTTTTTCTTGCTGGCTGCTGGTCGGAGCTGCTCCCAACTCCTAGAAGCTGCCTGGCAGTTTCTTGCCATGGCCCTTTCCAAAGGCCCCTCTCACAATATGCTATGCTAAGTCATGTCAGTCATGTCCGACTCTGTGCAACCCCACAGACGGCAGCCCACCAGGCTCCCCCATCCCTGGGATTTTCCAGGCAAGAACACTAGAGTGGGTTGCCATTTCCTTCTCCAATGCATGAAAATGAAAAGTGAAAGTGAAGTCGCTCAGTCGTGTCTGACTCTTAGTGACCCCATGGACTGCAGCCTACCAGGCTCCTCCGTCCATGGGATTTTCCCGGCAAGCTGTCACAATATAGCAGCTTCCTTCTTCAAAACCAGCAAGGGGAGTTTTCTCTGTGCATCCTCTAACATTAACACACGCAGAGAGTCAATCCTCACTACTTGTGGGTATTTGTGAATTAGCTTACTTGCTAAAATTTCTTTGTAACTTCAAAATCAATACATGAAGCGCTTTGGGTGATGTTTGTGCAAGACTGCACATAGCAAGAAAAATCTGAGTTGCCTGACACATTCCCAGCTGAGGTACAGCAAGGCAATGCTCTGACATCTTATCTCAGCAATCCCATAGATATGCTGACCGGAGGATGGAGACGGGAGAGGGCAGGTGAGAGCAGGGCAAAGGGACTTCCCTGTGGTCCAGTGGTTCAGAATCTGCTTTGCAATGCAGGGGACATAGGTTTGATTCCTGGTCAGGGAACTAAGACCCCACATGCCTCAGAGTAACTAAGCCTGCGTGCCATAACTACTAAGCCCCTGAGCCACAACTAGAATGTCTGTGTGCCACAGTGGAAGATCCTGCATGCCACAACTAAGAGCCGACTCAGCCACGTAAATAAATAAATATTAAAAAAAAAAAAGAGCAGTGCAAAAAAGCTCCAGCGGCAAAGAGTAGGACATGACCAAGTGACTAATCACAGCACAACACAACACAGATGGGATTTAACCCAATTGGTACCTGGTATATGGTGGCCTAAGACAAGTCACTTACCACTTCTGAACCCCATTCTCTCTTTGGCAAAATAAAGAAAACAGAATCTACCAAGATAAGCTGTTTTCAGGGCTTAAGATTATAATCTATGTAAGACAAATGTATAATACACAAATATTCACTGGGAATACTGAAGTAGTGAATACTGAACCACAGTTCCTTTGGTCCTAGGGGAGATATGTACATATACATGTACATATATGCATTTATGTGCATATATGCCCATATTTGCATTACCTTTAAATTATAACACCTTTATAGAGTGTAACTATTTTATAAATAATGACAATCAAATGCATATATACATATATCTGTATATATGCACATGTATATTATTGCTTGTTATACATATTTATAATATACAAATATTATATAATTATAGTATTGTGAGTATATATACTTATAAATATGTATGTATATACTGCTACTGCTAAGTCACTTCAGTCGTGTCCGACTCTGTGTGACCCCATAGACGGCAGCCCCCCAGGCTCCCCCGTCCCTGGGATTCTCCAGGCAAGAACACTGGAGTGGGTTGCCATTTCCTTCTCCAATGCATGAAAATGAAAAGTGAAAGTGAAGTAGCTCAGTCGTGTCCGACTCTCAGTGACCCCATGGACTGCAGCCTACCAGGCTCCTCTGTCCATGAGATTTTCCAGGCAAGAGTACTGGAGTGGGGTGCCATTGCCTTCTACATATATTATAGTAGTATAAGTAGTATATATAATATATACTTATAATATCTACATATATAAGAATAAATATTATATATGCATGTATGTATATATATATAAATATATAATATCTTACAGAAAAACCCAAATGAACATTTTGGCCAACTCAGTATATAGTGTGCATTTACATAAATTTAATCAAGGGAGTGACATTTCATTGCATTACCTTTGTTTTAATTTATCAGTTGGAATTAACTCACAGGTCCTACCCAAACACAAGGGAAAGGATTGTACAGAGGCATGAAATGTCTACGTTACATTCGAGTCTCCATCACACCTCCTATGCACCCGAAGTCTACACCTGTGCGGTACATTGCCTGAGGGCCCACCATAAATGATGGTTGAATTGATAGAAAATTCTGTCTAATACCAGTGTATCCCATGAGGAACACCCCAATTCCAGCCTGGAAACTTCAGTCCCAGGGGACCCAAGCAGGCCAGAGCACCTATCGTAAGTGCCTTGTTGAGTAAACCCAACCACATGTGGGACTGGGAGCCCTTTGCATTTTGACATACAAATATATAGCAGTCTTGTTGAAAAAATTTTCTGATGATTCGATCAGTTTCATTTCACCAGCTACAAAGAACTAAAACTCAATCTAACACAGCCATTGGAGAGCATTACATAACATTCTGCCATCTACTGTTTACCTTTCAAATTTGCTAAAGCGTGTTTTCTTCTTTGTAGAGACAAATTAATGTTCCTATGAGCACAGTCTGCTCGGCTGGCCTCCGACTTCGGCAGAACCGTTCCAATTGTGCGTGTCCTTTAGGAGAGAACTGGTCTGCCAACTGCCCAGACCAGCCCGGCTGCATCTCCTACCAACTCAGATCATGAAGGGACCACCTTCCCAGAGCCTATGTGCTACAGGCAGGGCTTCTGCTTCATCACCTATATCCCAATCTTCTTTTATCACTCAGGGTTCTTTGGTTGTGGGCAACAGAAACTATGGAGGTCATGCCAAACAGATAATTTGTTAGAGGGATATTGGGAAGTTCAGAGAAATGAAGGAAAAGCTTAAAAGCCAGCTCTGGGAATCCAGGCAGTGGCCGCCTCTGAAAGTTACAGTCAGGGTGAGTAAGTCTCTATTTTCCATCTCTGTGTCACCCACTCAAGATTTGATTCTGGGACAAAGAGTAAGACTGATATGTGTCAGGCCCTTGCCTCTCTTCTTTAGAAGAATGGGGCTACTTGACAGTCTCCTATAAAACTGCCACCTACTGGGAACATCTTACAAAACATCTTCCGTAACATCTTACGAAAAACCCCAATGAACTTTTTGGCCAACCCAGTAGTTTCCCAAAGCAAAATCCAGGTGCCACTGCAATAAGGGCAGATGAATACAAGGCACGCAGAATCAGAAGTGCACATTGTCAGGGTCTGCGGTCAGTTCCAGAGAACATGACTTCTCAGAGAAAGAGGTCCCTCATAAAAGAATCAGTCTTCTCTATCCATTCATTCAAAATACATTTATTTAATGTTAATTGTGTACTAGGCTTTCTGCTAAGTTTCTAAGATACAGAGGAAAGTAAAATCAAGAAATACCCTCAAGTTCATCAAAGTCTAATGGGAGAAAAAAAAAAAAGGCAAATTAAGGACTTCCCTGGCGGTCCAGTGCCTCAGACTTGGCACTCCAAATGCAGGGGCCTGGGCTCGATCCCTGGTCAGGGAACTAGACCCCATATGCTGCAGCTAAGAGTTCACAAGCCACAACCAAAGATCCTGCATGCTACAACTAAGACCTGGCACAGCCAAATAAATAAATATTATTTTTTTTAGTTCTACTGCTATAAATGACATATTTATTTATTTTTAAATATAAATTTATTCATTTTAATTGGAGGCTAATTACTTTACAATATTGTATTGGTTTTGCCATACATAAACACAAATCCACTATGGAGAACAGTGTGGAGATTCCTTAAAAAACTGGAAATAGAACTGCCTTATGACCCAGCAATCCCACTGCTGGGCATACACACTGAGGAAAGAAGAATAAATATTTTTTAAAAAGAATGATTCCCTTTTTAAAAAAGCAAATTAATAGTGATCGTGAAGATGTTTGTGTTTACTAAGTGTCTTCTTCATGTGTCAAGGAAGTTACATTTATTATATTATCCATTATGTTATCCAGTTCTCACAACATTTTGTGGTAGGTACTGACCTACTGATGACAGTGTTTGTAGAGCTGTACGCTGATTCGTCTGAGTCCCGAGAGATGGGCGTTTTGTAGCCCAACATGTCTCCCTGGGTGGGTAATGACTTTCTCTCTAGTATAACCCACGGAGACCAGTTCAAGCCACTCACCACCTAGTTCATGGTTGGACCGGTCCAATCCCACCATCTAAGAGCTAAAGAGGAAAAAGCTATCCTCGGGCATTTTGGACATGCAGGAATCACCTCTATGCTCACAAACAGGGAATACATGTTCTAAGAGGCCAAAATGTATTCCAGACTTCCACCTGGCCAAGCAAGGGCAGCAGGCTTGCCCCAAACATAAATTATCCCTTGCTATGGAAAATGAGTAGCCTTTAAAGCCAAATGGCCCTCGTTGATACAAAATTCCTGTTGCAATTCAAAAAGCTCTTTTTTACCCCCTTAAGTATTCATTTCTGACAAACAAAATAAATTGTCATGCCAGACACATATAAAGATTGCAGAGATGCACCTCTATTAAATTCTACTTAGCAGCAGAGCAACTCAGGTGTTATCTAAATTTAGCCTTCTAAGTTCCATTTCTTTCATACCTAAACACCATTTCTTGCAGGTTTTGCTTAGACTTATAAGAGTTTAATAAATAGAAATACTTTCACAGTGCATTAAGATCAGGTCAGCTGGAGAGCTTGACCTGGTTGGATCGAATCTTGTATTGATTTCTCAAAGTATATATATGTATTTTTTTTTCCACTAAAACTTGAACTCTTGCAAAGAAATAGAAGAAATGCTTCAACTATGAGTTTAGGTAAAAGCAAAACAAAACCATTACACACTCTGTCCATTCCCTTAACTGTACAGAGTAGAGAGAGCTTTCTCTCTGAAGCCAGTGGGTAGAGATGACAACCATAATCCGATTTAATTCTCTAAAATATAAAATGTGCACTCATTATTGAGACGATAGGTACCACATGTTTGGATTCTGACAGCAGAGCCAGGAGTGAAGATCAGGGTAACCATCTGTCCCAACTTGCCTGGGACTAGGGGAGGTGGGGGTGGTGAGAGTAGGTCCACAGATTTGGAATTCTCTGTGCTAAAACTGAGGCAGAACCAGGCAAACTTGGATAGCCAGTCATCCTAGGGAAGGTGCAATAACTTTCTCTAACATGTCTTTCAGGGAAGTCAGTGCTCTAGACATAAACTGTAGGATAACTTTTATGTTAGTTCCATTTACCTACTCTGTATAATGGTACCACAGCATCTGAACTTTCAAAATGACTATCTTTGCTGCCTCATTTGATACTCATTCTAGCCTTAAGAGGTTATTACCCCACTTACAGATGAGAGAGCTAAGTTAAATGATTGGCCCAAGGTCATACAGCCAGTAATTGGTGAGAAGGGAGTTGTAGGCAGTTTATTCTACATTCCTCTCCTTCCCAGTCCACACCCCATGACACTGAAGCGCCTTAAGTTTCATGAAGGCACCACAGTCTACAGTCTGGGACTGTTGCACATGCTCAATGCTTATTAAACATGTGTTACACTCAACCTTGGGCTTCCCTAGTACACTCAACCTTAATTGTTTCTCGGTCATACTATATTGGGAGTATCTTGAGGGTACAAGTCTTTCTTTGAACCATTTTTTCCTAAGTAATAAGCTCAAGGTCTACCAAGTGGTTAGTAATCAATATATATCAGCTGAATTAATACATTATGAACATCTAACTTCAAAGTTAGATGACAGCCAAGAAAATAACTTCAGAACACTGCTCCAAGTGTCAAATAAGGAGATCACACCAATCAATCCTAAAAGAAATCAACTCTGAATATTCATTGAAAGGACTGATGCAGAAGCTGAAGCTCTAATACTTTGGCCACTTGATGCAAAGAGCTGACTCACTGGAAAGGACCTTGATGCTGGGAAAGATTGAAGGCAAAAGGAGAAGGGAGTAGCAAAGGATGAGATGGTTGGATGGCATCACCAACTCAATGGACATGAATTTGAGCAAACTCTGGGAGATAGCGGAGGACAGAGGAGCCTGGTGTGCTGCAGTCCATGGGGTCGCAGAGAGTCGGACACGACTGAGCGACTGAACAACAACACTGGTTCCAAGGCAAAGAGAAAACAAGAGCACTGGGAGGTTGGATTGTTCCCTTAGAAGCCTCGTGCATCTCAGTCAATCGACCTCCCTAGTTCCCATCCCACTCACGACATCAGTGAAAACTGCAAAGGTGGCCGCAGCCAGCCCCACCTTGTCCTGCAGTTGGAAGTCCAATACTGGCTTCACTGCCCCTTATTTTCATGCTTGTGATTGAAGATACGATCATGACTTGAGTAAATGCTGAGTGAGTGTCCAGGTACCAAAAACAATACTGGTTGGAACTTCTGACACCGGGGACAGAAATCTTTATGTCAGCTCATCAGAAGAAACAAGCCTCTTCTTTCCCTTTCTTGGCCAAATATTGGGAATCAGACGTCTGTCCCAGGATGACTGTGAGCCACTGGTGGTAGAAGAAGCAGGCGGAGAAGTCCCAGAAGCTTAATGAACAGGGACTGGGGTGCTACCTTCAACTGACATGTAATTTTCCCCCTATTGTCACAGATATCATTTTCATCAAAAGCAATGAGTCTTCTCATGTAGCAACGTAAGTGCCAAGTAGTTGGAATGGGGTGTTTTGGCAAATCCAAACACAGAGAAAAGTTGACTTAAGTTGACTTCTATGGCCCCTAGGGTAAAGAGTAAGTCAAATAAAAAGACCAAATTCCTTAGTGAATAATCAGAAGTGAAGAAAGGAGACCCAACTGTTGAACAGAAATTCCTCAATAGCCTCTTGCAGAGTCAAAGCTAGACTTCTTCCTTGGGGGTGCAGAAGACAATCCTTCATGGCAGACCCCAGGTTTGCCTCTCACTGAACTTCCCCATTCTTCCTCTCAACCTCCTTTAAGAGCTTTAAAAAATAATAAGAGGGACCAAAAAGAAAGAGAGAGAGAGAAAACACTCATATTCCTACTGGCTTAAAATATATTTTAATTTGCCATATTTATTTTGCCATACTTATTTCCATTCTTTAAAACAAACTAAACGTTACAGGTAATGCTGACACCATGGTGCCAGGTCCATTCCCCTCACCCAGAGTCCCCTCCCAGATAGCCACTGACAAAACTCAGTGTTTGTTCCCCAGCTGCTGTGCTTTCCTACCCACAACACTGCTCTGCATGTTGTGTCCGAGCCTGTTTGTATTGATGCAAGGAATCAAGGTGCAGCATCACATAAAAGAAGAACCACATGTATTCCTAACTGATGCAAATAGTTTATCATGTAAAAACACACATTTCCCTATCCCTGCCTCCACTGGTGGGCATCTGTGTTATTCACAAATGTCTGCCATTGCAAACATGGCTGCAGTGAACACGTTTGTACACATGCCTTTGCATACATGTAAAAGTTTGTCCAAGGCACATGATTAAAAGTGGCCTTTCTATGTCCTAGGAAGACTCATTTTCCAACTTGTAGATTCTGTCAATTTGTTCCTCAGAAGCCATGCCAATATACAGTCTCATCAGCCCCTGAGGAAGACAACTCCCCACAACCCTCAACAGGCGTATCTTCAGATTTAAGCTGAGATGGCCTCAGTTTGGTCCAAGAGGTTGACCTTTCACAAAAGCAAATAGATTAACTTATATAGAAAAAAGAAAACCCTGAAGTTCAATTTAATTCTCTTTAATCACCAGTCACATCACTTAAAAAGCTAATAATGTATCTGCATTCTCCCACCTTGTGATAATGTAATGAATTAGCCACTTGCCCATCAGAAAACAACCCCTTGGGATAATACGTCAAAATCGAGTAAGGCAATGAAGCCTGTATTGAGTTGATGGATTTAAGGCAAGACTTCAGGCAATAATAATGTTGTTTAGAAGATGAATCTACTCATAAGAGCCCCTCCATGACAAATGACTTACTCGGAGGCTAACTATTTATGAGGTCCAGGTGGGAGAGGTATAAACTTAATTAAAGTTTGAAAGCATAATAGAACCAAAGGCAGTGCATCAATTTCTGGATGTCCAATCAAAACGCCAATGACGTCCTTAATAGGTTGGCAATACCTGCCTCTTGGCACTGCAGAGTATAGTTATCCAACTTACGTGGTTCCAATTGCTGCTGATCTTGCTGAAGGCACACCATCCCCCACACATACATCTCTCCTCCTGTCTCCACGTCTGCTTATGAGACCAATTCATCTCGACTGGGAGGAGAATCACTCCTGCCTCTATCACACACACTTTACACTGGATCCTAATGAAACCAAGCACAGGCTAGCTGCCCACCCCCATTCCTTAATGCCTTGGTCTATCTGTATCTGGGAAACCACATAAATCACCGCTACCCTGTGCTTTGGAGCTCCCTGATGCCTAGAACTCAAACTCAGCAGCATCACATAAAAATATTTAAAGGCTCATTTGAATTGCAACCCAGGGAACCAAATACTCCTGAGCAAGCTGAAAATGTAAATAAATATAAACAACCCAGGACAGGACCCAGGTATGCCAGCCAAGACTTCATTCTGATACACTTCATTATAGGTGTGAAGTGATGTTTCTGAAGGATAATTGGATGGCTTCAATGGCTCCCTGCTGAGGAAGAAGCTGGTTGAAAAGGCTGAATCACACCCAACTTTGCATCCCATTTAAAACACACCCAGGAGTCACTAAGTAGTGGGGTCATTTTTATAAACAGGTTTACTTCCTTGGAAGGCTTTGAGAGAACCTAGAGAAATCTATGTTTGCATGAGGCCAGTCCTGAAAGACAGGCAGACAGACAGGCACAGGCACACACGCAAGCACGCACACACACACACACACACACACACACATACAGAGTTAGTGGCTGTAAAAGAGAGAAGAACCGTTGCCACGAGAGAGATATAACATTACTGTGGTGTCACTCATCTGTCCCAACTAAGCCAAGTCTCGTGAAGCAGAGGGAAGGTACCCCATGACCTCTAAACTCTACAGCCAATAGGAAACAGTGGTTCTCAACTTCTCAACCCGGGATGCTAAGATATCAACATTCAGTCTCCACCGCAGAGCAACCAAGTCAGGACATCTCAAGAGGGACTCCTAGTATTTATCAAAATCTCCCCAAGTGATTCAGTTTTGTATCCAAGGGTGAGAAACTCATGTTCAAAGAATCTGACACTTCAGGAATTTTTTCCAGGCTTCAGCAAAATCAAAACAATCATTGCCTTATCTGTTCTTCCAACAACATGGTGGCTGTTAATATGGCAGTGGCAATGATAAATTTTACTTTCTCTATATTATATTGTTCAAATCTCTATGGGAAGGGAAAAATAATAGGTAGCTTTTAGTAACAGCTTATTATACACCAGGCATGGTGCTAAGCAATTTCCATGCTTTATCTCAGTAAATCCTTACATCCCTAAGAGGCAGGTGCTCTTATTATTCCCATTTTATAATGAATGAGCAGAGTCCCAAAGAGGTTAAATAATTTGTCCACATACTTCAAGCAAGAAGCAGAGCCAGGACTCATACCCACCTCCATGAGTTACAAGGCTCTGTGTTTCACCTGATGTTTTATTGCAGCCAGTCTTTGAAATGTGGAGTTCTCACTTTTAAAGAAAGAGCAGTAATATAGTTCACATATCTGGTTGTCAGTTCTTGTGAGGAAAATTCAAGGACCTCTCAAACTCTTCCATCAACTCAGTGTGTGGCTGCCGAGGATTTAGATACCTCTCTTTCAGTGCAGTGTTATTAGAGTCAGACAATCTTGGATAAAAACTTGAGCTCTTCCTGTTCCTAGCTGTGAGATTCTGGGCCAATTATTTCTCTATTATGAAACTCAGTTGCATGATCTGTAAAATGGGGATAATACCTACCTCCCAGGGTTATCAGGATGAGAAGTAATTACATTTAAGAAAGCTCCTGGCATGAGTCAAGGATTAACACATGGTAATCTCTTCCACTGCAAGTATGTGTCAGAAGTACCTAGACTGTGAATGTCATGCTTATCTTGAGTACCGCCTCATAATTACAGAGTTTCTCTTTTCAAAGTGCTTTCCCATCGATGATCTCATTTTAACCAGTTTTTATCGAATACTACTTGTGACAGCAGCATGGTGTCCCTTTTTATTCTTAGACCCCCCCAAAGGGGATCAGTGGTGCCCCCATGATGGTAAGGTTTTTAATGGATGCAAATTTTCAAGGCATGACACATTTATTAATCCTTCATTGGAGTAAACTGTAACAAAGCCAGCAGGAGCAATCATTAATTTACATTAATAGCTTTCAGTGTTGCATACCCCAGCGCCTGACATGAAACAGTAATCTGAAATCAAACTATGGTTGTGCCCTACATGAGTTCATGTATCACAGCCCTTTAGACCCAGTGCTCATGCATTTCAAGGGTAAGATGCGTGAGTGCTACACAATGCACACAGGAAAATATTCACCTCCTTACTATGGCCTTTAAAGTTCTACCTCCTCCAGACTCATCTCAGAGCACTCAACTCTTCTTCAGCTGGATGAATCTTTCTATATATTCTGCATACACTTTAGGCTTATTTCCACCTCAGGGCCTTTGCACATGCCATAGCACTGCCCGAGACATTGCCCCCTCCCCACTGCTCTTTGCATGACTGGATCTTTTAATCCTACAAGTCTCAGAAAAAAAAATTTTTTTTTTTTTTTTTCCCAGAAAGGTCTCTCTTTCCTGACCACGTTATCTAAGAGGTCCTCCCTAGAAACATTGCTTTACCCTATTTCTTTGCCTTGGAGCCCTTTGTTGTTCTTATTGCTGTTCAGTCACTCAGTCATGTCTGACTCTTTGCAACCCCATGGATTGCAGCACACCAGGTTTCCCTTCCGTCCACTATCTTCTAGAGTTCGCTCAAGGTCATGTCCATTGAGTCACTGATACTATCCAACCATCTCATCCTCTGTCATCCCCTTCTCCTCCTGCCTTCAATCTTCCCCAGCATTGGGGTCTTTTTCAATGAATCAGCTCTTCACATCAGGTGGCCAAAGTATCGGAGCTCCACCTTCAGCTTCAGTCCTTCCAATGAATATTCAGGGTTGATTTTCTTTTGGATTGACTGATTTGATCTCTTTGCTGTCCAAGGGACTCTCAAGAGTCTTCTCCAGCACCACAGGTCAGTGCCATTATGACATTTCAAGTTTATCTTGCTTATGGTTGCTAATTGTATAGTCTAATTACCCTTACAAATGCAAGCCCTAGAGGGAGGGACCTTGTCTAGTCGTCATATCAAGCATGTAGAACTATGACTGGAACATAGCAGGTTCTCAACAAACACTTGGTGAATGTGGGAATGAATGGTGAGCCATCTTCATATCAGCATCTTCCAAGTCCAAAAATGTTTTCACAAGAGTCTAATGCTTCTGATCGCTCCTCGAGGTTGTGACCTCAGATATTTCCTTCCTTCTCAACACCTTCTCCCTCATTCCCCCTGCTGTGATTCCTACCACCTACACTTTTGGTTGTCAACTGCATGCCTCCAGCAGACCTACCTGCTGGGATGTAATAGAAATGCATTTACAAGGCAATCAACAACCTATAGCCTGACTCAATGTGAAAGCTTTAGTCATTAAAGGCAATTCCAAGTATATAGTTGAGTCCTTCACTTATATCTGTGTCTAACTTAGCCCCCATGGTTTCAAGTCTACATTCTAGGAGACAGAGAGAGAGAGAGAGAGAGAGTCCTGAAATTAAATAGGAAGAGAAAGTTCACTAGGATATTGGGGTATAACAGTCTTGGTGTCAAAATGAAGATTTTTTTTTCAAATGGGGCCTCTTTATTCCTCCATCAAACAAAATGAGCAGATCTTCAGGAGACTAAGGCCTTGTTTTCAGTAAGACTGCCCCCCAGAATAACAAAAGGTTTATTGATGATGTCCTGTATCCATACCTCCAAGCCAAGCTTCATGCCCTTACACTTGACTTTGTTCCTAGTCAGTCCCTTAAAAGTCCCATCCTTTTTGTTGAAGTCCCTGTTGATAAACTCTTGCTAAACCAATCAGCTATTTACTCTAATTCCCCCTTCAGTTTCTGTCTTTGATTCAATACACATATGAGAGAGATTATTTTCTGACTCTTCCTTTTCTTAAAACAAATAAAGAAGCAAAAAAGGATTTCTAGGTGATAGATAACAGTGATAGCTAGCATTGACTGAACACATACACGTTATACCAGGCACCATCCTAGACACGTTGCTCTCATTATGAAAAGTACCCCATGGAGTCCTCACCACAGCGTGCCTGAGGTAGGTGCAACCGAAACAGAGGTTCAGAGGGGAGATTGGCTTGTCCAGTGTTACACAGGAAATCTATATAGAGTCTTATCTCTAATTTGGAATGCTCTGCTGCCAAAAGCCATTACCTTCATCCCCATACTAAAAAGTTCATTACCAGGGATTAATTGGCTAAAAGGACTTCAGAAAACAGAATTGATGATCAGCAGTTCTGTTTGGGATGTACGAGCATGACTTCCCTACCGTGTGCTATTCACTATTAGTGCCTACCTGAACCCAGGCTGACAGGCAATTCCTGGCTGGACGGAATGAAGATATGCACTCACAGAAAATATCATGGTATCTCTGATGGCCTTGCCCTTTCTGGGCTCCACTGCTTAGCTGCTGTTTACCAATTAGCTGAACAGCTCTGTATTGCAACAAGGCATAAATGGAGTAATGAATTGAGATGCAGGTTTCATAAAAGTGATTAACTGCTAAATTCCAGTTCAGCTAACAGTTCAATTATCCCATTTTGCATCTCAGCCTTCCATCCAATTCTGCATTCACACAGCCCCAATCACTGAGGCACCTACATCCTTTGCATTACCATTAATTAAGCCATCGCTCTTTCCCAGGAATCTGTCCACCCTTACTCGTGAGCTGGGTTTGCAAATAAGGATGGGAAGAGAGAGAGTTTTGAGAAGCAGATTTTAATTGTCCTGGAACAGGGGACTGACTCAAAGTAGATATTAATGACCACCACCCTGCACATTTTGTCACCACCTTCCTCTGAGAACACAAATGTAGATAAACTCCATGATGTATATGTCCACACAAAATAAGTAGTAGGAAGTGCGGAGGAAGAGAAGACACATCGGCTGAGGTTTTCACCCGTCTTTGGTGGTTAACAGGTTCCTGGGGAAGGGATTCAAATGCCTAGAAGAAAGTACTGATTAACCAGGTCACCATTCTGGACCATGGACAGGACCCTCTCTTTATGCTTGTTTGACTTCAAGTGTCAAAAACACATGACTCCCTCATCCTCATCCCTCCACCCACCCCCTGGCACACACAGACCTCTTCACTTCCTATATTGATTAGGGTTATTGGTTATAAGTGATAGAAACTGGCAGGGATATGTTTAATCAGGAAAGGAGTTCTAGGGAAGGATACTGGATTGCTAACCAACTTGCCACGGAGACTGGAGAATAAAACCAGCCACCACAACCAGAACGACCACAGAAGAGACCAGTTTGCACCACACTGCCCTCTTCAGAGGGTGCTGATTGGCTAGTGCTGCCACAAGAACAGGCTCTGAGCTCTCCCTCCAGAGCCAAGAGGAAGCACTGGATTGGCCCACACTCACAGTCCCACACCAAGAAGGAAGGAAATGGCAACCCACTCCAGTATTCTTTCCTGGAGAATCCATGGACAGAGGAGACTGGTAGGCTACAGTCCATGGTGTCAAAAGAGTCGGACACAACTTAGCAACTAAATCACCACCACCTGGAGGAGGGCATGATGACTCACTCCAGTATCCTTGCCTGGAGAATCTCATGGACAGAGGAGCCTGGCGGGCTACAATCCATGGGGTCACAAAGAGTCAGACACGACTGAAGCAACTTAGCATGCATGCACAGTCCCACATCAAGCTGCCAGGGAGGGGAAGAGTGAGTATCTGGACACTTTATACTTATCGTGGTGATCATTTTGCAATACATACAAATATCAAATCATGCTGTACACCTGAAATTAAAGTAAGGCTATATGTCAATTAGGTGTGTGTGTTCAGTTGTTTGGTCATGTGTGACTCTTTGTGATTTCCAAGCACTGTAGCCCACCAGGCTCCTCTGTCCATGGGATTTCCCAGGCAAGAATATTGGACTGGGTTGCCATTTCCTTCTCCAGGGGATCTTCCCAACCCAGGGATTGAGCCCAGGTCTCCTACATTGCAGGTGGATTCTTTACCATCTGAGTTAGGGAAGCCCCTTAACTTTTAACATCCCCCTAAATTATATGTGTAATATATATAATGTATGGTGCATGCTCAGTCACTTCAGTTATGTCCAACTCTTTGCAACCCTATGGACTGTAGCCTGCCAGCCTCCTCTGTCCATGGGATTCTCCAGGCAAGAATACTTGAATGGGTTGCCATGCCGTCCTCCTGGGGATCTTCTCAGCCCAGGGATCAAACCCACGGATCATCTCCTGCATTGCAGGCAGATTCTTTACTGCTGAGCCAACAGGGAAACCTGATGTATGGTGACAGGTACACAATAATTGTTTAATAAATGCAATTTTAATAAATAAGAGGTAGATGGACAGATAGATGAACAGATGGATGGGTGGGCAGAAAGGTGTGACCTCTTTATCCTTGAAATGATCCCCATCACAGCCTGCTTTGTAGGCAAGGACTAGCCCATGGAGCCTTCATGCTCAGATGATGATGTTCCCAGAAACGGGGGTTAGTCTCCTGAAACTGCAGCCAACAGGAGCTCTATTCGCATGTCTTTACTCCCAAGGAATGTCTATAATTTCCAGGAGCCACTAGAGGAAGTGTGGCCAAGGGGCAGGGGCAGGCAGAGCGATCCCACACACACCATCCCCAGGGAGAGAGGATGTGAGAGCAGATGCCACTAATCACCCTGCTCTCCCTGACAGATGGGCCACATCACAGCCTTAGAATCCATCGTCAGCTCCCAGCAGCCACAGGGGCTGTGAGATGACACCCGGGTGCCTTCCAAGGAGGCATCAGTGTTGAGGTTCGATTGCCATGTTTAAACATAAACAGCTCACTCTTCCCGTGCCTTGTTTTCTATGTTTCCATTATCTGACAAAGTTGGGTCCAACTGAGAAGGAGGCAGCTGTGTTTGGGAAGCCATTGTCTTTTTTCCCATTGGGCACGTGAGCTGAGTTCTCTATTGTCCACATCTGTGGCTGCCTGGCTGAAAACCCAAAGAGATCCTTGTCTCTTTTCCAACACAAACATGTTCAGTCCAAAGCCCAGAAATGATTCTGTAGTAAAAAGCCTCTAACAAACTTGGAGAAACTCATGGGCTGTTCATCCTTCTCTTCTTTCCTTAGGATCCAAAGACATGCTGTTTTCAAATATCTACCATGAGCCGCAGCCCGGCCCATATGTCATTGAATCTGTATAACCAATTTCAGGGCTTCCCAGGTGGTGCTAGTGGTAAAGAATCCACCTGCCCATGCAGGAGATGCAGGAGATGCAGGTTCAACCTCTGGGTCAGGAGTAGGAAATGGCAACCCACTCCAGTATTCTTATCTGAAAAACTCCATGGGCAGAGAAGCCTGGTGGGCTACACAGTCCGTGGGGTTGCAAAGAGTCAAACACAACTGAGCAACTGAGGCAGGACAGCAAGTTTCCACTGTGCAGATGGAGATGTGGCTGGCCCAAAATCAGATTTACACAAGTCTCCAACCAGGAGCTGTAGGCAAACATTTCTCAGAGATGATGTTTTGCCACTGAATTAGGTTCCATGCATACCATGAGGTGCTTCTAGTTTTAAGCAGAACAGGACCTGAGCACTGCCAGAAAGCCCCCTCTACCTCCGCTTTATCCCCTTGTCAAGGTTTTTTCCACACATGATGGGAAAGCTCCAGGAAGAAGAAGAATCTGGCAGAAGAGAGGTGGGCTGCAGAGTCGAACAAGGCTGGGTCCATCTTAGTCAACTTGGACCTGGCTGTGGGACCACATCACTAAACCTGCCCCCCACACAAGTGCACAACTCCTCTAATACTCATATACTTATTATAATACTCATAATAGACATGATTATCATATCCATTTTAGAGGAAAGTAGAAATTACATGAGAGAAAAACTCATACTCATCCCCCGAGTCTTAGCGTTAAGTATCAGGTTCTCAGAAGCAGCTTCTCTGGCCCCTAAATCAAGTGAAATCCAGTTGCTTATACAGATGTTCACAATGCCCTGTGCATCTATTCATTTTAACACTTGATGTGCTCATGATTCCTTCTTAACTACATGCCCCCCATCCTAGACTTGATAATGGGGTATAAAGCTGCTTTGTCTCCCTCTGCTTAACCACCTCCCGGAACAGCACTATACACGGAAAGAATACACAAAGAATAAATATGATATGGCAATGGATAACATTTGCAAAGCAACCAGCACAGTCCCTGGCACACAGTAGGTCTTCCAAAAGCATGAGTTCTTTGCCCTCTTCTTCTGGATGTACTGAGGCCTCCTGGGTTTCCTCACTCCCCTTCTGTACAAGATAGAAGAGTAGGTGAGAAATAGCAAGTGCTGGAGAGGGTGTGGAGAAAAGGGAACCCTCTTGCACCGCTGGTGGGCAGGTAAATTGATACAGCCACTATGGAAGACAGTACAGAGATTCCTTTAAAAAAAAAACTAGGAATAAGACCACCAGATGACCCAGCAATACTGCTTCTAGGCATACACCATGAGGAAACCAAAACTGCAAAAGATGTGTACTCCAATGTTCATTGCAGCACTATTTACAATAGCTAGGAGAAGGCAATGGCACCCCACTCCAGTACTCTTGCCTGGAAAATCCCATGGACAGAGGAGTCTGGTGGGCTGCAGTCCATGGGGTCGCAAAGAGTCGGACACGACTGAGCAACTTCACTTTCACTTTTCACTTTCATGCATTGGAAAAGGAAATGGCAACCCACTCCAGTGTTCTTGCCTGGAGAATCCCGGGGATGGGGGAGCCTGATGGGCTGCCGTCTATGGGGTCGCAGAGTCGGACACGACTCAAGTGACTTAGCAGCAGGAGGACATGGAAGCCAGGGTGCGAGATGAATGGAGAGAGTAGCATGGAAGCATATTCACGACCATATGTAACACAGATAGCCAGTGGAAATCTGCTGTGTGACTCAGGGAACTCAAACTGGGGCTCTATAGTGACCTGGGAGAGGGCGGTGGGAAAGGGTGGGAGACGGGAGGGAGGTTCACGAGGGAGGGGACATATGCACACCTATGGCTGATCCATGTTGATGTATGGCAGAAATCAAACCAATATTGTAAAGCAATTATCCTCCAATTAAAAATAAATTAAAAATTTTAAAAATGAGTGGGTGGAGAGGGTAGTTGGCAGGTGGACACAGCAGGTAGCTGGGGCAGGGGAGTGAAGAAATGCAAGTCATAGGTGGGGGGGTGCATACGTGGGGGGAGAGTGCCTTCTACCCGAAGGCAGACATGACTTCACTGAGTCAGAACTGCTGCATCACAGACCCCTTAGGTTTGATGGGACAACCAGTTCCGGTCTTGATAACGGTGATACCAATATCTGGAGACCAAGCAGAGGCCTCGTTGGGGCTGGAACGTGGAAATTCACAGTGAAACTGACCTTTCCTGGGAGCCAGGGAGGGGAGGGGACATGCAAGGGATTAGTTCCGTCTTCAGGACAGTTTTACTTAGGGAGACAGCAACCTTCTGCACCTTCCCTTAGTGACTGTTGACCTTGAGCGAGACCCTGTCACCCTTGCCGCCTGTCTTCTGAGTACCAGGCTCCGGCTTCCTTGTGACCCTGTAATATGAGCTGTTTCTCGTTGACTGGCTCCGTCCTTGCCCCTTTTCTGCGACTCCTACTTGAATAATGAGCTCTAAATATATTTTTCTTGTTCTAAACCATTTTTCTTTTCTAATGCTAAATTATAAGGCTTGTGTGTGTCAGCAGGAAAACATGCCCTGCTTTTCCAAGGGATGCAGAGATACTGTTCGATGTTCTTCCAAACTGCTGTGAGAGGGTGGGGGTGGGGTGTTCTACCCACTGAAGCACCAGCCCTGGAGTGGAGGCTTGTCTACCGCCAGCACATCGCCTCTGTAATTACTGGTCCAACCCCAAGTTCCCCAATTATTTCTGAAAAAGTTCAGGATAAAGAAGGACCTTCTATTAATTATTAAAAACAAAAACCCAGAGATACACACATATAGCAGAAGATTTCTTATCATGCCTCCTTCATTCTAAACATCTGGCCAAAACCATCAGATACCACCAAATTTAGCCAGGCTTCCTGTAAGTCACACAAATTACTGGCAACTCAAAACAGCCAGAGTTTTCCCTCTTGATATCATTATCTCCAGCTAATGGAGGCAGTGATTATGAAAAAAAAAAAAAAAAATTCAGAGATGGATGTTTCTGGCTCTTTCACGGCTGTGCTCTTTCCTGGAACAATATGACTTACTATTAGTACCCTGTTTGACTTAAAAAAATAATTATCAGGTGAAGTAGCAGTCAAGTGAAGATTCTGGAGAGTCCCTTGGACTGCAAGGAGATCAAACCTGTCAATCCTAAAGGAAATCAACCCTGAACATTCATTGGAAGCACTGATGCTGAAGCTGAAGCTCCAATACTTTGGCCATCAGATACAAAAAATTGACTCATTGGAAAAGACCCTGATACTGGGAAAGATTGAGGGCAGGAGGAGAAGAGGGCAACAGACGATGAGATGGTTGGATGGCATCACAGACTCAATGGACATGAGTTTGAGCAAACTCCAGGAGATATGAAGGACAGGGAAGCCTGGCGTGCTGCAGTCCATGGAGTCACAGGGTTGGACATGACTTAGCAACTGAACCATAACAACACTCAGTCTTGTAGGTAATATACCACACTTACCCTTTTCTATAAGTTGGGTCCTTTCTAGGGTCTAGAGAGGAATGTATGTTCTTTAAGAAAGAAATACGCCCAAACCCAGACCCAAGAAGTTCAGCATAACAGATATAGCTTACAGTATGTGCCAAGGCCCTGTGGCATGTCCAGAACAGTCAGGAAGCAGTAGAGTGAGGTGCAAACAAAGACAGGCAGGAAGTCAGGAGTCCTCCAGACACTTGCATCTGAATCACCCTTGGGCAAGTTTCATGACCCCTGAAACTGAGTTTCTGCATCCGAAACTGGGCTGGATCTGCCCAGATAGCCTCAAAGGGCCATTCTAAGGCTCATACAAGGCGATACAGGGAATTATGGTACTGACAATGGAAACTTTACATCCCTAAGGTTCTATCTGGTCCATTTCCAGCCTCTAGATTGATGCAAATATCCCAAAACAAATAAAAAGCCCATAAACTTTTAACTAGAAATCTGAGAAAATTCAGAGAAGTAGCACCTCTTTTATTTCAGTTCTCAAACATGCAAATCTCTCTACCCATTTAACTGGGTTATCCAAAGAACACAGCATGGGCTTTTATTATTCATTGCTTTGAGAGAAAACTGATTATATATATGACTTTTACCTGGGAAAAGGCAATGGCTGTGATTTAAATTTGAATATTCTGCCAGGCTGGTGGGTGGCATCATTTACCACCCCACACCACCCACCCCCACCAAACACACACACTCCATCTTACATGAATATAGTGGGGAAAACTGAGTAGTAATTTTAAATTATAAAAAGACAAGGAGTCTTATATTGACTGGATGGTCTCCTCTCTCTGGGCAGCTCTGAATTAGCAAAAGCTTCGAGTCCTAAAAATAACAGGGTGAAAGAGGCACCGCTATCACAAAGGTTTGCATTAGCACTTTGATCACTTGCCCATCAAACTGTGCATTTCTGTATAGGAAATGGAGAACAGCTTGTCTCCACAGTCTATTATAATTACCACTAAATACTCCAGAAACTTGGCAGTTTTGAATTTCATAACACCCATGACTGACATTCCTAATTAATACTATTGTTTTTCTCCTCTGGCTGAATTTCCTGAATGCCAACATGCATCGCATACACTAAAAACAGACATTAAAGAAAATAACATCAGTGTTAATCTCCAGCACAAATATATCAAATGCCTCAGTGAAGTGTATAGAAAAGAGCTGGATTCCTATAAATAATGGAGCTCCCCTGCCTGATCATCTTTATCCTCCTACGCTAATAAGATGGTAATCTTTCTCCTCCTGTGTCCTTGCTCTGAGATTTCAGGACAGCTTTTGGTGAAGTGCACTCCCAGCTCTTTTCTTCTCTTGCTTTGCTTTTAAGTTGCGGATTGAAACTTTCAAAGAAAACCTTCTAGCTTAAGTTAGAAATAGCATCCACTGGGCACTCTATAAATAGGGGATCTGCAGAAGAGAGCAAGATGGTCTAATTTGTGCTTTCTAATGGATGTTTTTCTGGTTTGCGTGGGGCTAAGAGCACCCAGCATTTGCTGACGCTTCTCGTTTACTATGTGGGATGGTTCAGAGCTGGGACTTCGGCGTTTGGAGGCTTCGTGTTTTGAATCTTGCCTCTGCCATCCAGAAGCTGGGCCATTTTCTTAAGTTCTCTGAGCCTCAATTTTCTCATCTGTAAAATGCAAATTACCAACAGTACCTATTTCAGAGAGCTGTTCTGAGAATCCAATGAGAAGGTAAATAATGACTTTGGCAGAGGCTCTGACACATAGGACTACTTAAACTTAGTTATTAGATTTACCATTCAGTTCAGTTCAGTCACTCAGTCGTGTCTGACTCTTTGGGACCCCATGAATTGCAGCACACCAGGCCTCCCTGTCCATCACCAACTCCCAGAGTTCGCTCAGACTCACGTCCATCGAGTCAGTGATGCCATCCAGCCATCTCATCCTCTGTCGTCCCCTTCTCCTCCTGCCCCCAGTCCCTCCCAGCATCAGAGTCTTTTCCAATGAGTCAACTCTTCGCATGAGGTGGCCAAAGTACTGGAGTTTCAGCTTCAGCATCAGTCCTTCCAAAGAAATCCCATTGCTGATCTCCTTCAGAACATACACTTAAGTGTGGAAAATAAGTCTCAGAAAAGCGGTGGTGTTAGTCACTCAGTTGTGTCTGACTCTATGACCCCATGGACTGTATTATATGGCCAGGCTCCTCTGTCCATGGAATTCTCCAGGCAAGAATACTGGAGTGGGTAGCCATTCCCTTCTCCAAGGGATCTTCCCAATCCAGGGATTGAACTCAGCTCCGCTAGATTGGCAGGTGGATTCTTCACCACCTAAGCCACCAGGGAAGCCCATCTAAGAAAAGTACCAGGCACCTAATAAGAACTCAATAAACTCATATGGCTGAACCGACAAGAAAGACATTTCTATGAGGTGCCCAGGACGTTAAATTGTATTTAAATTAAAAAGAAGGGAACATACATGAGTCTATGACTCACGTTGTAAAGAGTGACAGCTGCCTCTTCTCAGATGGCCAGGACCTTGGACAGTATCAAAGAGCAGAAACTTGCAAGTGAAAATTAGACCTCGCAGCTTCAGAAGTGAATACACAGTTGTCTCCATACCTTTCATATCTCACTCCATGATCACAGTTTTATTGGTGTTGGTTTTGCTCTTGATGAGTTCCCTGTGGATATAGGCGATAGCAGGATTTCACTCACTCTGCATTTCTGTCTTGCTTCCTCTACTTTTTCTAATTCAAGATGGATTAATAGTTATTTTCTTATTGTGGCAAAATTTAAAAAAAAACAAAAACTTACCATTAGCAACATTTAGTACATTCACAATGGTGTGCAGCCATCACCCCTATCTAGTTCCAGAACATTTCAACACGCCAAAATGAAACCCCACACCCATTAAGTCCAACCCAGCCTCCCCTCCTCAGCCTCTAGCAATCATAAATCTGCTTTGTGTCTCTGTGAACTTTATTCTATTTAACAGATGCAGACACATACGATATTGGACCTTTTGTCTGGCTTCTCTCATTCAAGTAGAATGCTTTCAAGGTTCATCTACCTTGCAGCATGTATCAGTACTTCATTTCTTTATATAGCTGAATAATATTCCATTGTATGGATAATACCAAATTTATTCCTCCATTCATCCATTGATAGACATTATTATTTCCGCCTTTTGGCTATTGTGAATAGTGTCACTAGGGACATTTGTGTACAAGTCTTTGTGTGGGTCTATGAACTAGGAATGTAAACAGTGTCAGACTTTATTTTTTTGGGCTCCAAAATCACTGCAGATGGTGACTGCAGCCATGAAATTAAAAGATGCTTACTCCTTGAAAGGAAAGTTATGACCAACCTAGACAGCATATTAAAAAGCAGAGACATTACTTTGTCAACAAAGGTCCATCTAGTCAAGGCTATGGTTTGTCCAGTGGTCATGTATGGATGTGAGAGTTGGACTACAAAGAAAGCTGAACACAGAAGAATTGTTGCTTTTGAACTGTGGTGTTGGAGAAGACTCTTGAGAGTCCCTTGGACTTCAAGGAGATCCAACCACTCCATCCTAAAGGAAATCAGTCCTGGGTGTTCATTGGAAGGACTGATGTTGAAGCTGAAACTCCAATATTTTGGCCACCTGATGCGAAGAGCTGACTTATTTGAAAAGACCCTGATGTTGGGAAAGATTGAAGGCAGGAGGAGAAGGGGATGACAGAGGATGAGATGGTTAGATGGCATCACAGACTCAATGGACATGAGTTTGGGTAAACTCCAGGAGTTGGTGATGGACAGGGAGGCCTGGCATGCTGTGGTTCATGGGGTCACAAAGAGTTGGACACAACTGAGCGACTGAACTGAATTGGACTGATGAACTAGGAATGGAATTTCTGGGTCATATGGTAATTCTATGTTTAACTTCTAGTGTTGATACCCTACATTTCTACTCAAGAATCACCCTTTCCTCACGATCCTTGACCTCAGGCAGTCAGTTTATATGATCCTGTGGCTTGACCTCAGGCAGTCAGCTTACTCTTACTCTGACAGGACTGGTTTAGGGATGGGTATCTGACTTGGGATAACCCAAGGAACAAAAACCCTGGGGCTTTTGCAGGAACTTAGCTCCCACATGGAGGTGGGTGGGCAAAGGTAGTAAAACTCAAATCTGGAGCTGCTGGCGCCCATTATCCCACTGAGAGGAGAAAGCCTGTCTGAGAAGGCAAAACAGAGGAAAGGAGTGGGATGAGACAGGTTCCTCAAGGCATCATTAGAGGACCCAGATTCCATCAGGGTAACAGGAAAACCCCACCCTCTAGAGTGTTCAGGTTTGTATGGTAACATTTCATTTTGTAGCACTTAGTTTTAAGTTGAGACTTCCTTGTTGCCTTGTCCAGCTGTTTACATGGGTGCTCAGATTGAGTGGGCAAGGGTCATTTGAACTTAAATTTTGTAATGTAGCCTGAATACTACATACACAGCTGTGATGGTTATTTTATGCATCAACATGACCAGGCAAGAGAGTGCCCTGCATGCTAAGTTGCTTTAGTTGTGTCTGACTCTTTGTGACTCCATGGACTGTAGCCCGCCAGGCTCCTCTGTCCATGAGATTCTCCAGGCAAGTATACTAGAGTGGGTTGTCATGCCCTCCTCCAGGGGATCTTCCTGACCCTGGGACAGAACCGGCCTCACGTCTCCTGCATTGGCAGGTGGGTTCTTTATTGGGAAGCCTGTGTGATGGTTAATTTTATGCATCAACATGACCTGGCAAGAGAGTGTCCTGATATCAGATTAAATACTATTATGGGTGTGTCTATGGAAGAGCTTCTGGATGAGATTAATATCTGAATCAGTGGACTGAGTAAAGCAGGCTTCTCTCCCCTATAGCCCCACCCAAGTCCTTGAAGACCTAATAGAACAAAAAGGCTGAGTGAGAGAGAATTTCTAGTCTCTCTGCCTCAAAGTCTTCCAGCAGGGACACTGGTCTTCTTCTGTCTTTGGACATAGACTCAGCCTGCACTTAAACCATCCATTGTCCTGGTTCTCAAGCATGTAGCCTTGGATTAGAACTCTACCTCATTGACCTTCCTGGGCCTCCAGCTTGTCAAGTGCAGTTCTTGGGACTTGTGAGTCTCCATCACTGTATAAGCCAAGTCTTTGTAATAAATGAATATGTGTGTGTGTGTGTGTGTGTGTGTGTGTGTGTCTACACACCTATATAACCTATTCTTTTGGTTCTGTTTCTCTGAAGAATACTAACAACAGTATCTAATTACGGTAATGATTTCTCTACTCAAAACATGGGACAACCAGCTCCAGAGCAACTGAATGAGACTTGAAAAAAAAAACAAACCAGAGGGAATATAACATATCAGGGGAGTCAAAAGTGTGCTCCACCTTCTACCAGTCCAGTGACTTCAGACCAGGTAGACGCATTTCCAAGGTAACAGTGCATGACCTCACCGTGTTAAGAGGCATATGAAACAGAAGCGCTTGGGAGAACAGGGTGGAGCCTGCTGTCAAAAGCTTTCTCACACACAAAGGAAAAACTGACATCTTTAGGACAGTGGGAAGGGGGAGAGAGAGGCTGCAGGTTGGGTTAAGTGAAGAGTTATGCACACCCACCTCCCTGTCACTTCCTCCAAAGCATTCAGAGGCTACAGTTTAATCTGAAGAGGAAAGAAAGGATCCAGCCTATTTATGCTTCCCAGCAAGATAAGGGGTTGCAGAGATGCCTGGGAGTGTAGGACTGTATCAAGGATCCCTCCAGAAGTACTTCCCAGCAGCCCCTGCAGTTCTTAGAACCACCTCTAGTGTTTCAGGCTACCAATCAAGCCTTCTGTTCAAACTACTGTTCTTTCTCACAGACCTCTAAAGCTCTGCGATAAGCTTCTGAGAAAGATACGATTTTTGCTTCAAGGTTTATTCAGCTCAACCAAAGACCTCAGAGATGACCTTAATTTTATATATATATATTTTCCCCAGTCCTTTTCAAAAGTCCTTTTCTAAAAGTGTGCTGGTTGATGATGTGGTTGCTAGAATGTTTTTCCCCTCCCAGAGGACAAAGCGCAGCATTTCTAGAAATGCTTCATTAAGAAGCCAACCCAAGCAACCACCGCCACCCCCTGATAGTTGTCCAGAGGCAGACCCTCTGCCTTTGCAGAAACGTCCCCGCCACGGGCAGTTTCACTGCATCGACCAGTTCATTATAAAGCCTCACTGTCAGACCCATTCCCTCGACTACTCCAGAGAGGTGATGAAGGGTTCTTTCTTTTTATTCTTCTTACTTTGGAATTTCTGCCTTGGTGGTAGAGATAAGCAAGAAGAAAAACTAATCCTGAAAGAGCATCCTCATAGAAACACCAACCAAAAAGGATACATTAAAAGACGAAGCAGGAAACTAATCTAGAATATCTGACCAACCTAAATAATACAGACAGGCTACATATGATCTTTAAGTAGATATTTGTATTATTGACTACATTGTTGTTGTTGTTTTTGTTGAGTCGCTACGTTGTGTACGGCTCTTTGAGACCCCCATGGACTGCAGCACATCAAGCTTTCCTATCCTTCACTATCTCCCAGAGTTTGCTCAAATTCACGTCCCTTGCGTTGGTGATACCACCCAACCATCTCATCCTCTCCCACCGTCTTCTGATTTACTATATACCAGACTGCTCAAGGCTATGGTTTTTCCAAAGGTCATGTATGGATGTGAGAGTTGGACTGTGAAGAAGGCTGAGTACCGAAGAATTGATGCTTTTGAACTGTGGTGTTGGAGAAGACTTTTGAGAGTCCCTTGGACTGCAAGGAGGTCCAACCAGTCCATCCTAAAGGAGATCAGCCCTGGGATTTCTTTGGAAGGAATGATGCTAAAGCTGAAACTCCAGTACTTTGGCCACCTCATGCGAAGAGTTGACTCATTGGAAAAGACTCTGATGCTGAGAGGGATTGGGGGCAGGAGGAGAAGGGGACAATAGGGGATGAGATGGCTGGATGGCATTACTGACTCGATGGATGTGAGTCTGAGCAAACTCCGGGAGTTGGTGATGGACAGGGAGGCCTGGTGTGCTGCAATTCATGGGGTCGCAAAGAGTCAGACACGACTGAGCTGCTGAACTGAACTGAACTGAGACTGCAAAAAAAGATGTCTCAAGATTTTAAGTTGATAGTTAATGAAGCACCTTTAACTCCATAAATCCTATGAAATTAGAAATAAATAACCCCAAATTGGCCCCCAGACTACCTATCTGTGTGTGTGTGTGTGTGTGTGTGTGTGTGTGTATGCACACTTGGTAATTTAAAATCATACTTTTAAAGAGAAAATCAAAATGGAAATTGCAAACTATGTAGAACTGAGTGGTAAGGTTTTTGCAGAGCAAAAGTGATAGGGTACAGCCAAAGCTGTTCCCAGAGGAAAATGTATAACCTTAAATGGATCTGTTAGACAACAAGAGAGTAGTTAACTAAACCGGGCTTTCAACTCAAAAAAAAAAAAAGCAAGGGGTGGGGAGGGGATGAAATAAACCCAAAGAAAATACTAAGAAGATAATTACTAAAGTTAAAAGCAACTGTTAACGTAACCAGAAAACAAAACAAGCAACGATCACCATGAAAACAGTGGGATATACCAATAGTCAAATGCTTTTACTTTGTAAGTATCAGTAGAATAGGTAATGATTTTTCCTAAAAGTAGGTGGAGGCACCTTTAATGACCTCAGCTTAATTCTGGGGTGGACCCTGAACAGCCTTGCAAAGAAAAAGCCAGACACACAGAGCCGCACATCTGTAAGCTTTTCACCACTTTGTCCATATATTTGATTGGGAGATGGAATGAAACACTCAGAGCCACAAGCTGAAAGGTATTTAACGCATACAAAATGAGCTGTGGTGAAATGAGCTCAGTGAAAAATCCTGGCATAGCTCACAAACATCACATCTCTGCCTTTCAGCCCGACATTTTCGAATCATGATTTCTCTTTGATTCTTTAAACAGAAGTAGAGATCTCTTCTCTATTCAGAAAAAAAGTACAAGGGAGAGGGAAAATATGGGTCATAACTCATCCTTCAGGTTTCCAGCTTCATCCATCTAAAGTGGACAACCCCACCCCACCCCTAGGCCACTTCTTGTCACATCACCTGCTTCCTTCTTTTGTGAAATTTGTCAGTCTATAAGTGCCTTATTTCCTCGTGTCTGTCCCTCCTGGAATTCAGGTTTCAAGAAATGGATCTGCTCTGTCTTACTTACTCTTCTCTCTCCCATACTCTCCATAATACCTGAGACATCCATGGAATATTAATTAAATGGAGTCATGTACCTTGTCACGGGAATAATATGCAATATTATTGAAGACTCGCCTTAAAAGATGTTTGCTCCTTGGAAGAAAAGCTATGACAAAGCTAGACAGCATATTCCAAGGCAGAGACATCACTTTGCTGACAAAGTTCCATATAGTCAAAGCTATGGTTTTTCTAGTAGTCATGTACGGATATGAGAGTTGGACCATAAAGAAGGCTGAGAACCAAAGAATTGATGCTTTTGAATTGTGGTTTTGGAGAAGATCCTTGAGAGTTCTTTGGACTGCAAGGAGATGAAACCAGTCAATCATAAAGGAAATTAACCCTGAATATTCACTGGAAGGACTGATGCTGAAGATCCAATACTATGGCCACCTAATTCGAAGAGCGGACTTATTGGAAAAGACCCTGACTGAGAAAGATTGAGGGTAACAGGAGAAGGGGCAATGGAGGATGAGATGGTTGGATGGCATCACTGACTCAACAGACACGAATTTGAGCAAACTCCCAGAGATAGTGATAGAGAAGCCTGGCGTGCTGCATTCCATGGGGCTGCAAAGAGTCAGACACGACTGAGCGACTGAAGAACAACTGAAGTCTCCCCTTAGCTCTGTTTGTTGTGCCAAGGGACTGCAGGGCCTTTGCTTTGTTTTGCAGGCACCCACATGGAAGAAATGAGAGAAGCAGAAATGGGATAACGAGTCTCATTCAGGCATCTGTTTCACACGTTGAGAACTTCATCTGACTCCGCACTGATGGAACCCCTTCCCCTTCCTCCCCAGCTGCCACCCCCTCTGCACCGCCTTCATACCCACATTGGATTTGCCCGGCTGGGACTTGAGAAGGCCCCGGTCGATCAGCACCAGCCTCGTGAGTTGCGCTTGGGTGCACACTTTTCTCAGTCATTAGACACGTGAAGAAGCTGACACGTCTGGAGGATTTCTCCTGTGGAGTCTGGCAGGCTTGAGTGGGTGGCAGTTTTGACGGCCGGGGCCTGATTATCCCATTCACCCTATGACATTTCCTCAGCTCTGCTTCTCTCCCAACACTCATGCCAACAACTGCTTTCAGTGGACGCCTCCGAGACATGGGGCCTGCTGGCACCTGCCCCCATTTCTGTGGGCTCTGAGGGCATGGCATGGCCCTGTCTGGCCTCTACAGGCATGTGGACAGGAGGCCTGGGAGGCCTTGGAACACAGGCCCAGGACCCCGTGAGAAGGCTCGAGGTGGGTGCAGTGGAACCTCTCCTTCTACCTAGCCTGAATTTTCTGGGATCTTCTCTAAGATTAGTGGTGCCAGGAAACAAACACAGGAAAACAGCTAGAGAAACACTAGCCACTCACCCACTCCCTCATTCATTCATTCATGCACTAAGTGCTGAATGAGTGCCAACTATATGCTAAACACTGAACCTAGTGCTGGGCTCACGGTGTGGTCCCAAAGCTCCCTCCCGCTGCAGCACTTGCTGGTTGGGGACACAGCAGAAACACACAGTCCCATATATTATGTCACTGTGACTGCTGCTAGAAATAGAAGGAAGAAGATGGTATATAAGGTAACAAAGTATGGTTTTTTTTTTTTTTTTTAGCAGTGAAGAGCTCAGAAACAACCTGTCTGATGGGATGGCCTTAAAGTTGAGACTAAAGCAGAATCAGCCGGCTGCCTGGAAAGCAAGAGGAACCACTCACAGGTGCACAGATTCTCAGACAGAAAACAGCTTGTCCGGGGGAACTGGAAGAAGACCACTGCAGCTGGTGCAGCGTGAACAAGGAGAGAGCCGCCGGGGGTGATGAGAGGGGTGGACAAGGAGCAGAGTGCACAGGGCTTGTATATCAGAAAAGGCCCGGGGTTATTTCACGCTGAAGACAGTGAGACACCAGAGGAGGATTTTCACCTGAAAGCAGCATTATCCTTCTATATCCACCCAGTCCCTTCAGTTGTGCCTGACTGTGCGGCCCTATGGACCCTAGCCCGCCAGGCTCCTCTGTCCATGGAGTTCTCCAGGCAAGAATACTGGAGTGGGTTGTCATGTCCTTCTCCAGGGGGTCTTCCTGACCCAGGAATCGAACCTGCGTCTCTTATGTCTCCTGACTTCTCAGGCGGGCTCTTTGCCACTAGCACCGCTTGTGAAGCTATTATCCTTCTACGGGTCCCAGGAATTAGGAAAAAAAAAGGAAAAGGAACTTGGACCCCAAGCACCCAAGAGCAGCATTTCCCAAGGGCAGAATTCTCATTTTCTGACATGAAATGCACATTTTCTGGGACAAAGTCATGTATTCTAGACCTCAACTACAGGAATCCTTAGAGGAGTTTGTTAACATTAAGAGTACAGAGTCCCATTGCAGAATGTCTAGGAGGAAGCACCATACTCTGTGTTCTTTAACTAGGTCGTGACTGATTCTGGTGGACAGCTTGGCTTGAGAACCCCTGAGCCAAGACATGCAGTCTCTCTAAAGTGTTACAATTGACAAGTCAGCCAGTAAATAAACCAAGCACAAAGCAGGCAAACAGCCAGGGTGAGAAGGTGAACACAAGAAGGGCAGGATCCGTGGGAGAAGACAGGGTGCCATAAACACCTGTCTCCTCAGTGAAAGGAGCACCAGGGAACCTTTCTGATGCCCACATGCCAAGGAATTCCACAGCCTCTGGGACATCTTGAGCACTGGCTGGTCCCTAAAGAGAAGGCTGCCACCCCGTTGATAAACACCTGCTTCACTGGGAACGAAACAGTAGAAGAATCCAAGGCAGGCTCCTTGACAAATTTCAACTACTGACTTGAAGACTGCTAAGACCCACAGGTGCCTCTTAATCATCTATGATATGGAAAGCACGAATGTTAGGGTAAGTGCAGACCCAAGTGGTGACCCAGAGTGTGACCTGGTGCCTCCAGCTTTCCAACCACGTTCACGCTGGCTGGCCACAGAGCGTTCTACCCGCAGCTGCATCCTCCACAGCACTGGGCACAGTGCCTCGCACTACGTAGGGGCTTTGTCATTGCTGACTACAATCAGTACATAACTAGTTTTGGAGGAGGCTAACATCAAAACTCAGATTGCATCTCCCAAGCTCTCAACTGATGATCGACTTGACTATGCCCATTATAGCTGGCTATAGAGAGCAATTTCTCAGCTTCTGCATTACTAGCATTTGCGTGCTAAGTCTTTTCAGTTGTCTGATTCTTTGTGACCCCATGGACTGTTGCCTGCCAGGCTCCTCTGTCCATGGGATTCTCCAGGCAAGAATGCTGGAGTGGGTTGCCATGCCCTCCTTCAAGTGATCTGGGATCAAACCCACATCTCTTATGTCTCCTGCATTGGCAGGCAGATTCTTTACCACTAGTGCCACCTGGGAAGCCCTGGTGGCTCAGACGGTGAAGAATCTGCCTGCAATGCAGAAGACCTGGGTTCAGTCCCTGGGCTGGAAAGATTCCCCAGAGAATGGAATGGCTACTAGCATTTGGGGCTGCATAGCGTAACTGTCCTGTGTATTATCGGATGTTTAACAATATCCCTGATGTTATGGAATGCTTGCATCCCCCACCAAAATACACAAGATGAAAGCAAACCCCCAGTGTGATAGTATCAGGAAGTGGGACTGAGAGATCAGATTAAGTCATAAAGGTGGAGCCCGCGTGAATGAGATGAGTGTCCTTATAAAAGAGACCCCAGAGAGCTCCCTCAGCCCTTCCACCATGTGAGCACACAGCGGGAAGATGGTCATCTATGAACCAGGAAGCAGGCCCTCGCTAGACACCGAATCTGTCAGGACCTTGGTCTTGGACTTGCGGCCTCCAGAACTATGTATGATGTCCTGGCACAGCAGCCTGAACAGACTAGGACGTCTGGCCTCTACTCACTTTATCCCAATAGTACATCCCCTCCCTCCACTTACAACTAACAAAAGTATCTCCAGACGTTGCTCAATATATTCCCGGGGTGGGGGAGGGGTACAAACCACTCCCCACTGAAAGCCACTGCTATGGATAAGTAACATTTATCCAGCATTTATTCTATGTCAGGCACTGCCTTTGCCATGTGACACACACTTTTTATTTAATCCTTGCAACACAGTGGGTGAGAAAGGCGCAACTATGCTCATTTTACAGATGAGAAAACTGAGGCTCAGAGGTGGTGGAGCCGGATGTTGAACTTAACTGTCCAGCTCCAATAAGTTACCACTCCACCCACCACTTCCTGTGTCACTAGGGACTCGTGTATCACAAAGAGGCAAAAGAATCCCATGCAATTTTCTACTTTTTGTGTGTTTAAACTTCCTTAACAAATTTTTACAGAAAGAACAAAACTATCAGAATATAGAAGCTGTAGGGGATGACTTCAGGGCATTGGTTCTCAAAGGGTGCTCAGGCCCCCAAGTCTCCCACTGGGGATCTTCCAGGTCAAAACCCTTTCTCAGGAAGACTGTGATGTTACCTGCCTGACTCACTGTCCTCGCTCATGAGTGCACAGTGGAGTTTCCAAGAGATCACAGAGCATGTGATGATACCACTGCTGTAACAGATAATGGAATCTGTGGTCACATATTCCGGCATTTTAACAGTCCTCAGTTTTGAATTCTAACATGGTAAGTATCAACAGACAGCACTCACCTAAACAAAAAGCTCTTCAATATATTTAAGAGTGTAAAGGGATCTTGAAACCAAAAAGATAGGGAATCTTTGCTCTAGATTTAAAGAAACTCAAAGTATACTGTAATGGTGTTTTTCTTTCCGGCTTACTTCACTCTGTATAGTAGGCTCCAGTTTCATCCACCTCATTAGAACTGATTCAAATGTATTCTTTTTAATGGCTGAGTAATACTCCATTGTGTATATGTACCACAGCTTTCTTATCCATTCATCTGCTGATGGACATCTAGGTTGCTTCCATGTCCTGGCTATTACAAACAGTGCTGCGATGAACATTGGGGTACACGTGTCTCTTTCCCTTCTGGTTTCCTTGGTGTGTATGCCCAGCAGTGGGATTGCTGGATTGTATGGCAGTTCTATTTCCAGTTTTTTAAGGAATCTCCACACTGTTCTCCATAGTGGCTGTACTAGTTTGCATTCCCACCAACAGTGTAAGAGGGTTCCCTTTTCTCCACACACTCTCCAGCATTTATTGCTTGTAGACTTTTGGATCGGAGCCATTCTGACTGGTGTGAAATGGTACCTCATTGTGGTTTTGATTTGCATTTCTCTGATAATGAGTGATATTGAGCATCTTTTCATGTGTTTGTTAGCCATCTGTATGTCTTTTTTGGAGAACTGTCTGTTTAGTTCTTTGCCCCATTTTTTGATTGGGTCATTTATTTTTCTGGAATTGAGCTGCAGGAGTTGCTTGTATATTTTTGAGATTAATCCTTTGTCAGTTGCTTCATTTGCTATTATTTTCTCCCATTCTGAAGGCTGTCTTTTCACCTTGCTTATAGTTTCCTTTGTTGTGCAGAAGCTTTTAATTTTAATTAGGTCCCATTTGTTTATTTTTGCTTTTATTTCCAGTATTCTGAGAGTTGGGTCATAGAGGATCTGGCTGTGATTTATGTCAGAGAGTGTTTTGCCTGTGTTCTCCTCTAGGAGTTTTATAGCTTCTGGTCTTACGTTTAGATCTTTAATCCATTTTGAGTTTATTTTTGTGTATGGTGTTAGAAAGTGTTCTAGTTTCATTCTTTTACAAGTGGTTGACCAGTTTTCCCAACACCAATACAGTATACTAACACATATATATGGAATTTAGAAAGATGGTAACGTTAACCCTATATGCGAGACACCAAAAGAGACACAGATGTATGAAAAGTCTTTTGGACTCTGTGGGAGAGGGTGAGGGTGGGATGATTTGGGAGAATGGCATTGAAACATGTATAATATCATATGTGAAATGAATCACCAGTCCAGGTTTGATGCATGATACAGGGTGCTGGGTCATCCCAGTGGGTGCACTGGGATGACCCAGAGGGATGGGATGGGGAGGGAGGTGGGAGGGGGTTCAGGATGGGGAACATGTGTACACCCGTGGCAGATTCATGTTGATGTATGGCAAAACCAATACAATATTGTAAAGTAATTAGCCTCCAATTAAATAAACTTATATTAAAAAAAAACAAACAGAAAAAAAAAAAGAAACTCAAAGATACAATGGTCACAATGGAATGTGTGAACCTTGATGGGATCCTGGCTTTTAAAGGAGGATTTATGTGAATATTTAGGGGAGCAACTGGGAAAATCTGAATATTTATTGTTTTTTAGATATCATGAGGGAATCTTCATTAACTTTTTCTTGAGTGTATGAAAATCCTTGTTATGAAGAATGTTTTTTATTCTCAGGAGGCACAGGCTGAAGACTTTAGGGTTGATAACCTGAAGCTTACAGCAGTGTGCATACACACACACACATAAACATGCCCACAAATAAAAACACACACATGCACACACATACCAATACACGTATATGTTTAGACAAAGCAAAAGTGGAAAAATGTTCATTGGGCTTGGGTAGCGGGCTTCCCCAGTGGCTCACTGGTAAAGGATCTGCCTACAATGCAGGAGATGCGGGTTTAATCCCTGGGTTGGGAAGATCCCCTGGAAGAGGAAATGACAATCCACTCCAGTATTCTTGCCTGGAGAATCCCACGGACAGAGGAACCCAGTGGGCTGCAGTCCATGGGGTCAAAAAGAGTCGGACGTGACCAAGCACACTGACCAGGGCCTGACCGGTGGATCTGAGCCTACACTGCATGCCTCGTGTATTATATTATTCTCTTAAATGCTGTGCATGTTTAATAATAAATAAGTTGGAAAAATAGACTCAACTTCGAGTCATGAAACAATATGGGGAGGGAAGACAGGAGGCTTTTCTGTTTTCCAAAATGAAATCTCACAGGAAAAGTGGCAGCGGTGAAGTGGGCAGGTGACTGACTATATATGCCCCCATCATTGAATCAGAGCCACTGGCCAGGCCAAGGCACCACTTAAGGCTAATCCAACATGGCGCGCAACTCCTCAACCCTGTTTCAAGCCATTCCTGGAGGGACAGGACTCCCTCCTAGATGCAGACAATCCACACACACAGATTCAGTTTCAATCTGCACACACAGCAGCTGCGGCAGCAACCGAAGCCAGTTCCTTACTTCTCTGTGTTGGGACCCTCATCCCCATATACTGTTCTGTCCCTTCAGGACCATCTCTCAGGCACAGCAGGCATCTCGAAGGATCGTTCACAGCCCCATTTATGGATCTGTTAGCTTTATCAGTTTAGCTCTAAACTAGTTACTTTAAGCATTTTACTTCTATGGCAACTACCAAAAAAATAATGAACCGTGCAGAAGGAAAAAAAAATGTCAAAACTATCTAAACAGAGAAAACTGCAACCATAAATTGCGTCTCTCTCCAAGAAATGATGAAAACACCCAAACAGAATGGCACCCGTGTGGTTTAATAAACCACACACACCATAAACACACTGCACAACACGTGGCAGTCATTACCCATGTTGAAACGGTAACAAATTTGAAAGTCTGGTACAAGCATCTGGTGGGTAGCACCTGCCTCTGGGTTCGAGGTGTGACGTGACGGGCTGAGATGTCCTTTCTAATCAATGGGCTTTGCCAGGGAGGCCCACTAGGGGACAGTGAAGGAAGCTCGGGAAGCTTTTTCTGGTTCTAAGGAAATCTGGTTATAAAAACTTAACAGGAAATCAAGAGATTGCATGAAATTACCTTCTCTCAAGGCGGCACTTGGGAATACCATTTAATACCAATCGATCAGTTGAGTGAAGGAGCAGGTAGGTGAAGAGAAGATTTTGGCCCATGTGGTGACCTCTCTCTAGCTCAGATCCATACTCCATCAGTTACTAATGTGGGCAGGTGATGGGATTTCCTAAGCAAGAATACTGGAGTGGGTAGCCATTCCCTTGTCCAGGGGATCTTCCTGACCCAGGGATCGAACCTGGGTCTCCTCCACTACAGGTGGATTTCTGATCATCTGAGCCACCAGGTACCCTCCCTATGCCCTTACCAGGCCTCAGCATTTGTTATTTTCTTCTTGGTACATCTCTGTATATTCTAAATGGTCTAAAATAAACATGCTATCCTACAATTAAAAAAAAAAATACCAGCCAGTCAACCAAAACACCTTAGCTGTAAACATTGTCTCCCTGACCTCCTTCCTCCTGCAGTTCCAATAAACCTGAGTCTTATGCTCTCCAAATGCAGAAAAAGGGGTTTGTATCCTAAACCATATGTTCTTCACTTTGTGTTTATGCCTTGAACCCTTCTGGCCTAATGAAGACCATGAATCTCTTCTCAGGATGTTTATAAGTTCATAAAAATAGAATACAAAGGACTACAAAGGGTATCAATACTATTGCAATTGAGTTATCAAAATATTTTAAAAATAAATTCATAATTTGGCAAGAGATCATTTTCTTTATTAATGCATCAAATAATAAGATCCAGAAGCAGACCTAATAACTACCATAATTTCCAAGCAGTGAGTGATGGGCATAAATAATATTTGGGGATAACGGAAACAACTGTAATGTGATATGAAAAGATCCATGATTCGATTGATGACAGTCACAGATTCTGCTTAAAAAACCACTGTAGTTTGCTGAATATGTTCATAATTAAAGGAAATGCTAGCTTGCAGTTAGAGTGAATGTAAACGAAGATGTCATTTTTTTTTTTTTTTTACATCGAAGTTAACAGACTCCTTGAATCCTATTTTCAGATCCCAGGTTTACAATGTCTGGTCCAGAACCTTCAGGAATCTAGGCAGTGGTTACTGAAAATCACAACCAGTTGGAGGAAGATATTTCTGGCTCACCCTCTGAATTCTTCTCTGCCTTCCTAGCTCTACCAGCTAGGAAGCTCTAAAATGGTGTCCTAACCTCATGCCCTGTCTCCCTAACTGGGCTGAGCTTCCTCTTCTCCTGACCTTGCATTCTTTTAACACTGTCTATGTGGTTTCTTCATTCATCCATCCATCATACATTTCTTGTGTGCTTATTACATAACAAGGAGGGTGTCAAGCCTAAAACAAAGATAAAAGACACAATTCAGTTCAGTTGCTTAGTTGTGTCTGACTCTTTGCGACCCCATGGACTGCAGCACACCAGGCTTCCCTGTCCATCACTAACTCCTTGAGCTTACTCAAACTCTTGTCCATTGAGTCAGTGATGCTATCCAACCATCTCATCCTCTGTTGGCCCCTTCTCCTCCTGTCTTCAATCTTTCCCAGCATCAGGGTCTTTTCAGATGAGTCAGTTCTTCACATCAGGTAGCCAAAGTATTGGAGTTTCAGCTTCAACATCAGTCCTTCCAATGAATATTCAGGACTGATTTCCTTTAGGGTGGACTGGTTGAATCTCTTTGCAGTCCAAGGGACTCTCAAGAGTCTTCTCCAACACTACAGTTCAAAAGCATCAATTCTTCAGCACTCAGCTTTCTTCACAGTCCAACTCTCACATCCATACATGACTACTGGAAAAACAATAGCCTTGACTAGACGGACCTTTGTTGGCAAAGTAATGTCTCTGCTTTTTCATATGCTGTCTAGGTTGGTCATAACTTTTCTTCCAAGGAGTAAGTGTATTTTAATTTCATGGCTGCAGTCACCATCTGCAGTGATTTTGGAGCCCAAAAAACATAAAGTCTATCACTGTTTCCCCATCTATTTGCCATAAAGTGATGGGACCAGATGCCATGATCTTAGTTTTCTGAATGATGAGCTTTAAGCCAACTTTTTCACTCTCCTCTTTCACTTTCATCAAGAGGCTCTTTAGTTCTCCTTGGCTTTCTGCCATAAGGGTGGTGTCACCTGCATATCTGAAGTTATTGATGTTTCTCCCAGCTATCTTGATTCCATCTTGTGCTTCATCCAGCCCAGTGTTTCTCATAATGTACTCAGTACATAAGTTAAATAAGCAGGGTGACAATATACAGCCTGACGTACTCCTTTCCCTGTTTGGAACCAGTCTATTGTTCCATGTCCAGTTCTAACTGTTGCTTCTTGACCTTCATACAGATTTCTCAAGAGGCAGATCAGGTGGTCTGGTATTCCCATCTGTTTAAGAATTTTCCAGAGTTTGTTGTGGTCCACACAGTCAAAGGCTTTGGCATAGTCAATAAAGAAGACACAGTTCCCAACCACAGTTCCCAACCACCTTAATCCTAAGACCATAAACTTTCTGCAGTCAGAGAACCATGTCTTTGATGCTTACTTCATACCCGCAGTGCTCAGTATACAGAAACACTCAATAAATATTTGTTGGATTGATGGATATTGCCAATATCTGCTGGATCATGGAAAAAGCAAGAGAGTTCCAGAAAAACATCTATTTCTGCTTTATTGACTATGCCAAAGCCTTTGACTGTGTGGATCACAATCAACTGTGGGAAATTCTGAAAGAGATGGGAATACTAGACCACCTGACCTGCCTCTTGAGAAATCTGTATGCAGGTCAGGAAGCAACAGTTAGAACTGGACATGGAACAACAGACTGGTTCCAAATAGGAAAAGGAGTACGTCGGGGCTGTATATTGTCACCCTGCTTATTTAACTTATATGCAGCATACATCATGAGAAACGCTGGACTGGAAGAAACACAAGCTGGAATCAAGATTGCCGGAGAAATATCAATAACCTCAGATATGCAGATGACACCACCCTTATGGCAGAAAGTGAAGAGGAACTCAAAAGCCTCTTGGTGAAAGTGAAAGTGGAGAGTGAAAAAGTTTGGCTTAAAGCTCAACATTCAGAAAATAAAGATCATGGCATCCGTCCCATCACTTCATGGGAAATAGATGGGGAAACAGTGGAAACAGTGTCAGACTTTATGTTTCTGGGCTCCAAAATCACTGCAGATGGTGACTGCAGCCATGAAATTAAAAGATGCTTACTCCTTGGAAGGAAAGTTATGACCAACCTAGATAGCATGTTGAAAAGCAGAGACATTACTTTGCCAACAAAGGTCCATCTAGTCAAGGCTATGGTTTTTCCAGTGGTCATGTATGGATGTGAGAGTTGGACTGTGAAAAAGGCTGAGCACCGAAGAATTGATGCTTTTGAACTGTGGTATTGGAGAAGACTCTTGAGAGTCCCTTGGACTCCAAGGAGGTCCAACCAGTCCATTTTGAAGGAGATCAGCCCTGGGATTTCTTTGGAAGGAATGATGCTAAAACTGAAACTCCAGTACTTTGGCCACCTCATGCGAAGAGTTGACTCATTGGAAAAGACTTTGATGCTGGGAGGGATTGGGGGCAGGAGGAGAAGGGGACACATAGGATGAGATGGCTGGATGGCATCACCGACTCGATGGACGTGAGTCTGAGTGAACTCCGGGAGTTGGTGATGGACAGGGAGGCCTGGTGTGCTGCGATTCATGAGGTCGCAAAGAGTCGGACACAACTGAGTGACTGAACTGAACTGAACTGAAGTACGTGGAAGGGTGGATGGAGGAATAGGTGGATGGATGAATGGATGGGTGGATGGATGGGCATACTACTGTTTGTGTTTTTGATATTCACATTGCAGGTGTACCACCACACCTCAACTAAAATGTCCAGTTAGCTTTCCCAGTATGATACTGAGGCCCAGAATTGGTCTCTGTGTAATACCCATAGTCAAGCTCTGTCCTAGTGAAGGAATAGCAGAGATGGATGACCCCTCAACAGACTGATTGAGGTGGAAACTCACAGCATATTGTCCTTAATCAACAAGCCCCAATCCAAGTTTTATCAAGTAAATCAAGTGTACCAATGTGATGATCAAAAGTTCATGGTGACCCTAGATGTTATCTATTCGTGATTCACATTCAGAAGTACAGCCTGCATCCTGCCGGCTTGCTTCAGCCCCAGACTTGAATCACAGTGAGAATTTTGCCCTGCTTCTACCGGGCTACATTTCCAACCCTCACTGGCATCTTGGTCTTGGGGTCTAAATTTCCTAGCAGATTGTTTGCCTAAGTTCTCAAACAGCTGAAGAGACTAAAACACCCCGGGTCTGCTGGCATGTCTTCATCCCCTCTCTCCACCTCACTTGCTCTGTTAATCTTGGCGTTGCTTGCATGCATAACTGACTTGGAACCCACAGCAGGAATCCTCTCCAGCCCTGCCTGATCTTGATCATGATCATGATCAAGAATCTGCAAGTCAGGCTTCCCTAGTGGCTCAGTGGTAAAGAATCTGCCTTCCAATGCAGGAGACATGGGTTCAATGACCAGTCCAGGAAGATCCCACATGCTGCGGAGCAACAAAGTCCATGTGCCACAACTACTGAGCCCGTGCTCCAGAGCCCGGGAGTCTCAACTACTGAGCCTGTGCTCCAGAGCCCGGGAGTCTCAACTACTGAGCCTGCGTGCTGCAGCCATCAAAGCCTGAGTGCCTGAGAGCCTGTGCTCTAGAGCCCGGGAGTCACAACTACTGAGCCCACATGCTGCAGCCATCAAAGCCTGAGTGCCCGAGAGTCTGTGCTCTAGAGCCCGGGAGTCACAACTACTGAGCCCGTGCTCTAGAGCCCAGGAGTCTCAACTACTGAGCCCACGTGCTGCAGCCATCAAAGCCTGAGCGCCCTAGAGCCTGTGCTCTGCAACAAGAGAAGTCACTGCAATGAGAAGCCCATGCCCTGCAACTAGAGAGAAGCTCCCACTCTCTGCAACTAGAGAAAGCCCACCAAGCAACGAAGGCCCAGCACAGCCAAAAATAAATAATAAACTAAATATATAAAATTATTGAAAACCAAAAGAATCTGCAAGTCTCCCAATCTATCTCCTCCTTTACTCCACAGCTGAACGCTAAGAGTATCTCTGTGTGAAAGATAAACTGGAGTGCATAGGTCAATATTCCAAACTCTGGAGTCAGACTGTCTGGGTTCACATTTTTATCCCGCTGCCTCCGACTGGTGCTGGGATTGTGGGATTATTCACTCTAGCTTCAGTTTCCTCCTCCATAAAATGGAGATAGAAAGGATGCACCACACTGTCTCGTTAATGGATTAAGTGTGAGAAAGACCACAAAGCATTTGTCACACACTAAGTGTTCATGTGTTAGCTGTTATATTAGTGTTGTTAGAAAATTATGGTTCTTAAGATCATTAGAGCTTGCTCTTAAGTTGGTGAAACCACATGGTTACAACTCTGAAAGGCCATTTCCAAAGAAAAATTAGTAAATAGGTCCTCAATTAGCAACATAAACCATACATACTGGGTGTTGAGTGTAGGAGATATAGACCTTATGGTAAGTGTTCTTATCATCATCATCATTAATATGAGCACAGGGGGAAACTTCTGGAGGTGATGGATAGATTTTTAGTATAGACTGCAGTGATGGTTTCAAGGGTATGTATTTATCCCCAAACTCATCAAGTTATACACATTTAATATGTATAGTATTTTGTATGTCAAGCATACCTCAATAAAGTGGTTTTAAAAATAATAATGCAACCTTCTCCAAACCAGCATTTTTAAATGAATGTGATAGAGTTACAAGATACACTAATGGTGAAATTTTATTAACAACAAATAGCAATTTTAAACTGTACGCTAGCCACTCTGCCAAGTGCTTGAGATGCATTATTTCTTTCAGCTTTCACAACAACCCTTTAAGGCAGGTGTTGCTGTTCACAATTTCTAAAATAAGATGCTCAAGACTTCAGAGTTAAAATGATTTGCCTGAGCACACCCACTTCACAAGCAGTAAAGCAAAGATTTGAACCCAATTTTTCCTGAGTCCCAAGTCATTCATGTTATTAATATTTTTGCTATTATTGATAATAACTGATATTATTATTCATTACTCTAGAATGGTGATTCCCAGTTAGTCACTCAACAAGCACACCTACCCCAAGCTGGACACTGAAAACTGCTGATGGAATGAATAGTGATGGACAAGACAGACAGCATGGACACCGTCCCTCCCCTCTCCTGGAGCTCAAAGTCTAGAGATACCGGACTATAGCAATATTCAGTCAATAATCACATGTCCTCTTAAAAATAATTTTCAGTGTAAAAAGTAGTTTCAAGGAGAAATCAAAACAATATAAGGGCTTCCATGACACCTCCTGCTAATTTATACAGCTGGGGAGCTAAGGCTTAGGTGTATTCTCAAGTTCCTAGAAGCTGCTGAATCCCACTCCCCATCCCTACCCTCCTCAAGGGTTGTGCTCTTGAGATGTGGAAAAAGTGAAAAAAAAAAAAAAAAAAAACACTTGTTTCATTCGCCTGAAAAGCTTAAACAAGGACAGACGAGACACTTTGCCATGCAGAAGACAAGTGTGACAGCTCCTCACCCAATTATTCCCTCTGTAGCTGTAGCAGGACTCGCCTCAGAAAATTCTGGGAAGGAATACAAAGCACTATTCATCACTGAACCTGGCCCCACCCCATCTTCAGTTTCTTTGCAGCCAGCTGTTGCTACAGATGTCACTTCCTGCCAGATGTGTTCATAAAAAGCCTCAATCAACCTCCAGTCCCAACCAGCGGTAGAACGCTTGCAACTTTCGAGGTCTTTCTGCACTCAGGAAGCAAGACTCTTGACCAGTTTTTCCACACCAGTCTAGCTCCAAGAAATCAGTAAGAATTGTCATGAAGTCTGTGCTGAAAAGACCCATGGGACCCGTTTGTCTGTCAATAGTCCATGAGCCCACTCTTTCATCACAAACGCTAGTTTTCATAATTATAGAAGCTACGTCATTCTAGGAAATGCAAATCTCCTATTATTCACAATTTCTTTTCTGATTCTGAGGGTGGAAAATTAAAGGAATGAATTTCTCCTCACTTTATCAAGTGCTGGGAAAACCCCAAACTTCAAGTGAACTCAATCCCTGTTATCTGAGGAACATTAAAATGGTTAATACCCTCCACACAACTCAGTGGTAAAGAATCTGTATGCAGTGCAGGAGACCCAGGTTCGATCCCTGGGTTGGGAAGATCCCCTGGAGGAAAGAAATGGCAACTCACTCAAGTTTTCTTGCCTGGAAAATCCCATGGACAGAGGAGCCTGGTCGGCTACAGTCCATAGCGTTGCAAAGAGTTGGACACAACTGAGCAACTGAGCACATGTACAAAATGGTTAATGAGATACATGACTTTATATTCTGATCCAGCTATTATATAGTCTGGTGTAACTCACACAAACTCTTGACTCACCAGCTTTTTCACCCATTAAGTAGAAATCATCACACTACCTATTTCACTGAGATGCCAGGAGGATGGAATGAAATAATACACGAAAATGGTCACTACTTCTGGCACCCAGAAAGTATTTCATTTATATCTTTCCCCCATGCCCCCTCCAAACATAAAATATCAGTTAATAGAAGAGTCTCCTGTTGAAGATATCACTTCTAACTCCAACATACAGCATGAAATGACTTAGGGAGAGAGACCAAATTTATTCTGGGTTTTCAGGGCAGAACTAGGATCATTCATCATTCATCCGTTCATTTGCTCAACAAATATTTGCTGAGCACCTAATATGAGCCAGGCCCTGTGTCTGGTGCTGGAGGAACAGTGGAGAGGAAGACAGACATGATGTGACCTATTGTGGAGCTCAGATTTTGGGAAGAAATGGATGGAGTCACAAGAGACCCCAGAAATGCATTGTGTGGGTAACATTCCTAACAATTAAAGCTGAGAAAGGAGTGAAATAAAGTAAGTTTGGAATACATGGGTTATTGCCTATAGCTCAAACAGTAAAGAATCTGCCTGCAATGCAGGAAACCAAGGTTCAATCCCTGGGTCAGGAAGATCCTCTGGAGAAGGGAATGGCAATCCACTCTAGGATTCTTGACTGGAGGATCCCATAGACAGAGGAGCCTGGCAGGGCTACGGTTGCAAAAAGCCAGACATGACTGAGCAACTAACACATGTTCACTGGGGCTCTTTGGACATTGTAGTGGACACTCTGCATGAGGCTGAGGGTTGAAATTCTAAAACTGCTTCCAGCCTGGCAGTCCTTTGAGAACCAAGAGCCCAGAGTTCATTGCCTGGAGTTCATTTAAATTCTCTGCCCTTCTTATCCACACACCAGTGTTTATTAACCTACTTTAATGCCTAGCATGTGGCAGCAATTAAATACATATTCAATCTATCATACCTAGTTCCATCGATTTAATATCCATTTCACACATTATTTACCATATTGCTGTTTCTTTTAAAGCTATCACATATTTTCTTCCTTTCTCAAGAACAGACATTTTAAAAATATTGCTAGATTACAAGAAAAGGCACAAGAAATATGGACAGTCAGTCAATGCATTGATAATTACCCAGGTTGCGACTTTTAGATACAACTGTACGACCTTGGAAAAGTAACTTAAATTCTGGGAGATTCAACTTTCCCACCTGGACAATGGATAAAGTTAAATACTTTCTTGAACATTTAATATTGTAGGGATAATTAAATAAAGCAACAGAGTATTCAAATGCTCAGGTTTCTGCCTGGCATGTGCTTCTCCCCAATACCAGATATAGCAGAAAGTCATCTGAACTGGACAAGAACCTATAGGTCCCAATTGCTGGTTAACCAGACTGTCTGTGGTTGATTAATAACATCGTCTAGATGTCGGGGGAAAAAATGAAAAGGCAAGTTAGTGTAATAGTTAAACAGCTGGACTGTCATGTAAGACTAAGTGTGCCCAGACATGCTGCTAAGTCGCATGCTAAGTCAGTCGTGTCCAACTCTGTGCGACCCCATAGATGGCAGCCCACCAGGCTCCCCCGTCCCTGGGATTCTCCAGGCAAGAACACTGGAGTGGGTTGCCATTTCCTTCTCCAATGCATGAAAGTGAAAAGTGAAAGTGAAGTCACTCAGTCCTGTCCGACTCTTTGCGACCCCATGGACTGCAGCCTACCAGGTTTCTCCATCCATGGGATTTTCCAGGCAAGAGTATTGGAGTGGGGTGCCATTGCCTTCTCCGGTGCCCAGACATAGGCATCTTCTTAACTGAATGACCGTGACTAGTGCACTTCTCTGGACCTCACCATCCCCTTGTGTAAAGAGGTAATGAGCATCTTAACTATGGAGTGATGCAAAAATTGTTCACAAAGAACAGTGAGCCTGGCACAGAATATTCACTCAATGAAAATTTAGCCCTATTAGCCATGAACTTAGGCAAACTCCAGGAGATACTGACAGACAGGGAGGCCTGGTGGGTTGCAGTCCATAGGGCTGCAAAGAGTTGGACACAACTGAGCAACTGAACAACAACAAAGCTATATACTAGTTATCAGGATTCTTCCAAAATGAATACAGTCTGGTAGTAAATGACTTAAACCAACTGGGACCTGATTGTTTTCCTCCTGTCTTTTTAGCCTGAAGTTGGGAATAGAGTAGAGACTACCATCAAGGGTGGCGGCAGGAAGATCTATGAGCTCCTGAGAAAAGAATTACTGGGATCTTTTCATTTTTTTTTTTTTTTCTGAAAACTTCAAGCAAAGTCTTGCGCTCTTCGTGGAAGAGCATAATGCTGACATAATTGAAAGGAAAATGCTATAATCTACTGAAGATTCCAGCCATAGACGGCACTTCTCCATTCTAGCAAAATCAAATCAAGAGATACTAATCTGATTCTTGCTTATTTCTAAAAGTTCATTAAAAGAAGACAAAGGAATTGCAGATGATTGATTCATTGATTCAAATATTTATGAGAACGAACCACTGTTGTAGCCATTTAGGTTCTGTGCTGGATCTGGCATCATGGTAAGGCCCTGTGAGTGCACCCTCACTTGGATCTGTAAAGGTTGGTTTGGGGTAGGAGGTACAGGCTGGACACAGAGTTCAGTGAAATACAGTGCCAAATACAACCCACAGCAAGAGAGTCGCAACTGACTGGGGAGCTGTCCTAGGTGCTGAACAGGTGCCATGATGCAGAAGAGGCTCTAGGTCTAGGAGCTTGTAAACAAAGGCAGGACATAGGAGAAGCCAGAAGAGCTGGGGGAGGGCAAGGAAGGGAAGGAGAACTACCTGAGCTGCACGAGGCAGGGGAACATTCCGGCCAGTAGGAGCCTTGCGGGCAGGGTGGTCTCGATTGTATCAGCCCCAGGATGCCATGCCAAGCTGTGAAGGAAATGTGAGCAAACCTGAGGCTTTGACAGACTCACAGGGGCTGGGCAGGAAAGGAACAGTGTGCTTTCATGTCCAGTGCAGGCCAGGCCGACACAGAAATGTCTGCACTTTGAGTCTTGGGGGATAGTTCTGATCAGAAAAGAGAACATAGCTGGAAGGGAAAAAGTGAAGGAACAAACAATGCTTCAGCAACCTCCACACACAATCCTGTGGGTTCCAGGGAGGGCAGGGGAGGCCTGATCGGTAGTGTTTGCTGATTCCCACAGTGTAAATACTCCCACTATGGCATGACAAGTTTCAACCTATAGTGGTTCAACCACTGACTTGCAAGATGCCTAAAAATTTTACAATTAGTTCTTAGAAGCTCATGTGGGGTGGCTCACTAGTACATCACTAATTATGGGACAAAGAGTAGCTTGGAGCACTTTCCATGTATTACCTCAATGATCAGTCACAGTCCTACGAAGTTGTCACTGTGAATCCATTCTGCACATGAGAAGACTGAGGCTCAGAGAATAAACTGACTTGTCTCAAGTGACACAGCAAGAGAATCATAGAGCAAGGATTTGACCCAGACTTATCCCACTGCAGAGTGTATGCACTTTCCATGGCAGGCATCAACCTCTTAACATCAAATTCATCAACCAAAAGCTGGGCCCCGGCCAGCCCACCCTGCCGAGTGAGTGACAGACCAGAAGGGATCTCAGAACATCCACAGAGCGAGAAGCAAGATAGACGAGCAGACACCAGATTTACTCCCTCATCCTTCAGGAGCTGAGAGAAGTCCTCCTGCCTACCAGCTTTGGCTGAGCTCTACAGAGCCCCCTGAACTCAGCATCCTTTACGAGAGGGCACATATGGCCTGGACTCCATGGCTGCAGGTAAACCAGCTGGACCTGAGCCACCCCAGCCTTGGCCTGTGGAAATGAGCAATTCTAAGCACTTTTGGAAGATGAATAAACTCTCCCTTACCCTGCACCTGCCCCTGAAGTCAAGCATTCTAAAGAGAGAAGGGCAGCTCTTTTTAAGGCAGAAAAGGCTATTCTGTTAGAACAGGGATTCACAAAGGATGCAGGCAGGAGGCAGTCACCACAAGCCCAACTCGGGGCTCAGTACCCCAACTTCTCCACATAGGTGAGCTCACATGTACATATGCAGGATGGGGCAGAGAGGGGCCTGGGGGAGGGTCCCCATTCACCCCTGACTTGATGCCAACCACTTATGTACTGGGTACATTACAGACAGTAACCCCACCCACCCCTACAGTTAACCTGTGAGTTGGAAAGCTTCTACAGATGCAATGAGCCAAGAAGGAGATATCTGTAATCTATCCAAGGTCCTATAGCAAGCAAGTGGCAGGACAGGGAATTGGGTTTCAGCTGTCTTGTTCTAAATCATATCTTCTTGCCTCTATACCTCCACAAAAGGGACACAGTGCACCTTCTACATAGCTGAGCTCCTGCACTCACTGGTCCTGGCCAAGCTTCTGAGTGCCAGGAGTCTGGAGCAGGATGTGCAAAGACTTGTGGAATGGAGGTCAGGCTTATAGGGTCTTGATGGTAGAGCACAAAGAGGCTACACAAATATGGTCTTGTCACCAATCCTGCTGAGGGAGGACTCTGCTAAAAAAAATAATAACTTATTCTTGGCCTCCTGTATCATGTGGCTCCTCCCCTTGTCCCTACCATGCTCATGATCATGAGCACAGGCTTCGGCATCAGACAACCCTGCACGAGAATAAGACGGCTGGATGGCATCACTGATTCAATGGACATAAACTTGGGTGAACTCTGGGAGAAGGTGAGGGGCAGGGAGGCCTGGCATGCTGCAGTCCACAGGGTCACAAAGAATCAGACACGACTAAGCGACTGAACAGCAACAACCTGCATTCACCTCCTACACCTGGTCCTCTGTGTGAGTTAGTTACTCGCACTGAGCCTCAGTTTTTCCTTCTGAAAAATAAAGGTTGATGATAGCAGCCACCTTCTGAGGCTGTTGCAAAAACTAAATGAGATCAAATATATGAAGTGCTACATAGTGTCTGATGACTGGCAATCTCTCAGGCTATGTTATCTCTGTAAATATCATCATTATTAAAAATATTTTGCTATCATTATACGCTTTCACTGATATGCAAATGAAGGTAATGTTTGGGCAGGACTGATTAGAAGAAATTATATAACAAGCACTCCCCACGTATATGCAAACAGGAAAGCCTAAAAGATGGAGGAGGGGATGGCAGCCAGAGTGGACAGAAGCAGGATGAAATGGCTCACGGCAGGGACACTGGGAGCGTCGTGCTGGAGGTGGAAGACCAGGGCTGAGTGGGTGATAAACCAGGTCACACACAGAACAAAGGGTGTTCCTCCCCCCAAAAGAGTGCTGGCTCCTCTCAGCCCTGGGAGGGCAGAAGATGATACAGACCCGAAAGGGTCCTGCAGCTCTGGGAGTGGCCAGGGGCAGGATCCCATGTGTCTCTGCATGGGGTGGACTCAGAGGGGCTCCCTGTGTCCTCCAACCAACACCCTGCAGGTTGCTTTCGAGGTGGCTGTGAAGATGCTAGGACTCCGCCAGGGAAGAGAGGGAGAAAGGGAATGATGAGAACGGGAGAAAAAACTGACAGCAAAGGAGGAGGGCAATGGGGGGAAGGAAAGAGAGAGAAATGAACCAGAAGGAAAGGAAGGGGTAGAAGATAAGAAAGAAGGATGGTGAGGGGGTGCAGATGGCAGTTGGCACTGCCCTGAGGAGTTCTCGCTACATCCTGTGTTTGCTGGGTTTCTGTCTCCACTGCCTGCAGCCTCAGCCTCCATGACAGCAAAGACAGTTCCTATCTGCAGTCAAGGCACACAGTCAGCACTCGATAAATGTGAGAGGGAAGGAGGGAGGGACGGAGAAAGAAACAGGGAGGAAAGAAAGAGAGAGGCCGGTGCCTCTGGAACCCCTGTTATCTGGGGAGAATAGCCAAGCTGTCCCCTCCCCTCCAGTGTTTATCTAAGCAGCTGGCAGAACTAAGGCAGTTTTGCTTAAAAATCATTTCCCAGGGGATTAGCATCCCCTTTCACACTTAAAAGCCTTCCCCAAAGCCAAAGAATGAATTGATTTTCCTATAACTAATCACACTCCCATTTAATAGCAGGAAGCCGCTGCTTTATTTTCCATCTCTGTCTCTAAAAATGCAGACTGGGCATTCACCTCGCCTCTCCTCCACCGAGTGCAGGACGCCAGGATGATGAAGATGGCCTCTCAGTGGGGTGGCCAGCCTCTCCCCTAAATCATTGCGGCCACAGCTGTCTCTGAAGAGCCTGTTGAGAGGGGCCAGAAAGCCCAGGAAGGGCACTTGACATTTCGTGACGCCGTCAAGACAACCTCTCGGGCCAAAGCGTGAGTCTGTTTGTACAGGTAAGACCACGAGTCTCGACTTAAAGTCATTTCACCAGGAGTACAGGGCTGGAGGCTGTGGAGTTCCTGCCCAAACCACAGGGGTTGCTGAGAGCAGAAGTTAAGTGGCAGCTCATTCACAAGGACCCCAACTTGTGCCTTCAAAGCCTGTGTTGACTTTCGCAGCCCGAGGGCCAACGGGGGATGCAGAGAGAGACAGGGGAAGTGCGTGGCCTCTACTCTCAGCAAATCTCAGGGACTCCCGCCCTCTGTGGGAGGTACCAGACCCGAGACGGTTCTCAGGAACATGAGTGCCACCTCACCCCAGTGAAGCAGTTAAAATTGCTCTACATTATCAAGGACTAACAAGCTCCACTCCAAGGCAATCAGCTAGACTGCAGGGACCCAGATCAAACCCAACCCACCTACATGTTGTCAACATGAGTCACTGCTGAATAAAAAGAGCAAGTTGCAGGTGATACCTTTCCATCTGTGTTCACTGGGGAAAAATGTAAATGCACACAATGCTTTGTTCATGGTGACTGATGTATATAAAATACAAAAAAAAAAATGGGTGGAAAAGATGAAGATGAATTCATGATAGAAGCTGTGTCTCTGGAGGAGGGAAGGGAAATGAGAAAGGGAGATGATGGGGTAGCTCATCTGTGATTTTTTTTTAATTTATTAAAAATATCTGAAGAGAAGTGTAACTGCCAATTTTGAGTGGTGAGAACATGATTGTTTATTTTCCAGTTTTTAACATTATCTGCACCTTTAAACTATATCTGATATTTTTAATATGAAAAAAAAAAGAGCATGGAGAAAAGGAAAACCCTCTCTGCATCCTCAATGGTTTCCTGTCCGAATCTCCACGTGTTACCATCTTCCTTCTAGGTCAGTTCCTCGGCACTGCTGACATTTTGGGCAGGATCATTCTCCACCGTGACGGGCTGGAGAGGTGTCCCGTGCACTGCGAGGAGGTTAAGAGCATCTGTGCCCCTGCTAGACACCACCAGCAGATCTCCCCCAGCTGTGATGACCAAGGTGTCTGCAGACCTGGGCTAGGGTCCTCTTAGAGTGAAATCACTCTTAGATAAGAACCACGGGCTAAACGCAACCCTCTCTATGGCATCCCACTTCCTCTTCTGGTGCGGTGCGCCACACCCACATAGCACTTCAGCGTTTCCTGAGGACAGTTGCCTTCATTTTCTTATGCTAATTTTGAGGTGTACCCACCCGAGGAGGTGGGGTTATTATCCCATTGCCTAGATGTGGAAACTGAGGCTCAGAGAAGCCAGCCAGCTTGTGCCAGGCCCTGCAGCCGAGCCGAGGCAGGATGTGGCCTTGACCTGGACCTTCAGGTTCTTGATGCTAAGCTGTGTGTCATCGTTCCTACCTGGATAATCCGGAGAGTCAACTCTTACTAACTTTCGCCCTTCTTCCCCCCTCCCTCCAATACAGGAGAAGTGGGGATGGGGGAGGAGAGGTGTTTGGGGAAAAGGACTAACACTTCTGAGCACCTACTGTTTCCCCTGAGCTTTCAATAATCTATCTCTATTGACTATAATAATCTTGCAGAGTAGACAACAGTATTCATGTTCCACAGATGAAGAAACAACATAACATCAAAGAATCATATTTAATTGTGGCAATCGCAGGCACACTGAAGAGTAAAAGGGGCCTTCTGGTATTTTGAAAATCCAATTTCCTCCAAGGCAGTTTAATATGATTAGATCCCAGCTGTGCTGCTTACAAGCTGCGTGACCCTGGGTGAATGACCCCACCTCCCTACGCCCCACTGTTTTTATCCAAAAACCCAGAGAGGATCATATTCAATAAAACGGTGCGTGTGTAACCCAAAATATAACTGGGCTGCCTTGAGGTCCACTTCTGCCCACTGATGCACTAAACACCCACACCCGTATGCCGTGAGTGAAACGGTGTAGGATCCTATGGTTCTGTCCCTCCTTGTCCTCTGCCTGCCTTTTGTCAGTGGAAACACTTGACTAGAATAAATTGAATCAGAGAAGTGAGAAAAGGCATAAGCAAAGGAAAGCAAACAGGACAAACTAATAACAGTTTAGTCACTAAACAAAGTCAAGAACCTTTAGTTCCTTCTCAAGGGCTTATAGATAAATGTTCTGAGCCATGTCCTGTGAGCCGTTTTGTAGATACCGAAACCTCCACTAGGCAGAAGTTAACTACACAGTAACCAGACATGACATAAGCTGCCACAATTCTGAGAACCGGCCTTGAAGAAATGGGAACAAACTGACCCTGGAACTGAAGTCTAACTGTATTTCCAACCGTCAAGATGACACTGATCAGACCATGGCAGGACCGATTTCAGGATGACTGTCAGAGCTGACTGTGCTGTTTCTGCTTAGAGCCGCCTCCCTCTGCCCATACCCACCCTCCTGAGACTCTCCTTTAAAAGTAGGAATGACATTCATACTCCACCCTGTGTAAAATAGATACCTAGTGGGAAGCTGCTGTATAGCACAGGGAGCCCAGCCTGGCGCTCTGCAAAGACAGGAGGGTGGAATGGAGCGGGTGGGAGGGAGACTCAAGAGGGAGGATACATATATATATATATATATTGCTCAGTCTTTTCAGTCATGTCTGACTCTTTACAACCCTACAGACTCCAGCCCGCCAGGCTCCTCTGTCCACAAGATTCTCCAGGCAAGAATACTGGAGTGGGTTGCCCTGCCCTCCTCCAGGGGATCTTCCCGACCCAGGGATCAAAGCTGTGTCTCTTGTGTCTCCCGCATTGCAGGCAGGTTCTTTACCCACAAAGCCACTTGGGAAGCAGTTAAGAACAATGCAGCATCCCTGGAAGAGGAGCGCAGGTAAAGGCAGTGCGCCACCGCAGAGTAGCACCTGCATCTGCCTGCTCCCTCGCAGCCTCCGCGCAGCCCCAGCTGTCGCCCTCCCAGTCTCCAGGCTGGCCCTCCTGCCATCACCTGGGAGATCTGCCTGCTTCTGTCTGCCCAGCCCCTGGCACTCCCCTCCCACATGCCAGGCCACCTTCCAGCAAGGCAGAGCTCCCTCCACACACTTCTCTCCTCCCGAATAACACCTCCAGAAACTGGGAAACAAACTCTTCATCTCCTCATTCTTACTGTTTTTTGTATTTGTTACTTACTTATGCTTGACTGCGCTGGGTCTTCGTTGCTGTGCATGGGCTTTCTGTAGTCGTGGTGAGCGGGGACGACTTTCTAGTTGTTGCAGTCCACGGGCTTCTCTTCGTGGTGGCGTCTCTTGATGCGGAGCATGGGCTGTAGGCACGCGGGCCTCGTACTTGTGGCCCACCAGCTTAGTTTGCTCTGCAGCCTGTGGCATCTTCCTGGACCAAGGATTGAACCTGTGTCCCCTGCATCAGCAGGAGGGCCTGTTCTTGACCACTGGAACGCCAGGGAAGTCCCTCTCCTCACTCTCAGGAAGGTGGTCCAGTATCCAGCAGGTCACACGTTCTCAGTCAAAGTGGTTGGCTCTCACCGAGAGCCTACAAGTTGTCAAGCACTGCTGGAAACCAGGATTTCAAAATAAACAAATGTGGATTCTGTCCCAAGGAAGCTCAATACACGAACAGGCCAACTTATACAGCCTGTTCCAATACACATGGGTTTTTTAAAAAGAGAGAGAGAGAGAGAAACAAAATTCACATAACATAAAAATCTACCTGCACATAAAATCAACCGTTTTAAAGTGAACAGTTCAGTGGCATTTAGTGTAGTCCGTTGTTACACAAGAATCACCTCTAATTCCAAAATATTCACGGTCCTGAAAAGAAGCCCCCGTCCCACTCAGCCATCACTCTTCACTGCTCCAACCTCCCGGAGCCTGGAAACCACTAGTCTACTTCCTGTCTCTGTGGATTTGCCTGTTGTGGACACTTCATAGAAATGGACCCACAGAATGTGTTGTCTTTTGTGTCTGGGCTCTTTCACTGAGCATCACATGTCCAGGGTTCGTTCATGCTGTGACAGGTATCGGTACTTTATTCTTCCCAGGTATATATCCAAAACAATTGGAAACAGGGATTCGAACAAAAACTTGCACACGGATGTTCACGGCAGCATTATTCACAGTAGTCAAAAGGCAGAAACAACCCAAATGTCCATCAACTGATGAATGCATAATCAAAATGTGGCAAAAACAAACAATGGAATATTATCCAGCCATACATGGGGCTCTTCATGTACATGACTTCAGTGAATCATCAGAAAGAGGCTGGAGAATGCATCATGTTTTATTTCCCCAGTTTCTGGAGGAAAAGATAGACTATCGGTCCCATCTTCAGCCTCACGTCTCCTAGCCAAACCTGCTTCAAAGTCAGCTGTGTCCCTGAAAACATGGGTATCGCAGGCTGACCCCCTGGCTCGCATCCCTGGAGCGTGCCCGCACAGGTGGTTACAGAGTGTAAGGTGGAGCTCGCCTCCCCTCCATATAGTCCAGCCTCAGCCTGCATCTAACCCAAGAGCCATTGATGATGATGGGTGTGCTCTCTAGTGTCCAACTCTTTGTGACCCATGGACTGTAGCCCGCCAGGCTCCTCTGTCCATGGGATTCTCCAGGCAAGAATACTGGAGTGGGTTTCCATGCCCTCCTCCAGGAGATCTTCCCAGCCCAGGGATCAAACCCATGTCTCTTGTGTCTCCTGCATTGGCAGGTGGGTTCTTTAGCACTAGCGCCATCCGGGAAGCCCCAAGAGCCTTTAGTGTGACCTTACAAAATTCTCCCTCCTCCACCACCCCAAGGGTGTTCCCTCCCACACTGGCCAAAATCACACATTCACATTCAGGGTAACATTACTATGCCCTTGTCAAGGATCGCTGGCTTCTTATGAATCACAAATTCACTTTCCTGAACACAAATTGCATTCTCTTTCATATGTAGCTTTAACCTACTTAATTAGAGTCCTAATTTACTTTTTTTTAAGGGGGGGGAAACACACCTTAACCGTACCATGGGCTAAAATTATACCTTAGGAAGACGCGATTGTTTCCTGACCATGAACTTTTGCTTTTATGAATTGCTAATTTGGCTAATGGGCTCATTCTGCTCAGAAATTTGCATCATGAAAATTACTAGCTTCGAAGAGTCCTCTGTGTACGACTCAGTTTGCACGTTTTGTTGTAAAGGTCACATTTGACATCGTAAAACAGCGGGCCCTTTTGAAAAGGTACAAATGTAAGAATTTAAGTGGCCCCATTGGTATAATGTCATTGGGAAGGAGGGAGGAAAGATTTTTAAGTTAATTTTTATTCATGTTGTTTACGTAAATGTAGGCTGAGCTGGGTTCCATGTGAATCCCTTCTCATACCTGACACGTTATCAGCTGAACTTGTGGTCTGGGGACACCAGTGACCAGAAAGGTCCTGCCACAAGCACCGGTGGCATGGGGGGGTCTCAAGTCAACAAAAGAATAAACGATACAGAGGGCACCATCGTCCTCATCTGAGTAGACCCAGGGTGTGGGCAACGCAGACATTGGACATCAAATCGTTATGTAAGTGCTGTCAGGGGGCCCTGTACTTAACACTATCTTGCTGGGATTCAGCTGTGTCTGACAGCGATGAGTCAAGAGATGTTCACCGCCCTGGTTGATGGCGGGGCAGGAGTACACTTCTGGATATCCTTGGGCTGCGCACGTGAAGTCAGATATACATAGCATCTCCATCCCTTGGGGCAGAGCAACCTTACCTGGGGCTTTTAGAAAGCCTTGCAGGGCTCAGGGGAGGAGGAAATGGAACCCGGTCCTCATGCACAGAAGCACTGAGAAGAAAGTGTTGTTGCAAGAGGCTCAGTCACCTTCCTGAGCGCTTGAGGAAAGGAGCAGAGGCCAACAGTGCCCCAGAAAAAAGGGTGGCCACGAAAGCACATACATTTTTATGAAGAGGCAGTCTTGCGTTAATGGAGGGGCACCCAGTTCATAGAACATTGATCCCATTTCTTCACTATCTTGATCTGGGAGTCATTTTGCCTTGATTTTATGTCTCCACTGGGCGTGGCAATCTCCCACAGGGTGGGGTATTGTTGCAAAGCCCTTTTCAGCAGTAACACAGAGCAGACACCTCCCCGTGTCACCTGACTTGTAGGAGAGGGGACAGATCATGCGCTAATGTAAGGATGTAATCCTTTTGCTTCCTGCCAGGGCTTTAAGAAGTCCCTCCCAGAGGAGGCAGTGGGCGCCCTGCCTTGGGCATCAGGGGGTGGGTCAGGGGACGGCACTGAAGCAGGCATTTTGCTGGATGATGCGTGGGTTCCCAGGGAGGACAGGAACCCCACTCCTGGAGTCCCACGCATGCTGCCCTTGGGACTGGAAGCCCCAGGTGGAACTAGAAAGGAGGGCCACCTGGGTACACGGGCAGGGCCAAGTGAAATGGGCACGGAGCATGTGCTTTCGAATACACATCTCCCGGGGTCACAGGTGGCACCAAAGAGCACCCTCCCTGTGGTGCCTTCTCTTAACCAAGTCCTGGTAGAAAACGGGCTCACAAGAACAGCATCTGAGCAAACAGTCCTTTGTGACAAAGAGAAAGAAAGACCCCTTCCTCTCCCCGGAGCACGTGGGGCCTCCCTCCCCTCCTTCTGTAATTACCTCTAGTAAATTCCCCATTCATCTGCACAACGGTTTCTATTCAGGGAGGACTTGAGGCTGTGCTGTGGGGAGGCGGGGGGTGGCCAGGCACATTCAAACTCGCACAATCTCCAATCACCGCACCTGATGGGATGAGCATTTGCTTATGTGAAATTTTCATTTCAATCCCAGCCTCAGATTGCACCATTTCACAGCCATGCTCCCCAAGCACTTACACACAGAAGGCTTTTCATTCTTCAAGTCCTGCACAAGTGTTACCTAATTAATGTTCAACAATGTTACCAAACCTCCCTCTTTTAAGATGTATCAACCTGGAAAGGTCTGGAATTAAGGATTTTGATCTCGAATGGATTGCTTTCATGTATTTCGGATAATTCACACAGCTGCTTAAAGACAGATATTCATCAACTATAAACAGCCTCAAGTTTGAGTAGCTACATAAATAAATCTTTTCCTTATCTCTCCCGGCAGCCTCCCTCTGCCTGCTTGGGCAGCGAAGGGATCAAAAATGCTCCCTCATGGACTCAGTTGATGAACACTTGGACTCTAAAGTGAAGGATGCTTCAGCCAAGCAGAATAAACTACCAGCCTGAGACTCTCCGGCAGCTTCCCTGAGTCCAGATCGCAGGCTCCAGCCTTGGTCCTCAAAGTGTGGTTGAGGCAGCATAACTGGGAGCTCACCTCAGACCTACTGGGCCAGAATCTGCATTTTAGCCAAATCCTCAGGTGACTCAAGATGCTCTGGTATTAGAAGCCCTTCACGAACGGACCCCCGACCACCTCCAGGCATGGCACGGGTCCCCTCTCTCTATTTCACGGGCCTCCTTGTTGTTCCTCAAACTCAGCACGCATGCCCAGTCTCAAGACACTTACCCTGGCTCTTCTCTCTGCCCAGGTTGATTCCTCAAGCCACACCTGCAAACACATCCAGGGGGTACCCTTCATGTGGCCACAGACATAAATGGCACCACCCATGGCCCAGTTGCTGTCTACCATATGAGCAGTGTCCCTGGAGCTGGGCGGCTCAGCTACCGTGTGCAAGGATCCGGGTCAGTTCTCACCCTTCGAGGAAGACTCCCTGCTCACCATTAGCTGAAGAAAACTTCTGCGACTCTGTCCACCGCACCCCACTTCATAGCACTCACCACTGCCTGACACACATCATACACCCGTTTCCTTATGTAGTTTACTGCCTGTCTTTCGGAGAAGGCAATGGCACCCCCGCTCCAGTACTCTTGCCTGGCAAATCCCATGGATGGAGGAGCCTGGAATGTTGCAGTCCATGGGGTTGCTGAGGGTCGGACACGACTGAGCAACTTCACTTTCACTTTTCACTTTCATGCATTGGAGAAGGCAATGGCAACCCACTCCATTGTTCTTGCCTGGAGAATCCCAGGGACAGAGGAGCCTGGTGGGCTGCCGTCTCTGGGGTTGCACAGAGTCGGACACAACTGAAGTGACTTAGCAGCAGCAGCTGCAGCAGCCTGTCTTTCTCTGGTAGGATTCATTCTCTGTGAAATCAAGGACTTTGTATTTGCCACCACACACACGCACACACACACACACACACACACACACACACACAGAACTTTCAGCACCTAGAACAGAGCCCTTTTCATAACTGGTACACAATGTGTGTGCGCATGTGTGAAGATGTATGTGTACACATGTATATGCATGTATAAGGTTAAGTATTCTCTCTCCCCTGGTTCACAATAACTTGGGACGGATGGAAATAGTGAACTTTCGTGTAAAATAACCCCCTTCATTTCTGCAGATCTTTCAGAGAGTCACATGGTCTGGCTCAATGCCAAGGAAAGGGTGCCCACACCTGGGCAAGAGGCCACTTCTGTTCCTCAGCTGCTACAGAAGCCTCTCTATATTCTTCCAACGTCCCTCGGCTGCACATATAGCAAAGGTGACCCACATGACTCCAATCAAATGCAACTCCCAGCACCAAGGAAAGAAACAGTCAAGTGCCCGGTGAACACCACTGATGGGAAAGTAAGGCTCTGTGCAGGCAGGGACCAAAGAGATGCTTGGTTTGTCTGGTTAACACAACAGTTCTTACGTTAGCGGGAGAGAGCTCATGACCAAAGTCTGTGTGGCTTCAAAGGCACAAGTGAATGAATCCTCAATCATAACGAGAAGAACAAAGTGGTGCCGACCCAGGGCGCTGGACACTATGATTACTCTCTGTCGACACCCAGGTAAACACAATCATCTGGTTGCAGTCGTGTGTTGACCAAGCTCCTGCCTCAGGACACACAGCCTGATAGAACCTGTAAATAAGTGAAGCGGTTCAGATGAAGACGGCGTCATTAGAGTGATGATGAATGGACACTCCCCTGATGCTTGGGGCAACAGAGAGTGGTGGGGACTGTGGCAGAGGGGTCATGCTCTTGACCAGGGTCAAGGGGGCAGCTGCTGACCGGTTGACCAGCGTTGTTTTGGGGTTTGGACCCAATGTTACCAGATCCTCTTCAGACTTTATTTTAAACCTCCTTGTTTTGAAACACTGAGACATAGATCCAAACTTTTAACAACTCTGCAAGCAAATAAAGTACATCTGTGGGTGAGACATACTCATAGGTCATCCTCATGAGGATTTCCAGCCTTTATGTAGTTCTTTGTTAGTGCAATTGTGGGCACCTCCTATACACACATGCATGTGTGTGCACACACAATTCTAGAACATCTGTGATAGGAAGACAAGGAAAGGATCAAGCATGTAGTCAAAATCCATTCTGCCTCAGGATTACCTCAGTCTCTAGGCTAGAGGGGTGTAGGGGTCTCACCAGTGGGAAAGGAGTACATCAAGGCTGTATACTGTCACCCTGCTTATTTGACTTATTTTACCCAAAGGACAGAATAGCCATGGACTTCCTATATCTTCAGAGAGGAAACATTGCATAAAACTGGATTCCTCAGCACTTTTTCAAAGAGGCTTGGTGCTCAGCCAAGGAAAAGGTGGCATTTCCCCCGGGGGATGGCTGTTGTCTATAGCTGAGCAGGTGGGAGAGGTCCCTGGAACCGAGTGGGATAAACCCTCCTTCCTCATCTTTCAACCAGGGACAGAAAGCTTTCAACATGGAACATGAGTTCTTTCTTATTACAGCCTGGGTGTAGGAATCTTTCTCCACCCTCAAAGGGCTCGTCCCCACCAGCTTCCTCAGTGAACTACTGAAATGACCGGAAGTGGAACTAGACAAGTGCCATCAGAGCCTCATGCAGAGCAGGGTAGAAAGGGATCATTCCCTAAACAGTTCATAAGGGAACGAAAAATAATAAAAGCCGTATTTATGGAGCACACAAGGTGCTCAATATACCAGGTACATTACATTAAATGTGTTACAGACATTCGCTCAATAAGTCCACACGACTCTTATGAGTAGATATTATTTTATCATCTGAGGCTCAGAGACATTAAATTACATCCTAAGGGCCACCTGGAGGAAATAGCAGAGCAGAAACGAGACCCCTGGACACCGGGCTCAGGAGATCACCTCTCTAACGAGTGAGGTATGACTGAATACACTGCAGTCAGAGACGGGGATTCCAGGAAGCCAGCTACCCTCTCCCACCCTGGATGGTGACCCAGTGCTTAATTGTCAGAGGCAGTTTGAAAGCTTGCTTTAGGTTGATTTGCTTCTTTCTCAGCGGCGTGTCAGCTGCTGCCCGGCATGATAGCTTATTTAAAATATCGGGTAGAAATAAGATTCACTGTGAAATTAGTTGTAGACAAGCTCAGAAACTGCTAATGATGCAGAGATAATAAGGGGATTTGCAGAAAACACTGATATTGCATTATGATTAGTGAGCGGAGCTTCACCCCTTGAAGCCTGCAGGCCCCAGCTCCCACAAGAAGAACAAATGCATATGCATTAGCGGCGCACGCTGGCAGACCCAGGCTCCTGGGGCCAGCAGGCTCAGGCCTCCCGGTCAGGGGCTCAGAGCTCAGCTCTGATTTGCAAAGATGATTAATTTGTGGGTTTTGAGAATGAGAAATGTTTACTTCCCAGGTCTGAGAGAAACCAAAGGCCGGTCCTAAATCAAACTCCAATCTGAAAATGAGAACAAGCCACAGCAGTTCCGGAAGGAGGCCTCGCCGGTCCTGCCTGGTCCGCTGCCCAGGGCGCCTCAGGCAGCTCTCCCGGGGTTTGATCTCAAGTCTACCAAGAACTTCAATAGGTCCGTAAGCCTGCACAGCTGCCTGCAGCCCATTGGCACCAGAGAGGTGAGGCCAGCTGGGAAATCACGGGCATCTCACACCGTTGTTGTTCAGGCGCTCAGTCGTGTCTGACTCTTTGCGGTCCCGTAGACTACAGCACACCAGGCACCAGGCTTCCCTGTCCTTCACTATCTCCCAGAGTTTACTCAAACTCATGCCAAACTCAATGAGCTGGTGATGCCATCCAACCATCTTATCCTTTACCACCCCCTTCTCCTCATGCCCTCAACCTTTCCCAGCATCAGGGTCTTTTCCAATGAGTCAGTACTTCACATCAGGTGGCCAAAGTATTGGAGATTCAGCTTCAGTATCAGTCCTTCCAATGAATATGCAGGGTTGATTTCCTTTAGGATTGACTGGACTGATCTCCTTGCAGTCCAAGGGACTCTCAAGAGTCTTCTCCAGCACCACAGTTTGTTCTTTGGTGCTCAACCTTCTTTATGGTAAAACTCTGACATCCATACATGACTATTGGAAAAACCATATTGCCATACCAGTTAGTAACGAATGGTTTCCCTGACCTTGTGACATGGCCTGGCCTCATCCTCCCACCCTCTCTAAGACCCAGCAACTGAAGGGCTAGTGTTTGGGACCTTGAAGGTCTTCAAATTCAATTCCAACATTTTGGCCCAAATCCATTTGGATATGTTGGTGTCCACACCTAATTGGTTGTTAACTTCTTTTTTCTTTCTTTCTTTTCTTGGCTGCACTGTCTTTTGAGGTGGCACAAGGCTTCTCATTGTGGAGCACGGGCTCCAGAACACACGGGCTCAATACAGCTAAGCCCATGCAGGGTGGGCTTAGCTGCCCCACAGCACGCAGGATCTTAGCTCCCGGACCAGGGATTGAACCCATGGCCCCTGCATTAGAAGGTGGGTTCTTAACCACTGGACTGCTGAGGAAGTCCCTGTTAAATATTTTTAATATCACCCCTGCCTCCAGACCCAGCCCCAGACATGTCTGATAGAGCTGTATCCTTCACATGAAATAGGCTACATGCTAGAAATCAGATAAAATCCTCAAGAAAAACCTATTAGTCCAAATCAACAGGATCTCAGTCCTGTTCTGGCTGAGCCTGTCCCTCAGTATTTACAGATGCGCCCAGGATGGCAGTCTGTGCACCCAGGGTGTGTAATTTGGCCAAGTTACAGCCTCTGCACTTTTGGCAGAGAAGGGGGAAAATGCAAATTGCATGCATGTCAATGACTAAGTCACCTGCATAATGAAATGCCAGAAAGTTTGAGGCTAAAACACTTATTTACATGAAAAACAAATCTGTATGGAATACGTATTTCTCTCCTTCACATCTCAACACATTTGTCACTCAAAGCCAGAAGGCTCTACTTGACAAAGTCCCTCAAGTCCCTGGCCCCATTTTCATTCTCTTTAGCCTTCAGCTTACCTCCTTGAGGGATGGAGGCCACCAGGTGTTCAAAACAGACGCCGCTGCTTTGCTGCCTAGGGAACCACATGCTGAGAGAGGGCTGGGCTGAGACGATGCAAATTCCCACCATGCCAAAACTATTTGTATGATCCTTGTACAGAATGTAAATTATTTATTCAATTTATGCAGCGAGGTTGATACAGCTGAATGGCTTGGGACTCTGTCAGATGGCTGACCACCAATACCATCAGTCCTTTTCTTTTAAATGTGATGAAACTGTGCACCAAAGTCAAAAGTGAAATATTAAAGAAAGATAGGGAGGGAGTGTGGTTCCGTGATGGACGGATGGTACCCAGTGATGGGAGGGTTTGGCATATTTTTCCTCCATTCTTCCTCTCCCAGCAACAGACTCTGGGACTTCCAGATCACACAGGTGATCATGTGACCCTCCCTGAACAATCATGGCAACTCCTTCTACTGGACACAGTGACTGGGGAATGGGTGGATGCAGCATCCAAGGACAGCCCATCAGAACCTGTCATGGGAGTGATATGTAAATGCTCTGAGTAGAAGATTCTCTTTCCTCTGGTGTTGATAAACACGAAGTTATAAAGCCAAGGAGCTGTGGATGCATCCTCTGCCATCTATGCCATCTGCAAGAGTCTGTCTGCAGAATGAAGCCAATCAGAAATGAGCAGACATGAGAGACAGATGCAAAGAGCGTGGTGCCCTGACTCCTGGGTCTCCACCCCAAGCCCCTGTGCCCTACAATTCCTCCTTAACTCTTCAAATGACCCAGGATCCTTCCCACCTATGTAAGCCAATAAATTTCCCTTGGCTTAAACACTTTGAAATTGTGTCTGTCACTGAAAACATCCTGGCTTGCACCCAATCACAAAAAGGATGGCTATGTATCTTCCACACTTAGGTGTTTGATAATGAATATTTAGCATTTTGTGCAAGTTCTCTGATTTTGTTTTTCCCCCTTTGCAATTTAAAATGATTAATTAGTTTAAATCTAGTAAATATCCAATTAAAGCTAAATAGTCTCTATTTTTGTCTCAATTGTACTTGAGGTCCCTGCTTTTGATCACTCACATGGGCATTTTAATTTGCCTGTTTTCCACTCTTTGTAAAATATTAAGGGTGAAAGCGGAAGGAAACAGTCAAACGAAGGCAGCAACACTGCATTAGGGACAAAATTGCAGACCTTCCCAAAGCCGAACCAGTAGCTCGCAGGCACCACCAGCGTGCCGTAATCCAAAACATCAATTTGTTAACAGATAAAGAGTGAGGGTCAGCTGAAAGCTGGACTTCAGAAATTGCGCAAGACCACATCACTTATCACTTAGGTTCAAACCCATAGGTGGCCGTGGAGGGATGTGTTTAGTCACATCAGTCCGACTCTGTGAGACACTATGGACCGTAGCCCTCCAGGCTCCTCTGTCCATGGGATTCTCCAGGCAAGAATACTGGAGTGGGTTGCCTTTCCCTTCTCGAGGAGATCTTCCTGACCCAGGGATCGAACCCAGGTCTCTTGTATCTCCTGCATTGGCAGGCGGATTCTTTACCACTAGCGCCATCTGGGAAGCTCCAGTGGAGGGAATACCCAACATTATATTCATGGTGAGTTTGCCAATGGTAAGGAACTGGCTGTGAAATGTGCATCTATCCATGCTTTGGGTTGAGAAAAGCAGCCATAAGTGAGTGGTTTCCCAGCCCTGCATAGTTACTTAATGTCTACAGCTTCAATTTTCTCACCAGTTAAAGAAGGATGTAACAGTGCCTACCTCACAGGGGTGAAGAGCGGGCTAAGTCAAGACCGTTTCTGCACAGCATTGGCCATACAGCAAGCACTCACTAAAGCATGGACACAGGCCTCACTGTAGCTACCCCTGCCACTGCCCCCACCCCAGAGGCTCTCAAAACAGAAGACAAAATAAACACAGGTAGGGTTAGGAGGCCTGTAGGCAGAGACTGGAGATGATTGTCATTTCTGGATGAATCGCCACTGATACATGAAATGTTGAAATTCAAATATTCCTAAAAGATACCAAAGCCCTTGCCTCTCTGAGCAATAAAAAACAACAACAAATAACAAAAACGATGGCTCTCACTCACTAAGTCATTCCTATGTTAGGCACTTTCCATCTACTTACTTTGAACCTCACCACAAAGTACAGGCTAGGTATAGCTGTCTCCAGGGCTTCCCTGGTGGCTCAGGCGGTAAAGAATCCACCTACAAGGCAGGAGACTAGGATTTGATCCCTGGGTTGGGAGGATCCCCTGGAGAAGGGAAAGGGTACCATCTCACAGGGTGTACAGAAATATTGACCAGGACAACTCAGGTTCAGTGACTTGTTTGGGGGACACAGTTAGTGATGTGGAAGAGGAACCCAGCAGAAATCCATCCTGCTCTCAAACATCACCATGGCTCGTTGAGTTCTCTCACAACATCGTCCCTGCTATAAAATAACTTTAATGGTAACAATAACAATAACAGATTGACTGTGTACATGTGACCAGTGGACGTGTAAGCAGCTGACCTGCAGTCTGTGTCATTTATGAAAAGACCTCTGGTGTCTCCATGCCTTCCCTGGCTCACTAAGTAGCCTTGGGAAAATAAACCTCAGGTGTCCAGTCCTCCCTTGAGATCTCTGGACAGAAGCTTACAGAGAGCACACGTGTAGATGTCTAGCCCTTCTTTGCAGTGTGGGAATGCCATTTCACCTATCTGCCATCCCAGTATCCACCACAGGAAATGATACCATACTGGGAGATGCCTTTGGTCAAAACTCTGGCTCTCAAGAGAAAAGCCCACATGATAAATTATACGTAGGAGAACTAAAAGCTGCAATGGATACATAGAAGAAAGACTTTAAAACACATATTGGAGAGGGTAATTTCCTGGAAGTCTAGTGGTTAGATTTCACCTTCCAATGCAGGGGTAAAAGGTTCAATTTCTGATCGAGAAGCTAAGATCCCACATGCCTCATGGCCCAAAACTCAAAACATAAAACAGAAGCAATACTGTAACAAATTCAATAAAGACTTTAAAAAATGGTCTACCCTAAAAAAAGAAAAAGCATATGGGGGAATTAGGAAGAGCCTCTGAGAGCCTAACCAGTAAGAGAAATCACCAACGTCATCATGATTATTGACATCATCACCTTCATCAGAGAAAATCCGGACATGCCGTTAACAGCCAGAAGAGCTTTGTTCTCTTTTCTTTGTATTCGAAGCACAGATACAGCATCTCCAAGTGTCTACACTCACAGATTGGGAAACTGGTTTGGCCATTTGTCGTGGACAACCTCCAGATGCAAGCATGACCTTTCCAAGGGAAATAACTCCACTGACCTGCTTTCCCCTCTTAAATGTCAACTGTTACCATTCTGTGGCTGTTTTGCAATAAATGGAGGAAATAACATCAGAATCCATCTAAAAACCAGATTTGGTCATTAAACATCAGCAACTGAAAGATGTAAAGCTCAAGTTGCTCCTCTTTGAAATGACTTCCTCATCCATACAGGCTTTCCTCCAACAGTTAAAGAGACAAGAGCAGAGTTGAGGGTCGGCCCCCTAGATCCTGCCTCAGTTTCATTGAGATGGAAAAGGCATAAAAGAGTTGGTCTGTCTTCAAGAAATGATGGTTGATGAGGGCACTGGCACCAAAAATGAGAGACCCAAGTCCTGTCCATAATAATATCGAGCATTATTATGAGGGGAATCTGAAAAACTTTTATAGACACAATGATTATTAATCAGATGTTGGGGAGTGATGGCTAAAGTCCGGATGCCTGCTCCTCTCTTGCTTCTCCTGTGTGCGCGTGCTCAGTCGCGTCTGACTCTTTGCGACCCCACGGACTGTAGCCCACCAGGCTTCTCTGTCCATGAAATTCTCCAGGCAAGAATACTTGGAGTCTCTTCCAAGGGATCTTCCTGACCCAGCTGGCATCTCTTGCATCTCCTGCATTGCAGGTGGATTCTTCACCACTAGCGCCACCTGGCAAGCATACACTCCTCCTGCAGAAGGTGCCATACCCTGAGCTCTGAGCCTCAAATGACCTCTGAGGAATAGATGGAGACAGAGAAGGGAAAACAGAGGGTCCTGAGATGCATATGCACTCATCTGCAAGGAATACCCCCAGGACAGGGACAGATCCCCTCCCCAATCTAAAAAGAAGGGTTAGCAGGTGCTGTGTGCTGTTCAGAGTTAAGTAAGTGCAGGCTCACTGAATCATCCCTACAACACTGTAAGGTGGGTACTTTCACAGTCACCAAGACTTAGAAAAATAAGACTTGAAACTAAGTTTGTAAGAACTCAGGATTTGACCCTGGTTCTAACGGACTCTGAAATCTGCCCTCTCAACCTTTTTGCTCTGCTGCCTCCAACTGAACGCAGGGGGCTAAATGCTGAGCCCAGGTCCTCCTGCTGAAACAGACAGCTGGGTAAATATGACCTTGCTTCCCAGGTGTCGCAGTGGTAAAGAATCCGCCTGCCAATGCAGGAGATGCAGGTTTGATCCCTGGGTCGGGAAGATCCCCTGGAGGAGGAACCAGCAACCCACTCCAGTATTCTTGCCCAGAAAATTCCACAGACAGAGGAGCCTGGTGGGCTGCAGTCCATGGGGTCACAAGGAGTCGGACACGACTTAGTGACTGAGCATGCACACATACAACCTTAAGGCTGAAGGAAGGCAGGTGAGGACAAAACACTAAGGCTGAGGGGAAACACTGCCATTCCAGGACCCAAGCGGTGCCAAGGGTGAGACTGTTGGCGTCAAGAAGGAGGCAGCTGCAGTATCAGCCCCCAGCTGCACCGGCTTCTTCGTCTTTACTCAGACACCGTCCACCTGCCCATTACTGAGTTTTCTGTGCTCACCCGCCCGGCCTATGCATTCTTCTTTGGGCAGTGGCTTTGAGTCCTTGGGGACTGTCTGAGAATCTGTACACAAAGTCCTAAAGATACAACAGGGGGCATGAAACACTGCTGTTTTCGTCAGCCAGTTCACCTGGCACAGCTCTACAGGCTTCACGGTGCAATCTGTTCTGTTCCATTGCTGCCTCTATTTGATTTGACTGGCATCTGAGTCCTATGGGTTGTTAAACATTGAATACTACCCTGGTACCTCCTTAAAATATTGAGGAGTGGAGAAAGAGGGAAGGCCCTTCCAGATCACTTTTGGGTTGAATTCAGGTCCTGGTGGCATGCCTGTCACCACTGAGTCTCCTAGCCTTGCACTCTTGGAGAATGTAGAGTTGGTGGCTTGTTCCCTTTGGGGCTTGAGCTTCTCCTTTCTCTTCAGTGTCTGCTGCAGCTCCAGTGTATTTGTTGGCTCTGTGATGGCTGCTTAGGGCCTGGACAGCATCATTAGAAAGGCATTCAGCCTCATTCACAGCTTACTCTGATGGCACTGGCATCAGCCTCACAGCGTGCCATATCCACACAAAGCTACAAGCCTCCTTTGTGCCTGATTTGATTAAGCTGAGGGCCGACTGCTCAGATGCCACAGGACTCATCACCGCACATGGAGCAGAGGCACTGGGACAAAGGATGAGCACGGGCCCCGTGGGATCTCACTTTAGCCATGAAGCTGCTCAGATCTGTCATTTCTTGGGGGGATGTGAAATGCTGTAGTCGGAACTTGGCAGGTGAAAATCAGGAAACAGCTCTGCCAGCCCTGGCTGGCTATCAAGGACTGTAATAGCAAGGTTCCCTCCATCATTTATTCTAGACAGTTGAAAGTTCTTGGGAAGTCTCCACTCTCACTGGGGATGAAGAGAGAGCTATGACACCAGGAGATATCACGCCTCAGATCTGGGATCTGACCTAGAGCTAACTGCTACTCAGCCGGCTTAAAGGGTTCCTTCTCCAGCCTAGATCCTGGGAGCCTGAATGGTTCCTATAGCAATGGTTCCTTTCCTCCAGAACTTAGGAGCTCCTTCTGATCTGGTTCCCAGTGCAGAATGTTTCCAGGATCCAGAGAGGGCAATAAAGAGCAGAAATAAAGAAGAGAAAGAAGAAAGTAGTCTATGAAAACTGTCATCACAGATAGGACCACCGTTTGCATGTTAGAAAAGAAGAAAGAAAGTGAAGTCGCTCAGTCGTGTCCGACTCTTTGTGATCCCATGGACTGTAGTCTACTAGGCTTCTCTGTCCACGGGATTTTCCAGGCAAGAGTACTGGAGTGAGTTGCCATTTCAAAAGAGACTTCAATTCTTGGGTTCCTTCGGCCCTGAATCCTTAATTCAGACACTGGGCTGCATTATATTTATCAATAAAACATCTGATATGAAAGTAGTTATCCAGTACCAGACACAAAACTCTTCCAAGGACTGAAACTCTGTACAAAGTTTGTACTGATTGGGATGAAGATGGCAGAGGCTGAAAGATCACCATGCTTACAACAATTACCTTAGTACTCGTGCATGCGTACTTAGTCACTCAGTCCTGTCCCACTCTCTGCAGCCCCATGGATTGTAGCCCACAGGGCTCCTTGTCCATATAATTTTCCAGGCAAGAGTACTGGAGTGGGTTGCCATTTTTCACTCCAGGGGATCTTCCTGACCCAAGGATCAAACCCACGTCTCTTTTGTCTCCTGCATCGGCAGATGGATTCTTTACCACAAGCACCACCTAAGAAGCCACATTAGTACTCAACATATAAGAAATTCTCTCAGGTGAAGAGATGGTCAAACCTAAGGCTATGACAATGCCTCTAAGTACTTCTTTGACCACTTCTCACACGTTATAATTATGTGCTTCTCCTGTGAAATATTCTCTTCTTAATATCAATGTTATAAATGAGCTTACTGCTTTACTTCCAAAGGTTTAGAATTTTTTGTATAATAAATCTGAATCATTCGTTTTTAGATCTACTGCTCTGTGCTCAAATCTATTGCATTTTCTGTCCTTTACAATTGATTATTTTCTTGGGGATACATAGACACTCACACACACACCATGATTACTATGATCAAAAGTGAAATTCTTATCTGTGAGGTACACAATTTGGTATATGTTTTGCAATTCTGCCTGATGAATTGTATTAGTCATTATTTCTCCGTTCTATTCATTTGTTTACTAAGTCTGACACATCAATAAAATGAGACAAATTTTGAAAGAAAAAATAGTGACTTGGTGCCACTACACGGGATAGAATAGAATCATTTTCAGCTCAAAGTATTTAAAACTACAGAGCCATGAAGCTGAATTTAAAAAAAATAATAATAAATTATTTCTAGTGGTGGAATTTTTCAGCATCTTAATTTGAGTAAAGGAAAGGTTTAAATAGATTTGAGGGCTTAAATACTTCTGAGGAAACAAGGGACTGCAGCCGGGATGTGTAATTCACCTAAAAGTAATTAACAAAAAGTAAGTTAGATCATTATTTCCTCCAAGATCATAATTTAAAAGGAAGCTGATTTATCTGAACTGATTGGGGCTTTCAATCCCAACAGAAATGTAGACGGTTGGTTGTTATGGGGAGAACAGAAATGAGACCCAATTAAGCAAAATTCTTTCTTATGGAAAAAAAAAAGACTTAGATAAAACGATTACTTAAATATGCTCAGAAGGGAGCTGAAAAAAGCAGAACTGAGGGGGTTTTTTTTTAGCCTCTGGTTGAAATCTCCACCCAATTCACAAGTAACATTCATCACAAGAAAATAAAGGAAATGGGACCTCCATAGTGGCCTAGCAGCTAAGACTCCGAGCTCCCAATGCAGGGGGCCTGGTTCCATCCCTGGTGGGGGAACTAGACCCCACACGCCACAGCTAAGACCCTGTGCAGCTAAATAAATGAAAATAAAGGTTTTAAAATGGGGAACTCATTTCCACCTAAACATTTGAGTGTAACCAGCGGTTTAGAACTGGGTATTATGTTGACATTTGACATCTGACTGCCATGAGAGGGGCAGGGAGCTGAGGACAGAAACAATATTGGAGGAATTTAGAAGCAAGCTTCCTGATCCTCTGTGAAGTGAAGTGAAGTGAAGTGAAAGTCACTTGCTTGTGTCCGACTCTTTGTGACCCCATGGACTATATAGTCCATGGAATTCTCCAGGCCAAAATACTAGAGTGGGTAGCCTTTCCCTTCTCTGGGGGATCTTTCCAACCAGGGACTGAACTCAGGTCTCCCACATTGCAGGCAGATTCTTTACCAGCTGACCCACAAGGGAAGCCCGACCCTCTGTGATTAGGGTCTATTATGGGCTGAGCAAATAGGGTCCCCCTAATTCGTATGTTTGTATGTTGAAGTCCTAGCCTCCGTTCCCTCCAAATGTTATCATATCTAAAGACAAGGTCTTTAAAGAGATGGGTAAGGTAAAATGAGGTCATTAGAGTGGGCTCTCACCCAGTGTGACTGATGTCCTTGTAGGAAGAGATTAGGACACAGACATGAACAGAGGGAAGACACAGGGAGAAGATGGCCATCTACAAGCCAAGGAGCAAGGTCTCAGAAAAACTGAGCCTGCTGAACCTTGATCTCAGGCTTCCGGCCTTCAGCATTGTGAAAAAACAAAATGTCTGTTGTTTAACCCACCCAACCTGCAGTTCTTTGCTCTCACAGTCCTAGCTGACTAACACAGGGTCTCAGACAATCCTGGCTAGCCTACCAATTCTGTCTCTTCTCTTCCAATTACACTGCAACTCCATTGAGAGCAGAGTCTGTGTTTATTTCTGCATCACTGTACCAGTGGTGAATAAAGTAGATTTATTAACTGAATCATTCTTTCCTCAGAGGATAAACTGGAAGACTCGGGAAATTATAAAGTAAATTCAAACTAGTCCTCATGATTTGGCTGGTTATAAAGGACCTCGAGGTGGTTAGATGTGCCAGTCTGGGAGGAAATGCCCAAGTTCAAATCCCAACCAAACCACTGAGGATCTGTGTGACCCATAGCCAGTTCCCTAACCTCTCTGAGAACCACAATCAGGATCCAGAGTGGCACCTGACTCAGGGGGACTCAGCTAATGCACTGCTTCATTCACCCGCACAAATACATCCTGAGCCCACACTCCATCCAGGAACTGCTGTAGATATGAGGATGTTGACAAAAATGTCCTGCCCTGTGGGGCTAAAATTCTGGTGTGTATGTGCTAAGTTGCTTCAGTCTTCTCTGACTGTTGGCGACCTATGAACTGTAGCCCGTCAGGCTCCTCTGTCCATGAGATTTCCCAGGCAAGAATGCTGGAGTGGGTAGTCCCCCTCCACGGGATCTTCCCAACCCAGGGATCATACTTGCATCTCCTGTGACTCTTGAACTGCAGGCAGATTCTTTACCGCTGAGCCACTGGGGAAGCCCCAATCTTCTGGTGGATGTTAGCTAATAATTACAGTGAGGGCCCTTTAGTAAGAAAGGGAAGGATGGCATAAGTGCAAAATTCTAAAGCTTGGTCCATTTCCGTGCCCTCTGTGTAGTGACCCTGAATCTCGTTTTAAATCATCATCATAATAATAATCTGAGTCGCCCACCATGGGTGTCATTAATACTCTCTGCTGGCAGGCTCCCTGGCACCACAGTCACCCTCCATCACCCTGCTCTGCCCCAAATCAGGGCAGAGCCCTTGCAGATGCCTGTGCACTTTGCCGTTTGGCTGCAGAGAAACCTATTTGTTGATCTCAGAAGGTCAGTCTCCTCTCCCAGAGCCATTCAGCGAGCGACTCCCTCTGTCTCCCTGTCCCGCAACAAGAGCTCTGTGGTGCCAGCCGGTACTCAGCGTACGAGGTCTCTGAAGGGTCCCTGAGGCCCTGTCACCCCTCATGGGCAGCTGTGTTCAAACCAGCCAGGCTGATGTGTATGCAAGACGGGTCTGTGCCAACCTTTTAGGGAGTGGCTAGGAGCCTGGATCCAACACCCAGGCCATCTCCACCACCTGTCTCTGTGCCTCCCGGGTGATGGGGGCAGGGGTAGGGACCAGCATCTGTGCTTAAGAAACCTTGGGAGCCCAGAGATTCCACAGGCTTGTTTCTAGGGACTCCCTGGCACCTTCAAGTATTAAAAAGGACCTAAAAGCTTCCCCTCAACTTCTGCAAATCATTAAACCCCCCAAGGCTTTGTTTGCCCTTCTGTAAAATGGGGGTGGAAACTGCCCTGCTCTTTTCATGCAGTTCTGCAAGGATAAAATAAGTCTGCAAAAGCCTTTGTAGGGGGTTTCTTTCTGGGGTGAAGAAAGTGTTCTAAAGTTGGTTGCAGTGATAGTTACATGACTGTAAATATACTGAAAACCATTGAATTGTACAGCTAAATGGGTGGGTTTTATAGTATGTGAATTATCTTACAATAAAGCTCGGTTTTTTTTAAGCTTTTATAAACTGTTAAGGAGTATGGCCATCCTATGACTTCAAGTCAGCTCTTAATCAGATGCAGTGGTGGGGGTGGTGGGTGGAGTGGGAGAGGTGGGGGACAGAGAGAGACACTAAAGGAGCTGGGGTCGGGGGCCAGGGCAGGGCAGTTACCAGCTTACTGAGAGGGACACAGGAAGAAGCAGGAGAGGATAGTGTCCCAGAGAACAGAAGACAGTGGCCATCACTCTGTGGTCCTCCACGGCCAACCAGGGACCGTGTCAGGATGCAGACTCCATTCCCAGACCTTCCCTCCATGCAGTCTTTCTGCCTCGCCTCCCTCAGGCCTCCACGCAGATGCTGCCACAGCAGCAGGGCCTACTCTGCAGCCTGTGTCACGGTCTGCAGCCCAGCCTTGCTCTCCTCTCTTCAGAGACCTCGTCCCCACTCCCCCTGTGCAGGTATGTGTGTGTGTGATGATTCTTAGTGCTCCCCCACTGAATGCAGGCCCTGCACGAGCTGGGACTTTGTCTGCTTCTTCCCTGGGTACACGGCCCCTAAAATAGCTCCTGGTATATAGTAAGTGCTCAGTATGCTGCTGCTACTGCTAAGTCGCTTCAGTCATGTCAGACTCTGTGTGACCCCATAGACGGCAGCCCACCAGGCTCCCCCATCCCTGGGATTCTCCAGGCAAGAACACTGAAGTGGGTTGCCATTTCCTTCTCCAGGAAGTGCTCAGTATACATCTGATGAATTAATAAAGAAGACTAAGCACTGAAGAACTGATGCTTTTGAACTGTGGTGTTGGAGAAGACTCTTGAGAGTCTGTCGGACAGTAAGGAGATCAAACCAGTCCATCCTAAAGGAAATCAACCCTGAATATTCATTGGGAGGACTGATGCTGAAGCTGAAGCTCCAGTACTTTGGCCACCCAACACGAAGAGCCAACTCATTGGAAAAGACCCTGATGCTGGGAAAGATTGAGGGCAGGAAGAGAAGGGGACAACAGAGAATGAGATGGTTGGATGGCATCACCGACTCGATGGACATGAGTTTGAGCAAACTCCAGGAGATGGTGAAGGACAGGGAAGCCTGGCGTGCTGCAGTCCATGGGGTCACAAAGAGTCGGACACGACTGAGCGACTGAACAACAGCAACAAATAACTGAGTAAATTCCTGGGTCCATCCCACAGTCACCGGTAGAAAGGCCTAGAAAGGCGCATTTTAAGCAACTGCTTAGGTGATTCTAACCCCCAGGACCTCAGAATGGGACCATTATTGGGAGGTAGGTTGTTTAAAGAGGTAATTAAGTTAAAATGAGTTATTAGGGTGGGCCCAAGATGACTGATGCTCTTATAAGCAGAGATTATGACACAGACACCCACAGAGGGTTGACGTATGAAGACACAGGAGGGAGACAGTCGCCTGCACGCCAAGGAGAGAGGCCTCAGAAGAAACCAGGCCTGCCGACACCTTCATCTCAGGCTACAGTCCTCCTGAGCTGTAAGAAAATGTATTTCTGTTGTTTAAACCACTCGGTGTGCGGGACTTTGTTATGGTCCTACATAAGGAGGCGAAGACAGCACCCGGAAGAAAAGGTCGCAGTAGATGTTACCTGCTGCCTGTCTGCAGAGCGGCAACGCGGTGAAGAAAAAGGATGAGGGATCAGACGGACCTGAGTTCAGACTGGGTGTGTCACGTCCCTCTGGGGCTCAGCTTCCTTGCCCATGAAATGCTGATCACGCAAGGACAATGTGAGCATCACACAAAAAAGAGCACAAAGCACCCAGCCCAGAGCCTGGGCTACAGTAACTGCTCTGCAGGGTTCTGGAAGCACGGTGGCCAACCCAGGCCATCATCCGGGTAAAATCTGACTTGACCTCTCCAAGTCCGGGATGTACAGAGAGACAGAGCTGGAGCCTCCTTTGCCAGCTTGAGCCACTGCCACTCTTCCCTGGACCAGGAGAGCAGACCAGGGCAAGGGGAGGGTGGGCATCAACCCAGGGGGCGCCATGAGCTCAGATCTTGAGGGAGTTTAAGAAAGAACTTTTTAGTGTAGCCCAGGAATCTACCACACTGCACAGGGATTTAATACAAAGCAGGATGGGTACGGGGAGAAGGCAATGGCACCCCACTCCAGTACTCTTGCCTGGAAAATCCTACGGATGGAGGAGCCTGATGGGCAATGGCACCGGACATGACCAGTGTTCTTGCCTGGATGCACTGGAGAAGGAAATGGCAACCCCAGGGCCTGGAGAATCCCAGGGATGGGGGAGCCTGGTGGGCTGCTGTCTATGGGGTCACACAGAGTCGGACACGACTGAAGTGACTTAGCAGCAGCAGCAGGATGGGTACGGGTTTCCAGGTGGCGCTCGTGGTAAAGAACCCACCTGCCAGTGCAAGAGATACAGGTTCCATCCCTGGGTTGGGAAGATCCCCTGAAGGAGGAAATGGCAGCCCACTCTAGTATTCTTGCCTAGAGAAATTCCGTGTGCAGAGGAGCTGGACAGGCTGCAGTCCATGGGGTCGCAAGTGCGCAAGTGTCCAAGATGACTGAGGGACTGAGTGGCAGCTGCAGAACGGGCGCAGCAAAAACAACAGATGTCTCAGCACAGGTGCGCCCCTCCCCAAGCCCCCTGGGACACCTGCAGAAGGCCTGGACCCCCATGTCCCCAGGCGACTAGCCCAGGTGTCACTGTCTTCCTGGAGACCTGTTGAGGGATGCACACAGGTAAGGGGGTGACTCCAGCACCGACAGGGGAGGTGACTTTCCCACATCCTGCCTCGGGTCAGGCAGCAGCCCCCCATGGGGACTCCCGTCCAAGCGTCTCTGACAGCCGGACAGAGGAACGCCCTCCCCTCTGTCACCCGCTAATGATGTGTGAAGGAAAGCAAGTCTCCCTGCCAGAGGGTCACCCACAGATGATGGAAAAGCTCTGTCCGGAGGCAGTCTGGCGAGATTTTTTCAATCCAATTTCTCTTGAGTGAAAGGCTAACAGGATAAGATCTCTCCGTGTTAACAACCTGGATTGTGAGTGAAGTCTCCAGGTTGGGGTGAGAGATGAGGTCATGAAATCAAGAGCTTACCTTGCAAAGCAATCTAGTCGGCGCCCCAGGTCCCCAAGCCACCCTCCAGAGCCTGTTATTCGAATGTTGAACATGTCCCTCATGGGCACTTCCTGTCCAGGGACTCAGGCTGTCTATCCTAGGCTGGCCGTCAGCCCTGGTGTCCAGTGGGAACCTGGAAGGCTTGTCACAGGGCATCCTACAGACTTCTCAGTGGGGAGAGAGTGGGGTGAATGCTACTGTCCAAGAATGGTCAGAGTCTCAGAGCTACAGCCTCGCAGGTGACCCCTCAGGATGGCTTGTGAACCAGTCAGTGTCCTCCTGAGGCTCCTGCCCTGTGGCAAACAGGCCATGAGCTGGGTCCATAGTAGACGCACAAGGAATTGCGTCCAGTAGAGGCTGTCTAAGGAGGCTGGTCTCCCTGAAACCATAGGGAGCAAGTATCTAGGAAGAATTAGAGTCCATCAGTGACCCAGTGTACTCCACCCACGCCAGGCTCTTAGGATCCCACAGTCACACCTGGCCGCCATGGGAGACTGGGTAACACATTCTACATTCGCTGGTGCCCAACTCAGTGAAGCCAGGGTGAAAGGCAAGGACAAGTGAGGTCGAGCTGAAACTAATCTGATTCAGCCTCCTGAGATGGGTTCCACTCAAGCCAGTGTGAGAAGTCCAAAGCCAGGAGTTAAGTTCGACGAGCAGGTTCAGATGTGTCAACCTTCTGCAACATGGTCGGCGCTCACGGATAATGCAGAATGAAAGAAGTCAGGGGATTCCATTTATGTGCAGTGCAAAAGCAGACGAAATTATTCTAAAGAGGGGGCGAGCAGAGTGACGGAGACTCTGAGTGGGGTGGTCTGACTGGGAGGGGCACTTGGGAACCTTGCAAGTATGTAAATGGTCTAGGTCTTGAACTGGGTGGTGGTCTCCCAGGGGTAGGCACATGTGGAAATTCATGGAGCTGCCACTTAGCCTGTGTACTTTATGATCTGTAAGCTATACCTTGAGCTTTCAAACTGCTGATGATTTATTGAGCACCTAGTATATATGCCAGAGCTTAGACACCAGCATCAGGACATTATCCTCTATTCAAATGGGATTGGTAAAACCCAAGGATGCAGAAAAACTTTTCATCTAACCATCCCATGTTGGTGCTTCAGTTTCTGGATTTCTGGGGATGCTATTGTGTACAGGGTGCCCTCAGGGAAAGAAACAAGAGTAAGCACTGGAGTGCACAGAGTCCCAGGCAGTCAAAAACCAGCTTTGGGAGAGGGTGGGGGTTGACTCAATATAAGGCTGGCTTTGACTTCTGGGAAGCCCTGGACTGGGTTTGGAGGAAACAGAAGCAGTAAACTTTCAAAAAAAAAAAAAAAAAAACACCCAAAGCTAATGGGTGGGAGGAGTGATCACACACAGCCTAGTCTTTACCTCAACTTCAAAGTGAGTAGGAGATTTCCAGGCAGAGAAGAGAGAGCAAATGTTCTGCTAGACATCCAGAGTCAAAGCCAGAAGTGGGGTACATGCCTGGCATGATGCTTTACACACAGCTGGCCTCAAAAATGTTTATTGAATCTGCATGCCCCTGTGAATGAGTGAATGACTGCATGCAGGTACCCCTGCATGAATGAATGAGTGAATGAGGGTGATCTCAAACCTTCAGCATCCACAGCTGGGCTCCTGGCTTAGCATCTAACGCAACTGACCCGCACCTACGTTCCACCAAATATCGGAACCACTCAAAGTAGTTCATTAAAGGAAGGCTGGCTGAGCCAAGGGAAGAATGAGGAAGGAGGTGGGGGGCGGGGAGGAGGCAGGACTGGGAACGAGAGGACAGGATGGCGTGGGGAGGAGTGAGGGAGTCGGGGGAGGAAGAGACTGGGAAGGAAGACGGGGAGGGGAGGAAGAAAGGAGGAGGAGGACCATGGAGGGGAGAAGAGGCAGGGAGGTGTCACTCCTGGGAGCCCATGTTCACAGAGGCAGGCTCCGCGGGAGCATCAGGGGCCAGTCTGACCTGAGTCATCCTGCCCTCAGGCAGCAGCAAGATGCTCCTCTGAGCCACACCCTCTCGGAGAGCAGCCGGGTCGGGGGACCTTGCTGACCAGCACACCCCGACCTCATTCCTGCCCAGAGAGACGTTTCCTGTTTCCTCCTGGACAGTGCGGGCAGTGGCAGTTCCGGCAAATGGTCACTAGGTGGCGAGTGCTCCGCGTGGTCCCTTCCCCAGGTCTCAGCTGTGGGATCCCGAGGCGGACACCTCAGCAATGTGAACGGTCCCAATGATGGATGCCCACAGCCAGCCCCCCCGGGGAGGGCCGGCAGAGCAGCCTGTGGGGCCAGATCGTCTCCCCGTCTGCCCGTGAAGGGGGTCCACGCTGTCCCTCTCATAACAGGGCTTGTCTGAGAGACGCCCCCCGAGATACGTCCAGAGAAGGGAGAGGGGAGGAGGAGGCCCGGATGCGTCCTGATCCACTCCATCCCAGGGCAGTCACAGAAGTCGTTTCCTGAAGGTGCCTGCGAGCCCAGTCTGGAGAGGAAGGAAAAGGGCTCCCAGATGCAGAAGCTCCACTGTTGTCTGTTTTACACCCCGGGATATTCATGCAACAAATAGTTTGGGAGGAAAATGAGTCCAGGGCTTAAAAAGCATTGAAGACCTTTCCACTTACCCTTGAGGACTCCACCATAGGGCAGAAACCCAGCCAAACATTCATAACCCGAGGTTCCTTTTCTTAGAAGTGTTACTCAGTCGTCCGACTCTTTGAGATCCCATGGACTGTAGCCTTGCAGGTGCCTCTGTCCGTGGGATTCTCCAGGCAAGAATTCTGAAGTGGGTAGCCATTCCCTTCTCCAAGGGATCTGTCCAAACCCAGGTCTCCTTCATTGCAGATGGATTCTTAAAGGGCCCCCCAAAAAATTGCTTCAGGTCCCACAAAACATGGATCTGCGCCTGCCAGGCACATACTAAGTGCTCAACCCACAGTAGCTAACCAATGAGCTGGATGAGTTCCATTTTACAGATGAAGAAATTAAGGCTCAAGAACACTGAGTGGTGAGCTCAAGACCAGGAGCATGAGAATCAGCTAGAACTCCCACCACGTCCTGGGGACCACAGTCGGCTGCCTTGTCAAAGCAGCACACCAATGGGCCATCGCTGCAGAGACCTGGCCCCACCCACCCCTCACCCCTCTTCTCTGCCAAGCAGCCTCTGGAGCTCTTGGACCAAACCCCCGTGGCCGCCTGTCATGTCACGTGAGTCCCTATGTGGATTCTTCCTTTATCTGAATGGAAATGGACTGGAATGGGTGCATTTAACTCAGATGACCATTATATCTACTACTGCGGACAAGAATCCCTTAGAAGAAATGGAGTAGCCATCATGGTCAACAAAAGAGTCCGAAATGCAATACTTGGATCCAATCTCAAAAACGAGAGAATGATCTCTGTTCGTTTCCAAAGCAAACCATTCAATATTACAGTAATCCAAGTCTATGCCCCAACCAGTAATGCTGAAGAAGCTGAAGTTGAACAGTTCTACGAAGACCTATAAGACATTTTAGAATTAACACCCAAAAAAGATGTCCCTTTCATTATAGGGGACTGGAATGCAAAAGTAGGAAGTCAAGAAACACCTGGAGTAACAGGCAAATTTGGCCTTGGAATATGGAATGAAGCAGGGCAAAGGCTAATAGAGTTTAGCCAAGAGAATGCACTGGTCATAGCAAACACCCTCTTCCAACAACACAAGAGAAGACTCTACACATGGACATCACCAGATGGTCAACACCGAAATCAGACTGATTATATTCTTTGCAGCCAAAGATGGAGAAGCTCTATACAGTCAGCAAAAACAAGACCGGGAGCTGACTGTGGCTCAAATCATGAACTCCTTATTGCCAAATTCAGACTTAAATTGAAGAAAGTAGGGGAAACCACTAGATCATTCAGATATGACCTAAATCAAATCCGTTATGACTATACAGTAGAAGTGAGAAATAGATTTAAGGGGCTAGATCTGATAGAGTGCCTGATGAACTATGGACGAAGGTTCGTGACATTGTACAGGAGACAGGGATTAAGACCATCCCCGTGGAAAAGAAATGCAAAAAAGCAAAATGGCTGTCTGGGGAGGCCTTACAAATAGCTGTGAAAAGAAGGGAAGTGAAAAGCAAAGGAGAAAAGGAAAGATATAAGCATTTGAATGCAGAGTTTCAAAGAATAGCAAGGAGAGAAAAGAAAGCCTTCCTCAGTGATCAGTGCAAAGAAATAGAGGAAAACAACAGAATGGGAAAGACTAGAGATCTCTTCAAGAAAATTAGAGATACCAAGGGAACATTTCATGCAAAGAAGGGCTTAATAAAGGACAGAAATGCTATGGACCTAACAGAAGCAGAAGATATTAAGAAGAGGTGGCAAGAATACACAGAAGAACTGTACAAAAAAGATCTTCACGACCAAGATAATCACGATGGTGTGATCACTGACCTAGAGCCAGACATCCTGGAATGTGAAGTCAAGTGGGCCTTAGAAAGCATCACTACAAACAAAGCTAGTGGAGGTGATGGAATTCCAGTTGAGCTATTTCAAATCTGAAAGATGATGCTGTGAAAGTGCTGCACTCAATATGCCAGCAAATTTGGAAAACTCAGCAGTGGCCACAGGACTGGAAAAGGTCAGTTTTCATTCCAATCCCAAAGAAAGGCAATGCCAAAGAATGCTCAAACTACCACACAATTGCACTCATCTCACACACTAGTAAAGTAATGCTCAAAATTCTCCAAGCCAGGCTTCAGCAATATGTGAACCGTGAACTCCCAGATGTTCAAGCTGGTTTTAGAAAAGGCAGAGGAACCAGAGATCAAATTGCCAACATCCGCTGGATCATGGGGAAAGAGTCCCAGAAAAATGTCTATTTCTGCTTTATTGACTATGCCAAAGCCTTTGACTGTGTGGATCACAATAAACTGTGGAAAATTCTGAAAGAGATGGGAATACCAGACCACCTGACCTGCCTCTTGAGAAACCTATATGCAGGTCAGGAAGCAACAGTTAGAACTGGACATGGAACAACAGACTGGTTCCAAATAGGAAAAGGAGTTCGTCAAGGCTGTATATTGTCACCCTGCTTAGTTAACTTCTATGCAGAGTACATCATGAGAAAGGCTAGGCTGGAAGAAGCACAAGCTGGAATCAAGATTGCCCAGAGAAATCTCAATAACCTCAGGTATGTAGATGACACCACCCTTATGGCAGAAAGTGAAGAGGAACTAAAAAGCCTCTTGATGAAAGTGAAAGAGGAGAGTGAAAAAGTTGGCTTAAAGTTCAACATTCAGAAAATGAAGATCATGGTATCTGGTCCCATCACTTCATGGTAAGTAGATGAGGAAACAGTGGAAATAGGGCAGACTTTATTTTGGGGGGCTCCTAAATCACTGCAGATGGTGATTGCAGCCATGAAATTAAAAGATGCTTACTCCTTGGAAGGAAAGTTATGACCAACCTAGATAGCATATTAAAAAGCAGAGACATTACTTTGCCAACACAGGTCCGTCTAGTCAAGGCTATGGTTTTTTCAGTAGTCATGTATGGATATGAGAGTTGGACTGTGAAGAAAGCTGAGTGCCAAAGAATTGATGCTTTTGAACTGTATTGTTGGAGAAAACTCTTGAGAGTCCCTTGGATTGCAAGGAGATCCTACCAGTCCATTCTAAAGGAGATCAGCCCTGGGATTTCTTTGGAAGGACTGATGCTAAAGCTGAAATTCCAATACTTTGGCCACCTCATGCAAAGAGTTGACTCATTGGAAAAGACCCTGATGCTGGGAGGGATTGAGGGCAGGAGAAGGGGACGACAGAGGATGAGATGGCTGGATGGCATCACTGACTCGATGGACGTGAGTCTGAGCAAACTCTGGGAGTTGGTGATGGACAGGGAGGCCTGGTGTGCTGCAATTCATGGGGTCACAAAGAGTCGGACACAACTGAGCGACTGAACTGAACTGAACTGAACTGAAGAATGCCATTGGAAGGAATGTGTGCTTAATATACTGTGTATCTCCACTCACCCACAGCCTCTAGTACCCAGATATGCATTCAGTAAGCACTCAGTAAATGTGTCTTCTTGCTGTTGGTACAGCCTAAGTGCAGAGAGTAAGGGCAGAGTGTTGACGACTGGAAAATGAGAGTGTTTCAGAATTACAGAGCAAATGAACAGGTAAATGTCTCGTCTATAATAAATATACCTCTGAAGAGTCTTAAAAGAAATCAATGAAGCACAACATCAAAGTCCCAGGGAGTTATAAATCAGCAGCCTGGTAGACAAAAGTGCATCTGAAATCATTTAAAGTGCACCAGAAATCATTTATGTCTGAGTAATTAGAACACATTGGAATGACTCTGTGCCATTGAACTGAAATTGAGCAACATAACGTTTAGAAATCCCCACAGACTCGGGGAGGAAAAGGAAGAAAGTTGCGTTGAAAACTCCTCCACCTGTCCGGAGCCGTCTTGAATGGTCCCCAGGAGGCCTGGAGGGAGACAGTTGTTGTTTAGATACTAAGTCTTGTCTGACTCTTTGGGACCCCATGGACAGCAGCAGGCCAGGCTTCCCTGTCCTTCACTATCTCCCAGAGTTTGCTCAAACTCATGTCCACTGATTCAGTGATGCCATCCAACCACCATCATCTTCTGTCAACCCCGTTTCCTCCTGTCCTCAATCTTTCCCAGCATCAGGGGCTTTTCCTAAGAGTCAGCTCCTCCCATAGGGTGGCCACAGTATTGGAGCTTCAGCTTCAGCATCAGTTCTTCCAATGAATATTCAGGGTTGATTTCCTTTAGGTTTGATCTCCTTGCAGTCGAAGAGACTCTCAAGAGTCTTCTCCAGCAGCACAGTCTGAAAGCATCAGTTCTTCAGCACTCAGCTGGTCCAATTCTCACAACCTACATGACTACTAGAAAAACCATAGCTTTGACTATATGGAACTTTTTCAGAGAGACACAGAGTTTTTTTCTAATGTTTGCCCAAACTGGCTTTTTCCTTCTGGTTTAAAGATGTCTGTGGCCCTGGTTGTTGCAAGAAAAATGCAGGTCCCAGGCTGCATGTAACAGACTAGGGTCCCTCATCTGACCTCACTTCCGAACTGAGAGGGGTGTTTGATAAGACAGAAAAGACACCAGGGGAGTGTGAGAACTCATGTGTTTTCCCAGAGAGGTGGCCAGTCTTAGCAAGGAAAAGGCTGGACTTTCTTCCCAGGGCTCCCACCGGAGGTGACACTCCCTCCCACAGCCTCACGAGGGGGAAACTGATGGGGACTGGGGTCCTGGTGGGTGGGAGCAGAATGAAGGGTCCAAGGGCACCCCAGATGGGGAGAGCAGGAGGTGAGAAGGACCAGACAGAGGGGCTTCTGAGGGCTACCTACCAACCCAGTGGCCAGATTGATAGCTGGGAAACATAACCCTACCCTCTTTGATTTGGGGAATAAAATAACAAAATAGCAGGAAATAGCACATGAGTATTAAACACTCTTACAGCCCCTGCACTCTGCGATGGAACCTGGCCTGCCTCACATGGCCCCAGCATGGCCCCAGGACTGGAAGGCTTCCACAGTCTAAACTGCCCCACGAGCCAAACCTGACATTCTTGAGTCACTGTCAACTCGCAGACAGAGAGGAATAAAAATCCCTGTCCGGGCCATGCCTCCCTCATTCTCTCCCCTGCTCCCCACTATTTTTAGACAACCTAACCTCAGGCTCCGGGAGTCATGTCCTGGGCTGTCACCCGGCTCCATCAGCAGGTGGGCAGACATGAAAGCAAGCGGAAGACCCTGCATGCAGCATGGGATGGGGAGGGGGTAATGCTCAGCCCACTTATAGAAGCATGTCTACTCATGCCTCCCTGCCTAGAATCCAGAAGGTTATGTTGGGGAATCCATCTTCAACCGTATGACTGCAAATGTGGTGCGGGCATACATGCACCTGGACGGCACGTAGAGGTCCTGCTGGAGTCTGGAGAGGATGACCGCTGCCATGCCAACAGCTGTTTTCCCTTCTGGAGCCTTTGCAATCCTGCTCCTGCTCCAGATGAGTGAGGCCCCTCAAAGCAGCCACAGGGACCTTCACAAAATGCAGATGGTGAAGCCTTTCAAGGCCTTCCAGGGCTTTGGGATAAAGACCAGTGTCTTCCCACAGCCTGGGAGCCCTGTGTGGGGTGACCCCTGTCCTGACATCCCTTTGGCCTCATCTGGGATACTGCCACTCAGGCAGACTTCTGACGGTTCCTGGAAATAACCATGCCCCTTCTGGTCACAGGGCCTTTGCACGTACTGCTGCCTCTGTCTGAAAGGCTGTACTCCCTACCTTAGTCCCAATACTATTCTCCTCCTTGAGACTTCAGCTCATGAGTCCCCTCCTGGGAGGACCCCAGATATGCCCCTCCATCTGGGCCAGCTTTCACTGTCAGAGGCCCTCCCAGGAACGCATCCCTCCCTTTGTAGACTCCTTTAGTGTTTATCTGCTTACTCTCTGTCTCTCCCACTAGACTTCAGGATCTGGGAGGGCAGGGCTCGACATATCTCAGGTGATGACTGTCATCTGAGCATCTACGCAGGGCCTGACACATGGTGTTGCCCAAAACTGGGCAGATGAATGGCTAGATGAATGTGCAGATGGGTGGATGGGTCACCGGTTTTTGTTGACAGTGGTTTGGGAGACTGATCATTTTTATCAGCTAGAAGAATACGAGGACATCAAAATACAAAGCAAAGGGTACTGGAAGTTGAAAAAAGCCAAAAAAGAAACAACAGCGATAATGCTGGTGGGGGGCAAGCCCACTAAGTCATTCATTCAGTCAGTCATTGACTGACTCATAATGTGCTAGGCTCCTCCAACATGTGGGCTCTGGGATGGTGCTGGGGTGGCAGGGAGCTGCTGGAGCCCACCTTGTGGACCAGGGCTTGGATCTAGGTCATGGAGTCTCACCAAGTTTGGCCAAGCTCTGGCCTGTGGTGGCCCTGGGTCAATGTTGGCCAAACACCTCTAAATGCATGGCACCTGCCAACCTTCCAGGAGGGTACTTCCCCATGTCCCCACATGAGGGGAACACAACCTTGGGGGACAACAGCCTGAGGGCTGACCTCTCCTTGGCACCCACTTCTCTCCAGGGGGGCACTCGGCATTCACATTCCACTCCCATCTCAGACCAGCGGTGAAAGACAGAAGTTGGCTCAATGTGTTTTGCTGGTAATGGGATAGACGGATGGCATATTGGAAATTCACATTTAAAATACATCTCTCCCTTCTGTAAATGAGATTGCATCTACCGATTCGGGTAATGAACATCTACTTAGATCCACGCCTTGGGCTGGAAGCAAGAGCCTAGGCACGGTTCAGCCTGTTCTGGGTGGTCCAGCCCATTTCGGTGCTCATCACAGAGCCTCTCCCCTTCCTCTGGTCATTTTATTTCTTAGCAAAATTATTACTGAGAATATTGAACTGCCTTACAGAGACATATTTACTTCCCTTATCTTCCCTCCGTCTCTCTTGATTAAAAGCTATGTGTGATATTTGTAGTTATCAAACATCAATATTTGGCCTGGATTTGCGGGAGGGAGGTGGTGGAAGGAAAGGCGTCTGACGGTTTCTATAAAGGGGAAAACCTTGAGCAAACAGGCTGCGTTTCTTACCAGGGGCACTAAAGAGCAGGGACTCATTTCGGAAGGGACTGGCCAGACTGCACCCCTGCAAGCTTCGTGACACCAACGATTGGGGCTAGAAATTAGATTCCAGATTTCATCTGGAAAGCTGGCTACCTTCAGAGGGTTGGGAAAGGGGGTGACAATTATGCAGCCTGCCTGACAACTTGATCAGAGCGACTACAGCCTTCTTCCCCAACAGCTGAGTCCAGCAAAGTGCACAGAGCTGAAAATAACAACAATAATAACAATATGAGTTAACCCTTCTGAAGTGCCCACCCCCTAACATTATATCTACATTAACTCAATCCTCACAACAACCCGATTTATCAACTCCAGACGTGGAAAGTGTGGGGCAGAAAGATCCAGTCGCTTGCTCAGTCCTTCCATCTGGAGTAAGAGGCAGAGCCGGAAGTCAGTGCCCGCAGCCCAGCTCCTGAGCCTGTGCGTATAACCACTCCACAACCCTGCCCTCTGTCTCACAGGCACTCCTGGACCCCGGCACCTCCACGGCAGAGCACGGTTGCCCAGAGTCAACCGTGCCCTGAATTCACAGAACAAGATGCTGGTCTAAGAGCTGCTGTTGTTGCAGAAGTGGAGTCCTTGCTTTAAGCCCTCACCATCACTGACTCCATGCGCCCCTCTGTCTATCAGTCAGCATGGTAATAACCACATCTGCCCTCTGGGGCATGACAACAAATCACAACTTATACTTTCAGAGGGCTTTTAGCATGCAAGTGGGATTTATATTCATTGATGGTAGGAGTGATCATTTGTAAAAACGCTTTAGAAAAGTTTAGGGGTCGCATCTACTGAAACTGAATGTGCATCCCTTCCACACCCAAATATACCCTGTGGTGGATTCCCAAGATAAATGGGTGCATATGTCCATTAAACAGCAGGCATATGAGAGTGTATAGCCCCAAACCAAAGACAGCCCAAGCGCTCATCAGTTGGAGAGCGGATGAATCAAGCATGGTATAATCAATCAATGAAATACTATTCGACAATTTTACCGAAAACAGTCAATGATGCACGCAATAATGTGGCTGAATCTCCCAGGGATGAGGCTGAATAAGGTAGATGTGTATAGGGTCCATATATGAAGTTCGCAAATGAGCAAAATCTACCTTTGGTGGTAAAAATCAGGAGGGTAGTTGGCAAAAAGTAGTAGCGACTTCGGTGAGGCACAAGGGAGCCTGTTGGGGTGTCCTCCACCCATAAGACTGATCTTGTTATTCACTCATTCATGTCAGCAGCAAGCATTTATTGAGCACCCACTGTATTTTACACACCCCCTCTGGAGACGAGGAGAACACTCATTCCCAACTGGAAGTACGACGCTCACCTTGGAAACCTCTCAGAAACCCAGTATCTCCAGGGGGCACAGCCAACTTCGGGGACCTGGGGACATCGCTAAGGAGATTTCCCCCTTTTATCTGGCAGCGAGTGGTGCAGAGAAATGGCAGGGCGGTTCATTAGAGCCGCAGACCTCTGCACTCGCTGAGCCCGAGGTCGCGAGCACCACTCAGCATTTCATCGTGGCAAGCCTGGCTTGCTTTCATCAGAACCACGTGGCCAAAATCATGTGCGACATTTTGAAGGGAAAAGAATTTAAGCCTCCATGTCTCACTGCCCCGAGTATCAGCTTTGTCCTTCTGCTCTTAATGCTGTTATCTCATCCGCACACTTGGTGTTCTGCTGAGCAGATGCTATGGAAAGGCAGATCAGCGAGGAGAAGCAGAGTGCGCCTGGCGGCCTGGGTATCGAGCCAGTGACCCCTCTGCTCTGGAAGCCAGCTCCAATGGGGTGCAGGAGAAGATAACGCCTGAGGAGGACCAAGGCTTCCCCCAGTTCCACAGCTCCCAAGCCCGGTCCCAGGGAGCTCTTTCTCAAATGCAAATCGGATAAGACAATCATGAGCTTAAAACCCTCCAATGGCCCCACGTGGATCACAGCCAAAACCCAACTGCTTGCCCACCGTGGAGCATGGGGCGGGCGGGGAGGTGGGTGACAGTGTCCACCCCTCCTGCTCATCCCTGGCATCCCCTACTCTAGAACCTAAGCCAGGTGTAAATCCATGCCCACGCTTCCCCTGCTCCTCCACAAGTGTGATGACCCACCCTTGTCTTCAAGATGCTTTGACATCTCTTCCATGACGCCTTCTCTGACTGCCTATTTATGCCACTACTAAATTTTGCATTGTGCCTCCGCTAAGAAGCAATCAGATGGTGCCTCCACGATGGGTTTCATTGTCATCTTCCCTCGTAGACCACAAGCACTCAGAGGGCAGGATCTGGGTCTCTTTCATCTTTGTACCTTCCGACTTTCACCAGTAACTGCAACAGAGTTTGCTTAAGGGTGGAGGGTGGAGAAGGGGAGGAGCGTGGAGGAAGGGAGAGATGAGGAGGAGGGGAGGTGAGGAAGGGAGGGGGAGTGGAGGGTGGGGGGGGCATCTAGTCGGGGGAGAAACTCAGTGCAGCCACAGAGACTTGGGAAGAATTGGAGGGCAAAGCTTTTCCGAGGGATTTGTGTGGACGGTTAGGAATCCAGACAGATTTGGAAGGGGTGGGGGTGCGGGCGGGTGACCTGAAGCAGAGGAGATGACCTGGGTAAGGTCCACAGTTGGGGAAGATGGCAGGTGGAGACAGGAGGACCTGGGCTGGAGGAGTGGCAGGGTGGGGCCCACGGCCAGCTTGGAGGGGTCCCAGTGTGTTCTCACATCCCAGGGAGCCACTGAAACGTGGAGAAGGAGAGCGAACCCTAGTCAAGAGGCTGACCAGCTTGGGGGGAAAGAACTGGAAGAGGAGGACGGGTTAGAGCTCGTTATGTAATCCAGACGCAACGTAAGGAAGGCATGGACCTGAGCCATGCATCCACTGGGGATGTGCTGATGGGGGCATGGATAAGCTGTGCTGACTTCAGAGAGGGGAGTGCCAAGGGTACCAGGGGCCAGGAGGGCGGCAGCGCATCTGAATGCACAGGAGGAGAAGCACTGGGGAAGGTGGGCAGATGGGCAGCTCCAAGTGAGCTCCAGGAGACTCTGTGTCTCCAGGAGGCACCTGGCATTGGGGTGGCGCCAGTGCAGCCTCCCCTCCCCAACTACCAGTTATAATCGATGGTTCCACTCCTTCCTGCTGAGGACAGGAACAGCCTTAGGTGCACTGGGCCCACTGACTGGCATCCATAAATGAGGTGCTACCTGTCTCCTACACCTGGCCACAGGCATCACGACCTGGGGTCAGGGGTGGGGAGCTAAAAGAGGCTGCTGGACCCACATTTCACAGGTGAGCTGCAGGCAGAACTGGGGATGAAGTCCAGCCAGATGCACCAGAGCTCATTCTCGTACATTCTGCTCCCTCTTGGAAAGTCAAACAGGCCTGTCAGGACTCACGGTAACTATGAACCGGAGAAGAAACGACCAGGAAATCCGCCTCAAGAAGAAACTGGCTCCTTTTCCTTTTTTTCCTCTAGAATCTGACACGAAACCTTGGTCAGCTCCCATCAGAAGTAAAGTCTGGGCGAACCGGTGCCAGTGGAAAAGAGAAAGGGATTGTGTTTCCTTTCCAGAGCTTCCTTCACCTCCATCCTTTGAAACAACACAGATCACTTTTGCTAAGTTCCAAAAGGTGGCAGCATTCTATTAAATATTCATTTGCTGCTGAGGCAAATTGAGGAGGAAGTTGAGACAAGCAGACGGCCAGATGGCCAAGGTCAGGATATCTGGGGGTATCCAGCACTGATGGGGGGCTGGTGTGTGTGGGGGAAGCTGTGAGCCCTCTACTGGGGCAGGAAGGGAGGATCCTGGACATAGAGACCCCAGACCACCACCCTTGACCCCAAGACAAGGAGTGTTTTAGACTCATCTTAGGACTGTCATAGCACAGGGTCAGCGGAGGTCAGACCCCTGAGTGTTCCCCTGTTTATGCCGCTGGGGAGAGTATTAGATGGAGAGTATTAGACCTGTGACATGCCTCTCACCAACAGTGAAGGTGATGGGTATCACTCAAACGATTCTGCCAGGATGGGCAGACCCAAAGCAAGCATGCCCTACAGACTGTCCCACCGGCCTTGAGAAGGGAAGCTGCCATGAGGGGGGCAGATGGCCGGGAGATGCGGGCAGCCTCTGGGAGCAGAGGTCCACCACCCTCCATCCACAAGGGACTGAATTCACCACAGCCAGCTCCAGGTGAGACCCCAGCCCAGGCTGACACCTTGCTTGCAGCCTCGTGAGACCCTGAGCAGAGTACCTAGCCATGCCAGGCCTGGGCCCTGAACACACGATAACTGCGATACAAGCTGCTGAGTGTCTGGTGAATTTTTAGGTCGCAAAAGGAAGTGAACACAGTGCATATCTGTCACAGAGACACATACAGGTTATGGACTACAGCTCTGGAATGAGACAGAACAAAATGCAATAGAAATTTGGATTCTGCTACTGAACTGCGTCATGTCTCCTGGATAGTACAGAAAGAGAGAAAAATGCAAGCAGAATGTTATTGTGCTGGGCAGTGTCACCGCCAACTGCTTAAGGAGGCATTTATACCAGAGAGAACCCCCAAATCAAGTGTGGGTCTATCTCATGCCTTTTTTATTTTGGTTTTTTTTTTTCTTTTGGTCTCATTTCTCATGCACCTCTTGTCACGTGACCTTTTGGCTGCAGTGACCCCGATGTTTACATACAGGTAACATGACCTCAACACAACCACTTCACCCAGCACCTAAGCAAAGACTCTAGTCTGTTCTAAGATTTGAGGAATGCATGGCTCACTCAGATGTGGGTGCGGAAAGGCTGGTCTCCAGCCTGGAATCTTCCTGTGGGGTCTTTAGCAGGTGACTCTGACCAGGTGTGAGTCACCAGCCTTACCTGCTGACTCTGAAGTCAATCTGACACCTAAAATGTTCCCAGAAATGCTCCCTGAAATGCCAAAACAGAACCAAGTGGCCTTCCCCTCAGCTCAACTCAGCTCGGGAAACAGCCCAATCCAGGTTCAAGTTCAGACCCAACACCCATGAGCTGTGAGGCTCAGCATGTCACTCTCTGCTGAGCCTCAGTCCCCTCACCTGGGAAATGGGGTCAGGGACATTTCCCCCTCAGTGGGCTGCTTCAGGGATGGGTGAGATCACGCACTTGAAATACTGAGCACAATGCCAGCTACTTCCTATGTGCCTAGTAATGCTGGCAATCATTATCATTTCCTTATTCTGGATGCAAGTGAGTGGCACCCAACGTGTCCAGGAAAGACCCTTTCTGGGAGGCAGGACTACAGCAGAAAGCTAGTGCCAGAAGCTGCAGCGCCGGCTGGTACCAAGGGGCAGTGAGTGGAAAGACACCAGGGCCTGAGGCATCCTTTCTCCTGGGGCAGCCAAGGGCCAGAAAGTGTCTTCGGACCCTGGTCCAGTCTTATAAACTGCATTTTCACTCCTCTAAGGGGACTGCAACATTTCTATAACAACTGAGAGTGAAACTTTATTAAAATGCCATCAGCTGTCCTAGAAACCTCCCTTGACAGCTCAGAACCCACCACTTAATTTTAAAAATAGTCATTGTCATTATTATTATTATTGGGTTGGCCAAGAAGTTCATTTGGGTTCTTACGGAAAAATCTGAACAAACTTCTTGGCTGATCCGATACTTTTACTATCAAGGAAAACAACTACATACTATAAAATAAAACAAAACCTGTAGAGTCAAAAAAAAAAAGCAAAACCAACCAATTTAGTTGATTTTCCCATCTGCCTCTCTGACATCTCTCTCTGCTTTTCAGAGAAGAGGAGATATATGAATCTAATTGCATATAATTGAAATTATATGCAATATAATATATAATGTCATCCAGAAAGGTTGGTCACCATATGACATAGGCTGCATTTCTCACTCCACAATATGTCACGAGCATCTTTCCAAGTCAATAAACATAAATCCTCACCATGAAATCCTAGCAGCAGCTTAGAACTGGACTTTATAGATGCTCATAGTTTACTTTTAAAAATTCCTTATTGACAGATATTGAGGGTGTACCTTTTTATTATTTTTGCTAATAGAATTACCCCTCAACAAACACTGCTTTCTCACACTCATACAATAAACCGCAAGGTGTCCATTCCTAGAAGTGTAATTACTTGGATCAGAGAGTGAACACACTTTGCACACTGAGACAGGTGCCATAAACCACCCTCCAGAAAGGTTGGTCACCACGTGCTGCCACCGACGGAGGTCATGCTGTGACTGCTTCTGCCCGTGACACGCTGGCCTGGGAGGCTGACCTGCGGATTCCAAGCAGGGAGACCCGGACCAGAGAACTGGGAGGGTCGAGGGTAGGGAGAGAGGGGATGCTTACCGTCCTCTGATCTTCAGAGCTCGAATCCCAGGGAAACTCTAAAAGTCTGCAGCCTCCAGGGGGAAACAAGTGGGACAGTATCCCATCAGCCTTAATGAGGCGAGGCTGGAGGCTGGAGAATACCCAGCCCAGCCCAAGGAGGCTGAGCATCCGGGGGTGCTCTTTCGGAAAACAGAGCTCTCGGCCACCACTGGTCTTACTGTGAACAACAAGCATTATGAGGTGGGGGGTTTCTCCCCACCTATCCAACTACTTCCGAAGAAGCTTCTGCGCTGCACCCCCAACTGCAGGACTCTTTGGTGAGTCACTTTCCTGCTCCCCATTTCATCTTCTCACCTGCTAAATGTTTTTAGGACCGTTTTATTTCCATAGTCTTAGTGAGAGGTTACCAGAATCCTGCGTGGAGCATGGATGGTTCTTTTAAAATTATGAAAAGTGTGGTAGCCAACCTCCAAAGTGACCCCCCAGTAATTCAGCAGAGGTGACGGCACGTGACTCCCCAGGGCACAGGAGGCATCCTGGTTTCTGCCTTGCTCTCTCTCTCCCAGGATTTCTCACCCTGGGGGAGCCCGCCAGCCACGTCATAGGAGCCTGCCTCCACATCACAGCTTTATGGAGGCGTCCACACACGAGGAACTGAGGCCAGGTGACAACAATGACCTAAGCCATCTTGGAGGTGGATCCTCTAGCCTCAGTCAGGCCTCCAGGTGGCAGCAGCCCTGGCTCATGAGAAACCCTGAGCCAAAACCAGGCACCAAAGCCATTCCCAGAGTCCAGAGGCACTGACACTGTGAGATCATACACATTTCTGCTTTTACCCTGGACTGAAATCTAGGGTTCCTTTTCAATGTGGCAAGAGGTAACTAACACACTTTCCCGCTCTATCAGTTAGCTTCCCATCCACAATAGGGAGAGACAGTTTCATGGGCTTGGGGTGAAGCCAGAAGACTGTGCCCCAGCGACAGAGTGGCTCAGCGGGTGGATGCAGCCTCTGAGCCCTGGGGTACATTACTGCACTCCGGTCTTGATTTCCTCATCAACACAGTGAAGACAGAGATGGTGTTTACCTTATGGGGTTGTTGAGGGGGCTTAGAACAAAGAAGCAATGTCTGGTCAGTGGCCAGGTAGCACAAGAAAATCGGTTGTGTGGTTGTCATTTTTCATCATCTTTCCTCTTCTTCCTCTTCCTCTCAGCAACTCAGATAAATGTCTCTTTCAGGTGACCCAGCAGTGAGGTTTATTATTTAAAAAAAAAAACAAAAAACACAACCTCAAAATCTTTTAGGGGGAACAGACAGAGGCCAAAAGGTGGGACCTTGGAGAGTCCAGCTTTGTACAAAACACCAGCGGTGACTGGGGAGAAAGAAGGAAGCATTTCAAATACACAGCATACATATGGACCCTGCCCAGGACCGCATGAACATCTCTGATAAAGGAATCCACTCTTAGCCATTCATTTGTCACTACCACAGCGTCTTGCCATATTCTTTCCATGTTCTTCTTATTTCCATACTATTTTTTTCTTTAAGTCAACTCATCTTTTTCAAAACTTTAATATTTTCAAAATACATTTCACTACCATAAAGAGAAAGCCAGTATCCGTTGCTATAAAGAGAAGATCATCATGAAACCACATAACAACAGTCAATACAAAACAACAAAAACAAAAGCCCATGTGCCCCTTGACGTCATCGCGGGGTCACCACTAATACACAGGCTGACTGCACTTTGGGATCTCACCACGAGGTTAAACATCCTGGAGACATCGGGCAGGAGTGAACTTGGAACTGTAAAGGCAGGGAACATCTCTGGTACGTGGTTGACAGGTGGCGGGGGGGAGGGGGAGGGCGGGTGCACAGAAATCCACAGAGATCCTAATACCAACCACGGTCACGTGCCCTGAAGCCCCCAATCCAACGCCACAAGGTGGGCCCCCCAAGGCACTCAGTACGCATCCATTTCTTTACCGTGGGGACAGTCAAATGATAAACTTTCTTCCCACTTTCCCAGCACCTTGGGGCCCACCGTCACATCAAGAAGTAAAGAGATTAGCCCGTGGCCCCTGCCCTGGTCACTGTTTCTCCCGGGTTTGCTCTCCCAAGGGACCTGGCCCTTCTCAGAGGAAGGTTCTTGTCTTTCACATCATGTGCCAGGGCTGAGGCTCTGGCCCCAGGTGTTTCCTAACAGAAATTCAGTGAGTGCCTGGGAACATTTATTCCCCTCTCAAACCCAGTTACTTCTCCAATGAGATCAGTTTTAAGTTACAAACACACACACGCACACACGCACTCCCAGTGATGGATGATGGTGACCAAGAAGGCTGAAAAGGATGCAAACGCAGTTTCAAACTCTAACCTGTTCAACAAAATGCTTCTACTTACTGAGGCATGCGGACTGTTGTTGGCACTGGAGAAGCAAGCTGAATGTTCAGATGTGTCGTCCTGGCGAAAACAAAGACAGGAGTAGGTGGGAAAACGGGTTGAGGAAACAAATTCTGATTTGGAGTATCCCAGTTTAGCACAATCCCACAGCAAGCTCGCGCGCCTTCCCATTCCCCCTCTCCAGTAGGGGGTCTAGATCCTCACTGCCCAAAACGGCAGCCGCTAGCCACCACGTATGTATGGCTAGTCTCAACTGAAATCGCTGCAAGTATTAATTACATAGCAGATTTTGAAGACACAAGAAAAAAAAAAAAGAAGTGTAAAATATCCTATTAATATTAATATCTCATTAATATTTTTATATCGATTACATGTTAGAATGATAATACTTAATAATATATAAAAATAAAGCATTTTAGCACGCTTAAATATATAAATATATTATGCATATTTAAAATAAAATATATTGTTACAGTTAATTTCATCTGTTTCTTTTTACTTTTTAATGTGTCTACGGGAAACATTTGAATTGCGTACGTGGCCCTCATGACATCTCTATCAGGCAGCACCGGTCTAGATTTTTTTGAATGTGGACACTCCATCCTAGCCTGAGGACCCAGGTGGCAGTTTCATGGCTTCCCTGGTGGCTCAGTTGGTAAAGAATCTGCCTGCAATGCAGGAGACCCAGGCCCAACCCCCAGGTAGCAAGAGGACACAGGTGGTCCTATGAAAACCATGCCCACCATTACTTCCACTATAACTTGCCACTGTTTCACACTTGCGACAGCTCAAGCCTATGGAGCAGCTGGGATGCTGTGTGCCTAGAGATCTTCACGCATTTTCTTCTTTAACCCTCACAAGGACAGAGGAAGGAGGTTTTGCTCTCAGCCCCATTTTACAGGCAGAGAAACACAAGAGAGGCTGAGAACTCATCCAAGGCAACTCAGTAGGGATGCTGTGGAGCCAGGGCCTAAACCAAAAGGTTAAATGGATGGGTGTTAAGCGCTGTGGCTCCACTCTCCCTGTGGGGCTTTTACCCACTTCTCCATGTGCAGCACATAGGAGCCTGAAGTAGCCACACTCACTAACCAAGTCTGGGAAGCTTGCCCCCCAAAAGATGCCTGCAGTGCCTATAGCTCCAAACTTTCATTAAAGTCATCGGGTTTCACCTCAAGTCACCCCTTAAACCTCCTGGGCAGAGACAGGGGCAAGTATATGTGTGTATGTGCACGTGTGTTCATGTATGAAAGAGATGAAGATGTAGACAGAGACACAGAGACCAGAAGAGAGAGGGAAGGAGCTGGACCAGGCAGTTACTCAGACCCACCACACAGTCCTGAGAGGGCGGTGTCTGTAAACAGATCTGAACTCACAAGGAGGAGGCAGACCCCGCTTGTCACTTCCCTTTCTGCAGTTTTCCCACAGCCAGTGGTCACGGGAAAAGCTGACGACCAGAAAGTCAAACCCGTGTTTGTGCCTCTCCTCCCTCTACAAGGAGCAGTCCTCACGCCGCCCCCCACCCACCACCCCCAGGTTACTAAAATGAAGTAATGAATTAGGGAAAGAAGGAAGGGAGGGAGGCGTGGGCTTAAGCATGAATCAGAGCCCCCAGACAGGGACTGCACAAAGCAGCCCCTGAGTGGAGAGGAGGAAGATGTGGCCAAAGGGGTGATGCTTCTAAGAAGACACACTGATTCTCCTTTGACGGGTGTCCTGTGGCCTGAGAAAGGCTGGGCTTTCTTACTTCCTTCTTGGCCTCATCTTCTAAATGAGCCAACTAAAAGCCCTGCTTGAGTGATGAGTTCAGCCTAACGGCAGATCTCAACCAGGACCACATCCAAGCGTTACAGACCCCCAGGGGCCCCTGCCTCCTGGGCACTCCTTTCTTTGAAAGGGATCCTGAGGCCACAGCTGCCCCAGGAGAACCTGGCCTCCGCGTACTTCCCGCTGGTCTAGGGACACACAGCCACCCAAGAGCACCCATCTCAGGCTCTCCCAGGAACAGGAACCAAGACAGAGACAGCCCCCAGGCTCAGGGATCTGAAACACTCCCATTCAAAGCCAGGCTCGGGTCCATGAGCTCAGCTGCTCAGCAGTGTCCAACTCTTTGTGACCCCATGGACTGTAGCCCACCAGGCTTCCCTGTCCATGGGATTCTCCAGGCAAGAATACTGGAGTGGGTTGCCATTTCCTTCTCCAGGGGATCTTCCTGACCCAGGGATCGAACCTGGATTTTCTGCATTGGCAGGAGTGTTCTTTACCACTAGCACCACCTTGAGTCCATAGCAACCACCAGCTCTGGAAAGCTGAACTCAGGGTTAAGCCTAAATTAAGAGCCTTAATTTTAATAGCATCACGGATTCAACGGACATGAATTTGGGCAAACTCTGGGGGACAGTGAGGGACAGGGAGGCCTGGCGTGCTGCAGTCCATGGGGTTACAAAGAGTCGGACACAACTTCATGACAGAACAACAACAAAAGAACCTCCCAGAGGAAGCTGATTGGAAAGGAAGAGAGGCCCCTGGTGAGCCGTTCCTCCCACCGAGGCAAGAACCCCTGGGCCTGGGAAGAGACAACTTACTTGTACTCAAGCATGACCTTACTTGGGAACCTGGTCACCCAAGAAATTTCTATCTGCCTGGCCCTGTGAGCCTCTTCCTTCCCTCTGCCCCCTCCTCACTTCCCCCACCTCCCACAAGCAGGGGCCTCCTCTCCCCCAAGACCTGAGCCTGGGATCCCAGAGGCCCGGGCTCTGCTCAGCTGACCCTCCCTCACTATGCCCTACCTCCTTCCCAGGTCCATTATCGGGAGCAGAGACGCCTTCACCCGAGGAGGTGCAGGGGGCACCAACTCAGTCTGTCGCCCTCCACAGGCCCCTTCTGTCCTCCCACCTCTTGGCAGCGTCTCACACCCGCAGGGGTTCACACACCTGCTGCACTGGCACCCCCCACACCGCTCAGCACGGTCCCTGTTTATCCTGCACAAAGCAGCTGACTCTTCGCCCGAGCCCCTGGGTTTCCTTTACCTTGAAAACAGCGAGAAGCATGTGAATAGGTTCAGAACTAGATTACGGAGACAGAGATGAGAAAAGAGATGTTGTCTCTCAAAGAAGGGTGAGGAAGCAGCCATCTGATGCTGTCCTCGTTTCCAGAAAGCCCCTCTTGTTCCCACCCCACCCCCCACCTATAAACATCTACAGCTTCTGACTCAAGCTGGTCCATCCTGATGAGATCTTTCAGCAGGAGAGAGACCTAACTGCCTCCCCTTCATGGGTCAAGGACCAGGCCCCCAAGCTGGCTGTCTCCCTAGATGCCAGCTGTCTCCTTCCCTGGGCCTCATGGCCTCCCTGGAAGTCCAGTATTCTGCCCCTGGAATTATTGTCTTTTTTGTGACTGGGTTTACAGCTTTCAGAAGCTGGGGTACAAATTGCCAGCAGTGGGCACTGAGCCAGTTCAAACAATGACCGAGGTGGAGAGCCTGCAGAACCACCAACCATCACCTTCTCAGGGATTTGGCATGAACTGGTGTGAGCTTCTGGAGAGCCATGATTGGTGGCATTAGAATGCGATGTTCCCTGCACAAAAATGAACTGTAAAGGGTTTATCTTTCAGGTTGGGCTTCCCAGGTGGCGCTAGTGGTAAAGAATCTGCCTGCCAATGCAGGAGACACAAGAGATGCAGGTTTGATCCCCGGGTTGGGAAGATCCCCTGGAGAAGGAAATGGCAACCTGCTCCAGTATTCTTGCCTGGAGAATCCCATGGACAGAGAAGCCTGGTGGGCTACAGTCACGGGGTCACAAAGAGTCAGACATGGCTGAGTACACACACCACCACCCCATCCTTCAGGTTAACAGAAGGCCAAGACCTTGGCTAGCTAAAGCCTCCTGAGTAATGGACAGAGGGTGAGGGGTCGGGGGTATGGTGGGGACCCAGCAGTGGACAGTAAGACCTGCAGGAAACTCAGCTATGAAAGAGAGGTGGGATCAGCTCTTCAAATGGCTGCTACCCAATTTCATTACATCCTAAATCATCCTGACCATGAGGGTTTGATACTCCTTGAAAAGTCTGAATGCTGAGAGAAACAGGGAGGGTTGAGAAGCCTGTGAGGCCAGATCATGGTCCCTACGTGATCCCAAGCAGCACACATTTTCACCACCCCATGAAGACTGCATTTTCCAAAAAAAAAAAAAAAATCAAACCAATGCCTTAATTTGTGGACCAATTAAAGGACATAATGTATTCAAGCCACTCATGTAGGTATTTGTCACCTCAAAGTGGTGAAGAGCTCTCTCATTACAAACCCCAAACCCATAAGATAAAAAATTTTGAACAGCTTTCTGCATGAAAAATAATACCATAATGTGGAAGATGACAAAGGTAACATAAAAGAAAAATTAAAACTCAAAGGAAAAAACAAGCAAAGGCGATGGACAGCCAGCTCACAAAGGGTGTGGTGATGCAAATGTCTGTTGTTGACATTAAGAAACGCTTAACGTCACACATAATAAAGCAAATGCAAATTAAGATGGTTTTTATTTGTTTTACCAAGATTGATAAAGATAAAAGCTGGACAAAGGATCATAGTTGTAGGAGTGCAGAGAAACAGGAATTCCTTTTCTTTAAGTGTGTTTATTTCTCTTTGTCTGCGTTGGGTCTCCACTGCTGTGCACGGGCTTTCTCCAGTTGCGATGTGCAGGCTTCTCACTGCAGTGGCTTCTCTTGCTGGAGAGCATGGGCTCTAGGGTGCGGGCTTCCATAGTTGCAGCTCACAGGCTTAGTTGCCCTGCAGCCCGTGGGATCTTCCTGGACCAGGAATTGAACCTGTGTCCCCTACATTTGCAGGAGGATTCTCAACCGCTGGACCACCAGAGAAGTCCACTGGGCAACATTTTAAAAGTTGATAATATTTAAACCAGCAACTCCACTTCTTGGAATCTCTGCAATAGAGTGTCTGCACATGTGGGAAATGCCTGATGCCAAGGATGATCACTGAAGCAATTTTTTTGTGACTACAAAATATCGAGAGTAACCAAAATTTCCATTATATAGGGACCAAGTAAATAAGTTATGGTGTATCCAGACACCCCAGTAAAGATAATGGGGCAGCTCAATACAGAACGATAGGGGAAAACAGTCAAATGCAGGGTGGCATGTATAGCAAGCCACAATCCGTGCCCTGCTTTAAGAATATATGCATATGTATCACATGCATTGAAACCTCCAGGAGATGGATAAGAAACTGACTTTAAAAAAAAAAAGAAAAGCTGACTGTGGAGAGAGGAACTGTGCAGGATGGAATAGGAGAATTTTATTCTTCTGATGTTTGAATTACGTGTTCCATCCAACATGTATTAACAATTAAAATTTTTATTTAATCTCAAAATTTTAAGTTTATTTTGAAAAGAAAATAATTTGAGGGAATTTCATGCAACACACTAGCAGAGTCCTTTGGGTAGAGATTCGTTTACAGACATTTTCTGAAAAATAATTCAGCCTGCAGGATGTGTCGAGTGATTTGGGGTCATTTTGGGGGACAACAGCCCTGCCAATGTGGTCTGAATACAGAAATGTTGGTACTGGGGGGAACACTTTAATTTTTTTTTTTTTTAAGCCAGGAAATTCAAGTATGTGGCACACCAGCTACACTCGCCCATCCTGTTCCCAGGGCAGGCAGTATTAATCGAGTGCTGCATTTTCCTGCCAAACCCAGATGCAGCCTTAGAATCTATCCCAGCACATTCAGAAACGCTGCCCCATCCATGCATGCTTCCATGCCGGCTGAAATCAAACCCCATCCCTGAGAGGGCAGCCAGAAACCAGAAGCAGGGTCCCCACTCACATGGTTCCCCAGCAGATCCACCTGGGCCTGAGTGCAAGGTTATGTCACCAGCCGAGTCTCAGGGCCCCAGCTCCTCCTCCACAGGTGGGAGTGGGGCAGCCGCTCCCCAAGGCCCATCTTCTGAAAATGTCACCTGGGTCCCACCTGCCCTCCCTGAATGAAACTACCAGAGCCCTTCTGAGTAAACACTGGTTAACCTTCAGCAAGGAACTCGAGCTCCCTCATTCCCCCAACTTAGAAAATTCCATGTAAATGTCAGATTAAGCTCTTCAGGCCTCTGCTTTTAAAATGAGAGATAAAATTTAGCTCCCTATTCCCAGATGTTAAAATCTCTGCTTCTCCCCGGGGCAAAGAAATCAATGTGAGTAAGCTCCGTATGCTTTTTCTCTTGGAACACGACCACTTCCAGCAATTTATTTGACTGACTATGCCTTCTATTACCATGTAAATTGTTTCAGACTGAAGGAAAAAAAAAAAGTATTAATCTCCTCTCAGTAAGTCATAAAATAAAGAAATCAATTTCAAGGTCAATTTAGCCCAAATAACACCTGCTGCCCTTTTTTTTGTAACATGCAGACTCCTCTGAAAGGCTAGGCTGCTGTCTAAGGCATCAAATATGCAGCAATGGAAAACTGAGTTTCACACCAGGGAGACCCTGGCCCAGAGGCCCCATGGCTCTGAGAGTGAACTTGGGGAGGACAGGGTCAACAGGACTCAGATGAATAATCCTCTTCAGGTCAGGGCAGGAGGATGAAAGAGGAGCTGCAAAGGGGGCCAGGTAGAGTTCCAGGAGGGTGTCTGGCTGACTTGCTGTGTGACTCTGGGAAAGTTACTTAACTTTTCTGAGCTTCAGAATCTATATCTGTAAAACTACTTTTTAAAAAACTGGAAAGAAAATGAGGGCTAGGTTATCTCACAGGACTCATGAACTCAGCCCATCATGGACTTTGTCCAAGGTTAGACACTCGGGGTTTTGTAGCCACCCTTCCCTAGTGGCTCAGACAGTAAAGAATCTGCCGGCAATGCAGGAGACCTGGGTTCAATCCCTAGGTCAGGAAGATCTCTTGGAGAAGGGAATGGCTACTCACTCAAGTATTCCTGCCTAGAGAATTCCACGGACAGAGGAGCCTGGTGGGTTACAGTCCAGGGTCAGACGAAAGAGTCAGACACAACTGAGCGACTAACACTTTCACTTTGCACCAGTGGCGCTATAATGGTAAAGAATTCGCCTGCTAATGCAGGAGATGCAAGAGACAGGGCTGATCCCTGCATTGGGAAAGATCCCCTGGAGGAGGGCATGGCAACCCACTCCAGTATTCTTGCCTGGAGAATCCCACAGACAGAGGAGCCTGGCGAGCTACAGTCCATGGGGTTGCAAACAGTCAGACATGACTGAGCGCGTTACACACACCCCTCCATACCCCCTGCCCTTGGTGACCACTGGTCTACTTTCTACCTCTATGGATCTCCCTGATCTGGACTTTCATAAAAAGGAATCATACAATATGTGGCCTTTTGTGACTGGCAAACTGTTTCAAGGCTGACCCATGTTGTGGCATGTATCAGAACTTTGTTCCTTTTTATGGCTGAAAAATATTTCACTGTATGAACAGACCACACTTTGTTTGGCTGCTAATTTGTTGATGGACATTTGGGTTGTTTCCACCTTCTGGCTATTAAGAGTAATGCTGCTGTAAACATTTGTGTGCATGCTTTTATGTGGATATATGTTTCCTTTCTCTTGCGTATATGCCTAGGAATACAGTTACTGGGTCCTATGGTAACCCACATGGCAAAGCATAATGGTCACATGGTTTAATCGTTTTAACAAGAACATTGTTTTCCAGAGGGGCTGCACCGTTTTACATTCCCAGCAATGGTGTATGAGGGCTCCGCTTTCTCAGCAACACTTGTTATTACCGGTGGTTTTCAGGATAGCCATCCTAGTCGCTATCAAGTGGAATCTCGTTCGTGGTTTTGATTTGCATTTCCTCGATGACTAACAATGTTGGACATCTTTTCGTATGCTTGTTGGCCATTTGTGGATCTTTCTTGGAGAGCTATGTATTCAGACCCTTTGCTGATTTTTAAATTGGGTTATTTGTTTTTATGTAATTAAATGGCAAGGGTTCTTTTTATATTCTAGATACAAGTCCCCTATAAGAGAGATCATTGGCAAATACCAGGGACTATCCAGTCACTTCTGAACAAAGCCTTTTACTAAAGCAGCTGGGCCACATCTGTTACAGGTAAGTAACCACCGGGGCAACGTCACAGCACTTTCTCAGAGCTTTCTATCCCGGCTTCCTCTGAGAGGTAGGACCCGGACTTGCATTTTGGAGGCCACTATTCAACCTTTTCAAGAGACAAACAAAAAAATGCCAGGACTTGCCCCCACATAACTCAAGACAGACTCTCTGGAGGTAAAGTGGGAGTTGTAGTAATTCTTTTTTAAAATTTTTATTGGAGTATAGCCGCTTCACTGTGTTGTATTTTCTGCTGTACAGCAAAGTGAATCACCCATGCGCATACATATATTCCCTGTCTTTTGGAATTCTTAAATCTCCCCAGGAAATGACAATATGCTGCCAGGCTGTGAACTATGGGTCTAAACCCAGAGGGGAGGTTTGGTAGGGGCTGTCCTTTGAGGAGTCAAGGCCACCCCCACGGAGTGGCAGGACATGTGCAAGCAGCCATGCCAGATTCCCAGTCGTGAGGTCCTGTAGCTCTCACTGACCACAGCAGCGCCCGGACCTCTTACCGCTCTCTCCGGAGAGAGGCAAATGGGTTAAGACATAGGATATTCATGAAGAAAAAATCAGCTAAGAGCAGAGGGCAGCCACAGATCCCAGACAATGTCTGCAACGTTTAAAAACCCCAACTAGAGCCAGAAGGTGGAAACAACCCAGACGTCCATCAAGGGATGAATGGATAAACAAATGTGGTATAGCCATGCAATGGCCTATTTACTCAGCCATGAAAAGCAACGGGGTTCTGATTCATGCGACAACATGGGTGAACCTCGGAAATACCATACAAAGTGAAACAAACCAGATACGAAGGCCACAGAGTGTACAATCCCACTGAATTGAAATGCCAAGGGTAGGCAAGTCTATAGAGACAGGCAGTGCACTAGGGATTCTGAAGAGCTGGGAGAAGAAGGAGTCAGGAAGTAACTGCCTGATGGATACAAGGTTCTGTTCTAGGAAACAATTATGTTTTGGAACCAGTTGGACATGGCAGTTGCACAATACTGTACTAAATGCCACTGAGTTGTTCACTTCAAAAATGATTCATTGTATGTTATGTAAATTTTACCTCTTTTTATCTTAATAAGAACAACAACAAATCCCAACAGATCCAGACGTCTCTCTTTTCCTGCCTTGACCATATTTCCTTTCAAATAAAAATAAATCTATAAAGCCACATTTCTACATACATCTGAACAATCAAGAAAAGCTTTCTCCTCTATTCATCTCAAAAGCTGTTAAAATTAATCGAGTCTGTATCAGGAATGTCTAACAGAGTTACTGACTCACTGACTCAAGAAGGAAGCCTGAGTAAGAACAGAAATGTGGTCCCCGAAACGCCTGGAGAATTTCAGTCTCTGGTGAGCAAGCGAGGCGTGGGTAACTGCAGCCCCCTCCTCGCCCATCTGTGGCACAGGGATGGCCTCTGACCCCCCAGGGTACCCCACGCTCAGGAGAGGACAGTCCACCTGCTCATGCTGCCGTGTGAGGGATGCGTTTTGAGAACAGAAGAGTTTTAACAGTCCTGGGAAGGACACAAGTCTGGGATAGAAGCAATGATTCATCGCTGCGCCCTTGCGAGGAAAACTCAAGGCATGAAAAGCATCTGCTGGCACATGGGCAACAATATCCAACGAGACGAGGGGTGACGGGACATTCAGAAGTCCCGGAAAAACGCTGGGAGATGCCGCGTGGAGAGAGAAGAGGGCATTAGGGATGCAAGAGGAAACCTGGACATATTTCTGGCTCGAGACGCTGAACACAGCACTCAAGTGTTCCCAAGGACAAGAGCAGCAGGGATGGCCGGGGGGCGGGGTTGCTGGTGAAGGAGACGTGGGTTATTATTATAGGAGCTTTTGCAAAATGAAGTCAGGGAGAATGGCAAAACAAGTGAAGTGTTAAATAAATACTTCCTGAATGGAATCACAGGGGAGAACGCTAAAATCAGGATGTCTGACAAGGGCTTTTTATCCAATCTGCCCAGGCTTTCTTCAGGGTTCCTGGGAGAGACGTTGTCAGTAGCCCGCACAACATCATGGGCCATTTAATGCAGAAATGGGGCAGTTGGGGCACGGAGCACTGGGCAGGCTGATTAGAGGGAGGTGGACTGGACTCAACAGAATCTGAGGTGTCTGGGGCAGGCGGAGGTCTTGGGCCAATCCTGGAGGCAAGTCCCTGCAAAGGAAGAGGGCGCCAGCCAGAGAACCACTGTGATGCAGAGGTTAAGAGTGTGGGCTCTCGGTCAAGCATGCTACACTGACTTCGAGTAGATGCATGACCTTGAACATCTCTCTATTTCCCTAAGCCTCAACTTTCCCAGCTGGCTGTTAAATGAGGTAATCATAGAAGCCCAATACAACCTAACACTATAGTTCACACTACTTAGGGAACTGCCTGTTCTTTGTACACAGCTCTGACTAGGAGGAAGAAGTATATTCTCAACTTATATTGTTTATTTTATTAAAGTTCCCATTAAAAAAAAAAATAAATCACAGCTGTTGTTATCCCCATTTCACAGAGAGGAAACTGAGACTCAGGATGGTTCAATAACATTCATGGATGTCCCTGAACTATGTACTAGCTTTTGTTGTGTGTGTGGCAGGCTGTTGCAAGAATTTTGCATGAATCATGCCATTTGAGCTCTAGAGCAACCTAGGAAACTCAAGAGCCAAAGTGGACCTTTCCCTTGCTGTGTGACCTTGGGCATGTTACCTAGCCTCTCTGTGCCTTGGTTTCTGCCTCTGATAAAAGGAGGAGGCCACTGCAAGGCTAAATGAGTTACTATGCGTAAAGTCTGAGAACAGAGCATGGCACATTCCTGTAAATGTGGCCATCAATATTATCACTGAAACTGGTTCATCTTACAAGACCCAAGCTATGGTTTTCCCAGTAGTCACATATGGATGTGAGAGTTGAACCATGGATGTGAGAGTTGAGCACCAAAGACTTGATGCTTTTGAACTGTGGTGTTAGAGAAGACTCTTGAGAGTCCCTTGGACTGCAAGGAGATCAAAGCAGTCCATGCTAAAGGAAATCAACTCTGAATATTCATTGGAAAGACGGATGCTGAAGCTGAAGTTCCAATACTTTGGCCACCTGATGTGAAGAGCCAACTCACTGGAAAAGACCTTGATGCTGGGAAAGACTGATGGCAGGAGGAGAAGGGGGAAGCAGAGGAGGAGATGGTTGGATGGCATCACCAACTCAATGGACATGAATTTGAGCACGTTCCGGGAGATAGTGAAGGACAGGGAAGCCTGGCATGCTGCAGTGCATGGGGTTGCAACTGGACAACAACAAAAACAAGACTCAGAGAAGGTAAGCAAGTTGCCCAGGGGTTTGCTTGGCTGCATTCACACTAAGCTGATGAGGGACAGTCTGTCTGACTACAGCTCTCACTCTTCTTTCCTTCGCAACACTCAGTAGGCACTTGGGGCTTAACTGGCAGCTGCCTCTCCTAGGAAGCTCCCAGCCCCATCAGGGACACTGAAGTTAAGACGATGTGCTTCAGGCCCTGACATGCCTGGGTTCAAACCCTAGCTCTGCTCTCTCTTCCATATGTGACCATGGAAGGTTATGTAACCTGTCTGTCTTGATTTTCCCATCTTTAAGGGAATGGGGACCCCAATAGCACATCAAAACCTTGATGCGTGGTAACGTTGATGCTTTCTGTGGCTCCAGTTAAAGTCCTGCAGAAGAGGAGACACTGATTTCAATCCCAAGCTGTGTCATCACCCCCTTTCACTCGGCTGCTCTGAATGCATCCAGAGTCCTTGCTAAGATGGCCCTTTCCCTTCCTCAGCCCGCCTCTACCTCATGGGCCACGTGAATCTGTCTGCGTGACCAGCCAATGAGAACAGCTTTGTGGGAGTGTGGTCTGGGGCTCAGGGGGCCAGAAGAAAGCCAAGTCCCTGGGATTAGAGCTCCCTTGGGACTGCCTCCGGCACAAGAGGGAACCGTCAGCTCTTTTAACGGTGAAATAATTGCAAGTTTGAATGTGGATTTGATGCCGAACAACTGCAATTAGAAGCCACCTTCTGTTCTCAACAACTGCTGCTTAAATGTAATCCCTGTCTCATGCACAAACCCCAAATGAGTGTTTCGATTTTTCTTTCAACTACACTTATTCGTCTACATCAGAGCATCCTCGCTCCCTTTCCTAAAGCTCACATCACTCCCACCTCTGGGTGCTTCTCCCTTTTCTGGGTCAAGTCCATGTGCCCTACTCGGAGCAATAAGGCCTTGCCCACGGTCTGTCCCCAGCTCCCTTGTTCATCCTCTTCCTCCTCTCGTGACCCTCTCATTCTCTGAGCTCCAGCTCCAGCTGCTATCACCCCTGCTTGGAAAGTGCTCTGGTTTGATTCTGCTCTTGAACTCCCATGCACCATTTTGGCCAAAGTCTAAACAACACCTCCTCCAGGAAGCCTTCTGTGATGTGCCATACCAGGTAAGATATATCCTTTGATTACCCTTGCAGCATCATGTACAGCATGGCACCTCCTAAAGCTCACGATTACTAATTCACATTCATTACTTACATGATTCTGTGGGTAACTGTCTCCCCCAAGAACTGTGCCCCATCTGTGATGCCCAGATGCTGCTCTTTCTACCCCCAGTGCGGTCCCTGCCGGCACATAGGAGGTATCACTGTGTGTGTGTGTTCAGTGTTATTTGATCATGCAAGTGGTGTATTCTCCCTACTGAGTGCCACCTGCTCGGGGTAGGGGCTGGGTCTTAGCTGTATTTCCATTCCTTGTGGAATGGAAAACCTGGCCTGGTCCCTGGCACATGAAAAGGGCTCAATCTGAATTGGCAGTATTTTTAAGCAGACTCACGCTTTAGCTACTATTTTTTTTTTTTTTTGGTCAGGAAAAAATGCAAATATGAGTCCAGGGCAGCCCTTCCCCCTCTTCCTCTGAAAGTGAAGTCACTCAGTCATGTCCAACTCTTTGCGACCCCATGGACTGTAGCCTGCCAGGCTCCTCCATCCATGGGATTTTCCAGGCAAGAATACTGGAGAGGGTTGCCACTTCCTTCTCCAGGGGATCTTCCCGACCTAGGGATCAAACCCTGGTCTCCCATAGCCCAAGCAGACTCCTCACCGTCTGAGCCATCAGGGAAGCCCAAAGAGGTAGCACTAAATGCCTGGTACTTGGTTATAGGCCAGAATACTGGAGTGGGTGCCCTTTCCCTTCTCCAGGGGATCTTCCCAACCCAGGGATCAAACCCAAGTCTCCCGCACTGCAGGCAGATCCTTCACCAGCTGAGCCACCAGGGAAGCCCCCTCTTCCTCTAGATCCAGTCAAGTACAGGCTCCAGGGGTCCTCAGCTCGGGTGCCTGCACTCCCCCAGGAAGACAGACAACCCTGGCTATCTCATTAGGAACACTTCACAACCCTGCCCAGATGAAGTCCCTTGAATCTTCAAGCCTGCAGACTTCCTCCTGGGAGAAGTTGAGATAAAGGAAAGGCCCCTGGTTTGGCCTGTGTGGGTAGAGCCCTGGCCTGTCCTTACCACCCCTCCACCCCAACCCGGTGAGACTGAGAAGGGCAGGGATGAGCCCGCCCCCAAGAGGAGGCTCCAGGCTCACCGTGGAGGAATGGGATTATTAAGGCAGGTTATGACATAAATGTAACGCCATCTGCTGAACAGATTCCTGCCTCTGGGTTGCCCTTGGCCGGAATCCCACCAGTTTGCCTTTCATTAAACCTGGATGTAGAAGTCCCCAGTCCCCAGGCAGACGATGGGGTCTGGAGGCACTGCCCGCAAGCACAGTCAGGGCAGCCCCAGACACCACAAAAGGTGAGGTTTCCACCTGCTCCCCAAAGAGGGTGTTGCAGGGAGCTCCAAGCCCACAGGAGGCTGACGTGTGCAGGCTCAGTGCCTCCCAGGGAGAGTGACGAGCTCCGATTCAGGACCAGCTGGAGGAGGCAGCCCCGCCGAGCAACCCTGGCCTTAGTCTAATGCCCGCCTTGCTGGCAGCTGGCACGGGCGCCATCCAAGTCACATGGGTGATGAAGTAAAAAGTCTGCCCCCCCCACAGAGGGGGAGGGGTTGGATGGGAGAGAGCCACTCCCCTCCAGCCCTTGAGAAGATCCACAGACTCCGTGGGCACTTATCCCACAAGGAAGCGGTGCTGGGCGAGGCTGAGACCCACGCAGCTGGGGATGGTTTCCCACAAGCTGCCTCACCGGTGAGTCCCACGGCTGCTCCCAGATCAGGGTGGATCCAACCAGCCAGTGTCATGCCCAGAAGAGCAGAACTGCACTCCCTGCCCCTCCAGGTGCAAGCTTTGCCCACCCCATCAGTGGCTGGGGTGCCCCCCGGCCCCAGCACCATCACTGCATGAGATCTGGGGAGCCCACTACAGAGGAGAGAGGCGGGTGCTTGCCCTCTCGGGGCTTAGAGTCTATTGTGGGAGAAATTAAGTGGGGGATTACAGAAGTAATTGGGTAGTTAGGGGCATGAGAAGAGCCATATAAAGAGGAAGTCCTGGGAGCTACGAGATCGCCCCTGGGCGATATCCAGATGTCCATCGGCAGATAGATTGATAAGGAGGTTGGGGTACACATACACAATGGAATATTACTCAGCAATAAAAAGGAATGCATTTGAGTCAATGCATTTGAGGTGGACAAACCTGGAGCCTATTATACAGAAGGAAGCAAGTCCCTCTGTAATATACATATATTAATGCATATTATATGTATACTGTATATTAATACTGTATATTAATGCATATATATGGAATCTAGAAAGACAGTAATGATGATCCTACATGCAGAACAGCAAAGGAGACACAGATGTAAAGAACAGAGTTTTAGACTCAGTGGGAGAAAGTGAGGACAGAATAATTTGAGAAAACACTATTGAAACACGTATATTACCATATGTAAAATAGATGACCAGTGCAAGTTTGATGCATGAACCAGGGCACCCAAAGTCAGTGCTCTGGGATAACCCACCAGGATAGAGTGGGGAGGGATATAGAAGGAGGATTCAGGATCAGGGTGGGGAAACATGTGTACCTGTGGCTGATTCATGTTGATGTATGGCAAAAACCATCACAATATTGTAAAGTAATTATTCTCCAATTAAAATTAATTAATTTTTTTAGAACAGATATGAAGAATGATGGGAGTTGGCAGAAGAAGTGGAGTTGGAAGCAACCCTGCCAGAGGGAGCAGCCTCAGTGAAGACCCTGGGGTGGTCCTTTCTAAACCAAACTGGTGTCACTGGAGTGTGGCAATGGAAAGAGCTGGAGAATCAGGCAGGACCGGCAAGCTGGGGTCCTAAAGGGTATGCTAAGAACTTCAACCATCCTCGGAGAGCAGCAGGTGTTTGAGCAAGGTCAGGTCTGCTTGCAAAGACTGCTTTTGATCTAAAGGGGTGCCGGAGTGGACAGGAAGGAAGCAGGAGGAGGCTTCAGGGGGATCCAGGAATCCAAGATGCTGGAGAAGTGGACAGAACAGGGGGATGGAGGGGAATGTGTTCAGGGATTTCCTAGGGTGTGGGAGTTGGGGAGGAGAGGCAAGGATGACTCCAGGGTCTCGGTATGAGCACCCAGGCAGCCGTCCACGCCACCCCCTGAGCTGAGAGACCCTTGTGGATGCGTTGGTTGGGGAGAAGAGGCCAGGTTCCATTTTGACCTCATTGGAGAATTAGGGACATACAGCCTCCAAGCATGAGGATCTCTGGGGTGGAGGGGGTGTCTATAGCCTGGCCCCATGGAGTTTTTATCTTCATTTAACCTCCATTTCTTACATGGTTCATTACTGGTACTTCACAGAGGGGTTCCCTAGGATTCGTTTAATATCTGCTGAGAACCTTGAAGGCCTCAGAACTAACAGCTGTCAGAACTAAATTAATAAAACAACAAGGCAGCTTTTCTTTTTCTCTTTTCTTTTTTCATAGCGTGAGTCACTCTGCAGGAATGTTTGCAGAAAGCACCTGATCTCCCACTGGCTTTTCATGTTTTGAAATTGACAATTCTTTCATTCCAGTCAATAAACTTCTAAATGTCAGACCACGGATGGGGTTTTCCTGGTGGGGTTTGGGGTCCAAGGCTCTTCTTGAGAAGCAGGAAGGATGAGGGAGCTGAAACAGATCTGTCTCCCATCTTCCCTCTCTTTCCACACTTAGATTTATACTTACAGTTACACAAACACACACACACACACACACACACCCTTCAATAAGTAAAATTCGGTTACTCAAAAGAACAGAGGCCAGTGTGCCTTCTGACAAACGAGGGCAAGTACATAGAAACCCAGGATATTCATCAGAAATTCCAAAACTAAAAAAAAAAAAAAAGAAATTCCAAAACTGAAAACCTCTTTGCAAATGGAAACTTTCTTCTTGAATCTTAGATTCTTCTGCTGGTAAACCCCCCTGACTTACTGTGAGACACTTTATATTAGGTTGAACCAAAAGAAATCTCCAATAGCCTGCTGGCCTGTTTATGACCTAAAGAATAGGCATTCATCAGCCTAATGATATTTGTTTATCCATCTTAGTGTGGATATTGGCTGATTTGCAGAAACTCCTGTGTTTGCTTATGGAGTGCTGCCCCAGGCGCCAGGGAGGGGTGATGTCGAGTGCAGCACAGGCACCTAACAGCCTTTCTAAAATTTCAACAACGATGAATTCCAGACCATGACTGGCCCTGGGGTTGGCAAACCTGTAGTAATAGAAGTCATTAAAACTACTTATGGGACACGTTTCATGTTGCAAGGAACTGGACATCAGATGATCCACTGGGAGTGAGGATGCAGAGAGACCATATGAATGCTAATTATATAGAAAAACATGAGGGACTAGTGTTCCCACTAAATACTAGCGGATGAAGCCCCACACTGTCTTGACATCACGATGCTGGGGTGAGCCCACCCCTAGGACAGGTCTATGCCTCCCTAACACCCGCAATATGAAGGAAACTGCTGATTTAGTTACAAAGGGCTTGCTGTTGTTTAGTCAGTAAGTTGTGTCCAACTCTTTGCGATACCATGGACTATAGCCCACCAGCTCTTCTGTTCCTGTGATTCTGCAGGCAAGATTATTGGAATGGGTTGCCATGCCATCCTCCACGGGATCTTTCCAACTCAAGGATCCAACCCACATCTCACACGTCTCCTGATTTCCCACATCTCCTGCACTGGCAGGCAGACTCTTTACCATTGCTCCACCTGGGAAGCCCAGCATCCTGTGGATGACAGGCCTGGCACATCCCTTCCCTGTGTAGCTCTCCAGCACTCAGACGCTGCAGCACCTCACTCACCAGGACACCTGCCTCTAAGCCTCACTGCCTTTACCAACAGGGCAACTCCTAACACATCAGCCCAGAAGGTGCGCCTTTGAGAAATGGGTTCTGATGGAAACTCCCCATAACGGAGAAGCAAAAAGGACCAAAGAGATAAATGAGTCAGCTCGTGTGCAGCGTCTCCAAAACCAACCTAAAACTGATGTTGACCCTTCTCCTAGTTCCCCTTAACTCAAACTGTCATCAGGATGTGTGGGAGAAAGGGGCCAGAGTGTGCATCTTTTTGGATTGATCTGGGAAATTATCAGTACCCAGTTAACCAGCTTGAAGTATTGACAAGCGGAAATTTCTTTCTTTTATTTTTTTTTTAAGTTCTTTTCTTGGGTGGGTAGGTAGATGCTATTTGGTTTGATTTTTAAAATGATTTTCTTGTTGGATATAGGCTTTGGACTGAACAGAAAGACAACCAGGGAGGGAGCAAAGGAAAAGAGGGAGAAGGAACATGAAGTCCATCTTGACAGGACTCCATCAATAGAAGAAACAGCTGCAAAGCCCCCAACCCCAGAAGCCCCAGCCCAAATGAGCAGATGGCCTCACCTCAAAGTGCAAACACTGGGGATCCATTTGCTGCAAACTTCATATAATGCCAGCTCTTGATGCTACGATAAAAATGAGGGGAAATCGGGCACCTTGGCACCGGATTTCTCTGGGTGGTAATTCCAGCTTAAGAAGAGGTTATTACATCCTATTCCCTGGTGGCTCAGATGGTGAAGAATCTGCCTGCAATGCAGGAGACCTGGGTTCAATCCCTGGGTCAGGAAGATCCCCTGGAGGAGGAAATGGCAACCCACTCCAGTATTCTCGCCTGGAGAATCCCATGGATGGAGGAGCCTGATGGGCTACAGCCCATGGGGTCACAAAGAGTCAGACATAAAAAAGTGACTAACACACACACACATTCCAAGTAGAGATGAAGCCCTGTTTTGACAGAGAGGTGGTCAGCCCAGCTAGATCAGTCAAGGTTAGTGGATTATCTACTGGTTAAGTCTATACCACATGGCACTTCTGGCCACTCCACATGCCTCTGGAAGGTGTACCTCTGAGACAGGTGTCTCCAAGCCTAGCTGGCTTGGGATGCATGTTCCACACAGATCAGATAGGAGTAGGTGTCAGGGAATGTGGTGCCTGAAATGGCCATTTTCCAGAGAGACCTCGACAGCTTTGGACAAGGAAGCTGACTTTTCCAAACTCCTGTATATCATCCACGAAATGAGAAAAATCATACCATCCTGACATGGAATGGTTAGGGTGATCATCTGAGATAGCCCACATGATGGACAAGTTACCAGCAAACGGTGACTTTACTGATGATGCTGATGAAAATGCTGATAGTGATAACAACGGTAATGGGGATGACAACGGAAATGACTGTGATAACGGTGACAACAATGACGATGATGATGAAAGTGATGATGTAATGCTAATGGCGGTGGTGATGACGACGATGGCCTACTTTTCCTTTACTTCACCCATTCCTCAATATCCAATTTCTTAGAATTAAAATTAAGACACAGCCTACTCACCCTGCTTATTTAACTTATATGCAGAGTACATCATGAGAAACACTGGGCTGGAAGAAATACAAGCTGGAATCAAGATTGTTGGGAGAAATATCAATATCAATATGCAGATGACACCACCCTTATGGCAGAAAGTGAAGAGGAACTAAAAAGCCTCTTGATGAAAGTGAAAGTGGAGAGTGAAAAAGTTGGCTTAAAGCTCAACATTCAGAAAACGAAGATCATGGCATCTGGTCCCATCACTTCATGGGAAATAGATGGGGAAACAGTGGAAACAGTGTCAGACTTTATTTTTCTGGGCTCCAAAATCACTGCAGATGGTGACTGCAGCCATGAAATTAAAAGACATTTACTCCTTGGAAGGAAAGTTATGACCAACCTAAATAGCATATTCAAAAGCAGAGACATTGCTTTGCCAACAAAGGTTCATCTAGTCAAGGCTATGGTTTTTCCTGTGGTCATGTGTGGATGTGAGAGTTGGACTGTGAAGAAGGCTGAGCGCCGAAGAATTGATGCTTTTGAACTGTGGTGTTGGAGAAGACTCTTGAGAGTCCCTTGGACTGCAAGAAGATCCAACCAGTCCATTCTGAAAGAGATCAGCCCTGGGATTTCTGTGGAAGGAATGATGCTAAAGCTGAAACTCCAGTACTTTGGCCACCTCATGCGAAGAGTTGACTCATTGGAAAAGACTCTGATGCTGGGAGGGATTGGGGGCAAGAGGAGAAGGGGACGACAGAGGATGAGATGGCTGGATGGCATCACTGATTCGATGGACATGAGTCTGAGTGAACTCCAGGAGTTGGTGGTGGACAGGGAGGCCTGGTCCTCCATTCATGGGGTCGCAAGGAGTCAGACACGACTGAGTGACTGATCTGATCTGATCTGATCTACTCAGGGAGAGCCATTTAGGATGAAAGATGTTCTTAGGGTAAAGGAGGGCTTCCCAGGTGGCACTAGCAGTAAAGAACCTGCCTGCCAATGCAGGAGACCTAATAGACGCAGGTTCAATCCCTGGGTCGGGAAGATTCCCCCTGGAGGAGGGCATGGCAACCCACTGCAGTATTCTTGCCTGGAGAATTCCATGGACAGAGGAGCCTGGAAGGCTCCAGTCCATAAGGTCGGACACAATTGAAGTGACTTATCAAGCACACGCACCAAGGGTAAAGGAAGATTCATAATTGTTATGAAGGAACGTCCCATTTATAAAGCAAATATGCTTTCACGATAATACAATGCGACCCCAATGTGAAATCCCTCAGCAGAAGCAGTTGCACCACAATGTAAATGACCCTTATTATCACAAAATTATTAAAGTACCTATTTGTAATCTGGTGAGTCAGGGGGATGGGGCCAAAGTCAAAGTCCACATAGCACGGAATTTATCAAGCTTCAAGAGTAGAAAAAGCAGGCTCTCCGCACAGCAGTTGGGCTGCCAGTCTCTACAGCTCACATCTAGCTTTGTGAAGCTTCCCCTGCTGGAGCCAGCACATTAAAATGGAGGGAAAAAAAAAAAAAAACAAGACTTTCAAGAGTTTTTGATTTCCCTAAAAACATCTCCGATGTCCTGATTTTCCACAGCTCAGAGGGGTCAGGGACTGTAACGTGGAGGAGTTAGGAAAGTGCAGACACTCCACTCAAAAACAGTTTCCTTCAGTTAAAAATAAACGCAGCGATTAAGGTGTGGCAGGACAGCCTGTGAGGGGATGGAACACCTTCCAGGGCTGCAAAGGGAGTCCTGTGAGGCAGCCTGCGGTCGGATCTTACGTTTTCCAGGCCAGGACTACTAGCAGCGTTACTTGTTGGGTCAAACGGCACAAACTCAGTTCTTCTTCTTCTGAGCCTTAGTTTCCTCGCCCAGGAAAAGCGATGAAACAGATGATCACAGCGTCCTCACGGGTCCCTTGCCGGTGTGAAATTCTACCATTCTAAGATGATAGCTGTGCCTGCTGTCAGCTTTCTCAGGCTTCCACCCGAACAACAGATGAAAACCTGAAGATCTCGTCAGAAAGGAGAGAAAACTACGGAGCTGAAGGATAAACATGAAATGGTACAGGACAGACCCATTTCATAGAGAGGAGCCTTGGGAGTCTGGCAGGAGGTAAGGGGAGGATAAACACAGGGATCAAGGTTTGGAGGCAGCCAGGCAAGGACGGCTCTGCTACAGGAAGCTAAAAACCTATTCCTGGGCAACGCCCCGGGACTGCAGCTCTCAAAACAAGCTGCGTCCAAATCATCTGGAGCTCATACCGAAATGCAGTTTCCCAGGCTCCACCCACAGTAATTCTAATTCAGTATATTTGGGGTGAAGGGAAGGAATCTGCATTTTAAAAGCACCCCAATGTGGTCATGATGCAGGTTGTGGAGCAGCTCAGGCCAAGCAGCGATGAGAAAACTGAAGAGGAACCACTGTTATGGGGGCTTCACCACCCCACCCAAGGGGACAAGGACCGGCGTGTCCAACAGCTGCTGGGGGGTGGTTCTGACAGGCTTTTCTTCCAGTGCTTGCTCCAAACGCCCCCAGAGTCAGCCCTGATGCCTTTCCTCCCCTCCCACCCCACCCCTGATTCATCAGTAAATCCTCCAGCTTTGCCCTTAGAACAACACAGCCAACAACCAGAGTTTCTCCGTCTCCACCTCCACCACCCTGATCTGGACCACCATCATTACAGCCACCTCCTCAATATCCTCCCTACACCCGCCCTTGCCCCACATGGCCAGGGCATCCTTCATAAAAAGAAGTCAGGTCACCCTGCTGTACTGCTTAAAGCCCCACCTCCCCTGTCCCTCAGAGGAAGAGTCTGCTGTGGCCTTCTGCCCCCAGCTCCCCCCACCATGACCCAGCAGGCCTCATGCCCTGGTGACCTTCCCTCCTGCTCACTCCATATCCTACACATTCTCCTGCGCTTGCTGGTCCCTCTGCTCAACCTCTCCTGCCGTGGATATCCACAGGGCACGCTCCCTCACCTCTTTACGTCTTGGCTCAGATGTCATCTCAGTGGGCTTTGCTTGGCACCTTCTGTAGAAGAGCCAATCCTACCCCAGGTACCCCTCTCCTAGTCAGTGGTTCTCTATGATGCTGTTTTACAGACCATCCTCTCCCTCCCCACAGAAGAATGACTCCCAGCCATGGGTGGCTGGCCCCCCAGGGGCCATGTGGCAAGGCCTGGAGAGATTCTGGTTGTCACAACAGTGGGACGGGATGCTTCTGGCCTCTAGTAGGTAGAGACCAAGGATGATGCTAAGCACCCTACAAAGCACAGGACCATCTCCCATAACAAGACATCACCTGGCCCCAAATGATGATAATGCCAAGACTGAGAAAACCTGCCAAGAACATGAGATTCATGGGATCAGAGAGTTTTGTCTGTTTCATCCACTGCTGTGTCCCCACTGCTCACAAGAGCACTGTGAACATAGTGCCCACTCAGTAAATTTTGTCCAAAGATGTGAAAAAACAGATGACTGGGTCCTTCCCACAAAGCCTGGAGAACTTCTGAGCCACATTCATGTCTCCATCCTCTGATACAGGATGGGCTTGGTGAAAGATTCCTGGGGCTTCGTGGAACCACTTGGATTGTTGTTAATTGTTTAGTCGCTCAGTCATGTCCGACTCTTTGTGACCCCATGGACTGCAGCACACACAGGTTTCCCTTCCCTCCACTATCTCCTAGAGTTCACTCAAGGTCATTGAGTCAGTGATGCTATCCAACCATCGCATCTTCTGCCACCCTCTTCTCTTTTTGCCTTCAGTCTTTCCCAGCATCACGGTCTTTTCCAAAGAGTCAGTTCCTCGCATCATGTGGCCAAAGTATTAAAGCTTCAGCTTCAGCATCAGTCCTTCCAATGAATATTCAGGGTTGATTTCCTGTAGGATTGATTGGTTTGATCTCCTTGCAGTCCAAGAGACTCTCAAGAGTCTTCTCCAGCACCACAATTTGAAAGCATCAATTTTTCAGTGCTCAGGCTTCTTTGGTCCAACTCTCACATCCATACATGACTACTGGAAAAACCATAGCTTTTACTAGACGGACCTGTGTCAGCAAAGTGATGTCTCTGTTTTTTAAAATGCTGTCTAGGTTTGTCATAGCTTTCCTTCCAAGCAGCAAGTGTCTTTTAATTTCATGGCTGCAGTCATCATCCGCAGTGATTCTGGAGCCCAAGAAAAGTCTCTGTCCTCAGATGCAGAATGGACTTGGTGAAAGATTCCAGGGCTCCATGGAACCACCTGGATTGAGCCCTTCTGTTCCCAGGAAACCACAAGGGAGGGCACACATCTGAGATGTGCAGCAAAGGCTTGCTCTGCATCATAAGAGCACGCACCATGTGCCTTGTGATATTCCTGTTGGAAATAAGAAAGGGTCCACACCTCACTTATGAACGTTGAAGATGAGTTGCCTCATCACTGGTCCACAAAGGAGAAAACACTCTCAGCTGATCTCTGACTCTTAGAGTTCTGGATTCATGGTCTTATTTTCTTAAAGGCCTCCAAGATATTTAAACGTATGATACATGGAATGCTTTTAAGATGCAACATTAGTCTGCCCACGGGGGGCTAACCTGGCCTGACCGGTGGTTAGGCACTCAGAATGGTCAACTGGCTGACATTTACTGAAGGCCTGCCAGGAAGCAGGGACTATTCTAAGGACGTGACATGTGCTAACCCACACTGAAACCTCATGACAGTGACTTTATCCTCATTTTATTTTTTAAACTTAATTTCTTTTTAACTGGAGGATAATTGCTTTAAAACATTGTGTTGGTTACTGCCATACATCAGAGTGAACCACCCATAGGTATACACATGCCCCCTCCCTCCTGAACCTTCCTCCCACCCTCCCACCCCACCCCAGCCCTCTAGGTTGTCACAGAGCACCAGGAGCTCAAACCTGGTGCCCTCTATCCCCATTTTAGAGATGACAAAGTGGAGGTTCAAGGCACACAGCAAGGAAGGATTCAAGTCAGAATCAGAAACCAAACTTGAGGGACTCTCCCATGGTCTAGTAGCTAAGACTCTGCACTCCCAGGGTGCAAGGGGCCGGTTGGATCCCTGGTTAGGGAACTAGGTCCCACATGCCACAACTAAAGCTCACGCACACCATGCAGCAAAGACCTAGAGCAGCCAAATAAATGAATATTTTCTTTAAAAAGAGAAAAATAAACCAGACCTGGCTCAAACCAATCAGGTGCTACATGTAACCGGTCTGTATATGATACTTTGGATTAGAAGGAAAAAGCAGATAGAGGAGCAGCCTTGGGAGGCTCTGATGCCTGGTCACGTGTTGGGTGGGTCAGGAGGACACACCCAGGAGCCTCATGGGGTGTCGCATTTCCATACCCTACAAAGTACTCCTCTGAATGTCACCGCATGGTGGTGCTAGGAAAAGGCCAATAAAGTTTAAGCGAAGTGAAGTGAAAGTCACTCAGTCACGTACAACTCTTCTATACAGTCCATGGAATTCTCCAGGCCAGAATACTGGAGGGGGGAGCCTTTCCCTTCTCCAGGAGATCTTCCCAACCCAGGGATCGAACCCAGGTCTCCCACATTGCAGGCGGATCCTTTACCAGCTGAGTCACAAACACCAGTCCTAATGTGGAAATTCTCCCTTAATTGCCAAGCTGCATCACTCTGGGTTTTTAATCTTTATGATATCTGAAATATGACTGACATTATGTCCTATTCTTTTATTAGGATCCTCTTATGTAGGAGACAGGACAGGAAGAACCTCAAACAGAAAGAACTGCATCAAGAAAGGAAGAGGGGGAAAAAAAATCCTTGTTTCTCATCCCCACCCAAAGTGAAATTGTTAGTTGCTCAGTCATGTCCCACTCTTTATGACTCCATGGACTGTAGCCCACTAGGCTCCTCTGACCATGGGGCTCTCAAGGCAAGAATCCTGCAGTGGGTTGCCATGTCTTCCAGGGGATCTTCCCGACCCAGGGATCAATCCCCATCTCCTGCATTTCAGGTGGATTCTTTACTGTCTGAGCCACCAGGGAAGCTCCATCCACAATGCCCCAAATAAAGACCATATAGAGAGACCACAAGGAAGGGAAAAAGAAGAGTCAGCAAATGTCTGACACGCTCCTGCTGAGAGGCTGAGAGAAATGGCTTTGGAGTCATACATGTTCCTGATCCCACCATTTCCCTGACTTTGGGCATTTTATTTCATCCCTCTAAGCCTCAGTTTCCTTATCCGTGAAATGGGGACAATAAAGTACCTACTTCACAGAGCTGTTCTGAGTTTCCAGTGAGATGATGAACTCAAGTTCCTAGCACAAAGACCAAAATATAGAGTGCTCAGAAGGAACATTAACTTTATCATTACTCCTTACCAAAAGTTTCTGAAAAGAATATCATTCCTTCCATTTTACAGAGAAGTAATCAGATAATCAGCTGATGTTGGGACCTGCCCTCGGTGAAACATAGGCAGAACCAGGTTTCAAATGTGTCTGTTTTCAAAGCCCATGCACTTACCTCCAAGGACACCCGCCTCACGCACACTGGGGCAGTCAACCCCTAAGAGACAGTCTACCTTCCCCGACTAATGCCTCGAGTCAGGAGAGAAGTTTCAAGCCTTCACGAGAACATATGAAGAAGAGGTGCCGTGACTTCCCAACCCAGTCGTTTGGCATGATGAGTGAAAAAAAATCAAACATTTTAAGTATTGACATCAAAACATGAGTTCTTCTATACTCAACATCCTGTAATAAACCATAATGGAAAAGAATATGAAAAAGAATGCATTATCCTGGAGGAGGAAATGGCAGTCTATTCCAGTAGTTTTGCCTGGAGAATCCTATGGACAGAGGAGCCTGGCATGCTACAGTCCATGGGTTCGCAAAGAGTCAGACGTGACTGAGTGACTGAGTGACTGAGCACACACACACATATATACACATTTGCATGTAAAATTGAGTCACTTTGGTGGTACAGCAACAATTAACCCAACACTGTAATTCAACTATACTTCAACAAAAAATAAATTTAAGAAGACATGAGTTCTTCAGGCCGTCACTGAACAAAGTTGAGGCACAGGGAGAGTCTGATCAGAGAGAAAGCACAGGAGAGGAGAAACCCACACAGACACTGGGCAGAGAAAGGAATGCAGGAAGTCCTGGAATTTATCCAAACGCTGCCAGCCCACTACCGATGATAAAAACTGATAAAGTGGCAACTCTGCCCCAGGCCTGCGTCACTGTGTACCGAAGTGCCAGGTGGTCACTCCCACGACCTTCACTCTGCTACCCATCCCATCTCCACCAACACTGACAATGAATTTACCGACAAAACACAGCGATGATAAGTGGTGGAGGGGCGATGATGGTGGCTTCAGTGGTGACTTCACTTAGATGTACACGTAGCCCTTCCAAGCAGAAGGTTCTTTTTCTGTTAATCCGCATGTCCCACTGCTACGGTTTGAGTTGGTGTCTCCTCCATCTATAGATACAGAAAGTAGCCCCATTCCTTATAGAAAGCCTAGTATTGAAGACCTGACTCCCCACCACCTCACTGTGGGACTCTGGATGCCTCATGTTCCCGTCTATAAAGCGGAGACTATACTGTGACCTGGGCTTCCCTGGTGGTCCAGCAAGTAAAGAATCTGCTTGCAGTGCAGGAGACGAGGGTTCAATCCCTGGGTCGGGAAGATCCCCTGGAGGAGGGCATGGCAACCCACTCCAGTATTCTTGCCTGAAAAATCCCACGGACAGAGGAGCCTGGAGGGCTACAGTCCATAGTGTCGCAAAGAATCAGACAAGACTGAAGCGATTTAGCACGCATGCATAGTGCTACCTACTTCATGGGGTGGTCATAAAGATTAGATGAGTTGGTACTTGTAATGCACTTGGAAGAATGCTTGATGCCTCATAAAGATTCAGTATATGTTAGCTATCAACATGAGCATTTACTCTGACGTTAACTCACAACTGTTCCAAAGTGATGCAGTCCTGGGCCCACGCGTGCCCATCTGTCCCCCAGGCCATGGGGTCTGCGATGCAGCGAGATGACCCACCCTTCCTCTCCCAAGTGCAGGCTCCATCTGGTTTCCCGCAGGTGCTTGCAAGGCCTTTCTGTTTCATCCAAGCCGATCCATCTGGGGGCCTTTTTTTGGCATTTCCAGTCTCACTAATCACGAGGCTTACCGTCTAAGGCAAAAAACCCAATGTCTTTTGCTGGTTAAAGTGAAAGCGGGACCAGAAATCTGTTAAGAGTGTTTGGATGCCCAACGGTGAAGCCACTTCCTTCTGATGAATTGCGACACGCGGAAATCAATCCAGGTCACTTAGGAGAACAACCTGGTATTTGGGGTCCAGGTGAATCGCTGCTAATTTATTATGCTGCTAATTGATTAAATACACAGAAAGGGAGAGCGTCGATATGGAGTGTCTGTGGTAGATTGTCTCATGGCTCATTTTATGAGTGTCTCCCTGTCTACTGTGCAACAACAATGGAAAAAAAGAAAAACCCAACAGTTTCAAAGTACTCTAAAGCTATTCAAAAGGTTTCTCCTGATATTGAGTTTGATTTTTGTTTTATTCTTGTTCTTCTGAAATCTCTGGGAAACTGGACATATCAGGAAACCAGCCAGAGGCAAAATGTAATAACCAGAAGGAGAGAGTCAACCCGTATTGAACGCCATCTCCAAAATTTTTATTTTTAACCACTCCATGCCATCACGCACTTAACATTTGGCACCACCTTTAGCAAGTAGATAGCTTTGTGTTTGACCATGCATCTGTAGTCTATCTTCCTGGCGTGTGGAAGACAACTGGAGAGATGACAAAAGCCAGTCTAAACAGGCTCGCACGTCAACCTCAGTATGAAAAATGAGTGTGATCAGGAAGAGCAAGACCAGGCTTGGCTAGATCAAGAGTTCCACCCCCAGGAGCCTCACTGATGTTTCCTTTCCACATGGCACCAGCCTAAAGAGACTAGCTGTTGGAAAATATCTTAGAACAGCTTAGAGATGAGATTTCATAGGTTGTCATGAAGGAAAAGGAAGTGGGACCTCTAAATTCTGATGCAGAACAATTCATTCATACACATACACACACACACACGTACCACTTCTGCTTCTGAACCCCAGAATGCCATGGAGGCAGCTTAGCCAAGAACAGGAAGAGGCAGTTCTTGTTTGCTCTGTTTATTCGACCAGCCCATGTCATCTTTCTCACCCAGTATCTCTGTAAGGTTGCACCACAGTAAGGAAGCCCAGATGGTCTCCTTTTCCCAATATCACCAGTGCTTCCTGCTCCGGTGACAGGCAGAGCAATTGTTGGGTCTGGGTGACTGGAACCCTTTCAAGTGCTGTCCTTCGACCTGCAGGAGCCACAGAGCCAATCCACATAGGAAACTGGTTGCGGCTGCCAAGGTAGAGGTCTGATTCAGGGGCCTCTCACCAGCAGGACACCAGTCTCCAACTCTTTGTTTAAGAGGTGAGGTGACCACAATGATTGTGCATCAGCTAGAGAAGCAAGAATACTGGGGGGTAGCCCCAAAGTTTACCTTTGTAAAAAATGTATGGTTTTCACCTTATAACAAGTCTTCTTGGGGTTGTAAAAGATCACCTATTCTTTAGGTGACAGGCAGTCGGGACTGTACTTTTGCTCCCAGCAAACCCACAGGTGGCCTTGCATGACACAGAAAGGAGGGGATAAAGCCAACAGTAGAAGGATTCATTTCCTTAGCAAAGAGGGAGAAGTTAAAAGAGAAAGCCCACAATACTGAACAGAAATATTTGCCCACAGCCAGGAACAAATACAGGGTGGAGGGGAACAGGTGAGGGTGGCTAAAGGCACTCTAGACAGGGAGTCAGTGACAGACAGCACACACACATACACGTGCACACGCATGCACACACACAAACACACATCAAGTTACATTTATAAACGGTGGTAAGGGACAGAAAGCAGATCAGTGGTTGCCAGAGGCTGGGGATGGGGATGGGAAGCAGGAGGTGAGTGCTAATAGGTATGAAGATGTTGCAGAGTGGGGGAGGGGTGGAAATGTTCTAAAACTTACTGTGAAAATGGCTGCACAACTCAGTACACATCCTAGAAAGCACTGAATTGTACTCTTTAAATAGGTGAATTGTACAGAGTTTGGATTACAGCTCCAGAAAGATGCTATTCCAAAAACAAAAATCTATAGACTACAGAGGTGGGCACACCAGGAGCAAGGGTGCGTGGCCAGCAGGGCACTGGATCCGTTGTCTCGCACCCAGGATACAAAGGTGGGTTCCCCAGCCCTTGAAAGTTTGAGGGCCTTGTTATCCACCCCGAGAAAAGAGGATAGTGTTGCCAGCATGTCTGATTCTCTGATCCTTAAGAACAATTTCGCCTGAAGTTTTCTCTCCTCCCCCGTTTCTCTCCACTTCTTCTCCTCCCGACCCTGAAAAATTGCTCTGTACCTTTCGCGGGTTTCACAGACGCTCCTGGCACCAGAATCGACCATCACAGCCTTGATCTAATGCGTAAGCAAAGGTGACAAGACCAAGAGGTTCTTTCATTGAGTCCTGACCCTGGCAGTTCCAATATCTGGGGGAAAAGGCAGCCTTCACAGGCTCTTAAGTAAAATTGCTGGAGGCTCCGGTCTGACTTGACATATCACTGCAGATCCCCAATTACCACACTTTGCCACGGATGGTGTCCTTGGAAATAAAGTTGGATGGAACAGAAATAAATCTGTTCCATCAAATCTTTCTTTTTCCTGAATGATGAGAGGTCATTCTGACCTTGCCGCGAGCTCAGGAAGAACTCTGCCTTAGAGCTGGAGACGAAATTAGTGACGGGGATTTCAAAGCTTCTCACTCTGGAAATAAAAGACAGTCAATGAAAGATCATCTTTCCTGCACCCTCATAGCCACAGCACCATATTGGATGAGTGAATATATTAGCCAGTGAATAAACAAGTGACCAGGGGAATGAGGTCCTGGAAATAATAGTACAGGGTGGACTCAATAGATGTGATACACTGGGGGAAATATTCTCATCAATTCCAGGATCATAACTCGAACACACAAAATCCTAAGACCAAGATCCTCAAGTAATTTCTATTGAAATATATATGAAGGTAGAACAGATGACACTTCCATCCCAGAAGGGAGAGGACTGTCCATCAGAGAGGACCTGGGATCCTCCTAGAGAGGAGGCCCGGGAGCTTGTCGAGGGCGTATTATTGGTAATAGCCAGCACACAAAGGTCTAATGTGAAGATGGAATTGGAAACACATTCAAAAGCTTCCACTTTCGTCCTTTCCCTGGTGTCCTCCAGAGGCCTGACATTTGCATAATGGCTTCCTTTTGTACTTTTTCTTCCCAGCTAATTGAGTTAGAACACCTCTGTTAAATAGAACCGCTTCCAGAAATCTCTATCAGGCATGAAAAGAGGAAAATGTCTGTTTCTCACCATGTGGTCTTCAAAATATGGAAGTGAGAATCTGAGTTTTGACCACGGGCCACAGAGGAGGATGCTTATGATCTTTCAGAAACATTCATCCAAGCCCCTCCAACCCCATTCCCACCTCCACCCCCAGATATTAAGGATCAGGCAGCAAACTGCCTCCATCCATTTTCCTGCCCTTCCAGCCTTAAGAATGGTCACTGTTTTGTACTGGAAAGGGGACAGAACTGGTAGAAGGAATGTGGAAATTTACAGACCCCAAAATTATAATAAAACCTTGATGAAATTCCCAGTCTTTGCAGGAGCTTATGTCTCAGCATTATCCATTCTCATGTCATAGGGCTTTGTGAGTAGCCAACGAAATCCATTCTCTGCCAGAATGGCTCTGCTTTGCCTGCATGTGGCAGCAAGACCTGGGCAACCACATTGCCATTATAGACAGACCGTCAAGGAGGACTGGTTGGCGGTATGAAGTGCTCCCAAAGAGGACAAATACGGTTAAGGCTGGAGGGTGTCTGATGGGTCTGGCAGCATGGAACCCATGGGAATCTTGCCCAGAAATGTTCAGTGACAGTCCCAAGAGTAAACTTGCAGAAATAAAAGAAGACATTGAGTATAGGGCTTCCCTGGTGGCTCAGAAGAATCTGAAGAATTCCTCTGGTCTCAAGAATCTTCCTGCAATGTGGGAGATCCAGGTTCAATCCCTGGATCAGGAAGATCCCCTGGAGAAGGGAATAGCAACCCACTCCAGTATTCTTGCCTGAGAAATCCCATGGGCAAAGGAGCCTGATGAGCTGCAGTCCATGGGGTCACAAACAGTCAGATACAACTGAATGACTAACACTTGAGTAGGGACTACTTTTGAGATGTTTGAGGGGAAGAAAGGTCTTAGAGAGAATCAAGACAGAGGGTTAAAAATCAACATTCAGTCAATATTTATTGCATACTTACCAGGTACAGGCACTATGTTAGACTTTGTGGGAGGGAACTTAGGAGTCAAAAGTACACAAGAATCCAGGACCCTACAGTCCATAGAGGAATAAAACAAATGAATAGGTGATTGTAAATAGTGTAATAAGTACTATGGCAGCACACAGGAGAAACCCACCCCAAGTTGGGAGGTCATATAATGATTTGGACGAAGTGACATACTTCCTCCACATACTTCCTGGAGGAAGTAACATACATCTCTTGGAAAAGAGACCTATGAATTGAGAATTTAAGGATAAGTAAGAGTTAGCATTCAGATGCTTATATCTTTCCTTTTCTCCTTTGCTTTTCGCTTCTCTTCTTTTCACAGCTATTTGTAAGGCTTCCCCAGATAGCCATTTTGCTTTTTTGCATTTCTTTTCCATGGGTTCCAAAGAATAGCAAAAAGAGATAAGAAAGCCTTCCGCAGTGATCAATGCAAAGAAATAGAGGAAAACAACAGAATGGGAAAGACTAGAGATCTCTTCAAGAAAATTAGAGATACCAAGGGAATATTTCATGTAAAGATGGGCTCGATAAAGGACAGAAATGGTATGGACCTAACAGAAGCAGAAGATATTAAGAAGAGGTGGCAAGAATACACAGAAGAACTGTACAAAAAAGATCTTCACGACCCAGATAATCACGATGGTGTGATCACTGACCTAGAGCCAGACATCCTGGAATGTGAAGTCAAGTGGGCCTTAGAAAGCATCACTACAAACAAAGCTAGTGGAGGTGATGGAATTCCAGTTGAGCTATTTCAAATCCTGAAAGATGATGCTGTGAAAGTGTTGCACTCAATATGCCAGCAAATTTGGAAAACTCAGCAGTGGCCACAGGACTGGAAAAGGTCAGTTTTCATTCCAATCCCAAAGAAAGGCAATGCCAAAGAATGCTCAAACTACCGCACAATTGCACTCATCTCACATGCTAGTAAAGTCATGCTCAAAATTCTCCAAGCCAGGCTTCAGCGATATGTGAACCATCAACTTCCAGATGTTCAAGCTGGTTTTAGAAAAGGCAGAGGAACCAGAGATCAAATTGCCAACATCCGCTGGATCATGGAAAAAGCAAGAGAGTTCCAGAAAAACATCTATTTCTGCTTTATTGACTATGCCAAAGCCTTTGACTGTGTGGATCACAATAAACTGTGGAAAATTCTTCAAGAGATGGCAATACCAGACCCCCTGACCTGCCTCTTGAGAAACCTATATGCAGGTCAGGAAGCAACAGTTAGAACTGGACATGGAACAACAGACTGCTTCCAAATAGGAAAAGGAGTACGTCAAGTCTGTATATTGTCACCTTGCTTATTTAACTTCTATGCAGAGTACATCATGAGAAATGCTGGGCTGGAAGAAGCACAAGCTGGAATCAAGATGGCCAGGAGAAATATCAATAACCTCAGATATGCAGATGACACCACCCTTATGGCAGAAAGTAAAGAAGAACTAAAAAGCCTCTTGATGAAAGTGAAAGAGAGAGTGAAAAAGTTGGCCTAAAGCTCAACAGTCAGAAAACTAAGATCATGGCATCTGGTCCCATCACTTCATGGGAAATAGATGGGGGAACAGTGGAAACAGTGGCAGACTTTATTTTTGGGGGCTCCTAAATCACTGCAGATGGTGACGGCAGCCATGACATTAAAAGATGCTTACTCCTTGGAAGGAAAGTTATGACCAACCTAGATAGCATATTGAAAAGCAGAGACATTACTTTGCCAATAAAGGTCCGTCTAGTCAAAGCTATGGTTTTTCCAGTGGTCATGTATGGATGTGAGAGTTGGACTGTGAAGAAAGCTGAGTGCCAAAGAATTGATGCTTTTGAACTGTGGTGTTGGAGAAGATTCTTGAGAGTCCCTTGGACTGCAAGGAGATCCAGCCAGTCCATTCTAAAGGAGATCAGTCCTGGGTGTTCTTTGGAAGGAATGATGCTAAAGCTGAAACTCCAGTACTTTGGCCACCTCGTGTGAAGAGTTGACTCATTGGAAAAGACCCTGATGCTGGGAGGGATTGGGGGCAGGAAGAAAAGGGGATGACAGAGGATGAGATGGCTGGATGGCATCACCGACTTGATGCACATTTGTTTGAGTGAACTCCGGGAGTTGGTGGTGGACAGGGAGGCCTGGGTTGCAAAGAGTCGGACATGACTGAGCAACTGAACTGAACTGAACTGAAGAGTTAGCAGGCAAATTGTGCATCTGGAGGGGATACGAGAAGAGAGATTGTTAGACAGATGCAACAGTATATGCAAATACCCAGAAGAAAGAGAATGAATGTATTCATTTAAATAATAAATATTTATCATCTATTTACATAAGGACTGTTTTAAATGCTTGGAATAGAGCAGAGAACAAGACAGATAAGATTTCCAAATTCATTAGTCTTTCATTCTAGACAGGGAGAGGTAAGCAATAAACAAGCATGATCATCCAGACACAAATAGATCGGTTAAGAAAGGCACAAGGTGGGGGGAAGCGCTGAACAGAATGAGAGGACTTCAGGATGGTTGGAGTGCAACAAGCAAGGGAATTTAGGGTAAGATGTGAGCTGGGAGAGGCAGGCAGGGCTAGTTTATGCAGAGGCTTATCAGGGAACTGGACTTCATGCTAACAGCAATGTGCTCACGGCAACATGAGAGAGTGAATCCCCACTGAAGAGCTGCACAGTTGTGCAAGAGAGCATAGTGAGTAGCAAGAATGAAATTTGAGATCAAGGGGGAATTTTCCTTCTTAGGATGAGAAAGGCCACAGTTTATTTATATTCCAAGAGGGAAAAAAAAGTAGAAAACGGATAGAACAACTTTCAGAAGAAGCGAAGGCGGTAGAAGGGTTCCCCTTTTTGGGGGGCCACACCTTGCAGCCTGGGGGATCTTAATTCCTTGACTAGGGATCGAACCCATGCCCCCTGCATTGGGAGAGTGGAGTCTTAACCACCCAACTGTCAGGGAAGTCTCTGGAAGAGTCCCTTTAGAACAGAGGGTCTGATCAGGTTCAAAGAAGGAGGTGTAGACCACTCTCCCCAGTTTCAAATGACTATGCCCCAACCATGCTGGGACAGCTCAGTGTAGGTTTCATTTACCTGCAGAAATTCTGTGGCTTTGTTTTTCTTGTTCTAAGACTGCATAAATAAGTCTGTTTACTGATTTACAATCCCTCCAGCTGCCATATTCCAGATTTGGGGACCAGAGCCACACTAGATCACAAATGGAATGGCTTCTAAATCAAAGTTTACTATGGCTCTTAAGATGTACCTAGGCTCCCCTGATGGCTTAGCTAGTAAAGAATCCGCCTGTAATGTGGGAGACCTGGGTTCAATCCCTGGGTTGGGAAGACCCCCTGGAGAAGGGAAAGGCTATCCACTCCAGTATTCTGGCCAGGAGAATACCATGGACTGTATAGTCCAAAGAGTCGGACATAACTGAGTGACTTTCACTTAAGATGTACCTAATGGAGTTTATAAATCAAAAAATATACAGACTGTGCCTAAACGTCCCAGAACCAGAATAGGGACCAGAATGTTGTAAGCCTAACCAGTATGTCTTGGGCCTAGGTGTGCAAGCATCCTAGGCAGGTCCTGGGGCAGGGGGAGTGGGGGATGGATTGCGCATTAACAAATTCTCCATGTGTCTCTTTCATACACGGATAGGTGAGAACTCCTCTAGAAGTCTAACACCTTTTCATTCTCATTGCACACATGCTCAGTTGCTCAGTCGTGTCCGACCCTCTGTGATCCCATGGACTGTCGCCCGCCAGGCTCCTCTGTCCATGGGATTCTCCAGGCAAGAATACTGAAGTGGGTTGCCATTTCTTCCTCAAGGAGATCTTCCCAACCCAGGAATCGAACCTGCGTCTCCTGCATTGCAGACAGACTCTTCACCACTGAGCCACCAGGCATCCCTTCACTCTCATTACTACACTTCAAATGGAGTATAAATTATATGGCTTGATGTGAACTGGGGGCTTTTACCAGAGAGCAACAAAGGCTGACCCTTTCCACTCCAGGGAGGCCAACAGTCTTAGGGTCCCACCCCACACACTGCTGGGTGAGCCTAAGATGATGCAGGAACAAAGCCATGGGGCTTACCTAAGACCAAGGCCTTTCTAGATGGCCATGCTCATAATCTCTGGGACAAAGGAAGGGAGGGGGCTGATTCCACTTGGATTGGATACATTGTACCAGTCCCTTTGTAAAGACCTGAAGAGTTTCTCTGGTCGTAGGGTAGTTTACAAAAGCTATAGATCTTCAAATTGCATTTCTTAGAGCAAGAGTGTGTGATACCTCAGGGCCTTTTCACATGCCTCCTCATCTTTCTCCCCTACTTCACAGGCTGCCTCTTTCTCGTGCTTTGGTTATCAACTACAGGTGGACTTATTGGAGCATCCCACCCTGTCCTCCACCAAATTCACCCTCCCACTATTCCATATCACAGCACCCCACCTATTTATTTCTTTAAGGCACACAATGCATAACTCTTCATTGTTTTATTTGGTCACCTGTTTGTTATCTATCAATAAGCTCCATGAGGCTACACAAGGCCCATCCATCTTCCTTACCACTGTATGTCTTGTCTGTGAATTATAAAATGACAGCTACATAATAGAAACTCAAAAATCTTTTTGAAAATTTCAAAACTTCTGATAAATTTGGGAAATTCATGATTTAAGAAAGTTTAACAAGTTTCTTTCCTGTAAGAATCCTCAGGGACTTAAAATACTAACACAAGGGACATCCTTGGTGGTCCAGTGGCTAAGACTCTGTGCTCCCAGCACAGGGGACCTGGGTTCAATCCCTGGTCAGGGAACTAGATCCCATGTGCCTCCAGTAAGACCTAGCACAGCCAAAAAAAAAAAAACTAATATGAATTGTGTGTCAACAGAAATATAGTATGCAGTGTGTTTCAAACTCATTTGGCCACAGAACATTTTTTTTTTCATGGCATTTTTCCTTTGCTCAGAACATCTTGTGTGACTAATGTCCCATGTCCCGAGGAACAGTCTTTGGGAAACATGGCTTTTTAGGACTGTCAGCGTGTGCACACTTGAGCACTGAGGCTTGGAACGTAAACCCAGGAGGGGCAGGGCTGGCACCCTCTCCCAGTACCACCAGCCACCCCAGTAACTGTCTTCCTTCAAACACACAGGCAGCCAACCTGGAGAGCTGTCAGCTCCTACTTACCACCAAGCAGAAAATATTTTTTTAAGCTTTAGGGAAAAAAACGGAAAAAAAAAAAAGATAAATACTTTCCCATTCTCTGAACTAATGTCAAATGACCTGGAAACGTTGCCTCTGGGAGCTGAAGCCATAGAACAAAGTAGCATTTCATCTTCCTCGTCTGACAGCTCAATTTCAGCAGCTCCCGGGGAAGGTGGGTGAGCCTCCACCGCAGCCAGTCTCAAATGTCACCGTTTACACCGTGATCCCTTTGATAACTCTCTCTATAGACGGCAGGCTTGCGATTATTCCTCAGGCAAAGCAAACTCTGCATTAATACAACGAGGACCCTCTGCAGACTCTACCTACACACCCACAAGAGGCAAATGTGTTCTTTAACTAACATGTGTTCATTTTTCCCCGTATAAACTCTTAACACTCCGGCTTAGGAATAAATCATAACAGCAGGATAGAGGAAGGGGTTCTTTCCAAGAAAAACACTTGATGAAAAACTTCCCAACCTCAACCCTCACTTCAGAAGAGCTACAACTAGGTCCCTGCCTCTATAAGACTGAAAAGGTACAATGTTATAAAATCATTTTATTACAAAAACTTGAGATCTCTCCATGTATTTTATATAGGGCCCTCTTTCTCTAGTGCAAGTCTCAAGCCATGGGCATCGGCTTGCCTCGGCCACAACCAGCGTCTTAGAAACAGAAGGGGAATGAAGTTGGTTCAAGGGTAAGATTTCCATCTGCCCAGGGATCATATTGTGCATTTAGGGGGGCTTTATTCAACCCCATCTTCCATGTATTTCCACTGATCTGGGCTGATTTCATGCTTCTATGGGGTCACAAAGAGTCGGACACAACTGAGTGCCTACCACCACCACCACCGAGAGCTGGCTCAGTGTGGGAGTGAATACCTAGCGTATCCGTGAAGAGCTACCCTAGAGCCAGGGGTCCTACTGGCTTTTATTGGGGCCTTTCTCTTTTATGTGTTGGGCACATTGGTAATGAATACATACAGCAGGATCAGTAGCATGAAATCAGCCCAGATCAGAAGAAATACATATAAGACAGGGTTGAGGAAAGCCCCCCGCCCCAATGCACACTCTTACTGAACTACAAAACATGGTCTGCTCCAACCTATATTCTGAGGGATGATGTATCTTTACAGAGACATTTGAGGAGGGCATGGAAACCCACTCCAGTATTCTTGCCTGGAGAATCCCATGAACAGAGAAGCCTGGCGGGCTACGGTCCATAGGGTCGCACAGAGTCGGACATGACTGAAGCGACTGAACAACGCACAGAGAGACACTGAGGGGACCCTTCTGTACCCACTATTGTTTAGAGCAATAAAAGTATCAGATTCAAAGTATTTCTGGAGATTTATTTTTTCCTCATTTCCCATCATCCATCCATCCAGCATCCCGCATCTAAGCCCAGCATGATTCCACATACTCTTCTACCCAAGACTCATCTTCAAGCCATATCCCACTCCACAGGCTCCTGAAATTGTAAGCACAGACACACCATTTTACCAACAGAATCAGAAGGGAGTTGACTGGCCAGCAGGTGAAATCCCCTCTGCTGGACAGCATGTCACCAGTCAAGGCCAACCCCAGAAAGACCTATGTAACTATGCAACAAGCTCCAGAATTACAGTAAATTTCAAGGCCCCTTCCACTAATTCTATTCTGTCCATCGAATTGAAACCACCACAGCCACAGTGGGGAGATGGGGTGGGGGCGGGGGTGGCGGTGCAGCTGGGGAAGGGTGTGGAGAACTCCCCCACCACAGACCCAGGCAAGAGGGGCTCCTATCCTATGCCTGAACTTCAGAAAGCCCACACGTCACAACAACACAAAGTTGTATGTCAATTATCTCTCAATGAGAAAACAATAAACCTAAGAGTTTAAAGATGTACACCCCCCCACCAAAAAAAAAAAAAGTAATTTTACAAAAGAAATGTGAGTACTTCTATCTTCCAAGATTTGGTGGTCAGGCTGGCCCAGCACAACTTGGGACCATAAACATCCACTCTTAGGACTAACTCCGTTCAACATCCAGGGAACCTCATCTCTGTATCATATCCTCAAAACAGCCCTTGTTGAATTTTCAGGATGGTGAAGGAGAGTGCTCATCAGAGAAAGTCTCTCACCTTTGAGATGGAGTTAAAGCTCCAGAGGCAGCCGCTTGCCCCACACCAGAAGGGAAGCCACCCCCAAGTCTCAAGAGTTTGGAGGGGAAAGGGAGGCAAGGGTGGAAGAGAAGTGCCCAGTAAGGAAGGACCAGGGAGTGGGTATTTAGGAATATACTTTAACCTAGGATTGCTCACATAACTAATGGCTTAAATCAGCTCTCCTAGCTTTTAATATACAAGAGTTATGGTTTAGGGGCTTCCCAGGTGGCGCTAGTGGTAAAGAATCGGCCTATCAATGCAGGAGAGGTAAGAGACACAGGTTTCATCCCTGAGTCGGGAAGATCCCCCGGAGGAGGAAAGGGCAACCCACTCCAGTATCCCTGCCTGGGAAATCCCATGGACAGAGGAGCCTGGCGGGCTACAGTCTATAGGGTCGCAAAGAGTCAGACACGACTAAAGCAACTGAGCACGCCCTCTCGGCTTATGAACAACAAAACAAAAGGCAGGGGTCACAATTCAGTGTTCTTGAGTTCTCAAGGCTCAGTCCTACCCTACAGCCTTTTCCGTGTAACCTCGGTCTCTGGCACCAATGCTCCTTTCAAGTGCTCCTGCGCACAGCCCCTCTCTCCCTGTGGCACAGTCAGATCTGCAGTAACACTTGTTTTGAAAATGAATTTGTTCCAATGTGACTGATCCATTAGGGAACAATCTCAGCATAACACATATTTTGCATTTGCTTATGCATGATTTTGTCTGCAAGAGAAACACAAAGTGAATGCAGAAAGCTGTAACCAGCTGAACTGAGGCACTTATAAGGATGCAGAACACATGTATGTGCATACACACACACACACACACACACACACACACACACACACACTCAAACACATACCAGCCAGCTCAGTCCATTGCCTGTGTCAGGAGCCACACCCATCCACACCTGGGATCACTTCAGGCAACCGTGCCTCCACCAGCCTTGGCAACTCACAAACCACATTGCTTCTTCCAATGCCCACTTCCAACCCACAGGCCTTTTTCAAAGTAAAGTGTGATATTCATTGTAGTCTATGGGTACTCCTTATCCATTTAACACATATAAAACGGTGCTACTGTTTTTATTAGGTTTCCATCTTTTAAAATGTCTCACTGTTAACATTATTAAACTACATGCTCCGACACTGCTTTTTTCTTTTCCCCCAGACACAGTTTTACTGTGCGATTTTGTATATAGCACAGTGACTTTTAGGAGCACACATGTCATGGACGGCAGAACTGACTGTGTAATATTCCAGTTATCACATCACCATCTCCAAGCATCTTGCCAGCTAAGCCATCTCTACCAAAATGTTTCATAACCACTAAGTATAACTTTGTTTTAACAAGTAGAACCACCTACATGATATATTTCCTACACCTGTTAACTTTCCAAATTCTGATACAGTAAAATTTCCTTCTGATCAATATTACCTCTCTGACCTTAGTTACAGAGGTGACCACAAGCAAACCCAGTTCCCAGCAGAAAGGGCAGAGTTCACTCCAGAATGGTCAAACAGTCAAGCTCAGAGAATGTGACAATGAGACAGAGATGGGGCTCCTGGCTCTCCCAAACACTGACTACATTTCAATTCCTTCTCAACAGCTTCTCCATTTGCTTACAGCCACATCAGGGACAGCCCACCCAAGATGTGAAGACAGAGGAGGAAGCAAATGCGTTCAAATTAATCCTCAAATGCTGGGTTCCTCCAGGAGCCTCTTCCTCTTCAGAAGACGATCTACATAGCACTGCTTGGCAACCCGCATACAGATATTTCAGAATCCGTGTTAAATGAAGTCACCCTTCATTTAGTATCAGTAAGTGACAATCTTCACAAACAGCAAAGAGAAGATGTACAACGTGGAGGGTGTTTCATCTGGCAGAAACCCACTTGTGGGCCGCCCCCCCATCTTCTTCCTGGCTGATTCTCACTTGATCCCTGAGATCTCATCTGAGATCAGGTGAGAATCAGGTGTTTTCATTTATACACACACACACACACGATACCATCACCACATTCAAGACAGTGAAATACCCATCAGCTCATCCCACCCTGGGCAACCAGTGATCTGCTTTCTTCCCTACAGATTACTTTGCATTTTTCAAAATTCATATAAATGGGATCATATAGTAAGGAGTCTCTTTTATCTGGTATCTTTCACTCAGCACAAAGCTATTCAGACTCATCCACATCACTGCATGTATAAATAGTTCATTCCTTCATGCCTGTGCCACAAATGTTTCCACACCCGCCTTCTAATAGACATTTGGGCTGTTTCAAGGTTTCAGTGATTACAAATAAAATGGCCATGACCGTTCATGCAAATGTCTTTGGGTATATGCTTTCCTTTCTCAGAGTGGAATAGCTAGATCGCATGGTAAGTGTATGTTTAATTAAGAAACTGCCAAGCTGTCTTCCCAAGTGGTTACACCATTTTCCACCCCGACCAGCAGCATATGAGAATTCCAGTCTCTCCCAATACTTGTCAGAACTTGGTGTGGTCAGTGTTTTTAATTTTAGTCATTCTACTAGATGTGTAGTGATATCACATGGTGGCTTTAATTTGTATTTCCCTAAAAACCAATAAGGAGAAGGCAATGGCACCCAACTCTAGTACTCTTGCCTGGCAAATCCCATGGACGGAGGAGCCTGGTAGGCTGCAGTCCATGGGGTTGCAAAGAGTCAGACACGACTGAGTGACTTCACTTTCACTTTTCACTTTCACACATTGGAGAAGGAAATGGCAACCCACTCCAGTGTTCTTGCCTGGAGAATCCCAGGGATGGGGGAGCCTGGTGGGCTGCCGTCTATGGGGTTGCACAGAGTTGGACACGATTGAAGCGACTTAGCAGCAGCAATAACCGATAATGCTGAAAACCTTTTCATGTGATAATTTACCACGTATATCTAATTTGAAGTCTCTGTTGAAATATTTTATTGTTGTTTTATTACATGTTTTCTTTTCTTGAGTTGTGAGAGTTCTTCATAGATTCTGGATACAAGTTCTTTATCAGATATGCAATTTGCAAACATTTTCTCTGAGTTTATGGCTTGTCATTCTCTTAATGGTACTTTTCAAGAAAGCAGAGTTTTCAATCATAAATTAAATTTATTATTTTTATGAGTCAGACTTTTTTTGGTGTCACATGTATGAAATCTTTGCCTAATCAATGTCTAAGTCATATAGATTTTTCTCCTATAGTGTCTTCTAGAAGTTTATAGATTTAAGTTTTACACTGGGATGTAAAACACATTTTCAGTTAATTTTTGTATGTATTGCAAGCTATAGTTTGGAGTTGTTTGGTTGGCATATGGATGTCCAATTGTTCCAGCTTCTTTTGTTGAAAAGACTATTCTTTTTTTTATGATTCCACTGATCTAATTATCTATCTTGATGCCAGTATTCCACTGTTGATTACTATAGTTTTATAATAAACCCTAAAATCAGCTAATGGTAGCCCGCCAAGTCTGTTCTTTTTTTTTTCAGAGTTGTTTTAGCTATTCTGTCTTTCACTTTACATACAAATTTCAGAGTTAGCATGCCAATTTCTACCCCAGAATTCACAAAAATCCTCAAAACCTATTGAGATTGTGATTTGGATTCCATTCAATCTGCATATCAACTTGGGAGAAATGACACCTTAACAATATTTAGGTTTTTTGCTTTATAAACACCTGTCCATTTATTCAGGAAAAGGCAATGGCACCCTACTCCAGTACTCTTGCCTGGAAAATCCCATGGACAGAGGAGCCTGGTAGGCTGCAGTCCATGGGGTCGCTAAGAGTCGGACATGACTGAGCGACTTCACTTTCACTTTTCACTTTCATGCACTGGAGAAGGAAATGGCAACCCACTCCAGTGTTCTTGCCTGGAGAATCCCAGGGACGGGGCAGCCTGGTGGGCTGATGTCTATGGGGTCACACAGAGTCGGACACGACTGAAGTGACTTAGCAGTAGCAGCAGTCCATTTATTTAGATCTTCATTGATTTCTCTCATCATTTTTTATAGTTTTCAGTGTACAGATCCTGTATAAACTTAGTCAGATTTGTCAATAAGTATTCTATATTGTTTGATGCTATCATAGATGGTATTTTTTTAAATTGAGTTTCCAATTTTTCATTGCCAACATATAGAAATACAATTGCTTTTCATATAATGATCTTGTTTTTCTGCAATCTTGCTAAAACTAATGTATTTGTTCTGCTAGATTTTTTTGGTAAATCTCACTGAATTTTCTTCATAGATCAACATGTCATCTACAAATAAACACAGATTTATTTCTTCATTTCCAATCTTAATGTCTTTTATTTATTTCTATTATCTTACTACAGTGACTTATTCCACAATAGAATTGAAAGCAGAAATCCTTGACTCATTCCTGATCTTAGGAAGAAAGCGTTCAGTCTTTTCACTATTAAGTTAGCTGGGAATTTCTCATTAATGTCTTTTATCAGGTTGAAGAAATTCTCTTTCATTACTAATTTGTCAAGGATTTTTTAAAATCAGGAAAGTTCATGTTAGATTCTTGCAAATAATTTCTTCTGTGTCTATTGAAATGATCATATGTTTTAATGTTTTCTTTTTTGTTTTTTTAATTAATTTATTTTATTTATTTATTTATTTTAATTGGAGGCTAATTACAATATTGTAGTGGTTTTTGCCATACATTGACATGAATCAGCCATGGGTGTACATGTGTCCCCCATCCTGAACATCCCCCACCTCCCTCCCCATCCCATCCCTCTGGGTCATCCCAGTGCACCAGCCCTGAGCACCCTGTCTCATGCATCGAACCTGGACTGGCCATCTATTTCACATATGGTAATATACATGTTTCAATGTTATTCTCTCAAATCATCCCACCCTCACCTTCTCCCACAGAGTCCAAAAGTCTGGTCTTTATCTCTGTGTCTTTTTTTGCTGCCTCGCATATGGGGTCATCAATTACCATCTTTCTAAATTCCATATATATGAGTTAATATATTATATTGGTGTTTTCCATTTTGTTTCTTAACATGGTGAATTATATTGATTGATTTCTGCATGTTAAAACCAACCTGGCATAACCCAGCATACTCTAGCCACTTTTGGCTGTGATACATTATCCTCTTAATATATTGCTGGATTAGGTTTGCTAAAATTGTGTTTAAAATATTTTCATCTATATACATGAGGGACATTGGTCTGTAGTTTCCTTTTCTTGTATTTTATGTCAGGTTTTGGTATCCAGGTAATGCTGGCCTCATAAAATAAATTAGTAAATATTCTCTCTTTGATTTTTCTGAAGCAGTTTGTGTAGAATTGGTACTATTTCTTCCTATAATATTTGTTAGAATTTAATAGTAAAGCTAATTGTACCTGGAGTTTTCTCTGTGGGAAGATTCTTAACTACAAATTCAATTTTAAAAAATAGATAAACAATTAATCTGGTTATCTAGTTCTTCAGTGATCTTTGGCAGTTTGTGTTTTTCAAAGAATTTGTCCATTTCATCTGTGTTGTTGAACTTGCGTGCATAAAATTGTTCATAATATTTTCTGATTATTTTTAATAGCTAAAGAAACCATAGTATTGTCACCTCTCCTAATGCTGTTAATTGGGATTTTTTTGTCTTTCCCACTCTGGCTAGATATTTCTTAACTCACTGACCTTGTTAAAGAATCAGCTTTAGATTTAATTGAGTTTCTCTATAATTTTTCTGTTTTTCACTTCATTGATTTTACCTTGTGTGTATTAGTTGCTCAGTCGTGTCCAATTCTTTGCAATGCCACGGACCGTAGTCCACCAGGCTCTTAATGGAATTCTCCAGGAATGAATTCTCCAGGCAAGAATACCGGAGTGGGCTGTCATTCCCTTCTCCAGGAGATCTTCCCAACCCAGTAATTGAACCCAGGTCTCCCGCGCTGCAGGCGGATTCTTTGCCATCTGAGCCACCAGGGAAGATGATTTTACTTTGATGCTTATTATTTTCTTTCATCTGCTTACTTTGGGTTTAATTTGCTCTTCTCTTTCTAGTTTCTTAAGGTCGAATTTGAGACCTTTCTTCTTGCCAAATATAGGCATTTAGCGCTGCAAAATGCCTATATTAGAGTTATTTTAGAGTCTAAAATCTTAGAGATTTTCCAGAGATCCTTTCATTGTTGATTTCTAGTTTAATTCCATTGTGACCAAAGAACATACTTTGTGTAACTTGAATCCTTTTAAATCTACTGAGATGGGCTTTATGGCTCTGAACATAATCTATTTCATTAAATGTAATGTGTGTTCTTGAAAAGGATGTATATTCTGTTGTTGCTAGGTAAAAGTCAATTTAATCAAGTTGGTTGGTTATGTTGTTCAGGTCTTTTATATCCTTACTGATTTTCTCTCTACTCTTTGTATTAATTGTTGTGAGAGGCGTATTGACATATCCTCCTATAATTACAGATTTGACTATCTCTTGATATTCTATCAGCTTTAGTCCATGTCCCCTTATACTTATATCAGTTTTGCATCATGCATTTTAATCTCTGTTATTTGGTACACAAAAATTTAATATTGTTATGTCCTGATGAAATGACCCCATCATTATTTTTAAAAAAAGCCTTTTTCATACCTGATAATAATGAACACTTTGAAATCTATTTTGTCTGAGATGGTTGGATGGCATCAGCCACTCAATGGACATGAGTCTGAGCAAGCTCCAGGAGATGGTGAAGGACAGGGAAGCCTGGCGTGCTGCAGTCCATGGTGTCGCAAAGAGTTGGATATGACTGAGTGATTGAACAACAACAATATAATCCCTTTGGCTTTTGGGGGGCATTATTGTTAGCATTCTGTATCTTTTTCTATCCTTTTCCTTTAATTCTATTTGTATCTTAATATTCAAAGTAAGTTTCTTATAAATGCATGTAGTTCAGTCTTAAACTAATAATCTAATAATCTCCGCCTTTTAAGTGGGGGTGGTTTTAATCATTTCCATTTATTGTGATTATTTTGTTATGTGTTATGTGTTTACGTGTTATTTCTTGTCTATCAGCTTGTCAGTTGTTTTCTGCTTATTACATCTGTTCTCTGTTCCTGTCCCTTTTTTTTTTATGGCTTTTTTTCTTACCTTCTTTTTCTGCCAAAAATACTTTGGATTGATTACTTTAAATGATTCCTTTTTATCTTCTTTGTTGGCCTATCCACTATAACTCTTTTATTTTTTTTTTTTTTAGGTAGTTGATTCCAGGTTTACAATATAGTCCTTTGATTTACCACAGTCTGCCATCAAGCGGCATTGTATCACTACTATCAGAGTCTTACACTGATGTACTTCCATTTCTCTCCGCCTAGCCCTTGGGTTATTGTTGTCATACATTATACTATTACATACATGACAATCACCACATCATGTTGTTATGTTTATTTAAATAATCATTATTTTAAGGTAACTCCTGTATTATCCATGTAATTACTATTTCTAATGTTTTTGCCTTCCTTTTTGTAGAGTCCCTATTTCCATCTGTGGTATCATTTTTCTTCTGCCTCAAGGACTCCCTACAATATCTTTTATAGGGTGGGTGTGCTAGTGATGAATCCTTTCAGCTTTCATATGAAAAAAAATGTATTTATTTTGTTTCATTTGAATAAGATTTTTTGCTAGGCATAAACTTTTATGTTGATAATTGATTTTTACAGGGAGGCCTGGCATGCTGCGATTCATGGGGTCGCAAAGAGTTGGACACGACTGAGTGACTGATCTGATCTGATCAGTATGTTAAATATTTTGTCACGCTATCCTTTTTTAACCTGCACTGTTTCTGATGAGAAATCTGCTGTCAACTTATCTTCAGTCCTTCGCAAGTGACCTGCCTTCTGGATGCTTTTAAATCTTTCTCCTTGTCTGTCTATCTCTTTCTCTGGATCTCAGTGCTTGATCATGCTGTGCCTTAGTGCAGTTTTCTTAATTTCTCTTATGCATGGTATTCATTGAGCTTATTTGAGGGGGTCTCTGAATTTATGATTTTCTCAAACTTGGGCCACTTCTCCAAATATGTCTTTCCTATCTCTCCATCCCTCTCATTCCTTTAGAGATTCCAATTACAGATATATTAAATTGCTTGAAGTTGTCCCAGAGATCACAGGTTCTATGCTCACTTTTTCCCCCCCATGATTATTCTTTTTTCTGTTTCATTTTGGATAATTTCTATTACTACTTTATTATGGTCAGTGATCTTGTGTCTGTGGGTGTGGGTGCAATGTCAAATCTGTTATTGATGACATTCAGTGCATTATGTCTTGGAGATTATAGGTTTCTATCTCTGGAGTTTTTATTTTGGTCTCTTATATGCCTTCCATGTTTCTCGTTAAACTTTTTAAACTTGTCCTTATCTGCTGCTTCTAACATCTGTATAAGTTCTGTACTGGTTTCAGTTGATTGATTTCCCCCCTCATTTTACATTGTATTTTTAAGATTCTTATATATAATTCAGTTGGGCTGAACATCTTTGTATTCTTGAGCTTTGTTCTGAAATACAGTTAAGTTACTTGGAAATTGTTTGATCCCTTTAAGTCTTATTTTTAAGGTTTGTTAGATGAGACCAAAGCCATGTTTAATTTAGGGCTGACTAGTCCCACTGCTAAGACAGGAAACTTCTGAGTACTTCACTCAATGTCTCATGAATTCAGAGGTTTTCTACTCTGACTGGTAGAAACAGGCATTATTCTCAGCCATGGGTGACCACCAAGTACCATATCCCCTAATCCTTATGAACGACCCTGAAAGTAATTTTCAGCTGCTGGATTATGTTTCCTGGAATGGGTCACCGAGTCTTCTGGGACCCTGCCTTATCATCGATTAACATGGATGGTCAAGTATCAAATCAAAGAACCTACAAAGAAATAAAGCATAACTGTGGCCTGCTGCTGCTGCTGCTGCTAAGTCACTTCAGTCGTGTCCGACTCTGTGCGACCCCATAGACGTAACTGTGGCCTACTTACTCAAAAACTCATGAAGCTAGTATTTTAAACGGACAGTTTTGGCTCTCTTTGATAGAAAATCAACATTTATAAAATACCGGCAGAAGTGTTAGGTGGTCTTTTTGTCCACTCAAAATCTGTTCTTTCATTGTTTTCCTTGACTGAGATGTAAGGTGGTTATATTCAGTAAAATCAATATACAAGTTATTAAGTTGAGATGACTACAAGCATTTCACAGATGGTATGGAAGGGGAGGTGGAATTAAGCTATATAGAGTCAATTACTCTTGACAGACATTCCACATTCTATACCTAAGAGTTATCATTATGTCCGTAAATTTGGAATAAAGCCAACCCCTGAGAGACTATTTTCTTTAGGTAATCTGAATAAAGTCAGTATACACTGAAGGCAATAGAACAGTGGTGTTTTTCAAAAGGTTCCTGATCTGAACAATAATACTTGCCACAGAGTAAACAAGAGAGAGGTCATCAAGTCTATCTCTTCAATTATGATTTCAACTAAAATAGAACTCTTTATTCAAATAGCTTTTCAAACAAAATACATAATTAGAGCAAGATATAAAAATACATAAATACCTAAGTAAAATGAGATGTGTCATTCTCAGAGTCACTGCTTCTCATCTGAAGTATATGTGTCACCTAGGGATCACCTAGGGATCTTGTTAAAAATACAGATTCAGAGTCAGTAGGAGCAGGATCGGTTTGCAGTTCTGCATTCTAACAAGTTCTGCATTCTATCCAGGCCATACGGATGCTGCTGGTCCACAGAGCATTTTAGCAGCGAGACTAAAATTTTCAGAATCCATGACATTAGCCCCAGAGATTCTTATACATCTAAAATCAAGCCCAGATCTCTGGATTTCTAACAAATGCTTCAGATGGTTCTGATACAGATGGTCTCATGAGCCACAATTAGAGAAATGCAACCCTCGTACAATTACCAGATTTCCCAGGTTTTACTGAAGCATTCCTTTCAACTTCAACCAGATGTCTCCAGAGAGAAATGTGCAATACTCCTCAAATCTACTTTTGGAACACTAAGAGTAAACCAGTGTGCTACACACCAAACCAAGGGGCAAATACATAAAGGCGTGGTCAAAGAGGTAGGGGAAATTTTGGCTACTTATTCCCACTCTTGATGTCAAAATACACATCATCTCCAAAAATTTTTGTAATATTAATAAAAGTGGTTCAACTTACTTATGTTATTTTTTTTTCCAAAATTTTTTGAACATGGAACTTTCCACCTCCCTTCTCCTATATATTTGGCTTAATAGCCTGCAGGCTAAAGTCAATAGTTTGGAGAACTCTGTGCTCCAGGGCATAAACAAACTGATATTTTACAGTGTCAAATGGTGTCTAAGAGCACCTTCAGTTTTTTTTTTTTTTTTTAAGGCTTCTGCTTCCTCTGTTTTCCTGTTTGGCACTCTTGTTTTTGACATCTTCATCCTTACCTGCATCTTTACTTTAGAAAAACAACTGCCCTCCAGTCAAGAAGACTGGGAGAAAGCAGAACAAAGAACAAATCTGTGAAGTAATGTAACACTCTGTTCTTGGTTAAGTGCTCAAATGTACTTCTTATAGTCAAAAATAATTCTACCCTTTTAAAGTCAAAATCCTCCTTTAAATACACATAAAAATGCTTATTTGCCTCTTGCAATGCTAACTTCATAAATTCCCTTGTGATCAAAATGAACTAAGTCTTTTAAAAATTTCCACATCACTTTTGCAATTATAAATACAAGTTGCAAGATCATAATGCTTAAAAAGTATATCTAAGCAGAATTCAAGTTTTGGTTTTAGGTTCTTTTTCATTGCCCAACATAAGAACATAATCTGGAGTGGAAAAATGAAAAAATTTCTTGTAATCTCCTCATACTTGTGAATCAATGGTTTCTATCTCTTTCTCAGAACTAGATTTTAAAACAAATAATCAGGGATATAAAGTTATTCCTCTACATTCTCCTTGGAGATGAAGCACTTTGCAGCATCCCCAGGGCCTCCCCCTAGACCTATTTTCTCCCATCATTTCCTGCTATTCCTGAACCACAGTGGTGTCTTAGAATTATGAGCCCCTAGGCAGGAAGAAGCAAGGACGAAAAGAGCTATTTTGTGTAACCCCTGGTGCATTTAACAGATCAACATGCATCTCCCAATCTCTTCTTCAAGAGCCCTCAGAAAGTCACTTATGTGTGAAAGATGTGGTAGCAACACTTCATAGAGTTTGTTCCACTGAATTCTCTTCCAACAGTTAGTCTTGATGTAGGTGTTTTCATCATCAGTTCAGTTCAGTTGCTCAGTCGTGTCTGACTCTTTGCAACTCCATGGACTACAGCACGCCAGGCCTCCCTGTCCATCACCAACTCCCGGAGCTTACTCAAACTCATGTCCATTGAGTCAGTGATACCATCCAACCATCTCATCCTCTGTCATCCCCTTCTCCTCCTGCCTTCAATCTTTCCCAGCATCAGGGTCTTTTCCAATGAGTTAGTTCTTCACATCAGATGGCCAAAGTATTGGAGTTTCAGCTTCAGCATCAGTCCTTACAATGAATATTCAGGACTGATTTCCTTTAGGATTGACTGGTTTGATCTCCTTGCTGTCCAAGGGACTCTTAAGAGTCTTCTCCAACACCACTGATCAAAAGCATCACTTCTTCGGTGCTCAGTTTTCTTTACAGTCCAACTCTCACATCCATATATGACTACTGGAAAAGCCATAGCTTTGACCAGACAGACCTTTGTTGTCAAAGTAATGTCTCTCCTTTTTAATATGTTGTCTAGGTTGGTCATAACTTTTCTTCTAAGGAGCAAGCATCTTTTAATTTCATGGCTGTAGCCACTAACTACAGTGATTTTGGAGCTCCCCCCAAAATAAAGTCTTTCACTGTTTCCACTGTTTCCCCATCTATTTGCCATTAAGTTATGGGACCAGATGCCATGATCTTAGTTTTCTGAATGTTGAGCTTTAAGGCAGTTTTTTCACTCTCCTCTTTCACTTTCATCAAGAGGCTCTTTAGTTCTTCTTCACTTTCTGTCATAAGGGTGGTGTCATCTGCATATCTGAGGTTATTGATATTTCTCCTGGCAATGTTGATTCTAGCTTGTACTTCATCATACCCATTTACATATGAGAAAACCAAGGCACAAAGAGGTTAGTTAACTTGTTCAATAAATTGTTCAAAGTCAAGTAGACAAGCTAGAATTTGAATCCATAGCTATCTAACAAGTTCAGGCTCTCAGCCTCTATGCTTCATGCCTTCACCCCCTTTTCCAAAGGTACAGACTATCTGATTATCAGTGTCTCCATAAATGACCATGCCCCAGCTTTGTGTTTCCAGAGCCCAGGCTGGTGTGCCACCAAAAATATGGAGAGGGAGAGGTTCTTGGTATCTCTGTGACTTTTACCTTGACCTGATTATCTGAGGATTACAGCTTTCAGTGAGTGTAGAAAAACTGTAAGAATCTTAGGCAGAATGACTCCTCAGTGACATCCACATACTAGTCTCCAGAACCTATGAATATGTTATTCTATATAGCAAAATACTTTACTTTGTTATTCTTTATAGCAAAAGACATTACTTTCCAACTAAGGTCCATCTAGTCAAGGTTATCGTTTTTCCAGTAGTCATGTATGGATGTGAGAGTTGGACTATAAAGAAAGCTGAGCGCTGAAGAATTGATGCTTTTGAACTGTGGTGTTGGAGAAGACTCTTGAGAGTCCCTTGGACTGCAAGGACATCCAACCAGTCCATCCTAAAGGAAATCAGTCCTGAATATTCATTGTAAGGACTGATGCTGAAGCTGAAACTCCAGTACTTTGGCTACCTGATGTGAAGAGCTGACTCATTGGAAAAGACCCTGATGCTGGGAAAGACTGAAGGTGGGAGGAGAAGGGGACGACAAAGGATGAGACAGTTGGATGGCATCACCAACTCAATGGACATGAGTTTAAGTAAGCTCTCGGAGTTGGTGATGGACAGGGAGGCCTGGCATGCTGCAGCCCATGAAGTCACAAAGAGTCAGACATGACTGAGAGACTGAACTGATATAGCAAAATCATGTTTGCATATGTGATTAAAAGCATGGACCTTGAGATAAGGAGATTAGCCTAGATTATCCAGATCAGCTCAACCTAATCACATGAGTCCATAAAAGCAAAGAACATCTTTCCCAGCTGAGTTAGGAAAGAGTTAGAAAGATGGGACATGAGAAGGACTCAGTCTAGCATTGTTGGCTTGAAGATGGAGGGAGGAGGACACAGGTGGGTCAAGGAAAACAATGGCTTTAGAGGCTGGGAACAACCTCAGTTTATAGCGAGAAAGTAGGGCCCTCAATCCTGTAACCACAAAGAACTGAACTCTGCCAACAACTCGAATGAGCAAGGAAACAGATTCCTCCCTAGAGTAAGGAAGGAAGTCCTGCCAACACTGATTTCAACATAGTAAGACCCATGCCAGGCTTCTGACCTACAGAACCATAAGATCATAAAAGTGTTCTCTCTTTTAAGATAATAAGTTTGTTGTAATTTTTAAATGTATTTTTATTTTTAATTGGAGGATAATTGCTTTACAATGCTGTGTTGGCTTCATTTCCTCGAGCGGCAATAGACAATTAACACAGATTTTGGTACCTAGAAGTGAAGTGCTACCGTGTGTGCATGTGTGTAAGCAACTCAGTCATGTCTGACTCTTTTCAAACCCCCTGGACTATAGCCCACAAGTCTCCTCTCTCCATGGAATTTTTCGGGCAAGAATGCTGGAGGGGGTTGCCATTTCCTACTCCAGAGCATCTTCCTGACCGAAAGATAGAACCCGCATCTCCTGAGTCTCCTGCATGAGTAGGCAGATTCTTATCACTGAGCCACCTGGTAAGCCTGAAATGCACTCTGACAAATACCTTAAAATGCAGAAGGCGCTTTGGAGTTGAGCAATGGGTAGAGACTAGAAGAATTTTAAGGACAGAAGTAGTCTTGGTCACCTTGAAGAGTCTTAGCATTGATGAAAATATAAATGTCATGACTCTGCTGGTGAGACTCAGAAGGAAGTGAGAAGCATTATAGAAAAACCCAAATTGCCTTAGAGAACACTTAACTCAAGATGAACAGACTGTTGATAGAAATATGGGCATTAAGGATGCTGCCAGTGGGTCCACAGAAGGAAGGGAGAAACATGTTATAGAAAACTGGGGAGTAAGATGTTATACAGTGACAGAAAGTTTAGCAGTGTTTTCTGCACTTCAGTGGAGAGCAGAACTCATAAACAACCCTGGATATTTAAATATTTCCAAGCAAAAGGTTGAAGGTGCAACCTGGTTTTTTCTTGATGCTTATTGTAAAATATGAGAGGAGAGAAACAAATTGAGGGGAAAACTGATAAAGGAAAAAAAAAAAAGACTGAATGATCTGAGAATTTCTAGGCCTCCCCAGATGGCAAAAGATGCTAAAATTAAAAGAGTCACACTCAGGAAAGGGTGCTCTAGAGAAAATGCTAAGGGTGTGACTGTACTACATCTGATTAACTGAGCAGGAAGCTTAAAATTTCAGGTTTGAAAACTTAGTCAAAAAAGGCTCTTTGACTAATAAGGACCTACTGTTTAGCACAGGGAACTCTACTCACTACTCTGCAACGGCCTATACAGGAGAAGAATCTCAAAAGATATATGTTTATGTATATAAACATATGCATATGTCTACACACGGACATCACCAGATGGTCAACACCAAAATCAGATTGATTATATTCTTTGCAGCCAAAGATGGAGAAGCTCTACCCAGTCAGCAAAAACAAGACTGGGAACTGACTGTGGCTCAGATCATTAACTCCTTATTGCAAAATTCAGACTTAAGTTGAAGAAAGGTTCCGTTCAGTCGCTCAGTCATGTCTGACTCTTTGTGACCCCATGAATCGCAGCATGCCAGGCCTCCCTGTCCATCACCAACTCCCAGAGTTCACTCAGACTCATGTCCATCGAATCAGTGATGCCATCCAGCCATCTCATCCTCTGTCGTCCCCTTCTCCTCCTGCCCCCAATCCCTCCCAGCATCAGAGACTTTTCCAATGAGTCAGCTCTTTGCATGAGGTGGCCAAAGTACTGGAGTTTCAGCTTTAGCATCATTCCTTCCAAAGAAATCCCAGGGCTGATCTCCTTCACAATGGACTGGTTGGATCTCCTTGCTGTCCAAGGGACTCTCAAGAGTCTTCTTCAACACCACAGTTCAAAAGCATCAATTCTTTGGCGCTCAGCCTTTTTCACAGTCCAACTCTCACATCCATACATGACCACTGGAAAAACCATAGCCTTGACTAGACAGACCTTTGTTGGCAAAGTAATGTCTCTGCTTTTGAATATGCTATCTAGGTTGGTCATAACTTTTCTTCCAAGGAGTAAGCGTTTTTTAATTTCATGGCTGCAGTCACCATCTGCAGTGATTTTGGAGCCCCAAATAATAAAGTCTGACACTGTTTCCACTGTTTCCCCATCTATTTCCCATGAAGTGATGGGACCAGACGCCATGATCTTCATTTTCTGAATGTTGAGTTTTAAGCCAAGTTTTTCACTCTCCTCTTTCACCTTCATCAAGAGGCTTTTTAGTTCCTCTTCACTTTCTGCCACTCTACACATGGACATCACCAGATGGTCAACACTGAAATCAGATTGATTATATTCTTTGCAGCCAAAGATGGAGAAGCTCTATACAGTCAACAAAAACAAGACCAGGAGCTGACTGTGGCTCAGATCATGAACTCCTTATTGCCAAATGCAGACTTAAATTAAAGAAAGTAGGGAAAACCACTAGACCATTCAGATCATTCAGGTATGACCTAAATCAAATCCGTTACGATTATACAGTGGAAGTGAGAAATAGATTTAAGGGACTAGATCTGATAGAGTGCCTGATGAACTATGGACGGAGGTTCATGACACTGTACAGGAGACAGGGGTCAAGACTATCCCCAAGAAAAAGAAATGCAAAAAAAGCAAAATGGCTGTCTAAGGAGGCCTTACAAATAGCTGTGAGAAGAAGAGAAGGGAAAAGCAAAGGAAAAAATGAAAGATAAACCCATTTGAATGAAGAGCTCCCAAGACTACAAAGGAGAGATAAGAAAGCCTTCCTCAGTGATCAGTGCAAAGAAATTGAGGACATCAACAGAATGGGAAAGACCAGAGATCTCTTCAAGAAAATTAGAGATATCAAGGGAACATTTTATACAAAGAAGGGCTTAATAAAGGACAGAAATGGTATGGACCAAATAGAAGCAGAATGTTAGGTAGGTAGAATAGGGAAAAGGAGTCCAAAATGGCGGTGGCTAAAAGACAAGGAAGGTCAAAGGAAGGTCCGAGGACCAGAGTGAAGACCTCAGGCAGAACAAACAGCACTCCTGGCTAAGCCCAATTTGCATAGGGCAGGCCCAGGTGGAGGAAAAAACATATAAAAGGAGGAGGAAAAAACATATAAAAGGAGGAGTCAAAGCGCTTTCTCACAGACTCTCTCTCCTGCATGGGTGCACTCTTTTCTTTCTCTCTCTCTCTCACTCTCTCTCTCTCCTGCTATCTTCTAAATAAAATAGAGCTGTAACACTGATTTGCCTAAGAGCTGTAGCACGGTTTGTCCAAGACCCGAGAGCTGTGACACGCTGTGACACGCCGAGGGCTTTAATGTCCATCACTCCAAATCTTTGTTGTGACGAGACAAAGAACCAAGGAACATACACTTGCATGACAAGAAGATATTAAGAAGAGGTGGCAAGAATACACAGAAGAACTGTACAAAAAAGACCTTTATGATCCAGATAATCATGATGGTGTGATGACTCACCTAGAGCCAGACATCCGGGAATGAGAAGTCAAGTAGGCCTTAGGAAGCATCACTACAAACAAAGCTAGTGGAGGTGATGAAATTCCAGTTGAGCTATTCCAAATCCTAAAAGATGATGCTGTAAAAGTGCTGCACTCAATACGTCAGCAAATTTGGAAAACTCAGCAGTGGCCAAAGGACTGGAAAAGGTCAGTTTTCATTCCAATCCCCAAAAGGGCAATGCCAAAGAATGCTCAAACTACTGCACAATTACACTCATCTCACACACTAGTAATGTTCAAAATTCTCTAAGCCGGGCTTCAACAGTACATGAGCTGTGAACTTCCAGATGTTCAAGCTGGTTTTAGAAAAGGCAGAGGAACCAGAGATCAAATTGCCAACATCCGTTGGATCATCAAAAAAGCAAGAGAGTTCCAGAAAAACATCTATTTCTGCTTTATTGACTATGCCAAAGCCTTTGACTGTGTGGATCACAATAAACTGTGGAAAATTCTGAAAGAGATGGGAATACCAGACCACCTGACCTGCCTCTTGAGAAACCTATATGCAGGTCAGGAAGCAACAGTTAGAACTGGACATGGAACAACAGACTGGTTCCAAATAGGAAAAGGAGAATGTCAAGGCTGTATATTGTCACCCTGCTTATTTAACTTATATGCAAAGTACATCATGAGAAACACTGGGCTGGATGAAGCACAAGCTGGAATCAAGATTGCCAGGAGAAATATCAATAACCTCAGATATGCAGACAACACCATTCTTATGGCAGAAAGTGAAGAACTACAGAGAACCTCTTGATGAAAGTGAAAGAGGAGAGTGAAAAAGTTGCCTTGAAGCTCAACATTCAGAAAATTAAGGCCATGGCATCCGGTCCCATCACTTCATGGCAAATAGATGGGGAAACAGGGGAAACTGTAAACAGTGACAGACTTTATTTTTGGGGGCTCCAAAATCACTGCAGATGGTGATTATAGCCATGAAATTAAAAGACGCTCACTCCTCGGAAGGAAAGTTATGACCAACGTACGCAGCATATTAAAAAGCAGAGACATTTGCCAACAAAGGTCCATCTAGTCAAGTCTATGATTTTTCCAGTAGTCATGTATGGATGTGAGAGTTGGACTATAAAGAAAGCTGAGCGCTGAAGAACTGATGCTTTTGATCTGTGGTGTTGGAGAAGACTCTTGAGAGTCCCTTGGACTGCAAGGAGATCCAACCAGTCCATTCTAAAGGAAATCAGTCCTGAATATTCATTGTAAGGACTGATGTTGAAGATGAAACTCCAACACTTTGGCCACCTGATTTGAACTGCCACCTGCTGGGAAAGATTGCAAAGAAGGGGAAACAGAGGATGAGATCATTTGAAATGGACTCTGATGCTGATGGAAGATTGGTGTGCAGTCCATGAAAGAGAAGGGGAACTGAACAGAGGATGAGACTGATTGGTAAACTAACTACATGCCAGTATTTAAAAAAGGTTCAAGAGATCAGAGTGTGATTCCTAGGCCCTTCAGCTATCTCAATGGACATGAAAATTAAAGATTATCTCAGAAATTTGAACAAGTAAACTCTGGGAGTTCTTAAGTGATGGACAGGGAGGCCTGGTGACTGCAGTCCAATGGGGTTGCAAAAGAGGAAGTTGGACCTGGGCCCCTGGAAGGCATTGAGCTGCAAATAGGAGGACAGTCCCAGCCTCGTCAGACCATAAGTTGCCAAGAATTCCTGCAACTTTCCATTTTTCCCCTTTTTGGTAACTAGGTTCCTGCACTTCTTTTTGCACTTTCTTTTTATATTAATATTTATTTATTATGGCTACAGGCTCAGTTGTGGCAGATGGAAAGGAACTGTCCTCCAGGGTGGATCATAGTCATAGTTTCCCCATACTGAATTTGGATAATTTAGATGAGCTGATGAGATTTTGGACTCTGGGTTTATAAGTTGTCCAATATAGTAGCCACTAGCCACATAGGTGATTGACCATTTAAAATTGATTACTATTGTCTAGCATGACTGAGTAACTGGAGGTTTAATTTTATTTAATTTAAATCAATTGTATATGTCTAAGTAGCTGCACATGGCTATTGATTACCATATTGGTCAACACAGTTCCATAATTTACTTCTCTTCTGTCTCCCCCCAGTAGAATATAAACTGTATGAGAATAGCTATTTTTGTTTTTTTTTGCTTACTATGATTTCCCAAGCACATAGAACTGGCTCATAGTAAGGCCTCAATGAATATTCTGAGTGAATGAACGTTTATTCCACTATCCTGAACATTTGTCATTTTCAGTGGCCACAGAGCGTCTGCAGCCTCCTCCTTGTGTTTAAAAAATCCCTTCCTGGAAGGAGCAGGTGAGAGGAATTGAGAGAATAGCATGAATATATACAACGAAAGTGAAAGTCACTCAGTCGTGTTGACTCTCTGCGACCCCGTGGACTATACAGTTCATGGCATTCTCTAGGCCAGAATACAAGAGTGGGTAGCCTATCCCTTTTCCAGCAGATCTTCCTGGCCCAGGAATCGAACCAGGGTCTCCTGCCTTGCAGGCGGATTCTTTACCAACTGAGCTATGAGGGAAGCCCAATCGTGTGTAAATTAGATAGTTACTGGGAAGCTGCTGCGGGCTCCCCAGGTGGCACTAATGGTAAAGAACCCATCTGCCAGTGCAGGAGACATAAGAGATGCAGGTTGCATCCCTGGGTCGGGAAGATTCCCCTGGAGAGGGGCATGACAATCCACTCCAATACTCTTGCCTGGAGAACCCCATGGACATAGGAGCGTGGTAGGACATGTGACCCGGTAGGTCGCAAAGAGTTGGACGTGACTGAAGCAACCTAGCAAGCAAGCACAGGAAGCCACTGTACAGCTCAGGGAGCTCAGCTTGGTGCTCTGTGATGACACGGAGGGGTAGGGGTGGGGTGGGGGTGAAGGTGTGAGGGAGGTACAAGAGGGAAAGGGTATATGTATAGCTGATTCACATTTTTACATGGCAGAAACTAACACAGTTAAAGCAATTTAAAAAATAAAAATAAATGTGGTTTTTTAAAAATACCCTCTTACTGTGACTAGTTTAATGGTACGATTTTAGGTAATGACTCTGCTACAGGGCCTCTAACTATGTGGGCTCCTTGTCACCATCTCAGGAATTCCTGTTCTCCAAAATCACCCTGCATCCCTTTCCATCTCTTGCATCTAAGGGCTTTAATGAGAACCCCTACCCAGCTCACCTTGGGAGAAGGTTCTCAGCTCCACTTCCAAGCCACACCACAAACCAAATCACACACACCAACCGCCCAGGCCACATCATACTCGGTGAGCTAATCACTCTGATGGGTTCAGAATTTCCCCAGTAACCTTGAAACACATTCCGCACGGTCGTTTTACAAGGCCGATTAATCTAATTGATTTCCAGAATTAGGATCTTCGAGAACCCAGTTATTTTAAAATCAATCTTCATTAGGAGTTGATAATACCTCATCCATGCTGAGATGGCCACTGGGGCTCAGGAGGGATTTCAGCCAAGCCTCTGTTTGAAGTTGTCATGGAGGCTGCTCAGACTTTAAATGTTCTGTTCATCTCCAGTGCATGCACACACGCACACAAGCGTGCACACGCCACCAACAGAAAAATGTGTTTTCAAGCAAGGAGCCTCCCTCTGTCTACCTGCAGCAGCCCATCGTCTCCTCCGCAGCAAGATTATCCACACCGAAGGGTAACTCTCACCATTCCCATCACGAGTATTTATTATGGCACATTTCCTCTTGGAATTGGCTCAGCAGCTATCATAAACCCTATTAAAACATAACGCTTGTTTCTCAAAACATCAGTGTTCAATCTCTGTGATTCAGCTTAACATTTCAAACCTGAGGCTTGCGAGAGGGGCTCAGTGACTGTCTTCATGCACCAGTGCAAATCCACCAGCCCCTGGCCCCAGATAAGAAGGTTCACCTCGCTTCTAAACGCGTCTGCCTTCCTCTTTTGCCTCCTTCTCCTACTTGAGATGAAAAATATGGCTTCGCCTGCTCTGTTCACCTTTGCTGAACTTTTAGGAGCAAAACAAGAAAATTTCTGAAGCATGTGCATGTATGTGTGCTCAGTCGCTTCAGTCATGTCCAGTTCTTCACAACCCCATGGACTGTAACCTGCCAGGCTCCTCTGCCCATGGACTTCTCCAAGCAAGAATACTGGAGTGGGTTGCCATTTCCTTCTCCAGGGGATCTTCCTGACCCACGGTTTGAATCCGTGCCTCTTGTATTTTCTGTATTATCAGGTGGATTCTTTACCATAAGCACCACCTGGGAAGCCCAGAAGCTACTACACTTGAAGCTTTTTCCAGTGTGTTCTCTTATAAACTCATTGCAACACAAACTTTAAAAATAAAAGCGGGGGTGGATATAATTAATTATAATCATATAAATATTTAGCTAATCAGCCATCACTATGAAGACCTGGGAAGCATTTAAAAATACTGCATCCATGTCTCCCGGATCATCCATATCGAGGTCACCAGGTGAAAAAGGAAAGGGAAGAACCCACTCAGGGGCTGGGAATGCACTGCACAGACTTCACAACCCTGCCCACAGCTATCTCTGCCTGCTCCACCATCCATCACCCCAATTCACCCTGACCCAGGAAGGCCTGGATGAATTAGGATCCCTGGGCAGAGACATTGACAAAGCATCGACCTCAGGCCTGTATCTGAGCCAGCAAACTCAGAGCATGGTAGTGGAAAATGCAGATGACTGTTAGAATCTTAAAGGGAGAATTTTTATGTTGGCCACAATTCACCTGTTCATTCCTTTAACACACTCAGTACCTACGCTGAGCAGTGCCCTTCAGATCCACGCCCAAAAGCCCTGCTCCTCAAGCCTCAGGATGCATCTGACTTGCCTGGGGATCTTGTTGAAATGCAGCTTCTGATCAGTAAGCCTGGGACAGGGTTTGCAGTTCTGCATTTCTAACAAGCTCCCAAGTGAGCTGCTGAGTAGAAAGGCCTCAAGGAACTTACAATTGAGAATAGTGGTTCTTAACAAAGGGTAATTTTGTCCCCCAAGAATGTTTGGAATATTCAGAGACATCTCTGGTTGTCAGGACTGGACTAAGAGAGTGCTATATGCATACTAAGTTCAGTCATGTCTGACTCTTTGCAACCCTATGGACTGCAGCCCCCCAGGCTCCTCTGTCCCTGGGATTTTCCAGGCAAGAATACTGGAGTGGATTGCCATACCCTTCTCCATGGATCTTCCCAATCAAGGGATCAAACCCACATCTCTTATGTCTCCTGCATTAACAGGTGGCTTCTTTACCACTAGTACCACCCGGAAAGCCCAAGAGAGTGTTCAGTTCAGTTCAGTTGCTCAGTCGTGTCAGACTCTGCGACCCAACAGACTGCAGTACACCAGGTTTCCTTGTCCTTCACCAACTCCCAGAGCTTGCTCAGACTCATGTCCATTGAGTCCGTGATGTCTTCCAACCATGTCATCCTCTGTCGTCCCCTTCTCCTCCTGCCCTCAATCTTTCCCAGCATCTAGGTCTTTTCCAATGAGTCAGTTCTCCTCATCAGGTGGCCAAAGTATTGGAGCTTCAGCCTCAGCATCAGTCCTTCCAATGAATATTCAGGACTGATTTCCTTCAGGACTAACTGGTTGGATCCCCTTGCAGTCCAAGGGACTCTCAAGAGTCTTCTCCAACACCACAGTTCAAAGACATCAATTCTTCAATACTCAGCTTTTTTTATGGTCCAACTCTCACATCTATACATGACGATTGGAAAAACTATAGTTCTGACTATACAGACCTTTGTTGGCAAAGTAATGTCTCTGCTTTTGAATATGCTGTCTAGGTTTTTCATAGCTTTTTCTTCCAAGGAGCAAGTGTCTTTTAATTTTACAGCTGCAGTCACCATATGCAGTGATTTTGTAGCCCAAGAAAATGAAGTCTCTCACTGTTTCCATTGTTTCCCTATATATTTGCCATGAAGTGATGGGACCAGATGCCCTGATCTTAATTTTTTGAATGCTGAGTTTTAAGTCAGCTTTTTCACTCTCCTTTTTCACTTTCAACAAGAGGCTCTATAGTTTCTCTTCACTTTCTGCCATAAGGGTGGTGTCATCTGTATATCTGAGGTTATTGATATTTTTCCTGGCAATCTTGATTCTAGCTTGTGCTTCATCTAGCCCATCATTTGGCATGATGTACTCTGCATACAAGTTAAATAAGCCAGGTGACAATATACAACCTTGTTTATTCTTTCCCAGTTTGGAAGCAGTCCATTGTTCCATGTCTGGTTCTAACTGCTGCTTCTTGACTTACATACAGATTTCACAGGAGACAGATAAGGTTGTCTGGTATTCCCATCTCTTTAAGAATTTTCCACATTGTGTTGTGATCCACACAGTCAAAGGCTTCGGCATAGTCAATGAAGTAGAAGTAGATGTTTTTCTGGAATTCTCTTGTTTTTTTCTATAATCCAAAGGATGTTGGCAATTTGATCTCTGGTTTACCTGCCTTTTCTAAATCCAGATTGAACATCTGAAAGTTCTCAGGTCACCCACAGTTGAAGCCTCGCTTGGGGAATTTTCAGTATTACTTTGCTTGCGTGTGAGATGCATGCAATTGTGTGATAGTTTGAACATTCTTTGGCATTGCCCTTCTTTGGGATTGGAATGAAAACTGACCTTTTCCAGTCCTGTGGCCACTGCTGAGTTTTCCAAATTTGCTGGCGTATTGAGTGCAGCACTTTCATAGCATCATCTTTCAGGATTTGAAGTAGCTCAGCTGGAATACCATCACCTCCACTAGCTTTGCTCATAGTGAGGCTTCTTAAGACCCACTTGACTTCGCACTCCAGGATGTCTAGCTCTAAGTGAGTAATCACATCATTGTAGTTATCTGGGTCATGAAGATCTTTTTGTATAGTTCTTCTGTGTATTCTTGCCACCTCTTCTTAATATCTTCTGCTTCTGTTAGATCCATACCATTTTTTTCCTTTATTGCGCCCATCTTTGTATGAAATGTTCCCTTGGTATCTCTAATTTTCTTGAAGAGATCTCTAGTCTTTCCCATTCTGTTGATTTCCTCAATTTCTTTGCACTGATCACTGAGGAAGGCTTTCTTATCTCTCCTTGCGATTCCTTGGAACTCTGCATTCAGATGTATATCTTTCCTTTTCTCCTTTACCTTTTGCTTCTCTTCTCTTCTCAGCTATTTGTAAGGCCTCCTCAGACCTTGTCTTTGCCTTTTTGCATTTCTTTTTTTGTGGGGATGTTTTTGATCACTGTCTCCTGTACAATGTCATGAACCTCTGTCCATAGTTCTTCAGACACTCTGTCTATCAGATCTAATCCCTTGAATCTATTGGTCACTTCCACTATATAATCATAAGGGATTTGATTTAGGTCATACCTGAATGGTCTAGTGGTTTTCCTACTTTCTTCGATTTAAGCCTGAATTTTGCAATAAAGAGTTCGTGATCTGAGCCACAGTCAGTTCCTGGTCTTGTTTCTGCTGACTGTATAGAGCTTTTCCACCTTCGGCTGCAAAGAATATAATTAATCTGATTTTGGTATTGACCATCTGGTGATGTCCATGTGTAGAGTCATCTCCTGATTGTTGGAAGAGGGTGTTTGCTATGACCAATACGTTCTCTTGGCAAAACTCTGTTAGCCTTTGCCCTGCTTCATTTTGTACTCCAAGGCCTAACTTACCTGTTATTCCAGGTATCTCTTGACTTCCTATTTTTGCATTCCAGTCCCCTATGATGAAAAGGACATCTTTTTTTTGGTGTTAGTTCTAGAAGGCCCTCACAGAACTGTTCAACCTCAGCTCTTAAAGCATTACTGGTTGGGACATAGACTTGGATTACTGTGATATTGAATGGTTTACCTTGGAAATGAACAGAGATCATTCTGTCATTTTTAAGATTGCACCCAAGTATTGCATTTTGGACTCTTTTGTTGACTATGATGGCTACTCCATTTCTTCTAAGGGATTCTTGCCCACAGTAGTAGATATAATGGTCATCTGAATTAAATTTGCCCATTCTGGTCTATTTTAGTTCACTGATTCCTAAAGTATCGATGTTCACTCTTGCCATCTCCTGTTTGACCACTTCCAATTTACCTTGATTCATGGACCTAACATTCCAGGTTCCTATGCAATATTATTCTTTACAGCATCGGACTTTACTTCCATCATCAGACATATCCACAACTGCATGCTGTTTTCACTTTGGCCTCTTCATTCTTTCTGGAGCTGTTTCTCCACTCTTCTCCAGTAGCATATTGGGCACCTACCGACCTGGGGAATTCATCTTTCACTGTCCTTCTACTCCACTATCTATACTCTTACTCAAGAGAGTTCCACCTGTATGTATTAAAAGCAGGTAGAGGCCAGAGATGCTTCTCAACATCCCACAAGGCACAGGACAGCCCCCACCACAAAGAATTGTTAGTCTCACATGTTAACAGCTCCAAGGTTGAGAAACCCTAATCCAGAAGAGCTGGCTGTGTCCCTGTGACCTAGCTTCACCACTGGAAATGAGGCCTCATAGAAGCTACATATTTGATGAGCTCCTATATTGAACCAGGCAAGCATTAAGTACCTTAAATACATTGATTCATTTAATCCTCACAACAACCCCTTAAGGTACATGGTGTGATTAGTCCTACTGCACAGATGAGAAAATTGAGATGTTAAGAATATGGTCAAGGTCATCAGTTTGGATGTAGCAAAGCCAAGACAGTCCTTAAACAAAGTCCTTCATCACTGTCCCGTGCCAAAAGGAACACAAGAAGTGAACTGAACAGTGAGTTAAAGAAATAAACTAATCCTATCTTCCCCGTTCCAATTCTCTTCCTTCACTGTAAAGATCTATCACGACATGGACAGATGGTAACCAAGGTTAGCATCAGAACCCCAGTCTTTCCTTTCTCTGCCTCTTTGCTGGAGCCACAGTGCACCCTCAGGCAGGCAAAATATTATCATCTCCATTTTAGAGATGGGGCAAGCAAGACTTGAAAGGTTAGACACTTTGCCTAAGTTACACAGCCTAAGAGAGTCTTCAGTCCATTTGACTTGCCCTGAGCAGGAAAATTCTACAGGAGTTCAAGAGAGGGAAATGAGGCCTGTGGCCCAAGAAGAGACCCAAGGAGAGAGTCAGGGAGACACTGGTCACTCTGCTTCATGCAACTAGACTGAATCAATTTTCAAGGTAATAGTTGGAAAATTAGAGAATTAAGGATTTTTCCAGTAGTCATGAATGGATGTGACAGTTGAACATAACATAGGCTTAGTGCCAAAAAATTGATGCTTTTGAACTGTGGTGCTGGAGAAGACTCTTGAGAGTCCCTTGGACTGCAAGGAGACCAAACCAGCAAAACCAGTCAATCCTAAAAGAATCAATACTGAATATTCATTGGAAGGACAGATGCTGAAGCTGAAGCTCCAATACTTTGGCCACCTGATGAGAAGAGCCGGCTCACTGGAAAAGACCCAGATGCTGGGGAAGATTGAGGGCAGGAGGAGAAGAGGGTGACAGAGGATGAGATGGTTGGATGGCATCATTGACTTAATGGACATGAGTTTGAGCAAACTCCGGGAGATAGTGAAGGACAGGGAAGTATGACGTGCTGCAGTCCATGGGGTCACAAAGAGTCAGACACAACTACGCAAATGAACAACAGCAACAGATTAGGCAGGGTGAAACGAAAAAACAAAGAACTGTGGGGGGGGATACTCAGGACCACACATTTGCATTGCCTTACAATTCTGTCCCCTTTAGGCAATAAGCGCCACACACACAGCAACGTGGTCTGTTCTATTCTCAGATACAGCACAGAGCCTCACCCAGGATAAGTGTGCAATTCATGGACTGAAGGAATTACTTGGGTCTTTTTCCTGAAAATACAGGTTTCACACCACAGACCTACTGAGTCAGACTCTCTAGGTGGAGCCCAGGAGTGTACATTTCCTACACTCCTCCACGGAAAATGGACAGACACTACAGCTTCAAAACTCTGGCAAAGAGGAAAGTCTCTTTGGTCCCCATCAAGGAAGCTCATGGGAATGTCTGTAGCTGGAGAACCTTAGGACCCAGAAGGACAGCGCTGGGCACATACACTGTACTTAGATACTTTGAAATCATGTATTATTTAATCAGAAATAGGTCCTCCAGGATGACTAAATCCACGCTGTAAATAGGTGTTTGGAAAGCTCAGCACCCATTAGTGGTGGGTAATGACTATGAGGGCACTATTAGGCGCTCTGAGGGGCTGTTTAAACATCCTGACAGGCAATTTGGAGTCATAAAATCTCTCATAAAGGTAGAAGTCGCTGTGCATGCTCTTAGGGGAGCATCTATTTTTTACAGTTAAACTGATACCTAATATTTTCTTTGGATAAACCCACTTTGTTACCTGGGAAATCAAAGACAAAACCCAAAGGCTCATGACAACGGGGTGTCATGTACAGGGCCTCTAAGAGCACCCTCAAACACGAAGTGTGAGGATTCCAGGAGAGATGGGCAGCAACTTTCAGGAATCAAGTCTCCTGAGGTCTCTCTCATGTGTCTGCTGCTCAAACTTAGAGCCAAGACCACCCTAACCCCTGCCCTGACTGCCAATGGGAGGAAGGGAAGAAGGGAGGGTGGCGAGACAACACTGGGGGCTGCAACAAACAAGCTCTTCCACGTATAATGGCTCAAACACAATAGAAAAGCACTTCTTGCTCACATAAAGTGCAAAACAACCACTCTAGGCCAGAGAGAAGCTCTCCTCCAACAGCGACGCAGGAATCTGGGCTCTTTCCACCTTGTTTCCATCTTTTCATTGCAATTTCCAAATGTGGCTGCTGCTGCTGCTGCTAAGTCGCTTCAGTCATGTCCGACTCTGTGTGACCCATAGACGGCAGCCCACCAGGCTCCCCCTTCCCTGGGATTCTCCAGGCAAGAACACTGGAGTGGGTTGCCATTTCCTTCTCCAATGCATGAAAGTGAAAAGTGAAAGTGAAGTCGCTCAGTCGTGTCCGACTCTTAGCGACCCCATGGACTGCAGCCTACCAGGCTCCTCCGTCCATGGGATTTTCTAGGCAAAAGTACTGGAGTGGGGTGCCATTGCCTTCTCCATGTGGCTGCTAGGATGCCCATTCTCATCTACATCCAGCCAGTGAAAGAGGAAAGAGCAAGGAGGATGCTGTGTGGGAGAGGGTTGTGGACTCCATTTCCCAGCCTCCCTTGCAGTCAGGCGTGGTCATGTGACTAAGTCCTAGCCAATGAAATATGAACAGAAATGTTAGGGTCCAGTTTGGACCCATGAAGGGGAAATGGATTTGAAATAATGACCTGTTTTCTTTCACATTCACATACCTATTCAACCCAACCAGATTATTATGAAAGTGAAAGTGTTAGTTGCTCAGTGGTGTCCAACTCTTTGTGACCCCATGGACTGTAGCCCACCAGGCTGCTCTGTCCATGGAATCCTCCAGGCAAGAATACTGGAGTGGGTTGCCATTTCTTTCTCCAGGAGATCTTCCTGACCCAGGGATCAAAGCTGGGTATCCTGCATTACAGGCAGATTCTTTACCATCTGAGCCACCCGGGTAGCTCAGATTATCATGCAGGAGTGAAAAATAAAGATGATAACAATCAGGATGACAATAATAGTATCAAGTGGACATTTTCCAGCTCCTCACCCAGGGTCCATTCACCCTGATTTGGGGATCAATCCTCCCCATTTCTATGACAATGCTGTCCTCATGGGGTTGTCTCCCCTTGAGCCCAGCATGGAGTCATGTGACCCAGGCTGCCTTGCCTAGGCCATGGCAGAGAATGGCTCAAAAGTGGGCATGTGATCTGAAGTAGGACGGTCAGAAGCAGTGAGTCCCAACGTGGGGCCTCTGTCTTGCTCTTAAGGAGGTAGCATTGGTCAATGATACCGGAGATCTGGAATGCCCAGGACCCACCACAGTGAACTAAGTGCTCAGACGAGGAAAGACCCACTGAATGCAGCCAAGCCTCAAGTGTCAGTCTGCCACCAGACTCTCCAGTTACCGGGCTACCTAATTCCCTATGGTATAATCAAGGCTACGGTTTTTCCAGTAGTCATGCACGGATGTGAGAGTTCAACCATAAAGAAGGCTGAGCACCGAAGAATTGATGCTTTTCGAATTGTGGTGCTGGAGAAATCTCTTGAGAGTCCCTTGGACAGCAAGGAGATCAAACCAGACAATCCTAAAGGAAATCAACTCTGAATATTCATTGGAAGGACTGATGCTGAAGCTGAAGCTCCAGTACTTTAGCCAGTTGATGCAAAGAGCCCACTCATTGGAAAGACCCTGATGCTAGGAAAGATGAAAAGCAAAAGGAGAAGGGGGCAACAGAGGATGGGATAGTTAGAAAGCATCACTAACTCAATGGGCATGAATTTGAGCAAACTCTGGGAGATAGAGAATGGAAGGGGAGCCTGGTGTGCTGCAGTCTATGGGGTCACAAAGAATTGGACACAAGTAAGTGGCTCAACAACAACAACAATTCCCTTTAAAAACTGATGAGAGTCGAGTTTTTGTCGCAGTTACTGAAAGAGCCCCCACTAACATTGCTAGTAATTCACTAACTCCTTTAATCCACCCCAAAATCCCATGAAGGAATGTTGCTGTGGCTACCCCACCGCCATGATGAGGAGACTGAGGCATGAAGAGGCTAGCAAGCGTGTCCAAGGTCACACAGCCCATCCAATCTGGATTCCCATCCGTACATTCTTATTTTAAAGCCCTCAGTGTTGATGCATCATGACACGCATGTTGCCACAAATCCTGCTGCACACCAGGCACTTGGCCATGGGCTTTCTAAGCTGTCGGTCTGGCGAGTTCCCCAGCGGTCTAGTGGTTAGGACTCCACACTCTCACCGCCAAGGGCCCGGATTCAATCCCTGGTTGGGGAGCTAAGATCCCACGTTCTGCCAATAAGAATAACAATAATAATAAAGCAAAATGTAAGTTTATACTGGGGGAGGAAGAGCAGGTACAGCAGGGGTGAGCTGTTCAGACTCTGCAGTTGAACAGACCAGGGTGTGGATCACAGCTCTGCTCCCTTGGCTGTACAGCCTTAGGAAAATTACCTGGCCTCTCTGAGCCTCATAAAAGGGAGAGGAAACAGTTCCTGTTGCACAGGGTTGCTGCCAGGACACAGACGATCCTGGAAACTAAGGGAAACTCGAGCTTTCTTCTAAAGGCTTGATTATAAAATTAGCATGCAAATATCAGGACAGAGAGTAGCAGAGACATCCTGGAGACAGAGCAGCTCCCAAAGCATGTGGCTTAGTTGGATCCAGGCTGGGGGTCTCAGCCTCCCTGAAGGCTGAGGGGCCTGGGCAGCCAAGGAGACTGAGAAAAGGGTAACAGAGGGACTGGCAGATCCACTCTCGCACTGCCCAGGGATCAGTGTCCTCCACTGTGACAGCAGCTCATCCCCGGCCAGGACTAGGGTCACTCACACCGCGGATCAGACTGTCGCAGTCACAGGGTCCCCAAGCATCAGCCTTGACACCTATTACCTTCTGTCTGTGGTCTCCCTTCTCAAGCAGCCTTCACATGGCACTTAGTTTACAAGAGGCATGCGTTCCAGGGAAGAGGCAAGCCTTGGACATTTTATGTCTTGGTTTAATGAATTGAAGCCTGCCAGGCTCCTCTGTCCATGGGAATCTCCAAGCAAGAATACTGGAGTAGGTTGCCATTTCTTTCTCCAGGGGATCTTCCTGACCCAGGTATCAAACCCAGGTCTCCTGCATTGCAGCCAGATTCCTTACCAACTGAGCTACGAGGGAAGATAATTAAAAAGCTAGCACTTGGTATATGGATCAACTGGGCTTCCCTGATGGCTCAGACAGTAAAGAATCTGCCTGCAATGTGGGAGACCTGGATTCAATCCCTGGGTCGGGAAGATCCCCTCGAGGAGGGCATGGCAACCCACTCCAGTATCCTTGCCTGGAGAATCCCCATGGACAGAGGAGCCTGGCTGGCTACTGTCCATGGGGCCACAAAGAGTCGGACACGACTGAGGGATTAAGCACAGCACACATGGAGCAACCAGGGAGCTTCAGAGTGAATCACTGTGTTAAAAGTGTGGTCTCTAAAGCCGGCCAGTCTAGGTGTGAACCTGAGCTCCACCCTTCCTGTGTGACCTTGTGTAAGCCACTCACCCTCTCTGTGCCTACTTCGTCCACTGGAACATCAGAGTAATAGTACCCTCTTCCTAGGGCTGTCGTGGGAAACAAAGGAGAGAGCTCCTGTAAAACTCTTAGAACTGCTTCATAAATGGCGGGGCTGAGTATTAATCCCCATGTCTGCTCAACTGAGGGACAGTCACCAGACCAAGTCCCCGACCCTGCAGGGAGGAAGGCCAGGCCCTGGGCCCCCTGACAAGCCCTTCTTCCCTGGGAACATTCCTCTCCCTGTCCATTCGTCCAGTGGACATGTTTACTGAGCACCTATTTGTTAGGCACCAGCAAAGCAATACTGAGAAAGAACACATTCCTTGACCTGAAAAATGTTAAGCTTTGCTGGGGGAAGACAGACATTAATAACATAATCACACAAACTTAAAGTTACAGCAAAGATACTGTGTCTGAAAGAAACGCACCCCATGGGGTGGGAGGATGAAGGAGAGAGAAGAGGGGACTCGTCAGGAAGATCTCCCCAAGGAAGCAACAAATGCACTGAAAGTAGAAGGAGGAATAGGAATTAACGAAGTGGAAGAGGAGAGGACCGTGGGCTTCCCAGGTGGCGTTATTGGTAAAGAATCCACCTGCTAAGGCAGGAGATGTAAGAGACATGGGTCCAATCCCTGGGTCCAGAACATCCCCTGGAGGAGGGCATGGCAACCCACTCCAGTGCTCTTGTCTGGGAAATCGCAGTGGAGCCTGGCGGGCTACAGTCCAAGGGGTCACAAAAAGTCGGACATGACTGAGCATGCCCGCACGCACTCAGCGATGATCCTGCTAGGCGGCTGGAACCGTGTGTGCCAAGGTCCTGGGGAATGAGGAAGGACAGACAGCAAGCCTGAGGGATCAAAAGGAGAGCAGCTGCAAGCAAGCACATTTCCACAGTGGGAGAAGAGGCTTTGCTGACTTTAAACTATCCCTCTCTCCATTTACATCCCACTTCAGGGCTCCTGAATCCCCAGATGCACGCCAAGAAATCCCGGTGGGCCAGCTCTCCAACCAAATAGGAGATTCACACATTTTAAAGTGACTTCCCGGGTTGATCCTCCCCAGAGAATTGTAATGGAAGCGCTTATTGAGGGCAATGCTTGACCCAGAGGAATGATGACTGAATGGTGGGGAGGGGGGTCAGAAGTTTCTGAGTGTGCTTCTCCTCCAGGGACACCCGTGGACAGAGGTCTACACTCTGCTCAGGTGACCCTGGTCTGGACATGAAGCTCAGACACTCAGGAGCTAAAAAGCTCGGCTTTGCTTCAGCTCTTAACGACTGCCTAGCTCACATTTATTCTTAAAATAGGTTCTCCCAGAGTGTGTCTTTGCTGCATCCTGTGGGGCTGGCAGGAGGAATTTGGCACTTTCTCAACCACAAACCCTTTAAATTGCTAACAGCACGGTTTATGAGGTGTCAGTGGATCGTCTAGCTTTAGACAGGCCGCACACTTAAAGACCATTTGTCTTGTTCTGGGCCAGCCGGAGGTAAGGGGGCTGCTGAGGGCTCTTAACCCTCTCGCTGGCTGGCTCTTCAGTAGGACCAGATTGATGTAATAGCCTCTAAGAGACCCTCCGCTTTGTCTTCCAGGGGGCTCTGCGGTTTGTTCCCTCCCCACTTCCAAATCCTCTGCCCACCCTGGAGGCAGTGAGAAAGGAAAGTACTCTTTCTTGTGAGATAACCACACTCTAGGTATGTAAAGAGCTTTATGCACATTATGACACTGAGATAAGACCTATTACGGGACTCATTTACAGATGAGCAAACAGAGGCTCAAGGAGACATAATGACTTGCCCAAGGTCACACAACAAAAAAGTGAAAGAGTCAAAATTTGAACCCAGATTTTAACTTTCAGAAATGGAGACAAGGCCCTTAAAGATGAATGAAGCGGATAATTACCCCTAGGATTTGGCTGCCTCCAGCATGTATACAAATATTCTCTCAACAAACCCCACCCCCACTAAATCCTGGGCACTGAGAATACAGAGGCGAGAAGTCACAGCCCTCGTGTATCTTACCACCTGGCTTTTCCCTCCTCGGCCCTTCCACTGTCTGACAGCTCCAGTGGATCATCTTCTCCATCCACCCATCTCCGCAATTACTGGGCTCTTGCTATCAGCCAGGCTCTGGACAAATGCTGGGGTACAGAGAGGGATAAGATAATGACCTTCCTCAGGTGACAGACAGGTTAGTAAATAATAGCATTGTAGTAACAGTATGAAAAAAGATGAGTACCCAGAGATGGAAGTCCCTGACTCAGTCTTGGAGTCAGAAATGGTTTCCGAGGAGAGTCTAGGAGATGCTATTGCTTGCTCATCCAGCGGCAAGTTTCCCTTCCACGCCAGCACAGCCAATCATTCTTTCTGCAGTCCACCTGTCCCCTTGTGACTCTGCAAAATTCTAATTTGCCTGGACGGATCATGGTGGTCTCATGTACCATCCTAAGTGATAGATTCAGAATTTGGCATGTTAACCAGTGCAGTTCAATGAGATCCTGAGACAGGGTGTGGGTGGAGGGAGGGAGATGTCTGCTGAGAACTTATAAGAAATGATTTTAGATCCTGAAACCAGATGTGCATGGCTGGGATGATCTTTTATTTTCTCAGCAAAAGTTTTTGAGTGTGCATGGATTGTTGGACTTGAGACAGTAATTGTACAGATCTGCAGACTTGAGGGGTTTCACTTGCAAATACAGGAGATATGGCAAATGGCAAGATGAAAAGAGCTTGGGGCCCTGGAGATTCCACTGGCCTCCGAGTCAGTTCAGTTCAGTTCAGTTCAGTTGTTCAGTCGTATGCGACCCCATGAATCGCAGCACGCCAGGCCTCCCTGTCCATCACCAACTCCCGGAGTTCACTCAAACTCATGTCCATCGAGTCGGTGATGCCATCCAGCCATCTCATCCTCTGTCGTCCCCTTCTCCTCCTTCCCCCAATCCCTCCCAGCATCAGAGTCTTTTCCAATGAGTCAACTCTTCCCATGAGGTGGCCAAAGTACTGGAGTTTCAGCTTTAGCATCATTCCTTCCAAAGGACACCCAGGTCTGATCTCCTTCAGAATGGACTGGTTAGACTAATCTCGGTTGGGAATGCTTTTGGCTGCAAGGATCAGAAAATTCGACTACAAAAAATTAAATAGGGGCTTTCTCACAAAAGAAGAGTCTCAGAAATAGGAGCAGGTCAGGGCATCCTCTTGGCCTCTAGTAAGCCACTTTGCTAAAGTGATGGATGACCCCAATCTCTCAGAGGTCTTCAACAGCAATGTGCATGGCTCACTCAAGGGACATAGAGGCTGCAGTTGGCTGTGGCTCTGCCCTTGTGTGACTTCATCCAGACTGAAGGAGTGGACTTTACATGGGCAAGGTCCATCTTACTAATCAAAGTGAAAGTGAAGTCGCTCAGTCGTGTCTGACTCTTTGCGACCCCATGGACTGTAGCCTATCAGGCTTCTCCGTCCATGGGATTTTCCAGGCAAGAGTGCTGGAGTGGATTGCCATTTCCTTCTCCAGGAGGTCTTCCCGACCCAGGGATCGAACCCAGGTCTCCCACATTGCAGGCAGACGCTTTACCGTCTGAGCCACCAGGGAATACTAATCAAGGGAGTTCTAATAAAAAAAATCCAACTATACAACTGCATTTGAGGCATCTGCTCAGACCATCAAAGATCACATCTGCTCACATCCTATTAGCCAAAATTATACATCCATACTTGGCAGTGGAGAACAAAAGAATACTCCTCTTACAGGGAGGCTTTGTAAGCCAGGTACCAAGAAGAGGGTATATAATATCCTTATAAGAGAGGGACAAATAGATGTGATCAAGACCACAATCTACCACATGGCCTTTTTTCCTTAAAGTTGTAAGATGGCTGCTGGAGCTGTAGCCATCTTGTCCCAGTCCGGGCAGAAAGAAACAGGGAGAGAAAAGTGCCAAACTTTCCCCAGGACTCCAGAGCAGCTTCACTTTCAGCTCATGGCCAACATTAGATCACATGAACACTCATGTATGGAAGGTGGCTAAGACAATGGTGGTTGAGTTAGTCATTCAAAGGAGCTGGCCCTACTGCCCTGCCTCCAGATTACTTATTGATATTTATCTCTATATTGTTTAAGCCATTTCAAGTTGACATTTCTGCTACTTACAACTGAAAAAAATTCTAATGGGTAAGAAATCCAAAACTTTATCTCAACCTACAAGATCCTGGTCAGTCAGCCCACTCCCTGCCTTTGCCATCACCTCCCCTTCACTTGCCACGCCAGCCACGCTGACCTCCTCTCCCTCCTCATGCACAGGCAGTTCCTTCCATCTGGAATGCTGCTCCCCACATCCTCTGAATGTCTTTATCCCATCCTGCCACCTCTGCTTCATCGCACAACACACATTCCGTAACTATATGGCTATTGGTTTATCCCTCTACTATCTGCTTCCAAAAGACTTCAAGTTCCATGGAAACAGGCCCCGTGTTGACCACTGTCATGATTGCATTTATGCATTACAGTACCTGGCACAAAGCTGGGGCTTCATACAGAATTCACTGATGAGTGAATGGGATGAGATGAGACTCAAGAGAAGTCTTAAAGAATGAGAAATTTAACAAGTCATCAGGAAGCAAGTCTCCCAGCCTGCCTTATCAATAGGTAATAATTCTGGGGTACTGCATAGCCTTTTTTGTCAGTGAAGCATGGATGAGCACACCCCTTCCTCCTGTATGTACCCCACAATGATGAGAGAGAGAGAAGCTATAGATCTCCCCCTTTCGTACAAAGAGCAAAACCAGAAAAGGAAGATAGGTGCCCCCAGGCATGAAATGGGAACCCACTCTAGTATTCTTGCCTGGAAAATTCCACGGACAGAGAAACCTGGCAGGCGGGTTAGAGAGCCCCCAGGCATGAAAACCACTGTGCTAGCAACGTAACTCTGAATCTGCACACCAACTTGCCAATACTTCATACTAGCCATTTTTCCCACTTGTATTAGCTTTCTAGGAGCTTCCTAGGTGGCTAAAGTGGTAAAGAATCCATCCACCTGCCAATATAAGAGATGTAAGAAATCTGGTTTTCAATCCCTGGAGCAGGAAAATCCCCTGGAGAAGGAAATGGCAACCCACTCCGGTATTCTTGCCTGGAGAATCCCATGGACAGAGGAGCCTGGCGGGCTATAAGCCATGGGGTCGCAGAGTCAGACAGGACTGAGCACAGCCGCACACACACACCATTTTCCAGGGCTTCCATAACAGAGCACCTTACCCTGGGTGGCCTGAATGACAACAACTTGTTTTCTCACACTTCTGGAGGCTACAGGTCTGACATCAAGGTGTAAGAATGTTGATATTTGAAGCCTCCCTCCTTGGCTTGCAGATGGCTGTCACCTCCTTGGGTCCTCACGTGGTCATCCCCGTGTGTGCCCATATCCTAAACTCCTCTTCTTATGGAGGCACCAGTCCTGTTGGACTAGGGCCCACGCATATGACCTCATTTTGGAAATGGCGACCCAGTCCAGTATTCTTGCCTGGAGAAGCCCACAGACAGAAGGACCTAGCGGGCTGCAGCCCATAGGGTTGCAAAGAGTCGGACACCGCTAAAATGACTGAGCACCTCTTTAAAGGCCCTGACTTCAAATGCAGTCACATCCTGAGGCACGGGGAGAGGGAAGGGGTTAGGATCTGAATTTCAGGGCAACGAATGAGGAACGCTATTCAGCTCACAACCACCACTTCTTGAATCTGTGGTTTTCAGTGCAATTTCAGAAACTCAATTTTATGTGTTCCTTACACTAGGCCACTGCCTTAAACAGAGCAGGAATTCCTCATCCCCCTTCACAAGTGAGGAAATCAAGAGATAAAAGAACTCCCCTATGACCGTACTTCTGGAGAATCATGAAGGTAAAACCAGAACTCACTTAGTCCAAATCTCATCCTGGAGTTTTGGTATGGACACACCCTCGTGGATTTATGAGCTTCCTCTGAAAATCTTTTTACTTTAATAATTCTAAACTTAAATTTCAAGGGTAATCTTTTCAAATTGAACACATGCATTTCCCGTATCACCTGGCTGATTCCCTTAATTAGCTCATCCTACCGCATGCTTGAGCACTTGCAGTGGTGTTTGCAATCTCTTTGGTGCCACGCAGTACAACCTGAACTTGAGCTGATAGGGAAGAAGAGAAGCAGTCATAACACTTCCATGATGAAGGTCAACAGTCAAGGTCAAACCCCATCATTTTGGAGACAGAAAGTGGTGGATGAACAGAATATTCACTTGGCAAACAGTAGTCCAGACAGATCTAACACACGCAGAAAAAATACTCCAGCCATTAGTACCCATTGCACTTTATGAGAAGTGATTCAGTTTCAGCCAAGGAACATCATCCATCACATTAAATTAATGTTGCTAATTTGGATTTTATTGGTTTTATAGGTTTGTTTGTATTCAACTTACAAATTTGTTTTAGCTTTACAGCTGTATAAAAGCAATAAGCATAAGGCATTTATAGGTAGTTTTATGTTTTTGGGCCCCCTTAAGTAATATTAATTTAAGATTAACATTAATATAAAATAATTTAAGTCAACAATGGGGCTCCATGAGAAAATCTTTTCCCATTAAGACCACCATATATATAATGTTTGTGTGCTAAGTTGCTTCAGTCGTGTCTGACTCTTTGCAACCCCATGGACTGTAGTCTGCCAGGTTCTTCTGTCGATGGGATTTCCCAGGCAAGAATACTGGACTGCGTTGCCATTTCCTTCTCCAGGGGAATCTTCCTGATTCAGGGATCAAACCCACATCTCTTAAGTCTCCTGCATTGTCAGGCAGGTTCTTTACCACTAGGGCCACCTGGAAAGCGAGCTTGAGGAATACTGCAGTATATAACATTGTTCTACAGTCCTTGAGCCCCTGGATAAGAATCACTACATGAAATAAAAGGACATGAGCAAAGGGAGGATAGTCCTCAATCTACTGGATTGGCCCAACAGTTCATTGGAGTTTTTCCATTAACATCTTACAGAAAAATTAGAACAAACTTTTCAGCCAGCCCAATGTTTCTGATCTGGTTTGTTCCTTATCCCCTTAATGAATTTGCATTAAGTTCAACACATTGGAGATGCCAGACATTACCTCCTCAATTGCATGTCTTAGACAATGTGCCCTGTCCAACCCCTGGGAGAAGCAGAACCATCATTCATAGTCGATTGGACTAGGGTCAGACAACTGTTCAAATATGGACAAATCAGATTCTCCCTTCTGGGATTTTGGAATCAATGTATTGAAAGACTGAGCCAGTAAGCTGTTGGAAGCCAAGCCAGCAGGTCCTACAGACTCAGAGCAGAGGCCACAATTCAGGAGAAGCCATCAAGGGCTGGTGTGGATGGACGAGTGAGCAGAGAAGGCCAGTCTGTAACAAGATGAGAATGAAGTGGCTGGGCAGAGAGAAGCAGGCCTGGCAGCCTCTACGAGGGGGGCTGAGGCTGGCTGTGCAATCCTGCTGACTTCCCAGAGCCCAGCTACAGGCCCAGGAGATCAGCTAGAGATACAGCTGTCTTCTTTCAGCAAACCCCTCGGACTTGAGCCAGTCTGAGTGGGTTTTTGTCCCTGGTGACCAATGGAGGATAAGAAATGATGGAAGATAGGGGGACTTGGGGTTTCTCTGGTGACTCAGATGGTAAAGAATCTGCCTGCAATGCAGTAGACCTGGGTTCCATCTTTGGGTTGGGAAGATCCCCTGGAGAAGGGAATGGCTACCCACTCCAGTATTCTTGCCTAGAGAATCCCCATGGACAGAGGAGCCTGGTGGGCTACAGTCCATGGGGTCGCAAAGAGTTGGACATGACGGAGTGATTAAACACAGCACAGGGGGACTTTCCTGGTGGTCTGGTGGTTAAGACTCTGCACTTCTACGGCAGGGGGAGAAGGTTTGACTCCTAGTTGGGGAACTAAGATCTCACATGCCATGCAGCACAGCCAAAAAAAAAAAATTTTTTTTAAAGAAAAAAAGAAATGATGGAAGACAGGAAGTGATGTGAAACAGGAAGTGACTGGGAGACAGGAAATGGTAAAACACAGAAAATAATGGATGATTGGAAATAGTGGAAAATAGATTGATCTGATTTCACAGCTTATTCATTTCCCATGAAGTCTGACTTCCTTTGGAGGGATGGCATTGCTGTACTGGGATCAGATACAAAACTCAGAATGCTACCCACAGTTCTTCAGTATTCTTTGCTGACCACCTCCAGATAGAGGTGGGAACAGGTGTTCAACGAGCACCAGCTACCTTGGTAAACAGTTAAGAGGGAAGCAGTATAGTGGTTGAGATTGTGGACTCAGATCCTGGCTGTCACTCACTGTTTCAGGGACACCATCTTGGGCCTCAGTTTCTTTCTGTATAAATTGGAAATAATAATAGAATACCTCACTGGGCTCTGTGAGGATTAATTAAGACAATGCATGCAAAAATGCCCGGCACTGAGCCCAAGAAGCCCCTTGAGGGGTGATAGGGGTTATTTAACAAGGTCTTAGAAAGTAAACAGAAAGTTACTTATCATGAACCAGCAAGACCCACCAGTCTTGATACTTTGCAAAGCTTCTCTATAGCAGAACTTGCCACATTTCCCCCAAACTATTGGGTATTGATTTCCAACGCGAATACCTTAGATGAACTTCATTTATAGCAGCCACTGCTTCAAACTGACCTGAATTGATCAGCTGTAAAGATTTTCCATTAGGCAGAAATTAAGAAAATACATCTTCCAATATCTCAATTAAAACAGCCTCCATTTTGCAAAGGTAGGAGCCGCTGATTTGATTTTCGTGAACAAGCAGATCGATAAGACAGAAGGCCCAGGAGAGGACAACATGCCTCTCTGCACACCTCCTGGAGGCTGGATTCCTTCTTTGCATAAGATACCCAACCCCCCTCCATGGCTGATGGTGAAGCAGGACCCCTCAAAGCACTGAATCCTGCGAGAATAGTGCCAATAACCACTCCACTTGGCCACGTGGGGCTGACGGTTGCCACAGTCCTCTTGAGAGACTGAACAAAGTTGTCTCTTCTTCATTGCCGTCATCGTCATCACCACAGTGAGCTCCCCCAGGGCAGAGATCCGAGTCTGCCTCGTTCAGTGCTGTCCTGTCAGCGTCAACAGCAGTGTCCGGGTGTGGTGGACCAACAGCAGAAAGGGCCTGGGTTCTTTGCCCCTCCCTGTATCCACACCTACGCCCTTTGCCATGTGATTTGTGTTCCTCTCCCTAATGAGGCAGATCTTGCCATCCCTTCCCCTTGGAACTGGGCTGTCCTCCTGACGTGCAGCAGAAGATAAGCAGAAATGATGACGCACCATTCTGAGCCTTGACTTCAGAAGGCTTTACATGCCTCCACGTTCCCTCTTAGTCTCTGTCATCACCAGGAGAAAGACACAACCCAGACGAGCCTGCTGGTCTTACAATCAGGATGAGGGTCACGGGGGGCCAAGTCAGGCTGCCCTGGTCATTCCAGCCGAGGCCACCCAAGATAAGCCAACAGTCAGCCAGCTGACCAACAGACACATAAGAGAGCCTGGGCAAGCTGGCAGGACCTTCCAGCTGACCCGCAGACCTGTGGGCTGAACTAAAGCTTGCTGTTTTAAGTCAACATGTTTTGGGGTAGTTTCTTTGTTTGGGAAAGAAATCACTGATATACTAGCACATCCATATGAATTGATAGAATTAATCTATTAAATGCTGTTAAAATATGTATTAAATACTAGGCACCTGGTTAACTATTAATATATGTTACAGATCCTGACCTGATATAAAATGTTAATATTTTGTTCATCATGAAATCTGTCTCATTAATTTTTATCTGTTTTAAATCTTGCATTAACATATTATTTATCTTGGGACTTCCCTCATAGTCCAGTGGCTAAGATGCTGAGCTCCCAACATGAGCAGGAGCGGGGTGCAGGTTCTATCCCTCGTCAGGGAATTCGATCCCACATGGTGCCACTGAAGACCCCACATGCTGCAGCTGAGACCTGGCACAGCCAAATAAATACAAATAATTTTTTAATTTTAAAAAATACAATTTATCTTGATTACTGATCTCTTCGGTGCCTCCTTAAACTGGGTACCATTCAGGCTACCATATTTTCAGCCCAGATTATCACCACTTATTTCTTATTAAAGATGAATCTATCAAGAAAGTAAGGTCCCAATGAAGCTGGAATAATTTGCGTGACAAAATAAATAATGTGGTATTGGATTATAACTCAAAGCATAAAATTAATATCCACATTGATGTAAATAAACGACTGAATAAGTAAATATGGAAGAATGAATAAGTATCCCATACAGAAGAATCCTAAACAATTATGTAGACACCCACTGCCCTCAAGAAAGGGGATCATCAACCCTGACTCCTTAAGTGTGAACTGACACAGAGACTTCCTTCAAGGGCTACAGCTTGGAAAAGCGGGAAGGACGAACTGCACTGTGGAGACAGCTGACCGACACACCTCAGCCAGGTGACCGAGGCCAACAGCAGCAGCGACAGCCGTGCTGAGAGCTGGCAACCCTTGGTGGCGTCTGATGAGAATGGCGTTTTATCTCCGCGGTCTTCCTCGCCCAAACCCACGGCTCAGTCTAATCATGAGAAACAAATCAGACAAATCCCAACTGAGGGACAGTCTGCAAGACACCTGATTAGTCCCCCTCAGAACTCTCAAGGTCACTAAAGACAAGGACTGTCTCAAACTCATAGAGACAGAAAGCACACTGGTAGATGCTGGGGCCGGGGGGAGGGGCTGAGGAGGGGGAGCAGGGAGTCGGTGTTAAATGGGGACAGAGTCTCAGTTTAGGAAGGTGAAAAATTCGGGAGACGGACGACGGTGAGAGTCGCACCACAGGGTGAATGTACTTAGTGCCACTAAACTGGACACTTAACTATGGCTCAAATAGCACGTTTTGTATTATGTGACTTTTACCACAATTGAAAAAAAAATGTTTTAAAAACAAAGACAGCCTGAGGACTGTCTGGTGACTGTCATGGTGCCCTGGAGAGGATCCTGGAACAGTAAACAGGCATGAGTAGGCGATAAGGAAACCTTGGTGAAGTATTTAGTTCAGTTCAGTTGCTCAGTTGTGTCCGACTCTTTGCGACCCCGCAGACTGCAGCACGCCAGACTTCCCTGTCCATCACCAAGTCCCATGTTAGCTGATGACAGCGCGTCAATACTGGCACATCAACTGTGACAAAGGTGCCATGGTGAGGTAAGGCGTTGACAATGGGCAAAGTGAGTAACAGGATATACGGGCTCGCACTGAGCTATCTTTGCAACATTTCTGTAGATATAAAACTATTCTATTTTTATTTTAAAATTTTAAAAAATAAACCAAGGCCAAGAGAGATTAAGTAAATTGCCCAAAGTCACAGAGCTAACACACGACAAATCTAGGGTTCTAATCCAGGACTGTGTTGGAATCAACATCTATACCCCACAGCTCACCTAAGCCCTCTGAGACACTCCCCATGTGACAAAAATAGGGAGGGAGGCAGGGGGAGGAGGAGGAAAGAAGGGATGGATGGAGGGAGGTGGGAAGGAGAAAAGAGAGAATAACAGAGGGAGGGAGCGTGATTGCCATGTATTCGCCAGCTTTTCACTTTTTGATGAAACTGGCCGCCCAAAATGCCTTTTGTCTCCTCCTAAATGCATATTCAGCAGCTTTCAGCTGCACCGGGGGTTCTCATCCAGCTGTGCTCACTCTCCTGCAAACTCCCATGAAATCAATAGCACACATCCATCATTTTATCTCCACCACTTAGCGGAAGCAAAAAAACCACTTTGCCAAAGTACCCTCCACCGGACAAGACGTATCACCCCACTGCCATTGCACCCATCCATCTCACATACAATTGTTTAAGTGGTTTGGGGTCCTTTGGAATCAGAGATTTATTCCTGCTTCCCTTACGTTTTATTGGGGAAGGTTTATCATCGATATGAAACTTTAATTCCTCCAAAGCCGTGGATTAATAGACTCATAAACTTTAATACCTGGTGCTTTACACACTTCATTCAGGCTGTACTCCACACAGCTGGGGAGTAACAATTCACTTCAATCTTCTGGTCTCCCCCCCACCAGCAAGATTCTTAGACCTTTAGGGACATAGTTAGATTCACCCTGATAAAGTATTGTGTTGTGTTTAGGAGGCTGAACACTAGAATCAAACCAACATGAGTTCAATTCACTTACTTGCTGTACAACTCCAGGCTAGCTGCTTTACCTCTCTCAGCCTCAGCTTATTCATCTATAAAATGAGAATAATATTTGAAGCTATCTCCCAAGGTTATTAATTGCTCATGGGGTATGTGTGTGTGTGTGTGTGTTTTATGTGTGTGAAGAGGGATGGAGGAGGGCTAGAGGGAGGGAGGGAGAGAGAGAAAATAATGAAAACCTTACATATGACAAGAAAAATAAAAGCACCCCCTGAGGATCTCTGCAGAGAAAACAAAGAGACCAGAATGCTCACTCCTCTTCACTTTGCACACGTCCTCAAACCGGAGGTTCAAAACTAAGAGCATTTGTGTTCAGCCTCTGCCACTGTTTAAGGTGCAGCTACTAATGCTTCTAGGGACAAGAATAGCTAGTCTGAGCTTCTAAAACCTTTGGGAGCCAGGGCTTAGTCTGAGCTCTGTGTAACTTTCTAATTCCTTTGAAGACAAATTAGAAAAACAAACTGCACTGCTTTTTCACAGCTGACTGTTTCATGACATGGCTCCTCCCTTTTACAGCAATGGCTTCAATAAAACAGCAAAAGAGAACAATAATAATAATAGTCACGTGGATCCATGATATGCAGTGACTCAGGTAATACTAAGGATGACTAACCTTTACACCAGTGGCTCTCAACCAGAGGACCTCTGGCCAAGTCTAGAGACATTTCTGGTTGTGGTTGTCATGGCTGGGCAGTGTTACTGGCATCTACTGGGTGGAGGTCAGGGAAGCTGCTAAACACCCGACATGCAGGATGGGCCCCCACTGCTGCTGTGCTTAGTCACTCAGTCGTGTCTGACTCTTTTTGCAACCTCATGGACTATAGCCTGCCAGGCTCCTCTGTCCATGGGATTCTCCAGGCAAGAATACTGGAGTGGGTTGCCATGCCTTCCTCCAGGGGATCTTCCCAACCCAGAGATCGAACCCAGGTCTCCTGCTTTGCAGGCAGATTCTTTACTGTCTCAGCCACCAAGAAAACCCAAGAATACAGGAGCGGGTAGCCTATCTCTTCCCTAGGGGATCTTTCTGACCCTGGAATCCAACAAGGGTCTCCTGCATTGAAGTGGATTCGTTACCAGCTGAGCTACCAGGGAAGTCCCAGGGTAGAGAACTATTTGGCCCAAGGTGTCAATAATGCTGAGGCTAAGACATTCCAGTTTACACAGATCATTTATGACGTGCCAGGCTGGGTTCTAGGAGCTTTGTGTGGAGTAGCTCATTGTTTACTCTACTCATCAGAGAAACAGAACCAATGCATTAGGCAGAGAGACAAAGACAGACAGACAAAGAAACTTATCACAGCAGTTGGTTCATACAACTAAGGAGGTTGGTAAATGCAAAATCTGTAGGTGGGCCGGTAGTTCAGGAGCCCCACGGAGAGCTTATAGGCCAGTTCAAAGGCCAGTCAGGACTAAAAATCAATGCTGCAGAGGAATTCTGAAAGCTGTCAACTGGAGATTCCCTCTTGCTTGAAGGAGGCTGGTCTCTTGTTCTGTTCAGGTCTTCAGCTGATGGACGAAGCCCACTCACAGACAGACGGAATCTGCTTTACTCAAGTCCACCTATTTTTCAATGTCAGTCTCATCCTAAGAGGAGCACGGAGAATGTTTGACCAAAAGACAAGTACCCAGGGACCCAGCCAAGCTGACTCATAAAATTAACCGTCATACCCATCTCTGAGGAGGGCAACTCTATAGGTTAACGACCTTGGAAGACTGAACTGACGGCCTCGATTCTTCACCTCCCCCTATGTTCTCACCTTCACTCTGCCTTCACCCTGGGCAGAATGTTCTTCCCTGTCCTGAGTCTGGACTCGACCATGTCCCTTGCTTTGGCCACTGGTGCCAGGTCCAGAGGTGACAGTGGGCCTTCAGAGGCTCCACGCCTTTCTGCTTCCCTCTTGCATCCTGCCAACTCCATGAGGTCAACAGGCCCTGCCTGCTGCACTGATCCCAGCGGGATGAGAAACACAAGGAACAGAGCCACCCACGGACTCACACGCCTGCAGGAAGAAGGACTTGCCCCACACCCAGCCAGGATCATCCGGGGCCCAGGTAACCCACAGCGACGTGAGCTAATGTGATTGCCATGTAAAGCCACCGAGTTCTGGAACGGTCTGTCCTGTTACAATTGCAGAACAGCGAGCTCTGTTTTAGCAACCAGGGAACTGAGGTGCAGAAAGGTTAAGCAGCCAGCCCGAGTCACACAGCTGGCAGGCTCTGGGCCAGGCCCTGTGCTGCTGCCTTCCCTCATTTGACCATCATGGATCTTTACAACGGTCCTGACAAGCAGGTGTGTCAGGCCCCTCGCAAAGGGAAGGTGATGAAATACCAGAAGTTTTAGCGACACGTCCTGGGAAGGGTGCAACTGAGCTTTGAACTTCTGTACTTGTGCCCTGATGCCATGTGTTCACCCTCTAAAAGCAAAGGATTAAAAGATAGACAACCTTCTGATTCAGGGGACACTCAACCAGGTCATGACACAGGCTACTGGGCATGATCTCAGCCTCTTACTTACATATCCACTACCAAGGCATCACTTTTACCTCCGACAGAATCTCTTGGATCCATCCACTCCTCTCTGTGTATGTGACCACCTGGCTCTGAACATCCACCAGCCTGGCCCAGGGCCCTTCCCCTGTTCTATGCCCTCCTGCAACCCCTCTCTTGCTCCTCAATCCATCGTCCACACGACAGCCACGGGGACTATTGAAAATGCATCCCAAAGGCGGCTCTCCCCTGGAGAGCGGGGTAAACCTCGGAGGGCCCACCACTGCTCTTTGGAACAGGGACAGAGTTTCACAAAGCCTGCACCCCGGGCCCTCAGCCGCCTCCTCTCATTCCACTCTCCCCTTCACTCTCTCTGTTTTCTCACTTAACAGATATTCCTTGGGTGCCAACAGCACAGTGTGCGGTGCTGGAGACACACGTGTGACGATGACTGAGGGCCCTGCTGTGCTGAAGCTCACAGTCTGCAGGTGAGACAACAGAGGGCGCCCGCCAGCCTTCTCAGCCCAGAACGCGCCGCAGTCCATCCAGCTGCGGGACCTGTCCATCTGTGGCTTTTCCTGCTTGTACTCACCCCTCATCACCCAGGGCCACGTCTGATCCAAAGGCCCTCTGTTCCCACACTGCCCTTGCACGTCACAGCACAGATCCCAGTGGGTCGTCACATGCTCCGAGGCACGTGGCTGTCTACTGTCTAAATCTCACACTGGATGCTAAGGCTGTGAGAGTGGAAACGCAACTCGTCTCTGCTTCATGACGCATCCCTGGCATTTCAGACACAGTTACACTCAGTATGACTGAGTGGGGTATAGCTGTGAGAGAAATCAGCTGAGTTTACAACAAGATCCCCGAGCTTATGTGCACCTCTGGCTTGAGCTGCTAAGTCGCTTCAGTCGTGTCCAACTCTGTGCGACCCCAGAGACGGCAGCCCACCAGGCTCCCCGTCCCTGGGATTCTCCAGGCAAGAACACTGGAGTGGGTTGCCATTTCCTTCTCCAGTGCGTGAAAGTGAAAAGTGAAAGTGAAGTTGCTCGGTCGTGTCCGACTCCTAGCGACCCCATGGACTGCAGCCTACCAAGCTCCTCCGTCCATGGGATTTTCCAGGCAAGAGTACTGGAGTGAGGTGCCATCACCTGAGAGGAACAAGCAAAGACAGAGTTCCCATGACCTTAGGGACCTGGCAGAACCCCCAGACTGTAAGTTGCCATAGGAACTGCTCCGAGTCTGCTTGCCCACAAAGAACACAATCCCACCAGATGTCAGAGGTCTGGTTGGCTCTCAACTTCTGCCAACCTGACTCTGCTCAACACACTTTGAGGTGGCCTGTCATCCTCACCTCTTGAGAGCCATACTGTGCACTCCCCTGCCCTTGAGTGTGGGCAAGACCTGTGATTTTCTTTAAGTGAATAGAATATGGCAAAGGTAATTGTTGTTAGTTTCTAAGTTGTGTTCAACTCGTTGTGACCCCATAGACTGCAGCACACCAGGCTTCCATGCATCCTTCACTATCTCCCAGAGTTTGCTCAAACTCATGTCCATTGAATCAGTGAAGCTGTCTAACCATCTCATCCTCTGTCATCCCCTTCTCCTCCCACCTTCAATTTTTCCCAGCATCAGTGTCTTTTCCAATGAGTCAGCTCTTCACATCAGGTGGCCAAAGTATTGGAGCTTCAGCTTTAGCATCAGACCTTCCAGTGAATATTCAGGGTTGATTTCCTTTAGGATTGACTGGTTTGATCTGCTTGCTGTCTAAGGGATTCTCAAGAGTCTTTGCCAACACTACACTTTGAAAGTATCAGGGTGATTACACTACATGAAAACTGCAATGTCCACCTTCTGGAAACTCTCTCACCCTTTGCTGGCTTTGATGAAGCAAGTGGCCATGTTGGGGTGAGGAGACCCACAAAGCAAAGAATGGTGGGTGGCTTTTGAACAGAACTGGGGCTCCAGGACTCAGAGCAACAAGGGGTAGGATTCCTCCCAGTTGAGCCTCAGATGAGACCTCAGCCCTGGCTGACACCTTGATTGCTGCCTATACGGTTTAGAAGCAGAGGATCTAGCTAAGACCTGCCCAGAGTCCCGACTCACAGATGCAGTGAGATAATAAATATTTTATATGTGGGACTTCCCTGGTGGTCCAGAGGCCAAGACTGCATTTCCAATGCAAGGGGCCTGGGGTTCGATCCATGGTCAGGGAACTGGATCCCACAAACCATACCTAAAGATCCCACATGCCACAACAGAGATCAAAGATCCCTCAACTAAGATCCAGCACAGCCAAATAAATAATAAACATTTTTTTTAAGAAGAAGATAAATCTGTTGTATCAAGCTGCTAAGTTTGTATAATTCTATGGAGCAATGGAAAATGAACACACTGACTTGGGCTGACTCACCCACTTCTTTCCCATCCCGATGGGACATGAGCACACGGAAAAAGCTGTGCTAGCTCCTTAGGGGCTACGATGACAAGTCACCACAAACCAGATGGCCCCAAACAGCAGAAACCCTCTCTCTTACAGTTGTGAATAGCCAATGACTGGAATCAAGGTGTCAGCAAGGCCCTCCAAAGGCTCTAGGAAGACTCCTCACCTCTTCCTGTCTCCTGGTGGCTGTGAGTAACCCCTGGCATTCCCTGGTTTGCAGATGCAGCTCTCAAATCTGCCTCCATCCTTGCATGGCCTTCTTCCCTATGTCTGTGTGCGTGTGTCCAGATTTCCTCCTCTTATAAGGACACCAGTCACTGGAGTAGTCATCTGAGTCATTTGCTGGCACAGAGGTCCTACAAGACCCCTCAGTCATGTCCGACCCTTTGCAACCCCATGGATAGTAGCCTGCCAGGCTCTTCTGCCCGTGGGATTCTCCAGGCAAGAATACTGGAGTGGGTTGCATTTCCTTCTCCAGGGGATCTTCTCAACCCAGGGATCAAACCCATGTCTCTTGCATCTCCTGCATTGGCAGACGGGTTCTTTACTACTAGCGCCACCTGGGAAGTCCACTGGAGTAGGGCAAACCCCAATCCAGCGTGATTTCATCTTAACTTGATTACATCTACAAAGACCCCATTTCCAAATAAAGTCACTTCCACAGGTACCGGGGGTTAGGACTTCAACACACCATTGTTGGGAGGGCGGGTGGATACGACTCAATGCACAGGAAATGCCGCCTTCATATCCAGAAAACAGAGCAGGTGGGTCTCTGCCACCTCCAGCCTCTTGGAAAATTGCCCATTCAGCCCGATGTCCACCAACATCTGGTTCATTCGTTCACCCCATGCTTACTGAACACCCACACATGCTCCCCACGGCAGAGAAACCGGAGGGAACAAAGGCGAGAAAACCTCTGCTCTCGTGGAGCTCACATGTTGCTGAGGGAAGAAAGACAGATGATCGACACCAACAAATAAGGAGATGGTTTCCAGTCATGGCAAAGCATTCCAAAAATAAGAGCAGCAATTGTAGCAGGACAATTACCTCCACGCCAGGCATTGTTCTAAACACTTGACGTGAACATGTGCCCTTCGTCCTCACCACAAGCCCCTGAAGTAGCTTCTGTTCAATTCCATTTTTAAAGGTGGGGAAACCGAGGCACAGAAAGGTTGCACACAACTTATAGCAGAACCTGGATTCGAACCCAGGTTGTGCTGAGCCCCAGGGACCCCCTATGAGGAAAACAAAATGCTGGGGGAAAGAATAGGACTCTAGATCTGGTGGTCTCTGGAAGGGGACTTTTGAGTCAAGGCTTGAGCGAACAGTAGGGCAGACGCCTGATAGTAGCAGATGAAAGAGGGACCATAAAGGGGGGTGTGAAGATGGCAAAAGAAGGGTTCACGCCCATTCTGAATGGGATGACGTCCTCCCAAACAGGACAGCTTCTGAAGCATCCATCGCCACATCCGATAGAATCAAGATTGGTAGGGGCTCAGATGGTGAAGAATCTCCCCGCAATACAGGAGACTTGTGTTCAGTCCTTGGGTCAGGAAGATACCTGGAGAAGGGAATGGCAACCCACTCCAGAATTCTTGCCTGGAGAATCCCATGGACAGAGGAGCCCGGTGGGCTACAGTCCAAGGCGGGGGTCCCAAAGAGTCAGACACGACTGAGCAGCTAACACTTTCTTTACAGCACATTAAGGAAGGGTTTCTTAGAGAGCAGGTGCTGCCTCCCGGGGACACTGTGATCACTGGGTTCCCTTCTCGCTGACTCATCTCCGTCCTAAAGCCTACCTTTCCAGGCTTGGCTCAGGCCAGCCCCACTGCCAGGGGTGATTAATAGGTTTAATTTATCTTTACACTCCGTGGAGCTGAGCTAGGCCGACAATGCCTCTGGAATGGTGTGTGAGTAATCAGTGGGCAAGCAGAAGCCTCTGCATCCTTATTTATATTCATGTTACTCTGGGGACATTTCTAATTTGTTTGTTTTTCTCTGATCTGGCTTCACCCACCTAGACTCGGATGACTGGGAAGAGACCAGAGAAGGGAAGGTCCAGGAGACCAGGAGACAAAGGAAGAGAGGCTGAGTCCATGAGGACAGAGGACAGAGGCAGGAAGCGACTGGACGAGGGCCTGTCAACCCTCCATCTCTGTGCCCACCAGCTGCTGGCACTGTATTCATCCACACATGGTCCCAGCCTGTCGTTGGTACAGGGGCCCAGCTGAACACCGGGAGGGGCTGACAAGAGGACTTTGGGGTCCTGCCTTCACAGGGCTCCCGGCAGGCAGAAGAGATGCACATGTTGAGGATGTCAAAGCCCAGCCGGCCCACCGATGGGTTCAAGGCAGCACAGGCTCAAAGTCAAGGGCAGGGCTCCTCATTCTCATTACTGGTAGGGGTTTCTGGATCCAGGACCCTCAGAGCCAGCCTGAAATCTGGGCAATGTCATCTCTCCTCCCAGGACCGGAATGCACCCAGCTCAGGGAATCGTGACCAGGCAGAGCCGGGAGAGAGGGTAAGAGAAGGTCTCCAGCACAGGGAGGGTGAGGCTGCGCCTGGGTTTGCCGGCTGATGCATCCTGGCTGCGCGAGGCTTCGGCCCCTCCTAACACACCGCCACAGGGGATCCCCAACCAGCCCTGCAAAAGCCACAGGCTTCCAAAGTGTGCTGGGCGGGGTTTCCTTCGCTCTCACCCCTCCTGTGAGACAGATGTCTGTCATGCAGTCAGGGCTGACAAGGAAACAGAAACCTTCTCAGCAAAGTGAGAGGCAGGAGCCCACACAGACGAGGTGGCTCTCAGCGCAGAGCCTGGGTCTGTCTGTGCTCAGACTGGTCCCCAGAGCTAGGCCTCGATGAGGGCAAGCAAGGCAGCAGAAGAGGTACTGTGGGGTGGGTTTGGGGGCTGGGAGTCGGGAGGGGGTGTCTCGCCCACACACACATATCACACCTAGAATCTCAGACTGCAAAAGTTGCTCAGGGACCAGCCAGGTGGATTAAACCCAACCCAGACCCTCCCCGACTCTGTGGAAACATGTAGCTGGGATCCGAAATAAAAGACGGCACATTACCAGGATCCTGTGAGCAGCGATTGAAGTCAAACGAGACAGCAGCCAGCTGGGCAGGGCAACCAGAGGCTCTAGACAATGGTGTCTGCCACCTGGGGTTCAAGGTTATCCGAAGGACCGTTGAGTTAAATGTGAAGACGAGAAATTCCAGGTTTTACCTAGGGGGTGGTTGCGGAAGGTGTGGGATAGGAGGTTTACACAGCCTTGCAAACATCAATTCCTCATTTCTTCCTTTTTGGCCATAGCTTTATTGAGATATGATTCACCAACCACCCAGTTCACCCATTTAAGCGTACAAGTCAGCAGTTTTTAATCTATTCCTGGGTCATACGACCACCACCACAATTAGAACAGTGTCACACTATTATCTTCAGGAGGTAGAGGGCCTGTGCCATTCCCACCAAGCAAGCTGGGCAGCACACAATAGCAGACAACCTCCTGGGGTGATGACAGTGTTCTAACTGTGGTGGTTAGATTGACTGTGGTGGTCGCACAACTTTTTGATTGCACCCGAGAGGATCTCCCTACCCTTAGCTATCACCTTCCAAATGCACCAATATTCCCAGCCTCTACTGCTGAGTCGCTTCAGTCGTGTCCGACTCTGTGTGACCCCAAAGACAGCAGCCCACCAGGCTCCCCCGTCCCTGGGATTCTCCAGGCAAGAACACTGGAGTGGGTTGCCATTTCCCTCTCCAATGCATGAAAGTGGAAAGTGAAAAATGAAAGTGAAGTTGCTCAGTCATGTCCGACTCAGCAACCCCATGGACTGCAGCCTACCAGGCTCCTCCATCCATGAGATTCTCCCGGCAAGAGTACTGGAGTGGGTCGCCAATGCCTTCTTCTCCCAGCCTCTGGCAACCACTAATTTACTTGTAGCTTCTGTGGATTTGCTCAGGCTGGATATTTTAAAGAAATGGCCTCCTTCCTTTGCTGGGGGTCAGCATGAGTTCTGCAGCCAGAAAGTCTGGCTTCAGCCCAGATCCGACCTTGCCACTCATGGCCTGGTCATGCTTCTGTCCTCCTAAGCTTCAGCCTCCTCACTGAAAGTGGAGCCAAGCGCTGGTCCTCACTCATCACGTGGCAGGGAGGAGTACAAAAGTTAACATCCACCATGGTGTCTGCACCCTGCGGGTACTCAGCAAATGAGAGACACACATCTGCTCTTGTGTGTCTGCCCAGCTTGCTCGATGGAAATGGCACAGGCCCCCTTCACCACCTCATGGTGATAAAAGATAGAGTGCTAAGTTACACAAAAATACAAAGGTTCACACATGGAGGTCAATCCAAGCCTCAATGAATGGGGCCTGTGGAGGACTGTGCCGACGTGGACGGTGAGTCTGGCCAAATTTACGGTCACAGCAGTCAGGACCACTGGTCTCACTGTAGGAAACTGTCTCTATGTGGCCTGAAGACAGAAGCCAAGGGCAGCCTTGTTATCCAGGAGCTGGGGCCAGGCTGGGCAGGCTCCACTGAGCAGAGACGGAGGCCCAGCAGGCTCCTGGCAGGCCCCAGCTCGCTGGGCAGCTGTAGGTCCTGGGAGGTTGCCTGCTGCATGGTCCAGGCCCCCAGGGCCCAGGGTGGGTGGGTAGGGGGGTGGGAATAATCAGGTTACATGCTCAGGGGACGCTGCTGCTCTTGGCAGAGCCACAAATTGAGTTTGAAATGAGTAATCGGGAGCCAAGCTTCTTGTGCTGTGAGCGACAAGGCCTGGCTGGCAGGTTTCCTCCATGCCAAGCCCTCTGGACAGGAGGAGGGGGCTGGGGAGACAGCCCCAAACCAGCTCCGGGGTAACAGGTAAGCCATTTCCCCTCCGTGTCCTAGGGGGCAGGGCAGGGGCAGCTGACACCCAACCAAAAAGGAAGGAGGTCCTTTCTTTCTTTCTTTTTAAATTTTATGTTACATATATTTTGTTGTTGTTGTCTACACACTAAGTCGTGTCAGACTCTTTTGTGATCCTATAGACTGTAGCCTGTCCATGGGGTTTCCCAGGCAAGAATACCAGAGTGGGTTTCCGTTTCCTCCTCCACGGCATCTTCCTGACCCAGGGACGGAACCCAGGTCTTCTTCATTGGCAGGTGGATTCTTTACTATCTGAGCCACCCGGGAAGCCCCAGGAGGTCATTTCTATGAAATGTCTCCTGCTGCTGCTGCTACGTCGCTTCAGTCATGTCCGACTGTATGCGACCCCAGAGATGGCAGCCCGCCAGGCTCCCCCGTCCCTGGGACTCTCCAGGCAAGAACACTGGAGTGGGTTGCCATTTCCTTCTCCAGTGCATGAAAGTGAAAGTGAAGTCGCTCAGTCGTGTCCGGCGCTTAGCGACCCCATGGACTGCAGCCTTCCAGGCTCCTCTGTCCATGGGATTTTCAGGCAAGAGTACTGGAGTGGGTTGCCATTGCCTTCTCCGATGAAATGTCCAGGAGAGGCAAATCCAGAAACAGAAAGTAGATTAGTGGCTGCTGGGGGTCTGGGGGTGGGCAGGGTGGGAGGACTGGGGTTTGATAGCTAAAGGGTATGTTTCTCTTTTGGGGGGTGATGAGAATGCTCTAAAACTGATTGAGGCGGTGTTTGCACAACTGTGTACACTTGAAACCACAGACTTGCACACTTTGAGTGGGTGAAGTGTGTATAACATCTCAGCTCAGTGATACCTTCAGAGACCCATGCACTTCTCTTCCTCAGTCATGTCTGACTCTTTGGGACCCCAGAGACTGTAGCCCACCAGGCTCCTCTGTCCATGGGATTTCCCAGGCAAGAATACTGGAGTGGGTTGCCATTTCCTGCTTCAATGAAATGTATAAGATGTGAATTAAATCTCAACGTTGTTACAAAACGAGACAGTTTTTTGGGGGGGTGGGGAGGGGTGGGGGATGAAGAATGACTTCCCAAAGGCAGGCTGCTTTGTCCATAAAACCAAAGGTCTTCTCAGATCCTCCCATAAGAACAAAAATGAGAGCTAAGATGCAGGCGGTATATCTCACAGAGGAGAAAACTAAAGCACAGAGAGGTTAATTCTCTTGCCCAAAGTCACACAGAAACAAACGGCAGTCAAGCCCATCCCCTGCCCACCCAGAAAGAGGCCTGCACCTTAACCACTGGGCTGCCTTGCCTCTGGATGGCATCACTGACTCAATGGACGTGCGTTTGAGCAAACTCCGGGAGTTGGTAATGGGCAGGGAAGCCAGGTGTGCTGCAGTCCACAGGGTTGCAAAGAATCGGACACGACTGAGCAACTGTACTGAACTGTCTTGCCTCTGAGCGATAAGCACCTTAGGCACTTGCCTGGGGCACCGGGGAAAGAGGAGACAACACCGTGGAGGAGAGGCATGTATTTGACACCTCTGAATAGAAGAATCAAAGCGCCCGTCAGGGGCAAGAACAGAACTTGGCTGCATCAGTATACACTGCAGTGGGGAGTCGGTCTTTTCCGGGACTGGGTCTGTGAAGGTCTTGATCCAGCTCAGCATCTGTGCCCTGGTGTCCCTGCTCTGGCCGTCTCTCAGGGTCCCCCGGGGACAGGGGGGCAGGGGGCACCTGGAGCCAACAGGAGTCGATCTGATAAAGACCCTATTCGCGGGGCAGGCTCCGGCACGGCAGAGTCCGCACACATCTGCAGAAAAGACTCTAACTCAATAGAGAAATCTGTTAATGCGGCTGCCGCCAGCCTGCACCCCCTCAGCTCCCAGTCTAACCACCGTGGTGATAACAGAGGCTGGAGACCACAGGGTCCTGATTACATCTCCTCCCCTCTCGCTGCCCTAAAGAGACAGGCTTTGTCGGGCTTCTGCTGCCACCTACAGCAGCTGCCACAAAAGGCAGGTCTCCAGCCAGACCTGGAGAAGCAGAGCACGGTGATTCAGGGGAGAAGCAGGGCGCCAGGGGCCGAAGCCTGAGATCTGATACCCAAGTCCTCCCCATGGTCTCGGGCCGGTCTGGGGAAGAACACTCAGCAGCCTCTCGCATCCTCCTCTGGAGAGGCCCCACCCACCGGGACACACCACCCAGAAGGAGGACCAGCCTCTCTTCTCTCCCTGAGGTTGTTCTGATCTTTCTGAATGGATCAACCATCCTCTGCACCACCTCATTCACCCCCTCCTCCAAGAAGTCCCTCTGGACTCCTTCCCATAGTTTAACTAAGCCCACAGCTCCCTTCTGCCTGCCCCACTGATCAGTCTGCACTATAGCTCCTTACCTGCCTGTACCCCCCACAACAATGATAACAGTCAGACTGACCTTCACTAAGCACTGACCATGTTACTACTTCCCATGTTTAGAGATTTGCACACACCTTCTCAGTTAATACTTCAGCAACTCAGGAAGGAGATGCCACCGTTGCCCTCATTTCGCAGGTCAGAAAACTGATGCTCTGAGAGCTTAAGTAACTTAGCCAAAGCCAGCTTGAGGTCTGACTACAGCCCCATCGGCTTCCAGAGAAAACCCTCTTAACGCAGGAGTCTCTCTGCCTACCCGCCACCTCCCACCCTCCACCAACCCTTTCATTTGATGGGCAGGGTGACCATATAGTTCGTCTGCTATTAATTGATTTAGAAACTTGGGAGCCTGCTTGGCCGGGAAGTGAATAATCATGTTTTCTTTTATAGGGCTCATGTAATGCTGAAAGCAGTTGCTGTAAAAAAAAATATATTAAAAATTATGATGTCTGGTCACTGCAAGACGTCTCTGGGGCATAACTTCTCTTAGTCACACATTCCTTGTCCTTACAGTCTGCTTCACTGGGATTTGGGGAGGATGAGAGGTAAAATGGAGCCAAAATTGCAATCCTAAAGGCAATGCAGAATTATGGATGGAAGCTGTCTTTAGGGAGACCAGGAAGCTGGTGAATCAACTGTGTGGTGAAGAAGTTACCATCCCAGGAGTTTATGGAATTGACACCGACAGGACTGCTTTGCCCTAATGGGACCAGACCTGGAGCCTCCGAAGGTGGCTCCACATTCGAAGGAGCACTGGCTGAGGAGGGTGTTCCCTGAGAGGTGCCCAGGGTAGGAGAGAACTCTGAGTCAGGAGGTATCATACATTAAGAGTCAAAAAACATGGGGGAAACCTAAGAGCTGCCTACAAACATTTGAAGGGTTGACCCTTGTACAGGGTAGACTAATCTGTTCTCCCTGAGGGCAGACCCGGGAGAATTTGAGGGTAGGAAGAGGGAAAAGGGAGACAGCGGGAGACTCGTGCCTGGCACGTGATAGGCACACAATAAATATTTGCTGATGGAGGGAAAAGAAATGATGGGGGGTCCATTTTGGAGTCAGAGAATTCTGGGTTCCAATCTTTATCCTACCCTAACTGTGGGGTCTCGGTCAAGGGATCTAGCTTCTCTAAGCCTCCTTTTGTCCTTCTAAAAAGTGGGAGTGAAAGAATCAGTGCAGAGTTAACTTTCAAACCTGGACTGAGCAATCAGCAGGTATTACCAAGTAGAAGGAAGGGGGAAATCTGGGACCTGGGTAGGAAGAGTCCAACAGACGGGGAAGGGGGGCCATGCTGTCTGTGCCAGGACAGGCTGACCAGCCACAGGACAGACACTTGAGCACCTCTTCCTGCACAGCACTGGGCACAGGCACAGCAGGATGACATACATGAGGTAATGTCTGGTTCTACCCTCCAAGGGCACATGATCTAGAACAGAAGATGCAGCGTGAGCTGGTTGAAATGTCAGAAGACAGAACAGAGCCAGACGGGGCTGCCAGCATCAGAACCAAGATGCTGCTTGTGAGAAGTCAGACTCCTGGGACCTGGGAAGACCCAGCGAATCAGAGGCCGCTGCAGGACAAGGTTCTGGAGACTGCATTTCATCCAGCTGACTTGGAGCCATTTAGCCACTCCACCCCTGAGAACCACTGACTTAGTGCTTTCTGAAAAAGGGCACAGGAGCTGGGGGTGAGGTCAGCAGACCAGCAGCAGCCAGAGAATTCATAGAGGAAAAATCGTGGGTCCCATCCTAAGAACCCAGGGATGAGAACAGGTGGAGAGGAAGTGCTGAGCAACATGGAGGGTGGGAGCAGGAGACTCAGCCCCACATTGGGATATTGCGCATCATAGGTAGGGACCATCAGGCAGAAAGAAGGTTTCTTCTGGGAAATAAGCCACCATCAAGCTGGATGTATGACTGTCCATCTCTCAACATGCCCACCTCTCTCCATCCCCACCACCAGTAGCCTGGTCCAAGGTACCATCATTTCATCTCCAGCCTGAACAAAAGCCACAGCCTCCTCCATGGAACCACAGCCTCCGCCGAGGTACCAAGACTTCCCTCCACCCTACATCATCCTCACAGTAGCCAGCATGACCTTCTAAAAACACACACTAAACTGAGCACTAAACTAGCACTCATACACCACGGGGCTTCCCAGGTGGCTCCAGTGGTGGAGAACCCACCAGCCAATGCAAGAGACTCGAGAGAAGTAGGTTTGATCCCTGGTTCAGGAAGACCCCCCTGGAGGAGATGACAATCCATCCAGTATTGTTGCCTGGAAAATTCCATGGACAGAAGAGCCTGGCAGGCTACCGTCCACGGGGTCGCAGAGAGTCTGACATGACGTAATACACACAGAGTGCATACACCACTTAATTAAATGTCCCCAACCCACACTCTCAGAATAAAATGCAGTCCCTTTAATAAGACCTCCAGTGCCCTCCAGGGCCTGGCCTCTGCCTGCCTCCCCCCAACCCTTACTCACCCCAGCTACTCTGAGGTCCTTTCTATCGCTCAAAAGGGCCAGCTGGCCCCCATCTTCCAGCCTTTGCACCAGCTTTTCCTTCTTCCACAAATATTCTTTCCTCCTCTCTCTCTTTGACGGGTTCCTCCTGATCTTTCAGGTGTCATTTCAAACGTCACCTCCTCAGAGACGCTCTCCTCAAAGCCAACCCGCCTAGAGCGTCCTCCCCCTAAATTCCTATTTCATCACCCTGTTCCTGTGGGGCAATGATCAGAATCTGTAAATTCTCCTGCCCAAATCTGTTTCTTCATTGCCTGTCTCCCCAGCTGTATTGCAAGTTCCAGAAGGGGAGGAGAAATTTGTCTCGGTCACCATTGGATTTCCAGCACCCGGAACACACAATGCGTGGATGAGGCTTAACAAGCATTTTCTGAATCCATAAAAGATGCATCAGCCATAGGAGGCCTTGAATGCCAAGCTAAGGAGTACAGCGATGTGCCAACAGCTTCACAGAAGGAGTAATACCCAGCGTGATGAAAAGAAGAGCTTGTGTTATCTGAGAAAACCCTCCAGAGGATTTCTAAGATAATAATAGCAAAGTAAATTTCAGGAGTGAATCTAAATTCACCAACCCTGATGAAAGCTGAAAATTACTATCCCAGCTGGTGGAAATGTCAATTCAAACTTCATTTATAAAACCATTTCAGGCTCTGATTGCTAAATTATTATTTCATATGAGAATAAGCATTGTCTGGACAAAAAGTGATGGCAAAAAGAAAAAAAAAATTCAATTTAGTCAACATCCCCCTCTCCTCCCCAAAATAATATATTTTAACATTAAAAGTTACTCCAGATAATTGCAGATATAAATATCACTTAGTGCAGATGTTGTGTATAAAATGTAATTATTACTCATGGAAAATCAATGGTGGCAAATGATAAAATCCATGATCTGGGTCTTTCTACTGGGCAGAAATGTATTAGTGCTTTGGCTGTGGTTTATGCACTTTTTAATTGAAAGTGATCTCTAACTAGAAAAGAATCGCAACACGGGCATGGAGCAGCCGGTTGCAAATAAAGATGCAATGACCATCAAACTCTCCAGCAATGGAGGGAGTTCAAAGAAGGAGTCATTTCCCCACAAGGCAGCCCCTGCTTCCTCTCACTTGTTTGCTGAGTGCTTGCTCTGGGCCCACCCCGTGGTCAACAGCCATAAACCAGACAGATGAGGTTCCTCCTGATGGACATGTGCGAACAATGAGATGAGACACTGACAGACTGAGACATAGGAGACGAAGGTACTAAACAGGGGGCTGGAATGCAGTGTGACCACAGAGGCCGCTCTCGGCTGGTGGGAAGGCCGCTCAGAGACGGGGACATGTAAGACCAGACCAAGTGGTGAGGAGGAGCCAGACGTGGGAAGACAGGGCTGGGGGCGGGGGGCGGTGGGGGTGGGGCAGGGAGAGAACAAGAAAAGGCAACAGCGAGAATGCCTGGGAGACGATCAGTACGTTTGCAGCATAAAGAACAAGGGCTGGAGAGGGTGCCATCCGGAGTCATATCTGCTACTGGAGCTTTCAATCACCTTGATTCCCCCAGCTTCATCTCTGAGCTCCCTCAGCTGGTCCACCTCAGATGCTCAGCAAGCAAAAGCTGTTGGGCACCTGCAATGAACTGAACACTTGTGTCTCCTCCAGAATTCATACGTTGGAACGCTAACCCCAAAGGCAACGGTATCATGAGGTGGGGCCTTTGGGAAGTGGTTAGGTCATGAGGGTGGAGTCCTCATGAATGGGATTAGTGCCCTTATAGATGAGACCCCAGAGAGCTCCTTCATCCCTTTCGTCCCGTGAGGACCCAGCAAGAAGACAGCTGTCTCTGAACCAGGAAGCAGACCCCCATCAGAAACCAAGGCTGGCAAGCACTATGACCTCGGACTTTCAGCCCCCAGAACTGTGGGAAATAAATGTCTGTTTCTCACAAGCCACTCAGTCTATGGTGTTTTTGTTAGAGCAGCCAAACAAACTAAGACAGGACCTGAACCCAAATTTCACCTTGATCCCTCTGCACCCTTTTCTACTATTCAGTATCCCCATGACACCCATGCACACAGCCCACCAACTGCCAGGTGGATGTGGCCCTCCTGTCATTGGCCCAGAGGCCCCAGGAACACACTGTCTCCAAGAGACCCTAGAGGAGTGGGGGGAAGAGGGAGCATGGCAAAACCCCCTAGTCCACTCCTCCCCTCACCCTACTGACGCAGCACCTGCCATCAGCTGCCCAGCTCCCCCATGCCCACCAAAGCAGGGACTCAGAGTCAGATCTGGGTCCACAGATGCCCCTGGAGTAATTCATTATTGCCAGATTCCAAGCATGCAGGGGAAAGCAGTGATACAAGTCCTTCCTTCTCTTGTGCAGTCACTGACACGAGGGGGGTCAGGGTCTGACAACCCTCCTTTGACACAAAAGTCAAGTGTCTGCTCCAGGTCGTGCAGTCTGCAGATTCTATGGCAAGTGTGCTTAGTCACTCAGTCAGGTCCTTGTAGCCCCCTGGAACGGAGCCCTCCAAGCTCCTCTCTTCGTGGGAGTTTCCAGACAAGAATACTGGAGTGGGTTGCCATTTCCTCCCCCTGGGGATCTTCCCAACCCAGGATAAAACCCACGACTACTGGTGGATTCTTTTCTGCTGAGTCATCAGGGAAGCCCCTCTAATGCAAGACTGGAATCCAAATGTCTGGATTTGAGGAACAAGGTCCACCAAAGAGATGGCATCAACTGTTTGGGAAGAGAGCACAGTAAGAGTTCAGACTCATCTTCCTTAAGACACCAAGGCACACAAGCAAGGACGAGGGTTGTTCACTCAGTCGTGTCTGACTCTTTGCGACCTCATGGACCACAGCACACCAGGCTTCCCTGTCCTACACCATCTCCCGGAGCTGGCTCAAACACATCCATTGAGTCGGTGATGCCATCCAACCATCTCATCCTCTGTCGTCCCCTTCTCCTCCCACCTTCAATCTTTCCCAGCATCAGGGTCTTTTCCAATGAGTCAGTTCTTCACATCAGGTAGCCAAGTACTGGAGCTTCCGTTTCAGCATCAGTCCTTCCAATGAATATTCAGGACTGATTTCTTTTAGGATTGACTGATTTGATCTCCTTGCAACCTAAGGGACTCTCAAGAGTCTTCTCCAATACCACAGTTCAACACCACAGTCCAAAAGCATCAAGTCTTTGCCACTCAGCCTTCTTTACAGTCCAACTCTCACATAGGATGAAAGAGAACAAAATATATGTCATTGCACGGGGACCTCCATTCCTATTCCATCGTGAAGTAAATCACCATATTCCAAAGTCTTCACAAAGCCCCACAAGAAGGTTGTTTATCTCTGCCTTTCCAAAATCCTTTTCTTTTCCCTTTCTTTCCTCTTCTGCTGTCCCTTTCAGAACAGCCACAAATGAGACAGGGTGATTAATTTCTTATTTTGGCTACTGTTGCAGAAATACCTTCAAACCCTGATGCAAAAAGGAAAGATTTAATCAGTCTCTAGTGTGGCAGCCTCCTGTCTTTGAGATCATCTCTGATGGGAGGCAAAGAAGAAGTTTTCAAGCATTAAACTTTAATGAGAAGAGCAGGCAAACATATTGCTGTGTCAACACCCAGCTTGGCCTCATTGGGGAGAAACCTGCGCTAGTCCATCAATCTCCCCAGATTGGTATTGTCATCACTCTCAGCTCTTATTACATTTGCCAAATCTGGGTGTGCATGGAAAATACTCTGTTAAATCAATCAGCGCCAGGGAACGCCAATGGGAGTGGGAACTTTGCAAAGTTTTGCCAGGCTGATGGAGACAAGGGATTTTTTTTTTTATGCTTCAAAATGGAAGTTAATTCTTTTGAGTTCTAAGTCACATCTTAGCTTTCAGATGGTTTTTATTGCAGCAGGAGAAAAAGCAAGGAGAGAGCAGAAGGTTTCTCTTGAGGAAGAAGATCAGGATGAGCGAAAGCTATATAGGTCTTGGGGATCTGAGTTTCTAGGATTATCTAGGCTAGTATTAACAGTCAGCAGTCTTTTCTGTAAAGGGCTAGGCAGTCCCTATTACATCTTTCAACTCTGCTCTTATACCATGAAAGCAGCCACAGTTAGTTAGTTCAGTCGCTCAGTCGTGTCCGACTCTTTGCGACCCCATGAATCACAGCACGCCAGGCCTCCCTGTCCATCACCAACTCCCGGGGTCCACCCAAACCCATGTTCATTGTGTCGGTGATCCCATCCAACCATCTCATCCTCTGTTGTCCCCTTCTCCTCCTGCCTTCAATCTTTCCCAGCATCAGGGTCTTTTCAAATGAGTCAACTCTTTGCATCAGGTGGTCAAAGTATTGGAGTTTCAGCTTCAACATCAGTCCTTCCAATGAACACCCAGGACTGATCTCCTTTAGGATGGACTAGTTGGATCTCCTTGAAGTCCAAAGGACTCTCAAGAGTCTTCTCCAACACCACAGTTCAAAAGCATCAATTCTTCAGTGCTCAGCTTTCTTCACAGTCCAACTCTCACATCCATAAATGACCACAGGAAAAACCATAGCCTTGACTAGATGGACTTTTGTTGGCAAAGTAATGTCTCTGCTTTTCAATATGCTATCTAGGTTGGTCATAACTTTCCTTCCAAGGAGTAAGCGTTTTTTAATTTCATGGCTGCCATCACCATCCGCAGTGATTTTGGAGCTCAAAAAAATAAAGTCTGACGCTGTTTCCATGTTTCCCCACCTATTTCCCATGAAGTGATGGGACCAGATGCCATGATCTTCATTTTCTGAATGTTGAGCTTTAAGCCAACTTTTTCACTCTCCTCTTTCACCTTCATCAAGAGGCTTTTTTAGTTCCTCTTCACTTTCTGCCATAAGGGTGGTGTCATCTGCATATCTGAGGTTATTGATATTTCTCCCGCAATCTTGATTCCAGCTTGTGCTTCTTCCAGCCCAGCGTTTCTCATGATGTACTCTGCATAGAAGTTAAATAAGCAGGGTGACAATATACAGCCTTGACGTACTCCTTTTCCTATTTAGAATCAGTCTGTTGTTCCATGTCCAGTTCTAACTGTTGCTTCCTGACCTGCATATAGGTTTCTCAAGAGGTAGGTCAGGTGGTCTGGTATTCCCATCTCTTTCAGAATTTTCCACAGTTTATTGTGATCCACACAGTCAAAGGCTTTGGCATAGTCATAAAGCAGAAATAGATGTTTTTCTGGAACTCTCTTGCTTTTTTGATGATCCAGCGAATGTTGACAATTTGATCTCTGGTTCCTCTGCCTTTTCTAAAACCAGCTTGAATATCTGGAAGTTCACAGTTCACATATTGCTGAAGCCTGGCTTGGAGAATTTTGAGCATTATTTTACTAGTGTGTGAGATGAGTGCCATTGTGCAGTAGTTTGAGCATTCTTTGGCATTGCCTTTCTTTGGGATTGGAATGAAAATTGGCCTTTTCCAGTCCTGTGGCCACTGCTGAGTTTTCCAAATTTGCTGGCATATTGAGTGCAGCACTTTCACACCATAGTCTTTCAGGATTTGAAATAGCTCAACTGGAATTCCATCACCTCCACTAGCTTTGTTTGTAGTCATGTTTTCTAAGGCCCACTTGACTTCACATTCCAGGATGTCTGGCTCTAGGTCAGTGATCACACCATCGTGATTATCTGGGTCATGAAGATCTTTTTTGTACAGTTCTTCTGTGTATTCTTGCCATCTCTTCTTAATATCTTCTGCTTCTGTTAGGTCCATACCATTTGTGTCCTTTATCGAACCCATCTTTGCATGAAATGTTCCCTTGGTATCTCTAATTTTCTTGAAAAGATCTCTAGTCTTTCCCATTCTGTTGTTTTCCTCTATTTCTTTTCATTGATTGCTGAGGAAGGCTTTCTTATCTCTTCTTGCTATTCTTTGGAACTCTGCATTCAGATGCTTATATCTTTCCTTTTCTCCTTTGCTTTTCGCTTCTCTTCTTTTCACAGCTATTTGTAAGGCCTCCCCAGACAGCCATTTTGCTTTTTTGCATTTCTTTTCCATGGGGATGGTCTTGATCCCTGTCTCCTGTATAATGTCATGAACCTCCATCCATAGTTCATCAGGCACTCTATCTATCAGATCTAGTCCCTTGCAGCCATAGACAAAATATAAACAAATGGGCATAACTGTATTCTGATAAAACCTTATTTACCTGATGCGAAGAGCCAACTCACTAGAAAAGACCCTGATGCTGGGAAAGATTAGGGTAAGAGAAGAAGGGGGCAAGAGAGGATGAGATGGTGGGATGGTATCACCAACTCAATGGACATGAGTTTGAGCAAACTTGGGAGATAGTGAAGGACAGGGAAGCCTGGCTGCGTGTTGCTGTCCATGGTGTTGCAAAGTCAGACACGACTTAGAGATTGAACAACAACGATGATAACAGGTGGTTGACCAGATTTGGCCCATAGGCCATAGTTTGCCAATCCTAATCTGGGCTCTAGGGTTGAAAGAAGTGAATAGGATCCCATAGCAAATATGGACAAAACAAAGATCCACTTTTTCCTTCCATAAAGATCACTGCTTGAAGGGCAGAAGGAAAGAGTCTAGTCCTACCTCACTTCAATGGTTGACGGTTTAGTGGAGAAGGTAAATGTCATTTCATCCAGTGGCTCACCCATTATACCTCCAGCCAGAGGACCTTCGTACATGCTGTACTCCTTCTACTTAAAGTGTTCTTTGTTTCCCTTTTACTCAATTAAATCACCTTCATCTTCAGATCTCAGCTAAGATTACACCCTTCAGAGAAGATCTGCCTGGTGTTTCCCACTGCTGCCAAGCACTGAGCTTTCTGCACTCTGAAAAAGTGAAAGTGTTAACTGGTCTGTCATGTCCAACTCTTTGCAATGCCATGGACTGTAGCCCATCGGGCTCCTCTGTCCATGGAATTCTCCAGGCAATAATACTGGAGTGGCTTGCCATTCCCTTCTCCAGGGGGTCTTCCCAACCCAGGGATCAAGCCCCAGTCTCCCACATTGCAGGCAGATTCTTTGCCATCTAAGCCACCAGGGAAGCCTACGGTTCTGTTACAACTGTGTTTTAACAGAACAATGGCTCTTCCCTCATTTGGACTGCAAATCAGCACTGAGCATGTAGCAAGGGGCCTAGCAGGTGGGAAGAACTGAATGAATGGGCAGTAAATAAAGGCTTTCCTTAGACCTAGGAAATGATTGTCTGTGATCTTGAGTTCCCCTCACCCAACAAGTCTTCACCGAAACCCTCAGTCTCTGCAGAGAGAGAAGGGGATCCACTTGACTGTGCAGCAGCCCCCCCATGGAGGGCTCTGTGACACAGACCCCACGCCCGACACCCTGAATGTCTGAGTCAGCAGGTCTGGGATGGAGCCCAGGAATCTGCCATTTCAACCAGCTCGCAGGTGATGATGCTGCTTCTGGTCTAGGATCAAACTTTAGAGTCTCAACTCAAGTCACCCATGAGAATCACCAGGAAAGCCTTAAAAAAAAAAAAAAAAAAACATCCGGTCCCTCCCCAGACCAGTTATATCAGAATCTCTGATGTTTTTTATCTTGTGTTCTCCTTTTGTTTTATAAAGCTCTGGGGAAGACTCTAATTTATAGCCAAGGCTTGAGACCAACTGAACTACAGGATGTTTATAGTATAAGAACTGTCCTGAGGGGCCGGGCTCCTGCCCTCCTCTGCAATGGCAGTCTGAGAATGACCCAGGGAGTGCCCCACCAACCCACCCACCAACACACACCCCCGCCCAGGGCTACCTGCTGGGACAGCTCCCAAGACACACCTGAGAGGTATCTGTTGTTGTTATTGTTGTCACTAAGTCATGTCCAACTCTTTGCAATCCCATGGACTGTAGCACGCCAGACCTCCCTGCCTTTCACTATCTCCCAGAGTCTGCTCAAACTCATGTCCATTGAGTCAGTGATGCCATCCAATCATCTCATCCTCTAGCACTCCCTTCTCCTTCTACTTTCAATCTTTCCCAGGTTCAAGGTTTTTTCCCAATGAGTTGGCTCTTTGTATCAGATGACCAAAGGACTGGAGCTTCAGCTTCAGCATCAGTCCTTCCAGTGAATATTCAGGGTTGATCTCCTTCAGGATTCACTGGTTTGATCTCCTTGCAGTCCAAGGGACTCTCAAGAGTCTTCTCCAGCAGCACAATTCAAAAGCATCAATTCTTTGGCACTCAGCCTTCTTTATGGTCCAACTCTCACATCTGTACATGACTACTGGACAAATCTTAGCTTTGATTATATGGACCTTTGTCAGCAAAGTGATGTCTCTCTGTTTTAATATGCTATCTACGTTTCTCAAAGCTTTTCTTCCAAGGAGCAAGCATCTTTTAATTTCGTGGCATAGTCACTGTCCACAGTGATTTTGGAGCCCAAGAAAATAAAATCTGTCACTGTTTTCACTTTTTACCCATCTATTTGCCATCAAATGATGGGACCGGATGCCATGATCTTAAGTTTTTGGAATGTTGAGTTTTAAGAAGCATGTGAACACCAAGTAAAGCTCAGTGAGGATTCATTGGGCATAGCAGTTGTTAATCTGTTTCCATTGCTGTAAAAACTTCACTGTATAAATATACTACAGTGTTTTCATCCACTCGCTGTCAATGACTTAGGGCTTCTGTGAGCAATGCTGCTGTAAACATTCTTGTACACATCATCTGGTGAACGTATATGTGCATTTCTTGTGGGCAAAAGAAGCAGGTACAAAAGAAAGCACACTGTGTGACTCCATTTATATGAGGCTGAAACATGTAAAATTAATTATGGAAGTCAGTGCTGGGGAGGGTACATGCTGGGAGGAGAGTGGCCCTGGGTAATGTCCTGGTTATATTCTCTCTGTGATAACTCATCAACAAGCCATACTGGAGATTGTTTGCCTTTCTGTAGGTATATTATACTTCCATTAAATTAGGGGAGAAAAAAAAGAGTTGTTAAAAGCAAAACACTTGCTGTGCAAACGCAGGTGCACTGCCAACCCAATGGCCTGCAGGGGGCGCAGCGGCCTCATGAACTCTGTTCTCCCGGCTCCCGCCCGGAATCGCCGGCCAGGCCGCCTTGAAGTTTCGTCTGAAGAGCTGCAGATGCTCTGAGCTCACAGGCCGGAGGCCCCAGAGGAGCCAGGGCAAAGCCTGGCCACGCTCGCCTCCCCCAGCCCTCAGCTCACCACCCACGGCAGGCTGGAAATTCTGTTCTCAGAAGTTCTTAGCCTCCCAAAGCAATACTACCCGAAAGAGAGCCCAGAACAGCAATGCTGGGTTCCCAGGCCTTTCTCCTCTCTCCTCCATGAGGCCATGAACACACGCAGAGGGGCACTGTGCTCAGGAGTGAGGGCGACCTGGGTTCAAGTGCAGACACTGCCATTGCCAGCTGGGTGACCTTGAACAAACCACTTTACCTCCAATTCCAGTTCTGTTTAAAGAGGAGGTAAAACCTTCTGTAAACCCTCATGGGGTTGCCATGTCTAAGTGAGAATGTAACTGGTGGTTTTACTCCTGGGGCTTCCCGTGTGTCGTTAGTGGTAAAGAACCTGCTGCCAATGCAAGAGACATAAGAGATGCGGGTTCAGTCCCTGGGTTGGGAAGATCCCCTAAAGGAGGGCATGGCAACCCACTCCAATATTCTTGCCTGAGAATCCCATGGACAGAGGAGCCTGGTGGGCTGCAGTCCATGGGGTCTCACAGTCGGACATGACTGAGGTGACTTAGCACGCACACATACACAGACATCTCTGCCAATCATAACTAGACACCAGCAGAGAGTGACGGCAGAAGGGCAGCTGGAATTCATCTCCTTGGGCCATCCAGCCCCGCCTCCTGGGGAAACTGAGGACAAGTGTCCTGCCAGGCCAGTGGCTGCAGCTCACAACCTTCTGCTGAGAGACCATAGCCGAGGTCACACTTATCTTGGTCAGCACCAAGATGGACGGCAGTTGGAAACAGTAGCCCAGGCCTGAGGCTGACCTCCTTCCAGATGCTCTGGGCTTTGAGATGTCCTAGGATTCAGCACTTATGGTGCCAAGAAGGTTGGCGGCTATCTGGAATGCCTGGGTCTGGTGGAGGGAAGATACCGGCTTGGGAGCCCTCTGAGTTCCACATCCCAACTCTGGTACCTAATTAACTGCATGGCCCTGAAATAGCTACTTGACCCCACAGGGAGCCATCCACTTCCCGGTGAAGTCTGTCATCTTATAGGATTTACACGAGTGCCCAGTGCAGTGAGTATCAAGCATCTGCCACACACTAGAGCTCAGGGGGTGTTGCCCCCACTCCTCAGTGGCTCTGCATTCATGAAACAGTAACAATACCAATGGTAATAATACCAGCTCCACAGGTGAAGACTCCATGCCATGACATCCATATGGGTAGGCACCAGTCCCCATTAAGAGTCTTAAGACAAGGAGATAAGGTCATCGTCTTACCCAAGGTCACATGGCCAGTGGGGGCTAAAAGTTGGATTTGAACCCAAACCTGTCTAATCTCAACACTGTGCTTTTTACCTACCTTGCTGAATTAGAACTTAAGCCACCATCTCGTCCCCACCGTGGGGAGCAAGGCTTGGACACTGAGGATGTTCATGCCGAGTTACTTGTCCTCTGTCCTCTTTCCAAGAAAGCTAACAGCTCTCACCTCACCACATGGTCCCTGAGTCTTTACCTTCAGTGCAGAGTCGAGCACAGTCAAGGGAGAGAGGACAGGAGGTCAGGAAAGAAAGCTGTATGAGGCTGCCAGTGGCCTGCGACTGCCACCCTGCAGAGATGCCACAGCCTTCTCCCTGCTCTGCCCACAGAGCAGCAGGGTCAGCCAGAGCAGGAGATCAGGCTTGGCTCTGCCACTCACCAGCAGAGTGAGGCCAGGCGAGTTAGACGATCCCGCTGTACTGTGGCGTCCTCATTTATGGAAACACAAATAGTGAAGGAAACGCAAACTATCAGAAAAAGTCCTTGCGAGGACAAAAGGAAATAATATGTGTGACGCACTTGGTGGAGTACTGGCATTATAAGTTGGCCATTATCTCATCAGCAGCAGCGCCAGCAGAGCCATCCTCACCTTCTTTTTCATCATCATCCTCCTCTGTTATCGTATCACCAACATCACCCGTTATCATCATCACCACCACCAACACCATCCGTTAACATCACCATCATCACCATCATCATCCGCACCACCTTCCATGATCGTCATGGACACTATCAGCATTCCAAGGGGAAAACGCAAGCAGAGCTCACTGAGGGCAGGGTGAGGTGTGGCAAAGCCCAGAAATGGAGTCTTGGATTTTATTCTTAAATTCCTGGAAGCCATTAAAAGAGAAATTTAAGTTAAAAGGAGAAAGTATCTGAGTCACACCAATGTCTGCTTCATACTCAGAAATAAGAAAGGCATGAGTCTTGGCCAATGTCTTCTCTATCTCCTGGGAGTGACCCAGGTAAAACCACAAGTGGACTCACACTCTCAGAGAGAGAGAGAGAGAGAACACCGACAGGCTGGTCAAGTTGACCGGGGAGGAAAGAGACACTCCAGGTACTTCTCTGAGCAGAGCACTTCTTCCTCCAAATCAAGACCTGACCGCCAACTGGCAGCTGGGCATCCCATGCACCTGCTGCCATCTGCCCAAACCTCCTGTCCTCCAGCTTCCCTGTCTGCCCCTGCCAGGGAGTCCATACTTAAAACCACTCACTCCCAACAGGCATGCACTTGAACACCGATGTCTGCCAAGAACATAGTTTCTCAATGGTCCCCTTGGCTCCTCTCACCTTGCTCAGAAGATAAGACATCCACCCTGGAGGTCAGATGGAGAACAAGAAGCATCATGGAGCCCCCTTGCCTCTCCCTCTGAATGGACTCTCCATCTCAGGCAGCTTCAGGAAGTCAGACAACCCTGGATGGATCTCAGAAGCTGACAGCCCTGCAGTCAGGTCTCTGCCAGAGACTTCTGAGTCGGGAGGCACTCTGAGTTGCAGAGCACTTTTTATAGGGTTTTAAGTGTTATTATTTTAAAGAATGACTGGTATAAAGCAGTTCCTAAAGGAAATGCTTCAGGGGAGAGAAAAGCATTGTCGAAATTAGAATAAATTATTGGGAAGAAGGGAAACTAGCTTGTACTGAATTCCTACCAGGAGCAGCATACTTTACACACGCTGCCTCTCTCAATTCTCACAAAAATCCTACAACAGAAGAACTCCACTTTGATCGTCTCCACTGCAGATGGAGAAAATGAGGTCCAAGAGGATAATAATATCCTTCAGGGCACAGTGTTAAGTGGCAGAGAAGGAAACCAAGCAAAGATTCTATCTCGGTCCCCAACCCACGTCCGTTCTTATATTCCCAACACAGGCTGTGCATTCACTTCTCAAGTTCTTGTCAGTGTTTAAGGAAACTCATCAAAGTTGTTCAAGGGTAATGGAGCCTCATGGTTAAAAACCTGGGCTTCAGAGTCAGGCAGCCAGGGCAAGTTACCGAGCCTCTGGAAGCCTCTAGTTCCTCATTTAGGAAATGGAGACAACCTCCAAAATGGCCCCAATGATCCCCACCTCTGGGTATCCACATCCTCATATAATCCCCTCCACTTGAGTGTGGGCTGAACTCACTCATTTGCTTGCTTTAATTCTAATGAAATTATTTTAATTTCATTCCTAATGAAAGGAATAAAGCAGAGGCAATGAGATGTCATGTCCAAGATTATGTTACAAAAATCTGCCCTTCTGTCTTGAGTGCCCTCTCTCACTAGCGGAAGCTAGTACCCTATGAGCTTCCCTTTGGAGGTGGGGGGCCCATGTGTCAAGCAACTAATGTCTCCAGCTAACAGTCAGTGAAGACCTGAGGCTCTACCAGCCTCCTGTGTGAGTTTAGAAATGACTCCTGCCCAGCAAAGCTTCAGTATGGCTGCACTCCTGGTTGACAACTTGATCAAAGTCTGCAAGAGATCTTCGAACAGAGGCCTCTGCGAAGTCACCGCACAACTTGTGACCCACAGAATCCATGAGATGATAAATGTTTGTTGTTTTAAGCTGCAAAGTTTTGGGGTAATTTGTTACACGGTGCTAGATAACTAATACATTCATCCATATTTGTATTCACTCGACATGCCTGTGCTTTATCAGCAGATCCAAAGGCGAATTGCAGCTCTGATCCTGTCTGTAGCATTATAAAGACAAATTGGCACATCCAGAAGTAGTGAGGTACACTGTATTTCACACTTCAACACATGGAGTCTGACAGCCAAGACAGTCATACAGACAGGAAGCCGTGGGTCTACAGGATGAGATCTGAAGGGTGTGGAAACCAAAGACAATTGGATCTGAAAGAGCCTTAGAAATTAAAGCAACTCCAGTGCGTTATCAGAGAAGGCAATGGCAACCCACTCCAGTACTCTTGCCTGGAAAATCCCATGGATGGAGGAGCCTGGTAGGCTGCAGTCCATGGGGTCTCGAAGAGTCGGACACAACTGAGCAACTTCACTTTCACTTTTCACTTTCATGCATTGGAGAAGGAAATGGCAACCCACTCCAGTGCTCTTGCCTGGAGAATCCCAGGGACGAGGGAGCCTGGTGGGCTGCCGTCTATGGAGTTGCACAGAGTTGGACACAACTGAAGCGACTTAGCAGCAGCAGCCAGTGCGTTATAAGTGTGGGTGGAGGGCGGGGTTAGGGAACATGCCTTATAGGATTAGTTGAGCAAGGCTTCCCCTAGGGGTCTCTGGAGCCAGGCTTGGGAGGAGTGATGAACAGTGCTCACAGATCAAAGAGACCATCGAGTGCATCCTGATGAACTGACGATGCCTGCCAGGAGCATGGTGGCATGAACGTCAGGCTTGCCAACCCTGCTATTGGTGCTTCCAGAATGACTCCAGAGAAAATGCGACTATACCCCACCCTAGGAGCCCCCAAGTCATGAAAGATGATGAGAATATCTGCATCAATCCCCTCTAGCCCAACATCATGCTTTGTAAAATATTTTATGTACTCCCCTACACAGGGCCACAGACATTAAAGCTCTTGCTGGGGGAAGAGCTTTGTGACACCGATGTGTGACCCACTTCTTTGGCTGTGACAGATGATGGGCTGTAACTGCCCAGTGGTCACTTCTCAGAGAAAATTCAAAAGCAAGGGGTTGGAAAAGGGACTTCTAACCCACAAGCTGCTCAGAGTCTCAGAGGAACAATGGTTCTCATCTTTCATTTGCCATCAGGACCCTGAGACGATTCCCTGTCCCGGAGCCCACTCAGCCCAAAGACGGCTCCTTCTCGCTTCCAGGAACAGTTGTTTGCTGTTTGCCAGAGGTGGCTCAGCAGGTAAAGAATCTGTCTGCAGAAGAAGACACAGGAGACACAGCTTCTTTGATCCCTGGGTCTGGAAGATCCCCTAGAGAAGGAAAGGGCGACCCACTCCAGTATTCCTGCCCTCCACAGACGGAGGGGACTGGTGGGCTATAGCCATGGGGTTGCAAAGAACTGGACATGACTAAACAACTCAGCAGCAGCAGAGGTCTCTGGAAGGCGACTTCAGGCCAGGCTGGCCTGCTCCGTGCACAGCTGTGGCAGGCCCAGATGGCCTGCTCCGTGCACAGCTGTGGCAGGCCCAGATGGCCTGCTCCGTGCACAGCTGTGGCAGGCCCGGATGGCCTGCTCCGTGCACCGCTGTGGAGGCCCGGATGGCCTGCTCTGTGCACCGCTGTGGAGGCCCGGATGGCCTGCTCTGTGCACCGCTGTGGAGGCCCGGATGGCCTGCTCTGTGCACCGCTGTGGAGGCCCGAATGGATGGCCTGCAGGCTTAGAAGCGGGAATAGCACCAGCACCCCGCATACTCTGCCCTCTGCCCTTGGCCGGCGTCCGGAATCGGTCAAGACATTGTTTTTTAATGAACCCGGGCATGGTGTCAGAGTCCACGTACACACAGCACTTCCAGCCCTGCCTACAGTCGGCCGGTATTAACCTGAAAATCAGATTTGAATCCAGGTCTGCTTTGTCTTCCTTCTTGGCTCACCCGCTGAGTTTTGCAACGAGCCGCCCTGGCTCTCTTTCCTCCACAGGCTTCACCTGTGAAAAGTCGCACCTCACCACCCAAGCCTGGTTGGGCTCCAAGAGGCAGGAGAATCGGCCAAACACACATCTGTCCCTCTTCTCCTCGGCCCAGGAAGTAAACTCTTTGTTTCTAAGTGTGGCGTGAAGCGTATAAGACTCCTTCAACCTGCAGGAGCACTAGGCACGGGAGAGCCATCCAGGTTCACAGCCTGAGAAGTAATAAGGTCCAAGTTGCCCAGCCTAGGACACTTTAAGGTCCACCTGGGCCACGAGTCTTACAGGGGCTATAGGTCTCCAAAAGAGATCAAAAAAGACATCGTGATGGTGAAAAGTGCTGTCCCGTGGGCTTGTCATGTGACTCACCGTAGTGAAAGCTGTAAGTGTAGGCTCCTACCTGGGACAGGCACCCTGTGGTCACGACCCAAGAGGACAGCTGTTATGGGTTGAACTGTGCCCCCTCCAAAATTCACATGTCAAAGACCTGACCTCCTGAACCTAAGACCGTGACTGCACTCGGAGAGACAGTCTTCAGAGAGGTAATCAAGGTAAAAATGAGGTCACATGGGGAGCCTAACCAACATGACTGGTGTCCCAATAAGATGCTGCTGCTGCTGCTGTGTCGCTTCAGTCGTATCCGACTCTGTGCAACCCCATAGATGTCAGCCCACCAGGTTCTCCCGTCCCTGGGATTCTCCAGGCAAGAACACTGGAGTGGGTTGCCATTTCCTTCTCCAATGCATGATAGTGAAAATTTAAAGTGATGTTGCTCAGTCGTGTCCAACTCTTAGCAACCCCATGGAACGCAGCCTACCAGACTCCTCCATCCATGGGATTTTCCAGGCAAGAGTACTGGAGTGGGGTGCCATTGCCTTCTCTGCAGAAGAGCCTGGAGGGCTTCAGTTCAGGGTCGCAAAGAGTTGGACACAACTGTAGCGACTTAGCACACACGCACACATACTTGTGTGGGGAACCAGGCTCTGATACTCAATGATAAGGTTATGTGTGCAGCTACAACCATCATGTATTTTGCAATATCTATAGGAATTTAAAATGTTCTGATTGGGACTTCCCTGGTGAACCAGTGGCTAAGACTCCACACTCCCAATGCGAGGACCCAGGTTCCATCCCTGGTTGGGAAACAAGATCCCACATACCACAACTAAAAGTCCTCATGCCACAAATTAAAAAAAAAAAAAAAAAAGTACTGAATGCCACAACTAAGACCTGACACAGCCAAGTAAAGAATTTTTTTTTAATAAATAAAATGCTCTGACCTTTAACTGAGCCATTCCACCATCGGGGATATAGTCTGTACATGGATTTCTCTACAAATTTCAACTAGATGTATACACAGTGATGTTCACTGGAATATTGTTTCTGAGGACAAATCCATGGAAACAGCCTACCTGTCGAGATCAAACAAATCATGACACAGACACAAGATGCCATCTCACAGAGCCATAGAGAAGAAAGGGATAGAGCTGACTGTGCTGATAGAGAAAGGGCTCCCAAATACAAGAAAAGAAAATCACGTCTGAAAGAGTGTGTTCTGTGTGAGTACTTTGGTATGCGTGTTAAAGGCTGCTGTACACATTCACAGACACACTCACACTCACACACACTTTACGACCCCATGGACTACAGACTGCCAAGCTCCTCTGTCCATGGAATTCTCCAGGGAAGAATACTGGAGTGGAAAGCTATTCCCGTCTCCAGGGGCTCTTCCCAACCCAGGCAGGGATTGGACCCAGGGATCAAACCCGAGTCTCCTGAATTGCAGGTTGAGCCACCCAGAGTAGTAGACACACACACACATACACACACATGGCTTTCTGGAAGGAATTTTGGAGATGCTGGAAAGCAGGAGCTGTTGGGAAGTAGGACAGGCTGGAACAGGGTGGCCAGGGGGTGAGGCAGTTCGTTCCTTTCTGTCTCCCATGAATTGCCTAACCAAGTACATTTATAAAGTCAGCAGGAGTTACCTAGGTGATGGGATCACAGGACATTTTTTTGTATTCTCCTCTGCACCTGTGTTTTGGGGAGACAACGCTGCGGGTGTGGTTTTTTTAACCCATACATGATGCACAGAGGAGTGAGGAATTTCCAGACATGTAACAGGTAGGTATGTGCTTTTTATCTCAACCTTCATGGAACCTCAGAGGGAGATTAGGAGGAAATACCCCATGGGCCTCAGCCTGTGGACAAATGCTTCAATACACATCATTAGCAATTCTGTAGAGCACAGCAGGGATTTCTTTTGTGTTTCTCCCTTGAAAGGAAACCAGATCACAAATTGCTCCATGAATCCGAGACAGCTCCTGTCTCTGGGGAGGGCCCAGCCACCTGAGCATCTGAGCAGCCCCGGAATTCCACAGACCCAGGCAGGGGAACCACCTCTGTACTGGAGAGCGCAGGGCTTGTGGACAGGGGTGAAGCTCCTGGGGGCTGAGCTGGAGGATGGGGAGAGGGAAACAGAAGAAGGGAAGGGCCCAGGGTGCTGACGGCCAGTCTCTGCCTCTGCACCTGGGCGAAAAGCCTGGTGGGGAAGAAGAGTCAACTGTAGGCTCATAGATGTTTCAGCAAAGCCAACTTTCTCTGTCCACCATGAATACAGGTAGCAGGGGTGGAGTGGTTCTAAGAAAATACTGCCCCACCTGCAGCTCGGCCTCTGGGCGTGGCTTTGGGGGAAGGTGGGTCTTTGGAATCAGAGTCCAGAGCTCAATCTAGCTGTGCAGCCTTAGACAAGTCACTTAACTTCTCTGTGCTTACATTTCTTCTTCTCGGCAAAGAAGCAACAAAGAAGCCAACAAGCCAGTCTACTGACAGCACCAAGATATGACAAGTGCCATAAAGGAAATCAAACAGATGCTGTGACCTCAAGGAGGTCTTTCTAAAAGGATGGCATTTAAACTGTGACTCCATTTATATGAAGTGAAATAAGCCATGTCTTGCCCATTGTATGAGCCAGGGCTTCGGGAGGGAACAAATGGTACACTCGAGTTAGGAAGTTAATAAAGGGGCTGTTTATAAAGGTCGAGGTGGCAGGTAGGGCAGCCACAAGAGATGCAGTGCCCTGGGGCTGATAACAGTGGGATTTCAGGCTCTGCCCCACTGGCCCCCCTCCCACACCATCTCTGAGCCTGAACACAGAAGGAGAGAGTTGCCTGTTGTTTGTTTAGGAATGCAGCAGTCCATGGCAGGGAGCAGGGTCTGTAAATGCCCTGCCCTCTCCTCCCTCCTCCCATAACCTGCTGTGGTTCCCTATTGCCCAAACCCAATCAGAAAACAGTGGGCAAGAGAGCCTGGTGTTGTGGTCTATGCAGGGAAGGATCCCAGGACATGGAGAGGGTAGAGAAGAGCAGTGGGTGGATCTGGCGAGAGAAGCAGATGCTCTCCATCCATCCATCCATCCTTGTGGCACATCTGAGTTGGGCTGGCACCTCCGAGTTCACTGGCACTCCTAATCCTGCACGCATAAGGCCAATGAGAATTACCTTGTGTATGTCTTATGCATGTCTGTTTAACTTTAAATGCTCAGTGATTTGCTACAGACACACTTCTTCATGCAAGGGGCTCTTGCTGTCTAGAGCTTTAGACGTTCCAGGTAATCGATGATGCTGCAGCTCTGACTCCAAATTAAATAACTGCACATTTATTACCCATTACTGGAAGGCACGCCGGGAACGCTACAGCCAGCGGCCCGCAGCCCCGCAAATGCTCACAGCCTTCCCTCTCTCTGTTGGTTCACTCGGATGAGACAGTGTAGAGACCATCTCACTTTTCAGAAATCAAACTCCCTCTTGCCAGTCTAACCTAAATGGGGATGAAGAACACCAAGGCTCTGAAATGACTCCACGGAGCCGAGCCTCCAAGGAGGAGGTAACATCTGGCTGTGGAATCGGGCAAGTCTGGCAGGCTCCAAGGCAGGCAGGAATGCAGAATTTCAGTTCTATGGGCTGTGGATTCCTTCCTTCCTTTCTACTGAGCCGCTGAAGCAGAAAGAAGGGGTCGCCTACAAGTGGGGAAGCCAGACTGTCTTCTCCCGGATGTGCAGTGAGAAGAACGGGATCTACATTTGGGTTGGGTAAGCTGATGGCCCTTCCATCACGTCCCTTCTGCCTGAGTGGACAGACGGAAAACTTCATCCTAATGGGTGGGGAAGAACAATAGAGCCAGAAATTCCCTTCAGGGACAAGACTCATTGTTTTGCAACTTTGCCTCCCTAGTAAGCCCTTTCTGCAATCAGAAAGCTGGTGAAGCATCCACCAGAGGAGCCAGAAGGAATCCATCCGGAGGAATAAGCCCATGGTCAGAGCGGAGAGTTAGGTACCAAGTGTACTCCAGCTCCTCCATGTGGGGCCTGCAATTAAGGAGAGCAAGAAGGCAGTGCCTGGGAACAAAAACAATCTAGAGAAAATCAGAACTAACTCCTTGAGCTGTCCCATCCCTACTCAGCATCCTGTAGATTAAGAGAAACAGTCAGTGCAATTACTTCAATCACTTATGCAAAGTAAGACTGACTCCCAAATTGGAAGTGAGAGTCTGGGCCACCTGGTTAGTGAGGGCGGGCTGTCCCCAGGGGGGGAGTTGTGCTTTTCCTTTTCATTCTTTGGGTCTTTGCTTGGTCGTGAGATGATCAGAATTAAAATCACTACTTCACCAGCACCACCATCATCATCAAATACACCAAAGTTAAAGCACCCAGAGGAACTTTCCAGTTCCCCTGAAATGGGCTCCAGGGACCACAGAGAAGCAGGCATCAAGTACCCACATGCTAAGAGATACTTCTCAAAAAAGTTGTAGGGTCACAGCATATTATAAGCATAGTAAAGGTGCTGATAAGCCCTGCAGTGAAGATATCAAATTAGCTTTGTTCCCAAAACTTTGACCACCACCGTTTTTAGAAAATTGCTTTGGGCACTTAACATCATGAACACCCTACAGAACAAATGTGGGGAATGTGGCTTGATGTTGGTAGTCTCCAACCTTGGTTGTACGTCAGAAGTTTTCAAAGATACTAATACCTGAGTCCCATCTCAGAGTAGATGAGCTACCAATGCAGATGGCGGCCAACATGTCAACCTGACCCTGCTGTTCTGCTTGAGACCATACCTAGCACTTCACCACCATCCCCCAAACAGAACCAACATCGCAAAACACTAAGAGGAAACGGACATGGTGCTGAACTGTTCACGAGGTGACGGAAGGGGAAATGTTGCACACAAGGGTGCAAAACTTCCCAACAATTCCCTTTTAAAAAAATCTTTGATTTTTCCCCAAAGTTTTTTTCCAAATGGCAGCTGCTTTGTTCTCTTTTCCCTTCTCCCATTGTTCTCCCCGCTGGATGGTCTCTAAAAGCCTCTATTATTCTACCAATTCCCTTTGAATCTAAGCTTATACGATTCACTCAAGAATAATAGTAGCACTCTGTTCTTACTCAAATCGTCCCCAAGGGGTCTTGCCCCCCAGTCCAAAATAGCTTATCAAAGTGTATTTTCCAAATCCACATCCACTAAAACATCCTTTACAAAGAGTTCAACATGAACTCTTACGGCTAGGTGGAGCCGAAGACATTTTTAAAAGACTAACTGGGGGGACTGGACTGAGAAAGATGGACCAGGAAGGTTGCATGGAAGAGGTGAGATTCCAGTCACCTTGAGGCAAGGATTCATGCAGAGGAAAACAGGAAGGACCCGGAGGGTAAGGACAGGGCCTGCACAAACCTCATCATCTGAGAAAGGAGCTGGGGAGCAGGGAGGAGGAAGAAAGGAGGGAGGTAGCGAAAGGTTTGTGTCGTGATAGGTTGAAGAGCTTCAATGGAACAAATGATAATACCAAGCAAGTACCTTGCCCTCACCGTGTGCCAGACACCGTTCTAAACACTCCATTTGTCTTGCTTTGCTTAAACCCCACAACAACCCAGTGGAGTGGGCACTGTTTTCCCAGTGAGTCAGCAGCTGGGCTGAGATTTGAGTGAAGGCGCTTGTCTTCAGGGGCCATTTGCTTAACCACTGCATTAAAGAGTAATGAGCTAGAGCACCGATAAAAACCAAGCCAATTAAGCAGCCAGAGTGACAGGGTTCTGGAGTAACCCAGACTCTTGCTGTCACAGACAGGCACTCGGACCAAGAGCCTCAGCATCACCTGGGAGCTTATAAGAAATGCAGCATCTCAGGCCTCCCTCCAGATGTACTGAGTCGGATTCTGCGTCTTAACCAGAGCCCCCAGGGGTTTCCCCGACACATGCAGCGTGGGTGATGCTGGTCTGGAAGTAGGGGGTCAGTGTCTAATTGGAGAAGAGGCACTGCAGACAGAAACAGAGCAGGTAAGAGCCCCCACAAGCTGCTGGGTATAAATACACTTCCACAGCCACACACAGCTGGCAGCTGGCATCTCTGACAGTGAGCAAGACAAGCGTGGCTAAGAGCTAGAACCAGACCCAGGTACTAATGGCTGCACAGCCCTCTCAGATGTGTGACCTCGGGCAAGTTATGAAATGCTGAAGACTCACTTTCACTGTTTAAATTGGAGGCGAAGGACAGTTCCTAGTCGGCTTGCCTAGAAGATTAGGTGAGAAACTCTATACCTGGTGCTCAGCACAGTGCCTCAGACATATTAACCCCTCTGCAAGCATTATCTGTTACTATGACCATATCAACGTGATAACTTATGGGCATTACGCTAGTTCTGAAGTCTCAATTATAGTGGCAATGCCTGGGAACACGAAAGAGGGTGCAGAGAAATGCAAAGTGCAGGTGAGCTCCTGGTCCTCATTGTGCCTGGATGGAGTTCAAAGATGCCATTTCACTCTTGACTTTGACTGTTAGAGAAACAAGGGTTACAGCCTCCTTTTCAAAGACGCGAAAGGCGACCAACATGTAGAATTAATAACAAGATGCCTACCTTCCAAATCAGCAGGTAAGATAAAAACAAATCGAACAGAATCTGTAGTGCCAAGAGAGAGAAAATAAATGAAATGGCAAGAAAAGTTCTTTTTAAGGAATAACTTTTTAAATGACAGGTGGTCAAACTTACATAATGGCAAATAGACTGGAGATGAACTCCTCAATTAAAAGGCTAAGATTCTCAGACGGGGAGCATAAACAAGATCTATCCACAGACTATTTCTAAGAGACATCTGCATTTCCAAGAGGAAATTTAAAAAGAGTTACAATGAAAAGATGTGCCCAGGCCTTTGGAAACCAAAGACAGATGGAAAGCAACACTGATTTTAGAAAAAAAAACCCAAGGCAGAAAGCATTACCCAAGCTCAAGATAGTCGTTGTATATTAATAAAAACTTCAGTCTATAACCAGCACTAGTCAGTAAATCCCCCTTGTAAGTCAAAGAACATGGACTCAAAATATATAAAACATAAACCATGGACATTACCAAGAGAAACCAATGAAATATGGTAGTGTGGGAGACTTGAACCAACCCATCTCAGATCAACAAAAAAAGGATCCAAGGCCTTTATTATAAAATGTATAAGGTTTGTCAGATACAGACCACAACTTTATAAGTGTCCAAAAGAGTATCTCAGGAAAATTTAGCCAGACTTGCCCATTTATCAATTCGTTCACCCACCCACCCACCCAAACATCTACCCATTCACCCACCAACCCAAACTTCCACCCACCCATACATACATCCATCCACCCACCCACCCACCCACCCAAATACTCACTTACCCACTCATTTACCCATCTATTCATTCACCTACCCACCCATTCATTCACCCATCCATCCGTCCACTGATCCATTCACACTCCCACCCGCCCACCCATCCAAGGTGCACTGAGAGTCTACTCCATACCAGGTACTACACAAAGTGCTGCAGCTCCAATGGAATAAAAGGTATGGTTCCTGCTATTAGGAATTTTACAGACCTTCTCCAAGCACAAAGAAAGGTGAGTAGACAAAGTTATTAAACACAGAGGTGTGAAGACAAACAATGGGTGTGACCGAGTGTAACAGGAATAATAAGGTGTCAGCAAAGGTCTCAGGTTTTCATTCAACAAGACATGTGAAGACAAGTGAGAAAGACATGGTTCTTGACCAAGCTTATATTTTAGTAAGACAGTTGAGTAAATAAACACGAGCAAAAGAAAAGAATACTATTCCGGATAATGCAGAGTGCCAGGAAGGAGGTAAAACAGAGCAATAGGAAAGAACGTGAGAGGGCCAGGAAAGACGCTGACTCTTTGGCCAGTCCTCAGAGGCTCCTTAAAGGAGATGGCATTGGATGTGAGAGCCTCCAAGGTCAGAAAGGTGCCTGGGAGCCAGCCCCGGTCAGGGTGCCTGGATATTATTCTTAGAACCACGGGATGCCTCTGGATCTGCCTAGGTACTTTGAGCGGGTAATTCCATATGGTTCTTCGGGGCCCAGAAGACACCTCGGGTTCCCTGGGGAACCAGACACCTTTCGAAGCCAGAGCTACCTATGCTGGCAGGCTTGCAGCATCCACAGAGGCTCAGATGGTAAATCCTGCTCTAATTACACTGGTAATTATGAACCGACACTTGCTGAGCTGGAAAGAGCATTCCTCCTGTTAGGAGATGATCGCTGGGAAGCCAGCCCCAGCCGCTCAAACAGGGAGGATGCCGTGAATTTACAAACGGCTGATGAAAGGAGGTGAGATGGGGGCACCGGAACCACCCTGAGAAGTGAGTGAGGAGCCTGGACGCTGGGAAGGAGACTCACTGCCTGCTCTCAAGGCAGCATCAGAAGGCATGAACACCATGGTTGGTCAAACCCGCATTTAGTCCCTGTCCTGCCTCCAGAGAGCTGGGTGGCCTGGGATGGTAATTTCCCTCTCTGGGTGTGAGGCTCCCCACCTGCAAGTGCGTTCACTGATACCCTTTCTTGCGGGAGTCCACCTGGCACACAGAGGGTCTGAAAACGCCAGACCCTTCCCTCTGGGCTCTCCCGCACTCTTGGTCAGAAGCTCTGGAGGGAGGAGGAAGGAAAGGAGGATAAAAGGAAGGGAACTGCCAACCACAGGGGTTATTATGCTCCCTGGTGATGCTGCAAGGGAGTTAAAGAACCCGTGATAATAAGATTCTCGCCCTGCGTTCCCCGTGATGGAGAACAACAGAGACACGGGAACAGAGCATCCATCAGAACTCACAGAGAGGAGGCAGGCGAAGGCAGGTGATCAAAGGAATAAATCCACTGCAATCTGAAAAACAGCCTGCCTGCTTTCATCCATCTGGGAGGTGATGGAAGGACTCACACTCCAGCCAAGAACACGCTTTTTTCTACCCAGACCACCCCGAGTGCGGCCATGGGTGTGGCAGGTTTCCAGAACAGACCCCTCGGGGCTCATCAATCTTCTCCTTGGTCTGGCCATGTCTCCCAGCTCCTCGGCCCCCACTCTGAGCTAAGCTTTGAGAAATATGCCACTGCCAAGGAGATTTATCCATTTTAAAAGGTCAGAGAATTACTGCCATTGAAACTTGTGCACGGAGCAGGTGTAAATATGCCCCAGCTCCCCCTCATTCTTTATCACGCTCAGGAGAGGAAACCTGGTGGAAGTTACCCCCCAGGCAGAGCATTTAACTGCTTGGTGCCTGGGGTGCCCGGGACTCCCCGGGGCAGGACCTACCTGCCCTTGTCACCCCTTATCACCCTCTTCCCCTGTCACCTGAGAAGCCTCCTGTCTCCAGCTTCCTGGGCTGCCTGCAATGCTGGGGACCAAGAGCCTCCCTGTGCAGTTTTGTGCAGCATCCCGCTGGCGGGAGAAGGATGAACAGCTACACACACAGAATACGGACCACACCCCAGTTACTGCCGAAGCACTGAGAAGGCAGGGCACAAAGTCAGCTAAAAACAACCACCTTGACCGTAGATACCAGATCATCTGTCCTGCAATAGGCCTCCTTGTGGTTTTACCAGGAAAAGAGAAGAATGGAATGTCTTCCTCCCTGCCCCGCCCCCACATAGGAATTCTCATTTTCTCACAACCAACTTAGAAGTTCTCAGCATCTCAAGATGTTCCAAGGACTATGTGGGTCCGGGAAAGCCCAAACAGTAGTGGGGTTTTAAAAAAATCACCACGTGCGTGTATGCGTGCTCAGTCGCTTCAGTCATGTCCGACTCTTTGCAACCCCATGGACTGTAGCCCATTAGGCTCCTCTGCCCATGGGATTCTCCAGGCAAGGATACTGGAGCGGATTTCCATGTCCTCCTCCAGGGGATCTTCCCAACCCAGGGAATGAATCCATGTCTCCCGCAGCTCCTGCACTGAAAGCAGTTTCTTTACCACTGAGCCACTGGGAAAGCCCCAAATCTCCACACCCATGTGGAAAATGCCTAAAGGAGTCTGGAGAAACCTGCAGACACAGCTGGGAGAAGCCAGGCTGCAGAGATGCACGGACTTGCATTCAAATTCTATCTCTGTCGCTTACAAGCTGTGTGACTGTAGGCAAATTACTTCACCTCTCTGGGCTTCCAAACCCCACCTCCAGTAGGAAAAGGAGGATGAAGAGATTTAGTCTGCGCAGGTGCTGTCTGGAGACTGAGACTATTTCAAGTAGTAGCACACAGCTCACAGCTGATACCCAGAGAATTGTTATTATTTTGTCAAGTTGACTCTGTCAGCCCTGAGACACAGAAAGAGACTGAGTACCCGGGTCAAGCAACCTATCAACCAATCAAGTGACTGCTTGATCAAGTGGCCCAGCAACTGCAGAGTCTCCAAAGTGTAGAGGTCAAGATGCCACATGGACGGAGGGAGACTGGCTATGAATGACACAACAGTCCCTCAAGGTGACAGGAGCCTGCGTGCCCTCCACTCTTATTCCACCCCAGTTTTCCCCGGGGCAGTGCCCAGAACAGGACATGTTACACAAGGCTGACACCCCCAAATGCAGGACGGATGGTGGTTGGAGACAAGGGCCCAAGAGCCAGCCTGCCAGGCTTCAAATCCTAGCAAACACCGGAGACCTTGCCGAGACTCTTTTTCCTCTTGTAATGGATGGGAAAGTTCTCCAAGAAGTTAAACAAAGTTGAATACAGTTCTTTGAAAAGTTAAACACAGAATTACCACATGACCATGCAAATCCACTCTTAGGTACATGCCCAAAAGAAATGAAAACAGGTGTCCAAACAAATACTTGTACACACATGTTCAGAGAAGCAATATTGACCACAGCCAAAAGGTAGAAAAAAACCCAGATATCCACCAAGAGACAAATGTATAAACAAATGTGGTCCGTCCGTGCAATGGAACATTATCCATCCATAAAGGGGGTGAAGGGCTGACATGGCCACCATGTGGACAAGTCTCATAAACAAGATGCTCAGTGGAAGAAATCAGTCAAAGAGGCCATACATGGTTGGTTCCGTTTATATGAAATGTCCAGAACAGGCCAATCCAGAGAGAGAGAAAGCAGATTGGTGGTTACTTAGGGCTTGGGAGGAGGGGGAAAGGGAAATGGGTGCGAATGGGGTCATCTTTTGGGATGATGAGGTGGAAGGTGAACAACAATATACCCAATGCCACAAAATTATCTGCTTTATAATGGATATTATTATGTTATATGGATCTCATATCAATGAATTGCTATGCTAAGTCACTTCAGTCATGTCCGACTCTGTGTGACCCCATAGACGGCAGCCCACCAGGCTCCGCCATCCCTGGGATTCTCCAAGCAAGAACACTGGAGTGGGTTGCCATTTCCTTCTCAAATGCATGAAAGTGAAAAGTGAAAATGAAGTCGCTCAGTTGTGTCTGACTCTTAGCGAGCCCATGGACTGCAGCCTACCAGGCTCCTCTGTCCATGGATTTTCCAGGCAAGAGTACTGGAGTGGGGTGCCATTGCCTTCTCCAATCAATGAATTACTTCCCCCCCAAAAAACCCACAGTTCCTCAGACTCTTCTGTCAGTAGCTGGCAGCAGACAGCAGGAGCCTGGGGAGCACTGCTTCAAATGATAGTGATGCTGGGAGGTGGGGAGGGGGCGGCGGAGCACAGAGCTCTCTCTAATCACCACTCAAACGACAGAGACCACTGGTTCAGTCTCTCCATGAAGCCTCTTCCACCACTTACCGCATCTCCAGTCCACTCGAGAGCCAGCCACACCCTCTCTCCAATCCCATCAAACGGGAAATTTACATGAGTAATAAAAAGTTGCCGCCTTGACACTGATCTCAGAGAAAAGGAAAAAAATCCTTTACATCTGTATTAATTTTCCTTCCCAGGTTTTAACTGAAGAGACGAAACAGCATCACGAGGGAAATAAAACCTGCCTTTGTCTGTCTGAGGGCCATGTGGCTTCATTAGAAATTACATTAGTTCCTCATTAAGCAACAATAATAATGTAGAGTTGGAATCAATAAAAAAAAAAGGCTTTGCCCCAAGGTATAGATCCGTTTTGTTCAATTATATTCTTATAAGGCCAAGCTCTGGTGGCTTGAACGCTAAAAAAAATGTGGCAGGGGTAATGCTGGAAGACAGAGGAAAGGGCAAGATTCCTGACAATTACTCTCATTGTTCCTAAAGAGAAGCCACCTAACCACCCACCTAGAGCGCATACATCAAGGGTGCAAGTAAGCTTCATCTCACCAGCCTTCCCTGATCAATCAGTAGTAACTGTTCTCTGGAAGGGTTGAATTGTGCTGTAGATGATTAGAGATGTCTGCCTTGACCATGGGATTGGACATCTGCGCCTGGTAACAAGGTTAAAAAAAATGATAGGCTCTGAGCGCTGGCAGTGCCCACCCGCCTCCTTAGCCACGCCCACTGCATGGCTGGGCTGGGTTTGCACAGTAATAGAAAACAAGAGATGTGTTTAGCTCTTTCCTTTCCACCAGACTTAACAGCAATCCTAAGTCAGGACAAAATGAGTACTTACCTGACCCTCGACCAGGCTGTACGGCAGGGACGGTAGATCCTGCATAGAAAAAGACAAAAGACAAGAAATGTTGAGTTTTGCATTGAAAACAACTGCTTTTCCTTTGTTTTTCTTTTTAAAGATTCTTTTATATGGAACATCTTTAAAGTCTTTACTGAATTTGTTACCGTATTGCTTCTGTTTTATGGTTTGGTGTTTTGGCCCCGAGGCATGTAGGATTTTTAGCTCCCTGACCAGGGATTGAGCCCTCACCCCTCACACTGGAAGGCGAAGTCTTAACCACTGGACCACCAGGGAGGTCCCTCCCTTGTTTTTCTCTTAGACAAAATAACTACATTCCTTGGAAAGAAATATTTGATCAATTCATTCCCAAGATACTGATGTGGTGCCTAACACATGCCAGATGCCACTGCTGGCTCCATGTCTTTCACAATAAACAGGATGGCAGGCCCCTGCCACCAGGTGGGAGAGAGGAAGAAGGACATAGCAAATAAGGAAGGTAATAAATTACCAAAAGTGAAGATAATGTCAGGTAGTGAAAAGTCCAACAATGGTTAAAAAAACAACGGGATGGAGAATGACAGGCGCTATTTTATGCTGAGGGTGAGAGAGGGCTGAGAAGCAGGCGGCGAGAAGGAGCTGGACACATCTGGAGCAGGTATGTTCAGTGCAGGAACATCAGGTGTAAAGGCCCCGGGGCAGGCAGGAGTGGACAGGGGCAGGAAGGCTGGAGTCTCTGGGGATGGTCAGACATCAGAGAGGCAGGCAGGGGCCAGATCACGTCTGGCCTTGAAGGTCAACACATGGAATTTGGTCTTTTTTCTAAGCAGTTCAGTTGACTGTAAGCACACTTTCACAGAACAAAAAGCCACACTCTACTTGGGAGCCCCAAAGAGTCCCCATGCTTCTGACTGACTCACGCACATGCTCCACTTGTTCTCAGAATGCCAGGCCAGCTCCCAGCACAGGAGGGGTCCCAGCTGAGATGAAAGGGAAAAGTCGAGTTGCAAGGACACTTTGTGAAATGCAAACCCCAGGGCCAGCCTGCCCCCGAGCCCAGGACATCACTGTCCATGCCAAGTAAACCTTCCCTCCCTTCCTCTCTCCCTCTGCCCTTGGCTCGTGTTTCCATCTTATTTCCTATTGGTCCAGATGGTTTCCCAATGAAAAGGAGAGAAGACACTACGTCCTCCCCTTTTCCCCACATTAAATTCAGATCAAGCCCCTTCATCACACGCCTGTGACTTCCACCAGCACCTCAGACTCACGGAAGAGAAACAAGAGAACCCCTTTCCTGGACTCTGCTGGACAAAAGAAAATGCCCTGGCACTGGCTAGTCCCAATCCCCAGGCTTCAGGCCCAACAAGCTGTGGGGAGCTTAACCAAGCCAGTACCTTAAAGACAAAGAGAGGGGACGTTCAGTCCAAGGTCTCGGGTACAGCAGAGCTCTTCTCACAGCCACTAAGAAGATAACATTCCACTGTGACCTCCCACCCACCCCTGCTGAACTCCAGGCTCCCCTCCTACTTCACTGGGTGGTCATGGGGATTAAATACCACACACCCAGTCCACAGATGGCACTCTTCAAAGATCCCAGTCTCAAGAGATGCTATCAGCCCGAACCAACGTTTTTTGCCATAAGCATCTTTGCCACGAGCATTTTCACCACAAATGTTTTCACTGCAAAACTAATTGACCATGAAGCGATTTGCTGTAAAAGATAAAATAACAAAAAACTAAAGAGGGACATTAAAAAGGACATAACGAAACAAGAAAAACTGAGTAACAAAATTTAAGAATTTATTGTGAAATACAAAATATTTGCACACATGTATAAAATGCATGTAGATCTATGTGATGGAACATTATTCATCCATAAAAAGGACACGTGATGGCCTTTGCACTGACATGTATGGACCTAGAGCTTATCACACTGAGTGAAGTAAGTCAGGCAGAGAAAGACAAATATCAGACGGTATCCTTACATGTGGCGTCTAAAAACACTGGTACAACTGAACGTATTTACAAAACAGAAATAGCGTCACAGATATAGAAAACAAACTTACAGTTACCAAGGGGGCAAGGGGCAGGGAGAGGGGTAAATTGGGAGACTGGATTGAAATATGCACACAATACTATATACGCTATATATAAAACAGATAACAGGAAGCACAGGGGACTCCATTCAGTGCTCTGTAATGACCTATGTGGGGAAAGAATCTGAAAAAAAAGGTGGATATATGTATCAGTTCAGTTCAGTTCAGTCGCTCAGTCGTGTCCGACTCTCTGCGACCCCATGAATCGCAGCATGCCAGGCCTCCCTGTCCATCACCAACTCCCGGAGTTCACTCAGACTCACGTCCATCGAGTCGGTGACGTCATCCAGCCATCTCATCCTCTGTCGTCCCCTTCTCCTCCTGCCCCCAATCCCTCCCAGCATCAGAGTCTTTTATAACTAAATCACTTTGCTATACAGCAGAAACTAACACAACATCGTAAATCAACTATACACTAAAAAATTAATTTAAAAAATAAAATTCATGCAGATTCACAGCAATACTGGACAAATAACCGAGAGTGATCAGGTTCAGACCCCAGGATTTGCTGCTGTTGTTGTTCATTTGCTAAGTTTGCTCAAACTCATGTCCATTGAGTCAGTGATGCCATCCAACTGTCTCATCCTCTGTTGTCCCCTTCTCCTCCTGCCCTCAATCTTTCCCAGCATCAGGGTCTTTTTCAGTGAGTCAGCTCTTTGCATCAGGTGGCCAAAGTATTGGAGCTTCAGCTTTGGCATCAGTACCCCAATGAATATTCAGGTTGGTCAAAATGAATATCCTACAGCAGTTGTTTTTCTGAGTGTTGGTCATCTCGGTTTGCCATGATGTGGTTTTAAAGACATCTGATGCATATTGGAGAGGGTATCCATTCCCTTCTCCAGGAGATCTTCCTGCCCCAGGGAGTGAACCCAGGTTTCTTGCATTGCAGGCAAATGCTTTACTACCTGAGCCAGCAGGGGAGCCCAAAGGCCAGGATGCATGCTTGTAACTAAACCATGATTCACTGCTGTTTCTTCTTGGTAGACTGACATGTGTCCACTGGTGCACATTCCAAGTTCTACTGGAAACATGGGATCAACTCTGCTCCTTCAAATCACAAAAGGATTTGCAAACTAGTGTTACCATTTTCTAGTATAATATGTGACTTGGCTTTGCATTATTTCACACTTACAGTAAGTTTTATCTATCAAGTATTTTCTATCAAGTCGATGTACATATTTGTCACCATTCACGGTTTTAAGACAACCGTCTACTCATCACTGTTTAAACCATCATGAGGGCTGAGATTGACGAAAGACAAAAATGGGCGGCCTGCGTCAATGGAGAAATGAAACCAACTGTTAACCAGTTATTTTATCCTTTATGGCAAAATTTCCCTACAGCCAACTAGTTATGGGCAAAAATGTTTGCAGCAAAGGTGTTTACAGCAATGAAGACTTAGGACAAAAATACCCAAAACTGCTACGACTATTTATTATCACCATTGGTCAAGTTCACACACCACAGATTAGCAATGAACATGGGGGAGGACCAGTCAGCACAGATGGTCCACATGAAAAGAAATCTTTGGGGACATGACAGAGCTACAGCTACAGTCTGGAAGCAGGTAACTCACAGAATAAATGTTGAGCTGTTTTTCCTACCCCTCCCAAAGTCTGTTAGACCAGGCAGGACTCTGGTGTTTTTCTCTCCCGTTTGCAAAGTACAAACAAGAGGGCTCGTCCTGCCTGCCTGTGTGGAAAGGCACAGACGGGGCAGGTCGCCTGCCTTCTCCCCCATCGGTGCCTGGTCCAGGGTGCAGGCTCAGGTGGGTCTCTGACCTCGGCTTACAAGGGAGGCGCTCGGCGAGAGGGCAGGGGTAAGGTGGAGCCCAGGGTCTATGTGTAATGGGGCGAACCAACACAGACCTCTCTCCTGGGGTCTCAGAACCAAGCCCCGTGCCTACTCTGTCCAACCTCCCTCCCTGTATCTTCAAGCCCTCCTTCTACACCTCCTCCTTCTCTGGGCCCTTCTCTTCCTTACCCCCTCACCTCCATTAGACACTGTAAAAGCTGGGTTCTCTTTCCTTTTTTCCGTCTTCCCACCAGAACCATGCACGATATTGGAGACACAACGAGAAGCACAAGTGGACACGGTCCCCGAGGGCACCCAGAGTCAGGGAGGAGGAGCAGACAGGAACTCGGGAATCACAAACACAAGAGAGGCCACAGCTCTGAAGAAGAGCTCATGGGGGCTCCCACCTTCTCACTTACTCCTCAGTGCCCACCACCCCCTCCCACCCAAACAGCTTCACCACACAGCCCAGGACCCTCATCCCCTCTCACCTTCCGTAAACCCTCTGTAGTGAGTCTTAAAGCTCCATCTGTCTCCTCTCTGACATCCTTTCCCAACGCCCTTCATCCTTCGGGCTCCACTTCCTACCCTATCCAGGGAACTCCAGCATCCTCTAGGACTCACCTCTGCAAGCACACGACGCCCCCTCCCTTGGAAGCATTTATGGTCCCACCCAGACCTCAGCCCCACCTTCTCCAGGACCCAATGTGCGTGTCTGGTCATGGCTGCCGTCCTGAGCTCCAGACCCAACAAACTGGCTGTCCTCTTGCTCTGTCCACACAGGCATCCCACTGACATTTCAACATCACACGGGCCAAGCTATGCGTGCCTCGTTTCACCAGCTGCGCCTCCTCCATCTCCCGGGTGGGAGAAGCACATCCCAGTTCTGCCAGCCCACGGAGCCCAAAGCCGGGGTGCCTCCTCTCACTCAGCCCCATGTTCAGTTCCTCTTGATCCACAGCAGCTGTGTCTCTTGCACTGCGCCCTCCTCCCTGGTCTGGTTACCGCATAATAACTGCATAATAATAGATGCTTCTGGAAAAGTCTCTTTGTGCTACTGAAAACCGCTTGGCTGAAAGCAAAGGACCAGCAGGACCATTTGGTCAAAATGAATATTCTACTGCAGTTGTTTTTTTCTGAGTGTTGGTCATCTCATTGTGCCGTGATGTGGTTTTAAAGACTTATTATGCCTCTTTAGCCACTAGGAGCTGTTTAGTCCCCCATAATTGGAGTTTCATTTTATTTTGTTTGTTTAAGAAATCAAGACCTAGTATTGCCAGGCTCGGCTGTAACTAATGGCAGACACTGGGCAATGAAAAGAAAGAGTCTCCTATAAAAATCTCATTTATAGCATTCATCTAGATAGCCTCACATAACAGTCCCTTGAAAAGCAATGTATGTGCTGCCCCTGTGAAAATCCATTTTGCAGCGTGTGTGATCCTGGAAAGGTAGGGTGTCCGTCGAATCTATACAAATCAAAATCAATGTGATTTTCCTACCATTCTTTTCTGAATTATAAATTAAGAAAGCCCCCTACTATTCACCAAGCTCAACCCTGAAAAAAAAAAACAATACAAATTAGACATGTTATTCTTCTGGTCTTTTCCCTAAACTTGCTCAAATATATCTACCTATGCATACATATACAGATGCCCACAATGTACACTTTTTAATTTAAAAACATGTGTTGGTGCTATAGATGCTGAACTACATAGTTGCTTTTTATAAACTTAACAATAGAGTATGAAAAATTTTTCCAGACAACTCACGTAGGATGGAGTTTCTTGATTGCAGCAGTGTTGAAAATTTGGACGGGAAAAGTCTTTGTGGTGCAGGGCTGGGCGGTCATGTGCATTGTAGCATAATGCTGTTAACCACTGTTAACAACAACGGTTATTAACAACACCCCTGGCCTCTACCCACTAGATGCCAGGACCACATCCTCTCCCCCAAAGGCGACAACCAAAAATGTCTCCAGACACAGCCAAGGGTCCCCCCCAAGGGGATCACCAGCTGAGAACCCCCGGCGTGGAGCCATCACTTCCTTTTTTAGCAACTGCGTAGCATTCTGTTCTACGAATGTACTATCGTTTATATACTTATTCTTCAGGGCTTTCTAGGTGGCACTAGTGGTAAAGAACCCGCCCGCCAATGCAGGAGACGTAAGAGATGCGGGTTTGACCCCTGGGTTGGCAAGAAGGGCATGGCAACCCACTCCAGTACTCTTGCCTGGAGAATCCCACAGACAGAACAGCCCAGGGGGCTACAGTACATGAGGTCACAAAGAGTCTGACACGACTGAAGTGACTTAGCACGCATACATGCCTATCCATCAACATTCAACATCTACTTTAAAGGAGTCAGAGGGACTTGATGGTTAAAAAAATATTACAGCATATAAAGTGTCATTGTACTTTATCCTTCTCATAAAATCTGCACAGCTGTGCATCTGGGTTTGTTTAAAACAGACAGGTACTCTGTGTGCATTAGGCAGCTCTATGAGTTTCTTTTATGTTTGTTTCTATGATGTAGGCGTTGACAGAATTCCACCCTATGTCAGAAAGAGACGGGTGATCTTCCAAGCCGTGATGGCGTGGGGAAGCGACGCTCTCATCCACGGTTGGTGGGAGGGCAGCCATCGGTACCAGCTTTCGGGTGGCTGAGCAATCAGGCAAAACAGATCAAGAGCCATCACTGTGTCTAAGTATCTATTTCTTGTTCAGCAAAATTAGGTGGACAGCCACGGTCAGCCCCTCCTCTTCTCTTTAGCCTGGATGAACTCAGTAAGGCTAGATGGCTCTCAAAGATAAATGCCTGGCTCTTCTCAGAAAGACAATTAATGAGCTCCGAGACTGCTTAAACGGAGATGAAATGTGAGATTAACAGACGCAGGGCCATCTATCCACCCTGCCACCAGGTTCTCTCCTTCTCCCCGCGCTGTTTCATTAGACACCGCCAAGGAAACCCACTGAACGCACCGTGGCTATCCGGTCTATTTTTGAGATAATTACAAGGCGCGGGCTTGGATCCACTTAGAGGCAGAAATATGGGACAGAGAAGGATTAAGGTGAACTCTACCCCTTTCTGCTCCACTGAAGATACCCCCACAGGCTTTAAATGGAAGAGAAAACCACATGAAACTTTCGTCAGAGCCTGGTTGGCTGCTGCGGGAGCTGTAGGGCCCACAGTTCTGATTCTGAGCAGCACCCAGTGCAGTAATGAGGTACTGTCCCCCGCTGCAGGCTCGTCTCCCCACCTACCCCCCTACTCGCCCATCTGGGGGTGGAAGGAAGTGGTGAAGGAAGGAGTGGGGAATGAAAGAGAGAAGGGAAGAGGGGGAGAGAGGGGCAGAGGGCAGTGCAGAGCAGGATCCTGGTATCTAATGATCACACCACTCTCTCTCGGGAAGCTCAGAGGTCACTCCTCCACGCAACTGGACCTATCCTCTGCTCTCATGACCCTGCAAACAGGAAGACCGGGACGAGGTGAAGTCACCTCTGAGCCAGCCTACCATCTCCTGTTTCCTCCCCAGCCTGCCATCTCCTAGAAGGCACAGCAAGAATGCAAACCTGCAGGAAAGAACCGGGCTTGCTTGCATCATCTCCATCCACCCCCCGCACCACAACCCAGCAGAGCATTTCTGCAGACACTTCTTCCATGTCACCCATTTCATGAGCAGAATTTCCACCTTGACATCCGAGCGTGTCCTTGACTCCCTGCCCTGATGACGAAAACAATGACGCTGGGACACGGAGCAACAATACTCATAACAGCTGCTACACGATACCCACATAAGGGGCTTCCCTTGTGGCTTAGCTGGTAAAGAATCTGCCTGCAATGCAGGAGACCTGGGTTTGATCCCTGGGTTGGGAAGATCCCCTGGAGAAGGAAAAGGCTACCCATTCCAGCATTCTGGCCTGGAGAATTCCATGAACTATACAGTCCATGGGGTCGCAAAGAGTCAGACACAACTGAGCGACTTTCACACGATACCCACTTTGCTCCTGCAGCAGGATTAGAACCTGGATTGAACTTGATGCCTTTCCTTATATAAGACTTTCCATCAATCAGAGGCCTCTTCCTTGCCTCCAGGAAGATTAGGGTTACTTTAGCAGGAGCGAAAAGAAAAGAAACAGTACTCAGTCTTTCTGATATCCAAAGGCAGCTGCCAAGCCAAGGCCTACAGAACAATCTCACCCCTTTGAGGGAGGTCACATAACCCAAGATAAGGAGCCCCAGCAACACCTGGAAAGAGCCTTCCACGAACAGCTGCCCCAGGACCGTCGGTGGTCCAGAAGGACTCCTACTGCCCCAACGGAACCTCTCCATGTGCCCCTCACTTTCACAGGTGCCCCTCCTTCTTCAAAGGAGATTTATAGACCCCTTAAAAGATGGACAGGGGTGAGGAAGAGAAGTGGTAATGCTGCAGAGAGAACAGTGGCAACCCCCACCCATCCCCCTATCAAACATGAATTAAAATATTTAACCCTCACAAAAAGACCACATGGAAGGTGAATATTATTATTGTGTCTGATTCACAGAGCATGAAAACAGAGAAGTAAAAGGTCTCAGGGCCCCCGTGATTGGTGAGCTGGGATTCAAACCTGCTTCATCTAATTCCAGGTCCTCTCTCATTCCCAGATTCTTTCACATACATGAAAGGTCATGCTTGGCCTTGTGCAGAAGGACACACGCTTGCCCTCAGGTAACTTCCAAGTGACTCAGGAAAGCAAAAAAAAAAAAAAATTATTTAAGCAGAAGTGGAATATCATAACAGGCAAGGAACAGAACACTCCAGATGAGGGAAGAAAGCCTGTCAACTAAGTCTCCTGAAAAGCAGATGCCAAGGGGGTGTCAGGTGTGCAAAAGACTTACTGGGGAGTAACATCTGAGTGGGAGCTCAATAGTGTCCTCCCCAAAAAAATATGTTCAAGTCCAATCCCCCAGAACCTGTGCATGTGACTTATTTGGGAAACGGTCTTTGCAGATGTAATCAAGGTAAGATGAGGTCACACTGGACTAGGGGGCCCTACATCCAAAGACAGGCTTCCCTAGTGGCTCAAACGGTAAAGAATTCACCTGCAATGCAGGAGACCTGGGTTCGATCCGTGGGTCGGGAAGATCCCCTGGAGAAGAAAATGGAAACCCACTCCAATATTCTTGCCTGGAAAATCCCATGGACAGAGGAGCCTGGCAGGCTACGCTCCACGGGGCTGCAAAGAGTTGGACACGATGGAGTGACTAACACATAAATCCAAAGACAGTGTTCTTAGGAGAGAAAAGGAAGGTTTGAGACAGAACAGACTCTGAGAAGAGGGTGATGTGAAGACAGAGGCAGAGACTGGAGTGACGAAGCCACAAGCCAAGGAAGACCTGGAGCCACAGAAGCTGGAAGAGACAGGTGGGGTCCCTCTCAGAGCCTTCAAGGGAGTACAGCCCCCTGGACTTTGGACTTCCGGCCTCCAGAAGCACGAGAGGAAAAAATTCTGCTGCTTTAAGGCACCCAGTTCATCATCAGTTTTTACTGCAACCACAGGACACTGACACAGCTGTGAGAAGAGAAGGCAGGAGGCAGGATTGGACAAAGGAAGCTGTCAGGCCGGGCTGCAGACCCGACAGTTTCTGGCTGCTCACCGGGGACTCCAGACTCAAGTGCCCCTTAGAGGAGTCCTGTGTCGGGCAGAAACGGCCAGGCCCTAGGCCCACAGCCATGCAGTCAACGGCTGGGACCGGGCAGAGCAAGGCAGCTCAGGGGCTGAGGCGGCCCCAGGTTGTTGACGCTGGAGGCTGTCATCTGTCCACACTGCTCAGAGCTAGGTTCAGTCCCTTCTCAAAGGGAGGGTTCTGCATCTGCCATAGCGTGGACACGGAAAGGACAGCATCACAGTTCCACTCCACTTTTAAATCCCTCAGTGTGCGGCCCTACAAGTAAGAGAGCCCCAACTTGGAAGGAATCATCCTCTGTTCTGTCACCTGGCTGCCTCATTCCTTTGTTCATTCATTCACTCGTTCACTCATTCATTCATTCATTCCTTCACTCACACATTCATTCATTCACTCATTCATTCCTTCACTGCACCACTATTTCCTGGGGCCTGCTGTGTCCTGGCACTGTGCTTGGTGAACTGGCAATCCACAGGAGCCAGGGGCACTTCCTGAACTCTGGGGCTTGCATCCAAGTTGGAGACACAGAGCACCTAAAAGGTGCTATTAGGTGTGGTTGGAGGGACAAGTGGGTCTAAATTCCACCATGTTCCCTTGTTCTTAGGAGTAAAGACAACCAAAATTTTAAATTCCTTAAAATCCTTGAGTCCATTTTTATTAACATCAACCTGTAAGCTCCTCCTTCAAGAAAGAGCAAAGGATCATAGTTAAGAAAGTGATCACTCTGCCCATGATCACCCCACCAAGACTATGAGTCCCTGTGCACATCTCCCAACCTCTCTGAGACTCACCTGTGTGAGGCAGAACAATAAACATACCTGTTTCATTGGTCTCTAAGGAAATGAAATGAGACAATCCATGCAAATCCCTTAGGACAATACATGGTAAATAATGTTGTTTAGTCTCTAAGTCATGTCCGACTCTTTTGCAAACCCATGGACTGTAGCCCACCAGGCTTCTCTGTGCATAGGATTTCCCAGGCAAGAATACTTGCGTGGGCTACCATTTCCTTCTCCAGGGAATCTTCGCAACCCAGGGATCAAACCTGCATCTCCTGCATTGGCAGGTGGATTCTTTACCACTGAGCCACCAGGGAAGCCCTTGGTAAATAATAGGTGCACAGTAAATTATATATCCCCCTGCTCCTCTCCTCTCCTCTCTCCTCCTCTCCTCTCCTCTCTCCTCCTCTCCTCTCTCCTCCTCTCTTCTCTTCTCCTCTCCTCTCTCCCCCTCTCCTCTCTCCTCCTCTCCTCTCCTCCTCTCCTCTCCTCTCTCCTCCTCTCCTCTCCTCTCTCCTCCTCTCCTCTCTCCTCCTCTCCTCTCTTCTCCCCTCCTCTCCTCTCTCCTCCTCTCCTCTCTCCTCCTCTCCTCTCCCCTCCTCTCCTCTCTTCTCTCCTCCTCTCCTCTCTTCTCCCCTCCTCTCCTCTCTTCTCTCCTCCTCTCCTCTCTTCTCTCCTCCTCTCCTCTCTTCTCCCCTCCTCTCTTCTCCCCTCCTCTCCTCTCTTCTCCCCTCCTCTCCTCTCTTCTCTCCTCCTCTCCTCTCTTCTCCCCTCCTCTCCTCTCTTCTCTCCTCCTCTCCTCTCCTCTCCCCTCCTCTCCTCTCTTCCCTCCTCCTCTCCTCTCCTCTCTCCTCCTCTCCTCTCTTCCCTCCTCCTCTCCTCTCCCCCTCTCCTCTCTTCTCCTCTCCTCTCCTCTCTTCTCCCCTCCTCTCCTCTCTTCTCCTCTCCTCTCCTCTCTTCTCCCCTCCTCTCCTCTCTTCTCCTCTCCTCTCCTCTCTTCTCCCCTCCTCTCCTCTCTTCTCCCCTCCTCTCCTTTCTTCTCCCCTCCTCTCCTCTCTTCCCTCCTCCTCTCCTCTCTTCCCTCCTCCTCTCCTCTCCTCCTCTCTCTCCTCTCTCCTCCTGCCATCAGACACCAACTATCCCTGTGCAGCACTGCCCTGCTAGCCACACCACCCATCTGCGAGCCCCTGTGGACTCTCGCCTTTCCCCTTGTTCCTATGGACTCTAATAAATCAACAGTGACACAGAAAGCAACCACACACAGTCGGCACATGCTGGGATGTTGTGCTAAAGCCTTTATAATCCAACTTCGAAGAAGAGCATCTAGTATTTAATTTTTAAAATGCAATATATATTTAATGCAATATTAATATTTAACTCACTTAATGCAATATTTAATTTGATCTCTAATGCAAATAAAAACAGTAAACAGATTTATTAATGATTTACACAAGTGCTTGCCTATTCTGTTTTTAAAGTGTTTTTCCGCCTAGAAGACAACTTTCTACCCCTGAGGAATTAAATACGGAAGGGCTTTCGAGCTAGTTCTTGTGCGTGGGTCGGAGTTGTCATCTCGTAAGTGAGCTTGGTCAGCAAGCAGCAGCCGCGGCTCTCACATACTCTCACAGTTAATGAGGTATCCTCTGTGCTGGGCGCTGGGCTGAGCTCTGGTTGAGAGACAGAAGGGGGCACATGCTCTCAGAGGACAAAACAGAGTAGGTCTACTTCTTCCACAACCTTTCAAATCTGTTCCCCAAAATAAATGTAACCCGCGAAAGGTGCCAAAGGTCATGACAGACAAAGTGAGCTTCACTCGGTCTCATCCTACCTGAGCCAAACAACCCACCACAATGTTGAAATAACCCAAACATCCAACGACAGGGGACAGGTTAAGTGAAGTATATCACAGTCATACAATTCAACATTACGTAACCTTTGGAAATCATGCTCCAACGTTATGTTTAATGACATGAAGAAATGGGCTTATGCATTACATCTTTTAAGCATCAGAGTACATAGAATCGGAGAAGGCAATGGCACCCCACTCCAGTACTCTTGCTTGGAAAATCCCACGGACGGAGGAGCCTGGTGGGCTGCAGTCCACAGGGTCGCTAGGAGTCGGACACGACTGAGCGACTTCACTTTCACTTTTCACTTTCATGCACTGGAGAAGGAAGTGGCAACCCACTCCAGTGTTCTTGCCTGGAGAATCCCAGGGACGGGGGAGCCTGGTGGGCTGCCGTCTATGGGGTCGCACAGAGTCGGACACAACTGAAGCGACTTAGCAGCAGCAGCAGCAGCAGTACATAGAATAATCTGCTTGTTTTAAGCACATGGTTGCAGTTTTTTTAGTGACATGTGCCACAAAATTAACTTTTGTTTTCTGTTCATTTTCAATTTCTTTTATATTTTGCTATAGTCTCCATTTTTCCCACAGTGCATATTTATTGCTTTGGTATTCACAACATTATAAACATAAACAAAACTTATTTCATCCAAATAATACCTAATGAAAACACTAGAAGCTTTGGGTTAATGCTATGAATTGTTCTCCCTAATGTGAGTGACAAAGTCAAGGGCTAATTACTTTCCAAGACCAGTAGCCTTTATTTTAAGGACTTATTTCTCAAGACCAGGGCTCTCTGGCCAAGTGCCCTAAACCCTCATCTCTAGAATGCATCTAAGGAAATTTCTGCAGTATTGAAGGTGTCACTGGGCTTCTTCCAGATGCCTGTATTAAACTGGGCAAGGACATAGCTCGATTAAAGAATAAATGATATCATTTGGGGGAAAGTTGGCAGTAAATATAAAAAATCCAGGACAATCTTTCCAGCCGGCAAAAGGGCACTCAAAGTAAGAAAGGACACGGGTGAACTCCAGATTGTTATCAGAACATTATGTTTGTTTCAGAGTAAAAATGAAGCCAATTGGGACTGAAATCCTTTTGTTAAAATCTCAGAAACAGGGAAGAGAAGAAAGAAGGAGAGTGCAACAAATTAGGAGTTTGGGATTAATAGATACAAACTACTATAGATAAGCAACAGGATTTGCTGTCTGGCAAGAAGAATTATAGCCATTATCTTATAATAATCTGCAACAAAGTATAACCTACAAAAATACTTAATCACTGTGCTATACACCTGAAACTAACATAATACTATAAATCAAATATACTTCGATTTTTTAAATCTCAGAAATATTTAAGGTGGTGCCTCCTAGACCATTTCAGTTGAACAAAACCCCATCTGAGGCTCTTAAGGAGGTACTGGAAGACAACCTAGTTGTCTGGTTGTCTTGGTTTTCTGAGGATATTAAGTGTGCTATTCCACAGAGGCCCTCCAGGGGGCCCAAGGACAGAGGACTCATCTCAAAGAGATGGGAGTGCCATTGTTCAAATGACATAGACAATGAATTGACACATAAGAAATCCACAGAGTCTTAAAAGGACTTATACAAGCTTGGACTAAAAAGAACTGAGATAGTGCTAATAAAATGAGTCCTTCAAATCCCCAAAGGGGTTCCTGGTGGCTTAGATGGTAAAGAGTCTGCCTGCAGTGTGGGAGACCCAGGTTTGATCCCTGCATCAGGAAGATCCCCTGGAGAAGGAAATAGCAACCCACTCCAGTATTCATGCCTAGAAAATACCATGACAGAGGAGCCTGGCTGGCTACAGTCCAGGGGGTTGCAAAGAGTCGGACACAACTGAGCGACTTCACTTTCACCTTCACTTTTCAGACGGCCAAACTTCTATGGGTAGAAAGAAAGTTGAAAAATCTACTCAGCTGCAAGTATAGCCTATTTCTTATGTGGGAAAAAATAGGTGACTCCAAGGTCAGAATCAAGATCTCAGAGGATGGAGCCAAAAGCCACAAAAATCATTCCCAGAGACCTGTTTTGAAACTTAGCCAAGAAATGGTCCTTTTATGCCAAGCTGAATTTCAGAATTACTAGGGCAACTGACTGCTATGTTTTCCCTTTTTTGAATGAGAACTTTCATTACAGTTATCCTACAGTTGTCTCATCATTTATTATTGGGTATAGTGGGGGAGTAGATAATTTGTCTCTTCAGTTTACAGGTCTTCAGATCTAGAGGAATTATATCCAAGGAGCCCAATTCAAGGATCTTCACCCATATCTAGACCTTATATAAATTTTACGAGATCCTTGGTGTTAAGCCAAGCTTGATGGCGTAATGGAAAATAGTGTTAAGGGGTCTTGGGAGAGTCAAGTGTATTTTGCAGGTGAGATAAATGCAAATAATTTACAGCCAGATAACATACTGTTTGGGCTTTGTAAACATGGCCCCAAGTCCTTTAACACCCTACTGAGATAAGGGATCTGTCTCCCCGAGTCTCTAGCCCACTGGCCAACCTTAAAGATTGTAGACTTTCCAAGCTCCATAATATGTGAGCCAATTCCTTTTAATAAATGTCTTTCGATATATTACTTATCCTATTGGTTCTGTGCAGTTCAAGTCCAAAAGCTTTCTGCTGTAGAATTCCCTCTTGCTCAGTGTAGGGTTTTGGTTCTATTCAGACCTTCAACTGATTGGATAAGGCCCACCTACATGATGGCTAGCAGTCTGATTTACTCAAAGTCCACCAATTTAAAGGTAAATATCATCTAAAAATACCCTATCTCAGGAAAGCTCAGAAGAATATTTGGCCACCTATCTGAGCACTGTGGCCCAAGTCAAGCTGACACACCAAATTAACCACCACACTGGTCCAAACCTCTAACCCAGAGGTCAGAGGTCTAATAAAATAGTTATTGTTATATGTTTCTAAGTTGAAGGTTGATTGTTATACAGCAAGGCAATATTAGAACACCCCTTGGAGACACCGCTTTAGGAAAAATCCCAGTGTTCTCCTGGCTTGCTTCAAATAATAATAAATCCTTCCTCTAAAATAAAAAATAGAACACCCCTTGATACAAACTCTTACAGAGGAAGGCATGAAGGACTTTGGCCAGGCAACTCCGTAGCTGAAACACTGGGAGTGTGCATTCACTCTGTGAGAACACTGTATTTCACTCTAAGTGAGCAAGGACAAGGAATAAAATTCAAACTTCCCATAAAACCCAAGCTCCTCACACAGCATGGTATCACCCCAGCCCACCTCTTCAGCCCATTGCCTATGATTCTCCCTTTCACTTACCCTCCTGGAAAACACCAAACACTTCCCATTTTCTTTGAACACGATGCTCTTCCCCGCCTTTTTCCTACTTGGGAACTAAACTAAAACAGTATGATCCCTGACCACTCTATCTAAGGAAACCCCCCAGTGAGAGACGGGATAACAAGTCCCTTCCTCCGTCTGTATGAGAACTTAACCTTCAGTTAACTTCCTTACACTGTCTCCCTGGTAACCTAATTAGCTGAGATGTCAATTCTATTACCAAGCAACATTACCCAGGGTATAAATGACCTCTCACTGGTATGCTGCATCTGGCCTGGGAAGAGCTATAAATGGACTGCAAGCACCTGATGGGACACCGTGCCTTGGACGTCACTGCTTGGTAATAAGATGCTCCTTGCAGCATTCCTGAGAGCTCTGCCTGTGGCACCGTGACAAGAGATACTGGCTTCTGTGACACAGGCATCTTCTAAGCCGGGACAGAGTCACCCCTGCCCAAGGTGGACTCATCTCCTTGCACTGGAGTGATGCTGCGTGGACCACTGAGGAGGAGGAACACCTGGTGTTGCCCTAGCAACCAGCTGGGTTTCCCATCCTTTATCTTCCTCGAGCTTGTGATGCTAAGTGTGAAGCATGGAATTCTTATGAGTCTGAATGTTTAGCTGAATCTTGGAAGACCCTTGGTTCACCTCCCCTCTCCCTTGTATTGCCTTGTATCTCCTTGTATTATTCTCTCTTGTATTGCCCTATTTTTGCTTCACCACACCTTTCACACTTAATTTACTAATTACCCATTTGTTTATTGAGTGGGAACTTGAAGAGGTCAAGGGCCATGTCCATCTTGTTCACCACTGTAAACTCAGCACTTACACGACTGCTTGTCACATAGTAGGAGCTTGATAAATACTGTATGGGTGGATGGATGGATGGACAAAATTAGGGGAGGAAGTTGCTAGAAAGTTGTAAGAGACAAAGTAAACAGAATCCAAATTGCAGAAGGTCTTATTTGAAGTGCTCATGCACGAGCAGTGAACTACCCTAAGGACCTTGGAGAGATGCAGAAGAATTTCAGGTAAAGAAGAGTAAAAGTATATGTGTATAAAATGGATGGCTAACGAGGACCTGCTGGGTAGCACAGGGAGCTCCACTTGGTACTCTGGCAATATGAAAACAGAGTGGACGTGTGTAAGCATATGGCTGAATCTGGTTGCTGTACAGCAGCCACAACACTGTAAAGCAACTATACGCCAATAAAAAATTAATTTAAAAAGAAAAGTAAAAGTCTGTGGCTTACATTGCAGAAAGGTCATCCTGACAGCAGTGAGGATTGGGGGAGGAGAGAAATGAGAGACTCAGGAGTGTGTATGCATGCTCCCTTAGATGTGTCCGACCCTCTGTGACCCCATGGACTACAGCCCACAAGGCTCCTCTGCCCAGGGAATTCTCCCTCTGGAGAGGGTTGCCATTTCCTTCACCAGGAGATCTTCATGACCCAGGGATTGAACCCATGTCTTTTTGCGTCTCCTGTGTTGGCAGGCAGGTTCTTTCCTGCTAGCGCCATCTGGGAGGCCTGAGACAAGAGACAGAGAACAGTTAGAGGAGTATTGTGGCTAATAGTCCTGGTCAGAGGCAGTGGGATGAGGAGGATAAAACAGTCTCAAGAGTCATTTAGGAAGCAAACTCTGGAGTACTTGGTGACCAAATTAGACATGGGAGGCAGAGAAATGGAGGAATCCAGAGTGGCCACAGAATGGACACTTATGACACTGGACCCATGTGGTCACATTAACGTACAGAGGGACTCGGAATGGGCAATGGGTCTGGGGGTGGGAGAGACGGTGAGTTTGACCTTCCAGCAGAGATGTCAGCCAGACAGTTGGAGCCGGGAGATAGGGAAGCTGGGCGTCAGCACAGATGGAGGTAGCTGGCCTCCATTAAACCCACCCAGAAAGCGTGGAAAGTGGTATTTTAAAAGGCCAGTGACAACTCTAGGGTAGTCTGCTGCAGAAAGAAAAGCTGAAGAAAGGAGTTAGGACTATAGCCCACCAGGCTCCTCTGTCCATGGAATTTTCCAGGCAAGAATACTGGAGTGGGTTGACATTCCCTTCTCCAGGGTACCTTCCCAAGCCAGGGATCAAACCCAGGTCTCCTCCATTGCAGGCAGATTCTTCACCATCTGAGCCACCAGGGAAGCCCAAGATGGATCCTACATGGAGTCAGAGCAGACTGAAAGAAGATGCATGTCTTTGATTCCTCCTGACACTGAGCCCCTACATCTATCATGGAATTGATTTCTTTCTTAAATAATAGTCATTTCTGTTTGCATCTCATCTCTCTAGATTAGAATTTTTTTTACCATCTTTGAGTACCCTTAAGTCCTGCACATAGTAGGTACTTAATAACCTCTCCGTATCTGAACTGTCCCAAGAAGGGGAGGGGAATCACTAATTAGTTTCAATCCAGACTAATTGCTTTTCTAAACTCTCATATAAATCTGACTTTTAATAGGTTCTGAGAATCGATGTTTCATTATTTTTTGCCGCAGTGGAGTTTATCCCTGTTGATGGGTCATTACAAATCATCGCTCTCTGAGAGGTCCCCTTCCTATCTCTCATTTCCTGATCTTTCAGCAGGGTATCTGTGTTCTTGAGAGTGAAGGGGTAAAAAATTAAATGGGTCTTGGAAATTAACAACTGGGACCAACCAGACCAGAGGAAGAGACGCTTTGGTTTTCTCAAGGAGCCTACTCCAGACAGAATCCTATCACTCAAAAGGAATAAATGGAAGGCTGTATCTGCGGTCTCTGTCAAACAGATATTTTCGGTATATATCTGTCATTCAGTGAGCGCCCACTACACACCAGATGCTGGCTGAGCAATTTACGTGTGACCTCATTTAACCATCACAACAATGAGAGGCATGGACTATGGACCATAGACAATGATCAGTCCCATTTTCCAGATGGGAACACTAAAGCTCTGGGAAGCTGAGGAGTTCACGCAGGTCACGGAGCTATCACATGCCACACTCCTGCCTCACAGCCTGTCCACACTCCCACAAAGCATGCTGTGCCTCTCTGGTGCGTATGGTTCAGCTCTGAATCACTGGGGCCCCAGAGGACCCCACCTGGAAGTTGCAAGGAGTCCCAGAGGACCCCCTACACGAATGTTACCCTGGAGTAAGTATTGTGGCAAGCTTCCTCCTAACTCTGACCTCAGACAACAATCGTTTCTCTTCTCCCTGGCACCAAGATTCCCCCGTAGAGCTGTTTGTGTACAGCCAAGCAAAACACTGCACCCTGGAGAGCAAAGAAAGATCTGACGCCAAAGAGGCCTCTCCCACAGTCCCCCGATTTCAACCACAGCAGGGTCTGAGCATGAAAGAACCATCAGAAGGGGAGCTCCAAACTGGCTCAGATTCTCTCAGCTGTCTACATGCCGAGGCAGAAGGAATCAACAAGCAATAAACCTGCTTCAGCCATCTCACCGGAAAAAAATGAGGGTTAGTCTCATTCAGTCATTTACAACTCTTTGCAACACCATGGAGTGTAGCCCACCAGGCTCCTCTGTCCATGGAATTCTCCAGGCAAGAACACTGGAGTGGGTAACCGTTCCCTTCTCCAGGGGGCCTTCCTGACCCAGGGATTGAACCCAGGTCTCCTGCATTGCAGGCAGATTCTTTACCATCTGATCCACCAAGGTAGCTCCCCTTCGCAAATCTCAGGGTCTGTGGATGTAATCAGGGCCCAGGGCAGTAGGCTGGCCCCTTGTTATTCCACTTTCATTTCCTTTCTGGATGAGAGTGCCAGGAGGGAGACAGCAGAAGCTGTGGTGGCTGGGGATCCAGCAGGGCCAGGTTCAAACCCTGCCTCCTACCCAAGCCTCAGCTCTCTTATCTGTGCAACAGGGTTCATTATAGTGCTCCTGCCTCCTTAGATATACGGAGCTAATGCCTGGAGGGCACATATTTATCCCGGTGCCTCGTAAGCCATGCAACCTCAGCAAAGGGTTGTTGTTGTTTAGCTGCTCAGTCATGTCCAACTCTTTTGCGGCCTCACAGACTGCAACTACCAGGCTCCTCTGTCCATGAGATGGGGTTTCCCTGACATGAATACTAGAGTGGGTTGCCATTTCTTTCTCCAGGGGAAACTTCCCAACCCAGGGATTGAACCCACATCTCCTACACTGGCAGGTGGATTCTTTATCACCTGGGAAGCCCAGCAAAGGGTAGCTGTTATTATCTTCACACAGATTGCAAATACAGAACTGTGCAAAGGTGTAGATAAATTAGGGAAGAAGATGTAAAAAGCCTCCAGGTGGCCCACATGCTTCCACATATTTCCAGCTCAATGTTAGACTATATAAGGAGCACAGAACAGACCTGCCCAAATCCTGACTCTCTCCACTCTGTCCCTGTGGATCCTGGGCAAGTTACTTAACCTCTCTGAGCCTCACAGAGTTTAGGGTCTAGTGTGAGAGAAAGGTAGACAAATAATGATGCAAGTAAACGTGTAAGGAGTGTGATTACTTTCTCACGTGTGCTACTGTGGGAAAGGGAAAGAAAGCAAAATGATTGTGAGTGTACAAGATAACCGAGCCACCTGGGCGTGGACTGCCAGCCCGGGTGAGGGGCAGCAGTGCCGGAGACTTCTCTGAGGAAGCTGGGGTGAGTCAGAGATGGTCAGGTAAAGAGGCTCGAGGGAGCATTTCAGGCAGAGGAAAGCCACATGCAAAGGCCTTGTGGTTGGAGGGAAAATGGCCTGGATGCAAGTTCCAAGCTGAAATTGGAGGGGCAGACAGCAGGCAGACCCTGCCAGCTTCAGGAATGAATATCTGAAAGGGCAGAGACTTTTAGCTCTTGATTTAGCCCAGGTGCCTAGAGCCATGCCAGGCACATCAATGGAGCTCAAAAAAAATATTTGCCGAACCTAAATGCCCATCAACAGAGGAATGGATAGAGAAGGTGTGGTATATATATACAATGGAATATTACTGAGCCGTAAAAAGGAAGGGAACTGGGTCATTTGCAGAGATGTGGGTGGACCTAGAGACTGTCACACAGAGTGAAATAAGTCAGAAGGAGAAAAACAAACAGTGTACATTAACACATATATGTGGAATCTAGAAAAATGGTACAAATGACCTTACTTGCAAAGCAGAAATAGAGACACAGACACGGGGAACAAACATAAGATGCCAATGGGAGAAGGGTGTGGTGGATGAACTGGGAGATTGGGACTGACATATATACACGACCGATGCGTGCTTGCAGGCATCCAGCTCTTTGAGACCCTACGGACTGTAGCCCATCAGGCTCCTCCGTCCATGGGATTCCTCAGGCAAGAACACTGGAGTGGGTTGCCGTGCCCTCCTCAAGGGGATCTTCACAACTCAGGGACCGAACCAGCATCTTCTGTGTCTCCCGCTTTGGCGGGTGGGTTCTTTACTACTAGTGTCACCTGGGAAGCCCATACGATTGATGCTATGTATAAAATAGGTAACGATTGGAACCTACTGTCTAGCTCAGTGCTCTGTGGTGACCTAAATGGGAAGGAAATCCAAAAAGGAAGGGATGTATGTATACATACAGCTGATTCACTTCGCTGTACAAGAGAAACTAACACAGCACTGTAAAGCAACTCCACTCCATTTAAAATTAATTTAAAATAAACAAAAAATTAAAATTAAACATCAAAAAAATGTATTTGCTGGACTTATAAAGTATGAGCTCATATAGTTTATTTCTAGCAAGTCAGCCACCTAGGGGTGGATGAACCTTGCTTCACTTTGATCTGTGGTGGGTGGGCAATGCCAGAGGGAGGTCAGGGGATCTAGACTTTCAACAGTCATGAGAAGCCACTGCCCAGGGACTTTAATCCTGCCTCCTGCTGGGCCAGAGGCGCAGCAAACACAGGTATGCCATGGCAGGTCTTGGAAAGTGAGAAGCTTTCTTTGTGAAGTGATTTTCAAGGAAATTCTACACTTAACAGCCCACATAAGAGAGATGTTTCTTTCCCAGCTGTTCATTATATTTCAATGAATAGCCCCATTTTGTGGTAAAATGTCCCCAAACATCTAACTCGGGTTTTTTGCCTCTGGAACACAACACGGCATTTCCCTTCTTAGACTCAGTTAAGAGTGTGGGGTCGGGGAATGACTTAGAGTCTTAGACTCAGTTAAGAGTGTGGGGTCGGGGAATGACTTAGAGTCTTAGACTCAGTTAAGAGTGTGGGGTCGGGGAATGACTTAGAGTAGATGGCCCTGAGACCTTAAATTGGGTCCAGGAGTGGTGGACACAGTGTCTGTCTAATATAATATCCTGAAGAGCTGAAGAAATGGAGGTGTCGTTCTCAGAATCTTAGAAGACTAGGCCGTTCCTCCTGACACCCTGAACACCTCCTAACTTAGGAACCTGAGGTCAAAGGGCAGCTGCAGTCCACAGTTTAGGAACTGAACTCCGTCACACATCACTTCCCACTTACGGGGCTGCCATGTTGCCCCGTAAGACGTCACCACCAGCCTCACCTCACTGCACGAAGGCTGAGACCTGACCCAAAGGGAACAAGTCGACTGGATGGCAGGCAACCAAGCAGAGTCACTCTGTGCAGAATGAGTGGGAAGAGGCCACAGTCTGAGTGGATGGCCAATGAACTGAAAAGTCGCCACAGCAAAGGGTGGTGGCCGCCGCTTTGGCCCTGTGCGTCCACGCACTGGACACAAGAGACTGAACAGTGAGCAAAGCCAGATGGCCACTGGCTGCAGAGAAAAGGGGTCGGGGGGCAGGGGGATAGATACATTCTGAGAGAAACTGACGGCAGACTGCACAACCTGGAGAGAGAAGGGGGCACAGAGAGGGCAAGTCACAGACCTAAGGCCACACAGCTCTGCCCCAGCCAGGATTTTGAGCCCAAGCCTAACCCCGGTCTACTGAGTTCTTGCAAATGCACACACTGTTCTCTGCAGGAGGATGGCAGGATAAAACTGCTATTTTTGTTGTTCAGTTGCTAAGTCATGTCTGACTCTTTGCACCCCATGGACTGCAGCATGCCAGGCCTTCCTGTCCTTCACTGGAGTTTGATCAAAATTGTGTTCATCCGATCAGAGATCAGCCAAGAGGTATCTGCTGTTCTTACAGCATCATCTTCTTTGTCGCTAATGACGGTGTGTTTTCTTTGGGATTTCACCTTGACTGACTGCACAGATGTGCCAGGAAATGTCCCAAAGGCTCGCCCCACTTATCCCAGTGATCCCCCCATTAGAAGTCTATGTGGGAGTCATTATTAACCTACATTACAGATGATACAGCCACTCCCTGGTAGAGCTAGGGTGTGTGCCCAGGGCTGTATGCTGCCCAAGACCATGCAGCTGCCTGGGATGTGACTTTCCCATCAGACTGAGCCAAGTAAGAGGCCAGCGAGGCTGCAGGAAGGGAGAGAAGGGACCCCAAGGACATTTCAGGAGATGAAGTGTCAGCTCACCCAGGGGACTATTTGGGGAGACGACCAGGGATGCTCAACAGGCTAATGAGGTGAAACCTTCCAAAATTCTTAGAGACAGGTGAGGACAAAAAAAAGGAAATAACATGTCTAGTTTTTGCTTCTGAGTCTTGAGAACTCCCAGATTTTTCTATAACTGCTAACACCCTCCATCCTTCTGTCCACATCCCTGTTTGGATTTTCTGAGTGTTTCTAGGCCACTGCACTCTCTGATGCTTTTCCAACAGAAGCCAGAAACCAGATCATCGTCCCTTTTACCTGACAAATGTCTCCACTTGAGTGTGAGGTACTCAACTTCTATTGTCCCTTGATGTGAGTCATCAGTTGGAATTGTTACGTTTGTGGCAAAATTTGTCTTCCTTCATTCACCATTAATGTCTTATAAGGGCAAAGTACAAGCCTGGACCAAGTGGGTCTTGCCCAGGGTAAAAATTCATGTTCAAAACCCTTTACATCCATCAGCAAAAATCAGTGTGATTGTCAAAGGGTCTTTCACTTGTTTGGGCAATAAAGATTCTTTAAACTAAATGTTTTTACTCCTCACATTTTCATTCAAAAAAAAACTGTAAGAAAGATATTTTATTCTGCAGATGACAAAACTTCCCTTGTTTAAAAGCAATTTAGCATATAGTAATGTTCAAAGTGTTCCTCATTAAATAGTCCAGAAACATTTCATGGAAATGATCCAAACTAGCTGAGTTAAATGGATCAAGACATGTCACCCTGTAAACATGAGTGTTGAGTAATCGGTTGGTGAGTTCAAGATAGACCCACCAGGGTTACTGAGACGACACTGCAGAAATTGAAGGATGAGTGCAGGGTGGGTCATGAATATTTTTTTCCTCTTTTGACTGTCTCCATGTCAGGAAATTCAAAATTTCAGGAAACGGATATTCACTGATGAAGGCAGGATTCAAGACACTTGTAACTGAGTGCTTGTTCTGAAATCTTTCATCTTTTCAACGAATTCTGACTGCCTCCTAAGTAGCAGACACTATAATAATCCTATAATACCTGTGTGCTAAGTAACTTCAGTCGTGTCTGACTCTTTGTGACCCCATGGACTGCAGCCTGCCAGGCTCCTCTGTCCATGGGATTCTCCAGGCAAGAGTACTGGAGTGGGGTTGCCATGCCCTCCTCCAAGGGATCTTCCTGACCCAGAGGTCAAACACTTGTCTCTTATGCCTCTTGCACTGGCAGTCAAGCTCGTTATCATTAGTGCCACCTGGGAATGATGGTCCTAGGGATACCCTTAAAGGAGAGACGTGACTCCCACCCTTAGAGAGCTCACAGCTATTGGAGGCATGCACAGCAAAGACAAAATGGCAAATGTTATGAGCATGCATTACACAGAGACACAGGAGCCGGGGAAGGAGAAGCCGGGAATGAAGTCCTTCCATCAAACACCGTGTCCTATCAATTCTCACTTCTAAGTATTTCCCGAGTGAGTCCTCTTCTTGACACCTCCCCTGATGTCACTCTAGTCTAAGCCACCAAGTCATTTTACTTGGACTATCATAACAACTTCTTAAAGAGTTTTCAGGCTTCCCTGGTGGCTCACTTGGTAAAGAACCTGTCTGCTCATATGGGAGACACAAGAGATGTGGGTTCGATCCTTGGGTCAGGAAGATTCCCCTGCAGAAGGAAATGGCAATTCACTCCAGTATTCTTGCCAGGAAAACTTTATGAGTTGCCAAGAGTCAGAAATGACTGAGTGTGCACGCACAAAGAGCTTTCTGGAATCCACTCTGGTTCCCCACATACACCCCCACAGTGCTACCAGCGTGACCCAGAAGGGCCTTCAAAGTGTACATCTGATCATCCACCACCACCAACCTCTGCCAATAAAAAGGAGAGGAGGGGGAAAGAGGAGAAAGAGGAGCCGGAGAGGGGAGGAGGTAGGGTGCTTTCCCAGAGGCAGCCCCGAATTGTGGGGAACTTTCTGGCATGTGATTCTAGGCAAGTGCCTTCGGCCTTCCTTTCCTCAGCTACAAACTAAGGATAAATATACCAGAGGTTGGGCTAAACAAAAATCGCCAATATTCAGCTCTTCCTGACTTACAACAGTGACATTTTCACGTAGTTCCACCCGATGCCTCCATCACGGAGCTGCTGTGAGATGAAAGGAGATGAGCATGGCACCTGGCACACAGGGATGCTCCTCGAACACTGGCTGCCGTTCACTTCCTGATTCCTCCCTGTGCTCCGTCCTACCTTCTTGCTTTGCAAAACCCACTCTGGCCATTTTGTGAAACCAGGCTGCCAGCTCCATGGGCATCTGGGCTGGAGGGGTGCCCGGCGGCCTCCTTCTCCTCTTGTTACAGCCCATCAGTGGAGCGATCTTTATTTCTGGCCACTTCTGCAGAGCTGACATCTGCCTAGCACAGAGGAAAATTGTTTCTGCCACGTCCTCCAATAAGAATGATTTTCTTCATGCTCTGTTTGTCTACAACTGTCTTTCCGATCATTCTCACTGTTAGCACATGGTCTACATGCTTGAAATTCAGCCAGAGGAACTGGGTAAAATTTATGATCTACTGACTACTGAAGCTCCAAGCCATCAGATTTGAATATAAATGTCGGAATGAGGTCATCAGAACCAACAGGTAGCAAGACAGCCAATCTGCAGATTTGCATGGCGCAAATCCATACTTTAATCTGCTGCCAATTAAAAATATCGATCGGACAACTATGTTAATTAATAGAACACAGAAATTCTCCCAGCCTTTTATTTTGATATTATAATTTTTGATGGAGTTTCAAATGCCTCGATGTCACTATTAACGTCAGCATTTTCCCAATAATGCTCTGCTCAAACAGAACAATTCATTAGTGCTAAAACCAATTTACTGGAATGGTCTGAGAATCACCTCGGTTTTCTCTATTAATGTAGTACAAGATGAAATATTTCATGAGTCGCTGGTTGACATGCTTGACACTCCTCTCATACCGCTTAGCTCACCCAAGGTGGAAAGTCTCCATTCGGAAAATGAGATGCAAGGGACAAAAAAAAAAAAAAAAAAACAGGACTTTAAAAATGGTTTACTGCCCTTCAAAATTGAGACAGTCCCCATCGATATTTTTTAATGAACTTATCTCTTGCAAGGTAATCCTCAAGATACATGAAATCATTGAAGCAAAAGGCTTAAGATGGTGCTTGACTCAGAGTCATTGTTAAATAAATATTAGCTATTAATTGGGGGAGGCAGGAAGATTAGAGAGGTTGAGATCATAGACCACAAGTCACATGATGAAGTCAAAACCTATCTCTGCCGTGTCTTAGGAGATTTAGAGAAAACTCTCCATGCGTGAGGTTTTCTCTTAACTCTGAAATGGGCATTATTCTATCCTATTATTTTATTACTTTCCCGAGGCTGCCATAACAGGTTATCACAGACTCGGTGGCTTACAACAGTAGAAGTTTACTCTTGCAGTTCTTAATGGAGGCCAGCCGTTCCTCTGAAAGCTCTAGGGGAGAATCCTCCCCAGCTGCTTCCAGCTTCCGGGGTTCCTTGTGTCCTTGGCTTGGGGCCACATCACTCCAGTCTCTGCCTGTCTGTTTATCTCCTCAGAAGGACACTGGATTTAGGGTCCACTCTAAATCCAGGATGATTTCATCTCTAAATTATTAACTAATTACATCTATGAAGATTTTTATTTCCAAATAAGGTCATATCCCAAGGTTCCAGGTAGATTTGAATAAGGGAGGGAAGGGGGACACTATTCAACCCACTACAGAAGGAATGATATAATATGCTTTGTGGAATGGCAAGGAGGATTAAATTAGAAAATTGTATATAAGGTGCTTAGCCAGAAGTTCACATACAATGTGTATGTGTTAGTCGCTCAGTCATGTCCAACTCTTTATGACGCTATGGACTGTACCCCACCAAGTTCCTCTGTCCATGAGATTTCCCAGGCAAGAATACTGGAGTGGGTTGCCATTCCTACTCCAGGGCTCGAACCCAGGTCTCCCATATTACAGGTAGATTCTTTACTGTCTGAGCCACCAGGGAAGCAGGGTTCAGTAAAAAGAGCTAGACTTGGGACTCCCCTGGTGGTCCAGTGTCTAAGACTCCATGCTCCCGATGCAGGGAGCCCAGGTTCAATACCTGGTCAGGGAACGAGACCTCACACGCCACAGCTAAGACCTGACATAGCCAAATAAATTTTTTTAAGAAAAAGAAGAAGCTAGTCATAGAAACAACTACTCTAATGTACACTTCCCAAGACCACTTGGCTTTAAAGAGTTGCACGTCTTCTAGGAAGCACAGCCATCCTCGCTTCCCTTGGTTATCTGGTTTTTCTCCCCCAACTTTCATGCCCAGTTTGGGTCATTATCATCATATCAGCAGTTTACCTTTGCCATCTCTCCTCTAAATGCCCTGCAATGCTTCCCAGAGACACCAGAGGGGGCTGTCCTACAGGCAGGTAAGTTGGAGTGCTCATGGGCCCTTCCTGTGGTAATGTCCATCCCTTCTTGGCTTCCCAGAGCCAGCAGGACAGAGCCTAAGCTCTCTTGACCTCATGATCCGACCCTGCCTCCCCCACCAGCTCTGGCTCCACCTCCAATCTCCTTCCTGAATGTGTCCCCACTAAGTCAGGCTCTAGTTTGCACTCTCAGATAAGGCATCACCTCCTTCAGGAAGCCTTCCTGGTTTGAGCCTCCAGGTCTGAGCTGAGTGCCTTGTTGTGTATTCCCTGTCTGCCTCTATCAAAAACCTGTGTGTGTGTGTGTGTGTGTGTGTGTGTGTAGTGTAATTGCTTGATTACATGCCTAGCTCCTTGGCCACAGGAAGAGTTTCTTATGGTCAAGGATGGTGTCTTACCATTGTGTATTCCCAAGACCAAAACTAGAGCCAGGTTCAGTGTAGAAAACTCAGTGAACAAAAGAATCAACAAAAGAGTTCTCACAGCTCTACCTACAAAAACCTGATAAATATGAGATTGAAATTGTGGGTGTCATTTAATTAAGGACCCACCACCTGGTTTTCTTGTGGCTCAGGGCATTAGCCAGAAGAGTCCAAACAACATTATCAGAATGATGGCCCAAATCAAGGCACCAGGATCCTGGAAAAGACTTGAATTTTCACATTAACTTGTTCATGGAAAGCTATATCTATACTTGCATACACACACACACAAGAAGCAAAGAGGAGTTTGCTGCTTGGGAGGAGTATGACAAAGTTGAGTTGGGAAAATGTGGTCTTAACCAGGACTGATGCTGAAGCTGAAGCTCCAATACTTTAGTCACCTGATGTGAAGAGCCAACTCATTGGAAAAGATCCTGATGCTGGGAAAGATTGAGGGCAAGAGGTGAAGGGGGCGACAGAAGATGAGATGGTTGGGTGGCATCATTGACTCGATGGACATAAGTTTGAGCAAACTCTGAGCAAAGCAGACAGGGAAGGACAGGAAGCAATTGAATAATAAGAACAAACCAGCCTTGTGACCTCTGAAAAACCACTGAACCTCTCCAGGCTTCAGAAGCCTCAACTATTAAACAGGTGGGTCAGTCTAGAAGACTGACTCAGAAGCATCTCATTCTGTGCCTTTGAAATTCACATAACTGCCTTTGAATTCATCCTCACCACCCACACCAACAACTAAATTTTTTTAAAAACATATGCTCAGCTTCCTGAAAAAGAGATCCATTTGTCATGTGGTCTCTGGCCAGGTAGAGCATGGCCTCCAGCCAATCCTGCTGCTAAACCATAACCTCCAGAACTTCACAGGGATAAAATATTGACTGTTTACCCAGAGCCATGGAGAGTTCCAATTTGGCCTCAGCCAAAAAGCCCCTGGAAAAAAATGAGCATTGCACATTCACTGAACTCCCCTGCAAGTCGAGAGAAAACCCCAGAGACCCTGGTTCTTTTAGATTAAGGCTAAAATAACTCAACTGAAATTTTTTTCAACTGAACACAAGTCATCTTTGTCTCTGAAGCCTTATCTGTGTTTTCCAATATTCTGACACTTGGTAAGAATTCTTTCTAAAGCATTGGGCTACATTGACAGGCAGGTGCCCTCTAAGGAATCCAAAGGGGAGTATCTGATGGGGAGGGGATTTTGTGCCTGAGATCAAAGCTCAGCCCAGAGAACCGAAGGTCCCAGGATTACAGGGTGGTGGGAGGACAAAACATGATGGTGGTGTGAACAGTTACTGCGTCTGCCAAGCGTTGCACAGTTTCCAAGTGGTCTTATTACACATTTTTTCCAGTGATATAGTCAAACTTATATCTAACATGACATTCACTCGAGGAGGATAAATCATTCTGAATTTTTTATCATCTCCCCATATTATGGAACCAATTTAAATACTATCAAATGGTGGTAATGGCCAAACTAATATCTTCAGCTCTGGCATTTATCCTGAGCTACATACATAATACAATTCCCAGCTGCCAGCTTGACATTGCTGCCTGCATACCTACTCAGATAGTGCAAAGCCTAAACCAAACTCTCCATTTCCATCTCAGCCCCCACCCCAAACGCATGCTCTTCCCGTCTTTCTCATTTCAGCTAACGACACCACTCTCCACCCAGCCGCCCAAGCCGAAAACCTCAAGGACGTCTCATCTGTGTCTCCTCATCCCTGGTGTCCAGTTCATCAGCGAGTCTCACTGGTTCTACTTCTAAGATACATATGTTGAGTATGTTCTCCTGATTCAAACCACTGTGGTCCGTGGTACACACAAATAATGGAACATTACTCAGCCATAAAAAAGAACAAAATAATGCCATTTGCAGCAACTTGGATGGACTCAGAGAGTGTCATGCTGAATGAAGTACGTTAGACAGAGAAAGACAACACCATATGATCCCACTTATACCTGGAACCTAATAAAAGGGTACAAATGAACTTCTTTATAAGGTTTATAGAGTTTATTGACTTATTTATAAAGTTCAAAGAAATGGAGCCACAGATGTAGAAAATAAACTTGTGCATACCAAGGGATGGCAGAGGGGGCAAACTGGGAGATTGGGATTGACATATACACACACTATATAAATACACAATAGACAACCTAGACAGATAATAGATGGATAACCTAATAGATAACCACAATAGATAATAAAGACCTACTATATAGCATAGGGAATTCTACTCAATGCTCTGTAATGGTCTATATGGGGAAAGAATCTTAAAAAAGAGTGGATATATGTAACTGTATAACTGATTCACTTTGCTGTATAGCAGACACTAACACAACATTATAAAAAGCTATACTCCAATAAAAAATTTTTAAAAAAGAACTGCTGCAGGAGGCTCCTAACTCAACTATTTCCCCCTTCCCTTCTCCATCATTCATTTTCTACCCTAGAACCAAAATAATGTTTTATAAATATGAACCATGTCATGTTACATGCCTTCCTGGCTTAAAGGTCTTCAGCAAGGGATTCCCCGTTACATGTAAAATCCAGTCCAGCCTCTGCACCGTGGCCTCTAAAGCAAGGTGGGTTTAGTGCCTGACTACCTGTCCAGGGTCCTGCTGGCTCCTCCTCCTGACTCTGAGGGCCTAGCCACGCTGGTCCAGCCCTAGCTCACCCAGCTCGCTGCTGCCCAGCCTTCCCCAGGGCTGGCTCCTTCCCAACCTGCAAGTTGAGCCCAAAGTTATCTTCTCAAAAAGCCTCCCCTGGTCGCAGACCCACAGCAGAATCACGTGTCCTCATTGCTCGTGATCACATCATTCTGTTTCCTCCATGATATTCAATATCGTTGGAAGTTAGCATAATTATTTATTGGACTTCCCTGGCGGCTCAGCAGTAAAGAATCCACCTGTAATGCAGGAGACTCAGGTTCAATCCCTGTGTGGGGAAGATCCCCTGGAGGAGGAAATGGCAACCCACTCCATTGTTCTTGCCTGGAGAATCCCATGGACAGAGGATCCTGGCGGGCTATAGTCCATGGAGTAGCAAAGAGTCAGACACGACTGAAGCAACTGATCATGCACACACACATACTTATTTATTACTTCCTCCCCATCTTCCCACCCACACTCCTACTAAAACACTAGCTCTGAAACAACCCGTCCTGTTATTCGGATCACCTCCCATTGCTGAGGGAGGGACCCTCATCCTCAATGATACGGGACACCTGACCCTGGACAGGGGAGAGCCACACATGTGCTCACAGCTGGAGGAGGAAACCTGTGTAGTAACAGAGGGTGGGATGCCCCCTGGTTCCTGCAGAGAATGTGATGGGCCGGTTGGAATAATTTTACAGGCTGGCTGGGAACTGAAGACTCTCAGGTGGAGGATGGGTGATCTGGCTGGTGGGGTGGAGGGCATTCCCTGCTGGTCAGGGGCATATCTGACAAGAGCAGGGGAATCCAGGGGGGCCTGGGTGGCTCGGAGATGTCCAGGCAGCACATGAAACTTTAAGCTTTACCATACGCATGTCCACTGGTTTATGTCCATTGCCTGCAACACTGCCTTTATAAACACTGGACTGATGAAGGAACGAACCCCAGGCAATAGGCCCTCCCTCTCCCCCACTTCTGGCTTGACTATGTGGACACTTCACGACTCAGAAGGTGGCTGAGGTGGCTGGGTGGGGACTATGACTCTGCTTCCCTGGGTTGCCCTCCCGTGACTGTGTCTTCCTTCAGTTTCATCACCTAATCAGCTCTGTTTCTTTAGGATTCCCTGTGGATCAGAAGTGTAAAATCCATAAAAGAAAAGATCAATGCAATCTTTTATTTAAACTACAAATGTACGAGTGTTATGGCTGAAGCATGAGTCATCTATCCAAGAACCTGTTCAACGTTTCCATTTATTTTTCATCTGAACCATTTCATTCCCGGTACTTTTACAACATGGAGACTTGGTCAGACTTTCTGTCTGAATATTCACCCATTAGCACTAGAAGGGGAAAAAATGGACATGCGAATATAATGTTCAAAAGCCAATGAACAATGCCCTGTCTTCATTAGTGCTTCTAATGTATATTTCAGTGGTTCTTCTAATACTTATTTTTAATATGAAAGAAGGGCATGCTCGTTAGAGAAGACTTGAAAAGTACAGAGCATAAGAAAGAACAGAATAATTGCTTGCAGCCCCACCATCCAAATTCAGCCACTGGGGGATAGTTTCTTCTGATTTATTTCCTAGGCATAAGTATCTTTAACAGAGCTAGATTTTTACAACATTGTGTCTTATTTTTAATTGATATCAGAGTACCACTATTTTATATTAGACTCCTTAACATCAGCATTTTTAACGGCAGTAAGAGTGCACCCACTAGATGGACCTTACATCCTAGAAATTCACCTGAGGTTGTATGTTTGTGTTGTTTGCAATTTAGGTTGTTGGCAACGTGAAACCAGTTCTGAGCACATTTTTATTCGTAAAGCTTTTATACTTCGGATGATTTTCTTCTGAGAAATTCTCAGACTCTCTGGACTAATGTTACAGATATCTTTAAGGCATTTGATCTGTATTATCAAGTTGTTTCCCAAAAGAGATGTGGAAAATTACCCTTAAAAAAAAAAAAAAAAAAAACAAAAGGGGTTTGCTTTTAAGCAGAGTGACATTGACTTTGGTTCTCTCTCTTCTGTTCCTAAGGATTTTTTGACATAATTCAAAAGACTCTTTCGATGCCTTACCTCCCATTTCTATCCTATGAAATTCTCACCCATGAATTTCCATTTATCACCACAGAATCCTGAGTCAATGCATTTTCCTGCTACAGTGTGTAAAAGTTCACAATCCAGCCCTGCGACGTAGGCAATAGCTCAGGCCGCAATCCCAGATGCCAGATTTAACCAATCAGAATGCCTGTCTCTTGCAGTCTTCTAAGCATGGCATTACAGCCCTTCCTGCCAGCAACAGGGGTGCGTACATATCCAGGGCAGAAAACCCAACATGGAAGAAAAGACTCTTGAGATTGACTTGGCCTGAAATGAAATTAAAAATTCAGTTCAAAGAGTTTAAGTGATCCGAAAGAACTATTTTCTTCTGGTATTTCAAATATAGCTCTGTCTTAGACGCAAAAAAAAAAAAAAAAAAAGATGAGTTCTGAGGATTCCTTTATCTTTTCAAAAGAAGCACTTCTTAATAATGGAGCCTGAAAGCAAAGAGCTTAGAGAAGAGAAGCCCAGGCTTTGTACAAGTCTGAATCACTCAGCTAGGCAAAGTGATGGGAATTTCTGACCCTGAGTCTTCTGCAGCCCTGGACCCATCCACCAAATCCAGTGCCTACACCTTGAAACCAGGGGTACTGAACTACCAGATGGCCTCTTTTTTCCTGTCATTGTTGAAGAAAAGCAACACAGGGCAGCCTAAGTCACAAGCCACTGTTTGAGTGATCCTGGGTGGGGATCAGAGCACAAGCCACTTCCCAAAGGAGGGAGGAAAGTATTGGGTCCTCTCACGCTGCATTCCCCTGACTTGTCCTCTTTCCCACCCGCCCCCCAAACCCCACCTCCACCCCCTTCAACCCCTCCTCCCCCCGCCAAGACTGATCCTGCAAAGGAGATTTTTTAGTTTGTTCTCTGCTTAGATATGAACCTTTAAAACGTTCCCTGTGAGGGGCAGTCTAGAGCCATGTGCCCAAAGCCTTCAAAGAGCTTCAAATTTCTAAGGAAATAACCTAAGGTATGTATCCAGATTGAGGCACCAGGGTTGGCCATTGCAATTCTTGCAATTTTCGTCAATTCCCAGTTGACAGAAACAGAAACAACCAGAAATGGAGAGCTGGCTGAGTAAATTGTGTACCTGTGTCCATACAGTGGAGCGCCATGTGATCTCCAACAATTAAGTGACTAAACACTTCGTGGTTACAAAAAAAGAAAAAAGAGGCCCTGGGTGTTGCCTGTGGGGGCCACCCAGAAAAGGAGCCTGAGGGGTCCAATTTCTGACTGCCTAAGTGAAAGCTGCTCAGTCGTGTCTGACTCTTTGTGACCCCATGGACTGCAGCCCGCCAGGTTCCTCTGTCCACAGGATGCTCCAGGCAAGAATACTGGGGTGGAGAGCCTTTCCCTCCTCCAGGGGATCTTCCCAACCCAGGGATCAAACACAGGTCTCCCACAGTGCAGGCGGATTCTTTACCAGCTGAATCACCATGGAAGCATGTCAGCCTGACTACTCTGGCCAAAAAAAAAGCTGTACCTCTGAAGACCGCTAGAGTTGGCGGGGGTGAAAAAGGGCCAGCTTTCCACAGGCTCAGGCACAGGGAGCACTTCTTGAGCCCAGGTAACCCTGCCAGCCTCACACCGGCAGGGAGAAGTGACCTGCTCCCTGGTAGATAGGAGTTCCAGCCCCGCCCCTTCCCAGCTATGAGCCCCACTTGTCCCAGACGTCCCAATCTGGAATCTCCTTAATTGGAATCACTGTAAAGTTACTTTAACAGAATACTGCTACTTTGGAAAATGCTTTAAAGCCCAACGCACACTGTATCTGCCTTACTTAGTCACCCGGTAATTGCTGCAATAGGAAGATTTACTGATTGGGAACTGTCAAATGGTGTTTGCTTAGTGGTCAAGAATCTGCCTGCCAATGCTGGAGATGCAAGGTTTGGTCCCTGAGTCAGAAAGATCCCCTGGAGTAGGAAACGGCAACCCTCTACGGTATTCTTGTCTGGAAAAATCCCACGGACAGAAGAACTTGGAGGACCACAGTCCAAGGGTTCGCAAAGAATCAGACACGACTTTGCAACTGAGCACAGCTATCTAAGAGCCCTCAGTTCACTGTGAAGCCACCTGCCACATGAGACAAATTCATTTAATAAAGATTGAATATCACTGTTTTTAAAAGCAGGAAAAAAGAAATAATGTAATTGATCCAGCCTTAGAAAAAGACTGGCTATTTCAATATGGTAGGTTGAAGACACATGTTTACCTTCTCTTACTTCCCAAATCTCATGAAAACAAGAATAAATGAGACGTCTATGGTGGTGCTGGGCCTCCCTGGTGGCTCAGATGGTAAAGAATCCACTTGCAATGCAGGAGACCTGGGTTCAATTCCTAGGTTGGGAAGATCCCCTGGAAGAGGGCATGGAAACCCACTCCAGTATTCTTGCCTGGAGAATCCCCATGGACAGAGGAGCCTGGTGGGGTACAGTCCACGGGTTCACAAAGAGTCAGACATGACTGAGCGACTAAGCACGTGATGGTGCTAAGGACTGGAAAGAGGAGGGTGGCTTTGCTGGATCCTACCTGTGTCCCAACTGGTAGTGATGGAATTTACTGAATACTACTGGAATGGAATTTGATTAAAGAAACTGAGCCCTCTCCATAAGGGCGATCCAGTCTTCCCGTCCCTCATGGGAGTCCTGTTCATGCTGGCATTGGGGAAAGGTTGACCAGACTGCCTCCAGTTCCACTCTTGCACATCCTAAATCAAAGCCTGTCAGACACACATACACACACACCCCGATCAGCTCTCAAACCATGGGTGAGGTCTAATGGGGAAGCAGACTCACACTCAACATAGGAGACCCACCTCAGTGTCTGTAAAGAGACATTCCCTTCTCTCAAGGCCAGTTGGATCATTTGTTCTACAAATGATCAGTTAAGTATCCTTAACTGTTTTTAAGTTTCCTTAAATCAATCTACAGGCAAAGTTTGGGTGACAAGGCCAGTTACAGGAGGAACAGAAATGTTGTAAACCCTGACAATGTAAAATTAATTGGAAAAAGTATTAGGGCCCTAACCATTGTTCATTTTACTTAGTGGGTAATCAGGAGTTACAGTGCAACAGAGATTAAAAAAAAAAAAACAGAGGCTGAGGATTGTTATTCAAAGATCTGTGTGTGTCTTAGTTATTCAGTCGTGTCCAACTCTTTGGGACCCCATGGACTGTAGCCCGCCAGGCTCCTCTGTCCATGGAATTCTCCAGGCAAGAATACTGGAGCGGGTTGCCATGCCCTCCTCCAGGGGATCTTCCTCACCCGGGAAGCGAATCCACATCTCTGCAGCTTCTGCATTGCAGGCGGATTCCTGACCATCTGAGCCATCAAGGGAAGCCCCATTTAAAGGCACAGAGGTAACCAATAGGATGTCTGATATTAATGACAGAAGGACCAAAAATGAGGCTAAGGAGACAAGAAGGGAAAGTGCAAGGTATTACAAATGAGCTGAAGTCCTCATTTGTCAATAGACAGATATTTGTCTGGTAGAGTCAATATTGATAGAGTCAATAGATATGGCATTTTAAATTGGGAAGGAGAAATAAGGGTATTGGTGCACGATTTAGAGGAACAGAGGTGGCCATCAGAACTTAATACAGAGTGCTCCAAACCGTTACCTCCAGTGTGTGGGTCGAGGGTGGGGGCACATAGGAAAGTTTTTCTTCTAAAGCAATACACTCGTGCACTTCTTGACTTGCATAGCACAGACATGTTACATAAAGTGAAAAGTGAAAGTGTTAATCGCTCAGTCACGTCAGACTCTTTGTGACCACATGGACTGTAGCCCACCAGGCTCCTCTGTCCATGGGATTCTCCAGACAAGAATACTGGAGTGAGTTGCCATTCCCTTCTCCAGGGGATCTTCCCAACCCAGGGACTGAGTCCAGGTCTCCTGCATTGCAGACAGATTCTTTACCGTCTGAGCCACCTCCAGTGTATGGGTCGAGGTGGGGGCGCGGCTCATAGGAAAGTTTCACTTCTAAAGCAACATACTGGTGCACTCTTCGACTTCCATAGCACAGACATATAACAACAACACAATTTTAAAATGAAGCTTTGACACACAGGACATACATCAGATTCGCTGCCTGTCTGCAGATGAGAGTCAGCTGGGGCCAAACTCTGATATCTGAGCACCGCACTCCCCCCAGCTCTGATTTCAGATTGGATGGGTCTGGGGTGGGCCCAAGAATGGCTCAATTTGAAAGCTCTCCTGGGGGACTCCAATGAGCTGCCAGAGCTGAGAACCACTGCCTGCTAAGAGCAGTATTATCTTCCTCCTAATGTCTTCCATCTCTTAAATGTCCCAACCATCCCTGCAACAGCTATCTCTTGAGTACCTCCTGTCCAGACACTGGGGATCAGATGGTGGACAAGAGCTTTACCAAGGGACTCACTGTGCAGAGAGGATGGTGCAGGAAGTCATTCAGCAAACGACTAACTCATTCATTCATTTTTTTTATTTAAATTTATTTTAGTTGGAGGCTAATTACTTTACAATATTGTATTGGTTCTGCCACACATCAACATGAATCCTCCACAGGTGTACACGTGTTCCCCATCCTGAACCCCCCTCCCGCCTCCCTCCACGTACCATCCCTCCGGGTCATCCCAGTGCACCAGCCCCAAGCATCCTGTATTGAACCTGGACTGGCGATTAATTTCTTATATGATATTATACATGTTTCATTCATTCACTTTTCACAGCAAATGCTACACAAAGAAGAAAGGGTATGAGAAAACAATGCATTATTTTTGTACATCAGGAGGAAATGGATGATATTTTTAAATCCACCTTTTTTTTTTTTCAATCCCTTAATGATTTTGCCCCTCCCTTTCCCAGAGACTGGAGGTCAACAGCTCCGTCCTTCCTGAAGACGCCATCAGGAGCTATAAATCCATCTCCAAGCAAGGGCTGGAATCCTGCCCCTTAAGCCATCATGAGCTACAACCATAAAATCCGTGTCCTGCCACCCTGGCAACTGGCCAGAGTGACTGCATGCTGCATGCATGTGGCTTAAATTCTCACCCCCGGCAAGGAGTGGAAAGAGCGGACAGCAAGCATGAATGAGGACCTCTCACCCCCAAAAAACATGCCTGCCTCTGGTGAGGTTCTGATATGACACCAGCTTGCAGTCAGGGTTTCTTTTTGAAATTTCCACGGATTCCTCCCCAGCCATAACAACCATCCTAGAGAGCCAAGGAAGCAATGAAAAATATGGATCTCATTAATCCAGGGATAGCTAAAGGGGGCGTCCATAAAATTGGGGCTCTGGACATCCACAGTCACCACCCCCTGACCCGCCGTGTTCTCACTTTGAAAAAAGCAAAGTGATTCTTTTTGTTTTGCCAGTTTATTTTTGCTGGAGGGGGAAAAAAAACAGCGAAAACTAAGAAAAATCTCCCTGGTTGTAAACTACAAGTATAAAATGGGAAATCAGAGAAAATCAGCGCCCTTAACTTAATCCAGAACCAATAAAGAGCAATAGAGAAGGCTAATGACCAACAGTAAACACAGGTACATCCTACAGTTGACTCACAGGGGCCGGACAGAGACCGAGGCGGCCGGGAGCTTGCCGCCAGGGCTATTACAGGCTAATTTGGTTAGCAGCAACGACAGGCTCCTTGTAGCGAGCACCTGCCTCTTTCCATTTCATCTCATTTTTATCGTAACCATGTTTTTATTTTCACAGGCCAATTCGATTCTGCCCCACGCTTGCAGAATTGAGTTTTTCAGATTTATGACACGAAAGCTTTCAAGTGGTCGTGATGTCCAGGCTTCCTCATGCAGATCCCCACAGCCCTTCTCTAGATCTGAGACCACACGGTCCTACAAGGGGCTCCCTTGCCTGGAACCCCAAGGTCTCAGGGCCACAGAGGCTCCAAAAGAAACATCATTATTCCCTTCATGAGAGAACCATCTGTGGTCTTAACTCCCCTCCTTCCCCCTCCCCATGCCAATAGGCTGTATCTGTAGACACTTCCTGTGCCCAAACTCCCTTTATTATTATAACTCATCAGGACTTGAGTCCTAAGAGAATTGTGGCCCTGGGTGGGAGAAGGTGCTGCCCCCTAGAGGGAGCTCTGGGAATTTGTAGGTTTGATTTTGGTCCTCAAGGTGGTTCTGGGGACCCATCTGGCCTTTAGGGAGCAGAGAAGCTAGGGACAGACCTACACACATTGTCCTGTACATCTCTGGATCGCAGCCTCAGTGGAAAATGAGAATAATAAAGAAGCCTGTTTAAAATTATCTTCACTTATAGGACTTCCCTGGTGGCCCAGTGGCTAAAAGTCCATGCTCCCAAAGCAGAGGGCCTGGGTCCCATCTCCAGTCAGGGAACTAGATCCCACATGTGGCAACTGAGAGTTCACATGCCACAACTTAGACCCAAATAAATAGTAAATACATAAATATTTTTTTAAATGATCTTCACCTAGAACCTAACTCAATTTCACGTGTAGATGCAAAGTATCTTTGCACGGATGAAATACACACTGTTCAGACACAACATTAAAAGACTGTACTTTATGCCATTTAGAACTTGACCAATGGCTGTTCAGTATTTTGGGGAGTCAAGTCACCAAGAAAAATACAACCTGTGTTTCCAAGTTCCCAGGACAATGGGTCAGCATTGATAGATGTCACAGTCAGAGTAGCTCAGAGTACCTATGCTTTCTTATATACTTACAGCATTCTGATGTGGCTCCAGTCCCAAAACATCATTTAAAGAAAGGGCATAACTACTACTCATTTGGACATTGTCATCTTAAATCCCAATATCCATTAGAAGTAGATTTGAGAGCAGTTATTCATCATGTCTCTGCCATAATTGATCATTTACATATTGAAGTACCTCCTTATTATAAATCTCCTTTCATTTCTCCTTTATATTAGGGCAAGATTTCTTTTGATGCTGTGTGTAAAGGTGAGTTTACACACCTTACACACCTTTATGTTCTTCAGGATAGGAAAGGGTTGAGGCAAAGTTTTTGTTCTAAAACAAGGGCATTCACTGTGATCATTTTTGCCTCACAAACAGCCTGCAATGCTTACATGCAGACACCTTGGCCAGGTAAGACTGGCCTGGGCTCTGACCACTAGGCGCCTGGAGTCACCCTACCTGAAAGTCCAGATTTCACACCTGAAGCTGGGCTTGCCCTTTGAGCCCAGGACAGGGTCTTGAAATCCCTTCCCACTCTTGCATGCGCTGCCTCCCCTGGCCCATGCCCAGCCCACCCGTCCATCCTCACCTTGCCTCCCTGGCTCACCACACCCTAGTCAGCTCTCCCTCTGACTATTTCTCAAACACTATGCTTCTTCCAACTCAGAACCTCTCCATAAGCAATTCCCCCCTCCTGGACTGTTCCTAGATGAGTGAGTGAGTGTGTTAAAGTCGCTCGGTCATGTCTGACTCTTTGTGATCCCATGGACTGTAACCTGCAAGTCTCCTTTGTCCATTGAATTCCCCAGGCAAGAATACTGGAGTAGGTAGCTGTTCCCTTCTCCAGGGAATCTTCTCAACCCAGGGATAGAACCCAGGTTTCCTACATGACAAGTGGCTTCTTTACCGCCTGAGCCACCAGGGAAGCCCGTTCCTGGCTAGCTTCCATTTTCCCTCAGCTATCACCCTCTTTGACAGGCTTCCCCTGACTCTCAAACCCAGGTCAGGTCCTACCACCTGCCTGCATTTCTTGCAGAGCAGTGACCACGACTGTAATATGATTATCTGCATGACATCTACCTTCCTCTGCAGCTCGGTGCCCCATGAAAGGGACTTCCTCCTACTTTCTTCCTCACTGTGTGTTGAAAGTGTTAGTCACTCAGTCGTGTCCGACTCTCTGCAGCCCCATGGACTGCAGCCTACCAGGCTCCTCTGTCCTGGATTCTCCAGGCAAGAATACTGGAGTGGGTAGCCTTTCCCTTCTCCAGTGGATCTTCCTGACCCAGGGATCAAACCCGGGTCTCCAGCATTACAGGCAGATTCTTTACCATCTGGCCCACCAGGGAAGCCCCTCCTTCCTCAATGCATCTCCCTAAATGGATGGTGACCAATCTATAGTTGGTGCTCAATAAATACTTCCTCATGTGTGAAACCCAAACTCACCATGAAACGTTCCTAAGATAATAACAGCCTTCTACCTCCCTGTGTGGTCGGTGCAATGGAAAGCTGCCCCAGATGCCCACTGGATGAAGACTTTCTAGAAAGTCTTCACAGGGACATTGGCCTCCTGAGCAGGGACCTGGGTCTGCTCCTGTCACTGGTGCAACCCCAGCAGCTGACACATTGTGTGACCCAATAGGGACCCAATAGATACTCATCCAACCAACTGATCAACCACCCCAGGCTAGACACTGGCACTGGTTTCTTATCGATAACACCAGAATTACCCTGCAGTGGGGCATTTGAGATGGTTTCCACTGCCCATCCCAGGCAGGGCTGAAACTTCCAGGCCTTTGTGGTTCCCATACCTCGTTGCCATGGGCTCCGTGCAGGACCACGGACTGTCGACATGATCACCCCACCCTCGTCAGAGATAACACCTGCTGAAGTGCCCAAGAACCCCCATGCCTCCCAAATCCTCCTGAAACCCCCAGATGACTGAGTCTAAGGATCCTTGCCACTTCGGAGCTATCCTTCAATAAATGCCCAGAGCCTGAGCATCTGACCAGCACAGGGATTCATGGGGCAGACTGACCCCAGTGCAAGCAAATCCTAACAAATCACAAAGGACCAGGAGCCGCAGAGAGCTCAATACACACCCCGCCTCCTGCCCACTCCCCAGAGCCACTGCCTTAAGCAAAGAGATTACTGTGGGTAAATCATTATGAAAAGGCTCCCGCCGGAGACGATGAAAGGAGAACAGAGAGAAAGCAGTGCTTCGGCGGTCAGACAGGGGCAGGAGGCTGATTTTCCTGGCCCCTCCCCACCCGGAGAGCCAGGAGTGGCTAACTCCTTCATTGCTAAGCAGATCCTCCTCAAGGCTTCCCATTAAAAAAAAAAAACACACACTGACGGTGGTCCTGAAGCAGAGGAAACCTCCTGCTTCTCTCACACAGGGACAAGCCAAAAACAACCTTGTCGAAGAAACAAAACACTGAGGGTCCAGAAGAGATGCTTCCGTGTAACTCTGTCTGGGCACATGGTTTTCAACTTGGCTACACTCCCAAAAAGTCACACATCACTACAAATTGTTATATGCGCGCGTGCTAAGTCACTTCAGTTGTGTCTGACTCTGTGACCCTATGGACTGTGGACTCCCCTGTCCATGGGATTCTCCAGGCAAGAATACTGGAGTGGGTTGCCATGCCCTCCTCCAGGGGATCTTCCCAACCCAGGGATCAGACCCAAGTCTCTTATATCTCACTGCATTGGCAAGAGGGTTCTTTATCACTAGGGCCACCTGGGAAGCCCACAAATTGTTATATATTGAATTCTATTCAACAGAATAGCAGAGACATCACTTTGCCAACAAAGGTCCATATAGTCAAAGCTATGGCTTTTCCAGTAGTCATGTACAGATGTGAGAGATGGACCATAAAGAAGGCTGAGCACTGAAGAATTGATGCTTTCAAACCGTGGTGCTGGTGAAGACTCTGGAAAGTCCCTTGGACAGCAAGGAGAACAAACCAGTCAATCCTAATGGAACTCAACCCTGAATATTCATTGGAAGGACTGATACTGAAGCTGAAGCTCAAATACTTCGGCCACCTGTGAAGAGCTGACTCCTTGGAAAAGACTATGATGCTGGGAAAGACTGAAGGCAAAAGGATGAGATGGTTAGATAGCATCACCAACTCAATGGATGTGCATTTGAGCAAACTCTAGAAGATAGTGAAGGACAGGAAAGCCTGGCGTGCTGAAGTCCATGGGGTCGCAGAGAGTCAGACATGACTTGGTGACTGAACAACAACAAAATTCAACTTCTCTTGAACCCACCAAGATCTCAGCTTCCTCTCCACCTGGTGCCCCATCTCCCTAAAGAAATCTTCCCAGTTCCTCCTCTCCCATCAAGTTTCAGCTTAAATATCACCTCCTCCCAGAAACCTTCCCAGACCTCCCTCTCCTGGTCCCTCTATCTCAGTAGGCTGTTTGCTTCCTTCATGGCTCTCAGGATAATCTGAAAGCTTTTAACTGAACTGCTTGACAACTGTCTTCCTGCAACTTTCCTACTAGAATGCAGCCAGCAGGAACCGTGGGGGCAGGAACCGTGTCTCTCAGTCACCCTGGAACGTCGTTGGCTCAGCTCAGTGTCTGGCACTTCACAGGCACCCACTCAGTTGTGATTGAGTAAAGGACTGAAGCTCTGTTGGGGACACTTGCTACTTAATCCAGCCATGTATTCATCCACGTATTCACCCTTATAGGGGTAACCACACTGTGCAGGGGCTGTGCTGGGTGCTCGAGCCACATTGTGAGTCATTTCACCAAGCCAGAAGAGACACGTCCACATCTTTTTGGCTCAAGAAGTGTGCCCAGGGTTGTTTCTGAAGTAGGGACAGTGCAGGTAAGGCGTCCCACCATCTACACACACACACACACACACACACACACACACACACACACACTCAGGAAGCCTATTGCAGCCCCCAGGGCTCCCCTGCTTCTACTCCCCAGGAGACAGCACCCTCAGGCAAAACCACCTCTGCAGCCTAACAACACTGCAAACCCCTGAGTCCCACAGTGTCCGTGTGGAGGGCAGCAGCTTCTAGTCAATGGTTTCCACTCTGGGCTGACTCTACTTGTGCTTGTTAATTTTAAGTGTTAACTTGGCTAGATGCTGTCCAGATATGCGGTCAGATGTTATTCTGGATGTTTCTTCTATGAGGATGTTTGTAGATGGGATCAATGTTTACATCAATGAACTCTGAGTAAAGCAGATTGCCCTCCATAACGTGGGTGGGCCTTGCGAAATCAGCTGAAGATCTAAGTAGAACAAAAGAATGACCTCCCCAGAGCAAGCATTCTGCACCAGACGGCTCTTGAACTCAGACTGCACCATTGGCCCTTCTGGGGCTGCAGCCTGACAGTCCACCCTGCACACTGTGGGCTTCTCATCGTCCATCAGCATGTGGGCCAATTCCTTAAGACGAATCTGTTTACACACACATATACAGGGAGACAAAGACAGGCGCACCCTGCTGGCTCTCTGGAAACCCTAATACCTCTCAAGGGCTCCAACCTTCCCTCCAAGTCACAACTGGCCCCAGACACATCAGGAAGATCAGGGACGCGGGGAGGGGACGGCTGGCCCCCAGGCCTGCATGAGACACACTCCCAGGGGGAGAGACAAGAAAACAGGGAAGCACCCATGAATGGAGGCGGGGTGCTGAGGGGCCCTGGGACTGGCCCCAGCTGGATACCAACGTGGATTTGAATACAGGCATTAACCACTCACTCAGGAATTAACTTGGTCCAGTTTCCTCATCTGTAAAAAGGGATTATTTCAGTTTCTGGGCCCTTGAGTTGCTTGTTTCCCACCTGTCCTGGTCCCCATCCCCAGAACTATCTGATGGTAATGGGGTCTGAGAGGACACCTCCTCGCAAATGCAGAGCCCTTGGCTGGTGAGTAACCGCTCCTCTGGGGTCAATCAGGAGAAGTTTCTCTGCCCTCCTCCCTGGAGCAAGAACAGAAAAGGCTGCCGGGTAGCTCTTTGCTCTCCCGAGAGCCCACGTTAGTAGCAAACAACCTGGTAAAAAGCCATCTCAGGACTCAACGCCGAGCAGGTATCAGCTGCTTCCTCCAGCAAAGAATTCAGTAATGAAAAGGCAGAATCGTGTTTCTGCATCATCTGTAGTATCTCCGGAGAGGAGGCAGCTCGGAGCACCTTGCTGACTTGAGGAGCTCCTCCCACAGACCTTCCGTTACTCACAGCTACCCTGGCAGCGGCTGCAAACACTGGGTCCAATTTGAGTCTTTTAGGTTCAGTGTAATTGCTTCTTTTATCTGATGGTTTTAAATTAGTTATTCCTTTCCAAAGAAAATGCAGCAATTCTCTTCTTTACAGATGTCCTAATCAGATCGGGAATTCGGGGATACTCCACACACCCCTGTGAAGGTGTGGGTCCCTGCAAGTTCCCTCGGACACACAGCAAACCAATTCCTCAGGTGGGACCACAAAGCAAGTCCTCCTGAGTGTATGCATGCTAAGTCACTTCAGTCACGTCCAACTCTCTGTGACCCTCTGGACTGTAGGCTCCTGTCCATAGGATTCTCCAGGCAAGAATACTGGAGTGGGTTGCCATGCCCTCCTCCAGGGGATCTTCTCCACCCAGGAAATGAACCCCATCTTCCACATCTCCTGCTTTGGCAAGCGAGTTCCTTACCACTAGCACTACCCACGGAGAAGGCAATGGCACCCCACCCCAGTACTCTTGCCTGGAAAATCCCATGGACGGAGGAGCCTGGTGGGCTGCAGTCCGTGGGGTCGCTAAGAGTCGGACATGACTGAGTGATTTCACTTTCACTTCTCACTTTCATGCATTAGAGAAGGAAATGGCAACCCACTCCAGTGTTCTTGCCTGGAGAATCCCAGGGATGGGGGAGCCTGGTGGGCTGCCATCTATGGGGTCGCACAGAGTCAGACACGACTGAAGCGACTAAGCAGCAGCAGCAGCACTACCCAGGAAGCCCAACAGTAAGAGCACAGGGAGAGAACACTTTACACAAAATTCCAAGGGACAACTCTGTAAGGCTGTATGAAATTCAACCATCTCCTCTTCTCAAAGACTCAGACAGCCCTTTCCTCATAAACAAAGTATCATCTCACACACACACACACATCCAGTGATCGCAGGGGAAAGCATTCAAAATAGAAAACTAGTTTCACTTGGCTAGCAAAGAGGTGTTTAGTTTCTTTACCCATCTGATCAAAATTTGCAGAGTGTCCACTGTGGACAAGCCATTGTGTGAGAAATCCAGATGGATCAGAACCTCATGGAAACGATGCTCCATCATCGGGGGGGGAAAAAGGCGGGGCATGAGCAAGTAATTTCAAGCCATCATCCAGTAGGAGATGAGGTTGCTAAGGTGGAGATAGAGATATTTACTGCCAGCATCTCCTGGGAGAAAAAGGCAAAACCAGCCCTGAGGAAAGTCCATCAGAATTCTAACCTGCCTGATGCAAGCACCAGCAGCCCCAAAAGGCATCCTGAACCTCCATGAAATGGGATTTTGCACAGTCGGTATTTTTAGAAATTTCTCATTCCTTTTTGCAGTCCTGATTTGGCACAGAGAGATGCACACCTTTTACTCTCCACACGAAAGGAACACAGGGCTTCTCAGGTGGCGCCAGTGGTAAAGAATCCACCTGCAATGCAGGAGACACAGAAGATGTGGGTTCAGTCCCTGGGTCGGGAAGATCCCCTGGAGGAGGGCATGGCAACCCACTCCAGTATTCTTGCCTAGACAATCCCATGGACAGAAGAGCCTGGTGGGCTACACTCCATGGGGTCACAAAGAATTGGGCACGACTGAAGTGACTTAGCACAGCACAAAGCAACGCAAGTGGAACTTCAAGTTATATGGTAGAAAACCCAGGACTTCCTGTGACCCTGTACCTTAAGTGCAGAATGGACACATAGCAGGGGAAGAGAAAGGTGATCCTGGTGTGGCCATTCCCCCACTCCCCAGAGAGCCATCCAGGGGGTCCTTAGCATATACCTGGGGATAAGGCTGGCCCACGCTGAGTCCAGGCTGCTGCTGGACAAAGGCATGTTTTCACTGCAGGTCAGTTTTTGAGGGCTTTCTCCATCATTTTTTCAGCTCTGTTCCTACGGAATTGGTATTAGCAAGAGTTATCACCCCTACTTTATAGACATGGGAACAAGCATACCCTTATTTCCTACATGGAAGGCAGCACAGGGCACTGATTGGGTCGATGGACTCTGGCCCAAGACTGCCTGGATTCAATAACCAGCTCCGCTGCTTCCTAGCTCTGGAGTCTTGGAAAGACGCTTAACCTCTCTGTGCCCCTGTCCCCCCATCCAGACCCACAGAATTGCCAAAACTGTCAAGCACTGAAATTATCACCTGGCAATGTAAAACCTCTCCATAAATGGGAGCTACTGCATGCATGCTAAGTCATTTCAGTTGTGTCCCACTCTTTGAGACTCTATGGACTGTAGCCCGCCAGCTTCCTCTGTCCGTGGGATTCCCCAGGCAAGAATACTGGAGTGGGTCGACATTTCTTCCTCCAGGGATCAAATGTGCGTCTCTTATGTCTACTGCATTTTTAAGCAGGTTCTTCATCACCAGTGTCACCTGCGAAGCCCAAATGTGATCTATTACTTTACCCACTACCAAATAGGTTACCCTGCTTTCCAAAATCACATTAGGTAGCGGCGGACTTAGCCAACAGTCCAAGTTTCATATTGCCCAACTCACTGGATTTTTTAAATTGAATTCTGCTGCTTCCTTTCAGTCCTCCTTTAAAGGAATATGGTAAACCCCCTCTCCCATGCACAGGCTCAGCCATGCCTATACAACATAAAGGCACTTTCCAACCACAGGTGTCTGGTCACCTGACTAAAACTGAGCCAATCTGATTCCCTAGGAATTTGGAGTTGAAACAAGAGCCCAGTTTTTCTGGCTGCTGTCTTGAACGGGGGCCACGAGAACTTGAGGGCTGTTGATGGCAGCTGTTTCCTGTCATATAGACAGGAAAATGACAAGTTAGCCTTCGACGAGAGAGGGAAATGTGCTCAGTGTACAGAGGGTGGCAGTGATGCAGGGTGGAGGGAAAGAGGGGCAACCTGGGTCCCCAGGAGCTCTGGTGCTGGCTCCTCAGACCCAGCTGCGCCCTGACTTCAGGGTTCCCAACACATTCCCCGTAGTGACAACAAAGCCTGTTCTTTCCTTAGGCTACCACAGTCTGGTTTCCATAGTTGCAACCAGAGTCCTAGGGCATACCTGGAGATGCCCAATTACCTACTATGTGTGCATAACTCAAGAGTCACAAGGATCAGGAGATGACAGTCTGAGCACCGAACAGGAGCAGATGCCTGGACCTCTCTGGACATCAGTCTCTTTTTCCCCTGCCTGTGGCATCATTAGAAACACCCTAAAAGTCCTGAAAAGAACATCAGTGTGGTGAAAGGATATGAAACTAAAGTCTGGGAGTCCCTGAGGAGGCAGTGTGACCTAGAAGAAAGGGTACAAGCACTAGAATAAAAATATCCACTGTGTGACCTCAAGAAAGTTACTTAATCTCTCTGGGCTTCAGTTCAGTCGCTCAGTCATGTCCAACTCCAGAGAACACAATGGCATCCCACTCCAGTACTCTTGCTTGCAAACTCCCATGGACGGAGGAGCCTGAAAGGCTGCAGTCCATGGGGTCGCTAAGAGTTGGACACGACTGAGCGACTTCACCTTCACTTTTCACTTTCATGCATTGGAGAAGGAAATGGCAACCCACTCCAGTGTTCTTGCCTGGAGAATCCCAGGGACGGGGGAGCCTGATGGGCTGCTGTCTATGGGGTTGCACAGAGTCGGACACGACTGAAGCGACTTAGCAGCAGCAGCAGCATGTCCAACTCTTTGCGACCCCATGGACTGCAGCACGCCAGGCCTCCTGTCCATCATCAACTCCCGGAGATGACTCAAACTCAAGTCCATCGAGTCAGTGAGGCCATTCAACCATCTCATCCTGTCGGCCCCTTCTCCTCCCATCTTCAATCTTTCCCAGCATCAAGGTTTTTTCAAATGAGTCAGTTCTTTGCATCAGGTGGCCAAAGTATTGGAGTTTCAGCTTCAGCATCAGCCCTTCCAATGAATATTTAGGAATGATTTCCTTTAGGATGAACTGGTTGGATCTCCTTGCAGTCCAAGGGACTCTCAAGAGCCTTCTCCAACACCACAGTTCAGAAGCATCAATTCTTCAGCGCTCAGCTTTCTTTATGGTCCAACTCTCACATCCACACATGACTACTGGGAAAATGATAGCTTTGACAAGACAGACCTTTGCTGGCAAAGTAATGTCTCTGCTTTTTAATATGCTGTGTAGGTCGGTCATAGCTTTTCTTCCAAGGAGCAAGCATCTTTTAATTTCATGGCTGCAGTCACCAACTGCAGTGATTTTGGAACCCCAAAAAAATAAAGTCTCTCACTGTTTCCATTGTTTCCCCATCTATTTGCCATGAAGTGATGGGACCTGATGCCATGATCTTAGTTTTCTGAATGTTGAGTTTTAAGCCAAATTTTTCACTCTCCTCTTTCACCTTCATCAAAAGGCTCTTTAGTTCTTTGCTTTTTTGCCATAAGGGTGGTGTCATCTGCACATCTGAGGTTTCTGATATTTCTCCCAGCAATCTTGATTCCAGCTTATGCTTCATCCAACCTGGCCTTTCACATGATGTACTCTGCATATAAGTTAAATAAGCAGGGTGACAATATACAGCCTTGACGTACTCCTTCCCCGATTTGGAACCAGTCTGCTGTTCCATGTCCAGTTCTAAGTGTTGCTTCCTGACCTGCATGAAGATTTCTCAGGAGGTAGGGAAGGTGGTCTGGTATTCCCATCTCTTTAAGAATTTTCCACAGTCTATTGTTATCAACACAGTCAAAGGCTTTGGCATAGTCAATAAAGCAGAAGTAGATGTTTTTCTGGAACTCTCTTGCTTTTTCAATGATGCCACAGATATTGGCAATTTGATCTCTGGTTCCTCTGCCTTTTCTAAAACCAGCTTGAACCTGCCAGGCTCCTCTGTCCATGGAATTTTCCCTGTGAGAATACTGGAGTAGGTAACCATTCCCTGCTCCAGGGGATCTACCAAACCCAGGGATCAAACCTAGGTTTCCTGCATTGCAGGCAGATTCTTTATCATCTCAGCCACCAAGGAAGTCCGATAAACCACACAGCCCTTCATCAAACTCTGGGTAATAGGGGCTTGCATGGACAGGTTATAATATGTGTAATTTGGCCACAATTAGGTGGTATTAACTTTCAGTGCAATTCAGCAGATAATTCACTGAGCACTTAGCACTGTGCTGAGTCACTCCCGAACTCCTTAGTTCCTCAGCATTTAGTGAATATTGAACACCTTCTAAGTTAGAGGCACACAGTGGGCAAGTGTGGAGAAGGCAATGGCAACCCACTCCAGTACTCTTGCCTGGAAAATCCCATGGATGGAGGAGCCTGGTAGGCTGCAGTCCATGGGGTCGCTAAGAGTTGGACACGACTGAGCAACTTCACTTTCACTTTCCACTTTCATGCATTGGAAAAGGAAATGGCAACCCACTCCAGTGTTCTTGCTTGGAGAATCCCAGGGATGGGGGAGCCTGGGGGGCTGCTGTCTATGGGGTCGAACTGAGTCGGACACGACTGAAGCGACTTAGCAGCAGCAGCAGTGGGCAAGTGAGACTAGAGGACAAGGAAATGCATGTTGTTGAAAGTGGCTAGTGGGCCAGAGCAGGACCAGAAGGACAAAGAGAGGCACAGGGCGCCCCTAGACAGTCAGGATTAGTTGAATTGCCTGAGAAATGGGAATTGTAGAACCCCTGAGCTTTGGGTAAGAACACCCAGAAGACTTCTCAGGGTTGTCAGAAAAATGCATTTTATTTCATAAACTACTGTGATATGCTTGGAAAAAAAAAAAGACAATGCCCAGTCCAAGGGAGTCAGGGCACCGTAGCTCCATAGGATAACAAGAACCCTTCCTGCCCAAACCAGGCCGGATACAGAAACCTGAGACAGAATGATGGGCAAGACTAATGAATGACCAGGGCCAGTTTCACAAGATGAGTCCAGGAGCTGCTCAGAACCACAGCCATCAAGGGAAGGGGGACAGAGCAACATCACAACAGATTTGCACAGCCAGGATGAGCCGCCCCTGGGCACAGGGAGGGGTGGGGAGGGACTCGGAGCAATAGCAGGCCTGGCGTCTGCAGAACCCTTACCAGGACACAGTGGGGAGCTGAGGGTTCTGCTCCCATGATGCTTCTTATGGGACGACAACAGGAGGGTCCTTTATAGGAATGGGTCAATCTGTATCAGAAAGGTGGTGGTTACACAGATCTATACACGGGAGAAAACGGCATGGAACTACAAACACACACACACGAGTGCATGTAAAACTGGAGATAACTGAATAGGGAGGGTCTGTAGGGCAGTCCACAGATTTCGTCAATGTCAGTTTCCTGGTTGTGACACTGCTACAAGCTGTCACTCCTGGGGTAAGCTGGGGAAGGGGTCACTGAACTCCACTTACTGTCGTTGCCTTCCTGAGTGTCTACAGTTGCTTCAAAATAAAAAGTTTTTTAAAATATGTTCCTCATTGTCTTTGCCTCTTCCCCTCCTTCTCCTCCTCTTTCCCCTCCCCCTCCTACCCCCTCCCTCCTCATCTTCCTCCTCTCTCTCTCTCCCTCTCGCTGTGCGCTCAGTCCCTCAGTCGTGTCCAACTCTTTGCAACCCCATGGACTGTAGCCCGCCAGCCTCCTCTGTCCATGGGATTTCCCAGGCAAGAATACTGGAGTGAGTTGCCATTTCCTACTCCAGGGACTTTTCCCAACCCAGGGATCAAACCTACATCTCTTATGTCTCCTGCCTTGGCAAGTGGATTCTTTACCACCTGGAAAGCCCTCTCACTACTGAGGACAATCTGACAATGTCACCAGGATAAAAAGGCCTCTGGATTACAACAATTACCCTGTTCAGTGGGCTTCCCTGTTGGCTCAGACAGTAAAGCGTCTGCCTGCAATGCAGGAAACACAGGTTCGATCCCTGGGTCGGGAAGATTCCCTGGGGAAGAAAATGGCAACCCACTCCAGTATTCTTGCCTAGAAAATTCCATGGACAGAGGAGCCTGGTGGGCTACAGTCCATGGGGTTGCAAAGATAGGGCTGAGCACGCACACATCAGCAGGATGACTCATCCCTTTGGGGTCATGTGTGTCTGAGCTTCATGTAATAACATTCCTGCACCTTCTGGCATTCTTTACTCACTCAACAGTATTTCAGAAATATCCATTTTCTTGATCCATTCTTTTCAATGACAGAAAAGTTTCCCTAATTCATTCATTAATTTAACCATTTCTCCAAAGTGATCTTTCATAGTCTTTCCCTCCCTCTCTGCCTCTGCCAACAATGCCACATTAAACATCCTTGGACACATATTCTTGCTTATGCTTATGCCTTCAGTTACACGGGCTGGACTTCCAGGAGTAAGAGAGCTCAGTGGAAAGGTTCGCATATTTTCATTTTAACTAAAAGCTACAGTCTGCTTTTCAAGGAAACCCTTCACTTCCTGGCAGCAAGGTATGGACATCCTTTCCCCGAATTTCCACCTGCAGCAGGCAGTCGCTTTATATTTTAGACTTTCCGAAGGACATAAACTGATACTGGATTTTGGTTCCTGCATCACTAACTGTGAGTGTGCTTCCAAGTTGTCTGTTGGCCTTTTGAATTTGCTCATCTGTCAGCTGCCTCCTCCTGCCCATTTTTCTAGTCAGCTTCTTAAGCTCGTCTGGATGACTTCTAAGTTTCCCTTGCATATACTTGGCATAATATTTTCCAAGTCTATGATTCATCTGTTGACTTTATTTATGATATGTTTTGCCATTCAAATGTCTTTTCGAATCATTAAGAACTGAATCTGCCTGACTCTTCTGTATGTCTGCGTGTTCCCAGGTTCTGATAGACGGGGCAGGGTGTATCTTTCTTAGGCTCACTGGGGCAAGATGCTGCTCTCCACTCTCCCTCCAGAGCTTCACTTCTCTCCTAGGGACCATGATCTACCCAGGGACCGTGGCATTCTGAGCTTGCATTGTTCTCCCTGCTGGGACTCCGAAGCCAAAGACCACGCCTGCATCCAGCCACCCGCAGGGCCCTGCAGCCATGTGACTCGAGATGGATTAGTGTTGATATCCCAGGAGAAAGAAGTCAAATTCGACCTCCATCTGTACAGCATCCCATTTTTTTAATTTAAGGAAAAGGTAAATGCAAAGTCTATATGAGGGTTGTGTATGTGTGTGTGATAAATTCAGCTGAAATTCACCAAAAAAATCTTCACTGAATTTTTAAATGGCTTCCAATAGAATGGAAGTGTGCATATTGAAGGGTTTCTATTTCCTTATTATTCCCTGTTTATCTAAGGCAACCAAGCCATGTTAACTGGAAGTAAAATATAAACGTTGGTGGCACAGTGGTAAAGAATCTGCCTGCTGATGCAGGAGATGTGGGTTCGATCCTTGTGTCAGAAAGATCCCCTGAAAGAGGAAATGGTAACCCACTCCAATATTCTTGCCTGGAAAATTCCATTGACAGAGGAACCTGGCAGGCTGTAGTCCATGGGCTCAGAAAGAGTCAGACATGACTGACCAACTGAGAGCAACACACACAAAACATAAACTTACCTTGTTAATTTAAATCCACCTCAGTGCCCCGATCTAGACTTGCATTATGCAAATTTAGGTATGAATCTGGTCAAATCAGGCCCAGTGTGTTAGTCTGCTGTGGCTGCATAGCAAATTCTGGTAACTTTGGCAGTTTAAAGCCACACCCAGTGATCACCTCACAGGTGGGGACTCCAGTAGCCTCCACTAGGCCCTCTGCTCAGGGTCCCCCAGGTCTAAGTCACAGTATTGGCTGCCCTGAGCTTGTATCTGTGGAGAACTGGGGATGATTCTGCCACCCAGCTCACGCAGGCTGACATTCCTGTGACTGTAGGACTGAGGTCCCTCTCCGCTCCGAGATGCCGCCCGCACTCTTTCTGGCCCTGCGGCATCTCCAGCCTGATTCTGACTTCAGCCAGATGCGCTCCAGGCCGCCTGGGGCTAATCCGTTCCACATTGTTTGCTTGCAACACTGTACAATCGACACTTTGTGCAGCTCTTCCATAGCATGCGAAGTCGCTTCAGTCGTGTCAAACTCTGTGCGACCCTATGGGCTGTAGCCCACCAGGCTCTTCTGCCCATGGGGTTCTCCAGGCAAGAATACTGCAATGGGATGCCATGCCCTCCTCCAGGGGATCTTCCTAACAGAGATCAAACCCACATCTTTTATGTCTCCTGCACTGGCAGGCGGGTTCTTTACCACTAGCACCACCTCTTCCATAGACGGGGTTCTATTTTGCTAAGAGACACAGCACTACTGTAAGTTCTCCATAAATAGTGAGGGAGGAAGGGATGGGAGAAAGGAATAAAAGGAGAGGGAATCATAGAAGAAGGGATGGAAAGAAGGGCAAAAGGGAGGGGAGTAAGGAGGCATAGGAGGTCAAGCAGGAACCTCTCCTTGGCTTATACAGTTTAACTGGTTCACCTTCTCTCATGCAGGCAAAGCCCAAGCATTCTCTGATGGCCTCTCTCTCTCTGTACATTTTATTTTTTTAACTTACTTTTATTTATGTATTTTTGGCTGCACTGGGTCTTCGTTGCTGCACTGGAGCTTTCTCTACTTGCTGCGAGCTGGGGCTATCTTCACTGAGGCATGCGGGCTTTTCATTGTGGTGGCTTCTCTTGCAGAGCATGGGCTCTGGGGCACACAGGCTTCAGTAGTCATGGCTCCTGGGCTCTAAAGCCCAGGCCCCATAGTTGTGGTGAAAAGGCTTAGTTGTTTTACCACATATGGAAGTTTCCCCTGTGTAGCGTACAGAGGGATCAAACTTGTGTCCCCTACATTGGCAAGTGGACTCTTATCCACTGTATGCCACAAGGGAAGTCCTCTCTGTACATTTTAACACCTGCAGAAATCTCTCCAGAGTTCATCTCCTGGCCTCTGGGTTTTGGTCTTACCCAGTCTCACCCAGTCATTACCTGTGGCTTGATCACGTCGGACCTGATGCCTCACACTGTGCCCGGCTCCACTGGCTTCTCCTGGGAGGCCTCCTGAGCTCCCCCCTTGTACCCCACTGACACCTGTGGGCCCACCCCACCTCACTCCCTGACACCACCCAGGGCCAGACCCCAGCCCACCCACCCCACACCCCCTGCCTTGCCACAGTTTTCCAACACCGGCATCATAAGCAGATAATGTTTGCTGCATTTGCCACTAAACTACTGACCATTTACTATTCCTGCACTTTTAACTGGGCCTGGAAGAAGGTTTCGGGGCAGTGACATCATGTAGAATATTCAAGGACATTTCTGCATATTTTATTGATATTAGTGGGAACACCGGGCACTCTCTGAAGACACATTCACATCAATGCACCTGTCCATTATTTAAGTGCCTGCTTCATTCCAACCGGGCAGGCCTCCTGCAAATAGCAGTCCTCACCAGATACGACCTGAAAACACCTTGCAAATAAGATCCCACCTGTCCACTCCATGCTTGCCCACCTGCACTCTGTTAGGGTTCCTTCTTCATCTCAAGCCAAGAATGCAAACTCCATGATTGATGAGACTTGTCCAGAAGCCACACACAAGGTGGGGAATGGGCACTTCATTAACCCCATTCTTGATTCTCACCATGCTCCTTCACCACCGAAATCTTAATTCATTGTCAGAAATGTGCTTTCTATCCCTTGGTGGAAGAAATAATGACTTTGTCAATCACTCCTCTTTTGCTGGCCTTAACCGAATTACCTAAAATGTCAAGATAATGTCTCCCCAGCCTGTTTTCACTATGGTACCAGTTTCTTCTCATTAAATTATGTTCAGATACATTGATTTCCTTCAACAGGGAGTAATGGAACCCTGCCAGAAATTAACACTAATCTTCTAATTCAGTAAGAATAAAATATGTGACTGATTTAATCTTAATTAACAGTTCACAAAAGGCTGCTTAATGTCAGGTGGCATATGCATCTTAATTATATAGCAGTGCTAATGCCGTGTGCAAGATAAGGTAGGGGTCTTTCAGAATTCTGTAGGGTTGGTTGTGTGTGCTTTTTTCCTTTTGTTCCACAGAATCTTCCTCCTTACTACCCCTCCATCATTGTGGTTGTTAGTGGGTTAGGTTTACATGCAAAAACTTCTATTACTGGGCTTTCTCCCACAAGTCATTCATTTCATCTGAAGGAAAGTGATAGAGTCTATTAGACAGGGTAGGCTGGGTTGTGCTACAATAACAAACATCCCTTAAAACTTGATAGCCAGAAAATTTATTTACTGCATGCTACATGCTCATGATGAGTCAGCTGGAGTCACTGGTCCACCCTGTCCTCACAACAGAACCTGGATCTAGAGAGTATCTTAAATGTTGTTTCCACTTTCCATGGGCAGTGGGAGAGAGAATATGGGAAAGTCTGTAAAGTCTCTTGAACCTTTTGTTCATGTTCCACTGGCCAAAGCAAAGTTTCTTGGTCCTACATACACTCATATGCCAGGAAGGAAGTTCAGTCCAACCATGACCCCAAAAGAGGAGATCAAGATAAAGTCCTGAAGACAACCAGAGAAAAAGGACACATTACATCCAGGGAACCAAGGATAAATATTTTTTAATTTATTTATTTGGCTGTGCTGGGTAGTTGTGGCATGTGGAATGTAGTTCCCTGACCAGGGATAGAACCCGGACCCCCTGCATTGGGAACTTGAAGTCTTAGCCACTGTACCACCAGGGAAGTCCCAAAGATAAGTATAAGAGACCTATAGTTAGAAACCACACAATCCAGAGGAACATGTAGAGACAATTTAAGGTGCTCAAAGAAAACAAAACAAACAAAAAAAAACTGTCAAATCAGAATTCTATACCCCATGAAAATATCTTTCAAAAATGAAGGCTTCCAGTCCAGCATGGAAGGAGCTTGAAAGTCATCAGTCTCATCCAGACAACAAGGGGGGAGAAAAGAAGAAAAAATCCACAACTCTTCTTAGATCCATCAGAGAACTGAGGTCAAAAGATCCATCAGAGAACTGAGGTCAAAAGAAGAGAAACAGAATATGTATAAGCAGCTCCAAGGATTAACCACGATGTAGATGCTAAGAGCAGGGTCTCTGGGGTCACGCTTCCTGCATGTACACCCTGCTCCACTGCACATAAATGCGTGGCTTAGTCAGATAACATCCTTCCAGAGCCTCAGTGTCCTCATCTGTAAAGTGGGAACCACCATGTCCAGGGGGATGTCGTCAGGATTCAATGAGATGCCGAGTATCAGTGGCTGGAACAAAGACCTCATGTCAACTCTTATTTAAAGAGATGTACAGGTGTTTTCCAGGGAGAGTTAAAATTTGGTCCTGCCCTGCATGGCCACAATTAAGCCTCCAGTTTCTAAGACTTTCTAGAGAAGTCCCCCATCTCCAACATCAATGCATTCCAACTTTCAATTCCACCACAGTGGTCCCCAAGCACACACACACACACACACACAAATACACACATGGGAGGGCTCAGCATTTCACCTTCTGAATGCCCAGAAGCCCCTCCTATGATGCCCTGAAAATGAAAGTGTTAATCATTCAGTCATGTCTGACTTTTTGTGACCCCAGGGACTATAGCTTGCCAGGCTCCTCTGTCCACAGGATTCTCCAGGCAAGAATCCTGGAGTGGGTAGCCATTCCCTTCTCCAGGGGTTGTCCCAAACCAGGGACTGAACCCATGTCTCCCACATTACAGGCAGATTCTTTACTGTCTGAGCAACCAGGGAAGCCCTTTGCCCTAGGAACCAACAAATCAGTTGCCTTGCGTCTCAGCCTTCCCAGGAGGTGTGGGCATTCTCATGCCCCTGTCACTCCCTTTGCCACATCCACAGCACATTTAAATTACTCTCTTCATATTTTTATTTAAGTAGGACCCTTTTTTTTTTTTTAACATAGAATACCTTGACGTTTAGAGGAAACTTTTATCACTACTGTAAATTGGAAGCCAGTATCATTTCAAGTGAAAACAAAAGCAATGAAAACAAACAGTGATACTGAATTCCGGCAGGGCACTATTTGCCTGCCAAGCCTCATCTCCTCGGCGTTTTCTGTTAAAGGCATACCCACCCCAATGAGGAGAGTCGGTTCTGGATCTGGGCTCCGATACCGCAATCGTCGTCTATGGCTCCATCACCCTGTGACTAGACATTATCTCAAACGTCTGACCTTCAGCTTGCTCGCCTGTAACGTGGGCAAGATGAATGGGGCCAAACGTACAGCACCGTTACAAGGACTGAGACAGACAACCTGGAGGATGGGACATACGGCCTAACACATGGTAAACACACCACAAATAAAAGCTATGAGACAGAGAGAATGAACGTCTCCACCAAGGGTAAAGAACAGGCACAAATCATTTCCCCAGATCCCATACTCCTTACATAAAACATAATCATAGCCTCCACTGGCTCCATAATTCCCTCCAGGAATGCCACCCAGGATTTTGATTACAACAAGATACCCCAGCCTTTTTTGCCACCTTGTATCCTGTCAGTTGCCCAACTTCATCCATGATTTTCAAGCAGTAATCCTCTGCTCTGACTGATGGTGAATAAACAGCCAGAGGTCATTTCAAATTTCAGTGTTCTAAGTCGGAAGACATGATATCACTGACTCCACTGTGGATATTAGAAGAAGCTGTGGGGGTCCACCTGTCACCTCCAGCTAAGCTCTCTGCAATTGGACACCAGCTGGAAGCAATGATTTAAGACACAATGCCCGGAGTGCCCCCCAACCACTGACCAACCCTCATCCAGGACCCTACCCCCCTAGGCAGAAGGAGACAGATGTCCATTGTAACCCTTCATTCTGTTGGTTGGAGGTAATAAATCTCCTCTCATCAGTGACAAGTCGCTTTGTTGCTTTAGGCAAGTCCTTCATTGTTTTAGTTACTATGTCGTGCTCAACTGTTTTGTGACCCCCATGGACTGTAGCCCACCAGACTCCTGTCCATGGGATTTCCCAGGCAAGAATGCTGTAGTGGGTTGCCATTTCCTCCTCCAGGAGATCTTCCAGACCCAGGAATGAAACCCGAGTCTCCTGAATTGGCAAGAGGGTTCTTTACCACTGAGCCCCCTGAGAAGCCCAGGCAAGTCCTTTATAAGGAGGAAAATGTCAATCCATGGTGTTGGGGGGTGGAAGAAGGTCCACTATAATATAAAGCTGGACTCTAATTCCTTAGCAATTAAGTGGTAACTGGGAAAGTCTGTGCTTTAGAGCAGAGACCACACCCACCACGTGACAACACTCTCTCTTCCCCTCAAGGGAAAGACCTGACACTCTGCCTTCACCAGCCTCTCAAGAGGTGATACACAAGCCCGCAGAGAGGAGAGGTCACCATTCCAGGGACACACCTGTTCATTCCCCGAAATCTGAGCAAGCACATCTGGACCAAACAGTGGGGAAGTCAAGAGCTTAGGGACACCAGTCAGCACTCACCTTGTGCTTGCTTTCCCCAACCATACCTATGACTGCCACTCACCATCACTCTGCATTTCCTCACCTTTGCTGGTTTCCTCGGGGCTCTTTTTGTATTCTGCAATGACTTTTCTGTTGATTGTCTCACCCACCATGGAGGTCACTCTGTAAGGGAAGAGATTTGCTTTTCCTTTTTTTTTTTTCTTTTTTTTGGGCCATGCCTCATGGCATGTGGGATGGTAGTTCCCCGACCAGGGATCAAACCCGGACCCCCTGCATAAAAAGTTCAGAGTCTTAATCACTGGACCATCATGAAAGTCCCGAGACTTGCTTTTCTTGTTTGACCATTTACTTCCCAAAACCTGGAACAGGGTCTGCCACAGAGCAGGTATTCAGTTAAATAAGAGCTGAATGAGCCAATGAACGAATGCCCCAGACCAGCGCTGTCCAATAGAACTTTCAACGATGGAAATGCTCTACGTCTGTGGGGTCCAGTGTGGTGGCCACAGCTGTTGGTCACATGGCTAGCCCAGTGGTAAATGATCACTGGGGATATGGCTCCTGCCACTAAGAAGCTGAGTTTCTCTTTTATTTTAACCAATTTAAATGTCAAAAGCCACAAGGACAGTTCAGATACAGTATTGAATGCTGCAGTGGCAGACCAAGGTGAAGACGGAGTCCCTTCAATAGCAAGAAAGAGGGAAGAAAGAACAAAGGAAAAAGAAAGAGAGAGAAAGCTGCATGGTGCTCTCTGGGGAGTGCTGTGGACACCTTGTCAATGTTATAAGGAGCTCTAACAGTTGGGGCTCTTGGTAGAAAATGCCAGTATTTTTCTCTTCTTAGTTAAGAGGCACCCCACTTTCTGGAGCATGAAGCAATTTGGCGGCTGCACTAAGGACTCCCGAGGCTCAGGGACCAGAAATGAAGAAACTGTAAGCGTCGTGATGGGAAACATCAATAGCACAGCCTCTCTTCTACGCAGCCCCCTGGGGCAGCCTCGCTTCAAAACACATGCCCCGGTGGCGCTATCCAGAGCTGTCGCCAGGAAGGCTCTGCCAGCTCCACTCCTCCTCCTTCCACAGGGAGCACAGGGGCTGCGCTGTTTCAAGGGGAAAGCTGTGGTCCTGGGTGGGCTGCATCTCTTCCCTGGGGCATTCCAGCAACCGTTCACAGCCGTGGTGCCAGGCACTCCTGGACCCTCCTCCAGGAATGTGAAGTCCTGGAGGCATCAAGGCGGGGTAGGCTCTGAGCGTGTTCAGGTGCCAGACCTGGGGCGAGCTGCTTGACCTCCTTGACCTCTGAGGATGCTAATTCCCACTCTGCAGAGGGCTGTTAGGGACCATGAGTCAGCAAATGCATGCAAAGCCCTTAGCACTGGGCAGAGTGAGGGCTCGGTGTTACTTATTATATCAGATAGCCTCACTGCCCCACCCAAAACTCTCTTGAGGGACAGTCTTGCCCATCCCTCTGTATTCCATTCCTTTCTACATACGTGTGAAAAGTGTTAGTGGCTCAGTCATGCCCAACTCTTGGCGTGACCTCATGGACTGCAGTCTGCCAGGCTCCTCTGTCCATAGCATTTCTCAGGCAAGAATAGTGGAGTGGGTTGCCATTCCTTTCTCCAAGGGATCTTCCCAGCCCCTTCCCAAACTCAGGTCTCCTGCATTGCATGCAGATTCTTTACTGCTGGAAGCACCAGGGAAGCCCCTACATATGTGTAACAAATCGTCCATGTGTGTGCTGTGTGGAGCATCAAGCAATAATATTTGGGATTTCTTAGGACGACAGCATCTACAATCCTTGAAAACTCACAAATTACCCTAAAACAGTCACAAGCCTGTGATCACATCAGAGTAAAAAAAAATAACAATTAAGGATAATAATAACAACCACTAATAGGTACTGAGTACTTGCTATGGAGAAGGAAGTGGCAACCCACTCCAGTGTTCTTGCCTGGAGAATCCCAGGGACGGGGAGCCTGGTGGGCTGCCGTCTATGGGGTTGCACAGTTGGACACAACTGAAGCGACTTAGCAGCAGCAGCAACTTGCTACGCACCAGGCATGGCACTGAGAGCTGTATACACAGTGCTTCCTATATTCTTTAGAACCATCCTGAAGTAGTGTTTTTCCTAATTTATAGATGATGCGAAACTGGAGACGGGTAGTCACTTCCCCAAGTCCTCACAGCAATTTAGGGGCCTCCCAGGATTCAAACCCAGGTCTATGTGGGTTCAGAGCTCAGGCCTTTGACCTCTGGCCTCTGTCAGGTACTGCCAAGTTGTTCCACCTCTACAACGCAGACCTCCTCAGACGTAAGCAAGGCAAGAAATTCCTGCGCATCTAGGTGGAAAGTGCCCCACGGCTTTCATGCTAACTAGAAATACTGACTAGATAGTAATAACCTCCATGGAATCTTCCTGGTTTACCAAAGAGCATGAATCCTGAAGATGGTTGAGCATTCAACATCACTCATTATCATAGAATTGCAAATCAAAACCACAATGAGGTACCATCTCATGCCAGTCAGAATGGCTGTGATCCAAAAGTCTACAAGCAATAAATGCTGGAGAGGGTGTGGAGAAAAGGGAACCCTCTTACACTGTTGGTGGGAATGCAAACTAGTACAGCCACTGTGGAGAACAGTGTGGAGATTCCTTAAAAAACTGGAAATAGAACTGCCTTATGACCCAGCAATCCCACTGCTGGGCATACACAATGAGGAAACCAGAATTGAAAGAGACACGTGTACCCCAATGTTCATCACAGCACTGTTTATAATAGCCAGGACATGGAAGCAACCTAGATGTCCATCAGCAGATGAATGGATAAGAAAGCTGTGGTACATATACACAATGGAGTATTACTCAGCCATTAAAAAGAAAACATTTGAATCAGTTCTAATGAGGTGGGTGAAACTGGAGCCTATTATACAGAGTGAAGTAAGCCAGAAAGAAAAACACCAATACAGTATACTAACACATATATATGGAATTTAGAAAGATGGTAACAATAACACTGTATGCGAGACAGCAAAAGAGACACAGATGTATAGAACAGTCTTTTGGACTCTGTGGGAGAGGGAGAGGGTGGGATGATTTGGGAGAATGGCATTTAAACATGTATAATATCATATAAGAAATGAATCACCAGTCCAGGTTCAATGCAGGATACAGGATGCTTGGGGCTGGTGCACTGGGATGACCCAGAGGGATGGTACAGGGAGGGAGGTGGAAGGGGGGTTCAAGATGGGGAGCACGTGTACACCCATGGCGGATTCATGTTGATGTATGGCAAAACCAATACAATATTGTAAGGTAATTAGCCTCCAATTAAAATAAATAAATTTAAATTTAAAAAAAAGAGATGGTTGAGCATTAGTTTTCTATTGCTGCAGTAAAAAATCATCACAAACTTGGTCTCTTAACACAATTTGTTATCTTTTGTTGTTGTTGTTCAGGCACTAAGTCCCGTCTGACTCTTTGTGACCCCATGGACTACAGCACACCTGGCCTCCCTGTCCCTCACTCTCTCCTGGAGTTTGTCCAAGTTCACGTCCGTTGATTTGATGATGTTATTGAAGCATTTCAGCCCCTGCCGCCCTCTTGTACAGCCCTGTAAATCGGAAGTCTGCAATGAGTCTCACAGGGCAAAAATCAAGGTGTCAGCCAGGCTGTGCTCCTCTGGAGGCCCCAGGGGAGAAACTGTTTCTTTGACTTTCCCAGCTTCTAGAAGATGCTTGCTTTCCTTGGCTCATGATCGTTCCTCCATCTGAAGCCAGTAGAGTCTCATCTTCCAATCAGTCCCTGACTTCAACCTTCCTGTCTCCCTCTTATGAAGACGCTGTAACTTCATTAAACCCACACAGATAATCCAGGATATCTCCCCATCTGAAGATCCTTAACTTGACCACATCTGCCAAGTCCCTTTTGCCAAGTAAGACAATGTATTTACATTTTCCAGAGATTAAAAAGCTGGTGTCTTTGAAGGCTTTTTTTTTTTTTTTTTTGCCTACCACACTCTACCCTTGGGCCCCAGAAGACTCATCAACATGCAAAATATGTTCACCCCATCCCAACATCCCCAAAGTGTCAGCTCATTACAGGGGGAAGTAACCATGGCTCACTCTTAATGACCGCTTGCTATGTGTTACCCCATTAACCTTCATACCACCCCAGTACACAGATAAGAAATCAAAGGCTCAAAGCGGCCAAGTGATTGGCCCAAACTGAGGCAGGCCTTGAAATCAGATATAATTGACTCACTCTGAACTGAGTTCAAATACTGTCAGTACTTACAGCTGGAGTTGGTTTTTTGTTTGTTTGTTTTCATTTCGCATCGTCAGGTCTTCGTTGAGGTATGTGGGATCTAGTTCCCTGACCAGGGATCAAGTCTGGGCTCCCTGCATTGGGAGAACTGAGTCTTAGCCCCTGGATCACCAGAGAAGTCCCTGAAGTTGGGTTTCAAAAGTAGACTGAATTCTGAAAGTCAGAAAGGAGAGGAGAGGGCATTCTAAACAGGAGGAAGGGCTAGAGTGAAGGCTTGGAGGCAGGAAAGCACACTCCACGTGCAGGAGTCCACAGATCGGCTTGGTGTGACAGGGACATGGAGCTTATGAAGGGAAGGAGCAGGGACAAGACTTAGACACACACGTGGAAATCACAGTGAGGACCTTGAGTGACGAGTGACAGGAACGGATTTTCTCCTGCATGAACGTATAAGAACTGAATCTCAGACTGGGCCACTCCGGTTGCTTTTCAAGAGATGCTTCATGAGGATGAGACAAGACGAAATTTTGAACTAGTCATTCTGTGCCTTTCTGTTTTACATCTCCCACTGGTCAAGGAGTCACATATTTTTTTACCTCTCCAGATTGGAATACGAGTTTCATGAGGGCATGGACGTCTGTTTTATTCTCTGCTATACTCCCAGCACTCCGAACATCTTGCACATAACAAGTTCTTGATAAATACTTGCTGGGCGAGTATAAAGAGAAGAAAAAAAAAAGTTCCTTTTTTTTTTAACTTTTAAAGAGGACTCTTGATGCTACCTCAAAATCCATCATTTGGAAGTTCTAAACTTTTGATTTTCAAGATGACAGCTTGTGGGAAAAGAAAGAGCCTCTTAGGACTTAAAAGTCCATAAAAGCAAATTTGGAAAGTATCAGTTAGACTGGAAGAGGGTAGAGAAGGGGAGGAGATGCCACCTAAGGGGCTCAGTGGGGTGTCTGAGGGGACCAGACCTGGGGGTGGGGGGCACAAGGGGAGGAGTCATTATGGAGAGGCAGCTGAACTCTGTCCACCAGCTCCAAGGATACACAGGGAGGCCAGCCGATGCCTCCTGTCCATCCCTGGCCATTTTTTTAATTAATTAAGTTATTTTAATAGGAGGCTAATTACTTTACAACATTGTGATAGTTTTTGCCATACATCGACATGAATCAGCCACTGGTGTACATGTGTCCCCCATCCTGAACCCCCTCCCATCTCCCTCCCCACCCTATCCCTCTGGGTTGTCCCAGACCACACTGAAACATCTATACTACCACATGTAAAATAGATGACCAGTGCAAGTTCGATGCATGAAGCAGGGCATCCCTGGCCATTTAAACAGACTTGTCACATGTCCCCTGCCCTGAAGACCCTGTGACTATGGCCTGTGCCATCTGTCAAAGGCATCCTTCCTGCTTCCTCCTTCCTTCTGCCACAGACGGTCCAGCAGAAGTTACATCCACTCCACCGAGACCCTTTGCACAACCCCATCCAAATGCCAACAGTGCAGGACATCCACAGGTCTTAGCTACCCACCCAAAGCCGGAAGGACTTTCCCTGATATGTGGAGGATTGTCCATGAGGAAGAGATATTTCTCAGAAACCAGGCTTGAGCGAGACAGGAGAGGAGCAAAACCCACTCCCACCACAGAGCACAGGCTGCAGCTTAAGGCCCTGGACAGTTCAGATGCTCTCCACACCCCAGTGGCCTCCCGTTCTGCCCACAGCCTGCCTTGCTTTTTTAGAACATGCATTCGAATACCGTGAGCAGCAGAAAATACACCACCATTCTCCTCAAACAGAAGCCGTAGTGGAAAATAAAGGAGAGAAACAAATCTGTGCCAAATCAAAGATAATTCACTGCATCAAAATAAGCAACCGCATTAAACACATAAGCACACAGAGTTCCCATTGGGGCCACATGGGGAGGCAGAAAGGGGCCCACAGCCCTGCCGCGATTTCAGAAGTCATTGTACCGCACGATCGTGCTACAGCTTTTCAATCCACATGGTGGTTCTGTGCAATGATCTTCCAGAAATGTGGATCTGATCCCATCAAACCACTGCTTCAGTGACTCCCAGGGGTCTTGGGACAAAGTCCAGAGTGCTTGGTATGACACCCGCGGTTCCAAGTAGGCCAGCCCTTCTCGGCTTCCCTCCTGAGTCTGCACATGATGGTTAAATTTTACATGTAAACTTGACTGGTCTAAGGCATGCTTAGTAAAACACTTCCGGGTGTGTCTATGAAGATGTTGCTGGAAGAACTGGCATCTGAATCCATAGACTGAGCAAAGAAGGTCACCCTCACCCTCACCCACCAGTGAGGGCAGATGGGCACCAACCAATCCATCTAGGCAGGAAGAAAGCAAATGGCACAGAAATGGTGAATTTGCTTTCTTGCTTCAGCTGGGACATCCTCCCACCCTCGGACTTCAGTGAGCCTGGGTCTTGGGCCTTCGATCTCAGACTGGGACTTACACCACTGGGCCCCCTGGTAATCTGCTACACAGCCACAAAAAACTAGCATATCATTTGTTGTGCTTTTCCCTTGTTTAAGCAACACATACATGCACACATGCAGACTCCCTGATCCTACAACAGAAGCCTGCACCCCTGGCCAGCCTCATCTCACCTTGGTTCCATCTCCAGCCCCCATGTCCTTCCCCCAACCCCCAAAGACTCGAGCAAGACAAGCTTGCTTCCATCTGCTCTTTCCTCTATGTGAAGCTTTCTTCCCACCCACCCCATGCACTTCCCTAATCTGCACACAGTTGGGCGTTCTTGTCATTAGACGTCCTTCCTCAGAGGCATCTTCCCAGTGCACCCGACTAGAGTCGTGACCAGGTTACTCTCTTTCATTCTGCTCCTTGGCACAGTATGTTACACGGACTCGCCCAACCTGCCACTGCACATGAGGACCCAGGAACCAGGCATGGAATCATTTGAGTGAAAGCAACCAATAGGGTTTTCTCTTTTCTCTCTCTCTCTATTTTTAATTAATTTTTATTAAAGTATAGTTGCTCTACAATGTTGTGTTCATCTCTGTTGTACAGTGAAATGAGTCAGCTATATGTATACGTATATCCCCTTTAGGACTTGCATCTCTTTCAGGCCACCACAGTGTGTTAGGAAAGCTCCCTGTGCTAGAGTGTGTTCCCATTAGTTACGTATGTTATATATAGTATCGATAGTGTATATGTATCAATTCCAATCTCCCAATTCCTCCCACCCACCACCTTCCCACTTGGTATCCATATATTTGTTCTCTACGTCTGTGGCTCTATTTCTGCCTTGCAAAGAAGATCATGTATACCATTTTTATAAATAAAGTGAATTAGAATAGAAAATATCAGAGCACTTTTCATGCGCTGCTGTCCACATAATGAAAATTTAATGAAACTTTTGTTTCTGTGTGTCTGTGGAGACACAATATCAAATTAATTTCCTAGCGTGGGATGAGTTCACAAAGTTTGAGAAATGCTGCTCTGATATTTTTATTGTTCTTTTTTGCTTGTTTGCTTACAGCCTCTCTTGTTTGTCACTGAAGTGCCCAGTGCTTGAGGGTGGTTGGCACTTAAAATATTAGATGGATGGTTGAGGGGAGGGAGGGGAAGAAAGAAGGACGGAAGGAAGAGGAAAGGGAGACTAAGCCATAGGTTGCTCATGACGCTCAGAGCTGAAATTAAGTCTCTTAAAAGGGCATCTTTAAAACCATATATGACTTTATGGCAGCTCAGCTCCTACACTAGAAACAGGAAGTGAAATACACAACCATTGGAAGCAGGAAGACAAAACCATTACTTGTAGCTCATATAACAACACAGTGGGAATACCCAAGGGAACCAACTAGAAGATTCTTAGAATTGGCAAGACAGCAAGAATTTAGAAAAACATTTGGGTAATAGAATGAAGATAGAAACATCAGTTGCTCCTGGACAAATATGGATGGTATAGATGGTGGGGGAAGAACACAGGCTGGGGGAAGGTTGCTAGGTGGGTATCTTCCATCTGTCTCCATGCCTCCTCTCCTCTCATCTCCATCCGTTCCGGAAGCTGGTCCATGCAGACTGCATCGATGGGCCCCTGGATCTCTAGCTTCCAGTTGGGTTTAGCCAAAGGAGAACACCAGCAGAATGTCAAAGGGAGGGAAGACAGCTTGAAGTATTCACTCCCCGACTCCCTTCTCTCCCAGTGTCCTCTGATAGGCTGGGTAGCATGCTTAGTCGCTCAGTCGTGTCCGACTCTTTGCGACCACCAGGACTATAGTCCACCAGGCTCCTCTGCCCATGGGGATTCTCCAGGCAAGAATACTGGAGTGGATTGCCATGCCCTCCTCCAGGGCATCTTCCCAATCCAGGGATTGAACCCAGGTCTCCCGCATTGAAGGCAGATCCTTTAGCATCTGAGTCACCAGGGAAGCCCAGATAGGCTAGGTATCCCAATATAAGGCTCCAGTTCCTGTGAAGGGGGCCCTCTCCACAGGACTCGCCCTTCCGTGTTCTCATCTTTGCTGCCTCTTCTTGCCTCTTCAAGTTGGAGTGCAAACTGCCCCCTATTAAGGGATTCTCTAATGCCTTATGGTTTTCCTATCGTCTCCTTACCCCACATCTTGGTAAACAGTCATGTATAAACTCCCTTTGAGTTACCCACCTTGAGTGTCTTTTGTCTCCAGCCAGAACAGCAACCTATATTGGGTGCGAGGGTTCCATTCCCAATAGCAATAAAAATCGATGAAACAGAAACAGCGAGTGAGAGAGAAGCAAAACAATAGTCAAAAATGAATTGGACCTACACAAGCTTGCCTGGGTGGGAAGACTAAATAGGTAAGGAAAAATATCAATTCTGCCCAAATTAACGTATACGCTTAAGACAGTCCCAATCAAAATTTCAATTGCTCTTAGGGGAAGAATGACAAAACTACTCTGAAATTAAGAATCACGCCAACAATGCTTAAGAAACAAGCAAGAGTGCTTAAGGACCACAATACAAAGGAGGACAAATGCAAAGAAGATTCTTTCTATCATAAGGCTTGACATAAATACACTAAAATATGTGTAAAATAGATAGCTAGGAGAACCTGCTGCATATCACAGGGAGCTCAACCCAGTGTTCTGTGATGACCTAAATGGGTAGGATGGTGGGGAGAGGTCTAAGACAGCGGGGACCTAGGTATACTTATAGCTGATTCACTTCACTGTAAGCGGAAACGAGTGCAACATTGTAAAGCAACAATAAAAATTAAAATTAACTAAAATATTATTTTAAATAAAATAATAAAAGTAAAAAAGAATAAGGCTCTAGCCATGGGATCAGGTGAGAAGTGGAAAAGTTGATGGGAAACAAAGTTAAATTATAGAGATGCCTGAACCACACCAGAGCACAAACAGAAACGTCTATCATATGTTAAAGGAGGCATCATAAGCCAGTGGGATAAGGAAAACTACTCACAAATCAGTCTCTAGAAAATTGGTTGTTTGTGGGAATATAACCCAGTTAGATCCTCAAACATATATCAAAACAAATTCCAAATCTATATAGGATTTAAAATGTAAAAACTGACCCGTAAACACTTAAAGAGAATCTAGATAAATTTTTAGTTGATGTTAAGAACGGAAAGGCTTTTCAAAGCATAAAATCAATGAGTGAAAAAAAAAAAAAATCACCAAAGAAGAGACTGAATGAACTGATTACCTAAAAATAAAAAAAAAATCTCTATTTCAGAACCATAATAAACTCAATTGAAAAGCAAATGACAAACCTGGAAAAAACCCAAAATAACTATGACAGATTAGGAGTATCTTCTTTTATATACAAAGACTTCTTCCAAATCGATAAGAAGAACATTAATGCCCCAGTAGAAAAAATGAGCTATGGACACGGATGGAGAATTCACAGAAAAAAATATATAAACAGCCAATAACACATGAAAATATGTGTTTTTTAAAAATAAGTTTAATAGCACTTTCCCCATATCACGCTGGCAACATTTTTAAAAAGACTTGCTGGGAGTGAGGGACACAGTGGGAGGCAGAGAGCGATATTTTTTACAACCTTTCTTAAAAGCAATTCAATACAATACACTGAGAATCCTTCAAAAGTTTATATGGCATTATTTGCAACAGAAAAGAAATCAATTGGGAGTTTAGGATTAGCAGATGCAAAATATTATATATAGGATGAATAAACAACAAGGCCTTACTGCAGAGCACAGGGAGCTATATTCAATACCCTGTGATAAAGCATAATGGAAAGGAATATGAGAAAGAATATATATGTATAGATGAATCAGTTTGCTGTACAGCAGAAATTAACACAACATTGTAAATCAACTATACTTCAATAAATTTTTTAAATAAAAATGTTTAAAAATGGGGAAAAAATCAATCAAAAATGCCCAAGTAGAAGGGGAAATTACAAATAAATGATGGTCCAGCCACAATATGGAATATTATGCAAGTATTACATTTTCTATTCCCAGAGACTTTTTAATGAGAAAGGGATTTATTCAGGAGGTAATGCTTTTTAATCAGGACCCAAACACCTACCTTACGGTAAGATACCCATTTTGTTTTAAAAGAGAATTGTATGAAAACTGGAAAAAATAAATATCAGGCTTTGCAGAAATATATATAGATGCAAAAAAAAGAAAAGCAAGCAGTGCATGCTGGTTCCAGGTGATGGGTGTCTGGTGGGGAGGGAGGCATGAAGGGCAGTTGGACAGAAGTCCATGTCGAGGACATAGCTCTTGTTTGGGGTGGTGGGTCTCATTACACTTCAAAAATGAAATAACTATTAAGATAAACCATATGAGATTGCTAACAATCAACTGCTTCTGATCTTCAAAAGTGGCAGAGTGAATATGCAGATGACAGACGGACAAAACTGGCCACAACAGAACCAAGGCTGAGATTATGTCATGACTAAGGGCTGTGATTAATTCAATTTTAAGAAGAGAAAGATTCGGGAGGCAATTCAGTAAAAATGTTAGTGGTACTCATCTCCCAGTGGGATAATTAAAAGTAATTATTCTTTTCTCCTTTATTTTCTACTTCTCAAATTTTCTGCCAGGAAAATGGAATATTTTACAGACTTCGAAATACATGTCAGTTTCCTTGCCCTTCTATCCTGCTCTAATATCTAGCCCTGGCTCAAGAAGACAAAAATCATGGTTTGAGCCCTTGACCCCACCTATGGTTAAGGTCCAGATCCTGGAGTTGTATAATGATTATTAATAATTAAGTAAAATTGGCAATAATATCATGATTATTGGCCATGCACATGCTCTGTTTAACTCACTGACTTCTCCTAATCACCTGTGAAGGAGTGACTATAATTGTCCTCTTTTTACAGATGGAGAAACTGATGCTCTGAACAGTCAGGTAGCCTGTCCAAGGTCACAGAGTGAGTGAATGGCAGAGCTGGGAGTTGTACCCAAGACTCCAGAGACCTCTGTCTCTCCTGGCACACAGACCTGCTAGTCCCCTAAGGATAAATAAAAAGCCAAAAGCGTTTATTCTTATCAAACAGCAAGTCAGAGAGGCTCTGAGGAAGGGGCTAATCCCCTAGAGAGCAGCTGTCACCGAGGCAGGGCCCGGAACGTGGGCTGAGAAGGAGAGCGCCCCAAGCAGAGAGCAGGGTGCCGTGTCTAACACCAACTGCGGCCGCCTTTCTGGTCCAGGGCCTCGCCTGTGCAATGAAGCATCTAATAGGGTCCCTGGACACTGTGAGTCATGCCCGAAACATTTAACTTGAATCAGACTCAAATTCAATTCCTCAGAAACGAGCCCAGGGCTCTCAGGGTGCTGCTGCTCTCCAGAGTTGTCTTGAATATCCTCCCATGAACCCCTGGCATCATCGCTCACTCCAATCAGGAGACCAGACCCCAGCCTCCTCCCCTCCACCCTCTCTACTCACTCCCCTTCCACAGGCCACCCCTCAACACTGAATGTGCCTCCTATTTTTGCACAGCTGTTACTCTGTCCCCCGGTTCCTTCCCAATACATGCAAATACACACACACACCCATGTGCAAACACATGCACAGTCATATGTGTACATGCACAAACATGCATACATTTGTCCAAGCTACCATCCTTCAAGTCTCAGCCTGCACATCAGGAAAACAGGAAAGCCTCTGTGATACTCTTTATCTGAGTCTGGGTCACATCTCCCTACAACCATCTCTTACAGCACTGTGTGGTTTTCCTTTGCAGCTCTGACCACAGTTTAAGTTAAATGTTTCCCTGGGAAAAGGTCTATTTAACATCTGTCTCTCCCACCAGGCGTGAGTTCCATGGGGGCAGAGACCCTCTGCCTTGCTCACTAAGCACATAGCACACACAAATACAGTGCCTGGAAGCCACTGAAGAAAACAAGGAGAAAAGGAGGTGTTGCACCCATTTGAAAGATGGAGACACTGATCCCAGCGTGAATCAGCAGTCCCCAGGACTCAGCCTCCTAAACCCTAGGAGGTGACAGACATTTAATTCATTCACATTTGTTAAGGACATTTTCAAACACACACAGAAAAGCGAGCACCACCAGACTTCACGTGGCCATGGGTCAACTGCAACCCATCTTCTGCAGTTCTCTCATCTGCCCATCCTTGCCACTTTGGTTGGTTGGCTAGTTTTCTTAGAATATTTCAAAGCAAACCCCAAACATTATGTCATTTACCCGTAAATACTTCATTAGGTATTCCTAACAAGGAAGAGCCCATAACCATGACATCATTGTCACCCTCAACTTAATTGACAATGATTCCTTAATAAAATCAAATTAGTTCAGGTCTCAGAAATACCTTTTCAAAAAAAAAAAATTGGTTTGATTTCTAAATGGACTAAAGACCTAAATGTAAGACCAGAAACTATAAAACTAGAGGAAAATATAGACAGAACACTCGATGACATAAATCAAAGCAAGATCCTCTATGATCCACCTCCTAGAGTAATGGAAATAAAAACGAAAGTAAACAAGTGGGACCTGATTAAACTTAAAAGCTTTTGCACAGCAAAGGAAACTATAAGCAAGGTGAAAACAGCCCTTAGAATGGGAGAAAATAATAGCAAATGAAACAACTGACAAAGGATTAATTTCCAAAATATACAAGCAGCTCATACAACTCAATACCAGAAAAACAAACAACCCAATCAAAAAGTGAAAAAAAGACCTAAACAGACAGTTCTCCAAAGAAGACATATAGATGGCTAACAAACACATGAAAAGATGTTCAACATCACTCGTTAGAGAAATGCAAATCAAAACTACAATGAGATATCACCTCATACCAGTCAGAATGGCCTTCATCAAAAAGTCTACAAACAATAAATGCTGGAGAGGGTGTGGAGAAAAGGGAACACTCTTGTACTGTTGGTGAGAATGTAGATTAATATGGCCACTATGGAAGACCATATGGAGATTCCTTAAAAAAGCTAGGAATATAACCACCATATGACCCGGCAATCCCACTTCTAGGCATATACCCTAAGGAAACCAAAATTGAAAGAGACACATGTATCCCATTGTTCATTGCAGCACTATTTACAATAGCTAGAACATGGAAGCAACCTAGATGTCCACAGACAGATGAATGGATAAAGAAGTTGTGGTACATACACACGATGGAATATTACTCAGCTGTAAAAAGGAACACATTTGAGTCAGTTCTAATAAGGTGGATGAATCTAGAACCTATTATACACTGTGAAGTAAGTCAGAAAGAGAAAGATAAATATGGTATTCTAACCCATATATACGGAATCTAGAAAAATAGTACTGAAGAATTTATTTACAGGGAAGCAGTGGAGAAACAGACATAGAGAATAGACTTATTATGGACAGAGTAACGTGGAAACTTACATTACCATATGTAAAACAGATAGCCAACAGGAATTTGCTGTATGGCTCCAGAAACTCAAACAGGGGCTCTGTATCAACCTAGAGGGGTGGGATGGGGAGGGAGATGGGAGGAAGGTTCAAAAGGGAGGGGATATATGTACACCTATGGCTGACTCATGTTGAGGTTTGACAGAAAACAGCAAAATTCTGTAAAGCAATTATCCTTCAATTAAAAGATAAATAAATTTTTTAAAAACTGATTTGATTTCTGCCATATGTCAACATGAATTAGCCATAGGTGTATATCTTCCAGTGGTTTTGTGTGTGTGTGTGAATCAGGGTCCTAAGAAGGCCCACACATCACATTTCAGTGATGAATCTCTTAAATCTCTTTTCATCCGTAACAGTTCTTCTCCTGTTCTTCATGCCCTTCATCCTTTGATGAAACTGGTTCATTTGTCGTCCTACATTTAATTTTCAGGAACAACTTCCCTATCTTGAATCAATGCCTTTAGCAGGGACCCACGGTGGGGGATTGCTGACACGGCATCTTCCCCCTGCCAGGACTCCCGGGGCAGCGCCCTGCCCTCTAGACTCTGCACGTGTCATCCTCCTTACATCTAGCCTTTGTTTCAGGTCAGCTCAAGGCAGAGAACAGCTGTCTGATCCTGTTCTGATAAAGTGAACCCCAACACTCCATCTGGGAACTGTCCAGAGTTGGGACCCAGAGGCCTGACAGCTCCAGAAGGTATTGAGCTCCCAGGTATTGAGCACCCGGATTAGAGAGGACACCGTGGAACCAGAGGAGGTACAGGGTTTCAAGAAGATGCCCTTGAGAATCCTCCTCTTTTCTCTGTAGATTGGAGAGTTAATCCAGGGGCGGGTCTAAGTAATCAGATGTCTGCAGTCTGACTTTGCTCCTACTCTGGCTACTGATCCCCCATATGCTCTTACCTAGATGGCCCAGAAAACCTAGACACCTTGGTCCTTACAAGAAGCTGGTATGAGCTACAGAGGGGCTGGAAGGTGGAAACACGTCCAGAGCTGTTGACAGGACTCTGGCCAGGGAGGCTGAACACTCCCTTCTAGCTGAGGGGCTCTATAAATCATGGCGGAAGTTTACCTCTTTGAGACAAGTGAGTCCAAGAAATCAATCTACTCTCTCTGCTGGAGTCTCCAGACTTCAAGGAGATAATAAAATGTTCCAACTAAATACAAATCACATTTATCTTTGGTTTTCCTAGGTGAAGCTGAGATCCCAATGAGCCCATGACTGCAGGGACACCGAGTGAAGCATTTTCACTCGTTAATTCATCCGTTCGGCCACCTACCAACCATCCTGATTGTCTGTTACAAGGTCAGGTCTAGTGGACATAGGGATGATGACAGTTGCGATGACATCTAACCGCATTCACATTTTACCACGTGGTATCATGCTATATCCTTCAGATGCTTCATTTCATTTACCCATCACAATGAGGACCGCCCACTTGGGGTAGATGCTGACACACTCATTGTATAAGTTCTCTCTGCCTCGTCACAGATTCTCATAAATTTAAAATGACCGTATTAGGATTTCCATGGCGGTCCAGTGGTTAAGAGTTTGCCTTCCATTGCAGGGGTTGCAGGTTCGATCCCTGATCAGGGAGCTGACATCTCACATACCTCGTGGCCAAAAAAACCCAAAAAACATAAAACAACAATATTGTAACAAATTCAATAAAAAAAATTTTCTTTAAATGCTGCACGTTAAAAAAATAATTTTTTTTTAATAATCTGCCTCATAAAACAAAGGAATTGATAAATGACTCACCAACGGCAGGAAGCCGAAATAGTCTGGATAGAATCAGAACTCAAGCCTTAGTTCTTTTGATTCCACATATTGTGATCTCTTACTGAACACAAACTTTTCCCCACAGTCTTCCCTTTGTGGCTCCAACAGTAAAGAATCTGCCTGCAATGCGGGAGAGCCAGGTTCAGTCCCTGGGTCGGGAAGATCCCCTGCAGAAGGGAATGGCAACCCACTCCAGTATTCTTGTATGGAGAATCCCATGGACAGAGGAGCCTGGTGGGGTCCACGGGGTCACAAAGAGTCAGACATGAGTGAGTGAGTGACTGACACTTTCACTTTCTTTCAAAATGAAAATACAGGTACTGTATTTATTTTTTTAAGCGGCATATAAATGGACCTACACAATTCAAAAAAATTAAAAATTAAATAAAACAACAGCATTTAATATCTCATAGTTCCTGTAGGTCTGAGCACAACTTAGCTGGACCGCTACGTCTGGGTGTCACCAGGCTGTGACTCAGATGTCAGTAGGGATGTGGCCTCATCAGAGACTCAACTAACGAAAGACCTGCTCCCTCACCCCCTCAGGCTGTGGGCAGAATGTACTTCCTTGTGGCTACAGGACAGAGGGCTTCAGCTTCTTGCTTCAGAGCAGCTTGCTTCTTCCAGGGCAGCAAGTCTGCTGGCAAACGGAGCTTTGTAGAACATAACATAATCATGGGCGTGGCATCCCATCTGTGAGTTAGAGGCAAGTCATGGGTACCATCCGCACGCAAGGGGAGGGCACCCCACAAAGTCAGGAACATGAGGAGGCTGAGATCATAAGGGCCACCTGAAAGTCTGTCCACTGTGTGTATTACACAGACCAGGAAAGAAAAAAAAAGGCTCAGAGGGTACATAACACTTCCCTTCTGTCACAGAGCCAAGTGACCTGGAATTGGAAGCCAAGTTTAAAGCACTTCAAGGCCCATGATCTCATCCATAAGTGCATTATTCAGAGGCATCACTACCCTTTAAGGAGTCATGGTCTGCCTCACCTACAGTAGAGACAGCAACAGATCCTGCTGATCCAGTTTGGCAAGAATCTAACAGATGAATAAACAGAGAGCTTGGTCTGGGGGAAGATCGGTTCTGCCAGGGACCCTTTGTCCCTGGTCTTAGGACGAGTTAGATCAACAGAGAAGAGATGTGAGAGAACTCCAAGTAGATGTAACGAAAAATACGAAAATGAAGCAGTCTGAGATGCTGGCGTGTTCCAACGCCTCCAGAAAGCTTTGTGTGATTGAGATCTTAATAAAATGAAAGAGGCTGGACAGGACCTGACAGGGAAAGGGCAGGTTGTAAAGAGTGTGGACCTCTTCCACCTGGAGTGGAGAGGGCCCTTACATCTCTGACACCATAGTAGCAGCAGCGGTGCCCATCACATGACGGATTTTTAAAATTTGTAGTTACACCATGCAGGATGTGAAATCTTAATTCCCCAACCAGGGATTGAATCCGCACCCCCTGCAGTAGAAGCATGAAGTCTTAACCACTGGATCGCAAGGGAAGTCCCTCACGTGATGGACTTTCAAACTTTAAAAACCAAGAAGGTTTGACCAGCAACTTGAGAATGTTCTCTTTGGGCAAGGCTACTCTTTGCTGATCTAATAGTTCTCCAGAGATCTTGAGAAATGTGTTCCTACCATGGTCAGGCTACTTAACTCTGGGTTAGCAGGGATGTAAAACTATGCAGCAGGCTGAGGAAGTGAAGGGAACAAGGCCCGTGACAGTCTCAGGAGTAACAACGTTCAGAGCAGCCCACCTTGGCCACCACCACCAGAAGCACTGCCCACTAGCTTTGTGTTCCAACAGCTCAGCGCCTAAGCAGGCAACTGATACCCAGATTTTGGTTGGAAGGACTGACTCTGCTGCTGCTGCTGCTGCTGCTGCTAAGTCGCTTCAGTCGTGTCCAACTCTGTGCGACCCCATAAACGGCAGCCCACCAGGCTCCCCGTCCTGGGATTCTCCAGGCAAGAACACTGGAGTGGGTTGCCATTTTCTTCTCAATGCATGAAAGTGAAAAGTGAAAGTGAAGTTGCTCAGTCGTGTCCGACTCATAGAGACCCCATGGACTGCTGCCTGCCAGGCTCCTCCGTCCATGGGATTTTCCAGGCAAGAGGACTGGGTGGGTCTCCACTGCCTTCTCCTGACTCTACTGAGAACCAAGTCAAAGAAAGGTACACCTCAACTACATCTGGACTTTCTTTCGTCTCCTCTTTGCTGGGAACAATAGTGTGATTAATCTGTCATTGGTTTGGATGGTGTTATTCCTTTATTGGCTTATTAAGAGATGTTATCCTCTATGTTATTGATTTGTGAAATATTATTATTATAAATCATAATTCCTACAGAGAACCTGTGTCAAATAAATTACTGGCAAAGACAGCCTCAGTCTCTGAGCATAATTTGCCTGAACAGAACATGGGGGCACAGTGCCTCCTGCTGTGCCAAGGAACCCAGGGAAGGCAGAGAACGGAGAAACACGGGCTCCTGGAAATTGTTCAAAAGACATTGTTAAACTCCCTGTGCTAAGGGAAAAAGCCAGACCAAAAGATTTCCTGGTGGCTCAGATGGTAAAGAATCCCTGGATTGGGAAGATCCCCTGGAGAAGGGAATGGCTGTCCACTGTAGTATTCTTGCCTGGAGAATTCCATGGACAGAGGAGGCTGGTGGTCTATAATCCATGGGGATGCAAAGGGTCAGAAATAACTGAGTGACTAACATTTTCACTTTCAAAAAGACTCCATTTACATGAGGTACCTAGAATAGGCAAATTCATAGAGATAGAAAGTAGAATGGTGGTGACAAGGGCCTGAGTGGGGGAGGGGCAGTGGGTAGTATTTAATTAGTGCAGGGTTTCTGTCTGGAAGTTGAGAAAGTTCTGGAAATGAGTAGTAGTGACACAACATTGTAAATGAACTTAAAGCCACTGAATCATACACTTAAAATGGTTAAAATGATCATTTTATGTTGTGTGTTTTATCCCAGGTATAAAGGCGGGTGGGTATGGAGAAGGCAATGGCACCCCACTCCAGTACTCTTGCCTGGAAAATCCATGGGTGGAGGAGCCTGGTAGGCTGTAGTCCATGGGGTCACTGAGAGTCGGACACAACTGAGCAACTTCACTTTCACTTTTCACTTTCATGCATTGGAGAAGGAAATGGCAGCCCTCTCTAGTGTTCTTGCCTGGAGAATTCCTGCTGTCTATGGGGTCGCACAGAGTTGGACACGACTGAAGTGACTTAGCAGCAGCAGCATAAAGGGGGGAAAGATCCTTTTCTTTTGGGAAAGGCGACAGGCAGGCGTTGGAAGGAAAAGTACAACTGAGCGTTCTCCAAACGCCGGCGCCCTGTCTGCTCCACTCCAAGGGAAGCCACGGTCACAGGACAAAACCCCCAGGTGCCAGCTTTCAGAAAGAGCCATTTATCAAAAGTGACAGTCTAATGGATATCCCTGGTTGTCAGCTCCCTACCCACTCTCTTCCAACTTTGTCAAAATCAGAAACTAGACGTACTTGCTTAATGACTTAAGGGGCAGGAATAAAAGCAGAGAAGGGGAGGGTTATCTCCTTGCAAACCCTTCCCACAGAGCTGCCCTGCTTCCCTTAGACACATCCAGGCAGACAAGTATCGGCCACACTCTTTGAGGAAGCCAGGCCCAACCCCCAAGCACTCATTCAATTGATTGATTGAGTGAATAGCTGTGGGGCTTCTAGGTTCTTTCTGTGCCAATGCTCGGGGCCAGAGACTCCCAACAGCCACCGCCTGGAGCTCAGAGTCTAGGGGCTGGGGAGACAGGAAGAAAGCAGAGGCCATTCCCACGCAGAGACTGCAGATCCAGGGCCCTGCCCTGATCACTCTCCTGGATCCTGGGCTCTCTCCAGCTGACTTTGTACCATTTGCCCTGAAGGCCTAACCTGCCCCTCAGGGTTACAGTGTCCTGTTCGACAACTCTTCATTGCTCCATTATATTTGCATGAAAGAATGAGATCAGCCTGGCCCATGTGTTGCAAAATGAGTAGATAAAGGCAAGGTTATAAAGGCTGTGGACATGTGAACTGGCGGGCAGAGGAGCGTGCAGGCTCCGTGAAGTGTTCCCACTCTCCACACAGGCTCCGGGGGTGATTCCCCAGCCAACAGGCTGAGGATGAGCTATATTTGTTCACATGGATTCATTTGTTTCCTTCATGCCCTTCATCCTTTGATGAAACTGGTTCATTTGTCGTCCTACATTTAATTTTCAGGAACAACTTCCTATCTTGAATCAATGCCTTTAGCAGGGACCCACGGTGGGGATTGCTGACACGCATCTTCCCCCTGCCAGGACTCCCGGGCAGCGCCTGCCCTCTAGACTCTGCACGTGTCATCCTCCTTACATCTAGCCTTTGTTTCAGGTCAGCTCAAGGCAGAGAACAGCTGTCTGATCCTGTTCTGATAAAGTGAACCCCAACACTCCATCTGGGAACTGTCCAGAGTTGGGACCCAGAGGCCTGACAGCTCCAGAAGGTATTGAGCTCCCAGGTATTGAGCACCCGGATTAGAGAGGACACCGTGGAACCAGAGGAGGTACAGGGTTTCAAGAAGATGCCCTTGAGAATCCTCCTCTTTTCTCTGTAGATTGGAGAGTTAATCCAGGGGCGGGTCTAAGTAATCAGATGTCTGCAGTCTGACTTTGCTCCTACTCTGGCTACTGATCCCCCATATGCTCTTACCTAGATGGCCCAGAAAACCTAGACACCTTGGTCCTTACAAGAAGCTGGTATGAGCTACAGAGGGGCTGGAAGGTGGAAACACGTCCAGAGCTGTTGACAGGACTCTGGCCAGGAGGCTGAACACTCCCTTCTAGCTGAGGGGCTCTATAAATCATGGCGGAAGTTTACCTCTTTGAGACAAGTGAGTCCAAGAAATCAATCTACTCTCTCTGCTGGAGTCTCCAGACTTCAAGGAGATAATAAAATGTTCCAACTAAATACAAATCACATTTATCTTTGGTTTTCCTAGGTGAAGCTGAGATCCCAATGAGCCCATGACTGCAGGGACACCGAGTGAAGCATTTTCACTCGTTAATTCATCCGTTCGGCCACCTACCAACCATCCTGATTGTCTGTTACAAGGTCAGGTCTAGTGGACATAGGGATGATGACAGTTGCGATGACATCTAACCGCATTCACATTTTACCACGTGGTATCATGCTATATCCTTCAGATGCTTCATTTCATTTACCCATCACAATGAGGACCGCCCACTTGGGGTAGATGCTGACACACTCATTGTATAAGTTCTCTCTGCCTCGTCACAGATTCTCATAAATTTAAAATGACCGTATTAGGATTTCCATGGCGGTCCAGTGGTTAAGAGTTTGCCTTCCATTGCAGGGGTTGCAGGTTGATCCCTGATCAGGAGCTGACATCTCACATACCTCATGGCCAAAAAACCCAAAAAACATAAAACAACAATATTGTAACAAATTCAATAAAAAAATTTTTCTTTAAATGCTGCACGTTAAAAAAAAATAATTTTTTTAATAATCTGCCTCATAAAACAAAGGAATTGATAAATGACTCACCAACGGCAGGAAGCCGAAATAGTCTGGATAGAATCAGAACTCAAGCCTTAGTTCTTTTGATTCCACATATTGTGATCTCTTACTGAACACAAACTTTTTTCCCCACAGTCTTCCCCTTTGTGGCTCCAACAGTAAAGAATCTGCCTGCAATGCGGAGAGCCAGGTTCAGTCCCTGGGTCGGGAAGATCCCTGCAGAAGGGAATGGCAACCCACCCAGTATTCTTGTATGGAGAATCCCATGGACAGAGGAGCCTGGTGGGGTCCACGGGTCACAAAGAGTCAGACATGAGTGAGTGAGTGACTGACACTTTCACTTTCTTTCAAAATGAAAATACAGGTACTGTATTTATTTTTTTAAGGCATATAAATGGACCTACACAATTCAAAAAAATTAAAAATTAAATAAAACAACAGCATTTAATATCTCATAGTTCCTGTAGGTCTGAGCACAACTTAGCTGGACCGCTACGTCTGGGTGTCACCAGGCTGTGACTCAGATGTCAGTAGGGATGTGGCCTCATCAGAGACTCAACTAACGAAAGACCTGCTCCCTCACCCCCTCAGGCTGTGGGCAGAATGTACTTCCTTGTGGCTACAGGACAGAGGGCTTCAGCTTCTTGCTTCAGAGCAGCTTGCTTCTTCCAGGGCAGCAAGTCTGCTGGCAAACGGAGCTTTGTAGAACATAACATAATCATGGGCGTGGCATCCCATCTGTGAGTTAGAGGCAAGTCATGGGTACCATCCGCACACAAGGGAGGCACCCACAAAGTCAGGAACATGAGGAGGCTGAGATCATAAGGGCCACCTGAAAGTCTGTCCACTGTGTGTATTACACAGACCAGGAAAGAAAAAAAAAAAAAAAGGCTCAGAGGGTACATAACACTTCCCTTCTGTCACAGAGCCAAGTGACCTGGAATTGGAAGCCAAGTTTAAAGCACTTCAAGGCCCATGATCTCATCCATAAGTGCATTATTCAGAGGCATCACTACCCTTTAAGGAGTCATGGTCTGCCTCACCTACAGTAGAGACAGCAACAGATCCTGCTGATCCAGTTTGGCAAGAATCTAACAGATGAATAAACAGAGAGCTTGGTCTGGGGGGAAGATCGGTTCTGCCAGGGACCCTTTGTCCCTGGTCTTAGGACGAGTTAGATCAACAGAGAAGAGATGTGAGAGAACTCCAAGTAGATGTAACGAAAAATACGAAAATGAAGCAGTCTGAGATGCTGGCGTGTTCCAACGCCTCCAGAAAGCTTTGTGTGATTGAGATCTTAATAAAATGAAAGAGGCTGGACAGGACCTGACAGGGAAAGGGCAGGTTGTAAAGAGTGTGGACCTCTTCCACCTGGAGTGGAGAGGGCCCTTACATCTCTGACACCATAGTAGCAGCAGCGGTGCCCATCACATGACGGATTTTTAAAATTTGTAGTTACACCATGCAGGATGTGAAATCTTAATTCCCCAACCAGGGATTGAATCCGCACCCCCTGCAGTAGAAGCATGAAGTCTTAACCACTGGATCGCAAGGGAAGTCCCTCACGTGATGGACTTTCAAACTTTAAAAACCAAGAAGGTTTGACCAGCAACTTGAGAATGTTCTCTTTGGGCAAGGCTACTCTTTGCTGATCTAATAGTTCTCCAGAGATCTTGAGAAATGTGTTCCTACCATGGTCAGGCTACTTAACTCTGGGTTAGCAGGGATGTAAAACTATGCAGCAGGCTGAGGAAGTGAAGGGAACAAGGCCCGTGACAGTCTCAGGAGTAACAACGTTCAGAGCAGCCCACCTTGGCCACCACCACCAGAAGCACTGCCCACTAGCTTTGTGTTCCAACAGCTCAGCGCCTAAGCAGGCAACTGATACCCAGATTTTGGTTGGAAGGACTGACTCTGCTGCTGCTGCTGCTGCTAAGTCGCTTCAGTCGTGTCCAACTCTGTGCGACCCCATAAACGGCAGCCCACCAGGCTCCCCCGTCCCTGGGATTCTCCAGGCAAGAACACTGGAGTGGGTTGCCATTTTCTTCTCCAATGCATGAAAGTGAAAAGTGAAAGTGAAGTTGCTCAGTCGTGTCCGACTCATAGAGACCCCATGGACTGAAGCCCACCAGGCTCCTCCGTCCATGGGATTTTCCAGGCAAGAGGACTGGAGTGGGTCTCCACTGCCTTCTCCTGACTCTACTGAGAACCAAGTCAAAGAAAGGTACACCTCAACTACATCTGGACTTTCTTTCGTCTCCTCTTTGCTGGGAACAATAGTGTGATTAATCTGTCATTGGTTTGGATGGTGTTATTCCTTTATTGGCTTATTAAGAGATGTTATCCTCTATGTTATTGATTTGTGAAATATTATTATTATAAATCATAATTCCTACAGAGAACCTGTGTCAAATAAATTACTGGCAAAGACAGCCTCAGTCTCTGAGCATAATTTGCCCTGAACAGAACATGGGGGCACAGTGCCTCCTGCTGTGCCAAGGAACCCAGGGAAGGCAGAGAACGGAGAAACACGGGCTCCCTGGAAATTGTTCAAAAGACATTGTTAAACTCCCCGTGCTAAGGGAAAAAGCCAGACCCAAAAAGATTTCCTGGTGGCTCAGATGGTAAAGAATCCCTGGATTGGGAAGATCCCCTGGAGAAGGGAATGGCTGTCCACTGTAGTATTCTTGCCTGGAGAATTCCATGGACAGAGGAGGCTGGTGGTCTATAATCCATGGGGATGCAAAGGGTCAGAAACAACTGAGTGACTAACATTTTCACTTTCAAAAAGACTCCATTTACATGAGGTACCTAGAATAGGCAAATTCATAGAGATAGAAAGTAGAATGGTGGTGACAAGGGCCTGAGTGGGGGAGGGGCAGTGGGTAGTATTTAATTAGTGCAGGGTTTCTGTCTGGAAGTTGAGAAAGTTCTGGAAATGAGTAGTAGTGACACAACATTGTAAATGAACTTAAAGCCACTGAATCATACACTTAAAATGGTTAAAATGATCATTTTATGTTGTGTGTATTTTATCCCAGGTATAAAGGCGGGGTGGTATGGAGAAGGCAATGGCACCCCACTCCAGTACTCTTGCCTGGAAAATCCCATGGGTGGAGGAGCCTGGTAGGCTGTAGTCCATGGGGTCACTGAGAGTCGGACACAACTGAGCAACTTCACTTTCACTTTTCACTTTCATGCATTGGAGAAGGAAATGGCAACCCTCTCTAGTGTTCTTGCCTGGAGAATTCCTGCTGTCTATGGGGTCGCACAGAGTTGGACACGACTGAAGTGACTTAGCAGCAGCAGCATAAAGGGGGGAAAGATCCTTTTCTTTTGGGAAAGGCGACAGGCAGGCGTTGGAAGGAAAAGTACAACTGAGCGTTCTCCAAACGCCGGCGCCCTGTCTGCTCCACTCCAAGGGAAGCCACGGTCACAGGACAAAACCCCCAGGTGCCAGCTTTCAGAAAGAGCCATTTATCAAAAGTGACAGTCTAATGGATATCCCTGGTTGTCAGCTCCCTACCCACTCTCTTCCAACTTTGTCAAAATCAGAAACTAGACGTACTTGCTTAATGACTTAAGGGGCAGGAATAAAAGCAGAGAAGGGGAGGGTTATCTCCTTGCAAACCCTTCCCACAGAGCTGCCCTGCTTCCCTTAGACACATCCAGGCAGACAAGTATCGGCCACACTCTTTGAGGAAGCCAGGCCCAACCCCCAAGCACTCATTCAATTGATTGATTGAGTGAATAGCTGTGGGGCTTCTAGGTTCTTTCTGTGCCAATGCTCGGGGCCAGAGACTCCCAACAGCCACCGCCTGGAGCTCAGAGTCTAGGGGCTGGGGAGACAGGAAGAAAGCAGAGGCCATTCCCACGCAGAGACTGCAGATCCAGGGCCCTGCCCTGATCACTCTCCTGGATCCTGGGCTCTCTCTCCAGCTGACTTTGTACCATTTGCCCCTGAAGGCCTAACCTGCCCCTCAGGGTTACAGTGTCCTGTTCGACAACTCTTCATTGCTCCATTATATTTGCATGAAAGAATGAGATCAGCCTGGCCCATGTGTTGCAAAATGAGTAGATAAAGGCAAGGTTATAAAGGCTGTGGACATGTGAACTGGCGGGCAGAGGAGCGTGCAGGCTCCGTGAAGTGTTCCCACTCTCCACACAGGCTCCGGGGGTGATTCCCCAGCCAACAGGCTGAGGATGAGCTATATTTGTTCACATGGATTCATTTGTTTCCAGACCTGCATTTGTTTCTCTCCCAAAAGTATACAAATTGAGGATTGAGGGAACTTCAGAAACATCTTGAGACGACATAGAGAACAGACTTACGGATCCAACAGGGGAAGGAGACGGTGGGACGAATTGAGAGAGCAGCACTGAAATAGAGAGATTATCATGTGTAAAACAGAAGCTAATGGGAGGTTTCCGTACAGTGCAGGGAGCTCAGCCTGGTGCTGTGTGACAATGTAGAGGGGTGGGATGGGGTGGGAGGTGGGAAGTGAGAGGGAGTTTCAAGAGGGAGCGGACATGTGATTCATGTTGATGTACAGCAGAAACCAACAAAGCATTGTAAAGCAACTATCCTCCAGTTAAAAAGAAATTTTAAACCGAAAAAAAAAAAGCAAATATTGAACTAATTAAAAATTTAAATGATCAACTAAAACAAAACATCCTGAGACATACTCCATCCCAAATGCACTAGAAAGAACAATAACCCTCAAAGACAGCACTATGGTTTGAACCGTGTTCCTCAAAAGATGTCCAAGTCCTAACCCCCATACTTGTGAACATGATTTTATCTGGAAACAAGGTGTTTGCAGACGACCAAATCAAAGTGGGGTGCTTAGGGTGAACCCTAAGCTAATATGCCTGTGTCCTTATAAAAATGAGAAATCTGGAAAAGGAGACAGATGTGTATAGAAGAAAGATGATGTGAAGGTAAACGGAGACTGTCATCCACAGGCTGAGGCACCCTGGAGACTAGCAGAAGCTGGCAGAGAGTCATGGAACATACTCCTCCTCGGCCCTCACAGGGAAACAGATACCTGCTGACACCTTCGTTTTCAGCCTTCAGAACTGCAAGAAATACATTCCTGTTGTCCATAAGGCTCCCAGTTTGTGGTATTTTGCTAGAGCAAACAAATTCGTACAGAAAAGTGGGGTGCCACAGTAACAAATACCTAAAAATGAGGAAGTGGCTTTGGATGTGGGAGATCAAACCATTCAACCCTAAAGGAAATCAATTCTGAATATTCATTGGAAGAACTGATGCTGAAGCTCCAGTACTTTGGCCACCTGATGCAAAGAGCTGACTCATTGGAAAGGACCCTGATGCTGGGAAAGATTGAAGGCAAGAGGAGAAGAGGGTGACAGAGGATGAGATGGTTGGATGGCATCACTGACTCAATGGACGTGAGTTTGGGCAGAATTCGGAAGACAGTAGACGACAGAGAAGCCTGGTGTGCTGCAGTTCATGGAGTTGCAAAGAGTCAGACATGACTGAGTGACTGAACAACAAGTAGAGACTAGAAGAGTTTTGAAAGGCAGGTGTATGTGTCTGTGAACAGACCATTGAGGGCATTTTGGTTTGAGCTCAGAAAGAAAACAGAAGAGTTTTACAGAAAGCCTCCACCTTCACAGAGAACAACTAAGGACTCCTGACAGAAGGTTGGTAGAAACAAGGATGGCAAAGGCCATTCTGATGAGGCCTCAGACAGAAATGAGGAGCACATGGCTGGAAAAGAGGAAACTAACTGAGAATTTATTTTCTTAACCTATTCCAGCTTCTAGAAGCTGGCTGCATTCTTTAGCTTGTGGCCCCTTACTCCATCATCAACTGTGGCAGCAACTGGTAGAGTCCTTCTCACGTCACATCACTGTGACTCTGATTCTCCTGCTTCCCTCTTCCCTGTTTAAGGACCTCAATGATTTGGGCCCACTTGGATAATCCAGGATAATCTCCTCATCTCCAAAGTCAGACAATCAGTAACCTTAATTTCTTCTGTTACTTTAATGTCCTTTGCTGTGTAACAGAGCATATTCATAGGTTGCAGAAATTAGGGTGTGGACATCTCCAAGGGTCATTATTCTGCCAACTATATCAGATCTCTACTCCTCTACCCCTCTGAAAGAACTTCAGCCTCCCTTGCTGCGGGGAGCTGCCCGTGAGAACGGGGTCCTTTGTCCGAAGGACACAGCTCTGGGAGCTGCCTCAGTCCTTGAGGGTTTGCTTGCAAACATAGCTCTCTGTCCCGCCACCCCAGAGATTAAGCGCTTATTTACTGCAGGCACCTGGAGTTCTGTGCAAACTTCTCACGCACAGAGAAATGTTATCTGGTGTAAGAAATAATAACAGGGAGCCATTCCCATGCTCTCAAGATTTCTTGTGACTGTTTGTAAGATGTATAGGCTAACCAAGAAAAAATGTCAACTGTTTTGTCTCTCTCACGCTTTTCTGTATAAATATGAGATGTTGAATAAAGTTGGTGTCAGACTGCGTCCCTTCGTGGTGACGTGTCTGAACCTCTCGACCCCATCTTTGTAGTCTCTTGCTTTAGTTTCTTTCTTAGCCCCGCCGTGCACGTTCTCAGGACCTGATCGACTTTGCCGGCTGGATCCGGCACCTTGCAGCTAGATGTCTGCAGGATATTATGTATCCTGTGGGGTTTTTTTGCAATTTCCAGAAAGTCTTCTTAAAAGGAGAGGATACTCCCTTCATTGCACCGCCTCAATTCTGCTATGCAAAATCAGATGTGATGGCTGGAGCTGCAGCAGCCATGCTGGGTCAGGACAATAGCACCTCATAGGCATGACAGAAGAGATAGCTGAAAGGAGCCTGCATCTGTGATGACGTTATGGAGTCACCACATCAACCTAGAGGGTCTGCCTTGCACCTGTTTATATGTGGTAACATAAAAGTTTGTGCTTAAACCTCTATGGGGGTGCGGAGGGTGCAGGTTCTCTCACAACAAAAAGAACATCCTCAACATTGTCAATCAACCATGTGTGGCAGTCACACTCAGTCGTGTCTGACTCTTCTCAACCCCATGGACTATAGCCCACCAGGCTGCTCTGTCCATGGAATTCTCCAAGTAAGAATACTGGAGTGGGTTGCCATTTCCATAAAAATTTTTTTAAAAAGGGATGATGAGAAACCAAGAGAGGGTTTTGAATGGAGATTCAAATGAAACAAAAAGATAAAAAATAAAAATGAACTTCCTTACAGATTCTGAGGATGAAAACATTAATTTATTCATTTATTTTTCAACATGCATAAAGAGCCTACTGGGTGCAAGCAGAGTGCTAGATGTTGGATATACAAACAGAAACCTGCCATGGGCAGGTCCTTGGACCCCGTGGGTTTATGGCTTCATGGAGAGAAAGTTTAAACATCAGTTGCCACACAGTGTGGTACTTGCTCCTTAGAAATAGGACAGGTGGGCTGGGGAGGCTTCAGCTCTGTCTGGGGAAAAAAGGACGTGTAGGAGCTGCAGCTGGTAAAGGGGAGAGAGCCATCCGAGCAGCAGGAACATCGTGGACAAAGGTCCAGTGGGGGAGACAATGACACATCAGTGGGTCAACAGCCAAGTGGGCAGAGTGGGGAGGGCAGGACCAGCAATTTGCGGGGAGGCTATGGTTTTTCCTGTGGTCATATATGGATGTGAGAGCTGGACTGTGAAGAAAGCTGAGCGCCAAAGAATTGATGCTTTTGAACTGTGGTGTTGGAGAACACTCTTGAGAGTCCCTTGGACTGCAAGGAGATCCAACCAGTCCATTCTGAAGGAGATCAGCCCTGGGATTTCTTTGGAAGGAATGATGCGAAAGCTGAAACTCCAGTACTTTGGCCACCTGATGGGAAGAGTTGACTCATTGGAAAAGACTCTGATGCTGGGAGGGATTGGGGGCAGGAGGAGAAGGGGAGGACAGAGGATGAGATGGCTGGATGGCATCACTGACTTGACAGACGTGAGTCTGAGTGAACTTCGGGAGTTGGTGATGGACAGGGAGGCCTGGCGTGCTGTGATTCATGGGGTTGCAAAGAGTCGGACATGACTGAGCAACTGAACTGAACTGAACTGAGCAGAGTTTAGATGTGTGAAGCTAAAGAGCTTGGCTTGTATGTTGGGGCCACTAGGAAGGACCAACTGGGAGGCTGAGCAGAGAGGGGACAGGTATTAAGTATCTGAGCCCATTTCCCTGTTCCTGTGAGCCCCCCGTGATGCAAATGCTCTCAGGACCCTTCCCCACCCCCACCCTCCCCAAGCCCCACCCTACCCCCCATAGGTCTGTCCGTGAAGGAGGAAGACGGCCTCGCCCCCTCAGGCTTCCAGAACCTAGTTCTTATCACTAAACTTTCCACATCACAGCTGCTGATTTTATTTCCTATTTAAGTTTCCCGTTGGTAGCTTCGACCTCTCAGTTGGTGATTATTAATAAACCTAGATAAGACAAACAACTTTTGACCCCCACCCCCTCCCCCCCCAAAAAAAACTTGCAGATTTTCAAAGTTCAAATGGTATCTATAAATGATTCGTCTTGGCAAACACAGTCCCTCCCCTAGGCAACGTGAACTGTTGGCAGCAGCTTAAAAAGAGGCATTCATTTCCTCCTCTCTTTGCATCTGTGGTTTAGATGTGCAAAAATATGGTTCAGCATTTTTACTCTAACGCGGATCTCGCCACACTCCTGCCCCCACTTGTCTCGCTGGCAGAGGACGAGGCCAATCAATCAGGCATTATATCAGTCGGGCTCGCCTGACAATTTCAATAGTGGTGCTGATTGAAGGATTCGCAGAAAATAGACAAGGTCATTGCTGAAGTGCAGGGTCAAGGGTGGCCATAACAAATAGCCCATTAAATGGGATGGTACTCACCTCTCTTCCCTGAGCAAAAAAAAAAAAAACGGAGAGAAGCTACAACCATACAGATAATGGGATGGAGTGGTGAGGAGCCTTCCAGCAAATTGTCATGTACATGTCATTTTGGCTTGTAAAGGACACTGGCAGCCCATTAGGCAGCTGATCCAGGTAATTTAAGGGGGAAAAGCAGCACGGCTCTGTGAGGACAGCGTTCTCTGATTGACTTTCTCTGTGTCACTTTATGGATGAAGACCTCCTCACTGCCTAGTGTCACTGTTGGTAGTGTTTAAGCATGCTCTGCTCAAAGGCGGGTTTTCATAACCCATAAAGTACACCAGGGGTCAAGGGAGGCTTTGATTCAGTATCTTTAGTATCTCTGGGAAACATTGTATATTCTCTCTACCTTCAAGTTGGACATTTCCAGGTTGAGAGAATATACAATATTTATATGTGCACATGTGACTATAAAGGCTCTGAGAAGCCCTGCAGAAAAGCATCATCGTAGCCTTAAAAGTAATAACTAGGTATCTGGAGTGATTGCAGCCATGAAAATAAAAGACACTTGCCCCTTGGAGGGAAAGCTATGACAAACCTAGACAGCATATTAAAAAGCAGAGACATCACTTTGCCAACAAAGCTCCATATAGTCAAAGCTATGGTTTTTTCAGTAGCCATGTATGGATGGGAGAGTTGGACCATAAAAAAGGCTGAACACCGAAGAATTGATGCTTTTGAATTGTGGTGCTGGAGAAGACTCTTGAGAGAGTCCCTTGGACTTCAAGGAGATCAAACCAGTCAATCATAAGGAAAATCAACCCTGAATATTCATTGGAAGGACTGATGCTGAAGCTGAAGCTCCAGTACTTTGGCCACCTGATGTAAAGAGCCAACTCGTTGGAAAAGACCCTGATGCTGGGAAAGACTGAGGGCAGGAGGAGAAGGGTGTGGCAGAGGATAAGATTGTTAGATAGCATCACCAACTCAATGGACATGATTTTGAGCAAACTCGAGGACATGATGAAGGATGGAGGAGAAAGGCGTGCTGCAGTCTGTGGGGTCATAAAGAGTTGGACACAACTGACCAACTGACCAACAACAATCCAGTGGCCTTGCCACTTGATTACTGTGTAACCCCGCAGGTTGTAAGAATTAAATTAGACAGGAAAAACATGTAAAGCATACTGCCTAGTACATGGTAAGCATATAACACATATGTACTACAATAATAATTATTAATATTGAACCCAGTGTTTAATACAACTGACTCTCCTATCCATTTCTCAGGCAACACCTTTTATAGCCTATGAAACTGGTTTTCCTCAAAACACGATTTGGGAAAGACTAGAACAATCTCTAAACCTTAACTGAGGTCTCTGAAAATTAACCCTGTGTAACTCATCTCCCAGTGCCTGAGGCACAGTCTAAAATACCCTGCAAACATATGTCGAAATCAATTTGGAAATTTCAACCTGTTTCCCTGAGCACCAGCTCAGTTGATCCTGGGAACTTCATGTGCAGTCTTAACCCATTTCACAGATGGGGACAGTAAGGCCCAGAAAGTTTAAGAAACTTGCTCCACATAATCATAGAGCCCATCTGTGCTTTGCCTTCGACAATTCTCCTGCTGTTTTCCAGTGTGTGCACAGTTGGTGCTTCATCAGGGCCAGTTGCTCTCTCGCTGGCATTCTGCTGTCCTGGTTCAGCAGAGACTGACTGAGTTCTGGCAAGCGAGGCGGTGCCGGCTCAGATCTAAATGGCTGTCATCTTTCAGGCCAAGCACCTTTTCCTTCCACCCCACCTTCCTGGAGGGCCTAGAGCCTGAATGAATGAACACAGCCTACTTTTTGCCTCAAACCACCGCCACCGCCCCTTGCTCCTGAGCCCACTTGAGGAAGACTCACATGTATGTACTCTGGCACCATATATCCACTTGTGGATTTCAGATTCCACCAGGCCCTCAAGGTTGTGTGAAATCCTTCTGTTTCCCTAAGAATGAATGAAGACGTGTTGGCTGTATCTCTGTGGCTTTGGATATCCAGCTATTTCTCAGCAGTTGGAGTGTGAAATTAGGCAGATGGAACATCCAGATAACGGACGGCGCTGCATCTGGAAACCGTGGCATCAAACAGACAGTCGGAGCTGGTTGCTTTAGTGCGTGGGCAGAGAAGGCATTAATTCCAGCCCATTCCTGACTGCTAAATGCAGGCGTGCAAAGCAGAAAAGAGCATGAACCCTGTGATCTTTGGGCTCAGATCCCACCCCTATCACTTATCCTCTGTGTGATCATAAGTGGAGACTTAAGATTTGGGTTTTGCCCATAAAATAGGCATAAAATACCTCCAAGAAATGTTTGGAGGATTCAGAAAAATAAACCACCGTGGCACATTGCAAGCACTCAATAAATTATCTGATGTTTGCTCTTTAATATTCTTAAACATAAAAAGACACCCAAACCCTTGCCAACTGCATCAGAACATGGGTTTTACAAATAATTAAATGAGGTCAGCGTGATTTCATTGAAGGCTGTCAGGCAGCTTCCGTGATAAATAAGGCAAATTTTTACAGGCGCATCTATTAGACCCTTAAATTAGTCAAACATAAGGAAGCACACTAGGAAAACACAGACTAGGAGGTGGATCCTACTTGCAAATCAGAACAGTATAGAAATGGCCACAGATTGCAAATCATAAATTCCATTTTCCAGAAGTTCCATTATATGTAGATACCAGAAGGCAAATAAAAGCATACTTAAAGATGGTGTTGGCAACATCTATTTAAAAAAAAAAAAAAAAAAACGAAAATGGCATGATTTCACAGCACCAAACTCAAACCAGCGGTAATATATAATATCAGACCCCAAATTTTTCAATGCACACTGAATAATGATTGAATAACCGCTGAATTGGAACCATTCAAGCATTTAAAAAGAAAAAGCTGTGACTCCTGCAGTCACTGCATTAGAGATGATTCTTTCAAATACCACGTGTCGCCATTAACCCTTAGATGGCCTGAGTGTCAATATGAGCCTGAACCTTTGGGGTCGGGGGGACACAACTCAGGCTAGAGCTGATGTTCCCAGTTGTGGGGTGGGGGGTGATCTTGCCATCCCAGGGGCATTTGGCAACATCTGGGAACAGTTTTGATCATCACAACTGGGGGAAATGGGAACTCTACTGACATCTCTTGAGTAGAGACCAACAGAGTAGAGACTGGATGCTGCAAAGTTTCCTAGGGTACAGGATGTTCTTGTTGCTGCTGTTGCTACTGTTTAGTCACTAAGTCAAGTCCGACTCTTTTGCAACCCCACAGACTGTAGCCCGCCAGGCTTATCTGTCCATGAGGATTTCCCAGACAAGAATACTGGAATGGGTTGCCGTTTCCTCTTCCAGGGGATCTTTCCACCCCAGGGATCAAACCTGAGTCTCCCACATTGGCAGGCAGGTTCTTTACCAACTGAGCCACCTGAGAAGCCAGGGACACAGGATGGCCTCTGTAAAGATTGATCAGCCCCAAATGTCAGCAATGTTGAGAAGGGGAAGCCCTGCTCTGGAGTTAGCCAGAATGCTTTTTTTTCTTCAGTTCAGTTGCTCAGTCGTGTCCAACTCTTTGCAACCCCATGGACTGCAGAACGCCAGGCTTCCCTGTCCATTACCAACTCCCAGAGCTTGCTCAAACTCATGTGCATCGAGTCAGTGATGCCATCCAACCATCTCATCCTCTGTCATCCCCTTCTCCTCCCGCCTTCAATCTTTCCCAGCATCAGAGTCTTTCAAATGAGTTAGCTCTTGGTATCAGATGGCCACAATATTGGAGTTTCAGCTTCAACATCAATCCTTCCAATGAACACCCAGGACTGATCTTCCTTAGGATGGATTGGTTGGATCTCCTTGCAGTCCAATGGACTCTCAAGAGTCTGCTCCAACACCACAGTTCAAAAGCATCACTTCTTCAGTGCTCAGCTTTCTTTATAGTCCAACTCTAACATCCATACATGACTACTGGAAAAACCATAGCTTTGACTAGACAGACCTTTATTGACAAAGTAATGTCTCTGCTTTTTAATATGTTGTCTAGATTGGTCTCATCTCACATGCTAGTAAAGTAACGCTCAAAATTCTCCAAGCCAGGCTTCAGTAATACGTGAACCGTGAACTTCCAGATGTTCAAGCTGGTTTTAGAAAAGGCAGAGGAACCAGAGATCAAATTGCCAACATCCACTGGATCATTGAAAAGCAAGAGAGTTCCAGAAAAATATCAATCCTGCTTTATTGACTAAGCCAAAGCCTTTGACTGTGTGGATCACAATAAACTGAAAAATTCTGAAAGAGATGGGAATACCAGACCACCTGACCTGCCTCTTGAGAAACCTGTACGCAGGTCAGGAAACAACACTTACAACTGAACATGGAACAACAGACTGGTTCCAAATGGTAAAAGGAGTATGTCAAGGCTATATACTGTCACCCTGCTTATTTAACTTATGTGCAGAATACATCATGAGAAACGCTGGGCTGGATGAAGCACAAGCTGAAATCAAGACTTCTGGGAGAAATATCAATAACCTCAGATATGCAGATAACACCACCCTTGTGGTAGAAAGTGAAGAAGAACTACAGAGCCTCTTGATGAAAGTGAAAGAGGAGAGTGAACAAGTTGGCTTAAAACTCAACATTCAGAAAACTAAGATCATGGCATCTGGTCCCGTCACTTCATGGGAAATAGATGGGGAAACAGTGGAAACAGTGACAGACCTTATTTTGGGGGGCTCCAAAATCACTGCAGATAATGATTGCAGCCATGAAATTAAAAGACACTTACTCCTTGGAAGGAAAGTTATGACCAACCTAGACAGCATATTCAAAAGCAGAGACATTGCTTTGTCAACAAAGGTCCATCTAGTCAAAACTATGGTTTTTCCAGTAGTCAGGTATGAATGTGAGAGTTGGATTATAAAGAAAGCTGAGCACCGAAGAATTGATGCTTTTGAACTGTGGTGGTGGAGAAGACTCTTGAGAGTCCCTTGGACTGCAAGGAGATCCAACCAGTCCATTCTAAGGGAGATCAGTCCTGGGTGTTCATTGGAAGGACTGATGTTGAAGTTGAAACTCCAATACTTTGACCACCTGATGCGAAGAGCTGACTCATTGGAAAAGACTGATGCTGGGAGGGATTGGGGACAGGAAGAGAAGGGGATGACAGAGGATGAGATGGTTGGATGACATTACTGACTCAAATACATGGGTTTGGGTAAACTCTGGGAGTTGGTGATGGACAGGGAGGCCTGGCATGCTGTGGTTCATGGGGTCGCAGAGTCGGACAGGACACGACTGAGCAACTGAACTGAACTGAACTGAACTAGGTTGGTCATAGCTTTTCCTCCAAGGAGCAAGCGTCTTTTAACTTTGTGGCTGCAGTCACCATCTGCAGTGATTATGGAGCCCAAGAAAATAAAGTCTCTCACTGTTTCCATTATTTCCCCATCGATTTGCCATGAAGTGGTGGGACTGGATGCCATGATCTTCATTTTTTTAAAGTTGAGCTTTAAGTCAACTTTTCCACTCTGCTGTTTCACTTTCATTAAGAGGCTCTTTAGTTCTTCTTCTTCCATAAGAAAATTTCTGCCATAAATTTTCTTAAGATTTATTAATGTATTTATTCATTTATTTTTGGCTGTTCTGTGTCTTTGTTGCTGGGCACAGGCTTTCTCTAGTTGCTGTGAGTGGGGGCCTCTCTCTGCTGTGCTGCAGGAACTTCTCACTGCGGTGGCTTCTCTTCTTGCAAAGCATGGGTTCTAGGCATGTGGGCTTCAGTTGTTGTGGCACACGGGCTTAGTTACTCCAAGACACGTGAGATCTTCCAGCACCAGGGATCGAACCCATGTCCTCTGCCTTGGCAGGCAGATTCCTCACCACCACACCACCAGGGAAGCCTACCAGGATGCTTTTTAGTGGCGTGAGACTGACAGGCCGTTTAACCTTTCCAAGCCTCACTTCCCTCATTTGTGAAACGAGGGGAATATCATAAAACCTGCCTCTTAGGGTTGCAGAAGGTTTTGATGAGATATTAATAATAATAATCACTCCCATTCAGCAAGCTCTCACTGGGCACCAGGCACTGAGCCAAGAGCCTGTATGTGAGTTATTTGATTCAATATGTGTGACAACTCTATAAAGTAAATAACATGGCTAAGATTTCGCTAGCAAGAAGAGATAAGAAAGCCTTCTTCAGCAATCAATGCAAAGAAATAGAGGAAAACAACACAATGGGAAAGACTAGGGATCTCTTCAAGAAAATCAGAGATACCAAAGGAACATTTCATGCAAAGATGGGCTCGATAAAGGACAGAAATGGTATGGACCTAACAGAAGCAGAAGATATTAAGAAGAGATGGCAAGAATACACAGAAGAACTGTACAAAAAAGATCTTCACGACCCAGATAATCATGATGGTGTGATCACTGACCTAGAGCCAGACAACCTGGAATGTGAAGTCAAGTGGGCCTTAGAAAGCATCACTATGAACAAAGCTAGTGGAGGTGATGGAATTCCAGTTGAGCTATTTCAAATCCTGAAAGATGATGCTGTGAAAGTGCTGCACTCAATATGCCAGCAAATTTGGAAAACTCAGCAGTGGCCACAGGACTGGAAAAGGTCAGTTTTCATTCCAATCCCAAAGAAAGGCAATGCCAAAGAATGCTCAAACTACTGCACAATTGCACTCATCTCACACTGCTAGTAAAGTAATGCTCAAAATTCTCCAAGCCAGGCTTCAGCAATATGTGAACCATGAACCTCCTGATGTTCAAGCTGGTTTTAGAAAAGGCAAAGGAACCAGAGATCAAATCACCAACATCCGCTGGATCATAGAAAAAGCAAGAGAGTTCCAGAAAAGCATCTATTTCTGCTTTATTGACTATGCCAAAGCCTTTGACTGTTTGGATCACAATCAACTGTGGAAAATTCTGAAAGAGATGGGAATACCAGACCACCTGATCTGCCTCTTGAGAAATTTGTATACAGGTCAGGAAGCAACAGTTAGAACTGGACATGGAACAACAGACTGGTTCCAAATAGGAAAAGGAGTTCGTCAAGGCTATATATTGTCACCCTGTTTATTTAACTTATATGCAGAGTACATCATGAGAAATGCTGGACTGGAAGAAACATAAGCTGAAATCAAGATTGCCGGGAGAAATATCAATAACCTCAGATATGCAGATGACACCACCCTTATAGCAGAAAGTGAAGAGGAACTAAAAAGCCTCTTGATGAAAGTGAAAGTGGAGAGTGGAAAAGTGGGCTTAAAGCTCAACATTCAGAAAATGAAGATCATGGCATCTGGTCCCATCACTTCATGGGAAATAGATGGGGAAACAGTGGAAACAGTGTCAGACTTTATTTTGGGGGGCTCCAAAATCACTGCAGATGGTGACTGCAGCCATGAAATTAAAAGACGCTTACTCCTTGGAAGGAAACTTATGACCAACCTAGAGAGCATATTCAAAAGCAGAAACATTACTTTGCCAACAAAGGTTCGTCTAGTCAAGGCTATGGTTTTTCCTGTGGTCATGTATGGATGTGAGAGTTGGACTGTGAAGAAGGCTGAGCGCCAAAGAATTGATGCTTTTGAACTGTGGTGGTGGAGAAGACTCCTGAGAGTCCCTTGGACTGCAAGGAGATCCAACCAGTCCATTCTGAAGGAGATCAGCCCTGGGATTTCTTTGGAAGGAATGATGCTAAAGCTGAAACTCCAGTACTTTGGCCACCTCATGTGGAGAGTTAACTCATTGGAAAAGACTCTGATGCTGGGAGGGATTGGGGGCAAGAGGAGAAGGTGACGACAGAGGATGAGATGGCTGGATGGCATCACTGACTCGATGGACGTGAGTCTGAGTGAACTTCGGGAGTTGGTGATGGACAGGGAGGCCTGGCCTGCTGCGATTCATGGGGTCGCAAAGAGTCGGACACAACTGAGCGACTGATCTGATCTGAAGATTTCGCTGCTGGGGGAGGGGGCAGGCTTCAAACCTCAGCAGTATATGTCTTGACCTCTTCATTCATCATGCAGTCCACAGACTAGAGACCTTGCTAGAGATGTAGAATCTAAGGCCCCACCCAGACCAACAGAGTCTGAATCTGCTTTTTGGGCGTATTTCCAAGTGATTCATGTGCATGTCAGAGTTTGAGAAGCAGTATGCTAAGGACAGTGCCTGGCTCCTTAGTAAACACTAAATAAATGTTCACCATTTGCTCTGTCATCACTGTTCATGGCCTACAGAGAAATCTGCTAAAGTCAGACTCTGAGTCACAACAGACATGGACGTGGCAAAAGATCTCACAGAGGAACCTTGTCAACACCAGGCACCCCCAAGGGCATCGGGTCTGCCCTGCCCTTTAGGAAGTCTCTCTCTATATGAATGAAGTCTGGCTGTCACAAGGGGGAAGAGCTGCAACCCTAGTCCAGCCCTTCTGATTCCTCAGCCATCATTCTTCCCTCCATGCCTCTCTCCTTGGCTTATCTATTTCACACTATGGTGTGAGTGACTCACAGCTGCCTGTCCCAGGGATACCTGCAAAACTCAAATCAAGAACCCAGAGCTCTGGCAGCAAACTTCAAGCACTGAGCTGTGCCCTTCTCACATTAGCTGCCTCAGGGGCCTTAGAGGGTGACATCAAAAGGCACACTCCATCTCTCTAGCTTTGTCTACTTTTTTTTTTCTTTTTTTTTTTAAATTTTATTTTATTTTTAAACTTTACAATATTGTATTGGTTTTGCCAAATATCGAAATGAATCCACCACAGGTATACATGTGTTCCCCATCCTGAACCCTCCTCCCTCCTCCCTCTCCATACCATCCCTCTGGGTCGTCCCAGTGCACCAGCCCCAAGCATCCAGTATTGTACATCGAACCTGGACTGGCGACTCATTTCATACATGATAGCTTTGTCTACTTTTAAAATTATATAAACAATGCATCTGCATCCTCAGTATAAAATAGTCAAATTATACACAACTGTACTGTATATGCTGCTAAGTCACTTCAGTCGTGTCCGACTCTGTGTGACCCCATAGACAGCAGCCCATCAGGCTCCCCCATCCCTGGGATTCCCCAGGCAAGAACACTGGAGTGGGTTGCCATTTCCTTCTCCAATGCACGAAAGTGAAAAGTGGAAGTGAAGTCGCTCGGTAGTGTCCGACTCTTAGCAACCCCATGGACTGCAGCCTACCAGGCTCCTCCGTCCATGGGATTTTCCAGGCAAGAATACTGGAGTGGGGTGCCATCGCCTTCTCCAGTACTGTATATAGTACAAAGCAAAAGTCCTTTTCATCAGAGAAGCCATCAAGAGTGCAAAGTAGAGACTCTGGACCCAGACTGCTTGGATTTGAATTCCACCTCCACTCCTTAATAGCTGTGTGTCCTTGAACAACTTACTTAACCTTTCTGCGACTCAGTTTTCTCATCTGAGCCTCAAAGATTGGTTCAAGGATTAAATGTGACAATGCCTGCGAGATGCTTAGCTCAGAGTCTAGCACACATTATGTGTTAATGATCCCTGTTGCTCCCATGTCCCTCCTCAAAGGAAAGCCCTATTAAAGGCTTGGTGTAAAAATTTCCTACAAATGGGACTTCCCATATGGCTCAGCGGTAAAGAACCCACCTGCCAATGCAGGAGCCGCAGGAGACATGAGTTCTATCCCTGGGTCAAGAAGACCCCCTGGAGAAGGAAACAGCAACCCACTTCGATATTCTTGCCTGGAGAATTCTATGGACAGTGGAGCCTGGTGGGGTATAGTCCATGGGGTCGCAAAGAGTCGGACATGACTCAGCAATTAATTGAGCAGGCAAATACCCTAAAAATACAAGTGCACTTTCGGCATAAAGATGACCACACCGGACCTTGGTTTTGCAACTTGCTTTACAGCTGAACCAAACCATGGGAATATTTTAATACTAGTCACACAGACATATCCCTCGTTCTCCTTAACAGCAAGCATCCTTTGGGTGGATGCAGCAAAGTATACTGAACCATTCCACCTATTGGTGGGCATTTAGGCTCTTCCCATTTCTCCCTGCTGGAAGTGAACTGGATATGCAGAGGCAGCCGAGCTCTGAGCACGTCAGACTCGGGAAGCAGCACAGCCAGGAAGCAAAGCCAGGCGGAGGACGGGCTCATCAGCGTCTCTGCCAAGGACGGGAAGGATGACGACAATCTGTGGCACACTCAAAATAAGTCACTGTCCCCAGCCCTCCCCAAACTGAGAAATGCATCATTACTCTCCTGTCGGCTTCCTGTCACAGCTGGCGGCTGTGCCGCCCCTCACCCCCAAAACCTCCCACTAACAGGCCACGCCCAGCCCTCCAGGTTTCCATCAGCAAGGGCCCTGCTCCCTGAAACTTCTCCCTCCTACGGCGCCCCAAGTGCTCATCCTCCCCGGGACATACAAGATGCCCGAGTACAGAAGTTTCAAGGCTTGGTTAACACAGGACACTGAAACCTTACTCAGAACCCTAACTGCTAAAGCAGAGGCCTTGGCTGGACAGAGCTGCGTGCTCAGAGGAGCTAATGAAGAGCCTCATCTTCTGCCCAAGACCCCCATGTTCCTCTGGAACGCAACTGGTAAACCACTCATCTGGTCTGATCTGTTCTCCAGATTTGGTGGCTAGAGCTCATGGAGGGGAAGTAATTCAGCAAAGGCCACACAGAAAGTAAAGTAGCAGAGTCCTGGCCTTGATATCCTGACTCCTGACTCCCAGGCCACTGTGCTTTCTGCTACCCTCTGCAGCTACTCTAATGTTTGGGCTTGTTTAGACTAGGGTGTGAATGACTGCCTATCAGAGATGATTCTCTTTTCATGGACATTTTTCATGAGAGCCAGACTTCTCAACCCCACAGCCCAAGTATAACCTCCAGAATAAAACAGATCTTCCTGGATCAGGGGTTTCAGTGTGCAAAAGCTAAATATCAATTAGGGAAAAAATTATAAACATTGTTTTTATTTTTTTTTAATTGATAGAAATCAGAAATGAACATGCAATTTACTGAACTTCTATGATTAAACTAGAAAGTTCAAATAAATCTTGCATGACAGACGGTGAAATGGTTGGATGGCATCACCAATTCAATGAATATGAACTTGGGTAAACTCTGAGAGATGGTAAGGGATAGGGAGGCCTGGCGCGCTGCAGTCCATGGAGTCATAAGGAGTCAGACATGGCTTGACAACAGAACAACAACTGTAACCAGTGCCTTCAGGCCAATCCTCTGGCTCTAGCCCCTAATGATATGAAGTCACTCTCCTCTGTCACTGAGGTACTTTGGTGGAAAAAAATCTGAGAAACCCTGAGCTAAAGGAATGACTCTCTAATAGCAATATTATAGGCAGCAGAATAAAGGAGAGATTTTAAATGGGTGGAAGGTCATCCTAAGCCCCTGAAATCTCATGTATAACTTCCACTCTACCTAATACACAATTATAATAGCAGTAAACATTTATTGAGCACTTACTTCATGCCCACCACTAAGCAAAACACTTTACGAGGATGAGTCAGCACTAACATCATCTCCCATTTTACAGACGACAAAACCGAGGCTCTGCAAGCATACATCACCCAAATCCCAGTTCATCAGTGGTACAAACAGGATCCTTCCAGAAGGATGACCAGCCATCCCAGTTTAACCAGGACTGTCCCACTTTGAGCCCTAGAAGTACCACACCCTAGAAATCCCATGGACAGAGAAGCCTGGATGGGCTACAGCCCATGGTGTCTCAAAAGAGTCGGACACGACTTAGCAACTAAACAACAAAACTTGGAAATCCCAAATTCCCAATCTAACTGGGATAGCAGTTCACCCTAGTGGAGGGCTGGCTTGAGGCTGCTCAGAGAACAGAAATGTTTACTGTGAATGGTAAAGTTTTTCGCTAAGGGGTGCCTTTGGCAAAATTCCATGGGGTTTTTCCTGGGGAGTTAGGAGAGGTGCAAACTGCTGCTTCTGGGCTGGGTGGGATGAAAATAAAGATTGCAAGTGTGGATGCAGGCGCTGAAGAATGACCGTTCATCTGAGTGACACATTTCTGATGCATTGAGTGGGGTGACCAGCTAGCCTCGTTCTGCCAGGGACTTCCCAGGTTTAAGCTCCAAAAGTCCCTGTGACTCCCTCAGCTGAGGCAAGCCAATCACACACCCTACTTCCCTACTCACCATTATGGCAGAAAGTGAAGAAGAACTAAAGAGCTTCTTGATGAAAGTGAAAGAAGAGAGTGAAAAAGTTGGCTTAAAGCTCAACATTCAGAAAATTAAGGCCATGGCATCCAGTCCCATCATTTCATGGCAAATAGATGGAAAAACAGTGGAAACAGTGGCTGACTTTATTTTGGGTGGCCAAAATCACTGCAGATGGTGACTGCAGCCATGAAATTAAAAGACACTTACTCCTTGGAAGGAAAGCTATGACCAACCTAGCCAGCATATTAAAAAGCAGAGACATTACTTTGCCAACAAAGCTCTGTCTAGTCAAGGCTATGGTTTTTCCAGTGGTCATGTATGGATGTGAGAGTTGGACTGTGAAGAAAGCTGAGCGCCAAAGAATTGATGCTTTTGAACTGTGGTGTTGGAGAAGACTCTTGAGAGTCCCTTGGACTGCAAGGAGATCCAACCAGTCCATCCTAAAGGAGATCAGTCCTGGGTGTTCATTGGAAGGACTGATGTTGAAGCTGAAACTCCAATACTTTGGCCACTTGATGCGAAGAGCTGACTCATTGGAAAAGACCCTGATGCTGGGAAAGATTGAGGGCAGGAGGAGAAGGGGAGGACAGAGGATGAGATGGTTGGATGGCATCACGGACTCGATGGACATGGGTTTGGGTGAACTCCAGGAGTTGGTGATGGACAGGGAGGCCTGGCGTGCTGTGGTTCATGGGGTCACAAAGAGTCGGACACAACTGAGCGACTAAACTGAACTGAACTGCACTTCCCTATTAGAAGCTGTTGCTGAATATTCCAGAAAATGCATACAACTTCAGCAACTATGTGTTCCACATCTCTGTCTCACTTCAATTTATTTTCCTTAAAAATTTTTTTTTTTTTAGTTTTCTTCCCCACTTAAATTGGCAGGCAAAGTGACACTGTGAGCTGTTGTCTTTCTCTCACCGTGAAAGACTATAGAGAGAAAAAAAATCGTAAAGGTCACGGTGCTTTTAAATGAGTCTTCTTAAAAAAAAAATGAGAGAAAGCAAAGAAAATTGCCTGAATGGGTTCCTATCAGTGGAAAGTAAGAAAAGGTTCCAAGTGGAAAACTGTTCTCAAGAGAAAGCATGTTGACCCTGTTACTGTATTTTAAACTTGTGTTTAAAATGTTCCCTGAATGTTTCAAAAGTCTCTTTTTGCATATTTATTTTCCCTTCCCTGCTAAAAGTCAGCATTAGGAGCACTTAATGACTAACAGGGAGACAGGTTCCCATCTTCAGTCCCCCTCTGACACTGCTAAATCCTCCCCAGGGCGGCAAACCCCATCAGGAGAGAGGCGGCCCCACCATAAACAACCGCCCATCTGCATTAATCTCAGCGCTCCCCTCCCTGTCTTTCTCCCCCTCCTCCCCACTCCTTGCTTCTCCTTCTCCGTCCCTCTGAACAGCCCACACTGGCTTTCTTCCAGTTCCGGCTTCTCATCAAGCTCCCTCTGGCCTCCACAACTTTGCACTTTCTGCTCCCTCTGTTCACACGCTCCTCCCCTTGTGCACTGCCTGACTGGCTCCTTGTCCTCCTTCAGGTCTCAGCTGGTGGGCATCCATCACCTCTCTCAAAAGGACACCCCACCCTCTACTCCCCACCAGCTCTGCTTCCTCCAGGCACGCACTCTACTCCTTATAATTACTTCATGTTTGTTTGTTTAATTGAACTATATTAGTTTGGGGTACATAACCCGGAGATTCAATGTTTCTATAGATTGGTCAGTTGTTAAGTCATCTCCAATTCAATTGCAACCCCCTGGACTATAGCCCATCAGGCTCCTCTGTCCATGGGATTTCCCAGGCTAGAATACAGGAGGGGGTTGCCATTTCCTCCTCCAGGGAAATCTTCCCAGCCCAGGGATGGAACCCATGTCTCCTGCATTGGCAGGTGGATTCTTTACCACTGAGCTACCATTTGTAGATTACAAACCATTTCAAATTATCATAAAATATTGGCACTATTCCCTGTGATATACAGTATACTTGTAGTTTATTTATTTTACATGGTAGCTCTTATTTCATAGGTTTGATGTGTGCGTCTCCATCATCAGGCCTTCTAGTCCACGGTCCCACAAGAATGTGAGCTTGGTGAAGGCAGGCACTGTGTCATTGCTCACATTTGTACCCCCAGGGCCCGTCGCTGTGACTAGCAGACACAGCAGTGCTCCATGGGGATCTGCAATTGCATGATTGAGTGAATGACTCCCAGCCTCTTTCCCGACCTGCTCTGTGGATGGTGAGTGCAGGTAGCTGATCCCAGACAGGAGAAGGGAGGTGGGGAAGGGAAGGAGGCCAATACACGGAATGTCATCAAGAGGGCTATTGATGCAGTTTTTCCAAGTAGTTATGTATGGATGTGAGAGCTGGACCATAAAGAAGGCTGAGCGCTAAAGAATTGATGCTTTCCAATTGTGATGCTGGAGAAGACTCTTGAGGGTCCCTTGGACAGCAGGGAAATCAAGCCAGTCAGTCCTAAAGGAAATCAGTCCTGAATATTCACTGGAAGGACTGATGCTGAAGCTGAAGCTCCAATACTTTGGCCACCTGATGTGAAGAGCTGACTCACTGGAAAAGACCGTGATGCTGGGAAAGACTGAGGGCAGGAGGAGAAAGGCACGACGGAGGATGAGATAGTTGGATGGAATCACCAACTCGATGGACATTAAGTTTGAGCAAACTCCGGAAGATAGTGAAGGACAAGGAAGCCTGGTGTGCTGCAATCCATGGGGTCACAAAGAGTCAGATACAACTGAACGACAAACAACAACCACCTATGTGGGCAGGCGGGGCTCAATCAGGGGAGTCGGGAAGAGAATGCAGAACAGAGTTACCTGCTCCCCTGCCAAGTCCAACACCACTGACTGAGAGCTGGAGCCCCACAACAGAAGATAAAGCCAAATAAATAATAAGCACATAAATAAATGGGCTTCCCAGGTGGCGCTAGTGATTTAAAAAAAAAAACCATCTGCCAATGCAGGAGACATAAGAGACTCGGGTTCGACCCCTGAGTCAGGAAGATCCCCTGGAGGAGGGCATGGTCACCCACTCCAGTATTCTTGCCTGGAGAATCCCATGGACAGAGGAGCCTGGCGGGCTACAGTGCATGGCATCGGGAAGAGTCAGACAGGACTGAAGGGACTTAGTAACAGGTACGGTTTACAGCAGCGTGGTGTGGGGTTGAGAGCACACTCTTGAGGTCTAGCCAGCGTCCACTCCTCACCAGTTCTGGGCTTGGACAAGTCACTGACTCTCTCAGAAAAGGTGGATAATGAAAGCCCCACCAAAAGGGCAGCTGTGGGCTTTGGACAAGCTCAACTCCAGTAGATTGAAGTGTCCATCATAGAGCAGAGGTGGGTGGACTACAGCAGGCAGACCAAATCCACCCGCCCGCTGCCTGGTTCTGTAAATAGGGTCTTGGAACAGCCTCGGCCCTCAGTTTACAGACAGCGGCTGCTTCCACATTACCACGACAGATCTGAGTCATGGGGACAGGGACTGGACAGCCCCGCAATGCGGAAGATATTTGCTATCTTGTCATTTACAGGAAAAGTTTACCAACGCCTGGCACACTGCCTGGCATGTGGCTACTGGTGTTTAATGAATATTGGATATCACAGTATTAGTATTATTTGTACTCCTATTAGAATTTGCCAGGCGCTGTGCTAAGCACTTCACACGTGTTATCTTATTTTCAGTCCTCATAAGGCTGAACATTGTGAACTCTTGTTACCCTCATTTTATAGACGAGGGCAGCGGCCAGGAGTCTCTGCCTCACACGATTCTCGCCCTTTTACAGTGCACCCCTTCCCCGGTCACTGCCACCATCAGCAGCTCCAGGATCTCAGGCTGGGAGCCTGGAAATCCTTTTTCACTCGTCCTCTCACAAGTCCAGGAGATCCAGCCTCTGTGTGACCACATCCATTCCCTTCCTGCCATTTCCACTCCCTTCACCCACATTTCCCAAAGCGGGCACCCTGGTCCCCACAAAAGGGGTTCCACAGTCAATTAACTTTGGGAAAAACCCATGTCATATGCCCTTCCCCGAGAGTCACAATGAACATTAACATGGAAAAGGCTCTGAGAAGGCTCCTGCAGTGAGATCTGTTTGATTCTTTGTAACCCAGCATTTGGGACTCTCCTGGTGGTTTTGTGATAAAGAATCTGCCTTCCAATGCAGGAGATGCCAGTTCAATCCCTGGGTCAGGAAGATCCCCTGGAGAAGCGAATGGCAACCCACTCCAGTATTCTTGCCTGGAGAATCCCATGGACAGAGGAGCCAGTCCGTGGGATCACAGTCCGTGGGCTACAGTCCGTGGGACCACAGAAGAGTTAGACATGACAGAGTGGCTAAACAACAACAACAACCCAGCATTTAGAAAACACACGTGCTACACAATCCTATTTTTCCCAACTTGAAATCTGTTTCCACGCCAGGACACAGACTGGGAGCTGCTGCTAACGTCTCTCACAATGTCAGCCCCTCTGGAATTCCTGACCAGGCTTCTCTTCCCTGTCATCCATTCCAGGAATTCACAAACTTCTTCTGTGAAGAAGTAAATATTAGGGAGTATTTTCAGTTTTGTGGGCCAAGAGGCAAAGCTGAGGAATAGCACATCAGTGCTTATGTAACAAGACAGAAAACACATTTCCGTGTACTTTTTACTGGCAGGGTTCAGAACTTCATTGATGAGCACTGAAATTTGAACCTTGTATGATTTTCACATGTCACAAAATATCATTCTTCTTATTTTCTTTCCATCAACTTTTTAAAAGTGTGAATGCTGATCACACGCAACAAGGCAGTGGGTGGAACTGGGAGCAGCCTGTAGTTTGGCCAGCCGTGACCTCCCACACAGCACCAAGAAGTCACATCTCCTGGAGTCCAGTTCCTAGAGCATCTGTGCTGAAGGACTGTTCAGAGACTCTGCTTGCCCTTCCAGAGTAAGTACCAGCCTACCCCAGGCATTCAAAGCCTCTTAGCCTGACCCCCACCAATCTGTTCAATTTGATATCCCACCTTCCCCTCCTCACCCCCGCTGTGTTTGATCCAGTTAATCTCGCTCACTGTTCCTCATGTCCCATCCTTCCTGCTCCTATGTCTTCGCTCACACAGCTCCCTCCTCCTACAATTCCTCCTCACAGTCTCTGCACATTCAAACTCTTATCCTTCAAGGACTGATTCACAGGCCACCTCCTCCAGAAAGCCTTCCCTGATCTTCACAAGTGGAGCTGACATTTCTTTTTTCTCAACCTCGAGGCCTTTTTATCTGCATATCACACAGGGCTCCGGTCACTATCTAGCTAAAACAGTGAGTACATGTCTCCCTGACGCAGTAATCTGTGCACAACACAGCACCTTGAAGCTGCAAAAATGGGTGCCCGTGAGTAATTTCAAAGCTGGGGGTTTCAGGGGTGATGATTCTGCCAAGAAAAACTCTTCTCAGCCTCCTCCCCACTCCAGCCCTTCCCCTAGTTGCCCCATGAAGGCCCCTACATAAATGGGGAGGGCTGGTATAAGGACAGGAAAGATATTTCTTTAAACTCCAAAACACTTTGAAAGTTGAAGTGGAAAACGTAGAGCAGAGGTTGGCCCGCGTCTAGGAGCTTATTCCACTGGTGGCTCATCTCCCCAGCTGTGGGAGTGTGAGGAAGCCAGAATCACAGTGATACACAAGACTGAAACAGTGAGCATGCCTAAACTCCAGAGCGATTCTAAAATGTTATCTTGCGGGTCAGCACGGCCCAGCCTGAAGAATGTTCTCATCTGCTAATCTCTCCTCCCTGTGTAAGATAAAGTGGTTGAGCTAATGAGACATGACCTGGGTCTTAGGGGAGAGCTACCAGATGGGCGTGCAATGGCCTTCGAGAACTCAACTCCACGACTCTGTACAAAACCCTTCCTGTTTTGACTGACAAGAGAATAGGAGCTGAAGCTCCACTACTTCAGCCACCTGATGCGAAGAGCCGGCTCATGGGAAAAGACCCTGATGCTGGGAAAGATTAAAGGCAAAAGAAGAAGACAGTAGCAGAGGATGAGACGATTAGATAGCATCACCAATTCAATGGACATCAATTTGGGCAGACTCTGGGAGATGGTGAGGGGCAGTAAGCCTGGTGTGCTACAGTCCATAGGGTCACAAGGAGTCAGACCCAACTTAGGGACCGAACAACAACAGGAGGGTCACGCCACAGCAGGCAGATCTGAGCCCAGCTCCCCGCTCTGCCTGGAGCATCACATCCAGCTCCACTGCACAGAGAAGCACGGGCCGGCCTGTGGACCACAGAGGGAGCAGCCAGAGTGTCGGCGGCTGGGTCCTTTCCAGCTTCTCTCTTTCATCCACACACCCAATTTGTAGGTCTCACTTCCCACCACCACTACCTTTTTCAGTGACTTGTATTAAGAGGGCTTTACTTGGTTGACTCCTGTGGGTGGATGCAGGGAAAACTGAGATAAAGTTCTGCAGTTTATTACAGTAGCCCACAAACCCTTCTGATCCAGCGTATCGTCTCCAGCCAGTCTCAGCTGCCACCAGTGCAGCCTAACCCACGTTAAAGCTGCTTTCAAACGTCTTCATAGATGCCCTGAAAGGAGACAGCTGAGGTCAGCACCCAGGCCCACCCCGTCTGGCTTTCACAAAGCCGTATCCTGACAGATGTGGTCACTTCCGAGGGCAGCACTGCTGGCCATTTAATCCATGAAAACCCTGAGTGGAAAGACTGGGGTGGGAGGGAGCTACAACAGGAAGGGGAAGCTGGATGGGGGCCGATTAGCCACCTTCGCCCTCAGGCAGCGCCCTCTCCCAGTTAATGGCACCCACAGCTCACAGCATCTGGCGCCAAGGATGCACTCCGATATTTGAATAACTGAAGAGAAAGAAAGGAGACAAAATCCTTGACAGTGCCGGAGACCTTGTGCTCGGGGACTGGGTCTGTCTCAGGGGTGGTTCTCCAACGCTGGGCTGTGCTGAATGGGGAGCACACAGCGGGTCCATCTCTGGGTTCTATAGAAGTGATGCTCTGAACTTCACCCAAGGAGCACCCAGGAACTCCATGAGGAGGTGAAACGCCAACAAGAGCAGGTCTTTTCATCTCATTCCTTCCCTGCGGTATCTCTAGTGAGTAGAAGAGTATCCAGCCCAAAGCAGGTGTTCGGTGAGCTGAATGGGTGCACAGAAGGACACCCCGAGGAGGTTCAGAGCCACACTGCCCACCACTATGATCCCACCGCATTGCTCTTGCTTACATGATCCATCTTTTATATCCCATTATTTTAAATGACCATTTCTATGAGCAGAACCTTCCTACCTAACTAGAAGAGAGGGTAGGATATAAGGGAAGGAAAAGGATGAGAGGCAGCCAAACCCAGTGTTCTGACTGAGACCCATCTTCCAAGCAGGTATGCTCTGAAAATACCTGTAATTCTCTTAAAGGTTGGTCCAGCTTCCTAGGAGAGTGGTTCCCCTGGAGGTCAGGGAGGATGGATTCTCAGCATTGGGACTTTGTAAGTGTATGAACATTTAGGCACACTGCTGAACAATTCTACACCTCAGTCTCCTCCCTAAACCGGAGGATCACAGCACATACCACTGAGGGTGTCCAGGCCTTCAGTGAAGCCACGCACGTAGGCACTTCAGCATGCTGCCTGACACAGAGCAGCTTCTCTGTAAATGCAAGTGACCCGTGGAAACACGTCCACCTATCAGTTGCTTGTCCCTGGTTATTTCAAGCATCCTCATTGACCTTACAAAGAGAAAGAGGCTGGAGAATAGATAGAAACTAGCTGTTCATTTAAAACTTTAGCCCTTGTGTTCTTTGCTTCTTCAATGCTCTTGAGAGTATACAAGGAAGGACTTTTCCTGGTGGTCCAGTGGCTAAGAATCTGCCTTGCAATGCAGAGGACGTGGGTTCAATCCTTTGTCAGGGAACTAAGATCCCACATGCCTTGGAACAATCAAACCTGTGTGCTGCAACTAAAGGGCCCAAGGACCACAACTGAGAGCCCATCAGTCCCTCAGTCGTCTCCGACTCTTTGTGACCCCATGGACTGCAGCACGCCAGGCTTCCCTGTCCTTCACTATCTCCTGGAGTTTGCTCAAACTCATGTCCATTGAGTCGGTGATGCCATCCAACCATCTCACCCAACCTTCTCCTCCTGTCCTCAGTCTTTCCCAGCATCAGGGTCTTTTCCAATGAGTCAGTTCTTCACATCAGGTGGCCAAAGTATTGGAGTTTCAGCTTCAGCATCAGTCCTTCCAATGAATATTCAGAGTTGATTTCCTTTAGGGTGACTGGTTTGATTTACTCATAGTCCAAGGGACTTTCAAGAGCTTTCTCTGGCACCACAGTTAGAAAGCATCAGTTCTTTGGCACTCAGCCTTCTTTATGGTCCAACTCTCACATCCATACATGACTACTGGAAAAATCATAACTTTGACTAGATGGGCCTTTGTTGGCAAAATGATGTCTCTGCTTTTTATATACTGCAACTAAGACCCTATGCAGCTAAATAAATAAATATTTTCAGAAACATCAGTAAAACAAAAAAGAACATATGAGGAATGTGGGCTAAAGTTACAGCCGTAAGATTGAGGGTAGAGGCCAGGGAACCCCTCCCAGCTCGTATTACTAAAAATGGGACTGTCACTGCCATGGGATGGCCTTCCTTGATGATAGACAACACACTTGGAGGTCTAGGGAGGGAGAAAGACCCCAGAAGACTCTGAATTCAACTCAAAGGGAAGAAATCGACACTAAGACCCCCTGGTTGGAGAGGTCCCATGGAACCATGGCAACAAGAGACAACTTCTTCCTGCCCCCTGTGACAGCCAGATTTCTTTAAAGGAAGAGATTTGGGCTTTGATTTCTTAAACAGAATTCAGAAATGTGCACAATGGTGAGAGTTCAAAAAAAAAAACATGTACTGCAGCTTGTTAAATCATTGGAAATATAAGCTAAGCAAGAGTTGCTGAATTAGATTATCCAATATGAAGGAAGCATACTTTCATCTAAAGTTCCTCTAAATAGATGTTCTTTTCCCTTGCTGTAAAGGTAAGCTATTTCCCTTATTACTCTTTACTCCAGAAAAACAAGGAAGAGAGGAGGGTACACACACCCACACGGATCAGCTGCCTCCGTGTTACAAAAGCAATTCTTATCAGCATTAAAGTTGCAACAGCCACGCAGAAGACACTGGGAGGTTTTCCTTGTACAAGAACAAAACTGAGAGATGAAAATGCCGTCGCAAGCATAAAGAAAGTTATTATGAAATCTGCTCGAGCCTCATGTTTCTCTAGTGATTCAAGATAATCGCATTAGTGGCTTCAAACATTATACAGTGACATCATTCCACAAGATAGCTCCCAGAGGTTGGATATCAGAGCAGGGAATTACCATCTGTCACATGTCTGTGACACACCTGACGGTCTGACCTGATTTGTTACCACCAGGAGCTCGTGTGGGTCTCTCCAACTGTGGTCACCTTTCTTGCTTAACGATCCTGTCTGACTATGAAGGACCCCCGTGGAACCCATAACCTCTCATTGGAATAAGGGATGGGGAACTCCTTACGACCCAAGGTCAAGTGAGCGAGGTGTTGACCTTCTCATTGCCCAGGGTCTGTCATTCACAGAGCAAGTGGGAAAACCTCCCCGCATCTCACAGACTGGTTTGAGCCTCACTAGACTGCAGGTGAAGTATTGCTATTCAGGAAACAGGCCCAGGTTGGCTAACCTGTTGTGCTTCTTTCTGGATATGGGACGCTGCTCACTTGGGTGGTTGTGAGAATTACATGAAATAATGTACGTAAAGTATTTAACACAATGCTTGGCATAGAGCAAGTATTTAATAAACATTAGCTAGGAGGGTTATTAAAATTTGAAATAACGCAGGAGCACCCATGAGGGAGGGTTTGCAGGAATCTAATACTCCCATGACTGTCTCAGTGTCACTCTGGGCTCCTCCTTCTCTGCTGTCCATGGAGCAGATATATGTGGGGCCCATACTGCTCAGGCCAACTCAGCTATCACAGCAGCTTCAGCAGACAGTTCCCACCCACACTCACTGGCTCCCTTCTCCAGCCCGGGTGCATGGTCAGCCTGTGTTCTGGGCAGCCTGGGAGTTGCAGAGTGACACCCCCTGGAGTGCCCTCAACCAGTGAGAAATGGGAACAGCTGGACCTCAGATGGGAAAGCTCTTAGGGGTGTCCTGGGCCATCCCCCCAAGGTCCCCCAGGGGGCAGAGCACAGGCTGCCCTCAGAGGGAAGCTGCTCACTGGCCTTGTTCATTCCCCCTCCTCCCCACTCTCTCATCATGCTGTTGCTGTTCAGTTGCTAAGTTGTGTCAGATTCTGCAACCCCAGGGACCGCAGCACTCCAGGCTCCCCTGTCCTCCACTAGCTCCCAGAGTTTGCTCAAATTTGTGCATTATTCTGTACAGCATCAGATTTCACTTTCACCACCAAACACATCCACAACTGAGCATCACTTCTGCTTTGGCCCAGCCACTTCATTCTTTCTGGACATGGGATCACCCCAAATAAAACCCTGCATCCAAATCCTTGTCTCAGAATCTGCTTTTTGAGGAACCCAAACCAAGACAAGCCAAAAGAGGCTCCCTCCTCCTCGGCATCTCCGAGCTTCTATGCAACCCCGTCCATCAACAAGGCATAACAGAGGGACCTCCTTGGGCAGTGGCGTTTGACAGACTGGGTTCAGATCCCAACTCTCCCACTTACTAGTGGTGCAAGCAAACTAAACCCCTTCTCTGGACCTCCATCTCCCCATCAGAAAAGCAATACCAGGACTTCCTTAAGAATCTGCCTTGCAATGCAGGGGAGGTGGGTTCAATCCCTCATCAGGGAACTAAGATCCCACATTGCCTCAGAGCAACTAAGCCCTCGAGCTGCAACTAGAGACTGTGCACCGAAATGAAAGATCCCTCACGACACAACAAAGATCCCATGAGCCGCAAGTAGGACTCAATGCAGCCACATCAGTAAATAAATACTTTTTAAAGAAAAAAAAAAAAGGAAAGCAATACCTACCTCATAGGGCTTTTAGGGAGGATTCTGGCACAGAGTGGGTTCCATCTCTGTCACTTTTTATTACCTGGTTGGAGAATCCTAAAAAGAAGTACCCAAGGTTTCCAAAGATGCTGGGAAACCTTGAGAGCTTGGCACAAAGGAATAAGTGCCAATGAGTGACATTTCAAGGATTCACTGGGGAGACATTTTTAGACAGAGAACAAGGTGACTATCATCATAGGGAGAGAAGCCTTCTCTAGGAACATAAAAGGCTGGTCCCACTGCCAGACCCTTAGCACCAGGGGCCAGAGAAGCTGGTTCCTTGGCCGAGACCACACTTGCCGTTGGCAGCCAGTAATTGGAGCTGGAATGTTCCTTAGGTTTTGCCAAGTCGATCGGCAATTGATTTATTTTTCTAGGAAATGAGTGACAGCTGCAGAATAACTTGTAAGTCTTCAGGAGGGAAGGAAAAAAGCACAACGCAGCGGCTCTGTGTCCTCCCTGCTCACCCTAGGGGACCACTGGTAACTTCAGGTCTCAAATCGGCACACATCCAAGTTAAAACTTAGCACTTGGTTGGAACTTCTGGAAGGAGCTGTCCTTAAATAAATGTGAAGGAGGCTTAAAAATTAATAGAGGTATGGGCAACCTGAGCACTGACATTTTTCAAAACGCCCTCCAACGCTTTCCTAATTAAGGGGATCTGGCCGCCGGCTTCTGTGTCTGGTAATCTGAGTCGGGGAATTCCTGAGAGAGGGAAGGAAGAACTACCAGCTCTAGGTTGGGTTTTTGTTTTTTTGTTTTTTTGTTTTTCTCCTTCTCTTGGAAAAACCAACAGTGCAACTGTGAATTCACTTGTGGACTCTCTGGATGAAGGCTCTGACTAGGATGACAAAGGAGACCATTTGGGAGCTATGATTCCAGGGGAGAGCTCCATGCATATGCATGGCCCAGCTGAGCAAATATCTTGGCAGAAAAGTGAGTAGACAGAATCATTCAAGCAACCGAGAAATGGAAGTTTCCTGGGAGCCTGTGACTGCCCAAGGGAGGTGCCCCTGCCTCTTCTGATCCTGGTGAAATAGCAATCAGACAGAAAGGGTCTCTGCCCCAAGGACATGCACATGTAGGGGGACAGACAGGCAGACAGTCAGCAAGTAATCTCCTCCTGTGTACAGAAGAGCCACAGTCCCAAAGCATAAGGTGTTACCTAGTCTTGGGGGTTGCAAAGTCAGATCAGCTGAGACCCGAAGGGTGAGTTCTGCAGGGATGGAGAAGAAAGGAAGACTGTTCCAGACAGAGCAAAGAGTCTGCTTGGAAGCACTGAATTCCATAACCAGTCCATTCTGAAGGAGATCAGCCCTGGGATTTCTTTGGAAGGAATGATGCTAAAGCTGAAACTCCAGTACTTTGGCCACCTCATGCGAAGAGTTGAGTTGCATTGGAAAAGACTCTGATGCTGGGAGGGATTGGGGGCAGGAGGAGAAGGGGACGACAGAGGATGAGATGGCTGGATGGCATCACTGACTCGATGGACGTGAGTCTGAGTGAACTCCGGGAGTTGGTGAGGGACAGGGAGGCCTGGCGTGCTGCGATTCATGGGGTCGCAAAGAGTCAGACACGACTGAGCGACTGATCTGATCTGATCTGGAGGATCTGAAAGAATGCTCTCATAACTGAACCTGGAGAGGGAGGGTAGAGTTAAACAAGATAACTCCTGCACTGTGCCTGGCACGTTGTAAGCTCTCAATGTTAATTGAGATACTGACTGTGGTGGCATCTTTACTGGCTCTGCTCAGGGGTGCTGTCTGGACACCCTCCATTTGTTGTTAAAACTGCTCTCAGAACATTGAGATGATTCCTGTGGTCACTCATGAGCTCTGAGTTGGACAGAGGCCATCCTGCAGCCCCAGAAGTACCTTCTCTATGCCTCAGTGGCCTCCCTAGCTCTGCAGGTAACTGGGATAGCCCTTCTTTTTTTTAATGAGATTCAGTGTTATTCAGGGTCTTACTGAGGACTACAGCTGGGGAGACAGCCTCTCAGTAGCTCTGAGGAAATTGCTCCAAAAAAGTAGGGGAGGAGTATATTTGATTTTTTAACACTTTATTTTATATTGAAGTATAGAGAAGAATCTTGACAGTCCTTTGGACTGCAAGGAGATCAAACCAGTCCATCCTAAAGGAAATCAACCCAGAATATTCATTGGAAAGGACTGATGCTGAAGGTGAAACTCTAATACTTTGGCCACCTGATGCAAAGAGCCAACTCACTGGAAAAGACCCTGATGCTGGCAAAGATTAAGGACAAAAGGAGAAGGGGGTGACAGAGGATGAGATGGTAGGATGGCGTCATCAACTCAATGGACATGAGTCTGAGCACACTCCAGGAGATGGGGAAGGACAGGGAAGCCTGGCGTGCTGCACTCCATGGGGTCACAAAGAGTTGGACACGACCTAGTGACTGAACGACAGAAAGCCAATGAACAATGTTGTGATAGTTTCAGGAGGACAGCAAAGGGGCTCAGCCATACATAAACTTGTATCCATTGCCACTAAACTCCCCTTCCAGGACGGCCCTTCTTGATCAGGTTCAGCAATAGTCATCCATCATCCCAGGCCCAGGGCTGGATTCACAGGTTGTGCAACCTGAGTGGTCACACGTGCTCCACTGCTGCCTTCTAGAAATTCTTCACTTTTAAACAGGAGGCCTCACATTTTTACTCTGCACAAAGGAACCAGGCCATTTCCTTCTAGCATACCTCTGGGGCTGTTTTATAACCTGGCCCTCTGGGCAGCTACCCAGTTGGCCCACTCTTTAACCTATTTCTGGGGCCAAGAACTGCTGGGATCCCTGGGCAGCAACTGTGCTCATGTTTACAGCTCTTCTTTTCACCATGTTGGGAAATCTGGCAGCATCAGAAGCCAGAAGCTCATCACCAATAAAAGTAAAAACACCGGACCTGTAGTGTGTGTGTGTGTGTGTGTGTGTGTGTGTGTGTGCACGCACGTGCGTCCGTGTTCTACTCAGTCGTGTCTAACTCTCTGCAACCCCACGGACTGTAGCCCAACCAGGCTCCTCTCTCCATGGGATTTCCCAGGCAAAAATACCAGAGTGGGTTGCCATTTCCTCCTCCAAGGGATCTTCCCAACTCAGGGATCAAATCCATGTCTCTGTGTCTCCTGCATTGCCTGGCAGATTCTTACCAGTATCACCTGAGAAGCCCATGGACCTGCATAGACTTGGGTTCAAATCCCAGCTCTGCCTTTGACTCACTGAGTGACCTGCGTAAGGCACTTAACCTCTTCTCAAGCCTCCACTTCCTCTAAACCTCTAATGCTGACGTCTTTTCAGACGTCAGAATCCCAGGACTGTCACGGAGGTTAAGTGAGACCAGGACGCAGTGTGTCGCACACATAGATAGTGCTCTGTGTTCACCACCAGCCTGTCTTGAGTTGCCATTGTCTCTCCCCACAGGGTGCGTGGTCCTGGCATGAACATCCGTCGGGATACACATCTCCTCATCCCAGAAGCCAAAAGCGGGCTCTGGACACCTCAACCACTAAATCTTCCTCATGAGGTGCTTGTACCGCTGGGGAAGAGGCTATAAACTATGCCGATCATACTCCTGTCTAAGTGAGCTAGAGTGATAAAGATGGAAGACCTGGGAGCGCGCTTTCATTGATTATACCATCCACCGATCCCAGACAAGACCGCTGGGCCACGTCAACCACGGAGACCTTCTGGATAGACCTTCTGGAGCTGTCTCCAGCCTTCCCTTCGGCCCTGGGAGCTCCCCTGCATCCTTCCAATAAGCCCCCTTCTTTCTTACATTAGTCACAGTGGCTACTGTTGCTGGCAACCAAACGCTGTAACTCAGGCACCACTCACTCTTGGGGGAGTGAGGGCAGACATCCAGATTTTCAACTCGCTCAGAGCATCAGGCACAGCCCAAGGCAGCGCAAAGCTGATCACTGGAGTAAAGGAGGATGCGTTCACTCCCAGTACCTGTGCAGGTGGGAGGCGTGTGTGTACCTAGCCCAAGGGAAGGCTCTGGCAAGCCAGCCAGCCCAGGACCCTTCCTCCCATAGGAAAACACTTAGCGGGTTGAGTCTTGAGCCGTAGAACACAGCAAACAGGCAGAGCTGCTTGGCGCTGACGTGCTCCCCGAGCACAGGGCCCTGGACTCTGCAGCAGTGACCTCAGGAGGGAGGGGATATATATATATATATATATATATATATATATATATATATATATATATCTATGACTGATTCATGCTGCAGTGCAGCAGAAAGCAGCACAACATTGTAAAGCAAGTTTCCACTCGTTAAAAAATAAATAAAATTAATTTTAAAAACCAAGATCTCTATTATAGGTTAAATTGTGCCTCACCCTCACACATACACAAATTCCCATGTTGAGGTCCTAACCTCTCTCATTACTTCAGACGGTGACTTATTTGAAATCAGTGGTCGTTGTAGACATAATTAGTTTAGATGGGGTCATACTGGAGTAGGGTGGGCCCTACTCCAATATAACTGGTGTCCTTCGGAAAAGGGGAACTTGGAGACAGACATGAACACAGGGAGAATGGGATATAAAGATGAAGGCACAGATTGGGGAGATGCATTTTCAAGCTAAGGAACACCAGAGACTGCCAGCAAACCAGCAGAAGCTAGGAGAAAGGCATGGCACAGACTCTTTCTTCCTCACAGCTCTAAGGAGGAATTAGTCCTGCTGACACCTTGATCTTGGAACTCCAGCCTTGAGAACTATGAGATAATAAATTTATGTTGTTTAAGGCCCAGAGTTTGTCTGGCAACCTTAGGAAACTAATAAAGTCTCCTGGCAACTCTTCATGTATCCCAAAATCATTATTATTATTGTTACTCATTGTCATTTTTATATGATTTATATCCCATCTCATTCCATTAAGGATTTCAACACCATTTAAAGAACAGATGAAAAATACACATATATAAATAAGAAAAAGTACCAGGAAAAATAAAAAATGAAACAAATCAAGAATAGAGGGTAAAATGAGACCCACGAAGTCCTACCCAAGTACTAATTAAACCGCAAATTGGACTATAAGCTTCCTATCAGGCAAAGGCAAAACAGAAATATGATCAAGCAAGCAAATCTTTCTGAGTGCCGAACAATGTAAAGATAAAAGGATGCTGAGAAATCCAGTGGGTCATGTTCTCAACAACACCCCTATAACAAATGGCATAACAATTTTATGAAGCAAAAGATTTATCCAGAAAGTCCCTGCTGGACTCAGGGTTTTCCCGTGGGATTCCTGCATCCTATGTGATGCTCTTTCTTGTATTCATTCAACAAACTCCCTTACTTATCGCCTGTGTGCCAAGTGCAGGGCACACAGCGATGAACGAGATACAACATGGCTGCAAGAGGCCCATGACCCGGGCTCTGGAATCTAGTGGGAGTGGGGTCAGACACACAGACAATGATCACGCTCTGAGACAATAGCTGTGGGTCCACAACCCCAGTACAGAGGTTCTGCCTGGTACACTATGGTTGGGAATCTTGGTTTCAAAGAACAGAAATTCCCTGTGATAACTCACAGAAAAGTTGCTGAATCAGAATCTGCATGTTTACAAGATCTTAGGGGGTTCCCATGAATGAACATTGAAGTTTGAGATGTGCTGCTGTGGGACTTCAGAATTCTCTTTCTCTCTCTTTCTCATGCGCACGTGCGCGCACGCACACACACACACACACACACACCCCTTCCAATCTCTACTGGCCACAAACCAAGCCACAGAGCCCTGAATGACCCTCTAACTATGCCAGCCAATGCCACCATATGGCTGCCCAGCTCACGCTGACAAGTGGCTCAAGTGACAAGAGTCTGAGAAGCTCTCCTTAGGTGGGGCTGGACTCTCCACTCCTTCCAACCTTCCCTGGTACCTTCCAAATCAATGAGATTCCCTGAGGTTTGTCCTGTGGGCAGGGCTGCACTCAAAAGACAGCGTGCTCCAGAAAGGCAGAAGTGTCCTACCCAACGGGGACATGCAGATAAAGGGCTGGCACACACACTTTGTACAGAGGATGAGGCCTGGAAAGCAGCTCAAGATTAAAAAGAAAAATATTAACTGTGCAAATGCATTGATCCCTTCTCCGCCAGGCCCCACACAACATGTACTGCCTCACTCCATCACCACGGTGTCCCTGTTGGGGGAGGTGCCACTGTAACTCTATCCCCACAGGAGAAAACTGGGATTGAGCAAGGTGAGACAACTTGCCTACGGTCACACAGCCCACAAGGCGTGCAGGCAGAGCTGTAAATCAAGTTTATCACTTTTCATGGTTGGACCAGGTTACAAAGAGAGGGAGACTGAGAAACGGTGGAGAGAGAAAAGGTGGTAGGTCCAGAGTCAGTCCTAAGGTCTGACGAGAAACAAGGAGACTCATCCTTCAGTGCTCAGTGAAGTGAAAGTCGTTCAGTCGCATCCGACTCTTTGCAACCCCATGGACTATATAGTCCATGGAATTCTCCAGGCCAGAATACTGGAGTGGGTAGCCTTTTCCTTCTCCAGGGATCTTCCCAACCCAGGGATTGAACCCAGGCCTCCCACACTGCAGGTGGATTCTTCAACAGCTAAGACTACGACGGGCACCCAGGGCCCCCGTGTCCATCCTGCCCCGGGCACACCCTCAGTCTCACCACCTCCCTTGCTGCTCTGGGCTTATGTGTCCCACAGCTGCTCCCTCCAGATGCTAGTCCCTCTGGGACCAGGGGCTGTGTCTGTTCACCTCACTCCCCCAGCACCTGGAGCCGTGCAGAGCTGGGTGTGAGCAGCAGCACAGCATCGCCAGCCGTCCCACACAGGTGCTCAACGGCCCACGCAGCATTCTGGCCCTCAACAGGAAATCAGTTTCCAGCCTGGGTTTCAAGCAAGGAGTGACTCTTTCTCACCGGAGTAACTTTTAAAATGCCTTAACATGGGGGATAATGTCACACGCTGACGTCATGCATCTCTTGATGTGATGCACCGGGAAGGACATGGCACGGCTTATGCAGGACTCCGGCCAAAACGGCTCACCTGAGGCCAAGCAAGAGGCAGCAGGCGGATAAACCCACCCTGCATCTGCCAGCAGGACGTTCTGGCAAACACCTGACCTGGACTGTTTAAAAACGTGGATGGCCTGAAACACAGATACAGACACACACACATACACACATGCGTACATATATACACATGCATACCCACACACATACACCACTCACACACAAACACACATACATATTGTTGCTGTTCAGTCGCCCAGTCGTGTCCGACTCTTTACGACCCCATGGACTGCTGCACGCCAATAATATATATAATTAAATTTCTCAAGTGTGGTCGTTGCATTGTGGTCATGTAGGAGAATGCTCTTGATCTGAGGTGATACGTGATCAGGTGTTCAAGTGTCATGGTGTCTACTAGTTACTCTCAATTTAGTTTAATAAAAATTGTATATGTGCATGCATGTATAGAGAGGTACAATGATGGAAAATACCTGACCCCTGGAGAAGGGTATATAGATACTCATTAAACTGTGTTAGCAACTTTTCTCGGAGAAGGCAATGGCACCCCACTCCAGTACTCTTGCCTGGAAACTCCCATGGACGGAAGAGCCTGGTAGGCTGCAGTCCATGGGGTCTCTAGAGTCAGACACGACTGAGCGACTTCACTTTGACTTTTCACTTTCATGCATTGGAGAAGGAAATGGCGACCCACTCCAGTGTTCTTGCCTGGAGAATCCCAGGGACAGGGAAGCCTGGTGGGCTCCCATATATGGGGTCGCACAGAGTCGGACATGACTGAATCGACTTAGCAGCAGCAGCAGCAGCAACTTTTCTACAGGTTTAATATTTTTGAGATTAAAAAAAATTGGATGTGTTAGCAACAAAATCAAATGGAGATCCATCTAGAAACTTCCCTGGGCAGACAAAAGCAGTTCAGTCACACAAGCAAAGTTTCTTTTAGCTTATTTTGCAAGACTAACTTGACCTGGGTCATTTCTGGCTTGTGCCTCTGGAAATGATGAGTGAAACTTAAACTGTTTCCTGAGGTGAATACAAGGTGACCACTGGCCAATTCCCTATCATTTAATAAAAGCCTAATATTATAACCCATCACTGTGAAGAATAAACCACCACTGCTTTTTCACTAAGAAGCTACTTCCGAACAATATACCCCGGAGCCTCATTCTACATGTTAGTTTGAATGCTCTTGGTTTGCAGTCTTTTTGGCATGTGCACAATAAACTTGTAGTAATTACCACTTTGGTGACTCACTGGTTTTGCTTCTGTTATTTCCAAACTTTTGACAAAAGAGATGCCTAGAAGTGGAATTGCTGGGCTATATGGTAACAGTATGCTAAAGGTTTTTTTTTTTTAACTCCAAACTGTTTTCCACAGCAACTGAACTATTTTACATTCCCACCAGCAATTCATGAGCGTTCCAATTTCTCCACATCCCCACCGGTGCCTGTTCGTGTTCATCTTCCTTATCACAGGCAACAAAGGTCTGTCTGGTCAAAGTTATCTTTCCAGTAGTCACGTACAGATGTGAGAGGTGAACATAAAGAAGGCTGAACACTGAAGAATTGATGATTTCAAATTGTGGTGATAGAGAAGACTCTTGAGAGTCCCTTGGATTGCAAGAAGATCAAACCTGTCAATCCTAAAGGAAATCAACCCTGAATATTCACTGGAAGGACTGATGGTGAAGCTGAAGCTCCAATACTTGGGCCACCTGATGTGAAGATGTGACTCATTGGAAAAGACCCTGATGCTGGGAATGATTAAAGGCAAAAGAAAAGGGGCCAGCAGAGGATGAGATGGTTGGATGGCATCACTGACTCAAAGGACATGAATCTGAGCAAACTCTGGCAGATAGTGAAGGACAGGGAAGCCTGGTGTGCTGTAGTCCATGGGGTCACAAAAAGTCAGACACAACCTAGCTTGTGTTGTTGAACAACAACAAAAAGAGCCACCCTAGTGCTATCTCAGGGTGGTTTTGATTTGCATTTGCCTCATAGACTGATGATGCTGAGCATCTTTTAATATGCTTATTGGCCATTGGTATAACAGTTCAAAACGGGATCTTGATGATGGTCACACAACTCTGTGAACTTAGTAAAAATCACTGAATTGTGTCCTTATGTCATGTGAATTTTACAGTATGTAAAGTGTACTTCAGGCTTCCCTTGTGGTTCCTGGTGGTAAAGAATCCACCTGCCAGTGCAGGAGACATAGAATCCATCCTTGGGTCGGGAAGATCCCCTGGAAAAGGAAATGGCAACCCATTCCAGTATTCTTGCCTGGGAAATCCCATGGACAGAGGAGCCTGGTGGGCCACAGTCCATGGGGTCGCAAAAGAGACATGACTTAGTGACTAAACAAGAACCACAGAGAATATTTCAGGGAAGTTTTTTTTCTTAAAGAGAGGGAAATAAATCAGTCAATACCATTTCCATCCCAGGAGAAGACTACAAAGCACCGATAACAGCAGGGCCACAGTAGCTGTGTTCTCACGGACACCAGTGACGCCACTGAGAGGAGTGACAAGGGGCATGCAAGCCGGGTGCCCAGGCCTGGGAGATGCAGGGGTCCAAGCTGACTCCCTCCCTCAGCCACGGTCAGTAGCTGGAGGGTTTCATCAGCTCCTAAGTTCACAGGCGTAAAGTTAGCTGCACACAAGTCCCACTAGAGGGCAAAGGCTTACCCATGTTCAACAAAATCTTATGTCATCATCATAACACCTTGGGTTGAATGTATGCCATCACATGTAAGTTGGAGGGCTGTGTGACCATCCTGAGCCCCATCTTTTTTAATATTTATTTGTTTTATTTTTTATTTGTCTGCTTTGGGTCTTAGTTGCAGTGTGTGGGATCTTTAGCTGCGGCATGTGAGATCTAGTTGTTTCCTGACCAGAGATCGAACCCGGGCCCCCCCCCCACATTGGGAATGTGGAATCCTAGCCACTGGACCACCAGGTAACTCCCCTGAGTCTCATCTATGAGAATAGTTTGACAAAATGGTTAAAACCCTAGCATCACATAGTCCCAAGTTCAAGTCCTGCCTTTCCCTTCCGCTAGCCATGCGACCCTCATCACTTCTCTGAGCCTCACTTACTTTCCTTATCTCTAAAGGGGGTATAATCAATGTACCTACTTTATAGGGTGGTTGGAAGATAAAGTGACACCATGCACATTAAATTCTGGTTCAGAGCTCGATAGATAACCACCACCATCATCTATTGAACTAGTACCTGGAAGGTGCTTGGAGCCATGCCTGCACATAATAAGGGGAAATAAATCAGTAACCCAAGACTGACGCAGTCAAGATCCTGACTCACATCATGGGCAGACTCAGGGCAGCAGGCTCCCCTGAGAGATTCTCATCTTGACAAGGTGTGAGCCTGTCAGTCCCCACCAGCACAGTACCTGCTTCATGGTTGTGCTGCGTTGTGCTTAGTCACTCCGTCATGTCTGACTCTTTGTGACCCCGTGGACTGTAGCCCGCCAGGCTCCTCTGTCCATGGGGATTCTCCAGGCAAGGATACTGGAGTGGGTTGCCATGCCTTCCTCCAGGGGATGTTTCCAACCCAGGGATCGAACCCAGGTCTCCCACTTTGCAGGCAGATTTCTTACCATCTGAGCCACCAGAGAACCCCAAGAATACTGGAGTAGGTAGCCTATCCCTTCTCCAGGGGATCTTCCCAACCCAGGAATCGAACTGGGTTATGCTTAACAAATGCTGGGTAGGTGAGCAATGGCTTCTGATACAGACATAAACAGCAGCTAATGTTTCTGTCATTCTTGACACGTATGGGGCAGTCTCCTGAGCTCATTTACTTCTCAACCACAGTCCCGCAAGGCCGTCCATTTTACAGAAGAGATTGAGCTTCCAGTGGATAGAGCAACTTGCAGAAAGACACATACATCTACCAAATGCAGAGGTGACGTGAGAACCAGACGGTATTGGACCCAAAACCACACAGGCCCCTTAACCATGGCCCAGTCCTGGAGGCACCTCACCTCCTGTCCCCACAGTGCGTCAGGCAGACACAGTCCGTGAATCACTCAGAACCAAGAGCCATTTACCAGAACCTCCCCCTGGAGGTCAGAACCCACAGCCGACAATATGCTTTGAGCCCTATTTCCCTCCAAAGTTACAACCTTCCTGTCAAAACTCAAGAGCTGGTCTGAGTTTCTCATGACAAAAGGACTCCCAAGTTATTCTCCTCACCAGACAGCTGCTGTTTCCTAGTTAATTCTCTTTTTTTAATTAATTAAGTTATTTTAATTGGAGGATAATTACTTTACAGTACTGTGATGGTTTTTGCCACACATCAACATGAATCAGCCACGGGCGCACATGTGTCCCCCCAGCCTGAACCCCCCACCTCCCTCCCTCCCCACCCCATCCCTCTGGGTTGTCCCAGAGCACCGGCTTTGAGTGCCCTGCCTCATGCATCGAACTTGCACTGGTCGTCTATTTTTGTTTCCTAGTTAATTCTGACAGTGAGTGCAGACATTATGCACACACACAGGGAAACAAAACCCCCTGAAAAAATTATTTTTCTTGAAAGTTAAAAGATCCCACTTCTACCCGGGGCTTTCATTTCCTCTCACTCAAGCGGTGGTTCTATTAAAGCCAAATTACAGCACAGAAATGACTGTGGAGTGTACATCAGCAGATCAATTTATTTAATTAGCCTGGGTAATTATAGAGGAGTGAAAAATGCCTGGTGGTGGGAACGAACGCAGGGTGAATAGGAACTGGAGGGCGCTACACGTGTGCTCCCGGCCGGTGAGGGCTCTGCGGAGCAGGCTGCTTCCCCAGCCTCTGAGCAGCGCTGGCGGCGGGGACCACGGCAGCCATGGAACAGCTCAGCTCCCAGGGTCTCTGCCAGACCACCCAGACATTCACAGCGGTGGTTTCCGAACCAGTCACAGGCTGGGAGGTTTTCTCTTCATTCTTTCTGTCTTTTGATCAGAATACACAAGGTCCACCCTCTTAACAAAATTTTAGGTGCACAATATAGTATCTATAGGCATCACGTTGTAGAACAGATGTCTAGAACTTAGTCATCTTGTGTAACCGAAACTTTCTGCCCACGAACAGCAACTCCCCATTCCTCCTCCCCCAGCACCTGGCAACCAGCATTCCACTCCATGTAACAGAAAGCGGGGTCCGGCTCCTTGCCACTCAAAAGCCAATAAAGAGACAAGGTCAGTGGAAATGAATGTTTGCTTTCTTTTGGAAGCTGGCAACCGGGGGGGACAGGAGAGGGCAGACTCAAGAATCCGCCTGCCAATGCAGGAGACTTGAGTTTGACCCCTGGGTCAGGAAGACCTCTTAGAGTAGGAAATGGCAACCCACTCCAGTACTTTTGCCTGGGAAATCCCATGGACAGAGGAGCCTGGTGGGTTACAGTCCATGGGGTCACAAAGAGTCAGACAGGACTGAGCGACTAACACACACAGACACACACACTGCTCCACTAACAGTCAGTGGGCAAGAGCTTTTAGAGACAGAGGGAGGGGGTTACATGCAGAAACAACACACTCAGCTCTGACAGTCATCTTGAAATTGGTCATGCGGTGGTCTGACCAGTGTCATCTGGATGGTTCTCAGTACAGTTAATCTTCAGTTCCAGCGTCGGTTTATTCCCGTCTCTTGAGGGCAGTTCTCAGAATTGTGGTGATTTATGTCACGGCTACAGTCTGGTCATCATGCAGTTAACTTCTTCCACCTGGTGGGGGTTCTAGTATCTATAAGGCAGCTCACAGGACATGGCTCAGAACATTATCTATAGCCCTCAAAAGGAATAAAGGTCTTTGACTATTCTTACTTACTAAACTATTACTGTTTTGTCCTTTTGGATTATTTTCCTTTGTTTCTGTATTTTCTCATTTCTCTGATTAAACATACTCTTTGGCTAAAACTTTTCCACAGACAAAAGACAGATGGAGGACATGGAGAGGAAGGACCATCGGGTCCTGCTCCATTTCATCTGATTCTATGAGTTTGACTATTTTTGGTTCCATGTCATGTAGAATCGTGCACCATTTGTCCCTCTGTGACCGTTATTTCACTCAGCATGTCCCCCAGATCCATCCATGTTGTCACAAAGGACAAGAATCCCTTCTTTTTGAAGGCTGAACAATATTCTATTGTAGACAAGTGTTGAGGAGAATGTGGAGAAACTGGAACCCTTGCTCCCTGTTGGTAGGAGTGTAAAATCCAGGTGCAGCTACTTGGAAAACAGTACTGAGGTTTTTCAAAAAATTAAAAATAAAACTACTATGTGATCCAGCAATCCTACTTCTAGGTATTTATCCAGAAGAACTTAAATCAGGATCTCAAAGAGATGTCTGCACCTCCAAGTTCACTGTAGCATTCCTCACAACAGCCAAGATACAGAAACAGCCTGAATGTCTATCCACACATGAAAGGGTAGAAGAAAAGCATCAAGGGTGGGAATCTTCACAAACTGGCCCTCTGCCCAGAAAGGGAGCCTCCATTCTTAACCAAGGTTCAGAGAGCACACGTCCATTAAATACATTTTTGAGTGCCTGCTGTTTGCACAATTACTTGTTCCACATCCGTCTTTATTGTCAAGCTGTGAACTCTGTGTGAACAGGGACACAGAGGGGTTAAGGAAAAGTGAGGGTAAGCTGCCAACCTGAGTCTGAACCCAAGCTTTTCCTACACGGGTGATCGGGGGCAAGTTGCTAACCTCTGAGTGCCTCGGTTTCCTCATCTGTAAATGGGGCATGTGTCTACTTCATGAGGTTGTTGAAATGCAATATTTTTTGTAAAATGCTTAACACAGTGTGTGGCATATGGTGAGTTCTCAATAACTTTTGCCTGTTAATTTTGGTCATTAGTATTATTCCAATGCCTAGTAATCAATACACATCCAATAAGCATTTATTGCTGATGGACGGATGGATGATGGAACAGGATGGAATGAGATGGGTAGATGAGTAGACGGATGGGTGGATAAATGAATGGGTATATGGATGACAGATGAACGAATAGATGGGTGGGGTGAGTGGACGAGTAAATGGATGGATGAACGGGGAATGGGATAGAATGGAATGAAAGAGATGGGTGAGCGGATGGATGGAAGGACATATGGCTGATTAGGAGAGTATGTGGGTGAATGGAGGGATGAATGGATGAGTGGGTGGGTGGATGAAGGGTTGGGTGGGTGGGTAAGTGGATGGGTGAATAAATAGTAGTTTTTTAAGTTTATAGTGTCAATAAGAAAACAAACAACATGATCCTTGCCTTCAAAGATAGTTATCTAGTCCACATATCTAGTACTTTGTTACTTATAAAGCAGCATATTATAGTCTATCTGACATAGGCTAATAGTTCTATTTTAGAGGATAAAAGTATGGCTCAAGGAGAGTGCTCATCCAACGAGTATTTATTGAGCACCTATGTGTCATACACTATTCAACACGTACAGATCCGCACCAAACTAAACAGATAAAATCCCTGCCTCCATGAGACTTATACTCTATTTTGGAGAGACAGACAATAACGGGCAACTAAGGAAAACACACATATGAAGAAACATGAAGGAGGAAGAGAAGTTACAAGGTGCCAGGAGGTAGTTTCTGGTTTTTAATAGCGCAGCCAGGTAAGGTCTCACTGAAAAGGTGCACTTGAGCAAAGACCTGAGGGAATGAGAGAGCGGGCCCAGTGGGGAAGTGCTTTCCAGGCAGAGGGAGAAGCCAGCGCCAAGGGCAGACATCCGCCACCGGTGACAGGGTGCTTGCCCGACGTCCAGTCCTGATTCAAGTGCTGAACATGTGATCAGGTATTTAACCCACAACAGCTCCTGAAGAGGTGCTGTCATCACACTCACCTTGCAGACGGGAAAACTGAACAGCAGAGAGACAAGGTCACCTGAGGAAAGAGCAAGGAGTGGGCTGGGGCTGCTCGGGTCCAGAGACCAGGCTCTGTGCTGTGATACCCTTGACAAGGTGGGGATCACACCTTAGGAAACAGCAGAGCCAGGACTTGACCCACCGTCCCTGGCAGGCCATGTTCCACTCCACTTCAGAGCATTTAAAACCTAGGGGAGATGGCGGGACGTGCACACGGGGGAAAAGCAAGTGACAAATGCAAGAGCTGAGTGGGAGCACCAGGCCAAGCAGGGCCTCGGGAGCACCTGGTGAAAGGGATGAAAGGCCTCTGCTCCAGCTCTCACCCCTCTCTGCACGGCACCCTCTCCTTCTCATCCATCACGTGACAGACATCAGATGCAGCCCTTGAGTTGTGGTTCAAATGTCTTCAATTCCCCATAATTCACTACAAAATTAATTCCTCCCTCTTTTTTTTTAATCCCATGACAATTTATATAATGATAATGATTTAAATCAGACACTTTCTGAGCACCGAAGATGTGCTGGGCATGTGCTCACTAATTCTCATCACAGCCTTCCACGATGATACTGTTTTTATTCATCTTACAGCTGGGCATCCTGAGACCAGAGGCTGCAACCTGCAGGAGGTCACACAGACAGTAAGGACCCAGTTCAGGATCTGACTCCTGTCTGCCTCTAGAACCCAGGAGCTCTGCCGACATAACACAGTTTGCCAAAGTGGTCTGCATGCATGCTTATCTGTCTCCTCTGCCACACTCTGGGTTGCTGGAAGGCATAGAGTCTTTGAGTTTCCCAATTCCAGCACCGATTCCAAAAGGCACCAATCAAGCATTTGGTGACTGTCCTCTAAACCACATTGTTTCACATGTCTTGAGAGAAGCAAGTTTCTCTGGTAGTTTCACACGGGCATAATTAGCAGGGTTTCTCCCACGCAATACGGTGGGGGAGCTTTCGGAAGTTCAAGCTCTCCTAAAATATCTCCCCGCAGCCCACTCATCATTCGAGTCTAGGCATTACGTCCAGGAGACCCCTTGCTAAACCATTAACCTGGAGGGGGGTGGGGTGGGGTGGTGTGTGCTGTGCTAGCCCATCAGCTCCCACCCAGCTCTCCCACACATCGGAAGGAAATTCCTCCTCTGACTGAGGGGCTAAATGCAGATGGTAATTAAATTTTCCTAATGCTCCTGCTTCACATGAACAGAAATCCTCTGCTGAGAGTCAGGGAGACAGACAGAACTGTGCTTCATGGTTTGGGAGCTGTAGTCCCTCAAGGCTATCTCAGCCCTCAGCTTTTGAGAGAATCACTCAAAACCTGAGATTTGTCACATGACAGATTTGAGTTTCCAAAGCCAGAGCTGCTAAGCCTCCTCAAGTCTCCAGGGATTGTGCAGAGCCCTTCCTTCGGAGCTGCTGGTCACCCCAGGCAGCAGCAAAATAATGGTGTTGGGGGAAAGGGTGGATAGGAGGAAAGCAATCAGAAGGGGGAAACTATGCTTGTCCAGTAAGTCAGTGTGTACTGTCCATCTTGAGCTTTGGAATAAAAATGAAGACAAAGGGCACACTAAAGGCCATAACCAGCACCCTGCCCACCACCAACCTCTTTTCTGTGCAGATGGTGGGGACAAGACATGGCATATTCTCTTCTCAAAAGGCCGGTTCAAATCTCACCTGTTTCAGAATGACCTCCATGACTCCAGTCCTGACCAAGAGCCTTTCCCTTCTGAAGACTCTTCTAGACAACTATCTCAGCAGCTCCACTGGGGTGCCTATCCAGCCTCTCAAACTGACCATGGTCCAAACTCCATATCCTCCCCCAGATGTCCCTCTTCCAGCCCCCTCTATCTTCATAAACGGGGCCACCATTCACCTCCTGGCTCAAGCAAGGCCAGCTGCATAATTTTTAGGACTGAATGCAAAATAACGTGCAAAAGCCTCTGTTCAGAATTATTGTGAATCTCAAGATGTCAGCGCAGAACACTAAACCAAGCACAGGGCCCCTGTAAGTCCTGGGCCCAGGCCACTGTACAGAAATTGCTTGTCCATGAAGCTGGCCCTGGGCTCAAGCAAAAAAATCCTATGAGCTATCTCAATTTCGCTCCACAGCCCATGTCTAACCTATCAGTGTGTGCTGTCAGCCCCAATTCTAAATATATCCTGAACCCACCACTTTCTATCAGCTCCATCATGACTACCTCGTTCTCGCCACCACAATCTCTCCTGGACAATACTGCCGCTACCTCCTAAGGGAGCACCCTGGTTCGCTCTCATCCCTCGAGAGTCTAGTCTTCAAATAGCACCTAGTGCAACTGTTCAACATGAATCAGACCCTGTCATTCCCTATGCAAAACCCTCCAACTGCTTCCCATCCAGCTCAAAGCAAAACTCTCAACTCCTCACCATGATCTAAGAAGGCCTGCACGCTGTGTCCCTTGCCAGTCTCTCCAACCTCACCTCCCTATACTATTCTGTCACTCACTCTGCTCCAGTTACCCTGACCTCCTTGTTACACCTCTAATGCACCAGGTTGGTTCCTCCCTTGGGGTCTCTGTACTTGCCGCTCCCTCCACCTGGAACAATCTTTCCACGGACCTTTGTGAATGTTTTTGTTTATTTGGCTCCCTCATATCACACAGATCTCTGCTCAACTGTCATCTTTTCTGAAAAGATATCCCTGAAACCTTGTCTAAAATAGCCATACAGCTCCCTCTGTTTCTTCCCACTCATCCAGCTGTACTTTTCTCCTGAACACTTGTCACTACCTGGACTTATATAATTTGCTTGTTTTTGCTTGTTGCCATTTTGCCCCCCACTCTAAAGTAGGAATTTGATCTGTCTTGTGTATGCATCACTGTGTCTCCAGCACCATGGACAGTGCTTGGCACATGGTAAACATTCTGTGTGAACTGATTAATCATTGGACTATTAGTTGCTGCTATTTAAACTATTAGGTCCTGTTCCATGTCTATACGCTTGATTTATATCAATTTTAAGTTCTCCAAGCCAGACTTCAACAGTATGTGAACTGTGAACTTCCAGATGTTCAAGATGGATTAGAAAAGGCAGAGGAACCACAGGTCAAATTGCCAACATGTGTTGGATCATCAAAGCAAGAGAGTTCCAGAAAAATATCTACTTCTGCTTTATTGACTATGCCAAAGCCTTTGACTATGTGGATCACAACAAACTGTTCAAATTCTTCAAGAGATGGGAATACCAGACCACTTGACCTGCCTCCTGAGAAATCTGTATGCAGGTCAGGAAGCAACAGTTAGAACAGGACATGGAACAACAGACTGGTTCCAAATCGGGAAAGGACTACATCAAGGCTGTATATTGTCACCCTGCTTATTTAACTTACATGCAGAGTACATAATGAGAAATGCTAGGCTGGATGAAGCACAAGCTGAAATAAAGATTGCTGGGAGAAATATCAATAACCTCATATATGCAGATGACACCACCCTTATGGCAGAAAGTGAAGAGGAACTAAAGAGCCTCTTGATGAAAGTGAAACAGGAGAGTGAAAAAGTTGGCCTAAAGCTCAACATTCAGAAAACTAAGATCATGGCATCTGGTCCCATCACTTCATAGCAAATAGATGGGGAAACAGGGAAAACAGTGGAAACAGTGGCTGACTTTATTTTGGGGGGCTCCAAAATCACTGCAGATGGTGACTGCAGCCATGAAATCAAAAGACACTTGCTCCTTGGAAGGAAAGTTATGACCAACCTAGACAGCATATTAAAGAGCAGAGATATTACTTTGCCAACAAAGGTCCATCTAGTCAAGGCTATGGTTTTTCCAGTAAGAGTTGGACTATAAAGAAAGCTGAGGGTCAAAGAATTGATGCTTTTGAACTGTGGTAGTGGAGAAGACTCTTGAGAGTCCCTTGGACTGCAAGGAGATCCAACCAGTCCATCCTAAAGAAAATCAATCCTGAATATTCACTGGAAGGACTGATACTGAAGCTGAAACTCAATACTTTGGTCACCTGATGCAAAGAACTGACTCACTTGAAAAGACCCTGATGCTGGGAAAGATTGAAGGCAGGAGGGGAAGGGGATGACAGAGGATGAGATGGTTGGATGGCATCACTGACTCAATGGATATGAGTTTGAGTAAACTCCGGGAGTTAGCAATGGACAGGGAGGCCTGGCATGCTGAAGTCCATGGGGTCGCAAAGAGTCGGACACAAGTGAGTGACTGACTGAATTGAACTAGTGGAGTTTTCCTAGAAGCAAGGGCCAGTACACATCTCTAAAACCTTTACATCACTGACCTCAATTCCACCCATAAACTAGATGTTTCATGAATGTGTTCATTGACTATTACCAAAAATTTCTCCAGGAGTTGAGGAATGAAAAATGCCAGCACTCCCTATTATGCGTCTGTGGCAGGCATCACTAATATATCACAGAATTCTTTCCCACTAAGCCTAGACACAGTCTCAGAATCCTTCTCAAAACAGCCTTCCAGGAAACCTTAACTAATAATAAAAGTTCATGCTTAAAGCAACATTCTTAGCACCATTATATGATCTCAATGATAGGAAGAAAAAGATTTGAAAATCACTACTCTGGTCCAATTGTCTCCCTCCACCCCACTTTTTAATACATAGTCTACTTAATAGTCTGAAGACAGTACATTAATGCAGCCATACAATGTACTCTGGGTTTATGGGCAAACACAGAAAACCCTGTATGTGGAAAATTGCCTTTTGTCATAATTCAATCTAGAGTAAATTAGACCTTTGCAGAAGAAATGCACTTAAAACAGAATACCAGGAAAAAGAAGGATAGATTAAAGCTCAGATTCCTTTGTTGTTGTTCAGTCGCTCAGTCATTTCAACTCTTTGTGACCCCATGGACTGCAGGTCCTTCACTATCTCCCAGCATTTGATCAAATTCATGTCCATTATTCTAAGGTAATTCAAATCTAGTCCCGTGTTGATTTAACTGACACTGCTCACTGGGTAAACAGGCCATTTACCTTTCTCCACTCATTTCTTAACAGCTTGAAATTTAAATCTGGCACCACCCCCAAGGGCTGATGTGATTCCCAGGGTCACCTGAAATTTGGGGTATGGGTCCTCACCTTCAGCCTCCTACATCCTACAGCCTCCTTGGGTCCTGTGGCTTCTTCTCAGTCCCCAGGCAAGGAAAGGTCTCCTACTTGGCTCCCAAAGCATCCTTGTCTTAGCTTCAAGGCACCACACTGGCAGGTTTGTTATCACCTCTGACCCATTTTCTCTGGCCATTTTTCTCTGAGGACTCTACTACCAAGGCTGGCTCTAGCCTTTGAAGACATCTAAATTCTTCACCAAAAACTAACTTGAGATTTGTCTCTTAATGATCATTGCCTTTGTTGAAGTCATTTTAGTTGAAAGTGACAGATGTACACATAAACTGGTTTAAACTCTCATGTTATAACGGGATCTTCCCAACCCAGGGATTGAACCTGGGTCTCCTGTATTGCAGGCAGATTCTTTACAGTCTGAGCCACCAGGGAAGCCCAACAGTAATTATAACACACTAAATATTACAGTAACATCTCATCCAACCCAGTGGCAGGAGGAGCATACAAGACTCCAGGGGAAGCTGTCACCAAAGTTACTCTCACCATCTCTCTGGGATCAAATGACCTTAGCTTCCACTTCTCTCTCCAGGTCTCCTTCACCTTCTTTCTGCAAATCAGTCGTCCCCACCTCTCCTTGACAAGAAATACCCAACTCACAGCTCTCAAGTTCACACAGAGAAGCAATGGTGGAAATTAACAAGCATGCCTAGCTCCCAATTATAAATTCCCAGGAGACAGAATCTGATTGGTCCAGATTTGGTCATGTGCTCATCTCTTATCCAATCAGCTTTGGCCAACTTTTTCTGCATGAAGAAAAATAAAAAATGAATACCAAGGCCTACCATGAGGTTTTCTGTTCTCAGAGAAGAGGAGCTCTTACCTGAAAGACTCTTCAAAAAGGGTTAGTAACAAGTACAGTGGCCAGCACCATCATCTCCAAAGCTTCTTGGCCTATGTCACACTCTTTGCTTAAAAGAAGGCTATAAATTATTTATATTCTAAAAATTCATCCCCCTTCTTGCCTTCCCAGTGATTCTATCTTCAGTCAGCAGGCCACTTCTGGTTCTCAACTATGTAGTCAGGCACAGAGCTCATAAGCCTAAAGAAAATTCCATCTCCTCCAGAATCATATTATCAATTTATCCATTAACTTACATAACAAAGGAGTAAGATGATTCCCAAACCAGATACTCAAGGATATTTATTAGGCAAATATTGATTGAGTACCTAACTCTATGCCAGATAATGTTCTTGGAACCAGGCTACAACAAAACTAACAGAGATATTAGGTTGCATAGTCTGATGAGGGGCTATTTTTAATTTCTGCACTCATTTATGCAAGAAAAGAAAGCTTTTAAAGGGTCTATAAACTAATCCATGCATGCATGCTAAGTCACTTCAGTTGTGTCTGACTCTTTGTGACCCTATGGACTGTAGACCTCCAGGTTCCTCTGTCCATAGGATTCCCCAGGAAAGAATACTGGAGTGGGTTGTCATGCCCTCCTCCAGGAGATCTTCCCAACCCAGAGATGGAACCCACAGCTTTTATGTCTCCTGCATTGGCAGGGGGGGTGGTTCTTTACCACTAGCACCACCTGGGAAACCCCCAAATAATCCATACACTTAGCAAATCACTTTGTCTGAAGACATTCTGAAATCAGAATGAACTGGTTAAATCTGACACATGCATTCATCAATGTCCAGGAGCACCCCCCCACCCACCCCAGGAAAGGAGAATGATCTTTAGGAAAACTCACCATGACACATTTACAAAATAAAAAATACGTATCTTAAACACATCCCAATGGGCCATCATTCTGAAGTGGTAAAAGGAGAGTTTCTTCAGACCCAGTCGACAGCCCCGCCAGCCAAAGCCCAGTGAGGGGAGGTTCTTCATCACCTGAGCCATCTGCTCTGTCTAAACCCTGGACTGTCGTGGCTGCTGCTCGCAGGTCAGCCATCTCCTCAGCTCTGCAGGGAGCTCCTCTGCCCCCCACCCCCGGGGAGAGCAAATAGCAAGAATCTGGCTGCCTTTCTGAAGCTAGGCTTGGAAAAAGCAATTAATTTGGTGCCTCTTAAATCTCCCTGCACTCCAGCAAGGAAGGTACTTATGGTTGTAGGACTCAGCCAGTGAGAGAAGAGAAGCCATCTCATACATCCCTGGTGGAAGGAGGAATCTATAAATCCATTAGCTCTGGCATCTGAGAAGATAAAGCAGTCTTTTAGAAAGCCGTGAGCATGTTTAAAGTCCACCTGAGAGTCGTGAGTGAAGGCAAGGCTGGCCCAGGAGCACGTGCCTATAGGAGAGGGGCCAACCCGTCCAAGCTCTGCCAGCTGCTGGAGACGTCTGTGTCCAGCAGCTTCACAAATGAGCCATCACTGCCTGTCCCCAAGGGCAGCCAAGCACACCTGCTTCACAGACGAAGGTGAAGACAGAGGTTGCCTCCCTACCCGAGAAGCTGCAGGACCAGGGGTTAAGCTCTTCACAGTGCTAACCAATGACAGTCCACATGTATGGAGACCAACTGTGAGTATGGAGAAGGAATGGCACCTCCATGCATGATCTCATCCAGCCCTCAGAACAATCCCATAAGGGAAGTCTGGTGTCATCTCTGGTTTACAGATAAGAAAACTGGGCACTCAGAGGGGTGCTAGCTTGCCTAATGTCACACAGACAATAAAGAAGTCTCCAGGGCCTGTCTGAATTGAGAAACTGTACCCTGAGTTACTATCTGGAAATGCCCAGGAAGAAACACCCATCTCCAGCCTCCCTTGTTAAGTCACTAAGTCATGTCTGACTGTTTGTGACCCCATGGACTGTAGTCTGCCAGGTTCCTCTGTCCATGGAATTTTCCAGGCAAGAATAATGGAGTGGGTTGCCGTTTCCTTCTCCAGGGGATCTTCCTGACCCAGGGATAGAACCCACATGTCCTGCACTGGCAGGCAGATTTTTCACCACTGAGCCACCAGGAAAGTCCCCTAACTCTTGCCCAGTTTCTGGGGTCTCAGTGCTGACCCCTTCTGTCGGAGAGTAGTAGCACAAGCATTCTGATCCTAGTTCTCAGGGTCCCCGAGATAAATATCCAGCGTCTTAAAGGCAAGACAAGCCCTGACCCAGGAGAATGCAGCAATCAGAAGTTCACACATTGGGCCACACATCCTTGGGTTAACTCCTTTCTGTGGTGCCTTGGGAAAGTCACTTAGCCTTTCTGAGCCTGTTTTCTCACCTGTAGAATGGACCTAATGATAACCTATACAACCCAATTTTGCTGGGAGGGTTACATGAAACAAAGAATGCCCAGACCTTGGCAGAGTGCCTGGCTTCAAGGAAGAGTTCATAGATGGTGAGATATTATCATCAACAGCATGATCAACACCCCAGAATTTCCACAGTCTGAGGACACCCTATGAAAGGATCTAATCACTCATACAATAAACACTGGCTAAGTGCCAGGCAGTGTGGCTGAGTCCTCTGGACACAGCAATGACTGAAGAAGATGCAGGCTCTGCCCTCACAAGTTTACCATCTAGTGGGGGTGACCCCACCCCAATAAAACACAAGCGTTTTTCCATTTTGTCTCCTAATCTGGTCACTCATGTACAATGGAGAAAATGGAGGTGACAGCAAAGTCACTGCCATCAAGGTCTCAAATGGCCAGGAAAACCAGCCCCACGTTTCCCCTTCTTCAATCTAAACCCCTAGATCGCCCAGGGGCCCCCGGAGCTTCACCTCTGTCCCACCCCAGCAAGCCATCCAGTCAACAATTCAGCCAACAAATAAACAAAAAGACTAATATCTGTGAAATACAGTGAATTCCCTTGAATCTGTAAGAAAAAAGGAATCTCTTTTTAAATGATAATAAGGTAAACTGGCAGTTTTAGGGGGTAGAAAATAACCAAAAAGGTAAGAAATTTATAAATCCTGGTCTCAGCAAGTTTGTGAGAAAAGAGACACTTCAAACACTGTTGGTAAGAGCAGAAATTGAAACAATTTTTGGAAGCCACTTTGACAGAGCTTATCAAAGAGAAATTGTACAAATCCTTTGATTTAGCAAAATAAGACACTGGATATCTATTCTATAGGAAAACTAAAAACAAGTGAACAAAACTATGCCTTCAATGCTCTTCATTAGAGCCTCATTTATAATAGCAGAAACAAAATTTAAAAACAGGCTAATATTTACCAACAGAGAACTGGTAAAATAAAGTTTAATGTGTTTATTCACACAATGCAACACTATGCAGCTGTTTTCAAAAATGCATCAAATTCTTGGAGAAAGAAGACTACCATACAATATATTGTTGGAAAAAGCAAATGGCAGAATAATATGGATGATACCAGCTTGTTTTTGTAATTGTGTGTTATGTTGGCACAGAAGAATGTCTAGAAGGACCATACAGAATTGTTAGAAATGGTTACTCTGACAAGTGGAAAATAGGGCAGCCATCTATGGTGTCACACAGTCAGACACGACTGAAGTGACTTAGCAGCAACAGCAGCAGGGATAACTTTTAGTTCTTACCTTCTACATTGCTGAATTTTTAAAAAATTACAAATTAATACGCAATCACAATTTTAAAAAATATCTTTAGTAAGTTTACTAAAAATTATTGAATTATACAGTTAAAATAGGTTAATTTTATGGTATATAAATCAGGGACTTCCCTGGTGGTCCAGCAGCTGAGACTCAATGCTCCCAACACAGGGGGCCCATGGGCTTCCCCGGTGGCTCAAATGGTCAAGAATCCGCCTGTAATGCAACAGACCAGGGTTCAATCCCTGGGCTGAGATCCCCTGGAGAAGGGAATGGCAACCCACGCCAGTATTCTTGCCTGGAGAATCCCATGGACAGAGGAGCCTAGCAAGCTACAGTCCATGGGGTCACAAAGAGTCGGACATGACTGAGCGATTCACACATACACAGGCTCGATCCCTTGTCAGGGAACTAGATCCCACATGCCACAACTAAAGATCCCGCAACAAAGATGCCACATGCCACAACTAAGACCCACCACAGCCAAATAAATAAATATTTTTTAAAAAAGAAATCACATATGTGTTCAACGTTCAATATTTACCAGTAATTATTATGTGCTAGACTCTATTCAAGGATTTGGGGGGAAGAATAATAAATAAGACAGAAGCAGTCCTGGCCCTCAGGAAGCTTGTGTTGTCACGGGAAACCTTTCACTGTATTAAAATTATCTTCTATTATATTGTTTTATTCTATGTGCAATCTTAGATACATAAGATATATATTGGGAAATAAATATGTATCTCTTAAGCACACGGCCATGCTTGGCATACTAGAACATAAGAAGACACAGAGGATAATAATCACATCTGACTCCTGAAAAGCAGGTCTCAATTCCCAAAGATTCCCTGACAACCCAGCAGGCATCCAGTAAGTAAGGCATCACCCCTGCTCACAATGTGGGGAGACAAACGCATCAAAGGTCATGCCACTGAGACGAGAAGAAAATCACATCCCAATTAGATGTCACCAGCACCTCCCAGTGAAATGCCAAGTGTGTGGCCCAGAGAACAAGCTTATCGTGGACACAAGGACCCCAGGAAACCTCAGGGGAGGCGGCTCAGGGGCTGAGAGGGGTCTGTCCCAAGGGCAATGAAAAAGGAACATCTGTCCTGAACCAAAATGCATGGAGAGCCTCACATTCAGACTTTTGATACCGGCTCCAAGTTCGACTATACGCAACCACCAAGATCAACAGACAGTGTTGAGAGAAAAAACGATATTTATTTCCTTAACCTGTGTCCTGTTGCCAGACCACACTCTGAACTGACTTCTCCTTAGGAACCATAAAATTATACTGTAAGGAGAACAGTTGATTGTGTGCATGTGTGAGTGTGCCAGGAGTTTAACTTAAAATACACCATAGTGTCTTTAATCCCATTTAAAAATTATTTCTTCTCCTTCCTTCCATCTCTCCTTCTTTCCTCCCTTTCTTCTTCTTCTTCATTAATTTACTAGAATCCTCCAAACCTAGACACAGCCCAGACACTTTTATTTGTGTGTTTGTTTTGCTCAGTCATGTCCGACTTTGTGAACCCATGGGCTGGCTGTAGCCTGCCAGGCTCCTTTGTCCATGGGAATTCCGAGGCTAGAATACTGGAGTGGGTTGCCATTTCCTCCTCCAGGGGATCTTTACCAAATTCTTTACCACAGAGCCACCTGGGAAGCTGGGCCCAGACACTGCCTGACCCCTGTGAGAAGCTCTAGACCTGAGTCAGCCCTGGAGAGGGGAGGACACACACTTAGGGACTTGGCTCCTCCCTGAGGAGCACTGGGGCCCCTTGAGGCATTTTTGCATCTTTGGAACTTCTAACCAAAACCAGAGGAGTCAGAGAAGGGGTAGATCCAGTGAGAAGCATCTGTTGCATTGTCTACATAGTCAGGTAATCAGCAAACTCATCCTGTGAACGGCCAGACAGGAAATGCTTCAGGCTCTGAACCTGATGGTGTATGTGTCCATCACTCAGCTCTACCTTGGACTTGACAGCACCCATACATGACATGCAGATGAATGGATTATGTGGTTGTGTTCTAATAAGACTTTATTTTTTAAAAAATGGTCTCAGATCAGATTTGATTCACATATCATAGTTTGCCAACCCTTGTGTTTAATGCTCAATTTAACCTTTTTAATGTGGTTTATTGAAAGAAACCTGGAGAAGGAAATGGCAACCCACTCCAGTACTCTTGCCTGGAAAATCCCATGGTCTGAGAAGCCTGGTAGGCTACAGACCATGGGGTCGCAAAGAGTCGGACACGACTGAGCGACTTCACTTCACTTCACTGAAAGAAAGCCTGTCTCTACCTGGCCTCTTAGAAACAGGAAGTAATAGTGCTAGTTTATTTACGCCCACCTGGGGGTCAGGCCATAACTATAAAGAGGTTGATAAAAAGGACAGGTAACACACATAGAAATGAGACTCTCCGGGATTCCCTGGCAGTCCAGTGGCTAAGACTGCACACTTTCACTGCTGAGAGGCCAGGTACGCTCGCTGGTTGGAGAACTAAAATCCCACAAGCCTCGCAGCAATGGCATAAAAAAAAAATATATAAAGAAATGAGACTCTGGATGATCTTAGTGGTAAGTTAAAGGCATCTTATATTAGTTTGATTAAAGGGTTACAGATTAATTCTCCCCTCCCCTTGATGTTCTTACTTGTTCTGTTTCATTGCATCTATGATGTCGTCAGTTTTAAAATGCAGTATTATTTTAGGAACCATCAAGAGAGACAAAGCACTGACAATTAGACTATGACATGTCCCTGTGATTTGAGACATATATATAAAAATGAAGGGGGGTGGCAGTGCATCCTAGAAGCACTGAAATATGGCACATTCTTCCTTGAATACAAATTTAGTGACCTAGGCTTACATCTTCTTTTTTAAACAGCTTTACTGAAATATATTAATAATTCATGCACCTTACAAGTCACCCCTCAGAGTGGAAGATTCAATGGCTTTTGGTATAGACACAGATTTATGCAACCATAATCACAGCTAATTTTAGGACGTATTCATTACCCCCAGAAGAAACTCCATACTCCTGAGCCGTCACTTTCCAATCGCCCCGTACCCCTAAGCCTTGTTGCTGTTGGTTGTTTTTAGTCACTCAGTCACATCTGACTCTCTGCAACCCCATGAACTGTAACCCACTGGGCGCCTCTGTTCAAGGGATTTTCCAGGCAAGAATATTGGAGTGGGTTGCCATTTCCTCTTTCAGGGAGTCTTCCCGATCCAGGGATCGAACTCGCATCTCCTGCACTGGCAGGTGAATCCTTCACCACTGAACCACGTGGGAAGCCCACACTTAGCCCTCAGCATCCACCGTCTCCTCTAGCTCCATTAACTGATGGATGAATCAATACAAGATGATGAAATACTATTCAACCTTGAAAAGAGATAAAACTCATACATGCTACAAAAGGATGAACCCTAAACACATAATGCTGAGTGAAGGAAGCCAGACGCGAAAGGCCACATGGCATGAGATTCTACCTGGATAAGATGTCCTGGAGAAGGCAACGGCAGGCCACTCCAGTGTTCCTGCCTGGAGAATCCCAGGGATGGAGGAGCCTGGTGGGCTGCCGTCTATGGGGTCGCACAGAGTCAGACACGACTGAAGTGACTTAGCAGCAGCAACATATAATTATATGTAATAATTATAATATATAATTATACATTCTACAATCATTCATTATAATATATAATCAATTTCTTTGGATCTTAAATGCTTTTCTGGCTTTTAAAAGCCTCCTGTTAAGAGGATGGAGAAGGAAATGGCACCCCACTCCAGTATTCTTGCCTGGAGTATCCCGTGGACGGAGGAGCCTGGTGGGCTGCTGTCCATGGGGTCACAGAGTCGGACATGACGGAAGTGACTTAGCACGTTAAGAGGAAAACGCTCGTGAATCAGTGACAACCTAAGTGTTGTCATGTGCGTGTTCGGTCATTCAGTCACGTCTGACTGTTTACAACCCCATGGACTGTAGCCCGCCAGACTCCTCTGTCCATGGGATTTCACAGGCAAGAATACCAGAGAGGATTGCCATTTCTTCCTCCAGGGGATATTCCCAACCCAGGGATCGAACCTGCATCTCCTGCATTGCAGGTGGATCCTTTACCACTAAGCCATCCAGGAAGCCCCAAGTGCTGCCATGTAATACCTAAAAGTGGCTCTGCTCAAAAGGAGCCAAGAAGAAAGGTGGAGATTTGCAGGAGTCAGACACAAGAAGAAGAAAGGAAATCCCAAAGACACCCTGCTCCCAAGTCCATTTGATAAAGGCTGACCCTGGTTTGGGGTTAATTCGAGTCTTTATTTTATATTCAGAGACCTAAAACCCCTGCCCTAGGACCTGACATCATGGGGGGAAAGTAAGAGTTCCCACCTGAAGGTTACAGGGGTGTTTTGATGGAAGGGAGGAATTTGTAGATCCCACTGGGGTAACAGGGTAGTACACGGAGTAGCCATGATTATAGCCTGAGGGTCAATGGCTCCTCCTTCCAGGTGGATGTCTCCTCAGTGACTCCCCAGAGGCCATCACCTGAACTGCTGAGAGCCTGTGATGGACTGCAGTCACAGCTCCAACTCTTCATCCTGTTCTGCAGCCATACCTTTTGGCCATGGCTTTGTAGCTTCTCTCACTAAAGAGGGTGAAGCTTATTTCTCCACCTTTGACTTGAGTTTGGCCAATGAAATGTCACCAAGGCTTGAAAAGAGTTAATGTGACTGGGCTCTGCTACTGCCATGAGAAGCACATGCCGGGGCTAGTCTACTAGCCCCAGAACAGCCAGGGGGACAGGCAAAGGTGTGGAACAGAACAAATCCCCAAGCCAAGCCCCATCTGGAAGACCTCACCCCTACTGGAACTTCACATGCAGGTGGGAGGAACTGGAATCAAGGCATGGCCTCTCTTTCTCTCTCTGGGGTCACATGGTCTCATCTCTATCTGGGTTTCACACCTCCCCATCTGATTCCTGGATGTAGGAATCTGATTGGCCCAGCTTGAATCTGATTGGCCCAGCTTGAATCTTGAGTCTTAGGCCAATCAGCTGAGGCCAGGGGGTGGGCCTAAGCAGCCAGCTGGCAGCTCAGCACAAGCCTGGGACCAGTTAGGACTAAGAGCCGGATGTTTCTATGTTACACCTGCCATGTGCAGATGTGGGGCTTGTTGGACCTGGGAAATTATGTTTGACTGAATTAAATAGCTTAGAAATTCAGAATCACATTTATTTAGATCCTGAACAGTATTACAAGAATCTGATTGGTATTCATCACCTTTATTTAAAAACTGGGGCTTCCCGGATAGCTCAGCTGGTAAAGAATCCACCTGCAGTGAATGGGACCCCAGTTCAATTCCTGGGTTGGGAAGATCTGCTGGAGGAAGGATAGGCTACCCACTCCAGTATTCTTGGGCTTCCCTTGTGGCTCAGCTGGTAAAGAATCCGCCTGCAGTATGGGAGACCTGGGTAAAACTAGCCTGGACACTTCAAAGTTATTAATGTCAACTGGTTTGACCAATAACCACTGTTTGAGCCTTACCATTAAATTTTATAACTAACAAAAATAAATAAATAGCCTAGTAAAAGCCCTGTGGTCTGGGTCTCTGGGCATTATCAATTCTTTGCCATCAGGACAGCTTTCTTTGAAGGCACTGTGTTAATTTGCTAGGGCTACCATAACAAAACATCACAGGCTTGGGGCTTAAATAACAGACATTTAGTTTCTCACAGTTCTGGAAGCTGGAAGTTCAAGATTAGGGTGTCAGCAGGCTTTTATGATAAGACCTCTCTCCTTGGCTTGCAGACAGCCACCTTCTCGCTGAGTCCTCACACCATCTCCCCTCTGCACGTGCCTCCCTGGTGCCCCTGTGTGTCCGTATTTCCTCTTCTTATGATGACACCAGTCAGATTGGGTTAGGGCCCACCCTAACAGCCTCGTTTTAACTTAACTACCTCATTAAAGGCCCTGTCCGCAGATACAGTCACACTTGGACCCTGGCTCAGGAGTTGGAGCTTCTACACATAAATTAGGGAGGTTGAGGGGGGAACACATTCAGCCCATCAGGCTCTAATTTAGCTGAGGAATCACTGGTCCTGGTGCCTGACTCCTAACCAACGTCGGGCTGCGTTTACCTACTTTCTGGTCCCCATTCAGGGCCTTCAGCTCTTCTGAAATCTCTCTCCCCAGCCCACAGGAGTCTCCTCATTCCTAGATACAACCACAGGCAGGAAGATGTAAACCCAGGGAAGGATGACGTCGTTCCTAAGCTTTACTTGCGAGCATTCCCAGTCACAGACCACAGCAGCTTAGGAGGAGTTTTAACTATGGATAAAGCTGCCAGTGTCTTTATGAGGGGTGCTAGGAAGGAAATTATCTTCTTGGATTTCATTTTGGTTTAATGAGTTTAGAGACTCTCGTTCTGCAAAGTAGGGCAGCTCACAGCTGAGACCAGGGATTTGGGTAGGGGGACGCAGCTCTGCTGTTTCCAAAGTTAGGAGGCTTGCGCCCCTGCATAGGGTGGGGAGGTGGGGGGCAGGGTGTCTGCCAATCAGGGTCCCAGAAACCAACTGAGAAGGCCGGGGTATTTCTGAGGGCTAAAATTAAGCAGTGACAGCTGCAACGTTAACATTCTCGTGTTTCAGAGCCAAGCAGTGTCAAGACTTGAATTAAACCAGTGAATGCTCTTTTAATTGGACCCAGCTTGAGATGATTCTGATCATTTCCTGGAACCAAAAGCTTATGTCCTATTTTAAACTCGGACTCTTAAGAGAGTGGTCTTCAAACTTCCTCCAACTTCAGGGTCCTTTGTAACCACCCAGGAAGCTGTGGGACATGCAGATTCCCCGTGGCCCCAGGCCCCACCCCACCCAGGCAGGCCCAGATTCTGCAGACTGGGGCAGGATCTCATTAGCACTAGAGCAGGGTCTCATCCCTAACTCCTAAAGGAAATCAGTACTGAATAGTCATTAGAAGAACTGATGCTGAAGCTGAAGCTCCAATACTTTGACCACTTGATGCGAAGAACTGACTCACTGGAAAAGACTCTGATGCTGGGAAAGATTGAGGGCAGAAGGAGAAGGGGACGACAGAGGATGAGATGGTTGGATGGCATCACCGACTCAATGGACATGAGTTTGAGCAAGCTCCAGGGGTTGGTGATGGACAGGGAACCCTGGCATGCTGCAGCCCATGGGGTCACAAACAGTCGGACACGCCTGAGTAACTGAACTGAACTGAGAGTATGTTGATGTAGAGGGTCCATAACCCAGACTTTCAGAATCTCAAGATGAAAACTTATTCAACAACTACTCAGAATCTGCCATCCCCAGTTCTTTCATAAGGAACAGTAAACGTTCTTCTCCTGGATCAGGTTCCCGTCCCCAGCATTTCCTATTCCCTGCCCTCCTTTGACTTTTCCCACAGTACTTAATCACTCTCCAACATATTTCAACAATCAAGGTCTCCCTGCTTCAGAATATCTGCTTCACAAGGCAGTGATTTTTTTGTATTTGTTCACGACGGAACCCTCAGTTCCTCACACGGTGCCTGGCACATGATACTCTCTTGACATTGCTAGATGAATGAATTAATTAATATCTGAGTCCATGCTGTGCTTTCTGCTGAGATATAATATTAATCATCTAGATGTCTGATATTAAAATGGAATTAGCAGATAGTGCCTAACAGGCAGAAAACTTTCTTGTATCAATATTTTCCTTCCCCCACCTGCTGCCAGACACCATCATCATCAAGGCTGTACAGTTCTGAATTAACAGACTGCTTCGAGACGTTTCTCTTTTTAATGGAGATGGATTGCCTTCGCTAAACAGACATGCCTACAGATGTCATCAGAGCCACAGCCCTCTGAAACCTGGCCAGGAAGAGTGAGGGCCGTCTGCCTTTCGTTTTCTGTGAGGTGTGGTCCAGAATTGGGGTGGAAGGCCTGCACATCAGGAGGTCTGCCTAGTCACGGCCAATTTCGAATGCCAGAGAAGAGGGAAAGTACTTATTGAACAAATACATGTAACAGAAACATTGTCCTTCTGAGTTCCTATAACTTCTCCCTATTCTCAACTGTGTGAGTGGGGCTCAAAGTGCTTGGAAGGGACTTGGAAAATTACTTTGTTATTGTCGGTGCTGATAAGACCTTTGTGTAAGCCTCTCTAAGTCTGTCTGGTGGGAGAATGACCTGACTCCCGTTGTCTATGCCAAGGCTTATAAATTTTGAGACTCTGCTAGTCACATTCTCCCTCTCTGAATTTAAAATATCCCAGGACCCAGGGGGCCCAGTGCCAGAAGCAGAGTGAGCCCTAGAAAATAAAAAAAGGTTGAAAAGGGGTTCAGAGATGCTATCAGAGTAACTAAAATAAAAGATACTGACAGGGGCTTCCCTGGTGGTCAGTGGTGGGGAGTCCGCCTGCCAATGCTGGAGACACAAGTTTGATCCCTGGTCCAGGAAGATCTAACATAACATGGAGTAACTAAGCCCGTGTGCCACAACCATTGAGCCTGTGCTTTAGAGCCCGGGAACGGCAACTATTGAGCTCACACACCCTGGAGCCCATGCTCTGCAACAAGAGAAGCCACTGCAATGAGAAGCCCACACACCACAAGAAAAAGTAACCTCCCCTCCTTGCAACCAGAGAAAGCCTGCACAGAAGACACAGCACAGCCAAAAATAAATTTAATTAAATTATTTTAAAAATAAATAAATACGAAGTGTTGACAAAGATGCAAAACAGCTGGAACTCTTGTACATTGCTGATGGGGATGTAAACCAATACAGCCCCTCTGGAAAACAGTTTGGCATCTCTTATAAAGTTAAATAGGCACTTACAATGGGACCTAGCAATTCCACTCATAGGCATTACCCTAGGGAAATGAAAACTTATGTTTATATAGGAACCTGAACATGAATGTTTTAAAACAGCTTTATGCACAATCGCTGAAGATTAGAAAAAACCCAAATGAGTTTCATCAGGTGAATGGATTAAACTATGGTACATCTATCCATGAACACAACACAGCAATAAGAAGGAATTATGGATACATTCAACAACGCAAATGCATCCCAAAGGTGTTATGCTTATGAAAGAAGGTAGTCTGAAAAGGTTTACATATTATATGATTTCATTCTCAAAAAGTCAAAACTACAGGGACAGAAAGATTGGTGGTTGTCAGAGGTCAGGGCTGTGGGGGAGCATGTGGCTAAAAAGGGGCAGCCCTAGGAAGTCTGGGGCGTGATGGAACTGCCCTGCGTCCCGACTGAGGTGGTGGATACATGAAGCTGTGCGTGCATTAAATTATATAGAATGATACACCCTCCCCCCAAAAGTAAATTTTACTGTGCACTAATTTTAAAACGAAATAAAAGTGAATGTGGTAGAAAATTTACTGGATTGGACTAAATTTAGTTTTCACACAACTGTGCAAGAATAGGAGCTTGTCAAATAAAAGCGAATACAGATACATAGAATCAAGTGAGTCTCATGTTCCCACGTGTCAGAGCCATGACTGCAAATCATACCTTTTGTAAGCAGTTGGGAAAGGGGTGGGGGGAGGATATCGAGCTCCTGCCACTGGTCCAGGACCCGGGCGCTGAACAGAAAGACTCTGCGCTCAGCAAAGAGACTCGACAAGAAAGGGGGCACGTGCGTGCAAATCTGCCAGGGCTCCATGACCCACTCCTTGTCATGGCAAAGGGACTTGCGTAACAGTGAAACTATGAGCCATGCTGTGTAGGACCACCCAAAATGGACAGGTCACACGGGAGAGTTCTGACAAAACGTGGTCCACTGGAGGAGAGGACAGCAAACCACTCCAGCATTCTTGCTGCGAGAACCCCATGAACAGTACGCAAAGGCAAAAGGCTATGACACCAGAAGATGAGCCCCCCCCCCCAGGCTGGAAGGCGTCCACTATGCTCCTGGGGAAGAGTGGAGAAACAGCTCCAGAAAGAATGCCACACCCAAGACAGGGCACATAGGAAAGCACTTCAAAAATGTGATGTGATGGGATCCACAAACATAACACAGTATCCATCAGCATCAAGATCCAAATGCTGGGAAAGACTGAAGGCAAGAGAAGGGGACGACAGAGGACAAAATGGGTGGATGGCATCACTGACTCAATGGACATGAAAGTGAAAGTGAAGTCGCTCAGCTGTGTCTGACTTTGCCACCCCATGGACTGTAGTCTACCAGGCTTCTCCATCCATGGGATTTTCCAGGCAAGAGTACTGGAGTGGGGTGCCATTTCCTTCTCCAGGGGATCTTCCCAACCCAGGGATCAAACCTGGGTCTCCCGCATTGCAGGCAGACGCTTTACCCTCTGAGCCACCAGGGAAGCCCTCGATGGACATGAGTTTGAGCAAACGCTGGGAGGTGGTGGAGGCGACGGAAGCCTGGAGGGCTGCAGTTCGTGGGGTCACCAAGAGTCAGACATGACTCAGTGACTGAACGACATCAGCATCGCAAGACTCAGTGCCCAATGAAGGGGTTCGGACTAAACCAAACCAGAGCTCGCACACCATCCTATCTGGCGCCTTCCACTCACTTGTTCCTAGTCTGTGGGGACCCCGGTGATAGCAGGTCTTCACAGCGCCATCGGCGAGGCTGCGCGTGAGTGGCTCAGGCAGGATGAAGGTCTGCTGAAATGCTGAAGCTCATCAGCTGGCTTCTGAAGCCCCGGTTGGCTTATTAACATACAAATAACTGAATTTTACTTTTCAGGGCTTCCAGCACAGCCATACTAATGAAGCTATGGCTTTAAAAGTCCATCTCCTCTGAAATATCTAATTAATCTGATGCTCACAAAGGTGCACAGAACAATGCATCTGCCGAGCCCGGTGGGGCGGAGAGAACGAGGCAAGGCTGCTGACGCGGGGACAGATGTTTCGGAGGCCAGGGGACCCCACGATTAATGTGAGTGAGGCGGGAGGGAAGGGCCGGTGCAACAGTGTTTTTCGAACTGCAGGCCGTGACCATTCACAGATCATGAAATCAATTCAGTGGGTCACGACCACCAGCTCTTATTAATTAAATGGAAAAATAGGAAGGGGGTGAGAAAGGAATGGAAGAATGTGAATTAGGTGTAGTAAAGGTAAGCACTGTGTGAAATCACACTCTATATACACCTATACAAACGTGGACTGGCTTCCCAGGTGGCTCAGTGGGTAAAAAATTTGTCTGCAATGCAGGAGATGTATCCCTGGGTCAAGAAGATCCCCTGGAGGAGGGCATGACAACCCACTCCAGTATTCTTCCCTGGAGAATCCCATGGACAGAGGAGCCTTGCGGGCTACAGTCCACGGGGTTACAAAGAGTCAGACACAACTAAGCAACTCAGCATTCAGACACACATACATGGACTGAGTGACCAAGAAAATGCATTTCTTATAATTCACACACACACACACGTGCGCATATATAGCAGTTGGTCATATGCCAAATTTGCTCCAAGTGTTTCAAGAACATTAAACCATTTCATCCCTATAAGGTGGATATTCCTATTACATTTCTTTTTTTTTTTTTCTTTTTTTTTTCTAATTTTATTTTTAAACTTTACATAATTGTATTAGTTATGCCAAATATCAAAATGAATCCGCCACAGGTATACATGTGTTCCCCATCCTGAACCCTCCTCCCTCCTCCCTCCCCATACCATCCCTCTGGGCCGTCCCAGTGCACCAGCCCCAAGCATCCAGCATCGTGCATCGAACCTGGACTGGCAACTCGTTTCCTACATGATATTTTACATGTTTCATTGCCATTCTCCCAAATCTTCCCACCCTCTCCCTCTCCCACAGAGTCCATAAGACTGTTCTATACATCAGTGTCTCTTTTGCTGTCTCGTACACTGGGTTATTGTTACCATCTTTCTAAATTCCATATATATGCGTTAGTATACTGTGTTTATGTTTTTCCTTCTGGCTTACTTCACTCTGTATAATAGGCTCCAGTTTCATCCACCTCATTAGAACTGATTCAAATGTATTCTTTTTAATGGCTGAGTAATACTCCATTGTGTATATGTACCACAGCTTTCTTATCCATTCATCTGCTGATGGACATCTAGGTTGCTTCCATGTCCTGGCTATTATAAACAGTACTGCGATGAACATTGGGGTACACGTGTCTCTTTCCCTTCTGGTTTCCTCAGTGTGTATGCCCAGCAGTGGGATTGCTGGATCATAAGGCAGTTCTATTTCCAGTTTTTTAAGGAATCTCCACACTGTTCTCCATAGTGGCTGTACTAGTTTGCATTCCCACCAACAGTGTAAGAGGGTTCCCTTTTCTCCACACCCTCTCCAGCATTTATTATTTGTAGACTTTTGGATTGCAGCCATTCTGACTGGTGTGAAATGGTACCTCATAGTGGTTTTGATTTGCATTTCTCTGATAATGAGTGATGTTGAGCATCTTTTCATGTGTTTTTTAGCCATCTGTATGTCTTCTTTGGAGAAATGTCTATTTAGTTCTTTGGCCCATTTTTTGATTGGGTCGTTTATTTTTCTGGAGTTGAGCTGTAGGAGTTGCTTGTATATTTTTGAGATTAGTTGTTTGTCGGTTGCTTCATTTGCTATTATTTTCTCCCATTCTGAAGGCTGTCTTTTCACCTTGCTAATAGTTTCCTTTGATGTGCAGAAGCTTTTAAGGTTAATTAGGTCCCATTTGTTTATTTTTGCTTTTATTTCCAATATTCTGGGAGGTGGGTCATAGAGGATCCTGCTGTGATGTATGTCAGAGAGTGTTTTGCCTATGTTCTCCTCTAGGAGTTTTATAGTTTCTGGTCTTACGTTTAGATCTTTAATCCATTTTGAGTTTATTTTTGTGTATGGTGTTAGAAAGTGGTCCAGTTTCATTCTTTTACAAGTGGTTGACCAGATTTCCCAGCACCACTTGTTAAAGAGATTGTCTTTAATCCATTGTGTATTCTTGCCTCCTTTGTCAAAGATAAGGTGTCCATATGTGCGTGGATTTATCTCTGGGCTTTCTATTTTATTCCATTGATCAATATTTCTGTCTTTGTGCCAGTACCATACTGTCTTGATAACTGTGGCTTTATAGTAGAGCCTGAAGTCAGGTAGGTTGATTCCTCCAGTTCCATTCTTCTTTCTCAAGATTGCTTTGGCTATTCGAGGTTTTTTGTATTTCCATACAAATTGTGAAATTATTTGTTCTAGCTCTGTGAAGAATACTGTTGGTAGCTTGATAGGGATTGCGTTGAATCTATAAATTGCTTTGGGTAGTATACTCATTTTCACTATATTGATTCTTCCAATCCATGAACATGGTATATTTCTCCATCTATTAGTGTCCTCTTTGATTTCTTTCACCAGTGTTTTATAGTTTTCTATATATAGGTCTTTAGTTTCTTTAGGTAGATATATTCCTAAGTATTTTATTCTTTCCGTTGCAATGGTGAATGGAATTGTTTCCTTAATTTCTCTTTCTGTTTTCTCATTATTAGTGTATAGGAATGCAAGGGATTTCTGTGTGTTGATTTTATATCCTGCAACTTTACTATAGTCATTGATTATTTCTAGTAATTTTCTGGTGGAATCTTTAGGGTTTTCTATGTAGAGGATCATGTCATCTGCAAATAGTGAGAGTTTTACTTCTTCTTTTCCAATTTGGATTCCTTTTATTTCTTTTTCTGCTCTGATTGCTGTGGCCAAAACTTCCAAAACTATGTTGAATAGTAATGGTGAAAGTGGGCACCCTTGTCTTGTTCCTGACTTTAGAGGAAATGCTTTCAATTTTTCACCATTGAGGATAATGTTTGCTGTGGGTTTGTCATATATAGCTTTTATTATGTTGAGGTATGTTCCTTCTATTCCTGCTTTCTGGAGAGTTTTATCATAAATGGATGTTGAATTTTGTCAAAGGCTTTCTCTGCATCTATTGAGATAATCATATGGTTTTTATTTTTCAATTTGTTAATGTGGTGTATTACATTGATTGATTTGCGGATATTGAAGAATCCTTGCATCCCTGGGATAAAGCCCACTTGATCATGGTGTATGATCTTTTAATGTGTTGTTGGATTCTGATTGCTAGAATTTTGTTAAGGATTTTTGCATCTATGTTCATCAGTGATATTGGCCTGTAGTTTTTTTTTTGTGGGATCTTTGTCAGGTTTTGGTATTAGGGTGATGGTGGCCTCATAGAATGAGTTTGGAAGTTTACCTTCCTCTGCAATTTTCTGGAAGAGTTTGAGCAGGATAGGTGTTAGCTCTTCTCTAAATTTTTGGCAGAATTCAGCTGTGAAGCCGTCTGGACCGGGGCTTTTGTTTGCTGGAAGATTTTTGATTACAGTTTCAATTTCCATGCTTGTGATGGGTCTGTTAAGATTTTCTATTTCTTCCTGGTCCAGTTTTGGAAAGTTGTACTTTTCTAAGAATTTGTCCATTTCTTCCACGTTGTCCATTTTATTGGCATATAATTGTTGATAGTAGTCTCTTATGATCCTTTGTATTTGTGTTGTCTGTTGTGATCTCTCCATTTTCATTTCTAATTTTGTTGATTTGATTTTTCTCCCTTTGTTTCTTGATGAGTCTGGCTAATGGTTTGTCAATTTTATTTATCCTTTCAAAGAACCAGCTTTTGGTTTTGTTGACTTTTGCTATGGTCTCTTTTGTTTCTTTTGCATTTATTTCTGCTCTAATTTTTAAGATTTCTTTCCTTCTACTAACCCTGGGGTTCTTCATTTCTTCCTTTTCTAGTTGCTTTAGGTGTAGAGTTAGGTTATTTATTTGACTTTTTCTTGTTTCTTGAGGTGTGCCTGTATTGCTATGAACTTTCCCTTAGGACTGCTTTTACCGTGTCCCACACGTTTTGGGTTGTTGTGTTTTCATTTTCATTCGTTTCTATGCAAATTTTGATTTCTTTTTGATTTCTTCTGTGATTTGTTGGTTATTCAGCAGTGTGTTGTTCAGCCTCCATATGTTGGAATTTTTAATAGTTTTTCTCCTGTAATTGAGATCTAATCTTACTGCATTGTGGTCAGAAAAATGCTTGGAATGATTTCTATTTTTTTGAATTTACCAAGGCTAGCTTTATGGCCCAGGATGTGATCTATCCTGGAGAAGGTTCCATGTGCACTTGAGAAAAAGGTGAAATTCATTGTTTTGGGATGAAATGTCCTATAGATATCAATTAGGTCTAACTGGTCTATTGTATCGTTTAAAGTTTGTGTTTCCTTGTTAATTTTCTGTTTAGTTGATCTATCCATAGGTGTAAGTGGGGTATTAAAGTCTCCCACTATTATTGTTATTGTTAATTTCTCCTTTCATACTTGTTAGCATTTGTCTTACGTACTGTGGTGCTCCCGTGTTGGGTGCATATATATTTATAATTGTTATATCTTCTTCTTGGATTGACCCTTTGATCATTATGTAGTGACCTTCTTTGTCTCTTTTCACAGCCTTTGTTTTAAAGTCTATTTTATCTGATATGAGTATTGCTACTCCTGCTTTCTTTTGGTCCCTATTTGCATGGAAAATCTTTTTCCAGCCCTTCACTTTCAGTCTGTATGTGTCCCCTGTTTTTTGAGGTGGGTCTCTTGTAGACAACATATGTAGGGGTCTTGTTTTTGTATCCATTCAGCCAGTCTTTGTCTTTTGGTTGGGGCATTCAACCCATTTACGTTTAAGGTAATTACTGATAAGTATGATCCGTTGCCATTTACTTTATTGTTTTGGGTTGAGTTTATACACCGTTTTGTGTTTCCTGTCTAGAGAATATCCTTTAGTATTTGTTGGAGAGCTGGTTTGGTGGTGCAGAATTCTCTCAGCTTTTGCTTGTCTGAAAAGCTTTTGATTTCTCCTTCATACTTGAATGAGATCCTTGCTGGGTACAATAATCTGGGCTGTAGGTTATTTTCTTTCATCATTTTAAGTATGTCTTGCCATTCCCTCCTGGCTTGAAGAGTTTCTATTGAAAGATCAGCTGTTATCCTTATGGGAATTCCCTTGTGTGTTATTTGTTGTTTTTCCTTGCTGCTTTTAATATTTGTTCTTTGTGTTTGATCTTTGTTAATTTGATTAATATGTGTCTTGGGGTGTTTCTCCTTGGGTTTATCCTGTTTGGGACTCTCTGGGTTTCTTGGACTTGGGTGATTATTTCCTTCCCCATTTTAGGAAGTTTCCCACTATTATCTCCTCAAGTATTTTCTCATGGTCTTTCTTTTTGTCTTCTTCTTCTGGAACCCTATGATTCAATGTTGTAGCGTTTAATATTGTCCTGGAGGTCTCTGAGATTGTCCTCATTTCTTTTAATTCGTTTTTTTTTTATCCTCTCTGATTCATTTATTTCTACCATTCTATCTTCTAATTCACTAATCCTGTCTTCTGCCTCTGTTATTCTACTATTTGTTGCCTCCAGAGTGTTTTTAATTTCATTTATTGCATTATTCATTATATATTGACTCTTTTTATTTCTTCTAGGTCCTTGTTAAACCTTTCTTGCATCTTCTCAATCCTTGTCTCCAGGCTATTTATCTGTGATTCCATTTTAGTTTCAAGATTTTGGATCAATTTCACTATCATTATTCGAATTCTTTATCAGGTAGATTCCCTATCTCTTCCTCTTTTGTTTGGTTTGGTGGGCATTTATCCTGTTCCTTTATCTGCTGAGTATTCCTCTGTCTCTTCATCTTGTTTAAATTGCTGAGTTTGGGGTGTCCTTTCTGTATTCTGGCAGTTTGTGGAGTTCTCTTTATTGTGGCATTTTCCTCACTGTGTGTGGGTTTGTACAGGTGGCTTGTCAAGGTTTCCTGGTTAGGGAAGCTTGTGTCGGTGTTCTGGTGGGTGGAGCTGTATTTCTTCTCTCTGGAGTGCAATGAAATGTCCAGTAATGAGTTATGAGATGTCTATAGTTTTGGGGTGACTTTGGGCAGCCTGTATCTTGAAGCTCAGGGCTGTGTTCCTTTGTTGCTGGAGAATTTGCTTGGTATGTCTTGCCCTGGAACTTATTGGCCCTTGTGTGGTGCTTGGTTTCAGTGTCGGTATGGAGGCATTTGATGAGCTCCTGTCAATTAATGTTCCTTGGAGTCAGGAGTTCCCTGGAGTCAGGGTTTGGACTTAAGTCTCCTGCTTCCAGTTATCGGTCTTATTTTTACAGTAGTTTCAAAACTTCTCCTTCTATACAGCACCATTGATAAAACATCTACATTAAAGATGAAAAGTTTCTCTACAGTGAGGGTCACTCAGAGAGGTTCACAGGGTTACATGGAGAAGAGAAGAGGGAGGAGGCAGTTAGAGGTGACCCAAATGAGATGAGGTGAATCAATAGTGGAGAGAGTGGGCTAGCCAGTAGTCACTTCCTTATGTGCACTCCACAACTGGACCACTCCGAGATGTTCACGGGGTTATACAGAGAAGAGAAGGAGGAGGAAGGTAACAGAGGTGGCCAGAAGGATAAAAGGGGGGAATGAAAAGGAGGGAGACAGATCCAGCCAGTAATCAGTTCCCTAAGTGTTCTCCACCGTCTGGAACACACAGAAATTCACAGAGTTGGGTAGAGTAGAGAGGGGTTAGGGAGGAGACACAGGCGACCTGGTGGAGAAAAAGGAGAGTCCAAAGGGAGAGAGAGCAGTCAAGCCAGTAATCTCACTCCTAGTGAAAAATGGGTCCTGAAGATTGGGTCCTAAAGGTACAAAATTGAAACTAATGGAAAGTTAAAAATCTAGAGTAGAGTTTGGAATTTCAAAAATACGATGTTAAAGAAAAGAAGAAGGAAAAGAAAGAGAGAAAAACGAACAAACAAAAAAACAAACAAGGTCGTAAAAATTATAAAGAAAGTACAACAAAATTGATAACTAATACCAGAAAGCAAAATTAAAAAAATCTAGAGTAGAGTTTGGAATTTCAAAAATACAATGTTAAAAAAAAAAGAAGAAGAAGAAAAATAAAGAGAGAAAACAAACAAACAAATACGAACAATGTCACAAAATTATAAAGAAAATACAGGTACAAAATTGATATCAAATACCACAAAGCATAAATTAAAAATCTAGAGTAAAGTTTGGAATTTCAGATATACAATGTTATATAAAAGAAGAAGAGAAAGAAACAGAGAAGAAGAAAAAAAAAGTCACAGAAATTATATAAAAAAACTATAGGTACAAAATTGATAACATATACCAAAAAGCCAAAATTAAAAATCTAGAGTAGAGTTTGGAATTTCAAAAATACAATGTTAAAGAAAAGAAGAAAAAAAAAAACAAAAAAAACCAACCAAAAAAAAAAAAAAGGTCAAAAAATTATAAAATATATATATATGAAGTTTGCTGAACAAGAAAAAAAAGGGTTTTTTTTTTTTCAAAGTAATAGGTTATAAAAGTGAAAATTAAAGGAACAATAGAGGACTTAAAAAATTTTTTTTAATTAAAAAAAAGAAAGAATGATCGTAAAAATAATAAAAATATATCTAGGACTTTTTTTGGTTTTTTTGTGGGTGTTGTGGGTTCAGTTCATTTTTGGCTAGTTCCTTGGTCAGATTTATATTTCTCAAGATCTATAGGCTCCTTCCTATGTAGTCCGTAGTAACCACAGGGTTTTGATCTATTGCCTGTAGCTTCCAAGGCGTTTCCCTCTGTTATATCTTCTTCTGTTTGCTAGTCTCTTCAGTATCTGGTTTCCGCCCTGACACAAAGGGCACGGTGGAGGACACTTTTTTTTTTTTTTTTTTTAGGCTTACTTGTTCAGTCGCTGTGTGGAAGGGAGGGAGGGATGCTGCAAACAAATAACACTGGCGTGGGCTGCGCAGTGCCTCAGCCACCCTGGGTCTGCCCCATTCACGGCGCGCGTAGCCTCCCTGTCCACACTGCTCGGACTCTAGGTTGTTCCGCCGGGAACAATCCGAGGCTGGCCCTGAGCTGCATGCACCTCCCAGGTCCAAGCCGCTCAGGTTCAGGCACTCGGGTAGTCCTCAGAGGCGCAGACTCAGTTGGGCCTGCGTTTTGTGCTCTTCCCAGGTCTGAGCAGCTCAGGTGATGAGGTGTTTGGCGAGCGCCAATGCTGCGACTTATCGCCTCCCCGCCACTCGGTTATCTGCGTGTAAAACCGGCGCACCTTCTCAGGCAGATGTTGACCGTCCAGACCCCCAAGAAGTTTTAGTTAGCAAAGAAGCCTGCTTACAGTTTTATTGATAATGTCTCTCTGGGGCTGCGCTTGCCCCCTTCCGGCTCTGGCTGCCTGTCACCGGAGGGGGAAGGTCTGCAGCCGGCTATCTCTGTTCAGTCCTTTGTTCCGTGCACGGGCCTGGCGGTCTTAGGTTAGGGCTGGCTTTTCGCGTGGTAGATATCCCACAGTCTGGTTTGCTAGCCCAAATTATTTCGCTCAGATAGCGCTCAGGATATTCAGGCCAGATTCTTACTCTCAGCGATGCAGCCCATGCCCCGCCTCCCTGCCCAGCCCCGGCTTGCTAATGGCGGATGCAGGCGTCTGCGCTGCTTCTCCGCTGGGGGAGTTACCGTAGGGCTCGCAATCTGTGAGTTTTAATTGTTTATTTATTTTTTCTCCCTGTTATGTTGCCCTCTGTGCTTCCAAAGCTCGGCACAGATTCGGCAGTGAGAAGGTTTCCTGGTGTTTGGAAACTTCTCTCTTTTTAAGATTCCCTTCCCAGGACGGAACTCCGTCCCTCCCTCTTTTGTCTCTTTTTTCTTTGTTTTTAATATTTTTTCCTACCTCCTTTCTAAGAGTTGGGTTGCTTTTCTGGGTGCCTGATGTCCTCTGCCGGCATTCAGAAGTTGTTTTGTGGAATTTACTCGACGTTTAAATGCTCTTTTGATGAATTTGTGGGGGAGAAAGTGTTCTCCCCGTCCTACTCCTCCGCCATCTTGGCTCCTCCCCCGGATATTCCTATTACATTTCATGGTTCAGGAAACTGAGGCACAGAGAGGTAGAATGACATGCCCAAGGACACCCAGCTAGCGGATGGGGATTCAAGTCCATCTGACTTCAGAGCTTACAATCTTCAACAAAACTCCAGGTCCCCAAGGACACAGTTCAGGAGAGAGGGCCACCTACGCACACTGGAGTAATGATAGCTAGCAACAATCGCTACCATGGGAATGTGATTCCTACTCTGGCTGTTCTCCATGCATTGCCACATCTAACCCACAAACTAAATAAAATGAGGAAGGCGCTATTGTTACCCTCATTTTTCAGAGCACAAATGGAGGGTCAGAGGGGAAAACGAAATGATTCACCCAAGGCCACAGAGCTAATAAGTGAAAGAATCGGAGGAGGATCTGAGCTGATCCTCGAAGGATGGGGTAGATCTAGACACTCAAGTGTCCCCGCTGCACATAAGCTCTGAGAAAACAAAAACTCCTGAGCAGAGCTTTTCTGACGTGCTGCAAGCCTCTCTGCTCGAAAGGGACAGCTCAGTTCAAGCTGCCTTGGAGACTGGCCTCACTAGGGGAGTGAAGGATGCCTCCCAAGACAGGAGCGATGCCGTGGAGAGAAACAGCTAGACGCTGAAGTGAGCTGCCACCACTCACACGTCCCAGGGAGCCCAGCCCAGCACCAGATTGAAGGCTCACCTACCCCTAGCCCCCAAGTGTGCATGCGCACACACACGTGGAAGCTCGTCCAGCTCTGCCGTCCCCAGCAGCAGTGCACACTCGGTTGAGTCACGGTTGTACCTGATAGGAGATCTGAGAGACGCTTTCCACCATCTACCCTTTTGGAGCTTTTTCTACTGCTTCTAGTTATGTTTCTAATTTGTTTTTTTTCCTCAGAAGCTCCCAGAGCGGGGGCGGGGGGGGGGGGGCGGGTGGGAAACACCAAAATGCTCTTGGTTAAGGGTAAAACCAGATCAGGAAATTTTAGTGAAGAGCCTGAGCTTCAGAATCAGACGTGCCACGGTTCAGGCCCTACTTATGCTCTGGGGCTCGGGGTGATATGCCTCACCTTTCTAAGCCTCAGTGTCTTCCTCTGTAAAATGGGAATAACCCAGGACCCATAGCAGATGGCAGATATGGTGGCGAAGCCAGAGAAAGCCTACGAAGGGCTTAGAAGGGTGGCTGGACACAGGACGCTCCGTGGGTTTTGATCCGTGGTTAGCATCCACATCAGGAAGCTTAACCAGGTGTGAGGTCCCTGCTGCCTTCTGCAGAGGTCACCCTGGGGGAAGTCAGGCCCAGAACCTTCGTCCGACTCTGGTCATTGCACAGAGCAGCACATTGTGCAGATTCCCTTCTGTTGCCAGTGATCCAGGTTCCCACTCACCCAAATCACCACCGGGAGTCCCAGGTGTGGCTGGAGGACCGGCTGTGGTAACTTCTGTTATCTGTTGCAGATTAATGAACCACCCCAGAACCTAGCAGCTTAAAGGAAAAGACGATCTCTGATTTCTCACTACTTTAATCCAGTGATTATCAACCAGTGTTTTTGGGCTTCCCTGGTGGCTCAGACAGTAAAGAATCTGCCTGCAGTGTGGGAGGCCAGGGTTCAATGTCTGGGTTGGGAAAATCCCCTGGAGAAGAGAATGGCTACCCACTCCAGTATTCTTGCCTGGAGAATTCCATGGACAGAGAAGCCTGGCGGGCTACAGTCCATGGGGTTGCAAAGAATTAGACACGACTGAGCAACTGACACTTTCACTTTTTAATTAACCCATGGCAAGTTTGCCCCCACCTTTCCGGGTCCTGGGACTTCGGCAGTGTCTGGAGGCACTTTTGGCTGGGGGTTGTTAGGGACATGGTAGGGGCCAGGAGTGCCGCTCAACATTCTGTAATGCACAGGACAGGCCCCATGATGAGGATGATGTGACCCCAAATATGGAGCAACTATGTCCAGTCAAAATGCGTCCAGTCCCCAGTGACTAGACACAAACAAGTACAGTTTCTCTGTGACCCAAGACACAGGATCAGCATCTGAGAATCAAAACCCCTGGCCACAGACAGAAGGCTCCTGGAGCCACAGTGATGAACCAGAGACAGAGCACCCCCTGAAGCAGCGCCAGGGAGGACAGTGTAACAGGGGGCTCAGCTGTACATTCACACCCCAGAGCCCCAGAGCCCTGTCATGCCCAGAGCTTCCTGGTGACTCCCTGGAGTCCCCATCCTGCTCTATCCAACGCTTGGGGCATCAGGCTGTGGCCCCAATATGGACAGACTCCAGGCCACTTCCTGGCAGTCACACAAAAAGAGCCATGACCATACCTGCCCAGAAACATCATTCCTGCGTCCTCTCTAGATAGAGTCAGAGCTAAGGCATGTTGGGGCACCTCCTCTCTCTCTCAAGACACATTTCACAGGCGCTCCAACAAAAAGTATGGCAGACTTGGTGTCTGTGAGACGTGATGAGTTTTATGGAGACTCTCGAGCCCCATAAAAGACTTCCAAGAAAAATAAAGGAGTCTTTGGAGGGCCTTGTGCTTGGACCTATTGCTTTCTATTCTGGGCTTTCTGTAAACTCCAGCAAAGCACTGAACTTGCTCAGCATAATCGCTCCTGCTCTGAATAGATACTGGTCGCTCCCTACCCACCGATGCATTTTCCACTCCATGCCTTTGCCTGAATGTCACGCCCACTCACATGTAGGGGTTTCCCAGGTGGTGCCAGTGGTAAAGAACCCTCCTGTCAATGCAGGAGACATGGGTTCGATCCCTGGGTCAGGAAGATCCCCTGGAGAAGGGAACGGCAACCCACTCCAGTATTCTTGCCTGAAGAACCCCCAACAGAGGAGCCTGACAGTCCTTGGGGTTGCAAAAGAGTCAGACAGGACTGAGTGACTAAATAACAGCAACTCAGTTCAGGCACCATCTCCACCAGATCCTTCTCAGAACCTCTAGAATTGACTTTCCCCTGTCCCCCCAGAAGCTCTGTGCACACCTGTGCTCACCAAGCCTCACTTCCTTTTCCTCTTGGGCACAAAATTCAGTTTCCTGTTGACAACCACCCCGGGGCCACTCTTAGTTCCACTAAGGCACTCACATTCCTTGCCACGTGACCAACCACCAGCAACAGGGGGTCCAGTCTTTCTCATGCTTCAAGTCTCTGATGTGTCCATCTGCAACCAGAGAAAACTTTCTGCTTTTAAAGCATTCACATAGATCAGGCCCACCTAGATAATCTCCCTGCTGCTGCTACTGCTGCTGCTAAGTCGCTTCAGTCGTGTTCGACTCTGTGCGACCCCACAGACGGCAGCCCACCAGGCTCCCCCGTCCCTGGGATTCCTCAGGCAAGAACACTGGAGTGGGTTGCCATTTCCTTCTCCAATGCACGAAAGTGAAAAGTGAAAGGGAAGTCGCTCAGTCATGTCCGACTCTTAGCGACCCCATGGACTGCAGCCTTCCAGGCTCCTCCGTCCATGGGATTTTCCAGGCAAGAATACTGGAGTGGGGTGCCATTGCCTTCTCCGAGATAATCTCCCTACTTAAGGGTAACTGATTTGGGATCTTAATCTGCAAAATCCCTTTACTGAAGTAGCTGATTGGTGTGTGAATGACCAGGAGAAGGGGCATGGACAGACATCAGGGGCAGGAATCTTCAGGAACCATCTCAGAATTCTCTCCACCACAGTGAGGAGTCTCAGTCTCCCTTTTGGCTTTAAGTCAACACAAATTCCAACTAAGTAATTCCAACCCCAATTCACAGAGTAAAGATATCAGGAAGGATTCGTTTACCCCAGTGGGAAAATCTGAGGCCCAATTCAGGAGCGCTGGCCAGATTTAATAACAGTAGGTAGAAATAACCTAGTTAAAGGGCCTTAGCTGAAATCTAGACCTATGCAGATCCACATTAATTTCCCAAAATGTGACTCTGCTCTTTTATATCAGGGTTGAAGGCCCAGGACTGCCTTCACAGACCAGCCCTCTCCTGCCTCTTAAAAGGCAATATTTTCAGGGACCTCCCTGGTGGCCCAGTGGTGAAGACTTCATGCTTCCAATAATGGAGGCCCAAGTTCAATCCCTGGTTGGGGAACTAAGACCCCACATGCCATGCACCATGGCCACACAAAAGAGTTAATTCATAAAATTTTTTAATTTTTTAATTTTAATTTAAATTTAAAAAATTCTTTAAAAAGCATTATTTGCAGGCAGAAAGTAGAATAGGAGTTACATAGCACTGGTAGCAGGGAAGAGGAAGGAGGAAAGGGGAGTTATTGCTTAATGGGCACCGAGATTCTATTTGGGATGAGAAAAAGCATTTTGGAAATAAATAGTGGTCACAGTTGCACAACAGTATGAATGTACTTAATGCTACTTTACACTCAAAAATTATTTAAATGGCAAATAATATGTTACATGTATCTTATCAGGGTTCAGGATGGGGAACACATGTATACTAATTAAATAATTTCCTATTAAAGAAAAAAAGATAAAATAAAATTATGATACAAGTATTTCAAAATAAAAAAAAAAAAATAAAATAAAAGGAAAAATCCATATGGCATCTGACAAAGAGGAGAGAGGGAGAAAAAGTGTCCTTGAGTTACCATTGATCTGAGATTCAAACAATGAATAGGAGTTACCTGGGTAGAGAGAGCATGTCTGGTAAAGAGCGGCAGATGCAAAGGCCCTGTGGCACAGGTGGGTGGTGGTTTAGTCACTCAGTCATGTCTGACTCTCGCAACCCCATGGACCGTAGTCCACCAGGCTCCACAAGGCTCCTCTGCCCATGGGATTCTCCAAGAAATAGCCATTTCCTTCTCAGAAGTATGGTTCAATCCAGGAGACATAAGGCAGCCCGTGTGGCTGGAGCAGAGAGAGAGCAAGGGGAGGGGTGGAGCAGACGAGCTCTCTCAAGGCTCGAGGAGGAGAAACCTAAAGAGGAGAGGACTTGAGGCAACAGGGGCCAGGAAGCATCTGTCACAAAAATCCCTCCTTGTCCACTAGCAGGTGGCTATCCAAACTCAGGTGCATGAGCATGTATGACAGGCCTTCTCTGCGCTCTGGCTTCAGGTGCTTCTGAAGGTTCTAGACGATGTGAAAGCAGAGAGGGCTGGACATCCAGTGTGACCATCTGTTTGGTCTTAGGGGAAAGACAGAAGGTGCCCCCAACCTCATCTTCTGGAAGGAACAACGCAGGACAGCAACTCAGCACAGTTACCTCCTTGGCGCTCTTCAAGAACACATTTATCAGCAAAGCACACTTAAAAGGACTTTAAATTTCCTGCAAAAGCACCCACTGCGCTTAACCAATGGAATCCCCGTTAAACGCACATCAGGCATAAGCGAGACTCTTGTCCCCTGACACTGCCAGACCCCTGAAACAGAGGGAAGTCAGCCCAGCCCCAAACACCTGCAGAGGCAGCTCTGGGCCTAGCTACACAGAGATCACTCCCCAGGAGCTGCTCCAGGAAACCCCAATCATTTCCACTTCTGGGAACTGAGGAAAATGGTAGTGGTCCTTTCAACACTGTTTGTTTAGATCCTGGCAGATAGGAATTCCAAGCACATCCCTCTGTCTCCATTTAATCACCAGAGATGACGTAGCCCATGGGGCAGTAATGGTGGAATTAAACATGGAAATGCTCATCCTGACTTGAGACATCTCACCTGGACAGACGGGCAGCCTCCCCCCTCTTTCCACAGCAGATGGGCCGCGTTGAGAGTTCATATCCAGTGTCTCCCGCTCCACACATCAGCGTCATTGGCCTCATCAGCCCCCAAGCGCTGCACACAGCTGTCACCCATCCTTCTCACTTTACACATTTTGCAAATGGCTCCATCATGATTCACAAGGCTCGAGAATCCAGATGAATTTCCCAGGCAGATAAACCAGCTTCTGATATGACCCACACTGCCCTTTACAGGGTGCTACATGACTTCTGTGGGCCTGAGGCAATTCTGCCTTCACCGGCTCCTTTCCTCCATAAATATATAATATTTTTGTTGGTGGTGGTATAAAGATGAATATATCACTATCATATATTTAAATTTTTCTGAACTTTCTCTTTTCTTCTTCTGGTTTTAAAAGAAATTAGAACATTTTCTGGAGAAGGCAATGGCACCCCACTCCAGTACTCTTGCCTGGAAAATCCCATGGAAGGCAGAGTCTGGTAGGCTGCAGTCCATGGGGTTGCTAAGAGTCGGACACTACTGAGCGACTTCATTTTCACTTTTCACTTTCATGCCTTGGAGAAGGAAATGGCAACCCACTCCAGTGCTCTTGCCTGGAGAATCCCAGGGACGGGGGAGCCTGGTGGGCTGCCATCTATGGGGTCACACAGAGTCGGACACGACTGAAGTGACTTAGCAGCAGCAGCAGAACATTTTCAGAGCCCTGGGGCTTCCCAGGGGGGGCTAGTGGTAAAGAATCCACCTGCCAATGAAGGAGACGAAAGAGACTCAGGCTGAATCCCCGGGTGGGGAAGATGCCCTGGAGGAGGGCATGGTGATCCACTCCAGCATTCTTGCCTGCAGAATCCCACGGACAGAGGAGCAAGCCTGGCAGAGTACAGTCCATGGGGTCACTAAGAGTCGGACGCGACTGAGGTCATTTAGCACACATGCACATGCCTGCTGTCCCTCATGGAGAGGTCAGCCCTGGTGCCTCCAATCTCCAGATGCCCCACGAGATGGGACCGCCCCCAGCTGCTCCAAAACCAAAGCCCATGCCATGCGGCAGAGGCTCTGTGGCCCTACCTCCCCGCATTTCCCTAGGGAGCCCTCTGAGCTGCAGCACCCACATTTCCCCAACGAACCACAGGGACGCAGCCACCCAAGGACTGGTTTCCTATTTGGTCAGCAGGATATATATCCTAAAGTCAGAGTGGTGGCTGGGACATCAGCTCTAGTCAGTACCAGCTGTGTGACCTTGGCCAAATGACCTCACCTCTCTCTCTAGCCCACCATGTCCTTGTAGTTAAGTGGGGAGAACAAAGCATGCGCCTCACCAATTCACCAGGAGGGTTTAATGAGAGAAAAACCAAAAAAGTGAGCCATGAACAATTTATGTAACCAGCGATGAGGTGGACCCCTCCCTCTTGAGAATCTGATGGGAGCTGCAACCTTACCCAGAGGAAGGACACCCGAAGTGCCCTGTACATCCAGGGGAGTTCAGACCATCACCACCCACTCCCACCTCTAAAACCCGCCCATCCATCCATCTTGGAACCCATGGACCACAGAATAAGAAGCCTCCACTTAGACGACCCTCTTGGCTCTGCAGGAAAGGGGTCTGGTAAAGAAGGTGAGTCCGACCGAGACTCATTTCCAGACTGCTGCTGCTGCTGCTGCTAAGTCACTTCAGCCGTGTCCGACTCTGTGCAATCCCATAGATGGCAGCCCACCAGGCTCCCCCATCCCTGGGATTCTCCAGGCAAGAACACTGGAGTGGGTTGCCATTTCCTTCTCCAATGCATGAAAGTGAAAAGTGAAAATGAAGTCGCTCAGTAGTGTCCAACTCTTCTCGACCCCATGGACTGCAGCCCACCAGGCTCCTCTGTCCATAGGATTCTCCAGGCAAGAATACTGGAGTGGGTCGTCATTCCCTTCTCCAGGGGATCTTTCCAACCCAGGGGCTGAACCCAGGTCTCCTGCACTGCAGGCAGATTCTTTACTGTCTGACCACCAGGGAAGCCCTTTTTTTTTTTCCTGCAAAATGTCTGGTCAAATCTGTGCCCACTTTTTTCCTATGGGTTATCTTTCTCTAGATGAATTTGTGGGAGTAAGTTTCATATCTCAGATATGAGTCTTTTTATCAGATAAATATATGGCAACGGTTATCCTCTGTGCCTGTGTCTTTTATTCTCTTGAAGGTGCCTTTTGATGAACAGAAATTCTTAATATCAATAAGACCCAATTTATCAATTTTTCTTTATGGTTCGTGTGCTTTGTTCTAAGAAATCTTTGCCTACCCTAAGGTCATGAAAATAGTCTATGTTACCTATTAGAAATGTTACTTTAAAGTTTCACTTTTAGATCTAAAATCCACCTGGAATTGATTTTTGGTTTATAATGTGACGAGTCAAGATTAATCTTTCCCATATGAATAACTAGTGGACTCCAGGTCATTTACTGAGAAGTGTCCTCGCCCACTGCTCTGTGGCGCCTCTTTGATATAAATAAAATATCTGCATGTATGGGGAAAATAATAATGCAAACTCCAGATATGAAAAACGAAGTGATAGATGATGGCACAGTAGGAAATTAACTTCTCAAGTCTAGCGAGATCTTGCTATTTACAGACAACGTCACCCTAGGTGAGCACCAACCCTCCTATTCAAGCTTCTCATGAATTGGGAATTGAGTCTAAGCACACAGTGGTATGTGGGTGTGGTCTCTGCCCACAAATTTCTAACCCAGCCAAAATGACACTGATAGGTACATTTTCCTCCCTCATTCTACTGGTGAGCGAACAGAGACTCACAGGTGCTAAATAACATGCCCAAGTTCACTATCCTTGGAAAATGTTGACACTGCTGCCTAATCCCCAATCCACACTTTTCACCTCTGCCCTCTGCTGCTCATGCCTGGGCAGGTGGGGAAAGTTTCTGGAGAAGAGGTGACCTTGGCTCAGCAGTAAAGAATCTGCCTGCCAGTACAGGAGACACGATTCAATCCCTGGGTCGGGAAGATACCTTGGAGAAGGACATGGCAACCCACTCCAGTATTCCTGCCTGAGAAATCCCACAGACAGAGAAGCCTGGCAGGCTACAGTGCATAGGGTTGCAAAGAGTTGAACATGACTTAGCAACCAAACAACAACAACAAGGGAAAAACAGGAATAGAGCATGCGTGATTTTCAGGTTCCCTATCTGCTCAAAGTGAGCAGACAGAAACCAGCATTCACTCGAAATTATAGTATCAGAAGTCAATGTATGGCAAAAACCACTACAATACTGTAAAGTAATCAGCCTTCAATTAAAATAAATAAATTAATTTTTAAAAAAGAGAAAAAAAAAAAGTAGAAGTCCCAGCTCTAGTTTAAATTTGAAAATGGCTCAAAGGAAGATGTCCATGATACAAAAAAAAAAGTCAGGCAGATAAACAAAGTCTTCAGGAATCAGATAAATTATGGTCTTATACATCTATGTCCATATTGTATAATTTAATAAAATTGCTCTCCTATGTTTCATCACTTTATAAAGTCACACCCTCCTCATATATAACCATTGAAAGTGAAAGTATTAGTCACTCAGTTGTGTCCAACTCTTTGCCACCCCAGACTCCTCCATCTATGGGATTCTCCAGGCAAGAATACTGGAATGGGTTTCCATACCCTCCTCCAGGGAATCTTTCTGACCCAGGAATTGAACCCACTGCATTGCAGGCAGATTCTTTACTGTCTGAGCCACCAGGGAATGGCATACATAATCACTGAAAAGCACTAAATGATATTACCAAAATGTAGATGGCTCCAACAGTTAAAAAGCATGAAGCAGCATTATGAACCCCTAGGTAAACTTCAGGATGAATGAACCCTGATGATATTCACTGTGGCATATAAGCACTAAGTTCTATCTAGCTTTATCTAACAGTAGTGTCATCAATCACTAGATTACACCTAAGTGAAAATAATAATACAGAGAGAGACACACAGAGAGACAGAAATTGCAAGAGCCTTTTTTTAACCTTAAGTGGGACTTCTGGTTCAAAACAGCAGACTAAGTACACGCATTTCTCTCCTCCTAAAAACCCATTAAAATGACAGTGATGGAATTTTAAAAGCAATAGATCTGTAAGAATTAAAAGAGGAGGAATCATGGGTTAAAGATAGATTTTAATAAATCCTTGGAGGAGTGTGGTGAGGAAGTGGGAACAGGAAGCAGGGTAGGAAAAACTCCAGCAAAGACAACATGAGAAATGAGAGGCATTAGCCACCCAGGAAACCAATCTGCCTTCAGAAAGCCCAGAGAGCCTGAAAATCTGAAGTCCAGTGAAATCCCCAACATCCATCAGGGAAATCCAAGGATTAAAGCTGTACAGTGTACACTGGACCAGCAGAAATCTTAGAAAAGTGTCATCAGAAAAAATAAAAAAGACCTTCACCACATATGTAACATAAGAAAAATCTTGAAAAAACATTTTAGACACAACAAAGACAAATAGTTTGAAAAAAGAAAAAGAAAAGGCAACTACAAACTCCAGGGAAAAAAGAAATAAAATATCATCTTAGTGTAGCTCTGAAAAGAACACTATTTACAAGGCCAAAATAATTAAGTTCTATTTATTATTTTTACTATATATAGTAAAAACGACAATCTTTCAAAGTTGAGAGATGAGGTGGTATAGGATAGAAATGAAATTAAATCTCATCTATCAAAGCCAGAAATCTGAATTAATAATAACTGAAGTTGATTAAGAACCACAGACATACCCATAGTTTCTGAGTCATGGTGCTAAGTCCCACCAGGGGCTTGACACTAAAAGAATTCAAGGTTATTATTGCCTCTGGGCAGTGAACCAAGATAGAAATAATTTTTTGTTCATTATAAGCCTTTGTGTACTACTTTATTTTTTTATCTTTTTAAATTTATTTTTAATTGGAGGAAAACTGCTTTACAATGCTGTGTTGATTTCTGTCATACAGCAACACAGATAGGCCATAATTATACACATAATGGGCTTCCCAGGTAGCACTAGTGGTAAAGAACCGTCCTGCCAAAGCAGGACACATAATGAGAGACAGGTTCAATTCCTTGGTCAGGAAGATCCCCTGGAGCAGGGCATGGCAACCCACTCCAGTATCTTGCCTGGAGAATTCCATAGACAGAGGAGCCTGGCGTGCTACAGTCTGTAGGGCTGCAAAGAGTCAGACACAGCTAAAGCGACTTAGCACGTATATATACCACCTCTGTCTTGAGCCTCCATCCCCTCCCCCCAACCCCACCCCTCCAGGTCATCAAAGAGCACCAGGCTGGGCTCCCTGCATTGTACAAAAACTTCTTAGCAGCTATCTCTCTTACCCACGATAGTGTGTATATGACGGTGCTACTTTCTCCAATGTCCCCCAGTCTCCTTCAGCCACCATGTCCCAAGCCCATTCTCTATATCTGAGTCTTCATTCCCTCCCTGCAAATAGGTTCGATACCATTTCTTTTACATTCCATATATATGCATTGCTGCTGCTAAGTCACGTCAGTTGTGTCTGACTCTGTGCCATCCCATAAACAGCAACCCACCAGGCTCCGCCATCCCTGGGATTCTCCAGGCAAGAACACTGGAGTGGGTTGCCATTTCCTTCTCCAATACATGAAAGTGAAAAGTGAAAGTGAAGTCATTCAGTCATGTCCGACTCTTCGCAACCCCATAGACTGTAGCCCACCAGGCTCGCCCATGGGATTTTCCAGGCAAGAGTACTGGAGTGGGGTGCCATTGCCTTCTCCATATATATATGCATTAATATACAATACTTGTTTTTCTCCTTCTGACTTCCTTCACTCTGTATAACAGTCTCTAGGTTCATCCACCATCACTAGAGCTGACTCAACCACAAGAATGACCATGTAAAATTACTTGTATTTCAAAGGCAGTGTGAGAGGAAGCAGGACACTGCTGTGCTATTACACTACATATGCTGTAGCACCATCTACAAGATTGTATGTTGTGCAAAACAAGAAGAACTGAACAAAACAAAGAGGTGACCCATGTCTATGAGAAAACATTAATTGTACGATATGATTCCAGCACATTCTAGTGTACATTTTGGTCTTGTTTTCTTTCTCCTCATTGTTGGTAAGAGGCTGTGAACTGTACTGTTTCCAGCTAGTTACCCATGTTGGAGAAGAAATTTTTTAAAAAAGTATGAGAAGAAAGCAGGAGAGAAAGAGCATTTGTGAATTACAGTTGTCCAAATAAATAAATAAATAAATAGCCTAGCTGGTCTTATTTGTGAAGCATAATTGCCTTTATCATATGGAAGTATTCTTTCACATTTTCTTTGTATAAAATTTTTATTAAACTTAAATGTCTTTTTTGATAATGGTGTGACTAAGCCAGTGGACTCACATGGTATGCTCTTTCGGAGTCCTCCTTAACTTTTTCAGATTCTTAACCCTTTTTAAATTAAACTGTTTTGGAAAAATGAAAAAAATAAAATAATTGTATTTTAAGACCCTTGGGCACAGTGTCTATGTCTGAGATCAGGTATGTGCTAGTTAATGCACCAAAAAGTCTGGAATAAATACTCCACACCATCAAGGGGGAGGGGGTAAGGGGCACCCTCAGGAAAGGGTGAGGTGAGGAGAAAAGAGAATATGTACCTTTCTTCTATGAACTTCTCTGCTCTTTTCATTTGTTTCACCCACAAGTAAGTGTTACTTTTGTGATTCTATTTTAAGTGGGCGGTGGGAAGGATGGTGGGGAGAGAATCAGGAGCCCAGGATATGGATCAGATTCAAGAGAAGAGAGAAAAGGTCTGCACACCTGAGTGCCCAGAAAAATCTCCTGGTCTGAGCACAGAAATGAGACTTGTCAAGCACCATCCTCAACCCTGCCAGGCATGAAATGCAAGCAGAGTAATGACAGTGACTAGCCTGGGGACCCACCAGCTGAAATTTAATAAGCGAGTAACCAACTCCATTGCCAAGCCCCAGGAACAGCCGGGTTTCTTTTTTTTTTTTTTTCCACTGAGAAGCTTAAGTGGAAGTGAAAATACTAATTTCATATTTCTGTTCCAACCAGCCAACTGAGATTGCCAAAGTTTTGCTGAGATGCCAGCCATGGGAGAGGCGAAATAAGCCTCACTCCCAGTGGCTGCTGCTTCTCGAAATGATTCGTCTCATTTTACACCAAATTATCTTGCAAACCCCGATGATAGAGAATATGGAGGAGATTAAAGGCTGTTTTGACCCAGTGGTGATCTGATACTTCACCCTGAGGTCTTGCAGAGAGCAGCACAGACAGAGTGGGGGCTGCAGCCGACAGAGAGAGCATAAAAAATCCGTTGGTGCAGGACAGCACAGGAAAGGCATGCTCTCTGGGAAATGACCCCTGCATCTGACTTAACTTTTTATGATAAATCTCCCATCATTACAATTCTGCAAGGTCCCTCCCTTTCAAAAAAGAGTGTCTGGTAAGAGCTTGTATCCAAATCAGCAAAGGTTCTAAATCGTCTTAACGATTCATTCTAAAACTTCAGTGTAACTCCCTGTCTGGGCTTCCCAGGTTCCTCAGTGGTAAAGAATCCACCTGCCAATGCAGGAGACACAGGTTCAATCCCTGGCTTAGGAAGACCCCATGGAGCAAAGAATGACACCCACTCCAGTATTCTTGCCTGGGAAATCCCATGCACAGAGGAGCCTGGCAGGCTACAATCCATGGGGACACAAAAGAGTTGGACATGACCTAGCGACTGAACAACTCCTTGTTTAGAATCTTAAATAGCTGCCATCACCAAGAGAAAGAGCATGAGCCGGATTTGTATACACAGTAACAACAGTGGCAAACATTTAGCACTTACTGTATGCCAGGCATTGTTCTAAGCATTCTACAAATACTAACTCAGTTATACCTCATAATAACCCTATGAGGGAAGGACTATCATGATCTCATTTTACAGATGAGAAAAAAATTAAGCCACAGAGACACTGGGTCGTTTGTCCAGGGTCACAAAGCTAAAAAGCGGTTCAGCAATTTGACTCCAGAGTCTCCGTTCTGCCTCTCAATACTTCCACGGGCCTGTTTAATTGGCAGCTCAAACCTAAAATGTCCTGAATGAACTCTTGATATCCTCCCCATGCTATCTTCTCCTTTGTTGTCGCTGCTGTTCAAGTTGCTCTATTGTGTCTGACACTAACCCCATGGGATTCCCCAGGCAAGAATACTGGAGTAAATGCCATTTCCTTCTCCAGGGGATCTTCCCAACCCAGGGACTGAACCCATGTCTCCCACCTTGGCAGGCGGATTCTATACCACTGAGCCACCAGGGAAGCCTCATCTTCTCCCTTCCCTCTCCCCCTAAAAATCTTGTTTCTTTCTAAATCTTCCTACCTCCGGTGATGACAAGTCCATGCTTTTTACTAGTTTACTTTCTTTTTGGCTGTGCTGGGTCTTCATTAGTGTGGCGAGCCCGGACTATTCTCTAGTTGCGGCGCGCAGGCTTCTCGTTGCAGTGGCTTCTCTTGTCGCCGAGCACAGGCCCTAGAGCACGAGGCTCAGTAGTTGTGGTACACAGGCTTAGTCACCCACAGTATGCGGGATCTTCCTAGAGCAAGGGTCAAACCCATGTCCCCTGCCTTGGCAGGTAGACACCCAACCACTGGACCACCAGGGAAGTCAGACAACTCCATCCTTAATTGCTCAGACGCAAATCCCTGAAGGCATCCTTGACTCCTCTGTTATTTTCACATGCTCCACAACCAACCTATTAGGAAAGCCCACCTTCAAAATCTACCTTCAGAATACATTGAGTTTTACCACTTCTTATCACCTCCAGGGGCCTAAGCCACTGTAATCTCTCTGAATCATGCCACTGATAGCCTCCTCATGGATTTCAGTTTACACCATTCTGACTCCCAAAGCGGAAGTCCAAGCAATCACAAGGTCCCCTGAAGCCCTTCAGTCCTCCTCATCTCATTCTCACCCTTTATTTTTTCCACTGCAGCCACACTGGCCCTGTTGCTCATCTTGTTTTTTTTTAACCTTAATTGAAAGCAATGTTGTGATAGTTTCAGGTGGACAGTGAAGGGACTTAGCCATAAATATACATGTACCCATTCTCCTCCAAACTCTCCTCCCATCCAGACCACCACATAACACTGAGTAGAGTGCCCTGTGTTAAACAGCAGGTTCTTGTTGGTTATCCATTTTAAATGGCTGATTCATGTTGAGGTATGGCAAAAGTCATCACAATATTGTGAAGTAATTATCCTCCAATTGAAATAAATAAATTTAAACATATATGTGTGTGCATATATATACACATATATATAGCAGTGTGTTCATGTCCATCCCAAACTCCCTAACTATCCCTTCCTCCCTTCTTGCTAGCAACTGTAAGTTCATTCTCGAAGTCTGTGAGTCGGTTCCTGTTTTGAAAGTAAGTTCATTTGTATCATGTCTTTTCAGATTCCACATATAAGGGATGCCTTACGATCTCTCTCCTTCTCTGAGTAAGTTCATTTGTATCATGTCTTTTCAGATTCCACATATAAGGGATGCCTTGCGATCTCTCTCCTTCTCTGTCTGAGTAAGTTCATTTGTATCATGTCTTTTCAGATTCCACATATAAGGGATGCCTTGCGATCTCTCTCCTTCTCTGTCTGAGTAAGTTCATTTGTATCATGTCTTTTCAGATTCCACATATAAGGGATGCCTTGCGATCTCTCTCCTCTGTCTGAGTAAGTTCATTTGTATCATGTCTTTTCAGATTCCACATATAAGGGATGCCTTGCGATCTCTCTCCTTCTCTGTCTGAGTAAGTTCCTTTGTATCATGTCTTTTCAGATTCCACATATAAGGGATGCCTTGCGATCTCTTTCCTTCTCTGTCTGACTCACTTCGCTCAATATGACACTTTCTAGGTCCGTCCACGTTGCTGCAAATGGCATCGTTTCATTCTTTTCTGTGGCCGAGTAATATTCCACTGTGTATTCGTGCCGCATCTTCTTTGTCCACTCCTCTGCCTACAGACATCTAGGTCGCTTCCTTGTCTTGGCTATTGTAAACAGTGCTGCAATGAACACTTGGGTGCATGTATCTTTTCAGATCATGTGTTTCTCCAGATGTATGCCCAGGACTGGGATTGCAGGGTCCTTGTAGCTCTTCTTGAACACAAGAGACACATCCCTACCTCAGGCCCTTTGTGCCTGCTGCTGTCTCTGCCTGGAATGTCGTTTCCTGGTTATCAACACATCTCACCCCCTCATCTCCTCCATGTTCAGGTACCATCATTTCATCCTTGACCATCCTGCCAACACTGAAACCCCTCAACCCTGCAATGTTCTATCCACCTTCTCTGTTTTATTTCTCTCTAGAGCACCTATCACCCAGAATAGTACCTAACACAGAGTAGCTACTGTAATATCAATAAATATGTCTTCAATTGGTGAATAAGTTAAACACCATTTCTGACAACAAATTCCATGCTTTTTAGGATGCTGATAAGTGCTATTTTTTTAACTTTTTTATTCTGTATTGGGGTATAGCTGATTAACAAACAATGTTGTGATAGTTTCAGGTGAATAGCAAAGGGACTCAGGAACTATTTTTTTAAGTTAAATAAATTATGCACATTTTTCCACTCCAGTAGTAAGGATCCTTTAATGATCTGAGTGTGTGGTATTTCCTATTTTTTTTTTAACTTCAAAACTCTTTTATCAGATTAGTGCTTCTTGGAAAATTGTAGGCTAAAGAAATATAGAGGGCCCTAACTGGAGTAGGAAAGTGAAAGGGAAAGATTTCTGTTGAGGAAGGCAAAGATGGTTCCTTTCACATGCCAGCTGCAAATCCTTGGTTTCCTAGAGCACTGCATGGAGGACGATCCTGAAGATCTGACCGGGACGGGCGCTGGGATTCCTTAGCGATGTCTGCACAGTGCACAGCCTGAGGGGACAGCATCACGGGAGTCTGCCTTCCGAGTGCACGGGCTTTACTGACAGATCCAGAAGGACCAAGATGTGGGCTTTCCCTTCTCCTTGTCTTCGGCCTTTATTTTCACAAGAGAGGCATTTCACAAGAAATTTCTTGCAAGGGCAAGAAATATGGAGAAGAAACATTCAATAAAATCTCATAGGTCCTAACACCAGGCTCTAAGTGCTGTTTTGTTTTGCTGATCAATAGAGTAAAATATGGTCTTTAAAGAAGTCAGGGGAAACATCTACAGATACAGCATTGAGGAGAAAAATAGCACCCTAATGTTTACTACCGCAATCAGTTACCTTTTGTACAAGTAAAAGTGCCCCTGCTCGCACCATGAAAGATAAGCAGGTGTTTAGAGGCTCCGTGGACTTCCCTGGAAGCTCAGCTGGTAAGGAAGCTGCAATGCAGGAAGATCAAGGGATAGGCTACCCACTCCAGTATTCTTTGACTTCCCTGGTAGCTCAGCTGGTAAAGAATCCGCCTGCAACATGGGAGACCTGGGTTCGATCCCTAGATTGGGAAGATCCCCTGGAGAAGGAAATGGCTTTACCCACTCCAGTATTCTGGCCTAGAGAATCCCATGGACTCTATAGTCCATAGGGTCGCAAAGAGTCAGACACAACTAAGAGACTTCCACTTTCACTTTGGGCTTCCCTGGTGGCTCAGACCATAAAGCATCTGTCTGCAATGCGGGAGACCCGGGTTCGATTCCTGGGTCGGTAAGATCCCCTGGAGAAGGAAATGGCAATCCACTCCAGCACTCTTGCCTGGGAAATCCCATGGACGGAGGAGCCTGATAGGCTACAGTCCATGGGGTCGCAAAGAGTCGGACACGACTGAGCAACTTCACTTTCACTTTATAGGCTCCATGGGACAAATTCCTGCCAGGATTACTGCTTCATAATAGAAGCCCATGCAGTGCGGGGCTCAGTATAAGGAACACTGATTTCTCTTCAAGACAAGCCCTGGCTTCTGTAATCCAGTGCTGCAGATAAAACGAGCCCCACGCAGACTCTGAGACACATTGCACCCACTTGGTCCCAGACTGATTCAAGTAAACTAGCATTCTTCAAGGCCACCAATTCAGACTGCTCCATGCAGTGCAGTAACCACCCAGTCTCCATCCACATGCAAACCCACCTGGAGAATACCACACAGTACAGGTGGGTCAAAACCTCCCTGTGAAAAGCAAAACTCTTCCAAATCAACAAGCAAAAGACGACTCACTCGAAAAAAAAGAGAAAGGACGTGAAGAAGCAAATTTCACAAAACTAGATCCAAGTTGCCAATAACTACACAAAGAGGTTCAAATTCATGGGGAGCAAGAGAAATGTGAATGAAGGCATCTCTCTATATTGTCGGAGAAAAATCCTTTCATCTGGCTAACCTCCACCCATCCTCCAGGTCCCAGCTGAAACTCCGCTTCCATGAGGATGTTCTTTTCTTCAGAGCTCTCATCCCCAGTTATGATGGGCATATGTTGTGTGTTTTAGTTTAATTTCTGTCCTCTCTACCAGCCCACAAGCTCCACAAAGCCAGCAACAATGTCTGACCTACCCACTGACATGTCCTCAAGACTTAGAAGAGGCCTGGCAAAAGCTGGTGCTTAATAAACATTCGTTCGATGAATGAAGTACAACCAGCTCTTTGCAGCAGCTCTGGGACAGGATTTTGCATCCGTGTTCACATCGCCAAGACAGACCAGCCTTCCCTTGGAAAGTACATTGAACTGAAGGGCACAGCTGTTTCCTTCTACTCCTGCTGCCCCAAAGAGAAAGAGGCCAAAAGGCTGTTCCAAGCCCCACACACCTATCTGGAGATAAACGCAAGAGGATTACCTAACACGTTTCCACAGGAGTATCACTGGGGGAGTTTGCTGATTTAATGTTCCTAAAAGGTGTAGCAAAGGATGCTACCAAAATGTAAATTCTCCCAAAACTTAAGCCTTTAAATTCCACTGCACAGGGGCTGTCATAAAGTAATATTTTGTGAGCTACAGATTCCAATAAAACTCACTCTGAGATGATGAAGGCTTTCTTGGTAGCCTAAGGGCTGGTGTATGAATAATCTGCCAGCATTATGCTGTGTCACTTAAATATTCCTTTGGAGATTTGTCAGAAGAAAATTTAAGTAAAATTAAAGTTCAAATGGAAATGAAAAATTAAGTTATGATCAAAGCTATAATCTCATATTGGATTTTTTAAAAGCTGTAGAGAAAAGTCCCGTTAAAGATTTCCTGGTTTGTATTTATGGATCCAAACAGAGGTATTCCCACTGTGCCCTGCTTAAAAGGCTGATGTGCAGAGTCTGGGCCTCCCCCTTTATTTAGATGCTGAACCTGCTGCGGGGGGAAACAGCATCTCAGTTTCTACAGGCAATCCAATTTTAATCATTTTTGCTTTATTGGAATTTTCATAGGAGTCCAGGTACAAGAGGTTCAGAATTAATCTAAGTCATAAACAAAGCAGAAATGGAAAGGAATAGAGTGAATGATAACACCTAATAAGTCATGGTTCTTTTTTCCTAAAATAAGCACCATGGTGTGGGATAGAGGAGGGGACCAAAGCACTGTTTGCATTCGAACCCCTTAAAGTCAGAGGGGTTTTATATAAACTTCATATCTGAAGTTTATGTAAAACACTGGCATCTGTGACTCCCACAAACAGCTTTTCACTAAAGTTTCAGAATATTCCCTGACACTTTTCAAACTGAGGGAAGCAGCTGTGATGGAAAGGGATGGTGACAGCAAGCAGAAGTCTGGAATCCCCTGGAAAGAGACCCAGCTTGACATGGGACTGAAATGCACACTCCCAAAGAAAGCATTAACTGCAGACTGAGCCCTGTGTGGACCGTCCACATAGAATCCACTGCCAGTGTGATTCATGGGCTAGAGCCTGACAGAAAATCCCAGAGAGAACAAGAGTCATATCCAGTGTGCCCTGTGCTGTGTGGATCCATCAACACCACGACGATCACATTAACGAAACTACTGAATTACCTCTCTAGTCTAGACCAACAGCCTCTCTGAGCATAAGCTTAGGGCAGGACTTTTCCTGATCAAAAATAATAAAGATTATTTTCTAACTTGAAGTTTTCTTATTAACCAAAAGAATACTTCAAACCACACAGAGACTATAAGATATATTTGGTTAAGCTAAAAGAAGGTAGAAAAGGAGAAATAGAGGAACAAGGGACAGAAAATATAAATAAAAAAATAAAACCCAAGAAAGTAGACTTAAATCTAATTATATCAGTAGCTGCATTAAATGTAAATGACCCAAACACTCCTTGTAAAAAGGCACAGATTCATAGACTGAACTAGAAAGCAACATTGATTATATTGCTATTTATGAGAAACACAAGCAAAAGAGCAAGAAAGGATGTGCAAAATGGAAGCGAGTCACTTTGTAAACCAATCTCCAAGGTAACATCCCATCACATTTTCCATATTCTATTCACTGAAAGTGATTCACAAGATTCAGCCCAGACTCAAGTGATGGGGATTACACAAGGATGTGAATACCAAGAGGCAGATACAACTGGGAACCATTTCAGAGGCTGTCAAACAAAGCTAGTGAGGGTGATCAAGGGGGAAAAAAAGAGAAAACACAAAATACCAGTATCAGGAGTTAAAGAGGTAGTATCAGTACAGATCGTATAGATACTCAAAGGATAATAAGGAGATAAAATGAAGAACATCATGTCAACCTAGATGAAATGGACAAACTTCTTGAAAGACAACAGTACCAAAACAGAGAAAAAGAAGACATTTAAAATATAAGTAGCCCTATATGGCTTCCCAGGTGGCTCTAGTTCTGAAGAATCCGTTTGCCGAGGCAGGAGATGCAGGAGACATGGCTTTGATCTCTGGGTTAGGAAGAGCCTCTGGAGTAAGAAATGACAACTGATTTCAGTATTCTTGCCTGGAAAATTCCATGGACAAGGAGCCTGGCAGACTACAGAATGTGGGGTCGCAAAGTATCGGACACGACTGAGCACACACACACACACATAGCTAGGAAACAAATTGAACCCATAATTTAATATTTCCCAACAAAGAATAGACCCAGTCCCAGATGTCTTCACTGGTAAATTCTATCAAACACCTACGAAACAAATAATACAAATATACCCACACTCAGAAAATGAGAGAACATTTCCAATTAACTCTACAAAGCCAGCCACATACAAAACAGCAAAAACAAAACCACATACCAATATTCTTCATAAACATTGATATAAACATCCTTCATAAAATATTTGCAAATTAAATCCAGAAATACATAAAAGGGATAATGTGACAGGAACAAATGAGGTTTATCTCAGGAATGCAAAGTTGGTTCAACATTCAAAATGCAATTAGTGTAATTCATCACATCAAGGAAAAAAGGAAAATCATGATTTTTCTCAACAGGATTTAAGAAAAACACCTGACAAAATTTAACACCCATTCATGATTTAAAAAAAAAAAAAAAAACTCACAGCAAACTAGGACTAGAAGGAAACTTCTTCAATATGACAATGAGCATCATTTTAAAACTTATGCTAACTTCATACTTACTGGAAAACAATAAATGCTTTTCACTTAAGATAAGGAAAAAAGCAAAGATGTCCATTATTACTTCTTTTACTCAGCATTTTTCCGGAATTCCTACTAGTGCAATAAGGCAAGAAAAATAAAAAGCATAAAGATTACAAGAGAAAGATACTGTCTTTATTTTCAAATGACATGACTGTGTATGTAGAAAAACCTGTAAATCTATAAAAACGTCACCATAATTAAGGAGTTCAGCAATATTTCTAGACATACAGTCAATATATATAAGTCAATTAAACTTTTGTATACTAGGAACAATTTGAAAATAACATTTTAAAACAATACCATTTAAAACAGTATCAAAAGACACCAAATAACCAGGAATAAATCTGAAAGATTTACAAGACCTCTACACTGAAGATTACTTAAAGACAACCAAAATAAAACAGAAATAACATGCTCATGGATTGAAAGTTTTGATCTTATTAAAGCATCAGTCGTCCCCAAAATGAAATATATATTCAATGCAATCCCAAACATGATCTCAAGAATTTCTTGTGAAACTCAACAATCTAACTCTAAAATACATATGGAAATGCAAGCAACCTAAAATACCCAAAATAATCATGAAAAACAAGACTGAAAGGTTTACACATCCTGCTTTCAAGACTTAATATAAAGTCATATTAACCAAGATAGTGTGGTACTGGCATAAGGATGGATAATAGATCAGTGGAACAAATTTGAGAATTCAAAACTAGACCCACACATATAAGATTAATAGGCCTTTTATAAAGATACCAAGTCAATTCAATGAGGAGAGGAGTGCTTTCTTAACAACTAGTGGCAAAACTAGACATCCACATGAGAATAAAAGAAACTGACCTTTACTTCATACCAAACACAAAACTTAATTTGAGATAGATCAGAGACTTAAACACAAAGCTGAAATGATAAAACTCCTATGGGGGGAAAAAAAAAAAGGAGAATATCCTTTGTAATCCCAAGGGTTAGCAAAGTTTCTTAGACAAACACAGAACGCACTAACTAAAAAAGAAAAAATGACAAATTGGAATTCGTCAAAATCTTAAGGGGTGTCGCATCAAAGAACATCACTGAGAAAATGACGAGGTAAGCCATGGACCGAAAGAAAATGTTTGCAACACATGCATGTGACGATGGACTGTTACCCTGAATGTCCAAAGGACCGTGTGAATCAATGGGAAGAGGTGAACAACCCCACTGGGAAATGAACAGACTTGAACACAAACTTGCCAAAAGAAGATAAGGAAACAGCCAACAAGCACAGGAAAATCTGTTCAACCTTATTTAATCAACCTTATTTGGGAAATGCAAATTGAAACCATGATGAAATATCACTTCACATTGGATGAGATGGCTGTAACCAAAAAAAATGACAATAGTAGATATTGGTGAGGCTATGAAATAACTGAAACTCTCCTTCTTTGTTTATGAGAATGTAAAATGGTACAATGACTTTTGAAAATGCTTTGGCAATTTCTTACAAAGCTAAGTACACACGTACCCTATGACCCAGCAATTCCACTCAAACACAAAGCAATTCCACTTTATATTTACTGAATGCAAAGACTTGGGAATAATTCTTTATAGGAGCTTTATTCAGAATAGCAAAACACTAGAAACAAATACCCACCTACTGGCAGATGAATAAACAAATTAGGGACTATTCATAGAATGGACTACTGCTCACCAATAAAAGATAAAAAGAGACTGATACATACAACATGAATCAATCTCTAAAACATTTTTTTGTGGGGGAAAAAAGGCCAGCCAAAAAGGAGAACATTAACAATTCCACTTATATGAAGCCCAAGAACTCACAAACTTAATCTATGGTGATGGAGATCAGAGCAGTGGTTTCTCCTAAGAGGTGATAGGATGGTATTAGCAGGGTCATCAGGGCCTTTCTAGGGCTCTGAAAACATTCTACATCTTGTTTGGCATGATGGTTACATGGAGGTACACAACTGTCAAAATTCATCAAGCTTAAGATCTGCATTTGATGTATGTTTTTTGAAAATCAAGTAGAACACACAAATTCAGATTTCGCTAACAGTGCATTCCGCAGTATATTGAATTTTTTCAACACTCCCAGTGTCATTTTCATTTCTTTTTTGCCTTTTGATTTCTGAGTTTCTTCCAACAAGACAAGCCCTGGCATACTATTCAGTCTTCATGAATGTTTCTAGCCATGCTATACAGAACTGGGCTCTCACATATCAGTAGCAGAAGTCTTTGCTTTGGGGAAATCTAGAAATCCAACTCCATGATTTTGAGACTTATTTACTGTTAACACTCCCTTAAGATTTGATCTTACTATTACTTCAAAATTAAATACACTGCCTAACCCTTACAAATAGCTGTGAAAAGAAGAGAAGCGAAAAGCAAAGGAGAAAAGGAAATATATAAGCATTTGAATGCAGAGTTCCAAAGAATAGCAAGGAGAGATAAGAAAGCCTTCCTCAGCGATCAATGCAAAGAAATAGAGGAAAACAACAGAATGGGAAAGACTAGAGATCTCTTCAAGAAAATTAGAGATACCAAGGGAACATTTCATGCAAAGATGGGCTTGATAAAGGACAGAAATGGTATGGACCTAACAGAAGCAGAATATATTAAGAAGAGGTGGCAAGAATACACGAAAGAACTATACAAAAAAGAGCTTCATGACCCAGATAATCAAGAGGGTGTGATCACTCACCTAGAGCCAGACATCCTGGAATGTGAAGTCAAGTGGGCCTTAGAAAGCATCACTATGAACAAAGCTAGTGGAGGTGATGGAATTCTAGTTGAGCTATTTCAAATCCTGAAAGATGATGCTGTGAAAGTCCTGCACTAAATATGCCAGCGATTTGGAAAATTCAGCAGTGGCCACAGGACTGGAAAAGGTCAGTTTTCATTCCAATCCCAAAGAAAGGCAATGCCAAAGAATGCTCAAACTACCACACAATTGCACTCATCTCACACGCTAGTAAAGTAATGCGCAAAATTCTCCAAGCCAGGCTTCAGCAATATGTGAACCGTGAACTTCCTGATGTTCAAGCTGGTTTTAGAAAAGGCAAAGGAACCAGAGATCAAATTGCCAACATCTGCTGGATCATGGAAAAAGCAAGAGAGTTCCAGAAAAACATCTATTTCTGCTTTATTGACTATGCCAAAGCCTTTGACTGTGTGGATCACAATAAACTGTGGAAAATTCTGAAAAAGATGGGAATACCAGACCACCTGACCTGCCTCTTGAGAAACCTGTATGCAGGTCAGGAAGCAACAGTCAGAATTGGACATGGAACAACAGACTGGATCCAAATAGGAAAAGGAGTACATCAAGGCTGTATATTTTCACCCTGCTTATTTAACTTATATGCAGAGTACATCATGAGAAATGCTGGGCTGGAAGAAGCACAAGCTGGAATCAAGATTGCCGGGAGAAATATCTATAACCTCAGATATGCAATTGACACCACCCTTATGGCAGAAAGATAAGAAGAACTAAAGAGCCTCTTGATGAAAGTGAAAGAGGGGAGTGAAAAAGTGGGCTTAAAGCTCAACATTCAGAAAACGAAGATCATGGCATCTGGTCCCATCACTTCATGGGAAATAGATGGGGAAACAGTGGAAACAGTACCAGACTTTATTTTTTGAGGCTCCAAAATCACTACAGATGGTGACTGCAGCCATGAAATTAAAAGACGCTTGCTCCTTGGAAGGAAAGTTATGACCAACCTAGACAGCATATTAAAAAGCAGAGATATTACTTTGCCAACAAAGGTCCATCTAGTCAAGGCTATGGTTTTTCCAGTGGTCATGTATGGATGTGAAAGTTGGACTATGAAGAAAGCTGAGCGCTGAAGAATTGATGCTTTTGAACTGTGGTGTTGGAGAAGACTCTTGAGAGTGCCTTGGACTGCAAGGAGGTCCAACCAGTCCATCCTAAAGGAGATCAGTCCTGGGTGTTCATTGGAAAGAATGATGCTAAAGCTGAAACTCCAGTACTTTGGCCACCTCATGCGAAGAGTTGACTCATTGGAAAAGACTCTGATGCTGGGAGGGATTGGAGGCAGGAGGAGAAGGGGACGACAGAGGATGAGATGGCTGGATGGCATCACCGACTCGATGGACATGAGTTTGGGTAAACTCTGGGACTTGGTGATGGACAGGGAGGCCTGGCATGCTGCGATTCATGGGGTCACAAAGAGTCAGACATGACTGAGCGACTGAACTGAATTGAACTGAACTGTGTTACACCTTTAACTACCAAGGTTACAAATCAGCCGCCGACAGTATATTTTGTTTAACCCACACAGCATTTTTTTTATTTGAGCCAACATGTAATAATTAGACACTTTCACACAAAATCCAGACTTCCAGATCTTTTAAAACCATCAGCAAATTCAGCAATAAACTGGTGCTAAAATACGGCAGGCCTCTTTTCAAAGGACGATTGATCACTTTTTCACTTAAATACATTTCTTTTTAAAGGACTCATTTACTGCTATGCCTGAAAAAAATAAAGTCAATGGCAACATAATATTATTATTCAGTTCTAGTTGGATACTTGGAGAAAGCGATGGCACCCCACTCCAGTACTCTTGCCTGGAAAATCCCATGGATGAAGGAGCCTGATGGGCTGCAGTCCGTGGGGTCGTGAGGAGTCGGACATGACTGAGCAACTTCACTTTCACTTTTCACTTTCATGTGTTGGAGAAGGAAATGGCAACCCACTCCAGTGTTCTTGCCTGGAGAATCCCAGGGACGGGGGAGCCTGGTGGGCTGCCGTCTATGGGGTCGCACAGGGTCGGACACGACTGAAGCGACATAGCAGCAGCAGCAGCAGCAGCAGCTGGATACTGCTGGCTACAGAAGAGGCTGAGCTATACCCTGCTCTTTATGTTTAAAAGGGAGAGTATAAAGCATTTAAGACATTTTAGCACCTAGACAGTTTGTTCTTGACACAGTCATAAAGATGAGAATTAAGAAGTACAAAACTTTATCACATTGTGACTGAACCATTGTTTAATACCAAGTCTGTGCAGCACCTTCACTCAGCTAAAAATCTCTTTGTATGCTAATACTAACATCAGTCCTGAAATGAGAAACATGACCACAAGTCTAAATTCTTCCACCAAACTCTGAGCTCCTCAAGGAATAGGGATACATCTTACTGATTTTTACATCCCTGGAACCAAGCACAATATCTGGCCCCGAAAAACATTAACATATTTTTTTCACTAAATGCACTCAATGAGCACTGAGTATATAAACATCTCTCAAGTAGGAAACTAGCATGCAGTGGAGAGGCAGACTTTCAAAACAGGAAGGGAGCTCCCTCCTGCTCTTCTAGTGAAGAACCCAAAGTCGGAAAGAGACCAGAATTACAGATACCATCAAGGACAGAGTCCCTCAGATATATCTGAACTTAGGTAAAGATGCTGCTTTTTATAAAACGTCACACCCAACTTTAACGCCCAGTTAATTTAGTCCATGTTCCAGACAAGTCAAACTGGGGAAAGGATTACAGGGTTCCGGGTTAGCTCTCCAAGGAGGGATAAAAGAGATTCTGTGATGACGGCATAGGAAGATCTCAGCAGGAACTCTGGGGCCATTAGAGGGAGGTTCCTTTCATATCCAGGAGACCAAAGACCAATAATGTGTGTGTGTGTGTGTGTGTGTGTGTGTGTGTGTGTTCAGTCACTAAGCCGTGTCTGACTCTTTGTGTCCCGATGGACTGCAACATACTGGGCTTCCCTGTCCTTCAGTCTCCCAGAGTTTGCTCAAATTCATGCCCATTGAACCAGTGATGCTATCTAACCATCTCATCCTCTGCCTCCCCCTTCCCCTTTTGCCTTCAGTCTTTCCCAGTATCAGGGTCTTTTTCAAAGAGTTGACTCTTTGCATCAGATGGCCACAGTATTGGAACTTCAGCTTCAGCATCAGTCCTTCCAATGAACATTCAGGTTTGATTTCCTTTAGGCTTGACTTGTCTGATCTCCTTGCAGACCAAGGGACTCTCAAGAGTCTTCTCCAGCACCACAATTCAAAAGCATCAGTTCTTTGACACTCAGCCTATTTTATGGTCCAACTTGCACATTCATACATGACCACAGGAAAAACCAGAGTTTTGACTATACAGGTCTTTGTCAGCAAAGTGATGTCCTGGTAATATTAACATTGGACGTAGCACAGGACTCCCTTGGTGGTCCAGTGGCTAAGACTCCACACTCCCAGTGCAGGGGGTCCGGGTTTGATCCTGGGTCAATAAACTAGATGCTATATGCCGCAACTTAAAAAAAAAAATCCTGTGTGCAACTAAGACCTGGAGCAGCCAAATAAATAAATATAAATATTTTTAATTGGTAATAGTGATGATAATAAACAATAAATAATCCTCTCACTTAATCTTCACTAAAATCCAATCAATAAGAAACGAACGCCCTGGGTCCAGCAGCCTGCAAGGAACTGAACGCCACCGACAATCACAAGAACTTGAAAGCAGACCCATCACCATTGGAGCCTCCAGATGAGGACACAGCCCAGCCAACACCTCACATTGCAGCTTGTGAGACCCTGAGCAAGGGACCCATCCACGCCCCCTGCCTAGATGCCTGACCCACAGAATCTGTGCCCTAATAAGTGTGTGCTATTTTAAGCCACCAAGTGGGTAGGTGCAACGAACATAAAAACAGGCTTAATAATTGACAGAACTAAGGAAGATGGAATGGTAACCCGCTCCAGTATTCTTGCCTGGAGAATTCCACGGCCAGTGGAGCCTGGCGGGCTACAGTGCGAGGGGTTGCAAAGAGTCAGACACAATTGAGCGACTAATGCTTTTACTTTTCAAGGAAGACGCAGAACTTAAGATTTGAACCTGATTTCAGACTTGGCTCTCAACCTCCCCAGGGAGACCCAACCTGGGGAGAAAGTGACGCAGGGCTATGATCACTCTCCTCTTTCTGCCCAGGAGTCTTCCATGAGTATGTCAAACATGAGAGCCCTGCTGCCTGCACGAGATGTGTTTTTGACGAGTAAGAAAACATCACACGCTCTCCTGCTTCACTGAGAGCTCCGTGAGACAGGGGCCACCTCTGTCGTGTTCAGGCCACGTCCACAGGGCAACAGCTTAGTGCCTGATACATGGAGCGGTGAACAGTGGGGAAACCTAAGAGTTTACAGCAGTAGTTCTCAGATCACTCTGCACACAATGGTTGCCTGAGATGCTTGTGAAATGTGTACCATCCTGGGCCCCATGTATAAGATTCTGACTTGACAGGGCAGAGCTGGGTTCAGAGAAGCTACACAGTTAGAAAGGATCCCGGGGCATTTGGTACGGCTGATCTTTAGGCCAGAGTATAAAAATTACTCCAAAAACGTGAAGGAAGATGGAAAGGCAGAGCTGTGCCAGAGGCTAGAAATGAATACAAGTATAACATGAAAGGTCAGTTCGAGGAGGCAAGTCTTAAGCAGGAGTTCTCAGCCCAGGCTGCACATCAGAAGCACCTGGGGGCTTTTAAAATCCAAATCCAGGCTCCACTCCCCAGTTACCAACACATTAGAACTTCTGGAGATAGAACAAGAGTGCGGGATTTTTTTCTTTTTTGAGGTAAAATGCATATAACATAAAAGTCATCCTGTTAAAGTGTGCAGACAACTCAGTATCATCTGCTATATTCATGGTGTTATGCAACCACCACGTCTATCCAGTTCCAAGATATTCTCAAAAGGAAACCTCACACCCGTTAGCAGTCCCTCCACCTTCCCTCCAGCCCCCAAACTGCTCTGTGTCTCACAGGTTTGCATATGCTGGATATCTCATATAACTGCAATATTATACAGTGTATATATACAATAATATACCCCGTGTGGTTTCCCAGGTGGCACAGTGGTAAAGAATCTGCCTGCCAATGCAGGAGATGCAAGAGACACGGGTTTGACCCCTAGGTCAGGAAGACCCCCTGGAGTAGGAAATACCACTCCACTCCAGTATTCTTGCCTGGAAAATTCCATGGGCAGAGGAGCCTGGTGGACTACAGTCCATGGGCCCACAAAGAGTCAGACGCAACCGAGCACACACAATGTATACAAGAGCCAAAAAGCGGAAACAGCCCAGAGGTCCATCAACAAATGATGACAAACAAAATGTCCATCCCTGAGGTGGAGCAGAATTCAGCCATAAAAAATGAATGAATTCTAATATATGCCACAGCCTGGATGAACCTCGAAAACACTACACTGAGTGAATGAGACATCAGTATTTGTTTTAATCTCCCAGGGGATTCCAAGGTTCAGCCAAGGTCAAGACCCACTGGCCTAAGCCAGGCTGAGTTAAATAAGGCAGTCGGGAGATGGAGGGACATTTCATTGAGGATGACCATGTGTGGATACCCGGCCAAGGCAGGGGTGGGGGTGAGGTGTGACGACGACAGCACACGGGGACACACTTCAGCTCCTTCAGGTCCTCAGCGAGTTGATACCTTTGTGGGTTTTCCAGCCCTAGAACACGGGATGCCAAGGAACCCAGGGAGAGGACGTTTGGAAAGAAAATTCATGCTATTTTACCTTGAGGTAGAGTAAAGAATCCGCCTGCAGTGCGGGAGACCTGGGTTCGATCCCTGGGTTGGGAAGACCCCCTGGAGGACAGCATGGCAACCCACTCCAGTATTCTTGCCTAGAGAATCCTATGGACAGAGGAGCCTGGCGGGCTACAGTCCACGGGGTCGCAAAGAGTCGGACACGACTGAGTGACTAAACACAGCAAAGCACATACAGACACCAGCCTTGATCCCAACCATAGGCTCAACCAAAGCTCCCAAATGCCTTCTGAAATGTGACTTGCCACTTCTGGAAAACCCAGAATTCTGCCCCAAAGTCAAAGTGGGACACCCCAGAGTTCACTTAAGGGGAATTAGCTTCCAAAAACAACCCTGGTGCAGGTACCCAACCAGAATCACCCTCAGCTGCCTTCCCTTCCCAATCAGGGGAAGTGATGGTGCTGGTGCTCCAGAGTCTATTTGCATTGGGTTTTTATAGAAAATATGGTCGTGTCAGTCACAGGAAAAACAAATCACAGCCCATGCTGGAGCTGCGACTTAATAACACGGCTGAGCGTCAGTGCAGGCTTTCCACAGCAATATCAAACCTGAGAGAACCAGCAACAAGCTCCCGGCAGCATATCTGCCAAATGATTTGGGAGAAAAGACAGAAAAGGCGCCCCTTAACATTGCCTTCTCTGCATGAAAGGGTTCGGTTGGCAACACCAAATGTGTTCATTGCTGGGGTCTTTCAAATCGAAGCAAGCTGGGTGTGGATGGACCGTCCTCCTACAGCTGAACAGAAGTGGATTTAGGCCAAAATAATAATGGTGGCGCAAATCTGAATACAGTCCACTCCCCCACAGCAATCCAGATTATTTTAACATGTTCTCTCAGTGGCATTCGTAATTTCTTGCGAAAGCAAACGAACATCCCCCTCTGTGATGAATTAAAACAAAGAATTAATAAGTTCAGGACACAGGGCAGGGGGTGGGAGTTGCTGGCAGTATGAGAACATACTGCAAATGGCATTTCCAAGTCTAGACTTCTTCATTATAAAGACCAGCACTCCTGTTTGCAGAGGCTCTGAGGCTTCTTAGACTGCTGCTGCTGCTGCTGCTAAGTCACTTCAGTCGTCCGACTCTGTGCGACCCCATAGATGGCAGCCCACCAGGCTCCGCAGTCCCTGGGATTCTCCAGGCAAGAACACTGGAGTGGGTTGCCATTTCCTTCTCCAATACACGAAAGTGAAAGTGAAGTCGCTCAGTAAGTGTCCAACTCTTCGTGACCCCATGGACTACAGCCTACCAGGTTCCTCCGTCCATGGGATTCTCCAGGCAAGAGTACTGGAGTGGGTTGCCATTGCCTTCTCTGGAGGCTTCTTAGACTGGAGGATCCAATTAGGAAAGCTTTTGTTCACATCCTTGCTCTCCAGACCTCCTGCCCACTCAACCCACCTTCAATGGCCAAGTGCTGCTGGTTTTACCTCCTGAATCTGTCTGGAATCCATTCACTGCCCAGCCACGCTCTGACATCATCATAAGTCAAGTCCACAGTCTCCACCTGTTTGATCATGCGTGCATGCATGCATGCTAAGTCACTTCAGTAATATTTAACTCTTTGCAACCCCATGGACTGTAGCCTGCCAGCCCCCTCTGGCCATAGGATTCTCCAGGCAAAAATACTAGACTGGGTTGCCATGCTCTCTTCCAGGGGATCTTCCTGACCCAGGGATCAAACCTGTGTCTCTTATATCTCCTGCAGTGGCAGGTGGGTTCTTTACCACTAGCACCACCTGGGAAGCCCTGTTTGATCATAAACACATTGAAACAGGTCTCTCCATCTCTCCTTCTCCTGTTGCAATCTGTCCTCACCCAGAGGCCAAAGGAGTACCTTGAGAATGCACACCCAAACAGATCACTCCCTTCTGATGGCTCCCCACTTAATCTTTGTGGGTCAACAATCATGCAAGCTCCTCTTTGCTGAGCAGGGTCGTCTCACTCCGTGCTTACAACAGCACTGTATTCCACCAATGGGCAGTTGGGCAGGATGCCCGCAGTGATAGGGTTAGTGTGTGGTCCCAGGGCCCCCACAGGAGATCTGCAAAGGCCAGCCTCTGCCTCCCCCAGGTCCTCTTCCTCTTACCCACCCCTGCCTTCCAGGCTCCAACCACATGAACCCCTTCAACATCCCTCAAGTTTGCGCCACTCCCTTCGACCCCAGGGCCTCCACGTGCAGTGTCCCTCACCCTGAAGTGCTGTTCCAACCTTTCTTACCTGGTTGACACTTTCACCCTCCAGGCCTCCCTCTAAATGTCATCTCATCAAGGAAGACCTGTGTTTTAATATAACAGCTTTACTGAAATATAATTCATATACCATACAATTCACCCACTTAAAGTACACAAGTTAATGGGTTTTAGTATATTCACTGAGCTGGGTAAGCACCACCACAATTTTAGAACATACTCATCACTCCCAAAAGAAACCCTGTATCCATGAGCAGGCACCTCCCACTTCCCTCACGCGCCCCTACCCCCAGCCCTTGGCAATGACTAACCTACTTTCTGTCCGTATGGATTTGCCCACTACAGACATTACATATAAATGGAACCAAACCGTCTGCAGCCTTTTGTGTCCAGTTTCTTTCACTGAGCCTCATGTTTTCAAGGTTCATTTATATTCTAGCATGCATCAGTGCTTCATTCATTTTTATGGCCAAATAATATTCCATTGAATGCAGGGGCCACACTCCATTTATACAGTCATCAGTTGATAGACGTTTGGATCCCTTCCATCCTTTAACCACCATGAATAGTGCTGTTCTGATGTGTCTGTTCACACTTGTGTGGGCATGTTTTCAAGCCTCTTATATCTATACTTAGGAGTGGGATTTCTGGGTCATAAGCAAACTCTATGCATAACCTTTTGAGGAAATTCCGGACAGTCTAAGGAAGGCTTTCCTGACCCTCCGAGACTGAGGGTCCCTCTCCTTATTTGTGTATTCTCTTCACAGCTTTTACTTGTCTCTCGGAGCAGTTGTGACAAACACATCAGGGATCTGGCTAACTCTCTTAATGCCTGTACTTCCTCCGGACTAAGGAGATCCAACCAGTCCATTCTGAAGGAGATCAGCTCTGGGATTTCTTTGGAAGGAATGATGCTAAAGCTGAAACTCCAGTATTTTGGCCACCTCATGCGGAGAGTTGACTCACTGGAAAAGACTCTGATGCTGGGAGGGATTGGGGGCAGGAGGAGAAGGGGACGACAGAGGATGAGATGGCTGGATGGCATCACTGACTCGATGGACGTGAGTCTGAGTGAACTCTGGGAGTCGGTGATGGACAGGGAGGCCTGGCATGCTGCGATTCATGGGGTCGCAAAGGGTCGGACACTACTGAGCGACTGAACTGAACTGAACTGATCAGCCCAATATAAAAACAATGTAACCACTTGCTTCCTTTCACTAAGTCACATAAAAAAATAACACTAATAAAATGAAATGGGTGAAAGTATTACTTATTTGACCAGTTATACACAAAATAACATTTCAGCATCTAGTAAACATTTTTTAAAATGGTAATGAAGGGCTTTCCAGGTGGCCAAGACTGTGCTTCCAATGCCGGGGGCGCCTGTTCAATCCCTGGTCAGGGAACTAGACCCCATATGTCACAACTAAGAGTTTGTCTGCGGCAGCTAAAGATCCCGCATGCCACAGCGAAGACTGAAGATCCCGAGTACCACAACGAAGACCCGTCACAGCCAAACAAATAAACAGAAAAATTTTTTAAAGTGGAATAGTAATGAAACATGTCTCATTATTTTTTATACTGTCTTCAAAATCTCGGGTGTATTTTCACTTCCACACATCACAGTTCATACTCACCCCATTTCAACTGCTCGGTGCCTATTTCAACCCCAACACGGCTAGTGGCTACCTTACTGGGAGGTGCAAGCCTAAACTTCTCACTCCCTGAAGACAGGAACCCTGTCTGCTTTTTCTAGTTATCATTTCCTCAGAACTCATTACAGTGTCTAGGATGTATGGTGTCAGAGGCATCCCACAAATATATGCTGAGTACTGAATAAATGAATCCAACCCAACCTCCACTCTTCCAAAAAAATCTCAAAAGTTCACATAGATCCATATGGTCTTTTCCAGCAACTTGAATATGTTACGAAAAGGCAATGTTCCTTCTACTTTTCTATATATTCATTCTATTAATTTTTGAGAGCTTGACATTGAAATTCCAACTAAAAATCTTATCTAATCTACTTTAAAAAATTATTTTAATATATAGCAGACAGGGAGGCCTGGCGTGCTGCAATTCATGGGGTTGCAAAGAGTCGGACACAACTGAGTGACTGATCTGATCTGATCTGATAGTAGAACTATATGTAACTTTGTTCTGTATTTTCCAAGTCTCCTATAAAAGTGTTACCATACTTTCATAATTTAAAAAATTTAAAAATTTTAAAGTGACAATGAGATGTGGGAGTAGTACTTGGGTCACAAGGACCTTCCACTCTTCAGGAAAACAGAGGTTTTGTTGAAACCAAAACCAATTTAATAAAGAGTTTGTTTTTGTTTTTGTTTTTGTTTTTTAACATGACTGTGTTTTATTTTGTTTCATTTTACGATGTGTGAACCATTTTGAAAGGGCAGAGTGGCTGTCTGGGGAAGCCTATTTAATTTCTTCCCTTTAGTTTAAAATGTTGGCTAATGTTATTACAAAAGAAAGTAGCTCCAACAAGTAGGTATGTGCGCACACACACGCACACACACGTGACTCATGAGTCCGTGGGGCAAATGAATGCAAAAGCAGCTTCCTAATTAATACCCAGCCTTCTTTGTGGCGTAGAAATAATTACCAGCATGTAAAAGTGTATATATATTCAACCATTCTCACTTCCTGCAAAATTCAAATCTACAATTGATTTTCTTTCCAGGCTCCTGAAACCAGCTTTGTCAAAATTACTCAGGAATGGAATGAGGCCAAGCATTGCCCTTCGGGGACTGAGGACAAAGCAAGTCAGCCATGGACGGTGCGGAGCTGGCCATGTGCAATTACACCCAGACCCACAGGACAGCCATGCCCTGCGTGGTCCCTCCCCAGCCAGGGCCCCGATGCCTGGGCCGCAGCCAGAAGCATTCAGGCACAGGTGCATTAAACACGTATTTATTGGATTTTATTGGTGGTTAGAGGGTTGTAGTCGATTACAGTGCATTAATGGACCCAATTCTTCACAATGCCCTAAATCCAGGCTCTTTGCCATATGATTTCACAGTTCTTCTCACTAAAGAGTCACTGTGTTCTTTCCCCAGCACTTGATGCTGGGTTTAGTCATGTGTCTCGCCTTGGTCAATGGAATGTCAGTCTGTGATATGTGACCAAAAGCTTGCGAAGTGGGTGCTCCATCCTTATTGCTCTCTTGTTCCTTTCTATCACCATGAGAACACACCCGGGCAAGCTTGCTGGTCCCAGGAGAAAATAAGAGACATCAGAAGCAGAGCAGAGCTTCCCAGATACACCCAACCTAGATCAACCACCCCTCAGCTGACCTGCAGATCCACAAAAATATATATGTTGTGTTAAGCCACCAACTTTGGGCTTTCAGCACTTTTGTGGCCCAAGCTAACTGATACGGACAGTTCTGTGTGAATCCTCCAACTGCCTTCACAGAATGGACTAGAGCACTGCTTTGGCTCTGACACTACCAGTTACCTACCCAGAAACTGCTCATTCCTTTCTTCTTCCTCATTCACAGAGCTCCTGTTTCACTCAGGTATGGGATTGCCTTGTTTCTTAGAAGTGTTGGCCTCAGAGAATGAATCGTGATTGGTTTAAGCAGGGTTTGACAAAGTACAGCCTGAGGGCCAGATCCAGCCCACTGCTTTTGTAAATAAAGTTTTATTGGGGCAAAGCCATGCCCATTCATTTATGAATTGTCTGCGGCTGTTTTCACACTACAAAGGCTGAGGTGGGTGGTTGCAGCAGAGGTTGTCTGATCCAGAAAGCTGACATTATGACCACTTTTCAACAGAGAAAGTTTGTTTTTCCCTAGTCTGAGGCTTACACCCTAATGTTATTCAAACTCCCCTTAGCCAACGATTGGTTTAGGACTGGACCCAAGATTCCATTCATCTACTGAGGGCTGATGTGGCTAAGATACAGGAAGTCTGCTGGGGTTTTCTGGGAGACGCTTTAATACCGAAACATTCAGGGATATGCTGTATACCGTTCTTCTTGCCTTTGTCTGCTGTCACGTGAGGACTTCATGTTTGGGTTGTGGCAGACTCTGTGACTGTGGAAGAAGGATGAGAGCATCACAGAAAAAGCAAACAAGGACCCTGCTGTCTTGAGCTATTCATTCTGCAAACCCTTGGAGTCATCTACCTCTGATCTTAGTGTTTGAGACAATTGTTGTTCAGTCACTCTTTGCAACCCCATGGATTACAGCACACCAGGCTTCCTTGTCCTTCACTATCTTCCAGAGTTTGCTCAAACTCATGTCCACTGAGTCAGCAACGCCATCCAACCATCTCATCCTCTGTTGCCCACTTCTCCTCTTGTCCTCAATCTTTCCCAACATCATGATCTTTTCCAGTGAGTCAGCTCTTTGCATCAGGTGGCCAAAGTATTGGAGCTTCAGCTTCAGCATCATTCCTATCAGTGAATACTCAGGGTTGGTTTCCTTTAGGATTGACTGGTGTGATCTCCTTGCAGTCCAAAGGACTCTCAATAAACCTCTGGTGTTCAAGATGGGTGGACCGAAAAAAAAAAAAAAAAAAGATAGGTGGACCGTCACTTGCTGCTTTGTTCTGCCAGGAAGGTCTTGTCTTACTCACCCCCAAAAGCCTGGAATCTGTACAAGGGAACAAGGAGGTGAACCCTGCTGCCACAGTTTAGGCAACAGAACCCACCCACCAATATGTGAACAGGGTCGGATGGAGTCAGCATTTCCTGTCACTCCAACCAGATCAACGTGTCCTCTCACAAAAGAGGCAGAGAGAGAGACGTGGAAGCCCCTCTCCCAGTTCATCCCCAAGAGGATAAAAGTGATGCTAGAACCTCCCCGATCTATGGGCAAAAAAGGGAAACCAGGGAGAGTGCTGGGCAGGAGAGAACAGCAGCGGTCGCCGTGTTTATGGGGCTCTGGTCTGTGGACCCAGGAGGAAGTGTGTTTCTAGACATGGGCTTTAAGAAAGGAAACCTGGAGTCACGTCTGCGGCATTCTCCTTTCCTCCAAGACAGAGGGAATACATTTTGCTCCACCATGCAAAGGTGTAAGAAATGTCACATTCCTATTTCTGTAACTCCAGTTAAATCTGCTCTGAGTCCCTGCATGCCTGACAGGTGGGGACTTTGGTCTCGTCATTATCGGGGCTTCTTTTCCTCTGTGAGTTTACATAAGAACTCTGGGCTTGCACGCTGTTGGAAAGTCAGGCAGGACCTAGGCCCCTGGAGGTCACCACTGTTGCAGCCACAACTGACCCATAACTTTCGGAGGCTGTCTGCCACAAGCAGATTGTCGTATGGTCATTGTAACTGACCACAGACTCAGTCACAAGAGACCCTCCCTGTAGCAGGTCTCCACTGCACATGGAAATTCCAAAAAGCCTCCTGTTAATCTCAGCTTCCTCACTTTTTCACCTGAAAACACAAACGCTCCTCCTAATCACCCCAAACCTTGATGGTAAGTCGGCTAAATCCCCCTCCAGGGCCTCAGACACCAAAGCTCTTCACCTTCTCTCTTTGGGGAGACAATGCAATGGTATCTGAGATCTTCAGAAGTACAACGGTGGCCTCTCTCTTTGGTAGAGGGCACAGGCCAGGGGTGGGGAGGGGTGACAGTGGAAACTACAATCGCTTGTTCAAGCGCTGTGTATCACCAGTAGATCCCCAGGGTCTGGCACACAGTAGGGGCTAAAAAGACAGCACTTAGTAGGTACTGTTAGAGTCTGTTGAACTGAACTCTTGAGGTTAAAGCTATCAGCAGAAACCAACCAAGTAACAAAATGGAAAACCAACTATTAAAAAATATATACAAGTAATCATGACTTTGAGCTCTGAACACATTGGGCACCAGCCCAAGTTTGGGCAATTTTAATACAACCACCATTTTGCCTCCAAACAAACTGGCATCAGCTCCAGAAGCCTCTTTCGGCCTCTTAAAGAGAGCCAGTTTCTCCTCCTTTAAGTGGCGGCATTCCTCCTTGGGTGGCAAAGGAGCAGTGTCCACCCCCACTCGCCTCCAGCCAAGGACAGCAGCCAGGCCTCAAAGGTTTGATAGCTAAGCAGTATATTTTAGAGAGAAACACAAAATTATGTCTCATCAATCTGTAAGTACCAGCACTTTCCAGAGCACAGAGATCCTGTCTGTGGAATCCTCCACAGGTCGAGCACTGACTTGGCGCAACTACACACTTTGGGGATTTTTGCAGGGAGTAGTGAAGGTGCTCAGTGAAATAAAGGAACAAGAACTCAGAGTTCCCAGAGCAAGCCAGGAGGGCAGGAGGGTGTGGGAAATGCAGAGTGAAAGAAAGCAAGAGAGTCAGTGAGTCAGGCCAAGACCAAGCGGGGAGCACTATGACTCTGTCCTTGGCCCCAAACCTCAGCAAGTCAACAAAATACAGTCACACTTGGGGCCAATGGTTTATGGTCTGGAGATGAAAGCAGCTGGGGCCGGGGGGTGAGGGTTGGTGTGGTGGGCAGAGGCAGCAGACATGGACTCAGATGCCCAGGACTTCAGGGAGGCTGTGAGGTGCAGAGCCCCCACCCCAGTCTCAGCAGAAATCTCAGGCAGGGCTTCAGGCATCTGCAGATCACGGCATTCGTGGCCTTGAGAGCACTGGCTCCTGAGTAGATGCTCCTAGTACATTTTCCAGCTCAACCACTTCCTAGTGGGTGTGTAAACAAGTTACTCAAGGGTTTATAAAACCTCAATTTCTTATCTCTAAAGCAAAGGACATATCCTCTACCTTGCTGTTTAGTCACTGTGTCTGACTCTTGCGACCCCAAGGACTGTAGCCCACTCCAGTCCACGGGATTTCGCAGGCAAGAATGCTGGAGTGGGTTGCCATTTCCTTCTCCGGGGGATCTTCCCGACACAGGGACGAACCCAAGTCTCCCGCACTGGCAGGAGGGTTCTTTACCACTGAGCCACCAGGGAAGCCTGCATTATCTACCCTGTAAGGAAGTTATTGTGTGGTTAAGAGGAAGTGAGACTGTTCCAGCACAGAGCCTAGAACAGGGCGAGCTCTCCATAATATGAGTCTCCATCACCTGACCACTAGATCTCAGAGGACAGAGGGTTCGCCACAGATCAGGCTGAATGGTGGAATCCCTTGGGGATACGTGAGCCCTAACCAAGACCAACTGAGGCAGAATCACTGGAGGTAGGGCCCAGAAATCTGTATGTTTTAACATAATCTTCACTATTTATCTATTTTTGGCCAGGCAGTATATGGGATTGAACCCATGCCCCCTGCAGCAGAAGCACAGAGTCTCAACCACTGGCCTGCCAGGGAATTCCTGGGAATCTGTATTTTTAAGCCCATCCAGTGATCAATAGAATTGCAACTTGCCTTCTTTTGGTTTTTCACATTTTACACTTTTCTCCTTTCAATCATTTTAAATATATACACAGAGATACACACAATAATTACCACAGTCAATTTGACAACATCTCATCACATCAAAAGGAAGCCCCATATCCTTTAGCTCACCCTCCACCCTTAGTCCCACACCCCCAGCTTAACGCTGGGCTGGAAGAAACACAAGCTGGAATCAAGATTGCCGGGACAAATATCAATAACCTCAGATATGCAGATGACACCACCCTTATGGCAGAAAGTAAAGAGGAACTAAAAAGCTTCTTGATGAAAATGAAAGAGGAGAGTGAAAAAGTTGGCTTAAAGCTCAACATTCAGAAAACGAAGATCATGGCATCTGGTCCCATTACTTCATGGGAAATAGATGGGGAAACAGTGGAAACAGTGCCAGACTTTATTTTTTGGGGCTCCAAAATTACTGCAGATGGTGACTGCAGCCATGAAATTAAAAGACGCTTACTCCTTGGAAGGAAAGTTATGACCAACCTAGATACCATATTGAAAAGCAGAGACATTACTTTGCCAACAAAGGTCCGTCTAGTCAAGGCTATGGCTTTTCCAGTGGTCATGTATGGATGTGAGAGTTGGACTGTGAAGAAAGCTGAGTGCCAAAGAATTGATGCTTTTGAACTGTGGTGTTGGAGAAGACTCTTGAGAGTCCCTTGGACTGCAAGGAGATCCAACCAGTCCATTCTGAAGGAGATCAGCCCTGGGATTTCTTTGGAAGGAATGATGCTAAAGCTGAAACTCCAGTACTTTGGCCACCTCCTGTGAAGAGTTGACTCATTGGAAAAGACTCTGATTCTGGGAGGGATTGGGGGCAGGACAAGAAGGGGATGACAGTGGATGAGATGGCTGGATGGCATCACCGACTCGATGGACGTGAGTTTGAGTGAACTCCGGAAGTTGGTGATGGACAGGGAGGCCTGGCGTGCTGCAATTCATGGGGTCACAAAGACTCAGACACGACTGAGCGACTGAACTGAACTGAACTGAACTGAATCTACTTTCCTTCTCTATACATTTCCCTACTCTGGACTCTCATATTAATGGAATCGTATAATACGTGACGTTTTGTGTCTAGCTTCTTTCACTCAGCGTAACGCTTTCATGGTTCATCAATATTATAGCACGTATCGGAAGTTCACTCCTTTTGTGGCCAAATAATATTCCATTGTGTAGCTCTACCAGGTTTTGCTTATCTTTGCATCTGTTGAAGGGCATTGGGGCTATTTCCACCTTTCAGCTATTATGAATGATGCTACTCTAAACATTCATATGTAAGTTTTTGTGTGGACCTATGTTTTCATTTCTAAATAGACCTACCTCCAAGTTAAGATATACAAATGTCCAATATGTATATGAAAATACACTCAACACCCTTAGCCACTGGAGACACGCAAGCCAAAACCGCAATGAGATCCCACTTCACATCCATAGGATGGCTAGAATCACAAAGCCTGCCAGCATGGAATTCCCTGACGTTCTAGGGGTTAGGGTTTTGAGCTCTCACTGCTGAGATCCCAGGTTCAAGTCCCAGTCAGGGAACTAAAGTCCCACAAGTCATGAGGCATGGCCAGAAAAAGAAAGACTGCCAACAACAAGGGTTGGTGAGGATGTGGAGAAATTGGAACCCTCACACACTGCTGGTAGGAGTGGAAAATGGTGCACCCACTCTGGAAAACAGCCTGACCATCCTTCAAACAATTAAATACAGAGTTATATATGACCCAAGATTCCATTCCTAGGTATAGATCCACTTGGGCTCTTTTACTCTGTGGGAAATGAACCATCAGTACTTGGCAAGAACAAAGGGGAAAAGAGAGAGAAGAAGGAGTTGCGAGCACAGCCTTCATGCAGGAGCTTGTGCTTGCTTTCCTTGATGAGAACGTCTCACTTTGATGAATGATTTTGGGGTTGAAGACACAAATATTCATAAAAGATAGCCCCAGGATGACTTCATCAGCTGCTCACCAAAGAAACCACTGTCTATTCCAACCCAGGAGGAAGACGTGCTAGGTGGGAGCTGCTGAGCTGTGCTCAGTCTGACCTCTATACTCTATGAAAGATGGAGATGATTTTCAAGAGTAACATGAACCGTATTGAATTTTTTGCTTTGCCCACTGACTTGAGAATCTCCTGCATGAGGTCTGGCATGCCTGTGCTTTTTATTGCTTCAAAATAAATTTCCAGTTCCGCATAGTCGAGAGATGATATGCTAAGAAACAAATCTCTCTCAAAAAAAAAAAAGCTAAGAATATAGGCATAATTATACTGCAGAGTTAACACAAATTGCACTGGTATATATGAAGTGCAATATATTTTCATGTGTAATTGTTTTTAAGTCCTTCATTCTCAAATAGGCTGCAGGATGAGGTCTCAAAGACCCTGGGTTCTCATCTGATTTGTGTTACGGTAGAGTCACCTCTGATGGGTCTATGTCCCAATCATTTTTTTATCCTTTTTCCTCAAAAGTTCTAGGCACACAGTGGTTCTGTGTATGTTTGCTGAATAAACCATAGACAAATGACAACTGGGAATTCTGGACGTGCAGTCAGGACTCCAGAAACTGTGGGTGTCTCCAAGACACTCTGGCTGAATCCCTCAGTCTCACCATGATTTTCCGTCTCAACCTGAACCCTATGCATGGCCTTTGTTACAGAACTCCTGCCCAGGACAGGCCCCCTCAGCAGGGAAATAATCTGACCTAAAATGTCAATAGTCTTTAGGTTGAGAAACCCTTATGTAAATAGAATCACATGCTATCTACATGTTTGTGCTCACGATCAATTTTAACCCTTTGATTATGATCACTTAAAAAAGAAACAAAAACATCATACGGAGGCGGGTAGAATCCCAAACAAAGAAAACCCAGAGTTGCCCACAAATCTGGTGTTTGTAGAGCTTGGATTTGATTTCAGTTCTTTTCGTCTAGTTTTTTGACTGATTTTTCTTAAAATGGCATCCATTGGGCTCAAGGCCCTAAGATTCCCGCAAAGATGAGGTTCACATGGGAAATTTGCACACACCCACGCAGGTACACACTGTCATTTGCATGCAGACATCCACCCACAGACACACACACTCAAAGACACACACACCACCGAAGACAGAGAGCAAACTTCACCAAAAAAGCACAGTCCCACAGAAGAGCAGAAGCTCACCCTTCTTTCCAGGGGGACGTCTATTTTTGGTCTAACTCAGACCCCGATGGTCAAGCTGTTCCTAAGCCCAGTTCTCAGTCTTCCCCGCCTAGGAAGGAGAGATGGATTTTTTTTTCCCTTCAATCAAGAATATAGATTTTTAAAATAAACACTTCTGCGTCTCAAAGCAGGCTGTACTTCCTAAGCTGCACATATTGATCAGCATTTTATTGTGAGTTTTCTTTCAGTTGAACTGGAAAAAATATAATCTAATTATGTCCTTCGTGACAGTTGGGAATCAGTTGCACCAAATCCGACGGGGTGTGTTTGTGTGATTGAGGTGTTTAATTTGGAGGACAACGAAGTGGAAGCCATGGCCATGTTTTAACATAATTAGCACAGAATCTCGCTTAAGGGCTGACCTATCACAAGGACGCAAAGCTCCCTCTGAAGCTGGAAAAGATTCTACCCATAGAACTGAGTCAGGGTGGTCCGAGGCCCCTAGAGACATTTAAGCATTAACATTTTACCAACATCTCTTCAAGAGTCCCAGGTTGTGGCACAGGAAAGACAGAAATACTCCAAGTCTTGGCTAAGATTCTATAAAGAGAAATAACCTGGGCTTGTAGATACTCCACACTGGTTCTCTAAGCTGCTGACTCCCAGGTTGCTCTATTTCATAAGCCAATAAAATATTTTTTTTTAATTTGGAAACTAAGATAAAGTTGCCTTTTTTTAGAGGGGTAGAGGGTTAAGAGGGCTTCCCTGGTGGCTCAGATGGTAAAGAATCCGCCAGCAATGCAGGAGACCCAGGTTCAATCCTTGGGTGAGGAAGATCCCCTGGAGAAGGGACTGGCTACCCACTCCAGTATTCTTGCCTGGAGAATCTTAAGGACAGAGGAGGCTGGCAGGTGATAGGCCATGGGGTCGCAAAGAGTCGGACACAACTGAGAGACTAAGCACGCACGCACGGTACAAGGAACACCATTTGGGGGCCACTGCTCTGAGCCAGGTGATAAAAGGGCCCCAAAAATAGAGCATGGAGTCCCTAGGAAAGATCTGACAGAGCCAGACTGCTCACATTTCTCACCATCAATGAGCAGACACTCACCAGGAGCATCTACACATCCAGCCTCAAAAGGGGCTATATGCCTTCATTGTAAGGCCCTCGTTTTGATCCTCATCATCACTGCAAAGCCGTTTGGTCTCAAGATCTAAAATTCCCACTGTAACTACCTTCTCCTGTCTGCCTCCCCACTCCCACACCTTCTCTCCCTCACCACCCCTTCTTGCTTTGCCTTCCTCATCAGCCTGGACCCTACTACACTCATCTCCAGTTTCCTGAGTTTCACTTCAGTTTATTTGTCTTCAATTATATTCAGGCACCATTAAATGTAGTACTTTTTCTTTAAAAAAAAAAAATCCCATTGTGTCTGATTAGAAGTGTCTGTCCATCTCTCCACCCATCTTTCCATCTGAACGCAGGGTGAGTCTGGGACTTTGTTCACTTTATAGGAAGGAGGTTTATTTCCTGGCATGGTAACATCTGAGATGATCTTTCTTTCCTGTAGTTTTCTGTATTCCTTGAATTTTTAAAGCACCTATTTCATTAGAAATAATCAAGGAAAGGACTTCCCTTGTGGCCCAGTGGTGATAACTCCATGCTTCCACTGCAGGGAGCACGGGTTCAATTCTTGGTTGGGGAACTAATATCCTCCCCATGCTGTGTAGCATGGCCAAAATTTTTGTTTAATGAATAAAAACTTAAATATTAAACAATCAAAGTATTTTTTTAAATCTACTCTGTGTTGCACTTATTCATATACTCATCTAATCTCCTTACTTGATTATAAACTTCCTGAGCTATCTACTGATGCTGTGGTCCCAGCATCAGAGATTCTGATTCAAAAAGGTGGGACCTTGTAAACTGTAGGCCTAGAAACCACCTCAAATGAGTCCCTCACAGGTGTTCTAAGGGCACCATTCTGAGAAGCACTGATAGAAAAGGAAGAACCCTCCGGAAGTTCTTCCTACAGTTCATTTTCCTGCCCTGCTTGTGTGTGTGTTGGTCACTTAGTCGAGTCCGACTCTGCAACCCCACGGACTGTAGCCCATAAGGCTCCTCTGTCCATGGAACTCTCCAACAAAACTCTGTAAAGCAATTATCCTTCAAAGTTTTTTAAAAAGCAAAAAAAAATATGGATAATAAACATATTTTTAAAGTTCTAAAAAAAAAAAAACACAGGAGTGGGTTGCCATTCCCTTCTCCAGGGGATCTTTCTGATCCAGGGATGGAACCCAGGTCTTCCACATTGCAGGTGGATTCTTTATCATCTGAACCACTAGGGAAGCCCTCTTGTCCAGCATAGGAAGCAACTGAAATATTATGTAATCCATACCAATTATGGTACTGATTGTGTGTGTGAGGAATTCAGAAATGGTTTGATCAAGGTTGATGATTGTAGAAAAAGGTTCCTCTTTTGGATGCCAAGTCCACCTCACACACAGTGGTAACTAAAGATGGTAACTAAAGCTTTCTCCAGCTTTGTATTTCATGTTTTTTATCATAAATGAAGTGCATCCATCCCCAAACCCAATCCCAGTTACTCACATACATTTGTACAGGAGATCTGATAGTACACACCCTGAAGGAGAAATCAACACAGCTCCCATGGTGGGGTGAAATGGAAGTGAAATTTTGAGTTCAGTTAGTGAGGATGACACTGAAACATTTCCCAAGAGGTGCTTTCAGCAGCTCTGCCCATCCACAACCTCACTCCATTTCAGGGCAAAGCCTTGCTTAAGCTGCACTGGCTTGCATTAGAGTAAATCACACTGACTCACAGAAAATGCAGATGCGAGACAGAAAGGTGCTTTTAACAAAGGTTCACATCACACACAGACACACACACAAGCCTCCCTAGAGCCTGACCCCATTCAGCAAGCAATCCTGCTCCTCTGAACACCTATAGAAACCTTGGTTCACTGATGCAAATGTGAGAGAGAACCCTGACATCAAAGAGCTCACAGTCCGGGGGAAGAAACAAGCTTGAACGCAAGTGAGGATAAGACAAGATGGAGTGGATATTTAAACAAAGCAGCACCATGGACAGTTCCCAAACTGGGTCCCTGAGGCAGAGCCAGGCCTGCCCAGGAGACACCTGGGAGCTTTTGTAACCAGAGATCCTGGCTGAGCGTCTAAGCTTCAGAAACTCTGGGCATGAGCTCCAGGAATTGGTATATGTAATAAACATCCTCCCCCGCATGATTTTGATGTTCCTCAGGGCTGAGAAATGTGGAACTATGGAGAACACCAAAGAAGGCACTAATACAAACCCACAAATGTTGATTTCTGTGCAGAACACAGTGTTAACAGCCCGAGTGCATGATCCCTGATACTCAGAAAACCATGTAAGGGAAGCATCTGCGGGAATGACTCGGTGTTATGGGTCAGAGCAAGTGCCCACAAGACTCAAACCCTGCCCTGCTGGTCAGCCCTCGCCTACAGGGGCCCAGTGGGAGTCTCCCTGGAGGTTTTAATACAATGCAACCTATTTTCCAAAGTCACTGGGGCCCAAGATGTTATTAAACAATCTTCCTGAGTTCTCCCAGCTTGTAGATGTCCAAACCTGGGGTTCAAACCCAAATCCATCTGACTCCAAAGCTGTTTCCACTTGCTTCATCCCCAGAGTTGTCCCAGTTACCGACTGACTGAACACACCCAATGTCACTTTTCTTTTTAGAAACGGTCTCAGGTCCCACTTTTAATATTAGATGAGGGCTATTTCTTACAGAGTAACCCTGTATTGAGAATATGAAGCAGTTCCCTCGCTTAAGCTCTTACACAGACAGACTCAGGAGTCCAGGGTCCTGGTCCCTTTTCTGCACCTTCCTTAGTTTTTCCCAGCAACCACAATCTTTTGACAGATTCCCTCTGCCAGAGGATACAGGGAGGAAGGGTTAACTCCACTTGGTTTTTGAATAGACAGCCTCAGGGTTAACGATGATTCCACAGGACAGAAAATATCAGTCACAGAACACTTTGCATTCAAATAGAATGTTTTCGTTTTCAAAGAGCCCTCACTTACCATCTCATCTTATCCTCTTAACAGTCCTGAAAGGGAAGCAGGCTTGATATTCCTAACCTCACTTCCCAGACGGGAGACTGAGGCATGGGCTTTCCTGATTCCAGATATGGGGTGTGATGACAGATGAAGCCCACCATCACTGCCAGCCCCCTCACCACCGAGTGACTCCTCGATCTGGTGGACTTTTGGCAGAGGAGACAAAAGGGCTGGGTCACTCAACTCTGCTCTCTGAACACCCCTTTTATTGACTAGGAAAGTAAAATCTTGCACTGATAATTAATACAAATTATGGTTATAACTGAAGCCTGATGAACTGGTAACAGTTGGAGAATCAATAATCAATGCCTTGGTGGAGTCTCGCTGCTGACATTCCAGGTAAATTCCACCAAAGGATCCTCATCAAATTTAGCAGCCTTGTTACCCAGTCCAAGCTCACCCAGCTCACCACACGACAGGCCAACGAATCCAAGAGATGAGGTGTTGAGGCAAGGAAAATGACTATTTGGAGAGCCAGCTGACCAAGAAGATGGCAGGCTAGTGCCTCAAAATAAACATCTCATCAGGGTCTCTAGATGCCAAGTTCTTTTATAGATTAGAGAGGAGAGGAGGTGAGGAAGTAAAGTAAAAAGGCCATTAATCTTGCAAACATCTCCTAGAAGGGCAAGCCTCAGGCAGGGGATGTGTTAATTTCTTCCTTTCTGCTGTCTACAGGTGGACAGGGTTCTGAACAACGGCACTTCAGTTTAACAGTCAGGCAGAGGGGCAGGATTCTCTGAGGCAAGCCATTCGGTATGATTATACTAACAAAAACAAGTCAAAAACAGTTCCAACATGGAGTCAGAAGTGGCTTCTTCTCTGCAACAGTCTCATCAATTATTCCCCAATCGTGAGGAGAAGGAAGGTGTATTAAATACTTAAAGTTCACCTGGGCAAACTCAGACCCATTTGTCCACTTGGACCTGACCCTCAGCCCTGAGACTCACTCAGTCCTCCAAGTCAGTCCTTCTTCCAGCCTTTGGATTAACCCTAGTGACTGCCCACCCAACACGTAGCTTCACCTTATTTACATATCTTCTATTTTAAGGCTTTCCTTCAATCTCAGTTCAGTTCAGCCGCTCAGTCGTGTCCGACTCTTTGTGACCCCATGAATCGCAGCACGCCAGGCCTCCCTGTCCATCACCAACTCCCGGAGTTCACTCAGACTCACGTCCATCGAGTCAGTGATGCCATCCAGCCATCTCATCCTCTGTTGCCCCCAATCCCTCCCAACATCAGAGTCTTTTCCAATCTGGCCTTCACCAAAAGCTGGAGTAGTTGTTGACAAAACCAAGTCATCCTGGGTAAGGGATGGGAATAAGGGAGCAGGCCTCACTTACAGGATCAAGTTCTAAGCAAACTTGAAGAGGGAAAAACAAACTGAACATCTACCAAGGGAGACAGCATGGATTTTGCGTAACTGAAGCTAAAGATGATCAGGGGGCTATGGCAGACCACAAGATCTAAATATGATGTAGATTCCATCCTCCCACAGCAACAACTATGCTTCAAATATAATGAAGGCCTTTGCTAAGGATAAGTCAGAAAGATGGGGCATTCTATGCCACACAATAAGGAGGTCCATTAGCAAATATGTTCCAACATCATCTTCCAGGGGTCCTGCTAACACAAGTCCTACACATTCTCTCCCATTTCTGCTGTTGGAGAGCTGTCATAGTTAGGCGGTGAATAGTGTGCCCCCAATCAGGTGAGCATATGCTAAATACCAGAGATACAGTGGGAATCAAGACAGCATGGCCCCTGCCCTCATGGTGATCTTAGTGTAGAAGAGGGCAGATATGCATCACAGAATCATGCCAAAAGAAAGACGTATATCTAGTTGGGCCCAGGCCTAAATAGAGAGACAGCTGGTGCTATGAGAGGTAACAGGGGGCCAGGCTTCCCTGAGGCAATGGTGACTCAGCCAACTAATGAGACGTTTACCTGTTTACCTGCTGAAGCGGGAGGCTGAAAGAGCTTTCCCAGGCAGAGGCAGCATATTCCCAGGATATGCAAAGGCCCTGTGGCAGAAAAGGGCACAGCAGGGGTACAGGAGCTTTAAAGAGACTAGAGAGAGCAAGTGGGCACGCAGATGATCACAGCACCTGCCCCACAGAGGAGCTGCAAGGAGACAGAGGCCTTGTCCATAACAAGTTCAGTAAAAAGATTAAGCAGTAACACAGAACAAGGTTCCTTCCCGGATTTTCTCATGAAGAGATGCAGCAGACGCAGAGGCCCCTCTAACGAAGGTCCTCCTTGACAGCCCCCCAGCCAGTTGGATGCAAATTCACCCTCTGATCACAATCAAATATCAGGAACCATGGCGGAACCTGCCTAGGGGGAAGAGGCAGCTTTCTTCCAAAGCTGTGGTCGGTTTCTACAGTCTTTCAGATGGAAATTAGGCAGCTCGTTGCTGGGGCCTGAGAGGAGAGCCTCGCAGCCCTCCTGGTGAGAGAGCTGATGAATCAGGCACACTAGTGGATCAATCAGCCCGTGCCTGTGAACAAGTTTATGGTGGCAAAGAAGGGCTTTATTTGTTTGGCAAAACACGGGGTGGTTTAATCTCCAGGAGGAGTGTCTGTCGGCGCAGGTTTTCTGGAAGGCGGGAGCGGGGCAGACGAGGCTTCCGTTTCATCTGCAGGCCCCTTGCAGAGGGAGCTGGGGAAGGCTTTGCAGCCATCTGGCACACTATTTGCATCTCGTCTGGCTGGGCGGCTGTGCTCCAAACAAGGGTGGATGGGGTAGTTCTTGCCCTGTGTTTGGAGAGGAATGGAAGGGAACCAACAGAGGTGGGGAGTAGGGGGGACAGGTGCTGGGGAGCACCGCCCAGGCCCGGGGACCAGAGCATCCAACCCCACAGACTCTGGGCCACTAAGCAGCCCTGGAGAATCTTCCCAATTCCTCCCCAACCTCGTGCCTGCACACAGGCCCTCCTGTGGACACATACCCACACATACCCACACCCCTCAGAGCACTGCCAGACAGAGCAAGTGGAAGGACAGGACACCACTCACACCTGAATTTCAGATAACAACAAATCATATTTTAGCATAAGTATGTCTCAAATATTGCTTTGGGACATACTTATTCTTTAAAAAAAAAAAAACAAAACTTGTTAATTTGAAAGTCAAGCTTAACTAGACCTCCTGCATTTAATCTGGCAACCGTAGTCCTGAATAAACAACCCAAGACTTGGGTACTCACAGAGAAGGTCACACACACACAGGAACACCAACATACAGGCACACACATGTACATGCACACATACAAGCCCATGTGCCTCACAGGGTCCAAGGCAAAAGGGAATTCAAAGGCCAAATTGTGGGTACTTACCCCCTACACTTCCCTGTCTTCTGTGTCTGGGCTCAGAGGCACCAGAGTCCCAGCCACCTCAGGGTCACCTGGAACCCAGGACCAAGCTACTGCGGGAGATGCCCTGAGGCAGCAGGACACTCACTGACCTGCCCCCGCCTGGACTACAGTGTAGAAGACACTGCAGAGCCCTGTGGGCCTCGGCAAGCACAGCAAGGGGCTGAGACTGTAGGTTCATCATGGAGCCTACAAGCTGGGGATCCACTGATGAGCCCATTTTTTGTCTGTACCTGCTGCCTGCACCCCAATCTCTTCCCCCACCAACCAGGCACTGAGACTTTACTAAGGGCTACTAAGGGCCTGGCATTGGACTCGACACCAAAGACATACCTACCCACTGTGAATTCACAGCCCAGCGTGCTGAAAACTCAGCGATGACCTGCCTGGCACTGGCTGAACATGCACAGCAAGCCAAGCATTCAGAAGTGGTGGTCATTCCCTTGAATCCTCCCAGCAGCCAAGGAGGCAGCTGCCATTGTTCTATGATCCCCATTTTACCTCTGAGGGACCTGAGACCAAGAGAGCTGAAACAGCTTGCTCAAGGACACATGGGGGGAAGCAGCAAGACCTGGAGGAGGTGAAAGCCAACCTTGGAACTTGCAGTAACATAACCAAGAATGTTCAGGAAAGTGAAACTTCCCACCTGCCAATCAGAAGCCAGGGTCCTGCCGGCGGGAGCTGGAGGGACAGCTGGGCCCCCAGGGGTGGCAGGGTGTAGACCGACCCTAACAGAAGTGAGGCGGGCAATGCCATCTCACCAGTGCCCCCTCAGGCTTCAGAGGATGACCCCCACTGAGGATGGCACCTGTGAGCCTTAGGGTGCCGAGAGGGCAAGAAGATATTTACACAGGATGCAAAGACCCGGGATGCACAGTAGCACCGATGCCCCTCTACCCTGGTTATCCTGCCCCTGGGAACATCTTGGAGAAGCACAGGCACAGAACACCAAGCAGTGTGCACCAGGATACTCATCACAGTGCCATGAGCAACAGGGAGGAAGAAGGAACAGTCAAAGACCCATCAGTCTAGGGTCAGCCAGGAGCATCCACACAGCAGAATAACTGCCGTATGAGTAAGGTGGAGCCCAGGTTCCCCCATGAGATGATGCCAAAGACACATCACTGAGTGAAAAGGAAGCTTTTCTAGACATTAAATGGAGCGTTATCATGGCAAATAGATGGGGAAACAGTGGAAACAGTGTCAGACTTTATTTTTCTGGGCTCCAAAATCACTGCAGATGGTGATTGCAGCCATAAAATTAAAAGATGCTTACTCCTTGGAAGGAAAGTTATGACCAACCTAGATAGTATATTAAAAAGCAGAGACATTACTTTGTCAACAAAGGTGCATCTAGTCAAGGCTATGGTTTTTCCTGTGGTCACGTATGGATGCAAGAGTTGGACTATAAAGAAAGCTGAGCACCGAAGAATTGATGCTTTTGAACTGTGGTGTTGGAGAAGACTCTTGAGAGTGCCTTGGACTGCAAGGAGATCCAACTGGTCCATCCTAAAGGAGATCAGTCCTGGGTGTTCATTGGAAGGACTGATGCTAAAGCTGAAACTCCAATACTTTGGCCACCTGATGCGAAGAGCTGACTCATTGGAAAAGACCCTGATGCTGGGAAAGGTTGAAGGCAGGAGGAGAAGGGGAAGAAAGAGGATGAGATGGTTGGATGGCATCACAGACTCAATGGACATGGGTTTGGGTGGACTCTGGGAATTGATGATGGACAGGGAGGCCTGGCGTGCTGCAGTTCATGGGGTCGCAAAGAGTCAGACACAACTGAGAGACTGAACTGAACTGATCCTATTTGTATTTTTAAAAGATTAAAATTAAACTATATATGTGCAACTATCCATGCCTGAATACACAGAGAAAGGTGTGGAAGGGTATATGTCAACCCCCTACTCCTGGTGTCACCTGTGAGAGGCAAGCCTGAAGAGAGGCAGACAAAAGAGTTGCTTGCTCCTTGTTTTATATATACTTGTGTAGCCAAAATTCTTTACAATGAGCAAATAATAATGTGTATTGCTAATAAGCAGAACAAAGACCAAGGAATTATACTCATACCATGTAGGTGCTTTCATCCAGCCCGATTCCTAGAGGCCAGGGCTTACAACTCCACCAGAACAACACAAAACACGGAATCAAAAAGAAAAATGAAAAGGGCAATAGATTTTCCCTCCCAGGCATCACACACCTTCCAATTTAAGCCAACACATTACCAAGTCACAGAGTTTTCCTTATCAAGAGACACAGGACACAAGCCCCGGAGCAGACACAAGCCCTGCCTGAGTTTCTCCTGGAAGGAGGTCTGACAGGCAAGGCAAGGCATGTCCACATGTGGTCAGGGGTGGAAGGACCCAGCAGGAGGGGCCCACAGAGCCAAGGAAACCCAGTGGGCAGCCCCTTCACCCCACAAAGGTCTTCAGAACCCAGAGCTGCATGGAACCCCTGAAAGCCTGTTTCTATGACATCCTGGAACACAGAGAGAGGAGGCAGGGAGAAGGAAACATGCAAGATTCACAAAATCCAGACACACGTGGAGCACACTGATGGTGTCTGCTCTTCTCTCTGCTTTCGGAAATCCACGCTTTCTCCCTCGTGACTTCAAGGCCCTTGTTGTGCACGTGAGCTCTCCTCTCTGTCTGTCTGCCTCTACCCTCTGTTTGGAGTTCCTCCCCCGCAGGTCTGCCCGGGCCCCCTCCCCCTCTGCTGGCACTAGTGGTAAAGAACCCGCCCAGCAATGCAAAAAACCCAAGAGACGCAGGTTCGATCCCTGAGTCAAGAAGATCCCCTGGAGGCGGGCATGGCAATCCACTCCAGTATTCTTGCCTGGAGAATGCATGGACAGAGGAGCCCCTACAATCCATGGGGTCACAAAGAGTCAGACACGACTAAAGAGACTTAGCACGCGTGTACACACCCTCCCCCTCTGACCACACCCTGACTGGGACACTGGCTCCAAGGCAGTGAGGTCTAGGGGTCAGCTGTGGCAGACACTCTGCGGAGAAGGAAAGACAGGAGCCTTGTGGACTTGTGAGTAACCTGACAACTTTCCCGCTGGAGCTGATAAGGGAAAAGGCCAGCTCCTCTTCTGGGCAGTGCTCTCGTTGGCCTCTTGGGGGATCTGTGCTGCTGGTCAGAAGTACTGTCATCTCCACATGCAGTTGCCTGCAAGGAAAGCAGTGCAGGAAGCCATGTGTTCTCAAAGAAAAAAAAAATGGAATTAAATGTACCATCTGCTTATTAGCGAGAGATTTTGAGGCAGATGCTTAAATATGCATGCCCAGACATTAAAAAACTTGGGGGTAAATGTTAATTTCAATAACCCAAATTCTTATGCTTGCAAAAAAAAAAAAACAAAAAACAAAAAACACTTTCTTTTCTCTCAGTGATTTAGAGGCTCTGTATCCCACAGCACCAATAAGACTATCTCAGTGGACTTTGGCAGCTGTGCAAAGTGGGACCCCAAACACTCGCTGGGGACCCATCTTAGAGGGTTGCTGCCAAGTCTCCATTCCCTCCCTCCTTTCTCACCCCCATCCAAAAGTCAGACAGCAATAGGTGGGTATCTGGCCACAGGGATGAGGAAAGCCCACTCAAAGCCTCAGTCTTTACCCTGACACCAGAGACCCAGAAAGGTGAGAGTAGGGGAGCTGAGTCCCTCTCCCTCTGGATTCCCACAAGGTGAACCCTCATCACAAACCCAGCCCAGAACTGCATGTATTTCAAGAGCAGCTGTACTCATGGCCTCCATAGGACACCATCGGGGTGCAAAACCCTTCACCTAAGATTCTCAGTGTAAATATTTTCAGCTTTGTGGGCCATACAGTCTCTGCCCCAACTATTCAACTCTCCCATTCTAGGAAGAAAGGAGCCACAGACAATAAATATACTTGTGAATGGGTGTGGCTGTGTGTCAATAAACCTTTATTGACAATTACAGGTGGGGAGGGCAGCTTAGGCCCATGGACCAGGGTCTGTCTCCTCCGCTAGAGTAAGGTCTCCAGAAGAACAAAGACTGATCCGTCCTGTAGACCAGCACCCAGCCTGACACCTGGTACATAGAAGTTGCTCAAATACTTGAAGAAGGGATGAGAAAGCAAGTGGCCCTCAATGCAGAAAAGTGAGGGCTCCCAATGGTACCCTCTTGTGCCGGGGAACACACCAGGGCAAGCCTCTCCACCAAGGCTGGGTCCTTTTCCAACGGAGCATCGAAAAGTGACAGCTCAGTGTTCTAAGAGCACCAAGGCTTTGGAGTCATACACACACACACACAAACTAATGTTTTCCAAGAGTGTCAAGGCCGTGGCATGTCCTGTGTTTCACTGCACACACCCTGACTGGGTGCCGAAGTGTCTCGACTCAGGGTGAGTCTTTGTACCCCCACCCTAGTTGGCCTCCATTAAAATTCCAGCAAAAGCCAACAAGCATATTAAGTCCAGTGGGCGCTTTTCAACACAAATGACCCTTGTTCTTCTACCTCGTCTGTCTGTGGAGCCACCTGTGCTCTGCCTGCTGGTCCTCTGACCCTTCTCCTCTCGTCGTTCAGATTCCCCGAGCTTCCGCCAAAGCCTCTTCTCTTGCCACTCCTCTCTCTTCCCAGGCAATCTCGTGTGTCCTCTTCGCCTCAACTACCATCGACCCTGATGACCTTCAAGTCTGAATCTCCATCCCTGACCCCTCTGTCCATTAGATGCTGCCACCTGGGTGGGTCTCAGAACATCAGCCAGAGCTAGAGTCAGATCCATGGTCTTCCCTGCTTTTCTGGAAGTTGACTTGACACTGCATCTTGCTCACTCCCATTACCCAAAAGATCCTTAAGTCCTCTGAAACATATCTCCTAAGGTATGCAACTCAAGGTCCTCAATTCAGGCACACAACTCCACCATTGTCCAGGCCACCAGTAAAGCAGAGACTCCTGTCCCAGTGCCCAAACTGGTCTCCCTCCTATTCCCTGAGCTCCAAGTCATGTTCCAGAGGACACAACGGAACGATGGCCATCTTGATTAAATTTTTTAAATTAGGAGGACCCTGGCCTGCAGTCTGAATTTCCCCTGAGAATCCCAAATCGAGTTCCAGTTTGTGAGCACTGGGGTTAAATCTTTCTGAAATGATTAAGACCAAGGGCAACACAGCTCACCCTCAAACTACTCTAGGCACAGAGTCATCTGCCTCCCCAGGCTGTGAGCCATCGGAACCATCTAGTATGTGCCTCTCTGCTCCGGCTGAAAGGAAAGTCCTCCAAGCTTCTGCCTCCCCCAGGACCCTCCACCATCTTGCACCCCACTCTTGGTCCCTGGAGGATGAGGAGACCTCCTGCCATTTCCCACTCCAGCACAGCATTCCGCAGATGAGTGCCTCACAGATTACAGAAGAGCCGAGGCAGACACACCGCGCTCCAGTGGGCGGCCATGTCTTCATGTCAGCTTGAGAGATCGTTGCCAAGGAAATATCTATATCTCGGCAGAGAGAGCTTCCACCCTGCAGAGTCCAGCTGTGCTCAAACGGGAATCCTGAAACCCAGATGTTGGTCCAAATGCCCTGCCTCGGCAGCTGGCTTTGGAACTCTCCACTGTGGGCACGAACCCTTAGTGCCACCTGCCCTGCCTGCCCACAGCCCTGCCTCCCTGGGATCCTGGACCCCAAGAACCAAGAAGGAAATCAGGGCAACCCAGTGAGATGCTACCTGAACCCAATATAAGGTTCAGGTGAATGGTATACCCCACCCCCACAATTACAGGGCTTTCCAAGTGGTGCTAGTAGTAAAGCACCCATCTGCCAATGAGGGAGACATAAGAGACATGGGTTCAATCCCTGAGTCGAGAAGATCCCTTGGAGAAGGGCATGGCAACCCACTCCAGTATTTTTGCCTGGAGAATCCCATGGACAGAGGAACCTGGCGGGCTACAGTCCATGGGGTCACAAAAGAGTCAGACATGACTGAAGCAACTTAATGCAGACACACACATCCTGCTTTATACATCACCAGTGGCTAAGGGGATGGGGATGGAGTCTGATTCACTCAAATAATTTAGAATGGCGATGACCATTTGTTTTGTGCTTTTTCCATGTCTAAATGCTATGCCAAGCATTTTCTATTTACTAACTTGTTGTTTCATCAAAAGCATATACAACCCACCACTGAGGTTATCCCCATTTTATAGATAAGAAAACTGAGGCCCCTGGAGATTGTATAAATTTATCAAGGCCACAGAGCTCATAAGTGGTACAGCAGGGACCCAAACCCAACTACCACACTCTGAAATATTTTTTGCAAGTGTAGACTTGTGCCTCTAAGCCAAGGTGATTTTGCCCACCTCTTCCTGGATTGTCACATTTGGGGATAGGGTATCAGTGCTACTGGCCTCTGTGGGTAGAGGCCAGGGATGCTGCCAAGCAGCCCAATAATGCACAGCGCTGCCCCCCATAACAGAATAATCTGACTCCAAATGTCAACAGCACAGTGCCAAAGTTGAGATACCCAGGTGCAGACCCTCACCAGAAAGAAGGGGAAAGATCTACAGTCTGGATTCACCCCTACAGGGAGCTTCACACTGACAACAACCTTCTGCTCCAGTCTCAACCCCAGAGACACTTTTTTTAGTCATGACATGCAGCATGTGGGATCCCAGCTCCCCTACCAGGGATCAAACTCAAACCCTCCGCACTAGAAAAATGAACTCCCGACCACTGCACCAGCAGGGAAGTCCCAACCCCAGGGACTCTGGAGCAAAGAGTCCATCAGGGAACTTCAGGCAATCCGATGAGTTATTACTCTTGAAAGCTCAACTCTGCCCAGCAACAACCCAGAAATCTATGCCAAGCTGCCTGATCATGGGAAAATCTGAACAAACACCTGGGGTTGATAACCAATTACATTGGAAAGACTTTTCTCTCCTTCCAGGAAGAGCTATAGGTCAGACTCACCCTGGGGTCACTCTAAAGGAATCAATAGTTCAATTGTCATCACTAATAGAATGATACTTGGATATGTTCTTTCTATAAAATTCTATAAGTAATAAAAAGAGAGAGAGAGAGAGAAGGAATCAATAAATGCTCTAGGGGGACCAGTTCTTCAATATCTCCTCAGCATCACTGGTCCTGGAGGGGGAAAAAGGAGTCTGTAAAACTTCTGATCCTGGTGGGGGGGTCAGCCCTCACGAGTCATATACCTTCCTTCCACCACACGTCCAGCAGGACCTGGGTGCTGAGAGGCCTCCTGGGGCTCCAGTTTAGCTCCTTAAAGCATCCCCTAGCAAACCAGCAGAGGATGAAACCCCCTCCTTAAAGACAGGGGCTGAGTCCAGGAGCCACTCTGAGCAATAGCCAGTCACACATAAACCTCAGCCATCCAGGACATCAGATACAGTGATGGGAAGGGGTATTTTATCCTTAAAAACATCTACATGCAACACGGACAGGGAGGTGTTGACCGTGCAGCTTCTGCAGAGAAAAGCCCAAAATGATCTGCATCCAAAAATAATCTGCTATCAAAGAAAAAGGATGTTTTTGACATTTTGGCCAAGCTAATGGTCTACACAGACAAAATCTCATGAAAAAGCATTCTGTTTTTCTTGATCCATTTGGACATGGTCTGTGAGTGAAGAAACGGTTCTCTTCCTTAAAGAAATAGCTGCTGCTCCTGGCACCAGCCTGAAACTGCTTCCAGGTTCTTTAAAGAGAATATTCTTATAGACATGGAAAAGGAGAAATCTGTCTGGTGGGCATTCTGGGCAGCCTGGACTTTGGCCAACCTTTGGACTTAAAAACCAAGACACCATCTTCATGAGGGGCCACTGTCCCCAGAAGATCTGGGTATCCCATGGAACAGGGCCTGGTGACATATGCTTTGCACCACAGAGGCCATTAAGGCTCAGAGAGGTTAGGCAACTTGCCCCCCGTCACTCAGCTAAGGAGACCCATAACCAGGATCCAAACCCGAGTAGTATGGATCCAAACCCACATTCCTAAGCAGCCCACTGCACCTGGTCACTCCATTCCATTCTGGTGTCCTGGTTTTGGGCAAAGTTCCATGTGAAAGAGGGAGGTGACAGGGGCAGGGAAGGGCTTCTGACAGCAGAAGTTTCATGGCACTGCACGGCCCCATCATCACGTCTCAGACCCGGGACCTCTCCTCTCATCACACTGCAACGCATCCCTTTCCATGACGTGTCCCGGAAAACCTTCCCCAAATATCATCCTTCTGGCATCGCAGAGAGAAATTCACCTGGTTCCGGTGTCTAGGTGGCCCACGATCTGAACTCAACCACAGCCACAGGAGGCGAGGGTTTGGGAGCAGCACCTGAGAGCAGCCCCCTCCCCGAGTCAGCCGGCCTTTGATGCGGCCCAGTGAAGGGGAAGCAGGCAGCTGACACCGGCGAGGATTTGGGAGAAACAAGGGGACCTCTTCCTTGTGGGGCTCACTAGTCACCAATCAAATTTTTAAGGTGAGCTCAGCTGAGCAAACGGTTGGAAGAAACAAAAAGGTCAAACCCATTATCAATTTAAACTCTCAAGGTGGCAGCCCTCGCCAAAAGGACAGCCGTCCAGCCAGCCCTCATTTGTCCTCAGACATCTGTGACCCCCAAATGTGAGGTCCGCAGGGTCACGACTGGAAGATTCAGAAGAGGAAGCAAAAAGCAGAGGCCAGGGAGGGGGTCAAGCTGGCCAAGAAGCTCTGCCCCACACACACCTAGTGAGTCACATACCCCCGTAGGTATGCAGCAAACCACCCCAAATGTACCCTCGGCCAGCGGGTACCAGAGCCAGAGCACCCCAAGGGAATGCACAGAACTTTGCTTCACTGTCCTTCTCTGGAGAGATGGGCAGAGAAGAGTGACTCCAGACTGGGAAGCCCTCACCTGCCTCCTCTCTCAACTCTCCCTGCCCTGCCAGCCTGGAGAGCGGTGACAGGAAGATGGGGCGGGGGTAGGGGAGGAGCGGGGAGGGGGGGGGGGCGGGGGGGAGCGGCGGGGAGAGGCAGGGGGGCTTGGTGAGCTGCCACCAGTGCACGCGCGGACCGGGCACGGTTTTCAGAGCCTGTGCCCCATACTTCCCACCCAAGCCCCTTACCAGGTGCAAGGCGACCAGCAAAAAGTCCCAGAGAGACGCCTCAAACCGCTCTGCCCAGGATGAGGCTCTGCAGGGTGAGGGCTCCTCAGAGTAAAACCCCCACCCTCTACCCCCCTCTCCTTTCCCTTCTGGGTGCCCCCAGGACACAGAGAGCCCTCTCCCTTTTCGAACAACCCCAGAGTCCACGGGTCTCCCAGCCAGCAACAACGACGACGTGGCAGAATCAGCAAGTCGATCCTACATAAACAAGAAGGGAGTTGCCACCAACAACAGGGCATCTAGTTTCTCGGGAGGTCCCCACAAGCTACCACACCGCGCCCGCACGCAGGAGTTGCTGCCCAATTACCAACTTGGAGCTGACCGCCGACGGGGTGCAGCCCTGCCCCCCCAACCCCCACCCCGTCCCTCCTGCGCCCCCGCTCACTTACGCCTCGGTCCTCGACACCTGTCTGGGTACCGGTCTCTTCCCTGCCCAGATGCGGCGCGTCTTCCCCTTCCTCCCTCGCCGCGCTTCCTCCTTCCAGCCCCAGCCTCAGCCTCTTCTCCTCCGGAGGGGCGTCCTCCGCCTCCCACCTCTGCCGGCCATCCCTGCCTCGGAGCTTGCCCGTGTCCTCGGGGCTGCTGGAAGGGCTGGCCATGGCTCAGGGGGCTCTGCCTGCACTTGAGGGAGAGGAAGGACCCAGCAGCCTTCCGAGCCGAGCGGCCTGTCGGTGGGAGACCGGGCTTCTGAGCGCGAGCTCGGTGGGTTCGCGCGGCTGGGCTCGGAGCTGGGCTCCTCCGCGGACCACTCCTGTCTCTCTGCCGCCCCCTGCTGGCTGCTCGCGGGCACAGCGGGCACTCGTGGACGAGGCCTGCGCGGGTCTCACCTGCCCTGGGGCCAGCCAGGCCCGCTCAGAAAATCCTGGCCGCCCCCCCACCCGCCAGTTCGCCCACACGGACGGTCTCCCTGCCCAAGGAAGGGAAGGGAGAAGGGACAGACAGACGTCTACTTGTCCAGCGCCCTGCGACAATGGACACCCTGGTCCTTGGTACTGTTCTGCATCTTGAACGGTTTGGAGGTGACTGGAAAACTGAGGCTGCTCAAAATGCCAGGAGAATTCAGCCTGGAGAATGATGACCATATTTCAAAGCTGTGCTTAACTATCAAGGGTGATTATTGAGCATCACTATGAACCAGGCATGGCGATGGAGGGGTGGAGGGGGTGGGGTAAGGGATGGTTTACAACAGTGACCATTACTGTCTCTGCCCTGGTGGAGCCCAGTGCAAGGCGGGTGGGGGGAGGTGGTGACTGACTGACATTGCCAAAGGACTGCAAAGGAAACATGCTGAGGAGGATGTTAGTCGCTCAGTCGTCTCCAACTCTTTGCAACCCCATGGACTGTAGCCCGCCCCCCAGGTTCCTCTGTTCATGGGATTCTCCAGGCGAGAATATCAGAGTGGGTAGCCATTCCCTTCTCCAGGGGATCTTCCCGACCCAGGGATCAAACCCATGTCTCCTGCATCGCAGGATGCTGGGGAGAGAGGAGCCTAAAACAGCAGCACCTCAGAAGGTCTAGGGCTGGGTAAGGGGCAGAGGAAGTGAACCCTGAATGGAGGTGACCAAGATGAGTAGTACTCAGCCAGGTGAAGGGTGTTCAGGCAGAGGGAACAGCACATGTGAAAGCCCAGAGGCTGGGAGGGAGGCAGCAAGAAGCCTGTGGGGCCGCAGCAGGGTGGGTGAGGGGAGCACGGAGTGGGGGTGGAGAGGTTTCTGGGGACCACTGGGGGCTCAGCACAGCAGCAGTGCAGACGGACAAAGGGAGGAGACATTAAGAGACATTTTGGAGTGATGGGCTGGTAAATCTGCGTGGGCCCCCAATGTTCCCTTAGCACCAGTGTGGGGCTCCCTCCTCAGCTGCGTGACGAGTTGAGCCAGGAGGTACGTTCCAGACATTTAAGTGTCATACCCAGAGTCCAGGACAGGCTGAATGAGCGCCAGGCTCCAACGTGTCCTGAGCTTCCCCAACCAAGAGCTGAGACCATGTTGCACTTGCTTGTTAAATTTTTTCTGCCACTAAGCTCCTGCAGGCAGTTGCTGCCTCTGCCTTGTTCACAATTTTATCCTTAAAAAGCCCTCACAGTGGGTAGCACACAGTAGGTACTCAAGAAACATCCGTAAGATAAGTAAATGGATCTGCTCCCACCCAGTGTTCCCTGCATCCTGCGTGTTCCCCCTCTTGCTTCAGCTCCTTCCCCTCTCTTCCACCTCTTCCCTCTGCCCTAGCACAAGTAAAGCCCTGTTGTTATCCCCAGTACAAAGGAGGAGACTGTGGCATGAAGAAGGCACCCTATAGTGGGAACGGCTGCCACTGAATTGGGAAGCCTAGATGCAGCGAAGGGGTCCCTGCATCCCAGAACGGCAAAGACCAAGTGGCAGCCCTCAGCCGTCACGGCAAATGGTCGTGGGCTGAGTCAAAGCGTAAGTCAGAACAGTCCGACTCACACAGACCTGCAGCAGTGGCCAGTCGAGCACAGTGATCCCACATGTGATACAGATTGCGGTCTACTGAATTCTTAGTTGATCTGTACAAGCAGAGGAGCTCTAGGTCAAGGGAACGAAAGCCTAACTTGAATCATAAAAACAGATGGCCATGACCCCTCAATCAATTCCCAGACTTGAGCCAGTTTACAGACTCCAGGAGGCTGGGTCCCCTTGAGAAAGGACCTGGATATACTGCCAAAAATATATACTCTTAACCCTTCTCCCAAAGGGACCTGTGCCTTTTATCAGAGTGACTACGTGGGGAAACAAAAACAGACATTTCCAGGATCACTGATCTGACGCCAATTCCAGGAGACCACATCATTGGATTGGAGTTCACAAGTAAGAGCAAGGCTTATGTAGGTCAGATGATCAGCACAATTTTAGCTCCACCATCTCACGGTGCTCACAGGGGGTCGCCAAACCCATCCTGTGGTTACTAATACAGTGGCAGAGCTGGGACTCAAACCCAGGGTGTCCAGCTTAGAGGCTGTGCTCTTAACCACAAAACAGTGTGACATCTCTAGGAAGAAAGTATTGACTATAATTCAGGATTTCAGTCCCAGGCCCCACGCCCAGCCCAAGGTCATCGTGTCAACCCTATTTTATGCAGTATTCGAAACTAAGCAGGAAAATTGGGGACAATCAAAAGGTCACAGGACCTGACATCAAAAGAAAGGGCATGAGTTTACTAAGCCAGCAGGGCTGGATCCCCGAGGGACCACTACTCACCTCCCTGGCAGTTTGACTAGATCTGATGGTCAAAGTGGGAGAAAGCCCAGAACAAAAGTAAGCAAGCCCTTTCACCATCTCACCTGAGAAAAGGTCTGTAAATTCTTTGGGAGGCCTTTCAGATATAGACTAAACCAGCACTAAAACAAGCTACAGTGACTTGGACTGCAAAAAGGTAAAACCAGTCAATCCCAAAGGAAATCAATCCTGAATATTCACTGGAAGGAGTGATGCTGAAGCTGAAGCTCCAATACTTTGGCCACTGGATGTGAAGAACCAACTCATTAGAAAAGACCTTGATGCTGGGAAAGATTGAAGGCAGGGGGAGAAGGGGACATCTGAGGATGAGATGGTTGGATGGCACCACCGACTCAATGGACATGAGCTTAGGCAAGCTCCAGAAGATGGTGAAGGACAGGGAAACCTGGAGGGCTGCAGCCCATGGGGTCACAAAGAGCTGGACCCAACTGAGCAACTGAACAACAATGGTGATGGAAACTACAAGAAGTTATGGACCATTTGAAGGAAGATACACCTTCTGCATTGCCGGGGTCTTTGGAAGGCCATCCGAATCTACACACCCACAGAAAAGGTGCATCTGACTCCAAAGAGAGCCTGGAAAGGCAGATTCCAACACAAAGATTCAAATGCAAGTACTTAGACCAGGAAACTGGTTGAGGATGTGGGATGGAGCAGGGAAGGCAGTTTATAAGGCAGACAGGTTGCCACTGTGGACCTAGCGCTAATCCAACTGGGAGAAAGTATAGATAGTGCACCTGAGAGTTATCCCAAAGAGGGGTGCGGGAGCTGGGGACCCACTCAGGCTTGACTGACAGCTACCCCCTGGAGGTTCCTGACTCCCATGTACTTCTGGCGGTGATGGCCACAGAGCGCCTCAGGCAAAGGCAAGTCAGCAGGTGCAGCAGAGCTGAGGGCAAGGCATGTGGGCAAGGGCTCCAGCAACGACCCTGCAAAGCCCGCCTCTCTCCTTTGGCAGGTTCCAGCCAGACCCGGATTCCCACTCTTCCACCGTGGGGCTTAGGGAGCAGATTAGCTAAGCTGGGACTCTGGGGGCAGAGCTTGACTGGGGTTCTGGCTTCACTCTTAATCACACAACCTTAGGCAGGAAAACGGACCTCTGGGAGCTTCAGTTTTCTCACCTGCAAAATGGGTGTAATAGTACTTTATGGGTTATTGTGGTAACTGAACAAATTGTGCACATAAAGCTCTTAGGCTAACATATAATAAGGGCTCAAGTAGAAAGTGTGTTTATTGGGACTTCCCTGGTGGTTCAGTGGGTTAAGACTCAATACTTTCACTGCCCAGGCCTGAGTTCAATCCTTGATGGAGGAATTAAGATCCTACAAGCTGCATGGCACAGCCCAAAAAAAAGAAGGAAAAGGAAGGGAAAAGAAAGGAAGGGAGGAAGGAAGAAAGAAAGAACAAAGGAAAGGGAAAGAAAGAAAGGAGAAAAATTAAGCACATTTATTAATGTCATCAACTCATGTGCTTTTCTTACAGGGAAGACAAGGCTGGCCCTGAAGCTGACAGGCCCTGAGGCCTCCAGATGCAAAGGTGGAGAGAAGGAGGGAGGCTGAATAATGATGAGCGTGACAGCCAACGTCAGGAAGCCAGAGGCAAGGGCCGGGGTTTTGCGACATCCCGCACTGCAGCCAGGTCAGCCACAAAAAAGTGCGAGTCTGACCTCTTCAGCTGGTGATAAATCAGCACGTGGGAAACATTCCCCCCACAGCTTCCCTGCTCAGATCCCCGTTGTCAGCACCTAGCCATCTGAGAGGTGGAAGGAGGAATCCAGCGGTTGGGACCACCCTCTCCCCACTGGCATCAGCCTTGGGTTGTTAGCTGAGGGCCAGGGCTCCATCAAGGTGAGACACTCTCCTCAAGCTCCCATCCACCCAAGCTTCCAGGGCACTGATCCTGCCATAAGGACGGACCCCCTATCCAAGGCACTGCTGCCTCCTCTCCAACAAGAAATCTCAGTTGGGGGTACTGACCCCTCCGAACCCAGAACTTCTTCAGGCAACTGATCCATATATCTCCTGGTGCCACCTACACACCATCCACAGTATCTTCATCGGCTGTATGAACCCCCAAGGCCCACCCAATGCTAGCCATGACCACCAACATCAACCAGGACACCCAAGGTACTGAACCGAAAAGTCAGGATTTGTGCTGTTCTGCACCACTGCTGAGAATCCCATCTTAGTCCCCATCAGCGGTCACTGGGGACAGGTGTCTGTCTCCTCCTTACTGTACCCCAAGTCACCATGCGTTTTTGCTCACAGACCCTCGGCTTCTACTTCATTTCAAATGCACATGTATCCATGCGTCCTGCACCTATAATTACACAGGTACTCATAGGTCCTACCAGGGCCATCAATGAGCTTTCCACCAGCCCAACTGTAAGGACATAATCGTGCTGGTGGTTTATTCTTAACTTTAACGTTTTTGTTAAATATCACCAAGATGCAAATGACAGTCCAACAAGTCACCAGGTTCCAGGTTCAAGAACGTCACTCTTCACCTCTGTCACAGCTCACCTTTAATTCTGGGACATGACTGGATGTGTTTTTCTTCTCCTCCCAAGGAACATCAGAACCCAACCCTTCAGCTGCTTAAACAGTTCACACACAAGATTTCAGAGGGCCTCTCCTAAGCCCCCAGCACCCAAATTCTTCCCTCCTCAGCTCTGAACCAAATTGGTGAGCAGGAACCTGCCAGGAGAGAATGCAAACACCGGACCAGACGGACGTCAGCATTTATCTAAACCATTCCTGCCAGCCCTTCCTACAGGCACATGCGTATTTGTCTTAATGATCCAAATCGCCTCTCCTCTTGTTCTTACTAAACGGGTACGTGCTGTGTCCCATTGTTTGCTGCCATGAGGTGCTGATTGCTGCAAGAGCCTTTTAATACACACACAACACTCAGAACAAAGACGAATCCCTGCCTTCTCTCTGGCACAACTGCGCCATAAATTGCAGAGTTTAGAGAAGAGAGCTTCAGAGGCAGCGCCCACACAGCCTGTGTGTGTGTGAGAGAGAGAAAGAGAGAGAGGGAGGGAGGGAGACAGCCCTGAGAGGAGGGGGGCAGCCCCCTCCCCAGCACCGTCATCTTGAACCCTCAGACAGGGCCACAGGGCAGAAACAGGAGTGAGCACAATGAGTCCTGGGGCTGGCAGAGGCCCTGACCTCAGAGCTTCTGCACAGACACACCCTCAAACCCTCTGGGCCCCTGGGACTCTCAACAACCTCACATCCATCGTCATCTCAATGCTGAAGGGCTCATTTTCGTGTGTCACTTGCTTTTTTTTCCAGAAAACTTTGTGTAATTCATTGTGTGGCCGTGCGTGTGCTCAGTTGTATCTGTCTCTTTGCGACCCCATGGACTGTAGCCCTCCAGGCTCTTCTGCCTGTGGAATTCTCCAGGCAAGAACACCGGAATGGGTTGCCATTTCCTACTCCAAGTTCGTTGTGCAGAGGGGAGATCAAAGTGAGTTTCTATGGGCCACGGGTTAAAAACCCATAATGGCTCAGGAAGTATTGAACCAACTGAGATTATATGCATGTGTTTCTGTTTCTCTGAGGAATACTCTGAATTCAACTTAACAAAGGGTTTCATGATCACCGCCCCCCTTCCCAAGACAAGGCAAGAACCACCAAAGTGTGCCTTCATTTCAATATTTAATATACCTTGATCTTGACTGTGACAGGGAAAGGAGAAAAAGGAGAAATGTCATTGTTTGGGGCACTGATGTGAACTGCTCAGCGACTGGAGACAGAGAGTAAAAGTTACCTCCACATGCCATCCAATGGTAAGAGTTTATGGTAATAATATTAGTCAGATAATATTAATAGCTGACGTTCCTGAGAGCTTATATTCTAAACTGTTCTAAACACTTTGTGTATGTTAACTAAATAAATCATCAGCCCACTAAAATGCTTATTATTTTTATTATTACTATCACCATTTTACAGATGAGGAAGCTGAAGGATAGAGCGGGAACTTGCATCTCAGTTATCTGCCTTGAGCCCATGCTCTTAACCATTCAGTGACACCACCTCCCAGAACCTCCCGGTGATCACTGTAATTGTAAAATCAAGCTGACTTGACTGTTTAGAACCAGCAAAGACCACAGCGTGTTCTGTGATCATTCCAGGTTTAACATTAGCAAAAGCATGGTCCTTAGTTCTGTGTTCAAACACCACTCCCCACCCAGAAGCATACACATTCATGTTAGTAACAAGACAAGAGGAAAAGAAAGCTCACCCAAGACCACAGTGAGTGATGGAAATTAGGTTTTAACCCAGGTATGTCTGTCTTGTGAGCCTGTGCTCTTAGCCACCTGCCCAACATTTCACCCTCCTGTAATGAAAAGCTCTGGCTTAAGAGAAGTCAGCGAGGTCCCTGGGAGGTCCAAGTGAGGCACAGGAGGTACACAGCAAGCCCCTGGTCACCTCCAGAACATTATACCAGAGAAAACCAAGGAGCAACCACGTGGGTTAGAAGACACCCTAGATTAACCAGACAGAGGAGGAAATGCCCCATCTCTTGGAGTGCATCTCCTAAGACAGAAGGGAAGTAGCTTTCATCTCCCCTCCCACACTGCTGCCAACATTCAGCAAGAGGTCCAGTGGGTAAGACCACCTGTGTCTGCATCCAGCCATGCTGCTAGACCTAGTCTATGAGCATGAGTGAAATCAATTTCCAAGCAGTGCTTCCAATGCTGAGTAGAATTCATACCAGTAATAAGTGCCACTGTTCTTACACAGAAGCACACACACACTCACACACACACAGAGACAAAATTTAAGAATCTTGAGGGAGTGAATGCTTGCAAAAAAAGGTACATATTATCTCCCTGTCATGGAGCTGTGGCATCTGACCCCTCATCTACACCTAGGTACAATCCATCTCTCTTTCTCCCTCTCCCTCTCTCCCCCTCTCCCTCTGACTCTCTCCCTCTGTCTCCCTCCCTCTGTCTCCCTCCGCACCACCCCCCCCCCACCATCCCTCTCCCCTTGTCTCTCTCCTAACTCTTACCTCACTTCCTGCTAGGCTTCCTCCTATTTTTATCAATACATAAACTCTAATAACCTGAGCCACATACCCCTTTTCTCGCTGGTGTCTCCCGGCTTTCCCTCGAAGCTGGACCTCAACTTCAGCACCATGGCCAGAGCGAAGCTCCCCTTCCCCTCAGGGCGTGGATGAGGGACCTCTGATTTGACCTCTGGCCCCATCAGTCCCTCTCACTCCCTCCTGCTCTCCCTCTCTCTACTCCCTCCCTCCCCTTCACTTCCTCTCTCCTACCCTCTCCTTCTCTTCCCCTGTACCTAATGCTGTTTGCGCACACCTGCGGTGATGTCAAAGTTTTGCCCAAGGAGACAAGTTGCTATGACAGATACAGGGACACAGACCGGCTGGCCAAGAAAACACAGCTTGTGCGGGTCCCAGACACAAGCACCACCTGGGGATACACCACATCTTGACTCTGTCATCTGACTGATTTGGGCACCAAGTCCCTGTAGAAGGGGCAAACATTGAGGACCGCACCGCTCTCACCAGCCTCGGGACACACTCACTCCAAACACGACATTTCCATCCCAGAGCAGGGAAAACGTGAAGAATAAACGGGCTAAGAAGTGAGCACTCAGGGGAGTTCCCTAGAGGTCCAGTGGTTAAGACTCCGTGCTTTTAATACAGGGGACGCAGGTTCAATCTCTGGTTGGGGGATGAAGATCCCACATGCCACACAGTGTGGCCAAAATGAATAAGTAAAACTGTAAAAAGAAGTGGACACTCGGGTTCTTCCTCACTACCCTCTCCTACTTGCAACTAAGAAAGGAGAGTGTGTGTTGTGCAAGCCCAGGTGTGTGTGTAACAGGCTCGGTGTACATGTGTGCTGTGCGGGAGGCAGAAAGGATCAGGGAGAGAGGGAGGTGTCCGTGAACAACTCTAGCAAATAGGATGGGAGGTAGGCCAGATCTGAGAGCAGAGAAAACAGCAGATGTTAACCACCTGGGGAGAGGTTCATTACCCTGTGAAAATAATCCTAAAAGAGCTGACATTTTTGAGCAATTGACATAGCTAGGCACTGCTAACTGCTTTATATGCATCATGCCATCCAATGAGGACAACTCTGTGAGGTAGGCACTATTCCCGTTATACAGACGAGAACTCAAAGGCTCAGAGAGGTTGAGTAACTTGGTCAGAGTCATACAGCTAGTTAAGTGACAGACGGATGGAAGCATGAGCGTCAAAAAGGCAAGAGAAATTTGCTGTAAAGGGAAGAAACTAGTCCTACATAGAGAAATTCAATTAATTTGGGTTTGGCGAGCTTGGAGATTATCTTTTCCCCTGTCTTCCAATCTCAAGAAAGAATTTTTATAAAGACAATGCTGATGAGTTCAAGAAAGAATTTTTATAAAGACAATGCTGATGAGCTCTCCATGTGTTTGGAATACCAGAGAAAAGGAAAGTGACAAATCAAAGCATGGCTGTTTGTAGTTGGAGAAACAATAGACCTTACTGTCAGGGTGTATTTTTTTAAGCCAGGACATTAACACAGTGATGCAAACAGCAGCGGGCAAGGGAACTGGGAGACTTGAATTTGAACCTGGCTCTGCTGGTAACTTGCTGGGGCCTCTGGGTCTTAGTGTCCACTCCACCCACCCTCTAGCTGCCAAAAAGGAGGGGCTCCAACCAGGCTATCCTTCTAGCTGCTGAGCTCACGTTCCCAAAAGGTGCCCCAGGACAAGGCCTCCTTCCTTTCAAAAGAAAAAAAAAATTAAAAAATCCAACAGCAGCACTGGTCCCTCTTTCCCTGCCCAGGAGACTAAGGATCAGGGCATCCCCAGACACCAACGGGGACCACATCTGACGAGTCCCCCAGGAAAATGCTTGCTGAGCCTGTCTGAAGTGCCAACCGCCCCCCAGTCCCCTCCAAAGCCAGCCACACACCCACCCCACTTCAGGTGCTAATCTATCAGCCGGGTTTCCTGGGGAAACAGAACTCATTCTTAAGCTCTCTTTTATGGCTTTTACCCAGAATTGATTTGAATAAATCAGTCTAATGCTCTCTCTACAATGGAACCAATTGTAAAAAAAAAAAAAAAAAAGCTTTATTTGCTCAGCTTTAAAAGCAGGTTGGAGCTTTCTTCTTCCCATTCCTGGGCTGATGGAAGAAAAGGAAGCATGCACATTAAATTTAACAAAGGAGGAGTCCTCAAAAGGTGAGGACCCAAGACCCTCCCAGGATTCCTAGGCAAGGGGGTCCCCTGCAGGATTCATACCTGGAAAAGGAAGCCAGAGAAGACCAGCTGGGGTTTATCTGCTCCTGATGCTAACACCTTGACACCTGTTGTGCTCAGCCAGAGGCTTGAGGAAGCGAGGCTTCCCTGAAAGCTCCTGTTTTCCTGGTTCTTCCGTCCTCTCTCAGAAAGGACACAGAAAAGCTAACCTCCACTGAGTGCTGCCAATGTGCCAGGAGCTGCATCAAGTCTCAAAGGCACCTCCGGTTCCGGGATCCCAGGGATAAGGGCTCTCTTTCTATTCTGCAAATGCACCCAAAGTCTTGTGCTCCTCAGGACCTTTGCATGTGCTGTCTGAAGTTCCCACACTCTGCAAGCCTGGCTCCTTCTTCATGTTCCTTAAGCTCTCTTCCCCAAGGCCACCTCATCGTAGGAGCCTTACCCCAACACACTGGAATAAATGTTGCTCTCTCATGCACCATCCTGTTCTTTTTCTCCATGTCACTTTATAGCACAGAAGCAAGACACTGCTTTGTTTAAGGATGAAAGTTTGGGAGCCAGGGACCTGAGAATGAACCACCTCTTCTCCTCTTATTAGATGTTAACTTGGAGAAAGGTATTTTATTACTCTGAGCCTCATTTTCCTCACCTGTAAAATGGGAGTTATGAAAGCACCTACCTTTAGAAATGTGCCTGGCAGGAGGTAGCATTCCATGAATGTTTGCTGTTACTTGTGAAAATTCTGAAAGAGATGGGAATACCAGACCACCTGACCTGCCTCTTGAAAAACCTGTATACAGGTCAGGAAGCAACAGTTAGAACTGGACATGGAACAACAGACTGGTTCCAAATTGGAAAAGGAGTACATCAAAGCTGTGTATTGCCACCCTGCTTATTTAACTTATATGCAGAGTACATCATGAGAAATGCTGGGCTGGAAGAAGCACAAGCTGGAATCAAGATTGCCAGGAGAAATATCAATAACCTCAGATATGCAGATGACACCACCCTTATGGCAGAAAGTGAAGAAGAACTAAAGAGCCTCTTGATGAAAGTGAAAGAGGAACATGAAAAAGTTGGCTTAAAGCTCAACATTCAGAAAACGAAGATCATGGCATCTGGTTCCATCACTTCATGGCAAATAGATGGGGAAACAGTGGAAACAGTGGCTGACTTTATTTTTCTGGGCTCCAAAATCACTGCAGATGGTAATTGCAGCCATGAAATTAAAAGACGGTTGCTCCTTGGAAGGAACGTTATGACCAACCTAGACAGCATCTTAAAAAGCAGAGACATTACTTTGCCAACAAAGGTCCATCTAGCCAAGGCTATGGTTTTTCCAGTAGTCATGTATGGATGTGAGAGTTGGACTATAAAGAAAGCTGAGTGCCGAAGAATTGACGCTTTTGAACTGTGGTGTTGGAGAAGACTCTTGAGAGTGCCTTGGACTGCAAGGAGATCCAACTGGTCCATCCTAAGGGAGATCAGTCCTAGGTGTTCATTGGAAGGACTGATGTTGAAGCTGAAACTCCAGTACTTTGGCCACCTGATGCAGAGAGCTGACTCATTTGAAAAGACCCTGATGCAGGGAAAGATTGAGGGCAGAAGGAGGAGGGGACGACAGAGGATGAGATGGTTGGATGGCATCACCGACACAATGGACATGGGTTTGGGTGGACTCCGGGAGTTGGTGATGGACAGGGAGGCCTGGCGTGCTGCAGTTCATGGGGTCGCAGAGTCGGACACAACTGAGTGACTGAACTGAACTGTGTTGCAACTGTTTGATGCGTGTCTCACCCACCCACCCCGTGCACCTGCCTGTGTGCTCCAAGAGCACCGAGCTTGGTCATCCTGTTTCTGATTAGAGCCTCAGGGCCGAGTTCAGTGCCTGGAACATCCGGGTACTGAAAAAACATTTGTGAAATGAACAGAAATTTTGTTTGTTTTATGTTTACTTCAGCCAGACTTTAAAGCAACAAGCAGAAATGGCACTGATTTTTTTTTTTACCATTTTACAGATGGAAAATGAACACTGAAAACCTCGATTTATCTAAGCCTGGACAGTCGGGTGTCCAAGCAAAGCAAGAGCCCATGTGGCCAGCACTTTTCCCACCAGAGGTCAGGAAGCAGAAACCCGGGATTGCCTCTCTCCATCTGGCAACTGAGGCCACCACACCTCGGCAATAAGGAAGTCATAGGTCAGTTCCAGGCCCACTGAATAGGCTTACAGGGCTGAGGCAGACTTGCGCCCCCGCCCTTCCCAGGGCATCTTGAAAAGCTGCAAGGATCAGGCCCAGGGCTCTGGCTGATGGTACAAGAGGGTGGCAGAGGCCTTGGTGTGGGGGCTGAGGACTTAGGGCTCAGAGGATTCTCATGGTCAAATGAACACGTGGAACAGGGAAGCACACTCACAAAGCAGACTGACCTTCAAACATCAAGCAGACGTGGGGACCACGTATACTTTTGTTCACTGCTACCTAGCCCACGCGCTCTCGGCAAAGGACTTCCCTTGGTAATTACTAGTTGAATAAGTGAGTGAATAAGCTGATGCTTGAATAAATGAATGAATGACAACAACATTAAAAGCCTTTGTTTGTCCACCTTCCTCTCTCTTCCATCTCCTGACCTGGAGAGGCTGAGTCTCATAATAGCTAAGAGGGCGTCCTGTGACCCTGCGGGGGTTCAAATCCTAGCTCTACCATTTTCTAACCGTGTGACCCTGAGCAAGTAACCTAGCCCCTCTGTGCCTCTGTGTCCCCATCTATGAATCGAGGGTATTAATTGTGACTTCCTAGTGAGACTGTGAGATTTAGATGAATTCATACGTATAAAGCACTTGGAAGTGTCTGGCACACAGCAAGCACACAAAACAAGTATTAGCTTTTATTACCATACAGGCTTTTCTCTGTATGTTTATTATTTTCAGACTTTATTTGATTTGCCTCTTGCAATAAGCTTTCTTGAGCCCTTTTGGGGAAGAAGCAGAACACAAATCAATTTAATAAATGAACTACTCAAATATAACATTTACAGGGTGGACTTAATCTAACAGATTTTCTCCTAATAAGACACACTTGCAAATTAAACTGTCTAATTTGGTAATATCTTTCGAAATGTTAAATGCTCATACCCTCTGCCCCAAAAATCTCACTTCCAGGGACTGGTCTTGGAGATACGTTCACATGAGTGAGCCAAGGTGGCGTACAAGGAAATTCATTGCAGCATCTGAGAAAGCAAACAGCCAGAAACGGTCTACATGTCCATGCACGGAAGATTGGCTAAATGAATTTATGGTCTAGCCTAAAGCAGGATGTATGCTGCTACTAAAAAGTGGAGCAAAGTTCTATGCATTGACATGGAAAGATCTCCAAGATATATTGTTTATGGGGAAAAAAAACGTTGCAGAATGTTGGAGAGCACTTGACTTCATTTGTGTCTCTAAGTACACACACATACACAGACACACAGACATGTGCACAAACAGATGTGCGTACACACAGACACACACACACACACACACACACACACCAGTCATTATGCACATTTTAAAGATGAAGAAACTGAGGGACTTCCCCGGTGGTTCAGTGGTGAAGAGCCCTCGCTTCTAATGCAGGGAGCCCGAGTTCAATCCCTGGTCGGGGAACTAGACCCCGTATGGTGATGATAGTTTAGTTGCTCAGTTGTGTCCAACGCTTTCAACGCCTTGCGCTGGAGCCCACTAGGCTCCTCTGTCCATGGGATCTCCCAGGCAAGAATACTGGAATGGGTTGCCATTTCCTTCTCCAGAGGATGTTCCTGAGCCAGTCTCCTGCCTCGCAGGTGGATTCTTTACTGACTGAGCCACCAGGGACACCCCTAGATCCTGCATGTCACAACTAAAAAAGATTCCAAGTGCTGCAACTAAAAGATCCTGAATGATGCAGTAAAGAATAAAGATCCCACGTGTGGCAGCTAAGACCTGGCACAGTCAAATAAATTTTTTTTTAAATGATGAAGTAACTGAGTCTCAGAACCCTAAGATTCCACAGCTGGGAGATGACAACCTACACTCTTCCCCTCTCTGCCTAGTGACAGAATCTCAGCACAGATCAGAGCACAGCTGCAAGGAGCCATCCTGGTAACAGATAAAAAGAAGCTGAAACAGCCAGAAGTGCTGACATTGAGCAGTGTGTGTGTGCTGTCACTTCAGTCGTGTCTGACTCTTTGCAACCCCATGGACTATAGCCCTCCTGGTTCCTCTGTCCATGGAATTCTCCAGGTGAGAATACTGGACAAGGTTGCTATGCCCTCCTCCAGGGGATCTTCCCAACCCAAGGATCAAACCCAGGTCTCTGTACATCTCCTGCATTGGCAGGCGAGTTCTGTACCACTAGCAGAGGGCTTCCCCGGTGGCTCAAATGGTAAAGAATGCAATGTGGGAGACCTGGGTTCGATCCTTGGGTTGGGAAGATCCCCTGGAGGAGGGCATGGCAACCCCCTCCAGTACTCTTGCTTGGAGAATTCCATGGACAGAGGAGCCTGCTGGGCTACATTCCATGGGGTTCGCCAAGAATCAGACATGACTGAACGACTAAGTACAGCTCAGCACAGCACCACCTGGGAAGCCTGTCGAGCAGAGTCTGGGGGTATGAACTGGCTCTTTTTTTTTCTCTGCTAGTTCCAATGTCTTGCTATTTCTCTCTCTTTCTGACCTCAGCATTTGGGGTAACACTTTCTAAAAACTACCATTCTCCAATACAGAAGTCAATAAAATAAAAAGGTAAAAATAAAAAACAAGCAAAATGTAGTATATGAACATATGAAATATTATTCAGTCTTAAAAATAAAATAGAATTAACACATGCTACAACATGGATGAAGCTTGAGGACATTATGCAGGGACATAAGCCAGACACAAGGGGACGAATGTTGCATGAACACACTTATACGAGGTTCTAAGAGCAGTCGAATTCCTAGAGTTAGAAAGTAGAATTGTGATGGAGGAAGGGGAGAGTGGGAATGAGTATTTAATGGATAAGGAATTTGTGAAGATGAAAAAGTTCTGGAGATGGATGGTGGTGGTGGCTTAACAATGTGAATGTAATTAATGCCACTCAACTGTACACTTAAAAATGATTAAAATGGTAAATTTTATGTTACATCTATTTTACCACCCAGAAAAAAAAAATGTGATTATGCTATTCTCTTAAACCACATAGAAAATCCATGTGGGGAAAAAACCCGAGGGAGATGAGTAGGACCAGGGTTGGAGACGGACCTCAGCTGTGTGAACCACCGGCTCACCCCTCACCCCAGGTATTTCTACCCTACCCACCGCCTTCAACCTAAAGCAGTTGTTTGAAACCTTTGGTTCTGATTTTCTTCAAGAAAACATCTCATCCTAAAATCAGTAGATCCATGACAGTTATAAGTTACTTTCCAATTTAGTCAATAGATCAGATGGTGGAGATGGTGGCTCCATGACAACACTCACGGGTCCCACGTTGACACTCTGCTGCTCCGAGCATATCTTCCACATGACAGGAATTTACACCCAGCTATGGGGCCTGGTTTGGGGTAGCTTGAAGGATGTGTAGCTTCCCCTCATGACGTCACCCTCAAACGTTTTAGGCCTTGTCCCCTAACCCACTTGGGTTCACTCAGTGACTGGTAAGGTAGACTCATCCAGTCTCCTTGAAGCTTGTGTTAGTTAGGTTGCTTTTGGAGCTAAGTAACAAGAAAATCTGGACTTGAGCTGGTTCGCCCAGCAAAGAAATGTATTTTCTCATACAAGTGGCGGGCCAGAGGGACAGCAGGGCCCAGGTGCTTTATGCATCTGGATAATTCCAGCAATATCTCGGCTCTTTCCGTTGCTCTCTTCTGCTGTTGTTTGCTGTTGCTTACTCACTAAGTTGTGTCTGACTCTTTGCCACCCCGTGGGCTGCAGCACACCAGGCTTCCCTGACCTTCACCATCTCCCTGAGTTTGCTCACATCTCTGAGTCGGTGATGCTATCTAACCATCTCATCCTCTGCTGCCCTCTTCTCCTTTGGCCTCTACCAACCTCAATCTGCACTTCCTCCTGAGGCTGGTTCCCTTCCTGGTCCATAAAAAAATAACCAAAATGCTGTTGACTTATGTACGCAGGAAGCTTGAGGGAATGATCCTAGCTTCATGCTCAGCTGGATCCAGGTCCAAACAGTGTCATCGGTGCTCTCTGTATCTCTCTCTTCTTATCCCTCATCTCAGCTCTGCTTTACTATCAGACAAACTTGATCCAGGTGGACACAAGATGGCAGTTCACAGCCTCTAGCCTACATCCCAGATACAGCTCCCAATGCCAATTTATGAAGAAGTGTCTTTCCCCAAACCTGTAAGAAAGGATGTGTGGGAAACCATGATGGGCCCCATTCTTATAACATGCCATTCCTGAACCCGTCAATAGCCGTCAGGATCAAGCCTTCTAGTTGTACGAGCTTGAGTCACATGACTACTTTGGACCAGAGGAATTCCAGCCAGGGTAGAGGTGCTGACCTGTCTTTCATACCCAGAGGCCAAAAAGCATGATCTGAAGAAGCCAGGAGACCATGAAGGGCTCTAAGATAAGCATCAAGTTATGCTCCAGGACCCTAAAACCATAGCTGTTCCCAAAGTCCAAAAGGACAGACAGCTGGGTGAGCCACTTGTTTGCTCATCGGTTTTGATTCAGTAAAGAAAGATGTGAGCTCCAGGATCTCTTGGGAGGCTGCCAGATAAAGAACCATGTGGTTTTTAAAACTCCCTCTTGGAGCTCACACTCACGACAAATGCAATCATGGTTCTATACGTCTGGCATCAAGAGACAGTAATCTTTCAGCAAGTTTGAAATCTCACTTGGTGTATTTTTTCTCAGCCTTATCACTAGAACTTCAGTTAACCCGAAGATACTCCTGAGTTAGTAGGAAGCCCAGCAGTATTTCTTTCCTGACAGATCTTTGAGCTCCAGCTCCAGTGATCTCCGGGAACGCAAGGTGACTCCTCGTTGGGAAAATACTGCATCTGTCCCTTCCATAGGAAGGGCTGTTGCTCACCATATGGAGTGAGGCTTTTCCAAACCCAAGAAAGAAATATGTCCCATTTGCTCCATAACCCAAGAAGAAAATAAAACACAGATTCTCACAAATAGGAGAGGGTTGAATTGTGTTTGTTATTCTCAGCTTCGAAGCAGCATTGATTACTTCTAGATGAAAAAAAAAAAAAGAGTTCCATTTCTAAAATACAGTCAATCCACATCAGATTTATATACTTGAACTTAAAGGAAGCCAAGTAAAGTTATCTGTTCTTGTTGTACCTGATTAACCTCAATACACAAATCCTACAAATCAATAGTTAATTAAAAATGTGGCACTGCCTCCGTAGTTCAGTTACCTCATCCCTCTGCAAACACTACCCACCTTGTATATTATGCAGCTAAAAGCCACATGGGCCACCCTCTAGGGCAATGTAGAATTGTACATACAATAAAATAAACATATTTCCAAAATATTTCTACTCAGGGACTTCAGATGTCATTTTCAAGCTGTATTCGTAACTCTAGGCTTCCCATAGAAGCTGCCTCGGGTGTTCTGCAGAGCTGCCCAAGCCTTGGAATCACCTTCATATGGACATGAAGCCCATATTCTCTGCATAGTCAAGGTTTGTAAAGATGCTCCCATGGCGATTTAAAGTACTGGGTTTCCATTTTTCAAACTGTCTCCGGGCTGAGAGCCTAAGAACTCACCCACACCTCATACTCACCCACGCCTTCTAAGCTAAAAATAATCAAGAACAATAAGGCAGACCTGATTTATTTGTCATTTCCTGGTTACTGGTAACTCTTTGTTGGGTTTCTTTGATTTTTACTTCACACTCTTTTCTGCTATAACTAAATCATCTATATATATATATTTTTTGATAAGTGTATGGGTGCCCTACCTTATTCCAAAGGGGAATTGCAAACAGTGCAGTGGAAATAGCTTTGCCAGAACCACGCATTGAAGTAGAGTCAAGTCACACACTGATTTCACAAGTGATTTCCTCTGGTGGTCTTGCCTGTGCTCCCCCACAACCACCATCAGCCTTCTGGTACCAGGTGCATCCACCCCTGCCCCTGGACTCAAGTTGGGCCAACCATAGCATCTCAAACCCCTGGTCTACAGGTGGACAAGCAGCCCAGGAGAGTCCATCACAACCCTTTGCTGGGAGTTTTCATACTGGAGCTGGAAAGAAGAAGCCAATTTTCTTCTTGGTGACAAAGCCATCAGAACGAATTGCCAAGACACATCTGCCAAGATCCCCATCATACACAAAAACTCCATCTATGGTAGGAGGAAAGAAACTAAGACACAGAAGTGAGAGATGGAAAGAAAATGGACAAGAGAGAGCTGCTCCATGGTCTGGTTATTTCAGCCAACATGTTCCCTTTTCTGCTTCAGTGAGTCAAATGCTTAAGCCTGGAAAAAATACCCCATGAGGAGATAAAGACAAGACACCCACCCCTCTGGCCTTCACTGCAATCGATGTTTATATACTTTAACCTCAATCCCCAACTTAGGTGACAGAATCCAAAAGACCAGAACCTCAGCAGCCAAGAGCAAAGGCTGGGACCTCCCTGGTGGTCCAGCGGCTGAGAATCCACGCTCCCAGTGCAGGGGGCCCAGGTCCAATCCCTGCTCAGGAAACCGGATCCCACATGCTGCAACTAAAGAGCCCACATACCGACGTGAACATCGAAGATCCCGTGTGCCACAACTAAGATGCACAAATAAATGCATTAAAAATATTTTTTAAAAAGAGCAAAAGCTGTTGGTTCCTGCTCCTCCATCCTCCTAGTTGCAGGAACTGGAAAAGATTTCACTAGTTTCTATAAACCAACAGTGAGGGGGACCTGACCACTCCTCTTGGATTGCCTGGGGTTAGACTTTCAAGAACAGGAACTTGGCACTTTGTGGGCACCCTTAGCCAATGGGCTACCTAAAGAGAAGCAGAACTGTGGGAGGCAGGGAAACAAATTGGGTCTCCAAAGAGTCTAGGCAGATTCATTTTGATATTTGGCAAAACTAATACAATTATGTAAAGTTTAAAAATAAAATAAAATTTAAAAAAATAAAAAATAAAATAAAACTATAAAAAAAAAGAAGGAAGGGATCTGAGGATCCCAGGGGGTGGAGTATCAAAGAGAAATGGGGGGGCTTTGGGGGGACTGTCCATGGAGATGAGATAGTGGTTGTAGCCATTTTATAGGAAGGCTGCAGCCTCAGAATGGGCACTAAAGATGTCAATGCAGTTTGGACAAATGAGCTCAGATCATCAGCAGTGGTTCCTGGAAGCCACCTTGCAGATGGAGAGTTAACTGAAGTGGTCCTGAGATAAGCCAAGAGCATCCACCTCCATGCCCAGCAGGTGACAGCCTTCTCAGTCTTTACTAACAATAATTAACATGTTTTGAGCACTTTCTAGGCACCAGGAACCACGGTAAGAGTTTAGCAGGCATCATATCAGTTATTTCTTGCAATAAGCCTATGAGGTAAAGATTCCACTTTTATCTCCATTTTACAGGTGAGGAGAATTCATAGTCTTACAATTCAAAGAAATTAAGTCCATTTCACCAAGTCAATGGCACAGTCAGGATTCCAAATGAATTCTTTCTGACTCCAAAGCTAAGATGCCAGGGTACCCTTCTGCCCAACCCTCCCAGTTCTCCTCCAAGACACTGGACTCTATCACTGACACCCACACCTTCAGGCCCTGGACAGCACCTTTGCTCCAATTCTCAGGCCACCAAAATTGGATCAAGGATCGGCACTGATTCACAACTGCAGTTGCTGGCTCTATGACCATGGCTGGACCACTTTGGATCGCATCAACCCCCACCAAAGCCTGCCTACATTCCCCACCCTCTCTTTACATAATGACAAGAATGGTGGGGTTCACAGCCCACTCGTTAAAGTTAACTCAGTTCCCCTAACCCCACTCTGCTCAATCTCCCTGCCCTTCCCCATCAACCCACCCCACGGAGGCCCAGAACACCTCACGGTCAAATCCACCTATGTATTGACAAAGGGTCACAATTTTCCACCTTAAGTTCAGAGCCAAGGTCTGTGCACTGGGCACAAAGGAGAGAACGCTTTGGATTATTTCCAACGAAATGAAAGTAAAGAGCAGAGAAGAAATGAGGGAGACCAGGCCTGACACTGCACTGAGTCCCGTAAAATGACAAATGCTGTACACTCATGTCAGGAAGCCAAGGCTATAAAAGCCACAAGTGAATTAGGAAGGAGTCCAAAGCAGTGATGTCATGTGAGAACACTGCTGCCTTGCAACAAGGCTGGTGCTCACTTCCTGGTCAGACAGGTTCTCAGACCTGACGGTGCCACTCATCAGGAGAAGGTGGGAGAAAGGCAGAAATGCATCCCAAATGAATTCTGGAGTCACTACTTCTCTCAGGGAAGCCAGGGTGACCAAGGAACACAGCCACCCTCTCCTTCATGAAAAGCACTCCAAGAAAGATGTGAGCATGGACATTTGTCAGTCTGCGGCCAACATCCCCACGCATCCTGTCTGTCATTGTGTACAGCCTTGTTGTTGTCATTCAGTCGTTAAGTCATGACTGACTCTGTGACCCTATGGATTGCAGCACACCAGGCTTCCCTGTCCTTCACTATATCCTAGAGTTTGCTCAAACTCATGGCATCATCACGAGTTGGTGATCCCATCCAACCATCTCATCCTCTGCCACCCTCTTCTCCTTTCGGTTTCAATCTTCCCCAGCATCAGGGTCTTTTCCAATGAGTCGGCTCTTTGCATCAGGTGGCCAAAGTATTGGTGTTTTAGCTTCAGCATCAGTCCTTCCAATGAATATTCAGGACTGATTTCCTTTAGGATGGACTAGTTGGATCTCCTTGCAGTCCAAGGGACTCTCAAGAGTCTTCTCCAGCACCACAATTTGAAAGCATCAATTCTTCAGGGCTCAGGCTTAAAAAACTACATAATTTGTTCAGAGCTCCACAAAAAAGGCTTATTTCTACTCTTCACAGTGTCAGCTGGGATGACTTCAGTGGGAGTGGAGGGGCCATTCTCAAGACGGCTCATTCTGTGGCTGGAGAGTTGATGCCAGTGTCAGCTGAGAGCCCAGATGGGGCTGTGAGCCAGAGGCCTCAGCTCTTCCACGTGGGCCTTACCGTGGGCTGCTTAGTGGCTGGGTTCCAATCGTGAATTTGCAGAGAACTTGGGCTCCAAAGTCACAGAGAGCTACTGCCGCTGTGTCCTATTTGTGGAAACAGATTCAAAGGTACTCCACCTCCCCATGGGGGTATAACAGGTTTCTAGAAGAATCCTTATGATGGGAGATAGCATTGATATTACAATCCGCCACAGCCAACAGGGTATTTCATGACTTCACCAGGCTGTCCTAACTTACAAAGTGAAAGTGTTAGTCATTCAGTTGTACCTGATTCTTTGAGACCCCACAGACTGCTGACCGCCAGGCAAGCCAGTAACTTACAAACCGGACTTAAAATAACTGCTTCAACCAACCATCCACAAACTCCCCAACTAAGAGTTTTAGAAAACCACTGGACTCAAAGAAAGGAAACCAGAGACAGTAAAAGTCACTCATGAAGCAGGCTTAGAGAAGGAAAACTTCCCCAAGATATTTACATATTTTCACTTCATTTCCCTACAATGCCTGAAGCTCTACTCATTAGAAACTCATTTGAGATAACTAGTAACCAATTAAAAAATGCAAACACCTCAGGGTCTAGCCTGAGTCCTCCAAACCTTCCTGTAACTGTGATTCATCAAGGATTTCCTCCTGCCCCCTGCTGAGAGGTAGCCACAAGGGGAGACTGGAGAAGGGTAACTGTTGCTAAAAGCCCTTACAGATAGAGACCTGGGTAAAGGAGCAAGTGGAGCTCAGCAGAGGGTGTAGGGAGGTAAGTTTGGTTATGCATCGGAACAAGCTCTACAACTGATGCTTTCGAACTGTGATGCTGGAGAAGACTCTTGAGAGTCCCTTGGACAGCAAGGAGACCAAACCAGTCAGTCCTAAAGGAAATCAACCCTGAACATTCACTGGAAGGACTGAAGCTGAAGCTCTAATACTGTTGCCACCTGATACGAAGAGCCGGCTTATTGGAAAAGACCCTAATGCTGAGAAAGACTGAAGACAGGAGGAGAATGGGATGATACGGCTGGATGGCATCAACAACTCAATGGACATGAGTTTGAGCAAACTCTGGTAGACAGTGAAAAACAGAGAAGCTTGGTGCAACTGAGCAGCTGAACAACAAAACATAGCCCCAATCAGGCTGCAAGATCCGTCGCTCCTGGTAAGTCAAGTCACTTTCCAAAACACCCTCGCACAGCTGCGCTGATGGCCAGCTCCACTGGCAGCTGGTGGAGCCACGACTCACGCTGTCACCACTCCCCCCAAACCTCTCCTGTAAGCACTTTGAATCAATGCAACAGGAATGGACTTTTGCCACAGATTGGCATATGCTGCCAAGAGCATGCTTCCTCTCTGCTCAGAAAGGAAAACTCTCCAGGTGTTCACACCAACAAGAGACCACAAGAAAATATTTTTATTCTGCTATAGCCATGAGGCTGGACACATTTTCTCCAGGGGGTGCATTTCTCTCTCAAGAGTTAATTTGCACTCTGAGGTACCATCTGTCTGTTCTCCAGCTGACTTTTCAAAGCATCGCTGCTCCCTAAATGGTCACCAGCCCTGCCCTGCCAGCCCCCAGGTGATGCTGAACTCAGGTGAGAAAGCAGGAGGTTTCAGGGGAATTCCATTAGGCATCTTGGAATCTCAGTATGCTTTGAAATTTTTTTTTTCCCAAGCTCTGGGCCAAACCAGAGGTTGGGAAAAATTACTTACAAAGATTACTTGTTTGTAATCTGCTTTGGTGTTGGAAAGTGCTAGGGTAAGGATCTGCACAGGCAGTGGAAAGGGGCCCCTAACTGAGTATCAGGTGGTTTTCTGAAATACTTCCCCCATCAGACAACCCTTAAGTTAAAGACTAGAATGTGATATACGAGTTATCTAGGTGATGAGGCAAATGGTGGAAGATTCTTCCAAGCGGAGAACCAGCATATCCAAAGACTGAGAGGTGAAAAATTGTTTGAGGAGCTGAAAGAAGTTCATATAATTGTTGGAATAAGGGGTGAGGAATGTAGAAGTAAGCTGGACCCAAACCAAAAAGGTTCTTATCAGCCATGTTCATCGTGTGGGAAAAAGGGAGCCAGAAAGTGCCCTTAAGCAGAGGAGTAAAATCCTCTTTGTACTATAAAAAGAGGAATCTGGGGGTGCCCCTGGCAGTCCAGTGGTTAAGACTCTGTGCTTCCACTGCAGGGGGCCCAGATTCAATCCCTGGTCAGGCAAGTAAGATCCCACATGCTGGGGTGCGGCCAAAAGAAAGAAAAGCAAAAATCTAAGAGGAGAAATCTAAGACTCCCCTGGTAGTCCAGTGGTTGAGAGTCTGCCTGCCAGTGTAGACAGTCTTCCCGGGTCTGGGAAGATTCCACAGGCTATGGGGCAACCAAGCCCTCACCCAGCAACTACTGAAGCCCATGAACCACAGCGCCCATGCTCTTCAACAAGAGAAGCCACCACAGTGAAAAGCCCATACACCGCAGCTAGAGAGCAGACCTGCTCGTCACAACTAGAAAAAGCCTGTGCACAGCACTGAAGACCCAGCACAGCCAAAAATAAAAATAAACACATAATTAACAGTTTTTAAGAAGAGAAATCTGGCTAGAGGGTGGGAAGGAAGGCAGGTTATCAGGGGGGAGGCTGCAATAATCCAAGTGAGATGAGATAGTTGGCCAAACCAAGGTTGTAGCAAGGTGGATGGAGGGGAGAAGGTGGATTAACTTGACAGAGGTGGGGTTGAAGGAAGAATGCAGGATGGTGTCTAAGCTTTTTGGAAGCGCGATGGTTGGTGGGGTGAGTTGGCCCTGATGAACCCAAGCATAAAAAGGAGGTCAGGAAAGGAAGGGTAAGCTGAGGTCAGTGCAAGAGGGACATTCAAGTGGAGGTGACTCAAGTGCTATTTGATACACAGTGGGGTCATGCAGAAAGTTCCAGAAGGTAAATAAAGACTGAAGTGTTAGGGAACTGTTGACTGAAACCACCCACCTTGGCCAGGCACGATGATGACCACTTATGTGAGCTGTCTCACGAGAGGTCCTGATAGGGAACACCGTGCTGCTGCGAAAACTACCGTGGCGAATTCAGGAGTGGGGGGAAACACCAGGCCACGTGTTCTACCAACTTCCCAGAATCCTTCTCCCTGGAATCCGTCTTGGCTGAGAGATGCTCTCACCACCAGAAAGGACCCTGAGTCAGACCAAAGGTGTGACTAGCAAGATAACTGGCCATAGACAAACCAGAAACTAGCCCCATTACAATAAAACAAACAAAACAACCTGAGGCTGTGAGCCACGTGGCAGAGCAGTTCTCCTGGTTTCCCTTACCCTGCTGCCCTCCCCCAGGCACCCCTTCCCAATAAGGTCGTTTTTTTTGTCAATGTATATTTATCCTCAGACAATTCATTACCAAGTGTTAGACAAGTGTCCACTCTCTAGCCCTGGAAGGGGTCCCTCTTCCTGCAACAGAAGGACCCTGGGAGTAGATGATCCCCCACAATAAGGTTCAGAGGAATAAGAATAGAACCCAGGGGACAGGTGAAGGGACCTGTGATTAAAACCAACCAACCTTCAGATACCTTCCCCAAAAGACCCACTGATTGTTGGTTTCCTCAGTATGAGTTATTCAGGACCATATTTAAATATCATATTCAAAATAACTCAAAACATTTAATCCTGCCTTTTTTTAAATTAAATCTAAAAAACAGGAGTTCAACTTATTGCACAGACCCTGAAGCAATTTTCTGGCAAGTATCTATCAAACAAAAATCCGATCTGACTCAAGAGGGTGTCACATCAAGTGTAAGAATCCAATCCCATTGTCTGTAAGAGCCTTTCTGCCAGGTACAAGACCCTAATCCAGTTGAAGTGATTTTCCATTGATTAACAGGCTGGGAATACACGTGTTGGTTTTTTGAGATTCTTTCCCTCTGTCTTGATGCAAGCTGTGTATAATTTTCACAGTCAAAAAGCTCCCAAACGTCAAAATAAAAATGACGCTTGGTCACTGGGGAGGCAGAGTATAGGTCAATAACCTTGATTATTTTTTAACTGTGAGGAGCCATTAATGTTAGTGAATAAGCAAATCTGTTTGCATAACCAGATTTTTATAGGCTACTGGGAATAAAGGTTTTCCTAAGTGGATGATTTGTACAACGATAGCCTTTGGGTCTCTGATGGTACAGCTCTGATGAGGAAATGTTCCTTTAATTATGTGGAAGGCCAATTACCATGTTATAGCCACATTGTTTTGCAGATTGCATACAATTTCACCATCTCCATAGCTTCAGCACTATAATTCTAGAGAAAATGCAGGCACCAAGAAGACACTTGAGGCACATTATGCTGGAGATGAAGATGTTTTAGCGAATTCAATTTAAGCTACAACATTAAAGTTATTTTGTTGAATAAAACATAACGCAATAATGAGCTTGTGTATGTCAACTCTATAGTGGAGGTAATAATAGCTCAAGAGAGAGCATCCTCTCTCTCCTTTTTCATGCTCATTAGAGTAATAGATAATGCTATGGAGAGAACCTTGCTCTAATATGTACTTCATCTCAGGTTAAGTGTGTTTCTTGCAACTGCACTTCATGGGAGGAAAAAAAACAGTAAAGGGACTAATTTGGGAGCCATTCACATAAGTGCTACTACTTGGTATTTTTTATCCACTGAGATTTCTTGTTCCTGATGCCAACTAGGAACGGACTTTCTTGAAAAGTGCAGATTAATCACTGTCTTTTACTACTCAGCACTCGGAGGCCTGCAGAGAGAAATTTAAGAAATCAGTAGAGTGGAGATGGGGAAGAACATGATGGCAGAAAGGTGAAATGATTGCAGTCTTGATCTCAATCCTGACACTAAACAGTGGAACCAATAACTTCCCTTCTAGAACTCAGTTGTTCTTGTCTGTGAAATGGAGGAGTAGGAGGGTCTTCAAGCCTCCCTCAAAGAACTACCATTCCATGATCACATCCTGAACATGCAGGAAGACTACATTTCCCAGCCTCCCTTGTGATTACCACGTGACTGCATTTCCACCAACAGGAATGTAAGAAAACATATGCTGCTTTTGAGTCAAGGTAATTAAAAGCAAGTGTATGGAAGTGAGAGTTGGACTGTGAAGAAAGCTGAGCCCCGAAGAATCGATGCTTTTGAACCGTGGTGTTGGAGAAGACTCTTGAGAGTCCCTTGGACTGCAAGGACATCCAACCAGTCCATTCTGAAGGAGATCAGCCCTGGGATTTCTTTGGAAGGAATGATGCTAAAGCTGAAACTCCAGTACTTTGGCCACCTCATGCGAAGAGTTGACTCATTGGAAAAGACTCTGATGCTGGGAGGGATTGGGGGCAGGAGGAGAAGGGGACGACAGAGGATGAGATGGCTGGATGGCATCACTGACTCAATGCACGTGAGTCTGAGTGAACTCTGGGAGTTGGTGATGGACAGGGAGGCCTGGCGTGCTGCGATCCATGGGGTCGCAAAGAGTCGGACACGACTGAGCAACTGAACTGAACTGAACTGTGGGTTCTCCATGCTGCCTCTGTTTCCCATCCACATGGCTACAAGAGATGGCAGATTTACAGGCTGGAAACCTCCAAGATCTCTGAAATGCTGTTGGAGAAGGCCTACCAAAAGAGCCCCTGCCTTGCACTGGACTGTTATATGGGTGATATTAAATGGTTACTGTGGGAAACCTCTGACTTTCCAGGATTTCTTTGTCACAACAGCACTGTCTAGTGTTATCTTGACTAACATACAAGGTTCTGAGAGATCTAACAACAGAGAAAGAAGTCAGACTTCAATTACACTGCTAATCTTGACTACATCTTTAAAAATTAAACAGATCATCCTATAAAACAGATCATCCATATTCCTTTTAAGCATGCATGGCACATATGCAAAATATTAAGCACATATAAAGCCATAAGAGAAACCACAACCAAACCCCCATAATTGGCATTATACAGATGACATTTTCTGACTATAATGCAGCAAAATTAGAAACTGACAGTAAAAAGACAGTTAAAACACAAGCATACATTTGGAAAATTAAAAATACCCTTCTGAATAACCTGTGAGTTAAAGAAGAAATCACAATAGAAATTACTAAATATTTATAACTGAAAGACAACAAAACTATATATTTATGTCTTTTTTCACATGGACTCATTCAGCTACTTGGCTTTCACTTTCATCATGTCATTCTAGGAGGCAGTGGTTGTTTTATTTCAACCCTACCTACTTTTACAGCAACTGGGAATTGATAAGAACATTCTTATTTCTTCCAGAGAACTAAACACTGAGCTGAATTGTGCAGCAATACAACCATGGAAGGAACAACTCTGTGTCGCTGGTGGGCAGGACAGCAGGGGCGGGGGACGGTAAGCATGCACATACTTGCAAACTTGTGCAGTGACAGACACAAATAATCCCCTTGGCAGCTCTTTTGCTATGCTGAGCATCCAGACAGAAACTAAAAGTCAGTCACTGAGTTATCTCAACACTCATTTTAACTTTTGGCAGCAAGTTGCAACTGAGAGATAGAAAAGAGACAAGAGTTAAAATAATGTACGTGCGTTCATGCGTGCTCAGTCGCTTGGGTCACATCCAACTCTTTGCGACCCTACGGACTGTAGCGCTCCAGGTTCCTCTGTCCATGGGATTCTCCGGGCAATTCTACTGGAATGGGTTGCCATGCCCTCCTCCAGGGGATTCTCCCAACCCAGGAATGGGATCAGCGTCTCCTGCATCATTCTTTACCCACTGAGCCATCTGGGAAGCCCAAAATAATGTACACACATGTGTAAAAGAAAATGATGAAACCAATTGTATATTTCTTTCTCTTTAGCTCTCAGGTCAGTTGTCCTGTCATATACCAAGGGGCCACATACAAACTTGTTCCTGGGGTAGTGTCCTTGCTAGAAGCCACCACACAGGTTAGCCTGTGGGGCAAGCACGTGCTCGTGGAATCATGTGCAGGAAGGAGCTTCAGAAGGTGCTGCCCTCCGGGAAGGAGGGATATGGGATCAGGTGAGATGGCTTGACTGTATCTGTGATGTTGTTTCTTAAGAAACCAGAAAAGGTCTGAACCAAATATTGCAAAGTTATGTTATTAATGGGGGTATTATTTCCTTATTGTCTGGGGTTTTTTCCTGCATGGGCTTATTACTCTCAGAAAAAATGGTGCGAAAATTTGATAAGGTGAGATACCAAAGTTCTGGTGTGTGACAGGGAGGGCGCTCTCTTGCTGATAACATGTGGACACAGCAGGTCAAAAGTACTTTTTTATTGTTCTGGAGCCGCTCAGTGTCAGAGTTCTACAGCAGGGGGCTGAGTCAGCTCGTTTCAGCCACTCAACCTTCCAGAACATCGTCTCTGGAAATCTGCAGTGCAACGCTGACTTCTTAGCTCACCCTCTGGGTGAAAAGGAACCACCTCTAGGGGTGGGATGGGATGGGCCACCATCTCCACAACAAGCAGCAACAACAGTAGAAGCCCAGGCTTTCCCGGGTGGGGCGGAGGGTGGGGAACTGTCCTAGGATCACAGGTGTTCCAAATGTAACATCTAAGAAGGATTCCCCTCTCTGTTGCGTCCCACACGGGAATCTCATTAACAGATGTTCCCATGTTTTACTATACAGAGTGAGGTAAGTCAGGAAGAGAAAAACAAATACCATAAATTAATGCATATATGTGGAATCTAGGAATATGATACTGATGAACCTATTTGCAGGGCAGCAATGGAAGTGCAGACATAGAACAGACTTATTGTCATGGGGTTGGGAGCGGGGGAGGTGTGTACCAAGGAGAAGATGGGACTAACAGAGAGTAGCATGGAAATACATACATTAACATATGTAAAAGAAAGAGCCAGTGGGAATTTGCTGTGTGAACCAAGGAACTCAAACCGGGGCTATGTGAAAACCTAGAGGGGTGTGATGGGGTGGGAGGTGGGAGGGAGGTTCCAGAGGGAGGGGACATATGTACTGCTACTGCTGCTAAGTCACTTCAGTCGTGTCCAACTCTGTGCGACCGCACAGACGGCAGCCCACCAGGCTCCCCCGTCCCTGGGATTCTCCAGGCAAGAACACCGGAGTGGGTTGCCATTTCCTTCTCCAATGCATGAAAGTGAAAAGTGAAAGTGAAGTCACTCAGTCGTGTCCGATTCTCAGCGACCCCATGGACTGCAGCCTTCCAGGCTCCTCCGTCCATGGGATTTTCCAGGCAAGAGTACTGGAGTGGGTTGCCATTTTCTCTGGGACATATGTACACCTATGGCTTATTTATATTGATGTATGGCAGAAACCAATACAATATTATAATTATCCTTCAATTAAAAAGTAAATTAAGAAAAAAGAAAAAATGCTACCATGTTTAAAACTTTAAAATCTCTCCTTTGACATATATGATGTCTGGGTTTTACTTCTATATTACAGAGGCTATGGGGGCAGGAGTGGGAGGATGTAGATAAAACAAGGTTGGCCACAAACTAGGAATTGTTGAATGGCTTCATGGTTACACAGCAGGCATTAAACTACTCTACTTTTTATATATTTGAAATTTTCTGGAATAAATTTTTAACCACTTTAGAGCAATTTGGCAATATCTAATAAAATTACATTCCCTTTGACACAGCACTTCCGCCTCTTGAAATTCACCAGATATACTAGCAAAAATGCCAAATAAAGTGTTATTCCTTGTAGCACTGGTTCTAAGAGCAAGATGCTGGAAACAAGTGTTCTTCAGGAGAGGACTGGTTAGGGACTTCCCTGGTAGTCCAGTGGCTAAACTCCATGCTCTCAATGCAGAGGGCCCAGGTTCGATCCCTGGTCAGGGGACTAGGTTCTGAATGCTGCAACTAAGAATTCGAACGCCAAAACTAAAAGATCTCTCATACCACAACTAAGACCTGCAGCAACCAAATAAATAAATATTCAAAAAAAAAAAAAATGAGAGGGGTTAGTTACAGTATAGCCCATCAAACAATGGAATAGATCTGTGCAGCAGATAAAAGGTAACGAACTTTCTAGGTCCTAACATGAGACAAACTCCAAGATAAAATGTGATGGGCAGGATAATGCGCCCCCCAAAAAATGTCTAAGTTTTATTCCTGGAACCTGAAAATATGTCCCTTCACATGGTAAAAGGGATTTTACACATAGGATTAAGTTAAGGATTTTGTGATCAGGAGATTATTTTGGATTATCCAGGTGAGTCCAGTGCATCACAAGAGATCTTATAATAGGGAAAAAGAAGGGTCAGAGCCAGAGAGGGATCTGAGGATGTTACACTGCTGAGTTTGAAGGGGCCCCAAGACAAGGAACACAGGAACCTCTAGAAGATGCACAAGGCAAGGCAGCAACTTGGTTTTAACCCAGGGAGACCCAAGGGGATTTGGGGCCTCCAGAGTATACAAAAAATAATTGGTGCTGTTTTAAGTACTAAGTTTGTGGTGATTTGTTATAGCAGCAGGAGGAAACCAACACATCATGGAAAAAATAGATGCAAAACAGGTTTATAGCTTCATTTATAGGAGATGGTATGTAGAGGTATAGATATAGTTATAAATATACTTTCTGGAAGGAGACAAGAAACTGATTGCCTGTGGGGAGAACTGGAGGCAGAATAAAAGGGATGGAAGTGGGCCTTTTCCATGTGTCCCCCTAAGTCCGTTCAGAATGCCATAACAGGACCCATAGGCTGGATGCCTTACAAACAATAGAAATTTCTTTCTCGCAGTTCTGGAGGCTAGGAAGTCCATGGGCAAGGGGCCAGCAGATTTGGTGTCTACTGGCTCAGAGACAGGCGTCTTCTGGCCGTATCCTCACATGGCAGAAAGCGGGAGGGGCTCTCTGGGGTCTGCTTCGTAAGAGCACTAGTTCCACTCATGAGAGGTCCACCCTTATGACCTAATCACCTCTCAAAGGCCCCACCTCCTAATACCATCACATGACTGGGTAGGGTTTCAACATATGAATCTGAGAGGTGGTGGTGCGGGATGGGACACACACATTCAGCCCTTTGTATTAACACCTTTTTGAGTTTTGTACCACTTGAATGTTTTGGCTAGGGAAAACAATAAAATTTCCATTAAAATAAACTTCCCTAGGGAGTTCCCTGGTGATCCAGTGGCTAAGACTCCACACTCTCTGCGCAGGGGACCCCGGTTCAATCCCTAGTCAGGAAATTAGATCCCACGGGCCACAGCTAAGACCTGGTGCAGCCAAACAAAGAAATAAATTTTTCTTTAATTTAAATTTATTTATTTCAATTGGAGGCTAACTACTTTACAATATTGTATTGGTTTTGCCATACATCAACATGAATCTGCCGTGGGTGTACACGTGTTCCCCATCCTGAACCCCCCTCCCACCTCCCTCCCTGTACCATCGCTCTGGGTCATCCCAGTGCACCAGCCCTGAGCATCCTGTATCATGCATCAAACCTGGACTGGTGATTTGTTTCTTATATGATATTATACATGTTTCAATCCCATAAATTTTAAAAGAAGAAAAAAAATTTAAAAGCCTCCCTCTATTACCGTGACATGCAGATTTTCAAGGTTTGGATTGTTTTTAGGTGTATAATAAGCTCAAGAAGCATGGAAACGAGGGATCACTACTCAGTGGGCAGGGCTCCTGACTGAGAAACAGACAAAACTAGGAGGAAAATCTGACCAGATTTCACTGACTACACGGCATTCACCAGCTCACAAAGGGAGTTGCTCAGTGGCCCCCTTCAGGACTGACTTGGGATATTTCTCCCAAATAATAAATAAGCCTGCACTACAGACCTTCTCCAGTCTCCTCAGGGCTCTTCTCCCTCCCCCAGCACATCCCAAAATGGCAGAAGGAACAAGGCCAAAGACGCTTTTCCTGGAGTCTGTTCCTCCATGTGGGCCATAGCTAGACTCTGCAACACCCCTTGTTCAACCTGAAAAAGTCCTCAATTGCCCTGATTTTATACATCAGCTAGGAGGCTTCCCAGGCGGCGCAGCGGTAAAGAATATGCCAGCCAATGCAGGAGACGCAAGAGACAAAATTTCTATCCCTGAGTCAAGGAAGATCCCTTGGAGTAGGAAATGGCAACCCACTCCAGTACTCCTGCCTGGAAAATTCCATGGACAGAGAAGCCTGGCAGGTTAAAGTCCATGGGGTCACAAAGGGACATGACTGAGTGAGTGACTGAGTGTGCACACACACACAGGGGACCGGTGGAAGACTGTAAGAGTCCCAGGCAAAAATGCTTCCAGGCCTAAAATGATCAGCTTTATGGAAGTTATTATGCAAATGTATGGTCATTTCAAAGCTATTCAGCCTTGTAAAGGCCTAGCAGAGAAAGAGGAGTCGAGTTGGACTCAAAAGTTTTTGATTATCCAAGTTCACTCGAATTCTAATTTGAATATTAATATTAAAATACACTACAATTATTATGTGACCCCCATACCCTCAGATCTCTTTGAGCCTTACTTTTATCATGCTCAAAATCAGGGTGGTGGAGAGCTGACTAGAGAACAAAGGTTGGCCTAGTGTTATCAGTCCCTGGGGGTTTTCTCTCCCCTCACCTTTGCACCTGGACCACGGCATCAGCCTGACCTCCTGGACAACTGGGCGGAGGCAGCTGCAGGCACGCCCAAGCTCAAAGACTATGAGCCGGGTCCAGACTGGAGTTCAGAAATAGACAGGAGAACATTGACTCAGCACTTGCTACCAGCCGGACACACTTCAAAATATATTACTTGTGTTAACTCATTTATTCCTCTAGGCAACCCTATGAGACAGATATTGTTATTACTAACCACTCTGCCAAATGGGGAAACTGAGGCACCGCTGATGCTTGGTACCGCTTGGCCTCCATCCAGTGATTCATCCACTCACCCCATCATCTCCTGGACCCATGTATGTTTCCCTTCTAAAGCAAATAAATCTAGTAATTTGGGGTTTCCTAGGTATGACATGAACATATCCCATGTGGATGGACAAAGGTTTGGACAGAATTAAACTAGACCCTTGAAATAACCTGAGGTCAGCCTTGGCCTGGACTTCCCTGGTGGCTCAGATGGTAAATAATCTGCCTGCAATGCAGGAGACAAGGGCTTGATCCCTGGGTCAGGAAGATTCCTCTGGAGAATGGAATGGCAACCCATTCCAGTATTCCTACGTGGAGAATTCCATGGTCAGAGAAAGCAGGCAGACTATAGTCCATGGGGTCACAAGGAGTCAGACACGACTGAGAGACTAACACTTTCACTTTCTTCACTTCAACCTTGGCCCTGACAATGACAAAGCCAAGATCTTCCTGGATGAGTCCAAACCCTGCCAGATGAGTCCTGGACCCCACACCCAGCAAATGGCTTGGATATGATGGTCTCATTCATTTTGGAGTAAAGTCGCCTCAAAACTAGCAGGACCAGCCAGCTGCTCACTTTCCACCCTCACGTGCTGCTCTTGGCAGACAAGAAGGAATTTTTAAAGACTAATTACACATTCTTTTTTATTGGTGCCATGTCTGTAGTATTTGCTGTCCCCAGCTGGTGCCACAGTAGGTGATATAAAAAGATGGATGAATAATGTACACAACAGCTTCAGAGTCATCAGAGAACCTTGCTGCCAAAACAGGGAAGGCACGCCGGGGCCGAGATAATGGATTTGAGAGGGAAGTGAGAGATATGCATATTCCTGTTCGGTTTTCCCTGAAATCTGTGGGCTACCGTCAGATGAGCAAGTGGGATCTGCATCTAGCCCTAGAGAAAGCTCCCATCAAGACAGTACAGGGTATTCAACACAGCAATCCCACATCCGAAAATGCAACCCACCAAAATACAATTGCTGGTGTACAGATATTTATGGACAAGGATATGCATTTCAGCACTGTCCTAATTGTGGAGGGAAAAAGTAACTAAAGTTACTGATTTAATAGGGTTTCTCCAGAAAGATCCCCTCTTGGGACAGGAGCCCTCCAAACAGAGGCTGCCTTGTAATGAAACAACCCCTGATGTGAGCAGATGCCCATAGGTCCTTAGAAATAACAAGATGATAGTGCTTTCCTGCTCCGGGGAAACTGAATATAGTGAAACAGAAGAGCAGAAGGGGTCAGCTGGAAATTTACTTGGAAGAGTTGTGGTATGGGGTTGTTGGTCCATGAGTAGAGGCCCCTCCTCCACTCTTTCCCTCTTAGCTTCATCGACAGAGGTTGAGCAAGAGAGATGTTTGCTTTCCCAGCCTCCGTTATAGGGAGCGGCCACGTGACCCAGGGGCTGCCACATGACCCAGTCTTGACCAATGAGATAAAAAGGGAAGTCTCCTGTGAAAGCTGTCTCCCCCTTCATAAGAAAACTGATCTCATTTCATCTTCTCCTTCCTCCTCCTCCTCTCCTTCCTCTTCCTTTATCTCCTTCGCCTTCTTCCTTCTCCCTCTCCAGCCCTTTTCCTCCTCCGCCTCCATCTCCTCCTCTTCCTCCTTCTTCTCTGCTCTCTCTTCCCAGACCTTTGAATGGAACTCTATAAAAGGTTTTCTGCTTGAGCCACAGCAGCCATCTTATAACCATAAGGAAAAGGCCAAGAGAATTGCAGAACCCCCAACCCAAAGCCCAGACATCATGTAACTTCTGAACCATCCCTAGAAACACCAACCTCCAGGCTTCCTGTGGATCTTCCCCATCACGTGCTAGTCTCTTGGTTGCTTCGGGGTGAATGTGTCCTAACCGCTATGTGGCCTGGCTGCCACAGAAGCACCCATTCAGCCTCAGAAAAGTCCTAGCCTTTTGCCTGGGCACTTGGAAATACCAGGACAATCCCTGTAGTAGGCTGCTGAAGAGTATCCCCCCCACCCCCACCCCTACAATGTAATCAAATTTACCCCAAACCTCAGAATATGACCTTATATGGAAATATAAGTCTTTGCATATATAATTAAGGTAAGAATTGAGATAAGATTTTGGGGGGGCCGTAAATCCAATGACAGTGTCCCTATAAGAAAATGACATACAGGTATTCAGGGAAGAAGGTCATATGAAGAGGGAGGCAGGGATTGGGGTGATGCAGCCACAAGCCTGGGAATGCCAGGAGCCATCGGAACCTAGAAGAGGCAAGAAAGAATTCTCCCTAAAGCCTTCCGAGGGGGCAGGACCCTGCCAACACCCTGATTCCATACATCTGGACTTCAGAACCATGAGAATATATTTCTGTTGTCTTAAGCCCCTCAACTGTGGAGATTTGAGGCAGCAGCCCCAGGAAGCTACAACATTCCAACCTGTTCTGTGTCCCTAGTAGAAATACTTGGGACAAAAGTAGAAATACTTTTGCATATGTTTGAAAGGCTCTGTCATAAGGATTTTTTTTTTAATGAGGCAGGCTTTCTGCATTGTCTTAGAAAGAGGTTGATGATATATTCTTAATTAAAAGAAGCAGCAAATTAAAGAATAATATATGCAGTACAACCCCATTTATTTGTGTGTGAGTGCTTTAATGACTAAGTGTGGAGAATCATCTGTAATCATTATTACAGGTAATAATTACAAGATGTATAATGATTTAATTATGAAATTTATAAATTCTGTAATAATCTATATGACAAACCCAGTAACAGTGATAAAATTTGGCCCGCTGTTATTCTCTCTCAAATCACCGTTTTTCTTCCACAACAGCACATCTCAACTCTGTGATGACACAAGGCCTGTGCATATTAAAACTCCATAGATATTTGCCAGGTGAGTATGTGGCCCCACTGCCTCATACCTGTGGAGCCCGAGAACTTGCTGAATTCACCAAATGAGTAAGTGAGAGACTGGACCCCAGGAGACTCTGAAAGTTTATTACCATTCTGGAGAGGTTGATTATTTACTTTTTTAAAAAAAATAGAAATTCTGCTCTTGGCAGAATAGCCTGTGGGCTCAAGTGCAAAATTATAACATGAAGGCAGACCTTGGGAACCACCCAGACAGCCGCAAACAAGATCACAGACTCAAAATCGATCAACACAAAACCCCTGCAAGCCTTCCCACCAGGAAAAGTAGGTTTTGACAGAAGCATTTTGCTGGTACCCAGAGGTCAGCTCACAGGGGTGGCAGAGGAGAGGAGGAAGGAAGGCAGTACTTAGGTCAAGAGCAGTTGGGCGGGGGGCGGCGGGGGCTCCACCACAAAGGGTCTGTTTTGCCAGGAGGTTGCTCTTCATTCAGCCCAAGTCATTATCAAAAGGCTTGGACACAAGTGAGCCAGGCTCCAGGTTGGCACACTGGCTCAACACAGGGTGTGGTGCCTGATGTCAGGGTTCTTCCCTTCTCTACCTGTATTGTAAGTTTAAACATGTACACCCTCTCAGCTGGAGTGGGGGAGAGGGCGGAGTGGGGAGTGGCAAGAGAAGACCAGAACTCGCCCAACCTAATACACACCATGCACCAACCACTACTTACCCAATAACTCCACTGCACAAAGTACAGGCTGAGAGCTTGGGCATTGGAGCCAACAGACCTGGGTCCCAGTCCTGGCTTGGCTCAAGTAGCTTTCATTCTCTAAGCCTCCACTTCATCTATAAAGTGGGGCATGATGATTCCTACTGGGCTGATGTGAAGATTAAATGAGATGATGTCCCAGAAGCAAACCCCTTGAGATAAGGGGTTGGCAGAGCACCAAAGAATTGATGCTTTTGAACTGTGGTGCTAGAGAAGACCCTTAAGAGTCCCTTGGACTGCAAGGAGGTCAAACCAGTCAATCCTACATGAGATAAACCCTGAATACTATTTGGAAGGACTGATGCTGAAGCTGAAGGTCCAATACTTTGGCCACCTGAGGTGAACAGCTGACTCATTGGAAAAGACCCTGATGATGGGAAAGATTGAGGGCAGAAGGAGAAGAGGGTGGCAGAGGATGAGATAGTTGGATGGCATCACCAATTCACTGGACATGAACTTGGGCAAACTCTGGGAGATGGTGAGGGACAGAGAAAGCTGACGTGCTGCAGCCCATGGGGTCGTGAAGAGTCAGACGCGACTTGGCGATGAAACAACAACATAAGTAGCTAATCGGGGAGACGATCTTCAAAAGCACTGAATGGGGAGTGGGGATATGAGACAGTGGGGAAGCAAATACAGGAGGTGTCATGAGCTGGTCCCTGTCGTGGGCAACAAGAACTCAGGCACAGTGGGAAACTGAGGCAGACGACCTCAAGTGAGTCTCGGCCCCTTGTCTGCTGAAGGGGAAGGAAGCTGGGTTGTGGAAAGAAACTGCCTGTGTTTGGCTTTAGGATGTTCCCGGCGTGATAACTGTCTGGTGCATCTGGTCTACCCCCTGAATGGCTGAGCAAGCAGGTGGTCACGGGAGCAGGAAGAAGCTCTGTGCTCACAGGAGTGTCTGTAACAGCCACATGCTATAGTGGACAAGAGAGCAAACTTCAAAGCTGGGCTGCCTGTGGTGGATTCCTGACCCTACCACCTACAAACTGTGGGCCTCAAGGGAGTAAGGGAGACAAGAGACCCCAGCTGGTAACCAGGGCTGATGACGGAACAGGAGGACATGAAGGTGAGCAGCAAAAGTCACTCCACTGGGCCACAGTGTTCATGTAAAAACGTCAACCCAGCGGTCCTTGAGAAACATGAATGCTTGGTAATGTAAAATACAAGCCTAAGCAAGACAACAACCCCACAGACATGCAGAAAGGATGCTGCGAGTCACCTACAGCACTGATTCTCTAGGTTCTGTGCACCAGGGTCACTAGGGAGGGCTGATAAAATGCAGGTTCCTGGGCTCTGGCACCAGAGATTCTAATATAGCCATTCCCTGCTGGGGCCCAGGAATCTGTATTTTTAGGAAGTTCTCCTGGTGATTCAATACAGGTGGAACACAGGACCCCATTTTGAGAAGTAAGGTGCTAACAGAACAAAAGTTTTCAGATCTCCTGGCAACACTACGTGGGTAAGAGATGCTTCCAAGAAGAGATCACTACTCAGCTTTTAAAATGAGCACGTACACGTGACCAGTCCATCCTAAAGGAAATCAACCCTAAATATTCATTGGAAGGACTGATGCTGAAGCTGAAGCTCCAATACTTTGGCCACCTGATGTGAAAAGCCAACTCTGATACTGGGAAAGATTGAGGGCAGGAGGAGAAGAGGACAGCAGAGGATGAGATGGTTAGAGAGCATCACCAACTCAGTGAAGATGAATTTGAGCAAACTCCGGGAAATGGTGAAAGACAGGGAAGTCTGATGTGCTGCAGTCCACAGGGTCACAAAGAGTTGGACACAGCTGAGTGACTGAACAACAACAATATATACGAGTGAACTCACATGATTACATGCACACATCAACACCACCAACAAACAGGACTTGGAACACCAGTTGTGTTGACTCAACAAAATAAATGACTGTGTTCCTGACATACTCAGAAATTATCAAAGAATAATTCATGTTCCACCACCACCACAACCACCACCAATTCTACCCTCCCCAAAAAAAAGCCTTGAGAATGAACCAAGGTTAATGAGGCTGGTGGTTATCTGCTGAGTAAGTGCTGGCCATGCAAGTTATACTGCCTAAAGGTGGATCCAATATTTCCAGGAATGCAAAGAGAAATGTTTTCATGAGAAGAACAGTCAGATGCCACAGGCCTGGGTGAGAAAGAGAAACAGCCGCATTCCACCAGGACGAACTTGGAATCTGGTCTGGGGAAGGTAGCCGGCTCTCCAGATGCCTTTGTTTGCTATTTCCAATTCACTCTTTTCCCACTCCATCTCCTGAGCCAAAGGCAGCAAGAGGAACCTCTCCAAACCTTTCTGCCACCTTGAGCGATGACACTCCCTAGCCCCTGCTTCTGAGAGTGAAAGTAGTTCCCACCTTGCCTGCTTATCCCCCCATCCATCTCCAGACAGTGGGCAGACAGGCTACGTTCAGTGCATGTCAGAGCTGAGGAATTTCCCCTCTGATGTGCACACAGCCTTGAAAACTTTGCAGCATCAACAGCACCTACTCAGGATTTCGCCAGAAATGCAGAACCTCAGCCCCCACCCGCCGACCCCCACGCCACAGAGGCACTGAATTAGAATCTGCATTTTAGCAAGATCCTCACGTGACTTGTAGGCACACATCAAAGTCTGAGGTCCTCACTGTCCTCAGAATAAGGCCTGGAGTCCTCTCCACGTTCAGTGACCCCTGCCTCAGGAAGCTTAGGGGTCGGGGGGGGGTAAGGACCTAACTGTCTCCATGAGAGTCATTCTAGATCTCCCTGGAGACCGCACCCAGGTCTTCTCCAGCATATGTTTTTTTCCATATTAACGGGAAATCGGTCATTTTTATATACTCCCCAAACAAACAGAGCTGTGTTTGGCAATTTACATAGATGATTTCACTTACTTTTTTTTAAGCTCCTTTTAATTTAATTGTATTTATTTATTTATTTGGCTGCGTCGGGTCTTAGTTGCAGCACGCAGGATCTTCGTTGCATCCTGCAGGATCTTTCATCGCTGCTCACAGACTCTTTAGTTGCCGCTTGTGGCCTGACTTGCTCCTAGGCATGTGGGAATCTTAGTTCCCTGACCAGGGGTTGAATGCGCATCCCCTGGCATTGCAAGGTGGATTCTTAACCACTGGACCACCAGGGAAGTCCTGATATCACTTAAACTTCTGTCATGAGGTCTCAGATAGTCAGACCACAGTCCAAATCAGGGCTGCACACCAGTTCAGTTTCACCTGCACAGTGTTCTTACATTTCTGTTAACTAGCTGCCAATACTTTTAAGTGAGGATTTCCACGTGCTTTTAAAAATCTGATTTATAACTTTTACTGGAAAACCAGACTACGTGGCACAGTCAAATGAAGCTGAGGGGTGGCCGTCGCTCTAGGTTGGGCCTCTGTTTGCCCCCAGCTCCACCAAACCCCCGAGGGCGATGGTGTCATCAACTCCCTATATTACATTTCTGATGTTCATATGGCTCTCCTCCTCGGGGAAACTGGAGGAACAGGTCTACCCCCTTACACATTCCACCCATCTGTGTCAGTTTTCCATGGCTGCTATAAAAAACAAGCTGGCTTAAGACAACAGAAATTTTTTCTATCACATTTCTGGAGGCAGGAGTCCGAAATCCAGGTGTCAGGAGGGCTGTGCCCCGCTCTGAAGACTCTAGGAAAGATTTCTTCCTCACCTCTTCCAGCCGCTGGTGGCTCCGGCGAGCCCTGGTGTCCTCCGCCTGTAGCTGCATGGCTCCAGTCTCTGCCTCCATTGCACATTCCCTTCTCCCTGTGTCTCTGTGTCTCCAGACCTAAACCTCCCTCTCCTTTGCCTTCGAGGACACAAGTCACTAGATTAGAACTCCCTGCTCCCAATCCAGTGGGATCTCACCTTAACCTGATTGTTCGGTCACTAAGTCGTGTCCGATTCTTTGCAACCCATGGACTGCAGCACACCAGGCTCCCCTGTCCTTCACTATCTCCCAGAGTTTGCTCAAATCTATGTCCACTGTGTCAGTGATGCTATCTAACCATCTCGTCCTCTGTTGTCCCCTTCTCCTTTTGCCTTCAATCTTTCCCAGCATCAGTGTCTTTTCTGATGAGTCAACTCTTCGCATCACATGGCCAAAGTATTGGAGCTTTTGGCTTCAGCATCAGTTCTTCCAATGAATATTCAAGGTTGACTGTATCTGCAAAGACCCTATTTCCAAATAAGGGCACATTCATGAGTGCCAGGTGTTAGGACTCAGACACATCTTTTCAGGTTAGTGCTCGCCACTAATCACACTCCCCTCCACCTCAGTGCCTACCCTTCCCCCTGCCCATCCCAGTTGCCCACCACAACCCTCAGAAGTTCTGCTCTGTCCCCTGAACCTTCTTGGAGATGCTTTTCAGCATTCCTCCTCCTGGCCCCCATCTCAGTCTCAGCCCAGCCATCACTTCTCCTGGGAAGCCTTCTCACCCCCAGGCCCCCTTTAAGGGGCCCTTGTCTTTTCCCAAGTCACACACCATGTCTTAAAGTTGCGTTTTAGAGTATCTCTCCTACCACAGTCTGTAAACTCCCAGAGGGAGTTTGTCCACTATTTTCACTCTAGTATGCATTTCACTCTAGTATTCACCCTGTGAATGTGTAGTAGTTACTCAGATGTTTGTTAAATGAACGAATAAAAAACAGAATGAATGGAAGGGAGAGCGTGAGGAAGAAGAGGGACTGACAATAACACATATCACAGCTCAGATTTACAAGGATGGATGCTGTGGCAAGAGAATCTTTAAACAAGATGCCTAGATTGTCAGGAGCTGCTCGGCACTTTTTATTTCCTCTCTTGATCAATACTGCCCCATCTCAGTGCTTGATCCTGTCTCATTAACATTTATCAACAAGCTCGATGATAACATGGGCTTTTGCAATTGTTTCCCGGCTCTGAATTTTAGTTCATTTTGCAGACAGCCCATTTAGCATCAGGCGAGGACAAACGCTTCTTCTAATCTGTATCCCATGAGCGACATGGGATTTATCACTGTCATTCCCACCCCAAGCTGGCCCTCCCTCCTCCTTTGGAATTATATCGATCTGAAGAATCCTTCATAATCCAAACTGACACTCCATCTTACTCTGTCATGCCACTTTTTTTGTTGAGAGAGGGAGGGTCCCCCTCCATCCTGCCTGGCAGTGATGTACAAGAGAACAATTCCTGTCCCTTCTGTGGGACAGACGTTGGCAGGTACTGAGTACATTTCAAAGAGCAGAAGGAGCTGCATTTGCAGAGGGGAGGGAGGGGGGCTCTGGAGACAATCAAGACATCCCCAGGGGTTTCCTCCCCTACAGTCCCATTAGTGGAACTGTGAGCATCTGCCACAGGCCCAAAGGGGTCTCAGAGTGACCATCTTGGCTTGCTCCCTGGCAACAACCTCATTACACTCAAGCTTTCACTGAGAAGGATCTAGAAACCTCAGGGTGAGTGGCTTTTTGTGTCTAGCCGACCTTGACTTCTATATGACTTGTTATCGAGTGTACCCCATGGCCCTGTGAGCACAAAGAGACTGTTTTTCTGCACAGGTGGTTGGTAATTTGGTTCTTGGCACCTCACACCAGCTTCTCTGAGCCTCCTCCTGCAGAACTGAGACAGCATTTGTGTTGTTTCAGAGAGCCTCTGACATCTGGTAGATTCCAAAAAAAAAAAAAAAATCACCACTTAAAATTTGTCTTCTCTCTGGGTTTTATCCCATCCAAGACTTATTTCCCTCAGCCCGCGCTCTGCGGAGCCATTGGGAAGAAGCACAGGGGTGCTGCTCTGTTCCTGGGGTCCCAGCTGTTCCTCAGCTGCATCTCTGATCACAGCACCTCGTGATTCCAGCTCATGGCTGCTAGGTCTTAGGTAGGGAGGGGCAGGGCTGGGGGGCGACAGACACTGCCTCAGGAGGAAGAGAGAAAAAGATTCTAAACAACCAGGTCTTACCTTGGATGTGGCTAGATGGGAGACTGTAGCCCCAACAAAGCTGGACAAAGTTCTCACACTTCAGACAAAGTTTCTCACACTTGCCTCTCAGCCTCCTCCATCCTAGCCCGACACCAGGCTCCCTCGAACTCTGGGAGGCACTTATCTGTTTTAATCCCTCCTTCCCCACCCACATCTGCTCATGTGGGAGGAAGGAAGCTGTGGTAGGCAGAATTTTAAGACGGGCCCCAAGATTCCCACACTCTGGTGTCCATGACCTGTATAATCTCTCCTTGAGTAGGGTCAGACTCTGTGATTAGGTTACACGGCAAAGGGGAAGGGATTTTCTGATGCAATTAAGGACGCTAATCAGTTGACCTGGAGCTAAAAGAGAGACCATGAATGGGTGGGCCTGACCTAATCAGGGAAGCCCTTTAGAGCAGGTGAAGTTTCAGAGAGATCCAACCCCTTGGCCTTCAAGGAGAAGCAGGGAGTGATGCTGCGAGCTGCCTGTGGAGAGAGGGGCAGCCTCTAGGAGCTGAGCGTCTCAGACCCACAACCATAAGAAACTGAATCTGGCCCACAAACTGAAAACACTTAGAGGAATAGCCCAGGCCTCAGCTGAGACCCTGCCTCAGCTGACACACTGACTGTAGCCTGTGGGACCCAGTTAGGTCCTGCCCAGGCTCTTGACCCATGGAAACAGTAAGGTAAAAAAAAACTAGGTGCTATTTTAAGCTGCCGAGTTTATGTTAATGTGTTGCCCAGTAATAGAAATTTAATACAGAAGTAAGCTAACCCTTTTGACCATTGGTGGAAGTTACTTCCACTCCCTCTTAATCATCTTTATCTCAGCTCTGAAAAATGGATGCTGTTAACTCCGTTTGTTGCAGGTAAGTCTGAAGCCCAGGAAAGCGAAGGAATTTACTGAAGGCCGCCATGCTGTCTGGCACTTGAGCTAGAACTCGGCCCCAAGCCCAACAAATAAAGTCCACAATCTTTAAGACATCCACTAAGTTTTGCCCCTCCCCCTCAGCCTTGCTCTTCAGAAACCTGTTCCTTCAGTGAGAAATCCCAACCAAGAGTTTCAAGGTATCATACTCTTCATTCTGACAAAGTTGAGTAACTAACCCCCCCAGATCAACAACAATAATAATAAATAGTATTTTGAGCCCATGTGTCTCCATCACTGGGCTCTCCCCTTAGGAATAGATGATATTACTACTGTTGTTGTTACCTCTACTTTATTGATGATGCATAAAAAGGTAAAGGAACTTGCCAAAGATCACACAACCAACAAGCAGTAGAAATAGCACTTGAACCCAAGCCACTTTAACCATCACACCAAACTGTCCTCCCACAAACCTAAGTCTGACATTCTGAAACAAGTGGGTGCCTGATCATAGCTTGGAAATACACATATCTTCTGAAGGCTAGTGGATTACAATTTGCTTCAAACTTGTAACTCTGCTCAGTGTTAACATGACAGCCTGGATGGGAGAATGGATACAGGTATACGTATGACTGAGTCGCCCTGCTGTGCAGCTGGAACTATCACAGCATTGTTAACCAGCTATACTCCAATATAAAATAAAAAGCTAAAGAGAAAAACTTGAGGGGAATCACAAATAAGTAACCATATGTAAGTGAGTTCTTCTGTGTAACTGAAGAGCAATGAGGCTGTTCACAAATATTTTGGCTCTCCTTCCAGGCACGTGGAAGTTGGGCATGACCATGTGACTTTTTTGTCCAATAAAACAAGAGCAGACGTAACGTGTGTTGTTTCCAAGTGGAAGACTGTGTGATTCCCCTGCACTAGTGATCAAGGAGACACATACAGATGGACCTTCCATCAGCCTGCAACCCTGAGTGTCTACGAATGGACAGATCACCCCCTAAAATGCCTAGATATACACCAGACACGTAACATGACCGAGAATAAAACTTGGTACACTGAGCCGCTGTGATTTGGGGATTGTCGTTACAACAGCGTAAGCCAAACCATCCTGACTAATACACTGCCCTAACTCGGGCTTCTTACCAAAGACTAAGACAGTTATTAAGTTGATGACATTGTGAATAACAGAGCAAATACCAATAAAATCTGCTACTTTGTCAGACTAATGAACCCCAAAGAAGCCAACAGCCATAAAAGCAACAAATCATTAGATTGGAAACAGAACTGTCAAAAGAGGCACAACTGACTAATTAAGCGATTGGCGAAGAACATCAGGCAAGACACAGATGTTGTCATCATCATCATTTATTGTATCCCCCATTGCACATAATGTCTGACTAAGGAAAACACAAAGTGTTTAATCTCATTATCTATAGTTCAGAGAAATAGCTCTCCGTTTGTTTTTGTTTTGTTTTGTTTTTTTTTACCCCTTCACTCTAGATTTCTTTATCGAGCAACTATCATGTGTCAGGCACTGTGCTGGGTGCTGATGATAAAATGATGAACAGGGTAGCTGTGCCCCCACCCTTGAGAAGCTTATGGGCTACTAGGGGAGACAAATGAAAAATAAGAAAGTCCATGAAGAGTAGCAAGAGGCTGAGGTGGAGAATCATAAGGAGTCTGCTTTATAAAGGGGGTCAGGAAAGACCTCTCTATGGAGTGGACATTTTTTTAAACATGCATTTACTTATTTGGCTGTGCTAGATTTTAGTTGCAGTACATGGGATCTTCGTTGCCACGTGTGGGATCTTTAGTTGTGACATGCAGGATTTAGTTCCCTGACCAGGAATCAAACCTGGGCATCCTACATTAGAAGCATGGAGTCTTAACCACTAGATCGCCAAAGAAGCCCCTGGAGCAGATATTTAAGCTAACACTTAACGGATGATCAGAGGCTAGTTTAGGGAGGAGAAGAGGAAAATCATTCCAGGCTTAAACAACAGGTCCTGGGGTGGGAAAAAGTTTGTTGGGTCCAAAGAACCAAAAGGTGGTCAGTGTGACTGAGGAGAGTAGGCAAAGGGGAAGAGGCAGGAGGAAGTGGGGAGCTGGGCAGGAGCCCGCAGGAAACCCAAGGTCTGGATTTTATTGTCCACACAGTGGGAAGCCAAAGCAGGAACCCTAAGATCCCGTTAGCTTCCAGGTGGAAAATGGATTGCTGAGGGTTGAGAGCAGGGGCAGGAAGACCGGTTCCAATGCTGCTGCCATGGCCCAGCTGAGATATGATGTCCTGGGCTAAGACAGTGGCAGCAAAGATGGAGAGAATGGAAAAGTTGAGGTCAAGTTCAGAATCACGGGACTTGCTGATGGTGGGGAGAGGGGGAAAGAGGACAGTGCCTAGGTTACTGCCTGGAACAGCCTATGTGCTATTGAAGGAATGGGAGACACGGCTGGGGCACAGGGCAGGGGGGAGGAAAAGCAAGGGTCTGGCTTCGGTGACTTTGGATGTGTTAAGCGTGAGATGTCGACTATTGACAAGGGGGGAAAAGGCAAGAAAAACATTGGATGCATAAGCTGGTGATTGAAGGAGAAGTGTGAGCTGGAGATGCACCTTTAGGAGTCGTCGGCCAAGGAGTGGCAGGTAAAGCAATGGAAGTGCATGGACCCACCTAGGAGCAAGTCCAGAGGGAGAAGGAGGGGGCGTCTGGACTAGGCTGTGGGAACAGCCAACAGCTAAGAGGTGATTATGTTGCACAAGCAAAGACGTGATCCGGTGCCATACCCCTCCCTCCCAACCCTGCAATGTGCCAAGATGCGGCTCAGCCTCTGCAGACTTCCAGCGATCCCCCAGGTATCTCTCTTTCTTCTGAGACCTTTTCCAAAACCTCCCTTCCATACTTAGTGAAACAGGATTCTCAACATACCTGCCTTCTCCTCCTCCATCCAGCCTAAGCAAAAACTTGAGTATGAGAGGAATAAAGAAGCCTTCAGCATCTGTTCTGCACCACTAATTCCATCAGATTTCTCGTTATTCACGCCTGGCAGTCTAATTTTCTTTGTTAGACTCTCCCAGCACAGTCATCTCCTTAATTATTGACCTTTTCACTCTTCTCGCACCACCCCTTCCTTCGTCTTTGTTCTCAGAAAGTTCTGCTTACACAGTTATCTGCTGGTTCCTCACCTGGGGATAGCAACTGTTTTCTGAGGACAAGTCCTCCCCCCTTCCAATCTCAATCAGACAAGTCAAAGATCTCTGTACATCAGACATTAAGTTCATGCTCGACAGGCCATGCCTCTGGTTTCTTTCCTACCAGCCCATGGGTGAATAGGTTTACATCCTTCTCAGAGATGTCTCACCAAATTTTCACGAGGTTGGAGCTTACAAGGGTGACAGTCGCCCCTGCTCTCTTTCTCTCCCGCTCAAAACACAGCAGGAGAGAGTGTTACATCATCACATCTGTAGAGCATGTACCTTGTTCTCAGGGCCACATTTTAGGAGAGGTGGACAAACTAACAGGCATTCAGAATATGATTGCCATGATGGAGAAGAAAATCAAAGATACACCAAAGAAGCAATGGTTGAAAGAGTTAGAGATATTAAGTCTAGAGAGAATATGCTGGTGCGGGGGTCAGGAAAATTGCGAGCTACCATTTTTTTTTACAAATAAAATTTTATTGGAACTTAATAGCCATATCCATTTGGTTACATATTGCCTATGGCTGCTTATCATGCTGCAGTGGCAGAACTGAGTAGTTGTGACAGAGATTGTCAGGCCTACAAGGTCTATCTGGGTCATCATAGAAAAGGTTTGCCGACCCCTGCTCTGGAAAGAAAAAGGAATGAGAGAAGGAAGGAGGGAGGGAGGGAGGCAAGAGAGAAGAGACAGAATATGGCTGTATTCCAAACATCTACTGTAAGAAAGAGGAATTTGATTTCTTTAGCATGGCCCAAGATATTATAAAGAAAGCTGAATGCCAAAGAATTGATGCTTTCGAATTGTGGTGCTGGACAGGACACTTGAGAGTCCCTCGGACTGCAAGGAGATCAGACCAGTCAATCTTAAAGGAAATCAACCCTGAATCTTCACTGGAAGGACTGATGCTAAAGCTGAAGCTCCAATACTTTGGCCACCTGATGCGAAGAACTGACTCATTGGGAAAGACCCTGATGCTGGGAAAGACTGAGGACAAAAGGAGAGGAGCAGCAGTGGATGAGACGATGAGAGAGCATTACCGACTCAACGGACATGAGTCTGAGCAAACTCCAGGAGAGAGTGAAGGACAGAGAAGCCTGGTGTGCTATAATCCACGGGGCTGCAAAAAGTTGGGGTGACTTAGTGACTGAAAAACAAGAACAACAACAAAGATTTCAAACAAGGAACAACAGATTCGAAGCTACAGGACAAGAGTTCAGCTTGTCCTTGCTCATAAGGATTAGCTCTCCAGCTGGCAGGACTCCACACCCAAAGGGCTGCCTGGAGCAGTGAAGATGATGTCACTGGGTGTGTCAAGTGGACTAAGGTCCCGCAGAGGCATGCAGGTTTAGCTAGAGATTTTGCTAAAGGAAGCACGCAAGCTGAAGAGGTTTGGAAAGGCAAGGTGAGGTTGGAGAAAGGGCTGTGGCTACAGAGAGCAGAAGGGAGAAATTATGGGGAGGAGGGAGAGTGAGGTGGCCATAGAGTGAGGAACTTTACGAAAAGTGGAGGCTTAACCATGCAATGTAAGACATAATCTCTTTGGGACTTCCCTGGTGGCCCAGTGGTTAAGAATCTGCCTTGCAATGCAGGGGATGAGGGTTTGATCCCTGGTCCAGGAACTAAGATCTCACAGGCCTTAAACCTGCATGCTCTAGAGTCCACAAGGCACAACTATGGCGCCCACATGGTACAATAAAAGATCCCGCATGATGCAGGAAAGATGCTGCAACTAAGGCCTGGCACAGCCAAATTAATTAACTGATTTTTTTTAATGACAATCTTTTCTATGTTCTCCCAAAATCTTCAGTTAAAGGAATATTAATATTTTTTCAATGCTTTTGGGGTTGTATTTGTGAAGATTTCAAGGAATGGACGAAATGTGGCATTTGTCTTAAGGAAAGAGCATATTAACCCAAAGAGACCTGGGTCCCTTCCAGCTGAACCAACCCTTGCAGGTAAGTCACAAATGCAGGGAGGCCATTCGAATCCTGCCAACCCTGAGGCTGAAGGAGTCTTTGAAAACATGATCTGGCTTAACATTCAGTTCAGTTCAGTTCAGTTCAGTTCAGTCACTCAGTCGTGTCCAACTCTTTGCAACCCCGTGAATCGCAGCACGCCAGGCCTCCCTGTCCATCACCAACTCCCAGAGTTCACTCAGACTCACGTCCATTGAGTCAGTGATGCCATCCAGCCATCTCATCCTCTGTCATCCCCTTCTCCTCCTGCTCCCAATCCCTCCCAGCATCAGAGTCTTTTCCAATGAGTCAACTCTTCTCATGAGGTGGCCAAAGTACTGGAGTTTCAGCTTTAGCATCATTCCTTTCAAAGAAATCCCAGGGCTGATCTCCTTCAGAATGGACTGGTTGGATGTCCTTGCAGTCCAAGGGACTCTCAAGAGTCTTCTCCAACACCACAGTTTAAAAGCATCAATTCTTCGGCGCTCAGCCTTCTTCACAGTCCAACTCTCACATCCACACATGACCACTGGAAAAACCATAGCCTTGACTAGACAGACCTTTGTTGGCAAAGTAATGTCTCTGCTTTTGAATATGCTATCTAGGTTGGTCATAACTGTCCTTCCAGGGAGTAAGCATCTTTTAATTTTGTGGCTGCAGTCACCATCTGCAGTGATTTTGGAGCCCCCCAAAATAAAGTCTGACACTGTTTCCACTGTTTCCCCATCTATTTCCCATGAAGTGATGGGACCGGATGCCATGATCTTCGGCACTTCAAGAACAACCAACGTGAATCTTGCCAAAGTGAAGCCACAGGAATACCTTTTTTGAAAAATTTCCTTCATTTCAGATCCTTCTTTGGAATTTCCAGGGCTCAACAACATGTGAAAGATTCCAGAAAGCAAAATAATTTCTGAGCTTTGGAATTTCCCTGAAGATAGTCCAAACCTGTGAAAATTTCACAGGAATTCACCCCAAACCCATACAATGGACAACACTAAGAGTGAACTGTAAAACTGTAGACTCTGGGGGACTATGATGTGCCAATGCAGGTCCATCAAGTATAACAAATGCACCGCTCGGTGGGGATGTTGGGCGTGGGGGAGGCGGTGCATTCGTGGAGCAGAGAGCTTATGGGAAATCTCTGTCCCTTCCTCCTGATTTTGCTGGGAGTCTAAAACTGCTCTAAAAATGTTGTCTTCAAAGAAAATTTTCATAAAAGTTTCAAACAAAAAGGACATTGAGGACATAAGTTGGCTCTGAGTTGGATCCTAGGAACTCATAGATCTTCATCAGAAGGGATCTGTGTACCCCACAAGCTCACACCCTCATGGGCTATTTCTATAGCACCCAAAACTTAGTAACTTTGAACCACAACCATTTATTATCTCTTGTGATTCTGTGAGTTGGCTGGGCATTTCCTCTGCTGGTTTCACCGGAGTTCACTTGTAGCTGGAGGTCCAGCTGGGCTGGAAGGTCAATAATGGCCTCACGGATGCGATTGGCAGATGGTGCTGCTAGTGGCTGGGAACTTGGTTTTTCTTCATGGGCCCTCTTGTCCTCCAGAGCCCATCTCCACACGGCACCCTGAGCAGGAGAGTCAGGGCTTACTTGGTGCTGCCTGCCGCGAGAGCCAAAATAAGCTAAGCTTGAAGGGTGCTCAAGACGCAGGACCAAACGTCAGACACCATCAGTTCAGCTGTGTTCTGTTGATCAAAGCAAGTCGTAGGCCAGTGCAGGTTCAAGGAGAGGGAAATAAACTTCATCTCTTAAGGAAGAATTTGCAATCAGAGTGCAAAAAGGCATTTCTGGGGTGTTGCACTCATCTTTGGAAAATACCTAACACACCCACACACTCCTTTACGTGCAACCATCCCTCCAGGTACATCTGTTGCCAGCCAGACCCTGAACTGAACAGTACTCAAGGGAAGAAAGAGATGAGAGTGTCCTGCATGCCAGCTCTCCTCTTGCTTGACTTCAGCCCCATCATAAGCAGACCCCATCAGAGTTTACATCCCTTGAGAAGCACTGTACTTGATCTTTGGATCAATCGGTAAGTATTTGAATCTGCAGCAACAGCCTGCCCATAGTAAACAGTTCAACCCATGCTAAGTTTTTCCCTGCTGCTAAATCAAGCTGAGAGAATCACAGTGAGGTTTTATATTCAAAGAAATGTTCAAAGCCCCAATCATCAACAGGTTTAACAGGATACATCTCCTAATCCTTTCCTTTCATCAGAGATATCTTTTTTTTTTTTTTTTCAGCCTACCACCCTCCCTTCTGTTGAGATTTGCATCTCTTCCTACCATAGTCACATGGCTCTGGTGGGGTTCGCAAAGAGCTGGACACGACTAAAGCAACTTAGCACACATGTTCCACGTTCTTACTTGACTCCCCCCTCCCCCACCCCCTCACTTCCCAGCCCCCATGCAGTTGATTGGTCCAGGGATGGCAATCTGACCCAAACAGGCCATTCAAAGTTCTTCCCTCAGGTTTGTTTTTCCTAGCTGGAACTGGGAAAATGCAGTCATCCTCTGTGATGACAGGAACTATGGAGTGAGACAAAGAGGAACTTCTGTGGCCACACTCCTCACTTTTGGAGAAAGCCAGTCCCAAGCAAGAGGAAACTGAGGTGATATGCAAAGTCAGACACAGAGATGGGGAGAGAGATCTGGGGTGTGAGTCCCTGGAGCCAAGCTGCGACCCTGCCTTTCTATAGAGTGACTTCCACCACCTGGGAAATTACACCCAAAAAGGCCACATGCAGATGCCATGTCTGCAGCCCATTGGCAGTAACTGCTCTAGACCTACACACACCCCAGGCTGAAACTCCCCACAATGACCTTCTTCCCTGCCTTGAGTCACTTCCCCACTCGCCCATGGGTGCTCCCTGGGGATGCGCCCAAATAAGCCACTTGCACTCCCATCCTTGTTTCAGGATCTGCTTTGAGGGAAAACAAGACTAAAGCATGGTCCCTTTTCTTACCTACCCTAGTAAGAGATAGGTTTTTGTCATCTGCAACCAAGAGTTCTGACCATTACCTTCTGCTGGGATGATTCCTAAAATGTGTTTGGAAATTTCCTCATCTACATTCCAGTGACTATGTCATAAATATGTTTTTTTTTTTAAACAAAGTCTAATGGGATTTCAACCAAAGTTTCACAAAATGCACTGTACTTCTGTACAGATTCCCAGTGACTGATATAAATGTCATGCAAAAGAAAGTAAGAGTCAAAGATAGCTCTACTGGGCTGGCAAAGAAGAATCTAGTCCAAGATGGCATGGGTGGGAGATGTTTCCAGAACTGGAGGGCCCTCAAGCCTGCATGAGCCACAGCTGAGTGCTAGAACAGCTTGAAAACGTAGTGGCCAGGATGAGATTTGCCCTCTCCTCCATATTTCATTCTCCACCACATCCAAACTGCTAAGTAAATATTTGCTAAAACAGATGGTGGATTTATACCTTCCAAACTAGAACTCAACAAAGAGAAAGCAAGATATCAGTGCTATGACAATAAGCATCACTGTGGCCACCCTTAGAATTCTCTCTAGCCAGCCACCTCCCCCAGTCTCTGCTGATTGCACCAAAGGTTGCACTTTGGGGAAGATTCAGGAGACATGGTGTGTTGTTGCATGACTGCTGGCTGTTTTGTATCTGTTTTCTGTATTTCCAGAATGTTAAGATGTATGTGGATTATTCCTAAAAAGGCCTAAATGATTAACAAACAATTCTCAAAGGGCCAAACTACTTAATACAAATATTCACATTCCTTCCAAGAATCTACACACCAAAGACTCAAGGTTCTCTTTGAACCAAAGAACATCTGGCCTGGGACAGTCCTGATCCCAGCGTCAACAGCAGCTCTCTTCCAGGCCTGGCTTTCCCAGAGCAGCATACATTGTTCTTTGCCACCAAGGATATCCAGGGACACAAACTAAAGATAATGATGCTTTATTGGCCCTCAGTCATCTGTCCTTTCCATGTGCTGGAAGGAGTGCCAAGTCCAATTTGTCCAAGCACAAAATAGCATCATTGGCATCATTAGATCAGATATGGAAGCTATCAGTGGCAATTTATTATTGTATAAAAAGTAAACAACATTTGCTGAACACTTAACCAGTGCTAAGGACCAATGTAAGTGCTTTACCTGCTGCATTAACAAGATAAACTAAGTTATACCACAGTAACAAATTATCCCAAAATCTCAGTGGCTTGGCAACAGAGGCTGACCTCTCACACTGCACATCCACCATGGGTTAGCTGGGAACTATGATCTATTTGACCACTCAGAAACCCAGCATGATGGAAATTCTACTGTCTCAACACAAGGCTTCCACAGTTCCTGTGGCAGCAGTTGACAGGGTGAGGCACTCATACACCAATCCTTGAAAGCTTCAGGCTGGAAGTCATACATGTGGCTTCCACTCAAAACACAAGGGCCATGATTACAAGGGGGATGGGGAGTGGCAGGGGTGGGGGTGGGGGCAGGTGGATATTCCATGAGCAGTAAGCATTCATGTCAACATACATCATTTCATCGGCGCCTCATGACTTCAGGAAATATATCATTATTCCTTTTGTACGGAGAAGGGAAGAGAGGCACAGAGAGGTTATAAGATTTTCCCCAAGTGTAAAATGTAAGCCCAGAGCAGAGCTGTGAGCCCAGCCTGCAGGCTGCAAAACACCCTCAACTGCTTCGCTGCACACTCATCACAAAATTCTACAAAATTCCATCCTAGAGCAAAACACCATGGTAATTAATAAGAGAGGCCAAGTTATGCAAATACAGAGTGGAGCTCTCCTGATGCTCCACCTCCTCACCCCAAAAACTCAACCTAAGCAAATACCTGGATCAAAATTCTCAGGCAATTTCAGGAAGAGGGAAACGGGTCACCTCATCTGGGTCTGATATTCTGCCTGCAGTCCACCCACATCAAGACAAAAACCTGAAAACTTCACCCAAAAACCTGGGCAGACTGTCACCTCCTGTCACTGGAAAGTCCACTGATGACAGCTTTATACAACTCACAGATCCTTCAAAGCAGAAAAGGTAAATGTCATCCGTGTACTTGTAGAAAGCGGCCACAGGCAGGTCTGTTAGGAGATGGTTGTCACATCCAGATGAGCACCCCAAGTTAGATGTTACCAACAGGCTAATTCCTCCCAGCCTGCGAAACCCAAGTCTAGCACCACTTCCTCCCGGGAACCCTTCTCTGTCTGGCTTCCCCAGGCGAGGACCCTCTCCCTGTGCTCCCACATCACCTCCAATGTGCACCTGTGGCAGGATTCCCCTTTATTTGTCTGCCTGTTCCCTGGACTCTGAGCCACACAGGCAAACTCTGCATCTAAGCTTGTGTGTATCAGGCACCTAGCATATATCACGTGCGTTCTCAGTCACTAAGTTGTGTCCGACTCTTTGCAACCCTATGGACTGTAGCCTGCCAGGCTTCTCTGTCCATGGGATTTTCCAGACAAGAATACTGGAGTGGGTTGCCATTTCCTGCTCCAGGGGATCTTCCTGACCCAGGGATTGAGCCCACGTCTTCTGTACCTCCTGCATTGGCAGGCAGATTCCCTATCACTGAGTCACTGGAGAAGCCCATAGCACAAAGAATGTGCTCAGTAAATGTGGGGTGGAGGGATAGATGCTTAAGCCTGTTCACAGCCATTTGTTCCCTTGGGGAATTTTATATTCCTGTGTGCACCAAACATGTAGCCAAGTATTAAAACGACAGCCACAGCCTCACTTCTGCTGGGTGGCCTTGGAGAGGTTCTACAGCCTCTCTGAGCTGCTTATTCAGCTACAAAGTAAAAACTGCCTCTTAGATATGTTGTAAAAATTAAATTGAAAGTGGGGAGTATTCAAACAAAAGCTCATATGCAAATGTTCACAGCAACACTATTCACGACAGCCAAAGCATGGAAGCAAGCCAAATGCCCATCAGCTGGTGAATGGCTGTGGAACATCCATACAGTGGAATATTATTTGGCCATAAAATGGAGTGAAGTACTGACACATGCCACGGCACCACTAAAGAACCTTGAAAACATGGTGCTCGGCAAAAGAAGCCAGACACAGAAGCTCAGATGCTATACGACTCCACTTATATGAAATGCCCAGAATAAGTCAATCCAAACAGACAGGACTTCCCTGCTGGCCCAGTGGTTAAGACTCTCAGCTCCCAATGCAGGGGGCCCAGGTTCGATCCCTGGTCAGGGAACTAGATCCCACATGCTGCAACTAAGACCTGGTGCAGCCAAATAAATGAATAAAAAAAAAAAAATCCAAACAGACAGAAAGCAGATTAGTGATTGCTGGGGACTAGGGGAAGGGAGGAATGAGAAGAGACTGCGAACGTGCGTGGGTGAAAACAGCCTGAAGCCAGAGAGCGGTGAATGTGAATGTACTAAACGTCAGCCCTGCGAATGTACTAAATGTCGCTGAGACTGTCCGCCTTCAAGTGATTAAAATGGTAAATTTTATCTTATGTGTATTGGACCACAGTGATTTTTTTTTTAATTCTTATGGGGAATGTTCAACTTAATAACCTTTCTAGAATTTCAAAAAAAATTAAATGGGATAGAATAGATGATGTATGTACAGTTCCCAGACCTCATGAGCATGCAATCCACAGTGGCTGTTTTCATAACGAACAGTAATTTGTTCTCCCTATAAAAACAGGCTATATCGAGTAAAGGAAAGCACCAACCTAATTTGTTCTCCAAATGTTCACAACAGTGGAATTTGTACAAGTCCAAAACATTTCACGTGGTTTGCCTTTTTATATCATAGTAAGATGCACATAATCCTGAGCATGTTTTTCACCATTTTAGAGTGCATGGGGCCGCAGCATTAAGCGCATCAGTGTTGCACCACCACCACCACCACCCGCCTCCAGAGCTCTCCCATCATGTCAGACGTGTGCCATCTCATTAGGCTCCAGGTGTTCTGGTCCACAATAGAGCTGAGGCAGAATTATCAACGTGGACTTTGCTCAACCGCAGATAAAACAAGGGAGAAAACGGGAGCAGGCTGTGACCCCAGCGGTGAGAGCGTGGGAGGCGCTGAGACATGACAGGGCCCCGGGCCCTCGCGCTGCTGCTGCTGCCCGTCCTACTGGGCTGGGCCGGTGGCCACCCCGTCCCCGGGACGAAGAGCTTCCGCAAGCTGCTGCTCATCTCCTTCGACGGCTTCCGCTGGGACTATGACCAGGACGTGGACACCCCCAACATGGACCGCCTGGCCCAGGAGGGCGTCAAGGCCAAGTACCTCACGCCACCCTTCGTGACCATGACCTCCCCATCCCACTTCACCACCATCTCGGGTAAGCTCTGCCCCACAGCCAGGCCACTGTGCCAGCAGAAGCCTGGCGTCCACCGTTCCCTGAAACAGAGAGCTGCTTCTCTGGCACCTCTGGGGAGACTGAGGCAGCCCACACGACCTGGGATCACTTCCCTGGAAGAAGTGCTAGCTTAAGCATGCTCGGGCATGCACAGGGTTGTCTCTAGAACCCATGGCCTGCAGACAGGATGGGGGCCACAGCGGCAGCCTCCAAAGGCATCTCTCCGATGCCCTAGGCCCACCCTGCCCTCCACCCTGCCTTTCATATCATGGCCGGTGATCTTGTATACAGTAAATCATTAAAAGGTTTTTATTGAGAATAATAAAATATTAAAGCCTAAAGTAATCAGTTAGATCAGGTAGCTCCCCTGCTTAATGCTGGTGCACTGGAGGGACATGTACGATCTTTGAAGAGAAGTTAAATCTTGTCTTTCAATGACCCAGAAGGTCCCCACAGCCTGGCCCCTGACCCACTCACTCTGAGCCTCTCTCATCTCTCTTCCTCTCACAAGCTTCCCTCCAGATCACAAAAGCCCCCTGCACATGCCTCCAACCAGCCCCCACTTGCCTTGGGGTCTTGCCCAAGCTGGCCGCTCCAGCTCACCTGGAGCATGCGGGTCACTGGGAGAGACAGATATCAGAGAAGTAAGCACATGAATAGATGTCACTGCAAGCCAGAGAAGCACCAAGACGGAAGAGGACAGCCTCTCTGGGAGAAGACAGCAAGGGCAAATGGACTGGAAATCAGAGAGACAGGGAAGGGCTCCTGGAGGAAGACGGCAGTTGAGCTGCCAGTGAAGGAGAGGTTGGACTTTTCTGGTCGTCCAGTGGTTAAGACTCAATGCTCCCAATGCAAAAGGCCTGGCTTCGATCCCTCGTCAGGGAACTAGATCCCACGTGCTGCGACCAAGAGTTTGTATGCCGCAGTTAAAGATCCCGCATGCTGCAAGGAAGATCAAAGATCCCGAGTGCTTCCCTGGTGGCTCAGTGGTAAAAAGTTTGCTGGCCAATGCAGGAGACACGGGTTCAATCCCGGGTCCAGGAAGATTCCCCTAGGCCGCAGAGCAACTAAGCCCGTACACCACAACTACTGAGCCTGTGCTCTAGAGTCGGGGCCGCAGCTCCTGAGCCCACGTGCTGCAACTACCGAAGCCCGTGTGCTCTAGAGCCCGTGCGCCACAGCAAGGAAAGCCACCACTATGAGAAGGCTGCGTAGCAATGAAGACTCACCACAGCCAAACATAAGTAAATAAAAAGAAAGAGACCTCGGGAGTCCAGAGGAAGGAAAAGTGTTCCAGGCAGAGGGAACAGCATGTATGAGGTCTCTGTGACAAGAAGGAACGTGATGGATCCAGAATGCCAGTTGCCACTAAGCAAAGAGATTCCAGTCTAAACGAGAGGCAGAGGAGGAGGCAGTCCGGATGCGAAGGGCTCCCCTGTAATTAGACTAACAGTGGCTTCCGTTTCAAATTGAGCCTGATGTCAGGCTCTGTGCCACAGGCTTTGCCTTGGGTATCTCCAGGACAACACTGCAAGCAAGTGTTGTCCCCGATCCACAGGTGAGAAAACAACAACTCCACAAGGCTGAGTAAAACTGACCAGCCACTTGGCCAGAAAGTGGGAAGGGAGAAGCCAGACTAGGAACCAGGGTGGCCCTGGACACACAGAACTGGTTCTGCTCGTTCTGAACTGGGAATCGGCAGACCCCTCTCGCCGGGCAGGGAGGGGTGCTAGTAATGTGACCTCAACACACACACACCCAGAGAACCACTTGCTGGGGTCCAAGCGCAGCTCTGGGAACCTCTAACATGATGGGCAAACTGCTGGTGCCTTTTGGCTGGGACTTCCATCCAACTCTCAAAGGGACCCTTGAATCAGAAACTCGAAAAATAAAGCTGAGCAACCACTCAGAGGGAGATTTGCTGAGACGGATTTTACTACATGTAAACTCTTCCAAACACAAGTCATTTGGGAACCATTAGCACCAGGAAGCAGGAACAAAAGAGCACTTTTCTCTACTCCCCAGCGGCATTAACTTCATAACACTTAAAGATCTCCCGTGGGCAGATTCTGGGTCCTTGAGCGCTGAGAATACAAGGGGCACAAAATATTGTAAGGCATGCTCACCTTTTACTGATCCCAAGAAGGCTTTTGATGAGATGATACACAAGGTGAGAGCAAATTTTTTTAAATTACAAAATCATCCCAACACTACTGCCAGCAGGAAATGGAAGCCTTACAGCTTCAATGGAGGGTAATTCAGCAGCATCTCATACATTACAAACACACACACTTTCTTATTTGGCAGTTCCACTTCTAGGACTCTATCCTACCATTATAATTTGCTTGGTGGAAAATGATACACATACAAAGTTATTTATTACATTAGTTTGCAACAGTGAAAGAAAATAGAAACAACCTATCCATCAGAGGGGAGTAGCTAAATAAAATACTGGACATGCATAGAATGGCATACTCTGTCACCTTTAAAAGAAAAACTGAGAGGGGTTTCCCCAGCAGTCCAGTGGTTGGGACTCTGTACTTCCACTGCAAGGGGCACAGGTTCAATCCCTGGTCGGGGAACTAAGTATCCCACAGGCTGTGCAGCACAGCCAAAAATACTTTTCTTTTAATTTTTTTTTTAACGAAGAAGAACTGAGGAAGCTTTTTGTGTCTGGTAGGAAGTTATCTCCAAGAAGGATTAAGTGACAAAAGCAAGATGCAAAGAATATGCGTAGTACACGTATTTGTGCACATACGTGTGTGTATATGTGCATATAGTTGCTTATAGATGCACAGAGAACCTCTAAAGAAATAAACAAGGAACTGGTATCACTGATTCCTCCAGGAAGGGGACAGAGTGGAAGGGAGACTTTGGATTGTACATTCTGTGTACCTTTTAGATCTTGGACCATGTGTATGTATTGCCTATAAAGTACTATAGGTCTATAAAGTGCCTATATACATAAATTCACCACTTTATAGAAAAAAGCATGTTCTTCTATCCTTCTTATTTATAACCAACCTGCCATTTATTGAGGTGGTGAACAAGTCACTGCTTTAAAACAGGTTTTGCAGCCTCAGCACTGTTGGCGTTTGGGACCAGACAGTCCTCTGTGGTGGGGACTGTCCTGTGCAGTGTGGGATGTCGGGCAGATCCCTGGTCTCCATCATCTAGGTGCCAGGAGTGTCTCTTCCTCACATTGTGACAACCAAGAATGTCTCAGACATTGCCCAGCAACCCCGGGGGACAAACTGGCCCTCAGCTGAAACCCCTGTTTTAAGTGACTGAACCACAACCTGGCTTACAAAAATGCTCAGGAAGTACCACAGTCACCATATCCTTCAATTCTCATAGCAGTGATAAAAAGTCAGAACAGGTGAGATATCCGAGGCCCATGAACATACAAATCTTTCCTGAGGTCCCACAGCAGACCTTCTGCTGAGGGGCAAAGCAGGACTTGAACTCAGCCCTGGATGGTCCCAGACACTTTAGCACGGTCTCCCTACCTTTAGCATGCCTACAGCCATTTGGTGTTCTTCCTTCTAATTAAGTAGTCATCCCAAACACCTTTGAATGTTGCACATCCTCAGAGCTCCCAGGCAGCAGGGAGACATCCTGAATATGTTGTGTTAACGACACAGAGGCCACCCTGGACCCAGCAAAAGCACCAGCATCTGTCTTCGTGAGCTGGGCTCAAGCCGACCTCTGTCTGACTCCTACGTGGAAAAGGATCATCCGTAATAGAAAAAAATAATGGATAAAAATTGGTGTTGCCAGCACCCAAAGACCTCTTCAGATTCCAGGGGGTAGGCCTGACACAAAGTATGATGTTCTTACGAACACCTCAGGGCCAGTTAAGTCAGGAGAAGGGTGAGGAGACAACGCTGCTGTCCTGCTGCTCAGCTCAGCTGCACCGGCAGCTGCTCCCACAGGAGCTCACGGAGCCCAAAAAGGCAAGCAACCACTCCTTCAAGCTTCCCAGACAGAGGCCAGGAGATTAGGGACCAGGCGGTCCCAGGCAAGGAGCGCGCAGCAGGGAAAGGCCGTGGCCCAGGCCTGAGACGTAGCTGACTTGCCTGATGAGGTCAGAACTCTGAGCAGCAGGGCCTTCTTGTGCCTGGGGGCTGTCAGGTGTGTGGTATCTGCGCCCTCATCCCAGACCTAGGATCCCTCATCAGTTGTCCTGATGCTGGTGAAGAAAGTCTTCCTGGAGAGTTTGTTAGGACTGTATTCATCCTATCAACTAACGAATACTGTTGGAGCATCCCTGTGGAGCCGGGCAGGGCAGAAGATGGCCAGCTTCCCACTAACGTGTCTCCAGAGTCTGGCCCTCTTTGCAGGGCTTGACCCACAGTCCCAGGCTCCTGCCCACTCTGCTCCCAAACTCCACACATCTTTTGGGAGGTTTCGCTTCCTTCTCGCTGGAACTCCACCAGAGTCAAGGACAAGGAGCCCCTTCCTTGGCGATCCTTCTGCCTCTGGGCTTCCTTTCTCAGGGAATCAAACAGGAGAGATTTGTTCTTACTCCCGTGTGTCCCCCTGAAGCCTTTTTCTACACCCCAACTCCTCCATGGCTCCCAAAAGAGGCTTAGTATGTAAACCCCAAAGCCAAAAGGAGTCTCTGATTTCTCCACTTTCCCCCATGGGATCCTTTCCTCGGGAAATGAAAACAGAAATCCTGACTGCTTGAATGATGGAAAGACTAAAGGAGAGAAGTTTTTTGTTTTTTTTTTAATATTTATTTGACTGCGTCGGGTCGCAGTTGCAGCATGTGGGATCTTTGACACTGCGGCATGCAGGATCTTTTGTGGCAGCATGCAAACTCTTGGATGCGGCATGTGGGACCTAGTTTCCTAACCAGGGATTGAACTCAGGCCCCCTGAGCTGGGAGCATGGAGCCTTAGCCACTGGACCACCAGGCAAGCCCCAGGAGAGAGGATTTTAAAAACAAAGCTGGCTATTAATTTAAAATATCCCACTTCATCATCATTCCATGTCAGAAGATCTTTGCATCCTTACAAAGCATGTGTTTTTCCTCCAAGTATTTGCCGCCAGCACTGCCTGCAAGTGGGACTTCTGGGCAGGATGGAGGCTCCTAGGACCTGGGTAATGTTCTCCCTCCAGCCCCGCAGGGCCGGGCACTGGGCAGGGCTGCATGTTGATCAAGCTGCTTCCCTCTCTCATCGGAAGGGCTGTTACTTCCTCCAAGGTAGTTTTGTTCTTCCCACCTGGTTCCACCCTGCTCCTTTCATCATCCCCCACCTCCTTGAACACATACACACACACACACACACACACACACCCAGGGGTCTTGGCCACAGCACCTGACTGTTCCTTTAAATGGAATGGCACATTCGTTTTCTATGGCTGCATAACAGCCACACAAACTTAGCAGCTTAGGACAACACCCATTTATTCTCTCTCAGGCCCCATGATCAGGACTCTGAGCATGGCTGACTTTAGTCCTCTGCTCAGAATCTCACGAGGCTGCAGTCAAGGTGCCGGCTGGGGTGGTCTCATCTGAGGCTCTGGGTCCTCTCCCAAGGTTATGTAATTGTTAGAAGACTTCCTTTCCCCGCAGCTGCAGAACCCAGGCAGCTTGCTCCTTCAAGGCCAGTAGGAGAGGATCTCCTCCAGACTCTCTGCTAAAAGCGCACCTGCTGAGGTCAGGCCCAGCAAGGATAATCACCTCTGGATTAACTCAGAGTCAACTGGTTAGGGCCCTTAGTTATCTCTGCAAAATCTCTTCAACTTTTCCATGTCCACTGGTTAGAAGCCAGGCACAGGTCCCACCCATGAGCAAGGGAAGGAAATTCTACAAACATGTATATCCGGAGCATCAATCCTGAGGCCATCTTAATTCTGCCTATCATGAGTAGGTCATGGTTGGGGCTCAGACAACCAGGGGGGAGCATCGGTCTTTGTGGAAAGGTGACAGGTAATAGGGGATGGTGCCCCAGCATGGAGCCCCAGAAAGCCCCAGAATTACGGTCTAATCCCTAATGCCAAAGGGCACACTGACTGACCATGGAGGCTGGACTACCCCCATCACAGTCTCCACATCCATAGGAGACCCCCTCTGTTGCTTAAACAAAGGTGATGATAACAATGATGATTCTGAAGAAGGAGAAGGAGAAAGACTGCTAATTTGAAAGTACATATACTAATCTCCTAGGGCCATCATAACAAAGCACCACCAAACCATGGGGCTTAAAACAACAGAAATTCATTGTTTCATGGCTCTAGAAGCCAGAAGTTTGAAATCAAGGAGTCAGTAGAACAATAAAGCTATGGTTTTTTTTCCAGTAGTCTTGTACATATATGAGAGTTGGACCATAAAGAAGACTGAGAGCCAAAGAATTGATGCTTTCAAACTATGGTGCTGGAGAAGACTCTTGAGAGTCCCTTGGTCTGCTAGGAGATCAAACCAGTCCATCCTAAAGGAAATCAACCCTGGATATTGATTGGAAGGACTGATGCTGAGCTGAAGCTCTAATATTTTGGCCACCTGATGCAAAGAGCCAACTCACTGGGAATGACCCTGATGCTGGGAAAGGTTGAAGGCAAAAACAGAAGGGGGACGGTAGAGGATGAGGTGGTTAGATATAGCATCACCAACTCAATGAACATGAATTTGAGCAAACTGGGTGATAGTGAAGGACAGGCATGCTGTAGCCCATAGGGTTGCAAAGAGTCAGACACAACTTAGCAGCCAAACAATGAACAAGAGCGATACTCTCTGAAAGCTGTAGGAATCCTTTGTCTCCTCCAAGCTTCTCGTGGTTTGCCCATGATCTTTGGCATTCCTTGACTTGTAGGTACACCCCTCCAGTCCTCTGTCCAGCCCGTGGAGTTCTTCCTATGTCTCTGTCTTCACGTGGCTGTCTTATTAGGACATCAGTCACTTGGATTAGGGGCACACCCTCCTCTCTAATAACCTCACCTCTGCAATGACCGTTTCCAAATAAGGTCATATGCTGAAGCTCTGGGGTTTAGGACCCCAAAATATCTTTTTTGGGGAGCACAGTTCAAACCCATATTCCCAAGACTGACTCCCCTTGCACCAGTTTGCTTCTCAGAACCAATCTCTGTGGCCAGGGGAATGGAATGATGCTAATCACGTGCCCACACCCAGGTCAGGGTGGGGAATGGCAAGCCTGACACAAACCATGTCACCCATGGGGGACTAATGGGTCCCAGGTGGAAAGTCATGGACTGTCACCAGAGGGAGAAGCAACAGAAGAAGGACTAGCATGAACCTCAGGGATCTACCACCCAGCCTGGGCCCCATGGTATGGGGATGTGGGGGTGCACTCAGTGACCCAAGACCGAGTCCCAAGAAATCCCAACTCCGTCCATGGGTCTGTCCACAGGGCAGGAGTGCCCAGTGGATTCAGTGACCACACCTCCCAGCTGTCCCTCTGTGTCCCTGAACTCTGTCATAGTTTCCCTCAGACCTTGCTGAAACGAAAAGCCATTCTCTGGGGGCGAGCAGCTCATTCCGCTAGTTTAAATCACACAATTCCCTCTCTCTCCTCCAGAAGCCTGTACTTACTGCTCCATCACTGGTAATGACAATGAACATTTTCTGCAATCTCAGTTTTTATTGCAAAGTGATTGAGGACCAGCAAGATTAAGTTATGCTGCTGAAACTAAGGAAATCCCGCCAAGCAAATAGTGGGTGGATAGGAAGTCTTATGGCAGCATGTACTTCCTCCCCCAAGGAACTGACTGAAAATAAGAAGCTAACACCACCACATTTCAGATGAAAGCCACAATACTGTAATCTGACAATTTTAGATCTAGTCAAATGGATACGGCCCGGGGGCGAAAGAAGATGCTCTATAACGAGATGAAAGTGAAAAAGTGAAAGTGTTAGTCTCTCAGTCATGTACAACTCTTGCGACCCCATAGACATTAGCCTGCCAGACTCTATTCCCTCCTCCAGGGGGTCTTCCTGACCCAAGGACTGCACCCAGGTCACCTGCATTGCAGGCAGATTCTTTACCGTCTGAACCACCAGGGAATGAAGGTCTAAAATAAAGCAAGTGAGGTCTTCACAGTCCCACATTTCCTCTTTTCTTGAAAGGACACTTGACAGCATTCTCAGGGCCTCTGGCGGCCAGAATAAAAAGTCTATCTCAGTTCCAGAACCACCAGGGCAACCCCAAAACTGGAGCAACCACTTACAGCTTTGTCAATTCTGTGCTGCACAATTTTGAGGGGGTTGTTTTCATTAATATCATATGGATGGTGCCCCCTGGAGGTGTGCAGGGCACCACTTGCACAAATGAGCAATCACAGTCTATCCCAAAATCAACCTATGAGTAAATATTCCTCATTGATACTGCAGTCAATCATGAGTCCATCTCTCCTTCATGAGACAAAGCAAAAAATTGTGGCCAAAGGCACCTGGATGATTTCTTTTTTTTTTTTTTGGTGTGCCAAATCTTTGCTGAGGCATGTAGTTCTCTGCACAGGGATCGAACCCAGGCCCCCTGCATTGGTAGTACAGAATCTTAACCATTGGATCACCAGGAAAGCCCCCGCTTGGATGATCTTTAAGACTTGATCAGGGTTTCTCATTGTCCTGCTATTGATATGTGAGGCTAGGTCATTGTTTGTCTTGGGGCGTGGCCTGTCCTGTGCACTGTAGAGGGTATAGCAGCATCCCTGGCTTCTACTCACTAGACCAGCAGCATCCCTCTCCTAGTGCCTGATGTTCCTTAGGAGGTAAAACCACCCCCTCATTAAGAACCCCTGAACTAGAAGTGTAATATGCAAATCACATGTAAATCAGAGACCCAAAGGTCATGTACATGACACTGTAGCCAGTGGACAAAAAAGACTGAATGAAAGAGGTGGGAGAGGTAGGGAAAGAGAAAGGAAATCAAATTCCTGCTGCCGGTAACAACACAAGCCCAGCGGATGTTGTTGGAAACTCAGTCAGATGATGCCATAAACCTTCACCAGCTCCCATCCTGCTCCCCCGGAAACAACACTCTGACAAAAATGTCCTGAAAGCCAACAAAACCCACAAACATGAAGAAGCAAAGCAAAGAAAACCACAGACTGCGATAGAAAAGGTGTCCCTCCAACACCAGCCATTTCCACAAGAGGATAAAAATGGGATTCATGGGGAAAAAAAACTAAAGATAAAGGATGGCTGGGAAAACAAGGCATTTCCTAACTTTTCATTGTGGCAATTTCCAACTTGCAGAAAAAGTAGAGAGCATTTCACAAGGAAGCTCTGTGTACCCAGCACCGAGCTGCAAAAATGTGTCCACATTTCGCCTCACCTGTCCGTCACTGTCCCCACCCAAGGCCCTTTATTTCCTCTTTCCTTCTTTCCTTCCTTGAATCTTTTAAAGCAAGTTTCAGACATCATGTCACTGCATGCATAACACATTGGCGTGCCATTCTATCCCAAGCGTTTGGTTTGTATCTACAAAACTTCCACTTCATATTTAACAGATTTGACGTGAATAAACCAGAATCCTTGCAGGTAGAGAAAAGATCTGATTGTCACCAAACAGTTTATCCTACTAGAGCTTCTCAAATTTGAACGTGTGTATGAATCATCTGCCCCCCAGGTGGCTCGGGGGTAAAGAACACGCCTGCCAATTCAGGAGACACAGTTTCGATCCCTGGGTCAAGAAGACTCCCTGGAGAAGGAAATGGCAACCCACTCCAGTATTCTTGCCTGGGAAATCCCATGGACAGAGGAGCCTGGCAGGCTACAGCCCCTGGGGTCGCAAAGAGTCAGACATGACTTAGCAACTACACAACAACAAGCTCCCAGTGCTGCCAGTGCCACAGATCCATGCATCACACAGAGGAAGGGTTAGCCCAAAACACCAGAGCAGTGAAGCAGAAAATGACTGCTCAGGATCACAAGGCCTTGAGTGAGAGAGGAAGCTGGGACCACTTGAGACTGAGGACTCAGGTGTATTGGTTTCTTGCAGCTGCTGTTAACAATGTACTGTAAACTGGGTTGCTTAAAGCAACAGAAAGTCTGGAGGCCAGAAGTCCAAAATCAGGGTTCCAATGGGCCAGGCCCTCTCCAGAGGCTCTGAGGGAGAAGGCTTCCTCGCCTCTTCCACTTCTAATGGCTGCCTGCATTCCTGGGTGTGTGGCCACATCACTCCAGTCTCTGCCTCTGTGGTCACATTGCTTCCTCCTTTTCTATCTGTGCCTTCTTCTCTTCTGCCTCTCATAAGGACACTTGCTTTTGCATTTAGAGCCTATGCAGGTTGTTTTTGTTGTTCAGTCACTAAGCCCAACTCTTTTCAACACCATGGACTGTACCATGCAGTCTTCCCTGTCCTTCGCTATCTCCCAGAGTTTGCTCAAACTCAAGTCCATTGAATCAGTGATGCCCTCCAACCATCTCATCCTCTGTCATCCCCTTCTCCTCCTGCCCTCAATCTTTCCCAGCACCAGGGTCTTTTCCAATGAGTCAGCTCTTCCCATTAGGTGGCCAAAGTATTATAGCTTCAGCATCAGTCCTTCCAATGAATATTCAGGGTTGATTTCCTTTAGGATTGACTTGAGCTCTTTGCTGTCCAAGGGACTCTCAAGAGTCTTCTCCAGCACCACAATTTGAAAGCATCAACTATTTGGTGCTCAGCCTTCTTTATGGTCCAACTCTCCCATCTGTACATGACTACTGGAAAAACCATAGATTTGACTATACAGACCTTTATTGACAAAGTAATATCTCTGTTTTTTAATATGCTTTCTAGGTTTGTCATAGCTTCCCTTTCAAGGAGCACCCATCTTTTTAATTTTGTGGCTGCAGTTCACTATCCACAGTGACTTTGGAGCCCAAGAAAAAAAAAATCTGCCACTCTTTCCACTTTTTACGTATCTATTTGCCATGAAGTGATGGGACCAGATGCCATGATCTGTTTTTTGAATCTCCTCATCTCAAAATCCTGAACTGAATTACATCTGCAAAAACCCTGTTCCCAAATAAGGCAGTACTCATAGGTTCTGAGACTAAGAATATGGATGTATCCTTGAGGAGGGGTGGGGGGACCGTTCAGGCCATTGCACCGGTAAGAAGGGAAAATGAATTGGGAAAAAATGCAGAACAGAGGACAGATCCCATTTCTGTGACAGTGGCCAGTAAGGCAGGCCAAGGGTAGAACTGGGTGCTAACAGGGTTCCCAGACAGAACGCAAGTGTGGCTGTCCGCTGCCAGCTTCTTGAAGAGAGAATGTTTCTGTTTCTGACAGAGGATTAAAGGAAGAGGTGGGGAGTGAGAAAGCTGTTCTCTGCTGGCCTAGTTCCTGAGGAATCGTGTCTCTGCCTTCGGGCCATTCTCAAGTCCTGTTCAGGGATAGAATGATTTATTGATGGTCATAATTAAAAAGCAATGCCAAAAAAGAAGCAGTCAGCACTTTTCATCTGCACTTACACATGAGAAAGAGAAGTTTACTAAAATGGACGCTAAGGTCTTACTTCCCCATCCAGAAAAGGGCTCCCACTGTGAGGTGCCCTGCTGGGGTCAAGCCTCATGACTGTAGCAGGAGTTGATGAGGTTTTAAATTTTGAATGGTACACTGAGCCACCTGTTCTCATCCCCAGCAATTTTATTACAGGTCCAATGGATCATCCATGTGGCACTCTGAGTGTGTAGACTTCGGTTGAGTGTGGTTTTGAGCCCCACTAGGGGCTATTTATCCACCAGTGTCTTGGCTGTAGGTCTGACTGAGCTTCTCTGCTCCAGACTGGAGCATTGGGTTGATTTAAGGTGGTTGATTGACTTCATTTAAAGGCTGTTCTTCCTCACTGATTCCATATCAGCTGGTTAACAAGACCTTTCTTCTTTGGTTTGGGGAATGTGAACTTAATGAAGCACTGGACCCCACAGATCGGGAGGAAAATGAAGATATGTTTATAGCTTAATATGGTAGGTTGGTTCAAAGGAATTACCGACTGACACACAGTAGGTCCTTAAAATTAAAGTTGCTCAGTCGTGTCCGACTCTATACAACCCCATGGACTATACAGTCCAAGGAATTCTCCAGGCCAGAACACTGGAGTGGGTAGCCTTTCCCTTCCCCAAGGGATCTTCCCAACCCAGGTCTCCCACACTGCAGGCGGATTCTTTACCAGCTGAGCCACAAGGGAAGCCCAAAAATACTGGAGTGGGTAGCCTATCTCTTCTCCAGGGGATCTCCCCTACCCAGGAATCAAACCGGGGTCTCCTGCATTGAAGGCAGATTCTTTACCAACTGAGCTATCCAGGGAAGCCCAGTAGGTCCTTAAAATATCGTTAAATAAATGAATGCATGACAAAGTGTGTCTGTGCCCATATAATCTATTGGCAGACAGTTACCGTTGCACCTGAAAATTTGTGGTAGGAATTGAGCAAATGTTTGGGGGCATGAATGTATGATGAATCCCTACAGTTGTGTCCGACTCTTTGCAACTGTAGCCTGCCAGTCCCCTCTGTCCAGGGGATTCTCCAGGCAAGAATACTGGAGGGGGTTGCCATGCCCTCCTCCAGGGGATCTTCCTGACCCAGGGATTGAGCTCACGTCTCTTATGTCTCCTGCATTGGCAGGAGGGTTCTTCACTGCTAGTGCCACTGGGAAGCCCCTTGGGGGCAGGGGGATGCTCTTATTGAATATATTAAGTTATGCATTTTATTTTAATTCCACTAAAGGTTTATTTTATAGGTTTATTTAATGATTTTAACTATTCTTTATAGGCTTATTTTCATCCCACTATAGTAATTTTTTTCCCAAATTGAGTTTGGACTAAATCAAGGTCTGCTTCCTACTTGTTCAGTTAGTACTGGCCATCTACTGTTGGGGCAGAGGGGGGAGGGAATTTGTTCAATTAAATCCAACAAACATTTGTTGAATGCCTACTATGGGCAAAGGTCTACGCTTTGTGCCAGGGAGACACCAAAATGAATGAGGCACAGCCCTACTCTCAACCACATCAGGAAGTAACAGCTGTAAGAAACAGAAATCCATTCACGCTAGCACAAGGAAAAGGACGGCAAGGCAAGGCTCTTCATGGGCAAACTCATGATCGTGGGAACCAAATTAGAGGCAACTGGGGAATAGAAACTGCAGTTATAGAAACCAAACTTCCTCCTCTGGCTCTCAGAAGCCCTGTGGGCTCTCTTATCTGCGCCGTGGGCTTTCTTGTCTCTGCTTCCCTCACTCGTGACCACCTTTCTCTTTTCACTCCTGGTTCATTGTGGGAGAAAGCAGAGCCTACCACCAGCTGATTAGTTACTGTGTCTTTTGGTTCAGATTTTAAGAAAGAGAGAATTGGGTTTCTGGCCAACCAGCTGAACAAAGGGAGGAGACTTGGGGCAAACACGGTATACCTAGACATGTCTGTTAGCAGGGCCTATTAGTAGAGGAATTTCAAGAAAAAAAAAAAAATAGCTGTATTAGAAGCACCCAGAACACATTCTATTTTTAACTCTCTCCCGCCCCCTAGAGTATAAATACCATGAGACAGTCTACCACAGTGCTTGGTTGAAAATATCTGAGAAGAGGAGAAAAGAAGGGATAGAATTCAACTCTGGTTTCCTAAACCATATTTGAGAAATAAATACACATCAGTCCCTGAGAACCAGGTGAAGGAGTTGAATCTAGCTGGGTTCACTCCCAGACCTGAAACACTCAGCTGGGTGACTTACCTACACCTTGCCGTAACTGATACAGTGTGGGAGTCTGCATTGTACCCTAATTAAAGTGTAATTAGCAAGCAGCAGGAATCCCATTCACTAGAAGAGCTCATCCTACTTCCTGTTTCACTTGCATAATTACCTTCCTTGCCAGACACTGAAATGACAGCGATGACAGACTCTCAGAATGATGGAGCCTGGAAGGCCCTTGGAAACCATTAACCCCGCTCGTTCTTTAGACAGGAAAACTGAGGTCCGGAGAGAGATCAAGGGCTCACAAGCCCAGCCATCCATCCTCCCCACCACCCCACACACTCCGCTTGTGCAGCATCATGTGAAACCAGCAGGCTCTGGAAGTCTAGGCACAGACAACGGCGTTTGTTGCCTTCACACAGTATTCCCAGCCAGGTCCTCCCGATTGTCTCCAGAGAGTGTGTGTGCTCAGTCATGTCCAACTCTGTGACACCATGGACTGTAGCCCGCCAGACTCCTCTGCCCATAGGAGTCTCCAGGCAAGAATACTGGAGCAGGTTGCCATTTCCTACTCCAGGAGATCTTCCCAATCCAGGGATTGAACCTGCGTCTCTTGTGTCTCCTGCATTGGCAGGCGGATTCTTTACAACTGCGACAACTGGGAAGCCCCAGAGTATAATGCAGAGAAAATGCAATTCAAGTAAATCCAGGGTGGCTGCTCCCGGCAGCCACGTGTTTTCTAGTTTCCCCTCTCCTCTGTCTTCTTTTGCTCACGTTCCAGAATTGGCCTTTGACCAGGGTAAAAAGGCTTGAGCAGCAAGGAGGAGGAACCTACAGGGCAATGGAAACCTCTCCTGGGTGATGAGTGGTTCCCGGCCACTGGTTGGATTGCCTTTAAGTGTCAGGGTGGGAATAACCCAACCACTACAGAGCAGATTCCCTTTGTACAATTACTTGGAATGAGCCATGCCACAGAATGGAAGCATCATCCTCCCCGAGATCATTTTAGGTTAGTTGTTTGAAACTCAGGTAATATTATTTTGAGGGAGAAATGGATGCTATGATTGGTTAGCCTACTTAACTGATGCTCCAGGGCATGGAAGCCAGAATTTGTAGGGTGCAGGAGAAGTTTCTGTGCCTACAGTGTGTGTGCATGCTGAGTTGCTTCAGTCATGTCCAACTCTATGGACTCTAGCCCGCCAGCTTCCTCTGTCCATGGGATTTTCCAGGGAAGAATACTGAAGTGGATTGCTGTGCTCTCCTCCAGGGAAGTCTTCCTGACCCAGGGATCAACCCACGTCTCTTGCATCTCCTGCACTGGCTTCCTCCAATCCCTCCTCCCATGTCCTCCCAGTGGCTCTGGACACCTCCATCCCCACATTTCTCCAGATACCAGAATGATCCAGGGTCCAAGGGCTCCCTGGTCCCTTAGGGAAGAGGGTGTGGGGTTACAGTCAGCCCAGATTTTGGAACAAGGGGCAGTCTGCTGGAACTAATCCACATGCCTGTGTGAAGGACTAACAGTCCCTGAACCAGTGGTTCCAACATGTCAATGTGCACTGAAACCACCCAGAAAGGTTGTTAAAATGCAGACTCCTGGCCCCTACCCACAACTCTGTATTCAGCAAGGATCAGAGTGGGGACCCAGGAATCTGTGTTTTTAACAAGCAACTCAATTGATTCGAATGTTGATGGTAGTCAATACCAGGGAGAAACACTAGAATGGGTGAAATGGTGGGCATTCGTAATTCCACATGATTTGCTCTTTCCTGGGTGAAGAGAGTCACATAGAACAGGATTCAGGATATTATAGGTTTTTTAAAAAAATAAAGGCAAAGGAGAGCTCCCTGGGTATCTATGTCTGTGCTTCCATGTCCTCTGCTGCGATGACATGGCTCAGTCGTCAGGAAGCTGTAACAAGAGGGCTCCTGGTAGATTTCAGAAGGCTTCCATTATTTATTTGTGAGGCTCCAAAGGTTCTTGCCCATGTGACCTCTACCTGCTCCTAACAGAGTACTCTCACTCACGGGATTCACAGGCTGCAAAGCTCAACATCATCAGGCATTCGGAAATGCATTTCAGAACCACAGTGAGCTACTCACACCTGCTAGGCTGGACATAATCAAAAAGAGGAAAAGGGGTGAACATTGCTAACGGGAAAGTAAAATGATACAGCCACTGTGGAAAATAGCTTAGTAGTTCCTCAAAAAGTTAAACATAGAGTTACCATATGACCCAGCAATTGTACTCCTAGGTATTTACCCAAGAGAATTGAGAGCAGGGACTCAAACAGATACTTGTACATGAATGTTCACAGCAGCATTATTCACAGCAGCCAGAAAGTGGAAACAACCCAAATGTCTACCAACTGATGGATGGATGTCTGGTCTATCGAGACAATGGAATATTATGCAGCCATAAAAAGGAACGGAGTATACATCCATGCTACCAAGGAGATGAAGCCAGGAAACATGAAGCTCAGTGAAAGAAGCCAGACACAAAACACCACATACTGAATGAGTCCATGTCTATGACATGTCCAGAATAAGTAAATCCACAGAGATAGAAAGCAGATTAGTGGCCACCAGGAGGTGTGGAGTGGAGCACTGCAGAGTGACTGCTAATAGGCAGAGTCCCTTTCTGGGGTGATGAAATGTACTAGAACTAGAAAGAGGTCCTGGTTGCACAACATCGTGAATGCACGAAATGCTGCAGAATTGGTCACTTTAAAATGTTAATGGTTAGTTTTATGTCACTGCTGCCGATGCTAAGTCATTTCAGTTGTGTCAGATTCTTTGCAACCCCATGGACTGTAACCCACCAGGCTCCTCTGTCCATGGGATTCTCCAGGCAAGAATACTGGAATGGGTTGCCATGTCCTCCTCCAGGAGATCTTCCCGATCCGGGAAGAATTCGACCCCGGGATCAACTTCATGTCTCTTATGTCTCCTGCACTGGCAGGCAGCTTCTTTACCGCTAGCACTTTATGTGAATTTTACCTGGGGGTCGGGGGAGCAGGGAGTTGTAATTAAACCTCGCAGGTTCCACCCCCAGCTCTGCCACATGACCTTGAACAAACTCTGTGCTCCATTTCCAGCAAAGAGTGAAAGCTTTAATCAGGGATATAACAGTTCCCACCTTGCAGGGCTATTGGGAGCTTCACATGAGCTAATGTTCCCAAAGTGCATTGCTCTTTGGCGTGATGGTGAATGTGAGCCATGATTCCCTCACACAGACCCTACCCCTGTTACACATGCAAATCAAGGCTTGTTCACGTGCACACAGCAAGTTCAGAAGCCAAGTCAGGAGGGGAACCGAGCTCTCATGGATTCGAAGTCCATGCTCTTCACCTGTCAATTGTCTGACCTGATCCCTGACCAGGAATCTTGACACCTCCAGGCCCCAGTCCCTGGCAGCAGCACAACTTACTTCTGGTGACCCCACGCCTGGCTGGCTCTCAGGCCTGCCTGCAAGGCAGAAACGATAAAGCCACAACTAGTTTTGCTTCTTCCCCATTGAAAGCCTTGGCCTTGGCCACCCTAGGGGGACTTTACCCATCAGCAGTCTGGCAGTGGGAGAAGGAAATGGCAACCCACTCCAGTATTCTTGCCTGGAGAATCCCAGGGACGGAGGAGCCTGGTGGGCTGCCATCTACAGGGTCACACAGTCGGACACGACTGAAGCGACTTAGCAGTAGCAGCAGCAGCAGTAGTCTGGCAATGACTCTAACCCAGCAGAAAGCATTTCCCTTCTCTGTGCCCATGACCACAAGTCCCAGTCACAGACGGTCCTTCTTACTGTGGACGTGGAGGAATTGTCACTGTTTTATGATCAGCAGGGTTACCCAGAGGCTTCATCGTCCCAGGAGGAGAGGGGCGTGGACCCTCAGCTCTCCCCTTGAACCTTTCAGCCCCCCTTTAGACTGACCCTCACGTGCAGTCCCTTTTTCCCCAGTACAATGTAACATCACAGGGTTTTTTCCCCACATCTGGTTCAGTTCCTATGTGTTCAACAACAACCTAGCTTACTCACATTCCCCAGTACCTGCCTTCCTCCCTTGTGTGTGTGTGTTAGTCGCTCAGTCTTGTCCGACTCTTTGCGACCCCGTGGACTGTAGCCCACCAGGCTCCTTTGTCCGTGGGATTCTCCAGGCAAGAATACTGGAGTGGGTTGCCATTTCCTTCTCCAGCCTTCCTCCCTTAAACAGAGAGAAATAAGTCTGCCTTCATCTACTGACATGTCTAGAAACCCTTCCTGGGACTTCCCTGGTGGTTCAGTGGTTAAGACTCCGTGCTTCCAATGCAGGGGGCATGGGTCCAATTTCTGGTCAGGAAACTAAGATCCCACATGCCATGTGGCCCAAAAAAAAAAAAAATTTTTTTTTAAACAAACCAAAAAAATTAAATCCTTCCTGATTCCCTTGGTTCCCTCAAACAGCCAAGCCTGTGGGAATCCTGGGAGAAACCCTGGGATGTTTGCATAGACTCAAGTCCACTGGATATTCCAGGTCATCACAAGCCAATGAGGAAAGCCATCCCACAGGAAGTGTCCCAATCCCAGACTCTTAGCTTCTGGACACAGAATAATCTGAGGAACTTGGCCTTCCTGTGCCCGGCTTCCCACCGCCCTCATCAGCTTCCACAGCCAACACCAACTTCCCCCAGGACTGTGAGGTCTGTTCCAGGAAGCAGATCCAATCTGGCAGGTCTGAGATATAATGACCCTTCCTTTGTGGCTGCCAATGTTTGCACCCCAGAAAAACAAGTCTGAAGCCCAGAGGGTCAGCCCTCGGATTAAGTAGGCCAACTGGAAGGATGTTGGGAGGGGCCATCTTAAGAACACGTGGACACCCATGGCAGCAACATTCATAGAACTTACCGATAACTTCCCTCCTTTATTCACCTCCAAGGTCGCTGGATCGAAGATCACGGAGTCATTCACAACATGATGTTCAACACAGAGACACAGTGGAAGTACTCCTTCAAGACCACACAGAACAAGACTGAGTGGTGGGACAATGGCGTTCTCCCCCTCTGGATCACAGCCCAGAGACAGGTATTGCCAGAAACCCTGGGCTGACTTCCTGGGACATCACCTCTCATTCCTAGGCATGTTGTGGGGTGAGGGGCTTAGAAACTGTGTGGTCTTGAGCAAGGGTCTTATCTCTAAGCACCTGTTTCCCTAAATGTGGCACAGGCATCATGATAATGTGCTCATTTAATGGAGTTGGTGTAAGGATTAAATATAATGTGTACTTTATGCACATCTCAGCAAGCTTTAGCTGTTATGGATGGATAAGTCCCCATGAGGGCAGAGTCAGCTTGATCTCAACTGTACCTTCAGGGCTCATAGGGTCTGGACCCAGCCACTCTTTAATAAGTATCTCTTCTCTTGCCTCTGGCTTAGGCATGAAAGCCGTTAGGAGTGAAGCTGACCACTCAATGCATGAAAAGCTCTAATGAGAACATTCACTTGAAAGTAGTAATATCCCAGCACCCATTCACTATTGCTTCGAAAAGGCAAAAATCAGTTGTACTTTGAACTCCAAGCCCCAAGCCTATTGCCAGTTTTGTGTTTTCTCTGTCAGCTTCCAAAGTCATCACTTCAGAACAGATCCTTCTTCTCTTCCCCCAAGATACCAGCCTTGGCTCCAAGCTTCCCTGAGTCCTGACCCTTCCTCTCTGTGCTCCCAGCCTACGCTGTGCATGCTACTTGGCAAAGGGGTGTGACTGCAGCAGCTCAGAACACAGGCTTCGGACTCTGACTCCCAGAGCAGGATCCAGCCAGCCCCACCCTTCTCCCGCAGCCTCACCTCAGGCAATGACCTCTGCTCTCTGCTTCATTTGCTCCCACCCTTAAAATGAGGGTTGTCAGAGTTCGTGCTTCACAGGCTCATTGGGAGGATTAACTGTGATAACACACGTGAGTTGCTTAGTGCTCACTGCCCGAAATGATCAGTCACTGTTATAAATGGAAGCTGAGGCACTTTAGCAGGACTTCAGCTGGTCACTAGAGCTTTAGGTCAAGACTATCCAACAGAACATTCTGTGATGATGGACATGTTCTATTCTGCATGGTCCAATGTGGAAGCCACGGGTGGTAATTGAGCCCTTGAAATGTGGCGAGTGAGACTGAGGGACTGAATATTTAGTTGTGTTTCATTTTCATTAGTTTCAATTTAAATCTAGATACTACACAAGTGGGACTCCCATACGGGACAACACAGCTCTAGAAGAATCACAGGAGGCTGGCCATGACCCTTCTCTACCTCAGGTTCATTTTCTCCTATTTGTTGTGCCCTAGTTTCCTTCCCCAGAGAAGGCAATGGCATCCCACTCCAGTACTCTTGCCTGGAAAATCCCATGGACAGAGGAGCCTGGTGGGCTGCAGTCCATGGGGTCTCGAAGAGTCGGAAACGACTGAGCGACTTCACTTTCACTTTTCACTTTCATGCATTGGAGAAGGAAATGGCAACCCACTCCAGTGTTCTTGCCTGGAGAATCCCAGGGATGCAGGAGCCTGGTGGGCTGCCGTCTGTGGGGTTGCACAGAGTCAGACACGACTGAAGCGACTTAACAGAAGCAGCAGCAGCAGCAGCTTCCTTCCCCAATCTATCACATTTTTAAATTTTGAGGAATAGACCATGCAAATAAACTCTGTCCTTATAATAAAAATAACATCCATAACACTCACTATGTGCCAGCGACTGATTTAAGTGCTTTACGAATATTAATTTATCACAACCCTGAGGTGGTGCTAAGGTTATGCCCCTTTAACAGATGAGTAAACTGAGGCACCAAGTGACACCATAACTTCTCAAAGTCACAAAACTAGTGAGAGGCAGGGCTGGGATTAGAACTCACTCTGGGTTCAGCAACTCTTTAACGCTAACCATGACATAATTTTTATTCTGTGGCCAAAGCATTTAGTCATGGACTTCAGAGTGATTCTTATATCTGCCAGGCTGCTAAGAATGTCTGTAAAGCCCTGATTAATTCACTACTCAAAACCCAGAGCCTCGCTCACTACAGAATTTGTTCACTGGCATGAGGCTTCTGGTGGCATTCTCCCTTCCTGGCACTTTCTTATGCATGGTTCTTGTCTCCTTGTCATTTATTTGCAGGACTTTTTTCCTCCTGCTCAATTCATAATCAGAGTGCTTTTCCTCTTTGCTGAATTCATAAGTGGTTGTGCAAAATGAGGATCTGGTGCAGGGCCAGGCAGCTGACAACACACCACTCATTTGGCAAGCAAATGTCAAGTTGGTGTATCTCATCCTGCCCAGGAAGGGCCATTCAGCCAATTCCCTGAGGAGCTGGCTCAAAAATCTCCTGTAATCAGAGCAAACCTGTGGTCCCAGGTCAGCAACCGCCCCTGCCAAAACAGGGTGACAAATGCCAAATGCCATGGGGTGGGCACATTTGCATTGCCAGGTGGGGTTGCAGGAAGGCGGCCCACCCTGTATCCATCACTGGGAAAATCCATCCTTCTTCTGAGTCTCTTCCAGGTAGGCTCTGTGGATACTGATGCATTCACCTTTAATAGGACTAAAATGTTTTTCTTCAGTGACGCTAATGCTGCCAGAGTCCATCAAGATTCATGAGAATCAGTGTCTCTTGGCAGATGATGCCTATGAGATGGGATTCTCAACCACCTTTGCATCCAATCTCCACAGTCCACGAGGGTATCCTCACACCATCGGGACTTCCCTAACGGTCAGGCTATGAATGGAGAGGCTCCACTGAAAGCAAGTTGGGACTTTTTTTTGGCCTGCACTGGGTCTTAGTTGCAGAGAAGGCAATGGCACCCCACTCCAGTACTCTTGCCTGGAAAATCCCATGGACGGAGGAGTCTGGTGGGCTGCAGTCCATGGGGTCGCTAAGAGTTGGACACGACTGAGCAACTTCACTTTCCCTTTTCACTTTCATGCATTGGAGAAGGAGATGGCAACCCACTCCAGTGTTCTTGCCTGGAGAATCCCAGGGATGGAGGAGCCTGGTGGGCTGCCATCTATGGTGTCGCACAGAGTCAGACACGACTGAAGCGACTTAGCAGCAGCAGCAGGGTCTTAGTTGCAGCATGCGTGATCTTCACTGCCATGTGCAGGATCTGCGTTGAAGTATGCGCGATCTTTAGTTGCAGCATGCTGGATCTAGCTCCCTGACCAGAGATCGAACCCAGCTCCTCCAGCACTGGGAACACAAAGTGTTAACCACTGGACCACCGGGGAAGTTCCAGAGAGCAGGCTGGGATTTTAAACAAGCTCCTGGGATAACTGAACCTGATCAATGACTAAGGTATTTCACCAAGTTCAGAAGTCCTAATTCTCAGAGAAAGGCAGGCAGCTATGGCTGTGAGACCCAGGAAGGTGAAAGTGTTAGTTACTCAGCTGTGTCCGACTCTTTGCAACCCCATGGCTGTAGTCCACCAGGCTCCTCTGTCCATGGGATTCTCCAGGCAAGAATACTGGAGTGGGTTGCCCTTCCCTTCTCCAGGGGATCTTCCTGACCCAGGGATGGAACCCGGGTCTCCTGCATTGCAGGTGGGTTCTTTACCACTGTACCACCTGGGAAGCCATGAAAACCTAGGGGCATGTTTCTCCTCTTATGGAAGAGACAGAAAGAGTATTAAGATGTGAAATGGTGTGGGTGAGATACTCATGTCTGCCAAGAGTCTGTAACAGGACCGCGGTAGGCTGCCACCAGGAGGGGATTTGGAGAGACGGTGGGGAGGGCAGCTAAGGTTCTCAGTGTCAGCCAGATCTCCTAGACAAAAGCTTCCAAACTTGGAAAAGCTGTGAGAAAGAGGGTGCCAGCAGTTTTTGCTTAGAAGAGCATTAATAGCAACATAATGCATCCCAGTACTGGTACAAATTGTGTCTCCATCACACATCATAAAGGTTCTAAGAATAATACTCCGACCTCCAAAAGGGCGTGGGAGGGTTAAAACACAGACTCTTGGCCCTCTCTATTCCTTCTGTTCAGTGACGCCTCCAGAACACAGAAGAACGATGAAAACACTCAGAACCAACTTATGGTTTCAAATATTGGATTGGTCAAAAACTTTGTTTGGGTTTTTCCATAAGCTATTACAGAAAAACCCAAATTTTCTGGCCAGCCCAATACATGGAGTCCATCTCTTTCCACTCAGTCATTCCCAAGAATGTGTAACTAACTCCTTTCCCTAAACCACTAAACATACTATCCACCAAAGTACAATGGGATGAACACTTCAGGGCCCTTTATAAAACCTATACATCTTGGTGACATTAATTCCGTCCACTAAAAGAAGAGACAAGACAAAACACAAAACCAAACTGAAACTCTTTCACTAATGATTGGTTCTGAAGAGTTCTGTTAAGTGTTTGTTGCTCAGTCTCGTCCAACTCTTTGTGACCCTATGGCCTATAGTCTGCCAGGTTCCTCTGTTCATAGAATTCTCTAGACAAGAATACTGGAGTGGGTAGCCATTTCCTTTTCCAGGGGATCTTCCCGACCCAGGGATCGAACCCAGGTCTCCCGCATTGCAGGCAGATTCTTTACTGTCTGAGCCACCAGGGAAGCCCCAAAGAGTTCTGTAGATTCTATACAAAAGCCAACACTCAGGCTTTGCCCTAAGAAGTATCAACTCTTGTTTTAAAGCAGCAGCTTAAGAGTAATAGCCACACTGATGCAATAGTACACTAAGGAAGAATAATGCACCTAATAAAACTAGTGATTTTCCAATTGCTATTGCTTCTGGAAACACTGATTATGCTAATTAAAGGGTAGAATAGTAAATACCCACTCTTTTGCATCCAATTAAGTGCTCAGATTGTTTCTCAGAAGTATTTGTTGAAAATAGCACTTTTGATTATCGTAGATCCCAAATAAACAGAGTCAAGTGTGTGTGTATGTATGTGTGTGTATACACATGCTCACATATATATTTCTCTCTGGAGCTCATTTCACAAAGCATCATAAATCCTAAAATTTCTATGGGACCAAGCGAGAAAAACCATAGCTTCCTAAGACCACAGCTTGGATACCTTTAAAGAAAGAATATGTGTTAAGAATATAGCACGAGAAAACAATTTTAAGTCGGGAACATCTGAGATTTAACAGGCAAATACCTAGGAACTTAACTAATATGCAGTGCTGCCTAAGTCCCTCACAATGTCAATGTCAGCTTATTCTAAATAATAAAATAGCCAAACTGTGTTCTACAAAATGTTGGAAGTTTCATCCTTCCAATCAATCCATACTTGAGAGCAAAGTCAATTTACACTTAGAGTTAAACAAACTACCATCGCTAAAAACTAAGAATTATGTCTAATGCCAATCAGAAATGCAATAAATAAATATTAGAGGATTTGCAAGTTAAAGCAACCATAGAAATTCTATTATCAGAAAGGAAAATGTGTTACCTGTAGAGGTTACAAATAAGACACTAGAACCCAAAAGAGAAAGCATTTATGAAACTATTTCCATAAGTTAATCAAGAGAGAAGAAGGTAGGTTTTCTGCCCCTAAAAGGAGATGTGATTCATGCATTCATGCAGCATGCACTTAATCAGCAGTCAGCACTTAAGTCTGAGCTAGGCCTGTCCTAGGTCCCAAGAAAAATGCATTCAACAAAAACAGCCACACTTTCTAGAGGAGGGAATTAGATAGTTTTCAAAGCAAGCAAATTAAGGTAATTTCAGGTTGGGGAAAGTGCTTTAGAGAACATAAAACCGGATCCCAAAATAGGAAATGAACGCTGGAGGGCAGAAGGGACAATATTCACCTACAGCTATGGACAGAAGAACTTCTGGAACTGTGCAAAGCGTTTAGTGTTAGGACTTCTGTCTTGGGTCAAGCTTCCTAAAACCAGAGCCTGAGGCAGGGACGCAGTGCATGTAACATATGGAGAGAGAGCTCTCAGGAGACGGGAGTAAGGAAAACTGACGTGGCAGGAGAATGAGCTAAGTGAGATGTGCCCTCTGCTGGACACCAGCTTCAGCCTGATCCCCCAGGAGCACAGGAACATGAATTGCACCCCATGTTATCCCACCCTGAAGCCAGGGAGCTGGCTTTATGTCCTGCTGCTGGTCACTAGCCGTGGGCTGCTGAGGATAAAAGACCAGTATAGGCTACCTACTCAGGTGAGGCAGGTCTGGCCACTTGGCAACGGGATTTTTCCAAAACATGGAGGAACAGTGAGACATTAGCAGCACCCCCACAGAAATGGATGTGGGTGCACAAGCCCAATAAGGGGATCTGGATGGGGCCCCAACAGCATCCCCTACAACTTCCAAATAGCTTACCTGCCTCTTTCTCTCAAATGGTACATGGTAAGTTTGGCATTACACTTGATTATACTTTTATACCCAGTCGTATGCCACATAGCCATGACCCAGGTGCTAATACCCCACAGTTCATCCCATAATTTATTCCCTATACCAAATTGACACCATTACACCAGTACCCTCTCTTGGCTCTACTAAAGCCATTGAACTGTAGAGAGTTTTTCAGAATATCCAAATCTTGGGTAATACAAGAAGAGTCACAGAACAGCCCTCAAGTTAACAGCCAGGATGAAGAAAAGTAGTTGCTCCCCAAATAAGCAGGTCAGTCATTTATGGAACCAGAAATTTATCAAGTGCCTAGTATGTGCCCAGTCCTGGTCAAGGAGCTGCTTTACAACAACATATTTAGTGATATGGGTCCATCTTACTGTTAACTCGTTGGTGAGTGTACATAAAATTATTTTATTTTCCTAACAATTTTACCAGGCTTTATCCAAAAAAAAAACACCTTTCTGCCGAGGAGTATTATCGCTTAATATTTTCATGACTTTGAAATTACTTGTGTTGCTAACACAGCCTCATTTTCAGTCTGAAGACTCAGTTCTGCTCATGGTAAAACCTTCATCTCAGATCTGAGTCAAAGCTCTGATCCCCAGCACGCTCCCTACCCCACCACAGACTCTCTGGTGGCCCCAGATGCCTGGAAAAGAAGGAGCGTGACCCATGGTCCACTCTCTCGAGCCCCCACCCCACCCCTCTTTCCCCAGTTTACCCACTGGAGACAAGGAGAGGGAAGAGACAAGCAGCTCCTCCCATGACGGCTTTTAAGGAGGCTTTTAAGGAGGCCAGGGCTCTTCTGTCGGCTGTAATCTAGTGCCTTGCCTGGTTTCCCGCAGTGTGACAGAGAGGTTGAAGGTGGCTGGGCCACTGACAACAGTTTCAGGTCAAGCAGCAACCCCAGGCTCTGGTCAGGCCTTGCAAGATTCAGCAGAATTTCATGGATGACCCACCACCTTCCTCGGACGTGAGGAATCCCATGCTCCCTGTTGCAGCCATTCCTTCCATGACCAGAGCCTCCAATCTCAGCTTCCTTCTGCAGACTCCAACCCGGGGGTCTACAGGCACATTTCAGTTCCACCTTCAATGCCCCTCATGAGACAGAAACTGGAGGAAATAATCATTACCCCTCTACCTGATCGTGCGATTGGGCCCAATGCTCTTTGTTCCTCTCCAGGAAAGACAAAAGCTGAGCTCACTGAACGCTTACCAATGTGCTCCACGTGCATTTAGTCCCTGCAACCACCCCACGAGGTGGCATTAACATCCCCACTTTACAGATGAGGAGACAGAGGTGGAGAGCGTTTTGGCAACACACATCCAAATGAAAGAGAAAAGATAAACCCAGGCAACCCAGCAATAAGCACACCTTTAACTGCTCTGTTGTCTGCCTCTGGGTCCGGCATCAAGCAGACATCTGCACAGGGAATAAGATGACAGCCTTCGCTTTTGCAAATACCCCAGAGTCTATAAACATTAGAGATGGGAACAGCTAGGCAAATTCTTTCATCTCTAACAGCCCCAGAGGGAGTCCGCAGATCTCATCTCGTTGGCTCTGGCTGGGACATGGGCCCAAGGCTCAACCAACTGCTGTGGCCAGGGGACACAGTGTCCCCTGACTGGCCAGCCCAGAGCCACACCCCACCTCTGGAGCCTGATGTGGGACCAACACACCCCAAACCAGGCATGGAGCAAGAGCAAGGAGGAGAGCCTCCAGGGGATGTCAGATGCTCCAAACCTGCAGATGGTGGAGTGGGCGCTGGGCAGGCAAATATATTAACTGCCCACTGCACACACTGGACACACTGGGGAAGGCTTGTGGTGGCTTGTTAGGTCTAGAGGCAATGAAAAGAGTGCCTGCCAAGGGCCAAAACACAATGCCAACACTTGATCTTAAAGCTATCTGGATTAATCCTCAAAAAAGTCCCATCAGCTTCTTGGCATTTTACAGGCAGAAACACTGAAGCACTACGAGACTAAAGAACTCACTCACCACCGCCAGTTTAGAAAGTACCATTTCTCCTCCAATCCAAGGAACGTTTTTATTTTTTATTTTGCCATCCCAAATTGGAACACATCTTCCAGTCACTGAAGTGTCAGCGGTTTCACTGGCAGCATTTTTCTTCACTGCTGCTGCTAAGTGGCTTCAGTAGTGTCCAACTCTATGCGACCCCATAGACGGCAGCCCACCAGGCTCCCCGTCCCTGGGATTCTCCAGGCAAGAACACTGGAGATGGTTGCCATTTCCTTCTCCAATGCATGAAAGTGAAAAGTGAAAGTGAACTCGCTCAGTCGTGTCCGACTCTTAGCGACCCCATGGACTGCAGCCCACCAGGCTCCTCCGTCCATGGGATTTTCCAGGTAAGAGTACTGGAGTGAGGTGCCATTGCCTTCTCCAATAAAGGCACGTCTTCCAATTATCGGTGTTTTAGATTCCAGGAGATCCTGGTGATGTCAGGAATGAAGCCCAATCCCATCTGCCTCCAAAGCCCACATGTTTTCTATGCATGTTTCTGGACTGGGGCAGGGCTGCCAACATGTTGGGCTTTGCATATGATGAGAAAGACAGAAGAAACAGCTCTAACAGGCTTTTATTCTTGCACTCGCAGGGGAGGAAAACAGCGTCATTCCACTATCCCGGGGGAGGCGCCAAGTACCAAGGAGAGGCTGTCCAGCGGTCCCTGGTGGAGTCGCACACCCACCCAAATGGCAACGAGACAGAGTGGAGACAGAACATCGACATCGTCATGAACTGGTTCACCAAGGAAGATTTTGACTTCGTGACCCTGTACTATGGAGAGCCAGATAGCGTGGGACACCTCTACGGACCTGACACAGAGAATAGGAGGGCAATGATTCAGCAAATCGACAGAACCATCGGGTACCTGCTGGAAGCCATTGGGAGGCACAGCTTGACTGAGCACCTCAATGTCATCATCACGTCAGACCACGGCATGACCACCATGAAAAAGAAACCCAACATCACCGAGATCCTCCTGAGAAACTACATCAGCTTCAAGGACTTGGTCCAGTTTGACATTGTGGACTACGGCGGCTTTGGGATGCTTCTGCCCAAACCAGGGCAAGAGGAAGCTGTTTACCAAGCGCTGAAGAACGCTCATCCTCACCTCAATGTCTATAAGAAGGAGGAATTTCCAGAACGCTTCCATTTTGCCAAACACGAGCGGGTCCTGCCAATCGTGATGTACGCCGACCCTGGTTATAGCATCAGCGGGGTGAGTGGATTCTAAAATAGAGTCCATCTTGGATCTGGAAGGCAGCCAGTAGGGAAGGACTGTTCTGAAAAAAATTAAAACATAAGTGCATGCATGATGAGTTAGTAGTAGCCCACTATTTTCTGAGTGTTCCCCACCTCCCCGCATCCCACCCTACCTACCCTGCTCCATCTTACCATTATGCAACAATAATGACATATATCTCTGACCAAGGTTGTGTCTAGGGCTGTGTTAAAAATTTAACATGAGTTATTTCATGTTTGGGCTTCCCTGGTTGCTCAATGATCTACCTCAATGCAGGAATTATAGGAGATGTGGGTTTGATCCCTGAGTCGGGAAGATCCCCTGGAGGAAGAAAGGGCAACCTACTTCAGTATTCTTGCCTGGAGAATCCCATGGACAGAGGAGCCTGGCAGGCTATAGTCCATCAGGTCATAAAGAGTCAGAAACAACTGAGCAACTGAGCGCACACACACACACTTTATTTTTGTTTTCCTAACAACCCTAAAGGTTGATTCTCTTATCTTCCCTTTGTAATAAGGAAGAAACCAAAGCTGGAGAGGAGTGATTTGGTATTAGAAATGTAAGGCTGATGTACAAACCCAAGCCTATGTGTTGGATCAACAAGAGATTAACACCCCTCCCTCCCCCAAAAAAACACCTTCTCATTCCCATTTGCATACAGTCAAAAGAAAAAAGGCAATCCTGATCACATAAAAATTTATACACAGATGCCCATGGCAGTATTATTCCTAATAAACAAAAGGTGAAAACAACCAAAATGCCCGTCAGCTGATGAATGGATAAACAAAAGAGGGTCTAGCCATACAGTGGAATACTATGTAGCCATTAAAAGGAAATGAAGTACTGAAACGTGTTATCATGTGAATGAACCTTGAGAGCATAAGGCTCAGTGAAAGAAGTCAGATAGCAGAGACCACATATTGTATGATTCCATTTAAATGAAATGTCTAGAATACACAATTTTATAGATACGGAGCATAGATTGGTGATTGTCTAGGACCAGGGGAAGTTGTAGGGAGATTGGGGAGTAACTGCTGAGGGGTATAGGCTTTCTTTTTGGGGTGATGGAAGCGTTCTAAAATTGACTGTGATGATAGTTTCACAACTCTGTGAATACATTAGATACCATTGAATCGTATACTTTAAATGGATACATTGCATTGTATATGAATTATATCTCAACACAGCTGTTACGAAAAAAATAAGAAGCCTAAAGAAGAAAATACCAAAATCAATGCTAATTGTGAGACATACATAAGACATGCGCATCAAGGCAGGCAGAAGATTAAATTGATCACTGCATCCCATTTTTTTTAAAACTACCAACCAATAATTCATGACAGAACAAAGTTTAAGTGATGCTTCAATATCACATGACAGAAGACTGTCTCAGGTACAACCTGAAGGATCCTTGTCTAAGGCTATGAACAGAAGCCAAATGTCATAATTACATTTGCAATCTGTATACTCTTCAGTTGCTGAAAGTCCAGAGTATAACAGGTCTGGGAAAGCTCATAAGGTTATTGTTTAATATTGGTGGAAACATTTACAGTAAAATGCAAAACTTAATTGGTATTTTGTAAGCCCCCACGTGGCCTGGAGCAAAGGCCCTGCCAAGAAGTTTCCATAGTACTGACCCCTTTGTAAACCTGGTTAATGATGTCACAGTTTGAGAGGGATGATAAGACATTTAATTGGACAGTCCTATTCCCAGCATGACCAACCAGATAGTTTGAGGGATGGGATGCAGTGATCAGTTTAATCTTCTGGCAAACTATCTGTTAGACAGAAAATCTTTTGTGTCTCAATGCTCTAATTGAGTCCACTGCTCATATTCCCACCCACCTGCCTGCCTTGATGTGCAGAGCAGAGTGGGTGTGACTCTTCTCTCTTAGGATTCAGTTCAGTTCAGTTCAGTCACTCAGTCGTGTCCGACTCTTTGCAACCCCATGAATAGCAGCAAGCCAGGCCTCCCTGTCCATCACCAACTCCCGGAGTTCATTCAAACTCATGTCCATCGAGTCGGTGATGCCATCCAGCCACCTCATCCTCTGTCATCCCCTTTTCCTCCTGCTCCCAATCCTTCCCAGCATCAGAGTCTTTTCCAGTGAGTCAACTCTTCGCATGAGGTGGCCAAAGTACTGGAGTTTCAGCTTTAGCATCATTCCTTCCAAAGAACACCCAGGGCTGATCTCGTTTAGAATGGACTGGTTGGATCTCCTTGCAGTCCAAGGGATTCTCTAGAGTCTTCTCCAACATCACAGTTCAAAAGCATCAATTCTTCGGCGCTCTTAGGAGCTTGCAAAGAACATGAGGCCATTACTGGGATCACTTAACTGTTCTTAACAGGCTGCCCCATGGCATCAAGTTCTTCCCAGGTGGCGCAGTGGTAAAGATTCCACCTGCCAATGCAGGAGACACAAGACATGGATTTGATCCCTGGGCGGGGAAGATCCCCTGGAGTAGGAAATGGCAACCCTGCTCCAGTATTCTTGCCTGGGAAATCCCATGGACAGAGGAGCCTGGAGGGCTACAGTCCATGGGGTTGCAGAGTTGGACATAACTGAGTGACTGAGCACAAGAGCATAGCATGGCCTCAAATGCCTTTGGACTGGTTTCTTTAGCCAGGTGAGGGAGCCTGAGCTGAGCAGACAGGCATCAAGACAACTATGAGACCAACTTTTCAATACACAGAGATCACATGTCTGACATGCCAGAGTATCTGTTGGTCCTAAGAAAATAAGAAAATATAAACAGTGCTGTGGTGTGACTGATGTTACTTTGTCCCTTGAAAAGGGGTCAGACAAAAATCTATCTAGTACTCATTAAACAATTACCTACAATCCTGATACCCTCCTCTTTAATCCTCCTCTCCCCCGCCCCCCCAAAAAAATATGCAACTTTGTGCCATAAGAAACAACATACCTGGGGACTTTCCTGTTGGTTCAGTGGCTAAGACTCTGAGCTCCCGATGCAGGGGCCCAAACTCAATCCTCAACCCCACAAGCCCCAACTAGGAGTGTGCCACAGCTAAGATGTGGCGAAGTCAAATAAATAAATAAATATTTTTGAAAAAGAAAATAAATGCTCCTAGCTCTAGAGCCAGTCTGGGTTCAAACACCTGCTCCAACATTGGCTACTACATGACTCAGGGTAGTTTATTCATCTGTAAAATGGCAGTGATGAGGATAGAGCCTTCACTTTATAAAACATTCAGAACACTTCTTGGTGCACAGTGAGCCCTCTATGTTTGCGCCTATTAGGACCGTCAGTATTACTATCTTATTACTGCTTCCAACAGGTGTGCTTTTCTTTGAAAAAGAAAGTGTTAGTCACTCAGGAGTGTCTGACTCCTTGTGACCCCACACACCAGGCTCCTCTGTCCACAGAATTCTCCAGGCAAGAATACTGGAGTGGGTTGCCATTTCCCACTCCAGGGTATCTCCCTGACCCAGGGACTGAACCCAGGAATCCCAAATTGTGGGCAGCTTCTTTACCATCTGAGCCACCAGGGAAGTTGTGAGCTTTATTCTCTTCTTTAAAGATCTTCCATGCCTGCTCCTTTCTGCCACTGCAGAGAGCAGTGTCCTTCCTTGTCATTTAAGTGCTCAAAGATTTCCTGGATCTAACAACTATGGAATTAACTAAGGGGCAATTTTCTTTCAGAGGACTGGAATCTTAAATGACTGTTTCGTTGTTATTATTTTTCAGCGAATTATACTATATTTCAACAAAGGAGATCATGGTTTTGATAATGTCTGCATGGATATGAAGACCATATTCAGAGCTTTCGGGCCTGATTTCAAGAAGAATCACCTGGCTGAGCCCTTTGACAGCATCCACATCTACCCCCTCATGTGTAAGCTCCTGGGAGTTACCCCTGAGCCCCACAATGGCTCCCTGGCAGTCACCCAGGAAATGCTGGTAGACACTTACGACCAGCACACAGGTGAGACACAAAAGCCACCACCAAGAGATTGGTAGTGTGGTTTGTTCTGTCCTGAGATAGAGAAGATTCAAAAAGGGGTTTTCTGAATCGGGGAAACATCAAGCAGAACAATCCTGTTTCCTGGCAGCTTCAGTGCCCCCAGCACAAGATTATCAGCAGCAGCTGTGAACAGGTAGCAGATGAAGGAGGAAGTCCCTTGCTGTGTTGGTGACATTTTATACAGTGCCTACAGGGCAAAAAGGAAGGCTCTCCATAGAGGGTATCAGGCAATAATCCTTCTGAGCCTCAGAAAACATGTAGAGTCTGCCCCCCAGATGCCCCTTGTAGATTCTGAAAAGCGGCCTTCCTTCAGCAACTCTGCATGCTGGTACCCAGAGAAAAGCTGCTCACAGGAGAGGAAAAAAGCTTTAGTGCTCTTCTCATGGCTAGACATGGGGGCAGGGGTTCCTGTAAATGAGGCTGAGAATCCTTAAGACTTCAAAAAACTAAATCTCGGTGATATAAAGAAAGGAAGCATCTCTGGGAATTTGGCTGTTTACAAACACTCGCCAGCATTTCTTCTGTGGGGAGACTTAGTGCCCAGTGATTTATCAGATGCTTAGAGCAACCACACTCATTCGAAATGGAGTACAAGGAACAGCTCCCTGCACTCTTCCCTTCTGCCAAGCCACTACCCACAATCTTCTCTGGTGGCTCAGACGGTAAAGAATCTGCCCACAATGCGGGAGACCTGGGTTTGGTCCCTGGGTTGGGAAGATCCCCTGGAGAAAGAAATAGTTACCCACTCCAGTATTCTTGCCTGGAGAATACCATGGACAGAGAAGCCTCACAGACTACAATCCATGGGGGTCATAGAGTTGGGAACACAACTGAGCAATTAGAAACTAGACCCACAATCTTCATGTGAATTTACTAGAAACAGGATGTTTGCAGAAAACTAAATGAATGGCAATTCTCTAAGTTATTGAGAATTTCTTTTTAAGTTTTAGAGTTTTGTTACAACTCTTTGGCCCCTACACCTGCCCCATATGTAATCCTGGGAGCCTGGGGTGAGGTGTGTTTGATCATCCGTTATTGATAAGCAGGACATCCTACCAACTGATTTTCAGTGAATTGGGTTTTAGCAAATTGGTCATTTGGCAAAGTGGTCATTAGGCAAATGGGTCATTTGGCGAATAGGTCATTTAGTAAATTGGCTTTCAATGACTTGTCCTATGAGATTTCTCTACAGTGAGCACTTTCTTGGGTTAAATGTACATTTCGTTTCCATAATTAATATTCACCAGTGCCTGGATAGGAAACTTCCCAGAGACCCAGGAGCAGCCTCTTAATCAGATCATTTAAAACCATCTGATTTTTTATTAACAGGAGCAGAGATGAAGAGGGCATCTGCTCTCCAAAACACAGCAATCAGTCTCACAGTTGTCACAGGAGTCCTTGTGGTTCTGTTTGTCGCTGGCGTGACATTCACAGTCTTTTGTCGGAAAAAGACGTGAGTAGTCTGAGAGTTTTCTGTGGTTGATCAGTGCACACTGTAATAACCCATTTCAACCACTTTCTGAGTGTGTCAGGGTCCAGCACTTTGAGGACCCAGCAACCAGGGATATCTTTGTGAACTTGCAGTCTGGGCAGTAGTACAGGGACCAAGACTCAGAAGAGCCCCCAGCTTGGTTTGATCTCAAAAATCCTGATTTTTAACAAAGACCCCATTTTCATTTTGCACTTGGCACCAAAAACTATGTTCCAGTTTCATTCATTTCCCAGGATTGCCATAACAAAGCACCACATACTGGGGTGGATTACAACAATAGAAACTTGTTGTCTTGTGGAACTAGAGGTTAGAAGTCCGAGATCGAGGTATTCACTTGATCCCTCTGAAATGTGTAGGGGAGAAGTCTTCCTGGCTTCTACTAGCTCCTCTTGGTTGCCAGCAATCCTTGGCATTCCTTGGCTTGTAGACACAATCTCTGTGCCCACCATCACATAGCCAACTTCTCTCTGAATCTCTGTCTTCACATGGAATTCTCTCCTCTTAAAAGGACACCAATCATGGAATTCACAGTCACCTGTATTCCAGTATGATCTCCTCCTAACTTAATTACACATGCAGAGACCCTATTTCCAAATGAGGTCACATTCCTAAGTACCAGGGGTCATGACTTCCAACACATCCTTTCAGGGGAACACAGTTCAACCCTGGTTGAACTGGTCCTGCCATCAACAAAAGCACTCAACGGCCCTGGTACACTGCTTTCTACATCTCCATAGTTACATCAGGAGACTGAGCCTCTCACATCCCATGTGACACTCAATCCTGACCATGCCTCTGCTTTCAAAGAGCTCCTGTCTCAACAGCATGGAGGCCTCCTGAACACCATAAATAGCCTAAGGAAAGTCAGAACTTTACTTAACCTTAACTCCATTACAAAGCCCACATTTAATGTAATTTATATTTGAACTATAAAATTTTCCTATAAGTTGAAACATGACCTATAAAAGTCTCTATACCCTGAAGCAACATTTTAGAAAGAAATCAATTGGTCCTTTTCTGCAGAAACCATTAGCCATAGAAGAAAGAAAGGAAAAACCTCAAGGTACTGATTGAATGGCCATTCCCACAGCATAATTTCTAAAAGGTAACCATTTCATATAGTTAAAATGTATTAGTTTTTCATCATCCACCATCACCATCATCATCATTATTAAAGCAAGTCTCAAATCCAGAAGTTGAATCTTTACTATAGTGTGTGCATATATGCATGTCTTCTGCCACTGAAAGGACTGTTTAGATATACCCTAAAGCTTCTCTCCACATCAATACCACTGGAATTTTCACTTTCTATGTTAAATAGCAGTCCTAATCTTCACTAACACCTGAACACACCACATCTGTGAGGTCCATGGACCATTACAAATCCCTTCAGTGCCTTGATCCTTCCAAGCTCAGGTGTGAGAAATGTTACCTATGACCTTTGTCCCTCCCAAGAGCCCACAGACAAAGATAAAGGTATTGTCTGTGTGTAGGTCAATGGTGTGGCCCACTTAGGGGTCTTCCGCAATCTGCCTCCCATCTATGGCGTCAGGGAGGCTAGACAAGCCTAGATTTATTAATATCTTAGTATAACATCATGCAGCATCACTTACTCTGGTTTGACCCTGTATGCCCTTTGGTTCCTCAGAGGAAAGGTAATTAATAGCTATTATGTGTGTTAATAGAAAGCTTGGTATTCATGAGTTTGACCCATTCCCAATGGTTTCCACTCACCACTGCAGGCAGAGAGCTGACCAAAACAGCACAAGTGAGCCAGTACGCATGACCGAGCTCTAACATCGTTCCTTCAGGACCAAGATCCAATCATCTTACATCAGATGTTTCTACCCCAGGATGCTGTGACTCAGAGGATTTATGCAACATTTCAGACCCAGAAACCTTTAATTCCTTGTAAAAACACAGCAATAACCACAGTTCACACTCTTTACTTCAATCAACTGTTGATGGAATAAAGGACAATTTTTGTCAGATCCTGTGCTCACATGGTTCTTGTAGAAGAACAGATATAAGAGAACAAACGCATTCAATTAGAATTAATTTTCCTCTCTTGTTCTCATAGCTGAGCAGGGCTCAAGTGTTTCTCATCTGAAAGGGGTAATAAGACTCATCTGTCCCCATCAACTGCATTGTGCAAGTATATTTAACAAATTAGCTCCCAAGATGCTTCCAAATAGTTATTTCAAGAGATTTATGAAGGTAAACTTATTAGACTCTGAACACAGTTCAAACTCCAGGGGCAGCACCAGCGCCTTTCACTGTCCTGCTTTTTACTCAAGACATAATAAGGTCAAATGGAAGTAACTTTTTTTCTTTTCTTCCCCATCCCCACCTGTGTACCATTCTAACTCCTTTCTGGATTCTTTTCCCTGCAAAGTCAAAGCTCCCACTGTAAGCCCTCATAGTTCCATGTGTTCACTGGCACTGTATATATTGCCATGGTGCTTCTACATTTATTTGTGTGATAATTAGTTCAATACCTATTTCCCCCATAGAAACCCTGAGCCCCTGGAGGGCAGGGAACCACTCCTGGTTCTTCTCACTGTTGCATCCTCAGCACCTGATAGTACCAGGCACATGAGGTGAGGTATTAGTTGCTCAGTCATGTCTGACTCTATGCGACACCATGGACTATAGCCTGCCAGGCTCTTCTGTTCATGGAATTCTCCAGGCAAGAATAATGGAGTGGGCTGCCATCCCCTTCTCCAGGGGATCTTCCCAACCCAGGAATCGAACCCAGGTCTCCTGCATTGTAGGCAGATTCTTTACTACTGAACCACCAGGGAAACCCTACCAGGAACATAGTTTATGCTTAAAAAGTATTTGGTGAATTAAAGATTCTGTGGGTTAGAGACAGACCCTAATTGGGGTCTGGGGGAGCAAGGGTTCCTATCTGTGTTGGGAGAAATCAATGAAATCAGAGTAATCACGGTTAAACCCATCACACCTATAGCCTGCCTTCACTGTTCAAGTTCACTTTATTTGTTGCTACAAATGATTTCACGTCCCCCCAAGCCTAAACAATAAGATGTTCACCCAAGTTGTTTTCCAGGAAGTTGGAGTCAGCTGTGTCTAGTTCAGGCCAGTTAAGACTGATTAGGACCACCAACCCTCCAACTGGGCATGCGGGAGCTTGGTGATCTTTGACGTCAGAGGGTCAAAAACTCCACCATCAGAACCTGCTGTTTTCTGACCGATGGTCTCATGAAGAAGCCTATAGTTTAGTTGCCCTTGCATGAAACAACTATGACCTCACCTTTTACTTATTTCCAATCATCTCACTCCACACCCACCTTGGTGCGAAACCACCCTGCTTCTTTAGCCCATAAATACCCCACAGCCCCTCGCCTGCCCGTCCACAGGGAGGCAGATTTGAGGTTTGTTTCCTCGTATCGAGTGGCTGCCTCATGAATAAATCCCTTCTCTGCCTCAAATCTCAGCGTCTGGCAAACGAATCTGGTTGGGTAATGAGGTGAGCCTCCTAGCCGCACCCAGGCAACCAGGGCCTCCTCATCCCTCTCCCGCTCTCAGAAGTACGGCCTGCCCATGGTTCCCACGGTAGAAGCTGTTTGAGGAATGCAGCCTTGAGAGAGCGAGGCGCTGAGGAGACACTGGACCACGGGCTGACTGGACCCGTGAAGGCCTCCACATGCACTGTTAGCGTTCTGTCAGGAGGCTGTGGGGGTCTATTGGCCTTGGGTGCCCAACACAAGCCTCTTAAGCAAGCTCCCTCACGTATTAAAACTGCCACCCACCAACCTGGAGGGGCCTGCTGTTCTCTTCGGTCTCTCCTCGCCCTCCGTGTACGGGGCAGGGCTGAGGTAAAGGTGCAAACCAACAACTTTACCTCAGCGCCCTTGGCCAAGGAGAGGAAGGGCAGCGCCGGCCTAAGACCACAGGCCCTGAGGCGACCCTCGCACCCGAGACTGGGCTTGAGGCCGAAGTCCCAGAGGAGTCGGGGGAGGGCTAGGATAGGGCTCAAGGGACGACGCTTCTGCACGTAGGGGCCTTGCCAAAAAGACTGTCGAAAAAGTGCTGGAACAACGAGAAGCATTACCTGGCCCTCGGCCTGACTGAACACTCTCCCGCGGAGCCCTCGCTGCCCCGCCCAGCGAAACTTGGCGCTAAATTCTGACTCCGCCCCACCGAAGCCATGGCCCCGCCCCTTCTGCCGTGGCCCCACCTCCAAGGCCCAGAGCCCGCCTCCAACTTCCCCTCGACGCCCCGCCCACCACGGCACTAACCACCTGCTGAACTGCACCGCCTCCTGAACAGATTCCTTCCTTAAGCCCCACCTCCTGAGCTCTGCGCCCCGCCTCCCAGGGCCCCGGCGGCGCTTGACCACGCCCCGAGCCCCACCCCGGCCCCGTGCGCCCGTCTCTGGCCGCCTCGAATCACAGCCCTGCTCCCGCCCAGTCTACTGGGCAACGCCGCGGCCCCGCCCTACCATGGCGCAGGAGGAGAGCGGATGCCGCGCGCCTGCTGCGGGGTTTCGAGCGCCGCTTCTTGGCGGCGCGCGCCCTGCGCTCCTTTCCCTGGCAGGTGGGCGGCAAGGGGCGCGGAAGGTGGGTTGGGGAGCACCGAGAGTTCGCGGTGAGCGGGGCTCCGGAGTCACACACCCGCCCTCCCTGCCACGTGATGGCCTCTGCTACCTCGCTGGTCCGAGCGGCACGTCCGGTCCCCCGGGATCGCCGGGGCCGCGCGGGCTGGCGGCGAGGGGGCAGGCGCTCCACCGGTGCGCCCCTGGGCCCTCCCTGCGCGCCCTTGGGCCCACCCTGCGCTCAGCCCTCAACAGCCTCTTCCCCTGGACCCTCGCCGCCCTTCACCGCCTTTGCAGACAGAATTGGAGGAATGTGAGATTTCCTCCCAACTCCCCTTTTCTTTGGGTTTTTTAGGGTCATGGACAGTTGGTTTAAAAAAAAAAAGGTTTTTTAGCCTGTTATCCTGACCATTGGGTAACAGCTGCTGCTGCTCGTTTAAACAGCCAGCATGCTCAGGACAGCGGGAAATCACGCTGTGTTGAGTTCAGTGACCAGGTCACAGACCCTCTCGGGCCTCCAGCTTTTCATGTGTATCAGCAGCTTTGGACAAGTCCTCTCAGAGGCAGCTGATGGAAGAGGCAGGGAGGTACAAAACAGTCCCTAAAAGACAGAAGAGCTCACATCCCTGCCCTAGGGACCTGCCATTTGCACACAGGCTCAGGGCCGGGGTAGCAACTTTATTCTGCCAAGGCAGGGGCTCTAATGACACTGCGTCCTTCATAATTCATGTGCGGTGAGCTCACTGGGATGACTCAGTTTGGACACAGAGTCCTCCCCAGGTCTGCCCCTTCTTAAGAGGGGAGGTCAGTCATCTGTTCTTTCACTGACATAAATCATTTGGCATCCTAGGAGATCATTTCCCGTCAGAAAGGAATATGTACATTTTTTAACCCAAAATTTAAACCTTCGTAATAGCATCTGTGAGGCCCCACGCGTATCGCCTGTAATTGTTTACAGTGCTTACTCTTCACCAGGCCCATGGTAAGTGCTGGCGTAGGCTCACCCACAGCACCCATGCGGTGAGGACTATTGCTGTCATTGGTTTGACTAGAAAAGAAGTCAGAGCTCAGATCTGAGAGATAGCCTGCCAGCTTTGAATCCTGGGCCGACCCCCACAAGCTGTGTGACCCTGGGCAAGTGACTTTGTCCAAGGACATGACACAGGAGCTAGGACCTGCACAGTAAAGCAGCCTGCCTGCCACGGGGAGGTCTCAGGGAGTCCATCAGGTGTTAAGGCCATGGCTCCTCCCATAATTCCTGGCCAACCAGTTCAGTCACAGAGCTGGTCTGTGAGACCCAGGCGAGACTAAGCTGCCATGGCTAATGCAAACCAGCAGCCTGTCTTCTGACATTTTCTGTGACTCATCCAGGTGTAACTCGGGACTTCTCAAGGTCAGGCTTTCAGCTGTCTGTGGCTTCTGCATCATTTGGCCCCAGGTTCCTGGGGAGAGATCACTTAGCACTTTGCCAACAATTCCTTTTGCATGTTTAATGTTGCTGTAATAACTCCCTTGAAATTTCTTTCTCTTACCGCCTCTCTCTTTGGATAGAGCCTAGAAGAGAAACTAAGGGACTCGTCAGGCTCTGAGCTGTTGCTGGATATTTTGCAGAAGGTAAGAATCACAGAATCCCTGGAATGCATCGCTGGCCTGATTTCCCGGTGAAGAGGTAACAGAAGCACCCTGGGTGAGCATGTGTCCTTTAAAAAGAAAGACTTTGCATCTGGCGTGACCAGCTCAGACAACTCGGGCTCTTTTGTTTTCTTAGATAAAGACATCAGAATACACAATACGCTGCGTGAGAGGAGGGAATCTGGGCGATGTTTTTAAAACCGTCCACAGAGGAAATGGGGATGACAGCTGTAGGTACAGCTAGCCTTTACTCGCTTCTCAGAGACTTTCTTCTTTACGTTTAAAGGGAAAATAAGCAGGCATGTCTTGCCCACTGGGTCTTTTTCTAGTTGTGGGTGGGGCCCTGCTTTTTTGGAGGTGGGGTTTGAACATACCAAAGGGTATATCTTAGTCTTAGTATAACAGAACACGACACACTGTTTGGCTTATAAACAACAGGAATTTCTCTCTCACAGTTCTGGAGGCTGGGAGGTCCAAGATCAAGATGCCAGCAGATTCACTGTCTTGTGAGGGCCCACATCCTCATTCATGGAGGGCTGTCTTCTTGCCATGTCCTCACATGGCTCGAGGCAGAGGGAACTCTCTTGAGGTCTCTTTTATAAGGGCACTAATTCCACTTATGGAGGCTTTACCCTTATAATCACACCCCAAAGGCCCCTCCTGATAGCCTTGGGTGTTGGAGTCAACATGTTGATTTGGGGTGGACACAGATATTCGGCCTATAGCAGAGTGTTAGCGTGAATCCATATGCTCCATGTTCCTACCCAGAAAGGGCATTAGAAACACTGCCGTGGACTGTGCCAATGTTGTTCAGTCACTAAGTCATGTCCAACTCTTTGCTACTGCATGGACTGCAGCATGCCAGACTTCTCTGTCCTCCAGTATCTCCCGGAGTTTGCTTAAATTCATGTTCATTTAGTCAGTGATGCCATCCAACCATCTCATCCTCCGTTGTCCCCTTCTCCTCCTGCCTTCAGTCTTTCCCAACATCAGGGTCTTTTCTGATGAGCCGGCTCTTTGCATCAGGTGGCCAAAGTATTGGAGCTTCAGCTTCAACGTCAATCCTTTCAGTGAATATTTGGGGTTGATTTCCTTTAGGATTGACTGGTTTGATCTTGTGCCACTATAGTGGAGAAATATTTTTAGGAAAGGGCTGATATCTAAAACTCTTTCTGATGCATGAGGATCACCCAGGGCCAGAAATCCAGGGATTGGGTAACTGGGGTTTTCCCTGTATTCACTTGAAACCCATGGGAGACTTAAGACGAAGTCTCACCCGCAACCCACACTGTGTTCCTTCTCACAGACCGTGAAGCACCCTCTGTGCGTGAAGCACCCACCATCAATGAAGTATTCCCGGAGCTTTCTCTCCGAGCTCATCAGAAAGGTCAGTGATGGGCACTGTCCACCCAGTAACCAGGAAGCGTCTGGGACCCAGCCGGCTCTTCAGAGGTGGACTTTGCCTGTTGGAGCTCAGATCCATCCTGTTCTCTTTTCCTGCTCTGCAGACCCCTGTAGAGCAGGGGCCTCCCCATCAGTGAGACACTGTGGGTGGGGCGGGAGGAAAGGAAAGGCCAGAGTCCTTCCTGTCTGCTTCCAGGGGTCTCCAGCAATGGCAGCATCTCCTCTGTGGTCCTGCTTCCCCTCGCCCCACAGAACCTTCCCAGTCCTACCAGGCAGCCCCTGAGTGTGGGAAACCCCACCTGCTCCCTGCTGCCCTACACTGCACCTTACCTGCACCCTCTCTACCCATCTCGGAGGGCCCCCAGCTCCCCCCACCAAGTGACCTATATTAAGTCAATCACATCCCAAATCTCACCTCCAAATGTGGTGAAAATCCTCCAGCCATTTTTACAAGTCAGAGTAAAAGCAAAGAGGTGGAACCTTGGTTTGAATCACAAGGGTCGACTTAAGCCTCCTGTGAATGCTGTCTCCCTGCCCACCCCCAGCACGAGGCTGTCCACACGGAGCCGTTGGACGAGCTGTACCAGGCACTGGCCGAGGTCCTGACGGCCGAGGACCCCACCCACTGCCACCGGAGCTATCTGCTGGTAGGAGACGCGCGCCCTCCACACACACAGTTAATTCAGGGTCCCGTCAGCCTCATGGGGGTTCAGTCCCTGACTCTTCTGCTCTGTGGTCTTAGATGAGGTCAGTTAACCTTCCTGGGCCTCGGTTTCCCCACCTGTAAACCAAGCCCTTCTGCAGATAACACCTCTCTTCGGGGCGGCTAGGGTTAAATTAGGTAACACACTGAATTGCACAGCAGTGACCTGGTGCTCAGACCTCAATAAACATTTGACGGATATATGTGGGCTTCCCAGGTGGCTTAGTGGTAAAGAACGCGCCTGCCAGTGCAGGGGACATAAGAGACACAGATTCGATTCCTGGGTCAGGAAGATCCCCTGGAGGAGGGCATGGCAACCCACTCCAGTATTCTTGCCTGGAGAATCCCATGGACAGAGGAGCCTGGTGGGCTGCAGTGCCTAGGGTCACAAAGAATCAGACTGAAGCATCATAGCATGCATGCGTTCCTACTGCTGTTGCAGGACGGCAGTCTCTCCCTGCTGTCCACTGCCACCATCACCAGCCTGATAAATGCTGTGGCCTCGTGACTGGTCGTCTGGCTTCCTGCCCCACAAACGTCCATTTTGCACACAACAGTTTTTGTTTTGTTTGTTCTTTAACCTTTTATTATAAAACACAGATACAAAAAACCACGCAAAGAATTAGATTATCAAATTGCTGTAACTGCCAGTCTAGCCGAGGACTTTGGCAGCCAGCCCACAAGGCCCCCATCTGACCCACCTGCATCCCAGCCTGCCCTCCCTCCCTTTCAGAGTCATCACTCGGAGGTCTTTTCACTGCCACATGCACTCAACTCTAAATGCCTGCACTTAGTCTTGTCCATTAACAAGGTTTGGCTCAAAACCTCCCTTCATCCACGGTTCCCCCAGCTCCTTCTCTTCCTGGCGGTTTGGGCTGGACAGCTCTGTGCAGGCTGACTTTCATTGCACACACGTGATGCTGTTCACCCTGTTCCTTTGTCCTCTGTTCCCCACAAACTGGAGGCTGGATTCCGAGGCCCACTGGGACGCTTGTCTGTTTGATCCCTTAGCAAGAACACTGCATAGGTCCCGGAAGGCTCATCATCTGTTTTTATCCGCTTCGTGGGAGCACTTACGATGCCTAAAGCTTAGACCCATTAATTCATTGGAGGATGTAAAAGTGACTTTCTGAATCATTTTGTTTTCATTGGCTGGAGAGATTTTGTAAGGAAATGCCTCCTATTGGCTTTACTTGGTTGCGGAGGAAAGGCCGGATACAGACTTGACCCTTCCCCTTTAAAGAGAGTGAACTGGTCTCCTGTCATTCCATTAGGGCTTCAGTCCGTTGCAGGTCACATCACTTTGTTGTTGTCCAGTTGCTCAGTCGTGTCTGACTCTTTGCAACCCCAGGAACTGCAGCACGCCAGGCTTCCCTGTCCTGCACTATCTCCCAGTTTGCTCAAACTCATGTCCACTGAGTCAGTGATGCCATCCAACCATCTCCTCTGTCACCCCCTTCTCCTGCCTTCAGTCTTTCCCAGCATCAGGGTCTTTTCTCGTGAGTCAGCTCTTCCCATCAGGTGGCCAAAGGATTGGAGCTTCAGCATCAGTCCTTCCAATGAATATTCAGGGTTGATTTCCTTTAGGACTGACTGGTTTGATCTTGCAGTCCAAGGGACTCTCAAGAGTCTTCTCCAGCACCACAATCCAGAAGCATCAATTCTTCAGTGCTCAGCCTTCTTTATGGTCCAACTCTCACACCTGTACATGACCTCATGTCCATATAGTCAAAGGTCTGTATACTCAAAGCTATTGGAGAAACCATAGCTTTGACTATAGGGACCTCTGTTGGCAAAGTGATGTTTCTGCTTTTTAATATGCTGTCTAGGTTTGTCATAGCTTTCCTTCCAGGGATCAAGCATCTTTTAATTTCATGGCTGCAGTCACTGTTCTCAGTGATTTTGGGCCCAAGGAAAAATCTGTCACTGCTTCCACTTTTTCCCCTTCTATTTGCCATGAAGTGATGGGACCAGATGCCATGATCTTAGTTTTTTGAATGTTGATCTGAAAGCTGTAAGTCCAAAATCAGGGGTGTCGGCAGGGCTGATTCTGAGACTGCAAGAGAGGGATGTGCTCCAGGCCTGTCTCCTTGGCCTCAGATGACCATCTTCTCCCTGTGTGTGTGTCCTGATGTCCTCTTCTTACAAGGACCCAGTCAGATTGGAGTATGGTCCCCTTATGCCCTCATTTTAACTTGATTCCCTCCATAAAGAGTGGTTAAGATTCTGTGCTTTCACTGCCAAGGGCCCAGAGTTCAGTCCCCAGTCAAGGAACTTAAGATCCCACAAGTCACACAGCGTGGCCCAAAAAAAAAGGCCCCATCTCTAAAAAAAGGTCATATTCTGAGGTGCCAGGGGTTAGGACTTCACCATACAAATTTGCGGAGGAAATGATTGAACCCGTGACAATCTCTTAATTTCTTTTCAATTTTTAAAATTTCACTCCTTTACATGTTCTCTCTTAAGGGTTTCCCTGGTGGTTCAGACAGTAAAGAATCTGCCCACAATACGGGAGACCCAGGTTTGATCCCTGGGTTGGAAGGATCTCCTGGAGAAAGGAACAGCAGCCCACTCCAGTACCCTTGCCTGGAGAATCCCATGGACAGAGGAGCCTGGCGGGCTACTATCCATGGGGTCACAAAGAGTCAGACATGACTAAACGATTCAACTTAAGGGTTTATCTGATTTTATGTTTTATTTTTATCCTTACGTTCCTTTGAGCAGCCTTTATTTCTGAAATGCTGTTTTCTGTCATTTATCACACATTCCTGAGTGTTTCTAGTGGCCTTACAGGCCTCGCCCCGGAAGTCTCACTGCCCCCACTGCCAGAGCAGGCCGATTCCCTCCTAGGTGGGTACCTGGGCTTTTCCAGCAAATGCCTGTTGGCTTGGGTCCTCCTCAAGCCCCACTACTTCCTCTTCTGTCCACCGACACGCTGAGCACACAAGGGTTGTATCACCCACCTGCTCAGAACCCGCCAGTGGCTCCCATCACATTTAGACTCCAATCCTACTTCCTTACATGGCCCCTGAGGCCCCCCGAGGCCCGCCCTGGCTGCTGGATTAGTAATTGTCTCTCCTGGTTTCCGCCCAGCCTTCAGGTGACTCGGTCACCCTCTGCGAGAGCACGGCCATCGTGTCTCATGGGACCACAGGCCTGGTCACGTGGAACGCCGCGCTCTACCTGGCCGAGTGGGCCGTGGAGAACCCAGCGGTCTTCGCTCACAGGTGAGCTGGGGGCGCAGGGCCAGGCCCCCAGGAGGGTCTGCTGCCGGGCACTTGTGGACACAACGCCTTCTCCTCACCTTCCAGAATGGTCTTAGAGCTTGGCAGCGGAGCCGGCCTCACAGGCCTGGCCATTTGTAAGACATGCCGGCCCAGAGCGTACGTCTTCAGCGACTGTCACAGCCACGTCCTGGAGCAGCTGCGAGGGAACGTCCTTCTCAACGGCTTCTTGTTGGAGCCAAGCATCGACGCCTGGGCGCAGCACCCGGGACCGCATACCCCCGAGGCAGAGCGCCCCTGGGTGACGGTGGCCCGGCTGGACTGGGACACAGTGACGGCGCCGCAGCTCGCGGCCTTCCAGCCGGACATCGTCCTTGCCGCAGGTACCGCCTGGCTTTCAGCAGGGACACAGCAGTGGACACTGCCTGGCGGGAGGAATGGCGGGACCTGGGTTGCGTGGGCCTCCAGGGTGACGGCACAGCACGGGGCATGCCTCCTGGGGGCCCTGAGGCCGCAGCCGCCCCGTCTGAGACAGAGGCCACATGTCCTCCCACGCAAATGGTCCCTCCTATGGAGGAACCAGCTCTGCCCAGCAAGGCGTGCGATGAGCAGAACAGGCCCCAGGGCACCAGACCAGCGGGACCAGTCTTAGCCAGGCCACAGCCCAGCAGCCAGACTTCACATCCCTCTCCAGCAGCCTGAGGGAGGCCTCTCAGTCTCTTCCAGAACAAAAAAGAGAAAGCCAGAGTAGCCCCAGGGCCCACCTACACCTGTCTTCAGATGGGATGGAAGTGGCCGCGGCAGCCTCGCCTTTCCAGGACCACGGACAACGACCTGATCCCAACTCCTCTGTGTGCCCTGGGCCGGGCCGCGGGTCACGGAAGGGGTTCTGGGGGCCCCCCATCTGTGCGTCTCTGAGGCCTAGGGCTCTGCCTGTATGCCTCTGTCCTAGTCCACGAAATGAGCCCCGCAAGCAGGGCCCACCCACTTCTGGTGCATGAGAGAAGTGGCGTGTGGCCTGGCCACCAACAGGCCCATCCTGCTCCGCAGAGCTCACCCAGCCCGTCTGGCCATTGGTGCTGCCCTCTGGCCCGGCCATGGCCCTGAGACTCAGGCTGGGGGCAGCAGAGCACGCAGTCTAAGCGGTATACCCCCGCGGGCCCAGCTGGCGGGCGGGAGGGCCCTGTCCCCACAGGAAGGAAACCAGAAGTCTGGGGCAGAGTCAGGTTTGCCTCATGAAGCATCTTCTAAACAGGCCACGGGCAAAGACTGGATTTCTTGTGAAGGAATGCCAGTGAGTCCTGGATATATTTCACGTGTTGTAGTGTCTTTCAGCAGCCTTTTTGTCCTGCTAACGTTTTCTGTTTTTACCCAATGTAGTCTTCTTACCATCCAAGAGCACAAACCTAATTAAACCACTGCTTTCTGGGCCTTCACCTCCAAGTGTCAGCATGGAAGCCCTCATCCTGGGGGAGCCCTTCCAGTAACCTGGGTTTCCATCACAGACGTGCTGTATTGTCCTGAAACGGTCCTCTCCCTGGTTGGGGTCCTGCGGAAACTCTCCACCTGCCGGAAGGACCAGCGGGCTCCTGATGCCTACGTTGCCTTCACCATCCGCAACCCGGAGACGTGCCAGCTGTTCACCACGGAGCTGGGTGAGCCCCGGGCCCCAGGCCAGGCTGCTGTCTCTGAGAGGCCTGCAGGGTCACTGCACTGGCCCCACACAGGACTCCAGGGAGCACAGAAACCAGGAAAGTAAAAGAAGGTGGGGGGTGACCTGGAGACAAACCAGGAAGACCCAGACCACGGTGTGCTGGAGCGACACCTGCACCCTCTGCCCAGGTCAGCAGGGGATGAGGGGGGCAGCTTATGCGGTGACCTCACAAGTCTGAGAGCAGCAGTCCTACTGTGTGTTTGGGGGTTCTAAGAGCCTTCAGTCTTTGTCTATGGAAGGGACAGGGCGGTGGGCGCCAGCCAGTATCAGGGTAGACGGGAGCTGGGCCACTGTCTCCAGGTCCTCACTGTACAGCAGAAACATCCCCCTCGGAGGTGGGACAGGGCTGGCAGGCAGGGGCCTTCAGGGAAACAGCGGCCACCGTCACTGGGTCAAACACACAGTAAGAGTCAGGGGTGCCTTAGAGGAAGGGGGTCTGCCTGACTCGGCTGTGGGGAAGTGGGGGGCGGGGGCGACACTGTCCTTAGACCTGATCTGTGTCAGCCCCTGTAGCACCTGGTGGGAGCGTGGGGGTGCTGTCATCCTGTCTCACCCAGAAAAACACCGGGGTGCCCAGGGACTAGACCCAGGCACCCAGCTCGCAGTCTCCACCCGCTACCCCATGACCCCCGCCCTGCGATCCCCAACCACATGCCAGGCGTCATCAGGGCTTCCCACACAGACCAGACAGCCATGCAGAGCCTTCCCACGGCTGCCTCTGCCAAGAGAGATGACCAGTGCCCACCCACATATACCGAGTCCCACTGACTGGTGTTTGGCCTCAAAGAATAATGAAGTCCTTTTTTCAGATGCTTACAAGGAAAGATATCCATGCTGTATTTTTTAATACAATTTTTTTATATGTATTTGGCTACTCCAGGTCTTAATTGCAGCACACGGGATCTCTAGTTGTGGCGTGTGGGACCCAGTTCCCTGACCAGGGGTGGAACCTGGGGCCCCTACATTGGGAGCGCAGAGTCTTAGCCACTGGACCACCAGCGAAGTCCCCTCCAGGCTGTTTTAAGTGAAGAAATCTGAGTACTAAACAGCATATACATATACTGTATGTGCTGTGTGTGTGTATATACATATGCAGCATATGGGAGAAGGAAATGGCAGCCCAGTCCGGTGTTATTGCTTGGAGAATTCCATGGACAGAAGAGCCTGGTGGGCTGCAGTCCATGGGGTCACAGAGAGTCGGACACAACTGAGTAACTCACACTCACACATGCAGCATATACAGCCCATTTTTATTTTTAAAAATAATCACAGTAATACACACGGGGAAATTTCATACAAGCTAATTAACATTATTAACATGTTATACTTGGACAGCAGGATCATGAAACTTACACAGTACGTCTACTATTTCATTTTTATAAATACTGATTTTTCATTCATAAAAAACTGATGACAAAACCACCCTTGCCAGGGACTTGTCAGACATCTGTGCTTACAGAGAGGACGTAATCCCCTCTGACACAGGCCCAGCCTCTGAAGGCACCAGGCTGAGCAGTCAGGCAGACGTGGTTTCAGACCTCGGCTCCTACTGAGCTGTGCCCGGTGAGAGGGTGGAGCCCAGAGGCAGAGCGATGGGGAACCGACAGGGCTGTGACCTCTGAGGGACACACACAGCCCAGTGTGCAGATGCAGGAAAGCTGGCTGCTGTGAGCTGCTTACCAAGGGGATTCCTGGTCCCACCCTGGAGGCTGGTTCTGGGTGTCTGTCCCAAAGCCCCGCCCTGATAGGGTGGCGTCCCGCCCCCAAACCCCAGCACCCTGAGATGCGTCTGTTCTGTTTCCAGGCCAGGCTGGGATCCCGTGGGAAGAGGTGCCTCGTCATGACCAGAAACTGTTTCCCTATGAAGAGCACTCGGAGATGGCGATTCTGAAACTAACGCTGTAGTTTTTACAGATGGTTCTGAAGGACAACCTGAAAATCAAATCACTGTCCTGGAAAGAGTCTGATAAAACTTCCACTGGACTTGAATGTTCAAAGGATGTTAAATTCTGAATCTGGAACCGTGAAGTGTTCTAACAAAATATAAACTGCTCGAGTGTGTGGGTACCCTCTCTCTGCCAGCTGGCTTATTTCTTAAGCAAACCACCGTTAAGTCAGAAGTGAAATTTTTGGCTCAGACAGAAGGATTTCATTTGTGCAGATAAAAACATATACCAAGTGTGTTTTCCCCAACCTGGACCCACGTCCCTCAGAGCCATGCTGCAGTGGGATGCATCCTAGGGTCCCCTGTTGGGGGATGGGGGGGACGGGGTGGGGGGGACCTGCGGTGCCTGTTTTCAAGGCAGGAATCAAAATATTAGGGACACGCCTGGGCAAATGCAGCGGGAGACAAAACAGGATCTTGAAGATGCCGCAAGCAAGTAACGGGAAAGTTACTTCCCTCCTCACAAACTGAGAGGGGAAACACAGAAGACTGAAAAGAAGAAGGAATTCAGAGCCTCCAAAGAAGGTAGGAGGCTGAGCCAGCTTCCTGGGCCACCAACCCGATTACCAACAGTAGCCTCATTCTCCAGGCGGCGCCCACTGCTGTCTTTCCAGTGGCCGTCCACCAGGCGGCACCGCCCCACAGCATCCCGCCAGCAGCGCCAGCTGCGAGGACGGGAAGGGGGGGCTCCTGGGGAGGAAGGGGAAAGGCGAGGGGGTGGGCATCCAAGGCGTCCCGCACGGGACACCTCACTGGCCCGAGGGGTCACGTGTCCGAGATCAAAGGGAGCACCGTCCGCTCCCAGCTCTCATCCCAGCGGAGCTGCTCTGACTCCCGGAGGCTCTCGCGGAACTGGTACAGTTTGCCAGCAGGATCAGGAAACTTTGAGAAAAGACTCTAGAAGAGATGAGAACTTACCTCGTCACCGCTTCCCATTTCCCACCCCAGGTCCCCCCCACCCCCTGAGCTGCCCGCCTCCCCCTTCCCAGCCACACCCCAAACCCAGGTGCCAGACATCACCCCCCTCCAACCCCGTTATCCCACTGAAACCCTCCCTCCTCCCCAACACCTGCAGAACCACCCACGTCCTAGGGTCTCCAGCGAAACTCCCACTCTGGCCCAGCTTCCCCACCAGGCCTGGCTGATAACCCTTCTCATCATCTCTGACCCCCACTGCCGACCCAGCAAGTCCCCACTTCATCGGACGTAGGGGAGCCCTCTGGCCCCAGCCCACTCCACCCCCTGGGGTTCCGACCTGACAGCACAGCCAAGCAGCAGTGTTCACATCCACACCATCCACATACCGTGACCTGTGGCAGCCCCCACCCCTGCTCCTGCCAGGCTCTGCTCCCGCCAGGAGTACCACCCTCTTGCCATCTCCCCAGCACCCTCCTGTCCATCTGCTGAGATCCAGGCGATGCCTGTGTTCTCACCAACCTGGCTAAACTAAGGTGTCTGCAAATGCCAGCCTGTGGGACACCTGTGGCCCTCCACTTGTCTTTGTAAATAAAGTTTTACTGGAACGTGGCCATATGCCTTCATTCACAGACTAGATGCTTTCACATTACAACAGAGTTGAGATATTTTGACAAGAGACTATGGCAAAGTCTAAAATTCTTTCTGGGCCTTTCCAAAGTTTCTTGCCTCTGGGCTCAATTGTCAAGAATGACGACGTATTACTTTTTGTAATTTGTAGTAAGAAAGAAGTACCCTTTGAAGACGCCCACCCATCCTGCAAGGCTGGTCCAGGAAGCGCCCCTCATGCCTCCCTCTTCCTCCTCCGATCCAGTACCCCTTAAATGGCACACGGTCCACTCAGCTCTAACATCACCTGTGTGGTATGAGCTCCATAAACCCAGATGGCAGGCGGGGCAAGCCCTGCTTCCCCAGGCCCTCTGGGGCCCAGCCTCTGAGACTGCTACTCCTTCAGCAGACCCAGCCCAGGCCCACCCGCCCAGCTGCAGGAACAACAAATAGCCGAAACCCCACGAGCCCTGGTGGGGGGCAGACAGACAACGCCACCTGTAGCTGAACTGCCAGCTCCTCCGAGTCCTCGAAGACCAGCCCGTTCTCCTCGTGTTTCACAAGCTCGTGTAAGCTGTAGAGAGAATGGCGGAGGGTATGAGAGCTCTCGGGAAGAGAACAGAACCCACCCCACCCGCGGGCTAAGGTGGGAGTCAGGAACAGTCAGTCTGTCCTTCCCTTCAGGGAGCCTGTCCTTAGACTCAGCATCTGAACTGAAAAACGACCTGGAAGGACACGTGTTAGGAATTCAAACTGATTTGGGGAAGGAGAGGCAGTGAAGGGGCATTCGGACTTTTTGTGCTGTGTGCGCTCTTCTTGGTGAGTTCTGGGGTTTTTTTTCTTAATTCTACAGCAGAGAAATCAGGACGCTGGAGGCAGGCTCAAAACTGATCAGGAGCTGATCCCAAAAGGATGTGAACCTGGAGTCTAACATGCTGGCTTTCCCATTTAGAAGCTGGCCCCTCCGCTCATGGTGGGGCCACTGCACCTAAACCTCTTCTAACACTGACCTCTCCTGCCCATCTTTTCCAAGAACAGCGGAGACAGAAATAGACACATCCAACTGACTCGAACCCAACTACATGAGCTGAGACAAAAGGGACAGAGAGAGAAATCCCTGAGTCGGGTGGGCAATCCTGGCCACCATGCCACGCCGTGAGCACACGCCCCCAAGAAGAGTATCTGATTCATCATTTTTACTCTCCTCCCCGCCTGCCTCAACATCAAAGTGGAAGCCACCCCGTTTGGTAGGGCCACAGCCCACCCACGGGGACTACAGGGGCTCCTGTTCCCTAGGGGTGGCCGAGATGCACAGATAAGAAGCGGCACCCTCCCAGGAGGTTTCCCAGGCAACGCTAACCATGCTGGCTCCCCACACCCCCCGCCACCCAGCTGCTGATTTGAGAATATAACCCAGTGGGATTATTTTTCACTCCTACCACTGAAATTTCACGGCACACACTGGCAGGCAGCATCCGAACATGTCCACCACCTTCATGGGCAGGTCCAGGCCGCTGGAGGACCGGTGCAGGCAGACGCCCAGGTCTGCAGACCCTGCGGGGCGAGGACGAGAGTGACGGGGCCGTCAGCGCCGGCCGTGCGCCCAGTGACCACGCATCCCGCAGGACCGTGGACAGAGGCAGGCGGGGAGGAGAGGAAAGGGGCTAATCACACCCCCAACCCCACGTACAGATGCCTGGAGCTGGCCGAGTGCCCTGGCCTGAGGCAGGGACACAGGGGCGCTTCCCACATGCTGCTCCTGGCTGCTCCGCCCTTTCTGAGAACTCCCGGCCCATCACCAACGTTTTTATATAAACGGACCCTCTTTTTCTCCTTCACCACAATTTAGTTTAGAAGAAGCTGCAGCAATTACTGCTTCCTGAGTTCAGATCTTCTGCTCAGGGTAATGAAAATGTTTTGGCAAGACACAGTGGCGGTGACCACAAAACACATATTGCATATTTTTGTTTGTATTTTATCACAATAATTACAGGAAGAACCCAAAGCAGACCCAACAGAAAACCAGCTGTCACTGTGAACATAGAGCCAAGGAAGCACCCTCATATCACTCAGCGCCCTGGGAACTCCTATCTAGAAAGGAACTTCCCGCCTGAGACGGATTATTTAGATGCTGAGATCGATCAGCACTGAGCCAACAAGCTCTCCCCGAGGGATCAAGACGGCAAGAGCCAGGCGGCTGTCCTCACTGGCTAACAGACTGCACTGTTGAACTCTTGGTCTCTGCACCGCCCTGACTTGGCCCTACCCAGCCCCGCCCAGCCCTTCTGCCCATGGGAACAGCAGGACTGAGCTGGAGGGCGTGGAGCCCCAGAGCACTCAGACTTGACCTTGGCAAACAGACAGGGAGGAGCAGGCACACCGGGAAACTGCCTTGTCTCCAGGAGTCCAGCCAGGACCCATCCCAGCCTGAGGCCTGTGGCGGGGGGGGGGTGTGCCTAAGCAGAGAATGGCTTTAAATCTTTAAAGAGTTATAACAACAGGCAATATGCAAAAGAAGCTGGTAAAACGTTTACCATCTGGCCCTTTTCAGAAAAACCGTCCCCTGCCCTGGATTATCTGTTGCTATTTAGTTGCTAAGTTGGATCTCTTCTGTGACCCCACGGACTGCAGCCCGCCAGGCTCCTCTGGAAATGCCCATGGCATTTCCCAGGCAGGAATATTGATGTGGGTTGCCGTTTCCTTCTCTAGGGGATCTTCCCGGATCAGGGATCGAACCTCTGTCTCCTGCACTGGCAGGCGGGTTCTTTACCAAGGAGCCCCTGGGAGGCCCGCTGCCCTTGGGTATTCCCCTGTAAAGCCCTCCCTCCTCCCGCAGGCCTCCCACCAGACACTCTCACCCAGAAGCAAGGGATAGTCCTCAGCCTCCAGCCACGGGGTGCAGACCTGGATGTGCCGGAAGCCCTTCTGACAGATGAGGCGGCTGTAATAGTCCTTCAGAGGTCCTTTGCCTGGCAGGGGAAACTCAGTCACCCACTGGGCACCCCTCCGCCCCGGCCCACGCCCCCTAGCCTGGGAAGCCCCTGTGAGGGCGTGAGCAGCAGGCCCACACTCAGCAGCTCCCATCAGGCCCCAGCCAGGCGCCCTCCAGAAACACCCGCCCAGGGGGGTGTGCACCCTGACGGCAAACACCACAGCCCTTCCCCCAGCAACCTGTGCCCAGGGAACCTCAGGCTGGGAACGTGTCTAGGATAAACTCTGGCCAGTCACCAGCGTGCCCTCCGAGACAGCTTCTCACACAGGCTTCCCTGGCGCCCTGCCCAGGACCCCCAGGCAGCACAGCCTGAGTGGTGGGCCCCTGCCACCCCTGGGGATCTGGGGGCCAGGAGGAGAGCGGTGTCCAAAGCAGGGCTGCTGGCCCAGGGCCCTCCTCCTCCAACCAAACCTCCTCTGCTTCTCTCTCTCCACTAGGAAACAGTTTTACACTGGACAGTGGACTCTCATTTAAAAAGAAAGAGGGTTTTCCTGGTGGCTCTCAAGAATCTGCCTGCCAACACAGGAGACGTAGGTTAGATCCCTGGTCCAGGAAGCTCCCACGTGCTGCACAGCTACTAAGCCGGTGTGCCACGGCTACTGAGCTTGTGCCCTAGGGCCCAGGGGGCCAGAACTACTCAGCCCGCACGCTGCAGCTACCGAAGCCCCCAGGCCCCAGAGCCCGTGCTCTGCAATGAGAGAAGCTGCCACAATGGGAAGCCCACCCGCTGTAACTGGAGCGCGGCCCTCACCCCCCGCAACCAGGGAAAAGCCTGCACAGCAATGCAGACCCACTGCAGCCAGGAAGAAATAAGTAAAACCATTTTTTAAGAAAAGAGGCTTGAAAACCACTATATCTCTGAGGTTGCCCTATCTGAGATTCAAATCTAGACTCCGTGCCCTGCCGTGAAGTCCCTGTCAACTTCAGCCTGCCCCTCTATTAAGCTGGCAGAGAGAACCATGCATCAAAGAGTTAGGCTGACAATCAACGAGACAGCAAACATCACAGGCCTGACGTGGGGAGGGCCTTCTGTCCCCTCTAGTGACCCATCTAATACAGAACAGGGACGCTCCCGGGTGGGTACCTGTTATGACACAGACCAGAGAAGGGAGGCTTTCTCCACTGTCGATCAAGTGTTCAAATTCTGCGTTAAAAAAAAATAAATACGTGATAACCAAGATCAGGGAGTCGGGTGAGTAAGGGGCTAATGGGAGGGGTGGAGGGCAGGGTGCTGCTCCTAGCCACACAATCCTGGAGGGGACGCTTCAAAGCCAGGGGGTCACTCACTGACCCAAATGGGGACCCAGGCCCGCCACTGCCACCCTGTGTCCTCAGGCTGGCCCACCCAGTGGCCCTGGAACACTCTGCCGAGGACATCACGTGAGGCCGGGTGAGCATCCCGCAGCTAAGGACACCCCGGCAAGCCCAGCTCCTGATCACAGCCACACACCTACTTTCTAATGCTGCCAGCAAGATGGAGAAGTCTTCGTCCTCTACAAGAAAAGAGAACTGAGTGTCATCGGTCGGTTTCCCGTGCTTCCCCCACCAGCTCGTGCGCTCCCCTTTCTCATCGGGGCCCCAAGTACGTGGGGGCACAGGACTGACACTCGTAGGAGCCCCAAGTGCCCGGGAGGGTCCTGAGACCTGTCCAGCTCGTGCTGCTGACCAACAGGGCCGGTCGCCCGCAAAGATGGGTCACCGCTCCACTCAAGGCATCCCGCTCCGTGAAGGCTGACCTCTCCGTGCCCGGGTCTGAGGATTCTGAGCTGAAGGAGCGGAGAGAGCCCGTGAGCTGCCACAGAGCAGGCTGTGGGGCCCCGAAACAGCCGTCTCCTGCCGGCGAGGCTGCAGGCAGTGGCCGGGGTGCAGCCACAGCCGAGCCACCAGGTGGCCCGAGCACCCGGGGCCTGGGCGCTGGCCTGCCCCCGCTTTCTCTCATCATCCCTATTACTGATGTGTCGCCAGGCACCGAACCCACAACAGCAGACAAGACTGACTCAGCCGTGCCTTCAGGGGGCTTACTGTTGTAATCACCCCGTCGGCTTAAGACGAGGATGCTGTGACCATCTCTAACAGCCCCCAGATTACTGAACAAAGACCAGGTGTGCGGAGAGCCGCTCACAGAGGCTCTCCTCACCCCCCAGGAGGTGCCCAGAGAACAAACAGGTGCACAGACCCTGCCACAGGGTCAGGAACCCTGGCAGGAGGGTAAGGACACCCACAGCCTAGTGCGGGGCAAACACCTCCCTAAAGGGCCAAGGAGTAAGCCCTGTAGGCTTTGGGGGCCACATGGTCTCTGTTGCCGAGCTCAGCTCTGCTCTTGTAGCGCGGAACCAGCCACGCACGATATGTAAATGAACGCACACACTGCATTCCAATAAAACTTTACATATAAAAATAAAGAGAGCAGGCCTGCAGTCATAGGTTGCCAACCCCTGGTCTGATGGATCCCCAAGTCAGCAGCGAGCATGAAACAAGGCACCTGAAAGCAAGCTGAAGACGGCAGACTTACCGGGCCCTGAACACAGGGTAGGTGTGGCTCAGCTTCACAAAGAGCTGATGTTGCAGGTCCAAGGGCGTCTCTTTAAAGAATGATGCTGGCTTGTCGTACACAGTCACAGCTCTGCAATGAGATCGTTGGGGTGGCTCTAGGGAGGGGCAAAGAAAGGCCTAAAGAAGAAAAAACCCAGGAGGATCCAGAAGAAGGGTGCTTGGAGATCCAAGTCTCAACAGTAAACTTCAGAATGACTTGGAGAGGGACTTCCCTGGCAGTCCAGTGGTGAGGGCTCTGCACCTCCAACACAAGGGTCCTGAGTTCAATCCCTGGTTGGGGAACTAACATCCCACCTGCCAGATGGCGTGACCAGACAAAACAAAAAACCCAGATACACAGTTTAAAAGAGTCCAATTAAAAAAAGAATTACTTGGGAGAAGCACAGAGAGAAGGTTCAACACCAAAACTGCCTGGACCGCCTGGCTGGCTGGCAAAAAAAACTCCAGCCTCCTGCCCGCTCCACTCCCCCAAACCAGCAACCACTCCCCGGAGCCCCAGGAACTCCCAGTGCCTTGCCAGCACGACACAGCAGCTGGGAGGGACCCCTACTTGATGCCCCAGTTCTCAGCCAGGTCGTCCCGCATCGCGTTGGTCACACACAGGTTCAGGTGGGACAGGCGTCCACAGAGCTTCTCATACCTGAAGAGAAGTATCAGTGTTCAACCTGGAGCCCTGGGCCGAGCACCACCACCCGCCACCAACCGGCATGGGACTCGACACCTTCTGGTATCGAAGAGGCTGCAGAGCTGGGGTCTCTCAAACCAGGTCACTGGCAAGGTGCCTTCCCAGTGTTTGCACTGAGTTCCACCACCTATATTTCCTTCACACCTTTCTGTAAATCAGATTGCTTTTCAGCTTAAACACAATTACTTTCGGGAGAAATCATATTATCACTAGGGAAGGGAAAATCCAGTCTCTCCTGCCATAAAATGAAGGAGAAACACAATAAAGTCCTCATCATCAAGTCTCAGCCACATTGCCCTGTTCCCTGCAAAGGCTGTGGGGCTGAGGCTCACTCCCACTGTGTTACAAAGGGAGCTGGGCAAATGTTGTGCGTGCGGGGTGCTAAGTCGCTTCAGTTGTGTCTGACTCTTCACAATGCTATGGACTGTAGCCTGCCAGGCTCCTCTGTCCATGGAGATTCTCCAGCCAAGAATACTGGGGTGGGTTGCCATGCCCTCCTCCAGGGGATATTCCTGACCCAGGGATCAAACCCACGTCTCTTACGTCTCCTGCGTTGGCAGGCGGGTTCTTTACCACTAGCGCCACCTGGGAAGCCCTATCAAATGTTAGAAAGGTATTATCAAGAGATTAGTTCCACACTGAGACATGAGCCCTGGCGACCGGAAGAACTGAAAAAGAACTGGAAATGAACAGGGTTATTGAATGTGTGTGTGAACCAAGGCCTGGCCCTCACTCAAGATGCAGAGAAAGCTCCAGAGAAAGTCCATCCCGGGCATGGAAGGTTGGCGCTCACACTTATCAGCTGTGTGGCATGTGACATATGGGCCCCCAGCCCCAGTTTCCTGGTTTGTAAAAGGAGAGCAATCACGGGACGCCCTCACTGGGTGGCAGTGGAGTCTGGATGGGAGAAAGGCTTGGGCTGAGGCCGTGCAGCCAGTGCACGCTGACAGCCGCCGTGACTACTACCCACGAATGACCCATCAGGGGAAAGGCCGCAGCCGGCCGATGGCTCGAGGCTACAAGTCCACACCGAGGCAGGCGGTATAACTCGGGCTCAGAACCCGGCACTGGCTCTTTCAGACACCCTGGACCCTGTGCAAGCCTGCTGGGAACAGGACTTCTAACACGACCAATATGTCTGGCAGGCGGTGGTGGTCCAAGGCCATTTGTGCTGGCCGTAAGTGGGGTCTACAGATCCAGAGGGAGCACACAGCTCTCCCGAAAACTGAGGGTGTATGTCCTCGAGATGAAGCTGAACTCTATCCAGGTAAGAGATGTACTTGTGTGTACAAAGCAAAGAACAAGTGACGCCTGGCGTCACCTCACAAACCAGAGTAATCTGGGGAAAGACAACTCACGCTCATAGAAACATGAGTGGCATGGTTTCTGCCAAATTCTGAAGCAACCTTCCTGCTAAGAATACTGGACACAGAATCCATGTGACACTGTACCCTTGGAGGATTTAAACTTATTGAAAAGTAAATAAATAAAAGTGTGGATTTGTTAAAGAAAGGAACATGGCATTGCTTCCTCCTGCAAGCAGAGCCTGCTCCCGAGGCCCTTCTTCCCTCCCCCCAGCTCACAGCTCACAGACTGTGGCCCACACCCCCAGCTGCCAACAGCGGCCCCCACTTTGCATCTGGGGATCTGGTCTGTGTGCACCAGGGACCCCAGCTCTCTAGCTGAGCACTCGTCCCAAGCCTGAGACAACAGGGTATTGAAGCACCCCAGGCTCAGTGGGGGTCAGAGGACACCAGGTGAGCAGGAGGCAGGCTTGCTCTCTCCACAGAGCCGGATGGGATGCAGATGAGAGCAAGGGGCTCCCAGGACCTGAGAAACACCTCCAGAGGGAAGTGTGGGAAGAGAAAGGTCCTGATGACACCCTTTCTGAGCTCAAAGTTGGCCCTTACTCAAGATTTCTCAGTTTCATGGGCCAACAAATGCCCTTCTTTGCTCAGGCCTGTTTTTATCACTGGTCACGAGCATCATGCCAACACCCAGCCTTGCCCTCGCCCCTACAGGGCACACAGGGGACCAGCTTCCCCAGGTCTCTGCACTGGCCCTTCTTCCCACTGCAGTTTGGAGTCAGTGTCTGCACCCTCCTTCCAGACCCTCACCACTTGGCCAGCAGAACAAGGGGGTGGCTGGGGCCATGCACCAGACCCATAATGGAGTAGCCGTAGTTGTGCCAGTCGACGACAAGCTTGCTCCCACGGAGGCAGCCCGCGAACCAGCAGACCACAATGGCGGGCAGGCCTGGAGGGTTCTAGGAAAGAGAGACTTGAATGAAGAGGAGGAAACCAGACCATGGTTGAGAATAAACCAAGCGAGAATAATGTACATGGCAAAGAGTCAATTCTGTTTACAGAGCTCTTGAAAACAGATAAGCAGAAGATCCCTCTTCTTCACCAAAAAGTATAAAAAGTCATAAAAAAGAAAGCTGATCAGATGTCCATGACGGTCCAGTGGCCAAGACTCTACATTCCAATGCAGGCAGCCTTGGTTTGATCCCTGGTCATGGAACTAGATCCTACACGCCACAAATAAGGCTCAGCACAGCCAAATAAATAATTAAAAAGAAAGAAAGAAAAGTGATCAACATAAAAAGTCCAAGAGCACTGATACCCAAGGAGACAAAAAATGGAACAAGGAGGTACCATTTTTCACCTGTCAGAATGGAAACTCAAAACACTTATGATCCCTGGTGGTGAGGATGAGGGGGGAAAGGCCTCTCTGTTGGGTAGGGGGATAAAATGACCCAACCTTCTCTAGTACTATCCAGTAACCACATTTTACAGTATATGGACTCTGACCAAACACTTCCCTTACTGGGAATTTATCCTAAAAGAGAAACTGCTGCTGCTGCTAAGTCACTTCAGTCGTGTCTGACTCTGTGCGACCTCATAGACGGCAGCCCACCAGGCTCCCCCGTCCCTGGGATTCTCCAGGCAAGAACACTGGAGTGGGTTGCCATTTCCCTCTGCAATGCATGAAAGTGAAAAGTGAAAGTGAATTCGCTCAGTCGTGTCTGACTCTTCGCGACCCCACAGACTGCAGCCTACCAGGTTCCTCCCTCCATGGGATTTTCCAGGCAGGAACACTGGAGTGGGTTGCCATTTCCTTCTCCAATGCATGAAAGTGAAAAGGGAAAGTGAAGTCGCTCAGTCGTCTCCGACTCTTAGCGACCCCATGGACTGCAGCCCACCAGGCTCCTCCGTCCATGGGATTTGCCAGGCAAGAGTACTGGAGTGGGTGCCATCGCCTTCTCCGAAAAGAGAAAGTGGACCCATGCAAAAGACATATGTTCACTGATGCTCTTTGCCACTTTGCCAGATATGTTTAAAAAAAAAAAAAAACAGGAACAATCTGAGTGTTTATTAAGATGATACTAAATAAATACATCAGGGTATATATCATACTGGGATACGATACAGTCAATTAAAAGAAGGAACTTTTCTGTTAAAAAGCAGTGACAATAAGAAGCTAAAACCATAACTTCAGAACTAGAATGAAGACCTAGTTCAAATCCTGACTCCAGCACTTCCCAGCTGTGTGACAACAGAACCTCCCTAGGTTCAGGTTTTCTCATCTCTAAGTGTACATAACACAAGAACCTATTTCTTAGGATTGTTGTGAGGAATTAAATGAGATAATGCATGTAAAACATTCAGATATGTGGTAAGAAACTATCTGCAATGACATTGAAAAACAGAAAGGATGGGTATCATAAAGAGGATGGACACAGACCACAGGCTCCTAGTCAAGTGTTTAGAAGTTTATATACACACACATGAATATGCAATTCATTTACCAGTTTGTACATTTTTAAGACTAGAATGTAAAGAAAATTATTTACAGTGGTTCTCACAGTGGGAGGCGGGGCTGACACATACCTGGAGAAAGATGTAGGCTGCTGGCTCCGTGCACATCAACTTCCACAGCAAGTGTACTGCCTGGAATACAACTTTGACCCCGTACTGGAGGACATGGGGCCCAACTGCAAGACAGAAAACAGCTGTCACTAGTGAAGGCTGTTGGTGTTTAGTCACTAAGTTGTGTCTGACTCTTTGTGATCCCATGGACTGTGGCCCACCAGGCTCCTCTGCCCATGGGATTTCCCAGGCAAGAATACTGGGGTGGGTTGCCATTTCCTTCTCTGTGGGATCCTCCCCAACCAGGGACTGAACAGGCGTCTCCTGCCTTGGCAGATTCTCTACCAGTGAGCCACCTGGGAAGCCCCGCTAGTAAAGGAATTCTTGGTAATTTGCAGATGCCCCCCAAACACACACACACACACACACACACACACACACACACACACACAGAATCTAGAGTTGAGTGCTTCCTACCTGCAAGTCTCTGAAGGTCTGTCAGACCCACAATCTGAATTTTGTCGCTCTGCAAGAGCTCATCGTGGGGTTTGGAGTCTGAAAAGAATGTCCTCTTTAATGTGCTGGACAAGACAATCTAATTTAAAGTCTGATGATCCCTGCCCCACCCCTCACCCCCTCCCCAGACTGAATAAGGAAGAGCCATTTTGGAAAGTAAGACTTTCCCAAACCTCTCTGTTCCTCAGTAGCCAAAACAGAGAATGAGGCCAGTTCTTGTCCAGACTTCTCTAGACCAACCACAGAAGGAGGGCCAGAATCTTATCCACTTTCACTTAACACAATGCCAGGTACACAGCAGGCACTAAAGCTGACCTAGGTTTCCTGGATGATGGAATTATCACATCCCAGGGAGACCTCTAGGAAGTCCCACTCCCACCCCTGACCCTGGGGTAGCAGACTCTAAACAAGGACCTGAGGCAACCAGTGCTATTCTGGCTTTCCCCTGATATGGGGTATGTTTAGAGCTACCTCCTGAAAATGTCAACGTGGGGTAAGATGGAGGAGCAAACACCGCTGCCCCCTAACACTAAGGGAAAAAGCAGGGCATGCTGAGAAAATGAAACATCTCCTGCCTGCAGAACTCTGCACTGAGGGTGAGGAATGGAGACAAGTTGCCCGTCGGCTCAGACACAGCCTCAGAAATGTGCTTACCAGCACTGGCCCTGGGGTCACACCCATCTGGGTTCCAGTCCCATCTTTCCACTTACTAGGAAGAATAAGACTATGCACTGAGTTCATTTAGCTTAGCACAGTCCTGGCATATGGCAGGCGCTCGGTTAATGCTGATGTGTTCCTAGGTCTCTAGAACATCCAGGCTGGGGCGGGGGCGGGGGTGCAGAAACCTGGCAACATCTGTCCAGGCCAGAACAGTCTCAGAGGGCTGCCTGAGGGAGGAGAGAGAGAAAGCGGGCGCCCTCGGTGCGGCCACCCTCTCCGACCCCGGGGTGGTCAAAGCCGAGGGTCAAAGGCTGACAGAGCAGCCTCCCTCCCGGAGCCCCGGACACTTACTGCAGAACCCCAGGAGGGTCACGGAGAAGCCGCTCTTGGCCAGTGACAACGCGTGGTACTGCATGCGGGGGCTGCGGCCCACGTCGCCCAGCACCACGACAATAACGTGGCGGGCCGCGCGCCCCCACCGCCAGTGCTTCCACGCCACCAGCAGCAGCGGCGGCAGGAAGAGGGACAGCGCCAGCAGGGCCACGATAGAGGCCGCCATCTTGGCGGGTCGGCGTCCGTCACGTGACAGCGCTCCCGCCGGCCGGGCGCGCAGTGCGCAGCCGCAGACCGGGCCTCCGAGGTGGGCGGAGACAAGAGGGGCGGGAACCTGGTTCCCTAAGCTGGGGTCCACGGAACCTCCGAGGAGCCCCTGGGAGCCGAGCTTTGGTGGTATTAGGGTCAAGTTGTTATTATGTAGGGAGCTAGGAACATTTTTTTCCCTTCATATTTCTAAGATAATTCACAATATAGTGAAATAACAGTTCGTTTGAACCTTGTATAATGTTGAAAAAAGGGGCGAGATGCCAAAATGCATACCTGCTGGTTCTAGCATATAAAAATCAAAATGACTATTGTACGAAGTCAGGGGTGATCTGCTTTGGAGGATTAGGGAGTGAGTTGGGGTGGGGGCAGTTGTGAGCTGGTGGGGAGGCGGGTGGTGGGCTGTTTCTCGATCTGAGTGCTCGTAAGGTGGGTGTGGTCCGTTTGGGAAAATTCATCAAGCAGCGAACTTACTCATTTTTCAGGATGTATGTTGTACTTGAGGTAGCGCTAGTGGTAAAGAGCCTGCCTGCCAATGCAGGGGACTTTAGAGATGCAGATTCTATCCCTGGGTCAGGAAGATCCCATGGACGAGGGCAAGGCAACCCACTCCAGGATGCTTGCCTGGAGAGTCCCATGGACAGAGAGGAGCCTGGTGGGCCACAGTCCATAGGGTCGCAAAGAGTTAGACAGGACTGAAATGGCAGCTCAGCACATGTTGTACTTGAATAAAATGTTTAAAATAGAAAAAGGGAATTCCCTGGAGGTCCAATGGTTGGGACTTTGCCCTTTCACTGCTGAGAGCTGAGTGGGGGAACTAAGATTCCAAAAGCAACATAACATAGTCAAAAAAGAAAAAAAAAATAAGAAAAATAAATATATATATAGAGAAAAAAGGACAAGGAAGGAAGTAAAAACCATAATGATTTTAAGTATCCACTGTAGTAAGGGAAAGTTTCACTAACCCTCCTGTCTCACCTCCCAAGGTAACCACACTAAAGAATTTTGTGTGGGTTTCTGTGACAGCGTTTTTACTTTAAAAGGGGTCCCCTTGAAGTCACCCCACTGCCCTCACCTTGGGAGCTGCCCCAGAATCTGCACAGCGACCACCTGCTCTAGAGGGTTCCCCCCACCCACCCACTCACATGTTGGACAAAAAATCAACACAGCACCTCCTCCATTAATGAGAACCCAGACAGAGCAGCACCAGGGGCCCTAGAGCCCAGCTCAGGATGTGGCATGTAGGTCATTTGCTTCTCACAATAGCCCTGTGACTCCTGAAAGTCACATCCTTAGTGAGTGTGTGGCAGAGGCAAGGCTTAAAACCCGAGCAGAAGAGGGTGAGGGAGGAGGAGTAAATATGTATAGATGGAAGGGTGGACAGACAGTCACCTGTGGGCAGCCTCAACGCCCCAGTTTCCAGGGAGGCCCTGCCTTCAGTTGTCTTGCTGGGGTCATGAGACCGGAACACGGACTCCGCCCCTCCAGGCCCCCTCTCTGGTGGGACCGGGCTGGGATCCAGAGACCCCGGCCTCAGGGGCTTAATGTTGAGCACATCCCTCTCTGTCAGCTGGCTTTCCTGACCTGTAAACTAAGGGAGGGGCACTTTACACCTGAGAGGCCCCCTCTTGTTCTTATGATCTAAGAGGTTAAGGACCAGGGGCCCCAGCTGTGACAAACCAGGAGCAAACACCTCGTCCTGGAAGATGAAACCCTGATTGGGGAAGGCGTTGGGATCGTTTCTCTAGGGAGAGAGGAACAAGGTGCCGCACCTACCAGACCTGCTTGTCCTGCTCGCCCACTTGGCCGACATCACACGTGGAATTCAATCCTTCCGTAGGTCAAGAGGGTATTGTTTCCCTTCCAGATACAAGGCTGGACCCTGGCGGGATTTCCCAATGGTTACGTGGACTGCGGCGTGAATCCCTGTACCACCCTAGCTGTGAGACAGTGGGTTGTAATAAGTCATTTACCCCCCAGAGCCTCAGACTTTACAGTATAAAAGAGGACAAGTATAGTACCCACGTCAGGAGTTTGTTGCAAGGATTAACAGAGGGGATGATGGTGACAAGCTTCTCCTGGAACAGTTGTGCTCAGTGGCACACCCAAGGGAGCAAATACTGGTTCTTGAGAAATAAAAAAGACTTTATGCTTTTTTTTTTTAAGCTTTTTTTTGCATGAAGCACAGGTACAGGGACCTCCCTGATGGTCCAGTGGCTAAGACTCTGTGTTCCCAATGCAGGGGGCCCAAGTTCAATACCTGGTCAGAGAACTAGAGCCCCCCATGCCGCAGCTGAGAGTTCACATGCAGCAACTAAAGATCCCACGTGCCACAACTAAGACCTGGAACAGCCAAAGAAGTCAATAAATATGTGATGTGCGCGTGCTCAGTGGCTCTGTCGTGTCTGACTCTTTGCAACCCCATGGACTGCAGCACTTCAGGCCTCCCTGTCCTTCATTATCTCCCAGAGTTTGTGCAAACTCATGTCCTTTGAGTCGATGATGCCATCTAACCACCTCATCCTCTGTCACCCTCTTCTCCTCCTGCCTTCAGTCTTTCCCAGCATCAGGGAAAGTCGGCTCTCCAGTGAGTCGGCTCTTCAGGTGGCCAAAGTATTGGAGCTTCAGCTTCTGCATCAGTGCTTCTCATAAATATTCAGGGTTGATTTCCTTTAGGGTTGACTGGTTTGATCTCCTTGCAGTCCAAAGAACTCTCAAGAGTCTTCTTCAACACTATAATTGGAAAGCATCAATTCTTCGGCACTCAGCTTTCTTTATGGTCCAACTCTCACATCCATACATGACTACCAGGAAAACCATAGTTTTGACTATATGAACCCGTCACTTTGTCAGCAAAGTGACGTCTCTGCTTTTTAATACACTGTCTAGGTTTGTCAGGGATTCCCAGGTGGCACTAGTGTTAAAGAATCTGGCTGCCAAAGCAGAAGATATAAGAGACCCGGGTTCCATCCCTGGGTGGGGAAGATTCCCTGCAGAAGAAAACAGTAACACACCCCAGTATTCTTCCCTGAAAAATCCCAGGTAGCCTGGCGGGCTACAGTTCATGGGGTTGCAAAGAATTGGCTTTCCTTCCAAAGAGCAAACCTCTTTTCATTTCAAACTTATTTCAAACAAAGCAAAATAAAGCCAAACCAACTTTGCAGTTGCTTAATCAGAGATGTAGCCTGTGGGCCTGGAGAGTCAGGGGTGAGAGGAAAGGATGGTTCCTCTCCCAAGCCTGCAGCCAGCTGGCTCCATGTGCAGGGCTGGCCTGACTGTGGGGCTCTAACCCTTGCCTCCCCCACCATACCTCACCCCACCCCCATCCCCACAATCAGTCCCTGGCAGCTGCCCTTTTCCGAACCCTCTGCCCAGGCCATTCCAGGCTACAGGATCAGCCCCGCCTGGCCACTCCTCTACTTCTCCGCGGGTGGAGGGGGAGGAGGCGGGAGGCTGGCGTGTGGGGCGGGCCGGCCCGGGGCTGAAGCGCTACAGCAGCCTCTCTCAGAAGACCAGCCATGTCCAGCCCAGGGCTCCGGCTCCTGCTCTTGCTGCTGGCGGCCCCACCACTGCAGCCCTCCTGGCTGCCACTGCCAGACACCCCGGAGGGCAAGGCCACCATCACGGGCTTCATCCTCTCTGCGCTGAACAGAGCCACGTCCTTCCTGAAGAAGAGGCTGCCTGAAATCAACCTGGATGGCGTGGTGGGGTTCCGGATGCTGGAAGGTGGGTGCACTGTGGTTGCCCTGGACTGGCCACCAAGAAAGCAGTTCTCAGCCTGTCACCTGCCTGCTCTGCATCCCGGGACCAGCCCACCTTCTGGTCCCCGAATACAATGCTCTGACTATAAGGAAAGAGGGGCAGAGGGTGGCTGGCCCCTTTTAGGGTGTCTAGAGACCCTCTGTGATCAATTAATTTTTTTTTTCAGAAGCAGGAAGGATTCAGAGGCCTCTCAAGAAAAGATTTGGAAATTATTATTTTCCAGGGAGGAAATGATTCATTTGACAATCCCTCCCTCCTGACATGCCAGGGCTTCCCGATAGCTCAGCAGGTAAAGAATCCACCTGCCAATGCATGGGACACAGGAGATGCAGGTTTAATCCCCGGGTTGGGAAGATCCCCTAGGGTAGGAAGTGGCAACCCACTCCAGTATTCTTGTCTGGAAAATACCCTAGACATAGGACTCTGGTAGGCTACAGTATTTGGAGTCACAACTGGGCTATTAAGCACACCCCCTCCAGACATGCCAGGACCAAGGCTAGCAGAGGGAGTGTGCCCGCCCTGGCTCCCCCTACATCCAGCCAGAGCTGCCTGAAGGCTCCAAGAAACGAGCCAAGTTGTTTGTTCAGCTTTGAGGGATATAAGATCCCCGAGGAGGGGGCTGGAGACAGGCCAAGGCAAACAGGTAGCCACCCCCGACACTCACCGAGGGTTTCAGGGAGCCCCTCCCTGACCCCAGCGACAAATCCCGGGATCAGGCTGGCCCCACTCCTGTGTCACCCCATCTGTGTTGCCACGGCAACTTTCCACACACCAAGACTCTAGATCCCAGCAGGAGGTGGGGCTCTGGGACCTTCTGCACTGTGTCCTTGCGGCCTCCCCACGCCGCTGACCTCCATCCCCAGGCTGCGTCCTGGAGACCCTCAAGACCCTGGTCCCCTCCCCTCCAGATCAGGGTGGGTCTCCTTCATGTAACCCTGGTCCCGTCTTATAACGCCTCTGTTGTTGTTTAGTCACTAAGTCCTGTCCGACTCTTTGTGACCCTATGAACTGCAGCCCACCAGTCTCCTCTCTCCATGGAGTTTCCCAAGTAAAAGTACTGGAGTGGGTTGCCATTTCCTTCTCCAGGGGATCTTCCCCACCAAGGGATCAAACCTGAATCTCTGGTGTCTCCTGCAGTGTCCAATTCTTTGCAACCCTATGGACTGTAGCCCACCAGGCTCCTCTGTCCATGGGATTCTCCAGGCAGGAATACTGAAATGGGTTGCCATTTCCTACTACAGGGGATGTTCCCAACCCAGGGATCAAACCTGCATCTCCTGCATTGGCAGGTGGATTCTTTACCACTAGCACCACCTGGGAAGCCCTATTGCTGCACAAACTGCCCCAGGATTTAGCTGCTTGAAACAACAATTATCTCCTGGCTTTTGTTCGTCGGGAATCCAGGAGCAGCTTGGCTGTGAGGTTCTGGCTCGGGGTCTCGTGTGAGGTTCCCATCCAGATGGTGGCCAGCACTGTGATCATCTGAAGGCTTCCCAAGTGCTGGCAGAGCTGCCCCATTCACACACAGGCCTGGTGGGTTGGTGCTGGCTGGCGGCCAGAGGCCCCTGTTCCCCACCACGTGGGCTCCTCCAGGGACTGCTTGAGCATCCTCATAGCTCAACAGCTGCTTCACCCAGAGCAAGTGACCCAAGAGAGAGCTGGGAGGAAGCCTCAGTGTCTCTTACAACCTAATGCTGGAAGTCACAGGGGCTTCCCAGGTGGCTCAGTGGTAAAGAATCCACCTGCCAATGCAGGAGACGCCAGAGATGCAGGTTTGATCCCTGGGTCAGGAAGATCCCCTGGAGGAGGGCATGGCAACCCACTCCAGTATTCTTGCCTGAAGATTCCCATGACAGAGGAACCTGGCGAAGAGTCGAAGATGACTGAGTGACTGAGCACACACTTGGAAGTCGCATGTCGCCATTCCCCCAGTTTCATGTTGGTTTCACTGACTGGCCCCATTCCAAGGAGGAGGGGGCCGAAAGGATGGGAAAATGAGCTGGCTACCACAGCCCACCTTCTAAGGATCCTGCCTGCATTCTCAACCTTCCTGGGAGAGAGAGGGGGGTTCACATTCTGGGAGGGGTCCAGTGATAAGAGATTGCCCATCGATCTCCTGGGTCCTTTCTGCTTGGGGCTGGACAGGCAGACACTGACCTAGGAGAGCAAAGGGTCCCTCCAGCTGCTTCCAGCTGCCTCAAGGGGGTTCCAGAATGCGGCATCAGCTGCCACACACGCAGGGAGAAACAGGAACAAGCCGAAGGACCTAGGATCACCATGAGGTCAGGTTGGGCTCACCTGGTCTCTCTGATGATCAGCAACCCTCCTGGGACTCTCCATCTACAGGTTCAGCCAAACGGTCTAGAACAAGGCTTCAGAACTAGACTGCCTGGTTCAAGTTCAGAGAGGGAGCAGAATTGGGGGAGGGGTGTTACAGAGCCCATCATCCCACCAGACTTGCTCAGCACCCTCCTTAAACCTTGTCCACTCTGCCCCATGCAGTGCCCAACCTGACGGCAGCTGCCCTACCTCATCTCACTGCTCAGCTCTGCCCTGAAGCTCCCCCTCACATCTCCTCTCTTTCTGGCTACCCCATGACCTTCTCTTCCAGCCACCCCATCCTCTCCCACCCCTTCTGGGCCACTGCTAGTCCACAGGGCACCTCTGTGAGAATTAGAAAAGGATACCACCTTTCTCGAGTCACTTGACAGACATCTGCTGGAAAATTGTCTTAAAACATGTACAAACCCACGATAGGAATGTGTGTTGCACTTGTGCAGTGTACAACCTGCTCAACTGTACACAGCGGCCCTCCACTCTGCAATCTGAGTCTCTCCCTCATTTTTTCCCTCCTGGACCACAAAGCCTAAGTCTCTAACAAATAGTAATAGCTAAACGTTATTAAGTGCTTTTTTTTTTTGCACTCTGGACAATGCTAAGTCCTCTATACGCATTAGTGCTAAGTTACTTCAGTCATTTCCAACCCTTTGTCTAACCCCATGGACCTCAGCCCACCAAGCTCCTCTGTCCATGGGATTTTCCAGGCAAGAGTGCCAGAGTGTGTTGCCATTCCCTTCTACAGGAGATCTTCCCAACTCAGGGATTGAACCTGCATCTCTTAACGTGTCCTGCAGTGGCAGGCAGGTTCTTTAGCACTAATGCCGTGCATTTGCTCATTTAATCTTTATAACCCCATCTCCAAGAAGTAAGGAATATCATTACTCCCATTTTACAGATGGAGAAAGTGAAGCAGAGAGAAATCAAATGACTTCCTCAGGTCACCCAATGAGAAAGCATTAGAGACAGGATCTGAACCCTGGCCCCCCTCTCCAGAAATCAAGCTCTTAGCCACCACCTTCCCTCACTCTGACCACCACTCCCCGCCCCGCCAGTACCCAGCTGAGCTCCACAGAGGCCTAATTTCCAATAAACTCAGCAAATATTGTCCCCTCAAGAGCTGGAAGAAGCCGAGAGGCTCAGCATGTATTATAACCGGGAGTTTATTTTCCTGTCCATGTGGTTTGTCCAATGTTGGGACAAATGAACTCTGCTTCCCCCTTGCAGTGCAGCTCAGAGGCGTTCAGGAGAAGTGGGCTCTGGACTCCCAGCTGCAGCCGCTCAGCCTGCGTGTGGGCAAGCTGGTGGAGAAGTTGGCTCCTCTCCTCCACGATTCCATCTTCTACCTCAACCTGAGTGACCCCGAGTACCTGAGACGTAAGAGCATGGGTGGGGTCCCATTTCTTCAGGAGCACACACAGCTCCTGGGGGCATCCACTGAAGACGCCTGGTGCAGCTTCAGTCAGTGTCAGGGAGGCTCTGGGAGGACCTGTAACCATCTGCCCTGGGGGGTGTTCCGTCATCCTTGACTTCAGCTTGAGAGGGCAGGTGGAAGGTAGGGAGCGACTCTCCCTCATTTTTTCAGCTCATGTCCAGGCTTGGGGGCAAAGGATCATCCCAGAACAGAGGAGAGGGAGGGTTGAGATCTAAGAGGTAATCTGACCCTTTGCACGGCAAACATTAACATCTTGCCAGTATCTTTCTTCTCGGCCTAGAATGCAGAGCCTCTGTCTCCTTGTCAGCCTGGAGTCATCCTACCAAGGGACCCCTCCCTATAAGCCCTGGCCTGAGTTGTTCCTGGGCGGGGGCGGTGGGGGGTATAAGCCAGCTCCTTGTGTGGTCCAGCCCTGCCTCCCAGGCTCCCTCTCCCAGGTCCAGGAGGGTAGGTGGGGAGATAACTGGCCCTCCCAAGCATCGGCCTGCTTCTCTGTATGTGGGGTGCTCCACCCTCTCCCCTGGAGGAGGAAATGGCAACACATCCCAGTATTCTTGCCCGAGAGATCCCATGGATGAGGAGCCTGGCGGGCTACAGTCCATAGGGTCTCAAAGAGTCGGACACAACTTAGCAACTGAGCATACACCCTCTCCCAGGCCTGGTCCCTAAGACCATCCCAGTCTGGCTCATCCTGAGGTTGGTTCTGTAAGAGCTCCATGTTCTAATAGAACCAAAGGAGGCAACTAACCCTACCTAGATATCTCAAGCTTCCATGGGGTGCAGTAGATTTACTCAGAGCCTGTCCCAACATGGTTCCTAGTGATTAAAAAAAAAATTCAGATAAAAAGATTTTGGAATATTTCAAATGCAGTGCTCAACCCTCAGGTAATGCTCAGAGCCCTGAAGGCACCCAAGTGCAGTCAGGGCTGCCAGGAGAGGGACAGCCAGTTCCTGGGCTCAGAACCACAGGAGCCTGGGGGGTGGTTAATCATGGAATGGCTCACTGCTCCTGTGTCTTCCCCCACTCCCGCCTCTCTACAGAGTTCCAGCTGACCATCGAACCTGGGTTTTGGAAGCTTCCACATGCCTGGACCCGCACCGAGTCCTCCATGGTCTACCCCACTTTTGAGCAGGAGGACTCCTTCTCAGAGGAGCTCAGTGACTTGTGCCTGGTGCAGCTGCTGGGAACCGGGTGGGTCCCCTGGACCTGCCTCACTTCCTGAGGACCCCAAAGTGCCTGCCTTCCGCCAGTCCTCTGGTCCCACTTGCTTCCCAAAGTCCCAGTGCTGTGCTGTGCCAAGTCACTTCAGTCATGTCCAACTCTTTGTGACCCTATGGACCATAGCCCACCAGGCTCCTCTGTCCATGGGATTCTCCAGGCAAGAACACTGGAGTGGATTGCCATGCCCTGCTCCAGGGGATTTTCCTGACCCAGGGATCAAACTTGCATCTCATGTTTTTGCATTAACAGGCGGGTTCTTTACCATTAGTGCCACCTGGGAAGCCCCCAAAACCCCAGGGGTTTGGGGCAAAACTAGGTGCCAGCTCCCCTGAGAGCTGTTCCTTGTCCCACCCTCATCTCTGAGTCAGCCCCCACCTCCATCCAAGGCTTCCAGACACCCATCTCCATGCCCTGCACCTCCCAACTGACTAGTCTCCCCATACCAGAGGGATCTTTCCAAAAAGCACATCTGATCACCCCACCCCAGTGTGAAGCTTCCTTGGTCTCAGGTAAAGCCTCAACTCCTCTGCCCTCCCCTGGTGGCTCAGATGGTAAAGAATCTGCCTGCAATGCAGGAGACCCAGGTTCACTCCCTAGGCTGGGAAGATCCCCTGGAGGAGGAAATGGCAACCCACTCCAGTATTCTTGCCTGGAGAATCCCACGGACAGAGGAGCCTGGTGGGCTACAGTCCATGGGGGTCACAGAGAATTGGACACGACTGAGCAACTAGCACTTCCTCTGCCCTCCCAGGTCCCCAGGGTCCTCTGGTCAAGCCCCTGGGGCCTCTTTTCAGACCCTCAGATGCACCTGTTCCCTCCCACTGCAGGCCTTTGCCCATGCCCAGAAGTCGCCTCTGTGGGATCTCTTCCCCTCCTCACTGCCTCACCCCAGCCCCTGTGCTTAAGTAACTGCTCACACGTTAGGCCAGCTCCAGCATCCTGCTTCCAGAATCTTCCCTGACCCCATAGCAGGAAGCTGACCTCCCACGGCAGACCAGTTCTCCTAGCCAGGTGCAGTTTACGCTTGTTTTATGGTTCTGCAGAACAAATGTGAACTGCATCCGGCTAACAGAACAGGTTCCAAAAAGCAGGACAGGGCTGTAAGTCCCAGAAAGAAGGACCCAGCCTTGTTGAGCTCACCATTTTGTCCTGCTGTGCAGAAGGCTTGGAGGAAACCCTCCAGGGCTAGCCCTAGGTGCAGGGACCCATGGAACCCATGAGCAGAAGAGGCAGCAGGTGCCTGGGCCCCTGCTGTCTCAGCATCCTTCAGAAAGGTGTTTGGGCCAGGACACGGTTGGGCTTGCAGAGTGGCTCTGCTACAATGAGGGACCTGCCCCTTCCCTTCTATGGCGCAGGCCTGGCACAGGGGATGTGGGGGACAGGCCGGTCCCAGAGATCTGCTGTTTAGGGCAATTCTGGGAAAGATGGTACTGGGGAGTCCCACGGAGAAATGGGATGTCACAGCCCCTGGTGGCTCCCCTCAACCCAGAACAGCTCCAGCGTCACCTCCCTGTGCCAGAGAGACTGATTCAGCTGGTCCAGAAAAGGACACGTGTTTTTATCTGGCTCAGCTGCGAGCCTGGACCCTGCTGGGGGCTGTAGTAACTAGAGGGGGAATCAGGACCTGGGAAGGCTCCAGACCCCCAGGCTTGATTCAGGACGCTCTTAACAGCCTGGAACCACTTCTCCCGCAGGACAAACAGCAGCCAGCCCTGCCGGCTCTCCAATTTCTGCAGGAGTCTCATGACCAGGCCCGGCTGCTCTGGCTACTGCCTGTCCCACCAGCTACTCTTCTTCCTCTCAGCCAGAATGGTAAGTGCCCGGCGTAGGCCCAGCCATAGCTGGAGAAGGGGAGAAAATGACCAGAAGGCGCTCTCGACAGTGTGGTTTTGCACATTCACGCCAAGAAAATAAGTGGGTTTTAAACCTGTGCTTCAGACCTCAGGAGTGGGAAATTGCATGCCACTCATCGGCCGTGAAATCCAACCAAACTGGTGGCGAGGTTGGGGGTGGTAGTGTTGAGGTTCTGTTGGACAAAGAGCTTTGCTTGCTGAACTGGATCACAGGGCATCAACGAACCAGAGAAGGGCTGGGAGAGGAGCGGCAGAAGTAACTCAGTAAACAACAGATGGAAAAGGTCTTAGAACAAAGTCAGTCACTAGCTGCTTCCAGAAAACCAGGCCAAGACCAAAAGAGACCCACCATCACCTCCCTGTGCCTAACACTCTTTCAACCCCAAGCACTCAGATTTTTTCTAAATACTCATTTTATTTTATTTTGGCCTCATCACATGACTTGCAGGATCTCAGTTCCCTGACCAGGGACTGAGCCAAGGTCACAGCAGTGAAATCACAGAATCCTAACCACTAGACTGCCAGGAAACTCTTGCTAAATACTCATTTTAAACATATATTTATTTATATACAAAGCAGAGCTTGCTATCTCTATTCAAAAATGTTACTCAATGCCCAGAAATTCTTAATCAAGAAAGGACTTGTTGATTTTAATAGATTTTTTAATTATTATTTATTTGCAAATTGTCACAGCCCAGTGTTTTTGTAAATACAATAAAAGCCAAATTACAAGGAAAAGTGTTGTGATTATTAGATTCAGCAGATAGAAAATTAGTCGGACATATTGCTATAGCAGTTTTTAAAGCCTGTTCTCATCACCTGTCCTTTTCTCCATGTGGTGAGACCAATCTGCAGTCCAGGCTCTTTTTTTTTTTTAATTGGAGGATAATTGCTTTACAATGTTGTGTTGGTTTCTGCTGTACAATAACATAAATATATATATATATGTCCCCTCCCTCTTGAGCCTTCCTCCCCTCCCCCATCCCACCCCTCTCGGTCATCACAAAGTACCAGACTGGGCTCCCTGTGGCATATATCAGCTTCCTACTAGCTATTTATTTTACACACGATAGCATATATATGTAAATGCTCCTTTCTCAGTTTGTCCCACCCTCTCCTTCCCCAGCTGAGTACACAAGTCCGTTCTCTATGTCTGCATCTCTATTCCTGCCCTGCGAACAGGTTGATCAGTGTTATTTTTCTAGATTCCATATGTATACATTAATATATGACATTTGTTTTTCTCTGACTTACTTCACTCTGTATAACAGGCTCTAGGTTCATCCACCTCACTACAACTGACTCACGTTCATTCCCTTTTTATGGCTGAGTAATATTCCATTGTATATTTTTACCACACCTTCTTCACCCATTCATCTGTCAATGGACGCCTAGGTTGCTTCCATATCCTGGCTATTGTAAATAGTGCTACAGTGAATGCTGGGACACATGTGCGTTTTTTGGATTGTGGGTTTCTCAGGGTGTATGACCAAGTAGCGGGATTGCTGGGCCATATGGTAGTTTTTTCCTTTGTGAAGCACTGTAGCTGCCTGCTACAGCGTGGTTAGGCTGGAATCAGCTTGCAGTGACAGCGGCTAACAGCTTTAGAGAGCCCCCTGGTGTCCGGCACTCCCACCCACGCCGGCGCCCCTCTGGTGCAGCACCCAGAGGCATCACTTTCTTCTCCCCATGAAGACCCTTGAGGCTCATGATAGGTTAACTTAGGTGGTAGAGGTCGCACAGTTCCTAAGTGGCTGAGCCAGGACTTGAACCCAGCTCTCTCCGTCCCCCAGTGACTAAGCCTCCCATGGCTGGGAGCACGGATGGGGAAGAAATTTGGGGAAAAAGGAGAAAGATCTGCTGTCAAAGGCTGCTGCGGCTGCTGCTAAGTCGCTTCAGTCGTGTCTGACTCTGTGCAACCCCATAGACGGCAGCTCACCAGGCTCCCTCATCTCTGGGATTCTCCAGGCAAGAACACTGGAGTGGGTTTCCATTTCCTTCTCCAATGCATGAAAGTGAAAAGTGAAAGTAAAGTCACTCAGTCGTATCCAACTCTTAGTGACCCCATGGACTGCAGCCCACCAGGCTCCTCCATCCATGAGGATTTTCCAGGCAAGAGTACTGGAGTGGGGTGCCATTGCCTTCTCCAGCTGTCAAGGCAGCCACTTGCAAAACCATTTCAGAATAGCAGGTGTTTCCCTGTAACAGAGAGTGCATCTGCCGCCCACTCTCTGACTTGTCTCTCTGTTTGTTCCCCCAGAGGGGGTGCACCAAAGGGCTGTTCCGCCAGAGCCAGCGCTACATGAACGTCTTCTGCGCCAACATGATGGACCTGAACCGGAGAGCCGATGCCATCGGATATGCCTACCCGACCCGGGATATCTTCATGGAAAACAGTGGGCCCCACATTCTACTCTAGGAACAGAGCTGCAGGGTGTCCCTGATTTCAGGCAAACACACACACACACAACACAGAGTAGGGCTGCCAGGCTTAGCAAATGAAAATACAGGATACGCGGGCAAATCTGAACTTCAGATAAACAATGAATGTATTCTTAGTATATCCCCAACATTGCATGGGCTATCCTTAACTTTTTTTTTAATTCATCATTTTTTTGAAACTCAAATTTAAGTGCACATTCTGTATTTTTTCTGCCACTGTTTTGACTGCTTCCTGCCCCCAAAAGCTGACCCAGTGGTGGAGCTCTGGACAGACTGACCAACTAGGTGACTGGCAAACAGACCCTTAAAGCCTGAGAGAGGAGACTGAAAGAGGAATACCTGGTGGCTGCTCCTTTGCTTGGGTGTCCAGGCCCCCGTACTGACCCTGACTCTTGAGCAGCCCTGACCGAGGCCCTAAGTGGAAGCAGGACTTGGGTCTAGGGGCCCCTGCTCACTAAGGCAGGCCCTCAGGGCTGCCTCCTTCCAGCCACTGTGGGGTTTGTTTGTTTTTGTTTTATGGCTGCACTGGGTCTTCATTGATTTTTTTTTTTTTTTTTTTTTTGGCAAGGGCTTTCTCTAATTGCAGTCAGCTAGGGATACTCTTCCGGAGAAGGCAATGGCAAGCCACTCCAGTACTCTTGCCTAGAAAATCCCATGGATGGAGGAGCCTGGTGGGCTGCAGTCCATGGGGTCGCTATGAGTCGGACACGACTGAGCGACTTCACTTTCACTTTTCACTTTCACACAATGGAGAAGGAAATGGCAACCCACTCCAGTGTTCTTGCCTGGAGAATCCCAGGGATGGCAGAGCCTGGTGGGCTGCCTGCCGTCTATGGGGTCGCACAGAGTCGGACACGACTGAAGTGACTTAGCAGCAGCAGCAGCAGCAGCAGGAATACTCTTCATTGCAGTTTGCAGGCTTCTTATTGCAGTGGCTTCTCTTGTTGCAGAGCACAAGCTCTAGGGATGAGCTTCAGTAGTTGCAGCTTGCAGGCCCTCAAGCTCAGGCTCAGCAGTTGTGGCACATGGGCTTGGTTGCTCTGAGGCACGTGGAATCTTCCTGGACCAGGGATCGAACTGGTGTCCCCTGCATTGGCAGGCGGACTCCAATCCACTGCACCACCAGGGAAGTCCCAGCCACGGTGTTGACTGCCCACCTCCTGGTGCTGCTTCTCTCTAGCAGATGGTACCATGGTGGCCTTGGGGAGGGGGAATAGGTGGGCCTGGGGGGCAGGCCTGCAGAGGGTCCCCTGTCTTTGCTTCCAGTCGTGTTCTGTGGGATGAGTGGCTTCTCCGACTTCTACAAGCTCCGGTGGCTGCAGGCCATTCTCAGCTGGCAGAAGCCGCAGGAAGGATGCTTTGGGGAGCCAGGTGAGCTGCACTTCCTCCCTGTCTGGGAGCAGGGGTGGGGCGGGGGGGTGCTGGGCTTCTAGGCCAGGTGGGGAAAGGATGCAGTGGTGTTAGGGATGTGGAGAGAGACGTGCACCATGCGTGTCCACACACACACGTGCACACAGATACACACAGGTGTTGGGGATGTGGCAGCAGATCAGTGCTTGCGGAAACTTCCGGTAGTGCCTCCAGATTCAGGAGACCTGTGTTGCTTGAGGTGTTGTGAAGAGGAGGGGGCTTAGCCAGTAGTTATTTCAGTGTTTATTTATTTAGCTGCACCTGGTCTTATTTGCCACACATGGGATCTTAAGTTGCAGTACCCAGGATCTTTTTTTTAAGTTGTGGCAGATGGGACCTAGTCCCCTGACCAGGGATGGAACCCAGGCCCCCTGCATTGGGAGCTCGGAGTCTTAGCCACTGGACCACCAGGAAAGTCCTAGCCAGCAACGTTTAAAAATCCATTGACTCGTTGTACACCAGAAACTAACACAACATTGGAAAGCAATTATACCCCAATTGAAAAAAAGAAAAACAGAAATACAAAAAAAAAAATCCATCTTGAGAAATTCACCTTCTACTCTTCTCCCAGCTGCTGAAGATGAAGAATTACCTAAAGCCATTCAGTACCAACAGCATTTTTTGAGAAGAGTGAAGAGGCGAGAGAAACAGTTTGCAGGTAATGAAAACACCCAAGGGACCTTCTTGTCAAGAGGCCCTAGGAAAGATACACACAGCTCACACTCCAGGAAAACAGGCCCCCAGCACCACCGAGGGGCCGGACTGGAGGGTCTTTGTGTTTAGGAGCTGAAGGGAAGGGTAGGAATCAATGATGCCCTCCTCTTTGAAAGTGGGGAGTCCAGAGATGCTGTCTCCAGTGATGGGAATGTAAAAGAGATGTTTAAGTGTATTTTACACTGAACATCACAGAGGTAACCCCTCTTGGTCAAAGTCTAATCAGGAAAACAGAACCTGAATTGGGAACTTCAGCAGAGGGAATTGAATACAGGAAACTCATCTCAGAGGTGCTGCAAGAGCTGAAAACAGAAAAAGTAAGAGAACACAGAGGTTAGCCACTGCAGGACGCCCCCGTCCTCCCTGGATGCAGAGCTGGAGGGACCGTGGGAGGAGCAAAGCCTGTGGAGGCTGGATGCAGAGGAGATGGGGCGGGGGGCAGGGGGAGAGACACCTGGCTTCTCCCCTCATCCCACCTGTGCCTGCCTGTGGTGGGCAAGGCAGTCTGGTAAACGTATTGAATAGTTTGGAGGGGTTGGTGCACTGGGATTTGGAGCAAAGAAGGGCGTAAGGGGGATCTTTGACCCAGTGGACAGGTGACAAGCACAGTTCTGGTGGCCACGTGTCCTGGTGTTCCCAGTTTACACCTGCCATCCTGGAGCCCTTTTATTTATTTTTTGGCTGTGCCACATGGCTTATGGGATCTTAGTTTCCTGACCAGGGATCTAACCAGGGTTCCTATCATTGAAAGCCTAGAGTCCTAACCACTGGACCTCCAGAGAATTTCCCTGGAGCCATTATGAACAGTGCCCCCTTCCCTGCCAAATGTGTCCTAGTTGAGATGAGTTCGCTATGTAGTCAGTCCATCAATGTAGAGAAAGAGAGAACACGCTATGACTATTAATGCATTCCAGGTGGTGCTAGTGGTAAAGAACCTGCCTGCCAATTCAGGAGACAGAAGAGATGCACGTTCGATCCCTGGGTTGGGAAGATCCCTGAATGAGGGCATGACAAGCCACTCTAGTGTGCTTGCCTGGAGAATCCCATGGACAGAGGAGCCTTGTGGACTACAGCCCATAGGCTTGCAAGAGTCGGACATGACTGAAGCCACTTAGCACAAAAAAAGATTTCTTTTATAATTATTAATAAAAATTAAAATAATTACAAGGCAAGAGCAGGAAGGGAGGTGAGCTGGCCAGCACAGAGATGTCCAGCACACACTGGGGAATGATTCCAACAACTAAACGTCTCACCAGGAACCCCACCACGGCTTCATCATCTACCTGCAAGTGACAAGAGAGGAGAGTGACGACGGGTTTGTTTTGTAGCTGCCACCAAAGGCTGGGCAGGGAGAAGGGGGAGGGGGAAGAGTTCTCAGGAGACCTCCAGGGCCCCCTGCCTTGGCAAGGTCTGCCTGACCCAGGGGCTGGGGCTGCCTGTAGCCAGCGGTAGAAGACCCACTGTGCACTTCTGGAGAGCTGGTTGCTCCCTCGAGACTGACAGCTAGACACTAGGACCGCCCTGAGGGCTGGAGAGGGAGCTGCAGAAATCCTACAGCCTGAGGTCCTTCCTGGGGCCCCTGAAGGTTGACCAGCAGCCCAGGAAGCTGGGAGAGGCGTGTTCCTTCTTTCATTTATGACATGCACACCTGTTGACTAAGGGCACCAGATTTGAAGTCAGACTGTGGGTTCAAATCAGCTTCTGCCTTTCTTTGCTGTAGGAGTTGCTCAATCTCTCTGAGCCTCAGTTTCCTCATCTGTAAAATGGGAACCAAGCAGTGCCTCATTCATAGGGGACTTGGGGGGTCAATTTCAGATCATCATGCAACGTGCTTCCCACGACATTTGTCCTATGAAGGTCGTCAGTAAGCATGGATTGCCAGGCTTAGTAATTAGGCTCCCTGAAGTCTGCATCCTCTCTCCCTCAGAGGGGCCTTCCCTTCTCCAGAGGAAAGTAAAGTCATGGCTGCCTTCAACCTGCTCAGAGACTAAAGGTGGACAGCTCATTTTGAGCTCAGAGGACTCATAATAAGAGGCCATTATAAATAATGTCAAAGGAGCTCCTGGCCCAGGTTGCTGTTTGGACAAACATGGGAATGGGTAGGCCCCAGGCAGGACTGAGGGAGGCTGTCAAGTAGAAGAAATGAGCTATAGTCTCCAGGGTTGAGATTTCAGCTCTGCTCCCAGACTCTCTGTTTCCGCATCTGTGAAATGGAGCCATAGGGTGCTGTTCTAGAAGGTCTCATGCAGGTCCTGAGCATAGGGGAAGGTGGAAAGAACTGGACCAGGATGTGGCCTCCAGGAAGGGGCTCTGGAGCGTGAATCACAACATAGAGTCACCCCTGTCCATGTAAGGAAGTCTTTCAGATAAGACATAACCTCCCAGATGAGGTTCCAACTGGCTGAAGACATTTCTTCCCAGAGGGGAGACTTTAGCAGCCAACATTTATGGAGATTGGCAGGTGGGTGCCCAGCCCTGCAAGGGGGATCTGGGGACACCAGGCTGGCCAGCAGAATATCTGAGAAGTTCTCACAGTGGAGCAGTGGCTGCCTGCTGCGTCCCCCTCCCAGGACTCACAACAGGACCTCTGTCTGTCTCCCCAGACGGCTGCTCCTCCCACAACACAGCCATGGCTGTTGCAGCCCTGGGTGGCTTCCTCTACATCCTGGCGGAATACCCCCCAGCAGAGGGAAAGCTGCGGCCACCCACAATGACACCACCCAACGGCCACTGACACAGTTCCACGCCTGCCACCACCAGGAAGATGAAGCCCAGACCTTTAGTCCATCATATTCTTAAGTCCTGGGGTGCAGGTCGCATCCTGAGGTGGAAGCAGCTGAAGCAAAGAACCCAGGGTCATCACTGTCCCCCTCACCCCCGGGGATCTGGGCCAGGGAGGTGGGGCCGGGATGGACCCAGGTGTGGGAGCAGATGAATAAACGTAGAGTGCAGCTGAGTGGGGTGTTGGGTCTTGGTTCTCAGCCTTTCAGACTTCTAGGGCTCCAATTCGGACACAACTGAAGTGACTAGCACACACGCGCATTACACTTATAACAACTTGGCAATGGAATGACAAACACCTAAGTGGGGAGAAAAGTAAAAGTCAGAAACTTGCCAAAGACTGCCTGCCACCTGCAACTCCTGGTTGATTGAGAACAGAGGATTTCCGGGAAGTTGACAGCAGACCAACTTGTTTGCTGATGAGTTTTTGGCACCTGAACACTTGTGCTGGCTCCTGTGTGGCTTGTGCATTACAGAGGCACCAAAAGGCCACCTTAACCCAGGACGCTGCCTTTGGCTAGCTATATAGGACATTATGTGACCTGTGGATTAGTTAATAGAATTCTATCGGTGTGAACCATCCTAATATTACTTGACCCGTGCTTATGTAAGAAAATCCTCACAGAGGCTACATAAAGTGTTAAGATGCGGTACATAAAAGTGTCTAGGTGATGCTTCATGATGTCCACAGCTTGGCTGAAATGGTTCCAAAAATGTGTATTATGAATGAAGCGCAAACATTAACAATTGGTAAAGACAAGTAAAAAGTACACAGAGGTTCTTTATGCTGCTGCTGCTGCTAAGTTGCTTCAGTCGTGTCCAACTCTGTGAGACCCCATAGACGACAGCCCACCAGGCTCCCCCGTCCCTGGGATTCTCCAGGCAAGAACACTGGAGTGGGTTGCCATTTCTTTCTCCAATGTATGAAAGTGAAAAGTGAGAGTGAAGTCGCTCAGTTGTGCCGGACTCTTAGTGACCCCAGGGGCTGCAGCCCACCAGGCTCCTCGGTCCATGGGATTTTTCCAGGCAAAAGAGGTTCTTTATACTATTTTCTCAACTTTCCCGTAGACTTCAATATTCAGTTCAGTTCAGTCGCTCAGTTGTCTCCGACTCTTTGCGACCCCATGAATCGCAGCACGTCAGGCCTCCCTGCCCATCACCAACTCCCGGAGTTCACCCAGACTCACGTCCATCGAGTCAGTGATGCCATCCAGCCATCTCATCCTCTGTCATCCCCTTCTCCTCCTGCCCCCAATCCCTCCCAGCATCAGAGTCTTTTCCAATGAGTCAACTCTTCGAATGAGGTGGCCTAAGTACTGGAGTTTCAGCTTTAGCATCATTCCTTCCAAAGAAATCCCAGGGCTGATCTCCTTCAGAATGGACAGGTTGGATCTCCTTGCAGTCCAAGGGACTCTCAAGAGTCTTCTCCAACACCACAGTTCAAAAGCATCAATTCATCGGCGCTCAGCCTTCTTCACAGTCCAACTCTCACATCCATACATGACCACAGGAAAAACCATAGCCTTGACTAGACTTTACTTGACTAGACTTTGTTGGCAAAGTAATGTCTCTGCTTTTGAATATGCTATCTAGGTTGGACATAACTTTCCTTCAACAACTTAAAGCGTTCCCGCCATTCCAGAACCCCGCCCCCTCTAAAGAAAATTAACACAGCAAGTTATCAGGACGATATCTCGCGATATCCGAAGAAGTACAAATGCTTCAGAGCTAAGAGCTGCCACCCGTGCGTGGTCCTGGGTCACGTGGGGTAGGCTCACGTGACCGGAGGTCCGAATCCAACATGGCGTCCTCCATGGGTCGCTTCCTTCTCTTCTTCATTGCGCTGCGCGGCTTCCTACTGGAGGCATCCGGCGATTTCGGCTCGGGGTGAGTACAGCTCTCGCGGGGGCAAGTCCGGTTGTTGGCGGGGGCGGTCCCGCACCCCGGGGCACAGCACTCCGAACTCTTGTCTGCCCCCCCCAATCCCCGCAGGGCCTCCCGCGACGACGACGTGCTCCTGCCCTACTCCCGCGCGCGCGCGCGCCTCGCCCGGGACTGCACAAGAGTGCACGCCGGCCGCCTGGAGCACGAGAGCTGGCCGCCGGCAGCCCAGACCGCCGGCGCCCACCGCCCCTCCGTGCGCACCTTCGTCTCGTACTTCGCAGACCGCGCGGTGCCCGGTCACCTGACGCGAGCGCCCGAGCCCCTGCGCACCTTCTCTGTCTTGGAACCCGGCGGACCCGGCGGCTGCGCGTCGAAGCGCCGCGCCACTGTGGAGGAGACGGCGCGGCCGTCCGGCTGCACCGTCGCCCAGAACGGCGGCTTTTTCCGCATGGAGACGGGCGAGTGCCTGGGCAACGTGGTGAGCGGCGGGCGGCGGGTGAGCAGCGCCGGGGGGCTGCAGAACGCGCAGTTCGGGATCCGCCGCGACGGGACTCTGGTCACCGGGTGAGGAGGCAGGGTGTCCGGTAACTGTTTAGGGCAGAGGGCCTGAGAGTCGAGATGTAGCCGTGCCGCTGTGTTCAAGTCGCCTAACCACGCTGAGCCTCCGTTTCCGCATCTCCAGGAAGGGGAAGGTAGTACCTTCCATGTAGAGTTTATTCGTCTTCCAGTTTGGTATGCTGCTTGCTTTGTGTCGGTCTGTGTGCTGTGCACCGGGGGTATGGCTGTGAACAAGCAAACAGTCTTTGCCTTCAAAAAAGGACACACATAGCACCCATTACTAGTGAAAAATTAAACAAAATCCAGAGAAATAATTAAGTTAATTTAAATTGTATATAAGCAGTGAAGCAATGAACAGGATGAACTGACTGTAAATAGAGAGTTGAGTTTAGGGAAGGTAATCAGGAAAGACTGGTGTGAGAAGGTGACCTTAAACACATGAGAAAATTAATGTGAAATTTAATCACAGGTCAACCAGGGTCAAAACTGGAGGAAGAGCATTGCTGTCAGAAGGGACAGCAGGTGCTAAGGCTCAGAGGTGAAGAGGGGCTTGGTGTGTGAGGGACGGAAGGAAGGAGGAAAGTATCAGAGGAGGTCACTTAAGAGCTTGCTCTGACCCTGCTGGACACTAAACAGGTTGAGCCATAGTGGAAGCAAGGAGGCCAGTTAACAGGCTGTTGCAGGCATCAGATGGTAATTTGGCTGGGGTGACAGCCTGAGAGATTGAGAGCTATAGGTGGACTTGAGATCTATTGGGGTTGGTTGTTTCTGTTAAGTGAAGTGTAGACTGGGATATGTGGACTGTTTGCTTCTAGGACCAGGCAGGTTCCTGGGCATCAGGAGGAATCCAGTAGCCAGGCAGCGGGTGGGGATGGGGAGCCCCACTACACACAGTTTGCCGCTGCTGTTGACTGAATCTCACTGCTTCCGTGTGGCCAGATACCTGTCTGAAGAGGAGGTGCTGGACACTGAGAATCCGTTTGTGCAGCTGCTGAGTGGGGTCGTGTGGCTGATTCGCAATGGCAGCATCTACATCAATGAGAGTCAGGCGGCTGAGTGTGAGGAGACCCAGGAGACAGGTGGGAAGGGGACACTGAGTATCATAAGATGTGGGTGATGAGTGGGGGTGTTGGCAATAAGTCTTTTGAAAACCAGGGTGGTAGGGGAAGTCTTTCCACAAGTACCATTCTAGGTATTGGGAATCAGTGGGGAATCCCTGCTTCATGAAATGTATAGAAAGGAAATAGATATGTAATATACTAAAAAGAAGTGGTTAGTGTTAAGACAGAAGAAGTTGGAGGAACGGAGCTATGAACCAGGCAGTAGAGGAGTGTTCCTAAAATGTCTGTGGACCAGCAGCATCAGCGTCACCCAGGATCTTGGTATAAACACCGAACTTCAGTCCCTCCCCCTCTGCCTTGAAGCTACAGAATCAGAATCCCTGGGGTGAGGCCCAAGAGTGTGTGTTCTAAGGAGCTCCCTGGGTGATTCTGGTTGACATTGGATTTTGAGAACCACTGAGATGTGAAATACTGGGGCAAAGAAGGTCTGCCGTGGCCTAGGTGTTTAAACGGGCTGTTTTAGATTGTACGGTCAGGGAAGACCTCATGGAGGAGGAGATGTAGCTCAGAAGGAGTAAGCCATGGGAAGAGCTGGGGAGAAGCCCAGTCCGGCCAGAAGAAACAGAAGGTGTCTGCGTGGAATTGTGGGGAGACTGCCAGGAGATGGGGTAGAGTAAGCAGTGCAGGGAAGTCATGCCAGGCACCCGTAAGGCATTTGGAGTTTGGACTTGGGACAGTGGAGGCCATTGGAGTGTTTTCACCTGGAGGTTGATCTTGCTTGATTTACACTGAACAACAGCCCTTTGCCTGCTCTGTGGAGATAGACTGGGGCAGGGCTCGGGGGCAGGCAGATAGCTGGGTGCACAGACCTAGAGGTGCAGAGTGGTGTCAGACTGGCAGGAAGTGGCAGGCAGAGCCCAGAAGGCCTCCCGAAGGGCCAGGCGATCAGCCAGGCTGCCTCTCCTTCAGGTTCCTTCAACAGGTTTGTGAACGTGATCTCAGCCAGGACAGCCGTGGGCCACGACCGGAAGGGGCAGCTGGTGCTCTTGCATGTGGATGGGCAGACGGAGCAGCGGGGGTGAGTCCTGCTCTGAGGAGCTTCAGCCCACCATCAGCTGCCTTTCTGACCCTCAGGTGATCCCTGGGGATCTTCACACTCACCCGTCCCGTCTTCCCACCGGCAGAGGGTCCCTAGGTCTGTCCCACTTCCACGAACTCATCACCTTCCACACATTTGCTCTCAGTCTCCTTGACTTAGAGCCTCGTCTCTCCTGAGCTCTGGTTGGGGTGAAAGGAAATTATCACAAAGTGTCTATTCACAAATCCAGGAGTAGACCTCAGTTCCCATTCTAGCTCTGCCACGCGCTGGCTCTGTGGCCGTGGACAAGTTACTTGGCCCCTCTGAGCTCATTTCCCCCTGTGTAAAGTGAGTGTGCTCTGCTGTTGCCGTGTAACAGATTAGCACAGGCAGCACTGATTTGTTAGTTTGGGGTTCTGTAGGTCGGGAGTCAGCGGAGAGTAGCGGTGCTCAGCTAGGTTCTCTTGTTCAGGGTGTCCCACAGACAGCATCCAGTTCTTGGCCAGATAGGGGGCTTATCTGGAGCTTCTGGGAAAGAATTGTCTTGGCAGCTCACTCAGGTTGTTGGCAGAATGCAGTCCTTGGAGTTGTAGGACTGAGGTCTCTGCGTCATTGCTGTCTGGGGGCCTTTGCATTCATGAGGCCGCCCATGTTCCTTGTCATGTGTATACCCTCCTGTTGTATATCTTCAGGGTCCAGAGCTGTGTCAAATCCATCTAACCCCCTCGTATTTCCAGTCTCCCTCACTTCGTCTTTTGCCTTAGCCTGAGAAAGCTCCTGTGATTCCGTTGGGACCACCCCAGATCATCCAGGACAGGGTCCCCATGTGTGGACGGTTGTGCTGTGTATCCTAACACGATCATGAGGGTGATGCCTGGTTACAGTCGTAGCTTCCAGGGATTTGGACAGGACACTTTGAGCGGGGGGAGCACTGAGAAATTTGCCTGCCGTAGCGGGTGTGCGATACTGTCCACTGTGGAAAGTAATGCACTAACCCGGAAGCAGATGCCGCAAGGTCAGCAGCGCTCATCTTGTGCCACAGCATTAACCTGTGGGAGATGGCGGAGTTCCTGCTGAAACAGGACGTGGTCAACGCCATCAACCTGGATGGAGGAGGCTCCGCCACCTTCGTGCTCAATGGCACCTTGGCCAGTTACCCTTCTGATCACTGGTAAGCCCACCAGAGCCCCCTTGCTGAGGTCCAAGGCCAGGCCTGTCCCCGGCTGTCTCATTTAACAGATACTGAGCGCCTGTCATTTGCCAGGCTCTGGGGGTTCAGTAGAGAAGCAAGAGAGGCCGAGATGCCAGCTTCCCGCTGCTTACACAGAGTGGCATACATAATGTACCAGCACTGCCCAGGGCCAATGGAAGGGGCGGGTGATGATCAGGAAAGACCTGAGGATAGAGAAGCATGAGCTGAGAGCTGGAGGGTGCAGAGGTGACTGGGCCCAGAACAGCGTGTACAAAGGCCCTGGGGTGGGAAGCACCTATAAAAGGCTGGAGAAGAGATGAAGCGGGGAAGCCCTCAGGCTCTGCAGTGGGTGATCAGAGGCGTGGCCAGCACCTCAGCCTCTCTTCACACTCCTGTCCCCCAGTGGGTGATCTGAGGCATGGCCAGCACCTCAGCCTCTCTTCACACTCCTGTCCCCCAGTGGGTGATCTGAGGCGTGGCCAGCACCTCAGCCTCTCGTCACACTCCTGTCCCCCAGTGGGTGATCTGAGGCGTGGCCAGCACCTCAGCCTCTCTTCACACTCCTGTCCCCCAGTGGGTGATCTGAGGTGTGGCCAGCACCTCAGCCTCTCTTCACACCCCTGTCCTCCTGCAGCCAGGACAACATGTGGCGCTGTCCCCGCCGCGTGTCCACCGTGGTGTGTGTGCATGAGCCCCGCTGCCAGCCACCAGACTGCAGCGGCCACGGGACCTGTATGGAGGGGCGCTGCCAGTGCACGGGGCGCTTCTGGCAGGGTGCTGCCTGTGATGAGCTGGACTGTGGCCCCGCCAACTGTAGCCAGCACGGGCTCTGCACGGAGAGTGAGTGGTGGCTCTGCGGGAAGCAGCTCCAGCCCGGGTGCCCCGCTCTCACGGCCCCAGCCCGGCCCGGCCCTCACCTGGCTTTCTCGGTCTTGTCTTGGCAGCTGGCTGCCGCTGCGAAGCTGGATGGACAGGGTCCAACTGCAGTGAAGGTAAGCGCCCCCAGGCCAGCCTCCCCCCTGGCACCCCTTGGGGCTCTCGGGCAGGGGTGATGCTGGGACCCGCAAGCCTCAGCTGCCTTTATCCCCGCCTCCTGGTCCGCTAGTCTCTTCGCTCTTGTCTCACCTTTTGCCCCATGTGTAAATCACCATGTCAGTGTCCTGCGGCTGCTGCAGCAAGAGTCCACTAACGGGATGGACACAGTCCTTTATTCTCCCACAGTTCTGGAGGCCAGCACTCCATAATCAAGGGCTCAGCAGGGCCGCGCTGGCTCTGAAAGGTCTAGGGGAGGGTCCTTCCTGCCTCTTCCAGCTCCTGGTGGCCCCAGCGTTCCTTGGCTTGTGGCTGCCTCAGCCCAGTCTCTGCCCCTGACTTCACAGGCACAGCCTCCTCCCTTGTCCAGGTCCAGTCTCCCTCTCCGTTATCTTACATGGACCCCAGGCCCCTGGGATTTGAGTCCGTGTTAAATGCAGGAGGCTCCCCATTTTGAGATCCTTAATTGCATGTGCAGAGACAGTATTTCCAAATAAACTCACACTCACAGGTTCTGGAATTTGAAGCTGTCTCTGGGAGGACACAGTTCAGCTGTGACCTACAGGACTGCTGTCACCCGTGGCTTAAATCCTTAGCAGCTTTCTTTGGCACTGAGTGGAGAGTCTGCACTCCACAGCATGGCCTGCCAGGCCCCGGGTGCTCTGGCCACATCCCCCTCCCTGCCCCAGATCAGGCCCTCTGCGGCCCCTCCAGCCCGCCGCCTCAGTGCTCCGCTACTGCCTCACTCAGCCCCCTCCCTCCAGTGCACGTGTCCCCACTCGTCCTGGGATGCATGCCTTCTGGCTCACTGGCTGCCTAGACCAGAAGCTGTTGCCCAAACAGAGCAGGGCTCCACGAGGGCGTGGCCTCAGGCCTGCCACATGGCATGTTCTCCAGAACTGCCTTTTGGGAGAACACGTGAAGCAACAGGGCCCCTTGGGGTGATGAAGATGCGTTTGCAATCCCCTGGGCCCTGGGATGGGAGGGCAGGGCCAGGTTTGGCAGAGACCCCTCCCTTCCCCCACCGCAGCTTGCACCAGTGGCTTCTTCGGGGAAGACTGCGCCCAGAAGTGTCAGTGTCATAATGGAGCCACCTGTGACCCCGTGCAGGGGACCTGCGCCTGTCCCCCTGGCTTCACTGGAGACACCTGTGTGCAGGGTAAGCGGGAATGTCCCCTGAGTCAGCCAGGAGGGAACCCCACCCAAGGGGTGCTCCTGCGTCAGCCCGGCTCTGCCCACACCCGGGTGCATCCTGGCAGTGCAGAGAGAGGCCTGGCCACCGGGCCCCACCGCTGTCCTCCTGGCTCCTCCCCGCAGAGTGTCCGCTCGGTTGGTACGGGCCAGGCTGCCAGAGCCCTTGCAAGTGTGAGCACCAATGTCCTTGCGACCCCCAGACCGGCAACTGCAGTGTCAACTGGTCACCCACCCTGAGCAGCCTCTTCTCCCGAGGTACGGCCCCTCCCAGGGCCCCCCCTGGGAGCAGGAGCGGGCAGACCCCTCTTCTCCCAGCCTTCAGCCTCTCCCTGACCTCTTGCAGTGAAGGAGTGTTTCCCACCTCCCGAGGTCACTGTGCAGGCAGAAGAACTCTCCCTTCTCACCAGGTAGGTGCTTCGGTGGGACCTGGGGCAGGGGCGAGAAGAAGTCCCCCCACCTCTCCACCTTTGAGGTGTGGCCTCTGCTCAGGGCCCAGGCAGGGCTAGGAGGTGGCTGCTAGGCACCCAGGTGACGGTTCTTCGGCGTAAGCTCAGGGAGAGTCCCAGCTGATGCAGCCACCTGAGCCCTCCGGGGAGACGCTGAGCAGGACCCTGGCCACCCCCACAGTGGAGTCTAGGGGGCTGGGTGTGGGCTTGTTTTCTCAGCTTTCAGTTCAGAAGCTGTGAGCATTTCACGTCATTTCTGTCGCACCTGGGGATGTTCACACCTCATGTGGGGTCTTTATTTTCTAGCACAGGTCTCTAACTTGACGTCCAGGTAGGGGGTGTGTATTAGAAGACAGAGCTGGGCTCAAGAACCGATGCTGTGGGTCTGGGAGCCCCCTTTGGAGAACCTCTGTTCATGGTTGTCCCTCCCATAGCCCAGGGCAGTGCCTGGCCCGCCCCCTCGAGGTGGAAGCCAGGTGTGAATGAAAAACCCCTTGGCCTTGGCCTTGGCCTGGAGGCAGCGCCTGGGAGCTCATCACAAAACGCAGATCCCAGGTCCTTCCTGGGGATCCTGACCTGGTGCTTGGGTGAGGGCTGGGAGGAAAACCCTGGAGGTGTGCTGGGAAACGCACTGGCAAGGACGGGGGCGCCCAGGAGCCCTGCACCCCAGGCTCGGGTCTCAGGCATGAGACCACGGGGTCCCACAGCAAAGGGTGGGGAGCTGTGGGTGGCTAAGAGACAGGCTGCAGGCCCCGCCCCGGGCAGTCAGCTTACATCTGCTGCTGCGTGAGGATTTCAGACCAAGAGTCACAAGAAGGAAGAAGGATCACTGAAGGACCGCCCCCTGCTTCCCTTTGCCCCGCCCCCCACCAGCTCCCTGCCTGGGAAGAAGGGGTGCGGGTCCCCGCTGCTCTGTCTGCTTTGAGGATTCTGGAGAGAGCCCAGCTTCTGTTGCCAACATTCTCGGGAACCCAAGATGCGAACCGCTGCGTCTTGGGGCGGATTAGGTCCCCAGCTGTGTGTTCTGTGCCCTGTATAATGTAACATTTGTTAGTAGCATCTGAAACTCAGGGAGGTGCACATCAAAATCTTTGTTTTTCCCTATTTCTCTTGAAACACCAGGCAAGCTGGGAGCCTGATATCAGGCAAGGTTTGTCCCACATAATAACTCCGCGCTGCTTCCGAATGTGTGTGTACACTCCTCACCCCCGCAGGCCCATTTGCTTCCCCCTGTGTGGTCCCTGGAGGCACCTGATCTGTGCTCCTGTTCTGGGAGGAAGAGTAAAGTGGGAGGGGGAGCCCCTCCAGCGCTGCCCCAGCCCGAACCGCATCCAGCACCCCTGTTCCGGGTTCTCTCCCACCCGCAGGACCACCTGGCTGGCCATCACCTTGGCCCTGGCGTTCCTCCTGCTGATCAGCACAGCGGCAAATGTGTCCTTGTTCCTGGGGTCGAGGGCCGCACGGAGGCGGCACCTGGACGGGGCCTACGTCTACCACCCGCTGCAGGAGGTGAACGGGGAGCACCCGGCCGCCGAGAAGGAGCAGCTGGGTGACTCCTGTAACCCCTTCAAGGACTAAGTCTCCTGCTGCCGGTTGTGTCCTATTCCCGAGGCTCATTTCCAGGAGCTCTGGCTTCTGCAAGAGGAAGTCCCAAGGCCACCGACCCATCTGGGTAGTCGCGACCTGGGTGCCAAGCCAGGTTTCCGACAGCAACGTGCCTCAGCCCCGCGCCTGGCCGCCTGCCGTGGCACATGCAATCCAGCGCTCCCGGAGGGCCTGCCTCCGTCCCCGCCTGCCTGTGTCTGCTGCTCGCAGGGCCTGCCCCCCCAGGGCCTGCCCGCTGCTGCCAAAGAGCCTCCGCCTCCCGGGGCCGGAGCCGCTGTGAACGGAACTCGTGATGACCATGCCGCAGCCAAGTGGGAGGGTCCAGCTGTTCCCCTCGGACGGGGGTGGACTCAAGAGACGACAGCCACATCATGGGACCCTTTTTTAACAGACCTCATCATCAAACTTGCCCACTGGAATGGTGTTTCCTGTCGCAGGAAGCTCCTTAGAAGGGAGGAAGGATGAAATCATGTTTACAGGCTCTCTCTTTTGCCCTGCCACTGAGAGGGTTTTTCTACCACTTGAATAAATTGATAAAATAAATTGATATAATAAAAGAACCTTGTCTGAATTAGCAGTCATGGACTTGAGGGGCCCCTAGGCCTTAACACGTAGGGGACTGCTTAACCAGAGTCAGAGTCGGGATGTGCCCGTGGCACGTCCAGCTCCCTGATTGACTTTGTTTAATCCAGAGGTTTCCCAGGTGGTGCTAGTGGTAAAGAACCCACCTGTCAATGCAGGAGACAGATGCGGGTTCTGTCCCTGGGTCAGGAAGATCCCCTGGAGGAGGGCATGGCGACCCACTCCAGTATTCTTGCCTGGAGAATCCCATGGACGGAGGAGCCTGGTGGGCTACAGTCCATAGGGCTGTAGAATCAGACACGACTGACGCAACTTAGCACGCACACACAGGGGTTCTCACTTTCAAGTGTACTTGAATCACCAGGTGGCTCAGCTGGTACAGAACCTGCCTGCAGTGCGGGAGACCTGGGTTCCATCCCTGGGTTGGGAAGATGCCCTGGAGAAGGAAACAGCTACCCACTCCACTATTCTGGCCTGGAGAGTTCCAAAGGAGTTGCAAAGAGTCAGACATGACTGAGCGACTTTCACTGAATCACCTGGAGAGCTTGTTAAACATGTAGACTCTGGCCTGGAGCGGACTCCAGACTACAGGTCTCCCCAAGCTCCCAGGTGATGGCTGTGAGCATCTGGACAGCACTCTGAGTTTGCACTGTTTTAGTAAAATTGAGTTACCAACAGTTACAAGTCAAGAGATAACAACTCCAGATTTCTGGTTTTTCTTTGAAAGGAGTGAGAGAAGGACTTGCAGTGGTTAAGAATCCACCTTGCAATGCAGGGGACACAGGCTCAGTCCCCAGTCAGGGAACTAAGACCCCACAAGTCAAGGACCAACTAAGCCCACAAGGAACAACTACCGAGCCCACACACCACGACGAAAATCCCTCCTGACGGAATGAAGTTTCCCCTGTGCCGCAACTAAGACCACATGCAGCCAAATAAGCAAGTAAGTAAATATTTTTTAAAACGCTTGACGTCCCAGCATCAGAGGACGCCCTTGGAGGTGATGAGATAAGTTGTCCAAGCCAAGAGTGGCCGGTCCCCATCTGTGTCCTCTCCAGCTCATCGCAGCCCCAGCGGTTGGCTTCCCTTGACTGTGACCTGTATCCTTGTGAGATTAGAGCTTGTAACTTGTGGCCTCAAAGGGTCTTTAGGAAGTGCCTGGCGACACCCTGCCTCGTAAAACACCCCACTGTGTGCTTGGCAGCTTTATGCGGAGGGTACCTGGAGGGAGGTGCTGCTGCTTCCAGCAGGTTCTCAAGCAGATCCAGGCACATGGTGGATTGAATGTTTGCATCCCCCGAAGTTTGTATGTTGAGACCCTGACCTGCAGTGCAATGGTGTTAGGAGGTGGGGCGTCTGGTTTCATTAAATGAGGTTTAGATGAGGTCGTGAGGGTGGTGACCTTATAAGAAGAGATGAGAGCACCCTCTGCAATGCGACACACACAAGAACAAGGCCACGCGAGCTCACGGTAGAGGGCGGCCATCGACAAGCCAGGCAGCGGGCCCTCACCAAATGTGCTGTCATTTCAGTCATGTCCAACTCTTTGCAACCATATGGACTGTAGCCCTCCATGTTCCTCTGTCCATGGGATTCTCCAGGCAAGGATACTGGAGTGGGTTGCCATGCCCTCCTCCAGGGGATCTTCCCAGGGATCAAACTTGTGTCTCATGTCTCCTGCATTGGCAGGTGGGTTCTTTACCACCTAGGAAGCCCCATCAACTGTAGTGGCATTTACTGCTGCATAACAAACCAGCCCCAAACTGGTGGCTTAAAATAACCACCAGTCACTGCTTCTCAGGAAAAATAGTAGTTTTTCATGCTTCTAGGGTCACCTGGGTGATTCTCTTGACTTGGACTAGAATCAGTGAGTCCAGCTGGGCTCACTCAGGTCTCTGCCATCTGATAATGGGCCAGTGGGGGCCTGGTCTGGAGTGACCACAGCTGCAGATGTAGCTCTGATACCTCATCCTCCAGGATCAGGTTCAGACTTGGGGTCAAGGCGGAGACAGGGATCCAGGCAGAGATGTGAAGCTGCTTCTTGAAGCTTCACCCCTTGATGAAAAGCTGCAAAGGGACATGAATGCGGAAAACTGAGCCCATCGCTGCAGCCGAGTTGCTGTAATATGGGTCTAGTTTCATTTTGTTGTTGTTGTTGTTGTTCTGTTTTGTTTTGGGACCATGCTGGGTAGCTTGCAAGGTCTTAGTTCACCAGTCAGGGATCGAACTCTGGGCCCACAGCGGTGAAAGCACCCAGTCTTAACCATTGGACTGCCAGGGAATTCCCTAGTTTCACTTCAGAAAGGGAGAATTTGGTTCAGAGAGGTGGAATGTCAAGGCCAGCTCCCAACCTCTGAGTTCCTGCAGGGATGTGTCTGTGGGTCTCTGTGTCTTTGTCCCCCCACTGAAGACAGCAGGTGGACAGCCTGTGATGTTCCCTACAGGGAACAGGATGCTTGGGTCCTACAGCAGGTGCTGCAGGCCAAAGTGATGGAAGTGGGGTGATGGAAGACCCCTGGACACAGAACGTGGAGGGTGGACTAGAAGTCCTGGGGGTCTGACTGGGAACCTGGAGAGTGCTCTGTGCTGGGCAGTTGCCATGGTGACAAGTATCTCAGCCGCTGGGCTGCTCCGTATACAATCTGAGCATCTGGAGAGACCTCAGTAAAAGATTCCGATCCTGGAGTCACTGGGTGGGTTCTGTGGCCCTGATGCAGCGGCTATCATCGGATTCTTGAGGGGTCTGTGTCCTGCCTCCAGAATTCTTAGGGGTTTCAAATGGTGCTTTTCAGGGAGCCACATTTCTCAGCAGTGTCTTGGTGGGCACTGAAGGGAGGGGAGGGAAATGGCCTGGGGAGAAGTTAGAGAGCCACCCAGTGCCTTTCCTTCCAGCTCTTTCCAGCTCCTTCAAGGCTCTGCCCAAACTCCCACAGGAACCCCTTGCACCATAAAGCCTGCCTCCTCTGTGGAGGCCCCTGGCCTTGGAGGAAGAATTGGTCCCAGAGGCAGCCCTCAGGCCACAGGGAGGCAGGTTGTGTTGCTCTCTGCTGTCTTCGGACCCAAACCCCAAGGGCCTTCCTGGGAGGAGACTGACGTCATCAGGGCCTGTGGCTCAGACCTGACCCCAGCTTGCCGGCCGCAGGGAGCTCTTTCTGATCACCCACCAGGCCCATGGGCGGCTGGCTGTTCCTCAGAGAGCCCCCACCCACAGCACCAGGACAGCATGGAGAAGCGGGAGGGGTGAGTGCGGTGGGCCCGGCTGGTAACCGAAGGCAAAGTGGGCGGGGGTCCGTCAGGGCCACAGGAAGCACACCTCCCCTGCACCCCTCAGGCCTCCTTGGCCTCCTCCTCCTAAAACAAGGGACCCTTCCCAGAATCCCGTGACATCTGGTGGCCACCAGGACCCACCTCTGGGTCCCAGGGGAGCTTGAAGGAAGGATGGGCAGCACCCCAGACAGGCCCCACCCACTCCTGACATCAGGACTCTGGTGCATCTCTGGGACTTGGGCAAAACCCAAGGGAGAGGGGAGAGCGGCCCAGGAAAGTAGACAGCAGGGCCCTCTCCTTCACCTGGACACCTGGCCAAGAGCCTCCGGCAGCCCACCCCCACAACTCCGGGTCAAGTGGGGCCCTGAGTCCTGGATTTAATACTCTGATAAACTGCACATGTCTGTTCTTGCACAGTATGTATATGCGGTGGGTTGAACAGTGTCACCCAAGAATCCGTGTCCACTCAGGACCTCAGAATGTGACTTTATGTGGAAGTAGGGTCCTTGGTCGGAGAAGGCAATGGCACCCCACTCCAGTACTCTTGCCTGGAAAATCCCATGGACAGAGGAGGCTGGTAGGCTGCAGTCCATGGGGTCGCTAAGAGTCGGACACGACTGAGCGACTTCACTTTCACGCATTGGAGAAGGAAATGGCAACCCACTCCAGTGTTCTTGCCTGGAGAATCCCAGGGATGGGGGAGCCTGGTGGGCTGCCGTCTATGGGGTTGCATAGAGACGGACACGACTGAAGCGACTTAGCAGCAGCAGCAGCAGCAGCAGGGTCCTTGGTCAGTCGTGCCCGTGTGCTTGCTTCAGGATCTTAAGAGGAAATCATTCTGGATTTAGACTGAGGCCTAAATCCAATGACTGGGGTCCTCATCAAAGAGATACACGGAGGAGAAGCTGCGTAAAGACAGAGGCAAAGGGACTTCCCTGGTGGCCCATTGGCTGAGACTGTGCTTCCAGCGTAGGGGGACCTGGGTTTGGTCCCTGGTCAGGGATCTAGATCCCACGTGCTGTAACTGAGTTTGCACACTGCAACTAAAGATCCCACACCAAAACTAAGACCTGGAGCAGCCAAAAAACTAAATAAATAAATACTGTTTTAAAAAACTGCAGAAGCAGGTACAGGAGTGATGTGGCCACGAGCCAAGGAACACCAGGCACCCCCAGAAGCTGAAAGGATCCTTCTCTACAGCCATGGGAGGGAGCCAACACATTTATCTCAGACTTCTGGCCTCCAGACTGAGAGAGAATCCATTTCTGTTGTTTTAAGCTACCAAGTTTGTGGTAATTTTGGTTTGGCAGCACTAGGAAACTGACACAGTGTGTCTGTGCTTCGATATTAAACATGGGATTTTTTTGTGTTCCCCATAATTTCTCCAAAAACCAATCTGCAACCCCTTGAGAGTGGCGTGGTCCCTGTTAAACATGCTCTTGAGTCTTTTAAACAACAGCTGAGTTATTCTTGAACAAACCCAGGGAAACCTCCTAGGCAACAGACAACAGAGGGGTATCCAAATCTAAAACGTTTAATGCTTCTGGTCGGAGCAAACAATTAGGTGCATTTAATGCTTCCAGTCGGAGCAAACGATTGGGTGAACAAGAAATGCTGTGTTTTCCTGGCTGAAACAGACTGTGTGATCAATTCATTTTACAGGGGGAGAAATTCCAGACACAGGCTTGGGTGGGGTTGGGGGGAGTCTCAAATTCCCCTTATTTCAACCTGTGGGGAGACCACTGTATAGCCAGTTGAGGGAAACACCACTCGGAATGAGGCCCTTCTAGATGAGTGGACGTGCCCAGAGAATGCAGTTTCTGCAAAGGGAAAGTCAGAAGGAAACAGCATCCATGCTTCTCCCCAGATGCATGGTGAGTATGACAGTGATGGGTGTCCTCACAGGATGGAGTCTGGGATCTTTGGATGAGAGGTATTAAACAATCAGAATAACCACCTACTTTTATTAAGAGCTTTCCGTGTGCTGGGCGCCAGGCCCAGGACTTCACATCCACTCTCATTTGTCCCACTGCAACCCAGAGAATGAGGTAGGCACTATTCTATCCCCATTTTACAGATGAGGATGTTGAGGCACAGAGAGGTTAAGTCACCTGCTGAAGGTCACACAGCTCGTGTGAAAGGATGGCTGGGGCTCAAACCCCACCTTGTTGAAGTTTTAAGACTCGGGCTCTTAAACTCAGTGCCTGGGCAGGTCCTATTGCTAAAGGGTAATTTGTGTCCTGGCCACAATAGGCTAATGAACAAGATGGAGAAAGAAGCCATACCCAGGGGGCTTCCAGCCCTGAGGTTTGTGGAAATTGAGAAGCCAGGAGCTCAGCATCTCCTTCCTTGCATTTTTAATCCCAAGCCTCTCAAGGGTTAAGAAGAGTAGCTGTTGGTTGCTGATGCTCCAGCGTGGGCCCCAGCGACCTCCAGCACAGGAGGGAAACCGTAGCAGATGCCAGTGTGGTCATCTGCTGCTCCTGTGGCCCACCTCTCTTTGTCCGTTGGGTGACTGGCCCCTCCCCCATCCATCTGTTGCTTCTGGAAGAAATGTCAATCACAGGGCTCCCAGCTGCTTAGCTAATATGCCCACAGGAGTGAGCACATGACTTCCCCAGGGCCAGTCAGAGCCTTCCCTGGGATTTGAGATGGAGAGTCTCTTTCTGCCTTAGAAACTGAGAGCCCTGTGGTTGTAGGCTAGGGGCCGCCAGCAGTCACCTTTCCCTCCATGGAGGAGAGGACAAGGTCAGCACGCAAACTGACACAGAGCCAAGGGGCCTACGTGAGGCTGAGGATGGGCACAGGAGCCTAAGGACACTGAGGGCTCCTGGATGCAGCCATACCTGAAGCAAGGCCCAGCCTGGGCATCCCAGTTACTGCAGACAGGGAATTCCCTTTGTTGCTTAAGCCTGTTTGAGTTGGGGCTTTCCTGAGGGAGATGAGGAGAGCAGGCTCTCAAAAAGAGAGGCATAAGACTCCTTATTGCTCCTGTTAAGGCAAAAACCAAAAACACTAAAGGCAGGTCAGATCAGATTGTGGGATGCCAGTGATGACCTCTGACCTGTTACCTGTTTGCAGGCCCAAGGAATGAAAGGAGAAATGTCCTCAGACCCATGCCCCTCCCATGAAGGAACTTAACGAGAGTCTTTCAATATTGCAGCTGGTACTGAGGATCAGATTTGCCCCCAGTGCAACTGCGACAAAGTCATAGACCCTATCCCACAGGGGAGTCCTGATGCCATGTTGAGAGCCTGGATCCAGCCTTAGCTGAAGCAAGACCTTTTAGACTGGTCAGTTACAAGTGCCCATGAATGGTTACCCTTTTTTGTTTAAGCTGCTGGGAGGTGACTTACAACCCAAAAGGCATAATAAAACAGGAGATTCCCAGGAGACAAAGGGACCTTCAGAGAATATAAAGATAGCCAGAACTGCTTCATCATTGCCTGGAATTCAGAAAAAACACTGGGCCTTCCACTGTCTTCAAGTCAGGGGTGGTCAGGATTAGACCTTCCAGCCACATGCTGTGAAAATGCATTTCACGTCCATGGTGGGTGGCTCCCCACAAAAAGTGGAGCCTGTAACTTATATAACTGCTCACCAGCATATCCTGGGACCCAGGGCTTCATTGTAGGCTTAGATGCTAGGATGTACACCCGTCATTTCTGCTTCTTAGGGTGGGGAACCCTAAGAGTCTTGGGAGGACCCACCTTGTGCTTTTCAGACCAGGTGGTGGGAACAAGCATGTGGTCTGGGCGGGCCCATCACTGTACCTCCTCCCCTTACAGTGATTGGTCCAGACTGAACACAGACCCTGCAGGCCAATCAGTGTTCTCTGTTCCCGCCTGGAAACCGTGATTGGCTCAGGGACTAGCCTGGGACTCAAGCAGGCTGATAAGACTCAATTCTGGGAGGCTGGATGGAACTTGGTCAGGAGACAGATTCTCTTCTGCAGCTGAGCTGCAGGAAAGGGAAAGAGGGAAACTAACAGTGCCGGGGTCGCCTGAGGAGGAGGCCACCCCAGGGAAGCTGGGGGGGGCAATGAGTCCGACGACCTCCCTGAGCCCCCAGACCTGAATGGGGTCCGCCCACCCCTTGGCTTTTTGTACTCAAAGCCCGGTCATAGAGGTGATTCTGTCCTCAACACCCCAAGAGCCAACAGGGGCCTCCAGATAGCCCAACTTTGGCAGCGTCCAGACCCAGGGCTGCAGCCCACACAGCCTCATGGACACGTGGGGACGTGGGAGGCGAGCAGGCTGCCCCACGGGGCTCTGTCCCTACTACCTGGAGACCAGGGAGCTGCTGTGGGACGGCGCCGAGGAGGAGGAAGTGGCGGCGCTGAGCTGGGAGAAGCGGCTGGTGCAGGATTCCAGGCTGGACATGGAGCCCCTGGGGAGGAAGGACACACATGTTGCCTTTTGGTGGTGACATGGCCCTGGGGCCACTGGGAGCTGCGGGAAAGCTGGGGATGATGCCAATGAAGCCCCAGGGCTCTTCCCACAAGGCTGCTAACCCTCCCTGGGTGCAGAGGGTAAGTGCAGAGGGAAAAGCAGGCGAGACTGTGATGAGACGTGAAGCCTGGCCCACCGCCTTGCAGGACCTTCCTTCCCAGCCGAGCCCTGCCGGCCACCCACCTCTCAGGGGCTTTGCTGACCCAGAGGCCCAGCATGGCCCAGAGGGCACCCCGTCATCTCCAGCCTCACCCCTCCGCCTCCTTTCAGCTCCTCCAACACCTGCCTCCCCTGTCTCGGGACCTTGTGTCTGCGCCTGCTGCTGGAAGCCTTTCTCTCTCACCTACTTTATCCAGTCAAATGCCACCCGGACCACAGAGCAGCACCATCCAGGGGACATTCCTGTGATGACAGACGTGTCCCATAACTGCGCCTTCCAGCACGGCTGTCACAGGCCATGTGGGGCTGCTGGGCACTCGAGATGTGGCTAGTGTGACCGAGGAACTGAATTTTTAATTTTACTTAGTTCTAATCGCTATGTTTAAATTGCCCTCTCTGGCTCGTAGCTGTCGGGTTGGAGAGTACAGACTTAGGGCCTAGCTACTCAAAGCGTGGTCTGGGAACCAGCAGCAGCGTCTCCTGGAGCTTGTTGGAGATGCCTCAAGAGCTAAGCAATCCGAGTCTGCGTTTTGACAAGCCCCTCCCCCACAGCCATGTGATCATGTGCACACGGCCTAGATCTCAACTCCACTGTCACTTCCCAGAGCCTCCCCCAAACCCCTGCACTCTCACCCACCCTGTGCCCACCCTGGTCCTGGGCTGACAGCACTCTGTGTTAGGCCACCAGCACCTCCTGGAGTATGACCATGGGGCGAGGACCTTCATGGCATCATCACTGCTTGTGTGTGGCTACGTGGTCTCCTGCTTCAGGATGGCAGACCCTGCCTGCCTGGTCCCTCTAGGACCACCAGTTGCCCACCAAGGGCAGCCTTGAACTGGAACTCTCCCAAGGCTATTGAGGGTCAGGGCAGCAGGTTCCCCTACACTGACCAGACAAGACAGGCTGGCAAGCAGCTTCCAGCCCACCCCTTGGCCTCCGCCTGCTGTCCTGGAGGCAGCAAGCCCCTGATACATGGGTCTATGGGTCTGAGTCCCTCTGGGCCTCAGTCTCTCTCCCCCATACTGAGGCCCAGTGGCCAAAACAGGCCACCTCCCAAAGAGGGAATCACCACCCTTTGACACACTGTGGGGTCTCCCTTTGGAGTAAAGATGCTGGTTCAGCATTACCTTTCTTTTGTTTTTCTTTTGCCTCGTGGCTTGTGGGATCTTGGTTCCCTGACCAAGGATTGAACCCATGCCCTAGGCGGTGAAAGCACAGAGTCCTAACCATTGGACCTTCAGGAAATTCCCAGCCCAACATATCCTGTGCCGGCTACACATGCCCCTAGAATCCCTACAGCTCCACCTGGGATGTAGGTCCAGACCTGACATCCTCTTGGAGCTTCAAATCTACTCCACGGTAAAGAGTCGGACATGACTGAGCGACTGGACAACAACAAAATAATTTGAAGCATTGTTTTTAGAAGGAAACTGACACAGCCATGTCATGAGGCAGGATGCAAAATCACATTTGTTTTTAAAAGATAGAACACGAGCTGTGGCCGTTTCATGTTGATGTTTGGCAAAAACCATCACAATATTCTAGAGTAACTATTCTCCAATTAAATAAGTTTAAAAATTTTTTTTTTAAAGATAAAACCCAAGGCCTGGAAGAAACCACTATTGAGTGCTTACTGTATGCACAGACTTTCCCCACCCATCTTATCCTCAGGACAACTGCATGATGTAGGGGATCCAGCAGTCCCCGTCTAACAGCTGGGGCTCAGAGAGGTAAAGTGACTTGCCTGATGTCACAGAGCAAGCTGGAAGTGCTTGGAGGTCTTAACCTCCCTGTCTCTCTGTCAGCAACACTGGGGGAGAGTTGTCCTGTGAGGCATAATTCTAGAATGTTCTAGAAGCAAACCAAACCCAGTTTGATGGAATTCTAGGAGTGAGGAAAGGTACAAATAGGAGGGCTCAGGCCCCTCTTCTCCCACCCACCCAATCAGTCTGGTGTGTTGGGCCTCTGTCTGGGGTTTCATTTGAAGGGAAGTTTCTGCAGCTGAGGCTGAAGCAGAAGAGTGATACGATCGCTCATGATAAGGGGCTGAGCCACTGGAAAGTTTATCGGTGCCCACGTCAGGGCCCCACCCCTAGAGAAGCTCAAGGGCAAGTGGAGGAGGTGAGTGAAGTGCCCCCAGCCTGGAAGGAAGGGACCTCAGGCGTGATGCAGGCCTGGCCCGGCAGTAGGGGTGGGGAGTCGGGAGGCCCCATACCTGAAGTCCTCAGACGCCAGCACCTCGTAGTAGTAGAGGAGTTTGCACCTGGGGCCGGGGCTGTGCAGGGCCGTCAGGACATCCTCTACACCCGGGAGGCTGCAGGCCACGTGGGCAGGGGGGCTGTGCATTTGCCACTGCAGCAGGTAGATGCCAGGCCACCGGGTCACATGGGAGCCCTGAAACACAAAAGCCAAGCCTCAGGCCCCAGTCCTCCTGGGGAGAGGGGCCCCTTTCTAAACCAGCTCGCCAGCAAATCCTTCCTTTTGGGGTGTCCCAAAGTCACCTGTGCTTCCCCTCTGCTGTTACCCCATATCCATGGCAACTGAGAGCCTCCCTTTTAATCTGGTGGGGAAGTCAGGGCCTAGAGGGTGCAGGAACTACAGATGTGTGGTTTGGCTAAAAACCTGGATTTTCTTGGGCTTTCGTCCTGCTGAGTGGGATTTGCAAATTGAGGAAACCTGGAGAAAGGGGTGTATGGGCTTCCCAGTTGGTTCTGATAGTAAAGAACCTGCCTGCCAATGCAGGAAATGCAGGTTCAATCCCCAGGTCAGGAAAGATTCCCCTGGAGATTCTAGCCTTGCCTGGAGAATCCCATGAACAGAGGAGCCTGGCAGGCTGCAGTCCATAGGGTCGCAAAGAGTCAGACATGACTTAGCAACTGAGCCTACACACACAGAGAGGGAGCTTAAAGGTGTTTAGAGTTTGCCGAGAGCAGAGGGACAGCCAGATAGGAGGGTGTCAGTCTTTATAAGAAGAGCAACTTTGTAAAAGGGCTGATGTTCAGTGGGACCCCGGGGCAGAAGATGCTGGTGTGTGATGTGACAGCCATCTGCCCAATTCACCTATGTCACCTCCAGCAAGATCTCCACTGCTCACCAGTGCATGCGTGTGTGTGTGAGTGTGTGTGTGTTTGGGGCCAGTGATGTTTGACCTGCAAGCACCATGGAGTATGGGGGGGAGGTGGTCAGCAGGGTGGCCCAAGTTCTGGTGGCATGTCCCCAAGTGCTGTTTCCAGACCTACAGTCTCCCTGCTGCGTGGGTGCTGAAACGTGACCGTGTATCAGGAAACCAGGCCGACGTGAAGGAGGCAGACATCAGGCCCCACACCCAGGGCTTCTGAGCCCGCCACGCAGCATGGGGCCAGCAACCTGCATCTCTGACAAGAGTCTTGGGAGGATGCTGAAGATGGGGCCCTGGGGTACCAGGTCTCGGACCTGCCCACATCTGTCTTTCTCCCTTACTGTCCTGCGGGGTCTCTGAGGCCAGGGACCGGGTCCAATCTGTGCACTGCTGTTCCCCCGGAACCCTGGCACGCGGCAGACACTCGGTCCTGCATGATCGTGATGAATGAATAAATGACCCAAGAGATGACCTGGATGCTCTCCCCTTCCCGGCAGATGAGCGGGGCCTCCACGCAGCTGAAATTTGCACCCAGAGCCCAGCCTCTGTCCATCAGCTGCCCACTGGCCCTGGCCCCAGGCTCCCGGGGGCCCGGCATGGACGCCTGCTTGGCATGGTACAGACTGAACACCACGTCCCCGCGGAGGATGTCGAAGTCCCAGGTGATTACTGACTCCCTCTCCAGAATCTCCACGGTGACCTGCAAGGGGACAGGTGACAGATGAGGTCTGAATGTCTGGTCTGGAGGGGGCTGGGATGCAGAAGTCAGCTGCAGGTGTGTGGGTGCCCACCCTGGTCTCTATTCCCCACCCCAAGTCCAAAAATTGCTCTGGACAAACAGATCCACCTCTGTCTGAATCATCTGGGACGATTCCCTGCACCAGGGTGACCACAGCCAGTGACAAGCTGATGTGAGGCCAGCCCCCTGCACCGCTCTCCCCTCGGATCAGACTGGGCTAGACCATGGCTGCAGCCAGCTCGTGGTTTAGCTTCTGTCCCTAGTGGTAAAGAACCCGCCTGCCAATGCAGGAGACGTAAGGGATGTGAGTTCAGGAAGATTCTCTGGAGGAAGAAATGGCAACCCACTCCAGTATTCTTGCCTGAAGAATCCCATGGACAGAGGAACCTGGCAGGCAACAGTCCATAGGGTGGCAAAGAGTCGGACATGACTGAAAAGACTTAGCACACACACCGCCCTCCTTAAGGGTTTCTCCTGAGGCTGATCCTCTACAAGTCATGGGCACAAGAACCCTCATCTCAGTCTCTGCTTCAAGGTCCCTGATCCTAAGATGACACCCAACCCAGCGGGCCCTCCCAGCCCGGGACCCCAGCACCTCGTGGGGGGCCCCGCGGAGCACGCTGGCTGAGTGGTATGTCTCTCTCCACTGCCACAGCTGGTCTTCATTCTCCTGATCCTCTTCCGTCAGATACAGGGACTTGGGGACCAGTCCTCCTTCAGGGACATTACACTGGGGGACAAAGACACCGGGTGACAGTCAGGGCCCAGCCAGGCCTGGCTGACCCAGAGGAAGGCGCTCTGTGACCCCTGAAACCACACTTACAACATGCATACAGAGCCTGACAATCGGAGAGACCTGGCAAGCTTGGCAAAATTCCTAGGAAATGTCTCTCTCTCTCTCTTTTTTTAACCCTGAAATCATGCAGGATTGCTCTTTGAGATTTTATTTATTTTTGGCTGCACTGGGTCTTTGTTGCTGTGTGTGGGCTTTCTCTAGTTGCATCGAGTAGGGGCTACTCTTTGCTGCAGTGGCTTCTCTTGCTGCGGAGCTCAAGCTTAGTTGCTCCGAGGCTTGTGGAATCTTCCCAGATCAGGGATCAAACCCATGTCCTCTGCGTTAGCAGGCAGATTATTAACCAGTGGACCACAAGGGAAGTCCCGTTTGAGATTTCTGCTGGAGAAGGGAAAGGACCTGCCCTCCCGCATCAGATGAGATAAGGGTCACCCCCTGCCTCACCCCCAGGGGAAATGATAAAAGGTGTCTGGGGCACCTCCCCTGGAACCTGTTGCCTGATCATCCCTTGCCGTGCAGCTGTAAGTTGGGAATAAATAAATCCCTTTGGGTACACTAGCTCCTGAGTCCCGGCCGCTGGGACATTTGAGTCTCCTCCCCTTGCAGTAGAGGCTGCAAAGTCAGCAGCTAAATGCTAACTTCTGCCTGGCAACCTACTAGATGGGGATTCAGAAGGGTAAGCCCTTGACGGCCTGGTCTCTGAGCTTCTGGGAAACTTCAGCTTTGCTCTTGAAAGCACCAGCATAAGGTCCCTCCTTCAAAGAGGAGTCACCTCTCGTAGGGGCAGCTTCTAAGACCAGCTCTGCCTCCAAAGAGCCAGCAGGGTCCTCCCCAGCTCAGAGCACGCACAGGGGTCTGCCCTCCCCCAGCCTCCTGCCATCTGTGGCCGTGTCTCCCTGAGGCCACAGACCATCCCGCCATGGGTGCAGATGGTCCGCTGAGGCCTCACCAGGCACTCTCCCCCAAGGAAGTCAGGAATCACATCTTTGTCCAGATAATCGACAAGGCCTCCGGGGCCCTGGTAATTGCTGCCACTGTAGATGAGGAACTTCTGTCTGGTGTTCTCATTGATGAAGGGGCTGATCTGAAATGGGGAGATAAGGCAAGATGGAAAGATTTTTTTTTTTTAATTGAGGTGTAATTTACAGAACACAGAAAATAAAATATTTTATTCTATTATTATTATTTTTTGGCCGCCCTGCAAGGCTTGCAGGATCCTAGTTCCCCGACCAGGGATTGAACCTGTACCCACTACAGTGGAGACTCCAAGTCCAAACCACTGGACTATCAGGGAAATCCCAGAATTAACCATTTTAAAGTGAACAATCCTCTGGTATTCAGTTCATCCACTATGCTGTGCAGCCATCACCTCTAATTCCAAGACATTTTCACTCCCCCAAAAGGAAATCCCAGATCTGCCAGCAGTCACTCCCCTCTCCTTCCCCTTCAGCCCCTGGAAACCACCAATATGCTTCCCATCTCTATGATTTGCCTGTTCTGAACATTTCACAGAAAGGGAATGCCGCAACGTGTGGCCTTCTGTGGTTGGCTTCTTTCACTGAGCCTCATGTTTTCCAGGCTCATCCATGTTGTAGTGTGAACCAGAACTCCCTTTTCATGGCAGAATAATATTCCATTGTGTGGATAACATGTTTTGTTTATCCCGGATGGAATGTATTTCAATACTGAACTCTAAGCTGCCTGTCAGTCTGGTTTTTCATGCCATCCCAGTTCTGGGGTGGTGTCTGACTCAGTGAACAGTTGGGGAAGGGAGGGAGGGAGGAGGGAGGTGGGTAACCAGGCAATTGGCAGAGCAGAGCACAGGCCAATGTCGCAGGCAGGAGATTAATGGGGGGCAAGAAATTCCACTTTGGGTGGGTCACACTTCTTCAGACCCCACCCCGGGAGGTGGTCCCTGTGGGCCTCAGCAAGCTGGCTGTCATCTGCTGTGGCCAGTGAGGGCGTGGTGTAGGCACTGGGAGGTGGGTACTGCTTTCCCCACTCCCTCCCTGCTCCAGTGCCCTTGGAAGCACCCCCTCACCTGTGCCAGTCCTCACAGGGCTCTCGTAACAAGGACATCCCTTCCTCTTGTTTGTCCAGCCCTGGGGTGGTCAGGGCCTGCAGCAGTGGCCAGCCCCTGGGGCCACTCCATCCTGCCCACCCTCCTGAGAGTGGGTCACACCCCCACCGGAGCCAGCTGGGTGAGTCCTGATTCTGACCAGGGGTTTGCGGAATCTCAGTTCCCCGACCAGGGATTGAACCCGGGCCACAGTGATGAAAGCCCAGGACCCTAACCACTTGGCCACCAGGGCAGTCCCAGAAGGGGTGAACTTTATGGGAAATGAATTAAACCTCAGTCAAGCCGTTACTGAGAAGAACTGACACAGGATCATCGGACAGGCAGATCCCAGAGGGACCCTCTCCCATCTCAGGCTCCTTGCTCTTTCTCACCAGCGTCCAGAGCACGGGGAAGACGCGGGGGGCTCGCACGATGAGCAGCCGGCCCAGGGTCTCGGGGTAATTGCCCTCCACCACCTCGATCATGCGCAGCAGGGCCTTCACCCCGGGCCGCCACAGATGCCGCAGGCTGAGACCCTCCAGGTCCACCAGGCAGGTCCAGGAGCTGCGGCAGAGATGCCCGCCTCACTCCACCTCGTTCTGCCACCCCCACCCCTCAGAGCCCCCAGCAACATCCACGGGGACCCAGGGGCCCACAGACAGGGACAGACAGAGAGTCTCAGCGAGGCAGCTCTGGGGCAGGGACCGCAGGACACTCTCGTGTACCCTCCCCCCATGGGGAGGCCACATGGCATGGGGGTTCTCAGCGCACACACCAAGGCCGGAGTGCCCAGATTCAAGTGCCTGAGAGCTGAGTGATGGGGCAGAGTCCTCATCAGGACATCAGCAGTGTGTTACTAATAACTGTTGAAAAGAGGTGCCTGCGTGCTAAGTCGCTTCAGTCCTGTCCTACTCTTTGCGACCCCATGGACTGTCACCCACCAGGTTCCTCTGTCCATGGGATTCTCCAGACAAGAAAACTGGAGTGGGTTGCCATGCCCTCCTCCAGGGGATCTTCCCAACCCAGGGATCAAACCCAGGTCTCCCGCATTACAGGCAGTTTCTTCACCGTCTGAGCCACCAGGGAAGCTGTATCACCTCTGGTGCTGGTGCTGGTTTAGTTGCTCAGTCGTGTCCAACTCTTATGCCCTATGGACTGTAGCCCACCAGGCTCCTCTGTCCATGGGATTCTCCAGGCAAGAATACTGGAATGGGTTGCCGTTTCCTTTTCCAGGGGATCTTTCCCACCCAGGAATCAATCCTGGGTCTCCCACATTGCAGGCAGATTCTTTACTGACTAGCTATGAGGGAATCCCTGGTATGTATCCCCTCTTAAGTCATTCTTTTTGATAAGCCATAAGGAAACCCTAGGGCCTCCCAGGTGGCACTAGTAGTAAAGTACCAATGCAGGAGACGCAACAGACATGGGTTCGATCCCTGGGTTGGGAAAATCCCCTGGAGGAGGGCATGGCAACCCACTCCAGTATTCTTGCCTGGAAAATTCCACGGACAGAGGAGCCTGGTGGGCTACAGTCCATGGAGTCACGAAGAGTTGGACTTGACAGAGGCGATTCAGCATGCATGCAAGGAAACCCTTGGAAGTGTTTACAGAAGAGGAAGCCCCAGCTCAGAAAGGTTAAGTGCCTTTGCCGGTAACACCCCTGTGAGGACTGGTGTGGGAAACTCCACTCAGGAATAGGAGAGTTTGGGGCAGCCAGAGGGGGCAGTGGGTCAATGGATGAACCCTGACACCTGCGAAGTTCACATGCCTGGGAGACGGCCAGGGTGGATCTTGGGGGTGGGAGAGCCCATCTCAAAAAGCCAAGTCCAGGAGGCTGCGTGGCACAGGCAGAAAACCCATGAGCCAGAGCCAGCCGGGACCAAGTTCCAACCCCAGCTCCGCCCCTCCCCCACTCAGCAGCCTTGGATGACGTCACCACTCTCAGCCTTGGTTTCCCCCTCCGTAAAGAACAAGGACAACTTGCCTCATTAGGGTCGCTGTAAGAATTAGAGGAGGGCATCTCTATGAAGCGTCTAGCAGGCTGCCCGGCCTGGCATCCATGCCCAGTGAACCTTGGCTGTTTTTACTATTTAGGGGGGAGTGCCCCCGCCCCCCCCAGCCCGGGTTCTTGCCTGATGGGACGGCCAAACTGTTTCGTGTTCCCTTCACACCGCTTCTGTCCTTCCTCGTTGACGGAAAGAATCTAGAAGGCAGAGAAGGGGCTGGCAAACGTTCTCTTGGCTGCTCCGGCCACGGGCAACCCCGGGGTGGGGGCTCCTGGGAGCGGGGACCCCGACTCACATGCCGCAGCAGCACCTCCTCCCCCACGGCCTTCATCAAGCCCTTGGTGTCCATGTGGCCCAGACGCAGGATGTACAGTGGGCGGCCATCTTTGAGGTGGGGGAGGGAGGAGGGGAACAAAGGGAGACAGAATTACATAATGCTTAGGACACATTATGCTCTATGTGCATGGTCAGTCGCTCATAACACACGATGTATATTATGAAAGTCGCTCAGTCGTGTCCGACTCTTTACTACCCCATGGACTGTAGCCCCCAGGCTCCTCTGTCCATGGAATTCTCCAGGCCATAAAAATGGAGGGGGTAGCCACTCCCTTCTCCAGGGGATGTTCCCAAGCCAGGGACCGAACCCAGATCTCCTGCATTGCAGGCAGATTCTTTACCGTCCTTCTGTGCCACCAGGGAAGCCCATATATAACATACTATATATATTGTATATATATATTAAGTTTAATACTTTATACATATTATATACATACAATCAATTCTTATTATTTGCAGTAGTTAATTTCTATAAAGTCACCTCGAATACTGAATCAGGAAACACAGAACCACTTCTAAGGTGGGGGAGACAGGAGGTTAAGTTCCTGCCAGCCTCTGACCATGACATTTTTGTCAGCCGACCAGTATTAACTTTGTTTTGCATGTGTTTCTATTTGAGGACATCTTGTTTAATTTATGTTGTTGATTCATTAGTAACTCTGCCTGAAAGGAGCTTATCAAACATGAATTTTCTCCATAAGGCACATCACAGCCTTCTTGCACTTAGGAGCGTAGCACTTTCCCATGACTTAAAATCAACACACACATAAAGCACAAAATGCAAAAACACACAAAAAAGTAATGGCACTAAATAGACTGCAGAAAGGAGACTCATTTATAGTAGGGGCTGAGGCAGGGAGACAGGAGGACACTCTTTGGCCTCAGGTGGGAAGGGACGCCCACTTTTGGTCACTCTGTCCATGAAGGACAGTGAAAGCACCTTGAGCATTGATCTGTGGGTTAAAAGTCAATTTTAATGAGCAGACAAATTCACAAATACAGAATCCATGAAGAACAAAGATCGACTATATATTGAAAGCAAATGTGCCAACCGGTTTTTCGGGAGACTCGAGCACTTGCCTTGATCAATACATATGAATTTTTAACATTTTAATTTTGAACAAGGACATTGAAAAGTGTAACAGGTGCTGGCTTCAATGGCACTTTCACTTTGAAAAACCCAGAGATGATATTTGTAGTGGGTTGCCCCCAAATTCATGTCCATCCACAACTTCGGGATGTGTCCTTGTGTGGAAATAGGTTCTTTGCTGACATGACTAGTTAAGGATCTCAAGATGAAGCCATGCTGGATCAGCTTGGGCCCAGGAGAGAGAACAGAGAGATACTGAGTGGGGGAAGGGTGGTGAAGACAGAGGCAGAGACCTGGGGGGAGGGGAATGTGGCCCCAAGCCAAGGAACACCTGGAGCCACCAGAAGCCAGAAGAGGCAGGAAGGATCCTTCCCTAGAGCTTTCAGAGGGACCACACACCTTGCTTTTAGACTTCTTGCCCCCAGAACTATGAGAGGATGGATTTCCGTTGCTTTCAGCCACCCAGTTTGAGGTCATTTGGTATGGCAGCCCCAGGACACTAATACAGTATTCTGCAGACAATAAGCAATGATGGGCTGACCCTGCCCCTGGGAGATCTGTCTCACCTCAAGCCCATATGTCTACCCCAGCTCCGCCTTCACATCAGCTGTCATCTCAAAGGCATCTCCAGATGCCCAGAAGAACCAAAAGGAAAAATAACAAGCTGCTAAAGGAAGAGGGGCATTCAGAGCACATTCAGTGGTGACCCCAGTGTGCCCTCCCCGTCATGCATGTACCTATGTCCTGGTAGTGCCAGCCTCCAGCGTAGAACTCCTCCAGGAGGGCGGGGGGTCGCCAGGTCTCTAGGAGGAGGTCCACCTGGTGCTGCTTCCGCCAGCTCAAGGACTGACACAGCATCTCGCGGGCCCGGTCCAGGTGGAAGTCTCGAGCCCGGAGGAAGCGAAGGATGTGTTCATCTTTGGGGATCTGAGGGAAGAAGGAGGAGAAAGCCCTTAGCAAGGTGTTCCCTAAACTGAGATTGTCACTTGTAATTTGGTTGTGTGTGTGTGTGTGTGTGTACGCAAGCACATGTGCACTAATGTTGTGCCCATTTCACAGATGAGGAAACAGCAGACAGGTTATATCCCAACCCAACACTAAAGTAATTCACTTGTCGGCCTGCCTAGTAGGGGGAGGGAAGGAAGGGCAAGCAACTCATGACGAAGCTTGAAGCTCTTATTCAACAGAGCTGAACATCAGGATCTACATGGTGGACCATGATGTTGGAGGCTTAGAGTCTAAAGGCAAAGTTCACGTGCAGTCAAAAATCAACCCTCCCAAGTCACTAAATCTCTTGGTGGGGGGGGCTTCCCTGGTGGCTCAGTGGTGAAGAATTCACCTACCAGTGCAGGAGACATGGGTTCAATCCCAGGCCCGGGGAGATCTCACGTGGCACGGAGCAACTGAGCCAGTGTGCCACAACTACTGAGCCTGTGCTCCAGAGCCCAGGAGCCGCAACTACTGAGCCCATGAGCCGAAACTACTGAAGTCCACGTGCCCTAGAGCCCATGCTCCGCAGCAAGAGCAGCCACCACAATGAGAGGCCCACGCATTGCAGCTAGAGAGTAGCCCCTGCTCGCCTCAACTAGAGAAAAGCCCACGCAGCAACAAAGATCCAGCACAGCCAAAAATAAAATTTTAAAACAAACAGTTAAGACGGTAAATTAAAAAAATATAAATCTCTTAGAAAAGAACAGTATGCATGTTTTGTAAATGTAGGGCTACAGAGCAGTGACTGGGCTCCCCAGGGGACACTGGCAAGGTCTGGAGCCACTTTTCATTTCCACAACCTGGGGAGAAGAGCCCCTGTCCTCTCGTGGGTGGGGGCCAGGAATGCTGCTCGACACCCTATGTACACAGGACAGCCCCCCATAGAGAGCTGCCCAGCCTCAAATGTCAGCTGTGCCGAGACTGGGAAACACTGCTGTCGGTGCTATGTACAGAACACACGAGATGGGATGTAATAAAAAGAAGATGAGAGAGAAGTGTCCAGCATTGCTAATCACCCAGCCTTGCGTACCTGGCCCATCACCCCATGCCCGAGGCTGAGGGGCTGCAGCCCCGGCCCTCACCCACCTTGCCTTTGTGGGTCTCCTGCAGCCAGCGTCTCAGCTGGACCAGGCAGCTCTCCTGCATGGGCGTGAGATGGCCCAGGCACCTCTCAATGTAGTCCGCATCCAGCTTGTCCCCTGGAGGAGAAGAGGGGGTTCAGAACAAGCAGGAGACACTGCACTGTCTACCCTTTCTGGAGCCCTCGCCTCACTGGCAGATTTCAATTCTGAAATGTAGCTCCACGTGTAGGGCAGTCCTTTCACCAAAGAGCGGCTGGTCTTCAGATCTTCTAAAGTTTGCAACCCATTTGCAAGGCGATCTGAAAACTCAGGCCAGGGCATGCCTGGATCTCACCGTGGTGAGTGAGATGCCCCTTTGACTCTCGGAAATCAAGATCATTCCTCCCTCTGGGAATGTCAGTTGGTGCTGCCACTATGGAAAACAGGGTGGAGGTTCCTCAGGAGACTCAACGTAGACTCACCATATGATCCAGCAACACCGTTTCTGGGCATACACACAGACAGAACTCTAATGCAAGAAGATACATGCACCCCAGCGTTCACTGCAGCACTATCCACAACAGCCAAGACATGGAAACAAACCTAAATGTCCATCGACAAGATGAATGGATAAAGAAGATGTGGTACATATATACAATGGAGTATTACTCAGCCGCAAAAAGGAACAAAATAATACCATTTACAGCAACAGGGATGCAACTACACAATATCATACGAAGTGAAATAAGTCAGAAAGAGAAAGACAAGGGCTTCCCCAGTGGCTCAGTGGTAAAGAATCACTTGCAATGCAGGAGCTGCAGGAGACGAGGATTCGATCCCTGTGTCAGGGGTATCCCCTGGAGGAGGATTATGGTAACCCACTCTAGTAAAAAAAAAAAAAATACAAATAAAATACAGTATCACTTATATGTGGAATCTAAAATATGGTACAAATTAACCTATCTACAAAACAGAGACATAGAGAACAGACTTATGGTTGCCAAGGAGGAGAGAGGGAGGAAGACGGATGGACTGGAAATTAGAGGTTAACATGTGAACTATAATATTTATTTTTGTATTTATTTTATTTAGGCCATATCATGTGGGCTATTGGGCCTCCCTGGTAGCTCAGCTGGTAAAGAATCTGCCTGCAATGCAGGAGACCTGGGTTCATCCCCAGGGTTGGGAAGATCCCCTGGAGAAGGGAACAGCTACGCCACTTCAGTATTCTTGTCTGGAAAATTCCACAGACAGAGGAGCCCGGCGGGCTACAGTCCATGAGGCTGCAAAGAGTCAGACATAACTGAGCAACTTTCACCTTCATGTGGGATCTTAGTTCCCCGAACAGGGATGGAACCCATGTCCCCTGCACAGGAAGGCAGATTCTTAACCACTGGACCACCAGGGAAGTCCCACTGTTACCTGCTCTTAACTGCTGGGGTGGCAGATGCTGGCATGGTGAGGCATATGGGCATCTTAGACCCTCAGCACTTGGTGGAGATGGTCCACAAAGAGCCGGCTCCATGGGCACAGCCCTTTCTCCACGTGTGGAGGGCGCAATCAGAAAACAAACGGAATGACTGCACACCCAGCAACAGGACCCAGCATTTCCCCCAGAACAAAAAGAGCTCAGGGCTGGTGCTCATGACAACCGTGCCAGTAGGCACCTGGGTAAACGGATGCTGCAAGGGGAACCACCCAGACTCTGCAACCCCTCAGGGTGGTCAGAAGTGGAGATGCTGCTGATGGGGAGAGGGCAAGGGGGGGATGAGGGCGGAAACACGAGGGAGGCAGGAGATAGCAGCTTCCTTCCGGCCTCTAGAAAGATGTAAGGCCCTTTCTCCCGAGCACAAAGCCCCAGTGGTAGAGAGCGTGGAAGGGGCAGGACCCTGCCTCCCACCAGCCATCCTGAGAACCAGCTCTGCTGGTGGACAGCACAGGCAGAGAAGGAAGGGGAGGCCTGGTGCAAAAGGGGGAGCACACGGGGCATGACCTGCAGAGTATACACAGGAAAGGGCAGAAGAAGTGCAGGTATTGTATAAATTTTTTTTTAATATTTTAAAAGCACACGTACAGCAGCAGCCAGCTAGGGCACACAGCTGGTGCAGAATAAATACTGGTTGAATGAACGAATTTTGTTGTCCCTAAACACAGCCCCCTAGATGTATTTTTGGTTACATGGTATATCTCTGCATCAGGCAAACCCTTACACTTCAATGGCCCCAAAGAGAAAAGAATCATTGTGAGCATTAGTGCATACGGTTAAAACTGGATTCATGGGCCATGTGCAATTTTGTGTCCCAGGTATTTTCCTTTAACAAATTATTGTGAACATTTCCCAGATCAATAAAAGTCAGAAATATGACAAAGGACTAATTGCCTTAACATGCAAAGAATTTTCACAAAGCAATAAGAAATTGATGAGAAAATAGGAAAATGGATATAGGACCAAAAAAAAAAAAAGGAATTCACCCACAAAAATAAAAGAAGAAAGGAAAGAAAAAATAGTCACCAAACATGAAAAAATAAAACTTGACCTCACTCATAAAGAACTGGTCACTAATTCACCAGTGGTCAGCCTTTGCCTTTCAGAAGTTTAAAATATTTACTAATAGTCTTGGGGTAGCTGGAGTGAAGTCAGGAATAGATACAGCTACTCATTTTTGGTGGAAACATTGATTAGTACAACCTCTTACAGGCCTAATTGGTAAATCTACAAAAATTTTAGTTGCCTATAACATTTGACTCAGCAAATCAACTTTTAAAATTATACATGCTTCATGCAAATATTTTTAAAAAATTTTTTTAAAACCTTAAGCACAAAGAGGTACCACATTATTTGTATTTAAAAAGAGAATGGAGGGACTTCCCTGGCAGTTCAGTTACGACTCTGTGCTTGGGGCTTCCCTGGTAGCTCAGAGGTTCAAAGAATCAATGGAAATAAAAGCGAAAATTAGCAAGTGGGACCTAATTAAACCTAAGAGCTTTTGCACAATGAAGGGAACTATAAGCAAGATGAAAAGACAGCCTTCAGAATGGGAGAAAATAATAGCAAACGAAGCAACTGACAAAGAATTAATCTCAAAAATATACAAGCAGCTCCTGCAGCTCAATTTCAGAAAAATAAATGACCCAATCAAAAAAATGGGCCAAAGAACTAAACAGACATTTCTCCAAAGAAGACATACAGATGGCTAACAAACACATGAAAAGATGCTCAACATCACTTATTATCAGAGAAATGCAAATCAAAACCACAATGAGGTACCATCTCACGCCAGTCAGAATGGCTGCTATCAAAAAGTTTACAAGCAATAAATGCTGGAGAGGGTGTGGAGAAAAGGGAACCCTCTTACACTGTTGGCGGGAATGCAAACTAGTACAGTCACTATAGAGAACAGCATGGAGATTCCTTAAAAAACTGGAAATAGAACTGCCATACAACCCAGCAATCCCACTTCTGGGCATACACACCAAGGAAACCAGAATGGAAAGAGACAAGTGTACCCCAATGTTCATCACAGCACTGTTTATAATAGCCAGGACATGGAAGCAACCTAGATGTCCATCAGCAGATGAATGGATAAGAAAACTGTGGTACATATATACAATGGAGTATTACTCAGCTATTAAAAAGAATGCATTTGAATCAGTTCTAATGAGGTGGATGAAACTGGAGCCTATTATACAGAGTGAAGTAAGTCAGAAAGAAAAACACCAATACAGTATGCTGCTAAGCTGCTGCTAAGTCACTTCAGTCATGTCCGATTCTGTGCAACCCCATAGACGGCAGCTCACCAGGCTCCCCTGTCCCTGGGATTCTCCAGGCAAGAACACTGGAGTGGGTTGCCATTTCCTTCTCCAATGTATGAAAGTGAAAAGTGAAAGTAAAGTCACTCAGTCATGTCCAACTCCTAGCAACCCCATGAACTGCAGCCTACCAGGCTCCTCCATCCATGGGATTTTCCAGGCAAGAGTACTGGAGTGGGTTGCCATTGCCTTCTCCGCCAATACAGTATACTAACGCATATATATGGAATTTAGGAAGATGGTAATGATGACCCTATATGTGAGACAGCAAAAGAGACACAGATGTAAAGAACAGACTTTTGGACTCTGTGGGAGAAGGCGAGGGTGGGATGATTTGAGAGAAGATCATGGCATCCGGTCCCATCACTTCATGGGAAATAGATGGGGAAACAGTGGAAACAGTGTCAGATTTTATTTTGGGGGGCTCCAAAATCACTGCAGATGGTGATTGCAGCCATTAAATTAAAAGACACTTACTCCTTGGAAGGAAAGTTATGACCAACCTAGATAGCATATTTAAAAGCAGAGACATTACTTTGCCAACAAAGATTTGTCTAGTCAAGGCTATGGTTTTTCCTGTGGTCATGTATGGATGTGAGAGTTGGACTGTGAAGAAGGCTGAGCGCCGAAGAACTGATGCTTTTGAACTGTGGTGTTGGAGAAGACTCTTGAGAGTCCCTTGGACTGCAAGGACATCCAACCAGTCCATTCTGAAGATTGGCCCTGGGATTTCTTTGGAAGGAATGATGCTAAAGCTGAAACTCCAGTCCTTTGGCCACCTCATGCGAAGAGCTGACTCATTGGAAAAGACTCTGATGCTGGGAGGGATTGGGGGCAGGAGGAGAAGAGGACGACAGAGGATGACATGGCTGGATGGCATCACCAACTTGATGGACGTGAGCTTGAGTGAACTCCAGGAGTTGGTGATGGACAGGGAGGCCTGGCGTGCTGCGATTCATGGGGTCGCAAGCAGTCGGACATGACTGAGCGACTGAACTGAACTGAACTGAACTGATGGGAAATAGATCTCCAGTCCAGGTTTGATACATGAGACAGGGTGCTCAGGGCTGGGACGACCCTGAGGGATGGGATGGGGAGGGATGTGGGAGAGGGGTTCAGGATGGGGAACACATGTACACCCATGGCTGATTCACGTCAATGAATGGCAAAAATCACTACAGTATTGTGAAGTAATTAGCCTCCAATTAAAATTAATTAATTAAAAAAAAAAAAAAAGTCGCCTGCTGATGCAGAAGATACAGGTTCGATCCCCAGGCTGGACAGATCCCACATGTCTCGAAGCAACTGAGTCCATAGGCCACAACTACTGAGCCTGCTCTCTGGAGCCTGTGCTCCACAACAAGAGAAGCCACTGCAGTGAGAAGCCCGTGCACCGCAGCCAGAGAGTAGCCCCCACTTGCTACAACTAGAGAAAGGCCCAGGCAGCGACAAAGACCCAGCACAGCCAAAACAAATAAATCAAATAAAAAGACTTCATGCATGGGTTCAATCCCTGGTCGGGAATACATGCTGCCCGTTTCCAGGGTGAGGTCGGGGTGGGGGGGCCGGAGGGGCGGTGTGCAAATAAAAACAAAATTTTAAAATAAAAAGGAATGGAAACAATCTACATGCCCATCAATACAAGACTAGCTAAATAAACTAATCAAAATAATAAACAATGTTTGTTAACAAATTATGGTGCAACCATGCCACAAAATACTGCAAATACCAAGATACATGCACTGATAGAAAAAGTTCCAGCAACATTAGTAAATTTTTTAAAAAAGCCAATTATCAAATGGAATGTATATATGCTCTCATTTGATCAATGTAAGTTCCACGTGTGTATGAGTCTAAAAAGTGTGTGTGTGTGTGTGTGTGTGTGTGTGTGTGTGTGTATTATGTATGCATATGTGCCTAGATAGCTTCAGGAAAACTTTCCACAGAGAGGAAAGGAGTCTTACTTCCTACTTCACATCTGAGCAGTTTGAATTCTTCTCTGCCACAATCATGCATTCCTCATTTAATTTAGAATGCTAATAAAACTTGAGGAAAGGGAGGATCAGCCCATTCCTGATGGAGGAACGAGCCAGTCCTGGCTCTTGGGCTGGAGCAGAGAGAGGGTACAGCAGTTGAGGGAGGGAGGAAGCTTAGCCTGACCCAAGGAGGACCCCTGGCCACCCTCCCCACCCAGCCCCTCCCAGGAATAAGCAGGCCCACTGTGCCCCCCCAGGGCAGACCTGGCCACTGCCTGAGACCTACCATCAGTACTGACTGACTCGGGAGCCAGGTCCTGGGCACTGCTGGGCCCACAGACCTCCAGTGAGTCAGGTTCCCTCTGCCCGGCCTGGGAGGGGGCGTCCTCTTCTCGGGCGAGGGCAGGCGTCCACCGGGGAATGTGAGAGGTGCCCTGGGAGATGAGCTCATTCAGGTAATGCTCGATCACCTCCTTTCCCTGGAAGCCAGAGACATATCGGTACTGCAGAGGCCGGCCAGGGAGTCAGCCATCACGGGAGTCACCCGTCACTGGCTCCTACCCAGCCCAACACGTGGCTACAGGGCAGTTGGAATCAGCAGATCCAAGTGGAGAAGTGCTGGGTGCGCTAAATACACACTGATTTCAAAGACTTAAACCCAAACAAAGAAAGTGAAATAGCCCACAAGTATTTGTATATTTTATATTTTAAAGTATATGTTAAATAATATATATTTATAAATATATTATAAAATATTGTAATAAAATATTATAAAATAATATAAATTTTTCTTTGGCTACCTGATGCTAAGAGCCAACTCACTGGAAAAGACTTGATGCTGAGATAGACTGAGGGCAGGAGGAGAAGGGGGTGGCAGAGGATGTGATGGTTAGATAGCATCACTGACTCATGAATATGAGCAAACTCCAGGAGATAGTGGAAGACAGAGAAGCCTGGTGTATTGCAGTCCATGGGGTTACAATAAGTTGGACACGACTTAGCAATTGAACAAATTTTATATTAAAAACATGGATAGAAACATAACTTAATTAAAATGAAGTTCACCTGTTTCACCTCTAACAAGTCTCTACTCAGTGATGGTCTGAGATCTTTAAACCAAGCACCGCAACAAAGTCCCCATCCTGGACCAGATGCTTTCCATGCATCATCTCACATGATATGTCTTGATTAGAATACCCATTCTACAGATGAGGAGACTGAGGTTGAGGAAGGTTAAGGGTCTCGGGGTTGCAGATCAGAGTCTGCAGGCTTCAAGGTCTGTGCACCTTCCTCCCCATGACCGAAGGAACCCGCTTTTTACCCTCTTGACGTTGGCCGTGTACTGCCTCATGGCAATCTTCTCCAAGGCACTTTCAAAGCCAAAGAAGGACCGGATGTCGAGTGAGGCAGACTGCTCAAAGCACGTCCAGTCTTCATTCTCAGGGTGGACCTGAAAAGCCAGGCAGGGGCGGCAACAGTCTCAGTGTGGGGGATGACATGCCCTCTCGGGGGGCTCTCTTGGTGACCTGGACCCGGGCAGAGCACACAGTGGGCAGCATGTCACAGCAGTACCAGGGGGCTCTGTCCAGAGAACAACGCAAGGTCTAAACCTCAGAGAAGACGGCCTTTTCAGGAAGGACCAAGAAAGTGAGTCCAAAGTTCCAGTCCCTTAAAAATTATACATACACAATGATGGGCTTCCTGGTGGTCCAGTGGCTGGGAATCCACCTGCCAATGCAGGGGACACGGGTTCGATCCCTGGTCCAGGAGGATTTTACTCACCATTGGGCAATGAAGCCTGTGCACCACAACTACTGAGCCCACGGACCCTAGAGCTTATGCCCTGCAACAAGAGAAGCCACTGCAGGGAGAAGCCTGGGCACTAGAGAGCGACCCCTGCTAGCCGCAACTAGCGAAAACTCACGTGCAGTGACAAAGACCCAGCATGACCAAAAATAAAACAAACTTTTAACAAAGTATACATATGTGATATATTTAAATTAATATTTAATATATCATAAAGTATGCATAAATACTATATTTTAAAATGTATTTGTTGTGAAAGTGTTAGTCACTCAAACATGCCGACTCTGTGACCCCATGGACTAGTCCATGGAATTCTCCAAGAATGCTGGAATGGGTAAGCCATTCCCTTCTCCAGGGGATCTTTCCCACCCAGGGATGGAACCTGGGTCTCCCGCATTGCAGGCGGATTCTTTACCATCTGAGCCACCAGGGAAGCCCCACATATTAACAATATATGTATTTATTTCAGCTGTGTCTGTGAACTGCAGGTGTCAGGAGCTCCTGCATCCTCTCTGATATCTCCCTGGGAGGGCCGGAGCCGCCAGGACTTCACCGACCTCAGGGCCCAGCCCGGTGCTTGGGGGATCCAATCCCTGCAGCCAGCCCCTGGCTCACCCTGTAGCTGCAGTTCTCCTTGACCACCACGCGGCTGGCGAAGGTCTCGTTGTGCGCTTCAATGAAGAGCGTCCTCTCCTTCCAGTTCAAGACGTTTCTTTGCACGAAGACCACGTGCTCCACGCCTGCGATCTGCAGGAAAGAGACAGCAGGGGTGTGCAGGCTAGACGTGAGGTGGGGGCTCGGGGCGCGAGTCCCGAGGACTGTCACCCCCAGACCCGGGAAACCCCGGGGTCCCGCCCTGACCACCAGCCCAGTCCGGATCCCTGGATCTCTGAATTCGGGGATCCCCGGACTTGTGGACCTTTGGTCCCCTGCCCGACGCCAGCCCACCCGCCGGAGCCCGGAGCCCTGACTCCAACCCCTTTCCCCCACCTCCGGGACCCTGGGACTCCCTGTTGGCCCTAGTTCTCTGGACAATATCCAGTCTCAGCCCAGCCCCCCGGCCCTCCTCTCCCCTGGATCCGGGAGGCCCCCAGTCCAGAACCCTCTCCAAGCACCGACACACGCGTGTCCCCACGCCTGAACCCCGCCCCCCGGTCCCCGCCCGCCACGCCCCACCCCGGTGAGGGCCCCTCCTCCGCGAGGTCCCCGGTTCTCCAGGGCCCCCTCCGCGCCCACCTTGCGCAGCAGCCGCGGGGCCTCCACGCGCAGCCGGCAGCTCCGCTCCACCACGTGCACCGCGCCGTCGGCGCTGCGGGACTCGCGCAGGACCTCGCTGCCCAGGAAGACTGGGATCTGCGGGCAGGTGGGGAAGCGCTTCTCGTAGGCCTGGGGCGGAGGGGCGGGGGCCAGGTGAGTGCCAAGGGGGCCGGGGGCGGCCAGAACACCTCCTCCCTCCCCCCAAACCTGGCTGGGCCCTTGTCTCAGTTCCAGGACCCGTCATCCAGAGAGGAGAAGGGCGTCTCCCCTGGGGAAAGAGCGGTGACCACTGACCGTATTACCGCAACCGTGGTCTTAACCTCTGTTCTGGAGCAGGGACACAAGCGTGCCTGAGCGCTGACTTGGCAAATCACATTTTGACTCTATGTGTGAAATGAAATATTTTCTGCCCTACAGCTCTACGGGGGAAACAAGCCTTTTCCAAATGCAAATATCTGAGCCCAGGTGAAACAAAGCCAGCTCTCTGGAAGACATTGAGTACTTCCTCCCCATTGAGCAGCTGGGGAGAGGAGAGGAGACCTTCCTCCACACTGGCCATCTCTTACCGTAAACAAGGGATCAAGGAATTTGTATGTGAACAATAAAGAAAGCAGGATTGGTCCCAGATAGCTAGATGCATATGAAAGAAATTATTTCAGCAAGCCCGGACTCTTCTATCTTCCTATACATAGAATATCGCTAAATTTCTCCATGTGAGAGATTTAGCTTTTCTTAAATTAAGAGTAATAGTTTAATATTCATATTACCTGCCCCTTGCTGCAGACTTCTATATAGCCTGGCTCCTCCCCTGCCTCCTGGGAGTCAGCTCTCTCCTTGTCACCTGAGATGCTATCCCTGGGACTCCAGTCCTAACATTCCCACAGAATAAAACCTAACCCTCAGCTTTTAGGTTGCAGGTATTGTTTTTTTCCAGTTGACATACATTTTCGTTTTTGACCTCCGAAGTGGGCTAGTTTGGGGCATTAAAGAAGGCATGTTTTGGCGGGGGAAACAAAAAGATGACAAAACCAACACTCCTTCACGATTCAAAAAACAAACAAGACTCAACAAAGTAGGAATAGAAGGGAACTTGCCCAGCCTGATAAAGGGCACATACAAGAACCCCAGCTAACAGCACGCTCAGTGGGAAAAGACTGACACTTTCCCTGAAGATCAGTTTGAACTGTGCTGTTGGAGAAGACTCTTGAGAGTCCCTTGGACAGCAAGGAGATCCAACCAGTCCATCCTAAAGGAAATCAGTCCTGAATATTCATTGGAAGGACTGATGCTGAAGCTGAAACTCCAATACTTTGGCCACCTGAGGCAAAGAACTGACTCATTTGAAAAGACCCTGATGCTGGGAAAGATTGATGGTGGGAGGAGAAGGGGACGACAGAGGATGAGATGGTTGGATGGCATCACTGACTCAATGGACATGAGTTTGAGCAAGCTCCAGGAGTTGGTGATGGACAGAGAGGCCTGGTGTGCTGCAGTGCATGGGGTCACAAAGAGTCGGACACAACTGAGCGACTGAACTGAACTTCCCCTAAGATCAGGAACTAGGCAGGGATGCCTACTTTGGATGCCCACATGTAGCCCTCTCCTGGGGGTTCTAACCAGGGCGGTTAGGCAAGTGAAAGAAATAGAGAGTCTCCACATTGGAGGATGAGAGGCCAGTTCCCCGAAATGCCAGGGTCAGAGCCAAAGGGGGAATCAGGGGCGGGTGTGGGGGGTGGGGGCATGCCAGCATCGGTGGCTGACAGTATTCAAGCAGGGTTTGCTCCAAGAGCCTGTCACAGTCACATGTCACGGAATCAGGATCAAAGTGAGCTCCAAAAATAGGTGTGAGCTCCAAAAATAGTGCCGGCATCTGAGGACACACACCTCCTCCCCGTCCCTACGGGGAGGGGGCACCACCCCGCTCAGAAGGGCAGAGGCGGGGGAGGGGCAGGGAAGTAACTCTTGGAGTCACTCAAGGTCCCACGAGGCCAGCCTAGCGCATCCTCCACCACGGTCAGGAGGTCAGGGCTGCCTCCATGTGTAGAGGCCGGTTGCTTTGTGCAAACACACCAGGGTCAGACTAATTCTCCTCGGGGAAGAATGCACAGTGGGGTTCCTGGGAGTCTGGACTCAGAGGGCTGCTAGGGAGGCCCCCTGAGAATGGTCTCCCCGCTACACATCTCAGGCCACCTTGAACTCTCTCTCAGAGGAAGGCATTCTGGACTTCCCTGCTGGTCCAGTGGTAAAGAATCTGCCTTGCAATACAGGGAACGGGGGTTCAATCCCTGGTCCGGGGCGATCCCACAGGCAGTGGGGGAACTAAGCCCCATGTACCACAACTACTGAGCCCGCGCCTAAAGCCTGTGCTCCACAAGAGAAGCCACGACTGGAGAGTATCCCTCACTTGCCACAACTGGAGAAAGCCCACGCACAGCAGCAAAGACCCAGCGCGGCCAAAAATAAAGAAAGAATAAAATTAGCCAGCAACAAAAAAGGAAGGCATTTCTCCACTAAGCAGGGTGCTGCTTTAAGTAGAACTTGGCATGGGGTCCAGCACCTGGTTTGAAGCCCAGCTCCACCCTCTCCCAGAGGAGAGGCAGGTCCGTCTTTTCTCTAAGCCAGTTTCGTCACCTGGAAACTGGGCACAGACCAGATTGAGTATCTCATGCAGAGCCTGGCACATAGTAGGCACCCAGGATTTTTATTCTCCAGGCAACAGGACTCAAATGGTATAGCACAGGTTTTCAAGAACCGAAAACAACTCCCCCGCAGGCCCTTCTGAGCAGGGGGTGCTAGAAGAACTGGGCTCAGCCCCACCTCTGTGATGGGCAGAGGGGTGCTGACTCTTTTGTTTTTTTAATTATATGGAGGGAAAGGAGTGCATGTGTCAGAACTGGTCGGGCTCAGTTTGGGTTTCTGCTTCACTGGTGGCTCAGATGGTAAAGCATCTGCCTGCAATGCAGAAGACCCAGGTTCGATCCCTGGGTCGGGAAGATCCCCTGGAGAAGGGAATGGCAACCCACTCCAGTACTCTTGCCTGGAAAATTCCATGGATGGAGAAGCCTGGTAGGTACAGTCCATGGGATCTCAAAGAGTCAGACACGACTGAGCGACTTCACTTTCTTTCACTTCTTTACCTTCTCATTGGGTGATGTTGGGCAAGTGATTTGCCCTCTCTGAGCCTCTGTCTCCTCATCTGTAAAATGGGCTGGTGGTAAGGATGTCATTAGATTGCCTCTCAGGCTCACAGTGAGCCTCAGCTCTGCTCCTCCAGCTGTGTGCTTTCTTCCATTTAATCCTCTAAATGGCATCCTCGTTTGACAAATGAGGAAACTGGAGCCCAGAGAGGCTAAGTAACTTACCCAAGGTCACACAGTGCAAAATGGTAAACCTGGATTTGAATCCTCGGCTGGCCCAGCCCCTACTCCCTCAGGAACCTCTTGCTTAGCAGTTGGGAAACAGCCCAGGAGTTGCAAACTTGCCGATGGCCCAAACAGCTCCAAGGAAGGGGACCAGGGAGAGGAACGACAGGCTGTGAGCTCAGTGCACACGGGCCGGCCAAGCGTCACTGACTTCCTGTCTTAACAGACCTCTAGTTGGAAGAGCCCTGTCTGGAGCCCCCAGATAACACAGGGGCTGATCCAAGCAGGAGACATGCCCTTAGCCACAACTCCCCTTGACTGTGAGGGGGAAGGCACTTCTGTTTCAACAATGGTGCCACCCCCACGCACTGGGGGGACCCCAGAACCTAGGGAAGGCAGGGGACCCTGAAATAAGGAGTCTATCCCAGTGCCAGTTCCCCAGAGTCTGAGGCTGTCAGCCGCAGATCCCCTGGGGTTGTGAAGGCTGGCGTTGGACACCACTGTTATGGTGACAGTTACGGAGGGCTGACTGCACCACTGTGTCCTCACGAGATCCTGTTGGGATGGAGACCAGTATCCCCCCATTTTACAGATGAGCAAGTTGAGGCTTGAGAAGGCAGAGTGACCCAACTCTGACATCACAGGACCGGTAAGTGGAGGGGCTAGAGTGCAGGCCCCACTGACCCAGACCCCAGTCCTGAATGCCTGGTCCTGCCTCTCAGAGGATGTTGGCTACGTCACAAATATCAGTGGTTTGGGAATCCTGAGTCCTGCTGGACCTCTGCCTTTGGCAGTTCGCAGGGTCTTACAGGACCATCCCTGTGTGGAGACCAGTTCACACAGCTAGTTTTATCCTTGCCGAGAGCCTCAGACGCTGACCGCTGTCCCCACCAGTGAGGCCTGAGCTTCTCCCTGCCAGATGAATGCATGGGGTGGCCGCCAGAGGGACACAGGGCAACAGAAGCATTCGATTTCAGCTCTTCTGCCAAGTGGCTGGAGAGGGACATCACACCTGGCCACTCAGAAAGGAAGCTGGTCCAAGGTCCAGAACCCACCAGGACAGGGACAGAAGCTGGGGCAGGCAGAGGCCAATGGACACTGCCAATGAAGCTCTCCCACGGGCTGCCCATCCTGCTGAAATCTACATCAACACACTAAGCACGTGGACATGGGAGCTTGGATTCCTAGCTGGACTCATCCATCTCTGGGCTGGGTAAACTTAGTATATATATGTATGACTGCATCAGGTCTTAGTTTCAGCGGGTGGGCTTAATTTCCCCAGGACATGAGGGATCTTAGTTCCCCAACCATGGATCAAACCAGCTTCCCCTGCATTGGAAGGCAGATTCTTAACCACTGAACCACCAGCGAAGTCCCAGGGCTGGGTAACCCTTGAGCATGGCATTTCCTGTCTCTCCCTGTGTGCTCAGTCCTTCCGTAGTACCCGACTCTCTGATCCCATGGACTATGGCCCGCCAGGTCCCTCTGTCCACGGGATTCTCCAGGCAAGAGTACTGGAGTGGGTAGTCATTTCCTACTCCAGAGGATCTTCCCTACCCAGGGATCGAACCCAGGTCTCCTGCATTGCAGACAGATTGTTTACCACCTAAGCCACCAGAAAAGTCCCATTTCTTTCTGAGGCTCATCTATTAAGGGGAGTGTCGTGAAACTGCCCAGTGAGTGCTTGGTTGTACCATTTTCCTTCTTTCCTGTCTCACAGCCGCTGAAGGAAAAAGTCATCGGCCCTGAATCCCTAATGCTCATCACAATGACTAGCACGCAGTCGACACTCAGCAGACATCACACAATGAGTGAGTGAATGACAGGGTCGCTTAGCCAGGAAGGGCATGGACTCACACAATGAGTGAGTGAATGACAGGGTCGCTTAGCCAGGAAGGGCATGGACTCCGGGCTTGGGTCCGAAGCTCCACTCTGCTCCTGAGCAGCTCTGTGACCTTGAACAAGCCTACATGCTCTCCGTTCCTACCTCCCTTCATCTGTTACAAGGAGAATGAGAAAAGTGTTATAGCTCCCTGAGTGGACAGGGGAATAAAGGAACCGGTTTGGTAAACTGTTGAGAACAGGGCCTGGCGCATGGTTCATTCTACAGAAGAATTTGTTCAATAAATTTAAATTTTAAAAAAGAGTGAGAGTCTGTAAAAGACAGAGAAAGTATTTCTGCTAATCACTTGACAAGCTGCTTCCTCCTCCCATCCCTCCTTCCTTCCTGCTCTTCCTCATGAAAATTCAAAGGAAGCTGGAACGCTGCTTACCCCAAACCTTCCAGAGTAGGGGAAGAAGATGCAAACCGCAGCCACGTATTTTAGCCCCATGCCTCACCTTTCCTTTCCTGTGCAGGCTGGACCCACGCACTGAGCATGTGACCATCGCACAAAGTCCTCAGGGGACTTCCTCGTCCACCCCCAGCTTCCCCTGCAAGCCTGGGAGACCCCAGGACCAAGGTATCAATCCTCTCAGTGCCCCCCTACTTTTTAAGAATTGTGATACCATACCATAAATGCACCATACTCATTTAATACTCATACCATACCATGACGCTCATACCATAAAATGCTCCCTTTAAAGTGTACAGTTCAATGGATTTTATTAGAACATTCACAAAGTTGTGCAAACATCACCACTGTCTAATACAAGAACATTTCATCACCCGTGAAAGAAACCCCACACCTGGACCACCCTGGTGGTCCAGTGGATAGAAGTCTGCCTGCCAGTGCACGGGACGTGGGTTTGATCCCTGGCCAGGGAAGATTTTGCATGCCGTGGAGCAACCAAGCCTGTGCACCACACTACTGTGCCCATGTGCTCCGATAGCCTGTGCTCCGTAACAAGAGAAGTCACCACCAGGAGTAGCCTCCGCTCGCTGCAACTAGAGAGAGCCTGTGCACAGCAACAAAGACCCTGCACCACTGAAAACTAGGTTCATTAATTAAAAACAAGAAACCCTACACCCATCACAGTCACTCCCTGCCCAGGCAACCACTAATCCACTTTTTTTAAGATAATTTTTTATGTAGACCGTTTCATTTTCTGAATTTGTCACAATATTGCTCCTGTTTCACATTTTGGTTTTTTGGCCATGAGGCAGGTGGGATCTCATCTCCTCCGTCTGGGATGGACCCTCACCCACCTGCACTGGAAGGCAAAGTCCTAACCACCGGACCACCAGGGAAGTCCCCTAAATCTACTTCCTGTCTCTTTGGATTTGCGTTTTCTGGACATTTCACGTGAACAGAATCATAAAATACATGATATTTTGTATCCGGCTTCTTTCACTGAGCATCAGGTTCTCGAGGTTCATCCATGTTGTAGCCTGTGTCTGTGCTTTATTCCTTTTCACAGCTGCATAATATTCCATTGTGTGGGACTCCCAGCTCTTGGCAGAGTTGCTGAAGGAGCCATCAGACACTCAATGGCAGCAGGGTCATCTCAGCTGATGAAGGGAAGCAGGCATGGGATCATCCTAGAGTCTTTTGAAATGATTGCTGAATACAATATATAGAAACAGCTGTGTCCAGATGGCCCTGTAGCTGAGCAACCTGCTGCTATTCCGGTTGAGGTCAGCTCAGGAGACAAAATGATGGAGACAAAGGGTCAGAAGGACCCTGTAGGGGGCAAGAGTGGGATGTGGTGAAGTGGTGGGGACAAAGCCCTGGGTTTAGAGGCTGCCCATGCTCCCTGCCAGCAGGGTGACTTCAACTTAACCTAAGAATCAGTTTCTTCAGAAAAAAAAGAGGATGATGATGATAATGACAGTGATATCAACTTTGTGAGAGTTGCTGAGGAGACTAAAGGGAGCCATGATATGTAAGGCATGTAGCAGAGTGCCAGACACATTTTTCTTAAATGAGCACCAGTAAACCAACAGAGACCTGACTTGATATTTGTACAACCTTGTTCACAACAACATTATTCACAAAAGCCAGAAAGTGGAAACAACCCAAATGTCTGCTGAGGAATGAATGATGAAACAAACCACGGTCCAGCCACAGTCCCGTAGGGGAGTATTATGCAGCCGTTAAAAAGAACAACATGCTGACACAGGCTAAGACGTGGATGCAGCTTGAAAACAATGCTCAGTGAAAGACGCCAGTCACAAAAGAACACACGCTAGATGATTGCACTTACGTGAGATTCCTAGAGTCATCAGATTCATGGAGACAGAAAGTAGAACCGTGTTTGCAGGGACTGGGGGAGGGGAAAATGGGGAGATAGCGTCTAATGAGAACAGAGTTCCAGTTTGGGAGGATGAAAAAGCTGTGGCCGTGGATGTTGGCGATGCGTGCAGAACAATGTAACTGCACTTAATGCCACTGAACTGTACCCCTAAAAATGATCAATTTTGTGTAATGTATATTTTACCACAATTTTTAGGAAAAGTAAGCCATCTGATGGATGGTTTCTAGCCCCAGCAGATTGGGATTTGCAATAGGGTTTCAGGTCTGTGTTTATTTGTCTGTAGTCAGCATCTCTGTCTCTAGGTTGCTTCCCTCCCCACTGGATTTCCCAGTGGCCTCGTACGTACCACACCTGGGACACTGTAGACAAACAGCCAATATTTGCTGGAGGAGGGAAGGAAGGAAGGAGGGAGGAAGGGGTGGAGGGAGGGGAGGAAGCCTGAGTGGCTCCCCCGCTGTGTTCACAACAGCGGTGCATCCACAGCTATTGGCCAGTGCATCAGCACCCAACAAGGTGCGGGGGAGCAGTTTGGTCCGTCTGTCCCAGGTTCCCAGTCCTGAAGCTGCGGCGTGAGGCACCCTTAGCAGGGCCTGGTGGCTATTCCTTCCTGCTTCTGTCCCTTCCTCTAAGGGTGGGGCCTCCTCTTGCCTGGCCTCTCCTGCCCTGGGGGAGCGCACAGCCCAGCTGCCCTGCCCAGGGCACTGCTCACAAGCCTGCTGCAGCTTCTCACCCACTCACAGGTCGCATTGGGGCAGGGACTCTCCTGCTCTGAACATGCTCCCCATGCTCCCTGCCCACTGACTTCCAGGATCAGCTGGTGCCCCTGGTGGATCCGGGAAAGAAGGGTGGTAGCGAGGCCAGCCCAGGGGGTCTTGACATTTAGCACTAGGTTAGGATGGTAAAGCGTCTGTCTGCAATGCAGGAAACCCGGGTTCGATCCCTGGATTGGGAAGATCCCCTGGAGAAGGAAACATCAGCCCACTCCAGTACTCTTGCCTGGAAAATCCCATGGACAGAGAAACCTGGTCGGCTACTGTCTATGGGGTCGCAAAGAGTCGGACACAACTGAGCGACTTAACTTTCACTTTCACTTTCACTTTTAGGATGGTGATGGGAGGGAAACACTGTTTTAGATTTTCCAAGTGTTTCACGAACGCACCTGGCCTTGGTCACTTCTCCTTCCTGCCCCATCCCCTACCAACCCCCCAGCCCGCTCTCTCACCTCCTGGATGAAAACCCCTCCTCCAACCCACTTTCCACACCTTCCCAAATCTCCCAACATCCTTGAAGGAACAAACTGAGCCCTGTGGGCTCACAGAGGCCCAACTAAGCTGCATTCATTTCTTCAGAGAGACAAGTTCTGCCCCAGGGGCCTTGGCACAGACAGGCAGGCAGGCTGCCTCTCTCCACCCCTCACTGCAAAGTGTGGCTGACTTAAAAGGCCTCTGGCTGCTGACCAATGGGCCCTTCTCTGTGTTCCCGCATGCATGTGTGCTTAGTCACGTCAGTTGTGTCCCACTCTTTGCAACCCTCTGGATCGTAGCCCTCCAGGCTCCTCTGTCCACAGAATTCTCCAGGCAAGAATACTGGACTGGGTTGCCATGTCCTCCCCCAGGGGATCTTCCTGACCCAGGGATAGAACCCACGTCTCCTGCATTGCAGGTGGATTCGTTACACCAGGAAAGCCCCTGTGTGTTCCTGCAATGCCCTATTCTTTCTTTCCCAGCTACAAATCTTGCTACATGGTATTGCCTGGAATGACTCTCTCTCATACACACACACACACACTGCAAGCTCTGTGAGGGCAGGAAGGGATCATGTCAGGAGAACCAAGTCAAGACAATGAGAACAAGACAGACAAGGTCTCTGTCTTTCTGAAGCCTAATGAAAAAGACTCATATAAACAAACAAGCAAATTCCGTGTAAACAAGAAGGTGAGCAAATTAACAGAATAACGATGCATTTCAGAAAAAGTGCTAAGAATGACACTGCTCTATAGCCCTGGCACCTGGTACGATGCTTGGCATACTGTGCAAACTCAATAAATATCTGTGGAATGTATTCATGTGTGCATTAACGCATGCATTCACAAATGAATGGGGGCCAAAAGCTGATCTCAGGACCCCCTGAAATCAGAAGATGACTTTGCAATGGATCAGCTCCGGTCCCCCAGCCCCAGTAGGAGCCGGTCAGGGCCCTGGAAGCAATCCAGGGTGGAAAATGTTGCTTCCCTTAATCTGTTAGCAACGGGATCAGATGACAGGCTCCAGGGAACTAATTTAAACACATTTAAATAAGGCCCCTGCTGCTTTATTAAAACTACATCCCTAACAATGATTCCAACTGCAACTGTCGTTGACCTGGGCTGCAAGGATCTACCTTCAATAGCTACTCCTTATTAATAACCCATGTGCTAAATTACAAGCTGTTTATCAATACAAAAGTCCAGGTCTTTAAATATTTTAACACAATTGCTGCCTCTCACCTCTATAACCCTTCCTCCTCAGGATCAGCCAGCCGATTGTCCAGGAAATTCTACTCCATGCCATCTTCCTTCTTAAGGTTTGCAGAATCTGAGATGACCTGAAGCCACAGTGCTTTGAACCCCACAGGGACCCCGGGGCAGTGGACACACAAGAGGCATGCAGGTCACTTCTGAAGCCACCTCAGCCACGGGCGCACAGATGTTTACTGAACATCAGAGTCAGAACCTGGAATGTCTGACCGTGTGCCCAGGCTATGGGGTCGTGCACGCATGCGTGCTAGGTCGCCTCAGTTGTGTCCGACTCTGGGCAGCCCTGTGGACTGCAGCCCGCCAGGCTCCTCTGTCCATGGGATGTTCCAGGTCAAGAATACTGGGATGGGTTGCCGGGCCCTCCTCCAGGAGGTTTTCCCCACCCAGGGATTGAACCGGGGTCTCTCATGTCTCCTGCACTGGCAGGTGGGCTCTTCACCACTAGTGCCACCGGGAAGCCCCTCTGAGGAGCGGGGACTTCATTACTTCCATTTCACAGGTCAGAACCCAGAGCCAGGGGCCAGCCTGGAGAATCTGACTCGTAACCTCCACCCATTCAGGAGAAGAGCCCAGAGGAGCTGGAAATCATTCACTACGGGCTGTAGGCTGACCAGAAAGTGACCTTCAGAGAGCAGGTAACCAGAATCCACCATCCAAACCACAGTCTTTCTGTCCATACCAAGGTCTCCACAAAGACCCTGCCCCACCTCCAGGGACCCCACATTCAAAGGGACCAGGGATTCTGCCAGCCTTGGATATCAGCTGCCTCCATTGTCTTAACTGTTTTCCTCTACTTACTGAGAGAATACAAGCTCATTGTTCTGAACCCAATAATACAGAAGGCTATCAAGAAAGGAAACAGCAAAGGTCCCTGGAATTCCATGCTTCAGAAACAGAATTCATGTCAAGGAATGACACCCATTCATTGAATTAGTTACAGTTTTGAAGTGGAAGAGAAAAATAACTGAAAAAAAATAATGCTGGGTCTAGAAAGGTTACCTTAGTATTATTTTATAACCAATTCCACGAACACAGTTTCAGTGGTATGGTGGAATTTCTGCAAAGGGACGTTTTGATTCTCAAGTCAGTTTTGTTAAACAGAAAAACCAAAAGGCCAGCTCGTCTGGTCACTCGGATGTGGTCAAAATAGCCGAGTTCATCCGAAACTTCCTCGGCATCTGACCCAAACTGAGGGCAAGTGTTTAGCTGAGAAACAAAGACTGACATTAAGTGCAGAAAACCCCTTTTGTGCCCACACAGCAAGCAAGTTATGTTGAGTTATGCAGCTATTTTGGGGACAATGATGTTTTGAAAACAGTTGGCAAAGTGGCTTTGTCTGACATTGGGGTAGTTTGGGGCCATTTTGCCGAACAAGGACTGTATGGAGATAAGGTAACACAGTATTTGAAAAAATACAAATGACAAACTGGCACAATACAGGTAATACATATCTGAAAATGTCTATTTCCTGTTGTACCCACAAGTATTTATCCATCAGCACCTAAAGATTATTAACAGCTATAGGAGTAAACGGAGCCCTTCGGCCTGCACGTGTGGAACTCAAAGCTAATGAAATATGCTTCATGTATTCCACTAGTCTTTTTTTTTTTTTTTTTTTTGGCTGTACTGGGTTTTAGTTGTGGCACGTAGGATCTTCGTTGCCGGGATCTTAGTTGTGGCATGCAGGATATAGTTCCCCAACTGGGGATCAAACCCAGGCCCCCTGTCTTAGGAGCACCGAGTCTTAACCACTGGACCACCAGAGAAGTCCTCTAATAATCCTATTAATACATTCTTAAGTGCTACCTTAGGGGACATTTTTATTTTAAAATGCAATGATTGCAATTTTTTTTTTGAGAATATTTGGAAAACTCAGCAGTGGCCACAGGACTGGAAAAGGTCAGTTTTCATTCCAATCCCAAAGAAAGGCAATGCCAAAGAATGCTCAAACTACCGCACAATTGCACTCATCTCACACGCTAGTAAAATAATGCTCAAAATTCTCCAAGCCAGGCTTCAACAATACGTGAACTGTGAACTTCCAGATGTTCAAGCTGGTTTTAGAAAAGGCAGAGGAACCAAAGATCAAATTGCTAACATCCGCTGGATCATCAAAAAGGCAAGAGAGTTCCAGAAAAACATCTATTTCTGCTTTATTGACTATGCCAAAGCCTTTGACTGTGTGGATCACAATAAACTGTGGAAAATTCTGAAAGAGATGGGAATACCAGACCACCTGACCGGCCTCTTGAGAAACCTATATGCAGGTCAGGAAGCAATAGTTAGAACTGGACATGGAACAACAGACTGGTTCCAAATAGGAAAAGGAGTACGTCAAAGCTGTATATTGTCACCCTGCTTATTTAACTTATATGCAGAGTACATCATGAGAAACACTGGGCTGGAAGAAGCACAAGCTGGAATCAAGATTGCTGGGAGAAATATCAATAACCTCAGATATGCAGATGACACCACCCTTATGGCAGAAAGTGAAGAGGAACTCAAAAGCCTCTTGATGAAAGTGAGAGTGAAAAAGTTGGCTTAAAGCTCAACATTCAGAAAACAAAGATCATGGCATCCTGTCCCATCACTTCATGGCAAATAGATGGGGAAACAGTGGAAACAGTGGCTGACTTTATTTTTCTGGGCTCCAAAATCACTGCAGATGATGACTGCAGCCATTAAATTAAAAGACGCTTACTCCTTGGAAGGAAAGTTATGACCAACCTAGATACCATATTGAAAAGCAGAGACATTACTTTGCCAACAAAGGTCCATCTAGTCAAGGCTATGGTTTTTCCAGTAGTCATGTATGGATGTGAGAGTTGGACTGTGAAGAAAGCTAAGCGCCGAAGAATTGATGCTTTTGAACTGTGGTGTTGGAGAAGACTCTTGAGAGTCCCTTGGACTGCAAGGAGATCCAACCAGTCCATTCTGAAGGAGATCAGTCCTGGGTGTTCATTGGAAGGACTGATGCTAAAGCTGAAACTCCAGTACTTTGGCCACCTCACGCAAAGAGTTGACTCATTGGAAAAGACTCTGATGCTGGGAGGGATTGGGGGCAGGAGAAGAAGGGGATGACAGAGGATGAGATGGCTGGATGGCATCACCGACTTGATGGACATGAGCTTGAGTGAACTCCAGGAGTTGGTGATGGACAGGGAGGCCTGGCGTGCTGCAATTCATGGGGTTGCAAAGAGTTGGACATGACTGAGTGACTGAACTGAACTGAACTGAAACATACTAAGGGTGGCTCAGTGATAAGGAATCTGCCTGCCAATGCAGCAGATGCAGATTCCATCCCTGGGTCAAGAAAATCCCCTGAAGAAGGCAATGGCAGCCCACTTCAGTGTTCTTGCTTGGAAAATCCCACAGACAGAGAGCCTGGCAGGTTAGTCCATAGGATTACAGGAAAGTCGGACACAACTTAGTGACTACAATAGCAATAGGAGTCCTCAATTTAGACACGGAAGGCGTAGGTTCAGAGAGGTTGAGTAACTTGCCCAAGGTCACCCAGCTTGTCGATGAAACCCCAGGCTTGCCCCTGCTACTTCCCTGGCCTGGCATCATCCGCACAGCACAGCACAGCATGATTACTCCAATGGTGCTTCTTAATCTTTTACGTGACTATAAACATATATGTAGGTAGATTCACAGCAGAGATGTGGGAAGGACACACACAGAGCCTTCTATCCAACAATGAAAGCCGTTGGATTGAAGGCTGGGATTGAGCAACCAAGAGTGGGATGAGGAGGATGGGGGTGGATTCTGGTGTTTCTTACACTGTCACTGATAACACCATGTGGTGTAATAACAGGGATGGCTGCATTTAGTGAGCACCTACTGTGTGCCAGGCACTGAGCCAGAGGCACCAGGCACTGTTTCATCACAACCCCAGAGCATCGCCCCTGTTCCATGGAGTAGGGAAGCTCCAAGAGACAGAGTGACCACATCAAGAAGGAAACCCACAGCGGCCCGACCCCAGCACCTGCCCCGGGGACTCAGACCTCTGATCCAGGAGGCCGAGGGCGCGGGAGCCAAGTCTACGTCACATAGCTCTTCTGAATCCCAATAAACAACTGCTCCCAGGCCCTTCCTGCCCACATGTGCCCCCTCTCCCCCTGGTCTCAGCTTCCTGGAAAGGGAGGGCAGGGGGTGTGAGAGCAGAGGGGGGACACAGAGGGTGCTGTGGTTAAACTCAAGGCTCTGGAGTCCCCCCCATATGGATCCCAGCCCAGCTGCACCTCTTCCCACTGCCAAATCTAAGACCATCCTTGTCCGAGCGTCAGTTTAATGCAGCAAAATGAGAATAATAAGAGCTATTGGGAATGAAACCAAACAACGTATGTAAAGACTTAGCAAACCCTCAACAAATGGCTGCTGTCATCATCTTCATTGTATACGTACCATTATTATTATTATTATCAGTACACAAAGTGACAGCAGCAGCTTGCCCTGATACCCTCTTTTGTGTCAAAGGAGACTGAGATAACAGAAGAGCTTCAACAAGGGAAATAAAGACCTTATGTCTTGCTCAGTGCGCAAGGGTCCTAGAAGTTGTGGCAAAAGATAGGATGGCAGAGGGGTCCTGGTTAGAAACTGGACCCATCCGGTCAGTGGAGTAGCTCATTAATTCCTTCTGATCTAGGGGTTTGAGGGTTTCCTTCTCCTCCCCATCATGGCTGACCTCTTGGGGCCCTCCAACTGTCACACAAGGGGCCCCGGGATCAGGGGTCACTCACCACCATGACCAGCTCAAATGGGTGCTTGTAGACTCGGATGGGAGACTGGTACTTCTGCACCATGTTCTTGAAGGACCAGGCAGGAGCCGGCCAGGCAGGAGTGGGCACTGAGCCTGGGTGAGGGCGACTGGTGAGGGAGCAGCTCCCTCCAGCTGAAGCCGGAGCCCCGGCCTCAGCTCCCCCTGGCCAGGGGCATGCCCACCACCCCTCTGGACCCCCCCCACACACACATCTCCCCAGCTCTCAAAGCAAGGGGGCCAATGTGAGCCCCAAGTTACTTCCAGCCAGACCCCCAACACTTGCCCTGCCCATTACCCAATGCCCCAGACCACACTCGATCCTCAGGAGCAATCAGTATCCCCCAAACTTTCCTCCCTTCTCGTCCCGTCATGCTGGGGGCCCCAGTAAACTCCCATAAAGCCACCCAGCTGGAAACATGCCCACGATTCATTCGCCCATGCACCCCACAAGAATCATTGCACTTGCGCTCCCATTTTCCTCCAAAATCCCCTAACATACATACACAGTCTTCACCAGATTTCGCACGCACTGTCTCTACCACACAAGCACACACATGCAGGACTCCCTTCCCACACTAGAGAGCCCTTGCACACGAACTCAACTTTGCACACACACCCAGCTCCACACGCACAGTTCCCTAGATGTGCACAGACGTTCACACACATGCACACACACAAACGCAAACGCACGCACGCATGCACACCCAAGCCCCCCAAAAGCCCAATTCACCCTCGCCCTCGGAGTCTCCGGTGACGCAGACCCGGAGCTGAGCCAAGGTGAGCCCACCGGAGTCCTCCGCCGCCGCCTGGCCCAGAGCGCAGCCCCTAGGGCGGGGCGAAACCGCGATCGCCAGACCCTGAAGTCCGAGCCAGCGATCGCTGATCCCGGGCTGTCGGGTCTTGTACACCCTGCACCCTCCGGGTTGTTCTGGGAGGGGCCTGCTGGGCGGGAGCGCTCCAGGACCCAGGACAGCGAAGATCCCTGCCTGGCCTGGCTCCACCCCCGCCCCACCCCCCCGACTCTGCCCCGGCCCCGCCCAGATTTACCTCCGGACAGGCCCCGCCCCAAACTGACTCCACCCCATCTTAGCTCCGCCCTTCATTTTACACAGCCTTCTTTAACCGCGCCTCCACCTCGGCCCTGCCTCCATACTGGCCACGCCTCATGCAGGGCCCGCCTCCACCGGGTCCCGCCCCTAAAGCACCCAGCCTCGGGGGTGGCTCGGCCCCAGGGAGACCCCGCCCCAAGGCTCTAACCCCAGTCTCGTGCCCCAAGTCTAACCCTTGCCCCTCCCAGCCCGGCTTGCCCCAGTTCAGTTCACGTTTGGCCAGTTCCCTAATGGGCAACCCCCTCCTCCTGGGCTCTGAGTCCAGTCCCTCCACTGGCCACACCCCAGAGCCCTCCTGACCCCGCCGGGGATCTTTCGTTCACTTTGCCCGCTTTACAGAGCGCCTGCTGAGTGTCAGGACTTGCCAGGCGCTGGAGAGTTCTCAGTGAACAAAACAGGTAAAAAGTCCTTGCCCTCGTGGAATTTACCTCTCAGTGAGGGAGTGTGTGCGTGTGCGTGCTAAGTCGCTTCAGTCGTGTCCAACTCTGCACTCCCTGCACTGTAGCCCACCAGGCTCCTCTGTCCATGGGATTCTCCAGGCAAGAATACTGGAGTGGGTTGCTGTTTTTCCTCCTTCAGGGGATCTTTCTGACCCAGGGGTCGAACCCGCGTCTCTTATGTCTCCTGCATTGGCAGGCAGGTTCTTTACTGCTACTGCCACCTGAGAGGGAGAGAGACATTAAATAAATAAGACAAATACAATACTGTGTGTGATGCGGGGAAATGCCAACGTGAAAAAAAATAACTAGGGAAGGGATTCAAGAAGCCAGCAGAGGGAGGGTGCAATTTAATACACGGTGGACTGGTAGAGTGAAGTTTCGCCCATCATTCATTCTCATTTTGGCTCACACACAAACCCTTCTGGCCTTTGCAGTATCCAGGAGACCCAGCATCCCTTCCATAGCTCCCCCCTTCCTCTCCCTCTCTGTTTGGCTTGGAGGAGCCAAGAGGCTGGCTCTAGACAGCTTTGTCATCCGTGTATTCATTCATTTGCCATGTACTGGGCACCTACTATGTGCCAGCACTGTGTGACTTTATCCATTTGCAAGAGGGAATCGGACAGGCTCCCCTGCTCCTGCGTGACCCAGAGTCCTAGGCAAGGAGAGGGTGTACTGGGAGACAGCGCTCTATTTAGCAAATGCATTGTTGCCCTTTGTGATAATCAGCCCCTAGTTTCCTTCCTAGCTTGTGTCACACTCTGTAATCATCTTATTTACTTATTCATTTTATCTCTTTGTAGCTCTGACCCAGGAGATTATGAGCTCCACAAGGGCAGAGACCTTATCTATCTTACTCATGTGCCCAGCGTCCACCGGATCTTACTGGGGACCTGGCACACTGGTGCCCAGTGCGTTTTCTTGATTAGGGTTTTCAAGGAAGGTGAAGCTGAAGCTCCAATACATTCACCACTTGATGCAAAGAGCCGACTAATTAGAAAAGACTCTGATGCTGGGAAGCATTGAAAGGAGGAAGAGAAGGGGACGACAGAGGATGAGATGGTTGGATGGCATCACCGACTCGATGGGCATGAGTTTGAGCAAGCTGTGGTCAATGGTGAAGAACGAGGAATCCTAGTGAGTCTTCCATGGGGTCGCGAAGAGTGGGACGCGACTGAGCGGCTAATCAAGGATGGAAAAGGAGCGCCCCGGGTCCCATGCCTGCCACAAGATGGCAGCACAGTCCATGGCTCCTGGAGTCGCCACGAAGGGGAACGGTCGGGGGAGATGGGAGCCCGGAGGTGCATCGAGGTATCCAGGGTTCATCAGGGAAACCCCCACACTCCTCCTGGGTGTCTTGCAGGGCGCGTAGTGAGCATTCACTCTGTTGGCTGTTATTACAGCACGATTGCCGTTAGCTGGCACAAAGTAAGCCCAGATTGGAATGCTAACCCCTGGAAGGAAGCTGAGCGATGGATTCCAAACTCTCCAGCTCCGAAGACCGCCCCCTACTCCCCAGGGGGGCGAAGGCTGAAATGCAGATTCCCGGGCACCAATGGGAGAGCCTAGGAATTTGCTTGTTTAACAAACTCTCCAGGTGGTTCTTCAGAGTGGACACGCCTGGCAGTGCTGGAGGTCATTCCCAGCTCTGGGGGATTCCGGGACGCTCAGAGGCATTGCGGGCCCTGGGGAGCGGTTGGCGCGCTCATAAGTTGGGGAGGTCAGCTCTCAAGAGCTCCTCCCAAATGAGGGGCGTGCTCACTGCTCCCAGTACCGTGTTCTGCCCAGACCGAATCTGCCGGATCACCTCCACGCGTGTTTCCTTTGCCACAGAAGGTGCCGGCTTGGGGGAGCAGGAGCGGGCGTGAGAGATGCAACGAGTGGGAGCAAGAAAAGCCTCAAGGAGCAGAGGAGAGGCCCTGAGACTGCGGGAAGGCTCCGGGACTCCTGGCTGCCGTTAGCGCCGCCCCTGCCCACAACCCGTGAGGACACCACTGAGGGGAGGGGGGTTGGGGGAAAAGAGGTGCTACAGCTGCGTGGACCCAGGAGCTCAGAGTGGAAAATGGGACCCAGAGGGGAGGGAGAGCCTAACTCCCCCCTCCTCCAGCCAAGGCAAAAGAATCAGTAACAGCACCACCGGCCACCTGCTTCTATCACAGCACTTCCTATCAGTCATCCCTACCTTTTATTGAGCACTTACTTGGCACAGTGCTGTATACCAGGCAAGGGGCTTCCCTGGTTGCTCAGTGGCTAAGAATCTGCCTGCAGTGCAGGAGACGCAGGTTCCATCCCTGGGTCGAAAAGATCCCCTGGAGGAGGGCATGGCAATCCACTACAGTTTTCTTGCCTGGAAAATCCCATGGACAGAGGAGCCTGGCGGGCTACAGTCCATGGGGATCTCAAAGAGTCAGACAAGACTGAAGCAACTTAGGACTCACGCAGGCACATACCAGGCATGGTTCTAAGGCTTTACAAACATCCAAACACTTAATCCTCAAAAATAGCCCCTGTAGTGATGAAACGTTTTGGCACTCCACAGAGGTGGTGGTTGCACAATAGTGTGAATGCTCTGAATGCCACTGAATTGTACACATTGAAATGGTTCATTTTATGTTTTAGAACTACACCTACCCTGAATATTCATTAGAAGGACTGAAACTGAAGCTCCAATACTTTGGCCACCTATGCGAAGACTCAACTCATTGGAAAAGACCCTGATGTTGGGAAAGACTGAAGGCAAAAGGAGAAGAGGGTGGCAGAGGATAAGATGGTTAGATAGCATCACTGACTCAATGGACATGAATGTGAGCAAACTCCAGGAGATAGTGGAGGACAGGAGCCTGGAGTGCTTCAGTCCATGGAGTCACATGGAGCTACTGAACAACAACAACCAACTATACCTCAATTAAAACAAACAGCCTTTTCAGGTCAAAACTCTGTTAATCCTCATTTAAACTAAATCCTCATTTAGTTTAACAAGGAAACTAAGGCACAGAAAGGTTGAGTAACTTGCCCTAGGTCACACAGCTAGCAAGGAAGTCAAACCCAGGACTTCTTCCCCCAGAGCTGCAGTGGAAGTACCCAAAAGGTGTGATTTTCCCAGCCCGAGCTTTGGAGATATCCAGGCATCCTGGTCAGGACTGAGGAGGTACCAAAAGGATGGGCTGATCCTATGGGAACACTGGGCATGAAGTCAGTCCCAGGGGCTGGGCCTTCAGCCTCCACCTGCTGCTTCCTACTGGCCCTCGAGAGTGATCGAGCCACAGCTGCCTATTGTTGTGGTGGGTTTTGAAGACTCCAAGAACTACCTCCCATCTGTGAATATCTCCCTGCAGCTGAGTGTGTGTGCGTGAGTGTGTGTGCATATGTGTGCGTGTGTGTGTGTGTGTGAGATAAGGTACACAAAACAGGACTTCCAGGGTAATCCAGTGGTTAAGACTCTGCGCTTTCACTGCAGGGCTCAAGGTTTGACCCCTTGTCAGAGAACTGTGATCCCACATGCCATGGCAAAATAATAATTATAATAATACCATGAAAATTACAAGTTTTAGCCACTTTCTTTCTTTCTCTCTCTCTCTCTTTTTTTTTTTTTTTTGCTGACAAAGCCAGAGACTTTATTGAGAAGTGGCACCCGGATGGAGAGCAGGAGGGTAAGGGAACCCAGGAGGACTTAGTTATTTTCAAGTGTACAATTCAGTGGCTTTTCGTGTATTCACAAGGCTGTGCATCCATCACTGCTATCTAGTTTCAGAACATTTTTATCACCACAAAAGAAAACTGGTACCCATCAAAGCACTCACTCCTTCCTACTCCCCTTTCCCCAGTCCTGGCAATCCTCAGTCTGCTTTCTGCATCACATCTCATTTGTCCTGGGGCTGCTTCTAATCCTGTTCCTTCTTTCTCCTCCCCAGAGCTCAGAGACCTCCCAGACTGGGGAACCTCCAGGGCCATCAGGGTCATTGGCAAGGGTGGTCATGTACGGATGTGCAGGTTGTAGCCTGTACAACTCTGTGTGGTTGTACTGGTCGCTGGGCAGCTTCGATGGAGCAGAGGCTGAGTCTGGGGTCAGCAGGAGTCGGAGGAGGGGAGCGAGGGGAGGGGAACCTGACCTAGAGGGCTGCACAGCCAGACCCCACCGACCTCAACCCCCAGCCCACCCCCAAGTCCAGTCACTTCCACACAAACGCTCTGGGATTCCAGCAGACACTGAATGTGGAACGGGGTCCAAAGGTGAGCAAAAGTGTCGGAGCCCAGGAGCTCTCAGCGAGGAGGAGAGGAAGTGGAAGGGAAGGTAGGATGCCCTAGCAGACGCCCTTGAGAGGGGGCGGGGTAGCAGGGGGGTGAGTGGTGGGTGCCGGAGTCCAGACAGGCCTGTGTGCAGGTTCTGGCCCTGCCACCTTCCAGTGTTCCTGCAGTATATGTGGCTGCAGTGTCCCCTCCTTTAAAGTGGGGATAATGTGGAAATGTTTCAGCCTTCAAAAAGGAAGGACAGGTCCATGCATGAACCTTGAAGACATTATGCTCAGTGGAAGAAGCCAGACAGAGAAGGACAAATATTGCGTGATCCCACTTACATGTCATCAGGTTCACAGGCACGGAATGTAGAGGGGTGGCTGCCAGAGGTCGGGGGGGAGGCAGGGGCAGGGGGAAGGGGAGTTAATGTTTAATGGATGCAGAGTTTCAGTTTTGCAAGACGAGAAATTTGAGGAAGCTGTGGAGGTAGATAGTGGTGACGGTTGCACAACAGTGTTGAGTGCACTTAATGCCACTGAACTTGTACTTAAAAATGGTTAAGGGACTTCCTTGGAGATCTAAGACTTATCCTTTCAGGGCAGGGGATGTGGGTTCAATCCCCGGTCAGGGAGCTAGAATCCCATATGCCTAGTGGCCAAAAAGCCAAATCAGAAAACAGAAGCGGTATTGTGACAAATTCAACAAAGGCTTTCAAAATAAAAACGGGGCTTCCCTGGTGGCTCTGTGGTAAAGAATCCTCCTGCCAGTGCAAGAGACATGGGTTCAGTCCCGGATCCATGAAGATCCCACATGCCTCAGAGCAACTAAGGCCGTGCACCACGCCTATTGAGCCTGCACACTAGAGCCCAGAGTTGCAACTACTGAAGCCCTTGTGCCCTGGAGCCGGTGCTCCGCAACAAGAAACCATCACGATGAGAAGCCCACACTCCACAATTAGGGAGTAACTTCCGCTCACTGCAACTAGAGAAAAGCCCACTCAGCAACGAAGACCCAGCGCAGCCAAAAATAAGAAATAAATTTTAAAAAATTTTTAAAGACTTCAAAAATGGTCCACATCAAAAAAACCTCTAAAAACATGATTGAAGGTGAAAGTGAAGTCGCTCAGTCGTGTCTGACTCTTTGCGACCCCATGGAATGTAGCCTACCAGGCTCCTCTGTCCATGGGATTCTCCAGGCAAGAGTACTGGAGTGGGTTGCCATTTTCTTCTCCAGGGGATCTTCCCGACCCAGGGATTGAACCCGGGTCTCCCGCATTCCAGGCAGACGCTTTAACCGCTGAGCCATCAGGGAAGCCCCATTAAAACAAAAACATGATTAAAATGGTAAATTTCATGCTATGTGTATTTGATCACAATAATTTAAAAAAAAATCTCATTGGAGAAGTCGATAAAACAAAATAGTGCTAAATAGTGCCAGCTTGGAGAGAGGGTCCATTTCCCTCGAGACTCTGTTGAGAGGGTGGCGTTGAGATGCAAGGGGAAGGAGACACCCACTCCCCAGCCCCTTTCTCTCCCACCTCCGTCATGACCTTCCTTTGGCCCAAAGTCATCTGGATGGTAGGGCAGACAAAGCCCCCTGCAGGGCAGGGAAGAAGGGCCTCATGTGTGAATTCCCCACAGCCACTGTCATGGATCAGCACACTCTTAGTGGCTTAAAAAAACCACACGAATGGGGACATGCCTTGGTGGCCCAGGGGTGAAGAATCCAGATGGCACATGCGTCAGGGCAGCTAAACCCATGAGCTCCCAATGCAGGGGGCCCCAGGTTACATCCCTGGTCAGGGAACAAGATCTCACATGCTGCAACTAAGACCCACAACAGCCAAATAAATCAGTAAATATTAAACACATACAAATGTATTATCTTACCTTTCTGGAAGCCGGAAGCTGAAATCAGTCACCCTGGGGCTACAGTCAAGGTGTTGACCACCTTCATGCCTTCTGGATGGTCTGAGAGGAGAATCTGTTTACTTGTCTTTTCCAGCTTCTGGAGCCCACGTTCCTTGGCTGGGGGCCACTTCCTCTTTCCTCAAACCTCGTCGTTCCCATCTCTGCCTCAGTCGGGCATCCCATGGCCTTCTCTTTAGGCGAGTCTCTGTCTCCAGCCTCCCTCTGCCTGTCTCTTATAAAGACATCTGTCATCGGACGCAGTGCATGTGGGCTGTTGCCTCAGTCGTGTCTGACTCTTTGTGACCCTTTGGACTTTAGCCACTACTCCCCTGCCCCCGACCAGGATCCTCTGTCCATGGGATTCTCCAGACAAGAACACTGGAGTGGGTTGCCATTCCCTCCTCCAGGGGGTCTTCCCGACCCAGGGATCGTACCCAAGTCTCTTATGTCTCCTTCATTGGCAGGCGGGTTCTTTACCACTAGCGCCACCTGGTAAGCCCCACTGGATGCAGTGAAAGTGAAGTCGCTTGGTCAATTCTGACTCTTTGTGATCCCATGGACGGTAGCCTACCACACTCCTCTGTCCATGGGATTTTGCAGTGAAAGTGAAAGTGGAAATGAAGTTGCTCAGTTGTGTCTGACTCTTTGCAACCCCATTGACTGTAGCCTACCAGGTTCCTCTGTCCATGGGATTTTCCAGGCAAGAATACTGGAGTGGGTTGCCATTTCCCACCCTAAATCCAGAATGATCTCACCTTGAGATCCTAAATTTAATTGCATCTGTAAAGACCCTTTTCTCAAATGACCTCGCGTTCCCAGGTTGCAGTGGGTTAGAACTCGGACTGTCTCCTCTAGAGGGACCACCATCAGCCCACTGCAGGACCCCCACCCCACCCTGTCGATGTATTGCCCCTGGTATGCTCTCCACCCACTTCCCTGCTCCTGTATCCCAGGGTCCCTTCCAAAAGCGAAGTCCCTGAACCCAAGCTCTGCTTTCCGGGGGACCTGGGCAAGGATGTTCAGCAGATCAGATGTGACTTCTTCCCCCTCATCGGAGGAGGGGTGTAGGGACCGGCTGAGGGAGGGCAGGACTACGATACAGGCAGTCAGAGGTCTAGGAGGGATGAGGGAGGCTGGCCCCTGGATCCTGGAGCCCACACTCCAACGCTAGGAGATCAGCTCAGGTCATGATTCTGCCCACCACACTGGGTCAGACTAAGGGGCTAGGAATGAACAGCCACAGGTACGGAAAGTTAAGCTTGACCTCTTCAACAGACCCCAAGGGACCCCCAGCTCCATCCCGGAGGCCCTAACTGCCCCTGCCTTCGGGAGAGGCTATGGTTCCAGGACGTTGACTTCTCCCCCACCCCCTGCCTGGAGCCACCCAATGTGATAGTCGCCAGCCACAGGCAGCTATTTAAATTCATGAAACAGATAGGAACATGTCAGATATTTATGTAAATAAGAAATATAAACAGCAAAATTAAACACGCAGTTGCATGAGCCACATTCTAAGTGCTCAACAGCTACGTGTGGCTCGTGCTGAAAGGACAGAATATTCCAGCACTTGCAGGAAGTTCTTTTGGCAAGGGCTGCTCCAAGTCACCCCCCCAGGGGCCGGCAGAGGCTGGGCCCTGACTCGGGAACAGGATGGACTGGGTGGGCGTGGAACAGGGACCCCAGGGCCGGGAGGAGGGGGGTGTTTGTCCAAAGCCAGCTTGAGTTGACTCATCACTTCCGAGGCCCAGGCCCGGATGGGGGATTAAGCCTGAGCCGGTGACCAGAGGTTGGCCCGGGGTGGGGAGGGGGTTAGCCTGCTGTGGCTGGGCCTCCTGGGTCCAGGGCAGGAATGTTTGACCTCAGCAGAGACAGTAGACAAAGAGCCTGGGCAGGTCCAGACCGGGTAGATAGGCCAACTTGCCGAGTTAGGGGCAGCTCTAGTTTAAATCAGAAATGGTCAAAACATCTGCTGCTTCACTTGTTACCACCTAGACTTCCCTCCTCGCGAGGCTATGGACCCCTGTCTTTCCGACCCCATCTGCCTGTCCAGAGCCTGGCAGTATCATTGTTCCTCTGCCCACCTCCCCACGGATGAGCAGTTAGGTCATTTCAGTTCTTTTTTTTTAAATCACAAATCATGCTTTTAATTATTTAGTTTCTTACAGTACTCGTATGACAGAAACTGACAAATGCATGTTGTTGTTGCTTAGATGCTAGGTCACGTCTGACTCTTTGCAACCCCATGGACTGTATAGCCTACCAGACTCCTCTGTCCATAGGATTTCCCAGGCAAGTATGCTGGAGTGGGTTACCATTTCCTTCTCCATTCATTTCTTTAAAAAAAAAATTTTTTTTTTTGGCCGTGCTGCATGGCACTTGGGATCTTATTTCCCTGACCAGGGATGGAACACATGCCCCCTGTATTGGAAGCACAAAGTCTTTTTTTAATATATAATTTTATTTATGTATTTATTTTTGGCTGTACTGGGTCTTCATCGCTGCTCAGGCTTTTCTCTAGTTGCGGCAAGGGGAGGCCACTCTCTAGTTTCGATTCCTGGGCTTCTCACCGCTGTGGCTTCTCTCGTTGCAGAGCACCGACTCTAGGGCACTTGGGCTCAGCAGTTGTGGCTCCCGGGCCCTAGAGCACAACAGTTGTGTCACATGGACTTAGTCGCTCCGCAGCATGTGGGATCTTCCCAGATCAGGGATGCACCCATGTCTCCTGCACTGGCAGGCGGATTCTTTACCACTGAGCCTCCAGAGAAGCCCCTGAAAACGCAGTCTTAAGCCACTGGATCACCAGGGAAGTCCCAGATCATTTTGTTTCTTTATGTGTGGTCATTAGCTTGCTCTTCTATCCCTTTCTCTTCCCAGACTGGGTTGTTCAGGCTGTATCTTGCTAGCTCCTATATCCCCAGGATGGGGCATTAGGTAGGTGCTCCACAAATGGGAGGCACTCTGGGGGCAAGATCCTCCCCTCAGGACAGGGAAGCCTGGTTCCCAAGGAAATATCAGTGATGGTTGGCAGGGAGGGCCATGATGAGGGAGCCGGGGGTCCCTGCCTCCAGCGAGGGCCTCCAGCCACCTTCAGCCTGGGGTCTGGCTGCTTTCTTCATGGTGTGTTGGGGCCTGGTCCATGATTTTGTCTGCCTGCAGTGCTCCATCCTTGGGGATATTGGAGAGATGCCGTGATCTCCCCCTAGGGATGTCATGCTTACACTGTCTCCTCATTCCTGCCCTACTAGCTCCCAGAGAGGAGGAACCTATGTCCATTGTGTTCCATTTGCGCCCTGAGCACCTAGAACAGGACTTGTCACATAGTAGATACTCAATAAATATTGAATGAAGGGACAAATGACTCCCTTCTCTTCCACCCCAGTTCTGACTCAGGACCTACTAGCTCTGCTTGGTCCTCCTCTGGGGACCTTCCCTGGGACCACGGTGCAGTGACCCTCTTGATCACACCATTCTTTCATTCAACATGACACTGGGCACCTACTCTGTGCCCGGCACCTGCTGCTGAATGGTGGTTGAGGTAGGGACGAGGGTGCTGGCTCAGACTGCAGGGTTTAAATCCTGAGTCCCTTCCTGACCTTTTTGAGTAGGCGTTGAATGCACTGAATACCTCGGAGCTTCAGTTTCCACATCTGAAAAGTGGGGAGAGGAAAAAGGCCAGATTGCCCTCTTTGTTGTGGTTCCACTTCTGTGTGCTTTTGTCAGAACTTAACAGATGATACACTTGAAATATATGTACTCTGTTGTATGTCTATCACATCTCGATGAAGCTAGAAATCACAGTGCTAGCATGCTTCCCTGAGCTAAGGACTTAGCGCAAGGCCCGGCACACAGTAAATGCTCAACAAAAGTCGTTATTTTCTGTCATTGTTACATGTTTTACTTCACCTAATCCTTTTAAGGCCCTGTATGAAAGTGAAAGTGGAGAGTGAAAAAGTTGGCTTAAAGCTCAACATTCAGAAAATGAAGATCATGGCATCCGGTCCCATCACTTCATGGGAAATAGATGGGGAAACAGTGGCTGACTTTATATTTGGGGGCTCCAAAATCACTGCAGACGGTGACTGCAGCCATGAAATTAAAAGACTCTTACTCCTTGGGAGGAAAGTTATGACCAACCTAGATAGCATATTAAAAAGCAGAGACATTACTTTGCCAACAAAGGTCCGTCTAGTCAAGGCTATGGTTTTTCCTGTGGTCATGTATGGATGTGAGAGTTGGACTGTGAAGAAGGCTGAGCGCCGATGAATTGATGCTTTTGAACTGTGGTGTTGGAGAAGACTCTTGAGAGTCCCTTGGACTGCAAGGAGATCCAACCAGTCCATTCTGAAGGAGATCAGCCCTGGGATTTCTCTGGAAGGAATGATGCTAAAGCTGAAACTCCAGTACTTAGGCCACCTCATGCGAAGAGTTGACTCATTGGAAAAGACTCTGATCCTGGGAGGGATTGGGGGCAGGAGGAGAAGGGGATGACAGAGGATGAGATGGCTGGATGGCATCACTGACTCGATGGACGTGAGTCTGAGTGAACTCCGGGAGTTGGTGATGGACAGGGAGGCCTGGCGTGCTGCGATTCATGGGGTCGAAGAGTCGGACACGACTGAGCGACTGAACTGAACTGAACTGAACTGGAGCAAATGCCAGAGTGTCCACAGTTTTGCAGATGGAGAAACCAAAGTTCAGAAGGTCGAAGACATTTCCCCAGGGCCACACAGCTAGGAAATGGAGGAGTGAGGATTTGACATCTTCGCTCACAGGCTCTTCCCAATTTTACGGGTGGAAAAATTGAGGTTCAGAGAGGTTAAGCCACTTGCTTAAGGTCACACAGCTGGTGATATGGCTGAGGCAGATTTCAAACCCAGTTTGGTTTCAAGCTAAAGCTTGATTTGATTTTGTATTTTGTCCCCTGTGGCCTGGCCTGTCCATCACTCAGGTCCCCAGGTGCAGGAGGGAATGGGGTCCTGACCTCCTGACCTGGGCCATCCCCAGGAACTGTCACACATTGGCTCCAGAAATGTAGCCCCACCGGTCTGGGCAGCATGGGCCCCGGCAGGGCAGGGAGGAAGTAGGCTTGGTCGTGGGGAGGGGAGTTTTGGAGTTGGGTTGGGCAGCCTGTCCTGCGGTGGAGATCCCAGGCCTGGCAGAGCCAGTCTGGCCCCAGGACCCCACCCAGCTCCACTCTCTGCCCTGACAGCATGACCTCCTCACTGGGTGGCCCTCACTGCTCCATCTGGGAGGCCCAGGGATGGGCTTGAAATGAGGCGTCCAGAGATGTAGAGTAGGTTGTGCCGGCAAGCCATCCAGGGTTCACGATGAGGCTCAGATCTGCAAGATGCTATTAGGGTGCAGTATGGCTGGGCCAGAGGGGCCATCAGCCTGTGGGTGAAGCCAGGTCCAAGAGGCCTCTGCTGAGCAGAGGGTTAACCCCTCCATGGCTGGGTCCTGCAGAAGGGCCAGGGTGGCCAGGGGCAGTGGAGGCTCAGTGCTGCCACTATTCAGGCACTGGTCAGGAGCTGTTCTGATGTTTTGACAGCAGACACCATCATGCAGGTACACAGCCCTCCAGAGAGGGCTGGCAGGAAGGTCATCTGAGCCGCAGATGCCCACTTGGGGGGCATCAGGGTGGGGCTTCCTGGCAGGCAGTGGGGAGGTGGCCAGGTTGGGGCAGCCTGCCAGGGGCCCCAGGCGGGTTCAGGCCAGAGGCACATTCCTGGGGGATGACTCGGGCAGGCAGAGGGGTGACTCACCGTGGACCCTCTCTTGTCTCTGCTGCCAGCGGCCAGCCTCCTCCCTGGTCCCAGGGGGGCCGTGGTGGGGAGCTCACCGGCCCAGGGCTGAGTGTGACTCAGCCCATCTGGACTGGACGGCCAGCATGATTTTCCATCCATTGCATTGTTCTGCGAGGAAAGTAAATACATGTTACAAAACACGGGGTGAAGCCAGGCCAGCCCCCTCCTGTCCCCTTGGAGGGCGGGGAGGAGAGGGCCCTCCACGCCACGCCATCACGGAGCACTGGCTCATCCACATTTTACAGATGGGGACGCCAGGTTCAGAGAGGTTAAGCCACCAACCCAAGGTCACACTCTGGGCAGGATTCAAACTGAGATTGGCCTCAAGCTACAGCCTGCGGGTTCTTCCCCAGAGGGTGTAGACCAGGCCTGCCCATGTGCTGCATCTCTCTGCTCACAGCTGTGTCTCTCAGGGCAATCCAGAGACCCACAAGCTTTAGCATCCTGGGGTGGGGGGGGGTGGGGGGGTATGTGCTTGTTAACATGCAGATGCTGAGGCTCTAGCCAGACCCACCAGCTGCAATCTCAGACGGGGGCCCTGGAATCTGCATTTCTGAATGCCCTCTAGGTGGGGGTGAGGCTGTACCCCTGGAGATGGGAGAACAGCTGTCTGTCCACAGAAAGGCTGGGCCTCTGCCCTGGGAGGAGAGGCTCCATGGTGAGGAACTGGCCTTCCATCCTGCACACCCCTCTCTCTGCGGGAATGCTGCCCTTCTTGTTTCAAACTGGTTCACCGAAACACCTGAGCCAGCCAGGGAGTGAGCGAGCACCTCTCCAGCTGCTGGGGAAACAATGATCGCAAACAGGGAGGGTGTGGGTGACCCTTCAGATGTGGTGGCCTCCTGGGAGACAGCCGCCTGGCCCAGCTCTAGGCAGGGGACGGGGTTCAGGGGCCAAAGGTGGCCTAGTTGCCAGGGAACAGAACAGCCGGGCAGGTACCATCCCTTCAGGGTGAACGTCAAGTCAACCCCCCGGGGAAAGCAAACACGCTCCCCGAGCCCCCACCCCACGGCACAGGCAGAGCAGATGAGTCACTTGGCATATGAGGGCTCCTCGAAACCAAGCAAATCCCATCTGCCCACAGGAGGATCCACAGGGACCAGATCCCAGCTCCCACCCCATCCGGCCTACCCACTGAGCGTCTTGCACACGTGTGTACACATGTGCACACACTCACACACACACACACATGCTGCACCAGCTCAGAAACCCAGATTCTAGAGGCTGGAGGGAAGAGGGATGGTGAAGGACAACTCAGTTCCTCCCAAAATCTACTCATTCTCCCCAAAGCACTTGGGCCGGGCCCAGCTGAGTCAGCCCATGAGGGTGGAGACGGGTGGGGGTCCGAGAGCACGGGGCCAGAGCAGGCTAAGCCAGGAACCAGCCCAGCTGGCACTGGGCCTCTCGGGGCCTCAGCGAGCTTCCCTGGAAGATAAGAGAGCTTCCTCTTGGGAGGGAGGGTCCTCGGGGAGTCAGTGGGGGTCTCTGGGGAGTGTCAACCTGCTGAAGTATATTGGCTACATGCTGTGTTGCCTGGCATAGAGTCGGTCCTCAATAATGGAGAAATGGCATTAATATCATCAATGTCACATAACATCATCAGTGTCACGGCTGTTACAGCAGCTGAGCTATCAGCCTGCTCACCTGGAGGTCCCTAGTCTGGTTCCCTCCCAGAAGCCAAACTTCACTTTTCTAGGTGTAGGGAAGGAGGATTTGGAAGTTGGGAGAAGTCTGGAGTTCTGAATTGTCCTGTAATTGCTTGTAACCCTCAGCCTCACAAGCATGGAGCTTCCACCTGCAGAGGTCAACCCCTCTCATTTGTGGGACCCTCACTCAGGGCCTAGGGGCATGCCAAGTGCTTAACACATGGGATCTCACCTAGGAGGTGGATACTATAGTTGTGTCCATTTCACAGACGGGGAAAACTGAGGCTCAGAAGGACAAAATGACCTGTGTACAAGCTGCAACAGCTGAAAGGGACTGAGTGAGAACTCCAGGGCTCCCTGGCTGCTGCCCCCACCCCATCTTTGGAGCCCTGATAAGGTTCATCTCCCTAGACTCAGCCCAGTTGGCTTTGTAGTTGCTGTCTCTTTGTCTCCAGCCTTAGACTATCAGCAACTTGAAGGTAGGGAGGCTTCCTTCCTTAACATGGGTTCTATTTTGCCCAAATGTTGTATCTTCCATAATCCTTATCAACCAGTATCTTTCAGTCCAGTAAGGAAGACTGGCAAGGAAGGAGGTTAACACCATAGAGTGTAGTGGACCCTAACAGAGGGGCATGAAGTGGGGAGTGGAGGCAGGGAAGGGTCTGGGAAGTAGGAATGCCAGGCTTGGGTCATTTTGAAATGAGTCTTTTAAAAGTAACTAAAGGACTTCCCTGGTGGTTCACTGGTTAAACCTCTGCATTTGCAAAGCAAGGGGTACAGATTCAATCCCTGATTGGGAAATTAAGATCCCACATGCCACATGGCTAAAAAATAGAAAGTAATTGAAAAAAGACATTGAAAAATTAATCCAAGCACATATAAAAACAATATCCAAAGGAACTTTTAAAAAATAAGACAAAATCCAAACACTATGAAAGAGCGTACAATGAAAATTCAGATTTGTCTCCTGAGGGGACTCATGGCTAACAGAGTCTTGTGGATCCTTCCAGAAGTTTTCTGTACATATGAGCATATATATTCTCTGTTTCTCTCTCACACTTTGCTCCTGGCGCCTGACAACGAATTCCACATCTCATTCATTTCCAGCTGCACGGTCTTCCAGAGTAGATGCGCTCTGGGTTATTTAACCACCTGATCCCCATCCCAGTGGCCATCAGGCTGTTTCCAGGATCTCCTCCCTAGCAACGGTGCTGCCGTGAATGACCCCAATTTACTCTCCAAGGGAAAGGCAATCCGGAGAAGGAAGGAAAAGAGTTTCCATGCAGAGTTGTGCCATAAAACAGGGGGTTGGACAGTATTCCCTCCTGAGCCCTTTGGCTCACTTAGGGGCACAGGAAGGGGTCCAGGCTGAGCAAGTTTTGTCCTGACTTCAGGCCAAGTCTAGACCCCAAGTCACCCCCACCACCACCACCACCAAGCTGTGTGTTCTGAAGCCTTGGGCTCCTCCCTGACACCTATTCCCAATGGACTTGTAGTCTGGACTTATAGTCTCTAGGTCTCCTGCATTGCAGGTGGATTCTTTACCATCTGAACCACCAGGGAAGCCCAATGCTTGTAGTGGGACTCTAGGTCCCACCCCACTCCCACCCCCGGAGCTAACCTCAGACTAGGGGAGGGAAGTCCCTTCAGGTTGGAGGGAATTGCTCAAGCACTAAGCTGCCTGGTGGGGAACTCCCCATCTAGAAGGGGCATCTGATAGAGAAGCCAGGGCAGTGCTAAGTTCAAAGAGGAGAGAAGGGTTAGGTGTGGCTGGAAGGTCTGTACAGGATTCCCTATCTGAGAGCTGCAGGCAATATCCCTCACTCCTGGTTTCTCATAGAGGGGCCAGGGACCACCAGGGGGACTTGCTAAAAGTTTAGACTCCTGAGACCCTTCCTGCACACGGCCCCCCAATCAGAAGGGGGGTCATGCCCCGGAATCTGCATTTTACAAGCTCCCCTGGGGAAGCTGAGCTGCTGCTCCTCCCAGGGTCCTTTATCCTTTTTAGGTCTTCAGATCCCAACTTGAGTTTGAGTTTGTCAATGTATTGTTAGTAGTATTAGCATGTGTCTTTCCCCCTCCCTTAAGAGAAAGGCCTTTTACTGTTTTTGTTTTTTTTCCCTTTCCTCATCTACGTAGCAGAACCAGGCAGCCACGGCTGGGAGAATATCTGTATCTGTGGAATGAGCCAATGAACGAGCCCACTGAAAGCGATAGACTCTTGCCCTCAAAATGTGCATTTGGACACACACACATTTTGAAAGCAACTGTAGGAGGATCCACAGACCCCCTTAAGCCCACCGCAGCTACCCCCTAACAAATAAGGTTTTCCCAGAATCTCTGTAACACTTCAACACTGAAGTCCTGTGACGGCAGGGACAACAGATGACCTAAAGCAGCCGTCCCCAAACTTTTTGGCACCAGGGACTGGTTTCATGGAAGACAATTTTTCCAAGGACGGGGTTGGGGGGGATGGTTTCAGGATGATTCAACCACATTACTTTTTTTTTTTTTAATTGGAGGATAATTGCTTTGCAATGTTGTGGTGGTCTCTGCCATACATCAACACGAATCAGTTATATATATATCCCCTCCCTCCCCACAATAATAAACTCTCTCCTCCTAGTAAGGAGAAACTCCTAAATGGAGGTGCCAGGCATTGAACCCGGGGTCTCGAGCATGCTAAGCACACGCTCTACCATTGAACTACACCCCCTCTACTATACTTACTGTGCACTTTATTTCTATTATTATTACATCAGCTCCATCACAGATCATCAGGCATTAGATACTGGAGGTTGGGGGACCCCATGGCCTACAGGACACTGTTCTCAAATGCTCTGGGGTCTGGGGAAGGAAAAGCCTGTAGGAATCAACCTCCTTATTTTTTAAACAAAAAGCAGCTGGGGAAGTGACTGGCCTGAGGACTCTGGATGCTCAGTGGGGGGGTGGGGGGGCCTGCCTCCTTCCCTCATCATTGCTCCCCATCTGAGCCCTTTGGCATCTCCCCTGAGGACTGGGTGCTCCTCCTTCCCAGCTGGGCTCAGGACCCGAAGTGCCCTCCAGAGGGACGCTGAACGCTCCCTGCTATCAGGGCCCCACTCTGGCTCAGGGCCAGACCCCGGGTTACCGGCTGTCTAACTGCAGCCTTCTCCGCGGGCACACAGCGCAGCAGGGCCCCGGCGTGACTGGCCTCTACTGGCACAGATGTAACTTGGCACATAGGACTGTGTGAAGTGTTGTGTGAATTATCTACAGGAATCCCCGATGGCGTGGGGTGCGGTTGTTACCACTGTTTGACAGAAAAAGGAAACTGAGGCTGGGAGCAGAGAGAAGCCTTGCTGAAGAGTCAGCTGACCGTTCATAACAGCAGGATTTGAACTCAGGCAGGCGCACTCCGGGGCTTCCCAGGTGGCTCAGAATCCGCCTGCCAATCTTAGAGACGCAAGTTCCATCCCTGGGTCTGGAAGATCCCCTGGAGAAGGAAATGGCTACCCACTCCTGTGTTCTCACCTGGGAAATCCCATAGAAAAAAGGAGCCTGGCGGGCTACAGTCCGTGGGATCGCAACGAGTCGGACACGACTTAGCGTCTAAACAACATCAAGGTGCACTCCCAAGCTCCCTTTTCTCAACTGCCATCGACAGTCCTACCACCTGAGAGTAATTCACTAGCTATCGGGGCATAGAGATCCGTCAGGCTGTCCCATCTGACTGGGGGCCCCACCTGGGCGTCAGCCAAGAAAAGGGAGCCCCGGTGCCCAAGAGGGGCATCCGAGACCCGGGTGAGGGTCCTCAGTCTGGGGCGCGTGCGCCAGGCCGCGAGTCAGGGGCGAGGGGGCTGAGGAGCGCGCTCGGGAGAGCCGCCAGCGCGCCTCCGCCCGCCTGCCCAGCTTCTCGAGTGTCCAGGCTGGGAGGTGGGGTGGGATGGGCCGGGTCCTCCCAGGACCCCGTGTCCCCACCCAGATTCCAGGCCGGGCGCCCAGCTCGCTCCAGCCTGGCCGAGGGCGCGCCTGGAAGCCCCGCCCACCCGGCGCCCCTCCCCCGGGAAGGTACGCGCCACCTTCTCGGGAGCGGCGGAGGGAGCCGGGGCCTGCGGGCGCCCCGCCCCCCACGAGTAGTGACCGGCCGCCGCCGCCGCGCCGCACTCGGGGCTCCCGCGTCGCCGCCCGCTCACCTGCGCCAGCTGCCCTCCCCTCGGTGCGCGCCGGGGCCTCCGCCGCCCAGTGCCCAGCCCGGCGCAGCGACCCGCCGCCCCGCCCGGCCGCCACCATGAACTCGCTCTTCAGGAAGAGAAACAAAGGCAAATACAGCCCCACGGTTCGGACCCGCAGGTGAGGGGCCGCACTGGGCCGGGATGCGCGGCCCGGGCCGTGAGGGGAACGGCCGGGCCTCCGGGGCTGCGGCGGCTGGGAGGGGGTGCGCACCGCCCTGGGAGCCCCGCGGGGCGGGGAGCCCAGCCTGGAGTGCGCGACGCGCGGGGACGCGGGCGCCCGAGGGCTACCCTTGAGCTGGGAAGCACGGCCAAGGTGGGAATGGAGGTGGGCCGGGGGCGCGGAAGGAAAACACGCTGTTTGGCACCGGAAAGTTCTAGGAGCCGGGAGAGTACTGGCTTGGGCGCTTAGAGACCAAGGTACTGAGGTGGAGTCACAGGGGGGTGGAGGGGTTCTTCGCGTCCCGCGGTCGCCCTTGGGCCAGGGGTCCTCGCGGGCCAGGAAGCACCGCCCGGGTGGAGAGTGGTGTGTCCGGCGGACGCTACACCCAAGGCGGGGGCGGGGGCGGGGGTGTGTGCACGGACAGAAGCACCGTCTAGGGGCGCACCCACGCGGTGAAGTTGAGCTGGAGCGGGGGGGCGTGGCTGGGGACGTTCACCGACGCTCCTTGGAGGGGCGCGCAGGTGCTTCTGGAGTCGGGGAGGCGAGAGGTGAGGGGACGAATTGGGGGGCGGGGAACGTGCCACCTGCAGCAGAACTTTCCGGCACCTGCCATCCTGCGCTCCAGAGCCTGGTTCGGAGGAAGCCGTGGGTGTGGGGTTGGGGGAACCCGGGCTGAGGCACCCCTGGTCCACACCCGCTACCCCACCCCGAGGTCTGCGGAGCTCCTGGAAGGGCGGTGGGGCCTTCTCCCTGAGTGATTTCTCAGGGGCGTGGCTACCCCTAGCACCCCCCCGCCCCCCTCCACCAACCAGCGCCGAAACTGGCGGCGTCTCTGAGAGCCTCCGGTTCCCAGGGCCGCCTGGGAAGGGAATGACATGTCTCGATGTGTTTGCGTTGAAAGATGTGTTTGCGTTGAAACGGCAGCCCATGTCCGCTTGGTAAGCCTAATGTATTCACTTAATAACCGGTTTAGGGGAACCTCAGTGGAGATGCTGAGATTGAGGGAGGGGGCAAGACCTCAGACCCGTCCTTGGCCTCTCTCTAGGGAAAAGGAGGCAGGGGCTATAGCTGAGAGGGAGCCTTTATCCAACAAGGGGCTTCAGGCAGGTGGGGAAACTAAAAAAAAATTGCAGAGCCCACCTGCCCCAAGTGTATCCACCCCAAAGTGCCCTCATCTGAGACCCCTTCCCCTGGAAGCAGTCCCTCACTCCCTCCCAGGTCAGGGATGAAGGCGAGGAGCCCCGGGCCTGCACTCCCACCCTGCCCCTGTGGTCCAGCCCAGGCAGACCTGTCTGACAGGTGCAGGCGCCCTGGGCCTGGCGTGGAGAGGGTGGGCCCTCCATGTCTTTGTTCAGTCAGTTCAGTCACTCAGTTGTGTCCAACTCTTTGTGACCCCGTTGATTGCAGCAAGCCAGGCCTCCCTGTCCATCGCCAACTCCAGGAGCCTGCTCAATCTCATGTCCATCGAGTCAGGGATGCCATCCAGCCATCTCATGGTGCCCTCACCTGAGACGTAGAGGGTGGGCCCTCCATGCCTTTGAATTCTAGGCTTTTCAGAAACTCCACTCCCCTGTGACCCCACTGCCCCTTCTCCCCTCTGCCTTGTTTCAAGTTCAGAAGTATTTCTTTCCCTCCCCTCCCAGGGTCCCCCCGCCCCCACACACACCCCCGCCACACACACATACAAGCCTCCCTGGTCTTTCCCAACCCCAGGGATTGGGCAGGGCTCTGCACGCTGCTCCTCAGTGGCCAGGTCCAGCTGGCTCTCCAACCCAGCTGGGGTCCCATCCAGTCCCTGAACTATTCTTTCAGATGTTGCACAATCAGGCGCTCTGTGCCAGCCAGGGAGGGCTGTGCTGTTCTTCCCTGACCAAGACCAGGGCCCCTCCAGTCCTCCACACACACGCACACACCCACACACCAGGAGATGGGCCAGCCTTGCCCTGTTCTCCGCCTCCCTCATCCCTCTGAGCCTCCCCTTCTTCCAGCTCTTCATCCGTCCAGTCCCCAAGGGCTGGGCTTGGACCTAACAAAAGGTTATAATGAATCTGGACAATCTGGGAGGGTCTTGGCCTTCCCAGCAGAGAGCAGGAAGGAAGCAATTAACATCCTTTACAGCTTCAGGGACTCAGGGTTAATGGGCATGGGTCCTGCACTTCACAATACCCCTGGCCCAAGGCAGCCACCCGCTGCCCCTAGTTGAATGTGTGATCTCAGCTTGGAGGTCTCTTTCTCCAGGAAGCCCTCCCCGATTCTTCCCAAGATGGGACGAGATTCTTCCTTTGGGCCCTGTGGCCTTGCACAGTCACAGCCCTGTGTAGATGCCAGGTGACCGTGGTCTTGCCAGCCCAGCATGTTCCCCTTGGTGGAGACAAGTTCATGGAACAGATTGCACAGTTGAAGGTAGCCTCTTGAGTGTTACCCAGTGCTTGGCTCTGTACCCATAGCTCTAAGATGTGCTCGCTGGTCACAGGATGCTGGCCCCCAAGTTACTCTTGCACCCTGAGTTTTCTGGGGGCTTCCTCTTCTGTCTGGGGGAGGGCAGGGTTGCCAGTGAGATTCAGCATTGAGGTGGTCAGTTGAACACCTCGCCTCTGGTTCCAGAAAGGCTCAGGAACCTCTATGAATCTCAGTTTCCTCATTTGCAAGGCAGGCCTGGTACTAATATCTTCCGTGTGGGGTTGCTGGGAGGAGCCAACATAACAATGGGGAGGATTTCCCCCCGCCCTGCCCTGCGCTCCCCGCTCCGCTGCCCGGGCACATAGGAAGTGCCCAGAGTGAGGGTCAGCATCCCTGCCCCCAGCAAAGGGAATTCAGGAGCCAGGTGACTTGCACACAACCCCGCTGTCACAGGCTTTGGATGGCACAAGTGAACAGAAATTCGTGGAGAGCCCCTTAGGAGAAAACTGCCCCTCCCTGTTTGTCAGCCTTGTAGCAGCTGGAACTGGGTGTGAACTCCGCTGCTCCTGCTGCCCTGGTTTCTAATGACAGGTGTCGGAACTGGTGTTCACACCTGAGCTAATGACAGGGTCAGGCTGCTGCTGCAGGGTCACCAAGGATAGTGTCCAGCTCAGCGGGGAGGGCCTTGAGGGGCCCTGGTCCTACCGCCCTGCTTGGATGCTGAGAGCACAGCCCTGGCCAGTCCTTGCTCTCCAGCTGTGCCACCTGGGGACAGCTGCATGGCCTCTCTGAGCCTCTGCTTTCTCAGCTGTGGAATGGGCATAAAAATACTACCTGCCTGGTGATATTGTTGGCATGAGGATTAAATGAAATAATGCAGGGAAAGGGTAGAGAATTACAGGAAGCCTCGATCCACAGCAGCTGTGATAGTTATAACTGTTGAATACATTTAAGTAGGCACCTGCTATGTATCTGGGATTGAGCTGACTCCGCAATGGACAGGCAGTGCACTGCACAACTCCTGGGGTGCCATTCTGAGGAGTAGGGGTGGCTGTGGAGGAGAGGTTGACAATCTCTACATTTGATGGAATTTTGCTTAATTACCACTGTGGTTGCAGGACTGTGTCATGGTAGTGATGGGAACCACTGAGAGTTTGGGGGGACATAGAGCTGGACAGATGAGATTTCCAGCCTGATGGCCCTGTTGCTCCCTGACTGGTCTGAAGTGAGATCTGTCAGGGTTAGGGTGGAGACCTGGATTATCGGGGAGGACTTCCTGGGGAGGTGTCTGACCTGTCATTGCGAGGGATGGATGGTTAGACCCAGCTCTGCAGTTAGACTGAACTCTGCCTGTGTTTGAGCTTGGCAAAGAAATTTGGCCTCGCTAGGAGCCTCAGCTTCCCCCTCAGTAAAATGGGACTAATTTTGCCCCTCTACCCAGACCTGGGTCCCAGTGAGCACCCAGCAGCCTGGCCTCAGTTCTTGACCTCACCTATGCAAAGTCCTACAAGAATGGCCCAGTCCTAATGGGGACATCCTGTGGGAGAGGCAGGGCCCAAGGGTTTGGAGGCTGGTGAAAGGGGCGTGTGTCCTCCTGGAAGCTAGCTGGGGTACCCTGGGCCCCTCGGTGATTAAGAGCGTGTCATCCAGGTGTGGGTCCAAGCCCCAGCTTTGCCTCTCCTGAGCTGTGTGACCTTGGGCAGGTCACGAAACACTTGAATCTCAGTTTCCTCATCTGTGAAATGGGAGTGTTGCAGCAGCCATCAGTTGGTGAGGTCGCTAGTGGCTCAAGTGAGAGAATGCATGTGACCGGCCCAGCTCCCAGTGAGTGCTCAGTAAGTCATGGCAGAGACAGTGGTGAGTGCACACTGCTTTAAAGATGAAAAGTGAAACTCGCTCAGTTGTGTCCGACTCTTTGTGACCCCATGGACTATACAGTCCATGGAATTCTCCAGGCCAGAATACTGGAGTGGGTAGCCGTCCCCTTCTCCAAAGGATCTTCCCAACCCAGGGATCAAACCCAGGTCTCCCGCATTGCAGGCGGGTTCTTTACCAGCTGAGCCCCAAAGATGAGGATGGTGCTAAGAACGGAGCTGACCAGGCAGCTGGGCTCCTTCCAGCTGTGGAGGCTGTTGCCCCAGGGGCACAGGAGGTCAGCTGACTCCCATTCATTCACCCTAACATTCATGTGGACCCCACACACACCTTAAGAAGACACATGGAAAGACACACCTGCATGCATTGATTAGTGTCAGTTGCAAAGCTCGAACAGTCTGCAGGAGGGTCCTGTCAGCAAAGTTCCCCTCCCACTACGTGGGTAGCCAGGACTGGAGTGATCCGCCCAGCCGTTTCTCAACACCTGCTGTGCACCCAGCACAGCCATGGATGTTTTATATATATATGTATATATATAAAATCTCATTCTGACACCGAGCCTGTAAGGCTGCTGCTGGTATCCCATTTCACAGAGAAGAACACTGAGGCCCAGAGTAAAGGCACTCGCCTTGCATTCACGGCTCACACATGGCCAATGTTGGGGCCCCTGGAGAAGGAAACTAGGGCTCCCCACCTCAACCTGGGGCTGGTGCTATCTCTGGGGACTGCCCCAGGCCAGATGGTGGAGTCACTGGGTTTTGTATCCCTGACTCCGCCCAGCAACCCTTTCCACCTCCCCTCTCTCTGGCTTTGCCCTCACTTGCCCAGTGCTGTTGCAGAGGGAATGAGACCTGGTGAACTAGATTCAGGACAGAACGGAGCTGAACATGTAACAGTGCTGCTAATGGTGGCATTTCAGACACAGTCAGGGAGCTCCTCTGGGGAGAGGCTTACCTCAAGTCATACCTTTTAGGCAACACTCCTAGGAGAGTGAGGGGCCTCTGGAGGGCCCTGGGGGCTGGGGGAGAAGCTGCCTTTGAGAACATGTCCAAGGCTCCTTGTCAAGAGATTTCTGGCTCCTCTCTGCTCCAGGCAGCGCTGTGTGGGGTGTTGCCAGCGCCACCTGCCACTCTCCAGCCTGCCTGCCTGCCTGCCCTGACCTGTCTTAGGAATGGGGAGACGGAAATGGCCCCTGGTCTTTGTTCTCTCTGCTTTTAATGGGTCTTCTGTCCTCCTGAGCCTAGGCAGCGAGGCCCCCGGTGCCCCTTCCTGCCTCCAGGTAGACTGAGCCCTGCCCTGGCCTCTTGGGTCCCTGCCTCCTGAGCGGGCAGCCCCGCTGGGCCCCCAGGCCCTGTCACCAGTGCCCCTGCTGCAGCTGCTTCACCATTCCTGCCTCTGCCCCATCACCCCACTCCCTCCTCCCCATGGCAGCCAGGGAGCTCTCTCTTGTTGTTCAGTTGCTCATGTCCCATTCTTTGTGACCCTATGGACTGCAGCACACCAGGCTTCCCTGTCTTTCACTATCTCCCAGAGTTTGCTCAAACTCATGTCCATTGAATCGGTGATGCCATCCAACCAACCTCATCCTCTGCCATCCCCTTCTCCTACCCTCAATCTTTCCCAGCATCAGGGTCTTTTCTAGGCAGCTCTTTGCATCAGGGGGCCAAAGTATTGGAGCTTCAGCTTCAGCATCAGTCCTGCCAATGAATATTTAGGATTGACTGGTTTGATCTCCTTGCTGTCCAAGGGACTCTCAAGAGTCTCCCTGCCAGATGTCAGTCTGGTCCTGTCCACCCCCTCCCCGCTGGTTCATCCCACCCCAAGCTTCCCTTTCCTCTCAGGCCCTGGGAACCGCCACCCTGCATACTATGAGTTCGTTCCCCTCTCCTTTCCGTGACCCTTCCAGCCCCAGAGCCTTTGCCCATGCTGTTCCTCCCACCTGGAATGCCCTTCCCACCCCTCTGGGCTCACTTCTCTTCCTCACCTGGTCTCTGTTCCTTGGGGAAGCCCTCCCTAAACCTCTCTTTCCCCAGGCAGATCCACTTCCTGCATTGTCTCCCCCATCTCCTTGGTCACTCTTATCTCAGCGGCCGTTGGGTGGTCTGATGGAGATGAAGGTCTGTCTGCCCCAGAGACTGGCAGGGCGGCACGTGTGCTGAATGAGTGAATGAATGAGTGAGGGTGGCCCTGGGGGCCTGCAGAGGTTTCCCCCTCCTGAAACATCTCAGGCTGATGCAGACACTCATGCTCACACACAAGACACGCACGCACTCGTCCCCACCAAGAAACGGGGTGGGCGGGTGGGGCTTCTATCTAGCAGAAAAGAATAAGGGATCCTGAGCAGAGGACCCCGGGCCCCCGTCCCCACCCCCGTTTTCTGTGCTCTCTGTAAGCAGGCTGCAACAATGCTGTGCGACAAGTGCAGAGACAGTGGAGGCAAAGGAGGGGGATGGGTGCAGAGGGGGCAGCAAGGGTCACGAGACAGCAAGGCGGGCGTCCACGCGCGTCGGCCTGCGGAGGCATCACGTGGTGTGAACAGAGCAAGCTAAGGACGCAGACAGCACATTTGTGTGCATTTGCAAACATTCGTTCCGGGACTTCCCTGGTGGTCCAGTGGCTGAGACTCCGAGCTCCCAGGGCAGGGGGCCTGGGTTCCATCCCTCGTCAGGGAACTGGGTTCCGCATGGTGCAACTCAAGACCCCACGTGCTGCACCTGAGACTCGGCACATCCAAATAAATAAATGTTAACAAAAGAAGAAACTGAGAGATCAGAGTAACAAAAACACTCTTTAAAAAATAAATAATTTAAAAATTCATACAAAGTAATTCCATGTATGTTTATAGAAGCAGACGCCAATATGTAGTGAAAGTTTAAGACAGGCTTAGGAAGAAACCTGTGTAGATCACAACAAACTGGAAAATTCTTCAAGAGATGGGAATACCAGACCACTTTACCTGCCTCCTGAGAAATCTGTATGCAGGTCAAGAAGCAACAGTTAGAACCAGACATGGAACAACGGACTGGTTCCAAATTGGGAAAGGACTACATCAAGGCTATATCTTGTCACGCTGCTTATTTAACTTATATGCAGAGTACATCATGCAAAATACCGGGCTGGATCAAGCACAAGCTGGAAGCAAGATGGCCAGGAGAAATATCAATAACCTCAGATATGCAGATGACACCACCCTATGGCAGAAAGTGAAGAGGAACTAAAGAGCCTCTTGATGAAAGTGAAAGAGGAGGGTGAAAAAGTTCGCTTAAAATTCAACATTCAGAAAACTAAGATCTTGGCATCTGGTCCCATCACTTCATGGCAAATAGATGGGGAAACAATGGAAACAGTGACAGAGTTTATTTTCTTGGGCTCCAAAATCACTGCAGATGGTGACTGCAGCCATGAAATTAAAAGACGCTTGCTCCTTGGAAGAAAAGCTATGACCAACCTAGACAGCGTATTAAAAAGAATACATTTGAATCAGTTCTAATGAGATGGATGAAACTGGAACCTATTATACAGAGTGAAGTAAGCCAGAAAGAAAAACACCAATACAGTATACTAACGCATATATATGGAATTTAGAAAGATGGTAACAATAACCCTGTGTACGAGACAGCGAAAGAGACACTGATGTATAGATCAGTCTTATGGACTCTGTGGGAGAGGGAGAGGGTGGGGAGATTTGGGAGAATGGCATTGAAACATGTATAATATCATGTATGAAACGAGTCACCAGTCCAGGTTTGATGCAAGATACTGGATGCTTGGGGCTGGTGCACTGGGACGACCCAGAGGGAGGGTATGGGGAGGGAGGAGGGAGGAGGGTTCAGGATGGGGAACACAGGTATACCTGTGGCGGATTCATTTTGATATTTGGCAAAACTAATACAATATTGTAAAGTTTAAAAATAAAATTTAAAAAATGAAAAAAAAAAAGCAGAGACATTACTTTGCCAACAAAGGTCCAACTACTGATTTTTCCAGTAGTCATGTATGGATGTGAGAGTTGGACTATAAAGAAAGCTGAGCACTGAAGAATTGATGCTTTTGAACTGTAGTGTTGGAGAAGACTCTTGAGAATCCCTTGGACTGCAAGGAGATCCAACCAATCCATCCTAAAGGAAATCAGTCCTGAATGTTCATTGGAAGGACTGATGCTGAAGCTGAAACTCCAATACTTTGGCCACCTGATGCGAATAACTTGGAAAAGACCCTGATGCTGGGAAAGATTGAAGGCAGGAGGAGAAGGGGACGACAGAGGATGCGATGGTTGGATGGCATCACTGACTCGCTGGACATGAGTTTGAGCAAGCTCCGGAAGTTATTGATGGACAGGGAAGCCTGGCGTGCTGCAATCCATGGGGTTGCAGAGTCAGACACGACTGAGCGACTGAACCGAACTGAGGGAGAAACCAGCGGCTCCAAAATTATGCTCCCCCAGAGGAGGGGGCTCAGAGGGTACTGAATAATAACACTGTTTTTGAAAAAAATCTGAAACACGTATGGCTGAGTGGGAACATCAGTGAAGTCTCGGTGGCATTCTTTTCCATACTTTTCTGCACATTTGAGCTAGGTTAAGAGTTTTCAGTTTTTAAAAGTGAGGGGTGGGCTAGACCAGGGGGGTTGGAGCTGATCCAGCCTGGAGGGAAGCCTGCAGTTCTGGATCCAAGTCCAGTCAGCAGGTAGAGAGCAGGGAGGAAGAGGGAGCGGGCCTCAGCAGGGGGAGATGTCCAAGGCCTGGGGAGCAAGAATGGAGGGCTCTGGATGCGGAGACTCAGAAGTGTGGGAGGGAACCACGGCCAGGAGCGGGAGAGGTGTGGACATGTGACAGCCTCTGAGGCTGAGGTGCAGAGGAGCAGCCATCCTGAATTATGACTGTACTGTCCTTCTTAGACATCAGTGCCCTCGTCTCTCTTTTCCAGGTGAGGCTCAATGTTTTAGAGTCTCAGCGGCTCTGAGCTGGGAGCAGATGAGCTGGCTGCAGAGGTGTCCCCTCTGGTCACCCAGCCCATCCTTTCCTGGACAGAGGGCTTGTCAGGTATTATAAATGCACAGCTGACTGGCCAGAGGCTCCACCCCACCCACAGCCCGCTGACTCTGGAAGGCTGTGGGGCTGCAAGAAGACAGCCCTGTGCAGAATTCTTTGCTGCTCCAGCAGCCGGGGCTCAGATGTCAGACTCGTGGCTTTGAGGGCTTTTCACTTCTCCATGCTGGGATGGGAACTTTCGGGTTCCAGCTGAAGGTTGAGAAAGGATTCAAAGTTTGTGCCACCAGGAACAGCGGAGGCTCCAGTCCTGCTGCTCTGCACCAGGAACTTGACTCTTCCCAACTATAAACTGGGCAACGAAACCCCCATGTTACTGAGAGGGAAGCTGAGGCTGAGGTCAGGGATGGAGGTGGAGTAGAAAGAGCCTGGGTTTGGGAGCCATGGATCCGCTTTCCAGGCCCAGTTGTGCCTCTTGTCAGCTGTGCTGCTGCTGGCCACCTTCCTGCCCCACTGTGGGCTTCACGAAGGTAGGGGCTTTGCAGACCACGTGGTCACTCCCACACCCCCCGAAAGATGCCTCACACATAGTAGGTGCTCAGTGAGCAGCAGTGAGAGGTCTGTTTTGAATCTACAAATTAGAGGCGTGTAGAATCACGGAGAGAACTGGAGATGATGTGTGTAAAAGCATCAGGCACATAGTAGGTGCTTCCTATTTGGAGGCCAGTACTCCTTGTCCACTGGTTTTGAACCCGGAATGATGTCCTAACAACTGGGGTTGTCACAGTTGGCTTGAGGCCCATTTAAATCTTGGAAAAATCTCCAAGACACACCCTGGTGTTACTCAAAGAGGTTTGAACTTGTGTGTGTGTGTGTGTGTGTGTGTGTGTGTGTGTCTGTAACGAGAGCCCAAAAGCACAAGCCTGACATGAGGCCCCGAGGTGGGGAGGCCTTCCCCGGGTGGAAGCAGATTAAACCATGAGACAGAGCTATAGTTACTCCACCAGCAGCCTTCTCACTGTAGAATCTACTTCCCCAGGATTAGTAGACAGTAAATTCCTCCACACCCAGCTAATTATCACTGAGGTTTCTAGTAGGGAGCCTGTCAGTCAGTTGACCTGTCAGTCTGGTAATTTTTGGATGCTTTCTGAGTACTGTTCTCTACAAGACTTCCTTCCTGCAGAGACCTGGGAATTCTTCCTCGACCTTGCAGCACATGACTCTGGTTCGTTTCCTTGTTCCTAGCCCTGCCAGCGCGTTAGAATCACCCGAGTTTTGGGACTTCCCTTGCAGTACAGTGGTTAAGACTCCGAGTTCCCAATGCAGGGGGCCCGGGTTCCATCCCTGCTCGGGGAACTAGGTCCACGTGCTGCAACTAAGACCTGGTACAGCCAAATTAAAAAAAAAAAAAAATTACGTGAGCCTTGCAGGTGATGTCCAGGTCCTATGGCAGACCAATTAGGTCAAAATCAGTGAGGCAGGGCCCAGACTTCAGTCTTCTGACTGAAGAAGCCGTCAAACCCCGTGTTTACGTAACTTGTCCGTAGAGTTACATGTACCTTTGTTGTTGTTTAGTCGCTAAGATACATCCAACTCTTCTGCAGCCCCTTGGGCTGCCCATGGGATTTCCCAGGCAAGAATACTGGAGTGGGTTGCCGTTTCCTTCTCCATGGGATCTTCCAGACCCAGGAATCAAACCCATGGCTCTTGCCACGTCTCCTGCTTTGCTGGCGGGTTCTTTACCGCTGAGCCACCACTGCACCTTGCTCTTCCTTTCAAACAGCTAAAGCAGCAGTTGCCTGGTCTGTCGCACTCTATTCTTTTAGTCCCAACCTTCCTGTGTAATTTTATTTTAGATATGTGCCTTACAAAATGGCGTAGAGTTGGCTTTTGTTTTGTTTTCCTATTCTCCCCTGAGAGTCTTATCCTTTAGCGGGTGAGTTTAACTCATTCTCATTTATTGTACTGACTGCTGTGTTTGGACCTGCTGCTGCCATATATTTTGTATTTCCTATTTATCATGCTTTCTCTTTGTTTCCTTCTTGCTCTCTTCTTGCATTTTATGGGACTGACCTTTATTTTCACAATTAAATTAGGATACAAGGCCTGAAGTGGGCAGAGTGGATGAAAATACCCTGACCCAAACAGTCTGAATCTCTGGAATTACAGTTATTGGAGAGCTTTTCTAAATCCTGCCTATTATACCATAAACTTTTGGACAATAGGACTTAACTTACCTTTTGGTGGAGGTTCTTCTGTGGCTCTTAATTCCAGGATTTGTGTAGGCTGGGGGCTCAACAAATAGGTGTCAAATTAAATAGACATTTTAAGCATGTTGACAGCTCCAGGGACTTGGTGATGGAGAAGGGCCTGTCCCCAGGGCCTGTAAGAGGGGCAGAGAGATGACAAGGAGTTGGGGGTGTGGTGAAAATTTATTCAGCAATTACTGAATATCTGGAAATCTTGGCGATCTGGAAAGCTGACGGGGTGGCAACAGTCACCAGCATGGACACTAACCTTCTGGCCCCAGGCAGGTCTCCCTTCCTGCCCAGGCTCAGTTTATGTATCTGCACTGGAAGCAGTAATAGTACCAAGCTTAATGATGGGTTGTTAGGATCAAAGCAGGAACGCATGTCAGACACTGGGGGAGGGCGTGGCCCAGGGAGGGGTTCCGTCATACCAGTTCCTTCCCCCTGAATGGCCTGTTCAGAGGGACAGGCTGGGAGCCCCTCATGGTGGCATCTTAAGAGAATGAATGACTCAGCCTCACCTACCACCACTGATGGTTACTCAACCACTGGGATAATTATACTGCTGAAGATGCCAACGAGATGTAAGTCACTGTGCCTCCCCTGGGTGGTGAACGCCTTTCTGCTTTGTCTCATGTCCTTGATCTCTCCGCATCAGTTTGTGGAATAGTATTGACAGACCCTGATGCTGGCATAGATTGAGGGCAGGAGGAGAAGAGGGCGACAGAGAATGAGATGGTTGGATGGCGTCTCCAACTCAATGGACATGGTTTGAACAAGCTCAGGGAGATGGTGAAGGACAAGGAAGCCATGTGCTCCAGTCCATGGGGTCACAAAGAGTCGGACACGACTTAGCGACTGAACAACAATATTGACATCCCTTTTGTTCTGAGGAGGTGGCTCCGACACCTGTTCGGATCTTGACACCCTCACTTCCTAACAGTGTGACTTTGAGCAGGTTTCTTAGCCTCAGTTATCTTCATCTGAAAAATGAGGAGAGAAGAATTATTCACATGCTATAAAGTGTCTGCTCAATTCAACATGTATTTATTGAGCCCCAAGCCTGTGCAAAGCCTGGAATTAAAGGCTACAGAAGGGTCCTCCCAAAAGATGAGTAAATCCTTACTGTCCAAAAGTTTATCACCTAATAGAATTAAGAAAAGTACCCCCAGTTACCATGAGGGCATGTTTCTCCCAAGATTGCCAGGTGTCAGGAGGTGCTTCAGGAATAGGCCGAGCGGGTGACGGGCACCTAGTGAGTCCTCTCAGTGTCTGGCTGTGCATTTCTTCAGTCATTTCCTGCACCTCCTGTGTGTGCCTTTGCGGTAGAGACAGGGCAGGTGTCCTGGAGTGAAAGCCTTTGCTCTCTCTAGCCTGGCAGTGTTTAAAGAAAGTGGGGTCTGGGGGCCACCTAGCACCCAAGATGAACTTGGAGGTTCCTCTGAGGGCTGCCTAGGCCCTGGAGGCAGGCAGGACCCAGAAGGGGTTGACCATGGGGAACAGGAGGCCAGGCCCCTTCTCTGAACTCTAGGAGGGGCGAGACTGGGACAGGCTGGTTCCCAGGAGAGGTGTGGGCTCCTGTGCATGCCAGACATTCCGAGACTGATCATCCGGCTCCGCTCGCACCCACTGAGACAGAATTAACCCCAAAAGGGAGGGACTATGGACATCGTCAAGGACCAGAACGTGGGGACTGACTCAGCCCTGGAAGGTGAGGTGGTGCTGGCCAGGGAGGAAGGGCCATCACCATCAGCCACACCTGGTCCCTGCTGGTTCCCATCTTGATGCCCAGAAAGAAAAAGCAAGTTGGGTGTGACCAACAGGTGACAGAACAGTTCTAGGCAGGCAGCGACTGCTGGGGTGGGGGCTTATGGTAGGGCTGTGGCCCCTCTGTAGTGGTATGACCCCCTGGAGGTGGGTCAGGAAAGAGGCCTTTCTCCCAGGAAGGAGGATGGCGTGGCTGGAGCAGGCTACGTGGCAGACTCTGGCCTGTGGCCGTGGGCAGAGACACTGGAGCTCTGGGGGCCCGGGAAAGGGTGTGGGGCTGTGGTCTGTGTGCTCTGGCGCTGTGCACCCAGGCACCGCGCTCTGCTGAGCACAGCTGGGAGCCCTGGATTGTTTTGAAGTCAGGCAGCCAGAGACCCATAGACGAGACCTGCCCTTGGGCAGGTGTCTGGCCAGTCTGGACACTGGCAAAGCAAAGGAAATGACCTTTTTTTCCCCCAATTAATTAATTTACTTGGCTGTGTCAGTTCTTAGTTGCAGTGCACAGAATCTCCACTGTGTCACAGGGTATCTTTCATTGTTGAGGCTTCTAGTTGAGGCTCAGTGGCCCCACGGCATGTGGGATCATAGTTCCCCCACCAGGGATCGAAGCCATATCCCCTATATTGCAAGGTGGATCCTTAACCACTGGACCACCAGGGAAGTCCCAGGAAATGACCTTTTATTAGGTGGCTCTAGGGCACTAGTGGTAAAGAACCCACCTACCAATTCAGGAGATGTAAGAGATGTGGGTTCGATCTCTGCGTCGGGAAGATCCCCTGGAGGAGGGCATGGCAACCCACTCCAGTATTCTTGCCTGGAGAATCCCATGGACAGAGGAGCCTGGTGGGCTACAGTCTATTGGATCATGAAGAGTCAGACGTGACTGAAATGACTTAGCATGTACGCGTGGATGCTGATAACTACCTTATGATGTACGCAGGTGCCAGGCGCTAATGTTCCGAGCCTCCTCCAGCTTCATTATGGCAGAACTGATGGGCTGCAGTCATTGTGGGCTTATCGCAGAGCGGTCCAGGGGCTGCAGAATCACCCAGAACTATGCCGTCGTATTTGTTAACCACTTGCCATGTGAGATGTGCATAGAACAACCTGAGATGCCCTGCAAGTGTAAACCACATGCCAAGTGTTGAGGAAAAGAGAATGTAAACCGTCTCTTTAATAATGTTCTATTGACTATCAGAATAATGGTTTAGCTCTACTGTGTGTGAGTGTTAAGTCACTTCAGTCGTGTCTGACTCTTTGCAATCCCGTGGACTGTAGCCTGCCAGGCTCCTCTGTCCATGGATTTCCCAGGCAAGAATACTGGACTGGGTTGCCATGCCCTCCTCCAGGGGATCTTCCTAACCCAGGGATTGAACCTGCATCCCTTATGTCTCTTGCATTAGCTGCTGCTGCTGCTTCTGCTAAGTCACTTCAGTCGTGTCCGACCCTGTGCGACCCCATAGATGGCAGTCCACCAGGCTCCCCCGTCCCTGGGATTCTCCAGGCAAGAACACTGGAGTGGGTTGCCATTCCTTCTCCAACACATGAAAGTGAAAAGTGAAAGTGAAGTCATTCAGTTGTGTCGGACTCCTAGTGACCCCATGGACTGCAGCCTACCAGGCTCCTCCATCCATGGGATTTTCCAGGCAAGAGTACTGGAGTGGGGTGCCATTGCCTAATACAGCATTAGCTGTATTAGGTTAAATCAAATGGTGTATAAAAGTTGAGTTCACCTGTTTCTTTTTATGTTTTTCAAATGGCTGCTAGGAAGATTTAAACTACAAATGTGCTCACATTCTGTTTTTATTGGACAGCGGAGGCCTTGAAAGCAAATCAACCTAGCCCCCACCCTATCTGCCTTGGGAACATTTTCCACCTATCAGATATGTCTTTCTGTTTGCTACCCAGTAAGTGGATCCAATAACCTCATTGTGCAGACAAGGAAATTAAAGGTAGGCAGGTGAAACAGCACATGTTGTTATTCCAAATGCCAGCAGCTGTTCATTAGATTACTGCTGGGACGAGCTCTGTGCCGGGCACCATGGACACAGCAGTGAGCCAAACAGACCAAAATTCCAACAATCCTGAGCCTTCCTGGTGTGACATGCACGTCCAAGGTCCAAAGTGTTTTATGAGGCTCCTCTCTTTGAACTGTCTCCATCCTCTGGATGGGGCTGATTCTTATTCCCATTTTGCAGATGAGAAAACTAAGGCACAGAGAGGCTAAGGAACCTGCCCGAGCTCTCTCAGTCTGTGTTCTTTCCCTGGGCCAGGATGACTCAGTTTCCCTCCCTGCAGGCAGGATGGAGAGGAATGGACCAGTGGGTGCAGGGAGAGCTGACAGCAGGAAGGGCTGGGCCGGGTCCCGGACAGGAGAACGAGCTCTCTTCTGAGTGTGTTTAGAGCATCAACGAGCCTGAGGCTGGACAATGGCAAGATCTGGTTGAGTCTTTGAAAGATCTCTCCTACAAATGTGCAGAAGTTGGCTGGAGGCAGCAAGGGTCAGAGTGCAAGGAGATGGCTGGGCGTGGCCGTTACATTGGTCCAGGCGAGAGGTGATGCTCTTGATCAAGGTGAGGGCCTTAGGGCCAGAGAGAGGATGGAGGCACAGGGCTCTCTTCCCAGGCACAGGGCTCTCTTCCAGGTGGAGTCAGGGGCGGCAGAGGCAGGGGTCTGGGGTGGTCTTGGGGTTCTGCTTGAACAACTGGGTAGACAAAGCCTCTCCACCCTGCACGTCTGCATTGTCCCTGCTGCAGACCAGGGACGGCAAATCTCATGGTGGAAACACCCTAAACCCCTCAAATCCCAGACCTAGTGACCTAATGCTTACTCCAAACCCAGGAGGGTTCCTCCAGTCTGGGGCTGGGAGCTACGCCCTCTCATTGCCCATATATGTGCACGGCCCCTCCCCGCAGGAGCTGGAGGAGACAGTCCCAAATGTCGAGGTGACTTGTGAATTCTCCATGCCCGGGTGAGGTGACATCCACAAGGCGGAAGCAGAGTGTGTCTGGGCTTGCATGAAGATCAGTGTGGATGGCCCAGGTGGCCCAGGGACTTTTTTTTTCAGCTCCCCCATGCCTCTGGGTTCTGACATGGGGCCTTGGCTGTCAGCTTTTATCAACTCCTTAAAAGGAGCCCAAATCCCTGGGTGGTGACTCTGGGTGGAAGCAAAGAACCTGGGCTGCCTGCAAGGCACCACTTTGTATCTGTTCTCTCAACCGTGCCCTAGCCCTGAGGGGTGTGGACTACCGTGACCCCCAGTGACAGACGGGTAACCTGAGGCTCAGAAGGTTAGGTGACTGACAGCTTAATAAGGACTGAGTCAGGATCCAGATCTAGGTCGCCGGTCTTGGTCCGGATGCTTAACCACCAGGTTATACTGCAGTACGGCTTATCATGGAAAAGGGCCAGGGGCTCCCCACCCAAAGTAAAGCATGAAGGAGTGATTGGCGGTAGGTGGGGCTGAGGGTCCTGCAAGAGCCCTGGGTGCTCTGTCTTTCTCCACGTGGAGCATCCGCAGAGTCTGGGTGACCCGGAGTGCCACCTCTGTCCCCACTTCTCTGATTGGCTTTCCTGCCGGCCCACTGACCAGACCCCACCCCGCTGGGCTTCACAGCACGGGGTTCCAGCCCCGGCTCCCAAGTCTGCAGCTGACCTCCTGGGCTGTGAGCAGCCACCCGCAGAGCAGGCCAGGCTGTGCTTCTAGAGTTTCTAACTCCGGTGACAGAGTGAGGGTGCCCGATGCCCCGTGAGGCTCCCAGGCCATCTCCCCGCAGCTCTAACTCTGAGAGCACATCCTGAGGGACAAAGAGACGCCTGTTCCAGGCTGGTGCGTGCGGGCTCAGACCCAGACAGCGATTGTTTGTCCCCGAGTGTCCTCAAACCCAGTCATGGGACTCTGAGGCAGCCCCAGACGTCCCCCTGGCCGTGCCCTCCTCGCACCAGGAGTCTCATACGCAGACTGGGCCAAGGAAACGGGGTCCCTTGTCATGCCTCAGATGGGACCTGGGCCCTCCTGGACCCTCGCCAGACTCTAGTGTCCTCAGCCTTGGAAAAGAAAACAAGGGCGGATTCTCTGGAAAAACAACCCCTGTCTGCAGGGTGTGACTCCACCTGGCTTGTGAAACCCATTCACCTTGTCTGATCAAAGTCTGGGCTGGGCTGAGAGGACCGTTTCTGGAGACAGCCAAGACCTGGGTCCCATTGCCCTTTATTAGTACCAGGTGGGGTCTCGGGCCATGGCACCCACTGCCCAACCTGTCAAGGTGGGCATCCCAGACACACCATTGCCCAGAAAGATCTGCTCCTATAGGGTAACCTGGAAATCTAGACGTGAAAAAGTGAGTGTTAGTTAGCTCAGTCATGTTTCTTTGTGACCCCATGGACTGTAGCCCACCAGGCTCCTCTGTCCATGGCATGCTCCAGGCAAGAATACTACAGTGGGTTGCCATTTCCTTCTCCAGGGCATCTTCCCGACCCAGGGATCGAACCCCCATCTCTTGCGTCTCTTGCGTCGGCAGGCGGGTTCTTCACCACCGCGCCACCTCTATGGTGGGGATACTGACCACGCCGGTGGAATGTCACCTCTCCCACAGCCTTCTCTTGTTGATCTGTCCTTTGCCTTTCCTGGCACTGCATTACGAGGTTACACGGATGGTTAGCACAGTCAGGATTTGAACCCTGTCTGGCTATGGACACTGGCTGCTCCCTGTGTGACCTTGGGCGGGTGCCTGCACTTCTGAGGGCCTCAATTTGCTCACCTGTGTAATGAGCAGGTGGAGCTTGATGACTTCCGAGGCACCTACCAGTGCCAATGGCCACTGCCCTCAGCATCTCTGTCCATGTTAAACTTCTGAGTGAGTGGAGGGAGGCTGGGTATGTCCCTCTCCCAGCCTGTCACTCAGATCTACTTCCCTGGCCCCTTCCCTTCTCTGGTGGGGTCGGGGTGGGCACCTCAGCTTTCCTGGCTCAGCCCAGAGATCCCCATCTCCGTGAGTGGGACGGGACTCGGAAGAGGCTGGTAGGGAAGAGCTGTATCTGGGCCTCCATCAGTTGGGCTGACAGCCCCCAGGGGCCGTGTCTGGCTGCCTCAGTGTGGCCCATTAGCTGGATGAAAAGCTGGACCGGCCCAGCCAATTCTCAACCCTCTTGGGATTTGCACATACACACATACACACCACCCACACACACACACTCACACCCGGTGCCCCTGCAGGTTCCTGACTCGCCCACATTCCTGTACTCCTGGTGTGGGGCTCTGCGGCTCTCAAGGGAACACATGTCTGCTCCTATGGCCAGCTGGATGGCGGGAGGAAGGCAGGACCCTTTGGGGCCTCTCATTTGGGACTCCAAACCCAAAAGGCAGAAGTGCTGAGACTGCTCCAGAGGCGTGGGTTGGAATCCCAGCTCTGCCTTGCTTTAGCCAGTGAGACTGTGGCCAAGCTAGCTAATGGCTCTGTGCCTCAGTTTCCCCATCTGTAAAATGGGAGAGCAGTGCTACTTCAGGGGGTGGTAGGATTAATGAGCTCACCTGGATGTGATTTGCTTAGCACCAGCCAGGCACATGGTCAACCCTCTGTGAGGTTTTAACTAGCACCTTCCAGGCAGCTGGGTGTAACCCAGAACTGGCCCAGCCTCCATGGAAAACAGGATAAAAGCTGGGGACCATTCAAGAGGGTGAGGGAAGAAGAAACACATCCCTGCCACTTGTAAATGGCACTTGCCAATGTTTTTATAACAGTTTTATTGAGATATAACTCACATACCATATAGTTCACTCATTGTGCTTGTGCCTAGGTGGTCAGTCATGTCTGACTCTTTGCGACCCCATGGGCTGTAGCCCTCCAGGCTCTTCTGTCCATGGGAATTCTCTAGGCAAGAATACTGGCCTGGGTTGCCACGCTTTCCTCCAGGGATATTCCCAACATAGGGATCAAACCCAGGTCTCCCACGTTGCAGGCAGATTCTTTACCATCTGAGCCACCCGGGAGGCCCAGTTTGCTCATTAAAAGTGTACAATTCAGTTGTTTTGAGATATTCACAGAATTATATGACCACCACCATAATCAGGGGCTTCCCAGGTGGCACTAGTGGTAAAGAACCTACCTGCCAACACAAGAGATGTGAGAGACGTGGGTTTGATCCCTGAGTTGGGAAGATCCGCTGGAGGAGAGCATGGCAACCCACTCCAGTATTCTTACCTGGAGAATCCCTTGGACAGAGGAGCCTGGCGGGCTACAGTCCCTGGGGTCGCAGAGAATCGGATGCGACTAAAGGAACTTAGTACACATGCACACCATAATCAATTTTAGAGCATTTCGTCACCTTAAAAAGAAACTCACACCCTTTAGCACTCACTCCCCTTCTGTCTCCCCATCCCGCCCCTCCTGACTATTAACCTACTTTCTCTTTCTATGAATCTACCTACTCTAGATAATTCGTGTAAGTGGACATTTTGTGTCTGGCTTCTGTGACTTAGCCTCGTGGTTTCAAGGTTTCTGCATGATGTAGCCTGTGTTAGCGTTTCATTTCTATTTTCCATTGTATGGACGTTCTGCATTTCGTTCATCTGTTCATTAGTTGAACCTTCGTGTTGTTTCCGCTTCCTGACTATTGTAAATACTGCTGCTGTGAACATTTGTGTACAGGCTTTTACGTGGGCCTGTGTTTTCATTTCTCTTGATATCTATCGGGTAGAATTGCTGGTTTCCTTGCTTGTAAAGGGGCACACACACCTCCCCCAGAGACCTGGGGTGAGGATGCTATCGGGGCCGTGTCTGTGGACGTGTCTGATGTCTGGTGAGGCGTGTGCACTAGGTTTCAAGTTACCACAGTGACTCTGTGGTCATCCCCAGAAGACAAATGGAGAGGCTGAGGTGCTTGCCTGGGACGGTCCAAGCAATAAGTGGTCCAGCAGGCCTTGGAAGCCACGCCTGTCTGACCACACGCTCCCACTGAGCTGTCCTTTATTCCCCACCAGGAGCACCAGGTCCATGGAGCCGGCTGTCCCCACCCCACCGCCCTGTGTCCCCTTCTGGTGCTGGGCTTCAGCTGGAGTAAAGGGCTGCCCAGGGTGCAGTCCAGGAGGCGCTTTCCTTGAACCTGTCCCATCCAGTGAGGGGCCTGGTTTGGGAGCTGGCCCCGTGCCCTGGGGTGCGGCTGGGCTGGACCCGACAGGGATAGAGGCCCCCACCTAACCCACACTGCAGGATTGCAGTGGTGGCCCTGGCTGTCACGGTTAAATATTTGGGTTGAGACTCACCATGTCTGACTGCTGAGGCCACAGTGTGGGTCAGCGGCTGGGGTTGGGTTGAGGGCAGAAGTGTTCAACATTCGCCATGTGGTCTGCCCAAGCCAAGGTGGGGGGTGATGGGAGTTGGCCCATGGCCTGGCAGCCTCACCCCACCTTACTCAGAGCCTCCATGCACCGTCCCCTCTTCTGAGCCTTCCTGGGTGCTCCACTGAATATCAGCTTTCTCCACCACAGGACTTCTCAGAGCCTTTACTGACTTATTGAGAGGTCGGATTTTCCTAACCACCTGGGTGACAAAGCTTTCATTCCAGGAGCAATTTACAAGACCAGGGTTCCTGGGGCCCCACTTTGGGAAAGGCTGCCTCCTTGGTTTTCTTCACAAAGGGTGTGGCCTGGGTCTTGTTCGCCAAGACCCTAACCCTCTCGCCTCCTAGCACCTGTGTATCCAGACCTGGTACAGAGCAGGCTCCCAGGCAAGGTTTGGGCCTGAGCTGGACAGTCTTGCAGCTTCTGTTCGTGTGCCTGTTTCTGCCACCACTCCGGCTTCTCCCGCAGCATCAGTAGTATCTGCAGTGTTGAGCCTCAGACCCTGCTGTTGTTCAGTCGCTCAGTCGTGTCTGCAAAGTCGTGTCTTTGCAGCCCAGTGGACTGCAGCATGCCAGACTTCCCTGTCCTTCACCATCTCCCAGAGTTTGCATAAATTCGTGTCCACGGAGTTGGTGATGCCATCCAACCATCTCATCCTTTGCTGTCCCCTTCTCCTCCTGCCCTCAGTCTTTGGAGTCAGTGTGTGAGGTCTTTGATGGAGATTGGAGGACTAAGTGCCAATCTCAGCCACTGCTGGGTAGCCGTGTGGCGGGGACCAAGCTGCTTCCCTTTCTGGTCTTCGTTTCTTCCTTTGGTTAAAGAAAACAAGGAGCTGGACAATCATCATTAAGGCTCCTTAAGTATAATCATGAACCTTCATGAGGCTTATGGGGCACCCAGCTCTTTGCCTGCATAACCTCACTCCCATTCCTAACACCCAACTGGGAAAGGTCCATCTGATAGCGGGAAGCAGAGGCACAGAGAGGGACAGCAGCTTGGCCAAGTCACACAGCCCCAGCGCACATCTGAGTCCAAAACCAAGGTCTCCTCCACTCCCACATGGTGTTTGCCAGGGTGGGCTGAAGTGTGATTTTGCAGGGCAGACAGATACAGCCAGAGGGAACACAGAAACGCCAAATGAGAAAGCCTTTCCGATTTCAAATCTCTCCCAGACACTCTGAGAACTCTCAGGAGGTCTCAGCTCGGTGCCAGCAGAGCTCTAGCTTGGCTGTGGGGTGTGCATGCCAAGCTCTGCCTTTAAGCATGAGAGGGCAGGGCTCAGTTTCAACGTGTGCAGGCAGCCAAGTGTCCAGCTAGAACTTAATGCTGTCCTTTTATTTCTATGGAATTTATTTTGGCTATTACCTCTTTATGGCAAGGGCTTCTGGTTTTCTGTTTACAATGGGGAAGCAAGTCCTCTTTCTTAGGAAATTTATTTAAATATAAAGAATGAGTAGATTGAAAGAAAAGTATCAGGTATTTAATAATAAGACTGCTGACACAAAAACTTGTACCCGAGTGTTCAGAGCAGTCTGAGCCATCATGGCCAAAAGGTGGAAACAGCCCAAATGTCCCATCAGTGGATAACCAGATAAATAAAATGTGACATAGCCAAGCCGTGGAATATTATGCAGCCATAAACAGGAATGGAGCACGGTCACACACTAGCTACAACACGGATGACCCTCAAGATATTGTTAAGTGAAAGAAGTTAGACACGGAAGGCCCCATGTTGTACGGAGTAGGCAAATCCATAGAGACAGAAAGTGGATTTGTGGTTGCTAGGGGCCATGGGGTGGAATGGTGAGGAGTGAGTTACTGAAGGGGGTGGGGTTTCTATTTGGGGGTGGTGAAAATATTCTGAGATTACATAGCAACGATGGTTATACAACCTTGTGAATATACTGAAACCCCTGAATTATGCACTTTATTTTTCAAATTTACTTTTATTGGTTTATTTGGCTGCACCGGGTCTTAGTCATGACATGCGGGATGTGAACTCTTAGTTGCAGCAAGTGGCATCTCGTTCCCTGGCCAGGGATCGAAGCTGGGCCCCCAGCACTGGGAGCGTGTGGTCTTAACCACTGGACCGCCAGGGGATTCCCAGAATTAGCACACTTTTAAGGGGTGAATTTTATGACATGTGAGTTATATCTCAATAAAAAAAGTGGGAGAGCACAGTACGCTTGCTCTGCCAGCATGGCAAATAGAAGCACTGGGGTGACGGCCAGAGCAGAGGCTGATTCCCGGACGGCGCCGCCTCACTCTGTGCCTTTAGTGACATTGCCCTGGGGGTACAGCCAAGCTCCATTCCAGGCTCACTGGGCAGCTTCCCTCTGAGCCCAGGGCTGGGGATGGCCTGGGAGGCCGGGGCGCTGGCGGGACCCCGCCCCTGCCCTCCGGCCCCGTGGCTCACCTCCTGGCTCTCTGCCTGCAGCGTCTCTAACAAGGAGCTGTCGGAGCTCATCGAGCAGTTGCAGAAGAATGCCGACCAGGTGGAGAGGAACATTGTGGACACAGAAGCCAAGATGCAGAGAGTGAGTGCCCGCCTCCCACTCGGTGCCCCCGAGATGCCAGCCCCCTGGGGACCCGGGGCTCAGATGACCCCGAGGTTCTCACCTGGGCGTGATTCTGCTCCAGGGGACGTGTGGTCATGTCTGGAGACATTTTTAGCCATGGCACCCTGGGGAGTGCGGGGTCAGGTATCTAGCGATGGAGGCCAGAGAGGCTGCTATGTAGCCTACAGAGCACAGAATGATTCAGCCTCAAATGTCCAGTGCCCAGGTGGAGACACATTGAAGAGGAGCCTTCTTAGTGCTGTTAATACCAGCTCCTCCACCCCGGATACCGAGTTCCTGCAGCCATGGGCCCTGTCTGGAGCAGAACCGCAGTCTCAGGAGCCAGGCCTTGGCTAGGACCTTGGTTTTGCCACTTACTGTGTGACCTTGAGGAAGTCGCCTTACCTCCCTGTGCACCCGAAAGGGGAAACCATCACCCGGTCTCCTGGGCTGCTGGAGAGATTTGATGAGATTGGCGCCAGTGGTTAAAGAACCCTCCTGCCAATGCAGATAGACCTTAAAGTGAAGTCGCTCAGCCGTGTCCGACTCTTTGCGACCCCGTGGACTGTAGCCCCCAGGCTCCTCCGTCCATGGGATTCTCCAGGCAAGAACACTGGAGTGAGTTGCCATTTCCTTTTCCAGGAGATCTTCCCAACCCAGGGATCGAACCCGGGTCTCCCACATTGCAGGCAGACACTTTACCATCTGAGCCACCAGGGAAGCTCTTAAAGACCCAGGAAGACCTTAAAGACCCAGGTTCAATCCCTGGGTCGAGAAGATGCCCTGGAGAAGGAAATGGCAACCCACTCCAGTATTCTTGCTTGGAGGATCCCATGGACAGAGGGGCCTGGCGGGCTGCAGTCCACGGGGCCGCACAGAGTCGGGCACGACTGAGTGACTGAGCACAAGGCACGTATGCGGGTGCCATGCAGGGCTCCCTTTGATTAACAGCATCATCATCCTCGCTTCCCTACCACTGCCACTACTCAGACGCAGGCGGGCCAAATCATCTCCCCACTCCATGCCTCAGTAACAACCGGCCCGAGCCCAAAGGTTCTCCCAGGGATCCTGCTCCACGGGCAGCCGTGCAGCCATGCTCACACCTGTGAGCTGCTAAGCTGGCTGCCTCCTCTTCGAACCCCTCCCCACCAGCCCAGAGTGGTTGAGTTCATACCTTCTTTGTAGCTAGAGAGGGCCAGGATGGACTGTGTCAGTGACAGAGCTGACCTCAGAGCCATTCCCCCACCCCTAGAGGGGGTGTTGCCAGATTTAGCAAATGAAAATACAGGATATCCAGTTCCATTTGAAGTTTAGGATGCAAATTTTTGTGGGTATGTCTCCCATGCACTACTTGGGATATACTTATATTATGAATTATCCATTGTTTACCTGAAATTTGAATTTAAACGGGCGTCTGTATTTCATCCACATTTCAGGCATGACTAAGACGCAGGTCCAGAGGAGCGCAGGGGCGTTGAGGGTGGACAGGTCATGAGGCTGGCTGGCCCCATGGCTGGCCCCAGGCCCAGACATGGCTGCCTCTCGGCTGACCGCCCAGGTGTCCACTCCCCTGAGGAACAGGGGTGGGTGGGGGGAATGACACCCTTTGGGTGAGAAGTAGGGGGTGGGGAGAGCTCGGGACAGGGGCAGGGTGGACGAGAGGGTGCTCTGCGCCCCTAGGGTCTCCTTCCCCCAGGACCTCCCTTCCCCCTCCCCGCTTCCGCCCCTCCTCTTTCTTTCCGGCCTCAGCTGACCCTCCAGCATCCCTCCCTCTGGCCGTGCCCTAGCCCTGATGCCCAGTCCCTCTGGCATTTTTTTTTGTCCCCACTCTCATGATTGCTATGGTGGTGTGTGCGCTTTCCTAAATGAAAACAGCTTTTTGGGGTGTGTCATTTTTTCCTCCTAATAAAAGTAATATGTGTTCGTGACAAACATTTTGGGGCCAATAAACAAGTATAAAGAAGCAAATTAAGATGGCATATGATTCCACCAGCAGAGGGGAAGACCATCCCCTCACATCCGGTGTCTCTCTGACTTTTTCTGTCCTGTGAGAGTGTGAGGGAATAGACCCCAGCCCTCGTCTCATGGTATTTGCTTAGAGTCATGACTCAAAGTAGCAAGGATGCGTTTGGAAGATCATTTTGAATTTGTTCTTTGTTTTAATTCAAATGAACAAACTTAAACCAGATTTTGGAGATGGCACGGGCTCATCTTTTTGTCTTTTCTCTTCCTTCTTTTGGAAGAAAACATCATTATTAATTTTATTTTATTTAATGTTTTATAAATAATAATTTAAAACTATTCATAAATAAATATATCTATTCATTTATAAGTTAAAATTAATTTTATTAAAAGAGAACCCAAAAGTTCTCTTTAATTTTCCTATTTTCTAAAATGGAAGTGAGGTTCACATGAGATAAAGTGAAGCATTTAAAGTGTAGAATTTCATGGCATTTCATACGTTTATGATATGCAATGACCACGTCTTTCTGGTCCCAAGGTGCTTTCATCCTCCCAAAGGGAACCCCTGTGCCCATCTGCCCGCGACTCTGCCTTCTGTCCCTTTGAATATACATATTCTGGGTATTTCATAGAAACAGAATCACACAGTGTGTGGCCTTGTGCACTGCTCTGCTTTCCCTGGTGGCTCAGATGGTAAAGAATCTGCCCACAATGCAGGAAACCCCTGTTCAATCCCTGGGTCTGGAAGATCCCCTGGAGATGAGAATGCCAACCCCGTCTAGTATTCCTGGGGCTTCCCTGGTGGTTCACATGGTAAAGAATCTGCCTGCAATACGGGAAACCCTGGTTTGACCCCTGGACTGGGAAGATCCCCTGGAGAAGGATATGACAACCCACTCCAGGATTCTTTTTGTACCTATCCCAATTTTTAAATGCCAGAAAAGCCGGAAGGCTTGGGGAACACCTGTAACCGCACCACACAGATCCTACCAGTAACCGTCTCCTGGATTTGCTTTATTGATTATCTGTCCGTCAGTGTGGGCAAAATTTACAGGATACGTCGGTCCCTAAGACTTTTTTTTTTGTACTTAAAAACACTTGTCTGTGGTAAGTGTCCAACTTTTAAGAGTTCACGCTTGTGAGTTTTCGCGTCAGTCGGTACCCATGGAACCTTTACTCAGGTCAAGTCAAAGGACATTTCCCGAAAGGTCCTGGGGGACCTTTGCAATCAATGTCACCCCCCCACCCCCAAGGTAACCACAGCGCTGACCTGTCCTCATTGATCAGTCTTGCCCGACTGTGGACTCTTGAACGCCTGTGTGGCATCTTTTGGCTGGATATTCTCTCTCGTTTTGGCTGGACACATTTTGCATTCCCACGAGGCCCTGCACCTCTGGGAATTAGGAGATGATTAATTTACTTCCTCCTTTTGCAAAATTAATCTTTGACACGGTCATTGCCCAGCAGAGCTTCAGATCAACTGGCGAAGATGGAGCCGATAAAATTCCACCCAAGCCAAGAACCATGATGTTGAAACTTTTTAACCAGCCAGACCTACCCGCAGTGGGGCGATGGTCCAGCGACTTTGACCTTCTGCCACATGGGTCTCACCTCCAAAGCCCCACCCCTGGCTGCCCAGCCCTCCCAGAGTTGGCCCAGGAAAGACCTGGAATGTGGGCTGGATACCATCTCTTCCTCCAAGAGGGAGCTGAGTCATTTTACACCGTACCAGGCACACCACCACCTCCGTTCACTTCTTTTGCCTTTTGCTGTTTCTGCCTTTTGTGCTTTTTCTTTTTTTTAACAGCTTTATTGAGGCGGGTTTTACAGATCAGAAAATGCACCCCCTTCGAGCACACAGTGCAGTGATTTTTTTTAGTAACATCACCGAGGGGTGCAGCCATCCTCACAGGTCGGTTTCCAAACCTGTAATCCCTTTGTAAGCTCCCCTGTGTATTGACTGCGGATTCCTGCTCCCATCTAGCCTCTTTTATGGATCCACCTACTTGGGGCAGTTCCCATAAACCAGTCCTGAGGGGCATGGCCTTCAGTGCCCGGCTCCTCTCACTTGGTGGTTTTGAGCTCGTCCCCATCTGTACTCCCATCTTCTGGCAGCTGAGGGATAATCCCCTGGTCCCTTGGCTGCCTCTGCTGAAACATGGGTTTCTCTTACTGCCATTGCAGAGATGGGGACACTGACCCCCAGCTGGGGGTAGAGAACTGGCCTCCGAGGTCCCTTGTGTGATCCCCCCCGCCCCACCTGTGCTCAGTCCAGTCTCTGACTCGTCCCCCCGCCCACCCCTGGGCCTGGCTCAGAGCCCATCTGCGCTCCATGAAAGTCCACTAAGTGGATTAACAGGCTGTGTTTAACCTGCTGTTCCCACTGCCAGTTCATCATTCTTCCCTAAATTATCAGAGACCCTGGACTCATAAACCCTGAATATTCGTGGAAAGGTTGATGCTGAAGCTCCAATCCTTTGGCCATCTGACGAAAAGAGCCAGCTCTTTGGAAGAGACCCTGATGCTGGGAAAGATTGAGGGCAAAAGGAGAAGGGGATGGCTGAGGATGAGATGGTTAAATAACATCACTGACTCAATGGACATGAGCAGACTCCAGAAGATAGTCAAGGACAGGGAAGCCTGGTGTGCTGCAGATCCATGGGATTGCAAAGAGTCAGACATGACTTAGTGGCTGAACAGCAACAACTGGGACTCATCATCGACTGAGCAGCTGTACCTCCCAGACGTCCACCCACTCTGTTCATTCTCGCCATTTCACTGGCAACACCCCAGCATGGGCCACCCTCAGCTCTCGCCTGGGCCTTGTCGCAACACCCGACTGTGCCCCTAGCTTGGACCCGCTCCCCTGAGGACCCCCTGGAGGAGTCGTCTTTAAGGATGGGTGGCACCATGCCCTGTCCCACCCCCAGCTTCCTCCCCTGACCGTCCTTCCAGTCATCATTTCCTGCCACAGGACCTTCACACAGGCCACTCCCTCTGCCTCCAATACTCTTCCCCTTCCTCCTTCATTCCTAGCCTGTGTCACTGCCTCGGGGGAGGCCTCGCTGAATCCCAGAGCCCGAGCTCAAGCAGGTCCCCACGTTCCACCTCTGCTGTGCTTCCTTGGTAAACTCCGACCTGTGCAAACTTTGTCATCTTTGTTCCCTGACCAGGGAGCGAACCCATCTCCCCCTGCAGTGGAAATGTGGAGTCCTAACCACTGGACTGCTAGGGGGTTCCTGAGGTTTATTTATTGACAGGCCTTTCCTGGGGTCTCCCTCCTCCCTTGGTGGCACAGTGGTAAAGAATCTGCCTGCCAATGCAAGAGATGCAAGAGCCACAGGTTCTATGCCTGGGTTGGGAAGATCCCCTGGAGGAGGAAATGGCAACCCACTCCAGTATTCTGGCCTGGAAAATCGCATGGACAGAGGAGCCTGGCAGGCTACAGTCCACGGAGCTGCAAAGAGTCAGACAACTGAGCGCGTGCACACACTGCCCTCCTCCCTGGGCTGGATGGGCCATGTCTCTCTGTGCACAGCCGTGTCCCGAGCCTGCTATCTCAGAGCAGGGGCTGGGCAGGGCCAGGGGAGCCCCCCGATCCTGGCTGTGCCCCCTGAGTCCCTGCCCTCTGTCTTCCCCACCCCTTTCTCGTGCCTCTCGCAGGACCTGGCCCGGCTGCAGGAGGGCCAGCAGCCTGAGCACCGGGATGTGGCCCTGCAGAAGGTGTCAGACTCTGAGAAGCTGCTCTACGTGCTGGAGGCGGACGCGGCCATCGCCAAGCACATGAAGCACCCCCAGGGGGACATGATCGCCGAGGAGTAGGTCCCCTCTGCTTCTGGTCCTGAGGGAGCCACTCGGAGTCAGAGCAGCGGGGCTGTAGCCGCTCAGTGTGCAGACACCTGAGTCAGGGTTTGTGGAGGGCTGACGGTGGGGCCAGCCCTAGCTGAACACTTCACGTGATCCTTCCAACAACCTATTTCACAGCTAGGGAAATTGAGGCTTGGAGTACCCGGGTCCCCTGTCCTGGTCACAGTGTGATCGCAGTCCCCGACCTCCAAGCTTGTGAGTGCACTGTCCCCTGCCTGATGCCTGGCTGGCTTTCTGAGCTCCTGGCTCTTGCCTCAGCTCAGACATGGACAGAGCACTGTCCCTGTCACAGCCCAGCCCTGGGCCCTGCCGGGTGGATAGTGGGCTCCAGAGAGCAGCAGACTGGCCTGTTTGTTCTGGAAACCTCTATGGCACATAGTAGGCCCTGGGGAAATATTGGTGGGGGAATGCAGGATAAAAGAAAGTGGGCAGGAGCAGGGCAGAGAGTGACTGCCTGGACCCAAGGCCACTGTGACCCTAACCTTCCAGGCCACTGAGCAGAAACCTGAGACTGGGGCCTGGGTGGGAGACCCACCTTGAGGCAGAAATACTACACCTGCCCACCAGCCCTGCTAACCAAGGTGGTCTCTCCCCTTCCCACTCAGCATCCGTCAGCTGAAGGAGCGTGTGACCAACCTCCGCGGGAAACACAAGCAGATCTACAACCTGGTGGTGAAAGAGGTGGACCCGCAGGTCAACTGGGAGGCTCTGGTGGAGGAAAAGCTGGTACGGCCCGGGCTTCGGCTGGGGTGGGGCCGTGTAAGGGCCAGGAGCCCTCCCTCCGTTGCATGGGCACTGGTGTCCTGCTGTTCCTGGTTATTTCCTGATGTCTTTGTTGATGAGATGAGCAAGGCTCAGAGAGGTGCAGTGCCTAGCCCAGGGTCACACAGCAGATGTGGTGGAGGTTGGAACCCTCCCAGGATCGTTGGGGTGCTGGTCAGCTGGGGGCAGCAGCCAGGTTTCTGGCTGGCCGCTGGTCTTCCTGTGCCCTCACCAGCCCATCTCCACCCCGGAGAAGCCCAGCCACTGGTGTGATCCTGAGCAAGTGACTCCCCCAGCCGAGCCTCTGTTTTCCCATCTGTGAAATGGAAACCACGAGGGCCTCTGAGGTTGCAGTGAGATTAAATGTGATCAGGGTGACAACCTCTTCCCTCCTCCCTCCGGGGCTACTTAACTGCCTCCTCGGATGGCGCTGTGAGGAGGAGGGCTAAGGTTCCCGGGGCATGGGTCCTGGGTGGCCTGCGAGTCCTGGGCCCCCGGCCCATGCCCGTGTGTGTCGTGCCCCCGCCTCCCTGGCCAGGACAAGCTGAGCAGCCAGGGCTTCGGGACGGAACTCCCGCTGGTAGGCCAGCAGGTGGAGCAACACAACGTCTTTCACAACGAGGTCAAGGCCATCGGGCCCCACCTGGCCAAGGTGTGTGCCTGGGGGGAGGGGTAGAAGGGACCCTGGGGAGGAGGGGCTGCTGCCTGCAGCCCCCCACCCTAACCCGTGTCCTCGGCCTCATCCTCAGGAGCAGAACGGTGAACTCCAGGCCAAGTACCAGAAACTGCTGGTGAGACGCCCCCAGGACCGGGATGGGAGGGGATGGGAAGCCGGGCTGTGGGCAAAGAAGTGTGTACGGTTAACACTTCAAGCAGGATGGAGGGGGATGAAGTGGGGAGAAGCAGTATCCCGAGCCCCTATCTGCGAGGCAACCCTGATTGCCCTTTGCTCATAGGAAATCCCAAGAGACCCTGTGATATAGTTTATCCTACTGTTTGCTGCTTAATTTTTCATTGAGCACCTACTATGTGCCAAGTACAATGCCAGGTGCTTAATAAGCAAAAGTTCTCTATTTCTCTTTTCAAAACCTTCTTTTTTATAACTGCACGTGATGCGTAAATGCTTTCTTGTTGTGAATGTTACAGACACCTCAGACAAGAGAATGTAGGGACGGTAACAGTGTAGCTCATAGTAGGAGGCTCTGGAGCTGGGCTGCCTCCACCCCCTTTAGGTGGGGAGACCTCAAGCATGAGCTGCTGAGTCTCTGGGGACCTCAGTCTCCTCATCTGTAAAATGGAGTCACTTCCACTCCTTGGCTTACAGGAAGCTTTCAGGGTTGCATGAGTTGATGTTGGATAAGTCCTTTGCACAGTCATGGGACATGGTGGGCTCCCCCGTACGTGTTCACCACTGTTCTCATTTGCATAGTGGAATTCAGACACCCCCTCCCCACTGCCCTGTGGTAGTTTGCACCATGACATGTTAAAGACAAAAGCAGAAGCGTAGCTGCTGACGTTTATGGAGCACCAACTGTATGCCAGGCTTGGTGCCCTATGAGATCTGTGCTGTTATTCCCATTTTGCAGATGAGTAAACCGAGGCTCCACAAGCATGTCTATTCTGTGAGGGTTTTGTCTCGCTCACTGCTATATCGCAGGGCCTGGAGCCATGCCCAGCACTTGCATACATGCCAAGTTGCTTCAGTCATATCTGACTTTTGTGACCCTATGGACTGTAGCCCGCCAGGTTCCTTTGTCCATGGGATTCTCCAGGCAAGAACACTGGAGTGGGTTCATGCCCTCCTCCAGGGGATCTTCCCGACCCAGGGATAGAACCCAAGTCTCTTTGTGCATTAGCCCAGCACTCAGTAGATGCACAATAAACGTTTGCTGAATGAATGAAGGGGTTTGGGAGGGTCAGATGACTTATCCAAGGGAGTCCAGCGGGGCAGGAGGTGTGGAGGGAGTCCCTTGCCGGCGAGGCTGCAGCCCTGTTCTTGCCTGCCTGCAGGCGGCGTCACAGGCGCGGCAGCGGCACCTGAGCTCACTGCAGGACTACATGCAGCGCTGCACGAACGAGCTGTACTGGCTGGACCAGCAGGCCCAGGGCCGCATACAGTATGACTGGAGTGACCGCAACCTCAACTACCCCAGCCGCCGGCGCCAGTACGAGGTGGGTGCTGGGCTCTGGGGGTGTGGGGCAGGGGGCCCCGGAAGGAGCTCGGGGCTGCCCGGCTGGGCGCTGAGCCCCTCCACTGCCCTCGCTGCAGAATTTCATCCACCGGAACCTGGAGGCCAAAGAGGAGAGAATTAACAAGCTGCACAGCGAGGGTGACCAGCTGCTTGCCGCCGAGCACCCCGGGAGGAACTCCATTGAGGTGCGTGAGCCCCAGGGAGGGACACTTGCTTCAGGCTGGCCTCCAGGTGACCTCTGCTCTGGGCTCCCTGCACTCAGGCAGGCCCCAGGGTCCTGTGTCCAGTGTCTGTCTGTCTTTCCACTTTGCCGTCTCCCTTTCCTCTGTCTGGCCCTGCCTCCTCTCTCGATGCCCTGGCCCTCGGTCCCTAGACTTCTGAAGCCCACGTGGTGCCTGTATTAGTTTCCTGTTGTTGTTGTAACAAATGACCACCAATTTGGAGGCTTTAAACAATGGAAAGTTATTCTCTCATAGTTCTGGAGGCCAGAAATTCAGAATCAAGGTGTTGGCAGGCTTGTTTCTTCTGAGGGCTCTAGGGGAGAATCCTTCCTTTTCTCTTTTCTTGAGTCTGGTGACTGCTGGCAATCCTTGGCTTTCCTGCAGTTCAGTTCAGTTCAGTCGCTCAGTCGTGTCCGACTCTTTGCAACCCCATGAATCGCAGCACGCCAGGCCTCCTTGTCCATCACCAATTCCCGGAGTTCACTCAGACTCACGTCCATGAAGTTGGTGATGCCATCCAGCCATCTCATCCTCTGTCGTCCCCTTCTCCTCCTGCCCCCAATCCCTCCCAGCATCAGAGTCTTTTCCAATGAGTTAACTCTCTGCATGAGGTGGCCAAAGTACTGGAGTTTCAGCTTTAGCATCATTCCTTCCAAAGAAATCCCAGGGCTGATCTCCTTTAGAACGGACTGGTTGGATCTCCGTGCAGTCCAAGGGACTCTCAAGAGTCTTCTCCAACACCACAGTTCAAAAGCATCAATTCTTCAGCGCTCAGCTTTCTTCACAGTCCAACTCTCACATCCATACATGACCACTGGAAACACCATAGCCTTGACTAGACGGACACCTCCTATCTCCACCTCTGTGTCCACATGGCCTTCTCACCTGTGTGTCCTCTTCTTTTCCTATAAGGACACCCTGAATCTAGGATTTCATCTTGATATTCTTAACTGATTATATCTGCAAAAGTCCTATTCCAAATAAAGCCACATTTTGAGTTCTGGTGGACATGAATTTGGGGAGTACCTTGTAAGATTTTTTTAAAAGCACCACGTGGTCTGGGCAGACATAGCCCCTACTTGTCCCTTGTGCAGTGCACAACCTGTGCGCCCGAACATGGCAGCCCTGCTTGACTCCTCAATACATCCTCCTCTCTCCTCCTCCCACTCCTGGGCAGGAACTGGCTGGGAGTCACACCCATGCAGAAGCCAGATGCCCCTCTCCTCTACCCTTTTCTGGTCTGGAATCCTGCCATCCCGCCCCTGGTGTCCCAGATACCTGTGTGTGTGTGTGTGTGCTAAATCGCTTCGGTCATGTTCGACTGTTTGCTGCCCTATGGACTGTAGCCTGCCAGGCTCCTCTGTCTGTGGGATTCTCCAGGCAGGAATACTGGAATGGATTTCCTTGCTCTCCTCAAGGGGCTCTTCCCGACCCAGGGATCGAACCCACATCTCTTACATCTGCTACAATGGCAGGCAGGTTCTTTATCGCTAGCGCCACCTGGGAAGCCCTGCCCCAGATACCTGGCCAGCAGCAATGTGCCCCCTTTCTCCTGGCAGGCTCACATGGAGGCTGTCCACGCAGATTGGAAGGAATACCTGAACCTGCTCATCTGCGAGGAGAGCCACCTGAAGTACATGGAAGACTACCACCAGGTGCCTGCCAGCCGGGCCCCATGGGGGGAGCACCCAGCGCCCACTTGGCTCCCTTGTGGGCTCAGCACCGCTTCCTCGGGAGCCTTTCAGAGCTGCCTTCCCACGCCTCCCGATGTCTGTGGTTCTCATGGTAGACATGCATGTGCCCTAAGATTTCCAGGCCCTTGTCTGCCTCCCGTGGGGGCTGGGACTGGAGAGTCTTAACTCACCAAGATGGCACAGGTGCAGGAATAGGTGTGTGGGGTTTTCGTTTTGGGATACGTATTGTATGAAGTTTGCCATTTTAGGCATTCTTAAGTGCACAACCCAATGCAGTGATTATATTCACAATGTTGTGCAACCACCACCACTGTCTTTCCAAAACGTGTTCACCACCCCAAGTAGAACTTCTGTACCTAATAAGCAGTCACCTCCCCCATTCCAACCCCTGATAACCACCCCTCTACTTTCTGTCTCTTTGGATTTGCCCATTTTAGATATTTCATAGAAGTGGACTCACATGATCTGTGGCCTTTTGTGTTTGGTTCTTTCACTGAACAAAACGTTTTCAAGGTTCATCATGAACCGGAACTTCATTCCATTTCACGGCTGAATAATATTCCATCGATTCCATTGTATGCGTGGACCACGTTGTGTTTCTCCATTCACAATGTTGATGGATACTACAGTATTTCCACTGGAATGTGTTTTTAATAAGACAGCTGCACGTGATTCTTGTGAGCAGGCAGTTTGGGGACATTGGAACTCAGGTGGCACTGACATAACTAACTCGGCGTCATAGTGTCTCAGTCCTGCCGGGCTGTGGACTTCCCAGGGATCCCAAAATCATGTTCAGCTGCAGCCCAGGGGACAGCTGTCAGTGAATGATTCCAGAGCTGATAGGCTGAAAAACGGGCAAGAGTTTCCCAGAACCAAGTGGGGAGGCTTGCCTTCCATGTACTGAGGCTTAGAATAAGTCAGGGTGTTCCCAGCACAAAGACAGGAGTGGAATAGAGGAGAACCCTAAGGTTACTGGTGTATGGACATGAAACCAGCTTGTCATAGAGGTGGCATTGCATGGATTCCTGAGAAGGGACCCAGTCTCTCCCTGTGAAGCCCCCCAGGAAGGTGGGCTGGGGAGGGCTGGGGGTGTCCCTGTGATTCAGGGTGAGTGGGAGGCCCAGCCCCACCTGGGAGTGGGCTTCAAGTCACAGCCAGGATGAGCCTCAGGCATCCTGGTGGACTCCCACCCATGATGGGGCCCTCTGGTCTCCCCTAGTTCCACAAAGACATGAAGGATGCCCAGGAGCTGCTTCGCAAGGTGGACTCAGACCTGAACCAGAAATACAGCCCTGACTTCAAGGACCGATACCAGATTGAGCTGCTGCTGCGGGAGCTGGATGTGAGTGCTGCCCGCCGAGTAGGCCCTTCCCCGACTCCCTGCCTGCTGCCTGGAGAGGGCTGCGTGGTCTCACCTGGGCACTCCCCTCCACATCCAGGACCAGGAGAAGGCTCTGGACAAGTACGAGCATGTGGTGCGGGGGCTGCAGAAGCGAGGGCAGCAGGTGGTGCCCCTCAAGTACCGCCGGGAGACGCCCCTCAAGCCCATCCCAGTGGAGGCGCTCTGTGACTTCGAGGGTGACCAGGTGAGCCCCTGCCCAGGTGTTCCAGGTGCCCCAGGCAGACTGGGCCCAGATTGGCCTCTTCTCCACTCACTGAAAGGTCTAAGGGATGACAGGGAGGAGACAGGACCTCAGATGTTTTCAGGAGCCTGTGTTCATCTCCATCATTGGGGTCACTCTCTGCCAGCGCCCCGTCCCCCGCATGGTCCCACCTGCTGCCCTGGCCTTCTGTCCCACCAGCTTAGAGGCGCCAGTTATTCCAGCAGATGTCTCAGGGAAGGTTCTCATTGGCCCACTCTTGAGTCATGTGTGCAGCCTGAACCAATCACTGCGAGTGCCATTCTATCATTGGCCAGACCTGAGTCACACGTTCACCCTGAGCAGTCAGAGGATGAAGGGAGGAGACTCCCTGGGCTGGGCCTGCATGGGCGGAAGCGGGTCCCCAGAGGGAAGTCCAGGTGGGTGTTAGGCTGGCAGAGCCTCTCTTTATGATGAAACGTCTTGAGGAGTTTCTGAGAGACAGGCTAAGGCTCCCCAGGTCCCAGAGTTCGGCAGTGATGGGCTTCCGGCCACCAGCTGTGATAGGTCTCTCCATGTGTCCTGACTGGCCTGTTCCCCACCAGGGCCTGATCTCTCGGGGCTACAGCTACACCCTGCAGAGGAACAATGGGGAGAGCTGGGACCTCACCGACAGTGCGGGGAACAAGCTGACCGCCCCGGCCGTCTGCTTCATGATCCCGCCCACTGACCCCGAGGCCCTGGCTCTGGCTGAAAGGTATGGGGTAAAGGAGGAGGAGCTGGTGTGGTGTGTGGCCGCACCCCCTTGGCTCCCAGGCCCCATTCACAGCCCTGGGCACCACAGCTGAGCCTCAGGGTGCCACTTATGTCCTACACGTGCACCCCCTTTGGAGGCTCAGGTGGGACAGCAGCAGATCCCATTGGCCTGGCCAACTTGTGTGTGAGTGTCTGGCTCTGGGCACATTGCAGGGAGGGGCCTTTCTGCAGGTGCCCCTGGGCCTGGGCATGCGTAACTCCCTCCACCTGCACGTCAACCCATCGCTTTGTTGACTCAGACCTTTTGGCTTGAAGACCCCAGCCCCGGGGGCCACGTCTTCTGTGAAGCCATCCCTGATTGCCCCCTCCCCTTGTCCTCCACTCTGGCTCCAGGACAAAAGGCTGCCGCCTCTTGGCTCCCAAGCACCTTCTCCCACCTCGTGTGCTGCTCTCATGAGGCTGCTCTGTGTCTGTGTGTCCATCCCACCGGGCAGAAGTTCCTTGAGATGTGGTATACTTTCAGGGTCTTATTCCATACCTGGTGCAAAGCAGGCACCAAAGAAATCTGTGTTGAATGAGCAATTCAGGAACTCCTTCATTTATTCGTTCAGCAGATATGCATTGAACATCTGCTATGCATTGCTCCCTCGGAGGAAGCATCGTGGTGGGGAAAAGTTATGAGCAAACAAGACCATTGTAGGTCATAAGACTTGCTACAAAGGAAAAAGAGAGGAAGAAAGGAGAGGCGGAAGGGGCCCACTGAACCTGGGAGCAGAGAGAAACCGGTGTTTCAGCAGATCCTCTGTGTGCATGTGTTGTGTTGACTTTTCAAAGCATTTTGAGGAGCTGCCTGACTCCTCAGGGCTGCCTGTTGAGCCAGAGCCCAGGGTCCCGCTAATGTGGGTGGTGGGGGCATGGACTGCCTCAGGGTCTCCAGCCCATTTTTTGCTGTCACAGCCTGGGCAGCCAGTACCAGAGCCTGCGGCAGAAGGCAGCTGGGAGCAGAAAGGCGCTCCAGGAGCGGCATGAGGTGCTGAAGGCAGAGAGCTCTGGAGGTGGGTACCAGGGCCACTGCCTGAGGCTCTGGGGGGACAGGGAAGGGGCCCGGATCCAGGGTCTGTGCAGCAGACAGAACAGCACGGTAGGTGGGGGGGGACACGCTGAGCTGACCCCTAAACACCCCCAGGGCCCCCACGTTCCCCTGACTCTGACCTCCTCCAGCAGATGCCTCGGACCTGCAGGGCCGCCAGCTGCTGGCCGGCTTGGACAAGGTGGCCAGCGACCTGGACCGGCAGGAGAAGGCCATCACGGCCATCCTGCGGCCGCCGCTGGAGCAGGGCCGGGCTGTGCAGGACAGCGCCGAGCGGGCCAAGGACCTCAAGGTACCCAGGGCTGGGGGCACAGGCTGGCCCCGTGGGCTTCCCAGGGGCCCTGCCCACGGTCTCATGCCCGTGGGGGCTCTGGGTGCTCCACGGGTCTACTTGCCATGTGTAACGGGAAGCCGTGAGTCGCAGGGAGAGGTGCTGTTCCTAGGCTGAGAACTGAAGAGGTACCAGAGGCCTGGTACCCCCAGACATGTCTCCAGGAGAAAGGGCTCTTGATAAGGTCTTGATAAGCTCTTGAAAGGGCTCTGATGACGGCAGCACTGCAGCCCAAGCAGGTCAGCACCCAGCTGGGAGAGAGGCGGGGCGCCCGGTGGCTCAGGGACTCTGGGCCGACAGAGCCGGCCCCCTTGCCCTGACTGCAGACCTCAGTTTCTTCAGTAAAATGGGCTGGCTGCCCACTCAGGGGGCCTCGGGAGGATGGAGCACAGGAACTCCTTCACACACACACACACACACACACACACACACACACACACACACACACACACACACCCCCTCCTACACACATACACACACACCCTCCTACACACACACACACACACACACAGAGACAGAGTTTCTGGGGTCCTTGGCCCCCTCCGTTGTGGGTACAACCTTCCCCGGTCAACAGAGGAGGCTTGGAACTCAGAGCAGCGCCGTGGCCCTTGATGGGGCTCGTGCCAGGGCTGGGAGGGGCTGAGCCAAGGCCTGGTACGGGGGTGGGGGCGTGGCTGCAAACTCCTAAGCCGCATGGAGTCCTACGCATCTCGTCAGGGTTCCCCCCAAAGATGAGTAGCACCATCCCCTTGGAGTAGTGGGAACTGGAAGTGCTTGGTGTCACCTGTTGGTTTTCATCAGTCCTGAGTCCCCGTCGGGTGCATCAGAACCCCCAGGGATGCTCATTCTAGACCCCGACTCCTAGGCCAGTGCCCCAGATGCCCAGGCAGCCCCCACCCCAGGGAGGGTGTCCCGGGGGAGAGGGGCCGCTGGTTGCGGCCAACACGAGGGCTCTGGTCCCCACAGAACATCACCAACGAGCTGCTGCGGATCGAGCCCGAGAAGGCGCGCAGCACGGCCGAGGGCGAGGCGTTCGTGCGGGCCCTCCCGGACAGCGGCAGCACCGCCCTGCTGAGGACGCGGGTGGAGGACACCCAGCGCAGATATGAGCGCCTGGTGCAGCTGCTGGAAGCCGCCCAGGAGAAGTGGGTGCAGGCGGGCAGCAGGGAGGCCAGGCAGGGTGGTCAGGGGCCGGGCCACCCTCCACCCCTCAGCTAACTCCTGACTCGTGTCCTCAGGCTCGACATCGCCAACCGCCTGGAGAAGAGCCTGCAGCAGGGCCGGGAGATGCTGGCCATGTATGAGACCCAGCTGGCCCAGGAGGACACGGTGCCCGAGAGTGGCCAGGCCCTGGACAGCAGGAGGCAGGAGCTGGCGGTGAGTGTGCAGACTCCGGGCCCCGGGAGCCCCTTGCTGAGCTGGGCGTGGGCTCTAAGGGCCCCCGTTTGCCCTCCTCCTCTGGACAATCGAGGGACCCAAGGCCCAGGACAGCAGGTCTCTCCAGGTTTGGAATCCCAGCCACACAAGGGGTTTGTGCGGCCTGCGGAAATCAGGTGCTGGTATCTTCAAATCAGGTATCAGCGTAGCCACCCCCTCTCCCTGTTTCTCTGAAGGAGCAGACCTGGCCACCTGTGCTCAGACGCCCGCCGGGCAGGTCAGCCGAGCAGAGGCAGCTCTGCCCCTCGCCCGGCACCTGCCATCTTCATGGTGCCACTGGGCCACTCTAAGCGCCAGTCTGTGAGCCCGTGGGAGGCCCCTCATTCATGAACCACCTCACAGACCCCTTGCCTTGTAGCGACAGCCTCACTGGGAGTCCAGGAAGCATGCTCGGAGGGCAGCGCCTCCGCCAGGGGCCCTTCCTGTCCGTGCGCGGCGTCACCGGCCCGCGCTGTGCGCCACAGGGTTTTAGAAGCTGTTTTTCCCGGGTGGTGTTCATTGTCACGGGACGGAAATTGTAGAAGTGACCTCAGGTTTGAGGACCAACTCAGAGGCAAAGCCCTGGTCACTGACCGGGCCGGGCCTACCACCCCTTCTAAGCGGGCGGCCCCAAGCACTCTGGGCCCTGGAGCCCTTGGCCACGGTGCCCGCCACCTGCCTCTCCACCCCGCAGGCCATGGCCTCCGAGCTGCAGGCCCGGAAGGCCCTCCTCGGCGAGGTGCAGCGGAACCTGCAGGCCGCCAAGCAGTGCTCGGGCTCGCTGGCCAGCCGCTTCCAGGAGCACTGCCCGGACCTGGAGCGCCAGGAGGCCGAGGTGCACAAGCTGTGCCAGCGCTTCGACGGCCTCTGCCAGCAGGCGGAGCTCAGGTCAGGGGCCACGGGGCGGGGCTGGGGGTGGGGAGGGTGGTCTCGGAGGCCTCGGCTGAGCTAGTCTGCCTGAGGCACCCAGGGGGGATTTCTGTGGACAGTGCTGAAGGCTGTTTGTTTTCCAAATAATTGCCGCTTTGGGGAAAAAGCAATACACATACAAAATTAAAAAACCCAAAGGGGTTGTAATGACCAAACCGTTCCCCCGAAGATCAGCCCTGCTGTGAGTTTCTCGTGAGTCCTTCCAGAGCCACTCTGTGTGAGCCAGGGTTGGTAGGAAATGTAGGAACACCCATCGTGTATTTTCCTGGCCTGAACAGTCAGGAAGTGCTCCCTCCTCCTCTTGTGTTTTCTGAAAAAGGGTCTGTGAAGACTGGGTATTACTTCCTTAAATGCGTGGTAGAATTCACCCTGGAAGCCATCTGGGCCTGCAATTTTTTTTTTTTTTTGGTAAGAAGGTTTTTAACTACAAATGCAACCTCTTTTATTAGATATTGGACGATCTGGGTCATCTGATGCTTGAGCAGCTTCACAAGTTTGTGTCTTTCAAGGACACTGTACACCTCGTCAAGCTGTTGAGTTTTTGGCATGAGATGGTTCATAATATTCTCTTATCCTTGAACGTCTGCGAGATCTGAGGGAATGTCCTCACTTTCATTCCTGACATCGTATCTTCTTTTGTCGTGTTTGTTTATTCTGTTTTCTCCCCCGATGATTCTGTCTGGGGTTGATCACTTCACTGACTGTTTCAATGAAACAGCTTTGGTTGCAGTGATCTTTCCGTTTTCCTGTTTCCTGATTCACTGAATTCTGCTCATCATTATTTCCTACTATAGCTGCTTACATTAGGTTCAGTTGGCTCTTCTTTTTCTTCCTGAAGTTAGAAGCTTGGACTGTTGATCTGAGAGTCTGCTTTGTTTTTTTTTTCTCCCTCATCTAAGCACTTAAGTACATCTTGCTAAGTACTGCATTCGCTTTGTCCCACAAACGATGTTTTTATTTTCAGTGACTTCAAAAGATCTCCACACCTCCCTTGTGATTTCTCCTTGGATCTGGGAGTTATTTAGGTCCTGGGATTCACAGTGGGCATCACCTCAGGTCCGCACACTCGGGCCTGCCTGCCTTTAATGGAGGCTGTGCAGTATTCCCACCCAATACTCCATAATTTACCTGACTACTCCCCTTCCTAGTAAACGTTGCGCTGACTCCCAGTTCAGTTCCCTTTGGTAACCTCTAGAAAGGGACAGCAGGCAGCTCTCGGTGCAACCCGAGCGCTCAAAGGCCTGGCTGGCTTTGCCCCGCAGGGTCCAGAGCCTGCAGAGCGCCCGGGCTGAGCACGACGCCTTCTGCAGCGGCCGTGACCGCCTGCTTCAGTTCCTGTCCCACATCCCCAGCTACGAGCCCCAGGAGACGGACGGCCTCGGCCAAGTGGAGACCAAGCTGAACAACCAGAAGGTGAGCAGGCTGGGGGTCCGCAAGCCCCTTTGTGGATGGGCGCCTGGTCACGGTCCTGGACCAGTGGGTTCCCAGCACCCACGTCTCTGAGCTTGAGGACAGGGCCCCCCTCACCAGTCCCTCCCCGGTCCCCTGCACAAGGCCTGGCCTGGAGCAGACCCCCCCTCCCCCCCACAACCCCGCGCAGGTCTGCTAAATAAGCGGATCACTGCAGGGTCACCAGTGAGCCCTCGTGGGGGGAAACCCATTTCCATAGCCCAGAGCCCTGGCTCCCCAGAAGACAGCAGGGCCTTGGGATGAAGGACGAGGAACGGAAAAGCCAACAGCCTGGGCTCAGATCCTGCTCCCACCCCCGGAGCCACGCACCCGCAGTCCAGGCACTGCACCGCTGGACCTCCTAAACTGGAAGTGAGGACGGTGCTCGTCTCAAAGAATGTGGGGAGAGTCAGGGAGATAATCTCAGAAACACACGTGCTTAGCCTTAGCACCGTGCCTGACACCTCCATGCACTCAGTAAACACTGCCTTCCTGGCAAGGTTCGTTAGCTTGGCCCTTCTTCACAGGCCCTTAAAACCACCTTTTGGAACCAACAAACGTAAACAAGGAAGCTGCTCGTTATACCCTATGCTACAGAAGAATTCCAGACTCTAAGGAATTCAGCTACTCTATCTAGGTTTAGGATTTTTTTTTTTTCCAAGTTTTTATTTTTAAAGTCTCTGTTGTTGTACAGAACCTACTAGATGAAATAGCAAGAAGGGAAGAGGAAGTGCAGAAAGTCCACACGCACTCCCAGCAGTACCAGCAGGCTGTCAAGGTGAGATGCAACACCCCAGCAGCAGGGCCTCTTCCCCACCATCCCCACCCCCAACCCCTGGGCTGGCCCTGGGGGTGTCCTCAGGCACTGCTGGTGGCTGTGCAAACCGGCACCACCCTTTGGGAAACAAGATGGTACCAGGCATCAAATATCAGAAGGGTTTTCTACTGTTTAAAGCAGTAACTGGGGGGAATTTATCATAAAGGAAAAGATGTGAAAAAATGATAATGTGGGATTAACAAAATCAGTATGAAATAAAAAATTATTTACAATAGCCAAAGAGACAAACTAGAAGTAATCTAAATGTCCAGCATTAGCAGTGGAGACAGCTAGGAAGTTATCATCCAGCTACTTGATGGATGTTTAAGTCATCAAATTGACCCACAGAAGGATTAGGGCGGCATGAAAAAAAGCTTACGGTACAGAGTGAGATGAAGACAGCAGGAAGCCACTTTCTCTGGGCCAGGGGCGGCCTGGAGGGAGGGAGTGCGCTTTGGGGACAAAGGGGTTTGTGGGCCCGTTTTCTTTTGTCTCGTGGGTCATCCAGGGATGTGGTTGTGTGCCGTTGATGGAGCGACAGTTCTCCAAACCTCCTGGCAGTCAGAGCAAGGTGTGGCTGAGCGGAAGACCTCCACGGTCAGCCAGAAGGGGCACAGGAACACTTTGGTCTCACCTGCTCTGGTCTGCCCTTTGCCTCGTGTCTCTTACCCAGGACTACGAGTTGGAAGCAGAGAAACTCAGGTCCCTCCTTGACTTGGAGAATGGAAGGAGCAGCCACGTGAGCAAGCGGGCCAGGCTCCAGTCCCCTGCCACCAAAGTGAGGGAAGAGGTGAGCTCCGCGGGCCCAGCCTCCTGGGGCTCCATTCCTCCAGGGAGCATGGCATGCAGGCCTCAGAAGGGCATGCACAGTGGTAAACGGGGCTGGGGGCCCTCCTGGGTGCCAATAGTCTCAGTGGGAGAAGACGATGAACTTACTCTGGGCCAGCAACAGTGCCACACCTGGAAAGACAGCCTGCTGGGAGTCGTGGCTGGGGCAGTTCCCCTTGCTCCACGCCGAGTGGATCCGCACACAGAGGGCTGACGTTAACCTGTTCCTTCCGAACACGAGCGCCTTAAGGCTCAGAGACGGACCTGCTCAAGGTCCCTGGGGGTTCAGGCTTCTGACTCTAAATCCAGTTTTCTCTCTCACAGTTGAGACTAGCAGAACTCCAGGTAGGAAGTGGCAACTCTCTTTGGCATCTCTCCCCCAATGCCAGGTTTTACTCAAACACCTTATTCAGCTTGTTGATTCCTGTCTGTCTGCTCTCCTGTAGGAAGCAGCTCTTGCTGCCAAGTTTACGGAGGTTAATGCCATCAACAGACAGAGACTGCAGAACCTGGAGTTTGCACTGACCCTCCTGAGACAGGTAATGGGTCTTAGGAAGGCATCCTACTGAAAACTATCCCAACAGCTAAGACACTAGGCTCGCTCTGCCTCAGAGAAACAGAGGTGGCCGGGGGGCGTGTGCCCTCGCTGGCAGGGCAGGGCAGTGGGTGGGTGACTGAGCCAGGGTCTGTCCACACGATGGAAAACAATCGAACTGTCGCACGACAAGGTGGTCTTCTCTGGCTGCTGCAGATTCTCTCATAAGCACAATCAACAGGGTACATGCAGATTGGGGACCACCATTAGCGTGGAAAAGATAAATACACATTGCACACAAAAATATATGTGTGACAAAGGTGACTGTATCCTGTAGGATGCTGAGCTGCCTTGGTGGCTCAGACGGTAAAGAATCCGCCTGCAATGAGGGAGACCTGGGTTCGATCCCTGGGTTGGGAAGATCCCCTGGAGGAGGGCATGGCTACCCACTCCAGTTTTCTTGCCTGGAGAATCCCCATGGACAGAGGAACCTGGGGGGCTGCAGTCCATGGGGTCGCAAAGAGTCGGACACAACTGAGCGACTAAGCACAGCACAGCACATCCTATAGGAACAGGACCAGAAGGGACAGGTGGCCTTCACGTCATACCCTTCTGTGGCTTTAAGATGTTTCCCCAGATGTGTTTAAACTAGTGTTTTTAATTTCAAAAGGAAGCCTAGGGCTCTACCGGCCCGACACTGAGCGGGGGGTGGGGGTGGGGATGTCCCTTGAGGACCACAAGACAAGCATTGTGAGCCTTGGAGGGTGGGGAGACGGGGACCAACTGCACGGAGTCCAGCCCTAACCCTGCATGGTCTCCCCCTTCCCAGCAGCTGGAGGCAGGCGCAAGCCAGGAGGCCCTGCCCGGGAGCAAGCCAGGCCCTGGAGCAGAGGAGACGTGGAAGATTCAGAAGGAGCTGGATGAGGAGATGGAGCGGCGGCAGCAGCTGGAGCACGAGGTCCGGAGCGCCCAGGAGGAGATCCGGGCCCTGCGGAGCCAGAGCCCGCAGGAGGCGGTGGTGACCAGGGAGGTGCTCAGGAAGGTGCCGGACCCAGCACTGGAGGAGAGCTTCCAGCAGGCGCAGCAGACCCTGGCCGAGGAGCAGCACAAGAACCGGCTGCTGCAGGGGGAGGTGGAGGCGCTGCGGCTGCGGCTGCGTGCCCTGGAGGAGGCGGCCCGGGCCGGGGGCCAGGAGTACGTAGTCAAGGAGGTACTGCGCATTGAGCCGGATCGGGCCCAGGCTGACGAGGTCCTGAGGCTGCGGGGGGAGCTGGAGGCGCTGCGGCGGCAGAAGGGCGCCCGCGAGGCGGAGGCGCTTCTCCTGCAGCAGCGCGTGGCCGCCCTGGCCGAGGAGAAGCGGCGGGCGCGGGAGGTGGTCACAGAGAAGGAGGTGGTCAAGGTGCACAATGACCCCCAGCTGGAGGCCGAGTTCCGGCAGCTGCAGGAGGACCAGCAGCGGGAGCAGGGGCTCCGGGAGAAGCAGGAGGAGGAGCTGGGCTTCCTGCATGACAAGCTCAAGAGGCTGGAGAAGGAACGGGCCATGGCCGAGGGCAAGATCACAGTCAAGGAGGTGCTCAAGGTGGAGAAGGACGTGGCGGCCGAGCGGGAGGTGGGCGCCCTCCAGCGCCGGTATGAGGATGAGGCCGCCAGGGCCCGTGCCAGCCAGAGGGAGAAGACCGAGCTGCTCCGGAAGATCTGGGCCCTGGAGGAGGAGAACGCTAAGGTGGTTGTGCAAGAGAAGGTGCGCGAGATTGTCCGGCCTGACCCCAAGGCTGAGAGTGAGGTGGCCAACCTCCGCCTGGAGCTGGTAGAGCAGGAGCGCAAGTACCGGGGGGCCGAGGAGCAGCTCAAGAGCTACCAGAGCGAGCTGGAGGCACTTCGGAGGCGAGGCCCCCAGGTAGAGGTCAAGGAGGTGACCAAGGAGGTCATCAAGTACACGACGGACCCTGAGACGGAGAAGGAGCTCCAGAGGCTCAGGGAGGAGATCGTGGACAAGACCCGCCTCATCGAGAGGTGTGACCTGGAGATCTACCAGCTGAAGCAGGAGATCCAGTCCCTCAAAGAGGCCAAGCCCCAGGTGCAGACCAAGGAGGTGGTCCAGGAGATCTTGCAGTTCCAGGAAGACCCCCAGACCAAAGAGGAAGTGGCGGCTCTGAGGGCCCGGCTGGCTGAGGAGCACAAGAAGCAGGTAGACCTGGAACGGGAATGCGTGTCACAGGAGGAGAAGATCCAGGAGAAGGAGGAGGAGCTGGCCCGCGGGAAGGAGGTGGTGGTGCAGCAGGAGGTGGTCAGGTACGAGGAGGAGCCGGGCCTCCGGGCGGAAGTGAGCGCCTTCACCGAGAGCATCGATGCGGAACTGCGGCAGATCGACGGCCTCCGCGGCGAGCTGCGGCGGCTGCAGCGCCGGCGAGCCGAGCTGGAGCACCAGCTGGAGGAGCTGGAGCGCGAGCGGCAGGCGCGCCGCGAGGCTGAGCTGGAGGTGCAGCACCTCAAGCAACAGCTGGCCCAGCTGGAGGCGCAGGAGGGCGAGGCCCACGAGAAGGTGACCCTCACACAGAAGGTGGTGCTGCAGCAGGACCCCCAGCAGGCCCGGGAGCATGCCCTCCTGGCCCTGCAGCTGGAGGAAGAGCGGCACCGCCGGCAGGGCCTGGAGCACGAGCTCGAGACCCTAAAGCAGCAGCTGGAGCACCTGGAGAAGATGCAGGTCAAGGAGAAGGTGGTCTTCTCCGAGAGCGTCCAGGTGGAGAAAGGCGACACCGAGCAGGAGATTCAGAGGCTCAGGGGCAGTCTGGAGGCCGAGAGCCGAGGCAAGAGGGAGCTGGACGCCGAAGTGAGCCGGCTGGAGGCCAAGCTGTCGGAGCTGGAGTTCTGCAACTCCAAGTCATCCAAGGAGCTGGACTTCCTGAGGGAGGAGAACCACAAGCTGCAGCTGGAGCGGCAGAGCCTGCAGCTCGAGGCCCGCAGGCTGCAGTCGGAGATCGAGATGGCCGCGGCCGAGGCGCAGAGCCTAAGAAGCCTGCCCACAACGACTGGAGCCGACCCCGGGGCGCAGCTCGACTCACGCCTGCGGTCCCTGGAGCGGGAGCTGGACGACCTCAGGAGGCTCTCCAGGGACAAAGACCAGGAGATCGAAGAGCTGCAGCGTCGCCTGGGGTCCGTGGCCGTCAAGCGGGAGCAGAGGGAGAACCACCTGCGGCGCTCCATTGTGGTCATCGACCCTGACTCGGGCCGTGAGCTGTCCCCCGAGGAGGCCCACCGCGCCGGCCTCATCGACTGGAACATGTTTGTCAAGCTCAGGAGCCAGGAGTGCGACTGGGAGGAGATCTCCGTCAAGGGCCCCGGAGGCGAGTCCTCCGTGATCCATGACAGGAAGTCCGGCAGGAAGTTCTCCATTGAAGAGGCCCTGCAGAGCGGGCGGCTGACCCCCGCGCAGTACGACCGCTACGTCAACAAGAGCATGTCTATCCAGGAGCTGGCCGTCCTGGTGTCAGGGCAGAAGTAGGCCCGCCCCCGCTCTCGGGGAAGCCGCCGCTGGCTCGCCCCTGCTCGGAACCCTCCCCCGGGTCGTCTCTCCCTGGCCCCCCGCACAGCTCCAGTCCACTCAGAGCCCCGTGTGCCGCCACCCCAGCTGCTGGGCCCAAGCACAGGCGGGACTGGCCCCCGCTGAGCTATGTCCCTCAGCCTGGAAAGCAACCCACTTGTCCCCGGATCGTTCTCGCCTGCAGTGCCCGTCTTCCTCCCCGCCTCTCCTACACTCCTCTATCAACACACTCCCCCGGGTCACCTGGAAGCACTGACGTCTACCACTAAAGCACAAGACAGGCAGCAGCCCCATGGGCCAGCCTGCTCCGCACCGCACTGGCCTCCACACCCCAGCCGGGGAAACTCAAGGCAGGGAGGGCTCCATTCAGCAAAGCCCCGGCCCCTGGGGGCCGCCACCTGCATTCACAGCCCTCCGGATTCCAGCTCAGCTGACTCGCCATCGAGGCCTCCTGGGGAAACCGATCTCGGCGCTACGCCAAAGGAGGCGCAAAGAAACCAGAACAGCGTCTGACCCTGGTGCTTGGGTGAAGCCTAACTGTCGAGCCAGACTGTCCCAAGAGAACGCACCGTCAGAGAACGTGTCGTGGTTCTGTAACTGAAGTGCCTTCCTAGTGGACTGTCGCTGTCGGCCTTGGATTCGGTGCCTGGTCTTGCTTATTCTTTCACTGCCACTTAAGACTCCACAGTTGATTTTTTATCAAATGAAATTTGGGTTCTCTGTATCTCACGTATTATGTAAGAAAATGGGAAGTAAGAGGGAACTCTATTTATAGCGTGAAAATAAACACCTGCTGGCTTGATTCTAATTTCATGGAAAGTGTGTTTCTTCCTCTCTTTCGAGTGAGGCTGATTCCCCAGGGCCTGCTTGGCTTTCAGCCAGAATGAATGTTCCCCAACTACCAGCTCCTAAGGGAGAGAGAATTACTTGCAAATATGGTAAAAAAGAAACGCGAAAGAAACGATGTTCTGGAAACCTTGAAACAATTTATTGTGTTGCTTTATACAAGATTAACAATTTCCACACCACCCCCAACACCAACATAGTCGCTGCACAAAAGCCACAGCCCTTTCACACCCAAGAATCGCCAGCAAGGGGAGCCCGCAGCACGGTGGCCGGGACGCCTCCGCCTGCAGCCCTCCTTGCCGTGGCTCAAGTCACTCACTCTTCCGTTACCACAAATAAAGCATCAACAAGGAAAAGAAACCTCATCAACTCCCCATCAAAGAAACGTTTCCCTGAGGCAAGAGGCATCACTAGATTCCTAGGAGGAGGGCATCCTGCTCCGGCGAAAGCTGGGTGGTGCCGGGAGGTGGGGGCGCGGTGGGGACGGGCACCTCGTGTCCTCCCGCCGCTCAGCGCTCTTGGACGGACGGCCTCTGCGCCGCTCTGAGCTCAGCAATACCAATCTCTTCTTTGGCTCTTTTGCTACTACCTAAGACTAGTCTGTAAACTGGAAACCCAAGTTGCAAAAAATAGATATAGTAAAGGGACAAGGATTCCACTTGGCCCCATGTGACACACGTGTTGGTTTTTCTGTTAAAAAAAAAAAAGTCAAGCAGAGGCCTGGCCGGCTGGCTGGCCAACCGCAGTCTTGCTCCCTGGGCAGCCGGACAGCCTCTGAGAAATCGCGAGACACCAAGAGTCATATCCTGGGAGTCAGGACCCAAAAGAACTGCCCATGTCTCCACGTAGGCAGGCGCACATTCTGAGGAGGCTATTTACTCTCAACATAAGGGAAATGACTTAGCTGGAACAGTCAGTTCAGACTTCACAGGACAGGCAAGCGCCCGAAAATCCTTGAGAAGCAGCCGCTGGCTGAGTGGGGCGCGGCCTCGTCCACCTCCCAGTGAAGGCAGAGCCTGCTGTCTGGAGAGCGCGGACCTCAAGGCCTGCTTCTGCACAGCACACACTTCCCAGGGGCCTGTTCCCGGAGCTCTGCCTGAGCATGGTTTTACGATAAACTGGAATGTCTACCTGCAGCCTGGAACTCCTCACATCCTCAGCCCTCAAAGAGATGAAGAAGGAATTCGGGGCTCTGCAGCCCACCTGCATGAACTTGGGAGAAACAAAGTGGGGGGCCCTGGCTGAGCTGGGACCTGGGAGGCGGGGCCCAGGTGACCTTCCAGTCAGGATGGCCCAGGTTGTGATGTGCAACCATAGAAAACTCAAATAAGCTGGCTCTGTCTTAAATACAGACATGTCTTTAAAAAGGTCTTCATCTGAGACCCACTCAGAGGGCCGAGTGGACGTGTCCAGTCCTGCTCCACCATAAAGGCACTGGAATTATGTCTTTCTAGGAACAACATGAAGTGCGGAGAACAGTCCGATTCTATCCAATGCGTTTAATGGTAAGGATCAAAACTGAGCCAAAAATAAGTCTTTAAAAATCCTACCATAATTGTTGAATCTACAAAGGTCTTTTCTCTAAAAGAGCTTCATTGTCATGTTCAGTGGAGAGACTGGCCCCCACGATGAGCACACATTGGGTGTTCTGAGTATTTTTCAGAGAACAAGGTACCTCTCCCAGCTGGGGTGTGAGCCCGGAGGATGGACGGACACTCTAACCAACCAGGGAGCCCACTGTGGCCAGAAGGAGCCCCCGACCAGTACGCTGCGCTGAGGTACTCTGGCCAAACGCGAGGAGCTGGGCCACCTCCTCTGCCCCGCCACCAGAGCGCCCAGCACGAGCTGGCATGCTCCTTGGCCTAGCGCTGCCCCTCCAACGATTGTCTGCAACAGAGCCGCAAGGCGCCGAGCACCAGGCTGGCTAGGGCCCCCAGAGAAGCACAGGGCTGCTCCCTGAACTGAAGGCACATCACACGTGCCAAGAGACGCTCCACTTAGCACTCACGCCTTCTCCAGAAGAAAACCAATGGCAGAGCGTAGTTATCATCCAACTTCTGAGACCTCCTTGTGCAGCTTCCAGCCTTTGCCCTGAAAATCACAATTTCCTTGGTACACTGGGCCCTTTCCCATGAAGCTGAGAAGCATCTGAAAAACAGTAAGCAAAAACAGAACACAAGACTCTCAGGACCTCCTTGAAGGCAGCAGTAACCAAACCTCAAGGGGACCACTTCTGAAATAGCAAAAGTCCCCGAACACTGAGTGTTCTGGGGCTCAAAGGAGCCGGACGCGCTGGCAGGTTATCTGCGGCATGGGCAGTATGCTGGCGCTGGGAGGGCGGCCGCTGGCTGAGCACCGCCTGTGCCGCAAGGGCTGCTCCTGTTCCCAGCCACAGCTGCCATCCTGGGGCAGAGCCCGGCTCCTCGTGAGGCCTGTCAGATGCAGTGAGCACCTCTCCACTGCACACCTGGGGCCTGAAGGGCAAGCTCACAGGTGCTCATGTTCTGAGCCCACACGGGGAAGAAAGCAAAGCAGACATGAGTCAGAGCTGAGACAGCAGGCTTCTCACCGATGACCACTCAGTGTAATCCTACAACACGACGAGTGTCATAAGAGAGACATTCAAGTGGTCTCTTACAGCCCAGATGCTTTTCAGACAGCCTTTTAACTCCCAGAGGAAAAACAGGAAAGAAATGGTATAAGAAAACACTTTTCCCTTTTTTCCTGAAAATTCCACACATCAGCAGTCACGTTTCCAATAGTACTCCAATTATTTTCTGTTTGAGAGTGTTACCAAAAGCAAACAGGCAGTGCAGTCTTTCAAATGTCACCTGCTTTCGCCTGGATGGCTCAGAGACCACCAGTTTGTGGACCAAGTCCCTGCTTTCTCCATAGGAGCAGGGAGTAACTGCTGGTAAGGCTTAGCCCCGCTTTCTTTCTCTGAAGAAAGCACGGTTCTGTCTGAGAGACCTGCAGTCCACGCCTGCACACAGATGGCCTCTGGCATTCACTGTTAGGCATCAGCCTCAGGACGCCGAGCAGCGCAGCCCCCAGGCCGTGCCTGGAGCAGGTGCGGAGCAGCAGGGAGCAGCCGGCCCTGCACCACGTGCACCGAGAGCCACGGTCCCGGGACGGGGCCAGGCAGACCGCCCACTGGTCACGCGCTGGCTCGGGGCGCATGTGCCCTCTCCTTGCGCTGTGAGCCAGGGCTTGCAGGCTGGCCCCTTCTGCAGCCACTGCTGTGTGCAGGGCAGACGCAGGGAAGGACGCTGCTCAGTCCTGCCGTGCTCCCAAGCCCCCGCATCACCCCGGACTGAAGCGCACGCTGCTCCTCTCCTGGACACACGCTCCGTGAGGGGTCAGGGTCCCGCCTGAAGCCCTGCCACTGTCACCTGCCACTGCGACCGGACTTCCCCTTTCACTCACACTAAGGTCGAGTCCTGTTAGCTGGTCCCACCTGGAAGGGGTGGCAGTGTGAACCGAAAGGCCTGCAGTGCCCCAGCTAGCCCCTGGGAAATCAACACCATCACCCCTCCAGTCTTGGTTACGTTGAAGAGGAAACACTGAGCTGAGGGCAAGGAAGTCCTGAGCCGAGTACTCAGGCCACTGCGCCTCCGTGATCACACAGGGCAAGGCAGGTGTCAGCGTGGGAGAGACTGCATCCCTCGTGCCAAGTACCACAAAGACGCTCGAGCCTCCGATGACGAACCCAGATGACACAGTGATGACAGGGGGAGACGTTGTCCTTGGCAGCAGAGAAGGCCTCTGATGGAGGGGAATGGCCCGCAGTGCACCTGGAAATTACCTGGCAGGCTCTGCGGGAGGTGGGTAGACACGGCAGTGTGCGGGAGAGGCGCGGCACGAGGCGGGCTGGAGTGCACGCCGGCCAGGAGACCTGAGAGGAGACAAGAGGGAGAGGGAACAAAACACACGCTGAGACGGAGGAGCAGCCTGGGCCCGGGTGCAAACCCCAGGGTGGGAGGGCTCAGCACAGTGCCGGGGAGGCTGCCCACACTCACACACCAGACACACACAGGAACCCAGCATGGGAGAGCAGAACCCGCCAGCACAGAGGCCCAGGGGTCCCTCCTGTGCTCCAGTACGAGGGAGAAGGGAGACACTTACTGTGGCCAAGGCCGTGGTGGAACGTCCCGGGGGCAGGGCCGGTGACGATGGCATCCTTGGAGACCCCCGCTTTAGCAGAGGAGTCAGCACTGAAGGAGATCACGTGGAGGGGAAGCTGGGAGATAATCCCCAAGGGGCTCGAGTTCAAGGCCCCAGGGAGCTTGGGACTGCCAGCCTTGTAGGATGAAGACAGCAGGTTCAAGGATGAGGAGCCAGTCAACAGCACAGCCCCACTCGCTCCTTTCTGGGGAAGAAGCACAGAGCGGGGTCAGGAGTCCAGCCCCGTCCGAGCCCACTCACAAACCAAAGCTGGCACCGCACCAGGGGTGGGTTGGGGAGGGTTACATGCATGTCAGCTGCCCCTCCACTGCGGCCCCGAGGAAGGACCATTGCAGAGAACCAGCACAGAAGGGCTCCCTGAGCAGCGTTCACTTTACAAAGCAGGTATTAATTATGCCTCCTTTGTGCAAGAAAGGAATGAGAGAGTATCCTACGTGGATACCCACCAATACAGGGATATAGCAATGGCTGTATACTTCCCTCCATCACACACACACACACACACACACACACAGAGGCATTTACCTTTGGTTTTTACAAAGAAACAGAAAAAACCTAGAAACTAAGGAAGGCAGTTACAAGGGCTGGGGAAGGCAGACAGAGACGAGTGAAGCTTTGCTAAACACACCTTTCTACATGTTTGCTCTTTGCAACCACACAATCTTATATATGGGAAAAACGGAGGGGAAAAGAAGCTCTCATTCCCCAACCTTCATGCAAACCTCCTGTAATCAATCACCTGAGGCGAGCCTCAGTAACCAAGGGCTGGGTCGCGGCACCTTTGTCTCACATGTGGAGTCTCCCCAGACCCAACAGAATCACCTTGAGGACAGTCTTCTGGTCATGACATCCCTATAACTGACACCTGAGGGCAGGACTCGCTTCACATGCTCACTTGGAGAGAGGACAGGCAGGAGGCTGTGCAGGGTGAGTTTCCTGACTCCCTCTGGCCATCCAGATCCACAGCCTCCCTGCACGTGCAGTGCTGCCCAGTCCTGCCCTGTTCATCCTCCCCGGGAGACTTTTCAGGCTTTCCTGGGAGTCTGGCCACCAGAAAAGTAAAGGCCTGAAAACAGGGAGCCCGGTCCTCCTTCCAACTGGCGGGCTCGCTGTTCCTACCTGACCGTGAGCATCAGCTCTCACTCTCAGACCAGGGCGAGGCCAGTGGCCCCGCCCACAAGGCCCACAAGGGCGGCGGGCTGCAGCAGGACACTCACTGGCAGGGAGGTAGACGATGTCACGCTGCTCACCGCGCTGGGCTTCAGGGAGGAGGTCAATAACTTGGCCACACCCTGGGTCCCCCCACTAGAATCTCCATTGGGACCACCGGGAGGGGCCACCAGGGTCAACTTCTGGGGTACAGGTGGCTTCTTCACTGCAGGGCCAGGGACGGGTCGGCTGGTGGACTGTCCTGTGGAGGGAGGCTGCGTCGTGGGGAGCAGGTTCCCAGAAGCAGGGCTCTGAACCGGCGTTCCTCCAGACGAGGGGCTGCCGGACGACACCCCATGTTTGGAGGCAGAGCCCAGGAAGGGACTGGTCTTGTAGGGTGGTCCTGAAGAGCTGGCTGAGTGTGGTTTTGCTGGATGGCTCACGGCAGCAGAGCATGAAGCTGGGGTCTTATGAGAGCTGCTGCTGGAGGCTGGCGTGCCCGAGGAGGCTGGCATGGAAGCATGGAAGCTCTGGCTTTTGGTTGCTGTCTTGACAAGCTGCAGGAGGGATCGGTGACACTGAGGGGAGCCAGGCTTCGGGCCCTGAAGCTTATTGACAAATGGAGCCGGAGGGGTGAAGCTCTTCTGCGGCTGAGTGCCAGCATGAAAGACCTTGACCTGGGGGCCGGGCACAGCGGTGCCCGCCGGGGGCACGTGAGACGTCCGCGGCAAGCCGTGGTGCTTGGCTTTCGGCTGCTGCCCTTCCGGCGGGCCCTTGCCAAGAGCAGCCTGACAGGACAGCTCTTTGTAGCCAGAACTCTCTGTTTTTTTCTCCTGAGAGGACTGCCCCAGAGCCAGAGCCTGTTCAGCCAGAAAATTGAGGGGTGACTGCAGAGAGCTAGACGGTGGAGGGGCAGAAGAAGGGCTGGGCTTTGGAAAGTTCCTTTTTTCTTCTGGACATAGAACACCCGCGAGCTTCTCTGCAGGCACTTTCACAGGTGTGGGCAGTGGGAACTCTGAGCTCCCACCAGCCCTGCTGTGCAATACAGCCAGTTCCTTGGACACTGCCTCCAACGAGGAGGCAGAATTATGGACCAAGTCTCCATCCAACGAGTCCTCCAGGTTGATAGGAGCAGGGTGAGCGAGGCTGCCAGATGCCTGGGACGAGGGCTCCCTGCTTGCGGCCCCCACGCCCAGGCCTCCTCCCAGGTGCTCTGAAGGCAAAGCCAGGGGGCTGCCCGTCTGGCCTGATGAGACGGACACCTTCTTATCTGGCTTAGCAGATGATTCCTAGAGGCAAGCAGAAAAGCTCGTGTTTACAAACATCCAAAGGTGCCAACCCTGGCCCTGCTGAAGGGACTCGAGCGTGAGAAAACATACAGGCAGCAGGCCTTCCAGCGTGATCGCGAAGCCAGGGAGGAAAGGAACAGGAGGCCTGCGTGGATTCGGAAATGCTGCAACCCCACCACCCTCTGGCCACAGCTGGGCGGGCTGGGCTGACCCAGGCATTCTGCCACCCCAACACACACAAGGAAACCGTTGTTTCTGAAAAACTGTACGACTTGAACAACAAGATGTGCTCCGTTCCGGCCCTCAACCCACCTCAGCTCCCAGCCACGGTCAGGATGAAAGGGGACTGCTTTCGCTCTCTCCCTCCTTGGTTTCGCCAGCACCTAACTCCCCTCTGGGCTCACAGTCCTGTTACTCCTGCCTCCCCAGCACCTGGTGCAGTGAGTCTTAGGGACATCAGAGGAGATCAACAGACACTTGGGAGTAACTGATCTGCACACTCCTTCCCTTGGGCTGTTCAGGGACGGTGAGGGGCGCTACAGAGCCTCAGGAATTGGCAAAAATTTTGGTGAAACGGCAATTTTACTACATCGAGAGAGCTCTGCAACATCGAAGTCATTTTGCAGTTTTCAGTCTCCAGCCATCGCACTCCCCTCTGCGTCTGTCAGTCAGCTGGACAAAGCCTCCTGCCTGCCCGATGCCAATCCAGGCTCACCTGCACTTGGCTCAGGGGCGCTCTTCTGTAAAAGGTAAGGACAATTCACCAAGAAGACCTCATTTAACTTCACAACAACCCCAGGAACTGGCCAGGTAGGTGATGCTTCCTAGACCTGGGGCTGGAGGGCACTGGTGGCCCAGGTCAGGTCTCTGTCCTGCAGACCCCAGGCCCCTCCTGTGGGCCAGGCCGCCTCCTGGTACAACCTCATCCCGAAGAGCTATCCTCAGACCAGCAAAGCTCCATGAGCTGCCAGGAGCATGGCTGCAGAGAGCTAAGAACAGGTGGCACATGACTGGGCAGGCTGACTCACCTTCACCTTCATTTTGCAAGAGGCCATTACTTTCTTCTTGGCCCTGTGCAAAGGAAGGAACACAGGAAAGATTCAGAGGAGATCCTCAGAGATAAAAATGCCAGTAGTCCTAACAAGTGAAAACACTGAGACACTCACAGAATTGACGTCAGGTGCCCGTGGCCTCGTCTGCTCTCCTTAAACAGAGTCCTGGAACAAAGAGACACGGGGAAGTTCTCACGAGCCCCTGAAAGCAGTCTGCTCCCCGAGCCTCCCCACCTCCCCAGTATGCAGGGACTGTCACCCATTAATGTCAGGGGGCTGCTGAGGGGGCCTTATGTAGCTGCCTGGCCACCCGAAAGCCACAGAGCTAGGATTCCCCCAAAAAAGCGAGGACTCTGCCCCCAGACCTCTCAGAGTGATTCTTCCCCTAAGGGCAGGAGCACTCTCCTTACTACCTGTTCTCATCCCCCTTCAAATGCCCAACTTTTCCCAGAGAAGCTCAACAGAATTTTCTTTATGCCCTTCCCTACGTACCGTCGGGAGTTCAATCTACAGTGAGAAGAGCAATTCCACTTGAAGGGACTCTAAGAGAAGGCCTACTTGACCAAGAACACTCCCTATCTCCACGGGGAGGGTCCTAGGAAGACGCCGAGCAGGAAGCACCAGGTGTGATCTCCCACCTGGACAACTACACTACACTAGCCGAACCCATCTGATGGAACCACTCTATAATTTCAGAGGCTGGTCAAGCTTGCAGCTTCCAGGGGAGGACTTAGACAAGTAAACTGTGGTTCATCCTGGCTCTCAGCACAGGAGCAGCCACCCACCCCCCACCTGGTGGCCCGCAGCTGCAAGTGTTCCTGGAGCAGCTTGCACACAGCTTGGAACCAGTGTGGGAAAAAGGACCTTGTCTCCAAAGACCAGGGACCTGTGCTCTGATGGCCAATCGCTGCTTCTGATCATGGGGGTGGGAGGTGCACACAGGGCAGCAGCCCACTGCTGTCGCACTACTGGCTGAAGCAACTGCCAGGGGACTTAAAGGGCCAGCACCCCCTTTGCTGCCGCTGCTGCTAAGTCGTTTCAGTCGAGTCTGACTCTTTGCGACCCCATAGACGGCAGCCCACCAGGCTCTGCTGTCCCTGGGATTCTCCAGGCAAGAACACTGGAGTGGGTTGCCATTTCCTTCTCCAATGCATGAAAGGGAAAAGTGAAAGTGAAGTCGCTCAGTCGTGTCTGACTCTTAGTGACCCCATGGACTGCAGCCTACCAGGCTCCTCCATCCATGGGCTTTTCCAGGCAAGAGTGCTGGAGTCGGGTGCTACTGCCTTCTCCGAGGACCCCCTTTAACCTCTTCCTTTTTATCATTTCCGCCCCCTTTGGAAGTTAGACGTTAAAGACTAGAGCATTAAAAAAAAAAAAACTACATATGTGGGAGAAATCAGACAGTGACTGCATGTGGCTAGGGAAACGCTTGGAAAAGACGTAAGAATAACACGTTAAGTTCACACCTCAGGCTGATCCTTGACATAGAGACAGCCTATGCTAAAAACAAAACTCAAAACAAGCAAACTCCAGGAAAAGGGGAGAATCTGATTTTCGGAGTTACCACATTATTAGATTCAAATGTCTGCTGTTCAACAGCAACAACAAACACAAGGGACATGAAGAACAGGAAATACGGCCCGTTCAAAGGAAGACACAGATCACAGAAACTGTCTGAGAGAAGTCCAAATGGCAGACACACCAGACAAGATCAACTGTCCTAAAGGTGGACAAAGAACTAAAGGAAGACGTGGAGAAAGAAAATAATGTGAAATAATATCAATAAAGAGATAAGAAACCTGAAAAGAAACCAGAAAGAAATTCTAGAACCGAAAAGGACAATAACAAATGAAAAATTCAGTAGATTCAAAGGCAGATTTGAGCAGGCAGAAAAAAAACAAAGAACCTGAAACAGGACAATGAAGATGATTGAGACTGAGGAGCAGAAAGAAAAGACTGAAGAAAAGTAATCAGAGTCTGAAGGACCCATGGGACCATCAAGCGCGCGCACACCCTCACAACACGGACGTCCCCAGAGGACAGAGAAAGGGGCCCAGAAGAGTGAAGAAATAACGGCTGAAACTTTCCAAATGTGAAAACAGACCACGTAAGCGTAAATATATGAATATAAATATCCAAGAAGTGCAAAGAACTCCACATAAGATGAAATCGAGAGACCCACACCAAATACATGATAATCAAACTCTCAAAAGCCAGAGACAAAGACAGAATATTGAAAGCATCCAGAGACTATTGAATCATCACACACGAGGGATCCTCAATAAAATTATCAGCAGATTTCTCATCAGAAACTTTGGAGGCCAAAAGACGGTGGGCTGATACATTCAAAGTCTAAAGTAAAAACAGTGTCAACCAAGAACCCTGTATCTGACGAAACTGACCCTCAAGAGTGGGGGAGATGTAAATCAACTATACTTCAATCGAAGAGTGGAGGATATCCCCAGATAAGATAAAATTTGAAGCTGTTCATGATCAAAAAACCTATCCTGTAAAAAATTCTCATGGGTCCTGAGGGTGAAATGAAAAGACAGCACCTCAAAGTTACATGCACAAATAAAGATCTCAGAAAGGTGAATATACGAAGACCACTAAAGAAGCCAGTGTCATTATAACAATGGTTTGTAATCGTACTTTTTAAAGTATGATTTAAGAGACTAATACTAATTTAAAAGCTGGTAAATATTATGACGACTTTGGTTGGTAACTCTAAATCCTGTCTTCTACATAATTTAAGAGGCATTTCTAAAACTACTAGTTGATGTTTTGGGGCACACAATGTATAAAAATACTTCTGTGACAGCAGCAGAGCTGTATGGGGGCAGAGTTTTAAGATGTTAATCAACTTACAGAAGTATTAGTAACTACTTTAAAAAATAACAATTCAACACTCTAATCAAAAGACAGAGACTGGCAGAATAAATAAAATACATGATCTGATCTAACTATATGCTATCTGTTGCTGCTGCGGTGCTATGCTCAATCGTGTCCAACTTCGTGCGACCCCATGGACTGTAGCCCACCAGGCTGCCTGGGACGTGGGATTTCCAGGCAAGCTACAAGAGCCAAAGACAAGAACAGACTGGAAATAAAAGGACTGAAAAAGGTACTCCATGCAAAAATAACCAAGAGAGCAGAGGCAGCTATATTAACATCAGACAAAACAGACTTTAACTCGAGAAAGGTTACAAAAGATACAGAAAGCTGTTACATATTAATAAAAGGCTCAATACCGCAGAAGATACAGCGATTGTAAACACTCATGCACCTGAAAAACCTTTCAAACATACGAAACAAAACTGACGGAACGGAAGAGACGAGTAAACAGCTTCACAATAAAAGCTGGAGATTTCAGTACCCCTCACAAGAGAGAATAATCAGAAGATAAACCAACAGAGGACTTCACACAATAAACCAATTAGATGTAACAGAGAGACTCAAGACACTGTACCCAACAACAGAATACACTTTCTCAAGTGCACATGGGACATTTTCTAGGATAGACCATATGTTAGGCCACAAATGAACTCTCGGTAGATTTTAAAAGACAGATACCATACAAAGTATCTTCTCTGATCACATCGGAATGAAGTTAGAAATCAGTAACAAAAGGAAAACTGGAAAACAAAATTGTAAGAAAAAAAAGGCAGATACATTAGACAAAACAACTTTTAACAACATACTTTTAAACGATCAATGGATCAAAGCAGAAATCACAAAGACAATTAGAAAATACTTAAAAAAAAAAAATGAAAATGAAAACACAACATACCAAAATCTATAGGACAAAGTGAAAAGTGGTGCTAAGAGAGGAAATTTTTAGGTATAACTGTTTACATTAAGAAACAAGGAAGGTCTTGAATCAACAACCCAATTTTATAAGGAACAGAAAAAAGAAAAACTAAACTTAAAGCCAGCAGAATGAAGGATATATTAATAATAAAGATTAAAGAAGAAATAAGGAAAACAGAGAATAAACAATAAACAATAACAGGCCTATTTAGACTTCCTATTTTTTTCTGATTCAGTCTTGCTAAGTTTTGTGTTTTTAGAAACTTGTCCATTTCATCTATGTTGAAAGACACTATCCACAGAGTAAAAAGGCAACCCAAAGAACAAAGAAATATTGGGAAATTATGTATCTGATAAGGGATTAATATCCAGAATACATAGTGAACTCTTAAAACTTAACACAAAAAAAGCACACCAATTTAAAAATGGGCAAAAGACTTGAATAAACACATCTCCAAAGAGGATATACAAATGTACAGTTAGTACGTGAAAAGATGCTCGATATCACTAATCACTAGCAAAGTGAACTATGGGGCACCACCTCATATCCATCAGGATGATTACTACCAAAAAAAAAAAAAAAACCAACAACTGTTGGTGGGGATGTGGAGAAACTGGAACCTTGTGCACTGCTGGTGGAAATGTAAAAAGATAACAGCTACCATGAAAAACATTACGGTGGTGCCTCAAAAGTTAAACACATCATCATACGATCCAGCAATTCCAGTTCTGCTGCTAAGTCGCTTCATTCGTGTCCGACTCTGTGCGACCCCATAGACGGCAGCCCACCAGGCTCCCCCACCCCTGGGATTCTCCAGGCAAGAACACTGGAGTGGGTTGCCATTTCCTTCTCCAATGCATGAAAGGGAAAAGTGAAAGTGAAGTCGCTCAGTCGTGTCTGACTCTTAGCGACCCCATGGACTGCAGCCTACCAGGCTCCTCCATCCATGGGATTTTCCAGGCAAGAGTACTGGAGTGGGGTGCCATTGCCTTCTCCAAATTCCAGTTCTAGGTGTACATGAAAAAGAACTGAAAGCAGGGTCTCACAGAGATGTTTGTATGTCCACGTTCGCAGCAGCATTATTCACAATAGCGTAAATGTGGAAGCAACACCAAGTAACATCGATAGATGAATGGATAAACAAATGTATATATACAGGACGTTATATTTCAGCTTTAAAAATGAAGGAAGTTCTGATCCATGCTATAATTGATGAACCTTGAGGACATTATGCTGAGTGGAGTAAGCCAGACACAAAGACAAACACTTTGTATGAGTCCACTGATTCGAGGTACTTAAAGTAGGCAAAGCCACAGAGAGCAGAATGGTGGCCTCCAGGTCTGTGGGGGGGAATGCGGAGTTGGCGCTGCTGTACAAACATGTGAGTGTATCTAACACCACTGAACTGTGCCCTGAAAGATGCTAAAGTTTACATTAGGTATATTTTACCATTCCTCCCCCTCCAAATTTTTTTAAAGAACACTAGTTATAGGAGCCTGGTGGACTGCCTTCAATGGGGTCGCATAGAGTCGGAAACGACTGAAGCAACTTAGCAGCAACAGCAGCAGCAGTTATAGGAAACTTTGTGTATTGCAGATACAATCCACTCATACAAAGCTAAGTAACACAAAGTAGCCTGTTAGAAGAGTCTGGCACTTGGCTCTAAGTAGTAGTCACTCCTGCCAGTTTCAAATAAGAATTCTGTTCAGAAAATTAAAATGTTCCTGACATGCACCTGTCTCTCAACTTCCAGTAGGTGCCATCATGTCACAGCAGAAAAGGGCATACAGCCACAGAACTAAGTGGGATAAAGAATGACAAAGACAAAATCCCACAAATAACTCCCTCTTCCCGGGGAGACAGAGAAGCGCCTAGTTTCTCAGGTGAGATCAGAGTCCAATCCACCAGCCTGTGACTCTGAGGATGGGGCTCTGGTGGCCTGGCACAGAAGAATCACTCACAACATCTCTTTACCACAAGAATAGGCTTCCCTTGTAGCTCAGCTGGTCGAGAATCCACCTGCAGTTTGGGAGACCTGGGTTCGATCCCTGGGTTGGGAAGATTCCCTGGAAAAAGGAAACGCTACCCACTCCAGTATCCTGGCCTGGAGAATTCATTCCATGGTCTGCAAAAATGCTCCACCCTAAGGTCACACTGACTACAGTGGCTGCCCACGGGCCTCACCTGGCCTGCATCCAGCCTTTGGGCCAGAGAGGTTTGACCTCAGCATCCAGAAATGCCTTCACGTAGTCCTCCCAGGACTGGGCCTTGTTCTTCTCCAGGTCAAAGCTCTCCAGTTTTATCTTCACCACTTGACAGAGCAGCTCCCTGCAGAGTAGGCAGAAGTCACAACCTTTAAACCACCCAAACGCTTCTTCAAGGTTTCAATCATGTGCTTTCAGCAGCCCTAATTAAAGAAAAAGATTCTAACCTTCATTAGAAACACAGGAACATGCTCAGACACTGGCCCCACAAACCCTCCACTGAGGCAAGGTCCCAGTTTGGGCACACCTGATTTCATCACTCCACTGGAACTTCTTCCGGGGTCCCATTATCCTCCGGCCCCCTTTCTCTTCATCTTCCTCCTCATCAGAACAGACCCGTTCTCTCTGCTCCTTGTCTTTCTCCTCTTCCAGCATCCTAGAGAGTGGGAAGAATTAGGCGGGACCCTAAGGTCACCACAGACCCGCTTCCTCCTGCCCACCGCCCCCGCCCCCACCCCCCGTGACTTCTCAGAAGAGGTGAGGATGCCGAAGGCAGCAAGGGAACGCACTTACTTGGCGACCTTGGCTTGCGTGTGGGCCTGGCACTCGTCCTGGTACTTGGCCATCTGCTCGGGCATGGCCCTGCCGATGGCTTCCTTAAGTTTCTGGAGCGGCTCCTTCAGACGCCCACCCTGCTAAGAGCAAGACCAGTCATGAGTCTGGTTTACACGTCACTTTTTAGGCTGAGGACACACTCTAAGCATAACCAACTGCACGGAGGCCGTGCAGCAACAGCTGTGGCACCTGTGAGCGTGTGCCACCCTCTCCGCTGGGCCCGAAGCCACAGGGCTCCACTGCAAGGTCACCCACCTGCTCACAGAGGTGCAGTTTTCGCGCGCGCTTGACCAAGGTGTCTTTGCTGCAGGGCAGGAAGGAAGCAAGGTAGGCATACACTCCAGAACGGGTCTGGCTGCTCAGCTCCCGGGTCTGCGCCTCTATGCTGAAGAACAGAGCAGAGTCACCCACCGCAGCACCCCTTGTCTGCAGGAGCCAAGAGTGGGCGAAGCCTTATCTCACCATTCACACAGCATCACAGAGTGGCCAGCACAACAAACCCGACGAACTTAGCTAGGCAGAGTGCACCAAGGTTCTCAGGTCAAAGACAAGACCGAGTCAAGGTGTCAAGAAAACCGAGTCTCGAAGAGTACAAGCTCTGAAGTTCTAAGTTTCATAAACAAAGAAAGCATAAATGCTTTCAAGCTGGGAAGTAATCGAGTTGCTTGGGGTTCCAGCAGAGCTTCCCCTTTTTTCCCCTACAGTTCCAAGTTCTGTCCCTGACTACGTGGTCAAGGAAACCCTCACACCTGCAGCATCCCCAGAGACGAGCAGAATGCGGTCTGTCTTCCATCCCTTGAGCTCTCTGGATCTGGCACGCTCCAGGGCACAAACCCCTCACCTGTGCAGACCCTCAGGTGCTCCCTGACCCAAATGGCCAATCTCCCTCTGTCCTGGCCAGGCAAGGTCCTTCGCTAGAATATCCCCTGGTCTTGACCACTGGTTTCACACATGCAAAACCCTCAGCAGTTGCGTAATCAGCTTCGTCTGGTACACGATACAACCAGGAAAGAAACTGGCAAAGCTGGAGGGCCAGATACAAAGAATCTGGCTAGGATTTTTACGTGTGTGTTTTGGCTTTTTTTTTCTTTTTAATCCAATTCAGACGGTAGGGTGTCCCAGAGGCTGGCGTGTGTGAGATGGGGAGTGGGAGGGTGAGCACTGGCCTCAGAGCACAGGTGCGACTAGGAGGAGAAGGACCAGGCTCCCCGAGGAGTGCCCCCGAGGGCAGGGCCCGGGCCTGCACCGAGCCGTCTCTCCCTCTCCTCAGAGACGGGCAGGCAGCGCCTGCTCTCTGCTCTCACCTCACAGGTGGCACAACACCCTCCCCAGCGTGCCGTGACGAAGACACAGAGTCCCAGCAACATCTGCTGCCTCAGGTGAGGGTGGTCTAGCAGTTCCTAGATACAAACATCTGATGTCCCCGCCCCTGACCTCTATTTTAAAAAACCACAATAAAGCAAAAGAAACCAATTTTTAAAAATCTCATCAGGGCTTTCTTTTCCCTCAGTTGTACTCCCACTTCCCCGGGTCTGCTAAACCCCTGCATGGTAACAGCAGATGCAAAGAAACGAAAGATACTCACTCTAGGAGGATGCCGTTAACATCGTGGGTGAAGAACTTCTGCCTGCTCTCTCCCTCCGCAGCTCTGGCAGCCTGGTTCACGGCAGACAGAACAGCCATTAGTGCCCTGGCCCCATAGCGCCCGCCACTCACCCACAGGCCTAGAGAACGCTGGATGACCAAACCCTCCCCGAGCCCCGCCCTGCCCCGCCCTAACCCGGACTAGGTTCACCTATGACCACTGCACGCTCCCAAAGCGGCGCAGCCAGCTCTCTTCACAGGCTGCCACAGCATCTACGGACACACAGTCCATCCTTCCCAGGACTTGACACAACAGTCATGTAAGAGGGTTGAGTCTTATGTGAAGAAAATTAGAGTCAAGGGACTCGTGAATCTGATTCAGTCAGCAAGCGAGCTCCTCTGCCCAGCACTCTATCATCTAAACGGTGAGTTGTGTTTTCCATACCATCTACAGCACAAAACAATCAAGAACTTTAACAAACCTGCCATATTTGAAGGCCTTTATTCACCAAAATAATATTAGTAACAATAATAATGTGCTGCTTCAGCATTTAAAAACCACAATTCTTTGAAAATTCATAATCTATTTAGGGTATGTTATCACAAACAGACCACTGGAATGACTAACCTGACTACCCACTAACACAGATACAGCAGGCTGCTATGGCGCTATGCTTCCCCTGAGTGCACAGTTAACAAGACCCTGGCTGGCCACCCTGGAGACCCCTGAAGCAATCACAGGAGGCAGCCAAGCCACCAAAAGCATAAGAGAGGAAAGCAGCATGCAAAGGTCTGGACCAGGGGTTCTCTATTTGGCCACGTGCACCGAGCGGCCTTCCGCACTCTAGACGCATCCCATCGGAATCTCCCGGGAAGGCCTGTGTTCCTTAAAAGAGGCCCCAGGATTAGGACCCACCAAAAGAACTCTGGCGACGAGCATGTAGAGGATCGAGAACCACTGACCTACACCCAAGAGGTTCCTGGTTCAAAGTCAGTTGCTCAGTTGTGTCCGACTCTTTGTGACCCCATGGACTGCAGCTCACCCGGCTCCTCTGTCCATGGGATTCTCCAGGCAAGAATACTGGAGTGGGCTGCCATTCCCTTCTCCAGGGGACCTTCCCGACCCAGGGATCGAACCTGGGTCTCCTGCATCATAGGCAGATTCTTTACTGTCTGAGCCACCAAGAAGCTCACTGGTCCAAAGGCTTTAGGCAAAATAAAACGTCAGGCTTGACATATAATACTGATGGTAAACAGAGACAGTAAGGTGATTGTCTACAGTGAAATGATCAATCCTGATCAACCCCTGGGAACACCTACCTTTCTCTAGCCCCTTAGGCCGTCCCCTCACCACATCCTCTGGGTCCTGTCCTGACCTCCTAGCTCTGCCCTGTCTCCTCCACTAGCTCTTAGCTGCAGGCATGCTCCCAAGTTCCATCGAGAGACCTCTTCACCCAACAATGTCTCCCCCTCAGCTTCAAAATAATACATATGCACAAAATAACAAACACAACCTAAACCTCTATCCTCAGCTCTGGACCAGAACTGTCAATTATCTCCCTGAATGAAAGACCCTGGAGTATACAAATCAACTTGTCCAAAATCTAAACCACTCCTTTCTGCTCTTCCTCCCGAGTTCCTACAACAGCACCTCACCCTTCTTAAATCCTCTCAGTTTTCTTTACAATGCTTCGGGAGGCCTTCCTGAGCCTAGAATCAAACCCAAACTCCTCCACCTGGCAGTCAGGGTTCTCCAGGACATGGCCTCACCATCCTCTCCAGCCCCCACCTCCCACCACATACCAGGAGTCCCTGTTATCCAACACGTTGCCTGTTCTCAGCCCTGTGCCCTGGCTTACCAGAAGGCCACGTCACCCGAGAGGCTGGCCAAGCCTGCTGCTTCCAGTCCTATCCCTATGGACCCCCAAGAGCCGCTCTTTCCCTTCCTCAAGTTTGGCGGTCCACTGGACCATCCTGTTGGCCGTCCAATCATGACAGCTTATTTCACCCTGCTCTGTCCCACAGCCCGCTGTTTACATGGCTATTGGTCTGTTTGTACAAGCAGCTCATGGAGAAACGTGAACTGAATCTTACTCATCAACATGTTTCCCACAGCAGCCCATCACCTAACAGCTACTGAGGAAAAGTCAGCTGAGTGGGTGATGAATGAACACACAAATGAACAGATTATCGCTGCAAGGATGAAAACTAAGAGGAAGGAAAGCTCAGTACCAGACAAAACTTGAAGAGGATGTGAAAATTTAGCTCGGCTAGGGGAGGGGCAGAGGCCGGAGATGGCTGGCAGAGAGGGAAGGAAGAGAGGGCGACACTAACGTCTCCTGTTACGCCTTATGCTGTCAGGGAGTTTGCAATTCCCCTGTGGCACATTTAATGTACTGGGATTGTGAGTTCAGTTTGCAAGAAAACAAAATGGAGTCATTCTTTCAACTTAGAGACTGCTGGTTACAGGGCTTCTCAGGTGGCGCTAGGGGTAAAGAACCCACCTGCAGGAGATGTAAAAGACATGGGTTCGATCCCTGGGTCAGGAAGATCCCCTGGAAGAGGGCACAGCAACCCACTTCAGTATTCCTGCCTGGAGAATCCTGTGGACAGAGAAGCCTGGCGGGCTGCAGCCCCTGTGTGCTGTGCACAGGGTCGCAGAGTCAGACACGACTGACGGGACTTAGCACCCTGCTAGTTATAAGATGCAGAAGCGCCTCTAGATTAATTCAACCTAATTAACATGCACTTCAAATGCCTGTTTGTCAGACCCAACACCTCCTCAGGCTTCCAAGTTTTATTTGTTTTTGGCTGCACTGTGCGGCTGGTGGGATCCTAGTTCCCTGACCGGGGACTGAACCCAGGCCCTGACAGTGAAAGCAAGGCATCCTAACCACTGAGCCACAAGGGAATTCTCTCCAATCAAGTTTTTAGATATCCGCCATTTCAGAAGCTTTCTGGCTATATAATTTTTTTTTTTCCTGATGCCTTCTGAATCATGCAGAACAGTATCTCTGAGGATCTGGCTTTATGCTAAAGTAGTCAAGGGCTGCATTTTTAAATAAATCTAAATAAAAAAGCCACTGACTATGTAGTTGCTAGTGTGCCAGAAAGAACTGAGATCCCTCAACCCTAATGAGAAACACCCTTGCTGGAGGTGTTGTATGAATCAGTTAAATCACTCCGAGATTAGCTAGGAAATGAAATAAAACCAGACAGCCAGATTGTGCTGATTTACAATAGTTCCAATAGCCTTTTAATGAGCTCTTTATTCATTATTAAGAAGAGCCACTTCTAGCCTTTCAGCACCTAGATCACAACTTTATATACTGTACCTGCTTTTACTGAATAGAGTGAAATCTGATATGATTTTCTTTACAAAGACCAAACCGGTTTGTTTGTTTTTAGGTTGCACCGTGAGGCATGCAGGATTTTAGTTCCCCAACCAGGGATCAAACCTGTGCCCCCTGTACTGGAAGTGCAGTCTTAACCACTGGAGGTCTCAAACAAAGTTTTTTTTTTTTCTATCTTATTCTCCGTGAATCCGTGTCTCTCTAGTTTTGCAATGCAAGGGTTCTAACTGTACAGGAGGGTAAGCAGTGAGCAGGTAGAAGGGTGGGCAACATGTGTCTCTGTTTCTTTTCTATTTTTAGTATCACTATCCTTTCCATTTTATGCTTGAATGAAGAGGAAACAGACATGGGTTATCTGCACAGAGGAGGGTGAGTAGCTGCCAAACTCTATCAAGACAGTTACCTATCAAGGGGCAATGTTATCTGAGCTTTCCAACAACCAAGACAAAAGACACAACCAACACATATTAGGAGCAGACAGACAGGGGCAAGGCCATCAGGTCAAACCACTGGGCTCCCTGGGGCCCATAAACAGGCACAGCACAGGGGAGTAGGAAGTGGAAAGTGGGCTAACAGTGCTGGAGTGCTCCCTCTCAGAATAGCTCTTTCACACATGTACATTTTCAAATATATTTTTTGAAGTTTTAAGAATAACATCTAGTTAGAAGACAAATCTTATTTTTGCTTCCAACTGTAAAATATTTTTCCCTGGGAGACTGACGCACATCACACTGGAATCTGCTTCAGCACCATGGGGGACCGCACACAGGCCCACGGACTCTCCCGTCCCAGGACGGGGGTCCCCAGGGGAGGGGCCGGTGGCTGGTGACTTACTTTCCCAGCACAGGGCAGCAGAGGTGCACACCACCTCCAAGGCTAGGGCCTGAGGGTCTGCTGGCTTTCACCTTCACCCTCTGGAGATACTACCGCGAGACTGTCCTGCCCAGAACGAGAGACGGGAGAGGCCCTGTTGTCCCGGCTGTCCCAATGCCCAGCTATCTTACCAGCTGAAGGCGGCCTGAAAGCCACCACATTTGTGGGGTGGGGTAGAGTGGGTTTAGACACAGTAGAAACTGATACATGTACCCCCTAGGGCCAAGATTTAAAATCTCAACAAAGTATCACAAAAACAAAGCAAGGAGAGAAAAAAGAAAAAGAAGGGAGTGAAAAATAAAGTGAGAAACATAAACACTGCCCATGTTAGTTATACACACCAAGTTTAATTTAAATTAAAAAAAAAATAATGTCCACTTCAAAATCTAGGACAGGGCTTCTTATTAATGATCCAAAGATCCACACGTGACTTTTGAAAATCATGTGTAATTTCTGTGTACACAGGCGTCTTTCCCTGGGAGGAACCTCTGCCAGCGACTCTCACAGCAGGGCCTGGGGATAGAGTGCCTGTGCACACGTGCAGGCGGCGCCAAGTGCCCCCAGCGCCGGGAGCCTACACAGCGGCGTTAAGTCACTTTCTAAAATAAGCCTTCTTTGTCATGCAATCATTAAAAATAATGAGGGCTTTATAATAATATTTATTAAGTGAAAAGAGCAGAAAACAATTATTCACAACTACAATTACAACTGCATAAAAACATATACACAGAGGCTAGAAAAGAGAGTGAGTTGAAAATAGTTTTCAGAGTGGCAGGATTTTCCCAATTTCCCGTTTCTTAATGCTGGCACTGAAGGGCCAGGTGATGACTTAAGTAACAGTTTCACACGTGAATATATGTTCAAGCCAGTACAGTGACATCTCGTCACCACCTCCTCACCAGGACCTGAGCCTACCTTACCTATGGGCTCCTGACCTGTCTCCATCACGCCTGAAAGACGACCGAGACTCGGCAATTCCTGAGGAAGGAGAGCCTGCTCGGCGTCCACCTGACGGACTCCACAAAGTAAGGTTTTCTCACATCACGACCCAACGCTGTTCCACATGATGCCGCTTTGTTTCCACCAGACTTGTCCATCCTTCCCAAGAAAATGCAATAATGATTCTCAGTTATTAGACTAGGACACCCCCTGTGGTAGAAGCAGAGACGCATACAGAGCCACTTTAACTTTCCTCTAAGGAATGACTGGCCTCTGCCACACACATCTGACTTGACTCAAGGCTTTCAGAATCTACAGGATAATCTGATTACAAACCACAAGATTGAAAAGAAGAGATAATTTTTTTTTTAACATATATTCTGAGTGCAACCATAGGACAGTAAACTCATACACACCAAGTTCCCATTTAACTACTTCTCCCTTAACATCCTGTTAAGACAAATCCTGAATCCTGACAGGGCATAATTTATTTAAATGGGTACATTCAAACAACACTGTGCTCATTCCATAAGGATGAACAGAGCTCCGAATAAGACGTCTGAATTATTTCACATGCCATGTTCAAGTATTTTTTGCAAATGAGAAAATCATTTGCAGAAGTTGTTAACATTTTATCCTGCCCTGGTCCTAGTGTATATGAGGACTAGTATACACAACAGAGATTCTGAAACACTGAGAGTCACTGGTTTAAAACTGAAGCTCTAGAGTGTAAGTGTCCCCAGGGTTGTCACAAGTCATGATGTCCAAGGTGAAATGGTATTTTAACTAAAACACACTATAACTAATGACCCGTGCTTGGCTTATCATCAGTATTCATGGATCACGGAATCTACAGTCCTTAGTGCTCTAGTACTAGATCAACTCCCCATCCCCAGGGGGAAAACACGCGGAATGTCCGCTATTTTCCAAAGACCGTTACTGTTTTTAACGTGGGGCTGTTGGACAGTACTTACGGTTCAGCCCTTCTTACTTATCACAATTCCAGATTCCTATAATCACTGCTGCTGCTACTGCTGCTGCTAAGTCGCTTCAGTCATGTCTGACTCTGTGGGACCCCACAGACTGCAGCCCACCAGGCTCCCCTGTCCCTGGGATTCTCCAGGCAAGAACACTGGAGTGGGTTGCCATTTCCTTCTCCAATGCATGAAAGGGAAAAGTGAAAGTGAAGTCGCTCAGTCGTGTTTGACTCTGTGTGACCCCACGGACTGCAGCCTACCAGGCTCCTCCGTCCATGGGATTTTCCAGGCAAGAGTACTGGAGTGGGGTGCCATTCCCTTCTCCACCTATAATCACTACCTAACACTAAACCCAGCGGCAACTAAGCATATGCCCCACGCCCAACATGTCTGCAAACGTCTATGAATGTTCAAAACCTTCAGAAATTACTAAAGAGACGTATCTCTGCCTCAGCTGCCTGCTGCCAACATGAGTATCTGTCACACAAAAGGAAGGATAGTCTGATAGGCACGAAGGAGGAGAGAAAAATCTCTCCAGAAGAAAGTAAATTTTCCAACGTGAAGGAATCACTAAAGGACAGGCAGAGCTGACCCTGTGCCCTTGCTTGGGATGGGAAGAAAGCCCAGAAAAGCAGACAATGGGAGCACCCACTGACTAAGGGCTGCTCTGGGCCGTGAGCTGCAAGTGGTTCCGGACCAGCAACGATCCGCCCGATCGCTTCCAGGAGAGCCCAGCCACTCCATGTCACCATACCTGAGCCAGCTCCTTAACGCGCTTCTCCAGGGGTGCAGGCAGGCCTTCAGGAAGGGAAGAGGGCTGCCTGAATTCCTGGTCCAGTCCCACCCCAAGGGAATCGCTTTCATCATCCATATCGCGGAAGGGGCTTCCTTCTGGAGACTCACTGAGCAGTTGCTCCAAGTCCAAATCCGTCAGCGAGTCCATGGCAGTGGCCGCCTGCAGCAAGTCATTGTCAGAGGCAGAGCCGAAGAGCGAGAGCAAAGGGTCGGAGGCACCTTCCAATTCCCGCAAGCCCTGAGCTTCCGCTGATGACACTGCTATGGGCTTATGCTCTTCGTCCCTCTTTCTCTGAGCCTCTTTCTCCTTTTGGAATTTCTTCAGCATCTCTTTAACACTCAAAGCCCCAGAATACTTCTTTTTCTTCTTCTCCTTACTGGCATTGAGGGCTGTAAAGCTGCAAGTAAAAGGGAGAAGTCGGTTACTAAGACTGCAGGACCCCTCGCAAGGGAAATTTCCAGAGGGGCTTCAGCCCCGCTCCCAGCACAAAGGTCTCCGGGAACCTCAGCCACAAGTCCACCCCGTCACTCCTCACCCTCCTCTTGGCACACGGAGCTCCTCCTTGCTGGGACCAAAGCTTGAGACTGAATACAGGTTAGCAAAAAGTAACACAAAATGCTAAACATCCGATGGGTTTTTTAAAACCACTGCCAGGCTGAAACAAAAGGTTGGAAAAACAGGAGGGGCAAGAAAGACATTTAAAGGGAGAAAGCAGGAACAGCAGCAACTTGGAGGGCGGCTGGGGTGAGACGGAGGCTGAGGAAGCAGGACCGGAGAAGACAAAGGGGACAGAGACAGAGGAGATCGGGGGCAGAGGAGGGTGCTCAGAACAGGAACGTCAGCAGCCACACAGTGACAGAGAGACCCGCCAACACTGACGCGGGACAGAGCGCACTCTGATGCCCGACACACACACGTGAGGGCCCTGACAAGGCCGCGTGGCACCGTGACCCGCGGCCCCGCGAGGCTGTGAGAAGGTGGGCGCGTGGCCGGGCGGCCCTGACGGTGCAGAGTCCTCCTAGCAAAGAAGCTGCTGCCTCTCACCCGGCTTTGGAAAACTTGGACTTTTTCGATTTCTTCTCCTTGTCATAAGTGTCATCTTTTTTCTTCTTCTTTATCTTCTCACCACCTTCCTTCAACTTCCGCTTCTGAGAATTAAAGACAAGGCACAGTTACACGGCTCCCGAGCTCCGGGAGCAAGTGCACTACGCAGCACTGGCCTTCTCCGCCCGGGGAACATCCTGAGAGCTGTCTTACTTCCTCCACGAACACACGATTTCAGCTCAGTCCTTGGACCACAGACCTGCAGGTCAGGACAGCATTCCCACTGACAGCGGCTCCTAGGAAACCCAGGCCAGAGGCAACAGAGGCCCTTCTGCAGCCTGAACCATTTCTGTTTTAAAATGAGCTGTGTGGGGGCCTACCTCACATTTTAAACACCCAGGCAGTGACAGATAGCTTTCAAAATAAGCTTATCTTAGGGCTAACTCATTTTCGTTGGGGTGAAGTCCTCTAATGTCCACAGATGAGATACAGTGAGCTGGTGCACACGTCCCTCACTCCACACCCGTCACTGCCCTCGTCCCCGCCCTGGGGCCACCTCGAGGAGCAAGTCCCCGCTGAGCCTGCTGGGACACAGGCACGGACACCATGACTGAGCCTCCAGGGTCACGGCACACGTGTGAGAAGGGAACCGCCAACCTCGGCACAGCTGGTGCCTCTCCGCCACTCTCCTGAGCCATCCTAAACCGCACAGATTCGGGCAAGTCACCTACTGATCTCATAAAGGCATGTCAAAAAGCACTTCTGAAGTCCAAAACCGAGCAATGTTCTAACCTTGGGAGATTTTTTCTTCTTTTCCTTAATGAAGTCATCCTCAGATTCTGACGCTTGTCTAAACTGCAGGGTCCCCGAGTTGATGTAAAATCCTCCATACTTGGTAGTCAAAGAAGCAGGAACAAGCTCATCGTACTGAAAGGGAAACAAACCTGGGTCAGCTCCAAGGCCTGTGCTACGGCCACAGGTGCCGAGTGCATCTTGACAGAACAGATGTGACTGTTCCTCTGTCACTTTTCAGACAGCATACGAAGGTATGCTTCCGGTCAGTCACCAACATCCAAGTTAGGAGGTGTGTTGCACAGATCTGATCACCAGAGGCCCAGATCAAGGTGTCACTTCCTGTCCCTTCAGAGCAGCTCTCTCCACTGCACGGGCACCCCCACTGACCCAGCCCAGCTCCAGCACTGTCAGGAGGGGCCTGGGTGCCCCACTTGCGGTGGTTTCAGTGGTCTCACTAAGTACTCACCGCTTCAGAGTTATCAATGAAGGAATCGGATTCATCATAACCATAACCCATATCAATCAAGTCCTGTATTCGGTCTTTTCTACGTTTCTTTCCACCCTAAAATTTAAAACAGATCACATGCTTGTTTTTATACTTGTGATAGGAACATACAACACAAAATCTAAACTTTAAACAAATTTTTAGGCCCAGGGTCACAGGACTTTTTTAATACACAGAATTAATTGTTGCCTTGAACTCCAACAGCTAATGACTAAAGGTTATAAAACACAGGACCAGTCTCTTACACATCCCCCAAAACCTTGTTCCCTGAAGACCTTTCAAAATAGGACAGATTTGTAAATGCATAAAGTGGCCTAAGACTGAAGAAAGAACTAAATGGCCTCATATGCCTTGCATCAAAATACTTATTCTCAGGATAAATTCTAAGGGTAAAAGCCTCTTTATGTTTATTTATCCATTTAGCGCCACATGAGTTCCTGCCATATGCACTTTCTGTACCTTAACGCATTTGTTTAATAACTTCATTCTGTTCTCTCCAAGCTCTATACTTGTTTCACATTAGTGTTGATTAGATAAACCACTAAAGGAATATGAAAATGTCTGAAAACCTCTCCCACCCGACAAGGTTGTTCTGTTGCCCAAGAGAGAAATCTTACATATTTTTCTTCAAATTTCCTAGCAAGGGCCTCCACTTTATGCCTTTCCTTTTCTTCATCATTGAAAGGATCCAAGAGATCTTTCTTCTGTAAAGAGACCATTCCACAAAAATAAGATTCACAAAAAAGTTCCCACAAAGCTATTCATTGTACCTTCATTGATTCCACACTGATAAACTGTATAATAAAAACAACTTTTTCAGAAAAGACAAGGTAAAATACATGTTACCTCCTCATCCGTGTTTACCTTACTTGTTTGAAAGTAAAATTCCCATTCATGAGACTCAACAGAACTTGATTAAATACCTACAGTCACCCACTGCAGTACTAGGTCCTGCTGCTGCTGCTACTGCTGCTAAGTCGCTTCAGTCGTGTCCGACTCTGTGTGACCCCATAGACGGCAGCCCACCAGGCTCCCTCGTCCCTGGGATTCTCCAGGCAAGAACACTGGAGTGGGTTGCCATTTCCTTCCCCAATGCATGAAAGTGAAAAGTGAAAGTGAAGTTGCTCAGTTGTGTCCGACTATTAGTGACCCCATGGACTGCAGCCTACCAGGCTCCTCTGTCCATGGGATTTTCCAGGCAAGAGTACTGGAGTGGGGTGCCATTGCCTTCTCCCAGTACTAGGTCCTATAGTGCTCCAAATATGGCAAAGGGAGTTTAGTCGGGGGATGCTCACCCCGTGTAAATCTGCGTTCGAATATAACTGGTTTCCTTTGTAATACTAAAAATCATTTTATGCATTTAAAAACATTATTCTAAGAAAAGGTCCAAAGGCTTCAACCAGACTTGCAAAGCAGCCACTGGCTCAGAAAGGTTAAGAACCCATTGAGCACAAGCTCCTGACAGCTATTCAACCTTAGTGGTTAGAAGAGTGGTATGAACTTATTCTTCTCTCAGTGTTATCGATAGTCAAACCCAAGTTCGTGCCATTACTTTTCCTTGGAAGCCTATCTTGAAGGATCAATAATCTCCCTTCCCTCCCAATCTCAATACTACCTCCAGATATTTTCAAGCAGTTTTCCAAAGTTTATACTCCATAAACCTTTCTATTTTTTCTCAAATTTTACAGAGTTGGACCTTAAGCTTCCATGGCAAGGAATCTTAATTTTAATAAAAGACTTCTGTATCAAATACACTTAAGACTTTGGAGTCCAAAAACACTAAGACTGGACTTTTACTTCTTCTACAATGATCACATATAACCTAAGTGGTTCAAATAATTTTAAGAAACCCCACTCGTCTGGAGCAGCACTGGATTTAATGTTTGCTCCTTAACGCCCTGCAAGCAGCAGTCATCCACTATTTCCTGAATGCATGAAGGTCTGCCTCTGTCTAAACACAGCATCTGGAATGTAAGCTCCTTTCTGTCCAAGCCCTCCAGGGCCTGTATTCGTACCAGACTTAACAATTACCACACTGTGATTCCTGTTACTTGTGTAGGTGTAATTCTCCTAAAACATCTACAAGAGTGCAAAGTTCCTTTGAGGTTCCTTTGAGGACAGCAGCCTCCCCACCTTTACTCGTCCTCAGCATTCTAGCACAGGGCCTTAACATTCTAAGACACATGTGCTAAGTGAGTTAATATATAAATGTGTCAGATTACATTGTGCTTGGAACGCTGCAGAGTAGACAGGGTAATTTAGGAGTTCTAAACCTGATGCCAGAAGTGAATCCCCTGAAATTGGATCTGAAGTTCTCTGTGTAAGTCCCACGCATTTTTCTGCAGTTGAGGAGGGCATCTGAACCCCACAAAAGGTGAAATCAGAGCACTGGAGTTCTAATCTCAGTTGACCTACTGATTTAGTTTGAGCCCATAAATAAATCACCAATTCCGGAAGAGGATACTGTTCCTACTTTGGAGAAGAGTTGATGAATGGATGTGAAATTACTTTTTCTCAGCCTACCTACTGGCCCTCATACAACCTGGCACAGACTGAAATGGCTTTCATTCAATCAATCAGATCTTTATTAAGGAAACACATTTTTATCTAAAAAAAGTGGGTAGTCCTTCGGACCAAAGGCAGCCCAAAGAGCACAACCACAGACCAGACTGAAGGAACATGGCCCATAGGAGTCAGGCACCTGCATGATTTCTTCAACCCCAGACAGACACTGTGAGCCATGCCAGCCCAACCCCCATGTCCCTGGAGCCAGTCTAGAGACTGGAACGCTGCCAGCACAGGACCCTGCTCACCTTTCCCACAGAGGCTGGCAGAGCACACAGGCTTATAGCAGGTGCTTAAAATAAATGCTCATGACCCAGCTCCTACTCAAACTGCATGGTTCCATTGACATGAAATACAGAAACATGCAAAACTGATCTCAGCTATTAGAAATCAGGACAGTTGTCACCCTTGAGGGCTGAGGTAATATTTTGGGAGGGAAGAAGGAGGGTTTCTATTAGCCCCAAAAACGTCGTATTTTGTAATCTAGGTGCAAGTTACAGGGGTATTCGTGGAAAGTCCATCAAGTTGTGTGTTTATCACATTTGCACTTTCATTATGCACATAATTCAGTTAAAAAGTTTATAAAAAATTGTGCAATGTTAATGAATTGCCAAAACATCAGTAATAACTGAAGCTGGGTAATGGGTACATGGGGGCTTATCATATTATTCTCTCCAGACTGTACACATTTGCAACGCTGCATACTAAAAACGTAAAACAAGTCTGCCAGGAAAATAAACAGATCATTTAAAAAACATTTTAAGAAATCAAGCTGATTATCAAAAGCCATAAAGGCTGCCCATTTCTGGCAGGGGAAAAAAAACTTCAAAACTCCCAACAAAACCAAAACCCACAAAAATAGGTTTCTATCCATCCAAGTAAAGAAACTGTCCAGAATATTACTGTGCTTAGAAGAGAGGAGCAGTCTGTATCTTTTTTTGTCTGCCCTTGTATTAGGCACAATGAGATTCCCTCGGAAAAAAGTAATGCCCAGCATGAAATTCCAGCTCTGGAAAAGGCAGGGGCTAGTCACACTAAGATGCAACATTTATAGCCTTGGCATGAAAAAATCTGGTGTTTATTCGTATTAATTAGCCATAATACAAATTAGCCTTGGATGTGCCATACATTTTCTCTAGCCTAAAAAAGGAAAATGGTTATAGAAAGAATTCTAACCCTTCCCTCCAGAGGCAAAACTGGCAGACCGTGAGCTTGCTTTGTGGGGGAGGCCAAGCCTTTGTATGCTGCTTCCGCCCTCCGGAGCCCTTCTGGCACACTACCCTGAGCATTAGACCCGCAGAGCGAGCTGGGGCCACGGTGTACCTTGTCTGCGGGCTGAAGTCCTTTCACCTTCCCTCGTAAGTTCTTCACCAGCTCTGGGTAGAAGAACTCTGGGCAACGTTTGTGATCCGGCTCAAAGAGGGTGAGTGTGATCCGAACAGCGGCCGCGGCCGGCTCCGAGTCCTGATGCTGCTCTGCTCCCCCAACTTCCTCTTTCCGGGATTTCTTCAAAAACGCAGGATTCAAAGAACCTGGGAGAGAGGTGAACTGGACCCTGTGGGGCTCCGACATGGCTACCAACAAGTCTTAGCGGGTGTCACTGCATGGCTTCTGTTAACATTGAAAACAAGAGCCAGGTCAAACCAAGATGATAAAAATGGTGATTTTTTTCCTGTTCAGTTTTACAGATTTAAATTAAAAAAAAAAAATTCACTGTCAAGAATCATCGTTAATTTATCTTAATTACCGTTTACTGCTTTTTTCTGCCTAAATACTATTTACTTTAAATATAAAAAACTTCACATAGATATGAAAAGCATCCCAAATCCTATACTCAGAGATAATCAGTGTTTAGCATATTTCCAGTCATTTTGTCCAATGCATATTCACTAGATCCTTGACACTAGAGAACGCATGCTGATACAGCCTTAAAGAATCCTCAGAATTGCAAAGGAACGTAGAGAAAACTGGTTTTCATTTAATTTATCCAATATACTTTTTTTAAAACTTCGGACTGAGAATAATCTCCTTCTTAAAACCTCTTTATTTTCAGCAGTTTACTTTCATGTAGGGCCATTCTTCACAACGACAAAGTTTTCATCAGTTCATAGAAGCTCTGCCCGCCCCAGGATAAGTTTAAGACCACTGTCTAAAGAGCAGTGTGGCTGGACTCACTTCCTCATACCAGTCTGTCACTACCCAAATTTGGGCCTCAGCAAAGTGACAAAATATCACAGGCCAAAGAGGTTCCAGGGGCTTCCCCAGTGGCACTACTGGTAAAGAATCCTCCTGCTAATGCAGGAGACGCAAGAGATGCGGTTTGGTCCCTGAGTGGGGAAGATCCCTTGGAGAAGGAAATGGCAACCCACTCCAGTAGCCTTGGGTGGAAAATCCCATGGACAGAGGAACCTGGCAGGCCACAGTCCATGGGGTCACAAAGAGTCAGAACGACTGAGCATGCGCACAGTATCCGCATACATTATGGGTATGTGTATACGTGCAATATTCACTTTGTGACCATAAAATTGTGACCTATAAAACCAGCTAAGGGAATAAAATATCTAAAAATGAAGAGTTAAAATTCTAATTAGGGAGAAAAGCAACTGGCAGCAAAACAGGTTGGTTTTTGGCAGGAAAAAACCACCATGCACTAAGATGTCAAAAAAATTCCCCTAAAAGAAACTTCAAGGCCCCCACGACATCTGTGATGCATTGGATTATAGAAACAAACTCAAGGTGAAGACCTAAAAGTCTTCATAAAAGCAGGCAAAGTCCCACCATATGAAGAGAATCTGCACATTAACCAATGGAGGATGTAGAAAGGTCAAATTGAAGTGCTAACTAGGTCCCTGCCTGACCAGTAGGTAATTTAAAAATGTAACCTTATCTTGGCCCAAATTTTAGATAGTATGACCTCAGTCTACCTAATAGTAAAAAATACATCTCGTGGTTATTAATTTGAAATCCTTAGAAAAATATAAAATTGAAAGTGTGTTTTTAAAAGACCTGACTTACATCTGTAAGTTTATTAGACTTACAAGAGTTAAGCCTTGGAAAGATTTAACTTTAGGTTTACGAGTTCACTGTTGTAGAAGTTTTAGGTACTTGGGAGAACAACCATATAGAACTTTAAATGCAGTTTAAAACACTCAAAGAAATTTTATTTTTTAAAAAGTTCATTGTTTATGAGAATTTAACGTATTAAACTTGAACTGTGGTGTTGGAGAAGACTCTTGAGAATCCCTTGGACTGCAAGGAGATCCAACCACTCCATCCTAAAGGAAATCAGTCCTGGGTGTTCACTGGAAGGACTGATGTTGAAGCTGAAACGCCAATATTTTGGCCACCTGATGCGAAGAGCTGACTCATTTGAAAAGACCTTGATGTTGGGAAAGATTGAAGGCAGGAGGAGAAGGGGACAACAGAGGATGAGACAGTTAGATGGCATCATTGACTCAATGGACATGAGTTTGGGTAAACTCTGGGAGTTGGTGACGGACAGGGAGGCCTGGCATGCTGTGGTTCATGGGGTCGCAGAGAGTCGGACACGACTGAGCAACTGAACTGAATTGAATCTATTAAACTAGTGCTTTAATTGAAACTGTCAAAAATCAAATTTTTTTTCAAATATTTGAAAAAACCTAAAATGTTTATTTTTATGTATACATTCTTAAGATTTATAAACAAGATTTGTTTTAAAAGCTTAAGAGGTTTAAGTATTTAAATACTCAATTGTAAGAGTTGACTCTTAATTCTAAATAAAAGCACAGTATTCTACAAATGAAAGCACCCCTCTTAAAAAACCTCAACCCAGGTTATCCAAGAAATTCAGGCCTCCTTTTGTATCTCAGATTATTCCAAGGAATGGTACTTTTTGTTGTTTCTATATACCCTCTCAATCATATTTTCAAACTGATTATTGGTGAAATTTAGAAAAATCCACCGAATATTGAATGCTAATTTTGTAATTAGTCTCTTCAATGAATTCCTAACTATTTTAATGGTTTTCCCTTAATTCTGTTTTTCAAAATAGGCTATCCTATCCTATCACAGAAATAATAATTTTGTCTCCTCCTTTCCGAAAAATAATGTTCTATTTCTGTTTCATGTCTTATTGCATTGGCTAGAACTACCAAGATAATATTAGACAATATATTTACTCATTACTATGTTCCCGGCTCTATCACAAATGTCCTTAGGGTCCAGTCTGATACTGATGTACAATTCGTGAATTTTACTAAGTCATTATTTCTCAAATTTCTCAAAATTTCTCAAAAATTAAGAGTTCTTAAACTAGGAAGATGTGTTTAATTTTCTTATTTCCTGGAAACTTAAATATGCTTTAAAAAAGATCGGTCTAGTCTCTAAAACAACATGAAATAGTTACCAGTGAATGACAGCTCCTGAAACTAGCTGTCCTGAAACTAGTACTTAGAGGAAGCTGACTGTAAAGAGAAACCGGGCCGCGAGTTCGCTAAAACCCCATTCTTACAACCAGTATACCTTTGGGAGACAGAGTGTAGACCTGCCACCTTTTTTTTGGAGCATAGGATGGCTCAATAAAAGTCCGGTTCTAAATTAAGTCAACATCGACCTTGAGTTCTTTGGGCTCTACAACTAGAACTGGGGATCTTAAAAATTTTTTATTTTCTACCTGGGCTGTTGACGTGTAGGCATAGCTGTGCTCAACTGCTGTCCCCACTTCCCCATTGAACGGCTTAGTCTTAACTCACTGATAAACTACGCCTTAGCATCTGCTGCCTTCCTGCTGTCAAAAAACAGCCTGCTCCCAACTTCCCCCAAAAGTGTCAAACTACAACAAGACTGACATGAGAGCCCGAACCCGACAAAGACACGCACCTTTGTCCCCGGAGCAATGCAGCCTACGGCCCCGCGGGTCGCTTTCGTGCCCCCCGCTGCCGTCTTCATGCCGGCCCGAGAGCCCGGGCGGCGGCTCCGCTAGCGGCCGGCCCCCGAGCCATGCCTCCCGGCGGGCGGTCGGCCCACGCCGCGGCCCATGGCCGGGTCCCCCCGCGCGCCCGGGGTAGTGAGCGGAGCGAGGAGGGGGCGGGTCGCCGGCTATGCCGGCCCAGGAGGAAGCGGAGAGACGCCGGCTCCACGTCGGCCGGGCAACTCGGAACCTCGCGGCGGGCAGCGCTGCGCCCCGGGGAGAACTTGCGGCGCGGAAGCAGGCTCGGAGCGGCTCCCGCAAGACCCCGGCCGTTAGAGAGCGCGCCCCGAAGGACCAGTCCGTCACGCGGGAGCGACCACGCAGAGCCCGCCGGGCGCGGGGCCCCGGGAGCGGGCGGAGCGCTGGCTTCCAGGCCGCGCCAAAGTCCGTCAAGGCAGCTACCGGCGCGCCGACGCGGCCGGCCCCGGGGCCCGCGCCGGACTAACGGCCGTAACGGAAGCGCTGTCGGGGCGGGCGCCGGAGGCCAGGGCCCGGGGGCGGGGCGGGCCGCACGGCCGGCTCCCTCGCTCGTTCCGCCGGCCGCACCGTCGCCGCCGCCGCCGCCGCCGCCGCCGCCGCCGCCGCAGCCTCAGACCGCGGCGCTTCGTTGTCACGAGCCGGAGGGAGGGGGAAAGGAGCCGGGAGTCTCGGAGATCCGGCGCGCGGAGACCGCGGCGCCCAGGTCACGTGCCGCTCGGCCGGCCAATAAGCCCCGACGGGCGCGGTGACGTCAGAGCAGCGGCGTGGCCGGGGGGGACGGCCGGCCCCTATCACGTGGTCCGCCTCACTCCAATGGGCGGCGCCGGAGCAACCTGATGTTCCCAACCGCCCGTGCGTCGGCGGTGGTTGGGTGGTAAGATGGCGGCTGTGAGTCTGCGGCTCGGCGATTTGGTGTGGTGAGTCCGGGCGGCCGGGGCCAACAGCGGTGCGCTGGGGAGCTGCTTCCCCGGGCGTGGGGTGTGTGGCCTGCCCCGAGGCGGCCTTTCTACGCGCTCCAGGTCATGGAGAAAGGTCGAGATGAGGTGCCGGCGCTGGGAGTGAAGCCGGGCGGAAGGGGCAGCCTGGCCCCGGGGGACTGAGGCCGAGGGTGGCCGCGGTGGGCCCAGCTCCGAGCACCGAGGCCGCCTGGGGAGAGCAGTGCTCCGGACCCCGACGCGTGGCGGCCCACTGTGAGGAGAGTGCCCGGCGCCGCGCGGCTTCCACGGACGTCCGATTCCTCGCCCCGGGGTCTGGGCTGGGGGGCTCCCAGGAAGAGCAGGAGAGCCTGGGAGCCCGCGGGGCCGTCTCGTCTGGGTAAAGCGCTTCGACACCCGCGTTGCGCGACGGAACCCACCTGTGCGGGCGGCTCGGCCCGGGGGTGTCGAAAGCTGACTGCCGGCGCTGCGCTTTGAAGAAATGAAGGGAACACTTCTCCATTACAACCGAAGGCTTGGCAGTGACCGGTGCCTCTCGTTGTCAGCTTCTGTGTCCCGGACAACCGCCCGGACCGAGACGGGAGCCGCCTCCCTCGAGCTGCGCAGCCTGTCTCTTCGACCCGGAGGAAGGGCTTCTCTTAGCGTTTTGTCAAAGCCAGGCTGGTGAATTAAACCAGACTTTGTGAAGGGGAAGTCTTGTGTTTACAGAGCGAGCTGCCCCCCACGCCCGTCACGTCACGGGCAGGCTCTAGACAAATGGCTCTCGGTGGTTTCAGAAGGATGCACATACCTGGCGCACCGAAGTCTTCGTTTTTTTTTTTTTTTTTTTTTTTTGCATTGCGTTTCTGAGGAATTTGGGCATCTTGGGCCCAGCTGTGGAAGCCACGTTTAAGAATTCCTTGTTGCCAGCTTTTAGTCTGGCAGTGGAGGGTGAAGGTGGAGGTTTAGGAAAAATAAATTGCATGTTGAGTGTGTTGAAGGAGCTGGAGTTGCTTTTCCAGGGCAAATGCTGACTCTCTGTGTTTTCTCTAGGGGGAAACTCGGCCGGTATCCTCCTTGGCCGGGAAAGGTGAGTGTCTTGCTACTGAATGAAGAACGTCTTAAGTTGACTTTGGGAAGGGGGAGCATGTAAGATGGAATTCCCCACAGACTCTAGCATTGAGTTAAACTGGGCTTATTTAAATAACACACGGGTTTTTGTTTTTCTTTTTTTTTCTTTAGTATCAGTTTATTTAGAAAAGGCAGTATACATAAACCAGATCTTTTAATCTGCAGTGAATTATTATTTCTTGACTCAGAAGTGGTTTTTGATAGTCTTTTAATCCTGAAAATCCATTATGACTTGAATTTAGCTTTGCATAAATCGAACAAAAGGAGAAGAAAATAAACTTTCCGGGAAGAAAAAAAATCTGAATGTAGGTTAGTGAAAAGTCAAAGTATTTTTGTCCCAACTAAGTTTAAATCTTCCATTTTACCATCTGTGCTGCTCCGGTGCATCTCTGCAGAAGTTGGCATTCCACATTTTGCATGAGGCAATCCTTCATAGCTTTCCAAATGTTCTGTTTTTATATTCCTGATTGGAGCCCAGGAAATGTCTTTAGACTTTGTCTTTGCAATATGGCATTTGCAGTGCCTGATTTATTCATCACTGTTGTTGTCACCTGTCTCAACTCTTTGTACAAAAGAATTTTCAGGAGTGTCTCGTATATTTCTTCAGTGATGACAGGGTCATGTTGCAGGGAGTAATACTTTTAAAACAGGATCATTTTAGTTAAAGAGATATTGTATCTACTGAACACTATAGAAAATAGTAGATGTTGGGAACTCCTGGAATATTTGCACATTTCCACGTATCTCAGTAGAAAAGCACCAGGTTTGGACATAAACTAGGCCCTGTGTTTGGTTTTGTTTTTTAAGACATATTTCTTTTATTTCATGTTTTTTCTTACCAACTTATCACTGTGGAAGAAAACTTTTTGTTTTCCTCTTTCATCCTCTAGATTGTTAACCCACCCAAGGACTTAAAGAAACCACGTGGGAAGAAATGCTTCTTTGTAAAGTTTTTTGGAACAGAAGATCAGTGAGTAGTACTCACGAAGAGTTTCACTTTCCCTATGTTTGGGAGTTTCCCTGGGTTGAAGCTGCTTTGTGAATATTCTAATTCGGACTCCTAATTCAGTCTTATCATGGTCTATGAAAATGGCATATCCTTCTGGTTTCTGCCTAAATAAAAAGTGTTATTCTTATCTCCCACACGTCAGTTGAAAAATAGGGCGATGCCTTCTAGATGTGATCACCTCTTTGAGATAGGTTCTCCCATCTCTTTACTCAACGCCTCTCCCCTCCAGGCAGATCCTTTTGTTTTTGTTTGGTTCTCTTTTAATGGCTGTTTATCATTGTGGTTCGGGCATGAGTTATACAGTGAAAGCTAAAATTTCTTTTGTCTTAATAAAAGTAGTTGTTTAGCCTTGTTCTTGTAAAACTAGATGATTTGATCTAGCATTGTAACAGTAAAGCTTTTTAACCAGATGTGTTCTAGAGTTGAAATCAGGACTGTTAATTTGAGATTCTTTGATAGGCCATATAATAAATTGCAGCAAAGGGAGGAATGTGTTTTCGTGTTTCCAGTGACTTGTTTAGCTTTTTCATCACTCCATCAAGTTGATTGCCTGGTTCTAGCTAGATGGTTTAATTTCTCTAAGTAATTGTGTTTGTATATGTGGTTCTTAAAGGAAAATGTAGCTTTGGGTTTGAAGAAAAATATATGCTTGTAGAAAGTGATATATGATATTCCATAGGAAAATCTCTTATAAATGGTATTCTTCACTAGCAAGTTTTTGTGTCAGAGTGCTCATCCTGGTTTAGAGTTTGCATGGCATGTCTGCATTCACCATACACACATGTACCGACATACCCAGCCCCAGTGCTTGTCTCAAACCAACTTAGCAGCCTTTTGGTGGCAATATTTCAAGGGAGTCACTGGCCCAGAGCTGTGAGAGCCAGAGACAGTCTGGAAGAGGGAATGTTCTGCTAGTGCTGTGCACGTCATGAGAAAGATCATCTGGATGCATAAAACAAGTACTGAATGCGCAGCCAGACACCAAAGAGAACTTCTGGGAAAGCAAACGCCATGGTCCCTGTCTTCTGGGAACTGAGGTAACAAGACATAAACACTTCAGATGGGACGAAGTGTAGAAGGAGTGGAATTAATAAAGGATTCTAGAACAAGGAGAAATCGAGAACAGCAGGGAGAAATTTGGACAGGGGTCAAAGGAGTCTTCTTGAAGAGACATGATTTGGATCAAACTCTGGAGGATGGGTAGAATTTGGAAAGGAACAGTAGGGGTGTTCCAGGCAGTGAGGATACCATAAACCAGGGGAGATAAGTTGAATGTGTGAACAGAGAAAGACTTCCTCCCAGAGGTAAAGAACCTGTGCTTGAGGAGAGCAGGGCAATATTGTTGGCCTACCTTGATTAGCTAAATGAAGAAGTCACCAGTCTGGAACACAAATGGAAACTCATAGAAAGTGGAGAGTTAAACAGCTTACAGGGGACCTGAAAGCCGTTGTGTTTTTATGATAATTTTTAACATGCTGAAAGTCTAGAAAAATAAACTGTCCCTGTGTATAAATAGGACACAGAAAATGGGAGCTGAGTGTATCTCAGCACTCAAGCACTCAGCCAGGCAGACCAGTGAAGCCAGTGAAAAGGATGTGCTTTCTGGACACGAAAATAGCGTGTTAGTGATGGTGATGATGTTAAGAAGTTCTTTGAGGAGACTCATAAGCAGGCGGATACACCATACACAGCAGTGGCTAGATACAGTATCTTTAGCCTTCTAAACTTCCTTGATACTGTTCTTCATAAAAAGCCATTAAGTTAAGAGGGGACTAATATGTTGACTTTTTGTGGCTAAGCAGTTGCCTTAGTGAAAGGAAACAAAGGAAGGATCTCCAGCACTTCTCTAACCAGAGAAGAGTTAACTAGTGGTCAGCATTGAGGCAGAGTTTAGAATCTTTGTATCTTCTGAAGGCGAAATCTCCAGATTGTTTCTTAGTAGCAGATTACTTTGGTGACAGAGCTCTGGATTGTTACCGGCCTGATGTATATTCAGATACCAGTTTCACCTGCTCTGTGATTTGGGCTGTTTGACTTTTAAGCCTCTGGGTCCTTGTCCACATGTGGGGACAACAATCTACCCGACAGTTATGAGAAAGTAGCATCACTTACTCATTGTATTGGTTGGCATAGAGCAGGTGTTCAACAAACATTGGGTTAGGGTTAGATCTGTTACAAAAAAGTTGATGAGAAGCAGGTGGCTTTAAGTAAAGAAAATATGAGAGAGAAAGAACAGGACCCTGACCATGGTAGGGTAGGATGTGGAGGGTCTGTTTGGGAAGGGTGGTCTGGGACCTTAAAGGCTTTGAACACAAAATGATACGTTGTGCCCCCTTTTTTGTTTGGCTGATGTTTTGTTTTTGTTACTCTTTGTTTCTTATTTTTACACTGTTTCACCTTTATGGAAAAACTACATTGTTCCCAGCCAGGGGTACTGTGTGCTGTCTAGTCTGTGCTCCTGATGGAATCTGATGGAGTTAACATCGGGAAAGGGGACTAAGTCGGGTGAGAGAGAACTCTTTAATGTGAAAAAGCAAAAACTGAGGAAAGAACCTGAGCAGAATTGATGAAATAATTGACCTTAAGAAGAGAAACACTGACTTGACCATAAATCCTCAGGTGTTTTGACAAAGGGCACCGTGAGTAGAATAAACATTGTGTGACTGTTTAGGAGGGCTGTGTCTAGGACTGTGTGTAAGGAGGGCTGTGTGAGATACAGTTCAGTCAGGAAGTGCAAGTGGACTTCAGGGGTGAGAACTGCTTTGTGACGGACAGAGCTGTGAGTGGCTATGGCAGAAGCCAGACTCTACCTCCCCTTAAGGCCTGCTCCTGCACATCCTGGAGGCTCTGTTGGGCACCGTGTCCTGACCTCGGTGGACATGTTCCTATCTTTTAGAAACCTGATTTTTTTTCTATTCTTCCTTCCAAAACCTAGAAAATTGTGTTTCTCTCCCACTGAAAGAGAGAACCAAGAAGAGAGGACCTGAGAGTGATGTCACCAGGATGCCAACAGAGTTCGTTCCTGACTTTGCTCCCCCCTCACAAAAAGGAAGAGAGGATTAGACCTTCCCAGCCAGCCTCCCCTGTGACAGGAAGGACTTAACAAGATGGCCCGATTGCACTCTCTGAGCCTGGGTCGCTACATGGGAACTGCCCACAGCCCTTTTCTGTTTCATGAAAATGCAGAGGGGAAGATAACTCCACCATGTGACCACAGCCCAGGATTAAATCTCTGGTGCATGAGGGCCCACCTTGAACAGGTGGTTGCCCGTCAGAGCAGAAACTGAGCTCAGGGTTTCAAAGTTTCTTCAGTGGCCATGGATGGCAGAATGGAGGGAGTTCATTCAGCTCGCAGGTGTGCAAAACCCATGGAAAACAAACCAGTTCAAAGAATACTGTGGGCAAACTGTATAAGTCCGTAACAGCTCTTTGTATAGCAGCCTTCACATCTGCTCCTCACAACAGCCCTTTCAGGAAACAAGGTAGTTGTTCCGGTTCTTATTTTTCAACAGATATAGAAACTGAGAGGCAGGAAACTTAAGGACTTAAGTGATAATATGTCCGAGGTCCCAGCCTGAAGTTCTTTTTACATCAAGCGAGATATAAGGTGGGAGGCCGGTTGTGAGGTGTCTAAGTGAGTGCTGAAATATCAGTAACTTGTAGAAAAATCTGTGCCTCGTAATTAGGGGCACGGCAGGTTGGACCCATCTGAGCATCCCCCTTTCACTTGTCGCCTGACTGACCCACTTTCCCTGCCTCCAACACTATATAATGGTTGAAGGATTGAGCCAGGCAGGGAGTAAGAGCCGCTTCCCCAGTGTTTGAACTGAGCCAGCAGTGTCCTTCTGCCAGAGCTGGACAGCCGCGATCCTCGAGAGCGCTGGCAGCGGCTCCGGCCCTTCAGGTGAGACGCCCTCCATGGCTCCAGCAGAGCGCCCGGGGGCAGGGGGCAGGCCCCTCGTGGAGACGGGCATGGAAAGCAGTGGCTGGCCATGTCGGTGGTGCAGCTTGAGAGCCTTATCCAGCACTGGGGAATGTTGTCCAGTTTTGGAAACAAAAATTTTCTTTATCTTATAGGCAAGTCTTTGTTGACATCTGTATGATAGTCATTGCTTGTAATTAACTGAAATTGTTACCTGTTTTGTGACCTTTTTGGTCTTTTGATTTGCATTTGAGGGGAGGTGTCTTGGTTTCTGAATAGTTTAGACTTGGACTTGTAACAACTCAGTAATCCTCAGCCTCTGTGACTGATTTAAGCTGGTGGGAGGGGGGCCGAGAATTATTTACTAAGTACTTCTCACCAAATCCAGATGGAGGGCAAACATACCTGTCTGACTGTGTACTTGTTCTCACCTGTGGCCTCTGCCTGTATGCTCTCTCCCCCCTCAGGTCACTGTTTCCGGGAGTCTGAGACATATATGTGGGTGTTTGAGATCATTCATAGACTGGCTTCTTCCCTATGGTATCTGTACAGTCTAGTTTTAATTAAGAGGAAGGTGGGTCAGAATTATGAAAGTGTTTGAAAATGTGAGGGGTTTTTTTTAATGTTTATTTTTGGCTTTTGGGTCTTTGTTGCTGTGCAGGCTTTTCTCTGGTTGTGGTGCGAGGGCTTCTCACTGTGGTGGCTTCTCTTGTTGCCAGGACTAAAGTAGTTGTGACCCACGGGCTTAGTTGCTCCACAGCATGTGGCCAGGGATTGAACCCATGTCTCCTGCATTGGCAGGAGGATTCTTTACCACTGAGCCACCAGAGAAGCCTGAAAATGTGAGATTTTTACATTCATTTTGAATGTATAATCAGAGGGTGGCTTAGGGGAAGTTTTCTGTTCTCAAATGAAAAGTATTTGTAGGAGGTGTATCGGATTACCAGGGTAAGTTTGCTCTTGGCTGTGTTACAGGTACAGTTACACCGGCAGCCAGGCAGTAGTCACCCACCTGAGCAGACCTACACAAGGAAGTCATGGGGAGAGCCCCCTTCTCAGTAGAAATAGCTCATGTGCTACAGCATGGGCCCTTGTTGTTGATCTGTTGAGGGATATTTTATTTCATTTATGCAGATTTTTAATATTTATTTTTTCATTTGGCTGTGCCAGATCTTTGTTGTGGGATCTTAGTTCCCCCACCAGGAATCAAACCCAGGCCCCCTGCACTAAGTGTGCAGAGTCTTAGCCACCGGACTACCAGGGAAGTCCATGATTTGTTGTTTTTTTACGATTAATAGATACTTACGGTTTCTCCCCAAATCAAGCTTTAAACTGTTGAGACAGTTCCATTCCTCCTCTTCCCCTCAAGTCTCTGGCCCACAGGCATCTAGTTATGCTAGTTTCTTACGAGAGGGCCTCGAGACACTGGGCGCCTCATCAGGAAGTTGCATGTCCCTTTTTCCTTGTCTTAGTGCAAGTGCTCGCGTACTAATACACTGCTCTGTATCTTGCCATTTTCCACTTAGCCGAGTATCTTAAAGGACCTTCCATTTCATTCTTTATAGTGACCTCACTGATTGCCAGTTAGCTTGTTTTCGGGCATTTACTTCTACAAACAATGTGTAATTAACTTCCTTGAATACAGAAGCAAAGCCAGTTCATTAAACACAACTTGACTAAGCGTGATTTTTTTTTTTTTTTGACTTCTCAGCCTGCAGCAAATTGGTTGGAAAAAGTGCAGCTCCATCTAGGCATTAGGAGCACACTGAGGGAAATCAAAACTTACAGCTTAAATGAAGCAAAGAAACAGAATGCTCGCTTTAAAAACACATAAACAACAGCAACAACCACAAAAAGCCTGTATAGCCCAGAGGCCAGCAGTCCAGCCTCCCTGACGTGCCTGGAAGATTTCATTTACTGAGGAATTATTGAGCACCAGTTGCATGCCAATCCCTGCCTGGCTGGCCTCAGTAGGGCCTTACTGAAGCTCCAGCTGAAAAGCACACCCTTTTTAAGGAGATAGAGTTTTGCAGTATAGCCTTTGGAGAAAAAATTAGTGAAATGGCCAAAGTGAATTTCAGTTCATCGTGCTTTCAGGAGATAATCCTACTAGGGCTCTGCTGGGCTCGTGTTTTATTTACTGTTTTTCCGAGATGACAGGATGTTTCTCCAGCAGGAGGTGATTTCTTAGATTAACATTTCTCTTGAAGTCATACTTACACTGTTGCTTCTTGCAGCAAACTTATTTTCACTTTTCAAATATGGTCATAAGAGAGGAAAATGTCATTTTAGTATCTCAAATGCTAGTCTTTATTTAGGATGAATGAACTTTGACTGTTACTGTTCTCTTGGCAGAACTCAGTAATCCACTTAAAATGCTTCCACAGAAGATAGGCCTGGGTTCATTGGGGCTTCCTCCACAAATATCCTCACCTTTCCACTTACTCTGAGTCCTGCATTAGTGTGTCGAGATTGGAGAAGAGGGATTTAGGAATCCCTCTTAGGATTCTTACAGTCCTTTCTCAGGGAGGCTTGATTAAAACCACCCTGTCCGTCTTATGCTAGGAATGCGTGCAGGTCTCAGCATCTGACCTGAAGCTGGGAGAGGGAGGAGGTCTCTTTGAGGACTGTAGGTCTCTAAGATCACTGATAACTGAGTATTTGTCACCTCAGAGCTCCCAGTTAATCTGAAAGTTTGACTTGCTTTTCATCTGATTGTGCTGGTGGTTTGGCCTTAACGGTGTAAACACACTTGCTGAATAATATGGGGTCAATTTAATTCCATTTTTCCTCCTTATAGATTGGACCCATGGGTCTATTGTGTCCAGTTTCAGACTTCAGGATGAGATGGTCACTTGGAAGGTACCTGCTTACCTCATCTTTTTGGAAATCTGCAGTGAGACCAACGTCCGGGTCCCCATTCACTGTTTTGTTCTCACTTGTCTTGTTTACCCACAGATAATATGCCTAGTCTTGGTTTGCAGACTGATGGTTCCAGAGGTTGTGTTTATACAGACCCATTATTACGACCACTAGCACAACACTTGACGCGCAGGTGGCTGCTGCTGGGTGGTAGCACTGTTTTTATGTGCAGAGGCTAGCACTTGACTATTATTAGTGAGTGTTCTCTAGCTTTCTCTAAAGAAAAGAAGCCTAAGTTCATGTAATAGCCCCATTTCTATATCCTTGACCTGACCCACTTTTTCTGAAGGTTATGCTATGAAACCTCTTGAGTTTTACAGGGTAAAATATGTAAATAAACTCTTAACCTTGCCAAGCCTATAATTCTCTCCATTGTACGGTGTTTTGGAAACTGACCGTCATTCAAGGAAACCACAAAAGCCAATGGGGGCAGATTCATGCAGGTTAGTGTGGCAGGCCAGTTATTCCAGGGTTGATGGCTCTTTTCATTCTCACGTGTTATGCATTGGTGGTGGGAATCAAAATCTGAAGATTATGTTCCTCTCCCTTTAATCACAGGCAGAGTTGTATTTCTGAAAGCCTCCTTTTGTGACTGCTGCTCTTGTTCTGAACTGTGTGTCACCTGTTTTGTGTGGTTCAGTAGCCGTGGGTACAATCATTCATGAACAAACACAAGCTCCGAGACTGCAGACGTCTGCAGGAACAGCAGGTTTTTTAAGTTGTTGCCTTTCTTTAGCTTTCGGAGCATTCCTGAGTCTTGGGATTGACAGGTCATCGGTCTGACTGAGGTTTTTGACTGGCAGTGATGCTGCTGTGGTTGATAGAGCCAAGAGCCCTGATTTCCTGGGATCCACATGGAGCCATGTGTGCTGTGTTAGTGAGGGTGGGGGTGCATGTCCAGGTCTCCTTTGTCCTGAGCTAGTGGCAGTGTGTGTGTGTTTCAGCGTGGAAGGCTGGTGAATGATAGTGGAAATGACCCGCAACAGTGACTTTATTTGGAGGATGCTGATTTTGGTGGTGGTGGTGGTTTGACTTGTTTCCAGAGAACATACTTTTAGGCTCAAGAGTCTAGGGGGTGGGCAGTACTATGTTTTGAAAACATGGCAGGCCTGTTTCAAAGACCAGTTAAACTGAGTGGATACTTGCAGTCTGCTGGGATGAGGACTTGGATACTTGAGGCACAAGCAGTGTGGATCATGTCCGTGCTCTGTATGTTTTCTGCCAGTGCCTGGATCAAAGTGGAACAGCTCAAGCCCTATCATGCACATAAGGAGGAAATGATAAAGATCAACAAGGGGAAGCGATTCCAGCAAGCTGTGGACGCCGTGGAGGAGTTCCTCAGGAGAGCCAAAGGGAAGGACCAGGTGAGAGGCCCCATGATTCTCACTTTGTGCCGACTCTGGACTGGTTATTTTTTGCATAGTAACTAACAGATTAAATATCACCCGAACCTGAAACTCTATTCTCATGAAATGCCAGTGGGGAGAGAGCTACTTCAGGTCTAAGGCGTCAGCATTTTGCTGGTCAGATTGAAACTCCATGCATCTGGTTGACCTTTCTGGAATAGATTGTTGGCCTCAGGAAAGTCGTTTGGACCCAGCAGAAGTCCCTCAGCTTTTGAGTACAGCACAGGCCTTCTCCCTTTTATGGAGGTTAGGAGCATGCCTCTGGGATCTGTCCACTGCCTGAAATGTAAATCCAGTTTGGGGACTGTGGGCAAATGACTTGAATTTTATTTTACTCTACTTGCCCAAATGTAAGCAGAGATGACAGCAGCGCCTACTTCATAGGATTCTCATGTGGATAACGCATGTATAGAAAGTGCTCACCACCGGGAGTGGCCCGTGTAAATAGGGGTCGCGATGGTAGCAGCCATTGTGGTGGTTATCACTATTATTATTAAACTTACAGACATCATCCCACAGTTCTGCTGATGACAAGAATCGGCGTAATTCCAGTGAGGAGAGAAGTAGGCCAATCTCAGGTGATGAGAAGCGCAAGCTTAGCCTGTCTGAAGGGAAGGTGAAGAAGAACATGGGAGAAGGAAAGAAGAGGGTGCCTTCAGGCTCCTCAGAGCGAGGCTCCAAGTCCCCTCTGAAGAGAGCCCAGGAGCAGAGTCCCCGGAAGCGGGGTCGGCCCCCCAAGGACGAGAAGGTTGGTTCTGTCTCTAGCTTCTGGGACTGGTGACTGTCCTTCGTACAGGGCAGAGTCGAGCTCTCCTGTGTGCTTCAGCTCCCTGAACGGACGTAGGGCCCCCTGCTCTGTGCTGCCCTAAAGAATTCTGCAGACAGGGAAAGGGTACTGCCTGGACGCACAGGCGTGAAATAGGAACACAACTCAGGCATTCGACCAGACACATGGTCAGGAGTAGAAGGGCCACTGAGCCAGCGTGCAAGGGCTGAGCAGGAAAGAAGGGAAGGGCTTCCACGGACGAAGGGCACAGCCCACATGGGCTTGATGTTGGCGGGCATAGTCTCAGTCCTAGTACAGGACGAGGAGGAGGACAGACGGGTAAAGGCAGCTTGTCACTAGGTCGTGGAGAGCCTCCAGGTCTGCTTAAGCAGTGTTGTACTGCCACGGAGTCAGTAGGGTGGCATGAAGGTGTTAGAGCTGGACGTGGAGGTGGCGGTGTGCGCCAGGCTGTGTGTTACGGGTCACAGCTGGCAGTGAAGGAAGGCTCAAAGCCGATGAGAAGGGTAACGTCAGGTGTGCATTCATAGTAGGATTTCCTTGGGCAAGGGGAGGGGGACGTTAGCAAATACTGAAAGGAACTATGTGAGAAGCACTTCAGAGGAGGAGTTGGTAAGATTTGGTAACTGGTTACATCTAGGGGATGATGAGAAAAGGGGAAAGGAGATGATTTCAAGTCTGTACCTGGAGAAACTTGCCTTTCTTCTGAGCAGAGGAGCTGGCTTTTGGGGTGAGAGGACCGGTTCTGTGTGTAATGACATTGAGGGATGTCTAGACTACCAGGGAGGCATCCAGGAACGTAGGATGGAAATGTTGGTGTGGGGGAGCGAATATCTAGAGAGGACATTAGATCCCAGAGCCCTGATTGTGGTTGTCTTGAGGGAAAGCCAGGAGAGAGGAGAGGGGAGGGAAGAAGTTGGCTTTGCAGAGAGCATGCCCACAACTCAAGGCTGGAAGAAGTGGGTGGAGCCAACGAAGGGAAGTGAGGCAGAAGTAACATACCTCTCACCTTTCCGGAAAGATCTGTGTGGGTCTTGGGAGCCAAAGGAGGAAGATTTGAGGTGGAGCAGGTAATCTGTCAGCACCCAGGGGAAGATTGTTAGAGCAGGATCGGAGACTGAAAGCCACATGGCCGGCACAGACCTGGGATGATGGGGCTGTGATGAATGCTGGATGTCAGATGGAGGCGCACAGGTTGAGACACCAGCGAGACCAGGCAGGGACGGGAAGAGGGTGCTTAAGCAGGAGACTGAGCCGAAGGTGTTAGGGTGGCAGCAGCTGCCGTCTGGCGAGGCCGTGCCCCACCCTCGGGCTCCCAGCCAACTTTTGCCAGATCCTTTGGTTTTTCTCAAGAGAAGCTGGAAATACAGATTTTAAGTGAAATGTTCCTATTTTAAGTATTAGAAGCTCATTCAAATTTTTACAACGCTTCTAAGTACGAAGGAGCATCACTCTGGACTACATTCAGCCTGTCGGCTGCCGCAGTACAACCTCTGTGTTAGAGCAGGCCCTTCTGGCTGCTCAGTGACCTAAGACACGATAGATGAGAGCAGCTGAGCAGTGGGGACCTCCGGCCAGAGTGAGGGGAGCTTAGAAACTGCCGGGTGTGGGGCATGAAGGATTCCAGGAGATGTGATCTGGATTGATCCGGTTGAGTTGATTTCCTGGGGACCCACAGAAATCTGGGCTGTCGGGTTTTATCTGTTCTCCAAATGCATAGTGTCTGGCATCTCACACCATGGATCTCACCACCTCCTGTGCTCACCCTGAAGAGAAACAGTTTCTTTGGGGGTAAAGGGAAGTATGAAGGAGAGGTAAGGAGGAGGCCCTGGGGTCTCCATGACCTGCTACAGCTGTGCGACCGTGGCCAGCTCCCTTCACCTCAGTTTCCTTGTCTGGTCATTGAAGATAACAGTGCGTCTTAGGTTTAAGAATTAAATGAGTAACACAAGCCAAGCAGATAAGACAGTGCCTGCAACACTATACATTTGACAAACATTGCACATTTATTATTTTTCAGCAGTAGCCTTTGTGCGGTGAGAGTGTGGTGGTTGTAGTGCACTCCTGGGGGCTACTGCCAGTCTTACGTGGAGGGACTCTTCTCACACAAACGTGTGTGTTGCTATAGTGATTGTCATTTGGCTGCGAGCTCCTCACTGAAGCAGAGTGAGTAGTCTAGCTAGGCAGAGCCCCAGATGAGTGCTGTTCTGAGCTATAATCCTCTGTCCCGTGAGGATTAACGGAAAAGGCTGAGCTTGACGACAGGGGTGTTGATTACGTGTGGGAAGGCCAAGGCTGGGTTTGTGTCCAGCTGCACGGGGGAGCCATGCTCGGGGGGTGCACACTCACCCTCTCTCTGGGGCTCGAGTCCTGAGCGGAGAACTGGGACTCTGGGCACGGACCACAGGGCAAAACAGAACTATCCTGTGGCTCTCCTAAAAATCCAGACTCAGGCAGGGAGTCAGGGGTGGAGGCCTTTGCTCAGTGCTGGGTGGACAGCTGTGTTCCTGCTTTACTCTTGTTCTGTTGTTGTGGTCACTAGGCTAGTGACTATTTACATTTAAATTAATTTACATTCAACACAAAATCCAGTTACTCAAGTCACACTGGCCACGTGATAGGTGCTCCATAGTAACACGTGCCTAGACCGAGCGGATACAGAACACGTCTATCGTGACTGCAGCTTCTCTGGGGCAGCACTGCTCTGGGCTGCTTTGTTTCGTCTTGCACATCTCCACGCCTGTCTGGAGATCTAGGGATAAAGCTGTACAGCTCGTCTGCTCCTGCCCCTCTGCCCGGCTTACCTCGTGTCCCTGTCCCCATTTGCTGTCTCCCAGCCTCAGTGGTCCTCCTGACACTTCACCTCAGCTATCTAGTGGAGAGCTTGACCTGCTGCACTGAGCTCTTGACTCCCTGCCCCCACGGCGCCTGCCTTCTGTCTGGGGGGAGAATGAACTCCTGGATCCTGACTGCCCCAGGATCTAATTCTGGCTTCATCACTTAGTGGCTCTAAAATGTTGGGCCGATCTCCTCACTGCACCACGTGGCTTCCTTAGTTTCTTTTCAGATACGATGGATTCCTTTTGAAGCCAGTACTGTTTTCCTAATGCTCGTTATTTGCAATAAGGAGTTTTCCCTGTGACCTGCTGATCACACTGCAGACCACAGTTGGTCTTTCAGGTTACCTCCATCCTTGAGGAATTTTGGCCCAGGAGCACATTTGTCATTCTGGACCAGAGAAAAGAGAACTTCCCTCTGTGTTGACAAAGACTTGCCCTGTTTCTCCCAATAAGACAGTCATCAGAGCTGTGCCTGGGGAGACCATGGAGCTGGCTAGGATAGTTTGGGACGGAGTGTGACTAAAGGAAGCAAAGCAGTGAAGAGGGGCCCCCAATTGAGGGAGGAAGACAAGTGTTCCTGAGGTGCCACAGTGTTGTGACCACCTGTCTTTCCCTCTGTAGGACCTCAGCATCCCTGAGTCTAGTACTGTGAAGGGGATGATGGCTGGACCCATGGCCACGTTTAAATGGCAGCCGAACGTGAGTGAGGTAATGACCCCTCCCTTGGCCCATGACAAGCCCAGCCTCAGAGCTGGTTTCCCAGCCTGACTGTGTGGTGTGCTTTTCCCGACACTTTTTAATTGCCAATGAATACAGAAGTGTGCGAGTCCACCCTGGCGCAGGCTTGCTGTCAAGTTTATTTAACTCGCTCCAGACCGTTTGGCATACCCACTTAACCATCAGGTATATAATCACATATCCATGTTACAGGTTTTCGCTTTGGGGAGTAGTGTTGATTTTTACAAAAGTGGGATCATTCTGCAGTTTTTTCCCACTTGGTACTTTATAGACATACCTTGGTCACGTGCGCGGCTGTGATGTTTGGTCACCTGCACGCTGCCTTACCCTTGGCGTGGGTGCGCCCGCTGCTCCCCTGTTGCTGGGCCTGTGTGTGAAAAGCCCTTGAAAGCCTTGCAGTCGTTGCTTCCTCCTTCCTGTTAATATTAACCCTCTATGAGCATTTGGCGCCAGGTACGAGGGGTCCAAAATCCTATGACTTGGAGGAGCCTGAGAATTTGGCTTGGTCTGCTGGGTCATCTGAAGTGACTGGTGAATGCTGGATTTGAAAATCACTGGTACACTTTTTAATTATTTTTCCACAGTGTTTGGGAGTAATTTATACACCAGCCTGGCCGAAACATCCATTCTTTTCCACTTGAAGCCAGTTTTCCTCCAGTTGGAATGGGCATTGTTTATGAAAGGCTTAGAACCAGAGTGGGAAACAAGCTCCCAGGTAGTTGTAAGCTCAGCTCCCAAAGGTGTGTCAGCCAGGGTAGAGACTGGTTATCAGTAGGAGGTGACCTCTGGTAGAAGATAATTTGTTTTATTCAATCATTTTCTGATTTCAGCCTGTTAAAGATGCAGACCCTCATTTCCATCACTTCCTGCTCAGCCAAACTGAGAAGGTAAGCTTGTTCCTTGAGGTTCCTGATCCTCCCTTAGGAGCTAGCCTGAGGGGAGAGTGCTGCTTCGCTGGAGCCTCACCCTAGTCCGCTGCCTGTACTCTGTCCAGAGCAACTAGTTAAATTTAAATCACGTAGAGGACCACTCATGAATCAGGCATTGTTAAGATTTAAAAGGAACCCAAAGAAGCTTTTAAAACTTCGTGGCTGTGTGCTTGAGACGTTTGTGGTCGCCCTCAGAGTCTAGGACAGAAAGCCAGCCTCAGGAGCCGGCATCCACCCATGGGTGGCCAGTGCTGCTGGATGAAGGCAGTCTTCCATGAGCCCTGGGGGTCGGGGGCGGTTTCCCCAGGTGTCTCCCCAGGGCTGTCGGTTAGGCTGAGCCCTGATAGGATCTGCTGATGGTGTGTGACCTTGGAGTTGACACATCAGGATTCCAAGGCTGGGTACACTGACCATGCCTATAATTTTGGACATATAAACCTCTGATTTTCAGCGTCATCACCAGCAAAAAGCAGCTTGTAGAGCTGCATGAGAACTGAGTGGAGTAATGCAAGTTAAGTTTTCATGTGTTGGAGTTCAGCAAAGTTGGACACCAAATAAGTTTTGATCTTAACTTTCTGTTTTGGGTCTCACCTCAGTAGGGAAATAGTAACTAAGACCAGTTAAATGTTCAGTTTAATAAGTAATTTTTTTTCACTCCCTCTTTATTAGCCAGCTGTCTGTTACCAGGCAATCACAAAGAAGTTGAAAATATGTGAAGAGGTACGTAAGTTCTACGCCTCCTCACTTGTATTCTCACCAGGGCCGGGCATGGGCAGGCCGGCCTGACGACCTGTGTTTCCTCCCCCAGGAGACGGGGTCCACCTCCATCCAGGCCGCAGACAGCACGGCGGTGAATGGCAGCGTCACACCCACAGACAAAAAGTAGGGCCTTCGGGGGAGGGCTTCCTTGGGCTCTGGTTCTGTGGGGCTGGGGGTGACTTCAAGGCAGCTTCTTAAGGGTTGTGTCCCAGCCGTTGCTGGGACTAAGTGGAAAGAGAAAGGGAAAATTGTAATTCTTAACGATTTGCCTGGGAGTAACTTGACTTGCGGGAGACAGAAATTGCCCTGTACATTCGTACCATGAATTTGCTCACTGGTGAGTCTCCTAAGCAGGGAACACTTGGGTCAGTGGTTCTCAGACCTTCCTGAACCACCTGGAAGACCCTTCGTAAAGCACCAGTTGCTGGGCTGCACCCCTAGAGTTTCTGGATCAGTCAGTCTCAGGTGGACCAGTTCCCAGATAAGTGGCTGCTCATCAGGAGACCACACTTGAAGAACTCCTCACCTTGGCCCTGGTTGGGGCAGGTGGGAGCAAGAGATGAAGGCAGCCTGTTGTCCTGCCTTCCCCAGTCCTCCCAATGTACCTGCCGGCTGCCCTCCGCCCCACCCAGACAAGTGGGGAGCCTTGACTGCGATCCCCAGGCCTTAGCTGGCATCCACCCTCGCCTTTGCCTGTATTCTGATGCCCCCTTGTGCTTCTGAGTCGTGATGATGAGGGCTCTTAAGGAAGGAGCATTCTCCTAAAGAATGTCTGAATCTCCCATCTGAGTCTTCTGTGCGGTTCTTTCTCAGACTAAAACACTTTTTTTGTGCTGTTGAAGTCACTTGTTCAACCAGATATATTTGGTGAACTTCCATTGTGGTGTGAAGGAGCTGGAGGCATGTGCTAATTAAAGGAGGAATGGGTGTTGCCCATTAAATCAACGAGGAATGTGTTGGCTTATTTTTTTAAAAAATCCAACTCCAGGCTGAGGACAGAGTCCAGTGTTTTCTGCCATCACTCAAATCCTTTTTTATTACAAGTGTAAAGCCAGCTGCTGAGCAGATTAGCTGCGTTGCACCCAGTGCGCCTGGTCCACATTTTCCTTGCCTCAAGGACACCGCGAGCAACTGTCAGTGTACAAATGCATATCCCCAGGTCTTCCGGGTGTCCTGGAACACTGAACAAAGGAAAGAGAATTAGTCTGTCATGATTTATAATCCTAGAGAAAACTGGTTGCCACCCACCCAGATAGCTGTGAATAACAGATTATACCTTTGGTGAGGAGAGTGGTGGGTTCCATTTTCAGCATTTAATTCAGGTGACTTAGAGCAGGCTAGACAGAGAACACGAGAAACATGAGAGTGTTGTATTCCCACAAGGATTGGGGAACCTTTGAGCCCGTTAGCAGAGGTGGCTGCAGATATGGCTCCCAGGAGACTGAAAATACTGAAGGATAACATCGGTCAGAGTGGAGAAGCTGCAGACAACATTAGAGCTGAGAGAGAGACAAGCTGGAAACAAGACCATGAGGTAGTAAATGAAGAAAGAGGCGTTGCTTAACCATGTCTTGTGCAAGGAGAGAGAAAGAATTGTAGGAACCAAGAAGAGACATTTGAGCAAGATAAAATCATCCATTGAACCATGTGGCAGCTATGAGCCCCAAGTTCTGGGGCTGCAGGAAAGAGCAGGCGAGCTGTAGCAAGTGCAGGTAAGCAGCACGTACTGACCACCTGAGTTTTAGTCACAGAAGGAGCATAACGAGCTTGCAGTTAGAAGGTGTGGGGAGAGTAGAGGACGGGCCCAGGTTGAGCAATGGGAAAGAGGTTCAGGAGAAGACTCCACGTACCGGGGAAGACTGACTCCAAAGAGCAGGTGAGGCTTTGAAGAGGCGTGGCGAAGCCCATCCCTGCTGACTGCATGAAGAGAGCAAAGGTGGTGCAGAGCCTGAAGCCAGGAAGGGGAGGTGAGCACCAGGACGTCGGCTTGTGCAGGCAAGGACGGTGGGGGCTCCGCACGTGTGGCGCCTGTTACATGTCATGGATCCCAGGGTGCTCGAAGTTGGCACCTCAAGGCCTTGCACCTGAGGTGGCTGGCGAGGAACTGTTGCATGCGCTGAAGATAAATGTCTGGCTTCTCACTGCAGTGGAGTTGTAAGCTCAGCCCCTCCATCAAAGCAACAAGGAAATGGTTGGGAAGACTTGCCATAACCTGTATGAGTCATACTTCTTGCAGTGGCAGTTGAGGGTTTAGAAATGCTTGTGTAAACTTCTGAGCACTTCTGAACAGGGCCAGAGTGAGAAAAGGCGCACTCTGCCAGCCCTCCCACTGGCTCTGCGGTCATGGTATCAGCACACTGCAGAGCAGTGTGCGTGGTGGACTGAGGTGAGGTTCCCCAGGTTTAAGAGGAACAGAGCCAGGGTAGTAGTCATAATCCCACCCTGTCCTCCCCTCCACCCTGTTCCCCACTCTGAACTGACCAGTCTGTCTTTCTAGGATAGGATTTTTGGGCCTTGGCCTCATGGGAAGTGGCATTGTCTCCAACTTGCTAAAAATGGGCCACACGGTGACTGTCTGGAACCGGACTGCAGAGAAAGTAAGCATTCATGGTGGCACTTCTTGGGTGTGGTGGGGCCTGGGCCTTGGAGTTGGGGCAACTAAGGATAGGAGTCGCCCTGCTGTCTCTGCTCCACGTTCTGTGTGCATGGAGTAGAAACCAAGCTCCAAGTCCAGGCAGGGGAGGATGCAGATAAGCCAGCATAGGATGCGATCATAAAAACTAAATATTGAAAATACCCAGGGGTATAACATGAAACAGAAATTTATCCGTCTGTGCCATTACCTGAAATAGGTAACAGGAGGTAAAAGAGAAAAAAACCTGTCAGGTTTTTCCGTGTGTGTGTGTGAGTGTGTGTGTGTGTGATGAATTCATTGATATGGAGAGTGCATCAGCAGATCTGCTTCATCTGAGTTAATGGCCATGCTCTGTTGTGTTTGGATTGTGTTAACAACCCTGTGCCACAGAACATTCTGCGGTGAAGGAGCTGTGCTGTATCTGCACTGGCCTCTATGAGAGCCAGTGACCTCATGTGGCTCTGAAATACTTGGATTCGTGGCTCACGGACTGAAGAATCGAATTTTAAGATTATTTCACTTAAAATTAAGCAGTCCTAGTGGCTACCACGTTGGACAGGACAGGTTCAGGAATTCTTCATCTAAGGTGGTCCGTGGCTTCACGGGGCCTGTGCATACCCTGAAATGGAATTCCAAGTCTTGTGTAATGGAGAGAGGTCATGGCTCCCCTCAAGTTCTCATCCAGGAAAAGGTGAAGAACCATAATCTAAGTACCAGAAAAATAATTCACTGTGCTTGCCAGGGACAGAGAGACAAAGAAGGAACCAGCCTCTTGAGGAACAAGGTGTGGCTGAGCGTGTGTTTGTGAAGTGATGGGTGAGCATCCCATGTATGCAGCAAAGGGAGAGCTGGAGTGAAGGGAGATGGTAGAGCTGATGGATTTAGATTAACAAAAATGTTCCAGGCAAGGTAAGCAGTTCACTTGGTTGAAACAGCCCCTTTTCAAGAATAACAAGGAACTGGTTGGAGAGTAGGTGGAGCCTGGGAGAAAGGGCACTGAAGGCTGTTCTAAGAGATGTGGGCTTCAAGTGCTGGGCATGAGGTAGGCGTTGCAGGACCTGGGTCAGGAGTGAAATCCTGGAGACTGTTGGCAGATACTTTGTGATTCAAGGCCGAGGCAACCAGGAAATCTAGACACACACAGTTGAAGGACATTGGGAAACTCCAAGTGTATGTTCCCATTTGATAGAAGTGCCTCTGGTCAGCTTGTTTCCTTGATTGGAAAGCCTGTTAATAAACATGGCTATGCCTTTCAGATTAATTTATGAGAAGGCAGTACAGCAAAGCAGTTACGAATGTGAGTTTGGAATCAGCTGTTACCCTCTTTCTTCAAAAGAAAAAACCAGAAGAAAACAAAATTTAATATAGATCTTTTTAGAAGTCTAAAAGAGTTACCAAAGGAAAAGATGAATGGGTGTTGATACTACTTCCCACAACAACAAAAAAGAAAACTTGAAAACAAGGTTTTGTATTCTTAAATTTTCCCACTATCCTAACAATTTTTGTGTTTTTCCCTAGTTTTTCTGTGTGTATGTGTGTTTTTATTGAAGTACAGTTGATTTACAATAGTACGTTAGTTTCAGGTGTACAGCACAGTGATTCAGTGTTTGTACAAGTTATGCTGCATTGAAAGTTATTATGAAATAATGACTGTTTTTCTGTGCTGCAAAATGTATCTTCGTAGCTTATTTATTTTATACGTAACAGCTTGTACTGTCCCCTACTCCTGTCTTGCCTCTCCCTGATTCCCTTTCCGCACTGGTAGTTTGTTCTAAATCTGTTTCTTTTTTGTTATGTTCATTCATTTGTTTTACTTTTTAGGTTCCATATGTAAGTCCTGGAGAAGGAAATGGCAACCCACTCCAGTATTCTTGCCTGGAGAATTCTGTGGACTAAGGAGCCTGGTGGGCTACATCCATGGGGTCTCAAAAAGTCAGACACGACTGAGCGACTAACACACACATAAGTGCAGGTGTAGAGTATTTGTCTGTCTCTGTCTGACTTATTTCACTAAGCATAATAGTATTCTCTAGGTCCATCCACGTTGTTGCGCATGGCAGAACTTCCTTTTTTTTATGGCTAATATTCCTATGTGTGTATGTATACCACATACATACACACATAGTGTGAATGCATGTTCATCCATTCATCTGTTGATGGGCACTGAGGTTGCTTCCATATTTTGGCTTTTGTAGTGCTGCTTTGAACATGTGGGGTGCATGCAAATTAGTGTTTTTATTTTCTTTAGATATAAAACCAGGAGTGGAATTTCTTATTAAACAAATAGTTTAATAATGATATAAAGATTTTTAAATAGGTCACGAGACAATCAACAAAGGTATTAGATATTTTGTACTTAGAAATAATCAAAATGTATCACACAAAGAAGTTGCTATTTTTGTCTTGTTAAATCACAAGTAGGACAAAACGTTAATATATTTATGGGTACTGTGTTGATTTTAAATAATGTATTCCATGCTGCTGATCTTATAAAACCATTTTCAGAGCCTGTTTTTTACCCTCAGTTCAGTTCAGTTGCTTGATTGTGTCCAACTCTTTGCAATCCTGTGGACTGCAGCACACCAGGCTTCCCTGTCCATCACCAACTTCCGGAGTTTGCTCAAGCTCATGTCCATTGAGTTGGTGATGCCATCCAACCATCTCATCCTCTGGCATACTCTTCTCCTCCTGCCTTCAATCTTTCCCAGCATCAGGGTCTTTTCCAATGATTCCTTTCTTCACATCAGGTGGTCAGAGTATTGGAGCTTCAGCATCAGTCCTTCCAAAGAATATTCAGGACTGATTTCCTTTAGGATTGACTGGTTTAATCTTACAGTCCAAGGGACTCTCAAGAGTCTTCTCCAACACCACCATTCAAAAGTATCAATTCTTCAGCACTCAGCTTTCTTCACAGTCCAACTCTCACATCCATACATGACCACTGGAAAAACCATAGCCTTGACTAGATGGACCTTGTTGGCAAAGTAATATCTCTGCTTTTCAATATGCTGTCTAGGTTGGTCATAGCTTTTCTTTCAAGGAGCAAGCGTCTTTTAATGTCATGCCTGCAGTCACCATCTGCAGTGATTTTGGAGCCCAAGAAAATAAAGTCTGTCACTGTTTCCATTGTTTCCCCATCTATTTGCCATGAAGTGATGGGACCAGATGCCATGATCTTAGTTTTTTTAATGTTAACTTTCAAGCCAGCTTTTTCACTCTCCTCTTTCACTTTCATCAAGAGGCTCTTCAGTTCCTCTTTGCTTTCTGCCATAAGGGTGGTGTCATTTGCATATCTGAGGTTATTGATATTTCTCCCAGCAATCTTGATTCCAGATTGTGCTTCATCCTGCCCGGCATTTCTCATGATGTACTCTGCATGGAAGTTAAATAAGCTAGTTGACAATATACAGCCTTGACATACTCCTTTCCCAATTTGGAACCAGTCTGTTGTTCCATATCTGGTTCTAACTGTTGCTTCTTGACCTGCAAGAAGAAGTTTTACCCTTCTTGTTGTTTTAGTCATTAAGTCATGCCCCACTCTTTTGCAAAACTATGAACTAGAGCCCACCAGGCTCCTCCATCCATGGAATTTTCCAGGCAAGAGTTCTGGAGTGGATTGCCACTTCCTTCTTCAGGGGATCTTCCAGACCCAGGGATTGAACCTGCATCTCCTGCATTAGCAGGTGGATTCTTTACCACTGAACCACCTGGGAAGTCCCTTACATGTATTTGTTGGGGTCTTTTATAATTGGGCCAGGAGAGCCATTAGGTAAATTCAGATATGTCTCTCAGTGGGGCAAATAAGATACAAAATCATAGGTCCAAATTATTCTAAATACTTTTTTTAGTGCCCATAGAACAAGGAAATAGACCAAGATGTTAACGATATATTCTGTTATGAGATAGTTCAGGTGATTTTATTTTTTTAAAAAGAAGAGTTAGTGCTTTTTGTGCCGCACCCCGACCCCCACCCCGACCCGAAGCAATTCAGTAGGAAGTGGCAGCCTGTTGGCCCTAGCCCTGCTTCCCCGGCTCACACAGCACTGGGCAGATTTCACCACAGCTGAGACAGCCACAGAGAGCTGTGGACAATTACTTTTCACGTCCCATTCTTGGTTCAGGAAGCCTCCAGCAGACACTTGTTTTGTGCTTCCTGTGGAGCAGAATGTGGAACGTGCATCCTCGGCACCAAGTTTGCAGACACACAAGACTGTCCTTAAGGGGCTCCCATCCACTTCCCCTCGAGCAGTCAGACCGCCTGCCTTGGGAGGCCACACAGGAGCACTGGGCGCTGTGTCTCTGGCCTGGCTAGTGTGTGTGTTGTGCACTGCCTGCAGCTCACATTAGGATCTGTGACTTTTGCAGTGTGATTTGTTCATCCAGGAGGGGGCCCGCCTAGGAAGAACCCCCGCTGAAGTCGTTTCAACTTGTGACATCACCTTTGCCTGCGTGTCGGACCCAAAGGCAGCCAAGGACGTAAGGATCCCTCCCTCCCCTCAGCGTCTCAGGTTGTGGCCAGGAACGCTGGCTGGCCTCCTCCCCTTGTCCCCTGCACACCGAGTGAGTGTCTGCATGTGGGGGGTTGGGTGTCCCATTTGGGGGCCATCTCCCATTGTGAAGGATGTTTGCGTAGACTGAACACAAGACTTCCTTTAATTCAGAACAAAGAACGACACTGACTGGGGTCCCTGAGGTCTGTGCTGAAATGGTTCCTGACAAGCTCACGTGTTCCTGGTGAGCTGGAAGCTTTGAGGCTGAGTGTGCCTTTGGTCCATGTGCCAAGTTCCTATATTTAGCTGTCACTGTATTTGTATGCTTTAAAAGTTCAAGTGCATTAGTTATCTTGTTGAACTCGTGACTAAACTAATCCAGGTAAATCCAAAGAAGCCAAAAAATAAATACTGACCTTTCATCTTTTCAGTGGGAGGCTTTTATTAAAAAGAAATACACATATATTCTTTTTGAAGGTAAATGGGAACATAACATAAATTCTTCTCTTTCCCTTGCTTATTTACATGCTCTTCTCTTTTGAGCTTTAATAGCTTCTGTTTGAGAAATGAGCCAAAAAAAAATCAGCAGGACATTGACCTTAGATCTGAGGGTCACCTGGGTTCTGGCTGGGAGCCTGGGCTATTGCTTCTCCCTTGTGTCCCCACAGCTGGTGCTGGGCCCCAGTGGCGTGCTTCAGGGGATCCGCCCCGGGAAGTGCTACGTGGACATGTCGACGGTGGACGCTGACACAGTCACCGAGCTGGCCCAGGTAGCAGCCTCGTTCAGGCTGGCCCTCCAGCGTCCTTTCAGTTGGAGCCCAAGGCCCAGGCTCACCGCACCCCAGTGTGGGCCACATAGTTACTCCAGAGCCACAGCAGAGACTATGGGATTCTAGCTTGTTTTCACTCTCTGCCTTCAAGTCTACAGCTAGTCTGCATGGCTGAGACAGGAGAAGTGCTTCTTAGCTGGGAGAGGCGTCAGGTCCCGTAGCTGCTAACCTCTCAGTTGGAAGCAGTCCAATCTGCCAGCAGGGTCTTTGTGGTTTAAATAGCTTTCTGCAGTTGATACTAGCAGGATATTCCCCCACCCTGAGCCACTGGGCCAAGGTGAGGAGGTGGTGGTGACTTGTGGCCCATGTGTGTTCAAAGAGTGGCTGAAATCAAAGAAGGGCAGTGTCTGTCGTAGAAAGTGTGGTCGGCCAAACCATAGTGTGGTCGTGTTGCTGATATCTTTGTAATGGGAGCCTCTGAGGACCCCCAGCTCCTCGCTGTCTCCTGCGTGGGATTCGGGCATCTGGTGGAGGACAGTCTGCTGGTCCTCCCCCAGCATCAGCCCAGCACCTTGGTACACATGTCCGCTATGGGGCTCAGCGTGGAGGGCCTGATGCTCCAGCCCCTGTGTGCTCCTTGCTTCCTGCCCAAGACCTTCGTGAGAGGCACAGCCTCCAGAAGCTGTGACTTTTCTTTCCAGGTGATTGTGTCCAGGGGGGGCCGCTTTCTGGAAGCCCCGGTCTCAGGGAATCAGCAGCTGTCTAATGATGGGATGTTGGTGATCTTAGCGGCCGGAGACAGGGGCTTGTATGAGGACTGCAGCAGCTGCTTCCAGGCAATGGGGAAGACCTCCTTCTTTCTAGGTAACACGCCTGCCCACCCGTCAGGCCACTGCAGGCCTGGAGGCTGGGTGGGCCACATCCCCTCTAGACCACCCTGAGGACAGCGTCAGTCCCGCACGGCCTCTCTGCCTGGGGCCCCCGTGGGAAGGTTTCTTTGACTTGCACAGTCAGTGCCTGCAAGGAGGAAGAGCCAGAAGGGTCAGAGCCAGTTCTGTCAGGGGCAGGTGAATGGGGCCTCCCCTGGGTGTAGAGGTGGGTCCGAGCAGGGGTGAGGGTGGGCAGAAAGTCCCTCCCCGTGGGATTCCTGGGTGTGACCGCAGTTCTTTGCCCTGGGCAGGTGAGGTTGGCAACGCAGCTAAGATGATGCTGATTGTGAACATGGTCCAGGGGAGCTTCATGGCCACCATTGCAGAGGGGCTCACCCTGGCCCAAGTGACAGGCCAGTCCCAGCAGACACTCTTGGACATCCTCAATCAGGGACAGTTGGCCAGCATCTTCCTGGACCAGAAGTGCCAAAGTAAGTTGCCTTTGACCGCTCTTGCTGCGTTTTAGTTTTGGTTCTAGCTGGGGAGCTGGGTCAAGCAGCCATCACAGAGCAGTGTCTTCTTGGGGAGCTCCTTCTGTGTGAATGACACATCCTCTCCAGTCAGTCTGGCCCCCAGTCAAAGTGAAGTGAAAGTCACTCAGTCGCGTCTGACTCTTTGCGACCTCATGGACTATACAGTCCATGGAATTCTCCAGGCCAGAATACTGGGGTGGGTTGCCTTTCCTTTCTCCAGGGGATCTTCCCAACCCAGGGATCAAACCCAGGTCTCCCTCACCGCAGGCGAATTCTTTACCAGTTGAGCCACAAGGGAAGCCCAAGAATACTGGAGTGGGTAGCCTATCCTTTCTCCAGCGGATCTTCCTGACCCCAAAAATGAACTGGGGTCTCCTGCATTGCAGGCAGATTCTTTACCAGCTGAGCTCTAAGGGAAGCCCCGTAGGATTTGGGGGTGCAGGCTGGGAACTTGTCTCTTGGGTGTCTGAGGAGGAGGAAATGCTAGGTGTTGAGCCCTGACAGTGCTCCAGATGTTTTCTTATTTAGGATCCTTTTAATTCTTCTGGTGGATGCCTTTCCCTCCTCAGATATCCTGCAAGGAAACTTTAAGCCCGATTTCTACCTGAAATACATTCAGAAGGATCTCCGTTTAGCCATTGCGCTAGGTGATGCCGTCAACCATCCGACCCCCATGGCTGCTGCAGCCAATGAGGTAACTGCAGGAGGCTGTGGGTGGGGCCTGCAGAATTCCCTTGTCTCCCTTGCACTGCCCCTCTGCGACTTTGCCTTGGCTTGGCTGTGTCTGACCTCTCCAAGGGGGAGTCTTAGGTTGTTGGTTTTAGGCTTGTGTGTCTCCTCCAGTCCATGCTGACTTCTCTGGGAATTCTTTGACCTGTGGGTTACTTAAAAGTGTGTCAAATATGAGTAAAAATCCTAAAGGATTTCCTAGATATCGAGTGGTTATTGATTTCTAATGTATCTTTGTGGTCAAAAAATACACTCCATATGGCTTTTAACTCTGCATCGATTCAGACTTGTTTTGTGGCCTAGCAGATGGTCTGTCTTGGTGGGTGTGCCATATTCACTTAAGAAGACTGTTTTGCATATATCAGTTAGGTCGAGATAGCTGGTAGTATTTTTTCAGATCATCATTACTGACCTTTTTCTCCAGTTCTTTTAATTGCCAAGAAAGGGATGTTAAAATCTCCAACTATCATTGTGGGATTATTTGTTTCCCCTTTAATTTTGTCCATTTCACTTAGTATCTTTGGAAGTTTTTGTTATTGGGCTCTTAGCCGTTTATGATTGTACTGCCTTCCTGATGAATTTGCCCTTTTGTTATTAAGAAGTGTCCATCTTGATCTTTGTCTTGAAGTCTGTTGTCAGACTTTCATATGGCCACTATAGCCTTCTCAGGATTACAGTTTCCGTGTGTTATATCTTTTATTTCAATCTGATAGAAGTATAACCTTTCAGAACAACAGCTGAGCAATATTTATCTTTGAATTGCAGTAAGAACCACATTTTGTGAGACACATATATAAATCATGTGGATTCATTTTAGAAGTTCTCTCTTCCAAGTGCTATAAGCTGTATACATTTTTATCCAAGTTAAATAGAGGTCTCTAGTGGCTTTTCCTGTAGAGGCAAAGAAATACAGATACACAGTACTGGGGAGCTCCCTGAGGGTCCAGTGGTCAGGACTCTGTGCTCCCACTGGTAGGGGCCTCGGTTTGATCCCTGGTTGGGGGACTAAGGTCCCACAAGCAAGCTGAGCAGTGCAACCAAAAATCAGTAAAAAATACACAGCACCATTCTTCAAACCTGCCTTTTCATAGTTGACTAATCTTCAGTCCTTGAATTCTGTGTCTCTCTCTTCCTTGTCTGTCTGAACATCTGAGTACTTACTTCACTCTTCCAGGCTGCAGTACAATTTCTGGTTCCTCTTGTCTTACCTTCAGGTTCTCTCTTGGCAGTGAAGTTCCTGGCTGTTGTATAGTTTTTCGTTGATGAGTTTGTCTGTAACTGGTTACTTCTGAAGGGTTCTGTGGTATCTTGTGTTGGGAGCACTTCTCTGCCAGGTGGTCTCCACTTGCCCCTCCCTGACTCTACAGGATTCATGGACTTGGAAACAGACATTTTGGTTCATTTCTCAGTGGAGCATGGTGGTTTCTGGCCATTTAGATGTTGTGAGTTTAGGTTTTCCACTGTTTTGGAGTTCAGGATCTTAAGGCTAAGTAGTCCACTACCATATAGACTTTGTCTTGAAGTCTGTTGGTGTGTGGTTGAATTTGGAGCTAGTGTTTTATCATTTGATTGCCATTTGTCCCCCTGGCTTTTGTCTGTCTCTTTCTCCTTTCTTTTGGAACATTTGAATGTTTTTTAGGATCCCATTTTTTATCTATTGGCTTTTTTTATGGCTTTTTTTTTTAACAAGTGCATCATCTTTATTTTGTCTTTCCTCTCGGGATTACTGTATGCATCTTAACTTCACATCCTAGATTGGCCCTCTACGGAAAATGTGTATCCATTTACCACTTCCTCCCTCTCATCCTTGGAAGTGGCTCCTCAGCCTGGACACTGCTGACACTTGCTGTGGGAGCTGTCCAGTGCATTGTAGCATCCCTGTCCTCTACCCGCTGGATGTGACTGCACCCCCTTGGCTGATAGGAGATGTCTCCAGACATTACCAGATGTCGCTCCAGGTGGGGAGCAAAAGGACCCCAGGTTGAGAACCCTTGCTTTAGTGTACAAGTGTCCTATATTTTATGTTTGCTTTTATTTTAAGCCCACCATTGTTGGAGTGTCTCGCTTTAGTAACCATATGAATTCTAAAGATATTCAGAGAAAAGATGTTTCTGTTTCTCTACCATTTCCAGTTCTTTCCTTTCCTTTCTGAAGAATTGAATTTCTCTCGGTATTGTTTTTCGTTCAGCTGGAAGAACTTGCTTTAGCATTTCCTGAACACAGGTCTGCTGGCAACAATTAGTTCTCTTTTATCTGAAAAAGGTCTTTATTTAGCCTTTGTTCTGAGTTCACAGCTATACCTGAGCTGTAATGGACATCAATCATGATGGCTCCAACTGAACTATGTTTAAAAATAGAAAAAAAATACACTTGTGTCCAGCTGCATTTTTTCAACATGACTGGACATGGGCCTGCCCTGATTGAACGATGGCTTTTTTAAGTTTTCTCACACTGTTTCATATTCACCTGGTACCTTTGGAGTGGCTGTTTGTTAATTGCCAAGGACCATTCTAGGCTCTGGGGACATAGTACAGCCCCTTCTCTTCCTTGTAGAGGTTACATTCTAATGGAAGGAGGCACAAGGTAAGCACATAAATGTTTCAACAAGGAAGAATTCCAGAAGGTTAGAATTGTGAATAAAATGGAACAGAGTCAAGGGATGGAGGTGGTCGAGTAAAGTGGCGCAGCTGGTACTTCAGATGGATGACGGGGAAGGCCCTGGAGCTGACGGGGCAGGACAGGGGCAGCAGCCCAGAGAGAATGGGGAAGGCCTCGGAGCGTCTTCAGATGAAGGGATGTGATTGTAACTACTAACCAGTGTTGAGCCCTGAGCACTTTACATCCCTCAGTCCATTTAACCTTCACTGTAACCCTGTTAGCCTCCCCATGAAATCAAGAAGCAGTGCTGGAGGCACAGAGAAACTGAGGTACTTAGTCCAAGGTCAGGCCAGATCTGGGAGATCCAGGAGTCACACCCAGACAGCCTGGGGTCCAGAACCTACCCACCTAACCACACCTAGAACCCCTCTAGGAAGCAGGTCTTCTGTAAGTCAGCTCTGTGGCCAGACTAAACCTGTGTTGTTTTTTTCCAGGTGTACAAAAGAGCCAAGGCACTGGACCAGTCTGACAATGACATGTCTGCCGTGTACCGAGCCTATATACACTAAGTCCTTGACCCCAACCCACCCCTGTCTTCCCTATGACCCCCTCTTCCTCACATGGAGTTGGGGTCCTGGGACTTAACTCTGGACCAGTCCACCTGTCTCCATCTCCTTTTATACAGACTTTGAGACTTGCCATGAGCACAGCACACAGCATCGCTCCTCCCCTGGAGGTCCTGGAGAGAGGAGGGGTGTCAGCAGGAGTGGCCTGTGGGGAGGCTCTTGAGCTGGGCACTGGCCATGGACTAGGTGGCTGTGTGTTCTCACACACACACACCCCACACACAAACACACACACACCACACTGGCTCTTGCCCCAGGATAGAAGCTGCCCAGAAACTGCTGCCTGGCTTTTTTGTTTTCCCTTCTTCCGAGCTGTCTTATCTCCGACCCTTCCAGTTGAGGAACTCAAGTCAGCAGTGAGAACTGGAAGCTTTCCCACTGCTTCCCTCAGAGTGAAGAGGCTGTGGTTCTGTCCACTGTCCCCCACTGGATTCCACGCGGAGAGGAGCTCTAGGCTACGATGAGCCAGCAAGACTCTTAAGCAGAGGGTTGCATGGCCCCTCCAACCTCAGGTGACCCGCTGATGAGGATTGTCACGTTTAAGCTACCAGTGTGCAACCAACTCTCCATAAATGCCTTTGTGAGCTGAAAAGAGATGGACACAGTCAAGCAAAGACAGGCCTCTGGCTTTCCAGGGAAAGCGACAAACAGCCCACCCTAGGCAAACCTCCTGGAAGCCTGCTCTCCTCACTGCTTTTGCGCACCTGTCCCAGATGTCACTGTCACTGTGGAGCCTGGGCTGGGATCCGACTTCCTCACCAGGCTGTTGTAGTATTTGGATTTGCATTCCAGCCCTTGGGAAGGGGTCCTGAGGGCAACCACTGAGGAGTGAATGGGGGAAGGGGCTTCCTTCCTGTTTCCATTATGCCACAGACCCTCCACCTGGTTCTGAAGAGCCACTCTGACCCAGGTCCCCTCACAGCAGTCCCCCCTTTTCCAGCCTGTCCCTGCACAAGTCCTCTGTGTGCCCACCTCTCTCCATTTGCCTCCCTTCCCCCTTTCCTCCCATGGAGACAGTATTTCATTCTGTCTGTTCCTCCGTTGGTCCATACCCAGCCTGACCAATGACGACCATTTCTTAGGCTCTGCTCTTGAAACAGAAATGAGTGTCTTCACTTAAGCCAGCAGCTTGGTCTTCGGTGCTTTCAGGGCCCTGGGGTCTGTCAGGAGAGAAGAGGAGGTCTAGGCTTGACATTACCAGAGCTCACTGACCCTCAGAAGTGAATCTGAGCATTTCTCCTTGGATAGGGGACCAGAGGGGCTTGGAACGTGGCATGAGAACAAGGAGAAGTCACCCAAAGGATGTCAGTGTTCTCTCCCCCTGCGTGGGTTGGATTCTCCAAAGTCAGGCTGTGCGGAAGTTCAGCATTTGTAGTGGATATATAGTGATAAACACAATTTGAGGTGGCCACGCTGGTGTGTGCCCCTCCCCCTCGCAGCTTTGGCCCTTTTCCACTGATCAGAACCCAGGATAGGGGATCTCAGAAAACATGGGGGTGGGGAGGGCAGGGGAGATGCCTGTGGTTTTTGACACAGTTGTTAATTTCACTGGGATTTTGAATTCTGTATGAACACAAAGCCTGTTCTAATCCTAGCGGGACACGGGGGTGGGGGTGGGGGAAGATGCTGTAATGAAACTGGTTAGTCAATGTTGTCTTAATATTGTTGACAATTCTGTAAAGTTCCTTTTTATGAATATTTCTGTTTAAGCTATTTCACCTTTGTTTTGAGATCCTTCTCTCTTAAAAGGAGAAAATGTGACACTTGTGAAAAGCTTGTAAGAAAGCCCCTCCTCCACCACTCCCTTTTTTTTTTTCGTTTAAACCTTTAAATGACAAATCTAGGTAATTAAGGTTGTGAATTTTTATTTTTGCTTTGTTTTTAATGAACATTTGTCTTTCAGAATAGGATTGTGTGATAATGTTTAAATGGCAAAAACATGATTTTGTGCAATTAACAAAAAGCTACTGCAAGCAAAATAAAAACGTTTCTTGGTAACACAACTGTGACCTTGGTGGGGTGGTCTGCGCCCTGACACCGAGCACCACGCGGGAGAGGAGGGGGTTGTCCCTCCGGGACCAACGGAGCTAGGAGACGAGACCGGGGTAGAACAGGCTACCCAGGCGGCCAGTCGCCGGGTGCGGCGAGAGCTAGCCATACCGTCGGCCAATCGCCGAGCGTGCCCAGTACAGGGCGTCCTATCAGAGCCGAGGAGGGGCGGGACGAGCGAGCGCCGCGCCCAGGCTGGTGAACGGCTGCGGATGCTGCAGCCAGAGCTCGCGGCGCCGCGGTGTTCGGGGCGAGCCGGCGGGGGCAGGTCCGCGGCGCTCGCGGCGTTGCGAGCTGGAGGCGTGGCGGGTGCCCGCGCAGCCAATCGGCGGCGAGGGTGGGCCCGGGCGCCACCAGCTGACCGCGCACCCGCGACGGTCGCTGGGCAGCGAGCGGCGGCGATGGCGACCGTGATGGCAGCGACGGCGGCGGAGCGGGCGGTGCTGGTGAGGCGCGCGGGCCGGGCCGGGCCGGGCCGGGAGGGAGGCGGTCGTGGGCCGCGGCGGCTGACAGCGGGCCTATCCCCTCAGGAGGAGGAGTTTCGCTGGCTGTTACACGACGAGGTGCATGCCGTGCTGAGGCAACTGCAGGACATCCTCAAGGTAACCTCGAAGACCTGTGCGGGCGCCCACCCTCCCCCAGCGCGGCTACCTCCTCGGCCTCCTGAGGCTGCTGCGTACCCGACGTGCGGTGTTCAGACCAGGCCCTGCCCTCAGGCCCCGGACTCAGTCCTAGGACTTAAAAAGCGTCTACCCCGGGGCGCCAGCAGATAATTACCCAGTTCCACAAGCCGTCCTGCCAGGGCTGCGGACCTGGATTGAGCCCCGGAGTCGGGGAAGCTACTCTTTGAAATTGACGTTTAACTTCCTATCTGAAGGACCCAGCATTTTGACCTCAGCCAAGTCCTCGATCTCTTTGGGCCTCCCCTTTGCAAAAGGGAGATAGCAGTACCGCCCTCAGGGCTGTTGTGAAGATTAAAAAAAATAGCCAATGGAAATACAAAAAAATGTCCAGGCGGTGCCTGATAAGGCCAGAATTACCGGTTGCCATGACTACTGTCTTGCCAGACTTTGCTCCCCACTTCCAAGCTCGTCAACCAAACGGGGAGGGTGTCTCTGGGTCCTCTATCCTGTATGGGACACACGGTAGACCCCCAGAGAATGTAGAAGGAGCAGGTATGGGTTCAGGTAGGAACTGAAACTGGCCGTGGGGGAGGGGCCCTGGGAGCGGAGCTTATGGAGCAAAGGCTGGGCTGGAGTCGGTGAACTTTATTTACCCCACTCCCCTTTGCCCCCCAGGAGGCCTCGCTCCGCTTCACTCTGCCAGGCTCAGGCACCGAGGGGCCCACGAAGCAGGAGAACTTCGTCTTGGGCAGCTGTGGGTGAGCCTGGGCTGGGTGGAAACCGGGGTGGGGTTGAGGGGTGGACTTCTGGGAGGAGGGACCCTTAGGGATACCTTCTAGGACTGGTGGTGTGGCCACGGCCCAGCCCTGCAGACTGATTCCAGCTCCAGCGTCCAGAGGGTGTGCAGTGGGACAGGCTGGACTATCCTGTGAGAGCCCACTGAGAGGCTGGGGTGGTGGGGCAGCTGCAGGTGCTGCTCTGACCCCCACGTGTTGTAGCACAGACCAGGTGAAGGGCGTGCTGACTCTGCAGGGAGATGCGCTGAGCCAGGCGGTGAGTCCCCCGGCCCCTGGCCCCTTCCCATGCCACCAGAGCAGCCAGTGGGCAAGAGTCGGGGGGTGGGGGGAGGCCTCCTGCTTTAGCTCAGCTCTGCCACCCACTAGCTGTGTGACTCTGGGCAGGATCCTTGACCTTTCTGGGCCTCGGTTTCCTTGTTTGAAAATGACAACAACCCCCGTAACCTGCTTCTGAGATTGATGTGTTACTCCATTGAGAGGTGGGTGGTGGGTGGTGCTTTGCACACGGCACTACCTATAGCCTGGCCCCGGGGTTAGGCTGGCCCCAGACCAACATCTTAACTCTCTCTGCACTTGATCCTGTAGCCGGTGCCAAGGCCTGGGGGAAGGTCCTCCTCCTCCTCGGGTGGGCATTACATCCCTTGGCACCTGCAAATGTTCTCCATCTGCCCACAACCACTCACCTCCTCCCTCCCAGCAGAAGCCACCTTTCCCTTTCATTTCTTTGTGGTTCCTCTTGGCCTGAGTTCCTGTTTCCTGTTCCCTGTTTGCCCCAGCCCAAATGGCCATGTTCTTCCCCCTCTCCCACATGGAGTGGCTCGGGCCCGAGCCAACACACACACAGTTTCTGCCCCCTGGCTCAAGGGCTCAGAGTGGCCAGCGGCAGGAGGACATCCTTCTGCCCGGCTTAGCCCACCCTTGCCTGGCAGGACGTGAACCTGAAGATGCCCAGGAACAACCAGCTGCTGCACTTTGCCTTCCGGGAGGACAAGCAATGGAAACTGCAGCAGGTAACTGGGCCCTTCCCTGGCTGGGGCCCAAGGCACAAGGGCAGGTAGGAATAGGCCCTTGCAGCGCTGAGGCCTCCAGGGCTGGCCGCTGCGGGGCCTTGTGGCTGCAGCAGGCTTACAAAGATGTTTCCTAGCAGTGCAGCTGGGGTGGGCAGTGCCTGGTCTCCTAGCCTGTCCTGTAATTGGGTCTGGCTTCTGCCACCTCCCTCTCCCCTCTCACTGGCCACCAGCTGTCTCCACTTCACGGCCTTTGCTTGGGCTTGTCCCTCTGCCTGGAGTCCACTCCCCCAACTTTTGCCACTGCACAGGCTTCAGCTAAAGAGTTGCCTTCCCTCGCCGCCGCCCGCCCCCCAATCACCTTGTTTCCTTGTGAAAGCTGAGCAGTCTATTATCTTGTGCCTTTCCTCTGTTACCCTCTGTCCTCCTTTGGAAAGTGAGCTGCAAGGGACCGGGGACTGAGGCCGCCTCACTGCACCAGCCAGGCCCGGCAGGCGGCACCCACCCCAGCCCTTCTAGGAAGATAGGCCCCCTCAGGGTAGGGATCCTAGGTTGGGCCCCCAGAGACCATGGGTGTTCTGAGGCTGGCACCTTTCCCTGCCGAGGCCAAGCCCACTGACCGCTCAGTGGGCCCTGCTTTTAGATCCAAGATGCCAGGAACCACGTGAGCCAAGCCATTTACCTCCTCGCCAACCGAGATGAGAGCTACCAGTTCAGGACGGGAGCAGAGGTCCTCAAGGTGAGCCACCTCATGAGTGGGAGAGCCCGGTTCCCTGACCACCGATTGGTCCCCTGGGAAGCTCTGCCCCCACCCTCAGGTGAAGCTGAGCGTCAACCCTTCACCTCTCGGTGTACACCATGTCCTTCCAGCCAGTTGAATGGCTCACGGCCCAGGCCCCAGAAACAGATGTGGGTTCTGATCCCAGGGCCTGCACTATGAGCCAGGCCACCTCAAATCCCTTACTTAGCCATTCTGTGCCTCAGTACCCTCACCTGATAAAAGGAGGGGACAAGCTGTCATGCCTGCCATCATGACAACGCGGGTGACGTTGCTTCTAGTAAGCACCCAGTAGATGGGAGCTGCAGGTATTACTGTCAGGAACAGAAAAGCTTCTGTAATTAACAAAGTGAGTCCACGTGGTGTGAAGGGACAAGATGAGCTCAGGTTCCCTGAGTTCACGCTTTAGCCCTGCCTCCAACTTGCTGTGTGTCCTCGGGTGGTTTGCATGCCATCTCTGGGCCTGATATGAAAACTCGAAACCAGATGGACCAAAGTCCCTTTCAGAACTGTGAGTGTCCTTTGGGGTGTAATGTGCAGCCCAGTAATTCTGCCTTTCCCAGGAGCCAGGTGACCCCAGCAGCAGCTGGGTGAAGAGCTGGAAGCAGTGGGCACTGGGTCTCTGAGAGCTTTGCTCCCACACAGAGGGAGGAGATGAGTCTCCAGAGGTTCCACCATTCCCCAGCCGTGCGGCCTTGGACCTATGGAGCTTCAGTTTCCTTCTTCACCTGTGAAAACAGGGCTCCTGTCCACCTTAAGGCCTCAGCTCACCCATCCCAGTGCCTCCTCAAGGAAGCCCTCCCTGACTCCTTACACCCAAACTGAGTTAGGGTCCCTCCTTGTAAGCTCCTTCACTGCCTGAACCCTCATCCTCAAAGCCCTTGGCCCCCTGGGACTGACTTCCGGGCTCCTCCACCCCAATTGGACCAGGACCCCGGGTCCCAGACAATAGAACCTTCCGGGTGGGTGGTCAGCAGCACAGATGTCCTGCCCCCACCCCCAGCTGGAGTCCGAAAAACCGCATCTTTAGCAAGCCCCCTGCTGCAGAGGTTCAGGGCCTGAGTCTGTGAGCCCCAGGGAAGGAATTGGGAGCTCCCGTAACTTGGTTCCTCCTGATGGGGCTGCCCTGGCAGCCACTGTGACCAGCTCTCCTCCCCCAGCTGATGGACGCCGTGATGCTGCAGCTGACCAGAGCCCGCAACCGGCTCACCACTCCCGCCACCCTCACTCTGCCGGAGATTGCTGCCAGCGGCCTCACGGTCAGTGCCTCAGGCCTACCCCTGCTCCAGGAGAGGCGGGAGGGACACAGGGGTGCCAGGGCGTCCTGCAGGCCCCAGATTGTTGACAGAGTTCTCTGTGCGGTTTTCTTGGATTGGGTCTTTGGCTTCCATTCTGAATCCCCAAAATATATCTCCCCCCACCCCTCAGACGGGTCACTGGTGTCCAAGCCCAGTGGTGCAGTAAGTTACCCGGAGCACCTGGCAAGAATCAGAAGGCCCCAGTCCACGGGCTGGGGACTGGGATTCCCCCCATAATGGTTGGAGGGGCGGGGGTGGGACATGCCTGCTGGCCCTCATCCCCCCTGGATGCCCGGCCCTCCCCCAACAGCGGATGTTCGCCCCCACCCTGCCTTCTGACCTCCTGGTCAACGTCTACATCAACCTCAACAAGCTCTGCCTCACCGTGTACCAGCTGCACACCCTGCAGCCCAATTCCACCAAGGTGAGCCCCCACCCAGCCTGCCCTCGCCCGCCCTGTGGTCCCAGGCCTGACCCCACCTGATGCTTTCTTGTTTAGAACTTCCGCCCAGCCGGAGGCGCCGTACTGCACAGCCCCGGGGCCATGTTGTAAGTATGCTACCTGAGAGGGGTCTCAGGAGCGCCCCCGCCCCTCCTAGGGTGGGGCCCTGGCCCTCTGGGCCGCCCTCAGGGCCCCTCTCGTCTCCCCTCAGCGAGTGGGGCACGCAGCGCCTGGAGGTGAGCCACGTGCACAAGGTGGAGTCAGTGATCCCCTGGCTCAACGACGCCCTGGTCTTCTTCACTGTCTCCCTGCAGCTCTGCCAGCAGCTCAAGGATAAGGTGGGGACACGGGGTCAGGGCCGGGCTGGACCTCACCCCGAGGAGGCCAGCCAGTCCACGGGCCATTCAGCCCCTTTTGGGGTGGGGGCGGGGATGCCAAGGGCTCCTTGTGTGTCTCCAAAGCACCCCCTGATCTTAAGATCTGTTACACTCTCTGTGCACACCAGTCAGGGGTGGGCCATGATGTCACTCAGTAGCACTGTCTTCCGGCTGCTTGGCCCTTGGGTGACAGGCTGCAGCAGGGCAGATCCCCGGCCCGACCCCTCATCACGTCCTCCGTCTCCCTCCTCCCCAGATCTCTGTGTTCTCCAGCTACTGGAGCTGCAGGCCTTTCTGAACAGAGCGCCCAAGAGCCTGTCCCCTGGGAGTTGAGCCCAGGACGTCCATCCTCCCTACACACACCCCCACCCGAGCGCCGGCCAGGGCCGGGTACTGCAGGCTATTTATTTCCCCCTTCACACGACCCTGCCTGTCACCCCTGCACAGACAGGATGGAACACGATCCGCTGGGAGGAAGGGACGCCGATGGGCTTTTTGTTTTGGATGGGGGAGGTGAGGAGGCACAAAGTGGCCTCCAGTCCACACCCTGGCCTCCCGACAGGGCAAAAGCCTCTGGACTTGGGCTGGAGCCAGGCTCTCCTTCCTTCCCCCTTCACCTTCTGCCTGGCCCCACCCCTAGGAGGGCGAGGGGCAGCCACACACCCCCTCACGCTTGAGCCTGAGGGGTGGGCTGGGAGAGAATAAGGACAGAAGCCCCCCACCACAAGCTATAGTGTCCTTGACTGCATTCACTCAGCAGCCCTGGTGGGGTGTCCAAGAAATAAAGATTGTCCGACTTTGCCTGGAGCCCTTCTGTCTGTCTGTCTGGGTGGGGACCTGGCCAAGGGCCCCTGATAGTGAGCCAGGCCGAGTACCCAGAGACTTGGCCTCCCAGGTACTGAGGGGCTGAGTGGGCTGGTGAACAGACAGTGGCTGGGTGGCTACAGCATGTCACCTAAGGTCTCCTGGTAACAGCCATGCCAGCTGAAGGCTGGGGAACCCAGTAGGCTCTCGGTGAAGCCGTAAGGACCCGCACTGCCCACCCTGATGGGACGAGCTCTAGACTCAGGCTTTGGCTGAACAAGGTTTTGTTATTACTCTCCAGCAGGGCAAAGACAGGGAGGCAGGGACTGTCCGCATTAAGGGTCCAGGCGAAGTTATCAAATCCCTGGGGTAGGGGTGGATTCCTGCAAGAGAGGCACAGTCGGGCCAGTGACTTCACTCCTTGGCCCCCTGCCCAACCTACTGCAGCTCCTCGCTGTCCCAGTGCCCGCCCGGCCCTGGTGCTCGGAACTCACCTTCTGGGACCCGAAGGAGCAGCTTTGTCAGCAGGGTGTGCAGGGAATACAGCTGCCACAGCCGGGAATACAACTGCCACAGCAGGGAATACAACTGCCACAGCAGGGAATACAGCTGCCACAGCCAGGAATACAGCTGCCACAGCTGGGAATACAGCCGCCACAGCCGGGAATACAGCTGCCACAGCCGGGAATACAGCCGCCACAGCCGGGAATACAGCCGCCACAGCTGGAGTTGATGACAAACAGCAGCAGGAGCAACACGACCACTGTGGGCAGGACGGGGGTCCAGATAAGGCCCTGGGCCTGGGAGGCTGATGGGGGCCGGGGCTGAGCGGCACTCACCGAGGCCGAAGACAAAGGCGATGGTCCACTTGGAGTGGAAGAGCAGGATCGTCCACTCCATCTCAGCTGGGAGGTCCTGGCTGCCACCTGCTCCAGCCACCCCCAACAGAGGGCCCCTCAGAATCTTGGCTTCACTGGGGCTGCTGCAGGCCAGCCCTTGCACTGTCCTCCCACACCACCCCCTGGAGTCTGACCCCTACCCTGCTTCTCTCCTGCACCTCCCCTGACCCTGGCCTAGGCAACCCCCTTCCCACCCGCCCCCCAAAGCAGCCCCATCCCCGGACCCCCACCTACCTTGGAACTGCCCCAGGCGGCTCCTAGGTCCAGGGAGCACAGATTGCCTCCAGCTTCCAGGTCCACAGGACCTGAGGCCTTAGCAACCTGCCCCGCCTCCCACCACTCCCCCAGCACAACCCCACCCCCCAGGAGCTCAAGAGAGGGCGGGCCCTGTGCCCCACAGCTGTGCTTTCTGCCTCTGAACCTCCGCAAGTGCTGCGGGAGCAGGCAAGAGGCCACAGGCCTGGTGGCCTTTTTACTCTGGGTCACTTTTTCTCAAAAGACCAGAGTAGCAACCTGGGACAGCCTGGCCCTCAGCCTCTGTTGGCTTCACAGGTGAAAAAAAGACAGAAGAAGACGGTGGTGGGTTGGAGGGATCAGTTCAGGTCAGTAGCTCAGTCGTGTCCAACTCTGCGACCCCACGGACTGCAGCACATCAGGCCTCCCTGTCCATCACCAACTCCCGGAGTTTATCCAAACTCGTGTCCATTGCGTCGGTGATACCATCCAACCATCTCATCCTCTGTCATCCCCTTCTCCTCCTGCCCTCAATCTTTGCCAGCATCAGGGTCTTTTTCAATGAGTCAGTTCTTTGCATCAGGTGGCCAAAGTATTGGAGTTTCACCTTCAACATCAGTCCTTCCAGTGAACACCCAGGACTGATCTTTAGGATGGACTCTGGATCTCTTTGCAAGTCCCAGGGACTCTCAAGAGTCTTCTCCAACACCACAGTTCAAAAGCATCAATTCTTCGGCGCTCAGCTTTCTTTACAGTCCAACTCACATCCATACATGACTACTGGAAAAACCATAGCCTTGACTAGATGGACCTTTGTTGGCAAAGTAATGTCTCTGCTTTTTAACATGCTGTCTAGGTTGGTCATAACTTTCCTTCTAAGGAGTAAGCGTCTTTTAATTTCATGGGTTAGAGGGATGCTGCTGCTGCTAAGTCACTTCAGTCGTGTCTGACTCTTAGCGACCCCATGGACTGCAGCCTACCAGGCTCCTCCATCCATGGGATTTTCCAGGCAAGAGTACTGGAGTGGGGTGCCATTGCCTTTTCCGGTTAGAGGGATAGAGGGAGGTAAAATTGGAGACAAGGAGGTGAGGGGAGGGAGAAGCAGTTAACCTGTCCACCACCCGTGCCTGGGCAGCCGTCTTGTGCCTGGTGGCACAGCTGTAGCCTCCAGGGTTCTCGCTGTTCTGACCCTCACAATGACCCCGCAAGATGATAGTTAAGGTCACTTGCATGAGCTCTCTCCCCAGAAACTGGGGCCTGGGGGCCCCTGACACAGCAGCTGGAGGCAGCTCTCACCGGCCCCCTGTCCCCATAGCAGGGGCCAGGCCATGTCAGCACTTGGGACTGGCTGTAAACCAGGTGGACACATCTGCGTGTCCCTTGAGCTTACAGTCTTGCTGGGAAAACATGTTGGCTAGCATTAGGCTCTGCCTGACCCTACATGGGTTCACCTTTGTTTACTGCACTTTCACAGATGGTGTGTTTTTTTGACAGATTGAAGGTTTGTGCCAGCTTGAGTTGAGTGAGTCTTGTTGGTAGCATTTTTCCAGCAGCATTTGGAAACTTTTTCATCATTACTATATTTGTTAGGGCACTCTGTGATTAGTGGTCTTTGATGTTGTTTTGGCATTTTTCAGCAAAGTATTTTTTAGTTAAAATTTGTACATTTAGACACAATGCTGTTGCACACTTAATAGACTACAGTATAGTGCAAACAGCTTTTATGTGCCCTGGGAAACCAAAAAATCCATGAGAATCATTTTATTGTAGTATTTGCTTTATTGTGAGATTCCCGCTCCAGAATTCTTGCCTGGAGAATCCCATGGACAGAGGAGTCTGGCAGGCTACAATCCATGGGGCTGCAAAAAGTCGGACATGACTGAGAGACTAACACTTGCTTTATCGTAGTGGTCTTGAACTGAGAAGAATGGCTGTACGTACATTACCCAGTTGATTCCTCACGGCAGTCCTCAAGCAGGTATATTTGCTAGTCCCATTTTACAGATGTGTACACTGAGGTCTTGAGGAGTTCACCAGCTAGTTCAGGTCATACATGTAATGTGTTCATTTCCTGTTGTTGCTGTGACATACTACTGTATACCAACTTAGTGACATATTGCCAGTGTATCATCTTACAGTTCTGGAGGTCAAGGTCTAAAATGACTGAGTAGGACGGCTTTCCTCCTGTAGATCCCCCAGGGGAGAATCCATTCCTCGGCTTTTCTAGAGGCCTCGCACCCCTGTTCCTTGGTTCATACCCCATCCCCATCCTCACACCTCTGGCTCTGCCCTTCCTGCCTCCCTCTCATAAGCATCCCTGTGATTGGTTCATAGGATCATCTCCCCATCAAAATCCTTAGTCACATCTGCAAAGTCCCTTTTGCCACGTAAGGTAACATATTCAGGAGTTCAGATGAGAATGTCTTTGGGCACCATGATTCTTCTGATCACACCCAGCGAGCAGGGAACTCAGAACCCAGACCCAGGCATTCAAACCTCAAACCCCGGAGCCCTTGACCACTGTAACAAAGTCTCCTGTGCTGGGATCCTTGTCTTAAACCCTCCATACCCCGCCCCCAGCCCCGCCCATCCCATTCTGAAATCTCAGATTGGTGTTGCCCAGGAGCGGTAGCTTTGAAATGACTATTCTAGTGCAAAACGGAAGGGATGCAGCCACTGTAGAAACCAGTTTCTGGCAGTTCCTTGAAAAGTTACGCATGGAGTTGTCAGGACCTGACAGTTCCACTCCACTCCATGTCCACACAGGAACTTGTATGCAAATGTTCACAGCATCATTTTTCACAGTAGCCCAAAAGTGGAAATACCCCCAAAATATCTGTTAACTGATGAATGAATAAACACAACGTGGTCACTCCACGGGCTTCCCATGGAGTGGGAAGGTGGCTCATTGGGTAAAGAATCCGCCTGCAATGCAGGAAATGCAGGCAGACTCGAGTTTGATCCCTGGGTCAGGAAAATCCCCTGGAGGAGGGCATTGCAACTCACTCCAGTATTATTACCCGGAGAATCCCATGGACAGAGGAGCCTGGCGGGCTGCAGTCCATAGGGTCGCAAAGAGTTGGACACGACTGAAGCGACTGAACATGCAGCCAGGGTCTCTCCATGTAATTTAATATTATTCGGCCCTGCAAAGGAATGAGGCATCAACCAACACACACTACAAAGTGGAGGAACATTGGAAAGACGGGTGAAAGAAGCCAGACAGAAAAGGCCATGATTACGTTTATAGGAAATGTCCAGAGGAAGGGAATCCATAGAGACAGAAAGTACTGTTTGCCAAGGTCTAGGGCAGGGGTTGGGAAGGGGTTGCTTAGTGGTGATGGAATTCCCTTTTGGGGTGGTGAACATGTCATGGAGTTGGATAGGGGTGGTAGCTCTGCAGCATTGTGAATGCGGCAAAGCACAGATCTGTGCATGTTAAAATGGCTAGCGGTTAATTTTATGTTCTGTGGATTTTACCTCAATTGAAAAAAAAAAGCAAGGAGGGGAGGTTAACAACTGTGGTCCCTGCCCACCCCTCGGCCTGACCAGTTAGGCAGGGGCCACTGTCTTCTCCTCTCCCTGCTGACTCTCAGTCTTCCTGTCTAGACCTCCAGGTGCTTCATTTGTTTATTTTCATTAAAGAAAATCTGAGGTACTCTTGAGTCATCAAAAGACAAAAAATTACCGGTACAACCCCCACCCCCCAGCAAGATCCAAGGAGAGCGATGATGGGGGACAGGCCACAGCAGGACACGTTTCTAACCGGTCAGACCCCGGACTGGGGTCCTGTTCCCAGCCCTAACACCCACCTGTGTGTGACCGGAGGCCCAGCCCCAACCCCTCTCTGCCTCAGTTTCCTCATCTTAAATGGGTGAGTGGAGATCTCCCCCCTCGGGCCTCTGTGAGGGTTGAATGCAGTAATTGATACAAATGTTCCCTTGGCACAATGACCGCAGTAGAAAACGCGCACTAAATGGCCACGTGTCACTCACCCCACCTGTGCGTGCGATCCCCTCCAGTCTTGGTTCTTTGGATACGCTGGGCTCACCTGCCCTCTGCCGTCTGCTCTGATCACTTTGCCCTCAGCTTTTCCCAGTCCCTGTGGGGCTTCCCTGGTGGCCCAGATGGTAAAGAATCTGCCTGCAATGCAATGTTCGATCCCTGAGTGGGGAAGACCCCTTGGAGAAGGGAATGTCTACCCATTCCAGTATTCTTACCTGGAGAATCCCATGGATAGAGGCACCTGGCGGGCTGCAGTCCACGGGGTCGCAGAGAGACAGACACGACTGAACGACTAACATTTTTTCCCCAGTCCACAAGGCCCAGTGCCTTGAATGGTCCCTGTGGGCGTCTTCCCACCAGAATCCCACATCACTCACATGTGACACTGCCACAGAAAGTGTTTTCTGGGCAGAGGCGCTGATTTGCTTATTCCCAGAGGCAGATCCTTCTCCCGTGCCAGGTGGGTCCCCATGTCAGTGGTGCTGTTGGGTCGTCCTCACAGATCATTCTTCTCTGCGTGGAGGAGGAGGCCAGGCTCGCCGAGTCCCTCTAGCTGTGGCGTCAGTTGTAGCTTGAGGGAGTTCTCCAAGGGGAGCAGCATCGTGTTCTGGGCAGGCTCTGTCCCAGGCTCCAACAAGCCCCACTCCTGTCCTCCAGGCCCTGAAGGTGACATTTAAGCCTCTGTCTTCAGATGTGTGGATGGTAGGGGAGCAGAAGACAAGGCAGGCAGGCAGGGACAGAGGTTGCTGGGGCTCAGGACAGAGGAGGCGAGTGGGTCGGGCAGAGGGGCTGAGTCTCAGTGAGAAGAATGGGCACGACAAGCCACCACATGCTCCTGGAAATGGTCTGACTGGCATGCATCCACGCCTGACCCTCTGCTGTGGCTGCTGTTGCACCGCAACAGTGGAGTCGAAGAGCAGTTGCAACAGAGATCTTATGATGGGCAGAACTTAAAATCTATACTATCTGGCTTTTTACAGAAAACATTTGCATACATCTGAGACAGAAGATTGCTTGTGGCTTAGAAACTCAGGTGCCAGGAAACAGGCAAGAAAGAACTTAGTGAAGCAGACTTATTATGAGAAGGATCTTATTGGGGAGGCGTTAGGGAGAGGTGAGGACTCTGGCAAACTGGAGAGCATGTAGCCCATCTGAAGAGGGTGGCGAGGGACTTCCCTGGAGGTCCGGTGGTTAGGACTCAGCACTTTCATTGCCAGGACCTGGATTCAATCCCCGGTCATGGAACTAAGATCCTGCAAGCCATGCAGCATGGCCAAAAAACAAATAAGTAAATAAAATAATAAAGAGGGCAGCTTGAGTCAGCTGTGGGCTGGACCCAGAGTTGCCAGGGATGATAAATCTCTTTGCTGTTCAGTCGCTAAGTCATATCCGAATCTTTGTGACCCCATGGACTGCAGCACACCAGGCTTCCCTGTCCTTCATCCCCCGGAGCTTGCTCAAACTCATGTCTATTGAGTTGGTGATGTGTCTGTCGGTCGGTGAGATATACCAGAAATCTAGACATCGATGTGAACAAGAAAAGAGACTGTAGAGGTGAGCATGTGGACACAGCTCCCAGTTCTGCCACTTCCTCACTGTGTGACCTTGAACTGCTCTCTGGACCCTTATGTAAGCTGGGGCTTCCCAGGTGGCACTACTGGTAAAGAACTGCCTGCCTGCCAATGCAGGAGACAGAAGAGATGAGTGCGTTCAGTCCCTGGTTCGGCAAGACCCCCCCGCCCCCGGAGGAGGACAGGGCAACCCACTCCAGTGTTCTTGCCTGGAGAATCCCATGGACAGAGGAGCGATGGGCTACAGTCCTTAGGGTCGCCAAGTCAGACACAACTGAAGCGACTTAACACACTCAGGTCTAGTAACAACACTTACTCCCATGAAGACCATTGACAGGTTAACATCCTAAGGCTCCTAGAACAGTTGTTAACACAGACACAACACAGAGCGTGTTGACAGAATGACACCAGCAATGGACGAGCCAAAGAAAACACACACCCAGGTGTGCTTTCCGCTGTCTTTTCTGGTCACGGGTTTCCTTCCCTGACAGAGTGGTTTAAGGGCATGGAAGCCAGAGGAACCCTGGGCAGTCCCGCTGTGCCTCTTACCAGTGACCTTGAGCAAGGGAGTTGCCCCGGGGCCCTGGCTTCCTGTCTATAGAACGAGGCTGGTGTCATTGTGAGGGTTACAGGGTACTGGCCCGAAAGGGCCTGGAGGCGTGGCTTACCTGTCCCTGTCCCCGGCCCCCTGCTGCAGCGGAGCCCTGGGTGGGGGGGTGGGGTGGGGTTCAGGGGAAGCAGGTGGAGCTCAGATTCTTCAGTTAACTGTCACCTGTCCCCTCCCCCTCACCACACACACCAGGGTCTGCCAGGACAGGGCAGTCCCCCAAGGCTTCCACAGGGACCCAAGGCCACCAGGTGCCACACAAGGCTGCCTCTCTCCATCTGTGTCCCCACCATGGGTCCAGCCCCTGGCTTTTGCCAGACGGGCCACACAGCTGCGGGAGCCTGCCTGGGCCGAGGGTGGGGGAGGGACAGATTCCTGGGGCTGGTGCATCTCAGAAAAGGGGTTCAGTCTCCCTTGAGAGGCAATGCCCCCAGGCGCCCCGTGCCAAGCTCCATGGGCCATGGGGACTTAGCGGGATACATAGGTCAGGGGATGTGAAGCATGGGAATGTCTGGGAGCAGGTCTCAGGAGTCAGGGTTCAGAGATGAGAATTCAGATGGTCCCCCTCTGGAGCCCCAGCGACCCCCTTCTTCCCACCCTGACCCAGATGACAGGCATCGTTGTTCCTTGGCCCCATGGACCCCTTGAGGCACTCCCCCTCACCCAGTTCATCACGGGCCTCCAGCCCAAGGACCCTCTCCTGCGAGAGGCTTGGTTATGTGGGCATCGAGGCTGTGCTGGACCAACTCAAGATCAAGGCCATGAAGATGGGGTTTGAGTTCAACATCATGGTGGTGGGTGAGTGAGGGGTCGGGGCTCACAGGAGGACTGAGCCACGGACACCACCCTGTGGGCCTGGACGTGTCACCTCTCGGAGCCTCAGTCTCCCCATCTGTAAAGTGGTCCTGACAGTTGTACCTCAAAGGGGTGTGGTAGGTAGAGAAGTAGGAAATGCTGAGTCATGAAAAGACAAAAATCACCCAAGAAGCCCTGACTAAACCCAATCAGAACATGAAAAGATCAGAACATGAAAAGAGGAGGCTGTGTGGCAGGAAGTGGGGACACCCAGACTTAGATGCTGGTCCCAGGATTTAATGCCCACCAGTGTGTGACCTGGGCCCCTGACCCCTCGCTGCCTCAGTTTCCTCATGGGGTTTAGCATAGTGCCTGCCATCTAGGAGGCTCCCCATGGGTCACCTGACCTGGAATTGCATTTTTATACATGCAAAATTTGGTCGGTCAAAAGCTACACTTCTCTGACTTCCCTGGTGGCCCAGTGGTTAAGACTCCAAGCTCCCAATGCAAGGGGCCCACATTCCATTCCTGGTTGGGGAACTAAGATCCCAGTTGCCACACAGTGCAGCCAAAAAAGTAAATCAATATTTAAAAAAAAAAAAGACATCAGTTAAAAAAAGAAAACTACACTTCTCACAAAATAAACTGGATGCAATGGAACACGAAATGTCAGATATATAGCACCAACTAAGCGTATTATTCTAAGGAGGGGGCACCCAATAGAAATGTCATGAGAGTCACATCCATAATTTTAAATTTCCTAGTAGCTTCCTTTAAAAAAAGAGAAACGAGAGAGATTGATTTTAATCATCTTTTTTACTTAACCCAATACGTTCCAAAAATACTATCATCTTGACATATAATACATAGAAAACATTATCCACGAGATTGTTTGCATTCTTGTTATCATATCAAGTTTGCAAAATATGGTTTATTCCTGTACACTGACAGTGCATCTTGGTACAGATTGGCGCGTGACCGTATTTCCGGTAACAATAGCCAAGGGTGGCTCCCACTCTGAATATCGAAGCCCAAAGGGCAATTTCAGCTGTAGATACAAACGTGCATCCTGCCCTGTGATGTAGGATGTTTCCTACTGCGGGACAAGGTCCGTGGAATTGAGAAGCCAGCACAGCAGGGAGAATGGACCATCTACAAGTACAGACAGCACGGAGATTGTCGTTTTTCAGTCACTCAGTCATGTTGGACTCTTTGCGACCCCATGGACTGCAGGACGCCTCGCTTCCCTGTCCTTCACTACCTCCCAGAGTTTGCTCACACTCGTGTCCATTGAGTCGGTGCTGCCATCCAACCATGTCATCCTCTGTCATTCCCTTCTCCTCCTGCCCTCAATCTTTCCCAGCATCAGGGTCTTTTCCAACAAGCTGGCTCTTTGCATCAGGTGGCCAAAGTATTGGAGCTTCAGCATCAGTCCTTCCAATGAATAGTCAGGGAATATTCAGCATGAGGGAATCTCACCAAGAGAAGCCAGAGACGAAAGAGCACGTGCTGTGTGATTCCCAAGTAGAGGGTGGGTGGGCAGAGCTGCTCCTTGATGGTGCAAGTCAGGAGAGTGGCTGTTAACAAAGATGTGACTGGAGTGGTCTTGGGTAGAACCACGTGCTCTGTCTCTTCACCTGGTGCTGCATCTGTCAGTTGTTTCATTTGTAAAAAGGCACTGACCTGCACATCCGCAGAGGAATGGATAAACACAGTGTGGTCTACCCATCAGGTGGAGTATTACTCAGCCATGAAAAAGTATGAGGTCATGGTGCATGCTACAGTGTGGATGATGCTGAGTGGGAGCAACCAGATACAAAAGGACAAGTATTGCATGATCCCATTTCTATGAAGCATCCAGGGAATTCCCTGCAGGGCCTGTGGTTAGGACTCTGCGGTTTCAGTGACGAGGGCCTGGGTTCGAGCCCTTGTTAGGGAAATAATATCCCACAAGCTGCACAACATGTCCACAAGAAAAAGGGAAAAAAAGAAGTATGTACACAATAGGCAAATCCATGAATAGAAAGCAGATTAGTGATTGGGGAGTGTGTGACTAATGAATGTAGAGTTTTTGTTGGGTTGATGAAAATGTTTTGGTGCTAGAGAGAGATGGCATTTGAACAGCACTGTGAATGCACTCAATGCCCCTGAACTGTACACTTTCAGTGGTTAATGTTAATTCTTATTATATGTGTAAAATAATTTTTATTTATTCATATTTTATATAATCTTATATTTTATTTTAAAATGATGTTTTAATTTATTTCTGCCTCAATAAAAAATGGGGAAGGCATTGAGCTGGAGACTGGATAATACATGCTTTTCTGTGTTTATGTTATACTTAAAAAATGGTTGACTTTCTGAAAGAGTTTATTTGAGAGTTTCAGAAACATGCCTAGCTCTTCTGCCATTGTTGCTGCCCTGTGGTTACTCGCAGGACAGAGCGGGCTGGGAAAGTCCACCATGGTGAACACGCTCTTCAAGTCCAAGATATGGAAGTCCACGATGCCGGGTCTGAGGGTGCCCATGCCCCAGACGCTGCAGCTGCACTCTGTGACTCATGGTGAGTGAGCCCCCGTCACCCCACCCCCACCCTACCCACCCAGGCCCACTCTTCCTCTCCACTCTTCCCCACAGTCATCGAGGAGAATGGCGTGAAGCTTAAGCTGACCGTGACCGACACACCTGGCTTTGGGGACCAAATCAACAACGACAAGTGGTAAGTCCTCAGGGGAGGAAGGGAGGGCCAAGCCCTGGCTGCCCCTGCCCCTGCCCCTCCAGTCTCCAGGAAACATCAGGCCTGGAGCCACCTGGATGTGGCAGCTTTGAGGCTCAGTTTATTCACCTGTACAATGGGTGTGTGCAGCCCTCCTCCCAGGATCATAGGGAGTCAAGTATGTAAAGGTCTTAGCTTGCTCTTAGCTTGCTGATGAAGGCATCGCTGATGAGTATGGCAAGGCAATAGAAGCCCACACTCCAGAATCAGGACCCCTGGGTTAAACTACTTGCCGGGTGTACAACCTGGGCCAGGCTGCAGATGCTCTCTGAGCCTCGGCTTCCTTTTTTGTAACTTGGGGATGACGACATCCCCTGTCCAGAGTTGTTTTAGGCTCTCAAGGAGACGAAACACACTCAAAGAAGCACCTGGGTGAGGCCTGGGATTCTTCATCCATAGACACCTGGCCTCCACCCCTTCCCCAAGGGACCCCGCTAACCTACACAGCTCTTTTGCTTGAATTAGAAAAAGGCAGTAGCATCCTTCACAGACAGGAGCCTGCATGGGATTCATCCCTACATAGCCTCATGGCGGGTTGCCTTTGTGCAGTGCGCAAACTGCACATCTGTACAGGGAAGCCCTGCAAGGGCAGAACACCCAGAGGACCTGGGGGGTGGTGGTGGGGACTCCCGGCAAGTTTCTGAGGCTGGGCCATCTCCCGCCCCAGCTGGGACCCCATCCTGGGCTACATCAATGAGCAGTACGAGCGGTACCTGCAAGAGGAGATCCTCATCACCCGCCAGCGACACATCCCCGACACGCGAGTGCACTGCTGCATATACTTTGTGCCGCCCACTGGGCACTGGTGAGGTGGCTGAGCCGGCGGGCGGAGGAGGAAGGGACCCTGGCATGGGCTGTGGGCTGGCACCCGCTCATCGTGCCCTCACCACCATCGCTGCCCCACCTGAGCAGCCTGAGGCCCCTGGATCTTGAGTTCCTGCAGCGGCTCTGCCGGGCTGTGAACGTGGTGCCCGTGATAGCCCGGGCCGACAGCCTGACCATTGAGGAGCGAGAGGCCTTCAGGCACAGGGTGATCTGGGCACCTGGGAATGAGTTTGGGGTCGGTGGGGGTGTGGAGGGGGCAGAGTTCACCTTAGAGTGGGCTGAGGTCACCTGTGTGTGGTCCGCAGATCCAGGATGACCTGAAGACTCACAGCATCGAGGTGTACCCTCAGAAGTCCTTTGATGAGGACGTCAATGACAAGATCCTCAACAGCAAGATCCGGGTAGGAGGCCATCTGAGATGGGGAGGCTGGTGGGACTGTGTCTGGGTGATGCACTGTCCATTCATTCTTTTTTTTTTTTTTATACTTTACAATATTGTATTGGTTTTGACAAATATCGAAATGAATCCACCACAGGTATACATGTGTTTCCCATCCTGAACCCTCCTCCCTCCTCCCTCCCCATACCATCCGTCTGGGTCGTCCCAGTGCACCAGCCCCAAGCATCCAGTATCATGCATTGAACCTGGACTAGCGACTCGTTCCCTATATGATATTATACGTATTTCAATGCCATTCTCCCAAATCATCCCACCCTCTCCCTCTCCCCATTCATTCTTTCCATCTGAAGATTTGTCTCTCTGCAACTTGGGGAAAGGTCATAGATTTCTGGCAGACACAAATCTCCACTCGCAAACAAGGTGAGCAAGAAATTGGTCATATCAACAACACCCAGAATGGAAGAAAATGTGTTCAAATGATATATTTGATAAGGGACGTGTATCTTGAATATAAAAAGAACTGTTACAGATCAACAATAAAAGACAGGTGGGACTTCCCTGGTGGTTCAGTGGTTGAGAATCTGCCTTGCAATGCAGGGGACATGGGTTTGATCCCTGGTCTGGGAAGATTCCACATGCCCCACCCCACCCCTGGGGTGACTAAGCCCATGCACCACAAGTACTGGGCCCACGCTCTAGAGCCCATGAGTCACAGACGTTGAGCCCATGAGCCACAACCACTGAAGCCTGCATGTCCCAGAGCCTGTGCTCTGCAACAAGAGAAGCCACAGCAATCGGAAGCCCGTGCACCACAACGAGAGAGTAGCCCCTGCTCGCCCCAACTAGAGAAAGCTGGCACCAAGCAACAAAGACCCAGGGCAACAAAGACCCAGGGCAAAAATAAGTTACCCAAAAAAAGAACTCTGACAAGCCAACAATAAAAGACAAATAGCTCAATTTAAAAATGGACAAGGAGCTTCCCTGGTGGCTCAGGGGTAAAGAATCTGCCTACCAGTGCAGGAGACTCGGGTTCAATCCCTGGTCTGGGAAGATCCCACATACCATGGAGCAAGCCCATGTGCCACAACTACCGAGTCTTCACTTAGAGCCCAGGAGCCGCAACTACAGAGCCCAAGTACCACAATTACCGAAGCCTGCTGACCCTAGAGCCTGTGTGCCACAAGAGAAGTCAAAATGGACAGAGACCTCCCCCGCCATCCATTGGTTAAGACTCATGCTTCCGGTGCAGGGGGCATGGGTTCAACCCCTGGTCAGGGAACTAAGATCCCACAAGGCATGGCAAAAGAAAAAGATAATGACAAGTGCTAGTGAGGGTGTGGAGAGACCAGAACTTTCACACACTGCTTGTGGGAATGTCAAACGGTGCAGCCACTTCGGAAAATGGTCTGGCAGTTCTTCAAAGGTTAAACACTGTTATGATATGGCCCAACAATTCCACTCGCAAAAGAAATGGAAATCTCATGGCATTTTAAGACCAAAAAGAAAAAAATAAGTAAATGAAAACCTATTTTGGTATAAAAACTCATACACAAATGTTCACATAACAGAACATTTAGAATGATCTGTAACAAAAAGTGGAGACAATCTAAATGTCCATTAACTTGTGAATGGACAGACAAATGTGGTCTATCCATACAAGGGACTATTCCTCAGCCACCAAACGGAATAAAGTTCTGACAGATTCTACCATGTGGATAAACCTTGAAAACGTGATGTTAAAGTCAGACACAAACGCTATGTGTTATATGATTCTGTTACATGAAATGTCCAGGATGGGCAAATCTACAGAGATAGAAAATAGATTTGTGGGACTTGTACTGGCGAAGGATTCCAAATGGGTCACAGTCGCAGCCGCTTCCCACGGAGGGAGCATAGGCGGTCCCGGTCCACATCCCGGGAAAGAGAATGCAGGCGCCAAGAAAGGTCCCGGTCCCAGGAGCAAGATCGGAGAAGCCGTTCCTGGTCCCCACACAGAAGTTGTTCCAGGTCCCCAAGACGACATAGATCCACATCTCCTTCCCCTTCTCGACTGAAAGAAAGAAGAGATGAGGAAAAGAAAGAAACAAAAAGCAACAAAAAGCAAAGAACGTCAGATAACTGAGGAAGACTTAGAGGGCAAAACAGAGGAAGAAATAGAAATGATGAAGTTAATGGGATTTGCCTCCTTTGACTCCACAAAAGGGAAAAAGGTGGATGGCTCTGTAAATGCCTATGCCATAAATGTATCTCAGAAGAGAAAGTATAGGCAGTACATGAACCGAAAAGGTGGATTCAACAGACCTTTGGATTTCATTGCATGAGCTGAAATTTTGAAGAATGATGTTTTTTCCCTCATCTTGATCAGAACAATGGATTTTTGTATTTAATATGCATCAAAAACAAGATCAGAGTCCTTCCTCCTTGTAAAGTAAGAAAATTTTATTTATGATGTGTGTAGTTCACTTACCCAGCCTCAAAAAAAAAAGAAGTTAAATATTACATTTTTTTCCTTTAGGAAATATCATTTGGGGCAGTCGTCAACCCCATTTTTTGGTCCTTATTCCTATGGAAACTGTATATGTTTTTTTCTTGGATGCTCTTTATGACTTTTTAAAATACATAAAAGTAATCTGGAAGTAAGTTTCTCAAATAAAGCAATAATTTCTAAAAAAAAAAAAAAAAGAAAGAAAGAAAATAGATTTGTGGTTTCCAGGGGCTGGGAGGTTTACGGTGAGATGGGGAGTGACTGCTAAATGGTTCCGGCTTTCATTTGGGGTGAAGAAAGCGCCCTGGAGTTAGATTGTGGTGACGGTTGCACAATCTTGTGAGTATACTGAACTGAACCTCTAAAGGGAAGAATGTTATAGTGTGTAAATTATATCTCAATAAAGTTATAGAAAGAAAGAGAGAGAGAGAGAGAGAAAAGGATGGAAGGAAGGAAATAACTCATATCTTCATTTTCCCTGAAGCAACTGAATTCCACGTCCAAGCCCCAGTCTCCCTGTCCTTGTGGTACATTCAAAGTCAGTCTGTCTTGTTCCTAAAAAGCACCTGGGTGAGGCCTGGGATTCTTCGTCCATAGACACCTGGCCTCCACTGCCTTCCCTAGGGACCCCGCTAACGTACACAGCACTTTTGCTCAGATTAGAAAAAAGCAGTAGCAGCCTCCACAGACAGGAACGTGCATGGGATTCAGCCCTACACAGCCTCGTGGAGGGTTGCCTTTGTGCAGTGCACAAAATGCACATCTGTACATGGAAGCCTTGCTTCCTGTCTGGCCCCCAGTTCCTCCACACAGTCTCTCTTTCCGCTCCCCACTGGAGCAGTGAACAGTATTTCCTGTGAAAGATCCAAAGAGCTTTGACCTTCTGCTTTCTGTCCCAAGGCCAGCAAAGACAGCAGCCTGGTCACAACTGGATTAGAGCTGGGGGAATAAAGAAAAGTTTTTCAAATTAACCTCTCAATAAATCATCCAGACATATAACATCTGTTGAGGGTCAAATACTGGCTGGTGCCTAATAAGTGTGCAACAGATAGCTATTTTTTTAATATTTATTTAATAATACTGGGTCTTAGATGCCTCACAGGAACTCCTAATTGGGGCATGTGGGATCTAATTCCCCAGCCAGGCATCAAATCCGGTCCCCTGCATTGAGAGCTCGGAATCTCAGCCCCTGGACCACCAGGGAAGTGCCCAACATATAGCTATTTGCCAGGGTCCAGCCCCAGTTGGATCCAGGGATTCCCTCGGGGGGACGGCATCAGCAACTGAGAGAAATAGAGAAAGAGATAAGGAAAGAATTTTGCAGTTAAGAAGATAGAGGAGAGGAAAGAGGCTGATATTCCTTGGTTTACGCAGAAAGCCAATAAAGCCCCAGCACAGGACTTGCTCTGTTCACGGAGGCTGCAGGTGCCCTCTTGAATAGCTGAAGGTGCCCAGCCTTAGGCACCTTCTCGAGTGGGTCTTAGAAGCCCAGGCAGGAAAGTGAACGCAGAGGGCCCCTGCGCTCCAGGGAATCAGCCTGAAAAGGAAAAGGAAAGAGAAAGAACAACATGGGGAGACCAAGCTTGATGAGCATGGCCCACACTTTATTTTCCAAAGTAGTTTTTATACCTTAAGTTGTGCATAGAGGATAATGGGGTGGTTGGGTTGGGGGGCAGGTAGAGTCATGCAAGGTCAGCAGTCCTTGATCCTTATCGAAGCCAGGCTTTCTTTCTGCAAACATATCATATGCAAAAGCTTTAGGTGATTTACATCAACTTCTGGCCAGGAGGACTGTTAACATTTTATGACCCTTTCTTCAGAAAACTTACTTTTCTCTGAAGGTGATTATTCTAAAGTCAGGCGCCACCCTCTGAAAGCATTAGATAAAGCTGCATTCCTATAGGGCAAAATCGTGGTGGGCTATAACAAGAAAAGAATTAACTCAAGGGTCCAAGGTTACAAACATTAAAGCTACTACTTACATTTCTATACCAACTATATTAATCAATACACTCCCAGGGACACAGTAGGTAAGGGATATGGACACTTGGCAGCAAGCATTAGCTCAACAAAGAAATCCTCTACTAGTTCTAACAATTTTAACTCTCTGAGAAGCTCTGCATTGTTAGAATATCTTAAGCTTCCCGTGCCTCTCGTGGTTGGGAGGCTGTGAGCAATCACATGCGTAGCTGCAGGAGTCCGAACAAACCTGTCAGGCAAGCTAGAAAGTCTTCAGAGGGGTTTGAATTGAAACACTCCTATTATGCCCAGGAGACTTATTAACTAGAGTTTTAAGTTGATTTTCTTACAGAGAAAGGTGGTTGGGGATAACCCCCAGTTAATGTCAGAGGAGTTGGTAAAAGTCATAAAATAGTAAAACAGACAGATTCTGGTTTTGGGGTAGATGCTCGGGCAGGTCCAGGGAGCCTCTCGAGCCCTGACTCGCCTTGCCCATCAGGGCTCTCCTGCATGACCTTGTCATGGGTAGGAACTCCCGTGCTGGCTCCTGGCAGTTATTATTAGCATCAATTTATTCCCCATCACAGCCTAATTCTTAAAAATAAAAACAAACCCCCATGCTGCACTTGAAAGCCTAATCTCCACTTGCAGCCACGAATGGGCTTCCCTAGTAGCTCAGTTGGTAAAGAATCTACCTGCAATGCAGGAGACCCTGGTTCGATTCCTGGATTGGAAAGATCCACTGGAGAAGGGATAGGCTACCCACTCCAGTATTCTTGGGCTTCCCTTGTGGCTCAGCTGGTTAAGAATCCGCCCACAATATAGGAGACCTGAGTTTGATCCCTGGGTTGGGAAGATCCCCTGGAGAAGGGAAAGGCTACCCACTCCAGTATTCTGGCCTGGAGAATTCCATGGACTGTATAGTCCATGGGATTGCAAAGAGTCGGACATGACTGAGCGACTTTCACTTTCTAGCCATGAACAAGCAAGAAACTGGAATTTACAAAAGGGCTTAGCAAATCTTTTTTTTTTTTTGGTGAAGGGCCAGACAATGGTATTTTAGACTTTGCTGCAATTACTCAGCTCTCCCAAAGTAGTATGAAAGCAAAATAGACAAGAGTAAATGAATGGCCAGGGCTGTATGCCCATGAATTTGACTGCTTTGGTCCAGGAGCCATAGGTTGCTAGCCCCTGGCTTACAATGTTCTCTCTTTCAAATTTCTTTTATTGAAGTATCGTTTATTTACAGTGTTGTGTTAATTTCTGGCTTACAGTAAAATGATTCAGTTACATATATAATTTTCCATTATGGTTACAGGATATTGAATACAGTTCCCTGTGGTATACAGTAGGACCTTGTTTTTATCCATTCTATATATAATAGTTTGCATCTGCTAATCCAAACTCCCAACCCCCCCTCCCCGACCCTCCTTCCCCTTGGTAACCACAGCTCTGTGCTCCACGTCTGTGAGTCTGTTTCCTAGGTAGATTCATTTGTGTCATATTTTGGATTCCACATATAAGTAATATCACATGGTATTTGTCTTTCTCTTTCCGACTTACTTCATTTAGTATGATATGGCATTGCTTCATTCTTTTTATGCCTGAGTGATATTCCATTGTGCGTGTGTGTGTGTGTGTGTGTGTGTACACACCCACATCGTCTTTATCCATTCATCTGTCAAAGGGTGTTATGCTGGTTCCATGTCTTGGCTATTGTAAACAGTGCTGTCATGAACATAGGGGTGTATGCATCCTCAAATTATAGTGCAAAATTGTCTCTTTTAGCCTTATAAAAATGGTTAAAGGTGATTGCTTTTCCTGTTTCACAGGTAAGAGATAGGACATGAATGGAATTGACATCACTAATGTACTCTGAGTAACGCTTGGTTTCCAAGACTTGTCCTGCTAAGCCTTTCATCATGCTAAGCCCTTCCCAAATATTCAGAGCCCTGCATCAGTGCTATCGAGTCTCCCATTTTACAGATGAGGAAACCGAAGCACCGATCAGAGTCTGTGCCCTCCGACTTCAGACATCTTGCTCCTCTTGCCACTTTCTGTCCCCACAAAGGGCAGAATCCTAAAGGTTCATACCTCTCTCTCCACGTCCCCAGTGGGGCCAACCCTCCCATCTTGTCTCCTCCCTGCAGGAGCGGATCCCCTTCGCTGTGGTTGGGGCTGACCGAGAGCACATGGTGAACGGGAGGTGTGTCCTGGGCCGGAAGACGAAGTGGGGCATCATTGAAGGTCAGTTCAGGGACCCTAGGGAGGGCTCAAGGGAGAACAGATTGAAAAGTGAGGCTCAGCCTCTTGCCCTTGCCATCCTTACACCCACCAGAGAGCCGGGTAGGGGTTTAAGCCCAGAGCTGGAAAACAGGCAGACCTGGGATCAATTTCCTTTGTGCTTCTGGGTGGCCCCGGGCAAGATACCCAACTCCCTGTTTCCTCACAATCAAATGGGTATCATGAAATCCTCAGCCTCACAGGGTGGGTGGAGGGGGAAGAACCACCACTTTGCATTGAAACCTGGCACCCAGGAGGCACCCTATTCATTCACCAGAATTTATTGTGGGCCTATTATGTGCCGGGCGCACTACGTGCAGTTCCTGAAGGGATACAGTGAAAGTGGGACCGACAAGGTCCTTGTGCCCACAGAGGTGGCCAGACAAGGACAGGTGGGAGTGCACAGAGAAGGAAACGTGTGGGGTCGGGGGGCACCTGAAGGAGCAGAGGGAAGTCCTGTGACTCAACAGCCGTCTATAGGAGCCACCTGTACCAAGGGCTGGGGACACAGCAATGAATGAATGAATGAATGGGAGGGGGGTTAACACAGGGAGAAATGTGGGGAGGGGCAAGCAGCGGCCGGGGGTGGGGGGTGCAGCATACAGCCCACACTCAGGGTTTGGTGCCGTGTCTTGCAGTGGAGAACATGGCCCACTGTGAGTTCCCCCTCCTGAGAGACCTGCTCATCCGGTGAGCCAGTGGGGAACCCGGGAGGCTGTGGGGGCCCCGGGGGATGCCCACAGCCCGCCCCACTGATCTGCCGCCCATCTCCCAGCTCCCACCTCCAAGACCTGAAGGACATCACCCACAATGTCCACTATGAGAACTACCGCATCATCAGACTGAAAGAAAGCCACGCACTGCCCCAAGGGCCCGGCTGGGTGAACCTGGCCCCCGCCCCACCCCCCGCCCCCACAGGCACCCGGGCCAGTCCCGGGCCTGCGAAGATGTGCCGGTGGGCCGAGGACAACTCAGACGAGGATTTCTAAATGAGTGCTGGGTGGCCCCCCCAACACGCAGCTGTGTACTTGAGCATGTATTAAAGGTGGACATTGCTTTTTATGAAAAGCTGTGCTTTGAAAACATGAGGCATTTTGTAAATGACTTCTTTGAGCTATCCTCCAATAAAAGTATGGTTCTTTCTAAAGTAATAGTGTGAGACCCCAGGCCCTCGGGAGTCTTGAAGACCTGCGAGGGCTTGTCTTGGACAACTGGCCCCCTCTTCTGCCCAGAACCGGGGTCAAGGTCCAGATCAGGCGCAGCCCTCGGTCACAATGCCTCCCTCCCGCACAGGCGTCATAAGATGTGACCTGGAGCAAGCTGCTTCCTCTGGTGGGCCTCAGTTTCCTCATCTACGAAATGGGGATGAGACTATCCCCACACTACAGTGCTGCTGTGCAGATAAAACGAAGTGACTCAGGGAATGTGGCTACCACCTAGGAGACACAGTTCTCAGAGGTGGCGGGATAGCACATACCACCAGTCCAGGGAAGAGGCTGTGCCCCATAGGATGTGTGAGCACTTGCCAGGGCTCTCGGGATCCCTGCAAAGGAAATGGATCCCTGCAAAGGAAATGGACTTCACCAAAGTCCTCACGGTACACCTGAGCTCCCCCAGGGCCCGGGCAGGGGTGAGCACCAGAAAGTGACCCTGGGGAGCATCAGTGGTGTCCCAGCTCCTGGTCGAAGCACTCCTCATCACCGGGGCAATCTTTCTTGGGGTGGGGGGTAGGTATTCCAAGTGTTACTGAAAGAAGAGGTGTGTCCAGCTGCTCACCGCTCAAAAGCCAATACCAGCCAGGTGGATGGAAAGGAAAGTGTGCTGTATTTCAGATGCCAGTAACTGGGGCTGGGGGAGGGAGGATGTCTGTCCAAAGGCTGACTCTCCCCGCCCCACCCCCACCACTGGCCTCCAGTGGGACATGAGCTTTTCTAGACAGATGGACGGGGCTACATGCAGAACCAGCAGTCAGCTCTGACAGTCATCTTCAGATTGGTCACTGGTGGTCTGACCAGCATCATCTTGGTTGTTTTAGGTAAGTTAGTCTTCAGTTTCAGGGTCCATTTGTTCCCATTTCTTTGAGGCCAATTTTCAGAATTGTGGCAGCTTCTGTGGTGGGTGCAGTCTGGTCATCATGTAGTTAACTTCTCCACCTGGTGTTTCAGTATCTCTAAGACAGCTTGGCAATCCACTCCAGTACTCTTGCCTGGAAAATCCCATGGACGGAGATGCCTGGTAGGCTACAGCCCACAGGGTCGCAAAGAGTCGGACCTGACTGAGTGACTTCACTTTTCAAGACAGCTCTCAGGATGTGGCTCAGAATATTATCTATAGCTCTTGAGAAAGAACGAACGGTCCTTGACTATTCTTAATGACTACATCATTATTATTTGGTCTCCTTTGACCATTTTCCTTTGTTTCTGCATTTCTCATTTCTCTGATTAAACTTGTTTTTTGACTAAAGTTTTCCACGGACAGAGGCGGGCAGAGGACATGGAGGGTAAGGACCACAGGATCCAGCTCCATTTCACAGGGACAGTGGTCTTGTTCTCTGCTGACAACTTTCCCTCCAGTTCTGGAAGCTCTTGCCATGCCCACAGAGATGCTGCAGTGCATGCCTGGCATAGACTCAGTTGTGGGCCCAGTAACAGTAATGACTGTACACAGATTTCTTCTGCATTTCCTGACCTGTATCAGCTGGGTGAGGGCGGAGTGGGAGTGGGGCCTCAGCTGACACATCTCGGGATTCCCCAGGCCCAGCAAGTGTGAATGACATGTCCAGCTCTGCCCCTTTTTATTTATTTATTTTTTTTTCTGCCCCTTTTTAACTGAAGGACTTTGGGACTTTAGCAAGTCACCTGACAACCTAGATTCCACTTCCTCCTGCAGAAAACACGGACAGTACCCCCAACCTACTCTCCCAGGGTGTATGAAGACAAGCCTGCTCACAGATGCCTAGGTCCCATAAGGGCCATTTATCTGAATACTTTGTTCCATTTTATAGGCATGGGGGGTTCCCGTTGTGCTGCATGCTAATCAGGTCCATGTCATAATGATAAAGTCATCGTATCAACTAACAATGTTGTTGTTTAGTCCCTAAGTCACGTCTGACTCATTTGCAACCTCACAGACTGTAGCCCACCAGGCTCTTCATCCATGGGATTTCCCAGGCAAGAATACTGGAGCTGGTTGCCATTTCCTTCTCCAGGGGATCTTCCCAACCCAGGGATCAAACCCTGGTCTCCTGCAGTGACAGGCACATTTTTTTGTTTTTAACCACTGAGCCACCAGGGAAGCCCAATAACTAACAATAGTGGGCCTTTTTAAAAACAGGGAATCACAGATGAAGTTAGAAAGAAGTTAGAAAGATGAAGCAGAAAGAGACGGAGAGGTAGAGACCAAGTGTATGGTCGCTGCTGCTGCGTCGCTTCCGTCGTGTCCGACTCTGCGACCCCGTAGACGGCAGCCCACCAGGCTCCCCGGTCCCTGGGATTCTCCAGGCAAGAACACTGGAGTGGGTGGTTACCAAGGGGGAAAGTGGGGTGGGTGGGATGAACTGGGAGATTGGGATTGACATATATACACTATTGACACTATGTATGAAATAGACTAACTAATGAGAACCTACTGAATGGCTCAGGGAGGGCCACTCAGTGCTCTGTGGTGACCTAAATGGGAAGGAAATCCAAAAAAGAGGGGATATATGTACACATATATGGGCTTCCCTGGTGGCCTAGTGGTTAGGATTCAGCACTTTCACGGCCCGGGTTCAATTCCTGGTCGGGGAACTGAGATTCCACAAGCCGCTTGCTCAGCAGAGCTAAAATAAAAAAAAATAAAAAAAAAACAGGCAAACAAAAACTTGCATTTTATGCCACCTGCACTCTTTCCCTACCACATCTCTCTCCAGACCCTGCCCCATCACCAGGGATAAACATCATCTTGAATTAGGTGTTTACCTGAATTCCACCTTTCTTTACCCTCTACCACCTATGTTGTTGTTTAATTACTAAGTCATGGCCAATATACATTTAGGGATACCACACGTGTATATATTCCTAAATCATACACAGCATCGTTCTGTGTGTTCTTATAATTCATGGAAATGATTTCATTCTGTCACTTGCTTTTTAGCTCAACATAATCTCTGTGAGATTTATCCATCCATCATTCTATTGATCGACACTGAGACTGTTTTCAGGTTTTTATCATTACAAACATTGTTCTAAACACAGAAGCAATCTTTATTATTTTAAAAATGAGAATGTATTAAGCTATATATTAAGCCTTTATTGGGCTTCCCCAGTGGTTCAGCAGTAAAGGCTCCACCTACAGTGCAGGAGACATAAGAGATATGGTTTCAATCCTTGGGTTGGGAAGATCCCCTGGAGGAAGGCATGGCAACCCACTCCAGTACTCATGCCTGGAGAATCCCATGAACAGAGGAGCCTGGTGGGCTACAGTCCACAGGGTGGCACAGAATCGGACACGACTGAAGTGATTTAGCACAAGCCTTTATTATGTATTAGGCATTTTGCTGCTAAGTCACTTCAGTCGTATCCGACTCTGTGCGACCCCACAGACGGCAGCCCACCAGGCTTCACCATCCCTGGGATTCTCCAGGCAAGAACACCGGAGTGGGTTGCCATTTCCTTCTCCAATGCATGAAAGTGAAAAGTGAAAGGGAAGTTGCTCAGTCGTGTCCGACTATTGCATATTTAAACCACAAGTTTACCTACCCCGGGTGTTACTATCCTAATTTTACTAATGTGTTATTCTTGTCTTCTCCCTCCTTCACCCCAACCCAATCACTTCCAGGGGCCTGTGGACTCTGCTTCAGGAATCTGGATCAGATCCCTCCCTGAGTGACTACCACCATCACCAGTATTACTTCAACTTCAGACCTCAGGGCTTCCCTCATAGTTCAGAAGGTAAAGAATCTGTCTCCAATATTGGAGACCTGGGTTCGATCCCTGGGTCGGGAAGATCCCTGGAGAAGGGAATGGCTACCCACTCAGAATTCTTGCCTGGAGAATCCCGTGGACAGAGGAGCCTGGTGGGCTACAGTCCATGGGGGTTCAAAAGAGCTGGACAGATGGAGTGACTAACACTTTCACTTTCAGACCCAGGAGCTTCCAGCTGGTTTCACTGATCCCCTCTGGTCTCCCCGACATCTGTATTCCACCAAGCTTCCTCTCCTACCAGGACACTATCCTGCTTAAAAGCCCAAACTACTCCTTTCTCCTGGCTCTTGGGATATAACATTCAATCCTCCTGGGAGCCTTCCAGAGACCCCTGATTGGTCCCACCTCTTCAGCCTTGTCTCCCAAGGTTGGCGCCCTGCACCGGGACCACACTGGTCTCCTTTCTGTCTTGCAAATGCACCCCGATCTCTCGGTCCTCAGGATCTTCACACTTGCGGTTCCTTCTGTGTGGGCCCTTTCCCCACAAATCCCCAGGCTAACTCTAAGTTACCTTCCCTCTGACACATTCACCCTAAGAGGATCAGGTCCCCTCTCCTCTACTGCTTTGGCAGCATTTACCAAAGGTGACTAAACAATTATTTGGGCAATTATTTGTCCAGTGTATACCTTTTTCTTGGTAGAATATACGTTTTATGAAAGAAAGCACTTGAGCATCACCGCCGAAACCCCAGCGCCTAGCAGAGCTGGCGGATAGGATCGCTCAATTGGCGGCTTTTAAAAAATATATGTATGAATGGATGAAAGGATTTTGAACGAATTAATGTCCCCCATTCACAGATGTGGAAACGGAGAATAGGAGCACGCAAGGGACCGGCAACGACAATGTGGCGCCCAGAGGCTGATGCCCCTTTTCGCCCGCCCCTCACCGGGTCACCTCCAGGAAAGACCCTTAAAGCAACACGACCCCGCGCCCGGCCGCAGGTAGCCCTCTCGGCATCTGCCTGAACGGCGCCGCGCGGCGCACTCTGGGAAATGTAGTCTAGTTGTCTCCCCGATTCCGGCGTCCGCGACTTCCGCTTCTCGCGGGCACCAGCCTTGGGTCTGAGTTGCTGCACCGGGCGCGCTGGCCTTCGCTGTGTAGCGAGGTACTGTCTCCTTTAGTTGTGCGCTGCGGCTCCTTCCCGGGCGCAGCCGTTAGGGCAGAGGTGAGTTCCGTGCGGTCGCAGCCGTTAGGGCAGAGGCGGGAGTCGAACCTGGAGTGCCTCCTCTTGCTGGCCTCTCTTGCCGGTGAGGTCCAGGCCGCGCCTCAGAGCGAGTTCAGTCAGAGTCAAGGGTGGTAAACTGAGTCAGGTCTCAGTTTGTCAGCGTTGTTATTTCGGGCTACAGTGCATTAGCCCGGGACTTATGACTTCCCTGGTGGCTCAGACGGTAAAACGTCTGTCCACAATGCGGGAGACCCGGGTTCGATCCCTGGATCTGGAGGATCCTCTGGAGAAGGAAATGGCTATCCACTCCAGTACTATTGCCTGGAAAATCCCATGGACAGAGGAGCCTGGTAGGCTACAGTCCATGGGGTCGCAAAGAGTCGGACACGACTGAGCGACTTCACTCACTTACTTACTTACGAACTGGAGTTCTGGAATGAAAAATTTGTGTTCCAGTCTCATTGCTATCACTTCACAACCATATTATCCTCCGTGGGCTCTATACCTAAAACTCGTGGAGCTTCAGGGTTATTATTATTTTTAACATGTAAAATAGAGATACAGCACCTTTGGCGTTAGTAACTTAGGAACAAACAGTGGAAATGGGTATTGCCCCGTGCTGAGAAATTGGTGGCCTTTATTATTCTTGTATCGGGGAGAAGAAGCAGGCAGGACAAGGAATTGGGGTTGGAAGTTGTTGGGCTCTTGAGGAGGGTGGGTCTTGACTCCGGAGGCCGTTGTCTCCCTGGCAGAGGGTAGGCAAAAGCACTTGACATCTCTTTCAGAGGCTTAGCCTGAACAACTTCGGCCTTTGGAAAAGAGAGTCTCCAGAGGCCACTTTGCTCCAAAGGTTACTTTTTTCTCCAAAGCAGTCTTCTCTGTCAGGGATAGGGAGGCGGGTTACCCTGGACCAGTTGGCAAAGGGTCTCTTCTTGACTCTACTTGGGCTCCTCTGAACTCTCTTCTCAGCTAGGCCCTGATTTCTGGGCTTCCGTGTTTATTTCTTCATTGTTTGCTTGTGGCCACTTTAGCCAGAACCACCCGCCTCCCCCAAATAAATTGGGTTCCTTATCCTTCAGCATCCTCCAGGTGATGTCTCGTCATCATGACTTTCCTTCAGCAAGAAACCCTTCTTACTCCTTACGTTTCCTTTTACTAATTTTCCATCCACTACCACCCACCCCCCAACCTCAGTCCCAGCCCTGCACCTTGGCTGTAAGTTCCCACCTTTCCTTGTATTAGGAGTTGGACTTGATCTCTCTCTCCATTGTAGCGTAATAGGGAAGAACCTTTGTAGTCTATTGCAGTCTAGAGATGCTAGACTGCATCTAGGGATGTTGCCTATAAGCTTAAATTATCCATAATGACCCATCTCTGGGAATGCTGCCTTCCAAGTAAGGAGCATTAAGCTCAAATAGCTTTGTTTAGGGCTTCCCAGGCAACTCAGTGGTTAAAGAATCCCCATGTCAATGCAGGAGATGCAAGAGAGGCTGGTTCAATCCCTGGGTCCAGAAGATTCCCCCGGAGGAGGAAATGGCAACCCACTGTAGTATTCTTGCCCGAAAAATCCCATGGACAGAGGAGCCTGGCTGGCTACAGTCCATGGGGTCACAGAGAGTTGGATATGACTGAGGACTAAGCACACAGGCACCTTTGTTTAGCTCACTAGAAATATCCTTACCAGACCCACGTGTGAATGACTGCAAGAAATTAACACATCCGCTCAGGAGGCTGACCAGAACCAGGAAATGTATGATTTTACACCCTCCCCTTTTTAGTATAAATGAAGCCTCAATTCTAACTAAGGCAAGGTGGTTATTCGGGACACAAGTCTGCCATCTTCTCAGTCTGCCAGCTTTTCAAATCAAGTTGCTGTTCTTGCCCCAACAATTCGCCTCAATTTATTGGCCAGTTGTGTGGCGAGCAGTACAAGCTTGGACTCGGTAACAGCAGTGATCCCTAACAAGTGGCATCAATAATTTCTTTTCTTAGAAGTGGCTTAAGAAGCTCCATTCCTCAGCTGTGGCTCTCTGTGTGTTAGTCTCTCTCACAGACTGGCTTTCCTCTTTGTGGTTGGCTTCAGCCCGCAGCAGATTCTTGGAGGGAAGCTAGACATTTTACCTCTATTTCTCTTCCCTAGCTCTGGCCTCTTGCCCTTTTAAGGAAGCCTTTGGAGAAAATACTGAAGCCAAGGAGGTGCTGGCTTCCCTTCCTGAAGTGGAGGCCAGATGAATGAATGGTCCTTTGTCTGAATATTTTCTACCTAAAAGGGCAGCTGCATTGACTTTCTCTTCCCCCTGGTGTGTTTTTCTGCAAAGCAGTATCATCACCTGCATCATTTTTTTGTCTGTGTATAGACTTACTGGTGGCTCAGATGGCAAGGAATCTGCCTCCAATGCAGGAGACACAGGTTCAGTCCCTGGGTTGAAAAGATCCCCTGGAGAAGGGAATGTGGCTGCCCACTCCAGTATTCTTGCCTGGAGAATTCCATGAACAGAGGAGCCTGGTGGGCTACAGTCCATGGGGTTGCAGAGTTGGACATGACTGAGCGACTAACACACACAGGCATACCTTGCAGATACTGCCAGTTTGGTTCCAGACCACTGCAAAAAGAGGCTATCACCATAAAGTAAGTCATATAAATTTTTGGTTTTCCAGTGCATATAAAAGTCAGGTTTATATTATACTGTAGTCTATTAAGTATGCAATCAGTTCAGTTCAGTCGTTCAGTCGTGTCTGACTCTTTGTGACCATGAATCGTGGCACGCCAGGCCTCCCTGTCCATCACCAACTCCCAGAGTTCACTCAGACTCACGTCCATCGAGTTAGTGTTGCCATCCACAGCCATCTCATCCTCTGTCGTCCTCTTCTCCTCCTGCCCCCAATCCCTCCCAGCATCAGGGTCTTTTCCAATGAGTCAACTCTTTGCATGAGGTGGCCAAAGTACTGGAGTTTCAGCTTCAGCATCAGTCCTTCCAATGAACACCCAGGACTGATCTCCTTTAGGATTGACTGGTTGGATCTCCTTGCAGTCCAGGGGACTCTGAAGAGTCTTCTCCAACACCACAGTTCAAAAGCATCAATTCTTCGGCGCTCAGCTTTTTTCATAGTCCAACTCACATCCATACATGACCGCTGGAAAAACCATAGCCTTGACTAGATGGACCTTTGTTGGCAAAGTAATATCTCTGCTTTTGAATATGCTATCTAGGTTGGTCATAACTTTCCTTCCAAGGAGTAAGCGTCTTTTAATTTCGTGGCTGCAATCACCATCTGCAGTGATTTTGGAGCCCCCAAAAATAAAGTCTGACACTGTTTACACTGTTTCCCCATCTATTTGCCATGAAGTGATGGGACCAGATGCCATGATCTTCGTTTTCTGAATGTTGAGCTTTAGGCCAACTTTTTCACTCTCCTCTTTCACTTTTATCAAGAGGCTCTTTAGTTCTTCTTCACCTTTTGCCATAAGGGTGGTGTCATCTGCATATCTGAGGTTATTGCTATTTCTCCCGGCAATCTTGATTCCAGCTTGTGCTTCTTCCAGCCCAGCGTTTCTCATGATGTACTCTGCATATAAGTATGCCATAGCGTATGTCTAAAAGATGTACATATCTTAATTTAGAAAAATATTGCTAAAAAATGCTACCATCATCTGACAATACAGGGTTTCCTTCACAACCCTTTTCCTTCCTTTCCTTTTACAAACCTTCAATTTGGAAAAAACATAATGTATGCAAAGCACAATAAAATGCAATAAAATGAAGTCTACCTATACATCTTTGTGCCAGAAACAGCCCAGAAATGTGTTAGTGGGTTTGGTTTATCTCACACAGGATTTAATCCCATTTTGAGCCTGCATTTAAACTTGTTAGTTTTCACCTAAAAATCCAAATATTTCGATTCTGGGAAGTGACCAAATTGGCAGGCAGTGTTGGGCCTGCGTCTCCCACTGCTTCCTGAGGCCTTGTATCTGCTCCATCTGTCACCCGGCACTGTTACGTTTCTTGTAGAGGGAAATTCTCCACACTCAAGTCACTCTCACACACAGTAATACAGAAGAAAGCCCAAGAGGGACGTGTTTAAAGAAAAATGGGAGAGAGCACCTGTCTTTGTAGAAAGCAAGAATATTCCAGAATGTTTAGTATCTGTGTCAAAAACCCGTTTTTACCTTCCTCTCTGACCCTTGTGGGTATTTGAGCAGGTGACCCCGGGCCCAGAGTGGGTGATAGTCTGAGGGGGACTTTTGCCATTCCAGGGACTGGTGGTTTTGTGGGTTCTGTGTGTTATGGACTGAACTGTGACCCTCAGAACTCACACTGCAGCCCTAACATGACTGTATCTGGAGACAGGGTCTATCAGTTCAGTTCAGTGGCTCAGTCGTGTCCAACTCTGCGACCCCATGAATCACAGCACGCCAGGCCTCCCTGTCCATCACCAACTCCCAGAGTTCACTCAGACTCACGTCCATCGAGTCAGTGATGCCATCCAGCCATCTCATCCTCTGTTGTCCCCTTCTCCTCCTGCCCCCAATCCCTCCCAGCATCAGAGTCTTTTCCAGTGAGTCAACTCTTCGCATGAGGTGGCCAAAGTACTGGAGTTTCAGCTTTAGCATCATTCCCTCCAAAGAAATCCCAGGGCTGATCTCCTTTAGAATGGACTGGTTGGATCTCCTTGCAGTCCAAGGGACTCTCAAGAGTCTTCTCCAACACCACAGTTCAAAAGCATCAATTCTTCGGCGCTCAGCCTTCACAGTCCAACTCACATCCATACATGACCACAGGAAAAACTATAGCCTTGACTAGACAGGGTCTATAGGAGGTAATTAATATGAAAAGAAGAGAGAGAGCACCTTTTCTTCCTACCAAGTGAGGGCACAGAGGAGGCACCATCCATGAGCCAAGAGGAGAGTCTTCACCAGGAACCAAATCTGCTGGCACCTTAATCTTGGACTTCCTGCCTCCAGAACTGCGAGATATAAGTGTCTGTTGATTAAGCCCCCTGTCTCTGGTATTCTGTTATGGCAGCCCAGCAGATTCTAACACTGTGTTTTTCCCAAGAGAAGCATGTGAATCATCACCCTGTCCTGAGCCACAACTGAGCCGACCTTGAACAGGAGACTTTCCAGACTTGACTTTACATCTCCACGGGTGAGGATTTCCAAGCACGCCTGGTGGTCCTTGAGTCCCTTCCTCCAGACTCCAGCCTTTCTCCGTGAATCTGTATCCTTTGCATCCTTCATGCTTTGCACACCTGTTGTCACTCATCTGCTTCTCATTTAACTTGCTGACTTCAGGGAAAAGACACTTTCAAATGCTCGGTGGTTCGAGGTGTAAATGGTATCTCCTGCCTTCCTGTTACAGAGAAGGCAATGGCACCCCATTCCAGTACTCTTGCCTGGAAAATCCCATGGATGGAGGAGCTTGGAGGGCTGCAGTCCATGGGGTCACTAAGAGTCAGACACAGCTGAAGCAACTTAGCAGCAGCAGCAGCCTCCCTGTTAACTGATGAATCCTCTTTTGTGTCTAAAATTTCACGATGGAACCAAAACACAGCCAGACTCCAAGGAGAGATTTCATAGTATTGCACAGCACACTCTTATTCTTCATCCTTCCTGTTAATGAAGATAATAACAAAACATTTGCTGTTCACTGAGTGCTCCTGTGTTTCAGTCTAGGGCAAAATATTTTAATGTATTCTGTCATTTAATTCTATTATAGTAAGTATCCTCTAAGAAATAGGTACCATTAACCCCCATTTAATAGGTACCATTAACCCCCATTTATATTATTGTCAGAATTAAGGTTTTTTTTTTTTCTTTTTAAATTTTTATTTATTTTTGGCTGTGCTGGGTCTTTGTTGCTGGGCACAGGTTTTCTCTAGTTGGGGCGAGCAAAGGTTACTCTTCATTGCAGCTCAAGGGATTCTCATCGCGGTGGTTTCTGGTACCAAGCACCAGCTCCAGGCACGTGGGTTTAGTGGTTGCAGCCCACAGGCTTAGTTGCCTCACGGCATGTGGAACCTTACCAGACCAGGTTTTGAACCTGTGTCCCCTGCATTGGCAGGCAAATTCTTAACCACTGGACCATCAGGGAAGTCCTGGAATCAAGTTGGTGATGAGGTTGGGCAACAGAGTTCAGTGTCTAAAGAACAGATTCCACCCACTTATTTATTTGATTTCTCAGCAAATAGTTACTGAGCCTCTACCATTAGTATATGCTAAGCAGATCTACTTAGTGTGTTGAGAAAACTAGAGGGGCCCTGCTTGGGCAGCTCAAAGGAGAATCTTGGGACAAGACTAGAGTCTTCCAAGAAATAGCTTGCATATGTACTCTGAGTCAAAGCTTCAATTACCTGGGTGGCATTCAAGTTTACCTTTACAAGAGTGTTCTAAGGAGCAGAGTCTGAAGCACACTTGCCCGAGTTTGTCTTGGCTCTTACACTTTCCTAGCTGTGTGGCCTTAGGCAGGGGTCTGCACCTCTCTGAGCCTCAGTTTACTTAACTAAAATGTGGGTCACAATGATGTTTACATGATTGTCATTGTGAGGATTTAAGTAAGTAAAAACATGAGCTCCATGGACTTAGGAAGTACTTAAAAAACCTTAGGTTTTATTGTTAGCTTGCAAAGGCCTTAGAAAAAGTATAACAAAACACTAATTACATATCAGTTTTGGAAAACTGTGGTTCTCTGATGACTGTCTGATATAGTTGAATTATGGACTGTAGCCTGGCAGGCTCCTCTGTACATGAATTCTCCAGGTCAGAATACTGGAGTGGGTAGCCATCCCCTTCTCCAGGGGATCCTCCCAGCCCAGGGATTGACCCCAGGTCTCCCGCATTGCAGGTGAATTCTTTACTGTTTGAGCCACCAGGGAAGCCCAGGAATACTGCAGTGGGTATCCTATCCCTTCTCCAGTGGATCTTCCCAACCCAGGAATCAAACTGGGGTCTCCTGCATTGCATGCAGATTCTTTACCATCTGAGCTACCAGGGAAGCCCATAAAAAAACGCCCATCACGTATCAAGTTTTGAAAACTGTAGTTCTCTGACGACTCAGAGAATTCAGTAGGATTAGGTAAACTGTTTGACTTGTACTGAGTTGTTGGCCCTTAGTTATTTGGGCTTTGGGATATTGCTAGCACAGATGACTCAGACCCACAGAGAGCTGGGTCACAGACCATCTCTTCCCAGCCATAATTAAGTCGTAGGAGTAAGTGTGAGCTGAACCAGTGCCCAGTATGTGACAATGGACTGTGTGCCACCTGTCGGAAGATGATCTCCCCCTCTGTCTTCAGAGAAGGGCGTGTGTACCTTTCACGTGTGTGTACCTCACGTGTTGTTGGCCTGCTTCCACGACTGTGAGGCTGCCATTTTATTTATTTATTTTTAATATCTATTTATTTATTCGGCTATGCTGGGTCTTAGGTGTGGCATGTGGGATCTAGTTCCCCCACCAGGAACTGAACCCAGGGCCCCTGCATTGGAAGGGCAGAGTCTTAGCCACTGGACTACAAGAGAAGTCCTATGGCTCGCATTTTAAATCGAACTGTTTTGTAAACTCCATAAATGGTACGAAAACAAGCTACATTTATAAGTGTAAATAGTTATATGTGATTATAGATACATGTGCAGCAATAAATACTTTTCCTTTAGACTCTACATGGTGCTTGGCACTTTAATGAATTGTGAACCTCTTACAGGAACACCACGGCCCCAGGTATCTGAGATCCACAAATCTGGAGGCCTGCAAGCTTCATCCCAGTATGGTTGCAGGTCATGAGCTGGTGTTTATGGAGCATCTGTTACATGCTAGACATCATCAGAGGGCCTTTACAAGCTCAATCTCATCGAATCCCATCTGTCATCTCTCAGAAGCTGGAGCTATAACAATCCCCATTTTACAGATGAGGTAAAAGGTAAGGCTTACCCAGTTACTAAGTGGCAGAGCCAGGATCTGAAGCACTGGTTTGGGTGTATGTCAGTGTAGGTCCAAATTCATACTGGTGTACTGGTGTGCATTGGTTATGGAGTGAATGTGTGTCCCCCTCAAAATAGATTTAAGAAAGAAATCCTGGGCAAAGTAGAAATGTATCCTTTAAAACTCCGTTGGCTGCAGTCACTGAAAACTGCCCAGAGAAGAGAGGACCAGGACTATGTCAGTCAGGCCGTGGTCACCACATGGACTTTGCTGACTTGTGTGTATCTGGCCCCGAGGAGATGATACAAGACACAAGGCCAGGGCCCCGCAGCTAAGCAGGAGGCCATTAGAAACTGGAAGGTGTGGGGCAACGTTGAGGATGGTGGTGTCCCCACCCGTCTGCCCCTCCAGACAGAGCCCAGCGTGTCTCTTCTGTTCTGCTCCTTTTCTCTGTTCTCTCTTCCTCCCCTGCTACATACCTCTGTGACTTGTTCAAATTTCCCCTTTCCACTCCCCGCTGAGGCTGACAGAATGGCAGGCTGCTTGTGCTCAGCCTGAGTGCCAGTGCTCTGGACCGCCCCACACCTTGGTTCTGGTTCCCTCCAAGAGCCTGGCTTTCCTGACCAGCAGTCCAAGATTGTAAGGGGAAAATGCAGCACATGTGGTCCTGCCTTGCTTGAAGCCCCACCACGAGGCTGCTCTGAATCTGGTGTCTTCCCTTAAAGAGGCGTCCCACTATGCAGGGGTGGTCCCCAGAAGCCAGGGGGTGGGCAGCCCAGCATCTTGTTCTGCCTGCGTGCTCACAAGAAAAAATGGATGTTGGTTGTAGCGGGGGAAGTGGAACGTGAGCGAAAATGGAAAATGTGAGAATGAAGTGGATGGAAAGAAGGAAGCCAGTGGAAGGTGCTAGGCCTGGGGATGCCAGTGCTGAAGGACTCAGGGTCGTCTGGTGGTTAGTCAATGATTTTATGGAGCTCTTACTACTCACCGCCAGGCACACAAGCCTCACCGTGATCCTCTACCTGCTCAGAGCTCCCTATCTGCCTACACTTCCCTCCTCCAAGCTCCACAGGGACACAGGTGACTGTCCAGTTCACCTCCTGTTCATGGTGCCTGCAGAGCAGAGCCCAATAAATACATATTTGTTGATCAAATTAACAAATGAAGAAATAAGCAGTTGATAACCAAGATGCACCAAACAAGTAATTTTGTCAGTCTTCATCTTCCAGCCTCTAAAATTGGGGTTGAACTAAGATACCTGAGTTCCAGCCTCACCCCAGCTCTGCACCTACTGGTTGTGTGTGTCTTTGGGCAGGTCACTGACCCTCTGCACCTGTGTGTGTTGTTGCTGTTTAGTTGCTAAGTTGGCTAAGTTGTGTCCAACTCTTTGGCGACCCCATGGACTGTAGCCCTCCAGGCTCCTCTGTCTGGGTTTTCCCAGGCAAGAATATTGGAGTGGGTTCCCATTTTCTCCTCCAGGGGATCTTCCCGACCCAGGGATCAAACCCAGGTCCCCTGCATTGCAGCAGGTTCTTTACCGTTCTTGCCACCAGGGAAGCCCTGCACCTGTTTACTGACCTTATAAAACAGGGATAATAAAACCACCTTTGTTTCAAAGAGGAACCGATTTAATAATTACAAAGCATTTAGAACAGAGCCTGGCATATACATTGTACTGTGTAAGTAAAACAGTAAATTTCCAGGGTCCCCTCCACCTCGAGACTTTCTCAGGTCGGGGGCAGTGGTAGAACGAAAGCTGGGAGGATGGCCAAGTAGGTGGGTAGCCTCTGGAGCACTCACACATGCGCACTGAAGGTGCAGGGCTGTTATCGCCTACAATGCCTACTGGAGTGGATAGCCTATCCCTTCTCCAGTGGACCCAGGAACCGGGGTTCCCTGCACTGCAGGCGGATTCTTGACCAGCTGAGCTACCAGGGAAGCCCACAGCGCCTCGCAGGACCATTCTAACCCAGGGCGTGGCTTAACCGGGGGAGGACTACATTACCCACAGTGCATCCCGCCGGGCCTGAGTTCAGTTCTGTCGTCTCCGACTCTGCGACCCCCGTGGACCGCCGACCGCCAGGTTTCTCTGAACTGAGCGGGTCCCACCTCGCGGAGCAGAGTCGCTACGTAGTTCGTTTCTTTGCGTGCAAGTCGGTTCAGCCAATAGTGAAAGGGCTGCGTTACCGAAAATGCCTCCCTTTGGCCCGCCCTCCAAGACCCATTCCCATTCAACAGCGAGCTGGAACGAGCGAGGACTACGTTACCCATAATGCTTCCCGTGGCCGCCCCTCGCGGCCTTGCTCTCCAGCTCGACGCGCGGCTCAGCCAATGGTCGCTTCTGAGCGTCTGGGTCTGTGATGCACGGATGCTGGTCCTAGTTTCTGGACCGCCTAGACCTCCGTACCCACTGTTCCACTCCGGTTCCACCCCGCAGCACCGGCTCGCCGCGAGCTCCCCACGAGTCGCAGCGCTGTCGGTGAGTGCGGACGCAGGGTCCCCGCTCGAGCCTCTCTGTCCGCGGCGCTTGATGGAGCGTGGTTCGTGTTCGGCCTCTGTCTTAGCTGTCCCTCTTGCTGAAGGGGCGAGACGGGAAAGCGGGTCGGCCAGGGAGCCCTGACCCTGTCAAGACACTGGAGGGAGAGGGGCTGTGGTGGGGCTCGTGGAGCCCGAAATCCGGGTTCAGGTTGGGATACAATCTAAGCCCGCCTGGGCAGAGAGGTCCCAGATTCTCATTACATTTTCAAAGGACCTCGTCCAAAAATGGCAAACTGTGAAAATGAAAACTCAGCGTTTCTCGAATTCTGACCGCGTTCCAAACTCTGTTAAAGAAAACCCTTTTAAAACATCCTGTTTAGTCCTCTCAGCAACCTCCTCTTTCACTTGAAGAACTGAGACCCAGAGATTAAGAAATTCTCCTGGGAATTATGGGGTTAGTCGTGAAGACAGGTTGATCTACTTTAACTTTTTCTTTTGCCAATAAGGGGGAGTTGGCCTTGGGGCCAGGGCAGGGGCTTATGGGCGCAGACGCTTATCCAACCTCTGTGCTGCACCCCATATGAGTTTAACTGTCTCTCCACAGAGACCTGAAAACATCTTTCCCAGTGTCTGGCCAGAGGTGCAGGGAGAGACAGGCGTTATCTCCAGGCCGGAGAAAGGGCAAGGGCTGCCAGGAGCAATGGCGACCTCTCCCGGCCCCCAGCCTCTGGCTCCCCTGGAGCAGGATGAGGGTGATATCCTCGTTGTCAAAGTGGAGGACGACTACTGCTGGGAAGAGGAGCCCTCCCTGGAGGCGGAAGACCCTAGCCCTGAAACCTTCCGCCAGCTCTTCCGGCTGTTCTGCTACCAGGAGGTGGCGGGACCTCGGGAGGCCCTGAGCCGCCTCTGGGAGCTCTGCTGCCGCTGGCTGAGGCCCGAGCTGCGCACCAAGGAGCAGATCCTGGAGCTGCTGGTGCTGGAGCAGTTCCTGACGGTGCTGCCGGGGGAGATCCAGGCCCGGGTGCGGGAGCAGCAGCCAGAGAGTGGTGAGGAGGCCGTGGTCCTCGTGGAAGGGCTGCAGCGGGAGCCCAGGAAGCAGAGGCCGCGGGTGAGGTGGGGGGCATTTGGGCCCTGAGGTGAGGAATTGGGGCCCTGCTCCTGAGGTCTGCATTTGTAGGTTCCATGGGCTCTGGGCTGACACTGAAGAAGGTAGCTGCAGTTTCCCAGCCGTGGCTAGTGTGCATGCATCTGTTGTTTCACCACTGTTGTCCCAGTCGCCCTTTCTGAGCTATATGGTTCGGTTCCTTAACACCATCCCAACATACACAGGTTTTGATGGGAGGGAGGCTGGAGGCCTTTTAAGGCTGGACCTTGAGAGTTGAAAAGATTCCCAAAGAGGGAAGAGCCCTGGGAAGAAAGACCAGGTGCTGATGGGTGCCCTGGTTGGAGCCCCAGTGTCTCCAGAGCCATACCATTCAATACAGTAGCCACCATGTGTGGTTTTTCTCATAGTTAAATAAAATAGAAAATAAATTTGTAGGTTGTACTTTACCACCTTCCAGAGGCTCAGTCATCACGTGTGGCCAAGTGCTACTTGCTGGACAAGGATAGCACAGATATGGGGCACTTCCATCATCATGGAACATTCTCCAGAGAGCACCACTCTTGAGCACTCTCCTCCTCCTCAGCAAATTTGGGGAGTAGTGGGGAGTCTCTTACAAATCTCTTCTGCTTGGGTCAGATTGATTCCTTCTGACTAGATACTTGGCAGACTCCGCAGGTCACCTTTCTTCCCGTGGCAGTGCCATTGGCTGCACACTGCTGTTCTTTTGCATCTGTCAAAAGAGAGCAGCACCCACCCCACCACCAAAAAAAAAACAAACCCTGACCACAAGGTGAGTCGAATGCAATAAGCAAATCCTGCCTTGAGATGGCCAACAGGAATCCAGGAGCCCTTCTCAGACCCCTGGCAGCCTGGGCGCCTGGGGTCCCTGGCACGGGCTTTCCTCTGCCACTGTGCGCCGTCACCTCCGGGTGACAGAGCTGTGAAATGTTAAGCCTGGGATAGGGTCCCTGGTGCTTGTTTCACAGTTCCCCAGGGACATCTCTTGTCCTTGGTACGGTTACGGAGGTCAGTGCACTCTGAGACCCAAGTTCGTCTGATTCACCTTCCTTGGAATTAGGAGGTAGATGGTTCCAGAGGGCTTGGAGATGACCTTAAGAAGTGGAACAAGTGCAGTAATTCAGACTTCCAAGACGAAAGCTGATTAGGGGCTTCCTGGCTCAGTCCTTTCAGGAACACTCACGGAAGGGAGGAAGGGTGAGAGTGTGCTACGGTGTGATGGAGCGAGATGCAGAGTTTCAGGAGTGGAGCAGGCCTCCCCTTCCCCAGCTTGGAAGCCTGACCTCTTCCTGGGTCACTGGCCTTCTCCCTGGGGGCTGGCTGAAGGGCAGCACATGGATGGTTGCAGAGGCCGTCAGACTGAACAAGGCGGCCCAGTGATGAGGCAGAGCCTGGGACCAGGGTGCCCATGATGAAGGGTGGGGCACCTGTGGGCACCCCCAGCCTCCTGGGAGCTGGTGGGCAGATCTCTGTCTGTTGTAGGATCCAGAGTTACTCCCTAATGACACGCTGTCCCATGGGACAGAGGAGTGGTTCTCAAAACACCAGGTGGAAGCCCAGCCAGAGGAGCTGTCCCTGGGGGAACGGGCTCAGCACTCCAGCCAGCCGCCCCTAGCCCAGCTGAGCCACAGGCCAAGAGGAGGCCCCTCGCTCTGGCCAAACAGGGGTGAGTAGCTGCCCCTCTCGAGGAAAGTGTAGCCTTGCACCCAGGAAGGGAAAGGGGAAGGACTGTGGCTGGTCAGACCTGCGTGCCTGTGGGCTGGGCGGGCTCCCTGCAGGTGAGTGTCCATGAGGGGTGGCTGGACCTGTCCCGCCTTCGCTGCTGTGGCCACGGGTGGGTGACTCTGTACTCTCTCCCCAGGCCCTGCAGCTTCACAGCATCAGGAGACAGCAGCCCTGGCCACATCCTTCCTTTCAGCCTGGTCCCAGGTGAACAGCTTCCCACTCTGCAGCATCCCCGTGCATCCCACGCCCTTGTTACAGGCATGCTTCTCTCAAGTGGTCAGGTCTGTGGGTTTTTGAGGCAGACTTTCACCCCCTGGGAAGTCTTACCTGCTCTCAGATGCCACCTGAATATCAGGTTTGTGCTGGAGGATTCTGCGGTCCCAGTGGTAAGCTTGGGCAACCGCTTCAAACCAGCTGTATGTTAAAATCTCCTAGGATCAGGGTAAAATTAGAGAATTTTCCCCCAGACCTGGCCTGACATCCTAATCTCCTTTGTTTCAGTAACAGCTCTGTTGAGATATAATTCACATACCATGCAATTTACCCATTTAAAGTATACAGTGTTTAGTATATTTACACAATCACATTTTAGAACATTTTAATCACCTCCCCAAAATACCCCCCACCCATTAGCAGTCACTCTCCATTTCCTCTCCCTTAGCCCCTGGCAGCCCCCAGTCTCTCTGTGCATTTGCCTCTTCTGGATGTTGTTTGCTTGGGTGTTAATTGTGCTTCCAGGTAACTCTCATGCTAGACTTGGGTACCACTGGCCTAGAGGCATCCTGAAGTCCCCAGGTCACCCCATTCAGGTCTTGGGGCTGGCTTGAGCTGAGGCAGGGCGGGCTAACTTGTGAACCCGAATAGTGTCAGCTCCAGTGGGTGAGATCTCAGCAGACGCAGCTGCTCCCCGCAGCATGTCTGTTCATGGTCCCTGGCCCTGCGGCACTGGCACGGAGCTTAGTGGTGACAGTGTCCTGAAAAGCAGGGTCCAGCCGTGCCTGAGCTGAGCTTCGGAGGAGGGAGTGGATAACAGCATGCAGAAAGGGAAAGGGTGGGAAGGGAAAAAGGCGGGGGAAGCAGGACCTTCCATCATCACACGAGAGGAGGGGACGGGCGAGCCCACCAGGCTGGCCCCGCCTGCAGGAGCAGGGGCATTGAGTCAGCAAGCTGCGTTCCCGCAGGTGCCGGTGACCTTGGAGGACGTGGCCGTGTACCTGTCCCAGGAGGAGTGGGGCTGCCTGGACCTGGCTCAGCAGGACCACAGCTGCGACGTGCTGCTGGAGGATGCAGGTGCCGTGGGGAGACGCTGTCAGACGCCGCGCTGTGTCCCAGAGTGGGCAAGTCTCTGGGAGGGTGCCACTTCCTTTGGGCTTATTGGGGGTGTGTGTTGGTCTCCAGAACCCGAGGCCCCTGGCCACCTCCCTGTTCAGCACTTTCCCTGGCTCCCGCCACCTTTAGGAGCTGCTCTGGCAGTTCTCAAACTTTAGTGGCCTGAAGAATCCCTGGAGAGGCTGTGAACAGTAGGGACTCGTGGGCCTTGTGCCCAGGGGATGGCTGTGTGAGTCAGGGCTGCTCCCTGGCGAGTCTGCTAAGCAGCCGCTGCATGCAGCCTGCACTGCCAGGGCCACCAGGTGTCCCGTTGGTCCCCGCCTGCATCGAGGGCAGCGTAGCGCTTGCCCCGTCTCAGGCAGATGCCCAGAGCCGCCCTGGGTGCCTTCTTTTCCTCTTCCACCACACGGCTTGTCCAGTGTCAGTTCAGCCTCTGTGCCACCCTTGGCCCCTGTGGGCAGGGCTTCTCTTGACCAGGCGCTGGCTGTCCACGGCCTTTCCTCCCCACCCCATGCTGTCCCTTCTCAGCTGCCCTGCTGCTCTTGACACTTGTTTTCTTCCTGAGATGTTTTCTAAAGGAGTTGAGACCCTGCTTTGTATCAGTTGGAGTTCTCCAGAGAGAAAGAACTATTAGGATGTGTGTGTACGGAGAGATTTATTTTAAGGAATTGGCTCTCATGATTGTGGTGGCTGGCAAGTCTGAAATTTGTACAGCAAGCCAGCTGGCTGGAAACCCAGGTAGGACTTCTAGGCTGCCATCTGGAGGCAGAATTTCTTCTCCAGGAAACTCAAGTTTTGCTCTAAAGGCCTTCAGCTGATTTGGTGAGGCCCACCCTCAGTGTGGAGGGTAATCTGCTCTATTTGTAGTCATCTGATTATAGATACTAATTACGTCTACAAAATAATCTCCATAGCAACACCTAGACTGGTATTTAGGGAATTCTCTGGTGGCCAATGTGGTTAGGGCTCTGTGCTTTCACTGCCAACAGTCCCTGGTTGGGGAACTAAGATCCTGCAAGCCCCATGGCCAGGAAAAAAAAAAGCTTGCTAGCTTGGTATATAACCAGACGGTGACACCATAGCCTGGCTGGGTTGGCACAGAAAATTAATGATCAAATACTTTCATTTATATCCTCACTTTTCCCAAACTAACTGTGTACACAACGAGTAGAGATGAAACTTGTCCATTGCCGAGAACGCTGGCCTGCTGGGTGTGCAGCTTGCTGCCCCACCTCTCTCTGCCTCTGTGGTGTCTGCCTCCTGCGTGTTTTGTAACTCTTGGCCGTTTTCCCTCGGTTATGGTGACACCCTGACACCTCAGGGCACCTGGTTTCCCTCCCAGAGTCAGGGAGAGCCATTGGCCGTGTTTCCTCACTCACTTCCTCCTCTCCGAGCAGCTAGTCTGCACAGAAGCAGAGCGCCTCCCTGTCTTTCAAGGTATTGAGCTTGTTCTCAGGTCACCCCTGACACCCCTTTGCCCTCACGAGGAGGAGGTTGTTGCAGTCCCATGTTCCGTCCCGGCCACACTCACATCCTCTCTTCTCTTTCTCCACGAGCAGGACTCCCCACGCCCGGGCCCTGTCTGACTGCCCTGCAGGGGCAAGGAGAAGACCCGCGGGACCCAGCTCAAGCAGCCTCGGGGCCAAGGGAGGTCTCTGGTGGAGCCAGTTCAGGTAAGGCATCTGCGAGGAGATGGGATCCCAGATGAAAATCTCCCTTCTCCTGGGCTGAGACCTTGGTGACTGTGTCTGTGGGCTTTAAGCTCAAGGGCTTAGAGCAAGTGTTGGCAGGCTTTTTCCAAAAAGGGCCAGAAGTGAACAGGTTTTAGGGACCATGCAGTCTCCCTTGCAGTCGATGCCTCAGCTCCACCGTCCTGGTGCAAAAGCAGCCACAGATGGTACAAAAAGACACGGGCGTGTGTGTGAAACTTCCCTTGCAAAGACGGACTGAGCCCCGCCTGAAGGGAAGGCGAGGGGAGACGGGGGCTTTAGGGGCTCGAGAGGCACGCCCTCAGGGTCGCAGGAGAGAGTCCTCCCAGCTCAGCTGGGACAGTGTGCTGCACGCAGGTGCGACGGGGAGCCTGGTCCCGGGGAAGACATGAGGGGCCGAGTGTCGCCCGGCCAGCAGAGCTCGCTCTCCGGGGCCTACACTGTGGGTGGAATTGCAGTCATATGGTCACTTGGTGTGACCATCTGAGGAGCTGCCAGACTCAGTTCTCTGTAAAAGCTCTCCCCAAAGGCCAGGGCTGTGGTTCTGTCATGTCTCAGTTATACAGACAAGGTGAACGTGAGCTCCAGCCCACGCTTGGCTTCCCCGATGAGCCATTGTGGAAACAGGAGGGGCCCAGGTGGGGGTTCGGGGGGTGGATGTTTCTCGGGGGGCCTATCCCTCCCCTGTTGAGTCATGGGCTTCCACATCCTCAAGTGTGGATGGGACCGTCACAGCCCCATCTCACAGGCCTTGATGAGTTACTGTGTGCTTCTGAGTGTCTGCCCGTGATTTTAGTTCCTGGAATCAAGCTCTGAGTGTTGTGTGCCCGAGGAAGGTGTGGAAGGGCACTTGAAGGCACTGTTATCATCTGCCTCACATGGGCCGCCCCGCCCCTGCCCGCCTTCTCCAAGCGTCCCTGTCCCTCCTCCCCTCCCCATGGAGCCCTCAGCCACTGTGCTCTCTCTGTCTCAGAGCGTGGGAGGCGATTGGAGGATGGCGAGGACTCTGGGGAGGACGCCTCGCTGAGCACAGCATGGGCCCAGGCACTCCCAGATCTGGGTCCGGGGCCCGGCCAGGCCAGACCTCAGCGGCCTCAGGACAGAGCGGGGCCCCTCGGGGTCCGGAAGCCACACACGTGCCCCGAGTGTGGCAAGGCCTTCCGCAAGACGTCGCACCTGACCAAGCACCAGCGCACGCACACGGGCGAGCGGCCCTACCAGTGCCAGGTGTGCGGGAAGCGCTTCGGCGACCGGTCCAACTGCAGCACGCACCAGCGGGTGCACACGGGCGAGAAGCCCTACGCCTGCGCCGAGTGCGGCAAGCGCTTCAGCCAGAGCTCCAGCCTGGTCATCCACCGCAGGACGCACACGGGCGAGCGGCCCTACCAGTGCCAGCTGTGCGGGAAGCGCTTCAACAACAGCTCGCACTTCAGCGCACACCGCAGGACACACACGGGCGAGAAGCCCCACACCTGCCCAGCCTGTGGTAGGGGCTTCCGCCGGGGCACTGACCTCCGCAAGCACCAGCGCACACATGGTGGGGAGCAGCCGCCACGCAGACCCCCAGGGCTCCAGGACACGCCCGGGGCCTGGGCCTGATCATTCGGGGAGCTGCAGGGTCGTTTCATTCCCGGAGTCCATCTCCGGGCGTCTTCAGACTCTCTTCCCGTGGCCCCAGTGTGAGCAGGAAGCCGCTGCAGGTGGATCAGGGTCCGGGGCTGCCATGAAGAACACACACGGGGGAGCACCTAACGGCAGCAGGAATTCTCAGGTCAGGGGCCAGAGTCTGAAGTCAAGGTGCCTGCGGGCTGCTCCTTCAGGAGGCTTGGGTGGGGTCCGTCTGCGCTCTCCTCCGGGCTTATGGCCACAGGGCTCTGCCACCACCTCCCTATCCCCTTCTGCATGTCTCCACATGTGCTCCTGTCTTGTAAGGGCGCTGTCATTGGATTTAGGGCACACTCAGTCCAGAACGACCTGATCTTAGCTCGTTACATCTACAAGGACCTGTTTCCAAGTGGGGTCCCCGCTAAGGCTCTGACTGTTAACTTGGGGGACACCCTTCAGCCCACTTGGGGGGAAGCCTTGGTGGCTGTGGCCTCTTGCAGCTTTACGTGTCCCCGTCCTCCAAGGGTTTCTCTTTCCTTCCAACCTCGCCACGCTTGCCAGGTGTAGCCCATGGGGGTTCTCCAGCATCACAGTGGTTGGGGGTTCCCCTCACAGATCCATGGCTGTTCTCTTGGATCCACGGCTGTTCTATTGGATGGGCGGCTGATGCGGGAATGCTTCCCTGAGGACCCTTCCTTCTAACCTCCCCTGCTTGCCGGGCAGTCTGGGGGTTTCCCCAGGAGAGGTGCCAGGGCTGCTGTTGTCCGGCCCAGGTGGCCATGTCCCAGGATGCAGGCTGGCCTTGGTTGCGCCACTTTGTCTTTCTGATGTGGTCATGCCTCTGATCGGTTCCCATCTGTGGCCTCACGCATGGCTGAGTGGCACAATAAGAGGCCTTATTTGCTGTTGTCATGAGTGAAGTGGTGGGGCAGCTCTGAAACCGCTGGGTTTCAGGATGTCCCATCCAATCACTAGACATACTGTTATTTTTCCACACACCCCACACACCCCGGGGGTGTGAGCTGCTCTCCTCTGTTCCCTTAATAAACAGCGTCTGTCAGTTGTCCTGGCACCTGGGCTCTGTCCTGCATGTTCACTGGGGCCACCCAGTTGAGGGATGGCCTCTCCCTTCTGGGCCAGCTTGTGGGGCACGTAGCGTCCACTCAGATCCAGCCACGTCAGTGTCGCCAACGGCCCACCCACCTGCCCCTCACAGACTCACTTCTCACATCCCGTCTGCTGCTGGAGGTAGCTGCCCTCTGCCAGGCCTGAGAGCTGGGCCAGTCCAGTGCCTGTTCCCTGACGTTCTCTGTCCTGTAACAGGACTTCACGTTCTAGATGGAGACTCAGACCTGGGAGCTTGAAGCACCTTGTCCAAGGGGCAGGACCCACTCTCAGCCCTCACCCTCCTGGCCTGCTGCTTCAGCAGTTAGCAGAGTTGAACCTGGGACAAAGATTTTGTTTTCTGTCACTGTTATGGAAACATCTTGAGTGAACTTACTGCCATTGAAAAGGGTAGAGAGAGTAGGGGAAATGGAATTTTAAAAACAGCCATTGCAGGACTTCCCTGGAAGTCTAGTGGTTAAGACTGCATGCTTTCACTGCAGGGGGCACAGGTTTGATCCCTGGTTGGGGAACCAAGATTCTGCTTGCTGCACAGTCTGGCCTTCTGCCTCCACCCCCACCCCCGCCCCAGTAGTTCTTGCTCTTGAGAACTAGTGACTGGTGGAGGCTGTGTGCCCAGTGCCTGAGCTATGACCGTGCTCTGTGCGCCTTGGAGTGGAGGGTGGGGGCCTCCGCAGCGAGGAGAGGGCCTGGGGGCCCCCGGTGATAGTAGTCTGGCTCCAGTCCCTGCAGGACAGGCTCACCGAGGCCTCGTGTGGCCTCGGAAGCCAGCTCACATCTGACTTGTAATAAAAATGCTCCTTGTTGTCAAGAATGGGGGCTGCTGGTGAGGCCCCCGTGGCAAGATCAAGTGGAGTCTGTGGCCCCGATCTTGGCTGCCTGTGGCTGGGCAGGGCCTGCTCTATCTTATGGGGGGCTGGGTGGGAAGGGGGCCCTTGCCCACCCTCAGGGCCTGGCAGCCAGTGGTGACCCCAGCTGAACGCTGGAACACATGCCCAGAGGCCAAGGGTTGTGCTGGGCTGCCTGAAGCCTTGGCACAGGGGGTCCAAGCTGACCACTCTGCTCTTCCCATGGGGCAGACAGGGCGGAGGGGCGCTGAGACCTTGAAAACAAGTTGGAGTCAGAACAGAGTTGTCACAGAGTAGGGCTTCAGCCTGTTGGGAGCAGCTGGGCCAAGAACTGACAAAAGGACTGAAAATTGGTGGCGGTCGGGAATAATGCTAGGAAAGGGTTGGTGAGGGAGACGGCAGAGCCTCCTCAGCTCTTGTTGGTTGTCCACGAGAGTAGGCATGGGTGACAGTTTGCAGCGTTAGAACATTCATGTTCTGTGTTTAAAAGTCAACTCACCTTTACTTTGGAAGGACCCTAGAACATGATTATATACGTGCCGCCTTTGTGTCTTGGTTAAAGAAAAAAAAGCAAATTTCAGTCCACCCTTCCATCCAGACATCTGTGTGTGTGTGTTGTGGTTTGTTCAAAAGAGCCAACATCAAGGACCCAGAAAATCAAGCTAAGTTTTCCAAGACCTTTTCAGCCCTGAAATTCTCTAAAGAAGTTTTACTTAAGTTTTGTAGTTACAAGAAAAACAAAAAAAAAAAACCTTGTATGATGGAAATCAATAAATGCACATTAAAGAGGAAAAAAAATGCAGAAATGGAAAAAGCTGAAAAAGCACCCTAGTCCCACCGTCAGAACAAATCCGTTGTCTCCGTGGTGTTCCCTCCGGCTGCTTTTTGGAGGGTGTGGGGCCGTGTGACACGTCTGCTGTATGTACAGGTCTGCACTGGTGTCCTTGCTGTGAGTGCGTGAAGATGTTCTGACTGATTTCCAGCAGAGGGCTGGCAGCAGAGCCCCAGCTGGGGGGTCCCCGTGCTGCAGATGGAGACGGGAGAGTGAGGGGACCACCAATGCCTTGGTGCTGGTGTCGAAGGCAAGTCAGATCACCTGCTCACCTCCTCAGACCCGAGGCATCTGCAGTTGACCCCAAGGAGGCACCAGGTCTCCCGGGCTGTCGCTGGGACATCCCCCTGCGGGTCTGGCCTGTGTGCCCCTCTCGGCCCAGAGCGTTACGTGTTGCTTCACCCCAGGGCTGGACCCGGCCGGATCTCCAGGGGCCTGAGCCTTCTGACTGACAGGACTCTTGCCGGCGGGCGGCTGAGGCCAAGCGGACGCCTCCCGAGATGCCCTGAGCTGCTGGAGGAGCCGACTCTTTCCCGTGCAGTCCCTGTGACACGGGAGACGTGACCGCCATCAGCGCTAAGTGGAGCCAACCTCCCAATGCTGTGCCACAATATTGGGGTACTGTGCCCAAAACAGGACACCAGCAGAGGGGAGCCAGGGTGCTTCCGGAGCGTGTGCCTGGTTCTCAAGACACTAAAGAAATCAAGACTGCAGCCTCCCAGCCCGCGCTGTCACACAGCACGTCAGCACATTAAAGGCCTCTGGGAGGACACCTGTGTGGCACTTCTCAACCCCAGTTCGTCTCCCCTTTTTGTGCCTGGGATGTCCAGCCACACACCACGTGGGAAGAAAGCTGCAGTGGACTCTGACACTCCCAAAGGGCAGAATCTGCAAGGTCTGGAAGTCCAAAAGCGACAGAGACTGCCAGAGCGCGTAGTGCAAATTCACCCCACGGCCCTGGGGTGGCCTCCGCTCCTCAGAGACCTGAGCCTTCCCTGAATCTGACGTTTCACTTAGTTGACCTGAGCCTTTCCTCTCTGGCCGTTAACCAATCACGTAGTCCCATCCCTACAATATCTCTTCACCTCTGTTGCCATCACTGGCAGGGAGCAAGTCAATTTGTGGAGCTATTTTTCAGAAAGAAAATGTAATCCCTTCTTGAAACCAAGCTAAGGCATCCTGGGGGTTGTCTGGAGGGGAGCAGGTCAGGCTGGCCTACCCTGCCAGCCTCCCAGAGCAGCCCACACCCTCCTGTGCAGGCTCTGTGTGTGCAAGATGCTGAGAGCAACAACGTTAGAAATGCGAGCTGGGACCAGGTGAGCATCCCCGCCTGTGACGGTGAGAGGCGCCCATGTGGTTACCGTAGCCTGGCTGGGCCCTGCGGGTCTCTCTGAGCTGCTGTCTCTTCCGCCTCCTCGCTGTCAGAGGAGCTGGAGTAGGAGCTGGAGCTGCGGGCAGACAAAAGGTGGGTTCCTCTGGAACCGCACAGTCTACTCTGGCCAGGCGTGGCTCCCGCCAGGGACTTGGAGCACCCAGGGCTCCCGTGTGACACAAGGCAGGAAGATGGGCAGCCAGCCAAAGCCGCAGGGCCAGTGAGCTTCCTGCAGGTGGTGGAGGGGTGCGGCCAGGGCCGGGTACCCCAGCCTCGGCTGAGTGAGCCCCCTGTGCCCCAGCTTCCCCACTCCCTGCAGGGAGGGCCTGTGGCTGTGGCCCCGTGGGACTGTGGCCCAGGCTCAGTTCCTGGCTGAAAGCCCTTCTCCAGTGAGGAGAGCTCCCAGGACCTGCTGTCCAAGTCCCCTTCCTCCTGAAGCAGCAGGTCCGCCGCAGGGCTGTCAGCGTTTTCTGTACCTCTCCAAGGGCTCCTGGTCCGAAGTCTTCGTTGGCCGCAGGTCAGTGAATATGGTGGGAGGCTCTGCCGGGTTCCTCAGCTGCATGTCCTGGGCTAGCGCCTGGAAGCCCAGCTCCCTGGAAGCACATCTTGGGGGTGGGGGTGGCTGAGTCACTTCCTGGTGGTCACTGTGACCTGCCCGTGCTGGGCTGAGCACCCCTGTGCAGGACCCTGAGAACAGCCCTCAAGATTCAGGCCAGCGCTGTCCAGTGGAACTCTGAGTGGCGCCTAGATGTTCTGTGTCTGCACTTTCCAGTGTGGTAGACACTCACCAAAAGCTATTTAAACTTGCATTTAAGCTAATATAAGTTAGAAATCCCATTCCTCAGCTGCACTAGCCATGTGTAGCCAGTGGCTACTGACTGGACAGTGCAAAGTCCTTTCTACCGGACACATGGGTTGTCAGGGACAGAAGCCTGCTTCAGCTAGCTCAGGCAAGAAAGGGAATTCCTGGCTCTCAGACTTCTAAAAAGGGTGGGACCACCAGAGTGTCGGAAGTTGGGATGCAGCTGGGCCTTAAGGGACCTCAGGGCCCTGTCCCTACCTCTGCCCACCCCATCCCCCAGCTGACCTGGCTGGGGACAGGTGCTTGGGGCTAGCCCAATCAACAGTGGCCAGAGGGAGAGGGTCCTCCCCTAGGGAGGATTCCCATGGGGTGGGAAAGAGCAGGTGCTTTGGGGCCTGAGTCCCAGCTCTGCCACTTATGTCTGGGCAAGTCAACCTCTCAGCCTGTTTCCCCCTCAGTAAAATGGGGGGTAATAGTAATACTGACCTGATCATATTCTTGAGATGAAGAGAAATACACATCAGGTGCCCCGCCTTTAAATCAAGGCACCATAAACGCTGAGAGAAGCTACTACTAGGGAGGATGGGGCCAGGGGTCAACAAAGCCCACCTGCTTCCGGTTTCCCGTGGCCGGGCTTCCTGGGCTGTATCAGCAGGCACTCTCCAAGCAGAGGCGGCGGTTCTGGACTGCCTGGCACACAGGAGGCTCAGGCGTTCCATGAGCCGGTCCTGGGTGCTGGGCTCGGTGTGGTCTGCAGAGAGGGCGAAGGCAGCTTGGTGGGGACACGGCCCCCACTTTGACCCACTGCAGCCTGAGCCTCAGGACTCCTCGCGTGGACGTGCTGGGCTTATGCACAGAGAAGTGCCAGGGGCCCAGCCCACCCTCTGCGGCTCACAACCTTAGTGCGGCCCCCTCCAGCTCAGCAGGGTGAGGGGCCCCTTCTTTCACAAGCAGGGAGCTGTGTGCACCCCGGGAAGCAGAGGTGACCACGTGTTCACAAAGTAGTCCACTTCCTGGCTCCTGTCTACTTGTCAGAGGGAACCATGCTTAACAGTTCTGTGTGTTTTTTCCTTTTTTTTTTTTTTTAAATAGCAACAGGGGGAGTTTCCCTGGTGGTGCAGTAGTTAGCCTTCCAATGCAGGGGTGCAGGTTCAATCCCTGGTAAGGAAGCTAAGATCCACGTGCCTCCTGGCCAAAAAACCAAAAACATAAGAAATAAAAAATGCAAACAAACCCAAAACAGAAACAAAATTGTAACAAATTCTATAAAACCAACCCACATCCAAGAAAAATCTTTAAAAAAATTTTTTTAAATGGCAACAGGATCATCCTCTATAGGTTTTTTTGTTGTTATTTTTGCCTCACTTGGTGGGACAAGACTGAGCAACTTCACTTTCACTTTTCACTTTCATGCTTTGGAGAAGGAAATGGCAATCTGCTTCAGTGTTCTTGCCTGGAGAATCCCAGGGACAGGGGAGCCTGGTGGGCTGCTGTCTATGGGGTCGCACAGAGTCAGACACGACTGAAGCGACTTAGCAGCAGCAGCAGCAGCAGGTGGGATGTGGGATTATAGTGCCCTGACCAAGGATGGAACCCCTGACCAAGAATGGAACCCATGCCCCCATGCAGTGCAAGCGTGGATTCTTAACCTCTGAACCACTAGGAAAGTCCCCCTCTATAGACTTTTTTCACTGAATATACTTTATATCCTTCTGTGTTGACATAGATGTGTGATGATAGATTGTAGAAGTGGAATAGCTTAATTAAAGGCTTGTGTGCTTTTAAATGAAGAATGGGGGAGTGGTAAAGAATCCACCTGCCAATGCAGGAGATCCCTGGGTCAAGAAGATCCCCTGGAGCATAGTGGAAACCGACTCTAGTATTGTTGCCTGGAAAATTCCATGGTCAGAAGAGCCTGGTGGGCTGCAGTCCATGGGGCTGCAGAGAGTGGAGCAGGAGTGAGACTGAGCACACAGCACACAGACGGATAACAGATCTGCTACACTGCCGCCCCAGCGGGCAGCCACCGAGGCCCTCAACCCTGCCCCGGAGAGTTTCTCCATATTGTGCTCTAAGGGGTCAAATTACAAACAAAACCCTTTTTAAAAGGAGCCTTTGCTCTGGAACCAGGGGCTGGAAATTGCACCTTCTTTAACTCAGGCCTGCTTCCACTTGCTTTTATGGGCCAGAGTGTCCAAGAGGGATGGGAAACTCTTTTAGGAAACTGCCCAGAGCCAGGCCACAAGCCCAGTGAAGGAGTTACCCCTGGCTTTGTAAACAGAGAGGCAGTGGAAGCAGGATTCTGTTTAGGAACTAGCTGAAGGGGGCACAAAATGCAGGATTACTTGGCTTCCAGAGGGAAAGAGGAAGGCTGAGGAGGTGGGGAGGAAGGAAAAGGCAGTCACATATATAGCGGGTGGATGAATGAGTGCATTGGTGAGTGAATGAAAGGATGGATGGATGGGTGGATGAAGTCTAGCGTCCTGCGTGTGTGGGAAGGTGAGGCCTGAGCAGCACAGAGGCACGGCAAGCTGCTGAGGTGACCCTGCCCAGCCCGCCTCCCCGTTTCACTGGGAAGCCCTGGAAGGAGCCGTTTGTGGAGATGTACTGGCCCCCCACCCCATCCCCAGTGCTCAAGCTCAAACCTTGGCCCTGGAGGCGGCCAGCTGCCCACCATGCAGCTCCAGGAGCACCATCTCCCCGGTCCTCTTCTCGCCCAGTCAGACTCAGAAGGACTTGATCCAAATCCCACTCTTCAAGTTCCTGAAATAATTAAAGCAGTGATGATGAGGCTGCCTCGGGATCCCAGGAACAGGAATTCTGGATCCACCGAGGCTGTCCCAGGGCAGAAACCAGGGTTGAGATGAGGCGGCTCACTCACCCACCCCGGCTCACCCACCCCATACATAGGCTTTGCAGAATGAACCACCCCCGTGAAGGTGGGTGGGGCCTGCCTTTCTTGCCACCCCCTTTCCTGTGCCTTTTTGGGGGCAATACTTCTATTTCTGGCACAAAGACATTGTCTGGCTTGGAGGAAGCTCAGTGTCAGTTTAAAACTATTTAGGTTCAGACAGGTTTAGAATGTTGGGAGGTTAGAACGTTTTGCTTCTTTAAGAAACACAGCAGCAGTTGGGATTGGAGGGCTTGGAAGAGGGCTGTGGGGGCGGTGATGCAGTGGGCACAGAGATGTTAATCAGGAGTAAGGATGTCCTGTTAAGACGGGCTGAGGAAAGAATGGAATTGACAGGAGAGAATTGGTGAAAGTGACCTCCAGGTACACTCGATGCCAGTTTTATCTAGGTTGTTACGAAAATCTGTCAAATAAGGCAACAAAGATAATTTTGTGATGTTTCTATGTCATATGGGGGCATCTTCTAATGAGCCCATCTTTCTCGGGGAGGGCTGGTTTGACTGACCGGGGCTCACCTGTTTGACAACTTTGTAAAACAGAAATGCAAGAGCTTTCTCTTCCCTCCATTGGAGCAGCTAAGCCCAAAGGTACCGGTTCTGTTGCCCCATTGAGCCTACTCTACTTAGTGTAGCAATTTAATCTCCACATTCCCCACTCCCCTGTTGAACAAAATCCGTTTCTCACGATCTCTTTGAACCGGCTTTGTCATCTTGCTGGTTCTCGTGGATGATCTAAATAATAGCGTTAATGGGGGCTCACTATTTGTTTGAGAATAAGGGCTTGAACATTTTCAGATGCTGCTTTGTCACAGTCTGCTCTATCTTCTATGTCTTCAAGATGATGCTTGGGATGGGTTTTTTCTTTCTTTCTATTTTAAGAAAGCTGGGGACTACCTGCTCCTCCCTGTTCACTGTAACTCTGAGGATTGTCTGTCTGACAGGTAGGACCTGCCTGCCTGATGGTAGGCCTGGTGCCGTGGGCCTGATGTCATTGCTACGAACTGAATCTCTGTGTCCCTCCAAAATTCATGTGTTGAACTCCTAATCCCCAGTGTGATGGTATTTGAAGGTGATGAGGTCACAGGGGTGGAGCCCTCATGAATGGGATTGGTGCCCTTAAAAGGAGACTCCAGAGAGCTCCCCCCTCGTTCCAAATGAACCAGGAAGGATGCTTTCAACTAGACACCAAACGTGATGGAGCCTTGACCTTGGACCTCCAGATTTCAGACTGTGAAAAATTAGTTTCTGTTGTTTAAGCCCCCTGCCCAAGTCTATGGGACTTTTGAGGGTAAGACAGGTGTAGTGGGGAGGACCACCACCTCGAGGAAGCCTGGGCTGGGAGCACGCCTACCTGGAGGGAAAGCACGGGCAGACACCCTGGGGGCCCCTCTGAAGGCACCTCCACAGCGTCGCGGGCCTTCTCCTTCCCTCGGCTCGCGTCAGGGCAGGCTGGGTTGCGGCCGTCCCAGGTGACTTTGTGGAGGATGTCTTTCTCGATCATCTTCCTCCTCTCCCTCCGCAGGGCTTTGCGGCTGGCTGCGTCTGAGCCTTCCTGAGCCTGTGAGGCCGCGCCCAGGGGCTCTGTCTGCAGGCCTGCTTCCTGAGGGGAGCGGGTGGCCTCTCCCTGAGGCCCCTGGCGAGGACTCTGTGACGCACTGGTGTTGAGGGTCCCACCTGCATCATCATCCTGCCGTGGGGGGGTCTCTGCAGACATCCTGAGAAGAGAGCTGCTCTTGCTGGGGGCCCTTCCTTCCAGAGGGGCCGACTCCTGGGGCCGGGGCCATGCGTTCCACTCACCCCAGGGCTCCATGGCGGATTCTACAGGCACTGCAGCTAGCTAGGCAGGAAACAGGTGTTCCTGGTTAGCAGCCTCCAAACATCCCTCGGGGGCGGGGTGGGGGGGGGTGTGTGGTAAGATGCGCAAGGAACATAAAATCTGCCATGTCAACCATTTTTAAATGTACAGTTCCGTGGCATTGACTCTATTCCTAATGCTGTACAAACCATCCCCACTGTCTATTTCCAAAGGTTTTTCATCACCTGGAACAGAAACCCTGTCCTCCCCTCCCCCAGCCCCTGGTGAGCTCTCATCTACTTCCTGTCTCTATATTTGCCTGGTCCAGACATATCATAGGCGTGGAATCACACAGTATTTGTCTTGTGTGTCTTTCCACTTGGCTTCGTGTTTCCAAGGCTCCAGTGTTGTGCTGTGTGTCAGGACTGCATTCCTTTTCATGGATGAATTCTATTCTGTTGTATGGATACACTTCATTGTATCCATATTGTCTGTTGTTTATCCAGTTGTTTATCCATTTTGTCTGTTGATGGACACTTGGGTTGTTCCACCCTTTTGGCCAGTGTGCACAGGTGCAAGTGGTTAGAAAAGACAACACCCAGGCCTCAACCCCCGTGAGCTAGTACAGGCTTTTCCATCCCAGGTTAAACCATAATTGTCTGGAAGAGTAACTGCCGAGGTAATTGTAGAAATGGAAAAAACACAAAATTAAGTGAAGTGGATATGGTTCCAACTGAACTAACCAGGGCGCTTGGCAGCCTTGGCAGTTTTCCGGTTTAGAGTTATTTCAGGTGTATTTCTAGGCATGGCTGGGGGTGTGGGTGACTTCTGGTGTGGACATGCCCTGGCTGCATGTGATGACCCTGGGTCGGTGCTTGCACTCAGGACTGTGTGTGGTGAGGGGTCAAAGGGAAGAGCAGGGGGTACAATCAGAAAATCATGTCCCTGCCCCCAGCTCTAAGCGTTCTGGGCTCCTGGGAGCATGACGTGCACAAGGCCAGTAGATGTCTGGTGTGTGAACTCCTTGGGCTGTACCTGGAGAAAGGCCCAGGTGATGCTAGACCGGAGGCGTTAATCTCTTTAGAACCACACTGCTTTAGAGCCCAGTGAGGGCCAGGAGCACCCACACCCTATTCTGACGGGACAGTCCAGGGTTCATGGACCCCTGGAGCCTGCATTTAACAGACCTCAGGAGGAGACCCAGAGGAAGTGACCCAGGCCCCAGCGGGGTCGTCGGCCAGTTCCTCTGACAAGTCTGGAATCAGGACAGTTTGATTTCGCTGGAAGATGAACAGCTCCTCGTCCTCGCAGTCTGACTGTGGACAGATGAGAAGGCTTTGGGTTAAACGGCCGGAGGCAGAGCCAGGAGGGCCTCAGCTTCCACCCACCTGCCCTGCCCCGGGCTCTCCGACTGTCTGGGGGGACCAGTTCTCTTCCAAAGGGCCTTGCTGACACCGATTTCAGAGGCTGACTTAGAAATGGGCTCAGCAGCACCACCTGCTGGAGGTGAGATCCAGGGCACCCAGTTCTGGGTTACCTGCCACCGGCTAAGCCCAGTTAATGCCTGGCACAGAATGAGCAGGGCAATGAGGTGACAGCTTGGTACTTCACTTACATGACACAGAGCTCTCCGGTTAGCATCGTGTCTGTCATGGGAGGAAAGGACAGTGGGGGCCTTAGAAGATGTCGGAAGAAGGTGCTTGCTTACCGCAGAGGAATCTGAGTCCAGAGACGGGAGCTGGTGCTTGACGGCCTCAAGGATGGCATCCCAGGGGTTGGGCAGTGAGGGCCGCCCATCTTCATCAGGAGATGCCATGGGGTGCCTCTCAGCGTACCATCATCCAAGGAACCTTGCAGAGGACATGGAGTGAGGTGAGGGGGGTCCCAGAGACAAGGGTCCAGAGCTCAGGGTGCTGACTTTTCAAAGCATACACATACCATCCCTTGCCTTGGGAGGTGTAAACAGATTGGGGGACCACATACCCCATCTCCCTTCTAGTTGGCAGGCTCCTGTTACTGAGTGCCAGGCACTGTGCCGTCATGTACTGTGTGTGTGTGTCCGCGCGCACAATGCAGGATGGAGCCACAGATGAATGGATATGGTGATAGTTTACAATAATATGTAGATATATGTACTTGATATGTGGGTATATGGATATGATGTACAGAATGATACATATATATATAGATATATGTATAGATATATGATAGATATATGATACATATAGATATATGTAAACCATATATGTCCAATATAACATAGATACTATTATTATCTACAGACAGAATTTGTATCAAAGTCAGAGGGGATTTCAAGCCACTACTTTTTACTGCCCCCTTACAAAGGAACAGAATAGACATTTTGGAGTCCCCAGAACACTTTTTTTGGAGTTGACACTCAAATTATCAGGCACTTGGCCAACACACCCCTTTTGTATCCCAGAGTCTTAACAGACCCCCTTCAGGGGTCAAGGAGGCTTAGAAATGTGGGGTGATGGCACTTTAGAGCTGGCGTCTTGAGAGTACTTGCAGCTTGAGAGGCCTCTGTCACTATAAAATGGGAAGAGGACACTCCTGCCCCAGCCCTGGCCCCCAACAAGGGAAGCAGCAGGCGAGGTGAATGGGGGCTTTTTGCTTTTTCTGTGCTCACAAGAGTGGGGCAGGAGCTTGGTGTACCCTGATCTGGGAACAGCAGGGCAGGTCTCGTATATACATCACATGATGTTCTCCGGCTGCAGGGCAGATCAGAGGGCAACAGAATCACCTGGTTGAAGGGGACAACCAGAGACTCTTAAGTTCTCCAGGAGGACAAGGTAACAGAGGAAGAAAAGGCATTACAGGCTGCGGCAAGAGCACCTAAGAGCTCAGAGGAGTGAAAAGTACCCAACGTGTTGGGGAAAGAAATTTTCAGTTGCTGGAGTTTGCGGTGCAAACGGACCAGACCGTGAAGGGTCCTGAACACCAGGTTGAGGAGCGTCGCTCACCGAACGGACTGCCGAAGGCTACGCGAAGCAGCAGCCCCAGTCCGGCAGAATCCTGACCGTTCCTCCACGTCCGTTTCTTGGCTGCAGCCCGTTAGCCCCGCCCACCGCCGGACCGCGGGTTGTTATGACAACTGGACGCCACCGTCCACTCGGGTGGGGCTTTTAAATTCTAAAGTTCGGAAACAGGAAACCATCGCGCGTCCTCCCACCGATTTCCCAGCTCGTTTCCCCAGCCCCCACCCCGTCCACCACCCAACATATATCTCCGCAGCTGCGGCCTCGGTCTCCGCCTCTCTTCTCGGCCTCGACAAGGACGAAAACGGCCCGCCGCGCCTTTTCGGTCGTGTTCTCCTGCTTGGGCAGCGGCGCGATTACTGAGGCCGTCGCCGCCTTCGGAATCCCGGCTCCGCAGTCTTACATCACTGGACGGCCAACTCCTTCCCACCCACCCCCCCGCTCGTCTTTCGGGACTTAGCGCGTCCTGCCGCTCCTGAAACACGATTGGTTCCCCTGGCCAGCGGAGGGGCGGAGCAAGGCGGACTCCCCCTGCTCATTGGCTGCTGCGGGCGTCACACAGCAAGCCGGGCTAGCTGACCGGAAGGTCCGGGTGCGGGACGGACGAGAAATCCACAGCGCCGGGAGAGGCCGAGGGGGACCCGCGAGCGTCCCGGCGTGCTCCGCGCCTCCCGCAACCACTTCCGGGGCGGGAGCGGGCCGCTGGGTCCGCGCGCTGTGGCGGCGACCGGCGCGTAGGGAACCCGAGCGGGCGCGGCCGAGGGAGCGCGGCGGCGAGCGTCGGTCCCAGGGCTGCCCGGGGCCCGAGGCCCAGCGCGGGGAGGCTCCGCGGCGGCCCGGCCCCTGCCTGGTGCTCGCACCTGCTGCCCGTTCGCGGGGCGTCCCAGCCCTGCCGCTGGTTCGCCGCGGAGTTTACAGCTCCGAGCGTCCTCTTCGCAGCTGAGGAGCCGGAACGGAAAGCCACGTGTGGGGTAAGGTTACTGGGAGGAGGCGTCGGCGCTTGGGTAGTTCCCTAGGTTACCCTCCCTGGGGCCCGAGAACGAGGTGGAGATGTCTGGAGGCAGCGGAAGGCCCACGCCCCGGGGCAGGACGCGGTGCCCTCGGGCTTTTACAGACCTCCCTGTGGGCGTGACGGTCACCACCAACGTCATTTGTTGTTGTTATTTACTACTTTGGTGTGCTTTAAAAGTAACAGATACTTAGCATTTTACCAAACAGACAGAACGCAAAGGTGGAAGGAAAATTAAAAGATCTCATTCCCAGTGCTACTTCCTGGAGATAAATTCTAGAAGCGATAAGCAAAAGATTTTCGACAAGTATACGTGATATATACCTGGATATGACTTTGTTCCTAAGGAATACCCGGTTGTTTTAGAGCGTCTGGCATGGAGCAGGGTGATAAAGCAGCTTTACGGTCCCTGGGCATCCGCGTTCTCGTTCCATGATTCTGATAGCCCCTCAGCGTTGTGCCCGGTTTCAGACAGTTGAAAGTGAAAGTCGCTCAATCGTGTCTGACTCATGGGGTCTGACAGACCTCATGGACTGTCCATGGAATTCTCTAGGCCAGAATACTGGAGTAAGTAGCCTTTTCTTCTCCAGGGGATTTTCTGAACCCAGGTCTCCCGCACCGCGGACGGATTTTTTTTACCGGCTGACCCACAAGGGAAGCCTAAGAATACTGGAGTGGGTAGCCTATCCCTTCTCCAGCTCATCTTCCTGACCCAGGAATCAAACCGGGGTCTCCTGCATTAAGGTGGATTCTTTACTAACTGAGCGAGCCTCCAATAAAAGAGAATGTGGGTCCTACCCTGGAGGAGGCATTTGGAGTAGAAGAGACACCCCCAAAGAAGGCTGAAGGGGTGTTCTGAAAGGAGCGCAGAACTGACACTCAGCTGATTTGGATTCTTGTTCAGGTTTGGCGGCCAGGATCCTTCAGCTGCTGTGGGCGGCAGTCTGCTGCGGCAGGAGTGTGACCATCGCGTTTCATCCCCTGGAACTACCAGGAAGGAAAGACCTAACCGACCCCAGCATCCCCCTCCACAGCGATGTCGGAGCTCAGCGATGAAGCCAGCGAGCCAGAGCTGCTGAACCGCAGCTTGTCCATGTGGCATGGGCTGGGCACGCAGGTCGGCCGGGAGGAGCTAGCTGTCCCCCTGGATCTTCACACAGCGGCTTCCATTGGCCAGTACGAGGTGGTGAAGGAGTGTGTGCAGCGGTAAGAGGTCTTGGGAGGCATTCCTTCCTCTTGGATGTTTGAGCACCATGGCCCAGGTGGAGTCATCAGGAGACTAGTGAGGCCTGGCCCACAGCTGTAGACATTTAACCCATGGGTAGATTATGGACTTCCCTGGTGGCTCAGATGGTAAAGTGTCTGCCTACAATGCGGGAGACCCAGGTTCACTCCCTGGGTTGGGGAAGATCTCCTGGAGAAGGAAATGGTAACCCACTCCAGTATTCTTGCCTGAAAAATCCCATGGACAGAGAGGAGCCTGGTAGGCTACAGTCCATGGGGTCACAAAAAGTCAGACACGACTGAGTGACTTCACTTCATGTCAGATAAACTGTTCTCTCAGGCGGTTGTCAGGGATGGTTTATGCTGGGCACCAGTGAGGAAGGCAGTTTTGAATAGTGGTATACAATCAGTAGTGTCCCGATTTCAGCGTTGCTGACAAGCTGGGCCAGCTCCTCCTTTGCTCTGTGGGGTGTTTTGTGCACCTCCAGATACAGAGCCAGAGAAGGCAATGGCAGCCCACTCCAGTACTCTTGCCTGGAAAATCCCATGAACGGAGCAGCCTGGTGGGCTGCAGTCCAGGGAGGGGTCGCTGAGAGTCGGACATGACTGAGCGACTTCACTTTCACTTTTCACTTTCATGCATTGGAGAAGGAAATGGCAACCCACTCCAGTGTTCTTGCCTGGAGAATCCCAGGGACGGAGGAGCCTGGTAGGCTTCTGTCTATGGGGTCGCACACAGTTGGACACGACTGAAGTGACTTAGCAGCAGCAGCAGATGCAGAGCAGCACGCCTGGCCTCCCTCCGCCCCTGGACGCCAGTAGTCTTTCCCTTCACAGTTATGACAGTCAAAAAATGTCTCTAGGCTTTGCCAACCGTTCTTTGGGGGCAGAACCTCCCCTGGTCGAGGACTGTCTCTGTGGCTGGTGGGAGGAAGGAAGAGCTGACTTTGGGGTAGGAAGAGGGCACAGATGAGAACAAGAAGTTGGAGCATGGAGGCAAATTCAAGGTAGTGTGCAGAGGCAATGGTCCAGAAAGAGGAGTCACCCCGGAACCCTGTGATGTCCTGGGTGGCAGTTGACTCTGCTTCCTGCCAGCACTCCCCACTCTTTCTCTTGGCCTGGCCTGGCCACTGGGTTTGGTAAATCCCACATGTACGATGCCTGGCGTGTCTAGCATGTCTTGCATTTGTTTAGGAGAGAGTTAGATTTGAATAAGAAGAACGGTGGTGGCTGGACCCCGCTGATGTATGCCTCCTACATTGGACACGATACCATCGTGCACCTCCTGCTCGAGGCGGGGGTCAGTGTGAATGTGCCGACCCCGGAAGGGCAGACTCCACTGATGCTGGCTTCCAGCTGTGGCAACGAGAGCATCGCCTATTTTCTTCTCCAGGTGAGCTGCGAGGGCCTCAGGCCGCTCGGCAGAGAGGGAACCACTGCAGCGCGCCTGGGTAATCACTTCGATTCTTTCAGTGTGATGGCCTAGAGGGTGCCCGCCCTGTGCGGAGGAGACGTGGCCTTAACAGGCATTCTCTGTTCTCTTAAAGCAAGGTGCTGAGCTGGAAATGAAAGACATTCAGGGCTGGACTGCCCTCTTCCACTGCACCAGTGCTGGGCACCAGCAGATGGTCAAGTTCCTTTTGGACAGTGGAGCGAACGCCAACGTGAGGTCATTACCAGGTCTTCAGCAGCTGTGGGAGTCGGGTGGTCAGGTCTGACTTTGAGGAGGGCAGCTGGCGAGGTAGCTAGAGGCCAGAGTGCGGGAGCCCCTGCCTCGGTGTGACAGGCTCAAGACCTGGGCTGGTGGGGACAGTGCTGCCCAGGGCAGAGGCACAGGGAGCCTCCTGGCTTTCTCACCTATCTGTTGGGTGACACTCGGTGCAGCACTTTGAGCTCTGTGTGCCTTGTTTTCTTTATCTGAAAAGAGGATGGTAGGGCCTATGTCACAGCGTTATTAGAAGATTTACATGTCCCATCATATGCCAGGGGCCTAACAGTGAGTGACACTTAACTGACGTGTTAAATGCCAGTCCCTTTCTCTTTCTTGTTTTCTGTATGTGTATATGTATATATCATTCCACATACACGTACGAAGTGATACTTCGAAAGCACTCTTGAGTTTTTTAAGCTGGAAGTAGTGGTGCTGTCTAAAGCGTGTCACCGTGATAATCCTCTTTCAACCCAGCATCCACCTGACTCTGCACATCCTGGCTGGTGTCAGCCGGGGTCACACACTGTAGGTTTCCAGCCCGTTAAGTAAGAAAAAAAAGGCTTCTCATTAAATTGCAACTCGTTTATTGACATTCTGACTTCAGTGATGCTAAAACCTGAAAGCTCTATGTCTCCGAACATGAAAACCAGTGGTTGGCTCGCTTCCTGTCTCCTAGACAGGGCGACACTAGTCAGAGCCAGGGGCGCTCTGAAGAGGTGAGCATGCGCCTGGTGCAGGTCAGCTCCGAGTTAAGCGTAAGCAAGCACCAGCTACATATGGTGAGGGCAGCATCGGTTCTTAGTCCTGGAGTCCCGGGAGGGTTCCTGTAGGGTCTTGATCTGCAAGGTGGGGTATCTGGAGAGGTGGAGAGGAGGTGCTCACTATCTGTGAGCAGTGAGGGGTGACAGCTGCTTTTTGCTGTGGTTAAGTGGAGGTTCAGATCACAGCAAGTGGAAACAGCTGTGAAGGAGCAGAGATGGGAGGTGGATTGTCTTTGGAACAAAAGACTAGCTCTGGGGGTAGAAGCCAAGGGAGCCCTCCAGGCTTGGCAGTGGGGGAAGGCGTCGCTGTCGCCGAGGTTTTGTCTGACCGAGGTCCCCATGCAGGGAGCCGGTGTATGGATTCACTCCGCTGATGGAAGCTGCGGCCGCCGGCCATGAGATCATCGTGCAGTATTTTCTGAATCATGTGAGTGACCCTGTTTATTAGCTTGTAATTCCATCACAGCAGCTGAAGCATCTTATCACCGAACTATAAACTGCAGGAGAACTTTCTCCTACACAGAAATAACGGCTCTGCATCCGTTTATTCAGCACATTTTTCACTGAGTGTCTGTGGATACCCAGTGCTGAGTGCCACTTTAGGCATTAGGGGTACAGTCATGAGTCAGTATAGAAACCTATTCTTAGAATAACTTCAAAAATACTGTTATTTGAAAAGTGTGGAAAAAATTTTAAAACAGTGAATAGCACTCATCATCCCATCACTTACAAAATTTGTACAGAATCAGGAGGCCACCCCTGTTCCTCAGGATGCCCACTGGGTTGATAAAAGACGACGTCTGTAGACACCTGCAGACACATGGCTTTATCCATTGAACGAAGTGGGATTCTACTGCATGTTTGCTCTGCAGCTTCTGAAAAATAACTTAATGTTGCATAGACATTGTGCTCTTTTATGGTATTCCATACAGTATCCATGCCATAGTTAGTTAAATCAGTTCCTTATTAGTAGAACTGAGGTTTCCAACACTATGCAGTTATAGGCAGTGCTCCAGGAAATATCTTGGCACACACAGCTTTAGCATGCATGCAGTTATTTCTGTATGCTGTATTTCTGTTTTTATAAATTTTTTTAAAAATGTATTTTTAATTGGAGGATAACTGCTTTACAATGTTGTACTGGTTTCCTGCCTGTTGTCATGCTCAGTTATGTCCGACTCTTTGTGACCCCCATGGACTGTAGCCTACTAGGCTCCTCTGTTCATGGGATTCTCCAGGCAAAAATACTGCAATGGGTTGCTCTTTTATATATGTATATGTTTGTGTGTGTGTGTGTGATTTTATTTATTTATTAATCTGTGCTGGGTCTTAGTTGGGCCATGTGGGATCTTAGTTCCCTGACTAGGGATCGAACCCAGGTGGGGTCCCTGCATTGGGAGCATGGAGTCTTAGCCGCTGGACCACCAGGGAAATCCCTGGGACTTTTTGCATCATAAAATGTTAACATGCTCTTTCTAAAAAAGAATTTGGGGACAGTACCTGCACATGTAAAAATCTGGACGAGACAGAAGGCGCACATGAGCCTGCCTCTGCCTCCGCCTCAGTCTCCGTCTCCATGCTCTCCCCACGGCTGCTCCCCAGCTTGTTTATTTTAAACTGGATTGTCCTAGCTTGTTCTTCACCAGTGGACATAAAGCTCTCTCCTCTCATGCGTGGCAGCGTAGTGCTCCCTTGTCAGGTTGAATTAGGTTCTCCAACCCTGGCCTGCAGATGGCATCAGGTCGTGTCTGCCATCACTCAGTGCCCTGCAGGAGGTCTGCGCACATGCATCACACACGTGTGCGACCACGTCTGTACAGTTGGGTACTGCAAGCAGGAGTTTTGGATGTAGCCTAAGGACAGCCTTCACTTGCATGCGGCCAGACTGCTATGCAGAGAGCAGGTCGTACCACCCTGAACCCTGTTCACGGCAGTGAGAACCACTGTGAACAGTGAAGCGCTTTAAACAGACAGAACGGTAACACCAATATAACCCCCATGGATCCAGAGGTAACCACGCTCCCCTGACTTTATAGTCTCCTCACGTGCTGTGTGCAGGCTTGTTTTACACATTTTAAAGATTTATATGTATAAATATGTGCTTGTTTCTGCGATGACTCTGTCACTCAGTGCGGTGTGGTGCGTGTGGATGGGGCTCGCTCGTCTCAACCTTCTCCAGAGTCTGCAGCCGGGAGTGGGCCTGCTCTGTGGGTGAGGCTCCTAACTCTCCTTCTGCAAACTATTCCAGGGAGTCAAAGTGGACACGAGAGACCACAGTGGAGCCACAGCCCGGATGCTGGCCAAGCAGTACGGACACATGAAGATTGTGGGACTGATCGATGCCCACTCACCTTCTCTGCCCAAGAGCCTCTACCGGAGCCCAGGTACCTGTGTCTGTAGCCCAGCCTCTGCTGGCGCCCCTTCTTCCCCTAGGCTGAGGCAGGAGGGACCGCCCAGCTGAGGATGGGTGGGCAGGCGGGAGGAGGGCAGCTCAGACGGGGTGGCTCTGGTTTTGTTCCTTGACTTTGCTGTGGCGTTTGTTGCCATGCAGATGCTTTAGTCATGTGTCGAGCTCATCAGCGTCGTATCGCCTAGAACTGCTTAGACGGAGGAAGGAGTGGCTGTCTGCCCACCGTGCTGAGCCCCGCTGCCTGACTGGGTTCTGTCACTGCTGGGGGTTTACCATGGCTTTATTTATCAATCCTCTAGGTTTTTTCCGGGTACACTACCATAAAACCTGCACATAGAGAAAAAATTTACTACTTTTTCCCGTGGTTCTTATACCTCTGATTTCTAGGCTTTCATCACACTCAACTCACGCCTCTAGTTCCCTGTTGAATGAGGTGGAGGTAGTGAGTGGACTTTCACTTTGGCCCTAATCTTAGCAGAAATGCAACGTTAGGTAATACGCTGGCTTGCAGAGTAAAATTTGCATATATGTCATCATGTTAGGAAAGTATCCATCATTTCCTAAATTCTTGAATGTCTTTATACGTGCCAAATTTTGTCAAAGGTGTTTTTTTTAACATCTGTGGAGATGATTGTGAATTTTCTCCTTAGACCTGTTAGCACAGCATATTAATGAATTTTCTAAAAGTGAATCAACTTTACATTCTTGGCATAAATCCTACTTGGCATATTATAATGTTTTAAAATTATTTTTATTTGGCTGCGCCCAGTCTTACTTGCGGCATGTGGGATCTAGTTCCCTGACCAGGGATCAAACCTGGGCCCCCTGCATTGGGGGGACAGAGTCTTAGCCACTGGGCCACCAGAGAAGTCCCTTATTTTCTTAATGTGGTTTTGCAAGTATCTTTTTAATTCTGTGCGGGTATTCATAACTGATACTGCTCTGTGATTCTTTTGTTCTGTCTTTACCAGCTCTAGGTCTCAGTATTGAATTTGCTTCCTAAGCAGAACTGGAAGCTCCCCTTCCTTTCTGTGCCCTAGAATGGTGTATGTAGCGTTGGTCCCACATGGTCCTTGAAGGACTCTCCTGGGACCCTCTCCAGGCCTGGCCTTTGCCCTCCTTTCTCTTGTGTGGTTTTCTTGAAGACCCACTAGTCTCTGTGCAGTGAATGGGGTGCGCTGGGCCCCTGCACTCAGGGAGTGGCTGCCGGCTCCTCCCTGCCCTCTGGACCGCGCTGGGGCGTGGGCTTCGCCTGGTTCTGTCTCTTCCATTGAAGGACGGGGCTGCGGCAGCTCAGCGTCGTGCAGCCACCGTTGCCTTGGCTCCCCTCCCTGAACATTCACGTTTTGTGGCTCCTTCGCCCTCTGCTTGGACGGCCCCAGCGTCCTCCTGGCGGCATGGATCCATTCAGAGCCACTGCCCCAGCTTGGGGGCGCTCAGGCAGTGGCCGGCTGGGCCTGCAGTTCACAGCTCGGTGAGCTGCTCCCCTCCTGTCTAGACAGCACACATGGCCCGGGGATGCGGTGGTCACCAGGGGCTTCTGTCTGTGCCCCAGTCCTCCGGCTCCAGAGTGAGACCCTCCCCAACGGGAGCTTCTACCAATAAGCCGCTGAATTGTGCCCTCTAAGCATCACGATGTTTGGGAAATGATGAAAAGCTATAAAGTGCTGCCGACTGTGGGCACACTGAGCTCTTCGGCTCAGATGGGTGGTGATTTGAAAAATTCAGTGAAACAGCACATGAGCCCTCACGTGGCCGTTGTTTCCCAGTACATTGTTGAGGTTGAGAATACACACTTGAGAGGAGGATGGGCTGGACCCCCGTGATGCTCAGCGGTCTTGTGACCCCTTCCCCCTACATCCCTGTGGCCCCTCGAGCACTGGACCCGCCCACTATGGCATTTCTTACAGGTGACAGCCCGGGAACACTTTGCTTAATTTAGGAAAGTCAGTTACGATGATTTTTCTTCCAGCTCATTATGAAGATTAATTTAGTCCATCACTGATCAGGCTGTCTGAATCTTGGTGTTTGACCCACAGAAAAATACGAAGATCTGAGCTCTTCAGATGAGTGTGGCCCTGTCCCTCAGCGACAGAGGCCCTGCCGCAAGAAGGGGCTCAGCATCCACGAGGGGCCGCGAGCCCTGGCCCGCATCACAGCCATCGGACTCGGGGGCCGGGTGCAGCAGCCTTGCTACGGTGAGCGCCCCACGACCCTGGAGTCCGGGATCCCATCCCAGAGAATGAGCGCTCAGGCTCACGACATGGGGGCCCCGGGAAGCCGGGTGGGGGCAGCCGCTTGAGGACTCAGAATGGGTCACAGGGACGGAGGCGCGCCAGGCCCCGGCTGACTCTTCGGGCTGTCCTTTAAACTTCCTTTCTGTCGGGTAGAATTACAAATAGAACTCTCTCTCCTGGACAAGTGTCGCTGAGCTTAGGTCTGTTCCTCAAGGGGGCGGGTCTCGCAGGGGTGAGAACTGTCAGAAGGTAAATGCACACGGTGGGCCAGAGCCTCAGACCCCAGTGTCCAGGTCCCCTGAGCTTTGTCAGAGCGTCTGCTCCTGAGTGTCACGCACAGTGCTCGTGAGGAGCACGGATGCTGAGTTCTCGGGGCACATCAGGGTTGACACTCTTGTGCTGGTCTGGCCATGTGACCAGATTTAGGTGTGGTGTCTTGCTCATCAGTGACCAGGCCACCGTGGGAACTCCCTCCCAGCTAGGAGACCATCCCAGCCAGGAGACCATCCCAGCCAAGAGACCACATGAGGACTTGATTCCCTTCTCAGACCCTTGGGTAGGGGTCCTGGCGCTGGCTGGAAGCTTGAGGCCTGCCTCCTCCCAGGGCCGGGGGTTGACCAAGAGCTCGTGCCTCAGGCGAGGGTGCGGGCGGTAGTCCTGGCGGCTGGGAGCACAGGACCCTGGGATGAGGTCTGTTCCTTCGGGGGCGCCCAGGCCACCTGTCCCGCCTGCACTGTGGTGGGGGTGGGTGGGGTGGGGTTGACGGTGGGAGGGAGCGCCCCCCAGTCTCTTAGCTGTGGCCTTTCAGGAGATTGCTTTTCGTCTTACACTGTGTGATAGTTTAACTTTTTGTAAGCACGTATATTCTCTTCCCCAGCAGTTAAAAAACATTTTTGAATGATAAAGGTATAAAAAGGAATTAAGTTACCCCTGGTCCCACCAGCCAGGCGCTCTCGTGCACACACACACACTTCCTGTGGGGGAGGGGGAAGTGAGGTGAGAGTCGCTCAAACGTGTCCGACTCTTTGCGACCCTATGGACTATACAGTCCATGGAGTTCTCCAGGGGATCTTCCCAACCCAGGGATCGAACCCAGGTCTCCTGCATTGCAGGTGGGTTCTTTACCAGCTGAGCCACCAGTGAAGAGCAGAGAGGGGCAAAGTAGGGGTTAAATGCTTGGGTTTGTGTCTCGCCTCTCCCCCTTGTTTTCTCACAGGCAGATACACTCACAAGTTACACTTCACCAGCTCGCTGTTAACATTTAGCCAGAGCTCCTCAGCTTCCTGCTCAGCCAGGTCGTTTGGCCAGGGGTGTGTGTTTCCAGCTACAGGAACGCTTTGCGGCACAGTTCTTTGGCCCAGCAATCTGTAAACACAGCTTACGGGCTCCTCCTCTTGGCAAGGCGTCAGTGTGGCTGGAGGGAGAGGTGGTCATGCACCCGTTGGGCACACACTTGTCGGGGACCCCTTGGAGCCTGTCGATGGCGTGGCTTGTCCAGGTCGCGGCAGCAAGTGGACAGTGCCGTCCTGGGGCTCCCCTCCCCGAGGCCCCGAGGAGGAGGTGGTCGCGTGCGGGAGGAAAAATGCCTCCTGCCTTTCATGTGCGGGGGGTTTACGTGCCCCGTTCTGCCCACAGAGCAGGTGCCTCCGCGGGGCTACGTCAGCTTCAACAGCAGCGATGAGCACCCCCTGGAGGGGGGCGGCCTGTGCTACAGGGACGTCACCTCGCCCATCAACGAGCGGGATGTGGAGAGCAGCAGCAGCAGCAGCCGAGGTGCGCTTCCCTAGCCGGCAGGGCGGGGGAGAGGGAGGGCGCTCCTGAGGAGTGTGGCTTGGGGCCACAGTCTCTGAGCAGGTCTGGGGGTCGGTGCAGACAGGTCTCACCCCTGGAGTGGCGAGTCCTCGGGAGTGTGTGCGTGCTCCTGCGCTGCCCGCTCTGCGTGACGCCTGGGTCTCCCCGAGAATAAGCAGACGAGTCCTGCTGTGCACAGAGGGCCCAAGCAGTCAGCACGGAGGCAGGGAGGGCGGGGGCTGGGCTAGGCTGGGCGTTGCCACGGCCAGGTCTGTGGTCAGGTGCCCTCATCTCCCCTCCCTCAGAGGAGCAGGCCTTCTCTGCCAACCCTGTTGCACGGAGCAGCAGCAGCGAGGGCCTGGCCCGGGCCCCGGGACTCAGCAGCGAGGCCTCCCTGGAGAGCAACGAGGTGACCCTGCCCTGCCCTCCCCTCCCCTCCTTGCCCAGCGTTGTGGGGGCGCCTGATGGCTCAGCCAGGTGAGCGGGGCTGGCAGGCTGTCTCAGAGGCACCTGGAGCTCCGTGGGGCCGCGGTGGCAGGCGGGGCTTTGGTAAAGGGGCCAGACACTGGCGGCGGAGCGGGGAAGCGGGGCCTGGAGGGGCCAGCCCAGAGCCACTGTAAACACACACCTCTCACCCAGGATTCGGATCACGTGCGGAGAAGCTCGGTTCGCAAACAAACTAAAAGTTATGTGAAGACCAAGAACCGTTACAGCAGCAGTGACAGCCAGTGGGCTCCCAGCGCCGTGACGTCCTGTGCCCCGGGAGCGAGCCCCCAGACTGACAGGCCCCCGTATTCAGGACCCCAGGTAAAGCTGCAGGTGCTCTTGGATTGCTGAGGCATTTATTGGTACTTACTGTGGGCTGGCACTGTTGAGAAGGGTGGGGCGGGATTCTCCACAAGACCTAGAAAACTATTCAGGCTGGGAGGGTTCTCGCTGGGGAGAGGGGCCAGGTATCTCTCGCCTCTACGGAGGTTCCTGTCTTGCTCCCTGGTTTCCATGCTTCTCTCAGCCTCCCTGAGCCTGGGGAGGAGAAACGCTGGACCAGCATCAGCATTGATGTCAGGCGACAGGGACAAGCTGCACGAGAGGCAGAGACAAGGTGACACTCAGGACTGTCCACTGAGGGTCACTGGGGCCGCCGCAGAAGAAACCCTGCAGGAAGGCTACAGCTGCAGGGGTGCGAGTGAAGAAAAAATAACCTCTGAGACCCTGGACGCTTTGGTTTTGTGATCCAAGCACTCGTGAATCAAACACCAGGCATTGGTACTTGTGGCCCGGACCTCAGTGATGCCGGGGAGGCTGGGTTTCGACACCACAGACGAGAAGCAGACAGGCGGCACTGGGGCCAAACAGAATGAGCCAGGTAGAAGCCGTGCACCGGTCCCAGTAGAGCATCGGGGCCATCCTTCCTGGGAAAAGCCAGATCTTCCCAGTTTGATCAAAAAACACATCTGTACATCCAAGAAGCCAAATCAACTCTAAGTTGGTTAAACTCGAGCCACATCGATGTGTGACCTGGACACATCACCATCAGTGTCAGAAACAGTCCTGGAGCAAGAGCCTAGTGGCTCAGCACAGACACGGGGACCTCCGGATGGTTTAACAGTGTATTTCTCATCAGTGTCCGCGGGGCCCAGAAAACATGGGGCGACATGTGAACCAGGGACGCAACATCCTGCAAAGCCTCTCCGCCAGAGCACAGGGGACGTGGGGACAGCCCCGGGCGGCAGAGACTGAGGGCCACTGACGAGGCTGGCCTGGGAACACTGATGGGCTGACCGTGTCCCTGGACGCCCTGAGGACGCGGCTGAGGACACAGAGCGGACGGCCTGGGCTCCCTGCCACGCCTGGGGGTCAGCAGGCTCAGGACGGGCCGGGTGCTGAGCGGGAGGACGGTGGCCCCGCATGCAGGGTGGTCCTTGTCCCGCCCACGTCTTCAGGGCCGCCCATCCTGACGCGGCCTGCTCACCCCCAGGACCTCGCCACGCTGCTGGAGCAGATCGGCTGTCTCAAGTACTTGCAGGTGTTTGAGGAGCAGGATGTGGACCTCCGCATCTTCCTGACCCTCACCGAGAGCGACCTGAAGGAAATTGGCATCACGTGAGTGTGGGCCTCTGTGGCCAGCTGAGGTCACGGCTTCCAGCGGCGGGGTGGGGTCACCCTATCCAGAAGCCGGCTTCTCCCTGCCGTCAGCTGCCCTCCATCCACTCCAGCGGCCGCTCCTGGCTCAGATGCCGGCGGCCTGGGTCCCGAGGCCCGAGCTGGCCCAGCGGACACCGCTGTGCTCAGGACACCAGACACTTCCCACCTCGCCCCTGAGAGCATCTGAGCAGCCCGGCTCCCCGTGCTGTAAGAGCCGGGCAGGGCGAGGGGTCACGACTCCCTGGGACACTTAGGTCCTCCCCCCAGGATCCTGGGGGCTCCCCGCCCCTTCAAGGCTGGGCCTCTGCAGCGGACGGTCGGCAGGTGCTGAGCAGCGTCCTCCCTGATGCAGGTTGTTTGGGCCCAAGAGGAAGATGACGTCCGCCATCGCCCGCTGGCACAGCAGCGCCCGCCCTCCCAGTGATGCCCTGGAGCTGGCCTACGCCGACCGGCTGGAGGCTGAGATGCAGGAGCTTGCCATCCAGCTGCACAAGGTGAGGGTGGGGCAGGGGGCAGCAGAGAGCAGCAGCCGGGCCCATGACAGCTTGGGGGCAGGAGGGGGCGCCCAGGAGGGCGGGCACATGAGGCACACCGTAGGGCTGGGGCAGGGCTGAAGGCGATGGGCCCCCAGACTGGGTGGGGCGGCGACAGGCGTGGAGGCCAGGGCGGGGGACCCAGCCTGAGGCGCTCTCCCGCCCGCCGCAGCGCTGCGAGGAGGTGGAGGCCATGCGGGGCCTGGTGTCCCAGGAGCAGGAGCTGCGGGCCGTGGTGGAGAGCTGCCTCTTGGAGCAGGACAGTGCCCGCAAGGACGTGTGTGCCCAGCTGCAGGAGGCCCGGGCCCTTGCCCAGGACGCCGCGCTTGTCCTGGACCAGCTGCGGTGAGTGGGTGTCCGGCTGCCCCCGGCCAGTGCCAGGCTCTGTCTCCTCTGAATTTCCCACCAGTGGGTGGTTTTCAGGGCCTCCTGGAGTAGCTGCCACCCCAGGCCGTCCCTCCCCACAGGCAGCAGAGGGGCCCCTGTGGGCATCCCTGGCGGAGGCTCAGAGGAGATCCCCTGGCCTCGCCCCTCACCGCTGCTTGGTGTCCTGTCCGGCAGAGCCTGTCAGGCCGAGCTGTCAGCCCGAGTGAGGCGGGACGAGTTCCTGCGTGAGGCCCCCCTGTGCCCAGGCCTCCCTGCAGCAGGTAAGGAGGGCGGTGTCCCGGCTGTGGGGCAGGCGGATGAGGGTGGGAGGCCTCCCAGGCCGGGTCTCGCCGCCTGTCTCTGCGCTTGTCATGGGGATGCAGTCCCCTTGTGCTCCACACCCACGTCCTCTCGGTCTCTCCCGGGAGGCCTTGGCTGCCGGCGCCGTCCAAGATGCCACAGCCCAGCAGGCCGGGCCCTGGCACACTCAGCCCTGGGGCCAGGCCCCTACTGGCCGGCAGCGCTCTGCTTCACAAGCGGGAAGAGAACACGCTGACACGCCACGGGGACATGTGGCTCTAGAGGGCCAGTCCTGTTGCAGTGGTTCAGGGTGCCCAGAACCCACGCCCACCTGGCTGTCTGCTCCACAGACCCCAAAGGCTGGCAGGCCTCCTTGCAGGCCTTGAGCCTCCCGGAGCTGTCGGGAGCCCTGGAGGAGCGAGTCCAGGAGATGGGTGAGTCCAGGGTCTGCAGCCCACTAGCCATGAGGTCCACCCTGCCTACGCCCCAGCTTGTGAAGCCATGACTGTGCGCTCCTGTCCTCAGGGCGAGTCCTGTGCTCGGTGACGCAGAGCCTGGAGAAGCTGCAGGCGCTGAGCGGGAAGGAGAGCTGGCGGGAGCCGTAGCCAGGGGATGGTGAGTGTCCAGCAGCCACAGGCCCAGAGAGCAGGGTCGGCGGGGCGGCTAAGGGAGCCCCCTCCAGTCTGCCTTTTCCCTTCTCAGAACCGGACGTGGGGTGACTGATCCACCCTGAAGCTGTGTGCCCGAGGACAGGAGGGCAGCGAGCAGGCAGCTGCGGCGGCCAGAGGAGCAGCAGCAGCAGGCGGGCAGGCCAGGGCCAGTGCAGGGCAGCAAGGCAGGATGGGGTCTCTTGTCATCTCGTCAGACCCCGGCTGAAGCCCGGAACCGGCAGGGCTGTGGGGAGCGTCCCCAGGCCACGCTGAGGTTTGCCCAGGTGGGGCGGCCTGGGGCCCTAGGCAGCGTAGGTCATTTGTGGGAAAATAAAACTTACACTCCGGTGGTGCGGGTTCGGTGCTGGCCTGTGGTCCTGGCTGATGAGGCACAGTGAGGGGAGGGCAGCGCCCGGGTGACCTCCGCTGCCCCATCCCTGGCCCTGCGGCAGGACCACCTGTGCAGAGCCCCTCCTGACAGAGCTACCTAGCGAGTGAAGCGCGCCCCAGAAAATCAGAGGAATGAGGTTCAGGTGTTTTATTACGGAGCCAGTGCTCCTGCCCACACGTGCCAGCGCTGCACCAAGACTCCAAGGCGGGTGCCCAGGCAGGGCCAGGAACCTGCTGTCCTTACCAGCCAGGCCGGTACCACGGAAACCGTCAGCTTCACTGAGAAGTCTTCCCGTACCTAGGAGACCGCCAGTGGTGACCCTCCTGCCCCGGGGGCTCCGCTGTTGTCACTGCACGCTCAGCTGGTGCTGCCGGACCGTCTCCTGGGGGCGCCCGCATAGCGTGCTGCCAACAGAGGGGAGGCTCTCAAAGCAGGCCAGAGCAGAGCCACTCAGACCGGGAGAGAGGAGGAAGGCCTGTCCATTTCCATGGAGAAACCACCGGATCAGGCTCACGGCCCAGCGTCCACGGCAGGCAGGGCCACAGTAACCACAGGGAGGTGGCCGCACCCTGCCTGGGAGGGGCAGGCAGCCTGGGCTCCACGCTGAAGGGCCCAGAGCCCCACTCAGGCTCAGTCCTTGGGAAGCAGGGAAGGGACACCTCCTGCGTCTACCCCGGACCTGCAGCCAGGACCAAAGAACACACGGCTTCCCTGTCCCTCCAGCAGCTCCTCTACACCTGGGCCCCACGGCCCTGCCTGTCCACAGGGACCAGACCCAAGGAGCTACAGCTGCTCTGAAAACTCACAAGTAAAGCTAACAACCAGAATTCACAGTGTCACCTCCTAGCTCAGGCTAGGGCTGGCTCAGGGCAGGATGCAGGAAAAAGTCAACCCAGTGGTAGCCTCCTCAAGAACAAAAGTGCCCTGAGAACAAACCAGCTTCTCCAGGGCCCTGTGCATGCACCCACGGGCGGTCAGACAGCCCCTGGGCTCCCCCCCAGTCCACAGTGAGATGTGTGGAGTGAGCCTCAGCATGGGTGTGCCCAGGCCACCCCCCAGTAACTGCTCAGGGCATTGGAAGTGACAAGATGCCCACTTCCCCAGTCAGGTGGGGCAAACGTAGCACATGCTAGAAGACATGCCCGCAGGAACACAGCCCACAGGCAGAGAGAGCTGGGGGGGGGGGGGCGGGGGGCAGGGGCAAAAGGGCACAGGAGCACCTCAGGAGGAAGACGGGAGCAGCTTCTCCAGGGCTTTCTTCTGCTTCTCTGTGGCAGCGGCCAGAGCCTCAGCCAGCTTCTCCTCTGGCATCATGTTGAGCACCTTGAGGGCGAACAGGAGCTGGTACTTGGCCGTACTGATGAAGGCGTTGCTCAGGAAGTTGGGAAAGCCCGACTCGGTCCTTCTGGGTGTACAGAGGGACACGGACAAGTCCCAGTACCTGTGGACAGGAGACTAGGGTTGGGACCAGGAGTCTGGGGACGGCAGGGCCGTTGCAGGAGGAGCTGGTGAGCCACTAGGCTGGGGATAGGGCAGCCAGGTTGCCCAGGACATAATGTGAGGCCCCGGCACGGGTGGGGGGCAACCGGCTCCCTCGGGAAAGTGCAGTCCCTCCCTTCCCCCAGCGAGTTTCAACCCCCGCCCCCATGCACGTACCCCGTCCCCAAATCCCAGCCCTCAGTCCCTGGCGGGAAGCCCCCAGTCCAGACCCCATGCTCCCTCTTCCACCTGATGAATCCCGAACACCCCAAGTGTCACTCCCAGGCCTTCTAGGCGATGAAACCCACAACTAGAAAGAGTCGTCGTGCCCCCACCACGAGAACCCAGACCTCTGTACTCTGCAGTTCACACCCCCCGGAGCAGGCACCGCCCCTTCCCAGCCTCCCACCGATCCCACGCCCCCACTCCCAGGATTGGCAATGGCAGGCAGCAAGGCAGATGGAACACAGCCCCGAGAGCGCCCCGGCCCGCCTCCCACCCTACCCGGCCCCTGGTCCCTCTCCCCACCCCGAAGCTGAGACAGCGTCACCCTCCCAGCCCGGCCAGGGAACCCTCAGGGAGACGTGTTACCCATCGGTGCCTTCCGCGGGGCCAGAGCCAAACCCCGGGGCGGGGGGCGGGGCCCGGGGCCCGGGCGGCGGCCCCACCTCCAGGCCATGGTCCCGCGAGTGCACCGCGCTGATCTCCACGGCATGCAGCTGCTCCAGCGTCAGCTGCCGCGCGTACAGGTGCGCCACGACGCGGTGCGGGCCCTCGGTCAGGTGCGAGCTCAAGTAGTCAGCCTCCGTGAGGCGGAGGCAGCCCAGGCCCAGGCCCAGCACCCGGTTCAGTCCGTCCTCCAGCGACCAGAAACGCCGGTCCACGAAGCCCCCGGGGAAGCCCAGCAGCCCGTCGAAGCGCATCTGCATCTGCAACGGAGCGCCGGGTCACGGGCGCGGGTCCGAGCGGCGGTGCCCCGTTCCCTGGCCGCCCGCACGCCCGCGTCCTCACCAGCACCGAGAAGCGCATGGGGATGCGGCCGAAGAGCTGACCCGGGTTCGCGGCGTACAGCATGGCGTGGCACGAGTGGCTCCAGCCGGGGCCCAGGCGCATCGCTTCCACCCGACTGATCCGCTTCAGCTCCGGGACCGCCGCCGCCGACATCTTGGCACCAGCGCCCGCGGCCGGACACCGCCCCATAAGTGCGTGCGCGGCCCGCCCCCGCTCGGCGCGGCCAATCCGCGGGCAGCCGCGCCCCGGCCCCCGCCCCTCCGCCAATCGCCGGCGCGCGTCGCGGCACAGCCGTAGCGGCGCCCCGGCGCGTCGTTGCGAGGCGCAAGGAGCGTGCGCGGGGGAGCGGCGGCGCGCGCCCTAGCCGCCGCCCAATAGCCGCGCGCCCAGAGCGTGCCCCGCCCACGGCCCGAGCGGACCAAGGGCCCCAGAGGCCCGACGGCCCGAGCTCACCCGAATGGAGCGCGGACGCCGGATCCCCGGCGCGGGGGCGGCGCCCGCGGAGTCCAGGCTCAGCCTACCCGCCCTAAGAGGGAAGAAGTCCCAAGATCACTTTGCGCCGGGGCTTCCCCCAGCGCCCCCGGTAGCGCCGCCCTGCGGGATTCCCGCCGCCAGCTCCAGGCTCGACTGGCGCCGGCCTCTGGGGGCTCAGCTGAGCCCTGGCACCACAGGGCGAATCCTCCCCTGCAGGCATGCCAGCCCCATCGTTCTGCCACCGGCTGAGCACTGGAATCCAAGGTTGCTGCCGTCGGCCTGCCTTTAGAAGAGCAGGACAGTGGGGCCCATGGTCCCAGTCCACTCTCAGCTCCGAACTGGGTGGGGGTGCATGCTGAGGAGCCCTGGGGCTCCCTAAGCCCAGCCTGTTGGGGCAAAAGTGATTGAAATCCCCGGGCAGGGAGCTTCCCAGCTTGGCAGGGGAAGCACACTGACTGAAACTGCCCACCCTGGTCAGGCACCATAGTTCCTATTTGCATGAGTTGTTTTAGGACAGGAGGTCCTGGTAAGGAACAGGAAACTAATAAGCCACCACCAACTGGGAGAGTTCGGGAAAGGTCAAAAAGTGACACCACATGTCCAACCACCTCTCAGAATCCATCTCACTGGCATCCATCTTGGCTGAACAAGGCGTGTGCCACAAGAAAGGACCCTGAGTCAGAACAACTGGCCGAAGACAACCCGGAAACTAACTACATCACCATAAAACCCGAGACTGCGAGCCCCAAGGCAGTGCAGTCTATCCTGGCTTCCCTTACTCTCTTGCTCTCGCCCGGGCGCCCCTTCCCGATAAAGTCTCTTGCTTTGTCAGCAGGAGTGTCTCCTCGGACAATTCATTTCCAAGTGTTACACAAGAGCCCACTTTTGGGCCCTGGAAGGGGTTTCTCTTCCTGCAACAAATAGCGACTCTGGACGGCACTCCTTTGCTGCAACTGACATCCTGACCACTTGGGGTACTCAGGGACCAGCTTGCCTGCCGATGGACCAGACCCAGCGGCCGCAACTGGGACCTTTTTGTCTCTGCTCTGCTCTTGACATGGACAACTGGCCAGAGTGCCCTGACGGGTTAAGGAACAAGAGACTTTACTGACCTTTCTCCCCTTTGCTCTCTCTTTCCTCTCCTTAACCCTTCCTATCCTACTCTTTTTTTTCTAGGCCCCTGGTCCTGGAAGCAGGAATCTGGTCGAAGGGCCGCAACGTGAGCTGAGGATTGGAGACTGATCACCTCCTCTTGGCAGAGAACTCGAATTCTGATTCTGTTCTGTTCTGGTTTCTGTTAAGGATGAGCTCCAGTCCCCCCTTCTCTGGAAGCCCAGGGTAAACTCCCGTCTGGTTTCTGTTAAGGCCGAGCTCCAGTCCCCCCTTCTCTGGAAGCCCAGGGTAAAACCCCGTAAGGCCTGGGTATCTGCAGGTGGCAAGAGACGTCTATAAGGCCACACCTTTGGCCCTTCTCTCCCACCTCCTCCCCCCTCTTCTTTCAACCTGGCTTCCTTTCCTCCCTTTGAAATCTTTGAAGACCTGAGGTATTTTCATTTACTCTGTTAGTACTTGGATCTGAAGTTCTGTGTCTCTATAGGAGGTTTTCTTAGAAACTGTAATCTTGTATTTAAGGGAGTGTTTTATGAGAACTTCCAGGTCTACGTGTGTGTTTTATGTTCTGTGTTCTGATTTGTGATGCCCATTTTGCTTTGTGTGGCTACCATTTGGTTTAGACCTGCTGCCATTTTGTTAGAACTTGATTTTCTTTCCCTGTGTCTTGAGACCAGGGTTCTCAGGAACACTTATCTAGACCATCTCTAACTCCTGAGACTGAGGAAAAATGGGAAGTCTTTTTAAAATTTATATATTCCAACTGTTATTTATAAATTAGTGAATTTTATATCTTAATGTATAATTCATGACTAAGTTTAGAAAATGAACCTAGATCTTTCCTTGTATCTGTCTGAATACGTGTATGTCTTGGCATGTCTTTGTTTCTGGATAACATTTTTGAGATTAATTTGTAAATGAGCTCTATTTAATTGACTTAAATAAAAGTAAGCAGCTTACAAATCAGATAATTCTAAAATAAACTGAATGAATTCCAGGTTCACATGAAGTGGGAAATATTCAGTATTAAATTAATACCTGGTAACATAGACATCCATCAATATGTATAATATTTCTGTTGTACCTAGGTTTCAGTCAGTTTAGTTGCTCAGTCATGTCCGAATCTTTGCAGCCCCATGGACTGCAGCATGCCAGGCTTCCTTGTCCATCACCAACTCCTGGAGCTTGCTCAAACTCATGTCCATTGAGTCGGTGACGCCATTCAATCACCTCATCCTCTGTTGTCCCCTTCTCCTCCTGCCTTCAATCTTTCCTGGCATCAGGGTCTTTTCCAGTGAGTCAGTTCTTCACATCAGGTGGCCAAAGTACTGGAGCTTACTATAGGTTTAGAGGTCAAAGAAGACTATTCTGATACAAATTTGTCAACAAGAAATGTACCTCATTGTGGAAAATACTTTAGGGAAACTAAGATGTGTCTTTAGTAGAAGGTATGAAAATACTGAAAAGAGTTATACATGATCAGGATTTTCTAAAATTGGATCATAATTAGTTGGATAAATGGATTTTGTTAGGAATGACACATAGGAAAACTGGTTAGAGCCAACTAGGTCCAGTATGACGGAGTCGACTTTCACTAGCTCTTGAGCCTTGGTATATACACCTATTGTGACATCTCAGCAAGCTAAATGATAGACCCATCAGCATTGACTGAATCTGACCAAATGTTCTAAACCCTTTTGATTGATTTTTTTGACAAAACTTCCTAAATCAAATTCTGTTGAAGTTCTTTTGATCTCTAGTTAATTTTGTGGTACTTCAGAGCACCCCTGAAACATCCCATATAGAGGTATTAAAAGAATTTTGTTTATTTGGTTGGTTAAATTACATGGGAAATATTATCAAATGAGTGATAAATCCTCGCAGGTTATAATGTATGGTAAATTTTACTAATATAGATATCCTAGACATTATATGGAGTTCCTAACATTCTGATACGTCCTAGAATTCTAATGAGAAGCCTGATGACTTCACAAAAGTTAACAAAAGGACTGAATGAACCAGCGAATATGCATTTAACTTTTATGGTTTCTATCTGAAAAAATCACAGGTTTGAATCTGTGTTTTGGGGGAGTAGGGAAAACCTTCCCTTCAAACTAATTATGACAAGAATTTGGTAAAATCAGATGTTACAAACAAATAACAATTATATTTTCTATCCAACTCCTCCAGAGATTGGACACTCTTGCTTTCTAGTAACTTTATCAGATGAGTTACGGAAGTTATCTCACTAACAGGTACAGAAATCTCAAGGAATTTTTAAGACATTGAAAACGGAAGAATTCACCTACTTTTGTTAGGTGAAATCTATAATAAGCTTTTGGCATGACTTTCCCAGTCCTGAAAGGTTTTATTTTAAAAGTTTAGTCTGAGACTTTAACAGCAAAGTAAAAAGTCTACGATCAATTGGTTATGTAAACCAGGTTAGGCCAAATTTTTGAGAGCATAACTATTTTGCAAACAAACTAGCCTTAATTTGGTTATATTTGATAAAAATGAGGGTAACTTTAGGGAGAAAAAGATGTTTTGATAAATGTTAAATCTGTTTGTTAATGGAGGTCTGTATCTAGTAAGACTCATTTCCTGGATAGTTCTTTGCTGTAATATGATATTAATGTAAAATTTAATTGAATTCCTAAAGAACACCCTAAGTTTGTTTCTGAAACTTACCTCAGTAATCTGTCTTTGCATAAAGATCAGATGTCTCATGAGCTGCAACCAGGACTGAAGAAGGACATAGTTTAAGGAACTGTCTCTAACCTGGATGGAAGGACCTTTTTATCAGGTACTCTTAACTAGCTCATGCACAGTGAAATTGAAGGGAAATTGACTCAGACTAATTCCCACTTTCAAAGGCCCCTACAGTGGACTGGTCTATAGAGAGGACAGCTGACTTGATGTCACCTTAAAACGATGCTCAAACAGAGGAGAAACTGCAATACCCAGGACGAGAAGATGACATCAGAGATAAGACAGCTTGCCCAAGATGCTGGACCTGACTAGTATGATCATTTAAAATGTTTTCTTGACTTCTCGGACCTTTGCATATAAATCAAATGCTTTTCTATCATAGGCCTGATCCCATGCTAGTTTTAGAAACAATCCAGTTGTTGGGTTTGTGGCCAATTACCTGTGTCTAGTTCTGGGTTACCCTGGTGAATTTCTCTACTCCAAGGCGCTAACTGGTTGACCCTGAGAAAAGATTGGTTGACTTTAAAAGAAAAGAAAAATTATAGTCAGATCCAGGTCACTATTGATAATCACTAGATAGGATCCCCTCACCTGGCCAATTAATGATGCCTGCTGTGACCCTGGCCATGAGTTTATGTTCAGTTCAGTTCAGTCGCGTCCGACTCTTTGTGACCCCATGAATCGTAGCACGCCAGGCCTCCCTGTCCATCACCAACTCCCGGAGTTCACCCAGACTCACGTCCATCAAGTCAGTGACACCATCCAGCCATCTCATCCTCCGTCGTCCCCTTCTCCTCCTTCCCCAATCCCTCCCAGCATCAGAGTCTTTTCCAATGAGTCAACTCTTTGCATGAAGTGGCCAAAGTACTGGAGTTTCAGCTTTACCATCATTCCTTCCAAAGAAATCCCAGGGCTGATCTCCTTCATAATGGACTGGTTGGATCTCCTTGCAGTCCAAGGGACTCTCAAGAGTCTTCTCCAACACCACAGTTCAAAAGCATCAATTCTTCGGCGCTCTGCCTTCCTCACAGTCCAACTCTCACATCCACACATGACCACTGGAAAAACCATAGCCTTGACTAGATGAACCTTTGTTGGCAAAGTAATGTCTCTGCTTTTGAATATGCTATCTAGGTTGGTCATAACTTTCCTTCCAAGGAGTAAGCATCTTTTAATTTCATGGCTGCAATCACCATCTGCAGTGATTTTGGAGCCCCTAAAAATAAAGTCTGCCACTGTTTCCACTGTTTCCCCATCTATTTCCCATGAAGTGATGGGATCGGATGCCATGATCTTTGTTTTCTGAATGTTGAGCTTTAAGCCAACTTTTTCACTCTCCACTTTCACTTTCATCAAGAGGCTTTTTAGTTCCTCTTCACTTTCTGCCATAAGGGTGATGTCATCTGCATATCTGAGGTTATTGCTATTTCTCCCGGCAATCTTGATTCCAGCTTGTGTTTCTTCCAGTCCAGCGTTTCTCATGATGTACTCTGCATATAAATTAAATAAGCAGGGTGACAATATACAGCCTTGACGTACTCCTTTTCCTATTTGGAACCAGTCTGTTGTTCCATGTCCAGTTCTACCTGTTACTTCCTGACCTGCATACAAATTTCTCAAGAGGCAGATCAGGTGGTCTGGTATTCCCATCTCCTTCAGAATTTTCCACAGTTTATTGTGATCCACACAGTCAAAGGCTTTGGCATAGTCAATAAAGCAGAAATAGATGTTTTTTTTGGAACTCTCTTGCTTTTTCCGTGATCCAGCAGATGTTGGCAATTTGATCTCTGGTTCCTCTGCCTTTTCTAAAACCAGCTTGAACATCAGGAAGTTCATGGTTCACATATTGCTGAAGCCTGGCTTGGAGAATTTTGAGCACTACTTTACTAGCGTGTGAGATGAGTGCAATTGTGCGGTAGTTTGAGCATTCTTTGGCATTGCCTCTCTTTGGGATTGGAATGAAAACTGACCTTTTCCAGTCCTGTGGCCACTGCCGAGTTTTCCAAATGTGCTGGCATATTGAGTGCGGCACTTTCACAGCATCATCTTTCAGGATTTGAAATAGCTCAACTGGAATTCCATCACCTCCACTAGCTTTGTTCGTAGTGACACTTTCTAAGGCCCACTGGACTTCACATTCTAGGATGTCTGGCTCTAGGTCAGTGATCACACCATCGTGATTATCTTGGTCGTGAAGATCTTTTTTGTACAGTTCTGTGTATTCTTGCCACCTCTTCTTAATATCTTCTGCTTCTGTTAGGTCCATACCATTTCTGTCCTTTATTGAGCCCATCTTTGCATGAAATATTCCCTTGGTATCTCTAATTTTCTTGAAAAGATCTCTGGTCTTTCCCATTCTGTTGCTTTACATAAATACTGAGTTTATTGTTGTTTAATTAGAGCAACAAGCAAAGTTTCAGTGAAGGAAAAAAAATCTGCAATTATGGGATGGATTTATATAGATAACACCAGGCTACAAGACCTTTTAGAACTAACACCCAAGAAAGATGTCCTTTTCATTATAGGGGACTGGAATGCAAAAGTAGGAAGTCAAGAAACACCTGGAGTAACAGGCAAATTTGGCCTTGGAATACGGAATGAAGCAGGGCAAAGACTAATAGAGTTTTGCCAAGAAAATGCACTGGTCGTAGCAAACACCCATGGACATCACCAGATGGTCAACACTGAAATCAGATTGATTATGTTCTTTGCAGCCAAAGATGGAGAAGCTCTATACAGTCAGCAAAAACAAGACCGGGAGCTGACTGTGGATCAGATCATGAACGCCTTATTGCCAAATTCAGACTTAAATTGAAGAAAGTAGGGAAAACCACTAGACCATTCAGGTATGACCTAAATCAAATCCCTTATGATTATACAGTGGAAGTGAGAAATAGATTTAAGGGACTAGATCTGATAGATAGAGTGCCTGATGAACTATGGAATGAGGTTCATGACATTGTACAGGAGACAGGGATCAAGACCATCCCCATGGAAAAGAAATGCAAAAAAGCAAAATGGCTGTCTGGGGAGGCCTTACAAATAGCTGTGAAAAGAAGAGAAGCGAAAAGCAAAGGAGAAAAGGAAAGATATAAGCATCTGAATGCAAAGTTCCAAAGAATAGCAACAAGAGATAAGAAAGCCTTCCTCAGCGATCAATTTGCAAAGAAATAGAGGAAAACAACAGAATGGGAAAGACTAGAGATCTTTTCAAGAAAATTAGAGATACCAAGGGAACATTTCATGCAAAGAAGGGCTTAATAAAGGACAGAAATGGTATGGACCTCACAGAAGCAGAAGATATTAAGAAGAGGTGGCAAGAATACACAGAAGAACTGTACAAAAAAGATCTTCACGACCAAGATAATCACGATGGTGTGATCACTCACCTACAGCCAGACATCCTGGAATGTGAAGTCAAGTGGGCCTTAGAAAGTATCACTACAAACAAAGCTAGTGGAGGTGATGGAATTCCAGTTGAGCTATTTCAAATCTGAAAGATGATGCTGTGAAAGTGCTGCACTCAATATGCCAGCACATTTGGAAAACTCAGCAGTGGCCACAGGACTGGAAAAGGTCAGTTTTCATTCCAATCCCAAAGAGAGGCAATGCCAAAGAATGCTCAAACTACCGCACAATTGCACTCATCTCACATGCTAGTAAAGTAATGCTCAAAATTCTCGAAGCCAGGCTTCAGCAATACGTGAACTGTGAACTTCCTGATGTTCAAGCTGGTTTTAGAAAAAGCAGAGGAACCAGAGATCAAATTGCCAACATCCGCTGGATCACAGAAAAAGCAGAGAGTTCCAGAAAAAGATGTATTTCTGCTTTATTGACTATGCCAAAGCCTTTGACTGTGTGGATCACAATAAACTGTGGAAAATTCTGAAGGAGATGGGAATACCAGACCACCTGACCTGCCTCTTGAGAAATTTGTATGCAGGTCAGGAAGCAATAGTTAGAACTGGACATGGAACAACAGACTGGTTCCAAATAGGAAAAGGAATACATCAAGGCTGTATATTGTCACCCTCCTTATGGCAGAAAGTGAAGAGGAACCAAAAAGCCTCTTGATGAAAGTCAAAGTGGAGAGTGAAAAAGCTGGCTTAAAGCTCAACATTCAGAAAACGAAGATCATGGCATCTGGTGCCATCACTTCATGGGAAATAGATGGGGAAACAGTGGCAGACTTTATTTTTTGGGGCCCCAGAATCACGGCAGATGGTGACTGCAGCCATGAAATTAAAAGACGCTTACTCCTTGGAAGGAAAGTTATGACCAACCTAGATAGCATATCAAAAGCAGAGACTACTTTGCCAACAAAAATCCGTCTAGTCAAGGCTATGGTTTTTCCAGTGGTCATGTATGGATGTGAGAGTTGGACTCTGAAGAAGGCTGAGCACCAAAGAATTGATTCTTTTGAACTGTGGTGTTGGAGAAGACTCTTGAGAGTCCCTTGGACTGCAAGGAGATCCAACCAGTCCATTCTGAAGGAGATCAGCCCTGGGATTTCTTTGGAGGGAATGATGCTGAAACTGAAACTCCAGTACTTTGGCCACCTCATGCAAAGAGCTGACTCATTGGAAAAGACTCTGATGCTGGGAGGGATTGGGGGCAGGAGGAGAAGGGGACGACAGAGGATGAGATGGCTGGATGGCATCACTGACTCGATGGATTTGAGTCTGAGTGAACTCTGGGAGTTGGTGATGAACAGGGAGGCCTGGCGTGCTGCGATTCATGGGGTCACAAAGAGTCGGACACGACTGAGCGACTGAACTGAACTGAACTGATGGTAATTTAGGCATCCGTCTTGGCTGAACAACATGTGCGCCACCAGCAAGGACCCTGAGTCAGAACAATTGGCCAAAGACAACCCAGAAACTAATCCCATCACCATAAAACCCGAGACTGCGAGCCACGTGGCAGAGCAGTTCTCCTGGCTTCCCTTACCCTCCTGCTCTCCGCCCAGGCGCCCCTTCCCAGTAAAGTCTCTTGCTTTGTCAGCAGGAGTGTCTCCTCAGACAATTCATTTCCGAGTGTTACACAAGAGCCCACTTTTGGGCCCTGGAAGGGGTCCCCCTTTTCCTGCAACAAGCCCAGCACACCAAGTACCTTCCACGTCAGACACCACAATGCCAAGTACTGTTCGAGGAAACAGGGTCTCCCCCATCTAAGGGGGGACCTGGGGCTCCAATGAAGGGGGTTTGTCTGAGGGCACCCGGCAGTCAGTGAGAGCCAGGGTCCCACCCTAGACTCCCACCATCTCCCACCCAGTGTCCATGACAGAAAACCTGCGGAAGCGGGCCCGAGTTGCTCACCCGGTGTCAGTACTGGAAGAGGAGGTCGCTAGGGCTCAGCAGCATCAGTGGGGCTCCCCTGGAGCTTGTGGGGCCACGCACTCCACCAGCTGGCCCAGCTTCATTTTTCTCCCATGGTGGACACCGATTTGTATCCCAGCCTGCACTCAGAACAGGCGCACCGTGGCACAGGCTCGGTAGAGCTGTGCGGTGAGGGCAAGCCCTGGGCAGGGCTGAGCAGGAGAGGGCCAGAGGGCAGGCGAGGGTTGGCAGGACCCACCAGAAATTCACTTGCATTGGGTCCACAGTGGGCTTCCGTCGGGAGATGTCGGGGGTGGGCACCCAACAGGGAGGCTTCGAGGCCTGGCGCACTGCAGTCCATGGGGCCGCACAGAGCAGACGTGACAGCGACTGAACAGCAACAGAGAGGCTCTCCCCCACCGAGGCCCTCTGCCAGGGTCAGGGCCTGGCTGGGGCTGCTTACCGGGTTCGAAGGGAGAGCTCATCAAGGGGAGGGGCCAATTCAGAGAGGACGCTGCCTCCAGGCTGCACACATGTTAACAAAGGAGGCAGGTTCATCCGGGGTCAGTGTGCAGGGGCATCAGTGCAGCCCACGCAGGAACCCATGTTACACTGAGCATCCTCCCACACTGCGATCACACCTGACCAGGCACAGCTGAGGGTGGCAGCCTTGCCTGGAGCAGGGACAGGCTGCCGGACTCAGAGGGCCCAGGGGAACCACTCGGAACCGTGTGCAGAGGAGCCAGGGCCCACCTGACAGGTGGTTCTGGTGGTGGGTATGCCATGGCCCAGCCTTCCCCTACTGGGAGGTTTGCTAGTCAGGGGAGCCGAGGCCAGGCAGGGGGTTCCGGTTGGGTGCCAGCATCCTGGCAGCCAAATCTGCCCCTCTTAACTTGCTCCCCACAGGACGGCTGGAGAAACCTGCTCCCTTGCCAAGAAGCCTCTGATCGCTCCTAGACTGAAACTGCACCCCACACCCCCAACTCTGATGCTTTGGCCACTCAAAGCAGACACGCCAGGCCCACTTTCCAGGCCTGTGTCCCTGATGGGCCATCCGCCGGGGGGCAGCCTTCAGGGCTCAGCTGGAATGTCTCCTCGGTGAAGCCCTCCCCAATCACGGTTAGACCCGCTCCGTCTCATGACCTGCCAACTCGCTTCCTAACGGTCCCCAGACCTGGGAAAGACTTGGATGACTTGTGTGGCGTCTCGCTGACAGAAGGCAGGCTCCTGGGGGGCCTTGCCCGTTTCGCCCTCTGCTGGCACAGCAGGCACTTGGTTCACGGTAGCGGAATGAACTGGCGATGGGTACGGTGATGTCATTGGCACACCTGGGGGCCTGGGGCTTCACCAGCCTCTCAGGAGGCAGGGCCGAGGTCCGAGGGTCCCTCCCCTCTTTGTTCCAGGCCCACAGTCAGCACGGTGACGGCTGGAAGAGGAACAGCAGCTGTCTTCACAGCCTCCTGGAAGCTGGAAGTTGCTGGCATCTTAGACACAAGGGAACCGGGGCTGCAGCCATGAGCAGGCTCCCACACCACCCGGCCTCCCAGGAGGGAACCCGAGCCTGGCAGAGCTGGGTACGGAGGGAGTGGACAGGATACTGCTGCGTGGTTTTATTACTATAAATATACAGTAAAAACGAACAAAAACTAGCCAATCAGAGTACGTCAAATGATAGCACATGTGAGTCCAAGACAGGCCAGTCTGCACCCTGTCCTGCAGAATCACTGACACCAACACAGATGGTGAGATGTTGGGGTGCTGACCACGAGAGGAGTGAGCAGCAGGACACGGCCTCCCCGCCTGTGTGTGCAGGTGTGCGTGTGTGTGCATCGCCACGTGTGCACCCAGAAGCACATGGTGGCTGAGAGGGGAGGGCACGCAGGGAGCCAAGGGGCTGGGGCAGGCTGCCCTGGCCGTGGCCTCTGCTCACAGGCTTGACCGGAGAGAAATGGCGTCCACCCTGAGTGCCCCGGGGCGGGGCTGCCAGCTGCCCCGGGACCGTGCTCCCTGGGGCAGCTCCGCAGGGAGCCGGGCCCTCTCTCGCTGGCCAAGGGCTAGCTCTTGGGTGCTGAGACCCACCCGCCAGGCTCAAGACCCTGCACGGGCTGCTGGTCCGGGGCACCAAGGCCAAGCGCCCCCTCGGCCTTTCTGCTGCCCAGAAAATGTATCTTTAAAAGATGAGGTCACCTCAGATGGGACCCACAACCCCCAGGCATGTGCCACCACAGGAACCCCAAAATGAAGGAATCAAGGAGGGATGATAAGTCACGTCTACATGGCAAAGAGGGCAGAGGGGCCCAGAGGCCTATCACACCCCCCGGGGACAGCAGTGCCACCGGCAAGTGGAACCCCGCCTGGAGGGTCTGGTAAGGTGGGTGAGGCTGCCTCTGAGAAGGTGCCAGGCTCAGAGAAGGGCCCAGACAGAACCACTGCCAGTGGCTGGGCCTGCGGGAGGAATGGCTGCCCAGCCGGCCGAGCTGAGGGAGGTGCCCCCCAAGGCCAGTGGGGAGGGGGAGGCCACACGCACAGTGGGGGACAGGCACTGCTTCCTTCATTGGCTGAGACTCGGACCCCGCTTCCTGCCCTCCCAGAGTCCTGCATCGTTTCCTGTCGAGGCTGCACTTGGTCCACCACTGAATTCTCCGCTTTGTTGCATTCACTGGTGCCAACGGGCCCCACAGGCTTGGGGGCTGTGGAGGCCCATCCAGGCTTCTCGTGGGCAACCAGCCTCCCGGGGCGTGTGGGGGGCTCCCCAGAGCTCGGCGCCCCGGGCAGAAAGCTGCCGTCCTTCATCGTGTACCATCAGCAAACACGTTGACCGTAGAAAAGGGGAGTGGGCGGAGGCAACGGCCAGCTGTCCTCTCGGATGGAGGGTCACACGGCCCCTTGGAGCCGGAGACCACACCGCTGTGCAGACTGGAGGGTCCAGGGTCGCGCTGGGATCTTGGCGGAGGTGGGGGCTCCGTGCTGCCAGCTGGGCCAGGCTCTCAGAGCGGGGTCAGCTCAGCAGCCCTGGGGTCGGGGCTGGGGCCGCCAAGTGGGGGCCGGGGGTGCCCAGCGATGTGGAGGCTGCGGGGAGTCTCCATGGAGGTGGACCATCCTGCGGGGCCAGAGAGCGAGGGTCAGCGGGCGGCCCGCGGGCTCTGGGCTCCCACAGCCGCCTAGCATGTCCGCAGCGGGGCACATGGCGGACCCGGCGACCCCGGCCAGCCGAGGGGTGCCCGCCACTGTCCCCTGCCCACGCCCGCACTGAGCTTTCTGCTTCTGCCGGGCCACTGTCCCGTCACCACTGGGTTCAGCTGGAACTCGGCACCCCCGGCAGAGGGGCACACGCAGCGGGGCCCGGGACACCCCGGGAGGCACCCCCAGGGTGCTATGAACTACCCCTGTGTTCAGGCCACCCCGGGGCACCGGTGCCCTGGGGCGCCACACCATGTAGGCCCCAGGCAGCTTCAGGGGCAAACCCAGGTGCCCCTGGGGCCAGCAACAACCCTGGGGGGCCCAGCGAGGGGCCTGTCTTCTTAGGAGCTGAGGCTGCACTCGGGAAGCCAGCTCTGCCGTGCAGCCCAGAAGACAAGCACGGTCCTCCACAGCCGGGTCTGAGCCGTTTCCCACTTCCGGAAGTTTTACCCAAGTGGCAACACTATCTTCCAAGGGCGAGGCTGGGGCCAACGTCATAAAAGTGGCAGGTGCCATTTCAGTTGAAGCTAAGCGTTGTCACAAAAAGCGACCAAGGAAGACAGGAGAGGTCTGTGGGAGGAACGTTGCTGGTGGCAGACCCCGCGGTCGGGCAGCACGGCTGACCGGGACGGGGGCCAAGTCCTCCAAGGCTGACAGCCGGGGGCGGGACCCCACCACATTCATCTAGAAACCTTGGGCCCTCGAAGGCGCCAGGTTCCTTCTCTCCAGACTTCCCAGCAGGCTGAGGGTGCCTGGAGGAGGGGCAGGGGTCCCCCAGTGCGTCCCCCTCTTTGGGGGTGCTCTCGGAATGGCTTTCAGTAAGATGTCCATTTGGGCTGTCCGGGGACCACTCAGAGACTGACCCCACAGCATGCTGGTGTTCCAGGAGGTTCCAGAGGTGGGGCACAGGCTAGCTGTCAGCCAACAGTGGGGTCCTGGCTGGCGCTGAGTCACTGATTCTGGGACCCTTGAGGCTACAAGAGCCTGACTGGGCCGCCCGGTCCAGAGGGAAAGTCCTTCGGTTCCAAAGGCTGGTTGGACCCCTCCCGAAGGACCACCTCTCTGGAGCACCCCTGCTGTGGCCTTCGGAAGCCTCTGGATTCAGAATCCAGGGCCCCTGAGAAGACTTCCCCATATGGGGAAGCAGCCCCCCGCCCCGTGTGCGAAGGCGTCACGTACCGGCTTACTCCTCTAAACCAGCGGAGCAGGAGCCGGGCCCCAGGGCTGCCAGAGGAGGAGAGAGACGGAAGCTCGGTTAGCAGGGCACTCAGAGGGGCCGCACGCTCCAGGCAGAGGCGCCGGCGGCTGACTGAGGTGCACGTGCGGGGGCAGGGTGTGATAGGAACAAACGCCACACACACACACACAGGCTGACGCACGAGAGGTGCCCAGCGCCTTTCCCGAGAGCGTGCCCGGGCCTGGCGCTAAGGCAGAGGACGCCAGGCCGGGGAAGGACGCGGGCAGGCGGCAGGGACGAGGGGCTGGGTGTGGTGGGGCCCAGCAAGGGCCTCCAGCCCGCGGGGCTTCTGGGGCACCGGGCATCACGGGTCTCTCCGTTTTACGGATTTGCCCGCCCCCCCTTTATCCCATCTGGCAGGTTACACTAAGATCCACTAAATCACGCTCCCTCCACCCAGAGGACACCGTGCAATTGCTGAAAAGAAGGCACCCCTAACGTGTGGGGGCTCGCATTCTTAAAGCCACACAGTGCGCGGGAGATGCTCAGGGTCTCTGCTGAAGGAGGAAGCCTGGGGGACAGAGGCCGTGGCGTGGGGGTGGGCGGTCACAGAGGCGATGGGTCCCTGAGGGCCCCGGCCCGCCCCCAGGAGCAGGCAACCAAGCTGAGGGGAAGCGGGTGCAATACAGCCCAGCGTGGCCCCCGCTCCACTCTGGCATTGAGAACCAAGCCCACCCCGCTGTCCAAACAAGTACCAGGGCCAGCCAGTGGCCTCTGCCACTCTCCCCACTCCGCAGCTGGCCAAGATCCATAGGAGGACTGAGACACGCTGGGGGTCCCGACCGCCAGAGGTCCCGGGCCCACTGATGGGCCGGGCCAGCCCTGCAGATGCCTGGACGCTCTGTGGGCCGCTCAAGGGGTGAGAAGTGGGGGCGGTGGCCCTGCACTGGCTAAGTGTGCTCGGGGTGCCCCCCAGTGGCACCCAGGGGCCAGGGCAAGAGGCCGTCGGCAGGATCAGGATTCGCTCAAGGCTCCAGGAAGTGGAGCCTTTCCTGACCCCTCCATCCCACTCTACCCAACCAGGTTTTCATCCTCAGGAAACACCAGGTCCTCTGGAGTCCCGAGTTGCTCTAACAGAGCTTTGCCTGTGGGTTCCTCTGGGGGGGCCTGTGTGTGCCGGTGAGCCACCTGCTGCCCTGCTTCCTCACACCAGCACCCCGACCTCCAAGCCCCCTCTGTTTGCACAGGCTCTGCTGCTCAGCCAGAAGCCCACGGACAAGAGACCCTTCCACACTGAAGCCCGTCTCAGCCCCCCAGTGCCCGGCCATAGCTCAAGGTGGTGTGGCTCCCGGGGCAGGTGGGGGCAGAGAGGAAGGCCTTCCCCGCCACCAGGAAGGAACCAGGCTCTGAGGCCAACAAGGCTGCTCGTCTCGACTCCAGAACCTCAGGTGTGCCGCCCTTACCTGGCAGGTAGACGTCGGCAGGTGCGCCAGGCTGGCTGCGACCACAGGGCTCGGGGCTGCCATCCTGCAGGACATTCTCGATGGATGGCACGCGGCTCCCTGCAGGGGATGGAGGCAGGTGGGGGGCCTGCGGGCAGGAGGTGGTCCAGCCGTCCCCCCAAGCCCAGACCCTACCCCAACTCCCCCGTTCTCCTGGGACCGAGGCAGACGGTCTATCATATTTTCTTCCTTTTTCCTTTTCTCCTGCCCCCCACACCCCTCCCAGCATGGGGCTCTGTTTTGTTTTTATTAGAAAGACATCCCATGCCCATATTGAAAAGAACGTCTGCTATCTTCCAGAACGGGCAGGTGGGCACACAGCTCCAGGCCCACAGCAGGGCGTTCACGTGGGGAGTGGATCCTCCTCTTCACATGTCAGACCTCAGCTGGGACCTGCCCTGCACTTCTGGGGCCCTCAGAGTGGCCTGCATCCCGAAACAGGGACCTGGAGGCCCCTGGTCCTGGCGCAGTGTGCAGGCAGGAAGGAGCTGCCGCCACCGGAGGGTGAAGCCGAGGCCTGAGGGGCAGAGGGGCCTGCCTGCACGGTGAGCAGGGAGCGACAGCACTGGACTCCCGGGGGGACACCCCTTCCTGGCACCACTCCCAGGGGCCTGCAGGCCGTGGTCACCCCGTGACTCTCGAGGCCAGGGGCCACGCAGCTGGGAGGGCTCATGACACCAGAGACGGCAGGGTGCTCTGGGGATCTTGACCACACCTGGGCCTCCCCCGACACCAAGCCTGGTGAGCCTCTGTCTCCCTGTCTGATGCGGGGAGGAGCCACCGGGATGGCAGAGGGATGGCGCCTCCACGTCGCATCACCTCCCTTGAGGCCCCACCGTGCCTTGGTGGGTCACCGCCCTACCCAGAGCCAGTGCCTGGCAGTGGTAGCCGGGACTGGACCCCAGGGGCCACCGAGTGCTAACGAAACCCTCTGCTCAGGAAGGGTGCCAGGACCCCCGCATGGGGGACACACAGGGGAGGGGCTGGCTGAGCTGTGCACACCCTCTGGCTGTTGGCCACACCAGGCCCGAGTCCCAGAGGCTCCGGTGCGACCCCGCCACGGTGGGACAGGCAGAGCCCCAGGCCAAGAGCATGGGGCACCAACCACAGCAGAACCGTCCAGGGGGGAAGAGAACAAACGGCTGTTGCCACTAAAGGACAGGCAAGGAGGGAAACCGGGCGGCCGAGGGCTGTCCTCCGGGAGACGTGCAGGAACTGCGGTGTGTGGTCGGCCAGCACAGCTCAGAGAACCCTCAGAGGAGCAGGGGCGGAGCACAGCAGGGCTCAGGCCCGGGAGCACTCACCTTGCTTCAGCGACGAAGTCTCATCCACTGTCTCCGTCATGAAGCTCTAGGACACAAGAGACGTGCTTGGACCCTGGTGCTGACATCTGGGCCCTGGACACGGGGGCCCCCACGGCCTTCACCCACGAGCAGTGGGGGCTGGGAGGCCAAAAGGCAGGAGGCGGGGACAGATGGACAGGGAGGGGCCTCACCTCGGGGGAGCTGCTCAGCGCCAGCCCCGCCCCACCCGGCGCGGGCAGAGCCTCTGAGTCATCCTCCTCGTGGATGGGGGACGACGGGGACCGGAGGGTGCTGGGGACAGAGCAGGCAGAGGACAGGTGGGTGAGCTCAACCAAGCCAGCCCCAGGGGCCCCAAAACCCGGGGAAGGGCCAGCACAGGTGCACCAGGCCAAGGAGTGTGTGCAGGAGGCCCCCAGGGCCCTTACAGAAGGGAAGGGAGCCACAGTGGCAAAGCCTGGGGGGAGCGCAGGCGGCAAGAGGACAAGCCCGGGGCCTCCCCATCTTTGGAGCCACTCTAACACGAAGAAGGCGGCGAGGCCGTGGGAGTTCTATAGAACCTGTGCCTCTTTTCTACTGTTCTAGAAAACCCGTGAGCATCTGAGAAAAACTGAGCCCAGCAGGGCTGGTCACCAGCACCTCCAAGGGCGGCCTGGAGGACCCATGACTGACCCGTGGCCAGATCCCGGGCATGTGGCCCCCGGCTCATGGGGGGCAGGCGGGGTGGGGGAGGTGCAGCTGGCAGGGCCGCACGCCACCACAGGGGGCTGCCGGCGCCGGGCTCACCTGTCAGGGGACTTGTTCCGGGGCTTGCCCTTCTGCAGGCTGCTTTCCACCATCCGATCGATCCCGGCAAGTGGACAGCTGGCCTGCGACAGGCCATCTGAGACGCCCGAGTATGTGATCTCCTCATAGAGGGGAGCCGTGGGGACGGCTGGGGGGACGGCCGGGGGCACCGCCCGAAGGCCGTTGAGTGCCTCAAGCAAGGAGATGGGCTCGTAGCCGGGCGGGATGCTGTCAGCGCTCTGCGGAGGGAGGGGCGTGAGGGGCCAGCCGGCCAGGCGCCCGCCCACTGCCCATGGCGCCCCCGAGACGGTCTGCTCCCCAGAGCCTGCTCTCTGACCGTCCCCTGTCCACTCCACCTTCCAGGGTCTCATCCCCCGCCCTCGGGGGGCACCCCTGCCCAGGGAGGCCTCGGCCATCAGCCGCGGCCCTGGACATCCAAGTGTCCGTGTGGCACCCAGGATGGAGGCAGAGAAGGCGTCCAGAAGGCCGCCCACCCCGGCCTCAGCCAGCCCCTGCCTGGCTTTCTGCTCCTGCCCGGTGGGCGCAGAGAGTGGGGGGCGCGGTTAGTAAGAGGAAGGGCCGGAGCAGGAGGGCAGCAAAGCCATGGGAGAAGCCGCTGGGAGCACGCGGTCCAGGCCAAGAGGACCCGCCCGACACAGGGGTCGGGCCTGGAGACCCTCTGGGGCTGCGCAAGCACTGCTGGGCCGACACGGGCTCCCGGGGTCTAATGGGCCCAGGACTGGTAGCCCACGCTGGGAGGATCCAACCAACGGGCTAAGTTCAGGGCTAAAGGCGAAGGGAGCGGGAGGCCAGGCACCAAGGGAGTTAGCTGGGTCGCCAGGGCCGTGGGTGGGACGGCCACCTGCCATCAGCTTGTGAGCGAGGTGAAGGGCAGCGTGCTCTCCTCGGAAGCCCTGCCTGCCCCGCTGGCCTGCAGGAGGTGACAGGGTGACCCTGGGGGCCGGGCGGGCAGAGGAGCCGGCTGGGGCTTCCTGTCCTCAGCGGGTACCTCTGGGCCACCTGGGACCATGGCGCCTGTATCTGCTCCCAGGCCGCCTGCAGGTTCATGTTATTACTCTGATCTCCCTCACCCCTCGGAACAGGGGGAAGAAAAGGAAATCTCTGTGTCTAAGCTGACCCTTGGGGACCCTGACTCTCTGCCTTTTACCAAGGGGGGTCCAGGCAGAGGCCCGGCCCGGCAGCTACTCACTAGCTGGCCCCTGCCTGCCCCCACCCCGAGATGCAGGGAAAACGAGAGAAATACGAGTGTCGGCCCGCAGGGCAGGGGTGCAGGGTGAGCAAGCGTGAGGGACGTTTGCAACAAGAGCGGCAGCCTTAATTCCACCTCCGACGTCATTCCACTGCCAGCAAGAAAAAAAAGGGAAACAGGACACTCGGGAGGAAGCAGAGCTGGCGAGAGGGGTGCCGGGGCTTCGTGCCGACAGACCTTGTGTTCTGCTTGTTCCACAAAACTCCCTTCCTGGGCGGGCACGCCGGGACTGGGGAGAGTGGGTCTGACAGGTTAAAGGAACTGGACACACTGGCCTGGGTGAAAGTGCATGCCCGTCACTGCAGTCATCGGGGCACGGGGCAGAGACGAAGCCACGGGGCCAGACACACTTACTGTTTCCCTTTTAGGTTTCTTGCTGGCCAGTGAGGCGGGGTGCGACTTTGATTTTTTAAAGGGACACTGTCAAGATAAAAATCATAGGTTTTACCGCTGCCACCCCCCGTGCGGCGCCGAGCGGGCTGGACGGGGTCTCCCTGGCCTTCTGGCCTCCGGGCAGGCCGGGAGCCAGCGCTTTGCAAACTCTACCAGCCTCTGAGCCGCGGGGAGCTGGCTGAGCACAGGTTCTACCTCGGGGCCTGGGTAGGCTGGGCCTCTGCATCCTATTGGCACTGGAGGAGCCGGTCCCTGTCCCTTGCGGCCACTCCTGGTCTGGGCTACCCCCCACCCCTAGCTGAGCAGTAGGTCCTGGCTGGGTCGGGCATGACAGTGGCCAAGCACGCCCCACGAAGGGGCCCAGCTGGGCACAGAGAAGGGACCTGGAGGCCCCAACACAGCCTGGTCGACTCATTGCCAAGCCTGACTCCTAAAGATGGAGTTAAAGCCCCTGATCGCTCCCATTCGGTGCTGATCTTAAGATTCACCGCAGAAAATGGCTCACGTGGGCTCTGGTGCTTCGTGGAAACCGCTCCTGCAGGGAACGTGGTGGAGAAGGAGGGCCACTTACTTGGGATCATAACCTCCAGAGAGGGCGGTGCTGGCCCTCGGGAGCGTGCGACGTTAACCATCCGTGCCCCGGGCTGCCCTGCACTGTGGGAGGCGCCTCAGCCCTCTGGATGAGAGGGACAAACACAGGAGGGTCCCACCTGACCCTCGGACACCAGGGCAGAAACCGGGAGCGGCGGCAGTAAGAACCCACTGCCCGAGCCCACCCTCCGTGGAGCAGCCAGACTCCTGCCTCGGGGTGGGAACCCCAGCACAGTTCTCTCCACCAGAAACATGGGCAGTGCTGGAGAAAGTGCTCACTGCTCTGAAATAAAGTCCACCGGTAAATGACCGAGAGCCTGGTTTCAGAGCTAGAAGCCCTGGTGCCCACAGGCCTCGCAGGATAAACAGTGTGGCTGGCCAGGGAGAAGTGGGGAGATGGGTACCCCCCACAAGGGGCATCCTTGCCCCTCGTCCAGGGGCACACAGCACCTTCAGATACTGAAAGAGAAGCTAGAAAGCTGAGTCTCCAGGAGGATTCTCAGACTTAAACACTGGCCCAGTTCTCAAACACTGGGGCAGAACTCATCACACCTGCTGGCTCAGGGCAGGCACCGTCTGTGGGGATGCCAGGCCGGGCAGTGTTGGCTCATCTCCCTTTTAGAGCATTGGCAGGGCCTCTGAGAATCACAGGATCCAAACAACTGAATCGAGAGCCAAGAAAACAAGCTCACAGGCCGACAACGCTCGAAGCCAGCGGGGACCCGAGAGCCGGGCCTGCCCCACGTCCATCCTGCATCTTCTGCCCCTTTGCCCACCTCGGCGACCCCCGAACCCCTGCCCCGTCTCTCCACATTCCTTCTGCTTCTCCTCCTGCCCTCTCTCAGGACCACCCTGTCAACCTTCATCCCCATCCGCCTATGTCTGTGTTTGTGTCTGTCTCCCTCCCCTTCTCTCGAGGTCCCTGAAGCCTGATCTAACTCCCCTCGTCCGCTGCAGCAAGGTCTGACCCACGGTTCCTCGGGAGCAGGTCCAGCGGACGGCTGCAGGTGCCCTCCTGTGTGCCTGGGCAGGGGCTGGGAGGGCAGGGAGCAGGCGAGGACACGCCACTGCCGCCCTTCGGAGGAGAATTCTCTTCCTAAGAGCACACAATGCCCCTGGCTGTCTGGTGTGATGGAACAGAGGTGACCGACACCATGACTCAGGCTCAGCCAAAGATCACCTGCATCTCAGAACCTTGCTATTGGAAGAAGCAATGTCCTCGGGGCAGCCAGCGCTCACGGGGCCAGGGCCGGGGCCAACCCCCCGACTCGGCCTCACAGCTGCCCCCTGGGACCAGGCAGGTGAGCCAGGGGCCCCGAAAGCTCGCAGGGCACAGCCCTAAGGGCAGAGCCTGGGCAGTCCCCTGCTGACCCACCAGGCCCACTGTCCTCGCTGTCAGAATGTGAGGGCGGGGCCTTACAGTGGGCGGGGCTTCTCCCAGGCCCCACCCCTGCCCACTCCAGCTCTGACACAGAAAGGAAGAAGCACTCACAGAATGCTCGTCGTGGTCCATGCTCTGGGCCAAAACGGGGCTGAAGGAGATGGGGGACAGGGCCCCCGGCTTCTTGCGCACCGCCCGGATCTGCAGAAGAGCCCGGAACGCTGCGGGGAAGGGATGGGTTCAGGTTAGGTGGGGGCGGCACCCTGAGACCCTCCTGAGTTTCGCTGACCCTGACGACCACCCACCCCGCAGTGATCCCAGAAGAGGCCCCGGTTAAGGTTAAAGGAGAAAAAAAAAAGAAGGGAAAGAATATAAGTTGATTCCTCCCCGTAGAAAGCCAGAGGCTCCAGGGAAACATGCCACCTTCTTGGAATCGAATATAAGAATGAATTCCTAAGGACCATGATTCTCAGACACGAGGAGTTTCAGTCAGTCCAATACAGCCGATGAAACAGATGACCACCATTCTATTTTAGTTTTCAGGTGGATGAAGAATTTGTTTTGTGAAAAGTACGGTAGTCATGAAATAACACTTGTTATTGAAAACGAAACAAATGATTTAATCACAACAAAAGCCTTCAAAATGCCCTGCCTTGGTCTTCTTTGACTGTATATACAAGCTGAACGCCTTTAAGCTGGAATGCAATTCACTAAAAACAGAAGTAAATCCAATCGGGAAACAAAGGAAAATGACATGTTATTGATACTGAATGTAAGTTAGGTTTTTGAATATGCTATTCATAGGGCAAAGAGCACTTAGTTACAAAGACCAATTTGCATTAAAAAAAAAAACAAAACCTGGACTTTTTGGGGTTTTTACTAGGCTTCAGGGGACCAGCTTGTAGGATCTCAGTCCCCACCAGGGATTAAACCTGGGTCACAGCAGTGAAAGCCTGGAGCTCTAACCACTAGGCTACCAGGGAACTCCCTGAGCTTTGCTATTTGTAACTCACACTTTCTTTTTCTCTGCCAGGGCTTTCCAAGGCCATGAATATTGATTAACTGCTCTGGAGCATGATTTTAACGTAGCTGTAAACTATCCATCAAGAGAGCTTTCCAGTGAACAGTCACTGACCAAAGAACTAAACACAGCAACAAAAACATGCTTTTACAACCCGAATTTCAAATCTATCGATGCATTGCTTCTGAAAGCAACAATGCACCTGACAGCCCCCTATGACTGGGAAAAAAAAAAAAAAGCCATCCTTTATTTATTCAGAATGTCCTGCAGTGGCCACATGAGGGCGCCCTCGCTGCCCACACCCAGCACCCACCAGGACCGGGCCAGGACCCCAGAGACACCAGCAGGACACACCCGCTGAGGACGTTCCTTCTCTGCTGGAGGATGGATGTTTTACTCAGAATTCAGCCTGATATTACAACTTCCTCCAGATGCTCCAGGAAACCAAACTAAACTCCGTGATAGTTTACACTCAGCACACTTTCCACTTTATTGTCGTGTCTTATCATTTGAAAAGACCCTGACGCTGGGAAAGATTGACGGCAAAAGAAAGGACGACAGAGGATGAGATGGTTGGATGCCATCACCAACTCGATGGACATGAGTTTGAATAAGCTCCAGGAGTTGGTGATGGAGGCCTGGCGTGCTGCGGTCCATGGGGTCGCAAAGAGTCTGACACGACTGAGCGGCTGAACTGAACCGAACTGCTCCGAGTCTGTCCCACATACTCCTTGAGAAGCTGAGTCGCTGATCGTGTCTGGGCAGCTCCCTGCACACACCGGCCGCCAGTCCCTCCTAGACCGGGTCCGACCTCCCTGGAGGTGCCGGCCATGACCGCAGGGGCCCTGCCTGTGCCCCCCTCCACCACCCGCCCCACTCACGCAGCCGGCAGATGGGGCAGTTGCTGGCCTGGTAGCGCAGCGTGTCTGCACAGGAGTTGCAGAGGCAGAGGTGGCGGCAGGGCAGGATCAGCGTGTCCCGCAGGTCAGACAGGCACACCACGCACTCGTTGCTGTTGTCGCTGTTCTCCTCGTCCGAGGGCTGCGGGGACACGAGGCACCCAGGGTCAGTGGCTCCTGAGGCCAGAGGTCAGGGGCTGTGGGGGCCAAGGGAAGCCCCTGGGGGAAGAGGAAGGTCACCGAGGAGCAGGGTGCCCCCCCATCCACCCCCCAAATCGAGAGGACTCAGGTCTCCTGTTTCCCACAATTAAGGGGGTCTGTGCCCCCACATCCGGGCTCTGTGGGCCACCAGGCTCCCCTCACGGATGTCGCACCGCAAGCTGAGCCACTGCTGTAGGGGGGAAAGGCCAGGGCCACCTGGGCAAGGTCTGGGGGCAGGAGCAGGCCCGGCGTCCCAGGCTGCCCTGACAGCCAGAGCCCAGTGATGGGAAGGAGGCAGCACATTTGCTGGAAAAAGGACAAAACGTCCCACAGACTCTGATGACTCAAGAATGAAGGAAAAGTGATGGAGCCTGGGGTCCTGGGGCCTCCAGGGGAAGGCACGTCAGGGCCCTGGCCAGGATGGGGGAGCCAGGCAGGTCACCACCTCCTAGCAGCCAGCGGAGCGCGGAGGGCACGTGGCCTGGCCCACCTAAGGGGTCGCGAGCACGCACCTTGGTCTCCTGGTTGTTCTTGTTCTCGATGCCATAGATCTCCTGCAGCAAGTAGCTAACCCGGTCCACCTGCAGGGCAGAGCGGCCTCTGGGCACTCGCCCCCACAAGGGCTCCTCTGCAACCCCCGGCCCGACACCCCCTCCCAGAGGCCGGGCTCGGGTCCTGGGGGCAGGCCTGGGCGTCTACTCTGTCCAGCCCCGCCCCCCTCCCCCCTCCCAGCAGGGAGCAGATACTGCTGGAGACGGGCAGGGCGAGGTGCCCACGGGAAGCATGGACACTGGGCTCGCCAGGCCCTGCCCAGCCCAGAGGGCATGGAGCCAAGCTCTACTGGGGCTGGTGACCACACCTTCTGCTCACCTTATCAGGCCCAACCCCACAGGAAAATGACTCCAGACCCTCCTGTCACCCTCCCGGCTCCAAGACGGACCAGAGTCAGGCCTCGAGCTGACTACGTTTCAAAGTGCCCTGAGTTGCTGCATTTCCCACCACACGGACAACCAAGACCCTCCTGAGAGCCATGGTGTGCCAGTCAGCTCTCCTGAAACCCGTGCCTGGACCACCACTGGGGTCTCCTGCCCTCCAGCCACCTCCAGGCGTTGGCCCTCCCAGGGTTCTCGCGAGCCCTCTCTTAAAAAACTGACCACCGCCAGCCCGGGCCGTGGCTGACATGCCTGAGCAGCGGCACACGAGGACAACCTGATCACCACAGCTCTGGAGAAAGACCCCACCGGGGCCAAGGTTAAACCAGCCTCTAGGCTCGGCTCAGGGCCCCGGCCTCTAAATCCTCACAGAGCGTACTACAGCAGGAGACCACCAGGGTAATTCTTCCTGGGGCTGGAACATGGAGTTACTGACTCCAAAGAAAGGCCGTACTGGTCTACAGCTCCCATGGGTTCCAAGAGATTCCATCCTTGCCTTAAATATGGATCAAGTCAATTCAAGCCTTTATTCAACATGGAGGTCATTTCAGCAAGTTGGAAGGATGAAGGAGGAAAACTGCAGTGTTTCTTTCCTAACTTCTTCCTTCCCTCCCTCCCTCCCTCCCTTCTTTCATTCTGTCCATTCACATGTTCAGCTAACATTTACGCAACGCTAAGTTTAAGCTGGACAAGACTCAGGACTACAGTGGTCAACGCAGGTATGTGCTGGGTACGCAGTACACGCAGACACACGCTGTGACTCTGACCCTGACCTTCTGGAGCCCAGGGCCCACTGCAGCCGTGTCACCAGCTAATTCCGCAGCAGCCATGGTGGCCTCGCAGAACAACCCATAGAGATCACAGGGTCACGTGTGTGCACAAGTCTCAAATCAAAACAGCTCCCAGTGTTCCCTCTGACAGACTTACGATTTGCTTCTGCTTTAAAGGCTTCACGGAGAAGCTGCCATCCATGTGCTGTGGGGGAGAAAGACCCAGACGTCAACCCGGCCGTGCTCAGGCCCACCCTCGGTCAACCCACGTCGCCGGGTGAAAAAAGGACCCCACTGAAGACTCAAGAGTCAGGCCAGGGATCCTCAAATCAACCCTCTGACCTGGCTTCGAAACTACCCAGACAATCTTCTAAATATACTGCCACCTGGGTTCCACCCTGATCTACAAAACCCAGCTCTCCCTGGGTAGTTAGTTCTCCAGGAGGCTCAAGTTCACCACCATCAGCCTCGTCCCGACGATGGTGCCTCCCTAGGGCGAGAAGCAGCACTTGGACAGCAAGAACTAAGACGGGTGGCTCCAGCCCTCAGAAAACCTGGTCTAATCGTGAAGACAGCCCGAGGGCATCACATGCCCGCATCAGCAGGGAAGCCCAATGATCAGAGCCATGAGGACAGGCGGGCCAGGCGGGGTCTGGGAGCCACACCGCTCCGAGCCACGGTTCATCAATCACAGAACCTGGTCTGAGCTCCTGCTCCCCAAACACCCCTTCTGAGTCCACCGAGACCAGCACCCGGACTTTTCTGTAAGCCTGGCAGGTTCTGAGCCAAGTTTCTAGTATACTGCACCCCAAAAATAAGGCCGTTTCTCGCAGGGCTCTAAACGCAAAGCACAGAACGAAACGTCTGCCAGCGACGGCCCATCGCCGGCCAGAGCACACAGATGGGGAAACAGTCACCGTCCCTTCCGACCAGGCCAGCCTGGGGAGTGTAGCCGGGGGGCCCAGAGAGGGAGAGGGCTGCCCCTGCTCCTCACTAGAGGGGCCTCAGGCTGGCTGACCGACCCTCCGGGGGCAACGGGAAAGGCCCGGATCACAGGGAGGAGCCGGGCTCACACAGGAGGCTCTCAGGGCTGGACACACAGCTGAGGGAGCCAGGGTCCCACAGGACGTGCAGGTCTGAGCCCGGTGTCCTCGTCGGGTCCTGCTCCTCAGCCACCTGGGCCACAGGCTGATGCTGAAATCTGCCCGGTGCTGGCCGATGTCCACAGGTGGTGGGGGTCGGCCGTGGCCTCTGCAAACAGGGGCCACGCCCCACGACTTCCAGCACGGCTCTCAGTGAGCAGGCACCCTGTCCCCACACCGCCAAGCCCTCACTCGCTGTGTGCATGGATACACAGAACTGCCTGGCCCCCAAGAACAACAGAGCCAGCGAGAGGACCATCCTGAGACCCTGAGACTCCCTTGTGCAGAGCTGGCGGTGAAGGTGACTGTAATACGTACCCCCACCACACACTGAACACATGAACAGCCAGGGCCTGGACTCGGGTCTGGGTGGGAAGAAAGGGGCAAACACCTAAGCTCAAACACGTGTAACGCCAGTAAGTGAATCCTTCCGTGTAAATGGTATCTTTCTATGTGGGGCACCCCCAACTCAGGGCCCCCAGGAGGGCATGAGCCTCACATCCAGGGCCGTGCCAGGCAGACAACAGACCCTCGGCCACCCCACCAGCATTCACTGGGTGCCTACTGTGTGCAGGACACGACAGTAAAGAGAGGTCAGTGGGGCAGTAAGGAGCAGGATGGGACTTACCTTTTCGAAGGCGGCCAAGAGCACGTGGGCATGGCCGGTCACTTCCACAACTGCCCGGGAGAGAGAAGGGTGGTCAGAGCCGGCCTCCGCCGCCCCAGCCCCAGCCCTGGGCTTCTTCTCTCAAGACGGCACTTCCCCAGCTCGCAGCCTGCATGTGGAGCCCACCCCACCGGGGACCCCGTGGCCCACGGCAGCGGGAGGTGGCGGTCGGCACTGTCCGGGTGCTGACGGCCTTTGTAGGTCCCCCGCAGGGTGGATGCCAGCGCCACTGGCCTGTCTGCCCTCGGCTCCACCCCGGGGGAGCGGGGTCGGCACCGCCCGCGGGCAACGGGGCGCCTGGAACCCTCAGCCTGCTAAGCCACATGGGCACTGTCTCTGGACCGAACCCCGCCGCCCCCGACGGATGGGGTGAGAAGGTCCTCGTGCCTGGAAAGGGTGTTGAGGGGAGATGCCACTCACCATCCCCCTCATCCACCACGGCCTGGATGACCACTGGAAACACGCCCCGGTCCAGGTCAAAGTTCAGCTGAGGAGGGAAGGAGGGAACAGTGGTCAGAGCAAGCTGGAGGAGCGGGTGCCCTGAGTGGGGGTGTTGTGGCAGTGGGGCCAAAGCACGCAGACGCCAGTTCTTCTCTGCGGGAAATGGAGTAAAAGGGCACACCTGTGCTCTGCGCGTAACTTGGGGCCACGGGGCACGTCTATGCCACCTTTTCCAGAATGTCCTCACCTGCCCTCCCAGCCCCGGGACCTCCACACTGCCCACGTGCGGCCCCCCAACCCTGGACGGTCCCGGAAACACAAGCACTCGCGCCGGCCCCCTGCGGCGGGCGCCCCCTGACACAGCAGCGTTGTCACGGCGCGGCCGCCGCCCAGGGAGGCCCAGCCAGGCCACACCGTCTCCCCAACCTGCTCACGGACGCCGGGCTGCGTGGGCTGGCCTCTGCCTGACCCTGCCCGGTGCACCTCCAGGCACCGGGTGCCGTGGCGACCCGTGTCCAACCTTGGGAAGAACAGCTCCCGCCTGGCCCAGCAGAGACGGACGCAGAGTAGAGGAGCCCGTGTGGCTGTCTGGGCTTGCAGAACGGACTCCCCTCACCATCCCTCCCCTCCAGCTTAAACACGCCTGCGATCCCCACTGCCCTCCCGCTGCCGACCACGCTCCACCCATGTGTCCACCCGGTGTGGCCCTACGTCTGTGCACCAGTGGGGCGTCACACGGAGCCCACGGGGCGTCACACGAAGCCCACGGGGCATCACACGGAGCCGGCGGGGAGTCACACGGAGCCCGCGGGGCAGAGGTGCTCAGTGAACACACCTGCCTCAGGGGGGTGCCCGGCGGGTCCCCAGCTGCAGCGGGGCGGGGGGAGCCAGTGCTGGGACGGGGCAGATAGCCTGGCCAGGTTCGGGTCTGGCTCTGCAGTGCAAGCCTCTGGTCCGAGTCCTGACCCAAAGACTGTGAGCTGGGAAGGCAAGCGGGCCACGGCCGGAGGGTGGCACGTCCCCGAGCACCCTGGGACAGAGGCTGGGACCACACATCTCGCCTAGTGTCAGGCGCCAGCTGAGAGCGTGGTCAGCTCAGCAGGGGCACACCTGTCCTGACGACATGGGACCCGGCACGCAGCCATCCAGCTTTTCATGATCGATACCAGTGGGTTCCTGATTTTCTTCAGCCAGACTGAGGTGCTTCTGCCACTTGAGAACAAAGAAGCCCTGACACAAACCCGGCTTTGAGGCCCCTGCAGCTTCCCTAGCGCTCCTGTGAGCGTTCCGCGCCCAGAGTGCAGGGCAGCGCCCAACATGGGACATCTGTCCAACAGATGGGCCCCGCAAACCCCGAGGGTGACTACACTGGCTGACCGGGGCTAAGCCAGAGGACTGGGGTGGTGACGACAGGGCACCTCGACCCCGCCACCCCCGAGACATCAGGACCTGGTTGGGGGGCACCCAGGGAGCATGGGTACCCAGAGAGCAAGGACCACCTCCCCTGAAACTCCTGCTCCCCAGAGCTCAGCACGAGCCACAACCCGGAGCCAGAGCCAGGCCTGCAGGGAGAGGACAGAGACACCCGCCCACCCAGAGGGTCTGCGGGATCTTTTCTTAAAATGCTTTTTTGTCGTGCCAAACGGCATGTGGGATCTTAGTTCCTCAACCAGGGATAGAACCCGCACCCCCTGCGGTGGAAGCACGGAGTCTTAACCACTGGACCACCAGGGAAGCCCCGGGAGATGAGGATTTTTAACGCAGGGGGCGAGGCTTTCTTAGGGAAAATGGGGGCCAGGTTAGGAGCTGGAGCAGCAACTAACACCAGAGGGAGTCCTGCTAGACTCTGCTGTCACAGAGGAGCCACCAGACAAGGGTCTGCAAGCCCCAGGCCAGACGGACACGGGGAAACGTGGGAAGGCAAGGGGCTAGGGGAGGCGGGGACGTGGCTGTGACTGAAACAAACGGAGGCCCATGAGGGGCTGGTGGGGAAACTTTGAAGAAGCCCCACCAGCCACAAGGAGACCTGTAGGTACCGACTTGGAAGACCACATCGTGGTGCAGGAATAAAACAGAACGACAGGCGTGCGTGGCAGGCGGCCACGTGGGAAATCTCTATACCTTCCTCTTAATTTTGTTAACCTAAAATCACTCTAAAAAAGCCTTTAAAAAACAAACTAAAACAAAGATAAATGAAAACACACATCTAAAGACTCGCACGCAAACATTCACGGCAGCATTATTCATGGCAGCCAAAAGGTGGAAGCAACGCACATATCCATCACCAGCCAGTGAATGGACAAACGAAACAAGGTCGCGTCCATCCCGCGGGACGCTATGCGGTCACACAAAGGGACGAAGGACTGATATATGCCACAATGTGGACACGACGTGGACGAGCCTTGAAGATGTGACACTGAGTGACAGAAGCCAGACACCAAAGGTCACATCATGTACAACTGCGTTCACGAGAAATGTCCAGGACAGACAAATCCAAAGAGACAGGAAGTGGACAAGTGGATGCTGGGGGCTGGAGGAGGAACGAGGCGGGACTGCTAATGGGCAGAGGGTTTCTCTTGGGGGTGACGATCATGTTCTGGAGCCAATAAGACAGTGACAGTGGCCACACAAGTCTGTGAAGGCAGTAAATTCCATCCAACTGTACACAAGCTTCCCAGGCAGCGCTAGTCGTAAAGAGCCCGCCTGCCAATGCAGGAGACGTAAAGAGATGTGAGTTCGATCCCTAAGTCAGGAAGATCCCCTGGAGGAGGGCATGGCAACCCACTCCAGTGTTCTTGTCTGGAGAATCCCATGCACTGAGAAGCCTGGCGGGCTACAGTCCATGGGGTCGCAAAGAGTCAGACACGACTGAAGCAACTTAGCACACATGAATACTGTTATCATCTTTAAAGACGCAAACCTGGGGGAAAATGGCTTAAAAAAGGGAGGACGGCAGGTCTCTGACGCCACGATGCTCACGGCCGAGGGGACATCTGGCTGCGTCTGGAGGCACTGCGTGTCACTACTGCAGCAAGCGACGCTCCTGACACCCGGCGAGTGGGGGCCAGGAATGGTGTCCCCACCAGAACCCAAATGTCAACAGCACCGAGGCTGAGAAACCCCGGCACAAAGGAGAAGCCTGGGCTTGGTGCCAGAGTATCTGTCACGTCCCTAACACCTGCCAACGCCCCCTCCATGCCCACAGCAGGCAAGGACGTCATGCCAGAACGTGACAGCATGGCTCTGTTCCCCATACAGCCTAACTTCTGGAACCTTCTATTTATGGCAGAGCTGAGCCGTTTCCCAGCTACAGTGATGACTGATGAAATTTCCACTTAAAAATACACGTAACGGAAGGAGGCATGGGCGTGACTGCGAGTGGGTGCAGGGCGTCCCCCCAGGTGATGAGAATGTCCCAGAACTGCCCCACGGTCATGCCCTGTGAACCGTCTGTCACTGACGTAAGCCTATGCTGTGTGTATTTTATCACGGTAAAAAATGCGTGCCAAGAGCCCTGCCTGGCGGTCCAGCGGTTAACACTCTGCACTTCCTATGGAGGGGACGCAGGTTCGATCCCTGGTCAGGAAACCAAGATCCCACATGCTGCACAGCGCGACCAAAGCAAACAAACAAACAAAAACCCACACGTAAGAAAAACTGAGCCTATTTCAGGAATGTGTTAGCGGAGGTAACGATCAGAAAAGAAGAGACGAGGACAGTGTCCCAGGATAGCAGCTCTGGACAGGCTGAGTCCACACCTCGGACCCGCCAGGCCTCACGCTGACAGGCCAGGGACGTGGTTCTCCGACGCCTTGAGAGAGGAAAAGGGGGCGGACCCGAGGAGCACTCAAGGCCGGCTTGGCACGCAGCCTCTCACGGCCGCGACCATCCGGTCCTGCCAACGCCCAGACCGACCGTGCTCCACTGTCCAGGCACCCGGCGGGGTCCAGACCCCGGTCAGCAGCCACAGCTGACGCTTACCGACCACTGAGGAATCTGAACAACAGGCCACTGCACTGGGCCCCCGCCCAGGGCAGGAACGTGGGGCCCAGCCGGGAGGCTTGTTACCTCGTCGTCCTTCCACTCCGAGAAGTCGATCTTGAAGGAGGGCAGCGAGAACTGCTGGCTCACACCGCGCTTGTAGTGGACGGTCTCGGACTGCAGGGCCGGGCTCTTGGGGCTGTACCTGAAGGGGCCGCGTGAGAAAGGACGGTGAGACGCGCTGCCCGGCCCTGAGCCCGCACCTGCCGCCTTCCTATGCTGGGCTGCACCTCTGCAGGCAGCTTTCATGGTCTGTGTGCTTTTCTGAATGAATGGGGGACAGAAAGTGCACAGCGACCCGTCCCCTGCCTCATGCTTGCCCCGAGCCAACTGCTTCTCTGCCCCGTCTGCAACCAGGGAAGTCAAGGCATAATCACACCTGTAGGTGCAGGAACTACTTTTTAGTACTCAGGCTGCAGTCCACCTGCACTCTGCTCGCGTGCCTGAAACTGTCCCACAGACATCACGGACACAGATGCCGTGTTCTGAGGACCCTGCGTGGGCTCCACCGCAGTTCTACTCTGACTGATGGGATCAGACCCCCGCTGGTGGACACCGGGCGGTCACCAGCATCTTACTATTTCAACGTCTTGACCATGTATGCGAGCACAACCCCAGATAAACTTCCAGGAAAGGAACAGCCGGGTCAGGCAGCACACTCTCTTCCCATCCTAATAAAACCCTGGCTTCCCCCTCTGCAGGGGTCCCACACACGACCCTCACCTGCCTCCCTCCGCCCCACCCACAGCCGCGGTCCCCAGGGCCTCGCTCCATCTCCAGGACAAAGGACACTCTCGAGGGTCTTGGCGCGTCTTCTTTGACACTGGCCCTGGGGTGGGGGCGGGGGCGGGCAGGTTGCTGTTACATGATCAGGGACTCAAAGGCTGGGCTCTCAGCACTGACCACCCTGCTTCCGACCACATCTGCCCTCTGAGGGGACTCCTCCAGCAGGACGGGGATGGGTCTGCTGGCCCTGCCCGGGGGCTGGCCCTGCTGGAGGCAGCGCCGCTGTGGTCCTGCTGAAGTTGCAGACTTTGGACCCTCAGGGCCAGCAGGACCCTTATTTCAAATAAAACCTCCGCCCCGACAGCTCAGGCATGGGACACAGACAGAGCAGAGCGCCTGGGCCCGGAGCCACGGGGAGACTCACGCGGCAGTCCCGTTCAGGAACTCCTCCACCGCCTGGCAGTAGACAGTGATGGCCACCCGGGCGTCGGCGTCGAAGGTGAACTCCAGGCTGTAGAGGACGCGGGGCTTCTCGCCGTCGTCAGTGGGGCTGTCGGCGCCGTCCTTGTACCTGTGGGGGACGTGGAGGGACAGGGCAGGTGAGCGGCCACGCCTCTGGGGCGTTCCCACCCTGCAGGGGACAGGACTCCTCTCCCTTGGGAGCCCCGGAGGCAGGGGCCTGGCTGTGCCCCACCTTTTGGGGAACGTGGAGGCCATGCTGGGTTTGGACGACGAGGCCCAGCGTTGCAGGGTCCCCTTTCCTTTGCCTCCTGCCCCGGAAAGGGAGGCTGATGCGTTCTCATGGTTTGGGGATGGCCCAGGTACCTCTGGTCTCCCAGGTTGGAGGCGGTTTCTCAGCCCCCCAAGATCTGGGCTGCATCGCCCAGGGCGGTGGGGGTGTCCTGTGAGCTGTGGGGTGCTGAGCGGCAACCCCGATTCCTGCTTGCCAGGGGGCCAGCAGGACTGCCCCCCACCAGCCCCAGTTGTGACAACCAAGACTGTGTCCAGACCTGGCCCACAGCCCCGGGGCACAGTGGCCGGCTAAGACCCTGGGTTACAGGCTGCAGCGCCCCAGGCTGAACCTGGTGGCCCCGCCCCATCCTCAGCTCTGGATTCCAGGCCTGATTCTGCACGCGGGCGGGCAGGCTGGGAGCCACTCTCTCGCAGACATAGGGCACCCCTGGGGCAGGGCGGGGCGCGGGGGCTCACCTCACGAGCCGGAGGGAGTCTTTGCGGATGTTCACCAGGCTCCTCAGCGTCTTCACGGGCTCGTGGGGCGCGGGCGTGACGTAAGGGAACTAGGAAGGAAAGGGAATTGCAGGGGAGTCCAGGGCTCAGTAGAGGACAGAAAACAGGGCTACATCGAGGCGACGGCCAGCCCTGCCTGGTCACCCCTGGGCCCTCACGCCGACCACAGGACAGCGCCACCCTCATCCGCATCTGAGGAAACCACAGAGGACGCGGCCAGCACAGGGCACGGCTGGAACCAGAACCACCCCGAGGTGTCTGGGTCCCCAGTTCCAGGAAGGACAATCCGCTGAGTCCCCGGGGCAGAGGTTAGGGCTGGGGCCAGGATAATGGTCAGTACAGATTCTGGCGGGGACATGTGCTCTCTCTCTCTCTCTCTCTCACACACACACACACACGTGCTGTAAGACTGGCAGTCTCTGGAAGGCGTGGGAGTGAGGTCAGTCTCGGTGACAATACACTGAGTCTTGGGAAACGCTGTCACTGGGAGGCCAGGTAACGGGCACCCAGCATTTCTGCATTAGCGCAGGTGGTCTCGAGATGAAAGTCACACGAGAACGCGTCTGCAGGAGGCCTGTGGGCCAGGCCCTGGGTCAGAGCCAAGGCTGCAGAGACACAGAGGCAGGTCCTGCCTGCTGTCATGGACGCGGGGGGCGGGGGTGAGCAGCTCAGCAGGGCGTGGAGGCCCGCCAGCTCTGTGAGTAGGGGGCCATCACTCCGGGTCCCAGGCCCTTGCCCCCCATCAGTTAAAAGAATCTGGACTCTGTATCAACCAAAGGAGGCTCCACAGCTAAAACAGCCCACAACTCAGCAGCCTTAGGGGCTGAGTCATGGCTCCTGAGAGAGGGCCCCCGCCTGACCCCTCGCTGGTACTGGGGACCATTATCTCAGGACGCAAACCCCAGGGCAGGTCCCTGCTCAGCAACCCCCCACGGCCCTCATTCTCTCGCTTTCTACTCTCCATCTACTGAACACTCCCTTCTTTATCATCTGTCCCCTGCCTCCAGCCCCTGGGAGAGTCCTGGGCACACGGCAGGTGCCCAAGGGTGGAGAAGGAAGGGACAACAGCATGAGAAGTCACTTCTCTGGGGACTCGTGGGGGACTTGCAGAAATGGTGCTGGCCATCTTTCTGCATTTCTGTTTGGGTCTTGTCTCTTCCCACTGCTCTACAGAACATGGACCTCCTCTTTTCTCTTTAAAGACAATCATCCGTGGGGCCTGGGATGAGTCTCAGATGAGCCTCTGAGTCTCGGCGGCCTCCGGGGGCCCAGGGCTCACGCACACGTCTTGACGGCACCTCTGTCCCGTGGTGGGGAGGCCTGGTGCCTGCTGGCAGCCGGTGGCCTCGCCATGCCGCCCACATGCCCAGCCCCCACGAGACCCACCTGGACTGGGCGATTGCCCAGGAAGTTCAGGTCCATGTTCTCTCCAAAGAGGTAACCTTCAGGGTGGGGGGTATCGAATTTCTCACCTCCCATGAAAAAGTGCGATGCGAAGTAGTTTCCTGGTTAAAAAGAAAGGAGGCGTGGCTGTAGACGACGAGGCCCAGCGCAGCCCACTGGGAGCATCTCGCGGCCCTGCAGCTCCGCCTGAGAGGGGCCGCTCCACACACGGCCCCGGCCCCTCCACAGGCCTGGGCGCCCCCGCCCCACTCAGGGACTCACCCCGCTCCGACACCACTTCCTTCTGCAGCAGGTTGAGCTCTGTGCCCGGCAAGGACATGTCCCAGCCCCAACCCCTGGCACGTGTGTGCCTGACCTTGTATGGAGATACATGCAGATGTAAGTTCAGAGGAGGTCAGACAGGACGGGGGTCCTAAACCCAGAGACACCGGTCTCTAAGACAAAGAGGGCGAGGTGGACACAGACACCAAGCGGGGCAGGCCCTGTGAGGACGGAGCAGAGGCTGGAGCGAGGGAGCCACAAGGCAAGGAAGCCTGGAGCCGCCGGAAGCCTGGGACAAGAAAGGAGCCTTCCGCAGAGCCTTCAGAAAAAACCAACCCTGTGGACACTCGATTTAGGATCTCTGGCCTCCAGAGCAGTGAACATAAATTCTGCTGTTTTAAATCACCCAGTCTGAGGCACCTCATTACAGCAGCCATAGGAAATGAGTGGGCTTCCCTGGTGGCTTAGACGGTGAAGAATCTGCCTGCAGTGCAGGAGACCAGGGTTCGATCCCTGGGTCAGGAAGATCCCTTGGAGAAGGAAACGGCAACCCACGCCAGTATTCTTGCCTGGAGAATCCGGTGGACAGAGGAGCCTGGTGGGCTGCAGTCCATGGGGTCACAAGGAGTCTGACACGACTCAGTGACTAACACACACAACCCCCCAGGAAACGACACCTTCTCTGACCCCCAGACTAAGTCAGCACCCTCCTCCACCTCAAATCTGAACCCCAAGGACCTTTTGTACCTCAGCACTGACCACAGTTTAAACCGTGTGGATCTGAGTTACCTCATTCCTACCCAACTCCCTGCAGGAGACCTGAGGCTATATACCCGCAGAATGCATGCACGCATGCTAAGTCACTTCAGTCGTGTCCGACTCTGTGTGACCCCATTGACGGCAGCCCACCAGGCTTCTCTGTCCCTGGGATTCTCCAGGCAAGAATAGTGGAGTGGGTTGCCATGAGTATCTAAGCACTAAATCCACATTTCTTATAAAAATAGATGGACGGGGCCTCAAACATGGGTCAGCTTCAAAGGACTGAGCTCACAGCCTCACTGGGGGAAAGGCTAAGAGTACCACCTCCGCCAAGCTCTCCGATCTGATACCTGCCCACTGTCCCCCTTTTCTCTCTGACACAGAGAAAGGCAGGGTGGCCACAGGGCCCTGTGGAGTGTGAGCCAGAGGGAATTCTGGGCCCTCGAGCTCTGCTGGGTGCCCGGCATGGATCCCAGTGTCCCTCCTAAGAAACGCAGCCTTGGTTACGGGGGATACAGCCAAGGTTGCCTAGGCCGGAAGGCTCAGAACCAGGAGTCCAGCCTGGTGGCTCCATCTGGCAGAGAACACAGATAGGACCGTATGAGGCCACGGTGTACTCCCAGCCCACGTGTGGACCAGGAATCAGAGCAAACCACAGTAAGAGAAAAGGAACACAGTGGTGACAAGTTAAAGAAACACAACAGCCCTGATTCACGGAGCATCACACGCATGTGCTCACTCGTCATGTCAACTCTTCGTGATCCCGTGGACTCTAGCCCCCCAGGCTCCTCTGTCCACAGAAGTCTCCAGACAAGAATACTGGATTGAGTTGCCATTTTCTTCTCCAGGGGATCTTCAGGACCCAGAGATAGAACCCAGGTCTCTTGCATTCCTACCAACAATGTAACTAGTTTCCCTTTTCTCCACACCCTCTCCAGCCTCTGTTGTTATATCAAGTATGTGTGAAAGTCACTCAGTCGTGTCCGACTCTTTGCGACCCCAAGGACTGTATAGTTCATGAAATTCAAGTATATCAACTATATTTTTTAAAATCATGGCTAAAACAAATCCACGCCTCCGTCCCCTCTCTGCTGCACGGCCGAGGGACAGTCGGCCTTGAACGGCTCGCCCCACCTCTGCCCGAGGGACTCAGACTCTGCCCTACTCACGGGCGTCCCAGTGACCTGGGTGACAAAACAAACGGCCACCAAAACAGAGACCGAGCGCGCCTTCCTGGGAGGCTCCCAGCACCCCCGCGCGCGGCCGTTTTCCTTTATACACGTCAGCCGTGGAAGGACAGGTCAGGTGTAAAGCCTACCCATGTTCATCGTCTTCCAGGATGAGGAAAATCACGGTTGTTTCCATGACGACCTGTGGAGGCCAGCAGCGGACTTCTGGGGTTCCTTTCTGTGTTGTGTGTTCACTTTCACACGTCTGGCTGTACACATGTGTGTGACCATCATTTACAAACGAAAATTGGAAACATTTTAGTTTCTTAAACGAACTAACCCTGCTAAGGAGCTAGGTGCCAGGACGTGCAAAGATCTCCTTGGGATCAGAGTCAAAAGGCAAAGTGCTGGTCAGCGTGGAGAACGAGCCTGACTCAAGTGGAATGAGAGGGGTGGGCAGGATCCACACCACACAGTCAGGCATCTGCGAGGAGGTGCAGAGAGTAGGAACGTAAACCAGCCCCCTCTATGTTCTCCCCAAAACATCAGCTGTGCACCCACAGTGCTATCAAGGCCCGAGTTGATCAGGAGACCAGAGTCTGAGACCCCACTGCAGAGTGAATGTTTGTGTCCCCCCCCGAATTCACATGTTGAAACCCAAGCCCCAACATGATGGTGTCAGGACGTGGGGCCTTCGGGAGGTGATCATGTCATGAGGAGCTCTAATGAACGGGGTCAGCGCCCTTGTAAATGAGGCCCCACAGAGCCCCCCACCCCTCCTGCCATCGGGGACACAGAAGGCAGCCATCTATGAACCAGGAAGAGGGCCCCCAGACAAGGAATCTGCTCGCATGCTGCGTTCTGGCAGCCCCAGGGGACGAGGACCGACCCCAGGGCCAGAGTGTCCAGATGTCTGGACCCACGTGTGCGCGTGCTCAGCCACTCAGTCACACTTTCCAAAGGTCATTTCATTAATATAAACTCGGGTGTGGTTGCAAAGGGTCTGTTAAGAAGATTAAAAGACACCCATTACACGATATCACTCTTCCCCAAGGAAATTCCAAGGGTTTAAGGAATTCTGTGCCAGAAACAGGTGAAGACCAAATGTACATTTCTTATTACAAATCACGACACCCCTGCCAGGTAAACTGTGATATGGACTGAGACACCCGGGGGCCCTGCTAAGAAACGCAGCTGCCCTGGAACCTGGGCAGCCAGGTGTGGGCTTCACTCAGCCACCCAGGTGTCTGTCTGGACAGAGGGGAGCAGGAAAGGCGAGAAGGCCAGGAACGGTCCATCCATTCCCCTGGCCGAAAATCCTTTTCGCTTTACCACTGCACAGAAGTTCCTGGCTTGCTGACACCCGCTGCCGTCACACCCTAGCTGGGCCTGCACCCCAGGGGTCAGGAGAGCACTGTCCGCAGAGAGGGCTGACCACGGAAAGCCTCTCCAGGGCCATGAGATCACCTGCCAGGTGGGAGACAGCCCCTTGGACTACGAGCCTATGCCCCAAAACTCAGAGGAGCCAAACCCCAGGGACCACCTGCCGTGATCGGCCTGCTCAGGGATTCCCCAGGGTCGTGGTCACACATGTGCACAGAACAGTTCTTCTGCTCCCCACGCTCAGGTTGGGGAACTCGGTGCAGCCCAACCTCCTGGGGCCTCAGCATCCCCAGTAACACAAGGCCTCGGTCAACAACACCGGCTTCAAATGGAGGGCTGCTGGGAACGCCCTGAGGACAGGAGGAGCTGATTGTGCAAAGGAGCTTTGCGTGGGTGAGGAGATACCTGATAAACACCAGTGCTTCCTGGCCTCCCTGCCACGTGAAAGCCGTACCAGAGTGGACAGCGTAAGTGAAAAGCTCTCACCCGCCCTCCATGGAGGGAAGAACATTGAGTTGAGAAGGGTTCTGATGGAGCAAAGCCTCTGCTTTGGTGAATCCCCACTTCTTTCGGGGGGAGAGGTCACACACACACACTTCTTTGGTGGACACGGCCTCCACACACGGAGCTGGGCCCTAGCGGCCACCAGCACACTCAAGTCCCAGCCGCTGACACAGCTAGGGGGCTGCAGTCGTCACCTGACCGTGCCGGGCCGTTCCCAGATTCTGCCCCCAGCCCCGGGAGCTGGCCCAGGACCGCAGACTTGGTCCCTGAGGGCCCTGGGGGTGAAGCCAACTCTGTGCCTGTCACGGAAGGGCAACACTGAGGCCCAGGCGGCTGGGGCTCCGTGGTCTCCTCTTCCTGGCTTCCCGTGCTGGGTTCCCCATCCTGGGTTCCAGAGACGGCCCCCACCCCTGCCCCCGCCCCCGCCAGGCTGTCAGCGCATGTTCCACTGGGAGAGCTGGTGTAAGCGCCAGTCTCCAAAGAACTCACAACGAAATAAACAGCACTTAGGAAAACGCTCCTGCCACTGAGTGAGGAGACAGAGGAAATCCAGTATTATTTCTTTTTCAAATATGCAAAAGATCCCACAAAAAGAGGAAGAGAAATGAATGGCAATTTACATACAAAAACATACCCAGTCTAAGTAAAAATAAATAAAACTACCACAAGATATCCACAGCTAACATCAAAAAGAAGAGCGACGTAACAGAACACGCACACACACACACAGAGGTGAGAATGCAGAACCCCTGCAGCTCTGGTGGGGGTGTGAACGGGCCCCCACCACACTATAAAAGCTTCGGACTCTGCACACACACAGGGCCAGACCCATGGCCAAGAATGAAAACAGCCCAAGGGACGGGCGTTCAGGGCTGTGTCAGGACAGACACAGAAAGCAGCATCGCGGCTGCCAGGGGCTGGGGGAGGCGGCAATGGGACGGAGTTTCAGCTCCGCGGGAGGGCGACGGTGGGGCTGGCCACACTGCCATGGACGCGTGCTGAATGCCTCGGAACTACACATTTACAACGGGCAGGATGGTAATTGTCACGTGGAATTCACCGCAATTATTTTAAAAAGTGAAAAAGCCAAGGGCACCCAAGGAAATCAGACTGGTGGGCACAGAAGCCAGTCACAAGAGTGTCCTCAGCGGCATCACTCGCGAGCCTGAACTAGAGCCCCCGCAGCACCCTCCACGCGAGCTCACTGCTGTACTCACAGATGCACCCACAGACACCAGGGCGTCACGTTGCAGAGACCGGAAACGCTGCCGCCCGCCCACAGCCTCAGCCTTCGCGTTGCCCGACATGCAGCCAAGAGCGTCTGTTTCCATTTACACCAAGTTCAGGAGCAGGCACGACTCATCTCCGCTGGAGCCCGAGCGGGCCTCCCAGGGAGGAGGGGGCAGAGACTGGGGAGGGGCACCGGGGGCTTCAGGGGCTGTGGCTGCTCGAGTCCACCAGCCCGCCCGCCGGGTGACGACCCAGCATATGAAAGCCCCTGCCCTGTGCGTCTCCCCAGTATGTGACACTGTGACCGTGGACATACATGTGCACATGGACATACGTGTGTACACACTGCATGTTTCCGCAGCACCGAACTGAACACAGTTCCTCCTTTCAGGTCCTCCTAAAGCACCGAGGGCACCCGGTCACTCAGGGCCATCACAGGATCGCAGGGACAGGACCCCCAGGGCAACAGAAAGTGGAGGCTATCTGAACAGTGGACCCCAGGGCTGACCGAGGGGACCCAGCACCCCCTCCGGAGGCCAACATCTCAGGCACTGGGCACAGAGGACCAAGCCAACACCGCGTGGGATGAAAGGATAAGAAACCACCATTCGCCAGCCGTGCGCCTACTCCCAGCTCAGGGTCAGTTGGCCAGTGATCTCTAGACAGCGAGGGACCCCGACTCCACTCCACACCATCAACTCATCTGCAGACGGGCAGGGTGCAGGCCGGGCTCCCCCAGCTCCCAGGAGCCGAGCAGATGCCAGGACAGTTGGCAGAACTGAGCGATTCCACTGCTGTTCACTGAGCCTGCGCCCAACGTTGCGGGGGCGGCATGCAAGGCCCCACTGCCCTTTGTTTCACAAAATAACACGGAAACGTGAGGCCCGACGCCTGTGCCAGACCACACGGGAACACACAGGAATGGCCCCAGGCCGGCGTCTGGCCGCCGGCCCCCAGCTGGGGGGTGAGGCGGGCGGCAGTGGTCACCGCCCGGCAGGTCATCCAGGAAGTGCAGGACTTTCCCAGGAAGCTGCCAGGCCTGGGAACACTCGGGCAGAGGCCGGGTCCCACCTGCCAGCTCCCGTGGACTCGCAGAGTCTGGACTGAGGGGCCCGGGCACCAGAGGTTAACTTAACGCTACAGGCGCGGAAGTGGGGCCTCAGTGCAGGCGACCGGCCCAAGGTCACGGGGCAGCTCAGGGCACAGGGCCTCTGGACCCCGAATCCAGGCCCCTCCTGCCATGGCTCCACAGGCAGGAGGCGACTCCCTCTCCCAAGGCTGGGCCGAGCTCCGCCTGTGCCCACCCAGTGCATGTGGTCAGCACAGCTAGGCCACCCCAACCGTGAGGAAGTGCACACCCATACCCTTTTGACCCTGGGTAGCTGGGCCCTCCACGCCACAGCCAACCTCCAGGCACGGGATGAAAAGTCCACTGGTCAGCCGGCCTGCCCAGCACAAGCCCGGGCTTCCTCCCCTGATGCCAGCTGAGGGGGCAACACAGCAGAGCCCAGGAGCCACGTAAAGGATGCACGGACCCCCAGAACCCCGAGGGCAAGCGCCACGATGAACCGCAGCCCCAGTGGGCACAGGGCACAAGCATCCACCACCGAGGTGTCTAAACCCGAGCGACCCACGGCTTCTCCCTCAGCGAGACAGGTCCTCGCATGCCCACCGCCACCTGCAAGGGCTTTTGCTTCCGCTTCTACCTAAAGCAGAAAGGTTCCTTGTTGCTGCATAACAAAAAACGTCACCAACCGAGGCTCAGAAGATACCGCTTGTTTATACAGCTCTTTCAATGACAGAATCCAAACTGAGTTCACGTGAGCCAAAGCTCAGAACCGGCTCTGCCACGTGAACGGTGCAGGGCACACAATGCCAGCCACAATGGCACAGAGCTCTGAGACCACCGAGAGCAGGTGCAGCCCCTTCCCCACCTCCGCCCCTCCACCACCAACCTCGGGGCTCTGAATGTAAGCTCACGGCCCCCAGGACATTGATGGGGCCCAGGGACCCAGAGGGTCCCCTGGGGGATACAGAGAGTACTCCCTCGTCTGGAACACCTGCCTCGGTTCTTCCCTTTAGGCACCAACTAACCAGAGTCAGCAAGGCCCCATCCAGAAGGGCAAACCGAACACAGGTGGCAGCGGTCACGAGCAGACACCTCTAGATGCCACCAACACAGAAGCATACACCCAAAGTCTCCTGGCACGCACCTTGGGCCCCTCATCGTGTGGCAGGCCCAGAAGTCCACGGACCCCCGGCTGCCACCTCGGGAATAAGATGCAGCCCAGCGACTTCCCTGGTGGTCCAGTGGCTAAGTCTCCGAGCTCCCAATGCCTGGGGCCTGGGTTCAACCCCTGATCAGGGAACTAGACCCCACATGCCACAACTAAGACCCCGTGCAGTCACATAAATAAACCTTGAAAAAGGGAAAAAGTGAGCAGCCTGCACACTACAGAAGGGGGTGTTTTCTACAAGGCTGGCTGCACAAGCATTTATTAAACACCTGCTGTGTGCAGGCCTGGGTGCTGGGAGACAATGGGCACAGTCTGATTTCTAGCTCCTTTGCCAAAGAGAACAAAAGTCTAGCGTCATGAGGACATGGCAACGTTTCAACGAGATAGTGAAAGTGTTAGTCGCTCAGTCGCGTCTGACTCTTTGTGACTCCATGGGCCGTAGCCCGCCAGGCTCCTCTGTCCCTAGAATTCTCCAGGCAAGAATACTGGAGTGGATAGCCATTCCCTTCTCCAGGGGATCTTCCAGACCCAGGGATCAAACCTGGGTCTCCTGTGTTACACATTCCTTACCGTCTGAGCTACTAGGAAAGTCCCTCTGATGAGATAAAGGAGGTGAAAATGCTCTGAAAGGACACGCACCTGACCCACAAAAGGCTCAGGTCCGGGGCGTATTTCACGTCCACCTGAGGTGCTGGTGGGTCAGGTGGCTGGCGCCCCTCCTGGGTGACCCATCCCTGCCATGACCTCCCTCAAACACCAGGGCAGGGCCGCAAAGAAGCACAGGGCTGGGAAGACACGCGAGTAACCCAGGAGGAGGAACACCCAACCACGGAGCAGCAGCCCATGGCTAGGCGCTCCTGTGGGGACCCTGTGCGCCCCAGGCTCCCCCGGCAACAGCACCCTTCTCCCTCAGGGCTCCAGCCAGGTGTCTAACGCCTGCTCCAGCCCTCGGCTGGGGACCGGCCACCTGTGTGAAGGGGGCAAGGGACAGCAGGGCAACAGCGTGCAGAAATTTACCATCAACTGATCTCCGATGAAGGTACAAAGGCAATTTGATGGGAAAAGAGAAGTCTTTTCAACAAATGCTGCTGAAGTAACTGAATATCCATATGCCGGAAATAAAAATACAAAAACCGAGATCTTGACCTCAAACTATACGTTAAAAGAATTAACTCAAACTGGACCACAAACCTTAATGTTTCAGCTAAAACTATAAAATTTTAAGGAAAAAAACAGAGGAGAAAAATCTCTGTGGCCCTGAGCTAGGCAAAGATCTTTAAGGTATAATTCCAAAAACATTAAACGTTAAGACAATTGGGGAATTCCTTGGCAGTCCAGTGGTTAGGACTCCACATTCTCACTGCCAAGGGCCCAGATTCAATCCTTCCTTGGGGAACGATCCAACAAGCCACAGGGTGTGGCTAAAAAAAAAAAAAAGAAACATGATAAACTGGACTTAACCAAAATTTAAAACTTCTGCTCAAAAGGCACCATTAAGAAAATGAAAAAGACAACCACAGACTGCCTGAAAACATTTACAAATCACAGAGCTGATACATGAATTGTATCATCGTATCCAGAACCCATAAAGAACTCTCCCCACTCAATAATAAGACAATGCAACTTCTGAAAAGTGAACTAGCCTAGTAGAGCCACACCCACCCCATCCCTAACCTGCCCCCCAACCCCGCACACAAAGGATATACAAAGGCCAATAAGCGCAGGAGAAGACCTCAACAGCATTAGTCATCAGGAAAATGCAAATCAAAACCACACGATACCACTGCACACCCACTAGGACGACTCTAATTAAAAAGGTAGACAATAACAAGGGTTGACAAGAATGCCGGGAATTTGGAACCCTCACACACTGCTGATGGGAATAAATGAAGCAACCATTATATTATGGAAAACAGTTCGGCAGTTCCTCAAAAGGTTAAACAGATGACCCAACCCTTCCACTCCCCGGTATATACCCAACAGAACTGAACACACCACACACATGTCCACGAATGTTGACAGCGGCATTATTCCTAAGAGCCGCAAGGGGAAAACACCTCAAGTGTACGTTAGCTGGTGAACAGATAAACAAAACGCACTACAGCCACACAGTAAAGTACAATGTGGGTGAGCCTCAAAAACATCATGCCAAGTGGAAGAAGCCAGACACACACACAAAAGGCTGATTCCAGCATCCGAAATGTCCAGGAAGGACTAACTTTAAAGACAGAACACAGATCAGGGAAGGGGCGGGGGTGGGGGTGACGGCGGAGAGCGCCTGTGAACGGCAGGAGGCAAGGAGATGTTGAGGGGTGATGGGAAGGTCTGAAACTGACTGTGCTGACGGCATCAGGATTCTGTAAGCTTACAGAAAGTCGTCAGACCACGGGTTTACAAAGAATGAGTTGTACCGCACAGGACTGATACTGCAATAAAGCTGTTACGAGTAAAATAAATAAATACAATGAAAACAAAGTGAATGCGGTTAAATTCAAGTTACGTACGTTAGTATTACAGTGTGCGCTGAAAATTTTGAAGTAAAAGAAAATTGGACAGGAGATTTTTAAAAGTCCTCACCCCACCCAACCCCCCCACACACAAATGATTATTGCAATAATCATTTCCCTGATATATATATATACACCCATGTCAAATCATTACCCTATATACTTAAAAGTTATACAATGTTATGTGTCAATTATATCTCAATAAAGTCAGAAAAAATTGGACAGTGTTACAGACATGTTAAAAATAAATATTAGCAGGGGTTCTTGGGTGGCTCAGTAGTAAAGAATCCATCTGCCAATGTAGGAGACATAGGTTCAAGCCGTGGACTGCAGCCAGCCAGGCTCCTCTGTCCATAGGACTTTCCAGGCAAGAACACTGAAGTGGGTTGCCGTGTCCTCCTCCAGGGGATCTTCCCAACCCAGGGATCGAACCCACATCCCTGGTGTCTCCTGCATTGGCAGGCTGCTTCTTTACAGCTGAGCCACCAGGGAAGCCCAACTGAGCCCATACGCCACAACTACTGAGCCTGGAAACCCCAAGTACTGAAGCCTGGGAATGCTTAGAGCCGGTGCTCTGCAACAAGAGAGCCACTGCAGTGAGAAGCCCAAGTCCCCCAGCTTGAGAGTATCCCCCACTCGCTGCAACTAGAGAAAAGCCCACGCAGCAACAAAGACCCAGCTCAGCCAAAAATAAATTAATAAATAACATTTTTAAAAAAAGATCTCAAGCAAATTCTAGCTCCCAATGATTGTCCATAACCGAATCAACAAAATTGGCAGAGACCTGAAAAGATGATAACTTTCTCATAAACTGATTGTACAGTCCAGAGGTCCCGAAAATCATATCAACCCCCCTTTTCATCCCCAGCCCACTCTTGAGGAAACATACTCAAGTCCTGCTTAGGTCGCCGACTGCCTCCCAGAACAAGGTGGCCTGAGAGAGAGAGAGACAGAAGCAGAAAGGGCAGCCTTTGGACTGGACAGGCCCAGGAGGGCACTAATCTCGCTGGCAGCAAAACCGAGGTGCACATGGCATTCACTTGGGTGCCAGCCCCAGTCGATTAGTTGTGGCTGACTCGGGTGTCCAGGATCGGTAGGGGTGTCTGGACCGATTAACAAGGTCAGCCACGCAGAACACAAAAGCAGTGCTCTAAGTGCCTTGCATTTGTGATTTCTTCTTCAAGCGTCCAACTGAAGGGACATGAGGTTTGCTCTGGTCCCAGGTGACCACCTTAAACTTATTGCTGTCTCTGCCAAGCCACAGCTAACTACTATTAGAGTCTGAATGGATCACCTAATTTCCTCTATAAGCCAACACAGCAGCTAACAACTTGTGAAGACGTCTTAGGTGCTAAGCACTGTATGAGGATCAGCCCATTTTACAGATGAGGAAACTGACCCAGCGGGCTAGGTGGCTTGTCTAAGACTAGGAAGACTCAGCCAAAGGTGATCAGGAAGAAGATCAGAGATGGAAGAGGATGACTTCAAATAACTGCTCCATCAGGTCTGGGATGTCAGCCTCCAGGGGATCCCCACACCAGCCGGGGCTTCCCTGTAATGTGCCAGGGACCAAGAAGGCATGGAGATCTCCCACGCCTATCAGGAACAGGGCTCTCTGGCCCAGCTCTGACTGACCCCAACTGTGCTAGTCCCCACCCTGTTTATTTCTGGTGGTCCCAGACACTTACCTTCTTTCCCCTTCCAAAATGAGAGCAGAGCAGTTCTCAAATTTGAGTGGACAGTCAACTCACCCTGACAATGGGTTTTAGATGCAGGTTCCTAGGCCCCCAGCAGACCCCTAGGAAATCTGAGGCAGGACCTAAGGAACACACCTTAAACAAGCTTCCCCATGGTCCTGGAACATACTCAGGGGAAACGTGGCCTGGGGGACGCCCATAGGCCAACTGAGAGGCCAAGAAACCACCAACAGGATACAATGCTGCAGAAGCCAGAATCAAAGGCCCCAGTCTGAAAGTCCCCACGAGGCCCAAATACCCTGTCCTCCTACCCGGCAAACGACCAGATGAGGAGATGGAGCATGAGGAACCGGAGCTAAATCCCCAGGTCAGGCCACTCTGATGGTGACATCAGAGGCAGGAGAACAGTGTGTGTGTGTGTGTGTGTGTGGAGTGGGGGGAGTTGGGGGCTGAGGTGGGGAGAGGGACAGCTGGCCTGGGAGCCAAACTCCTGGTCCAGCTCTGAGACCCTGGGAAAGTCACTTCCTCCCTGGTGGCCCACATCTCTCAGGCACAAAAACGGTTGGCTGGAGAACCTGGTAGGTCCCCTCCAACTATCCCCTGGTTCTTCAGCAGCGACTCCCAGCTCCTCTCCCAAGGGCAGTAATGCCTCCTTGGGCCCAGGCCCACTCCCCAGCGCCTTCCCACCCACCCACTAAACACACGCGCCAGGCCACGGAAGAGCTAAACCTCTGTCCAGTCGGGACAGACAGGGGACCGTACAGAACCCTGGCCGGGTTTCCACACCGAGCCACCGAAGAAGGCGAAAATTGGAGATGGAGTGATGTCGATCCCTTTGACAATGACCACTTTGTAAGCGCAAGCAAAGAGCCGGGCACGGGGTTAAGTCCTTGCCAGCTGCGCGCCCCAAAACCTCACCTGGTCCTTGGGGAGGTTTCCTATCGAGTGTCTCCCGGGTGTGCAGCCGTGGGAGCGTGCAGCGCGCAGAGGCGAACTGACTGACCCAAGGTCACCCGGCCGGGCAGCGGCAGTCAGCGCCGGGCCGACCCTCGCCCCAGGGTCCGGGTGGAGGTCGCGTGGAGCCCTAGACAGGGAAGCTGCTGGAAGGGCCGCGGGGCCGAGCAGAGCCCCCAGCCCACCCTCCGCCGCGGGGCCCGCGCCAAGGCCCCGCTGCCCGCTGCCCACGCGCTCCAGCCCGCGCGCCTCGCCGTCCGCGCCTGGGGCAAGAGCCCCGGGCGGGGCCAGGGCTGGAGTCGGGGCGGCCACTCACCGGACTTTGGGGGGTAGCGATAGGCCGAGTTCGCTTGGATATCGATGTCCTCCACGCCCGCGATGCGGCGGCTCAGGATGGAGCCCATGATGGGCGGCGGGCCGGGCCGAGGCTGGGGCGGCGGCGGCGGCGGCGGCGGCGGCGTCCTCACGCGGACATGGCCCGGACCAGGCCGCACGGACGCTCGCCCACGGCCGCGGGCGCACGGCCTCCCCGAGCCCCCACCCCCGGCTCGGCCCGGGGCCCGACGCCACGGCAGCCCTCCGCCCCCCCCGGGGCGCGAAGCACCTCGGGAAATGGAGTCCCCTCGTCGCAGTGGGGGCCGAGCGGCGGCGTGGAAAGCCCAACGGGGAACTACACTTCCCAGGAAGCTCCGCGCCCGGGCTCTCCGAAGTTGTTGACAAACCCTCCGGGACAAACCAAATGGACCTGAGTCCAGAGGGGAGAGACCATCAACCACCCTGCAAAGTATCCAGCCCTTTGCATTCCAAAGCATGAGACTAACATCATAAGTCTTTGGCTTTTTAACAGTTTGTTCGTACATACACCTTTCGAGGAACCAACCCCTTCCATTTACTCTCTCTTTGAAATACCTCCCTGAGCTACCATGGTTCTCCCCACTTCCCAGGGTTTGATCTCCTGGCCCGGCCAGCAGAGGGCAGACCCTCACCTGCCACCCGGCAGAGAAGAGCTGGGGGTGGAACCCAAGGTTGCTTGGAGGAGTGCCCACATGGGAAGCGAAGCACCTTGTCCAGAACTCAAGGCATCTCACCGTCTCCACGTCCAGGACAATTATTTTGAAGACATCAAGTCCCTCGCAGAGGCAGTAAACCTCTCCCCATTTTAAAGACAGGGAAACTGAAGCACAAAGAAGAGAGGGCTTAAGGGTGCTTAAGCCAAGTTCAAAGAATCCAGGTTAGACCCTAACTGAACCGCCAGGGAATTCCCCAACTTTCCATTTGAATAAATATTTATAAATAAACAAAAAGAATCAGGATTAGAGTTAAAGCCTCCTCACAGGTTGTAAGGTGCTTTCCTGGCTTTTGATTCGCGCAAAACTGTGTAAGCAGGCAAGTGAGGATCTGTTTTTGCCAACTTTTCAGTTGAGAAACGGCTCTTCTGAGAAGAAAGTGGCTTCCCAAGACAAGCCTGTTCTATTAAGAAAGGAGCTGGGGGACTTCTCTGGTGGTCTGGTGCCTAAGACGCTGTGGTCCCAATGCAGGGGGGCCAGGTTCCATCCCTGGTCAGGAAACTGGATCCCACATAGTGCAACTAAGAGTGTGCATGCCTCAACTAAAACACTACACATGCCTCAGTGTAGACTGAAAGATCCTGTGTGCCACAACCAAGACCCTGTGCAGCCAAACAAGTAAGTTATATGTATATGTATAAAGGAGCTAGGGAGGGCAGAGGCTGGCTACGAGTCTTAGATGGTAAATTCACCACTGTCCACATTAAAGTGAGTCTTAACACCTTTCAGGACTCCAGAATCCAACCTTCCTATTTTCATGGGGCCTGGGAAGCCAAAAGTCAAAGGAAGTGAAGGACTTGTGTGATTGTAAGGGAGAGTGCAGGTCTTGGGGGAGCCTGATCTAACTAACCTCTCTGCCGTGCAGGCAAGAACCCCGTTTACTGAGCAGCTACTATGTGCCAGATGTTGGTGTTGAACCCTATCCACAAATTCTCTGCTATAGGTTCTGTTTTCATTCCCAAGAAAACAGAAACAGGAACAGGAAAGGGGCTGGCAGAAATGAAGTATCCCACTCAGTTTGCATAGTAGATAAGTGGTAATAAAGCTGGAATTTGAACCAGGCCACTCCTTTTAATGTCACATTCCCCTGTCACCCCCAGCCCCCATCACCCAGACACAGGAATGCTCCAGTACCAGATTTCTTGTCTCTTGCTCCTAGATAGGCCTGAAGATACCTCCACCCCATGCGACCATTCTTCCTTCACTTCAAATTTTTTTCTGTTGAATCACATAACGTTGTTCAATCATACATACACAAACAGATAATACCAACACAGCATTCAATTGATTGGTCTCCCTGCTTGCGGGGAGGGAAGGAGGGTATTGTGGCTCCAGATGTTCCCACTGACAAATAATTCTAAGAGAATGTCCTCCCTACAGATCATGGCCAGGGCAGTCATTTCCATGGGCTGATATTGGATCAATTAAAACACTCCTCTCAATAGAGCTTTGGACTTCAGGTATATTTTTCTGTGCTTATCCATGTACCAGTGGGAGATGGGCACTTCCTGATTTGATACTGGTTCTACTATCAACATCTTGGCTGATTCATTTATTCACTCAACAAATATTTATCATGCAGCTACTATATGAAAAGCAGTGAGCCAGGCAAAGAGCCAGGCAATAGAGATTAAATGGTGAAACCACCAGATACGGAACATCTAGTGAGGAAACAGACACTAAAGGTGAGCAAGTATGTAAGTAAAACGCAGCGGGTGCTATAGGGGAGTGGCCTGAGGTGCAGTGAAATACTAGGAGAGACCTACTATTGCTAGGGGAGTCAGGGAAGGTTTCTCTGAGGAGGTGATATTTAAGCTAGGACTTGAAATACAAGGAAGAGCCAACCAGGCAAACTCTGAGGGAGTGGGTCAGCCCAGATTCCAGGCAAGGATAACCACCTGTGCAACGGCCCTGAGGCAGCAGGCCCTGAGAAGCTGAGTGAGATCGATGAGCTCAAAGGCCAGTGCAACTAGAATCTAGGAGGCATGGAGAGTTCAGGGACAGGGATCAGAGGTCAGGCGGTGGCCACATCTTAAGGCCCCTCAGTTATTCAGGGATTTCCTGGTAGCTCAACTGGTAAAGAATCCACCTGCAATGCAGGAGACCCCAGTTTGATTCCTGGGTCAGGAAGATCCATTGGAGAAGGGATAGGCTACCCTCACTCCAGTATTCTTGGGCTTCCTTGGTGGCTCAGCTGGTAAAGAATCCGCCTGCAATGTGGGAGGCCTGCATTTGATCCCTGCGTTGGGAAGATCCCCTGGAGAAGGAAACCGCTACCCACTGTAGTATTCGCAAAGAGTTGGACCAACTGAGTCACTTTCACTTTTAGTTAGGCAGCATCCGGCCCTTTTAAACACAAAGGAAGACCCCAGCCACACTCAGGGCCTCAGAGTGTAAGTCCCTCAAGCCCCTAGACTTCTCAAGCCTTCTGAGGGTGCATGATCCCTGACTAATTCTAGGCACCCTGTGGATGTGTGATAAATACATCTGTGGAGTGATTGAAAAAATGAACTCGGAGAGAAGGAGACTGGGATCCCGGGCCTTCCATAAACTGGTAGTGCCAACTTTCCCAAGGGCCTCAACCTCCCTGGACCTCAGGTAAAAAGAAGGCACTGCCGGAAATGCCCTTTATACCGCCCTCCCCCCATCTACTGGCCCCAGCTGTCAGGCCCCATCTGAGCCTGCTAAGAAATCCAAAGTCCACTCTCTAGCCAGTCTGATCCTGGCTGAAAACAAGGTTGTTTTTTCCCTTCCCCACGGCCCCTTGGAAAACAAGTTGGCCCGGGGGCCACAGCAGGCAGAAGTGGGGGCCACAGGGGGCAGAAGGGTGACCTTTGCTCCTGCTGTCCCCACCTGCCCCACCCCAGCCAGCGGGCTGGCTTGGAAAAGTGCCTTCAGGGCTGCGCAAGTCTGGGCAGGTACCCGAATGGTGCTCAATGAGGGTGAAGGACGCACAGGGAGGTACTTCCTGCCTTTCTAAGCAAGAAAAGTCCCCAGTGGGCCCTGCCAGGACAGCGCCCACCCTCCTGTGCCAGGAACACACCTTGCTGGCCCACTGGTGCCTGGTCTTCTCCACTGGCTCTGAACACTGTCAAGAGTGTAAGGAGGTCTGGATCCCAGCCTCAGTTTCCTTATCTCTAAAATGGGCCTTGAGTTCCCTACAGTTGTCCAGATGGAAGCACAGAGGTGCTAGAAACGGTGTTCTAAGCACCACAGGCATTAAAGCCCCAGAGCAGTCCTGGGAGAACTATGAGGATTCTACAAATCAGGAAACTGAAGTTTAGAGCCAATTGTGCAACAAGGCCCTGGGCAGGGACGGGCTCCCCTGGAACCAGATAATACCCAGAACATCGCCTAACAGTACCGAACCTCTCTACCACCATTTGGTCTCCATACTGTTCAGCCACAGTGATTCTAACGCGGATAACGGATCAGATGTACCAAAACCCCTCAATGGCCTTTAACCCGCCATCTCCAGGGCCTGTCCCTGCTTCCTGAAGACACTTCCCACACTGGCAAATTCTACACCTGTCCTAGGGACTTTTGACACACGTCACACTCCACCCTAGGCACCATCCAACCCTTCTACTAGTTTGTTCTCTGCATGCCTGGGGCCAGGTGAGAGCCAGACACAGAGTAAGGGCCCAATAAAGAGTTGCTCAACTAATGAAACGGGTCCAGGCAGCGCGGGGAACCGGAATAAGCTCAGAGCCGGGGCAACCGAGCCCCGAGCCCCAGCTCCAAATACGCTGGGCCTCTCCCAGGCTCCCCGCACAACCGACCGGCGACCTCAACCGGAAACGGCGTGTGTGGAGCTGTAAACACAGCCCGCAACCAACCCCCACCCCCACGCGCTTTTCAGCCCCGCCCCCGCCCTCCACGTGATGCGCCCCCGCCTGCCCCTACTCAGTGCCCGCCCCCGCCGCTGCCTCATTGGGCAGCCAGCTTTGTTTACCTTATATGGCCAGGTCCTAACACCTCGCGGCCATCCATTGGCCAAGGAGCGGCCTCACTCACTTGACGTCACTCGGGACTGAAAGATGCAAATAAACCGGGGCATCCTGGGAGTGGAAGTTCGGGGGCCTCCCCGGAACTGGCTCCGAGCGGTCCTAGCGCCCGCACATTAAGAGTCGAGATTTCCGGCCAAGCGCACGAGATTTTGCGTGGGAAAGTGAGAGCGTCGCGCGGAGGGGTACTCCGGGGCTCCCGAGACTGCGGGCCTCCTTGTCAGTCCCAGCCCTCAGCGCTTCCTCCAGCGTTCTTCAGGCCTCCTGTGCCTGGTCCAGCATCGGGCCAGGGAGGGAGGGACCAGCGTTACAAGTGGGAGATGCAGGCTTCCAGTCCACGGGTGTTGGGGAAGGCTTGGAAGGCTCCCTGGAGGCGGTGACTCGAAGTAGAACTCTAAAGGGCAGATTCATTCATTCACTGAACAAGTATTTGTAGGCGCCTGATGGACAGGCAGGCTTGGCATGCTGTAGTCCGTGGGGTCTCAGAGTCGGACACGACTGAGCGACTGAACTGAGTGCGCCAGGCTTTCGGTGCCTTATGGCCCTCGTGTTGATGATTTGTGCAAAAATAAGGCGCCTAGTCAACACGGGGGATGCCAACCACACTGGGGTTCGGGATCCTGGGGTCTTGGCCAACAACCAGCGTTTGCGCCCGTGCACGGTCTGTAGCCCCCGCCTCCGGACCACCCGCCCACCCACCCAAATCGGTGCAGTCACGGCCTGGGCACGCGCCCGTCCAGCTTCTGCACACTAAGTAGGCGCCTAACACTCAGGACACACCCTCGGGCCCGGCCCGCACGCCAGGCCGAGCGCGGCGGAAGCGGCGCGGGACTACATATCCCAGCATGCCGCCCGCGGCCCGGAGCGAGGCGAGGCTCGGTGAGTCAGAGCCGCACAGTAAATATTTGTATTAGCCGGAGCCGGCTCGCTAATGGTGGACGCGTGAGGCGGAGGAGAGCACCGTGGCGGGAGGCTGGAGCGGGCAGGCGGCCGCGGCGCCATGTCCGTGAACATGGACGAGCTCAAGCACCAGGTCATGATCAACCAGTTCGTACTGACGGCCGGCTGTGCGGCCGACCAGGCGAAGCAGTTGCTGCAGGCGGCCCACTGGCAGTTCGAGGTAGGCGGCCGGGGCTGGGCCGGGCCCGGGGCGCTGGGTGTCCGTCCCGCGTGGCGGCGCTTGCTGTGGGGCGTGTGCGGGCGGGTGTGGACACGTGCCGCGGCGCGCTCCGCCGGGGCCGGGCCCGCGCTCTCGGCCCCGGTGTCCAGGCGGCCGCGCGCCCCGGCGTCCGGGCCCCGGCGCGCACACGCGGCGTGCGGGTCAGGCCCAGCGGCGCGGCCGCGACTACGCGGCCCCCGGAAACGCCGCCCGCGCGGGGTGGGCGGGAGGGGCGGCCTGCCCTCGCCGGGTCCGGAATCCCCGCCCCCCCCCAACCCCCAGATTCCCCAGGCGATCGGGTTCCGGGGACCCCCTTTTTTGTTCGGTAACGGCCAGGGCGGGGCGGCGCTGAGGCCCCGACGGACAGTCGGCTCGGCAGCCGGAAGGAGGACGCCCATGGCCTGGGCCGAACTGGGCCCGCGCCGCCCCCGCCTTGGAAGCCCTGAGCCCGCGGGTGGAGCCTCCGGTGTGTGTGGGTCTGAGGGTCTGCGTGCCCGGTGGGCAGCTCGGCGGCGCGTGTCCACGTACTTGTGCATTTGTATTTACGCACGCGCCACGCTACGTGTGGGCATGTTGGCGTCTGTGTGTGTAAACACTCAGTCCAGCCCGCGGCGCGGGTGCGGGCTCTGTGCGCTCCGTGTACGCACAGGTCACCGTTTTGCAGACGGTACTCAGGCGTGTGCACACATGGGTGTCCAAGTGGTGTGTCAGAGCCCCATACGACAGCTAAGGGTGTAATCTGTGTACCCCGCGCCGGAGGCGTATCCAGGTGCCCTCCTGTGCTGGCTGCCGAATCTGCCTGCACAGCGCACGGCTTGGTGTACACGGTTCAGTGGCTTTCGGCCAGCTGGGCGGGAGGTGGGGCTGCCCCAGCCTGGCCCCCACCTCCCCAGGCCTCCCTGACCCATAGAGCACTAGTGCCCAGGGCTTGCCAAAAGGCCACCTGGCCTTCCCAACTCGACTGCCCCAGAAATAACCCGGGATGGTATCTAGGGAGGAGGCCAGAGCCCCTTGAGCTCCACCCCTCACAGGTGTAAGGTCACAGTCTCGGTCTGTAGAGTCCGTGCCCAGCCTGGGCTGGGGAGCCTGGTTTCTAGATGGGAAGCCAGCTCAGGGAAGGTACTCCCTGCCAGAGGAGGGACAGGGAGCCTGGGGGCTGTGTTCAGCTTCCTGTGGGGTGGGACAGAGATAATAATTCCTGCCCCAAAGTTGGGACAGTCTGGGGAGGCAGTGGCCTGTCCACTCAGAGGAATCCTTGCTCACTTTCCCACCAGAGATCTCAGGGGGACCTGACAGCTAATCCTGGGGTGGTCCTCAAATCACAAGATGGGGCACTGCTCGCTCTCTCTGGGCAGGTCCCACCCTGTGGCCTCAGTTTCCATCGCTGTACCTGGGGGCCGTGAGCTGTGAGCTGACCTCTGAGGAGTGCATGGGCAGCCCCCTCTTCCCAGCCTGGCAGCCCTACCCTGCAGGAAGCTTCCTAATCTAGAGCTAGATGTAGCAAAACTTGCAAAACCACATTCATGGTAGTTTGCTGGAGTCCCACATCTGCATACACGTCCCCCCCTCTGGCTGGGCGGGCAGGTGTCCGGTGGGAAGCAGCCCTGCCCACAGAGCCTGGCACAGGCTGGCAGTCGCTCAGGGTTGGTGTCTCCTGGTCACTGGAATTGAAAATGTATCTTTGAAGATTAAAATGCCTGGGGAAACTCTGACCTGAGGACGGGCAGGAACAGCTTGCAGACTGGGGAGCTTTGATGGCCCCCATGGTACAAGTCCTGGGCTCCCCGAATCTCAGCTTCACTATGTGTAAAGTGGGGATGTGGTTAGTAGGAAGGTTCTCAGGGTAAAAATGGGGTGTGAACATCCAGCCCTTAGGTCTTCCTGGGAGTGAGTGGGATTCCTTGCCTCTACCCCCGGCTGGCAGCCACTTGGGCTGAGGGCTGGACCAGCAGGAGGCCTGTTTTGGGGTCATATTCTCTGTGATTCAGGTGTTCATGGGGACAGAAGGCTGCTGGGGGAGGGGGACCTCTGTGCTTTAAGTTTGGGGGTGCTCTAGGAAGGCAGGCAAAGGGCAACCGCCTCTCCCTGGAATGCTCACACACTGCAGCTGCCTATGGGGCTGCTGCTGGGGGAGGAATAGGTTGGTGTCCCTTGGGGCTCCTGGTCCGGGAGGTGTCACAAGGAGGTGCTTAGAAACCGAGGCATTCTCCCCCCGCCCCCAGCTCCCACACCCCTGTTTAGGGACGTTGGGGTAGGGCGTCTCCAGCAGGAAATTCCCAGAATAATTCATTTGAATTTACTCTAGTAATAAAACCTCTAGGGTAAGCCTGGAGCCAGGCTGGGTTTCTGGGTGTGTTGGGAGTGGGGGAGGGAGCTGACAGCCCTGGGCCGCAGTGGGCGGGGAGCCCAAGGGGGGCGGCGTGGAGGGCAGAGCTGCCCGCAGACCCTTCACATACTTGACGGGCTCCCTCACCCTGCACTTTCGCAAGAGCAGCTGGTTCCCTTATTTTCCTGGATGCCTGTCCTGCAAGGGGCCGAATCAGGACACACCAGTACCAGAGGCCACCGCCCTGGGGGCCCTTCCCCCCAGCCCCCCAGGGCCACTCGAGGAGCTGGTTTGACCCGGAGCCGCTGCCACCCCCTTTCCCACCCGCTTCTCACAGTCCTGGGTGCGAACCCCACTGCAACCTTCCTCTTGCTCCACCAGTTTGTTGGGAGGCTCCGACGACTGGATAGGAGTGGGAAACCCACAGCACAGTATTTAATCCCAGCCTGGCCCGGGGACCTCAGGAGCATGGCTGCCAGCCTCCTAGTCCCTTTGGTGCAGGAGGATAAACCGAGAGGCAGGGCAGGGTCCCTTGGCTAGCCCAGGAGAGGCGCGGTGGGCTACAGGCTCTCAACATCGGGGTGCCTTTGCCATCCTCTGGTTCATAGACAAGGAAAGTGAAACTCAGGGAGGAGTAAGGAGTTGCCGCCCATAGAGTTGGTGACCATAGGGCCAGAGTCTCCTGGAGCCCTTTCCCCATGAGACAGGCCCTCACGTCACTCATGGTGACGAAACCAGGTAAGCTGGACGAACCTGGCAGCCAGCTTGCAGGCAGTGTCCTGAGGGTCCTCCCTGCCCACCAGCCCAGGGCTCCACAGCACCTCTCCGGGTGGTGCTGAGAGTCAAGGAAGGCCAGGCCAAGGCCACTGGGGTCCTGAAGGTAAGCATGGGCCTTTTTTCCTACAGACGGCCCTCAGCGCCTTTTTCCAAGAGACCAACATCCCGTACAGCCACCATCACCACCAGATGGTAAGTGTTCCCTGTAGCCCCAGGGGCATCCCTGCGGGACTCTACCAGTCCCGGGGGGTCGGGGGTACCCGCCCAGGCCTGAGGAAGGAGCCGCTGGGAGGGACTCCTGGGAGCTGGGCAGCAGGCCGCGTGGGCCTGCGCACGTGGGCACCGCTCTGCTCCCCTGTGAGCTCCGGGCTGGGGGACCGCCCGCGGGGGGTGCTGCACTGGGGAAGGGGCCCTTCTGAAAGGGGCACTCATCCCCCTCCCTCTTCCCCCTACAGATGTGCACTCCTGCCAACACCCCCGCCACGCCCCCCAACTTCCCCGATGCCCTCACCATGTTCTCCCGCCTCAAGGCCTCCGAGAGCTTCCACAGCGGAGGCAGCGGCAGCCCGATGGCCGCCACGGCCACGTCGCCGCCGCCGCACTTCCCGCTCACCGCCACCGGCAGCTTTGCGGCGCCCAGCTGGCCAGCCGCGGCCTCACCCCCAGGGGGCGCACAGCACCACCAGCCGCCGCAGCCGCCCCTGTGGACTCCGGCCCCCCCTTCCCCGGCGTCAGACTGGCCGCCCCTGGCCCCCCAACAGGCCGCCTCGGAACCCAGGGCCCACCCCGCCATGGAGGCCGAGAGATAAGGGAGGCCCCTCCCCCCTCCCGGAGGCCAGGACCCCGTGGGGCGGGGGAGAGGACGTCTCTGCGGGCCCCCTTCACCCTCTGTCTGCACCCCTTTTCCCCGGAGCCCTGGAGGGGAGAGACCGGACCCTCGAGCCAGCCCACAGGCTGCCCGCACGCCTGCCCGGCGGCACAGGCCTGTGGCGCCCCGCTTCCATGGATTTGGTTTCGAGTCACCTGGGTGCTGATGGACAAAAGCTCGGAGAACAAGCAGCCTTCCCCAGAGGACTCGCCCACCCTGCCCTGCCGGCCCCGGGGGCAGCGGAGCATCGCCACGCCGGAGACTGGGCGGGCTCCTGCCTTGGAGCTCCCTGGGGCCGGCGGGCCTAGATCCCCACCCTCGGGAACGCAGAGCCTTCTCCGCATGTGTGCGTGTAGCTGTGTCTGTGTATTTATACGTATGTCGCTCTTCGAGAAGCAACCTAGTTTATGGGGCAGCTGGACTTTGCATGTTAGAGTGAGCCCCCCTCGCCCGCCGCCCTTCCCCCCAGGGCCCTGCCCCTCTCTCCTGCTCCCTGGGCAGCTAGCCTTGCTCTTCCCTGCAGAGAAAAGGATTGTGGGAAACTCCAGGACTCTTCCCACCCATCCCCCAGCGCCTGCCTGCTGGGGCTGCCTGCATGCCTCCCCAGAGCCCGGGGGTACCCCATCCCCAATTCCTTTCCCCCTTTTAACAAAGGAGAAGAAAGAGTTCCAAACCACCACCAGGCTCTGTGGTCGTGCCTCATATCCTAAGCTTTGCTGCCAGCTGGCTCCATGTGGAGGGGGAGGGTGCCAGCCGAGCCCAGAGCAGAGGCCAACCCCCGAGTCCTGCCTGGCTCCACACTGCTCCTATCTGTCACTGTCTTTTCAACCACAACATGCTCTGGAATCTTCCTGCCCACCCCAGGCTTTTCCCATGAAGTTAGTTCCTGCCCTGTGTTCCCAGAACCCCTGCCTCTGTCTGCTCACCCTTCCCCCTGTCCAACTGGACAGATCCCGGCCTCCAGGGCTAACAGCTGCCTTCCGGTCTGCCTGGGTTTCACACAAGGACTTTTCTTGCTGTCTTTAGGGCCCCAGTGGCCAGTTACAGGCTGGACCCTCAGCCCCACCTCCAGTAGCCACGCTGGGTGGGGCAGGGCCCTTCCTTGGGGGAGGCGCAGGCCACAGCCCCCGTGGTAAGATAGTAGGCATGGATGCAGAGCCCGTGGGCCAGCAACAGTGACTGGATGAGGCTGGGCAGAGTCCAAGCTGCAGCTCAAACCTTTGGTTGCCAAGGAGACAAACCACTCAGGGGCAACAGACAGTGGATCCCCAGCTGCTCCCACGCCAGGCTGGGCAGGCACCTACTCCTCTAAGGGAGAAGCTGGGCACGACTCTGCCCTGGGGCAGCTTTGAGAGAAGGCAGCCTAGACCTTGCACCCCTTGGTGAGGCTGGAACTTGGGGGAGTAAGGGGACGTGGGCCCCTGCAGATGGTCACCAGTGGACTGACTTCCTAGTCAGGAGGCCTACCCCACTCAGCCCATTGGACAGTGCCTGGGGGTGGAGAGTTCTGTTTCAGAAGATCTGGCTGGCAGGCACCTCAGCACCTGCCAGCGGCAGCCCCGCTGCCACTCCCCGGGGTCACCACACAGCCTGTTGCTGCCCTGTTGGGGTCTGGAAAGCCTCACTAGAGGCCCCCACTGGTCACAGGAGTGACTGCAGCACCCCCACTGCAGCTGTTGCTCATGTCCTCACCTTGAAGCCCACCCTTCTAATGGCCTTTGGGGGCAGGGGCACAGCTCTGCCTCGGGTGCCTGGGGGGGGAGAGAGGAGGCTGTCCTGAGCTCCTGAACATTCACTGCAGCTCTTTCATCCTTTTGGAGGGAAGACAGTTCTCAGGTCGCTGAGGGTAGGACAAGACTGAGTGACTTCACTTTCACTTTTCACTTTCATGCATTGGAGAAGGAAATGGCAACCCACTCCAGTGTTCTTGCCTGGAGAATCCCAGGGATGGGGGAGCCTGGTGGGCTGCCGTCTATGGGGTCACACAGAGTCGGACACGACTGAAGAGACTTAGCAGCAGTTCTCAGGAAGCTGCCACACCCCCTTCCAAGTGTAGGAGGCAAGGAAGTGCTTCTGTGGGTGAGTGTGAGCTCCCCAGTGGCCAGACGACTGAGGTGGCCATACCCACTGGAGCCATGCAAGAGGGTGCACGGTCCAGAATGTCCACTCAGGCTCCCCACCCCCACGCTGGCCTCAGGGTGGCCTGTGGGAACTATACCCTCACTCCTCAAGTGTGGTCACCAGACCAGCTGGGTCCCACGGGAGCTTGTCAGAGATGCAGAACGACCTCTCTCTCTAACCCCAGCCCAGACCTCCTGAGTCAGAATCTGCTTTGAACAGGATCCTCACGTGCCCTGTGGACATTCAAGGGTGAGAATCCCAACCTGACCAAGCCCACTTCTGTCTCCAGAGGCCACCAGGGGCCAGGCCTGGAGGCCCCAGGAGGAGGTCCTGGAAGGACTTAAGTTTCCTGTAGATGCAGCTTTTCCAGTGTGGGCACTCCAGACACTGGGGTGTCCTGTGCAGCACCCCTGACCCCTTTCCATGAGTTCGAACCAGTAGCAGCGCCCAGTTAGGACAACTAGAAGTGTCTGCAGGCAAAGTCACCCCAGTGGAGAGCCGCAGGGCCTCCGGGGAGCCCCCTGGGGGCCCACAGCATTGGTCTCTGGGGTGGAGTCCTGACAATAGTTTTAAACATTCCCCAGGGCATTAGTGATCAAGTTGTGAATGTACTAGAAACCACTCAATCATACACTTTAAAAGGGTAAACTACGGCACGTCACTTATGTCATAGCTGTTCTTGAAGCAGCTTCCAGGTGACTGATAGAAAATGACTCATGGAACACAAGCCCCTCGTGGCAAGCGGGAGCCCACTAGACTCGTGACCCTCCAGCCTGTAGAGCACAAGTGTCCCCTGGGTGCTTGAGGAGGAGGGCCCAGGAATCTGATTTCTAATGAGGGCCCTGGGCACGCTGGGAACCAGAGCAGGAGGGAGCGGAGGGTGGGGCTACAGCTTTCCACCAGTGCCCAGACCTTGCCAGGTTTGCTGGAAGCCCCACGCACACCCTCCCTCCTCCTCCGCTGAGCACCTCCCAGACAGGCAAAGGGCTGCAAAAGGGGGTGGGAGACGCGAGGGGAGGCAGAGGTGGGCCCACATAGATGTCAAGCACTCCGGATGGAACTCAAGGGCAACACAGAACCTGGAACTTCAACTTCTCCAAGCCTGGAGGCTCAGAAGCAAGACAGGAGGAGTCAGTAATCACCTCCCACCACATGTGCAAGTGCAAACTGGCTAAAATGCAAAGATGAGGTACAAACGGAACAGTCACATTTACAGCCATTCTTAGCTGTCCGTTTTGGCACTTCCTGGAGCCTCCTCAACAACACATGAAGACCAGCCTCTGGGCTTCATCACCACCCACCTGATCACCAGACTTGAGCTCCATCACTTTGTTTCCAAAAATTTCACTCTGAAAACACCATTTGCATCCCAGAGGTTCCGGGAAGAATGTGATTGGAGCTTTCCTTTCTGACGAGGGGACACGACTGCAGATGGACATGGAGGCCTAGCCTCCCCATGTGACTTGACGTGGGTGGGCCCTGTTCTTCAATGATTGTGCATGCATGCAAAGTCACTTTGGTCGTGTCCGACTCTGCGACCCCATGGACTCTAGCCCACCAGGCTCCTCTGTCCATAGGATTCTCCAGGCAAGAATACTGGAGTGGGTTGCCATGCCTTCCTCCAGGGGATCTTCCAACTCAGGGATCAAACCTGCGTCGCTCATGTCTCCTGCATTGATAGGCGGGTTCTTTATCAATAGCGCCTCCTGGGAAGCCCATTAAATGATCGGGCATCTTAAGGGTTTTCAGACTCGGAGGCCCCTGGTGTGTGCCGTTGGGCTCGATTTGTTGGCCAGCACTCTAAAATCAGTTTACATGAAAAGCTCCACTTCCAGCTTACCTTGGACGTTTGTCACATCTGGCCCAAGTTCCCTTAAGGCCACAGCTGGTTGAAGTTGACCCATCACGGTGGGAGGCCTCCCAGCCTGGCCCTGGCTGGCCAGCCACTCCTCTGGCCACCATGGTGGCTGTGTCTGCCTTGCACCTCAAGTCAGCTGGCGTCTCTGAAAGAGATTTGCTCTTCCCCAGGAGCATCTGTGAAAGTAGATGTCCTGCTCTGTCAGGGGAGGGGGGACCGGAGGGGTGAAAGGAGGCTCTGAAATGCTTTCTGCAGGCAGGCAGGGTGCCTCCTTCAGAGCTGTGAAGAGAAGGGCTTGTTCTGAGATTCCCCTGGATGGAGGCAGACACTCAGGGCCCCTGAGAACACTGTAGCCGAAGCAGAAAACCACGCGGCTCCCAAGACTGTTCCCCCACAGCCTGGCGGCCGGCGGGGCCGCTGTGGCCCTGGAGGTCTCTGAGGGTCTTTTCATAGCCAGACTCCTCTAAGGACAGATGAGGGCTTTGACTCCAGTTCCTCCTGGTGTCTGTGTTGGGGAGGCCGCCCGGGTTGGCCAAAAGGAGATCTTTTGAGGCAAGGGCTATTTCCAGTTCCTGCATTTGGAAAGGTCTCCGGTTGCTTAGCCACAGTTGATGTTTGGGAAATATATGTATTTCAAGTAAGTCTTAGAAGAACGCAGCTCTTTTAGGGGTGTAAGGGTGCTGGGTCCCTGGATGGCTGAGGCCAGCCCAGCATGAGGCACCAGGAGCCTGCTGGCAGAGTTCTGCTCAGCTTTCTGGCCCTTTCTCATCTCCTGGGAGATATGAGGTGCAAATATTGGGGGGGGGGGCTCATTTTCTATGGATCTAGGAAAAGTTGAGAGCAAGAGGAAGGGGAGAGAGAAGAGAAGCCCTTCTCTGGAGGTTGTGTGTATTTGGAGGGTCTCTGCTTAGAGCTCTCGAATCCATGGAAAGTCAGGGCTCAAGTCAGCCAAGGGAGTGGTGCCAGGGAGACCCATGTGCCCCTAAGACGTCCCTGCCCAGAAGGCCTTTCCTCCGGTGCCCCTGGCGGCCTGCTTTGGGGTCCTGAAAGTGAAAATCCCTCAGCCATGTCTGACTCTGCGACCCCACGGACTATACAGTCCATGGAATTCTCCAGGCCAGAACACTGGAGTGGGTAGCCGTTCCCTTCTCCAGGGGATCTTCCCAACCCAGGAATCAAACCCAGGTCTCCCACGTTGCAGGCGAGCCACAAGGCGGGGTCCTGTGGTGCCTTCTCCAAGGCACACCATCTGGTCTGGGACACATGCTGTCAGTGGTGCATACCTTAGGGTTAATGAGTCTGTGGTCTTTGAAAGGAAGAGAACCTTCAGTGACCCTTTCATTTGCATTGGTGGGTTGTGGAGCTGGTTTTGGGGTGCAGAGCAGTCACCATGCAACACACCGAGGTAGGATTCTCTGCTTGGCCAGAGCCATCTCATCTGTGCCCCTCATGCCAGGCCAGCCTGTGTACCTCCCTCTCCACAGGGCTGATTCATCTCAGTCTTTTTTCTTTTGGCTGCACCTCAAGGCTTTGGGGATCTTAGTTCCCCAACCAGGGATTGAACCTGGAACCTTTGGCAGTGAAAGCCTGGAGTCCTAACCACTGGACCTCCAGGGAGGCAAGTTTTAATGTGCTTTTTTCACAGCAACAACACCATCAAAATAGCCATTATGGGGAATTTGCATTCCTGCAATATTGAAACCTAGCAAATGTTTTTATAAAGAATTTTTTTTTTTTTTTTGGCTGCACCACACGGCTTGTGGGATCTTAGTTCCCCAACCAGGGATTGAACCTGGAACTTTTGGCAGTGAAAGCCTGGAGTCCTAACCACTGGCCCACCAGGGAATCCCCTCATCTGAGCCTTAAAACAGAAAGTTCCAGGGATCCCTCTTCACTCGAAGGCAGACCAGGACAGTTGGTCACACTACTCCTTGTCCAGCCTGGCCCAGCCAGGAACTGTGGTCCCCCAGCAGAGCAGGAGGTGGGACCCAGGGCCTTCAAAAGTGCCCCCTCTACTGACCCCACCCCCGGTTTCACCCACTCCTGAAGCACCTTCCCCTGCTGGGGGGTGGACACCCTGCTGAGCATCGGCCCCCCCCAACCCCCTCAGCCCGACAGGAGGAGGTGCAGCACCGCCCTCCCAGCTGCCAAGGCCAGCAGGTCCCCCGCCCCCGGGGTCCGGAACAGGGCAGGGGGGTTTCTGCCCTTCTCCTTGGCAAGGATTCTGCCTCCAGCTCCCGCCTGCAATCAGGCCAAAAGCTGGCTTCCCCACCAGCCCCCATGGGGGACAGAACTGTCATCTTCAAGACTGCTCCTGGCTGGCTGCAGGTGGGCTCACCGCCCCCCTCCTTCCCAAGCACCCAGGAGACCCGTCCCTGGGCAAACAGTTACCCAGGGCCCTACCTGGCTCACCCCTCCATCCCCGGGCTTCAGGAGCCCACTCAAGCACTGACTCCATCTGTAAATTGAAAAAATGGGCTGGAAGGCAGCTACCAGGGGCTGAGAGAGCAGGGCTTGGCTGCTGTGAGTCCCCACATGTCGAGGCGGCAGAACACAAGCCTGACCGCGCCTGGCTCGGGCGCTTTCCTGGGGCCCCCACCTCTCCTCTGGCCCAAGCCCAGGCCACACGGGAGAGGTGTTGGAAGTTGGACTCCTTACACCAGTGTCCGGCACCCAGGAAGCACGGCCTCCTGGGCAGGTGGCTGGAGAGCTGAGGCCTTACCGTGTGAGCCTGGGTAAGTCACACCACAGCCTCCTGGGTAAGCCACACCTTACCGTGTGAGCCTGGGTAAGGCCCACCACTCAGGGCCAGGGCCGCACAGGGCACTGTGCCGTGGGGGCGTGTGTGATGGGGCAGGGGAGGGTTGTCATGATTCTCTGTGGAGATTCAGCCCCGGTGGGGTGGTGGCTGGCACGGGGCTGACAGGCCCACCCACCCATGTGGGACGGGCAAGGCCAGCCACTGCAGAGGGCATGGGGCCAGTCACCCTCATCCACAGTCAGAAAAGTAAAAGGTTTTATTCTGGGGAGAAGTTGATAAAAATACTCATCTCTGCTACGGGGGTGGGGCCAGGGCTGCACTGGCTGATGTCCCCCAAGGCGGCGTAGGTCACGGGGCTCAGGAAGCGCTCGGCTTCATTTGGACGCAGTCCTCGGAGAAAGAAAAGAGAAGTCAGGTCCAGGAGGGGGTGCGTGGGAGGGGAGGCGGGGCTGGGGGATCACTGGGGGTCGGGGGGGTAGGCACTCAGCACCCAGGACGCCTTTGGCCACTGGTCCAGAGGATCCTCTGCCATGCCAGCGCCCTGATGCCCCCAGGGGGGATCCCCAGGGCAGCTCGCCGCCCCCCACCCAACTCCCTGACTCGCTCCACCACCCCAGGGGCCTCTGGTGGATGCTAGGGGGAGGTGTGCCCCAAAACCAGGCAGAAGGAAGCTTTTTTTTAGTCTTTGTGGAATGTGACAGAAGTGTCAGGAAGCATACAAAGGGTGGAGGGTGCAACTGGACAACCTAGGGGTGGAAAGGGAGAAACAGCCAAACTGAGATGAAGAAGCGTGCGTGCTCAGTCGCTTCAGTCGCATCCGACTCTCTGCAACCCTCTGGACTATAGCCAGCCAGGCTCCTCTGTCCATGGGACTCTCCAGGCAAGAATACTAGACTGGGTTGCCATGCCCTCCTGCAGGGGATCTTCCCAACCCAGGCATCGAACTTGTGTCTCGTACATCCCCTGCCTTGCAGGTGGAATCTTTTTTTTTTTTTTTTTCAGGTGGAATCTTTACTGCTGAACCACCAGGGAAGCCCGAGAGGGAGAAGGGGGACCGATAAACCACCCAGGGACTTCCCTGGTGGTACAGTGATTAAGACTCTGCGCTTCCAATGCAGGGGGCAGGGGTTCGATCCCTGGTCGGGTAACTAAGATTTCCCAAGCCCTGTGGTGCGTTCACACACTCACAAAACCATCCCAGGGACAGAAACCACACGGCCTGAGGGACCCATCAGGCAGGTATGAGCGCGCTGCTCTTTGCCCCAGGGCCAGTCATGGAACCCCAGATGAGCATGCTTTGGTGGTCAGTCCACCAAGCACACAGACAGTGAGCACGTGACCCAAAGAACCAGCAAGATGCCAAACAGGATGGAGCGGTCCTGGAGGATTCCAGGGCTTTTGCTCCAAGTGTCTTGTGGATTAGCCAGAAGTAAATACAAACAATCAGATTCTTTAAACACCCAACTCATAACAGTGATTACTGGTGGAAAGAATCAACAGACAGTAAAAAAGCATGCATGCAGTAAAACCCGGTTCCCATGAGAAAACCGGTCCTGGGAGAAATAACGCTCGCTAAAGAAAATGGACAGCGGTATCGGCTGTGATTGGAACGCATCCTGATGAAATCATTTCAGCAAAATAAAAAGGAAAGTGATTGTTTTTTAAAACCACTGTAACTGTGCTGTATTGAAAATGGGTCAAGGAATTCAATTGGTTTAGTGGAAAATTCAGTCTAGCAAGAAAGCTGCGTTCTCCATGAAACGTAACATGAGATGGATTGTGTCGGGTGTATCCATACCAAGTTAAAAGCAGCTACTGGGTCAAAATGAGTCCCTTGTGGAGACCCCTCCCTTAAGCCCAGGACCCCCGCACCTTGCCCAGGGCAGTGTCTCTGCCTTGCGGGGGAGGGTGGAGATGCCGGTGGGGAGGGGGCGGGCGCAGGGCTCACGGGTTGCTGGGCTCCTTGGCGGACTGCAGGCTGGCTCGGGACTCGAGGCGCAGGGACCGTGGGTGCCTGGCAGCCCCTGGGGCCGGCTGGGGGCCCAGCTTAGGGTCCTGCAGAGATGGCGTCAGTGGTGGCAGCAGCAGCACGGGCGGGAGAGACGGAGGCCGAGCGGGCATCGTCGGCAGAGGGCCCGAGGCGGCTGAGCCCATGCTGACGCGGGGGGGCAGGGCTGCAGTGGGCGGGAGGGGCAGGAGAGACCCACGAGGTGTCCCAAGAACATTCTGGAGAGAGGCTGGCCCGACGGGGCCATCCCCTCTAAGGAAAAGAGAAGCCCCAAGACTGGGAGTGTTCACCTCTGATCACCCAGCCAGGGCATCTGACACTTCCTGGGTGGGGGTAGGAGTATCCATCCTGGGGGATGGGTAGTTTCATCTATCCATCCAAGATAGATGAAACCAGAGGTGGACGAGGACATGGAGCAGGGCAGCCTAGAGAAAACGAGGCTTGGAGGCCGGGATTCCCCAGTTCAAGGTCACTGTGCCTCAGCTCCCCTGCTGTAGCGGCCTCCCCAGCCGGGACAGTAGATGAGATAAGGATGGGGTGAGGTGAGAGTGGAGGAAGTACTCTGTGTGCTGTAAAACGCGCTCAGGTTGGTGATGAGACTCGAGGAGTCGTGACCTCAGCTGCCCCCCCACCCCACCCCCCTGACTCGGCTCTCGGTTCCCCAGCGGAGAGGCCCGAAGGAATGAATGGGCACCCTTATCCCAGCCCTGCAGCCAGCTCGACTCCGGGAATACAGACTCCAGCCCTGGGCCCCAGGGATGGCACCTGGACCAGGAGGCATGGCTGGAGGGTGAAGCTGGAGCCCTGGATGGCTGGGAGCCCCTGCTCAGGGCACTGGGTGCCAGGAGGAGGTTGCTGAAGGGACCTTCTCTGGCCTTCTGGGTCTGGGCAGGGGAGAGATGGGTGAGGTGGGGCTGGAAAGCCTGAGGCTGGGAATGGGGGCCCAGACACGCTACTGGAATCCCAGCTGGGCCAGGGAGCTGGGGGCAGCTACTCACCGGAGGAGATGGCACCAAATAGGGTGCTCAGGCGGGTACCCTCATGCGGGCTTCGGGCAGGGGGATGTGGGACCTTCACAGCTTAGCGGAGAAGAAAGGGGAAGAGACAAGCGTGGGTGGGGGCGCCCCCAGGGCTCTGCCCACCTGGAGGCCCACATCCCGTCCTCTGGTGCCCACAAAGGCCCTTCACTCCAATGGGACCTGCCCTGCGGCCCCTATCCCGCCTCTTCACACACCCAACCCCCACCTACTCGTGCAGGGAAGCCCCTTCTTCCCTCCCCGCCTCCCCTTCTCAAGGCGGAGGTGTTAGGAAAACCCTTTCTGAAAGTAACTCAAGGCCAGGGAGGAGAGAGCCCTTATTCTAGCGTAGACAGATGGAGGCTGCCAGTTCTTAGCGACTCCCACCAGGGCCGGCCACCGCAGTGCCCCGCTCCACCTCCCTGTCCTTCATCTTCTCTGTGAGCACTTTTTTTTAAAGGTATGTACGTGCTGAGTCACTTTAGCCGTGTCCAACTCTTTGCAACCTCATGGAAATAGCCCGCCAGGCGCCTCTGGCCATGGGATTCTCCAGGCAAGAATACTGGAGTGGGTTGCCGTTTCCTCCTCCAGGACATCTTTCAGACTCAGGGATCAAACCCACGTCTCTTAGGTCTCCTGCATTGCAGGTGGATTCTTTACCACTAGTGCTACCTGGGAAACACTTTTTTGAGGTAAAATTCACATAAAATTAATTATTCAAAGTGAACACTTCGGTAGCATCAAGTTCATTCACAAGGCTGTGTGGCCGCCATACCCATCCAGTTCCCGAACATCTCATCACCCTTAAAAGAGGTTGGTACCCATGAGTGAGTCACCCCTGTTCTCCCCTCCCCTGAGCTCTGGCGACCACGAACCTGCTTTCCGTCTCGAGACCTGCCTGTTCTGGACACTTCATAGGAGGGCGTCGCACAATACATGGCTTTTGGGGTCTGGCTCCATCCTTCACCCTTTCTGGACGGGGGTCCAGCCAAGAATCTCCATGGCCAGCCTCCCAGACCAGAGGCCAGTGCATGAGGTGGGAACGTGCAGGGAAGAGGCCGTGAGAGTGAAGGTGCTGGAAGGATGAGGGGGTGAGGAGGGGTCAACGACGGCCATCCACCCAGGGCTGGTGAGGACAGCAGCCAGACTGGTGAGGCGCCTCCGCCTCCATCTGTGACCCAGCCACCTCTGCCTACCTCAGCCCTGCCTATTCTCAGCCCTCCCTGCACTGAGACTTCTCTGGAAGTCCAGCCTCCTGTTGGGGGCACTGTTCACTAGGCACCAGGGGTTCCTCTGGCCCGCCTGAGATCCTGGCCACAGTGTGGGCATCGGAGGGGAGGGCACAGGCTGGCGGGACGGCCCTCAGTGGCCCTGCGGGCAAAGGACAGATGGACGCATGAGACCAGGCTGGCCCTGGGCAGGGTTCGCGTCACCTAGTTTAGGTTTAGGTTCTGGGTGTGTCTTGGATTGGGCTTCCCAGGTGGCGCTAGTGGTAAAGAACCTGCCTGCTAATGTAGGAGATGTAAGAGACACGGATTTGATCCTGGGTCGGGAAGATCCCCTGGAGGAGGAAATGGCAACCCACTCCAGTATTCCTGGCTGTGGAGTCCCATGGAGAGGACCCTGGTGGGCTACAGTCCATAGGGTCGCACAGTTAGACAAGACTGAAGCGACTTAGCATGCCCAAATATTCTTTCGAGTAACAAACGAGCAATAACACAACCTGGTCAAAAAAATCCAGCCACAGGCAGGTTTTAAAGTGATCCCAATTGCCAGTTAGACTTTGTGGCCCCCAAGCAAGATAAAGCAATGAGGCGTCCTGGTTCAGTCCTGCTTTGTTGCGTGGAACTGGAGGGGAGAAAAGCCCCTTGCTCCGGTGACAGTCTGGGGCAGCTGGGTGGAGGGGGTCACCGTCTGACCGATGATGGGGGACGAGGGTGGGGTCTGTATGTCACTCTGGCCCCTCCACCAAAGGGGAGCAGGCAAGCAGCCCTCACTTGCTCGTTTGTGCAATGCCTCCCTGGCTCTTGCAGAGTGAAAGGAGGCAGTGCAGGGCATGGCAAGGAGTTGGATTCATTAGAGACTTCCCTGACAGTTCAGTGGTTAAGACTCTGCGCTTCCACCGCAGGAGGCGCGGGTTTGATCCATGGTCAGGGAACTAAGATCCCGCATGCCATGTGGCGTGACCAAACAGAATAAATAAAAATATTTTTAAAAAGAAAGAAGTTGAGCCCATTCAGTGTTCGCCACCGTTGCTGTCATCCTGCCTGGTGGTCCTAGAGGCCTGGCCTGAGTCTCTTTCTGATAGTCTCTTTCCCTCTCCCGGGGCCTGGAGCAGCCAAACCTTGTCCACATGGAGCTGTTAACACTGCAAGGGTGACATGCATGGTCTGGGGAAATAAAGGGCTCGAGATGTGTCCTGCCCCACTGGATCAGGGCAGGGGCCTGTGGTGGGTTGAATGGCAGCCCCCCAAAAGACATGGCCCCCGGAACCTGTGAATGTGACCTTGTTTGAAGAAAAGGTGCCTGCAGATGTAAATAAGTGAAGGATCTTGAGATGGGAGGAGGAAATGGCAACCCACTCCAGTATTCTTGCCTGGAAAATCCCATGGACAGAGGAGCCTGGAGAGGGTTGCAAAGAGTCGGACGGACGTGACTGAGCAACTGAGCACACACACTTCTTGAGGTGAGGCCATCTGAGTTAAGAGACAGAAGAGGAAGAGACACGGGGAGAAGCCACTCAAAGACAGAGGCAGAGACGGGAGTGATGCAGCCACAAGCCCAGGAATGCCTGGGGCCCCCAGAAGCTGCAAGAGGCAGGAGGGGTCTTCCACTGGGGCCTTAGGAGGGCGCACGGCCCTGCCCACACCTTGATTTGGGATGTCTGGCCTCCTAACTGAGAGAGCTCACTGCTGTCCTCTCCAGGCGCCCAGCCGGTGGACGTCTGTTGCGGCCCCAGGGCACTAAAGCAGGCCGCAGTCTTCTCCCGCACACCAGGGCTTAGGTGTCTCATGCTTGTTCTCAAGTCAGTGGAGGCAAATGGGGTGATGGGGGACACCACAGCCGGGACTCTGTGGCTCCTGGACGAACCCCACTAGGGCAGTGTGTGGAGCCCCTCTTCCCAGACAGGGGAACCTCAAAGGCACAGAGAAGGTGCCCCTTTGGGTGCTTCTGGCCCAGTGCTGGAGCTGAGTCCCCAGGGTCCCCAGCCAGAGCCAGCTGGAGCCAGAGCCACAATGGTGCAGCAACCGGAGTGACTCATTCCCCGTCTCCCTCGGGCCCAGCCCTCCCTGACCTGTGACAGTCCGGACACAGGCCTCCTGGCCTGTCCTTGTCTTCTCCTCATCACGCCCGACCCCGGCCCAGGTAGAGTCACCTTCCTGAGTTCCCAGCCGGGCCTGCCTCGCACCCAGCACAGCTCCTTTGCGGCTGCTATTGCCCGTACCCCCTCCCCAGAGCACTCTCGTCCCAGCTGATTCCTTCATCCAGCGAAGCTCTCTTCCCTTTTCTGAGGCCTCGGGACAACAGCCTGGGACCTCTCCCTTGGACCAGTGTCCCTGTCATGACTCTCCCATCGTACGCAGCACTCCAGGGAGGCCCTCTGGTGCCCTTCCCCAGCCACTCCCCAGTACACGCCTGGCACACAGAGCCACGTTTGCCAGCGGCTATGTGAAGAGCCCCCGTCCCAGGTGTTGCCAGCTCCGGGTCCCACCTGTCTCACACGGGGCCTCACGCTGCCCAGCAAAGGCAGACCCCAGGCAGGGGTGCCCAGGCAGGCTGACGCTCCTCACCCGCCAGCTCCTTCTCCGCGCTGGTCAGCGGCCGCCTCTTGTCCTTGCTGGTCATTCGGCCCTTGTACAGGATCCCGTCCACTCCCAGGAGGTCCACCTCAGCCTGGTTAAGGCAGCCCAGGCCCCAGGTCAGGGAGTGTCCACAGGGGCAGCAGGGCCCGCCTCCCCGGGGGTCACCCACCTCCAGGGGCTGTGGCCTGACTCACAGAGTCATAGTCCAACAACTCAGGGTCCCCATAGGGGTAGACTGTCGACAAGCCGTATGGCTTGAACTCGAGGTTGGTGTCGTTTCTGGGGCCATCACCCCAGTCCTGCGGGGGGCCCAGTGAGTCTAGGCTCCTCTCAGGGACTCCGAGGTTCTGCAGTTTCTGCAGCTGCTGTTGTTCCCTGGGGGCAGGACAGTGGGGTCAGCAGCTACCTGGAGGCACCTCCGCCCCAGAGGAGCCTCAGGTTGGGTCCCAGGGCCTGGCCAATAGCTGGGGAACTCTGGACAGACAGACACCGTTGGGGCAGAGAGCAGAAATTGAGAGCTGTGTTCCCCGAGACCTGGGGCCCTGGTCTGGCCTGCCAAGAACAGGCTCTTAACCTCTTTTTTTTTTTTTTTTTGATCACACTGTGGGGCAGGTGGGATCTTAGTTCCCAGACCAGGGATCAAACCCAAGCCCCCGGCATTGGAAGGGCTAAGTCTTAATCACTGGACCACCCGTCCCTCTTAACCTCTCATCTCAAGAGTCAGGCGAGGGAAGGGGGCATCAGGCACAGGCCCCCAGGCCCCTCACCTTCACGTGGCCATGGCTGCTGTCCAGCTATCACTCCCCACCCTCGAGCCTAGGGGCCCAGGTGTCGGAAGCACTCATGAAGCCATGGGGTGTCAGGGGCTGAGGAGCGGGGCTGGGGCTAGGGGGCCGGCCGGGGGGCAGAGAAACATGAAGGTTGAGGTGCCAGGCCTGCCATACGCTAGCTGTGACCTCAGGCCGGTGGCTGAAACTCTCTGAGCCTCAGTTTCTTCAACTGTGAAATAGGATGATAGCAGAATGACCTCAAAGGGAAAGTGTAAGGTTTCAATGAGGTCCGAACTATCAGAGCACTTGGCACAGAGCCTGCCCAATCACGGGAAGCCCCCCGAGGACCCCGAGGGGTCATGACTCACTTCTTCCAGCAGGAAGCCAGTCTGTCAACCTCACTCACAGGGGCGTGTGAGGTTTGAGACCCTCCCTCACCTAACAGTTCTTGGTCCACAACAGACGCCTGAGAACCTGTTCGTTCTTCTCCCCGTGAGTATCTCACGCACCCGTCTGCAGCCCCACCACCCGGGACAGTGTCCCTCACAGATGGCTGCGGTGCCCTGGACAGTCTTTGCGTCTTGGGACTGCAGTTTGCGCCCGGACCCCTACCTGCTCACCTCATCTGTTGGCGCTGCAGGTACTCGTAGCTGTTGGCGCTGGCCGGCCGCAGCCATGGCAGCAGGTGGGTGTTGCGAATGGTGATGAGTTGCCTGTGGAGGACAAGAGCAAAGGGGGGGTGCACGTGGCCAGCAGAGGGCCCGGCTCCCACCTCCTCCTGGAAGCCCACCCTCAAACGTGGCCTTTCCTCCAGAAAGATCCACAGCGTGGGGCCACCATCCTCTTCGTAGGTCATTGAGAACAACTGTTCTGATGATAAAAGGAAAACTCAGAACGGGTGAGTCCTAGAAATGGGACGTGGGTTGGAGGGTGCCATGGGTTCAGTGGAGAATGTAAAGTGACTGCGGATGGGCACGGGGTTTCCTTTTGGGGTTGGGCCATATTGTCAATGTACTAAATGTCCCTGAACTGTTCACTTTCTTTTTTTTTTCTTAGGCCACAACACCCAGCACGTGGGATCTTAATTCCTCGACCTGGGGTCAAATTTGTAACCCTTCCCTGTAATGGAAGCAAGGAATCTTAACCACAGGATAGCCAGGGAAGTCCCTGAACTGTTCACTTTAAAATGGTTAATTTATATTATGTGTATTTGACCTCATCACAAAAAATTAAAGCATCAGCCTTCTGAGGAGCTGGAACTGTTCTACATCTTGATCTGAGTGGTGGGGAGATGAAAATATTTTGGAATTTGAGGTGAATGGGCTTCCCTCAGATGGTAAAGAATCCTCCTGCAATGTAGGAGGCCCCAGTTTGATCCCTGGGTCAGGAAGATTCCCTGGAGAAGGGAATGGCTACCCACTCCAGTATTCTTGCCTGTAGAATTCGATGGACAGAGGAGCCTGGCAGGCTACAGTCCATGTGGTCACAGTCAGACACGACCGAGAGACTTACACTTTCATTTGGGGTTTCCCAGGTGGCGCTAGTGGTAAAGAACCCACCTACCAATGCAGGAGACATAAGAGACCAGGGTTAGATCCCTGGGTTGGGAAGACCCTCTGGAGGAGAGAATGGTAACCCACTCCAGTATTCTTGCCTAGAAAATCCCATGGACAGAAGACCTTGGCAGGTTACAGTTCATAGGGTCGCAAAGAATCGGACATGACTGAAGCCACTTAGCATGCACACACATGCACTAAATCCCACTGAGTTTTCCACTTTAAAATGGCTGATTTTGTATGTGAATTTCACCTCAATACATAAAGTATTAGACTATAAAAACATGTGCAGGGAAGTCCTACAGGGTTCAGCTTTCCCCGAGCTTCCTCTTACCCTTTTCCTCTGGAGTCCACCCTGTTCCTGGACACAGCGGGCAGCAGACGGGACTGGGGAAGGGAGGGGCACAGTACTGCCCAGGGAGCTAATGGGATCGTGTGCACAGAACGGTGTGCATGGATGTTCCCGTCCCCGACCACCCCCGCAGTACTCACGGGCTGGTCATCATCTCCACGGGCCAGTTGCAGGAGATGCATTTCACCCGCTCAAACAGTTTCCTGGAAGACACCCCACTCCGTCAGCCGCCGCCCCGGCTGGGCCCCATGAGGCCACCCCTGCCCTGGGCAGTGCTTGGGGGAGGCTGCAGGTCCGTCCGTGCCTCAGGGCCAGGGCTTCCCCCCAGATCCCACTCCTTCTGGCCTGGCCTGGCTCAGCTCAGCTCCACTGGCCCCAGCTGACCGTCACGTGGGGCCACTTGGGGCCTCAGTGGGGGATAAAAGTGGTTGTAGTTTCTCTCCTCGCCCCAAACACAGTGGAGGCCTTCTCAACCGGGGAGAGCGACCCTTCACGGTGGGACACTGGAGGGCATGAGGGGTGACCTGAGGACAGGAGCCCCCCAGGAAGATCGGGTCCCTCTGCCGGGGGCTCTGTCTGGATGGGGTGGGGGCCTGGCTCTAGTTCCAGGTCTGCCCAAGCTCCCTGAGTGGCCTCGCAGGGGCCCCCTCCCTCTCTGACCCTCTGTTTCCTCATGAAAGAACGTGGAGCCCAGGCCAGGGAGGCCCATCTCCGAGCTCTGGTGCTCTCTGCCTCATCTCTCCCTCCACTGGGAAACCCCACATCCCCCCTCCCCGGGTTTACAGGTCTGAGTCCTTCCTCCCAGAGTCCAGAATCTGCTGGGAAACCTCTCTCATTTCCTCTCTGGAGGGAGGGCCGTGCAGCCTCTGGGAGCTGCAAGGGCTGCAGGGGACCCCGCCCCTGGAGGAACTCACCTCCTAAAGCCGGCAGCATTGTCGGGGTCAAAATGGAAGCCTTCAATCAGCAGCTTCCTGACAACTTTCCAGACTTCGTCCATGTCTTTCTTCAGATCATCCAAATCGCTGGGAACCAGCTGCCAAAAGCCAAAGGGAAGAGTGTTTAGTCAATTAAGTAAACACTCCGCCTCCCTCCAGCAACCTGCAAAGTTATAGAGAGTAACAAGATTGACGGCAACTCACTCCAGTAGTCCTGCCTGGGAAATCCCATGGACAGAGGAACCTGGAGGGCTACAGTCCACGGGGTCCCAAAAGAGTTGGACAGGACTTAGCAACTAAACAACAATAAGCAAGATTGACCAAGAAAAGTGAGGTGGTTGTGGACTTCCCTAGTGGTCCAGTGGTTAAGAATCTGCCTTGCAATGCAGGGGATGCAGGTTCGATCCCTGGTCAGGGAACTAAGATCCCCCATGCCACGGCGCAGCTAAGCAACTAAGCCTGCAAGCCACACCTAGAGAATCTGTGCACCGCAATGAAAGATCTCATATGATGTGATGAAAATCCTGAGTGCTGCAACCAAGACCAACTACAGTCTTTTAAAACTACACACACACACACACAGACCAAAACTATACACAAGTTGCAAGAATAGTCCAAAGAACACTCCTATATCCACTTAAATTCACCAATTCTTAACATTTCACAATGTCTTCTTTATCTGTCCATATGTATGTAAGTGTTTGTTTTCTGAATCATGTAAGAATAATCACAGACATCACAATATATTACCCCTACAAAAAGTTAAACATGGAATTACCATACGACCCAGCAATTCCACTCCTGGTGGTCACTAAACAAACACAGGTGATCATTAAATGATGAATGGATAAATAAATGACCACTCCTGGGTATCTACCCAAAGTCACGGGAAACAGGTCTTCAAACAAAAACTTGCTCACGAATGTTCATAGCAGCATTATTCACAAGAGTCCAAAGGTGGAAATAACCCGTGTCCATCAGCAGATGAACAAACAAAATGCGGTCTGTCTGTCTGCCCATGTTATTCAGTCACGGGAAAAAATGAACTTCTGATTTATGTGACAACATGTGTATGTTAGTTACTCAGTCATGTCTTAACTCTTTGCAAACTCATGGACTGTAGCCTGCAAGGCGCCTCTGTTTATGGGATTCTCCAGGCAAGTATACTGGAGTGGGTTGCCATTCCCTTCTCCAGGGCATCTTCCCGATCCTGGGATCAAACCCGGGTCTCTGGCATAGCAGGCAGATTCTTTACCATCTAAGCCATCAGGGAAACCCATGTTGCAACATGGTGAACCTTGAAAACATGATGCTGAGTGCAAGAAACCAGACACTAAAGGTCACATGCTGTGTGACTCATTTATATGAAATGTCCCAAATTGGCCAATCCAGAGAGTAGATTAGTGGCTGCCAGGGGCTGGGGGAAGGGGGAGTGAGGGGTCACTGCCTCACGGGTCTGGGGTCTCCTTCTGGGGGGGTGGAAATGTGCCAGAACCAGAGAGAGGTGGTGCTAACACAACACTGTGAGTAACAAATGCCACGGGATTCATCACCTGAAAATTGTCAGTGGTTGATTTTATGTCACGTGAATGTTCCCACAATGAAAAATACACAAAGAAAAGGAGAGCAGTGAGGGCAGGGCCACTTAAACCAACAAACAACAAAAAAGCTTTCAATCAGGAAAAAAATTTAGACACATAGAGAGGAAAAAGACTAGAATCATGAACCCTGAAATATCCACTATGTAGATTTAGTCATTATTAACATATTGCTCCATCTGCCTTTTTTTTCCCCCTCTCTATTCAGCTGTGCTGTGCAGCTTGCCGGATCTTAGTCCCCAGACCAGGGATCAAACCCCTACAGTGGAAGTGCAGAGTCCTAACCCTGACCTCCAAGGAATTGATGCAGTGTTGGTTTTTCCTTTAAGTTATAGAAATCACAACATTCCACCCAAATATTTTAGTGATTTTCTTATATGACTGCAGTACCATTATCCCACCTAACATAACGAGCACTCATGCCTGAATTTGATCTAATTTCCAGCCAATTTTCAGAGTTGGAGCAACTGAAACATGGGAAGTCTCCTCATGTATTGCATTTGGTTGTTGTGACTCCTGAGACTCTTTCAATCTAGAGCAGTTTCTGTCCCACTTTTTTTCACCCTGCCATGGAATTATGGGAGAAAAACAGGTCAGTGGTTCTGCAGATAACTGAGTTACTTCAGCTGTAATTCTGCACTGATTTGTATGATTTTTACGACAAGTGTGTCCCGTATCTGTTTTGCTTATCGTCGTATCCTTCTTAACCAGAGGTACCCAATAGGTGGATGATGAGTGAATAAATCCTCACTTTACAGATGAGAAAACCAAGACTTGAACAGGTTCTGTAACTCAGGACACAATGCTGATCACGGCAGGGCTGGGACTCAGACCCCAAGTGCCTGATTCTAAACCCCAGTGCTTTTATCCACACCAGTCACACCAGCTGCAGGAACCACACAGCATGGAAGGGGTTAGCCTGACTTATCTTGTCTCTCTAGTGGACGGTACAAATGAAGGCTATGACTCCTTATCAACGTTTCCCCAGGGTCTGGCTCAACACAGGTGGTCCTTAAATGATGAATGGATAAATAAATGACCAGCAGGACGCTCCCTCTGCCCGCCACGTCCCTTTGCCTGTCCAGAGAGGACTACTATGGGTCAATGTCCCACACGCTCCCCGACTATCACATTGAACAGGTCTGACCTGTGTAACCAACAGGATATTACAGAAGTGATGGAGGGTGACTTCTGTGGCTAAGTCAGAGAAGACATTGCAGCTTCTGTCTTGCTCTCTTGGATCATATGCTCCTGGCGGGGGGAACACTCGTTGCCGTGTTGTGAGGCTGTTCAAGCAGCCCTAAGGAGGCCACCTCGTGATGAGGAAGTGCCAAGTCTTGCTCACAGCTATGTGAGGGTGCTATCTTGGAAGTGGCTCTTCCAGCCCCAGTCAAGCCTCTGGACGACGCGGGCCCTGGACGACACCCTGACTGCAGCCTTGTGGGAGGCCCTGAGCCACCCAGTAAGCTGCTCCCAAATTCCTGACCCTCAGAAACTTTGAACGTTGCTGTCTTAAGGCACTAAATTTCAGGGTAGCTTGTTATGCAGGAGGTGGTGACTAATACAGAGCTCCTCACCTTGGTACGTACTTCTTTGTCCAACTGCTCCACAGCCTTCTTCCAGTCATCCTCATTGGCAACCACCCTGAAGAGCATGCCCTGAATCATTTCATTCAGCTGCATGGCCACCGTGTCCAGGTCAGCCCGGCTTGCCTTGCCTGCCAGGGAGCTCTTGTCGGCCTTCTGGGGAGAGATGGGACTCAGGGAGGCAGGGCTGTGGGGGTGGGAGAAGAGGGGATCTTGGGGAGGTCAGATCACTTTGGTCAGTTGTTCTAGATAGGGACCCTGGATACCCAGCCTTGGCTTAAATTCAACCTTGGGGTCCGGCTCAAACACAGCTATTAGATCAAAGCCAGGGTTTTCCTGTGATGGGGAAGTTGAGGTATGGTTTTTAAGTTCACTTAACAAATTGACACAAACTATAATTCAGAAAGATACATGCAGGCCTGTGTTCATAGCAGCACTATTCACAATAGCCAAGACATAGAAACAACTAAAATGAACGACCAAAATCGACAGATGAATGGATAAAGATGTGGTGTGTGTGGCATGGAATATGACTTGGCCATAAAGAAGAACAAAATAATGCCATTTGCAGCAACACGGATGCAGCTAGAGATCAGCATACTAGGTGAATTAAGCCAGAAAGAGAAGGACAGGCACCACATGACATCATTTACATGTGGAATCTGAAGCATGACACGAATGAAGCCGTCTGTGAAACAGAAACAGCATCACAGACACAGGGAAAGACTGGTGGTTGCTGGGGGAGGGGTCGGGAGAAAGACGGAGTTGGAGGTTGGAGTTAGCAGATGTAAGCTTTTATACATAGGATGGATAAACAAGGCTCTACCGTATAGCACAGAGAACTATATTCAATATCCCGGGATAAACCATAATGGAAAAGAATGCATATACATGTATATATACCATGTACATTGGGCTTCCCTGGTGACTTAGATGGTAAAGAACTTGCCTGCAATGCAGGAGGCCTGGGTTCAGTCCCTGGGTTGGGAGGATCCCTTGCAGAAGGGAATGGGAACCCACTCCAATATTCTTGCCTGGAGAATCCCATGGACAGAGGAGCCTGGTGGGCTACAGTCCACGGAGTCACAGAGAGACAGACACGACTGCGTGTCTAACACTTTCACTGTGTGCATCGCTTTGCTGTACAGCAGTAATTAACATTGTAAAACAACTAAACTTCAGTTTAAAAAATTGTCACTAATCCTGAGTCGCTGACAATTAGAACTGGTGGGACAACTTTTGAGAACTTCCCCCGGATTTTCTATATGATAAAGGTGGATGGAAGCTTGGGAAGTCTGTGTGCCTGGCTTCGTGCTGGCTGGATGATTCCATTTCCCTCAGTGGGAGAGCCGGGCTCGGGGTCAGGGATGGAGTAGGGGAGAGGAGTCTCTGCTCACTCACCTCTTTCAACTCCTGCTCCATCTCATTTCGGTCTGCCTTGTACATTTCTAGGTTTCTTAGTTGAGCATAGACAACCTAAGAACAGAGGCGGAGGGATGTCAGTCGTCCTCAGGGGTCCTGAGGACAGCCTCTGCCTTCAGCCTCCGCCCTAGGAAGGGAGCCGTGGGGCGGGGTGGACAGCAGGCGGGCTGGCACAGGGAAAGGCTTGAGCTCCAGGTTTCCAGATCAAAAGGGAAGGAACGGGGGCTCGGGACAACCTGTCCCCTTGGGGGTGGCATCATAGAACTCTGCGACACAGGAAAGGAAGGAAGACTGGAGGAAGGAACGCACAAACCAGAGCTGATGCTTTGGGCCCCTAGATGTTTGAGGCAAGCGCATCTCTTCTGATCTGTAATGGAGTCTCTACATCAAGCAAGCACTTATATGCGACATGCACTGTGCCCCGTGTCAGGCGAAAACCCTCACTTCCCACCCCCATGACTCCACAAAGAACCAATTCCCTGCATCAATTCTGCCCTATCTCCACTGACTGGACCCTCCACACGACAGGAGCAGCCAGCTTCCCTGTTGGGAAGAGCCTCGATCTACTGGGCCATGTCCCCAGCAGTGGGGGAGGTCACTCTCCCTCCAAAACTGGAAATAGGCTTCTACTTCTCCCTTCATATCTGGTCTCCCTTTCACTCTCAGAAACAGAACCCCCATCTTTCAGCTGGCATCTGGCCACCCAGAATCATGACTGTATTTCACAGCCTCCTTTATAGCTTGATGTGACCACTGAAGTATAAATGGAAGTGGGTAGCTGTTCTCTTCACTGCTGGCTTAGACACAGAGTTAAATCATTGGAGCACCAGCAGCTGTCTTGGACCATGAGGTGACCTTGTGAACAGAAGTCACACACCAAGGAGCTCTATACCAGCTCTGAGTTTCTTGAACATAAAAGAGAAATACGGGGTTTCCCTGGTAGTTCAGTGGTAAAGAACCCGCCTGTCAAGGCAGGACATGCAGGCTCCATCCCTGGGTCAGGAAGATCCCCGAGAGAAGGAAATGGCAATCCACTCCAATATTCTTGCCTGGGGAATGCCATGAACAGAGGAACTTGGTGGGCTACAGTCCATTGGGGTCGCAAACAGTCAGACATGACTGAGCGACTAACAACAACAAAAAACAAAAGAGAAATACACTTATGACTTAAGTCAGCTATTTGGGGGGTTTATGTTATTTGAAGACAAACCTAATTTTAATTAACACAAAGCTTCTTCACATCACCTTGCGCCCAGGTGGGTCTCAAAGTCTAGTACAGGTGGTGGAGGTGGGGACGGGAGCTCCTGCCCTGCCTGGAGTCAGGCTTTTTCCTCCAACCCCACGTTAGTGGGGAGCTGACCTTTTGGAGTCATCAGGCCCGACAAGAACACTTAGAGCCCCATTTGGCTGATCCTAATTAAAATCTAGAAATATAGAGAAGATGGGACCCTCTAACTTCCACTGCCAGGGTTACCCATGCACGGGGTAGACTAAGGTCCTTCCCAGAATTTACACCTTCCCAGAACCTGTGAACGTGGCCTTATTTGGAAATGGCTCTTCGCAGGTGAAATCAGGTAAGATGTGCTCACACATGGATGAGGAGGCCACGTGAAGACACAAAGAAGAAGGTCACGTGACAATGGAGGCAGAGACTCGAGCGATGCGTCTACAAACCAAGGAACACCTGGAGCTGCTAGAAGCTAGGAGAGGCCAAGAAGGATCCCCCCTGAAGCCTTCAGACAGCGAGAGGGCCCGCCAGGACCTTGGTTCAGGGCTTTCAGCCTCCAAGAATTGGGAAGAGTACATGTCTCTAGTTTTAAGTCACATGGTTTGTGGTTATATGTTACAGCAGCCACAGAAAGCCCAGTAAGTGGCAGAATCGGGATTGAAACCCAGGCCTATCTAACCACAACGGGAGGCCGCCTCCCAACCGGCTGGTTACTCTGCCTGAATCTGTTTCCTCCTTGCTCAAATGGCATTAATATCACTCCTGCTCCGAGGAAGCCGAGGGGACTAGAAATGGCATCTTCCTAGAAGAGTTAGCATTCGATACATGTCACCTCTCGTATCAGTCCTCTCCTGCACCCAGCCAGAGCCTTGGATATCACCGATTGTTCCAAGAACAGCTTTGGATGTATATAACTGATTCACTTGGCTGTACGGCAGAAACTAACACAATATTATAAATCAACTGTACTCCGATAGGAATTTTAAAAAAAGAAAATAAAAAGAATGGTTTTGGGGACTTCCCTGTTGATCCCGTGGTTAAGACTTCACCTTCCAAAGCAGGGGAGTGTGGTTTGATCCCTGGTTGGGGAGCTAATGGTCCCATATGCTTCTTGGCCAAAAAACCAAAACATAAAACAAGCAATACTGTAACAAATTCAATAAAGACTTAAAAAATGGTCCACATCAAAAAAAAAAAGAGGTCCTGGAATGCAGCCTGTAGCTTATAAAAGACGCCTGCCCATTTGCAAAGGGCAGATAGTGTGTTCACATTTCCATACTGAGTCGGAAAGAGTTCTGTTCTCATTCACTTTCCTGCTGCATCCTTTGTGAGAAACGCTCCCAAAGCAGCAGTCTGAGGTGATGGAAATGCTTCCATCTGGATGGTGCTGACATGGCTGCACAAAGAGGCAAAAATGAGTCAAGCGGCTATGCTTCAAGCCTGGGCATTTTACTGTGTGTAAACCATGCTTCGATTAAAGACAAACAAATGCTATCACTCCCCCGCGAGAAACACAGAAGGGCCCGGGCGTTGTCCGTCTTCTTGACCGCTGTATCGCGGGACCCTGGAAGGTCGCCTGGTGTGGAGTGAAGGCTCAGTCACGTGGGCCGAATGACGCAGGGGTGATGGGGTTTCTCGTGCCACTTGTTACGTCCAGAACGTTTTCTCCCAGCTTTCCAGGTAGAAGGCAGTGTTGGCGGCGTTTTTTCACTAGCCCCGCTGCTGCAACAGAACCCGGGAGGGTGTCTGCCTCCCTCCTCTCTCTGCTGGAAGGGCTCCATGGGGCTGCTGATGATTCGCAGCCTGTGTTCATTTAAGAACTATTTGATGAAGTGTGCTACATACAAAGCCCCGCTCCAGATCCTTCTGGGGTCCACTTTTAGAAGCAATTAGCTCTTGTTGGCATGAGGGGCAGGAAGGAAGTCTGGACAAAGGCTGACTTAGTCCATTCAGCCTGTTGGGCCAAACTCCTCTTGAGCTTCTCTCAACGAGGGACCAGTGACGGCTTTCTGGAGGCAGATTCTGAGCCCCCCTTCTCCTACCCTGAGCGGAGTGGGATGTGGTACTGGACCCACATCAGACATGCCGGATGAACTGGTCCTGGTCTCCAACCAGGAAGGGTTCCAGTAGGTCCCTAGGACACAGCATCCCAGCCTTTCTGAAAAGCAGTGGCTAAACAAGAGCCCAGGGTTGGCAAGAGACGGCGCACTTCCTGATCCTAGTACTCACAAGTGTCTCGGCCCAAGACTGTGTATCCTGTGCCCACACATGGCCCTGGCGCTCCCTTCCTCTCCGCTCAGGCTGGGCATCAGCTCTCCTTCGATAAGCTTTCCTCCCGTCCAACTTGCCCTGTGCAGGCTGGCTTGGTCACTCCGTGTGATGACCTTGGGAGGGGAGCTCTGCCCTCCCCTCTGGCTCCCCACATCCTAGGGCGTCCCACCAACAGCCCCTGACTTGGAATGGAAAGCCCCCACAGGAACCACCTCAGGTGGCTCTGTTTGGGATTTTGTCTCATTACACCCCCGGGAGAAAAGGTCACCTCCTCCCCACTGGGAAGGACGGTGATCTTTTCTCTGAAGATCTGGGATGCCTCCGGGACAAGGCTCAGACCGGAATGGTCCCGAGGACCATCAGGCTGGGGTGGTCAGAGCAGCCCAGCCAGCCCACGGGAGGAGGTGTCTGGCTGAGTGACCCCTGGGAGGTGCTTTTCAGGGTCCTCACATTTCTCATGTCAGACGCCGCTGTTCCATCCAGTCCCTGTGGCGTGAGCGCTCAGACAATAAGCCAGTTTAGGGGAAAGGTTAGAGACATGCACAGCTGGTGCCAGAAATCCTCCTATTCATTCATTGATTCGTTCACTCGGCGCCAGGTGGGTGACCCCAGTGGTGAACGAGAAAGACCATGTTCAGGTGCTCTGGTGTATGTGTGGGGGTGGGGTGGTGGGGTTGGTTTGCTTTTTGTGGCTGTCTACTTCACACACAGTGAAATGCCAGGAGAGTGTCCCTGGTTCTCCTGCCTTTGGGCTATCTGTGAAACCTCTGGGAAGAGTCTCAACGTCCTGATGAGGAATCCTCCCCACTCTGGGCCTCCCAGACCTCCGGACCTTTAACTCATCCAGGCGAATCTGGAGCCTGTTCACTGCCCTGTCCAGCACGATGTGGTGGTCCTTTATCATCTCGATCTGGTGGCCCCAAACTCTCTCAAGTTCCTCCTCCTACACAGGAGACACAGACATCTGAGGCCTCTTCTCTTGAGGTTGCCACGGCAGGGAAGGGACTTGAAGAGGGTACTAGCCTGGGGTAGCTTCCAGCCCACAGCCTCCTAAACCCTGTCAGGGGAACCGTACAGCCGCCCAACCTTGGGAGCCCCGCCCCAGATGGAGCAGATCGGCTTTCTTTCCGCTCCGGGACAGATGGTGCTTCTTCGTCTGGAAGGGCAGGACCTGCCCTGGCTCTGGCCATGGACTCTGCGGTCACCTCAAACCATCATCTTCTCAATGTCTTTTCTGGCCAGGACACTGACCTTCATCCTGGATTTCTGGAGGTTGCCAATCTTTTCCTGCAAGATGTCCAATGTTGACCCAAGCTTGGAAGAGGCTCCCATGTTAGCTGAAAGCAAAGGAGTGGGTGGCTGTCAGGGACAGGGATGGGGAAAAATGCTTCTAGAGCTCTATCTGCTTCTGTTATGAAGTATCTAAGATGATGTCTTCCAATAGAAGGAAGCTGTGAGCTTGGGGGCCTTTGAGGTCATCTAAAATTTTCTAGTGACATCTTTTAAAAGAAAAATCTAAAAATTAGCAGGTGAAATTAATTTAAAAAATCTTTTTAACCCACTCTAATCCAAAATTGTACAGGAGGCAGTGATCAAGACCATCTCCAAGAAAAACAAATGCAAAAAGGCAAAACGGTTATCTGAGGAGACCTTACAAATAGCTGAGAAAAGAAGAGAAGTGTAAGGCAAAGGAGAAAAGGATATACCCATTTGAATGCAGAGTTCCAAAGAATAGCAAGAAGAGATAGGAAAGCCTTTCTCAATGATCAATGCAAAGAAATAGAGGAAAACAATAGAATGGGAAAGACTAGAGATCTCTTCAAGAAAATTAGAGATACCAAGGGAACATTTCACGCAAAGATGGACACAATAAAGGACAGAAATGGTATGGACCTAACAGAAGCAGAAGAGATTAAGAAGAGCTGGCAAGAATACACAGAAGAACTGTACAAAAAAGACCTTCACGACCAAGATAATCACGATGGTGTGATCACTCACCTAGAGCCAGACATCCTGGAACGTGAAGTCAAGTGGGCCTTAGGAAGCATCACTACGAACAAAGCTAGTGGAAGTGATGGAATTCCAGTTGAGCTATTTCAAGTCCTAAAAGATGATGCTGTGAAAGTGCTGCACTCAATATGCAGGCAAATTTGGAAAACTCAGCAGTGGCCACAGGACTGGAAAAGGTCAGTTTTCATTCCAATCCCAAAGAAAGGCAATGCCAAAGAATGCTCAAACTACTGCACAATTGCACTCGTCTCACACACTGGAAAAGTAATGCTCAAAATTCTCCAAGCCAGGCTTCAACAGTATGTGAACCGTGAACTTCCTGATGTTCAAGCTGGTTTTAGAAAAGGCAGAGGAACCAGAGGTCAAATTGCCAACATCCACTGGATCATCGAAAAAGCAAGAGAGTTCCAGGAAAACATCTACTTCTGCTTTATTGACTATGCCAAAGCCTTTGACTGTGTGGATCACAACAAACTGGAAAATTCTTAAAAAGATGGGAATACCAGACCACCTGACCTGCCTCCTGAGAAATCTGTATGGAGGTCAAGGAGCAACAGTTAGAACTGGACATGGAACAACAAACTGGTTCCAAATTGGGAAAGAAGTATGTCAAGGCTGTATATTGTCACCCTGCTTATTTACCTTATATGCAGAGTACATCATGAGAAATGCTGGGCTGGATGAAGCACAAGCTGGAATCAAGATTGCTGGGAGAAATATCAATAACCTCAGATATGCAGACGACACCACACTTATGGCAGAGGGTGAAGAGGAACTAAAGAGCCTCTTGATGAAAGTGAAAGAGGAGAGGGAAAAAGTTGGCTTGAAACTCAACATTCAGAAAACGAAAATCATGGCATCTGGTCCCATCACTTCATGGGAAATAGATGGGGAAACAGTGGAAATAGTGACAAACTTTATTTTTCTGGGCTCCGAAATCACTGCAGATGGTGACTGCAGCCATGAAATTAAAAGACGCTTGCTCCTTGGAAGGAAAGTTATGACCAACCTAGACAGCATATTAAAAAGCAGAGACATTACTTTGCCAACAAAGGTCCGTCTAGTCAAAGCTTTGGTTTTTCCAGTGGTCATGTATGGATGTGAGAGTTGGACTATAAAGAAAGCTGAGCACCGAAGAATTGATGCTTTTGAACTATGGTAGTGGAGAAGACTCTTGAGAGTCCCTTGGACTGCAAGGAGATCCAACCAGTCCATCCTAAAGGAAATCAGTCCTGAATATTCATTGGAAGGATTGATGCTGAAACTGAAGCTCCAATACTTTGGCCACCTGATGCGAAGAACTGACTCATTTGAAAAGACCCTGATGCTGGGAAAGATTGAAGGCAGGAGGAGAAGGGGACGACAGAGGATGAGATGGTTGGATGGCATCACCGACTCAATGGACGTGAGTTTGAGTAAGCTCCAGGAGTTTATGATGGACAGGGAAGCTTAGCATGCTGCAGTCCATCGGGTTGCAAAGAGTCAGACATGACTGAGCAACTGAACTGAACTAAACTGAATCCAAAATAGTATCATTTTGGGAATTCCCTGGCAGTCCAGTGGTTAGGATTCCATGCATTCATTGCTGAGGGCATGGGTTCAATCCCTGGATGGGGAATGAAGGTCCCAGGAGCTGCAGGGCCAAAAAAAAAAAAGCATCATTTTAACATGTGATCAACACAATGTTTAACAATATTTCACATTTTTGTTTTTGTAGTAAGCCCTCAATATCCAATGTGCACTTTTAGATTAGATTTTTTTTTTTTAATGTGGACCATTTTTAAAGTCTTCATTGATTTTCATACAATGTTGCTTCTGTATTACGTTTTTGGTTTTTTTGGCCACGAGGTATGTGGGGTCTTAGCTTCCTGACCAGGGATCAAATCCATGCCCCCTGCATTGGAAGGCCAAGTCTTAACCACTGGACCACAGGGAAGTCCCTGGTGTGCACTTTATATTTGGATCACATGAGAACTTGAACTTGCCCCATTTCAGATATTTGACAGTTTTGTGGTATCCTACTAGATAGCTCAGGCCTAGGGAAATCTCTCTGGAATTTACTGCCCTTCCAGAAATGGTCCTGAGTAAAACTATGGCATGTTTACTTCTGGGAGTTCATGAAATGTATTATCACACAACAAGATGCAAAGACAGGTTTAACAAGAAAGGAGTGGGGTAACAAAAAGTACCCTATATCCCGTTTCAGAGGAGAGGCCAAAAAGTGATGTCCAGGGCACAGCTAGGAGGGTACGAGAAGCTGCAGCCAGGACACGTTTACAAGCTATCTTTAGTTTTCTTAACAAAAGTGGCAGCTGGTCAGAGGTAGAGTTTGGGCTACTACGACTTTATGTTTTATATTTAAATTCATGACCGTCATAACCTGAGCTGTGCCCCAGGATTCAGAAATTGACGTGGATCTTTTTGGCTGCTCGAAGTTCTACTTTTTCAGGATCCGTGGGACGGCACCTGCCCACCAAGGGTGGTGCCACATATGGATTCGACTTGGGCTAATTCAACTATTACACTTGGCAGAGAGCACAAAAGCAAGATAAGGATTCAAACAGGCGAGGACAGTAGAGTTCAAAGTGGGTTCCCTGGGTCACCAGCGTTATAAGCAGCATCCCCTGGAATGGGTTAAAATAGAAAGTCCAGGGTCCTACCCAGATCAACAAGCCAGATGTGGGGCTAACCCCAGCAGTCTGTGACTTACCAAGACCCCCTGGGATGCTGAGGCAAGCTTAAGGTTCAGAACTTCTAGGGTAGGCCACTCCCCACCCTCCATTTCCCACAGTGAACATATGCTCATGGTGTGCGTGAACTGGGAGCATAAATCTATCAGTCCTGTGTGCTCAGTCGTGTCCAACTCTGCAGCCCCATTGACTGTAGCCCACCAGGCTCTTCTGTCCATGGGGATTCTCCAGGTAAGGATACTGGAGTGGGTTGCCATTTCCTTTTCCAAAGGATCTTCCTGACCCAGGGATGGAACCTGTGACTCTTGCACCTCCTGTACTGGCAAGCGGGGTCTTTACCACCAGCACCACCTAGGAAGCCCCCTGTTGGTCCTACTGCCCCCTAGAACATGACTGGCCTTTAAGGAAATATGTTTGCCCAGCTATTGTTCCTAATCCCAAACTGACCACATCATCCGGGGTCTGTTCAGTGCGCCTAGAAACTCTGGGTGATCTGAACTTATCAAAACACTGTAAGGCAGTACTGTTTTATGGACGATTGAAAGGGAATTTCCAAGAGTAATTCTGGCTAGTGCTTTTCCTCCTTAGGCACCAACTTTAGACTGTAACTACCCCTCTCCCTTAAGATAAGACCTCACTGTACATTCATTGTAAGAGAATAGACTAGTAAGAGATTAATTCTTAAGCCAAAGGAATGTTGGCTAATGGTGGTATAAGCCAAATGGTAACATTTTGTTGGGGTAGCTCAATGGAGAGGAGGTGCCTCTCAAAGGCCACAAGGAGGGCCTGAGCCCTCGTTACCCTTCCAGGAGTCAGACCGGGCCTACCTAGATAAGTCATACGCTGCTGCAGGTTAGATGACAGCTGGGCAAACTCTTCTTTCAGGGTGTCGTGTCTGACAGGCATCTGGGCTATGTGGCTCATGGAATACCTGACGGCCTTCTTCTTGTCTTCGGGGGTCGTGGCATGTTTAGCGGCTAGCATGGCCTGGGACAGGGCCGTGTCGGGAGAGACAAAGACAGAAGAGTATGCAGGAGAGAGCAAGTCCTCATCCTCCACCTCCAGCAAGTCCTCCACCTCGGCCCCGGAGAAGGCCCCGCGCGAGGGCCCCGCTCCCAGAAATTCTGCAAGGACCCCTAAGGGCCCGGCTGTGGCCGCGGCTGTTGCTACAGTGGCCAATTTGGTGGCAGGGGCGTCCCTGATCAGCTTGGCAGTGGCCTTGGCCGCCCGGGCTGCTGATGTGGCCACATCAGAGGTGTAGGAGGCAGCGGCCGCGGCCATGAGGGCAGCGCTGGGTTTCATCTGCTGAACGGCAGACCGGAATCCCTTAGGGAGGCCTCCTGGCGGGACCTCAGCCCTCGGGGCTCTGTCCCGAGGGCCTTCCCTTTCCACGGAGGAGTATTCTTCCTCCTTTTCTGAGAGAGCAGAGAGCTTGGACATGTCTCCCGGGTAGTACATGGACTGCTGCGAACGAGGCCAAGCTGAGCCCAGCTCCGTGGCTGGGGGTGGGGCCCTGAAGTCCCGGAACCTGGCAGGCGGGAAGCCCATTGGGCGTAGGCCAGGCTGGAAGCCCCAGAAAGGCCCAGGGCTGGTCCCGGGAAAGCCTCTGGGAGGAGGCCAGCCTTGTGGTGGTACAGTCCAGGATCCTGATGGTGTGGGTTGAAGGCCCAGGGCAGGTTCCATTTCAGGGGCAGGCCCGGGTCCGAACGCAGGCCCAGGCCCAGGAGCAGGCCTGGGTCCGAACACAGGCCCAGGTCCAGATAAAGGCCCAGGTCCAGGCGCAGGCCCAGGTCCAGGTGAAGGCCCAGGTCCAGGTGCAGGCCTGGGTCCCAACACAGGCCCAGGCCCAGACGCAGGCTCTGGCACCTGGGGCTGGTCTGGCCCCTCGGCCCCAAGGAGCAAAGCTGTTTGGGCAGGCTCCTCCTCCAGCAGCTGCCCTGGCGCCTGGTACTGCCAGACGGTCCCCAGGAACCTGGGGTGCTGGATGGCCTCTGAGAAGTGGCTGGGACGGCCTCCTCCGCGGTCCTCGGCTGTCTGGGCAACGGCGGTCTCCGAGGCGAGCTCCGCGATCTGCCACAGTTCGGAGTCTCCCAGCAGTTGTGGAGCAGCTCCCTGTGGGATGTGGGGCTGGGCTGGTGGGGCTGCTCTGGACCAGCTCATGGTCACCCTGCCCCCTACCCTGTCACTCGTCCCTCCCTGACCCCGGTCCCCCTCCGCCACATCCTTCACTTACTGGGATGAACATGGCCTCATGGAGACTGCTCCAGAGCACCAGGTCCTCGGGTTTGGGGATGGCAGTCACCTTGCTCTGGAGAGAAGTCTGCAGGTGGGATGGGGAAGGAGGTGGGGAACAAGGATTGTGAACCCAGAGGGTACGGTGCTCTCAGTGGCTTCCTCCTCCACACTTGCAAATAGAGGGGCCTTTCCAGACTGTTCTCCTCTTCCCCCCTCCCTGCCGCCACGCACCCCTGGGCCTGGAGGGCGTGGATCTGGGGTGGGAGTAGGGGGCTGGACCCTCACCACTTCCCGCTGCAGTGCACTCATCTTCCGGTTCTGCCCTCTCAACTCTTCTGAGAAGGCGTCTATTCTTTGTGGACTGATCTGTCAAATGAGCCAAGCCTGTGAGCCAGAGTGTGCAGGGTCTGGTCCCAGCCCAGGTTCTTCCCCAGTGCAAATGCAAGGCCTTAGACTGAGAAACCGAGAGGGAAGAACAGTTTCCAAAACATGTGTTTCTCACGGAGTGGGAAAGGGTTCCTTGGGCAAATGGGAAATGCTAGGCTTAAAAATCATGTAAGGGGTTTCTGTACTGTAGGACATTGTAGAGCCTTCAGTGGACCAAAGTACATTAGGAATCTCCAAGAAGTAGGCTGAGAAGGCATTGTTGCCAAACAGATTTGACCAAGGATCCTATTTAGCATTTCATAATACAGTTTCCTGACAGTCCCCTTGCTGCTACAGAGGGGAGCTACCCAGCCCAAGAATGAAGTTCTCAGAGTTGCCATGATGACCAAATGTGTACACTGACCTGTACATTAGGGATGATAAGGTAAATAATGTTACTGGGGGCAAGTTGTAAAACCTCAGCCACAAAACTAGCTGGAGGGTGTGGAGGCCTGGCTTTCGAGCCCAGATCTGACTCACCGGCTGTGACCTTACATTTCAGGGATTCCATATCCTTTCACATCATGGTAATGTCTGGGTTGATATCCTTATGGCTACAGAAGCTAGAACATATGCCTATGCAAGGTTTACTCTACTTTTCAGTGTGAACAAAGTTTCCCAGACAAAGAAGAAGTATTCTCTTTCTGCTAAGTTGATGGACTTTAAGTCTGGAGCTTCTAGGACTTGAGAATGAAGCCAACCTGGAGGAAAGTACCACTGAAGGAGAAACCTTGATGTGGTATGAGCACCTTGATCTGGCTGTACCTGACAGCATTCCTGACATTTTTAGTAAACGAGACAATAAATTATTTTGCCTAAGGCAGAATGAATTAGGTTTCTGTTACTCACAAATGTCTTTTCACAGTAGGATGAGGGTCATGGTGGAAACTGCAGAGTTCAGTGGGATGGGCCAAGTGGCTGGGCCATGTCAGTCCCCTTCTCTTGCCCCCATATCTGTGTTCTTTGACTAAGAATAGGCTTCTTGGATCTATCTGGTCACCCCAGCCACCAGAGGTTCAAGCAGCAGGACTACTATCAGGGATGCTGGGGAGGATCTACCTTCTCAAACACGTCTTTCAGCATGGCCACCTCCTTCCCGAGGGTTTCAACGGAGACCTTGAGTGCATAAATGTCTGTGAGCAGATCCTGCAGGGTTCTTATGGACTGAAGAGGGAAGAGGAAAGGAAAATGTGAAGTAGAGTGTAGTTAGCGGAAAAGACAGGTAAAGTGTGGAAGCTCTCTGGTGATGGTCATGGTTCTAGAAGTCTTTTTGACTCTTCCAAGGCCGAGGCTGGAACATATTCACAGGTCATAAAATGACAGTAATGTCAGTCGTGCTCTGAGCTCTCAGGGGGCCTAAGTGGGAAGGGGGCAACCCTGGGTGTGAATGTGTTCAGTAAGCAGGAGTCATTCATCATGAAACACCTCATGCCCTTTAGTGAGAACCACTGGAGGGTCAACAAGGCAGTTACTGGATTTACATTTTTGCTATGGTCTCTTTTGTTTCTTTTGCATTTATTTCTGCTCTAATGTTTAAGATTTCTTTCCTTCTACTAACAATGGTTTGTCAATTTTATTTATCCTTTCAATGGATTTACATTTTTAAAGGGTCCTTATGGCTGCATGTGTAGATTCACCCTGGGAGGTAAGGGGAAAAGCCAGAGGAGGAGGGAGGAGACTTCAAAGCAAGTGCTAATGGGTGCATTATAGCTCAGCTCCACCGATGACCCGGGCTGTTACTGCATTTTCCTAGATTTTGAAGTCCTCGATCATTAAATGGGTATAAAAAAATGTGATAATGTATATAGAGGGTATAGTGCATAGTTAGGCATTCATATTAACACAAATAAAAAATGGTGAAATGGCAGAAGTCCTTCTTATCTGTGGCGGCAGTGGTGGCGGTTTAGTTGCTAAGTCATGTCTGATTCTTGTGACCCCATGGACTACAACCTGCCAGGCTCCTCTGTCCACGGGTAATTACATTAAATGTAAATGGTTGAAACTGAATTACATTAAATGTAAATGTAAACATTAAAAGGCACAGATTGGCAGAATACATAAGAAAATATGATCCAACTCATATTATCTATAAGAGACACGTTTTATTATCTATTTATTAATTTTAGGCTGTGCTGTGCAGCATGTGGGATCTTAGTTCTCCAACTAGGGATCTTTTAGTTATGGCGTGCCGGATCCTTAGTTGTGCCATGTGGGATCTAGTTCCCTGACCAGAGATTGAACCTGGGCCCTCTGCATTGGGAGTGCAGAGAGTCTCAGCCACTGGACATCAGCCAAGTCCTAAGATATAATAATTATAAACATACATACACCTAGTAGGGAAGCCCTAAAAACATATGCGGCAAAATCTGAGAGAATGGAAAGGAGAAATAGTTGAAGACTTCAATATCCCATTTTCAATAATGGATAAAACAGCTAGACAGAAGATCATCAAGGAAACAGGAGATTTGAACATCACTATAGACCAACTGGATGTAGCAGACATCTGCAGGACACTCCACTCAACAGCGGCACGATGCACACAGGACATCCTACAGGATAGCCTATACTAAGGCTGTAGAACAAAACTCAGTACATTTAAAAAGATTGAAGTCATACAAAATGTATGATTTTTGTATAACAAAAATATATAACAATGGAATTAAATTAGAAATCAGTAGCATTTGATTTGGAATTTGCAAGTTCACAAATATATGGAAATTAAACAGCCCTGTCCTAACTAAACAAGGGGTCAAAGAAGAAATTGCAAAGGAAATTAGAAACACTTTGAGATGAATTAAAATGAAAATGCTAGGACTTCCCTAGAGACCCAGTTGCTGAGACTCCCTGCCCCCAAGGCAGGAGGCCTGGGTTTGGTCCCTGGTCTTGGCACTAGAGCCCATATGCTGCAACTGAGTCTGCACGCCACAGCCGAAGATCCTGTGTGCAGCACAGCCAAACAAATAGATGAATAAGCTTTTAAAAAATAAATAAGATGAAAACACAAACACACCAAAACCTATGGGATGTAGCTAACACAGTGCTTAAAGAGAAATTTTAGCTGGAAGTGACTATATTAACAAAGAAGAAGGATCTCAAATCAACAGTCTGGCCGTCAACCTTAAGACACTGGGGAAAGTAGATCAAAATAAACTTCAAAGGGATAGGAAAAATGAAATGATAAAGACTGGAGTGGAAACCAATGAAAGAGAAAATGAAGAATAACACGGGGAATCAATGAAACTAAAAGCTGGTTCTTTGAAAAGATCAACAATAAACCTTTTGCTAGATTGACCAAGAGAAAAAGAGAAGATTCAAATTACTAGAATGAGAAATGAAATAGGGAATACCGCTACTGACCCTACAGAAATAAAAAGAATTATGAAGGAATACTATGAACAGTTGTATGCCAACAAATTAGATAAGTTGGATAAGATGGACAAATTCCTAGAAAGACATAAACTTCCAAAGCTGACTCAAGAAAAAAATAGATAATCTGAATAGACCTGAAACAAGTAAAATGACTGAATTATCAAAACAAAAATAGCACATGAAAAAAGGCCAAGCCGGGTGGCTTCACCAGTGACTTTTATCAAACCTTTAAAGGAGAATTAACACCAACTCTTAACACATTACTGACTAGAGACGTATTAACGCTACCGGTGTTCGTTTCTACAAAAATCCCCGGATCAATAATGTGTTAACAAACTTCTCCAGGGACTTCCCTGGTGGTCCGGTGGTTAAGAATTCACCTGCCAATGGAGGGCACACAGGTTTGATCCCTGGTCCAGGAAGACCCGACATGCCACACAGCAACAAAGCCCACGCGCCACAAGTACAAGGACCACTCGCCTGGAGCCCGTGCTCAGCAACAAGAGAAGCCACCGCAACAAGCAGCCCACACACCACAGCGAAGAGTAGACCCCACTCACTGCAACTGGAGAAAGTCTGTACACAGCAATGAGGATGTAGTGCAGCTAAGAATGAATAAATAAATAATAGATCTGGTAAGAAAAAAAAACAACCCCAAACTTTTCCAAAAAACAGAAGAATTCCTAACTCATTCTATAATGAGGCCAGTGTTGCACTGATAAAAATCAAAGACACCACAGGAAAACTACAATACGGATGCAAAACTCCTCAACAAAATGCTAGCAGCCTGAATCCATAAACATAGAAGACAAATAATCCAATTAAAAATGAGCAAAGATCTGAACAGACATTTCTCCAAAGATGATATACAAATGACCAATAAGCACACGAAAAGGTGCTCAACATCGTTAGTGACAGTTGCTCAGTCCTGTCTGACTCTTTGCAACCCCATGGACTGCAGCCCGTACAATTGATAAATACAATTATTTAGCAAAAAAAAAAAATTACTGATACATGCTACAGATAAACCTAAAGATATTATGGTAAGTGAGGAATGGGGCTCAAGGAGGCACAGGAATGGAGAATGACAGCTAATGGTTTAAGGGGGTTCTTTCCAGGTTGTTGATAATGTCCTAAAACTGACTGTGAAAGTTGCACACGTGTGAGTATACTAAAATCACTGCATTCTACGTGTGTGTGTGCTAAGTCATTTCAGTCATGTCTGACTCTTTGTGACCCCATGGACTGTAGCCCACCGGGCTCCCCTGTCCACGGGGTTCTCCAGACAAGAATAACTGGAGTGGGTTGCCATGCCCTCCTCCAGGGGATCGTCCCAATCCAGGGACTGGACCCATGTCTCTTATGTCTCCTGCATTGGCAGGCAAGTTCTTTACAACAAGAACCACGTGGGAAGCCCCCTGCATTGTATACTTCATTTTAAATTGAGGTACAGGGACTTCCGTGGCAGTCCTGTGCTTAAGACCTCACCTTCCAATGCAGTGGGTGCAGGTTTGATCCCTGTCCTGGGAGCTAAGATCCCACCTGCCTTGCAGCCAAAAAAAAAACCAAAACATAAAACTGAAGCAATTTGGTAACAACTTCAGTAAGCACTTTAAAAATGGTCCACATTAAAAAAAAAAAACTTAAATAAATTGAGTATAATTGGTATATAACATTGCTATACACTTTAAATGGATGAACTCTCTGTTATGTGGAATTTATCTCAATAAAGCTTTAAAAAACAGCATTTTTGTTTTACCTGGGGGAAACTGTCAACACTGTCTATTGGATAGTATTCATGAGTTATTGTTAATTTTGCTGGGAGTGATAATGGTATGAAGAGACCAGCTTTCCAAGGCCTTATCTGCTGGAGGTGAAAAAATGCTTTTCAAAGGAATCTACAAGGACCAGGTCCCCCATCCATGCAGGACTTCTCCCCCTCCCCTTGTCTCTCCAGGTGTAACCAGGAGGACTGAGTTACCTGAGCAGGTATCAACCTCCCTCCCATGGGGAAGTGCAGGGCAAACCCAGGAAAAATGGCCTGGCTGCCCTGAGGGCAACGGCTGCACCAGAGAGGAGGAAGACTCATCTCAAGAGGCGCTGGTCTCAAAGGCTCAGAGGTAAAGAATTACCTCAGGAGACACGGGTTCGATCCTTGCACTGGGAAGATCCCCTAGAGGAGGACATGGCAACCCACTCCAGTATCCTTGCTTAGAGACTCCCAGGGACAGAGGAGCCTGGCGGGCTAAAGTTCTTAGTGTCACAAAGAGTTGGAAATGACTGAAGCAACTTAGCATGCACAGTGGGACCTACGAGTGTATTTATGGAAATAGGGTGAGCCCGAACAATCTTAATATTAAATAACAAACAATGGTCCTTCATTTTCCCCCGTGAGGCTGGTGGCGGCCGGCCAGCAGGGGTTATCATCACAGATGAGATAACCGAGGCCTCAAGGAGACAGGCAGGGTCTTCTGAACAACTTTCTAGAGCTCCTGGTCAGGGCTGCCTGGGAACCTGTGATTCTGGAAGACTCCCTGGCGCCCAAAGTCTGGGTCGGCACCCCCATGGAAGTTATGGAGACGATGTACAGTGAGCCAGGAGCCCATGCTTTCTAACTCAGCACTTCTCAATGGGGCAGTCTGGCCCCCGTGGGCGTTTGGCCAAGTCTGGAGACATTCCTGGTTGTCATACTGAGGGGTGCCCTGTCCTCTAGTGGCTGGAGGCCAAGGATGCTTAGTGTCCTCAGTGCACGGGACACTCTCCACCACAGAGAAGCCTCTGGCCCCAGATGTCAACCATGCCGAGGGCTAGAAACTGCAATCTAAGCCTGCTTAGTGAGGCCCTGCTGTCCCACCCCTGAGCCCCCAAACCCGGCAGTGTGCTGACCAGGAGCACCAACCCTCATGCCATGCCTGTAGGTCCTTCCAAGCCATCTCTCCAGACGTTCCCTGGGTGCCTGCCTTAGTCTCCAGGGCGCCATTCACCCTGTCTGGGATGGATGCTGGGGCTGGCACGCTTGTCTTTCCCCATAAAGGGTGGCATTTGGTCTGCCAGACTGACTGATGCAGGCGGAGGTGGGGGGGATGGTGGGGGTAGGTTGCAGACTCTTAGCTAAGCAGCCTGTACCGCCCTAGAACCAGCTACCATGGCAACCCTAACAATGGGTCACCGTGGTAACCCCAGCATCCTCAGCCAGGCTGGGACTTGGTGACATTCTGTAACGGTAGTGGGGATATTCCTAGGTGTACAAGTAGTCCTCTGAGGGTGGCGTGACCAGTTCCGAACCTGTCCACCAGTCCACTGTGTGAGCTGGCTGGGACATTCCGGGTAATCGTGATTTCTAAAAGCCTTCATCCATCCAGGCAGGTTGCTCTGGAGGGGCTGACACCTCAGACACCATGCAGCTCTGAGGCCTGTGTAACCTGCCCTCAGCCACCCCTGCAGCCTGCTGTGTGTCTAGTAACAATTCTTGTCTTAAGGTCTATCTGTCTGTGGTTAGTACAGTCACTCTGGCTCTCTTCTGGCCGTTACTTGTGTGCAATGTCTCTTTCTATCCTTTTATTTCCAACCTGTTTGTCTTTGAATCAAAGTGTGTCTCTTGGAGACAGCATATGGGTTAGATGATGTTTTTTTTTTTCTTTCTTTTAACTGCTTCTGCCAACCCCTGCTTTTTGTGCATATGGTAAAACACACAAAGCAATACTAAAGTGCACAATTTGGCGGCGTTCGGCACATTCACGAGTGTGTACGACCATCACCACTGTTTAGTGTTCCAGAACGTTTTCATCACCTCCAAAAGAAAGCCCATTCCCACCAGGACTCAACCCCCAGCCCCTGGCAACCGCCACTTTCTGTCACTACGGACTGGCCTATTCTGGGCAGATTGCCTGTGAACAGAGTCATGCACAGCGCGGTCCTCTGTGCCCAGAGGCTCTCACTGAGCACGGGGATTTACGGTTCACACTGTGCCGCTTTGCCCTCATCTCATCAGGCCACCTTGGCCAGAACAGACATCCAGCTCTGTGCTGAGCAGTTCCCACGCTTTATCTTGCTTAATTGTTGTAACAATCTTGGAAGGAGGAAGCCACGGCCGCCCCTCACCCTTCCGGGTGATAAGTGGCAGGGCATCTCAGCGTCCACATTCCTATGCCTTCCGCTTGCCCACTCAGCACAGGCTGAGTCTGGCTCCCCGTTTTGTAACCCTGACCTCTGCACCTCCGTTTCCTCATGTGTAAGCTCAGGATAATGACAGCACCTGCCTCTTAAGAGTTGCTAAGAAGATTGACGGAGGAACAGATGTAGCGCCTGGCTCACCTGGCACGCAGTGAGCTCTTATTCTCAAGATCACTCCCCTGGGGATGGGCCCAGTCGGGGAGCTAGGGCAAAAGGGAAATGAGGAGAAGGGGCATGAGACCCAGAAAAGTCAGACTGGTGAACTCTGGCCTGTCCTCCTTGTGGCCCAGCGACTCTGGGTTCTAGGAAGGTAGTTAGGCTTGTCTGATATCTCTACAAAACCCTGGCACCGGGGCTCCCACCTTTCTCAGCTTAAACGTAAAGCCTGGTGGCCCCTGTGTGTGGATACCGTCTGGGGTGCCTGCTAGTCGAGGCAGCGGGAACAGGCCCCGGGGGGCTCTAATTCTTAGGCACCACCCTGCCTGTCCGGCTAGGAGTGGACGTCTGACCCCAGGTATGCTGTCTCATTCTCTTACCTAAAAATTATAATCAGAAAACCTGGAGACTGGTGGCTGGAAGCTGAGACGTGTTAAAGCCATATTCAAGATGTAGGTTGAAGTGAAGGCTTTCACCCTATCAGGCCCGCCCACCTACTTTCTTCCTTTTTTGCTGCTGCTGAGAAACCCCTGCGTCCTTCAAAGTATACACTCCTTTGTTTAGAAAGAGTCTCAACCCAAATGCCCGTCAACAGCTGAGTGGTTAAACCCGATGTTGTCTGTCCCTACAACAAAATACTATTCAGCCATAAAAGGGGGTGAAGCACAGACCCAGGCTACAATGTGGGTGAACCTGGGAAATCTGGTGCTCAGAGAGAGAAGCCAGACACAAAAGGCCACATATTGCACGATTCCATTTATGCAAAATGCCCAGATCTGGTAAATCTTCAGAGCCAGAGAGCAGGTGGGTCTTGTAGGGGGGTGGGGAAGAGACATGGACACAGGGTTCCTTTTGGAGCCACGGAAACAGTTTAGAAGGGGGCGGGGGTGGTGCTCATATTACATTATCAATGAGCCAAAATGCCACGCGGTTGTTCGCTTTATGCTACGTGACTTGCACCTCAATTTAAAATAGAAGAGTGTTGGGGAGTTTCCTGGTGGTCCAGTGGCTAAGACTCCATGCTCCCTATGCAGGGGGCCCAGGTTCCATCTCTGGGTTACAGGGGACTAGATCCCACATGCCGCAACTAAGACCCGAGCTGCCAAACAAATAAAAATATTTTAAAAATAAAAATAAATTTAAACACAAGAGAGTTAACCTAAGATGTCGTGAAATGGTCCCTCCGTGTGATGGATGTCCTCTGGCACCCCCGCACACCCATCCTCTGCCCCCACTCAGTGCCCCCAGGAGCTGCCAGCAGGCTGTGCCCTCCACACCCCGGGGTGCTCTGACTTCTGGCCCTGCTGTGTGGCCATGGGAGGAAGGCAGGAGAGAGGAGCCAGGGTATTTATTCCCCAAGATCCAACTCTTCCCTGAGGCTACAGCTCCAGATGGATAACTGTGCGGCGTGGGGGGCAGGCGAGCAAGTGGTCCAAGGTGGGTCCTGAAACAGGAGGCCTCGGCTCACTGCCTGTTCCACCGTCACGGGCTCTGCACCCTCAGCCAATCCATGAACGTTTCTGGCTATCAGTTTCCTCGCCTGTAGGTCCTATGCTTCCCAGGGGGCTCAGATGGTAAAGAATCCGCCAGTGATTCAGGAGACCAGGGTTTGATTCCTGGGTTGGGAAGATCCCCAGAGAAGGAAATGGCAACCCACTCCAGTATTCTTGCCTGGAAAATCCTGTGGACAGAGGAGCCTGGGGGCTACAGTCCATGGGGTCGCAAAGAGTCAGATATGACTGAGCAACTAACACTTTAATTTCTTCACCTGCAGATCTTATAGGTCTTCGATTATTATTTTTTTTTCCACTGATGTGAGATTCACATAACATACCATTTGAAAGTGTATGGTTCAGTGAATGCATTTAGGGCATTCACAATGCAGTACAAACGCCAGCTCTATGTGGTTCCAAAACGTCATTATCACCCCCAAAAGGAAGCCCCGTAACCACTAGGCAGTCCCTCCCACCCCTGCTCCCTCCAGCCCCTGGCAGCCACTCATCAGCTTTCTGTCTCTGTGTATGCGCCCCCTCCAGACACTGTGGCCTTCTTACCTCTACGCTGATGAAGGATGCAAACCTGGCCACTCAGGTTGCAAACTCAAGGTTCCACCTGAGACCAAAGCCGAATCCCTCCCCGTTTAAGGGAAGGGCCTCTCATCGGGGGTGATGGGGGGCGAGTAGGGCTGAACGCCGGGCAGGAGAGTCAAGGTGAAGGGCCGTGTCTGGAGGCTGGGTGGCTTACCTTGGCCACAGCCTCCTCGTTGCCCTCCACCTTCTTCCGGAGCCTGATCAGGTTCCACAGCTCCTGGGCGGGCTGCCTGGTGCCCTGGCTGCTCTCCACCAGCTGGGCGGTAGACGGCATGTCCCTCAGCGCGGCCAGCTGGCTCTCCAGCATGTCCACGCGGCTCACCAGGTGGTCGAAGATGTTGCCGAGCCTCTTCAGGGGGCTGAGGGTGGGTTGGGCGTCCCCTTCCCGTGACGGGAATGTGACTGACACAGAGGCCTGGAGGAAGTCCTCATCCCCTGAGAGGTCCTTCTCGAGCTCCGCCATGTGGATGTGCTCCAGGATGCCGTGGAGCAGGAAGTGCAGGGCCTTGAAGTTCACCACCCCGCACTGCGGGATGGCGATGTTGACCAGCTCCGAGAACTTGAGTGAGAAGCTCATTTTGCTAGGGTCATGGGCTGGCCCCAGCCGGCCTTCTGGGCATGCGTGGGGACAAATGGTGGTTTTCAGTGGGCCCTTGGGTGGCACGGACAGGTACTCAGGCTCCTGGGGAGCCTGCAAGTCACAGTGGTCAGGGAGAGAATGGCTTCTGCCCTGGTCGGAGCTCAGATCACTTTCCAGTTGCTAGGACACCAGAGAACGTGGGCGAATGGGTGAGCTTCCGAGAGCCTAGGGTGGGCAGAGTAGCTGCTCAGTTAGTCACTGAGGAATGTTCCGACAGACCCATGGGCCGTCTTTTATAAATACGCCGTGCATGCTGAGTCGCTTGGGGCTTCTCTCCAGTTGAGATACGGAGGTTTGGTAGTTGTGGCGGGTAGGCTTAGTTGCCCTTGTGGCATGTGGGATCTCGGTTCCCTGACCCGGGATGGAACCTGTGTCCCCTGCTTTGGGAGGCAGATTCTTAACCACTGGACCTCCAGGGAAGTCCCCAGGCTGACTTAATTCAAGTCCTTCAGTTATGTAAGAGCCGATGACCCCTTCTGGGAAGCAGGCAGAGGGGTGACAGAGAAGCAACTCACTTCTCGGAAGCCTCTAGAATCAGGACTCCTCCTTGGAGTTAGGAAACCCTAGGTTCCTGCTCTGGGAGCCCAACAAACTGAGTAAATGTCAGTTCACTAGCAGATACCAAAGCAAGCCCTGAATTTCTCCTTGTGTAACTGAAGAGAATTCATGTTGGAGCAGACACTTTTTGTAGCGTCAGTGTAAATTTCACATAAACCATCGATCAAGTATGCAGTTCATGATGGGCCTCCAAAAAAGTCAATAGAGTCTCTAGGGAAAGACCAGCCTCACTCTGGGGTGGTTTTCATGGTCTGGGTTTGGCAATCAAGGTCTCTATCTTCAGGATCTGGTACTAGAACCAACAGCCCATTTTGTTTCTGACAACCACTTGCGTTGTGGCGGGTGATGTCCGCTGTCCAAAGCCTGAAGTGCAGGGCCTGCTCAGTGAGAGGACTGGACAGCTCACGTGTACAAAAGCAGGAGGTCTAACCACACACAGTCCAGCTAATGACCTCCTGCCCCGCATGCTTCTCTCTAGGTACTGAGATGAGCATCCTGGGGTTGACTTCAGCCACCCTCAGCTACAAGGGGGTGCAAAAGAGGAGAGAGGCAGCTTGGACGGGGAACTGGCCCTGCTAGGCGGGAGTTCACTCCTGTGATGGTAACTTTCCAGGAGCCCTGACTGACAAGGCTGCTGTGCCCCGTGATGAGCTCAAGACCTAACAAGACCAGTCCCGGTCATGCCTGAACTCAGCCAAGAACAGAAAGTCGTCCAAACTACAAACATGATCATGTGTAACAGCGGCCTCCCGGTCCCAACCCGAGGGAGGCCTCCTCCCTCTATGGCAGGGGCCACACGCCCTTAAGCCAGGGGCCGCTCCACTGAACCTCTCCTCACAGGGCCGGCCTCGGCCAGCCCACCGGACCTTCCCCCCCTCCACCCACTGCATAAACAGGCAGGCAGGAGCTGCACTCTGGGGACTCCAGCTCCCAGGCCACCTCATCAGTGACCCTTGAAGCCAGCATCGGGCTGAGCCCATGGCGCCTGCCACCTCAGACGGAGGTCCCAGTAATGGTGGGTTCAGCTGCCTCCGAGTGGCCACCACGATATCTGGCTGGTACTTCTTCAGACCTGGCCTCTTTTTGGTGCAGCACCTTTCTGCTCAGGGTGTAATACCCACCAGGCTTGAGCCACCCCAGCAGCCCTGCTCAGCCATTGGTTGGTGCTGCAGCGGGCCCCTCCCCCAAGTAAGCTACCCGATATTGAGCGACTGTCCACCAGCAGCCATTAGTGGTCCTGCTCAGCCACTGGTCGGTGCCACAGTGGGCCCCACCCCCTCCTGTATAAACAGGAGCCGGATTTCCACTGAGGGAAGATGGTGTTTTTGAGACACCAGTCTGCCATCTTCTCAGTCTGCTGCATGTGCTCATTCGCTCAGTTGTGTCCAATGCTTTGCAACCCTATGGGCTGTAGCCCATCAGGCTCCTCTGTCCATGGGATTCTCTAAGGCAAGAACACTGGAGTGGGTTGCCATGCCCTCCTCCAGCATCTTCGCGACCCAGGGATCAAACCTGCGTCTCTTTTGTCTCCTGCATTGGCAGGCAGGTTCTATAGCACTGGCACCACCTGGGAAGGCCCTCTGTCTGCTAGGTTTCCAATTTAAGTCATCATTCCTTGTTCCAACAACTCAGCTCCCAATTTACTGAGCAGAAAGACCTTGGGCTCAGTAACAACCACACGGCCCCTGTCCTGGCTGAGCTGAGTGGCTACTTCTCGACCAGTTAGACCGTTAGACTGGCTTTGTCCCTCTAGCCTTCACAGTAAGACTGGTTAGAACACCAGTCACAGAACTCCTGCTTCCCAACCACACCAGCCCACTCCAACCGCATCACAACACTCCCCACATCGCCCGACAAGGGCTGAGTCCCAGAACAAGTCCTTCTGCCTTAGCCCTCCTGTGAGATGCCCCAGGGGTCCCCACTGTGAGGTTAGACCAAGATTTCTATTTATTTTGGCCATGTGTGCAGCTGATGGGATCTCAGTCCTCCAACCAGGGATTGAACCTGGGCCATGGCAGTGAAAGCACCGAATCCTAACCACTGGACCACCAGGGAACTCCCCGTAGACTAACAGTTCAGGTGCTACTTACCTTGACATCCTTGGTCTCACAGGCTCCCTTGGTTTCCCCTGCTCTCATCAGACATATCTCCACTCAGCAGGAAAGCACCCCCTCACCGTGATAGATCCCCCTTGAGTCAGACCAGCTGCACTCCAGCCCACCCTCAACCTGAGGGTCCTCAATTCCCTACCAGCCTATGAAATTATTCAGACAAGCCCACCTGAGAGTTCACCTGCCATAACTAAAACTGTACTACAACTAAAGACCCTGCAAGCCACAACGGAGATCAAAGATCCTGCTGCAACTAAGACCTGGCGCAGCCAAATAAATAATGAATATTGACAATAAAATAAAAATCATGTCATTCACCATAAAATTTCTAGAAGAGAACATGGGCAAAACATTCTCTGACATAAATCACAGCGATGTTTTCTTAGGTCAGTCTCCCAAAGCAATAGAAATAAAAACAAAAATATACAAATGGGACCTAATCAAACTTACAAACTTTTGCACAGCAAAGGAAACCATAAACAAAAGGAAAAGACAACCTATGGACTGGGAGAAAATACTTGAAAATGATGCAACCGACAATGGCTTAATTTCCAAAACATACAAACAGCTTACACAACTCAAGAACAAAAAACCAACCCAAGTGAAAAATGGGCAGAATACCTAAATAGACATTTTTCCAAAGAAGACGTACAAATGTCCACTAGGCACAATGAAAAGATGCTCAACATTGCTAATTATTAGAGAATTCTAAATTAAAACCACAATGAGGTACCACACTGGACAAAATGGCTAACGTCAAAAAGTCTACAAATAATAAATGAAGAGGGTGTGGAGAAAATAGAACTCTCATACACTGCTGGTGGGAATGTAAGCTGATACAGCCACTTGGCAAACAGTGCGGAGGTTCCTCAAAAAATGAAAAATAAAGTTGCCAAATGATCTAGCAATTCCGCTCCTGGGCATATATCTGGACAAAACTATAATCTGAAAAGATACATGCACCCCTATGTTCATAGCAACACTATTCACAACAGTCAAGACACGGAAACAGCCTAAATATCCACTGAAAGATGCATGGATGAACAGGCTGAGGTACATATATACAATGGAATATTACTCAGCCCCGAAAGAATGAAATAATGCCATTTGTAACAACACGGATGGATCTAGAGATTACTAAGTGAAGTAAGTTAAATACCATATGATATCATTCATACGTAGAATCTAAAATACGACACAATTGAACTTACTGACAAAACAGACAGACTCACAGACATAGGGAACAGACTGGTGGTTTTCGAAGAGGGTGGTGGCGGAGGGAAGGACTGGGCGTTTGGGATTAGCAGATGCAGACTGCTCTATGTAGGATGGATAAACAAGTCCTACTGTAGAGCACAGGGAACTATACTCGACATCCTGTGATAAACCAGAATGGAAAAGAATACAAAAAAAAACACTGTGCATATGTATAACCAAATCACTTTGCTGTACTGCAGAAATCAGCACAACATTGTAGATCAACTATACATCAATAAAATGTTTTAAAAATCGTGTCATTTTTGGTCTGAAAATGTAACATTTGTTTTAAAAATGAAAGACTCAAAGACATGGCTGCTGGTGGGGAAGAGGCCACTTCACAGGATGCTCTCAGCTTCCTGGAGGGTCTGCTGTCCCCAGGGACCCTACCCGAGAGGGACACTACCCTTAGGTCAGCAGATAGCCGCTGTGAGCTGGCACCACTCCGTTTTGGTGGCAGAACCCTAACTCAGACAATTTTGGTAAAGACTTCTCACTGAGACGTTCTCTGAGTGGCTGGTCAGAGCCAGAAGCCAATCAATATGATGGGAATCAAACAGGAACATTTTTTTCCTCCCAAATAAATTGAGGTCAATGATTAAATCAGTTCTGTAAAGTTTCGTTCTTCTGCTTTGCCCAGACAAACCATTTTTCTCACTGGATAAACAGATAAGAATGGTAACTAGTCTTATCTATAGTGTTCCTTTCTTCTCTTGCTCTGGAAAGAACCCAAAGGAGGAAAGACTTGGGTCACTGGTGGAGGATTAGAGCTTGTGATGAACGTCTGCACTTTTTGGCTGCCGGGTATCTGGACATTCTGCTTATTAGGGGTGGGGGGAGGGTGGGGGATCTCAGGACAGGTGCAGGCGAGCTGCCCCCTACTCAGAAGCTGAAGGTCTGGGACTTCCCTGGTGGCCTAGTGATTAGGATTCAGGGCTTTCACTGCCATGGCCCAGGTTCAGCCCCTGGTAAAAAAAACTGAGATCCTGCAAGTCGCAGGGTGCAGCAAAAGGAAAAAAAAAAGCTCTGGAGATTCCACTCCACCCACCGAGGTCTATTTTGTAGTTAGATGGGAGAAATCAACAAGGCAACTGCTGTCTCTGGTTCTGAATTTTGAGACCAATGTTTCATTTAATATTTACTTATTTTTTAAATTTTTTTGCTGCACTGGGTGTTCATTGCTGCCCGCAGGCTTTCTCTAGTTGCTATGCCCTGGCTTCTCACTGCCTGTGGAGCACAGGCTCCAAGTGCTGTGGGCTTCAGTAGTTGCGGTACACGGGCTTAGTTGCCCCTCAGCATGTGGAATCTTCCTGGACCAGGGATTGAACCCATGTCCCCTGCATTGGCAGGCAGATTCTTTCCCACTGGACCACCAGGGAAGTCCACGATCCCAATGTTTTAAAAAACCTCTTTCAATGTAAATCGGCTCCGGCCTAACCCACAGGAAGCTGTGGGCTAAGCACTGATCTGGGATGGTCTGTGGGATTGCAGTGACTCTGCCCCTCCTAACCACGTTGGGAGGCCACTCACCTCCTGAGCCTCAGCTTTTTCATCTCCTCCTCATCTCACCAGGATGAAGGGCCAATGGACAGGGAAAGGGATTCTGTTCAGGGACATTGCACTGTAGGTGAAGGTCCAGTGGCTGGGTCACCGGGTAATGGCAGGCTGAGCTTCCTCGCCAGGCTGTCTGGGGTGGCATCTTGGCCAGGCCCAGCTTCCTGGTTCTCATTCAAGCTGGGTTCCCAGCCAGGAACATAGGTTCATAAGTGACCGTGACCTTCCAATCAAACCTTTTTCTGCTTACGTAATGTGAGTCAGTTTCTGTTGCTTGCAACTAAGAACCTCCAACTGGTCTGAAGTGCTCATTTGTGAGGCTGGCTGAACATAAGGAAACTACAAGTGGAACCTGGTGGTGAGGGGCAGCTGGGTGTCCAGGGGAGGCCACAGCTGATCCGAGCCTGCACTTGCTGGGTCTCAGGATGCCCTGATGCAGAAAAGCGTGTCGAGTGGGGAGCAGGGGCTGCAGGGTCCACATATCTGCCTGGGGGAGGTAAAATATGAGTGCACATTTGTGCACTGGGGCTTGGACAAGGCACAGTCCAGCTCTCTTAGCAATACCACAGAGAGGCTTCCCAGGATGTGAGGGAGGAGCCCAGAGGCCTTCCAGATGCAATCCCCTCCCTGCACCCTGCCAACCATCCAGCTCACACCCTTCATCAAGCCCTGCTGACGTTCCTTCCTCAATATCTCCCAGTTCCATCCACTTCCCTCCTTATCCGTGGCCAGCCCTGAGGTCCTGCGCTTAGGACAAAGACCAAAGCACTTGACACGGTCCCCTCGACCTCCAGGATCCCATGCCTGACGATCTGAGGTGGAGCTGAAGTAATAATGACAGAAATAAAGTGTAAAATAAATGTAATGCTTGAATTAGCCCCAAACCATCCCTGACCTACTACCCCGTCCATGGAAATATTGTCTTCCATGAAACTGGTCCCTGGTGCTAAAAAGGTTGGGGACCACTGGTCCACAGGGTTCAAGGCTGGATTCAAGGCTCTTTTCTTTTTTGCCACACCACGTGGCATGAGGGATCTTAGTCCCCCGACCAGGGATCGAACCTGTACCCCCTGCAGTAGAAGCGTGGTTAGTCCTAATCACTAAACCACCAGGGAGTTCTCCCTACGCTTACCTCTTTGGCCTCCACACATAGCAGCTCTCTCTGTTCTCTGATTACAGCACATTAATTTTTTCTTTTTTTTTCAATTGTGATAAAATACACATAACATTAAACTTAGCATTTTAAGTACACAGTTCCCTGGTGGCTCAGCTGGTAAAGAATCCCCCTGCAATGTGGGAGACCTGGGTTCAATCCCTGGGTTGGGAAGATCCCCTGGAGAAGGGAACGGCTATGCGCTCCAGTATTCTTGCCTGGAGAATTCCACGGACTGTATCGTCCATGGGGTCGCAAAGAGTTCGACACGACTGAACGACTTTCACTTTCAGTGGCATTAAGTACCTTCACACTATCGTGTGACCATCATTTCCAACATCAGTCTCTAGAACTTTTCTCATCCTCCCAAATGTAACTCTACCCCCAGTAAACAATCAAGTAACTCCTCATCTTTTCTTCTCAAGGCCCTGGCAACTACCCTTTTACTTGCTGTATCTGTCAGTCTGAGGAATCGAGGTACTTCATACAGTATCTGTTCTTTTGTCACTGGCTTATTTCACTGAGCATAATAAAGTCCTCAAGGTTTATCCAGACGGGTAGCATGTGTCAGAATTTCCTTCCTTCTTTTTAAACAATGAATGAATGAATGAATTTCTGGCTGTGCTGGGTCTGTGTTGCTTCACAAGCTTTGCTCTAGCTGCGGCGAGCAGGGGCGGCTCCCTGCCGCCATGGGATGCGGGCTTCTCACTGGGGTGGCTTCTCTTGTTGTGGAGCACGGGCTCTGGGACCCACGGCTTCAGCAGTTGAGGCACGTGGGCCCAGAAGTTGTGGCTCGAGGGCTCTAGAACACGGGCTCGATAGTTGTGGTGCACAGGCTGAGTTGCTCTGTGGCATTTGGGGTCTTCTTGGATCAGGGATCGAACCTGTATTTCCTGCACTGGCAGGTGGATTCTTTACCACGGAGCCACCAGGGAACACCCTCCTTCCTTCTTAAGGCTGAATAATATTCCACCGTATATGTAAGCCACACATTGCTTATCCATCCATCCCCTGATGGACAACAGACACTTGGGCTGTTTTCATATTTTGGCTATAGTGATTAATGCTTCTGTGACCATCGGTGTATTTGAAATACCTGTTTAAGTTTCTGCTTTCACTTCTCCTGGGTATATACCCAAAAATGGAGGTGCTGAGTCATATAGTAATTGCACAGCTAATTTTTTGAGGAACTGCCATACTGTGGTGCATCATCTTACATCCCCAGCAGCAATACACAAAGGTTCTGATTTCTCTGCATCCACACCACAACGTGCCATTTTCTGCTTTTCTGATTATAACCATTCTAGTGCTGCTGCTGCTGAGTCGCTTCAGTCATCCCCGACTCTTTGCGACCCCATGGACTGCAGCCTGCCAGGCTCCTCTCTCCATGGGGTTCTCTAGGCAGGAATACTGGAGTGGGTTGTCATGCTTTCCCTCCAGGGCATGTTCCCAACCCAGGGATCGAAAGTGCATCTCCTGTGTCTCCTGCGTTGGCAGGCGGGTTCTTTACCACTAGAGCCACCTGGGAAGCCCAGCCATTCTGATACATGAGAGGTAATATCTCATCGCAGTTTTGACTTTGTATTTCCCTAATGAGCAAACTCAGGGAGATAGTGAAGGACAGAGAAGCCTGGCGTGCTGCTATTCATGGGGTCTGAGAGAGTCAGACAGGACTTGGCTACTGAACAACAACAATTAGGGATGTTGAGCATCTTTCCACATGCATGTTGTTAGCCATCTGTATGTCTTCTTTTATAATATTTTTATTTATTTGGCTCAGTGGGTCTTAGTTGGGGGACTTGAGCTGTTGGTTGTGTCACGCGGGATCTTTCCAGCACCACAGACTCTCTAGTTCCGGTGCAAGGGCTCAGTAGTTGTGGCGCATGGCTTAGTTGCTCTGCAGCCTGTGGGATCTTCCTGGGCCAGGGATCAAACCTTTGTCCCCTGCATTGGCAGGCGGACTCCAAACACCGGAAAAGAAACTGAAACTGAAGTTGCTCAGTCGTGTCTGACTCTTCGCGACCCCTTAGTCTGTAGCCTACCAGGCTCCTCCGTCCATGGGATTCTCCAGGCAAGAGTACTGGAGTGGGTTGCCATTTCTTCCTTCTAGTAAAACCAGCTCTTGTCCCCTTTAATCAAGCATCAGTAATTTGCTGTTATCTTCTGAAGGCTTCTATTCTTGCTCTCCCAACTCTCTGCATTGCCAGAGACCAAACCTTTGAGGAGAGGGACTGGGACACAGTGTGATAGAGGAGCCACTGGATCAGAAGGTTGGCAATCAGAGGACTGAACTCTAGATCTGCCCTGTGAGCTTCCCTGGTCATAAAAATGAGCAGTCACTTCCTTGCACCAGGGCCTGTTCTCTGTGTCTTAGCCTGGGATCAGCACAGGGGATGAATCAGGGAGTCAGATGGCCGGGTGAACTTGGGTGAGCCTTTAACTTCCCTCTGGGTTTGAGCCTTGGTTTCCTCATCCGTCCAGTGGATGGGGTTGGGGCTGGGCAGTGGAACAGCAATATAAAAGAAGGGTTACTAAAGGAATCAAATGGTATTTATTAAATGCCTAGCTTGGTTTTCAACAAATGGCTAGCTAGCTATTCGACAGATAAAGAAACTGAGGCCCAGAGCGCTAGTGGTAAAGAGTTTGCCTGCCAGTTCAAGAGACATAAGAGATGTGGGTTCGTTCCCTGGGTCGGGAAGATCCCCTGGAGGAGGAAATGGCAATTTGCTCCATATTCTTGTCTGGGAAGTTCCATGGGCAGAGGAGCCTGATGGGATATAGTCCATGGGGTGGCAAAGAGTGGGACACGACTGAGCACACACGCACACCCACTACCAGAGTAGACAGGTGGGTGCTTGCTAAACTGGATGACAGATGCAAAGCGGATGACATGTGAAGAAGAGCTGTTAGCTCCCATGGGCCATATTAATGACAGAAATGTAACAAAATAGATGTTAACATTGAAATCATTCATGTGTCCATTTAGGATCTTTAGCATTTAGATTCGAAGGTCTGGCAATACCAAGTGTTCTCGAGGATATGACCAGCAGAACCCTGATGCTCTGGGGGAGTGTACGTTGGCAGAAGGACTTTGGGAAACCTTGTGCCAGGATCTACAAAGCTGAACAAAGGAGCACCCTATGACCCAGCCTCTCCCCTTCACTGGGCACCTGACAGAATTATGCTCATGCCATGCACTGGAAAGCTTGTGACAGCACTATGAGAATAGCCAAAAATTCCCACCTGGGAATTACCTGGATGCCCATGAGCAGCAAAACAGACAAACTTCGGTCTATTCACACAATGGACCATCACACGACTGTGAGAATGAACACGACAACTGTGTACAGCAATATGGATGACTCACGGGTGCAAGACTGAGCCAAAGAAGCCACAGTCAAGAGTTCATACTACATGAATCCATTTCTATAAAAACTACAGAAAGGAAGAAAGCTAATCTTTGCTGCTACAAATCAGGAGCATGGTGACCCCAGGGTGACCTTGTGCTTAGAAGGGAGTGCAAGTCAGGTCGCTGGGAGGTGGGCCCATTGGCATGTTTGGTTTGTGGGAGTGCATCATGCTGCACCCCGTTCTTATCTGTGTCAAAGGTCTGGGAACCTGCAACGATTCAAACAAATCAATCATCCAACAGTGTGGCTCCCGCAGGGGTGGCGGGTTCCCCTCCTGTCCTGTGCAAAGCGTGGGCCTGCGTCTGACGGCTTCCTCTCTCGCCCCTTCGTGCTGGCTCTCGTTACCTGTGGAGGGAGGCAAGGGTGCTGGGGGATCAGCCTAGAGCCATAGGAGCTGGCTCTGCCGGCCACTGGCTCCGAAACTCCGAGTACACCACCTCTCTGCTCAACTTAGGTAAACTCGCACAGGATCCTTACGAGTATGGAGGGAGGAATGTGCTAAAGAGCTTAGCCTGGGGACTTCCCTGGTGGTCTGGTGGCTAAGAATCCGCCTTGCAATGCAAGGGACATCAGTTCGATCCCTGGTCTGGGAAGAACCCACATGCTGTGGAACAACAAAACCAGTGTGCCACGACTACTCAGCCAGCGCTCCTGAGCCAGGAAGCTGCAGCCTGCATGCCTAGAGCCCACGCTCCACGACAAGAGAAGCCTGAGCACCACAACGAACAGTAGCCCCCATTCCCCACAACTGGAAAAATTTTGTGCACGAAGACCCACCACAGCCAAAAAATTTACCAAAAAATAAATACATCTTAAAAAAAAAAAAAGACTCTGATCTTCCAAGGCAGGGGACCCAGGTTCGATCCCTAGTCAGGCAACTAAGATCCCAAAAGCCGTGTGTTGTGGCCAAAAGAGCTTAGCGTGGTACCTGGTGCAAAGGAAGTCCTCAGTGCTGTTAGTTGTGTCTCTCAGAATGATCACAAGATTGCGTTTGAGGCTTTCAAGCCAGTGTGCGTCAGCCTGGTGGGTGGAGGCCGGGTGGTAAGGAGGACGCGGAGGACTGTGGGAGGAGAGAGGCACCCACAGGGTCTCAGGCTCTGCTCCAACGAGCCGAACCCTCCAAGTAACCCTCCTTACCTGGAATGTTAGATTACACAGCTGTACTCAGTTCACTCCAGTTGCCTCCAACCTGTAACAGAAGATACAAAAACAGGCAACATGAATCTATTCATAGAAGCTGGACTGGAGGCTTCCTCCTGAGGGGTGACAGTGAGTGGACGAGGGCACAGGGAGGCTGCTGGGGAGAAAAGGTCACGCTCTGTGTCTTGAGTGAGGTCCGTGAAAATGCATCAAGCTCGATACTTAAGATGTTCACCTTTCCTTTGGGTCTCAGTGTCAGAATCGGGCTCAATTTTAGCTCTGGCCTAAGAGAACTAAACAAAGAAGGCCAAACACTACCCTGGCCCCCTTGTTCTATAATGCAGGCTCCAAGTCAGGAAGGACAGGCCACGGGAGGAAGCCACTTCCCCACGTGTGTCACCGTTTTGCCAGCAGAGGGCAGTAGTTCAGAGAGGATGGAAGCGCTCTGATTTTCCCCACTACTGGCTATTTTCTGCACAACCTGGGAAGCAGAGGAAAGTTATCTGGAATCCCATGGGCCACCCAGTTGAAGGCCTACAGGGGTTCGTCTAGAGGCAGGATGACCTAATGGCAGGGGCTGAAAGGCACCCGTGGCGGAAGGTGTGCTGGCCCTGAGGCACTCCAGCTGCCCCAGTTCAGTTCAGTCGCTCAGTTGTGTCCAACTCTTTGCAAATCCATGGATTACAGCACGCCAGGCTTCCCTGTCCATCACCAACTGCCGGAGCTTACTCAAACTCATGTCCATCGAGTCGGTGATGCCATCCAACCATCTCATCCTCTGTTGTCCCCTTCTCCTCCTGCCTTCAATCTTTCCCAGCATCAGGGTCTTTTCAAATGAGTCAGTTCTTCGCATGAAGTGGCCAAAGTATTGGAGTATCAGCTTCAGAATTATCCTTCTGATGAATATTCAGGACTGATTTCCTTTAGGATCCCAGCTGCCCCAGTTAGGGTAAAATCAGGACTAAAAGGGCGGATGGCTTCGAAGTTCAGGTATGTGGTCAGTGGCAGGTGGAGAAGAGGTAGGTTTGGGTGTGTTAGGGAGGAGGGAGGGGTCTGCAGAAAGTGAATGCTCCCCAGGAGAGGGTGAGACAGGCAGATATCCTGCAGGACAGCTAATGACAGCTCTTGCCAATTCCTGGGATGGTCGGATGTAGCAACATGTTAATAATGAATAAATCTACAAGGTGGGTGTATCGGAGTTCATGATTCTCATCTTGTCACTTCTCTATGTATCTGAATTTTTTTCCTGGCTGAAAGCTTTTTTGCTGTTTATTGGTTTAAGTGATCCTGTCCTCATTGCTTTTTGTATATTTTTTAAAAAATATTTATTTATTTGGCTGCACCGGATCTTAGTTGCGCCACGCAAACTCTTTAGTTGAGGCACATGGGATCTAGTTCCCTGACCAGGGACTGAACCCAGGCGCCCTGCACTGGGAGCACAGAATCTTAGCTGTTGGACCATCAGTGAAACCCTCTATTAGTTGACGGGTTGTTTCCACTCTTTTGCCTACAGTGAACATGAACGTTCGTGCTATAAGTTTGAACAAATGCTATGGACATTAGTGTATGGGTTTTCGTGTGGACGTATTTTTCTTTTCTCTTGGGTATATTCTTAGGGGCATAATTGCGAGTAACCCTATATTTAATCTTTTGATGAACACTTGCCTTTAGTTTTAAGTCAGATACAATTCAACTGCCTCATTTATTCCTTGACTCCTTTAATGGCAAGGGGGAAACGCCAATGCCATTTTTGTGCGTGAGGGAACGGAGGCCAGGGCGTTGTAAAGACAGCAGACACTAACACTTCCATTTGTGTGAGTGTCAGTAAGTGCCGACATCCATGCAAAGTGGCCTAACTGCAGTGAGCCAGTCCACCCTCGCAACAGCCCCACGGAGCTGGTCTTACATTCAATCCCATCTGTGCTTGGAAAAATTAAGTACTTTGAATGAGGCCACACAGCTGTACAGTCCAAGACTTGAACCCAGTTCCGTCTTAATAAACTTAGGCTTTCAGTGGTGCTCAAGGTGAAAGCGAAAGTGTTAGCTGCTCAGTCATGTCAGACTCTGTGATGCTATGAATTGTAGCCCGCCAGGCTCCTCTGTCCGTGGAATTCTCCAGGGAAGAATACTGGAGTGGGTTGCCATTTCCTTCTCCAGGGTATCTTCCCGACCCAGGGATCAAACCCGGGTCTCCCTCTGCTGTTTAGTGGACTCTGGAGCATCAGCAAATCCTCACCAGCCTCTGGCATAGTAAGGTTTGCCTGTACTCTTCTACTGCGCGGGACGCTCTGGACCACCCTTGACCTCCCTCCTCTCTGACCCTTCTCAGTCTCCACAATTCTTCCCTCTGGATCCATTCTAGAGCCCTCTCCCTTCCTAATGGGTCTTCCTGCCTCCAGTCTCTGCCCCTTCCTCACTGCCAGAATGGTCTGTCCAAAGCACACGTCTGGTCACATCACTCAGCTTTAAATCCTCACCATTCCCCACTACCACCAAACAGGATCAGTGCTACTTGCCATAGACGGGTCCAGAAGACCAGTCTTTCCTGACCAGCACCCTCCCATTTAATACCCTGTGAAGAACTGCTTGCATTTTTCCAGAGATTCTTGGCGTCACTTCTCCGGGACTTTGCAGGAGCAGTTCTCACTGCCTGAGTGCCCTTCCCCACTTCTTCCACCTGGGGATCTGTCACGCATCTGTCAAATCCCAACTTCAATGTCTACCTCCTCTGAAGCTTTCTCCATTTGAGTGCTTCCTCCCTGACTTCGCAAAGCACTTGGTCTTGCAGTCTTCAACACAAACTACTATATTAGCCTCCCTAGCTGGACTGTGCACTTCAAGAACAGAGACTGGGCTTTATTCCATTCTGTGTATTTCCAGGCCTGGAACAAGATCTTGCTTGGCTGAATGAGTAAATGAATAAATGTTTGATATCTGCACTATCTCATACAATAGCTACAAGCTGCATGTGGCTATTGAGCCTATGAGATGCAGCTGAACCAATCTGAGATGTGTAAAATAAGTATAAAATACACTGGATTTTGAAGACTTGGTGTGAGAAAAATAAGAATGCAAAATATCTCATTGATAATTTTTTACGTTGATTAAATATTGAAACAATAACATTTTGCATTGTGTTGTGTGTGTGTGCTCAGTCATGTCCAACTCTTTGCAACCCTATGCACTGTAGCCCACCAGGCTCCTCTGTCCATAGAATTTCCCAGGCAAGAATACTATTTCCTCCTACTCCATGGGATCTTCCTGACCCAGGGATCGAATTTCTTGTGTCTCCTTCATTGGCAGGCGGATTCTTTACCACCGAGCCACCTGGGAAGCCCAATATTTTGCATATTAGGTTAAACAGAGTTAATCTCATCTGTTTCTTTTTACCTTTTAAACATAATTAGTAGAGACTTTAAAAACTACATGTGTGCTGGTCTCCCAACTTCCTAATTGCTTCTCGGTCTAAACCATGCTCCTCACAACAATCAGAATAATTTTTTTAAAAAGTCAATCAAATCATATGGAGTTGAGTCTCATTGTTAGTGGTATTTATGTTCTATAAAGCCGCTGCAACTTCCCAGCCATAAAAAGGAATGAAATAATGCCATTTGCAGAAACATGGAGAGACCTAGGGATGATCATATTAAGTAAGCTAGAAAAACAAATATCAGGGACTTCCCTGGTGGTCCAGCGGCTAGGACTCCCCACTCCCAATGCAGGGGGCCTGGGTTTGATCCCTGGTCAGGGAACTAGATCCTACATGTTACGATGAAGATCGAAGATCCCATATGCCACACAAGACCTGGCCAAATAAATTAATAAACATTTTTTTAAAAAAGAAAAACAAATATCATATGATATTACTTATATGTGGAATCTAAAATATGACACAAATTGGGAATTCCTTGGCGGTCCAGAGAATTAGGACTCTGTGCTTTCACTGCCAATGGTGTGTATTAAATCCCTGGTCAGTGAACTAAGATCCAGCAAGTTATGAGGAACAGCCATAAACAAAAAATTTAAACGTAAAATAAACATAGAAAACTCAAAGGCTCATGGTTACTAAAGGGGAAAGAGAGTAGGGAATATAAGTTAGGAAGTTGGGATTAGTAGAAACAAAGTACTATATATCAGTTCAGTTCAGTTCAGTCACTCAGTCGTGTCCAACTCTTTGCGACCGCATGAATTGCAGCACGCCAGGCACCCTGTCCATCACCAACTCCCGGAGTTCACTCAAACTCACGTCCATGGTGTCAGTGATGCCATCCAGCCATCTCATCCTCTGTCGTCCCCTTCTCCTCCTGCCCCCAATCCCTCCCAGCATCAGAGTCTTTTCCAATGAGTCAACTCTTCGCATGAGATGGCCAAAGTACTGGAGTTTCAGCTTTAGCATCATTCCTTCCAAAGAAATCCCAGGGCTGATCTCCTTCAGAATGGACTGGTTGGATCTCTTGCAGTCCAAGAGACTCTCAAGAGTCTTCTCCAACACCACAGTTCAAAAGTATCAATTCGTCGGCGCTCAGCTTTCTTCACAGTTCAACTCTCACATCCATACATGACTACTGGAAAAACCACAGCCTTGACTGGACAGACCTTTGTTGGCAAAATAATGTCTCTGCTTTTGAATATGCTATCTAGGTTGGTCATAACTTTTCTTCCAAGGAGGAAGCGTCTTTTAATTTCATGGCTGTGGAAAAATCTGAAAGAGATGGGAATACCAGAACACCTGATCTGCCTCTTGAGAAATCTGTGTGCAGGTCAGGAAGCAACAGTTAGAACTGGACATGGAACAACAGACTGGTTCCAAATAGGAAAAGGAGTTCGTCAAGGCTGTATATTGTCACCCTGTTTATTTAACTTATATGCAGAATACATCATGAGAAACGCTGGACTGGAAGAAACACAAGCTGGAATCAAGATTGCCGGGAGAAATATCAATAACCTCAGATATGCAGATGACACCACCCTTATGGCAGAAAGTGAAGAGGAACTAAAAAGCCTCTTGATGAAAGTGAAAGTGGAGAGTGAAAAAGTTGGCTTAAAGCTCAACATTCAGAAAACGAAGATCATGGCATCCGGTCCCATCACTTCATGGGAAATAGATGGGGAAACAGTGGGAACAGTGTCAGACTTTATTTTTCTGGGCTCCAAAATCACTGCAGATGGTGACTGCAGCCATGAAATTAAAAGACGCTTACTCCTTGGAAGGACAGTTATGACCAACCTAGATAGCATATTCAAAAGCAGACACATTACTTTGCCAACAAAAGTTCGTCTAGTCAAGGCTATGGTTTTTCCTGTGGTCATGTATGGATGTGAGAGTTGGACTGTGAAGAAGGCTGAGTGCTGAAGAGTTGACGCTTTTGAACTGTGGTGTTCGAGAAGACTCTTGAGAGTCTCTTGGACTGCAAGGAGATCCAACCAGTCCATTCTGAAGGAGATCAGCCCTGGGATTTCTTTGGAAGGAATGATGCTGAAGCTGAAACTCCAGTACTTTGGCCACCTCATGTGAAGAGTTGACTCATTGGAAAAGACTCTGATGCTGGGAGGGATTGGGGGCAGGAGGAGAAGGGGACGACAGAGGATGAGATGGCTGGATTGCATCACTGACTCGATGGACCTGAGTCTGAGTGAACTCCGGGAGTTGGTGACGGACAGGGAGGCCTGGCGTGCTGCATTTCATGGGGTCTCAAAGAGTCAGACACGACTGAGCGACTGATCTGATCTGATCTGATCTGAATTTCATGGCTGCAGTCACCATCTGCAGTGATTTTGGAGCCCCCCAAAATAAAGTCTGACACTGTTTCCCCATCTATTTGCTATGAAGTGATGGGACCAATGCCATGATCTTTGTTTTCTGAATGTTGAGCTTTAGGCCAACTTTTTCACTCTCCTCTTTCACTTTCATCAAGAGGCTTTTTAGTTCCTCTTCACTTTCTGCCATAAGGGTGGTGTCATCTGCATATCTGAGGTTACTGATATTTCTCCCGGCAATCTTGATTCCAGGTTGTGCTTCTTCCAGCCCAGCGTTTCTCATGATGCACATAAGGTAAATAAGCAGGGTGACAATATAAGCCTTGATGTACTCCTTTTCCTACTTGAAACCAGTCTGTTGTTCCATGTCCAGTTCTAACTGTTGCTTCCTGACCTGCATATAGGTTTCTCAAGAGGCCAGTCCGGTGGTCTGGTATTCCAATCTCTTTCAGAATTTTCCACACTTTATTGTGATCCACACAGTCAAAGGCTTTGGCATAGTCAATAAAGCAGAAATACATCTTTTTCTGGAACTCTCTTGCTTTTTCCATGATCCAGCGGATGTTGGCAATTTGATCTCTGGTTCCTCTGCCTTTTCTAAAACCAGCTTGAACATCTGGAAGTTCACGGTTCACATATTGCTGAAGCTTGGCTTGGAGAATTTTGAGCATTACTTTACTAGCATGTGAGATGAGTGCAATTGTGCGGTAGTTTGAGCATTCTTTGGCATTGCCTTTCTTTGGGATTGGAATGAAAACTGACCTTTTCCAGTCCTGTGGCCATTGCTGAATTTTCCAAATTTGCTGGCATATTGAGTGCAGCACTTTCACAGCATCATCTTTCAGGATTTGAATTAGCTCAACTGGAATTCCATCACCTCCACTAGCTTTGTTCGTAGTGACGCTTTCTAAGGCCCACTTGACTTCACATTCCAGGATGTCTGGCTCTAGTTGAGTGATCACACCATTGTGATTATCTTGGTCATGAAGATCTTTTTTGTACAGTTCTGTGTATTCTTGCCAGCTCTTCTTAATCTCTTCTGCTTCTGTTAGGTCCATACCATTTCTGTCCTTTATTGAGCCCATCTTTGAATGAAATGTTCCCTTGGTATCTCTAATTTTCTTGAAGAGATCTCTAGTCTTTCCCATTCTGTTGTTTTCCTCTATTTCTTTGCACTGATCGCTGAGGAAGGCTTTCTTATCTCTTCTTGGTATTCTTTGGAACTCTGCATTCAGATGCTTATATCTTTCCTTTTTTCCTCTGCTTTCGCTTCTCTTCTTTTCACAGCTATTTGTGAGGCCTCCCCAGACAGCCATTTTGCTTTTTTGCATTTCTTTTCCTTGGGGATGATCTTGATCCCTGTCTCCTGTACAATGTCACGAACCTCATTCCATAGTTCATCAGGTACTCTATCAGATCTAGTCCCTTAAATCTATTTCTCACTTCCACTGTATAATCATAAGGGATTTGATATAGGTCATACCTGAATGATCTAGTGGTTTTCCCTACTTTCTTCAATTTAAGTCTGAATTTGGCAATAAGGAGCTCATGATCAGAGCCACAGTCAGCTCCCGGTCTTGTTTCTGCTAACTGTATAGAGCTTCTCCATCTTTGGCTGCAAAGAATATAATCAATCTGATTTCGGTGTTGACCATCTAGTGATGTCCATGTGTAGAGTCTTCTCTTGTGTTGTTGGAAGACGGTGTTTGCTATGACCAGTGTGTTCTCTTGGCAAAACTCTATTAGCCTTTGCCCTGCTTCATTCCGTATTCCAAGGCCAAATTTTTTTGCAGTCCAGTCCCCTATAATGAAAAGAACATCTTTTTGGGGTGTTAGTTCTAAAAGGTCTTGTAGGTCTTCATAGAACCGTTCAACTTCAGCTTCTTCAGTGTTACTGGTTGGGACACAGGCTTGGATTACTGTGATACTGAATGGTTTGCCTTGGAAACGAACAGAGATCATTCTGTCATTTTTGAGACTGCATCCAAGTACTGCATTTTGGACTCTTCTGTGACCATGATGGCCACTCCATTTCTTCTAAGGGATTCCTGCCCACAGTAGTAGATATAATGGTCATCTGAGTTAAATTCACCCACTCCAGTCCATTTTAGTTCGCTGATTCCTAGAATGTTGATGTTCACTCTTGCCATCTCCTGTTTGACCACTTCCAATTTGCCTTGATTCATGGACCTGACATTCCAGGTTCCTATGCAATATTGCTCTTTACAGCATCGGACCTTGCCTCTATCACCAGTCACACAGCTGGGTATTGTTTTTGCTTTGGCTCCATCCCTTCTTTCTGGAGTTATTTCTCCACTGATCTCCAGTAGCATATTGGGCACCTACTGACCTGGGGAGTTCCTCTTTCAGTATCCTATCATTTTGCCTTTTCATACTGTTCATGGGGTTCTCAAGGCAAGAATACTGAAGTGGTTTGCCATTCCTTTCTCCAGTGGACCACATTCTGTCAGACCTCTCCACCATGACCTGCCCATCTTGGGTGGCCCCACAGGGCATGGCTTAGTTTCACTGAGTTAGACAAGGCTGTGGTCCATGTGATTAGATTGACTAGTTTTCTGTGATTATGGTTTCAGTGTGTCTGCCCTCTGATGCCCTCTTGCAACACCTACTGTCTTACTTGGGTTTCTCTTACCTTGGACGTGGGGTATCTCTTCATGGCCGCTCCAGTAAAGTGCAGCCGCGGACTCTTACCCTGGACGAGGGGTATCTTCTCACCGCCTCCCCTCCTGACCTTGAACGTGAGTAGCTCCTCTAGGCCCTCCCGCGCCTGTGCAGCCACCGCTCCTTGGACTGGGGTTACTCCTCTCGCCACCGCCCCTGACCTCGGGCAAGGGGTAGCTCCTCCCAGCCGCCACCCCTGGCCTCAGGCGGAGGTAGCTCCTCCCAGCCGCAGCCCCTGACCTTGGACTCTGGGAAGCTCCTCTTGGCTGCTCCTGCGCTGTCGCAGCCTGGCACTCTCGGCCGCTGCCCCTGACCTTGGACGTGGGGTAGCTCCTCTGGGCCGCTGCCCCTCGGGCATGGGGTCCTCCCAGCTTCTGCCCCTGACCTCGGACGTGGGTTAGCTCCTTTCGGCTGCGCTTGTGCGCCATCTCAGCCGCCCGAGACGACGCACAAGTACTACATATAAAACATATAAATAACAAGGTCCTATGGTATAGCACCAGAGAAGGCAATGGCACCCCACTCCAGTACTCTTGCCTGGAAAATCCCATGGACGGAGGAGCCTGGTAGGCTGCAGTCCATGGGGTCGCTAAGGGTCAGACATGACTGAGCGACTTCATTTTCACTTTTCACTTTCATGCATTGGAGAAAGAAATGGCAACCCACTCGTTTTCTTGTCTGGAGAATCCCAGGGACAGGGGAGCCTGGTAGGCTGCCGTCTATGGGGTTGCACAGAGTCGGACACGACTGAAGCGACTTAGCAGCATGGTATAGCACAGGGAACTACATTCAATATCTTGTAGTAAACCATAATGGAAAAGAATATGAAAAAGAATATATTGTATAACTGAATCACTTCACTATACATCAGAAATGAAAACAACCTTGTAAATCAACTATACGTCAATTTTTTTAAAAAGTGGTGGGAATTCCCTGGTGGTTCAGTGGTTAGGATCAGTGCTTTCTCTGCCAGGGTCCCGGTTCAATCCCTGGTCAGGGAACTAAGATTCTGCAAGCCATTCGGAGTGGGAAAAAAAAGAAAGCAGGAACATCATCTGGGTAAATTAAAAATGACCAAAGACTTACATATTAACAATAAACTATATCTAAATCCCTAATTACCTGATTAAGAAAAAAAGAAAATAAAAATTATTCTTAAAAAAGTCACTGTAAATACTGAAAGTGAATACAGTAAGTCCCCTACATATGAAAATTCAAGTTTTGAACTTTCAAAGATGTCAACGTGTGTTTGCATGTTCAGTCATGTACGTCAGTTCACGTGTCTCGCAAACATTGTCACGTGCCTGCATGCTCTACACGTGGCTGTGCTTTACTGTACAGTATAGAGCACAGTAGTACAGCAGCTTTATCTCAAGCCCAGGATGTCCAAAAGCAAGTGCAAAAGCAGCAGTGATGTAGCTGTTACTGCTAAGAAGCACCAAGTGATAAGGATGGAAACAAAAGTGAAAATAATTGAGTGGAGCGACAGGAGGAAGAAGTAACTGAAGAACAGGCGAGGGTCATGATGCAGGAAATGGTATGGGGATTTTCTTATTTGAGGAAGCACTGTTCGGGTTTGAGGCACAGGAGCTGAACACAGAAAGGTACACAAAGGTTGCAGCAGTCATTCAGAATGCAATCCAGTGCTACCTGTCATCTATGATGACAAAAAAAGAGTTTCTACCCAGACATCACTGGATTGTTTTCTCAGGAGGGTAGATAGAATTGAATCCGGCAAGGAACCAGAACCTGTGCCATCTATGTCAGGAGTGAAACTGCAGCTTGTCCTCCATCTCCTATTGCTGATGACCCATCAGCTCTGCTATCTCCCACCCGCTTCCCTTCTCCAGTCAGTAACTCTTCTTGCCTGTTCACTTGATGCCGGCCCCTGTATGCCAGCTGTTAAATAGTATACTACAGTGCTTCCCTGGTGGCTCAGAGGTTAAAGCGTCTGCCCGCAATGCGGGAGACCTGGGTGCGATCCCTGGGTCGGGCAGATCCCTGGGTCAGGCAGATCCCCTGGAGAAGGAAATGGCAACCCACTCCAGTATTCTTGCCTGGAGAATCCCATGGATGGAGGAGCCTGGTGGGCTACAGCCCACGAGGTCACAAAGAGTCGGACACGACTGAGCGACTTCACTTTCACAGTGCTTTTCAAACTACTTATCCTGTAAGATTAAAAATGTGTTTTGTGTTTTTCATCTATTATTTGTATGAAAGTATTATAAACCTATTAGAGTACAGTATTATATAGCCAATCGTGTCAGTTGGGTACCTAGGCTAACTTCGTTGGACTTAAGGAAAAAATTGGACTTACAAACTCATTCTCAGAATGGAACTTGTTTGTATGTAGGGGACTTACTGTACTGAACCACTGCTCCCAGGGAAATGCAGGGTAAGATACCTGTCAGCTATTTGTCATAATATTTGCATCAACTAATTAACACATAACCATGTTTTGAGTATTTCTGTTTAAAAATACTTTAATATATATTTCACTCAATAACATTGAACTCAAGGCCAACATCACTATAACTCATGTCTGCACAGCTGACCTAACGTAAGTATTTTTTGTGTAAGATCTTCTGGTACTCAGAAAAACTGAATGCACCAGTGCTCGGGGGCCATTTTAAACAGCAGAACCAATCAAAAGCATAAAAATGTGAATATGGCATTAAATATGCCCTCTAGAACTTCCCTGGAGAAGTCAATGGCAACCCACTCCAGTACTCTTGCCTGGAGGGTCCCATGGACGGAGAAGCCTGGTAGGCTGCAGTCCATGGGGTCGCTAAGAGTCGGGTATGACTGAGTGACTTCACTTTCACTTTTCACTTTTCACTTTCATGCATTGAAGAAGGAAATGGCAACCCACTCCAGTGTTCTTGCCTGGAGAATCCCAGGGACAGCAGAGCCTGGTGGGCTGCCGTCTATGGGGTCGCACAGAGTCCGACATGACTGAATCGACTTAGCAGCAGCAGCAGCAGAACTTCCCTGGTGGTCCAGTGGTTGGGACTCCACGCTTCCAATGCAGGGGCACCAGTTGGATCCCTGGTCAGGGAACTAACATCCCACACGCCTCACAGGGCCACCAAAAAAAAAAAATAATAATAGTAATTTAAAAAATGCCTACCAACACGCTGAACAATAACAAAACACTTAACGGTATGAGAGCTGAAAGGAGAAGACGGAGTGTTGTCGAAGCTCTGCTTCGAATCTCCATATCACGCAACCACCACCGTTCCCACCCGGGTTTGTCCACATAACGCCCATTGCCTACACAATAAATACTTGTGGAATAAAGGAACAAACGTGCCTGGAAAGGCAGGAGGTGAGTTTTGCTCTGGCAGATACGGGAGTAGGGGGGGTAGTGTAGGGGCGGGGACTGGTGCACCGGGAGGTAAACCTCCCGTGATTTTCCAGTCACCTCACCTGACAAAGTCACCTCATCTGACAACCCCTAGGTCCCGTTATGTGCCTCGCCTGGGCCGAAACGCTCGCGCTCGCCTGAGGCCCGCAGGGATAGTCACGTGCGACCGTGTGGCCACGCCCCCGAGCTGACCTCACGGCCCCGCCCCTCGCCGTGACGCCTCGGGCCTCGGCCCTGCTCCAAAGCCTACCCGCCTCCTTCTGACAGACGCCCGACTGCGAGCTGCGGAGGTGGTCGTTCTTGGTATTGCGGCTGCCGCCGGTGCCGCGGCGACGGTGAGTCGCCCCGACCATTCTAGACGGCTTCCCGTGGAGTCCCTCGGGAGCAGGGCTGGGCGCTCGCGGCCCTCGCAGGGAGAGGGACGACCTCCGGCCGCGAAGCCCCCTCTCCGCCCCCTCCCGCGGCACCCGCGCGGTGCACGCCGGGCACCGTGGTCCCCACTGGCCCGCAGAGCGCGTCTCAAGGGCCTGGAACGGACTACATCTCCCAGAGGCCTTTGGTTGGAAGTGGGGGGGGGGGTGCGTTGTGCGCGCAAAGCCCCGCGGAGCTGAGGGTCTTGTCCTCCGAGACAGACAGCCTGGACCAGGGCTATCTCTGCGTTCTTCCGGCCTGGGCCGGCCGGCTTGTCAAGGTAAAGGAACCCCGGGGGCGGCGCAGCGGGCCAGTAGCCTCCTCCCAGGCCAGTAGCCTCCTCCCAGGACGCCGATGCGATCCAGAGCGGCTTTGGGGTTTTGATGTCGTACCGTTGTTAGGCTGGCCGGCCACCCGCGGGGCTGCGGTGACACCTTAGCCAGGCCCGGACGGGCGGCGGGCTTGGTGCACCAGGGGCTGCCGGCCCGACACTGGGGTCCCGCCATCATGCCTCCCACATCCTTGCAGGCAAGCTTGGGGAAGTACCACCCCCAGTTTTCTGCAGGGGCTGTTCCCTCAAGGAGGGGGCTCGAGCGGAGGGTCTCGGTGACAAAGAAGCCTCTGCTGGGCTCCGTGGTGACCTTGGCAGGCCCGCCGGGCCTCGCGCGTCTCTGCCTCCCCCGCCCTCCCCGGCCCGCTTACATCTGTAAATCTCTGTGCCCGCTTTCGGCCACACATGCTGGTGCTAGGGCCGGGGGGTGGAGGCAGTGACCTGGCCTGGCTTTGGGCCCAGCCTCATGCCATTGAAGACCTTGTTGTAGTTGAACTCACAGCATCATGCGAGTCCGGGTTTGGACCCTTGACTCAAGGGTAGGCATGTTTTTGCTTTCTTATAAATATTCCCAGGTATCCTTTCAACAGGTGTCAGGTAAGGAGCAAGGGGCTGTAAGTTTCTCCATTGTGGGCCTAAAGTCCTCTGCGTCAGTCACTGGGGCCCTTGTTCAAAAGGCTGATTAGGGGGACCCACCCCCAGAGGTTCAGATATAGCAGTTATGAGATGTGCCCCAGGACTCTACTTAATAAGTTCCCCAGATAATTCTCGGGCTCCTCTGGGGTTGAGAACCTTTGTCTTAGAGTGAGGAGGGTGGAGGACCTTGAGGATAGTGTCTTCACAAGTTTTGTGTGTTTCCTGTGGGCTGCTGAGCAGGGCAGTGCCTGGCAAGTGTGACCTCGATTCTACTGCTTTGTTCCTTTCCTCAGGGCTGATCTAAGATAAGAGTTGGATGGGGAGAGACCCACCAGCTCTGCCTTGGCAGATGTTTAATATTGAAAAATTCCAAATGTACAGGAAAGTTGAAAAAATTTTACAGTGACTGCCCATAGAACACCATCTAGAAATGTCCAGTATTGTATTATACTTTATCACCATTCTAACCATCCCGCCACATCAGGGTGAATTGAGGGTATCTGTCTGTTTCCCTCCCAGATGGTTAAACATGCATAGCATTCAGTAGTCGTCAGATTCTTCCCTTTGTTTTTTAACTGTCCGAATTCTTGGAAGTCTTTCTGTTTCCCATCCCTGAGGACCTGAGGACTCTGGATGGGCCTCTGGAACCAGGACAGGACTTCATATGTGCTCTTGCAAAGATTTGAAAAAAACAGCAGGCAGTTGTGGTTCTAGAATCACCCTAAGGGCGAACGCATGAACTGTGCGAATGCTACTTCAGGAAACAGAACTGTTTTGAAGGGGAGCTAATGGAAGGTGTCCTTATGGCCAGGTTGTCCCTCAGATACAGTTGTTAGGAACTGATGCAGGTGGTCAGCTTGGAAGCCATTCCTGCTTTCTTGCTCTGTTTGAACCTGCTGGTTTGGTGTGTTTCCTAATGCTTGAGGGGCACAGGGCTGCATAGCCCAGTTAAGCTCTGAGTCCCTTGGGCCCAGGTACTTTATTCCACAGCCATAGACACCAACCCTAACCCTCTCTCTTCAGTGATCTGAAGGGGAGAGAAGAGACAGGGCCTGGGAAAATTCATCTCCACTCTCAGAAACACTACTGAAAGGGCACAGACATAGTTTTACTCCTATAGGACACAGGGAGGTGTGCCAGTTAAAGTCATGGCATCGTATTTTGATGTCTCTGCCCTCATGAGGAGGGAGGCAGCTGTGCCAGTGAGCAGCCAGCATGCCATGGGAGCACCGCAAAGGACAGTGGCCCTCAGTGGGGAGGAGAGAGGAAGAGAGCCAGGTTGGCAGTGGTGGCGCGAGGCTTATTTTGCCCCCACAAAGAGACTTGGAAGTGGAGTGCACAGCATGGAAATGGGCCTGTTTCTAGGATCCCACAAAGGCCTGCGGTTTCCTCCTCCCTGTATAGACTGTATCCTCCAAGACACATCTCCCCTGAAGGTGATAGAGGCTGTGGTGCAACTTAGTGCTGCAGGGGGCAGGGGGCACCTGGCCAGGGACCTCTGGTAGGCAGAGCCTCTCTCCCTGGGAGGGCCACCCACGCGAGGAGATGCAGGATCCATCAGCTTCTGAGCCTGTGGGCCTACTCCCTCTCCTTCTCTGGGTCATCTGTCTCCGGTGACAACGCTGGGGTCCTGGGACCAGCACTGCCTGGACTCCATAGCCCACACTGGAGGTCCTTCTGTCACTTCCAAGCTGTGCAACAAAGCATCTGCCTTTCCAGAGATTCATTTTTCCAGAAAATGTGTCTCATCACTTTTTCTGGTGCTCCCGATCTGTGGGTGTTATGAGCTCTCATGTGGTCTGTCCTCTGGGTGGTCCAGACCATCCATTCTTACCCCCAAGGAGGTGTCATGAGGGGCCAGGAAAAGCTGTGAACGTGCTGGGTCCATGTTGTGTCTGTCGACTGAAAACAAAGATGTACAACTTGAGAGTTGTGAGTTAAGTTTTATTTGGGGCAAAATGAGGACTGAAGCCCGGGAGGCAGCATCTCAGATAGCTCTGAGAGACTGCTCCAAAGCAGTGGGGGAAAGTCAATATATAAGGTTTTGGTGAAGGGGGAGTTCAACACCATGAAGCACTCAATTTACAAAAGGTTTTTTGTTAGTCATAGGATCTGATGTCACCATGTAAGGATTTAATGCTTCTCTAGATATGAGGAGATGCAAGGATTGAGGTCATAAAGTCTGTTTCAGAAGATAAGCAACTATCTAAAGAGCTGTCCCATCAGATTCCCTGGAGCACAGGATGCCTCACTCCGCCCTGAACTCCCTCAGGGGTTGTTGAAGGTCAGCAGCCGTAGCAGCGTGGGGTTCAGTCTCAGTAGAGGCAGATGGCAAACGCTTTTGTTGTTCCCTCGTTGGCAGTGCTCTTGGTAAGTGCCAATTTGTAGTTGACATGTCCAGTAAGTTTTGATTCAGTCCAAACTCAAATCTGCTTTGTTGGCTGTGTCTTTCCTTCAGGGAGAAAACAGGCCAGGGAGAGTGGAAGTAGGCAGGGGAGGGTGGAAGAGTGGCCCTGGGTGGGGTTTGAGGAGAACCCCAGCCTGTTATCACTTCAGGAAGAAGTGAGATGGTTGTCACAGTTCACGTCAACAGTAAGAGCAGCAGCCTTGCTGGCTGGGGAGGCAGCAGGAGGGAGGTTCCGTCTGCAGTGTGTGCTTTGTATGCGCCCTGTGCCCACCTGGTCGAGCCCTCATCCGTGTGTGGTCATCATACTCAGCGCCAGGGCTGCAGACCTAGCTCGATCACCTCTGTGTCCCCTGGCCGAGGACGCAGGCAGAGGACCAAGTGACTTGCCAGGGTTGGCATGTAATGGCAGAGCAGGGTCCCAAACCCAGCAGTCCTGAGACGGCAGGCCTGAAGGGAAATGGGGGCTCCCCTGTGAAGATGGCTCCGTGGACCTGACTGTGACTCAAGAAAAGCATTTCTTTTCTTGTCTGGATATTTGACACACTCATTAGAGAGCCAGTGCGGGCCTTCTCACCGGAGGCTGTGCTCTGGCCCTGTGGGGTGGGTTAGGCTGGTGGGAAGCCTTCCCTCACTGACTTGCTTGTTCAGCACCACTCTGCTAGGGGCCGAGCTGCACCCTCGGGCAATGAGGTACTCTCCAGCGGGGCCCCAAGAGTGAGGGACAGGGGATCCCTCCGCAGGGAGGTACAGGAGAGGCTCGATTTTCTGGAAAGAGGGTTTGGAGGCAGAGGGATGGGTCTTTGGTGGGGGCAGGGTTTGGTTTGTTTGCAAGAGTAAGCTACAGTCAGGGGTGTCTGGAGTGTAGTGTGGTAAAGAGATCTGGAACACACAGCCAAGTCCAGACTTTTCCCTTTGAACCTTGACCTTAAACCTTGACAAGCAGATAAGATCTGAGAGCTCTTTGAACCATGATGTTCACTTGGCTTGCCTACAGATCAGGGTTTAGGGGCAGAGACGGCTCTGGGACACCTCCCAGACATCCATCTTGAGGCCTGGGGTGCTGCTCCCTGAAGCAGGGCCCACGGGCTGCGGGCAGAGCTCACGCCTGGTGTATCACTTTGTCAGCTGATACTTGATGTACTGCCTGGGGCTGTGGAGAGACTGACCCTCGGCACTACCCCAGCCTTCCAGGAGCTGCCGGCCTGCCTGGGGCAGCTGGGCCCTTGACCACAGTTCTTTCCTCCTAGTGATTCTTAGTTCCAGTCCTGGAACCCCAGCCCACTTCTTTGCAGGGCCTACTTAGGGCTCACCCGGTCCTCGAAGACTTCCCAGGGCCCCCACCCACAGACCGACCCTTCTCTCACCCGGAGCACCTGCCATCACAGGTCTCCTTGGGTTTTGCCGAGTATCTTTTGTAAGTTTTTCTCAAGTGTGAGCCTTGCGTTCGTCTGCAGCTCCCTGAGGGCAGGGACCAGGGCAGTGAGTGGCCTCCATGGAGAGGCCTGTGAAGTGTTGGCTGAATTAAAGAGTAAAGAATCTTAAGTCTTTTCAAGCAGGTGGTCACTTGAAAGAAAGAATAAACAAACAAACTTGGGTAGTAATGGCTCTGCCGAATACAGTTGGCTAATCCCAGAAGAAAAGTTATGACCAACCTAGATAGCATATTGAAAAGCATAGACATTACTTTGCCAACAAAGGTCCATCTAGTCAAGGCTGTGGTTTTTCCAGTGGTCATGTATGGACGTGAGAGTTGGACTGTGAAGAAAGCTGAGCGCCGAAGAATTGATGCTATGAACTGTGGTGTTGGAGAAGACTCTTGAGAGTCCCTTGGACTGCAGGGAGATCCAACCAGTCCATTCTGAAGGAGATCAGCCCTGGGATTTCTTTGGAAGGAATGATGCTAAAGCTGAAAGTCCAGTACTTTGGCCACCTCATGCGAAGAGTTGACTCATTGGAAAAGACTCTGATGCTGGGAGGGATTGGGGGCAGGAGGAAAAGGGGACGACAGAGGATGAGATGGCTGGATGGCATCACTGACTCAATGGACGTGAGTCTGAGTGAACTCCGGGAGTTGGTGATGGACAGGGAGGCCTGGCATGCTGTGATTCATGGGGTCGCAAAGAGTCGGACACGACTGAGTGACTGAACTGAACTGAACTGAACTGAATCCCAGAACCAGAGGAATTCCGTGTTGTTCACATGACCACTTCTCAGCTCTGGCACTTGGGGCAGGCCTTGGTTTCTAAGCTCAGATCGTCTGTCTACCTGCCCCTCCTGGAGAGCGTGGGGGCCACACTGGGACCCATTTCTTTGTGGTCCCAGTCACACTGGCCAAACAGAACCTGTGTCTACTGGAGGTGGGGGCCGAGCACTGTAGGGCTCAGGACTCAGGGACCCACGTTAGCATCCTAGACAGTGCAGGGACCCCTCCACCTCACTCCCCTTGCTTGGGTGTATGGGCACGTTCCAGTCTTCTGGGTGGAACCGCTCTGGTGCTTGGTCTCTCATTCGTGTCTGACTCTTTGCAACCCCGTGGACTGTAGCCCACCAGGCTCATCTGTCCATGGGATTCTTCAGGCAAGTATACTGGGGTGGATTGCCATGCCCTCCTCCAGGGGATCTTCCCAACCCCGGGATCAAACCCAGGTCTCCCACATGGCAGGCAGATTCTTTACTAGCTGAACTATGAGGGCCAGCCCTGGGGGAGGCTCTCTCCTCAACTCAGTCCTGTCTTTTTGAAGATTCGCCTCAGAAAAGCCCTCCCTTCCCTGCTTATCCTTCCACCGTGGCAGGCCTCACCAGCCGACCTACTAATGTATTTTACCAGTTTCTGTGTTTTATGGCCCCTCCCCCACTAGTTTGTGGACAGCTGTTTCCTCCTCTTCAGGGCTTAGAAAAGAGCCTGATGAGTAGTCCAGGCCTCCCTTTGTGGGCTCTTAGTAATGTCTGAAGACCAGATGTATGTCAGTTGACACCTTGGACTTGGTGATCCCTAGAGACACTTCCGGCCTGAAAGGTGACCTCTAGATGCATGAATACACACATGGCTAAAAATAAGGCAACCCCAGATATAACATGAGTTCCCACTTCCTCAAAGAGGAGATCCAAAATAATTCTGTTCCAAACGGCTTGGGTCAACTCTTCAGGTCAGATGTCCATTTAGAGTGACAGGAGTGTAGTTAAGCTTCCTTGTACTATTTCATGGAGTGTAATTTCAAATTCTGGTTATATTTGCTCCCCACTCACATTTCCCAGAGTGCTTTTCCCACTCTCCCCTTCACCTCTGCGGACATCGTGTCCTTGTCCTGGACACCAGCCCCTGGGGATCGTCAGTGCCGGGCGTGTGGGCGCCCCTTGCTGCATGTAGGGACGTTTCCTCCGGAGAGTGTGCCCCTGGACTGCTGTGTGCCAACCTGTACACAGCTTCTTACCGCATGCCCTTTCAAAGGCTGTTTACCGTTGGAACGGTGAGGTCCCACCCCGGGAATAATTACTAGTCTGCTGGCTTTGGGCTTTTTTCTTTTCACTGACTCCATCCAGGTGACCTCTAGAAGCGTGCCATGCTGGACTGACCGAGGCAGACGTTCTCCTCCCGGCGGTGTCTAGTGTGAGAAGTGAGACTGCCTGCAACACAGGGACTTGCGTGACACAGAGACACTCCCAAGGGGTGCATATAGGACCTTAGAGCTCATGAGGGCAGAAAGGCAAAGCCTTCTCTCGGGAGTATAGAGATCCACTCCTCCCTGACGGAATGGGGGGACCTGGGCAAGGCCTGGCGGCAGGCCGACTCCTCACTTAGACTGGTGAGGCCAGCAGGCATCTGTGTCCAAAATAGGTCTTACAGCCCGGAGACCTTGTAGTGGCCATGTGGCTGGGCTGCACTTCAGGGCCTAGAACCTTTTTCCTGGATTGGGCTGGTGTGTCTTGATCTGAGATAACCAATTAAAATAGAGTCAACTGCAAGGCTGTCCATTTTGCGTCAGCTCACCGTGGTGGTATAGTGGGGCACAGAGCTGCCTTCCATTTCGTGTCAGCTCAACAAAGGCAGAGGCAAGGACTTCGTCTTTTCAGGGTTCCACTCTGATTGCCTAAGCGTTGGTTCTTCAGACTCATCGCGTTTCTAAAATTAGTCCGCCTTCTGGTTACCGAGCCCTGCCTATCCAGCAGGTGTGGCTGTCCTGTTTATTCAGTCGTGGTTGCAGCTGCATCTGTTTTTGGCCCTGGCTCCTTGTTCCCTCCTGTCTGTACTTCTTCCTCTGTGCCAGCGGTAGAAGCAGAAACTGAGCTCCTGAGCCTGGTCCTGCCGGGGTGGGGGGTAGGGGGCTCAGGGGCAGGAGGAGCTCTCTCCAGCTTGTGTCTTGGGCAAGCCCCGTCTCAGTTTGCTCATGCATCTGTCTTTTGGGATTTTCTCACCCACCCCCTCTCCCAGGTGACCTCCTGCTGGCTCTCCAGGAGGGGTATCCAAGGCTGGAACTACCTGTAGCCCTCCAGGCTCCTCTGACTGTTGGGATTCTGCAGTCAGGAATACTGAGTGGGTTGCCATGCCCTCCTCCAGGGGATCTTCCCCACCCAGGATCAAATGCACATCTCTTACGTCTGCTGCGTTGGCAGGCGGGTGCTTGGCCTCACTGTGTACCATGTGGGATCTTAGTTCCCCGACCATGGATTGAACTCGTGTCACCTACATTGGGAGCGCAGTCTTAACCCCTGGGCCACCAGGGAAGTCCCTTGGCAGGCGAATTCTTTACCACCAGTGCCACCTGGAACTACCCTGTGTGGTCTTCGTGTCCCAGCTTCATGGTCTGGATCCCCCCGGTTTTACTAGAGCACTGGGAAGGGGCTTGGCACGGAACTGAGCGGTGTTACCAAATTCCTACAAAACTGAAGTAGAGACTCCAGCGCATGAGTGGGGCACAGCCCATCCGTGCGTGTGCCTCGAGGACAGGTGCCTTGAGATGGACTGAATGTGGGAGAAGGTACAGGCAGTGGGGTTGTCCTCCGGAAAAGCTATGTGCACCCGCCTGATCTGCTGTGGCCCAGGTGCCCGTACCTCTGTCCCGGGGGCTCAGACTGGTTTGCCTCAGCTCCAGCCAGCTTCCGCGTGACGGACACCGTGTGCTCGTTATTGTCGTCATCGTGACGGTTCCTAGAAGTCTTACAGCTTTTTTAGCCCAGATGATTCTTGGAGTCCTGTCGGCTGTTTGGTTTTCCTTCTGATGAAGAGCAACCAGCATATTCTCTTTTCTGTTTCATTGTATATTTCCTTTTCCACGCTCTGCTGAGGCTCCATAAATACAGCTGTTTGTATGTATGCAAAGCATTGTGTTTGTGGAACACAGTGCTGCCTGCTCTTCTCATCACGACCTCACTGACACAACCCTGTGGGTCTGGGGCGGCTGCTGCCATTTCACAGATGGGAAGACAGACTCTGAAGTATCGGGTGGCCAGACGCCTGGGCACTAGCAGGCGAGGCGTCTGCACTTTCAGGTTGACCTGTGCCATCAGGGCTCCAGCCTCCCCGGGGAAGGGCCCAGGCTGTGGTATTTGGGGCCATTGGCTTAGGCTGATGTATCAGCTCCATGGAGCTGTGATATTCATCCCAGAGGAGTGTGTGGGGCTGGTGAGAGGAGAGCAGCCAGATGGGAAAACCACATCTGCTTTCTGGTCCTTTCTGTGTCTTTAGCCTGTTTTGAAGTGTTTAGAATTCCCAAGGCATCAGATACACCCATGTTCAAGTATAAAGATGAAGAAATGGTTCGCAGCCACCAGTGATGCTGTCTGGGCTCCTGCCTCTATCAGGAAGGACAGTGGAAAAGGGGCAGAGTTCAGGATTTCCAGTCCCACCAGTGCTGAACTTGGTGGCCCGGGGCCTGCTCAGTAAGGCAGTGTGGGCTAGAGGAAGCCAAGGCCTCTGGAAGTCCTTGTGGGAGCTTTTTAGGGAGGGGCCTCTTGTTTACAAAGCCTCAGGCCCAGGGAGCACTGTTTATTGTTAATAGTACTTGTTTTCCTTCCTTGTTAAAATAATCAGCTGGAAATGTACCAATCAGAATCAGTAGATTCTGGCTGCTGTGGGTTGAGAATTGCTGTAAACCAGCTTCACTGTTTGCCTTCCATACTGAGGTTGGGTCTGGCTGCATTTACTCAGAAACCCAAAATAACTGGTGAAAACAAGTGAGCTTGTTTCTCACTGCAGGGTAGGGGAGGTGGTCAGTGCCGGGAGGGTGTCTCCATGGTCATCCGGGGCCCGGGCGCCTTCAGCTGCCCTCAGAACGGCTTCCATTCCCGAGGTCGTCTCATGGTCAGCGTGTCTACGGGGCTGTAGCCTTCAGCCTCCTGGCGGCGGGCAGGAGGAGGGCCCGAGGACATGGGGTCCATCTCCAGGTGAGGCGGCTCCCTTTCGGCACCTTCCAAGAATGTCTGTCGCCTGGGTGACTCAGTGGCCAGAACCGAGTCACATGGGCACCTGTTGTTAGACAGGCTGAGAGCATCTTCACACAGGTACTGCTGCCCTGGTCCTCCAGGGGCTCCCAGGTCTGAGCGCGGCAGGGCAGCCCCGGGCCCTGTGCCTCTGAGGCCGGCCTGAGACTCGATGGCTCCAGGCTGCTGTCTGGCCGCCCATCCCGGGCACAGCCTCCTTCCTGAGGCCTGTGACTCTGTCCTGCCACTGTCCCTGCCCTCCCCCTCAGCCTGCATTGACCCCACCTCCTCCCCCTGCCCGGCTCGCTTGGAGAGATGTCCCCTGACCCCCGGAACGGGTCTGGTCCGCCTGTACTTTCACGGCATACTTTCTTATCCACCACTGGTCTCGCTGTGTCCTTGGGGTTGGGGTTTGGGGTGTGTCTTTGACTCTGGTCTCCCCAACTCAGTTGTGAGCTTCTGGAAGGCAGGACCAAGCCTCTCACTCCCTGCCACCACCCAGCCTGTGCCCAGCACGAAGTAGGTGCTACACAGCAGTCAGCACCAACAGACCTCTGGTTATTCCCAAAAGAAGGACCATCCGTTCCAGGGGCTTCTGTTAAGTGGCCATCACACAGACTGTCCTCCAGCCCGCCCCTGGGGACTTGCGAGAACAGGAGGGTTACGTGGCGCTGCCCAGGGAGCCAGTGGCCATCCCTGGTAAGCAGCCCTCAGGCAGAGGGATGCCTCCAAGAGGGTGGGGGGTGTGGACGGTGGGTGTCAGGCCTCCAGGAAGGTCTGCATGCTCAAAGGGCCTGAGTGCTTCCGTCCTCTGGTGGACCCTGGGACCCCCCACCCTTCACAGAGCAGTGGGCGCCTCCTTAGTTCAGCAGACAGGAGCTGAAGACAAGGCGAAAGGCTGCCTTTCTGTTTTCCCGGCAAAGCCCCAAGCCCTTCTGGCAAGCTGCCTAGAACCTGCCTCCTGGGGACAGAAGAGCCCCCCTGGGGCCAGCTGGCATCATGGTGCTGTGGCTGCGGGAGCTGAGGGGTGAGCTCCTGGAGCAGCAGGCAGGCCGGCCCAGCTCTGGGAAACTCGGCCCTGCAGCTGCTGCCTCCAGGGCCCCAGGTGGATGCCAGGGTCCAGGCCCAGTACCCTTCCCTGGGCACTGCAGCCGTGGAGTGCCAGGGCAAATGCTGGGAAAGAGAGCTGACCCTTCAGGAGGACTGCTGGGCTGTCTTCCTTTCCAGAAGGTGTCTCAGGGGCCCCCAGGTCGGCCTCCACTTGCCGGGCCTCGGTGACCTCTGCAGGCCGGGCTCTCAGGCTGGACTGGGTCACCGGTCCCCGAGATCCTGGGGGACCAGAGGCTGCTGTGGCAGAGGCGGCAGTGCCTGTGTTGTTTTCCTTCCTGTTGGATGTTGTTCATAATAATCAACCCCGATAACCGGGGCCATTTATTCAGTGTTCTCGTGAGCGAGGCCGCAAGCTACTGCTCTGGGCAGTTCGCACACGCACTTTATTATAAAACTTGCTCCAGCCCTGAGTGGTAGATGTGATTACAGATGAGGAAACAGGCTCAGTGAGGTCACACAGTTGCAGAGTGGGAGAGCTGGGTCTGAACTAGTCTGGCGCGTGTGGCCGCAGGCACATCCCTGGAGTGACAGCAGCCCGCTTGGAGGCCCCCTGGGACAGTGCCCTCTCGGTCCCTCTGGCTGTGGAGCCCTGACCTGCTCTGCCTGCAGGTACCTACCCCCTTACCAGCTTGGGGCTCCTCTCGTCCAGCAGCTCTTGAAGAGTGACTTGCAGTCGCCTGGAGGCTTCCTGAGATCTTCCAGGGGCTGAAGGTCAGAACTGTGTTTATAAGGACACTCGGAGGTTATTAGTTATTCTGCCTGTTTCCATCATGTTGGCATTCGAAGGGGTGGTGCGGCAGCCGTGGGACTTAGCTCAAGGTGTGGTACCCGCTGCACCAGTGATTGTTGTGGCTTTGTTCCTGCAGGCTTCACTGAAGAAAAAGCAGTAAAAATGACTGAGTGTATTAGCTGGACCCTTGGGTGCACGTTGTTAATGTTTTGTGTGGTGAAATGAGAGGAGGCGCGTGCAGCATGCTGGGTCCCTCAGGAAGCACGGTGCAGCTGTTGGAGCTGTGAGCCCAGCTACTTAGCTGGTGTTTTCATGGAGCTCCATGTTTACTTAAAATAACAGCTGACACACAGACTATAGTTATTCGGACTTGGGGATTCAGCCGACAAAGTGAGCCTTCAAGGAAAATAACTGACCTTTTGTTTTTGTATTTGTTGCCAGTGATAAAATTTGAGCTTTCAAGTGAAAATGTTAAAATCTTGGAAGACATTTTGCTGCTGTGAGCTTGACAACATCCCAGTAGTAAAGACTTTTCTGATGGGATTGGTGGTGATACTAACAATGTGATTTTTTTTTTTTTTTTTTTTTTTTTGAGAGGGGCATATCATATAATGAGATGCCTTGACATTGCCAGATCTGCATAATAATCAGGCTCATAAATGTGGGCCAGAATTTTCCAAATGACCCAGGCATGCTGTTATAAAACCAGCCATGTGTAAAAGAGCCATTCCAAATACCAGGTAGCCCAGTCATTTTTTTCAGTGTAATAGGGAAAATTGTGTTGTGAAAGATTCGTATTCCATATATAACTGTCAAGTTTGGGTGTGGTGTTGAAGAATGTCCACAATAAGCTGAAAAGACTATTCAGTCCCTCTCTCCCTTCCAGCTGCTTACTGTAGGAGGCTGGCTTTTCTCATACTTCATCCAAAACATCACAACAGATTGGATGGAGAAGCAGATACAGGCATCCAGCTGTCCTCTCTTAAGCCAGACTTTTTTATTTTATAGAAGTATAGTTAATTTATAACACTGTGTCAGTTTCTGCTGTACAGCAGTGATTCAGTTACACATACATATTCATTATTTTTCATATTCTTCCCTGGTTCATCACAGGCTACTGAGTACAGTTCCTGTGCAGTCCAGTAGGCCCTCGTTGTTTATCCTTCTGTAGCGTCTGCATCTGCTGATCCCGAACTCTCAGTCCTCCCTGCCCCTCCCCCCGCCCCACTGGGCACCCACAAGTCTGTTCTATCTGTAAGTCCGCTTGTGTTTCACAGGTAAGTTCCTTTGTATCATGTTTTAGATTCCCCGGTGGCTCAGCAGGTAAAGAATCCACCTGCAGTGCGGGGGACCTGGGTTCGATCCCTGGGTTGGGAAGATCCCCTGGAGAAGAGAAAGGCAACCCACTCCAGTATTCCGGCCTGGAGAACTCCATGGACTGCATAGCCCATAGGGTCACAAAGAGTCGGACACGACTGAGCGAGTTTCACTTAGATTCCACATATAAGTGATACCATATGATGTTTATCTTTCTCACTTCCTTCATTTAGGGTGATCATCTCAGTCCGTCCATGTTGCTGCAAATTGCATCACTTCATTCTTTTTTTATGGCCGAGTAGTATTCCATTGTGCATATGCACCACGTCTTGTCCATCCGTCTGTCGATGGACATTTAGGCTTTTTCCACGTCTTGACTGTTGTGAATAATGCTGCTGTGAACGTGGGGGAGCATGCATCTTTTTGAATTAGAGTTTTGTCCAGATATATGCCTAGGAGTTGGATTGCTGGATCATTTAGCAACTTTATTTTTCACTTTTTGAGGAGCCTGCATACTGTTCCGCAGTGGCTGCTCCAATCTACATTCCCACTAGCAGTGTAGGAGGGTTCCCTTTTCTTCACATCCTCTCCAGTATTTGTTATTTGTAGACTTTTTAATGATGTTAAGCCAGACTTGTAAAGGGTTTGTGGAAATGTAAAACGATGCTAGTCTTCTTATTAAATCTTGTTTTGGAAAGTAGTTACTTAAAATTTTTGTTAACATGCAATGAGTTAATTTTTTTAATGAACAAATACTTCTAACAGTTCCTTATTTTTGGTTTCTAGTAAGGTAAGTATTGATAGGTATAACCTACAAAAACAAAGTCATTTTGGTGTCCTTAATAATTGAGGGTTAAAGGGTCCTGAGACCAAAAACCTTGAGAACGGCTGCTGTAGCCGGCCCTGGCGGAGCTGATGTCAGAACGTCCTCCGTCTGGCCGCCGCCATCCTCCTGCTTGTCTCTGTCTCGCCCCACGCCCTTCCTCGTCCTCCAGGAACCTGCGTGTGTGTGCTGACGGGGCTCAGCCCCACGCTGCCCTCCCAGCCTTCCTCCAGAAGACGGTATTGGTGTTCCCTCAGCAGGTCCTGTGTGGGGTAGGGACCCCGGAGGCAGGGTAGGCACCCTCCCCATACACAGGGTGCGTGTCCTGACGGCTCAGACTACCAAATGGAGTTTCTACCACGGGATGGAGCCAGGGAGGAGCACATCCTGCTGGCTCAGGCCCAGGCCCTCCCGGCTTCCTCTGGGAGACCCCGGGCTGCCTCTGGCTGCTGCCAGTTGTCCGGGCCCTGGCCCTGGCTCAACAGCCGCGTGCTCTGCAGTGAACCAGGAGGAGCTGGGAGCAGAGCAGGATGCCAGGGCTGCCTCCCGGGGCCAGAAGTCTTGTGCTTTTAACTCCACGCAGGGGCGTGGGGAGACCGGGCTCTGCAGAAAGTGCCTGGCCCTGTGTCCCACCCCAGAGGCCCCCAGCACCTGCTGTTCTGGGGAAGGCGAGATGAGACTGTAGCAGGAAATGGGTCCAAAGACAGGCAGACATGGAGATGGGCTTCACCCCACTTTGTGTGTGCGTGTGCTTAGTCGTGTCCAACTCTTTTGGACCGCATGTGCTGTAGCCTGCCAAGCTCTTCTGTCTATGGGATTTCCCAGACAAGAATACTGGAGCAGGCTACCATATCCTTCTCCAGGGGATCTTCTTAACTCATGGGTAAACCTGAGTCCCCAGCATCACAGGCAGATTCTTTACTCGCTGAGCCACTGGGGAATCTCACTTTAGGGTGACTGAAATATTCTGTGCTAGGCTGTGTTGGTCATAGGTACAGAGGGGCCTGCCTCCCAGGCTCTTTCATGGCTTCGAAAGGCAGCTGCAGGGTGGATGTGGAGGGGAGAGGAGACAGGAGCGGCAGGGCCTGGGGGGAACCGGTGCCCCGTGGCAGCGCCTGCCCCAGGTTCGGTGTTGGGCGACTCCGGGGGCGGTGTCTTCCCTCTTACTGATGCAGGAGACCAACAAAACCAAGTGTCATCTTAACATTACAAATCAGTGATTAACGGTACTCAAAGTGTGCGCTGTAAGTCAGCATCATCCTTCACAGAAGGTATAAAATGTCTATATTTTTTGACCTAATAATCTCACTTCTGGTGTGCTTAGGCCAAGGAAATAATCCAAGAAAGGGAAAGAGCGCTAGTCAAAGGTGTTGCATTGTTTCATGACAGTAACAAGGAGCCTTCTAAATGATTTAATAGGGATTGGTCAAGTAAACAGGGATGGGCCCCTTTTTGGAAATACTAAACTCTATGATCATGGAGTCTTAGAGGATAGAGGAAATATATGTGACACAGTGTTAAAAGGATTTAACTTTGTCACAGCAGAAACTATGTAAAAACCTGGCTGCCTGTGCAGACTGGCAGGGACATGCCAAGACTGGCTGCATTAGGATGATAAGCTTGGGCAGTTGTGTTTTCCTTCAGTTTAATTAGTTTATTGACGTATAATAATCTGCATACCATATGATTTCCCCATTTAAAGTGTGCAATTCAGGGACTTCCCTGGCGGTCCAGTGGTTAAAACTCTGTGTTCCAAGTACAAGGGGGAACAGGTTCAATCCCTGGTCAGAGAATTAAGATCATGCCTCAGCTGAGAAATTTTAAAGTGTGCAATTCAGTGGTTTTTAGTTTAGTCACAGAATCATGCAACCATCATTCCAGTTTTACAACATCTACAGCGTCCCAAAAGGAATTCTATACTGGCCATAGGCCAACCCCCCAAACCCCTGGAAACCACTAATCTGGTTTCCGCCTCTGTGGATTATCTGGATTTACCTCATATACGGAATCATACAATACATGGTCCTTTGTGTCTGGCTTCTGTCACTGAGCATCACATTTTCAAGGGTCATCTAGGTTATAGCTGTGTCCATACTTAATCCCTTTTCATGGCTGAATAATATTCCACTGTATAGATACGGCCAGTCTGTTTATCCACTCATCAGGTGATGGACACTTGAGTTATTTACACTTTTTGGCTATTATGAGTAATTCTGCTATGAACATTCTTGCACAGGTTTTTGTGTGGACATGAGTTTTCAGTTCTTTGGGGTATATACCTAGGAGCGGAACTGCTGGGTAATTCTTGAAGAACTGCCAGACTGTTTTCCAGAGCAGCTACACCAGCAGTGGGGCGGGGAGAGGTTCCAGCTTCTCTGCGTGATACTCACTGTTGTCCTGTTCATCTTAGCTGTCCCAGTAGGTAGGAAACGGTACCTTGTAGTTTTGATTTGCAGTCACCTGTTGACTCAGAATGTTCAGGTTCTTTTCATGTGCTTGTTGAGCATTTGTTTATCTTTGGAGAAATGTCTGTTCCCATCCTTTGGCCCATTTAAAAAAACTGAGTCATCTTTTCTGTTAATGAGTTAGAAAAGTTCTTTATGTATTCTAAATGGTGCAGATCCCTAAGATATTTGATTTGAAAGAATTATCCTACATTGTGTGGGCTGTCTTCCCACTTTCTTGATAGTGTCCTTAGAAGTACAAGTCTTATATTTTGATGAAATTGATTTTATCTTTTTTCACTCTTGTTGCTTGGACTCAGTCCTTCTGGCCCTGCCACTGGTTTGTTACATTTAATATTTAAACTGACTGACTCCAGGCTCGTCCTTCAGGAGGATTGTTCAGTTCAGTTCAGTTCAGTCGCTCAGTCATATCCGAATCTGCAACCCCATGAATCACAGCACACCAGGCCTCCTTGTCCATCACCATCTCCCAGAGTTCACTCAAACTCAAATCCATCGAGTCGGTGATGCCATCCAGCCATCTCATCCTCTGTCGTCCCCTCCTCCTGCCCCCAATCCCTCACAACATCAGAGTCTTTTCCAGTGAGTCAACTCTTCGCATGAGGTGGCCAAAGTACTGGACTTTCAGCTTTAGCATCATTCCTTCCAAAGAAATCCCAGGGCTGATCTCCTTCAGAATGGACTGGTTGGATCTCTTGCAGTCCAAGGGACTCTCAAGAGTATTCTCCAGCACCACAGTTCATAGCATCAGTTCTTCGGAGCTCAGCCTTCTTCACAGTCCAACTCTCACATCCATACATGACCACTGGAAAAACCATAGCCTTGACTAGACGGACCTTTATTGGCAAAGTAATGTCTCTGCTTTTGAATATGCTATCTAGGTTGGTCATAACTGTCCTTCCAAGGAGTAAGCGTCTTTTGATTTCATGGCTGCAGTCACCATCTGCAGTGATTTTGGAGCCCCCAAAAATAAAGTCTGACACTGTTTCCCCATCTATTTCCCATGAAGTGATGGGACTGGATGCCATGATCTTCGTTTTCTGAATGTTGAGCTTTAAGCCAACTTTTTCACTCTCCACTTTCACTTTCATCAAGAGGCTTTTTAATTCCTCTTCACTTCCTGCCATAAGGGTGGTGTCATCTGCATATCTGAGGTTATTGATATTTCTCCCAGCAGTCTTGATTCCAGCTTGTGCTTCTTCCAGCCCAGCAATTCTCATGATGTACTCTGCATATAAGTTAAATAAGCAGGGTGACAATATACAGCCTTGATGTACTCCTTTTCCTATTTGGAACCAGTCTGTTGTTCCATGTCCAGTTCTAACTGTTGCTTCCTGACCTGCATATAGGTTTCTCAAGAGGCAGGTCAGGTGGTCTGGTATTCCCATCTCTTTCAGAATTTTCCACAGTTTATTGTGATCCACACAGTCAAAGGCTTTGGCATAGTCAATAATGCAGAAATAGGTGTTTTTCTGGAACTCTATTGCTTTTTTGATGATCCAGAGGATGTTGGAAATTTGATTTCTGGTTCCACTGCCTTTTCTAAAACCAGCTTGAACATCTGGAAGTTCACGGTTCACAGACTGTTGAAGCCTGGCTTGGAGAATTTTGAGCATTACTTTACTAGCATGTGAGATGAGTGCAATTGTGTGGTAGTTTGAGCATTCTTTGGCATTGCCTTTCTTTGGGATTGGAATGAAAACTGACCTTTTCCAGTCCTGTGGCCACTGCTGAGTTTTCCAAATGTGCTGGCATATTGAGTGCAGCACTTTCACAGCATCATCTTTCAGGCTTTGAAATAGCTCAACTGGAATTCCATCACCTCCACTAGGTTTGTTCGTAGTGACGCTTTCTAAGGCCCACTTGACTTCACATTCCAGAATGTCTGGCTCTAGGTGAGTGATCACACCATCGTGATTATCTTGGTCGTGAAGATCTTTTTTGTACAGTTCTGTGTATTCTTGCCAGCTCTTCTTAATATCTTCTGCTTCTGTTAGGTCCATACCATTTCTGTCCTTTATCGAGCCCATCTTTGCATGAAAGGTTCCCTTGGTATCTCTAATTTTCTTGAAGAGATCTCTAGTCTTTCCCATTCTGTTGTTTTCCTCTATTTCTTTGCAAATAGATCGCTGAGGAAGGCTTTCTTATCTCTTCTTGGTATTCTTTGGAACTCTGCATTCAGATGCTTGTATCTTTCCTTTTCTCCTCTGCTTTTCGCTTCTCTTCTTTTCACAGCTATTTGTAAGGCCTCCTCAGAGGCCTTTTTTGCATTTCTTTTCCATGGGGATGGTCTTGATCCCTGTCTCCTGTATAATGTCACGAACCTCCGTCCATAGTTCATCAGGTACTCTATCAGATCTAGTCCCTTAAATCTATTTCTCACTTCCACTGTATAATCATAAGGGATTTGATATAGGTCATACCTGAATGATCTAGTGGTTTTCCCTACTTTCTTCAATTTAAGTCTGAATTTGGCAATAAGGAGCTCATGAGCTGAGCCACCAGCTCCCAGTCTTGTTTTTGCTGACTGTATAGAGCATCTCCATCTTTGGCTGCAAAGAATATAATCAGTCTGATTTTGGTGTTGACCATCTGCTGATGTCCATGTGTAGAGTCTTCTCTTGTGTTGTTGGAAGACGGGTGTTTGCTATGACCAGTGCATTTTCTTGGCAAAACTCTATTAGTCTTTGCTCTGCTTCATTCCGTATTCCAAGGCCAAATTTGTCTGTTACTCCAGGTGTTTCTTGACTTCCTACTTTTGCATTCCAGTCCCCTATAATGAAAAGGACATCTTTTTTGGGTGTTAGTTCTAGAAGGTCTTGTAGGTCTTCATAGAACTGTTCAGCTTCTTCAGGTTACTGGTTGGGGCATAGACTTGGATTACTGTGATATTGAATGGTTTGCCTTGGAAACGAACAGAGATGATGCTGTCGTTTTGAGACTGCATCCAAGTACTCCATTTCGGACTCTTTTGTTGACCATGATGGCTACTCCATTTCTTCTGAGGGATTCCTGCCTGCAGTAGTAGATATAATAGTCATCTGAGTTAAATTCACCCATTCCAGTCCACTTTAGTTCACTGATTCCTAGAATGTCGACGTTCACTCTTGCCATCTCTTGTTTGACCACTTCCAATTTGCCTTGATTCATGGACCTGACATTCCAGGTTCCTATGCAATATTGCTCTTTTCAGCATTGGACCTTGCTTCTATCACCAGTCACATCCACAACTGGGTATTGTTTTTACTCTGGCTCCATCCCTTCATTTTTTCTGGAGTTATTTCTCCACTGATCTCCAGTAGCGTATTGGGCACCTACCAACCTGGGGAGTTCCTCTTTCAGTATCCTATCATTTTGCCTTTTCATACTGTTCATGGGGTTCTCAAGGCAAGAATACTAAGTGGTTTGCCATTCCCTTCTCCAGTGGACCACATTCTGTCAGATCTCTCCACCATGACCTGCCCATCTTGGGTGGCCCCACAGGGCATGGCTTAGTTTCATTGAGTTAGACAAGGCTGTGGTCCTAGTGTGATTAGATTGACTAGTTTTCTGTGATTATGGTTTCAGTGTGTCTGTCCTCTGATGCCCTCTTGCAACATCTACCATCTTACTTGGGTTTCTCTTACCTTGGATGTGGGCTATCTCTTCACGGCTGCTCCAGGAAGCGCAGCCACTGCTCCTTAGCTTGGACGAGGGGTATCTCCTCACCGCCGCCCCTCCTGACCTTGAACGTGGAGTAGCTCCTCTAGGCCCTCCTGCGCCCGCACAGCCACCGCTCCTTGGACGTGGAGTTGCTACTCTCGGCCGCCGCCCCAGGCCTCGGGCCGGGGGTAGCTCCTCCCAGCCGCTGCCCCTGACCTCGGACGTGGGGTAGCTCCTCTCGGCCGTTCCTGCGCTGTCACAGCCTAGCACTCTTGGCCGCCGCCCCTCCGGCATGGGGTCTTCCCGGCTTCTGTCCTGGCCTCGGACATAGGGTAGCTCCTCTTGGCCACACTTGTGCGCCATCGCAGCCGCCCGCGCTACAGGATTGTTGGGGACCCCCTATTCCTGTAGCTCTTTTTCCTAGTTCACATTATTTCAGTTAAAAACAAATAATTCTCACTTTAAAATGCTACTAATTTAGGGGCTTTCATGCTGTTGAAGAGAGTTGAAGGAAGTGTCTTACTAAAGGAGACAGAATGCAACTCTGTGGGGAGACGCCCTCAGTTTTGATTGCTTCCTGCAGGGCATGTGGACGTGTGGGGGCTTCTCTGGGCTGGTGGGGAGAGGATGGAGGACCGGCCGTGGTCCTGGGGGACAGCAGCTGTGGGGAGGGGAGGGGGAGCTTGGGCGTGGGTAGGGACACAGGATGGCACCGTGGCTGCATGGGGCCAGGTGCCCAGGGCCAGCTTTGCCCTGGTGCTGAGGGCACTGCCTGTGGGTCTCCCCCTAAAACAGCTCCCAGAACCCTGCGTGTTCGCCCAGGCCAGCGGTGGAAGGAGCCTCACCTGCCTGTCTCTTCTGAGTACCTGGGATCAGAGGTAAAGCGTCTCCCGACCCTCCACAGGCAGGCCCTGGTGCGAAGGTCAGCCTGGTGCCCCCTCAGGGGGAGGGGCGGAGAGGACCCAGTCGGACTGCCCTTGAGACACCCTAGATGAGGTTCCCGAGCTGCTGGGTTCCACCCCCTTCACCAGGCCACCCCCCTGCCCTCGGCTCCCACACAGAAGTGTGGGTGACCCCTGAGGCTGGAGTTTCTGGAGGTTGCAGGATGGTGGCTCTGGGTTGGGTTACCTTGGCAGTGGTGGGGCATCTCCAGGGCCTGGGGGCAGCCGAGGCTGTGCTCCCAAAGGTTTGGCCCTGGCGCATACCAAGCGATGACACCTGTGTGGGGAGACAAGCGAAGGTGACCTGAGGCCAAGAGCAAGGGACGCCCGTGGGAGGAGCCACGGAAGGCCCTGTCGGGGGTGGGGGGTGGGGGGGGGGGTTAGCTGGGAGCACAGCCTGCACCCTGGTTTCACCTCCAGGCCCAGGAGAAGCAGCGAAGATGTCGAATGATCCACCCCCTCCTTATCCTGGGGGTCCCACAGCCCCGCTTCTGGAGGAGAAAAGTGGCGCTCCGCCCACGCCAGGTAGGGTCCCACGCCCTTCACAGCTGCTGGGAGCTGCACCTGGAGTCGCGCCCCTCCAACAACTAAGCCTCTGCGCTTCCTCCCCCGCCCCCCGCCCCATCCAGGCCGCACTTCCCCAGCTGTGATGCAGCCCCCACCGGGCATGTCGCTGCCCCCTGCAGACATTGGCCCCCCACCCTATGAGCCGCCTGGTCACCCGATGCCCCAGCCCGGCTTCATCCCCCCACACGTGAACGCGGACGGCACCTACATGCCTTCAGGTAAGACGGAAAGGAACCCGCCCAGCCCAGCACTCTGCGTAGGCAGCTGGGCCAGCCTCTGCTGCCACCCGGCAGTCTGTGTGGGTGTTTAACGTAAGGGCAGAGGGCCGACCGTGCAGGTGGACAGCAGACACGGGAAGGTGCCCAAGAGTACGGTACAGGGAGCTTCTGTGTGCTCTGGGACAGAGACCAGGAAAGGCTGGGAGAAGGACAATGGTTGCCTGGGCCCCAAGCCTGTGTCCTGGGGTGCTGGAGGCTCGGGGATTTATGCTCACCTTTCCCGTGGGGCCAGCGCCCCAGCCCACCAGTGACCCGCCTTTGCTCCGTCTTCTGTTTCCAGGTTTCTACCCTCCTCCGGGTCCCCATCCACCCATGGGCTACTACCCACCGGGGCCCTACCCGCCAGGGCCCTACGCTGGCCCTGGGGGCCACACGGCCACGGTCCTGGTCCCCTCAGGGGCTGCCACCACCGTGACCGTGCTGCAGGGAGAGATCTTCGAGGGTGCGCCCGTGCAGACCGTGTGCCCTCACTGCCAGCAGGCCATCACCACCAAGATCTCCTATGAGATCGGCCTGATGAACTTCGTGCTGGGCTTCTTCTGCTGCTTCATGGGGTAGGTGGTGCAGGCACCCGCGGGGTGGCGCCATGCCCACGTCTGCTGCCCTGCAGGGGCCGGACTCTCGGCCCCTGATCTTCAGGCCCCCGTCTCTCCTGATGCAGGTGTGACCTGGGCTGCTGCCTGATCCCCTGCCTCATCAACGACTTCAAGGATGTGACGCACACGTGCCCCAGCTGCAAGGCCTACATCTACACGTACAAGCGCCTGTGCTGACGGGCTGGGCCTGGACTCCCCGCTGTCCGTCTGGCCCCCCGTGCTTCGCCCCCCGCACTCAGTGGCTCACCTCCCTGCTCCCACTGGGGGTTGGAAGCCGTTCCACTAGTCCGTCCCCTGGCAGTCTTGTCCTCTTCGCCTTGCCCTTCCCTGAGCATCTGACTCTGGTGGCAAAAATTCTGTTGGATTTCAGGCCAAGGGCCAGCGAGTGGTGGGGGATGGCGCTGAGCTTGCGTGCTGCTGCCGTGCTAGGCATTTGTGATCAAGAAGACAAGAGGGAGTGGTCTCCTCACGTGGTCCTCCCTGCTGGGGTCTCTTCTCCATTTCTGTACCAGGTACAGGTTTGGTCCAGAGTCTCCCTGGGACCAAAAGCAGCCAGAGCCGTGGCTGGTTCCCCAGACCGGGGCCTGCAGTGGGGCCGAGCCCATAGCCACTGTCATTTCTGATCTGCTGGGCTGAGAGTGGCGGATGGACCCAGGCAGGCCTGAGTTTGTGGATGCTAGAGGCAGGCACGATGGTCAGAAGCAATGACTCTGGCCCTCGGAACTCAGGAATTCTTAACTGTGCCCAGGAATTACCTGGGGTAAATGGAGGTCAGCACACCTGCAGGCTACGGAGTGAGGGACTGGACCCTAGCTTGCCAAGAAGCGATTCTCCATGGCCCCTGCCCAGCTCCCTTTCAGCCACACCCCGTGAATCCCAGCCTTTGCTGGGGCCAGAAGGAATGCCCAGGAGCCAGGCCATCTGGCTATAGCGTGCCCTTGCAGTGTGTGGGCACAGCCTCTGCCTGGAGTGTCCCAGGTGGGACCAGAGATGACAGAGCGGGGCTTCCTTGTGGGCACTCTGGGCTGTGCGGTGCACTCTCCACGGGCCCTCCTCCCGGTGCCCACAGGGCCCTGCAGCCTGGCTGGTTCGCCGTCACTGCTCTTGCTCCATCAGCAGGCGCTGCAGCAGGAGCAGCCGTGGCGCTGGACTGGGACAGGCTTGGGACAAGGAAGGAGCAGCCACAAGTGGCAGAGGTGTCCCGGTGGCCACCAGCCCTGCCCTGGGCCTGAGCACACTGTTTCCTGAAGGGTTTGTCTGTGAACTTGCTCCCGTGGACCGCTGTATCCTGCCGCCCCCTCCTGGTCTTGCACAGCCACTGCATGGCCTCCTGTCACTGTGAACCGTGGCCAGTCTCAGTTGATAGTTCCTCATTAAATTGGCCCTTTCACTCCCCCACCCGAGGCCTCTGCTCTCTTGCCTGGCTTCCTTCTTGTGTGAGGGAAAGAGGGTGGGGGGCCTGCAGGTAGTTGGAAGGCAGGGGGTCAAGACCTCAGGGTCTCAGTGCTTCTGCTGAACCCACTACCCAGGGACAATGCTGGTGTCTCAGTCCCTGGTTAAACCCACCAGAGCCCAGCCATGACTGCGCCATCAGGCTTCCTTACTGATAATGTCACCTGTCTTCACACCATGCGCTTGCCCATGGGGTCTGCAACCCGGAGACCCTTGCCAGCCAGAACTCGGGGTCATCAACCCTGGGGGGAGGTGCCCTCGCTGCCTTGAGCAGGACAGAGCCACCGGGGATGAGGCGTCAGGTCTGCAGGCTGCTGGGGCAGGCAGGCAGCTGGGCCCCCACCCCTCATCTGACTTGTGAAGGTGGGTGGGCTTGGTCAGTTCCTGGAAAGTGTCCCCACCATTTAATTCTTTTTTGAGTAACACTTTCACAGATTCTCAATATATAGAACAGGTAATAAACTCCTATTAAAATAAATATTTAAGTTCATTTCTATTTTAGACAATTGTTATATAATACAAGTATATGCTCTTTTATCTTAGGTATTAAAAAAAAAGGAAAACTAAAGCACTCTTAAGAACTAGAAAACCGAGGGACCACATGGATGTCCACGTCCCTGAGAGGTGGCTCACTGACTGCCCTGAGAGGCTGGTGCTGGGTAGGGACTGGCAGTGTTGGGAGAGCGAGGGGCTGCCGGGCACCGACAGGGATGGCGTCACACCAGAAAGGAGGGAGGAGACTAGCAGAATCCACTTTATTGAGTGCAGAAGCATTTTCACAGGTCAGAGGAGACAGCCCACGGCCAAACTGACCCCAACTCGGGTGTCTGCTTGACAGGCGTGAGGACTGGCTGCCCAGGACGGAGCTCCAGGACCTCTGAGGCGAGGCGAAAGCCCAACTTCTGGCTGCTAACCCCAGGAGAAGTCCAGAAAAAGAGCAGCCCATCTGGGGAGGCCCCCACCCTCCCACAGCTCTGGGGCCTGAACTTGCTGGCGATCTACTCCCAGCACAGGAAAGACACCCACCTAGGTGCAGACACAACAAGGAAAAGGGGAGCGAGCGAGCCTTGGGGTCAGAGGTGCGGGGGCCCTGGCAGCAGCGCTGGTCCCAGAGGCCTAGGCCAGCCTGTGGACTGCTCCTGCTGCCAGGGCCGGGGGGCTCGGGGGGCGGGCCTGCACCCAGCTCAGCGTTTGGCCCGCAGGCAGGATGCTGACAAGCAAAGGCTTCAGTCTCTGGCTTTTATTGGTTGCTTGTTTTCTCAAGGCCAGCATTAGGAAAGTCACCTGAGGTGGCAGTTTGGTCGTGGGTGGAGGCAGGGCGGGCCGGTGGACAGGAGGCAGCGCAGCGTGGAACGGTGGGTCCTTCACATGGAGTACCAGGCCAGGAGGCCGGCGGCCAGGGCCACGCTGGCGGCCAGCAGGAACTGGAGGCCGGGCCTTCGCAGCACAGCCAGGGCTGCTCCAAAGGGGCAGCTGCTGCCTTCCAGGGCACCTGTGCAGCAGCACCGAGGGGACATGCCGTGAGTGGGGGCCAACACACCTGTCCCGGGCGCGCAGAACACACGAGGCCTACCTTTGTCTAGCTGAGCAGCATAGTAGGGGCACTTCCGCAAGTCTCCTTTCCCGTCGTGCACAGGAAGCCCGTCCTGCGTGGGCAGTCTGCCGTGCCCAGGAAGCCCGTCGTGCGCAGGGAGCCCATCCTCCAGGGTTTCTTTGGCCAGCAAGGAGCCAGCCTGGTCCAGTTCATTGAACACCTGCAGGTGCAAAGGATCAACAACCATCACCAGCCTGTGTCCCCAGATGGGCCGAGCAGGCAGGGATGGGAGTGTATGGGGCGGACACCTCCCCCGAGGGGGAGCTCTGGGAGGTGTGGCTGCACCTGTGCTGCCCAGGCTGAGAGCCCACGGCGGACACCCCCAGGGGGCAGACAGGAGAAAGGAGAAAGCACTGCCCCCCATGCCGTGGGATCCCCAGCACGTTCTTGCTGGGTATTTCTAGCAAGAAACAGGAAGGTGGGAGGAGGCAGCCCTGGCAGGGCTGGCTGGTCCTGAGGGGCCCTCAGGCCTATGCTCAGGCCAGCACTTCCCTGGAGCGGAGGGCAGGGCCTGGGCTCTGGACACAGAACTGGCCTGCCAGACTTGGGCCTGTCTAACAGCTACTTGTAAACGGAATCATTCTCTTTGGTTCTCTCTCTGAACTTACCAAGCAGGACTTTTCACAGCAACCCTTGCTAAAAAGGGGGAACTCCACATTCCTTCAGACCAGAAGCCTGGGGTGAGAGGGAGGGAGATAGCTCCCACCTTCCCGACCCTTCAACATGCTGGGGTGTCACCTTCCCAAAGCACCACACACAGGCTGTTGATCACACAGGGTGGAAGCCTGACTGGGGTTGTGCCCGCTGGCCTGTCTAGTCGCTAGACTTGCGCTCAGGCAGCCTATCTGTCCGAGGGCACTGATGCCCCTCAAGCGGCTCTGGGGCAGCCCTGCTGGCAGACGCCCTTCCCGCCTGGCCCTGGCAGTACCTGCATGTTGAACTCAAAGGCCTTGTTGGCCTCCTCCACGATCTTCTCTTTGGTCTCTAGGTTCAGGTCGAGGGCGTTCATCCTGGCCCGGTACAACTGCTTGAACTGCTGTGCGTTGTCCACATTCTCAAACAGGTAGAACTGGGTCCCTTCCCCCGTACTGGGGAGTTTCAGGGCCCGCTGGGCCACCTTCTTCAGCACCTGGCCCCCCGAGAGGTCCCCCATGTAGCGGGTGTAGGCGTGGGCCACCAGCAGCTCTGGTTCGTTCTGCCCCACCTCGTGGATCCGCTCCACGTACTTCCGGGTGGCCTCGGAGCACTGCGCCTGCTCCTCCCAGTGCTCGCCGTAGAGATACTCCATGTCCCTGATCAGCGCCTTCTTCCGGTGTAGCTCCGTGGGGAAGTACAAGGGGGCAAAGGCTGGGTGGTCCTTGTTCCGGTCGATCTCCTCCTCCAAGGCGGAGTAGGTGAAGTACAGCGCGGTGGTGGCCAGCTGCCAAGGGCGATGGGGAGACCGTGGGAGAGGGCCAGGGCCTGGCCAGCAACTCCCAAGCCCACTGCCCACACTCCTGAGCACCCCCTCCACTCCCCACTTTTACAGTGAGTTATTTCACGTGTGCAGGAAGCGTTTGTTTCTTAAAGGAATGACATGGTGAATTCTTTGGAACACGGATCACTTCCTTTACATCACTACCTTATTCCTTTTAAGACGTGAAACCACAGCCTGATGCTGAGAAAACATGAGGTGTGGAGGAAAGCTGGGGGATAGGCAACCCTGTGGGACTAAGGGCCCCCAGCCCAACCCAGTTCACGACTGAGGGCACAAACCTTGAATAGCTCCTTCCTGATGTTGCCTTTCAAGAAGTCCTTGACAAACTGGGTGTTTTCCGCCCGGTCATGTGATTCCTTGGTCCCTTCCTTCAGGAGCTCGGAAAGGTCTGCCATCCTATGGAGAAAGCATGTGCGAATTAGCCTTCCAACTCCAGGCTGACCACTCGCCGAGCTCGAGGCAGAGGCTGCTCAGAAACGTGATTCCAGCCTCTCAGCAGGGAGCAAAGCACAGGCAGACGTGGGTCTGCTCCCAGGACTCGGGCTCCCAGGACTCGGACTCTGGATGACTCTGACCCACTCCACCGTGCCCGGGTCTCTCTGAAGCACCCAAATGAGTGATGCTTGGCTTCTGTGCCCGCCCGAAGAAACACATACCTCACCCTACCACAGTGTGTGCTGACCTCAAGGAACAGACGACTTTGGGGAACGTGTCTCCCAGGATCCACACCCCTGAGAGAACAGACCGTGCAGCTCCTGGGGTAGCCCAGCTGCTTTCCTCCCACCTTGGACCCACAGCCCCTGAGGATGACATGAAGCTGGGACCCGGCACAGAAGGATGGGACTGAGAGCGAGGCTGGGGAGGCAAGAGCCAGGACCAAGGCCTGTACTGCTGAACAAAATCACACGACAGATGCCAGCACCAGACAAGGCAGAGAAGGTGCTGGGCAGGGACTCCTGTGCATCCACACACCTGTCGACCAGAGCGAGAAAAGCCTGGCGTCTCACGGCCCAGGCTCTGCTGGCCTCTTTGGGAGATTGGCTCATATCACTCACGTGCTGCCAATAGTTTATTTTCAGCAATTATTCCAAGATGTAAAAAGAGAACTTTGCCAATGACAGGGCTATAAGGAGAGGCTGAGAATGATGAAGAACAGGCCCGGGTGACTGGAGGCTTCAAGTGAATTGCCCCCAACCCAGTAAGGAAAGCCCTGGATTTAAGAGCTACTCCCACATCTGAGGGGTGGGAGACACTGGAAAGGTGCCAGCTTTGCCTCTGATTACCCTTGCTCACCTCAGATGACAAAACGCTCAGAATTCCAGGAAGAAGAAACGGCCAGGAGCATCATCAAATCCCATGACTCAGCACTTGGAGCAGTGCCTGTCCTGCCTCCCTGCGTGGGCCAGGGGCGAGGGCGAGGCGGCGGCGGGGCACGGAGCATCCCGGGGCCCGGCAGCACGACCTGACTGCACCACGGCTGCCACCACTCACCTGGTGTGGTTTTCCTTCTCTGGGAGCCCAGAGATCTTTTTCTCCGGCTCATCCAACCCCTCTGAGGTCTCCAGTTCCGCTGACATGGCTGCTGCTCTCACGCCTCTGGTCCTGCGGAGACAGGGGAGCAGGGGATGTGGCACCTGCGGCAGTCACTCCCCCAGGTGCCCGCCGGTTCTGCTCGCCCTGAGCAACACCACCAGAAGGCGCCACAGGCCTCGGGGAAGTTTTCATAAAAATAAAGCTCTGCTGTCATGGGACCGTATCTGCACTGGACAAAATGTGAATATGGACAGTGGTAACAGCACTGTATTGATGCTGAACTTACTGATTTTTATAACTGCACTGTGGTTATTTACAAGAATGTCCTTGTTTTAGGAAACACACACTCGCATGGTCACAAGTAATGGGGCATATTACCTGCAACTTATTGTCAAATGGTTCAGAGACAGAGTGTGTGCGTGTGTGTGTGTGTGTGTGTGTGTACAGGCACATACACTGCAGCGGGGGGGACATACAAGTGAAGCACTAGAATCAGTGCTTACGGTGAACCTGGATGAAACATACACAAGGATTCTACGTACCATTCTTACAACTTTTCTGTATTTTTGAGATTATATCAAAATTAAAAGTTACGTAAAACATAAAATAACAAAGGAATATGACTTAAATAAAAAAAGCAGCAGTGCGGCAGCTCTCAGTGTGGCAGCGAGCACATTGGAACCAGCCAGCCTGCCTGTTAGAGGCGGGCGCCCTTGTGCAGAGAGCATCCCCTCGGGGCGGCTCCAAAGGCCCCTGACGAGCTGCACCGAGTCACCACGCGAGCAGACTGCCTCCAGCCCACTCCAGACTCTGCCGAGCTAGAAGAAGTGACACATGTAGGCCAGTCGATGCCCACTGCCTCTGCGTTCGTCAGCCCGGGAGATCTGGTCCTGGAAGGCGCCAAGTTCACGCTCCACCTGACGGTGCGATGGGGGAAGCCCATCTGGGAACAGCAGCACAGCTGCCCCAACACCAGCAGTAACACAGGACCAGAGCTACTATCACTGGGGCCAAATCAAGCCAAAGGAAGGAGAGACCTGAACTTTCTACCTCAAGCAGTGTCTTCTTACCGAGCGTTACTGAGCTCTGCCCAGAAATAGGTGTCTAGGGGCACAAAGAAGTATAATAAATGATCCCTGAAAGGATAAAAAACCACTTCTATCTCAGCCCACAGATAACCACCATTAGTATGTTGCTACATTTCCTTTCTGAGTTTTCCCTAGATAACATCTCCTTTGTTATCTTTGGAGATATTACAAGGCCTGGTTTTGCTCAGCAGTCTTTCTGAAACTTCTCTCAACTTTAGATTTAGCATTTATACAATGGAATTAATGACAGGAAGGATTAAGAACACAGAAGCACAGTGCCTGCCACGTGGTAAGCACTCAGTAAATATTAGATATGATGGTGCACTTGTTCCAGGAACGCTTAGAAAATAGCAGAGAGTAAAATAAGCCAGACAAGGCATGATACTCTTTCTGTGTGCAATCTTTTTAAAAAAAGGTTCAATTCAGAGAAAACAATGGAATGGGGATTGCCTGGGAGTGGAAGAAATGGGAACGGCTGGTAAAATGGTACAAATTTTCAGTTATATTGTGAATAAGGTCTGAGAATCTAATGAAAAGCATGGTGACTATAGTTGATAATTGTTGTTCAGTCACCAAGTCATGCCCTACTCTTTGCAACCCCATGGAATGCAGGACTCCAGGCTCCTCTGTCCTTCACTATCTCCCAGAATTTGCTCAGATTCATGTTCATTGAGTCAGTGATGCTATCTAACCATCTCACCCTCTTCTGCCCCCGTCCTTTGCCTTCAATATTTCCCAGCATCAGGGTCTTTTCAAATGAGTTAGCTCTTCGCATCAAGTGGCCAAAGTGCTGGAGCTTCAAGCATCAGTCCTTCCAATGAATATTCAGGGTTGATTTCCTTTAGGATTGACTGGTTTAATCTCCTTGCTGTCCAAGGGACTCTCAAGAGTCTTCTCTAGCAACCCAGTTCAAAAGCATCAATTCTTTGGTGCTCAGTCTTCTTTATGGTCCAACTCTCACATCTGTATATGACCACTGCAAAAACCCTAGCTTTGACTATATGGACTATAGTTGATAATACTGAACTGCATAACTGAAATCTGCTAAGAGAACAGATCTTGAATCGTTCTCATTTCTTTAAAAGGGTAAATATGTGAGGTGATGGATATGTTAAGTCAATGTATACATACACCAAGTCATCACTTTTATACATTTTTAAATATATTACAATTTTATTGTCAATGATACTTCACTAAAGCTGGAAAAAAGAGGGAATAGAAATAGCAGAATGTAGCAAATGGGACCTCCTCCTGACACATCAGATATACTCTCCTCTATAAAAATGCTGGTGAAGAGTGTGGTGCAGACTGTTTTTCTGCAGCAGCGCTTTACTTGTGCCAGCTCCCCCTCTGGCACACCCTCCACCCTCTTCCACTGGTCCTGCCCAACAGCCCCGAATTCCGCATCCCCATTCCCAGAAGGCCAGGCTCTAGCCCCGGGACAGGGCCGCAGCTGTCTGCTTCACTGCTATAGCTCCAGGGCCTCGGAAATAGGCTCTCCATAAACACTTGCTGAAAACAAATCAAAGGAAAGAAGGCACACGGGAAATGCTGTAAAGCGTTCCACCAACAGCAGGCGCCAGTGGACAGCAAGGCACAATCTGCGGTCTACCACCTCAACAGGTTCTAAACTCAGAACAGGGTTGAAAAATTTTGCTTTGAAAGAAGGGTAGATACCAGTTTATCCCATTCCAGCAGCAATTATACTGAGTCCCTAACGCAGGCTGAGCACTTCCCTGGTGGCTCAGTGGTAAAGAATCCACCTCCAATGCAGGAGCCACAGGAGAGGTGGGTTCGATCCCTGGGTCGGGAAGATCCCCAGAGAAGGGGAAGGCAACCCACTCCAGTATTCTTGCCTGGACAACCCCATGGACAGAGGAGCCTGGAGGGCTACAGTCCATAGTGTGGCAAAGAGTCTGACACGACTGAAGCAACTTAGCAAGCACGCACACAACGCAGGCTGAAAGTGCCCTCTGGCAGGAAGGAGAACATTCTCAGGAAGGCTCATTTAGCATCTTCACCCTACACGGGCTGAGTTCCAGAAAGAGGGCTGCCTGGAGGCCTGGCCACTATTCCTCGAGGGAGTGGCCGGGGTGGGAGGGGCGGGGCGGGGGGACTTAGGAGCCACCTTGTATGTCAGAAACAGAATTCACTTCATTCTTTGAAAAGCTACATGGTCAAACTTGGTCAGGCTGACTTCTACATTCCAATCCTTTCTCTCTGCAGGAACCACTATAATCCTAGAAAATCAAAGGCTAAATCAAGAACATGGAGCCTTTCTAGACTGCAATCTCTTGTAATCCATAAGAAGCTGCCCCACCCTGCATCCGACAAAAACAAAAAGATCCCAAAATAGTCCACTGTGGGAAATATACCTCAAGAGGTATTAACAGTAAGTAATCTGTACCAAAATGATAAATAGCTATACTATAACATTTGAAAAAAGTCACCCAGCCTAACAATACAGGGCAGGGCTATTTAAACAGCAGCAAACAATGGAATCCTGGCACCACGGCGTCAAGTTGACGGGCAGTACCCAGGCATGAAAACGTCTGCATCAACTTCTTTGTTTAAAATAAGTGGCTGAGACTTCGCCTTCCAATGCAAGAGGTGTGGGCTCAATCCCTAATCGGGAAGCTAAGATCCCACATACTTCCCAGGCAAAAACCAAAACATAAAACAGAAGCAACTGTTAACAAATTCAATAAAGACTAAAAATGGTCCACATCAAAACAAAAAAAATCCTAACAAAAAAAAGACCCCAAACACTGACTAGGACGATAGATAACTAAGTACACCAGCGATGGCAGGAAGGGACTCTGGAAAACTATAAATACCTGTTGTTTGTTGGACATTTTAGCCAATTGGCTCCTTCTATGCAAAGTGGCTCCATTCTTTTGAAAGCAGGAGGGACAGGCAGGGGAGAAGGAGGAGGGGGACAGAGAGAACAGGACTGGGGGAGCCGTCTAAGTCTCTGTGCTACACCAGCGAGTCCCCAGAAGTCCCCAGGGCCCTTCACTGTGCTCCTACTAATTCCAGAAATGTCTATCTATAGAGGTCAGGCCCTCTTCTTCTACTTCCCGACAACACCGTGACCCTCTGTGTATAAAATCTGCTTCCACAACCCCGTAACCCCTGTATCCTAGCTATTCACTGATCATGACTGGTTTTCACTCCCACACCTGCTCTGAGAGAAACGGCAACACTGTCCTGATTACCAGTGTTCTCTCTGGTGCACCTGGCCCAGCAGATCCAGAACACTCATTTCAAAGCCTCTGCCCTGGGGAATGACAGGCTCAAGGCTCTAGGGCTTCTTAAAGAACAGACAAGTTCAAAGACGTTAAGGCCTGCTCTACAAACTCACGTCAGCAAACCTCAGGTCAGTCAGCCTGGCTGCCAGACAGAAACGTGATCCCCACTCCCTCCCCCAAAGGCACAATGGGGACTTCAGCTGTCACAATTCTTTTCTTCATGCCCATTCTTTTCCTTTGCCCTGGGAAACCACAACCAGGGAAAGGGGCAGGCTGCAGAGTTGGCCAGCAAGCGAGAGGGAGGGGGAAGTGAGGCGGAAAGGCAGTGACCGGTGGCTGGAAACAGTACAGCTCTCCCGCCTACTGGAATCGAGGTGGCCAGACACCAACTGCCACAGCGCGCAGATGGAGGCCCATGACCTGAGGGGGAGCTGGTCTCCTGTGCGCAGAGATGGCGGCCAGAGGGAAGGTGAGGGGCTGCTCGCTCCCTGCACAAAGGCCTCCACTGGACACCGGAGGCCCTGGCTGCCTCGAGAGGGCTGTGTGAGGCTCAGGGTCCACTCCAGTCTAGAACTGGCATCACAGCCACAAGGGCCATCATCCTGTTTTCCCTGTTAAGCTGGAAGCATATCCTACAAGACAGAGCAAGACTCCCTCAGGCTGAGCTGCTCAGAATCCAACACCACGTTCCAAATCACGTACAGCCCAGCGTCCTGGGGAGCCTCCAGCTTGAGCTGTAATGGATGCCGTTGCATAAATGAAATGCCTACCGACCAGGCTAGGTAAACGAAGAGGGTGGTGAGACAGTGACAATAAGTTATGGATTCAATTCTAAAATACCAAACAAAACAATAAAAATTTTAATTGGATACTACACCTCTGAGTTAGATGGTGTGAAATCTAGTTTTACTTTTCTTCAGCTCTGACTCCATCCCCTCCTCCTTCCCTTCTCCCCACCTCCACCCCTCTCTCTGGTGGTCCGTTTTTTTCTAACTACAGACTTGTTTGTAATTCCTGTGCCTCTGAGCTGGCCAAGGCCATTCTCACTCACAGGGCCCAAGGGGGCTGGCACCCTCGTTAAGCGGCCAGTGCTGTGTTTCTCCTGCGGCTCCCCGAGAGTTCACTGCTCCGCTCCCAGGGTCTGCCCCAGAGTCCCTGCCCCCGGCTGCTCTCCCCGTATCAGGGCTGGGCACTGGACCCTGACCTCTCCACCAGGCCCAGTCCACATCCACACCCCCCTGCCCAGGAAGGCTGCTGCTCCTCGCCTGCAGGCCTGTGAGGGCAGGCCCTTCCTGGGGCTCTGGCTGCTTTTCGTAGCCAGCACTGCAGGTAAGGAGGCCCTTGGCTCCTTCTGTCTCAGTCCTGCCTCTAGTCACTGGTGCAGCTTTCTTCCCACAGCCCGTGGATGTGGGGGGTGTGTGTGCGTGTGTGTGTTTTCCACTCTTCTGGCTGAACTAATAGCTTTCATCACATCCACCTCTGTTTATGATCTCACCCCACCTACTTACACTGTGACATTCAGGAGGGTCACGGGTAAAAATGATGCCTCACTGCTCACAAAAACCATGTACAACACAAATGTCTTCAGCACGTAAATACGAGCATGTGCCCTGAAAATGTCTTCAGATGATAAACACAGAACACGGGTCCAAGACGCTCCCTTTCCTGGGCTATAGGAGCTGTTCCTTCCCTATATCCCCTGAAGGCTTTTCACCCCTCTGTTCTTGTTGAACAATCCCATAAAGCAGGCTAAGTCAGTTCTTAATGGTGCCACATACTCTTATCAGGCAGGCCTCAGCAGCTATGAAGAAACAGGCTGTTTACCCATCACACATATTCCTTTCTGAGTGTCTATGAAAGAAGAGTAAATTCTAACATGCTACTTATAAGCCTAACATGATCTGGGGGACAAACAACGCCAGGACAAACAAACACAGGAGCCAAGGCTCCTGTGGAGGCAGCAGGAGGGAGGAAGCCGGGGGTGGGACGGTGCAGCTCTCAGCCTCCTAACCTCGGGCTCTCTCCACGTTTTACCTGTGAAATGGGAGGAACACCTACCCAGCACTCAGTACAAGACTACTATGAAGATCAAATAGATGACGAAGATGAAACCACTTTACAACAGGTGTCAACGTTACAGAAAAAACTGAGAGTGAGCTGTTTATTAACTGGTCTACCCTGGGAGACGAGACACTTCTGGTGAGCTTTTTTCAGACCTTGCTACGACACCAGGAAACTCAACACGTGGAAGAAGCCCTATTCGCGGATGCAACGTGGAAATAGACTTGCTCTCCTGAGCACTGTTTAAAATCCAGTATTGAGAGGGGTAAACCTCACACCGAGGGCCAGTTTTGCATCTCATCTGGCAATGGATGTGAAGAGGGGTGCAACCTGCTTCCTACAGTAAACGACCACCTGACGTCCCTGCGCTGAAGACCTCAGGGAGGGCTGGAAGTTGGGGGGCAGGAGGGAGCTCAGTGAACCTGTCAGTTTACAGGGGTCACGTCCGGGCTCCCACCTGCTGTTGATTACTGCTCTAGACCCAGCTCACCTTGAGGAAGGGAAAGGTAGATGGGCCCTGTCCAAAGGATGAGGTCTTTAGAGTTAGAAAGGTTTGGGCTGCAATTTCAGTGTTTAGTAGTTCCATGGCTGCGGTAAGGCGTATCGTTCTGAAAGCTGAGTTTCCACATCCATAAAACTGGGTAACAAAACTCTCTTTGCTCCACATTCTCAAGTGTGCTGTGAAGACTGAAGGAGCTAACGTGTGTACAAGGGCTTCATGAAACTAACGCGGCTGAAAAGTGCTGATGATCTCTTGAGAAGTTGTTGGACAAAGTGAACAGGTGGGTGGTTCTGAAACACTGAGGATGAATATGAAATCTGATGTGTCCACAGCTAATTCTGGGCAGTCAGTTACATGTGAGGACTTGTGACTCTGGCCTTTTCCTCTGCCAGTGTCAGGAAAAGGGAATTCCTGTTCTTTCTGAGGTGAGATCTGTGACCGCTGCAGCTGGAAAATTCTCACTGCAGATGCTGCTGGACGCTGGCTGAGCTGGGTGTTGGGAGCAGTGCACAGGGCCGACTCAGCTCTAATCCAACAAAGCAGCCAAGAAGAGGGGCCTCCCAAACCCCTGAGGAGACCATATCCTATAGGTCACCACCTTCTGAGTCTATAGAATGAATGACATGAGGTCTCTGAACTCTGGTGCTGCCACACCTCAGGAATTCTTATACACAAGCTTCACCCCTTTCATTTTGGTTACTGGGTGAATTCAATCCCACAGTTAATTGAATGGATGACTATTAACCTCTTGACAAAGAGCAAGTTCAGACAAGCAATTGTGGAAAAGTGAGGAGTCTAGGGACACAAAGCTCTTGCGTCACGTTTACTCAACACACACCTGCATATCTGGCAACAAGCAACCAGAAAGCAACTAAGGGCACTAGCCTCTTAGTAACTTCAAAAACTGGACTCAGGAAGTCTAAGACTTCTCAGGCAGGTTGTGTTCGCTGGGGAGCGGTGGGCTCATCTCTAGCACGTTCAAATACAGCTGAGCAAGAATTCAGACACTGCGACGATACCTGAAACGTTAAAAAGAGCAGAGAAGGGGCCAGAAGTCCACTGGCTGCTGGCACCAAAGATGCCACTTCCTACTACAAGACCTGCTCTGTTTCCTGAGTGTCAGTGGGTCTTGGGGCTGAGAAGACAAGGCTTTTTAGTCCCATGAGAAGCACCTGAGGGGTGGGGGCTGAAGCCATGACTGAATTCTAGAACAGTCAGGCTGGGATTTTATAAGAACAAAGCTTAGGCACCAGATAGCCACAAGGCCAGTTGTAACAGCGTAAGTTCTGATGAGACTGTGGGTCACCCCTAGGCACAATCAAGCAAAAATCCTTCCAACTTTGGAACAATCTGGAAAGCATGTGTCCTATGGATTAAGTGGTCAGCCACATTTTCTTTCATTCAGGTGCAACAACTGTCACCTGTGACCTCGGCTTCTCTCACAAATGATGACATAAACAGTGTTGGGAGTGGCGGGAAACCATGGGGGCTTAGGATGCTGCTGCCAAATTTCCACCTTGGAAAACCTACAAGTGCTATGGGCTTCCAGGTGATTTCCTCTTTACATGCATGTGTCCTCTGTACATGCATCATGTCTGACTCCTTTGGGACCCCATGGACTAGAGCCTGCCAGGCTCCTCTGTCCATAGGATTCTGCCTGCAAGGATACTTGAGTGGGTTGCCATTTCCTCCTCCAGGGGATCTTCCCAACCCAAGGATCAAACTGTCATTTCAGGTGTCTACTGCTTTGGCAGACAGATTCTTTTGCCACTGAGCCACCTGGGAAGCCATTTCCTCTCTACAAACAGACTCAATAGAGCCTCCCAGCAGGGACCAAAGGCCCTCAGGTTCACCCAGAAGGGGCGGTGCAGAGGAAGACCACTGGACTAAAGTCTAACAGATGTGGACACGCCATGTTAAGTCACTTCTGAGCAGGGTCCCATGACTATGAAGGAACTAAGATCAAGAGAATTGAGTAATACAGCCAATGTCACTCAGAGTGAACAGTCAAGCTGGAACCAAACTTGAGTCCTTCTGAATGCAAGGTGGTTCAGTGTCCACAGCCAGTCCTCAGTGGCACACAAAGGTGACACCAGTATGGTGTCTACTGACAGGACTACTAGCCACATGGGAACTGAGGTTATGTTACATGGCACTTCTGCTCACAGTGGAGGGGCTGGCTAAACCACTGAGTGACACTTGTTTTTTAGTAGAAAAGTGAGCTCAATCCTATGGTTGCTGAGAAGTATATGCTCAGGTTCCCATCTGAAGACTATACCGCCCACCCCTAACACACTCACCTTGGCTCACTCAGATTACAGGGCAACCCGAGAAGGCTGTCCTCTGGTGGGCCCTGCTTTTGTTGACTAGCAGAGCAGGCCAAGGCTGGAGACGGCTGGTCCCAAGGGGGAGGATGGCGCCCACCCCCCCACCCCCCAACCTCAGTGCTTGGAGGGAAGCAGCCAGATCTGCCAGGTCCTGGCAGACGCTGAAGCCGAGGCTTTGGGCATCCTGACCCCACGGGAGGTCACAATAGGTAAGGCCTGCAGATTTCTATAGTACCTATTACCATAGAAACTACAGAGAATCAGAAGAGCTGGTTTTAAGAACCTGAAAGCGTGTTCTCCACATGTTGAGATCTATTCAGTCCAATCTTCCTGTCTACTGAAAATATACTCTGCCTTGGTAACAGGAGTGTGATGGACAGAAAATATATCAACATATAGGTCTTCTAAAATCAGCAACTCCACAGGCCAAGGCACTGGTCAATCTAATGAGGCGGCTCCTCTGGCTCACCTTGGACCTGTTTGGGACCCTAACATGCTTCCACAGGCCTCAGAGTTAGGTATTATTCTCAGGCATTTTCACAACTGCCTAGACTCTGGCAGTAGAGGGGAGGGGTGGGTGAAGTGGGTGCAGAGAAACAAGCCCTGACCAGGAATGGTAACTCCCAAGAGGCTGCCCTGTCCTCACAGACTTGCGTCTACAGTGGCAGCGGACCAGCAGCAACAGCTACCGCCTCTCCAAGAGCAAGAGGCTCGGCTTCCCCTGGCTCCCCGCAGGCCCGGCCTCCCAGGGACAGCAGTCAGGGCCCCAGAGCAGGCAGCCCGCTGCCACTCTGCTCTCTGGTTCCCTGTACTAATAACAAGGCAACAGCTCAAGGAATAGGGGTGTGCAACTGTCTTCCTCCCTCGGTGTACCGGGCCTGATTCGTACATGGATGAAAATGTCCCTGAGGAGGAGCCAGGAGTGGAAAGGTAGAGAAAATATACTGCAGGTGATGTGAGAGTATCAGCAGTCAGGTGTAACACCAGCCCTCTCTTCCAATCTAAAAAGCCTCTCAGAGTGACAGCTGACTTACGAGGATAATCTTTAACTCAATAAAATTTTTCTTAAAAGACAAAACATTCAGAGTCTTCATTGTTAGTAAAACTCAGGGGGACAGTGAAGGACAGGGAAGCCTGGTGTGCTCCTGTTTACGGGGTCAGAGAGTCAGACAAGACTCAGTGACTGAACAACAACAATCCACCTGCAACAATCCTCAAAACCACACCTGAAAGGCAGAAAAATCAAGGTGGCAGAGTTATTACTTAACAAAACACCCTTAAACTCTCTTTCTAGACACCCCAGCTGTTCGCTAAAATCTTCTAGGATCCAAGGTCAGAGATAACAGGTCAGCACATACCACATCAATAACCTCAGATACACAGATGATACCACCCTTATGGCAGAAAGTGAAGAACTAAACAGCCTCTTGATGAAAGTGAAAGCGGAGAGTGAAAAAGTTGGCTTAAAGCTCAGCATTCAGAAAACTAAGATCATGGCATCTGGTCCCATCACTTCATGGCAAATAGATGGGGAAACAGTAGACACAGTGGCTGATTTTATTTTTGGGGGCTCCAAAATCACTGTCAATGGTGACTGCACCCATGAAATTAAAAGACGCTTACTCCTTGGAAGGAAAGTTATAACCAACCTAGACAGCATATTAAAAAGCAGAGACATTACTTTGTCAACAAAGGTCTGTCTAGTCAAGGCTATAGTTTTTCCAGTGGTCATGTATGGATGCGAGAGTTGGACTGTGAAGAAAGCTGAGCGCCAAAGAATTGATGCTTTTGAACTGTGGTGTTGGAGAAGACTCTTTAGAGTGCCTTGGACTGCAAGGAGATCCAACCAGTCCATCCTAAAGGAAATCAGTCCTGTGTGTTCATTGGAAGGACTGATGTTGAAGCTAAAATGCCAATATTTTGGCCACCTGATGCAAAGAGCTGACTCATTGGAAAAGACCCTGATGTTGGGAAAGATTGAAGGCAGGAGGAAAAGGGGCTGACAGAGGATGAGATGGTTGGATGGCATCACCGACTCAATGGACATGGGTTTGGGTGGACTCCAGGAGTTGGTGATGGACAGGGAGGCCTGGAGTGCTGTTCATGGGAGTCGGAAAGAGCTGGACATCACTGAGAAACTGAACTGAACTGAACACTACTCTGTCTGCTCTAGTTTCCTCACCAGTACAAGATGCCCAGATCACAGTCTCCCTGTGCAGTAGTTGCTGGCAGTAACTCAGCATCTGTGTAAATGTGACCACCATCTAGATACAAACATAAGTATCTGTATTTCAGTATACATCCAAGGACATGGAGACCAAATCCCTCCATCTCAAAGTTTCTGGAACATGGGCTCAACAAGGCTAACGGCAGCCACACACACACAAGTCCCACCTGCACAGCACAATGCTAACGTGCTGACCAGACACCAGAGGGACTGAGGCAATGAGTGAATTGCATGGTGGTCTTTAGAGCTGGCCTATAGTTCAGTTCACTTGCTCAGTCATCTCTGACTCTCTGTGACCCCATGGACTGTGGCACACCAGGCTTCCCTGTCCATCACAAACTCCCAGAGCTTACTCAAACTCATGTCCATTGAGTCAGTGATGCCATCCAGCCATCTCATCCTCTGTCATCCCCTTCTCCTCCCACCTTCAATCTTTCCCAACATCAGGGTCTTTTCCAATGAGTCAGCTCTTTGCATCAGGTGGCCAAAATATTGGCGTTTTAGCTTCAACATCAGTCCTTCCAATGAACGCGCAGGACTGATTTCCTTTAGGATGGACTGGTTGGATCTCCTTGCAGTCCAAGGCACTCTCAAGAGTCTTCTCCAACACCACAGCTCAAAAGCATCAATTCTTCGGTGCTCAGCTTTCTTTATAGTCCAACTCTCACATCCATACATGACCATTGGAAAAACCATAGCATTGACTAGAAGGGCCTTTGTTGGCAAAGTAACATCTCTGCTTTTTAATACGCTGTCTGGGTTGGTCCTAACTTTTCTTCCAAGGAGCAAGTGTCTTTTAATTTCATGGCTACAGTCACCACTGACAGTGATTTTGGAGCCCCAAAAATAAAGTCTGTCATTGTTTCCATTGTTCCCCCATCTATTTGCCATGAAGTGATAGGACCAGATGCCATGATCTTAGTTTTCTGAATGCTGAGCTTTAAGCCAACTTTTCACTCTCCACTTTCACTTTCATCAAGAGGCTCTTTAGTTCTTCTTCACTTTCTGCCATAAGGGTGGTGTCATCTGGATATCTGATGTTACTGATACTTCTCCTGGCAATCTTGATTCCAGCTTGTGCTTCATCCAGTCCAGCATTTCTCATGATGTACTCTGCATATAAGTTAAATAAGCAAGGTGACCATATACAGCTTTGATGTACTCCTTTCCCGATTTGGAACCAGTCTGTTGTTACATGTCCAGTTCTAACTGTTGCTTCTTGACCTGCATACAGATTTCTCAGGAGGCAGGTTAGGTGGTCTGGTATTCCCATCTTTTTAAGAATTTTCCAGTTTTTTGTGATCCACACAGTCTTTGGCATAGTCAATAAAGCAAATGTTTTTCTGGAACTCTCTTGCTTTTTCTATGAGCCACAGGATGTTGGAAATTTGATCTTTGGTTCCTCTGCCTTTCCTAAAACGAGCTTGAACATCTGGAAGTTCACGTACTATTGAAGCCTGGCTTGGAGAATTTTGAGCATTACTTTGCTAGCGTGTATAGGAGCCCAACAAACCTGACCTCAACTGTGACTGGCCAAGAGTCCACTGCCACACAGGCCGAGAGGCAGTGCAGGCATGTGGTCAAGGCACAGGCTCAAGTCAGGTACTGCAGGGCAGGCCCTGGTTCCGCTGCACACCCACTGGGGGCCTCGGACCAGTTACTCTCAGAATCTCAGTTTCTCCATCTGTAAGGGTAGTGATAACAGCTCTGCATGGCAGGTGTGAAAACTGAATGAGATAACCATAAAACTGCTGTTTCAGTCTATTATTTAGTTTACTTATAAAACTGCTGTTTTCGTTTATTTATTATTTTTAGCTTGCCATATGATGCTGAATAGTAAACTAAAGCAAGTGTCACCAAAAGTTAACTAATGTTTCTGAATATTTTTAGTCAAGAAATGGAAAAACCGCTTTCTCTATGAAAGGTCCTGTAGGTAGCATGAAATCTATTTCAGGGTCACAGGCTGAGATGAATGCTCACTACGAAGACACTGTTTTCATTCTGGTAACATTTCTAATACCAAAAAAGGAACAGAAAAACCTGGGCATATCTAGCAAAATAAGTTTTGCAAAGAACGCAAAGAAAGATGATTTCCAGAGTTTAAATTCTATTCAGGGGCCTCTGAACCTGAGTTAGGTGAAGGCCCCCCCATGCTCTAGACGGGTCAGAATCCAGGATGGGACATGTTCTTGTTTTGTTTCTTCAGAGCAGCTCATCACTATAAATCAAGGTTTAGGTAAATGAAAACTTGACTTTATATAAATATGGTAACTCTCGTTTGCAGTTAGTTCTCTTGACAATCAATCCCCACCCAGTGGTTCTCAAGGGGACATCGGTCACACCCAGAGCGATGTCTGCTTGCGAAAACTGGAGGGTGGGCTGAGCTACTGGCATCTAGTGTATAGAGGCCAGGAATGCTGTTCAAATCCCACAACGCAAAGAAAGCAAAAGCACACGTGTGCACACACACACAACACACACACCAGACCACCACCACCACCAATTATCCAGCCTAAAATGTCAACAGCACCAAAGTTGAGAAACCCTGCTCTAACCTCTCATCCCTTCATCAGTTTAGAGAGAGACAAGAAGAGGTTTGTTTTCACAGTAAGCTTCATGCCATCCATCACACCTTCATCAAATATCCTTTACAGCGATTTCTGGGGAAACTGAATTTCCACCAGAAAACAGAAGAGGCTGTAAGTGGGGCAACTTGGCACTCATTGCCCACAGATGACAGGGAAAAGGGTTTTCCTGGGAAGAGGACTGATTTGTATTTAGCCCACAAGGAGGAAAAACCTTTCAAGCAGGCTCAGTTAACAAAGCCAGGAAGAGGAGAAGCCCCTGACAGAAATGTGTTCACTGACTTCTTGAAGGAATAGAACACAGAACTGGGAGAAAATTGAATCATTGTTTATCAGTCTGGTGTCGGACTGACATGTAGGCTAAAAAGCTCTAATACGAGGTCTGCGCCAGTGAGCTGTATTACAAACACTGCTGCTCTGGAACTCCAACAGCCTCATTTATAAAATAAGAGGCACGTCTCAGAGAGCTGCAGGGAGGATGGCATTTAACAGAAGGTAGAGCAGGAAAGACCATGGGCTTCCCCCACCCATTTCAGACATAGCAGCTCGCATACTCCTCCGAAAATGGAGTTGTGCTGCTTCTAAAAATAAGGTCAGATAACAATGAGCTGGATGATCTTGGAGACCTGATATTACATTAAGAGCCACCTAAGCAAGTTTTTCATCATCTATTACAGCACGTGTATCCTGCTGCAGCATTTCTTTGTACCTATGTTTTTCCAGATCACAGCTCATTTATCTTTGTGTCTTACTTCAACACAGGGTACCTACCTAATCAGGGTTTGCTGAGTGACTGGATGATTTCCAGAATGTGAGGTATTCTCAAAGAGCAGATGACAAAGAGAAGATTTAAAAGTGAATCCCAGACATAAGAAAATTGGCTGGCTAGTGAGTAAGTATCTTTGAGCACCATATTTACTACAAAAATTTCTACTGATGAGCAGTTGCGGGTGGGCGGGGGGCGGGGGGAGGTTACATGGGCCTTGTAGGGGGTCTGAAAGAGAAAGGTTGCACTGCATGGTTTTAAACTGCCTCCCTCACATTCCACAGATATAGCTATTAAGGACATACCTTTTAGATTTTAAGGACTCTGGAAGCCTGGTTAAGAACAGAACACTGCCTTACTTAAAAAAAAGAAAGAAAGAAAGAAAGAAATGGAGGGCTTCCCTTGTGGCTCAGTGGTCAAGAATCTTCCTGCCAGTGTTGGAGACACAGATTTGATCCCTGATCCGGGAGAACCCCACATGCCTGGGAGCAACTTAGCCAGTACATCACAACTATTGAGCCTGTGCTCTAGAGCCCGTGTGCAGAAACTACTGAAGCCCAAGTGCCTGAGAGCCTGTGCTCAGCAACCAGAGAAGCCACTGCAGTGAGAAGCCGAGGCACCGCAACTAGAGAGTAAGGCCCTGCTCACCACAACTGGCAAAAAGCCCGAGCAGCAATGAAGACTCAGCACAGCCAAAGTGAATAAATTTGTTAAATTATTTTTAAAAAGGAAAAGGAGGCTAGCAGTGTAGGGTGAGGCAGCAGACACAGCTGTACTTTAAAAAAAAAAAAGAGAGGTTTTGGGCTGGGAGGTGAGGGAGGGAGAAAAAGAAGGGTGGGGGAAGAAATGGCTAGGCAAAATTTTAACAGTCTAGGTAACAAATGCTTGCCAGCACTGCTCCACCTGATGCAGACGTAAAGCGCCGGCCCTCCCTGCTGTCCACCTGGGAGACCCTTTACTCCCCCAGCTGGCTTTAGGGAAGGGGTTTCACAGCACTCTTTTCTCAGGTCTGTTACTCTAGGGAAGGGGGAGGGGGGTCAAGCTTCTCTTAACAAGCCCACATTTTTAGAACATTTTGGAGGAAATACACCAAGGCATTATGTTGTTATGGTTACTGCAGGGGGGTAAAGCAAAATGCTACAAAAATACCAGTTTACCAAAAAGAAAATTTTAAAAAACAAACAGCAGTTTGCCACCGTAAAACTGAGCAACTTCCTGTTACATGAGACAGCCCCCACAAAATACATGAAGATACATGAAGTGGGTACCTCTAATTCCCAAGAGGTCTCCAGAACTGGTCAAACATCATTGTAAGCGCTAATCATTACTGAGAAGAAATTCAAATGGCCCGGAACATCTACTGCTGACTAAGGACCTGATTAGGCAATACTGGATGAATAACTAGGGGAAAAGGTAGACAAGATGAGGAGGACAACTGACAAAGCAGAAAATCTTGTGCTCCAGGGCTTGCTTTAAGGTGTGCTAACTCCAGTACTTTGGCCACCTTATGCGAAGAGTTGACTCACTGGAAAAGACCCTGATGCTGGGAGGGATTGGGGGCAGGAGGACAAGGGGACAACAGAGGATGAGATGGCTGGATGGCATCACTGACTCGATGGACGTGAGTCTGGGTGAACTCCGGGAATTGGTGATGAACAGGGAGGCCTGGCGTGCTGTGATTCATGGGGTCGCAAAGAGTCGGACACAACTGAGCGACTGAACTGACTGAACTGAATGCCTTTCCCCCAACCCAACCCTACACAGAAGGCTGATACCGGAAGCACGGACAGTGGAGCATCCACAGTTAGAGCAGGGTGGTGGTGGGCGGTGCGGGGCGGGGGTACAAGCTTGGCCTACTTGGCTGGCTGAGCTCTGGGGAGCTAAGGCACTCATCTGAAACAGATGGTTTGCATGTCCCACTGCGTGTGCTACTCGACGGCAGTTCTAGGACAGTCTTTTCAGGCTATATGTCCAAAGCAGCAGAGGGGAGCTAGTTCTGAATCAGTCACCACTCCCGAACCTGCCCAGGGCTCCCTCCCTCTTTCATATCTTGTTTCCAACAGGCCAGTCATTTCTGAAAAAATGGCCTGACCTTCCAAAAAGCACGTGATTTCTCACCCCATTCCCAACATTCCTACTTGGCTCTAAATCTGTATTGTGGATAGGCACACACTCTAAACAGCTGCACTTGACTATAAGGTCTCCGAAGGCAGAGCTGAGCATCACCCCCACTAGTTAGTAAGTGCATTTTAGCTGTGCCACGCCTGGCAACCAGATTAGACCACTGTGTATGTGGGAACATGCTTGTATGTGGGACATACAAGCACTCATGTATGTCCCATGACACCTGGTGCTGGGTAGAAGGTTGTTTACAAAGGAATCCTTGGGTTTCTCTCTCTAATCTTCCACCCAGTTACCTCCTCATCTGAAGATACAAATTCAGAGATGTGTACTTCTGAAGACTGGTAGCAAAGCTATTTGTCAGATTATAATAATCATTACCCTTTTGGGGTTGCAAACCCTTCTGAGAATCAGAGGAAGACTTCTGACTCTCTCTCCAGGACAATCACAAGTTAAAAAAAAGTTGCCTCATGTGGCTAATGCCTCCTGTGTTGAACTTCTGCAGATACAGAAGAAATAAATTTGGAGAGAACAGATTCATTAATAAATAAATACATGTTACCTATGCGATTCCAGAGCACCCGTAGGCCCCTCAAGTTCAGGAATCCCTGTTCTAGACAAGCCATTTATGAAAGACATTCTTTTTGTGGGTGACATGTTTCCAGTAACTCTCTGAATGCTCATTCACTAATGCTCATTCATTCTCTTCTGTTCCTGCTGTCTTTTAGGCAACCCAGTGGATTCAGTTCGAATGACTGTCTTTTCCATTTCTCAGCTCTTCATTTCCCTGACCTCCCAGAATATTGAGTGTCAAAACAACAATCACAAACCTTACAAAGAGAATTTTGTCTGGCGCCTCCTCAAGGTGACTGCCAATTCTTGGTGAACAAGGATCATGGGTTTGTTGTTTTTGTAACCCTCTCGGTGCACACTACAGAGGCAATACAAGTGTGCCAAGTGGGCAGAGAGTGCGCTGCTTCTCTGTCCTTTTACCTGTAGGCATTTGAACTTGAACGTATTGACTTTAAATCTGGGCATGTGTCCCAGAAAAGTCACATGCAAAAGGGAAGAAAGCATAACCCAGAGCAGCCAATCATCTCACTGTTCCTTTTGGGTGCACCAGGAAGACTTTCTGCAAACACAAAAAGTGTTACAAAGCAAGACGAACATGACATTGAGCACAGACACTTAAGAGATTTCTCTGAGGCTGACAAAAACCCAAGTGTGGTAGAGGAATCAGTTCAGTCGCTCAGTCGCGTCCGACTCTCTGCGACCCCATGAATCGCAGCACGCCAGGTCTCCCTGTCCGTCACCAACTCCCGGAGTTCACCCAGACTCACGTCCATCGAGTCGGCGATGCCATCCAGCCATCTCATCCTCCATTGTCCCCTTCTCCTCCTGCCCCCAATCCCTCCCAGCATCAGGGTCTTTTCCAATGAGTCAACTCTTCGCATGAGGTGGCCAAAGTTATTTTCTAATTAGTGGGACACCTGCAATTACTAAGCAAAGAGAAAGACTGACCCTCCCCTTGTCTCCTTCTAGAAAATTGAAGGAGCAAAAGTGTAACGTCACTTCACTATCTTTGCTTTTCTCATCACCTTCAAACATTGCTACCCAGAACCCCCTCACACTCTAACTCAGTTCTGCTCACTGATCCTTCCCCTTCCTCTGCCTGCCCTCCCCTAAGCTGCTCTGGAAATAGTTTCAGATGACAACAGTTCCTCCGCAGCAGCTCCAAGTGGTCTTGCCAGAGAGAACAGCAGATGCAGTACTAAGGAAGGGATGAACACGCTTGGGCATGTGACATGCCATGTTATCATCCACAAACACTTATAATACTCATGGGGCTCCTTGACTACAAAGAGGCCTAAGATCTTGTTGGGGATTTTAAGCAGCTTTCAATAGAGAGAGAGAAAAAGAGAAACAGAAAGATAACTAACAGAACAGGTGTATTATACTATAAACGCTAATTGTGCTGTACAGACAATGGTGTTAAAGATAGAGCTTTATGTTCCAGATTTTCCAGGACTGTTCTGACTCAAATATCCTGTCTCACCAACTCCTTCAGTATACCTGTATGTTCAGACTATGGGTCCCAGTGTTTGTCATAATAAACAGGATCACCTCAGTGACTGATAAGGCAGGCCAGCCACCTAGATTAACTAAAAGCATGATGGCAGATTGTTCTAATCATGCCAGCACCTTCCCACAGCCCTCAGGTAATCATGGAATTGAATATAATACAAGACAGTGAAACGTGAGGCTTCCAAGACTGAGAGCGAGCTCGCTGGGAGAAAGGAAGCTGAGGGTATTTAGCAGAAGTCAGGCTGGCAAGGTGCTAGACACTTGTCTCTTTAGGCCATTCTTCCCCAAAGCCCTTTTAAAGTTACTGAGAACTATGACAATAATTAGACTTATTGATATTCCTGGGAAGGAAACAAATCTATTCGTGTGTTGCTCTTGTTGTCCCCTGGAGAAGGAAATGGCAACCCAATCCAGTATTCATGCCTGAAAATCCCACAGACAGAGGAGCCTGGCAGGCTACCATCCACCGGGTCGCAAAGAGTTGTAAACAACTTAGCAACTAAACAACAACAACAGAGAGGAGACAGTACCCACTTGCTGGGCCTCTGGCAGAACGGCAGATGGCAGGCACTGCGCGTAGCAATCCATCCTTTCCTGTCACTACTTCTCTGCCTTCCTGCCAGTCTGCTTTCTCTTATGTCCAGGGAGGCCCCAAACAATAAGCATGAGGGAAATTTTAAAAACACAAGTTCCCAACCCCTAACTTCGTGAAACAGAAAGATTTGGAAACCCCTTAGATTGAAGAACAGCATTCTAAGCACCCAAGACTTGAAGGCTCATCAAGTATTAACTTCATTTTTCAGACACAGAAACTGCAGATCAAGGGGTTTAAATGTTTTTCTCATGATCAAAAATACTCCACAGTTTCCTTTGGGGGAGAAATGAACCATTTATTTGTCACTCTTTCTAATATAAATTAACATGTATGTATTTAGAAAACATACATGAATATGTAAAACATTATCTAGTGCTGAATAGCTGTTTATGAGTGAAAATAATGGTTACCAACTGATTAATCAGCTCAATTTTGTACTTAACAATTCAATCATTTTGAAGTGCAAACAAAAAGTCAGTGTATCTGTAGACTTTCACAGGGAGATACTTAAGCACATATTTGAAAAAAGAACCCTCCTCAATGAATGCAAGAAGACATGCAATTCTGATGCAATTCCTACTCCATAAGCCAACTATTCATTGGAAGGACTGATGCTGAAGCTCCAGTACTCTGGCCACCCTGATGCAAGAGCTGATTCACTGGAAAAGACCCTGATGCTGGGTAAGTCTGAGGGAAGGAGGAGAAGGGGGCAACAGAGGATGAGATGGTTGGATGGCATCACCGACTCGATGGACATGAATTTGAGCAAACTCTAGGAGATAGTGAAGAACAGGGAAGCCTGGCGTGTTGCAATCCATGGGGTCCCAAAGAGCCAGACACGACTTAGTGACTGAACAACAACAAACTGACAAAACAGCCCTTGAATTACTATTAAAATATTTGTTTAAAAAAACGATCACATAGGGAAATGCATGTTTGCTAAAAGCCTTCTAAAATTACATCAAAGTGACATTAAAACCTGCTCACTGAAAAGAGCCTCATGAATTTAACTGCTGTTTTGAAACGCCTAGTTAAGGTTCAGAATGTTATCTTGTAAGGAAGGTCTGACTATAGATGTGGTTGATATGATGACCCAGAAAGCGTCCTTTGCTCCACTGCAGTCAGCCAAGATCACAATTAAACACCAATACAGTATACTAACGCATATATATGGAATTTAGAAAGATGCTAACAATAACCCTGTGTATGAGACAGCAAAAGAGACACTGATGTACAGAAGAGTCTTATGGACTCTGTTGCAGAGGGAGAGGGTGGGAAGATTTGGGAGAAAGGCATTGAAACATGTATAATATCATGTATGAAACGAGTTGCCAGTCCAGGTTCGATGTACGTTACTGGATGCTTGGGGCTAGTGCACTGGGATGACCCAGAGGGAGGGTATGGGGAGGGAGGAGGGAGGAGGGTTCAGGGTGGGGAACACGTGTATACCTGTGGCGGATTCATTTTGATATTTGGCAAAACTAACACAATTTGTAAAGTTTTAAAAAAAAAAGATGCAGTCCTCTAATGGGCTGATTGTAAATGAACTCCCTTTACAATAGCTATGCACCTCTAAATTATCTACAGTGAATTCCAAAACCATTATTATTCTTAAATAGAAAGAAGCTGGTCATATAGAAAGGATTTATGAATAAATGTAATGCATATTCTGTAAACATATATAACATTGTTAGACCAGACCATCAACAATACTGCTAAATTTCACTGGCTTTACAATGTATAATATAATAGGAGACATTTTATGGTAAATAAACGAAGTCAATATGAAAAAGTAAACCAAACTGGAGTCAACAACATCACAGAGTACCTGAATGGTCACCAGAGTGAAATATCTTCACTATAAAAAACAGAAAGATCCCAGTATAAGCAGTTATACTAATTGTTCCAATTGAAGATATGCACCCCTCCTTCACTGTTGGCAAGAATTAATCAGTAATGGCACTGCTTCTCAGCAGGGCAAAAATATCCTGAGAGATTATTCAGGTTACAACAAAAGACAGAGTTTTCATCCTCTGCTTTTACACAGACAAACCTAACAGATATAATAAAGTTAAAAAGCAAATAACCTTCACTGTGTTCGATACAAAAGGAGATGTGACTCAGATTTCTCAATTCTCCCATTAAGTACTATCAGAATAAGAGACTGAATTAAGTGTGTACTCAAAATTTTTTAGTCCAGTAATAAACAAGGAGGTAATTTATGGTTCAAATTTTTCACCTTTTCTCTCCAAGGAGTTATAGCTACATTCTAAATTTTATACTGGAGAATTTCCTGGTGGTCCAATGATTAGGACACCACAATTTCACAGCTGAGGGCATGGGTTCCAATCCTGGTCAGGGAACTATGCTGAAATATACAATTTCAATATTCAAAAATGTCTTCCTCCTAGATGGATGATATTTTGGTTTTTGCTGCAAACCTGATACACAGCCCAACTGTTCTCTGAAGAGAGTCAGCTTTTCAAAAGAAACCAAAAAATCAAGGTAGCCAAAGGCCCTGGCTGTTTTGCTTTTTGACAGATTCAACGAGCGTAAACCAAAGGTGATGAATACTTTACTTTCTGTATTTCATCTTATGCTTGGCATTGTCATTTCTGGAGTAGCTCATATTCCTGACTCTGGAGACTCACAGGCTATCATCTTACTGGCCCAGGCAAAGGAAACAAGGAAATCCAGTCAGACAATGGGGAAATCACAGATTCTTCCCCTTCACATCCCCAGTCAGATGAAGTCACTCAACGAGTGTCCTTGAAATCCCCACACCCTCACCAGTGTTTTGCCTTATCTGCGTGAGTGCCCATTTGCTCATTTGAGTCTGACTCTTTGCTACTCCATGGTCTACAGCCAGCCATGCTCCTCTGTCCATGGTCTTTTCCAGGCAAGAATACTGGAGTGGGTTGCAATTTCCTTCTCCAGGGAATCTTCCCAAACTAGGGATAGAACCTGCATCTCCTGCCTTAGCAAGCAGATTGTTTACCACAGAGCTACTCAGGAAGCCTTTGGCTTAGCTACTGTATTTGAAAACTTTTCCCAGTTTCACCAAGTAAACTTGGAAATGACCAACTGAACTGAGAGCTTCTGGTAAGCTTGTGATGTTTCTTCAAAAAAAAAAAACAAAAAACTAAACTAAAGAATAAAGCACAGAATTACTCATTTATATTTCTTATCCCCCTCCTCACAAAAGAAAAATTAAAAATTTTAATGTGGCAGTTAAAATTTTAATCAAAATACCCTGATTAATGCCATAACAGAAATTCAAATACATAAAACCAGTAAGCTCCTGTTTCCTTCTACTTGGGAGGACAGTTTAGGGCGAGGGGGAAGACTGTCTAGTTTAAATAACATAAATTCATTTCCACTCTAGGAAAAAGCATGGGATCTGGGGGCAGATAACCGGGTACAAGACCACCTGTGCCCTTTTCCTGATTGTGGGAGGCAGGTTAAGCGTCTTAATTCCATTCATCATTAACCCCATTTCACAAGTGGAAAAACTATCAACTCACAGGGTTTTGTTAGGGGCTGAGAGTGAGAACTGGACGACAGAGGATGAGATGGCTGGATGGCATCACCCACTCTATGGACGTGAGTTTGGGTAAACTCCAGGAGTTGGTGATGGACAGGGAGGCCTGGCGTGCTGCAATTCATGGGGCCGCAGAGTCGGACACGACTGAGCGACTGAACTGAACTAAGAGTGAGAGGGCTTCCTGAGCTCTAAAGCACTATAGGATGTCTCTCTTTTTTTCAACCATGCTCCACCTGGTGCGGGTCATGGGAGCCAATGATACAACACGATAAGGATGAACAGCCACAGGCCACAGCAACCAGTTCACCAGAAGTCATTAAAATGACAAGACGCTGACAGGCCTTGTGCTAAGACACGGCGGTCCTGGCAGCTTTTACAGGGCAATTAACACACCGAGGGCACCGCGCTTGTGAGGTGACAGGTAGACTCCCTGCCAGACTAACCAGCTGCCCCTGACGTTGCTCCCTTGCAACCTGGCGGCCGCGGGTCATTAGGGAAGTCACGACAGTGACTCAAAGGGCCCTTTAGGCAGAGGTGAGTCAGGAGGAGGAAGGTCAGAGCCCGGTCCGCGCCAAGAGCCCGGGTACGACTCTCGGACGCCAAGCTAGGTCTGGGTCCTCGCCGGCCCAAAGTGGACCGACGTGCTGGCTGGGGGGCCAGAGGCTGCAGGCCCGGCGGGAACGCCAAGTCCTCCCGCGGCGACCCGGGGGTCGGGTCACCTCCTGTGGGGCGCAGGAGACGCCGGCAGGGGGTGTGCCCCACGCGGACCAACGCCTACGAGCGGCTCAGGCCTCCCTCCCCGGGCCTCTGAAACGCCGTCTGGGAAGCGAGGTCCTCCCTCCCGGCCCCTGGCCGCCCCTCGCCCCGGCCCGTCCGGGCTTCCTCAGGCGGGCGCCGGGGAGCGGCGGGCCGTGTCGGCCGAGCCGAGTTCCCGAGAGCCAGGGGTGGCCAGGCTCGCGGAGAAGCCCCGAGGAAGGCCCTGCAGGGCACCGACACTCACCCGCCGCAAGTCCGCTCCAGCGTCCGTCAGCACCGCGTCCGCGCGTAAGTCAGCGACTCGCTCTGGCGCCGCGACCGCCGCAGCCTAGCAAGCAGCCCGACGTGCGCACGCAGCGGGGGCGGGGCCTGCGCAGGACACGCCCCTGCGGCGGGCACGCGGCAGCCGTCCTCGCGCGCTGGTCTGTGGCGGAAGTCGAAGGGCGGACGGGAGAGCTGTTCCCTTTGTGAGAAGGGGTGTTCATGAACGCCTCTCCGGGCTCTTCTTGCCCTTTATCACCACCGCTTCAGGCTTATCTCGTGCGTTCTCCTCCTGTCCCATCTGTTTCTTTAACCAGCCTGTCCCATCTGTCATTTCTTTAACCATCCAACTGGCTTCAGGACTGATATTGTCTGGTATTGGCAAAGGTATGGGGAATGTTATAATTGGCAATAGGCATTCTCTTTGATCTAGTACTTCCATTTCTGGGTAGCTTTTTCTAGAGAAACGCAAGAACCCAAAGAGACACAAACAAGCAAGTTCATTGCAACAGCATTTCGGTGAAAACCTTGAAAGAGCCTGAACGTCTAGTGGGATGGTTGGTTGACAGGTGCACATCTCCCTATTCAAGAGAGTTGTGCTGGATAAAAAGGAATGGCAGGGTGTTCCCTGGCAGTCCAGTGGGAACTAGGATCCCGCAAAAAAAAAAGTGGGGTGGGGGGGAGGACAGACACCCCCTTAAGGGAGGCAATCAAGTAGAAGGGAATTAGAAAAACAAGTTGTAGGAGAATATAAAAATACATTCAGACGACTTCCCTGGTCCTCTAGTATGCATTATGTATCTGCATTATGCATTAACCAGACCTCCCCAGGGGCAGAAATACCTGCTCAACCATAAAGATCAATTCTTCTCCTGCCACTGGCCATGAAACTCCTGAGATAATAACATTCCTTTCTCAATCCTGTAAGGAGTCAGGATGTAGATATCTTAGGGCAGTATTGGGCTGACCTTATTAATGTTACTAGATATATTACTTGTATTCTGCCTATTTTATGAGATTGAGGTTTCTTGCATTACCAGACCTGTGACTGAGCCTCCGATAAAATTAATGACAATTAAACAGCTTGAGGTTTCTTGCATTACCAGATGTGTGACTGAGCCTCAGATAAAATTAATGACAATTAAACAACTTGAAACAATTGACCTTATAGATGATTCTATAAGATCATCTATAAGATGATTATAACAGTGTAACTCTAGATATGGGAAGAAGCAGCAAGCAAGAGCCATTTCCCAGACCATGACCAACGGTAAGACAGGTGGTACAGAGGCTTATGGCTATTCTTAACAGGGCCCTTTGTCAGCTGGTGCTAAGTCGCTTCAGTTCTGTCTGACTCTGTGCAACCCCATAGACGGCAGCCACCAGGCTCCCCCATCCCTGGGATTCTCCAGGCAAGAACACTGGAGTGGGTTGCCATTTCCTTCTCCAGTGCATGAAAGTGAAAAGTGAAAGTGAAGTCGTTCAGTCATGTCCAACTCTGCGACCCTGTGGACTGCAGCACGCCAGGCCTCCCTGTCCATCACCAACTGCCGGAGTTCACTCAAACTCACATCCATCGAGTTGGTGATGCCATCCAGCCTTCTCATCCTCTGTTGTCCCCTTCTCCTCCTGCCCCCAATCCCTCCCAGTATCAGAGTCTTTTCCAGTGAGTCAACTCTTCGCATGAGGTGGCCAAAGTACTGGAGTTTCAGCTTTCGCATCATTCCTTCTAAAGAACACCCAGGACTGATCTCCTTTAGAATGAAATGGTTGAATCTCCTTGCAGTCCAAGGGACTCTCAAGAGTATTCTCCAAACCACAGTTCAAAAGCATCAATTCTTTGGTGCTCAGCTTTCTTCACAGTCCAACTCTCACATCCATACATGACCACTGGAAAAACCATAGCCTTGACTAGACGGACCTTTATTGGCAAAGTAATGTCTCTGCCTTTTAATATGCTGTCTAGGTTGGTCATTACTTTCCTTCCAAGAAGTAAGCGTCTTTTAATTTCATGGCTGCAGTCACCATCTGCAGTGATTTTGGAGCCCAAAAAAATAAAGTCTGACACTATTTCTCCATCTATTTCCCATGAAGTGGTGGGACCAGATGCCATGATCTTCATTTTCTGAACGTTGAGCTTTAAGCCAACTTTTTCATTCTCCTCTTTCACTTTCATCAAGAGGCTTTTTAGTTCCTCTTCACTTCCTGCCATAAGGGTGGTGTCATCTGCATATCTGAGGTTATTGATATTTCTCCTGGCAATCTTGATTCCAGCTTGTGTTTCTTCCAGTCCAGCGTTTCTCATGATGTACTCTGCATATAAGGTAAATAAGCAGGGTGACAATATACAGCCTTGACGTACTCCTTTTCCTATTTGGAACTAGTCTGTTGTTCCATGTCCAGTTCTAACTGTTGTTTTCTAACCTGCATATAGGTTTCTCAAGAGGCAGGTCAGGTGGTCTGGTATTCCCATCTCTTTCAGAATTTTCCACAGTTTATTATGATCCACACAGTCAAAGGCTTTGGCATAGTCAACAATGCAGAAATAGATGTTTTTCTGGAACTCTCTTGCTTTTTCCATGATCCAGAGGATGTTGGTAATTTGATCTCTGGTTCCTCTGCCTTTTCTAAAACCAGCTTGAACATCAGGAAGTTCATGGTTCATGTATTGCTGAACCCTGGCTTGGAGAATTTTGAGCATTACTTTACTAGCGTGTGAGATGAGTGCAATTGTGCGGTAGTTTGAGCATTCTTTGGCATTGCCTTTCTTTGGGATTGGAATGAAAACTGACCTTTTCCAGTCCTGTGGCCACTGCTGAGTTTTCCAAATGTGCTGGCATATTGAGTGCAGCACTTTCACAGCATCATCTTTCAGGATTTGAAATAGCTCAACTGGAATTCTGTCACCTCCAATAGCTTTGTTCATAGTGATGCTTCCTAAGGCCCACTTGACTTCACATTCCAGGATGTCTGGCTCTAGGTGAGTGATCACATCATCATGATTATCTGGGTCATGAAGATCTTTTTTGTACAGTTCTGTGTATTCTTGCCAGCTCTTCTTAATATCTTCTGCTTCTGTTAGGTCCATACCATTTCTGTCCTTTATCGAGCCCATCTTTGCATGAAATGTTCCCTTGGTATCTCTAATTTTCTTGAAGAGATCTCTAGTCTTTCCCATTCTGTTGTTTTCCTCTATTTCTTTGCACTGATCGCTGAGGAAGGCTTTCTTATCTCTTCTTGGTATTCTTTGGAACTCTGCCTTCAGATGCTTATATCTTTCCTTTTCTCCTCTGCTTTTCGCTTCTCTTCTTTTCACAGCTATTTGTAAGGCCTCCCCAGACAGCCATTTTGCTTTTTTGCATTTCTTTTCCATAGGGATGGTCTTGATCCCTGTCTCCTGTACAATGTCACAAACCTCTGTCCATAGTTAATCAGGCACTCTATCTATCGGATCTAGTCCCTTAAATCTATTTCTCACTTCCACTGTATAATCATAAGGGATTTGATTTAGGTCATACCTGAATGGTCTAGTGGTTTTCCCTACTTTCTTCAATTTAAGTCTGAATTTGGCAATAAGGAGCTCATGATCTGAGCCACAGTCAGCTCCCGGTCTTATTTTTGTTGACTGTAAAGAGCTTCTCCATCTTTGGCTGCAAAGAATATAATCAATCTGATTTCGGTGTTGACCATCTCATGATGTCCATGTGTAGAGTCTTCTCTTGTGTTGTTGGAAGACGGTGTTTGCTATGACCAGTGTGTTCTCTTGGTAAAACTCTATTAGCCTTTGCCCTGCTTCATTCTGTATTCCAAGGCCAAATTTGCCTGTTACTCCAGGTGTTTCTTGACTTCCTACTTTTGCATTCCAGTCCCCTATAATGAAAAGGACATCTTTTTGGGGTGTTAGTTCTAAAAGGTCTTGTAGGTCTTCATAGAACCATTCAACTTCAGCTTCTTCAGGTTACTGGTTGGGGCATAGACTTGGATTACTGTGATATTGAATGGTTTGCCTTGGAAATGAACAGAGATCATTCTGTCATTTTTGAGATTGCATCCAAGTACTGCATTTCAGACTCTTTTGTTGACCATGAGGGCTACTCCATTTCTTTTAAGGGATTCCTGCCTGCAGTAGTAGATATAATAGTCATCTGAGTTAAACTCACCCATTCCAGTCCATTTTAGTTCACCGATTCCTAGAATGTCAACGTTCACTCTTGCCATCTCCTACTTGACCACTTCCAATTTGCCTTGATTCATGGACCTGACATTCCAGGTTCCTATGCAATATTGCTCTTTACAGCATCGGACCTTGCTTCTATCACCAGTCACATCCACAACTGGGTATTGTTTTTGCTTTGGCTCCATCCCTTCATTCTTTCTGGAGTTATTTCTCCACTAATCTCCAGTAGCATATTGGGCAGCTACCAACTTGGGGAGTTCCTCTTTCAGTATCCTATCATTTTGCCTTTTCATACTGTTCATGGGGTTCTCAAGGCAAGAATACTGAAGTGGTTTGCCATTCCCTTCTCCAGTGGACCACATTCTGTCAGACCTCTCCAACATGACCCTCCCGTCTTGGGTGGCCCCACAGGGCATGGCTTAGTTTCATTGATTAGACAAGGCTGTGGTCCTAGTGTGATTAGATTGCCTAGTTGTCTGTGAGTATGGTTTCATTGTGTCTGCCCTCTGATGCCCTCTTGCAACACTTACTGTCTTACTTGGGTTTCTCTTACGTTGGACGTGGGGTATCTCCCTGATAAGAGTGGCCAAAGGTCCATATAGTCGAGGCTATGGTCTTCCCAGTGGTCACATGCAGTTGTGCATGCTGGACTGTAAAGAAGGTAGAGCACTAAAGAATTGATGCCTTCAAACTGTGGTGCTGTAGAAGACTCCTAAGAGTCCCTTGGACAGCAAGGAGATCAAACTAGTTAATCTTAAGGGAAATCAACCCTGAATACTCATTGGAAGAACTGATGCCAAAGCTGAAGTTCCAGAATTTTAGTCACTTGATTCGAACAGCCAGCTCATTGGAAAAGTCCCTGAAATTAGGAAAGATTGAGGACAGAAGGAGAAGAGGGCGTGTAAGGATGAGATGGTTGGATGGCATCACCGATGCAATGGACATGAACTTGGGCAAACTTTGGGAGATGGTGAAGGACTGGGAGGACTAGTGTGCTACGATCCGTGGGGTCACAAAGAGTTGGACACAACCTGGCAAATAAACAACACCAACAGGGCCTAGTCCAGTAATAGCTCATTGAATGGCCTATCAACGAAATTCTGACCTGAGAATGAGCATTCCTAGTACCAGGGGACAAACTATTCATGAAATGCCTCCCGAACTTTGGTTGAAGTTGAAATCAAAAGGGAAGGAATTGTAAAATAAAGAATGTTGCCCACCATCCAGTTCTACAGGAATTGAGTCATTAGTCACAATAGTCACTGACCTACAACACAATGGTGTTGAAATGGTGAAGATTGGGAGGAGGCACTTTGTGCTCTAGGAACACTGGCAGAAATGGCCCTCAGGTAGATATTTTCAGGAGAAATTTTTATGAACCCAGTTTCTTGTATCTTCCCGTACTTGGAAATGCACTAAAACCATTAACTAAGATATCCGTTCCTCAGGAAGAGCAGTAACTTTCTCCCAAGATGTGTGCTTGGTTGCCTGGGCATGTGTGCTAAGTCTCTTCAGTTGTGTCTGACCCTTTGTGACCCCATGGACTGCAGCCCATCAGGCTCCTCGGTCCATGGGATTCTCCAGGCAAGAATACTGGAGTGGGTTGCCATGCCCTCCTCCAGGGGATGCCAACCCAGGGATTGAACCTGCTTCTCTTATGTCTCCTGCATTGGCAGGTGGGTTCTTTACCACTAGGGCTGTGTAGGAAGCCTGTAACCTGTAACCTTTTCTCAAAATCACACCCTCATCTCTTCACAACAGTTCTCAGAGCTCAGGTTGACTGGAATAAAATTTTCCATTTCTTTCTTAGATTGGCCATTGTTTAATTTTTTTAGTCAATAATCACTTTTTTTTAATATATTTAACATTTTTTCTGTTTTATTTTTTCAACTACAAAACATTATCTTTGGGGCTTCTTGGTGATCCAATGACTAAGACTCCACCCTCCCAATGCAGAGGGCCCAGGTTAGATCCCTAATCAGGGAACTAGATCCCACATGCTAAGACCCTGTGCAGCTAAATAACATTCTTTAAAAACAAACAAACAAATGTTATCTTTCTACACATTTGTGTTTAGGTGTGTAAATGCATCCAAAAGAGGGAAGGTTTACACACTAGAATGACACAGGGATGGGAAAGCTCATTTGTGCTATGTATCTGTACCATTTAAATTTTTTATGAGAATGAATAATTGAGTCATGCAAAATCAAATTTAAAAGGATGAATCTTGAGACTTCACTGGTAGTCCAGTGATTGAGACTCTGAGCTTCCACTGCAGGGGATGTGGGTTCAATCCCTGGTTGGGGAACCAAGATCCCACATGCAGTGGAGCAACTAAGCCTGCATACGCAACTCCTGAACCTGCATGCCGCAACTAGAGAGTCCTTGCGAAAGATCCTATATGCTGCAACTAAGACCTGACACAGCCAAACAACTATTTTTAAATAGATAAGTAAAAGAATGAATTTTAAGGCTGCCTTCTGTCTGAAACACGCATACATAAAATTGAACTAAATCAAGTGGCAGTGATTGGACGAGGGGTTGCCTCAAGGTTCCAGTGAGATAACGAGGTCCTAAGTCTGTGTCTGACACATAGGAGAACCCCAGAGAAGAGTTCTCACTGTTATCATCATTAGTACATGGGCTGGCTGGACTGATAAGTGCTTTGCAGGAAGTCCCTTGTCAGATATAAGGTCCCACAGGAGGTGCTGAGTCATGGCTGAGCTAATGCCAATCAGTTGCCAAATCTTTTCCCTTAGGCCTAGGGAACCTCCTGAGGTGGGTAGCTGGGGCTTCAAGAACTTTGTTCAGGCTGCCTGTCTGCCCACCCACTTCGGGACAGCTCCCTAGTACCAGCACCATTGACCAGAAGCCGAGGGCAAAGATGCTCTTCTCTGCCACTCACTATCTGCACTGATTTCCAAGCTTTGGGTTCAATGATGCCAAAGGGCATTGGAGTTACTCAAGTCCCAGTGTGGGAGGCTCCTCTCAAACCCAGCGACCAGGGCTGATCAGCTTCATGGGCTTGTAACTAGAGCAGTTATACTGGGTCCCCAGGCTCAGAAGGATCTTGGGCTTGGTTTAGGTTCTGCTACCACAGTCTTGAAATTCTCGGTAATTTCTAAAAAATGGGTCCTGCATCTTCTTTTTGCACTGCGCCTTACACAATATGCATCTGGTTCTGAGACTTTCCTGATGGTACAGTGATTAAGACACACCCTTCCACTGCATGTGAAATGGGTTTGATCCCTGGTCTGGGAAATTAAGATTCCAGATACTGTGGGGTGAAGCTGAAAAAAAAAAAAAAAGATTTCTGCAGTTGGTCCCATTGAGGATCTTCTTGTTTGGATTTATTTCCTTAAAGTGGAGACCTCAGAATATCGAGTTTTGTGGCTTAACCCACACAGTTGAAGAAAAGTCCCATCTTTTCACAGAATAATATGCACTTGGGTTCCATTCAGTAAGTTATTGAGTTCCTACTAAATGCTGGACACTGTGCCAGGAAGGAGAGAGAGAGAGATAAAAAGACATGGGACCAACTCTTAGGAAGCCCACAGTCTAAAATGGTAGAGACCATGTTGCCAGTGGAATAGAGATGGGAATGAAATAGTAGCTATCTTAGCCTAGGAGTCAGAGAGGGCTTCCTGGAGGAAGTGATGGTTATATGATGCATTATGGAATGAGTAGGAGTTAGCCCTATAAATTGAAGAAAGTAGGGAAAACCACTAGACCATTCAGGTATGACCTAAATCAAATCCCTTATGATTATACAGTGGAAGTGAGAAATAGATTTAAGGGACTAGATCCGATAGATAGAGTGCCTGATTAACTATGGACAGAGGTTTGTGACATTGTACAGGAGACAGGGATCAAGACCATCCCTATGGAAAAGAAATGCAAAAAAGCAAAATGGCTGTCTGGGGAGGCCTTACAAATAGCTGTGAAAAGAAGAGAAGCGAAAAGCAGAGGAGAAAAGGAAAGATATAAGCATCTGAAGGCAGAGTTCCAAAGAATACCAAGAAGAGATAAGAAAGCCTTCCTCAGCGATCAGTGCAAAGAAATAGAGGAAAACAACAGAATGGGAAAGACTAGAGATCTCTTCAAGAAAATCAGAGATACCAAGGGAACATTTTGTACAAAGATGGGCTCGATAAAGGACAGAAATGGTATGGACCTAACAGAAGCAGAAGATATTAAGAAGAGCTGGCAAGAATACATGGAAGAACTGTACAAAAAAGATGTTCACGACCCAGATAATCACAATGGTGTGATCACTGACCTAGAGCCAGACATCCTGGAATGTGAAGTCAAGTGGGCCTTAGGAAGCATCACTACAAACAAAGCTAGAGGAGGTGAAGGAATTCCAGTTGAGCTATTTCAAATCCTGAAAGATGATGCTGTGAAAGTGCTGCACTCAATATGCCAGCACATTTGGAAAACTCAGCAGTGGCCACAGGACTGGAAAAGGTCAGTTTTCATTCCAATCCCAAAGAAAGGCAATGCCAAAGAATGCTCAAATTACCGCACAATTGCACTCATCTCACACGCTAGTAAAGTAATGCTCAAAATTCTCCAAGCCAGGCTTCAGAAATATGTGAACCGTGAACTTCCTGATGTTCAAGCTGGTTTTAGAAAAGGCAGAGGAACCAGAGATCAAATTGCCAACATCCGCTGGATCATGGAAAAAGCAAGAGAGTTCCAGAAAAACATCTATTTCTGCATTATTGACTATGCCAAAGCCTTTGACTGTGTGGATCACAATAAAGTGTGGAAAATTCTGAAAGAGATGGGAATACCAGACCACCTGACCTGCCTCTTGAGAAATCTGTATGCAGGTCAGGAAGCAACAGTTAGAACTGGACATGGAACAACAGACTGGTTCCAAATCTGGAAAGGAGTATGTCAGGGCTGTATATATATTGTCACCCTGCTTATTTACCTTATATGCAGAGTACATCATGAGAAACGCTGGACTGGAAGAAACACAAGCTGGAATCAAGATTGCCGGGAGAAATATCAATAACCTCAGATATACAGATGACACCACCCTTATGGCAGAAAGTGAAGAGGAACTAAAAAGCCTCTTGATGAAAGTAAAAGTGGAGAGTGAAAAAGTGGACTTAAAGCTCAACATTCAGAAAAGGAAGATCATGGCATCCGGTCCCATCCCTTCATGGGAAATAGATGGGGAAACAGTGGAAACAGTGTCAGACTTTATTTTTGGGGGCTCCAAAATCACTGCAGATGGTGATTGCAGCCATGAATTAAAAGACACTTACTCCTTGGAAGGAAAGTTATGACCAACCTAGACAGCATATTTAAAAGCAGAAACATTACTTTGCCAACAAAGGCCCGTCTAGTCAAGGCTATGGTTTTTCCAGTGGTCACGTATGGATGTGAGAGTTGGACTGTGAAGAAAGCTGAGCGCCAAAGAATTGATGCTTTCGAACTGTGGTGTTGGAGAAGACTCTTGAGAGTCCCCCTTGGACTGCAAGGAGATCCAACCAGTCCATTCTGAAGGAGATCAGCCCTGGGATTTCTTTGGAAGGACTGATGCTAAAGCTGAAACTCCAGTACTTTGGCCACCTCATGTGAAGAGTTGACTCATTGGAAAAGACTCTGATGCTGGGAGGGATTGGGGGCAGGAGGAGAAGGGGATGACAGAGGATGAGATGGCTGGATGGCATCACTGACTCGATGGACGTGAGTTTGAGTGAACTCCGGGAGTTGGTGATGGACAGGGAGGCCTGGCATGCTGTGATTCGTGGGGTCGAAGAGAGTCAGACACGACTGAGTGACTGAACTGAACTGAAGGTGGTGGGAGGTAGGTATACAATCTGAGCTCTGAGAATAACATAATAGCCTGTTGAGGAGGCAATGCAAGGTTTATGCAAGATCAACATTCTATTTAGATGACACCTTCACTTATAGACACAAAGGTGTATTTATTAAAATAAATACATACATCTTACAATACATAATGACCACTATTTTACATATATAAAATACACATTACTTCGTGGGTTATTTCCTCCAATGAATTCGGGAAAATAACACCAGTTTTAGTTTGATTTCCCTGTAACTCCAGTGCCTAGTAAATGTTTAGACAACCAGTCAATCAGCAAATATTTATTCAGTGACTACTTGTGCCAGGTACTATTTTAGGTGCTGGGAAATTCAGCCATGAATGGAGACAAGTGCCTACCATCATGAAACTGACATTCCGGAGCGGTTAGTACACATTTTGGAATTAAGGGAGGGGGGAATAATGCTTTTATCTGAGTCAGCAATACAATTTCAGAAGAGGAGTGAGAGGGTCATTTTTGAGTTTTAGTTGAACAACAAAGAAATATATATATATATATATATATATAAAATTTGCAGAATTCCCTGGTTGTCCAGTAGTTAGGACTCCTTGCTTCCACTGTAGGGGGACACCTGTTCCATTCTTGGTCGGGGAACTATCCCACATGCCTTGGGGCATGGCCAAAAAAAAAAAAAATAGAGAGGAGAGAGAGAGAGATCTTTTCTGTTGAAAAGAATTCAAGCTCAGGCAAGGAGTAGCAGCAACCTCAAGTATGAGTCAGGCATACAAGAACTGAGACAGAGCCTTGGGTGTTAAGAGCACTGCTGGAGAGGGTGTGGAGAAAAGGGAACCCTCTTACACTGCTGGTGGGAATGCAAACTAGTACAGCCACTATGGAGAACAGTGTGGAGATTCCTTAAAAAAACTGGAAATAGAACTGCCTTATGATCCAGCAATCCCACTGCTGGGCATACACACTGAGGAAACCAGAAGGGAAAGAGACACGTGTACCCCAATGTTCATCGCAGCACTGTTTATAATAGCCAGGACATGGAAGCAACCTAGATGTCCATCAGCAGATGAATGGATAAGAAAGCTGTGGTACATATACACAATGGAGTATTACTCAGCCATTAAAAAGAATACATTTGAATCAGTTCTAATGAGGTGGATGAAACTGGAGCCTATTATACAGAGTGAAGTAAGCCAGAAAGAAAAACACCAATACAGTATACTGACGCATATATATGAAATTTAGAAAGATGCTAACAATAACCCTGTGTACGAGACAGCAAAAGAGACACTGATGTATAGAACAGTCTTATGGACTCTGTTGCAGAGGGAGAGGGTGGGAAAATTTGGGAGAATGGCATTGAAACATGTATAATATCATGTATGAAACGAGTTGCCAGTCCAGGTTCGATGCACGATACTGGATGCTTGGGGCTGGTGCACTGGGACGACCCAGAGGGATGGTAAGGGGAGGGGGGAGGGAGGAGGGTTCAGGATGGGGAACACATGTATACCTGTGGCGGATTCATTTTGATATTTGGCAAAACTAATACAATTTGTAAAGTTTAAAAATAAAATTTAAAAAAAAAGAGTCACGAATATAGATTTGTCTTTGGGCGACACCCATATCTCAAAGATCAGATGTTCATGCAAAATAAAAATTATTTAGTTACTCATATTTGCTTGGCGCAGCCGTCACCACCAGCATTCGCCTATGCAGTGCATTTCGGTCAGACCTGATTTACGCAAGTTCGGTTTACGTAGGCTTCGGGCCGGCGGCTCCAGACCTTCGGCCGAGTTCGCCCGAGTCGGGACGAACCATCTGTGCCTGCGGAGGGGGGTGGCGTGTCCGCTTCGCGCAGTGAGGGCCCGGAAGGCGAGGATTCGGAAGCAACCCAGCCTGGGGTCCCTTCATGCAGGGTGTCTGGGAAAGCATGGCTTTGCCAGGTTGCCACTGGAGCTGAGGGCGAGGGTCGGCGCCACATGTAGGGTTGCATCCCCCCTCCGCCGTGGACTCGGCTGCAGCCTCACGGGTCCCCAGTTCCCGGAGCGTTTCACATCTAGGCCTCCACTGGGAGGTACAGCTGGTCTGGAGGGCCCGGGAAAGGGTTGCGGGTAGGACCCGGAGCCAGTCCTAGGGGACGGGGGTGGCGGAGTCCCTCTGTTTCCCGGCCGAACCGCCCCCTGGGGCCTATGCGACGCGCGCGCCCTTTCGCCCACTCTGCGCCTCTCACTGCCCCTAGACTTCTCGGGACCACACCTTCCGCTCCCGCTCACATGGCGGACAAGAAGCTGGTGGTGGTGTTTGGAGCCACAGGTAAGCGAAACCCCAAAAGGAGGCGCTGGACCCCTTACCCAGGACAGCCCGGGGGTCCGGCCGGCCCCGCCCCCCAGCTCTAGGGGCGCCACCCTGCGCAGGCCTACCATGCAGGTTCCACCCTGCAGGTCTTTCTGATTCTCCGCAGGTGCCCAGGGAGGCTCAGTGGCCCGGACACTCCTGGAAGATGGGACATTTAGGGTCCGAGTGGTGACCCGGGACCCTGGGCAGAGGGCAGCGAAGCAGCTGAGGCTGCAAGGTGCAGAGGTAGTGCAGGGAGACCAGGATGACGAGGCCAGCATGGAGCTGGCCCTGAGCGGGGCTCACGCCACCTTCATTGTGACCAACTACTGGGAGAACTGCAGCCAGGAGCAGGAGGTCAAGCAGGTGAGGCCAGGCCGCTGGGCGTCAGGAGGCCAGGGCAGGAGCCAGGCATCTTCAAAGAGCTCCCAGGTCTCTCTACTGGCCCTTGCAGGGCAGCTCTGACTTGTCAGAGAGGGGCTGCCCCCTGCCTGTGACGACGGACACTGCAGCCTTTCCCCTCTTCCATGCAGCCCTCCTAGACTTTGATAAGGGCAGGAGGTGGCTTCTTCATCCAATGACTTAAGATATCACCATACTGTTCACCCTTTTGAAGTGAACAGTTCAGTGTTTTTTCACACGTTTGTAAAGTTGTGCCGCCATCACCACTACTAATTCCAGAACATTTAATCACCCCCAAAGGAAAACACCATAGCTGGTGGCAGCCCCTCCCCATTCTCCCCTCCCCAGGCCGAGGCAACCCCAATCTGCTTTATGTCATCCAGTGACTTCACATTTTTCTTAACAACTGTGCTGACCCATAATTTTCTTAAAAGGTACACATTTTAATTGTACAGTTTGATGAAATTTGAAGATAAATATACCCATATAACTGACTTCCCGGGTGGCGCTAGTGGTAGAGAACCCACCTGCCAGTGCAGGACACATAAGAGACATGGGTTCAGTCCCTGAGTTAGGAAGATCCTCTGGAGGAGGGCATGGCAACCCACTCCAGTATTCTTGCCTGGAGAATCCCACGGACAGAAGAGACTGGAGGGCTACAGTCTACAGGGTTGCAAAGAGTGGGACCCAGTTGAAGCCACTTAGCACACACACAGCACACATACGCATGGAACTAACGTTCTAATCAAAATATGGTGAGGGACAGGGAAGCCTGGCGTGCTGCAGTTCATGGGGTCGCAAGAGTCCGACACAGCTTGGCGACTGAACAACAACAATCAAAGCATAACACGTCACCGTCATTCCCCAAATCTGCCAGGTCCCTTTTAGATGTTTCACGTTCCTCTTTATTCTGTTTTCCACCCAGCTTCTCTTTGGTCGGTGGCGTTGAGCCCAGGCTGCTGTGGGAGGGATGTGAGACAAACATGCATCTTTTTAAAATCCCCTGGAAGGTGGAGACACTTGCAGCGGGCCTGTCACATAGCAGGCGCTTGGGTGTTTGTAGAAGGTATGACTGGTGCAGCCAGGGTTCCAGGGCTGAGACCCCTGGCCATCGGCTTTCAGTCCTGCCTCGTCCACAGCTCCCACCGCCTTGGCTGTGGACGTGACTTCCCTGAGCTGGTCTGTGTTTCCTCCCATGGAAAGGGGAGCTTTATTGGACCACTTTGGTCCATAAAGGGAAGCTGGACTGGACCCCTGGTCTCTTTGTTTTTAACCTTGAGCCTTCAGTTGCTGTCGTACCTGGAAGCCCCTCTCAGAGTGGACAGACAGCTTTTCTGGTTCATGCAGATCCCGTCAACCTGACCGCCTGCACCATGACAAATGACCACAAGCCAGGTGGCTTAAAACAACAGGAATTCATTCTCTCCCAGCTCTGAAGTCCAGGAGTCCAACAGCAAGGTGTTGGCCCTGCCCTGTCTGGAGGCTTGCCTCTTCCAGTCTGGTGGTGGTGGCTCTCCATGTGGTCACGTCACTCTGGGCTCTGCCTCTGTCTTCACGCAGCCTTTCCTCTTCTCCCTGTCTCCTCTTCCATCTCTCATAAGGACAACTTGTCATTGGGTTGAGGGCCCACCAGGGTAATCCAGGATGATCTCAAGTTTTTTAACTTAAAAAATATCTTTGGAGACACTTTCCCAAACGATGTGACATTCCCAGGTTCTGGCGGATGGGAGGTGGACATATCTCTTGGGAGGCCACCATCCAGCGCCCTACACAGCCTTATGCACCAGGTGGTCTGTCCCCATTTAACCGAGGAGGCAGAGCAGTTAGACCCTTTGTCCTGGAAGGCACAGCCAGGGCGCTGCAGAGCCAGTCCGGATCCCAGGTGGCGTGTTTTGTGTGCTCAACAGCTGAGCCATAGCACTTCCCTAGGGGACGGCTGGGGCTCTCCAAGGAAGACAGCACAGCATGGGGACAAGATGCTGTCTGAGCACAGGCAGAGACGGGAAGCCTCTGTGCGCCCCCTCCCAGGTGGCACACGGTGGACTTCGGCCCAGTACCCTGGAAGGTGGGACAACCTGGATGATCTGGAGAAGGGGTGCTAAGGCTGTTGGCTGGTGGGAGGCTTATAATCCTGGGGTAGAGGATGTGATGCTGTGGGAGCTGCACAGGAAAGGGGGAACCTTATCAGAGGGGTTAGTGGCCTGTGGCTCTTGGCACAGTGGCCTCTGGGGGGAGAGCCAGGGCCACGATGGGGACACACACCCTTCCTCTGAGCTTTGTGGTTTCTCCTTTCCTGCCCACTCGCCCGCCAGGGAAAGCTGCTGGCTGATCTGGCCAAGCGCCTGGGCCTGCGCTACGTGGTCTACAGCGGCCTGGAGAACATCAAGAAGCTAACGGCGGGGAGACTGACAGTGGGACACTTTGACGGCAAAGGCGAGGTGGAAGAGTATTTCAGGGACATCGGCGTCCCCATGACCAGTGTGCGGCTGCCCTCCTATTTTGAGAACCTCCTTTCCTACTTCCTGCCCCAGAAAGCCCCGGATGGAAGGAGCTACTTGCTGAGTGAGTGTGTTCCCTCGGGCGTCTGCTGGCACCATGCAGAGCCACGGTGGCCCAGAGAGCGGGCTTGTCCTCCGAGGGCTCCAGGTCTGAGCCCCAGCCCTCTCACAATAGACCCATGACCCTGTTGGGCATCCGTGTCCTGTCCCATGAGACGGGCATGGCCCAGACTTCCCCAGGGAAGATCTGCCCAGTGCGGGGATACTGTGCTGTGTCTTTCGGAGAGCTTTGCAGAAACAAGCGTGGTTCTTGTTTCTGCTTCATCAGTGAGGAGAGGGTTTGGAGGGCTAGGTCCAGTTGTAGATTTCCCAGGGGTAGGAAAGCACTTTCTTCTCAGTGCCTGTCTCCAAATCTCTAAGCAGCTTGGAGGGCACCGTGTCCGACCTGTGTCCTGCCGCCGGCGGGACAGTGCAGGAGGCTCGGCAGGCAGAGCAGGAGGGGTCAGCACCCTCCCCTGGCTCCTCACCTCTGCATGATCCCTGCTCACCCTCCCTGGGCCTGGCACCCCAACACCACCCTTTACAGTTTGCAGAGCCATCGTCAAGTCACCTGTGTTCCATCACTGAGCTGGAGTTCATCCCCACAGGCTCCTGGGTGGTCTGAATGGGCAGCCGTGGAAACTTTACAGGCAGGGCCTGAGAGCTCTAGGTGCCTCATCTAGACAGAGCTCTGCTTCTCCCTCCTGAAAGCCACACCGCGGCCGGTAGAGTCACTCATTAACACGTTTATCAGCACCCACCCACCATGTTGCTCTGGGCTCGGCCCCGGCCTTGGCCACCCGAGCTTTCTTGCTGGCATTTACATCCTCCGTGGGCATCCACGTCAGGAACTGGGGTTTGCACCCATTCTTGGGCAGAGCGCCTTTCAAAGCCCCTTGCTCTCCTTCTGCTTGTTCCTGTCCCAGGCCTGACGGGTGGCAGGCCTGGAGTTCTCCCCGGCCGGGCTCCCAGGATTTGAACAGCCTGCCAGTGGCAGAGCTCCGTCATGTCCTGTTTCCTGACTCAGTTCTGCTGCTGTCCCTGAGGTGTCTGAGTTAGGCCAGGTGCTGACCTGTGCGCCAACCAGCTGGTGGAGACCGACCCCTCAAGAGACACAGGCCAGCACATCCCTCTCCCCCTCCCAGGCTTGCCCATGGGTGACGTGCCCATAGACGGCATGTCCGTGGCCGACCTGGGTCCCGTGGTGCTCAGCTTGCTAAAGACACCAGAGGAGTACGTCGGCAGGAACATCGGGCTCAGCACCTGCAGGCACACGGCGGAGGAGTACGCCGCCCTGCTCACCAAGCACACTGGCAAGGCGGTGCGCGATGCCAAGGTGAGAGGCCTGGCGGGAACGCGGTAGCCCCATCCGAGGGGCTTTGCGGGTAGCAGGGGAGTGGCATCCTGGGCTGCCCCACGCTCTGAGCATCACAAAGCCAAGTTCATCCTTAGAGAATGCTGACGTTGTGCTGTCCTCAGGAGTGAAGTGTGGCTGCCGAGTGAGATGTCTGGCTCTGGCAGAGGGCCAAGTGGCAAGAGAGGGCTCCAGGAAGAGGGCCCAGCAGGGGCCAAAGCAAGGAGGGAGAGCACGGGGTGTCTTGGACTGCTTGGCGGAGGGGATGGAGGCTGCAGTAGGCCCCATCCGGCCCCTTCCCTCACCTACCCTGTCCTGTCCAGACCCCTGGGTTTGTTGTTTCTAATCATTTTGAGAGTCTGGGATACTCAGAGTCATTAAATGACAGAAACCTCCCACAGAGCCCCCCAGACGCAAGCAGAGCAGTAAAGAGGGGAGAGACCAGGGCAGGACACGTTTTGGGCTCACATTTTGCTCCCAGCCCTTAACACCCACCTGTGTATGACCAGAGGCCCAGCCCCTGGCCCCTCTCTGCCTCGGTTTCTTCATCTGTAAAGTGGGTGTACGGAGGGTATCCTGTCCTCAGGCTACTGTGAAGAATGAACGGAATAATGATGTAGACGCTCCCTTGGCACAAAGAACGTTCTACAAAACGTGCACTAAAGGGCTGTGTATTACTATCTAAACAACGAAAGCCTGAGGCAGCCATGGAGGGTTTGGGAGCCAAGGAGTTAAGGTTCAGTTTGGTCAAGAAAGGGGAACAACAGCTTTGGTGTTTTGAGCAACAAAGTGACAAAAGCAGAGTCCTGATATGGAAGGGATTGAGATGTCTGCACCTCATGATCTTGGAAGAACTGGATATAAATTGCCCTGCAACAGTGGTTTTTGAAGTTTCATCTTTTTAGCATCAACAGTCTTCAGATGAATTCAGGGGGACAGAGTAGGGACTGAGGTACCGACGCCCCTCTGCTTGCAGACAAGCCCTGAGGACTACGAGAAGCTTGGCTTCCCTGGTGCCCGGGATCTGGCCAACATGTTCCGTTTCTATGCCCTGAAACCCGACCGCAACATCGAACTGACCCTGAAGCTCAACCCCAAGGCCAGGAGGCTGGACCAGTGGCTAGAGCAGCACAAAGAGGACTTCGCAGGGCTGTGACCCTGCCCACCTCTCAACCCCGTCTCGGGGGGCTGGGGGTGCGGTCACAGTGACCCTCTCTCGTGTTACAAGAAAGTTTATTTTTTAAATAAAGGCCATTGTTCTCACAGATGGCTTCCAAAAGAAAAGCGCTTTGTTTCATGGTTTGGGGTTGGGGTGGCAGATGCTAGGGCACCAAGGCCATGAAAATTCCAATAGGAAGCGTCAAGTGCCCAGCCAAGTGTGGGGGGCCAAGAGCACCCCCTGCCCCTGGCCCTGCAGCCAGGGACGTCTGACACCCCTGTACGCACACTCTTCCACCCCAGAACATCCGGTCATCTCCGTGTTCCTTCTGAGTTTTAGGGTGGGAAGACCAGCCCCTTCTTCCTCTCCCTTCACCTGCCTCCTGGGCCCCTGGGTGCAGCAGCCTCGAGATGTGGTGATCTCAAAACATGCTGGTAAGAAAGAAACCCCTGAAGGGACGTGAGAGAGCTGTGGACCCCAGGGCACGAGAACTTAGCCCTATGGAGAAGAGGTGATGCTGTCCACAGCACAGGCAGGGAGGGGAAACCAGGGACGTGACCACCCAGCCCTGCTCGGTGGGCAGAGCCCCCCAGGCATTTGGACGGCTTCCCTCTCCTGCTCACTATAGAGAAGAGAAGCGAAGGCCCGGAGGACACAGCCGGCGGGGAGACTGGTGTCTCTGTGGGCTTGCAGGACGTCCACTGCGGTCTCTACCCTGCTCTGGCCTTGGGACCTGCAGAGGCACTGAAAGGATAGCAGGGCTGCCAAATTCATTCGACCTGTTGATTCATAAGCACTTCTTCAACAACTTATCCAGCGTGCTGGACCCTAAATACAGTGTTAACCAGGAAAGTTATGCACCGTGTCTTGAGTCTGGTTTAGCAGGAGAGCCAGATATCAGTGTGCAGGACGACTGCAGACCAACATCAGGCTGCAGAGAGCAGGGGGTGATGAACACTGGAGGGCCCACTTTAGGGGCACAGGGACAGCCTGAGGGAGCAGCCTCCCAGGAGGGTAGGAGGGAGCAGACGTGATGACATGGGCTTCCAAGCCCACCCGTATCAGCAGGAGAACCCAACAAGTCATCCGTGTCCAGCCCTGTGATGCCCAAGTACTCCAGGCCCTCTGGAGGGGATACTCACCTGCTGGAACCCTGACTCATGATATCGGGATCCAGGAGTGGCCCTTGGTCGGCACGAAGCCTGGGGACAGCCCACCACACCGGCTCCAGGGTGAGCTGCAGGGAGCTGAGGGCAGGCTCCGGCCGGTGCTGGCCGTTTTACCAGGCCTCTTGGGGTGGGTTGCTCACTTGGTGCCCCCTGGCTGGGCTGCTGTGAAGACTACATGGGGGAACTGGGGAGAAGCAGCGTTTAACTCCCTGGGCCCCTTGTGGTCAGGCCTCGCAAGCCTCCAGTGCCTTCCCCTGTCCGCCCTCCTCCCAGCACTTCAGCAAGTGCTCACTTCCCAGCCACAAAGGCCCAGCGGCCTAGGGACACTCTCTTGTGTTTCTAAATGGCTCAGCTCATGCTCCAGCCCCACCTCAGGCTGCAGAGGGGTCGGGAGACAGATCTCAGGAGCCAGCTGTGGGAATGAGCCAAACCCAGTCCAGCCAGGCCTCGAGGGGGACCCGAACCTACAAATGCTGCCCCGCCACCTTCTGACCATCGGAAGGAAGAATGCCTTGGCACAGCCGTGAAGATGTCTCACTGGAAAGAAAATCCACTTTCCCCTTTCCAAGTCTAGACTGCTAGTTTCAAAAAACATGGCTTTGGTTGACTTCTCTAGGAAGACCTGAGGTGCCAAGAGAGACGTGATCGAGCCCTCCACCACCGTACCCTGGGGTCTCAGATCCTGCCCAGCCCACACTGAGTCCACAGCAGGTGCTTGGCAAACTTCTGTTCAACGGAGGAAGAGACTAGAGACTGGCAGGAAGTCGCTGAGCCTCCTTCTTGCCCACCAAGTCTTCCCAGCCTCTTCACCCAATCCAGCAAGTGCCCACCCCCGCCTCCACTACAGCCTGCTCAGCCCAGAACCCCGGGGCAGGGCAGAGTCATGTGCTTGGGGCCCACTCCAGCCACCATAGCCCAGACGAAGACTGCAATACACACAAAATACCTTAATATTCCTCTGAAAACAACGGAGAAAACAACAGTATCTAGTGATGGCAGTGGTGACGCTCAGGGACCTAAGGAGGCCACACCGCAGGTGTTTTGAGGAGTGGGTTCCCAGAGTAAAAGCGACACGCTGGATCCTAGAACGTTCGTTCAGATCAGCACATCACTGCAGGATAAGCTCCCTGCTCCAGGTTAGGAGGGTCGGTGCCTGTCAGAGCGACACCTGTCCCTCGGTGGGGTTGATGCTGAGGAAAGCCACCTCCAGCCACCCCCAGGAAGGCCAGTAGACGTGGGGTGGCCTGACAGGCAGGTGAGCACCCGCTGCTGGGCCACCTGCAGAGAGCTGTCCAAACTCTTTCAAAGAAGAGATGACCACAATTCAGGTTTTAAATATCTCTTTGCAGTAGATAATCTTATTTACATTGATACAGAATCATTTTACATTCTTAGAGCAGACACTAGCAGATGCTTTATTTTAGTAAATTATGGGGGGGAAACAGAAAGGACACTAATCAGAAGGGTTCTCCATTAGCCTGTCTTGCCACAGCGGGGGGATCTGGAAACACAGGGGAACCTGCACGTCCCAGGAGCCAAGGCTGGGAAATGGTGCTTGGTCTGATTGGATGCTGGAGAACCTTCGATTGCCGAGACCACGCTCTCCTCTGAACAAACACTCGTACGGGAAAAGACAATGATTCTCAGCATTGAATAATTTAAACACACGTCTGAAAACAAGTCAGTAGTGAGTGGTGAGACCCAAGGCCCTGATAGCAGCGGGGCAGGGCTGGGGTTGAGAGGCCCTCAGTCAGCCCCAGGCCACGCCGGCTGCGGTCCAGCAGAAGGGCAGGAGCCCCACTTACGCGTGCCTTAGAACAACACAACTCCACTGTCGGGGACAGGGCCACCCCGTCCGTCCTGACGGAGATCACAGCCCATGTGATCAAGAGTGGCCTCTGCAGGGACTGTCCTCTAGGCGTCACCCCAGGCCCCAGGCCCCCAGGTTCCAGCTGCTCAGTACCTTTGGGAATTAAAACCAACTCCAGCTGAAGGGTGGGTGACACCAGTGGGGCGTGTGCCCCAGGTTCCCGGAAAGGACAACCTGTCAGGAAAGACTCATTCTGGAACGTCCCGGAGGTTTGCTGAGAGGGAAATCAATCACGTCACAACTTGGTGCAGCTTAAGGCTTCATTTTCAAGCTGTAAGCATGGCCTTTAATTCTTTAACCACATTCAGTTCCAAATTAAGAGTTTCAGCTCTGCAGGAAGTGTCCAGCCGTCTGACTTTGCCAGAGCCTGAAGAGGCCAAGTTACCTACCCACAGACAGGAAACTACCAGCCCTGAGGCCGGCCATGCCTGACTGCCCAGGGTCTGTCCCGTCCGCAGTGACCTTCCATGAAGAGCTGCGTGGTCACGTGAGTTTGCTGTTGCCAAGGCGGTCCGGAGGCCTCTGCAGGCAGGGGCTCAGTGCTGCCGTGGGGAATCCTCCTGCGTCCAAGGTGCCTGGCCAGGAGGAGGTGCTGCTGCTCCCTGCCTAGTTCCCAGTGGACCGTTTTCCTGAGCCAAGACACAAACGGGTACAGTTCACTGGCCTCGCAGGAAGGACACGCCCTGCTGGTGAACTTCCGTGGTCCCCAGGAAGGAGCCCCCAACATCCGGGACCAGCACAAGTGAAAGGTGAGTCCCGAGACACCATGCTGAGCAAGCAGGACTCCCGTCACTGCCCCGCCCCGCCCCACACTAAAGCTGACACTGCCTAGACGTCCCAGGCAGGACGGGGCGGGGCTGGAGAGATCTGAGTTCTAGGCCTGGCTCTGCTGTGACCTGCCCTCTGTGACTATGGGCAACCTGGTTCCCACCACGGCGGGATGCAGTGCCCCCGGGAGCTGGTGGAAGGAGGGCTGGGGGGCTCCAGGAGTGGTTCAGCCCTGCACTACCGGCTAGCTCCCCTTGGGCTGAGGCTGGGCTCACACCATGCCTGAGATGGGAACCTCTTCACCTCTGGGGGTGGGGGGATGATACTGGCTAAAATGAGGGAAAACAGGGATTCATTAGTTCAGAGGGGCATGAAGGGGAGGAACCTCAGGGATTTTCCTACCTCGGCTGGGATATCAGGAGGTAAACATTCTCTTAAGTTTGGAAAGGAATCCCTCCTTGTCCTCCCCAGCCTCAGGCCTAGCCTTGCCTCCCGCGGAGCTATCCATGGTGCTGCCACCTGGGCATAAACAGCAGAGAGAACTGGGGTCAAGGGTGCAGATCTCCTCGCAGCCCACCCCAGGCCCCGTCTGGCCACCCAGGGCTTGCACTCCAAGAGCCACCAAGCGCCACCCCGAGAGGAGAGGTGGCCGTATCAGGCTGTCCAGGGTTGTCCCATTCATCAGATGACTCAGCACTTAGAGCATCCCAACTGCTCCCCAAGTCACTGGCCCTCGAGAGGAAAACAAGGAACAGAAAAGGACAACAGGCAGCTGTCCCACCTTAAGAACCATAACAGAAAAACAGCCAGTGCCAATGCCTTCCAGGCCAGGCTACATGGCGTCCATACCTCATTCAATCCTTACGATAACCTTACAGGTAAATTCCAGATAAAAGAAACAAAAACCAGAGGCACAAAGGGGTTAGGTGGCATGACTAAGGTCACAGAGCAAATAAACGAGCAGGAGGTCTGAGTTCAGACCCAAGCAGTCAGACACCAAAGCCCAGGCTCTGAAAAGGTGAAGAGCATGTGCCGAGAGCCACCAACCAGCTTCCACACCCGGCCAGTGCGCACGGACCATCTCCAGGGCACCCGGGACCCCAGGACATGTGCACTGCTCATCTGGGACGGGGCAGCCAAGGGCCCCGCGTGTCACCGGGCAAGCACCTGGCTCCAAATGCCCCAAGATGGGGTGGCCGCCCTTCAGTTTCCAGAGGGGCCGTGAGAGCCCCTCTGCACAAACACGTCACAAGGCAAGAGGACCAGGAGAATTAGTGCATGTCGACGTGCAGGGGGATGTATGTCAAGGACAGTGTGTAGAGGGGACAAAATGCCCATGTCCCCAAGATCTCAGTCTCAGACGTCTTTGTCGGTGAGAGGCCCGCAGCTTTGGGCAGCAGGCCTCCGGAAGAGGTGGGGAAGGTAATCCATGGCTCTTTACAAGGTGATGAATAGCCAGTAACGCTCATTCCACGAATCTGCACCACCTTTTCCTCCACAGGTACAAGCTCCTAGTGTCATAAGCAAGTCTGGCACTTACTTGGGGGTTCAGTGCCTGCTGGCCTCCCCGCTCACACTGTAAGCTGGGCAGGGCAGGGACCCCGTCTCTCTGGTCATTGCTTCTGAGCACATGGCAAATGCTTGGTGACCATCAGTGCGAGAAACAGAAGCCAAAAGGACTCCAGGGTGACATCTGAGGACCGGACCCACCCTACAGGCAGAGGTGCGGGGTCTACATGCACAGTCTGACTACCTGAGCTGACTACACGCTCAGAGCCAGCAGAGCGCCTCTTGTTCCACTAAAATGTCTTTTTCCTCATCTTCCTCTTGCCTCCACCCTGCCTAAATAAAGGGGCTCAACAGTCAATGGCGTCAGCTCATCAGAGAAGAGACCGCAGGTGGATCCAAGCTCTGGAATAGGTTCCTGCACGACAGCTAAATGGACGTACAGGGGTCGTCGCAGGAGTTAACGACGACCCACAAGCACAAACAACGAGCCATGCTGTCTCTACACCCAAAAGGTCACTTGGTAACCTCAGAGTGCCCCAGGCCCCCGGCTCGCTGCGGTTTTTCTGCTTCTCAGGCTGGGAACAAAGCCAGGGTCAGCCATTATTAAGGTTTTCAGCAGGGGCTACAGAGAACAAAAATAAACAAGCGATACTAAACCCACCAAAAACGTTTAGGTTGTTTTCCTACATAGTGGTAACTTTTCCAAATGCCTTCCCGATACCTTTCCCGTGGTGAAAGCAGACACATCTGCAGTGACTATCTCCACGGGCACTTGGGGGCTATTAAGCGATACGCTAGCCCAAGAACCACTGATGACTGCAGGCAACTGCTTCCAGTGTAACTTTAACAGCAGAGATTCAGGCTCTACTGAGTAAGCAGGATGCACCTTAGTACAGACGTCGGGAAAGGTCGTTGTGTGCACCGGTGTGTCCTCACACGTGGATGGCAAAAGGAACTTTCTTCACAGTAACAAGAGGCTTAACCACACCCAGGCTGCGGACTGACCGACATTGCATTCCAGTGCTAAGATTCTTAAAAGCCATTTAAAGAATTATATCTGGGAGCCAAATTTCCCACTGAATACAATTCTGAAATGACAATGGAAGTGAGTGGAAAAAAAAAATAATTCAGGACACTCATTTCACTTTATGAACTCTTCACAAACACATGCAACACATATGTTAACATTATGATATATTCAGCAAAATTATGTCAATAGAAATTTAAAACAAAGAACTGGCAAAGTGTCTGGCACATAAGAGCCTCCCAATAAATCTCGGCTGAACGCGGGGAGAGGGAATGAGCTAACAGGATAAGAACCATGGACGTTACTCAGAAGCCGATTGCAGGATCAACTCCCAATCTGAGCTCTCAGGAAGGGGCTTGATAACAACTGGTGGATAATACCCGACATGCAAACAGTGAACAAGGCCCAGGGTCTCACTCAGAGCTCAGTCAGGAAGACCTTGAGTTCCCCTGGGGGAGGGGCGCATGGCTGAAAGCTGGTTGCAGAGCAAATCTCGCATGCTCTGTGACTGTGGGAATGTTTGGGACCCAGGAAAAAAACCTAGAGGTGCATAAGTAGAGTTATGTGGAAGAATCATCCCCACTTCTTTTTAGTCCAAGGGATAGTAATAAGAAAATATGAAAAAGTCTATGAACCAAACCACTACAGTAAGTGCTCACTTTATGCCCAGTTGGCCACAGATAGAATCTGTGGCAGCTGTTTTTTCACAGAGGACTTGGTCCCCTGGATTTAGGGGAGCTTGGCCAACTCCAAGCAAAGGCTATTGCCACTAGGACCCCCAGCCCTGTCCCAGGGCTCCCAGACCAAGACCCCACCCTCAGCTCTGATCACCTGCTCTGACTGTACACTAATCTAATACCATTCAAGTTCCAAGAAGGTGAGAGAAAATTCAGGACCCAGACAAAAACAAAGTGATGCAACCAGGAGCCAACACATTGGGCAACAGAAGCCAACTCACCCTCAGCATGGCCTGTCCCAGCCCAGGAGGAGGCCCAACTGACAGGGAACAGCGTTTCCTCGGCATAACACCCCATCCCAGCAGAGCACCCCATCCTAGCAGAGCACCCCATCCCAGCAGAGCACCTCATCTGGGCAAAGCACCCCCATCCTGAGGGACGAGGGCTATAGTCACAGTGCCTGTAGCCAAAGCTTCTGCCTGTGGTCAGAGTTGGGGGAACATGGCTACTCACCAATCACCAATATTTAACTGCACTCTATAGATGTTTAAGCTCAGAGTAAACAAGGCATTTTGTTTGTTCACGGCCCTAGAAGCTCAGAGTTTAGACCTGCTGCACACAGGCAGATCTGGGGTTGTTAAGCCTGTAGCAGCTGCTGTTTACAGGACACTCTGAAATCCAGGGAAAGCCACCTGGGTGAGGAAGACATGCATCTTCTCCTTTAGTGGCTACAAGCTAGAGCTGGAAGAATCTAGCTGGTGGAAGATCTCATGCAGGAATGAGCCCAAGGTCACAGGGCAAGTGGCAGAACCAAGGCTAGAACTCAGGAGAGCAGTCCTAAGACACACAGATGCTCCCTGGAGGGAAGCGTCACAGAACTCACTGACCTCGGCCAGCAGCACGTGCACAGAGGATGAGGGCCAGAGCGGGGGGCCCTGCTTTCCCCAGAGTGTGGCGGTCCCGCGCCACTCTGCCCAACACTCAGCCCCTCTCTTACTACTGGGCCCTCTGGAGACTCCAGGAAGATTCCCCAGTGGAAACCCCAACATGTTTCCAAACCATCTGCCCTCCCAGGTACTGAGGGGCTCCCACGGGCCACAGGGCTGTCTCACCAGTGCTTGTGTTGGTGACGCCGTTCACCGTCCCCTCCACGTCGGTCTCGTCCTCGGCGTAGCTCAGGATCAGGCTCTGCTGCCGGCTTGTCAGTCTCCTGTGGACCGAGCGCAGTCAGTATCCAAGCGGCTCCTCTGGGCAGCTCTTCAAAAGGATGTGGACGTGGCCGGTCCCCATGCAGCATGTGGGAAAGGCAGGACCCTCGACCCAGGCACTGGGCACACCCTGAACCCAAGAGCCCACACCCTTAAAGCTTCTGTAAAGTAAACCTCTTCAACTACCCTGAGTTGTTCTAAACAACTGCCACTGTGGTCATGGTAAACAGTTTACCAGAGGGATGAAAAGCTGTTACAAGTGTGTGTGTCAGAAATTATCTAATTAAAGAGAGTGCTGGAAATCCAGCCCACTGAGAGGAGTTGGCAAGCCCTGCTCCAGATGTCTACAGCTCCCCCTAGGACTTTTCTCCTGAAGGCCAGACACGATACCTGCCGCCAGCTGGTTCTAGATCATCTCTCAGATGGAGGGCGACCCGAGAGTGATAATAATAAAACCAACAGCAGCAATAATAACTAACTGCTCCCTATGGGTTATTCATTTCATCTCCCAGCAACTCAGCGAGGTCGAACTTTTTTATCATGTCCACTTTCCGAAGGAGCACCTGGGCAGGACAGACTTAGCGGGAGAAGTAACCTGCCTAAGCCTCAGTGCTTACAGCAGAAGTGCCACACAGGCTGGGCGGTCGGGCTCAGCACCTGCCTGGCAGGTGAGAAGTCCTTGACTGGCTCCTGCTGGTGCTGGAAGCTGCAGAGAGTGGGTGGACCTCATCACACCAGGAGGCACTTACTTTGGAACTCTGATCTTGATGTGAATGTAGTGGTCTCCATAGCCATAACTGTTAATCCGCGGGATGCCCTTCCCACTCATCCGAATCTTCTGATCTGACTGAGTCCCAGGGGGGATCTATAAAGAAAGGAACCTCAGGTTTTCCTCCACCTCCACCCAAATGAAAACATCTCACGACATGAAGACAATCTTACTCCCGAAAAGAACTCCATTCAGGTTTCTAGATAAAACCCACCAAACACCACACAGAAACTGGCTAGGCTGGGTCTACCCTGAGCAGAGCCTGTGATGGGCTTGGGGGCCAGGAGTCTGGGGTGGCGAGCCCACAGCAGGAGGAAAGGAGCTCAGGGAGTAGGACCTGGGAGGAAGCAGAGCCAACCTGGGGCGCCACTGAAGCTGCTGCCAAGCCCACCAGGATGGACACGGCCCAGGAGCTGCTTCCCGGCCAAGTCACACCCAAGGTGTGGCCCACACTCCTCCTGCCTTCCGCCAGGTTGTTCCCAGGTTTCAGCCATTTCCCGTTTTAGAAAGAAAAGAGCAGTGAGAATGTGCTTGCACTCTTACCGTCACATTGATGGTCTCGTACAGGCCCTGCGTTCTGGCGGTGCCCCCGAGGATGGCCTGAGCTATGGAGATAAAGAGGTCCGAGTGGATGTCTGCGCCGTCCCTCCGGAACACAGGGCTTTTCTGCACCTACGGCCAAGCACGGGAGGGTTACCAACGCTCAGAGAAGTCCTTCTGGAGAGCAGACCACAGCCGCGGCTCAGCGTGCAGCATCCAGGGAGACAGGGTACTTTCACCAAAGCGCCCACCTCCCCCAGGCTCCGGGAGTTACAGGGCAGCTTCTTCCTTCACTGCAATGCCACAGTGTCCTCTCAGATGAAGCTATTCAAGTCTTGAGGGAAATAAAACTAAATTTTGAAAATTAAAAAAAATATAAAAATCTTACTTTACTAGAGACACAGATTAATACAATCTACAAAGGAAGAAAGGGTTTACTTTCCAGAGTCTTTTGGTACAAGCTACCTTCAAGTCAGACTAGCAGCACTGGAATGATTCTGATTTTATAAGCACTGTTTTTTTATCTCAAAGACATTCTTTGTCTTCCAGTGATTTCTTCTTTTCTTCTCTACTATCAGCTGGGAACAATCTGAATTCTCTATCAAACCTTCTTCATAGACTGGCTTCCAGACTGAGACCTTTCTCTTCAATTTCTCAGTCTTAAAGATTCACCCTTTACATTATTTTTGTCTTTGTTTTAAACTATGAAATATTTCACACATATGTAAATCAGCACAAGTAATTAGCACACGCTGTACACACAACCCTGCTTAGGTCACAGAAGACCAGGACACAGGTGACTTCTCCCCCTCCTGCTCACCCCTCCACAGCAGCTGCTACATTTAGTCTCTATCTTTCCTAGGAGCGTCTGTTTACCTTTTCTACATGTCCCTAAACAATACATGACACCACCTCGCGTGGTTTGAAACTACACAGATGACCTCATTCCTCGGCCTGCAGCCCGCTCACTCCCTGTCCGTAACCGAGAGCTACCAGGGCGTCTCACGCCAACATGTGTGTCTCCAGCTTCTGCTCCTAAGTGCCCACAGTGCAGCCCCCTCACCATCTCCTCCCGAAGGCAGCAGGCCACTGGCAGTGCTCACAGTTGTAGACGAGGCTGGCACACACCTTGCCTCCGCCTGCCGCACCGTCTCAGGGACATGCCTGGTGGAATCAGTGACAGAGGTGCCACTTCCTCTGTTACCCTTGCCTCAGAAAACTTTGCCTGCACGTCCCATGTAAATCTGTAGCTCTGGCACCTACTGTCCCCATGAACAATTCAATACATCAATAAAAAATAAAAGATGTTTTCTGTATTTTTATGAGTGCTTTGTTGCCAACTTGTAAACACCTTGGGGTAACTTTGTTCTCTCCACATTTAGCACAAAAGCTTGATGTAACACATGTTTGATCACCCTGCTGAGGTGGCCACCACTTGCCTTAGAAACTTGAACAGCCAGGCGTATTCCATGAAGCTCCCATCTCACCCATAAAAAGCCTGGTCTGCACCCTCTCCACGAGAGCAAGGGCCCAAAAGAGGCTGTGCAAACAGAGCACCTACCCTGAATGTGATGAAAATTTCTCGTTTTCCTACAGGCATCCTCACAGTCTGGCCATCCTCAACTCCTGTAAGCAAGAGAACAATTATTTTGGGATGTCTGAAGGCATTTTCTATACTGGATCTATTTACAACCCACCCACTTAGTCATTCCTGTTTCCTGTTAACAAGGAACAACACAGTCACCCAATACGGCAACAAGTAAAACAAGTGTCACTTTTCAAAGGTGCGGCATATAGTACTTGATAACCAAATGACACTTATTCAAGTTTACCAGCAGGTCCACCTAGTACCCCAGTGAGTTTAGAGTCTAGTGGGGCACAGCACTAAAGAATCCGCCTGCCAGTGCAGGAGATGCAGGAGAAGCAGGTTCACTCCCTGGGTCGGGAAGGTCCCTTGGAGAAGGAAATGGCAACCCACTGCAGTATTCTTGCCTGGAGAGCCTACGGACAGAGGAGCCTGGCAGGCTACGGTCCCTGCAATGAGTTGGATGACACTGAGCACACCCACAGGGGAGACAGTTATTAGCTGAATAACAACACCACGTATCACTACAAACAGAGATAAGTGCTTAGAAGGAAAAGATCACAGCTCCAAAGGAACATCTAAGGAAATGCTTCCAGAAGGCTCCCCTGGGGATGAGGAAGCTGCAGGCAGCAAGGCAACAAGGGGGAGCCTAAGAAGATAGGAGGCTGAGACCAGGAGGGGCTAGAAGAGGAGGCCAGTGTTTGGCCCCTGAGAATCGCCACAGAGTCTTCAACAGTGTGAGACGTGATCATACCACCCTGTGCAAAGACCACTCCAGGAACAGGACTGGTTTGGGGTGGGGGGTGGGGGTCATAGGCTGGCCAGCTGGGCGGGCAGTGGGTACAACGTTGGCCTTGGGACAGAAGGAGGTGGAGGAGCTGCTTCTCGCAGGAGCAGGACAGGCATGCGAGGTGCCGTTTCCCTATGACACGCGCAGATCTTAAGGGTAACTGGTGCAGACGAAAACGCAGGAGACTGTGGTTTCTCCTCGAGTTTCGGCTCCAGAAACAAGGGCAGATGGCCTCGTGGAGGAGCCCAGACCCACCGGCAGGCACGGGGATCACCACCTTCTTCTTCTGCTTAGCCTGTCCTGCTCCTCTGCACACCACACAGGGAGACGTGATGATGGAGCCCCGGCCACCACACCTCCGACACGTGGAGCGCATCACAAAAGGGCCTGTGTTTATGGTTTCCTACAAAGACAAAAAAAATGGGACCCTTAGATACCAGTGCACCCTGACAGCAAGGCCCTAGGACCACAATGAGCATGAGAAACGTCTCACCGAAGACCCGTATGTGTGGTGTGAGCCTGTGCTACAACACACTGCCTGAGGACAAGCTGCAGGAGCTCAAACTGACCTAGAGCACACTGCCTCCTGAATTCCGAACCAAACCTGATTATATGAGACAGAAAAATGAGACAGTGCCTCTCTACAGAAGGTCCCCAAGCCCCCAGAGCTGAGCAAATCACTTTAAAGAGAACCCTCTCTTCCCTTTACAAAAGGGACAGCTGGGAAAGAAAGAGGGAAGTGACAACTGGAAGCAACTCCCACCCAGAGCTGCCCCTGCCTGCCCCAAGGGAGGAGCAGCACAGGCCTCTGTCCCCCACAGCCCCCAATAGCCCCACCTCATCACAGATGCCCATAAGCAAGGAGGCAAGTGGCTCCTCTTGCAGCCACCCTCACCCCAGTCCTCCAGGAGCCTCCTCGGCTCCCAGCCCCTTGCACAAGTGGGGCCTTATGGTCTGTGGCCACTCTCATCAGGTCTTCACTGGACAATGGAACTCAGTTACCATTTTCTTTAACTCAACATCCTTGGGATTTTTTAGGGGGTGAGGGTAAATTATCAACACGCTGTTGTAGCAAATCAGATACAGAGATATATAAAAAATTAATCTCCCCCTCACCTTGACTCCCAGGGTGACCTGCTCATAAGAGCTCAGTTTTGAGGTGTTCTTCCCATGACTCACTCACTCTCCTTCTCACCATAAAGAAGTTTTTAAGTAAAAATTTTACAAGAAGAGTATATTGCATTCTCACTCTGCAACATGCCTTTCCCTCTCACCTTCATGATGCATCATGACCAATGTACATAGACCTCAATTTCCATTTTAATATTTTTGTTTCAATGCTAAAGAAAAAATATCTCTGCACATAGACACCCTTCAGTTTTACCGTATTATTTCAATGTTCACCAAAGAAATATGAAAAAAGAAAGTCACAACAATTCAGGACCTTGGAGAAAGGACCTCAGATGTGAGAGGAACTGGGATCAATAAAAAGTATCTGTAACAAGAGGCAGTGACTCCGATGGTAAAATGGTAGCCACAACAATCTTCATCCTCTCCAAGCGCGCCCTCTAGAGGAAAGCAGGCACAATTTTACTTTTTCAGACTAAGCTATAAGATTGTGTACAGGTACTGCGGACTCCCATCAGCGGACTATTTTTTTTTTAAAAAGAAACTTATTTTTATTTATTTATTTGGCTGCTCCCAGTCTTAGTTGCAGCACGTGGGATTTTTAGTGGATGCATGTGGGATCTAGTTCCCTGACCAGGGATCGAACCCAGGCCCCCCGCATTGGGAGCTCTGAGTCGCAATCACTGGACCACCAGGGAAGCCCCCATCAGTGGACTATTATTCAGCCAACAAAGAGAATGTTTAAAAGTACTCAAAGACACGGAAAAATGCCTTCATTATAATAAATGAAAAATAGGAAAAATTTCACTATGATTCTCAACTGATGAAATCTACATACAAATAGGCAAAAACACATCCAAAGTCAAAAGACAAATACAACTAAAATCAATGACAAACACTGGTGATCCAGTGGTTAGGGCTCTGCTCTCACTGCCAAGGGTTCGGGTTCAATCCCTGATCTGGGAACTAAGATCCTGCAAGCTGTTAAGCTTAGCCAAAAAAACAAAAAGATGAGAACCCAGGCATCCAACAACAGGGGTCTGGCTGAACAAAAGGGGATGTATCTGTATGGAGGAATACCATGGCCACACGTAGACTATTTCCCAAACACAGTGAGAACTAGAAACAAAACAAAACCACCAAGGTACAGATGGGGCTAACAGTTGTATTCTATCTTTGGTATGAAAACAAGGCACACACAGACATACATGTCTACACAGGCTTGCATCTAGAAAGATAGACAGGATGCTTTAGGAGAGTGGAATTCAATGGGTAAAAGTCAAGAATGAAAGGGAGATTCATCGTACACAGTTTTCAATTTGTACCCACTGAATTTCAATGATTAGCATATACAACCTGTTCAAAAACTAGTTAATATAAGACAAAAATGATATTCCTCATCAACAACTGGCAGGAGACACATCAAAACACTAACAGTCGTGGGATTATCAAGGACTTGTTTCCTTTTTTATGCTTTTCTTCTATGCACTCAAAGACAACTTCTGTGCCCCCTACACACTTGGCGGTGGTTTAGTCACTTGGTAGTATCCAACTCTTGTGACCCCATGGACTGTAGCCTGCCAGGCTCCTCTGTCCACGAGATTCTCCAGGCAAGAATACTGGAGCGGGTTGCCATTTCCTTCTCCAGAGGATCTTCCGGACCCAGGAATTGAACCCAGGTCTCCTGCATTGCAGGTAGACAAGGATTTTATTTTAAAGGTGGGCAGTAGAGAATCTCCCAACCCCCTTAAAAAAAGAAACCATATAAATGGAATACAAACATAGTCAGTGGAAACCTACCTGCATTTTAAGCAGATAATATAATCACAGTGAAAGGGGAGAAAAAGAAGTGATCTGAGTAAGCTGAGCACAGTACTTTGGCCATATACCCAAATGCCAGTTAAGCAGGATTGCTTTTTGCAGTGGTATGAATGACAGTTCTCAAATTACTTTTTGTATGTTATAGGATTGAGCAAATGAGTAAATATACAGGGTAACTGAGCCAGATTTCTCTTTGTTAGAAATTAATAATCTCTCTTTATTATTTAGTTTCAAATATGGACAGGCAGAAGACTAGACAAGCCTTGCGGTGTTGGGCTGAAAGTGGAACTATCAGTTTGAACTCACTGGTTTGTTAAATGGATGGATCAGTGTACACATATATGTATATATATACTCTATCACATGAAAAACACAGAAAGACAGATAGGTATCGAACATATGTCTGTAAGTGCACATGTGTGCATGTGCTAAGTCGCTTCAGTCATGTCTGATTCGGCAACCCTATGGACTGTAGCCTGCCAGGCTCCTCTGTCCATGGGGATTCTCCAGGCAAGAATACTGGAGCAGGTTGCCATGCCCTCCTCCAGGGGATCTTCCTGACCCAGGAATGTGCGCTCACACACACACACACATACACACTTATTTCCTGTCTCAGTCAGCTGAGAGGACTTGGAAGCAGTGACACTCCAGATACAATGAGTACACCGAGAGCACAGATCTTGGTTCCTAAATCCTACTAGACAGTTAAAAGGAATCAGGACTCCCTGGAGAAATGGCTGGTTCCAGGATTTGGCTAGGAAAGTGTATGCAAGCTGGGACATAAAGTAAAGAAGTGCTGAAACAATGATGGGACACACCGAAAGAATACAGGAGCCAGCCAGAAGAGACTTCTACAGGCAGTCAGGGACAGCTTATGCATCAAAGTAATAGTGATGATGGTTCAGTGAATGAAATAAGAATCCGTGAGTTCATACTGATACAAATGAAAGAATACATAAATGGAGAAGAAAAGAAAGCTCTTCCTTTTAGTAGAATGCCAACTAATAAACGGAGAAAGGGGATTTCTCTAGTGGTCCAGTGGCTAAGACTCTGTGCTCCCAATGGAGGGGCATGGGATCAATCCCTGCCAGGGAACTAGATTCCACATGTTGCAACTAAAACTCAGCACAGCCAAATAAATAAATAAATTAGAAAAAAAAACAAAAACAAAAACAGAGAAGAGACATTAGAATCAGAAAAATCACCATTTTGCAAGTAACAGTAATAACTGATTTAAGCAAGACTGATTAACGGATGCTGTAAGTACTGGGATAAGTTTGATGGGACAGGACACTTACATAGTGTCAAAGAAGAATGTGAAAGTGAAGTCACTCAGTCATTTCGGACTCTTTGGACTGTAGCCTACCAGGTTCCACCATCCAGGGGATTTTACAGACCCCATGGACTGTAGCCTACCAGGTTCCACCATCCATGGGATTTTCCAGGCAAGAATACTGGAGTGGGTTGCCATTTCCTTCTCCAGGAGATCCTCCCGACCCAGGGACTGAACCCGGGTCTCCCACATGGTAGGCATTGTAGGCAGACGCTTTACCATCTGAGCCACCAGGGAAGATCCATATAGTGTCAAGGTAAGTCACAAATTCCTTGTTAATTTCAAAGGGAAAAATAATAACTTTATAATGAAGAAACCCGGTGGACAGTTCCTTAACTAACTGACTGGGTTCAAATGTAATTATCATCGCTAATGGGACAAACTGACACCTCATGACTCCTGACATGATCCACGCAAAGGGCACTATATGTCTGTGCTGTTTCTGCCAAAAATGCATAATCTGAATCTTATCATGAGGAAATATCAGATGACCCAACTGAGGGACATCCTACAAAGCAGTTAGTCTGCAATCCTAAAAAAGGTCAAGGTCATAAAAGAAAGACTGAGAAATCGTTACTGATTAAAGGAGACTAAAGATATGACAACCAAACATGACGCAAGGTCCTAGACCGGCATCCTGAGTCTGGGGTAAAAAGAACATTATAAGGACAAATGAAAAACTCTGGGTAAGTACAGATGACAATATTGTTTGGACATTAAATTTCCTGATCTTGAGAACATACTGTGGTTACATAAAAGAATGTTCTTGCTCTTAGAAAATATACACTATAAATGACAAACCAAATGGGACAGAATGTTAACAACTGCTGAGGCTTGGTAAAAGGAATAAGGGAGTGGTTATTCATACTAGTCTTACAAGTGTGAATTACATCTAAAAGTTACCAAAAAGAAAAAGAAAAAAAGATTACACTTCAAGCAAAATTTAAGTTCCCCTCCCCCAATTTTAAATTACCAACATACCCCGAAATGTATTTTCAGAGAAGACAGCAGAATTTCCTTGCTCCTTCTGTACAGAGCTCTCCTGGGACAATGTGGAAGGTTCTAGATCACAGAGTCCCACCCACTAAAGAGCTCTCAAAGCCCCATGTACACTGGCACACAGAGGAGAGGAGAGGTGGGGAAGCACAGGCAGGCGGCAGAGGCAGGAGCCCGGGGAAGGCAGGGCGCACCAGGCTCACCGTGCCAGAGCCACCGCAGTAGTGGAGGTGGGGAAGCACAGGCAGGCGGCAGAGGCAGGAGCCCGGGGGAGGCAGGGCGCACCAGGCTCACCAGGCCGGAGCCGCCACAGTAGTAGAGGTGGGGAAGCACAGGCAGGTGGCAGAGGCAGGAGCCTGGGGGAGGCAGGGCGCATCAGGCTCACCATGCCGGAGCCGCCGCAGTAGTGGCAGTGCTGAACCTTGGTGCCGGGCTCGTTCCCTTTGCCATCACACCGCTCACAGGTGTCAGTGACGTTCACGGTGAACTCCTTGTTGACGCCCTTGGCAGCTTGATTGAACGTCAAGTCCATGATGTACTAGAGAAATCAAGGGACCACTGTTACCGCTCTGAAAGTAAGGGAGAGCGCTGGATAGGAGTTCACAATTACTGTTTCTTTTAAAGACTCTATTTTTTAAAGCAGTTTTAAGTTGAAAAAACAGTGAGGGAGGTAGAGATTTCTCTCATACCTTTGCCTCCACACGTGCACAGCCTGCCTACCCTGTCATCAACATCACTCACCAGAATGATACATTTTTATCAAGGATGAACCTACATTGACACAGCATGACCATCCAAAGCCCACAGTTTACATTAGGGTTCACTCTTGGTGCTGGATATTCTATGGGTCTGAACAAGTGTATAACAACACACATCCTCCTCATAGAATCATGCAAAGTATTTTCACTGTCCTAAAAATCCTATTCACGGCTCCACCAATTCATCTGTTCCCCTAGTCACTTTTTACTTTCTAACTTGTACTCTGTCAAGTTAAGAACAGATGGGACTCAACTGATTCTGCTCTACTCCTCACGATTTTCAACAGATAATACCTGTTGTGTAAATGAAAATGTGCTTTTCAACAAACTGAAAATGTTCACAGATAATATGTGCACATGGTCCTAACAGTTCAAACGATCCATAGTCATAACTTATATCGTAAAACACTTTCCCCGACCCTTGGGTTCTCTTCTGATAATGCCTGAAACAAGACATAAACACGGAAGAGGCAGGACTGGCAGTGCCTCCCTATGGACTACGCCTCCCAGAATAACGAGACAGGCTTTACATAAAATAATCACTCTAACTACGGGCTCTCAGAGCCACGGGCCTGCTCTGATTAAGCAACTAAGAATACAGTAGAACTGAATGTACACATTATTAATGGTTTTTCAAATACTGGAACCACTTCCTACAAAGATGGCTGCCTCCCAATCACTCCATTTAAGCTGCTTTATCTTTTTCTTTGAGAAACAGAAACTGCTAAAAAATCTGTTTGCATCACACTTAGCAGCTGAAATTTGAACAATTCTTCAAAATGAGGGGCTTACCTCCTGAGGCTGATTGAACACACTCTGGAAATCGCCAAAAGAGGAGGATGAGAACTCCCCAAAGATCTTCCTGAAGAGCTCCTCTGGGTCAACCGTGGGACCTCCTTTCCAGTAGCTCTGCCCAGAGCTGCCGGCCCCAGGATCGAAGCCAGCGGAGCCATAGGTGTCATACTGCTTCCTCTTCACTTCATCACTCAGGACCTGCCGAGAAAAGCCCAGCAGTCAGTGCCCCCGAGGCTCCCGGGGCCCAGGGCACGGACACCAAGTACAGACGGTGGTGGCGGCCTATCAACATTAAACGTCCTGATCCTGTCAACTGTACTGAGGCTATGCAAATAGCCTGCCCTTAGAGAACACACACAGAAGCACTCAGGAACAGAGAGAGAACACATCCGTGACTCACCCTCCAATGGTCGGAGGCAGGGCGGGGGATGCACACGCATGCGTGCACACACACAGACACACATACACAGCTGATATACGACACCCTACATATCCCCAACCCCTTCAGCACGGCCGAGTCTGAGAAGCAGGTCCGCTCTCATTTAACTCTGCACTTGTTCAGCAACTGTTTCACACCCTCTTCGCTCTCAGATGACATTTTACACTCCTCCAGGGCAGTGGTGGTTTCTTCTTTTACAACATCCACCATCCCTACAAGGAGGAGGTCACCAAACAGGCATGGAACTGTTTAATCTGACAAGAAGGTCCCAGACCCAGCTAAAGTCCCAGTGACTGGGACTGGGAAAACAGATTATTGGGTTCTGTTCTTTGTTGAGATTCCTAGTGAGAGCTCACGTGAGCATTTTGGAATTGCGAAGTTTGGTTTTTTTTTCCCCTTCAACAAGGTGATCTAGAGGGGGACATGGCCTTCCCACTGAACCTTCTCACGCATCAGGTTGCCAGTGCAACACGCTCTGACCCACGCACACAGCTGAAAGACAGGGACTGCACACACTGGTGGGCCGTGTTACCTCATAGGCCTCTGCCAGCTGGGAGAACTTCTCCTTGGCTTTGGGATCATCCTTATTCGTGTCTGGGTGATATTTCTTGGCAAGCTAAGGGAGGAAATGGTCAATTAGTATGGACACAAGATGATCACTGAAACTGAACCCCAGACACCAGTCACACCTCACCTCCTTTGTAGCAGTTGTCAGACTTCACAACAGCAATTCTTAAGACAAGATTTAAGACTAAATCATTCCTAACTAGACTTATTATAATGATCATGTCATAGTGTATAGGAATGTTGAATCATTATGTTGTACACCTGATACTAATATATCAACTATACCTCAATAAAAACACACTAAAAGCAAAACACACACAGCCAGGACTAAGAACATACACTCCATGAACTGTGCTCAGTTTTCAATTCTGATCAAAAGTTTATTACAAAATGGCAAACTGAGTTTTGGGAAAGGGAAAGAAAGAAAACTATCTCTTCAACTCTGAGATGTGTATATGTTTTTCAACTGCAACAAATCTCTCAACAGAAATAACAACTAATTCTTTAGAACTTGGGGTCCTTTGTGAGAGATGCCAAAGAGTAAATCTGATTAGACTATCATCTATGTAAAAAGAGGGAAATAACTGGATAAATAAGTAGATATATCTGCTGTATAAATTAGTTTTGGAAGAGCAGGCACTAAGCTGGAAAGGCTGACTGCTACAGCGGGGAGGGGATGGATGGGAAAGAGAGGTCTTCTCACTGCACGCTCCTCTGTACTATCTGAATTCAGAACAAGGGGAATGCATTACCTATTCGAAACACAGATTTAAATATTAAAAATTCAAACACTATCCTCACTTGGCTGTCCCGCGTACACAGGAGACCTGAGCAGCTCTAACACAAAGGTTTCCTCCTGGCCACGCTGAGCAGTGCTGTGCAACACCTTTGCAGGTGCTGACTGTCTGCTGCAGCTTACTGATGCCTTCCCAGTCTGGGTTTCCCTGGTGTGAGGGCAAGGAGGGCTCAGAGTCCTGAAGCTGAAAGGAACTGTGGGGACGGCCGGCCCCATCTCTGCCCGCAGCTGGCTGCTCACTCTGCACCAGAGACACTGGTCCTCACACCAGCATGTGATGGAAGCACGGCAGAGGCTCGGCCGGAAGGGAGCTCTCAAGGCAAGAAAGTAGATCACGGTGGGTCGAAAGGCTGGTTCCAGGCCAAGGTAAGAAATGCCGATGCACTTGTGAGATCAAAGAAAGGCCCTTTGCACTCAGAAAGACCTGCATTTTAGTCTCCTAAATGCCACTGATGGGCTGTGTGGCCTCGGCAGCACGTCATAACCTAACCAAGTCTTCTGCCTTGAGGATTAAATGATGTAAACGTGAAAAGTTTTCATCAAGGTCCAACCCCAGCAATTGCTCCGTAAAGCCTACTTTCTAAATTTTCGGTTTCAAATTACACAACTTTACCCAATTTTTTTATTTTCACACCTAAAAACTTGGATGGTTTCTACTCTCTCTTAAATGAAATCTCTAGTACGTGCTAAGGGCCTCACATGCCCCAATAAGTTGGTCCCAGTCTCCATCTCGCCAATCTTCACCTGCCTTTGCCGCCAGGTACCTGACCTTCCAGCTCAAAAGGAGAGACAAGCTATTTACTCTCCCAAGACGGACAAGCTAATCAAAACCACAGTGAGATATCACTTCACACCTGCTAAGGTGGCTTGGATCAAAAAGACAGGCTCTTTGAGGAAGATGCAGTTGCCTCTGCAGCGGAGCTCGATGCCACCTTCTCCTGCTCCTGACTCACTGCTGTTCGCTCTGGCCGAGGAACAAGGCAGTCAGGAAGCCGCGCCCCACCATGGCCTTTAAAGATACCGGCAAGACTCCCGTGGAGCCAGTGGTGGCCATTCACCAGATTAGGATCACCCTCACCAGCTGCAACGTGAAGTCTCTGGAGAAGGTTGTGTGCTGATCTGATCAGAGGCACGAAGGAAAAGAATCTCTAAGTGAAAGGACCTGTTCGGATGCCTACCAAGACTCTGAGAATAACTACAAGGAAAACTCCTTGCAGTGAAGGTTCTAAGACTTGGGATAGATTCCAGATGAGGATCCACAAGCGACTCATTGACCTGCACAGCCCTTCTGAAATTGTCAAGCAGATCATTTTCATCAGCATTGAGCCAGGAGTCAAGGCGGAAATCACCACTGCCGATGCCTATTACAACCTTTTTAATAAACTGATAATCAGTTGTTTAAAAAAAAAAAAAAAGATAAGTATTGGCGAGGATGCAGAAAAATCAGAACCCTCACACACTATGGTGAAAATCCAGAATGGTGCAGCCAGTCTAAAACAGTCTGGCACCAGAAACAAGTCCATACATCAATGGTCAATTAACCCACAACAAAGGAGGCAAGACTACACAATGGAGAAAAGACAGCCTCTTCAATAAGTGGTGCTGGGAAAACTGGACAACTATATATAAAAGAATAAAATTAGAACACTTTCTAACACCATGAGTGATAGTCCCTGTCATGTCCGACTCTTTGAAACCTCATCAACTACAGCCCGCCAGGCTCCCCTGTCCGTGGAATTCTCCAGGCAAGAACACTGGAGTGGGTTGCCATTTCCTTCTCCCTCTAACACCATATATAAAAATAAACTCAAAATAGATTAAAGACCTAAATATAAGACTGGATACTATAAAACTCCTAGAGGAAAACATAAGCAGAACACTTTTGACATTAATCACAGCAGTATCATATTGGATCCATATCCCAGAGTAATGGAAATAAGAACAAAATACATTAATGGGACCAAATTATACTTAAAAGGTTTTGCACAGTAAAGGAAGCTAAACAAAATGAAAAGACAACCTACAGAATGGGGGAAAGAGATTAATTTCCAAAATATACAAACAGCTTATATAGCTAGCTCAATATTAGCAAGAAAAAAAAATCCAATAAAAAAAATGGGCAAAAGACCCAAATAAACATTTCTCCAAAGAAGACAAACAGATGGCCAAAGGGCACATGAAAAGATGCTCAACACGGCTAATTATTACAGAAATGCAAATCAAAACTACAATAAGGGCTTTGGTCTCGGCAGCAGAAGCAAGATGACAAAGGGAACATCATCGTTTGGAAAGCGACGGAGTAAGACACACAGGCTGTGCCACCGCTGTGGCTCCAAGGCCTACCACCTTCAGAAGTCAACTTGTGGCAAGTGTGGCTACCCTGCCAAGCAAAGAGAAAGTATAATTGCAGTGCTAAAGCTAAAAGACCAAATACCACCAGGACTGGTCGAATGAGGCACCTAAAACTTGTATACCCCAGATTCAGGCATGGATTCCGTGACAGAACTGCACCTAAACCCAAGGGAGCAGCTGTTCAGCATCCAGTTCATCTTAAGGATTTCAACGATTAGTCATGCAATAAATGTTCTGGCTTTAAAATAAAAACAACAAAAAAACTATAGTAAGGTATGACACACTGGTCAGCATGGCCATCATCAAAAATTTTACAAATAAATGTTTGAGAGGGTATGAAAAATCAATATCCATCAACTGATGAACAGATAAATAAAATGTAGTATACCCATGCAACAGAATATTTGACCACTAAAAGGAATGAAGTACTACTATCTGTTACAACGTGGAGGAACCTGGTAAATATTATTCTAAAGTTAAAAAAAAAAGTCACAAAAGTCTACATATTACATGATTTCATTTCTATGAAGTGTCCAGAATAGGCAAATCCCTAGAGACAGAAAGTAGGTTAGCGATTTCAAAGGCAGAAGAGAGAGGAGAACGGGGAATAAGGGCTTATGGCGTGAGGTTTCTTTTCGAGGTGCTGAAAGTATTCTCAAATTGATTGCAGTGCTGCTTATACAACTCTTCGAATAAACTAAAGACCAGTGAGTTCTACCCATTAAAAAAAGAGAAAGAGGGAGAGAGAGAGTGGAGAGAACAGCTACTCAAGCCATAAGCTGTTAGGTTTGGTCTTGATCAGTACTGGTTCACAAATATTAGGCTTAGCCAAAGTTTTTATTTCCCCACCAAAAAAATTTTAAAAAGAAAGAAAAAAAAAAATCAAGACTCATAGCAAATTTGCACAAAAATAATTTTAAAAACTTCTCTTCTTTCTGGCCACACTGTGCACAGCTTGTGGAATCTCAGATCCCCAAGCAGGGATTGAACCCAGGCCACGGCAGTGAAAGCTTGGAATCCCAACCACCAGACCACCAGGAACTCCAAGTAACTTTTAAAATTTAAATTGTATTTATTAACCTTATTAAACTAATCTTCTTTATTCTGACATTATGGCTTCCCTAGGTTTTATGGTATTAAGGTGCTTTCTTCCATCAAATGATATTAACAGATTGTACCTAATTATTTTTAACATCTGTATTAGGCAAAATACAAAAGATAGCATTCCTACATTGGCACCCTTGCTCTTTAGTTTTTTTAAATTTTTATTGTGTTGTGTTTTATTGTGTTTATTGATCAGAGCAAAAGTCTGGAAACCACAGATTGAGATAACTCACAGGCCACTTCACCAATCAGTCCAACACATTCTGGGATATGATGATGGGAGTTTCACATTTATTGAGTTAAAAAAATAATAATAATTCTAAATTCATAAACTTGTATTTGAATGCAAAGAATGAGTATCTAAAACTTAAGACCACCACATCTACCGATTCAGAAGACACAGAATAGACTTAAATACAAAAACAGCCATGGAAAAAGATTAAAAGAAAATCTCTGGTTGGGTCTCCATTTCCTGAAGCATTAACCAGCATGGCCACAGGCACTGAGAAACATGGTCTAGCAAAGCCAGCTTTATCAGCCAGCACACAACCTACATGTATGGGCGCATGCACTGCACGGCTCAAGGTCACCTAGATCCACACCATCGTTTCCACAGTCTCGGCTCTAAAATCTGGCTTCTACACAGACCTGGTAATAGGCTTTCTTGATCTCCTTCTGGCTGGCATTCCGGGGCACTCCTAGTATCTGGTAATAATCTTCTTTAGCCAAATGGGTGCTCGTGTGGAAGGAGGCAGTACAAACAAAAGGGTACCGTTTTACTCCTGAAAAAGAAAAAAGGAAAGAAAATCACTCTGGGAATGTACTCAACAAATGGAAATTGCGAGTAAGCAACCAGCCAGGCCACACCTATGAAGGAGCTGAGGTAGGTCACAGCTTTTGGAGGCTGTTCTCCTCCAAGCCTTCTGGAGACCAAACTCACTGCACCTCAGAAACAGCTAAAGGGACTTCCCTGGTGGTCCAGTGGGTAAGAATCTGCCTGCCAATGCAGGGGACATAGGTTTGATACCTGGTCCAGGAAGATCCCACACGCCGTGGGGCAACTAAGCCCGTGAGCCACAGCTACTGAGCCCACGTGCTCTAGGGTCTGTGCTTCGTAACAAGAAGCCACTGCAAGGAGAAGCCTGAGTGCAGCAACAGAGAGCCGGCGCAGCCAAAAACAAAACCAAAAACGGCTAAATCCAGAGTATACGGAAAATACAAAAATCAGAGTGCGGAGTGTGGCTAGTCCTCCTGGACTACACAAGGGCTGCAGCCTCATTACCTCTCCAGAGATGGGGCTGCACCTGGCGATGACTGAAAATCGACTTCACTCTCCTGTTACACAGCTGGCAGAGCACTTGCCACATCCCAGGTGCTGGCAGAGACTCACCTCACTTAAAGCTCAACAGCTCCCCAGGTTCTCTCCCGCCACCATGCAACCCTGAACATCTGCTTACGGGGTGGTTTTCAGAGTGTGGTCCCTGAACTAGCAGCATCATCGGCCTCCTGATGTACATTTTTCAGGTGCCACCCAAACCTGAATTCAAAACTCTGGAGGTAGGGTCCAACAAGCCGTGTCTAACAAGCCCTCCAGGGGACGATTCTGCTGCACACTGTTTGAGAACTGCTGGGCTAAAGAAATGATTGTTGGTCTTCAGCGTCACAGATCTCTTTAGGAGCATGTGATAAAAGCACTGACCCCTCCCCTAGAAACAATCAATACATATATACAGACGCACAAGCTTAAACAACCTTGTGCCAGAACCTCTGTTGACCCCAGAGCACGTCAGAGCATATGGCAGCCCCGCCTCCACGCCCTGCCTTCCTTTCAGGCCTCTTGCATCAGCAGCAGGGAGGAGGCTGATGGGACACAGCTACTCAACCTCCCTCTACTCTACCGACCTGTCACCAAGTGAAGGTGGGGGAGCCGCTCTACAACCTGCCTCCTAACCCCCAACCCATCCTGTGACAACTGAAGATGGGGAAGGCGGGGCTGGGGTGGTGCAGAACAGGCCAAGTTAAAGCAGAGGGGAGGGCCAAGAAAGAGAACGAGGACCAAGAGGCAGCTCCAGGTTTTTAAGTCAAAGGTTCCCCTGCCAGAGATTCAGCACTCATTCAGCAAACATGCCTGCCAGGCACTGGGCTCCTTGCAAGCAGAAAGCAGCAAATCACGCCAAAGGCCCTGCCCTCTGGGAGCTTGCATTCATTCATGATCTCAACACTGGACTAGGCATTGAGGACACAGACTGAGTGAAAGACTCAAAGCCAGTGCCCTTAAGGAGCTTCCAACCCAGCAGGGGCATGTGGGAAGCAGTGTGAGAAGGGATGTTAGTGCACAGGGACGCGGAGTGAGAACTCACAACAGTATCCCCTAACCAGGGCCTCTCAACCTCCACACTGTTGAAGATGGGAGGATCAGATTCCCTGCTGGGGGGTGGGGGTGCTGTTAAGGGCTGAATTCTGTCCCCCGCCCAAATTTATATGCTCAAGTCCTAACCCTCAGCACCTCAGAAAGTGACTGTATTTGGAAACGGGGATCTTTAAAGAGGACCCTAACAAAAATCTTGAACTACAGCCTTCAGAACTGTGAAAAAAGTAACCTTTTTCAGCCACTTATTCTCTGGTACTTTCTTATTGCTGCTCTGTGTATTTACTTTTATCCTAACATACCTATGTGCTTATTGGAAGATGTGTTAGCAGGATCCTCAGCTACCTAGTTACCAGGAGCACCTCCCAGTCTCAAACAGGTAACTAAAACTCCAGACACTGCCAGTTGCCCCCTGGAGGGCAGAATCACCCGCAGCTGAAAACCAGCACAACCCAGTCTCAGAAGTTTCAATGAAGGTATTCTAAGGCAGCTGCTGTTAAGCTGCAGAAATTAATTTGGCTAAGGAGGGCCGGAATCCGTCCAGATTTATGCCTGCAGTCCTGGCGTTGTTTGCAATAGCATTCTCATTCGCTTTCAAAAGTTCTCCCTTTGGTTTGGAGGGAGAAAGTCGTTGTGCAACTGCAGGTGCTACGACATGACTAGAGACTCAAGTAAGTGTGTGTGGAGGTGGGGTGGGGTAGAGGGGTGGTTAGAGATATAATGATAGGTGCTGGGAATAAACAGAAGGGCCTCTGAGCATGTTAGTTGTTGCTGTTGTTCAATGGCTAAATCGTGTCTGACTTTTTGTGACCCCATGGACTGCAGTACACCAGTCTTCCCTATCCTTCACTATCTCCCCAAATTTGCTCAAACTCACATCCATCGAGTCAGTGATGCTAAAGTTTGGATTTTATCCTGAGGACAACAGGGAGCTACTGCAAGTCTTAAACAGAGACTTGATCAGATTTGCATGAAAAAGAACTTTCAAACCATTAACAACAAGGACTGGGAAACTACTTAAAATCTGTGTAGGCACAAAAGACAGCCAAGGGTATTGAGCATATCCAGGAAGGGTGCCAAGATTAAGGATAATCAGACGAGAACGAGTAGGAAACGGTCAGTTCAGTCGCTCAGTCATGTCTGACTCTTTGCGACCCCATGGACTGCAGCACACCAGGCCTTCCTGTGCATCACCAACTCCCAGAGTTTCCTCAAACTCATGTCCATTGAGTTGGTGATGTCATCCAACTATCTTATCCTCTGTCATCCCCTTCTCCTCCCGCCTTATCTTTCCCAGCATCAGGGTCTTTTCCAATGAGTCAGCTCTTTGCATCAGGTGGCCAAAGTATTGGAGTTTCAGCATCAGTCCTTCCAATGAATATTCAGGACCAATTTCCTTTAGGATGGACTGGTTGGAATTTCTTGCAGTCCAGGGACTCTCAAGAGTCTTCTCCAACACCACAGTTCAAAAGCATCAATTCTTTGGTGCTCAGCTTTCTTTATAGTCCAACTCTCACATCCATACATGACCACCGGAAAAACCATAGTTTTGACTAGACGGATCTCTGTTGGCACAGTAATGTTTCTGCTTTTTAATATGCTGTCTAGGTTGGTCATAACTTTTCTTCCAAGGAGCAAGCATCTTTTAATTTCATGGCTGCAGTCACCATTGACAGTGATTTTGGAGCCCAAGAAAATAAAGTCTGTCACTGTTTCCACTGTTTCCCCATCTATTTGCCATGAAGTAATGGGACCAGATGCCATGATCTTCGTTTTCTGAATGTTGAGTTTCAAGCCAACTTTTTCACCCTCCTGTTTCACTTTCATCAAGAGGCTCTTTAGTTATTCTTCACATTCTGCCACAAGGGTGGTGTCATCTGCATATCTGATGTTATTGATATTTCTCCCAGCAATCCTGATTACAGCTAGTGCTTCATCCAGTCCAGCATTTCTCATGACGTACTCTGCATATAAGTTAAATAAGCAGGTGACAACATACAGCCTTGACATACTCCTTTCCAGATTTGGAACCAGTCTGTTGTTCCATGTCCAGTTCTAACTGTTGCTTCCTGACCTGCATACAGATCTCTCAGGAGGCAGGTCAGGTGGTCTGGTATTCCCATCTCTTTTAAGAATTTTCCAGTTTGCTGTGATCCACACAGTCAAAGGCTTTGGCGTAGTCAATAAAGCAGATGTTTCTCTGGAACTCTCTCACTTTTTCAATGATCCAACGGATGTTGGCAATTTGACCCCTGGTTCCTCTGCCTTTTCTAAATCCAGCTTGAACATCTGGAATTTCACGGTTCACATACTGTCGAAGCCTGGCTTGGAGAATTTTGAGCACTACTTTGCTAGTGTGTGAGATGAGTGCAATTGTGTGGTAGTTTGAGCATTCTTTGGCATTGCCCTTCTTAGAGATTGGAATGAAAACTGACCTTTCCGGACTGCGGAGTTTTCCACATTTGCTGGCATATTGAGTGCAGCACTTTCACAGCATCATCTTTTAGGACTTGAAATAGCCCAACTGGAATTCCATCACCTACACTAGCTTTGTTCATAGTGATGCTTCCTAAGGCCCACTTGACTTCACATTCCAGGATGTCTGGCTCTAGGTGAGTGATCACACCATCATGATTATCTGGGTCATGAAGATCTTTTTTGTATAGTTACGTGTATTCTTGCCACCTCTTCTTAGTATCTTCTGCTTCTATTAGGTCCATACAATTTCTGTCCTTTATTAAGCCCATCTTTGCATGAAATGGTCCCTTGGTATCTCTAATTTTCTTGAAGAAATCTCTAGTCTTTCCCATTCTACTGTTTTCCTCTATTTCTTTGCATTGATCACTGAAGAAGGCTTTCTTAAATATCTCCTTGCTATTCTTTGGAACTCTGCATTCAAATGGGTGTATCTTTCCTTTATTCCTTTGCCTTTCACTTCTCTTCTTTTCACAGCTATTTGTAAGGCCTCCTCAGACAACCATTTTGTCTTTTTGCATTTCTTTTTCTTGGGGATGGTCTTGATCCCTGCCTCCTGTACAACGTCATGGACCTCCGTCCATGGTTCTTCAGGCACTCTATCAGATCTGATCCCTTGAATCTATTTCTTATTTCCATTGTATAGTCATAAGGGATTTGACTTAGGTCATACCTGAAAGGTCTAATGGTTTTCTCTACTTTCTTCAATTTAAGTCTGAATTTGGCAATGAGTTCATGATCTGAGCCACACTCAGCTCCTAGTCTTGTTTTTGCTGACTGTATAGAGCCTCTCCAACTTTGGCTGCAAAGAATATAATCAATCTGATTTCAGTGTTGACCATCTGGTGATGTCCATGTGTTGAGTCATCTCTCATGTGGTTGGAAGAGGGTGTCTGCTATGACCAGTCCGTTCTCTTGGCAAAACTCCACTAGCCTTTGCCCTGCTTCATTCTGTACTCCAAGGCCAAATTTGCCCGTTACTCCAGGTATTTCTTGACTTCCTACTTTTGCATTCCAGTCCTCTATAATGAAAAGGACATCTTTTTTTGGGTGTTAGTTCTAGAAGGTCTTGTAGGTCTTCATAGAACTGTTCAACTTCAGCTTCTTCAGCATTACTGGTTGGGGCACAGACTTGGATTACTGTGATACTGAATGGTTTTCCTTGGAAACAAACAGAGATCATTCTATTGTACTTGGATTGCATCCAAGTACTGCATTTCAGACTCTTTTTTTTGACCGTGATGGCTACTCCATTTCTTCTAAGGGATTCTTGCCCACAGTAGTAGATATAATGGTCATCTGAGTTAAATTCACTATTTCAGTTCATTTTAGTTTGCGGACTCCTAAAATATTGATGTTCCATCTCCTGTTTGACCATTTCCAATTCGCCTTGATTTATGGAGAAGGCAATGGCAACCCACTCCAGTACTCTTGCCTGGAGAATCCCAGGGATGGAGGAACCTGGTGGGCTGCGGTCTATGGGGTCACACAGAGTCAGACACAATTGAAGCGACTTAGCAGCAGCAGCAGCAGCAGCGTGGACCTAACATTCCGGGTTCCTATGCAACATTGCTCTTTACAGCATTGGACTTTACTTCCATCACCAGTCACAACCACAACTGGTGTTGCTTTGGCTCCATCTCATTCTTTCTGAAGTTAGTTCTCCACTGATCTCCAGTAGCATATTGGGCACCTACTGACCTGGGGAGTTCATCTTTCAGTGTCCCACCTTTTTGCCTTTTCATACTGTTCATGGGGTTCTCAAGGCAAGAATACTGGTTTGCCATTACAAATCAGAAGCAGGAAGCAGATCCATATTTTCTGGATCCCCATCCCCCGACTCACCCTAGATTTCCTAAAATATGAAAAGCAGACAGTGAGGGAGCAGCAGGTACCACTTTCTTTGGTCATATTTGAGAAAAAACAGCAGAGCTAGTCTCTGAGCGCTTCGCTTCACTGCAGGGGTGAGGGGTTACCTTGACCCACCCTGCCTCTTCCCCCCATCCCCCTTTAATCCAGAAGGCAGAGGTCGGTAGTGGCAAAGGTTCTGGAAGCTGCAGGTTCAACATCATGAGGAGACCACTTGGGCTTGGGTTAAGAACAGGAAGACAGTAATGTGTAAAACTGAATATAAAGACAAATCACACTGAACTAGAAGTTTGATGGCTTCTGACACCATCCCCAAAGCATCAAAGATTAGCAATGATACAGCAAGAGTTCACTTAATAGATACATCCCCGCCACCCAAGATATGACCAATAAATGTCTGGACAATTTCAGAACAAGCCAGAACAGGATAAGCCTCCAAAGTCATTCCAAGGATAGCCAACCTTCCACTCTGGGAGAAGGTGTGAGGAAACTACCTTCCACTCTGGGAGAACAAGTCAGATATAAAGTGTTGTTTTAACATCATCTAATTGTACTACTGGATTTGCGATGAGATCGCAGACCAACGTTTGGGAGCTGAGTTGATGCCCTAAGATGTGATAGGTAACAGAGCACCATGAAGGACACTACCTCTCACACATGTTCAACACCTGATACAAAACATGCCCACTGTGGGCACTGGGCTCACTTGAGGAAAAGGACAGCTGACCGCATAGCTCCTCAGTAATGACCCCATGCCAGGCTCCCATTTAGCGCTTGTCTGTCTCCTTTCACACATACACAATCACCAAAAAATGTTCTCCAAATGTGTACATATGTGATATGAACAAATTTACCTTCACAGATATCTAAGGAATTATATTTCAGCATAAAGATGCAGGCAAATGCTATTCACAACAACCCTGATATTAGAAAATGTTGGCAAAACCTAAAAATGATCACTTTTGCTCATACTGAGAAATACAGCATGACATCACTTCCAAATCCTGAGGAAACCAGGGCAGACTACTGTGAGGAAATATAGGTAGCAGGAACAGAATAAACAAATGGGATCACCTGACCAAAATCACATCCCATCTCTTTGTTCTCTGCTGTATCTCCAGCACCTAGAACAGAACCTGGCATATGACAAGTCCTCAATAAATACCTGTAAACTAAAATATTTTCAATTAAGGAATGAGCAGCACAAAAGGATTTAAATAATCCACCCAGGTTTCTCTGTCTCTCTCTCACACACACACACAACTGGAACCAGTGTTCACTGTACAAGGCAATCACAATTACTGATACATAATGACTGGCTTTTATGTAAGCATTACAAAACTGGATCTTATTAGGACATTATCTTAAGTAAATTACCTTGTCAGGCCCCTCTAATTAATCATCTCTGTAAGTTTATAGATAAATAGCATTTGCATAAATTCTAGGGGACACAAACATCAAGCACAATTCAGGCACATAATTAGTGGTTCAGTTTCCTCCTTCCTTATCTCACTATAAAGGACATTGCCCAAACACACAGCATAAGAAACCACCATGGCTAAGCTAAAAAGCTTAATATATGCTAATTCAAGATCACCCCCATCAATTACAGAAGCAGCAGGCAAGGAGCAATCCCTTTCTAGTTTTGTGACATTCTAAGGTTAACATCTAAGACTCGGTTTCTTAACCTATAAAACAGAATAACAGTAGGAATTCCCTGGCAGTCCAGTGGTTAGGAGTTTTCACTTTCACTGCAGGGGCCCAGCTCCACTCCTGGTTGGGGGACTAACATCCCACAAGACCACCAGCTTGGCCAAATAATAGTAAGTGTTTACCTCATGGAAGCAATCCATGCCTCATACATAGAAAGTGCTTAGTAAATATTAGTTTGCATTTTTATTGTAATAAGCAACACACTGTGCTCAGTCCCTAAAGTGTCCGACTCTTCCCGACTCCAAGGACTGTAGCCCGCAAGGCTCTGCCCATGGAATTTCCCAGGTACCAATAATGGAGTGGGGTGCCATGTCCTTCTCCATGGGATCTCCCCGACCCAGGGATAGAACCTGCATCTTCTGCACTGGCAGGCCAGATTCTCTTCCGCACTGAGCCACCAGGGAAGCCCAATAACCAACATAAAGACCTCTAAAAAACAGTGTGCCCTTCGATCTACACCATGTGGCAGAAGAGACTAAGCTCTGAAAGAACAATTCTAGGTTCGAGACAACTCTCCTTATCTAACTTTATGAGCTTGGGCGGGTCAACTCTGCTAGAACCTCAGTTTCCCATTCTTTAAAATGGGGATGATTATCCCCACCTTGTAGGGCTGTTACCATCAAGAGAGACCAGGTACACAGTGCCCACGGAGCCAAAGAGCCGGTGCTCACCGAATGGCAGTTACCTCTGCCCCGCCGCTACAGGCTAGGAAGTAGAGGGATGAGAAAGGAATTGGGCAGGGGAGCACTAGATGGCGGGAAAGAGGCCTCCAGAAATATTGCCAGAGAGGTGAAGGTTCACGGCCTCGGAGCGTTTCGTCCCCTCCGCTCGAGGCTCCACGCAGCTCTTCCTCCTTCGCCGCTTCTGAGCAGCCATTTGGGCCTCTCTGCCTCCTGCCGGCCCACCTCCCCAAAGCGGTTCCGCAAGTAGGTCAGAAGACACACTCCATCCCGCTACCCTCGTGGCTGGAGCGAAGAGAGTCACTCCTTTACAGGCCTTGGGCGCTAGAGCCTACCCTCACCTGTGAAGCTGACACCCCGTCTCAATGTCAGCAGCGCCCCGGGACCGCGACCTCCCAGGGAAGGCGGGAAGGCGGTGACGCTCAAATTGCGGCCCAGCGACGCCCCCACCACGCCCCCCATGGGCGGCCGGGCCCCGCTCCCCGCTGCAGCCGGCAGCCGCGGGGTCCCCACAGCCACCAGCAACCAGCGTGTGGAGTACCGCGCCGCCATCTTGGCCCGGGGACACTGCGCCTGCGCCACCCGGCTCAAGGCGGCCTCACGAGGACGACGCACGCGCGCGGAGCCGGCGCTCCCGGGGGCGGGGCCTGCTGCGGGCACTCTAGCGGGGAGGGGGAGGGGAAAAAAAAAAAAAAAAACTACTAGCGTTGCGCGTGCGCTTCCGCACCCAGTGCGCTTTCTCGGTTGCCGACGCCGAAAAGGTATTTACTCTAAAACGTGCTAATTGGTAACTTGGCTTAAGAAGACCCTTCATTCTGTGCTGGACGATCAATACTTCACCTTATCTGTGTAAAGACGTGGTTGAATGTAGCCGAATGTAACGGGTCTGAGGGGCCTGGCCGGGGCGCGTGGCGGGGGGGGGGGCGGGGGCGGGGGCGGGGGGGGGGGCGGGGGGCAGGGGGGAACCGGACTACAAGTCCCGGCGTGCAATGCGGCCTTACATCCCACAGATCCCAGCATGCCGTGCGGCTTCCTTTTTCTTGACCCTGAGTCTCAGGTTTTCTAGCTGAGGCTTATTCACTCGTGTGCGCGAGCGGTTACCTTGGTTAACCTATTTCCCTATTTAACCTATTTAATAGGTTAACCTATTTCCAGGCTCCACGCTCACTCTTCCTCTGGCTGATTCACCACGAAAAGGACAGATCGCTCGGCTTTCTGCTAAGCGTTATTTGTCTTCTCCAAACCTGTGGTAAACTTGTCGATCGCGGACTGTGAGCCGAGCTACCCAAAAACGAGTTTAATAAACGTTGTGGGTACCTACACGGTGCCACGCGCGTTCTAGAACGTCGAGGATACAGTGATGACTGACACACCATCCCTGCTTTGGAGGAGCACACAGTGAGGCGAGAGGCATCTTAACCACTGAGATAACGTGGTCGGTGCTATCGAAGGTATAAACAGTGTTACAGGCACACAGGCGAGGGGGTTTCTCCGACAGATTGGTGTCAGGGAAGGCATCTAAGAGGCAACATTTGAGTTGGACTTTGGTGAAAACTGCGCCAGGTTGGAGTGGAGGGGAAGAGTGTTCTAAGTAGCAAGAACTTCAAAAGCAGATGCGAAAGTACTTGCCCTGTACGCGCTAGCTAAACTTGGGATATATGACTGGAGATGAGTCTAGAAAGAAGAACCTGGCCTGGTTAGTCCTGCAGAGGGGTTTCCGCTTTCACACTCCCACCACCACCACCCCTAACAATAGAAAGGAACCTGAGGACTCCTGGATGGATCTAAGGTGATGTGTGCTCCTTGCCCCTCTCCCATTACACATGATTTTTGTGTATGTGGTTATTAATCTGGGGAAATATCCATAGCTTTCATCAGTCAAATTCTCCACAGGCTCTAAGATTGAAAGAAGGTTAAAAACCACTGGTCCAGTGAAGAACGGTTAGGAGGCTGCTGTAAACTGCAAGGAATACTTGAGAGTTTGGGCTAGGGAATTCAGAGAACTGAGGTGAGCAAGGGATATCATAGAGAAACAGGAAAAGATTGACATGGGATGGGAAGTGGGTATAAGTTTGTTTGATATATTCAACAAATATTTAAATGTCTCCAGCATAGTGCTTTTGGGCTTCCCTGCTGGCCCAGGTGATAAAGAATGCAATTGGGGAGACCTGGGTTCAATCCCTTGGTTGGGAAGATCCCCTGGAGAATGGTGCGGCAACCCATTCTAGTATTCTCGTCTGGAGAATTCCCATGGGCAGAGAAGCCTGGCAGGCTACAGTCCTTGGGGTTGCAAAGAGTCAGACACGACTGAGCGACTAAGCACAGCACAGCATAGTGCTTTAAGAGTGTGGGCTCTGGAGTCAGACTGCCTGGGACCGAATCCCAGCTCTGCCAGTTAACAGTTGTGTATCCTTGACAATTTACTTTACCTCTCTGTGCCCATTTCCTTTTTCTTAAAATGGGCATAGTAGTACCAGGGCGTAGTGATACCTCAAGGGATCATCTGAGGAGAGAGTGAGATAATCCGTGTGAAGCCTTCATACTGTATTTGGCATGTAGTAGGTGCTCAGTATGTGCTGAGGCTCTGTGCTAAGCACTGGGACACCAGAGAAAACGCTGATAGTTACTTGCCCACAGGGATTCCAAAACCTAAGGGGAGGCGGGAGGGTGCTGGTTGAGAGAAGTACAGCTTTGAGGAATAAAAGTTGAGAACAAGAGCCAAAGAGATTTTCATTTACCACCTCAGAGTAAGTTAGGAATGAGGGCTCACTAGTATGAAAACTTTGTCAGCCTTGTAACCCTCATTTTTTGGTATTTTAGTCCCCCTCCTCCATCTATTTCCCCGTAGTGATTAACAGCGAAGATCCTCCATACAGAAAGTGGGTACGTATTCTTGTTTTAGTGGGTAGCTGGAAGGCTATTTGTCAGAGAGCCTATATCTCTTATGAAGCAGAGAGCCCCAGGGTAGTGGAGTGGGTGAGGGTGGATACTAAAGGAGGGAAGAAAGGCCCTCAACACAACACAGAAAGCCTCTGGCAAAATTCCCTGGTGAGGGGACTTCCCTGTGGTCCAGTGGTTAAGACTCCACCTTCCAATGCAGGGGACATGGGTTCAATCCCTGGTCGGGAACTAAGATCCCAGACGCCACGGGGCAGCTATACCCGCATGCCTCAACTAGGGGCAACTATACCTGCATGCCTCAACTAGAGACACAGCTGGAAAAAAAAAAACTCCCTGGAGAGAATAGCCTAGGCCTGCTCCTGGTTTCTCTCACTGCTGATCACCATAGAAAAATAGGAGATGATACAATTACTAAATGTGAGTATGGTACAAAGCTTGGGAAGTCTCCACAGAAGTGGTCCTTGGTTTGTGCTTCCTGAATCAGCCTGAGTCATGGTTGTTTGGAGACAATGAATATGCTCTTTTTATGTTCTTTAAGCAGTGGTCATGCCAAACTAAAAATCCTGGGAAAGGAGCGGTTTGGGGGAAAAAGATAATGAAGTGGTTTTTGTTTTTTTTTTTCTTTTGGCTACGCTGGGTCTTCACTGCAGTGTTTGGGTTTTGTTGGTGCAGAGCACAGGCGTTAGGCACGTGAACTCAGTGGTTTTGGCTTGCTGGCTGTAGGGTGTGCGGGCTTCAGTAGTTGCGGCACAAGGGCTCATTAGTTGTGGCTCTTGGGCCCTGGAGCATACAGGCTTCAGTAGTTGTGATGCACTGGCTTAGTGGCTCCGCAGCAGGTGGAATCTTCCCAGACCAGGGATCAAACCCCTGTCTCCTGCATTGGCAGGCAGGTTCCCATCCCCTGTGCCACCAGGGAAGTCTGATAATGAATTATCTTTATTTGGACGTAACCACCTTGAGATATCTACGGGACCAACTTCAGGCAGTCTCTTTCCGGTTCACAAAGAACTTCCTCATGTTTTCCCTCCTGATACAATCACAGCCCTCTAGGTTAAGTAGGGCAGAGGCTAGCCCCATTTTTACGAATGGACCCTCTCCCCAGCGTCCTGCAAAACAACACCAAACTAAGCCCTGAAAAGTGGAAAGACTTCTCCAACGACACACAGCTTGTGGGTCAGTGAACCAAGATCTTCTAACAGTCAAACCAGAGCTCTTTCCTTTAAACCATGTGCCTTCATAGATTATGATCAATAGTTCCCAGTCATACAGCTCTGGATGGCTTACAGAGCACTTCCTCATGCAGAATTTCATTTGCTTTTCACAGCGAAAGGAAGCAGGGCTAATATTTACTACCACCCTCACCTACAGACTATTTCAGTGCCATACAAGTCTTTCAGCTGTGATGAAACGCAAACAGATCCTCCCCAGGCTTGTGATTAAAAAACTGGGATGAGCACACAGGACACAGCTACCCACACTGTCGGGCAGAATATGTCCTGGGTCTGCTTCCTCCACCACTTCCCCCCAACTCCCGCTGCCCCCCTTTCCAGTCTAAAGCCAAAAACTTGAGCTTTAAGGAGAAACAAACGTTTTGCAAGAGGCAGACAAGTTGCGCAAGCCTCTCCCCATCTTCACTTCTCATTTTACTATTCCACTGGGCCCTCTCCGGCTCCCCCAAGTTGAGGAGGTCTGTGAGCGCTAGCAGGGAATTGAAGCATGGTCCACCAGGACATGCCGGACTGAAGGCCAAGGGAGACCAGAGGGTCTACCCTATGATTTCCAGTGGACACTGGCCACCTGAGGTACAAGGGACCTCCCAAGTCCTTGGCTCTGTGATGGAGTGGCTGGTCCTTCTCCACTGTGAGTGAGGAGCCCTTCCAGGGAGGGCAGAAGGGCCTAAGCCTTCAAGGGCAATACAAGCCAGCTCACCATTTCTCTAGTAGTGTTTTCTTTCCTCCCCAAGAGTGTGTGTGTGTTAGTTGCTTTGTCATGTCTGACTTTATGATCCCGTGGACTGTAGCCCACCAGGTTCCTCTGTCCGTGAGGATTCTCCAGGCAAGCATACTGGAATGGGGTACCAATCCCTTCTCCAGGGTATCTTCCAGGCCCAGAAATTGAACCCGGGTCTCCTGCATTGCAGGCAGATTCTTTAACCATCTAAGCTACCAGGGGAGCCCAAGAGAGTCTGGGACAATTCCAAGGAAGTGTGGAGTGTCGGGCCCAGATGTTCCCAGGCCTGACCTCTGCAATGGGTGTTGTTCCCTGCAGCAGGAGATGAACTGTGTCCTTGCCTGGCTCACCCAGGTACTTCCAATGGGACTTTCGTGGTAATGATTTCCTTAAAAGCCCTTTAAACCACAAGTGACTCCAGCTCCCAGCTGAATACCCTTCTGCCCAAACTAGGCTTAAACTTCAGCAGTGTTTTACAAACCTGAAAAATGAAAGGAACTTTTTTTTTAATACTTATTTAATTTGGCTCTGTGGGGTCTTAGCTGCAGCACCAGGGATCTTCTTCATGTCACGGAGCTTCTTTCGTTGTGGCTCATGGACTCTCTAGTTGTGACCTGTGGGCTTAGTTGTCCCGTGGTATGTGGGATCTTCGTTCCCCAACCAGGGATTGATCCCATGTCCCCCTGCATTGCAAGGTGGATTTTTATTTATCATTTTCTTTTAATTATAGGGGGGTGGTTCCCTATGCCGTGTAGCCCGCCATGCTCCTCTGTCAATGGAACTCTCCAGGCAAGAATACTGGAGTGGGTTGCCATTCCCTTCTCCAGGGGATCTTCTCAACCAAGAGATTGAACCTGGGTCTCCCACATTGTGGCCAGATTCTTTATGGTCTGAGCCACCAGGGAAGCCCTGCAAGGTGGATTTTTAACCATTGGACCACCAGGGAAGTCCCTGAAAGGAACTCTTAAATGGAATAAAAAGGTGAGGTGGGGGGATCACAGATGCTGAGAACTCTGGATCCCCCAGTGATTAGCAGACTCCAAAGTGCAAAACATCACCTTAGAACATGACAGACTTTTCTATGGAAATGTCCTTTAGTTGTGAATTATCGCCACAAAAGTTAAAGTGTGTGTTTCTATTCAAATATTCGGGGACTTCCCTGGTGGTCCAGTGGTTAAGACTGTGGGCTTCCATTGCAGGGGGCATGGTTTCGATCCCTGGTCATGGAACTAAGATTCCCCCATGCTGCATGGTGTGGCCAAAAATAAATATACATAACTTGCAAAAAATCAGAACAAATCACTAGATGTAGTAAGACTCCTGAACCCCAAGACTACGTGGGTACACCTCCATAAACAAGAAAATAACAACACAAGCTACACTGTCATGTTTTTCTCCATTTTTGAAATGTATTTTCTTGCTTAATAGTTCTTTTCCTGTGTTGACATAACTACACATGCCTTTCTATGCCAGCTCTTGAAATGAACATGGCTTATGCATAAAAAAATGTTTTCAATGTATATTTTAATAAACAGTCATTTCAGGGGCAGATAACTAGATCTAAATAATTTGCTGTTGGCACTGCAGCTGGCCTCATCTCTCCCTCTCTCGCAAAAATTCTACTTTACGGAAACCATTGACCTTGCTGAAGATTAAGGGAACACCATGTCAGATACTTCTTTTCTTTAGCATCATAGTATAAAATAAAGATGCATCCTAAGGCTCTTTAATGCTTTTGTGTGTGTGTGTGGTTTCTTTTTGCTTGTCCCTTTTCTTTCTGCTGATGTCTCTTCCTGTGGTTACATGAAGCACTTCTGATTTTTCCAGAATGAGGACTTCACTACAACTGGACTCCCAAATTCTTGTTCATTATTACTCTTGGAAATAGGACCTGTGAAATTGACATCATCTTGCCATGCACCTAGCTAACCAGACATCCTCCCTTTGTTGAAATTTGATCCATATTTTGATAGACTGCCTTTGAGGGTGGAGAGGTGTCTTCCAGTGTCCTTATAAGCAAACAGAGAGGTTGGGATTCTAGGATTGCAGGCTGTGAGTTGAGTTTTGCAATCCATGAAGAAATGTATTCTGCTCAAGTCTGCAGCAGTCTTCCAGGTCTGAACTCTCTACTAGAATCACTCTCTCCAGCCAGAATGGACCTGGCTACATGTGGGATGGTCACTCTCTGGGCCTTGATGATGTCCCTCTGGCCCTTCCCTCTCCCCTGCTATGGCACTCAAGTTGGTCACTATGGCAATCGAAAAGTTGACATTGTTCTAGTTTTTTTCCACCAGCCCCTAGTTTGTAGCAAGAGTTACATGACCCAGCACAGCCAGGGTCAGAACTTTAACCCCTAGAGGTAACAAATGGACATGATTAGTCACTCTGCTGTGTCTGACTCTTTGCCACCCCATGGACTGCAGCACACCAAGTTTCCCTGTCCTTTACTATTTCCTGGAGTTGCTCAAACTCATATCTATTGAGTCGGTGATGCCATCCAACCATCTCATCCTCTTTTGCCCTCTTCTCCTCCTGTCCTCAATCTCTCCCAGCATCAGGGTCTTTTCCAGTGAGTTGGCTCTTTGCATCAGGTGGCCAGAGTATTGGAGTGTCAGCTTCAGCATCAGTCCTTCCAATGAATATTCAGGATTGATTTCCTTTAGGATTGACTGGTTAGATCTCCTTGCTGTCCAGTGGGCTCTCAAGAGTCTTCCCTAGCATCACAGTTTGAAAGCATCAAATGGACATTCCATGGGCTAAATTTGGTCTGCAGATATGGGGACCTTACACCAAAGGAAATAAGCCAGTCACAGAAGGATAAATGGTGTAGTATTCACTTAGATTTGGTATCTAAAGTAGTCAAATTCATAGAAACAGGAAGCAGAATGATGGTTACTAGGGGTTGGGGAAAAGGGGAAATGGGGAGCTGTTGTCTAATGGCTATAGTTCCAGTGTTGCATGAAAAAGTTTAACACTCCTGAACTGTATAGGTAAAAATGTTATATTTTTTTTTTTGCCACAATTTTTTATAAAAAGCACAAGCGATGTCTGCAATAATTGAACACCACAACCAACCAACTGAAGATTGCACTAATGGTTCCTTTTGCAAAGCTGCTGGAATTCCACTGTCTGAAGAGTATGTCGTGGGAAAGCTACACTTCAGTGGCTGCCAGCCTGCTCAAAATTCAAAATCCCAGCTCAGTCAACTTAACCTGACAGTCTATGGAGATCAAAGTTCCCTCGTAACTCAGTAATGGCCTCTGAGTGGTCACAGTTTACCTGTGAGAACTGAAAAAAAGAACTTGCATTTTAGGGATCCATGCATGCTCGTCGCCAGGCCGAGCTTTCAGAATGACCCTCTAGGCATCCTGCCTCAGCTGAAGCTGTTGTCTGCAGCCGGCTGCGGAAAGCGAGTTTTCACAGCAGCTGGCCACTGCGACTGATCATTCGTCTTCCTCAGATCAAAGTCCCCTTTCCAGACACGCCTGAGCAGGTGTTCTGTCTGGTATCAAGCAGAAAGCCTATTCTGGAATTACAGAGTCAATTTTCAAAGCGAAGAGAAAGGCTTGTGGAATGAATGACCCCAGGTTTGTTCGGTAACTAAACAAAAAGCGCTGGTTGGGCAAATTGGCCATTCAAGGGATTCTCCATAGCTCTTATCTACTGCCGTTTCAGCTTATCTGTGATTGATTGATTGCCTACCAGGAGTCTTGGCCCACAGCGCCCAAGGCCTGCTGCCAAGACTTGCCCTTATAAGGGATGCTGAAGGCTCCATTACCCCCTCCTACGGAGCCCACCTGACCTAAGCAGGGTGGGTGAGAAGTGGAGCCTTTAGGTCCCACCGGCAGGGATTTGCATCAGATACGGGCTCTCCTCTGCTGCCATTCATTATCCCTGTGACTCGGTGCCAGCGGCGCCTGAGAGCGTTCCCTGTCTCCGAAATGGAGCTAGTTCATTTCTGCTTTCCCTCCTCCCGGAGAAGGGCGTGCCCCGAACCCTGGAAAGCCTCCCGGGGACAAACCCTGCCCACGAAATCGCAGCCGTGGTCCAGGGTCCTGCACGCCCAACCCGGCCGGGGGCGGACAGCTCGCCGCACGTGACCTCTCGGTCCGCGACTCCCACCCTCCGGCATTGGGGCGTGGCCTCGAGGGGCGGTCGAGCGGCGATTGGCCGGAAGGTGGGGCCTGCGCCGTGCGCGCGGAGGGAGAGGGGGATGGGGGTGTGGCCCGACAGGCCGGAGAGGGCTGCGATTGGCTTGGGGGAGTGGCCACGGGCGGCAGGCGGCGGGTGGGGCCGGAGGCGGCGGGAGTCCCGGCTGCGAGCCGTGCACCTGAGAGCCGACGCCCGTGTCCCCGAAGCTGCACCCGCCGCTGTCCCCGCCGCCATGAACCGCTTCAAGGTGTCCAAGTTCCGGCACACGGAGGCTCGGCAGCCCCGCCGCGAGGTAAGCCCGGCTTCCGTAGCCCCTTGCCCGGCGGCAACCCTTCCCCCGCCCCTGGCCCAGCGCGGGGACCCCCCCACCCCGAGCCCGCCTGCCCCAGGGGCGCCCCCTTAAGGCCCGGGTCAGGCGTCCAGGCCGCCCTGTGGCCGCGCGGCGGTCAGAGCCTGGAGCTCCTGGGACACTGGGCTCTCGTTGAGCACCGAGGTCCTGCCTCGCAACGGGACCCCCGAGGCGGCGCCGCCCGCCCGGTGGGGCCGAGGCCTGAGGCCTACGAGGCTGCCTGCCTTCCCGGCTTCCGGTCGGCCTCGCCTGGGAGCCACAGCGCCTCCTCCCCGCCTCCTCGATCGCCCCTGCCCGGGGCTGGGGTGCGAGAGAGATGCTCCTCTCTGTCCTGGCCTTGGAGAGTCCGGGTGTGTCACTGGAGAGGGGGAGCTCCTCGACCAGAGACGCGCGCCTCCCTTGGGTTTCCGCCGGCGTTTCCTCTCGCGGCTGGCTTGAGCTCTTCCCCTACTCAGGGTGATGCTGCCAAAGCCTGGGTGGGGCGTGGGAAGCCGAAGCAGGTGGAGGCCAGAGAAAGAGCTGAATCAGGTGGCGGGGGCGTCCCCAGGGCCCCCCGGAAAGGCAGGAGGCCTGATGAGGGATGTGCTTCAGAGTCGATGCCAGCCCCGGTCTGCAGTGAAACATTATTTGGAAGGCCTGGGAGTGTCTTCCAGTAATGAAGAGGAGAAACTGACCTCTGGTGACCCCATCAGAGGCCATCTCACCTCAGGACAACCTGAAGCAGAAGCCTGGTTCTGATCTTCCGGACAGTGTTTCCGGGGCACGTCCCACGTGCCGTGTGCAGCTGCTGGAACCACAGTGGTGAACACAACAGCAATTTCCTCCCTCTCTGGTGCTTACAGGCTCAGGAGAGAGACAGACAGCAAGCATGAAGGCAGGCAAGGGCAGTGTAAGTTTTAATAAGTGCACTGGAGAACACACACGGTGGCGCTGGGATTAAGATGGAGATGGACCTAGAGGTGGAATTAACCTCAGTAGGGTAGTCCAGGACGTCAGCTGGGAGGAGGTGACATTTAAGCTAAGGCAGGAAGGGTGAGAAGCAGCTGGGCACTCGGGAAGAGTGGGGTGAGAAGGAGCCAGGTGGAGGAAGGAAAGTGGGGCAGGGTGGTTGGAGGGCAGTGAGAGGGAAGCATGATGTCAGATTAGTGCAGAGTGGGCCTGCAGAGCCCGAGAGCCCCAGGAAGAAGCTGGGTTTTCTTTTGAGTGCAGCGGGAGCCATCGAAGGGTTGAAGGGGTGGTGGCGGAGAGGTTCTCACATTTGCATTTAAGACCGTTGCTCGGTGTAGTCAGTATGCTTGGAGAGGTCTAGAGTGGACTTGAGGGACTCAAGTGGACTTGTTCCTGGTGGACTTCAATCCAGAAAGGCAAGCAGGCAGGTGTGGAACTAGAGATAGCAGAGAGAGCTTAACACGGTTTACATGTTAGGGAGATGGGAAGACAGGTGGTCTGTTCTCTTTGTCAGAACTATTGTATTTCCTGTCACTGTATTTGTACAGTAAACACGAGTCCAGAGGGAAGAATAATAGTGGATGATAACATCCTACCCCAGAAGGTGAACATTGAAATAGAAACTAGGGTGGTGGAGGTGGTTTCCGGGACACTGTCAATGGGTGGGCTGGGACATGTGGGTGCTCGATGATCGTCAGGGATCCTGTGAGGTGCTGATAGAAGAAACATTGGGACCTCGCTGAGCTCAGTCTTAGAAAAAGAGTTGCTCTGTTCTTCTCCTGGGGGTGTTAACATTATTGTCTATTCGTGGGGGTGCATCGTTCACCTGACTATAGGACTTCGTGGAAAGGCCTTGACTGTCCCCTTTCTGAGCTTGTGTATTTTCTCCCTCCGGGGCTTGGAGGAGACTTGTACTTGGTGGAGACCTTCAGTAATGCCGTTGAGGAAGTTGAGTCTATCTATCTTAGATGCTCACTTCTCCTTTCTCTTCTCTCTCCCTTTTAACAGAGTCAGTCCCCACCCCCAGCCAACACACACACTGCCCAGTTAGCCCCTTAACTTCGTTCAGCCTGAGCTTCCTTCTGACATTTTCCTGCCCCTTATTAGAGAACTTACTTAATACTCAAAATTGACCCCCTTATGACAGGTTGTTGTTTCGAGGACATTTTTTGTATTTTCTAATGGACTGTGCGTGGGGACAGGGTTTGATCCAAAAGCTGCATCTCTAATGGTGCAGCTTTAAGGTAGAGTCTCCCTCCAGTATGCCCTACTCCCTTCTTTAGGCAGAGCCCTAGCCAACCCTTTTTTTCTGTTGTTCTCTATTTTCAGGCCTGGATTGGTGACATTCGAGCAGGCACTGCCCCCTCATGTGGGAACCATATCAAAGCCAGCTGCAGCTTAATTGCATTCAACTCTGACCATCCAGGTAGGGAGGTGAACGTGGATGTGGAGAGTCAGACGTTGTCACCCTACCAAGGGCAGAAGGACAGCCTCGTTGTAGGCCAGAGGCTTGGAGGGACCTCTCGGGGTTCAGAAGTCAGCACCATGAAGGGCCTTAGACGCCTGCAAAGCGGTCAATGTGCAGTAAGCAGATGGACTTCAGTTGGGCGTTTGACAGCACACGTTGTATAAACGTGTTGGCTGTGGTCTGGGGTTGGGGTGGGGGCTGTTGCTTTTGTTTCCAGCAGTCCCGCTATGCAGCCCACTCCTCATGTCGGGGCAGCTGAGATCAATAGGGAGGTAAAAGCTCCCTGTGTTAGTTGGGACTCTGAAGGTTGCTAGTGATGACTCAGACCTCAAATTGACTTAAGCAAGAAACGCATAAAACAGATACAATTTGGTTTATATAACTAAATTTCAGGGGGTTCAGGCAAAGCTGTATCTCACTGTATCCTGTCCCTCAGCTCTGCTGCTCTTGGGTGACGGCTTCTTTCTCAAGTAGAATTGGGAAGGTGGCAGCTGGTGGCCCCGAGCCGACTACTAAGGCCAAACAGCGCCGTAGAGAGACAACTGTGTCTTTGCATAGTCGATGTCACAGAAGAGTCTTGTGTGGGGCAGGAACCGAACCCCGGCCAACCACTCCATCCAGAAGGACATGGTCTTACTGTTGGTGGAGGCTCCGGGAAGGTCCGAGGCCAAGCTTTTGGGTCTCGTGTCCTCTGGGAGCCCTGGGCAGTAGATCCCCCATTAGGCCTGAAGTCAGAGCCCCTGTGTTTGTTTGATAGGTGTACTGGGCATCGTGCCTCTGGAAAGCCAGGGAGAGGACAAGAGACAGGTGACCCACCTGGGCTGCCATTCAGGTGAGTAGAGACTGGACCCAGGAAGCCTGCAACTCACCCCTCCTGCCCTGGGGCCAGGGATTCCTACTCACCTGGTCCTGCACCCCCGTGGTTGGCTGGGCCCCTCCTGTCATCCTCTCTGTGGGAAAGCTGTTGCTGGTTGAGAACTCCAGCCTGGGCAGAGAGGAGGGAAGCTGGTGCTCCAGGTGGTCAGGCTGGAAGGAGGAGGGGTATGCACTGGCCTGTGGTCCAGGCTGATGATGGCTCCCTGTCACCGTGGAAGACTCAAGCCCGTGTGGTTCTTAGCCCTGTGTGCTCGTCTAGAGCCCAGCAGATCACCTCTCACAGCAGGCATCCTCCCAGTCAGGCAGGCTGCTGAGGGCCCTCCAAGGAGGGGGCGGGTTGGGCTGCAGAGCCAGAGATGGGCCCTCACAAAGAGAGCTTTTGTCCACCCCTGCAGCTGCTCTGGGGGCGCCCAGCAGTCCGCCTGGCAGTCTGCCCGCATCTAGGGAACAGTTTGGTCTTCTCAGGCTGCAGCAGCGCCTCTTCTTTCCCCGTCCAGCTGCAGTGGCCACGGGCCCAGACCCTCTGGCCTGTGTTCCTGGCCGCCTGTTGGGTGGCCTGGGGTGAGAGAAGGGCGCTGATCCTTCATCCCCAGTCTGGGTGTGCAGCTCAGTGTCTCGGTCCTGATGCAGAGGATGGCGGTTAATAAGATGATGGTAGTGAAGAATGATGGAGCTTTCTGTGGGCACTCAGTGCTGTCTTCATTTTCTTACCCCATCCTTGTTTAAAACTTAAAACTTTGTCAAGGTATTGTTTACACACTTATAAACATTGCTTGTTTTATATGACGCATTTGATGACTTTTGTTAAAGTAACAGGGTCGGGTATCCCACCATTGAGTTTTAGAGCATTTCCATTATCCTGGAAAGACCCCCCTCATGTCCCTTGGCAGTTAATGTGTTTGCCTCGGGCGCTGAAGCCTCAGGCATTCATGGACCTTTCTGCCTCTGCAGGAGGGGCTGTGAGCTACTGTGTGGCCAGAACTGGCCCGCTGCCTGTCTTTGTAAATAGTTTTATTGGAACACGGCCACGCCTCTTCATTGACTTACGGTCTGTGGCTGCTTTTCCCAACAACTGCAGAGCTAAGGAGATGGGTACCGTATGTCCCTCGAAGTCTGAAATGTTTTCTGTCCCGGCCTTCACAGAAAACGTTGGTTGATTTCTGCTCTGTGGACTGGCCTTCTCTGGATGTTTCACATAAATGGATTCACGTTATATGTAGCCTTTCAAATCTGGTCTGTTTCATTCGGCGTTATGTCTTTGCGATCCATCTAATGTGGCCCATAGACGAATTCTGCTTTCTCATACTTTTCTGAAGTAGGTTTCTATTTTTATTTTTTATCTGACTGCGCCATACAGTTTGCAGAATCTTAGTTCCCCGACCAGGGATTGAACCTGGAACCATGGCAATGAAAACACCAGGTCTTAACCACTGGACCACCAGTGAATTCCCAAGAAGTAGGTTTTTAAATAACCGATTTTTCAGCTAAGAAAACCAAGGCTCAAAGGGATTATTAGGAACTTAGCGATTTTGGCATTGCTGCTGGCAGAGCCAGAGTCAGAACCCAGATATTTTAGGTACAGTGCTGTTGGCTTTGTGATTCTTCTTCACAGGGAAGCAGCCCCAAGTTGGAGCTGCATGTAGGGTGGTGAGGGCCCTGTTACTGGAAGCCAGACTGGGCTTTGTTGGTGGATCATAGAATCTCTGTGGCTCCAGCTTTTCAGCACCTCTGCCCAAGGGAGCAGCCTTGCCTGGAAACTGCTCCTGGGGGCGCTTCACTCCAGCTCCTCAGAATCTACCCTCGGGGCATAGGCACTCCTCTCCCCTTTGGGTGCTGGTTGAGGGTAGGGGGGGACTGCAGTGACAGGGGTTTTGGCTGTTTCTCTGACTTTGGGGTGCCCTGCCTTCTGGGACACCTTCTGCCTCTCAGCTCTCAGGTGGCGCTTTGGTCCGGGGAGCAGAAGGCTGGGCAGTATCCGGAGACCGTTTCTGCAGGACTGGGCTGGGAAGCAGTGGCCAGCAGCCTGCTCTGATGTGGGAAAGGCCGCAAGCTGTTGTGTTGAGGTTGTAGGTTCTGAAGCTGGGCTGACTGCCTGACCCTCAGCCTGGCCCCTTCTTAGCTATGCAGCTCTGGGCAAGTTACTTAACCTCTCTGTCCTCGTGTTTTCATCCTCCACTTGGGGATGAGGTCACACTGCCATCCTGAGGGTCGTTGTGAGGATTTGGTGAGATGGTGAGGATTTGGTGAGATGTAGGACCATGGTCAGGCCACGGTCCTACAGCCTAGCACAGCTGGGTGCCCAGATCGACTGCTGCTCATTCCCTTGGGGAGGCCAGAGTCTACACCCAGCCTGGGCCCTGCCCCGTCCTGTCAGGAGCCCACAGGGTTGGGTGGCAGGGATTCTGTGATCAGGAGTCCAGATTGGGGTTGTCCCAGAAGTGCCTGTCCCTGTCCACTCCTTCTCTTCCTTGTCTCCAGGGTCCGCTGGCCTGGGACGACAGTGTATCTGCTTGGCCCTGCCAGGGAGGCTGACAGGAGGGTGGTCGCTGTGCTCCTTGCCTTGGTGACTCGGGCCTGGCTGTCCTGCTCACATCTCAACCAGCTCTACCCCGCTGAAGCCCCCAGTCTCACTTCCCTTCTGGGCTCTGGCTCATTCCGTGTGCTCCATCCCCCCTCCTCATCCCCCTAGAGCTCAGCAGTTCAGGTTTTTCAGTTGCAAGGATCTGAGACCAACTCCAGCTTTCATAAGCCACAGAGGGGTTTATTGGGAGACTCTTGGGAAGCTTCCAGAACTGAAGGAGCAACTGGACACACAGGCCTTGGGAGGGTCCTGCTCAGAGCTGACCGCTGCCTCCCGGCTGGCTGCTCTCCACCCAGGCCAGTCCCTAAGGTGCCCTGCCATTCGGCCTCCTGTTCCCGGTCTTGTTCACTTCAGAGAGAAGCTGGCACCTGGGCTTGGGGCGAGTGAGCTCCTAGGTCGGCAGTGCCACCCTAGCCCCCTCCTGCCCGGTGCCCTGACCTGTGCCACCCTCAGTGTTCTCCCGGGCCCACTGTGCCCCTCCAGGAAGCCCCCCTCCATGCTCAGCCCTCCTCTGGCTGCATCCGCAGAGAAGTACATGTCCCTGTGGAGGTGGGGAGGGTCCGTGAGTGCTGAGTGGCCTGTGGTCTGTCCTGTTTGTGATTCCCTTGGGGGCTGACACTTGTGTCCATTCACCCGAACTGGGCTCTGGATTTCGGGCGAATGCAGGTGCCTGGTGACGTGGGGAGCTTCCTACCCATCCTACCAGTCTCCTGCTGCTGGGCCCTTGGCCACTGGGGGCAACAGGGCTCTGGGCCTGTGTCTGGCAGGTGGGTACTGTGGTGTTCGCCCACCATCTCTAGAGTGCACTCCCCTTGAGGATTTCCAGCCTGCCATCGTGTGGGCAGAGGGGTCAGCCCGGAGGCCCTGGGCTGTGGTTCGGCCTTGGGAGAGGGCACAGTGGATTGGAACAGGACATTCGTCCTCCTCTGGCCATGTCAGCTGTTTCTCTCCCACAGACCTGGTCACGGACTTGGACTTCTCCCCCTTCGATGACTTCCTCCTGGCCACGGCCTCAGCCGACAGGACGGTGAGTAGAGCGGCTGGAAGACCTGTTTGAGGCCTTATGAGGCCCAGGGCCCTGCTGGTTCCCAGTCCAACCCCTCCTGCTAAGTCCCGCCCCCACCCAACATCAGCTTTCGTGTGCCTCCGGGAACTTGCTCTGAGCCAGGGCCGTGACCCATGCCCTGCTGCTCGGCTCCTGCAGACAGGAGGGCCCAGGTGGTGGGAGGCCTGAAGGGAACAGAGCAGAGCACCTGGCTCCCCCACTCCCACATCTTCCCCTCGGCCCCTGAGCCCTCCCCCTCCCTTCCCCTGGGGTGGGGGCACCCAGGACAAGGCTGGATGGAGGCAGCGAGACCCCCTCCTGCCCCCCGCCAGCCCTGGGCTTAGAGACTCACTCTTTTCTGCAGGTGAAACTGTGGCGACTGCCGTTGTCTGGCCAGGCACTGCCCTCGGGGCCCGGGCTGCTGCTGGGCCCTGAGGACGCCCAGGTGGAGGTGCTGCAGTTCCACCCCACCGCCGACGGCGTCCTGCTGAGCGCGGCGGGCAGGGCCGCGAAGGTCTGGGACGCCACCAAGCAGCAGCCCCTCACAGGTAGGGCCGCCGAGACGGCCCCTCCCCGGGCAGCCCCGTCTGGCAGCACTTTCTGTCTGTTTGCAATTTTGGTAACGTGAGTTTCAAGACATGTGTTGGGTTTCACACGTATGTGATATATATGTGTATGTAGCTACGTGTATATGTGTGTGTATGTATCTGTGTATTTGTTCACCTGTGCATGTATATATAATTTACAAGACTTGTTAACAAGCACCCTGACCCTCCCCACTTTCCATAGACGTCTGTTTTCACCTCATTTGGCTGTTTTTTCTGCTCTCTGTTTCATATGTCTAAATAACTTCCTTATACTGTTATTTCTTGAATTGTGTGTCATTTCAGTTTTGAAAGCCGACTGCTAATTTCTCCTGTAGGAGATAAGAATTTTGCTGTCTCCACTGCTTGCCCCTCCCCCCTACAGAGCTGCTTCTTCATTTCCCCCAGTGTAGTGTCCTGGTCCATTGGACTGCTACAACAGAATCCCACAGACTGGGATTATAACTGGGTTGTAAACAACATTGATTTCTCAGTTTCGGAGTCTGCAGGTCTGAGATCCAGGCACTGGAGAGGACCTGGTTCCTGGTTCGCAGGTGGCCGTCTCTTCACACGGAGGCAGGAGTGAGGGAGCTCTCGGGGGTCTCTCTTATAAGAGCACCGAGCCCTTTCATGAGTGTGACCTCATCATCTCCCAGAGGCCCTGCTTCCAGATTCCATCCCAGTGGGAGTTAGGTTTCAACCTGTGAATTTGGGGGCACACCAACATTTAGACCACGAATAAGTAGCGACAGCTGTGGGTCAGATTCTTTAATGTTTGAGTGGTTTTGACCCATCAGCATGACCCACCACGGAGCCTAGGCGTTTTCTGTGACAGCATCACCAAATCCTTTCTGTGGAGTCCTCCTGGACAAGCTCATCCCCTTTTTAGGGGAAAGACGTGAAGCTCAGAGAACTGAAGGACAGACTTGCCCTGCAGGGCTGTGCAGACTGTCCAGGGTTGTGCAGGGTCACCGTGGTGGTGTCCCCTTCTGGGGCAGGGACAAAGGGCCAACAGCATAATGGGGTGTCTGAGGGACCTGCCTTCTGACAGCATCAGTTCCTGAGAAGTCACTCAGTGTTCACCATGGAGCTGTCTTGTGCCCCAAGGGACCTGAAATTCAAGGTGCTCCTCGCCCCCAGCATGCTCCTGGTGCAGTTGAGACCAGCCCGACCTTGCAGTGGAGGTGAAGGCCACCAGGCGGTGTGTCATCAGGGAGTCACCGCAGCTGTAACTTCCATCTCAGGTCCTTCTCGTCTGCCCAGCACTGTGCCGATGGCTTCACACAGGGGGCTGTTGCCATTCCCGTGTAGTAGCTATGGTTAAATAACGTGACTGAGGCCGCAGTGCAAGCGGGTGACAGGGCTAGGATTAACTTGGGGATAGACCTTGGCATGGTAGTTACCTTGGGCTGCAGAAAGAGTTACCCCCAAACCCAGAGGCTTAAGAGAACTGAAAACATTTATCAGCACCAGGGATTTGGGAGCAGCTTAGCTGGGTGGCTCTGGCTCAGGGTTTCTCATGAGGTCAGGGGTCCCACTGTCAGCCGGGGCTGCCGTCACCTGAAGGCTGGACTGGGCCAGGAGGATCCGTGTTTTAGGTGGTTCACTCTCGCGGTGCAGGCTATGGGTAGGAGGCCTCAGTTCTCCCCTGTCGGCCTCCCCGTGGGCTGCTTGATCACCCTCACCACATGGCAGCTGCTTCTCCAGGGGACAGTCCCAGAGAAGCAGCAGGGAGGAGGCCACGGTGCGGTTTATGCTGCAGCTTTGGGAGATGCATGCCCTCTGCGAAAAGCCAGTCACCAAGTCCTGCTCACACTCAAGAGGAAAGGACTTGGGCTGCACATTTTGTTCATGTATATTTTACATTTGTTTGGCTGCACCAGGGCTTAGTTGTGGCATGTGGGATCTAGTTCCTTGACCAGGGATCGAACCCAGGCCCCCTGCATTAGGAGTGCCCAGTTTTAGTCACTGGACCACCATGGACGTCGCTGGGCTGCACATTTTGAAAGGAGAAGGTGTTAGTTTCCTAGGGTTGCCATAATAGAATACCACAAATTGAGGAACCTAAACATAACATTTATTATCTCGCAACTCTGGAGACCAGAGTCTGGAATCAAAGTGTTGGTAAGGTTAATTCCTTCTGAGGCTGCACAGGAGACTCTGGACCAGGTTCCCCGCCCAGTGCTCCCATGGCTCCCATGCTCCGTGGCTTCTAGTGCTCTCATGGCTCCCGTGCTCCATGGCTTCTGGTGCTCCCATGGCCCCAGGCTCCATGGCTTCTGGTGCTCCCATGGCCCCAGGCTCCATGGCTTCCGGTGCCCCGTGGCTCCCAGGCTCTGTGGCTTCTGGCGCTCCTGTAGCTCCTGAGCTTCTCAGCTTCCAGTGCTCCCATGGCTCCCGTGCTCTGTGGCTTCTGGTGCCCTGTGGCTCCTGGGCTCTGTGGCTTCTGGTACTCCCGTGGCTCCTGAGCTTCACAGCTTCCGGTGCTCCCACGGCTCCCGTGCTCCGTGGCTTCCGGTGCTCCCATGGTCCCTGTGCTCCGTGGCCTGTGGATGGCCGTCTTCCTCTGTTCACGTCTTCTCTCTGTGCATGTTTGTCTCTCGGTCTGATTTCACAAGGGCACCATTCATATTGGATCAGAGTCCGTCCTAGCATTATCAGCTTAACTTGATCATCTGCGAAGACCCTATTCCCAAATAAAGTCGCATTCACCGGTGTTGAGGATTGGGACTTTCACATCTTTTGGGGGGAGACACGATTCAGCCTGTAACTGGAGGGGTGTCAAAGAATTTGTGGACACATTTTAAAAGTGTCATGCTATTCGGGGAGAGAGTGAGGAGGGCCCAAGCAGGTGCCCAGGGCAGGGGTGTGTGTGACACTTCCATGGGCTGTGTGGCCCACTGCAAGGGGATGGGGAGGCATGTTGGTAGCGGAGTGAGCGAGGTGACCCAGGATCAGGGAGCTGGCTGGGGATGTGGCCTGAGAAGGGTGGGGCTGAATGAAGCCTCACCCTCAACCTGGAGGCCCTGCTGCCCTGGCTCCTGCACAGAAGGCACCCTCCCAGCGGCTGCCCCTTCCCCAGAGATACCCCCAAGCCAGGCCCACCTGCACCCGCTTCCCTGAGACCTTCACTGCCCGGGACAGAGTCGGGGGGACCCTGGACCCCTCCTGACCTTGGCTGCTTCTCTGCAGAGCTGGCGACCCACGGGGACCTGGTGCAGGGTGCTGCCTGGAGCCGGGACGGAGCCCTGCTGGGCACGACATGCAAGGTAAGGGTGGGCGGTGAGACGCGAGAATGTGCCTGCCAGGGCCTGAGGCATGCCCGGCTCTGCCAGGGCCGTCACGTCGCAGAGCCTAGGACCCCAGCAGTACCTGTGAGGCTCCGCGGTACTTGGGGTCAGCAGAGAACTCAAGCCAGGATGGCTGTTCCTCTCTGCTACCCTCACTCCTCGGGCTCATACTTGTCTCTCGAAGCCCCCGACCCACTAAGGAAAGCCCTGCACTGGCCCTTGGGGGCTCCCGTCATCACCCTCAGCCAGCGCCTCCTGGCTGCTGGCTACTTTGTGACCGTGGCGGAGGGTTGTGTCAGGCAGCATCCACAGCGGGGCACTGTGCCTGCCCCCCTCCCCCAGGCAGTCAGCAGGCCTCAGGATCCTCTGTGACATCAGGTCCTGTGCTGGTGGGGGCGGCCAATGTAGGTCCGGGGATCATAGATGAAAAGACAGTCGTGACCCCTGACGGTGACCCAGGCTGTTTAAAGAGGGATCAGAGGTGCTTTGAGTGGTTGGAGAGGCCAGGGAGGCCTGGCCTCCGACTGGGGGCTGGGAGGGGAGGGCTCCTGGCGCGGGGCCGGGGGAGCAGGCTGTGGCGGAGGGCAGAACCGTGAGCACACCGTCACGCTTGTTACTGTAGAAGCAGCTGGAAAGCAGCGGAGTGTTTAAAGCCAGACAGGGTGGGGTGTGAGGGGAGCAGGTCTGCACCGTGAGGCTCCCCGGCCACAGTGTGGACAGGGGAAGGAAGGAGGGGTGTCCAAAGCAGAGGTGGAACGACCTTCGAGGGAGGGAAGGAGGAGCCTTCTGGGCGGGGGGCGATGCAGGCAAGACAGAATACCCGTGAGGGCTGGGAGGGTCACGAGGCTGGCTCCCCGGTTGCAGGCTGGAGGAGGGCCTGCCCCCAAGACTGGGGTCGGAGGCCCCTGGGACGTCCCAGTGATGTCCGTTGAGTCCAGGGACTGGGCTTTGGGCAGCGGTGTGAGCTGAAGGTGGGGGCCTGTGTTCATGTGGCACCCGCAGAGGGACTGGAGCCCCGAGTGGGAGGGAAGGGGTGAGAGGAGGGAGAGGGAGCGAGGAGGGACAGAACCCGTGAGGAGACAGGGAGCCCCTGGTTGGGGGAGGACGCATCCGGGGCGGAGTCTGCATGGAAGCAGCTGACAGCGTACCCGGGACTCGAGTCTTGCAGGAGCCTGTGGGGTGTCTTCTGCCTGAAGCCGCCCGTGAAGGAAGGAGCCTACACAGGCTCTTATGGGAAGTGTGGCTCAGGCTTCCCAGGGACAGAGGTCGGGGCTACCCAGCTGAGGAGGGGACAGGTGTCCCAGGCAGAGGGACTGACCTAGACACAGTCCTCACAGACACTGAAAGAGACAGGGGGGGAGGAGACATGGAGACAAGCAGGGAAGGGGATTGTCACCAAGTGTTTCCTTTGGATCACCCAAGGACAGTATTTTGCTGTCACTTCAGTCGTGTCTGACTCTTTATGACCCCATGGACTGTAGGCCGCCAGGCTCCTCTGTCCATGGGATTCTCCAGGCAACAGTGCTGGAGTGGGTTGCCGTTCCCTTCTCCAGGGGATCTTCCCGACCCAGGCAGGGATCAAACCTGCATTGGCAGGCGGGTTCTTTACCACTAGCGCCACCCGGGAAGCCCAAGTATAGTGTTGGGTTGACCGAAACGTTATATCTGGGTTTTTCCATAGCATCTTTTCTCTTTTTTTTTCCCCCTTAATATTTATTTATTTATTTGGCTGGGCTGGGTCTTAGTTGTGGCATGTGGGATTTTTAGTTGGGGGCTGTGGAATCTAGTTCCCTGACCAGGGATCGAACCCAGGCCCCCTGCCTTGGGAGTGCAGTCTTAGCCACCAGACCACCAGCAAAGTCCCTCTGTACATAGTATCCACATTACTCTACCCTGTACTTTTTTTTGTCCAGCATAATAATCATTTTTTCTTTCAGCTTATCAAAAATTTAAGGCATGTCACAGGAAACATTTTATCACATAGATTCAGTTTGCTTAGTGGAGCACCTGCTCTCAGAAGTGTGGATCGCTTCTACTTGGCCCCACCGTGTTACAGACTATAACATTTGGATGTATCTCTATAAAGGGTTGTTTCCCTGTGTTCTCTGTGACTTCCTTAGCTTGGAGCAGGGGCAGACTTTTTCTATGAAGAGCCTGGTGGTAGAGACTCCAGGTTCTGCAGGCCAGACTGTCTCCCTCAGTGCCGCCTGGTAATAACGTGGCAGCCATGGACAGTACATGTGTGACGTGACAGCTGCAGCCTCGTGGCCAGTCCAGCCTGTGGCCTCTGCCCCAAGTCCCCTCGGCTCCAGGCCCCCACCCCAGCCCCAGGCAGGATGTCTGGGGAGCAGGTGTCCAGGGGCTGGACATGGGTCATTTCCTGTGGAGCAGCCAGAGGTGCCAGCCCTCCCCGGAGCTCATGGCCCAGCTGGGCCTGGTGTGAACCGGACCGCAGTGTGGTTGGAGCCCCCAGAGGGGTCACAAATGAGGCTGCAGAGGGATTAATCGGGAGGCAGGCGTGTCTCCCGGGGGTCCTGCCGTGTTCAGAGGCGGCCAGTGAAGGCGTGCGGCCACGGGGAGGGGAGGGTGGGCTGAGGGCAAGTGAGGATGTGTTTTGAAAGGCATTAGGCACCCTGGCTGGGGGCCTAGCATACGGGGTGACCTGATCAGATGGCGCTGTGGGGGTGGGATGATGGCGAGGAGCACGGCGGCCTGCGAGAGGGCAGGACAGTGAGGAGTGACTCCCTTGGGAGGGACTGCCAGAGCCCAGGAGAACCTAGAGAACCCCGGGCGGAATGAGAGCCTCCCGTCTGGGGCTTGTGTATGGAGGGCTTGGGGCTGCATGGGAACTGTCCCTATTGAGACAAGGGGCTCACACTGTCCCCACGCTGACCGTGTGTGTGGCTGTGGGTGGCGATGCGGGAGGGGTGACCGCTGTGGGCCCTCAGCATCCAGGGCTGAAGGCTCTCACTACCCAGCCTGCGGCCAGGCTACCCCCGAGGTACCACCCCCAGGGGCTCCCAAGCTCCAGACTGGCCTCCTGCTTTGCCGGGGTGGAGGTAGGGGGGTGTTGTCCAGCCCCTTCTCCCCAGCGGTCTGAGCTCCATTTAGCATCAAAATTGGGTGCGAACTGGGGCAAGTGGAGAGAGAAGATCCATCTAGTCATAGAGCCCCACTTCCCCATCGGGTCCCAAGGCGGTGACTCAGATCCTTGCCTACTTGGTGTCTTCATGGGGAGGATTGGTGGGGCCATCCAGCTCCGAGTCTGGTGGAACTCTGGCCCTCTGCACCCGGAGCCCAAAGGCGCAGGGACAAGAAGCAGAGATTGCCCAAGGGCATCGCTGGGGTGGTGCCCGGTGGAGGCCCCCCCGCCCCCTCAGTTGCTCTGCCTTTGGGGCTGGACCCGGCAAGCCCCTTCCTGCTCTCCTCCCAGCTGCTGCCACTGTGGGAAAGAAAAAGTGGCCGCTAGGGGGCACACTGCCCCCACAGATGGTGGACATGTCCAGCTAGGCCCCCTCGGCAGGGTGGGCTGAACCCGTGAGCCCAGTGCTGTGCTGACCCCGCTGCCCAGCCCTGCAGCCCCCACCAGTGCTGCGCCAGCCCCCAGTGCCCTGTCTGAACCCTGGTCTGGACCTGACATTGGGATTCTACACTCCATGGCCCAGCTCCCCAGGTGCCTCTGACCTCTGAGAATTGCTGCTGTCACGCCCAGCCCACCCTGGCTTTTCCCAGGTCATGGAGCACATGAGTGGTGGAGCTGGAGTCCTAACCCTGGCCCTTTGGTCGCCACGGTGGGGGGAGTGCCCTTTGCTGCCAGGAGGCCTTCTCTCTTGGCTGTCACCTCGAGATCCAGTCCCTGCCACTGCTTGACCCGCCCTCCGTCTGGCTCCTGCTGCTGTCTCTGTCCTCAACCTCCGGTGGTTCTTTCCTGGCCCCCGCTGTCTTTTCTGAGTCTATTGCTGTCTCTCTCTGTGTCTCTGTTTTTCCCTATTCTCTCTGTCTCTCACTGTTCTTTCTGCCTCTGTCCTGTGTCCCTCACTGGCCCCATCTGTCTGATCTCTGTCTCTAAGCAAACTTGTCCCGAACCTGAGATTGTGGAGTGGACAGTGCCTCAGGGTTAATCCCTGGACTGTGCCTGGTGCCCACCTGGCACATAGCAAGGGCTCAGTAAACTACAGCCGCAAGGCCGTGCTGGGCGAGACCCGAGAACCCTGGGACCCTGCCGGGTGTCAGGAAGACGTGGCTTTCAAGGACTTTCCAGGCTGGACCCCTGCCTTGTCCATCTGTGTGCTTACCCAGTCCCCCTCATTTATGCCATGCCCTCCCCACATGACTTTGTCTTCCCTACACATCACGTGCCAGCAGACTCCCATCTCCTCATGTTCGATCATGCTCTGTCCTCTTCCTTGAATGCCTTTACCTTTCTAGCCCAAGCTCCACTTGTCCTTTGGGCTCAAGTCAGGTCTGGTTCCTACCCAGAGTTACCTGTGACCACCTCTGAGTGGCAGACACCAGCACTGTCTGCATCCCAGGCACCCGGGAGGGACCAGGCAGTCAGGGCCGGGAGTCGTATATCCCCTTCCATCCCTGCTCCATCTTGCATCAGTGAGGTACGGTTGTTACAGTTAAACCAGTGTTGCTACAGTAACTAAAGCCCACAGTTTACATTAGGGTTCACTCCACGTACTTCCTGTGGGTTCCCACAAGTGCACGACATCATGTGTCCCTCATCACAGCATCACACAGGATAGTTCTGCTCCTCTAAGAAAGTGGCCCGTGCTTAACCCGTTCAGGCCTGCCTGCCTCTTCCCAGACCCCCAGCAACCACTGATCTTGGATGTTGAGTGTCACATAGGTGGAATCATGGAATGTGTAGCCTTTCCAGATTGAATTCTTTCATTTACTTAGTAATACGCATTTATGTATGGGTTTTCCCTACCTTTTTGTGGACTGATAGCTATTTTATAAATTTTGGCGTAAAAACATATAAAATTTACTACTGTAACCATTCTAAGTGTACAGTTATCATATTAAGTATTTTACATTGTTCTGAAGTTGGAACTCTGCACCCATTGAACAACTTCTCTTTGCCCCCTTTTCCAGGCCCTTGTAATCATTTTACTTTCCACACCTAGGAATTTGACTACTTTAAACACCTCATATAAGTAGAATCATACACTGTTTGTCTTCCTGTAACTGACTTACTTTATTTAGCATAATGTCCCTCAGTAGTGTTAGTTGCTCAGTCGTGTCTGACTCTTTGTGACCCCATGGACTGTAGCCCACCAGGCTCCTCTGTCCATGGAATTCTTTAGGCAAGAATACTGGAGTGGGTTGCCATTTCCTTCTCCAGGGGATCTTACTGACCCAGGGATTGAACCCAGGTCTCCTGCATTGCAGATAGATTCTTTACTCTGAGCCACCAGGGAAGCCAGTAATGTCCTTAAGCTTCATCTGTATTATAGCATGTGACGTAATTTCCTTTTTCATTCTGAATAATGTTTCACTGAATGCGTTTTGTTTATCCATTCATCAGTCAGTGGACCCTTGGATTGCCTCTGGATCTTGGATTTTGTGAATAATGCTGCTATGAACATGGGTGTGCAAGTATTTCTTTGTGACCTTGTTCCCAGTTCTTTTGGGTTTATACACAGAAGTGGAATTGCTGGATCATATGGTAATTCTATTTTTAATTTTTTGAGGAACTGCTTGACTGTTTTCCGTATCATCTGTACTGTTTTATATTCCCACAAACAGCGCATAAGGGTTCCAACTTTCCACATCCTCACCAACACTTGTATATTCTGTTTTTTTTTTTTAATTAATTCATTTATTTTTGGTCACACCCAATGGCATGTGGAACTGGCCCAACTAGGAGTCAAACCCATGCTCCCTGTATCGGAAGGGTAGAGTCTTAAACTCCCAACCACAAGGGAAGTCCTATTCTGGGGTTTTTTGACAGCAGCCATTCCGTTGATGTGAGATGCAAAATCTTAACCATGATTTTAATTTCTGTTTCTCTGGGGATTAATCGTTCAACATCTTTTCACATGCTTGTTGGCCATTTGTGTATCTTTGGAGAAATGTCTATTGAAGTCCTGTGCCCATTTTTAATTGGATTATTTGGGGTTTTTTGTTGTTGTATGAGTTCTTTATATTGTCAAACGCAAGGTCACTGAGGTTTTCTCATATGCTGTTTTCTAGAGGTTTTCTAATAAAGGTTTGCATGTTAACGTTTAAGTCTATGATCCAGTCTTAGTTGATGTCTGTGAAAGACGTAAAGTCCATGCCTAGATTGACACCCAGTTCCACACCCGTGCCTGTGGACACCCAGTTCCAGTGCCGTTTGTTGCAAAGACTGTCTTTTTCCTCCTGTGTTGAAGACCAGGTGGCTGTGGCTAAGGGGGTCTCTCTCTGTGCTATGTTCTGTTCCGTTGGTCTGTTTGTCTGTCTTGTGTGGACCCACACTGTCCTGACTCCCAGAGCTCTAGGATATACTCCAGAGCAGCCATCCTCCACCATTGTTCTCCTCCTTTTCTGCTGTGTCGACATTCTGAGTCTCTTCCCTGTCCACATAAAGTTCAGAATCAGTGAGTTGATATTCACAAAGTAACTTGTCAGGATTTTCATTGGGATCGTATTGAATCTGTGTGTCAAGTCGGGAAGAACTGATATCTTAACAATACTGAGTGTTCCTGACTGTGAACACGGATTAGCTCTCTGTTTAATTCTGTGATTTCTTTCATCAGAGTTTGATAGTGTTCCTTGTGTACATCTTATACATATTTTGTTAGATGTATAGCTAAATATTTCTGGGTTTTTTTTTTGGGGGGTGCTGATATAAGCAGTATTGTTTTTCATTTCTAATTCCAATTGTTCATTGCTGGTTGATTGTTGTTTGAAATAAGAAAATATGAACTATGCTGATTGAAACAAAGGGGAGCCATGCTAAGATGTAAAAAGGAAAAGCTGACCGCCCCTCACCTGCCTCAGCCCTGGTTCCCAGTGTTAACACACGTCCCGTGCCTGTCAAGACCTTTCTCCTTACTCAGCACTCTTGCAAAACATACAGGAATGTGGTCAGGCAAATGGAGGTTTTGTTTATTTTTAACCACAGTAGAATGACACCACCACGAATTACTGGGCATCTTCCCTTTTGCATTTAACAATTCATCACGGCCAAGCCTGTAAACAGTCAGTGGATATAGATTCTGTCCCCCTCCCCCAGTTCTTTATGCATGTGTGTTTGTGTACACGTTCACACACTCACACACGCAGAGAGATTGTTCCACAGAAATAAAGCTGTTTAAAGCATGGGCATTTTATTTTGGTATTTTTTTTTTCTTTTTCTATCTGTTCCCATCCCCACCCTTGGGTATTCTGAACCAGTAAGTGCATGCTGAGTGGACAGATGTGTAAGCTTGCCGTCCTGGTTAGACGCCAGGTTCAGTGTGGAAGTGATGTTGTCCCATGAGCCCCTCTAGCCTGGACAGTCCCAGACACGGGTGGCAGCTGGGAACCTCGAGTTTGGTTCTGGGCTTTGGTTTCTCTGTCTGTGACAGGGTCGTGGAATAGCGCAGCTCCGCAAGGTGGTTAGAAAGACGGGGTGAGGCCGTATGCATAGGAGGTGCTCGGGGGTGAGGTCGTATGCATAGGAGGTGCTCGGGGGTGAGGCCGTATGCATAGGAGGTGCTCGGGAAATGTGAACCCTTGTCACTGGGTTCTCTGTCGTGGGTGCTTGGGGCTGGCAAGGGGGCCTGCCCCTTGCTGTGAGGAGGAGGAACCCGGGCTGGAGAGGGGTTGTCTGCTGGGTAATGCCTCACCCTGTGTACTACGGGAGGACCATCAGAGCCTGGGGTTGGGGGAGGCTGGCCTACAGGCCCCCAGAGACCCTCCCTGCCCTAACTGTGCTGTTTTCTCTTCTCGGCTTTTCCAGGACAGGCAGCTGCGTATCTTCGACCCCAGAGCAAAGCCCGAGGCCGCCCAGGTGAGTCGTGTGGGCAGCAGGGCTGGGTTGAGGCTGCAGCAGTGTGGGCAGGGCAGCCGGCCTCTGGCACACAGGTTCTGCCATGCCCATGCTCTGGCCCAGGCCCGGCGGGCACATGAGGGTCACCTGGGTGGTGGTTCCTGCTGCTCAGGCTGTTTCTGGGAAGCGTGTTGGACCTTGGGAAGGGAAGGTCCAGCTTTGACCACAGGGTGGGGCGCAGCCAGGCTGCCCACAGGCCTTCAGTGGAGCCATCCTGTGGCTTCAGGAAGCTAATTTGAGAGGCCAAGTTCCTCTTCTTTGAGACCCTCATCCCCACCCAGCTTTCCTGGTACTGTCAGCGGAGGTTGGCCACAGAGGAGCAAAGAGACCCAGCCCCTGCTCTCTGCACCCCTCCAGGTCCCGGGCCCTGAGTGTGTTTGGTCCAGTGTCCCAGCCAGTGCTGGGGGGCCTGCCCGACCCATAGGCTGTGGGCCCTGAACATGTTTGGTCTGTGTCTGGCTGTGCACAGGTGCGTGTGGCCCCTCAAGTTCCAAGAGGGAGGCCGGGCTGCGGGTTCATGCTGCAGGCACCGAGCCACTGGGGACTTGTTCAGTCATTCGAGGGCAGCCCGCTGCCAGGCACGGAATGTTCTGCAGTGAACAACACAGGGCAGTTGCTGGGGGCTTCTCTTGTGGGAGTGCTTTGACGCTTCCCTGGGGAGCTGGCTCGGGGCAGAGGCTGGGGTGATGCTGCGGACAGCCTGGGGCAGGACAGGCTGGCCCAGGAGCCCGAGCGAGGGGCCTGTCACCTGTATTGGGGGAGCCGTTGGGGTTATAAGGCAGCAGTGAGGTGGATGGGTTTACATTTTTCAAAGTTTTTCTAGAAGCTGAGGTGCTATCTTTCCCAAGGAAGGTGCAGTGCAGTTCAGGGTCCTGGCACCAGCTGGTGGGAAGAGCTCCCCAGCGAGGCCCCAGGCCCAGCACAGATGCCTCAGATCCGTATCTAGGGCCTGTTCCCCGCCCGAGGTCAAGGCTGAACCACCAGTCTAACTCCAAGCAGCAGTAGCCAGGGGGCTGTATTCCCTGAAACACACACACACAACACACAGACACACACACACATCCACAGTCAAACACAGCAGTAGCCAGTTCCCCGACCCTGACCACACACAGTTCCCACACACACACGCTGCGCACCCCCCTTCACACAGCCAGCTGCAGCTCTTTGCCTAGGACAGGGCGGTCAGCTCCACCTCCAACTGGACAGCCACCTAAAGGAGGCCCCGTCCTGGCAGGTGAGCCAGGCCCAGCAGAAGTGGCTTTGGCCCCACCCTGGCAGTGCTTCCACCCACAAGGCCGGCCCCTGGTCCTTTGGCCTCATCGCCCTGTGACCAGTGGGCCAGCCGTTTGAGCCTCAGGGCAGCCTGAGCAGCTAGCCTCCCTGCAGCTTTCTGCGGCACACCTCCAGTGTTTGCCCGAAGAGAAGGACCCGGCTCGGCTCGAGGAGAGAGACAGGACACTGTCCGCTCAGCTTTCTCCAGTCACCCTCTCCTCGCCAGGGTCTGTGCAGGCCCCGGCGCAGGGCACTTCCATCCCAGCCCCAGCCAGGCAGCGCCCCTGGCCCGTCCCCCAGCTGAGCGCTTTCCTCCCCTCCATCCCCCCCAGTGAGGGGGAGGCGGCAACCGGCACTGAGGTGGAGATGCAGTGGCCGCCGTCCAAGGGCTGCAAGTTCAGTGAGGCGGGGGGAGCCCCCCTGAAGGGGGTTTCTGGGCCGAGGAGACCTGGGAAGAGCGTGGGTGGCTGCCACCCCCTCGCCGCTCCTGAGCCGGTGCCTGTGCTCGGCCCCTCAGCCTGCGGGCGCGGGGGCAGCGGGGCCTGGAATGCCGCCCTCCGCCCAGCCCTGCCCCCTGCTTCCGCCGGGGCATCTGGCCCGCACCTGGCTTCCATTAGGAAAACCGCTGCTGGCGGCCGGGTTGGCGTGAGCCGAGGGGCCAGCTTGGGGGAGAAGCCTTCTGGGAGCACCTCCTCCCGGGACCCTCCTCGCCCACCAGAGTGGGCACTGCCCTCCCTCCGGCCTCTGCCCCTCCTGCCCCCCGGGCCATCCCTGTGGGCTGGGACCTGGGGGCTCCTCCCCCTACTGTCTTTTCTGGGCCTGGCCCCTGGCAACCGGAGCTTGGAGCAGGAGATGCTTGGGCGGCTCCCTCCTGCTCACGCCCCCTGCTTTGTGTTTTGGGTCCATTGATGACGGATTACTGTGTCCCAGGCCCTTGGTGTGCACAACCTCCTTCCACTCTCCTGAACATCCTGTCAAGTCAGCCCTTTGGTCACTTTTGTCCCCAGGGTTACAACAGCTCACGGCAGAGGCAGGTTCGGTCCATCTGACTCTAGAGCCCTGGGGCTCCAGAGCCCCTTCACTGTGCCAGGGCCCCAGGGGCTGGGGAGAGGGGGTGGCTGAGGCCCTGAAGCCACGGCCATGCCAGGGAAGGTAGCTGCTGTGGTGAGGGGGTGCCCAGGGATGGGGAGGCTTGGGCTGGCCGGTCTGGGCAGGAGCAACCAGAGGACCCCTGGTACGGACAGAGGCAGGTCTGGGGGCTGGCATCGTGACTGAGGAGGGGCACGGGTGGGTGATGGGGGGGTCTTACCACTGGAGGAGGTCCCCTCAGCCCAGACCAGCTCAGGGCTGCTCCTCCAGCCGCCCTGCCCCTCGCAGGAAGCGTTGCCGTGGCGACAGAGAGGGGGTTTGGCGGCACTGCAGCAGCTGGAATGCCGGGTATGCGCCGGAGCTGGGCAGGCACTGCCTGGCCGCAGCCCTCCTGTTCTCTCCTTGGGGCCAGGTGTGGGGGAGACATGGACGGAGGAGGGGGGACTCCTCCGACTGCAGGACACCCAGCCATCTGTGAGAGGGGAACCCCAGGGCCTGGCCCGCAGGCTTGGCTCACGGTCAGGGGCTCCGTGTGACAAGGCTGGGTCCATGCTGCCGCCTGCCCTCTGCCCCAGGAGTAGGAGAACCTGGGGATCCCTAGGGGAGGCTCCTCCTCCCAAGTCCCACTGAGGTCAGCAGAGAACTTGCCAGGTTTGAAAATGAGTCACTTCAGACCTCTGGGATAGAGGCCTCTCCTAGTTGCTGGGGCTTCTCGTGGTCCCTGGGCAGACTGAGTTGGGTGTACCCACAGCAGGCGCGCTGGGCCCAGGCTAAGCTCCGACCTGGCCTCTGCTTCCTGAGTGCTGTGCTCTCTGAGGCCCGAGGCGGGGATAGAGAGCCGCGGGGCGAGCTGGATGGGCCTGTCCACACCGCCCTGCCTGTCGCCGCCTGCTTCCCCAGGGTGACAGCTGGACACCCGAGCTGCCTGGTGGGGTAGCCGGCTTGCCGGGCAGCTCCTGGTCTGGGTGCTGTTGCCTTTGGTCGAGCCTGTCCCCTCGCCGGTCCTCCGTCAGCTCCGTCTACTGAGAACAGGAAAGGTGGTGGGCGGGCGACTGCCCTGCTGGGTCACTGGGGGCAGATGGCTTCCCCTCTCTGTGCCTTTGGTTTCTCCAGGCCTGGAATAGGAAGGTGGGAGACACAGGCCAAGGAACGTTCTGTCCAAACCTGTGCCTCTAGAGGGAAAGTCTCCCCCACTGCCCACAACCTCTGCAGACCCTGGGTGCCACCGCCTCCCCTGAGACCTCCTCCCCTGAGACCCCCGTGCCGGCCTCCTGAGTCTCCGAGGCCCCATCCTTCGCAGATGCCGGTCCCCACACTGGCTCGCGCCCGTCGATCTTTCATGTCTTTCAAACCCTAGCCCTTTCCTCAACTGTACTTCGTGTGCCCCATGACCATGCTTCTGAAAGCGCACATTGCCATGTGCTGGACTCACCCAAACGCTTCTGCAGTAGCAAGTCCGTTACGGTGCTCAGGTCAGAAAACTGACCTGACGCAGTCAGGTGAGACACCCCCATCACCCACCCGCGCCTCCTCCGTCACGATGCGGCTGTCAGGCACACGCTGTTGGCAGCAGGGCTTTCCCCTAGCCAGTCTGACCCGAAGCTTGTGCCCTAACCTGCTGACGTCGTTGCTTCTCTTTGGTTCACGTGGGCCCTTCAGCCTGCGTGTTCCGAGTGTGGGGACCCTTTTCTGTTTCACTGTGTCCCCAGTGCCCAGTGTCACATGCAGCTTGGATATTCACATTACAAAAGAGCAGATGAGTGTGCAGTCCTGCCTCACCCAGGACGTGACCGTCCATCTGAGAAGTGTCCAGCCCCACCGCCAGCACCCAGCGCGGTGCCTGGCCAGGGAGAGGGCTGTGGAATGAACGAAGGGTGTGTGAAAGCTGTGCGAGCCGTCTGGCACTCCTTACACGGGATGTTTGCACACTGATGAGAGGGCGAGAGAGCCCAAGTGACACTGATGACTGACCCTGGGTGCTGGTTCCGGAACTGACCCTCGCCCCGACCCCTCAGCACATCTTGCGTGAAGCGAGGGATGTCGGGCCCCAGTTCTCAGGCTCCAGCCTGACTTCCTGTGCCGACTCCAGCCGGGTGGGAAGGGAGCAGTGAGAAAAGCTACTCGAACGACACAGAGCCATTTCCGACGGGCTCCCACGCCGGGGTCGGCCTCCGCAGGCTGAGGAGGGGGCGCTGGGCCAGCTCTCCTCAGCCGCCTCCCTCCCTCATTCATTCCCAAGGAGATCGTGGGAAGCCTGGAGGAAGCTGGCCACAGTTTGGGGTGAGCTATTTTTGGTAACAGGGTCTTTCGTCTCAGGCTCCAGGGGCCAGGGTGACTGGGAGGGAGCTGTTTGCATTTCCTCTGGCCCCCTTGGCTCCCCCCCACCGCCTGGGCCCCAGGGACAGGGCCGCCCGCGGTGTGAACTCGCCTCCCCTCCCTGGGCCCGGGAAGCCTTCCTACTGGCAGCCCCAGCACCACAGGAGGGCCGTGCTCTGCCCCCTCCAGTGACTGTTCCCTGCGCTGGGCACCAGGCCCTCTCCCCGGCCCCCTGGCAGTGTCAGGAGGCAGCAGTAATTCTCGTAATCCCCCGATTTGCACGCCGCTTTGTGGCAGGCCTGTTCCTATCACATGTGGTCTCAGTTGATCCTCGCGACAGCTCTGGGAAGCAGGCGGCTTGGGCCATGAGCCGGGAAAATGAAGTTCTAGGAGGGCACTGGGTCCCAGAGCCTGAGGACGGTGACCGGCAGAGGTCGGTGACCAGCAACCAAGCGCCCCCTCTGGGGCACCCACAGGGGCAGGGATGTGCCACCATCCCGAGCCCCATGGCCGCGTCAAGAGGGCTTTGGCAGTGCACAGAGCAGCCGGACAGAGACTAAGCCCAAGCTTGGTGGCCAGGTCGGCCCTCTGGGTGCAGAGCTGGCCCCAGCTGGCCACTCCTGCCCTCCGAGGGGCCCTCGGGCGAGTGGACCCCTGAGGAGGGCCCTGGAACTCAGTGCCATCTTTCTTCTCCCAGAGCACACCAGCCCATGAGAACAGCAGGGACGGCCGGCTGGTGTGGACGGGCACCCAGGAGTACCTTGTGTCCACTGGCTTCAACCAGGTAGGGCTCCTCGTGGCCAAACTGGACATACACACCATGAGGGCGGGACAAGCCCCTCTGGAAGGCAGGGGCCGCAGCCGGCTCCAGGCCTGTCCATATACGGCCCTGCCCCGTGTGCAGCTGGGTCTCAGAGCCCCAGGGGACCGACGGCCGCTGAGAACTGGCAGATTCCATTTGCAATAGCTAAGCCTGACCCTGGGAACTGTGGTGGACACCCCCAGGGACCAGAGTCCACGGAGGGCCCCGCCCCCTTGTCACCTATGGGTTCTTAAAGGGGCAGGACATGAAAATCCAAATCCTCCCTCCCTGGCATGCCTCACCACCTCCCCGCCCCCAACTCTCGTGACTGCCCTCCAAGCTCTGCTCTGGGGCAAGTGCCCCCGTGCCAGCCCGTGTCCTTGGCCCCGGGGTTCCTGCACGGGCCCTTCTGAGCCCCTCTCTGCCCCTCCTTGCAGATGCGAGAGCGTGAAGTCAAGCTCTGGGACACCCGGCTCTTCTCCTCTGCCCTCACCTCGCTCACCCTGGACACCTCTCCCAGGTAGGAGTGGCCGGAGCGTCGGGTCGGCTGGCGGTTGTCGAGGGCCCTGTGATGTGTATAAATGTGCGCCGCTGGTCAGGGGCAGGCTTCTGCATGGGGGCTTGTGCCAGTGTGTTTTGGCCTTTGGGAAGAAGACTGTGATTTGGCAGGTGGGGGACAAGGTACGTGGGGATGCGCTTGATTTTCTGTGAGTGCTCTGGTGGGGCTGAGGACTGGGACACCGAGGCTCCGATCGAGAGGTGGACGTGGGGTGACGTGGGGTAACGTGGAGTCTGGAGGCAGGCCTTGGACCCGCAGGCTCAGTGAGACCCCAGCCCAGGCCCCAGGCTGTCACTGGTAGTCCTGGCCGGGTCGAGGGTGCGGGCAGTCACTTCATCCTCCCACCCTCCTGAAGGTGCATACAGGAGGGTTTACGGTGGCATCCACGGGGTCCTGGCCAAGCCAGCTCGGTGCCGAGACTGCCCGGGCCTGAGGAGGCCGGCTCAGGGGATCAGGTACAGGGGGCTGGGGGAGGAGGAGGCGGAACCTGGTCCCCGAGCTCTGACTCGGGGTGGTTTGCTGAACCCCCTGCCCAGGCAGGGACCCGCAGAGGTCAGAGCCAGGACAGGGCCTTGGTCCTTGGATGTCCATCCAGCCCCTTCCTCTCCCATTTTACACCTGGGGAAACTGAGTCACAGGTGGCGCGGCACTCCGCCCAAGCTCCAGGAGCAGGGCGGACCGTGAGGGGGCAGGCTGAGTGCCCAAGGAGCTCCTGCCAGGGTGGCCCCGCTGAGAGCCCCAGGGAAGGGGAAACGGTTGGAGGGCAGAGACCCTCCACTCACGTCCTCTCTCACGACACAGGGAGAGGACGGGGAGCTGGAAAGGCCCGTTTTGCAGATGAGGGGGGCGAGGGTGAGTGAGGCCCCCCCACCTTCCTTTTAAGTGCACAGTGGGCATGAGGCCTCTGCCTGCTCTTGGCCATGGGGATCCCATGCACGAGAGGACTTAGGGCTCTCAGGCCTCCTGGCTTCGTGTCTAGCAGCCCCTCCCCCAGCCCTGATGCTGCACTGGTATCTCATCCCCCAGGCCTCCCCAGGCCAGACACCCCCTTCTCTGTGGGCCCCCCAGCAGAGGGAGGGGACTGGCCCAGCCTGGACAAGGGAGTCCGTGCTGACCATCAAGGGCTCATCACCCCACCACTTCCTGCCTTCTAGACTCTGCCCCTGATCTCTGCTGGTTACCCACCCCCACCCCGTAGGAGGGGCCCCCGCCCAGCCCCAGCGTGGCCCCTGGGGGAGTTAACGATGCCCAGACCCCATGGTGCCACTGGCCAAGGCTGACCCTGTAATTATAGCAGTTAAGAATAGCCTCGCAGGGCCAGCAAGGCCTGGAATTTCTCAAATCACTCCCAGATGGGCGGCCAGGCCAGTGTCCCGCCCCTTTCATCCCCCAGTCCTGGCCGCTGCCCCACTGGGCCCACGCCCTTGGCAGAGGAGCTGGGACTCTCCAGCTCTCTGCAAAGCTGGTGGACGCCAAGGCTGCATGCCAGCCTCCAGGCCGGCCTGAGAGCTGGTGGGCCCCCTACCCCCAGGCTCCCCAGAAGCCAGAACCCCACAGGGACCCCCTGGGACATCGGGGGCTGCTGACTGGGCTGAAGGTGGGAATCGTGCAGGGTGTCAGCTGCAGGCATCACCTAGGCCTCCACCACACCTGCTCGTCTCTTTATCTTACAGATTTTCCACCTTCATTTGGGTAGAACAGTAAGAGCCACAGGAGGCCAGGGAGGGGTCAGGCACATGCCCCTGCCTGCCCCCTCCCAGGGAGGACCCAGGGCCCCACCCTCCCAGGGGTCTCTGTCTCTGCTCCCACCTGTGCCCTTCCCCAGGGGCGGCAGGTCCTATCCCTAAGGCTGGACCCAGGCAGACGGCCACCCCACACTTCCTGTGCAGGGTGGAGGCGGGGGTTACCGTTGGGGCTGACCTAGCAGCTCACACTCCGGCCCTGGAGAGGCAGAAACACCACCTGTCCCGGGTGCTCTGCCCCTAGGCTGGGTGAACAGTCAGCAGTTACCGGCCCCGGCTGAAGGCTAATGGAGGTTTTTCTCCAGATGTTACCAGTGCATAAAAGCTGAAGCCAGAGAAATCAATTCTCTGTTGAGGTCACCCCGGGAGCCAGCATAAGGGTGGAGGCTGGGAGCATGCTCTGGCCAGAGGCACCCACCCCACATCCCAGCGTGTTCCCTGGAGGCCCGGAGCTTCTGCGGCCCCTCCCAGCTCCTGGAGGCAGGAGGCTGACCGCCCCTTGAGGGCCAGGGAGCAGGTGTCGGCTCTGCAGTGGGCAGCCCGGGAGCCCCTCATTAGAAGGATTGAAGGGCGCGTAGCCCCGGGGTCTCGAGGACCCGGTCGGGGGCTGGTGTTTCCCCACCCAGGGTCACCCTGGGTCGCGGCTGCCTCCTGGCTGCGTACCCTACTCGGTCCCCAGTCCCCCCTTCCTCTCCCAGCCCCTCCTCTGATGGGAGGCCCGAAAACCTTTTCTGGGGGGGCTGGCATGAGTGCCCCGCCTGCCTCCTGCAGGCCCTGCCACCCACCCCCCTTGCCGCCCCACTCGCCAGGTTTAGCTTTGCAGCGAAAACATTCCCTCAGCAGCCACTGCGCTGAGCAGCACCCCACAGGCCCACAATGGCCCCTTTGACGGGGCCGCCAGAGGGGAGGGCCGGCCTCGCCAGAGCCGTTCCGCTAATGGGACCCAGGCCTACAGGAAACCCACCTGGGCCGCCGCCGCCGCCGCCGCCGCCGCCTCAGGGGGAGGGCCCCACCCCAGTCCCTCTGCCCACCGCGGCCCCCCGCCTGCCTCCGCCTTGCTCACGCCAGAACCCTCTGCAGCCGATAATTGAATCCAGAGCCTCGCGTGGCCGGCGCTGACATCAACGCCCAGAGCCACAGGGCCTGCTCCGCAGGCCTGGCCGGGCCGCCTCCTTCCCGCCAGGGTGAGCCCAGGGGCCAGGGGGCCACAACCTGTGTAGGGCGGTGGGCAGGGGCCTGGGGGAAGCTCGCGCGGGCCTCTGCAGGACCTCCGTGGCCCCAGGGCCACCTCCCTTCTCACCAGAGGGTGACCGGAAAAGGTGGCGGCATGTTTCTGTGTCTGTGTTGGTTCCTCTCCCCAAGCTCCTAGTGCCTGGTCCAGCCAGGGCTGTGCACAGCCTCCCTGGTCCTGCCCTGCCTTGGCCGGTGGCTTCCAGGAAAACACTCAAAGTCCAGGGTTTCTGGGAAACCTGGGTACCCCCCCAGTGCAGAGAGTAGAGGGGAGTCTCGGGTCAGCAGACCTCCTGCCTGTGGGTGCCGCCCCTCGCAGCCCTGGCTGGGACCCCACCTGCTTGCCCACGGGGTTCCTGCCACTCAGGACCTCGCTCTCTCCACCACGGCCTCGTCTCTGTGGCTGGAGCAGAAAGCTGGGCTGGGGCCTCCCTGCCTGAGCCCACGTGGAGGGGCCAGGGGGCCATAGGCAGGGCTGACCCCACCTGGTCCAGGGCCATCGTGGGCCTGGGGGGCATAGCTCAAGGCACCCCTCCCCAGAGGAGGGCAGGCGGTGCACTGCTGGTCACACCAGTCCCTGAGGAGGGACCCCTGGGGGTCTGTGTCTGCTGCGAGTCTCTCCCAGGAGCCTGGCAGCTCCTGCTGGGAGAAAACTGGGCCTGGGGAGGGGAAGGCTGCCTTCAGCGTTCCCCTGCCCCGAGGCTGAAGTGGCCCCTCTCCCTTCCCTGCTCCCACCTGGTCCCGTCTCCCCGGGAGGCTAGACAGGGCACCTCAGATGAGCTGGACAGCCCAGGGCATGCCGACTGGGGCCCTGCACCTGCTGGGAAGCGGGGTCCCGGCTCCCAGCTCCCCGCTTTAGGCCGACCCTGCAAGCCCTCACCCCGCCTCCGCGCAGGTACCCTGGGGCCGTGCCGAGAAACACACGTGCTGCTTCTTTTCATCTTTTATTTTTCTTACAAAAGGCCTTCATATCATCATTTGTCTTTAAAAAAAAACCAAAGTCCTTGTCTCTGAGTTTGAAAAACATTTTCCCAGAATAAATGGGAAAAGATCTTTTATAAATACATTAAAAAAAAAAAACAAAAGCGAAACTTGTTCCTAAAGCATCTTTCTTTCCAGTTTCTTTTGCTCCTTCGCTCCCCAGGGCCGAGGCAGGATCACCCGCCCCCATCCCCAGTCCCATTCTCCCTCTGCTCTCTTTTCCGGGGGCTTTCTTCACGGGCCCCCCAGAGTCTCCTTGGGGTGTGGGGCTTGGCAGCCCCAGGCCTGTGTTACCAGCACACAGCCGGGCCGGCCCCACCCCAGGGGCTGCACACTGCAGAGGACGAGGTGACACCATTCTCCGGACACTCGGGCAGGGGGACCCTTAGAGGGTCATCCCCTGGGTTCCAGGTCTCACAGAAGAGGAGACCAAGGTCCAGAGACAGACGGGATGTGCTGTGGTCACCCAGCCCGGGTCCTGACGTGTCCTCATGGTCTGGATCTGAGAAGCTCCTTGATGTGGCAGCAGGAACCAGACCCCCTGGCTGGTCCCAGCGGGGCCGAGGGCCCGGCCCTGGCGGTCCGTCCCTCCCAGGCTTAGATGTAGGGCTTGGCTGGGAGGGGCCCCTGTGGGCCAGGCCCCGAGTAGCCCATGAGCGGCACCTCACACTCCAGCCCGCCAGGTGGGGCCTCCCCACCACCCTCCAATGCCTTGGGGTCTGGCTCCAGGGGGGCCTTGACCCCCTCCAGCTCCAGGGGGCCAGCCCCAGGTCCCACTTGCCCTTTGCCCTGCACCACAGCTGCAGCGGCCCGCCCCCGCCGCACACAGAAGGCTGCCCCGACGGCAGCCAGCACGGCCAGGAGCACAGCGGCCAGGGCGGGCGCGATCAGGAGCGGCAGGTTGCCCTCGCGGGCCTGGGTGACCGGGGCATGGTTGGAACGGACGGCCGGTGGTGTGCGGGCCTCCCCGCAGGCCTCCTCGCCCTCAGGCACCCTCCCAGCCCCCAGGGCCCGGACGCAGATGGAGTAGGTGGCGTTGGGCCGCAGCTGGGTGACGGTGTACTCCGCGAGCGAGGCGGGCAGCCGCAGCGTCACCGGCCGCTTGTCAGGGCCCGAGAGGTTGCGATAGGTGAGGCGGAGGCTCTTCAGCTGCACGGCACTGCCCTGCTGGAAGCGCTGGAGCCCCACCCGCAGGGACGTGGGGCTGGCGGGCTCAATGCCCAGGGGCAGGGGCCGCTGTGTGGCCGGGGCGGGGCTGGGCCTGGGTCCCGGCCTCACCCGGCCCTCGCAGTACAGCCCTGTGAAGCCCTGAGGACACAGGCACTCCAGGTGGCCCCGCGCCCCCAGGTGGCAGGTGCCCCCATTGAGGCAGATGGACGCCGGGCAGTCCCGGGGCGGGGGCACAGGCCCTGCAGTGGGGGGCGCGGGGGGTGGCTGGCTCGGGGCCTCAGTGGCCAGCTCCGTGGGGCGGAGCTGGGTGGGAGCCAGGCTGGAAGGCGGGAGCGTGGGCTCCTGCACAGGGGCTCTCGTGGTGGGTGCTGTGGCCGTGGTGGTGGTGGCCGGGCAGCCAAAGTCTGAGTAGTCAAGGTCCAGGAGCAGCCGGCCGGCATTCTTGGGCGGGAAGTGGCAGCGCGTCTCCTCAGGGCTGGCCAGGGTCAGGCGGCTCTCCCGGACCCAGGGGCCAAACCAGCTGAGGGGGCACACGCAGTTGAAGGGGTTGCGGGCAGCCTCCAGGAGCCTCAGGCGGGGGAAGAGGGTGGAGAGCTCGTGCGGCAGGGCCTGCAGGCTCAGGTTGCTCAGGTCCAGCTCCTGCAGGGCCGCCAGGCCGGCCAGGTCCTCCAGCCACAGCTGGGCGATGCGGGTGTTGCCAGCCAGCCGCAGGCGTGTCAGGCCCCGTAGGCCCCGGACGGCAGGGGGCACGCGCTCCAGCTGGTTGTCGGCCACGTCCAGGTTGTGGAGGTTGCGCAGGCGGCCAAAGAGCCCCTCATCCAGGTGGCGCAGCCCCAGGCCGGCCAGCCGCAGTGTCTCCACGTTGGCAGTGTCCAGGACACCGGGCTCCAGGGCCGAGAGGCCGTTGTGGCTGAGGTCCAGCAGCAGCAGGCGGGGCAGGCGCAGCGGGGGCAGTGCCCGCAACTCGTTATCCTGCAGCTTGAGCTCCAGGAGGCGGTCGAACACATCAAAGGCACCAGGCTGGATGTGGCGGATGCGGTTCTTGCCCAGGTAGAGGCGCTCAAGGCGGCGCAGGCCGCGGAAGGTCTCGTTGGTGATTTCCCGGAGCCTGTTGGCAGTCAGGTCCAGGTTGCTGAGGTTGGCCAGTGGCTGGAAGACCCCCCCAGGCAGGCTGGCGATCTGGTTTTGCGACAGGTCCAGGAGCTGCAGCCCCGGCAGGCCAGCAAAGCTGCCCGCGTCAAGCGTGGTGATGCCGTTCTCAAAGACGTACAGGCCCACGGTGTCGGGCGGCACGTCCAGAGGCACGGTGGTCCCCCGGCGGGCGGTGCAGAAGACAGTCCGTGGCTGGTTGCACTGGCAGCCAGATGGGCAGCCTTGCACCCCAGGCCCCAGGGCCGGCAGCAGCAGCAGCGGCAGCAGCAGGCGCAGGGGGGCCCTGGAGTGCATCTCTGGTCCCTGGGAGCAGAGAGGGAAGCGGGAGACCGTGAGTCAGGGGCCACAGGGGACAGCCACTCCAGGAAGGGTCAGGAGGGGAATTCCCAGCCCCCGTCCTCTCCCCACCCTCAGACCCGACAGCACACAGGAGCTGTGAGTCAGGTCCCCTGAGCCGGGGCCGGGCTCCTGGCGCTGCCCCGTCACTCCCTTGCTATGTGACTCTGAGTGGTCACGTGGCCTCGTCATGGTATCAGTTGCCATTTCCTGCGCTGACACCAGGGTTCGGTGGGCTGACTGACGCACACAGAGGGGGCCCAGCCCCCAAACGCTCAGAGACCACGAACAGCTGCCCCCCTTCCCCTTAGCTCCAGCCCTCCAGCCTCTCTGCGGCTCAGAGAGAATACGTGTTGGTCAAAAAGCATCAGGCTCTGTGCCCTCCCCCGAAACACCCCCCCAACAAAAATCTCTGCGGAGGCAGACGGGAAAGGAGGGAGAATGCAGGTCCTGGAGCGGCAGCCCCTCCCGCAGCATCCGGGAGAGACGGGCGGGCAGGCGGCCGAGCGCGTAAGTAGAGAAGCTGGCTGCCCCTGGCCGCCGCCGCCACGCTCCGCGTCCTGCAAGTGAGGAGAGACCACAGCAGGAAGACCTCATGTGGAAACTATGGGATCGGTGTTTTTCCACTTGCGAAGTCAGACCTGCCCAGGACGCAGCCAGCAGGAGAGTTCCTGGGGAGGGGGAGGCAGGGAACCTCGGCCTCCAGGCCCCCCCATCTCTGAGCCGTGATGACAGAACTAAAGGTGGGGGGCTCTGGCCTCCCTGGAGTGGCCCAGGGTGCAGGCTGGGGGATAAGGTTTGCGTGGTGTCCCCAGAGAGAACACCAAGCCTGGAGATGCTCCAGAGTGGATCCCCCGCCATTTCTCAGGATACACTCTGGGCCAAGTGTGGCACGGGAGCGGCAGCCGCCGTCCCCACACACCAGCGGCACCGAGCGTCGCCCAGCAGCTCCTCCAGGTGGGAGCTGTTCTCCATGCTCCCAGATGACAGAAGAGGGGCTCCTGGAGGCACAGGCACTTGCTGCCTTCTCGCCGCCAGGAAATCTGAGCTGGAGCCCAGCTCCTTAACCACGTCCAGGTGCGGCTGGGCCTGCCCTCCTGACGCGGGGCCCAGTCCTGCCCTTGTGGGGGTAGCTCTCCTAGCGGCTCCAGCTGCCACTCGTAGCCGGAACTGCCTGAGACAGGATGGGGCCACAGCACAGGCCCCCTTCACTTAGGCTTCTGCGGGGAGCCGGGGGCCACCCTAGCAGCAGTCCCCCCCGCCCTGTGGGCCCCTAGACCCCCTGAGAGGCCGGCACACGTCCCCTCCAGGTGTCTCCAGCTCACACAAGGGCCTTTTGTGCTGAGGCTCAGCCTCCCCTCCCGCACACTGGCCAGCCTTCCAGCCACGCAGGTAACAGGGCCCCCCCGGCCGGCATGCTGCCCACTGCCATGCATCAGGCTGCCTTCTCTGGGGTCGTGGGCTCCTGGACCTGAGTCCAGGAGGGGCAGGTTGTCCCCCAGAGGCCGCGATGGTGTCGGGCCAGCTCTGGGTAAAAGCCCGTAACCAGGTTGGGCCTGCCTAGAGCCGCCCACCTGCAGGGTCCCCTCTGCCCCTTGGTCGTTAACGCTGATGACCACCCTCCGGAGGCCTGACCCTGGCCTGTGCCCTGGTCTTTGCTCTCTAGGTCCTGCAGTCCTCTCCCAGAGGGGTGGCCGCGTCGGCTTTTGCTTCCCCGCATCCCAGAGAGTATCTCTGCTGAGTGAACTGTGGGGAAGCTCGGCCAGAACCCAGAGGCCCGGCGCGCCGCGGCCCCGCTGGCGCCGTCCCCAGGGGGCTCTGGGCCGCACCCAGCCTCCTCCCCCGCCTGGGCCCGCTCCACCCGTACTGACTCAGAGGGGCGGGTACGGCCTGGCCACCAGATGTGCTGGGAGCGACCCCCGCCCCCTCACCCGCGTCTGGGGTGAGCCACCTCCCCTTGAAGTCGCCCTCCTGGCAGGGGGCAAGCAGGGTCAGGACTGGAGTAGGCAGGCTCGGGGACAGGGGGGTCCCTACCCACAGCCAGCCCGGCCACCCCTACAGCTTCAGCTCCCCCTGGGCCTTACACAAGGTCACAGCTAAAAGCCCCACACTCCAGTCTGGCAGCCCTGGGTCAGGGGCATTCGAGGTGTGAGGTCACAAACAGCAGGCTCCTCTCAGCACCCCAGTTTCCCCGTCTGTCCACCCGGGCATTTCAGAAAGGATACCTCCCAGGGCTGGGGTGCTTGGCACCGAGAGGCCAGGCATGGTCTCTGGGGGCCTGAGATGCATATTGGGTGTGTTTCCCGTTCTGCATTGAGGAGAGGCCCGGCATAGACTCTGAGCTTCCCTCTATAGTCTGCTGGCCCTTTAATCAGTGAAGTCCTCCTGGGCGGGGGGAGGCAGGGATGCTGGGGGTCTGTCTGGCCGAGCTGGCGGAGGGTAGGGGGTGGCATTCTCTGCTGGGGAGACCCCACAGGCAGCAGCCACCCTGCCTCCCAGCCCTGAGGTGCAGGGCTTAGTGTTTTCACCTGAACCTCACTTCCCCCATCCAGAGAGCGGCTGGCACTGAGGCTTGGGAAGGTGACATCTCAGGGCAGTCAGCTCTGGGGGCTCTGCCACCAGGAACCAATGAGAGGGCCCCAGAGGGTAAAGGCTGACCATGGAGGGGTGGTGGTGGGGCAGCCTAAGGCCAGTTCCGCCCCTACACACGTTCTGAGCTCCCTCCTCACCTGTGGACTGTGTCTCCCCAGCCCTGCTTCACCTGGACTTGGCTCTGAGCACCTGGGGTTGTGGTTCCATGTCCTCCTGTTTGTTTGAAATGGGGAAGTTCCTTTAACAAGTTCTGGGAGCGATTCCGCCTGTCTGGGCGCGTGCTGGTGTGTGTGTGTGTGCGTTGGGGGCGGGAGCGTCTCCCCGGGGTCACGGCTGCCCTGGCCCTTGCAATTTCAGCAGCTCTGAAGGACCAGGGGCCTGGGCTTTGATATCTGATCTGCTGACTCCAACAGGGCGGTGGGACCTCGCCCTCTGCAGAGGGTGTGTGGGGGTGCTGGCGACAGCCCTGGGGTGGGGGGCAGAGTGTCCAGGGCCTGCCCACTCCTCATGGACTTGCCTTGGCTTGGCCCCACTACGGGGCCCACCAGGGGACCGAGCCGGGGTGGGGCTTTGGGGTCCAACTGCCTGTACTGGCCGCCTGGCCCCAGCCCTTTGCCTCAGTTCCCATCTGTAAAGCAGGGGGTGTGGGGTGGGTACAGCCCCTGTGTCTCAGGGCTGTTTAGTTTGTATTTGGAGAACATTCTGAGTGGTTTCTAAATAAGTGGGTCGGTAAACATTACCTACTGAGGGTGTCACCCGTGAAACCTCTGCACGCGTGGGGTGGGGGAGCCATGATGCATACATTTCAGCACAGACAAGGCTCCTGTGGGCCCAGGGTGGGGCCTCCACATACGGGCTGCCCACCGTGCTTGGGCATGGAAAAGTGGGAGAAGCTGGAGCAAGCAGGCTGGGGCGGTGCTGGGGGCGTCTTTCGTTCTACAGGGGGGTGGGGGGAAGTGAGCTGTCCTTTGGCCGGCACTTCAGCATGTGATGGGGGGTGGGGAGCAGGAGGAGGGACTCTGTGAGTAAGAATGTGGTCATCTCAGCTCTCAGGGACCCAGAGTGTCCCCACCCACCCCTTAGCATGGGACACACCTGCGGGCACCTACTCACACAACAGGCCCTGGGTCAGGCAGGACTGGCGAGTGGGCAGACCCAGGCTCCAGACCTGAGGCTGGAGCATCTTCCGTGCCTATTCAGTGGGCAGGGGTGGGTACAGGCAGACAGCAGTGGGCACACGCCCTTACTGCACCCTTCGCTTCAGAGTGGGTACCCAGGGTCTGGGCTGTGGCTCTGACCCCGCAGCTCCCAACGCTGGCCGGCCAGGCCTGGCAGTAGCCCAGCCCAGGAGTCTGCCAACCCCCTAGGCAGGCGAGACTGTGCCGGCAGCCAGGACGGCTGGCTTCGGTTTCGCTGACGTGTCTTAGGAGGCTCCAGGTCCGGGTTGGGTCCACCCGCCTCCCCATCCCTAGCGGGCAGCAGCCCCTGGCCCAGCAGGCAGGGGTCTCGATCCTGGGCCCTGGTGGATGGGGCCAAGGGGACTGAGCCTCAGGTTCCCCAGAGATAGCCCTTGGGGTGAGGGTGGGGGGCTCCTCGCCCTGCCCTGTGATTAAGCCAGTGGGGGGGTGGGCCCACCACTCTTGGTGTCACCACCTCCAGCCGGTTCTATTCTTGCTGTGGATAGGGCCCGACACACCACACCACGACTTCATCCGGGTGCCTTCCCTTCCTTTCCCTTCCATCTCCCACCTGTAGGGCTTCTCAATTCCAGCTGCATATTGAAAATCACCAGGAAGCTTTAGAAAAGTTCTAGTGCTCAGACCCAGCCCTCCCGCAGGCAATTTAGTAAGATTTTCTGGGGTGAACACCGGGCAGAGTTGTGTTTCAGAGAAGCTCTTTGGGTGGGTGGGTCTCCTTGCCTAGCCTGGCCTGGCCTCACAGATCCTCGGGCAGAGGGTCGCGAGGCAGGCAGTCTGTATGGCAGCCTGTCTCCCTGTCCCCGGAAGCCTTGATCCCTGAGCTGGCAGCACCGGAAGAGCCGGGCCGGGCCCCCTCCCCGCCCCACTCCACGGCAGGAGCTGCTGGCTCTGGGTGGGTGCCGTCTGGGGCACTGTGGGTGACTTGGCAGCCGCCGGACCTGTCAGCCCAGGGGAGGGAAACCAGTGACTAAGGCCAGTTGCCAGCTCCAGGGAGCCCTCGGGGCAGCAGGACGCGCCTTCTTGGTCAGTGCAGGTGCCACCCTGCAGGACACCTGCAGCCCAACTCAGAATGGGCTGGTCCAGATGCCACCATTGGCACGTGCCAGTATGATGCCACCGGGGCTGGGCTCAGAGACGGGGCCTCCTCACCGCCCTGTCACCACCCAGGGCCAAGACACCCATCAGGTAGGGCCCTAACCCTGCAGTTAACCCTGAATTTGCCAGGGGAAGACAGACCTTAGTCACCAAGGGAGGCCACCAGCCCCAAGTGAGCTGGGCCCAGGCTGTGTGCAGCCTAGACGGGGTGTGAGAAGGAGGTAGAAGCCCCTCCCCCAGAGGGACGCTTGCTCTTCTGATGCCCTCATGCCTGGGGCTCTTGGTCACCCTGCCGCAGAGGAGGCCCTCTGCAGGGTCTGTGAGCTGATCGGTGGGCAGGTGGCGTCGGTCGAGGGACGGGCCACGACCCTGCCTCTCACCTCTCACTGCTGCCCATGTGGGCCCCAGGGCCACCGCAGCCTCTTCTCAGCGCAGGCCAGCTCCCTCCTTCCTTCTTAATTAAATCTCTCAGGCAGCCTCCAAGGAATGTCAGAGCCTTATTGCGTTCCCCGGGAGGAGACTGGTGGGGGCTGTCTCCCACCTTAGGAAAAAACTGGCCCCTCGCCTGCCCCCACTTCCAGTCCTAAGGTGGCCTGGTGCCTGTGTGGGGTACCCGCTCCAACCTCCTCATACCCGGGGAGGCTGGAATGAGGAAACGCGGGGGAGGCCCACGGGCCTGGCCGGCCAGGCGGCCCAGCCAGCTGAGAGAAAGCAGTCCGGCTGCCTCTGGAATGTGGAAACCGATAAAAGGAAGGAGGCCGAGCCCCCGCCCCCCCTCAGGGCACCCCTGCCTGCCCCTAAACACAGCCGTGCTCCGGTCACGCGCGCGCGCAGACACATGCCCACGCCAGACACACGCCCACTGGGCTGTGCTTTGAGACACACATACACACACGCCCTCCCCCTTCTCCAAGAACTCTCAAATTCCACAGCAGTGAGGGGAGCTGGTTTTCTTGGCAGTGCAGAGCCTTGGGCTCCCTGGCCCAGGGAGGGGACTTGAGGGGGGCTCCAGGAGGGATCATTAACCCCGTAAAGTGGCACTGCTGTCCCTCCCATGAGCTCAGGGCCTGCCAGTGTCAGGGTTGCTTCTGTGGGCAGAGGGCTCACCCAGCCTTCCCTCCGGTCACTTAGAAGAACTGGCTGGCCGGCCTGCTGAGGTGGGAGCTGCCTCCAGGGCCCAGCTGAGACCCTGCCCCCCTGATCTCAGGAGCTGCCTGGCCCAGGGGTGGCGTCCACTTAAAAGTCCCCACAAGGACTCAGCTCTCTTTACCTGGGACTTGACCTAGCTCCCCAACCAGTGGAGGTGGTCAGGACCCCTCTCCTGCCCAGGGCATCTCCCTGGGGACATCTGCCTGGGGCAAGCACAGGTGTGGGCACTGTCTGAGGGACTTTATCATGTCGAACCCCTCCTCCTCCACGTCCAGGGTCTGGAGAACGTGGTGCCATACCAGCTATTGCCCTGGGCCACCCACCCAAGCTGACTCTCTGGACCCTCAGGTCCCAGTCTGCAGCTGCAGGAGGCCAGGGGAGGTAGGGACAGTCAGTGCCCGGGCCCCCAGCCTGGCACGCGTGTGCTCATCCTCCCTGGACCGGGGGGTGGAGGGGCAGATAATGGTCTGGAGGGAATCCAGCTGGGCTGCTCATTACCAGAGCCCTCTTCCTGCCTCTGACACTCTGTTTACAGAAGCTCTGGGGGCTGATTCCCTTGGGAGAAGACCGCAAACTCAGGAGACTGCTCTCCCATCCCCCTGCGCCTGCCTGCCTCAGCCCTCTTGGGCCTTGCCAACAGCTGGGCCCGTACTGGACATCATGGCCCGCTGAACTTGCTGACCCCACTCGGAGGTCACCTGCCCAGCCACCCCTCTGTGTCCCCAATGCCCAAAGTCTAGCCTAGTGGGATGGGACCTCGAGATTTAGCTGAGTCCCCCCCGCCCCCGGCCCTGGAGGCTCTTGGCCTGGAGAGGGGGGGCTCTGGGTCTTGGTGCCACACTCCGTCCGGAGCCTCACCTGCCCTTGGTGCAGAAGTTGAGCAGAGTGACCCTCAGGGCCACTTCCTCCTTCCCACCTTTCACACTCCACCCCTCAACCCCAACGGGAGGGGTACTCAGCGACCCTGGTGTGGTAATCGTTAACGAATGAGGGTGAGGCAGAATGCTTGGCACCAATCAGCTGGCCTGCCAGTGACCACAGGGGACCTCGCAGCCTTCAGGCCCCAGGGCTGCCAGCCCAGGGACACAATAGATTAGGCTGGCTCCAGGCCACTGGGTTCTCAGCCTGAGCAAAGCCCCTTCCCTGGAAGAGGCAGAGATGGGCCAGCCTAATACCTGGAGTATGACCCCGGCCGGCCAGGCAAGGTCCATACCCGGCTCCAATGGGGCTGCATGCCTGTGGCCCCCATGCTCTGCCCTGAGTGACAGGGGCCCTCAGCGCCGAGCCCAGGCCGTGGATCTGCACAGGGGGGCGGGGATCGGGGTTGGGGGTTATCTGTGACCAGAACCAGACTGTGTCACTCCAGGAGGTAGAAGTAACCTAAGACTGTCCTAGCCAGCCCCTCAAAGGGGTTTGATTCATAAAACTGGTCATGCCGGAGGGCCCAGCCGTGGGAGGAGGAAGCGAGGGAGGGGGTGTTTATTTCGTCTGCTCGCAGCCCCGCAGGCCGGTGAGCCGCGTACGCGCGCGCGCGCCCGCGCGCGCCCTCACCCCGGGCTGTGGAGCTGTCGGCGCCCGAGGACTACCAGATAGGGGGACGGGCTGGGGCGCACGGCGAGTTGGCCCAGGTGATCTTGCAAGGACTTGGGGGCCCGCGTGCCCGCCCTGGGTGCGTGTGCGCGCAGCGGACGGGGGTGGTGGTGGGGGGAGGCGGTGGCGGGAGGTCCGCGCGCGTGATCGGCGCGTGTGCACAGCCCGCCCGGGGCGCCCTGCGTTCCCACCCCGCAGCCCCCAAGCCCAGCAAACACTCACCGGGCGGCGGCGGCGGCGGGAGCCGGGCGGGACGTGCCGCGGCCTCAGTGCTTCCCAGCCCGGCTACCGGGGTCCCGAATCGCGAGATCCTGAGGCAGTCGGCGTCCGTCTCTCCCTGCCCCGGGCTCGGGCTGCGGAGTCGCCTGGCCCGAGGCGGGTCCCGCCTTAAGAGCCGGGGGGCGGGGCCGCCCCCAATTGGCCGGGGCGGAGCCGGCGGAGACCCGCCTCCTCTCCTGGCCGAAAGGGTCTTCAGGCCCGGCAGGCTGGTCCTCACCCGGCCGCCCTCCCGACCAGGCGACCGGGAGAGAGTCATAGGAGTCCCGCAGTCCAGCCCGGTCCAGTTTGCAGACCCCTGTGTTTTGTGAAAAAAAAAAAAAAAGCGAATATCGACTGAGACCAAGGGTTCCAAACCTAGATGGGGTAGGACACACCAGGCAGGTGATTTAAACTCAAGGAATGCCCCCCAACCTGCCCAGAGCCTCTCGAGACCTAGGGAGGGCAGCCCCGATGACCTGTCCCAGCCTGCCAGAACTTGCGATTTTTCAGGGAAAACTGGAAATCTGCATTTTTAGGTGAAATCTCTTTAAGTGTGCTGTTGTTGGTTGCTAATCCCAATTTCAAGAACTTCTGGGAGGCCACACACACACAGCCCTTCTCCGAGCCTTATAGGCACAACCTCGATATGCCAAATCTGAGTCCTGGGGTCCTTTTGCCCGACCTTTGCTCTGGACCGCTTTCCCTGTGTCTTAGATGGAGGGGCTGAGACACAGGAAGGGAATGTGACACACCAGCCACAGATTCTGGCAGCGTCAAGGCCAGATGTGCTGGGGGATGCTGGATTGAAGCGCCAGGTTGGGCCTCACTGTCGGTAGGTGGGGCCTGAGTGCCGCTGACAGTGGCCCTTTGATGGGGCAGAAGGGGAGGGTGCCAGGGGCTGGACTAGTCCAGAAAAATCCCCTGCCTTGGAGGCTTCCAGGAAAACACTCTGCTCTGCCCTCCCCCCCACCCCACCCCCTCGGCACTTGTGGTCAGAATTGTGCCTTGGAGCCTTTGGGGACCAGCTCAGCTCCTGACTTGCAACCAGGCTCCAGGACACCCACCACCCCATCCAGCCCAGCCTGCAGCCAGCGCCTTTGGCTGGGCCAGCTCAAATCTCGGGGGGCCTGATGGCTTATCCCAGCAGACGGCCACACCAGTTCGGGAGGGGGGGCGGTTTGAGTGGCTTTTGAAGAACTTGATGGCCCCCAGAAGGCAGGACAGCCTCCATGTCTAGTCTGTAGCAGGGCTAAGCGGGATTCAGCCACAACAGTGACCTCCCAGACTTTCCTTTTCAGCTCTGCTCCTCCTCAGGACCTCTCCCCCCACAGGGCCGCCTTCCAGGATGGGCAGAGGTCTGCACCCCTCGTTTTTGTTGTTTTATATGGATGTGGGGTGTGCCTTGCAAACCCCTGAATGTCCGCTCCTAGGTCAGTGTGCAGGGCCTCAGGTGTATTTCATTTGACTCACACGGGACTTTTTCAAAGTTGGAAGCTACTGGCAACGCTGAAAAGTCCAATGCTTTCACATTAGAATGGAACTTCCCGGCTTGCCTTGAGCGGAAACTGTCAGCTGAGGCTGGGTGGCTGCTGCTCCCTGTGACCAAGGCCCAGACTCACAGGTCACCCCCGTCCCCGCTGTGCCCAGTCACCTCACCCCAGACTGCTGCACTACCCCCGCTCCCTTCAGGGTTTGAGTCTGCGGTCGGTACTGTGTGGCTCTGCTCAGACTGTCCCTATGCCTCTGCCCTTGGGCCCTGTGTCCCCCCTAAGGCTCTCAGGGAAGTCCAGCCCGACGCTCCTAAAGGAACAGGAGTAGCTGACAGGTCCGGGGCATCTCGCCTCTGTGACCTGTTCTTGCTGGTAGTGAGATACCCCCTGCTTAAAGCATCCAGACCCCGCCCTGATCCCAAGCCTAGGCTCACACTGGCCATGCTCCCGTCCACCCAGAAATTGAAGGAGGTTCCAGGAGACACCACCCCCCAGTTTCTCTATCCTGTCCTCTTTCGGTGTCAAGGCACTACCCTGTCTTAGGCCCTCGTTCTAAGGGAGCAAGGGAGTGGGGGTGGGGGTCAGGGCTTGATTCGGGCAGACCCCAGTGGCCAGCGTGGGTGATAAGAACAGAACCAAGGGAGCTGGACTGCTTTGGACCAGTGGCAGTGCCCGGATGTCTAGGTGGTGGGTCTGAGTAGAGTGATGGGCTAGCGGAGAGAACTAGGGGAGGGTTCTTAAAGCTGCTTTTCCTGGCAGGCTCCCTGCAGTCCTTCCTGTGTTATTTGCAGCAGCGTTGGGAAAGCCGGTGGGATTATCAAAGGCTGACCCCTCCCGACTCAATGGACGTTTGAGCAAGTTCCGGGAGATGGTGAAGGACAGGGAAGCCTGGAGTGCTGCAGTCCATGGGGTCACAAAGACTGGGACACGACTTTGCGAGTGAACAACAAGCCCTCCCCCACAGGACCCACTTGACACCACCCTTGTTCTCCCATCTTCTGGGACCTGGGCTCAGAGGTCGGGGGCAGATCCAGGCTTTAGACTTTCCATGGCTTTGAGTTCAGAGCAGACCCCCAGACCCAGGTCAAACCCATTCCTAGTGGCAGGCCCAGATGCCAGCCCTTCCCCCAGTGCCATGGCAGCAGGAGAGATGCCCTCGCCAGCTTTCATGCCCTCTGGCCCCGTGCCAGGCTGGGGCTTGGTTCTGCATTCCAGATCCAGACCTGGCTTGGCTGTCTTTACAAGGCCTGGGGTCAGGCCCGTGCCAGCTGTTGGCCAACCCTCGGGACCGGGTGCCATGACCCTGTTTCATGGCCTGTGCGACAGCAGAGGCAGGATGCTCCTGCCTGGCGGAGCTGCTCAGGTAGCTCCGCCCGAGGTGAGGAAGACTGGCCTGACCTGTCAGAGAAGCCAGCCCTGCCCTCCATGACTTCCTGCCCCCACGCCCCCAGCACCTGAGTCAGTGGGCCAGCCAGCCAGGGCCGACGGGGCCAGGGTGGGGGGGGTGGGGTGCCAGGTCACGCCTCTACAGGAGGTTCGTTTAGAGCACCAGTGAGCCACCGATGCCAGGGTGGAACCGGCAAGCCGCTCCCCCATTTCTCACCATGGCAGCAGCAGGATGGCAAGACTCCCTGCCCAGCCCACTTGCTCTCAGACTCTTGTTTTCATTCCTCCTGCCCGTCTCTACACTGTGATCTCTGCTCTGCACAAATCTAATCCTACCTTTCTCGAGATGTGTCATTTGTTCTTTGTTGCTCACCTGACGGGAGGAGGCTGAACTCCCTTCCTGATGCCCCAGGCCTTGCTCTGGGTGGCCTCTGCCACCCTACCCTTGGCCTCAGACCCTCCTTCACTGCCCAGGCCACCAGCCAGGTTGTCCTACTTCCTGTTCCTCAAACAAGGCCGTGCACCTGCCTGCCACAGGGCCTTCGCACGTGCGAAGTTCCCTTCCTGCCTGGAACTCCCTCCTTAACCTTTGGGTCATACGAAACACCCCCTCCTCTGTAGCCAGCCAGAGTCAGGCCCTTGTGCCCTCTTGTCATGTGTCCTCAGAAAACCCTTCCTTCATGTGTTTGCCTGTGGAATTGTATCTGCCTATCACCCAGGCTGTGAGCTTTTGAGGACAGAGGTGGGGGCCTGTTACACTCACCTTTGGTCACAGCTGACAGCCCAGCTAAGGTCTGGGCACCAACCAGCTCAACCAGGAATGAATGACGTGAGTGAAAGTCCAGTTAGAGCCGCCAAAGGGACCTGCCTCTGCCCCCACTGGAGCTGGTGTTAGGGCAGGAGACGTCGGAGATCACACAACCACTTTGTTCCCCTGCTCCCCCTCCCCGCTAACAGCGGGCAGTGGTCAGATCAGGCCAGGAATGGCAGTTCTGAGCCCAGTTCACCCTGCAGAGCCCGAGGTAATTAGACGCTGTGTCGCTCACAGGTGACCGGCCCCAGGCGCTCAAGGAAGCTGTTGGAGACACCCAGGGCCCCACCCAGCTTCCCAGTCCTCCCTGGCTCCCTTCCAGTGAGGGCGGGGGCGGGTGGGCAGCTGGCTGGCAGGGGACCGGGTAGGCTGGGCCCTTTGTTGCCTGGGTGAGGGCCGAAGGCAGCTGCCACAGCTGGGCGACCTCTGACCGCTGGGACCACCACGAGGGCGGCGGGGTTGCATCTGAGGATGAGTGTGTCCGTGTCGAGGTGGGGGCCCAGGCCCGGGGGTCCCCAGGGACGTGACACCAGACCAGGAGCAGGAAACAGATGAAGCCGCCTGTCCGAGTGCTCCTGGGTGTCTCCCCGCCTTCCTCCCCACAACTCAGGGCCTGGAAGGCAGCACTCACAGGGCTGGTGGGCTGCCGGGGGCCCTGCAGGGCCCAGGGGAGAAAGGGGAGTAAACCCCTGGGCAGTGACAGGCCATTGGCCGAGAGCGGCAGGGACGCCAGGGGCTTCCAGCCTGGCCCCTCTGACCCCAGCCTCTGCCCTGTCCCAGGGCCCACCTGGGGAATGGGGGGATGGAGAGCACAGAGGCCGGGAAGCAGGGCAGGAAGGAGCCCTTGCCCTCGGCCCCTGGCTCAGGCTCGGGCACAGGGGCTCAGAAGTGCTGCTGAGGCGGGTGCTGGGCCTCTACGAGGCCATCGAGGCCCAGGAGCTGGGTGACCAAGGCTACAGCCCCAAGCCCTAGTGCAGTCCGGGCTGTGCTGGGTAGGGATGGAGGGATGGAGGCAGTCCTCGGTTCCAACCACCCCCCACCTTCCCTGGACTGGTGTCTAGGCTGTTGGAGTGAGACTACAGACAAAACCTACATTGGGGGTTGGTGGGGGGTGGGGTGGTTTCCTGGCACTACTGAGCTTGGGAGGAGATCAGGGCTGAGGTACAGAAACGGGGGGGAGCAGCTCCCTTGTGCCAGGGCCTGGCACAGTCCTGGGAGGAAGCAGCTGGGCAGATGGAAATGGTGTTAGTCACTCAGTAGGGTCCGACTCCGTGACCCCGTGGACTGCAACACACCAGGCTCATCTGCCCATGGGCTTCTCCAGCCAAGAATACCGAAGTGGGTTGCCATTTCCTTCCCACCCAGGGGTCGAACTCTGGTCTCCTGCCTTACAGATGGGTTCTTTACTGAGCCACTAGGGAAGCCCTGGGCAGATGGACCCCAGAAAAGAAAGGCTGGGGAGCGGGGGCATGTCGGGAGCAGGGGGAGAGTGGGTGGGTGGAGGGTCCCCGGACACCAGCGTGGACGCCACTGCACCCCTCTGGGCCACGGTTGAGTTTGGCCTGAGCCCCTATCTAGGGTTGTGACACTCAGCCCTGCTGCTGCCCCTTGGTCATGGGGACTTGGCTGCATCCCCACAACCTGCTGTCTCCCTCCCCCAGGTCTCTGGTGCCCCTGCTGGACCCAGACTCGGGGCTGCTGGTCCTGGCAGGAAAGGTGAGGAGAACCCACCCACGTCAGGCCAGAGCTGGTCCTGACTGGCAAAGTAGAGATGTAGGATGCTCACCACCCCCACACACAGGGGGAGCTGGGACAGTGCTGCCTGGGCTCCAGCCCCTGCCAGGGGCTGCGGGCACACAGTCAGAGTCACAGCCTAGAGTGTGAGCTGCCCGAGGACGAGGCTGGGAATGGAGCAGATGAATACCCAGCAGGCACTTGTGATACTGATCGCCGGGGGGTGGCACCCCGGCTTGGCTTGGCGCTTAGTAGGCGTCTGCCATGGTGGTGCTGTGACTCAGTCCTCGGGGAGGGATGGGGCGGCCAGAGTGGAGCCAGGCAGCCCAGACCGCCAGCACGGTCAGCATGGCACGTGGGTGGGCTTCGTTACAGGGAGAGAACCAGCTCTACTGCTATGAGGCGGCCCCCCAGCAGCCAGCACTGAGCCCGGGTAAGCTCTGCTTGCCTCCCCCACCCTGCACCATCACCCCCTTCCCCGGCCTGCCCTGACAGTCCTCCGCCCGCCATGTCCCCACCAGTGACCCAGTGCCTCCTGGAGAGTGCGCTGCGGGGGGCGGCCCTCGTGCCCCGGCGGGCGCTGGCCGTCATGGGCTGCGAGGTGCTGCGAGTCCTGCAGCTGAGCGACACGGCCATCGTGCCCATCAGCTACCACGTACCCCGCAAGGTGAGGGGTCCTGCGGGAGGGGCCGGGAGGGCCTGGGGTGGGGGACCTCGAGCTCACCAGCCTGCCCCTGTCTGCCGCCAGACCGTGGAGTTCCACGAAGACCTGTTCCCGGACACCGCAGGCTGTGTGCCCGCCTCTGACCCCCATGCCTGGTGGGCGGGGAGCGACCAGCAGGTAAGGCCGGGGCCTGGCTGACAGCCCCTCCAGCCGTGACTGGCATTCAGCAGCCCAGTGTCCCCCCACTCCCTGGGGCCCCGCCTCTTCTGCCTCCACTGTGGACCTCTCCCCACAGGTGCAGAGGGTCAGCCTGCACCCCGCCCGCCGGGCCCACCCCAGCTTCACTTCCTGCCTGGCACCCCCTGCAGAGCTCACCCCTGCCACGGCCCAGCCCGCGGGGACGCCTGTGGGTGACGCAGACCCCAGCGTGAGTATCAGCAGGGGGCAGGGGGCAGGGGTCCAGGCGGGCCGCAGCGTGTGGCCTGCCCCACAGGTGTGAGAAACTCGAGAAGCAGAAGTGAAGAACCCCAGCGTTTTCAAAATCGTGCAAAACGCCTAGGAAGTGAGACTTTCACACACACAAAAAAAATCTAAATTTCTAGCCTCTCTTGAACAATCCTGACCACTCCGGGCCCGCTTTTCCACAAAGTCAGGAGCCGGCAGCTGCCACCCGCTGCCCCATGCGCTAAAGCTCGGCTCACCCCCGTGTTACCCCCTGCCCCACCAGTGATTGCGTCCCCAACCCCACATCCTGCAGTGGGGATTCCCGCCCACCCCAGTGTCCCAGGGTGATGACCCCAGACCCTGGCCGACCACCCACCCACAGGGGGCCCGCTGGCTGACCGGATGCTTCTCCCCTAGGAGGGCTTCTCCTCCACACCCAGCTCTCTGACCTCGCCCTCCACGCCCTCCAGCCTGGGGCCCTCGCTCACCAGCACCAGCGGCATCGGCACCAGCCCCAGCCAGCGGTCCCTGCAGAGCCTGCTGGGTGAGCGTGAGCCCCTAGCACGGGCGCCCTGGGCTATCCCCCACCCCAGCCACCCTCCTCTGCACCCCAGTCCTGACTCCCTTCCAGTACCAGTTACTTCCTTGTGGGGTGAAGTGAGTCTCGATGGCCTGTACTTTCTGAGATCTGGGCAGTTGTGTTGGCCAGACCAGCAGAGGCTGGGGTCCTTTGCCGAGGGGAGCAGGAGGCCCAGATTCAGGGCTCGCCCAGGCGCCCCTGCAGGACTTCCCAGGGTGGGCAGGCCGGGGACCCTCACCTCACGTGGCTCCATGTCCCTGCTGCCCCCTGCACCCAGGCCCCAGTTCCAAGTTCCGGCACGCTCAGGGCAGCGTCCTGCACCGAGACAGCCACATCACCAACCTCAAGGGGCTCAACCTCACAACGCCCGGCGAGAGCGACGGCTTCTGCGCCAACCAGCTGCGTGTGGCTGTGCCCCTGCTCAGCAGCGGGGGGCAGGTGGCCGTGCTAGAGGTGAGGGCCAGCCCCACCACTCAGTCCCCATGTCCCCCTGCAGGATGCTGAAGGCGTTGAGTGCCCACGCCAGCTCACCTTCTCTAGGCTCAAACCGTGTGCCAGGCACCCCGCCCAGTATCCCATGCTGGGGGTGCCATTCTTATCCTCGTCTTACAGATGAGAGTGGTGAGGCACAGAGAAGATAAGTGACCCATGGGGTCACATGCCGTGTAAGTGTGGAGCTGGGAATCAAACCCAGGCCCCCTGAGCCCCGAGCCTGAGCTCCTCCCACCACTCCAGCCGCCCCCTCACTTCCTGGGGGCCTCACGGTCTGCACTTGGGGCTCAGAGCACAAGGTGGCTGAGCAGAGAGCTTGGGCATCACCCCGGGGGGTCGTCGGCTGCAGACAGTAAGGCCCAGACGTGCCACTTGCCCTGCAGCCACTGGGACTGGGCTCTCCTGCCTGTTACTGATGGGCCTCGGGGTGGGGGCACCTCCCACAGCTGCGGAAGCCTGGCCGTCTGCCCGACACTGCACTGCCCACGCTGCAGAATGGGGTGGCTGTGACCGATCTGGCCTGGGACCCCTTTGACCCCCACCGCCTCGCCGTGGGTAAAGAGGCTGGGCTGGGTGCTGGGCTTGAGGGAGGGTCCCGGGGCCCCAGATGGGCTCAAGGGAAGCCTGGGGGCCTTGGGCCAGCAGTGACGAGCCTGCTCACCCCGCAGCCGGGGAGGACGCCAGGATCCGGCTGTGGCGGGTGCCCCCTGATGGCCTGCAGGAGGTGCTCACTATGCCTGAGGCTGTACTCACAGGTGAGGGGGGCCTGGGTGGGGGCTGGGGGGTGGGTAGAGGCTCCCGGGGGGCTCAGTGTCACCCCACACCTCAACCGCAGGCCACACGGAGAAGATCTATTCTCTGCGCTTCCACCCTCTGGCGGCCGACGTACTGGCCTCCTCCTCCTACGACCTCACTGTTCGGATTTGGGACCTCAAGGTTGGAGCCGAGCGGCTGAGGCTACAGGGCCACCGGGATCAGGTAGGATAGTTCTGGAGGGCAGGTGCCCAGCCATGGGGCAAGAGGCTGCTTCTCAACCTTTCCACCTGCCCCCAGATCTTTGGCCTGGCCTGGAGCCCCGATGGGCAGCAGCTGGCCACTGTCTGCAAAGACGGGCGCTTGCGGATCTACGAGCCCCGGGGTAGCCCTGAGCCCCTGCAGGTGAGCAGGATGGGCTGGGGGCAGCCCTCAGACCCTGTGGGGGTCCCGGCTGGGCCTCATATGCTGTATCCTAACAGGAAGGCCCAGGGCCTGAGGGGGCCCGTGGAGCCCGCGTTGTGTGGGTGTGTGACGGTCACTATCTCTTGGTGTCAGGCTTTGACAGGTGAGGACTCTGGGATCACCATTCCCATCCCCAGACCTCAGCATCCACCGTGCCCCGTCCCCAAGATACACATACACCTGTTAGGTGTGCAGAAGCTGTCCCCACCCTCACTTACTGGATGGATAGTTGGGTGGATGGATGGATGGATGGATGGATGGATGGATGGATGGATAGATGGATAGATGGATGGGTGAATGGATGGTTGGGAGGATGAATAGATGGTTGGGTGGATGGATGGATAGATGGGTGGTTGGGTGGATAGATAGATGGATGGTTGGATGGATAGGTAGGTCAGTGGATGGATGGTGGGGTAGATAGATGGTTGGGTGGATGGATGGATGGATGGATAGGTAGGTGGATGGATGGATGGATGGTTGGGAGGATGAATGGATGGGTGGGTGGGTGGGTGGGTGGATGGATGGATGGATGGATGGGTAGGTGGATGGATGGATGGTTGAGTGGATGGATGGGTAGATGGATAGATGGATGGTTGGATGGATGGTGGGGTGGATGGATGGGTGAATGGACGTGTGGATGAGAGGGAGAGAGATGGGGAGGAATCAACTGGGGGCCCAGAAGGATGAGATCTGTCCCAGGTGCGAGGAGCCCATTCCTGGTGGGGACCAGATGAAGCACACAAAACAGAAACAAGCCTCCTGGAGAGGTCCAGGGGAGGGGCATTTTGTGCTCTGGGGGGAGGATCGGGGGGTGGGGGCCCTCCTAAGAGAGGTATCTCTGACCTGGGTCACAAAGGAACTGGTAACCACAGATCCGGAGGAGAGGGCAGTGGACTCTGGCTGGAACGGCCCAGAGGGTGTCAGCCTGGCTGGAGCAAGGGCCCTAGAGCAGGATGTTGGGGAAAAAAAGCCCAGACATGCTGTGGAGTCCTTATCATGCCTGCCCCAGGCCCCTCCTGCTCTGAGGACCTGCTTCTGTTCCCTTGCAGCCGAAGCGAGCGCCAGCTCCTCCTGTACTCAGCCAAGGCCCTGGCTGGTGGCCCCTCCGCAGTGCTCGGGCTGGACGTGGCTCCCTCAACCCTGCTGCCCAGCTATGACCCAGACACCGGCCTGGTGCTGCTCACCGGCAAGGTGGGCCGGGGCGCACAGGCGGGGGCTTTGGGCAGGTATGGGGGGAAAGGCACCTGAAGCTAGCCGCTTCACTGCTGCCATACCCCTAGGGCGATACCCGTGTGTTCCTGTACGAGCTGCTCCCCGAGGCCCCCTTCTTCCTGGAGTGCAACAGCTTCACATCGCCCGATCCCCACAAGGTGAGCCGGCGCGCAGACTCCGGGTCGTCCCCAGGTAGGACCGCGGGCTCTCCGCCCCCTAGTGGCCTTGTGGGCAAACTGCACAGGCCCATGGGACCCGCGGGTCGCCGGGCACCGGCTGGCAGGGTGTGCCCGGCAGCCTCAGGACCTGGTTGTTAAACTCACCCATTACTGAAAATTAAACTACGTAAGGTTAAGTTTTATGAACCCACAAATAAGTTGCATTAAAGACCAAGGCAATAGATACTTAATTTATCACTTTGCAGTTATTTTATTTGACTTCACTGTTATTTGTGCTGTCGAGGTTACTTAATCTGTGGGCCCTTGTCTGCCAGGGATCTACCACGAGCTGTTACAGCACTTCTCTTCCTGTATCTGCATTCCCCCAGTCACATTGTCGGCGTGAAGTTGGCCAGGCGGGCAGTTTTTACACCATAGAACTAGGCAAATGCTACAAACCAGGACATTGTTCCTCCCAAGAGCTAGTTTTTAAACATTACACCACCATGCAGGGCTAGGCCTTGCTCCTGGAGGTCCTGAGTGAGGGTGCTGGGGGTCCGGGTGTCAGCGAGCTCTGGACTCTAGCGTCAGCTGTGGCTCAGCTGGTAATCAATCTGCCTGCAGTGTGGGAGGCCTGGGTTCAATCCCTGGGTTGGAAAGATCCCCTGGAGACGGAAAGGCTACCCACTCCAGTATTCTGGACTGGAGAATTCCATGAACTCTACAGTCCATGGGGTCGCAAAGAGTCGGACACGACTGAGTGACTTTCTCACACTCCCCTGCCACCCCAGGGATTCATCCTCCTGCCTAAGACAGAGTGTGACGTGCGGGAGGTGGAGTTCGCCCGATGCCTGCGACTTCGCCAGACCTCCCTGGAGCCTGTCGCCTTCCGGCTGCCCCGAGTCAGGGTGAGTTGGGGATGCAGCATGGTAACGCCCAGCCCTCCCCGGCCCCTGTTAGGGGCTTTGGGGCCTGGCTGGTCTTGTCACCAGACTGCCCCACCCACTGCTCTGTGGGGCATCTGCGCGCCTTACTCTGCTGACATTCTGAGCCCCGTAGAAACCTCAGATTGGGGTCCTGGGTCTCGCCATGCCCGCCTGCCCAGTGGAGGCCTGTGTGCTCTGGGCCTCTGCTCAGTGCCTCAGAGCATCCCCTTCCTCCGTCGCTGCAGAAAGAATTCTTCCAGGACGACGTGTTCCCCGACACCGCCGTGAGCTGGGAGCCGGCACTCAGTGCTGAGGCCTGGCTGGGAGGTGCTAATGGGACGCCTCGGCTTCTCAGCCTGCAGCCCCCCGGCATGACCCCAGGTAGGAAGAGGGCCTGGGCGATGGGGGAGGGGAGGACGAAGGGAAGCAGGTGGGGGTTGGAGAAAGGGGCAGAAGGTCCAAGTCTGACCCTCCACCCCTGCTGGCACTCAGGAAGCTCTAGCGTTCCTGGGGACAGGTGGTTATACTTTGGACTTGGTCTCTGAGCCCCTAGAGGGTAGGGCCCAGGGTCTGTGTTTCTGTCAGAAGCCCCCCCACATATGCATGAGCACATGCACACAGCCTGGTGCCGAGGGCAGGCCACGTGAACCGAGGGTTGAGTAGCTGTAAGTGCCACCTCTGGATTCTGTGCCACGGAATCCTACGGGCTGGAACCCAGGGGTTGAACCAGGAAGCCTGGTCCCAAGGGGCCTCTCTCCTGCCTGATGCTTGTCCCTGGTCCCGCCCCAGTGAGCCAGGCCCCCCGTGAAGCCCCTGCCCGGCGGGCCCCCTCCTCAGTCTACCTGGAGGAGAAGTCAGACCAGCAGAAGAAAGAAGAGGTAGGCAGGGAGAGGGCTGGCTGCAGGGGGGGAAGGGGTCCTGGCTGCACATGGCGCAGCCTTTCAGCTCTCTAGTCCAACCCCGAGTGGGCCAGGAGCTGGTGTCGCCCATCTGTTAGTTGGACAGCTTGATGGGGAGGTCTTCCAAAATTCTGAAACTGACCGTCGTAGCGGGGTGGGGCTCAGGAAGCCAGGGAAGGGCAGGGAGAGGCCCTACCCTGGCCTGGCCCGGCCCGGCCCAACCCAACCAGACCCAAGTGCACTTGGGACCTCCGTATGCAGAGACCATCATTCACTTCCCACCTCCACCCCATCCCCAGCTGCTGAGTGCCATGGTGGCGAAGCTGGGGAACCGGGAGGACCCGCTCCCACAGGACTCCTTCGAAGGCGTGGACGAGGACGAGTGGGTGAGTGGATGCTGGTTGGGGGCCAGCATCCTCTCCCATCCCTCCCCGACTCACGCCTGCAGCCTGCTCGCCCACCCCCGCCTCCCGGGCCCTCCCAACTCCACCCTGCTTCTTGGTTCATTTCCCCAGGACTAGCCTGCGCACCAGCTGCCTCTAGCCTCGCCCTCCACTGCCGCCTCCAGGAAAGCCTGGTGCCCCCGCGCACCTCACGTCTCTCCCTCAAACTGGAAGCCACCTCCTGGCCCTGGCACACCTCATTCCAGAAGCCCCATCTGTCAGTTGACTCAAACTTCCTTTGAGTGTTGGGCATTTCCACAGCCTCTGGGCCCTGCTGCAGTCTCCATGGATTGTCCGCATCTCTGCTCTTTCTGGGACTGGGTGCTTCTCCTCACTGCCTGCTAGCATGCGGAGCCAGGGGCATAGGGGTGGGGTGGAGTGAGGGCTCAGGGGCATGTCCCTGGGCAGGCGCTAGGCTCCCTGTCCCCCCTTCCTCTGACCTGGGCTGGTCCCAGCTTGGGCTGGCTTCGCTCAGCACCTTCAGTTATCACATGCCGTCCCATCTTGCCTGCTGCCCCAGTTCCGGTCAAGGGTCTAGGGGGCTGGCCCCCACCTGGCCATTTGGAGTAGCTACAGCCTCAGGGGCCTGGGATCAGTCACCCTGCTCCCCAAACTTCAAGCCAGGAGAAATGGGTGTCACAGAGCTAATAGCCCAATTAAAGGGGGTGTGAGCCCCGCAGGGACTGGCCTGCACGTGTCCTGGATGTTTTCAACAATTAAACTTTTCTAAGCTGGCCACCCTGGTGCCACTGTGGTCTCTGAGCCGGCTGGAAGGGGAAGGGGACAGCGGTAAGGGTGACGGTAGTCTGGCCCTGGGCTCCACCTGGTCCCAGGCCTCATTCTGCTCCTGCTGGGAGTTCATTCATTCATCCGATACACGGGTACCTGGCCAGGTTCTCTCTGGATGGCAGCTCCGGTCATGAACCGGAGAGACAAGGCTTTTCAAGGCACTTGGCACAGTTTTAGTAGGCAGAGGGGAGCCGGACTATGCTCAAGTTTGCAGATAGACAGTGTGCAGAGAACTGTGAAGTAGATAAACTTCATGAAAGGGAGCCCCTGGGATGCAGGGGGAGACCGTGGTCAGGGTCTGAGAAGTGATGAAGCTAAGAGATAAGACCTAAGGGTCACAGAGCCCTGGAGAGAGCCCTGAGAAGAACGTTTCAGATGAAGGGCGCTGAGAAAAGACTGCATTTGGAGACACAGAGAAAAAGAAAGAAGGGTGGTGGTCCAGAACACGGTAGGAGGCAGCCGGACTCTTGTTCATTCAACAGGGAATGAAGGACTTCCCTGCTGGCCCAGTGGTTAGAAATCCATCTGCCAATGCAGGGGACATGGGTTCCATCCCTGGTTGAGAAGATTCCACGTGCCGTGGAGCAACTAAGCCCATGCATCACAACTGCTGAGCCCACGCTCCAGAGCCCATGCTCTGCAGCAGGAGAGTAGCTCTGCTCACCCAAACTAGAGGAAACCTGCATGCGGCACGAAAGACCCAGTACAGTCGAAAATAAATTTTTTTTTAAAAAGCCACTCTTCCAGGTGTTGATGTCCAAGAGTAGAGAAAAGGAGAAAAGAGGTCTTGCCCACCAGGAATCCACATTCTAGTGGGAGGGAACAGATAAATGGTATAATTTGATAGAATGTGATAGGAGTTTCAGGGAAAAAAAAAATAGGGATCAAGAACGGAGGTTTAAACCAGACACATGCGTGCATGTTGAGTCGCTTCAGTCGTGTCCAACTCTTTGCAACCCTATAGACTGTAGCACACCAGACTCCTCTGTCCATGGGATTCTCCAGGTAAGAATACTAGAGCAGGTTACTATTTCCTTCTCCAGAGGATATTCCCACCCAGGGATCAAAGCCACCTTGCTTACATCTCCTGCATTGGCAGGTGGGTCCTTTACCACTAGCACCACCTGGGAAACCCATATAGTATGATTCCATTTCTGTAAAACACCCAGAAGAGACCTTCATAGACAGAGGAGGCAGTGAGTGGTTACCAGGGACTAGGGGAGGGGGAAATAGGTAGTGACTGCTCATGAGTGTGGAGTTTTAAGCAGGGAATGAAAATGTTCTGGAACTAGTGGAGATGGTTGCAAACTGTGAGTATACTAAAAAGCATTGAATTGTGAATTTCGAAGGGGCGAATTGTGTGGGGTGTGAATTATCTCCCAATAAAGCTGGTAGTAGAAAAACAAAGAGGAACTTTCACTCCACCGTTTACACTGCCAAGGCCATGGGTTCAATCCCTGGTGGGGAACTAAGGTCCCCTAGGCTGTGTGATGCAACCGAAAATTTTTGAAAAAGCAAAGGAATGGAGTACAAGTTGCAGCCCTGGTAGGGGGTCAAGGTGGCCTCGCTGAGAAGGTGACATTGGAACAGACTTGGAGGAGTGAGAAGAGCCCTTCCTAGACAGAAGGAACCTGGAATGAAACCAATTTTTCTTTTTTTTTAACTACTATTTTTTTTTTATAATTTATTAATTTATTTATTTGGCTGTGTTGGGTCTCAGTTGCAGCACGTGGGATCTTTGTTGTCATGAGGGTTCAGCAGTTGTTGCCTGGGCCTAGTTGCCCCTGTGGCATGTGGGATCTTAGGTCCTGGACTGGGGGATCAAACCCGTGTCCACTGTGCTGCAAGGTGGATTCCTAACCATTGGACCACCAGGGATGTCCCTGAAGCCTTTTTTGAAGTTTTCCTGTCTTAAATATTGGTGAGAATTTAGCATCTTACTCCTTATCACGTTTGTGAAATGTATGTTTATTCTATGTCTTTAAGTCCCAAATACTTTGGCAAAATGTAGGGAAGAAGTATCTGCCCCTCCGCCCCGGATAGAACAGGCGTTATTCTTTGTTCCTAGAACCCCAGGGTAGTCACGGGGCCTACGGTGTCCGGTGTCCTGTGTCCTAAGCCTCAGGAGGTTTCCCCAGCGTCTGAAGCTGAGGCAGGCCCCGCCCACGGCCCCACCTACAGGCCTTAGGTCTCCGCCCACAGACCTTAGGTCTCCGCCTACGCCCCGCGCGCCTATGGAGCAACGCGCATGCCCGGCGCATGCGCTCTTCTCAGGCTCCCTTGACCTTTGACCTGCCGGCCGCCCTTGAGCCGGGGCCGCGGGGCCAGGAAGTCGGACCCCCGAACCTGAGTGGTCGCCATGGTGAGCCCGGGGGAGGGGGCAAGAGGCCGTTTCGAGTCCGGGGGCGGGGGCCGGGTCTAGGAGCTCCGGCCGGGCTGCGGGCGCCGCTCGCCCCGCTGTATGCCCGGGGGGAAGCCGGGACTAGGCGGGGGTCGCCACCGGGCTCCCTGCTGCGGGCGCTGGCGACCTCGGGGCCCGAGGAAGAGCCATCTGTCTGGAGAGCGCGGCGGGCCAGGGAATACCAAGCAGATGCGGTCGCCGCGTGCACCAGCCTTGTGTAGGGGTCCTTGCTCGATTCCCGAGCTAGTTGATGGTGTTGCCCCATTATTCCCATTTGAAAGCTGGTTAATCGGGCTCCGGGACTTTTCACGAGCAAGTGGCAGAAGTGGGACTTGACCCTGCGACACCGATAATTGAGCGTATCTGCGGTATCATCCCGAGCCAGCCCACAGATCTGGGCCACCCTAGCAGAGTCAGGTCACCTGGGGACCTTTAACAGTGCAGAGTCCTGAGATCTGTCCCCTGATAGAGGATTGTTCCCCAAGTTATTGAGGCAGTGGGTTTGAGGAAGCACTTATTAATTGATCGTGAGAGCTTTCTAGTGCCAGGCCCGGAGCCCTGGGGCTTATGTAGATTCTCATTTAATTCTTAAGCATATGCCCTCATTGTCCCCGTCTTCCAGGTAAACAACCTGGAGCTCAGAGAGTCTGACTTCTCCAGGGTCTCTCGTCCTGGTTTTAACTGATACTACACACTTAGTGGTTGTTCTTGTCTTGTAATAGTCACTGCCATTTTCTGAGGACCACTCCCCACTACCCCCCCCAACTGGGTCCCTCACAGATGTTCCTGCACGTGACTCAGTCAGCCTTGAGGGACCGAGTAAAACGTGGCCCCCAAGGAGTTTGTACCTTAAAAGAGAAAGCCAGCGAATCCATAAAATAGGACAATATATTAATGGGAAAAGAAAGTGCAGGATGGGCTGGTAGAAATGGGGGGAGCCTGGGAAGGTTTCACTCCAGGAAATGGGGGTGATGTGAGTTTTGTCTTTATTTTTGGTGGTGGCACGTGGGATCTCAGTTCCCTGACCAGGGATTGAACCTGTAACCCCCTGCATTGGAAGCATGGTGTCTTAACCACTGGACAACCAGCTGTGTCCAAGCCAAATCTTGAAGGATGTTGGGGTTTGACAATATTGGCATAGGAAGGAGGGTATTCAGTGGGTTAGTAGGTATGGAGTTTGTTGGGGGTAGGATAATGAAAATGCTATGTGCAGCTCAGTGAATATCCTAAAAAGTGCTGAACTGTGCACTTGAGAACAGTGACCCGAGGTGTATGAATTCAGAGTTACTGAGACTGTGGAGTAAGGAAGTAGGGGAACTGATCTTGGAGTCAGGGAGTAAAGGGCGTGGCTGTAGTGTGTGGGGTGGAGAGTGGTCAGGGAAGATAAAACCAGAAAAGTCCTTTGTAACCAGATGGAGCTGGGGAGTGGACTGTATTGGCTGCAGCAGCAACAGAAGTGGGGAATTGTGTGTGTGTGTGTGTCTGTTGTGGGAAGGCCAGAGCCCTCCTTCAGCAGAGGGAGGCATTGGGAAGCCCTGTCAAGGGTCGCATTCATTCAAATATGTATTGGGCACCCACTGGTGCCCACCATAGCCCAGACCCTGGATGTGCCCTGGAAGATGTGATGGTCTTGGTCCTGACCTCCTCCTGCCTGGTTGTGATGCCCGCAGCTGTTTGCAGGCGCCCTGGGCAAAGACAGCCTCCTTTCTATCCCGGTGTGTCCTTGACAAGAGGGTGGGTCCATGCTGGCTCGGCTCACCAGCCCAAGGAACTGTGCCGTGAAGGGAGCTTTGCACATCAGTCTGTCCGGGTCCAGGTTCCCTTCTTGATGCACTTGACGTGGGACAAAGCATGTTCCCAAGTGCTCCCCCGCCCCCAACGCCACCTGCGGTCCTTTGCCAGCTGCAGGGCTCTGGTCCCACGTTGGGCTGTGTTGTTCCCCAGACAGGGCAGTGCAGGCGTGTGGTGATGCAGGCTCTCAAGTGTGGCAGCAGGAGGGGAGGTCCGAGGCCTGATGGGAGTTCCTGGCCAAGGGAACCCTCGGAACCACTGGCAGGCCTGTTAGCCTCTCTGTCCCTCAGGCAGGACCAGCTGTCCATCTCAGAGCCTCCTGCCCCACGTGGGAGAGGCTTCAGGCAAGCCGGAGTTGGGGGAAGCCAGGTGAGACTCTCCCACCGGAAGCGCATCCTCCTGGGCCTTTTCACCTCGGCACTTGCAGCCTCGCCCCCCCCTCTGACCACTGGTGAGTCTTCACAGAGCTTTGCCTTCTGGTGTGAAATATGGGGCTTGTGAAATCCAAACTCACCTCTCCTTTGGCCCGGAACCACACCCACCTCGCCCATCAAGGAGGCCCAGCAAGGCCAATTCTGGAATCCGGGTTCCGTTGGAATCTGACAAGCCCGTCTTGAGCCTCTGAGTTGGGTCCTGCCCTTTTGTTCGGTTGCGCTCCCTGCCGACCCTACGTGAAGTGGGCAGCCTGGGGACACCACAGCTGAGAGCACAGGCTGTGGGTTTTCTGCCCATCTTCCTCCTGGGTGCCAGCTATGTGTCCTCAGGTTCGTCACTAAACTCTGTGTTTGCGTGTCTCAAGCTGTCGGGATCAGATGGCACAATAAAATGTGTCCGTCACAGCGCTCGACACCCTGGCTAAGTTCTTGTTGGACACCAACACTTGGAGGCGCCACGTGATCCGTGGTGACCTGCAGCAAGCATTCGCCAGAATCCTTCATGCACATGTGTGTACCATTTCACACACGTGCTGTCTGTTATCCCTAGTCATAGTAAGGTCTGTAGGTTTCCCGTCTCAGCCACCCTACTCGTCTTGCCTCCCAAGTCCCCCAGGTTCTTGGCTGCTCCCAGTCATCCCTTATACTCTCTTAGTCTGGGCTTCCCCCAGTCCCTCTGCCTGAAAAAGCCCCCGTGTAACCATCATGATCCTACTTGCCCGGGAGAAGTGCCCTCACCCCCCAGAGTCCCCACGTCCTTCCTGAGGGCTCCCCTCCCTCCGTTGACCGTGTACACCTCTGGTCCTGCTTGATGCCCCACTCGCCTCCGTGGGGCACTGGACTACGTGGTCTCAGAGTGGAAGCCTCTCTGAGACCACGTGGTCCAGTGCCCCACGGAGGCAGTGGGGGGATTCCCGCAGGGCTGGGTCCTGTGTGTCTGATGCCCTGGCGCTGACTCAGGCGGGGTTTGAGTGAAGCGGTGAGCCAGTGGAGGAACGGGGGCCTAGGGTGGAGGGCATCTTGCTCTCTTGTTGTGTTGAATGGAATGGACTTGAATAACGTGGGGAGAATCAGAATGGCCCTGCATCTCACCACCAGCAGATGAAGGCTGGACCCGCCAAGCTCAGATGCAGAGCTGGCGGTGAGTCCGGGACCAACCCCAAGTTCTGGCTCCCAGGCCACGTTGCCTTCACTCCTGTCCGCCTTGTCCGAAGGCTGAGAGAGAGCCCCATCTCCCTCTGGGGGACTCTTTCGGGTACCTGCCCCCCAAAACTCAAGACTGCTCTCCTGTGAGCCTCCGATGCCTGCCAGAGCAGAATCTTCTATCAGGCGCTGGGAGGAAGTGGCCTGTGGCCGCCGCGCTGGGGTCCCTCGCCTCAGCCTTCCAACAGCCTTGCCACTTGGCCAGCACCTCCAGGACTCATCTCCAGGGCCCTGAGAATGCAGTCCACTTACCAGGTGCCTTCTTTGCCCACAGGCCAAGTACCTGGCCCAGATCATTGTGATGGGCGCGCAGGTGGTGGGCAGGGCCTTTGCCCGGGCCCTGCGGCAGGAGTTTGCAGGTAAGCTTGGGTTCCTTTTCCCTGTGCTGGGAGATCCTGCTTGGGTCAGATTTTCCCTGTAGCTGTGGGCCCCTTCCTCACTCTGGGCCACCTGTGAATGCAGGGACCCCTTGTGGGCTGGGTTCTGGCAGCTTGGGTAGCCTGGGACACTTCTTCTCGGGGGCAGTGCTTGATCTTGGGACATTCCCAGAGAAGGGAGACCTGATTGACACGATCATCCGGCCAGAAGTGGGCACACTGGCCGGCCTGCCTGCCTGTTTTTGCAAATAAAGTTTTATTGGAACAGTCAGCCAGCGTCCAGTAATTGCAACACAGACTAATTGACCTGCAGAATCTAAAACATATTCACTGACGCTTTAAGGAAAAGTGTACTGGCTCCTGAATCGAGAGGTCACCCAAGGCGGCCTGCTTCAGTGGCCTCGGTGACCACAGGGCAGCCGGGTCTCATCTGGGCTGCCACCCCTGCCCGCAGCCTCACTCTGCTCCCCTAGCAGCCTAAGCTCCCCGACTTGCTGCGTGCCCGGGGTGAGAGGGTGGGGAAGACGAGGGACAGGGTCATCTCCTGGTCTAGGCTGGAGACCTGATGCCGGGTTTGACCAGCCCCTGCCCCGTTCTCTGGTGGGGAAAACCTGTCCTCACTTGCCTACCCACCCCTGGCCCCCCAAAATCCCCTCCTGGAGGACATGCCCCCCGGCCCTGCTCATCTCCCGCACCCCCTGGCGGGGATGAGCTGCTCCCCAGGGTAGCCCTGGGCCGCTGGGAGCTGGGCGCTCACCCACGTATTCACACAGCCAGCCGAGCAGCGGCGGACGCCCGGGGACGCGCAGGACACCAGTCTGCGGCCGCCTCCAACCTCTCAGGCCTCAGCCTCCAGGAGGCACAGCAGATTCTCAACGTCTCCAAGCTGAGCCCCGAGGAGATCCAGAAGGTAAGGCCCCCCCGGCCGGCTCGGAGATAAGCCGCCCACAAATGGGGAGAGGGTGGCAGGCTGCCAGCTGGTCGGGGGAGGGGAGGGGGCAGGAGTGGGGGCCCTGAGCATGGCCGGCTGGGACTCGAGGAGGCCGCCGTCGTTTGTCGGTGTGCAGGCCGCAGAGGCGGAGGCACAGGCCTTGTCTCATGGGCGCCTGTCCGCTTCTCCGCCCCTTAGTGGCTCCCAGCGTTGGAGCGCTCTGAGGGGCGAGCCCTTTCGCTTTCCTTCTTTGTCATCTCCTAGCTTCCCCGCTTCTGTAACCAGGACTCACCGTCTCCCCTCCTCTGCAGAACTACGAACACCTATTCAAGGTGAACGATAAATCCGTGGGTGGCTCCTTCTACCTGCAGTCAAAGGTGAGCGCGGGCAGGGTGGGCCGGGGCATCCCTCACTCCTGGGCGGTTCAGAGCTTGGCAGGAGAAGGGTGCCCAGGGCTCAGGGGGCCCCCTGAACTGCCTGGGCCCTGTGTCACCCTGGATGGTGGCCCCCAGCAGCCATGGCCTCGAAGAGCCTGGACTGCTAGCTGGCGGGGAGCTGGAACCAGCTCCCTGACCTGCCCACAGCCCTCCAGGAAGCCAAAGCAGGACCTGGGGAGGGAGGGGGCGCCCAGCCTAACTGTTTGTGACCCCCTCCCCAGGTGGTCCGAGCGAAGGAGCGTCTTGAGGAGGAACTCAGAATCCAGGCCCAGGAGGACAGGGAGAGACAGCAGCCGCCCAAAACGTGACCGCTTGGTTCCTCCCGCCCACCCGCCCGCCTCTAATTTATAGCTCAGTAATAAATGTCTTTTCCGCATTTCTTGAGTATGCATGTCCAGATTCCAGAGGCAGGCCGCTCTTCCTGCCAGCTGTGGGGCTGTGCACGGAGGGGAGGCGGTGGTGTTCACCCGCCCATGGTCTGGCCTCTGACACCCAGCGGGCCAAGGCAGGCAAGGGTTGCTGGTCGTGCCGTCACGCACCAGACAGAGGAGCCACTCCCGCGCCGCCCTCAGGTCAGCCCTGCCCGCCCCTCTGTGGACGGGGCCCCGGCTCTGCCACAGGCCTCCCTTTGCTGAGCTGGGTTGGGCAGTAGCCCCTCAGTAATGTGGGGAGTCAGCTCCAGGATACAGCGGAGGAAGAGGAACCTTTCCAGCCTGACGGCCCCGAGGAGGCCAGGGAGCCCGGCCCCTCCCAGAGCCAAGGTGCTCGTGGCGGGTGCAGCTGAACCCACGACGTGTGGTCCAGAACCTTCCATCTCAGCACCGCGTGTCCCATCCAGCTCCCAGCAGCAGACGGAGAGCTTGTGGCGCCCACAGGGTTGGGAGGAAGCCCCGGAACAGGGCCTTGGCCTGGGTGGGGGACCCCAGAGCCAGGCATGGGCGGCCGGAGGTGGTCTCCTGTGCGTGGCCAGCTCCTGGCACATCTAAGACAAAGCATGTTTGTAACGCACTTTTATTTCATTTCTTTATAAACTTCCTCTCACATGGAGGAATATATTGTTATAGTCATTAGCTTATCTCTCTTTTCTTTTTTTAAACTCTATGCTAACAGCAATGGAGCCAAGAGGAGGAAAAACAAGCTACGATAGAAAGGCACTTAGAACCTGTTAGAATACTGATATCCTGGAATGTGCAACAACAGACCGACAACAACGACACGTACACCGGCCCCCTCGGGCCTGGTCTATCACCGAGTCACATGCTGAGCTAATGTCGCCTTCCTATGCCCTGTTCCTCTGCTCCTGGGGCTTGAGTCCAACCCCTCGCCCCAAAGGGGACTTAAGGCCTGGGGCCCTTGTAGGGGTGAGGGGCCTGGGTCCGGGGTGGGGCGCGAGGGAAGGAGACCAGCTCCCTCCTGCTCTGCTTGTGGCCCCTTCAAGGGGTAGAGCCAGCGCTGCGGGCCCGTCAGCGGGCCGGGTCAGGGTAACCCCTCTGGGATAGAAGGGCGGTCCAGGAAAGGGCGGGTGAGCAGAGAAGCAGCAGGGAGACCCCGGAACTGCACGGGGGCCAAGGGTCTCCCTGCAGTCCCACAGCTCCCCTGTCCTGCAGCTGGGACGTGGAGGGTGCAGCCCAGGGCAAGGCCAAGGCCAGGACCCCCCAGACTGAAGCTGGGCCCCTGACAGGAGGGAGCACGAGGGCCCAGGGTGGGGCACGAGATGAGCTGCTGCCCCTTCAGGGCCTGGTAGGGAGAGCCCGGCCCCTGGGCTGGTCAGCAGCATGGGCTGCAGGGGCATGTGGAGACCCTGCACCCTAAGCTCCCCTGGTCCCTGGAGGGCAGGAGCTCAGTTCAGAGAAGCCAAAGGAAGCAGGCCACAGAGCCAGCTCTCCCCTCTGGCTTCCCCTGCCCCCACGGCCTCCATGGCTGCCTCGCTGCCCCTCATCCCTTGTCAAGCCCAGGTCCTTCATCCATCCGTCCGTGGCCACTGGGACGCTCCCATGCCCAGCACCGGCCTAGAGCCCCCTCCCCTGCACCAGCTCTGCCTTGGCGCCCAAAGAACAGAAGCTGTGTCTCGGCCTGGGGTTGTCCCTAGCCAGCCTCCACGCTCTAACTGCCCTGCAGGCCTCCCCCGTCCCCGGGTGCAGGGTCCCAGGCCAGGCCCAGCCCCGTCTGTTCCCTGAGCTGGGCACCTCTCCCGACTCAGGGCTCCCTGAAAGCAGAGGGACGCGGGGGCAGACGAGTGGCCAGCCAGCCCAGAGCAGGGACCTCCACCTCGGGCAGCGTGCTGGCCACCGCAGACGGCAGGCAGTGGGGGGCAGCTGGTCGAGCGGGCCTCCCTCCCTCAGCCGGGAGGCACCTTGTCATGGGGGGAGGTGGCTTCTTGCTGTGGCTTAGCCGCGGCCTGCGTCTGTCTTGCTCTCCCTCTGGAGGGTGGACCAGAGGGAGAGGGGTCAGGAGCCTCCAGAGCAGGGGCCCGATGAGTAAGCAGGATGGGGTGGGACCTCGATCCCAGGGGGCTCCTCCCAGCTCACCACTGAAGGGGATGGGAGGGCCGAAGTCACCCCCAGCCCCACCCCCACTGCTGGGTGAGGGCTGGCAAGTGGGCAAGGGAGAAAGGGTGACCTGCCCAGCTGGCCACGGGATGAGGGAGACAACCAGAGTGGGTGGGGGCCGGGCAGGCGTGGGCTGGAGGTCAGCCAGGCCTCAGCTCCCAGGGGCATGCTCTCCCCCGGCCGGCAGACCCGGTTCCCCCCCTCAGGAGCCCGGGTGCCCGCCATGCCCTTCTAGCACCATCCTTGATGCCCAGGGGCGCCCCCGGGGCAGGAGGACATTATTGCTATTTCGCAGAAGAGTTTCCGTTCGTCGTCAGGGGCAGGCAGGCAGGCAGGCAGGCAGAGCTGGGAGCTGCCGGCTGGGCTGCAGGTGGTCAGCGTCCACCGAGCGGGTTCAGTTCACCACGGCTGGTTTGAGCAGTACGGAGCCTGGCGGGATGACCACCCAGCCAGGGGCGAGCGCCTCTGGGCTGCTGGCGGCAGAGTTGACACCCGTGGACAGGTCCAGCACGGTGCCCGGCAGCAAGGGCAGGCCGTCGGGGCTCGGCCGGGAGCGGCTGCCCTCAGTCCTCTCGAGGGGGGTCTTGCGGCCTTCCGAGCTCAGGGCCCTGGCCGGCATGGCCCCACGCCCCTTCTCCCCCTCAGCCTTGCCGCCAGCGGAGCCAGCGAGGAGGGAGACCACGGGCAGGCCCAGTCCGCCGGCCCCAAAGGGCGAGGGCAGCAGCGGGTTCTTGGCCAGGTTGAGGGGCAAGACGGGGCCGGGCAGCCCAGGGCCCATGCCCCCCGCACCCCCGGCGCCCCCGCTGTTGCCACAGGCCAGGGCGCTGAGGTCCAGGGGGCCGGGGGCCAGGGGCAGGGGCAGGCCGGGCAAGCCAGGGCCGCCAAAGAGGGCGGCGGGGTTGGGGATGATGATCTGCGCCCCGCTGACGTAGGGGCTGCCGTCGGGGGCGGGCAGCGGGGGCTTGGGGGGCGGGCGGAGCTGCAGGAGCTCGTGCTGCTCGTGGGACACAAAGTGGCCGTGGGCCTTGATGTGCTTGCGCAGCGAGCTGGGGTCCGTGTAGCGCTTGTGGCAGCCGGGCATCTTGCAGTAGTAGGGTTTGTCCACGTAGTGGGTGCGCGTGTGCTTGAAGCGGTCGCTGGAGTTGGAGTAGCGCTTGTTGCAGCCCTCGTAGGGGCACACGTACGGCTTCTCGCCTGCGGGGCGGGGCGGGGCGGGGCCTGCGTGAGGGGCTTCCGCCGGCCCAGGCCAGCCCCGCCCACCCACTCAACTCCGACAGAGACCTGTTTGATTTGGGGTGGCCGTGTCCCCAGCACGTACACGAGCTCTGACTCCAGTGGCCTGGCTGTATGTACCCTCGGCCTTGGGCCTATGCTTCAGGCTGTGATGACAGCGACCCCTTTCACAAGTAATGACACACAGACCCTGCTGGTGCCTAGCTCACAGTGAGCGCACAGGGGTGCCCTTGACCCTGACTTAGCAGTGGCTCCAGGCTTACACCAGGGCTTCCCTGGTGGCTCAGACAGAAAAGAATCCGCCTGCAATGCAGGAGACTGGGGGTTCAATCCCTGGGTGAGGAAGATCCCTCACTGAAGGGCATGGCAACCCACTCCAGTATTCTTGTCTGGAAAATCCCATGGACAGAGGAGCCTGGTGGGCTACAGTCCCACAGTCCCCATGGGGGTCCCAGAGTTGGCCACGACTGAGTGACTAACACTTTCACTTCATTTTAACCAGTGGCTCCAGATTTACTAAAGGGCTGTCCCCGCCGACCAGGGCTGGCCAGAACCCCACAAGGCTGTGAGCTTTTAAAAGTGCCTTGAGTATGAAATATACACCAGAGGGACTTCCCTGGTGGTCCAGTGGTTAAGAACCAACCTTGCAATGCAGGGGACATGGTTTCGATCCCTGGTTGGGGAACTAAGATTCCCACATGTCTCAGAGCAACTAAGCCTGCGTGCCATGGCTACAAAGTCTGTGCGCCGGCAACGAACGATCTCTCACGATGTAACTAAGACCCGAGGTAGTCAAATAAATAAATAAAACACATCCTGGAGTCCGCAGACTTTGGGAAAAGAAGAATTTCAGTGTCCCGTTGATGTTTTAATATTAAAATGATTGCATTTTGAATATACTGGGCTCAAGAAAATGTATCATTGTATTAATAACTCATCTCACCATGTATTTCTTTGTACTTTTTTTTTTTTTTGCAGTGAGGGTGATTAGGAAATTTAAAATTAGGCATATGGCTCTGCTGGCCAGTGCTGGCCCTACTGTGCGTGCCAGGGTCCATGAGGGGTGAGCGGACCAGCCACAGTCAGAGGGGGAACGAGTCGACAATCACACGAACACAGTGCTGAGCACGACACAGGAAGACACGTCTGTGCCCCCGAGAGCAGGTGGGGCGGGTCTCCGCCCCACAGGACAGGCCCACCCCCCACAGCATGTGGTGCTCAGGAAGGGATGGCCACACAGTGGGGTGCGCGCCCATCCCCTGGCTGCCAGGGGTCCTCACCTGTGTGTGACCGGTTGTGGATCTTCAGGTTCTCCAGGCGGGAGAAGCTCTTGCTGCAGGTGGGGCAGCGGTGTGGCTTCTCGTTGGTGTGAGTGCGAATGTGGATAAGCATCTTGTACCTGCTCCGAGGGGGGAGGCGGGGGGGAAGGGGGGTGGGGAGCACGGCTCAGCCGCTGGACACTCAGGCCCCCCTTCCCGCCCCCTCGCCCCCCCTCACCTGGCGTTGAAGCCGCGGCCGTGGCGGGCGCAGCCCTCCCAGTGGCAGCAGTAGCCCGCGTCCTTCTCAGGCTTCACGTGGTAGTCGTTGACGTGGTCTACCAGGTCTTGGAGGAGCTCGAAGGGCTGGTTACACTGCGAGGCCAGGAGCGTGCTGAGCCCGCGAGGGGGCCGCCCGCCCCAGACCCTGCCCCGCCCGGCTCCCCGCTCACCTTGGCCCAGCGACACACCAGCTGCTTGGGCAGGGGCAGCTCTGGCGAGAGGCACTTGTCCTTGGGAGGGGTGAGGAAGGAGGAAGCAGGCAGATGCAGGGCCCCCCCAGAGCCCAGCGGCAGGAAGAACTGGAAGGAGCTGGGGACACCGTCCAGGTAGCGCAGAGGCTGGAGGTCCTGGGGGAAGCAGGGGGCAGAGTGGGTCAGCAGCTGCCCACCTGGCCCATCTCCCTCTGTCCAGGAGCTGAGCGGTGCCCCACACAGGACATGTCTCAACCCCAACCTCTGGTACCTGTGCACAGGACCTCTGTGGAGAGTCCATGCAGATGTAAGTTTAGAGAAGGTCAGGCTGCCTGGGGACCCTAAACCCAGTGAACAGTGTCTCCACAAGAGAAAGAGGGAGATTTGGAGACACACACAGAGGGGAGGAGGCCATGTGATGACAGGCAGAGAGACTGGAGTGACGTGGCCACAAGGCAAGGGGCCAGAAGCGGCCAGGAAAGAGCCCTCCAGAGCCTCGAGAGGGCACACAGCCCCATCAGCACGGTGATTCTGGACTTCAGGTTCCAGAATACACTTCTGCCACTTTAAACCACACAGTTTGTCGTCCTTTGTAACAGTGGCCCCAGGAGGTAAGTGCACCATCTCGAGAACACGTGTCTCCCCCTTACCGGGCCGGCGGGCACTGTGGGCAGGTCCCCGTTGCCCTGGCGCTCTGGGGACAGCGAGCTGCTGCCGTTGGGGGAATCCAGCCCAGACGGTGGCGACAAGCTGAGGTCCACCAGGGGGGCTGCCGAAAAGCGTCCCTCCACCTTCTCGGGGAACTTGGGGTTCAGCAGGAAGCCTAGGGCAAAGGCAGAATTTGGGGGTAGTGGAGCCAGGAGTCCCAGCGGGCCAGGCCCTCCCGCCCATGACTCCTCCGCTGTGACTCGGAGCAGATGCTAGCCATGGCGCCCCCATCCCCGGCCACCCCGGAACCCAGGAATTGAAGCCTCCACAGCCAACAGGTGTGGTGTCTGCCAAGGTGGGAGCCTGGCCATTGGTTAAGACAGGAAGTACTCATTCTTCAGATGGGGGTGGGCTGGCACACAGGGTAAGTAACTGAACAGGAACTTGAATCCAGGGCCCGTGGCTCCCGTCACAATGTCAGGTTAAGGACTTTACTCACTTTCCCCCCAAGTCCCTTTCTGCTTCAGTGCCCACTTCTGTAACATGAAAGGTTTGGGCTGGGTGGCCCAGCTCAGATATGGTAGATCCAGTTTTCAGGGTCCACATTCAGAAATGGAGCAGAAGACCTGGGCCTCAAGTAACCCCCGCCACCCAGAGAAGCACCTGCTGGGCTTGATCCCCCGTCTGCCTGGCTGGCCAATCACACTGCCTCAGAGCGCAGACACAGGGCCACAAGGCCTTCTGTTACTACCTGTGCATTCCCTGCTGCCCCTTAAAGCTCCCCCAAATCCAGCCAGAGGCCTCAGTCTGAATACTAGCTCTGCCGAGCCAGCTTCAGGAGCTGGGCTGGTCAGTCGTCTCCTCCCAGGGACAGTGATGAACATGCAGAGATGAACTGCTGGGAGGGTGGGTAGACAGTGTCAGGGGCGGGGCACCCTAAGTGAGGCTGTGAGGGGCTGCGACTGCGTCCAGGTGAGCCCATCGGGGGACGTTTTTCCTATCGCCAGGGCTCCGAGATCGCTGCTCTGCCCCAGGCATGCAGTACCTGACGGTGGGGAGCCCGGGGAGCCGGGCGTGGGGCTGTCGTCCGCAAGACCAAGCTCCCTGTGCAGGGCTCGGTGCCGGGCTGCGCTCAGCGTCCTCTCCCGCTTCTCTCTCGCCGCCCGGAGCTTGGTGATGCTCAGCTTCAGGTCGAGCGGCTCGTCCAAGGAGTGCATGGTGGTGGGGGTTGGGGGGTGGGGGCGGCGGCAGCGGCAGGCAGCGAAGGGCTCCGGAGCTGGTATTCAGGCAGGAACCTGAGAGCAAGCAGGAGCTGTGCTGTGACACTGGGACCCCAGACTCATCCTCAGGCTGCCCCCACTAAAGCCCAAAGGAGCAGAGAGGCAGTGTGTGCAGGGCAGTGTGAAGGCTGTCTCCTGGGCACAGAGACCCTCTCGGTGGCCCCAGACAGCAGGTATATCAGAGAGAGCCAACCACTGACCCGGATCTAACGCATTCATCTCCCACAAGGCTTTCTGGGAAGCAAAGCTCACAGGGTCCAAGCCTGCCACAAACCGAGCCTTAGCGACGGCCTCAAGCTGCAGAGCTAGGCAGTAGCACAGCCTTCAGATCCAAGGCCAGATCTTCTCCCTGGAACTGGCCAGGCAAGTCCCAAAGGTCATTTGTGACTGGGTGGGAGGTCATGCCTGGGACACATGCCTGATTTGAGCCAGAAGACCCAGAACCAGGCCAGAAGGGCAATGAGTGTCTTCCCAGATAGCCCTCAAAGGGCCTAGCTACTGACCAATGAGCCAACCCCTCTAGGCAGCCCCCAAAACTCCAAGGGAATGAGGCCCAGAGCCTGTCCCAGGCAAGCCTTGCAAAGCACGGCCTGCTTCCAAGGGTTGGGCGGACAGACGGGTGGCCTTGCGTTCCAGGACGGAGGGCCCCACCGGCTGGGGAGCCAGAGGCTCTGGGCCACCACCAGGGGGCAGCTGGGGACTACGGCCCAGCCAAGACCAGCGTAGGGGAAAGTGATCAGCTGTCTAGTGGTTAGTAAAACACATACATACATAATTTTTTAAATAGTGATGATACTCTTATTTTGAGTGGTACATTTTCACCACTTCCTTAGAATTTCTCAACGGCATAACATTCTTCACATGTAAAAAAACCCAAGAGCAAGATCAACTATTCATTCCAAATTCAAACATCATTTTTCACGGCAGCAAACTTCACATGCTGGGAAACGCTGTTTCCTTGTGTTTGTTCATTGAGATGATTGCATTCTGACAATCTATCTGCCAAAGAAGATAATCCCTGCCGTTCACCGACTCCAGCTCTTCACAATTTTATACAGAACATCCCCAAGACCACCACGTGGTAAAAAGACTTTGTATATTTCACTAGTGTGTGTGCTTGCTGAGCTGCCTGGAGCTTTCCATGGAGGGTGGGGACCCATGTTCCCAGTCATCTTCTCCAGGACAAGCCGCCTTGCCCCAGCTCCAAGCCTCCTCTCATCCATCTCCCAGATAAGACCCTGAGTGCACACAGGTCACAAAGTCCTCACTTAGGGCCCTCTGCTTCTGAGGACACATCCCAAGACCCCAGTACATGGCGAAACGACGCTGGAGTCTCTGAGCCTGGGGAGGGGGCTGCATTATCATGGTACTGGTGGTTGCACTTGGCCATGGGACCGAAATCTGTGACTTGACTTGTTCCTACATCAGGTGGGAGCTGGCAGATCCGTCTGGATGAACCCGCACGCAGGGCATGCATAGGTCGGGAGTTCTCAGTGACGCCAGGGGCTGGGACCACACTGCCACCTTGTCCCCTTAGGAGCTCCAGCCCTAGACAGGCAGGTTGGGTGGGTGAGAGTGATAAATGGACCTGGGCCCCCTCCACTCTCCCTCTGTCTGGGCAGGGAGCTGCCCTCTGCCTGACCCACCCCCCAGTGATGTCTGTCTGTCTGTGTGTCTGCCTGTCCCTCCACCTGTTTATTTTTAGACACAGGCCCAGTCCAACCTCCCTGAAGCTCCTCTGTGCTGGGAGCCTGGAAGGGGAGGAAGGAAGTAAATATTTATGCTGATTAAGAATTCAGGAGCCAGGAAGGGCTGGTGGCCTGGTCCTTCAGCTGGCCTAGGGCCACAGGCCTCCCCACAGCCTGTCCCCCGCCCCCTACCCGATCTCCTGGAGGAGACCACTAGGGCAGGATGGTTTGGGAACTGGGAATTCAGACTGACATTGACTTAACAGCAACACTGCTCAAGTAACGTCCTTTGGCACCTGCCTACTGCACCCCACCCCACCCCAGGTCCCCGCCAGAGGGGAATCAGGGAGGAACCATGGGTCACCTGGTTTGGAGACTTGCAGGAGACACTGCCTCAGCTCAGAAAGAGGGAGGACCCCAAAAGGAGCTAGTCTCCCAGGGTGAAGCTGGGACTCCAGCACCTCCTCAATCAGCAGACCCAGTCCCCAGAGACCCCACCCTAAGCCCCCTACTTCCTGCCACTGGTCCTGCCCTGGGAACAGGTGTTCATTCTGATGGAGCCAGAGTAAAGCCAGGAGACCAAAACTGGTCACTCCTAGAAAAGAAGGAAGGATCAGCCACCAAAACCCACAGCTCCCAGCACTCCCCCACCCCAGGCTGTCCCCATCCATCCAAGGGTAAGACGCCTGTGACCCTCCTTCCTGCTTTGACTGTGGTCAACCTGGAAGTGTCCCCTTTCACTCCCCACAGGCAGGGAGGTGGCCAGTTCTGGGCTCGGGCTCTGCTCTTTGTTCCCGGGTTGGATGAAGAGGGGCAGGCGAGAGCCAGTGTCACTTCTCTGGGGCCTCAGAGGCCCTGAGCCGGACGCACCCGCGCCAGAACCCCGGGACTGGCGCGGCAATCACCCCCCTGGAGGCCGGCTAGCCAGCCATCACTGGATTGATTTTCGGGGGTGGGCGGGTGGACATTCGGTGTTTGTTTTCGGGATAAGGACAGGGACCCGCCTCGCCGAGAGCAGAGGCAAGTTTCTTAGGCAGCGCGGAGCCCAGAGAGGGCCGGTGCCCAGCGGATGCCGGGCGGAGCCTGGCTGCAGAAGCCCCGACCCAGTTTCCCGCTAGTCGCGAGGTGACCCCACGAGCGCCCTGCTACCGCGGGGTTGTGCGATTCCCCGATCGCAGGAGGGGGCGGTTAGGGAGGCGGCGCCGAGGTGGCCGCGCGGCCGGGCGCCGCTGCTCCAGCTGCGAAAGGAACTAATTAGGGCGGAGGGATCGGGAGCGCGCGGGGACCACCGGGGAGGCGGGGGCGGGGCGGGGTCACCCCGAGGGTGGGCCGCGCTGGCCCTCAGGGGGCCGGCCCCCGCCCCACCGCGCCCGCCCGCCTGGCGCAGACAATGGCCGCTATTGTGCGCCCGCCCGCCGCGCGCAGACGGCCCCCAGCTGCAGCTCCCGCAGCGGCCGGCCGGCCCTACCTGGCGGCTCTGCCGACCCCCGGCGGAGGGGCGGGGCGAGCGCGCGGCGGGGCCGGCCCCCGGGGAAACTGAGACCCGGAGGAGGCCCCGCCTCCGCCAGGTCTCGCGGCGAGGGGCGGAGCGCGGACCCTAAAGGGGGTCGGTGGGCGGTGTCTTTATGTACCACGTTCCCACCATGTGCCGGGAGCCATCTGTGCGCCCCGAACCCTCTAAAGCCGCTTCTGCTGAGCAGATGAGGAAACTGAGGCTCAAGGTCACCAGGCTAATAGGAGGCGCTGGCAGGAATCTGTCCTGGAGAAAGCCCCTCGTCACTGTTGGGGAGAGGCCCGCTGGCTGGCCCTGAGCCGGGAGAAGTGCGGGTGTGGATGGAGGCGTCGAGCTCGGTACACCTCACTGAGAGGCACTCGGGGTCTCCTTGGCAAAAATAGAGGACAGGGCCCACTGTAAGATGGCCCCCCCACCGTCCCACCCACCCCACAGCTGCGAGGAACCAGGTGAGTGGAAGCCAAGATAGCAGTGTTGTCAGGCAACAAAAGGCACACCCCTTATTCCCAGGTGATGGGGGTGTAAGGTGTGGGGGCGTAGTCCTGACTCTGCCCTTTGGTCAGCCATGACCTGTCCAGCCTAGGACTTGGGGACAAGGGCCCAGGAGGCACTTCTCAAAAGCCCACGTGGCTTTCTTGCTATGGCATGAAAGCAGAAGCAAGTCCCTGGCTTCCCCTGTGCCCATCAGCTCCCACCTGCTCAGAGGATGCCCCTTGCGTCTGGCACAGGGACCAAAACCATCAGTACACGGGTCCTGTGGGGGGAAGCTGAGGGCCGGGAAGGGACACCGCTCGCCCACATTGCACAGTGGGTGGCAAGCCTGGGACTGGAAGCCGAGGACGAATATCACCACCATCCACCAGCTGTTGATAGTCAGGCAATGTACCAGCACCTGTTTAAGTCAGGTGCTGTTTCATCCCCATTTTACAGATGCAAAAACTGAAGCTCAGGGAAATGAAGTGAACTGTCCCAGGTCACACAGCTCGTCTCTGGCAGAGCTGAGTTTCAAGCCCAGGTGAACCCAGAAGCCATGTTCACCCATCGGTACCCCTGGGGCCCCTGGATGTGGGAAGGGGCAGGCAAAGGGGCTCTGGCTTCCCACCCCTGCCCTGCCCAGGGGTTTGTGGGAGCTGTGTGCCAAACCCCGGAGGGGCAGCAGGCAGTGAGTGGGCGCTGGAGGGGCTGACTGTTGGGGGGCCCACAAGGAGGCTTGGAGAGCTGAGGGCAGATGTGCTGCCAAAGCAAAGGGCCGCACAGCCCCGCATTCCTGGGAACCGCTGCTGCACCCTGCTCCAGCCAAGGGCTCCGCCCTCCTCAGGCGCCCAGCGGCGGGAGCCAGAGACAGGCGCAGGCCTCATCTCCTCCGACCCGCTTCCTGAGCAGGCTGCAGAGCAGGGCTCCAGTATGGGTCAGACCACCCAGTCTCCAATTTGGCTCTGCCACGTCCTGCCCACATGAGTCAGGGCAAGTCACCTCCCAGTCTGGGTCTCATTGTCCTTATCTCTAAATTAAGATGATGATAATACTGCAGGGAATGGCACCCCACTCCAGTGTTCCTGCCTGGGAAATCCCATGGACAGAGGAGCCTTGTGTGCTACATACAGTCCATGGGGGTTGCAAAGAGTCGAACATGACTGAGCGACTAAACACACACACAGTAGTGTAAGATGCCCCCCTCCTTTGGATTTTGGGGAGAAATCAATATGATGATGCCCATCCAATGATTACTCTAGTGTTTCCCCCTGTTATATAGTGTTCAGCACCTAGAACAGTGCCGGGTGCATAGTAGGTGTGTAATTAAACTTGTAAATAAAGTGTCACCAGCACTTGAGTCCCCCAAGTCTTTGGCCAGTTGGGGGGCTGTGAGGACAGAGGGGGCCGGCCCTCCTGCTGTACCCACAGACCTAGAGCCTCGACCTCACCTGGGACCACCCCTGCTTCAGCTGAGGACACAACCAAACAAGCTTGCGCCCTGGAGAGGGAGGGCTGCAGGCCCTGCTGTCCCACAGGGTGGCCCCAGCTGGCCCCAGACTGCTTCCAGAACCTGACTGCATCAAAGAGAGAGCGCTGGGAGGTCCCGGACAGTCTCTGAGCAGCCTGGAAGAAACAGGCCTCCTCCCAGGACCCAGGGAGGGGCTTATCCTGAGGGCTTGCCCGTGCAGGTCCCAGGAGAGGGCCCAGTGTGGGGCGGACATTACTTCCTGGAAGTGTGGGGTTTCGCCTTTCCCGGGAACCTCCAGATGGGAAAGCAGACCCTGCCCTCACCCCAAGATGGGCGCTCAGCCAGCACACAGATTGGAGGGGGGACAGCTTCTCCAGGTCCCCTGGAGGCTAGACCCTGCCCAGGTGGGAACCAACGGCCCCCAGGTGACACAGCCAGGGCCAAGCTCTCTGCTCAGCCATAAACGGGAAAGCTCCCAGCTGGGCAGCACCTGAGCAAGGGTGCAGGCTGGCAGCCCCAACTTGGGAGCGTACCCAGAGTCAGCTGGAGCAGGGCATAGCAACCCACTCCAGTATTCCTACCTGGAGGATTCCATGGACAGAGGAGCCTGGCAGGTTACTGTCCATGGGGTCCCAGAGTCAGACACACACACACCCTTGCATGCCCCTGTGGTTCTTGCTAGTGGCTTATGGACCCTAGGGACCCAGAGTCTGGATATCAGGTCCCAGTCTCCCAGCCACCCCTCTGCAACTTGGTTTCCTCATCAGGAACACAGGCGCCATGGATAAGGTGCCAGCTCACGGGGCAAGCTTGCCTGGCACCTGGCACACAGGCGGTGCCAGCAACTGGTAGCCCTGAGGATTCTTGTTCCCAACCCCGGGCTGGGGGGGGGGGCCCACACAGTCACTCCAGGGTCACCCCGATGGGTCAGGCAGCACAGCTGCTGGAAGGCCAGCAGCTGGCTCACCCACGCCCCCCCAGCTCCAGCTCCCTAGGATCCACACTTCCCTCCCCAGCGCCAGCAGGGTGACTCCAGGATGGGGTGGGGGGTGCAGCTCAGACACACACATCCGTCCAGCTGCAGGGCCCAGCCTGGCACAGAGGCCTCCCCTGCCCGGTGGCTCCAGACCCATCAAGGCGGGCCCCCGCCCCCTGCTGCCTGCCCGCCTGCAGCCACCTTTGCACAACTATGTCTGGTATTTTCCTGTCTGCCCAGCTTGGGGGGAGGTGGTGCGTGGGGCTGTGAGCACTGCCCGCACCTGGGCCTGGGCCAGAGGGGAGCCCGCCAAGCAGCCCCTACGCCCAGGGCTGGGGCCGGGGAGGAGGGGCGGGGGCGGGTGGAGAGGGAAGGGCTGGGCCCTGGGCCGCCCAGATCCCAGGGAGGGGCCGGCAGCAGGGGAGCCAGACGGAGACACACACCCGGAGGCAAGGCTCAGGCACGGCCCTGGACCCTGCCAGGCAGCACCGCTCACAGTAGGCAGGCCGCGCTGGGCGCTCGGCCAGTGCTCTCGAGGGCCTGTAGAGGCATTGGCCAGCATCCCACAGGACATGGATGGGCACCCCCAGACATAGAGGCACACGCATATGTGTCACACCTGTGCACGCGGGACACGGCAGGTAACCAGCGTCAGGGTCCTGGACCCAGGACTCTGGGGCTTGTGGGTGGGAGCAGGGGTGAGGTCCAGTCCCCACTGAGGAGGAAACACTGTGCTTCCCACACCGACCCTGGCTGCAGGACGAGCCCAGGAGTGCCTCCCGCGTCCTGGGAAGGCCCACCCTCCCCCCCCAACAGCCCCAGGATAGGGATCAGGCCCACTGGGAACAGCACCCGCCAACTCACAGGGCAGGAGGCAGTCAGCAGGTTCTGGACTTTGGCCCTTCCCTGCGCCTCATTTACCAACTACTCAGTTATGCATTCCAACACCAGGCCCTCCACTCGGTCCTGGGGGCCCACAAATGAATGAGAATGAAGGTCACCCAGCCTGCACAGATGCGAACAGTGTCAGGAGTGGGCTGCTAAGATCCACGTCGGCCACATGGACAGGGGGGGACAGGCTGGGGGCCTCAGGCATGCGGCAGGCCAGGAATGGCCAGCGTGCCTCCTGTGCGCCATCTTTGTCCATCCTCAGGACCCTGGGAGTTAGGTGCTGTCCTCTCCACTTTCCAGATGGGGAGACCAAGGCTCAGAGTGGTTCCACTATCTGCCAAAATCACAGAGCTTATCAATAGCACAATTGGGATTTACCTCCAGGCTCCAAAGCCCACAGTCTGCACCCAACACAGCAGAGGCCTGGAGGTGTGGCCCCAACTGACCCACAGCAAGTCTCCCTGTCATTCAGCAAAGGAGGAAGCCCAAGAGAAAGGCCAGGCCAGTGGGCAGTGACCTGGAGGGCACAGGGGAGCCACAGAGTACTCTATACAGAAGACTGCTGTCTTCCTTTCCAGCCCATCTTCTGTCCCCAGACTCTCCCCTTCAGCACCTCCTTTCTCAGGATTCCCTGCCTCTTGCCAGCCTGATGCTCCCCCCTCGGGTGCTAGCTCCTACCCCACAACCTTCCACACTTCCATATTCCTCCTCCAGCTGTTACCCTCCTCTGACCTCCAGCAAGTCTCCCCAGATTCACCCTCTCTGATCTTTGCCTTCTGCAGCCACACGTGGGCTGTTCTTCCAGGTGCCTCAGAGTTAAGCAAGGGGCCTGCCTCTGTCCCCACAATGCTGAGGGTAGCCTCCCTGGCCTGCAGTGCCTTGTGATGCCTGGCACAGGTGCCCTGGTCCAAGTCCTCACTAACGCCACTCCTTCAACCAGAGGGAACTGGGCAGCAGTTGAAGTGCTGCTGGGGACTCAGACCCAGAGAACCAGGCCTGCTCCTAATTTGACGTGGACAGGGCTCTGGGCTCCTGTTCCCCCATCAGTGAAAGGCGGGAGCTGGCCGAGAGTAGGACCAGAGCTTGAACTTCCAAACCATCCCTCTAAGGGCACCATCATATCTGCCCTTCACTTTTCTCGAACACCTGGTACTGAGAGTTTGCTGAGGGGATGAATCCATTGGTGGCACCTACCAGCCGGGTGAGGTGTGGAAGGGCTTAAGGCCCAAAGAGGGAAGTGGCTCACCCACAGAGGTTTGGGGCGAGGGACCCAGGAGCAGATCTGGGTGATGAGGGTAAGGCGTAACCCTGGTGGGTTAAGATGACCAGAAGGGTCCAGTTCCCCAGCTTCATCTCCTGCCACCGCCCCCCTATCCCCCTAGCCTTGGCACAGAGCCTCCCCAGAACAGCTGGCTTAGACCAGGCCCAGCAGGGGCTCCAGCATGAACTCTGGACTCCACCCCCTGCGCCCTCTTCCCAGCCACCCTGCCCCGCCCCTGCTCCCACTCTGGGCAGGAAAGCAAGTCCAGAAGCCAGGGGCTGTCTCTAAACCCAAAGGAAACACCCACTGGGTGGGGCCGTACCAGGCCTGGCCTGTTTCAGGCTCTTGGGGCCCAGGGCCCACAGAATCACTCAGGGTATCCACTAGGTGTCCTGAACTGGGGATTTAGGGGCTCGGCCTGGAGGAGGAGATAGCCAGCAGCACTGGAGTGGGGAGCACTTTGGAGCAGGCCGGACAATGAGGGGCCCCACAGCCTTGTGACAAGAGGGACATCACAGCTCTGGGTCAGTTAGCTTAGGAGTGTGGTGATAGGGGTTGGGTCAGGGGTGGGGGGTCCTGGACACAGGAAGGAGTGGCCCTGGGGAGAAATGGCTCAGGCAGGCTGGGACTTGCCAGGCAGACCCAGGTGGACTGTGGGGGGAAGGGAGAGAGGCTTCCTCTGGACACAGCTGCCCCCACACTGTGCAGGGGACGGGGGGGGGGGCAGCAGAGAAGCAGGAGGGGCTCTGGACTGAACTGCCATTTCAGGGGCCAGAGCCACGCAGTCCAAGGCTCTGGCTCCCCTCTGGCCCTCCCCGACCCCAAGTGACCTTGGGCCAGGCCCTCAAATCTCGAAGCCTCAGTGTCTGCCTCCCACCTCCTTGCTGCCAGAGTCCCAGTGGAATGCTAGCCTGTGACCCTCAGTCAGCCAGGCAGGAACGTCTTCCTGGAGGCTCCCAGGGCTGAGTCAGGCAGCTCAGCAGTCTCCTGGGGCCTCCGCAGGTTCCCACCCGCCCTTGGCCGAGACTGGAGGAGGGGGGCCGGGGGCCGGGGGCCGGGGGCCGGGCCTGAGCCCTTCTGCAGACAGCCATCTGCTGGGACTGGAGTTCCGTGGACACAGGCAGGTCACACGCCAGGCCCGCCCTGTGCAGGGGACTACCTGGCTGTCTAGCAGGAAGACAAAGGACCTTGGGAAGCTCCAGCCAACCACCAACAGTTAATGTCCCTGGAAGAGTCTCAGCTCCCGCCGCCCATCCCCCACTAGGGGCACGTGGAGCAGATGGAAGCCCTCCCCCATTGGAATCACCTCCCATCTCTGTACCCGGGAGGCCCCTCCCCGCCTGGCTACCAGTTAACCAGACCCTCCATGCATCGGGGGTGGGGGGGGGTGGGGGGCAGAGAGCCAGAGCTCCCTGCCCCTCAAGGTGCCCAGAGCCAGGGCCTCTACTCGGCCCAGCCTGAGGAAACTTGAAGAGACATGTCCCAGGCAGAAGGTAGGTCAGACCCCAGGGAGGGGGGCTGCCCAGAGCTCCCTGGGAGGGGTCCCACAGCCCCAGAGCTGGAATGGGAAAGAGGACCAGGGTCCCCTGCGGCCCTGGGCTGGGCCTCGGCTCCCCCATGGAGAAGTCTGGAGCTGAGGCCAGGAGGATCAGTGCCAGGGAAAGGATGGAGGCGTGGGGCCCGGTGCACACAGCTGCTAGGGCCAGCTCGGGCTCCTCTCTTGTGCCAGGCTGGGAAAGTGGCCACCAGACCCCACCGCCACCCTCCAGAGCCATGGCAGACCCAGGAACTCAGGCCCAGATGCCCATCAGCCCTCCTCCATCCTGTGCCTCTGTTTCCACCAAATAGGGCTCAGTGGGTCTCTCTCAAGAAGCTCACGTAGCAACTTCAGGTGATGGGTGTCAACGCCTGCGATGGCCACCGGCAGGCATCCTGCGGATTTTCTCAGGAGCTGTCAGAGGCGTCCCCCAACTGCTGCTCCATCCTCTGACCCACTTCACCTCCCCACCCTCACCTCACCCCACCCCCCCGGGACCTTACCCTGGCATTTTTACTAGTTGGAGAGACAGCAGGGGTTTGTAGGGCCAAGTTGGAGCCTGGAGACAAATCTGGGTCTATATCAGACTGTGCCATTACATAAGACACCCCCCAAGTAAGTCCTTTCCTGTCCAGGTGTCAGAGTCACCCCAACCGTGGCTGATGAGCAAAGCACGAGTGTCCTGGTTGAAAGTGCAGGTCCCTGCCCCCAGAGAGGGGCTGAGGCAGCCACCTGGGAAACCTCGGGGGCAGCTGTGTCTGAAGGTCCTTGCAAAAGCTGTGATCTCTCCCACCCAGGGCTGGCCCTGGCATTCTCAGAGAGCTCAGCCCCCAGACTCATGTCTGGGCTGTGGCCCATCTCTAGGACCCTTTCACAAGCCCAGAGAGGGGAGGCAATTTGGGCTGGGGGAGATCAGCATCTTTTGGCTGGCCCCAGAGATCCCCCTCACCAGCCATGGAAACCTCCCACCTCTGAAAAGGGTGCTTATCGAGATGAAGGGAGGACCAGCCAGCATCTTCCAGGGGTCACCCCTCTGGCCTCACTGTGAAATGTAAAATAACAATAACCCCAACAGAGGAAGACCCAGGCCCATTGCGCCCAGCTCAGGGCCTCTCCACTGCAATCCGAATTTCCCACTTGGGTAAGGGGCCTCCTCAGCACCGCCTGGGACATGGAACCTGGGGAGGCGTAGGGCACTGGAGACAGCCCCCACCACCAGCGTGCCTCTCAGCGCCGGGGTGCGGGGGCCCACCCAAACGCCTCCCAGAGAGCTCAGCTGCACGCCCCAGTCCCACATCTGGTCCCCCGGCCACAGCTGTCGCCACCCTCGCCCATCTTGGGATTGCCCCAAACTCTGCCTGGCACCCGTCCCCGCCCTCTCGCCCAAGTGGGAAACTCGGATGCCTGGCGAGCCGAGCCGGGGTAGATGGAAACGCACATGGGAAAATGTTGTCAGGAAAAACACATTCTTCCTTCTGTACCACAGCTCAGACCCTGGGAGGATTAGGTGGTCGATGACACTCCCACCGCCTGGGCCAAGGCCAGGCCAGGAAAGGAGGGAAGAGGGATCCACAGGGTGGGGCTGAGAGGGGTCCAGGCCCTCTGACATGCCCCAGGGAGGGGCCCTGGCAGAGCTCTGTCTTCCCCAGGCCAGGGTGCACCGTGTAGTCCTGTCACCCTCCGTGGGCGGGTGCTCCCAGCAAGGCGGGGAGCCCAGGCAAGAGAAGACATCTCTGTGGCTACCCATTTGCAGTTGGGCTTTTCAGAAACAACAAAAGCCTTGGGGGGGCGGGGGGGGGGGGCGGGACTCAGTTCACACGATTGTTTAAAATGAGGTTTCTGGATGTCTGTGGCATTCAGTTATTCATCCTGGCTCCACCCACAGATAATTGAGAGTTGGCTTTTGTTGGCCTTAGTCCCCCTCTCAGCACCCCCCTACCCCCAGGTCTTCTCATGGACTCTGCAGTTCTGGAAGATCACCTTGTACAACCCTTTGGTTTTACAGATGAGGAAACTGAGACCCAGAAAGGGGAAGAGCCTGGCTTGGCCAAGGACCCTTGGGAGTTGGTGGCGCAGCCAGAAGTCAAATCCAGGATGTCAGACGCCCAGGCCAGGGGCTTTTCCCAATCACCCTCCAGGCTGTGGCCCAGTTCCAGCAAATCCCCCAAAGCCACTGACCCCAAAAGCAGTGGTGCCTGGAACTGGGGTGACTCACTGTCTGGCTTCCTGGGGCACCACCTCCCCACCAGTGAGGGAGAGACTGGCAGGTGTCCCTGTGTAGAGAGCCAGGAGCAGGAAGAGGACGCCCCCCCCCCCCAGAGGTCCTACACCAGGGTCACTTAGGGGCCAAAGAGCCCCAGCTGGAGGGATTTAACATCAAAGGTCAAAGGTCACAGACAGGGAAGGGCGGGCAGGCATAGGGGTCAGAGGGTCAGCGCTAATGGCAGCTCCGGAAAGAAGGGGGAGGGGAAGTAGCTAAGGAAAACAGGGCTGCTCCCAAGGGGTCCTCAACTCCCATAAACGGTGCCCAAGCCCCTGGCACTGTCTCCAGCTCAGATGACTGCAGAAGGGGCCAAGCCAAGCTGGGCTGGAGCTCAGAAAGGGATGTCCCCAGGAGGGGGTCCCCAGGTGCAGCCCTTCCCCAGTGCAGGCCAGAGCCAGCTGGGAGGCCCAGCCTGGGCCCAGAGGGGAGAAGGAGCAAAGGGGAGGCTCAGAGGTCGTGGAGAGGATGTGTGAGTGGGGCTGGAACAGATGTGGCGGGTGGGCACACTGAATCCCCTTCCCCGAGCTTCTTCCAAAGCTGCCCGTGAAGCCCCACTCTCCCTCCTGGATGCCAGAACCAGGCATGCTGGATCTTCACATGGCCGCCTCCAAGGACCACAGCTCAGGCCCTCTCCCTGGCCTAGACCAAGAACCATGGGAGCCCAGGCCTTGGCCAGGTCCCCAGCTGGCCTGGCTGCCCCCTCAGTGTCAAGCGCTCCCTCCAGAGCCAAGATCCTGGGCTGTGATGGCTGGGGGCCCAGGGCTCCTCCCAGGATCCCTTCCCGCTTCCCAGGCCCCAGGGTAGGGCTGGGCAGCTCCCTGCAACCATCCCTGCCCAGGGTGGCCAGCCAGGCAGGCCCTCCTGGACAGGCCTACGGGCGGCAAGCTGCCCTGCTGTGGCCTGAGTACCCGGCTGGGCAGGGCAGTGTGCCAAGGCCTCCAGGTGCCAGCCTGGATTCCAGCCCCATCCCAGGGGGCCTGCGGGGAAGCAGGGCGAAGGCATCTCCCTCCTTCGGGATGCACCTGCCTCGCCCCCTCCTCCCGCCCCCTCCGGACCCTCCCTCAGGTGGGCTGGAAACCCCTGCCCTCCCTACTCAGCCCGGCCCTCCTGCGAGCACGCGGACAGCAGGGGGGAACAAGTGCTGGACAGGACGCCAGCTCCCAGTCCTGACCCCCGCCCGAGGGAGGCCGGGGCGAGTCAGGGGCAGCAGGGGGAGGCTTCCCTGGACCCGGGAGGAGACACCTCTCAACTCCCGTCCTAGGAACAGCCCCGCCGTGGGAAGGGGCGGCTGCCCGGCTGCCCCAGACAACTTCGTGCCCGGCCTTGGGGTGGGGGGGGCCCTCTCACCCCGCAGCGCGCCCCCCGTCGCGGCGGCCCAACTTCCCTGCCGAAGTTTGCTCCCTCCTGGGGCCCGGCCGCGGCTCTGCCCAGCCTCCGGACGGACGGAGGTAAGGAGGGAGGAGAGAGCAACAGAGGGACGCGGCCGGGGGAGCCGGCGAGGGAGGGAGCGCGCGAGCCAGCGAGCGAGGGAGCGAGCGCTGGGGCCCCGGCTAGGGCTCACAATGGCCCGGGGCGAGGCGCGGACTCGCAGGGGAGGCGACCCCCGGGTCCCGCAGCCCCCGCCGACAGGCCGGCCCCTCCCGCCGGTCCCCTTCCCCACGGCGCGATGCCCGGGGGGGGCGGGGGGGCGCTTCTTACCTCGGCGGCGGGGGGCGGTCGGGCTCCCGGCTGCGGGCTCCGGCGGTCGGGGGCGGCGGGGGAGCGAGCGGGGGAGGGAGCCGGGCGGGCGGGGGCCGGGGCGCGAGGCTCACGGGGCGCGGGCTCCCCTGGCACGGCCGCCCGGCGCCCGGCCGCTCCGCCACATCTGCAGCTCCGGCAGGGAAGGTGGCCGCGGCGGCCGGGCCGTGCGGGGATGTCTTAGAGAGGGAGGGAGGAGGGAGCCGGGAGGAGGGACCGGCGGGCCGCGGAGGAGGGGGAGGAGGAGGGGCGCGGGGGGCGGCCTCCCCCCCGCCTCCCTCCCCCGCTGCTTCCCTCCCAGCAAACCCCTCTCGCCGCCGCGGCCCCAGGCCCGGGGCGCCAGCTGCCAGGCGGGGCGTGCGCGTCGGGGGGAGGGGGCGGCCGGGAGCCGGCGCTGAGCCGGGGGAGGGGCGGAGGGGAAGAAGGGAGGGTGGCGCGGCCCCGGGGAGCGGGAACCGGGAGGGAGGGGGCGCCGGGCCGCGGCAGGGCCGCGCGCGCGTCCTCTTCTGCCCCATCCTCGGGTCCCCCCCCGCGGCCCCGCCCCCGGCCCGAGGGCAGCGCTAGGACACGGCCTGGGAGGTGGCCTGGGGCGGGCGGGGTGGTTGGCGGGGAGGGACGTCCCGCCCTCGGGGAAGCCCGGAGAGGGGGCGGCGCGCGGAGGAGGACCGGCGGGAGGGCGTGTGGGCCCAGAGGAAAAGACCCGAAGACCGGGAAGATGGAGGAGGTCGCGGCGGCCGAGGGGGCGGGGGCCCCTCGTCTGCCTCCCGCGGGGTCACCTTGGCCAGGCCCCCAGCGGCCCGGGGCTGCGGGGAGGGCGGCGGCAGTGCCTCTCCGCGGGCCCTGATTTCTCCGCCCAGCCCAGTTCCAGGAACGCGCGGGCAGCGCCCGCCGGGCAGCGGCTCGAGCTCCGGATTTGGGGCGGCGCAAGCGAGGGTTCGAGGCTGGTCTCAGCCCCTCCTTCCCGTCCGACGTCGGGCTGCTGGTCCTCGCCTTGTCCTCGGCCTCAGTTTCCCTCTCGGTGGAATAGGGAGGAGTCCCCACCGCGGTCTTGGTGCCAGCAGTTGGGGACAACCTACATCGTCAGCGCGAGCGCCTGCGAGGGTCGTTGATCGCGCCTGGACCCTCAGCGCCCAGCGCGATGCGGGCGATTAGGAAGTGCAAGGAGTGAGAAATCAGCTGCAGCAGGCTAAGCTGATTTCCACCTCCTGAGATTGAATCCCAGACTCGAATTCTTTAAGTGTGTTTTGTTTGGGTCAACCCGGAGACCCCGCCCAATTATCTTCTTGCTGTCTGGTGGCAAATCTTGGTTCAAAAACAAACCCTCCTGGTGTTGGCCTGCGCTGCCAGTTGGCCTTGAGGAGTCCGGGAGAGGAAAACCATGCACTCTAAGCGAGGCGTCTTGATTCTGGGTGTAATTTTGCCTTCATTCTTGCGCTTGGTGCCCGGCCAGAACCTGAGAGGAGCAGGTCTTCATCACTCAGCGACCTCAGTGCCTGGCCCCATGCTCCCGCACATAGATATGTTTCTCGGATGGACACAGAGCAGTTGCTCATTCCATCTTAAGTGGTCAGGTAGGTATAGTAGTGCTCACGACTGTTGGGTGAATGGGCACATAATTGGTGCTGTGAGCTGTTATGTGGGCAGGTAGTAAATGCTCATTACATTTCCAGCAAACGGATACATAATAGGTTGCATAAATGGACAAGTAATAGGTACTCATGACTGTTCATGAACAGACAAGAGGCTGTTGGGTGATACATGAAAGGCCAGTAGGCCCGCACCATTTGGAGGTGACCTCCCCTGTCCCCACCCCACCCCAGTTTCCCTGTGTGAATAATGTGGAGTGAGGCCGGGTTAAATATTAGCCGGCAGATGGTCCCGAGGGAAGGCCAGCTTCGGGACCTAGCACCTCCTAGGAGGGGGCTGTTAAGGGCCGACGCTCTGGGTTCTGGGTCCGCTGACCAGCCAGGGCGTGGGGAGGGGCAGGGGCCGAGGGCCGCAGAGCGCCCCCTTCCGGCCTCCCGGATTTGGCCCTCGGGGGCCCTGCAGCCTGGGGCCTCACTTCGTTCCAATTGGCCCTGCAGGCTCCAGCTGCGAGGCAATGCAGGTGGATGGTAATAAAAGGTACACAAGGGGCTAGTTTTAAATCTTAAAACTGCTTATGGAATGCTTACAGGATGCCAGCGACAGTGGGGACAGATAGTGAACAATCCCAGCCATCCTTGCCCTTCGAGGTCTCACAGTTCAGCTGCAACTGATTCAAGTGAAATCCACAGGTCTCCACACTATGAGGGGACCTGACCACAAGAAACCTTAACCCGTGAGGACTTTCTCATTTGTTTTTCTGCTCCCCTGTGTTTTCATGGATAAGCACGTTGCTCCCAGTGAGAACTCTGACTTAGGATTCCCACATTTGGATGGTAAATAATAGTATCTCCTTTCTGAGGTTGTTATGGAAATTAAATGAGGTATATTCTCAATACACATTAGCAATCACTACTAGGAATCAAGAGGCTTCCCAGATGGCATTAGTGGTAAAGGACTTGCCTACCAATGCAGGAGACATAAGAGACACAGGTTTGATCCCTGGGTCAGGAAGATCCGTGGGAGGAGAGGGTGAGGGAACAGCAACCCACTCCAGTATTCATGCCTGGAGAATCCCATGGACAGAGCCCTGGCAGGCTACAATCTATAGGGTCACAGAAGTCAGACACGACCGAAGCAACTTGGCACATATGTACACCCACAGCAGGTAGCATTAAGCCTGACCCACTGCTTTTCAATTCCAGGACCCAGTTGGTGTCCCCTTAGCTGCAAACAAACCCTTAAATTTGGCACCTGCAAACCCAACAAGAATGAGGAACTCTATATATAATTTTGGTGGAGTCGACCCAACCAGAAACCCTCAATTCTCAGCCAGACCAGTTCTTTCTCTGAATGAGATGCTTTACTTTCATTATATTCACAATAACCCTGAGGGTGGGTCCTATGATTATTCCCATTTTGCAGAGAAAGAAACTGAGGCAGAGATTAAGTGACATGGCCAAGGTCTTAGAAGATAGAAAGAGGCATAGACCAAGTTGTGGTCTCAATCAATCTGAGTCCAAAGCATTTGTTATAATTGCTGCCTCCCTGGGGCATCAGCTAAGTGGTGGGATGGAGTGTGGGACATTTCAGAGGGCCAGTCTCAGAGAGGGTTTTTCATGGTATGCTTTTCTAGGAGGCAGCATTTGTTATGGTAGTCAGGCCAAGTGTGGCTTCTTCCTTCTAAGTGCAAGATGGGTGAACAGGGATGTCTTCTTTCCCTAGTAAGACACTAGATTTCCTCCTTCCAGGAGCCCTTACTCTGAGTACCCACCCTTTGCCACCTGCTCCCCTCCCATGTGTTATGTACTGTCTCTTCTGTTAGAGCATAAATTCCCCAGGAAGTAGAAGAGGGGACAGTATCTGCTTTGTCACCCCCCACTACAGGGTCCTGCCCAGGGCCTGGCATCATCATAAATATTGCTGTTAGAGACTGAAGGTTTGTGTCCTCCTCTGTATTCATATACTGAAGCCCTACCCCCAACCCTGAGGTGATAATATTTGCACATGGGGCCCTTAGAAGGTAATTAGGTTTAAATAAGTTCATGCAGTCCCCATGATGTGATCGGTGCCCTTATAAGAAGAGGAAGAAAGTTGGAGCTCTTTCTTTCCCTCCCTTTCTTCCTCTCATGTGAGGACACAGCAAGAAGGTGGCTGTCTACAAGCAAGGATACGAGCCCTCACCAGGAACTGAGTCTGTGAGCACTTTGATCATGGACTTCCAGCCTTCAGAAGTGTGAGAAATAATGGTTGGTTAAGCCACCCAGCCTGTGTATTTTGTTATAACCACTGGAACTAAGATAATCGCTGAATATATTTGGGGGCTGAATATTGTCCCTTATCCTTCATCAATGAACATTTTTTTCCCCCATGCTGCGTGGCTTGCAAGATCTTAGTTCCCCAACCAGGAATCAAACCGAAGCCGCCCCACCCCGACTCCTGCCCCGGCAGTGAAATCACCAGGCCCTAACCACTGGACCACCAGGGAATTCCCAATAAACATTTATTGAACATCTCCTAGGTTCCCGTTCATTCAACAGATGCCTATTAAACTGTTATCACATGTTCATTCAACAACATTTATTGAGGGTATGCTGTGTGCTGGGCTAGCAAACTCATCCAGGTTTCCAAGGGGATCGCTCAGTCTAGGGTGGGCTCCTTACCCAGTACCCAGAGGGGACATGGCTCACTCATTCACACACATGTACCTGCCCACTTAGTACATGGCTCTTTGGTTAACACATGATGAGTTTCAGTCCAGCAGAAACTCAGCTGTATAAATATGGTTCTTCTCTTTCCAGAGCCTTTAATCTATTCAAGGGACTGGAATTGAATAATACAAGACAACATGTGAGCCTGAATGTTTCAGATGTAGGAGAGGTAATAGGAACCAGGATAGATGAATGGTACCTATCAAACCCCAAACTCTAGCCCTAAACCTCAGCCAAGTCATCAACTCTCTCCTAATTTCCCTCTCTGGGAAACCATGATCCTCATGCCTGCTATGGGGCTATATGAGGCTCTACTAAGAGGGAACACAAAGGGCTGGAAGGGAGAAACAGCGCAGCAAATAGTAGCTGCGCTATTATTATTAATGAAGCCTGCAGCCCACTGTGAGTGGGGCCCAGGCACAAGGATGGAGCTGTGGCAAGAAGTGAGATCAGGGTGACTTATTAACCTTCAGCAGTCAGCCTGGAGAGCTCTCTCCCCGTTGGTGCTGGCTTGCCATGGCTGCAAGGCTGGGACTAACTATGGGTGGGGTGTTTATTCTGGGAATCAGCCCTGACTGTTCCTCACTTTCAGCTCCAGAGAGAAAGAAGGGCTTTGAGTCAGAACTGAGGGCCCTGCTGGGCCCAGCATGTATGACCCAGCCCACCTGCCAGCAGGGCCCCTGACTGAGAACACCCGGGAGGCACAGCCCCCAGGACCAGCAGGGTCTTTTGGGTTTGACACACACTCTCCCACTGGAGACACACCTGACCCCTAGAGGGCCTGAAGCACTCAGCTTCTGGAGTTTTGGAGGCTGAGCTCTAGACGTCAGCCTGGAGTGAGGTTCCTGGGCAGGGAGAGACAGACACTGGAGGTGGGGGTGTCCATGCTGGCTTTTCCGCCCCTATAAGTGCCCCCAGCTCCTTCATCAGGGCTCTATGGACATTCACCTGTTCAGTCACACAAACCTGACACATCAGGGCTCATCCACCACCAAGGGTGATTTGGGGCTTCCCTGGTAGCTTAGTTGGTAAAGAATCTGCCTGCGCTGCAGGAGACTCCAGGTTCAATACCTGGGTCAGGAAGATCCCCTGGAGAAGGAAATGGCAACCCGCTCCAGTATGCTTGCCTGGAAAATCCTAGGGACAGAAGAATCTTGCAGGTTACAGTCCATGGGGTCGCAAGAGTCAGACACGACTTGGCGACTAAACCACCACCATACTGCACTGAATGTTCTGCCTTCACCATCTTGGGATTATTAATAATTTTGAACAGACCCAGTGCATTTTCATTTTTGCACTGGATCGGGTCCATTGTGCAGCCTGTCCTGCCCCCCTGCTTTGTTTTTTCCCCCAGTCTTCCCCAAGTGAAGGAGGTTTTCAGATCCACTCCTCAGCCACGCCCAGCCAGCCTGGAGTGCCTTAAGTAATAAGCCCATTTCTTGAAAGGGGCGGGGGTGAGCACCTGCCACTTCAGCCTAACGGTACCAACCTTTCCGGAAAAAAAGCCTAAGGAGTGCGGCTGTGTGGTGGTGGATAAATCACTCAACTTTCTGATCTTCTGATTATTGAGACAGTGTTTTATTTAGCTGAGTTGGACTACTGGGAGGATTAAAGAGGTAGTTCATATAACACACAGTGCTTGGTGGAGTAAGCGTTCAACCCATTAGAACTATTATCAATACCGTTTTTAAAAAGGAGGATTCTTACAGGCGCTAACTTGGAGAGAGGGAGGGAGGGAGGGTAGGGTCAGCCCCATCCCTACGGACCTGCCCCGGGAAGGAGGAGCCGCCCCTCCCCCGACCCCGCCCCGCTGTCTTCCGAGGGAGGAGACCCCACCATGGTAGGGACGAGGGGGCGGAGGAGCGGGAGCGACACATTTTTGAGTCGTGACCAAGTGGAAACTCCCTCCCAGAGGCGGAAGCCGGGGGCGCCCCAATGGGGCCGGAGCCTCCGCCGAGGCGGGATCCGCGGCCTGGGGGCGGGGCGGGGCGCCGCGGGGTGGGGATAGGGGACCCGGGACCCGCCCCCTCGCCTCATGAATATAAACGAGCCGGTGGAGGAGAGCGGAAGTGCGAGGCAGCCCTGCCCCTGCTGGCCCCGCCTTCGCCGCGGGCCCGCGGCCGGAGGGGCGTGGCCTTGCCGCAGACGCCCCGCCCCTCCCGCCCTGCGCGCGGGGCCTGCTTCCGGCCGGCGCGCCCCGGACGTGACCTCGCGGGGGCGCGCGCTGGAGCCGCCCTGGGGGAGGTACCCGCGCCCCTAGCGCAGGTAGGGTCGCCTTTTGTCTCCGGCGCCGGCCCCCGGGGCCTGGGTTTCCACCACCCGCCCGGCCCGAGGCCCCAGTGCTCGCTGCTCCTCTAGCTCAGACCCGGCCTGGCGGCCCCCAGGGCGCGATCTGGTCCCTGAGTCAGGCTCGCAGTCGCGCCCGCAACCCGGGAGGCGCGACAGGAACCCATTCACTCCAGCGCGGGCTCCCCGGGTACAGAAGGCTGCAAAAGCCCTGCACCTCACGGGGCTTGTGCTCCAGAGCGAGAGAGGCCGGCGGGTGCATCAGTAGAACGTCCAGTATGTCGGATGAGTGTCAGGGTGAGAACAAAGCACGGGATGGGCACCACCCAGGCCGCTGGGGGGGCCCTGGAGAAGGTGACTTTTGAGCGAAGACCCGGAGGAAGCGAGGAAACAGGCCGGTGCCTGGGGGTGTCGGGGGCAGCCGGCCATTGAGGCTGGTGTGGCTGGAATGGAGACAGGCAGAAGGAAAGGATGAAATCATGATAATAATGGCTCAGTGTTGAGCAGGTGTCCTGCAAAGTGTTAGGTGCTCTATGTATATTATTTTTTTTAAGCCTCAGGACAGCCCGGCCCTGGGCGCTAGCATTATCTGAGAGGAAATCAGTCTCAGGCAGGCTAAATAACTTGCCCAAGGTCACACAGCATTGGAGCCCAAGGAGACTGGCGTCATTGCCCGATACACCCAGGAGACCCAGAATAGGGTGACCTTGACCCAGTCAGATTCTTGTGCTGTACCTCAGTTTCCTCCCAAAGTGCTGGAGGGAGAGGGTGTGACTGACTCCCCAAAGGGAAGGACGGGCAGGCAGGGCCCTTTAGCTAACAATCTTCCCCAAAGCCAGTCTGCTGTAATTCATACCCAGCCCTGAAATCCAGCCTGAAATCTACACAGGAGGAGGATGTAGCAGGAGTCTTCGAGGATGTCCGCCTACCCAGGAGAGGCTTTTATTGCCTGGGAGGCATTTGTCATCCCTCCAGGCTCTGGAGCAGGTACAGTGGGCTTGGGAAGGGAGGACAGAAGGCCCAGAGGCTGGAAGAGGCTGCTTGGAGGCAGGGGGAGGCAGGGGAGAGCCCTGTGAGCCTCAGTGCTCCAGAGCAGTAACAAAGGCGGAGTCAACCAGACAGGCAGGCTCTGTGTGCGTGCAACCAGCAAGTGCAGAACAAGCAGAATCCCCCAAACATCCCTGCGAGCCTGGAGAGGTTAACACACACACACACACACACACACAACGAAACCCACCCGTGTCTGCACCTGCAGCACATTCTTTGGCCACTGCTCAGACCATAGGGCGGAGAAGGCAATGGCATCCCACTCCAGTACTCTTGCTTGGAAAATCCCATGGACGGAGGAGCCTAGAAGGCCGCAGTCCATGGGGTTGCTGAAGGTCGGACACGTCTGAGCGACTTAGCTTTCACTTTTCACTTTCATGCATTGGAGAAGGAAATGGCAACCCACTCCAGTGTTCTTGCCTGGAGAATCCCAGGGATGGCGGAGCCTGGTGGGCTGCCGTCTGTGGGGTCGCACAAAGTCAGACACGACTTAAGCGACTTAGCAGCAGCAGCAGCAGCAGACCAGAGGGAAAGGGCCTCAGTGCTTCCTCTCTGGGCTTGGCTGGCCACGCTGACTGCTCTCTGCTGTGGGAAGGGGCAATCTCCTGTGAAGATTTGCTTATGCCTCTGATCCTGAGTTTCTAACAGGGCAAAGGGGGTGAGTCTTCAGCTTTGCCCCTCCTCTAGCCTGGCACAGACTCCAGCCTCGGCCTCTGGGCCATGGTGTGAAATGTGGCACTGGGAGGATTCGGCATGTGCCCCATTCCTCTGTGTTGGAGCACAGTCCTGGTGGTGCAGGACCACAGTGGAACTTACCATCAGGCCCATTTGGTAGATGCTCAGAGAGGTTAAGTGGTTGGCCTGAGCGTGCACAGCTGTCAAGGAGCAGAGGGGACTTCCTTAGTGGTCTAGTGGCCAAGACTCCTGGCTCCCAGTCCAGGGCCCCAGGTTTGATCCTGGTCAGGGAACTAGATGCCACATGCTGCAACTAAGAGTTGAAATACCACAACCAAAGATCTCGCATGCTGCAACAAAGATTGAAGGTCCCGTGTACCCCAACTAAGACCCAATGTAGCCAAATAATTTTGTTTTTTTAAAGGACCAGAGGTGGGATCCTAGTCCAAATCATTTGACTCCAGAGCCCTGCCCCTCAGGGAGCTGATTCACCCTGTAGAGGAGATATATTTCGTGTTTGTCCTGGAGACACCCTCCCACCCCCGCCGCCTGCCCCACCCACACACACATATACTCTGTGGAGTTGTAGGGATGGCAGAGGGGAAAATGACCAAAGGGGATGGAGACACTTGCTGCTCTTCTTTCTTCTCAGCCACACAGTCAGATAGGTCAGTCCCTTCTCAGGGTGGGAGTGCTGCAGGTGGGGCCAGAGGCACCCTGGGGGCACCCGCCAGGCAGAGGGCTTCCCCAGGAGAATGACTCATCCTACCTGGGCTCCTGGAACCTTCCGTACACCCTGGCCTTGAACTGAGGGGGCGGCTGGAGCTCTGGCCGCTGACCAGGTAGGCTGAGAGTGTGGGAGTGTCCGGGTGGAGGGGGAGAGGTCTGAGGTGTCACATTTGAGTCCTGCAAGTCACAGGGATGAACCTGGAGAGAATGCCCGAACGAGCTGAGAGCTGGTCCCCTCAGATCAGTCTCTGTGTTGTCTGTCGCCTACTGAGCTGGAGAGCTTCTGAGCCTTACAGCCCCAGTGGTTCTCAAACTGAGAGACTTACTGAGGGCGGGGCCCAGGGATACACATTTCTAACAAGCTCCCAAGCAGTTAAGATGCATGTGGTCCTCTGAAACCTGGAAAACCACTGTCCTGGACCTCCCAGCCAGGCAGCCGTGAGAAACCCCTTCTGGAGCCTTCTAGCAGATCCAGAGCCTGCTGTGTGTGTTAATGTTTTCCACGACTGGATTTAAGTGCATTCCACTCTCCGTTGGGGGTGCTGTCATCAGCTGAGCTTCTTCCCTGTTTAAAATAAATGATGGCGTCTCAAGTGATAGCTCTGCTTTGATCCATCCCCGGCCGTTTCCCCCAAAGAGCAGGCTGCCCCATCACCCGATGACCGCTGAGCCGCTTACCGCCGGGCTGTCCTGAGCCTTCCCCCTGGGCAGACCTCCTCCCAGCTGTCCTTCCCTAAGCCCTCCGGGGTCTGCACTGCCTGCCTGCCTGTGGGCCCCTAAAACTGGGTATTCCCTAGGATCCCCTCCTTGGTCCTTTTCTGTCTGATGCCTTTCCTCAGGTAAAGAGGCAAAAGTGAGGGGGAGGGATTTCCCTGGCTGTTCAGTGGCTAAAACTCTGTGCTCCCAGTTAAAGGGGTCTGGGTTCAGTCCCTGGTTGGGGAACTAGGTCCCATGTGCTGTGACTAAAGGAGCCTATATGCCCTAAGGAAGATTTCTCTTGCTGCAACTAAGACCCAGCGCAGCCAAATAAATAAATGGATTTTTCTTAAAGTGAGAGAGGAACCCCATCTCTATTCAGGAGAGTCCCCCCAATACTACCCAGCTTCTGAGGTATATCAGCCCGACGTTTTCAGGGGCGAGCTTGATATCTCCCCTCGGCTAACCCCATGGAGCTCTTCGATACAGGCTCTGACTTGAGGGGAGTCTGGCCACACCTGTCACTCTGAGGGGGGTCCACCCACCGTGGATTCCTCGATCCTCCTTCCAAGCTGTACCCCTGACAGGAAAGAGTGCCCATCCCAGTAGCCAGGCTTCCTGCTGGAAACTTCTGACTTATTTCTGCTTTCCCTGTTAAAAGTCATAGGGCCCTCTCACCTTCCAGACCCCTGAGTGCACACACACCTCCACCCACCACACGGGTGTCTGTCCTGGTGTCCCAGGCTAGGGGTCTCTTTGTATTAATACTTTTTCTTTTATTCCCGCCCCCTACCCCCCATCACACATCTCTTAAGTCCCTTCATCTGGCCACTGCAGTTAGGGGCCTTTGAACTCCCCAGTGGCCCCCTCACTTTCTGAGAGCTTGACTCAGCCCAGGGGTGTCAGCTGAACTGGACTACTTGGAGGCTGCCTGGCTTTTCCCCATCTGTGTCAGGGGCCACGTGGCACTGAGTCAGTGCCCCTGCCTGGAGTCGGGGTCTTCGTTCAGATCCTGGCTTTGCCCTTCCTGGCCTTTAGCCTGGACAGATTTCTTGAGCCCCCCAAATCCCCATTTCCTTGTCTATAATGGCAAAGCAGGTATTAATAACAACAGTCTTATCTCACAAAGCACTTGTGAGGGTTGATGATATGTGACCTGGTGTCTAGAATTCCTTGGCACATTTAATTTAATTTAAACACTGCTTGGTGCATTTAATCCTCAAAACCATGCTGTCAGAGACTTCGTTGCTAGTCCAGTGGTTAACAGTCTGCCTGCCAATGCAGGAGACTCAGGTTTAATCCTTGGTCTGGGAAGATCCCACGTGCTGCAGGGCAACTAAGCCCATGCACCACAACTGCTGAGCCCGAGTGCACCTGGAACCTGTGCTCCGCAATGAGAGAAGCCGCCGCAGTGAGACACCCACACGCGGCAGCTGGAGAGTAGCCAAGCCTGTGCTGCAGCAAAGCCCCATGCAACCAAAAATAAAAAAATAAATCTTAAAAAAAAATGCTGTCAGGTAGAAAGTCACTGTCAGGCCCAATTTGTAGATGGCGAGGGAGGCTCAAAGAAGCCAGGAAGTTGGGCACGCAGCTGTAAAGCAGCAGAGGTGGGCTTCAGTGGAAACCAGTTCACCCCAGAGCCTTAGCTTCTAACCGCCAATCCTGACTCTGGGTTCTCTTTCTTCATCTTCTGTTCATTCATTCACCCATTCGGCAGTTATTTATGGTGTGCCTACTATCCAGGGCCGTGGCGTGAAGGAACAGGTGAAACCCCACTCTGTGCAGAGAGGAAGGCCTCAGTTCCTGCAGGAACTCCTGGAGGCAATTGCCCAGGCTCCTCTTGCACACTCGCTTCCTTGGAGGCACAGACCAGGATGCCTGTCTCTCCTCTCCACTGCTCCTCATACCTGAAGGTCTGCAGGCGCTGGACTGGATTAGGGTTTGACCCTTGTGAAGGAGGAGGAGGATCACAGCAGGACCTGTTGTAGGGCTTGGAAACACTGGAATCCTCAGGGAGTGGGACAGTGCAGTCACGAATGGGGATGCAGCTCGGTACCCCATTGGGGTACCACTTCACCCAGCAGATGGCGGTCACAAAAAAGGAGGGGCAACAGCAAGTGGTGAGGAAGAGAGGGAGGAATTGGAATGTTCTCCCACTGCTAGTGGGCACGTTGGGCGTATCAGGTGGTTCGGCCACTGGCAGTTCCTCAGGATAGAGTCACATTTGACCTGGCGACTTCACTCCCAGGTGTGCCCCCAAGAGAAAACACATGTCCACGAAAAACCTGTACACAGATGTTCACAGCAGCGTTATTCACAACAGTCAAAAGGTAGAAACAGACCGAAGGTCCATCAGTGGATGAATGGATAAACCAACTGGAATATTACTCAGCCAGGAAAAAGACTGAAGTACTGACACAGGCTACCATGTGGATGAATGATATCACTTCTTTCAGCAAAAGAAGCCAGACACAAAAGACCACATACTGTATGATTCCTTTGCTCTGAAATGTTCAGAATAGGCCAATCCATAGATAGTTAATAGGTGAGTGGTTGCCAGAGGCTTGGGGCAGGGGCTAGGGTGGCATGGGTAAGTGGTAAGCAGGGCAGGGTTTCTTTGAGGGTGATGAAAATATTCTAAAATGGATTGTGGTGAGGGTTGTACCACATTGAAATACTGAAGAATCACTGAATTGTATACATTAAAATGGTAAGTTATATACTATGTGACTTATATTGCAATAAAGCTTTTATTAAAAAAAAAAAATACTAGCCAGGAGCCTTCGCTGGGGGGACAGTGGTTAACACTGCGTTTCCAGTGCCGGGGACTCAAGTTTGCTCCCTGGTTGGGAAACTAAGATCCCACATGCCACACAACATGGTCAAAAAGAAATCAGAAAAATTAGCCAGACTTCCCTGCATCAATGCTGACAGAAGGCACGAACACAAGAACTCAAAAACTTTCTGAGGAATCGAGAGACATTCTTTGGGGTTGCTTTGCTGTAGTTCTCGGGACACAGAGAAGTGACTGTAGATAAGGTTTCCGTTCATCCTTCAGACCTCAGCTTACACGTGACTCCCGAGAGAGACCCTCCCTTTGTTACTTGTCCTCTGTCTCAGCCTCTTCTTTCTTTCTTTAAGAGTTCTTCCTGCACTTGGAATTGTTGTCTGTCTGTGGAGCTGATTCTGACTCTTGCTGGGTCTGGTTCCGGCCAGTCAGGGGCTTGCTTCTTGCTTGCCCCATAGTAGGTGCTCAGTAAATTCCTGCAGCGTGCATGAACAGCAAGTACTGATAACAGCCGGGGCGCCGGGCTGGGGTCCACACTCCCTGCAGGGGAGAGAGCCAGCAGGGCGGGTCGGGGTGCCTCCCAGCCCCAGTGGCTTGCTTTTTCTCTGTTCCAGTTCCAGGAGAATGTCTCTGGAAAGGAAGCCCAAAGCCCGGTTTGGCTGGGAAGAGGCAGGCAGGGAGGGGAGCAGGGGCCGGGCAGGCCTGGGGAGGAAGTCTGCAGCCCTAGGCTGCCGAGGGCGTGGCGTCTGTGTTCGCACCTTTGGAATGTGGCTGATTCACTCTGGGGGGAGGCAGGCAGCCACTGCTGCCGCCGGCCGCCGCCACCGACTCGGATCCGACATCTGGAGGCTGGATTCCAGGAGGAGAGATGGAGTCTTGCAGGCAGATGTCAGCTTTGAAGGTCAAAGTGAGCAAGGGAGCCAAGGAGGAAGAGGCTGCCAGGGTCCCACGCTTCCCCACCCAGGATTCTGGGAGAGAGGTGAGGCCCCGTCCCCAGCCTTGTCCCAGCCCTTCAGCCACCAGAGCCCCTAAGGGGGCAGGACAGCCTGGGGCCCTCCTTCAAAGACCAGTTGCTTAAGAGCTGATGTAACTGCAAAGGCTGAGGGCCTAGCTCGTCCCTGCTGTCAGTGGCCTTGGGACACGGGCTTGCATCTCCTGGCCCAGTGTCTGGTGTGGCTTCACTCAGGCCGTCACTCCCCAAGGCCTGCGAACTCCCAGCTTGCCTCTCCCTGGGGCTCCAGCGAGACCCTCGGCTTGCCCCTCGTTGGCTCAGCTGGGCCCAGCTCATGTTGGACATTTGGATGGGACAGGTCCGGGTCAGGAGCTCACTCCAGTGCATGGCTGACACCCCGAGAGCCACACAAAGAAGGTGGGATTTGGGGGTGGTCCCCCAAAGCAGCCAGTGCCAGAGGATGGGCAGCAGCCACTCTGTGAGCTGCCTCCACAGGACTGGCATCTGGCACTTCTGCCAGGCAATGCACTCGGCCTTATGACCCTCACCTACTGGGGTGTCCCACTGGCTAGATTCCCTAAGCTCTCAAAAGCTCATTTTCTTCATCTATGAAATCTCATGGGATTCTTTTTGGGATTGACTGAGACCATGCCTGCAGATCCTCTGGCACCTGTCTGGCCCGGAGAAGACACAGAGCTAAGTGACCTTGGTGCGTTTCTCTGTCCTGAATCTAGGTGCTCTGTGATCTGCCCTGTGGGCTGAAAGAATGGTGTGTGCATGTGTGTGTGTATGTGGGAGTGAGCATGCAGGCTCCTTTCTGTTCTCCAAGGAATTTTGTACTGTCTGGCTTCTCCCTGGGTTAGGGACTACAGCGGGCAGAGGGTGGAGGCAGGAGGGACAGGAAAGGGCTGGGGGGAAAGTGGGTGGGCATCACCTGCAGGCCTGCAGGCTCAGGCCTGCCCCTGGGAGTCTCTTCCGTGTGCCCTCAGCTCCACCAGGGCTGGAGGAGGGGCCCAGGATCACTCCTGGGAATGACGGTCTGTCCCTCCCTGTGCAGCATAAGCCTGCCTGGTCATTTGACCGGGGTGGGGTGGGGTGTGTGTGTGTGTGTGTGTGTGTGTGTGTGTGAAGGGAGGGACCCAGGCTCACCCGTCTCCTATCCTGTCTCTCCTGGAACCCGGGGACCTGGGGGAGGGGGTGGCTCAGAAGGGGAACCCAGGCCCGGGGCTCCTCAGAAGAGGAAACCCGGTGCCCAGAGTGGTCGGAACCTCTTGGAGGCTTCAAGAGAAACCTGGAGGTTCTGGGAGGGTGGAGGGCCGGCCTCCTGTAAGCTTTTTGCAGCTATTTGTGAAGTGCAGCCCCTCCCAGAATCTGCTGGGGCACAGGACGTGCTCCACGGAGTGTGCCCCCACCCCACCCCACCCTGGGTTCAGCACCCTCCACTTCTGCCAGCCCTGCCTCCCAGCATCCCTCTGGGACGCAACACATCTGGGCGTCTGCTCATCCCCACCAAACCACCCACATCCTCCGACTTAAGGACTTGAGTCCAAATGCTACCTCTTCAGATCCCTGCCAGCCTCCTGCACTCACGGTTATTCTCCTCTGGACATGGTGGGCTTGGTACTCCTGTGTGGAGCTTATCACCACATCAGCCCCCTCGGCGATGAGGGGCTCCTGCATCCATCCCTTGTCCACATCCTACGTGCCCTGAGCCTGACTCTAGGACGGGCATCCCAGACTGCTGGGACCACGCTGCCTGGCTCTCTTCTCTAAGATTTTTCAACATGTTCATCTGTCTCTTTCATTAGACGACAGACTCTCTGAAGTTGAAGGACATAGTAACGAAAGCTACGTTTTCTGAGCTCTTACTAAGTGCTTTTTAAAAACTGAGGTATAATTCACATACCTTAAAAGTCACCCCTTTAAGATGGACAATCCAGGACTTCCCTGGTGGCACAGTGGATAAAGAATCCACCTGCTAATGCAGGGGACACAGATTCGATCCCTGGTCCAGGAAGATTCCACATGCCATGGAGCAACTGGGCCGCAACTACTGAAGCCCTCGTTCCCTAAGAGCCAGCAAGTTGCAGCTACTGAACCTGTGTGTACCTAGAGCCTGTGCTCCGCAATAAGAGAAGCCACTGTGATGAGAAGCCCGCACGCTGCAATTAGAGAGTAGCCCACCCCCTGCAACTACAGAAAAGCCTGCACAGCAACAAAACCCAGCACAGCTGAAATAAATAAATAAAGCAGTTTGTACACATAAAAAATAAAATTTACAATCCAGTGGATTTTAATGTATTCACAGAGTTGTGCATCCGTCTCCAGCATCTAATTCCAGAACATTTTTATCATCCCCCCAAAGGAAGCCCAGCAGATTCATCAACTGTAAGATGTGTACCATTCGTGTGGGGATTGATCATGGGGGAGGCTTTGCACATGTTGGGGCAGGGAGTAAGTGGAAAGTCTCTGAATCTTTGCTCAATACTGCTGTGAACTTAAAACTAGTTTTTTGGTTTGTTTTTTTTTTATTGATTTTGGGAATTTTCTGGTGGTCCGGTGATTGGGGCTCTGTGCTTTCACTGCACAGAGCCTGGGGTCGGTCTCTGGTTTGGGAACTAAAATCCTGCTAGCTGCATGGCACAACCCGCCCCTACATTGATTTAAAACAAAACAGAACCCTGAATGCATTAGCAGTCACTCCCCATTCCTCTCCTTCCCCACCCCCAACCACTGGCAATCATTAGTCTGCTTTCTGACTCTACAGATTTGCCTGTTTTGGACATTTCATATAAGCAGAGTCCTATAATATGTGGTCCTTTGTATCTAGCTTCTTTCACTGAGCACCGTGTTTTCAAGGTTCATCCACCTCATTCCCTTTTTATGGGTGAATAATATTCCACTGTCTGAATGGATCAGCATCGGTTTATCCATCTGTCCATCAGAGGACATTCAGGTTGTTTCCACTTTTCGTGAATAATGCTGCTAGGAACATGCATGTACACATTTTTGTAAAGATGAGGTTTTTCCAGTCTAAGTGTTTTTTTGACAAACACCTCATTTAATCCTCAAAGCAGCCCTCTGTTTCAGTGCTGACACGATCCCCCTCTGGCAGGTGAGGAAGCTGAGGCTCAGAGAGGTGAGCCAAGGTCACGTCACGGCTGGAAGCCATGGAGCCAGGACCCTCCTGCCTCCTGGTCAACAGACCCCGGTGTTTCTGCCTGTATTTAGCAGAGCTTTGCCCACTGTTACTGCACAGTAGATGTTGCTGACTCTTCAAACAAGGACCATGCACACCTGAAGTCCCAGAAGTCCTCTGTGATCTGTCAAGGTGAGTGGGTCACCTGCTCAGTGGTGATCCAGCGGCTCCAAGGGATGTGCGTTAGGGGGTTACAAGAGGTCCCTGTGGCCATAGCATCATCATCCATGGATCCAGGCTGGACCAGACCCGGCCCTGCTCCCTCCAGATGCCATTTGCACCACCTCGGGGAGTACAAGCCCCAAACATTGCTGCCCTTTTCATTCACCTGCAGCCTCTTTCCTGGGGTTCCCGGGCTGCCTTACATCTCTTGCTTTCTTGGATTTGGCATGCAGCCCTGGGTCACCTTCTGGTGGGCTTTGTTCCTTTCTCCTTCCCAGGAGCGTGGCATGGTGGGTAACTGCTGTCAGATATCCCAGGTTTGAGTCAGCTTTGCCACTCTGGCTGTGTGGCTTCGGGCACGTTCCTGAGCTTCTCTGAGCTTCCATCTGCTCATCTGTGATGGGGGTCACAATAATAGACCCGCCGAAACTCTGTGGGACTGACTAAGGGCAGGGAGATGAGCAGCTCGCGCTGTCCCCAGCACCTCGCACAGGCCTGGGAAGAACTCGAGGTCGGTCCTCAGGGCAGAGGCAGGCTGGCAGTGGGCCGGGGAGGGGGCAGGGAGCTTCATGTGTCTCCCATGACTCAGTCCTGTTCGAGGAGTGGGGAGTCAAGGCCAGGCCTCTGAGGTCGGGCGCCTGGGGACCTCCTGTCCTCCTCCTCCCTACTCTGCCCTCGGCCTGCTCCCCACCCAGCGCTTCCGGCAGTGCCGGGCAGGGCCTCACGCATTCTCCACTGGCCGCCTGGGCACGCCCTCCAGCCTTCCCCAGATCCGCAGCCCGGATCTGCAGCCCCGTGGCCCAAGGGCTCGGACGCTGGCCCACCGTGGACCACCTTGAGTGGGTGCCACAGCCCACAGCCTAAGGCAGAGGGGCGGTGATGAAGAGAGGGGATGGGGGCGGAGGGAGGGTCTTTTCTGGCCGCTGGAGCGGAGCTGCAGATCCTGCCAGGGAAACCCTCTCTCCTCTCTGCTGCCAAGCCTTTCCCAGCCCTGCCCCTCTCCCCTCTGCTTCTCAAATTTCAGCTTCTGCATTACTGGCATCACAGCCTGCCGCTGTGGTCACTGCACCAGACAGACGTTAACCCCCAGTGTGCTGGTGGGAGCAGTGCGGCTGCACGTGGGCGCATGGTCTGGAGAGGCCGAGGGAGGAGACCGCCACCGGGAAACCTTCCTTCACTCCAGCCAGCTTCCCCTCCAGGGAGCTTGCTCGCCCTCTTTCTCCCTGTCCGCCCAGACTTGAAGCCAAAGCCCTCCCTGACCCTTTGAGTTGCTCCTTCCCTTGGCTGTCTGGCCCTGACTCTCATCCACAGCACGTGGGTTCTATATCACCGTGAACCTGGCCTTGTTTCAGCAGATGGGGTTCTCGCCCTACACATCCTTCAGCTGCCCTCTTGCACCTGGCCTTACCTGGGCAGGGCTGGACCCCTGGGACCAGGTGAGTGAGTTCTCAGCCTGATGGCTATTCTGGGGACGATCACAGCCAGGTCGCTGAGAGGAGCCTGAAGGGAGCCAGGCACTGGTACAGACTGGCCAGGTGACCCTGGCAAGTCCCCGGGGAATAACAGGATTGGGGGTCCATAGTGAGGATGAAATGGGGGATGCAGGTAAAGCCGCCAGAGCAGCAGGTGTCAGGCACACGTGCGGCCCAGACTTCTCGTGCCCATATACACAGGGGCCTCCTGGCAGGCTGAGCCCCCCTCCCCAGGGAGAGCTCCTCCCGTTTCCCATCAGCTTCCCCTCGAAGCCCACCCAGGTCTGCTTTCTCATCAGAGCAGGCATCCGTCCCTCCCCTGGCCCGTCCTGTCCCATCCTCAGATGGGGCTGGACGTCCTGCCTTCTCTCCCCATCCCTGTCTCCTTCAGAGGAAAGCCTGCAGCCCAGAGGGAGACTGGACAGCCTCTTGAGCTCAGCAGCACCCCTCTAGCCCTCCTCCCTGATTCTCCTGCTTCCTGCTTTCCTTTTGAACCCCAAATGCTCCTTCCCGGTTTCCTGTGGCGCCTCTGCTGACCCTTTGTCCCCTCCGGCCACAGTTCCCTTGGTGCCTTGACCGACTTAGCCTCCTTTATATTGACTGGAGGCCCAGAGGCCCCGTCCTCCCCTCCGCCTGCACCCCTGGTCCCCTTTACTGCTGGGCTGAGACCCAGGCTCCTGGTGGGATTGTTGTAACTGCCCTGGCGGCTTACAACCAACTGAGGAAGTGGTCAGCCAACCATTGCTGTCTAAAATGGAAAGTCCAGCCAGGATGGCCATTCACTGAGTTTTTATAATGGGGATGCACCCAATCGAAGCAGACAACCTGGCTCCTCCTAGTCGACATGTTGCAAAGCAGCAGAGGAACATTTCCCAGGGTTGGGGAGTGGGGGAGCCTGGACAGGGCGAGCTGCTGGAGGAAGAGAAGAGAAGCCAGGAGGCTCCCCACCATGGGCTGCAGTGTCGGGCCTGGAAACACGGAGTGCGAGGGTGGGACCAGAGAGAGGGGACAGGGGACATGTCACAGGTGGGCTCCAGCCCCCTTGTCAAGGGCTCACTTGTGAGCAAAGTGAATCAGATCAGCCTGTTAGAAGGAAGCTGGCATCTGGAGATCGGGGTCTGGTGGCTGGGGGTTTGAGGCCCTGGGGGTGTGGGAAGCTGGGTGGTCAGAGCTTCCACCCTGGTATGTGTAGTTGGATTTCCCAGATGTACTCAGGGTGAGCCTGGACAAAAAACATTGTGTGTGCTGGTCGCCCCCTAGTGGTTGGGGGACCCCCGTCTTATTGGCCCAGGACTCTCCCTGTGGTTAGGGTAGGAAAGGGCATTGGCGGGTATTGCGGTTTGCTCCAAACCCCAACAGAGGCGTCTGACCCCCATTCTGCCTTCCTGGGAGCATTTAGGATCATCTCCCAGGCAAGGGCTTTATGCTTCTATGGGGTCTCATCCCTGCTCCCATAGCTGGTATCTACACCCCTCAACCCCAAGAAGGCCGGGATTCCCCGTGTGCACGTGAGCATGCTGGGGCCTGAAACATCAGCCGGAGCCCGAAAGGCCATCTTGTCCATCCACCTGCTGCTTCTCTCACGTTTGTGTAGAGGATAAAGCTTCAGATTAGGGTTGGGGCCCCCGTTTCTGCTTCAGGCTCCATCTCCAATTCTCTGTACTTCCTGAGGGAAGTTCCTTAACTTTCTCTGTACCTCCTTCATGGTCTCCCCTCTGTGGCAGCAGAATTCTTCTATGACCCCCCCAATGACTTTTGTTCTCGTGAACTCCCTACATTGGGTGTGGGTGGAACCTGTGACCCTGGCATCACTCCCGTGATTAGGTTATAAGCTGCCTAAGAGATAGGTTATCCAAGTGGGCCTGACCTAATCACTCAAAGCCATTTAAAAAAAAAAAAGATTTTCTCCAGCTGCTTGTGGAGGAGGAGATTAGAGAGATTCAAAGCCAGAGAGGGAATTGATGTGTGGGACCCTCTCTGTTCCTCAGATGGAGGGACCACAGGATAAGGGCTTGAGGATGGTCTACAGGAGCCGACAGCCCACGACGACGGGACCTCAGTCCTACAGCCGCAGGAACTGAATCCTGCTGACAACCAGTGAGTTTGGAAAACCATCCAAGGCCCTGATGAGATTGTAGCCCTGCCAATGCCTCAGTTTCACTCGGCAGAACTTTGAGCTGAGAGCCCAGCCATGCCACGTCTGGCAATGATAAATGGTACTGTTCGTGTCCAACTCTGCCACCCCGTAGACGGCAGCCCACCAGGCTCCTCCGTCCCTGGGATTCTCCAGGCGAGAACACTGGAGTGGGTTGCCATTTCCTTCTCCAATGCATGAAAGCGAAAAGTGAAAGTGAAGTTGCTCAGTCATGTCAGACTCTTCGTGGCCCCATGGACTGCAGCCTACCAGGCTCCTCCATCCATGGGATTTTCCAGGCAAGAGTACTGGAGTGGGGTACCATCGCCTTCTCCATTTCAAGCCAATACATTGATGGAAATCTTATGTGGCAACAGGGAATAAGTCCATCATCATTCCAAAGAGGAGAACAGTATTCTAGATGCAAATGTAGGATAAAAGTTTAAAACTGAGAAAAACCCATCCCCTGCTCCTCGGGCGCTCTGTAAAGTGGAAACCTGCCACAGCCTCTGTGCTGATGGTCCTCCCTCCTGCCCTCCTGGCTGCAGTTTAAATCCATGGTCTTAGGGCTCACGTCTCTTGCCTGAGCTTACAACCAGCCTCAGAGGAGGGCAAGTGTGTTCTGGAAAGGGTAGCACTGATGGCACCTTGAGGGCAGTCACATCCCACTGTGGCTGAAGAAAGATGCTCTGGAACCCTTTGCTTTAGGAGATCCCTGAGGTTTCTGGGGCTCCTGGGACTTCTGGAAACCTTAAGGGTCAACAAAGCTATTTTTTTAAAGAAATACAGCTGTTTAATTTAATAGCTTTATTATATATAATTCACCCATCTAAAGTGTAAAATTAAGTGGGTTTTTTTTTAATACAACCAGTTTTGTAACCATCACCACAATCGATTGAGAAGATTTTATCACTCCCCCCAAAGAAACTCTGTACCCTAGCACCCACCCTCCATTTCCCCCTGACTCCCCCTCATTCCCTTCAGTTCAGTTCAGTTCAGTTCAGTCGCTCAGTCGTGTCTGACTCTTTTCGACCCCATGGACTGCAGCATGCCAGGCCTCCCTGTCCATCACCAACTCCCAGAGTTAACTCAAATTCATGTTTGAGTCGGCGATGACATCCAACCATCTCATCCTCTGTCATACCCTTCTCCTCCTGCCTTCAATCTTTCCCAGCATCAGGGTCTTTTCAAATGAGTCAGTTCTTCACATCAGGTGGCCAAAGTTTTGGAGTTTCAGCTTCAACATCAGTCTTTCCTATGGATATTCAGGACTGATTTCCTTTAGGATGGACTGGTTGGATCTCCTTGCAGTCCAAGGGACTCTCAAGAGTCTTCCCCAACACCACAGTTCAAAAGCATCAATTCTTTGGCACTCAGCTTTCTTTATAGTCCAACTCTCACATCCATACATGACCACTGGAAAAACCATAGCCTTGACTATATAGACCTTTGTTGACAAAGTAATGTCTCTGCCTCATTCCCTGGCAACCACTAATCCACTTTCTACCTCTGTGGATTTGCCTATTCCGGGCACTTCATAGAAATGAAATCCTACGATATGCAGCCTTTTATGTCTGGCTTCTCTCACTGGTCGTCACGTTGTCAAAGTTCATCCACCTTGTGCCATGTATCAGTACTTCATCCCTTTACATGCTGAGCAATTCTTCACTGGGTGAATAGACCATGGCTTCTGTATCCAGTCATCAAAAGAGCCTGTTGCTCATCACTCTTCCTACCTGGAATCTGGGAGTGGGGCTGGGGGATAGGCAGCAAAGGGGAATGGGGGGAAGTGGGCTGATTGGGCTTGGGTTTGACAACATAGAGGAAGGAGGGCAGGGGTTCTGCGGTGTCCTAGGCCACACTGTGGCCCCTGGTTCTTTCCCCTAGGCTGAGTCAGTCCGGTCCCCTCTCCTGTTCTCCAAAGCATTGTCTGCCCCAGGGTCTCCAGCCCCAGAGCCCTGCTGCAGGTGGGCCGGCTGTCTGTCAGCTCTGTAATCTGCATTTCTGATCTTCTGCATTTCTAACACCAATTGTCCACTGGCAGTTATTTGATGACAGTCTTCACAGGGACTTCCCTTTTAAAGGGCAAACTGTCTGCAGGCCAGTTTTCACATCAGATCCTACCTGTGAGTGTCTTTACTATAAAGCGGGTGAGCACCATGATCAACAGAAAAGAAACTTGCAACATGCTTGCTTCCTTTCACTGTGACAAGTTTTTTTTTTTTTTGGCTGTGCCACAAAGCATATGGGGTCTTAGTTCCCCAATCAGGGATTGAGTCCGTACCCCCTGCATTGAAAGTGCAGAGTTTTAACCACTGAACTGCCAGGGAAGTCTCATTACCATGACAAGTTTGAGCAGGGGAAGGGAAAGCTGGGCCCCTCCTCTGTCCCTCCCCTGTTCTCCCTGGCCAGCTACCTCTGGCCACTGTCACCCATGGCAACCCAGTGATACCAGGAAATACCGCTTATTAATGCTATGACAAGCCAGGTGTGCCAGTGACTTCTTGTGACAGTCAGCCTGCAAGCTAGGTACTATAGGGCTTCTGTTTTACAGACCAGGAAGCTGATTCAGGTTAAGGAACTTGACTGCGGTCACCCTGATAACACCAGGAGCTGGGGTTGGGGCAGAACCTCCTAGATTCTGAGTCACACTGCATGGCCTCAAGTGCTTTCTGGAAACCCTGTGGTCCAAAGAGTGAGGAGTGTGTGTAGACAGAGATGAGGTCTGAAGACTATGGCCCCGGGATATCTCAGATGCTAAGCAGAAAAGAGCTTCAAGAAGGTCATTTAGGGACTTCCCTGGTGGTTCAATAGTTAGGATTCCTTGCTTCCATTGCAGGGGGCCCGGGTTCGATCCCTGAACAGGAACTGAAAAAAAAAAAGTCAGATACAGTGAAGACAGGAAACAGAGCTCCTTGGAGTCACCAGTGAGAGCAGTTTTCATGGAGTCCTGGCTTCGGATGGAGTGAGCAGGATGAGAAAGTGGGCATAGACAGCCACTTTAGGGAGCTTTGCAGTCAAGAGTGTAGCTGGAAGGGGATGTATGATTGTCTCATTTTTTTTTTTTCCTTTTTGGCCAAGTTATGGGGCTGATGGGATCTTAGTTCCCTGATCAGGGATTGAACCCAGCCCCATGGCAGTGAAAGCATGGAGTCTTAACCACTGGACCACCATGGACTCCGCCGTTTTTAAATGGGAATAAAAATGGTTTGTTCTCCACATGGGAATGAGCCAGTAGCAGGCAGGAGGGAAGGATGCAGGAGTGGGGGACAGTTGCTGGAGAGAATACACGTTGGAGGGGTTCTCCAGGCACCAACAGAACATGGACCCACATCTAGGTGCTGGCTGGTTAGCAGATTTCAGGTACCAGGGGGGAGGCAGAGAAGCCTTGGGAAGGGAGGGAGGAGGGACCAGGGCCATACGAGGGGATGGCCAGCTATGCAAAGGAGCCACTTGAGCATCTTGGTCCAGCATTTAAAAGTAAGATGGTGAGATTTCCTTTTCCCAGCGCTGTTCAGATCCAGGGGTGGGGGCAGGGGCAGGACAGGTGGAGGGCTGGACTCAGAAGCGAGCATGCATGCAAGATGATTAGATTGCTGGGCTGTGAAACCTAAACTGGAGAAGGAGCAAAGGGAGAAAACAAGGGGCTTGCGGTAGCCCCCTCCCCTCACCTATGGAGTCAAGCAAACTATAGCCCACTAGTCAAATCCAGACCACTGACCTTTTTAATTTTTTTTGGTTAACTTTTTAAAAAACTGTGGTAAAATGCATATAACATAAAATTTACCATTTTAAAATTTTTGTGTGTTCACCTGAATGGTAACTTTGCTGTTTTAAAGTGCACGATTCAGTCCCATTAATTACATTTATGATATTGCGCAAACACCACCACTATTTCCAAAAGTTTCCATCACCCGAAACAGAAACTCCATACCCATTATTAAGCAATAACTCCTCATCTCCCCTCCCCCTCCCCCGCCCTTGGTAACCTCTAATCTACTTTCTGTCTCAATGTGTTTGCCTATTGTAGATCATTCATAGAAGTGGAGTCATACGATGTGTGACTTTTTGTATCTGACTTAGCATCGTGTTTTCAAGGTTCAGCCAGGCTGTAGCATATATCAGAACTTCATTCCTTTTTAAGGATGAATAATATGCAGTTGTTTGAATAGATCAGTTTGTTTATCCATTGATCCATTGATGGTTTTCACCTTTTGGCTGTTGTGAATAATGCTTCTGTGAATACTGGTATATGATCATGTGTTTGAGTCCCTGGTTTCATTTTTTGGGGGATGTGTAACTAGGAGTGAAATTGATGGAGCATACTGTAACCTCTGCCAGGTTTTGTATGAACTGAGATTGTACGGTAGATGGAAAAATGACCTCCCCAAGATGTTCATGTCCTAATCTGTGGAACCTGTGAATAAGTTACCTTCTATGGCAAAAGGGACTTTGAAGATATAATTAAGTTAAGGATCTTGAGATGGGGAAATTATTCCTGATTATCTGCTTGGGCCCAAGGTCATCAATAAGGGAGTGGTGGTGGTGGTGGTGGGGGGCAGTCAGAGTTGCATAAGGAGATGTGATGACTGAAGAAGTTGGAGTGATGCATTCTGAAGAGAGAAGGGGCTGGGAGCCAAGAAAGGGTGGGCAACCGCGAGAAGCTGGAAAAGTAAGGAAATGGATTCCCCTTCCTACCCTAGAGCCTTCAGAAGGAATGCAGCCCTGCTGACACCTTGGTTTTAGCCAAATACAACCCATTTGGACGTCTGACCTCCAGAAAGTGTATGTATATGTGTGTATATATATATATATATATTTTTTTTTTTTTTTTAATTGGCTGCACCATGTAGCTTGTGGGATCTCAGTTCCCCTGACCAGGAACCGGGATTGAACTTGGGCCATGGCCATGAATGTGCAGATTCTAACCACTGGACCAGCAGGTAATTCCCTTGTGCTGTTTTAAGTCACTAAGTTTGTGGTAATTTGTTATAGTAGCAATAGGAAGCTTATACAAATATTAAAAAAATTTTTTTTTGTTGAAGTGTAGTTGATTTACAGCGTTGTATTAATTTTTGCTGTACAGCGAAGTGATTGAGTTTTTAATATATATATATATATATTCTTTTCCATTATGGTTTATCGCAGGATATTGAATACTGTGCTATACACTAGAACCTTGTTGTTTATCCGTCCTATATATAATAGTTTTCATCTGTTAATCCCGAACTCCCACTCCATTCCTCCTCCCTCTTTGGCAACCGTGAGTCTGTTCTCTCTGTCTGTCTGTGTTTCTGTTTCTTAGATATGGTCATTTGTGTCATATTTTAGATTCCACGTGCAAATAACTTTTACATTCCCTTTAAAGAAAGTTTGCTGATGCCTAATTTAGAGTAAGAAGGGGAGGGGGAAGGTCCAAGGATCAAAGTGATTTTGCGGAACAGCCTCTGAGAACTCCAGAGGGCACAGTGGCCCGAATTTAGGAGTCGGGAAGGAAGTAAGAAAGGGTCAGAGGTAGGGGGTCTACAGAGCCTCCTGGGAATGAAAAATAGCCTGGAGGAACTTCTTTGGTGGCCCAGTGGTAAAGAATTCGCCTTTCAATGCAAGGGACACAGGTTTGACCCTTGGTTAGGCAACTAAGCCGAGGTACCACAACTAGAGAAGCCCACTGGCTGCGACAAAGACCCAACACACCCAAAAAGAAAAAAACCAGCCCGGAGTTTGGGGACTTCTCATGCTACTGTCATGAAGGAGGTGACGGGAAAAGAGTTGGGTGGGTGGTGAGGGCAGTGGTATTTCAGGTGTTGGTCCAGCTGAGCCAGGGGTGTGGGTTTGTGCCAGGGGGTGTGGTTTTGTGCATTGGAGACAAGACAGGGCCCTAGAAGAGAAGGTGCCTTTGGCAGAAATGGGGAGGCCAGTTGGAGTGACAGTGTGCCCAGGGAACCAGGCTCCGGCTGGGTCAAGGGATTTCTGAAGAAGACAGAGCAAGGGGTGGACGCACTTCCCCCAGCTCTCCTTCATTCATTCACCAGGCATTGTGGACGCTGCGCAGTGTACACAGTTAAGTAGCCCTGTATCCTCTACTGTCTCCGATGTCATCCTTCCTGCTCCCGCAATGAAGCCTCCCAGGGACCCCCGATGTTACCTAACAGCTGACTTGAAGGATTGCAAAACATTCAGGCAAAACTGCCAGGCCTCTATAAGGGGCTCCGAATATCTAAAAACAACAACATTTCCTAATCATAACAGTAATCCTTGTTATTACGAGGGTTTCAATTGGGAGGCGCGATCTGGGCGGGAACCTGGAAGGCGGATGGGATTGGGAAAGGCGGTGGGCAGGAGAAAGGACATTCCAAGGCAGGCGCGGTCTTCCTGAGCCAGGGGCCAACCTCCAGGAGCCGGGGGAGGGGACGCGGGAAGCGGGGGACGGAAGCTCGCCGGCCAGGAGTCCTTTCCTCCTCAGTCCCAGGCCTTCACCCTTGGTAGAGAGCGCACCCTGCCGGGGGAGCGAGTCTCGCCCTAGCTTCGCCACGAATAGGCAGCTGCAGCCTTCCGCCTGCCCGGGCCAAGCTTCGGCGGGCCTCTCGCTGTCCAGCCTCCCAGCGGAGGGCTAAAGAGAAGCGGACAGGAGGCGACCCGCAGCAGCCACCGGACCTTCGGGCCGCGCCGGCAGCCGGCCTCCGGGTCTGCTGCTGTGCTGGCCCGCCTCCACCCTTCCCTCCCCGCCCGGGCCCCTGCTGCCTAAGGCAGCCCCAGGATCTGAGGCGCCCGGCGCTCCCCCACCCCCACCCCTTTGCCCTCCCCTCTCCGGCTCCGGGATTCCCAGGTTCCGGCGGCCAGGCCGAGCGGCCAGCGGCGGGCAGCTGGGCAGGGAAGGAGTGAGGGAGGGAGCCGTTCGGCCTCTGAAGTCGGCCCCAAGTTACATGTGGGAAGCGGTGGCTGTGACGCAAGTTTCCAGGGGGCCCTGGGCTTGGAGGGAGAGCGCCAGAGCGGCTCCTCTTGGAGCAGTTGCAACCGTAAAAAAGAAAAAAAACAAAAAAGCCCCGAGCAGCACCCAGGCCGCCTTCGGCTTCGCCGGGCCCAGCAGCGCGCTCCCGCCCCGCGAGGGTCTTCGAGGGCGCAGACCCTGTACCGGGCAGTCCCCGTCGGACCCCGGGCGCACAAGCTGGGCTCCCTAGCTGTGGCTGGCCGTTTCTTTCTTTCTTTTTTTTTTTTTTTGCTACGCTTGCCAACCTGTCAGCTGATGGACCTCATCACCCATAGTGGCGCATGTAGCTCGGCCGCAGCTCGCTCCATTCACGCCGCGCCCCCAAGGCCGCCCGCGGCCCCCGCACCCGGAGCTGGAGTGGGGGGTGGCCCGCAGACCGGGGCCACCACCCGCCCCCGGGGGCCCGCGCCCCTCTCGCCCCGGCCTCGCGCCGCCCGGGGGGCGCTGCAAATAGTCCTTTGTTTACATGCAATTCCTTACTCCGCGGAAGGAGGCCGGGGGAGTGCTGAGTTTTCACCAGCTGTTTCCCGCCTTGAAACAGACATCTGATCAGCTGCAAACACACACACACACACAGACACACACACACACACACACACATACACACGCCCGGGGAGGCAGGCCGGAGAGACCTCCTCCCGCCCCTCCCGCCCGCCTCCCTCCCCTCGCCGCCGCCGCAGCCAGCATCTGGGACCGGCCGATTCTGCACCTCCGTCCGGCGCTGCCCTTTGATTCGGATTTCCATCTTGCATTCTCCGGCGGACCGCGGGACCTGGCTCGTGCAAAGGAGGGGGGCCGATCGCTATGGAGTATTTCATGATGCCCACTCAGAAGGTGCCCTCTTTGCAACATTTCAGGAAAACAGAGAAAGAAGTGATAGGAGGGCTCTGTAGGTGTGTACTCCTCCTCCCCCTCACCCCCTTCCCACGATTGCAGCCCCCGGCCAGTCCGCCCGGGCGGGCGCGCGTGTGCGCACGCATGGCCCGCGCCGCGGACCCTCTCGCCTTTCTTATCCGCCGAGGCGGCTGCAGCCCCGCGCGCCAGGCTTGGGCCGTCTGGGGACCTTCCTCCCTCGGAACGTGGGGGCCCCGAGCGGCTCCGGTCACTTTTGTCCGCTGCAGGCGGGCGAGTCGCGACGTTTGTAAATTGCAAACAGACCCACGTGGTTCTGCAGCAGTCCCGGCCATGCTTGGTGCTGGTGGCTTCCCCCCCGCGCTTCCTCCTCCCCCCTCCCGCGGCGGCTTCCTTCCTCTCCCTCCTTCATCGCTCTCTCTGGGCCCCCCCACTCCAAGGGAGACTGGGGGGCCCGTGTCGCGCGTGGGGCCAAGGGGCCAGGGGCTACAATGCAGCCATGCCGCGGCTCCGGGCGCGGGGAGGGGGGTGCGGGGAGCCGGGTGGTTGTGAGTGTTTGCTGGGACCGGGGCTGCAGCGGGGTCGGGGGGCGTGCTGGAGAGGGGGTGAGGGAGTGGGCGGGACCCGGGAGGCCAGCGCGGCCCGCCGGGAGCGCCGCGGACCCGGGCACGTTGGCGGCCGCTTGCTAGCTCGCCGCCCGCGCCCGGGCGCTGTTTACTAGCGAGGCCTGGACGTGACTCTGCAGCCCTCTTGGAGTAGGCGGACCTCCGCGCGCAGCCTCGCGGGAGCTGTAGTTCTCCGTGCCGCGTCGGTGCGGCATTGTGGGAGTTGTAGGCGCGCCCAGGCCATGCTTTACCCGCACAAAGCTCGGCCCCCGCGGGCGGGATGGGCGAGGCAGGCCGGGTAGGGGGCTTTTTGGGGTGTGGGCACCGTAGGCCACCCCTAGTCTCGCCGGATCTCTGCCCGCCGCATGTAGGCCTGGGCTGCAAACTTTCGTGTCTCACGCCCCTCCCCCCAGTCATAAACCGAAAGCATCCAGTTGCCCAGCAGGCTGGGTGGGTGGGTGGTCCAAGATCCGTAGCCGTCCCCAGGACCTGCTCCCTAAATTTGGCCCGGGTTGCTCCGGGATCTATCCTTTGCAGAAGAGTAATGGGTTAGGGGAATCGCCCTGGACACTTGTTAAAATGCACACGCCCGCAATTCCGATCGCTAGAAGGGCCTGTGTATCAGCATACTGAACACTGCGGGACGGCGATACCGCGTGGGTTGTTTTCTGCGGGTCCAAGTTTGGGACCTGTGGCTCCTTTCCTCCCGTGCGGCTTTCGGAGAGAAATGGCTCCCCAGGGCTGGGGCCACGTGCTCTGCCGCCCCGGGCAGGCAAGGCGGGGATTGAGGGAGGAGGAGTCGCAGGCGGTGTGGCCAAGGCTGGTGGACACCGCGGGCTGCAGAAACCAGGCTAGGGGGAGGTTGCTGCACACGTATACATCGTTCCCGCCCCCTCTCCCCTCACAGGGCTCCTGCCTTAACTACTCTCAAGTTCAAGGTGGTAGGCAGTCAGCAGTCCTGAGTGTTGGCCCTTCCCCAAGGTCCGTCCACCTGGAGGACTTAGCTGTAATAAGCGAAAAGAAAAAGAAAACAATTCTGGAGCTTGTAATACGTTGTAGGGTGTCGTTTTGCAAGACTTCTCTAATCAAACTGTTAACAATCTTCCTCTGTTAGTTAAGTGGCTTTATGATTTCTGTGTGGGTGGAGGACACAGGTTTGGGAAGGAACAGGTAGGGCAAGTGGTGGGGCTGGGACTTGAACTCTGATCCCTGCTCTTACCCTGAACTGCTGGTTGCTCCGGGAAGGGAAGGCTGGGCAGTGAGGAGGTGGGTTGAGCTGCCCCAGATGCTGGAGCGGACATCCTGGGCCCGACCTCAGGCAGGCGTGGCAACATAGGACCCTCTGGCCACAAAGCCTGAGCCTTGGCTGAGTCCTCTCTGGGCCCCCTAGGACTCCAGCTTGACCTGTTTCTGTTCCAAGCCCCGCTTCGGAGAAATCCAGCAGTTCCTTAGGGACCAAGTGCTCCAGGCTTGGGCACGGGGACTGCTTGGCTTGCCCAGCTGTGAGGCAGTTGTCAGCCTATGTGCTGGGTGTGGAGTTGGGGCCTCTGGGTTTATTCATTTTCAGAAGGAGCTGCCGGATGAGGTAGGATTGAGTGTGGGTTGGGCAGGACCTTCTGGCCGGATATACTGGCTTCTCAGGCTGGTGGACTTTGCTCCATCCCTCGTTGACTAGCAGGGCTCCCTGCTTCTCTTCTCCTTCTCCCAGACCTGCCTGCCGGAGTGAACCTTACCGGACCGTGGGCGGGGGTGGGGATGGGATGGAATGGGCGTACCTGACAGCGGCACCCTCACACACTGTGTGGTTTTGGACCCGTTGCCTAACTGCTCTCAGCGTCTGTAAAATGAAGCACCTGTGAAGCTTGGCTATGCGTGTGGAAAGTGCCTGGTAGCTATTAAGTGGCGCTCGGATTCTTAGAATCAGGAGCATGGTGGTCTTAAAGAGTTTAGCTGCCCGCTGCCAGGGAGAAAGAGGCCAGCTCCCCTCAGAGGGAGCTACAGAACAATTAGGGGCTTTGGAGTGTGTGTTGGGTCCCTGGTCTGGTATTTACGAGACACTTACTTTGTGCTGGGGCTTCCCAGGTGGTGCTAGTGGTAAAGGCTCCACCTGCCAGTGCAGGAGACACAAGAGACACAGGTTCAATCCCTGGGTGGGGAAGATCCCATGGAGGAGGCATGGCAACCCACTCTAGTATCCTTGCCTGGAGAATCCCATGGACAGAGGAGCCTGGTGGGCTACAGTCCATGGGGTCGCAAAGAGTCGGACATGGCTGAGTGACTAAGCATACACACACCATGTGCTGGGATTGAAGACACCTCAATGAACTAGAACTTGCCCCTCTCCTAAGAGATGGAAGTCTCATGGTGCTACAGAGTCTTGTCAGTTTCCTTAGATGCATGAATTCTGGAGTCTGGGGTACAGACTCTGGAAAAGCAAAGCATCTTGATACCCCCGATCTCTCTCTTATTTATTTACTTTTCTGTTTACCTGTCTGCGCTGGGTCTTAGTTGTGGCATGCAGGATCTTCGATCTTCATTGCAGCATGAGGGATCTGTAGTTGTGGCATGAGAACATTGAGCTGCAGCATGTGGAATCTAGTTCCCTGACCAGGGATCAAACCCAGGCCCGCCTGCACTGGGAGCTCAGAGTCTTAGCCACTGGACCACCAGAGAAGTCCTCCTCCTCCATCTCTTTTAAACTTCACTATGACCCTGTGAAGTGAGGCAGTATGTGCCCATTTTTTGAATGGGGAAACTGAGGCTTCAAGAGACAAAGTGCCTAAGCTTGGGATTCCACAGCTAGTAAGTGGCAGGACTGGAGTTTCCACTAGAACCCAATGCAGGCCTCCCTCTGACAGGCTGAAGGAACTGGGGGGAGGGGGTGTTTCTGATGGGGACAGTCCGGACATGGTTTGTTCTGGAACCGTAGGCAGGGTGTATGGATGGAAGCAACGGGCATGGGCCAGGGCCTCAGGCTGCTTCAGTAGCTGCTGCAGGAGAAGGATGGGGGCCTTGGGCATCCTTGGTGAGAGGGTCATCTTCCTCCTGTCCTCCTTTTTGGGGTATAGGAAAAACTCCAAGTGGGCTTTCCCACCTCTGACTGTGTAGACACTGAGTGGTAGGTTTGTGAATGACTTTGGGGCAGCGTGAAACGAGAGCTCTCAATGGCTAATTTGAGGCTGGAGCTGGGTGGGTATTGGGGGGTGGGTGTGGGGAATGGGATACCCATTTGCACTTGGGCTGGGCAGAAGGGAAGGGTAGAGGTTGGGATCTAGACTTGAAGAGCCTGCTTCCTGCCCTTGAGCCTCTGGTTGGGATGCCAGGGTTATTCTGTGGGGAGGGAGGGAGGGGTTGTTGTAGGGGTACCCTGAGAGTGGGAGCGGCAGCTCTGGTCTTGGCACTGGAGGCTCTGCCACCAGCTGCCCAACCCCAGGAGACCGGCTGGTTGAGGGCTGTCAAGGAGGGAGAGGAGAGAGAGAGAGTGTCTGTGGACCAGGCCTCACCGCTGACCTGGGGATTCTGAAGTTGATGTGAAAGAGTGGAAGGACCTTACAATTACTATAAATCCGGTGTACTTCTGCAAAACTCAGAAAGATATGTAAGGAACTTCCAGGCATTTGCAGAAAAACCCACTTTATCTAGTACAGTAGCAGCTGGAAATGCTAATTAGCCATCCTTTATAGGAACCCCTGGCAGGCCAGCAGTCAGAACCCCTGGTTAGTTGTGATTCCACTCATCAGAACTTTGGGTTAGTCTGCATTCTATTAAAGAAACTTCCAGGACTATTTAGGTGAGTTGGTCTTGGTGGCAGCCCAAATCCCTATGAGGAACTGTGGCTTTGGGGTGAAGTCTGTTTTCTGAGCTTAAGTCTGCACGAGCTTAACCAGCAGCTGGTTCCTGAACCAGGAGGCAGGGCTGAGGGACTTGGTGCTGAAGGGGACAGCATGGACCATTCGGAAGAGCCAGGCCCCTTTCCCTCTGGGGAGGTTTGGGGCTTTCAGGCCTGGGGTCCTGTGGTCTCCTTTGGTGTCACCCCACCTTGTGGGCATCCTGGGGAGAAGGGAGGGGCCAGAGGTTGGCTCCCCAGGGCTGAGGTTTCCTGAGCAGATGAGTGGGCTGGTGGGGTGCAGGCGGGGTAGGGGGTGGGTTGTTGGGTTCTGGCTTCAGGCTGGAGAGTTGGTGAGTCTCGGCTGGGAGGCAGGGGGGCTACAGGGCTGTATGTGAGCCCTCAGTAAAGGGTGCCGCCCGCAGGCAGGGGAGGAGAGCATGCATTTTGGCTCCTGCAAGTGCCTGTTGTATCCTGCTGTGGCTGCCGGACCTTGGTTGGGCATACCAGTTCCCCTCCCAGAACCCTGGATTCCTCATTGCAGCTCAGCCACTAGGTGTCCATGGGGGTCAAGGAAAAATACAAAAAAGTCCTGTGAATGGCAGTAAGAGCTGACCCGTTGACAGTGCACACCTGTGCGCAGCCTCTCTACGCGGTGACCATCACCTGTCTGTCAGGGCATCTGTGGCGCTGGGATCGGGGTTCAAGTCCCAGCTTCAGCACGCACCAAAGCTGTTCCCTTCCCAAGCCTCAGTGTCTTCATCTCATCAGGCCACTTGACTCAGAGGATGATTGAGATGGTTCAGTGAGATAATTGCAGCGAAGTGAGTCTTTAGCACATTATGTTAAGAACTTAAGACTTTTTACTTTAAAAAAAAAAAAAAAAAGACTTTTTACTTTTTTAATTTTTTTGGCCACACCAAGTGGCTTGCAGGATCTTAGTTCCCCAACCAGGGGTGGGTTAAACCCAGGCCCCCAGCAGTGAAAGCACCAGTCCTAATTCTCAAGACTTTAAAGAAAACAGTAACTCTGTGGCTAGGCTCTACAGGTGGGCCTTCTGGAAGGGCCAGCACTCAGAGTGGCCCAGGGGTGCAGGTGGGGCTCCTTTTTGACCCTATAATGCTCTGGTCAGCTCTGGTCTTTGGGCATCACCAGGAGGGAACCCAGGGAATGGGTAAGTGGGGGCGTCTCTCCCTGTATCTCTCCGGGTGGGGGAATAGGAAACTCCCAGATGGATGTCAGTCACCAGGTTCCTTGGCTTCCTGGACATCTCTCCCCATCTCTTTAATCCACCTGCTGCAGAGGGTATGCAGGGCGCTGGCAGGCCTGGGGGCCCAGACTCAGCTCTGATCTCCCTTCTCCCCCCACCGGCAAAGGGCAGGCAAGCCACTGTGCATCAGGTCTCTGACCTTCATTTTCTCTTTTTCTCCATCACCCCCACTGTGTGGGTGCATGCTAAGTCACTTCAGTCATGTCCTACTCTTTGCAACCCTATGGACTATATAGTCCGGCAGGCTCCTCTGTCCATGGGATTCTCCAGGCAAGAATCCTGGAGTGTGTTGCCATTTCCTCCTGCAGGGGATCTTCCCCACCCAGGGATCGAACCCCCGTCTCTTATGTCTCCTGCATTGGCAGGTGGGTTCTTTACCACTAGCACCACCCGGGAAGCTTCCCACTGTCAGGTCAGGGAAACTGAGAGAAGTGAGGTGCCCCTGGCCCGGAAATGGGGGAGCCAGGTGCCCGGCTAACCAGGAAACCACATCCCTCCCATTCTGAGCCCTCAGTCTCATTTGTAAATGGGGGGTCATGGGCCCCCTTTTCCAGTGCTGTGAGGGAACTGTATCTTGGCGGTGGGGTTGGGGGGCTCCCAGGGAGACGCTGGGGCTGCTGGTGGAGGACAGGGCTGGTCTGTGGACCCCTGGCAGCAGCTGATGTGAAGCTTGCTCCCAGCTCACCCCTAGCCGACCACCCTCACGTGGCGACAGGAGGCAGAGACCCAGGAAGGGGCAAGGGCAAGTTCAGGGGGTCGCTCAGGGGAATGAGGAGGGACAGGTGGGGTGGGTGGGGGCCAGGAAGACAGTCTCCAGCTGCGGGAGACGCGCTCCCCTCCTCGGTTTCCCAACGAACTCCTTTTTTCCTGGGGGTGGTCAGAGGGGCCAGGGCACCTGCCTCTGAGCGCAGGCTGCTCCGCCATCGACGAAACAAAGCTGCTCAGAACCGTCTCCCCGCGTTTCCCCAGATCTGGGGGTGTGAGCTGTCTTGGCCCGGGCCTGGACCAGGTCACCCCAGGAGGGCCCCTCAGGAGGAAGCTGGGGCTGTGGCTTTGGGTGGGGCCGGTGGCCTCTTCTGGGAGCCTGGCATCTGGAAGCCATCAGGCCGGGGTGGGGGAGTTGCAGGAGAGGGCCGGGGAGGGGAGCCTCCCTCTTCCAGGCCACACACAGGCCCGCCCCTCGGGAGCAGTGGCGTTGGGCCCACAGCCCCGCTGCTGGCTCTGTCTCCCGCCAACGCCTCTCAGCCTGCAGCCTCGTCCCCTTCCACTGGCTGCCTCTCCTGCGAGGTGCGATCACATACTATGCAATAACATCGCTTGCTGTGTGCTGGGAGTCTCGCTTCTCTGGCCCAGGGTGGGCCTGCCTTTCAGGGTGGGTGGGCTTGGGGACAAACTGTCGGTAGCGGGTGCTGGCTGGGTCCTCTTCCTGGAGCGACTGGTACTCGGCTTGCCTTGGCAGTCTTAGCACAGTGTCTTGGGCTGGGCTGGGGTCTTACGTAGCAGCGTGTGTGGCTGTGGAGATGGGAAGGGAGGAGGGACATCTTCCTCCATCGTCAAGCCTGCGACCCTGAAGGAGGGGGCCCTGGGGGCACAGCAAGGAGCTCAGAGGTGTCCCAAGAGCAGGTGTCTCTGGTTATCACCTGAGGCCACCCACATCCAATCACAGGGATTTTTAGTCATGTGGGTTTCCCGGTCCCACACAGGCCTGTGGGCCAGACAATGGGGTCAAGACTTGGGGTCCACACACTGACGTTGACAGCCAGAACATGCTACTCCATCAGCTCCCTGGTCTGCTGGGGGTGTAGGCATCAGACAGAGCCGGTATATTCTGTAGGGGCAGCTTGCCTGTTACACTTGGGCCCTCTGGAGATGAAGACAGGGTCCCACTGGGAACCAGGCATGGAGGGCACCCAGCCTGAGCCCGTCCCTGTTCTCCCGTAGCCTGGCCAACATTCCACTGACCCCTGAGACTCAGCGGGACCAGGAGCGGCGGATTCGGCGGGAGATCGCCAACAGCAACGAGCGGAGGCGCATGCAAAGCATCAACGCGGGCTTCCAGTCCCTCAAGACCCTCATCCCCCACACAGATGGAGAGAAGCTCAGCAAGGTGAGCGAGTGCCAGGAGGACTTCCTGGAGGAGGAGGAGGGCTGGAGGGGGAGACTCGGGAGATACCAATAGTTGGGGTCCCTGACTCGTCCCTCCTGCCCTCAGGCAGCCATTCTCCAGCAGACGGCAGAGTACATCTTCTCCCTGGAGCAGGAGAAGACCCGGCTCCTGCAGCAGAACACACAACTCAAGCGCTTTATCCAGGTAGCACTCTGCCCTCCTCTAGGTGCCCTCTCCCTGGCGTGGGCATGTCCGGGCCCAACCACTGGCTTGGGACTGTGATGTGGCTGTGGGTCCCTTATTTCCTACTGACCTGCCTACTTCTGGCACTTGCCTTCCTGCCCAGGGTCCTGACTTAGCCATGGGCAAGTGCAGTGCAGTGGGGCGGGCTCTAGAAGCAACCGAGTGACTTTGGGAAAGCAGGTCCCTTCTGCCTCCCTTTCCAGCCTTCGCTTGGTGGATTTGCACAGGAGGGCTCCCTCGTGCATGTCCACCTGGGTTTGACAGCTTTGGGGGGCTGCGATGGAGCTCCGCACTGCCCTGGTGGTGGTGGTGGTGATGTATGCAGTGTCACCGCACACTCATCAGCCTCTGGGGGTTCCTCAGGAGCTGAGCGGCTCGTCCCCCAAGCGGCGGCGGGCGGAGGACAAAGACGAGGGCATTGGCTCGCCGGACATCTGGGAGGACGAGAAGGCAGAGGATCTGCGGCGGGAGATGATCGAGCTGCGGCAGCAACTGGACAAGGAGCGCTCAGTGCGCATGATGCTGGAGGAGCAGGTGAGGCGGGCGGGGTGAGGCAGACGAGGCTATGCTGTTGGCTCGGAGCTCCTGCTTTGTGCCTGCCGGGGCTGGGAGTTGGGTGTCTGGTGGGGTGATCAGTGGGGAGCAAACCAGACAGGTTCCTGCCCTGCGGGGGGGTGGTCCCTGTCCGCGCCTGGGGAGATGAGTCAGAGGCACTCACACTGTAAACACGCATCCGTGGTAAAGGCCACAGTGGATCAGTGGGCATCAGCGAGGGGGAATCTGGGCTGGTTCCACCCCACAGTTTCCTTGTGAGGGTGGGAGGAGCAGAGAGGGGAGAAGGGTGCTCCAGGCAGAGGGAACTACATGGGCAAAGGCCTGGGGCTGGAGGTAGGCAGGGAGGGAGCACAGCCTGAGGGAGGGAGAGGAGTCAGCTTGGGCCCTGCGGCTATGGTGCAGGACTTTGGTCTCCATCCTGAATATGTTTCGAAGGGCCCCGCCCCTGAGCCCTACTGCTCCACCCCCAGGTCCGCTCCCTGGAGGCCCACATGTACCCGGAAAAGCTCAAGGTGATCGCACAGCAGGTGCAGCTGCAGCAGCAGCAGGAGCAGGTCCGGCTGCTGCACCAGGAGAAGCTGGAGCGGGAACAGCAGCACCTGCGGACCCAGGTGAGCGGGAGGGGCCTGCAGGGGCCACCCACACCTGGGCCGGGGCTCTCAGACCCAACGTCAGTGCCACCGGGCGTCCAGCAGGGCTGACCCAGGGCCTCAGTCGAAGTAGTGTAGACATTCCTGGCTCCCAGGTGTCTTGCATACATGATTACGTTGACTCCTTATAGCAGCGCTTTGAGGCCTGAGCTGTTATTACTCCTGTTTTACTGATGATGAACTGGAGGCACAGAAAGGTTCACTAACACACCCAAGATTTCTCAGTGAAGTGGGGCCGGGATTTGAACCCTGGCCATCTAGATTCAGTCTGAACTCCCAACCACCACTGTATTTATTAAATGTGAATTGCTGGCATGGCTCTGGAGAGGGAAGGCCCGTGCAGTCTCAGATGGTCAGAAGTCCCTCTCCAGGCCACCTTGCCTTCATTTCTTAAAATAAGAGGGGTGGGAGGGGTCATGATTTGGGCATCCCCGAGCTGTGAGTGAAGGAGGTTGATGGGCTGCTGGGGTGTTTGGTGGAGGCTCCCCAGGTGGTGGGCGGAGGGAGATGGTTTGGAGGACTGTCCCGCACCCTCTGTGATGGACAGAAGGGAAGGGGCTTCTCCTAGAACCTTTGCAGAGAGACTGAGGGCCCCTTGTCTTGCAGCTCCTGCCCACTCCGGCCCCCACCCACCACCCCACGGTGATAGTGCCGGCGCCGGCACCCCCTCCCTCCCACCACATCAACGTCGTCACAATGGGCCCCTCCTCGGTCATCAACTCTGTTTCAACATCCCGGCAAAATCTGGACACCATCGTGCAGGTACCTGGCCCTGGGGAGAGGGCAGTACTTGGGGGCTGCCCCCTGGGAACAGGCCCTTTGGGGGGAGATTAGAAAGTGGGGGAGTGGAGGGGATAGAGACAGGGATATTGAGCATTGAGTAGGGGGAGGAGGTCTGGAAGCCAGATGGGTCTCCATCTCTGCATCCTGGGTGAGGGGCAGAGAGGGAGGGACCGGATGGCTGGGAAGACCCCATTCCTTCCCTCGTGGGGTTTGCTGGGGCTGTCCTTTGTTCCTGGAGCCTCCTGCTTTCAGAGTTCTTGCATCTGTCTCTCGGGTTTTGGGATGAGGGTGGAGGTGGAGGAGGAAGAAACAAGATGCTCAACTCTGAAGGTTGAGCCTGAAGTCCCTGCTATGCCCAGCCTCATGCAGAGATCCCCTTTGGGAGGCCCAATAACATTACAAAGAAAGAAACAACCCAAAGGCCCAAACGGAAAAAAAAAGTTCATTGAAGTCCCAGGAACTTGAGTTGCACCCGGCAAACTGAATAATAAAATTAATAACAGAGACCTTTGGTAAAGCCAACAGGCAGGCTTTTGAAATACATAAATGAGGGAGAGAGGCTTATGACTTCAGGCAGGCTTGCACTGTCCCTCTTCCAAGCCAGATTCAGCTCAGGAGAGAGCTTCTAAAGTTTGTTTTCCCCCTGACTCTGAATGGGCTGCCCCTTTTGCCAGGCTTCCTTCTGGTCCTTTCTGGGGGGGGTGTGGGTGGTAGGGGAGACACTGCTGGAGATGCTGGCGGTCCACATGGCCCCCGCATCCTCACAGCAGCCTCCCCCACTCAATCCCAGGCGATCCAGCACATCGAGGGCACCCAGGGCCAGGAGGAGGAGCAGCGGCGAGCCGTCATCGTGAAGCCGGTCCGCGGCTGCCCCGAGGCCCACGCCTCGGACACCGCCTCCGATTCGGAGGCCTCAGACAGCGACGCCATGGACCAGGGCCGGGAGGAGCTGGCAGGGAACGGGGGGCTTCCCTGACCAGCCCCCCAGCCCTCCTCTCCCTTCTGGGGGCTGGAGGGGGCGGGGCAGCAACTGGGAGAGAGACGAGGGTGAATGAGTGAGAAATTTTTACAAAATTTACGGCGTCATTTGGGTCTCTTTTATGACCTCTTTTTTCAATACTGTAAATCGTCCTTTGAGTGAAGCCGCCCTACCCGAAGTCCGGGGCTAGGGCGGCAGGAGCGCCTGGCAGCACCCGGGCACCTGGGGCTGGGCCTCGGCCCCGGAGGCTGGGGAAGCAGACGTGGAGGTGACTGGCCTCTCTCCGCCAAAAAGCATTTTTTCAATGAAACATGTTTTTAAGAACAGGGAAGAAAATCAAACAAAACCCCAAGGTATTTTTGCCCTCTCCGGAGCCAGCCCGAGACCGTCAGTTTTTAATTACCCCTTCCCTCCTCTTTTTTTGGTGTTCTTTCTCCTTTAAGCACTTACATGGGTTGGGGGTCTGGCTGGGTCGGGGCTCTGGGGGTCCGGGGGTCTCCATTGCTTCTCGGTTGGGGTTTGCTGCTGCCCTTCTCCCTTCCCCTCCCTCACTACCCGGCTCCCCACCTCTCCCTCCAGGTTTCCCATCTTGCACCCCAAAAAAGTCTTTGTCTCTCTCTTTGTTTTGTTTGTTGTTGGTTCTTTTTTGGTTTTGGTTTTTTTTTTGTTTTTTTTTTTTACAATTTTGAGGTCTTTGTGTTCAAGGAGAAACTATTATATTTTGTTAAAAAAGTGGGGGGGAAAAAAACCAAGAGGCCACTGTGCCTTTATAAAGAAACAAAATAAAGTTTGTACTTTGTTTTTTAGATTCTCTGTCTCCTGGGTGTGTGCTGTCCTGAGGGGCTGGTGAAAGCTCCCTGGGGGTACTGTTTGGGCCTGCTGGAAGGGGACTGGATGTGGATGAGCGTGATTACTCCCCAACTTATAATTGTGGTGTTATGATGAGAAATCAGGGTCCTGAGATTCCCTGGCTTTACTCTGGGGATTCTGCAAAGATGGGAGATGGTGTTGGGATTGAGGTGAGCAGTTCCCAATTTCTCCTGGGTGGGAGACAGGAGAGAATGAACAGCTAAGCCAATAGTTCCTATCTGCTAGAGAAAGGACACAGGATGTTCAGGGCTCCCAATTGACTGCCACTTCCCTGGCTTGTGTAACGTCTCTGAACCACAGGATCCTCATCTATAGAAGGGAAGGGAGCACTGCAATAAGGTGCAGTGTTTAAAAGCTCAGGTCCTGGAGTCGGTCTGGTGTTGATCAGTTTCACCCCGGCCACATCTCTTGATCTTTGAGACTCAGTTTTCTCTTCTGAAAGTTGGGAATCATAAGGGCTCAAGGTTAAATTTCTTAATCTTGTATGACCAGAGATGGCTTAATAACATCTCGCTCTTGACCTGCTTTTCCTCAGGTATGTGACAGGTACGTGGGGACTGAGGTCAGAGCAGAATAGCAGATTCACACCTCACCCCACATTGAATGCTTCTAGACGTGAATTTGTTGGATAGAAAGGAGGGCAGGGGCCTGTATTTTTTTTTAACTTTTAATACTTCTTTTTTTTAAGTGAAATTAACAGAATTTAAAATTAAGCATTTAAAAGTGAACAGTTCAATGACATTTTGTTGTTGTTCAGTCACTAAGTCATGTCTGCTTCCTTGCGATCCCATGAACTGCAGCACTCCAGGCCTCACTGTCCTTCACTGTCTCCTGGAGTTTGCTCCAGCTCATGTCCATTGAGTCAGTGAGGCCATCCAACCATCCCATCCTCTGTTACCCTCTTCTCCTTCTGCCATCAATCTTTCCCAGCATTAGGGTCTTTTCAGTGAGTCAGCATTTACTACATTACTATTCTGTGCACTCATCACCTCTATCTAGTTCCAAAACATTTCTCGTTTTAAAATGATCCATTAATCAATCTCTCCCCATTCCTCTCTTCTCTGATCCCCTGACAACCACCAATCTACTTTTTGTTTTTTAGTATTTAAAGAAATTAAAGTGTAATTTATCTTAGGTAAAAATTCACTTTTTTGATTTTGGTTGTGGGAGTTTTGACAAATGTATATAGTTACCATCACCATAATCAAAATAGAAATTAGTTTCTTCATCCCCATGTTTCCCCCTGTCCTTTTTTTTTTTCCCCCTGTCCTTTTGTGATCCACCCAGCTCCTGGCAACCAAGGCTCTTTCCTATGATTCCTATGTAGTTTTGTCTTATCTAAAATGTCATACTATAAATATATTCATTTATAGTATATGACATTACAAATTTAGCTTTTTGAATCTGGATTCTTTCACTTAGCATTATCACTGTAGGTTTCTCTCTTTTGGGGGGTGTATCTAGGTGTATTTACATAAATTAAACGCGTGTTTGAGGGAAGGGGCTTAGGATCTGGGCGGGAACACCGCTTCCCAAGACCAGCAGAGCGACCCCTTTTAGCCAGGTGCAAGACGCGTCCTACGGGTTGCAGGCAGCGCCTAAAAGGGTCAATAGAGGGCACTGTGGAACCAGGATGTCTGGCAAGCAAGGGCAGAGGCTCCGCCTCCTTCCGGTGTCTGCGGGACTACTCAGTTCCTATAGGCCAGAGGCGGGGCTCGGGGGCGGAGTCAAGGGAATACCCAAGACCTGTCCTTGGGAGCCCAGCGACCGTAGGCGGTCTCACCAGCAGGCGGCGGGAATCGGGGGCGCGGCCGCGGCCCCGCCCCTTCCCGGACTCGCCCCGCCCCGCCCCGCCCCTCGGTGCGCATGCTCCTTGGTGCCTCAGGCCATCTCGCGCGCTCCCGATAGCACGCTTCTCTGGCTCTGGCCCGACCCCGCCCCGCGCCCTCCCACGCACGCTCCGCACGCAGACGCGGCAAACGTGCGTTTCCCGCGTGTCCTCCGCACGGAGGCGCTCGCAGGCTTTCTGCTGTGCCCGCAGGGGCGTGTGGTGGCTCCTTCGCTGCAGAAGTTTGGAGCCCCCGCCGTTCCAGTGACTTAACGATGTCGCAGTCAGAAAAGGAACAAATGACCTTAGTGTTAATAACTTGTTTCCTTTTAACCCACAATGTTTGAGATGTTATTTCCTCACAGGTAGTGAATGTAAGAAACTGAAACCATTCACCTCAAATTGGGACTTGAACCCGTGTGCGGAAACTTGGACCCTGCCAAAGCCCAGCTTGGAACTTAAACCCAAATGGCTGGGACTCGAAGGTGGCCAAAACTCACTGTCTTGGGAGATAATACATCTGGTTTCAGGACCGAATGAAGCTCAAGCTCTTGATGTCTCATCACAGAAAGAATTCAGTGAGAGACAGTGGTAGGTAAGAAGTAGATTTATTTAGAGAGAAACGCTCCACAGTATGTGGGCCATTTCAGAAGGAATGAGCAGTTTCAGGACAAACTCATGCCACAGAGTGGACCATGGAAGAACCCAAGTGCAGCCTCGAAATGTGGTAGTTAGCTCTTAAGGACTGGGTAATTCATAGGCTAATGAGTGAGACAGTTATTCCAACGATTTTGGGAAAGAGGTGGAGATTTCCAGAAATTGGACCACCACCCACTTTTTGGTCTTTGATGTTCTTGGAACTGTCTTGGAGCCTCTGGTGCGTCACTTAGCTTGCTGAGCTGTTACTGAGGATGAAGGTCTAGTTGAAGTTGACCTGTCTGCCGTCTTGGACCCATTTGGTTCTAATCAGTTTACCTCATGTCCTTGGGTTTCATCATTCTTTCAAAGGTTGTGCCCTACCCTCTTCACTCTTGTTTACAAACTACACATGAAATAGCTTATTCTTCCTGCTGAATCTGGGAGCCCTGTGTGCAATACTTTGGCCACCTAATGTGAAGAACTGACTCATTTGAAAAGACCCTGATGCTGGGAAAGATTGAAGGGGATGACAGAGGGTGAGATGGTTGGATGGCATCACTGACTCAACGGACATGAATTTGAGTAAATTCTGGGAGTTGATGGACAGGGAGGCCTGGCATGCTGCAGTCCATGGGGTTGTGAAGAGTCGGACACGACTGAGCAACTGAACTGAACTGAACTGAACTGTGTGCATCTTGCTCTGGCCACACATTTGTGGGGAAGGCCGTGGATCCGGGCACTCGGGAGCCAGGCCTAGGGTTCAGAAAGGGCATGGTGTCCAAAGGGCACAGCAGACACTGGCCTGGGAGGAGGAAGAAGTGGAGATAATGTAGGAACCGGATTGTAGAGGACTTTCAGGTCATGCTACTTGACCTGAAAAGAAGAAGCTTGGGAAAAAAAAAAAAAAGAAGCTTGGACTGTATTTTTTGTGAAGGGAAGGAGTCTAGGAGAGACATGACCAATGCGAAGTTCAACAAAACCTTTCTTATAAACTTTTGTATTGAAGTACTATATTACGTACACTTAGAGGGCTTGTAATGAAGCGTTTAGCTCCGTGAATTTTCACAGACTAAATGTACACCCATATAGCCATCATCTTACCAAGCCTTCAAGTGGTTTGTTTCTTAAACAAACAAAAAATTGTTGGAAGTAGTTACAGAAATGTACAGGAGGCCACCCGCACCGTGCCTCCCCCAGTGCTAACATCTTGCCTACCTAATGTACCCCATGGAAACCAGGTGAGTGTTGTTGGTGCAGGCCACAGGGCTTATTCAGAGTTTACAGTTTTGCATGGGTTCACTTACATACGTGTGTGTACAGTTGCTCTGTACCATTTTGCAACAGCGATTTTGAGAACTGGAGTTGCTCTGCATCCTCACCAGTACTTGATATTATATTGTCAGATCACTATATTTTTCAGGGTTTTTTTCCAACCAACTTGGTAGGTGTAGAGTAGAATCTCACTGCCGTTCTATTTTTTATATTTTTGGCCACATCTTGGGGCATGTGGCATCTTAGCTCCTTGACCAGGGATCGATCCCTTGCCCCTTGCAGGGGAAGCATGGATTCTTAATCACTAGACCATCAGGGAAGTCCCTAGTTTTGCTTATTTTATATTGTCATACAAATTGTACAGTATATATACTCTTTTTGTCTGGCTTCTCAATATAATTCTCTGAGATTCATGTTTGATTTTGTGTATATTAGCAGTTTGTTCTTTTTTATTTCTAAGAATACTGCATTGTATGAATATACCACAATTTGTTTAGCCAGGCATTTAACAATGGACACTTAGGGTGTTTCTAATTTACGACCATTGTGAATATATTCTAGTAGAGACTGTCCCCCAAATAGATTGTGCCAGCCTATGGATTCTGTCACCAGAGTGACGGTGAAGAGGCATCGTAAACCTGTGCCATGGACCCTCTTTTGTGGTGGTTTCTTTGGGAGGGGACTAGGCATTCTTGGTTCCTACTGGCCTCCCCCACCCTATTTTAAGGTCTTCGTTAGGGATTAAATCTTCTGGGAAATGTATGTCTGCTCTGATCTCAAGGATCGTGACACTGCACCATGTCCTCTTTGTGAAGATCCTCAGAAGAAATTCCTGTCGAGTCTCAGCAGCAGAAATAATTTCACTTCTCCGGAACAGTTGGTTTGTTCTTATTTTAAGGATACTGAGTTGGCAAGTGATCAAGTTACACACACGTGAGGGTTTACGTATGCACTGCCGCTTGCTTTTGTATCAGCCTTACACATGGCTCCATTTCGTGTGCCTGTCTTTGTGTGGTTTTCATCTCCTGTTACTTCCCATTCTTGTTTTCTTGGTGTACTTTATGGATATTTGGGAGCCATTTGTATGCTTTTCTGGCACAGGGTGGGTTATGATAAACGCTGCTTGTGCCCTGATTTGGGGGTGTCTGGCAGCAGAACATTTGCCCCCCCGAGTTCTGTGAGATGTTGAGGGCTATCTAGCAGAAAGAGGGAGGGGACTCCCTGTGACCTTGGCCTCCTTAGCGGTTGGTTAACTGGCCTCAGACCAGTACATAAAGCCCGTGCAAATCCTCCAGCCACCTCTTGGGGCTGGCCGGCCAAGTTGTCCTTAGCCCCAGGTTTGTCTCTGGCTCTCCCCTGCCTGCCCCTGCCCCTCCTGGACCCATTCCACAATCCCTTCTTCATCCGGCTGCCTCTCTGTGCTCTCCTGCAGGCTGCCATCCTTGTCGCCTTTGTCTTTTCCCCTCCATCTGGAGTTCCGCATACCCTCCCTTGCCCTGCAAGTCCTGGGCTGGGGCGTGGGGTCAGTGGCGTCCCCTGCCTTGGTCCCCTCTCTCCTCTTGTCCTGCTGAGTTGCAGGTTTTGGTGTTGATTGACGCGAGCGCGTGCTGGCTGAGAGGAGGAGGGTAAGACTGGGGGCTGGGGGGCAGGATGGGCCCTGAATCCGGCAGCCGTAGGAAGGAATGAGCTCCCCGAACCGGCTGTCCCCCTCACCACACCCCTGGTGTTGAAAAGAAGCTAGGAGTGACAGCTGCAGGGTTTCCTGAATTAGGGGGCCCAGGTCACAGGTTCCCGCGGGTGCGGCCTGTCTCCATGGCAGCCTCAGGATCAAGTTCAAGAGGAAACCGCACAGCGATTGGAGAAGCCTGCGTGCGAGTGCTGCACACATTCCAGAGATTAGTCGTCCCTCTCACGTCGCCTCTCGCCTATCTGAGGCAGATAGAGAGGATGCTCTGAAAACAGGGAAAGAGAATTGACAGCAGCCTGTTCCCTTGTAGGGAGAAGGAATTGTCTGGAGTGGACAGGCACTGAGAATTAGTGGGGTCTGCTTGTTTGAGATCAGGGGAGCGGCGGTCTCCATTCTCCGGGGGACCTCATGGTGCGTGTCCCTGGCTTCCTGCGAGGAGGGGGGATGGCAGTGGGGAGGAGGTCTGAAGCACGTGGCTGGCTGTGGGCCTCACCTGGCATGCAGAACAGCAGAGTCAGTACTCTGTGGTAGTGCTCTCTGACACTGGAGGTATTCAAGCAGGGGTCTCTGTGAGGGTTATTGGAGGGAGGATGGTGGGAATTTGGGTCCTTCCAAGGAAGACAGTCTCTAACTCCTGAGATAAATGGGAAGGTCCTCTTGATGAGGGCTACTCTAGAAGAAATGAAATCTGCTGACACCTTGATCTTGGACTTCCAGCCGCCAGAACCGTGAGAAAATAAACTGTCGTTTAAGCCCCCAGTCTGTGCTATTTTGTTACGGCAATCCTAGCAAAGTAACATGCTGTCCTTTGTGACTTTTGTTTCACTTCGCATAGCATTTTCAAGGTTTAGCCACTTGTTGTAGCATACCTTAGTGTTTCTTCTTTTTTTTTAAATGACTGAATAATATCCCATTGTATAGCTGGACCACATTCAGTTTATTCATTCATCTGCTGATGGATACTTGGGCTTTTTTCACCTTTTGGCTGTGGTGAGTCATTGGCTGGGTGTTCAAGGACCTGTTTGACCGCAAACAGGACATCTTTAAATCAGATGCAGTCAACCCTTTAAACGGAGCTGGGCTCACCCTCCCTGTCTTCCTGGCTTGGGTTCCTGTGGTTTCTCTGACCCTCTGTCTGTTTCCCACATCCTCGCCCTGCCCTCCACCCCCTTCCCTGACGTGCTAACTCCTTTCCCCCCACCATGGATGCTGTTCACTTGGTTGATGGGAGAAGCACCAGGTTTGTGAGGCGGGCAGATCTGGGCTCAAGCCCAGCAGCTCTGTTCCTAGTAGGTGACCCTGAACAAGTCCCTTCAGCCCAGAGCCTTGGGCTCCTCTGTGAGGTGGTGACGTTCGCCTCCCATCCTTCGAAGACCCTGGTGGAGTGGGCGCCTCCTTGGTTCAGATGTCCTTTTCTCTCCCGTGACTGAATGAGGCCCCCTCCCTCACAAGGAGCACCATCCCCCAGCTCCCCAGCCATGAATACGGGTTGGAAGACTTAATGTTGATGTGTCAGTTGGGGTCTCCTGAGAAACAGCCAATGGGATCTGTGTTTACAGAGGGGGCCAGAAAATCAGAAATCCAAGGGGGAGGCAGCAGCTGGAAGTCAGGTATGTGGACATCACAGTCTGGAGGCAGAACTCCCTCCCCATCGCAGGACCTCAGTCTTGCCGCTTAAAGCCATCAACAGATTGGGTTAGACCCACCCACATTAGAGAGGGTGATCTGCTTGACTCAGGCTGGGGTTTAATTATTTTTAAATTATTTATTTATTTTTGGCTGTGTTGGGTGTTCATTGCTGTGTGCAGGCTTTCTCTAGTTGCAGTGAGTGGGGAAACTCTAGTTGCAGTGAGCGGGCTTCTCATTGAAGTGGCTTCTCTAGTTGCGGAACACAGGCTCTAGGGCATGCAGGCTCAGTAGCTGTGGGGCAGGGGCTTAGTTGCCCCTTGGCGTGTGGAATGTTCCCCAGACTGGGGATTGAACCCATGTCCCCTGGCTTGACAGGCGGATTCTTAACCATTGGACCACCAGGGAAGTGGGAAGTCCAAATGTTAAGCGTATCTGAAAAACACTTGCACAGCAATATTTACACTGTTGTTTGACCAGCAACTGGGTGTCATGACCCAGTCAGGTTGACACACAAAATAACCCGTTGCAACTGATATCTCATCAGTTCTCTTCAAACTGATCTACAGATTCATCATAATTCAATTAAACTCCAAGAAGACTTTTAAAAAACAATTGATAGGCTGATCCCCAAATTCATGTAGAACAGTTAAAATGACTTTAAAAAAGAATATCAAAGTTGGAAGATTCATACTACCTATTTTCAAGATTTATTAGGAAGCCACGGTGATCAAAATAGTGAGATATTCAGTTCAGTTCAGTTCAATCGCTCAGTCGTGTCCAACTCCCTGTGACCCCATGAATCACAGCACGCCAGGCTTCCCTGTCTATCACCAACTTCTGGAGTTCACTCAAACTCATGTCCATCGAGTCGCTGATGCCATCCAACCATCTCATCCTCTGTCGTCCCCTTCTCCTCCTGCCCCCAATCCCTCCCAGCATCAGGGTCTTTTCCAATGAGTCAGCTCTTCACATTAGGTGGCCAAAGTATTGGAGTTTCAGCTTCAGCATCATCCCTTCTAAAGAAATCCCAGAGCTGATCTCCTTTAGGATGGACTGGTTGGATCTCCTTGGAGTCCAAGGGACTCTCAAGAGTCTTCTCCAATACCACAGTTCAAAAGCATCAATTCTTCGGCGCTCAGCTTTCTTCACAGTCCAACTCTCACATCCATACATGACCACTGGAAAAACCATAGCCTTGACTAGACGGACCTTTGTTGGCAAAGTAATATCTCTGCTTTTCAATATGCTATCTAGGTTGGTCATAACTTTCCTTCCAAGGAGTAAGCGTCTTTTAATTTCATGGCTGCAATCACCATCTGCAGTGATTTTGGAGCCCCAGGAAATAAAGTCTGACTCTGTTTCCACTGTTTCCCCATCTATTTCCCATGAAGTGATGGGACCGGATGCCACGATCTTAGTTTTCTGAATGTTGAGCTTCAAGCCAACTTTTTCACTCTCCTCTATCACTTTCATCAAGAGGCTATTTAGTTCCTCTTCACTTTCTGCCATAAGAGTGGTGTCATCTGCATATCTGAGGTTATTGATATTTCTCCTGGTAATCTTGATTAGTGAAGGGACAGACACATATGGAATGTGATATATGTGACATATGGAATGGAACAGGACATAGTCCGGAAATAGATTCTCACATATATGGTCAATTAAGTTGTTTGGCATATGAGATCCTAGTTCCCTTACCAGTGATAGAACTTGTGCCCCTCGAAATGGAAGTGTGGGGAAAAAAAAGAAATGAAAGTGTAGAGTTCTAACTACTGGGCCACCAAGGTGTCCACATATATAGTCAGTTGATTTTTTAAAAAAGATGCAAAGGCAATTCAGGATCAATAAGACAGTAAAGAATCTGCCTGCAGTATGGGAGACCTGAGTTTGATCCCTGAGTCGGGAAGATTCCCTGGAGAAGTGAATGCCAACCTACTCCCATTCTTGCCTGGAGAATCCTATGGACAGAGGAGCTTGGTGGGCTACAGTCCATGGGGTTGCAAAGAGTTGGACACGAGTAAGCACTAACACTTTCACACTTCAGGAGAGTCCTTTTAACAAACAATGCTGGAACAACTGGATATCCATTTGTTAAAATCTAAAATTTGGTTCAGTCTTGCAACATATTTTTAAAAAAAAAACAGAAAATAGATTATAGATCTAAATGTAAAATCTGAAACTACTTCTGGAGAAAACAGGAAAAAATCTTTATGGCCTTGGGTTAGGCAAAGAGTTCTTAAGTATGACACCAAAGGTATAATTCTTATTTTTTTTTTTTTTAAAGGTATAATTCTTAAAATAATACATTGATCAATTGGACTTTATAAAAATTAAGCATTTCCGCTCTTTGAAATACACATATAAATGAGAAGATAAGCCGCAGACTGGATAGGGAATATTTACTAATGGTATATCTGATAAAGGATTGTCTCCAGAAGACATAAAAAATGGGGAAATATTTGAATAGGCACTTTATCAAAGATGCACCAAAGAAGTGGATGACAGATACATACACAGGAACATGCTTAATATCATTAGTTGTTAGGAAGGTGCAAATTAGAACTACAATGTGATATCACTACACACCTGTAAGAATCACTAAAATTTGAAAAACAGGCCATACTAAATGTTGGTAAGGATGTGGAGTAACTGGTGTTGGGATTATAAAACGGTATGGTCATCTTAGAAAAAAGTTAAGGCTAAGAGGAGTGAATTAAGAGTTTGAGATGAATATATACACACTACTATATATACAATAGATAACCACCAAGGACCTACTGTACAGCACAGAGAACTGTGCTCAATATCTTGTAATAACATATAATGGAAAAGAATAAAAAAAATTTTTTTTTGCCATGCTGTGCAGCATGTGGGATCTTAGCTCCCTGACTGGGGATTGAACCCGTGACCCCTGAGGTAGAAGCCTAGAGTTTTAACCACTGGACTGCCAGCAAAGCCCAACTCCTAGGTATTTACCCAAGAGAAATGAAAGTGTATGTCGTAATGAATTGTATATAGATGTTTATAGCAGCTTTAAAAACCTAAAGTCTCTCAACAGGTGATGGATAACAAATTGGGATCTATCCAGGCCATGAAATACAGCTCAGAATCAAAAGGAGTCAACTATTCATATGTGCTACAATGTGAAAATGTCTCAGTATCATTATACTATGTGAAAGAAGCCAGATAAAAAAGAACGCAGATGGGATGATTCCATTTATATCAAAATCTAGGAAATGCAAACTAATGTATAGTGGCAGGAAGCAGACCAGTGGTTGCCTGGGAAGGGGTAGGCATGCATGCATGCTAAGTCGCTTCATTCACGTCCGACTCTTTGCGACCCAGTGGACTGTAGCCCGCTAGGATCCTCTGTCCTGTAGGATTCTTCAGGCAAGAATACTGGCGTGGGTTGCTATGCCCTCCTCCAGGGGATCTTCCCGACCCAGGGATTGAAACTGTGTCCCTTACGTCTCCTGCACTGGCAGGCGTGTTCTTTACCGCCAGCGTCACCTGGGAAGCCCTGGGAAGGGGTAGGAGAGGGTAAGAGGGAGGGACTGTAATAAACATGAGGACAGTTCGAGCATGGGGAATCCGTTTGTCATTTTGATTGTGGTTGTGTACGTGTGTGAAGATATATCGAATTGTACACTTTGAATACGTTGTTTGCATGTGGCCATTGTGTCTCATAAAACCGTTTTAAATGGAAAGTGTGTGAAAGATGCCAACCAGACTTTTGTCCTGTCCCCCATGGCCAACGGCCACCCCCACAGGGACGCCGTCCCCAGCAGGGCCAGCCGACGCCACCCCTTCTAGAGCTGGCTTTCAGGGGGCCGTCACGTGCCCCCAGGAAGAGTGCATCAAGTAGCATGTTGCGGAAGCGCTGCTGGACAGGGACCGGTCCGTCCAGGCTCTGCCCGACCGCACAGCCTCCGATGTACCTTTTCCCTCCCGTCAGCATTCTGTCTCTTCCAGGGGAGAGGGAAGCCAAGGCTCCTCATCATCGACCTCAAAGGTCAGATGTCGCGGGCTTTCCTCAACTGACCATCAAGGCTCTACCCTCCTGACCTTTGGAGAGGGGCTCAGATGTGTGTCAGTGGCTGTCGTCTAATAGGCCCTTGGTCCACAAAGCCAAGGCGTGTGAAAGGCACTGCTCACACGGACTTCAGCTCACATGACTGCAGGTGCTGAGAAGACTCGATCCCTGACTCCCAGACCAGACCCAAAAGGACACCCCACTTTTTCTCTGCTGTACACCCCTCACCCCTGCCCACCCTGCGACCCCTGTCACGTGACCCTGGGGCTGTCGTGGGAGAGGAGTCAGCCGGGCCCTGCCTTCCCCGTGGCAGCTGGTGCTGCAGGTGCAGAGCAGCCTCCGCGGCCTCCGGGGTCCGCGCCGCTGGCCCATCACGTCTGCCCAGTTGCCCTGGTGACTGTGTGACCCTGCCACCCGCCCCCGCCGCCGCCCGCCCTATAAATAGAGGCCCGGAGCAGCTGGGCTCTCTTGGCAGTCACCATGAGGGCGCTGGTCCTGCTCTGCTGCTTTGTGGCCTCACTCCTGCTCCCAGGACAAGCAGGTACGACCCCCAGCCGGTTGGCCGGACCAGCCTGTGACCCCACACGCCCCCGAGGTTTTCTGTTTACTGTGGGGTGGGAGGCTTGGGCGGTGGACGGAGGACGAGGCCTCCGTGACTCCTGGAGGCTGATGGCAGCCCTTTGGCTCCCGGCTGGTCTCACTGAGAACGCACTGAGTGCGGAGACCTGAGAGCAGTCAGGGGGCTCGTGGGGAGGAGGCCAGGTAGCGGAAGCCGTGACCTGAGAGGTGCAGGCAGGTGCAAGGCCTGAGCAGGGGGCTGGGGAGAAGGGCCGGCCGGTAGATGGTAGGGGAAGAAGACCCCAAGAGTCAAGACTAGAGGCTCCTAGGCGGACAGAGGACCCTGGTCTTGGAGGTGGAGGGAAGCCCTGGAGGTCACTGAGTTGATTCTCCCACCTGGTGGAGATGGAGGGGTGCCTGGCTTTGCATGGGTGAGGGCGGTTAGAGGGGCACGGCTTGGAAACGATGGGACAGAGAGGGGCTCAGTTTGGGGCGGGATTGGAGCAAAGAGCTGGAAACCAAATTGGGCAGTTCAGAGGAGGGCCGGGACCCAGTCTGGAGTGGAGCTGGCTTGGCCGGGGGCTTCACTGGAAGGGGGCTGGGGCCTGCATGCCGTGGTTTTCCTGTGACATCTCAGCACTTTGTGTGGCAGAGGCGGTGGCTCCGGTTACAGCATGGGGGTTATTTATAGGTATGGAGGGGGTACCAGAGCATTTTGCCACCTCTGTTCCCAAGACTCTTGGGGCTGAATGCCCCTCCAAGTTGCTTTAGGGGTGCCCTGGGGACCCCCCAGGAGTCCAGGAGTCCCGCTTTGCCTTTTCATGACGACTGTAGGCTTCATTTGCGCTGGGGACCGTGGGGCCCTGGGGGTTCTCTTTCTTGAGCTCTTAGACCCAGACTGGGGAGCCCGTGGCAGGCAGGAGCAGAAGCCAGTCCCTCGAGGGCTGGAGACCGAGGCGGGGGGCTCCGGCCTCGTGTGTGCCACTGGGCCCTGCCCTTGTCTGCCCTTGAGTTTAATTTGGGCTCCGTGGGGCTGCAGTGGCTGGGGTGGCAAGGATTCCAAGCGGCTGTCAGGCGGCTAAGTATGGAAACAGCCGTGTAATCGGAGCCCGAGCCCGGGAGCCACTGCCGACCTCTCCCCTGCACCGCCCAGCCCCAGCTGCCAGCTCCGCAGCTTCCACGCCGGCGCCCCAGGAACTTTTAGCCTTTTAGGGACATCCTTTATCTTTCCTCCCACCAAGGGAACTGGACATCTGGAATGTCCCACAGGCCCTGTTGGGGGACCTTGCCATTGGGAAAGGAGGCAGGCAGGTGCTTTCTGCAAAGATCCTTTCTTTGCAGTCCTTTCCTTCCTGGACTCTGCAGTGAGCACCCCCACCGGCCCCGGCCTGGCCACTCGTGTGTGGGGTCCCCGCCCTCCTCCCCACTGCTCATGGTTTGTGCTGTGTGTTCTTCACAGTGGTGGGCTTCCTAACCCCCAATTGCAGATTGTAAACCCCAGATGGCTTCCTCCTATGATCCGGGGTAGGGGATTCCATGAATGGCTTCCCCCACCCCATAGTGACAATCCTTTCTACCCGTTGACTTGCCTGTAGAATATGCTACTAGTAAATGCCGCCATGCCCACAGACACAGCTTTGCTCCTGAACTTCCCACCTCTGTGCCGAATCCTCATTTCCAGCCGCGTGTTGCTCACCCGTCCCTGGGGGGACCCTGCAGAGCCACCCTTCCTTCTTGTTTGCCGTCCTTGCTCCCGTGGTCCTCTGCACCAGGGTGATGGGCTCCACAGCCTCCCTGACCACCAGTCCGCCCCAGTCCTTTGTAACTACTAGCGTCCTCCTCTTTGTCTTGGGGACCTGGCCTGGGGTCAAGCCTGCTCGAGGACAGAGGAAAACAGCCCCAAGAGGGTTTACTCGTCTGCTCATGGTCCAGGTGAGGGAGCAAAATCCAGAGGAAAGAACCGTGGTCAAGGTCAGACAGCGAGCCCGTGGCAGGCACGCCGGGCCAGGGCCGGTCTCAGCCCACCCGGGAGTTCCTGGCCTCCTTTGGCCCTTCTCTCTGCAGCCCTTCTTGGACACCCCAGTCCTCCTTGGACACCCCAGTTTCTCTGCCTGTGGGTGTGGGGCCACGCATGGCTGCCTTGGGATATAGGGCAAGACCAATGCCTTTGAATTTTGACTCACCAGAGAGCATGTTGGAATGGGGGTGCTGGGAAAACATTTCTTCGGGCTTAAATGGCTGGTGTTTGTTAGGCTGAATTCAGGACAGCCTTGCCTCCTGTTACCTGTTTGAGGCAAAGATTGAGGGACGACAGGGGGTCTGAGTCTGTTCCTCTGCTTCCTCCAGCCCAGCCCTGGTTTGCAAACTCACCCCGTCTGCTCTGGCCTTACTCTGCCATCCCAATGGCAAGAGGTTGGTGCGTGCTGGGGCTCCCAAGGCCCTCCAAGAGTAATGGGGGTCTCTTAGGAACCCCTTCGTGACATTTCCTCTCCCACCCAGAAGGAAGTGGTTTTCACAGCCCCTCAGCAGGGTAGCCCAGGTGCCATGATCCAACTGTGGCGGAGGGCTCGGAGAGAAGGTCATGAGCTGGGGGATCCTGGGGAGGGAGTAGACCCCAGAAGCCTTTCCAGCATGTCCCCCCTCCACTGCAAGCTGTGTCCCCAGCGAGGTCCCCAGCTCCTGGCTTGGTGCTGCCAGATGAGCCATGAGGAGCAGGTGGTCCACTTCCCACATCGGGTGCATGAGGTGCTAGTCTGGTTCTGCTCAGTGGATGCAGCCCCCAGATGTGGGCACTGAGCCTGCTGGCCTGTGGATCCGAGGTTTGGGAAATGCGGGCTTTGCCTCCCATGTGGGTGTGGCAGTGAAGCTCACACAGCTAGCTCAAAGGCCAGAGCTGGAATCCTGGACCAGAGAGGGGTCCGGTGAGGCTGGTTGCATCCACCTGGCCTTTGGGCGCTCGCTCAGGTGTGGTGGCCAGGAAGGAGCCTGATCCCTGTGGACTCAGGAGGAAGACGACCGTTCCTCCGTTGATATGGCCTGAGGGATCAAGATAGGGCATAGATACAATGCCTTCTGGCCTGGAAGGAGGGGTGTGGCTGGAAGAGGGGCGCGTGGATGGGGTCTGCCACTATGGGGTGCACCCCTCTACTCCAAATCCAATCTAAAGCCAGACTCACCATCCCTTTCGTTTAAATACTGCTCGAGGATGCAAAGCGCTTTCACTCAGACACCTTCCTTAATTCATCCCGGATCTAGTGTGTACCTGCTGGTTCTCAGGTGTGGGGCCAAGGGAACGCAAATAGGCATTCTGTCCTTGGCACGCTTACAGTCTGGGGCTGGGGGAGATAGGGCGTCCCCCTTGTGGCTGTGCACACACAAAGAAGACACGCGTGTCCTCAGGGAGATCCAGGTAAATGAGGTGGGATGGACGGAAGTGGATCTGAGTGGATCAGGAAACGTCTTCCAAGTGAGGGAGTGTCTGAGATGGGCCTTGAGAAGCACAGGGTTCAGAAGAGAATGCTGAGGAAAAGCAGGGATGAGCACATTCATGCAGCAGGGAAGGTGGGGCTCAGGCGAGACCCAGGAGGGTCATGGGGAGGAAGGGTGAGGTGGGGTTTGTGGGGAGTCCGGGAGGCTGGGTTGGGGCCAGAGTGTGAGGGGTGCTGGGCTGAGGAGGGGGCTTTGCTCTGTGGGTGGCAGGTAACCACGGGGTAGGGGGGCGTGGTTTCGAAAAGTGCGTCTGGCAGTTGTTTGTAGGGAGGAGTAGACCGAGCTGGGATGATGTGTACTCTGGCAAGGGAGAGAGATGGACTGGAGGGCAGGCCCCACAGATGCTGGGGAATAATCTGCGGGACTCCTTGGCCCAGCGAGCTGGGCAGGAAGGAGCCCCCAAGGGTTTCGTGTAGGCCACAGCAGGCAGCATCTTGCCAGAAAAATAAGAAAAGACTAGGATCGTAAAAGAACTGATTTTAAAAGGTCATCTGAAATCATCATGAATTCTGGATCCTGGGGGAATGCCTGGATGCAGATGGTTAGCTTAGGAGGAAGGTCGGGTCTGGGGATCCAGAAATGAGGCTCGTTTGGGTAAAGATGAGGGCGAGGCTGTGAGATCCCTGAGGACACTGCTGCAGAGAGAGAAAAAGAAGAGAATCCAGGACCAGTCCCTGGGGAGTAGGAAGAGGAAGAAGATAAATGGATTTCAGGAAGATGGGATGAGATCCAGGCAGAGGCATGACCTGGCAGCAGAGGACAGGGTGCTTCCTGCAGAGGCTGTGAGTCCTGCGGAGAGGCCAGGGAAGGTGAGGCCTTGGCTTGGACACCAGGAGGCTGCGGACGGGTCACTCAGTGAGGACGCGGAGGCACGTTCACCGGGAGAGACTTTCAACATTAAGTCTGCGAGAGCTAGAGGACGGTGAGAGGAGGTAGGGTGGCTGACTGTGCAGAGAAGGCGGTGTGTTCCTGGGCCGACAGGGAGGATGCAGAGGAGCAGGAAGGGCTGATGATCGTGGGGCATAGGGTGGATGTCAGAGTTTGAGAGCGAGGTGGACAGGTCCGAGGGGCTTTGAGGGGGGATCTCAGAGGGATCCCCTGTACACTCGAGTTCACTGAGCAGTGTCTGTGCCCACCAGGGAGCTCAACGAGGAAGTGAGGATCCTGGTCTACAACAGGATTGCTACAGAGCGGGGAGAAGGCCATGGAGGGGAAGAACCAGCCAGAGCTGACCAAGAACCCCTTGAGGTAGAAAAGGAGGCCGGTTGTCCTGAGATGCGTGGGATCGAACAGCAGGGTCCAGACCAGAACCTGGTCTCCAGTCCAGCTGAGATGAGGCCAGGAGGTGACCAGTGAATCAGCATTTTCATCATAGCAAACGCTGGTCTCTCGCTGTTGGTGAACCAGCCTTCTCGAGCCTTCAGATGCTGCAGAGAAGGGGGCAAAACCCGACCCCAAGCTCTGTCCCAAGGTGTTCATTCCGCAGACATGCACCGACCTGCTCCCAGGAAGCGCTGTGTTCAGCTCTGCAGGGACCATTACTTTGGTGGAAGCTGGCGCAGGGCATGGTGCAGGGCACAGGGCCCAGAGGTAGCCAGGCTCAGGTTTCCTCTGGGTGTTTTCCAGGTGGCTGCAAGGCCTCCCTCCGCAGCTCCCTGGCCCATTGGCAAGACTCATTTCAGGCTGAGGGAATTTAGGATCTGCTCCGGGTGGCCAGGGCCCTCAGAAACCCCCGCACCTTCCTCACCTGCCTTCTCAAGGGCCTTCTAGACTCAGACACATGGCTTCAGGAGCCTGCCTCTGCCCTGTCTGTTTCCTTCTCTCCTTGGAGGTTCCCTTCTCTCCCCAGACACTGGCCTTGCTTTGTCCCCATGAGACGTGCCCTGAAACTCATTCCAGCAAGGGCTAATGGCTCAACACTTAAACTGTCACTTTTCCAAGTCACTTTTTGTTTGAAAGGAGTCAGAAGATTTTAGCTCAACAAATGCATCTCTAACATGGAATTTCTCATTGCTTTGGTGGGCAAGGTCTTACCCTAAGTCCCTAGTCACGGTGTTGAGGCAATAGATAGTCCCCAATCCTGAGCTGTAGAGCAGGGCTTCCTCTACCTGACCCTGAAGGAAGGAGACAGGGAGTGGACTGGAGCCACGGTGGCCACAGCTGTAGGACTTGCTCTGTGGTTAAAAAACTCACCCGCTGCTCACCCCCAGCCTTGCTGTCGTCAGCAGGAGGTAAAGGGGGTGGCGTAATTCGGCAACGGGATGGGTCAGTTTTCATCTGCGCTGAGTTTCTGGAGACATTCGTTTCCTGGTCTGTGTTACCTGGGATGTATCTTTCTCGGGGCTCAGGGACATCCCATCCCATTTGGTTTCAGCCTCATCCCTCTCCAGCCACGAAGACGGATTTGTTCAGGGTCAAAGTCCCAGGCACCCCTCTGGTGTGGGCAGATGCCTGCCCCTGTCACTTCCTTGTCCCCTCAGAGACCTCCAGGTCAGCCTTTCCTGAGCCACCAGTCCTCAGGGTGAGGGGCTGGGGCGGTGGAGTCTGCTCTTAAAATGCCTGAGCTGTCAGGTCCGCCGTTCACACCCCTGGCAGGGCCTAGAGCATCTGCCTCTTCCACCCTCCTGCTCTTCCCTGCTGGTGTGCAGGGAAGGCTGGTATCATTGTTTAGTCGCTGAGTCGTGTCCAACTCTTTGCAACCCCAGGAACTGTGGCCTACCAGTCTCCTCTGTCCGGTTCCTCTGTCCTTGGGATCTCCCAGGCAAGCATACTGGAGTGAGTTGCCATTTCCTCCTCTAGGAGATCTTCCAGACTCAGGGATTGAACCCATGTCTCCTGGGTCTCCTGCACTGGCCGGCAGATTCTTTACTGCTGAGCTGCCTGGGAAGCCTGAGGCTGGTGGTGGGTGTGCCCAGTTCTGAAGCCCATGAGACCGTGGCGCTGGCGGGCAGCTCCTGCCTGGTGCCATCCCAGGAGCCTGTGCTTCCTGGGACCACATCGTCAGGACCATAGGAAGGCACAGTCGCTGTTGCTCTGTCCAGTTCCCAAGCCGCGACCCAGAAGGATTTCGGGTGGGACATTGGCCCAGTGGGGCAGGCTCCCCATGTTCATGGCATGTTAAGTGATGAGAAGAGGCTTTTCTCCTCTGGCCCTTAGGGTCCTTGTTTTCCACAACCTTGAGGGCCCTTGACCGCTAGTCCTCTGTCAGCCAGAGTGCCCAAGGGCAAAGGACGAGTGCAGACTGTGTGGCCAACCCTGGGGAGGAGGGTTCAGCACAGCTCCCTAAAGAAACAGGCAATGCAGCCCTGCCTTGGGAATCAGGATGGACACGTGACTCGGGGTGATGGGCAGTGTGTGATTATCAAGAGGCATGACGGTACAACGTGGAAGCAGGGTACAGCAGGAAGAGGGAAGGAAGGGCGGGGCTGGGTAATCACACAGGGTGGGTTCTCAAGGAGCGAGGCAGGACCGATTAGGCAATCAGGGTCCCTCTCCGAAAGGCCCAGCTCTCTAGCCCTGAGGCCAAGCCATGCCCACTGTGCTGGCAGGAACCGGTTATGCCCCTGCCCTGAGGTGCTGCCTTCTATTTGGGGAGATGACACGCACTGAAAAAAAGATGTAACTAACACTCTGGGCAGCTCTGTTTGGAGTTCAGAGGAGGGCTGGAGGTCTGGCCTCACGGAAGGGCAGGGTTTTGCACTGGGTCAGCTCCAAGAGGACGGGGCTGAGCATTTGTTTAACTTGCTCACCGCTCCATCGCCGATGCGTAGCACAGCGCTTGGCTCACTGGAGGTGTTTAGCAATGTCTGATGAATGATGAAAGGTGACTCTTGTAGGCAGAGACGGGGCAGGGTCGGGGAGCATCTGGAGCTGGGGATCAGAGCCGGGAGCGGGAAAGCTCGGACCGTGGTGCTGGCAGAAACGGGATGAGAAGAGCTCTGGCTCGAACGTGGGGCTCCCGTTGAGGGAGACCAGACCACCCTGATGGGCTGGAGCCCACCTGAAAGGGCCTTGAATGCTGAGCCAAGCCGCTGTCTCCCTAAGCCCTCAGCATGCTCTAGCCCCTCCCCTTCCAGTAAGCTCCTCCCCTTCCCTTCCCTCTCTCTTATTTTTGGATCCTTCTAGAGCAGGGACTGCATTCTGAGCTCCAACAGGTGCAGGCAAAGTCTGGCCTGGAGTTTGGGGCCTGTGGGAAGTGGGTTGCACCAGGAGCCCCGCCCAGAACCAGGCCAGGGGGAGCCCTGGGGTGTTGGAACCCCTGCCCTCCCTCCTTCCCTGCTCCAGGCCACTGGCAAACCTGCGCCCCTGGTTCTCCTCCAAGTGGCCATTCAGTTAGGACCTCGGCCAGCGCAGTTGCCTCCCATAGAGTTTCCCTAGATGGCAACAGGTTAACACAAAGCCATTGCCTTGATCTCTAGGTCCCCAAAGTGCCTCTGATTCTATGGGTGCCCGCCCTGTATACCCGCACCGCACCCCCCAGAGACACTTCCAGCCATTGCTGGTTATTTGCTTTTCCCCAAACTTCCTCCTATGCTTTATTAATCAAGGGTCAGGCAATAGAAGACCATTTATTTCTCTAGCTTATCCCAGGAGGTTGAAGACACCAGGAACATTCCCTGGGACCTAGGAAGGGGTCTGGAAACATCAGGGAGGGGTCACAGCTCTCGCAGTGGCCTGGGGGAGCCCAACCCGGCCTCAGGCTCCCAGAATATGAAGCCTGGGTCCCAGGGGTCCCAGGAACAGAAGGCCAGCGGCGAATCCACCTCTTTCTCCTGTTTCTTCCTGCCTCAGTTTTGTTTCGGAGTAGGTAGTTAGGCCGGTGTCCTCTCCACCCAGACCTCCCTCCCCTGAGGCTGCCCATGAGGGTACCCGGGGGCGGGGGCAGCATGCACTCTGAGACTCTAGGACAGAGCAAGCCTTGGCATCATCACAGTTCACCAGCGAGCCCCTTACCACCTCGGCACCTGTTGGCTCTGCCTGTAGAGTGGAATAATACTCGCCCTATTTACAGCATGGGGTTGTTTTGCGACTAAAATAAGAAAGTGGCTATCGGATGCTTAGGATGGTTTTCGATCTCAGATACTTTTTAAGGTTAGAAGGGCTGTGACAGCGATTACAGGCTCTCACTGCGGACAGTATTCCTGTAGTTTGAGCCTCTGGTTTCCTCGAATATCGTGAAACGCAAGCGACTCTGAAGATCTCATCATCAGCACAGCTGCCCCTTCTCGGCGCTGCAGATATCCTCGGATTCTGTCCTCAAGGAGCTTACAGACCGGGAGGGCAAGCTGTCCCTGTTGGTGATAGGAGCAGGGAGCCATATAAGGCAGGTGTAATCGGGGCTAAAAATAAATGGCCAGAGCTTGCAGAGTAAGTGGGAGCAGGGACGGGGCCCCAGCGCTGGGGAGCACGACCAGCATAGCCTCAGAGGGGCTGGGAGGCTTTCGTAGGGCCGGCTCAGGTGTTGGTTCCTGTATTATTTTCCTGGGCTGCTGTAACAAATGACCTCAAACTAAGTGACTTCAAACAAGAGAGAATTTGTTTTAATTGAAGGATAATTGTTTTGCAGTACTGTGCTGGTTTCTGCCATACATCAACATGAATCAGCCACAGGTACCCATATGCCCCCTCCCTCCTGAGCCTCCCTCCCACCTCCCACGTCATCCCAGCCCTCCAGGTTGCGACAGAGTCCCGGTTAGAGTTTCCTGAGTCATACTACAAATTCCCACCAGCTATCCATTTCACACATGTGCATATGTGCATGTGTGCGCTAAGTTGCTTCAGTTGTGTCCAACTCTTTGTGACCCTATGGACTGTAGCCCGCCAGGCTCCTCTGTTCATGAGATTCTCCAGGCAAGAATACTGGAACGGGTTGCCATGCCCTCCTCTAGGGGATCTTCCCGGCACGGGGATCTAACCCGCGTCTCCTGCGTCTCCTGCATTGCAGGTGGATCCTTTACTGCTGCTACCGGAGAAGCCCCTCCACACATAGTAGTGTACATCAAAAAACAGAAATTCATTTTCTCCCAGTCAGCACGCTGGAAGTCCAAAGTCGAGGGGTGGGCAGGGCGCGCTCCCCCAGAGGCTCCAGGCGAGATTCCTTCCTGCCTCTTCCAGCTTCTGGCGGGTCCAGCAGGCCTAGGCCTTCCTTGGCTACTGGGTGCGTCTCTCTGATCTCTGCCTGTGTCCTCACATGATCTCTTCTTTGTGTGTCTCCTCCCCCTCTTATAAGGACAGAAGTCTTGGACTCAGGGTCCACTCTAATCCCATATGAACTTATCTTGATTAATCACCTCTTCATAGACCTTATTTCCAAATAATGTCATATCCTGAGATTCTAGATGGAACACTCTGTCTTTCTGATATTTATTTATTTATTAGTAGCTGCACCAGGTCTTACTGGGTCACACAGGGTCTTCAGTCTTCACTGCAGCACTCAGGATCTTTGATTGGGGCATGGGAACTCTTAATTGCATCATTCAGGATCTTCTTGTTTCCTGACCAGGGATTGAACCCAGACCCTCTTGCATTGGGAGCACAGAGTCTTACCCACTGGACCACCGGACGTTCCCTCGTTGCTGGCTCTGAGCAGTTCTCGTCTGTCTCCCAGGTTGTCACACCTGTTTCCTTGGTCCTCTCTCCGGCCCCACGGCCCACACAGTTGTCCCCAAAGGCTAATATGGAGCTCTGCGAACACTCCCAGGGTGACTGTGTCGAATGAATGGATGGACAGCTGGCCGGGGATAGGGAATTTTAGGAATTTTAGTGTCTCGCCTAGTGGTGGTCCTGGGGAGGATCGTGGGGAAGATTTTCCAGCTCCCTGTGGTCGGTCACGTGTGCCCAGGTACAGAGTGAGTTGGAATTGGCACATCTGGAGGGCAGGGGTCTGGTTCCTGGTGGCCCGTCGTGTGATGGAGAGAGGCAGCGAGAACTGAGAACCAGCAAACTCCCCCGGGAGTGCCTGCACCCAGCTCTGCACTGTCTCCTGCAGGGGAGTGGCCAGAGAAGAGCAGGATGGGGGGCCCTCCTAATACTCAGCAGACATCACATGCAGAAGGAACGTCTGGGTGACCCTCCACCGCCATCTGTGAGGGGGTCACTTCTCAGCCTCCTATGCTCCCCTCGCCGGAAAGAGCCCCCAGCTGCAATGTATCTGGGGCTCCTCAGGGTGGAGTTAGGGGTCCCCAACCCAGAGACTGGGGTGTCAGCCAGCTCTGGAAGCTGGTGGCTGTAGCTCTGTGGTTTGTCCTGGGTCTGGAGGGATGAAGAGGTGGGGGGCAAGTCTCCAGGGTCCCCTCCCCTTTCCAGAAATGCTCACCAGTGAATCCAGTTTATACCCAAATGCCCTACCCCTACCCCAGGAGCTGCTGCAATGAGCTCCTGGGGTCCACATCCCTGTCTGGTGCTGAGACTCCGCTACCAGGACGAAATTTCTCTCTCCCCCTGCCTGCCACTCCCTCCAATTACCTGCTCTGTCTTTGAGGAGAGGATCTTTATATTCAGGAATCCACATTGGCAGCCACTCCTAGGACCCTTTGATCACAAAATAATAGGCCAGTTAAGTGCCTCCGCCCATGGGTGCTTCTCTGGTTCTGAATCCTGGTTCTGAATTCCTCTCTTCTGGAACTTTGAACTTTCTGATTTGTGGAAAGGCCTTACATTTTGTCACCATTCACCTATCCTCTCCTCCCATCCACCCATCCATGCATGCATGCATCCATCCATTCATCTGTCTGTCCATCCATCCATCCATCCAGTGGCTGTTCTAGATGCCAGGACATACAATCTCTGATAGACAGGCAGTCAGATAAGCAAGTTATCTAGTCTCTTAGACATTTATAGGTACAGTGGAGAAAGAGAGACTAGGATGGAAAGAGGGGACCGAGGGTTGGGAGGCAGCCTCAGCAGGGTGGCCAGGGAGACCTCACGGAGAAGGTGACAAGGAGCCAGGACTCAGGGGAGGATGGGAGATAGCCAGGCAGTGAGGGGAGCGTTCCCCAGCTGAAAACACAGCATAGGGAGGCAAGGGGGGGCCTGGCACTCCCAGAAGAGCAAAACAAAGAGACAGAAATGGGTGATGGGGAACAGGGCTCGGAGGGTGTGTGCAGAGGAGGGCATGGGGCTCAGGGAGGGGCTGTTCCATAATCCAGGTGAGAGATGACAGTGCCTGCCTGCCTGGTCCTGGGCTGGCAGTGCTGCTGGGTGGGTGGGGCAGGGGTTAGGGCTGGTGGGAGGGAAACAGTTAGATTGAGAGATTTTGAAGGTAGACCACAGGTTCAACTAAAGTTTTGGATAAAGAAAAGAATTGTAGATGCTTTATTTTTTAAACAGCTTTCTTGAGATATAATAATTCACGTGTAATACAATTTGCCCAATTAAGTGCACAATTCAATAGTTTTTAGTGTATTCACAGAAATGGGCAACCATCAGCGTCATTTTAGAAGGGCTGTTGGCTGGGAGCAGAACAAGGGGCAGGCCTGGTCCACACTTTGCACCCAGTAGGTTCCTGGGAAGATGGGTATAGGTTGACTGCCAAGGTCAAGGCCCAAGGACAGTGGTTCTCAGATTCTAGCATGTGTGAGAATCACCTGGGTGCTCGTTAAAAAAGCAGACTCTGGACTTCACTGCTAGTCCCGTTGTCGAGACTTCACTCTTGCTATGCAGGGTGTGTTGGTTTGATCCCTGGTCAGGGAACTAGATTCCGCAAGCCACCACTAAGGATTCACATGCTGCAACAAAAGATCCCTTATGCTGCAGTTAACACCTGGTGTAGTCAAAAAAAAAAAAAAAAAGGCTGTCACATTGGCTGACAGGCGCTGTGGGGACACAGAGCAGAAGCCCCTCAGTACCAAGTCTAGGGATGTGTCCCAGGGGTTCGGCCTCGAAGCTGAGGTCTGAAGCGGGAGCTGGAATTAGCCAGGCAGCACTGGGGAGCGGGGAGAGAGGAACCGACTGGTGTTGGGGAGGCTGACCCGAAATCCTGCAGCCAGATCTGTGGGAAGCAGAAAGTGTTCTGGGTGCGCGGTAGCCTGGCTGTCAGCAGACCCATCACAGGTTAGGTCGTGTCTCCCAAAAAGATATGCCGAAATCCTAACCTCAGCATCTCAGAGGGCGGCCACTTTTGGAAATAGGCTTGTTGCAGATGTAGTAAGCTCGTGTGACTGGTGTCCTGAGAGGAAGAGGAGGAGAGACAAAGAATGGAGGCAGGGGGAACAGGCCATGATTGACACAGGGCAAGGTGGGCGAGACTGGAGATGCCCATTGATGAGCCAAGGGCTGTTGAGAGCCATCCAAGCTGGAGGGCAGGAAGGCACCACTCCTAGAACCTTGGGGAAACAGGGCCCCTTGATATTGGACTTCTGGCCCCAGAACCATGAGGGGATACGTTTCTGTTCCTTTAAGCCACCAGGTTGCAGGACTTTGTTACAGTAGCTTCAGGAAAGGAATACAAGACCAGGTTCAAGTTTTGTGCAGGGACTTGGGAGTCTTGTCCGGCGGGGGTGGGCGGCCCCCTGGGCAGGTGGCCTGCTGGAGCCTCAAGTGCAGTCTGGTGGAGTCTGGCTGGCAGCAATGACCAGGAAGGGTCACCCTGGGGACAGTGTGTGCGGAATGTCCACTCGCTCTTGCCCCACCCTCTGTCCTGCCCTTGGCCTTAACCTTCCCTTCCCCAGGGGAGACCCGAGAACTAAGGAATCGGTGACTGGCCCTGGCCCTCTGCATGGCCACCAGGTACCAGAGGAAGAAGACGTTCCTGCACGATCAGAGCCCCGTCTGGAGTTTTAGTGTTTGAAGAGACGAGGAGTACCTGGGTCCTCGGTGACACTGGGTTCACATGAGAAGGAAGCTGCTCTCAGGTTTAACTGCCTTCATGATTCCTCCCTGGAGTGGGGAGGTCCTGAGAGGGAGCCAGACCCTGGCTTCCTGGGAAAGTGTGGCCCACGTGTCCGAGGCTACAAATGGGAAACGAGTCTACTTCCAGAGGAGATGTGGATTTCCAGACCGTTCCACCAGAGAGCAGCCTGGGTGTTCCAGACATCTTTGTCTATGGAGTCCAAGCTCTGGAGCTATGACTGAGGGTAACAGATGGTTGCTTGCTCTGGTAACCATCCATTACCAGTTGATCAATGCTCTGGAGGCTTTGGGGGTTGGTGCAGTTCAAGGAGCAGCGGGTGGGAGGTGGTCTTCTGCCCTTACTCTGTGACCCCAGGTCTTTTCCAAGTATGTGTCCAGATTTGTGCTCAGGGGCCCAGCCTGATATCAGCGCCCTCCCCTGGCCCTTTCTGGGAGGCTGCACTTTATAGGGGAATGGATGGGTGATCCCAGGAACACCGGGCCCCAGGGATGGGGTGATTCTTGGGTGTAAGGGGTTGGAAATATCAGGTTGACAGGGACACCATTACCATTTGGAGCCTCCCTGAAAGGCCAGAGCTAGAAGCCTAGGAGCCATCCCTTTACATCTGGCTTTGCCCCAAGGGGCTTGGCAACATACGGGCAGGTTCTTTTCGGTCTCTGGGCCTCAGTCTCCTCATCTGTGAAATGAGAAAGCTGGGTTAGAGAATTCCTAAGTTTCCTTTTAGTTCAACAAGGCTGTAATAGGAAAACCACCCTAAGGCTGAACAATGAGACGAGCTCGGGGGCCATGAACCTAAAGATTCAGAGGTAGAACCTGCCAGTCTCGAATTTGGGGAAGCCCTTTGGGAGAGAAGGCAGAGGATCTGGCATCATGGCTGTGGGCAGCGGCTCTGCTGGAAGGGTCCACAGGGTGGAGTATCCCCTGTGTTGCTGCTGCCCCAGCTTCTCCTATTGGCTTGACCTTCCTCTGCAGTCTCCTCTGAGTGGACCTAGGGCTGGGGGGCCCCTGAGGGTGGGATCTGCTAAGGATGATGCCTCACTCCCGAGCAGGCGGGAGAGGGCCTGGGGCTGCTGAGGGGGCGGGGCTGCTGGCGGCGCCCAGGCCAAGGGCCGGCTGGCCGTGGTTGGGCCAGGCAGAGCAGTGTACGAGGCACCTGCCCCGAGCTGCCAAGTGCCGCTGAGCGGAAGCTGGAGCCGCCCTCAATCAGCTCAGGTGCAGCCAGAGCTGTGTCTCGAGGCCCGAGTTGCTCCTGAAGGGCTTGATGCTCCCTGTGCTCACTGGTCAGAGGGATGGTGTCGAGGCTGCTTGGGCCCCCCAAGTGGCCTGTCTCCCACTGTGCTGCCATTTCCCAGAGCGGGGAAAGGCCTTCACCTGTCCTCATGCCGATGTGACCCCTCATGCACCTTTGCGTTGGGGTGAAACGCAGGGCCACCTCGGAGTGACAGGAGGGGCCTGGGAGGCAGAGGACAGAGGGGGAGCTGTGCATGGTCGTGGAAGTTTCTGAGTGAGTCGGGGCTGCGTGGAAGTGGGAGTCAGTGACCACAGGAGTTAGCCTGGGGCTCGGCAGGATAAAGTCCAGGCACAGGCGTGCCAGTAGCTCAGCCTTGTTCCTGTCCCAGGCCAGCGGGAACCGCAGAGAGCAGGGACACCCACAGCTCCTCTCTGAGCTGCTTCCGGCTGGAAAAGGGGGAGAAGGACCCGGGGCAGAAAGACCTCACCTGGCCCATGGATGGACCACTTAGAAACGAGGTTGAGAGGAGTAGGGTGCAAGTGAGCCAGGGTGGCTCTCATCCGCCAGTTCTGTTTTGCCCTATCCAGTGAACTTGGGATTCAACCTGGCATCTTTGCTCGTCTAGGAAATTATTATTATTATACTTGACATTTGTAGAATGCTTTTTTTTTTTTTGGTTCTGTACCAACTTTCGGGCTTTTAATTCCCTGAACCTGGGCCCACGGCAGTGAAAGTGCCAAGTCCTAACCACTGGGCTGCTGAAGAATTCCCCGTAGAGTGTTTTAAACATCACCTGATGTTTAAAATACTCCGAAGAGGTTGGCAGAGCAGGTATCGTTCCCTGCTGCATTTTATGGGGGAAGGAGCTGGGTGCAAGTCAGTGAGGGGCAGCCTATATACTAACTGCGTGGGCGGTGAGGAAGATGTCAAGGAGCAGAGCCCAGCTCTCCTGGCTTCTGACTGAGTCCAGAAGGATCAGTCTGGCTCTGGGTCTCGTGGCAAAGGAAAGCCCTGAGATGAGGGCATGGCCCAGGAAGGTGTCAGATCAAGTTCCTTAGCTCAAGAACCAAGCTGACTTCCCCCTACTTCCCCGGCCTGGGGAGGAGGTGGGTCTGTGCCCTTGCTCCCCAACCTGCCAAGCCCACGACGACGGCTCTGAGCTGAACCCAAGGCGTCCATCTGACAGGGGCCTCCGGGAGCCACTCTCCTCTAGCCCCCGGCGGGTCGCCCCTTGTCCGGTGCCCCAGAGTTAGACCATCAGTCCTCCCAGAGGTGGTCCTCACGCTCCCAGGAAGGTTGTTTCTTTGGGTGGAGAGGTGGAGGTGGGGGAGGCTACCTGCCTACCTCAGCCCGTCTCAGAATCCAGCCTGTGTCCCTACTCCCTGCCTTTCCCCCCCACCCAGCTAGGCCCCTCTGAATGGAGGAAGCATTGCCAACGATTCCTTCGAGGATCTGTGCTCCCTTGAGGCAGGGAAAGCCGTGTGCTCCATGGAGTGTCCAGTTACTCCCCCAGGGCTTAAGGCTTAATGTCCTACTTCTTCCAAAGGTACTTGCCTTTTGAAAGTGAGTGCTTACCCTTATCCATGAATCCTCTGGGCATCAGTGTATACACCACAGCTGTGGAATCCTGGGCGAATTTCCCAGTGTACCTCCTGAACTGAGAATTCCTGGGAATTAGGGGTGGGGAATGGGGATGGAGTTATTCTGTCAGTCTCTGGACTTTATGGGTTAAGAACAATTGTGTTAAAGTCTTGAGCATGGTGTTCAAAGCAAGGAAGAAGAGGGCAGGCTGAGAAGTTGCTGTCCTTCTGAGGTTGACTCACCCCCTCTCATTCCAAGGTTGGTGGAGAGCAACCAGGCACAGGAACAGCGCATGAGACTTGGAGTTGGTACAGAGATGGGTCCCAGAACCAGCCCGCTGCTGACTAGCCTAACTAGTCCTGTGGTCTTGGGATAATCATTTATCAGAGTTCTAGGATCCTGACCAGTGAAATCAAACCAGTTGGTCTGTGCGGAGGTCCCCTCTGACCCCCTATCCCATGGTTCCCACTGGCCGCTGCCCTTGTCATCCTGCCCCATGCCCTGGGTGAATCATTTTGGGGCTAGAGTCCAGCCTGGGACAAGCTGTCCTGGTGGGATTAGCCTTGACTTTAGGAGCTTGGCCAGGAAGCCAAAGAACCTTCTGAGAACGGCTGCCTGCCGGGGCCCCTTGAGGAGGGTGTCCACCGAATGGCGAGGGAGAGGGCCTTAGGGTCCCCGGGGGGAAGTGGGCACTTCCCTCCTAAGTTCCTTTCCAGTATCAGCATCTGTAAACCATCTGAAGTCTCATTTGTGAAGCGAAGGAACAAGGGGCCTTGAGTGGCGAATATTTACTCCGTAAAATAAGGTCGAGAAAAAATGTGATGCCAGAGGGGCCGCTGCCATCTGCTCAGTCCAGGAGCGTGCAGGGACGCAGAAGTGTCAGCCTGCCGTCGTGAACGTGAACTCCAAAGTGCTCTCTGCTGTACCTGAGGCACCGCCGGTGAGACACCCAAGTGTCTGGGCAGAGGAAAGCCTAGTGAAAGACAGGGGACTCCCTGGGCACCCTGACCAGTATTCTTGGCTCCCGGGGGCAGACGTGTCTGGAGGTAGAAGTGGAAAGGAATTGTGCCCCCGGGGACTTTTTTTTTTTTTTTTTTTACCACATGTGCATTCTGGTGTATGAGTAATGGTATATCTTACCTGTGATGATCTCTTTTCTCCTGAGGTCCAGTCCCAACCTCAGGACAGATTGTCTGACACTTGGGGGTGGCCCGGAGCAGAGCTTCTCACATGCAGGTGTTCGTTAGAATCACCTTGTGAAACACCCGGATTCACACTGACCCAACCCTGGACACGGGCATCTTTGTCAGGAAAGCCCTGCAGGGCTTGGGTACCACTTGCCACAGGCAAGAGATCTCGGATGTTGTTTCTTGGTGAGAATGCTAGCCCATCCCTGGATGGCCTGTCAAGCCCACGCTGGACTTTCCTGTGTCTGCTTCCTCCTTTCCAGAGAAGTGAATAATCAGTTAATAATCCTTGCTTTCCCTGCTTCAGAGGACCACTGGGGGGTGAAGAAGAACACAGAGCTATTTGAGGGGAAGCCTGAAATTCAGCGTGAAGGTCAGATGGCCTCTAGCTCCCTGCTGGGCGCATGTTGATCAGCAAAGTGAAAAGATGCTGTTGGGGAGGCTTCTTGGGCTGTTAGAGGAAATGAGCAAGAGGAGGAATTCTCAGGAAAAAGGCAGCGGAGGCAGAATAGTGGTTGTCACACCCTCCTTAGGCAGTAGGGCAGACAGACCCAAGGAGAGCTGGCTGGGCAGGAAGTACCAAGGGGGTGGCTGAACCCTAGCTCCTTCATCTCCCCTCACCCCCTAGACCCTTCCATGGAACCCTAGCACCCCATGGGACATGGTCTGTGGGATCAGAAAGAACTCTAGACTGAGGGCCATGACCTTGGGCTCTGTCCCAACCCTACCCCTCACCTTGAGCAAGTCTCTAAACCTCCCCGGCCAGAGCTTCCTCCTCTGTAATAGACTCACCAAGGCCCTGGGCAATTCCACAGTAATCTGAGTCCCTGTGAAAGCATTTGGGAACAGTTAGGAGCTGGAAAAAAAATCTGGTGTTTGGCAGTGGAGAGAGGAACTGAGCCTGGGGCCCCCACTGAGGCTATGGGCAGGGGAGCAGCTGAGCAGCTGACTCCTGCAGAGAAAGGCTGATGACAAAGAGGGTGTCAGGAGAGAAAACGGAGCCAGTTTATGCTGTGCCCTGCCCCGGGGCACCTGTCGGGCTCAGGGGCCTTCCTTGATCTCCAGGGTTGAGCCAGGGGCTTGCTATTTGCATACGCTGACGTTAGCACCCAGGCTTGCCTGGGGCCTGGGTGGCTACCTTGGCAGCAGCACATACAGTGTGGTACTGCATGTTCTGGGAGAGCCTGAGACCCATCTTACCAGGCTCTCAACCTGGCCAGGGTGTCCTGGGTCCTCTGCGCCCCACCCCTCCTCCGGGGCCACTGGGGGCTTCCACAAGAATTTGAGGAAGTCAGGGTGGGTGGTTTGATGTCACAGAATTGAACTAAGTTTAACCAGAGGCTCTTTAAGCCTCTGAGCTGCTTCCAGGAGGAGAGATTGGACCCAATGGCACAGCTGCTTCCTGGGCTTTGAGCTCTAGAGACCCAATGGCACAGCTTGTTTCATTGAGAGACTTTCTCTCAGAGAAGTTATTTTTAGCCTGGGAAGGAAGATCATGGGGATGAAGTCATCACCCTCGCTCTTTGTCACTGGAAGGGCAGGCGAAGCTTGGCCCTAAGTCATAAAAACCAGGGAAGAGTATGGATGTAAATAAGTAAACACACATGCACACACCTGAGTTCCTATCTAGGGCCCAGGTGTGGAAATACACAGCAGTGCAAAGGTCACGTGTATCCCGAGAGTCTGGGCTCCTTATCTCCCTTCAGATGACGCAGCCCTCCCACCTCCACTGGGCCAGAGGATGTTCTGAGAATAGCAGAAATGCTGCAGGTAGTCAGACCCAGAGTCCCTTCAGCCTGGTATCATCACCACCATCAACACTATCACATCACCATCACTATCACTGTCACCATTACTTTGGCCACTTGATGAGAAGAGCAGACTCAATGGAAAAGACCCTGATGCTGGGAAAGACTGAGGGCAGGAGGAGAAGGGGATGACAGAGGATGAGATGGATGGATGCCATCACTGACTCGATGGACATGAATTTGAGCAAACTCAGGGAGACAGTGAAGGACAGGGAAGCCTGGCATGCTGCAGTCCATGGGGTCACAAAGAGTCAGGCATGACTTAGCAACTGAATGACAACAGTCACCATTATCATCCTCAGTACCACCACCATCATGACCATCCCCATCACCATTATCATCATCACCACCAGCATCACCATTACTAGCAACATCGCCATCATCACCATCTTCATTATCATCACCACCAGCATCAACAGCATTAACAGCAGAGGGTGACAGGGCCTGTTGAAAGAGGCTGGACTCCCCAGAGGAGAAGCCCTGATCACTGCTATTCCAAGGTCATTTCCTAAGCCCTGGTAACCCATCTAATTTGGAAGCCTCCAGTGGGCACATGAGTGGAGAGAGGCCAGGAGCAGAAGCCTTGGGGTCAGGGTTATTTGGCTGGGTAGCATTTCCCTTCTGCAGAGGATCTTTCCAACCCAGGGATCAAACTCAGGTCTCCCACATTGCAGGCAGATTCTTTACCAGCTGAGCCACAAGGGAAGCCCAAGAATACTGGAGTGGGTAGCCTATCCATTCTCCAGCCAATCTTCCCGACCCAGGAATTGAACCAGCGTCTCCTGCATTGCAGGCAGATTCTTTACCAACTGAGTTATGAGGGAAGCCCCTGAGTAGAATCACCCCCGCTAATTTTTTGGAGGGGGTTACAGTCCTGATGCTGGGGCTACACCCTGGACTAATTAATTCAATGAGAACCTTCAAGGAGGGGGAGAGGAGTGGGATCAAGAACCAGGTGTTTCCACATAGAGACAGTGGCGAGAACCACGGGTTTAGAGGCAGTTTTATAGGCTCAGGTTGACTAGTAATCCTGAGTCAGTGGTTCTGGGCTGGGGCCTGAGAGTTGGCATCTCTACTGATTCTCCCACCTGCTGATGCTGCAGGTGCCTGGACCACAGGCTGAGGAGTGTTGGGAGGGGTGCGGGGTGGGGTAGGGGGCGGGGGAGAACCCCCCGCTGCAGGATCAGAGAATCTCCTTTGCAGTTCCGAAGTTAAATGGCCTCAGCCGGTTGCTAGCTGTGTGATGTTGGGGCAAGACATTCAGTGCCTCTGATTCCAGTCCTCTCATCTGTAAAATAGGGGTGAGTAAGACTTGTTTCACAGAAGCAAGCAAATAGAGTAAGATCAAGTTCATGTTTTATACATCCAGTGCTCAAGCACTGCCTGGCACCCTGAATAATTGTCCAAATGTATCTCATATGATATCTATATATCTATCTTGCTGCTCAAAGGCCTGTCTATCTCTTGATGCTAAGTCGCTTCAGTCGTGTCCGACTCTCTGCAATCCCATAGACGGCAGCCCACCAGGCTCCCCCATCCCTGGGATTCTCCAGGCAAGAACACTGGAGTGGGTTGCCATTTCCTTCTCCAATGCATGAAAGTGAAAAGTGAGAGTGAAGTCACTCAGTCGTGTCAGACCCTTTGTGACCCCATGGACTGAAGCCCACCAGGCTCCTCTGTCCTCTGTCCTCTGGGTCCTCCAGGCAAGAGTATTGGAATGGGTTGCCATTGCCTTCTTCATGTCAATCTCTTGGGTTAAACCAAATTCCTGCCATAGATTTTTATTTCCCCAGAGGTTGGGGGCAGGGCAGATAGAGATTCAGGCAGAAGAATGAGGACTTACAGGTATTCAGGTGGTAATGAAAGAAAATTTTAATGCGTTAGCTCCCCAACTAAGGGACCAGGAATTCTGAATGTACCCAAATCTCCCCATGGACCTCTTCACAGCACTTTGTGGGGTTGGGGGTGGGGGGTGGGTCAGGCAGGTTCTCAGCCTACAATCCAGGAGCCAGAGCGGGTGCATCCAGGGAGGGCAGAGGTACCAGTCAGAAGGGACTCCCATGTGCTCCCTTCAACACAGCATGGCATGGAAGGCCTGGACAAGGAGTGGGCAGTTCTAGGTTCCACTTGCCCACTAGCCACCTGGTGTTTTGGGCAAATCAAACACTCTCTCTAGACCTTCAGCTCTGAAATCTGGTTGATAGTAATAACGGAGGTGAAAGGGGTCACAAACGTGAGTGGAGGGAGTATTACATCAACATATGGGCTCCTTTATAATGAAAGGCACCCAAACTTCCCATCCTTCTGAATTTGATAGCAGACTGTGTCTGTGGGGATTAATGAGAAACTATTTGTGCCTGGCCCTTAAGAGGCTTCCCCAACTTTCAGGGAACAAGGGGGTGGGTACTCCCAAGAAGTGGCTTTTCTTTGTGGGAGGCAGAGCCGAGCTGGCACTGAGGCAGGATGCTCCTTCCTCAGAAAGAGTCCTGTGAAACGAGGGAGACCCAGGAGCATCTCAGCGACCCTGAGGCAGGGCCCCCACTTTGCCCTCATCCCCATGTGCCTGCAATGTCCGGCTCTGCAGGGCTCCTCCTTAAACACGTCCCCACCTGGGTGGGAGGGCTCAGAAGTACTAGACCCCACCCTCTGTTCTGACCCCACTGTCCAAATGCATCACACTCATCCCTTGACAGAGGCTCCTGGCACATTCTGGGACCCTACCTGCCCTCTGCTTTGCCCTCCCAGTGCCCCTGGCTCTCCCCTTAAAGCCCTCGGCCCTTAGAAGGGGATCCCCTCGGAAGGGGTTGGTGAAGGCCATCGAGAAGCCCAGGCCTGCCCCCATGGGTATCTCCTCCTGCCACACGTCCCCTCTAATCTAAGGTAGAGAGGCCAGAAGATGCTTGCCCTTAAGAGGACAGAGTTGGATGTGTGACTTAATAAGGTTGGGAGCCATAAGTAATCCCCCGAGTGCTGTGCCCCGTAACCCAAGAGGACCTGGCCCGCAGGCACCTGTTTTCACTCCTTTGCCGATAGCAGTATAAAAAGCACGCTGCTTAATGACTCTAGGAACTGACCAGGGGTGGCAGTTCCCATCGGCCCTGTCTTGGAAAGATCTGCCGGGCGAGCCAGGCTGCACGTGCCCGCCCGCACGGTTGAGGAAGGACTGGAAGGGCGGCGCCCAGCTTCCATCCCCCCGGGATGCCGAGGCGGGGCTGGGGCGGGTCAGCTGGTCGCTCAGAGCCCAGGCTCGGGTCAGGAGGGGGCACGCCCGCTCTGCCGGCCACTCGGGGCGGTTCCGAAGACGAGGGAGGGAGGAGCCCCACCGTCCCCGCAGGTCCGCACCGCTCTGCCTCTGGGAGACAGGCTGAGTGTTTAGAGTTGTGAGAAGCAAAGCGCGTGCCAACCCCTTGACACTGACCCCTCGTGTTCTGATCATCTAGAACTGCAAGTTTCCGCTTCGGGTGGCACGGAAGATGTTGGCAATTTGTTGGAGAATCATTTCTGTGCCGGAGACGCAAGTCTAGAGGAGAAAGAAAGGGCGCTTCGGGCAGAGGCGGCCCCTGGAGAGACGCGCCCGCTCCTTCACCCCCCAGAAGGCGGGGAGGATGGGAGCTCGGAGAAGACAGCGGCCGACGGCCTGAGCTCTGATCCCGATCCCGATCCCGAAGCCAGCCTCTCCAACGCCTCGGCCTCCGAGTCTGCTGCCCCCGGGGAACCTGCGGGGCCCGGGGCGGAAGATGCGGGCCCGCCGGGAGCAGCGAGCGCCCTTCCCCCAGGAAGGGAGGGGGAGCCCGGGGAGGAGGAAGGGGCGCGGGAGCTCAGCTCCGGAGAGGGCCCAGGACAGGAGGCGGAGGGACCGGCTGGGAGCGGCGAGGTCCCCGAGGAAGCTGCGGAGGCGCTAGGGGAAGCAGCGGAGGGGTCCCCAGAGCCTGAGAACTCCGAGGACTCTCCCAGCCAGGAGGTCGAGACAGGAGGGGAGGGCAGCCCAGGGCCCGGTCTGGAGCCAGAAGTGACTGATGGAGCCGCGGATGTGGACGCAGAAGCCGCGCAGAGGACGGAGGACCAGGCGGAACCCAGCTCCATCTCGGCCGCGGCCGCGGAAGACGCTGCCGCTCGCGAAGAGGAGGGGGGCTCCCGGGAGCACCCGAACGAGGCCTCCTCTGAAGAAGAGGGGGGTGAAGAATCCGAAGAGGAGAGTGGCGACGAAGAGGACAGCGGCGACGGGGCTAGTTCGGAAGAAGCCGGGGGCGCCTCGGAGGAGGAGGAAGCCGAGAAAGAAGCTGGGGAAGGAGACCACGCGGCAGCGGGAAGCGCGAGCCCCGGGGAGGAGGGGTTTCCGGAGGAATCGCCCGAGGGTGCCGACGCGCAGGAGCCCAAGGAGGAGGGGCCACAGGGTAGGGGGGCGTCCCGAGGCTGCCCACCTCCCCCCGCCCGGCACCTCGACGGTGGGGGCTGCTTCGGGCATTTTGGCGGCTGCAGTCCTCCCGGAGGTTTTGTATGTAGAGGCAGACAGGGACCCGCAGGGCGGGCGGGAGAGCCTCTAGCCAACCGCGGGGGTCGTGGGGCATAGGCCCCATGGGGGTTCCCGGCCCTCTGGGTGCCTCCAGGCTGTTCCTTAATCACTTATCCCCACTTCAGAGAGATCCACTGAGAGCCTGCACCTTGGAGGGCCCAGAGGAACCTGGTTACATCTGAGTTAGGCCATCAGAAACTTATCCGTTAGAGTCCCTCCTTTAACACAGACCAGTGCTTAAACCCCAAGGACAAGGGACACAGGGGCAGGATTTGAGGCCGAAGGCAGGCTGGTGAGTGTGAGGGGCATTGGGGGACCACGTTGGTCGGCTAGCTCCTGGGACCTCCACTTGAAGACTAGGTCATGTCAGGATCCTTAAACACTGGGCTGGCTGAGACACTAACGTCCAGCAGATGTCTGTCCGGCAGATGTCTGTCCTGCAGATGAGTGGCTGCAGCAGCCACTCTCCAGGCTAGGGGACAGGGTGGGGGGATGGAAGTGGGCAGGACCTAAGCTATTGGGCAGCATTAGAGGCGTGTCCAGCACTGGGCTCATCCACTGAGTACGCTGACCTGGACCCGGAACTGGCTTAGGTAGGATGGAGGCACTGGAGTCAGTCTTCAGTTTCCAATGCAGGTTTCCTTGCAAGAACTTCATTTCCACACTGGTAGGGTATTTGCAATGGGGACCCTTCCCCTTAGCTCCCAGATCTGGGTCTGATGGCAGAAAGGATCACCCTGTCAAGACACATTGATTATTCTCTGCTCCCATCCCTCCTGGAACTGGTCTCCCCTTGTTCCCACAGGCCAGGTCCATCCTCCGTCCATCACCTAAAATTCTTTGTGCAATTAGCCCAGGATTAAAAAAAAAATGGCTGTGATGTTAAGAGGCCTGGGAATGTGAGCACCCCTCCCTGGGAGCCTCAGGTGGTCACGGGCACCTCTGGCTGGGTCAGAAGCAACAGTGTACCCCCACTCCCTCCCCCCTCTCCCTACTCCCCCTCCGCTCCCCAAGACTGCCTGTAGCGGCTCTTCCTGATGAAATGCTCACTTGACCAAGCCAGTGGTCCACCTAGAAACTGAAAGGCAGTCTCCTATAAACTACTCCTTCTCCTGTCCTGGATCTCAGCTCACAGGCACCCCTCAGGAAATTTTCCAACTTTCCCTAAGATGTCATAGGCACACATCTTAGGCCCTCCCAGCTTTCGGACTCTTTCCTCCCAAAGCCACATCGATGCCTGTAATTGTATTGCTTTTCAGGTTACTTCTCCCCCTCTCCCTGCAGACTGTGGAAAACTCCACGTGGGCAGAGCTGGGTCGGTTTGGGGCACCACAGCATTCACAGTGCAATGCTGCATGCTTGGCGCGTGTATAGTAGGTGCTCAGTCATCATTTGCTGAACACCTAGAATGGATCGTGGAGCTTCACAGATGTTGAGTTTGGATTTTCAAAGTCCCTCCTAGAGACAGAACTCCGTGCAGTTGAACCTGGACCGGCTCCAGTCAGCACTTGCTTGCGATCCTGCCCCGCTCTGCCCACTCCCCAGCTTGCCTGACTGGAGGGACCCCAGAGCCAATGGCTCCTCGCTCTACCCTAACCCCCGATTTCTGCGTCTTTCCCCAGAAGAGGCGGAGGATGTGAGTGAGGAAGCCCCGCTGAGGGATCGCTCCCACATCGAGAAAACTCTGATGCTGAATGAGGACAAGCCAGCTGATGACTTCTCTGGTAACCAGAGGCAGGAGCTGGGTGGGGCCGGGTGGGGCTGGGAGAACCCCAGGACCAGTGGCCAGGCAGAGCCTCTGAGTCTGTAGCTGATGCTGGCAGACACGCCAGGGGAGGAGGAGAGCCCTGGAGTTGAAGGAGAGGAGCGCTTTCTCTTCATGGAGGAGGCTTTGTGAGCTGGAGGGCTCTGGGTTGGCGGGGAGGAGGAAAGGCAATCCGAACAGAGGGGCTGATTGGGGAAGTACATGGCAGAGCTGCGACCTGGGGACTGTTGTTGTTCAATTGCTCAGTCATGTCCCACTCTTGGGGACCCCATGGACTGCAGCATGCCAGGGTCCCCTGTCCCTCACTGACTTCTGGAGTTTGCTCAAGCTCGTGTTGATTGAGTCGGCGATGCCATCCAAACATCTCACCCTCTGTCACCCCCTTCTCCTCCTGCCCTCACTCTTTCCCAGCATCAGGGTCATTTTGACAGTGCCAGCATCCAAGTCGTGGCCGGGGGAAGGTTGTTCATCACACTGGCTTCAATTTTTACAGTTTATAAAGCCCTTTCGTGTTTGGTATTCCATTTCACCCTCATAATAACCCAAGGCTGTCGGCAGGGCTTTCTGTCTCCTAATCGATGAGCCAGTGAGAGCTCAGGGTGAGGCTGGGGTCTGCTCTGGCAACAGCAGGAGATGGGCCACTGACCGGCAGCTGGAGAGCCTGACCCTCGCGCTCCGAGTTTGTCCCTCTCTGCACTTCACCCCGGGAGCCGCTTCTCCCTGGAGCCACATTCTTCCCAAGAAGACACTTGGGATGTCTGAATCCTCCCAGGGGCACCAGGGATGCAGTGGACGGTGCAGGGCTGGGGTGGCCATGCCTGCTTGCCTCTGATCCTAAGGCAGGTAGCGGTAGGGGGCAGAGAGAAGGAGCTGGAGTTTCCAGCACCTCGAGGTAGCTGCAGGCCGAGGTGGTGCTGTGAACTGTTGAGGGGAAGGACCAGAGGGCTAAGTTAAAAAACAAAAATGCTGTGGTGACTTTCAGGGGTGTGTGTAGGGGGAATGCCTTCTAGACAGTGCCACAGCAGCTAAGCCCCTGCCTGACCCTTAACCCTTCACCCTTCTCTGCCCCCAGTGGTGCTGCAGCGGCTTCGAAAGATCTACCACTCGTCCATCAAGCCCCTGGAGCAGTCTTACAAATACAACGAGCTTCGGCAGCACGAGATCACAGGTACCGGCCACATCTCTCCCCTGAGCCCTCGAGGTGGGGAGGGGCGGAGACCTCAGTGACCAGGGCCAGCCTTTCGCTGCAGGTGTGCCCCTTGATCTACACAGGGATTTACGTTTCCTCTGTGAGATCCATGAGTGCAGTTTGGGTTTCCAAAAGATGCCAACTTCCCTGACTGCTGTGCTCCAGCCCCCACGGGGCTCTTCATTCACTTACGGATCGCGTCTTCTGTCTCCTGTCCACTTCCCATGGGTTTGGATTCTTTTAAAAATTGATTTTCAAAATAATTTTTTAAAAATAAGATAAACTGGCAACCAAAAAAATTTCTGTGCAAAATAGTATAAGTTGAAAAAAAAAAAATCCCTGTCTTGATTTCCAGGCTCTCTGACTCCACCCTCAGAGATGCACGTGGCTAAGGTTTCTCATCAGGGCTTCCAGACAGCACTCTGCTTCCATGCTCAAGGGTGTCCTCCCTTTGTTTGACAAAGATGGGATCACAGCACACAATTGCTCTTTCTGGTCTTTGTGAATCCACCACCTTAGATAGCGTACCCTGTTGATGAACCACTGGGCGTTTGCCTCGTTCCCTTTTTAGTGTTACAGACACTACTATAGTTGTTCCATATTTCACACAAGTTCATTTGTAGGATATGTTTTTTTTAAAAATGCTGGAATTCAGCATTTTGATAGTTGTCGCCCAGTTGCCTTAGGTTGTCCTCTGTGTACCACAGCAACAGGATAGAGTTCTTGTTGCCTCACAGCAAGGCCATTTTAAAGTGTGGCTTGTCTTGGAAACCTGTTGACAATGACACCTAATTGCTATTATTGTTCTAGTTGTTGTTTTTAAAGGGGCAGCAGAAAAATTCCTCCTTCACCTTTGGTCACCTTTCTTTTTTAAAAATTTAATTTAAAATGTTTTATTGGAATATAGTTGCTTTACAATGGTGTGTTAGTTTCTATTGTATGGGAAAGTGAATCAGCTATATGTATACATAGATTCCCTCTTTTTTGGATTGCTTTCCCATTTAGGTCACCACAGAGCACTGAGTAGAGGTCTCTATACTATGCAGTAGGTTCTCATTAGTTATCTGTTTTAAAATAGTTCACAGGCTTCCCAGGTGGCACAGTGGTAAAGAATCCACCTGCCTATGTAGGGGATGCAGGAGACATGGGTTTGATTCCTGGGTCAGAAAGATTCCCTGGAGGAGAAAATGGTAGCCCATTCCAGTATTCTTGCCTGGAGAATCCCATGGACAGAGGAGCCTGGTGGGCTAGTCCATGGGGTCACAGAGTTGGACAGGACTGAGGAACTGTGCATACATGCACACACGCGCACTTCAACAGTGTATATGCCAATCTCAGTCTCCCAATACGACCCAGCCTGAGGCGGGAATCTAATTTGTGTTTGAACGGGGAGTGAAATTGCACGTCCCTTCCTGTGTTAGTTGGCTGTTTCTGCATGTCTCCTGTGTTGTTCTGATGGCTGTGCAGGGAAGGGGTATTGTAGGGCCTCCCTCATTCCTGCTTTACAGAAGGCGGACCAGAGGCTCAGAGAGATGCTGGGCTGCCCAGGCCACATGGCTGGAATTAGGAGCGGTAGCTTCTTGTCTCCTCCTTGTTTCACCATTCCCTTGCAGGCTTCTCAGAATGTGCACGCCAGGCAGGTGGCCCGTGGGCATGGCACTCAGCAGAGAGGGCGTCCCCGGGGCCTGATCTCTCTGTCCAGGCGCCCCTCCTCTCCTCTCTCCTCTTGCCAGTGTCTGGGCTCCTCCGAGCCCAGGGTCATCCTCCTGTGACCTCCCTCCTGGGTGCCACACCTGTAGCCTCCTGCGTGTGCCAGTGCCGCCCCCTGCTGCAGGGAGCGGAAACAGCAGCTGGGAAAACTGGAAAGGTGGTCTCGCAGGGGAGCTGGAAGGCCAGGTTACCCTTAGTGGGGCCTGGTCCAGGGAAAAAGAGGCTCCTTGTAGGATCTCTGTGGCTGTGACTGGGGATTCCTGCCACCCCACCCCCCACCCTCCTGTTCCTTCCTGCTCCCCAGCCAGGGGTTGTTCAGTCATTAAATCATGTCTCTTTTTGACTCCATGGACTGCTGCATGCCAGGCTTCCTTGTCCTTCACCATCTCCCAGAGTTTGCTCAAACTCATGTCTATTGAGTTGGTGATGCCACCCAACCATCTTATCCTCACCCATCCCGTCTCCTCCTGCCCTCAATCTTTCCCAGCATCAGGCTCTTTTCCAATGAGTCGGTTCTTTGCCTCAGGTGGCCAGAGTACTGGAGGGACCTTCAGCTTCAACATCAGTTCTTCCAGTGAATATTCATCATTGATTTCCTTTAGGATTGACTGGTTTGATCTCACAACGAACTTTGGGAAATTCTTAAAGAGATGGGAATCCCAGACGTGGTCTCACACACGCATTCAAATATCGGAAAGGATGCATAGCCTAAGCAGCTTGAGGACGTGGAGGGGAGACTTTTCTCTGTATACCTTTTTATACTTCTGATTTTTGAATCAATAAATGAAATCAATTAAAAATTTTAAAAATAACTGAAAGAGAAAAAAGGAAAAAAAAAACAACCCACCACAGTGCCTCCTTTGTTGAGGCCTTGCCTGCCAGGCTCAGCAGGGCTAAGATGTCTGGACAACTTTAGGTACTAAGCTGTGCAGGGCTGGGGACTTCCCTGGTGGTCCAGTGGTTAAGACTCCATGATGCCAATGCAGCAGGTGTGGGTTTGAGCCCTGATCTGGAAACTAAGATCCCACATGCCTTGCTGCAGGGACAAAAAAAAAAAAAAAAAAAGCTGTGCATGGCCGACCCTATGTGCCCTAAGGGCTGGAAGTCTGCAACAGGAGATTGTGAATCTCCCACGCGGAAAGCCTCTCACTGTCCCCTCCCCATCCCTGGGTTTTGAAAGCACTGGAAAATTCTGTGTTTTCTTCTCAGGGACCTGCACTGGAGAGGCCCAGGCAGGGTGTTCTTCCCAACATGAGACAAGAACCCGAGAATTGCCGAGTCAGTGCTTGGTGGACACTGGCAAACGTGTCTTGGACTTTGGAGGCTGACATTTGAGACTGGCCCTGTGGGCCAGCTTAGGCTGAGCCTGAGGAGGGGTGTTGGGAGGTGCAGCTAAGCAGAGGGAGGCAGGGGGCCGGCAGTGCCTGGTCCAGACCATCCCAGAGTGTATAAACCTCTTCCATGACTGTTTTTCTGTAACCAATCCAGGTAGCAGCATTTTAGCCTCTCCTCGGTGGCGGCTCTCTCCTGCCCCTCTTATGAATGGTGTGCTCCCAGATCTGAGCCTGGAGGTCTCCCCCAGTGTGAGCTCTGGGTCACTGTTTTTTGACCTCAGTGGATCCCTCCCTCTCGGGGGCTGGTGTGCTGTGGGTCTGTGCATGGTCCAAATGCTGGTGTGCCACAGTCCAAATGCTATCTCCTCGTGGGCGCTAACTGGGTCATCACACTAACACAGAACAAGGCGTGCTCCAGACCATAACATGCTCTGAGGTCCAGGGTAGAAACCCACAGCTCCTGATCAACTGTCTGGGGCACAACGTGAAGAACCCTGTCCCTCCACAGTGAGGAGCTTTGAGTTCATGTCCATGTCTTGTCCCTGCTGCCCACAGATGGGGAGATCACGTCCAAGCCAATGGTCTTGTTCCTGGGACCATGGAGCGTTGGCAAATCCACCATGATCAACTACCTCCTTGGCTTGGAAAACACTCGCTACCAGCTCTACACAGGTAACAGCATGACTTTCTTGTGTGCCTGTTGGTGTTTCAATGTCACATGTAAAAAGCATTGTGAAAAAAATGAAACATTTAGGGGCTGTAGTGTATGGCACAAAGTGCCAGGAAAGAGATCCTGTACCCACCAAACTTAAGCTGTAATGCCATGGGGAAAAACTTGGAGATAATGAGGTATCTATGATTCAATATACAAAGATTTAAAGGGGTTACATTTGTTTAAAAAAAATATGTATATATATGTAAAATCAGAAGTAAGTTAAAAGGGTATTTGACTACACAGGAAATTTTATTTTTTTTAAATTATGGTATAGCATTAATATAGGGTTTCCCTGGTGGCTCAGTGGTAAAGAATCTGCCTGCCAATGCAGGAGATTCAGGTTCAATCCCTGGTCCAGAAAAAGCCTTTGGAGAAGGAAACGGCAAGCCACTCCAGTTTTCTTGCCTGGAGAACCCCATGGACAGAGGATCCTGGTCAGCTACAGTCCATGGGGTTGCAGAGTTGGACATGACTTAGTGACTGAACAGCAACAAATGTATGGCGTAAGTGAAAGTGAAACTCAGTTGTATCTGACTCTTTGTGACGCCATGGACTAAACAGTCCATGGAATTCTCCAGGCCAGAATAATGCAGTGGGCAGCCCCTCCCTTCTCCAGGGGATCTTCCCAACCCGGAAATTGAACCCAGGTCTCCCGCATTGCAGGCAAATTCTTTACCAGCTGAGCCACAGGGAAGCCCAAGAATACTGGAGTGGGTAGCCTATTCCCTCTCCAGCAGATCTTCCCAACCCAGGAATTGAACCGGGGTCTCCTGCATTGCAGGCAGATTCTTTACCAACTGAGCTATCAGAGAAGCCCAGTGTATGGCACAGGAAGTATAGAAAACAACACTAGTAACTTTGGATGGTGACAGATGGTAACTGGACTTACTGTAGAGATCATTTCTTAATGTACGAAAATATTGAATCACACTGTTGTATACCTGAATCTACATGATGTTGTAAATCATTTATACTTCAATTTAAAAATTAGAATCTGACAGATTAAAAAAGAAAATGAAAATATTCATATACATCTTCAATATAGTAATAAAAATTATGTGCAGGAAACCAGCAGTTATACCCTTGTTCACAGCAGCATTATTTGCTACGGCTAAGAGGTAGAAACAACCCAAATGTCCATCAATTGATGATGGATAAAAGACATGTGTTCATTTCATCTGTACAAGGGAGTATTATTCAGCCTTGAAAAGGAATTAATTTCTGATACATGCCACAACATGGCTGAATCTTGAAGACATTATGCTAAGTGAAATAAGCTAGACATAAAATGACAAATATCATATGATTTCACTTATATGAGGTCCCTAGAGTCATCAAATTCATAGAGACAGAAAGTGCAGGAGAGGGAATTCCCTGGTGGTCAAGTGGTTAGGACTCAGCACTTTTCCTGCTGGGGAACTAAGATCCTGAAAGCCAGGTGCCATGGCCAAAAAGTAAAAATAAATAAACACTAACTTCCATTCCTCCACTCTCCACTCCCAGTAATCTCTCCTGTGCCTCCTTTTGTATTGCTGTGATGTGACATGACTGTGTTCTTTCTAACCCGTGTGTGCAGGTGCCGAGCCCACCACCTCAGAGTTCACGGTCCTCATGCACGGGCCCAAGCTGAAGACCATCGAGGGTATTGTCATGGCTGCTGACAGCGCCCGGTCCTTCTCGCCCCTCGAGAAGTTTGGCCAGAATTTCCTGGAGAAGCTGATCGGCATTGAGGTTCCCCACAAACTTCTGGAGCGGGTCACATTTGTGGATACACCAGGCATCATTGAGAACCGCAAGCAGCAAGAAAGAGGTAATTCAACACTCATTTCTGAACAGCATGAGCACTGTCTTAGGAAACTGTTTAAGGCAGAGGAGGAGACCAGCATTGTCCAAGACTTTGGGATGCATTCTTTGCTTCCAGCCCTTTCTTTGTCATCACTGTGGTGCCTCCTAGGTGTGAGTACCTCATCCTTTTACTTCCCTGAGGAATGGTCTGGTTTGGAGGCTGTCAGCATCTTCCCAGGGGGAGGGCTGGCCTTCTTGCCAGGAGCTCCTTGAGGTCCCTGCTGTGTCTTTGGGATGCACAAGCTGTCCAGGTGATCAAGGGCCTGGACTGGTTGGATCCCCTGCACTTGACCTCTGGCTAACATGGGTCTGGGTTAAACTTGACCTTCAACTCGTCCTGGTCCCAATATCTGCTTTGCCAGACCTGCTTCAACACAATCCTGTCTTAGACTTTCCAAAGCCCTGCTTGCCTTCAGGTGGCAGGGGAGTGCCATTGAGTGTCACCATGACGCAGCACCATCTGCAGAGATGAGTCATAACGGGGCGTTTGTCAGAATATATGAACAGATGGTGAATCTCAGTTTATGGTTATAACTCTCATTTTGTTATAACCAAATCCTGTTTTATAGCTAATAATAATATTATTGCTAATAATTACAGTAATAAACTAACCTTTATTGCACTCTTCTAACGCACTGGATAATTTCCATGTGTTATTGGTTGATCATTGTAGAAACATTTCGAGACAGGTATCCCTACTCTCCCCATTTTGGAAATAAAGGAATTAGGATGTATTGAGCACCTACCCTGTGACTGGATAGCAGTTTTAGTTCAGTGCTTTCCTGTGTTTCTAGCAACATCATGATCTTTATATCACTTTAGGTGGTATTGTTCTTCTTGTCATTTTTCAACGAAAATGGTAAGGCTTAGAAGCATATAATTTTCAGTTGGTCAGTGATGGAGCCCAAATTCTAGTCCGGGTCTCGATGGTAGGTCCACATTTATTTCCCCTAAGTAATGCACCCTCTTTTTCATTCCTTCTAATTCCCTGACTTATTTCCTTTAACATTTTTGCCACTGCCCCAGATCTTTTCAAGCAGTGGGAAAATCTCCATTTGGCAGAAATGTTTTGTTTTCCTGGAGCCTTGAATTCCACTGTGGATTAAAACAAGGATCAGGCCGTTTTCTTTTTTGGCCGTACCATGCAGCTTGCAGGATCTTAGTTCCCCAATCAGGGATTGAACCTGAGGCCTCAGCAGTGAAATTGTGGAGTCCTAACCACTGGACCGCTAGGACATTTCCCCAGGCTATTCTTGACTGAGGGTTGACAAGGAGCAGGAGACGTGTAATGAATTCTTTAAGTCTTCAGAAATCCAGAAAATCCCTGACGTTCTCAGTCCCTTCAAAGCCACAGAATGGTCTGGTTCCAGAAGGAGGGGCAGGGGGCCTGGGGGTGGATGAGGTCTTCCAGCCTGACTTCTCGTACCCTCTCCCCAAGGCTACCCCTTCAACGATGTGTGCCAGTGGTTCATTGACAGAGCGGACCTCATCTTCGTCGTCTTCGACCCCACCAAGCTGGACGTGGGTCTGGAGCTGGAGATGCTCTTCCGCCAGTTGAAGGGGCGCGAGTCCCAGATAAGGATCATCCTGAACAAGGCCGACAACCTGGCCACGCAGATGCTCATGAGGGTCTATGGGGCCCTCTTCTGGAGCCTGGCCCCACTCATCAACGTCACAGAACCTCCGCGGGTGTACGTCAGCTCCTTCTGGCCCTACGACTACAAGCCCGACACCCACCGGGACCTGTTTCTCAGGGAAGAGATCTCCCTCCTGGAGGACCTGAACCAGGTGATCGAGAACAGGCTGGAGAACAAGATCGCCTTCATCCGCCAGCACGCCATCCGGGTCCGCATTCACGCCCTCCTGGTGGACCGCTACCTGCAGACGTACAAGGAGAAGATGACCTTCTTCAGTGACGGGGAGCTGGTCTTTAAGGACATCGTGGAAGACCCTGATAAATTCTACATCTTCAAGACCATCCTGGCCAAGACCAACGTCAGCAAGTTTGACCTTCCCCACCGCGAGGCCTACAAGGACTTCTTTGGGATCAACCCCATCTCCAGTTTCAAGCTCCTGTCCCAGCAGTGCTCCTACATGGGAGGCTGTTTTCTGGATAAGATCGAGCGGGCCATCACCCAGGAGCTCCCCAGCCTCCTGGGCAGCCTCGGGCTGGGGAAGAACCCAGGTGCTCTCAACTGTGACAAGACAGGGTGTGGCGAGACCCCAAAGAACCGTTATAAGAAACCCTAGGTGGCCGCGTTGCCATTCTCGGGCTCCCGTCGTTGTCGGTGAATGAGCTTGTGTCCTGACTGTCCGAGAAGTCCTGGTTTATTAACCCTTTGAGCCACACTGGCAGGAACCGTTGTGCATTGGAGACGGGAGTTAATTGAGGCCAGTGGTGGGGGAAGGGGTGGGTCGAGGGGGGGAGTGGAAACTGTGAATTAGGGCCTGCTTGTCTTGTTGCTTCAAGTAGGGGCCTGACTGAGACATGTCAGGCCATACCTGCTTTTCCTGGGTCCCCTCTCTGCAGTGGGGTGGAGGGGGTGCAGAGAGCAGCTAAACTCTAGTGTAAACTGAATTAATAAGCGTCACACAGGCTAAAAGCAGCTGAAGTTCCTTTTTCCCGGATCAGCTGAGAGGCTAGAGGAGACTTGAGTTCTGCAGGGCTGTCTGCTCCGTGCACGCGGCTGCCTTCCACACAGTCTTCTGTCTGTCCCCAGCCCTTGTCTGCCTCCTGAGCTTGGGTTGGCTTCACAGGAGACAATTGTCTGAATCAACCTGGGTGTTGAGCCTACCCCTGGGCCCTCTCCCTTGTTTCTGCAAGGGTAGGGAACGGTTTGGGATACCAGGACGCTGAGCGAGAACAAGCGCTCCCCAGGCCAGTTCTCTGGCACCTTCTAAGCCAGCCGGAAGCTTGGTCCCTTTCTCGGCCCCAGGAGGAGGGTGACTATTCCATGTGTTCCGGTCATTTCCTTGTTGGAAGTGACTTCACTGAGAGTCCCGGCAGGGCTCAGAGGGTTAATTGGTTTGCAGTGTGTCTTTGTCTATTGCATGTCTTGGAAAACTCAGACCCCAAAGGCTTTGGGTTTCAGAGGGGACAGTGGAGAGCTTGCTCCTGCTGTTGCCACAGCTTCTCCGTGGAGACACTTGGCACAGGAGTTGTTCCTTCCTGGTTCTCATCACACAGCTTTTCCTTTCGCTTCTCCATTCCCAGATGCGACAACACTCGAATCTCGGCGTAATTCCTGGGGAGTCAGAAGCAGTACCAGCCACTCGGTGCCACTGGCAACCCAGGCCTGACTGTCAGTTTCCTACCTGAACTTGATGCTGATGCCCACCGAGCGCATAGCAGGGGCGCCTGGCCTTCCAGTACCAAAGAGTGTGAATGTGTGTGTGTTATGTTGTCCAAGAGAGATTAGGGAGATGACAGATGCCCGAGGGCACAGAGTGGGAGCGAGCAGTGAGAGTCCTGCCTGCCTGGCACGCCCCCTCAGAGGGCAGGAGCAGACGGAGGGACGGGGCATGGAGGGGACAAGCCTTTTGATGGAGGATGGGTGGGTGATGAGTCTAAGTCTAGGGGACCCGGCCTGGCTGCCCCTTCCCCCCCAACCCGGAGCCTCCTTCTGCCTGTCCTGGGAGTGAGCTGTCTTGGGGGACTTCTCCAAGAGGCCCCGCCAGCACCAGAGAGTCCCCCAGACCCAAGGGAAAGCCAAGACAAAGGCAGAGGGAGAAGTGGCCTGAGGGTCAGGCAGAGGAGGCAAACGGGCACACTGGTGGCCATGTTAGGCTCACACAGAGATCTGCAGTCTGGAATTCCTTGAGTTTCTTGGAATTATCAGCAGTCTGGCACGTGCTGCCTCAGAGGCTGCTTCTTCTGGCTCCTTTGAAGGATCTAGAACCTCCCACAAGAAGACCAGAGGCCCCACCACCTCCAGGACATGTTTCTAAGGACAGAGTCAACCAGAGAAGACAAGTCTGCAGGGGCATCCGAGGAACCTGGTGACCAGCACCCGGGGAGCTGCTTCCTTCTCATTCAAAACCAGCCCTGGCCTCATCTCTCCATCCTTTACGCTTTCAAGGGGCTGCTCTCCCACCTTGCTCCTTAATGCTCCTTCGTCCCCTCAGCTACTTTGGGCATTTCTGTTTTCCCAGCACAGAAGGGGAAGAAAAAGTGCAGAACTGGGCATCGTCGTAGCTGCCGAGGTCAGCACTGCTTTGGGAGCAGCAGCAGGAATGAGATGAAGACATTCATATGGTATTTATATTTCTGGGGGTGCGTGTGACATCATCAGTGATCTTTCCCCCCTTTTCTCCATTCGGCTTCCTTTTCTTACTCTTTCTGTTCCTCTGTTCACCCTTTGACTTCCCTTCTGTCTAACTTCCCGCAGGCTTGTCTACCAGCCAGGGCTTTGAGCGCTATTTGGTGCCCTGCTCTGTGGAGGTGGATTTCAAGCAGAATTCTGACTCTTTGGGTGGGGGTGGGGGATCGTGGGGAACTGGGTGGGGAGTCAGGAATCCCCTAGGAGGAGTATCTGTGAACGTTTGTGCCTGAACAGTTGCTGTTTCTCTCCAAAGCAGAATCTTTCCAATGCTCTTTCTGTTCTGAGTTCATCAGGGAGAAACTCTCAATAAAGTTCCCATCTCTCTTTAACACCTCGTACTGTCTCGATGCCTCCAACCTATGTAATCTCTCTCTTTTTAAAAATTTTTAAAGAATTTTGGCTGTACCCTGTGGCATGTGAGTTATTAGTTCCCTGATTAGGGATCAAATGCACACCCTCTGCATTGGAAGGCAAACTCTTAACCACTGGTCCATCCCCAGTGTAAACTCTTTCTTCCTTTTATCCAGTAGAAGGGATTCCCAGGTGGCCTAGTGGTAAAGAAGCTGCCTGCCAATGCAGGAGACATAAGGGACCTGGGCTGGATCTCAGGGTCAGGAAGATCCCTTGGAGAAGGGCACGGCAATCCACTCCAGTATTCTTGCCTGGAGAATCCCCATGGATGGAGGAGTCTGGTGGGCTACAGTCCATGGGGTTGCAGAGTGGGACACGACAGAAGCAACTTTGCAAGCATGCATGCACATATTGATTTTAAGGAAGACAAATCTTTTTTAAGAGCATTTTTTGGTTCATAGCAAAACTGAGAGGAAGGCAGAGGTTTCCCACATGCCCCCTCCCCACAAGGCTTGCCCATTATCTACGCCCCCCTCGACAGTACATTTGTTACAGCTGACCATCCTCATTGACACATCATAGTCACCCAGCTCTGAATCTGCTTAGGGGGCAAGCAAATGGGCACTGAAGTCCCTTTTATAAGGATTAGCCAGAGCAACTTCACGGTCACGTTTAGGAAAAAGTACTGAATAAATTTGGAGTAACCATGGAACTGTACTGATATCCAAGGTGGAGCTAAGACCATCTTTAAGTCTGCAGTCAGGATGATAGGGAAATCAGAAGGGTGAAATACAGAAAGCAAAATCAAGGATCATTCTAAACACAGCCTGATGACATGAGGGACACCGTGAATGAAGGGGGTGTCTACAGCTGTGTGTGTGCCTCCCCTGAGTATTTGGGGGTTACAGGTAGCTGTATGTATAAGAGACACGCAAACACTTGTGTGTAGTCTATGTGTGGGTGTAGCGGCTCAGCAGATGCACATGTGGGTCTGGGGTGGTGAAGTAATTATATGAACAGTGTGAGGATTCAGATCACGGGAGCATGTGTGCAGGCAGATGTGTGTGGGGGTGAACTGGGTGCCCAACCCAGGGTGGAGATCCAGGAAGATCTGGCCCAAGGAGGACATCGCAACTGTCTTCAAGCTTTACATGTGTATCCCAAAGTCTGAGCCTCGAGACAACATTTCAAGCGAACTTCTCTTTCCCTCTCTCTTTCTTTTTAAAGCCAATTCCTCTTTCTGTGACATAAGCTCAAGCTCTCCTAATCCAGAGAAACTTGAATTTTTCTTTAGAAGACCATAAAAGCAATAAAAAAGAGGCCTAAGAGAAACAGAAAAACGAGAGTAGAGCAATGCAGCAAAGGAGGATTGAACAGGTTCTGAAGGAATCCCTTGCGCCAACTTCTTATCTGAAGCATACAAAAATGACACACATAAATGAACATATTCTGTGTCTGCCTACACTGTGGAGACTTTCTCTGGTTTACCGTAACGTCAGTGGGGAAGAGAAGCAACTTCTAGAACACTCGTTGTGCCAGGAACCGGGCTATAGACCTACAGACATTACCACTCTTAAGGTTACCTTAAGATCATGCCTTAATTTTAACAGCTGTGTGCCATGCCACATTGAGTGCTTTATGTGCTTTATTTCTTTTCCTTTTTTCCCCTTTTCTTTTTTTTTGGGGGGGGGCTGCATTGTGTGGCTTGAGGGATCTTGGTTCCCCAACCCAAGCCACAGCAGTAAAAGCACTGAGTCCTAAGCACTGGACCACCAGGGAAATCCCTGCTTCATTTCATGTAATCTTCAAAATAACCCCACAGGGAAGGAGCCATCCGGCACAGACAAGAGCACAGGTTCTGGTGTCAGCGCTTGGGATCCATCCTGGGCTCCACCACGTACTAACTGAGCACCTGGTGGCAAATGTCTTAACTTTGTGCTTCAGTTTCCTTACCCATAAAATGGAGATGTTAATAGTTCTTCTCTCATGGGGTTGTTGAGAGGATTAAATGACTTAATGTAACATGCTTGAAATAGTACAGAGCCCACAGAAAGTATTCAGTACATGTTATTACTATTATTAATCATACTTTACTGAGGAGGAGACTGATGGTCAGAGTGATTGGGATGATGGCATGTGTATTTGGGAGGGCTGGAATTCTTCTGAAGTCTGATTCACCCTACAGCTCATGCTAGGTTACTTGCCCAGGGGTCACATTTGGTGACATTGTTCTTTCTGATCCCTCTCCCTCCTCTTCATAAACTGTCTAAAATGTTTGGTCAGTACCTTGAAGCTTGTAAGTAACAAAACCTATCATTAGAAAGATTATTGAGGATTATTTCCTGAACAACAGCAAAATATTATAAGAAAAAAAATCATACCCTTAATTCCATTTCAGTTGGATCTCTACCATGATCATCTTGTAAAGTATTAATAGATTGGGTAGGTATATTTACTGACCTTAAATTCAAATCCAGCCTGGGGAAACTGCATATCCAGAGAAGTTAGGTCCAAATTCACCCCATTAAAACCTGACAAACCAAACTAAAAGGCAATTTTCTATCCATCCCGCTATTCTTTCGACTATATGCTATCATACTGACTTGTGCTAATCTGGAGCCTAGGCCAAATTGTGATAGTACATTTTTCTGATACAATGAAGAGTGATTTTGTATTTGTGAAGACTGCAAAAAAAAAAAAATTTTTTTTGTTGGTTCTATTTCCATTTTCTCCAAACTTCTGGATTTTTCTCCCACCACAACTTCAAAAGCCTTGGAATTCTCACATATTTATTCAGGCATATTCTTTCCCCTGGGGGAGCCAACAGCCAATTAGGGAAAGAGTCATGGAACCTGAGTGACCACAGAAGTCCTCTGGGATGAAGTGACCACATTTTCTAAATCATGGGGACACATGGTCTGGCAGAGGATTTTTTTTTTTTCCATTTGAAAATGTAATCATTTGAAAAGTCTGACCAATGCATATTGACTGTGAAATTTATTTCAGCATTGAATAGATTCCCTTTGTTGAGAATCTGTTTACATCATATCAGGACTCCTGAGAATACTGAGACAGCCAGGGGGTTATCGAGCTTGGGAAGGGAATTCTAGGTACATGTTGAGAGATGGGTGGGATTGGAAGGTCAGAGACCAGGAGGTTGGATCCTGCTGGGAGATCAAAGGCCCAGACTCAGAAAGGAAGACATCTGTGTGTCCAGTGAGGAATCAAGGTGAGATGAGGTGATTTAGGGGAAACCAGCACTTTGCTGACTAAGGTCCGTATAGTCAAAGTGACGGTTTTTCAGTACTCATGTGCGGATATGAGAGTTGGCTGAGCGCTGAAGAACTGATACTTTCAAATTGTGGTGCTGGAGAAGATTCTTGAGAGTCCCTTGGACAGCAAGGAGATCAAAACAAATCCTAAAGGAAATCAACCTTGAATATTCATTGGAAGGACTGATGCGGAAGCTGAAGCTCCAATACTTTGGCCACCTGATGCGAAGAGCTGACTCATTGGAAAAGACCATGATGCTGGGAAAGATGAAGGGCAGGACAAGAACGGGGGCTACAGAGGATGACATGGCTAGACAGCATCACCGACTCTATGGACATGAGTTTGAGCAAACTCTGGGAGATAGTGAAGGACAGGGAAGCCTGGTGTGCCGCAGTCCATGGGGTCCCAGAGTTGGCCTTCACTTATCAACAACAACAAGGCAATTAAATGGAAGCCCAAGGAACCAGGGTTTGAGGTCACTCCATTTCTGAATATTGAAGGCCATGAAGAAGAAGGAAGTTGCTTCCTGCAGGCAGCAAATGGGCACCGCCTGGAGAGGTGAGCACTTAGCATCCAGGAGCCTGCTTTGGCTACTCAGTATCCCTTGGGCAATGCCCCTTTCCTCCAGTGACTCATGGCCTGATGGGTAGGGGATACTGGGTCTCTGTCCTCCCTGTCCCTGCCCCACTCCTAGGAGCTGAGAACCAGGTGCTGGAGCCTGGTAAGGAGGCCGCAGGAAGAGGCTCACCCCACCAGTCCTGCCCTACTCAGGAACCCCCGTGGGGCCCTGTACCCCTACTAGTGCCTACACCCAAATCTGTGTCCCTTCTCTGGCCCCCTGTGACGTTTTGGTCACTCCAGCCCAGTTGACCAGGGCCAGCGGACAAGAGGACAGGAAGGCCTGTGTGACGGGGCAGGACGAGGACATGAGGTGCTACTGGCCCCGGGGTCTCAGATCATCCAGTGAGGTGGGCTCCTGGTGGGGTCGGGGGCCACTTTTGGTGCGGAAACGGGTCTCCCGGACCAGCGACCTGCGCGTCTGGGGACCTCAGGGTCTGAGGCCCGAATCCTCACACCAGTCAGGTGCGGTCCGAGGTCAGCGTCACGACTGGAGGGCCTCAGCCTTGGCCGGTTCATTCCCCCGTTCCCTTTCCCCAGCCTCCCCCGCTCCCCGCCACCTTGCAGGTGAAACCAGCGCCTGGGCAGAGCAATTCTGGACCGGGGTCATGAGGATAGGGGAACGGGTGCCTGGTGGAACTTGGTCTGGTCCCTCAAGCCCGGCTCCTAACGCGTAAATGACTATCCCCGAGAGGCTCGTCACCCCGACTCTGAGGGGTAGGGAGGGCGGCCGTGGCACCGGGACCCGTCAGAGCCTCGCCTGTGGGATCCCGACCCTCGCAAGCGCCTCCGCTCGTGCCCGCGGCCCTGCCCCGCCTCCTGCGGGGCCGCGCGCTCCCGAGACACGCGCCCGGGACCGCGCATGCGCAGGCGCGCGGCGGCGCTTCCTGGGAACTCGGGCTCGGCGGAACCCGGGCGGCGGTGACTCAGCGTCTGAGGCGAGGAGGGCAGCGGGGTTCCTTCCCCGCGAAGCCGAAGAGCTTCACTTCTCGGCCCTCGCCGCCCCCAAAGTTGAGGCCGCCCCGGGGCCGGGCTACGGTGCAAGCTCGCCGCCTCAGCCGGCTCCGTGCGCTGCCCGACCGTTGGAAGCCCTGAGGAGCTCGGAAGTTTTTCATTTGGGGCGGGGAAAGGTCTTGAACTTGCTCAGAGTTGTGGGGTGAAGCCACAGCTTTCTGGAGGCATTTGGGGAACGTGAAGAACGTCAGAGACAAATTGGTGCTGGCAGCTACTGTGTTGTGGTTTTTCACCTGCGGTCAGTCCTCAGGTAAAACAGGAACTGATAATTTTAGGAGTTTGTCGCACCTCCGTCACCCCTTCAGAAACTCAGAAAAGCTGGAGTCCACGCTGCCCTCTCCTCTTGTCTTTAGGACAGAAACCAGCCTTATCTGGCTCACTTTACCCTCCTGGATGACCGTGGGTGGGAAAGCACTTAGAACAAATGAAACTTCAGATTCGGGGGCGGCGGGCGGGGAGGGGGAGTTGTGGGGATAGGCATGGAAAGTGAAATTATTAGAACATATTTCTTGTGCCTCGTGGATTCCTCTGGGTCACTAATTTTAGGAGCTAAAAGGACTTCAGAGACTCTGTAATAAGCACCTAAGTGGTCCTTAGCTTCTACTTGAAACGTGACCTGCCACAGGGGTCTCCCAACAGGGTGATGGTTTAGATTCCTCTGTCTTAGATGCCAACTGTAAGATGCCCCCCTACCCTGCTGCAGCCCCAGGGAGTGGGGCATCAACTGACCAGGCTTTCCTGCTTGGATCCTTGGGCCGTTAGAACTTGGGAAGGGGCCTTGGTGGCTAAAGCAGGGTTGGTTGCTGGCTATTGAAAGATAAGGGAATTTATTTTAATTCCCTGAGTTTTCTTGGCAATTGCTTTGGCGGTGGGGGAGATCCTCTGGGCATCTGGTAATCTGGTGGCCTGAGAGAACAAGGACACAGAACGTCCTTAAAAGGAGTGAGGCAATTCCTGGGGAAGGATGCGATGGTGTAGGCCTGGCAACCTCACCTGCCCTCTGACTGAGGCAGCTCTCCTTTGTATGCATCCCTGTCCTGGGCTTAAGTTACAGAACCCCCTGTGTGTGTTTGTATGTGTGTGTGTGGTGGGGTGGGGTTGTAGGACAAAAGAGCTGTTCTTTTTACAGATGTAGAAGCTAAGGCCTTGGAAAGGAGAGCCTGGCTCAGGGTCACAGAGCCAGCGAGGAGGAGACATGAGACTCAAATCGAGGTCTCTTGATCCCCAGGCCTGTTCCTATGTTCTGCACCTTGGATTTCAGGGGTCCCCAAAAACAGATGGCACATATCAGCTGGGTAATTTGACACAAGGTATAGGGAAACAGCTATGGAGTGTGAAATATTCTGGGGCTAGTCACAGTGGGATTGTAACCACCTCTGCGCCCAGAGGTAAGGAGGCTGTGTGGAAGGTCATTTTCCTAGAGCTGAGACTTTGTGTCAAGGGGCTCAGGAAGGGACCTGGGGAAATAAAAGCCTTGTCTTCAATTTCTCCCTCCCTTAATCTCGCTCCCCGTGGACCAAACCCAGTGAGAAGTCAAGGGGCAAGAGAGTCTTGACTAGTCCATTCTAGGGCACTGCACAGAGTGGAAAAGGGTGTAGAGTGTATCTGGGAGGTGGGAGGGGCAAATGAAAGATAGCATAACATGCAATCTTGCTTTTATCAGTATAACAATAGTTTGCATTTCTGGAGCACTTATTCTATGCCAAGTCTGTTCACTATCTCATTGCATCATCCTGTGAGCCCATTTTCTCCATCTGACAGATAAGGAAACTGACTAGTGAATCAGCAAGAGGAATGGAGGTATGGACAACTGAGCTGACATTTGCCTCTCTGGGATCTTGTGTATGATAGTTCCTCTGTGGATGTTTGTGGGGTGAAAGAATGAAAGAGGAGCATATAAGAAGCCAGATTCTTTGGAGAATTGCCCTGGAGATCCATAACTGTGCCTCGTTTCTGCAGTACAGGGGGATGCCTGTCAGTGTCTCTCCTGCCGCTTGGTGATAAGCCAGATTATTCAGGTTAAAAGAGTAGGTATATAGATCTGAAAAAACAAAAAAACCTTGTACATTTTGCCTTTCCTGTAGAGGATAGTGTTGGAGTTAAAAGCATTTCTCTTTCTGCGGCCATCTTTCCCCGTCCCCTGATTTCTGGTCCCCCCACAGTCTGGGCAGGAGCCCAGGTGCTGCCTCTCATCCCTGCTTAACTCCTACACTCCACCCACAAGCTCGATTCTGCTAATTGCATCGCTGTGCCACTCCTGGAACACAGTGTTGTTGGGGGACAAACCAAAGACCAATGTGATGGGGAGTATTTTTCCAGCACCCGTAAAGTGGCCTGCCGTGGAGCAGAACCTCAACTCAGAAGCTTTGGGTTCTTTCCTCCAGGCACCTCTTCCTTCACCACCACCACCACCCACTTCAGAATCCTCTTTTATTGGCCTCTTCCTTCCTCAAGGGTCCCCCAAAGTCTTTCATTTGTTGTTCATCGTCCCAGCACCTCAGACGTGGAGATGGAACCTGACATTCAGTGATCACGTGCCATGTGCCTGATGCTGCCAGATGCTCCTAGCCACGATCGCATTTCATTTCTTAGTGATCCACTCAGTAGAAAGTACCAGGGAGGGACCTTGCAGAAAAGCAAGATTCTAGTTAGGTAACGTGTTCAAGATCACACAGCTCTTTTTAAATTTTTTTTATTGTAAAAAAGTCACATAAAACACTGTTTTAACCATATTTAACTGTACAATTCAATGACATAAGTATATTCACATTGTTGTGCAGCTCTTACCATCAGCCCTCTCCCGAAGTTTTCACCTTCCTAAACTGAAACTCTGTCCCCATTAAACACTAACTCTCCATCCCCCACTGCCGCCCCTGGGCATGGCATCTACCAGTGTACTTTCTGACTCTGAATTTGGCTATTCAATGTATCTTGTACAAGTGAAATAAGCAGTAGTTGTCTGCATCTACTGTATATTGGAATACATTTTAAAGGTTAACTTAGTATGTTCTACAAGCATGTTATACCTTCTTTTTTCTCACCCCATGTGCTATACAATAGGTTCTCATTAGTTATACAAAAGACCCTGATGCTGGGAAAGATTGAGGGCAAGAGGAGAAGTGGGTGACAGAGGATGAGATGATTGGATGGCATCACTGACTCAAAGGACACGAATTTGAGCAAACTCTGGGAGATAGTGAAGGACAGGGAAGCCTGGCGTGCTGCAGTCCCTGAGGTTGCAAAGAGTCAGACACGACTTAGGGACTGAACAATAATACATAGGAGGGGGTTTCCCAGGTGGCGCTAGTGGTTAAGAACTCACCTGCCAATGCAGGAACATAGGTGCTGGTTCGATCTTTAAGTGGGGAGGATGCCCTGGAGGAGGGCACAGCAACCCACTCCAGTATCCTTGCCTGGAGAATCTCCATGGACAGAGGATCCTGGCAGGCTACAGTCCATGGGCGGGGGGGCGGGGTGTCACAAAAAGACACAGCTGAAGCGGCTGATTACGCACACATACACAGTAAGACCATACAGCTGTTAAGGCAGAGGAACTTGGTAGCTACAGTCCATAGAGTTGCAAAGAGTCAGACACAACTGAAGCGACTTAGCTCACATGTATGCATGGTCCATGGATCCTCCCCTAGTCCTGTGCTGCTGATGTCTCTTCCATGTGGAGGGCATTCCAACTTCTAAGTGGCAAGTTCCCTGTTCTCTAGAGCCCAGCTCAGGCACCACTCCTTTCAAACTCACCTCCAGATTCCCAAACTCACCTTGGTGAGCCTCCCCTGGAAGACATCACATTACTCCTGTCTGTGCATGAATGTGAAGATGCAACTTACTTTCTTTGCTGGGGACGGATTATATTGCAGTAGGATTTGAATTTTCAGTTCCTAATAGAGGACCTTATATGCAGTAAGCCAGCAGTGAATGAGTGCATCTGGAGAGCTCTTTTTCCTCCTTTAAAAAATTAAAAAAAAATTTTGGCCATGCGGGGCATGTGAAATCTTAGTTCTTCAACCCAAACCCCCTGCATTGGAAGCACAGAGTCTTAACCACTGGACTGCCAGGGAAGTCCACATCTGGGGAGCTTTGTGTGGTGAAAAGAGTTAAGTGAAGCTTCATCTCTCAACTTTACATGCTCACTTTGCTCGAAACAAGATTCAGCTGTAAAACAAACATCCTGGTTGCATTTGAGGGATGAGTGGTGGAGGATGTTTTTCTCAAGGATCTTAATTCTCCAACCAGGGATCGAACCCGTGCCCTGTGCAGTGTAAGTTACGCAAACTGAAAGTTGCTCAGTCATGTCTGACTCTTTGCGACCTCATAGACTATACAGTCCATGGAATTCTTCAGGCCAGAATACTGGAGTGGGTAGCCTTTCCCTTCTCCAGGGGATCTGCCCAACCCAGGGATCGAACCCAGGTCTCCCACATTGCAGGCGGATTCTTTACCAGTTGAGCCACAAGGGAAGCTGTATAAATGCAGATTCTTAACCATTAGACTGCCAGGGAAGTCCCTTAGGGAAGCTTTGAATTAATTTGGGGAAATGAAGACACACCAATGAGGGCAGGCAGTGGAGAACAGGCTGCTTAGGTGAAAGGCCGTCCACATCTGTCTCTCCAGATGGATGGTGATCTGTGTCCCTTGACCTTCATCAGGGGCTGCAGCTTTTCTGAGCCCATCCCCGGCATTCCCTGAGTCCCTATAGGTTGGGTCCTTTGGATAGAGGCCATCACTCCTGCTTTCATCACCAGGGGTTGGGGGACCTTGGCCACAATGGCAGCCGTCCCTCCTTGGTTCAGAGTCGGCTCTGAGCACCCATTTCCTGTATCACCAAAGACAGGCAGATGCTGGGGCCCTTGAGCAGAGAACGAGCGTGGGCTGCCATGACTCGCCTGCTCTACCACCGCCTCCAGCTTGATTCAGAGCCCCTCAGCAGCACGACAGTTCCCCAGGATGGGCACGGAGGCTGTCCTTACAGATGGCAGCTTGCGGTCCTGCTTCTGCCAATGTCTGTTGCTGCCCCAGAGTTTCTAAGTCCAGATCAGTGAGGAGCATCCAACTGGATGGGCATGGAAAATGGAAGAGGCAGCCTAGGAGGAGACCCCTGATCTGGATATCCGACAACCTAGATTTTTAACTGGGTTCTGCCAGGAGCTCACTGTGTGTTTATAAAGGAAAGGGGTTCATTCTTTATAAATGAACACTTTTTTTGATCATTTACTACAGATACATCAGGAATACACCTTCAGACACGGAAGTGCATGCAGAACACCAGCTGAGACCAGACAGGAGTACCTATTCAGCAGAAAAGAATATATAGAACCATGCAAAACTCAGTAGGATGACGGAACTAGGGGGAAAAACAGGAGTGTTAGTAGGATGCTGGCTAGCAACTGGTGTGCTAGCAACCAGGGCTGTGAGAAGTCAAAACCCATCCCCACCCCTATGGTCTGAGTCTCCATAAATCAGTACAAATCACGGTCAGAAAGGCTATGCAGAAGCATATATATATATATATGTTTTTCCCAACTTTATTTTTTAAATTAATTAATTATGGCTGCACTGGGTCTTCATTGCTGCATGCACGCTTTCTCTAGTTGTGATATGAGAGCTTCTTATTGTGGTGTCTTCTCTTATTGTGGGGCATGAATTATAGGGTACGTGGGCTTCAGTAGTTGTGGTTCCAGGGCTCTAAAACATGGGCTCGTAGTTGTGGTGCATAGGCTTAGTTGCCCTGCTGCATGTGGGATCTCCCCAGACCAGGGGTCGAATCTGTGTCCCCTGCATTGGCAAATGGATTCTTAACCATTGGACAACCAGGGAAGTCTGCAGAGGTATTTTTGGAACATAGAAGATCAACTAACTCATCCTTCCTTGGAAAAGTGAGGGGGGATTTAACTGAGGAGGTAGCACCTGGGCTGGACCTTGACATTTCAATTCTCCTGGCAGATGGGAGTAAATTTATTGCGTCTTTGGAGAATGTTGTGCAGTGTGTTGTCAGTGGAATGAGGTCAGTGGGATGTGGAAAGGCGTGAGTAAAGACAGAATATTGTATGTGAAGGTCTACCTGGGTCAGGAAGATCTCCTGGAGGAGGGCATGGCAACCCACTCCAGTATTCTTGCCTGGAGAATCCCATGGACAGAGGAGCCTGGTGGGCTACAGTTCATGGGGTCACAAAGAGTCGAACACAACTGAAGCGACTTAGCATTACCCGTGTTTAACAGAGAGGGGCTGTTTTAGGCCATATGGATTTTGGACTCTAACCTGAAGGTTGGGGAGCAACTTGAATGGGCTGTTGCAGAAAGACCACAACATGGAGGATGGATTGGAAGCATCAAAGATGAAGATTGATGCTGAGTGGAAGTGGCTTCTTCTCTGACAGGAAGGAATTTTTGAGGACCTCAACTGTGGGATCAGAGAAGGGGGTCAGACTAAATAATCCCTAAACCACCTAGGACTTTGGTCTCTTTTGCCCCTTTTGCACCCCACTCTGTTCCTATTTGGTCTCCTTGATGGACCATCTCCCTGGGAGGATGGAGTAGCTCATGATCCTTCTCCCCGTCAGGGGGACTTGTTTGAATTTTGACCCTATCCGATGTCCCTGTTTGTCATTCTTGTCTACCCAGCACTTCGGAGGAGACCACCTTATAGAAAGCTGTATTCTGCTTTGGGGTCCTTTCCACCCCCACCCCCACTGGGCCCCGATTCAGCTCTCCTCTCTGGCCTCAAACCCTGGGGCCCCTAGACTGGCAGTGGCAACCCTACCATCCTTCCCGTTACTCTTCCCAAGAGGAAGGAGAAGACCCCATGTCTCCTTGGAAGATGTTGACAAGCAGGAACTGGAAAAACAGATTAGGGGAAACTTGGGACCTTGGTCTGAGAGAGCAGAAGGTGAAATACTGGAAATGCAGGGCTGTCCCACAGAATGATCCAAGCCCCTTGATTTAAATATAGCTCAGTTCTATAAAAGGCAAACCTAAAACCAGAAGTACATGTCTACTCTTAATCCCTTCACTGTTGTCCCAGATGAGGGATGCTGTCCTCATCTTTGAAACTGTCATCCTGTGATTCTCGGGCCTGTAGACTTCAGCAGGGGCTTCCCTGGTGGCTCAGATGGTAAAGAAGTCACCTGCCAATGCAGGAAAAACAGGTTTGATCCCTGGGTCAGGAAGAGCCCCTGGAGAAGGAAACAGTAACCCACTCCAGTATTCTTGCCTGGGAAATCCCATGGACAGAGGAGCCTGGTAGGCTACAGTCTATGTGGTCACAAAAGAGGACACGACTGAGCAACTAAACAGCAAGATATCCACACAGAGATTTTGAGTACCTACTTGCTCTGTGCCCAGCTTCACTATGGCAGGGATAGGATACAGACACCCCGTGGCCATGTTCACAAGGAATCAGGAGACTGGTGTTTTAATCTAGCTGGGAAAGCAAACCAGACATAGAGAACAGAAAAGTTGAGTGGTTAAGAGGGCAGTTAAGATCAGGTGGGACATGACACAGACACCTTAGGACCTGAGGAGGAGCAGGTGGTCTGGGTCTCTTGGCTTCCCTCAAGCTGGGGCAAGATCCAGCCCAGATCTAGCTGGAGGCCTGACTGAGCTGGATAGCCCCTAGCCTCAGGGTGACATGGGGGCTGAGCAGACTTCACACTGTTCTCGCATGGGGCTCCATCCCTGTTTCCCAAATGTTCACTCTCTTTCTGCTATAACTATGTCTTACCTGAAATCTTTAGTATCTTCATGGAAAAAAGTTGCCTAGTGGGCTTTCCTGGTGGTCCAGTGGTTAAGAATCTGTCTTGCAATGCAAAGGACACCAGTTCGATCCCGAGTGCACATGCTGCAGAGCAGTTAAGCCTCCTGCGCCACAACTACTGAAGCCCACTCGCCTACAGCCTGAGCACCACAATGAAGAGTAGCCCCTACTCGCAGCAACTAGAGAAAGCTGGAGTGCGGCAACAAAGACCCAGCATAGCCAAAAAAAAAAAGTCTTAAAAGTAGTCTAGTAACATAAATTGCTTCTGCATCAGTTCCACAAACAAAACAAGGACCTAAAACATCCAAACTGTTCACAGACAAAGCCCTGTTGGAAAGCAAGCTTGTGATTGAAGTGCCATCTTTGGCAGGATCAGAGCTGAGCCAGGAACTTATAAGAGACTGGTGAACATTAGCTTGGTTACTAATGCTGCAAGCAGGAAAGTGCTGTTTCTTCTGCAGTGAAGGACTTGATGATTTCTCAGGTACGTCTGTGGAGTCATTCCAGTGTTAGAGGGATCCATCTTCAGGCCAAGTAAATAGATGATCTGAGTTGGATGGGTGAAGATGGACTTCCCATATCTCAGCTTCCTGAGCCTTCAGTAGAGACATGGGCATTGTACTTGTCTAACATCCCAGATACTCAATATCCCACCTTGGTCACTAGTAGCTACAACATACTGCTGGTTGGGATGTCTATCGATAAACACAGTGGAGTGGCACTCTGTCACCAGTCAGTGACCCACACCCGCCTGCTTCTCCACTGTGAGTCCAGATTCTCCACTCACCCGTCAAGGTCCAGCCCAAAGGCTGCTTTCTTTTTAGGAATACACTTTTCTTCCACCAGTCGGAATTGTCCCTGATTCTCCATAGCCCTTTGCTTATAACTCTGTTGTGACATTTATTCCATCTTGTTATGCATTCATGAATGTCATGTATCTTGTCAGGTATTTGTGTTTTCTTCAGTTCCACTAGACTGTGAGCATCTCGTTAGCAGGGAATATGTCTGGTTCATTTCTCTAACATCAGGGACTAGTCTAGAGTGAAGCCCTGTTCAGAAACAGCTGTTAAATGGACAAACAGCAGCTTGACAGATAATATTCTCCCTGGTTTATCAGTTATATAAAATCAGTTGTGTAAAAGTAATCCTAAAACCAAAGGAGATAAGTGAAGGACAGGGAAGCCTGGCATGCTGCAGTCCATGGGGTCGCAGAGTCGGGCCTGTCTTAGCGGCTGAACAATAGCAACAATCCTAAAACCAGAAGGGGGAGGTGCCTGCTTCTGGGGCAACTTCCGCAGAGGAACAGTGAAATGAAAGGTGTCCCAGTGGTTAGGATGCGATGCTTCCACTTAGTCCTTGATTTGGAACTAAGATCCTGCAAGCCATGTGGCATAGCCAAAAATACAAATAAAAAATAAAGGTCACTATAAGTTGGACTTGTATGGACACACAAGAGAAGGGTGTCCAATTGTCTCTTGGTCCTGACTCTCAAGACCAAAGGGACAGAAGTAGGGTATGTGTGCTAAGAATGCCCTCGCTTAGGTTATGGAAAGAGTTTGAGAATCAGAAGAGTTAGGGGTTGATTCTGAGCCAGCCTTTTTACAATCAATCAGTGTGTTCGTCGCTCAGTCGTGTCTGAGGATTCTTTACCGTCTGAGCCACCATTATACTTGCTTTATTAACCTAATGGGATTGTTCTTTGAACCAAATGAGATAAGAAATATGTGAGTTCCTTGAAAGCTCTCAAGTTTTGGAGAGTTTTGATAGTTACTGGACTATCAGGCATCCTTGTATCTTCCTCTTACTCTTGATCCTTACTTTTCTTTCATTCTTTCAATAACAAAATTCTCAAAAGAGCAGCCACTAAGGCCAGCTGAGAAGAGCTCAGCTAGTCTCCCTTTGAGTTCCCATTTAGGCCCAAAGACTAGAGACAAGATGGTAGAAAGGGAAGAAACATGGATTTTTGGCTTCTAAACTAGGTGACCTTGGGTGAATCACCTCAACTCTTGGAGCCTTGGTTTCCTCATCTGTGAAGTGGAGATGGTTTGTTGGTAAAGAATCCACCTGCAATGCAGGAGACACAGGTTCAATCCCTGGGTCGGGAAGATCCCTGGAGAAAGAAATGGTAACCCACTGCAGTACTCTTGCCTGAAAAACCCCATGAACAAAGGAGTCTGGTGGGCTACAGTCAATGGGGTTGAAAAAGGACTTCAGTTCAGTTCAGTCGCTCAGTCATGTCCGACTCTTTGCCATCCCATGAATTGCATCACGCCAGGTCTCCCTGTCCATCACCAACTCCTGGAGTTCACTCAAACTCATGTCCATGGAGTCGGTGATGCCATCCAGCCATCTCATCCTCTGTCGTCCCCTTCTCCTCCTGCCCCCAATCCCCCCAGGCATCAGGGTCTTTTCCAATGAGTCAACTCTTCACATGAGGTGGCCAAAGTACTGGAGTTTCAGCTTTAGCATCAGTCCTTCCAAAGAACACCCAGGACTGATCTCCTATAGGATGGACTGGTTGGATCTCCTTGCAGTCCAAGGGACTCTCAAGAGTCTTCTCCAACACCACAGTTCAAAAGCATCAATTCTTTGGTGCTCAGCCTTCTTCACAGTCCAACTCTCACATCCATACATGACCACAGGAAAAACCATAGCCTTGACTAGACGGACCTTTGTTGGCAAAGTAATGTCTCTGCTTTTGAATATGCTATCTAGGTTGGTCATAACTTTCCTTCCAAGGAATAAGCGTCTTTTAATTTCATGGCTGCAATCACCATCTGCACTGATTTTGGAGCCCCCAAAAATAAAGTCTGACACTGTTTCCACTGTTTCTCCATCTATTTCCCATGAAGTGATGGGACTGGATGCCATGATCTTCGTTTTCTGAATGTTGAGCTTTAAGCCAACTTTTTCACTCTCCTCTTTCCTCTTCACTTTCTGCCATAAGGGTGGTGTCATCTGCATATCTGAGGTTATTGATATTTCTCCTGGCAATCTTGATTCCAACTTGTGCTTATTCCAGCCCAGCGTTTCTCATAATGTACTCTGCATATAAGTTAAATAAGCAGGGTGACAGTATACAGCCTTGACGTATTCCTTTTCCTATTTGGAATCAGTCTGTTGTTCCATGTCCAGTTCTAACTGTTGCTTCCTGACCTGCATATAGGTTTCTCAAGAGGCAGGTCAGGTGGTCTGGTATTCCTATCTCTTTCAGAATTTTCCACAGTTCATTGTGATCCACACAGCCAAAGGCTTTGGCATAGTCAATAAAGCAGAAATAGATGTTTTTTCTGGAACTCTCTTGCTTTTTTGATGATCCAGCAGATGTTGGCAATTTGATCTCTGGTTCCTCTGACTTTTCTTTTCTTTTTTTTTTCATTCATGAGACACCCTCAGACATTTTATTAGGGGCTTAGAAAGGGTCCTACAGGATCTTCCTCTGTGTTCCCAAGGGTTATGGCCCCAGGAATAGATCAGATCTGGAAGTAGGACAAGGTGACATCACCGTGGATCTCCACCAAGTCCACCCTCTGGAAGGCTGAGAGGCTATGGGAGAAGTCGAAGAGGTGCTGGCCATTGGCATACACCTTGAAGCGATCTGCACCACAACGAATGGACAGATCAAAGAACTGTCCAGGACCGAATGGGTTGTAGGGGACCTTCCTCTCCTCAGATCCCCAAGAGCCATTCAGAAAGCTGTTCCGAACCACAGCGCCCTCGGTCACGCGGGGGTTAATGTGCAGAGCCACGTCCCCAGAGGATCCCACCTTGAAGTTGATGACAAAGCTCTTGGCTGTGGGGGGTATGTAGCCCTTGATAATGATGGTTCTTCGAGCTATGAGCCCCCCCTTGCAGTCTCCCATTAAATGGCACGGGTGGGTTGAAGGCTGGGGGTCCCTCCATGGTAGGCAGTCTGCTTTGTTGTTGATATTACTGTCCGGGACTTGGGTACGCCTTAGCAGGCATGGGCATCTGGTTTGAGGGGGGCTGGCCTCCAATGAAGTTAATTGATTGAAGCATCAGGTCGCCATCCACATGCAGGTGGGTGACCATCTGCAGCGGGATCCGGTGCTTAAACTCATGGAAGGGAGTCCCATTCACCACCACCTTGAAGTGCTCCATCATGACCATGAACACCAGCTCGAAGGCCGCACCCTTGCGGAAGGGCATGCTCATTTTCCTCTCCTCGTTGCCCCACGAGCCGTTCTGCTTCGAGTTCAAGACCACCTTATCCCAGCCATCAAAGCGGGGATTGAAGTGGAAAGCAACGTCTGCCCCTTGGCCCTGCCCCACCTCGAAGTTCACGAAGAACCTCTTCATGTGCTCGCTAGCCACTCCTTGCATGTAAATGGACATTCCAACTCTGAGACCTCCTGGGATGGGGTTGTGGTAGGGCAGTGTCAGGTTGTAGGTAGGCTGGTAGCCTGGTGCAGGGACAAAGGCCATCTTTAGAGGCTGGGCTGGTGACTTCTCCTGTGAGAAAAGCTGCAGGAGTCGTGTATGGTGGCAGCTAGCAGGTGGTGGGTGGCTCTTTTTTTTTTTTTTTTTTTTTTTGGTGGGTGGCTCTTATAGCTGAGGATAAGGGTGTGGCTGGCAGGGCAGGGTCCATGGTGGGGTCTGTCTTCTGCACATCCCAGGCTCCCTTCTCTTACCAGCCTCCCCTCTGCCTTTTCTAAAACCAGCTTGAACATCTGAAAGTTCATGGTTCACATATTGCTGAAGCCTGGCTTGGAGAATTTTGAGCATTAGTTTACTAGTGTGTGAGATGAGTGCAATTGTGCAGTAGTTTGAGCATTCTTTGGCATTGCCTTTCTTTCTTTGACCTTTTCCAGTCCTGTGGCCACTGCTGAGTTTTCCAAATTTGCTGGCATATTGAGTGCAGCACTTTCACAGCATCATCTTTCAGGATTTGAAATAGCTCAACTGGAATTCCATCACCTCCACTAGCTTTGTTTGTAGTGATGCTCCTAAGGCCCACTTGACTTCACATTCCAGGATGTCTGGCTCTAGGTGAGTGATCACACCATCGTGATTATCTTGGTCGTGAACATCTTCTTTGTACAGTTCTTCTGTGTATTGGGGAACAGTACCCACTCTAGGATTCTGGCCTAGAGAATTCCATGGACTGTATAGTCCATGGGATCGCAGTGAGTCGGACATGACTGAGTGACTTTCACTTCACTTCTGTGTATTCTTGCCACCTCTTCTTAATATCTTCTGCTTCTGTTAGGTCCATACCATTTCTGTCCTTTATTGAGCCCATCTTTACATGAAATGTTCCCTTGGTATCTCTAATTTTCTTGAAGAGATCTCTAGTCTTTCCCATTATGTTGTTTTCCTCTATTTCTTTGCATTGATAGCTGAGGAAGGCTTTCTTATCTCCTCTTGCTATTCTTTGGAACTCTGCATTCAGATGCTTATATCTTTCCTTTTCTCCTTTGCTTTTCACTTCTCTTCTTTTCACAGCTATTTGTAAGGCCTGCCCAGACAGCCATTTTGCTTTTTTGCATTTCTTTTCCATGGGGATGGTCTTGATCCCTGTCTCCTGTACAATGTCATGAACCTCCGTCCATAGTTCATCAGGCACTCTATCTATTAGATCTAGTCCCTTAAATCTATTTCTCACTTCCACTGTATAATCATTAGGGATTTGATTTAGGTCATACCTGAATGGTCTAGTGGTTTTCCCTACTTTCTTCAATTTAAGTCTAAATTTGGCAATAACGAGTTCATGACCACAGTTAGCTCCCAGTCTTGTTTATGCTGACTGTATAGAGCTTCTCCATCTTTGGCTGTAAAGAACATAATCTGATTTCGGTGTTGACCATCTGGTGATGTCCATGTATAGAGTCTTCTCTTGTGTTGTTGGAAGAGGGTGTTTGCTATGACCAGTGTGTTCTCTTGGCAAAACTCTATTAGCCTTTGCCCTGCTTCATTCCGTACTCCAAGGCCAAATTTGCCTGTTACCCCAGGTGTTTCTTGACTTCCTAGTTTTGCATTCCAGTCCCCTATAATGAAAAAGACATCTTTTTTGGGTGTTCTAAAAGGTCTTGTAGGTCTTCATAGAACTGTTCAGCTTCTTCAGCATTACTGGTTGGGGCATAGACTTGGATTACTATAATTTTGAATGGTTTGCATTGGAAATGAACAGAGATCATTCTGTCATTTTTGAGATTGCATCCAAGTACTGCATTTCGGATTCTTGTTGACCATGATGGCTACTCCATTTCTTCTAAGGGATTCCTGCCCACAGTAGTAGATATAATGGTCATCTGAGTTAAATTCACCCATTCCAGTCCATTTTAGTTCGCTGATTCCTAGAATGTCGACATTCACTCTTGCCATCTTCTGTTTGACCACTTCCAATTTGCCTTGATTCATGGACCTAACATTCCAGGTTCCTATGCAATATTGCTCTTTACAGCATCGGACCTTGCTTCTATCACCAGTCACATCCACACCTGGGTATTGTTTTTGCTTTGGCTCCATCCCTTAATTCTTTCTGGAGTTATTTCTCCACTGATCTCTAGTAGCATATTGGGCACCTACTGACCTGGGGAGTTCCTCTTTCAGTATCCTATCATTTTGCCTTTTCATACTGTTCATGGGGTTCTCAAGGCAAGAATACTGAAGTGGTTTGCCATTCCCTTCTCCAGTGGACCACATTCTGTCAGACCTCTCCACCATGACCTGCCAATCTTGGGTGGCCCCACATGGCATGGCTTAGTTTCATTGAGTTAGACTGTGGTCTAACTCAAGGCTGTGGTCTGTGTGATTAGATTGACTAGTTTTCTGTGATTATGGTTTTAGTGTGTCTGCCCTCTGATGCCTCTCGCAACACCTACCATCTTACTTGGGTTTCTCTTACCTTGGACGGTGGCTGAGAGGAGCAACCCCACGTCCAAGGAGTAGTGGTTGCGCGGGCGCAGGAGGGCCAAGAGGAGCTACTCCCGTTCAAGGTCAGGAGGGGCGGCCCTGAGGAGATACCCCTTGTCCAAGGTAAGGAGCAGCAGCTGTGCTTTGCTGGAGCAGCCATGAAGAGATACCCCACCTCCAAGGTAAGAGAAAAAGTACTTAGTGACTAAAGAAAAAATGTAGAGATAATAATCTTTACCCCACCCACTTCCTAGGGCTCCTGGGAGGGTCAGATGAGACAATGAACGTGACAGTGCCTCGTAAACTGTAAGTAAAAGTGAAAGTAAAGTTGCTCAGTTGTGTCCGACTCTTTGTGACACTATGGACTGTAGCCCACCAGGCTCCTCCTCTGTCCACGGGATTTTCCAGGCAAGAATACTGGAGTGGGTTGCCATTTTCTTCTCCAGGGGATCTTTCTGACCCAGGGATCGAACTCAGGTCTCCCACACTGCAGGCAGACTCTTTACCATTTGAGCCACCAGGGAATCCCAAAGGTGTGTTCAAATGCCATGGACTTACTTTTTAATCTGTGCTTGAGGGCTCTGGATGAAATTTGCCAAGGTTGTCGCACAGTTATTTAGCCAGTGACATCACTGCCTGTGATGGGAGTCGAGGGTGGGGCACAGAAGGCGGGCCAGAATCCCAGGGGTGGGTGCAGAAGGGACCCCACCCACTGCCTCCCCAGAGCAGACTTGGGTTTGCCCCCACTCATTTTAACAACCTGAAAAAATTCAATCTCCTAGTCTCCAAACTGTCAAAGACTGACACAACCTCTGTGCTCAGGGGAGGCCTGGATTCAAGTTCAAGGGTTGGAGCCACTCTGATCTGATTCTCTGTCTCCAGGGTCTTTGATCGGTGTCTGGACATGGTGGGTATCTGGAATAAATCTGTTGTTGAACGAAATACAGGTAGTATGTTGTGTGACCTCTCATCCTCTTTAGTCTCACTTCCTTTGTTTGCACATTCCAGGTGTAAGTAAACATTCAAATAAAAAAACACAACTGATTGTGATTGACAGCAGTGGTGGCCCACTCGTGCTTGAAAATGTGACTGGCCAGTGTTAATGAAAGGTCAGGCTGCAGAGATGGGTATCCCCATCTTGCATGTGGTGCATGCCCGCTTGGTTGTGTCTGAATCTTTGCAACCCCATGGACTTCAGCCTGCCAGGATCCTCTGTTCATGGGATTTCCCAGGCAAGCATCCTGGAGCAGGCTGCCATTTCCTCCTCCAGGGATCTTCCTGACCTAGGGATCAACTCTCATCTCCTGTGTCTCCTGGCATTTCATTAACCCCAGGACGCTGTGAGACCAGAGTCTCCTGGGAGGGGCTCTCTGGGTCCCTGTGGCTGGCTGGGTTTTGGGTTCCTTCATTGGCCCTGCTGGTCACAGGAGCTGAAAGAAAATGTCTTAAACCAAAAATATTTCTGAGTGTTTATTGTGTGCTTGGCCCTGTCCCGGGTGCTTTGGGGAATATGGAAAAGGTCCGATTGTGGCTTCTCTGTTGGAAGCATTCAGCCTAAAGTTGAGAAGATGTGGTGGCTTCAGGGGAGGCTCCCCACCGGTGGGCAGTGTGTGCCCAGGGCCAGGGACGTGGTGGGCCAGTGGGCAGAGCAGCAGGTCCTCAAAAACTCGAGGAGGTGGAAGTATGTGAAGAAGCCAAAGTCAGTCACTGAAATTCATTTCTCCCCCACCAAATATCTTCTTTCTTTTTCTGTCCCCAATTAGGAGACTGTATGGTTTTCTGTTTCTGCCTAACAAATAGCCACAAACGTAGCAACTTAAAATAGTGCCTAAAGGGGCTTCCCTGGTGGTCCAGTGGTTAAAAATCCACCTTCCAATGCAGGGGGCAGGGGTTCCATCCCTGGTAGGGGAGCTAAGATCCCAACATCCGAAGGGCAGCTAAGTCCGAGTGCCACAACTAGAGAAGCCCACACACCACAGGGGAGATCCAATGCAGCCAAGATATACATGGGAACCTCATATAAGTGGAATCACACCATATATTTGTCTTTCTGTGAGTGGCTTGTTTTACTGAGATAATGTCCTCAAGGTTTATCCATGTTGTACTGTGTGTCAGAATTTCCTTTCTTTTCAAGGTGAATAGTATTCCATTGTATGTCTGTGCCACACTTTGCTTATTCACTCATCTGTCAATGGACACTTGTGTGGCCTCCACCTCTTGGCTGTTGTGAACAGTGCTGCTATGGACATGGGTGTGCAGATATCTCTCCAAGACCCTACTTTGAATTTTTTGAGGGTATATCCAGAAGTGAAATTTCTGGATAGTGTGGTAATTGATAATTCTATTTTTAAGTGTTTGAGGAACTACCATATTGTTTTTCCATAGTGACTGTGCCATTTTACATTCCCACCAACAATGCACAGGAGTTCCAATTTCTCTACATCCTCATCAACATTTATTTTCTGTTTTTTGTTTTCATAGTAATTTTTATTTATTTATTTACTTGGCTGTGCCAGGTCTTAGATGGAGCACACGGGATCTTTGATCTTTGTTGCTGCTTGTGAACTCTTAGTTTCAGCATGTGGAATCTAGTTTCGTGACCAGCAATCACACCTGGGGTCCCTGCTTTGGGATCTCAGAGTCTCAGCCACTGACCCCCAGGGAAGACCCTATTTTCTTTTTTTTTTTTTTTTTTTTGATAGTAGCCATCCTAAAGGGTTCGGGGCATAGACTTGGATTACTGTGATATTGAATGGTCTGTGCCCAGACCAGTAATGCTGAAGAAGCTGAAGTTGAATGGTTCTATGAAGACTTACAAGACCTTCTAGAACTAACAAAAAAGATGTCCTTTTCATCATAGGGGACTGGAATGCAAAACTAGGAAGTCAAGAAACACATAGAGTCACAGGCAAATTTGGCTTTGGAGTACAGAATGAAGCAGGGCAAAGGCTTATAGAGTTGTGCCAAGAGAATGCACTGGTCATAGCAGTAACACAAGAGAAGACTCTTCCATGTAACACAAGAGAAGACTCTACACATGGACATCACCAGATGTCAATACTGAAATCAGATTGATTATATTCTTTGCAGCCAAAGATGGAGAAACTCCATACAGTCAGCAAAAACAAGACCGGGAGCTGACTGTGGCTCAGATCATGAACTCTTTGTAGCCAAATTCAGACTTAAATTGAAGAAAGTAGGGAAAACTACTATACCATTCAGTTCAGTTCAGTTCAGTTCAGTCGCTCAGTCGTGTCCGACTCTTTGTGACCCCATGAACCACAGCACGCCAGGCCTCCCTGTCCATCATCCACTCCCGGAGTCTACCCAAACTCATGTCCATTGAGTCGGTGATGCCATCCAACTATCTCATCCTCTGTTGTCCCCTTCTCTTCCTGCCCTCAATCTTTCCCAGCATCAGGGTCTTATCAAATGAGTCATCTCTTCGAATCAGGTGGCCAAAGTATTGGAGTTTCAGCTTCAACATCAGTCCTTCCAATGAATATTCAGGACTGATCTCCTTTAGGGTGGACTGGTTGGATCTCCTTGCCGTCCAAGGGATTCTCAAGAGTCTTCTCCAGCACCATAGTTCAAAACTGTGGAACTCTCTTGCTTTTTCGATGATCCAGCAGATGTTGGCAGTTTGATCTCTGGTTCCTCTGTCTTTTCTAAAACCAGCTTGAATATCTGGAAGTTCATGGTTCACGTATTGGTGAAGCCTGGCTTGGAGAATTTTGAGCATTACTTTGCTAGCATGCGAGATGAGTGCAATTGTGCAGTAGTTTGAGCATTCTTTGACATTGCCTTTCTTAGAGATTGGAATGAAAACTGACCTTTTCCAGTCCTGCGGCCACTGCTGAGTTTTCCAAATTTGCTGGCATATTGAGTGCAGCACTTTCACAGCATCATCTTTTAGGATTTGAAATAGCTCAACTGGAATTCCATCACCTCCACTAGCTTTGTTCATAGTGATACTTCCTAAGGCCCACTTGACTTCACATTCCAGGATGTCTGGCTCTAGGTGAGTGATCACACCATCATGATTATCTGGGTCATGAAGATCTTTTTTATACAGTTCTGTGTATTCTTGCCACCTCTTCTTAATATCTTTTGCTTCTGTTAGGTCCATACCATTTCTGTCCTTTATCGAGCCCATCTTTGCATGAAATGTTCCCTTGGTATCTCTAATTTTCATGAAGAGATCTCTAGTCTTTCCCATTCTATTGCTTTCCTCTATTTCTTTGCACTGATCACTGAGGAAGGCTTTCTTATCTCTTCTTGCTATTCTTTGGAACTCTGCATTCAAATAGGTATATCTTTCTTTTTCTCTTTTGCTTTTGGCTTCTCTTCTTTTCACAGCTATTTGTAAGGCCTTCTCAGACAGCCATTTTGCTTTTTTGCATTTCTTTTTCTTGGGGATGATCTTGCTCCCTGTCTCCTGTACAATGTCATGAACCTCCGTCCATAGTTCATCAGGCACTCTGTCTATCAGATCTAGTCCCTTAAATCTATTTCTCACTTCCACTGTATAATCATTAGGGATTTGATTTAGGTCATACCTGAACCAGAGATCAAATTGCCAACATCTGTGGATCATTGAAAAAGCAAGAGAGTTCCAGAAAAACATCCATTTCTGCTTTATTGACTATGCCAAAGCCTTTGGCTGTGTGGATCACAATAAACTGTGGAAAATTCTGAAAGAGATGGGAATACCAGACCACCTGACCTGCCTCTTGAGAAGCCTGTATGCAGGTCAGGAAGCAACAGTCAGAATTGGACATGAAACAACAGACTGGTTCCAAATAAGAAAGGAGTATGTCAAGGCTGCTTATTGTCACCCTGCTTATATAACTCATATGCAGAGTACATTATGAGAAACACTGGTCTGGATGAAGCACAAGCTGGAATCAAGATAGCTGGGAGAAATATCAGTAACCTCAGATATGCAGATGACACCACCCTTATGGCAGAAAGTGAAGAAGAACTAAAGAGCCTCTTGATGAAAGTGGAAGAGGAGAGTGAAAAAGTTGGCTTAAAGCTCAACATTCAGAAAACGAAGATCATGGCATCCAGTCTCATCACTTCATGGGAAATAGATGGGGAAACAGTGGAAACAGTATCAGACTTTATTTTTTGGGGCTTCAAAATCACTGGAGATGGTGACTGCAGCTATGAAATTAAAAGATGCTTACTGCTTGGAAGGAAAGTTATGACCAACCTAGACAGCATATTAAAAAGCAGAGACATTACTTTGTCAACAAAGGTCCATCTAGTCAAGGCTATGGTTTTGCCAGTAGTCATGTATGGATGTGAGAGTTGGACTATAAAGAAAGCTGAGCACTGAAGAATTGATGCTTTTGAACTGTGGTGTCGGAGAAGACTCTTGAGAGTCCCTTGGACTGCAAGGAGATCCAACCAGTCCATCCTAAAAGAGATCAGTCCTGGGTGTTCATTGGAAGGACTGATGCTAAAGCTGAAACTCCAGTACTTTGTCCACCTGATTGGAAGAGATGACTCATTTGAAAAGACCCTGATGCTGGGAAATACTGAGGGCAGGCAGAGAAGGGGATGACAGAGGATGAGATAGTTGGATGGCATCACTGACTCAATGGACATGAGTTTGGGTAGACCCCAGGAGTTGGTGTTGGACAGGGAGGCCTGGTGTGCTGTGGTTCATGGGGTCTCAAAGAGTCAGACACGACTGAGTGACTGAACTGAACTGATTCTTAAGGGTGTGAGGTAATATCTCATCGTGGTTTTTATTTGCATTTCCCCATGATCAGTGATTTTTAAGCATCTTTTCTTTGTTGGCCATTTTTATGAGTCATAAGATCTGAAGACATCACTGCCATCTGTTGTATGCCATCTCCTAACTGTAGGAAAAGTACCTTATGGAGCAAAATTCAGTCTTTTAAATCTACAGAGAGGGAAAGTGTATTAGTGGTTGCCTGTGGCTAGGAAATAGGGAGGGGCAGAATGGGGAGTGACTAGCGATGAGTATGGGGTTTCTTTTTAGGGTGATGAAATATTCTAAAATTAGTGGTGATGGTTTCACAACTCTGTGAACTTACTAAAACCATGGAATTAAGCAATTTAAATCGATGAATCTTGTGCATACATAGCATATCTCAATAAAGCTGTTTTTAAAATGCTGCCTTTTTAAAGTAGAACTAAAACAGTAACTTCCCTGGTGGCTCAGAGGTTAAAGCATCTGCCTGCAATGCAGGAGACCCCGGTTCGATTCCTGGGTCAGGAAGATCCCCTGGAGAGGGAAATGGCAACCCACTCTAGTATTCTTGCCCGGAGGGAGGAGCCTGGTGGGCTCTAGTCCACGGGGTTGCAAAGAGTAGGACATGACTGAGCTTACTTCACTTCAAAACAGTAACAGTGAGTGGGGAGGATGTGGGAAGGTTGGAGTGTGAGTTTGGGGTTAGCGGACAGAAACTATTATGGATCAACAACAAGGTCCTCCTGTATAGCACAGGGAACTATATTCAATTTCCTATGATAAACCACAATGGAAATGAATATAAAAAAGAATGTATGTGTATGTGTAACTGAATCACTTTGCTTTTCAGCAGAATTTAACACAACATTGAAAATCAACTATACTTCAATTTAAAGGGAAAAAAAAGAAGTGATAATAACAAATGTCACTACTTCATTAGTCAACTCTATTGAGTAGAGGAGAATGTTACACATTTTGGGTGAATATACATTCCAAACCAGAATTTCAGGCACCCTCTCCCTTCCTCCATTGTCCCAAATCAATTCCTCTTCCTTAGGTTGGATTCTGTCTTCCTTAGGTTCTTCTAACCAAGAAAACTTCTTTTTTTAAAAGGCCATGCTGTACAGCATGTGGGATCTTAGTTCCCCAACCAGGGATTGAACCCATGGCCCCTGCATTGGAAGCATGGAGTCTTAATCACTGGACCACCAGGGAAGTCCCAATAATCCAGGAAACGTCTTCATTTCTTCAGCAGAGGCAGGTCTGCATATTTGGCAGAAAGTTAGGGAGGAGTCTTGATGAAAGTGCAAGAGGAGAGTGAAAAAGTTGGCTTAAAGCTCAACATTCAGAAAACTAAGATCATGGCATCTGGTCCCATCACTTCATGGGAAATAGATGGGTAAACAGTGGAAACAGTGTCAGACTTTATTTTTGGGGGCTCCAAAATCAGTGCAGATGGTGATTGCAGCCATGAAATTAAAAGATGCTTACTCCTTGAAAGGAAAGTTATGCCCAACCTAGATAGCATATTAAAAAGCAGAGATATTACTTTGCCAACAAAGGTCCATCTAGTCAAGGCTATGGTTTTTCCAGTGGTCATGTATGGATGTGAAAGTTGGACTGTGAAGAAAGCTGAGCACTGAAGAATTGATGCTTTTGAACTGTGGTGTTGGAGAAGACTCTTGAGAGTCCCTTGGACTGCAAGGAGGTCCAACCAGTCCATCCTAAAGGAGATCAGTCCTGGGTGTTCATTGGACGGACTGATGTTGAAGCTGAAACTCCAATACTTTGGCCACCTCATGTGAAGAGTTGACTCATTGGAAAAGACTCTGATGCTGGGAGGGATTGGGGGAAGGAGGAGACGGGGATGACAGAGGATGAGATGGCTGGATAGCATCACCAACTCGATGGACATGAGTTTGAATGAACTTCAGGAGTTGGTGATAGACAGGGAGGCCTGGTGTGCTGCGATTCATGGGATCACATAGAGTCAGACACAACTGAGCGACTGCACTAGGGAGGAGTCAGCCAGCCTGAGGTATCTCTGGGTCTCACCCCCACCCCTGAAAATGTCATGGTTGGGGGGAAAAGGACTCTTGCAATTTCCACATCTTCAGGGTCCTGAATGCATACTGCTGGTTTGTCTCATTTGTCCTGCAAGTCTAACTAGAGCAAGGCTTTGAGGGGAGGAGTCACAGTCTGGGTGATTGGAGAAGTCACCTGAAGTGCAGCCCTGGGCGTGTCACCGTGGCTCGAAGTCGGCCCCCAGGCCCACTAAGACCCTGGCTTTCTCAGGCTGAGCACCTCTGGGCTGCAGGTGTACCAAGAGCTTTGCAAGCTCATCTCTGCATGTATCCAACTCTGCCCAGGTATTCCTTGGTAAATGTGGAGGGTGCCCCCTTTGCAAACTGCCTTCCTGACCCAGAAAGAAAGGGAAGGGACTAAAAACTAGCTGGAGGAAAATGACAAAGAGCTGAAGGGAGGCAGGTGCTAGAAATACATTCTGATGGAGTCTGGGGTAGGGAGAGGGTCGCTGAGCCTCTCTCTTGCAGCAGTGATGCTCCAGTTGGTCTTGGACATCAGCAGGGAAGCCTGTCATGTCTCCTCCCACCATGCAGTTCAGAATGAGGAAGCGGTCCTGTGAGAGGAAACGCCTGGCCCAGGGTGGTCAGTTCCCAGCTGAGCCAGGGCCCCCAGCTCCGGGTTCCCCTCAGACCCCACACTGCTGATCTAGCCCACCCAACAGCCTCGGGTGTCCTGGGAGCTCACTGCTAAGGAAGAGCTTCTCCAGAAGCCTGTCCACCCTCCTCCGCCCCGGGAGGCGCACGTGCGCCCCTCCCCGCGCTTTCTTTGGAGCGGGCTCCACTCCCGGTTTGCCTTCTGCCTTCTCTGCGGCAGCCCCCTCAGCCCCCACGCCTGGACCATCTGGAAGTGCCGCTCCACTGCCTAGGATCCCTGCACCTTTGTGCCCACCCCCTCCGCGGTGTTCTGCCACCCGCCCGCGGGCCCACACCAACGCGGATTTACCAAGTACAGAGAGTTCTCCTCGTACTTGTTTCTGATGGCTTAGGGGGAATAAAATGTTGCTTCTCGGACTTCAGCGTCTTAGCCCTTTAAGGAGTGACAGTAAAAATAATTATTTGCAAAATCTGCCCCTTGGTGTTTATTATAGCTCCCCCTCATGTGCACCTCTTCTGATTTGCATCCAGGACAAGGTCTGTGGCTTCAAGGGGTCAGATGCCCAGGCCAGCAAGGGCTATTCTGTCCCCTCAGCCTCACAGGCTTCTGAGCTGCAGTGGCCCAGGTCGTGTTCTCTGGAGTCTGACCTGCATGGCTCCAGCTCTCTCTCTCTTTCCTTCCCCGTTTTCCTCCCCGTTTCTGCCTGCTTGTGGGATCTTTGTTCCCTAACCAGGGATTGAACCTGTGCCCTCTGTAATCCAAGCTGCAGAGTCCTAACCACAACCCTCCAGGGAATTCCCTTTATTTTCTCCTCCATCCTGATCTCCTTCCCTTCTTCTCTTCTTTGTCTTCCTTTCACCTCCAGACTTTCTCACCCTCGTGACAAGCGTCATCCTGTTACCACCCAAGTGCAGTGCTGTCTCAATGATGTTGCTTTTTTTTTTTTAAGAAAAAAAGTTTTTATTGGAATATAATTGCTTTACAATGTTGCGTTAGTTTCTGCTGTACAGAGAAGTGAATCAATCACATGCATTCATATATACCCTTCCTCTTGACCCTCCCTTCCCCTAGCCCATCCATTTAGGTTGTCACAGAGCATGGAGCTGAGTTCCCTGTGCTTTACTAATCTGCCAGTTTATCCCAATCTCCTCTTCTGTACCTGTGTCCACATGTATCTGTTCTCTATAGCCGTACCTCTATTCCTGCCTTGGAAATAAGTTTATTTGTACCATTTTTTCTAGATTCCACATATATGCACTAATATATGGTATGGACGTGGCTGTTTTCTGCATATTGATATGATAGTGTGGTCTGTCTAGAACTTCATATAATTGAGTTCGTATATCCTCTCTTTCACCATCATGTTTTTGAGATTTGTTCATGTTGTGACTGTAGATTGTGGCTTTTTTTTTTTTTTTTATCCTGAGTAGTATGACTTTGCTGTGGTTTTTTTTTATAGAACATCTGGGACATTTCCAAGTTTGGACACTGCAGATGAAACTGCTATGGATATTCTTGTAGAAGTCTTCTTTTGGACACATGTTTACCTCTTTCTTAAGGAAATACCTAGAAATGGAATTGCTAAGTCTATGGTTTTATTTTTCATTTTATAAGAAACTGAAAGACTTTTTTTCCAAAGCGATTTTACCACTTACACTCCTGTCAACAACACTTGAGAGTTTTGGTTGCTCCATATCTTCACTGACAGGCTTCCTGGTGGCTCAGCTGGTAAAGAATCCACCTGCAATGAGGGAGACCTGGGTTCGATCCCTGGGTTGGAAAGATCCCCTGGAGAAGGGAAAAGCTACCCACTCCAGTATTCTGGTCTGGAGAATTCCATGGACTGTATAGTCCACGGGGTTATAAAGAGTCAGACACAACTAAGCGACTTTCACTTTCACTTATCCTCACTGACATTTGGTGCTGTCAGTCTGTTTAATTGTAGTAATTTGGGTTGGTGTGTTGGAAATTTAACATTTTTATTAATTCTAGTTTACTAATATTTTTGGTGGCTAATGTTTTTTGTGTTTTTCCTAAGAAATATTTGCCTATTCCAAGGTCGTAAAAATATTCTCTTGTTTTCTTTTAGATGCTGTATGGTTTCAGTTTTTCATTTAGGTCTAGGATTTATTTATTTTTAAAAATTGTTTTATTTATGTTTATGTTGGATCTTCATTATTAGGCATGGGCTCTCTCTAGCTCCAGTGAGCAGGGGTTGCTCTTCGTTTTGGTTAATGGATTGCTCATTGTGGTGGCTTCTCTTGTTGCAGAGCATGGGCTCTAGAGTCCAAGCTCAATAGTTGTGGGACACAGGCTTAGTTGCTCTACAGCATGTGGGATTTTCCTGGATCAGAGATTGAACCGGTGTCTCTTGCATTGGCAGGTGGATTCTTTACCACTGAACCATTAGGGAAGCCCTAAGCCTAATTTTTTGGTGTAATGTAATGAGTTGTTTCTTTTTTTTCCCTTTTGGGTAGACAATTATTCTAGCCCACTTGTTAAAAAGATTTTTCTTTCTCCATTGAATTATCTTGGTACTTTTGCTGAAAGTCAATTGGTCATATATATGTAGGTCTATATCTGGACTCTGTTTTCTGTTACATCGATCTGTTTGTATATCCTAATTCTAATACTGTCTTGATTACTGTTGTTTATAGTAAGTCTTAAAATCGGCTACTGTAAGTCCTCCAACTTTGTTAAGGTTATTTTGGCTGTTCTAGGTCCTTTCTGTTTCCACTTAAATTTTAGAATCTGTTTGTCACCTTCTAAAAAAAATGCCTTTTAGAATTTTGATTGGATTTATATAGAATCTATTGATCGATTTGGGGAGAACTGACATCTCAGCAATATTGTCTACTCAAGCACTTCACAGAAGGTACCCTTCTTTCAGCATCAGCTCAGAGCCAACTTTTCTTTCATCTTGACTCAACCATCATTAATTAGACTGCCTGAGCCTCCTTCACTTCAGCCAGCAGCCCTGCCCATGCTTAAGCTGTCGATGCTGTAGGCATTGGCCTCTTTCTCGTGTAAGGTCTTGTAGGAGACTTGTCCTTTCCAGATGTCCTCTTTAGAGGGACTCTGAACCCCTTTCATGGTCTCTGTGTGGGAGAGAAGATAACACCCTTTCCTTGCGATTTCTGCAGGTCCCACCTTTAAAGTGTCTCATGCCCAGGGTCTTAAGCGGGGGAGAGCATGGGGGTGAGAGGTGAGGAACACACCACTCCCCATCATGGGATGTGAGACATCACAGGCTTAAGAAAGGAGCTTTGAGTCTGAACAAGCCTGAATTTGCTTTCCCATTCCAACGCTAATTAGCTGTGTGACCTTTGGTAGTTTATGCACTCATCTGAGCCTCAGTTTCTGCAGCTGTAAACAGAAGGTGATGGCCTCTCTTGTACTGGTGATGGGATTGTTGAGTGGGGTGCTGTGTGTGGACACAGCTGGCGTGGGACTTGCTCTGAGCAGGGGCCCAGTGAATGTTGTCTCCTTCACCCTATTTCCTACCACTGCCTGGAATTTCATCTTCATTCTGTCTTCATTCCAAGGCCTTCTTGGAACCACCCAGCAGGAATACCAACGGTCGTGGTGCCGAAGGAGTCGTCTTACTGCATGGGAAGTCTTGGCACCCTTTGGAACTTACAGAAAGATCCACGGACAGACAAAGTGGCCACTTATTGCTGCTCCAGAGCATGACCCAAGGAGTGGGTAGTGGACTCCCTCTGTTACTTGTTACTCAGTCCACAGTCTACAGGCTGAAGTGTAGAAAGCCATTGTCAAGGGTGGAGAGGAAGGCCATCTTCAAGGGTGAAGGTTGGCTGTCTCTCCTTCAGTAGCACACTGGACCCTTTAAACCTGATTTCATTGGCTGACTTGGAGCAGAGACTCCATCATTTACCTTTGTTAATCAGGAGCGTTGAGAATGGGCCCTGATTGCAGCAAGAAGTCATCAACATTTGAGCGGCCTTTAAAAATTATATGATTCTGACACATGCTACAACATGGATGAACCTTGAGGTCATGGATGCTAAGTGAAATAAACTAGACACCAAAAGACAAATATAGTATGATTCTACCTATATGAGATACCTAGAATAGTCATATTCATAGAGACAGATTGTAGAATGGTGGTTGCCAAGGGCTGGGGGAAGAGGGTACGAGGGGCTGTTGAATGAATACAGTGTCAGTTGGGGAAGATGAAATTGTTCTGGAGATGGACGGTGGTGATGGTTACACAATGATGTGACTGCACTTAACACCACTGAGCTGTGCACTTAAAAATGATCGAAATGGTACATTTTATTGTATATATTTTAGAGGGTAAAAAATTTATGTGTGCATGTAATCTGATCAGTGTCCTAAGTTTTCAAAACTGTGGAGGAGCCTGGCTGGCTGCAGTCCATGGGGTGGCAAAAAGTCGAATACAACAGAGCAACTAAGCACAGCACATGATCATAATACTGTGAGCTAACATTTGGCAGATGAAAACATTGCTGCTTTTGCTCGATTATTCAACCAATAGTCCCTCAGCTGCCGGCTCTACCTGAGCCCCTTAACCGAAGCTTGAGGATTCAGAGATCCAGTCCAGGCTTACTCTTCCAGACCTGAATTCTGAGGGTGAACACTCGGCTCATGAACCCCTGATACCATGAGCAAAGCTTGTGCTCTGGTGGAGACCAAGGAAGAACTGACCAGTTCCTCCTGGTGTTTGAGACAGTGATCTGGCTTTAGTCTGTTGTGTAAGGAGGGTCTCGGGAGGGCAGGGATGCTGTGCCAGTGGGGGCCAGCCCTGGGTGCAGGCATGGGGTCCTGACGTTGTCTGGTGAGTTCGGGAGACAGTGGGGAGCCTGATGGAGCTCAGGTAGGGTGCTCAGTGCCCGGTGAGTTTTCAAATCTGGTGCCAGCTTCACCTCAGTCTCCTGTCAGCTGGTGACCTCAGCTGAATTAACTAAGCCTCTGTAAAAGCTCAGTTTTCTCATCAGTAAAACACTTCTGCCCAGTTCGACAGCATTAAATGAGAAAGTGTGTGTCGAGCATTTAACTGAGCTCTCCCTGTGTCATCTGTGTGTCTGTCATCTACAGACCTCTGTCTATACACACATGCACACTGGATGGGTCAGGGTGGGAGAACTTGGAGGCCTGGAAACAAGCCCTGATTATTTATAGGTTTCACTTCTCTGTTTTTCAGCCAGGGTGCCTTGGCTCCGGGGAGTGGTGAGAACATCTGGGTGTGGCTGGCGCCCTAGGTCTCCCCAGCCTAGCCTCTTTGTCGAATGTGGCTGGGAGTGTGGGACCCAGGGTGGAGGATCTGGGTGGAGCCTGGGGTGTCAGCGAGGGTGGGTGGGGAGGCTGTGAGAGCCCAAAGCTGACTCTTTTGTTGCTTCCTGTGTTGGGGTCCAGGTCAGAAGTCCAGTCCCTTGGGATGAACCAGTTTGCTTTGTTGCCATGGAGACGGCACTGTCTTAGCCCAGACCCATCCCTCCCACTTCCTGGAGAGATAGTTTGGGAGGCAGTGGGTCCTTTTCGTCCATGGAAGATGTTGTATAGCACACATTCATGGGTGGCAAGCGTGGATGACTTGGGTGTGATAGAGCCCAAGGACAGAAAGGGAAGGGAAGGGAAGGGACATGACGAGGCTTCATTGGCCACTGATAACTCCGCTTGAGTCCATTTCTCAGATCTTGTGTAGTCATCAGTTATGACTGTCGGAAGGCTGAGTGCTCAGTGCTCAGGCACTCAGGGACTCTATGCAACCCCACGGACTGTAGCCCTCCAGGCTCCTCTGCCCATGGGATTCTCCAGGCAAGAAAACTGGAATGGGTTGCCATGCCCTCCTCCAGGGTATCTTTCCAACCCAGGGATCCAACCCAAGTCTCCCACATTCTAGGTGGATTCTATACCATCTGAGCCACCAGGGAAGCCCATTCCCAGGCAGTCCACTAATAATTATAATAACTAACCCTTATTGAGCACCTACTGTATACCAGGAACCGCACATTTTATACCCATCTTTATGGGCTTTGTTCGGATGGGAAAAAATTACGTCTCTATTTTTATTAACTCCTAATGGATATTCAGCATTTCCTTCAATTATGAGTATAGACAGCGGACCACAGTATTGTCAGTTTGCTTTCTGGTTTGTAATATTTTTTAAGTTTCACGTTATAAGCCTGTACTGCTTCTGTCGTGTTCATTTACTTTTTTTTTTTAAGGCTTTTATTTACTTATTTTTTATTTTTGGTGTGCTGGGTCCTCACTGCTTTGAGAGGGCTTTCTCTGGTTTTGGCGAGCAGGGGCCACTCCTCGCTGTGGTGTGCGGGCTTCTCATTGTGAAGGTTTCTCTTGTGGAGCACAGGCTCTAGGGCGCACGGCCTTCAGTAGCAGTGGAGCGTGGGCTCCGCAGTTGCAGCTCCCGGGCTCTAGAGCACAGGCTTAGTAGCTGTGACTCATAGGCTTAGTTGCTCCACAGCACGTGAAATCTTCCTGGACCAGGGACCAAACCCATGTCTTCTGCGTTGGCAGGTGGATTCTTATCCACTCCATCATCCGGGAAGTCCTTCATTTACTTTTTAAAAATAATTGTTCATTTATTTGGCTGCGCTGGATCTTAGTTGCAGCATAGGGGATCTAGTTCCCTGATCAGGGATCGAAACTGGACCCTCTGCACTGGGAACAGAGTCTCAACCACTGGACCACCAGGGAAGTCCCTTTCATTTACTTTTAACAGAAGTATTCGCCAAAGGATCTTTTCCAATGCAAACAATTTGATAACTTTTATTGTTTTATAACAATAACACTATAGTTTTCGTCACCTATGAATGTATGTATCTGATACCCTATTTTAACTGTCTGAGGCAGGTAGTCTTTTCCCTGACTTAAAGATGAGGAGACTTAGGAACTCCCCTGGTGGTCCAGTGGCTGCGACTCTGCTCCCAATGCAGGGGGCCTGGGTTCGATGCCTGGTGGGTAAACTAGATCCCACATGTCTCAACTAAAGATCCCACTTGCCGAAGTGGAGATGGAAGATCCTTTGTGCCACAAGGAAGACAGGGAGCAGCCATACAAACAATAAAACAAATAAATAAACATTAAAAAAAAAAGGTGAGACTTAGACTTAAAGATCTTAGGTCACTTGTCCAAGAGTGACAAGTGTCCACTGTCAGGAGCAGAGCTGAGACTAACAAGAATAACGCTGCGTTTTTCCCAGTCTATTTTCATCATTGTATACACAGCATTTTCTCATTTACTTTTTCCTCTTGGGTCACATAAAACTCTGTGAGCGGGACAAGGCAGAGCTTATCCTCATTTTACAGAAGAGGAATTTGAGATTCAGAGAGGTAAATAACGACTTGCCCAAGGGCTCATGTGGCAGTTTTCAGAGCTGAGATTTCATCTCAGCTCTGGTGGGGTCTGCTGGCTGGGTCTAGCCAAAGTGGGGTCCATTCACTGAGGGAGACAGGCACACAGAAAGAAAAGGGACAGCCTGACGTCATGTGCTTCAGCTTCGCATAGGCCCAGCTTTGGGGGGTTGTCCTACGTCCCTGTCCCAGGGGTGGGAAGGTGTGTTCGGGACTCCAAGGTATTGGACCAACCCCTTGTCTTGGAATAAACTGCGCACACAGAGGTGGGCTGCCTGGCTTTTCTCTACCAACTAGTTTCCCTCCTTCTGTGTGTGCATTTTCTAGCCCTGCTTCCAGCCAAGGACCAGCTGCCTGAATGGGAGTTTTCTAGACTGAAAGGTGAGACTCCCTCTCCTTGAACACAGATAACAGAGGGGTGGACACTTTTTGACAACCCAAACTGATCACCTGGTAAAGAAAGGGGAGAGAACTAAGGTCCAAGTGACTTTTCTGTTGGCATTGACCAATATAGTTTTTTAAAAAACTAGCCAAAAAAAAAAAAACCAAAAACCCTAGCGGGTTCATTTTCTTAAAACAATATATTTATTTGGCTGTGCTCTGTCTTAAGTTGCCACACGTGGGCTCTTCGTTGCCACATGTGGTAAGTTTAGTTGTGTCATGCAAACTCTTACTTGAGGCATGTGGGATCTTGTTCCCTCACCAAGGATCCAACTTGGGCCTCTTGCATTGGGAGTGCAGAGTTTCAGCCACCGGACCATCAGGGAAGTCTTGTAGCTCACTCATCTTCTAACAGTCTGTGTATGTAATGATGAACATGGCTCTAAGCTGCTACCTCGGTTCCTGGATTATGAGTTTTTGAGAAAAGTGCCCATTGATGTATATAGCACAGCAGACATGAAAGGCTCTGGCCACACCCAATAGATGAGCACAATGGACAGCAGCATTTGGCTATAAATAGAATCATTTAAATGTAAAAGTGTGATATTTTGATGTTGTGTTAAGGAAGTGTTGATAATCACACAGTGAGTGGATTGGTATCGTGATGCATTCTCCACCACCCGCTGTAACTCAGTTCAAAATATGGAAGCACATGATAGGGACTCAGTAAAACTTTCCCTGAATAACCCTGGGAGTCAAGCTGATCTGAGGAATTGCTCACTGGGCTTTTTGACACGACGATCAGACAAAGAATTTAAAAGTGTCCTGGGTATTCTGTGGTTATTCCAAGACTCACAATAATCTTTCAGAATAAACCATTGTCAAAGCAGTGTTGCCAATGAGAAGAAAGCCCAAAATTACATCTGCTTTCACCAAGGAAACCTCACGTGGTGGTAATCACTTCTTTCTACTCTTACTAGTGGTCTGACATATGAATGGGATTTGCTCCTGACTTGAGCAAGCAGGCTGCCTGCTGGGTGCCAGTTAACTTCTGATCAATGCAAATCAAGGGGCTGCCTGGGGAGTCCATTATACCCGCACTTAATGCCATGTGGCTGGCAGATCACCGCTGGGTGTAAATATTGAGATAGAGAGTTTTTAAGTGTCTGCAGCCCTTCACTTTCATGGGAACAGTGGAAGCAACCAGGGTCGAGCCCCCCCCCGCCCCTTTTACAGAAATGTCTTCTCTATCACCAGAGCTTCTCTGGTGGTTCAGATGATAAAGAATCTGCCTGCAATGCAGGATATTGGAGTTCGATCCCTGGGTCGGGAAGATCTCCTGGAGAAGGGAATGGCAAACTACTCCATGGGAGAATCCCATGGACAGAGGAGCCTGGTGGGCTACAATCCATAGGGTTGCAAAGAGTTACATGGTTAGCTCCTCCCATCAGTTGCTCAGGCTGATAGCCTTGAAGTTAGCTTGACATCTTTTTCTTTCATATTCCTGATCAGATCCACGAGCATGTCCTGTTGGCTATACTTTAAGAATGTATGTAGAATCTCACCACTTTTTTTTTTTTTTTGAAGATTTTTGGATGTGGACCATTTTTTCTTAAAGTCTTTATTGAATTTGTTGCGATATTTTTTTATGTTTTGGTTTTTTGGCCACCTGGCGTGTAGAATCTTAGCTCCCCGACCAGGGATAGAACCTGCATCCCCAGCATTGGAAGGCGAAGTTTTAACCACTGGACCACCAGGGAAGTCCTGAACCTTACCACTTTTAACTCTGTCCACTGCTACTGTACTGGGCTGAACGACTGTCATTTCACACCTGGGCCATTGAAATAGCCTTTTAGTTGGGTTTCCTGCCTCTGCCCTTTCTTATAATCCACACCCAACACATGAGTAGAGGGATCCTTTTGTAAAAATGTAAGACGAATTACATAACTCCTCTCAATTCTTTACAGAATTCTCCAGATCTCCATCCTGCTCAGAGAACAAACTCAAGTCATTATGGTGGCTTGTAATCCCCGTGACCTTTCTGAGTTCACCTCCTGGGACTGTCTCCCTGGCTAACTCCCCTGGGCCTCCTTTCTGTTCCTAGGACCCACCAGACGGGCTCCCATCTCCAGCAATTCCTACCGCCGATTTGTCCTTCTGTCTAGGACACTGCTTCCCAGAAAGCCCCACAATTCACTCCTTACATTCAAATCTTTACCCAAACATGCCTCTCTCGGTGAGACCTACCCTGGTCACCCTGTTAAAAAATTGCAACAATCCTGTAATTTCTTGACCAGCACCCCTTATGTGTAATCTCAGGGTTGCCTTCCCCACAGATGAGGAAGCCAGTTGTGTTCCCTGAGCTAGTCCAACTCACAGCCCGGCCAGCCCACTTCCACTTTTATTTTTCTCCATAGCACACTCACCACCTTTTAGAAGACTACAAAATTTTCTTTATTTGTTTTGCTCATTGTCTGGCTTTTCCCCACCTGTGACTTAAATATACATTCCATAAGGTTAGGAATTTTGTCTCTTTCCCCCCACTATTAAGTTGCCAGCATCTACAACAGTGTGTGGCACAGAGTAGGTGCTGACTACAGATTTGTGAATGGCTGACTGACAGGCTTGTTTCTTCCTTTTCAATCTTATACCTTTTGTTTTTCTAAGTGCTTTATTACACAGGCTGGAATACACTGAATAAAGTTGAAAAGAAGCAGAGAAAGATTTTTGTCCTTTCTGACAAAAATCTTGTTTAACATGTTACTTTGAACATTTTACTGTTATATATTAGGTTTACTATAGATTTTTTTTTTTGTAGGTACTTTTTATTGGGTTAAGGAAGTTTCTTTCCATTCCTAGTTTGCTGAAAGTTTAAAAAAATACATTGACATTTAAAAAGCTTTTGCACAACAAACAGAACTGTAAGCAAAATGAAAAGACAATCTAAGGAATGGGAAAAAATATTTGCAAACAATAAGCGATTAATTTCCAAAGTACGGTACATTGAATTAATGTGGTACATACAAACAATGCAATGTTATTCGGCCCTAAAAAGGAATGAAATTCTGACTTGTGCTACAGCATAGGTGTGCCTTGAAGACATTATACCAAGTGAAATAAGCCAGACAAGAAAGGAGAAAAAAACTCTTGAATGATTCTTCTTAGGTGGGGCACCTAGAACAGTCATATTCATTGAGACAGAAAGTAGAATAGAGGTTCCCAGGGACTGGGGACAGGAAGGAATCTGGGGCTTAGTGTTTAATGGGGACAGAGTTTTACTCTGGGAAGAGGAGCAAATTCTGGAGCTGGAGGGTGGTCATGGTTGCACAATAATATGAATGTACTCAATGTCATCGAATTGTATTCTGAAAAGTGGTTAAAACGGTTAAGTTTTGTGTTTTTTTTCTTACTGGAATAAAAAAATATTTCTTGTTAGATGTTTGGAGCAGGAGCATTTTTCGCAGTGTCGCTGGGCCTCCATGTAGAAACAAAATGCGGGCCCTGACATTCTAAACCATTGTGCTTGGTGACCTGCTCTGTGCTTGTCCTCTCTCGGCGTTTATATTGTTGGGAGAAAGAATGGTGCAAGCACATGATATTACAGCAGTTATTAGAAAGAGCAGGCAGAGCGTCCATTCCCAGCAGAATGCCTTTGAACATTTATTTTTGGCTGCACTGGGTCTTGGCTGCGCGGGCTTTCCCTAGTTTCAGAAAGCGGGGTGTACTCTCTAGTGGCGGTGCACGGGCTTCTCATCGGGGTGGTTTCTCTTGTTGTGGAGCACAGACTCTAGAGTGCTCGGGCTTCAGTGGTTGCTGCACGAGGGCTCAGTAATTGCAGCTCCCAGGCTCTAGAGCTAAGGCTCAACAGTGGCACACGGGCTTAGTTGCTCCAAGGCATGTGGGATCTTCCAGGACCAGGGATCGAACCTGTGTCCCCTGCATTGGCAGGTGGACTCTTAACTGCTGGACCACCAGGGAAGTCCAGCCAGCCACAGGAACCCTTTTAATAAAGAACAGAGGAACTTCTGGCACTGACGGACCCCACTTTGCCACCATACCATTTTCTCTCATGAATGGGCCGTGAGGTCTGTCCAGCTGCCCTGTGTAACCAGGGTCAGCTTTTAGTGCACCTGGTGGGGATGGTGTCTCTGCCCCAGGCTGTGAGCAGGGCTCTGGTGAAACCAGCTCCCACTGCTGGCCTTTTGGAGCCTCTGTCGACAGGAGGCTGTTCTCTCACGCCAGCCCCTACCTTCGGAATCGCCTGAGCTTCAACAACGTGCAGAGAGTCCCTTCTTGGATGCCGATCTCATGCCTGGCAGCTGCGCCCAGATTCCAAAGAGAGCCTCCCAGACTTGCCTCCCAAGCTGTTCTGCCTCTTCCTGACTTTGAGCCCTGATGCCCTCGGGCAGGGATGTGTCTGCATCTATAGGTGACATCATTGGTCCCATCATCTATATGGTGACATCATTGGACGGGAGACGTAGGCTCCTTTCTCTTCCCAAGCACTTTTCTGCAGCCGCCCTGGCTCCACCCATGAAAGCAGATCTATATGGGGTGGGGAGGTGTCTGCTGATGGGCTCTGTGTGTGGCTGCTTCGGCCAGGGCCGCTGCCACACCCACACACCTCCCCTCAGCACGCCCCCACCCTGGCTGTCCCGCTTAATTGCCTCACGCCCCCTCTGCCCTGCCCAGCTGGCCTGCTCAACCTCCTGGGCACAGACCACCTGCTCAGGCCTCTCTCTGGGACATTTGTCCTTAAAGCTCCTGGGCCATGGTTCTGCTGATCCCACTGGCAGAGTTCCCCAGAGAAATGGAACCAACAGAATCATGCATATAGCAGATGGATGAATAGATGGGTAGGTAGATAGGTAAGGTAAATGGACAGATCCAGATCTATCCATCCTTCCTTGTGCTTGTGCTCAGTCACATATCTGTGTATCTAGGTCCGTCCACCCTTCAGTCCATCTAACTATTTCTCCACCTGTCCATCCATCCACAGATATTTATTCTAAGGAATTGGCTCACATGATTTTGAGGGCTGGCAAACCTGAAGTTTGCAGGGCAGGCAGCAGGCTGGAGACCCAGGGGAGAGTGGACACTGAGTCCAAACAGACATCTTTAAATCAAATGCAGTCAGCCCTCTAAAGCAGAGCTGGCCTCACCCTCCCTGTCTTCCTGGCTTGGGTTCCTGTGGTTTCTCTAACCCTCTATCTGTTCCCCACATCCCTGCCCTGCCCTCCACCCCCTTCCCTGACATGCTAAATCCTCTCCTCCCCCCATGGATGCCATTCACTTGGTTGATGGGAGAAGCCCTACAGTTGGTGAGGCAGGCAGATCTGGGCTCAAGCCCAGCAGCTCTGTTCCTAGCTGGTGGCCATGAACAAGTCCCTCAGCCCAGAGCTTCAGGCTCCTCTGTGAGGTGGTGACGTTCGCCTCCCATCCCTCGAAGCCCCTGGTGGAGCAGGCACCTCCTTGGCTAGGACGTCCTTTTCTCTCCTGTGATGGAGCGAGGCCTCCTCCCGCACAAGGAGGCTTCCCAGTCCCCTGGCCACGCACACGGGTTGGAAGACTCAGTGTTGGTATGTCAGTTGGGGTCTTGTGAGAAACAGGCAGTGGAATGTGTGTTTACAGAGGGAGGTGGTGGGCACTGGAAAGTTGGAAATCCATGGGGGAGGCAGCAACTGGAAAGTCAGATAGGTGGACATTGCAGTCTGAAGGCAGAATTCCCTCCCCCTCACGGGACCTTGGTCTCTTCTCTGAAGGCTGGCAACTGATTGGGTGAGGCCCACCCACATTAGGGAAGGTGGTCTGCCTGACTCAGAGGCTATGAATTTAAATGTTACTAAGCATGTCTGAGAAATGCCTGCACAGCAACATCTAGAGTGATGTCTGACCAATAACTGAGCGCTATGACCTAGACAGGTCGACACATGAAAGTAACCCTCACGCCCTCCTGCAAGGCTGATCTCTGATGGTGCTGGTGCGAACTGGCTGACATACCAGTTGTTGCATAAAGTGCTTTCTTTGGCTTGTATGATTTAATCCTCATAGTAACTGTATGAAGTATGTTCTATTTTGAGCCTCAGTTTATAGAGCAGGGCCTTCAGGTTCCTAGAGGTTAAGTAACTAGCCCAGGGTTGCACAGCAAACTGTGGGGCTGGGGTTTGAAGTCAGGCAGTCCCACTGCAGAGCCCACTGCTTTGGCCTCACACCATCCTGCTGCCTCTCCCAGAATCCTCAAGAGACTTGGGCCTCTTCCCTCAGCCCCACTGGGACTTGCAGGTCCTCGAGGAATATCCCTTCCTCCCCCATGCCTTCCCCCATTCCCCTACTTGTTGGGAGCAGGCAGCAGGTTTCTGAAGTACTAAAGTTCAGAACTGCCTGTGGCCAGGCCTCTCTGACTCCACTTTGAGCCAGGGAGGGAGCAGACCTACCAGCTCTCTGTCTTAGCAGCCGGGGCACCCCTGCATGGCCACCGTTCCTGGTGGGGCAGAGGCCAGACCACAGTCCTGCAAATGGCACTGTGACCACAGGCTCAGCTGATAAAGTGTCAGAAGGAAGACCAGCTCTGAGCCACTGAGTCGAGTAAGGTTGGCCCCTCTTCCCCGCAGGGCCCTGTAGCCGGAGCACAGGCAATAACAGGACTTCCGCCTTCTCGGAATACTTGAGCAGCCCAGGAATGAGGTTTTATTCTGTCCTGGCAAGGCTGCCTGGGCCTTGGGAACTAGTATTCTGTCCCTGACCTCCCTGAATCTCAGGAAACTGTGATCTCTGCTCCGTGTAGCCCTATACTGGGTTTGCTTGCTGCCCTGGGCACCAGCCTCTTGCTAATGACTCTTCATAGAGTCATTTCATGAACCCAAGATGTTTGTATTATGATTCACATGGTGTTTATCTGTGTCTTGATGCGTTTATACCTCATATCTTTATGCCTTCGTGTAACTCAAGTAAAGAGGAAAAGATGGTTTCTAAGCTTTTAATGTTTCCAGGATTTAAAATGTACTTAAAGAAACTTGCTTGTTATTGTTTAGTCACTAAGTTGTGTCCAGCTCTTTTGTGACCCCATGAATTGTACTTTGCCAGGCTCCTTCCTCCATGGGATTGTCCAGGCAAGAATACTGGAGTGTATTGCCTTTTCCTTCTCCAGGGGATCTTCCCAACCCAGGGATCAAACCCACGTCTCCTTTGTTTCCTGCACTGCAGGTGGATTCTTTACCAGCTCAGCCACGGGGGAAGATGGGTACCATTATACACCCAGGACCTAACACATAATGCCAGGCACATTGTCCCCAATCTCAAGCGTTTATGGAATGACTCAAGACCTAACCTGGAAATTGAGGATGCTCTAGCAATTTATAGGTTTCAACAGCAGGGAATGTTGCCTAATGGCTTCCAGAAGACAAACAAAAGAGAAGGTGGGTATGACCATTTCCTGTGTCTAAAAACCCGACATGACTGATTTACAATGTCAAAGTCACCAGCAACAGTGCGTGGACTGAAATGATTTGCAGCGAGGAGGAAAAGCGCAGATAGGCCAACTTTCAGATTGTTGAAGGAAATCAGAAATGGGGAGCATGGGATAGCACTGCATGGGGCGCGGTAGTGCACAGTTAGCACTGTCTCCCAGGGCTTCCTGTCCAGCTAAGTCGGTCAACAGAGGAGGCAGCGGGGTGGTTAAAGGGGGCTACCTGGAAGCTCACAGAGAGTGCTGCCTGGCTGCTCAGAGCTTCTTGGCCACAGGACTCTGATTTTCAACCTGAACTCTGTCCCTAGCCCATTGTCTGACTTTGAGCATGTTACTTTCCAGCTCCCAGTTTCACATCTCTAAAACAGGGACAATAATATCTACCTCAGAGGGTTGTGGTGAGGACCAAAAAGGTCACAAGTGAAAGCATCCAGTGGTTTCTGGTACTTACGACACATTCGCTCAATGTAAGTTTCCTACGCTTATTTCACTGACTGCTCTTCTGAACTTCAATTTTTTTCATCTGCAAAAAATGGAATATGTGAGAGTGCCTGGCACATCACTGAAGCTCAATAAAGGTTTTATTTGTAATTTTTTATGACTTTTATTTTTGAAACAATTTTGAAGTTGCAAAAAGTACTAGAGTTTTTCTATACCTTACACCCAATCTTCCCCTAATGTTACCATGGTACCTAATCAAATTAGTGGCATCCCTGGTGGCTTAGCAGTTAAGAATCCTCCTGCAATGCAGGAGACTCAGAAGACCCAGGCTCGATCCCTGGGTTGGGAAGATCCCCCGGAGGAGGACGTGGCAACCCACTCCAGTATTCTTGCCCAGAGAGTTCCATGGACAGATGAGCCTGGTGGGCTACAGTCCATAGGATTGCAAAGAGTTGGAAGCGACTGAGCACACACACATGCGATCATATTAGTACAATGATCCAAACCAGGAAATCAACATCTCACAACTCAATGCCATTAACCAAACTACAGACCTTATTCAAGTTTCCCTAAGACGGCATTTTCTATTCTGGATTCCAAATCAGGATCCTACATCCCATTGAGTTGTTGTATCCCTTAGTTTTCTGTGACTTGTGACAGTGTATTTTGGTGTTTGCTGATGTCAACATCTTTCTGTGTGTGCTGGTCAATAACTTGGGAGAAACACTTCTCAGTTGGGGTTTGTCTGATGTTTTCTCATGATTAGATGGTTACTCACTCTTCGCAGAAATACCACAGCAAAGTTACTGTGTTACTTTTTGTTTTTCTTTTTCCTTTATTGTGATAAAATACACATAAGATAAAATCTACCGTTTGAACCATTTCAAAGTGTACAATTCAGTGGCATTGAGTACTTTCACAGTATTGTGTGACTGCCACCTCCATGTAGTTCGGGAACATTCTCATCACCACCAATCCCCAAAAATCACTAATCTGCTTTCTGTCTCTTTGGATTTGCCTATTCTGGACATCTCATACACTGGAATTGTACAATATGAAGTCTTTACTGATGGGCTTTTTTCACTTAGCATCATGTTTTCAAGATTTACCCAGGTTACAGCAGTGAATCAGCCCACCACCCCCTTTTCACGGCCAAATAATATTCCACCATGCAGACAAAGGGCATTTTACTTTATTTTCTAATTCAGCAGTGAAACCTGGTGAGGCAAAGTGGTCGCAGACCCTGGTGACTGGCAGGAGGTACTGTGAGGTGTGTGGATGACAAAGTCAGGACTGGTGCCCTGGGAAGCAGAGGGCTGTATTTCACCTTGCAGACAGCACTCACCAGGTCACTTTTGCTTTGAAAACTTCCTCTGTGGAAACGGAAAAACAGTTGTCCAGGAGGAGGGGAAGACGACCCAAGGACGGGAAGGGAGACCCTCCCTGGGGCTGCAGAAGCTGCGTCTCAGTGGCACCAGCTTTCCAGGGTCAACCACGGCCTCCTTGAGGCTCTGTCTGGCCAGCAGAGGCTGGGGCTCGGACTGCACCGCGATGGTCGCCACAAACACGCTCAGGTCTCGAGTCTCGGGTGACACTTGCTCATGGCTTATGAAGAAAGGGAAGCCTCCCTTTAGGCACAGGCAATAGTCGCAAACTTCCATTTATAAACAAGGTGTGTTGAGCGGGAGGGCAAACATTTCCACGTCCCAAACGTCGCACCTCAGCAGCTCCTTAACTAGTAGATGCCCTCAGGTTTCCCCGAGCGGGTCTGGGGGCCGACCTGCGAGGAACGGCGGTCTCTCAGCGGCGTCGGTAATCCCCGCATCGCGCGCAGCCCGCGGTCAGGGCGCGGCGCGGCCCCGGGCGCAGGGCGGAGGGCGGGGCCTCAGCACACGGCCCGCCCCTGTCCCGCAGCCCTGTCGTCCCGGCGCGCGCACCGTGCGCGTGCCCCGGATCTGGCGGCGGCGTGCGCGGGCCGCGCGTGCGCGCTGCGGCGGGGCGAGGGGCGGCGCGGGCGCGAGTCTGTCAGTGACAGCGGGAGGGGGAGGGGGCCGGAGATGGTGGCGGCGGCGGCAGCGGCAGCGGCGGCGGCTCTTCCGACATGAGGCAGCGGCTGCGCGGGGCTCGGCGGCGGCCGCGGCCGGAGCGGCATCTCTAGCTCAGGAGGCGGCCCCAGGCGGCGGGCGGGCGTCCCGGGTCGGCGTCGCGGGAGCGGGCTCTGCGGCAGCGCCGCGCACGGGCCGCCGGCTGAGGGGCCCGCGCCCGCCGCGCCCTGCGTTCGGCGCCCGGCGGCTCCGGGGCGCGGGGCATCCCCGCCCGCCGCGTCGGCCCCGGAGGCCGGGAGGGGCGGCGTGGCCGGGTCAGGCCCCGCTAGACGGGCCGCGCCGACGGGGGCGGCTGCAGCGCCGCGGGCTCCGCAAACTCGCGCGGGGCGCCGGGCCTCGCCGCCCGCCCGCCCGCCACTCTCGGGGCCGCCGCGCGGGGGGCGGGGGCGGGGGTCCGGCCGCCGGCCTTGACGCGGCTGAGGCGCCGCTCGGTGCGCAGCATGAGGGGCCGGCGGCCGCAGCCGGGAGAGCTGTGTTTGCGAGAGCGGCCCGCGGCGTGAGAAGGCTCGGCTGGACTTCCCTCAGGAGCGGGCTGCGGAGCAGGCGAGTGCGCGCGGAGGAAACGCGCCGCGGGCTCGGGTGGCGCTGCACGGGTGCGGGGGCGGCCGCCCGCGGACCCCCAGGCGCTCCTGGTCCGGCCGGGTGGCTGCGGTCGGCCTCGAGGGAGGGACGGTGGAGCAGCACTCAGACATTCCCCAGTCGTCGTGAGCAGACGGTGGCTTTCCCAGTAGACCGCCGGGGCCCCCGCTGAAGAAGCCGGTAGGGCTGGTGGCCTTCAGGTGCGCGTTCCTGCAGGAACAGACCCCGGACTGACTCTGGCTGTCTCGCCGACAGGTCCCGGTGACCCCGGCCGGCAGGGTTCCGAGCTCGGCAACATGGCTTCCCCGCCCCACCAGCAGCTGCTGCAGCACCACAGCACCGAGGTGAGCTGTGACTCCAGCGGAGACAGCAACAGCGTGCGGGTCAGGATCAACCCCAAGCAGCCGTCCTCCAACAGCCACCCGAAGCACTGCAAGTACAGCATCTCCTCCAGCTGCAGCAGCTCCGGGGACTCCGGAGGGGTCCCCCGAAGAATGGGCGCGGGAGGCCGCCTGCGCAGGAGGAAGAAGCTGCCCCAGCTGTTCGAACGGGCCTCCAGCCGGTGGTGGGACCCCAAGTTTGACTCTGTGAACCTGGAGGAGGCTTGCATGGAGCGTTGCTTCCCGCAGACCCAGCGCCGCTTCCGGTATGCGCTCTTCTACATCGGCTTCGCCTGCCTTCTCTGGAGCATCTATTTTGGGGTCCACATGAAATCGAAACTGATTGTCATGGTAGCCCCTGCTCTGTGCTTCCTCGTGGTGTGTGTGGGCTTTTTTCTGTTTACCTTCACCAAGTTGTACGCCCGCCATTACGTGTGGACTTCGCTGGTTCTCACCCTCCTGGTATTCGCCCTGACCCTGGCTGCCCAGTTTCAGGTTTTGACGCCCCTCTCAGGACGAGTTGACAACTTCAATCATACTCGGGCTGCCAGGCCCACAGACACTTGCTTATCTCAAGTGGGGAGCTTTTCCATGTGCATCGAAGTGCTCTTTTTGCTCTACACCGTCATGCACTTACCTTTGTACTTGAGCTTGATTTTGGGAGTGGCCTATTCTGTTCTTTTTGAGACCTTTGGCTACCACTTCCAAGATGAAGCCTGCTTTGCCTCACCTGGAGCGGAGGCTCTGCACTGGGAGCTGCTGAGCCGGGCCCTGCTCCACCTCTGCATCCACGCCATCGGGATCCACCTGTTCATCATGTCCCAGGTGAGATCCAGGAGCACCTTCCTCAAGGTGGGCCAGTCTATTATGCACGGAAAGGATCTGGAAGTGGAAAAGGCCCTGAAAGAGAGGATGATTCATTCTGTGATGCCAAGAATCATAGCTGATGACTTGATGAAACAGGGGGATGAGGAGAGTGAGAATTCTGTCAAAAGGCACGCCACCTCCAGCCCCAAGAACAGGAAGAAGAAGTCTTCCATCCAGAAAGCCCCTATCGCCTTCCGCCCGTTTAAGATGCAGCAGATCGAAGAAGTCAGTATTTTATTTGCAGATATTGTGGGCTTCACCAAGATGAGTGCCAATAAGTCTGCCCATGCCCTGGTGGGTCTCCTCAACGATCTGTTCGGCCGCTTTGACCGGTTGTGTGAGGAGACCAAATGTGAGAAAATCAGCACCTTGGGAGACTGCTACTATTGTGTGGCTGGGTGTCCTGAGCCAAGGGCCGACCATGCCTACTGCTGCATCGAGATGGGGTTGGGCATGATAAGAGCCATTGAGCAGTTCTGCCAAGAGAAGAAAGAGATGGTGAACATGCGCGTTGGGGTTCACACAGGGACCGTCCTGTGTGGCATCTTGGGCATGAGGAGGTTTAAATTTGATGTGTGGTCCAATGATGTGAACTTGGCCAATCTCATGGAGCAGCTGGGAGTGGCTGGCAAGGTTCACATTTCCGAGGCCACCGCAAAATACCTAGATGACCGGTACGAAATGGAGGATGGGAAAGTTACTGAACGCCTTGGCCAGAGTGTTGTTGCTGACCAGTTGAAAGGTATGTGCATTTCTTTGCCTCATCATCTCCCTCCCCTATCCCATTTGTGTTGGAAAAACAAAACAATCTCTTTCCAGTATCAGTATCTGGAGGCAGATCAGTTGTCTCCCAGGGCCAGTGGGACTTTTCCCCCAGTGAGTCAGATATCACAGGTCTGTTCACTGTGACAGTGTTGACCTAGATGACACCTTTAGAAGGAAGGAGAACTTTGAAAATGTGTTGCTTGCCAGCCGGCTGTTAATGTCTCTGAGATGCTGGGGCAGGTCCAATGAGTGTGAGGGGATCCGAGCCCTTCAGTGGTCAGAACTTCGAAGCACCATAAGAAATTGCCTTTGTGATCCATTAGGTTGCCCTTAAGCCCCATCAAAACATTTTTCTATGCCTTTCTCCTCTCTAGGCCTCACTTTGCTGGAATAAAGAAGTCGGCTAAGCCCTGTAGGACCCTTGAGAATTAGATGAAATTAGGTACCCCCAAGTGCACACTGCCTTTTGCCTGGGTCTCTTTTTTAAATGTTTGCATTTTCAGCTTTCAATTTTCATATATTTCATTATGGTTTCTAATCATGGTATTTGTCTTACCTTACGGACAGCAGCATTTTAGAATGTTGAACTTCTCAAATCACCAGGTGATTTGAAAGTGGGACATATACCCAGAGCAGTCTTTAGACCTCCTCCCCAAGCTCCTCAGATTTTCCCTGTCTTAAGTTCCTTACTGCTATTCTTGTTTTTTCACCAAGTTGCTTCTTTTAATTTTCTTTTTTTCACTTAGGGCAAAAATCTTTGAGGTCTGGGAAGTGATTACTTATAAGTACCTGGGATCAAAAGTAAGAATTCTAAATAATATCCTCCCCTCCTTTAAGAAAAGAAATCCTTCTGTTTTACTAAGGTCTTCAGGTTAAGGGGAACATCTATTTTGGAAGTATGTAGAGACAATACCATTGATCTTTAAAAGCCAACATTTGTAAAACTGTATTGTGTTTTGTGGTACCCCACATTGTATAATTACATGATGAAAAGCCCCTGGAAAGGGAGTACTCAGAAGGAGAAGTAACATCTTAAATCAGAGAGAGAAGTAATGGTGTAAATCTGCGCTTGTAAGTGGTTGAGTTTGAGGGCCTGGATGGATCGTCACACCGCCTGTGTGCTCAGTTAATATTTCCTTTGTTCTCCCTATCATTTACTTATTTGTTATCTGGTGAGGGTACTTTATCCTTATCCTGATCTTTCTTTGTTCTGTTAATTTTGCTAACAGTTGAGGAATTTGTGGGTAGAAGAGAAGAATATTTTCACCTGATAATTCTCTCTGCCTAGAGAGCTTTGTGTCTGCTTTCTGCTAAATACTTTCTCTCCTTTTGTCCTCAAATTTCTCTCTGCCTGTCCTTTGTGTTAGTTTTGCACAGCATTGTTAGCAGTGCTGCAGACCAGGGAAGGGGGCTTCCCAGGTGGCGTTAGAGGTAAAGAGCCCTCCTGCCAATGCAAGAGACACCAGAGACACAGGTTCAATCCCTGGGTGGGGAAGATCCCCTGGAGGAGGGCATGGCAACCCACTCCAGTATTCTTGACAGAGGAGCCTGGTGGGCTACAGTCCATAGGGTTGCACAGAATCAGACACAGAGTCGGACTTAACACTAGCAGAGAGCTTGCAGTGCTACCCTGATGAGGTCAGAAACTGCAGTTGACAGTTGGCTTGAGATTCTACTGTGACAAGTGTCTTCATCTGTAGGACGGTGGCCCCTGCTCTGGAGTTTGGAGATGCCCGTGGAGTGGGGTACAGATGCAACCCTTGCTCGACATTTTTATACCTTTAGGATCTGAGTGTCCCCGGCTCCATCCTCAGGGACTGTGGGGCAGATTCCAGAGAATGGAGCAGCACTGTGCTATGTTAGATTAAGTGTGACGATGATAGCAATTTTGTAAGTGGTGCTCTGAGCAGTGTATTACTTGAATTTCAAAAATAAAGACAGATGTAATCACTATGTCTGGAAATTGCCAGGTCTTTGACTCGTTGGCAGTACCCATTTTTGTTTATGTGTAATTTTATTTTTAACTTACAGATCAAAGGTCTCAAAGACACTGACACCCCCCACCCCCCCAAAAAAAAGCTAGAGTGAATTTTAAAAAACCCATATAGTGTAAATTTGGTAAATTAATTTCTCCTTTAAATTTGTGTGCACTGTGTATTTATAAGGGAAGATTTTAGCACTAGATGGAGGATGGGGAAAGATAGAAGCCTTAGCCAAACTGGTGATTTTTTAAAATATAATATTCTCTTCTTTAACAGTTTCCCTGAGACCATGATTTTTGCTTTATTCAGCTCATTTTGAAACCCTCTGGACAGGACCCCAGTAATAGAGAATGTCTACACAACTTCCTGACCTCTTTTTTTTTTTTTTAAACTGCACAGTTCACTTCTCCTGACGCTGTACAAATCTACTCAGCTGAGATGTTAGCATAGTTTGTAGAAGACCCTTTCCACAAAAGGAGTTAAGGTTATATACATAAGATCCTTTTAGCCCATCTTTGGGTTTGTGGCAGGTATTTTTCTCTATGCAATGCTGAATGCATAGCTTTTCTTCTCATCCCCTTTTCTGATATTGGGGCTAAAAATACCCAGTCGAGGACTCTGTAGAAATGAAGATCCGTGGAATAAACTGGGGGTTCTAGTGCTAGCCTGGCAGTGTGGGAGGTAGTTTGTCTGAATGGGCTTTGTGGAAAGTGGACTGTCGTTATTTCTGCACTGTCACTCACCCCTCGAACATCTTTATTGTTCTCTCATGGCACCTGGCCCTGTGGACACACGGGTGGAGTTGTGATGGTTCCTGAGCTGGGTGAGCTTGCAGATTGTAAAAGTTCTTCGAGTCCACAGAGTTGGGAATGCGATAGAGAAGTGCATGCGCCCGGGGTGGGTCTTCAGGTCAAGCAGTGGCTCTCTAGGGGATAAAAGAACATTCAGTGCAGTGGGGAAAGCGTGGGCCAAGGCTTGTTGTGCTGTGCTTAGTTGCTCAGTCGTGTCCGACTCTTTGCGACCCCATGGACTGCAGCCCGCCAGGCTCCTCTGTCTATAGGGATTCTCCAGGCAAGAATACCAGAGTGGGTTCCCATGCCCTCCTCCAGGGATCTTCCCAACCCAGGGATCGAACCCAGGTCTACCACAGTGCAGGCAGATTCTTTTACCATCTGAGCTATCAGGGAAGCCTGGGCAAAGGCTTGGGGTTACATTTCTTGGCAGACTGGGCAGTTTAAGTAGTTCATCAGGACAAGGGAAGCTGTGATTACCTGGGAAGGAGTTTGGGTTCAGTCCTGTAGGTAATGGGGGGCCATGATGGGCTTTAGGCAGGAAGCTTAGGTGCTCTAACTTGCAGTTTTAGAAAGTTTACCCTTTCAGTTCTAGGGAGTGTGGGTTGGAGATTAGTGAGCCGTCGCAGTAAATCCTTGGTGGCCTGGACCAAGGTAACAAGAATGGCAGTGGAGATGAGGCGACCGATGTGAGCAGCAGTCAGATCAACTGGATTGGACCACAGCCACATTTAAACAGAGGACGGGGACAGGCATGGGGCTTGATTGTTTGAGAGGCTTTTCAGGTTTCTGGAATTGATGTGGGTATCGTTTGGCATCAGGAATGGGTGAGAGGCCTTTGAAAAAATCTGTGGTGTAAATGGAAAATGCAGGATCAAGTTGTAGAATATGAAATAGGCCAGGAAGCCCTGGCTTGTCCATTCATTCATTCAGCATTTTGCCTGGGGCACATTTCTAGGTGCTGTGTATACAGCAGTGAACAGAACACAAAAATTTCTTCTTTGTAAAAGTTTGTTTTGTGTTCAGTTCTAAGGAGAAGACATACAGCAGGAAGGAGATTATGGAGAGTGTGTGTGTTTGTGTGTGTGTGTGAAATTTTAGAGAGCGTGGCCAGTTACTGAGAGAGAAGGTTGAAAGAATTTTCAGCAGAAGACTAGGATTTGAAAATGATCCAGGAAGTGAGGGGCAATTATTATTAAAGATTAGGAAGAAATAGTCTGATTTGAGTGATGGGAAGAAGTGTCCTTCCACTCCATTGGGCCCAGGAGGATACTGGCTGTTGTGTTCCGTCTTGGGCCACAAGCGAAAAAGAGGAATATTTTCAGTTGTTAACAGTTTTTCCTCTCATAGGCAGAGTCACAAAGGAAGTGAAACTCAGAAAATACCTACAGACATCTTATTTTCCCGCCTTAGCTATTGATCTAGGAAGATAAAGGTGCTCAGTCACCCTAAATCTACACCAACAGTTGTGTATTTGTAGAGGGAATACCAACAATATTGCATTGTTATAAGCTAAACAAAATAAGACTTTCCCTCCAAACCAAGCTTTGGACTTGTGGAGCAGCTCGGGGAAAGATCTGTTAATGTGCATGGGAGAGATGGTCACCCACTGGCCGTTTCGGTGACTGACTCCTTCACCGTGTGCTGGTGTCACTTGGGAGAGTTCCTGTCTAGACCCTGTTTGGGGTCTTTCCTCAGTCTGACAGTGGGCAGAGACACACAGCACTTCAGCCTCTGCCAGCAGCTGTCCCAAACTGGGAGTCTGGGCTCCTGGTTCCCTGCCAGCTACAGCTAGGATTCCTGGCTATGTACTAGTTCGGGGTGCAGTTTGCTTGTACCCCTGGATTCACTTGATAGCTTGTCCCCAGCCTAACCCGTAACCCCTTGCCACTCATTGAAGAAGACCCTGATGCAGGGAAAGATTGAGGGCGGGAGAAGGGGGTGACAGAGGATGGGATGGTTGGATGGCCGCACTGACTCAATGGACATGAGATTGAGCAAACTCCAGGAGATAGTTAAGGGCAGGGAAGTCTGGTGTAGTCCATGGGGTCACAGAGAGTTGGACACAACTTAGTGACTGAACAACAACGACTTGCTACTGTAGAGCTTGCCCATGGCTGACCTCTTGGTGTCCCCTCTTAAGTCCTGTTGAACAGAAACTCCATGCTCGCCTGCATCCTTGAGCGGACTCTCATGTACATAGCCAACAGCCTCTGGAGTAGCAAGGAGGCAGAGAGAAGATGAAGCAGAAAATCGGACTTGACATCTGGGATTGGCGACGGCGAACAGCTGTGGAGTTGGTGCTCAAGCAGCCCCTGAGGACAGTTTATTCAGACTCCTTCAGACCAAATTGTATGGCTTTCAGAAGGAGCACACAGCTGTTGATCCTGAGGACCAGCTTTTGAGTAAATTAGCCTCTGGCAAAGAAAGTTAAGGATATGGTTCACTGAATTGCAGGTGGAATGAAGGGAGGAGAGTAATCTTTTCAGGCAGGATAACTAAGAAAGGAAAAAATTGAAAAGAAGCAAATAGAATACGTAAAGAAATTTCAGGGTTCTTGTCTACTAACCAGCCTTCAAATAATTGTGTTTCTACCTATACTGGTCAGTGTCTCCTGTGGACTTTGCTGTGGAATAATAATCTTAAAAAGAAGAACACAGTGAATTTTCTATGGTGTATGCACATGGGCCTAAATTTTCATCTCTCTGCTGATTGGTGATTTCAGTATTGGTATTTCTGTTTAGATTTTGATATTGTGAGAATATGGTCATTACATACAACATAACAAAAATTTACCATATGAGCCATTTTTAAGCCTGTCAGCTGGATTTTCTTAACTGCTTTGGCATTGTCTGTTGCAGTATGTTGAAGAATGTGTGGAAAATCTGACTCTACAGAGATATATAGTTAGAAAGTGGAGGAGCATTTTAATAGCCATTTAAATAGTTGTGGATATTTTTCTTTGGTACTACACAAACACCCAAGAAGTGGTAGTTTATTTTATTTTTTATTTTTTTTGAAGTGGTAGTTTATTGAGGGTTAGTTACAATATCTAATCAGTTTTTTGTCTGCTGTCAAAACCCTGTTGGATTTTTGAACAAACTTTTTACCCAAGTGTGCCTTTGTAACATCATGCATTGGTCATTTAGAAAATTACGGTTTCTTGAGTTATGCAGATCTTCCAAATGTCGGCATAACATCTTTAAATATTAGGACGATGTCAGCTTCACAGTGGCGGATAAAAGCATTCCAAAATTCTGGTTTTCCCTTAAAGGTTTGAGTTTTATCCTTGGCAACAAATACTCTTAGTTGTTTTCGTTGAAGGGACAGACTCATTTCGTTAATTTCTTAGGAACAGTCTTCCAGATACTCAAGTGAATGACCAGAGTCTGTCTGTGCATCAAGTATAAACGATGTTCTATCAAAAAAGCAGCCCAAACAGGAGTATAGACGCTTTTGGGGACAACCGGTCACTTTGGTTCTTAGGGCAGAGTTGTAGGTGCATTCCAACCTCATCCCGCAGAACACACTCAACATTTAACACATTTATTCGATTTTACTGCATTATCAGGGGACATTCTTAAGTGCAAATGACTGTTTTTTCCTTCTGCAAGTGTGTGGTGCGACAGAGCTGGTTAATGACCAGCAGAGTTTGGTGCTACTGCCCAGATTCATGGTCAGGCACCGGCACTCTCTTTAGGGGTCAGGATGAAGAATGTCGGCTCTGTATCATCACGTTTGCTTTTGTATCATCAAGGCCAATATCAACATATGCGTGTGTGCTGAGTCACTCAATTGTGTCTGACTCTTTGCGACCCTATGGAGCGAAGCCTGTCAGGCTCCTCTGTCCATGGAATTCTCCAGGCAAGAATGCTGGAGTGGGTTGCCACACCCTTCTCCATCCAGAGATCTTCCCTACCCAGGGGTCGAAGCTGTGTCTCTTGTGTTTCCTGTATTGGCAGGGGTGTTTTTTACCACTAGCACTGTTTGGGAAGCCCAATGTCAGCACTGAGAAAGGCAAATCATGTCTTAGTATGAAAATAGTTTCGGCCTCACAGATGCCCTGCAGAAGTCTTAGGGACCACTGGGGGGTCTGCACACTGCCCTGAGAACTGCTTCCCTGAGTGGTAAAAAGGGAAGAGCGAGAGTTTGTACCTACTTCCCGGACACATTCTCATGTAGATGGTAGAGTTCATGTTGGAATTAGGATGGACGTGTGACATTTATTGTGGAAGTAGCAAGTGACTTCAGTTCATGCATTTCCTTTTTCTCAAAAAAAAAAAAAAAAAAAAATCCTTTGTGACTCTGCCAAGTCCCTGCTGCTGGTGTTTAGAGGTCAGGATAAAGAACGTCAGCTTTGTTTTTTGATTTATTTTTGCCGAGCTCCCTCTTTGGCGGAGTAGTGTAGCGGTCGGTGCATGGGTTTTGGTTTCCCATACATTTGGAATCAGTTCTCAGTTCTGAACCGTGGAACACAGGGAAGCCAGGAATGACCGTGCTTCTGTCAGAGGCCTGTTGGAAGACTCTGAACGAGTTGATCATTCAGATAAAGCATAGCGACGTGACTGCAAAAGGCGTTCAGTAAACAATAACCAACCCTGCTGCCTGAGGAGTCGTGTTCCATAATGCAGTCAGCGGTGTGTTTTTTCCTGCCCTCTATCTGGTACAGCTCTTGTGTAATTGGGTACTGAAACCGAGAACACACCAGGGACTGTGATTGTGACAGTTTCTTGAATGAAAAAGGGCAAGTGTCCAAAATACAAAAACATGGATAACTTGCCCTAGTTAAACTGTAGCTGCCAAGTTTGGCAGCTTCTTTACTGAAAGCTCAAGGGAGTTCGGGCAGTATTGTTCTTGGGCTGCTTCTTGTCCCCAGAGCTTAGAGGTACTTAAGGTGACGTGACCCTTGATAGTTGAGAAATTATGGGAAAATCTTCACCTCTGGGACTCTGGAGATATTGGATAAGATTTGTACCAGTTAGTTATTCAGCTCCGCTGTGTTCTGCTATAAACTCCTTTATTTATTCAATAAACATTGAGTGACTTTTTTTTTTTTTTTTAACTATTTGTAATGGCTTGACTAGGTTCTGGAGATAGAGCACGATGCCCTCCTTAACAGCCTGCAACCTAGAAGGCAAAATAGATACGAATCAAATAATCACCCAAACAAATACATTCTAGACTTGCTGATCTTATTACAAAAAGGTCTGGAGGTAGGGAGACTTACCATTTCCTCCTTATAGGTGTGGAAACTGAAGTACTGAGAGATTAAAGGTTAAGTAACCTGTGGTGGCCATCCAGCTAGAGAAGTTACCAAATGGTGGGGCCAGTATTTATTCCCAAAGGACTGTGTTAGAAAACATTGGTACCTGCTTCACAGAACTGTTGTAAGGATTAAAGGAGAAAATAATATTAAGTACTTAGAAATGTACTTGGCACATAGTACTTATTAGAGATTAGATTCACTAACTTAATGGCACCCCACTCCAGTACTTTTGCCTAGAAAATCCCATGGATGGAGGAGCCTGGTGGGCTGCAGTCCATGGGGTCGCTAGACTTGGACACGACTGAGCAACTTCACTTTCACTTTTCACTTTCATGCATTGGAGAAGGAAATGGCAAGCCACTCCAGTGTCCTTGCCTGGAGAATCCCAGGGACGGGGGAGCCTGGTGGGCTGCCGTCTATGGGGTCGCACAGAGTCAGACACGACTGAAGCGACTTAGCAGCAACTAGCATTACTAAAAGTGGGCAATGTTTTCTTAGTAGCAGCAGCAACAGAAAAACAGCTATACCTTTCTTCATTCAGCTCTTTCCTGTTCACACAATGCTTTCAGGCATGTTATTATCTCAACCATTGTGAAATCCTAGGATCTTGGGATCTGTGTATATTTAGAAGTTTATGTTTCACTTGCTTGATTCCTTCCCGTTGTCCACCAGTTTTCAGGCTGACTTGGTTTCTTAACATCCTCTGAAGAGGACTGGTGGCTTTTTTTTCTAGAATTAATGTAAACTCTTGGATTTTAGCTTCTTTGGTGTATTCTTCACTCCATTACAGATATCTTTTTTTTTTTTGATGCTCAAATTGTCCCTTCTTGGCCCCCTGGGAAAACCCTTTTGAGTTAGCCCCTGAGTCCTTTTCATACAAACTGGCAGTGTCTGAGAGCTCTCGTACTTACCTCATAACATTTTTATGGATTAGAGAAATAATAGGCATGAAAATCTCATTATTTCTGTTTGGTATTTTTGTTGAGCGAGATGGAGCTAAGCTTTACCCTCTCCCTTTTTGAAAAGAAAATTAATAGTATATGCCTGTTTATAGGAGAAAGAGGACTTCTGAACAAATGGTTTGTGCTTCTTCAAGCTCCTCAGAAGCTTTAATTTACATTCTCAGAATTGATAATTACAGAGCAACGCAGCTTCCTGTCTCCTGTATCTTCTCACTACTGCTTGTTGAAGGACAGGTGCCCTTGAATGTTGGTAAATAATGATCCAGAACAAGAAAATGAAAGGAATCCTAGACCAAAATGTAGGTCACCTGTTTGCAGACTGAAGTGCACGCCCCCTACCTCTCGAGCCCCTTCTCCCAGGACACCTGTGGAATGTTCTGGGCAGCCCCGCTCCAGGAATTCCCTCCCCGGGCCCCTTGTGAATGGCGACTCCTGAAACGATGCCCCGCCACTCCCCTCTCTGTGCCGTATAGTAATGTGCATCTGACTTCTGATCTGTATCCACCGAACTTGAATGTGCCTCGAGAGCAGGAATTTTTGCATATTTTATTTACTGCTGTTTTCCTGGTGCTGGAAACATTACTGGTGTACAGCAGAGGCTCAATATTTGTGATGTGAACAAATGAATGAATGAAGATGGGTGTTGTTCAGTCACTGAGTTGCATCTGACTCTTTGCAACCCCATGGACTGTAGCACACCAGGCTTCCCTGTCCTTCACAATCTGAGTTTGCTCACACTCATGTCCATTGAGTCGGTGATGCCATCCAACTGTCTCATCCTCTGTCACCCCCTTCTCCTCCTGCCCTCAATCTTTCCCAGCATCAGACATGTGTGCAAAACCACGCCCCAGACATCTACATGGAAGGTAGAGAGAAGGCAGCAACTGGCCTTTCAGGAATAGCTATGTGGTTAATTAAGTCGAGGCTGCGAGCAGGGTCTCTAAAGGCCCTAGACATCGAGATGGGAGAGTGCCTGGGAGTGTGGAAGGCCCGCAGGTGGGGAGTGGGGGCGGTCCTCGGCTCCCGGGTCTGTGGGGAAGGCTGCCAAGCAGGAGCACAGAGGATTGAAAACCCAAGTGTTTATTTAGGGCCCAGGAAATGTGGGGTTGAATGGCTTAGTTTAGGCAATAATTTTTAAGCTTTTTAAGACAGAGATTTCAATAAGTATATTTATCTTTAATAATACTGTAGCTCCTTAAAATTCTTATTCGATTATCATTTATGCACATGGAAAGCCAGCATATCCTTTTTTGGGCAAAGCTCCAGCATAATCTTTGTACATAATTTCCAGGATTTTTATGTAATGCTATTAAATTCTATTCATTTTTTTTTCCTTCCAAGGAAAAATGTGCTACTGAAAGCAGCTTTTGGATCATTTATATTTGTGTTTGAATCGTGTGGGAAATATCAACTTTGGTTTTTTACCACGTAGTTTGTAGAGAGGAAGAAAACCCTCATGCAGTTGATTTTATTTTCTTGTTTATGGATATCAACATACAATATCCCATTAAGGCTTTGACATTTTAAGTGGAAGAGACTATTGCACATGAATTTAGTTAGTTTTGCCCTATCAAGTGTTAACATCACAAGTGTGGACCACACTGCATTCTGTAACTTCATAAATGTGTTCTCTTCTACATGAGAAATGCCTCTTGTGGTCGTTAATTTTTGTTTTGTGAATGAGCTGTCTAAAACCAGGAGAGGGGAGTGTTTCTGAAAGAAAAGTATGTTTATAGAATTATTTTGTTATTTGAAAAATTAAGTTTGTTTAGTAGATTAGCTTTTCATCTTAAAGTGTTTTCTCCACTAACTAGATAAGCACTTTCGGGAAAATAATCTCTCTGGTTCTCAGTTTCCTCCTGTTTGTAAAGCGTAAAGTTTGAACTAGATGTGCTTTAAATTCCTCACCATTCTTTAAGAACAGCTGAACTTCTGTGATTGGAACACAGTACACATTCTTCATATGAGGAACTGGTTTCTTCTTCATCCACTTGTTTAAACTATGAACCCTCATTTAGATAAATTTAGCATATGGAAACTCAGATTTACCTAACCACTAAATTGCAGGGCATGGTGAAATTCTTAATGTTCTAAAGGATTCTTTACTTCCTTCAAATATAAGTAAATAAAGATTGAGTTATAGAAGTGTAATTTACACATGGTTTTTTTTTTTTGGATCACAATTGTTGTATGAAGCAGGGTATCATTAGAGGAACCCAATTTGATTTTGAAAGTTTGAGACATTCTTTGGAAATGGCTTGGAGAAAATGTGAAGTGATTAAATAACACTTAAAAAATGTGCTTCAGTTCCTGTTCGAACATTATTTGGGAGAGAGATTGAAAGATTGCTAAGCTGCTAAGTCACTTCAGTTGTGTCCGACTCTGTGCGACCCCATAGACGGCAGCCCACCAGGCTCCCCCGTCCCTGGGATTCTCCAGGCAAGAACACTGGAGTCGGTTGCCATTTCCTTCTCCAATTCATGAAAGTGAGAAGTGAAAGTGAAGTCGCTCTGTTGTGTCCGACTCTTAGCGACCCCATGGACTGCAGGCCACCAGGCTCCTCCATCCACGGGATTTTCCAGGCAAGAGTACTGGAGTGGGGTGCCATTGCCTTCTCCGGATTGAAAGGTTAGTTGCCAGTAAAATGAATTTCACTTCTGTTGGCAAGTTTCTCCCTAATAGAACAGAGCAAATACTGGGTTAATAACGTGTTTACCAATTATTCCATTAATAAAAGACTCACTTGCTCCCGAAGTGGGTTCCTGGATCAGCTGACTGTATTTTTAGGGTGCCAGGGTTCTATATACTTTATAGTTAGTGTGACTTCAGTAGGCCCCAAATTAATACACCCAGGAAGAGTCTACCTGAGGCCTGTTAATTAGAAATTACAGGTCACAGTGATAAAAGGAAACCCTTGGATTTCATTATAAAGGATTTATAAAAGATTTGAATGGTTTTCTTATCCTCTCTTACAAAATAGCAAAGCCTTGCAAAGCAGCTCATAGAAAGTAATATGACATTTTCTGTGATCTGCATGGTTGGTGAAACAAAGTAAAAAGGAAAGAGAGTCTACTACTCTGTCCTGAAAGTTAGCGTTGACACTGAGTACATGTGTCATCCGACCTGAGAGAGGATTTCACCTCAACAAAGGCCCAACTTGTGAAACTGTAGCTTCCCTTAGAGAAGCTGTTATTCACAGCCTGCTGGAGTCATATGTTTCCTACTGACTGAAGCGCCTGACTCAGTGTGTCAGTCATTGCAGGAGGTTAAAAACTCGTGGAACTACCGTGCAAGCAAAACATCTCAAAGGACTTTTCTGGTCTCTCACACACATTTCATAGTGACTTTCTCAGCTGGAGTAACTTAATTAACCCTGTGTTCTTTCTGGCTCCTGAAAGAAATGGTGATTTATGAACACTCTTAGAGCCCACGATCCTAAGATAACAACTTTGTCCCTCTGCCATTTGAAGTTCAAATGGAAATATTTGCTTTCATAGCTCTAGTCATGATGTTGCTTTATTTAGTAGCTATTAAATTTCCAGTTCCATATACTGCCCTGGAGGCGTTCCAGTTTTCACTAAGGTTTCTGTTTCTTTCAACAACATTGCTTATGGTGTGTGGAACTTTCCTGAACAAGGAATATTAGGATGGATGATTTTGAGCTTTTCTTTTTTTTAAATAACAGCTTTTTTGGACGTATGATTCATATACTGTGCCATACTGTTCACTCATTTAAAATATGCAATTCAGTGATTTTTTTTTTTAGTATATTCACAGATATGTGCAACCATCACCATAATCAGTCTTAGAACTTAAAAAAAAATTTTTTTTTGACAGTGCCTTGCAGAATGAGGACCCTTAGTTTACCAACCAGGGATTAAACCCATGCTCCCTGCAATGGAGGCATGGGTTATTAAAAAAAATTTTATGTATTTATTTTTATTTTTGGCTGTGCTGGGTTATTGTTCCTGCTTGGGCTTTTCTCTAGTTGCAGTACACAGGCTTCTCATTGTGGTGGCTTCTCTGTTGTCAGGCACGGGCTCTCGGGCTCATGGGCTTCAGTAGTTGCAGCACGTGGGCTCTAGATTACAGGCTCAGTGATTGTGGCACATGGGCTTAGCTGCTCCGCGGCATGTAGGATCAGGGATCAAATCTGTGTCTCCTGCTATTCCTTAGCACTGAGCCACCAGAGAAGCCCCAGAAGCGTGGATTCTTAACCACTGGACCGCCCGGGAAGTCCCTGGAACATTTTTATCACTCCCACGTGAACCTCTGCACAAATTAACACTCAATCCCCATTTCCCCCCTAAACCTCCCAGCCCCTGGCAACAACTAGTCTACTTTCCATCTCTGTGGATTTGCCTATTCTGGGCATTTCATACACAAAGAATTATGCAATATGCAGCCTTTTGTGTCTGACTTCTTTCACTGAGCATATTGTTCAAGGTTCCCCTGTTCTGTACCTGTGTCATTACTTCATGCCCTTATTTGGTCATATAATATTCCACTGTATGGATAGACTGCATTTTGTTTTTCCATTCATCAGTTGATGGAAAAGTGATTTCTTTTTTGAAATCAACAAACTGAATACAAATAGAAATGATAAAAGTTTCTTTTTTAATTGAATAATATAACTCGACTAAAATTTAGCTATTTCATTTTCACTAGTGTTTAAAGTTTTCCTGAAAGATGATTAAATGAGATTTATTGCTTAATTGTAATTTAATGTAAATGCTTCACATAATCAGCTTAATTTTTTTTTAAAAACAATTCTCCTCTTTTCTAAGCTTAATTTAAGTGAAAGTGAAGTCGCTCAGTCGTGTCTGACTCTTTGCGACCCCATGGACAGTAGCCAACCAGACTCCTCTGTCCATGGGATTTTCCAGGCAAGAATACTGGAGTGGGTTGCCATTTCCTTCTCCAGTAGCTTGATTTGGGTTTACTAAATATTAAATTCTCTGATGCTCTTCCTTTTTCCAGCCAGTTACCAAATAGACAGCTTTGGGAGTAGCATGTGGTTTACTTTGAAACCAGCCTCATTTGATATGTTGTTAGATATAAATATCAAATATAGTATATCTTTTGGAATTTGTCAAGTGAAGAGTTGAGGATTTCCCTCTGTAGTCAGTCAGATGTTTTCCTGTTTTAACCAGTTTAAGTGTTTGGTTTTATGTTTCTGAAATGTATGAAATACTTTTTTTAATCTTCATAAAAATGAAATATACCAAATAAAATTTAATTTTCTTGTTGACTCAGTTATTTTTATTGCTTGTTGTTTGGCTTTCATTGATATAGCATTTTGCCGATAAAAATAGGAATTTTTGCTTTTTACTTTAGATAAACTAAGATTGTTCTGTTTTTCCATTTCTTATGTTTTTAGATACTTTTTCTGCTTGCTCTCTTGCTGTCAGCTAATGTAGCTATCAGTATGCTTTCCTGTGACAGGTTTGCTCCTGGTTCACTTTATTCCATTAAAAAAAACCCAAATAACCAAACTCATTAACCCTGTAGATATACTTTGATTAAAAAGACTGAGTTCCATCTTTGTGTGATTTTTTTTGGTTGCCAGCTATATTCTGAATAAGTTGCCAGGTACTGAGTTCAGGATGAGTAAGATGTTATGACAGTTATTTTTAGTATATTTTTTAAGGGGAGGAGAAAGGGAAATTTGAATCAAATCTGTGCCTTCATAAATGGAGCGTGTTTTCCACAAGACTGAAGTAGGTTTCTTTTGAGTGTGTAGAAATAGAAATGGGAATTATAGATTAGATTCTATAACTAATAATGAATTCATTAGAATTCACTAACTGTTAATTCTATAACTGGTTGTATTGTAAAGGTAAAACATGAATGTTAAATTTGGAAAGTGTTGATTGTTGTTGAGATTTACCAGAATTTTGAGAAAGTACTTTGCAGATTTTCCCAAGAAACATTTGATAAGAAGAGCTCCTTGCATAGAAGCCATGTGTGTCCGGTGTCCTCAAATCCACTTCCAAGGAAGGAGAGGCCTTCTTTCTTCCTTTTTGGTTTAAGCTGAAGGTGTACATACCCCAGATTTAGTTGACTGGCCTTTAATATAGGTTCATCTATGGTGGTTTGTTTTAGAATGGTCTGTTCTTCCCGAAGGGCCTGGCGAGGGCCCAGGTGCCCAGTGCAGGCCCAGGCGACCCCAGAGTTATCTGATCCATGCTCACATCTCAGTCCTCAGGTTATGTTCCCGTGTCTCTGCCCTCTGGTTCAGTAAGGTTTTTCTCTGAGGTTAAAAACTAAGGTAGACTCCATCTGTAGGAGGATGGGTTGTCAGCGTTTTAACTGTCCAGGTAGTCAACGTGCTAACATATGCCATCTGAGCATTGGTTTCCTCTTTAGGGAAGTGTGTCGTCTGACCTGAGAGGTTCTAGCTTCAATCAGTCCAATGCCATCGTGCATGTAAGAATGCCTGCTCTTTGGTAGGTGTTCAGCAGATGTTGGTTTTCACCCTGCTCCCCTCCCCACAACCTGTTTCATCAGCGATGAAACCCACTCAGTCGATGGTAATGTCGGTTACAGGCTTCCCTCATACCTGGGTGGAGCTTACCTTTCGTATTTGGTGCCCGCCTGCCCTTTGCAGATGCGTCTCTCCTGCCGTGAGCTCTGGGCACAGCGGATCAGGATGGTTGGCAGTCAGGGAGACTGTAAACCAGAGAACAGGAGGCTGGACACAGTGGGGCCGCGTGAATGAGCGGAGCAGGGTGAGGGCGTAGTCACTGCGGGTAGTGATTTTGTGTCTGGTGGGTGGAAGGTGCATTCGTCTCTCCAAAGAGACGTTCATTAATATTGTGGCTGATTTAAGACCATTGGTGGCAGCTCTTCAACTCATTTGTCCTCTTTTACAGGTAGAGAAAAAGGTATTTTCCACAGATCAAGTGCTCAGTTCATGCTTCTCCACGGGGCCTCCTGAGCTGCTTGCCCAGAGCCTGGGAGGAGGGGGTCAACATTTCTTAATGATAATCATCTTAAGGCTGTCATGGAAAGTCCTTGAGTGGGGACTTGGGATTTATCTAAACCTGACTGGCTCCCAAGCCTGGTGGTGCTGCCCCTGTTGCTTTTATAAACTGATGCCAGACTTCCTGAACACAAGAACTTTCTACGTTCTGCCACCCATCCCCTTGCTGTAATCCTACTGTTTTCTGATATTCTCTTCACTTAAAAAAATTGGTATGAAATTCACATCACATAAAATTAAGTTGACAGTTCAGTGGCATTTTGTGTATTCACTGTGTTGTATAACCGTCACCTCCAACTCTAGCACGTGTTCATGGCTCCAGATGAAAACCTCACATTCATTAAGCAGTTGGCTCCCCATGCCCCTCTCTCCCCAGCACCTGACAAGCGTCCAGTCTACTTTTCATCTCCATGCACTTGCCTACGCTGGATACTTCATGTGAATGGACCGTCTGTGGCCTTTGTGTCTGGCTTTGATGTAGCATAATAATTTCCAGGGTCATCCGTGTTGTAGCATGTATCAGAACTTCATTCCTTTCTGTGGCTGAATAATACTCCACTGTGTGGATGAACCACATTTTGTTTATCCACTCATCTGCTGATGGACATCTGGGCTATTTCCACCTTTTGACTCCAGTGAATAGTGCTGCTGTGAACCTTCTATTTTTTGAGCACATGTTTTCAGTTCTTTTGGGTATATGCCTAGGAGTGGAATTGCTGGGTCATAGAGGAACTCTATGTTTAGCTTTTGGACAAACCTCTGCAACTTTTTAAAGTGGGAAACTTGTAAGAAGGACTGTGTTATGAGTCACATCTGGCAATCAGATGTCTCAGCAAACATCCTCCAGGTTGAGAGCCAAGCTGGAATAGGTAGTGATGAATGAGGGGTCCTGACTGAAATCATGACTTTGTTCCCTGTGAGCTAGAGTGGTATTGTGGTATTAGGGAAAGGATAACATAGATGACACGTGTTTAGAGGTCTTTTCTTTCTGATAAACATATGGGTTTGAACTGTCCCGTCCGGGCTGGCACTGGATTCAGCAACTTTGGAATTGTGTGTTAGATAAACAGTTGGTATCTAGGGCAAGCTTTTAAAAAAAGGGCTATTTAAATATTGACCAAAAAAAAAAAAGAAGCCCTAAACATCTCTAGGAACTTTCTTGTTTGAATGAATCCAAATTGTCTAAATACAGCGTGGTAGAATCAGGCTTCCCCTCTGGTTTCATGGGTCGAGTGAGCCGGGGGCCTCCCGTGCCGTCTGGACACTCCTGTTAGCTGTCCTTCCAGCGCTGGGATGCGGACTACTGTGCACAGCCAGCAGTGTTCCCACAGTGTGGCCTTAATATAGAACGTTTTTCCAAAAAAACATTGGCCGCTGAAAGAGCTCAGCTCCCAAACATGGTCATTGGTTCAGAGTTCGTTTGTATTTGTTTTTACATAGTTAAAACAAGAAAGAGTATGTGAACTTGTCAGTGTTACCAAGCGTCAGTCCTGTTCAGGGCAGAAGAAGAGACAAGTGAGTTTCTAATCAGAAAACGACTTTTCGGGGCAGAGGAAGAGGCAAGGGTCACCTCCGTAGTGAGGAGGGTCAGGGTGGAGGCCCTTTGCTCAGAAGGTGGGGTGGGCAGATGCTCCAGTGCCACCTCGGCCCCCCATTCTGGGAAGTGGTGTCACCGCCTCAAGGTGTGTTGATTGCTCCCCCTGGGAGGTTGCCCTTGTGCACGGCTTGGAACGCCCTGTAGGGCAGCTGGATTACGATGCCCACGAGTGGAGAGGTTTTGTAGCTCATCTCTGCACAGCGGAGGGAGATGAGGTGGACGGTGCTGCTGCAGCCTCTTGGGAGAGCCAGCAGTCCTGGGGGGAATCCGTGGGCTCCAAGGGGATCTGGTTCACCATTTCAGTCATTCAGAACCTTCATTTCCATCAGCATTCTGAGTTGTAGAAGTTTAAGACGACTGATTCATGCTGGTCATGAGACTGATCTATAAGCTCGGTGCCAATGTGTTGGTTTACATTGGGGAATATACTGTATTTTTCTAGGGGTTAAAATATTCCTAACTACTGCCCAGGGCATTTCCTCCATGAACTCAAGATATGTGGGGCCTGGTTAATAGGAACAAGGTTGCTAAGGAGGGTAGTGTAGAATGAAGATCTTACAGCATGAGACGCTTTACATAGCCATGGGGGATCACAGTGTACCTCTCACCAGGACCTGGAACACTCGTGTCCACCAGATCGAATGCCTTCCCCGAACTGTGTGAGGTGCTGCCAGAGCTCTTACCTGTGCTTTCCTTAAAGAAGAGGAGATGCTGCAAAATAAAACAAAGCTTCACCATAAAGTAGAATGCTCCCTACTTCATAAGGGAGGCAAACATATGTAGAAAAGCTTACGAGTAAAATGAAGATGGTTTCAAATTAATAGTGTGTGAACTAATGAAGACCTAACTAAAAGTTAGGCTTCCCTCGTGGCTCAGCTGGTAAAGAATCCGCCTGCAATATGGGAGACCTGGGTTTGATCCCTGGGTTGGGAAGACCCCCTGGAGAAGGAAACAGCTGCCCACTCCAGTATTCTGGCCTGGAGAATCCCATGGACTGTATAGCCCATAGGGTTGTAAAAGAGTCAGACACAACTGAGTGACTTTCACTTCACTTAAATTCAACTAAAAGTAGCTAGAAATAGTGGAATTTTTTTTCAATCTCATGGAACGAGAAGTGTGACAGTTCCAGGGTTGCTTAAGTCAGAGGTTTGATGATATTTTCAAGGGCCCAGGTGCTGTCTGTCTTTGCGCTCTGCCGTCCCTGCTGTGTGGGAGATGTCTTCCCTCACGGCACAGGGTGGTTGCAGACATTCCAGGTGACACATGACATCCATCAAGGAAGGGGGCCTTTCCCTCACATGCATGTCTTGTTTTATTAGCAATGAAACTTTTCCTTGGTGTCCCCAAGCAGACCTCCCTTAGGTTCCTTTGGATAGAGCAGGAGCATGTCCATGATCTTACCAGTCACCACAAGGTAACTGAGATCCTATTGGCCTGGACTTAACTTGCTTCATCACCTGGGGCCAGGGGTGTCTTTCCAGAACAAGTGGGAGATCCCCCAAAGAGTATCAGGCTTCTGTTGTTGAGAACAGTTGGAGGTGGGGCCTGAAGAAAGAAAATGGTCCCTAGGGATGCACAGCATTAAGGCTGTGATTTCAGTGAAAACACAGTATTTTTAAGACGAAAATTTAAGTGCTTGTTCTTAGGAGAAACTGGATCATGCAACCAACTCAGACTTTGCGTGTCTTCTCTTCATTTCCCCCAAATGGATCCAGTCCCTAGACCTGGCACAGCAGTTCTTTCTGCTTCGAGCCCACACCCTCACCGGTTGAGATTTTTCAAAGGGCAGGCCCCCTGTGCAGTCCGCCCCTCTCCTCAGGCCGCAGACTGGAAGGACGTCCCCCTCCTCCACTCTCCTGGCCTCTTACATCAGCTCTGACCCGCTGGCCCCTGCAGCATAGCCACCCTCCTCCCCCTCTGGATGGGCGCTCACTGCAGGTGCTCTGCCATTGACCCCGTGGGTGTAAATGAATGAAGGAAGACATTTAGACTTGATGTAATAAGAGGTAAAGCACTCTTGAAGGTTTTGAGCGATGCTGTGAATGTCACAATGAATGTGGTTTTAATGTGTAAGAGATTTATTCCTCCATAGTCACCTGCTAAGTGTCTTGGATTTCACCTCTGTGTCTTTTTCTTTTAAAAAAAACAAAAACAAAAAAAACCTGTAACAAACATATTTTTTAAACTTTTGTCGGGAGCTCTGAAAAGTATTGGTTGTTCTGTAGGGATGATGAAGTGTCTAGAGCAAAGCTAGTTCTTCCGGAGCTGGGGAGCACTCTTGGTCCCAAGGATGGCAACAGGAGGAGGCGAAGATGGTTTTACTGTGGGCTGTTTACAGCATTTTCTTTAATGTTAAGTGAAGCAGGGTTCTCAAATTCTCTGCGATTATTGGTGCTAATTTGTATTCCATGAGAAAAAAAAAATACATGAAGTGCCAGTGGCCCCTGGAATATAAATACACAGTGAAAGTATTTTCTTTTCCTGAGCCTCCTGTCCTGGCCCCGGGCTGTTCCGTCGACATACATTAGCACGCCTGTCTTCCTTTTCCATAGAGCACAGGCCTATAAATATTTCGCAGTTTAAAAATAATGTTTTCCCTACCGTGAGTCAAGGTTCAGTTCTCGTCTATCTAATTTTAGTTCCTTGTTTTTATGAACTTGCAAATGTTTTCTTTAACCAGAAAATAGGGGGAAAAAAAAAAGCACACACAGAGATGAAGGAGACTTCTTGGTACATTTCCCTATAGCATAGGCATTTCTGTGTGAGATTTGCTGTTTTGTTGGACAGGTTATAGAAAAACAAAATTGTGAACTAAGGAGTTTAGAGAAGATGCAGAAAGAGTGCTGTGTGTTGGTTTCTACATGGAATGTTTTCGAGAGTAATGTTAGAGACCTATGGAATCCTAACGTGGTTCTGGAAAGTCTTAATTTTTTGCCTCTGTCTAATTTTATATGAAAAACGGAACTAAAAGATAAAAACAAAGAATTATATAACACCCATTACCTGAAGTGACCTCTTTGTAAGACTGTAACTCCTTCACATCCTGAGGTACAGGCAGTGATTTTTTTCTTGGTTAAAATCAACGTCATCCAATGTGGGTTTTCTACTTCTGCTGCTATTTTATTTAGATTTCTTGTGCATCTGTTTAATTCACATATTCTTATTTGTAAGGACGTAATATCCCTTGAAACGAATGACCATGATTTGTGTGAAGGTGTTCCGCCTGAGCTGTTAGATTGCTTCACCTTTTTTTCCCCCTCCTGTCAGTATTGCATCTTTAAGGAATTGTGTGACTTTTGAAGACTTATGCTTAGACAGATGACCAGGTGGGTGGATATCTTATATTTACATATTTTTAATAAAAATGAAACATGTTTGTGGTCTACCTTCAGAAAAGCAAACAAAAGATTAAAAAATGCTTACCACCCAGAGATGGCCACTGTGAACCTCTCAGTACAAAGCTTTTAGACCTTTTCAGTTCGGATATACATACCAATAATTATCTTTTAACAAAATGGTGTCACAGTAAGCATGTTGTTTTATAACTCACTTGTTCACCTAGTAGATCGCGAGCGTCTCTCCACCACTACTCTTTATATACGTCTCTGTCATTGTCTTAGACGACTGTAAGCTTCTATCACTGCTGCGCTATGACTCGTCCAGGAAATCTCCCTTGCTGGAAATTCAGATTGTTTCTAGTTTTGTCTTACTACATATCGTGATGCTGAGAGGTGCATTTTCCAGACATCCCTCAAATCAGGATGCATCACAGAATTTAGTGTATGCCACAGTTAAATGGACAAGTTTCTTTCGCTTAGAATAACACTTTTAAGATTTCATCCAGGGACTTTCCTGGTGGTCCAGTGGCTAAGACTCTGAGCTCCCAATGCCGGGGGGCCTGATTTCAATCCCTGATCAGGAAACTAGATCCCATATGCTGCTGAGTTCTCATGCAGCAACTAAGACCCAGTGCTGTCAAAATAAATAACTAACTAAAAAAAAAAAAGATTCATCCATGTTGTTGCATGAATCCAAAGTGTGTTCCTTTTTATGGGGCAGTAATAGTCCTTGTATGGATAGACCTGCCACAATTAAAAAGGCCCACTCATCAGCTGGTGGCTGTTTGGGTTCTTCTCAGTCCTTGGCTGTGATGCGTAAAGCCTCTGTGAACATTCACAGGTCTTTCGTGGACATGTAATTCCATTTCTCTTGGTTAAATACACTAGAGTTGAATTACCGGATTGTGTGGTGAGTGTGTATTTAATTTCACGTGCGTGTGTTTGCTCAGTTGTGTCCGACTCTTTGCAACCCCATGGACTGTAGCCCACCAGGCTCCTCTGTCCATGGAATTCTTCAGGCAAGAATACTGGAGTGGGCTGCCATTTCTTTCTCCAGGGGATCTTTCCAGACCCCGGGATTGAAAACATGTCTCCTGCAACGCAGGCCTTCTCTTGCGTTTCAGGGGGATTCTTTACCACTTCATATGACACTTTAAAACTGATAAAACTATTTTTCTGTGTAACAGTCCTCTTAACTGAATGCTTATTTGTTGTGATGTTTAAAACTCACCCAGTCTTTAGATTTTCTTGGTACAGATTCATATAAATTTAAAATCCCTTCCTTTTCAGTGCTTATAGTTCTTATTTCTTTTTACAGAACTGACATGTACAGGCTCCACATGTGCCTTTTCTCTGCTTAGAGTTACTGTAACATATGGCTCTGGGGGGTGTGTGTGTGTTCTCTCCCTAAGAAAAGAAAGGATGATGTAAAGTGCAGGAAATAATAATAAAGGAAATGCTGACCTATTTTTTAAGTGCTCATTGCCGCCAAACAGGGCTTCCCGGCTGGCACCCGCCTGCCAACACAGGAGTCGTATAAGAGTTGGGTTTGATCCCTGGAGAAGGGCCTGGCAATCCACTCCAGTTCTCTTGCCTGGAGAATCCCACGGACAGAGGAGCCTGGCAGGTTACACTCCATGGGGTCGCAAAGAGTCAGACACGACTGAAGCAACTTAGCACAAGCTGGTAGAAATGTGCATTGAAGGCATAGGTGAGGCAAAGTGATTTCAGAATAAACCCTGGCTGTACGCTGGGTGTGGATCAGGGGTGAACTTGTCCTGGGGTGAAAATATCACATTCTATACATTCTTTATTTCTTAAGTAGCTTGAATTATAAATCATAATATCCAAGACTTGGTTTTCCCCACAAATAGAAAACTTCTTAAATACCTTCAAATTTCAAAAGTGAAAGAGGAAAAAAATGTTTCTGCTACCTTTTTTCTCTCTAGTCTATTTAATGAAAGAAGGAATCAATTTTTCACCCAAGGTGTAACTGTGGAGTTAGTTCAGTCACCAAAAACAGGTTCAGACATTTGATTCTGTTCACGTAGCGAAGTGTGTTAGTTGCTCAGTCGTGTCTGACTATGCTACCCCATGGACTATAGCCCACCAGGCTCCTCTGTCCATGGAATTCTCTAGGCAAGAATACTGAAGTGGGTTGCCATTCCCTTCTCCTGGGAGGGGATCTTCCTCCCAGGGATTGAACCTGGCTCTCCTGCATTGTAGGCCAACTCTTTTACCATCTGAGCCACCAAGGAAGCCCACTTAGTGAAGATGTACAAATTCACAAAGTAAATATTTGCATGCATTAGCTCACGGAGGAGAGTGCATTTTGGGAAGTGACATCTCACTACCGGTGGCAGAGAGCCCATCCTCTCAATCAGCTTGGGCCCTGACTTAACCTGCTCTCCAGGGTCACCTGGAGGCTGCGTTGGTTTTGGAATTCCTCTGGGGACCCAGTTATGTTTAGGACAGACCCTAGGTACAGCCCTCTGGGATGCGCAGGGTTACCCCAGAGCAGGCACTTAGCCTTGAAATTGACTCAGCCGCCTGTGTGCAGGATGACTCAGTTGAGCCAGAACTATCTTAATTTGATAACTATCCTAATTTGAACCATAAGGCTTGGGTTTGACCCAGAACCATCTTGGTCTGCAGTGGAGTTGTGGTGTGTGTAACGCTGTCAGATTATGTGCATTGTTAGAAGCCTGGGGAGAGGAAGTGACTTGCTTGGCCAACATAAAAATAGCCGTGGTACAAGAAGAAGGATTTTAAAAATTAGTGTTTTTAATCTGCTTGTGAAGTAATGCTGGTTATAAATACTGTTTCAATCTATTTCGTAAAGTTTTTTAAAAAAACCTGCCCTTAGGGCAGGAGTTCAAGTTTCTAACTTGGGGTGCATTTTTCTCATCCCTTCCCCTCCCACTCATTATTCTAATTAAAAAAATAAGTTGCTAGTTTTTAAAACTCTTTTTCATAAGAGCTAGGCATCAGCAAAAATTTTCTCTTGATTCTGTCTCAGATGATGATTTTCAGTTTAGTCGTATAACAGATAAGGAAATTGAACTAGTAAAGTTGCATTTGCTTTGATGTAATAAAGAATCTTTCCTGCATCTAAAGAAAATGGAAATTTATGGAAAAGCAAATCCTTTCTTTGAATTGTATGTAAATAAGAAAGCTGGGATGGACAAGGTTATGTTTAACTGGGCAGTTTTGAAATTGCTCCTGTTTGAAACTAAGTTTTTTGATATGAATTATTTGTTGTTCTAAAGAGTAATAGTCACCTTCTTCCTGGGGCTTGGGAAATGTTATTGGATATATGATCTCTGTCATTAAAAAGTAAAACTATTGGATCTAGCTTAGGGAGAGAAAATTAAAATATAGTCAAAGGACATCCATGGCAGTCCAGTGGTTAAGACTCCGAGCTTCCGATGCAGGGTTTGGTTTGATTCCTGGGAAGTAAGATCGCACATGCCACAAGCCGTGACCAAAAATATAAATAAAATTCTAAAAATAAAACATAAAAAAATATCTAGTCGAGGAGGAAAGAGGAGTTTGTTGTAGTTGATCAAGATGAGAAAACCAAGTGTTTTTTCCAGACAAAAGACTTACGCAGTACTATGTATTGTAATTGAGCTACTTAATACTTTTTCAAATTTCCAGAGTGTACATTTTTGTAAATTTGAGTGCGTTCCATGATGAGATGTAGATGTAACTTCCCAGTTGCCCATCACAGATACTCAGGCAAATTCGTACCCATCCTTGAAACAGGCCTCTTGTCTGTTGCTTGGAAGTGCCCCCATGCCTTGGGAGGCAGCAGCAGGAAGTAGAAAACACGTCCCACTTGTCGAAGTCACGGGCCTGTACAGGAGGCTGATTGCTACTCTGCGACATTGGACCTCACCATTATTTCAGATTTAATGCCCTCCCTGTCTCTGTTGTGGTGTTGTTGTAAGGATCTTAAGAGGAGATGAATAATGCATGACAAATGTAAAGTATTATTCCATTAGGGAAGAAAGAAAGAAAATTGGAAAGCACCAAATGTTTGGGAGGAAACTAAAACACAGCTTACTTTCCCTTTCTGCGAGGGCTTTATAGTGTACACTTGGGAATGGAAAGTGAAAGGCATGTGCAGGTGTTCCAGACAGGATGGGATGGGGCGGGGCAGTGAAGATGACAACTTTAAAACCCTGGATGCTTTGATCTTAGAGCACCACTAATTTGTACTTAGCTCAGATTCAAGTAAATTACGGTGTAATTGACATAACAATAGAGGGGCGTTTTGTAACAGACTTTAGCAGCTTCCAGTCCAGCACATAGGTCATTAGAGACTGACACAGGAGGTTGTGGAGTGGCTGGCTGGAAGCTGCCAAAAACTTAAGGCTGGTGACTGACTAGACTTCAGGAACTGCTGTAGCTAATGCTTCTGATCTTCCCCTTATCCTTCCTTTGTTATTCTGTATGTTTGCCCTCTTAAGTTCTCCCCACCCGTCCACCCACTAGCCATGTGTACTAAGAGTGACTTGGGGCCATAATCAGTCTAGAGGTGAGTGAGGTAGGCAGAGGATGAAGAGTGACAAGTATTAAGGCAGCCCCTGAATTAGTTGTTAATTTTTTAACTTAATTTTTGAGATCTCATTGGCTTTGTTTGATGATGCATGAATTGGGAAGCATCTCATCTAGCAGAAAAAAAGTTCTGTTAATTTTTTTTAACAAATAAAAAAACGCTATATTATGGATAACTTCAAGCATACAAAGGTGAAGACAACAGTACAATGAACTCAGGTGCCCATAATTCAGCTTCAGTTATCTACTCGTGGCCATTTCTTGTCCATTTCTATAAGAAAAACTTACTGGATTGTGTTGAATCTGTATATATGGGGAGAAAATCCATCTTAACAATTCTCAGTGCTTCAACCTAAGAACCAGTATCTGTCTCCTTCCACTTATTTAGATGTTATTTAACATCTCAACAATAATATGTTTTTTCAGTTCAGTTCAATTCAGTCGCTCAGTCGTGTCCAACTCTTTGCGACCCCATGAATTGCAGCACGCCAGGCTTCCCTGTCCATCACCAACTCCCGGAGTCCACCCAAACCCATGTCCATTGTGTCGGTGATGCCATCCAACCATCTCATCCTCTGTCGTCCCCTTCTCCTCCTGCCCCCAATTGCTGCCAGCAACAGGGTTTTTTCAAATGAGTCAGCCCTCTGCATCAGGTGGCCAAGGTATTGGAGTTTCAGCTTCAACATCACTTCTTCCAATGAACACCCAGGACTGATCTCCTTTAGGATGGACTGGTTGGATCTCCTTGCAGTCCAAGGGACTCTCAACAGTCTTCTCCAGCACCACAGTTCAAAAGCATCAATTCTTCAGTGCTCAGCTTTCTTTATAGTCCCACTCTCACATCCATACATGACCACTGGAAAAACCATAGCCTTGACTAGACGGACCTTTGTTGGCAAAGTAATGTCTCTGCTTTTTAATATGCTGTCTAGACTGGTCATAACTTTCCTTCCAAGGAGTAAGCATCTTTTAATTTTATGGCTGCAATCACCATCTCCAGTGATTTTGGAGCCCCCAAAAATAAAGTCTGACACTGTTTCCACTGTTTCCCCATCTATTTCCCATGAAGTGATGGGACCAGATGCCATGATCTTAGTTTTCTGAATGTTGAGCTTTAAGCCAACTTTTTCACTCTCCTCTTTCACTTTCATCAAGAGGCTTTTTAATTCTTCTTCACTTTCTGCCATAAGGGTGGTGTCATCTGCATATCTGAGGTTATTGATATTTCTCCCGGCAATCTTGATTCCAGATTGTACTTCCTCCAGCCCAGTTTTTCTCATGATGTACTCTGCATATAAGTTAAATAAGCAGGGTGACAATATACAGCCTTGACATACTCCTTTTCCTATTTGGAATCAGTCTGTTGTTCCATGTCCAGTTCTAATTGTTGCTTCCTGACCTGCATGCAGGTTTCTCAAGAGGCAGGTCAGGTGGTCTGGTATTCCCATCTCTTTCAGAATTTTCCACAGTTTATTGTGATCCACACAGCCAAAGGCTTTGGCATAGTCAATAAAGCAGAAATAGATGTTTTCCTGGAACTCTCTTGCTTTTTCAATGATCCAGTGGATGTTGGCAATTTGATCTCTGGTTCCTCTGCCTTTTCTAAAACCAGCTTGAATATCTGGAAGTTCACGGTTCACATATTGCTGAAGCCTGGCTTGGAGAATTTTGAGCATTACTTTACTAGCCTGTGAGATGAGTACAGTTGTGCGGTAGTTTAAACATTCTTTGGCATTGCCTTTCTTTGGGATTGCAATGAAAACTGACCTTTTCCAGTCCTGTGGCCACTGCTGAGTTTTCCAAATGTGCTGGCATATTGAGTGCAGCACTTTCACAGCATCATCTTTCAGGATTTGAAATAGCTCAACTGGAATTCCATCACCTCCACTAGCTTTGTTCATAGTAATGCTTCCTAAGGCCCACTGGACTTCACATTCCAGGATGTCCGGCAGTAGGTGAGTATGTTTTTTAGCGTACAACAATTTTGTACTTCTTTATTAAATTTATCCCTAAATACTTGTTAATTTTAATGCTGTTACAAATGGAGTTGTTTCTTTATTTTTGAATTGTTCATTGCTGGTATGTAGAAATACAGTTTTTTTGATATTGATCTTGTATGTTGTGAACTTGTTAAAACTCACATATTCTAGTAGATTTTTTTTGTAGTTGCCTTAGGATTTTCTGTGTACAGGATCCTGGCATATGTGAATAAGGAGAGTTTAAGTTCTTCCTTTCCAGTCATCTGTTAATATATTTAAAATTCTCTTTTCCTGCCATGGTGCACAGCTTAGAACCTTCAGTAAGTACACTGTTGACTGGAAGTGATGAGAATGGACATCCTTGCTTTGTTTCTGATCAGAGAATGAACTTTCAGTTTCATTGATTTTCTCTATTTTTTTTTCTAATTCATTGATTTCTACTTTAATATTTATTCATGTCTGCCTTCTGCTTCTTTGGGGTTTAATTTGCTCTTTCTGGTTTCTTAAGGTGGCATCTTAGATTACTGGCTTGGGACTTTTCTTTTTTCCCCTCCAGGATTTTTATAAAAATTGTAAATTTCCCTCTCAGTACTTTCCATGGCTGACTTCCATAATTTTAATCTGCTGTGTTTTAATTTTCAATCAGTTTGAAGTGATTTCTTCTTTGATTCTTGAATTATTTAAGAATTTTTCTAATTTCCAAATATTTGAGATTCCCCCAAATTTCTCTTCTTGACTTAGGGTTTAATTACATTGTAGCAGACAACACACTTTACATGATTTTGATCCTTTAAAATGTATTGTTAATTAATTTTTTGGCCTAGCCTATTGTCTGCACTGGAGAATGTTAACACGTGCAGTTGAAAAGAATATGCATTTCACTGTTGTTGCTGGAAGTGTTCTGTAGATGTCAGGTTAAGTTGGTTGTTCAAGCCTTATATATCTTTGCTAGTTTTCTGTTTAATTGTTATATCAATTAAAATATTACTTTGAGTTGTCTTTTTCTCCTTCTGTCAGTTTTTGCTCCATGTATTTTGGGGTTCTGTTTTAAGTGTTTAGGTGTATATACTAGTTATATTTCCCTTATGAACTGATTGTTTTATCATTATAAAAATTTCTCTTTGTCTAACATTTTTTGTCCTACAGTTAGTTTTTCTAATATTAGTATAGTGACTGCAGTTTTCTTGTTTTGTTTGCATAGTATCTTCCCCCATCATTTTATTTCAACCTGTTTATGTCTTTTGTAGCCAACATATGTTTGGGTTTTGTTTTTGTTTAATTTTTTAAAATTTATTTTTTTATTGAATATAGTTGTTTTACAATATTGCATGAGTTTCAGGTGTACAGAATAGCAATTCAGTTTTTTTCCCTTGCACATTACATTCTGCTATAGGTCATAACAAGATATTTGATATAATTCCTTGTGATACACAGTAAATGCTTGTTGCTTTGTTTTTTATCCAATTGGATGGCCTTTGCCTTTTACTGGAGTGGTTAACCCACTCAAATTTAGTGTACTTATTGATATGGTTGGATTTATGTCTACCACTTTGCTATTTGTTTTCTCTGTCTCACAATTTGTTTTTGTTCTTCTATTGCTCCTTTATGTCTTCTTTTGTGTTAAATAGATATTTTCTAAGGTTCTATTTTAATCCATAAATTTAATGTTAAATGAATTAAATTTAATAAGATTTTTCTTGAGTTATATTTTTAGTGGTTAGAGATTACAGTATGCATTTCACATGATCTACTTTTGATTAATACTAACTCATTTTCAATAAGATATAGAAAGTTTCCCCATTAAATCTCTTCCTCTTCCCCCTTTGTGTCTCTGTTTGTGGTATTATTGTCATATATATTACATCTTTATGTAACTGAACTATGAGGTCTGGAGTAAAGGTCTATAGTTATTGTTTTATGTTCATGTCTTTTAAATCATTACCTGTGGGGAGAAAAAGGCAAGAGACTATTATTTATAACTCCTTTTTATATTTATCTATGTAATTACCATTACTGGTGCTCTTTCTTTCTTTGTGTAGATTCAGATTACCATCTGGTGCTGACTTCCAGACTGAAGGATATCCTTTGGTATTAGTAAGGCAGGGCTAGCAGCAGATTCTCTCAGTATCTGGAATCTAGGGATGTCCTTATTTTTACTTCATTTTTGATGTGTAGTTTTGTTGGATATAGAATTCTTGGTTAACAATTTTCAGGTTTTTTTTTTCTTTTAGCATCTTGAATGTATTTTGTCACTGCCTTCTGGTTTCTATCATGTCTAATGTGATGTCAGCTGTTAATCTTTTTGTGGGTCATCTTATATGATGACATTTATCTCTTGATGCTTTTCAGACTTTTCTCTTTGTGTTTGGCTTTTAAAGATTGACTGTACTGAGTCCAGTGGATCTTTTTGTGTTTGTGTTTCTTGGAGTTTATTGAACTTACTTTGAGTTTGTTGAATGTGAAGATCAATTTTTAAATATCAAATATGGGGAGTTTTGGCCTTTTTTTCCAAACAGTTTTTGTGCTCTTTTCTGACTTCTCCTTTTGGGGCTTCCTTTACATATATGTTGTTATTCTTGGTGGTATCCCTCATGTCTTGGAGACTCTGTGCATTTTTCTTCATTCTTTTCTTATTTCTTCATCATATTGGATACTTTAAAGTTTGCTGATTTTTTTTCTTCTTCTTCCAATCAAATTTATCACTGAGCCTTTAGTAAATTTTCTACTGCATTTATTGAACTCCAGAATTTCTATTTGGTTCCTTTTTATAATTTCTCTCTCTTTCTCTCTTTTTATATTCTTTATTTGGTGAATCATTGTGTTCATATTTTCCTTTTTTCTTTGAACACAGATTCCTTCATTTCTTTGACCGTATTTATAGTAGTTCCTTTGAATTTTTTCAAGTTCTGTATCTGAACCCCCTTTAGAGTTTCTGTTGATGGCTCTTTTTCCTGAGTATTGTTCACAATGCTTTCATGTTTCTTTGCATGTCTCATATTTTATTTTTTAAACTGGATGTTTTAGTTCACATAATATAGCAACTCTAGATTCTGATCACCATTGACAAAAATCCAGCTTTGTTTTCATTGCTTTTTGTTTTTTTGACTTGCCTGGATTAATTCTGTAGAGTGTGTCTTCTTAGCAGTGTGCAGCTGCTGCTGATCCTGTTCTTTTCTTATTTTTATATTTAAGCCCAGATTCCTAAGGGTTGCCCCTGTGTCAGCATAGCTTAATGGTCAGCCAGTGATTGATCAGAGTTATGTTTAAACACCTTAAACTGGCAGAGCTTCATCATTTTGCAGTGAATCTGTGTGTACACTGAGGAACATGTGCAAGATTCAGGCCATTTAGGTCTAGCTTGGTTTACATTCAGCCACCACCTCGCTTCAGCCAGGCAGGAATAGATAACTAGGGCCCTCTCCGGTCTCTCCTGCATGTGTGCGCCCTTTCAGGATGCCAGGGACATGTGGGAGCTTACCCTTGCCCACTATAGCTCTCTTGTTTTTAGCATCTATCTCATGTATTTTTGGCTAATCTGCTGGTCTTACCCTGATCAGTATTGCAACCTAAGGCTCTCTGAGATGTTGGCCTTGTATAACTTTCCGAGATCACTGTTGTTTATGGTAGTGCCCTGGGCGTGTGCTCTGCTCCACATCAGTCATTTCCTCTAGCAGTGGAGACACCAGTTTTCACAGCCTGTCCTGCCCTCCCTTGTGGATCCAAAACCGTGATGGAGCTGGGGTGAGGGGTGGGAGCACCACAGGGCTAGAATGCCATGGATCCACACTGCTCTAATGCAAGTTTCTGTAGTTCTCTTTGAGTGAACACTTCTTGATTTGCTGTTTGGTTGATTTCCATTCCTGAAATGGTTGCTTTTGACAATCCAGTTCTTCTCTTTGCTTTTGGAGAAGCTTCTCACTTATTATTCCAGAAGTTCTGTCCTCCCCTCCCCTTTTACCAAGCTGCCTTTTTGTATCTTTTCCCCCCCGCAGCGTCCTAAGTGGTGTTAAGTTAGTTATAAAAACACAGCAGCGTGAGGTGTATAGAATGGAAATGAAAAGCATCCCCTGTTCCCATTAAGACAGCCTCTGCTGATAGGCCAGTGAGTGGCTTCCAGACCAAAGGCTTGCTTTAGCCATTGTTTGGTTGGATCCCCTCTCCACACAGTTCACTTACCCTTTGCCACAGTGGTTTTTAACTCAGGGACTTCTTTTAGCTCCAAGGAGATAAACTTAATCAATAGTAATTAGTTGGACTAAAAGGAGACGAGGGCCGCTCTCCCAGCAGGGACAGAATACTCAGACTGGTGCGATCTGTGGCTTGTGAGTAACTCTAGTTCTGCCTGCACCTTTCACGGCACTCGCCTGCCTGGTCCCCTCTCTGCCAGGTCCCGCCCCGCTGCCCTTTATCCCACTGAGAGTGCATGCCTTCCCAGGCTCTGTGGGAAAGTGCCCATCAGTCATGTCCCCTGTGATGTCACTCTGGCGTGACTACATTTTAGAGAGTTCTCGGAAAGAAGAGGGGACACAGAGCAGGGTTAGGGCCTGAGCTCTGGCATCACGCTGCTGAAGGTTCAGATTTCAGCTCTCCATCCTCTGAACCTGTGTGACCTCGGTTTTCCTGTCTCTGCAGTGAGCCTTGTAGCAGTCCTTGCTGTCCTGGGCCTTGAGAAGGAGGTAGCAGCATTCTCCATCACGGGCTTTGCAGCAGTGCTTGGGACTTTGGAGCAAGCAGCAGATGCTTCCCCCGCCTCTCCTCCTGTTGTCCCTTTTGTTTATCATCATCTTTTTGTTGTTGTTCTTTATTACTAATGAGGAATCAGATAGGAGAGGATATCTAAAATGGCGCCTCTTCTGTGCTCACAGCAGCTTAGTTAAACCTGAGTGGAGTTGAGACTTTTCTACCGGGCAGGGCGTGGGGGGTGCCGTTGCAGGGGCACAGGGGTGGGGGAGCGGGCCGTTGCTGGCGAGCACACGGCAGAGGCCCGAGGCCAGGCGACGCAGAAGCACATAGAACACAGGACACAGGACACAGAAGCTGCTGGAGGGCGCAGGGCCTGTTTTCAGGATGGTGAAAATGTTCTCCGTGGACCGGCCTGTGGTCGCCCAACTCTGTGAACACGTTGAAAGTCTCTGACTTTTGTACTTTAAATGGGTACATCGTATGAGGTGTGAATTTTATCTCAATAAAGCTACTATTTAAAAATGGTGTTAAAGAAGTAAGGAGGTTAAGAGTGGTTGATCTCTCCGGTTAGGGTTGCTGATCATCTTTATTTTTCCATTACACTACACTTTTCACTTTTTAAGGTATTTCCAGCAGAAGTACATTTATTGCCTTTAAAATGAGAAAACAGCCATCAATTTTTAAAAAGATTTATTTGTTTATTGGCTGTGGTGAGTCCCTGTTGCAGCATGCAGGTTTTCTCCAGTTGCAGCGAGCAGGGGCGACTCTTTGTTGTGGTAGGCGGGCTTCTCAGTGCGGTGGCTTTTCTTGTTCTGGAGCACAGGCTCCAGGCACGTGGGCTTCAGTAGTTGCAGCTCATGGGCTCCGGAGTGCAGGCTCAGTAGTTGTGAGGCACGGTCACAATGTAATGGATCAAACTGGTGTCCATTACATTGCAGGGTGGATTCTTAACCATTGAACCACCAAGAAGCCCCAAACATCATTTTTTTAAAAATCATGTTATTGTATCTGCCAAGACCTATGATAGACATAAAATAGTAGCAGAATAAGATTGAGGTAAGTTTCACCAGTGCAGGTGACCTGAAAGAACTGAGGTCTTGGGCCGAACTCAGCTGGAACCAGCCCTGCACCTGCACCGACCGTGACCCTCACGGCAGGGCTTTGAGACTGACGCTTGTCTGACCCCAGGCCTGCAGCAGCTCAGGTGTGGCAACTTCAGAAATCACAGGGGTCGCGACTGGGCGGGGTGGGGGTGTGTGTGTGGACTGCTTGTCAGTGGGAACCGATAATAAAAACACACATGTAGAGCTCTGCACGTCTCTGGCCTTCATCATGCTCAAATGTAACAAGGAAGTATGTTTCCCGAGGACCCATTGTGTGCAGCTGTGGCACTGAAAATTGCTGATGCAGAGATCACCTGGGGTGGCTATTGGTCTGGCCCTTGTGAATCATACGCTGCCTCCTGGTGGTCCCAGGAGACCAATTTTGCGGTTAGAATTCTGCTTTTTACAGTGAGGGCTGGTTCTGACTCCTGAGAGGATTATTGTGCCCCCCTACCCCCGCACCCCCCTCCCCTAACTTACATTTGCTTTGGAGATGCAGAATTTTTGTGAAGGTAGAAAGATAGCTGTGCGTGAGGCAGCGGGTCTATAAATGTTTTGAGCTCTGATGTTGAAGAAATTATTCACGAACCCAGGATGTCATAGGTTTTTCTGAAGATGACCTCTGTGGGTGTGGGAAGAGGAGTCTGGGGGAAGTTGACCCGCTTCTCCGTTGTTGACTTTCAGATTCCCAAGCCCTGACTGAGAGCTCCCTGCCAGTGCCTTTCAAACCGTGCCCAACAGGCTTGAGAAGTGGCTTCAAAGCCACTTGCCAGAGGTCCTCAGCAAGCCAGCCATCTCGCTGACCACCTGCAGGGCTTTATCGTTCCTCAAGTGTCTTTGATAAGAAGTTACTCACATTTAGGAAGCCACACCTTTATTCTGCTAGTGAATTTCCACCCCAAAAGCATTTCTAAAGACTTCCTCACCTGTGAGTTTGCTGAGTAGAACCAGCTTTCTGAGTCTGGCCGTGCCTGCACAGCGTGGAAGGGAGGGAGGCTCAGCAGAAGCTCCCAGGGTAGCCCCACCATGTCCCCACTCACTCTTCTCCCCTCTCTGCCTGTGCCCTCTCCCCTTTCACTGGAGCCCTGATCTCTGCCTCTTCCTGACCTTCCAGAATTTCCCAGTGGTGATTTGAATTTTATTTACCTAAAATCAAGTTTTGTGGCTCAGCTGGTAAAGAATCCACCTACAATGCGGTAGAGACCTGGGTTCGATCCCTGGGTTGGGAAGATCCTCTGGAGAAGGGAAAGGCTACCCACTCCAGTATTCTGGCCTAGAGAATTCCATGGACTTTATAGTCCACGGGGTCGCGAAGAGTTGGACACGACTGAATGACATTCACTTTCACTTTTCATCAAGTTTTCATGATATACTGCTGTGGAGTGGTGCTGGAGTGACTGCGACCACCTGGATGTTGCTGCAGAAACACACACTGGCTTCCCGTGGAGTGAACCTCAGGTCTAGAGCGTGTCTCCCATCCTGTGTGTGTGTGCACAGTGGCTCAGTCATGTCCGACTCTTTGTGACCCCATGGACTGTAGCCCGCCAGGCTTCTCTGTCCATGGGGTTCTCCAGATAAGAATACTGAAGTGCGTGCCATTTCCTACTCCAGGGCGTCTTCCTGACCCGAGGATCAAACCTGTGTCTCTTTGTGTTTCCTGCATTGGCCCCTACTGTGCCACCTGGGAAGATGCATACTGCCATAAGACCCCGAAAAAGACTAAAACCTCGAGTCATTTGTTGTGCACAATAGAGTGTCCTTTTGCCTTAGTTGATGTTTTTTCATACTTGCTGAATTAGGGCCATGCTTTTCACTAGCACCAGTGCCTCCCGAGTCTGAAACCTCCAGCAGGGTTTGCCCAATGGATAAACAGTGATTCAAATAGTGTCAGAGACACAATTTGAATGAATACGATTTTGGAATTGAACCCTGTGAGGTTTTAGTCTTTCTTGGCATTTTACCAGTTTGAGGACATCAAGTATGTATGAAGTCCATTTTTGTTTTTGCATGCTGTGAGTGTATGTGAACAAAACCCTAATCTTTATGGTTGGGGGAGAATTCTGGAACCTGACCCTGGTCCTCAGAATTCCCATTATGCTTCCAGAAACCATTGTCTGCTACTTAAGTCACTTCCCAGGAACACAACTCAGTAAATAGTGTGAGCCAGCCCCACGTCTCAGTTCTGCAGATCCATCAGTGAAGGGAACAGACGCTTGCCTGTCCCTGCTTTTGTGGACCACACATGTAGGATGAGGGCATCAAAAGGTGGACACGCATCTTAGGGAAATACGTGGTGTGTCAGAGAAGATTCAGCCAGGGGGCCGGGCTTTGGGGGAGCTGCAGGGTGAGGGCAACAAAGAGGCTTAGAGGGGGTGGTTGCTGCGGGAAATAAGGCCGCCAAGGAAATCCTTGCTCTGTTGGGTCTTCCCTGTCAGGGAGACCCTCAGCAGATGTGTCCAGTGCAGTTTCTTTACCAGGAAGGAACAGTCTGTGAGTGCTCCCAGGCAAATAACTCGCAAAGTTGGCATTGGCGGGAGGTTGTGCAATCAGGCTTGCTGGCCGAGTCCCAGGCCGCCGGTCTGAAGGGCCCACGACTGTGCGCTCATTCCCGTGCCATCCAAAAATATTTTGTGACCTTGCTGGTTGGCAATTTTTTAAATGTTATTTTAAATCTCCAAAAAAGGGAAACATCAAAGTGCAGGCTGTCCACGGCTGCCCTTCTCGATACACACAAACAGCTGCACAATACAATCACCCATTGTGGCGCCCGATGCCAGCCGTTATAAATAGACCCGCGGCCCCACGTGAAACGCTCCCGAGGAAGGGCAAGTGCTCTCTTGATGAATGTGAGCCGCTGTTTCCATCGAAAGCCCTTCTCAGACATCAATATTATTTTATGTTTGACTGACTGAACTACAAGGACAGCAACTGTGTTTCTGCATAAGCCCTACGTTGTTTAACTCTTTCCAGTCCTCATATCACTGTGCTGTGTGTGGTGTGATTCATGGCTGGGAATGCCCAGCTGTTAAATATCGTGTTCATTCCCACATTTTCACCCTTATCCTAGGAAGATTTTATTGTAGTTGTAACATGTCAGAATGTCTAAAACTGGCTGTCAGTAATCTAGAAATCAGTTTGTCTCTTAAGAAAAAATAAATACAGCATACACTTCTGACAGTCTCCACTCTTCCAGAGCAGATTAAGAGCAGCTCATAAAGAGTCATAAAGAAATAGTGCTTATGTGGTGTGTGGCATAAGGTACTATGTCATAGTCACTTAGCTGAGATATGAATATGTCAAATGATTTACCTTAATTACATAAATATGTTAAGTGAGATTTTAGTATTGTTTACAAAGCCATTTTACATATTCTTGGAGTCATATATTCAGTCCCCAGGGCTGCTACAATAAAGTGCCACTTGTACAGTGCTGGAGGCCAGAAGTCCAGAGTCAGGGCCTAGGCAGTTGGTTCCTTCTGGAGATTCAGGAGAACCCATCCCAGGCGGGGCACCTGGCTCCTGGGCCACTGACCATTCTGGGTGCTCCCCGGTGGTACACGCAGCGTTCTCCATCTTCACACGGCTTACTCTGGGTCTCCGTGTGTTCTCTTCTATCTCTTGCAAGGACGCTCATCGGAGTTAGGGCCCATCTTAATCCAGTGTGATTTCACCTTGAACCTTATGTGATTACTTATAATCACATCTGCAAACACTTTGTTTTCAAATAAGCCCATATCCTGAGGTTCTGGTGGACATGAATCAGACATGAATCAGGGGGGACACTTTTCAGTCCACTACAGGGAGCTTGCATTCAACATGCATTGTTTGAGTACCCACTATTTGAGCATTTACAAGAGACCCTAAATGGGGGCGGGGTTCAGAGATACGGGACATAGCCTTTTTCTTAGGGGTTTGTGATGTCCTAGTCTCTACTCTCGGAGAAGGCAATGGCAACCCACTCCAGTTACTTTTGCCTGGAAAATCCCATGGACGGAGGAGCCTGGTGGGCTGCAGTCGATGGGGTTGCTAGAGTCAGACACGACTGAGCGACTTCACTTTCACTTTTCACTTTCATGCATTGGAGAGGGAAATGGCAACCCACTCCAGTGTTCTTGCCTGGAGAATCCCAGGGACGGGGAAGCCTGGTGGGCTGCCGTCTATGGGGTCGCACAGAGTCGGACACGACTGAAGCGACTTAGCAGCAGCAGTCTCCACTCTTGGCATCGATGATCAAATGTCATTGATTAGCATTTTCAGTTAGAAGGGCACCACTGACATGCATTTTTGTCCAGTGGGTCAGCCTGAGTGGCTATCTTAAGAGCTGTGCCTGGTGGCTGTGACCAGAACTGCATGGTTGGGGTCTCTGGGGTCCACTGAAGCCCTTAGCCCAGATTCCCTAAATGTTAATGTTCTGCCACATTTGTCTCTCTCCAAACCACATATACACATTCTTTTTTTTTCCTCTCTGACCCATTTGGGAACAGATTGCAGACAAGAGTCCCTAGAGTCCCTAAACACTTCCTTGTGTACTTTTTTTCTTTTTATTTATTTATGGCTGCTCTGGGTCTTCGCTGCTGCACACAGGCTTTCTCCAGTTGCGACAAGTGAGGGCTGCTCTCTAGTTGTGGTGTGCGGGTTTCTCATTGTGTTGGCTTCTGTTGTTGTGGAACATGGGCTCTAGGGTGCATGGGCTTCAGGAGTTGCGGCGTATGGGCTCAGTTGCCCCAAGGTATGTGGGATCTTCCCAGACTAGGGATCTAACCCATGTCCCCTGTGTGGGCAGGTGGATTCTTAACATCTGGACCACCAGGGAAGTCCCTTCCCTGTGTGTTTCTTAAAAACAAGGACACATCATGTGCAGTTACCGTACACCCACCAAGTCAGGAAATGCGCAGTCACCATACCCTTCACAGCCCCCCTTCACATCTTGTCACTTGTCCAGTCATTTCCTTTACAGGCCCAGGAGCCAGTCTAAGCTCATACATTACATCACCTGTCATGGCTCTTCAGTCACCTTCAATCTGAAACAGTTCCTTGTCTCTGTTCCATGACCTTGACATTTTTGAAGAGAACAGGCCGGTTGCTTTGGCAGAATGTCCCTCAGTTTGGTTTTGTCTGTGTTCCCTCGTGATGGAATTCAGGTTGTACCTTTTTGGCAGGACTGCAGAAGTGGGGCTGTGTCCTCCTGACTGTGTCAATGGAAGCGCACACAATTTTGACTTGTCCCATCTCCACAGATGTTAGTTAGGAGTTATCATTGGTTGAGAAGGTGTCTGCCAGGTTTCTTTGCTACAGAATTAATTAGCATTTTGTAATTATTGAATAACTACTTGATGAGAAATATTTTGAGGCTGTGTAAGGCTGTGAGACTGTCTTTCATTCAGCTTTTATCCACTAGCTTCCTTTGATGACTCTTACCTGAATCAATTGGTGCAACGGTGGCTGAATGGCAATTTTCTAATCTCATGGTTTATCTTGCATTTGTTGGTTGATGTCCCTCTGTAAGGTGAAGCCTTATTCCTTCTTCACTCCCTCTCTTTCCAGTAGCAGACTCGTAGATCTTACTTTATTCATTGGGTTATAATCCATTTCTGTCACTGTCTACTCTGATGTTGCGATTGTCCCGGATTTGGCCAGTGGGAGCCACTGTGTCCTTTTGACATGTCTACATCATTCCTGGAGTGTACATCCTTCCTCTTCTGGCACAACACACTCAGGTGGATCCTGGTCTTTCTTTTCCCCAGCCTTGGAATCAGTCATTTCTCCAATAAGCTCTGGTTCCTTTGAGAAGAAAATAGTTTTCGGAAACCAAGTTCTGAGTGCTATGTATGTGCATTGCTACTGGGACAGTATCAGGGGGTGGGAGGGGGGCTTCCCTAGTGCCTCAGCAGTAAAGAATCCACTTGCCAGTGCCGGAGATATGGGAGATACAGGTTTGATCCCTAGGTTGGAAAGATCCCCTGGAGGAGGAAATGGCAATCCACTCTAGAATTCTTGCCTGGGAAATCCCATAGACAGAGGAACCTGGTGGGCTACAGTCCATGGGGTTGCAAAGAGTTGGACATGACTGAGCAACTAACACACACACACACACACAGGGACATTATGGCAACTAAGCCTTTTCATCGGATATAATTAGGAAACTTGTGCATGTGTATACTCCCCTCCAAACATGTGCATAAGGATGTACATACTGTACATGCATGTGTGCACACATACATTTGTAGTTCTTTATCTACTGAGGTAGCTGTAAGAGCCGCAGTGTTCATACCACAATTACAGTTCAGGTCACACGGTTCATCTCCTCTTTCCCCATTTCCCTGGTCCTCCCTCTCTTCTCATCATCTGTGATACATTTGTTTGATCAGTCCCTCATATATAACCCATCTTATAGACAGGGTCATCTAGACCTTGGCACTTACTCCCTAGCCCAGGACCCACCTGTCCTTCCAGTACTGAGCAGACTCCTCCAACCTGTGCCAGCAAGCAGTACATATACTTTTAAAAAGTCTAACTCTTGCCTGCATATACTTTTAAGTCTAACTCTTGCCTGAAAAAGACATTGTTAGTCTAGGGACGTTCTTTATACTGGTTCCCTGAACAGAACATTTCTAGCATAAGGTCAGCAAAAGGTGTTTATTGGTATTTGTGTCTTGTGCCTAGTCGCTCAGTCGTGTCTGACTCTTTGTGATCCCTTGGACTGTAGCCTGCCAGGCTCCTCTGTCCATGGATTCTTCAGGCAAGAATACTGGAGTGGGTTGCCATGCCTTTTCCAGGGCATCTTCCAGACCCAGGGATCAAACCTGGGTCCTGCATTGCAGGCAGATTCTTTACTATCTGAGCCACCAGGGAAGCCCAGTCAAGCCCAAAGATGCTGACACTTGGGAGAATCAGGCTTGGTGCTGCTGATGAGGGGCCCGTGGAGATGACAGCACCCTGGCAGAGCTGGGCTGAAGTATGGGCTGGGTTTCCTGGAGCATCAGAGGAAAATTCTGTCTGCACTCAGTTTAAGCACAGAAGTGGCTCAGAGAGTTACTGCAGAGATTCCAGTGACTGTGTTTGAGGATGATCTGGCAGAAAATGTCCAGTGTTTTGTTAGCTGATATCCTTGAGCTTGGCTTGGGCCTGATAGGGTCAAGAACGCCTGGTGGTGCTCAACTCCAGCGGAGTGCCTGGGCCTGGCTGAGTGGTCAGCTGGGTGCTTGCCCTCAGCGGTGCCCTCATGGCAGGGAACGCCTGGAGCTGTATTTCCCTGGTCCCTTCCTGTGGCCCAGGTTTGGTTCTCCTCAACTGTGGGAGGTGGGGGAGCAGTCCCTGAGTAGGCCACGGCGTTGGGAGCAGACCCATGGCGGGTGGCACGCCGGCAGCAGCTGTCCCAGCTGCTCCCATCAGTAACACCTTGTGGTGAGTGGTGCCTCCTCCTGACCTTTGCTCCTCTGGTCCCCTCTTCCGTGTATTTGAACCTTTCTGATCTGGGATTACTGTTCCTTATCGGATTCATAGCTGACAAAGGCCCCTCGGTCGTTTCGAGTCCTGATGGCCCCGGGGAGTTTTTGGTTACTTGCTTGGGCTTCAAGTCATGCTCTGGAGACCAGGGGCTTCATTTGATGGGGACAGTGTTGGGTTTTATCCCGTGAGTGACTGGAAGCCCTGCCCACATGGCTCCTTGAGAGCCCCAGGGTTGTGAGTGGTCTGGGAGCTGGAGCGGCCCTGCTGGAGGTGGAGGATGGCCGGTGGGAACGATGGGAAACCAGCGTCACCGAACACGCGCCCTGTGCAGGACACCAAGTCACACTCTGAAGGAGAGAGGGTGGTGAATGACGACACGTGTGCCTCGCTTCAGGGAATTCCTACTGTATCTCGAAAGGACAGAGGTGGGCCCTTGGAAGGCAGGGATTGGGCCGTGGCCACGGCCCTGTGGCTCCCATTTTGGTCTCCTCTGCAAGTGGGGCGAGGTGCCAGCCTGAGCTGGGCTTGAAGGTATGCTGACGTCTCTTTCACCTTTTCAGATCATGGAAGGTAGTGTTGTGTTATTCTTAGGTAGGTTTTAATGGCTCCGTTTTCATAGTAAACTCCATCCTGGCATTGTACCACCATTTGTTGAAAAGAGAGAAGTTGCATAAGCTACAGCAGGGCGAGAACATGACAGAAAGATGAACTGCTGTGTGTCTCAGTAAGTGTGCATAACTCACTGAGGACAGTTCTTCAGCGTCAAACAAAGAGGTAATTGAGATTTGAACAATGTGCAGTCACTCTCCTTTAATAGAGACTTCATTCTAGTCTTATTAGTGTTATCTCCTTTTAAAATGGCAGTGCAAATACAACTTTAAAGGAGTATTTTTTTATTAATTAAATCTCTTTTTATGTCTGTCTGACAGTTTCTGATCGTCACGTGTTTCCTTTTCCCTGAAAAATGGCAGGGAATAAAAACCCACGTAAAGATCTCTGCTTGGCGTACTTCCCAGCCTCAGACCTGATTCCGCCCGGGAGGAGCTTGGTGGAGAACTGAGTCCTCCCTTGGGGCCGAGGAGAGGACGGCCTTACAGGTCCAAGTAGGTCAGGGTGGGGCGGAGGAGCACAGAAGTACGACTTGAGAGCCGCTGCTGCCACGAGGCCCCCTTGTCACCCAGTGAGTGATCCAGGGGGAGGTTAGATGGATCTGCAATTTAAACAATGGCAGACATACCAGGGGATGTGAGTTCATCCCAGAACCAAGGTCTGTTTCTCCTGTATTCTGAGCGTACACTGTATGGTTTTCAGACACTGTCAGCAAAGTCTGTGGGTAGCCCTGGACCCATCTCCCACCCCACTGATCAGGGAAGCAGGCCGTCTGCCAGTCCTGGAACCTGCGTGTGTGCAGTGTTGAAAGCTAAGAATGAAAGATGTCCAAATGCTATTTATGTTTAAAGAAGTGTGTGTTGGAGGGGATAGGACTGTGGTTACCTGGCTCCTCTCACACGGAAACTCTCCTGCCCAGAGCAACTTCTCAGTTTCTCGCAGGCAAAGCTGTAAAGACCTGTGATTGTACACACCCATGTCATCTCCCTTTCCATCCTGAGTGAACACCAGTGTCTCAGGGGCCACACAGAAGTGAGTTGCTTGCAAAGAAAGCCTCTTTGTCAATCCAGTTCCCCCTCCCCTCCACAAACAAAAACCCTGATGTTTTTACATAGTGACTTTGTAACAGATATATAAATCCCCTGGTCTTTAACTGGAGAGAAATACTACCTTGATAAGGAGACTAGTAAAGAATCTTGGTTTAAGACTATGTACACTGATGACTTGCTTGGAATTTTTAGAGACTCTTATTTTCTTTCCAGCTCTGCTGGAGAGAGTGAAGTCCTAGATTTAAGTGAAAGGGCACTAGAACAGTTAACTTCAACCCTTTTCCATGAAGTGTAGGCATCAAACATGGCCTTGGAAATAACCACTAGCGCTCTCCTTTAAAATTGATTCCTCCTGCACTGGTGGAAACATTGTTGGTTTCTCCCTTTGTATCATTAGTGCTTAAAATACACATGCACTGTGAACACACACAAGCAACAAAGTTGCCTGGCTGATACAATTTTGTCCTTATTTACAAAGCTAATATAAACAATGTAGCGATGCTCACACATGATTCCCCACAAAGTATATCTATTAACATAACCATGGGAAATACAGGAAAACCTGTGTGCTTTGGTTCAGGTTTTTGGCCACCTCAAGCGAAGAGTTGACTCATTGGAAAAAACCCTGATGCTGGGAGGGATTGGGGGCAGGAGGAGAAGGGGACGACAGAGGATGAGATGGCTGGATGGCATCACCCACTCTATGGACGTGAGTTTGGGTAAACTCCAGGAGTTGGTGATGGACAGGGAGGCCTGGCGTGCTGCAATTCATGGGGTCGCAAAGAGTCGGACACGACTGAGCGACTGAACTGAAACCCTGCCGCTTACTACTAAGGTGACCTTGGACAGTTACCTAAAGCTTAGCCTCAGTTCATCATCAAATTGTTTGGCTCTTCCTTAAATAAAAGAGTACAAACTGCTTATTCTTTTTTTTTTAAATTTATTTATTTGGCTGCACCAGGTCTTAGTTGCGGCACGTGGGATCTCTTTTTGGTTGTGGTATGTGGGATCTAGTTCCCTGACCAGGGACTGAACCTGGGCCCCCTGCATTGGGAACATGGAGTCTTAGCCACTGGACCCCTAGAGAAGTCCCCAAACTGCTTCTTCTTACTTAGGCTTTGATGTTTTCTCAGTAACCATTTTATTTTGGTTTTATTTCTGTTCTCAGCTTCCCCTCAAATATTGTCAAAGGGTCTAAAAGATGGAACTGGGCTCTTCAATTCAGGGCTCTGTTCAGAGTCACTTATAAAGATTTATAATTTGTATTTGTGCCCATAAATTAAGAAGATTGTATTAATTTATAGGAGTTTATTCTAACAAATGTTTATTGCGTGGTTGCTTCATGAACAATGCAGAGCCACCGCAGTGTCAGAGAATTTATAGTCGGTTAGGGCATCTGGGAGCCAGTCACTGGAATGCTGGGGAGAGGAGTGTTTGTCTGGGGAGAGACAGATTGTTCCTGGGGTGACAGAGACGGGATGGAGAGTTCACCTGCCTGGCTGAAGGGCTGGAGTGGCCTCAGATGAGGTCCTGGAAGATTGGTAGGACTTAGATGCCCACTCAATCTAGGGATTGTATTTAAATATATTAAGGTTCGGAAGTGACACTCTGCGTGCTTCACACAGATCAGCCTTCTAACCTGGGATCTGTGACTAGCCAGAGACAAAGCTGACTTCCATGAAAAACAGCTGCATACCTCTGTTTCCAGGATTAAATGCAGTATGTTTGTTGACATTGAGCTGTGCTGTTGCTGGTGGCTACATTGTGAACAGTTTGATAACATAGGTTTATGAAAAGTCCAAGTCTCTAAAACAGGTCTTACTATCCAGGAGCCTTGTTTTAGATTTCCTTTTGTCTTGGACAAAAAAGCCTGCATCAGATTATTAATTTTATTAGTTTTATAAATCCTTTTTAAAAAGATTTAGTAAAAGGTGTTTTGTAGTTCAGATGATTCTAGTTAAACTGTCTTTTTTTTTTTTCCCCCCTTTAAGGGAGAAACTGAGGCCCGTAGAACCTCTGTGCCCTGCCCTAGGTCATACAGGTTTTTAGCAGCACTGTTAATGTGCTCCTTCTAACAATGAGCAGAAGTTCTAAGGGAAGAATCAAAGACTCCAAATTATCAGAAGAGAATGAGATTTTGATTTTGTTCCATTGGTACATTCCTTTTCTTATGATACTTTGTCTGTATATAAAATTATAAAGTAATCTAAAAATAGTGGGGAGGAGTCCTATATTTTTTCCTTTTTCTTTTTAAAAATGAATTCAGGGACTTCCCCAGCCATCCGGTGGTGAAGACTCCAAGCTTCTAATACAGCAGTGTGGATTTGATCTCATTGGGGAACTAAGATCCATAAGCTGTGTGGTATGGCCAAAAAATAAAAATAAAATGAATTCAGATAAATAAAAACAAAAGGAAATTTTAAACTTATGAATCATCATTAGCTTTTCCTTTACACACCATTTGCTTTTTTTGGTACTTGCACAGCAGTAAAATGATAGACTATGAAGATGGAGTTTGCTAGTACTTTGTGACATCAGAGTTATATGCTGTTGCAGTCAAGTGTTCCTTGAGTCTGGCAATAATAATAATATCTAAAAATTTAGATAAGAGTCTAGCCATTTAGAAGGAAAAAAATCTGGATAGAAACATAGAGAATGGTAAGTAGAGGCAGCTCCCTTATTGGTGAGAGTGAGGTCCTCATGGAGCCCTCTGTCCTTGGAGAAGTATGACGACACTGCTGGTCTTTAATGCTCTGTATGTGATTTTGCTCTCTGAGCCTTTATTTTCTGCCTTATCTTACGTGGTCTTTTCCATCCTGACATTCTGGATGGATATTTACCTCCAGCTTAAACCTGGCCCTCGTGGTTAAGTACTGCCCCTGCCAACACCCCCCACCCGTCTCTATTGGAGGCAGGATTATTTTACCTATCTCATCGGAAAATCAAATGAGGTAATGGAAATGAAAAGTACTACACAGGTATAGTTATTAAAGACAATTCAATCAGCAGGTGAAAGGCTTGTTTTAATACTTTAACCTGGAATCAATATCTTACACTCAGTAGACACTCCTTAAATGTTTGCTTAATTGAATGTCATTTTAACGAGCAGTTCCTTTTCAAGGAAGGAACCAGGAATCTGACAGTGCCCAGCAACTTCACCAGGCGTTTGTCTTCAAAGCAGAGATACCCAGAGCAGGAAAGTATCACCTTGTAACTTCCCTGCTCCTGCCAAAGAGGCTTTCTTGGTTAAGAAAGAATGAAAAAAGAAAGAAAGCCTCAGCAATGAGACAACAGACCACCGTAGTCTGAGCTAAGTGCACCGCCTAACGTCCTGAACCTAGATTCTCTTTGGAGGAGAGGGTGAGCGTGGTTTTGGCTGTAAGAGGGATGGCTGTGTTACCTCAGGTGGAAGCCCAATTTTACCATTGACTTCATTAATTGTGGTTAAAAAGAGGTGCACGCTGGCACTTCCCATGTGGTCCAGTGGTTAGCACTCTGCACGTCCATTGCAGGGGGCACAGGTTCGATTCCTGGTCGGGAACTAACATCCTGAGTGCCACACAGTACACACACACACACAGTACACACACACACACACACACACACACACAGAATGTGTGTATATGGATGCTAAGCCGACAGGTGGACTGTAGTGGACCCGTGTCAGCTTGGCTAAGTTGGATCTCTGCGTATGCTGCTTGGGCCACAAGAGGCAATCTGCACAAGCTCTGGAAGGAAGAGGTGAAGCAGCGGCCACACTGTACTCACATCCACAGTCAGTGCAGGGCCTGGAGCGTGTGGTCCTGACCTGCTGGCTGCCCTGGTCGGCGGGGCAGGAGGTCCTCTGACACCCAGGCATCTTTGGTTGGTCCTCCCATCCGCACTCGTGATAACCAACTTTTCTGTGTCTTCATCCACACTGTTGACCGAACAGTAACATGACTTTCTAATAGGCGAGCATCAGGGGCACAGCTCTCTGTACTCTTTCAGGCTGCAGACTGCAGATATCCTCGTGTGATAGTAGCGGAAACAAACGTTTCCTGAGTGCTTACTACGTGCCAGGCATTTTCCATACATTATTTTAATCCTCACAACTGTCCTGTAAGCTTGCAACCTTTATTGCTCCAGTTTTACAAATGAGTAAACTAGAGCAAGAGTGTTAAACAACAGGTGGTTTTGAGGTGGGAGACCTGGTACCTAAAGCCAGAGCCTGATGCTAGAACCCGCGTTCTCAGATTCCAGAGTGGTGTGTGCCCCCCCAGAGCCCATTCCTTCACATAGGATGCTCTCGGCCGCATTCTCTGGGCGTGACGGTTTGGCCAGCTTTTTACCACATGTCTCCACTGCCTTCTTTCATGTGAAGATGGTCTTTGGTCAAAGCCTTGTGTGATATATGTACCCGGCATGAGCCTCAGCCCTCTGAGTGTATTTACTCTTGTAATTCTCAGAACAACCCAGTCAGGTAGGTGGTATTACGTCCTTTCAGATGAAGACACAGAGGCATGAGTAGCTTAAGTCATTTGCTTGAGACGCCACAGGCTGCACGTAGAGAGTTCTGAACCCAAGCGGCTTGGCGCTGGAGTCTGTGAGCTGAAATGGAACACAGGTACTGTCATCACTTGTCGGAAGTGACTTCACCGAAAGGCTGTGGAGGGTTCCTCCATCTGTGTGTGGAGAGGGTTTATCCTCAACATGGAATCATGCGGGTTTAGCTTTGCAGTTAATTCCTCTACTGACTAACTCGTTTGAAGTTAAATTCCAAGGCAGCTCTAAACAATAAACATTTTGTTTCTAGTTATCTTCATAGCACTGTCTGGAGAAGAGAATTAAGAACCAAAACCTATGGGAGCTTTAAATAGTTTTGCTAAGTTTTTATTTGCAATTTATGGGAAAATGACTTGCTGGGAAACAATTTTGTTTCATAATAAAAAAAAAAACCCACCATCTTGCAACACCTTTAATAAATCATCCTTCAGTGTAAGTTAGGTGTGTTTTCATAGCAACCAAATTGTGAGAACATTTGGCAGCAAAGAGGCAGTAATGCTATTATGATCATGTAACCACGCCAGCAACTGCCACGCCAGATGCGGCTACGCGGTGAGGCCTGCAGAGTGTGGTGGCAGAGGCCGTGGAGCTGGAGCTGAGCGACTGAGCTGGTCTCTCTTCGTCCAGCTCGATTATAATTGCTTTTCTCACACTGCAGACACAGCTCTACTCTGCTCAGTCTCTTTGTTCTTTCGTAAAACCACAGCTTTGTGAAAATCATGAAACAACACAGCTACAGAAGACTGCATAAGATACACCTACGACCTGATTAAAGTGCCCACCCTATGTTTCTTGACCAAGTTAAAAAAGAGAGCTCTGCCACTGCCCATGTTTCCCCAACCTCTCTCGTCCTGCCAGAGATAACTATGGTGTTGCCCTCTCCCGGGGCCACTTCTTTTTTTGTGGTTTTCTTAACCAAGTGTGTGTGTGTGCTAAGTCGCTTCAGTTGTGTCCAGCTCTTTGTGACCGTATGCACTATAGCCCACCAGCCTCCTCTGTCCATGGGATTTCCCAGGCAAGAATAGCAGAATTCCAGAATTTCCCATTTTCTCCTCCAGGGGATTTTCCTCACCCAGGGATCGAACCCAGGTCTCTTACGTCTCCTGCATTGGCAGGTGGATTCTTTACCACTAAGGCCATCTGGGAAGCCCTTTCTTACCCAGAGTGCCTCCTTAAACACCTGGATTAGATTGTTTGGTTTTGCCAGATTTTTGGTTCCCTTTTGCTTCCCCCCCCAATTTTTATTTTGAAAAATTTCAGACCCACAGAGAAGTTGAAAGATTAGTGTGGTGAACACTAGTTTGCCCTTCTCCTGGATTCACCAACTCAACATTTTACCAAATTTGTTTTCTTTTGCTCTATAAATGTATGTATGTATATATTTATGCAAACACGTATATCTGTATGTCCTTTATATATGTGTATATACACACGCTCTTTATATGTATCTATGTGTGTATGTGTATATCTCCTCTTTATTCTTTCCTGAGCCACTGAACCATTGGAGAATAAGTTTCAGTCATTATGACCCTGCCCCCTTAAATTCCTTAGCATGTGTCTCCTAAGGACGAGGACTTTCTCCTGCATAGAAAGACTCATCACATCAAGAAGTGCTCCAGGCAGATGTGTTGTTCACTGTCAGTTGTCCCCAGTTGTCCTGTGGTAGCTTTCAGAGCTTTTCTTACTTCCATCCAGGGTCCAGTCAGGGATTGGACTGTTCGTTGCATTAGTTCCACATCTGTGTGGCCTCCTTTGACCCAGAACTATTTCCTAGCCTTTTTTGTCTCTAATGATATCGGCATTTTTGAAGATTTTGGATGCCTGTTTTTAAAAGCAAACTTCCACCTTGATGTATAATTTGCATAAATAAAAGTGCATGACTCGTAAGTGTACATTTGAAAAATTATCACAAAGTGGACCTGTCTCCACAACCAGCACCTGGAAGAGATGGAATGTACCAGCCCCCCTGAACCTCCCTTTGTGCGCCCCTCAGTACTGCTCACTCTTCCTTCTGCAGGGACCTCATCCTGACTTCTGGCTCCATCAACTGGTTTTGCCTGCGTTTGCATTTCATACAGACAGAATCTGCAGGATGTCCTCTTCTGGGGCTGCTCCGTCACTCCACATTATGCTTCCAGGGCTCATCCCTGTTGGACCATCCAGACGTTCATCGTGGTTGTTGTCTGTCCATCCTCACTGCTATGACGTGCTCTCTGAGTCTGCACTGCCATCTGTCTGTCCTGTTGATGGACGTGTGGATGGTCCATCCTGATTCCTGCTGAACTTCTGCAGACACGTCTGTGCTGTGTCCTGGGACACTTGCATGCACTTCTTTTGGGTAAATAGTCATCCAGGAGTGGGAGTCTTGCGTCATAGAATATGAGTATCTTCAACTTTAATAGACAGTTGACACCCAACTGCTAATTTACTGAATTTTTTCCTCCCACTAGTAGCTCCTGTTGCCCCATGTCTTCACAGGCACTGTCAGTCTGTCTGGCTTTAGCCACTCTGGTTGGTGTGTGGAGTTTCTGTTGGTAGCTTTAATCTGTGATTCCCTGATTTGGTTCGTGTTTCCCTGGTTGAGTGCCTTTTCTTACGTCAGCCAGCCATCTGGTTTTGTTCTTTTGTCAAGTGTGTACTTGAGTAGCTTGCCCGTTTTCCATGGAGTGGTCTGGTTTTGTTTGGTTTGGTTTTCATATTGATTTTTAGAAGCTCTTTATATTCAGGCTACTTGTCCTTTGTCAGTGATATGTGAGACGAATGCTTTCTCCCACTATCGTCTTGCCTTTTACTATGAAATTGCCATTTTTAGAGATCACAGTGATCAAAATTCTGGCAATTTCACGTGGTTCAATCTAGTATGAATTTAAAAAAAATATTTATTTGGCTGTGCTGGGTCTTAGTTGTGGCACACAAGATCTTTGCTGTAGTACTTGGGCTCAGTAGTTGAGGTGCACAGGCTCAGTGGCCCCGTGGCATTTGGGATTGTATTTTTCCACTACTAAAAATCGAAAGTATGTCTCCTGTATTGCAAGGTGGATTCCTTTTTTTTAATTAATTAATTTTTTAATTGAAGGATAATTGCTTTATGGAACGCAAGGTGGATTCTTAACCACGGGACCACCAGAGAAGTCCCAGCTCATGGTGTTAGTGTGCATTTCCTAAGCAGCTAATGATATTCAGTAGCTTTCCACGTGCATAGTTACCAGCCTAGAACACTGAGGGTGGCTGTAAAGGAGGCAAGAGATATCCACTCAGAGGTTAGCACTGTTCTTGAAAAGGCCGTCCTTGTCCCATGCTCTACAGTGTTGCTTTTGTCATAAATTGTGTCCGTATGTGTGAGTCTGTTTCTGAACACTTTGCCCTTTCATCTATCAATATTTGTCTGCCCCTGTGTTGATACTCTGCTTAACTGATGTAGCTTTTTAAGACCTGTTGGACTCCTGTAAAACGAGCCTTCCCCCTTGTTTTCCTTCAGGTCATGTTGTAGAAATGGAATCATCTAGTATATGATCTTCTGTAACTGTCTTCTTTCATTTAGCATAAGATTCAAGGTTCACCCATGGTGTAGCATGGATCAACACTCCATTCCTTTTTGTGGCTGAATATTTTATTGTGTGTCTAGACCATCAGTTGATGGGCTTTTGGGTTGTTTCCACTTGGGGCTTTTATGAAGAATGCTGCTCTGATATTAGTACGCGAGTGTTTGTGTGGACATGTGTGTCATTTCTCTTGGGTTGATACCTATGTGTGGAATCACTGGGAGCTCCAATATTTAGCATTTTGAAGAACTGCTGGCATGTTTTCCACAGCAGCTGCCCCATTTTAGTTTCCCACCAGCAGTGTATGAAGACTGCAGTTTCTCTTCATCCCTGCCAGCACTTGTTATTGCCTGTCTTTTAAATTATAGTCATCCTAATGGGTGTGACGTGATAGCTCATTGTGGTTCTGATTTGTGTTTTCCTGATGGCTAATGATGTTGAGCATCTTTTTACATGCTTTACTGGTCATTTGTATATCTTCTTTGGAGAAATGTTTATTCAGACCCTTTGGCCTTTACAGAAAATAGATTATTTGTTGTTTCACCGTTGACTATGAAAGTCCTTTGCACACATCACCTCCGGTCATCCACAGCCCATCATACTAGTCTCCTCTCCAGTCATCTCTTACTCTACCTTCAAATAGGCTTCAGGTTGTCAGTTGGTGAATTAGCATGTCAACTCATCTGTTCACTCTTTCATTTATATATTTATTCATCAGGTACTTAAGTGCATCACCCGTGCCTTTGCCCTTTGTTTGCCCTCGAGTGCTGTCCTGAAAGAGCCAGCCCCCGCTGCCGTTTGTCTGGCTGGTAGCACTGTCACCTTTGTGACTCCAGGTACCCATCCTTGAGAGCATGTATGCCAGCCTGAACCCGACATGACATCCTCACAGCCACAGCCAAACCTTGAGAGTCCTGCACCCACTCCCACTCCTTCCCGAAAAGCCTACAAAAGGTTATGTCTAGTTGGTTCTTCTTCCTTTTACAGAAGACGTTTGCCTCCTCCTGGTAATTCCCCAGCCCCTTCACTTGAGTTATGGGTTCTGTCTTCTCTCCCCTTTTCAGCAGCATTGCTCCTTGAGCTGCCTTCCTTTCCCCACACCTTTAACCTCCCTACTCTCCTGGACCACCCCGTCAGCCAGAGCTTTCTCGAGTGCCTCCGCCCTGCACAGATCCCCGCCAGAACGCCACATCACCCCAGTTCTCTGCCACACGTCATGACCACACTTCTCTGAAGGATTGACATGTGCTTTCCCCACTCAGCCCACCTAGTCTAACCACTCAGGTGCATCCCTGCTTGGCATGCTGCTACCAGTCTCCATGCTGCCCACCCCAGGATGGCTTTTCATCACTCATCTCACACGCTGGTAAACTAATGCTCAAAATTCTCCAAGCCAGCCTTCAGCAATATGTGAACCGTGAACTTCCAGATGTTCAAGCTGGTTTTAGAAAAGGCAGAGGAACCAGAGATCAAATTGCCAACATCCACTGGATCATCGAAAAAGCAAGAAAGTTCCAGAAAAACATCTATTTCTGCTTTATTGGCTATGCCAAAGCCTTTGACTGTGTGGATCACAATAAACTGTGGGAAATTCTGAAAGAGATGGGAATACCAGACCACCTGACCTGCCTCTTGAGAAACCTATGTGCAGGTCAGGAAGCAACAGTTAGAACTGGACATGGAACAACAGTTCCAAATAGGTTCCAAATAGGAAAAGGAGTACGTCAAGGCTGTATATTGTCACCCTGCTTATTTAACTTATATGCAGAGTACATCATGAGAAACAGTGGGCTGGAAGAAGCACAAGCTGGAATCAAGATTGCCGGGAGAAATATCAATAACCTCAGATATGCAGATGATACCACCCTTATGGCAGAAAGTGAAGAGGAACTAAAAAGCCTCTTGATGAAAGTGAAAGAGGAGACTGAAAAAGTTGACTTAAAGCTCAGCATTCAGAAAACTAAGATTATGGCATCTGGTCCCTTCACTTCATGGCAAATAGATGGGGAAACAGTGAAAACAGTGTCAGACTTTATTTTGGGGGGCTCCAAAATCACTGTTAATGGTGACTGCAGCCATGAAATTAAAAGACACTTACTTCTTGGAAGGAAAGTTATGACCAACCTAGATAGCATATTCAAAAGCAGAGATATTACTTTGCCAATAAAGGTCCATCTAGTCAAGGGTATGGTTTTTCCAGTGGTCGTGTATGGATGTGAGAGTTGGACTGTGAAGAAAGCTGAGCACCAAAGAATTGATGTTTTTGAACTGTGGTGTTGGAGAAGACTCTCGAGAGTCCCTTGGACTGCCAGGAGATCCAACCAATCCATTCTAAAGGAGATCAGTCCTGGGTGTTCTTTGGAAGGAATGATGCTAAAGCTGAAACTCCAATACTTTGGCCACCTCATTCGAAGAGTTGACTCATTGGAAAAGACTCTGATGCTGGGAGGGATTGGGGGCAGGAGGAAAAGGGGACGACAGAGGATGAGATGGCTGGATGGCATCGCCTACTCGATGGACGTGATTTTGAGTGAACTCCAGGAGTTGGTGATGGACAGGGAGGCCTGGCGTGCTGCAATTCATGGTGTCGCAAAGAGTCGGACACGACTGAGCGACTGAACTGAACTGAATTGAACTGACAGAGTGGCCTGTTCCTTTTTCTGGCTTGGCTTCCCTCAAGAATCCTGTTTGTCTGACTGTCTTCTTGGACTTCTTTGCTGGACTCCCTCCCCCACCACTTCTTGACTCAGAGGTCCTCAGGCTCCCTTCTTGGCCCCTCCTTTCTCGTCATCCTCTCCATGGGTGTAGCAGGGACATCCCATCTCTGGTCTGGATCTCCCCTCTGTTTGGGATGGTGTGACTGACTCCTTGACATCCTCGCTGGGGGATTTCGCAAGCGTCTTACAATTAAAGGGTCCAGAACTGAGCTTCTGATGTTACCCCTCAAACCTGTTGCCTGCCCTGGTTTTCCTCAGCCAATGAGTAGGGCGGAACATGGGGAGTCGGCCTTGTTCCCCTTCCTCACCCCCAGTCCAGCCTGTTGGTTCTGCCTGGAACTTGTTTCATGAATCTGCCTGTTTCCACCCAGCGGTGACCCCAGGCCGGGCCGCTCTGACCCTCCGCTTGGGTCATAGCAGCAACGTCAGGGTGAGCCGCTGCTGGCTCTCAATACCTTCCAGCCATTCACCCATCCCAGCCAGCCAGGATCTGGGTAGGGTCTTGGAGCAGAAATCAGATCCAACATTGGTGACATTTCATTTGAATAAAGTCTGTAGTCCAGTTAGCAATATTATACCAAAGTTGATTTCCTTTTCTTGATTATTGGTCTATATTTTTAAAAATTAATTTATTTTAATTGGAGGATAATTACTTTATAACATTGTGATGGTTTTTGCCATACATCAACATGAACTGGCCATTGGTATACATGTGTCTCCCAATCCTGGACCCCCGTCCCACCTCCCTCCCCTTGTTCTATGTTTGACGTTGCACAATAAGACAGTAACACCAGGACAGGAGGGGTGAGGAATAGAAGGGAGCTCCTGGTTCCTTTTGTAACTTTTCTGTATTGTCTAAAATTACTTCAAACTAAAAGTTTTAAAAAATTAAAATGAAAATAAAAACAGGGAAAATGGCTGTGTGCACCCACACTTAAAACTCTGCCAAGGTCTCCCCTGCGCTGACTCAGGCTGCGCCCGCAGGGTCCAGCCCTGCCCGCTGCTCCAGCCTCACCCAGGCCACACTCCTCCCTTACCCTGCTCGAGTGAGGAGCAGCTGATCGTTCATCCTTCGCTCCCCGTTCCAGGGGGTCAGGGACAGTGGTCTGTCCTGCACACAGTTTTGTCATCAGCGTTTGCCTGGCATATAGTGGGTGCTCAGATAGAATCAGTAGACAAGTGGCTTCTTGTTCCTGCTCAGAGCAAGTACAGGACTTTCAGTGCTTTGTTCTGTCCCCGCTTGATTTTCATGCCATGTAAATGAACCACTGCTGCAGGGGTGCGGTCAGCTGCTGCCGCGTTTGGATGCCGCGTGTGCCAGGCCTCCAGGCCGGTGCTGTCAGTCCTCAGAGGAGTAAGGGAGAGGCCATGTACGGTATTAAGAGCCTTTGTCGTGGGCCTTGCCTCATGCTTGGCAGATCTCAGGAGCTCATTATTTGCTGACGGAGTGAGGGGGATAAGTTCAGAATCTTTTCCTTTTAAAATTGCTGCAGATACGCATGTACATGCACACACACACACACTATATGTACAATGATGTAATAGATGCTTATGCAGCATTGTGGAATTTTTCAGTTTTTTTTAATATCCTTTCAGCTGGTTCTCTCTTGGCCGGGGGAGGTTTGGGAAGAGAACTGCAGGACTTCTGGCAGCTTGTGGGGCAGGGGCCCTGCTGTGGCCTGGCACCCGCTTTCCTGGACACCCCCTGCTGTGTCCCGAGGTGGCTTGATGCAAGGCCATGTGGTGGGAGATGGGCAGAAGTGTGGCTGACGATCTCGGTGGTGAAGGTTGCATATTGTCCATGAATTTAGTTTTATTCAGGAAGGTAAAGAGGGCACTGCAAAGGAAGTGTGTAGTAAAAATGGGCTAACATAGGGCCACTGGGGTGGATCGGATTGAGAACCATCCGGTCTCTGGAAGGTGTCAGTATGGGTCCTCAGGGAACTTAAAGTATTTCAGAGGATCCAGTGGGAATGCTGTGCTTCATGATGATTCCAGACGAAGCTCAGCTTTATGCTGGGACCTGGGACTTGCCCTTGGCCTGGAGGTCCCTTCCCATGGTGCCTGGCAGAATCTGTGCCTGACTGTTGGTGACCCCAGAGTTTCTGGGCTGCGACGGGGGACCAGATATTGTCACCAGGTTTGCACCAGGAAGGCACACCATGCAGGGTCAGCCAGCTGCAGGGGTGAGTTTCTTGAACACTGTGGGCAGCTGCCTCGTGAGAGCAGAGGCAAGGGTGGGGTCCCCGGGGCTCCCCCCTCCCTCCTGTCACAGGTGATGTCATGGCCCCCTGTGACCCTTGATCCCTTGGACGCCAGTGGCCGTTTGGACAGTAGGTGACAGGACGGAGGGGACCCGGGAGGACAAGAAAGAGGGGAGGTTGGCCGAGGTGACCAGAGTCAGTTTACCTGCCTCACAAGTTGCCTGGGGTTGCAGGGGCCGGTCAGCAACATGGCTCACGAGACGCCTTCTCCGGCCTGGCCTTGGCCGCTTGTATCAAACCCATTAGCAACATGGCCGCGTGCCTAATTCAACATTCAGGCCAGTGCAGTCAGAGAAGCCACCCCCCGCAGGGTGGTCATTTGTTCAAGGGCGTGTTTTACTACATGTGTTGCTTTTAATGAGTGTGAAAGATCACTGAGCTCAGTGTTCGTTTTACAAACTGCTTTTAGGAATCCTGAAGTCAATTTCCAAGCTCTCCTGTTTCCTTATTCTTAGAGATTGCCTACCATTTTGTTTGCTTTCCATGTCTGTTTATATACAGTGTCTGTTTCTACCCTGCTCTTCCAGTGCCCTTGCTGCTCTTGGTGTGGAGGGTGATGTGCCCCTTGTCTTTGCTACTAAATGTCATCTATAAAAAGTTCATACTGGTTTCACATTTAGTTTTCCTCTTTTCTCCAGCCATTTTTAAATCTTATCCCTCTTCTCTAGTTAATAAAGATAAGGAGTTTTCTGTTGTCACTTCACTCTGCTTCTCTACCAAGGAAGCATCTAGATCTTCACTGTTCGGTGTGGTAGCAGCGAGCCACATGTAGCTGTCTATAATTTATAACGAGAGAACATTAGAAATTTAGTTTTTCACTCGTGCAGCCACATTTTGAGTGCTTGGTGGCTTGTGACTGCCAAACCGATGGCTGTAGGACATTTCCTTCATCAAAGACAGTTCTCTTGGACTGCCAGGGCTACGTTCTTACCCCAGTGCTGCTCTTCCTGTATTATCTCATCAACCCCCTGAAAGCCTCTTCAGTTTTCCAGGACCTTTTTCTCCTGTTCCTCCCAGCCCAGCTGTGTGTGGCTCAAGAGTGGAAGGCACACGACCTAACTCTGTAGCAGTCCCAGGGGGTCTCTGAACCAGGGAAATGGAGTTGTCACCTCTCAGCCTCCTTAAGTCACAGTCTGAGGCACTCTGTGGTCCTCTCATTTCTCCAGTTTGTTTTTTTCTGTTTCAGTATGGTTTTGTGGTGCCTGGCTTGCCATCGGATTTCTTTGACTTTTTGGGGGCAAACTTTCTTCCATTCTTGAGCTCCTCTCCTGATTTTTTTTCTTTTAACTAGTTCCATTTTTTTCACAAGTTCCATTTCTGTCTTAAATGTATATTTATGATGCATTCTTTGAATCAGTGGCATTTTTGCATTCAGTATATCTTTATTGATTCATCATATTTCTCTTTTATTTTTAATAGAACACAGGATTTATCATTGGTGTTAGGTAATGTAATACTTGGAGGTTTTCTTTATTGAATAATGATGTATTTATCCAGTGGGACATTTCATAGTGTTGAAAATAAACGAATGTGGATCACTGTATGGATGACTCTCAAACATATTGCTGCACCAAAAAAAAGCAACTTTTAGAAGAATACTTCTAAAATAATATCATTTAGGGGAAGGCAAAAAAAATATATTAACACTGAGTATTGTTAGCATTACATATGTACTTAGTGAAAACCTAAAGAAACACTTGGGGAGGAGCCCCTGACCTTGGCACTCAGGATGGTTCTGTGCTCTGCGGGGGAAGGAATTGGAGGGGAAAGGCCTACAGGGAACCTGGATGCTGCAGATGACCCTGTGCTCCTTGGGCTGGAGGGACTGCAAGTCTTCCGCCTGCTTTTTCTTACATGTTTCTATGTCTGAGAAATTTTGTCATAAATTCAACACCTCGTGCTTATTTAAAACATAAGTAAATAAGAAAAACCTAATATGGAGAGTGTTTTCCATAGTTCTGTTGCCCTGTGAATATTTTGGTACATTTCTGTGGGTTTTTCTTTCCTTAAATTTTTTCAGCTTTATAGAGGTATAATTGACAAATAAAATTGTAAGATATGTAAAGTATAAACTGTGATTTGATATATGAATATGTAGTGAAAGGATTCCCCATCTAGTTAATTAGCGTGTTCATCATCTCGTGTATTTATCTTTTGTGTTTGTGTGTAAGATGTTCTAGTCACTTAGTAGATTTCAATTATATGATATGGTATTGTCAGCTGTTGTCACCACAGTTTATATTAGCTCCTCAAACTGTATTTCTGTGTTTTTAACATAGTGGTTTAGCTGTTAGTTTTGTGTTTGACTCATTGTGACTCCACAGACTGTAGCCCACCAGGCTCTCTCTGTTCATGGGATTTCCCAGGCGGGAAACTGGAGTGGGTTGCCCTTTCCTTCTCCAGAGGATCTTCCCAACCCAGGGAATGAACCCGTGTCTCCTGCATTGGCAGGTGGATTCCTTACCACTGAGCTACCCAGAAAGCCCATTTTTTGGTGTTTTTGGGAATAACACACTTTTCTTTCTTGTGACGCCAGCTGCTCTTCATGCCTCCTCTTGTCCAGGCACTCAGCTATGGGGTTTGGGGCCAGCACCTCTACAGCATAGGGACCTGCTTGCTGGAGTGTCTGCCCCTGCTCCCCAGGAAGTCTGAGCCCCTGGCCTTCTGCCCAGATCTGCCTCTCCTTTAGTAAAGCCCCACTCTCTGCCCTTAGACGAGGGGACTTGTCAAGGTTCACCAACCCTTCCTGGGCATGAGAGGCTGTTTCCTGCAGCACCAGGCCACATTTTTATGTAGGGCGCATCTCTGCGTGTCCATGCTCCCTGCATTGTCCCTTGACCTCTTCTCACAGGTGGGCACTTACTACTCCCTGCCTTGGTTTCACTTCCAGTTTGCCTCTGGGAGAGTCTACAGCATAGCTGTGATTTTCTCGAGGCAGGAATTATAGTGGGAGACTAGCATGGGAGAAGGAACCCCCAGCCGGTGACCCCCCACCCCGTGGAGGGGTGCTCTCTCGACTTCTCTTCTGTTGCCCAACAATACTTTTCAGGTTATCAAGAACAGAGCACACAAACAGCTGAGAAAGATCTAAGAAAGGAAGACCACCTCTAGTGCTGAAGTGAAATTAGAGAAGCCGGAGATGTCCAAGACGATATTGCTTCCTGATCAGGAAGTAGAGATTGGGGTTTCCCAGTTCTGGGCTTGCGCAAGTCTGCCTCTGGCAAGAAAATGCCATCTGGGAAACCGTTTCTGGCGGCATTCCAGCTGGTATGCAAAACACTCATCGAAAGAGAGAAAACTTTGATGTGACCTGAAAACTGGTTGACTTGGAAAGTGAGGACACTCGCAGCAGGCTTGTGATTGTGCTGAAAGTGTGATCTGGGAGCCTGCCAGAGCCTGCATAAACATTCCCACGAAGGAACAGGTGGTGACGGCCCCACGCCGTCGCTCCTAGGAAAGGCTAGTCAGGAGTGGGAAGAACTGTGGCATTTTGTTTTTGCATAAGATGACATCTCCAGGTGAGGCAGGGTGAAGCTGTCAGCGTTGCCTTCCGTCCCAGCTGTAGATGCTCCCAGGAAATGTCTCAGTGGTGGCTCCCCTGCCTCTGCAGATGAAGGTCCCGGTGGGTGAGAGGGGAGCGGCAGTGCTGGGGAGCTGGCAGAGCCCCGCCATCTGCCATGGCATGGCGAGGCTGTGGCCCCGCTGCTCGGGCAGGCTTGCTGTGCAGCACGGTGAGCACTTGTCGTCTGGTGGGTGTTGCATCAGTGACTTAGGAAGACAACCTGGGTGTCAGCCCAGCTCTTCTGGACTGGCCTGTAGCAATGAGTGTTGCAAATTTGCTGATTCTTGGAGATATCTCGTGAAGGTCAAACTTCTGTTGTGTTTTGTTTAATCTCTCCCAGACTTCTGAACTCTTGCCATGTTGAATTTTTAGTTCTTCAAGGCTGTTTAGCCTTATTTCTTATTTATATGTTTTTCCACCCTAGCTCTACTGTGTTATCTACTTCCAAGCCTTTCTTTGTAGTATTTTTCTTTCACCTGCTACAGCCCACTCCTTTACCTTGAATTCCCAAGGACAGTGTATTTCTTACTGGCTTTTTTTTTTTTTTTCTCCTTCAGATCTCAGGACTGTTGCATCTTAATGTTTGTGTAGGTTTTGTTTTTTAAAAAAGAAGCAGCCTTATTGAGGTGTAATTAGCATACTGTACAGTTCACACTTCCAAAATATACAGGGCAGTGGTTTTTAGAGTGTTCTCAGTTGTGCAACTGTCACCACCATCTAACTTTAGAATATGTTCATCATTTCCCCCAAAAGGAACCCTGGCTCATTAACAGTCGTTCCCCATCCCTCAACCCCCAGACCTCTGGCCACCACTAGGCTACTTTCTATGGTTTTGCCTTGTCTGGACACTTCACATCAGTGGGACTATGTCAGACGCGGCCTTTTGTGTCTGGCTTCTTTTGCTTAGTGTCCTATCGCTTTATTTCCATTTCAATATATTCCCCTTTTGGGGTTTTATTTTTCAATTATTTAGCTTATTCCCAGATCTTAAATTAAATCTCTGTTGATCTATTTTCTAGAACCTGTCTTCCATTGTCTGTGTTCTGTGTGCAAATCTGCAACTCTTAAAATTAATTTTTAAACTATTAGTTTAACTATTAAGTTAAAATCTTAGAATTAGCTAGTATTTCTCAGGTCTCCAGGGGGAAGAGTACAGTCTGTGTCTCCTGTAACTGCCACAGACGTGACCCGACATGCTCGCCTATGTCTGATGGCCACTCAGGGTCACCATTAGGTGAATAACAGTTTATTAGTTGTCAGTTCGTCTTAGTTCCTGACACCTTTCCTTCTAGCTGTCTTGTTTCGTAGTCTCTTCTGCTTGTTAAATTCTGTCATGTGTAGTATTCCAGAATAGTTATCATAGACCCTTACTTTCCTTTTGTTTTCTAGCTGTAAATATGCCTTTTGTCACTGGTGAACCTCCTGCCAGCACAGACTTGACTTCATGTGATTCTCTCTTCTTCTTGGTGGTCTCTGTCCTCCCCCTCACCGCCAGCCTCCCGTCCTCCCGTTTAACTCTTCGTGAGCATTACTGCATGCCCTTCCTCGGCCTACTCTGACTTCCTCTTGAGTGTTCCTGGAGCTGCCCTGAGGGGAAGCACTGACTCCTTTAATCCTCACATCAGCTCTTTGAAGTGGGTCATCTAGGTGACTTGTATTTCCATTTTAGGTCATGGTTTTCATCTGCACTGTTGCGAACACTGGAGCAGTCCTTTTTCTTATCCATTTCTTTCAACACTCAGCCCAGGTCCCTGCCCTCAGTAGGTTACTCAATAAATATTTTGTTTCTGGGTAAGTGAATGTGGGAATGAGCCAATGAATGAAAGAGATGGTTAGTACCTGGCAGACTGTTTCCATAAACAGCCAAATGCTGTCTTTCAAAGAAGTCATTTTGTAGCTTTTGAAGACCCTAATTCGGGAGCTTCTTAGAGGTGGAGGGAGTAGGTCTTTGAAGGTGGTTATACTGGCCTCTCCCTGCGCTGGTTTCCAGCACTGAGCAGGGTAGCACTTCCTCTTGCTAAGTAGGAAAGTTCAGAAGACAGCTCATGGGAACATGGTCACCAGATGATTGCCCGGTCACTCACCTTTGGCTGTTACATGTACCCATTCCTGCAAAAAAAAATGGAGGCTGGCACAGGGGGTGCCAGCCGCAGGAGCAGGTATGGGGCAAGTGTGTGCACATGTGTGTTCTTATAAGAGTTTGCGGGTTAGGCTAAACGTGTAGTCAGGATCAAGCCACGTAGGCACAGTGCCCATCACTTCACTTTTTAAGAAGAGGGTAAGTTTCACCCATAGCCATTTGCTATCTTGAGAACTTGTGATTTATTGTCAAGTGTTGTGACAATCAAGATGAATCACCTCCTTGCAATTAATTAATTGTTTCATGTAGGAGTAGAGATGGCTTAGGCCCATCCACAATGTTTTGATGTTAACAAGATGGAAAATACTTTTTTTTTTCCCCACCAAAACTTTTGGTCTTCTTAAGCAGAAGCAATAGATAGTTATGAAATATCTATAATTTTGTAGGCCCTGATTATTTGGTAGATTAAGGTTGAACACTTTTAATCTTTATTTTCTGTGTTGACTGACTGCATTTTAGTTTAAATAATGTTTGTGCTACTTAAATAATGCTCGTGCTACTTTGTCATCACAGACCTAGTTAGGAGGAAAAATTTGTTACAAAGTGAAGTGAGTTTTTAGACTGGTTGTGAATTAGCCCAAACCAATGGCCTCCCCTTACATTTATTGTTTTAAGCTCCCAGGCATCTGCTGTGTCATGCCTCTAACTCCCAAGGTCATGCCTCCAGGCATTCTTTCCTTCCTGATTAGTCTCCTCTTTTCTTTTGGGTTGACGCTCATGTCCTTGGTTCTTGGATTGGGATATCGCCCTCCAGAGCAGAAGTCCTGCAGAAAAAGACCGAAACAAAGAGGCCAGAATCATCTTTCTTTTCCAAAATGAACTTTGGCACTCACTCAAAATACACTCAGCTCACGAAAACTAGACATGAGTTGTGTGCAAGGCTTAGGTTTTCTCCTCAAAGAATTGATGCTATAGTTAAGGTTGTTGACCACGTCAGCCTCTTGAGCACGTGCAGCCACAGATGGCACTTCTGCCTGTCGGAAGCTCCGGGTACCTTCTCTAGCTGCTGTGAAATTAAGCCAATGGAAGGCAGCCATGCTGGTGAGGTTCAAAGTCAATTACCAGGAAAGAATATAAGAAATCTTATTAATTGTTCTCCTGTTTACACTGTACATAAGAAACAATTCAGCTGCCTTATTTTGACCTTCTGCTCAAAGAGAGCCGTCCTAACGAACTTGGACCCCTGGTTCTCTCTGTGTGGTTACTCATTAAATCCTTATGTCTTATGACCTCTCCTGACTGAAGACTTTAAAGGGGCTGCAGCCCAGTCACCTGGCCCAAGTACCTTCCCTGGGATAGTTCACATCAGGCCTGGCTGTATCACACTGTTGCCACTCCAGTTTCAGCAGAAGGTTACACTTTAAATTTGAACTTTTCATATTGAAGCATAAATTGAAAGTTGCCTAACTTGGTCATTGATTTGGTCACACATCCGTGTGTCTGTCCTTTGGAATACTAGCACTGCTGTGTTACTAATACAGGTTGGTCACTAGGGCCTCCCCAGAGGAAAATTCAAGTTAGGAGCAAATTCGGAGCAGTTATTGATTTAACAGTCCTCCAAATGCTTTTGTAGACAGAAGGAGGTAAAAAAAGACTCCCAGAGATAAGCAGGCCAAATACCCTGGTTGATAATAGTAGCTAATGTTACTGACTTTTTGCCGTGTGCCAGGCGCTGCTGTGCAGCCGCACGTGTGCTAATCATTTAGTCCTCGAGTCAGCCCTGTGGGGTGAGTCCTGTTCTCAGCAGGACACAGAGTCATGAAGAGTCTCACTCCATCACACATGTTGGAGGGACGGAGCCTGAAGCCCTGGGCTCCCCCGCCCTTGGAAGCCACATGCCCTCACCCGTCACACCTGCCAGCCCTGAATCCTTGCCCGCTGCCCCCACGCTTTTGGGAGCCAATTTCTGCCCCCGCCGTTGTCTCCCACCTCCCTTGTCCCAAGTCCCTCCACACCCACTTGTGGCCAGTGTTCCCAGGGCTCCCTGGTTTTTCTTCAGCCTCCTGCCCGCTTCTTCCACCTTCTCCCCATGGCCCCAGCATGAAGGTTCCTGGAGTGGGCCTGCCCAAAGCAGGGCATGGACTCCAATGCCTCTGTGACCACCCCTCTCCCCAACATGTCCTCTGTTCCAGCCACGCGACACTCAGCCTCCACCCCCAACTCTGCCCGCCAAACACTCCCTTTCTGGAGGCCACTTCCCCAGTTTTTCTGTCGACACCCATGGCCTGACCACGGCTGCCCCAGCCCCTGGTCCTGGCGGCTCTCATGGGGCTGGCCTCTCTTTATCGTGTCTTCCTCAGCGTGGAGGAGACATCACCCAGGAGGCCTCCCTGAACCACTGAGTCTTTGCAGGGTGCACCCCGTCCCGTGCCTCCTGGGCCTGGACCCGCTGCTGAGGTCCCCCTGCAGGAGCCGCCCTGTGTGGGGAGGGCCATGGCCACTGTGTTCACACTTGTCCCTCCCAGCACGATCACAGTGCATCGTAAACAGAGGCTCCTGATACACGTTTGCTCGGTGAGTGGCAGCTCGGTAGCCACAATTCAGAGCGAGAACAGCAACAAGCCTCAGGGGTGTCTCCCCCAAGGCAGGCGTCAGAGCTTGTGCTGTGGAGCTGGCACCGTGCCCTGCATCCCCAGGCAGAGGTATTCTAGTTAACGCTCCCTCTCTAGTTTATGTGCAGTCAGTCAGGACTGTGGCTAATCCTATACATATTGGGGATGTATATTTTTTTTGGAAAAAGTACATGGAAGTTCAGGACCTCAGGTTAAGAGTGAGCATTTAACACTCTCCTTGGAGTCAGTCAGTATCTAAAATTATTTATCTCAGTCTTTGGATTCCCACCTCTGAGTTGGCTGCACTCCTGGGTGTCTTTAGGTGTCCTTGACAGATTCTCAGAATAGTTGACTTAAAAACATACGTGAAACAAAAAGTACACCATACAGTATTTTACAAGGAGGGAGAGAGAGAAAGACAGGTGAAGTGGCAAGATAGTTTAACTATAAAATGGTTAAGGATTATTGAGGAAGTAGTCCCAGGATCATTTGATTAATTTTAGAGTATTTATTAAATATGAATTGATTGCGAGAAACTATGGATTCAGAAGTGTAGACACTGGCCACCTCTTGATTGAGTCTCTCCATGATGGCTTTTCCTTACCGCCTTTTGCTGCAGCTTAAACTCTTTAAGATGGGCACCCTGCTTTGTTCTGATTTTACTCTGTGTACAGCATACACCAGGCCTAAAATAAATATTTATTGACTAAATCACATTGTCACTCCCTTTCATAAATTCACAGTCTGGGTCAAATTCCAGTAAGGACTAACAATGGATTTCTTTCAGTCAGGCTTGCTTCTTTTGCAGAAAGCCCTTGGGTTCCATCTGGAAAAGCTGTTCCTTGTTACCTTCCCAGCAGATAGTCCTGCACACCCAGAGCAGGGCCCACCACCCGTCACAGCGGCTTCCCGGGGGAGTGTATACTGCTACCACAGCCTTTAGTGGGCATTGTAAAGTTGTAGGCTAAGTGTCCACTTAACCAGCTTTTTCTGTTTGTTTTAAATGAGGATTTGGTGAGAATAAAATTCACATAGACGGCAGCTTGACATATGCTGATGTTCCTGCCATGAATGTCTGGATCCCGTAGAAACTTGATGAATGTGAATCGAGGGGGTGCTGAGTTCTCCGAAGGTGCACATCCTGGTCTCCCCCTTCAGGGTGGTTGGCAGTCCCTGACGTAGGTAGCGCGGTCTGTAATGACCTTCACGTCTAGAGTGGCCAATGCGAAGAGCAACAATACAGATAGAAACAAACTCCAGAAGTGTAGAGGGTCCACCATCAGTGGGCTCTGTCCCTGGCAGAAAGAGGCCACGAGACCCTTCCAAGGAGGGACTTTTACCCCATTTCAGCCCCAGAATGTGACACGAGCTGCCACCACTCAGAGGAAACACAGCTGGAAGACACGGCGTGTCCTGGAGGCGGGTGTTCTCCGTGAGGCTGTGCGTCTCTGGGAAGCTCATGGGTGCAGTAGTAAAAATATGACCTTATCTCATTTTCACTTTACTCTCAACTTTCCAGGAGAGTGTCCCGCGTAGAGAGCAAGACGGAGCTGCGTTTCGACCACCGCTGGTGTCACCTGTGCTGACTGTAATTTTTATCCATAGGTTTGAAGACATACCTGATAGCGGGTCAGAGAGCGAAGGAGTCTCACTGCAGCTGTTCAGAGGCCTTACTTTCTGGCTTTGAGGTCCTTGACGGCTCGCGGGTGTCCTCAGGCCCTAGGGGACAGGGGACAGCGTCGCCAGGGAGTGTCAGTGACTTGGCGCAGACTGTCAAAACCTTTGATAACCTTAAGGTTAGTTTTTTTTTTTTTTCCTACTTCTAAAACATGATATTAATTCTGCAGTAGAACATGTGAAATAATAAGCATCCTTCAGGTCTGTGGCAGAGACTTGGAATGCCCTTTCATTTTTTTTTTAACATTTTAAAATTTAGTATAAGGTTAGCAGCATTTTGCATTTTTAATATCTTTGCTTTTATGATATTTTATGCACCCCCATTTTCTTTTTACACATAGACTTGCTTCTAACTTGAATTACTATTTTCTTTCTCTATGAGCTGCTATGTCTTGGGGGGATTTCTGAAAGCTCACGAAACGTGATGATAGTCAAGGTGATTCTCTCAGCGTCTTACTTTGAGGCCTAGTTCATATCTTATTTCAGAGACCACTTTCTCAAGTACTCATACGTCTCCTGAAATCCCGTGTTTTATATAATTATTTTAAGTTTTGTTGGTGTGGGTAAAGCCCGTGCTGTATAGCTCACTGGAAGAGTGCAGGCATGCCAAGAACATTCTAGTAGTTCATCAGTGGGACAGAGATGGCCTGGTGGTTGAATGGCTGCACACATTCCTGTCCTGACAAACCACCAAGGAATTAACACAATGGGCCCAGAGCCTGCAAAGTCACTCTAATGTGTGAGTCGTTCCTCGGACTGATACCTTTTGTTTATTTTTACAGTTTACATATTTGCTGTTTCTTTCTTTCTTTTTTTTTTTTTAAAGAGACAGTTAAAACCTTTTCACTTCGCTGTTTTGTGCTCTCAAATAACACTGTGATGTGTGGTCAGGACGATGGTCTGCCGGTGTGGCTGTGACCCAGCCCGTTCCTGCGTGTCCTCGTCCATTAACACAGTTGAAAGCTAGCGGTCTCGGTGTTTCATGGTGTGGCACTTGGCTGCAGTGTCCAGCTTGCTTCACTGTGTTGGACTCTGTGGTGCCTCTCCTCCAGGTGCTGTGTGTGGCTCCCGTGTTCAGGTTCGTGGACCGCACGCGCATCCTTTTCATCGTGTGCTTTGCTTCCTTGTGCAGGGTTTCTCAGTCTCGACACCGCTGGTGTCAGCTTCAGGCTCGACTCCGTCGACACTGGGTGGAGAACTCTTTGGACGGGGGCGCCCTGTGCGCTGTGTGAGGCTAAGCAGCCTCCCTGGCCTCCCCCTACTGGATGCTGGGAGCAGCCCCTCCTCGCAGGGTGGCAGCCCCGGCCTCTAGGCCTAGCCCCGCATCACCTAGCAGAAGGGGAAAGGTGCAGTCACTCCTGCTGAGGAGGGGGTGTTAGCCCCCCTCCTCCCCGATGCTTTCTGGTGGGTGTGTCACAGTGGGTGTGGCAGAGATTTCCACAATGCCTGCACTCGTTGGAGCCAGCTCCTTTGCCTGGGCGGCTGTCTTCCAGGAGTCAGAGAGAGGAACCCCCTTCCCACGCCACCCTGCAGCTCAGAGGCCAGCACCGAGCACAGGCCAGGCCGGGAAGAGCAGGGAGGGGACCGAAACGTGGCTTCCAAGCCTGGCCTTCTTACCGGAGGACAAAGCGTTTCCTCAGGCTTCCAACTGGGCTGTAGCCAAGTAGAGAAACAGCTCAAGCCAGAAGTAGACGCTTCGTTGCATTTGTGTGCCACTTAAGATGATGTGCGCGCATGTGTGTGAGGCGGGGCCCTCAGCGCACCACATGCCTGCAGCGTTGGTGACAGCGGTTCTGCACTCAGTTGCCTTTCGAAGGTGTTTCGTCCTCCCGACAACATTTCTTATTCTAGTTATAAATCTACTTATGTACTTACGTATTTTGGGTCTGGTTAGGCAAAAGCAATTTAGCATACTCTGTTGCCATGTGTAAGTTTTCCAGATAATCTTGTGATCCCTGAAGGGTCTCTGTGCCCCTTCCCGGAGGGGACGATGAGAGCATATGAAGTGTCCTCTCAAATTAGTTTTGGGAGGAGAACAGGACATCCCCATCCTGAGACGAGGACACCCTGAAGGTAGCATTCCTAGATTCACAGAGTGGAAGGAGCAGGAGGAGACAGGAGGCCTGGTCTGCATGCCAGGATTTGCCACTCAGGGTCCCTCCTCACAGCCCTGCTCTGGGCCCTGGTTTCTGGGCGTCAGCAGGGCGAGGGCATGTGACTGAGAGTCATACCCTCCGGGGACCTGAGTGAGTCCCTGTGAACTGTCATCCTAGACTTGAAAGGCAGAAAGCTGAGGTCTGCTGTAAAGAATACGTTGATTATGATCTGGCAGGCAAGGTCTCCCCTCCAGTAGGGGTTTGTGAACGAGGCACAAGTGCATGAGCACTCACTGGGCCCAGGCCTCTGGGAGGATTCCTCCTGTGAGCCGGCAGTGCCTCACGTGGGTCCCTGGCCTGTCGCTGGTGTCATCCGCACTACTGTGAGCTTTTGTAATTTGCTGGGTCATAGACAAGTTCCTCCCTGTCCTTTCCCAGGATCTGCAGACTCTCTCTGTCAACAGGCTTCTTTCCCTTGGTTGCTGCTGCCATCAAGAGTTGGCTCCCGTGGGCATTTCTATCTCCCTATATCTCCCGACCCCTGCCCAACATGGGAAACCCTGCCCAGCTTAAGGGGCCTGTCAGAGAGAGGGTTTCCCCAAGTAGGTTCCCTCGAGCAGTAGTTTCTCAGGATGGCATAGGTGTCAAGTATGGAAAAAGTGTTCTGCAGTCAAGTCAGTGTGGGTTAAGTGACACTGAAGGTGTCTCTTTGCTCTAGGCCTGCTCAGAGCTTTAGCACAGTAACGTGCATGGGTAGGTCTCCAGAGAGCGAAATGGTATGCAGAGTTCTCTGGCCTCTTCACCACAGATTTCTTCTTTCAAGCTGCACCTTTTGGCAGCCTGCTTGTCTAGTGGAAGGAGTTCTATAACCAAGCCCAAGGACCCTGTGTCTGCAGCAGAGTCAGGGTTTATCTGCAGGTGCCAAGCAATGCGGTGGGGGACGAGCCTCAGACCACTCCCGCTTGGTCTTTGAGTTGAAGAGGAAGACTAGCGAAGCTGGAGTTAGTCGTCATGCTGTGGCATTTCTTAACTGTGGTTTCAGGAGTCAGGATGGCTCTGGCTCGTGATTCTCTGGCCTGGGGTCCCTGCTGGCCTATGGCTGGGGTCTGTGGCTCATCTTGCCCTGGAAAAAGCAACCTGGCGGTGACGCCGACAGCAGCAACGCAACGCGCTGATGATGCTGTCGGCAACACCGTCTTAGTCTCCTGACGCTGGCTGAGGCGTGTTCAGTTAGCCCAGCGTCGAGGTCAGAGGGCACAGGAAAGGGAGTAAGGTTTTGGATAGAGAGATTGATCATAAACTCAGCAGGGGAACTCGGTGTTAGAGTGACTCAGCTGCAGTTTCAAGGAAGAACCAAGGACTTAGAGGAAAGGGGTTGCATAAACTCTCGGGGAGTGAATCCACGCGTCTGGTCCTGTCACGCCTCTCTCCTGTGATGCGCTTGCTTCCTTGTCCCCCAGACTCCCCTCTTGCTGTCGCCCTGCAGCCCCCTTAGTCTCCTGTGATTCCTCCAGCTAGCAAGGCCACCTCCCTGTCTCTGAAGTCTAGCTCAGTTAGTCTGTACCACTTGGTTATAACACACGCAACCTGAAATGTATGCTTTCATTTCTTATGCACCTTCCTGTGAGCTCTTTGCACGCAGGACCCGTGTGTTACATAACTTCAGTTTCTCCTGAGTGCCTAGCACGGTGCCTAGCATGAAGTAGATAAGTACAGCTTCCTTTTGGCTTTTTTAACTTTTTGATGATGCACAGAGACCTGTAACTCTGCAGAGCTAGACTGAGGGCTGCACTGGAAGCCTGGGCAGAATTGAACAGAACCAAGGCAAATGCCTGCAGAGCTTTTGTTTTCTGCTCCTGTCACTCATACCCCATGTGTCTGTAAGTTATCAGCCAGTTCACAGCTAGAGAATCGCCACCTGATATTTCATAAAATAGTCTGAGTACGGTGATGACCTGCTAAGAAACAGTAGTGGTGTCAGAGGTCAGGGGCTTCGGCCCTGAGGTTTTAGGTCAGAGGGAACCCTTCACATCCAGTGTGACTGGCTTGAGTGACTGGCTGTGAGTGATGCTGCTCAGGAAGGTTCTGGCGTCCCATATTGTCCCTTCCCCACAATAGAGCGCTGGCACTCACCCACTGAGCCCCATGAGCTGTGAGAACATCTTATGTCGCCTCTGAAAGGCCTCCCCAGGAGGCACCTGCTTGGCTGATCTTGCATTTGCCTCAGTCCCTTATTCAGAACCCAGGGCATGTTCTCATGGGGCCTTTTTCCCTGTTTGCAGTTGGTAATGAGGCTAGTGGTGTGGATTTGCCCACGTAGGGGCGATTCAGAGAGGACCTGTTCCAGCTCATAAGGGTTATATTATACTTATATGGCTCTCGTGGTAAAGAATCTGTCTGCCTTTGCAGGAGAGGCAAGAGATGTGGGTTCAATCCCTGGGTCAGGAAGATCCCTGGAGGAGACCATGGCAACCCAATCCAGTATACTTGCCTGGAGAATCCCATGGACAGAGGAGCCTGGCGGGCTATGGTCCACAGGGTCGCACAGTCGGACATGACTGAAGCGACTTAGCATGCACACACACACCTGGGACCACCCTGCTGTTTCAGTTGCTGTGGCTTTTTAAATGACTCTAAGAAAATGATCGCCTCTTTTATCTCCTTGTTATTTATATGTGAAATCATTATGAATAGGCTCAATCTGGCGTGAGGGCCTTTTATTTCATTGTATCAATAGATGGAAAAAGTAATAGACTTTTCTCTTTATCTGTGTGTGTAGTTTGTGCCTGAGTGCTCAGTCATGTCTGACTCTTCGCAATCCCATGGGCAATAGCCCTCAAGGCTCCTCTGTCTGTGGGATTTTCCAGGCAAGAATACTGGAGTGGGTGCCATTTCCTCCTCCAGTGGATCTTCCTGACCCAGGGATCGAACTCACGTCAGTTTAGACATAAAGTATTTATTGTAAATAATTGTCTGAGTTAATTGGTGGTGATGGTTGCACAATTCTGTGACTATACTAAAGACTACGAATTATATACCTTAGATGGTGAGTTGGATAGATACAGCATGAATTGTACCTCCACGAACCTGCTGTACAAATAAGTAAATAGTAATCTGAATGCTGGCTCTGAAATGTGGATGCAAAGTAAGTTTTGTTTGTTTTTTTTTAAAAGGACTTTTCAAGTTGCATCTATAGTTTTAGTCGTGTGCATGTTTCCTTCAATTAGGAGGAAGCACATCACGTATAAATCGATAGCTCTTCCTTGTAGAACTCCAGCTAATAGATTATAAAAAGAAAGAAAGAAAATCAGCTTTAGAGCATCACAGTAATAATTGCTTCAGGCAAGATCCATTGGTGAGTTCTAACTGAAGTGGATAAAAGTTTAGGGACAAACAGGACATTTGCATAGCCTCCCAGCATCTCCCCTCAGGTAGTTATTCATTTTAAAGGGAAGGATATTGAGGGAGTTCCCTGGTGACCTAGTGGTTATGGCTCTGCACTTTCACTGCCCTGGCCCAGGTTCAGTCCCTGGTCAGAGAACTGAGATCGCCCAAGCTGTGCAGCTCAGCCAATAAATGAACAGATAAAGGGAAGAAGAGTAACTTGGCAGTGGAAAACCTAGCAGAGCCCACCTTCAATGATGGTTCGCATCACAATGAATGGAGCCAACCCCCACTACCGCATGTTATGTGCAGAGAAGAGTGCATCCCCTCTATGGGATTCTTCCCTCAAACCCCAAACCTCCACCAACTTCTGAGAAAACATTAGATAAATCCAAGTTCAAGGGCCAGAACTCATCAAAAGTGTCCCAGACTGGAGGAGACTAAATGTGCATGGGATCCTGGAACAGGAAAAGAACGTCTGAATGAAAACTGCATCAGGGACTTCCCTAGAGTGGTTAAGACTCCCAGTGGTTAGGACTCTACGGCTGGAGCCACAGGTTCGATCCCTGGTCAGGGAACAAAGATCCCACATGCCACGTACCATGGCCAAAATAAATCAATTAAGTAAAACATATGCAAATTATTTTGAATTTGCATGTATTTTAAATATTTTAATTTGAATGTTTTTGAATATTTGAATTTGCATGTATTTTTTCCCAATTATTTTGAATTTGCATAAATTGCAAAGCAAATCTGTTGCAAATAGTGGAATGAATCTTGACAAATCAGTATATATTTTTTTTAATCTGCAGTGTGGTTAATGGTATGGTGCCAATGTTAAGCTCTTCATTTTGATAACTGGACCACGGTTCATGTAAGATACTAACTGTCAGTGCAGCTCGGGTTTTTGTATGGGACTCTCTGAATTGTCTAAGTCTAAAAGTGTTTCAAAGTAAAACATTAAGTATACACATATAAAATATTATGTTTGTATTGTTTTGTTATAAATATAGTTATTATTGTTATATACTACACTACACATGAATTGAAATGGGAAGGTTAGTCCATTTCATTTAATTGACATGATCAGGTAGTAGAGTATCGCACATGTAGGGAATTTCCCCAAATACCAAATATTTTTTTACTTTGACTTTCTGATGGAACTTTATCATAGCACAATGACACTCTTGCCTTATCAGCCTCGGTCATTAAACTCAGTGGTTGTTTAGGGCTCAGAAACCTGAGGAGGTTTCCAGGGTTCTGCACTCCATGACTTGGAGGTTTTGCGCCTGGTTCTTACAGATGTGTGTTTTGTTTGTTACTTTGCCTCCAGTATTTTCAGGCTGTCCGCTTGCTGTTCTTACTGTTTCTGGATGCCTTTCATTTTCTGTAATAATTACTGCTTCTGTCTTCCTCTAATATTTGGCTTCTACTTTTCTCTAGGATTTTGTTAACAGCAGTCATCCATTTGGGAGTGTGCATGCCTGTGCAGACCCACTAGCTTGGGGAGGGTGCCTTGGCCCTCCAGTGGCAGGCTGCAGCCTGGGGAGCCTCTGCCCCACATGGCAGGTGGCCCCTGTTCACCCAGAGGTGTCACATGTGTGGTTGGGGTCTGTACCTGTGACTCTGGGCCAGTCCCTTCTCTCTGTGCCTCAGTGCCCTCGGGTGGGAAATGGGCTGATCACAGTGTTACCCAGGTGCTTGGGAGGACTCAGCACAGGCCCCTGTGGGTCATGTGCGCTCTTGCTGTGTATGTGCTCCTATCTGCCATGTTCTACCTGCGTCTCGAGTTTAGGAGGCAAGGGACACTTCTCCTGGTCCTAGGAGGCTTGCTGAGACTGAGCAGGCAAAGCAGGACTTTCCTCATGTTTTCTCCTTGATTCTCAGAAGAGAGGTCTCCGTGTCCCCTTCCCCTTCCTCGACAGCTGTTGGCTTAGAGCTGGTTTTATCTTGTGAAGAGAAGTGGCCTTGAAGAAAAATCTATCTTATAGCTCCGTGCCATTCATTCTAAAGAGAATATAAGGTGTGTGTGTTGAAATGTGAAATGTGTTAAAAACAAATACAGAGGCACCCAGGTGTGTTAGAGAAATAGTTACAACCTTCCCTCCAGAGCTCTCGTCCCGATGCGGGTGGCCGAGGGGTAATCTGGGAAGATGCAGAGCTTGCTCCTGGCCTTCTCCATGGGAGCTTGGGTTTCCTGGGCAACAGCCAGCACACTGCTCGGTGTGAACAGTCCCTTGTCCCGGGGACCTTAGCAGGTCTTGGTGAAGCTTCCCTTGGTGGCACTTAAAGGAGCCAGGAGGTGGCTATAACTGCCCAGGTCACTTCAGGAGAACAAGGCAGAGGAGATCAAAGTGCCAGGATTATTCTTGGGTCCCCTTTGTGTCAAGAAAAGAGGCAGAGAGAGGCTGCTGCGTGGTGGTCAGGGGTCAGGAGCCCCATGGTCGGACCCCCCACTGTGGCCAGTCACTTCTGCCTCGCAGCAGTGACAGGAGGATTAACAGAGATCAGGCACATGAGATCATGGGTGTCGCATGGATAAGCACCTGACAGGGTGCACTGGCACGTCCTAGGCACTGAGGTGTCTCCATGTCTTGGCAGCTGCTGTCATTAGAACAGTGGCTTTGACCCACTGCGCCTGCAGAGAGGCTGCCCTGCATGTCAGCTGCTCAATTCAGGCATGCCCCCAGAGCCCCCAGCCAAGGCTTCTTGGGGTCAGAGATGCCGACAGCTGCTCAAGGGGAGAGACAGGCCTTTAATGATCTAGCAAACGTTTCACAGAGGGAATTTGTGTGCCTGACAAAACCCAGTATGTAGGGTGTTTTAATCCAATTAAAACAAAGCAGGCAAATAGTTCAAGTTGCTGTGTGTCTAGGGGGCAGGGGATCAAACCCGCCCACTGTTACCTGGTGAGACCCTCATGGAGCACAAGGGGCTCCCCCAAGAGATCAAGGGAATGTAGAGATATGAGAACATCTCCATCAGGGCAGACATTTTTCTCTAAGGTTTCTGTTTCATTTGTTTTAAACTTAGAATCAATACAGTTTCCCCCAGAAAAGAAAAGGGATTTGAACTCTAGTTTGTGAGAAACGAAATCCCTGCCCTTTCTTTTTGGTTGGCCAAAAGGTTCATTTGGGTTTTTCTGCACGAAGGTATGAAAATCCAAACAAGCCTTTTGGCCAACATAATACTATCCCGGTCAGTACTTGTTTACAAATTGAAGTATAGTTGTTGTATGATATGATATAAGTTGTGCATGCTAAGTCTCTCCAGCTGTATCTGACTCCATGACCCTATGGACTGCAGCTAGTCACTCTCCTCTGTCCATGGGATTCCTCAGGCAAGAATTATAGGTATACAGTATAGTGGTTGACATTTTTAAAGGTGATCTTCTCTTTGTAGTTATTGTAAACTACAGGCTATATTCCCTGTGTGGTATCAATATCATACCCGGCAGTGTTGAGTCTTTTCGAGGTCAGCTAATTCCTGCAAATGTGTGAGAAGGGCTGGGTCTGTAAGCTCGTCCCTCTGCTTTACAACAACAGCCCACCTTCGCAGGGAGCTTGAGAACCTTCACTTAGGGTTCAAGTGTGGGTTAGCGGCTAGTTTAACAAGAGCTGTATTGAGATATAACTCACATACAATAAAATTCACCCTGTAGAGCATCTAATTCATTGGTTTTTAGTATGTTCGTAAAGTTGTACAGCCATCGCCATGGTCAATTTTAGAACATTTTCATTCCCCTGGAAAGAAACCCCACACCCATTCCAGTCACTCTGCATCCCCTTATGCCTCTCATTCCTGTGAACCAGTAGTCTCCTTTCCGTCTCTGTGGAGTCACCTCTTCTGGACATTTTATGTGGATGGAGTCCTATGATATGTGGCCTCTTGTGTCTGGCTGCTTTCACTGAGCGAGTTTTCAAGGTTCATGCATTTTGTCGTGTATATCAGGGCTTTATCCCTTTGGAGAGCTGAATAATGTTTCGTTCTTTGGACATCCCCCATTTCATTGATCCATTCACCCGCTGATGGACATTTGAGTTGTTTCTGCTAAAGAGTAGCCGCTGTTAGGGTGCATTCACGTACAGGCCTCTGTATGGATGTGTTTCCATTTTCACGCTGCCTGTTCCTTTGTAACTTGTCCTGAGACGTTTGGTAAACTTTCCGTTGGGTTGTGCCCTTCTTGTGTGACAGATTGCAACAGCAGCCGACTCATCTGAGTCACATAGTGAGGTTGTGTTGCCCGAGTGAGCTCTACGCTCTGTGCTCTTCTTGTAGACCTGCCCATCGTGCGGAATCACGTTCACTCCCAAGCCAGAAGCTGGTGCAGAAGGTGGAGCGGTCCAGAACGGCTGTCAGGAGGAGCCCAAGAACAGCGCCAAGGTACCGGCTCTCAGCCCTGGTCCCTGCCAGCGCCTCTCTCAGTGTGCCCACCAGAGGGGACGTCCTGTCGGGTCAGCTTCTCAGTTCTGAGGGAAACTCCTCCTGGGTGACATCACTGCACACCTTCTAGTCCTCTGGGTTTTGGACAGACGGGTAAAGAGCAGGATGGATGCTGACCTGGTGGGACTCCCTGACGGCAGTGAGACCTGAGGACGTGTGGCTGAGGGGAGTTTGGGAGGCTCTTTGGGGCTGGAAGCTGGACTCAGTGGCTGGTGGAAGGTGGATGTGGAGGAGAAGAGGGGCCTCCTCAGGATGAGAGAAGAGTCTGCCCCCACCATGTCCTGGTTGCCTGGAGGAGTTGGGGGGAACGGGGAGAAGCAGACGGTTGCTCGGGTTAGAACACAGACCTGGAGGTGCGGGTTGCAGTGTGTGGGGCACAGTCCAGGGGCCTCTGGTGTGGCTGCGTCGGGGGGACGGCGCTACTGCAGCCCACACACCAGCCTCTGCTTTTGCCCTGCTTGTCCTGATGCAGGCCTCCGGAGGACCCAGCTCCAAAACGCAAAATGGACTTCTGAGTCCTCCCCCGGAGGAGAAGCTCACCAACAGTCAGACCTCCCTGTGCGAGATCTTACAGGAGAAGGGCAGGTGGGCAGGCGTGAGCCTGGATCAGTCGGCTCTCCTTCCGCTGAGGTTCAAGAACATCCGGGAGAAAACGGATGCCCACTTTGTCGACGTTATCAAGGAAGACAGGTAAGAGGGAGCCAAGGCTTGCAGGTAGAAGCACCGCCCCCGCCCCCGCCGCTGCCGCTGCTTTTCTGAGTCCCCTTGCCCCCTCCAGTGTCAGTGTGTCAATAATTTGAAATGAACAGAGTGAATAATACGGAGGGTTCCCATTATTCCCTTTATACCCAGTTTACCAATGTTTAACATTTTACCGTGCTTGCTTCATCCTCTTTTCTCTCCCTGTGAAATTATGTGTGTTTTTTTTTTTTTTTTTCTAAACCATTTGCAATACATTGGACACATTGTGCTCTCTACCCCTTAAGACTGTATTTCTTGAGAACAGGGGTGTTCTTGTATATGATCATAGTTACAGGCTGCAGTTCCTGTCCCGGTTTTGTTGGGTGGCCCCCTGCGTCCCTGACAGCATGTCCTCTCCTCTGGTCCGGGACCCGATCCAGGATCATGCGCTGTGTTACATGGTTGTCAGGCCTCTTCCATCTTCAAATCTGGGGGCAGTTCCTCAGCCATCCTTCATCTTCCAAGACGTTGACGTTTTTGAAGCATGCAGGCCAGGCTCTTATATAAAATCTTCCTGAAGTTGGATTTGTGTTGAATCCCTCAGGATTCTGTCTGGGCTGTGGGTGTGTCCACACCCAATGGAGGGGACTCGTTCTTCTCCAGCCCTAGAGGCCCAAGGCGCCACTATGATGACCTTCGTCGGGCAGTGAAATTGATCATCTGGGTGACTGTTGCCAGCTTCTGCAGTCTGTGCTTGTTGTTTTCTCCCTGTGACTAGTCAGCCACCCATGGCATCATGTAGAGATCCTGTTCTTCATCGCACTTCACTTGACTCATCTCCACTGATGACTCTTGCCTGTAATAGTCCTTACTGTGCTGGTCAGCATGGCGACTGTCCTGCTGCAGCACTGACAGCACGTTCTCCACTTAACACTTGGCATTCTGCAGTGAACAGCCTCTCCCCACTTACCACTTAATCTCTCCATGTATGGACATAGAGGTCCATGTAAACCCACATGGAGTACTGTTTTACTTAACAGGGCATCATTGATCACTGTCCTAAAGACTGTGATGCCCTAGTCATCCTGAATCTGGCCACGGGAAGCCCCCGTTCAGGCTGGCTCTTGCATCCTTTTGACGTAGCTCTTTCATTTGTTTTGAGCCATTTCTTCCTTTCCAGCACAACAACTCATTTTATATTTTCCTTGCCCCAGCGCAGGCATCAGCTATTTCTCCAAAGAGCCCTGGCTCCTTTTATTGAAAAATGGTACTTAGATATGTTAGTTATTAATGTTCGATTGATAGTAATCAAAGGCATACATTCACTATGTGACTTCATTCCTTTTACATTCATTAGAACGTGTTCTGTGATTTCTGCATGTGGTCTGTTTTGGTGAACGTACGATAACACACTTAAAAAGAATGAAAACTCTGCATTCTCAGGATGTTGCAATCCATAAACCTCAATTAGATTCAGGTGATTGGCAGCAGTGTTCAGATCATGTGTCTCTCTACTGAAAATGTGGGCGGTTTTTCTATCCATTATTGAGATAATTGATAAGATGATTATTATTTCTATCAATTATTGAGATAGTAAATAATCCCCAGCTATGGTTATGGAATTGTCTGTATCTATCGCACAGAATTGTCTGTGTCTCTGTCTCTTTGTTTCAAGTATTTTGAAGCCCTTTTTTAGGTACATACACACTTGTGAGTGTTATATGTTCCTGGTAATTAATCCTTTTATCATTTTGAAGTGTCCATCTTTGTGCCTAGTAATACTCTGTCTTGAAGACTGCATTATCTGGATATTAACAGTCACTCTAGCTACTGTTTGCATGCTATATCATTTTCCATTAAAAAAAATTAAAACCTGGGTCTTTATTATTTGAAATACATCTCCTGTGGGTCTTGCTTTTTAAATCACTCTGACAATATCTGCCTTTTTATTATATTTTAATATACTTTGTTTTTAGCCATACCTCTTTGCATTATTTTTCTTTTAGTGGTTGCTCTAGGCAGTCTTATATTTTTGTAGTCTTCCTATCGTTAATATAGTATCATTTCACTTTAAATGTAGAAATCTTCTATCAGTATAGGTACATTACCTCTCCTCTCATCCTTTATGCTATGGTTTTCACATGTTACATATATATACACATTATAAACAACAACCTCCAATTCCAACCTTTTGGTAACCTCAGGTTGGTCTTTTTTGATTGCTTTTTGTTGAGGAGGGACCATGTTTTCCTGTTTCCTTGCTTGTCTAGTAATTTTGGATTATGTTGTGCACATTGTATACAAAACTCTCCATTCTGTTACATTCCTTTGAAGAGTATCAACTTTTTGTTTGTTTCAGCAGCCAGATAAGTGATCTGAACTCAAATGCCAAACTCTGTCTCCCCTGAGGTGGGCAGCAGCTGTTCTTTTTGCCTTTATTAGGCTGCTTGGAGTTGGCTGCACACATGTGCGTTTCAAGGGTCTGCCAGAGATGGGAGCAGAGCCTGTGTGCAGAATGTAGGGCTCTCCCTTCTTGGGTCCTCTCCCTCTGGGATGCCCAACCTCATTTTCCGTCTGTGGGCATGCTGAACTCTCTCTCCTGGTTTTCCAAGTCAGTGAGACTGGAGCTTTTCTATCTGAGTTGTAGCTATCCTACACATGGTGCTGACGAATGGCTCTCTGCAGATGAAACCCGCCCCCCCCCACCCCCAAATTCAACTTCTTCCAGGTGTAGCTCCACTTACTGCTTCAGGCTAATCGCCAGTGTTTTCAGTTGTTTTTATATTTTGTTCAGGGTTTACCTTGTGACTCAAATGGTTAAGAATCTGCCTATAATGTAGGAGACTCAGGTTCAATTTCTGGGTCAGGAAGATCCCTGGAGAAGGAAATGGCAACCCACTCCCGAATTCTTGCCTGGGAAATCCCTTAGACAGAGGAGCCTGGTGGGCTAGAGTCCATAGGGTTGTCAAGAGTTGGACACGACTGAGTGACTAACACTTCAGGGTGTGTGGTCGCTATCTGAGAAAGGATTGATCCAACATGAGCTCATCCCTGTTCCCAGAAGTGGGATGGCCCGGTATTCATCTCAAACAAGCAGCACAGCTTACAGTGTGGATCCTGCCTCTTGACTCTTTGCGACCCCATGGACTATATAGTCCATGGAATTCTCCAGGCCAGAATACTGGAGTGTAGCCATTCCTTTCTCCAAGGGATCTTCCCAACCCAGGGATTGAACCCAGGTCTCTCTCAGTGCAGGCAGATTCTTTACCAGCTGAGCCACCAGGGGCAGGAGACTAGGGTTTGATTCCTGGATTGGGAAGATCCCCTGGAGAAGGGAAAGGCTACCTACTCCAGTATTCTGGCCTAGAAAATTTCATGGACTGTATAGTCCATGGGGTTGCAAAGAGTCAGACACGACTGAGCAACTTTCACTTTGCCTCTTGACTGCAGAAATACAGCCATTACGTTTCCTCCTTGTAGCTGCTTTGTTGTTTTTCCCTCTGTCCTCACTCACCAAGTGAAAGGGAAGATGGAGGGACAGTCAACACTTGGGGGTGGCGTTTTTTCCTCTGCTGAACCTGAGAGCCATAAGGAATCTCGCACTTATCACCAGGAGTCGTCTGAGCGTGGAAAGGACGACGTGTAGTGGCCCTTGCTGTGTGCTGGGCGCCTGATGGGCACTTCGTGTACTTAATCTGCTTTAATCATTCTGGCAGTTACTGTGTGAAGCAGAGAGACAGCCCACAGCTATATTTTCATTTTAAAATTATATTAACATCCCCTTAGATTTATAGTAATTTTCTGCAGGATAAAACGGATATGACTATTTGCTAGCCATCCGTAAAAGAATGAGAGAACCACGTAAAGCAGGCTTGATTTCTCTGCTATTAAAATCATCGAGCATTATCATTTTTCAGGTTTCACACGCAATCTGCATATGTGACAACGGCTCCAAAATTACACTGACTGTAAACACAATTTTGTGATAACAACCTGTTAGCGGTGACAGTGGTAATTACTGTCAGTGCTCTGAGTGACAGGACAGCCGGTTCTGAATTATGTGTGCAAGGAAGCCTCCGAATCCACATAAGCACGATCCACGCAGGGACCTGCTGGTCCTTCAGAGGGGAGCGTTTCATGGAACAGAAAAAGCTGCCGCCTCCTTCTAATTCTGGATGCCAGAAGATGTTTTCAAAAGCACAGTTCTACTGCTGTGTGTTATATTTATGGTGAATGGGCATTCTTTCATGGAGGTGCAGCCTGAAATGGGATTCTGTGTAGAAGCACGAAGGACTTTCCAGAGAGTTCTAAAGGGGTGGTTGAGCAGTATCTATTGTGCAGTGACTTTCAGGTTCAGCCTTTGTGACATGCTCCACAAACGGCATCTCTGTAGCTAACAGTGATCCTCTGATAGAATAAGTGTGACGATTGTGCTGCACGTTGATTGATTGCATTTATCATCTCTTCTAGCCTGATGAAAGACTACTTTTTTAAGCCGCCCATTAACCAGTTCAGCTTGAACTTCCTGGATCCGGAGCTCGAGCGGGCCTACAGGACCAGCTATCAAGAAGAGGTGTGTGTTTCCTCATAATTTTACTAAAGACGTGCCGGTTTTACTCAGTAGTTCTCAGTCTTGTGCTTGGGCAGCCATTTTTCATTTTCCTGAGCAACAGGAATTTGAAGGCTCATTTTGATCTCCCACAGTCTGTATGTAAGCCCTGAATTTCACCTGTATGTGAATTCATCCCCACAAAGGAGAAAACCCTAAATCTGTCTATAGCAACTCAGCTTGTCACCTCTTGGTCTCCTTCCCCTTCAGCTGGTGGGTGCCCAGGCTCCCCGGCCATGCTCCAGCCCCTGGAGGCCTAGTATGGGGAGGGGGGCTCCAGCCCCACCTGTTCTGTTCTCCAGGAGGACTTCTCTCCCTGTTCCCTGTTGGCTTTCTTCCCACTGTGATGGGACACAAATCAGGCCTGCCACCTCACTGGGATTTCCCAGATGCTTCAGGGCTGAGCTCCCCTCCACTGCCCTCTCCTGCCTTAATTCCTGTTGTCCTGTAACTCTGAGCCCAAACGTCACTTCCTTCAAGAAACAGTCCCTGACTGCAGACTGGATTCCCACCCACCCCATACCACCCCCCACCCCTCCCCCCTGCCCATTACACCGTGTCTTCACAGCTGGAATCCTGTATTGAAACCTCTTCTTGTGGGACTGTTGAATCATATGCCTCCCTCCCTGGACTCTCAGCTTGGGGAGGCAGGAGCTCATCTCTTATTCTCTACTCTATGTGGTGTCCAGTCCTCAAACCTGCAAGCGTTTGGTGGGGCTTGATGGGAGCGATGGACAGAAGCAGTAGCCTAGAGCCTGGTTTGGGTTACAAGCAGCCAGCCCCCTGCGGTCTTCCTAGACCTCACCCAGCTGTGTTACAAGGTCAAAAACACATACCCTCCCAGCCCAGAGCCAAAAGGGTTTCTTATCCGACTTCCATTTGTTCATCCAGAGGGTCACCCCTTAGTGTCTGCTGCATAGGGCCCGACCAGGCCCGAAAGTCCTGGTGAACCAGACAGGGCAGGTCATGCCTGTGGGGTTGGGTTTCATGAGCCTCTTGGGACCTGAATACCTGTGAACACCCCAGGCGGGGCTCCTCATGTGGACTTTTGAGTCAGTTGATTGATGCCTGGGGAGCAGAACATCATCTCATTTAGTCCACACAGCAGCCTTTTAAGCAAGTTTATGATGATCCTCATTTTGCCAAAAGAAAGCCAAGGCCAGGGAAGGTTGAGAGGCTGAGACCCCGTCGCTAGACTGGAACATCCCCCAACTGCGGTGCTGAGTGCAGAGCCTCCCTAGCAGCAGGCATGGGCTACCCACCCCTCTTGTCACCAGATGCTCCCTGAGCACCTGTTCCTGGGACTGAGGCCGAGAGATGACAGACGCTCTCGGGGAAGCAGTAACCTGGCAGAAGTCAGAACCCAGACTTCTGGGTCCCGAAAGGCCCTCAGAGCACACTGACCCCAGGTTGAGGGCCTAGAGGGAGCCCATGTTAGTGGGAAGGCTGGCAACTAACCCAGTGAAGGAATGTTGCAGAGAGGGGCCAGCAGCTGCAATCCTTGGAGATGAGATGGAGCCTGGGTACCTCCAGGGATCTGGGGGCGCTTCCATCTGGCAGATGGGGTGGAGGTGGCAGGTGGGTAGCTTCCTGCACGGTGGATGTTATGCCAAAGGCCAGGGGAGCTGGGAAGGATCCAGAACAGGGGGTGGCACCATCAGACTGTGCTGTGTAAAGGTCACGTGGCTGAGCCATAGAAGGTGACGGGAGTGGACGAGCCTGTAGTCTAGGGCGCAGGTGGGGTGCTGCCCCTGGAACTTGGGGCAGGGGGTCGAGGAGGGGAGGGCTGCAGGAGCAGCGGAAGGCTCCAGGCGTCCCCACTTAGGCTCCCACTGCACTCGGTGTTTTCCCAGTGAAGCATCGCCATCGTCCACAAGGTGTCGGTCCAGAGTTCATCCTTGTTCCAAATAAGGACACGAGGCCCAGGGACAGTGGGTGACGTGGTCAAGGCACCACAGCCCTGGCTGGGCTCCTCCTCGCCTGTGTGATCTTGGGTGGCCCCTCGCCTTGGTCTCTGACCTAGGCCCTGAGACGAGGAGCATTTCCTCCTCAAGAACTGTGTGAGTGTGGAGTGAGGCTGGTCCCTGCAAGGGTCTACCTGGTGCTTGGAGCTGGCCTCTCTCTCGGACTCTGGCTTTGTCATCATTTTTCCCCTTTGCTGTGATTCTCTAGTACCCCGTGCGTGTCGCTTTGTCACACTGACCACACCACCATCTGAGACGCTCATCTGCCCACCATTAGGCTGTGAGCCCCCCAGGGGCATTGTTTCCCGTCTGTCCGTACCCCCTGCATCCCGTGCAGACCCAGGCCCAGAACAGACTCCTGCCATTACTGTTACTGCTGCTCTAGCCCCGCCTTCTGCTTCGGTCAGGAAGCCCCGAGTCTGGGACCTGGCTTCTAGCACGACTTTCCTGTCAGCAGCATATTTCAGGCTCAGTGTGTCACACGCCTGTGAGAATTTACTGGTTTGTACTCAGCTGCTCTGTGACCTTGGACAAATTTCTGCACTTCTCTGTGCCTCAGTTTCCTCACTGTTGGGCAGGGGGTAGTATCAGGGAGACGGCTGTGTGAAGCATTTCTCGCCCCGCACCTGGTCCGTGGGAGGCAAGTGTGCAGCAGACACCCACTGTTTCCCACCTGGGTCGCCTTCCTCCAGGCGGCACACCCAGCAGCGTCTGTTAACCTCCCCACCGCCCCTCCCAGCAGGTTGTAAAGAGCTCTCCCGTGAGGACTTTCGCCAGTGCCACCTTCAGCTCCCTCCTGGATGTGCTTCTGTCGACAACAGTGTTTCTGATTCTCTCCATCACCTGCTTCCTGAGGTACGGGGCCGCCTCCACGCCGCCCCCGCCGGCCGCCCTGGCAGTCTTCGGAGCGGCCCTGCTGCTGGAGATCCTGTCCCTCGTGGTCTCTGTCAGGTAAAGGCCCACCTGCGGGCTGCTCCGCAGCTGTTAGCCTTCAGCTCCCTCTGCTGGCATAACTGCCAGCCGGCTCCGCGAGTGCATTTCTGGACGGTCCTCTTCTCTTCCCTGGCCCAGCCCTGCTTCACAGGCTCCTCCCTCGTGAACCCCTCGGCACAGGGGGTCCCCCTCCTTATCTGCAGGTCAGTGTCCTCTGCGGCCTCAATGCCGCCAGTTAAGTCCCTTGAGCTCCCAAACCAGACACTTAGAAAGTGGGAAGATAAGGGGTAAGAAAGCAGAGCAGAGAGAGAGAAGAGGAGGTGTGCAGGGTGCCCCTGACCGGGGCCTCTCCTGGATGCAAGAGTGAAGCCCTAAACCCCCAGAGGAAGCACAGGCCCAAGTCCATGGGCTCGGGTCAGGCAGTGGTTTCTTCGAGGTGACACGGAAACACAAGCAGCCAAAGAAAACGTAGCTACGCTAGACTTCATTAGAATCTAAAACTTTCATGTTTCAAAGAACACCATCATCACTCTTCACCCCTAAGTGAACGAGGACATACAGAATAGAAAAGTATTGGCAGTCGTGTCCACAACAAGGGTCCAGAATGTTAGCTCAATAATAAAAGGCACTCCGTTTAAAAATGGACAGAGGGTCTGAGAGACATCAGGGCCCCTCTAGGAGGCAGGGCCCTCAGGACCCGCCCAACTGGCCTTCAAGTGCAGCCCCAGCCCCAGGAGCTCACAGTGATTCTGCCGATGCCATCGCTGCCCCAGGCCCACCCCTTCCTCCAGCCCTGCTGCTCTCAGCAGGATGGCCCCACACTGGGGGTCAGAGAGAAACAGGGAGACTGGCCCTGACCTGGAGTTTCTGCTCCTCCCCAGCATCCCAGGACAGGAAACTGTAGCTTCCAGTGCGTGACCCCTCCCCTCCACGCTCACCTCCAGCCTCCCAGGAGGCCCCTTCAGCTCTTTGCCAAAGGGTTTCTCTGCCTTGCCCACAGCAAGCCCTTCTCTGGGGCCTGCCTGCCTCCGTGTCTCGGCTCCAAGCTCCTCGCCAAGCTGCTGGGGACCCACTCCCAAACTAGCTGCGCCCTGTGCGTGCCTGCCCTTGGCTGGGGGGCACCAAAAAGACCCAAACCCTGATTTTCCTTTCTCCCCGCTCCCCAGGATGGTGTTCTTCCTGGAGGACGTGATGACGTGCACGAAGCGCCTGCTGGAGTGGATAGCCGGCTGGCTCCCGCGCCATTTCATCGGGGCCATCCTGGTGTCTCTCCCCGCCCTGGCGGTGTATTCACACGTCACCTCTGAATTTGAAACAAACATACACGTAAGTAGAGTCGCAGTGATTTTGTGTCCAGGTTCCTCTGGGCTTACGGATCACTTTTTTATTTTTAAATAAGTCTGCTGGCTTGGGACAGGAATTTAAACACAAAGGCCCATACCCTATCAGTCCTTTGAAGTTGTCTTTTTAAAAGACTTGCCTAGGACAGAGGAGCAGGCCTGCCTGGGGAGAGTGCCCTATGGGGCTGGGTGCTCTCCTACCCTCTGAGTGTCGCCAAATCCCAAGTCAGTTATTTCCTTACATGTTTTATGAGGAAGCATCTGTCCCACATATCCAAATGATACAGGGTAATACACTGTTGTCCATCAACTGTACTTCATTTTAAAAGTAAAAATAATAACCTTAGTCTGCAGAGCTGGCACCAACCATCCACTGGCACCTCAGCTGGCTGCTGTTGATCATGGAAGGTGCTTCCAAGTTAAACCCATAAAGAGTGAATTCACGCTGCTGTTGCAAGATTGTATTTCTGGTGCCGGCAACTGTAGCACAGAGTGCTGGCGGGCTGGCTGCATTCGCTACTTACACACCCCGATTTCATTTCCGCAGACATGCAGCAGGGTGCCCGCAGGACAGGTTTTGGGGAGGGAACTGATGACCGGGTGGCTTCATGGGGGCAGCCTGCCTTTCCTCCCTGCCAAGGTGACGTGTGTGGTTCCCACACGTCGGAGAGGAATCTTAGTGCCTGTGAGACCTGTAAGCGAGAAAACTGTGGGAACTTAATTAGTCCCATGGTTTAAGATCTGTCCCTGAACTGAGGGTGTTCTGTTCCACAGAAGGACAGGTAAGCGAGTGTGTCATCTGCTCTCGGGGTTCCCAGGTGGAGGGGAGGCTGGTGGGCGCACTGGGGTCCTCACGAGCCCTCCCCTCATTTCAGTCCACCATGTTCACGGGCTCGGCCGTGCTGACCGCCGTGGTGCAATACTGCAACTTCTGCCAGCTCAGCTCCTGGATGCGGTCCTCCCTGGCCACTGTCGTCGGGGCCGGGCCCCTGCTGCTGCTGCTCTACATCTCCCTGTGCCCGGACAGGTACGTGAGCCCTGCTCGCCATGCAGGGGGTCACCCGCCCTAACACTGCTTTTGTCCCCTCACACCTTTCCTCTTAATTGAGATATATTATTGACACAGAAGCGTTAGTTTCCAGGTGCACTATGTAATGATTTACTGTTTCTGTACTTTGTGAAATGATGACCATCGTAAGTCTAGTTAAGTTACTCTCAGGAATGTCCTGGCAGTTCACTGGTTAGGATTCGGTGCTCTCACTGCTGGGGCCCAGGTTCAATCCCTGGTGGGCAACTAAGATCCCACAAGCCGTGATGTAAAGCCAAAAAAAGAAAAAAATGTTACCTTCTCAGCAACTTTCAAATATATAGTACAGTATTATTAACTATAGTTACCACGGTGTGTGAGCTTGAGTAAACTCCAGGAGTTGGTATGGACAGGGAGGCCTGGCGTGCTGCAGTCCATGGGGTCGCAGAGAGTCGGACATGACGGAGCGACTGGACTGAACTGACCTCGGTGTGTATTACTTCCCCAGGACTTAACTACTTTATAATCGGAACTTTGTACCTTCTGAGAACCTTCACCCATTTTACCCACTTTCCGCCCCTGCCTCTAGCAACCCAGTCTGTTCTCTAAAGAGTTCACGGTGTGGTTTTTTTGTTTGTTTTTAGAGTCTACATGTAAATGAGATCGTATGGTATTTGTCTTTCTCTGTCTGACTTATTTCACTTAATGCCTCCAAGGTCTGTCCATGTTGTCACAAATGGCAGGATTTCTTTCTTTTTTGTGGCTGAATCATATTCTGTTGTATATATACCATGTTTTCTTTATCCATTCATTCATCGACACATACTTAGGTTCCTTCTCATCTTGGCTATTGTAAATAGTGCTGTAATGGACATGTGGATACAGGTGTCTTTTCAAGTTGCTGTTTGTGTTCCCTTCAGATGTTTCTGAACTGGAACTGCTAGGTCATATATTAGTTCAATGTTTAATTTTGGGGAGACCCTCATAATGTTTTCCATAGTGGCTGCACCAGTTTACTTCTCACTAGCAGTGCACCGGGGATTCCCTGGTAGCTCAGCTGATAAAGAATCCGCCTGCAATGCAGGAGACCCCAGTTTGATTCCTGGGTTGGGAAGATCCCCTGGAGAAGGGATAGGCTACTTGATCCAATATTCTTAGGTTTCCCTGGTGGCTCAGCTGGTAAAGAATCCTCCTGCAATGCAGGAGACCTGGGTTTGATCCCTGGGTTGGAAAGATCCCTTGGAGGAGGACATGGCAACCCACTTCAGTATTTTTGCCTGGAGAATCGCCATGGACAGAGGAGCTTGACAAACTACAGTCCATGGGGTCCCAAAGAGTCGGACACGACTGAGCGACTGAGCACAACACAGCAGTGCACAAGAGTTCTCTCGTCTCCATGTCTCAGCATCACTTGTTACTTCTTACCTTTTTTTGTTTATACCTGTGCTAATAGGTGTGAGGTGATGGTTTGCTTGATGTGCATTTCCCTGATAATTAGGGGGGTATTGAACAGCTTTTCATGTGCTTATGAGCCATCTCTATGTCTGCTTTAGAAAAATGTCTGTTTAGATCCTCTGCCTGTTTTTCAATTAAATTTCTGGGTTTTGCTATTGAATTGTGTCTGTCACTTGTTCTTTCTCATCAGTACTAATGCCCTCCACCCCAACAGACGTTTACGTCTCAACAGGAAATAGCTTTCAGCCTCATCAAGTCAACAACTTGATGAAATGCCCAAAGAATAATATGCAACGGAAAGAAAAAGGAAATAATTTTTAATAGCAAAATATGTATTTACCTGTAGACTTCCTGGGGTGACCACCCCCAGCTGACGTCATGGAGTAGTCACATGCTAGAATTCATAGTTGTCCCATGGTATCCTCAGGGGATTGGTTCTCAGACCCCTTCCCCTAATACCAAAATTCAAGGATGTTCAAGTTCCTCCTATAAATGGCACCATATTTGCATATAACCTACAAAGCTGTTTAGACTACTTATGATACCTAATACAGTATAAGTGCTATGTTGTAAGTTGTAAGCATGCAGCAAATTTAAATTTTGCTTTTTTGGAACTTTCTGGAAATTTTCTTCATAATATTTTCAATCTGAAAGTGAAAGTTGCTCAGTTGTGTCCAACTCTTTGCAGCCCCATGGACTATACAGTCCATGGAATTTTCCAGGCCAGAATACTGGCGTGGGTAGTTCCTCCCTTCTCCAGGGGATCTTCCCAACCCAGGGATCCAACCCAGGTCTCTCCCGCATTGCATTCTGTACCCGCTGAGCCACAAGGAAAGCCCAAGAATACTGGAGTGGCTACCGGGCTTCCCTGATAGCTCAGTTGGTCAGGAATCTGCCTGCAATGAAGGAGACTCGGTTCGATTCCTGGGTCAGGAAGATCCACTGGAGAAGGGATTTTTGATCTGAGGTTGGTTGAATCCAGAGATGCAGAACCTGTGGATGTAGAAGGCCATTTGTATTTACAATGAGGAAGTTTGAATTTAAGAAAGTAGAACCAGAAGCCATTTCATACAAGACTATCAAGAAAACGAAATGTTAGAGGTGGATGTGACACACAAATGAAAAGAAGTAGCTGGTTCTGACCTCGTGTAGTGGGGCTAGTGTGCTGAGACAGGTCACAGACTGTCGGAGTGGAGGAATTGAAGAATGATGGCCTCGCGAGTGACCTGGCCCTATTCATAAATACTGTGTCATAACAGTTCTCCACCTTATGACATGAAACGTTAGGGCAGTGAGAAATCACTAGAAATACGTCTCTTATCTTGAAATCCTTCCACATATTGAAGAATACATTTTACTCAAATGGCCTTCAAAGCTCTTTCACTGGTGATGTGGGGAAAAGAAACAGGAGCTTTGTGAAGACCCCTGGGTACAGAATCTGTTCTGTGCTATGAAAAATGTAAAAATTAAAATATATAGGATAGCGCTGATAGGTGCTATGTTTAAAACAGCCTTTTAATGAACCCATCAAGGCTCCTACTTTCCATGTGTCCTACTAATTAAGTCATGTTTTGGTTCTCCTAAATTACCAGTTGTACATTTGCAACTGGCTTTGTGACTTTTAACCTTTTCAACTAAATATATAGTTGGAAATATGATGCTACCTTGGACAGCAAAGTGCACATAGTAAGTAATTTATTCATAAATTTGGAAGGAATGTCTCAAATCATTAAGCTTCTGTTTCTAAACGTGGGACTTTTTGTGCAACTGCTTATGAAAATGTTTTATGTTAGCACACATTAAAGAACCATTTATTTATATTTACAGTGGATTTAGATTAGCAGGGTATTTCAAAGTTACATGGGACATTTCTCCATTGTGCTCTGCAGGACATCTAACATTCCTGGCTCCCCAAATTATTATGACAACCAGAAGGGACACCAGTATTCCCAAAATGCTCCCCTGTGCTGTGCTGTGCTTAGTTGCTCAGTCATGCCTGACTCTTTGTGACCACATGGACTGAAGTCCGCCAAGCTCCTCTGTCCATGGGAATTCTCCAGGCAAGAATACTGGAGTGGGTAGCCTTTCCCTTCTCCAAAATGCTCCCCTAGGAGTGGTATTACCACTGAGAATCATTGCTTTCATAAATTCAAAAGTAGAAAATGGTCTAATTTGTCTCAATATCCAGATGAAATCACCATAGTGCATTTGGGATATTACCAAAGCAGTGGTCAGTAATGGACAGAGTGAATGTCCTTCCTCAATTTACTTAATAAAATAATAGCGACGTGAAAGATGTTCAAGTTCTCTGCAAATTAAGATCAAAAAGAGAATTCAAAGTATTCAGTATTCACTTTATTCAGGGAATTCACTGCTATTCAGCATTTGAAAGGAAATTTTAATGAACAGTTAAATTACTTTAAGCAAAACAAAGTGTCCTTTTTCCTTTCTGAAGGTGTGTGCAGCCTTGTGGAATTATGGTCTTTATAGAGCTCTTTCCCAACAGTATGAAATTCAGTAATACACTTTTTAACCTTTTAGTTCAGTTCAGTCCAGTCACTCAGTCGTGTCCAACTCTTTGCAACCCCATTAATTGCAGCACGCCAGGCCTCCCTGTCCATCACCAACTCCCAGAGTTCACTCAAACTCATGTCCATCGAGTCAGTGATGCCATCCAGCCATCTCATCCTCTGTCGTCCCCTTCTCCTCCTGCCCTCAATCCCTCCCAGCATCAGAGTCTTTTCCAATGAGTCAACTCTTCACATGAGGTGGCTAAAGTGCTGGAGTTTCAGCTTCAGCATCACTCCTTCCAGTGAACACCCAGGACTGAGACTGGTTGGATCTCCTTGCAGTCCAAGGGACTCTCAAGAGTCTTCTCCAACACCACAGTTCAAAAACATCAATTCTTCAGCGCTCAGCTTTCTTCACAGTCCATCTCTCACATCCATACATGATCACTGGGAAAACCATAGCCTTAACTAGACGGACCTTTGTTGGCAAAGTAATGTCTCTGCTTTTGAATATGCTGTCTAGGTTGGTCATAACTTTTCTTCCAAGGAGTAAGCATCTTTTAATTTCATGGCTGCAATCACCATCTCCAGTGATTTTGGAGCCCCAAAAAATAAAGTCTGACACTGTTTCCACTGTTTCCCCATCTATTTCCCATGAAGTGATGGGACCGGATGCTGTGATCTTAATTTTCTGAATGTTGAGTTTTAAGCCAACTTTTTCACTCTCCTCTTTCACTTTCATCAAGAGGCTTTTTAGTTCCTCTTCACTTTCTGCCATAAGGGTGGTGTCATCTGCATATCTGAGGTTATTGATATTTCTCCCGGCAATCTTGACTCCAGTTTGTGTTTCCTCCAGCCCAGCGTTTCTCATGATGTACTCTGCATGTAAGTTAAATAAGCAGGGTGACAATATGCAGCCTTGACGAACTCCTTTTCCTATTTAAGTCCATCACAATTACCCCATCAGCCATTCAGTCACAGGGATGGACCTTTTCCACTTCGATCTGGAAAGCATTAGCTATGGGGAACCCAGAAATCAAGCAGGAGATCTCGAAGTGGGGCTGGTGGTTGAATCTTTGCTTGATCCGGTCCACCCCCATACTCTCAGGATCCTCTCAGCCCATCTGCCCTGTCACTACTGAGCCCAACCAGGATAGGGGGCATGTTCAGTTCAGTTCAGTTGCTCAGTCATGTCCAACTCTTTGCGACCCCATGGATCGCAGCACGGCAGGCCTCCCTGTCCATCACCAACTCCCGGAGTTCACTCAGACTCAATGTCCATCGAGTCAGCGATGCCACCCAGCCATCTCATCCTCTGTCGTCCCCTTCTCCTCCTGCCCCCAATCCCTCCCAGCATCAGAGTCTTTTCCAATGAGTCAACTCTTCGCATGAGGTGGCCAAAGTACTGGAGTTTCAGCTTTAGCATCATTCCTTCCAAAGAAATCCCAGGGCTGATCTCCTTCAGAATGGACTGGTTGGATCTCCTTGCAGTCCAAGGGACTCTCAAGAGTCTTCTCCAATAGCACAGTTCAAAAGCATCAATTCTTCTGTGCTCAGCTTTCTTTATAGGCCAACTCTCACATCCATACATGACCACTGGAAAAACCATAGCCTTGACTAGACGGACCTTTGTTGACAAAGTAATGTCTCTGCTTTTTAATATGCTGTCTAGGTTGGTCATAACTTTCCTTCCAAGAAGCAAGCGTCTTTTAATTTCATGGCTACAATCACCATCTGCAGTGATTTTGGAGCCCCCAAAAATTAAGTCTGACACTGTTTCCACTGTTTTTTCATCTATTTGCCATGAAGTGACGGGACTGGATGCCATGATCTTAGTTTTCTGAATGTTGAGCTTTAAGTCAACTTTTTCACTCTCTTCTTTCACTTTCATCAAGAGGCTCTTTAGTTCTTCTTCACTTTCTGCCATAAGGGTGGTGTCATCTGCATATCTGAGATTATTGATATTTCTCCCAGCAATCTTGATTCCAGCTTGTGCTTCATCTAGCCCAGGGTTTCTCATGATGTACTCTGCATATGAATTAAATAAGCAGGGTGACAATATACAGCCTATTTGGAACCAGTCTGTTGTTCTATGTCCAGTTCTAACTGTTGCTTCCTGACCTGCATACAGACTTCTCAAGAGGCAGGTCAGGTGGTCTGGTATTCCCATCTCTTTCAGAATTTGCCACAGTTTATTATGATCCACACAGTCAAAGGCTTTGGCTAGTCAATAAAGCAGAAATTGATGTTTTTCTGGAACTCTTTCTTTTTCGATGATCCATCGGATGTTGGCAATTTGATCTCTGATTCCTCTGCCTTTTCTAAAACCAGCTTGAACATCTGGAAGTTCACGGTTCATGTGTTGCTGAGGCCTGGCTTGGAGAATTTTGAGCATTACTTTACTAGCATGTCAGATGAGTGCAATTGTGCGGTAGTTTGAGCATTCTTTGGCATTGCCTTGCTTTGGGATTGCAATGAAAACTGACATTTTCCAGGCCTGTGGCCTCTGCTGAGTTTTCCAAAATTGCTGGCATATTGAGTGCAGCACTTTCACAGCATCATCTTTTAGGCTTTGAAATAGTTCAACTGGAATTTTATCATCTACACTAGCTATGTTCGTAGGGAGAGCAAAACATGAACCGAATCCCTATGAAGCAGGGCAACTCGTCTGGCTTTGAGGAGACGGGAGACTCTTCCAGCTTTGGGGGGGGAAACACACGTGGGTTATAGCAGTGTCACGGTCGTGTCTGGACTGGATGAGAAGAGGACATAAAGTCTTAGAATTCTCATTTCGTGTGTAGCTCTCACTTTCCTTCTCTGTGAAGGCAGCTTCTATAATCATGTAAGCCACTCTGAGCCCTCACTGGCCTGTGCTGCCCAGGAGAGCTGCTCCCAGGTGCTCCACGAGGTCCCCTTTGCAGGAAGCAAGGCTGGGGGCCTGGAGGGTGAAGTGTCAGGGCCCTTGCCCCGGGGAGAGGGGAGGTTCAGGTGATCTGTGGGCCTGACTGGATGCTGGGTCTAAGGTGACCCCAAAGGAAGCCGTGGAGAGGACGGGCTGTGTGTCTCAGGCACCTTCCCCAGCAGCACCGAGAGAGAGGTTGTTGGGTACGTGTGGTTTCAGTGCCCTAAGATTGGGATTTGATTGCTTTGGGGACCACCAATAGCAAAGTTCAGCCTCCAGAGTAAATCATTCAGCAGCACCTCCAGCAGGGCCTTTTGAAATTGATCCTCTGTCAGTAGGCTTCGGTGTCTGAAAATGACCAAAGTTTCCAGCCTGTAGATACTCTGGATGGGTTCTTAGCAACAAAATGAAGGCTTTAGAGACCTTTCCTGATTTTGCTCTTTGTTGACTGTGCATACCTTCCGTGGCTAATATAAAAGTTGTTGTTGTTGTTGATATTTATTGATTGACTTGGCTGTGCTGGGTTTTAGTGCGGCATGTGGGGTCTTTCATTTTTGTTGCAGCATGTGGGGTCTTTAGTTGTGGCATGTAGGATCTAGTTCCCTGACCAGGGATTGAACCCAAGCCCCCTGCACTGGGAGTGAGGAGTCTCAACCACTGGACCACCAGGGAAGTCCTGATATACAGGCTTTTACATCATTGTCTTTACCATTTTGTTTTTCTTTATTAACGTACAACATCAAATTATAATTAAAATTTACTATCCTTAACTACCTTGAACTCCGCCTTGAAAATAGGAAAGTTGTTTTTATTTAAACTCTTCTCAGATTGCTTTGTGTATTGCCTTCCTAGCTTTTTATAATCATAGTTTTCTGCATTTTAATTTCAGTTCCACTGTAATTTCACACCTTGATGCAGTACAGAATTTCAGGTAAGCTTTTAACATTGTGCCTATATCTGAATAAAAGAGAGTAACTATATTATTGCTGGTTATTTCTAAGCTTCCTGAAAAAAGTTGTGTCTTGAATAAAAAGAACAACATACGCACTCTTAAAAGAGTAAGCGGAAAACATCTGTTTACTAAAATAGCAGATCGTATTTAGAATACCTTATTGGGAAAATGAATGATTGCTAAGACGTAGGCAGGTTTCTCCTGCTCTCTTGATAGTGGAGCATTCCTGTGAAAACTTTCCTAACCCTCACCGTGAAGAAGCAGTTACCTTAGGACACAGTTTGCTATCGGAGGCAAAAGATGAGTCGAGGTAAAGCACTGACGCTCACAGCTCAGAGCTGTGGTGGCTGACGCTGCGAGGCTAAGAGTCATACCTGGGGAGGAACCCCCTCCATTCAGGGTGGCGCTGGCTGCCTAACATTCACTGCAGGACAGACGCAGAACACTATTTTTACCTTTTGCCTTTTTCCCTAAAGGCCAAAATCCCCTTCAGATTTCTTTCATTAGCAAAAACAGGTACTAATATAGATCTTTCATCCAAGCAAAGCAGCGAAAAGCAAACTTTCAAAAAGCAAAGGATTCTGGTATTAGATTTGGTTTAATTTTATATACGACCTTTTATATATGACTGTTACAAAGGAAATCTCACAAATCAAAGTATTTTATTCACTAAAATATTTTAAATTAACTGACTAGAAATTTGAAAAAAAAATATGTTGGGTCCTTTCCTTACTATAAATGTCAAATTTAATTCTAAATAAATTGAACTCAAAAATTTTTAAAGTTATCTAAAAGTATATAAATATCAAGAAAAATAAAAATAATCAATTCTCAAGTCTCTAAGACAGAGATAACTTTCCAGTCTTATAAATAATAAATAAAACCACATTCACAAAAAAATAAGACTGAATGAGTGGATGGTACCAGCAGACTGAGAAAAATATTTTTGGGAGTGTTACATAAAGAACTAATTAAGACCTGATCTAAATTTTTCCTTCAAAATGTTACCATGTGGATACCCAGTGTAGGCCAGGGTATGGCACATTTATGAATTGATGGTGGTGTTTAATATTGTTGAATCTTCACAATAAGCTGATATATTAGGAGACTTTGTCCCTATTTTCCAGATAAGGAAGCTGAAGCTCAGAGAAGTTAAGGAACCTGCCTGTGAACATACAGCGAGTAACTGGCAGTGTTTAAACCCTTGCCTCCCTCACTGCCAGGCCATGCTTTTTTGCCATGCTTCATTACTTTTCAAAATGATACCATAGTTTTGGAAAGTAACTTGACAATCTATAAAAAACTGTCCTAAAAATGTTCATCACCTTTAGCCTAATAATTCTATTTTTTAAGCTTATCTGCTGAGGAAATAATTCAGCATTTGGTAAAGGCCACATCCCCCCAAATATTGATCATAGTGTTTTATAATATTGAAAGTTCATCAGCAAGTTAAGTTGTCAATAAAAAAGAAGTTAGTTATGAAACATGTACCCAAATATTGCAGCCATTAAAATATGGAAGTTATGGAAAGCATTCATGATTTTTTCATCTTTCATTTATTATGTAAAATTGCATATGTCTTATAGCTACAGGTAGGTATTTCATTATATATTTTAAAAAGTAATATATGTAATACTTATGATCTAATGGTGAGTGGTAATTTTTTTCTATTTCTATAATTAAAAAATTAAATATCTGTGTATGTTTAGATGTTGGGAAGGAGAATTAAAGTGACAATAGAAGTAGAATACGTATGCACAGAAGTCCCTAGATGACAAGAACAGCTCAGTGAATTTTCACAGGCGAACACAGCCATTTAACTGCCACCCAGACCAAGAAGTGGAACAGTACTGCAGCCCAGAAGCTCCCCATTACGCCTCCCCCTGGGTCCCTGCACCCGTCCTAGATGTAGATTTTAAATGGCATTGAAATACACCAGAATGTTGACACATCCCATGTTGAGCTGGCTAGGACGACCAGTGGTCTTTGTTGTCTGTTTCTCTCTGTTTGGTAATCCCTCTCTTCCATGGTAATGAACTCTACTCTCTCTTACTGTAACCTCCATTTGTCCACCTGTTGAGTTGTCTCTTGCATTTATTCATATCAGATCCCTCCTTTAGGGACTGACCTTCACTATTTGCATTTAGGAGTAGAGCTACTGCCTTCACTATCCCTTCTGCAGTAGAATAAGAAACACAGGTGTAGAGTGGAGGTAATTCTCTCACCCGCTGGTGGCAGATCTCTGGCTGCAGGGCAGCCCAGGGCACAACATGACAGTCTGTGCAGTAGGACCCTTCCTTTTTTCTCTTTCTCTCTTTTGAATTGAAGGGTAATTGCTTTACAGAATTTTGTTGTTTTCTGTCAAACCTCAGCATGAATCACATATCCTCTCCCTTTTGAACCTCCCTCCTTTTTAAGCAAAGGCCAGAGCAGGCGGTGCTGTTATTCCCTCTCCCTCTCCCACTGCCCACGTCTCACATTCCCCTGCTCCATCCAGAGCAGACTGGCCCGTGCCCGTCCCAGGCTCGGGCCACGCTGCCGGCTTTGGCCGCAGCGCAGTCGACTTCTACACCCTGCCCACTTCTCCCTCTGGATTCTACGATGCCTGGTTCCAAGATGACCTGAAGCCTTGGTGACATCTCATAAAGACGCTGTTCCTCAGTGTTACCCCTTCTGAGAAAAAGGAAAGGCCAATTCCTCAGCCAAGGAAAGGAGCTCACGCAGGGAAGACTCCTCCCTGCAGACTCACCCCTCCTCTGGGCCAGCCAGAGGGCTTAAGGGGCTGCACGTGGATCTGTTTCAGTACCTAAAATAGTTATGTTTAGTGCTTGTGATTCATAGTATGTTTTGCCATTCATTTAAGTGACAGCTGGCAAAATAAATGAGTGAGGTGTGGTGAATCTTGCCACAGAGGTCTTTTTTGGTTCCTGGTTCTTAGGCATGAAGTAAGGGTCCCCAAGACCATGCACCCCCAGTGATCATTCTCTTGGGGGACTCAGAACTCATCATATGGTTGTACCCATGACCATGGTTTATTATAGCAAAAAGGACAGAAAGCACAATCATCAGGGGGCAAAGGTGCATAAGACAAAGGCCAGAGGAAACCAGATGCCTGTGTTCAAGAGTGCTCCCAGTGGGGTCGTGCAGGATGTGCTGAATCCCCCAGCAATGAGCTGTGACAGGGAAGCACATCACATGGGCACCCTCTGCCTGGCATGTTCCAAAATCCAAGATTTCTGGAAAAACGGCAAGTGCTCAGCATACACTCTTGTTTGTACAAACAGTCCAGGCACAGTGAGCCCCTCTCCTCAGGGACGGGTGGGAATGCCCCAGAGCCAAGCTCCCAATGCCGACCTAGGGCACCCTGCCCATGGGCCTCTCTACGACACGGCCTCAGGCCCTTTCTGCACAGGCCCTTGGGCCAATAGAGACTTAGCCATACTCCAGCCCATCTTCTATTTACACATGAGGAAACAGACCTGAAAGATGGCGTGACCTGCCCAAGGGTCCCAGAGCTCTTCAGGGGGAGCCAACCTGGCCATTACGCCAAGGCTGGGGCTTTGGGGACTGTGTTTCACAGAAGGCATTATGGCCAGATTGGTCAATTTCATTATTTTTAATATCCTTAAGTTACTGCTAACAGTAAAACTCGTTTCAAGCACTCTGATTACAGAATTGAACTTTCTGTGCCACGGCTCTGTCTACACTCAGAATCCATCTGTTTTGTATATAATTATATTCCTATAAGTGACCCAGCAGCCCGCTCCGTGCATTTTAGAGTACAGCAGGGAACAGTTTACATGAGCAGAGCAATCACAGCCGTGTAAGCTGATGGAAGGATGAGAAGGAAATTCAACAAGCATTAACAGTGATTGCCTCTGGATAGTGCAATGATGGTGAATCTTTTCTTTGTTTCTACTTTTGCCCTAACCTTTCTATGCTGAGTATGTAGTATTTTTAAGTGGGAAAAAAAATTCTATTTAAAGAATAAACTTTAGAAGAGGCAGTAGCCCATGCTCATCTTCAGTCCTCGGGCGCCAGCTGTGGCCCTACAGCACCTCCACAACACTGCGTGGAGCCGCAGAACAGTCCTAGCGGACTCGGTCGTCAGAAGGAAGAGAAATGGGTTCCACCCTTAGAAGGGCAGTTTGGACATTTCCACTGGAATTCTAAGTGCGGTATTCTACATGACTCAGCAGGTCCATGCTCAGGAGTATATCCCACGGGATATATGCAAAGATGCACTTGGGAATACCTGCTGCAACCTTGTTCCTAGAAGCCCAAAGATGGGCGAAGTCAAGCACCCTCAGCCAGCGTCTGGTTGTGACAGCACAGCCAAGGGTTAGAATAGTGCAAAAGGGCACCGCATAGGAAAGACACTTATTTTCCATTGCTTATGGTATGTTTGAGTTTCTTACAGAATGTTACTCTTAAAAGTATACATTTTATATATATTTTTAAAAAATGTTAAAGTTGTCTTAAATGACTTTGGCAAGACAGAACTAACCCAGCAGGGTGGGAAGGAGGGGGCAGGCAGATTGTATCAAAGTATCAGAGGATATGAAATATCTTGGGTATGGCGGTGTGGTGTGGTTCCCAGGGAGATGGCCTTGCTCTTAGGAGACAGGTCCTGAGCAGTTCAGGACTGAAGTGGCCTGGTGTCTGCAGCTTACTTTCAGAATGTTCAGCAAAGTGTGCCTGTGTGAGTGTGCACGCACGTGTGTACCACTGTGCACACGTGTGGAGTGTGTATTGACAAAGGGGGGAAGCAAGTAGCACAATGCTGACAACAGTTTGATGCAGAAGGGTGTGCAAATGTGTGTTTTGCTAGTCTCTTAACCTTTTTGTAAGGTGGAGACTTTTCAAAATAGAAAGTTGGGAAAACAGACAAGATTTTAAAAATCAAGGAGCCAAAGACTTCTGAAAAACAGAGCACTTAATATAGAAATCTTACAAGAGTGACTCTACCTTGCCACATCTTTCTAAACAGAAACGGGTCACTTGGCAGCTGCAGGTGATGGAAGGTTCGAGCTGCACAGAACTCTGTGCAGGATGCTGGTTAGGCAGGGCTGGCTCGGACCTGGAAGTGCTGGGCAGTAACTTTACTTAAAGATACGTTTCAGGAGGCACACCCTTTGTCCTCTCTTTCCCCTCCAGCTCCACCAGGAAGCTGTGCAACGCCTCGCTGCCTCACGACGGGAGGAGCCCAGCCAGCCTGATCGGCCAGGAGGTGATTCTCGTCTTCTTCCTCCTGCTCCTGTTGGTCTGGTTCCTGAACCGAGAGTTCGAAGTCAGCTACCGCCTGCACTACCACGGGGACGTGGAGGCGGACCTGCACCGCACCAAGATCCAGAGCATGAGGGACCAGGCCGACTGGCTGCTGCGGAACATCATCCCCTACCACGTGGCCGAGCAGCTCAAGGTGTCCCAGACCTACTCCAAGAACCACGACAGCGGAGGCGTCATCTTCGCCAGCATCGTCAACTTCAGCGAGTTCTACGAGGAGAACTACGAGGGCGGCAAGGAGTGCTACAGGGTCCTCAACGAGCTGATCGGGGACTTTGACGAGCTCCTGAGCAAGCCGGACTACAGCAGCATCGAGAAGATCAAGACCATCGGGGCCACGTACATGGCCGCGTCCGGGCTGAACGCCACGCAGTGCCGCGACGGCAGCCACCCGCAGGAGCACCTGCAGATCCTCTTCGAGTTCGCCAAGGAGATGATGCGTGTGGTGGACGACTTCAACAACAACATGCTGTGGTTCAACTTCAAGCTCAGGGTGGGCTTCAACCACGGGCCCCTGACGGCGGGCGTCATCGGCACCACCAAGCTGCTGTACGACATCTGGGGGGACACGGTCAACATCGCCAGCAGGATGGACACCACGGGGGTGGAGTGCCGCATCCAGGTCAGCGAGGAGAGCTACCGCGTCCTGAGCAAGATGGGCTACGAGTTCGACTACCGAGGGACGGTGAACGTCAAGGGCAAAGGCCAAATGAAGACCTACCTGTACCCCAAGTGCACAGACAGTGGGTTGGTGCCACAGCACCAGCTGTCCATCTCACCCGACATCCGGGTCCAGGTGGATGGCAGCATCGGACGCTCCCCCACAGACGAGATAGCCAGCCTGGTGCCTTCCGTTCAGAACCCGGACCAGGTGTCCCCGGGTTCCGAGAACAACGCCCAGACCAGGGACGCTCACCCGTCTGCTAAGAGACCCTGGAAGGAGCCAGTCAGAGCCGAGGAAAGGTGTCGGTTCGGCAAAGCCATAGAGAAAAGCGACTGTGAAGAAGTGGGGATGGAGGAAGCCAACGAACTCACGAAGCTCAACGTCTCAGAGAGGGCGTGACGCGGCCCAGCCCGCCCGCGGTGCTCTGTCCGTCCAGGCGCCACCGTCCCCGTCCCCGGATGGTGTGTCGTGTGGTCACTGCAGCCCTAACCTCTGTGTGGATCACAGTCATTCAGGGTTCACTTTCATCCACCTCCTTCCCCTTCCCCCACTCGGTGTGACCGTCAGAAGCTTGGAGAACAAGTGCCTTCAGGGGCTGGCGCGCCTGGAGTCCAGGGAGGCGCAGCCAGCGTGTGGCGCTGGATGCTGGTGGACGTTAAAGCAGAAGCTGTGGTTAAAATAAGATTTTTATTGCTTTTTCTCACGAGACACTTTTTTTTTTTTTTTGCTAATATAATGTTTTTGAGGTTTTTTTTTTTTTCATGTATACATACTAGTGTTTTTTTCCAGTGACCTGACCTTTCTATGTAAACACATACACGCACACACACTTGTATTCATGAATATGAGATCAAGTGCCAGTAACTCACTGGGCTGGGTGCTGGGGGTGCAGGCTGAGGACCGCAAGGAGCCGGCAACCCCCTACCCGCACCCTCCAGGGCGATCGGGCCCTTGGGGGCTGTGGTTGCACCCACTGGCCCCCCACACCCAGCAGCTTTAGGGCTTCCTCCTCATGCAGGCCAAGATTCCAAACGCCAACCGGTCTCACAGCTTGTGAACCCAGGCCTCAGGTATCTAAAAGCCCTTTTCCATTCTGCCCCTGCCCTGAGGGGTCTTCCAGCTGGAGTGGAGGGGCTCGTCTTTGAAGGTGACTCGTCCCAGAGGGAAACGCAAAATAAACATCCGAGGGTTGCATTTATTTATTTATTTATTTATCAGGAACTGTGTGTGTCTCGGGGAGGGTTGCTGGGCTGTTCTCTCTAGCAAAAGGAACTAGGCTTGGAGTGAGGGGTAGGTCACAGCGGAAGGATGAAGATGGGGCCATCAGAGCTCCAGCCACACTGGGCCGTGCTGGAGCATCAGAGCTCCAGCCACACATGCCCAGTGGGCATTGCCCGTGCTCTGGGTCAGGGCACCCTCGGCCACCACTTTGAATGCAAAAGCTCTGCTCCTCCCCCTTGCCCATGGCAGGAACTGGGTCAGAACGGCTCGGTGTGAAGCAGGTCTGGGCTGAGTACCAGGGCTGGCAGGCAATGCTTGGCCTCCACTTCCGGGAAGTTTCTCCAGCTTTTCCGTTCTCAGCCTGTGCAGCACTTGTCTGTGGCGGATCGGGCCTGGTGAGTGGATCCCAGTCCTCTTTAGGTGGAGCTCTTACACTGTCAGTAGGGGCAGAATCGTCTGGATGTAAATGAGGCGTCGGAACCTGGGGAAGTACAGAAAACCCAAGGAACTGGCTTCTGTGCCCTTTGTTACTAATCCCGTAATCCCCCTTGTAACTGTTTTGCCACACTGAGTCTGAAGTTTATGTAGACTTGAACTCAGGCCAGAGTTGTCCTGTCACAGTCCCATGACACCTCCCTCTTAAGGTGGCTGCAGCGCATGCAGTAGCGGAGGGCTAGGTCCTTCCTTCTCTGTGTGAGGCCCTCACCGACGTGCCCTGTGCGTTTTCTCATCCCCAGCAAATCTCTGTGTAGCTTTTGCATCTGCACCAAGTCCCTTTATCACTCCTCTTTGCCAAACTTGCACAGAATCTGCCCTCCCTGGCACCATCAAGTATTGACTTGGATCAGCCAGCTCCCCAGTGACGTGCCTGGGATGGCCCCCAGCAGCGCAGTCATAAGCCAGGATCTCCACGTCCAGGGGGATTTGCCTTCAGGTTTTACTGTCAGACTGTTGGTCTTCCAATGCCGGAGAAAGGATGACTGTGACAATACCTCTTGCTTCTAAAGAATGTATTCTTATAAAATATCGCAGAATTTTTATTTTTTCTTAAAAACACTACCTGATGCTCTGCCTGTCCATCGGGGTTGTGGGCACGTCAGGGGTTCCTTCCATCAGTATTAAGGTGTGTGTCATGTAAGGCCCTCACCCCCTGCCCCCCCACCCCTGGGCTCCAGGCTCTGCAGCTACCGTGGTGGCCAGGGGCTGCTGGGCCGTTGCTGAATTCTCTGCTGTTCTGCTCTACAAAGCTCATTTCTGTACATACTTCCTCCCTTGCAAACTCTTTTTTTTCCTTCCCCTCCTGCAAAGGTTGTTTGTGATTCCTAGGAAGCCAAGGGGCTGCAGATACAGGGATAGCGTGGTGACCCCCACTGGTCCAGTTCAGCATTGTGCAAATGGGATCCTTCAAAGGACAGTTTAAATTGTCTTTAAAAAACACCCCGAGCCTTCCTAAGCAACCAGTGCAGGTGTTCCCTCTGGGTGTTCCACTGGTGACTCGGGTCCCTCCCAGCCGCTGCTCAGAAGCGTACCTCAGCACAGAACCACAGAGTGTCCGCAGGGGCCGCACTGGGCCTCCAACACAGCCTGTTGCTGAAGTCAGACGGGCTTCTGAGCAGCAGGCTCAGGCGCTCCCGATTGGATTCAGTGGAGGCGTCCTTCAGAGTGGCATACCTCCTGTGAACTTAGGGCAGGAAGCAATACTTCAGAATTGAATGTGTGTAAATATAGTTGCTTTGAGTTGCAATTGCTGTTTTCTTCTTGGCCTCAGGTCTGATCAAATTCTCCATGTACAAATCCATATAAACAAGCACACAGAATTGTATCCAATGCAGACAAACATAGAGCATCAGTTATGAAACCCTCACAGAGCCTGGAGGCTCCCCACGGCTCCGTGACCCTGACCGTGCTATGGAGACGCCCGCACATTTGCACTTGACACTGAGAGCCAAAGGGCCACGTGCTTCCCGTTACGTGGGCTGTCGTGATTTGTAGTTTCCAAAGGTCTGTCCGCGTTTGCATTTCTAGGTTTTCGAGGTAAGCACTTTTTGGTGGTGGTTTCGGAAAATCACGTCATGCCTAGAATCTGAAATTAAATTCTTGAGAACCAACTGTTTGAGTTCTCCATCTTTCCTTTGCTCTACCCTTTTTAAATTGTTAGTCCTGATAATTTCAAAATGCACCCCACCCCCCACCGCCCCAAAACAATGAACATTAAACTACTCTAAAATCTCAACATTTGCTGCCTGGTACTTCCTCACTGACAAGACTGGGGCCACTTCCGAGATTAAAGCAGCCTCCTTGCCAGCCGTCTGTGGCTGAAGTAGGGCTTGCGGGTCTTTTACACTGTGACTTTGAAAACAAGGCAACTAAAAACCCTACTGTGTGTGTGTGTGTGTTAAATGACTGTATTTGCTATAGTAAACTTTTTTTGAGAAGTATCTATCTCTACATGGGACTTAGAAGCAGGTTACAGCACAAATTTTGCTTGTGACCATATCCTGATTTTATTAGGCCTCCTAAAGAGTTTCTCCCACAATATCTCAAGCAATTGACTGAGAAAATAAAGTCAGTTTTTTAAAAGGACATGCCCACATAGCCTCTCCCTTGCAGAGTTCTGGGAGGCCTGTGTCACGGGGAAGGTCACAAACCCAGTTCAGAATCTGTTTAATTCAGAGTGTCTTTGCCAGAAAATACACATGCCATTTCACACGTCACAGGGGCTCACAGTACCTCCATGCCTGGAGCCAAATGCTGGCTCTGCTGGGGGTTAGCACCTTCCCTGTGGTTTTTCCTGGCAGTATTTAGGTGCAACTGCAAAGCAAGGACCCTCTTGTCGACTCAGGGAAGGGGGGTGCAGACATGGCCCAGGCCTTGCTCCTCGGTTCAGAGGCACCCAGCGTCTAGGTGATCCTGGAACCTGTGAGGACAGCGCTCATTGACAAGGGTGCTCTTTCTCTGAGTCTGTACTGCAGGCATCTTCAGGAACTTTCCAGGAGGTGAGGGAACAGCAGTCTTTGTTGCGTTTCTCTCTTAGAAAGGACACCCCAAGGACCTTCCGAGGTTTCTCTAACAGTCTCGAAAGGCAACCTCTAATTCTCACAGCAAGCTCCAGGTCTTACCATTTGTGGTTTCGCTTTCACTTTCCTTTTCATCTATTCTATCCCTTAAAAAAAAAAAAATAGCTTGCATTTTAGAGACAGTTCTGAAATAAGTGCGAAGAATTGACCTTACCGAAGTTGAGGGCTGACCTTTTCTCTGGTCTCTTGGGAAGTGATCTGTGAGCTCTCGGGATGTCCTGCCTGATACGTGTCTCTGGGTAACTGGGGGCCTTGGGTCACACCGGCTCGTCTGGTGGTGTGGTTTACTGTGGTGGTCATGTGGACCTTATGCTGGGGCTGGAGACAAGTTCTCTCTTTCAGCTGAAATCTCTCCACATGGCGGCTTTTCTCTGTCATGGTGGCCACTGGGTTGGATCCCAAGTGCCAGGGAGAGGAAGCGGACTGGGGCAGCAGATAGTGAGAGGAAGTGATTAAGAAAAAGTACACACTTGCACACCACATAGGCGTAAACTCAGAATCTCCCCAAGTGTCTATTTTTATACTCTTCCTTTGTAAAAATTGTTTTTTAAATAACATAACTCCAAAGAGTTATTAACTTTACATCAGCGTAACCCAAGCATGGGGAATTCTCACGTCCTTGCTGGGCCTGAAAGTCGGAAGGAAGAAGGAATTATGCAGTCAGACATTGAGCAATCTGAGCATTTCCTGAAATCTCAGTCATCAACAGCAGCAATTCCTAACCTTTTGGGGGGGCTTACAGAGCCTTTGATAATTTGATGAAAGCTGTGACTCCTTTCTCCAGAAAAAAAAAAAATGCACATAAAAATAAACTCGCTTCATGTTCCTCGATCTAAACCAAAATACCCGTGATCTACAATAACAGGCTGGATGGTGATTTTTAATTACAAGCATCTGCGGGTGAAGTTTCCACGCATTTCTGGACTCTCCATTGGAAATGTGAATAAACAGATGAATGCTGCTTGTTGATACATGCATTTCCAGTCCAACTATATTTTAGACTTTAATGTCTGAGTTAGACCTGAGTACATCTGAAGAGCCACTCAAAGAACTTTTCAGTATAAAGACGAAGCTCGTCAGTCTTTCCAGCAGATAAGTAACATTCAGACAGTATGCACTGAGTACCTGCGACATGCCAAAGCTCACTCAGGTGGTGGTTGCCACTTGAGGCCATTTGAGGAGCCCCTGGGATCAGTCACTGCTTTTCCTGATGGCTCTCCCATTAGGAACCCCACAGGAAACGGAAAAGAATTCTGAGACACCCCTGTCCTTGTTGACACTTTTAAATGGTGTTGTCTGTTACTGATGATTTTTGTTTCACGGTCTCACAGTCTTCAGTCTCTCCATGAAGAAAGGGCAACAGATGAGGTACCACTCAGAGAAAACAGCTGCCCCAATACTGTGTTGGCCCCTCCGTGAGGGAGGAGGCGCTCCACATTGGTCATATATTTTATTTTTAAAACAGGCCTCTCTGGATGTCGCCTGGGGTCTCGGAGCTGGGCAGGACGAGGCACTGGCCTGGATGGACTAGGCTGGGGGCAGCCCTTCAGGAGTCACACCCTCAGTGAAGCATGCCCCCGCCGCCTCCCGGGGAATTGCTGGGGGTCAGAGGACCACAGCCTCTGCCCATCCCACCTCCTTCTGAGGGGCCTCCAGCAGGCTGCAGCGTTCTCAGAGCTGCTCCTCCTCCGTCTTCCTCTGACCTCCTCCATCTTCTCAGCAAGCAAAATTCTTGCCCTGTAGGTTGACAGGGCAAGAGGAGTGATCGCAGAAAGCAGGAACCGTTTGGACTTGTCCATGTGATTCCGGGAAGGAAGCCGAAGGGGAGTGACGTGGCTGAGCACGCTCCGCTGGGAGTCCCCTGGGCACAGACACCCCGGCGCCCAAGGCTTCCATCTCCAGCCTTCCCTGCTTCACAGCCTCCAGTCCCCAGCTCCGGTCTCGGTCTCGTGGAGGCTACTCCTCTCCAGGGACACTTGTGCCTCCCTCCCTTCTACCCGCAGCCCCTACCCCCTGCCCACCATCACCTTTGACCTCCCAAGTAGGTTTCAGTGCTATGCCGCCTCACTCCCAAACTTCAGGAGCACAGACAAACCGATGGCAACACTTCGAGCAGATGCTTTATTGATTTAAAGAAAGTAACTCTTCAGCCACAAAATTAAGTTCTCACATATGCAACTGTGCCTCTACACATAAAGCAGCCTCTCACTCTATGACAGTTTTCTGCCAAGGAACTCAAAGCACCTGGAACCCCTTCTGTCCTCACCATACCTCACTGAAGGTGGGGGAGTTTTCTTCTGTCCAACAGGTTTGAAAGCTCAGGTTCACAGTCTCTGAGCGGCTGGCCATCCTCAGCCAGTCCTTGCCAGTGACTCCCAGCTTCACAGCCAGAGACAGATCACCCTGTCAACCCAGGCCATCTCATGGCTTAACAGCCCCTTCCTTCACAAGAAAAGAACAAAGAATCCAGGTGGTGGGGTGAAACACTGTGCATTTAAATGGTAAGATTAGTCAGTAGGTCAGCAAGTGACTAGCAAGGTAAATCCGTTTCCCCCTCTCTCCCCCTCCCCTTCTTTTTGTAAGACTGGCTATTGAATTATGTGTAGAATGTTTCAGGTATTACTGTCTAGTGTCTGCTTAGAATGGAGAAGTTTTCAACTTACTCAAGTGTCTGTATGGACTTGTGTCCATCTGCTAACCAAGACCATCAGGGAATGGAGGCAGAGTTTGCAACACGTGGGTGCCTTCAGAAAGGTCCGTGTGAAACACAGATTATATTGGTGTCATGCGTGTCCTGCTAACGTAACAGAACTAGATCACGTCCCTTTAACACAAAATCTGGGTTTTTTCCTCCCAAACTGTTGATTACACAATAAATTTATTATTATATGTAATGTTATGTTGTTTTTGAAATGCCTTTATATATCTGTATGTACATCTCCAGCAGTATTTCAGGGAAATATTAGAGGGAAAAGAAAAAAACATTATTTAGCCATTTAACTTGAAATATTATAAAATAATTCACAATTTCCATGCCAAAACCAACTTTGTTGACTCTTTACAGAGGAAACAGATAGTTTGCCTTTTGGAAGCAAATCTCGGCAAAATGGTGAGTTGGTGGAACTTGTCTTTGGTAATTTTGATTTGCCAGAATGATATCTCTTCTTCCTCAAGAGTAAAGACTTCTGGTGGCATCGCAGATACACTTCGAGTGTTCACTTAGCACAGAAGAGCATGGCTGAATGTTGTCGTTGGTCTCCTGTTTGTATTATTAATTGCATGCGAGTTGCGCTTTCCCAAAATTTCAGTCCAGGACTTCCAGAGACTCCTAAAGACCCTAATCTACCATAATACCTAGAGAGCTTTAGGATTCCATTGGTTGTTTATTTTTTAATACTGAAGAATGTGACTTACGCGAGCTTTCGGAAATTGATTCAACTAAAACCTAAATCTAAGAAGATAAGGTAAAATTACTTGGAAGAAAAAAGAGATTTGAAGCACTTATCCAGATACTTTAGGATAAAAGCATCCTTTTGCAAAAAATATTTCAAATGAGACAAAATGAATTTATTGCATGAATCACATGGACAGTGATCTACATCCTTCAAGTGACTTTTCTTATGTAGCCAATACGGTGTGCCACTTCAGTCCCTTCAGCAGCTCATTTCCAAATTTCCTTATCTCTTGCCGCTGTCCTTTATGTTGGCAGAATTACAATAGACTCAGACCCGTGTGCTTTGAGAGAAAATCTGGCGTGTTCTTGTGAAGTCGCCATTCAGTAGTTACCGAGACTCCGAAAAAGTTTGTCTGTGTTCCTCCTGACCGGTGGTTTCTGTCACCATCGCAAACATAAGACCTCCTGCATCTGTTCCCATAGCAACAGCCTCATGGGTGACCTCTGGCAGGAGCTCTGTAGCGCCAGCGTGAGCATCCCACGTGCCTGAGACAGTCTGGCCACCAGGAGGAGACTGGCTTTCCTCTCTCATCCTTCTGCAGTACAAGAAGGAAGCCCCATGCTCTGGCCCAGCTTGAGATGCTGCAAACCCCTCAGCACAAGCTGCTGCCAGGTCTGGGGCAGGCCTGTGGCACCCAGCACCCTTCAGAAGACCATCTGCCAGTCCTTTCCAGTTTTAGCCTCAAGAAGCTGCCCGAGCAGCAAGCTGGGGCCTGATCCAGGCTCACAAAGAGATTCTTCATCCCTCCAGTCCTGGGCTGGCCCAGGCAGCAGCAAGCCAGACTCTCAGGCCCTCGTGGAAGCCAAATAGACTCCCACCAATGCCACACACGGTCCTGGAGTCCCCAGAGCTGTTCTTGGATCTGGAGGTGGTCAGGGACAGAGAAGAGGACCAGCTGGGAACACCTAGAGAAGTGGATGTTGGCAACATGGGGACTCCAGCGTTCTGTGATCTAACACAGCAGGGGCCCAGCCCCTCGGGTGCCACCGCTGCCCCACATCATAAGCCATCGGGTGGGTTGTGCCAGGAGAGGCCTCTGGGCACACCTGCTTCATGCCACTGCATTCAACCGAAGCACCAATAACACACAAACAAGCACCAGTGAAAAACCCAAAGCCTTAACATCCTCTAGGAAACCCTGTGTCGATTTCATGATTCGTAACAGACATTGTTTTAGCATGGAGCTTGTCCCCGGGGTGATCCAGTTACTAAATCAACATCCACCGTCTCGATCCATGCACTCATGCTCCTACCAAAACCAGTTCTGCAGCGCAACAGGGCAGTGTCACCGCATCCTGACAGCTTTGTCCTGACGGGTCGCCGGGGCGTGTTTTCCTTGTTTACATCATTGTATCACCATGAAGGGGCAACAGCGGTTTTGTTCCAGCAGTGTTTTGGCCTTGGGTGGTTGCACGCTCCATCCTAGATTGGGCATTCTTGCACACTGCACGTGTTTGTGGAGAGCAGCGCTCATGGAAGGCAGTAAACCGTCCTTCCATTCCAGAGCATGGATAGTTTACTTTTTTAATCGTCACGTTTTATCGAACCTGCTCGTGGTTCTTCCTCTCTTCCCCCCCGACCTTCTTCTCATCTGCACTTTCCCGTCGTCTCTTTTCCACAAGATGAAAGCACTGCTGAGAGGGGAACTCCATCTCCTTCCAGATAAAGGGAAGGAGCCTAATTGTAAATTTTAAAAATAATGTAAGAAACTGCTTATGTTCTGTCAACAACCAAAAAACAGGAAGAATTGTATCTGTGAACTATCAAGCTGTATCTGTAAATAGATTAAAAAGCACATTATCTTTAATTCATCACTACAGACCTTGTAATCTATTGTATATTCAAATGTTTTACTGTATCAGAAAAAACATGCGATACATTCAGAAAAGCTGGGAGAATAATTCAAAATACAGTATAATTAACTCAAATTTTGTTGTTTGTTTATTCTTGGCATGGCACAATTTCCAAGTGGAAAATGTGCTTACCTTAAATTATCAACCAGAAAATGAATTTATCTGTGAGACTTCTGAGATTTATTTTATTGTTTTTTATTGGAGTATAATTGCTTTGCAGTGTTGTGTTAGTTTCTGCAGTACAACAAAGTGAATCAGGTGCTAAGTTGCTTTAGTCGTGTCCGACTCTTTGTGACCCCCCGACTGTAGCCCACCAGGCTCTTCTGTCCGTGGGATTTCCCAGGCAAGAATACTGGAGTGGGGTGCCATTTCCTTCTCCAGAGAATCTTCCTGATCCAGGGTTTGAACCCACGTGTCTTCTATCTCCTGCATTGGCGAGTGGGTTCTTTACCACTAGCGCCACCCAGGAAGCCCCATATATACATATATCCCCTGCTTCTTGGATCTCCCCCACCCTCCTGAGATCTCTTTTTAATGCAATGCCATTCACAGAGCTCACAGTGTGTGTGGCTTTACCATGCAGCCCAAGGGGTCAAAATCTGGTTGTTCCAATTTATTCCGGACTCAGGAATTTCAGGGAGAAGGGGCTGCGGCCTGGGTCCAGCCTGCTTTCCACCAGGCCACCGTCAGCTCCCTTTTGCTTGAGAACAAGTATCCAGAACGCAGAGTGGCTACAAGTATCCAGGGCCTCAAGGGCCATTGTCAGTATCAGAAGGTTCAGGAGCCCCTTCCCTCCAGCAGGACATGTACAGACAGACAAGTAGAGAAAGAGGACAAAGAAGTGCCCCCTACCTCGCCCGGGGGTCTCTCCTGCTGAGAAAGGGCCGGGGAGGCCTCCGTGGTAAGAAACAAGGATGCGAGGAGTTGGGGAGGTGGGGAATGAGCTTTCGGCTGTGATTTTGCTGAAGTTTGTTCAACATTGAGCTGAGCTCATGGACAGGAGGGAGACAAAAATTATTTTCTTTGGACGGTTTTGAGCCAAAATAGAAGAACGGGGCTCATTTTTTCCAGCGATTTTTTTTTTTTTTTTATCAGTAGTACAGATCCAAAGTAAGCATTTATTCACTGGCCCAGTTTCCCAATCTTTTTGCTTAGATGCACAACAGCCAATTCCCTGGGTTGTAAGAGTATTCTGAAAACAGCCCACCAGCCGAGGACTCATAAAACGTGCTTTCCCCGTGTGATGGGGTCAGGGTTGCTACACCAACCATGGAGTATGTCGCTCTTCACTCTGAGCTTGACTTTGTTTTAGCCGGCGTTGGGTGAACAGATGTGTGAACCTGGTTAGCAAACATAATACCCAGAGAAGCCGCGCACCTCCTGGGAGAAGACCGAATGAACTCTTCTTTCATTTTTAAATTCAAACCAACCATCTATTAGGAGAAAAGCCTTACCCTCCTAGCCAGCAAGTGATGTGCACGGGTGGAGAGGAGAAGGGTGTTTAGATGTTTTGTATCAACAAATGCCCTGCTGGCAGAAGGGTTTTGTCTACGAAGGAAACACTGTTCACCTCTCGCCTCCAGTTATCAGGCTCTTGTGGAAGTCAGAAAGCATTCCTTTAAGTAGCATGCCTTTGGTGGCCCGGTGGCTCTCCTGACATTAGGATTGTCACCTGGTGGCCCCCAGACCTTCCCTGCGCGCTCGGAGATGGGACCTTCCTTGTCCATCACCAATCAGAGAGATGCAGCCAGCAATACCTAGGCCACACGTTCTTCTGGAAAACAGGAAAGGACCTTGTATAACGATCTCTCATAGCCAAAGGGATCTGGCAATAAATGTTAAGACTGAAGGATCCCAGTCTCCATTTTTAAAAGGGCATTAGTTTGGGTTTTGGTTTATCAATTAATTTTTCTGGAGGGCTTTTTCTTTTTTCTCAGTCAGATTATTCACTCTGGTCTGTTGTGAAGCAGTCAGTTTAATTTCATGGCTTTCATAAGTTTACAGGAACATAAAATTTTGATGCCAATGAAATTGATTAGAATTCTCCATTATCCAGTGTAGTTAGTGCCCATCTGTCCTGCATTATGCTTCCAGTGGCGGCTGACAATGGCACTCGCCATCCATCGGCCTCATGCCCATGTATCATGCACGCAGGGACAGGCACAAGCACGGGGACCCCAGGCTGGTCCTAAAATAAGGCCCGTCTGCAACTTGAGTTCAAGCGCCCACCAAGGCGAGTGACCGGGAAAGGCGTGCGCGCGTACACACACACACACTCTCGTGTGCTCTTGACAAGAGATTTAGAAACAATCCAGCCAGCTCAGCAAATGTCACTTTGTTTCTGTCTGCTCTCTCTTTCATTGGCAATAAACCTGACAAAAAACTTCCAGAATGAAAATGAGAAGGCTCGCATTGGAAGGAGATGCTGGCCGGCAGCCACAGACTCAGAGGATGTATTTTGCTCTTGTGTTTCTGCCAATAACTCCTTGGCCCCCACGTGCTCCGCACAGGCCAGGCCCGAGGGGGATCCTGACCGGTCAGCAGCACACAGGCCACGGAAAACCCCCAGCGGAGAAGGGAGCTTCCTCAGCTCCAGAACAAACCGTCCCTTCCCAGTCAGGACCGCTCGGTCCACAGAGCTGGGTGATCCCACCTCCTGGGGGCCTCCACTCACTCAGCTTGAACCCAGGAACATCCACGTACATCTGGCTTCCTTGACCAGCCCCCCAGTTAGGGGATCCTCCAGTTTAGGAAGGAAGGAAGGGAAGTGGGGAGGAAGGAAGTTCAGAGAGAAAGAAGGAAGGAAGAAGAAGGCAAGGAAAGAGGAAAGTCGGGGCGGGGGAGAAAAGAGAAAGAAAGGGAGAGCGCGCGCAAGAGAAGGCAAAGACTTTCACTGCTTTTAAAGTAGATTTGATTTTTAAATCCGTTTCTGGATCCCATTTTCAGAACACGTCTCCTACAGTCAGTGTCCTGCCTCTGGTGGCACAGAAGAGCTGGAGTTCATACCTTGTTGTGTGTGTTGGGGGGTGGTCCTGGAGGGCGGGGGTGGTCCTCTCATGGAGTTTTGAGCTGAACCCCGGAAGGCACTGGTGTTGGTTCCTTCCCTGTGCAGCTGGTGAGGGGCCCCACTTCGGATGTGGGGTGGTGGAGGGAGCACCCTGGCTTAGAGGAACAAGACTGACTCGGGCCTAACAGAGGTTGGAGGAAAGACTCAAGGCTCCAGAAGGCCCACTGAAGAGCGGTGGGTGAGGCGGGAGGGTCTAGCCCCTCACTAAGCTCTCCTGGACCCGGGAGCTCCGGGGCCGGGGGCCTGCACCAGGCACAAGAGAAGTGAGGGGGACAGGCTGGCAGCCTCTTTAGCCGGAGGCTCAGAAGATCCTGAAGGGGCAGGGCCAGGACCACCATCAAGTTTCCCAGGAAGCAACTGAACGCTCTCCAGCCTCCCATGAGTGTTCCTTCACCCAGAAGACAGCCTGGCAGCTGAGGACCCAAGACCCCAGGGCCTGGCCTGAGTCTGAGACAGCTGAGGTCATGTCAGGAGAGAAGAGCCCCAGGAATTGGCTCTGAGGGGGAGATCCCGCCCCCACCCCCCATAGCCACGTGTAGCCCAGCAGTGGGACCTGGAACGTTCCAGAAACATTAAAGCTTGCCGTGCAGGGAGGGCAGCTCAGGAGCAGGGTTGAAGGCAGGAGGAAGGAGCCGCTGAATGAGGCTCCTTTCATGCGGAGCCCAAGGCTATATATAACCAGGCAGCTGCTCCACAGCTGGTGCAGAGCTGTCCGGGCAGGGGGAGGTGAGGCTGGGCAGTGAGACAGCAGCACCCCTGCACCTCTGAGCTGCGGGGGAGTCCTGGGCAGCAGAGAGACTGCGAGCCTCCCTTCCTGACGCCTGGCGCCAGCAGCCAGTCAAGACGGGACAAAAGAAACACAGGGCCTCTGTGCAACCCTCCATTCCAAAGACCCTCCCTGTGGCCCTGGCCCTGCTGTTTGCATATCAGTGTTGGCGCTTTTTAAAATAAATCTTTTTCTTTTTATTGAGATATAGCATCTGTGACGCACACACAGCTCAGTGAGTTTCATATGTAGGTATACACCCACCTAACTATCATACGGATCAAAGTACAGGGCATTCCGAGCAGCAGAAGGGACGATCTTATGTCGTGTCATCAAACCCCACCCCTAGTCCAAGGGAACCCCTGTTTTGATCTCTGTCATTGTCGATGGCTTCTTCCTTTCAACTTCACGGGTGATTCACCTCACTGGAATCCCACAGGAAGCACTGCTTTGTATCTGGTTTCCTTTGGGCACTGACATGCCTGCGAGATTCCTCCACCTTGTGGATAGCAGAACTCTGTCCTTTTTCATTGCTTTATACTATTCCATTGTTTGATGAGACTGTGATTTATTTCTCCATTCTCCTGCTGAGGGTCACTGGACTGTTTCCCATTTGGAGCTCTGATGAATAACACTTCATTTGGGATTCTTGTCAGTGTTGGCATATGTCAGAGCAGGTTTGGAAATAAATTCTGGTGGGGATCTGACTGGTACACCTTCAGTTCAGTTCAGTCGCTCAGTCATGTCCGACTCTTTGTGACCCCGTGCACTGCAGCACACCAGGCTTCCCTACCCATCAGCAACTCCCAGAGCTTGCTCAAACTCATGACCATGTCAGTGATACCAGTCAGTGATGCCATCCAATCATCTCATCCTCTGTTGCCACCTTCTCCTCTTGCCCTCAGTCTTTCCCAGCACCAGGGTCTTTTCCAGTGAGTCAGCTCTTTGGATCAGGTGGCCAAAGTATTGGAGTTTCAACTTCAGCATCAGTCCTTCCAATGAATATTCAGGATTGATTTCCTTAAGGATTGACTGGTTTGATCTCCTTGCTGTCCAAGGGACTCTCAAGAGCCTTCTCCAAAACCACAGTTTACCCTCAGTGGATGGCAATTTGGCAACAGTGGGCAAAAATCAGAAAATCATACACCTTTCTGAGAATTTATTCTGCGGATCTGCTCAAACATGCAAAACACCTTGTGTGTATGGTTCTTCATTACAGCACTTATTTGTAAAAGCTAGAGTTCTTTTTGTTGTTATGTTCTTTGTATAGTCTGGATACTCGGCCTTATCAGACACAGAATTTGCAATATTCTCTCCTATTTTGCAGGTTGTCTCTTCACTTTCTTGATCATGTCCACTGATACACATTTTTCATTTCAATGAAGTCCAATATGTCTGTTTTTTCTTTTGTTGCTTGTGCTTTTGGTGTCCTGAGATTCTACTGCTGAAACAAGAGTTGTGAAGCTTTGCCCCTGTATTTCTTCTAGGAATTTTATGGAACATAAACCCACTTCTTAAGTGTGAGCTGCGCCTCACAGTTTTGCTGCAAAGAGCACAGTATGGAAAATGGGAAGAAAGGAATAACCATACAGCCGAGAAACCTGAGCAACATACCTCAGCCAGGTGATCAGGTGGTAAGTAGACAGTGATAAGCCATGTTGACAGCATGGGCCTCAATACGATGAGACTGGCATGCTTATGGGCTCAACTGTGACCCCTAAAAATTCATATGTTTAAGTCCTAACTCCCAGTACCTCCGAATGTGAATGTATTTGGAGAGAGGATCTTTTAGGAGATGATTAAGGCTTCCAGGTGGCTCAATAGTAAAGAATCCACCAACCAAGCAGGCAGGATTTGACCTGGGTTTGATCCCTGGGTCGGGAAGATCCCTTAGAGAAGGAAATGGCAACCCACTCCAGGATTCTTGCCCAGGAAGCCCCATGGACAGAGAAGCCTGGCGGGCTACAGTCTATGGGGTTGCAAAGAGTCAGACATGACTTAGTGACTAAATAACCAACAAGGTTATTTAATTTAACTAAATTAATTTAACTAAATGACCAACAAGGGCATTGGGATGGGCCCCCATCCAGCATGACTGGTGTCCTTACAAGAGGAGATTCGGACTGAGAGGAACAAGTGAGGACAGAGGGCGAAGGTGGCTGCGTACAAACCAAGGAGAGAGGCCTCAGGAGGAGCCAGCCCTGGGCACACCTGGAGCTTGGACTGTCAGCCTACAGGACTGTGAGAGAATAAACTACTGTTTAAGTCTCCCGCTCTGCAGTACTTCTTTCAGCAGGCGGAGTGGATGCAACAGGCCCTTTACCTCCAAGGTCTTCGGCTCCAGAACCCATAACCCCATGCTAATCATAAGAAAAACATCAGACAGATCCCAGTTAGGGACATTTCATGAACTATCTGACCAGTCCTCCTCAAAACTGCTAAGGTATCAAAAAATCAAGGTTTAAAAAGAAAGCCTGAGAAACTGTTACAGCCAAGAGGAGCCCGAGGAGACATGACAGTTAAATGTAATGAGGTGTCCAGGATGGAGCCCTGGAAGAGAAAAGGGGGTTCAGGTAAAAATGAAGGAAATCACAATGAAGTGTGAACTTCAGTTAATGGTGACAAAGGTACCACAGTCATGTCAGATGTTAGTAACAGAGGAAACTGGAAGTGAGGTATATGAGCAGCCTGTACTCTCACCAGCTTTTCTGTAAATCTAACACTATAATAAAACTAAAAATTTACTTTTTAAAGTGGACAAAAGATTTGAACAGACATTTCAACAAAAATATTCAAATGGCCAATAAGCACTTGAAAAGATGCTCAACATTATCATTCATTAGGAAAATGTAAGTTAAAACTATAGTTAGGTGGGAATTCCCGAGCAGTCCAGTGGTTAGGATTCTGTGCTTTCATTGCCAAGGACCCAGGTTCAATCCCTGGTCAGGGAATTAAGATCCCACAAGCCCATGGCATGGCCAAAAAGAAATAAAATAAACTTGAAAAAAAAACAACTACAATTAGGTGCCACTTCACACCCACTAGGAAGGGTATCATCAAAAAGAAATCAATGTTGGCAAGCATGTGGAGGACTGAAATTATATTGCTGATGGGAATTTAAAATGGTACAGCTACTTTGGGAAAAAAAAATTGACAGTGTTTAAAGATGTTAAGCATAAATATACCATAATATCCAGTAATTTCCATTTCTAGATACTTACCAAAGAGACATGAAGTGCAGCGCTGGTGGTATAGTGGTGAGCGTAGCTGCCTTCCAAAGAGACATGAAAACATCTGTCCACACAAAGGTTTGAATGTGACTGCCCATAGATGTGTTATTCATAAAAGCCCCAAAATACAAATAACCTAAATGTGTCATCAACTAATAAGCAAAATGGGACCCATCCATACAACAGGCTGCTATTCATCCGTAAAGAAGAACGAAGCACTGACACACTCTACAACACAGATAAACTTTGAAAACACCACACTCGGTGAGAGAAACCAGACACAAAAGACCACACATAGAGCACTGCCATCAACGCAAAATGTCAACAGAGATAGAAGGAAGGTCAGGGTCTGCCCGAGGACTCGGGATGAAAATGAGGATAGACTGCAATTTATCACCAGCAAAATTTAGGGGATAGAAATGTTCTAGAATTGGATTATGATGATGGAGTAGGTGAGTTTCCTACTATTTATTGTTTTGTGATTGTGTATTTTCCAAGGTCTGACTCAGAGATTGGCAAATAAGTGTTAGTTGAAGAAATTCCTAAAATATAATGGGGAGGGAGAAAAAAAGAAATAACAGGTAACATAGAGAAAGACCATTTTACAGAAGCTGACTCAAGTTTCTCAAAAGAAAATATTTTAAGTATTCAGAACTGCAAGATGACACCTTACTTCAAATGCGTTTGGCTGCTGGATTTTCTGGGATGTTCTGCATTAGGGAGGGGCCCCTGTTAACAGCAACCACACTGATGGTTCCCTGGTTCTAAAGCTGTTATACAACACCTAAAGCACTCTGCATGAAAATAACCCTGAACAAAACTAGATCCTTTTGGGGTAGGGACTTAACAGTGTCTCAGGGTCCTCATTGCAACGCTCCTCTCCTTACATTTTAGTGGAAAGGGAAAACTTGACTTTGGTTCGGATAAATTTCCTGTGTTATAAAAATGTGATTTTCTTGCCAATCTGCAGTCCTCTGTGGCACGTGTTGAGCAGGAAAACTTGGAAGAATCGTCCAGATTTGCTAACAGAGAGGAACAATCCACCTGAAAAAAAACAGCCTCCTGTCCCCCCGCACCCCCTCTCCACCCCCTCAGTAAGAGGAGGCAGGAGGAAATGAGCTTAACATGCCGTCCACCTTCTTCAGGGGCCGGGCAAGGGCTGGGTCTTGAGAAGTTCTTGCACGTGATCCTCCCGACAGTCGTGCTAAAGAAGCGAGGAACCGCCCTCTCCCCCTGCCCCCGCCTCTCCGCCAGGATTCCCCGGGGCTCCAAGGATTCCCAGGAGCCGGGCCGGGCCCGCCGGCGGGCGCCACCTAGCGCTGCCAGTGCCCGCAGTCGGCCCTCCCCGCGCGTCCCAGCGGCCCCGATCCGGAACACCTGAGTCCCAGGTCCCTGGATAAACGTAAGCAGGAGGAACAGCGCGAGTCCGCCCTGCGCTCGCGATGCTTCTGCCCCGCGTTCTGCAGGGGTTTCTGATGCGCAGTGAAAGGCGCTGGACCGGGAGCAGGGCTGGGACGAGGTTCTAGCCCAGCCTCAGTCCTCAAGGATCTGTTTCTTCTAGAGAAGCAGAAGGGAGTGGCCCTGAGACCATCCAGGGAGTTCTAGCAGTAAAAGTCCGAGTCCAAGAGCACAGTGTACTCCCAGCCCCTAATTCACCCGTTCGGTTCAGTTCAGTTCAGTCGCTCAGTTGTGTCCTACTCTTTGCGACACCATGAATCGCAGCATGCCAGGCCTCCCTGTCAATCACCAACTCCCGGAGTTTACCCAAACTCATGTCCATCGAGTCGGTGATGCCATCCAGCCATCTCATTCTCTGTAGTCCCCTTCTCCTCCTGCCCCCAATCCCTCCCAGCATCAGGGGCTTTTCCAATGAGTCAGCTGGTGGCCAAAGTATTGGAGTTTCAGCTTCAGCATCAGTCCTTCCAATGAACACCCAGGTCTGATCTCCTTTAGGATGGACTGGTTGGATCTCCTTGCAGTCCAAGGGACTCTCAAGAGTCTTCTCCTCTTGGAGAAGTTCAAAAGCATCAATTCTTTGGCGCTCAGCTTTCTTCACAGTCCAACTCTCACATCCATACAGGACCACTATTATGCACCTGCTGCTGCTGCTGCTGCTAAGTCGCTTCAGTCGTGTCCGACTCTGTGCGACCCCCTAGATGGCAGCACACAAGGTTCCGCCATCCCTGGGATACTCCAGGCAAGAACACTGGAGTGGGTTGCCATTTCCTTCTCCAATGCATGAAAGTGAAAAATGAAAGTGAAGTTGCTCAGTCGCCACCCCATGGACTGCAGCCGACCAGGCTCCTCCGTCCTACAAAATGACGAAACAAGTAAACTGATATGCTCTTTCTACCAATTATTCTGAACTGACCTTCAACGAGTCAAGGGTAAAGGCCCTGTCCTTAGACATTCCTATCCAAGAGGGACTGAATCTGAATTCAACCCCTTTTATGGGCTGTATTGTGTCCCCCCAAATCCATATGTTGAAGCCCTAACCCCTAGTCCCTCAGACTGTGACTGCATTTAGAGATGGGATCTTAAAAGAGATGTTCATTCCAAAGGAGGCCTGTTATGGTCGGCCCCAGTCCAGTCCATCTGGGGTCCTTATAAGAAGAGTAGGAGTCACAGAGGACAGACCGTGTGAGCACAGAGTGATAAAGCCAAGGGGACCTTCACCTTGGACTTCCAACCTCCAAAACAGTGAGAAAATTAATGTCTGTTGTTGAAGGAATACAGTCTGGGGTAATTTGTTATGGCAGTCCAAGCAAACAAACACACCCCTCTCCCCAACCCCAAGGAATTCAAGGGTGGAGTCCAGGAGCCTGGTGTGCACATTTCTTCCTGTCCAAACTGTTGCCCTTTTGTTCGAACTGTTCAGCGTCCCACCTGGCACGTGATAAGCACAGAGCCATTCTTAAGAACACACAACACCTGGGTAGGACAAGGAGTATTCCCCCTCCCACATCTGAGCTGTAGTCCCATTCTCCAGATGAGGAAACTGAAGCTTCTTAAGGCTGCATAAGTTGTCCAAGGTCACACAACCTTTTAAATGTGGAACCAGGATGGAAAACTCAAACCCAGGTCATTTATTTCCAGATACTCATGCTCCTTTTAATTTGTTTAATCCAGTTTCCCTATTAAAATGCATATATTTAAAGTCTACAGTCCAATGAGTTTTGGCAAATGTATGCACAGCCACATAAGCACCGTCACAATCAATCAAGATATTTGCAGCCCTCCAGAAAATTCCCTCATTCTCCTGTATAGTCAATTCCCCAACCCCAAGCTCTGCTCCAGCCAACTATAGATCTGATTTCTAATGCTGCTTCTAGAGCTTTGTATAACTCGAATTATTCTGTGTGTACTGTTTTCTTTGGTTCAACATAATGTCTCTGAGACCCAACCATGTTTTCTGTATCAGCTGTTGTCTCCTTTTTATTACTGAGTAGAATTCTATTGTGTGGATCTGTCCTAAATATGTTTATTCCTTCATTAGTTGAGGGACTGATTTGTTTGTTTCCACTTTTGAAATCTGGTTGAGAAATCTGATTGTTTCCACTTTTTAGCTATTATGAGTAATGCTGCTATGAACATTTTCTCAATGGCACCCCACTCCAGTACTCTTGTCTGGAAAATCCCATGGACAGAGGAGCCTGGTAGGCTGCAGTCCATGCTAAGGGTCGGACATGACTGAGTGACTTCACTTTCACTTTTCACTTTCATGCATTGGAGAAGGAAATGGCAACCCACTCCAGTGTTCTTGCCTGGAGAATCCCAGAGACGGGGGAGCCTGGTGGGCTGCACAGAGTCGGACACGACTGAAGTGACTTAGCAGCAGCAGCAGCAGTGGAGTTGCTGATCATGGATAAGTATATGTCTAATAGTAAAAGAAGCCGGTTTTCAAAAGTGGTGTACCACTTTACACTTCTACCAGTAGGGCTGGAGAGTTCTGGTTACTCCACAACTTGCCCCTGCCTCCCTCTGAAGCCCAACGAGGCCAGGAATGGCCAGAGACCTGGGAGAAGGACTGGGAGGAGAACCAAGAGTAAGTCCAGGAGGAGGAGGAGGAGAGTGATGAGGAGGACAGGGAGGAGCCCAGGACCAGGAGTCAGGCCTGCCGCAGGGAAAGCCTAGGTACAGGCCCAGCCCTTAGTCTGTCTGGAGGACGGAGGTGTAGCATCCAGATCCGGCAGAGTGACAGTGAGCAGGAAGCATCAACAGCACAGCCCCGAACCCATGAAGCAGGGACAGGCGGCTCTGGTGAGAGAACGTTCCAGAACGCCGAGCTTAGATGCAGACGCAGAAGGCTCCGCACAAGAGCAGAGTGCAAGTTGAGGAGCTCTCCCGCGAGCGAAGCAGAGACAGGTGGGTGGAGACAGCAAAAGAGATATTACGAGACCCTGGGATCCCGGGAACCGACGCCGCGTGTGGAGAGAGGGGCGTCTCGTCGCTCCAGCAGGAAGGTGCCCCCAGCCCACCGCTGGTCCTCCCGCTGCCCTTGAAGTGCCGTGCCTCCCTCCGCTGCAGGCAGGCGCAGGCGGGGACGGTCCCGCTCCTCCGAGGCCTTCCTCCGGGTCGGTCCCGTGTCTTCTGTCCTGAGGAGACTGAGCGACCGAAGAGGTGACGTCCCGGCGTGCGGCCCCGTGCTCCCGGTAGGTCAGGGTGTTTGGCGAGACGACTTTGCTTTCCTCTAAGGAGTGGGGAGACTGTTGAGGAAGAGCCCTTCTGAGCAAAGGTTTGTTGTTGCTGTTGTTTTTAAGAATTTTAAAATATTTATTTCTTTTTGGCTGCGTCGGGTTTTAGCTGCTGCGTAGGGCTCAGTTTCCCCACAGCATTTGGGCTCTTAGTTCCCAAAGGAGGGATCGAACCGTCGTCCCCTGAATTGGCAGGTGGATTCTTAACCAGTGGATCACCCTGAGCAAAAGGTTTTAAATCAGAAGTTAAAACCAAGCCTTGTGCACCGTTGGTAGGAAGGTAAAATGGTGTGTTGCCTGTGGAAAACAGTAGGTGGGACTGCCCCCTCCCCCAAGCAATCCCACATTTGGGTGAATATCCTGAGGAAATTGAAAGCAGGGTCTCCAAGAGGAATTCACACCCTCATGTTCCTAACAGCACAGTTCACATGAGCTGAGACATGGAAGCAGGCAAAGGGGCGTTGATGGGTGAGTTAGTCGGTGTTAGTCGCTCAGCCATGTCCAACCCTTTGTGATCCCATTGACTGTAGCCGGCCAGGCTCCTCTGTCCATGGGATTCTCCAGGCAAGAATACTAGAATGGGTTTCCATTCCCACGGGATCTTCCAAACCCAGGAATTGAACCCAGGTCTCCTACATTGCAGGCAGATTCTTTACCATCTGAGCCACCAGTGGGTGAAGGGATGAGCAAACATGCCAAGTTCATATGATGACAGTGACCCAGCCTTGACAAGGAAGGCAATCCTGACACAGGCGACAGCATGGATGGACATGGATGGACATGCCAGTCACGGAAGGACAGGGCATGTACGATCCATTCATATGAGGTCCCTAGAGCAGACTGATTCATAGAGGGGGATGGTGGGGGATGGGGCTGGGGGAGGGGAGGGGAGTGAGTGTTGAATGGAGACAGTTTCAGTTTTACAATATGAGAAGAGCATGGAAGGTGGTGATGATGGCACAACCACGTGAATGTTCCTAACACCACTGGACTGGTCACTTGAAAATGATAAATTTTGTGTTATATACATTTTACCCAATAAAAAGAGATAGATAGACCAAAAAAATTTTTTTAGTCATTCTGGTGGGTGTGTGCTACTACTCATAGTAGTTTTAATTTGCATTTCTCTGGCCCTAAACATTAATGATCTTAAGCATCTTTTTACAAGTGTGTGAGTGCTCAGTTGCTCAGTCTGGACTCTGCGACCCTATTGGCTGTAGCCTGCCAGGCTCCTCTGTCCTTGGATTCTCCAGGCAAGAATCCTGGAATGGGTTGCATTTCCTTCTCCAGGGGCTCTTCTTGACCTAGGGATCTTTTCATATGCAGATTTTTATTTGGTTTCTTCGTTTGTGACGTGTCCAAGTCTTTTGCCCATTTTTAGAGTATTTTTTTTTTAAATCAAGATGGTGACTGCAGCCATGAAATTAAAAGACGCTTACTCCTTGGAAGGAAGGTTATGACCAACCTAGATAGCATATTCAAAAGCAGAGACATTACTTTGCCAACAAAGGTCCGTCTAGTCAAGGCTATGGTTTTTCCAGTGGTCATGTATGGATGTGAGAGTTGGACTGTGAAGAAGGCTGAGCGCCGAAGAATTGATGCTTTTGAACTGTAATGTTGGAGAAGACTCTTGAGAGTCCCTTGGACTGCAAGGAGATCCAACTAGTCCATTCTGAAGGAGATCAGCCTTGGGATTTCTTTGGAAGGAATGATGCTAAAGCTGAAACTCCAGTACTTTGGCCACCTCATGCGAAGAGTTGACTCATTGGAAAAGACTCTGATGCTGGGAGGGATTGGGGGCAGGAGGAGAAGGGGACAACAGAGGATGAGATGGCTGGATGGCATCACTGACTCGATGGACGTGAGTCTGAGTGAGCTCCGGGAGTTGGTGATGGACAGGGAGGCCTGGCGTGCTTCGATTCATGGGGTCACAAAGAGTCAGACATGACTGAGCGACTGATCTTATCTGATACTTCATATAACAAAATTCACTATTTTTAATATATTCACTGTGCTGTGCAACCATTGCCACTAATTCCAAAACATTTCCATCACTTTAAAAGAAACCCACATCTATTAACTTATGTTTTTCTTCTTTCTTTCCTTTTATGGGAAAAAGGAATGTTAAGATTCCAGAAGAAACCTACACTACATCTTATCTCAATGAAAGAGTAACTGGAAATTTCAACACAAAGGGAAAGAGTCTATAGATGAAAATAAGTATAGGAGAATTCATTGTAATATACTTAAAACTTTTCCATGGGTTTAAATTTTTTCAAAATAAATACATTTAATTAATTTAAAAAGGGAGTCCTTTGGCATAGAGAAATGGTGAAACTGCACAACTCATATTGGGATTTTAACTCACTGTCTTTTTTATAATTAAATTTGTTTATTTTTAATTGAAGAAAACTCACTTTTAATTGAACTCACACATTTGGTCTCAGGACTTGATGAAGTTCTTAATGAAGTTCTTTATGTCTCAAAAAGAATTCAGTGAGAGACAGGGAAAGGTAAGAAGTGGGATTCCTAGGTGGCGCTAGTGGTAAAGAACCCATCTGCCAATGCAGGAGATGTAAGAGATATGGGTTCAATCCCTGGGTCAGAAAGATCCCTGGGAGGAGGGCATGGCAACCCACTCCAGTATCCTTGCCTGAAGTACCCCATGGATAGAGGAGCCTGGAGGGCTACAGTCCATAGAGTCGCAAAGAGTCAGACACAACTGAAGCGACTTCACACACAGCGCAAGAAGCGGACTTATTTAGAGAGAGATGCGTTCCATAGACAGAATGCAGTCTGTCTCGAAAGGCAAGAATGGCCTTGGGAGAAGCACAGTGCACAGACTGATTGTGGGCCATCTCAGAAGGTACGAGGGTTCAAAATATGGGGTGGTTAGTTTTTAATGAGCTGGGTAATTTCATAGGCTAATGAGTGGAAGGATTATTCCAACTATTTTAGGAAAGCAGAGGAGATTTCCAGGAGTTGAGCCTCAGAACGGTCATGGCACTTGTGGCTGTGTCATTTACCTAATGTATTACAATGAATGGCGACTGCAGCCTTGAAATTAAAAGATGCTTGCTCCTTGGAAGAAAAGCTATGACAAACATAGACAGCAGAGGTGTTTTTTGTTTGTTTGTTTTGTTTTTTAATCACAAACCTAAAAAGCAGAGATATCACTTTGCCAACAGAGGTCCATAGAGTTAAAACTATGGTTTTTCCAGTAGTCATGTACTGATGTGAGAGTTGGACCATAAAGAAGGCTGAGTGCCAAAGAAGTGATGCTTTTGAATTGTGCTGGGAAAGACTCTTGGACAGAGAGTCCCTTGGACAGCAAGGAGATCTAACCAGTCAATCCTAAAGGCAATCAACTCTGAATATTCATTGGAAGGACTGATGCTGAAGCTCTAATACTTTGGCCACCTGATGCGAAGAGCTGACTCACTGGAAAAGACCCTGATGCTGGAAAAGATTGAGGGCAGGAGGAGAAGGTGGCGACAGAGGATGAGATGGTTGGATGGCATCACTGACTCAATGGACATGAGTTTGAGCAACTCCAGGAGATAGTTAAGAACAGGGAAGCCTGGTGTACTGCAGTCCGTGGGGGTAGCAAAGAGTCAGACATGACTTAGTGACTGAACAACAGCAACAATTATCTGAATTCATTTTATTTCTTTTTCATGCCTTACTGTAGGGGCTAGGACCTGCAGTACAATGTCTACTAGATGTAGTGAAAGCAAATGTCTTCTTTCTTCTCCCAATTATAGGAGGAAAGGACTCAGTCTTTCACTAGTAAGTTTGATGTCCATTGTAGGTTTTTCATAGGTGCTCTTCTATTTTTAGTTTGCTGAGAGTTTTTCTCGTGAATGAATGATGAATTTTGTCAAATGCTTTCTCTGAACTTACTGAGATGATCATATGGTTTTTCTTTTATTCTATTTTAGTGGGTTACATTGATTGATTTTCAAATGTTGACCTAATCGTATATTCCTGGGGTAAACCTCATATGGTTCTGATTCTTTGACTATATTACTAGATTTTATTTGCTATCATTCTGTTGAGGATTTTTCTGTTTGCATTCATGAGCGATATTGGTCCGTAGTTTTTTAAAAAAACTTTTACAGAGCCCTACTTCCTCCTTAAGTAAAATGTAAGGGTTGGGGAAGTCCTCCCCACAGAGGGTATTTCCAAGTCTAAGGTTCTCTCCAGGTAGGGCTCTAGTCCCAGAAATGCCCTAATAAGCAGCCAGTGTCAGTGAGATGAGATATGCTGGCTAAGAGTTCCCCCTGGGTCATTTAGTACATACATTTGATGGGTAAAGCTGATGCCAAGATCTGAGCTTCTCCTATACAGGTTCAAGAATTCAGCTTTATCAGATCACCCAATGGTGTTAATTTCCTAGGAAATTGCATCATACTGTGCAAGCCCACGGAGACTAAACGATTAGATCAGTGTCTTTTTATGAATTTATGATAGAAGTATACCGTTCCTGAAATCTGAATATTCATGCCTTTTATTCAAGGAACATACTCCCTGACTTAGTCTCTCAATATTCAAGAAACCAAGTTAGTCATGCAAAGGGTTCTTGGCACACCCAGAGGCCAAGCGCAGGGAGCTGGGCAGTGCTAGGTTGGTTTTATCCAGGCTGGGGTGGAATATGGAGTCTTTCCATTCCTAGCTGGTGATCCTGTGCCAGAGTCCCTCTGCCATTGTTAGCGCTAAATAAACAATGGCAAATTCTTAGCCTTAGGCAATCCTAGACTTAGTCCAGGCCACTATCTTATAGCCTTTCTCGTGTTGCAGTTAATTGAAAAACTGCTGATTTTACATTTGCTCTCATTTTACCTCCGTGATGGAGGCTTAAGACACCCTGAAATGGGGACAGCAAATATTCTATATCTTTCAAAAATCTTTGTGAAAAATGACACCTGCACAGAAAATTGCACAAAAGAAAACAATGTACTACCCAGTGGCTAATCACAAGGCAAATACTTGCACAAGCACTACCCACGTCGAGAGGTAGAACACTGGCGGCAGTCCAGAACCCCCCGTGTGCCCTTTCTGTCACAAATCTCCGTTCCCATCTTGATTTTTGGTTAATCTCTTCTTTGTGTTTACCTATAATTTCCCACCAAAACGTGCATTCCTAAATCCTATGACTCTGTGTGTGTGTGTGGTTTCTTTTTCAGTCAGTCATGTTGCTGTACGTTGTTAATTCACTTTCATCCCATCCTTTGGATATTTCACAACTTATTCACCCATTCTACTGTTGGTAGATTAAAAAAATATTTTGGCTGTGCCCTGAAGCATGTGGGATTTTAGTTTCCCAACCAGGGATCCAACCCATGCCCCCTGCATTGTAAACACAGAGTCTTAACCCCTGGACACCAGAGAAGTCCCTCCTGATAAATTTTTAGATTACCAAAAATCCAAACTTTTGGATTTTTTTATTTATCCCTCCCTATTTTTTAATTGTTTCCATTTTCTGAAGTCAGTTTGTCAAGTTCTAGTTTTTAAAAAATCCTTTGAGATTTTGATTAGGATTTCTTTGGATCTACAGATCAGTTTGAGAATTGATATTAACATTATTGTCTTCTTATCCTTAAATGTATTTATTTAGGTCTTTTAAAATTTGAAGTAATTTTTTTTAGTTTTATATTTAGAGATCTTCTCTTAAAGTTTTGGGAGTTAGGAAAAAAAATATTGGTATCTAACTCATATTGTGTGTGTGTGTGTTTTTTTTTTACTGTATATAAAACTGCACATTTAGTGACATTTTGTTTCAGTGAATATACTTAACATAGACTTTTTAAAATAGTTGATTTAAGTCGTGTTAGTTTTGGGTGTACAGCACAGTGATTCAGTTATCTACATGCGTGTGTACATGCGTGTTCAGTCCTGTCTGACTCTTCGTGACCCAATGGACCTAGCCCGCCAGGTTCCTCTGTCCATAGGATTCCCCAGGCAAGAATACTGCAGTAGGTAGCCATTCCCTTCTCCAGGGGATCTTCCCAACCCAGGAACTGAACCCAGGTCTCCTGCATTGCGAACAGGTTCTTTATCAATGAGCCACCAGGGAAGCCCCCTATATAAACATGTACATATATGTATATTCTTCTTCAGATTCTTTTTTCTTATGGATTATTACAAAATATTGACTGTAGTTCCCTGGGCTGTACAGTAGGTCCCTGTTGATTATCTGGTTTATATAGAGTAGTGTGTATGTGTCAGTCCCAACCTCCTAATTTATTCCTCCCTATTTGGAGGTCTTTGCATACTTTTTTTAGTTTTATTTTTAGACGTGAGTACTTTTAAAGTATTGCAGATGGTGTCTTTTAAATTTCTTTTATGTTTATTACTGGGACACTCTTGTTTTTGTACATTGACTCTATATCCAGTTACCTTACTAAAATATTTTATTAATTCTAATATAATCAGTCGAGTCATTTGGATTTTCTTCATATAGAATCATTAGCTGAGAATAATTACTGTCTTAGATTTTTTTTTCCCCCCTCTGTCCAACCCTTATAACATTTATCTCTTTTTCTTGCCTGTTGTACTGGTCAAAGCCTCCAGCAAAATGTTGAATAGAAATGATGGTTGTGAGCTTTCTTATATACAATCTCAAGGATAAGTTTAAATCTTACCATTTCAACTTTTTACCAAATATGGTATTTACCAAGTAACATCGGGTTTTTTTTAATCCATACTTTAAAAAAATATTTTATTTGTTTATTTATCAGGCTGTGCCAGGACGGGGAAGCCTGGTGGGCTGCTGTCTATGGGGTCGCACAGAGTCGGACACGACTGAAGTGACTTAGCAGCAGCAGCAGCAGCAGCAGCCAGGTCTTAGATGCAGCATGCAATGCCTTCGTTGCCACATGGGCGATCTTTAGTTTCAGCATATGGGTCTTTTTTTTTTTTTAGTTGCAACATGTGGAATCTAGTTCCCTGTTGTTGTTGCTCAGTCACTCAGCTGTGTCCGAGTCTTTGTGACCCCGTGGACTGCAGCACACCAGGCTCCTCTGTCCTTCACTATCTCCCTGGAGTTTGCTCAAACTCAGTCCATTGAGTCGATGATGCCATCCAACCATCTCATCCTCTGTTGCCCCCTTCTTCGCTTTCTGTCATAAGGGTGGTGTCATCTGCATATCTGATATTTCTCCTGGCAATCTTGATTCTACCTTGTGCTTCATCCAGCCCAGCATTTTGCATGATGAACTTTATATATAAGTTAAATAAGCAGAGTGACAATCTACAGCCTTGATGTACTCCTTTCCCAATTTTGAACCAGTCTGTTGGGGGTCAAATCCAAGCCCCCTAAGTTGGGAGCATGCAGTCTCAGTCACTGGACCACCAGGGAGGTTGCAAAATAGGTGCTTTTTTTTTTTCTAAAGCAATTTTATTAGTTTGTGTATTTATTAATTTTTTGGCTGCCCTGGATCTTTCTTGCAGCGCGCGGGCTTCTCTTTGCGGTGGCTTCTCTTGTGGAGCACAGGCTCAGTTGTGATGGTGGTGCACGGGTTTAGTTGCTCCATGGCATTTGGGATCTTCCTGGACCAGGAATCCAACCGGTGTCCCCCATGTTGGCAGGAGGATTCTTAATCCCTGAACCACCAGGGAAGTTCCCCAAGATAGCTTTTTAAATTGATGTCCCTCATCAGATTCAGGAAGTTTCATTCTTTCCTGTGAGTTCTTGTTTTATAAAGATGTCAAGCTTTGTCACTTTTCCTGTAAGACTTTAGTTGATGAATTTTCTCTTTTAATCTGTTATTGTGGTAAATTCTATTAATTGATTTCCTAATGTTAAATCAACATCCATTCCTAGGATAAATCCAATTTAATCATGATGCATTATCCTCTTACGTATTGTTTGACTTGACTTCTTTTATTTTGTCTAGGATTTTAACACCCATACTCAGAGTGCAATTGACCTGTACCTTCTCTTTTTGGTGATGTAGTCTGCCTGTATCTACAGTTTCACTTTCCCTTGTTTCAGTGACCCAGGATCAACCACCGTCCAAAAACATTAGATGGAAAATCCCAGGGTGGCCCAGTGGTTAAGACTCTGCGCTTTCAATTCAAGGGGTGCAAGTTCAATGCCTGGTTGGGAAACTAAGATCCCACATGCCAAGGGATGAGGCCAAAAAAACCCCACAAAACTCCAGAAATAAACAATTCATAAGTTTTACATTGCAGGCCATTCTGAGTAGTGTGATGAGATCTCAGGCAGTCCTGTTCTCTACCACCTGGGATGTGAATCATCCCTTTTTCCAGCAGATCCTGCCCACTAGTAACTTAGTAGCAACTCAGTTATTAGACTCACTATCACCAACTCGTGGGACTTACGTACAAGTGACCCTTATTTTACTTAATAATGGCTCCAAAGTATAAGACGAGTGATGCTGGCAATTCAGACATGCCAAAGAGAAGTAAAAAAGTGCTTCCTTTAAGGGAAAAGATGAAAGTTCTTGACTTAACAAGGAAGAAGACAATTGCAGACTGAGGTGGGTAAGATCTATGATATAACTGAACCTTCTATCCATGAAGTTGTGAAGGAGGGAAAGGAAATTTGTGCCAGTTTTTGCTTTCACTTCTCAGGCTGCAAAATTATAGCCACAGTGCAGGGTAAGTTCTTAGTTAAGATGGAAAAGGCATTCAGTTTGTGCAATAAGATGTTTAGAGAGACTGCACATTAATATAACTTTATTACAGTATATTGTTCAATTTTATTGTTGTTGGTAGTCTCTTACTGTACCTAATTTCTAAATCAGAATTCATCATTGGTGTATATAGATGGAAAAAACAGAGCATATAGAGAGAGTTTGGTACTGTCTGTGGTTTCAGGCATCCACTGGGGGCTTGGAACATATTCCTGCAGATACGGGGGCCTACTATACTGTTCTTGTTGGGCATTAATGTAAAATTTATACCAGTGTCCGAGAGTGAGCTGTTGAATCATTTCCTGCTCTCTGAAAGAGCTACATAAGTAAGCATCTTTTCTTTATTCAGTGTTTGGTAGGATTCCCCAGTGAAAACATTTGAGTCTTTAAGTTTCATCATCAAATATTTTAAAATTACAGCTTTAATTTTTTCATCATTATAAGACTAAGATTTTCTGTTTCTTTTTGTGTCAGTTAGGTAGTATTTTTCTGTGTGTGTATGTGTATGGGTGTGTTAGTTGTCCAGTCGTGTCTGACTCTTTGCAACCCCATGGACTGGAGCCCAGCAGGCTCCTCTGTCCATGGGATTTCCTAGGCAAGAATACTGGAGTGGGGAGCTGTTTCCTTCTCCAAGGGATCTTCCTGACCCAGGAATCAAAACCTCCTCTCCTGCATGGCAGGGAGATTCTTTACCGCCTGAGCCACCAGGGAAACCCTGCTCTTTTTCTATAAATGTGTCCATTTCACCTACATTTTCAAGTCTTTGGCACAGAGTTGTTCATAATATCCTCTTACTTTTGCAACAAAGTTTCTTTCATTTTTGATACTTCTCTGTGCGCCTTTTTTTTTCATTTTCAATGGGGGTTTATCAATATTTTTAGTCTTTTCAGTTTGTTTGCTTCTCTTTGCTGTTTGCTGTAGGTTTTCTATTTACTTATATTGTTAAATTATTTCCTCTCATCTACTGTTGTTGATTTATTTTGCCATTCTTTCTCTAACCTCTCAAAATGAATGCTTAGTTCATTATACTTCAGTCTTTTTCTTCCCTAAAATATGCAATTAAGACTATAAATTTCCCTCCAAGCATTGCTTTATTTTTATTCCACAAATGTTGTTGTGTTGTATTTTTTAATTATATAAAATTTAGTTCAAAATAATCTCTAATTTCCATTTTTATTTTTTCAGAGACTATGCATTATTTAAAAGTGTATTTTGGAAGCATATTACTCAGAAGTGTAGCTTTCAAAGATACAGGGATTTTACAATTGTATTTTTGCTGTTGATTCTTAACCTGTTTGCAATGTGGTTAGAGAGCATTATCTTCTTTAGTTCAGCTCTTTGAAATTTGTTGGAATGTGCATTTTGGTTGAGCATTATAGTCAAATTTTTAAATGGATTAAAAAAAATCCACTCTTCTTGAGACTAATATATTCTCTGGTTGTTGGGTGCGCATATATCCATAAAATCAAATTTGTTGATAATGTTTCAGATCTTCTGTAGTGTTATTTATTTCACGTCTGCTTGCTCCATTAATTACTGAAAAAAGTATGTTATAATATCTCACTGTGACTAGGGACTTAATCAGTTCCTCCATATAATTCTGTCTACGTTTACTCTGTTTCATGTTGTTCAGTTCAGTTCAGTTGCTCAGTCGTGTTCGACTCTTTGCAACCCCATGAACCTCAGCACGCCAGACCTCCCCATCCATCACCAACTCCCAGAGTCCACCCAAACCCATGTCCATCAAGTCAGTGATGCCATCCAGCCATCTCATCCTCTGTCATCCCCTTCTCCTTCTGCCCCCAATCCCTCCCAGCATCAGAGTCTTTTCCAATGAGTCAACTCTTCACATGATTTGGCCAAAGTACTGGAGTTTCAGCTTTAGCATCATTCCTTCCAAAGAAATCCCGAGGCTGATCTCCTTCAGAATGGACTGGTTGGATCTCCTTGCAGTCCAAGGGACTCTCAAGAGTCTTCTCCAACACCACAGTTCAAAAGCATTAATTCTTCGGTGCTCAGCCTTCTTCACAGTCCAACTCTCACATCCATACATGACCACAGGAAAAACCATAGCCTTGACTAGACGAACCTTTGTTGGCAAAGTAATGTCTCTGCTTTTGAATATGCTATCTAGGTTGGTCATAACTTTCCTTCCAAGGAGCAAGTGTCTTTTAATTTCATGGCTGCAGTCACCATCTGCAGTGATTTTGGACCCCAGAAAAATAAAGTCTGACACTGTTTCCACTGTTTCCCCATCTATTTCCCATGAAGTGGTGGGACCGGATGCCATGATCTTCGTTTTCTGAATGTTGAGCTTTAAGCCAACTTTTTCACTCTCCACTTTCACTTTCATCAAGAGGCTTTTGAGTTCCTCTTCACTTTCTGCCATAAGGGTGGTGTCATCTGCATATCTGAGGTTATTGATATTTCTCCCGACAATCTTGATTCCAGCTTGTGTTTCTTCCAGTCCAGTGTTTCTCATGATGTACTCTGCATATAAGTTAAATAAACAGGGTGACAATATACAGCCTTGACGAACTCCTTTTCCTATTTGGAAGCAGTCTGTTGTTCCATGTCCAGTTCTAACTGTTGCTTCCTGACCTGCATACAAATTTCTCAAGAGGCAGGTCACGTGTTCTGGTATTCCCATCTCTTTCAGAATTTCCCACAGTTTATTGTAATCCACACAGTCAAAGGCTTTGGCATAGTCAATAAAGCAGAAATAGATGTTTTTCTGGAACTCTCTTGCTTTTTCGATGATCCAGCGGATGTTGGCAATTTGATCTCTGGTTCCTCTGCCTTTTCTAAAACCAGCTTGAACATCAGGAAGTTCACGGTTCACATATTGCTGAAGCCTGGCTTGGAGAATTTTGAGCATTACTTTACTAGCATGTGAGGTGAGTGCAATTGTGCAATAGTTTGAGCATTCTTTGGCATTGCCTTTCTTTGGGATTGGAATGAAAACTGACCTTTTCCAGTCCTGTGGCCACTGCTGAGTTTTCCAAATGTGCTGGCATATTGAGTGCAGCACTTTCACAGCATCATCTTTCAGGATTTGGAATAGCTCAACTGGAATTCCATCACCTCCACTAGCTTTGTTCATAGTGATGCTTTCTAAGGCCCACTTGACTTCACATTCCAGGATGTCTGGCTCTAGGTCACTGATCACACCATCGTGATTATCTGGGTCGTGAAGATCTTTTTTGTACAGTCCTTCTGTGTATTCTTGCCATCTCTTCCAGGGATCAAGCCCAGGTCTCTGCAGTGAAAGCTCTAAATGCTAATCCCTAAGCCACCAGGGGACTCCTTGAGATACTCTTTTATATTATAGAGTGCGTGCATGCTCAGTCGCTTCAGTTGTGTTTGACTCTTTGCAACACCATGAACCATTGCCTGCCAGGCCCCTCTGTCCATGGAATTTTCCCAGTAAGAATACTGGAGTGGGTTGCCATTTCCTTCTCTAGGGGATCTTCCTGACCCAGGGATTGAACCCACATCTTCTGCACTGCAGGCGAATTCTTTACCTGCAGAGCCATCAGGATTATTATAGAGTGATGCTCTTCAGTTCTAGTGATGCTTTTACCTTAAAGTATATTTGTTTGACAGGATTGTGACCCATACTATCCTTATAGTATTTCATTTGTATATGATTGTTTTCATCATTTCTTTGCAGTCTTTCTTGATTCTTGTTTTAGATATGTCTCTTGTAACTTAGCATATATAAGATTTTGTTTCTATCCAGTGTGATAATCTTTGCCTTTTAGCTGGAGTAGTTGACTCTCTTTGTAGAAGGCACTGGCAACCCACTCCAGTACTCTTGCCTGGAAAATCCCGTGGACAGAGGAGCCTGGTAGGCTACAGTCCATGGGGTCGCTAAGAGTCGGACACGACTGAGCGACTTCACTTTCACTTTTCACTTTCACTTTTCATTTTCATGCATTGGAGAAGGAAATGGCAACCCACTCCAGTGTTCTTGCCTGGAGAATCCCAGGGACGGGGGAGCCTGGTGGGCTGCGGTCTCTGGGGTCGCACAGAGTCGGACACGACTGATGTGACTTAGCAGCAGCAGCAGCAGTTGACTCTCTTACCTTTAACGTGATGATCTTACTGTCTTCCTGTGGATGGGCTTTCTGCTCATCTCACCTCTTCTTTGTTCCCTTATCTCTTTTTTGCCCTGGTTTAATTTGGTTGAGTTTTTACATTATCATTTTGTTCCTCTGTTGGCTTGATATTTATTCAGGATTTTATCATTCTTTTTAGTGACTATCTAGTGACTATTTTAGGAATTACAATATGGCAGCCTTGACTTATCACCCAATAGGAATTATTACTGCTTTTTCTCTCCTAGAAAAACCAAGGCATTTATAAAGAACATTTACACTTCTCCCATATTAGATGCTTTATTTTTTCAAAAGCAGCAACTTTTTATTGAAGTATAATTGATTTAAAATGTTGTTTTAGTTTCAGATGTACAGTGAAGTAATTAAGTATGTATCTTCTTTTTTAGATTTTTTTCCATTACAGGTTGTTACAAGATATTGAATATAGTTCCCTGTGCTACACAATAGGCCTTTGTTATTTATTTTATATATAGTAGAGTATAACACGGAGAAGGCAATGGCACCCCACTCCAGTACTCTTGCCTGGAAAATCCCATGGACGGAGGAGCCTGATAGACTGCAGTCCATGGGGTTGCTAGGAGTCGAACACGACTGTATAACTTTCAAGTAGACTACCTGAGCGACTTCACTTTCACTTTTCACTTTCATGCATTGGAGAAGGAAATGGCAACCCACTCCAGTGTTCTTGCCTGGAGAATCCCAGGGACGGGGGAGCCTGGTGGGCTGCCGTCTCTGGGGTCGCACAGAGTCGGACATGACTGAAGCGACTTAGCAGCAGCAGCAGAGTGTAACTGCTAATCTCAAACTCATCATTTACCCAAATCTTCCCCTTTCCCCTTTGGTAACCATAACTTTGTTTTCTGGGTCTGTGAGTCTGTTTCTGTTTTGTAAATAAGTTCATTTGTATTGTTTTTTAAGATCCCACATAAAAAGAGATATCATGAGATTTGTCTCTCTCTGTCTGACTTATTTCATTAAGCATATTACCTTCTGGGTCCATCCATGGTGCTGCAAATGACATTATTTCATTCTTTTTTAAGGCTCAGTTGTATGTATACAACAGAATATTACTCATATATATATATATGCCATATATTCTTTTCCATTCATCTGTCAATGTCAAAAGGTTGCTTCCGTGTCTTGTCTACTGTAAATAGTGCTGCTGTGAACATTGGGTGTCTGAATATATGCCTGTGAGTGGGATTGCTGGATCATGTGGTAATTCTATTTTTAGTTTTTTGAGGAGCCTCCCTATTGTTTTCCTAGTGGCTGTACCAGCAGTGTAGGAGGGTTCTCTTTTATACACACCCTCTCCAGCACTTATTATTTGTAGACTTTCTGATGACGACCATTCTGACCAGTATGAGGTGGTACCTCATTGTAGTTTCGATTTCTCTAGTAATTGGTGGAGAACTGAGGAGCCTGGTGTGCTGCAGTTCATGGGGTTACAAAGAGTCAGACACAACTTAGCGACTGAACAAGAACCAAAGTTAATGATGATGAGGAGGATCTTTTCATGTGCTTATTGGCCATCTGCTTGTCTTCTTTGGAGAAACGTCTTCTACCCATTTTATTAAGAGATTTTTTTCTTTCTAATTTTATTTATTTTTGGCGGTGCTGGGTCTTCGCCTGCTCATGGCGAGCAGGGGCCACTCTCTAGCTTGGTGCGCAGGCTTCTTATTGCAGTGGCTTCTCTTGCTGCAGAGCACAGGTTCTAGGGCACGTGGGCTCAGTAGTTGTGGCTCGTGGGCTTAGTTGCCCCAAGGCATGTGGAACCTTCCCAGACTGAGGATCAAACCCATATTCCCTGCATTGGCAGGCGCTGGACCACCAGGGAAGTCCTAAGTTACTATTTTTTTACAGACACCAAGTACTAAATGATAAATAAATGAGAGAGATGTATTTAGAGGAGCATAGAACCTCCCAGAGAAGATGCCCTTATTCAGCTTATCCATGAGCCAGAGAGCAGGATGGGCAGTGATGCTGCAGCGAGTACCCAGGGAACGCGGAGCCTCGAGGGCTGGAGGGAGGATGCAACCCGCTGGACAGAGCCTCTCAGGACGAGCCAGGCCCTTACGTTACTGCAGGCACCAACTCTCGCTACGTGAGGATTCTCGTGAGTTCTGAACACTCAAGGTGCGGTTTTCTTTTCTAATCTTCACATTCTATGGGCCTCAGGGTGGAACCTGTGCCCTTAGCTCATGACTGCTTACAGTAAGAAAATCCTTCATTGTTCACCCGGCCTGGCTTAGGTCAGTCATTTCACAGACCGCATGGAGACTGGAGGGATTACAGGAGATTCCCTCCCACCCCACGCCGCCCCGTACTGACGAGAGGCTCTGGCCCATCAAAAGCCTTTTCCTTTCAGCAGCTTTACTGAGATACCATTCACGTGCTGTTCTGTTCACCCATTTATGTGTGCAGCTCAGCTGCTTTTAGTTTGTTCACAGAGTTGTGCCTCCATCACCACAGCTACCTTTAGGACATTTTCATCACCCCCAGAAGAAACTCCATACCCCTAATCCTCCTTCTCCCCAGCCCCAGCTCTAGGCAGCAACTAACATGCTTCCCATCTCCATGGGTTTGCCTGGTCTGGACATTTCATTCTATGGAGTCTTACAACATGCCGTCCTTTGTGTCTGGCTTCTTTCACTAAGCATTGTGTTTTCAAGGTTCTTCCATGTTATAATCCATGTCAGTGTTTCATTCCTTTTTTATGGCTAAATTATATTCCACCATGTGATTAGACCACTTTTCATTTATCCATTCTCCAGCCTATGGACATATGAGTTGTTTCCACTTTGAGCTGTTGTGAATAATGCGGCTATGAACCTTCAAGTACAGGTTGTTGTGTGGACAAAGGTTTTTAATTTTCTTGGGACTGTGCCTGGGAGTGGAGTTGCTGGGTCGTATGGTGATTCTGGGTTTAACCTTTTAAGGAACTGCCAGACTGTTTCCCAGAGCAGTTGCATCATTTTGCATTCCCACCAGGAGTGTGTGACGGTTCCAATATTTCCACATCCTCAGCAGCATCTGTTATTACCTGTGTTTTTCATCATGGCCACCCTAGTGGGTGTGAGGTGTGTCTCCGTGTGGCTCCAACTTGTGTTCCCTGATGACAAGCGACCTTTTGTTTTTCTTTCTGGCTCTGCTTTCAGCTTCCCTCCATCACCCTCGTCCACCCAGACGAGGGGGAACCCACTGAGCTCATTCTGCAGAAAGACTGGCAAATGCTTAATTCCATCCTTGTTAGAATTTTCTCTCCCTCTCAGCTTTCCCATTAAGGGCAGTTTTCACAGGTGGTGCTTTAACACTTAGAGTTGCTCACGTCGTCTCTCCCCAGCTTTCCCCATGAAGCACATTTCTCTCACCCAGTTTACATTTTCCTTTTACCCATCTCCTTGCTGGATAGTTGTGGACCAGGTGAACAAAGACCGCCTCATCCCTCCACAGGAGTCTCCTCTTCCTCTGAGCAAGGCCCCGTGCAGCACAGAACAGGTTTCCCTAGTTCTGCAAGCCGCCTTCCCCACAGTCCTCACACTCTGTGGGTTCTGGCACCTCTCCCGGGCGTGTGCTCCAGGTCGGCCAGCAAGCTTATTTCCTGTGCAGTGATTGGCAGCATGTGGACCCGTTGGCTCTGCCCAGTGCTATTTGTGGCAGCTGAGCATCGCCCATTGCGACAATTCCGCAGAGGAAATGCTAGCTCGTGTGCCTTCACCCCCTCCAGACTTGCGTTCAGCTCCCAGGAAGGGGCATTCTGGGAAATATCTGGCCCAAACCTTCCCAGTTTAGGCAACTGAAGAGCTGAGTAAGAGAAGCCCTCCAGGGACTTCCCTGGTGGTCCAGTGGTTAAGAATCTTCCTCCCGATGCAGGGGATACGGGTTTGATCCCTAGTCAGGGAACTAAGATCCCACATGCCACAGAGCAACCAAGCCTGCTTGCCACAACTACAGAGCCCATGTGCCACAGTGAGTCCACGAGCAGCAACACAGGCAACTAAGATCCAGTACAACCAAATGCATAAATAATAAAATTAACTATGTAACAATAGAGAAGCTCTGAACCCCTGGTAGGTGCTAAGGAGAGAATAAAAATGTCACTGCTTAATGATGGAGCGCAGGCCTTTAATTAAATTCCTGTGTATCGTCCTTTTCTTTTACCACATTTGTAACCCACTGGGAAAAATTAAGTATTTCTAGAGGGAGGAAAAAAAAATCCTGGTAGAATAGTCAAACAGAATGGAGAGAGAAATCATTTAGTAGTTGTTCGGTTTGTGGCAATGCCAACTGTGTTACAAAGACCTGGATCTCAGGATCCCACCACATGCTGTGAGAGAGACAGGTGCTCACAGGTGAGCCATGGGAGGAGATGTGCTGCACAGGTCCTGTCAGTGTGGCAGTGCACAGCCTGGGCAACTTTCCACTGCACTCAGGCTGTACTTCAAAGTGCCTAGGGGTACAGCTTTGCCTCTCATATTCTCTGGCAGGATCTTGTATCCCTTGCAACCAGCCCTGTGGGCTCTCTTTGCTGCAGTGGGAGGAGCCCTCTAAGATCCTAGCATCCTCAGAGAAGCCATGTTTTCCTGAGCACACAAGTGGTACCCACTGCCTGAATTCAAAACCAAGGAAGGGAGTGATGGGATCCACAAGAGGGCAGGCATTTTGGGTCCACTCTTTCATTTGCTCCTTTGTTCAGTGGATATTTAATGAGATGTCAATATAGAGTGGGGAACAACAGTAGTTCTGATCCTGAGCCTTTGGACTGAGTCCCTGGGAAACTCTCAAACCTGTTGAATTAAGAACAGAGGTGCATGTCAGCAAAGTCAGGTCCTAGGAAGGGTGAGTTTGGTGGGTGCCAAGGAACTTGGACTGGCCTCCCAGCTAGGGAAGGCCCCTGAGGACGAGATGGCTGAGCTAAAAGATATGGAGGGTTTGGGGGTCATGAAACTTCTAGGGAGAATGGAGAGTGCAGACCAGAGCCCCAGAGAGCAGTGTCTTCCAGGGACTGATGGAAGGTCAGGGTGGCTGGACATGGAGAAGACACGTAATCACTTAGGATCTGGGCCTGATCTGCTGAGGTGGGGTCTGACCTGGGCTGGCGTGCACTGGCAGGGCTGGTTCAGGCATTAAAATCTGAACATTCCCATGGCTTCTCGGCCAGCCCTTCCCCTCCCCAGGAACCCGCTGTACCTCCCTAACTCCAGGCAGTAAAGGGAGAGCTTGGTCCAGAGGGAGTCTCCAGTATCCTGTTCCCCCGCCACAGTCAGGCCTCTTCTTGTTGGTCCTGCCTATGCCTTACCTGCCCAGGTCCTGCTTGCCCCCTGGGGTACCAGAATGGCTGGCCCTGAGTGTCCTGTACTCCCCTTGCAGCTGCCGTGACCTCATGCCTCTCAGCTGAAGCTGCTTCCACCCTGTCTTCACACCCAAAAGTGGGGACACACAGGGTGCCCCGTGTTCAGCCACATGAAATGCTACCAGAAAACCTCAAGTCCAAGCAGCTGCATTTGGCCACTTTCCCAGGACACCTTTTAGGTCACAACATTTCCTCCTGACCCCTCCAACCTCTCCATCCTCCCCAACTCTTCCCCACCCACTGGCTAGGCTGGGGACCCCTGAGTACCATGACCACCAGACCCTGCTGGTCCTCTTCTCTCCTTTCAGATCCAGCAAGTCCTTCCCCACCCCTGCTGTCTGGATGGATGGGGATGTGGCTTCCCCAGGTACTGGCCAGCAGGACACACCTGGATACACCTTGTCCCATCTGCATCTCTCCACACACATCGGCCCACGGGAAGACACAGCCCAAGACTCGCCCAGACTGCCTCCACCCAGCTCTTCAGTTGTTTCCAGATGACAGCCTGGTCCTTACAGCTTCCTATTTATTTATTTTATTATTTATTTGGCTGCACCGAATCTTAGTTGTAGCATGCAGGATCTATTTAGTCGTAGCATATGGGCTCTTAGTTGCAACCTGTGGGATCTAGTTCCCTGACCAGGGATCAAACACGCCCCCTGCATGGGAGCTTGCAGTCTTAGCCTCTGGACCACCTGGGAAGTCCCTAGAGCTTCCCATTTCTTTTCTCAATTAGTGTGGTCCAAGTATCTGCTCAGCACCAGGGCTGCTCACCTCCAGCTGCAGGGATGGGGAGGACAGGCAGTATCCCCAGAGACCACAGAAATCAAGCCCCCATGTCAGAGCTGAACGCATGGCAGTGCTGTGCCCCCCTGCCCCCCTGGGACAGGACTGGGAGATGCTTTTGGGGACAGGGATTGGATTGGGTGGGAGTACTGCATGGCCTCTTTCAGAAGATGATGAGGCAGGAACAGACTTGAGACTCAGGGAACAGCTGTGCCAGGGTTGGGAACAGCATGACTGCGGTCAGCAGTGGGGGCTGGGGCTGGAGGTGGAGATTCAGCAGGGAGGTGGGTCTGTGCCTTGAAAATAAGGGGGGTGATTCCTTCAAGCAAAGGAATGATGGGATCTCATTTGTATTAATAGAAGATGATTTGTTTGTGCTTGGTACCAAGAGAAGCAAGGAGACCAGTTAGTGCCAGGCTCTTCCATGAGCCTTTCGGCTCCCCAGATCCTGGAAGCAGGAACAAGCAGGGTCCTCTGTTGGTTGGCCCTGGAGGCCATGGCCGTCCAAGCTGCTGGGTGGTGGCCCTGTGGTCAGTCCAGTCTTTCTCCCTGAGCCCTGCCCCACTCTGCCCCATGGGTGCCCTCCCTTCTTCCAACCTCCAGAATCTCAGAACATTCTGGCTTCTTCAGGTAGCTCCTTCCTCAGTCCCTGACCTCCTGGGGGATGGGTAAGAGGTTTGCATCAGAAAACCATGTGGTTCTTGGACCTCTGCTCCTTGCAAAGAGACACCTGGCCAGGCAGACTCACGTGAAAACCCAGCGAAGGGGAAAAATCAGGGTGTTTCATTCCCTGTACATTACCTGGAACCAAATCAGAGAAAGATTTACTGCCTCTCACAACACAGGCATTTCAAAATCCCTAACAAGAGCCTTCCTGGATTACAGTGATTATGGTGCAGGTATGAGCCGCTGTTAGAAAGTCTGGAGGCAACTCATTCCCTTTATAGAAGGTTTTCCAGAGCGTTCTTCATGAAAGATGCCTGCAGAGCATTCAAAAGGGCATTTGATTGATGTTCAAGAAGCCATTTGGCCCACAAATATTCCAGCCCCTAGAATAATCACAGCAAAGCTCTGCTCTCCAGCAATATGGGGCTTTAGGCGATAAACAAGACAAGTGGTCACTTTAGCTGGTTATAAAAAGGGTGAAATAAGATAACATAGTGGATGTGACCTGGGGTGGAACTCTAAAGAGGTGGCACTGAGTGGAGCTCAAAATAATGGGGAGGGGCAGCCTTGTGAAGGTCTCGGGGAAGAATGTTCTGCGTGCAGAGGTTTGGCAAGTTTGAGTGGCATTTGGAAGATGGGAACCTGTAGCATAATAGTGGGGGTGGAGCCTATCACAGGAGTCTTGTAGCCGTGGTGCAAGTTGAAGTTTTTACTCCAAGAGTAAAGGGGAGCTGCTGGAGGGCTTTAAGTAAAAAGTGGTGTGAACTGATTTACAGCTTGGACATCCCACACGTGCGACTGTGTGGAAGGTGAGCCTGGGAGGCAAGGCTGGTACACAGTATTGACACAGAATTTGGGGGCTTTTTTGTTTGTTTTTCTAAACATCTTCATGTTGGGTTTTTTAAATATTTATGTATTTAATATTTATTGGGCTGTGCCTTGTCTTAGTCGTGGCTTGTGTGATCTTTAGTTGTGGCATGTGAGATCTTGGTCCCTGACCAGGGATTGAACTGCTTTGGGAGCGCAGAAGCTCAGCCACTGGACCACCAGAGAAGTTCCTTGGCACAGGATTTGGATTGAACTGAATGCCAACCAATTCCTTTGATCCTTTGTATAAAAGAGACAGCAGTCCTCCCCCAGGGTGACTGTCCACAGACAAGAGTCCTGCTGAGGGTAAAGGGAAAGAAGCCAGGAACCTGCTGTAGGGCTGGCCCCTGAGTGGGCATAACTCACAGTCCAAACCTTAGCCCCTCGGGGAGGGGACTGCTGAGACCTCAGAGTGGAAAGGAGCTAACCAGACCCTGCATTCATCAGGCATCTAGCCCTCTGTGTGTGTTATCCCAGTGAATCCTGACAGATACTTGAGGTGAGTGTATCTGTTATCTCTCGTCATGTAACAAAATGCCTCCAGTGTCCTGTTGTTGTTGTTGTTCAGTCCCTAAGTCGTATCCGACTCTTTGTGACCCCATGGACTGTGGCATGTCAGGCTTCCTCATCCTCCACTATTTCCTGGAGTTTGTTCAAATTCATGTCCATTGAGTCAGTGATGCTATGCAACCATCTTATCCTCTCTCTCACCTTCTGCTTCTGCCCTCAATCTTTCCCAGCATCAGGGTCTTTTCCAATGAGGCTTTTGAATTGTGGGATTAGAGAAGGCTCTTGAGAGTCCGTTGGACAGCAAGGCGATCAAACTAGTCAATCCTAAAGAAAATCAACCCTGAATATTCATTGGAAGGAGTGATGCTGAAGCTGAAGCTCCAATACTTTGGCCACCTGATACAAAGAGCCAACTCATTCCCATCAGGTGGCCAAAGTATTGGAGCTTCAGCTTCAGCATCAAGTGGTGATTTAGATGACAAGTTGTGTCTGACTCTTGCAATCCCATGGACTATAGCACGCCAGGCTCCTTTGTCCATGGGACTCTCCAGGCAGGAATACTGGAGTGGGTTGCCATTTCCTTCTCCACGGGATCTTCCTGACTCAGGAATTGAACCCAGGTCTCCTGCATTGCAGGCAGATTCTTTACCAACTGAGCTACAAGGGAAGCCCCACTTCAGCATCAGTCCTTCCAATGAATATTCAGGGTTGATTCCCTTTAGGATTGACTGGTTTGATCTCCTTGCTGTCCAAGGGTCTCTCAAGAGTCTTCTCCAACTCCAAAATTCAAAAGCATCAATTCTTCGGTGCTCAGCCTTCTTTATGGCCCACCTCTCACATCCACACACGACTGCTGGAAGAACCATAACTATGACAATATGGACATTTGCCAGCAAAATGATGTCTCTGCTTACTGGTTGGAAGCAACTGACACTGATTATCTCACCATTTCCACAGGTCAGGAATTCAGGAGCAGCTTCACTAGGTGGTTCTGGATCAGGGTCGTTTGAGAAGTTGGTATTGAGGTGTTGGCTCTGTCTGCTGCCATCTGAAGGCCAAACTGGGACTGGAGGATCCTCTTCCAATATGGCACCCTCACATGGCTATTGGCTGGGCTCCTTGGTCCTTCACCAGTGTGCCACCCTTCGTGACGTGGCAGTTGGCTTCCTCTGGAGGGAGAGATGAGAGCTAGAGAGGTAACAGGCAGGAAGCCATGGTGCCTTTTATGACCCAGTCTCCACGGTCAGAAGCCAGCACTGCTGCTTCATTTTATTAGTTGGAATCAAGTCATGAAGTCCAGCCCACACTCAAGGGGAGGGGAACTAGGCTCCACTTCTTGAAGGGAAGACTGTCAAGGGATTTGCAGACATACTTTAAAACCACCACAGGAGACGTCTTCACTCCCATCCCAGGTTGGGAATCCTTTTTTTTTTTTCTTAATTTTTAAAAGTTGAAGTATAATTGATGTACAATGTTGTGCCAATCTCTGCTGTATGGCAGAATGACTCAGTTATACACATATAGACATCCTTTTTTAAATATTCTTTTTCATTATGATTTATTACAGGATATTGAATATAGTTCCCCATGTGATACAGTAAGACCTTATCCATCCTATATATAACAGTTTTTCATCTGCTGATCCCAGACTCTCCGTCCTTCCCTCGCTCGCCCCCCACCCCCTTGGCAGCCACAAGTCTGTTCTCTATGCCTGTGAGTCATATGACAGGTTCATATGTGCCATATTCTAAATTCCACATATAAGTGATATTGTATGGTATTTGTCTTTCTCCTTCTGAATTCCTTCACTTAGTATGATAATCTCACATTGCATCCGTGTTGCAGCAAGTGGTATTATTTCATTCTTTTTTATGGCTGAGTAGTGTTCCGTTGTGTATATGCACCACGTCTTGTTCATCCATTCATCCGTCAGTGGACATTTAGGTTGTGTCCACATCTTGGCTATCGTGAATAGTGCTGCTATGAACATAGAGGTGCATGCATCTCCCCGAGTTATAGTTTTGTCCTGGTGTATGCCCAGGAGTGGGATTGCTGGATCGTATGGTAATTCTACTTTCGGTTTTCTGAGGAACCTCCACACTGTTTTCCATAGTGGCTGCACCAACTTATATTCCCAGGCTGGGAATCTTGAATGAACTTACCCTGCATCACACTATAGGAAGCAGCAGGCATATGATTAGAACTCAGATCTCCAGAGCCTGAGTCCTTCCTCTGGCGCCATGATGCCAAGGGTAACTTTTCCAGACATTTCTTGGCCTCGGCAGCTAGCTTCTGATAGAGCCAGACCCATCAGCTCAAACTTACATTTCCAAAAATGTCTAAGTCCAGTTATGGGCCCAGCCTAGGCCCCAAGCTAAGATTTCCCTACTGGGGCAGGGAGTTTGTGTCCAGGCTTTAGATGTAAGCGTGAGTCCAGATGCTGCCCAACCATTCGCGGTCAGGGTCAGGGCTGCTCACGGCCTGGAGGGGCCAACCCCCCAGGGTGCTCAGCAGAGTGGGGCTAGGATGGGACAGTGGGGCCAGAGGCTGCTGTGTTTTCCTCTTCCTGCAGCAGGAGGTGCTTGTGGAGTCTTCCAGGGCATTTCAGGGATGGTATGTGATAGAACTCGTTTGGTCACTCCCAACTCTGCAATTAAGAGCAGATTCACGCCCTGGGGAGCCCACGTCCCTGAGGAGCTGCCTCTGCAGCAATGGGATCAGATGCTCTGACTTCTGGGTCAGCTGGGCCTGCCCTCAAACAAGTTTCCGAGTGATCCATTTGTAAAATGGGAACAAGTGTCTACTCCCCAGGGCTGTTGAGACAATTAAACCCAATAAGGTGTGGGAAGTGCTACCCTCGGTCTTGGTACATAGTCAGTGCTCAGTGGGCATCAGCTGTCTGAATTCATCACCATTCAGAACGGTGGCCCCACTTCATATACTGGACATCACCGTGCTGGCCATGGGAATGTGTTTATGGGGCTGGCTGCCCCTCCCATCAGGGGATGCCGTGAGCCCATCAGTATCTACTCATGCTCTAACTGACCTTCGGGTTGCACTCTGGGTGGTCTGGACACAGAGGGAGGGAGGGAGTTGGGGCTTTTACTGGGGGCAAAGCAGAAACCGATGAGGGTCAAGAGACAGCAGGCTGACCTGCCTCAGACCTCACCTCCATCCTTATGGCCAATTTGTGTGTTTTCCCTAGAAGCATGTGTACCCTCCAGAGAGCACCTCACTGTCTAAGTAGGCCAAGTGCTCCCTGACCTTCGGGAGAGCATGTGTGCCCTGGTGTACCTGTGGCTATTTGGTAGTGTCCGGAGCAGTTAAGTGAGAACAGAGGCACCTGTCGAAGTTCATGGCTAGATGTGTGTGTGTGGGGGGGGAGGGGGCAGTAGAGAGAAGTGTCAAGAGGAACAGAGGGGCATCGGGGAGAATGGAGGCCACCAGGTTGCAGGAGAGAGTGACCAAGGACCTGGGAGTTCTGGATCCTGGCCCTGGCTCCACCTGCCCGAAGTCAAGCCCCACCCCTACCCCATTGAGACGGAAGGACGCAGGTCTGCTCCCATCTGGTCCACTCCCCGTGACAAAGCACCCTCCAGCCTGTGTTTGGGGCGCCAAGGCTCGTCATGGCGCTAATAGAGTTAGCATCAGAATCCCTGCTCGCCGGCTTTCTGCCACAAAGCCCTCACTCTTCATCTCCAGGACACAGAGCAGGCCCAGCGTCTGTGCGTGGATGTGTGAAGGCCAAACCATGTATGCAGCATTTTAAGAGCTTCTGCGCATCATGAGTCATGTGGACCAAACGTGACTGTAACCCTTGTTTAGAGCCCCAAGTAGGCATCACTCGGCAGCTTTAGCTGGGACTGGCCTTAGGCAAGTTGTTAAACACCTGTGTGCCTCAAAGTGAGTTAAAAACCATAACATGCCATTAGGTGATGATCAAGGCACCCCTCACAGGTCCCCGGCCCCACCTGGGCACCTTACAGCCAACTAAGGTGTAACTCAGTTAAACTAAGCTAACTGTGGCCACCCGCCCGGCGACGTGAAGGCAGTCCGCCCTCCATCCCTACTTCCGCGGTGTCCTCTGGGCTGCCCGGTGCACTGGCCTTCAGGAGGGAAGGAGTTTGCTCACAGCTACGCGGGGTGCCAGGCACCGAGTCCGTTGCTCCCCACGATCACGATACACACTGCTCAGTGATGCTCCTCTACAGTGCACGGCAGAGGCTCTGAGAACCCAGCTTACCCCAGTCAGTGGGTCGCAAAGCCCAAGGATGAGCTGACCAGCCCTGCTGGAGTCCCTTCATCACCTCCTCTGGACCTCAAGACAACCTTGAGGATGTGGCGAGAGTGGCCTCATGCAACCACAGAGGAGCCACAAGTCCCAGAATGCGGCTCAGACTCGTCCTGTGATACTTCCCTCCCCCTGCCCCCAAATACTCAAAAACATCACAGAGGGGAGCAGGGTGGGCAGAAGGAAAGAGCTCCACACAGTTGACTTCATATCCTCGGCACCTCTGAGCTCAAAGGTTTTCTGGGGAGCCACCCCTCATCCAGCGTGCCAGATCACATCTCACTCTCAATAGTCACCCCGCGTCCTCCCTGCAGGGGTTTGTCCCCCTCAGTTCCTGCCTTTTGAGATCCCTGCATCTCACCTCCAGTGGCCTTAGTCCTACCGCATCGGCTGGCTTCCCTGGAGGAGGGGGGTCAAGAGCCGCTGGGGCACCTCCCATCCCAGCTCCAGGTTGACTTCTGAGCATCTTGGGGTTCTTGGGGCAGAGCAGAGTGTCCAGAATCCAAATACTGGCCCCAAACGAGGCCACTTTCCAAGACATCAGACTACAAATTAGCAAGGAAGAACGTCACAAGGGATGTTCCTTTAAACAGCTTGTTCCCTGCTTTGTGAGAAGTGGTTGGACTTACCAGTGGAGTCTGGTGTCGCCTGGCACAGTCTCTCAGCTGGAAACTCAGGGCCATGTTACTGGGGAGGGTTCCTGAGACTGGCTTGGTCCCACTGAAGGATTTTGGACTTTAACTGGGAAAGTGTTCCCAGAAGATGGTTATTCTTTTTCCTCAATAAGCTGTTTCCAAAGCTGTCCATTCTGTCACACCTCTTCTCTCTCCCCTGACCATGAGTGATATCCCCGCATCGCCTGTGCTGGCATGCTAAGGGTATGGGGAGACACTCTCCCAGTGGTTGCAGCTGTGGAGGTGCTGGCGGGTGGGTGGGGTCTGCGTTCCCTCATGCTCTGTGTTGCCCTCACGGCCATTGTTACAGGATAGTGGTGGATGGGGCTGTTCATGCTGTCTCACTTCTGAGGGGCCCCTGGATCCCTTGGTACGAATGTACCAGAGACCCCTGCCCTCCTGGGAGTTCACAATTTGCTCTTCCTGTTGCCAAAGAAATGGAAGCCTGGCTGCCACAGGAGCTTAACTGGAGCCCCCAAAGGTATGCCCACCTGGCATCTCAGACTGTGACCTGATTTGGATTAAAGATCTCTGCAGGTGTCGCTGAGGTAAAGATCTTGAAGTGAGCTCATGCTGGATTATCTAGGTGGGCCCTGACTCCCAGTGACAAATACCCTTATGAGAAAGGAGAGAGGGACTTCCCTGGTGGTCCAGTGGTTGAGAATCCACCTCCCAATGCAGGGACACAGGTTCGATCCCTGATTGGGGAACTAAGATCCCATATGCTGCAGGGCAACTAGAGAACCTGCACTGCAGGAAACGATCCCGCATACCCCAGTGAAGATCCCATGGGCCACAGCTCAGACCCAACGCAGCCAGACAAATAAGCATTAAAAAAAAAAAAAGAGAGGAGAGGAAGATCTGAGATACACAGAGATGGCCGTGTGACAATGCGAAGACAAAGGCAGGGGTTGGGGCGACGTGGCCACAAGCCAAGGAGCACCTGGAGCCACCAGAAGCTGGAGGAGACAGAGAGGACCCTTCCCTTGAGTCCCTGGAAGGAGCACATCCCTGCAGCACCTCAACTTCAGACTCCTGGCCTCCAGACTGTGAGGGAGCACGCTTACGTGTTGTGAGTCCCGCAGCAGCCCCGGGACACCAATCCAGGTGCTGTGGGGGGCTGGGCCCCGGAAGCAGACACAGGGATGGAGGGGAGCGCGTGGGAGGTTTACTGGGGCTCCTGCAGGGAGTGAGGAAGCAGGAGCTGCAGGGAGGCCGCTGGGCTGCATCGGCAGGTGGCCCTTCACCATGGGATTGGAGTGGGCACTGAGCCCTGCGTCCACCACCTCGGATGCAGACTCCCAGGAAGGGGACGGCACCCTGATGAGACAAGTTTCCCCAGTCAAGGGCAAGTCCCAGAGAGTTTCTCACAGTTGGGGAACTAGATCCTTCAGCCCCAAAGGGGATTGGGGGGCGAGGTGCGTCATGGAAGGGCCCCTGCGGCCCTGACCACTTTAAGCAGTGCAGCCCAGAACTCAGCGTCCACTTGTGCCTGTCCCAGCCCCAGGGGGACCGCCCTGACCGTCAGCATGTCAGCATCACCTGGTTCACACGTGTCCCCTGCAGGCAGTGGAGAGGCTGAGGCCCGAATCACACTGGGTCACAGCCACTGGGGGCTCGAGAGGGGCCCCTACACGAACTCCTAACCGTCCCCACGGCTGACCGTGGCCCGGCGGCCGTAGTGCTAATTACATATGGTCACCGCAGTGGCCACAGAAGATAATGCACGGCACCAAGCGCGTGTCGGGAGAAGCTTGTCAGGCCACATGTGTGCCTCCTCACTTGGCCTCTGTTGTGTGGCGTCTGCCTGTCTGCTCTCAGCATCGGACGAGAGAAAGCCCTGTCCCCTCGGGCCCTGCTCTCGGCCCTCGGGACCTGCTGGAGTCCCAGGGGTGGCTGAGCAGAGTCCAGCCCCACCCTGGCATCCATACCCAGCCCACCATAGGCCCTGCACACACACGAGTCATCATAGGTGCCCAGGTGACTCCCTCGGCCCTTCGTTAAAGCTGATGATGTTCTTTAGTAGGTTTTCATCCTTAATAGACAATGGTCTCTTTGGTCATTGGGTTTTTTCTCATGATTTTTTAAAAATTTGAGTTTCTAAAACTAGGCAGGTGATACACAAATTTGTTTGTGTTTAGTCTTTTTTCCCTTTAGTTTTTAAGTCAGGCACGGGGGATTAGGTGACTCGGGCTCTGGTTCATGGTCCCATCTCAGCATTGGTCTGTGCAAGGCACATCTTTTCTTTTGTAAAGACAGAACTGGCACACAGCCTGCAAGTAGGTAGCAGTGCCTTCTACCTTGAAGATGGTTTCCACTGTCCCCACAGCAGAAACCCCGCTGTGGGTGGTGCCCAAGATGACAGTGTTGGCCCAGCTTCTGGAAACGGTGCCTAGTAAGGAGGGCTGTCACTCAGAAAGTGAAATTCCTAAGCTGCCTTTCTTGTCCAGAGACTCTAACTTGACCAGGTCTCTGGTGTCAATTGGTGCTTCCCAGGTGGCTCAGTAGTAAAGAATCTGCCTGCCAATACAGGAGACGTGGGTTTGATCCCTAAGTCGGAAAAATCCCCTAGAGAAGGAAATGGAAACCCACTCCAGTATAATGCCTGGAAAATCCCATGGAAGAGGAGCCTGGCAGACTATGGTCCATGGGGTCTCCAGAGTCAGACACGACTGAGCAGCTAATCCACACCACCTGGCTTCAGTTACACCAGCCTGTGGAAGTGGCAGGAAGTGTGCATGCTCAGTTGCTCAGTCGTGTCTGACTCCTTGCGACCCCATGGACTGTAGCCAGCCAGGTTCTTCTGTTCATGGAATTTTCCAGGCAAGAATACTAGACCAAGTTGCCATTTCCTACTCCAGGAGATCTTCCCAACCCTGGGGTTGAACCTGCATCTCCTGCTTCTCTTGCGTTGGCAGGCAGATTCTTTACCACTGAGCCACCTGTGAAGCCCCTTACGTGTACATGAGCCCCTTACCCAAAACCCCCAGTGGATGCCTGAAACCCTGCAGAGCACTGAACCCTATACACACTGTGTTCTTCCTATACATATACACATGTGATAAAATTTGATTCAGAAATTAGGCACCGTAAGAGATTAACAACAATAACTAAAAATAAAATATAGACATTATAACAATATACTGTAATAAAAGTTATGAGAATATGGTCTCAAAACATCTTTTTGTGCAAATGTATTGTCTTTTCTAACTAAGCACTTACCTGCACTGTGGCTGTAACTTTTGCAGTTTAAGGAGCGGAAGCAAAACTGGCATGAATTGTTTCTTTTTTTTTTTTTTTGAATTGTTTCTTTTTTGGTCACAGTTTCACGGGCAGAAGATTCATTCTTACCATAGATCGTAGCAGTCTCAGCTTGCAATTTATTTCTTTCATTAAGTCAAGAACTTTCACCTTTTCCCTTAAGGGAAGCACTTCTAGGTTTCTCTTTGGTGCATCTGAATTGCCAGCATCAGTCTTCTCATACTTTGGGATCACTGGTAAGGAAAAGAAGGGTCATTTGAGCACAAGCGCTGCAAGAGGGCGATCGTGGGTCTGATACCTGAGTTGCTACCAAGTGACTAGCAGGCAGGACCCACTGGACCAAGGGATGATTCACATCCCAGGTAGAATGGAGTGGGACAGACTGAGATTTCATCGTACTGCACAGAATGGCACGCGATTGAAAAGTTGTGGATTGCTTATTTCTGGAATTTTTCTATTTAATATTTTTAGACCATAGTTGACTGAGGATAACTGGAACCTCAGAAAGCAAAATTGCAAATACAGGAGGACTACCGGATAGGTGAATTTGTATGTCTGAGGTTGGCTTTATATTCACGCTCTTGAAATTTGGCTGGATATAGATTTCCAGGTTAGATGCCATTTCCCCCCAGAATTTTGAAAGTATTGTTTCCTCGTCTTCTGGCTTCTGGGGTTGCTATTGAGAAGTCCACCATCATTCTGATAGTCGGCTCTTGGAATGAAACCTATTCTCTCTGTGTGTCTGTCAATCTCTCCAAGTTTATAGGCCTTGATGTGGGTCTCTTTTCATCCTCTGGAATGGAAAGTGTGGACATGAGAATTCCCTGTCCTGACCCTACACTTCATAGAGCCCTCCAGTCACGCTTTCTCCCATAGGATGGAGCATCTACTGGCAACTCAGAGCCCATGACCTGATAGCAGCCTGGGTGCTTACCTGGAAACATACACTCTGAAAACGCCCGTAGTGCTCAAAGCCCATTGCCAGGACCCACGCAGGCACCTTCTCTAGATCTGTCCTGGGGACAGAGCACACTGCAACTTGTTCCCAACGTCATGCCTATGAAGTGACCAAGAAGCAGCTTTAACGGAAATGTATTTTAGAAACATTTTCTCCCAGTACATTACTTGCTTTTCTATTTTATGGTGTCTTTTGAAGAACAAAATATTTGCATTTTAATGAAGTCCAATTAATCATTTTTTTTCTTTTATGTATTGTGCTATTGTTGTCATATGTAAGAACTCTGACTAACCCAAGATAGCAAAGATTTTCTCCTATTTTTCTTCTAGAAGTTTTATTGAATTTGTGTTTTTGCTTTTTTACAAATTCCTTTATTGGGTAAAATATAGCCACTTAAAATTTTGAAAAACTAAATTTATTTTACAATACTTTGGAGTGGGGAGGAGAAATCAATATAGGATGACATTGTGAATAAGTGTTAAACTAGGTAATAGGTGAGTAGGAATTCATTATACCTTTTGAAGGTATGGGATTTTGTGAACCATGAACTTCCAGATGTTCAAGCTGGTTTTAGAAAACGCAGAGGAACCAGAGATCAAATTGCCAACATCTGGTGGATCATCAAAAAAGCAAGAGAGTTCCAGAAAAACATCTATTTCTGCTTTATTGACTATGCCAAAGCTTTGACCGTGTGGATCACAATAAACTGTGGAAAATTCTGAAAGAGATGGGAATGCCAGACCACCTGACCTGCCTCCTGAAAAATCTGTGTGCAGGTCAGGAAGCAACAGTCAGAACTGGACATGGAACAACAGACTGGTTCCAAATAGGAAAAGGAGTACGTCAAGGCTGTATATTGTCACCCCGCTTATTTAACTTATATGCAGAGTACATCATGAGAAATGCTGGGCTGGAGGAAGCACAAGCTGGAATCAAGATTGCCGGGAGAAATATCAATAACCTCAGATATGCAGATGATACCACCTTTATGGCAGAAAGTGAAGAACCAAAGAGCTTCTTGATGAAAGTGAAAGAGGAGAGTGAAAAAGTTGGCTTGAAACTCAACATTCAGAAAACTAAGATCATGACATCTGGTCCCATCACTTCATGGGAAATAGATGGGGGAACAGTGGCTGACTTTATTTTTCTGGGCTCCAAAATCACTGGAGATGGTGATTGCAGCCATGAAATTAAAAGATGCTTACTCCTTGGAAGGAAGGTTATGACCAACCTAGACAGCATATTAAAAAGCAGAGACATTACTTTGTCAACAAAGGTCCATCTTGTCAAGGCTATGGTTTTTCCAGTAGTCATGTATGGATGTGAGAGTTGGATTATAAAGAAAGCTGAGCGCCGAAGAATTGCTGCTTTTAAACTGTGGTGTTGGAGAAGACTGTTGAGAGTCCCTTGAACTGCAAGATCCAACCAGTCCAGCCTAAGGAGATCAGTCCTGAATATTCATTGGAAGGACTGATGTTGAAACTCCAATCCTTGTGCCACCTGATGCGAAGAACTGACTCATTGGAAAAGACCCTGATGCTGGGAAAGATTGAAGGCAGGAGAAGAAGGGGAGACAGAGGATGAGATTGATGGATGGCATCACTGATGTGATGGACATTAGTTTGAGCAAGCTCTGGGAGTTGGTGATGGACAGGGAAGCCTGGCGTGCTGCAAAGGGCGTCACATGAGAGTCGGACACGACTGAGCAACTGAACTGAACTGAGCACTCACACACGTACATATTGGACAGAGGAGTTGGTAAGCTACAGTCCATGAGGTTGCCAAAAGAATAGGACACAACTTGGCAACTAAACAAAAACAACAGCAACAACAATACATGTACCCATTCTTTTTCAGATTCTTTTCCCATGTAGGTTACTACAGAGTATTGAGTAGAGTTCCCTGGTACACAGTAGGTCCTTGTTGATTATCTATTTTATATATTGAATTTGAATTGAAAGTACGTGCTCAAACAGATACTGCTGCTGCTCAGTTGCTTTAGTTGTGTCCGACTCTGTGCGACTCTATGGATTGTAGCCCGCCAGGCTCCTCTGTCCATGGGATTCTCCAGGCAAGAATACTGGAGTGGGTTGCCATGCCCTCCTCCAGGGGATCTTCCCAACCCAAAGATTGAACAAAGATCGAACCCAGATCTCCTGCATTGCAGGCAGATTCTTTACTATCTAAGCCATGAGGGTGTATATGGTAATCCAGCCTCCTGATTTATCCCTCCCTCTCCATCCCCTTTGATAACCATAAGTTTGTTTTATAAATCTGTGAATCTGTTTGTTTTGTAAGTAAGTTCATTTGTATCATTTTTTAGTTTCCACAAGTGATGTCGTATGATATTTATCTCCCTCTGTATGACTTACTTCACTTAGTATGATAATCTCTGACCACTTTTGCCTTTTAATTAGTGTTTATTAGTTCATTGACATATGATGTAATTATTTCAATGGTTAGATTTAGGTATAACATTTTACCATTTGTTTTGTTTGCCCTTTCTTTTTTTGTTCCAGTATTTCTCCTTTCCTTCCTTTTTTTGTATTAACTGAATATTTTAATGATACCTCTGGGTAGTATTTCTTTAGTAAATGCTCTGGGGATTGCACTGTGCCTCCTTAATTTTTCCCAGTGTACTTAGAGTTAATGCCATGCTACTGCTCCCAAATGTAGAAACCTTATAACTGTACAGGTCCATTTATTCCCTACCCCCATCCTGTATGCTGTAGCTTTCATGTATGCTATATCTGCACCCATTGTAAACCTCACAATCAATACAACCCTTTAAATTTTGCTTCAAATAGTTACATGTGTTTTAACAGAATTAAGAGGGAAAATATTCTTTTCTATTTCCCCACATATATAAACCATTATCAATATCATTCATTTCTTTTGGAAAATTCAGTTTTCCAGGAGATACAGTTACTCCTTAGTCAGAAGGCTTTCCTTTAGCAATTCCATAGCAAAGTTTTGCTGGCAATGTATGCTCTGAAGATTTTCACTGAATTTTCACTGAGTACAGAATTGGGGGTTGATAGATTCCTTCTTCCCTCTTAATCTAAAGATGGTGTTCTGTTGTCCTCTGGCTTCCACTGTTTCTGATAAGAAGTCAGTATCATCCGTTCATGGCTCGTCTATGGCTTCCTTCGCCCCTGAAGTCAATGTCTTCCAGATCCTTGTTGCACTCTATCTATTGTGTCACTTTTTGTCTGCTTTCAAGACTCTCTCTTTATCTTTGGTTTTTAACAATTTGACTATGAAGTGCCTGAATGTAGTTTTCTTTGTACTTATCCAGCTTAGGTTTTCCTGACTTTTTTGAATCTGTGAGTATGTCACCAAATATAGGAAAATTCCATTCATTATTTCTTCAAAAATTTTTTCTGTCCATTTTCTCTTTCCTCTCCTTCTAAGACCCCAATTACTCATGTTAGATCATGTGATCTTATCCCACAAGTTACTGAAGTCATTTTTTTCATGCTTGTTTTTTTCTCTCTAAGCTTCAGTTCGGGTAGTTTTATTATCCTATCTTCTAGTTCACTTTCTTTTCTTCTACAGTGTTTGATCTGCTCTCAAGTACATCAAATGAATTTTTAGTTAAATTATGTTTTTCTAAAATTTCCATTTAGTTCTTTTTATTAGTTTCTGTACCTGTCCTCTGTCCTGAGATATACTGTATTCTAAATGTGTGTTTATCTATCTATCTTTATATATATATTGTCTTTGAGAACAATTCTTTTATGGACTGAATTGTGCCCCCTAATTCATGTATTATAGCTCTAATTCCCAGCTCTGAATGTGTTTAGAGATAGAATCTTTAAAGAGGTAATTAAGGTTAAATGCACTCATCTCACATGCTAGCAAAGTAATGCTCAAAATTCTCCATCCAGGCTTCAACAATATGTGAACCGAGAACTTCCAGATGTTCAAGCTGAATTTAGAAAAGGCAGAAGAACCAGAGATCAAATTGCCAACATCCGCTGGATCATCGAAAAAGCAAGAAAATTCCAGAAAAACATCTACTTCTGCTTCATTGACTATGCTAAAGCCTTTGACTGCGTGGATCACGACAAACTGTGGAAAATTCTTCAAGAGATGGGAATACCAGACCACCTTACCTGCCTTCTGAGAAACAAGAAGCAACAGTTAGGACTGGACATGGAACAACTGGTTCCAAATTGGGGAAGGAGTTCGTCAAGGCTGTGTGTTGTCACCCTGCTTATTTAACTTATATGTGGAGTACATCATGCAAAATGCTGGGCTGGGTGAAGCACAAGCTGGAATCAAGATGGCCGGAAGAAACATCAATAACCTCAGATATGCAGATGACACCACCCTTATGGAAGAAAGTGAAGAGGAACTAAAGAGCCTCTTGATGAACGTGAAAGAGGAGAGTGAAAAAGCTGGCTTAAAACTCAACATTCAAAAAACTACAGTCTTGGCATCCGGTCCCATTACTTCATGGCAAATAGATGGGGAAACAATGGAAACAGCAAGAGACTTTATTTTCTTGGGCTCCCAAATCACTGCAGATGGTGACTTCAGCCACGAAGTTAAAAGACGCTTGCTCCTTGGAAGAAAAGCTATGACCAACCTAGACAGCATATTAAAAAGCAGAGACATTACTTTGCCAACAAAAGTCCATCTAGCCAAAGCTATGGTTTTTCCAGTAGTCATGTACGGATGTGAGAGTTGGACCGTAAAGAACACTGAATGCCAAAGAATTGGTGCTTTTGAGCTGTGGTGTTGGAGAAGACTCTTGAGTGTCCCGTGGACTGCAAAGAGGTCAAACCAGTCAATCCTAAAGGAAATCAATCCTGAGTATTTGTTAGAAGGACTGATGCTGAAGCTGAAACTCCAATACTTTGGCCACCTGATGTGAAGAACAGACTCATTGGAAAAGACCCTGATGCTGGGAGGGATTGAAGGTCGGAGAAGAGGATGACAGATGACAAGATGGTTGGATGGCATCACCGACTCGATGGACAGGAGTTTGAGCAAGCTCAGGGAGATGATGAAGGACAGGGAGGCCTGATGTGCTGCAGTTCATGGGGTTGCAAAGACTTGGACACGACAGAGTGACTGAACAACAACTAGTTTAAATGAAGTCATAATGGTTAGATTCTAAGCCCATAATATTGGAGTCCTTATGAGAAAAGAAAGAGAAATGAAGTATGTGCATGGACAGGGGAAAAGACTTATGCGGACATAGCAAAGATGAAGCAACTATCTGCAAGCCGGAGAAACCACCCCATGGCACCTTGATCTTGGACTTCCAGCATCTGGAATTGTAAGAAAGTAAATTTCAGCAGGTAAACCATCTAGTCTGTGGTATTTGTTACAGCAGCCCTAAATGTCCAATGCAAGTTATAATAATTGTTGTAGCATCCTTGTCTGTTAGTTCTAATGTCTTGTTTATCTTGGGGTCAGCCTCCATTGATTATCTTTTCTCTTGAAAGTGGGTCACATTTTCCTATGTTTTTATATGTCTAATAATGTTGAGCTGTGAATGATATATTGCAGAGACTCTGAATCCCATTATCTTCCTCTGAACAGTGTTTTTATTAAGCCAACATTTAACTTGGCTGGATTCTGTTTGCAAATTCTGTCTTCCCCATAGTGGGCAGCAGCTGAAACCTCAGGTCAGTTCTTTTAGGCTTCACTTGGTGCCAATGCATGCATTGTTTATGAGTCAGCCAAAGATTTGAGCAGTTTATACACAGAATTTGGAGCACTCCATCTCTGTTTCTGTTCTTTCCAGGTTTTCTCTCCTTCCTTTCCAGCAGCTATGCTTGTCACAAATCGTCCTCTGTTTCTTCAGCCCAGTAAAGCTATGAGTTTTCTATTGGAATTTTAGCCATCTGGAATGGTGGTTACTGCAGCCTTCCCTCAGGCTAAAAACCATAAAAAATGAGAAGTAGCTAATGCAGTTCCATTCTTTCAAGTGTTGATGCCCCTCCAGTATTGCTTTTGGTTTCATTCCAGAGCCTTTAAGTAGGTGCTTTTTTCAGTGTTTGGTCCAGAATTTGCAGTAGTGTTCTGCAGGAGGGTGATCCAATAGGAGCTCCTTGCCCATACCTGAGTAGAAGTCCTAAATATCACTGGAATCAGTCCAAGTGTCTCCACTTCCTTTGCCTGAGTCTGAAGCTACCATTGCAATAAGACTAAAGCAGTAACTCCCAAACTAGTTTCTCCTAATACTTTATCCCCATTAAACTCATTCTCCACATGCTTAGAACACTTCCGTGGGTTGGCTTTGGATCCCCTGTTCCTGCTGTATACACCTCCTGGGCGTTGTATCCACTTCTGTCTTCAGTGGCTGTGTCTGTGCTGATAACTCCTGAATGTGAACCTCTGGTCCAGAGTGTCTCTTAATGAATGCGTCCTTTTATTTATGTCAGCAGACCCTTTAACCCTTAGAGGACATCATTATTTCACATCTTAAAACTAGTTTTCTTGGGTTCCCTTTCACAATGAATGCCTTCACTATCCACTCATTTTCCCAAATAAGAGATCTGGAAACCATTTCTTTTAATTAATTCATATTTTTTTTGGCTGCACTGGGTCTTCATTGCCGTGTGCAGGCTTTCTCTGATTGCAGTGGGCCAGGGCTACTCTTCGTTGCGGTGAGTGGGTTTCAGTAGTTGGGGTGCACGGGCTTAGCTGACCCACAGCATGTGGGATCTTCCCCCAACCAGGGGTCGAATCTGTGTCCCCTGCATTGGTGCGTGGATTCTTCACCACTGGACCACTGGGGAAGTCCTGGGAGCTCTTCTTGGTCCCCCTACCTCCATGCTGAATCTCCAAAATCTCTTGGTATTTATCTCCTAAACCTCTCTCAACGCTGCCCATTTTCTCCATCTTCATTTCCACTGTTGCCACAGTCTCTAGCCTGGGCTCTCAGCAAGTGTCTCCTAATTGGCCTTCCTACTTCTCCTCTTGTCACTCCCACCCCTTCTACACAGCAGTGGCCAGAGTGACATTTTCATGCTACCAGTTCCCCTTAGTTTTCCATGTACATTTTTGAATTCTTATTTATTTATTTTTGGCTGTGCTCATCTTTTGTTGCTACACAGACTTTTCTCTCGTGTGGCAAGCGGGAGCTACACTAGTTCCAATGTGCAGGCTTTTCACGGTGGTGGCTTCTCTTGTTGCAGAGCACGGGCTCTCGGGCACGTGGGCTTCACAGCTGTGGCGTGTGGCTCAGTAGTTGCGACTCTCAGGCTCTACAGCACAGGCTCAGTAGTTGTGGCACGTGGGCTTAGGTGCTTTGCGCATGTGGCATCTTCCTGGACCAGGGGTCGAACCTGTGTCTCTGCATTGGCAGGTGGATCCTTTACCACTGAACCACCAGGGAAGCCCTCTATAAACATTTTTTATACAGCTTGTGAGTTCCCTTTTAAAAATCTTGCTGGGGTTGCACTGAATCCATAGATCAATTGGGGGAAAATTGACATATTAGCAATATTGAGTATTCTAGCTCTTGAACACGGTACTGGTCTTATTCCATTAAGTTTGCTATAACAAAAAAAAAAAATAATCACAGATTGAGTGGCTTATAAACAGCAGAAATTTATTTCTCACAGTTTTAGAGGCGTGAAGTCTGAGATCAGGGTGCCAGCATGGTTGAGCAAGGGCCCTCTTTCAGTTGCAGGCTTCTCATTTTATCCTCACATAAAGAAAGGGGTTAAGGGAACTCTCCGGGGTCTCTTTTATAAGGACGCTAACCCCATTTATGACCTAGTCACCCCCAAAGGCCCCATCTCTTAATACTATCACATTAGGATTTCAACATATAAATTTTAGAGGGATAACAGTCAGATCATAGCAGTATCTCTCCTCATTTATTTGGGTTTTTAATTTTTTCAAAAATGTTGTGTGGTTTATAATGTATGGGCCTTGCACATCATTTTTGTTAAATTTATTCCTAAATATTTCATATTTTAATGCTATTTTAAATATTATTGCTGGACTTCGCTGATGGTCCAGTGGTTAAGAGTCCTCCTTCCAGGGCAGGGGACTCCAATTTGATCCCTGGTTGCGGAGCTGAGATCCCACATGCCGCAGAGCAGCTAAGCCTGCTCCCTCCAATGAAGACCCAGCTCAGCCAAAAAAAAAAAAAAGTTGAAGTCCAAATTATTCATAAGTGCTTTAACTACTGTAGTTTAACTTAAAACATAAACGTTATCATTCATTAATATCAATTTCCAATTTTTTGTTAATGCTATTGAGTTTTTTTTTTTTGCTATTGAGTTTTATATATTGACCTTACATCCTGTAACCTTAATAGACTTACACATTAGTTCTATTATTTTTTCTAGATTCCTTTAGATTCTGTGTAGAAGCAATTATGTCATCTCTGAATAGTTTTACTTCTTTAAGAAATGAAGTTTGCATTTCATTTCCTGTCCATGTTTTATTGTACTGGATAGGACCTCCGTTAAGAGTCATATAAGATGGGTGAAAATGGACATCTGTGCCTTGTTTCTAATCCAGGAAGGAGAGAACTCAATCTTTCACCGCTGAACGTGATATTAGGTTTTCTGTAGTTGCCTTTTATGGGACTGAGGAAGTTCCACTTCTTTTTTTAAAGTTTTTTTTTTTATGAATATATGTAATCCCTTCTTATTTTGAAGGAGTGCTTTTCTACTGATTTGCTAGTTCAGTTATTTTTTTGTATATATAATTTTATTTGCGTACTTTTGGCTGTGCTGGGTCTTCATTGCTGCGAAGGCTTTTCTCTCATTGCAGTGAGCAGGGGCTGCTCCCTAGTTGTGGCGTGCGGGCTTCTCATTGCAGCAGTTTCTCTTGTCGCGGAGCACCGTTTCTAGGGCATGAGGGCTTCAGTAATTGCAGTGAATGGGCTCAGTGGTTGCAGATCCTGGTCTCTAGAGCACAGGCTCAATAGTTGTGGCTTGTGGGCTTAGTTGCTCTGCATCATGTGGTATCTTCCCAGATCAGGGATCGAACTCATGTCTCCTGAATGGCAAGCGGATTCTTTACCACTGAGCCACCAGGGAAGCCCATGGAAGTTCCACTTCTACTTCGGTGTTCTAGTTTGCTGAGAGGTCTTCTTTTTCTTTTGTGTTAAAAAAAAAATGATGACTAGGTATTGAATTTTGTAAAAAAAAAAAATTGTTTTTTGCATCAAAAGAGATGGTTAGAAGGTTTTTCTTTTGTAGCTAGTGTATGAGCTTCCTGGAACTGCCATAACAAATTACTACAAGCCTGGGGGCTTAAAACAACAGAAATTTGTTCTCTCACAGCTCCGAAGACCACAAGCCTGTAATCAAAATGTCAGCAAGGCTACACTCCCTCCAAATGGTCTAGGGAAGGTTCTGTTCTTTGGTTCTTCCAGCTTCTGGTGGCCCTGGTGTCCCTTGGCTTGTAGCCATGTCAGTCAATTCCCTTATGCCTTTATCTCCTCTTATGTGTCTCAAATATCCCTCTGCCTTTCTCTCTCTCTCTTTTTAAGATTCATTTATTTATTTACTTATTTTTGGCTGTTCTGGGTCTTCATTGCTGTGCTCGAACTTTCTGTAGTTGCAGTGAGCAGGGGCTGCTCTTCAGTACAGTGGGCAGGCTTCTCATTGCAGTGGCTTCTCTTGTTGCACAACACAGGTTGAGGTGCATGGGCTTCAGTACTTGGAGGCAAGGGGGCTCAGTAATTGTGGCTCCTGGGCTCTAGAGTACTGGCTCAGTAGTTGTGGCACATGGAACTTAGTTGTTCCACCGCATATGGGAATTTGCTGGACCAGGGATCAAATCCATGACCCCTTCATTGGCAGGCAAATTCTCAACCACTAGACCACCAGGGAAGTTTCTCGTGGTTCAGATGGTGAAGAATCCGCCTGTCAGTGCAGAAGACAGAGTAGACGTGGGTTCAGTCCCTGGGTTGGGAAGATCCCCTGAAGGAGGAAATGGCAACCCACTCCAGTATTCTTGCCTGGAGAATTCCATAGACAGAGGAGCCTGGCGGGCTGCAATCCATGGGGCCACGAAGAGTCAGACACGACTGAGTGACTAACACACACAGACCACCAGGGAAGCTCTCTTCTGCCTTTGTCTTATAAGGACAGTGGTCACTGGATTTAGGGACTACCCGAATAATCCAGTTATCTCATTTCAGGTTCCCTAACTTAATCACATCTGCAAAGACCCTTCTAAGTAACATCACCATTACAGATCCTAGGAATCTGACGTGATACCCTTTAGGGACTCTTTCCAGGCCCACCACAGTCAGCTAACATGTTAATTGCCATGACTGATTTTCACATGTTAAACCTGGCATTCCCCACTTGTCATGATGTATTAAATTTGCTTTTTGTGTCTATGTTCATTACTAATATTGATCTGCAAACTTTTTTGGTAATCTTGCCTGATATTGGTATAGAGGAATGAAGACCTCATAAAATGAAATGACTTCCTCTTCTGTTTTTTGGAAAACCTTGTGGACAATTCATTTTTTCCTTTAAATGTTTGGTCAAATTCATGAGTAAGGCCACCAGGACCTGAAATGTTCTTTGTTGGAAGGTCTTAAACTACAAATCTAATGTCTTTCGTTGACATTAAATTAAATTAAATTTCAGAAATTAAATCCATTCACCTTGAGTGACCTTTGGTAGTTTGTGTCCATTCCTTCTAAGTTTCTGGTCTTGTTGCTATGAAGTTTTTCATAATGTTCTTTTATTATCCCTCGCACCAGGCTATGTTTGGTTTCTCCTCTTTAATTCCTGATATTGGACATTTTAATTTTTTCTAGAAGTTTATCAATTGTATTGATATTTTCAAAGAACCAGCTTTTGGTGTTATCGATTTTCTCAGTTGCATTTCTATTTTCTTTCATTGATTTCCACTCTTTATTTTATTTTCTTCTTTCTGCTTATTTTGGTCTTAATTTTGTCTTTTGTTTCCAGTTTCTAAGTGTGTAAACTTATTTCATTGATTTGGGACCTTTTTTCTCTTTTCTAATGTAAGCACTTAATGCTGAAAGTCTTTCTAAGCACTCTTTTAGGTACATTCCACACATTTTGATATGTTATGATTTTATTTTCACTCAGTGCAAAATATTTCCAATATCCCTGTTATTTTTTCTTTGAAGCAATAGGTTATTTAAGATTGTGTTACTTAATTTACAAACATTTGGTTATTTTCCAGATATCTTTTTCTTATTCAGTATTTATTTCTAATTTCAATGATGGTCAGGAAACACTGTATACAATTGAAATTCTCTTATTCTTCTTCAAACTAGTTTTATGACCCAGAATATGGATGAGTACATTGCCAAGATGTTCGGCCATTCAGAAATCGTCACCAGCATGAGGTTCACCTACAACTGATCACAGTGTCTGGAGACAGCTGCATCTTCATCCAGCAGGTGGGCAGTGAGATCACCAGCTGCTTGAAGCAGCATTTTCTGGAGATCAACCCCTGGGAGCAGCAGCAGTAGAACACTAAGGACAGGAAGTGGAGCAGCCGCCCCAGGCAGGAGACCAATACTCAGGCCTGAGATGTGCTCCCTAAGCCCTGGAGAGCAGATGGGGAATGAGGCGGACGAAGAGTGTGAACCCGAAGAGGTGCTGAAGATGCCGTCGAATGAGAGTTTGGGTCCAGATCCTCAGTGTCTGCTGATCAACCGCATGCTGCCACTCTGGGCAAGGCAGCTGGTGAGTCTGCCTGGAAAGCGGGACACCGAGGGGCTAACAAAGCAGCGGCCTTCTCCATGCCCCTTGTTTTTCTGGGAACCCTTTCCCCTTGACATCTCTGCTTTCCTTGGAGAACCTCCGTCCTGCTTCCGGTCTCCGTGTATACAGCCTTTCATTCATCCCACAAGTATTTACTGCATGCCTACCCTGTGCTTTTGACACTGTTCATGGGGTTCTCAAGGCAAGAATACTGAAGTGGTTCTCCTTCCCTTCTCCAGTGGACCATGTTTTGTCAAAACTCTCCACCATGACTCATCCATCTTGGGCTAGAACGGTTTCCCTGGTAGTTCAGTGGTAAAGAACCTGCCTGCCAATGCAGGAAACTCGGGTTCAGTCCCTGGGTTGGTAAGATCCCCTGAAGGAGGAAATGGCAACCCACTCCAGGATTCTTGCCAGGAAAATCCCTTGGACAGACGAGCCTGGCGGGCTACAGTCCTTGAGGTCACAAGAGTGAGACACAGCTTACCAACTAAACAACAAATGGACTATCTGGGTGAATGTCTCATGGGTGTTTTAAAACAGCTTGTGTTCTACAGTTATTAGGTACAGTGTTCTATAAGTGTTAATTTAGTCAAGTTTGTTGGCCATGGTATTTAAGTCTTTATCTACATTGAGCCTCTGCTTGCTCTGTCAGTTACTGACAAAAGTATGTTGAAATCTCCAAGTCTAACTGGATTTTTCTATCTATTTTTCCATGTCTATCAGTTTTTTGAATTCGTATGTTTTGAAGCTATTCTATAAGATGCATATACTTTTAGTTTTATTATGTGCTTTTAATTAATTGACATTATCACTGTAAAATGTTCTTCTTTATCCCTGGTAGTATTCCCGGTTCTGAAACCTACTTTGTCTGATATTAATATAGTCACTCTAGGTTTTCTTTTTTGAAAATGTATTTATCGAAGTGTAGTTGATTTGTAATGTTGTGTTAGTTTCTGCTGTACAGCAAAATGATTTATATATATATATGTATATATATCCTTTTTCATATTCTTTCCTTTATAAGATTATAATGGATTATAATGGTTATTATAAGATATTTACTCTAGCTTTTCTTTTGATTAGTGTGTACATGCTATTTTCCCATCCTGTTATTTTTAATTATCTTTGTCTTTATAACTAAAGTATAATTAGAAATTTGAAAGAAAAATTTAAAATTTATAGTAGATAGCACATAGTTTTATCTTGTCTTTTCACCCAATATAATGTTTTTTTCCCATTATTTGGGGGTGTTTAGGCCATTTACATTAATATAGTTTTTAATATAGAGCAGGAATTAATAAAATAGAAAGCAAAGAACCAATAAAGTAGATCAAAAACCAAACAAAAATTGGTTTTATAAAAAAATTAAGTTGACAAAACTCTTGTGAGACTGATGAATACACAAAAAATAGAGAAAATACAAATAAACATTATATTAGATTTTTTCTTAAAAAAGAGAGCTTTCTGAATAACTTCATACCCATATTCTAAAAAACAGGTAAAATGGGAAATTTTGAAAAATAAGTTTATATGTGTATTAACTTACAACCTTAATAATATTTGATTCAGTAGTTAAAATTCTATCCATAAAAAAATCAAAACCAACAAACACACATAAAGTTTGTCATATAGGTGAATTCTACTGAGCACTCAAGGAATGAATGTATCCTATCTTATACAAACTATTCTCATACAAACTATGAAGCAAACTATTCCAAGAAGAAAAAATGAAGGCGAGCAGTTCAAATAATTCTGTGAAACAAGAACAACTTGAATAGAAGAAATTACTAACCAATCTCATTTATAAGATTCAATGCAAAATCCTAAGTAAATGTTAACAAACCAAGTCCAACAATGTATTAAAAATGATAACAACAACAAAAATATGATAACAACAGAGAAATAAAATCAGATTATAATCATGTAAGGTTTATTCGGGAATAGAATGAAGGTTTTCTAAACTTTTATTTATTTATGGCTGCGCTGGATCTTTGATGCTAGGTGCAGGTTTCTCTAGCTGTGGCGAGTAGGAGCTACTCTGCAGCTGCGGTGCCTGGGGTTCTCATTGTGGTGGCTTCTCTCGTCGTGGAGCCTGGGCTCTAGGGCGCATGGGCGTCAGTAATTGCGGCTTGAGAACTCTAGAGCTTGGGCTCAGTAGTTATAGGCCATGGGCTTAGTTCCTCTGAGATACATGGGATCTTCCCAGACCAGGGATTGAACCTGGGTCCTCTCCTCCAGGGCAGTCCCAGAATAAAGGTTTAACATTAGAAAATCTGCTTGTGTGTTTCACAGCATTAACAGATAAAAGAAGAAAATGTGTATTCATTTCAAATTCAGAAAAACTGTTTTATAAAATTCATCACTCATTTGAATAACCCTCAGTAAACAAAGACGAGGAGAGCGATCACTTTAACCTGAGAAAGCATCTACTGAAACCTAGACAAGTATGCTGAGATCCAAGTCCTAATGTTCTCCCCCAAACTACTTCACCTTCAGCCCTCTCCATCTCAGTTAACAGCAGTTCTGGCCCTCCAGAATAAAATTGCTCAGAATAAAATTGAGAGTCATCTCTAACCCCTGTCTTTTTCATTAACTCTGCTCCTAATTCACCAGGATGCCTGGTTGGCCTTCAAAATACATCTAGAATCCAATTGCTTTCCCCATATCCACTGTTAGTACTAGACAGATCGCTACCACCTAGCTGAAGTCCTTCCTGGAATTCTTACTTCCAAGTTTGCCCCTTCGACACTCCCATTTCTATTCTCAGTGCAACATACAGAGAGATCCTTTAAAACACACACACACACACACACACACACACAACAGTTCACTCATTTAAAATGTGCAATTCAATGGCTTTTAGTGTATTCACACAACTGTGCATCTATTACTACAATTAATTTTAGAAGATTTTCATTATCCCAGAAGAAATCTATACCCCTAAGCCAGTAATTCCCCAGCCCTCACAAAAGATCCACTGGAGAAGGGAATGGTTTCCCACTCCAGTATTCTTGGGGCTTCCCTGGTGATTCAGATAGTAAAGAATCTACCTGCAATGTGGGAGACCTGGGTTCGATCCCTGGGTCCAATCCCTGGGTCGGGAAGGGAATGGCTACCCACTCCAGTATTCTCACCTGGAGAATTCCATAGACAGAGGAGCCTGGCTGGTTACAATCCACGCGGTTGCAAAGAGTCAGACATGACTGAGCAACTGATACTTTTTTTTTCAAGCCAATAATCGCCAGTTCCCCAGCCCCCGAAAGTACTGATCTACTTTCTGTTTCTATAGATTTGCGTATTCTGGACATTTCCTATAAACCTAATCATACAATACATGGTGCTATGTGATCAGCTTCTTTCACTTAGCACATTGTTTTCAAAGTTGATCTACTCTGTAGCATGTATTATTACTTTATTCCTTTTATTCTTGAATAATATTATGTTGTATGAATAGACCACATATTTTTGGTGGACATTTCCACTTTTTGGCTATTACAAATAATACTGCTGTGAACGTTTATGTACATGTGTATAGATTTGTCTTGATTATACACATATGCCTAGGAGTAGAATTAGTGGGTCAAGGGGGAACTCTCTGTTTAAGCTTTTGAAGAACTGCCAGACTGTTCCAGAGTGGCTGCATAATTTTACATGTTCATCAACAGTGTATGAAGGTTCAATTTCTAATCATCCTCACCAGCACTTGTTATTGTCTGTCTGTCTTATTCCAGCCATCCTAGGGAGTGTGGAGTGGTATCTCATTGTAATTTGATTTGCCTTTCCCTGATGGCTAATGAAGCTCAGCATCTTTTTATGTGCTTATTGGCTTATTGGCCATTTTTACATGCTCTTTTCTGAAAAATTTGTCAATTTAGATCCTTTGCCCACTTCTGAATTGAATTTTTGTATCTTTTAAAAAGATTTTCTCGTGTATTTTTGGCTTCTCTGGGTTTTCATTGCTGTGTGTGGGCTTTCTCTAGTTGCAGCAAGCAGGGGCTACTCTCCAGTTGTTGGACACAGACTGCTCATAGTGGTGGCTTCTCTTGTTGGGGAGGATGGACTGGAGTTACTTGGGCTTCAGTAGCTGTGGTGCATGGGCTCAGTTGCTCCACAGCATGTGGAATCTTATCCAACCAGGGATCAAACCCATGTCCTTAGAGGATCTTTAAAAAATAAGTTGCATATAAAGTGAGAGAAAAAGAAGACTCAAGAGCGACTCCACATTTTTTGGCCTAAGAATCTGGGAAAATTGAGTTGCAATCAACCAAAAAGACATTGGGTGGAATAAGTATTGTCAGGAGGCACATTTGGGACTATGTTAACTTTGAGATATCTTTCTGGCCTCTTTCTGGAGTTCAGTTTGGAAGGCATGGGCATTCAGTCATGGGTATTTGCCTTTCTTGTTCTGACTTCCTTCACTCAGGAGATAATGTCTAGATCCATCCGTATTGCTGCAAATGACATTACTTCATTCTTTTTTATGGCTGAGTGGTATGCCATTGTGTGTATGCACCAAATCATCTTTATCCATTCATCTGTCGATGGACATCTAGGTTGTTTCCATGTCTTGGCTATTGTCAATGAATTTTCAGTATATATATCTTCTCAAATTATAGTTTTGTCTGGATATGTGCCCCAGAGTAGGGCTGTACGATCATATGAAAACTATTTTTCGTTTTTTGAGGAACCTCTCTACTGTTTTCCATAGTGGCTGCACCAATTTACATTCATACCAATAGTATAAGAAATTGCCATTTTCTCCACATCCTCTCCAGCGTTTGTTATTTGTAGACTTTTTAATGTTGGCCATTCTGACTGGTGTGAGATGGTACCTCGTTATAGTTTTGATTTGCATTTCTCTAACAATTAACATCCATCATGTAAAATTACACTTGTCCCCACACTGACACTCTGGATCCTCCTTAACCTACCTTATTACTTTTCTGCATAGTGTTTATCACCTTCCAACATATGTTGTGCAACAACATAGTGTGCAGCAACTAAGACCCAGCACAGCCACATAAATAAATAAAAATAAATGAAAAATAAAAATAAAGAAATCCAGGTTGTGTTTCTTGCAGAGCTTTGTAGAGTCTGGATTTTGCAGATCATACCCCAGTGTTGTATGACATGTTCCTCTGTCCTCCATTTTGCATGCTAATTGATAGGTAGACTCACTGTATTTTAAATGGTAGTTTTCCTCAAATTATTCTACAGATTCACTGCAAAGTCAATAAAAAATCCAATGTTTTTACTGGTTCTGGAAAGATTTACCTTAAAATTCACCTAGAAGAGTAAGTTCAGTTGAGTTCAGTTCAGTCGCTCAGTTGTGTCCGACTCTCTGCAACCCCGTGGACTGCAGGTTGCCAGGCTTCCCTGTCCATCACCAACTCCCAGAGACTACTCAAACTCATGTCCATTGATTTGGTGATGCCATCCAACCATCTCATCCTCTGTCATCCCCTTCTCCTCCTGCCCTCAGTCTTTCCCAGCATCAGGGTCTTTTCCAATGAGTCAGTTCTTCGCATCAGGTGGCCAAAGGATTGGAGTTTCAGCTTCAGCATCAGTCCTTCCAATGAACATTCAGGACTGATTTCCCTTAGGATGGACTGTTTGGATCTCCTTGCAGTCCAAGGGACTCTCAAGAGTCTTCTCTAACACTACAGGTCAAAAGTAAAGGGCTAAGAATAGGCAAGACAAGTTTGAAAAGGAAGAGGAGTTGGCGGAACTCTCCTTACTCTAAATTAGAAACACTGTAGTAGAGGTGGGGGAGTCCTTTCGGTTGATCTCTGAACAGCTCAGGGGGTTAGAAGCCCCCGCGAACTCCTTTACCCCTTCTGCTATGTGTGAACACAGCAAGAAGACAGCCATCTATGAATCAGGAAGCAGGCTCTCACCAGACACCAAAACCACTGTCACCTTGATCTTGGACTTCCAGGCTCCAGAACTATGAGAAAAAAATTTCTGTTGTTCATAAATCATTCAGTCTATGGTATTTTGTTCTAGCAGCCTGAATGGAGTGAGGAGTAAGACAGAGCAGGATCTTGAGTTATTTGTAAACTTTGCATTATTCACAACAGCCAGAATGTGGAAGCATCTTAGACAACCATTAGTGGATGGGTGGATAAGTAAAGTGTGGTATTAAATATATAAGTGGTGTGGTGGTCGTCATTTAGTCCTTAAGTTGTGTCAGACTCTTGCAACCCCATGGACTTTAGCCCACCAGGCTCCTCTGTCCATGGGACTTCCCAGACAAGAATACTTGAGTGGGTTGCCATTTCCTTCTCCAGGGGTTCTTCCTGACCCAGGGATCGAACCTGAGTCTCCTGCACTGCTGATAGTCTCCTGCATTGCAGGTGGAGTCTTTACTGCTGAGTCTCCAGGGAAGCCTGATACATAAGTACAATGGAATATTATTCAGCCTCAAAAAGGAAAGAATTCCTGACACCTGCTACAACATGCAGATGAACCTTGGAGAGGAACGATGGTTGCCAGAGGCTGGAAGATCAGGGAGTGGGGAGTTATTGTTTAATGAATACAATTTCAATTTGAGAGGCTAAAAGACTTGGATGCATAAGTCATATTTAGATGAACCATATTAATTTGTTGGTGCGGGTGCAGGGATCAGAAACTGTCAGGTATTGACAATTTCACTTGGTTCAGCTGAGTAAAAATACTCAGTAAAAATACATCTTGGCAACTTTCCTATCAGTCCAGTGGATAAGACGCTGCGCTCCCAAGGCAGGGGGCACAGGTTCCCACAGGGGAACTAGGATCCCATATGCCACATAGATGGCCCAAAATCCCCCCCAAATACATCTCATGTGGTAACCATATACACCAACTTCAAGAAAGTGGTGGCTTTGGGGGAGAGAGGAAATGGGGGCTTTAGTTCTGTGTCTGACATGTGATTCCTTATATAAATAAGTAATATAAAGATCTGAAGCTGATGTGGCAAAATGTTAATAGTGCCTACCTTAATAATGTAGACAGGAATATCTATGCATTATTTTTTGTAACTTGTTTGATAATCTTCATTGAATAAAAATTAAAGTGGTGAATGGGAGAAGTGAGTCAGGTCAGTGTAGACAACTGGGCTCAGCAGCTTGACTGGGAGTGGAGGAGAAGGGGCAGAGTCAGGGCTGGTTGCAAAGACTGTGCATTCATGGAGGAGCAGAAGCCCCCGCTTCTGGGAGGCAGGGATTAAAGGTTCAGGAAAGTGGACAGTGGGAAGCCACCCTAAGGCCTCCAGAAGAGAGTCAGGACCCATTCCTGGGAAGCGGGGCACATGCGGCAGAGCTGGAGTGGAGACAAGGTTGCCACCTCTCTTTGGGGCCCAGTGAGCATGAGTGTCCGCTGGGGCCCGAGGCAGCAGCCTGAGTCTCACACTCCTCAGCTCTCCTTCACGAACATCCTCTCTCTCCACTTCGGCCTGTGGATCTGGGTCTCCGTCTTTTTCCCTCTGAGTTCACCCCGCAGCCCCTAATTGGGAAATCCAGCCCTAACCCTGGACCTAACCCTAACCTAACCTAACCCTAACCCTTGGTGCCACCACACGGATCCCTTTTCACTCTCCCAACTGGCCGCTGACTTTTGTTCTTCTGCTGGGAGCACCTGCCTCCCTCTGTCTTTCCTTGTCTCTCTTCCTTCTTCCCAAACCAGCCTGTTAAGAACCAGCTTGGTTGAGACAGAGGTCATGTACCGTGTGATTCACCCAAAGTGTATATTGCAGTGGTTTTCAGTTCTGAGTTGTGAACCACCATCATCATCGACTTTGGAACATTTTCATAACCCTAACAGAAACCCCATATTTTTTGGCTACCATTCACTGTCTCCCCCTCTCCCCAGCAACCCCCCACAACAGCTAATCTACTTTCTGTGTCTATGGATTTCCCTATTCCGGATATTTGTATAAGTGGAATCATACAATATACAGTCTTTTGATGACTGTCTTCTTTCACTGAGCATCACATTCTTGAGGTCCATCCATCTTGTAGCTGTGTCCATGCTGTATTCCTTGTGTGGCTGAATGATACTCCATTGTGTGGCTATAACACATTACATTTATCCATTCATCAGTTGATGGATGTGAACGAACTTTTCCCAGGTAAACCTCTCCTGATCTGTTTCTACCTCTTGCTCCTCTCCTGGCCCCGAAGCATCCTGTAAATGGGGATTCCTTGGTGAAATGGCCTCTGAGACTGGAGAGAGCAGGCAGTCTCACGTCTGCAACCCCATGGAGCTCCTTAGTGACGGAGTGGCTCTCCTCTGGGCCTTATTCCCTCCTCTGTAAAAAGAGGACAGTTTCCATCCAGGGTTGTGGGAAGTGCTGATCTGAGTAGAGCATATGGCAGGGCAGCCTGGGATATAGAAGACATTCAACACTGCTGGGTCCCTTTTGTCTGTGTCAACCTTGATCCCGGGCTAAGGGTGGGCAGGCGGGATCCATACTTCCTCCCGTGCCGTTCCCCCACCTATGTCTGAATGCTGTGTTCTTTGACAAGAGTCAAACTAAGGGGAGAAGACATAGAAAGGAAAGAAACTGCAGATATCCTGAAATACCAGAGGAATGGGACAAAAGGATACAAATGAGACAGAAAAAGGGCTGTAGAGCAGGTATGTTTCAGGTCTGGGAGGCCAGAAGAACATGCGGTTTGAAGACCTGTGTTTCAGGCTCAGGCCTGACACGTCCAGGTCACTTCCTGAGTCTTAGGGACGAGTGCCCTCCATTTCCCCCTCTGGGAGTGAGGGGATGGCACGAGCTAATGTGCCCACTGTTGTGTAAGCCATTTACCCAGGAATTCTGAGGGCCTGGAGGTATTCCTACTGACCCAAGCAGGCCCTGGCTGAGGCCTCTCAGTGACCTGACACGTTGTCCCCTCTGTGGGGAAATGGCCTGGAGCTGCTTCAGGCTGGAGTCCAACCTTCTCAGTGTCCTTGAGACCAGGCTCCCTCAGGAGAGCCTGACACTGTGCATTCATTCATTCATTCATCAAATTTTACAAACCTGCCTCCTGCAGGGCACTGTGCTGTGAAGACCTGGCCCTTGTCCTCACAGGGCTCCCAGACTTGTGGTGAGAGGGATACACAGGCACATTCAGATACAGGCTGCTGCTGGCCCCTGTGTTACTCTGTGACTCTAAACACCTCCTGCCTTCTTATGCAGTGACTTCTTGAATGTTTGTTTCTGATTTCCAGGACTTGCTGTTTCGCCTCTTTGAATAGATAGGGATTTCTTTCTTTATTCTTTGCCCAAGAAATTAGTGCAGTGGCAATGCCCTCAGGAGATTCTCAAGGGATATTTGATAGACAAATAAAAACAGGAAGGATAAAAAATGAGCATGTGTGTGGTATACCCTCACAGAAGTATGCCCACAAGTGCTGTGGGAGCCCTAAACTGGGCTGGGAGGGCTTCCTGGAGCAGGTGATATTTGAACCGGGTCTTGGCGTTAGTTAGTTTGCCTGGTATATGTATTCTCAGCACAGGGAACAGCATTTGCAAAAGTATGAAGAGGTCTGAGTGGTAAGAACTTCCTAGTGACTGTGTGGGTGTGGGGGACGTAAGGACGGAGTGAGGCATGGATAGTGGAAGAGGGATGCAAAGGGGGCAGTCAAGATTTTGAACAATATACATAAACAGAAAAAAGTAGAAAGATCACTCAGTCTCTTTTTTTTTAGTTGAGGTATAGTTGCTTTACTATGTTGTATTAATTTTTGCGGGTACAGGAAAGTGAGATCACTCAGTCTTGACGCTTGAAGACCATCACAGACACTATATAAGCTGTTTCTTTGAAGCAGAGTTTTTCTCTTTTTCCAAGAAGTTAACTCTGGTGCTGAATGGGGAGAAATATGGTTTTCAAGGGACGCTTAGTAGGGAGATGCCATCGGAGCCGGGCAGTGGGAGGAAGAGCGGTTTGCCCAGGTAAAGGACCTGGGAGGCAGGTTGCTCGGTAGGTGGAGAGGGAGGGAGGAGTCGGCGCTGACTCACAGAATTCTGGCTTAGGGAACAGGTTGCTGGTGATACCTTTCAGATAAGGACTTCGGATGAAGCGCTGGCAAGTTTTGAGAAGCAGATAAAAAGAACCGAGATGTGTGAACACCTCAGATTTTTGTGGAACCATCCTGCGGGGAGTGGCCAGGCGGGCTGATCCCCCTGGGACCCCACACCTGTCTGGAGCACCTGAGGGCTCCAGGAGGTTGTCGGGGGGCGGCGGGGGTAGCGCACCAAGGCCGTCGAGGCCCTAAGCTCTGATGTAATGGGGCCTTCTGGGCCTGGGGCAAGCTGAGCGCGTCCGGATGGGGAACAGCGCTCACCACCTCTCGAGGCAGGTGAGGGTGTCGCACCTGAAGCCTGGCGACCCCCCTCACATCTCGTGGGGGCGTTCGAATTCCGGCCCCGCCACTTCCTGCCTCAGTTTCCCCACCGCACCCTCTCGCAAGCGGACCAGAGGGCAATGTGTAACCTGCAGAGGCCACGACACATCGCTGGGACCCGGCGTGGGGAAGCGGCCAGGCCTAGTCTCGGGGCAGCGGCGAGAGAAGCCGAGACCGAGCAGAGTCGCCCTGCGGGACAGGCGGGCCCTGCCGGGGCCGACTCCACGCCTAGGGGCCCGGCTTGAGGCCAGGCCGCAGCCAGAGCTCTCACCGTCCAGTCGCCGTCAGAACAAAAGTGGCGGCGGTGCCGGCGCCCGGAGTCCCGCAGGCCCGGTCCCCGCCCGGCAGCCCCGCCGCCCCGCCGCCCGGCCGCCGGGCGGCACGACGCACAGAGGCCGCGCCTTCGGCCCTTTCCGTCCGAGCACGCTCGGCTCTTTCCGCCGCGGCCGGCGCAGGTGGAGGGGGCGGGGCGGGGGCCGTGCGTAGTGACGCCGCGGGGGGGTGACGCACCGGCGTGCCCCGCCCCCTCCCCCTCCCCGTTCAGGCTCTGGAAAGAGAAGAAAAAAAACTTTCTTTTTTTTTTAATTGAGGAATCAACAGCCGCCATCTTGTCGCGGACCCGACCGGGGCTTCGAGCGCGATCTACTCGGCCCCGCCGGTCCCGGGCCCCACAACCGCCCGCGCACCCCGCTCCGCCCGGCCGGCCCGCTCCGCCCGGCCCTCGGCGCCCGCTCCGGCGGCCCCGCTCGCCTCTCGGCTCGGCCTCCCGGAGCCGCGGCGGCGGCGGCGGCGGCGGCAGCGGCGGCGGCGGCGGCGGCGGCGGAACGGGGGGTGGGGGGGCCGCGGCGGCGGCGGCGGCGGCCCCGCTTCGCGCATTGTTTTTCCTTACGGCGGCGGCGGCGGGCCGCGGGCGGGGAGCGGAGCCCGGAGCCCCCCGGTAGTCGGGCCGCGAGCGAATTAATTAAGTGGGGCGCGGGGGGGGGGGGAGCGAGGCGGCGGCGCGGCGGCGGCACCATGTTCCCGGGGACTGCCTGAGCCGCCCGGCCGGGCGCTGTCGCTGCCAGCCGGGCCCGGGGGGGCCGCCGGGCCGCCGGGGCGCCCCCGCCGCGGAGTGTCGCGCTCGGGAGGCGGGCAGGGGATGAGGGGGCCGCGGCCGGCGGCGGCGGCGGCGGCGGAGGCTGGGGGCGGGCGGTGAGCGCTGCGGGGCGCTGTTGCTGTGGCTGAGATTTGGCCGCCGCCTCCCCCACCCGGCCCTGCGCCCTCCCTCTCCCTCGGCGCTCGCTCGCGGCTCGCGCTCGCTCCTCTCCCCTCGCAGCCGGCCGGGGCCGGCGCCGACCCCAGCCCCGGAGCCCTTGCCGACCCGGCCGCCCGCGCTCGGGGCTGTTTTCGCGAGCAGGTGAAAATGGCCGAGAACTTGCTGGACGGACCGCCCAACCCCAAACGAGCCAAACTCAGCTCGCCCGGCTTCTCGGCGAATGACAGCACAGGTGAGAAGGGGGCCGGGGCCCCGGGGGTTGCTTGTCAGCCCCATCCGGAGGTGAGCGCCCCCGGGAGACCCCAACTCGGCGGCGGGCTGTGCGGGGCCCGCGGAGCTAAGGCCCGCGCAGCCCCTTCCCCTGGACCCCGGCCGCCGAGAGGGAAGTTTGTCGGAATACTGTCATGGGGCCCGAGTGGGGTGGCACATGCCCGGTGCGCTTGGATCGCCCGGAGTTGGGGAGCCCTCCTCGCCGGGAGACCGAGTGGTACTTCCAGGGAGAAAAAGTAAAGTGGAGCGTGTGTATTCTGCGTGGTGATTCCGTCTGCCTCCCACTGCCGCCGTGTGTCCGTCCACACAAGCGTGGCTGGCTGGAGGGATGACAGCGGAGGCGACGCTGGCTAGTGAGAAGGAAATAGTGCAGCCGAAAGGAATCCCGAAGAGTTTTCTGAATCGGTAACATATTCACAAGGCTGCGACCAGAGGACTTTCCTAACAGCAGCCAGCCCGTGAGTTACGACTTATAAGTTTCTTGGAATGTGCTTCCTGAGAAAATGCTTAGTGCTATTTTGAAAACTCTTGTCGCTGGTCACCTAAGCCATTCCATTTTTCACAACCCAGAACTTCTTAGCAAGATGTCATAAAAGTTGCTGTGGAGTGTTAATTTCACGTGTATAACTTCGGAAGAAAGTTAAATAGCAGATTCATCTGGGCCGCAGTCTCCAGGGGAGCTTGTGTTGTTCTTACAATGTACATATATATATATGTATATATGTGTATATATATATATGTATATAAATAAATTATGTTCAGGAATGTCGGAGTTACCATTAAAAAAATTTTTTTTATCAGAGTATTAAATAAATCTTTTAAACAGCTTGTCTGGAGACTTTCTTCGGTACTCATATCAGTTGCCTAAGAGAAGTATTTTAGTTTTCTATTGGTTTAATGGTTCTGGGTTTTTCTGGGCTGGTTCACGGTAGCGTTATGTACTAGTTATGTTTCCTCTTTCAGAGCTCTCCTTTGCAGTAAAACGCAAACTTGTGCTCTGCTGCCCATGATTTGATTCCCAGCGTTGCTTGCATTTCTCCACTACGGTCTTGCAGTAGCAGCATCTGAAAATCAGTTTATAATGAATGGGTCCAAATTGAATTATATTGCTGCAGCAGTGCCTTCAGATTTGCAGTAGACACAGCTGTTCAGCTTGTGCAAATATTTCTTTGACCACTAGCGTTTTTCTACTAGTGGTCTAAATATCTCTTTCTCCTGTTGAGACAAAACTTGAATTTTGTGGCTGCAGTTTTAATACAATTCCTAGACTATTATTTAATGTGGAAGTGAGAGAAACAATAAAAAAATCAGTCATGAGATTCTTGTCTGGTTGAAATAAATTTGTTAAGCAGCGGAGAGGAATGAGTAAGTCTGGTGGGTGATATGTAAGTCACTAATAATACTCTATTTAAAAGCTGATAAAGAATTGAGTTTGATGTTAATTTTGTAAAATCGGCTTATCTGAAGTGAGAGATGTGGGAACAGGCAAGAGTTAAATGCTCTGATTTCACACCATGAAAATACTATGATTTTACTGCAGAATAGATCTCCTTTGCTTCATTAATCTTGACATGTTTGAGTGAAAAATCTTTGAACATATGAAATGTAGATCATACCAGACAAGTTCGGCCTTGAAGCTTGTCCTCTGAAACTGGTAACTTTTGAATGGCTTTGCAGCTTCGCTATTGTTAAATGAGGTTATTTTAGATTTTGTTTTATAAAGAGGGACAAATTAGTAACATGACACTTTAACAGAAAGGCTTGTTGCACTATATACTTTCAGCTGTTTCCAGGATGGTGCACAATGGATTGGCCTTTGGGGCAGTTCTGTTCCTGGATGGTTAGATACTTAATGTGCTGCTAATCACAACAGAGTTTTATCAAAAAGGATTTTCTACTCATGACCATTTTCCCCCCCTTCTTTCCAGTTTTGACCCTTGTAAGGCACGGGGGCTCTTTTGTGAATGTGGAACAAAAAAATCAGTTTTTAATGGCTCTGTTTAAATAATCCAAAGAATAAACTCACCATTATATTTATGTTGGGTCCTTGGTTGCATATTCATCAACGTCACATTGTTGTGAAATGGTCCGTTAGTGTGGGGGCCATGGAAGGCCCACATGTTCAATCACCATTGAACATGTTAAACAAGGTGTAACTTTGTCTCCCATAATTGCTAGTCTAAAATAGAGATTTTAAGGACATATATTAAAGCAAATAAAGGACTAAAGGAATTACATTACACGCACAGAGTGGAAGCATTTGAATAGATGGAAAAGCAGGGAGAGACCTGGCAATATCATTCTGAGAGACTCAGCCTCGTTTTAATGAGGGGATGTGTGTTTGTGGTTTCTGGGATAAAGTTCGGCCAGGCAGAGCAAGGTGTGTTCACTGCTCATGAGATAAAATTTGAGGGAGGGGCGCTCCGAATGGGAATAGCTGAAGGGTTAGGCGGAGCAGGAGGTGGCCTTGGTGGCCTGAGAAGCAGGAGGGACTCGGACGGTCATGATCCAGTGCGTGTCTCTGGGGACTGGCCTTCGGAGCCATCCTGTCTGTCAGCTGAGTCTGGTGGGCAGGCCGTGAGCCCCCGAGCATAGTACACCTGAGGAGCTGACCAGCTAGGATGCTGCCTGCAGGGCGCTTGCAGTCCAGCCGGGGGAGCGTGGATGTGCGCAGGGCCCAATAAGGTAAGGTGGGATCTCTGACCAATGCCATTGCCACCAGTGACAGGTGGGGGAGGTCAGTGCAGGCTGGGGAGATCAGGGGACGATTCTAAGGAGAACATGCGGAGGTGATGCAGAAATAGGAAAGGTGCCCCAAAAGGTAGCAAGAGGAGGAAGGGAAAGCAGTGCTTTCCACCCACACCTAGCCTTTCTTCTGAAGCGGCACAGGATTTGATGGCATCTGATGTTGCGGAAGTAGCCTTGTCTTGTTTTACATTGAGGACGTAGATGCTTTCTCACAATTGTCATCTTCATTGACTTGGCACCCTTTATGAGCAGTGGGACCAGTATATAGTTTGTTGTGTGTTCTGGAAATTTTTGTGTTTAATATTTCCACATTAAAATAGCGTATTACTGTTTTGCAGCAGCAGGGATTCATGATTTAACAGTATGGAAGAAATACCTAGGCAAGCAGTAGAGGTTTTTTTTTTGGTCAGCTTTATTGAGGCCAAATATACATTCAACAAATCTACTATAAAAGTTTGTAGGACTGCCTTCTGAAAGTTGAATATAGGTATATTTTATCTCGTGCTGTATACGTGTTGCTAGTGTGTATTAGTTGCTCAATCATGTATGACTCTTTGTGACCCCATGGACTATAGCCTGCCAGGCTCCTCTGTCCATGGAATTCTCTAGGCAAGAATACTGGAGTGGGTTGCATTTCCTACTCCAGTAAATGTCCCTAAGCAGTTGTGGTTACATTGTATACTGTGAATCCCTTTAAATGCAATAGAAAACTGTATTTAAAGATACTTGGTGTAAATACCATTACCAACCAAAATGCCTTTTACAGCAAAATGATGACCTTTTAGGTTTACATCTCAAGAGTTCTTTTCTCCCCATCACTTCAGTTTGATCCTCAACAGCATCTTGTCAGGTGGGAAGGGAAAATACTGTTTTTGCCAATTCCAGGTGGGAAATCAGACTTGAGAGAGATGATCTATTGAAAGTAATGCAAAGGGTGAAAGCCAGAACCTAACCTAGATCCTTAAAGTCTGTACATTCATCTTGTGAATCTGCATCCAGAAACACAGAATTTACTTGAATCGTGAACTCAGGAGACTACGTCCTTAGCAAGTTTCAGTAGCATAACTCCAGCAAGTGGGGTCAGTTTGTCAGTGGCTTTACGGGGATGTTGGCGGCGGGTGGTTGGGCGTGGGCAAGCAAGAGAATGCTCCCCTCCAGGGGCAGGGGCGCCCCCTCCCCTTTGTTCTGGCACTGCAGGATGTCATCCAGGGTGTACACGGTCTCACCTGTTTATTGCAGCAGATAATTGAGGACCAGTCTCGGGTTATTTCGTGTCTTTACTACGTGCCAGCTAAATAGGAGCTGTGAGTTTTTGCAGAGACTTCTAGGGCTAGGGCTTTTCTTGACTTTGCTTAGCTTTTACTTGGTAGAAAAGTAGGGATTCTTGGATAACTGAGAGGCATGAGGACAGTGGCCACATTTGAAGTTGCTTGGGGTGGGGGTAAGTATGAATCCCACCAGGGGAGTTGTCACAGTAGAGCATAAGATTGGGAATCATCCCTGCTTAACGCTTGAATTTGATTGTGTGATTCTCCAGCATGGTTGAGAATGACTTGTAAAGGGACTTAGGCTTAATCCTATAGTCGGAAGTTAATGCTTGTATTGTTAGCCTGTGTTTTTACAACTTCTGACTTGTGCCATTGTAGTTGTGTGACAAAGTATGTGATTACTTGGGGCTATGGAAGTGCTGACTTTGTGTTTTCACTAATGTGTTTGAAGACAAATAGTTAAAAATGATTTTGCCAAAGCATGCCTTCCTTCCCTTGTTAATATGAAATGTTCCTTACTGTGAGCTGTTCAATACGAGGAAGGCTTGCTTTCAGCCAGGTTAGTTGTTGGTGTATTCTTAGTCAGGACAGCACCTCTTCATCTCATTCAAACCAGCTCTTCGGTATATTCCAGGGACACGTAAGAAAGTGTTGCTCAAGAGCAGATTTGTGCTCAGGAGAAATTGGGCATGGCTGAGGCTCTTGCCTGCAGACTCTCCCCAGCCTTCCTGTGCTCTGGGCTCTGAGTCTTGCAGGGGCTGCAGCATCATTCCCAAGTGCATGGGTCACACACCTTTTCTGTAGAGGGTCAGAGGACAGAATTTCGGCTCCGCAGGCCATGTGGTCTCTGCCACAGCTGCTCACTCAGTGCTGCCACTTCAACGTGAAAGTGGCTCTGGGTGGTATGTCCACGTATATGCCAGGAAACTAGTAAAACTCTGGTTTCAGAAACTGGCAGCTGGGGGTTTGGCCTTGAGGCTGCAGTTTGTGACTCCAAGGTGATATGGGACTGGTGCTCTGAGGATTTTCAGTTGCCTCAGGTGTGGAGTAGAACGAGCATTCCCTTCCCCAGGGGCTGGGTGAGATGGTGTGTGAGAGGTGCCCGGCGCCAGCGCTGTCCGGACAAGGGGAAGAGGTGCACTTTGTAGCCACGTTTGCTGGTGGTTCTGGAAGCAGTAGCAGCCGCATGCACGCGTCCACACAGGACACCAGTGGGCAGGTCTGTTGTAGTGGAGCACATTCAGCATATAGCCAGGAATTCTTCCATCAGCACTATTAATTTTTTTGCCTCCGTTTTCAACTGTTTTTTTTAATAGGAACACGATGGCCATGAAATTTTAAAATTGCAAAAACTTAAGCAGTGTGGTATGTTCTGAAAATTCTTACTAATTTTGAAGCATATGTCACGGACTGTTTAGGCAGCCAGCGTGTGAATCTGTTGACTTAGTGTGTGTATCACACTTCCATCTGAGGTGCCCCTTATGCCATAAGTGTACAGAGGATCCGGGTGACGCCTTCTAGTAGCTTAGAACTGTGTTGACGAAGAGAAGACTAAGAAACAGAACTTGAGAAAAGAATGTAAAATGCAGTTAGGTGCCCAGATGCACAACTCAGAAAGGGCAATTGAAGGAAGCTTCCTTTACTCACCTGCTTTTCACTGAGTGCCCCTTGTGCAGAAGCCCAGGGCTGGGTGTTCGGGAGGGGGTGGCACCAGAGGCAGGCACTTGGTGGTCTTTTCTTTGAAGCCCGCACCCTGGGAAGTCTGCTGGTTTTCTATACTTTCTGTGTGTTGGGAAAAGCGCTCTGGCTACTCAGAGAATTTCCTCTCTCGGTGTGATCTTGGCCCATGGCCTGCACCTAAGTCCTTTCAGGTTGTCCCAGCTGCTCTCTCAGATGCCCTCAGGCTCCTGGCCATGTCCTCTTGATTTTCAGCACGTGTGCCCAGTGTCCCCTGAGCCCTTCCCCTAGTGGCACGTCTCTCATCAGAAGACTGTCCCACACTTGGGGGGGCTCTCAGGATCTGGAGTGGTGTACACAGCTCCTGCACAAACTGGGAAGCGGGGGGTGAGGGGTGCCACACTTTCCCCGTCCAGTCTAGGTTTAGCTTTCAGGAATTGTCATGTCACAGCAAGGCATCGATGCAGGGTGTCCGCACTTGCACCAGTGCCTGTTGGGGACACTGGCGACTTTCCGTGGGGCTGTGATTGCCAACAGGGGTGCTGGGGAAGAGCCATGTGCAAGGGTTGCCCAGCTCGAGCTTTGACTGGAAGAGTTGGGAATCGGGGTGGGGAGGGGCGGCGGTTCTTTAGGAAAGGCATGGAAGTAAGCAAAAGTGGCTTTTTTTCCTTGTTCTTAGACAATACACAGAACGACTGCTGCTGATTTAGAAAAATCTGCCTTTAGGGTGTTTTCTTGTTCTAAATTTGGGAATTAAGGCTATTTTTGAGCTCTATGTCTAAAAGTCAAATTCCTGTCTTTTAAAACCTTACCCTTAGAAAGACTTGGATATCATCCCATGTGTCATTTTCCCCCGTGTTTCATTTCCATTAATCAAAAGAATGTTTAGTTGAACTCTCGCTAAGAATAGTAAAATCTAATGCTGAAGAAATTTTCACTTGGTTAAATCCGACTTTCCTATTTCTAGATGTCCCGTCTGCTGCTGTTTGACAGTCTCTTAGTTTGCCAGTCTCTCTAATACACCTGTGCCTCAGTCTATGTAGGAGGTGTTTCTTAATAGTTGGAGCTGTTTAAAGGGGTTGTACAATTCTGTTGTGAAGTAAAATCTTTATATAGTTCAACAGCTTCCTTTTGCACTGCCCCCAAATATTTTGAATTTTTTAAAAATCAAAACTGTATCACCTGGACATGTTTTAATTTTGTAGTTAGAATACCCAGTGAAATCACAAGAAAAATAAGCTACTATTTTTTATAACAGCCTGTAGAGTGAGGCTTGGGCCATATTTGAATAACGTGGATTTTGGTGGATTTATCAACAAACTTCATGATAACATTCAGGAACTATAGAAATACATCAGATAATTGGGGTTTGCTTTGACAATTATGGACTATATGAGTTTGACCCCTATTTCTTTGCGTTGATTGCTAAGGAAGGCTTTCTTATCTCTCCTTGGTATTCTTTGGAACTCTGTATTTGGATGAGTATATCTTTCCTTTTCTCCTTTGCCTTTAGCTTCTTTTCTTGTCTCAGCTATTTGTAAGACCTCTTCAGACAACCATTTTTGCCTTTTTGCATTTCTTTTTCTTGGGGATGGTCTTGATTACTGCTTCCTATATAATGTCACGAACCTCTGTCCATAATTCTTCATGCACTTTATCAGATCTAATTCCTTGAATCTATTTGATACTTCTACTGTATAATTGTAAGGGACTTGATTTAGGTCATACCTGAATGGTCTACTGGTTTCCCCTGCTTTCTTCAACTTAAGTCTGAGTTTTGCAATAAGGAGTTCATGATCTGAACCAGAGGAAAACAGTAGAATGGAAAAGACTAAGGATCTCTTCAAGAAAATTAGAGATACTAAGAGAACATTTCATGCAAAGATGGGTGCAATAAAGGACAGAAATGGTATGGACCTAACAGAAGCAGAAGATATTAAGAAAAGGTGGCAAGAATGCACAGAAGAACTATACAAAAAAGATTTTAATGACCCAGGTAACCATGATGGTGTGATCACTCACCTAGAGCCAGATATCCTGGAGTCCGAAGTCAAGTGGGTCTTAACTTGAAGTGTCACTATGAACAAAGCTAGTGGAGGTGATGAAATTCCAGCTGAACTATTTCAGTCCTAAAAGATGATGCTGTTAAAGTGCTGCACTCAATATGCCAGCAAATTGGAAAACTCAGCAGTGGCCACAGGACTGGAAAAGGTCAGTTTTCATTTCAATCCCAAGAAAGGCAATGCCAAAGAATGTTCAAGCTACCACACAATTGCACTTGTCTCACGCTAGCAAAGTAATGCTCAAAATTCTCCAAGCTAGGCTTCAACAGTACGTGAACCGAGAACTTCCAGATATTCAAGCTGGATTTAGAAAAGGCAGAGGAACCAGAGATCAAATTGCCAACATCTGCTGGATCATCGAAAAAGCAAGAGAGTTCCAGAAAAACATCTACTTCTGCTTTGACTATGCCAAAGCTGTTGACTTTGTGGATCACAAGAAACTGGAAAATTCTTAAAGAGATGGGAATACCAGACTACCTTACCTGCCTCCCAAGAAACCTGCATGCAGATCAAGAACCAACAGAACCAGACATGGAACAATAGACTGGTTCCAAATTGGAAAAGGAGTACATCAAGGCTGTATATTGTCATCCTGCTTATCTAACTTATATGCAGAGTACACCGTGTGAAATGCCTGGCTGGATGAAGCACAAGCTGGAATCAAGATTGCTGGGAGAAACATCAATAACCTCAGATATGCAGATGACACCACCCTTATGGCAGAAAGCAAAGAGGAACTGAAGAACTTCTCGATGAAAGCGAAAGAAGAGAGTGAAAAGGCTGGCTTAAAATTCACCATTCCAAAAACTAAGATCATGGCATCCAGTCCCATCACTTCATGGCAAACAGATGGGGAAAGGATGGAAAAAGTCAGAGACTTTATTTTCTTGGGCTCCAAAATCACTGCAAATGGTGACTGCAGCCATGAAATTAAAAGATGCTTGCTCCTTGGAAGAAAAGCTATGACCATTCTAGACATAATATTAAAAAGCAGAGACTTACTTTGCTGACAAAGATCCATATTGTCAAAGCTCTGGTTTTTCCAGTAGTCATGTGTGGATGTGAGATTTGGACCATAAAGAAAGCTGAGCACCGAAGAATTGATGCTTTTGAACTGTGGTGTTGGAGAAGACTCTTGAGTGTCCCCTGCAAGGTGATCAAGCCAATCAATCCTAAAGGAAATCAGTCCTGAATATTAATTGGAAGGACTGATGCTGAAGCTCCAATTCTTTGGCCACCTGATGCAAAGAACTGACTCATTGGAAAAGACCCTGATGCTGGGAAAGATTGAAGGTAGGAAGGGAATGGGACAACAGAGAATGAGATGGTTGGATGGCAGCACCGACTTGATGGACATGACTTTGAACAAGCTCTGGGAGTTGGTGATGGACAGGGAAGCCTGGTTTGCTGCAATCCATGGGGTCGCAAAGAGTTGGACACAACTGAGCGACTGAACTGAACTGAACTGACTTTGACCCAGTTCCTTTGGATTAAAATATTTTGAGTATTTGTCACTTGATTAAAAGTAGAACCTTCTAACCATGACTCAGAGTTGAAGGAAATGTCAGAGCTTTTTATACTGGGAGGCAGGCAGTGTGGTAGTGAAGAAGGAGCTCGGCTTCCACTCAGTGGACACTGGAGCTTGGTATCCAGCTCTTCAGCTCTGTGACTTGGACCAATGACTGTACATTAGAACTTGGTTGGGGAGGATGGATCTCATGTCTAAAAGGGAGTCTTTCCCCCTAAAATTTTGCATTTTTTCTCGGTTTGATTAGCTTTGCATATTGGGCTCCTGAGTGCTTCCCAGATCGTGCAGTGGTAGAGAATCCACTTGCCAGTGCAGGAGATGCAACAGACGTGGGTTTGATCCCTGGGCCAGGAAATCCTCTGGAATAGGAAATGGCAACCCACTCCAGAATTCTTGCCTGGAAAAATCCCACAAGAGCTTGGCCAGCTACAGTCCAGTCCTTGGGGAGTCAGACATGAGTGAGTGCACAGAGAGAGAGAGAGAGACACACACACACACACACACACACACACACACACACACACACACGGTTCCTGTGGTTTCTGTCATTTAGCCAGGTGCAGTGGCTCTTACTGTTGTATCATTGTGTGGGAAAGTACTAGATTCGTTTTCCTCCTGGGCTGGTGAGGACGGGCTGATGTAGGTGAGGGGTCTGACCCAGAACCAGATCCGTGGACATCCTCGCCGAGCACACAGAAGATGCCGCCGCTGCTCGTTCCCATGGAGCACCAGGGCCAGCGCGGCCTCCGCCCCTGCCGGCAGAGGAGTGAGTGAGAGCTGAGATTGAAGTCCCAGGACATGGGTGCGAGCGTGACACACTTCACTCAGTCTGTGTTTGTAGTTTAAAATTGTTCTTTATTGGAAAATTGAAGTCTGAATGGAACTGTTTTTCTAGTATTATTTCAGAACAGGGACTTGACTTAAGTTAGGACTTGCGGGGAAAGAAAGTGAGCACAGAGAAACTATACAAATGGTCTTTCTTTTTTAGAGAACAGAGTTAGGGGAGAAAACGTCCTTTGAGTCACTGTCCAGTTTAGTCAGGCTGATTGGTTGAAATATCAGTGAAATTTAATTTCCTCTTTGATTCAGCAACCACTGATCTTGAAAGGGGTAGATTCAGCTGCTTGCTGTTTTGTAGAGTTTTCTATTCCTGCAGATTCCGTAATAGGAAGTGACCTCAGTGGAGTTTACTATTTTTTCCATTCTAGATTTTTGTTGTTGTTGTTGTTTAATGGGCAAGTTGTGTCTGACTCTTTGGACCCCGTGGACTGCAGCCCACCAGGCTCCTCTGTCCATGGGATTTCCCAGGCAAGAATACTGGAGAGGATTACTATTTCCTCCTCCAGGGGATCTTCCCCCCTCAGGGATCGAACCCGAGTGCCCTGCATTGGTACATGGGTTTTTACAAACTCTGAGCCACCTACGTATTTTAGGTATGGCAGTTTATGGGTTTTGCTAGTAAAGATTGCCCCATGGTGGACAAAGAATTTTTCTCCCTAATTTGTGTTCATCTTTACATTGGATCTTTTTTACATTTTATTTAGTTGTAATTTTTATTGAAGATAACAAAAGAGGCATAAAGCTCTGATAGATTGTCTGTGTCGTTTTGGTTGTGCCTCTACTGATGCTGCGGAGAAGGCGATGGCACCCACTCCAGTACTCTTGCCTGAAAAATCCCGTGGACGGAGGAGCCTGGAAGGCTGCAGTCCATGGGGTCGCTGAGGGTCGGACATGACTGATCGACTTCACTTTCACTTTTCACTTTCATGCATTGGAGAAGGAAATGGCAACCCACTCCAGTACTTTTGCCTGGGGAATCCCGGGACGGGGGAGCCTGGTGGGCTGCTGTCTATGGGGTTGCACAGAGTCGGACACGACTGAAGCGACTTAGCAGCAGCAGCAGCTACTGCTGTTGGGATTGTTTTTTGTTTGAAGAGCAGAATCCACCCAGAGTTGAACTTCTCTTTTAAAAATCTCTAAGAAAATCGTATTGAAAGATTAACTCCTTGTCTTAGCTCACAGTGATGACTTTTTCAGTCTGAAAGTTGAAGGAAAAACTGGTTCCTTCTCAACAGTAAGAATGGTTTTGGACATTTCCCTTGTTGGAAACTCTGTAGAGTTCTCATGGTGGTCAGTCCTGTTGAACTTCCACTGACGGTGGCCACCTTCTAGACCCGCACCCCCAGGACTGGGTCCACTAGACTCTTGTGGCCAGTGAGTGCTTAGACTGTTAGTAGTGTGACTCAGGAACGGCATTTTTATTTTTCTTTAATTGTAACTAATATAGATGTTAATAACCACGTGTGCCTATCCGCTGCTGCGCAGACAGCGCAGCCCAAAGTCACGTTCGTTGTTGTTTAGTCGCTGAGTTGTGTCCAGCTCTTTTGCGACCCCATGGACTGTAGCCCATGGGCTCCTCTGTCCATGGAATTTTCCAGGCAAGAATACTGGAGGAGTTGCCATCTTCTCCAGGGGATCTTCCCGACCTAGGGATCAACCCCACATCTCCTGCATTCGCAGGCAAATTTACTTACCTCATTTGCCTAGAGTGTTCTTTAAGATATAGGCCTGAAGCCCAAGTCCTCTAAAAGGACCAACTTTTAAAGATGGAAAACATTTTTAAAAATACACTTTGGTTTAGATTCCAGATTTTTCACTCATGTAGAAAGTATTCTAGTGTGAGTCAGCCCTGGAAATCTAGGGGACTCGGTGGGCCCAGGGTCTGCCTTCGCAGAAGGCAGCTCTGTCAGCGGCAACTGAGCGCCTTGGAAAGGAGGCCTCGATTGGGGCATAGGACAGAGGCTGTTCGGAAGGGCCCTGGTAGGGCTTCTGGAGGAGCTAACGGAGACCTGAGAATGAGTAAGACACGAGAGGTACTATTCCAGGCACAGGGAACGGCATAAATAGCGAGTGTGGTGGTCTGGAGGTATACACTTCTGAGCAAGTAAAGTTTTTGCAAGAGCCGGTTTTGTTTTTCTTTTACATTCAATAAATTGCCACTTAGAGGCAGTGTGGTCTTGCCTCTTGAGAGGGGGAGACTGCTAGTGTCGTTCGACCCTGGTGGGCCTGGGCTCCAGTCTCAACTGTGCCCCTCTTTATTCTTTTATTCAACAAGTATCAAAATGCTTATATAATTCACATTATCTATGTGTGCTTACTATGTGTGGACACTGCTTGGCTGTGGTTATATCATTGTGGCCCCGTCTTCTTGGACCTCAGAGGGTGGTGGTGCGGTCAGGCAGCCCAGCAGCCCTCCCTTGCCTGTCTTAATCACAGACTGAAAGCAGTGTCGTGATGGGAAAGAGCCCGGAGCTGCTGGCTGGCTGGTCAGGGAAACTCCTTAGAGGAAGGGCACTGGAGCAGGACAGACCATTGGGGGGGTCAGGCTGGGCACGTGAAGGCAAGGTCACCGCGTGGGAAGCCTGCAGTGTTGGCCCAGGGAATCCAGACTGTCCATTTGGGGCTTAAAAAGCAATTCAGAGTTTTAGAAACCCATCACATTCAGGGTGATTGGAGGAAGTGACTGTGACTTGTTCTCCAGGAGGCTCAATCATCTTTTTCCAGGTGTATTTTCATCCAAGTTCATATGTGCAGTGAGAGCCAACAGTTGCCTGCTCACTCCCCAAACTGTATTTGTAGGAGCAGGAAAAGACCCTAAGAACAACAACCTAAGAATCAGAACTACAGTTGACCCTTGAACAATGCGGGGCGTCGGAGTGCCAACCCTCCGTGCAGTCAAAAACCCATATAAAACTTGCCCTCTGTATACCAGTTCCTTCACTGTGTCTCCCTAACGCAGTTTCTCTGTATCCACGGTTCTGCATCCTCAGATTCAACCAGCCACTGTGTAGTAATGTAGTCTTTATTATTATTTTTTTTTATGTAGTCGTTACTGTTGGAAAAAAAACTGTGTGTTAAGTGGGCCTGTGCCGTTCAAGCCCTTGTTCAAGGGTCAACTGTAGTGTTCTTATTTAAGGTATTAGAAAATTTTTGTACACACAGGAGGTTTTTGTTAAAAAAGTTTTTTTTCTTTTAAATTCTTTTGACTGGGTGACATTTTCATAGTGTTCCAAACAGTACAAAAGGCTGTTTAGTGAAAAGCCTTCCTGTCCTTTTTCCAAAATCACCAGTTCCCCTCCCCACAGGCAGCTAGTGTTCCTCGTGTGTCATGCAGGAGACGCACTGTGTATGTGAGCACAGGCTTCTTCTGCTTACTCCTCCTTCCCCAAGTGGCACGTGGGTGTGTTGATCCAGTCTAGGTGCATTTCAGACTGATGAATAGCTCAGAGCTGCTAGAAGTGTTAATAATTGAAGAGCGGGCATCATTCTAAAAATCCCTTTTTTTAAAATGTTAAAATGTTTTGGCGCTGTACTTAACACAGAATGATTTTTGTATTTGTGCTACACTTTATAAATACGAAGAATCGAAGTTTTAAAAATTAATCTCGTCTCAAAGGGTATTCGAGGTTTGTTGCTGTTCTCATGTTGCACATCACGTGACCCTGGTTGACACCAGAGTTCTGTTTTATGGTTTTTTCCCCAGTTTCTGGAAAAAATTCTTTAAACCTGTGGTATTTATTAACCACCTTACTGGTTGACATACAAATACCTGTAGCTTAACACAACCTACTTCTGCACCAAGTAGATAAAGTAAAAATCAGTCTCTGGCTTGGTAGGACTTCTGAGAATATTCATATTCACCCCAGACGTTTCTGTTAATTTAGTCAGTCAGTCTAGATGTTGCAGAACCTTAACGGTGACGCAGCTGTCCTTCAGAAGAGGAGTAGCTGAGCTTTCCGCCATCGCACATCTGGTGAGGGAAATTGATAGGTGTTTAAGATGGAAGATAAATTTCAGAATTGTTAAGTAGGATGGAGAGCAGAAATGATAATTAGACCCTTTTTAGGGGTAGAAAGATATACTAACGCACGCATAGAATATTTTCAGAAGGAAATCCCTGGAAATTGTTTTTCTTAGGCATGGGAGTCCTCCACTTTCACTGTGTATTCTTCCAAATGTGTTTTTTTTTTTTAACTTTAAAGCATAAATATATTGTTTTTAAAATGAAAAACTAGTTTAAAAGTAAGTCAAACCCACAGCAAAACATCTTTAGTATTTGTGGTTAGAAGAATCTGTGAAATGGGGAGAACTGGAATTCCCTCTTGTAACTGGTTAATCCCTCTTGTAAAACCTTTAGATCTGTAGCAGGAATGATTTGAACAGAATGTAAACTAACTTAGAGGTGTTGTCCAAGGATGGGAAAATATGATTGTGTTTTAGTGTGGTGTCCAGTCATCACTTCCTTTGTCACAAGCGCTGACTGTAGCAGAGTCCTTTTGTTAGAGAATCTTCATTGATGTGCTTGAAGCTGCAGGACCTGACAGCCAGCTGATGTTTCTTCAAGTATACTGAAATAATGTCACCTTTCCCAACGTGAGCAGCGTGTATTTTACTACTGCGTTGGGTACAAAACATTATATGTAGATTATCACATTTCTTTAGAGAAAAGATAGTATTTTTGAAAAGTCCTTCTTTACAGTACGTTTTATTTTCCTGCCTTTCAAACTCATTTGAATGCTAAAAATATTTTAAAGTAATATTGAACCCATTTCTGATTTCATCCTCAAACTGTATAAACACTTCCAAGTGTAACCAGGAGCATCTGGAAGCCTTCCAGGTGTTATCACCTGGGCTGAAGCTAATCGCCTGGGTCTGGACACCGCAGGGGCTGCCTAAAAACATCAGTTTCTTTAATTAAACCGGTAGTTCACTCACATTGTTAAAAAACTGACACAAGTCTGTCAAGTGAGAGCCTCCCCCGGTCCCCTCGGTGCTTTCCTCAGGGGTGATTTCTTGGAGCAGAGAGCATGTTTGCAGCTCCCTTGCCCCCGTCCTGCCTTTGTCTTCTTACTGGAAGCTGCACCCCGTCCACATGGTTGCCTGCCTGTACACAGCAGCACGTGGAGAGCTTCCCCACTCTCCCTTTCTGCAGTTGCTTGGTTCCCACTGTGTGGGATTGGTTCAGTCTGTTCCCCACTGGTGGATGGTCAGCTTTCTAGTCTCATCAGTGCCATAATGAATAGCTCTCCTCAGCTACATGTATCTGTGTAGAACAGATTCCTCAAAGTGAAATTAATGATGGAAAGGAACATGCATTTGTAATTTTGATCAAATCATCAAATTGTCCTCCAAGAGTTTGTATGTTGGTGGAGCCCTAAAGCTTTAAAAGCAGCACGCTTAAACCCAGCATAGACATCACTGGGTATTTTGTGTATGTTATTAATACAGTTGATAAATACTCAAGTTATTCTTCAGCTTATGATTCTGTATCATTTTGTACCTCTCAGTCGTTTGTGATTTATCTGTAATTTTATGGCATACCCTTTTTTTCCCCCTTAAGACAATTTTTTAACACATTTTCATGTTCAGAGCAAAACTGAGGGGAAGGTTGTACAGCGATTACCCACATATGCTCCCGCCCCCTACCCACGATAATCTTCCCATTATCTGCATCCCCCACCAGAGTGTACACTTGGTATGATTGATGAACCTCGTTGATACATGATAATTATCCCGAGTCCATAGTTTACTTCAGGGTTCACTCTTGGCTTGGTACATTCTGTGTGTTTGGATGAAGGTGCAGTGGCATGTATCCATCATTAGAGTGTCATGCAGCGTTTTTTCACTGCCCTAAAAATCCCCTGGGCTTCCTTGGTGCTTTAGTGGTAAAGAATCTGCCCATAGTGCAGGAGATGCAGGTTCGATCCCTGGGTCAGGAAGATCCCCAGGAAGAGGGAATGGTAGTGACATCCCATGCAAGAGGAGCTCCCATGAACAGAGGAGCCTGGCAGGCTCCAGCCCATGGGGTCACTTAGCGACTGAACAACAGATCCCCTGTGTTCCTTCTAATTTATCCCCCTCACCAACAAAAGCAAACTCCTGGCAATCATTGATTATTGTTACTGCCTCCATAGTTTTGCCTTTTCCAGAATGTCATATAGTTGAAATCATGTAGTATGTCATCTTTCAGATTGTATTCTTTCATTTAGTAACATGCTTTTCAGGTTCCTCCATGTCTTTTCATGGCCTGATAACTCATTTTTTTTTTAGAACTGAATAATATTCCATTGTCTGGATGTTGGTGTACTTTTTAGACTAAATGCATTCATTTCTCTCCTAGCCCACACACACTTCCATATGTTGTACACTGACACCTCTAAGTTCAGAACAAGGCTGTTCTTCTTTCTCCTGACATGGGACTGCTGCCTACCAGCTGCAGCTCCCAGCATTTGGGCCAGGGGACCCATCTCTGGCTGGCTGCTTGCTTGTACATACGCCGTGGCCAGTAGTCTGAGGTGGCCTAGCCCCTGAGGTGAGGGGTTGCTCCCGCAGAGGCCGAATCCTCGCTCCGCCCCCACATCCTCCTCTGGGACTTTTAACTGGGTTGCCAGCACTGCCCTTCTCTGCCTGGATGCTGGAGAACAGTGAGCCCCTTTCTACAGGCCAAGCTGTCTGGTCCCCATTCCGGGGCTGCTGGTGGTTGATGGTTGGTCTCATGGTGGCTGTACCTTCTGACAGTACCTTCTTTCCCACCTTTGTCCCAGGAAGGCTTTTCTCCCCTCAGGGCTGAAGGAGGCAGCACACAGACCTCATTTAGGAAACTGTAAATTGTCCTAAACTGTCTGGGAAATGGCACTCCCCTTTCCCTGGGGCTTCTGAGGGAATCAAATGAGGTCAGAGGCTGGCTGCAAGTCCAGGACTCTCCTGATTTAGGGTCTAGTGTGACAGAGAGCTTCCACTCAGTATTATCTTATAATCCTTTCATACAAGTCTCTGGTGAACCGTCCCTGCCTGGAACGAAGGCCTGAGAGCAGGGACTTGCTCCCACTGAGGAAGGCCTGGGAGGAGGGGGATCACCTGGGGCTCTTGGGCAGATAGTGATCTTGAGGAAGGGCATTTTGTTGTTGTTGTTGTTCAATATAAAATCACTGTTCAGAATAAAGTAAAACCTTATTTTTACTAATTTATGTATTGCATTAAATATTGAAGCCTGAATCATAGATGATTTTAGAAAGAATTTGCTTTTAATTATTTCCTAATAGTTATTGTAACCAAAAAAAAAAAAAAAAGGTTACATTAGATGTCTTTTAAGAATGTGACTAAATGCCTGAAGTTTATTTATAGTGGCATAAATGCCAATAAAATAGTGCTTTTTTTCTTTTCCTTTTCCTTTAGATTTTTTAAAAAATTTTATTTCTCCATTGTTGAAAAGTTGTTCCTTTATTTATTTGCATAATCTTTAAGAATTTTCAAAGCAATATGAGCATTAAATCTAGTAGAATTGTCAGATTATTAGGGCTTTTTACCATACAGAAGAGACGATTGCTGGCACGAACTCTGTACCAGGCATAGGGTGCCAGGTCCTTGGTGTGCATGTATCGTTCAGTCTTCATAGCAACTGTGGAAGATGGGGCAGTGACAGTAATAATAATGACTAATATTTACTGAGCACTCACTGCATGCCAGGCTAAGTGCTGTGTACACAGTGCATGACTTAATTCCTTCTTCAGTGATCCTAGAGGCAGGTACAATTTTCCTTTCCAGGTTAGAGCTAAGGAAGCACACATAGGGAGCAGGCAGGAGTAAGAGACAGAGATGGACCCGAATGAGGCTCTGGCTGGGTACCTTCCTCACTACCCAGCCTGAGCTGCCTCTGTTGTTGGTTGTCTGATCAGCAGTATATTAACAAATGCACTGACGAGGCCTTGAAAGGGGTCCAGGTCATCTAAGACTGAAAACCCTGTGAAAATGTCTAACATTCTGTGGATTCCTCAGCTTTAGACGTGAGCTTTTTCAGGATGCATTGCCCTTTTTGGTTCAAGGTGGTTTTTCTTTCTTTCTTTTAATCCAGTTTTGACTCAGGAATTAAAATTCTTTTTGTAAAAATTTCCAAGGTTGATGAATAAAGGTGCTCAGCTTTTGAAAGATTTAAGAGATGCATTTAATAATGCCGAAGAGAATCTAGAGAATTCTGAAAAGATTTTAAAGAAAGCAGGCCTTTTTCATGGGGCCGAAGGGCTGCAGAGAGAAATAGGGGTAAGTGGGGAAGAGAGATCCTTGGGAGGGAGTTTGATGCTCAGAAGTAGAGCAGCACATGCACAAAGCAGCGTCTAAACTCTTGGATAGTTTACTTCCAATACCACCATCTCTTCTCTATTATGCTTTTTAATGTTTGCATCACCGGTAGGATAGAGGGTCATTGATGCCAAGATGTAGCCAGAGGGGGAAATAGACTTGGCTGGTTTTCTGGAAGATAGGCAGCAGGAAGAAGGTGTGAAGAGGAGGATGAGCAAAATAATGTAACATTTCAAGAAAATTCATTGTTGAATTTTGTTCTCTTTGTTTCTGTTCTAGGAAAATAGTAATAAATGTTAAAATTACCTCTTGCCCTCTTGGGCTAGACAAAGTAACTTGTTAACATTGATACTGTGTATCACCTGTAGCTCAGGCCTGTTCTCTCTTTCAGCTTGCAGTTGCCTGTCCCGGCTCCTCTGCTAAGCATGGGGTGGGAGGCACTGGGCACTGACCTAATCCCTGTGTTCGTGGCCTTTACAGCCTCATGAGCTGTAACAAGAAGTGATAGGAGATTTTAAGATCACCCATTATGTCTGTAGACTGTGGAAGAGTTCATACTTCTGGCCAGTGCAGAGTGTAATAAACTGGTTTGTACATGTTTTGAGAGAAAAATCAGTTCTGCTGATGTGGAGGATCTGGGGTTCTGAATGTAATTCAAAGAAAATAAGATATTATGACAGAAAGAGGAGAATTCAGAAAACCTGAGGGAAGAAGTGTCTTTTAGATGGTTTGTTTAATTAGCTGATGCATTTGAAACAACTCCTTTCAAACAAAACTTATCAGATGTTACTGGCTGGAAAGATTGAGTCAGTCACCTGCCAGGTATTTGATTTTGTAAAATGAAAAGCCTTTTCCAGCGTGTCTGATAGTAGTTCATTCCTTAAGGTGAAATGCTGCCTTCTGGTCGAGATGCATCGGAATGGGTCTTGCAGCATGGGGGGTGGTCAGTGTTTGGTGTGACCGTCCCCAGACTGAGGTCTCTGTGGTCCAGAGGGGAGAGGACCCTTGTGGCCCCGCGTGGTGAAGCCCTTCTGCTCCCGCGGCGTCGGGTCTGCTCAGCTTTCTCCTTCCTGAGCTGCTGCCACGGGCGCCGCAGCCTCACCGGGCGTGGTGGAGCCTGAGCGCCCGCAGCTGCTTTTCCCGGGTCAGCTTAGCTGAGAGGCACAGGGGAGCCTGGACCTGGTGGAGACGGGGAGGAAAGAGGTTCAGCCCCGCACCCCTCCTTCTCCCAGTGCTTTCCAGCCACAAATGAAGAGTCATTTGTGGAGGTTGACTCCCCAAAGTGTGTATGTTCTATCTTGAGTTCCTTGGTGCAGCTGGAAAGTCCCGAGGGGGCGAGAATTCCTGTTCCCAGCTGTGGCTGCGGACACAGCGTCTGCCGTTGGCTGTGTGACGGGTCTCATCTTCTGCTGAGGGTGACCCTGGAAAGCAGGTTCACCCCGAATCTCTTGCAGCCTCAGCTTTGCCCTCTCCTGGGCCCATCCCGTGCTGACGTGGTGGGGAGACAGGAACCTCCTGGGATTGGAAGTGGTGGCGCTCAATCTTGAATTTTCGGAACTTCCGATGATTCAGACTGGTGTTTGCCCAACCTGTATGTGGGGACACTGGGTGTGTGGAAAGCACAGCTGTGTTGTGTTGCAACAGCCTCCTGCTTCACTCTCCTGTGTCATGTTTTGTTCTGAACTAGAGAACAGGGAAGAGTAATGGTGAGGAAAGTGCGATGGTGTGAGTGTGGATCTGCCTTGCGCAAGCACTGCACACCCCCTTCTGTCTGTTACAGAGACTGTATATCATGTATGTGGCTGTTAGCGTATTCATACATGTTTGGACTGGGTAGGTGAGGACGCAGCAGAGTCAGTCAACCCTTCCTGCACCCAGACAGCTGTGAGATGATGTGCTTGTGCTGAAACAGGATGAGAAAGAGTGGACACAATGTGGCAGACCAGTAAAAACCAAAACCAGAAACGAGGCATAGACATAACACCTGCCACAGCCGTAGAAGGTGCGGGCTCCCTGGGACTAGAGCAAGACAGAACCAGAAAAGAATACGCATCAGTTTGATAGTGGCAGCACGTGGTGAACTTTTTAAGGTAAGAAAGTTTTTGTGCAGGATGGCGTTAAGATAACTGGTGTCAGTGGCAAAGCGCCCCTTTGCTGCTCTCAGCGCGTAGCCCTGGGATACCATTGTCCCTGTTTCACAGTTGAGGGAATTAAGACGCAGAGATTAAGCTGTTTGCCCAGGGACACGGGGCTGATTGACTCAGCCAGGATTTGCACTCCTGTGCTCTGCCTGCGAGTGTTCTTTCTGCGTTCCCATTTCTGACTCCCACTTGCTACGCTGGACTAGGGACCCTGTTGTTGACTTTGCTGTGGTTATCTGTTCTTCTGAATTTACCTGCTGTTGTCCTGGCCTGCCCGCCCTCTCCTAGAAAAGTGCTTTGGGACTCCTGGAAGGGTCAGTCGGGAGCATCCGCAGGCTATTCCAAACTTTGAATGTACAGTATCTGTAGCTCACTTCCTTCTTCTGGTCTCTAGAGCTTGACACTGCATCCCCTCCTAGCAGGTAAGAAGGAAACCTGGTGTCTGCAATAAGTGGCTTCCATTGTCTTTGTTTAAATGAGTTTCATTTTCTTGTTCATAGATTAAGAAGCATTGAATTAAACATATGCACACACTCAATTTTTCTAAAATAGTGGTCAGTAGAAGGCGATGGCACCCCACTCCAGTACTGTTGCCTGGAAAATCCCATGGATGGAGGAGCCTGGTGGGCTGCAGTCCATGGGGTCGCTAGGAGTCGGACGCAACTGAGCGACTTCACTTTCACTTTTCACTTTCATGCATTGGAGAAGGAAATGGCAACCCACTCCAGTGTTCTTGCCTGGAGAATCCCAGGGACGGGGGAGCCTGGCGGGCTGCTGTCTCTGGGGTCGCACAGAGTCGGACGCGACTGAAGCGACTTAGCAGCAGCAGCAGATGTGTGTACATGTGGAAGGCAACAAATACAAATGTTAGTTATATTAGAGGGTTGTTCTCATTTATTTTGACTATATCTCACGTCGTCTTTGTGTCTGGAGACCTTAGTGAATCTCCAGGTTAAGGACGACACAATAGCATGAAAGCCGTGGCATGGAACCCCCGAAGCCCCAAAACGTGGAAGCACAGGAGTGTGGAGGTCGCCTGCGGGAAGCCCTGGCCAGTGGTTCTCTTTGCTGTCTTCTGTATCCAAGAGTCCTGTTGTCGCTTTGTAATTAAGTGTTCTTGAGCCTGAGGAAGCAACCCCACCTTGGGGCACTCTACAGAACAACTGACCTACCCTCTTCAAAAATCTCAGAGTTATGAAAGACAAAGTCTGGAGGTCATTTCTAGAATAAAGGAGAAGACAGAGACATGACAACCTAAATGTGTTGGGATCTTGAAATGGGTTTTTTTTTTAAATTGTTTTGCAGTGTGTTTTTTTCTTCTTTATCTGAAATAGATTTTGCAACAGGAAAAAGAAATGTGATAAAGGACATTTTGGGAACAACTGGCCAGATCTGAGTAAGGGCAATCAGTATTAAGTACCATATCAGTGTTCAGTTTCCTGAATTTGTCAGCTGCCCTGCACTTGTGTAAGGGTGTTCTTAGGTGTCACACAGTAAAGCACTCAGGAGGAAAGGCGAGGCTCATGCCGTCCACAGCTGCTCTCAGAGGCTCTGCAAGCAGAGTGTGTGTGCAAGGAGTGTCTAGTCCCTCACAGGCAGGATGAACTAAGTATGTGTTCGAGGTGGCTTATGAGGCATGTATGTTTAGTGAACTCAGGAGGTTGAAAAGGGACTGGTTGGTTTTGCAGGAGGAGTCTCCGTAGTTACTGTTGAATGTGACAGAGGGCTGGACGTGAGGTTTTCTAGCCTGAGAGAAAGTGCATACAGAGGAGAAAGCTTGCTGATGCAGGTGCTGGCTTGTGGTATTGTGGCTGGGAGGTTGGGTGCCCCAGCAGGTGCTGAGGAGAGTGAAGGAGTTTGAACTTCATCCGTAGACATGATGAAGATACCAAGATGCCTTCAGCTGCAAGTTACCTTAGACTGCAGCTGGAATGGCTTCAGTGATACGAGTGTATTTTCTCTTGTTACAGGAAGTCTGAAGATGGTGGGGGGTGGGGCGTGGTTCCAGGATCGCTGTGTTAGCCTAGAGATGGCTTCATGGACCTGGGTGCTTGTGTTTGCCCTGCAGCCATCCTTAACGCGTGAGCCCTGTCTCCTTTCCTGGCTGAAGAGCGTTGCTGCAGTTTCAGGGTGAAATCTAGTGAAGAATGGGAGGTCATCTTCTGAGCATCCCTTAGCATTGGGAAGGAAAACCATCTCCAGAATGCCTTGGCCCACTTGCCTTCCGTTTCCATAGCTGGGACTGTGTCACTTGCCATGGGGAAGGTGGTCTGGTGGTTTTTGCTCCTTGGACTGGAAGGCGCTTCCCTTCCTGAAAGGAACATCCCAGGCAGCCAGCTGAGGAGCTGGTTGGGGAAGACAGTCGCAAGAGTCTGCACCTTGAAGAAAAAGGTTTTCAATTTTCTAAAAGTGGTTGGTGGCAGGGGCAATGGCTTGTTAAATTTTATAAGCCGCATGCACACATCACCCCCCATTTTACCCGTGCACCTATTTTTGGCAGGTTACTTTCCAGCTACTGCCCACATGCACGCACTTTAGTGCTAATCTTGCTCTCTGTGCCATTCTGCATACAGTTTCTATTTGCATGTTTTTATATAACACAAACATTTTCCTATATTTGTACAGTCTTCATATGTTAATGGATGTATAATGTTCTCCTGTTTCTATTGTGCAGCAGCTTATTAAACCTCTATTATTGGATGACAGTAATAATAATAGCTGAGGGCTTCCCTGGTGGCTCAGCAGTAAAGAATTCGCCTGTAGTGCAGGAGCCACAGGAGCCGTGGGTTCGATTCCTGCGTCAGGAAGACCCCCTGGAGGAGGGCATGGCAACCCACTCCAGTATTCTTGCCTGGAGAATCCCATGGACAGGGGAGCCTGGCGGGCTACAGTCCATGGGGTCACAGAGTCAGACATGACTGAAGCGACTTAGGAAGCACACACAAGTAGCCAATACTTTCTGAACCCTTAGCACCCACAGGCACTGTTTAAGTTATTTACATGTATTAATTCATTTAGTCCTCACAGCAACCCTCTGAGGTGTAGTAGCCATTATCACTCCCAGTTTCTAGAGAACTGAGGCACAGAAAGCCTACGTGACTTAACCAAGGTCGCACAGCTGGTAAGTGGGAAGCAGGAGGCAGAGCCGGCATCCAGATACTGGCAGTCTTGGTCTTGAGCTGTGATAACCAGTAGGTTAAACTGCTTCTGAGTATAGTCTGCGTTTATTTTGATGTTACAGGTAATTCCACGGTGACTGTATTTCTGCACATCTTGTCCTTTGCACTTGCACACATGGCCAGGTTGTTGTTATTTGAACACTGTGTGGTCAGTGAAGGACTAGGGATGACATATATAGGCCACACAAGAGAAGTGTTACTTTGAGAGGGACTGGAAAGAAGGAGTTGCTATAATTTTCATGTTTGATTACCAAAGAATGGTCTCTTTGGTTTACTGTTTTATCTTCCTTTGTGATCCTTACGTGTTTGTATATCCGTTGCACATTTATTCTTGGGAGGTGTGCTTTCCATCTTTATGTAAGATTGACTTTAACCCTTTCTGTATAATTCAAGTACTTTTTAAGCTATTTTCTTTTACTTTTAATTCTTTTTAATTTCTGTATATATCTTTATTTCCTGTAGCTTTAGCACTTTGAGGAATCTCATTTTCTGTTAAGGCTAGTTTTTTTTTTTATACTTCTTTTATATATATATATTCACTTAAGGCTAGGCTTTAATTTTCTCAAATTACTGTTGGTCTAACCTGATGCCCAGTTAATGTTTTACACACATACATTCTTGAAGCATTTTAACATCATAATTAAGCGAACTCGTTAAATTTCCGTTGTATTCCTTTAATTTGTATTTGCCTTACCCCACACTCTTTATTGTTTTGGAATATAGGATAGAATCTATCATTCTAGATAGCCTTCCTCTCATCTCTGTTTAACTTTCCCTTCTTCAGAATTTGAAAAATATTTTTCTGTTTTATTTTTTCAAATGAACTTTCAGATCATTTTGACATTACTCGTAAGACACGCGAGTGTTCCGTGTTAAGCGCCCCTTTAGGTTACGCTTGTAGTAATATGTGACAGTTGGAGAGAGATTATGGTTGCTTAGTTTCTCATTTCTGTTTCTGTTTCATTTCTAGATTTTGGATCATTGTTTGACTTGGAAAATGATCTTCCTGATGAGTTGATCCCCAATGGAGGAGAATTAAGCCTTTTAAACAGTGGGAACCTCGTTCCAGATGCTGCTTCCAAACATAAACAACTGTCCGAGCTCCTGCGAGGCGGCAGCAGCTCCAGCATCAACCCGGGAATAGGCAATGTGAGTGCCAGCAGCCCCGCGCAGCAAGGCCTCGGCGGCCAGGCCCAGGGGCAGCCCAGCAGTGCCAACATGGCCAGTCTGGGTGCCATGGGCAAGAGCCCTCTGAACCAGGGAGATTCTTCCGCCCCCAGCCTGCCTAAGCAGGCAGCCAGCACCTCCGGGCCCACTCCTCCTGCTTCCCAAGCACTGAATCCGCAAGCACAAAAGCAAGTGGGGCTGGTGACCAGCAGCCCTGCCACGTCGCAGACGGGACCTGGGATCTGCATGAACGCAAACTTCAACCAGACCCACCCAGGCCTCCTCAATAGTAACTCTGGCCACGGTTTAATGAACCAGGCCCAGCAAGGACAGGCGCAGGTTATGAATGGATCTCTCGGGGCTGCTGGCCGAGGAAGGGGAGCTGGGATGCCATACCCTACTCCGGCCATGCAGGGGGCCACAAGCAGTGTGCTGGCTGAGACGTTGACCCAAGTTTCACCGCAAATGGCCAGTCACGCAGGGCTGAACACCGCACAGGCCGGAGGCATGAGCAAGGTAAGCGAGTGTCAGTGCTTTGCAGCTGTCCCGCTAACCAGGGGCACGTTCCTGTCCTCCTCTAGGTGTTCCTCCTGCCCCTCCTTCTCGAAAGGGTTGGATTTGGCATTCCATGTCCTTCTTCCCAGCATACAGATCCCTGCCGTGTCTTTAAGGTAGGAATTATTGAAGAAGCCAGTGGTAGGCTAGCCTGCACGTCAGATGGTTGAGAACACGGAGGGGAGTGTGGGCCGAGGGCCAGTTTTCAGCCTCTAAGACAAACGTGTGGAGATAGGACCACGTGGTTGAGAGGCAGCTTCGTGGGGAGTCAGCCTTCTGTGGCGTTAGTGGGCCCGGCAGAGGCGCTCTGCCGTCGCCTCCCGCCGCCAGCCAGGGCAGTCCTCTTCATGCCCTTCCTGTGTTACAGCCAGCTGGCCTGGTGTGTTTTGCCACAGCCTCCGTTTTACCAGCGAGGAAGCTGGGTTCCTAGCTGGTTATCTCCTGCTGGGCTTAACAGGGAAGAGGTGGCATGGCAGAGCTTCGGGTCTCAGAGGAAACTCAGAGCAAGGGTTCTCCAGATGGGCTCCCAGGCCAGCGGCGTTAGCACTACCTGGAGCCTGTAAGGCACTCAGAGCTGCTGACTCGGGGGGTGTGATGGCTGTGCAGCGTAGAGCTCTGCTCCTGAGAAGGGCCTTGCAGCTGGTGTACAGTGTAGGAACTGAACGTGGAGAACAGGGAAGGCAGATGCCAAGGTGGAGAGAGCCCACTGGAAAAATGAGAGCAGACAAGGGACAGAGGATGCGGGCTGCCTTAGTGGCTTAGATGGTGAAGAATCCGCCTGCAGTGTAAGAGACCTGGGTTGAATCCCTGGGTAGGGAAAGTCCCCTGGAGGAGGAAATGGCAACTCACTGCAGTGTTTGTGCCTGGAGAATCCCATGGACAGAGGAGCCTGGTGGGCTACAGTCCATTGGGTCGCAAAGAGTCTGACACGGCTGAGCGACTTCACTCTCACTTTCAAGGGGCAGAGCACGGGCTGACCCACCAGACGCCGACCCCTGGGACACGCTGAGGAGGCCAGCTGCTGCCCCCAGTGCCCCTGATTTAGGCGGTGTTTGGTGCAGCAGATTCCAGAACAGGAACAGCAGAACTGTTTGAATTTGATGAGTCCCAGATGAGGGAGAGGGAGAGGTCAGCGTCGAGCAGTTTCCCCGTAAGGTTGATGCCAGCACTGGGTGACAGCTGTGAACCGTGTGACTGGCTTGGCTAAGAAGAGGGTATTTTTTAACTGAAGAAGTAAAAGTGAAGTAATTCTAAACATTCACATTTCATTTATCTCTTTTGAAGTGTTATTAAGGGAAAATGTGAACTCAAATTTTTGTTGTCCCTGGTGTTTGAAGAGGGGTCTGTGTGTGCGTGCACGTTTTAAAGTTGAATTGAGAAGAGATTTCTTTGGGTTTAGGCTTCATGGGTAGATTTGATGTTTGTTCCTTCCTGATTCACTGGTCATTCTGCTCCAAATGCCCAGTTACGAAAAGGTATTTTGGAGAATTTAAGTCACACACAAAAATAAACAGGGCTCCTGAGTAATCTTAGAAATTATCGAGTTGTTTTCTTTAAAATGTGGATTATCTGTCCATATTTGCCACATTAGATACTAAAAGAGAATTTTAAAACACAAATGTTCATTAACCATTGTAGTGATGTCAAATGTCACAGAGCCTCTTGTGAGAGGATGAGAGCAAAAAAGGCAAATAATTGTCTTAGTGTTTTATGAAAATAGTTTTGACCCCTGAAAAGACCTGAGTCCCTTGACCACATTTGGAGAGCCATTGGTAGTGTGTGTGTGTGTGTTCATGTATTCCTAAAAGTTGGACTTGGCATACCCGGGCAGAGTACACTGTCACATGTACATACGTGATGTCCTGTGTCATCGGTGTCCACTAGATACTCGGTTTCCCAGTGGTTGCATGTGTCGTGGTTTGTTATTAGAGTCCCCTCCCCCGAATTGAATAACCTATCTTTTATTCAGTTGCTGTGGCTCTTAAGAAGCTGTTAATCTCTAGAATTCTTACAGTTTATTTGTTGACACATCTGGCTGTTTTGCTTGTTTTTTGTTCTGGGAGTTGCCTGAAGCCTGGGCATTGCTGATCACGTCTCCCTCGCTCCATGTTCCTCCGTCTGCCCAGCGTTTTCACTCCTTTGTACCGCGGGGTCTGTCTTCAGACAGCAGCAAGCGTGCAGTGTGAGGACGGTAAGCCACATGACTTGTGGCACAGCCGTCTCCCATCCCAAAGAGGCCGATGGCGAAGAAAGGGTGGGAGGTGGCATTTTTGAAAGTTGCCGTGGCCTTTGGTTGGGACAGAAGAGCTAACAGTGGTGGGCAAATAGTGGGAGCGAGAGACACATTCATTTTAAGCTGAATAAGATTTTAAATGCACAGAGGGACAAAGAAACTTTTTTTAAAAGGCAATTTTGTTTAAAAAAATTATTGGTACAAAGGATATGCAGATTTCCTATAAAATAATGTAAATAGTAAAAAGAGCAGCCCCTCTTCTGCTTACAGGTAACTGCTTCTGTACAGATATATTAACACAGGTCCTTTTTTAATATACGAAATGGAACTAGACTACATGAGATGAGCACCTTGCTGTTTTAGGTAACAATAGACCACGAAATGCCTTTCCATGCCAGTGGGCACAGATTTTTCTTGTTTTCCGTGATGCACCATAGTTCCTGTACCCTGATGAGGAGCATTTGGGTTCTTTCTGACATCCCATTAGTACAGGTAGTGCTGCAGCGACTGTCCTCCAGTGGGCATACCCACATGCGTTGTGAGGTACATTCTGAAAAGTGAAGTTACTGGGTCAAAGACTTTGTTAACAGTTTTGTTTTTAGACAGTAATCATGCATATGGTTTAACAACTAAGTCAAATTTTTTTAAAAATCAGCATTAAGGATAAAAACTGAAAAGTTAGTCTCCCTTAATTTTTGACCTTTACTGCTACTGCTAAGTCACTTCAGTCGTGTCCGACTCTGTGCGACCCCATAGACGGCAGCCCGCCAGGCCTCCCCTGTCCCTGGGATCCTCCAGGCAAGAACACTGGAGTGGGTTGCCATTTCCTTCTCCAAGGCATGAAAGTGAAAAGTGAAAGTGAAGTCGCTCAGTCGTGTCTGACTCTTAGCGACCCCATGGACTGCAGCCCACCAGGCTCCTCCGTCCATAGGATTTTCCAGGCAAGAGTATTGGAGTGGGGATTTTTGACCTTTGGTTCTCCCAAATTCTCTCACCAAAGGCAGCTACTATTTCTTATCTGTCCTGCCAGAGATGGTCTGTAGATATACAGGCACAGAGAGGGGGTGTGTGTGTGTGTGTGTGACTTCTAAACATAGTATAGTATAATCTCTCCCCTCCCCTGCGCCCCCATCACATACATGTGTGTGCACCTGTCCTTTCCGCCCCGCAGCAGTGCAGGTTGGAAGCTGTTGCATGTTAGACGGAGCTCTCAGTTCCTCTCACGAGGTATGTCAGGGGAGTAGCCCCTGATTTGGCTGTATCTTAATTTATAGGACTAATGCCCCAATGGCTGTATGTTTTGATGCTATACGTTTGATTTTTGATTTGTGTATATATCTTTGTATAGCTAGATGTATCTGCTGGAGAGATTTGGCGGGTGAAATTTCTGGATTAAAGGATAGTGACATTTTTAATAAGCATAGATATTTAAGCACAGATCCTCTCCCAAAACATGCAGATTATACCCTAACCAACAGCAGATGAGTCCCTGTGCCTCAAATTCTCACCAACACTGATACCTTTTTTTTTTTTTAACTGATTGCCGTTCTCTTAGGTACAATATCTTGTCATAAATTCATGGGCCTTTCTATTTTGCTGTTGCTCATATTCTCTGTCAGTTTTTCTTTTGTCTTGTTTCCCATTTTTTCTTGTTGGTTTGTACTCAGTATTTTTGCATATTAAAAGCTAAAGTCTAAAGACAAAAAATTAGAAGCAAAAAGCATATAAAGTGAGATGAGAGAAGCAAAATCAAGCATAGCGTGTGTGAAAGTCGCTCAGCCGTGTTCAACTCTTTGCGACCCCATGGCCTATACAGTCCGTGGAATTCTGTAGGCCAGAATACTGGAGTGGGTAGCCTTTCCCTCCTTCTCCAAAAGATCCTCCCAACCCAGGGATCGAACCCAGGTCTCCTGCATGGCAGGCAGATTCTTTACCAGCTGAGCCACCAGGGAAGCCCAAGAAAACTGGAGTGGGTAGCGTATCCCTTCTCCAGTGGAGCTTCCTGACCCAGGAATTGAACCGGGGTCTCCTGCGTTGCAGGCGGATTGTTTACCAACTGAGCTATCAGAGAAGCCCTGAAAATATGAAGTGACTCATTTTTTTTTCCTGAAAGTGTTATCATTTTTTTTTTTAAGCTAAAGTCTTTTAATGAGGGAAAGTGTTTCCCCTTTTTTTACTTGCCAGAATGGCCACATAGTTCTGAGTTTTTACCGAATGGATGTTTTCAGTTTTTATAGAAGCAGATTTTTTCCATGTTTTCCTTTATGTCTCTTGGGTTTTATGTCATGTTTGGAAATACTTTTCTATTCCAAAATGGAGTATTATATATTCTTTTCCCTTATAGCTTGGGTCTTTAATCCAGAATTCATTTTGGCTTGAGTTTCTATATTAATAGAAATCTAGCTTTGTATACACTTTTCCAAATTAGTTAGCCCAGTGCATTTATTTAGTATTACTAATCTATCTATTTTCTCAGTTGTCTTACCCTGTTCATGCAAGCTTTGTCTTTTATGTCTTTTTATGAGTCTTATGTTGCTCAGAAGCATACTATAGTTTTCTTTATATAAGTAATACACCTTTTTTTCCCCTAAGTTTCTGGATGTATTCATGGTGTTTTGATATAGGAAAGATGTTAACATATATATGTCACTTCAGTAATCTGGCCACTTGATGGAATTCTCTTGTTCTAATACTTTTTCAAGTGAGTCTCTTAGGTTTTTCCTAGTATACAGTTATCTTTTGCATTATTGGTACTTTTGTCTTCTCCTTGGCAGTATTTCTACCAGTGTTTATGCTCTTGGGCATCCCTGTCTTGTCTCTGATTTAAATAGAGATGTATTTGGTGTTTTATTATTAAGTATAACGTGAGCTTTGGTTTTCAGCCTTTTTAAATTGGGACATAATCTATTCCTCATTTGTTGGATGTTGGATTTTATCAGAGTCCCTCTTGACATCTATATTATTACCCTGTGATTTTTTTCTCCTTTGTTTTATTTATGTGGCAAATTATCTCAGATTTCCTACTGTCCGGTTGAACCACCTCTGTAATTGTGAAATTAAGTTAATATTTTGCTGGATTTTATTGGCTAGCATTCATTTAGAATTTTTGCTTCTCACTAATCAATAGTGAGATTGATCCCTGATTCTTTTTCGTGTGTTTTGTCAGGTTTTCGTATCAGAGTTGTGTTAAATCGGTCAGAGTTTGGAAGCTGTTCATATCTGTTCTCTGAAACAGTTTGGAATTTAAATGATCTGTTCCTTGAAGAACTGAGAAGCTTCATCTGTACAAAAGCTATATGGGCCTGAAGTTTTTTCCCCAGAGGGTGACTTAAGATCTTTGACAATACTCCATTAGACTCTTGGTCTCAAATCAATATCTTTTTGTTTTAGAAAAATTTAAGTTTGTTTTTATTCTGAAGAAAAACTCAAAGCATTTAACTTCTACTCTTCATTAAAAATAAAAAGTGGGTACTATTCCCATTTTACAGATTAGAAATAGAGGCACATAGAATGGAGAGGAGAAACTATTTCATTTAAATCACATCATTCTTTGTTAACATTACTGGCATGTTGTTGAAATGGCTCGTGTTTTCTATTTTAAATGTTTAAGAGTCACACAAAATTAGGAATGAGAAAGTGGAAATAATCATAAACATCATAAAGGGCTTCCCTTGTGGCTCAGCTGGTAAAGAATCCACCTGCAATTCAGGAGACCTGGGTTCAATCTCCAGCCTTTCCCTGGAGAAGGGAAAGGCTACCCACTCCAGTATTCTGGCCTGGAGAATTCCATGGACTGTATAGTCCATTGGGGTCACACAGAGTTGGACGCGACTGAGTGACTTTCACTATCACTATCAGCCAGGCTTCGTGGGATCCTATCCTGGCTGTGCTGGGTGATCATGGGGAGTTACTCAGCGCCCCTCTCCTCCCTCCACTCTGTGTGTCTCCGTTTCAACAGTAGGAAACCTCGTATGTTACCTTTTTGGTAGCATGCTCTACTTTTCTGTAGAGAATCAAAACTTGTCTTTTAGGAGGACAGCAAAAAATATATTTAAAGTGGGGATTGGAAGCTATACGCAAGTTCTCTTGCCTGGAGGTGTTGTTGCCGTGTAGAGAGGTGGCAGAGGAAGCAGACTGATAGGAAGAGGAAGGTATTGCAGAGTATCTGGGCAAGGGGTCCAGTTCCAAGGCTGTTAAGTGCTTTTGCAGCCTCGGAAATCTGTTCAGTCCTTTCTTATAAGTAATATATAAGAAATCAGGGAGTTTTGTAATTAAAAAAAAAAGAAATCAGGGACCAAGATAGTTTGTATGGTAAGCCCTCTTCACAAAGGGTTAGATTAGGACTTGTTTTTGATAAGGCTTTTGGAATATTAGTCTTGTTTTAGAAAGTAGTCAGAAAAAAGGGGCCTGGCTTTCCCTAGAGCTGTCTTATAGGTGAAGGTTTTGATTTAGATCTAGATCCCCTGGTCAGTCAGCCAGCATTTTGGTTAGATAGGATAAAGCGATGATTCTCACACTTGGCGTCCAGCACAGTCACTGCGGGCTTGCTAACCCAGCGTGCTGGGGCTCCCCAGAGTTCCTTCTACAGTAGGTTTGGGGTGGGGCCAGCTCCCAGGTGACCGTAGTTGGTGCTGGTCAGGGACTGCACTCCGAGAACTGTCGTGCTGAAGGGATGGATTAGCAGCATGTTGTCACTAAGGGAGGAATGGAGCCAAATTGGTTATTGGGAATGAGTGACCCACCTTTTCTATTTTGGAATGATAATTGAAAATTTCTAACATTTAGTAGCAAGAGAAATAATCCTGTACATTTGTCTGATGCTTTTTTCTTTTTCATGTCATTTCTTTTTAATGTCATGTCATCTGATCCTTGGTAGCAAATAAGGACATTTTTTGTTAAGTAAATCCTAATTTGGCCTTTTTAAAAAAGATCACAGTGAAAGTAAATGGTGACTTTATAGAACAAAAGGACTGAAAGCTTAGAAATACTCCAGTGAGCTGTGGTATGATTATAGAGCTATTGTAGGCACAGGTTTTGGTAAAAATGTTAAGCAGTCTTCTACTGGTTCAGTCATCTTATCATGACTTTCATGGAGAATATGTGAGTCAGGATGTGCTGAACTTCCCATGATATGTATGCATGAATTTATTTTTATTTATTTTTTGTAATGAATTTAAAAAATAATTTTATTTTTTTAATTTATTTTAATTGGAGGCTAATTATTAACACTAGAACACTCCAGTATTCTTGCCTGGAGAATCCCACGGACAGAGGAGCCTGGTAGGCTACAGTCCACGGGGTCGCAAAGAGTCAGACATGACTGAGCGACTTCACTTTCATAAATTAATTAGCCTCCAATTAAAATAAATGAATTTATTTTTAAAAACTTTTAAATGAGACTGTATATGTGTCGGTCATGGCTTTGCACAGAGTCCTGCCCTGCTGCTGCTCCTGTCCTCGCTGTCGTCTCCTCTTCATCTTCAGCGGTGGTACAGGTTGCCTCCCCACATGGAGTGCAGTTGAGTGCTTGCAGCAGAGGTTGGAATCTGGACTTGCTGCGTCACTAATTATTAGCTGTGGGAAAATCATGTAATCACTCTGGGTCTTGTTTGTCCTTTAAATGAGCATAATAGTAATATCTGCCTTTGAGAATTGTGTAGATTAAAAGAGGATAGTAATATCTATCTCATAGAATTGTTATGCTGATTAAATGAGATGGGGTATATCTAGTTCTTGGTGTCTGGGTTTACTGAAAACTTGCAGAGAAGACTGGGTTAGTTAGCTGGCCAGATGCTTTCTTACCTAAAGGATTTGAGATAATTAACATTTGAAGTGATGAGACTGCTTTTCTGCTGTTTTCAGAGAATTATTTTTTAATTAAAAAAATAGTTGATTGAACAAAAATTGTAGGTCTAGAGAAGAAAACACTGTCAATAATCCTATCACCCACTTCATAGTTGGTATTAACTTTTTGATGTTTTCCCTAGCAGTCTTTTATCCATAATTACTTACCTCATTTTATTTTTTTTACTTTATTTTATTTTTTTTAGAAATATATGCATCATATTTTTTTAAATTATTATTACTTTACAATATTGTATTGGTTTTGCCATACATTAACATGAATCCATCACGGGTGTGTACATGTGTTCCCAGTCCTGAACCCCGCTCCCACCTCCCTCCCCATACCATCCCTCTGGGTCATCCCAGTGCACCAGCCCCAAGCATCCTGTATCATGCATTGAACCTGGACTGGCGATTTGTTTCTTATATGATATACATGTTTCAATGCCATTTTCCCAAATCATCCCACCCTCACCCTCTCCCACAGAGTCTAAAAGACTGTTCTATACATCTGTGTCTCTTTTGCTGTCTTGCATACAGGGTTATTGTTACCATCTTTCTAAATTCTATATATATGCGTTAGTATACTGTATTGGTGTTTTTCTTTCTGGCTTACTTCACTCTGTATAATAGGCTCCAGTTTCATCCACCTCATTAGAACTGATCCAAATGTATTCTTTTTAATGGCTGAGTAATACTCCATTGTGTATATGTATCCATAATTGCTTACCTCTTTTTAAAATAGAAATTGGAGTTACCTTTCTTTTTTTCAGTTAACTTTATAACATTATTTTTTGTAGCACAAACTGAATGTTTTGCAAAATAGCAACATTGAGTTCTTTGATTTGATAGGTCTCTAGGGTGACTACTTGGAAGAGCATACTTGTAAGAAAAACCAATCAACCTTATTACTTTCTAACTAGAGGTCAACAATTAGGATCTGGGGTTAGAGATCCTAATTAGTGTTTTATTATTTTTAAAAGTATAATTTGCATAGAGTGAAATGCACAAGATCTGAAGCGTTACAGTTTGATTTGTCAAGACTCATGCCGGTGTTATCCACACCCCTGTCACAATACAGGGCGAATCGTTAGCCAAAAAGTCCCTTGGTATTCCTCCCTTTTTGTGTTCTGCCACCCATTTCTTTCACCATGGATGAGTTTTACCTGTTCTCAGACTTGATATAAATGGAATTGGGTAGTGTGGGGTTTGTTTTTGATGAGGCTTCTTTTTTGCTCGGTGTTTTTGAGATTCATCCATGTTGTTGCCTGGATTCAATAGTTCTTTTTACTGTTAGTGTCCACTGTGTGAATATACCATGACTGCTTATGTGGTTTCCTATTCATGGACATTGTGGTGGTTTCCAGTTTGAAGCTGTTAAGAATAAAGCTTCTGTGAACGTTTTTGTATAAGTCTTTGTGTGGCCATATAAGTTTTCATTTCTCGTGGTTAAATAACTAGGGATGGAATTGACTGGATAAGGAGGGGTCTGTTTCTGGACTCTAGTCCAGGAGTCAGCAAATTTGTAGCCCATGGGCCAAATTTGGCCCATAACCTAAGAATGGTTTTTATATTTCTAAAGCATTGATTAAAAAACAAACAACTAAAGAAAAGAATGAGGGATGGAAACCACTGGTTACCTGCTAAGACTAAACTATTTACTAATGACTTTTACAGGGAGTCTGCAACCCCTCTTCTAGTCTGTCCCATTGATCTGTTTATATATATATATATATATATATATATAGCTTATTTATTTATGGCTGCGCTGGGTCTTTGTGGCTGCATGTTTTCTCTAGTTGCGACAAAGAGGGGCTACTCCAGTTGCCGCGTGGGGGCCTCTGGCTGCAGTCGCTTCTGCTGTTGCGAGCACGGGCTCTTGGACTTGTGGGCCTTGGTAGTTGCAGCACGTGGGCTCAGTAGTTACGGCGCGTGGGCTTAGTTGCTCCATAGCATGTGGGATCTTCCTGGATCAGGGATCAAATCCTTATCTCCTGCATTGGCAGGTGGATTCTTTACCACTGAGCCACCAGGGAAGCCCTGATCTGTTTATTTCTTTAGCTTTATCAGATCAGATCAGATCAGTCGCTCAGTCGTGTCCGACTGTTTGCGACCCCATGAATCGCAGCACACCAGGCCTCTCTGTCCATCTCCAACTTTAGCTTATAGTAAGTATTAAAAACAAATTGTTTAATTTCTCATTTTCATTTGTTTGATGTCTAGATTTTGTCTAGATTGTTTCACTTGTTTGTTGCTAATATAGAGAAATAGAATTGATTTTTCTTTATTAACATTATATCCTGTAACTTTTCATAACTCACTTGTTAGCTCTACTTATGTGATAGATGCCTTAGAATTTTCTAGGTCATGTTGTCTTTGTAAAATAAAGAATTTTACTTCTTCCTTTCTAATTGGTGTGCTTTTTATCTTTTTGGCTTCACTGCTCTGCCTGAGACCTTCAGTACAGTGTTTAATGAAAGTGTTGAGAGCATGTACACCCTGTCTTATTCTTGATCTGTGGAGGAAAACAGTCTTCCATAAAGTATGGTGTTAGTTGTAGGCTTTTAAAGATCCCCTTCGTCAGGATGTTGCTGAGCCTTTTTATCATAGATGATTATTGAATTTCATCAGGTATTTTCCTGCATCTGTTGAGAGGATCAGGAGGATTTTCTTTATTCTGTTAATGTGGTAAAGTGCATCTTTCTAAATGTTGAACCAACCTTACCTTCCTGGGATAACCAACCTCCCTCGATTGTGATGTGCTATCCATTTTATGTACTGCTGGATCTTATTTATTAAAATATTGTCTTAGGATTTATGCTTCTATATTCATGAGGGATATGGATCTGTAATTTTCTTGCAGTATCTCCTGATTTGCTTTGGTATCAAGGCGATGCTTTTTTGTTCTCTGTTCCTTACTTTTCTATGAGAGTTTAGTATTGTTTCTTTAAATATTTAATAAAATTCACCAGTGAGACCATCTGGGTCTGGAGTTCTCCTTGTGAGAAGATTTCAAATTATGATTTGATTAATTTAATAGGTACAGATTATTTCAATTTTTCATTTCTTCTTGTGTTAGTTTTTTTTTTCCCCAAGGAATTTATCCATTTCATCTCAGGTCTTAAACTTATTTAGCAGTGAAGTATTCATAATATTCCCCTAACTTCCTTTTAATGGCTATAGAATCTGTAATAATGTCCAGTGTCCCTTTTTTGAGTCTGGTATTTATAGTTTTATGTTTCTCTCATTTTCCCCTGATGAGTCTGGAGAGGAATTTGTCAACTTGATTGATATTCTCAGACAGCCAACTTTTGACTTGTCAATATTCTCATTTTCTATATCATTGATTCTCTTTATTTTCTTTCTTCTGCTTTGGATTTTTTTTGCTCTTTATAACTTTTTGGGGGTAGGTGAACATTTGAGCAATATATTTCATTCTAAATTTGCTTTACACTGCACTTGATAAATTTTGATAGAGTTTTATCATTTAGTTCAAATATGTTAATATTTTACTTGTTATTTCTTGGACTCATTTTTTATGTAGAAAGTGTTGCTTAATTTTCAAATATTTGAGATTTTTGCAGATACTATTTTGTTACTGATTTCTTATTCCATTGTGGGCAGAGAATGTGTTGTATATAATTTTTGTCCTTTGAAATCTCCGGAGGCTTGTTCTATGGCCCAGCATATGGTCTATCTTGATGAATGTTCTGCATATGCTTGAAAAGAATATGCGGTTGTAGGGTGTAGCATTTGTAAATGTCAATTAGAGTAAGTTGATTGTGTTCAAGTCAGCTACATCTTTACTGATTTAAGTTAATATATATTTTGGATTATTATGTCTTCCTGATGAGTTGAGTTTTGCATCATTCTCAGTGTTTCTCTTTATTTCTATTTTTGTTTCATTAACACAGCTACTCTCATTCTTACTAACATCTGCAAAGGATGTCTTCTTTACCCTTTGTCCATGTCTTTGAAGGATGTCTTGTGTAAAGAATATGTAGTCAGAACTTGTTTTTAATTTATTCTGACAGTCTTTGCCTTTAAGTGGAGGGTTTAGTTTATTTACATGAAATGTTGATACAGTTACACTTCGGTCGATATCTTACCATTTGTTTTCTCTTTGTCCCTTCTGCATTTAGTTCTTCTTCTTTTTCCCTCTCTCTTTGTTCCTTTCCTGCTCTCCTTTTGAAGGCTAATTCCAACATCTTTGTCCTCTCTGTGTTTGCAGTCTTTCTGTTCGTTTTTTAAAAATATATAATTCCCAGTGATGGGTCATATTTTCTTGCCTCTTTGCATGTTTAGTTATTTTTGATTATGTAGTAGACATGGTGGATGTGTTGTTGAGTAAGAGTTTTGTTGTCTTTCTTTAGAGAGTGTTGGGTTTGTTCTGGAAGACATTTGACTCTGCCCTTCGTATTCCTCTTGGGTGCTTTTCCTTCAGTGCAAATAATTTAGGAACGATTTGATTCTAAAGCCCAGCCGTTAACATATCTCAGACTTGAACATATCTTTGGGCAGGGCTTCCTAAACTTTATAAGGATTTGCAGATCACCTGGGGATCTTGTTAAGGTGCACATTCTGCTTTGGGAGGTCTTGGGAGTGGGGTGCTGTGAGTCTGCTTTTCTTAGCAGCTCTGGGAGGGTCAGGTGGTGTGGCTGTGCTATCTGGGCACTGGAAGGTCTCTCCATCTTGATGGTATAAGCGTAATTAGGGTGTGTAATGGGTGCCCACTGGTGACCGAATACATCACATTTCAGAAGTTATCTTTCATTTCTTTCATTGTTTAGTGCATAAAGTTAGGAAGTACTAAACTTAACATTCTTAGTGTAAATGGGTCCAAAGCATGACTTCAAGGATCGACTTCTCCAAAATGTTTCTGCAATATTTTGGAAAGAGTTGCATTTACTGTAGACATAATTTGCTGTCCATCTGTCACCAAGTTAAAACATTTAGGGTTTTTATGTTGATTACCGTGTAATACTTCTGGCATTTTCAGAAGTATGTAATGACTATAGCATCAAATTGCAGTATGATCCTTTATGAACAAGGATAACAGTTACCGTGTTGACTCTTTTTTGAACTACAGACAAGAGCAGGCAAAGAGTGACATTTCTGGGGCGCCGGTTATACGGGACTCTGTTCTAGGTGTCTTTGCAGAGTAATCTTGATTCTTTCGTGTTTAATAATCCTGTGAGGTGCATGCCATATCCGTTTTGCACATGGAATAAAATATTCTGAGCCACTTTTCTGTCTCCCAGGAAATTATTCAAGATGACACATGTTAGAAAGTGGCTGAATTTGACTTGCAACCCCTCCATGTCTGACTTCAAAGTCTGTATTTTTTCTTCACCATTTTGTCTGTGATATACCAGGATTCAAAATAAGGTGAGAAAGTGCATAATACCCGATTTTCTGTATATGAATCAGATTTGACCCCCATCGACAAGATGTCTAGAATAGATAACTTGGAGAGCGAGTCTGATTTCCCAGGAGTACTTTTTGTTGTACAAAAGGATTTGCTATTTACGTCCTTTTAAAAACACACCCATGTATACTGTACTGTGGTCTGATGGGGCTGTAGCTCTCAATCTGAAACAGTAATTCAGCCAAGCAAGATTGGCAAGCCCCATAACAAAGTTGATTTTTCTTGCTAGTGAAAATGTTTTTACCTCCCAGGTAGGAGGCCAGCATGGTTATAATTACTTTTAATGTGGTATTTTGAAGTCATCTTGCCTTTTAAAATTTTTTTAAATAATACTGCTACTATAGCAAAGAAAGGTTTCATTTGTGATTTTCTGGGTTTTTAAGTTTTCAGAACACACCAAAGAATGATAGAATCAGTATGTTTCTGTTAGAATTAACATGTTTATAGTTAGCAGATTTTTTCTTCACAGTCTTTTTTTTTTTTAACTTTTTAAAAAATTTATTTTTGTGTTGGCTGTACCACGAGGCTTGCAGGGTCTTAGTTCCCCAACAGGGGACCAAACCTGCACCCATGGCTGAAAGTGCTGAGTCCTAACCGCCAGAGAGTTCCCTTTTCATCTTTAAAGTAGACGTTTTTTAAGAACAGTTTTAGATTTGTAGAACAACTGGAAGATGGTTTTAAGGATTTGTACACCTCTTCCTCCCCCCATTTCATTTTCTCCTGTTATTATATTTGTATATAACATTTGTATATTTGTCACAACTAATGAGCCAATATTGATACGAAATCCATACAGATTTCCTTAATTTTCCCCTAATGTCCTTCTTTCTTAAGGATCCAATACCACTTTAGTTATGTCTCCTTAGGCTCCTCTTGGCTAGGACATTTTCTCCATCCTTCCTTGTTTTTGATTTTTTTGACAGTTTTGAGGAGGACTGGTCAGGTGTATTTAGAATTTCCCATTGTGATATCATTCTGTGATGACTGGGGTTTTAGACTTAAGGTGTTGGGGAAGGAAGATCATAAAGTGCCATTCTCATCACATCATGGCAAAGGTACATATTGTCATCATGGCTGATCACATGGCTGTGTGGCTGCCTGGCCTGGGTCGTGTCTCCGCTGTGCCGGGCCATCCCCTCTCCCTTGTAGCCAGTCCTCTTGGAAAGAAATCACCATGCACAGCCCACACTTAAGGAGTGGGGTTGGACTCTACCTCCTTTATGGGGGGTGGGGCGCATCTGTCTGTGTAACTTATTTGGAATGCTCCTGCATGGGAGATTTGTCTCTTCTTCATAGTTTTTTTTTTTTAATAAATAAAATCAAGTCTAACCCACTCTAGTATTCTTGCCTGGGGGATTCCATGGACGGAGGTGCCTGGCAGGCACCATAACATCGCAAAGGGTTGGACATGACTGAGCGACTTTCACTAGCCAGATTCAACATTCATGAAGTGCAAATGGGAAGTAGATGGGTTTTGACATTGGACAGGTATGGGTGTGAAGCACTAATTTATGAAATGGTAATAAGAATATTCACATCACAGTAATATTGTGTAGAAATTATCTATGTAAAGTTCTTGACATGGAATAGGTGCTTTTAAAACATTAAGCTCCCTTTCCTCCTTTCTTCCACACCTGACTCCCATACCCAGACACTCCCAGTCTTGACTATGTGGTCTAGATCGGGGTTCCTAACCTCTGGGATCTAATACCTGATTATCTGAGGTAGAGTTGATATAATAATAATAGAAATAAAGTGCACAATAAATGTCATGCACTTGAATCATCCCCAAACTACCCCTCTGTCCCCCAGTCTCTGGAAAAAATGTCTTCCACAAAACTGGTCCCTGGTGCCAAAACAGTTGGGGATGGCTGGTCTAGATCATGTGAATCAGGAGATTTGTGTGACGTTATTTATCATGCATCTTCCATAGAAAATATGTTTTAAAAACCCAGTTCATATTGTGTGTTGGGATTAACTTACTGGCTCCATCATTGACTACTTAACTTGTGTAAATCCTGGCTCTGCCATTTACTAGGTAACTTAGGCAAGTTTTTAACCTGTTAGTGACTTGGTTTCCTCATTTGAACAATGAAGATAATAACTACCCAGGATTAGATAAGATAACCATGTAATACACTTGACAAAGTACTTGTTGCATATTAAGGGTTGGATTTTATTACTATCACTGTTACATTATTAGGTATTTGATTTGTGATGGTACATAGATAAGCTTAGACAAGCCATACTATGTGCCTTATTTTGTAATCCATGCTAATAAATTTTATTAATAGGTAATAAAAAACAAAAAAATAAAATAAAAAAAAAAATAAAATAAAATCTAACAGATTAAAAATCTACATGTCTTATGTACGTTATACATGGCACACTATACATATTCATCTCATTTTTCAAAAACTTAATATTATTAAAATTGATAATATAGATTTGATTCATTTATTTTAAACATCTGTCCATGTGACTTTAACAATTCTTCCTTAAATTTTTTGTGTTACAGTTTTTCTGTATTGTTTGTGCAGGTTTTTGAATATATATGTAACACTCTGAAAACTTTGCCTTTTACAAGAACTTGAAGCAGTGGGTATAGTTGAATCTGAGATACAATAAATTTTTGTTTTAGTAATTTTTAAAATGAAGACTACTCACAAATGGAGTTTTCCCCCAAGCATTTTTTCTTTTTCTTTGCTCATGTTTATGACACTTGGTAAAATGAACTCTGTGTGTGCAAACATTCCTTTTCCTCCCTTTGGTTTTGTGCTGAGGAATGAGCACCCTTCTTGAATGTTTTAAAGAACGAGTGTCCAGAGTGCTCTGAACACACCAGGTCAGAGCTATCGGTTGATTGTTGATGACATTTTCTGTTCAGGAGGTGTAGGTAATTATCAGTGGATTATAATTCCAAAGTCATAGTTCTGTGTTAGTACACCTGTGCCCAGTATTATATATTTTAGGGGAGGAATGTGGCCTTTGGGTTTGTAGCTTTTGATGAATGGCATATTGCGGTGGTTGCTTTGTTATTTACTTGGTAGAAACTTCATACCCTCAGTAACAAGCCATTTCATTCATGTTTTTCTGCCAAGTTTTTGAAGAATGAACTGGGAGACAAGCCATCTAAAGTCCTAGAGTAAGATGAGAGATAGATGATACTGAGAAATGCCAACCTCAGACGTGATATTGCAATCACTGACTTTAAATCGTTAGCAGTTATGGTGCAAGCCCGCCTGTTTTCAGTATTGTAGAAAATCTATTCGCTTTAAAGAATCCTGTCTGAGGTTAGAGATTTTCTGTGCTCTATTTTTGGAAAGAGATATTAAAGCCACCTCAAGACTGCACAGTGCTTTGTGGTTTTCAGTGCATTTTCCTCTGCACTATTCCATTTGAGTCGGAAACAGGAAGTCTGGGCAGCCCCGTGTGCTGGTGTACTGGGGCAGTGGTCTCGGTGGTGGGCGGCCATGCCGATAGGGCCGTGGGGAAGCGCTGGGTGTGGCGATAAGGGACAGACCAGGCGGAGGTTTGGAGTCTTGTTTTCTCCCCATAGAACTTGGCACATTTTGCTTGAAGATTGACTATAGAATGGGAGGTGCTGGCCAGCTTGGCAGTTGTCAGGGTGTGACTGCGCCTCGGTGTGCTACTGCCGCACGTGGGTTCATTGAAGGAACGGCGTGGGGTAGGAGTGGCTGGAAGCTGCATGGCCGTGACTCTCAGGTCAGTCTGTCCAGATCTGACTGGAGACGTCACAGCAGTTTCCATTCCAGTCTGTCATGTTGCAGGGCTGCTCTTGAGAGACAGAGCTTACCTCTTATAAGTAATTATCAGCATTAATAACCAGCTTACTTCTGTTCTTCCCAGTCTCGATGTTCCTTTTAATTAATACCTTAGATTTGTCAGTCAGCTCCCAGCCAGATGGCTGGTCATCTAGTCCAATTGTTGTGGGTATTTGAGTGGAGAGACTTTGAAACTGAGAGAGTAACTCCTCTGTGGTGGGTACCCGGGGATGTCTTACCGTTTTCTCGTTCCTGGTGCTGATTCTGAACTGCAGCCACCACTGATGAACATTAGTGGTTACTGTTCAGCCCGCTTCTCGGGGCCCATCTAAGTTGGCCCACCTGAGCTGTTTGTCTGCCTGCCCCATCCCTCCCCAGACGCCATTTAGCAGTCGGGGTTGATGCCGCCTGCTGACAGCGCACATGTGTTTCCTTGTAGCTCGTGTCTCTGGTCTTGGGCTCGAGAGCACGTGGCCCCGTGTGCTCTGCACCGCCACCAGCCCGCACTGTCCCCTTGTGGAAGGTGCTGATAGATGGCATTCTCATGAGTGATGAGCATGCGTATCACCACCACCTTTTCAATTCCACTGTGCCGAAGGTCAGAGCATCGTTCCAGGAGCTTTGAGCTCAGAGGTAGATGGTCATCAGTGAGAGTGGGAAGGTGTGATAGATGCTGGACCAGCTCCTTGCTTGGAGGGTCTGCTCCCTAAACAGGTACTCTCCGCTGGCAGTGCATCTCACTGTCGAAATCTGGGAGCCAGACACGTTCTGCTGAGTCCCTCGTGATGCATTCTCTTGCCTGCTGCTCTCCAGAGCTCAGGTGCCAGGTGGAGTCAGAGGAAATGGTGTTCCTTGCTGCCTGGACCAGAGTGCAGGGAACAGGAGTTCTTTGTGCCTTTGTTGAATCAAGAGTCACTCACGCAGTTTCCAAGTTGATAAACATTAGCAACTGGAGCAGCACACAGTGTGTTACATCCTGATTGGCTGTTAACTGCATTTGCTTCTCTTTTCCCTCCTTCCAGCCTTTCTTGCCAATGGGAGCATAGATGTCTGAGTGGCTGAGCCTCATTCAGGCTTTTTATGGTCATATGTATAATACATTAGAGCAAAGTGTGACAACCTACAACCATGTTATAACTGTGGTGGATTTAATTTAAATTCCCACCCAGGAGTAATCTCTGGCAGTCATAATCAGTTTGATCTACCTAGTTTTATTCAGTGTCTGATGACAGGTTAAAATTAATATTTTAAATACAGCTGTGCAGCCCATCAGTGGGTCATATTAATGTGAGCAGTCAGAATATTTGAGTAGAGAATGACTTAAAAACAACTTTTCCTCGGATAAAATAATGCTTTGTGGAGAGAATTTGGATAATATAGAAAATGTTTAAAAAATAAAAACCACCTCTAAACCCTTTATTAAATATTTTGGTGTTCTCTTTCATGCTCTGCATGTATCTGTGTGCATGTGTTATGGGGATTATATGTTTTTATCCTTTTTTTTTTAACTTAAGGTACAAGGCCATTTTCCCCTTATCAGTAAGGGGTGAGTTTTTATAGTAAAAGAACTATTTTACCTTAAATGCCACCGCCACTGCTTTACACTGATTTTGCACTTTGCCTTTGCGAGAGCTTTCACATAAGTTATCTCTAGGAGTGAGGCGCAGAGTGTGTGAAGTGTTACGGTGCCTCTGTGTGTCCTCAGAGCTGTGTGCACCAGTGGACATGACCAAGAGCACGTCACTGTACCGAGTGTGTTTTTATTAGGACTTGACACAACTCGGATTTTGGTTAGAAGTAGAGCCACATGTATTTGAAACGACGACGTGTCTTTGAGTGTGTTTTATGGCTTGAGATTTATGGTGTTTAATAAGCTGGGCAGGACTTGACTTCATCCCCTTCGTTCCTCCTCTTGCAGCCGAGGAGGCCCCAGAGAACACTGGGCTCGTGTCCTCCCCTGCCTCCTGGGACTCTCCTCCTGCCCCGCCGGGAAGCTCAGAGCCTGCCTGTTTCCAGAGCTGGTTCAAGTTTTCCTGCCTCGGTGGAGAGGAAGAACAGAATTCTGTGAAATGTCAGCTTTCTTTCTCTTTCAGATTCTACAGGAAATAATCACGGGGTCTGGTCCCCCGCAGCCTTCTTTGCATATTCGGTCCCATCTTTAGTTACCTCTCCTTCCCCTGAATTCCCTTGTTACCTATGTGAGCATCTCCTTGTTCCTCTGTTGTCTCCCCTGTCTGCTGTGTTTCTTCATTCTTCAGGTAGTTTGTAAATCCACGGAGGAGGGTTCTTTTTGGCCTAATAGGAGACTTCTCCCCGTAGAGGGTTGGGGCAAGGTTTATTGAAAGCTTGGCATTCTCTTCTGTTGTGCTGTAGCTGGGCTGCAGTGTAAATTAAAATTCATCTTTATACACATTCATTCTTTATAAAATATAATGCTTTGTTCTCATGTTTTTCCCTTTTTTCTCCTGCTCTTTTATCATCTTTTCCTTTTTCCTCCTCTTTCTCCATAACCACTGTGGGCTGGGCTTGGTTTTGACTCATAAAGAGGCTGCTTTCCTACCTTAAGAAAATATTAGGACTTGAGGAATTAGGAGAAGTGACTGATTTTGAGTTTCGTCGCCCTTACCTTGTCTTGGTGGTACTTCCTATAACGCAGTCTGGGAGATGGCGTGGAGGATGCGAAGCTGTGGAAAGCCTGGCGTCTGTGGCAGGAGTGCCCTGCAGAATCCAGTCTCCTGGACAGGCCACTGGCCCCCCGACAGGGACCACGGCCTCAGTGAGATCCTCCCAGGCCAGGGGCCGCACTTGACCAGGCAGACTCCGAATCTCCAGCTTCCTGTCCCCGTCGATAGCTGGGCCTTCCAGGATATGGATATCAGACGATTCAGCGTTGATTCTGTTTGTTTGTTCTGGCTGCACCGGATCTCTGTGACTGCCTGCGGGCCCTCTCTAGTCGCGGTGCGCGGGCTTCTCACTGTGGTGGCTGGGCTTGTTGCGGAGCACTAGGGTGGCTTCAGTAGTTGGGGCTCACGGGCTTAGTCACTCTGCACCATGTGGAATCTTTCTGGGTCAGGGATCAAACCCGTGTCCCCTTCATTGGCAGGCGAATTCTTAACCACTGGACCACCAGGGAAGTCCCACACTGATTTTTTAAAACCGGAAGAGTCACTGGTTTTAGGATCCCAGGAAACTTTAAAGATCACCTAGTGGCCGTCTAAATGCTTCGTGTCTCGTGGTTGAGGAGAACTGAAACTTGGAGGGAACAAGAGGTTTGTCTCAGTCACACAGCTGATTAGAGGCAGATTCAGGATTAGTTCCCCCTGACCTTGGCCTGGTGCTCTGCTTGTGAGTTAGTGCAGACTGCACCCTGGAGAGCTGGTGTCTACCTATAGTGACCTCTGAGGGATACCAACACTGTTAGGGCATTTTTATTGCTAGAAGTTTCTGGAACAATTGGGCAAACACAAGTGAGGCCACCTGAGGCCTTGGCGGTGATCTGCTGTCCTTCATCTTCCCTTTAGGAGCTTCCATGTTCTAAGTCACACTCTGCTCACACACCATCCGAGGGCAGCACCAGGAGAGTCAGTACATACTTCTTTCCACCCGTTTTCCAGTTGCAGTTTATTAGTCTAAGGGGGGTCTTCAGACTTGGGGGGCTGTGTGTTTCCCCGAATACTTTCAAAGCTGGAGGCGTCGTGAGGTGATTTCTCCCATACTCGGGGTCTTCCGCCCAGTTCCCTCACTCCAGGTGACTCTGCACGGCCAGGTGATGGCTTTGGCATCGCGACCCGTTTGCGTATTCTCTTACCCTTTATTTGCCAGGTTGAGGTACTGGAAGGATTCCAAGAGCAAGCGGGTGATAGCAGACAACTGAATACAGCCGTGTCTTTCCATGAAAACTGTTTTTCTTGGCTTTCTCCCAGCACTATCAGGTTGCCAAGAGACAATGCTTTTGGCTTTACAGACGATGTGGCCAAACTCGGGTAGTCCTGGGGTTGTTCTGGTTTGTTTTTTGTTGTTTTGTTTCTTTGGTCATGGAAAAGAATCAATGCTTCTGGCTCTTAAATTATTTGGCATATTTTTGCTCATGGCATACCAAATTGTGTTTTTACACACTGTATATGAATTTGTGGTTTTATGTGTAGAGCACCGTGTGAAGAAAGATGCGAAAAACTTCAGGTTAATAAACCTGTCAGGTTAGGTCGAAGCCACATCAAAGGGAACATTCGTTGCTTTGTCGTGGCCAGCTTGTGAGTGGGCGTCACTTCAGTCTCTTTTTTGTGGGAATGTTCTTTCTTACTCAGTTCTTCTATGTTTTGATTTAAACTTCAACCCAGGAACATTAGTCTAGGGTATTTTGACTGTATATTGTTTCTGCTTAAAATCTATTTTAAGTTCAAAGTGAACATTCTGACTTATTTTTTGCTGGCAAACAATCTAGAATGAAAACTGAAAATTTTGTGATTTGCTAGGACAGTTAGAACACAGTTGTCTGTTAAAAGTATATCTACAACTAGTAAATGCACAAGATTGTTTTTGTCACAAGTTTATTTCATGTTTCTCTGAAAATGTCTCATCATCAAATGCCAGTAATCCCAGCTGGCTTCTCCCTCTGATCCTCCGTGTTTGAACCACTCCTTACTATCATGCATTCTCTGAAAAATGTTCATTTGCTTTATTATTATTAGCCTAAGCGTACTTATGAAAGAAACTGCATCTGGTGTGAAATAATTCCCCCCAAAGCCAAGTGGTAACACAGCAGCCAACACCGGCAGCACCTGCTGTGCATGGCAGTCACTCTTCTGGTGCTTCATGTAGTGAACCCACCTGATTCTAACAGGACCCTAAGCGGAGGCCGCACCTCCTCTTAACTCCATTTTACAGACGATAAAACTCGGGCACAGAGATGCTTAAGTAAATTATCCAAGGTCACACACCAGCAAGTGGCAGGGCCACCCTCAGACCAGGTAAATATCCCCAGCGTCCACAGGCTTAACCGCAGTGTCTTACTGCCTCTGAGTGCAGTCTTGTTTGTGGCTGTGTTCCAGTAAAACGTTTGTTTGTTTTTTCAAAAATAGGCTTTGAGCTGCTTTGGCCCTGGGGCCATGGTTGCTGACGCCTGGTCTTCGTGGACTGAGCCTGTCTCTGTCCAGCAGTGCCCAGAGCTCGAGGCTGGCAGTATGAGTTCGGGTGGCTCTGCCGGGGGCGGGGCCTCGGGGCGGGGCCTCGGGTGGGGTGGACGAGCCACCGCCAGGTTCACCAGTGACTTGCTGTGTTCCTGAGCTCTCTGGGCTACCCTTTCCTCATCCACGAAGTGTAAGTTTTAACTAGATTCTCTCTGAGGCCTTCCAGCTGACAGTTCTAACCTGTCCTTTGTCCCTCCTAAACTTAGCACTGAAGGCTGTATTTTGTTTTTTTTTTTCCTGACCAGTGTCAGTTACACTTACACACACACACACACACACACGTATGTGTGTGCACGCACGCACGCGCAGTACTTCCCCTGATCTTTCTGCTGTGTAGTGTGGTTTTAAGTGTGTATCAAGGTGTGAGGATGAATTCAGCTTTTGAAAAAACAACGTGTTTAGTGGGCTCATCAAAACCACATCAGACTCGGTATCGGCTGCTGGCTGACGCACTGGTGGGGCCGTGACGATAAACGTGCTCCTGGCTGTCCTGCCCCTCTCCTGGACATCCTCCCTGTTACCATCGTTCCTGATGCGCTCAGCTGGTCACCCAGTGTGTCCCCATCAAGCTGTTAGCTCCTAAATGGTTGTGATCTGATCCTTCCTGTGCGTGTGTGTTGCAGGAAGCTGTTTGGAGATGGAGACTGGGAAGAGTTCATTTGTGAGGATGGTGGTTCTGTGGGTGGTTGATGTCTCTGGACAGGAGTCTGCTCCTGGGAAAGGCCGTGTGTGTCGGGGGTGTGTGAAGTCTGGGGGGAGTTTGTCCTTTGTCCTCCCGCAAGACTCAGGGAGCTGCCTTCCCCAGGGCGGGTGTCTTTATACTTTAGGGGATCTCAGGACCCCTTTTGAGAACCTAATAGTGGATCTTTTCTTTCAGAAACACACATCACACAAAATGTGTACAAGCGCGGCCGCCCCAGCACCCCTCCCCGCGTCGACTGCCCAGCGGGCCCCGGCCTGCCCTGTCATCTCCGCGGAGTTCAGGTGGCCAGTTGGGGGTGGGGGTGGGCTGCACCGTGAGGTGGCCCTGCCTGCAGGGAAAGAGTTTCTCCGTTCCCGTTCCCACCAAAGGAGCGGGACTGGCTTGCTGCTGTGGTGGAGACTGCTGGGGAGGAGCCTGCATGACCACGGTTCCTCCCAGCTCACGCCCGAGTGAGTTCTCTCGTGTTCAGTTACTACCTTACTTGATTCCCTGAGTGAGGGCGGCAGCAGAGATCGTCTCCGGGTTAGTGTAGTGTGTGGAGAGCATCTCCCTGCACTCTGGGAGCTCACAGCTTGTCTTCTTATCAATAATGTTGGTAGTTGTCATAGTCTGACACAAATAGAAGATGGAAATATTTGTTCCCACACTGAGGTCAGCAGCGGAGGCCGTTGGCAGCCAGAGGTGACCGTGGGTGCTGATGGACCAGAGTTGCAGAGCACCAGTGGGAGGCTCTGGGCTGGAGCCTGGCTGAGGCCTTGCACCAAAGCAAGGGGTTTGCTGGCCTAGGGCATGCAAGCGCAGAGTGCTGTAGCACAGCCAGGCTGGGGTGCTGTCTGTGCTGTCACGGGGCACAAAACTGTGTTCATTCTGTAAGACCAACTTCGAGTGCGTGCTCTCTTTGTGCTCAACCTTCAGCACAGGCCAGTGGACTGGCAGCCTGTCTGTTGCAGCCTGTAGCTGAGATCCTCATGGTGACTGTTTGAAAGTCAGAAAGGAACCTGTTGTGCCTCCTCGAGTGCCCCCTATACCTAGGGGTGACCCTCATCTGTGCCTGCCTGCAGTGACTGGGTCACAGTGCTTTGAGCAAACACCCCCCGCCCTCGGTGCTGATGTTGGGGGTTCTGTTATTCTGGGGCGGGCTGCAGGATGCAGTGGTCTCTTGGATGTTCATTTATTTGGTTCTCTCCCCAAATACTAATCAAGTACCCACTATGTACTGGGGCCCATGGACACAGAGGAGACAGAGATTCCAGGAAGGCAAGAAATTTCATCCTGGTTTTGTGCCAAAGACAGATTTAGTCTGGATTGTCATAAATACTATTATGACAAGTAATTGCACAGAGCTGTGTCCTATTATAAATCTTCAGTGTGTCTGCACCCTGCGTCTGTCAGAGTGGAGAGAGCACGTTGTCTGCTCTGTCCTGCTTCTGGGCTGGTGGTCACTCACCTGTTGGCCCAGCAACTCAGAACTTGAGCTGTTTTTGATTGATGGGCCAGACGCCGTCACCAGAATTGGCTGTGGACACTGTCTTTGTTTCGCACGCTTTGTGTGCAGGCATCGCTCAGGTTTGCTGGACTGAGCCCTAAAGACCGGCTTCCTCATCTGCTCTCATGCTTCAGAGCCCTGCCATCTGGGGCGGGCGCAGGCTGCAGTGCTGACACTACTTTCGGGGGGCAGGTTTAGGGGGTTGTCTTCCCTGGTACACATGGCTGTAGTTTATGTGTCTTTATTCTCTCGGTGAAGTGATGAACAGCTAGGGAGTAGGTTCTCAAGTGGTTGATAGATAAACTTGATCATAGGAATGCTTTTTCATGGGAAAACTTGGTAGACTTATAAAGCAGTATTTAATTTAGATTTCATTCTGGGGGAAATTGTCTTTTTCCATTACTTACTATAGTTAACTTTTCCTATTTTCCAAGATTCAACTTGAATTAAATGTTTAAAAGGGCTCTGGAAGAATAGAGTGAAAGGATATTTTAACATGTATGGGCTGTTGCTGAATGAGGCAGAATATAAATACTTACTGTATAGACTTTAATTTGTTCATATATAAATTGCACCATTAACTGAACGGTTGCCTGTTTCTGCTCTTCTACTTTTTGAATTTTATTGAGAAGACTATGTGCTGTTTTTGGAGCAGCCTTAACCCAAAATTTGATAAACTTCAGTTGAAAATAAAGTTTACTAAGTTGCTATCAAGTAACTGTTGGGAAATTAAAAGAAATATGTAGATTTTATTAATTGGAGTTAGACAAACATCTTTATTTATACAGTTTCATCATGAGTGTTGGTGCTAAAAAACCTGTGGTAACTAGACTTGGGAATGTTCAATCTGATCAAAGGAGAGTAGATACAGGAAATCAGAAATCTAGAAATCTCTGGACATGAAAGGGGTTACTCAGAACTGCAGGCTAAGACTGGAGAGCAGCGTTCCAGTTCTCTCAGGCTCTGCCAGGAGATAGCTGGGACCAGGGGGCCTACTTGGCCGAATGCTGGGGGGACTGTTAAAGGACTGTCCTTACCTGGCCTCTGTTAGCTCTGATGTTGAAGAGGGTCTGGCCTGGACCAGGGAGCTGAGGTTGACCTTGGAGCCTGATCCTGTGGGTAGCCAGGACTCACTTTGGTTCATCTTTGGAGTGCGGTGTCATAGGCTGAGGGCGGGATTTTCCCCTATTTTTAAAACGCATCATCTCTGTGAGCTGGCCATTCCTTACCTGAAATCTCTGATCTTTGACTTTACCTTGGTTCTTGCCCAATGAGGGTAGAACCCACGTTGAGAGCTTTCCTTCACTATGGGATGGCCAAGAAGAAAAAGTGAGAACACATTTCCTGATGAAATCTGTCAGAGTTCACAGCACTGGTGCTTTGCCCCAGCGACTCACCAGGCAAGTAGTCGCCAACCGAGCAGATCAGTACGCACCAGGTGTTCACCCTGGCAAGGTGCGCGTGTGAACACTGTCCAGATGTTTGCAGCGCCTTAGGTGTTTTTGACAGGCCTGATGACCTTTGAACCACACAGGTCCCCTCTGGCAGCTCGTGGGCCTCCTGGTATTCACTTCTTGCTGTGCACTGAAGGGCCTGTCTGGGACAGTTAGATCCGTGCAGGGACAGTTGCCTTTACTTCCCCCCAGCTCCGCCCGTTCTGGCTCATCAGTACCAGAAACTTCAAAAGAACATTGATTTTTCTTGTTTATCAGATCGGTGGTTACGAGAAGCGAGCTCCATTGCATGCAGGGAAATTGCACTCAGTGCGCTCTGAACCAGGCTTGGCTCATAGCAGGCACTCAGTAAACGCTGGCTGGCCGTGGCAGAGGTTCATGGAGGGCGAATAGATGCATGTGTTTCCCGATATACTTGCTCCTAAATAGAGAAATTTTAAATGAAGTTTAGGAAATGGAAATTACAACTGTTTTTTCCACAAATTCTTGGGGCTCTGAGAACAGTGCAATGAAACAGCAATTCAGACCGTTTGGCAATCTAGTGGTTAAGAATCCACCTGCCAATGCAGGGGATGTGGATTCGCTCCCTGGTCCGGGAAGATCCCACATGGCTCGGGCAACTAAGCCTGTGGGCCGCAGCTGCTGAGCCTTGCTCCAGGACAAGAGAAGCCACTGCGATGAGAGGTCCCTCCCTGCAGCTGGAGAGCAGCCCCCATTCACCGCAACTGGAGAAAACCCGTGAGCAGCAACAAAGACTAAGTGCAGCCAAAATAAATAATGTTTTTTTAAAGCAGAATTTCTACAAGAAATAATCATTATGCAGAGTTAATTTAGTGTAACACTTCCTGAAAATACAGGGTTTTGGTTCATTTCTTCTTAGTTTCAGATAACAACTGAAGGAACCTAGCTGAAAATCAGAAATGTCCTTTATGTTAAGAAAAAGTTTGTCTATTAAATCTCTCCTTGATTAAGTCATGTGGATTTAAAGTGGAATCTCCTTGTGGGCTTTGTGGAGAATTTGTTTTTCCTTCAGTTTACTCAAGTTGACTTTGAGTTTTAGTTGTTCAAATTCGTTTCAGTTTACTCAGAGCAAATAGGGCAGAAATGGTAGCTAAGATGTTCGGAAAATGAGAGTATCAGCTGTGAGGCTACGTGTGGAAACCACCAGTACCTATGAAAATGCTAGACAAGATCTTTTTGGTTACAGTCATTTGGTTTTGTGTTTTTATGTGGATATTTCAGCAGAAAAGCCTCAATTGTGTTGAGCATCTATTTGTTTGCAACCTAAAATTTTAGAGCCAAAAGAAATAATGCAGTTGCCTTGTGCGGGCTCATCTTTCAGGTGAGGGAAAGGAAGGAACCAAAGTTGGCCTGTGTGAACGGGCTGGTGCTGCAGTCACCATGCGAGGCTGGTGGAGAGAACTGAGCTGTGATTTCTTGAATGGAAACTCTCCCCTAGGGAAGCGGGGTGGTCTTCTCTTCGGGGGACTCCTGCCTCCCCGTTGCTAAACCTCAGATGCACCAGGACCGCAGCAAAGTAGAACAGGCAGTAGGCAGCAGATGGGCTGTTGCAGCTTCGTGAGAGAGCAAATACGGGCAGGCTAGAAAAGCCCGTCTCTCAGTAACGCATCTCTGCTGCTCCTTCTCCAGGGGGGCAGCTGAGCAGCAGGGCCTCCCTGTGGGGACTCACGGGTGTGGAGGTTGGAGCTGAGGGGTCCTGTTGTGGCCTCTTGACTGCAGGGGACCCCCGAGGGGGTTGCTGACCCCCTCCCTGAGGCATAGGTGGAATCCCTCCTTCCCACTCTTGGCTTTGTCTACTGTATAGATTATTTTATTTCACTGCCAGTGCAGGAGACACAGGTTTGGTCCCTGGATTGGGAAGATCCTCTGGAGAAGGGAATGGCTACCCACTCCAGTATTCCTACCTGGGAATCCCCATGGACAGAGGAGGCTGGTGTGCTACAGTCCTTGGGATTGCAAAGAATTGGACATGGCTTAGCGACTAATAAGACTTTATAATGGAAAACTGCCAAACACGTACAATATTAGAGGGGCTAGTATAACAACCCCCTGCACTGTCCCGGGGTGAGGAGTCACCAGCATTTGTCCAGTCACTCTCCAGGAACACTACCTCTTGCTTTACAAGGTTCTTTTAAAGCAAACCCCAGACATTATATCATTTCTTTGTCAGTATTTCTACTGTGCATTTTGAACTGATGGAAACTTAAATCTGATTGAGGGAGGTGGTAGCTGAAAGAAGCTACTTACAGAGTAATTAAGGATTAAGCTGAAGGAGCTCCCCTTTGTCAGTGACTCGAAAGGTTTTGTTTTCCACATGATCTTCTGACTGTCAGTGCCTCAGTCAGCATGGCAGCGCGGAGAGGGAGTCAGGCTTAGGGGTGAGGGTAGAAGAGCATGGGCTCTGGGGTGATGTTTAGGAGGAGGGAACAGACAGGATGCTGGGAGCGGCTTTACTTGTCTTCGTCTTTAGTCTGTAGCCATTTGAGCAAGTTGCTCTGTTCATAATGCTAACTGTGAACCCTGAGAATTCACCTTTAATTTATAATTGAAATGAAGGTTCCAAAGGGAAGTAATGATTTTTGCTTCAGTGGGTCACAGTGAACATTTCTGAGACCCTTCCTTTCATAAGTGGTCATGTCAGGACGGCTGATGTTGCTCTTTCTGTTTCAGATGGGAATGACTGGTAACACAAGTCCATTTGGACAACCCTTTAGTCAAACTGGAGGGCAGCAGATGGGAGCCCCTGGAGTGAACCCTCAGCTGCCGAGCAAGCAGAGCATGGTCAACAGCTTGCCTCCGTTTGCCGCAGACATCAAGAACGCTTCAGTCACCAACGTGCCAAACATGGTGAGTTGCCCTTGGTCTCAGAGCTGTGGGTCTCCAGTGGGTGCTTCGGTGTGTGGATTTTCATCGTGCTGACAGTGAAGATCTAAGGCTAGAACTGTGTTGTAGGTGATAGGAAAATAACACGTATTTCCTGTGTGTGTGCTGTCTCCGTGAGTTTAATTTTCTGTTATGAGCTGCCCATAAGGGGCTAGTAAAGATGATTCAGCTAGTCCTCCCATGGTCCCTACCAGGAGGGAGGGGGTTTGTGAGTCACTTTGACTTTCCTCCAGTCACCCTCTGATTCAGTAGGAGAGCTGAGAGAATGGGGAACATGGGCTTTTGGGGCTTTTTTACACTTCCTGTCTGTCAGAGGTTGAGGCTGTCAGTAGAAGAAGCCCATCAATTTGTGTCACAGTCAAACGAAGGACATTTATCTCAGAGAACTGTGACTTCTCTGGAGATATGTGTGTCCTGTCTGACTTGACAGATGGCTTCACGTGTCTTCATTCTCCCTGAGATTTCCTACCTATAAAATAGAAACTGTCCTTGTAACTCTCGATCTCACTAACCCAGGGATCAGTGGGAAATAGCTCCTTTGTGCCGCAAGATGGAATAGCTTGAGTTCCAGCCACTCACGGGAAGTGTGTTCTTCTGTCGGACCTCACTGTGCGCACATGGCCGCTGCGTCTCTGATGTGCCTTTGGTGTGGGGTCAGGGCCTGCAGCAGCCACTCTCCTTTCCCTGGGCCAGCCCCAGGGCTGCCGGCCACTCAGCTATGCGGAGCCATCTGGGCTGACTCAGAAGAAAGCTGGGGGTTATGTTCAAAAAAGGTGGTTCTTGGTCTTTTGATTTTTTAAAAACTGTAACTTGGAGTATTTGTTGTGAAGATATCCCAGAGAATTCCTCTATCACTATCACCTGCTTCCCTGGATGTTAGCATCTTCGGTAACTTGGGACATTTGCCAGAACTAAGTACTTACAATACTTAGGAGTCTGGAGGTTGTTGGAAGCAGAAAGAGCTGGGTCTCTTTCTCTTTGTTTTTGATAAAAATCAGGACATGGGGTGATATCGAGGTGTCCTGATCAGGTTTGCTCTGTTTGCCACATTCTCACATCTTAAAACAAGAGAGAGTATGAGTGATGAGGCTTGTCCTCAAGCTGCTCCGAGTTCTGACCGCTTCTCCTTGTGGGCATCTCTGTGACTCTCCTGAGTCTGCTTCTCTCTCTCCAGTAACGGTGTGTGGCCAGGATCGCTCTGTTCGCAGCCAGGCAGATCCAGAACTTAAGGCAAAGCCCACTGCTTCTCGCACGCCCCCGCCCCCACCCCTCAGCGCCGCTCTCCCTAACCTTGCCTCCTCGAGTCCTCACTGGGGGGCAGTCGTGTGGACTTCAGCGCTGCTGATTGTCCCCTGGGTTTGCTCAGGGACCTGGAGCACATTTTGGCTTCGGGAGTAAAAGTGTTTGCTTTTCACAGACATCCTGTGTTTTGTAGTCTGGGAAACCGTGACCCAACTTTTTCCTCTCTTTTCTTCTTTAAAATTTTCTCCAGCCCCGCTTTTTCACCCTCTCTCCTTCATGCACAGTCTAGTGGCAGAAACGCTTCCCTGTGGTCCTCTGCCCGCCTCTGCGGCTCCAGGGACTGAATTCCCAGGACTGGTGCGCTGATCAAGGGCAGGGTCAGACCAGACGGGAAAGAAGCTTCTCTGTCTACCTGCGCATGGCCTGGAGCTCTGGGCTGTGGAAGGGCTTCTCTCTGCTGGAGGTTTCTCACTTGCGCGGGCCATGCTGTATGTTGTGGGATACTTAGCAGGATCCCTGGCCTTCACCACTCAGTGCTCCCAGCCCTCCCCCATTCCCTTTCTTTCCCTGCCTAACCCCCACCACCCCCAGCCCGCCCCAGTTGAAAGCCCCTGCCCTGGGGGAACGGTTAGAGGAGGCAGTAGTGATAAAATCTCATCCTTCTGTCTGTGAAGCTAACAAATGAGACCATCTCTTCCCCCCACCCCACCCTCCCGCATCCTTGGGCCCCTCTGGACAGCATGGTGAACTGGGGCAGCGCCTTGGTCTGTGCCAGCCTAGCCACCGCTTTCCCATGGGGACCCAGGTGGACCCGGGAAGTGATGCGCAGCTGTTGTCTTTGGAGTAAGGTCCTCAGACATTCACCCATGAGACACCAGAGCTTCACCAGCATGTACGTCTGAAGCCTTGGCCTTCGTGCTATTGGGTGCGCACAGGGGCTGGTGGGGACCGTCAGAGGAGCGGGCACGAGGGCGTGTCACTTGCCTAGTATCCAAGAGCTTTCTCATCGTGTGTTCTACCTTACTCTTTCACAGCCTCTTGAAAGACATCATTCACCTCCTGTTTTACAGATGAGGAGGCTGAGGATGCGACTGAGTTTATTCAGGGTTTGTAGCCTGTTGTCTGCAAGGCCCAGAACTCTTTCAGTGGTCCTGGCCATCATGTTTTAGGGGCTCCAGGCTATTTGGGGTGTTTATATCACTTATATCAGTTCCTCAAACATATTTGGTGGTCTTCCTTGAACTTCCTAAATTGTATCTGGCCTGTTGGAGCTCAGAGATTGTTGTCTGCAGGAAGGAAGCAGTTACCAAAGACTTAGGTCTCTTTAGAAAAAAGAGAGAGAAATTTGCACCTTGAGTGTTCTTGTGGTTTTTGTCATGCTTTGGAGAGTGACCTTGTAAAACCCAGCGAGGTTCTGTGTGTTGATTGGGTGAGTTTGGGACTCTGACTCCAGCTCACCTGGTGCCCTGGTTGAGCTCTCTGTGGAACCATTGAGACACTCGGTCTTTGGCCAAGGGGCTCGTGCCTGTCTCCTCTCCATCACTGGGGGTGCAGAGGAAGCCAGGGGTGTGGCCAGTCCTTTAATTTGCCACTTTTGTTGAGCACCTTTTCTGAGCCCAGGTGTATCTGGAATGTGGCTGTGAGTGATGTAGCGCTCACCCCCATGGAATTGCGGGCGGGGGGGGGCAGTGGTGGTGATGGAAAACAAATAATCAAATACAGACTGCCCCAGCAGGTCTGAGTAGCACACAGAGGTTGAGGTTGACACAGGGACCTCCTTAGATGGAACCATCAGAGAGAGAGCTGCACCAAGAATGGGGTTTAAGGGCAAGTTAGAGAGGGTGAGCAGAAGCCGTGGAGACCCCAGGGCTCTGGAAGAGCATGGCTTGTATGGGAGCCAGCGGAAGTCCAGGGAAGGATGAGGGGAAAGTGGTGTGAGGTGAGTACTGGGGGCTCAGCTGGAGCTATCTCAGGGAGGCTGTGGCTGGCAGTGGCCGCTGCAGTGGTCCAGGCTAGAGGAGACAGGTCACAGTAGGGACAGGAGACCAGACAAGATTTGCCGCTAGAGTAGGGTCACCATGAGAGATGACTTGGTGGGTGGTGGGACCATTTAAAGAGCTAGCAGAGGAGCAGGCTGGGAAAAGGGTGATGAAGGAGAGGGCACTCGTAATTCCACCCTAGACCTGCTCCTCTTGAGATGCTTGTGAGATGTCCAGGTGAAGAGGCCAGGCAGGTGGACGGACATACAAGTAGGGTGGCCACTGTCCAGGGGGGCTGGCGATGTCCCTGAAGGTAGGAGAGGAGACTGAGAGGGGATGGTGACTGTTGAGGTGGTGAGCGAAGTGAGGGCCAAAGATCATCGCTGGAGTGTACAGGTAGATGTGTGGGCGGTCAGGGAGCGTGTGGCCCGTAGTCATGGAAACCTGTGGCTCGCCATGCTCTGAGGTCTCCCTCTGGGTTGTGCTGCCGGGAGCTCCGAAGGGCAAAGAGCTCCCATTGCAGATGGGGTCCTTGTTGAGGGCATCCATATCCCCAGGACAGCATTCAAGAGCAAATGCCACATCTCCCTAAATTTTCACATGGATTTCATTGCAGCTCTGTCTTCGGCCATTTTATTTGTAATTTCTTAACTTTCTACAGATTTTTGAAGTTCTTAGAATTTTCACCATATTATTACTCTGTATTTCATGATTCTAAGGTGCACTTCCCCCCCCCCCCGACATTGTAGCATCTTTGAAATCAGTCAAGTTTTAGGTCTAATAAGACTCAGTATGTATGCTATTGTTTATAATGTGAATTAAGAAGGGTGACAACTATTAAATGTACGTGCTCACTATCCAGTTTTCTAGGACTACTCACATGGATGTAAGAATTTCAAAATAATGTAAGTTTTACTGATGAAGAAGAGTGATTTTGGTGGGGGCATAGGTTGGATTGTCTTTCTGTAGCCTGGCTTCAAGGTCCACATGGGCCATCTCAAAGGAGAAGTTTGCCCAGGCGGAGCGGAGTTGTCCCAGGGCAGTCCTCTGGAAGTGGGGCCGCCTGACCCCTCAGTGACGTTGCCCTTCTTGCCATTTTCACCTGAAAAGGTCATAACAGAGCATGGGAGCGTTAGCAGGAAGGGGGCGGAATTCGGGTATCAGCTGGAACCGGATTGTCCATTCTGCTGTTGCTGACCTTCATGACAGGTGTGGGGTTGTTTTGAAGGGGCCCCGTTTCAGGTGGGGCACCTCTGGGCTTATCTCACCTGAGAAGGTTTGGTGACCAGAGGGGCCCCACCGTCAGTTTCTCTCTGGAGTCTGCTGTGGGCGCCCCACTGTGGTCTCCCACAGGGTTATTTCTAACAGGAAGTTCATGTGTGTTGGGGTTTTTTGTTGTTGTTTTGAGAAAAACTAAGAACTGTATTATAGAGAATCTGCCATTGTGAACTTGTAATGGAGGAGGGACTTCCCTGGTGGCCCAGTGGCTGACTCTGTTCCTGCTGCAGGGGCCCTGGGTTCAGTCCCTATCAGGGAACTAGATCCCACATGTGGCAACAAAGACTAAAGATTTCGTGTCCCACAACTAAGACCTGGCACAACCAAATAAATTGATTGATTGACTTTAAAGACAGAGTTGTAGTGAAAGAAAATAATCAGGAGTGCTGCTTATTTAACACATTATTGCTTGGGGGATTTTTACAGAAACTCACACATGTGGTTAGCAATTTGTTACGTGAGTGAATGTTGAAACATCTCTGGTCAATAAAGTTCAGATAACAAAAAATGAATTAATACATCTCTGGTCAGTAAGTTGTTAAAATTGCACGCAAAAGGAAAAATAGTAGCTCATGGGAGTGGTGTTAGGATTCATTTTGTTCTTGTGTCAGAGAATTGGAACCTGAAGGCTCTGGACAGGCCCCCAGGCAGCTGCTGGTTCAGGTCTCTGAAGTGGGGAAGGGTGACTTCGGGGCACTCCGTGCGGAGGCGGGTCCAGCTGGAGTGAGCCGGGGGGCAGTGCCGCTGGCAGCTCGTGGTGACGTGCCATCAGCTCTGGCCCTTCCGGGGCAAGCTGTGTGTCTTGGAGTTGGTTCTGTCTGCTTCGAAGTGAGTCAGCGGACCCACTGCATCAGAGTGACTGGCCTCTGGAGCCCTGTGTCCTCCTGGTTCGGAATCTCTTAGAGGAAGAGGGAGGAATCTTTTTGTCTCTCACTGTTAATTGTGAAACTTTCATTTTTTTCTTTCTCAGTTTTCCAGTGTGTGCCACCTACTTCCCTCTAAGACAGTTCAGGATAATTGCCAAGTAGATGGACTTGTTCTTCGTCTTGTGGGGGAACTATGCTCCTCCAGTGATTCTGGTGTAGATTAGGCTTCCAGAGGCTCTGTCCCCTGCAGTGTCAGGGACTTGATGCCCAAATGCCCACTGGGGAGTGGCCTGCTTTGTTAGTCTTTGTGTCCACTTCAGCCTTCAGAAACCTTCACTGTCTCCCTCCCCCTTTTTGTCTTATTTTCTCATCATTTTCCATCTTCCATATCCAGTTTCCAGTCACTGAGGAATCAAGACTTGAACTGATTGAACTTCCTGAACCCAAGCGTCTCTCCCTGTTGTCGTCTTTGATTGGCTCATCCTAGTTTTAGCTGCCCTTTAAATGCTCGTGTGTGTAAAGCATTGTCTGTAGTTCCTTGTACTTCACAAGCATGGATCTAAAATCACTGGCACTCTGGTGTTTCCCTCCACCCTAGGACTAGGGAGAGAGCTTCCAGCACTCTCATCCTTCACTGGAACGACAAGTGAGTAGTGTCGTCAGCTCTTCACTGTGAGAGCAGTTTCTGTAGAAAATCACTCTGTGGCTATGAATTATGCCTCAGTAATTGAACTGGAATACAAGGGACAGTGTTGGGAAGTGCGTGCTTGCCTCTCACTATTAGTCCTCCAAGTTCTTGTAATTTTAGGCATTTACCTTTCTTATTCTCATCGCCCCACCTGTAACTTGAAGATGAGAAGATGAGTTTATGGGCCTTTGAAGAATAATTTTTAATCTAAAATTCTTACCAGCACCTATATAAATCCTTTCTACTATTTAAACTCATCCTCTTTTGTTTTAGCAATAAATATCAGCCTGGGAAACATAGTCTAAGCCCAAAATATGATGTGTTGCAAATATAAAAAAAGCTATAAATTGAGAAATATTTATGGTATTCTTTGATAGTAGGGACCAGCTGTATTGGTTGTACTGGTATTGGAAGTACTCAATCAGGATCATTTAACTGGGTTTCCCTGGTGGTTCAGTGGTCAGGAACCTGCCTGCCACTGCAGGGGACACAGGTTTGATCCCTGGTTTGGGAAGATACCACGTGCCACGGAGCCACTGAGCCCCTGTGCCACAGCTGCTGAGCCTGTGAGCTTAGAGCCGCAACAGGAGAAGCCACTGCGGTGAGAAGCTCACACACCGCAGCTAGAGGGTAGCCCCAGCTCTCCACACTAGAGGAAGCCTACAGGCAGCAACAAAGACCCAGTGGAGCTAAAAAAAAAAAAATCACTTAACTTCTTTCCAAGACTAGTTTCCATTAACCATGTCTTTTCTAGAGTCTAATTAGCATAGCCTTTTCTTCAATGAAGCTCTCTAGGTAAAACAGCATAAATTATCTCCAGAGACATTCAGGTCTTTGACTTCATGTAAAGTAGAGACTTAGTAAGCAGATTCTACGTGTCTAAACAAGTTGTGCCCAGTACACACACTAGTGTCAGAATTTCTGCCTGCCCGGTAGCAGCAAATACAGGGACTGTACCAGGCGTTCTGGAAAATGAAGTGACTGCTTTAGGAAGAACTCAGTAGATACCTTAAATGATTATACCTATATATAAAATTTTTTTTAAGAGGTAGAACTCAGTAGGCAGCACATTTAATGGGTCTGGAAGGAGACAGTCACAGCTACCAAAGATGTGAGCGCAGTGTCTGTCTGAAGAGTCACAGCTGTCTTCGTGTGGCCCCAACTTCCCAAACTTCTGTTTACCTTTTCCACAATTATCTGAAATGGCGCTTAGGCTCAAGCCATCAAAAGCTAATGTCTGTCAAATGATTAATTTGCCAAGTTATCAAAAACTTACTGTAATAAATGTTCTTGAAGAATATGTTCATATAGATGGGTGGTCGAGAAGATAATTCCTTGAAAGTTGTGCCTGCTGAGTCGATTCAGCCGTGTCTGCTTCTTCGCAGCCTTATGGGCTGTAGCCCCCAGGCTCCTCTGTCCATGGGGTTCTCCATGCAAGAACTGGATTGTGCTTCTGTGCCCTCCTCCAGGGGCCTTCCCAACCCAGGGATCAAACCCGCATCCCTTATGTCTACCTGCACTGGCAGGCAGATTCTTTACCCCTTGAGCCACCTGGGAAGCCAGTTGTTAGTAGACGGGTAATTCTCGTGGACTGGTTGTATACAGTAACGGGGCCTGATGCCCGTAAGACCTCGTAAGTCAGTTGAGATGTGTGAATCTGGTTGGCCTGTCCCCTTGGCTGTTGGAGTAGATCCAGCAGCTTTTACCCTCGAGGTTTCTTTGCACAGGTGTACTTGACCACACAGCCCCCAAGGCAGATCGACTCTCCAAGTGGACAGGAGTGACGCTGGGGCAGGGGAGAGAGTGGGTTTGTCCAGTTGTCTGTCCTGTGCTCTCTCGCCCATGAGTTTTCTTTCTTGACTTAGCTGTTTGTTTTCCACTGTGAAATCAGTGTTTCTGATTTGGAAGATTGCTTAGAAATCATTCTGGTCCACCTTGATCATTTTTAGTTATTTCCTTATTGAATTTAAATCTTAAATTGTTAGATAATCTTATTTTTAAAAAATCAACAGACACCAAACAAAAAGAAGACACAAGAAACATTATTCTATCTAAATAACTGTTCTCTTTCTTACCAGTTGATCTTTATCATCTCAGGTGATTATCACTTCTTCCTGGTTTGATAGCTGAGTACATTTAATGAGCATTTTCTCTATTTTATGACTGCAAAGCTTTGTGTAACCAGCTGTTCTAGGGTCCTTCTGGGGGAATCAGAACAAGCAGATATTGCAGAACAACCCTTTGTCCCACCTGGTGTTCACTTTGGTGTCATTTCCTGACTTTTAAGTGGAGACTGGGGAGAAGTAAAGTTTCCAGGTGGGTCGGGGGAGGATGTCAGAGAAGTAGGGATCTGGACTGCACTGGTTATGTGGCAGATCTGGGCCAGGCTGATCTGAACAGTTGTCTCTGCGAACCCCAGTCCTGCAGATGGGGGGCTGTGGTCATGTGGTCAGAGGAAGCACTTTCCTTCACTGTTCTGACTTGTCACTTTCTGCTTCTTACTGTTTGCAGAGTCCTTTGCAAACATTGTAATCTGTTCTTGGATACTTCATGAAAAATAACTTCTTTTTCTAGAAAGAATCCAGGATAAACTTTACACACACTCCTTGTGCACATCTGTGATCCTGTTCTTAGGATAAAGGGCATTTTAAAAAAATGGGGTTGGTGCTGATTACTCAGACCTATGTAACAACGACAGACCTAATAAAAATACAGCAAGCTCCTTTAAAATTAAGAAATACACCAGAATAAACATAAAATGTTTGCCTTTCAAGGCCATTTAATGGACAGGGGTTTAAATGATGGTTGAGTTACGATGCCAGCAAGATACATGCAAAGAACAAAAGATCTAGCAATGAGATGGGGTGAGTGGGCTGTGCTCTCCACAGCCCTTGGGTTGTACACTTTATGTTCACCTGCTGTTACTCATGGTTCAGAATGTTTACAGGCAGGGGGTCGTGATGGCAACACTGCGATTCCTGTTCCCCAGTAACCTTCCCCTTCCACCAGTAGGAATTGCATGTGAGCTGATGGGAGTTACCAAAATGTATTGCATGAATTTTAAAGCTTGTGATGGATACTGTTGTATTGCCTTCCAACAAAAGCCAGGGAGCAGGTCACTAGTATCCCATGATGCTCCCAAGGCTGGGGGTTATCATTCTGTCCTTTGACAGGAGGAGATAGTGTCCAATTATTGTGATTTGCATTTCTTGATTACTGGTAAGAATGAAAGTACATGTGTTTAGTATGTTTTTGTTTCTCAAGTTGCTTAGTTCCTGTCCTTGGCCAGTTTTTCTTTTTTAAAAAACTTAATTTATTTATTTTAATTGGGGGCTAATTACTTCATAGTATTGTGGTGGTTTTTGCCATACTCTGACATGAATCAGCCGCAGGTGTATATGTGTCCCTCATCCCGAAGCCCCCTCCCACCTCCCTCAGTTTTTCTGTTACATTCTCTTCAAATGGTTTATAAGGCAAGGTGGGCAGCCCTGTGACAAGGTGAGCGCAGAAGGGTTAAGGAGGTGGGAACTCTGCTGTTAGGCCGCCCCCAGGTCCACCCCCGCGCACGAGGCTGTATGGGCCTGCGTTAGTCCTCCCTGGGCCGCGGGTGGGCATTAACTGAGCTGCTGCTTGTTGGGCACCCAGCACAGAGTCCTTGAGAGGCGAAGGCTGGAGAAGGACCGACACCTGCACGGTCTGCCTCGTCTCGTGTGTGTCACATGTGTTGCCTGGTTTGTTGGTCACTGTTACAGGTCTGGCCCAGGCGCTCTCCCGATACTCATGACTGCCGCTGCATGAGAATCACCTGTGCATGGCTCTCCTGAACGTTTCTTTTTATTGTAACTGTAAAAGCGCATGCCTGTTCATTTTGGAAAACCTTTAAGAAGTATAAAGCTGTTGTAAGGAAGCCTCCTCTGTGGAACTTGAATACAAACAGCTCTGTCCACCCGCCCCCGCCCCCCCACCCCCCACCGCCAACCCCCATCTTGTGAACCGTAGTCTCTAAGATGCAAGACTGGGGAATCTGTATTTGAAGAGGTTTTACTGGGGACTAGTTAGGAACCACTGCTTTATATATTTTTACAAAGGCCTGTACCACTTTCTAGTACTTTTACAGTTTTTTAAAAATATTTAATTGTTCATTGTTTTCTACTGATTCTTCTGATTTTCCTCCCAAAGTGGGATTTTTTTTTTTTTTTTTTGGTTATAAAAATAGTAGACATTTCTTGTAAAACATTCAAACAATGCATGAAGTTGATAAGGAAAAACTGAATGACTTTATGGTACTATTTTAATAACTTTCTTTTGTAGCTTAATGTGTTCCATTTAACTCTCGGCGGCATGAAGGCCTGCGTTATTATTGGGGTCTGTCTGTGGGTGTTTCGGCCGTGCTGGTCTCCACTGCTGTGCGGCGAGCAGGTGCTGCTCCCTGGTTGTGGTGTGTGGGCTTCTGAGTGCAGCAGCTTCTCTTGTTGGAGCTCACGGGCTCTGGGGCAGGCGGGCTCAGTAGCTGTGGGGCGTGGGCTTAGTTGCCCCAGATAACAGTGATTCTATCTCTCAGTGCTCGGTGGGTCCAGGATTTGGTTGGGGCTTGGCTCCAGGCCTTTGTATTCCACGTGGCTTTGACTGGGGTCTCCTCAGGTCCCCCTTACTTTTCATGCCTGCATCTGATTTCATGAGGTCTGTAGCCATAATTTTTTTTTAATTGGTCTGCCTTTTCTAGACATTTAGGGAATTTTCCAGTATTCAGTAATTTAATCAAAGTGTGGTGTCTGTCTTTGTACATACATTTTAGCATAGTAGTCCAGTTACTTCCCTAATAATAAATTATAAGACGTAGAACCACTGGATCAAAAGGAATGGACATTTTTATTTATTATTTTTTTATCGTGGTCATATTGATAAGTGAAAGATGCTTCTTGGTTCTAATTTCATTTCTTTGATAATTAGTGAGATAGAAGTCATTTTATTTATTTATTTTTTCCTTTCTTTTTATTTTTTTTAATTTTATTTTATTTTTAAACTTTACATAATTGTATTAGTTTTGCCAAACATCAAAATGAATCCATCACAGGTATACATGTGCTCCCCTCCTGAACCCTCCTCCTCCTCCCCTCCCCATACCATCCTCTGGGTCGTCCCAGTGCACTAGCCCCAAGCATCCAGTATCGTGCATTGAACCTGGACTGGCATCTCGTTTCATACATGATATTTTACATGTTTCAATGCCATTCTCCCAAAGAAGTCATTTTAAAACCGCTTTATTGAGATACAGTTGCTCTCCCGTGCAGCCCCCTTCTTTAAAGTGTGCAGTTCAGTGGCATTCAGTGTTTTGTGCCGCCATCACCAACCGTGTTCAAATTTAGGACATTTTCATGTTTCAAAAAGAAAGTCTGTACCGTTAGCAAGTTCCTCCCATTTCCCTGAGATCTTCAGCCAGATGCAACCACTAATCTCTTTTCTGCCCCTGTGTATCTACCTGTTCTGGACATTTCATCAAAATGGAATTATACGATATGTGGTTGTTTGTGACTGGTGTTTTCACTTAGCACAGTGTTTTTGAAGTTCATTCATGTTGTAGCATGTACTGGTACTTCCTTTTTTGTGGTTGGGTTATATCCTTTTTTTGATATATCATGTTTTTCCAGTCTCTACTTGATGCCCATTTAAGTTGGTTCCATTTTTTGGCTATTAGGAATCTTGCTGCTGCAAACATTAGTGTTCATGTTTTTGTGTGAACATATGTTTTCAGTTCTCTTGGGTGTATGCTTCAGATAATTGCTGGTCCAGATGGTAACTCCAGGTTTAACCTTTTGAGGAACTGCCAGAGTATTTTCCAAAGTGGCTGCACCCTTTCACACGCACATACTACTAGAGTGTGAGAGAGACCAGGCTCTTCTCCAGCACTTGTTACTGTCTCGCACATACTACTAGAGTGTGAGAGAGACCAGGCTCTTCTCCAGCACTTGTTACTGTCTCGCACATACTACTAGAGTGTGAGAGAGACCAGGCTCTTCTCCAGCACTTGTTACTGTCTCGCACATACTACTAGAGTGTGAGAGAGACCAGGCTCTTCTCCAGCACTTGTTACTGTCTCGCACTACTGAGTGTGAGAGAGACCAGGCTCTTCTCCACCAGCACTTGTTACTGTCTCGCACATACTACTAGAGTGTGAGAGAGACCAGGCTCTTCTCCAGCACTTGTTACTGTCTCGTTTTTAAACTGTAGCCATGCGGTAGGTGTGAAACAGTACCTCACTGTGGTTCTGAAGATAGTTAATGGTATCGAGTGCCTTTTCATGGGTTTCATGTTTCAGTAAACATACCAGTTTTTTCATGTGTTTCTCTGTATATCTTCTTTGGGAAAATGTCTCTTCGTATACTTTGTCCATTAAAAAAAATTAGATTCCTTTTTTTAAAAATCATCGAGTTTTAAGAGTACTTTGAATGTTTTAGATATAAGTCCATTATCACATCTGTGATTTGCAGATGTTTTCTCCCATTCTTTGGGTTGTCTTTCACTTTCGTGATGGTGTCTTTTGAAACAGCTTTTAATTTTAATGAGGTCTAGCTTATTTTGTTCGTTACCATGGTTTCTGCTTTTGGTTACGCACCTAAGAATCTATGGCAGGATAGAGTCCTCCTCCATTTTTACCATTTTCCAAAATATTCTTGGTTATTGCAAAAATAAAGTTGCCTAAAATTATAAAGTACTTTTGGGGGGAATTTGCAAATTTTGTTCTGTATGTTTAAAGGGAGGTTCTTGTCTAAGCATTTTTCTTTTAATTCTCTTCTCCCGCCTGGACAGTGGGGACTGAGCTGGGAAGTTGGTAGAATCTAAAGGCTGCTTCTGACAGATTTTTGCAGAAGTTCATACAGCCCTTCCTTCTTGTTGAGCACTGGCCTAAGAGAGAAGGAAATTAAATGTGCCCCACGTTTGTAAGCACTCTGCAACCTGGACTAGCCTCATGCAAGCCCATGGAGTTACATGGGGAAGGCTAACCCAGGGACGCGAGTCGTGTTGTCTGCTTCATGTTGACTCAGCTTCATCCTCCAATTTGTTTTTGAGATGTGTAAACAGTGTGTAGGCTTACCGAACAGCTACATGTAGATGGAGAGTAGACCCAGACTTGAGCAGGCTGTATTTCCAGCTGTGCTATTTCTACATGTTGAGGTTTCAGCATACCATCAAATACAGTTCAAAATGTGTGATTGAGAACATTGCAGATGAGAAACACTGCGTTAATTTTTAATGACTTTAAAAGTCTTTTATAATTTAATCACATGATTGAGATTTTTTTAACCAGGTTTTTATATGACACCTCTTTTTACGTTTATTTATTTATTTTGTACATAGTATTTCTGTATTTTAAGAAATGGCAGGAGGACAACTGGCTTGATTCTTCCAGACGTCAGTATTGTGAGAAAGTAAAGGCGGGGGAGGGTAGCAGGAGATGAAGAACCTTAAAGACAGTAACCAGGTGGATGGTGTGGGCCTGAACTGGGCTCTGATCTGTGCACACCAACTCTAAAAGACTGTTTGGAGACAAGTTGAGAAACTTGTGTATGGACTAGATGTTAGAAGGTACTAAAGAATCCTTCATTTGGTTAGATGTGATAATGGTATCCTTTCCTTTCTACTTTTCCACATGTTTGAAATTTTTTTGTAAATGCAAAAGAGACCTAACCAGGGATCATCTTACATTTCCCATATTCTTCTGTTCCTGTTGATTTTCGCTTGGACTTTGTAGTCCATGGAAATAAGCTGATGGATGCAGAATCATTTAACATAGGTACTTATTGCTGCAGAGGGCATAGTCACAGGCTGTTTGTTTATGGGAGCCTTATTTTAAAGTGTCAGAAAAAAGAGGAGTGGCTGCAGTTTATCCCCAGTCTTTGGAGTTTGGATAAATGAATGTACAGCCACATGTTCACTACGCATCATGCTACAACTTACTGGTACGGGACAGAACCTAGAATAAATACCAAGCCAAATTTATATAAATGAGACTATTGGTCATGGTTCACACATACAAAAACGACTGGGAGGAGAAAAACCTGTCTGCACTTCCGCAGTGGACTCCTGGCTCTCAGGATTGCAGGTGTTAAGTATTTCCTTAGTTCTTTTGCTTTCCACATTTTTGAAATCGGGGAAATAGACATAAGGGAAAGAGGCTGTTTTCCCTCAGGCGTTAAGTACTTCTCCACTCAGTACACTCAGCCTCTTGGCTTGAATTTTGCTTTTGTTTTGGTTCCTGGTTAGGGTTCTAGGAGTTGTGCTCTTGAGTGAAGCCAGGTAGCTTTTCTACATACTTATTTTATGAGTTCTCATCGAGGTAAAGCCAAAACACAAAACGCTCTTTCTACAGTGAACTTTGATTCATAAAGAAATATGTTTTACTTGGTGTTCTCCTGGTTGCAAATGCATATAGTTTTGACTCTTCATTTGAAAAATCAGGCTGTGTTGTGCTTCATCGGAGGCGGTAGGTGTTGTAGAATGAAGTCAGAAGTGTGACCTGACCAGAGCGATAGATCGGAAAGTCCCGGAAAGGTGGGTTATATTGTTGCCTGTTAGGAGCTTTACATTGCTCTTACTTCACAGTTTCTTTAGTAAATTTCTGAAGAATATTGGTAGTTGGTAAAGAGTAAGAAGTTCCGCAGGTCCCCTTTTCCGTGTTCTTTGCAGTTAAGAGGTATGGTTGATCTGGCCTACTATTTTGAAAGGATGAAAGTAACTAAGCTCTGTTTCTGTATCTTTAGCACATCGTCAAATACGGAGAAAAGATATTGTCTGATGTCTGAGTAGAAATTTTAATGAAATGCAAAGCGTTAACGATTGTACTGGATGGTTGTATTCAAGATAAATGCTGTCTTAATCTTTGAGAAGTAATGAATGCTGCAGGTATTGTCCTTCCGGTCAGAAGACTAGAAATCTGCAGGGTGGCTCTGATTGCTCTGCACCGTCAGATCTTCTCAGTGGGTTGGAATTGGTCAGGCCTTGGCGATCTTTTTATTAGGTTGAATCCTATAGAACTGCCAACGTTTGGTCATCTGGCTTAGAGAAACAATAGTTTCATATGGTTCAACCTAATATAATAACGGATTTTCCTGCACTTGTATGTATTGTAGTGTGATAAATTGCCGATGAATTAAAAGAACCTCACCAGCTGCATTCTCACTGCGGCCTAAACTATCACTCAGCTTTACCCTTAGTTTGAAAAAATAGTTAATGAACATGAATTGGAACTCTGAAAGCTTATTAAAATGTTTGTGTTAATTTGTTTTATTTTAGCCTCAGATGCAAACATCAGTGGGAATTGTACCCACCCAGGCGATTGCAACGGGCCCCACCGCAGATCCCGAAAAACGCAAACTGATACAGCAGCAGCTGGTCCTACTGCTTCACGCTCATAAATGCCAGAGGCGAGAACAAGCCAATGGAGAGGTCCGGGCCTGCGCACTCCCACATTGTCGGACCATGAAAAACGTCTTGAATCACATGACGCATTGTCAGGCTGGGAAGGCTTGTCAAGGTAAGTGCTGTTTGCTCAGGTCCTGGTGGCAGAGCCAGGGGTGGACTTGTCTGGTATTCTCTGGCACCTCTCCTGTTGAGAAGGTTCCCACTTCCCACGTCCCCATGTGCTGACCAGTCAGATGCCTCTGGACGCTCACCTGCCCAGGAGAAAGGCGGTGTGCTTCTACAACGTTCCGTGAACTTTTGCTGGTGGGGCTGGGCCCTGCATTCGTTCTTTTCTGCCTTCCTCTGTCACAGAAGACCTGTGTCCCTTCCTGAGCACTGTCTTCGCCATGCATGTCTAGATCAGGTTTTCTTTTTGACAGTGTAGTGTGCACGCGTGCATGTGCCCACCTTTCCCCAAGCCTAGAGCATCTGTCTTGCAGTCGTTTCGTGCGCCCAGGCGCCAGGGCTGCTGCCTCGCCCCTCCGCCCTTCTGTCTTGGCTCATCAGGCTCCTGGCCCGGTTGTCCTGGGGACCTGTGTGTCCTGCCCACTCCTGCCACCTCCTTCCTTGCTCTCCAGAGGGGAGAATCATGCACACACGTGTCCCCTCTCTGGTCTTCACACAGACACCCCAGTTCTCCTGAAGAAGCCTTCCCTTAACTAACGGTTCTGCTTCCCTTTAATCTTTATCCTCTTTCTGTCTCTTCTCACTTGTGCTCCTAACCTTGGGGAGAGTCTCCCTGATCTCCCTGCTTCCCCTTGTGACACTCGTGAGTCCCGGGTGTAACCCTGTCCTGATGGAGAAGCAGAGGAGGGTCGTGCTGGACCTTTAGGAAGAAGTGGAAGCGAAGATAGAGACAGAGGGGCTGGCCGCAGCTGCCGTCTCGAGTGCTCTGAGAAGTGCCCGGGCCCCCTCAGGGTCTCCACAGACCTCTCATTTGCTTCGCTATGTTTCTTCAACTCTAGTGTTCAGATGGTTTCATCCTTGAGCATTAATAAACATAATGTAAACTTTTTATTGTAAATAGTGACATTACAGAATTATTTGTTCTGCCTTTCGTTCCACTTGTGTGGTATTTCAGGCCAAGTAGTTTTGTTTTGTTTTTGATTTGTGGTCTGAACCTTGTTCACCATCATTCATAACATTGCTTCTCTGGGAAGTTTTTGTTTGGAATTCTCAGTAGTCGACTTACAAACTTTCTGGAAAGCAGCCTGTTTTGTAAGCTGAGGACTGCCTGCACCGTGCTACAGTTACACTTGCGATCATCTTTTATGGAAGCTGGCCTTATAATGTAGGTGTAATGGAAAGCGCGACGATTTGGATAGAAAAATAACATCTCGTTGTTTTTCTGGTCATAGTTGCCCATTGCGCATCTTCACGACAAATCATCTCTCATTGGAAGAACTGCACACGGCATGACTGTCCTGTTTGCCTCCCTTTGAAAAATGCCAGTGACAAGCGAAACCAACAAAGTAAGTGAGCACTGCGGGTAGAGAAGCTTGGCGATGAGACACTGAGAACGCAGAGGAATAGGCAGGGAGCAGGGCAGAAACTAGTCGCTGCACCGCGTAGTGGGAGCTGGGGCGCCAGGGCGGACGCCGAGGGGGAACCCCCGCCCCGCCCCCCCGGACTTGGCCACTGCAGAGCAGCGAGCGCAGAAGAGGGACGTCACTTGGATCAGAGAGGCGAGAGCTGACGGGATGGCTCTCTGAGTTTCTTGACAGACACTCAGCATTTGTCACTGTAATGGCAGTGACTTTGGGGTGAGGGGTGGATAGACTGGACACTTTTTGAAATCACCCTAAAGTAGTCTTGAGGACCCTTTGTTCTAGAGTCAGTCAGTCAACAAACACCACGTGCAGGTGTTGTGGAGGCGACGCGGTTCCCAGGTCTAGTTGTGTAACTAACAGTTCATTCAGCGCAGATGGAGGGTCTCTGCACCAGGATGCCGCACCCTGATCGTTGCCCTCGCTTCGTCATCTTTCCATCGGTCTGTGTGCCCTTAGCGGGTGGTTAGGCAGTGCCCCCGTAGGAGGCCTTGTGTGGCTCCCGGGGGCTCCCATGGGCATCGGAGCAGGGAAAGGATGAGCGTCTGTCCCCAAAGTTAAGTCCCTTCTGGTTGTTTTCAAGGTCCAGCTGTGCTCTCGGGGTGTGTCCCTTGGTGTGGACAGGTAGGCCATGCCCTTGGCGCTCGTGTCCTCGTGGGCTGGAGCTGCCCTCGAAACTCCAGCACCGTCTGCGTCTTCACAGCCGTATCTGGGCCATCTCGCCCCACCCGCCCTGCTTGTGGTTATGTGTCCATTGCTCTCATTCTTCTTCGGCAGACCTGTTGCTGCCTCAGAACACGTGTGCTGCTTCTCTTTCTGCTTGTTTCCAAGTGGCACTGGGAAAGGTGGTCGAGCCCGCTAGGCCCCACTCCCTCCCAAGCGCCCCCAGAGCCCCACACACAGGGGTGTCTGTGGCCCAGGAAAGTGGGCCATGGCCACAGACCCACCCTCCCTCCCTTGCTCCCCAGTAGAAGCAGTCATACTAAGTTTCCTTGAAAAGTCACTTTCCTAAGTCAGTTAAATTATACTTTTATTAAGCAAAAAATGAATTAATACATGATTTTCTAGGACATTTCTTACATAAAGTGAAGATCTAGGAATCTGTGTCTTCTAGAAGCAGATATTTGAGACAACAGTTCTAGTGGAGTACAGTCTGAGTTTCTTCCAAGTTAGTGTAAAATGTTTTCTTTCCTACTAACATGTTGTGATGGTTATAGTTTCTTACGTCTTAGGATGTATTTCAGTTATAGTCCTTTTAAGTGTCAAAATATTTATTGTCGAGTTTGTGGTTGTACAGTATTCATTCCATGAATGATGAATTAGGATAGTGTTCTTAACCTTTAATTTGGGACTGTGAATTTTCTGAGATCCTTTGGTTTTTAATATGTATTGCCATGACAGTTGTAAACTTTTGAGATTTCTCTTTTTAAGAAACACTTTGTGTGGTTTTTACTTAAAAAAAAAAAAAACAAAGAAATGAGTGTGGGTTTTTTCTACCATCTTTATAACTGCCTGCTTGTTGTAATGATTGATCCAGAGTGAGCCCTCAGAAGTGGTAAACCACAGTGTCTCTTCCAGTCATAACGTAAGGTGTTGTCAGGGTGATTTCACACTATAAAGTCATGGGGCGTGTACAGACGAACTCTGTGCAAGGTTGTAGCAAATTTTCGTGAAAGAAATGAAAGTGGGGTATTTTCCTGTGTACTTTGTGTGTTTGTATATGTTTTTGTTTTTAATGCTTCTCAAGTTAGGTTTCTGCTCTGAGTGTATTCCTTTGGTTCCAGCACTGTGGTTTTGCGAGGACAAGGAGTTTGATAGGATGAGCGAGAACGTTGCAGCAGTGTCTTCTCTGTAAATGTTTGTTGCTATTCCTCCTCTCTTGAAGCAAACTGTGCCCATCGTGTGTGAAATGTAGCAACAGTGGGGAAGTGTGGCTCTGCCCCTCCAGCAGCTGATGGACTCTGTCCAGTTGCCCCTTACACAGCTCAGGATGAGGGCGCCGATCCTTCCACACAGTCAGAGGGCCACAGCCCTCCCAGCACATAGACAGCTTGGTTCCTCCACGTCCACAGCTTTGACCAGCGTGGACAATGTGTGGCTGTTGTATTTACTGTTGGAAAATGTCTGTGTAAGTGGGTCCATGCTGTTGAAACCTGTCTTGTTTAAGGGTCAGCTGTACGTTAAAAATAATGTGACAATGGCGTCGATCTGGGACTTCTTGCTGGTCCAGTGGTGAAGACCCTGCACTTCCACTGTAAGGGGTGTAGGTTTGATCCATGGTTCAAAGTGCACATGAGGTTCATGAGGCACATGGTTCATGAGGGCACAGTAAGATCCCTCATGCTGTGGGGTGCAGCCAGAAATAAAAAATGAGGCGACAGTGGTGTCAGTCAGAGGAGTGAGTTAGAGTCAGTGGTGTCGGCAGTCCTGGCAGGGAGGGTCAGTGTGCGTGGGAGGGGGGGCTGGGCAAAGCCCAGCTTCAATTAAGTGACAAGGGAAGAACTTTCTAGACAGCAAGGCTGACATGCCTACAAGGGGATACCTCTGATTGGACTCAGAGATTCCTATGCAAGTGAGGTTTGTAAGTGGGTGGTCAGGACCCCCAGGGATCATCTGAGACCCACCTGTGTCCACCGAGGCTGTGCTGTCCAAGCAGGTTTTCCCACAGATGCTCGCCAGGCCTGCTGCACACACCCTGCTTCTCTAACTCCTCCCTTGATGTCTCTACTGAGAGAGCCTGCCCAGGCCACCTGTGGAGCCTACCCAGGGGCCGCTGAAAGGAAACCCAGACTGCTGTGGCCTGTGTGGAGGAGACTTCGTGTAATTTTTCCCACGAGTTATTGTCCAGTCATTGATCTTGCATTATCCATCCCTTATAGAGATCGTCAGGTTTTATTGGCTAATGAGGAAATTGCAGGGCGTGTATCTAGCGTCAGTCTTGGCACCTGCCTCCCAGACCTGTGCAGGGTGGCAGTGGGTAGGCTTTGGCGGCACAGACGGGACTCCCTGTCTGAATTCATGTTGCCTCCTCAGGGGGCTTTTGCTGCTCCGCGTATGGTCTTCAGCCCAGCTGCAGGCGCACCCCTTGTTGCTTGTGAGAAACGCAGAGACTTGGACCTTCCCCCAGGCCTCTTGTGTTATTAGACTGCATCTTAACAAATTCCGCGTTTGCCGCTCTGGATGCCTCGCAGGGCAGAGCGTCGGTCCTGGAGCTCTTGAGACAGTGCGCGTGCTGCTCTGGGCAGCCACAGGTTTCCCAACTCAAGAGCAAAAGGACTGACAGAATGGGTGCTGCGGGATCAGCCCAGGGCCGCCCCAGCCTGCCCACTGCCTGCGGCTGCCTGGGTCTCCATGGGGGCACAGTCAGCCTCCCCAGACCCCTGGCTTGAATACCTCTACTGGCCTGCCACTCACTACTTGGCCCTGCTCTGTGATCCAGCTTTGCTGCTGCTGCTAAGTCACTTCAGTCGTGTCCGACTCTGTGCAACCCTATAGACGGCAGCCCACCAGGCTCCCCCGTCCCTGGGATTCTCCAGGCAAGAACGCTGGAGTGGGTTGCCATTTGCTTCTCCAATGCATGAAAGTGAAAAGTGAAAGTGAAGTCGCTTAGTTGTGTCCAACTCGTAGTGACCCCATGGGCTGCAGCCTACCAGGCTCCTCCGTCCCTGGGATTTTCCAGGCAGGAATACTGGAGTGGGTTGCCATTGCCTTCTCCGGTGATCCAGCTTGAGGCCCCTCTGATTGTTTGAGTTGCCTGCCTTCACGGTGTTGAGTCCTGCTTAAAACATGCCCTCCAGATGCCTACTTGGTGCTCCACAGGCACTCGCAGGCTAGGCACCTGCTTCACCTGCAGGTTCTCCAGAGACCACCAGTGCCTCTGTGACAGCCTGTAGCGGGGGCGGGGGAGGGGGTGGCGAGGCCGCCTGTGGCTCAAGTACCAGACAGCCCTCGGTGATAGCCTTCATTGGAGGAGCTTTGACCTCGCTCTTCTGGGCGGCGCCAGGTTGCCAGTTCTGAGCTCTTTGGCTTCTGAGGACACCTGCTGCAGGGTGCGCGTTCGTGCTTGGTGGTGGCTGTGACGGGGGGCCTGGCCCTCAGCTCGGTGTCCCTCTGCCCTGGTGGTACACAGGCCCGGGACGCCCTGTGCTGTGGGAGCAGCTCTGCAGAGACGTCCGCAGGTCTGACAGACTCAAGCTTGGCTCTCTTGGTAGAAATCCAGGTGACGACCAAGTAGTGGCTGCTATGCCTGCCTCATGGTGTCCCCCACCAACCTGACAAAGTTTTGGAATTCAGCGTGTCCATTTTTGTTGGCTTTCCAAATTGAGCACAGTTTTATTGAGACCAGTTGGGGGCTGGAACTTGAGGTGAGCTGCATGTTTCACAGCAGCAATGGCTAGTGTATGTGGAGCTTGCCCATGGGCCAGTCTCTGTGCCCACGGGGGCGTGAGTCCTGGACAGAGCCAGCTGTGAAATCCGGCCCTCTTCTGTCCTTAGTAGCTGCGGCAGAAGGGGAGCAGGACCACTCTGGAGACGTGCTGGCAGCAGGAGTGCTGACTGACGTTCGGGGAGAGGGCACACTGTGCTGAGATGCACTGAGACGCTGTGGCGGGATATCACAAAGATGGATTGTGTGTGAAACGTAGCCTTAAGCTCTGAGAAAGGAAGCAAGATGTAAAAATGGTAAAAAGAACAAGAAGTGTTGGTATCTAGAGAGGTAAACGTTGGGAGTTCCCTGCGATCCGGTGCTTAGGACTCCGCACTTTCACTGGGGGGGGCCTGGGACTAAGATCCCCTAAGCCACGCAGCACGGCCAAAATAAACAAAGAGGTGACTATCAATAATGTGTAAAATTGATTCGTGCAGCAGGCTGTATTCTCAGTGACACCAGATACGTGGAGCGTTGCTGTTTTAGCACTCCTCACGTTTTTGCTCAGCCTCAGAGCCCTCAGCGCTGCGGTGCTGGGAGGGCGCCTGCTCCACTGCTGCAGCTTGAGGCGAGTGCCCTGGTGTGAGGAGAGTCCTGTGAGGCACATGCAGGTCCCGCTGCAGGGAACGTGCAGGGAAGAAGAGATGGTCTTGATCATCTTGATCAGAGACCACTGTCTCTGATACAGGATCCAGGGCTGCAGCCTTTCATTATTAGATAGAGATGTTGCTCTCCCAGCAGACCCTGAGCTCCATGAGCGCACACTGCTCACTTCTATCCTGTTGTCTTTGTCTGTCCTGGAGTCTGTGCTTGCAAGTGAGAGAGGGAGCAAGTTCAGGCAGGAGTCGCAGGTGTCCGGAGAGGAGCAGAGGCCCGACGGCCACAGGGCAAAGTGGGGGGTTCGGGGAAGGCCAGCTGCTGCCAGGACACCAGCAGGGTGTTCACGGAGAGTGGAAGCATCTTCAGCTTGTAGGACTTAGAGTTTGTGGTGGCTTTCACCAGGTAACTCCCCTTCCAACCATCTCCCCCGTAGGAAGTGCCTGCGTTCCTTGTCCCTGAAGCGTAGATGTTATCTCACAGCAGTGTTTGTATTCGGATTGGGCCCTGTACGTCGGAGACCTTTTTACTTGTTTGTATGTTGATTTCCTTGTCTCTAAATTAGTTAGAAATGTCAAGTACCAAATGCTTGTCTTCAGATAGATAGGTATGTTTTCTTTTAAAGTAAAAAAAAACAGTAACGTGTGCATTTAGGACATAAATGCTTTTAACACACACACAAAAATACACTGACCAAGTCAGCAGCTTCCATGAGAGGAGGAAGTCCGTAAAGTAGCCCATAAGTGGCCTTGAGCTTGGGAGTGGCACTCCTCCTACGATGGGGAATTTGGGGTAAAAGGATAGCATTTGGGGAAGTGTGGACACGAGTGGATTTTAGTAGAAAGAAATCGTTGTTAAGGTACTGCTATTGCATCTTCACCCAAAACCCAAAGCCTTGTACACCTTGTTTCTTTAAATTCCTCTCTCTCCACAGTTGATCAGTATGCATGTCAATGTAGGTCTAGGTCTGTTCCTCCTTACACCGCAAAGTAATAGAAAAATAAATCATCTTCCCATTGTCACTTTCCTTTTTCTCTTGTACTTCTTTTAGACAAGTCAGCATGTCAGTTTCAGTAGTACAATGGCACGTGTTTAAAGTTTCATGGAGTATTAACTATTAGGAAAAATACCTTTAAAAGTATTATACATGACTTATTTCAGAGCTACATACTTGTCATAAAATGTACCTTGGGAATTGCTTTTCATTTATAATAATGAGGTGCTTGGTGTGTATAATTGTGTCTAATGAGCGTTAATGAGTTTGAGATCTGAATATTCTTATTAGAAAAGTTAAATAGTGTGGAATATGTAATTATCAAGGGCTTTTTTTTTTTTTTTTAACACATTTTGGTTTCATTAAGTTACTCAGATAAGTGTTTGAGTTGTTTATGTTATAATTGTGCTGATGGTGATATGAGGATATTATTATTACAGTAATGGTCTGAATTTTAAAGAAAAATTTGTGATAGTGTTTTATGTCTCAAAGATCAGTTATAGTATCAGTTTTATAAGCTGCTGTTGATGACACGACTCGAAGTTTGGGGAAGTTGGAAAGAAAGGAACTCTTACAAATAAGAATCAATGGTATGATGCAGAACTTCTACATCGATTAGGACATTTGGACGGATGGACAGACAGACGGACAGATGGGTATTTGGGTCTTCTCTGTTAACTTTGAAGCCCTTGGCAATGGGGCTCTTTATGTTGCTACAGATTTTCCTCAGTCAGGCACCGTATCTCTTGAACAGCTTCACGTAGCAGAGAGCTTAGCATGGTGCCCTCCCGCGTAGGAAACGCGGAGCAGAGAAAGGCGTGGAGTTGCCTGGTCACTGTACGTCAGGGGTTCAAGGAAATGCAGTTTTGTTTTTTGGAAGATTGTGTCAGAGATCTTAATTAAGTTACTGTTACTTGATACCTTTAGTAATTAAGATATTAATTAGGTTAATAAGTAACAGAACTGACCAACTAGGCATCTCCTCCGCTCCTCCTCCTCTGTGCCTGTGTGGTGAGCAGTGAGGGGCACCGAGGAGCAGCAGCAGGAGGGGCTTCTTAGCTCGCCTCAGTGGTGGCTGATGACCCCCAAAGAATGTGTGTTTTCCCATGTTTGCTGTTTCCCCCGAACTGACTTCTTATGAGGCTCTAGATTTAATACACGCTGACCTTGATTGCGTGATCGCTGATTTCCTGGTCTGTTGTTTTCTAACACAGAAGCTTGAATTCTCTTCAGATTTTTGTTCTTCAGGTGCCGCTGTGCAGATGAGATTAATAGAATGGGCTTCTTCTGTCTGCACAGTTCCTTTCTTGGTAGCGGGGTTCCAGTGCTTCATGACATACATAGGTGGTCTTCTGTTAAAATTTTACTTGTTTTTCAGTGGTTTTTAACTCACTTGTGGACTTTTCCCTTTTACTTATCTCTTGTGTTTGTCTGTTTGTTTTTATAGCCATCCTGGGGTCTCCAGCTAGTGGAATTCAAAACACCATTGGTTCTGTTGGCACAGGCCAACAGAATGCCACTTCTTTAAGTAACCCAAATCCGATAGACCCCAGCTCCATGCAACGAGCGTATGCTGCTCTTGGACTCCCCTACCTGAACCAGCCCCAGACGCAGCTGCAGCCTCAGGTTCCTGGCCAGCAACCAGCACAGCCTCAAACTCACCAGCAGATGAGGAGTCTCAACCCCCTGGGTAGGTGAAAGGACTCTCGAGAACTTCCTTGTGCAAATGCAGTGTCGGGAATGACGAGCCTTCTGGAGCCTGGGGCTGTTTTCAGCTACTGTTTTTACTTTAAATTCAAATTTTAAATTTAAATATATATATGTATATAATAAAATTCAAATATATATATTATGGCAAATGGTATCTTTTAAATGATTAAAATAAAAAAATTCCAGGAAAAGGCTAAAATGTCAGGTACACTGAAGATGTTACAGGCTTGTAAGATGAATCACATTTGCAAATGAACCAACATTTTTGTCGCTGTATCTGGATAGTTTTCATAAAGGGCATTTCACATGGCTCAGGATGCAAAATCTCAGGTTGGAATTAGGGCAGTACCAGTTGCCTTGACTCTGCAGCTCCTAGCATTTCTTGGTTGTGGACTACTTGTGACTGGAGCCGACCAGTCTGAATCCGGACTGGCTAACAGGGATCTCAGAACAGGGTTGTTGTGCTGGTTTTGTTCTTTTCCTAATAAAGTATTTTCACCTTAAAGATACTTTATCTGTTGCGTGTTGGGAAATAGTTGCCCTAATGCATTTCTGACTCCTGCTGGCTAGAAGACTGGGTTGGAGTCTTGAAATGTCCCTTCCAGTCTGACACCACTTCTGTTGGTGGTATAATCTGGGACAAGACAATTAACCTGTGTCTCACCTTTCTCTTACTTTAGAACAAATACTGTAGGCAAATTGATCTTTTGTCTTCTTCACCTGAAGTTAATTTCTATGATTTTTATCTTCTGATACGCAAAACAAAAAGATGATGAAGTGTATGTGACGGGAATGAAGCCAGAATCAAAACCGAAGCTGCAGATGGATCATTTCTGATTTTTTTCCACAGCCGCCAAGCATTCATGCTGCCAGCCAGCCTCCGTAGAAATGCTCTTCTTTGGTTTTCAAGTGCAATGGGAAGCAATTGAATTTATACAATTTGACCAACATTATTGAAAATATAACTCCCAGAGTTCCTGCCATAGCATTTATTATTATGAGTCATAAGAATAATTTTCATAAGAATCATTTATTTATATGTGACTTGTTATTTATCTGTTATTAGGACTTTGAGGTGTGTAATTTAGGAGTTGGTTGATTGCTTTTCGTCTTTCAGGAAATAACCCAATGAACATTCCAGCAGGAGGAATAACAACAGATCAGCAGCCATCAAACTTGATTTCAGAATCAGCTCTTCCAACTTCCCTTGGGGCTACAAAGTAAGACCTTTGTTTCATTTGGTTCCTATCTGAGTGACAGTCACATGTTAAAGTGGGCTGGGAACCACATAGAACTCTTGATTCTTTCTAAAGTGTAGGGCTGTTTCCCTCCCTCCCTTCTCTGTCCCTCTCGCTTCCCTCCCTCTTTCTTTCTTTCTAACAGATAGCAGAGTTTAAAGTCACATATGGTTGAAGACCCTTAGTTGGGTGAATGGCATGTGAGTCACTTTTCCAGTTGGATGACCTGTTCTTCCTCTCCCCTCAGCCCCCTGATGAATGACGGCTCAAACTCTGGAAACATTGGCACCCTCAGCACTATACCTGCAGCAGCACCTCCTTCCAGCACCGGAGTTCGGAAAAGCTGGCACGAACACGTCACTCAGGACCTGCGGAGCCATCTAGTGCATAAACTGTACGTGGCCCCCTCGCCTGTTACTCACATGTGGTGGGAGCACTTTGTGACTGATGGCAGTGTGACAGTTTTGCAGTTTGCTGGGTGTCTGATTTAACGCCCAGGTGTTTTTTTGGGCCCTAGGTGATCATACCCTTGAAACTGAAGGGGGTCATGTGCTTGTTTAGGGAGGCCGGAGGATCCCAGATTCTGAGTGCCCAGTGGATCCTGGAGAGGAATATGAACTTTGACCCATGTCACAGGGGCAGGCCTGTTCTCTAAGCTCTCAGTGCACGGGGAGCTGGGACTCACTCAGAAGCTTGTCTTATTTTATGGCTCAAGGTTATAGTTGTGGGGAGCCCTGAGAATTGCAGGCATTTGGGCCTAGTAAATACAGATGGCTTCACAATACCATCATACAATTAACATGGGAAATTCATAGTTGATTTCTCCAGCAATTTAAGTTAAATGAAGGTGACGTTAATCAACTCAATTCCGATGGAGTTTTCTTTTTTTTCTCCTTCATTAGTTTAATCAAAAATTTTTGTACTTAGTAGTTTAAAGATTAGGAATTCAAAATCATAGTATTCTTGAGTTGGTCAAGCATTTATTGTTAATAGCAAAATGTTGTGTTTGACTTGTGGATAAATTGACAGATCAGTATTGTCTCCAAAGAGTGACTGCATATGGGGGTCTCTCAGCAGTGTATTGTGCCCAAAGGTAGACAGCGGTTTGTTCTCTTCCCGTGTCACATGTGAAATGGCAAGATGTTGATGTTGTATTAAAAGTAGATTGAGAGTACGTGCTGTCCTTTCAGTGTCCAAGCCATCTTCCCGACACCTGACCCTGCAGCCCTGAAGGATCGCCGCATGGAGAACCTGGTGGCCTACGCTAAGAAAGTGGAAGGGGACATGTACGAGTCTGCCAACAGCAGGGTGGGTCCGCATTCGCGTTCCAGCCACACGGCACCCGAGCGACCTGTGGCTGCAGGTCTGGACGTGGTGGGGGGCGGCGGGGGGCGGGTTGGGGGGGAGGGTGCTTCCATCAGCCTGCTGGTCTCCTCGCCTGAGGACACTGACCAGGGAGATGTCCCAGTTAAGACTTGAGGTCCTCCTGCACACCTCTCTTGGTTTGTAACTGCAGAATCTTCAAGTGTTCCCACTACAGTGGTAAGTGAGGTGTATGAAGGTTTCCTAGTCTGTGGGTGTACTTTATAGTGGAGTGTTCTTGTACTATGTTGTCACCTGTGTCAGTGAGTATGCAGGAAGAGGTTCAGCTGTAGAACGAACTGTCACGAGGACTTAGTACCCCCTGACTGTTAAGTCCCATAGCATCCCTGGGCTTTGGTTTATGAGTTAGAAGTGCTGAATACTTCACCCGTGCCAGTGTACATAATTTTAATTTAAAACTTCATTAGTTTGTTAGAACCTACAAAACCAGATCAGTTGTTTGTTTGCAAATAACTAGTATTGACTGTTGCTGCTTTTTAGGATGAATACTATCACTTACTAGCAGAGAAAATCTACAAGATTCAAAAAGAGCTAGAAGAAAAGCGGAGGTCGCGTTTACACAAACAAGGCATCTTGGGTAACCAGCCAGCCTTATCAGCCCCCGGGACGCAGCCCCCTGGAATACCCCAGGCGCAGCCTGTGAGACCTCCAAGTAAGGACTGCATGTCCCGCCCCTGGTCTGTTCCCTCGTGTGTCTTTCTGCATTTGGTGTGTATTTCTCAGCACACAGAATTACATTCCCAGGGAACCTGTTGCTCTGAAAGCACGTGGTCGTGGCTGTGTTCTGCGGTGGCCTGTGTTTAGATGTTGAGTCTCACAGAAGGCCCTGTAAAGGGTGTGCTGACATCAGTGCACAGCACTTTTGGATCTGCTCTTCTCTTTAAAGGATTGTTTTAAGTAACTCCTTTTTTTTTCTGCCATTGTAGATGGGCCCATGCCTCTTACAGTGAATCGTATGCAGGTTTCTCAAGGTATTTAACTGTTGTTGTAAATCATATTTTGGGTTAACATTCTGCAGGACAAAGTTTATTGGTTTGTCTTCTTCCCTGTGTATTTCTTTCTCTCCATTTTTCCTTCAGTTTCCTTTTCTAATTGCCACCTCCCCCCCCCCCCGCCCCCCTCCCTACTGACGAGCACAGTGCACGTCCACAGGTAGTGTGAACATGTTGCCTTTGGAAGTTTGGAGATCACAGCGAAGCTCTCCAAGGAGATCAGAAGTAGGAGTTCACTTTTTTTTTTGATGGACAAGAGAAAACATTTCCCTTGGAAGAGTCTCAAAAAAAAAAAAAAGCATTGTAGGAGGGGGAAAGAAACATTTCTGAGCACTTGAAAGTAGGGCGTCAGGCCTATCCTGAAGCCCGAGCACCCTGACTTGGGGGATGGGAGGAACGGGTGAGGCTGCTCTGGGCTAACGAGCACAGGCGCCTTGCCTACCAGACTCGCCGAGGAGGGTCTGTGCTCAACAGCCCTCACCGGGCTGGGCTCCTGGCAGCTGGTCTGAGCAGCTTCCGGAGGTTCTTTCTCAAGTTGAGAGTCTTTGGTCGTGGTTGAAGCCGTCATTTGAGTTTGGGGGTGAGGGTCATTTCAGAGCTTTTACAACTCTTAGCAGGTTGAGACCTGAACAGTAGGATGTTTCTGCTGGTTGTGAAATGAGATGGCGACATTATCCAGTGTCCAGTGTGTGGAGTAGTTCAGGGAGAGAGTGGTCGTTCTAACAGCTGTGGTGATCGTCCTGCATACACCAGACCTGGTACAGCTGATGATACTGTGGAGGAAACTTTTTAGGGACTTGTTCAGATGGACCAGATGTGAAGAGTGAAAGAAATCAAGAAGGCAGAGAAATTGAGCCTTCGGAGAGACAGGGTGCTGTATTAGGGACAGGGTAGACGAGTCTGCTGCTTCGGGATCTGAGAACGGGGCTGTTGAGCAGAGTGTGGAAGGAGGAGCCTTTGAAGGAAGTGCTTGCATGCCCCTGTCACCGGCACGTCCAGGTCTGTGGAGAGGAACTTGTTACGGTGCCGCTTCTTCATGCATCTTTTTCGCATGCTCAGTAAAATCTCCTCTTGTCAATAAAACCCTCCAGAAGAGCAGGGCACTTTGTTCTGTATGCTTCCTGGAAGGTCCTGGTTACTCAGGGGGACATTTTTCGCTGGTGCTGAGGGGACTGGTGCTCTTTGATGCCCTCTCCTACTCCACAGTTAAGGCAGTGCCTCAGGATTCTGTTCACAGCCACAGGATTGGGCCAAGTCCTGAGACTTACTGAAGCAGTATTTACATTGAGCTCAGAGTTCACGGAGAATTGTGGGAAATTACAGAGAGAGAGGCTCCATGGCCTGGAGTCATGTAGCGGCTGGTGAGAGGTGTCGTTCGTGGTGTGGCACCCTTGGGAAGGCCAAGGCAGCCATGAAAGTGAGATCTTTCCAGTCAGCAGAGAGGAGGCTGACGTTGAGAACCGCCAACCCTTGGGCACTTTCTAAATGCTTAATGTCCTTGCAAAATTAAAGCCATGTTTTGAGTCTTATCCCAGATTCTAACAATAAATGTAAGCCCAGCCAAGGAGCTGGGGGGCCTGGGGTGATGGGAGCGGGCTTCCTGCTGGGAGTCAGGTGGTCCAGAAGGCTTTGAGGGGTTGGCTCAGAGGGGTGCCCTGGCCTCAGCAGACCTCCTCTGTGCATGGTGGGTGCTCCTTCCCACCACCCCGCCCACCCCCGTCTACTCTGTCACTCGGACCCTCAGATGCTCTGGCGCCGAGTGCTGCCTTGGCTTCAGCTGCTCGCAGCTTCCCTGATGCGCCACCTTCCTCTCCTCACACCGCCCTGCCTGCCCCCCACCCACCATCTCACCACCACCACAGTGGTGCCGTTTTTCCTGGATGTGAGCAATCTGTTGCTTAGCCATCTTTTCTGATTGGCTGATCTCCTTTCAGTTGTGTATGTAGTGTGTGTGTTCTGTCTTATTTGGCTTCAAGTTTCTTTGGCAAATTGTCATTCTGTTTTCCTATGGGTGCTTTTCCTAATGAACTGTTGTGGGTACGTTTACAGGGATGAATTCATTTAACCCAATATCCTTGGGGAACGTACAGTTGCCACAAGCGCCCATGGGACCGCGTGCGGCATCCCCCATGAACCACTCTGTCCCGATGAACAGCATGGGCTCCGTTCCAGGGGTAAGTGCTTGTCCTCCCCTCAGCTGTGCTGAGACGGCCTTGCTGCAACAGGACAGTTCTCCCCATGGGAGCTTGGAGGTTGGGAATCCTGTGGCGCTTGTTCCTTTGGATTGTGTTGTGCTTTGGCAACTCCGTCTCTCTCTCTGGTCCTTATTACTCCAAGGTTTATTTGACCTTTACTTATTTTTACTGAAATGAGAGATTCCTTGGCACCTGTGACTTTGTGAGAAGACGGGAGTTCTGGGGATGTGTGACAGAATGAGAGGAAAGGTGTCAGTGTCCGCTGGCTCTCAGAGCGTCCTCTCCTGAGGCTGTTTTCTAAACGAGTCCGAGAACTCCTAAAAGGCGTATTTGAACTTTACACTATGGCATGCTGTTGATTTCTGTTCAGAGGACTGTGTGGAGCTGGCTCATTAGAGATCTGCATGAAAAAGTGTGCAGAATGCCTGGGAGCCAGGAGGTCTTAGTGCGTGGTGGGGTCCCCTCCTGTGAAGGGGGTAGTTGAGGATTCCTCTCTCTTTCGGTTCACCTTGGAGACACAGGCCCTGCAGCCCTCTGAACACAGTGGCACATGTTGTCTTGTAGATGGCTATTTCTCCGTCCCGAATGCCTCAGCCTCCGAACATGATGGGCGCGCACGCCAACAGCATGATGGCCCAGGCGCCTGCGCAGAGCCAGTTCCTCCCGCAGAGCCAGTTCCCGTCGTCCAGCGGGGCGCTGAGTGTGAGCAGTGTGGGCATGGGGCAGCCGGCGGCGCAGACTGGCGTTCCACAGGTACTGTCCATCGTTTTAGTTGTCATTTTCTTAATTTTTGTTTGTATATTTTAAATTCTAAGCTTCACATGTGATCCTGAGAGACACTGGTTTTTGAAGAGGGAGTGAGGAAAGATCCCTTGAGTTTACGCTTAATGATTTGGCACTTGTTGGTTTAAACTGCCGAGGTGAAGTCCAGCTAACTGGGCCATTTGAGTAGTTCCCTTCTTGTTGAATGTGGTTTTATTCATTCAATATAATGCTGGCGGGGACTATTTTCCACTCATTTCACCGCCTTTCCCCGACTTCTATTAATTGTTAGAGTACATCAGATTGCTGCTGTGTACAAATGTACATGTATTTAAAACAGACCAACTGTTCCCCTGAGAGATCAAATTCATTATTTAACTTAACATGAATAACATTGAATAATAGGCAGTGACTACACTAGATTCACTAAGTAAACACTTATTAAGTAATTGTTTTTTAAACGTTTTATTTGTTATGATTTACGTTTGGCTGTGCCGAGTCTTCCTTGCTGCGTGCAGGCTTTCTCTAGTTGCAGTGAGCGGAAGTTACTGTCAGCGCGCTGCCCAGGCTTCTCCCTGGGGTGGCTTCTCTGGCGGAGCATGGCCTCTAGGCATGAGGGCTCCAGTAGTTGTGGCACGCAGGCCTAGTTGCCCCACGACATGTGGAATCTTCCCCGACCAGGGATAGAACCTGTGCCTTCTGCACTGGCAGTTGGATTCTTAACCGCTGGGCCACCAGGAAGCCTGATGCCTCTTAATTAATTCTTTATTTGCATAAATTTTATTTCTCTAGCAAAGGGGTCGACAAGTTTGTCCTGTAGATATTTTCAGCTTGGTGGACCGTGAGGGAACTGTTCTGCTCCACTGCTGTGACACAGAGGCAGTCATAGACATGTGCGTTCACACGTGAGTGAATGGAGAGGCTGCTGGCCAATAAAGCTTTATTGACAGAGACCAGCAGCTAGCTGGGTTTGGCCTTGGGCCCTGTGTGCTTGGCAGATTCTTGCTCTAGATTCAGAATAGCTTTTTAGTTGGCCCACAGGTAATTTTGAAGCATATCCCTAGCTGAGAACTACCATACTGAAACAATTCAGTGTTTGAGTAACTCATTTTTTTAAAAAAGACAAATACCTTTTCCAGTGGCCTTAGCTGTTGGTGGATATTATGGAACATGAGCTAGTAACTGAAGTGTATGTGTGTGTGTTTAAGCCAGAGATTTCTACACTTACATAAATCCAAGCTTGATTACTACAAAAGCAGGTTACTATAAGCATGCAGGTCAGTGACACGTTACAAGTGGAACGTTCCCGTATAGTCAGCAGACCTCATCCAGAAACCGTGTCAGGTTCTCATATATTTAATTCTTTATGTCTGCTGCCACATTGTCAGATGGAGGGGAGACCAGTTTTAACTCGCTCTTTTCCTTCTGCCTGTCAGGGGCAAGTGCCAGGGGCCGCTCTTCCCAACCCCCTGAACATGCTTGGGCCCCAGGCCAGCCAGCTGCCTTGCCCACCAGTGACACAGCCGCCGCTGCATCAGACCCCGCCTCCCGCCTCCACGGCCGCCGGCATGCCGTCTCTGCAGCACCCAGCAGCTCCCGGGGTGACGCCCCCCCAGCCAGCTGCGCCTACCCAGCCTTCAACTCCCGCATCGTCTTCCGGGCAGACTCCCACCCCGACTCCTGGCTCCGTGCCCAGCGCCAGCCAGACGCAGAGTACTCCTACGGTCCAGGCAGCCGCCCAGGCCCAGGTGACCCCGCAGCCTCAGACCCCAGTGCAGCCTCCATCCGTGGCCACCCCACAGTCATCGCAGCAGCAGCCAACACCTGTGCACACGCAGCCCCCCGGCACCCCGGTGAGCCCCTCGGCCTGTGGCCGTCTGCCCACAGAGTTGCAGATGAGAACTTGCCCCTGAGCAGTTGGTCGTGAAGCACCACAGGTCTTGGTGCAGCTGCACAGCGAGTGTGTCTGCAGCCTGACGGAGCTGTAACGGGTTGTGTGTTCATTCCAGAATGGGCTCTGGAGGCCAGGTTTGGCAGGACATGACTTGTGATTATCTTCCCAGTTAAACCAGCTTATAGAAATCAGCAACTGAAAGAGCTCGTACATGGGTCCCCTGTAGAATATTTCAACTATCCATAGGAGCGTCACCTGTCACAGGTGGTCATCTCTGAGATTTAGTTGTCTTGAGGGTTTGATAAGCAAGTCAGTTTTTTAATTGTACATACTTTGACCTTGCTCGTCAGCCTTGTTTTCCAGTTGGAAGCTTTTTCTTTTTCATGACAAAATGGCACAGCCAGGTTAGCACTTCTGTGGCTCAGATCTCCCCACTCCTCCGGGGAGGTGGCAGTGGCAGGGTCACAGCATATCCTGTGTCCCGGTCCCGCGCTCTGCCGGTGGCACCCGGCCGGGCTCCCCCACATGGGGCCATCCCCACCCACCCCAGGGGCCCGAGGCTACTGTTTCTTACCGAGCCATGGTATCTGTTTTCTTACCAGCCTAATTTAAAAACTTCCTTCCCCCTGAAATGCGTTAACTTTATTTGTGGGGGCTGAGGATGTTTATTTATAAAATGTCAAAATTAATCCCAAGATGAGTCCCAAGATGACACTTTTTATTTTTCCATAGGGAGTGTTCTTATTGTTTCTTATTTTATGTTATCTCTGAGTAAGATCCCTTTGTAATGTTACGTTTTTATTTGTTTACTTAAAACTCTTATCAGGTAAATCTTTGAAAACTTGAGAGCTTTTTTTGAGATTTCATCTCTTAATGCTTGTTTACTCCTCCACCACTGTTCCTGCAGTTAACAGGCTAGTTATACACTCTTGTTCCGTGAAGTGAAGTCGCTCAGTTGTGTCCGACTCTTTGCGACCACATGGACTATAGCCTATGAGGCGCCTCCGTCCATGGGGTTTTCTAGGCAAGAACACTGGAGTGGGTTGCTATTTCCTTCTCCAGGAGATCTTCCCAACCCAGGGATTGAACCCGGAGCTTCCCTTGTGGCTCAGCTGGTAAAGAATCCACCTGCAATGCGGGAGAACTGGGTTCAATCCCTGGGTTGGGAAGATCCCCTGGAGACAGAAAGGTTACCCACTCCAGTATTCTGGCCTGGAGAATTCCATGGACTGTATAATTCATGGGGTCGCAAAGAGTCAGACACGAGTGAGCAACTTTCACTTCGCTTCACTCCCGCATTGTAGATAGACGCTTTACTGTCTTGAGCCACCAGGGAAGTCCATATAGGTACTTTATTCCCCTTCTGACAGTGTATATACACATATTTATTATTCATCCTTTTACCAAAACCATTAGGATCGTTGTTGGAAAGAATTGAATTTAAAATAGGTTCTCTGACTTATGTAGAAAATTCCCAGAAGATAATTTTCTATCACAGTGTAGAAAGCTTCTGCTCTTGTATCTCTGCATTGTTGACAAGAAGTCAGTTGTGTTTCTGCCTGATGTTGACTTCTCTGGAACTCTTCCTTTAACTCTTATATTCTTCAGTTCTCTCAAATAGGGGTGCCTGTTAGGTTAGTATTGAGAAAGAGTAACATGGATCTGTGTTGGGTGAGCAGCAGGGTTTAAGATCATCTGTGTTGTTTACAAAGATAAGTGATTTTGGTTTCCCCACAGCTTTCCCAGACAGCAGCCAGCATTGATAACAGGGTCCCCACTCCATCCTCAGTGGCCAGCGCCGAAACCAACTCCCAGCAGCCAGGCCCCGAGGTGCCACTGCTGGAGATGAAGGCCGAGATCAAGACCGAGGACACAGAGCCCGATGCTGGGGAGCCCAAGGGAGAGCCTGGGGCTACGGTAGGTGCCTTTCCTGGACATGGGTGGATGTGCTGCACACAGAGGTGCCATGGGGCGCCCGGGGGAGGCGCCAGGGTCCGCCGTGCGTGTCCCTGCGTCGCGTTTCACTACCCCACTCAGTTATGGTTCAAGTGCAGAAGAGATTAGAAACAGATGGGTTGTTTATTTTTAGATATTAGGTATGGGTTTATTTTTATTTTGCCAGAAGTGAAGAGCACTGGCTTATATTTTAAATGTTTAAATCATCCAACAACTTTTTCACTGCTGTTCCTCATTCATTTATAATTCTCCAGAGGCAGGCTGCTCAGGCGGTGTGTTCTTTTACTAATTAACCTGTGGCAAAAGTTGAAAACTGGCAGACCGTGGGCTGAACCCAGTCTATAAATGTATTTTGTTTGGCCCACACAGTATTTTTAAAATGGGAAATTACAAATAATACTCTAGACTTCTGACTTTTCTTGGAAAATGAGGAGCTTTGCCAGCACCGTGTGGCAGCAGAGCAGTCTGGGTGGGAGCGCCGGCATGGCGCTCAGGCGGGTCACAGCTCCCCACTGCCTCCCTCCGCGCTTTCTGCTGTTCTCGTGGGCTTCCTCTGCCAGGCCTCTGAGCAGTTGGACTTTCCATCCTTCCCACAGTTTTCAAGGAAATTCTTGTTCCAAACTAGAAATATATGTAAAACTACTGAAGAGGTAATGGTATATGCAATGTTTGTTTTTAAGACTATAATACACTGGCACTGTATTAAAGCGCCTCCCAGGCATTCGACCTTTCCTTTTGGGAGAGAGAGAGTGATCGATGCAGCTCTGACTAGGGGAGGTTTTAACAAGCCTGTAGAGACTTTAAGGGCCTTCCGATAAGGCTGGGTAATAACAAAGATCTCTCATAGTCATGTATCTGTGTCTGTGACTCTGTTTTTCTCAAGATGATGGAGGAGGACTTACAAGGATCTTCTCAAGTTAAAGAAGAAACAGACCCGACAGAGCAGAAGTCAGAACCAATGGAAGTGGATGAAAAGAAAACTGAAGTGAAGGTCGAAGCTAAAGAGGAAGAAGAGGGCAGCACCAATGGGACAGCCTCTCAGTCCACGTCCCCTTCGCAGCCTCGCAAGAAAAGTAGGTCGTGTTCTCAGGAATTTACGTGGCGCTGCTTTTCCATCATGTTACGAGTGCATTATGTGGTTGTAAAGCTAAAGCAAAAAAAGAATTCCATCCCTTCCTGTTGCCCTTCTTACTGGCCATTCCCCCAGTTTTAGAAATGGTGACAGCTGGACTCCAGGGCACCGGCCCACAGGGTTTGTGCTAGGGCTCTGAGGAGCAGCCCACACCCAGCCTCTCCAAGGTGGTGCTGGCTTTACTTAGCATGCTGTGGACACCCACGGATGGTCTCCATTGATAAGGTGACCAGGAGCTTGATGTTGGGGAGTTACCACCATGGCAACCTGTGGGCTATTAAGTTTGTAGGTTTCTGCTGGTGCAGATGGAACTGAGTCCAGAGTTGGGGGCTGGGAGCATAGAACCAGGGACCAGTGCAGTGGGAGGAGGGCAGCAGAGAAGGGAAGATGCTGGAGTTCTGAGTAAGCAGGCTGAGCCAGGCTCATGGTGGAGGGCAGATAGAATCCATCTAAGACGTGTCCAAAGTAGGGAGGAGGAAACAGTGTCAGAAAACTGTCAGGTGACAGAAACATGAGACGAGGCTCAGTGGTTCAGGGGTTGCAGGTGATGCGTTTAGGAATGATGGCAGAAAAACTCAGAGAGGCTCATGCTGTACAGTCCTGCTGCCCTGGGACCCTGGGGATCACAGAGGACAGCAAGCCTCAGGCTTGTGGTCTCAGACCTCTTTACACTCTTAAAAATTGACCATCCCAGAGAAGTTATTGTTTGTATGGATCATCTATGACTTCTACTCTGCTAGGTGTCTTTTTAAATATTTATTTAAAACTGAATGTGTTTCATGGCACCCATAAGTAACACACTTCTGTGAAAAATAACTTCCACAACAAAAATAATTGGAATGGTGACATTGTTTTTCACAACTTTGTTTCTCGGAGAATTAAGTGAACACGGCTGGCCTCTCCTATCTACCTGTCCCTTCGCTGTTGTATTCTGTTGTTTGTTTGACGGACACAGAGAAAATCCAGCTCCACTCAGATAAGTAGCTGATAGACAAGAGTATTTTAATATTTAATAGCCTTTTCAGGTACTTGTAGATAATTCTTTCTTGACACTACACAAAAATTCAACAAATAGAAGTTTCTTAAAGGCTGTTTGCAGTGTGACGTCTGAATCTGTAGCCCTGAATTTCTCGTGCTCTACAATTTTTCTGTCTTGTACTCAGACTGGCTCTTTTGCCATTGTATGACTTTTTTTTTTTTAAAGCATGATCCTTTGGTCATTTGGGAATTTTGCTCATCTTCCAAATGTTGGCATACTTTATTATGTAATATTTTTAAAAATCACATTTATTAATATCACTGTGACTCGCTTTAAAAAGTCTTGTAAACTTTGACAAGCTGTCAAGCTTGTGTAGCAGATACAAGTTTTTCAAAAATTCTAATTTTTGATGAAAGTCCAAATTGTATCATTGCTAGCAAATTGCGTCAGTTGTCCTGGAAGTAACTGGTGTACTTGGTTCATTTTTGACAAAATGTCGTGTACCCGGATCTGAGTAACCATAGCTTGTCTGTCAGCCATTCTCTCTAGTTTTCTGTGTTCCATGAGAAATTGCAGTTACTTCAGCTCTTAGCTCAGCACTCAGACGAGTGCTTTCTCTGAAGACAGCGACTGCCTGCAGCAGAATGCTTTCTGACAGCTTCCCTGTTTGTCGTGCAGAATAAAAGAGCTGTAGCCGAGGGCTGAGATTTAATAAAAGTAAGGATTTTTGCTCCTTCATCAAGGACATTTGTTAAGTGCAGATGGCATTTTACCTGTGTATGCAAGACAGCCCTGAAGAGCGCGTGGCCACTGAGTCACGTCAGGCGCTGCGGCCTGGTCCCGTTGCCGTGCTGGTGTCCACGGTACTCCGTGTTGCTCTCACCCCATCTGTGTGCATGTCAACACAGTGCAGAAAGCAAGTGATGACCGAGTGTTAGCGTGAAAATCATTGTGCATCATGGAATTGGATTTCACACACCCTGGAAAAGCCCTCAGACAGTGCTGGAACTTTATGCAATGATGGAAATGCTATGTGTCTGCCCACTCTGTAACCACCTCTGCCTCTGAGGTGGAACCAGCCGTGTGTGGCTCCTCAGCACTTGAAATGTGACAGACGTGCCTGAGGAAGTGGGTTTTTTACTTTATTTAATATTAATTCATTTCCATTCAGGTAGCCGCACAGGCTGGTGCGGTCCCCATAGACAGCATGGGGATCCCCAAGTCATCCGTGGGCCATGCTGTGGACACTGCTGACGTGGCCCCTCTGGTTGTCTGGAGAAGGTTTCAAGCCAGAGGAGTGGAGTGACTTGCTCATAGGACACTGCACTAGTCGGTGGCAGGAACTTGTTTCAAGTACAGCTCCTGACTGCTACCTCCACTCATTTGGAGTCTTGTTATGTCAACGTAGTGGTTAAAGACAGGAGTTAGAAATGACTTTTCCTTGCCATAGGTTTTAAATGTTCAGTGAATGAATGAGCAGTCGTCCAGAGTGAGACACATGTAAGCGCCGTAAGCGATCAACTCCAGAAGCCCAGTGGGCCTGGGACAGTGCGTCAGCAAACCGTCCGGGCTGCCAGGGAGGGCGTGTTTCGGGCTGTGTACGTCATTGGGTTTCTGTGGCAGCTGCCGGTGCCTGCCTTGTGCGGGGAAGGCAGCCACAGACACACGTGCACAGATGAGCATGGCTGTGTTCCGATAAAGCTTTCTTTTGGAAGACTAAACAGTGATTTTGTGTAATTCACGTATCATGAAATATTATTCTTTTTTTCCCTAACCATTAATAAACTTAAAAACTATTCTCAGTTCCCAGGCCCATACAAAGGCAGGCAGCTGGCCAGATTTGGCCTGTGGGTCATGGTTTGCCGACCCCTGATTTAGAAGAATGAAGAAGCTATTGATTAACTAAAGAATTGCTTTCTTATAAAGAGTTATTCGAAGAAAACCAAGCTCTGTAAAAGCAGACTGGAAGAAAAAGGGTTAGCTGAGGGCAGGGTTTGCCTGTGTTTCACAGCTCCATGGGGCACGTCTGCTCCCTGGACCAGGGCTCTGGCCTCCAGGGGAATGTCTGTACTGGGTGACCCTGGTGCCCACTGACCGCCAGGCGTTCTGCAGCACAGGAGGCCGATCAGGACACCTGGGCGGTCCCTGCTCTGGTGGCAGTAAGCCCTCTAGAAACTTCCCAGCCAGTGCCTGCTTCTCTCAATGTACCCAGTGCAATTTTTACGGTATTTTAGTCTGATTTATAAATTTACAACTTACAATGCATCCGTTCTAGAAAATACTTTCAAAATCCGAAAAACTATGAAGTGGAAACCTCCTATCACTTAGGACCTAAGCCATCAGAACCCGTCTGCAGTGTTTGCCTCTCTGATGATTGGGCTGTGTGCAGGGGTGTGTGCCAGCGAGGGTTGTGAGACACTCGCTGCTGCCTTCACGGTTCCCGCACCCTTGCAGTTCACGAGGGGCTCGTGTGAATGAATGGCAGCCAGTGTTTATGCTACGTCGGTGACAACACTAAGTGTAGTAGGAAGTGGGTGGGCCTGGAGCTTGGAGACTTGGTTATTGCTACATCTGCGAGGGGGCAATAGAGCACTTTTGAGGAGAATGCATATTTTTGTAGCTTGCTTATGATGTACATTTGTTGGTGAGGTTGTAACAAAACCATCTGTCTCAGGTGGTGTGAGTTTACTTCCGCCCGGAGAAAAGGCCCGTTCTGGTGAAAATGGCTCTGTTTCCACACATTTGATCAGTGAGGCAGATTTGGAAGTTAGCTTCAGTTTTTTTCTGTTCCAACAGAATTTGGTGTTGGAAATCTTTTGTTGAGCAAGCAAACTTCTCAGTGTGGTAGTTTTGCCTCATGATGTGGATGCAGTTTTAAAAACGCTAGTGTGGGGGGTGGAATTAAAAAAAAAACGCTAGTGTGACTGTGTTCTCAGAACCCCTGAATGGTAGCTTGAGAAAGTGCTCACGGCCGGGAGGAAGGTGACTTGGGCCTCCTCAGAAGCAGCCCAGCTTCCATTGAAAAGCTCTGCAGGAGGAGTCTGGGTGCCTTGTCAACAGTGTCATTTCCTGTGTTTTCTAACGCAGTCTTCAAGCCGGAGGAGTTGCGCCAGGCTCTGATGTCAACCCTGGAAGCTCTGTACCGACAGGATCCAGAGTCCTTACCCTTTCGGCAGCCTGTGGATCCCCAGCTCCTGGGAATTCCAGTAAGTGGATGTCATGAAAACACTGTGGCTTTTCCAGTATGCTTCAGGAGCATCCACGACACTTGCTTAATCTCTCTAAATTGAGTAGAGTAAGATTTTTTTCCCCCGAATGTAAAGAAATTAGTTTGTTGTCAAAATAGAAATATACTTTTGTCTTACTAACTGAAATGTGTGTGTTCCCCCACCCATTTCCATTGAGCCCCAGGGTCGTGGGGGGATGCGGGAAGATGTGGGAGCACAGCCCGGGGCATGCAGCCTCTGTTGCCTTGCTTTACTCGTGGGTAAGACTTTGTCCACTGGAGTGGGTTTAAAGAATTGGTGCAAGTCCCTTATAAACCACATGGGCCTCTCACTTTGGCATCCCTGGGTGCTCTTGCAAAGGCCGTGGTGACCAAACAGGTTCTATTTAGTCTTATTACTATTTTTGTTTGTCTTAAATTTCATTTTGCTTGTTAGGACCAAGAGTAAATCTCTAGAAAAACATATTGTCTGATAAATATGCTCACTGTTTTAATTCAGTGGATCAAAATCTTATTTTTAAAATCTGACACTGAAGGACATCTCTTAATAAATAATTCATTTTTTTTTCTTTAAATTTGCTTTTGAAGTAATATGATCACACTTAGTAACTACCATCGTAGAGTAAAACCAGAGGAAGGTCAGGAGTTGCTCTCTTTTTGGTCACTCATTAGGTTACACTGGTACTCTCTGCTGTTTTAAGGCAAAGCTGCCAGATAAGGCTTACATTGGGGGTTTGGGATCAGCTAGACTGAGAGCCTTTTGTCTTTCAGGATTACTTTGACATTGTGAAGAATCCCATGGACCTTTCCACCATCAAGCGGAAGCTGGATACAGGGCAGTACCAGGAGCCCTGGCAGTATGTAGACGACGTCTGGCTCATGTTCAACAACGCCTGGCTTTACAATCGGAAGACATCCCGGGTCTACAAGTTCTGCAGCAAACTTGCAGAGGTCTTTGAGCAGGAGATTGACCCCGTCATGCAGTCCCTTGGGTATTGCTGTGGACGCAAGGTACAGTTGGAACTTTTTTTGAATTCAGCCAAAGAGGATGTTATGAGGATATGATGGACTCTGTACTTTGGCCACACCTGTATATTGAGAAGGACCCAAGTGGAGTCGTCTGAAGCTAGAAGTTCTTATGGGTCAAGCATTCCTGGCTGCCCTGGTGTCCATTCATCTATCTGTAATAAATGTCCCTTAGACACTAATTTTGTCCCATTTTATCCAAAAATATCTTTAACAAGAATCATTAAAAGACTACTCAGTGTACTAACAACTAATTTACTAGCTAAATCTAGTTCTCCATATCAGACACAGCATTACATGACAGTAAATGCATTTATTTTTAATATTTTTTCCTTTGTTTTTGCAGTATGAGTTTTCCCCACAGACTCTGTGCTGCTATGGGAAGCAGCTGTGTACAATTCCTCGAGATGCTGCCTACTACAGCTATCAGAATAGGTAAGCACTGAGCAGTTTTCTGAATTATGGGACAAAAAGGTCGTCTTAGGGCAAGGCAGGCTCATCTGATTGCAGCTTGGTTACATTATTTCTTTCGTGAAGTTTCAGTGAAGTAGGCTGAAGTTACATTGTTTCTCTCTTCCCAGTCACTCAGTTAGGCCCAGGGTCTCTTAACTTAAAAGCATGCTTGTATAGTATAGAATTTCAACTCAAAGCTGCTTGCTGCACTGCACTCTTTGGATTAGGAACATTCGTTAAGCCATAATGTCACCATATGAGAAAGAGTCTAAGTTGAAGTTAACTCTAACAAAGGTTGATGGGCCTTTTTCAAGATACTAATAAAGTTGAAGCATTGTATTTTACCAGTCTGACTGTAAATATTTGCCTAGCTAAATTGACCTGCACAGCCTGATGGAAAGACTTGTGTTTGTGCTGATTCATTAAAGAATTGAGTTTATGAATGACTCCGTGTCAGGAGGTGGCCTTTTCAGGGCTTAGCGAGTGACAGGGATGCTTGAGAAATCTTGGTTCTAATCTTGAAATGTGGAGACGGCCAAAGAGTAGATCTCTTGTCTTAAGTAGAAGGAGAATGAAAATAATTTTTGTTGTTGATCCCCTTACCTAAATATGGCTTCCTGGTTTGGGGACTTGTCTTGAAAATTAAGCTCCAAGGTATCCATGGCTCTAAGTATCCATAGCATGAGGGCATCCTGCCTTGAAACGGGTGGTATTTCTTGGTCATATTCAGTTACCTTGCCTCCATTTCATGAACTGACAACTGAATTCTTTTTGTGACCAAGATGAAACTTCATGCCTGTTCTTTGTCTTTAGGTTCAGGTATTAAATGTCAGCTTTTGGGTCTGATGTTTTGATTATTTTTATCTTACTTGCTTGTAGTAATTGCATATGTTTTAACACTTCAAAGAAGATAAGTACGAGGCTTTTTATTTATTCAAAGGTACATGCAGAGGCCTGAATGATTTGGAATGTTGCAGTTATTTTTCTTCCAATTACGTTTTTTTAAATTATTCTTTAAAAAAATATGTAGGGAATTCCCTGGCAGTCCAATGGTTAGGATTCAGGGCTTTCACTGTGGTGGCCTAGGTTCAATCCTTGGTCAGGAAACTAGGGTCCTACAAGCCGCATGGCACAGTTGGGGGAAAAAAAAAAAAGGTTAAAATTTTAAAAATCTAACCATATTTAAGTTCATTAACAGCTCCCATCAAAATGCTATTGGGAGGTGGGGGGGGGAACTGTTGACCTAAAAATATCTTAAGACAAGGTTTCTAAGCCTAGTCTGGCTCACTATCCCAGTGAGATGCTGGTTCCAGGGAAAGAAGCGAGTCCCCAGCAGGCATCTCTAGCAGAAGTGCTGCTGACACAGCTGTCCTGATGAAAATATTTCAACAGTTAGAATTTAATTTCTCCTTTAACGTGCTCTTCTATCCCTGGAAGCATTTTAATACTAAAAGTTTGAAATGATATCATAGCCTTCGTAGTGGAGTCTCTCCACAGTGGCAAGTGTTGTTTTGGGAGTTCTGGCCCCTCCTTTTACAGTTTTAGCCCAGAGACCTTTGACATAGCCCAGAACCTGCTTGTCGATGGAGTGGGCACAGTAACACCCCCAGTTGACACCCTTAGCTGTCAGTCTCCAATGAGACAATGAGTAGGAACTCACTTTGGGAGCTGATAGGCGCCAAACAAAGCAAAGTTATGAATTTTTAAGGAAATAGGTTAAAATGAACTCTGAAAAATGCCCCCACTAATTAAGTGCACAGCATAGTTTGGGTCTAGAAGGAAAAGCAGACAGCGGATTGCTCACCACCATCTCTCCAGTTCGGGGCCTTTTCCTTGTGGGCTTCACTGTTCTGGGTCCTGTGGCCCCACCTTTGCTGAGGTGCACAGGCTTTGGCCATATTTAAGTGGAGAGCGGTTGTAGTTCAGTAGGACAGGTAGCGTCAGCGTCCACTACTGCCCCCCAGAGGGCGGTGTTGATGGGAGGATTCTGTTGAAAGTTCTGAAATGTCCAATTAGATTTCTGTGTAGCATTTAATTTTTACTGAACAAAAGTGATATATTTTCCTTAAGAGTAGAAACATAAATAAAGGAGTTCTTTTTTACACATAAGACATTTTAAGAGTGTGAGCACACCGCTCCTCAGCTGAGTCTCACGAGGTGTGCTTCCTGGAATACGGACATGGAAGCGACGCCGCGTTGAGTCTGAAAGCAGCGGTCTCGTTCTGTGATGGACATTTCAACTGCTTCCACTTTTATTCTCAGCCTTGACTGTTTAAGAGAACGCTGTGGTGTTCTTTTGAATAATTGTTTTGGCATTTATAGTTCTAAACTGTTGGGCACTTAGAATAGGAAATTCTATGGACCGTTTAAACAAGTGAAACTAATTTATAAGCTAGTGTATGGTTACATTTTCACTTGTTTCCATCATACTTCGAAATTTTGAAAGTAAGTCATGTTGGGAAAACCATTCTATAGATTTTTCCAGTTATTACTGATAGATGAGAATAGATATCTATTATCCCAGTTATTTGTGTATACTTATATGGTACTTAAAACAATCTGCATTTGAAAATTTACTCCATACATTCAGTTACCCTTACCGATGAACTATGCAGTGACACTTACCGACTTTAGGTGCCCAGATATACATCGTCATCAGGTTCTGTGAAGCGTTTCTCCTTTACAATTCCATATTCATCAGACTGCTTCCTCGTGTCAGGCGGAAAGGCTCTTACGGCTGGAAAGAACCATTATGTATTTCCAGGGTGAATAAAGATGGGGCAGGCTGGCATTAACATCTGCCACCTGCTGATTCCCAAAGTGGTTCCCACCTGCTGGACCAGATGGGTGGCTATGCCCACTCTGTGAGCTATCATCATCTCAGAAGGGTGCTCCAGGGAGGCCCAGACCCTTCCCCCGTCCTCTCCCCATCCACCTGAGGAGGTTTGATTCTCCAGCATCTCCGCTCTGGCTCTTGGACAGGCACTCTGTCCCTTCCAGTTTCTGAACCTGAGGTTTTTAGGGATGGGAGTTAGTTATATGCAGACAGTGTAGGTTTCTGCAGCCACCTGGGGGCTGCCATTCAGCCACCAGTGCTCTGTTCTGGGCCAGTTTCCTCCAGTGGAAATGATGGGTTTATGATTCCTGTTCTGTAGATGTTGCTAGGTGTCTTGTCCTGCTTGAATAAAAGCAGTGAGTTGTCCAGGATTTTAAAACCATTTAGACTCGCGTGTAATTATTGTGGCAATTTCATTTCAAAATGTGTTCAATAGTACTCTTCGAGCTAGCCCACTATGGCCGGATGTTTGCTCATAATGAATTGGAACACTCATTCATTTTAAAAGGGACACAATTTGGCTTTGAAGAGATAACATTTTTACATATTGTTCTGATTGCTGCATAATTGGTTTACAGTATCTATATTTTAATTCTTTCTTGCTAGTTATGATTATGCCCTCCTACACATGAAAATTCCTTTTATTACATGATTTCAAGGCTCTGTAAAAATATTTACAAAATAGTGAATAACCAGAGTGTTACTATAGTTCATTCAGAGAAAGAGACACGAGATACATAGTTTTTAAAAACAGCATTGTTAGTCTGTTTATTCCTGGTCAGTTTTTAATCTTGGTAGACTTTGTTAATTGAATTAGTTCTAAATAAACTGGTCCCAGCAGGAAACTCCCAGTTGCTACACACAGTGAATCTGTCATGTTCATCAACAGTCTGAAAAATTGGATAATCTTGAAATGCATGCATGCTAAAGTTTTATACTTTTAATTCACTGTATGTGTTTAGTCAGTGAAATATGGCAGACAACAATGCTCACTCAGTGTGTTTAATTAAGGTTAGGATTAGAACTTGTGGGGATCTGTTTTAGGGGTAATGGAGACAAGCTGGCCAGGCAGTGGCCTGAACCTCAGTCATTTGTAGCTACACGTGTGTGTGTGTGTGTGCATGTGTGGCTGTGTGTGTGTGTGTGTGTGTGTGTGTAGCTGCAAGCTGCTACATCTCCTCCTGCCTGTGTGGTTCCGTGTGGCGCTCCAGTCTCGTCACAGTGTCTTTAACACTAATCCTCTTGGCATCTTGTAGATGTACTTTTGAGCACTAAAACCACATTTTATTGTGCTGCCGTTGCTACCATATATTCATCCTTTTCGCTTGTGCAGTTCACCTCATTCGGCTTGTTTACTTCTGCGGTATTCCTCTGTGCCCATCTTGTTTTTTGCAGCATCACATGCATTTTTGTTGATTTCTCATTTGTGTCCTTTCCAAACATTTAATAGTTTTTATTTAAACTAATCTTATTTGGTAGCTTGAGCCCAGGCTCTATATTATAAGAAATTGGGGTGATGGATAATTTCTCAAATGCAGATTGTGCTTTAAAGATTAACTCTAAATTTGCTTAACTTGGATTGTTCCCAAGTCAGAGCAATCATTGAGTATCTCAGATTGATGAATGATTGGTTCCAGTACCAAAAAGTTTAAAGTCAAAGCATAGAATTGAATTTTAAGATTGTTCATGGATTTACATATATTGTATTGCTTATACAATATATCATAGTTTGTTCTCTGTATATTCTTACTGATAAATGGCTGGAAAGTCTTTGACCCCGATTGCATTTCTGTTAAGTGTTTGTCTAGAGTATGGATTTGGTTTCATTTCTGTTGTAACTCAATTAACTAAGTGAGTAACATGAGAAAAATAACAGGAGAAAATTAAAACCAGTTCTGGGTGCTCAGCATTTTCATACCTTTAAAGATCTGGCTTAATATCGGAAATAAAATCTGTGAATTGCTGTCAAGCATAAATTTCCCATTTTGAAAAATAAAACTATTTCAGTTTAAATTGCTTTTTTAAGGACTTTTGTCAGAATGTTTTGTTCAAAGTAAATTTTTTCCATCTCAAACCCTGGAGTTACGTTTGGTTTTCTCTAAGTAAGAACAAAATCCAAACTCCTAAATGTAGGCTCCTTGCAATTCTAGTATTACCAATTCCTTGAAAACATTTGCATTTTGGAGCTGAACAAGCCCGTTGTTAGTGATGATGGCCTGGGATGTATGCAATGAGACCGAATGCTAATCAATGCTTTGCCTTGGCTTTCTGCTCTGTGTTGTCTTGGTGTTTGCGTCTTACCTTTATGTCTGTGCTATTTGTTCCCTCCCCTGTTCTCTAATCCTGCCCTTCCCCACCTGCCCCTGTTCCTTTCATTGTCCTCACTGACCCATCAATCAACCAACAACGCCCCCCCTTCGTCGTGGTGATCTGCCCTGCTCTGATTGGTGGCTTCGTTGCTTGGGTGGCTGTGTGTTATGATGGACCAGTTCACCCAAGTATGGCCTTCTTGCTGACAGGTATCACTTCTGTGAGAAGTGTTTCACAGAGATCCAGGGGGAGAATGTTACCCTGGGTGACGACCCTTCACAACCCCAGACGTAAGTACCATCCCATCATTTCTCTTGGGGGTGACCCTGGATTGTTGTTTTCCTCTTGTCCACGATTGAAAGGGAAGCACCACTGCCGTTGTGACTTTTCTGTTGTGTATATTTCATAGTAACTGTACCCACATTCATACTTTACAGTGTGGCTGAATCTCAGTGCCATGCCCACGTCCTTCCCTCCACCCAGGATCTTGATGCTATAGCCCCTGTTGAGTCCCGGGGCCTCTTGTAACCTTGCTCTATATCTCTTCTTCCAAAGCACTTGCTTTTTCCCAGTGGCTGTCAACTTCCATTTGGGGGGATTATAAAATTTCCTTTATATCTAAGAAACCAGATAATCCTAGTCACAGAATTGGCAGTAGCAAAAGTGAGTCTTGTGTGCGTACCCCGTCTCCAGCATTTAGTTGATCTTCCCCTGAAGCCTTTGTCCTTGAAGTTGTGGAGGTAACAGAAGCCAGATGGGGAGACCCCAACGAGTACATGTATCTCCCTCCTCACTAGAGGCTGGATACCTGCTCACAGCTCCAGCACAGACAGGCACGAGTTAGTTCATTCATTCCCTCCCCTCGAGTTCACCATTTCCTGCCTGATGCTTATCCTCTGATGGAGTAGACAGATGTCCAGAATGTGGTGAGAAAAAAAGCAGAACCAAATCCTCAAATTGGATGGTCATGGGGCCTGAAGACCTGCCAGCCACCATAGCCACCCAGGACTGCCAGCACTGTGCCTCTCTCTCTTCTCCTGACTCTGCCCTAACCCCTGCCACCCAGAGAAGTCTGCTGGTGCAGCTGCCCCCACAGGCAAGAAGGGCTTCCCAGTGAAGGAGTTTCCAGTGCTGTTGCAGTGACATTTACTCTCTATCCAAATGCAGAACAGACCATAGGCACCCATAAAATATATAAACCAAAATGTCAGAAATTCTACTTACTCAATTTCTTTTTCTACCCCCTGTCATCTTGATTCTTTGGTCCAATTGTGTGATTAATAATTGGATTGTATAATTCTGCGAATCAAGTAATTCACGTATACACTGATCACAACAAAAGGACAATAGAAATGAAACACTCAGCCCTTAAAGAATAAGTAAAACATCCCCAAGTACATGCTGAAGGAACATTGTAATTGGAAGAATTGGTTACACCAGTCTTGGTCAGATTCAGTAGCCATTTATCATATACATTTGGAAATTAGCAGGTTTGAGTCGGAACATAATTTTCCCACCACATTTTGACTGAACTTACTTACTTAAATCTTGTAATAAGTGTTGATGAGCATTTTGAGGAAATATTCGAAGGAAGACAAAAATAAATGGTGGTGCTTTCTGTGGAATTAAATTTTATATGTTCATGCCATCATTGCATCCACTTGAGAGTTCTGACCATCATTTACTTTTTATGTGAAGAACTAGTTATAGGATAATATTCCAGAGACCCTGTAGTTTATACACAACAGATAAAATTTAGTTAATTAACATTTTTCCTCTTTCCCCCCCCCCAAATAAGGACAATTTCAAAGGATCAGTTTGAAAAGAAGAAAAATGATACCTTAGATCCTGAACCGTGAGTATACAGCTATTTCTTTCTGACTTTTAGGTTTTAACTTTCAGATCGGGAAAGTTCTTCCATGTGATTGGGTTGCTGTAGAAGACACTGGAAATAAACATATTGCCCTGGGTGGAACTTTCTGTGTGGATTTACTTCAAATATGGATTGTTTTTTAACTCACGCAAAAGATGTGTGTCTGTAACATGCTGTCCAGCTGCTGAATTTTACCAGTGAGACGAGTAGGTGGATGTTTTGGTTCTGTTAGAACCTCTGTAATAACTTGGTCATCATTGTCTTTAAGAAGCCATTTAGTGTGATTCTTTAGAGACTAAAGATAGTATTTGGTGAAGGGGTCCTAGTATCACTTAAAGGGAATTTTTAGAGAAACTCTTAGAAACCAATTGTAAAAAAATAAATAACGGGAAGCCCGGTATTGTGTTGGATTGGCTAAAAAGTTTGTTCAGTTTTTCCACATGATGTTACAGAAAAATCCAAAACAGCTTTTTGGCCAGCCCACTTGTGCTTGCCACCATCTTTGGTATGGTATGTTTCCAAAGGTCGCTGTGTTCAGTGATCAGTGAGAATACTCAGTGTGTAAAATTTGCTTTATAATAACCCCTTAAGAGGCCTCAGAGCCCCTCCTGTGCTGTGGCACCTCCCAGGTCCCCAGAGCCAAGTCCTGAGGGCACCCCAGTGTGTGGAGACACCTGTCTTGTTCTGTCCCCGTGGTGAATGCCCGTCCGGGGCTGCTTGGTGAGCAGAGGCTGCAGCCCTATGGGTAACTGATAAACGTGGCCGTGGTGCGTCCAGAGCTGAGAAGCAGGTCCTGCCCTCCCTAGGCTCAGCTTCCAGCGGAGAGCACAGACTTCACTGTGTCAGAGCTGCTTCAGTCTCTCCTGCCAGCCATGCTGGCGGGGGTTGAGAGGGGAGCAGTGAGGGAGGGCACGATGAACAGTTCGGAGAGCGCCTGGTGCATGAAGAGCTGGCTTCCAGTCTCTTTGTGGAAAATGTTTACTTTATATTGGAGTATAGTTGATTTCCAATGTTGTGTTAGTTACTATATTAACTTTCCAATTGCAGAATACTTTATGTTGAGGTAGTAGGTACCAGACAGTGGGGAAGACACAGATGGATAAAGGGGGCCTGGCCTGCAGCCGTGTGTCTTCTAGTAGGACAGACAGACGGATGGTAGCACAGGCAGCAGGAGCCAGTAAGGTGTCCAGAGGGAGGGGCCCTAGCCCAGGCAGAGTGGCATCCTGGAGAAGGTGGTGCTCACCTGGAGGGGGCGTGGGTGGGGGTGGGCAGATCGTTGCAGACACAGAGCAGTGAAGGGGCCTGGAGCACCAGCAGTGGTGCAGGTGAGCGCGGGTGGGGCCCCCGGCACGAGGAGGCAGGGGTGCTGGGTTCCCTGGCGCCTGACTTGGTGTGGCTGCAGAGGTTTTAAAGGACCACATAGAGTGGGAGGAGGGCAGCCCGGGAGAGAGCGCTCGAGGACGGCGGATGAGGCCGCTGCCGTGCTGCCCGCTTTGCCTGTGGGTGTCCAGTTTTCCTTCAGCAGAGCAGGGACAGAGAAGCTGGGTTAGGTTCGATCTGTGGTCGAAGGCTCGTTCTCAGCAGGGGCAAAGGGTGGGCCCGGGCCAGGACCCGAGCCGTGGTGTGAGAGCGTGCCTCAGGTCTCAGGGCCCAGCACCTAGGCTGAGAGGAGGAGCCAGGGCCCCAGACGGCCTGCAGAAGTGCAGTGCTTGCTGGGCCCTTCAGCCTCCACAGGGTGTAAGTCGTGGCAGCCTTAAGGGCATGGCTGAAGAAACAGGCCTTGACCTTTAAGCATGTTTGACGATGAAGATTACTAGGTGAGGAGATAGGGTCCGGGTGAGCCATGCAGAAGCTGTGAGGAAGGCAGGCGATGAGGTGAATCCCAACCTCTGCAGTGTTTCCTTGAACAAAGGCCATCATTTCCCACCCTGGCGACTGACTCAGAGCAGACATTTCCTGTGCGAGGCGAAGAACAAGAGCTTGTAACACTGACAGCATTGTTTTCTGCTGTTGAAGTCCGTTTAGGCATTTGTAGTCGTCTGGAGCAAGCACTGGTCTTGAAAATGTGACCTGTAAGATAGGCCTTTGTCATAGCAGTTTTTAGAAGTAAACTTTCATTTCTGGTTACAAAAGAGATGAGGAGAAGAGAGGAATGAGGCATTGGTACAAAGAAGGGGAGAAAGTCAGCTCTTCCTGTAGAACACATCCTACTGATGCGTGTTTCAAATATGGCCGAGTCAGTCAAGAGACACGTGAATGCTGAGGAGTCTTGAAGTCTTCATGGCGACAAGGTGTGAGCACAGCACTCAGGTCCACTGTGCAGTTCTGCGTGTGACAGGGCACTTCTTTGTCTTCTAGTTTTGTTGACTGCAAGGAGTGTGGCCGGAAGATGCATCAGATTTGTGTTCTCCACTACGACATCATCTGGCCCTCAGGGTGAGTAACTTCCTGGTGATTTCCTGAGACTCCAGGAAAGGGAGAGCAGTCTGCACAGAGTGGAGGGGAGGGCACTGGCGGCTGCTGTGCCTCTCGTTGTCGCCAGCAAGGATCCGGCAATTAGAGGGATGGCAGTTGGTTCTAAATTTAAGTCTTAAGTGTTTGCCCGCTTTGGGAATTGTAGAATCAAAGCAGTCTGCCTCTTCACTTTTGTATAATGATGTGATGTAAATTGCCAGCAAAGTATTTTAATGCTGCATTTCACTAGTTTGGCAACATATACTGTTTTATATAATCTGATCACACCCATTATTTTTTTGCAGTTTTGTATGTGACAACTGCTTGAAGAAAACGGGCAGAACTCGAAAAGAAAACAAATTCAGTGCTAAGAGTAAGTCATGGAAGGGTTTCTGTTTCCTGGTCTGTACATCTTCCCAATCTTCCTTTGGTTCCTCTAACACACGGCTTCAGGGCTTGCTTGTCCCGGGTCTTTATCTGTGGCTTTGTTTTCTAATACTTGTATTTTTCTCATCTTACCCTTGAAGAGAGTCATTTAGCTTAATCTTTATGTGAAAGTCAGCTTTATGATCAGACTGTTTTAGATGAAAGTTTAGAAACTTTAGGAAGTTATATAGTACACTTTGTGAATTCTGAGAAAATGTCATCAGATCCTTCTCAGGAAACTTGGAAGTAATGCACGGACACACATCCTTTGGTGACGGGTACACTCAGCCCCGGGTACACGTGCGGGTGTCTGTATGCCCATCAGTAGGTGTGGACCCCGCTGTTGTGAAGGGTGACCCTCTGGGACCCTTGGAAATCAGCCAGCATCACCAGGACCGGCCGGAGCCTGGTCTGCCCAAGGGCTGCGTGGGTGTGTCGCTGCTGCACTGGTGTCTGCGTGGAGCACCGTGTCGCTACAGGAGTAAACTGTCCTAAGGGTATGGTGTGTCATCTTCGTTAGCTCGGCTCTCAAGTGCCGGGGCCACCTTCTGTAGCTTGACATTCCCAACCATCCTGTGCTGAGTCAGCAGCAAACCTGAATAGGAAAAGTCCCTGAAGGACTTCCCTCGTGGCCCAGTGGATAAGAATCCACCTGCCAGTGCAGGGGAAATGGGTTCAATCCCTGTCTGGGAAAATCCCACACACCTTGGGGCACCTAAGCCCGGGGTGTCACTACTGAGCTTGCGCTCTGGAGCCTGGGAGCCAGTTACTGAGCCCGCACGCTGCAGCTGCTGAAGCCGGCACTCCCCAGAGCCCGTGCTCTACAACGAGAGAAGCCACCACAATGAGAAGCTCTCACGCCGCAACTCAAGAGTAACCACCACGCGGCACAGCTAGAGAACGCCTGCATGCAGCAACGGAGACCCAGTGAAACTTAAAAAAAGTAATTCATTTTAAAAGGGAGGAAAGAAAAGCCGCTGCAGCAGTGCCTTCAGAGCCCAACCCGCCCCCAGACTCCTGGCTGCTCTCGCTTCTCTCCAGCAGGACCCGCAGCTAGCAGCACACTGCTCGGGGTCCTCGGCCAGAGCTGGGCTGACGAGAGTAGAAGAGAGATGGGATGTTGCGGGGGTCAGTGGGCAGGAGAGAGGGGTGGCAGGCAAGGAGGAAGCCTCTCGGAAGCTCTCCAGATCGGTGTTGACTCAAGTTCAGACTGTGTCATTACCAAAGTCCAGCTATCCTGTCACTTAAACTCTTGTCAAGCCTTTTGAAATATTGATAAAATCACCAGCTGGTGTAATAGCTTTCTTTAGATTGGGGTTTCTGTACTGACATTTGGGCCAGAAAAATCTTTGTTATGGGGGCTAGCCTTTGTAGAATTTTAGTAGCAGTGTGCTTAGTCCCTTAGTCATCTCCGACTCTTTGCAACCCCATGAATCGTAGCCCACCAGGGTCCTGTGTCCATGGGATTCTCCAGGTAAGAATAACAGAGTGGGTAGCCATTCCCTCCTCCAGAGGATCTTCCTGAACCACGAATCAAACCTGGGTCTCCTGCACTGTAGGTGGATTCAGCAGCAGCTGCCCACTAAATGCCACTGCTTCCCCTCCCCCACCCCCCATGAACAGTGGCCATGAGAAATGTCTCCGTACGTTACCAGATGTCCTGGGCAGGGGGTGCAGGTGAGGACTCCTGCTTTAAAGGATTCATTCCGAGTGATGTCACTAAAGTAGTCAGCAACTTAGAATCACTTTCCTGGGCCAGAGCCTCACTGACCAAAACAAATTGCTAGGAAAGCTAGTTCTCAACAGAAGAGCAGTTGCAGCCTGAAGATAGAGCGGTGGAGGGATGAGGTGGGACAGGAGAACCTGAGAGCTGGTCCAGCCCCCACCCCCACTCTAGAGTCCAGCGAATGGCAGAGAGTATGTGGACCTTTAAAGGTGTAGAACATTGACTTACAGAAAAGGACCTTAAAAGTGCAGCATCTCCCCTTGGTTTTTGATTTGAGCACGAATTAGCATCATCTCTGCAAGCATCTGTCAGTCACAAGAGAAAAGTTGCCTCCTGGGTGTCTGCACTGACTTGGTGCAGGGGCTGTCTGTCCTGCCCCATTTTATGTAAGGAACTTGAGTGTTTTTGAGTTTTGGTGTCTGTGGGACTCCCAGAACCTATCAGCCCCCCATGGACGCAGTGGGACAACTGCATTGAAAATACCTTCCAGCTGCTGGTCAGCCCGTGATGCTAACAACTGACCAAAACCACCTCCCTACCTTTCTCTACTTGGCTGGTTAAAAACGCAAAAAGTAACAACGCCAAGTGTTTTGGAGGTCAGTGTCAGAGTGTTCTTACTGTGTTTGTTTATGGAAATCCTTCCTAAGAAAGATGCAGCCCGGAGGTCAGAAAGCACAGGCTGAAGGGTTTGATCACATAAAGGGGAATATGAGGCCTCCATCACGTGCTGCGGACAGGCATATGCATGATGGGGTACAGTTTAAAATGTCCGTTTTCAGACTCAGCAGTTCCACTTTGACCCACGTCTCCCACAGGAATATTTGGGGATTTACTCCTGTGCATTGTCGGGAAGTCATGGTGCGTGTAGCCGCGATTTCATGAGGGAAGGGGTGGTGGTCCCTGTGGCAGGGCTGGGTGGCCGTCTCAGCTGTCCTCCCTTGTGGACTGGAAGCCACCTCCTGAGGGAACAAAACCTGCTCAGTGCCCATGTGCGTGGGAGCACTTGGGGGTGAGAACGAGAGGGTTTTCTTCAGGGTCTTCACAAAGATAGATGAGGTGGTTGTGTGAGCCCTTTGCACCTGATTCCTTGTTTCTCAGGATGGCTGAGAAGCCATGGGTGGTCACGGGAGTGGGGGTGCAGAAGTTTATACTTTTAATGGGGTTTTTATTTCATTGCCATTATTAAATTTTTTTCCTTTAAATCACTTTCATTGAGGTACAACTTATATACCCAAAAACTCCACCATTGGTGTGTTTATTGCAGAGAGACTGAACTTAAAAAATCTAAATTTTGCAGGTATTTCTTAACCTCAGTAAGGAATCAAGCCATGTAATTATAAATATAAATTCAAGCCATCTTTATGCAGTCACTGTCGACCTTTTTGCAGTTTTCCCTTCTAGTTTTTCTTTCTGCACATGCACAGCTTTTTTCTGCCGTGAACTGTATGTGTAGTTACGTGCTGTGTAACTCCTATCACAGGGGCCGCTCCTGGGAGAGGGAGGGTACAGGAGGGATGGGGAATGGAGCCCACCAGGAAAGGGGCCTGGCCAGTCTGCATCCTGGGGCAGCGGCTCCTGCTGCCCAGGTTTGGAGCCCTCGCAGGACTGGACTGGCTCGGTCATCTTAGATTCAGCAGCAGGACGCCCCTTGGAGCTGGGCAGGAAGGGGCATTCATGCCAGCCTGCCTTCCAGGGAGAGCAGCATCAGGCTTCCTGTTTCTGTTAAAAGTTCTTCCAGAGTGGGAACCAGCCTCGGCACAGCCAAGACCCCGAGCAGCCATGTGGGCACAACCAGGGCAGAGCCTGGTGTCACCAGGATCTGGGCACGTGGGGCAGGAGGCAGGTGGACCCTGTGTAGCCCCCTCATGCCTGCTCCTCTGCTTAACTCTGGAGCCCATCTTCTTTCAGATTTGGGTCCACCTTTGTGGCTCTTCTGCCCCTTAGAGTTGGAAAAAGATGGAAATTTGGGACGTTTGATAGCAGTTTCCAGTGTGTGGAATGCCTAAGACTTCAGGGTTCACTTTTCTCTCGTAAAATGCTCACCTTATAGGATCTCATGAGATCCTTTCTGTATTTGGAGAATGTCCGTCCTTAAAATATCAGACTACCTGGAAAGAAAACGTGGATTCTATAGACTCGGCCCTTCCTAAGCCCTCTCATTGCCTCTTCTGGATTTTGCAGGACTACAGACCACACGGTTGGGAAACCACCTGGAAGACCGAGTCAACAAGTTTTTGCGGCGACAGAATCACCCTGAAGCTGGGGAGGTGTTTGTCCGTGTGGTGGCCAGCTCAGACAAGACAGTGGAGGTCAAGCCAGGGATGAAGTCACGGTTCGTGTGCAGATGTTGTCCCAGTGGGCACCCTGCCTGGTTAACCAGAGCCCCACTTTCTGGCAAGGCTTTAGAGTCTGGCAAGCATAATTTGAGAGCTTGTCATCAATTAGCATGTAGCCACCCTTCTCTCAGCATCCCACACTCTTCAGGGAAGGGGGAATCCCTGTCTGAGTGAGGCTGTCACAGAGAATGGGGTTGCAGCTCTGAAGTGCCTGGGCCAGTGGTCCAAGGGGGCGACCCCACCTGCGTTTCACCTGCGCCACACGGGTCAGAACAGCGAGTCTTGTCTGTGTAAACGGTGATGCATGCAAACAGAAGGCTCTTTGTTCCAGGTTCGTGGATTCTGGGGAGATGTCGGAGTCTTTCCCATACAGAACCAAAGCACTCTTTGCCTTTGAGGAGATTGACGGGGTGGACGTGTGCTTCTTTGGGATGCATGTCCAGGAGTACGGCTCTGACTGCCCCCCGCCAAACACAAGGTAACCCTCAGCCTCCTGATGTGCACGCACCTTGTGCTGTGTCGGTGACCAGGGCTCTAAACATCCTGGGGAACCGCTTCAGCAACCAAACAAGTCAGTTTGGTTTTCCCCTAAGCCAGTGAGAAGGGAAGGGTTTTGATGACTGTTGTGTGTTGAGTACATGGGTTCTGACCCTGATCTTGCTGTGGCCCCTGTCCCACCTGGGGCAGGTGAACTTATGGAGAAGGGGTGGGGACTGCTGCCTGGGCCTGAGTGCTCATTGATGGACCTGTGAAAACATCTCACCTCTGCCAAGAGTTACTTCCTGTTCAATCAGGAATCTGGGTGGATGGGAATCAGAAGTGGCTCTTCCTAGTGGCCCTGGTCTCTCCCTGTCATTGTCACGGTGAGAGATGATATTGCTGCCTAGTTCAGGGGTGAGATTGGATTCCATTGTCGATTGGTAGCAGAGGTTGCTGGTGGTGATTTTCTCATGTCTTGTTTGTGGCCAGTGTAGATGCTATCAGAGCAGTTTATTTCTAGAGCTTTCTTTGGATGCTGGTGTTTGGTTTCACCTTTGGGAGATAACCTGAACTTCGATTAATTTCTCCCTGCCCACCCCCCAGGCGTGTGTACATATCTTATCTGGACAGTATTCATTTCTTCCGACCCCGATGCCTCCGAACAGCCGTTTACCATGAGATCCTTATTGGATATTTAGAGTATGTGAAGAAATTGGGGTGAGTTGAATTCAGATTATCCAGAACTAATAAAACTCTGTCTTTAATTTTCACTGTGGCATTTATTTTGTGAAATAATTTTTTTTTTTTTTTTTTAACGTTTTCTGTGTTTTTATTTTGGTGTCCTTATATTCAGAGACAACCCTTCCTGACATCGTCTTGAGCCATGTGGGGCTGGGGCTTTCCCTGCCTTCTGTGTTCTCGCATTCTAGCCTGTTCTTAACACTTTGTTGAGGCATATTTTACATATCATACAATTCACCTATTTCACTTGTACACTTCAGCGATCTCTAGTAATCTCAGCAAGCGATGCAGCCGTCACGCCAACAGTTTGAGAATGCTCTCACGCCGCACTCCCACTCCCATGAGGGCCCTGTGGCCATTTGCTGTTCATCCCTGTTGGACCCCTGTCCTCAGCTGATCTCCTTTGTGTTGATTTCCTGTGTAGTTACTTCTGTCCCTGCTTTGGTGCCTGTGCCTCACCGTTACTCCTGAAGGCAGGGATGGTTTTGCTCCCTGCTTCCATCTGAGTTGTGTGTGTCCTGCAGGTATGTGACAGGGCACATCTGGGCCTGTCCCCCGAGTGAAGGAGATGACTACATCTTCCACTGCCACCCCCCTGATCAAAAAATCCCCAAGCCGAAGCGCCTGCAAGAGTGGTATAAGAAGATGCTGGACAAGGCCTTCGCCGAGCGCATCATCCATGACTACAAGGTGCGCGTGCCTGGGGAGGGGGCAGGGCGTCTTCACATGTCTTTCTCTCTGCTCACATGGGTTAGAATTAATAGCCACTTTAGGAGAAATGTAAAGCAAAAATTAAAAAAGTTTTAAAGGCATAAACTTAGAGGCAACTTCTCTGCCATCTGTGGAGACTCACAGACGGCAGCTTGAGAACAGAGGTGACACAGCCTCTGAGGCCGTGCGGTCCTTCCCCTGCATCGTGGCCCAGAGCCCCCTCCTCCCCAGAATGTCGCCCAGGCCCCCTAGTCTCACCGCTGCACTTGGTCATTCTCTAGGACATTTTGAAACAAGCAAATGAAGACAGGCTCACCAGCGCCAAGGAGCTGCCCTACTTTGAGGGGGACTTCTGGCCTAACGTGCTGGAGGAGAGCATTAAGGAGCTGGAGCAGGAGGAGGAAGAGAGGAAGAAGGAGGAGAGCACCGCGGCCAGCGAGACCACAGAGGTAACACCGGCCGCGCGCTGAGGCTGCGCTTCAGCGGCCAGGTCCTCAGCAGGGGGCCAGCCTCGTCCACGGTGGTGTTTCCGCACAGCCTCACCGCGTGATCACCCACCGCGGGGCCGGCCTGGGCCTGGACCTGGGCCGCAGCCCAGCCACGGTGCCCAGCTCCACGGAGACGCATGACCTCCTAGGTGGACGGGGGGCCTCGCTCTGGCTTCTCTGGGCAGGACGCCCAGGTCTGAAACCTGGAAAGATGAGAGGAGAGCATCCTGCAGGGAGCCCGGGAGAGATGGGCAGAGGTGCAGACGGGAGTTGTGGTCAGGAAGCAGTCCGTTCACTTTAACACTGACTTGAGGAGGAGGCTCATATTTGCAGGCCTCATGCACTTGCTCTGTTATAGACTGCGCCCTGCTCTCCACTGGGCACTTGTGTGTTTGTGCCCTCGCTCGGGTCACTCTAAGCCCCCGCTGTGTACAGGCCCCATCCTGAGGACTACAGTGGGAACTAGTGAGAGAAGGAGGAGAACAGGCGCATGCGTAGTGCACCCTGAGGTGGTGGAGGAGACACAGGGAAGGTGGATGCGGGCTTTCAGGGAGCCTCATCTGGGGAGGTGGTACATGAGCAGAGACTGTCTAGGGAGAGGAGCCCAAGAGATCCAGGGGAAGGGCCTCCAGCAGGGGGAGGAAGATGTCAGAGTCTGAGCCGATGTGTCGTGTTTGAGATGCTCAAGTAAGAGCTGATGGTGGTTTAGTTGGACGCGAAGCCGTCAGCGGTGAGAAGCGTAGGATGTTTTTCAAGACTAACAACCCTAAATTTAGGGCGTGTAAGGACAGTTCTGTTTGAAGGCCGCCTGCTAGGTCTGGGCCTCAGAGTCGGTGTTGCAGCCTCTCTGAGGGGAGGTGGACAGGGAGCACCCCTGGGGGACGACCATGAACTGGCTGTGGACCCACTCATCTCGAGAGGCTGCTGGTTGCTGACTGCGCAGCTCTGGGACTCTGGGGGGCCTAGGGCAGCTTGAGGAGCTGCATCTGGAGCCCTGGGCTGGGGGTTCATGTCTGCAGGCTGCTTCTGCCGCCTTGGGTGCTTTAGGGCGTGTCCTCTTTGGAACACAGCCACCCCAGCCCCTTCCAGAATGGAGAATGCCTGTGTGAGGATGTGATGAGCTCTCATGTCACAGGTGGGCCCCAAGGGGCTGTGCTCATTGTCCTTGGCCTGCCAAAATTTTGCCGGGCCTCCCTGGAGGCAGAACCTGTGGGCCTGGAAGATCGGGTGATTTAGGGCTGGAGGTGCTGGGAGGCTGCACTGGTCAGCACCATGCCCACTGGGTCCACATCCAGCCACATCACCTTCCTCTCAGCACTTAGGTCTGAAGGCAGCAGTGTTCGTGGCCTGTGAGCAGGCAGGTTGCAGTCCGCTTGGTGGTCACCTGCCTCACCCTGGCTCCCTGGAGCCCCCGTGACCAGGAGCTGGCGGCCTGGTGCCTACTGAGCATGGTGCAAGGGGCAGGGTGGGGCCGACAGCCATGCGTCTTGTTGCAGGGCAGCCAGGGCGACAGCAAGAACGCCAAGAAAAAGAACAATAAGAAAACCAACAAGAATAAAAGCAGCATCAGCCGCACCAACAAGAAGAAGCCCAGCATGCCCAACGTGTCCAACGACCTGTCCCAGAAACTCTACGCCACCATGGAGAAGCACAAAGAGGTGGGGGCCAGCAGGGCGGGGCGGCTGGGCACCTAACGGGGAGCCCCCGCCAGGCAACACCAGGCGCTGCTCACAGCCGCGCTCAGCCCCGGCGACGTCAGGAGGCGGGCTTGGTCCTTCCCTTCACGGGGCTGACGTGGCTTCTCCCTGCACCCCCAGGTCTTCTTTGTGATCCACCTCCATGCTGGGCCCGTCATCCATACGCTGCCCCCCATCGTCGACCCTGACCCCCTGCTCAGCTGTGACCTCATGGACGGGCGGGATGCCTTCCTTACGCTGGCCCGGGACAAGCACTGGGAGTTTTCCTCCTTGCGGCGCTCCAAGTGGTCCACGCTGTGCATGCTGGTGGAGCTGCACACCCAGGGTCAGGACCGCTTCGTCTACACCTGCAACGAGTGCAAGCACCACGTGGAGACGCGCTGGCACTGCACCGTGTGCGAGGTGAGTGCTCCCGGGCTGCGCGTGTGTGCTGCATGGGACTTGTAGTCAACTTCTCCAGGGAGAGAAGGACCAGGTGAAGAAGGCTTATCTGTGCACCGGTCCATTGTTGGTTTTGAGGTTGATTTGGGTTCACACGAGAGGCCTGGATGTGGAGGGGTTCCTGCCGTGTGCCCGTGCCAGGGTCCCTTCAGGGTTCGGCCTGGGGCCTAGTCCAGGCCACACGTCCTGGGGTAGGGGGCAGTTGGTGAGCTTCCCTGGGAGACTGTGTTTGTGCTGACCTTTCCAGGGTGAGGAGACGCTCACAGGGCACCGCGTTATTTTACTCTCCGTTTCATTAGCACCAGCCCAGTGTCTCGGACGTGAGCAGGCCTCTTGGCGCAGGGCGGGGACCCAGACAGGAGAGCACAGTGGGTCCTGGTTACACTTGCGGTGGCCCCAGCTCTGCCCTTGCCAGGAGGCCGAGGATGCCGGGAGCCTTCCCTTTGTGGAGGCTTCAGCCCCAGTGCCCCTGAGCTGCCCTGCAGAGCTCTAGGGACACTTCAGAGGCACTCAGGGACTCCCCCACGGCATGGGCCAGCAGCTCGGGAGAGGCACAGGGACCACCAGAAGAGAGAGTGGCTGGGGCAGTGGCCTCCGGAGCTTTCTGGGGTGCAGGTGTTCCCAGGAGGGAGGCTCTGGGGAGCAGACGTGTTCGGCATCTTTGAGCCTCTCATTGAGGGACTGGGTGCCAGGGCTGCTGGTTGTGGCTGCGTGCTGACTTGTCCCCTGTCCTCGCCCGCAGGACTACGACCTCTGCATCAACTGCTACAACACAAAGAGCCACACCCACAAGATGGTGAAGTGGGGGCTGGGCCTCGACGACGAGGGCGGCAGCCAGGGCGAGCCGCAGTCCAAGAGCCCCCAGGAGTCGCGGCGCCTGAGCATCCAGCGCTGCATCCAGTCGCTGGTGCACGCCTGCCAGTGCCGCAACGCCAACTGCTCACTGCCGTCCTGCCAGAAGATGAAGCGGGTGGTGCAGCACACCAAGGGCTGCAAGCGCAAGACCAACGGCGGCTGCCCGGTGTGCAAGCAGCTCATTGCCCTCTGCTGCTACCACGCCAAACACTGCCAAGAAAACAAGTGCCCCGTGCCCTTCTGCCTCAACATCAAACACAAGCTCCGCCAGCAGCAGATCCAGCACCGCCTGCAGCAGGCCCAGCTCATGCGCCGGCGGATGGCCACCATGAACACCCGCAACGTGCCTCAGCAGAGCCTGCCTTCCCCTACCTCAGCGCCGCCCGGGACCCCCACGCAGCAGCCCAGCACGCCCCAGACGCCGCAGCCCCCCGCCCAGCCCCAGCCCTCGCCTGTGAGCATGTCACCAGCCGGCTTCCCCAGCGTGGCCCGGACTCAGCCACCCACGACGGTGTCCACCGGGAAGCCCACCAACCAGGTGCCCGCCCCGCCACCCCCCGCCCAGCCCCCACCTGCAGCGGTGGAGGCGGCCCGGCAGATCGAGCGGGAGGCCCAGCAGCAGCAGCACCTGTACCGGGTGAACATCAACAACGGCATGCCCCCGGGGCGCACGGGCATGGTGACCCCGGTGAGCCAGATGGCCCCCGTGGGCCTGAACGTTCCCCGGCCCGGCCAGGTCAGCGGGCCCGTTGTGCCCACCCTGCCAGCCGGGCAGTGGCAGCAGGCGCCCATCCCCCAGCAGCAGCCGATGCCGGGCATGCCCCGGCCTGTGATGTCCATGCAGGCCCAGCCGGCCGTGGCCGGGCCCCGGATGTCCGGTGTGCAGCCGCCCCGGAGCATCTCGCCCGGCGCCCTCCAGGACCTGCTGCGGACCCTGAAGTCGCCCAGCTCCCCGCAGCAGCAGCAGCAGGTGCTCAACATCCTCAAGTCCAACCCTCAGCTGATGGCAGCTTTCATCAAACAGCGCACGGCCAAGTACGTGGCCAGCCAGCCCGGCCTGCAGCCACAGCCTGGCCTCCAGGCCCAGCCCGGCCTGCACCAGCAGCCCGGCCTGCAGAACCTGAACGCCATGCAAGCCAGCGGGCCGCGGCCTGGCGTGCCTCCGCAGCAGCAGGCCATGGGTGGCCTGAACCCCCAGGGCCAAGCCCTGAACATCATGAACCCGGGCCACAACCCCAGCATGGCGAGTATGAACCCGCAGTACCGAGAGATGCTGAGGAGGCAGCTCCTGCAGCAGCAACAGCAGCAGCAACAGCAGCAGCAGCAGCAGCAGCAGGGCAGCGCCGGCATGGCCGGGGGCATGGCAGGGCACAGCCAGTTCCAGCAGCCCCCAGGCCCCGCGGGCTACCCCCCTGCCATGCCGCAGCAGCGGATGCAGCAGCACCTCCCCATGCAGGGCAGCGCCATGGGCCCGATGGCGGCTCAGATGGGGCAGCTCGGCCAGATGGGGCAGCCCGGGCTGGGCGCAGACAGCACCCCCAACATCCAGCAGGCCCTGCAGCAGCGGATTCTGCAGCAGCAGCAGATGAAGCAGCAGATGGGGTCCCCGGGCCAGCCGAACCCCATGAGCCCCCAGCAGCACATGCTCTCAGGACAGCCTCAGGCCTCGCACCTCCCCGGCCAGCAGATGGCCACATCCCTCAGTAGCCAGGTGCGGTCTCCGGCCCCTGTCCAGTCTCCGCGGCCCCAGTCCCAGCCTCCACATTCCAGCCCGTCGCCACGGATACAGCCCCAGCCTTCACCGCACCACGTCTCGCCCCAGACTGGTTCCCCCCACCCAGGACTCGCAGTCACCATGGCCAGCTCCATAGATCAGGGACACTTGGGGAACCCCGAACAGAGTGCAATGCTCCCGCAGCTGAACACCCCTAACCGGAGTGCGTTGTCCAGTGAGCTGTCCCTGGTCGGCGACACCACGGGAGACACCCTAGAAAAGTTTGTGGAGGGTTTGTAGCATTGTGAGAGCATCACTTTTTTTTTCCCCTTTCATGTTCTTGGACCTTTTGTACTGAAATCCAGGCATCTGGGCTCTTTTTATTCCTAGATGGAACTGCTACTTCCAAGCCATGGAAGGGTAGATTGCTGTTTAAAGAAACAATACAAAGAATATATTTTTTTGTTAAAAACCAGTTGATTTAAATATCTGGTCTCTCTCTCTCTTCTCTCTCTTTTTGTTTTTGTTTTTTCGTTTTTGTTTTTTGTTTTGGGGGGAGGGGGGTTTTGTTTGGATTCTTTTGTCGTCATTGCTGGTGACTCATGCCTTTTTTTAACGGGAAAAACAAGTTCATTATATTCATATTTTTTATTTGTATTTTCAAGACTTTAAACATTTATGTTTAAAAGTGAGAAGAAAAAAAATAATATTCAGAAACTGATTCCTGAAATAATGCAAGCTTATAATGTATCCCGGTAACTTTCAGACGTTGCGGGAAGATTTTTTCTATAGTGAACTCTGTGGGCGTCTCCAAGTATTACCCTGGACGCTAGGGATTGGCTCCTGCGTGCACACACGTACACACCCACACACACGTCTATCTATACATACTGGCTTAAGCCAAACTCTTGTCTTGCAGATGTAGAAATTGTTGCTTTGTTTCTCTGATAAAACTGGTTTTAGACAAAAAATAGGGATGATCACTCTCTTAGACCATGCTAATGTTAATAGAGAAGAAGCATTCTTTTCTTTCTTCTATGTGAAACTTGAAATGAGGAAAAGCAATTCTCGTGTAAATCATGCAAGCGCTATAATTACTATAAATAAGAAAATTCAAGAAGATCCAATCACTGTATAGAATGGTAAAGCACCAACTCATTTCTTATATCATATTGTTAAATAAACTGTGTGCAACAGACAAAAAGAAGGGTGGTCCTTGAATTCATGTACATGGTATTAACACTTCGTGTTCGGGGTCTTTTGTTATGAAAATGCTGTTTTCAACATTGTATTTGGACTATGCATGTGTTTTTTTTCCCCCCATTGTATATAAAGTACCGCTTAAAATTGATATAAATTACTGAAGTTTTTAACATGTATTCTGTTCTTTAAGATTCCTGTAAGAATGTTTAAGGTTTTTATTTATTTATATATATTTTTGGAGTCTGTTCTTTGTAAGACATGGTTCTGTTTGCTCACGGAGGAGAGGCGGGGGCTGTGGTCCTGCCGGCTGTTGGGGGAGCAGCTGGGCTCGGCTGGGGCCCCGCAGGTCCTGCTTGGCTGCCAACAGAAGAGCCCCAGCCAGAGCTAGGGGCACCAGTGGGCCTGAAGCAGCACTTTGTCTCCCGTCCACTCCCCGTCCTAGCCACCCCCACCCCCACCACACCCCAGTTCCTACCTGCCAGTCCCTGAGCTCCTGCAGAGGGTGTCCTGGGGGCTGGAGGGAGTCTGCGGCCCGCCCCTCACCCTGGCTTAGCAAGGGAGGATGCCATCACGGCCCCCTGGGCTGGGCTGGGCACACCGGGCGCCGGCCCACCCTTGCCCACATGAGGGGCTGCTCTGGGGGCCGCTGGGGGCACGGCGCAGAGCACTGAATGCCAGCCCCACCGTGATGAGAAGAGGCCTCCAGCTTCGAGCGGCGCTTGCACTTGGCCACCACCCGGTCCTTCCCCTATCTCTGCTCCGGTTCCAGGGGTCCTTACTGAGGGGGTGACACGCAAGGTCCTGAGCACTGTAGAAATGACATCTCAGAAGAGGACCACCAGCAGGAGAGCTGAAGTGCCTTCTCTGGTCTGCGTAGTCCCGCCCTGCCTCCCATTCCCTCAGCCCCCAACCATGGGGGTCTAGGTCTAGGGTCGTGATGTTCAACTTGGAAATCATGGCCCAAATAGCTCTCCTTTTGGCCCTGAATTCATAGAAATATTTCCAAAATAATGTGAGTTGAGAGTGTAAATTTGAGGAAACTCTCTTAAGAACTGAGTTGTGACACAGCTTTGAATCTTGTTCTAATATTGTACATCTAGTCAGGTAAGTCTTCAGACTACCATCTTCTCCACCATCCAGCCCCACCCATCGCCAGAGAGAAACAAGGCCAGACCCAAGGCCACATGCTATCCCTGCTCCAGCCCCTCTCCCTGGTTCTACAGCCTTCTACAGCGATGAGAGCACCCTGGGCTGTCTGTGTTCACACAAGAAGTGTGGGCCTTTTGGGCCCTGGAGAAGCAGCTTCAGGCCCACACTCCAGATGCACAGCCCTTTAATCTGGCCAGTGGGGAGTCTCTTTTAGGTCATCCTGGAGTCCAAAGTTCTGTACTGACCTCATCCTCTTGGAAGTCCCATGCAATTTTGTTGCCAAAGGATGCGGCCAAGGGTGTGGTCCGGATGCTAACCCAGCACTTGGCACAAGGAAGTTTCTGTGTGAGCCGGAAAGCCCTGACACGGTATCTCACGTGCTGTCTACTTAAAAGAAGATAAAAGCCCTATATTTGTAATCAAAAAGAGGAAACTTGAAATGTGCTGGTGTTTATAATAAAAGCTGGTAAAACTGCTTGGATTCAAAGATGGTTCCAGTTGGCTAATGACCCTGAGAATTAGCTTAGCAGCCAAGTCATAAGATATAGGGGTTCAGTTGATTTTGTCTAGTCATGTGTTTATGTTTTTGAGAATTTAGCTTGTTAAAAAGAGGAGTTGGCTGCAATATCTGGGTAACAAAAGGTGAAAAGCCTTCTAATATCTCAGTCTGAAGACATGTAACTTTCTTTTGATTGCTGTTAAGTGGAACCAAAAATTTTATTTGAGCCAAAATATGCTTTTAGAACTACGTGAGAAAATAAGCTACTTTTGGCAATTACCTGGTCAGTGGTTAGGGCTCCCCATGTCCGCTGCAGGGGGCATACATTTGATCCCTGGTTAGAGCTAAGAAACTGCAAGCTGTGCAGCATGGCCAAAGAAAGCTACCCTGAAGAAGCAAAACCGAGTATGGGGGGCAGCCAGGAAGCCCTTGACCCAAGGCCAGTGTTGGGAAGTAGACGCTGTGTGTATATGCAGGAGCGGGTGGGGCTGGGGTCAGCATCCGCCTGGGATCACGAAGCCACACTGTGTTACTCAAAGTCAAGAGCATGGGAACCGTCGGTCGTTAGATACTAACCTGAGTAGCACCCAGGCTGACATAGACAAGGCTGAGAAACTGACAAGGAGCTGGTGGTGCAAGTGGTGCCTTCAAGGAGCTCTTGCCTCTATATAGAGGATGGACTTGGATCCAGTGACTATATCATGACTGAAATTACTTTACTAAACTGAAGGATTCAAAGGGCACTGACAGAACACCCCGAGGAAGCGGTTCAGGTGTCGGGATCAGGAAGAGACCTCGGGGTGGGAGTTCCCTTGGCCGTGAGCAAGCCCCTCTGCCTTCCCAGCCTTGTGAAAAGTAGCAACACTAGGTAACAAGTGCTGTTCAGATGTGTGTCCACCCCTCTGTAAGGTGGGAGAACAGAGGCAGCATCTGGCCTGAATTCATGAGCACCCAGGGCGGACGTGGGCCCCAGTCAGACTCGCGCCTTGTGCTGGAAAGGAGCTTTTCCTCCAGCCTTGAGAATAGTCCTATGACCATCCCCTCCCCCACCTCCGCCCCGCACGGCTTCTATTCCACAGGTTCGCTGTGAGCTCTGGGGTACCCTGGCGAGACGGGCACTGTGGTACAGCATAGCCTCTTGAGCATCACTGACAGTGGTAGGTGGTCACAGGTCCTCACAAAGGACCATGTGGCTACTTTGGCACCAGAGAAGAAAGGATGACAGTGTCAGTCAATGAGAGTAGCCACAGCTTCCAGCTCCCGGTGTAGATGACCCCTGACCCACCTCCCACCTGATGCCTAGAGAGCGCTTAGGTGTGGAAAGGGGTTTAATGTCTGATCATGGGTCCCCATGGCTTGTAAACTTTTTATAGTGGTGATATATAAGCAGATTGATGATATGGATCCAATAAAGGGTCCTCGAGGAAGGTGGTCATATTTAGGGAATGTTGCAAGTGAGGTGAGGGCCCTGCGTCCCACAAGTCATTCAGGAAACTGTCCAGAGAGAGGATACTCCCGGAAAGGATGGCAAGGGGCCTGTGGGGTCCTTTCTGAGCCCATGCAGGCTCCCCTCACACCTGGGCACAGGGTTGGGGCCACAGAAGACTAGCGGTAAGGCCACAGAAGAGGGCTGCCTCATGCCACTGCACGGAGAGGGAGAGTCCTGGGGATCAGATGCCAGCACCGCAGCTGTGCTCCCAAAGCCAAGAGATGTAGAGAAAAGAGCAGGGGGGCCCAGGGGGCCACTCCGGAGGCACTCAGAGCTGACAGGAGCTCAGCCACCAGAAACGGGATCACCCGTGAGAGTCAGGTCTCCACCCTCGAGAGCACAGGGGACTATCGGGTTCCTGGGGGGCTGCTTCTCACTGTTCCCCGCCCTCCAGATACTTGAGTTCTGAGCTGTGGTTTCCTGGGCGAGGAGGAGGGGTCCTCATGTGGGAAGCGGGCAGTGGGTGGCATCGAGCCGCAGACCCTTTCCCCTGGGAATGAGCACGCCTGCTGCCTCCAGCTGATGTTCAGAGAAGCACCGGGTCTGTCCACTCAGGAAATGTTTATTGATTGGCTCCTGAGCAGCGACAAGTGAGGCAAGGTTCAAAGATGGGTCCAGCTGGTCTCTCCGTCAGGTCGAGGATCGCAGGCCGTTCCACTGTTGAGGAAACACGCGATCCTCTAGTGCCGTGTGTCCCGAGGGACAGTGCTTCCATCTCAAGCTTAACGTGCGTGCAGATAAATTATCCGGGATCTTGCTAGCATCTTGATTCTTACTGATGGATGGGAGCGTATGTCAGAATTTCCTTCTTGTCTGAATAATATTCCACTGTACGTATAGAGCATATTTTGTTTACCCATTCATCAATCAATGGACACTTGGGTTGCTCTCACCTTCTGGCTATTGTATTGAATAAAAATGCAGTGGGCATTTTTCATGGCCCTCAGCTTACCCCTAGGAGAAGGCAGTGACTTCTGTGAAAGGAGTGAGCAGCCTCACAGTGGCCACAATGATAGAGAGATCAAGGGGTCTCCCTCTGCCTACCACTCCCTCCATTCCTCTCTCTGCTCTCCCCAAGCGACTCCCCACCGGTCTCCATCAATTCAACTCAAGTACCTCTGCCTCTACTCATTCTTTTCCTTCTTCCACTTCTCTTACTTGCGTAGGGCCTGAAATCTGATCATGACCTCCTCAAGACTGGCTTGGATCCCTGGGCACTTTAAAAAGCCACAGTTCCCTGGGTTACCAGAGGACTCAGTATCACAAAGATCTGTGACTAAGGGTATGTCTCTGAAGGCCACAGGCCAAGAGAGGACAGAGGGGCCTGGTAGGTGTGTCTGGAACCCAATAACTTTGCCCTGGGTCCCGCCTGTCTTGGCAGAGGCCGGCCCACCCCCCCCACCCCATCCCCACCACCAACTGAAGCCTAGGTTTCCCTCCTCCCTTTGCTAAATACCACTTCCTCTTTCTGTAATAAGAGGGCTCCCCAGGCTAGATCTATTGCCCCATCGACCAATGTGTCAGCACTTACCAGAGATGGTTGCCTGAGTGGAGTGAACAAGACATGAAATGTGAGGCGGAGACCCCTCCGTTCAGTGACTTCCTGGGAACCCTATGTCTGGGACTAGCTGTGTGTCTGGAGTGTAGCGAGGGAGGGATCAGGCAGGGATCAGGTTATGCAGGACTGAGGCTGAGGGAGGATTTTGGAATTGATTATGTGCAGGGAAATCCTTGGAGTGCCCTGACTGAGGAGTCTACCATCAGTGGCTGTGCAGAGAATGGGGGCGGGGCGGCGGTGTCAGTGTGGAGGCTGCTGGAGTCTCCAGGTGAGCAACCTCCGGCTCTTCCATCCAGATGGGCCTACCTCTTCAAGGTTCCCCTTCTCAGCTGCTTAAGCCTGGAACTTGGCAATCATGCTTGACACCTTCCTCGTGTTAAGTATTCCCCGTCACATCCCCTCCCGCGCGGCCTCAGCTACGTCCAGGCCCCACTGGAGGACACTCTCCCAGCTCCTGTCCTTTGCAGATCCTGTCACAATCTCAACTCGTTTCTGTGCAGTTATTTACCACTCGTTTGTGGCAGCCAGTCTTCAGTGTACCTCAGTCATCAGGGGGCCGCCTGAGCCCCACTTCAGGCGTTGCCAGAGAAATCTGCGTTTTACGTGGCTTGGAGCTCTGTGACGTTGACGGTCCGAATCCGCAACCAAATTCACCTCCAGGAGGGCAAGAGAATTGGAATGAATGCATAAGCCCAGTTTTGCTGGTGGGCCTTGGCTCCAGAGTTTTGGTGTAAGCGAGCCAAGCCCGAAATTCTCCTTTTTCACACTTTTTAGCTATCTGGCCTGACTTGGTTGGAAGAGACTGACTTCCAGCAGTCTGGACCAGAGGCCGGGGACAAAGACCCCGAAGATGTTAGCTGCTTCTGCCGCGGAGCCGCTTTTTCACGCTGTTCGCGGAGGGTGCGAATATCTGCACCCGGTTTCTGGGACGCACATACGGAGGCCCAGTTGCGGGCTATTGCCCGGGCGGCCCCGCGCGAACGGCCGTCGCCCTTGACAACGCGACACAAGGTCGTGGGGGTCCCGCCCCCAGGCCCGACTGTCCCCGCGCGGGCCGGCCGCGCCCGAGCCACAGAGGGTCCCGCCCACCCGCCGGCGCAGACGGCGGACGGGCACCCGGGCGCGCGCAGTGACGTCACCGCGCCGCGCCCGGAGAAAGCCCCGCCCCGCCCCCGCCCCCGGCGCGCGTGGCTGTCCGGGACGCCGGAGGAACGACATGGCTCGGGAGCTGCGGACGCTGCTGCTGTGGGGCCGCCGCCTCCGGGCGCCCGCGCTGGCGGCTGCCTGCGGAGGTGAGGGCGACCGGACAAGGGCGGGTGGGAGGTGAGCGGGGGCGGGGACCCGCGGAGCCTCCGGGTCCCCACAGCCCCTATTCTCTGTGGGACGCGCGGTGGCGGCTCTCCCTCATGCGGCGCGGGAGGTTCTGTGAGGCTTATGCTCCCAGCGCGCGGCGAACGCTGAGCGCTCGGTGCGTCCTGGGGGCACCTGACTCGGCCCGAGCTGCGGGTTTCTCCGGAGGTGACGGGGTTGAGCCCGTGCCCGCGTGACTGCCTACAGTAGAGGCTGGTCAGGCCGGGTTGAGGCGGAGAGGCCGCCGGCAGGTTCGGGGAGTTGAAACCAAAGGGCGCGTGTGCGCTGGCAGCGGGCTTCACTCGGGGGTTACCTCAGACCCTTGGCTGCGCTCGGTTCCTCCCCTCCCCCAAGTGGAATGGCCCCTTGTCCCATCGACACACCTGAGGGCCCGCTCGGCCCGGCGCGCGGCGGCGAACCAGAAAACCGGCCCCGGGCCCTCGCGCAGCCCCGGACTCTGGGGTTGTTGACCTCCGTAACCCAGGGCTTGAAATTGGGAGGTGCTCAAATCAATGTTGGAAAAAAACCCATGACCGCAGTCCCTTCTCTCACTCCCCACTCGGAAGTCACGGCGGGTGAACGTCTTGGCATTCCTTCCTGGTTCTGCACACAAACAGTTACACACGTATAAATACACACATCTAACGATTTTTACGTAAAAAGGCCTAAACCGTTTATGCTTTGTGCTACAGATTTTTTTTTTTTAAGCTCCAGGATGGCTTACACATGTTTTCTGTTTGTATGTATCAGTTTACGACTTTACAAGGCCGCGTAGTATTCTGTGTTACGGACTACGTATCATCGTTTACTTAACGTTGTGCTGTTGGCGGACGTTATAAAGATGATTTCGAGGGTTTGGTTTGATTGGCGGGTTTTGGGTTGTTTTGGTGGTATTTTTTTTTTTTTTTTGCTCTGGTCATTACGGTGCTATTTAGAATGGGCGAGTATTTAATCTTTGTGACCATGCATGGCATTTATTTAGAATTACAGAATTAGAATTTTAGAATTGATGGTTCACAGCGTGTGCATATTTAAAATGTTAACTGATGTTGCCAAATTACTGTCCAAAAAGGCTTAAGCAATTTATATTTCCATTAGCTGGGAACGAAACCACCTATAGCAAAGCATCTTCTCCAGCACTGGGTATTAGCTCTTTTCCAAACTTGTATTATATCTTGTTTAACTTATATTTGCATGGGTGTTTTCGTCTGTTTTACAGCTTTTTCTGTTACCTGAGTTTAAAATGTTGCAGTCTCTTTTTTTAAACAATGATTTTTGAAAATATCATACATTAACAGATAAGACAGCTGTAGTTTTTATTACTGTTACTTGTATCCAACACCTTCCTTCTTTTGGTGTTTATTTCCTGTTTTACCAGAGTATACCCTTGTGTTAGTTTTGCAGAAAAAGACAATGGGTTGTATATTCTTAAAGCCCCACCGTGTCTAAAATTATTTTTATTTTTCCCTCATACTTGTAGTTTGGATGGGTATTGCATTCCAGGTCAAAATAATTTCCTTCAAAGACTGATAGTTCTCTATTGTCTTCTAGCATCTTCATTAAAGGGGAGCAGTCTTGTCAGTTTGATTCTTGTGTTTTTTGGTAGCTGACTTGTCTCTCCACCCTGCTGCCCTTGGGAGAGAAAGAAAGAGATTTTCTTTTCTTTTTACTCCTCATGTTCTAAGATGTTCTGATCATGTGTGTTTATAATTCATTCTTTGTACCATTCTTTTTCTAAAATTTATTATGTATTTACTTCGGTAGCACTGGGTCTTTATTGCGGGGGGCGGGCTTTCTCGAGTTGCGGTGAGCGAGGACTTCTCACTGTGGTGGCTTCTCTTGTGGAGGTTTTAAGTGTGCAGTTTCAGTAATTGTGGTGCAGGGGTTTAGTTGCTCCGTGGCATGTGGGATCTTCCTGGACAGGAATCGAACCTGTGTCCCGTGCATTGGCAGGTGGATTCTTAACCACTGGACCACCAGGAAATCCTGTATCATTCTTACTCTTTTGGTTGGCATTGCCAAAACAAGACTGTGAGGCAGCCACAGTAAGAACGGTTGGTGCTTAAGTTAACTTTTCTATTCTCTACCATCTAGAGCCTTGCCTGGCATTGGCATTTTTCTTCACAAGAGTTCAGGTAGACTTCTGGAGTTCCAGGCTGTTTTCAGAATGTGGGGAGTCACTTGCCAAATTTCCCTCTCTCAGTAAAGCAGCTGTGTGTGTGGCTAATTTAACATGACGATAAAGGTTTTGATGGTTAACTGCTTAAACTCTGAATGGCAGTACCATCTGTATAGGGTGCTGGGGCTTAGAGCCAGCACCAGAGAAGCCTGTAGACAGAGGAGGGATCTGTGGCCTGCTGTCCAGAGGCGCCAGGCGGTCTTTAGTCCATGGGGCACTTGGTTAGGATGAGGGGCCTGAGTGGTCTGCACTGTCCTGCAGAAGAGCAGACCAACCCAAATGTAATAGACGAGCAAAGACCTAATTAGTTTCTGGCGGAGGAATTGATCAGAACTAAGAAGGAGGATCCCCAAGCTTCTTGCTCCTCCTGGGCATACGGCTTCAGGCTGCAGGAGGTGGGAAGTCGGGGTGGTGAGTAACCACTGAAGGGAAAATGAACAGTTCTCGCTCCCCAGTGTCAAAATACCAGGTTATAACGGGACAGAGGAGGGACTGTTTCAGAGACTGTTGGTGCTCCTCTCAAACCGGGATACCAGCTCAGGATCTGTGAAAATGTGTCCACTTCACTCTGAGGTGAGATGCTCAAGTTCAAAGCCAGAGGATTTTCCTCTCCTGCATTCTTGGTACCTTCAGTGCAGCAGCTAGATATTTTTTCTTTCTTTTTGAAAAATTTAATTATTTATTTTGACTGCACTGGGTCTTCACTGTGGCACGTGGACTTAGTTGCAGCATGTGACATTCCCCAACCTGGGGAAGTCCCCAGCTCCCTGCGTTGGAGTGCGAAGTCTTAGCCACTGGGCCACCAGGGAAGTCCCCTAGAATTTTTCTCAAACACACTCTAATCACTCTTGGTACAGAACACTAGCGTTTTGCTAGGAAGCTGCTGGTTGCTTAGTCCACGCAGAGATTTACCTGTAGTTCTGTAGCACTTAGTAAAGGTAGATTTCCAGATGTTTCTGCTATCACTGGTTATATCTGCTAAAGCCACTAGAAATTAAAAGTGATGAAAGTTGTAGCTTGGAGAGCCAGTATCTACTTGGGCACATTATTTCCACCTGATTTTTGTTGCTCAGAGATCAGGTAAATTGAATTTAGGAGTACCTGAGTCGTGGGTGTAACTAATTTTGAAAGAATGGCTGTTATTTAACAGCTGTATAATCAAGAAACATGATTAGGATATTAAGAATTAATTTTGAGATAGCCAAAATGAATACCATATTTGAAAGGAACAAGCTGTGGTAAAGAAGGTGGCGCAGTGGTAAAGAATTCACCTTCCAATGCAGGAGAAGCAGACCTGGGTTCGATCCCTGGGTCAGGAAGATCCCCTGGAGTAGAAAATGGCAACCCACTCCAGTATTCTTGTCGTGGAGAATCCCATGGACAAGAGGAACCTGGCGAGCAGGCTACAGTCCAGGGGGTCAAAAAGAGTTGTGCGTGACTACATGCATGCGCGCACGCACACATACAGCAACACTGTTGAGGACAGAATAGTTGGTGCGGGTCTTCCTAAAGAGCCAGGGTAGGGAGGTGGCGGGCATGTGCTGGGAAGGTGGAGTGAGCAAAGCATGTCCTGTGCTCCTTCTGAAGTTTGCACACACCGACATCCCAGCATTTTCAGAGTGGCGTCCTGGGGGGATTTTCCATGAAACTTACTTGTAGAGTAGTAAAACATTTCATTTCAACCTTTGTGATGAGAAGTTTTTCTAAAAGACTTAATCACAGCATAACAGAATCTTTCTTTGATATTTTCAGGGTCATTGTGAATGTTAATTTAGTGTCTTCTGTTGTAACAACAGACCCCTGCAGGACCGCTGGGCTGTGACAACTCCTCTGTCTGTAAAACGTCCCACCCTGAAACTGCGTCCTGAGTGTTTCTGTTTTTAGCCTCTGTTACTCTTTTGAACTTGCCAGGCCTCTGGAGCTGTGTTCCCTGCTACTCTCCGTTTTCAGGTGAGGGTTGGAAAGCTACATCAAAAATTTGTTAGCGAATTTTTTTTTTTTTAAAGGAGAGGAGAATTCTAGGTGGGAACAGGATATTCTTGTTTAACTGAAGCTCAGTATGTGGATTTTATGTGTTGTATTTTGGCTGTTCAGAAATGCCCTTCCCTTTTGGTTTTGTTATGTTTCTTTGGATTCAGGAGTTGATGTTTCTTGATAGTGTTAGTATTGCTTAGTAGTGAATGATTAGAACAGGTCATCGGAGAAGGCAATGGCACCCCACTCCAGTACTCTTGCCTGGAAAATCCCATGGACGGAGGAGCCTGGTGGGCTGCAGTCCATGGGGTCGCTAGAGTTGGACACGACTGAGCGACTTCACTTACACTTTTCACCTTCATGCATTGGAGAAGGAAATGGCAACCCACTCTGGTGTTCTTGCCTGGAGAATCCCAGGGACGGGGAAGCCTGGTGGGCTGCTGTCTATGGGGTTGCACAGAGTCGGACACGACTGAGGTGACTTAGCAGCAGCAGCAGAACAGTTCATGAAACAGTAAGAAATAGTGAAAATATTCAGGAGTGCTAGAGATAAGAACTAGAAAATTTTAAAGGAAAGAAATCTTTATTTGATATATACATAGAAAGTGAAGAGCTTTCTGTCTAGAATATTGATACACTTTAAACAGGACTTACCTCAAGTGGTTACAGAACTTAAGAAACAAAATTTAGTTGTGAATAGCTAACCTGAGATATCTGGTGAAATTTGAGAGATAATGGAACCATCCAAACCAACTTACTGAAAAGCAGAGAATTTCATGGTTACGAACATAAAGCATAAAACTGTGGTAAAATAGTTGTGGTGTTATGGAAAAAAAGCCTGAGGCTGCATTCCAAAGAACTTCGTTTTTTCCAGTATTGTATTTTCCCTTTTTGGGAGAGGGTTAATTCTCCTTCTCTTTGATGTGGAAGTACCTTTAGTTTGCAGAATTTTAAACTTTACAAGTAAATTTATTAATTTTTCTTTTTATAGAATCTGAAGCTTTAACTTAGAAATATTAGGTTGATATTAGATGAGTGAATTTCAAATGTTTTTGTCACGTTTTCCCAGTAAGAAATGCATTCATATCATGACCTGTACAAATACATGTACATACTTAGCTGAAAGAGTTTTGTAAATACTTAACCGTATTATCTTTGTGTTCTTTTTAAAAATTTTTTATTATAGTTTTATTTATTTATTTATTGGTCGTGGTGGGTCTTCACTGCTCTCTGGGCTTTTTTCTAGTTGCAGCGAGCGGGGGCTCCTCTCTGGTTGGGGTGCACAGATTGCTCACGGCGGTAGCTTCTCTTGTTGCGGAGCACAGGCTCTAGGGCCAGCGGGCTTCAGTAGGTGTGGCTCACGGGTTTACGTGCTCTGAGGCAGGGGGATCTTCCCATATCAGGGATCGAACCTGTGTCTCATTCGTTGGCAGGCAGATTCTTTACCACTGAGCCACCGGGGAAGCCCTATGCATTCTTTTACTTTCTGTTTCATTAAACAAACAAAAATTCTGACCTAGCTCACTGAATTGGCTTCATAACCAGCAGTCTTGACCTGCATTCTGAGAAACAGTGTCCTGTGGCTGTACCGTCCGAGGAAACGGTGCGTGTTTATCCAGGGCCTGTGACCTCAGACTGTCACGGCCACTGCAGCATGTGCCCTGCAGTGTGGCAGCATCAGTTCTGCACACACCCCCACAGTGCCTGCAGTGGGCCTGGGACTGCCCGGGTGCTGTGGGCACCCAGGAGACGAGATGGGCAGGAGTCTTGGCCTCTGCAGTGCTGCCCTGGAGTGCGGTCAGCGCGGACGGGAACGCGCTATGGGGATGTCACACGATAAGCCCCGTGAAGAGAGCAGAGTGGGAAGGGGATCCCAGTAGGAGGGGCAGTCGCGGGGGGCCTCACGAGCAGGGTGGCATGTAAGCAAAGCCTGGGAGGAGGTGAAGGTGTCTGGGAAAGGACGTTCCAAGCAGAGGGAGCAATCGAGGCCAGGGCCCTGAGACAGGACTGGGCTGGCGAAGCGGGGAGACAGCCCGGGGGACAGCCGGGCGGCCAGGGCCGCACTAGGGGCACTCTTGAGCAAGGGGGTTAGCGTCTCGCCATTTTCCTCAACTGCACAGGGAAGATGCAGGCAGTTGGTAAGAGGAGGTATGGAGTTAGAGTTCAAGCTAACGTCATAGCAGTGTCCTGAGAAACCTGCTTTCTGTTTTTATTAGTGAGAAGGTAGTGATGTTTTCCATCACAGCCTGGAACAATGAAAAATCTTCCGTCTGGACTCTCAGCTCACTGCGCAGTGGCTTGAAAAAAAGTCTGTGTGGCAAAGGTTTGTCCACACCCCGCTTCCCTCAGGAAAGAAGAGGGGCTGCCCTGGGCAGGACCCTGTGCACTCAGCCCCTCCCACTGTGCGCTTGCTGGGTCTTGATGCCCAGAGCCCTGGGGCCACCATGTGGCGCCCTTTCCTTCACTTCAGTCAGTTCAGTTCAGTCGCTCAGTTGTGTCCGACTCTGCGACCCCATGGACTGCAGCACACCAGGCCTCCCTGTCCATCAGCAACTCCCAGAGTTTCCTCAAACTCATGTCCGTTGAGTCGGTGATGCCATCCAACCGTCTCATCCTCTGTCGTCCCCTTCTCCTCCCACCTTCAATCTTTCCCAGCATCAGGGTCTTTTCCAATGAGCCAGTTCTTCACATCAGGTGACCAAAATACTGGAGTTTCAGCTTCAGCATCAGTCCTTCCAATGAATATTCAGGACTGATTTTCTTTATGATTGACTGGTTGGATCTCCTTGCAGTTCAAGGGACTCTCAAGAGTCTTCTCCAACACCACAGTTCAAAAGCATCAATTCTTTGGTGCTCAGCTTTCTTCATAGTCCAACTCTCACATCCCTGCATGACCACTGGAAAAACCATAGCTTTGACTAGACAGGCCTTTGTTGGCTAAGTAATGTCTCTGCTTTTTAATATGCTGTCTAGGTTGGTCATAACTTTTCTTCCAAGGAGCAGCCTCTTTTAATTTCAAGCCTGCAGTCACCATCTGCAGTGATTTCGGAGCCCCCCAAAATAAAGTCTTTCACTGTTTCCATTTCTTCCCCATCTATTTGCCATGAAGTGATGAGACCGGATGCCATGATCTTAGTTTTCTGAATGTTGAGGTTTAACCCAACTTTTTCACTCTCCTCTTTCACTTTCATCAAGAGGCTCTTTAGTTCTTCTTTGTTTTCTGCCATAAGGGTGGTGTCATCTGCATATCTGAGGTTATTGATATTTCTCCCGGCAATCTTGATTCCAGCTTGTGCTTCTTCCAGCCCTGCGTTTCTCATAATTACTCTGCATAGAAGTTAAATAAGCAGGGTGACAATATACATTGTTGATGTACTCCTTTCCTGATTTGGAACCAGTGTGTGGTTCCATGTCCAGTTCTAACTGTTGCTTCCTGACCTGCATACAGATTTCTCAGGAGACAGGTCAGGTGGTCTGGTATTTCCGTCTCTTTAAGAATTTTCCACAGTTTGTTGTGATGTAGTCAAAGGCTTTGGCATAGTCAATAAAGCAGAAATAGATGTTTTTCTGGAATTGTTTTGCATTTTCGATGATCCAACAGGTTTTGGCAATTTGATATCTGGTTTCTCTGCCTTTTCTGAATCCAGGTTGGAGATCTGGAAGTTCAAGGTTCTCATACTGTTGAAGCCTGGCTTGGAGAATTTAGAGCATTACTTTGCTAGTGTGTGAGATGAGTGCAATTGTGCAGTAGTTTGAGCATCTTTGGCATTGCCTTTCTTTGGGATTGGAATGAAAACTGACATTTTCCAGTCCTGTGGTCACTGCTGAGTTTTCCAATTTGCTGGCATATTGAGTGCAGCACTTGCACAGCGTCATCTTTTAGGATTTGAAATAGCTCAACTGGAATTCCATCACCTCCACTAGCTTTGTTCGTAGTGATGCTTCCTAAGGCCCACTTGACTTCGCATTCCAGGATGTCTGGCTCTAGGTGAGTGATCACACCATCGTGATTATCTGGGTCATGAAGATCTTTTTTGTACAGTTCTTCTGTGTATTCTTGTCACCTGTCCTTAATATCTTCTGCTTCTGTTAAGTCTGTACCCTTTCTGTCCCTTATTGAGCCCATCTTTGCATGAAATATTCCCTTGGTATCTCATTTTCTTGAAGAGAATCTCTAGTCTTTCCCATTCTGTTGTTTTCCTCTATTTCTTTGCATTGATCACTGAGGAAGGCTTTCTTATCTCTCCTTGCTATTCTTTGGAACTCTGCATTCAGATGGGTGTATCTTTCCTTTGCTCCTTTGCCTTTCACTTCTCTTCTTTTCACAGCTATTTGTAAGGCCTCCTCAGACATCCATTTTGCCTTTTTGCATTTCTTTTTCTTCACTTAACCCTCTCCTGATGGACCTTTAGGTTGTTTGCTAGCTTCATTCCTTTTTTTTTTTTAAGTCACTGCCAACAGTTTTTTACCCTTCACCAGTGCCAGCACAGCAGTACTTTATAAATGTTTGTCAGTCTGATAGTGAAAATGTTACTGGTTTTACTTATTTAAAAAAAAAGTGTTTCGTTTTGGCCGTGCTGCATCTTCATTGCTGTGTTCAGGCTTTTCTTGAGCTGTGGAGCGCGGGTTCCTCTTGAGGTGTGTGCAGGCGTCTCAGTGCGCTGGCTTCTCTTGTGGATTGCGGGCTTCCGGAGTTGCAGCGTGCCACCTTAGTTGCCCCATGGCGTGTCCCTCCCGGGACCACACCCGCGTCCCTTGCATTGGCAGGTGGATTCGTAACCACTGGACCACCAGGGAAGTCTTCTATCTTGTTTGAAGAGGCAGTTTTTTAGTTACGAGTGTGGTAATGCATCCTTCTCTATGATTCAGAGCTGTTGATGTTTCTCTCTTCTGTGAATTGCCATTCTTCTCTTGCACTTGGCCTTCTCCTTGTAGATCTGTCAGTGCTCTTGTTTTATTAAGAAAACTAGCCCTCTGCCATGTGTTTCAGACTTTTTTGTCTCTAGTGTGTTTGCCCACTGACTTAAATTTTTTTAAAGTGTGGTTATTGCTAATTGATTTTGTTTATTCATTAAAATTTTGTATTTTTTTCTGTTGATATGATTGACATATAATCATATAATTGCTATATTAGTTTTAGTTGTACAACATAATGATTTGATATTTGTATGTACAAAATAATTGCCATAATTAGTTAACATCCATCACCTCACACAGTCAAAAATTTTTTTTACCACCTTTTAAGGTCTACTCTGTTGACCTTAATTTTCACGTTGTCCATAAATGTGTGGGCTCTGTGTCTTGTTCTTGGGCTGTGTGTCTTATTTAGACAAATTTCCTTACTCTCAAGTCATTAAGGAACAATCTCAAGTGATCAGCATCATTAGTCGTTCGGTAGGGAAATGCAGGTCCCTGTGCATGAGGTGGCACGTCACACTCACCGTGTGGCTGTGATAAAGGCACGGCAGGAACAAGCGCTGACACCGATGTGCAGGAATGGGAAACTTCACCCACTGCTGGCAGGAGTGTAAAATGGTGCAGCGCTTGGAAAACCAACCATCTTGCCGTCCCTCAAATGATTAAACATAGGATTATCCTTTGACTAGCAATGCCACTTCTGGGTGTACACCCAAGAGAATTTAAAAAGTGAAACTTGTACACCAGCACTTATAGCAACATTGTTTATAATAGCCAAAAAGCAGAAATGGCACAATTGCTCATCAGCTGATGAGGTAAACATCATGTAGCCTATCCATATAATTGATACTATTCAGCCATAAAAATGAGTGATGTGTGCTATGCCCTACGGCGTGGTTGAACCTTGAAGATAATCACATTCAGTGACAGAAGCCACAGACAAAAGACCATGTATGGTATGATTCCATTTATGTGAACTGTCCACAGGAGGCAAATCCACAGAGGTGGAAAGTGGTTGCCAGGAGCTGGGGGCATGGAGGACGGGGAGTGACTGCCGATAGGCTTGGAGTTTCTTTCTGGGGTGATAATTATAGTGATGATGGTTTTTTAAGTATACTAAAAGTCATTGAATTGTGCACTTTAGGTGGGTGAGTAATATCTCAATAAAGTTATTTTGCTTGCATGCATGCTTAGTCGCGTCTGACTCTTTGTGACCATATGGACTATAGCCTGCCAGGCTCCTCTGTCCATGGAAGTTTCCAGGCAAGAATACTGGAGGGGTTGCCATTTCCTTCTCCAGGGGATCTTCCTGACCCAGGGATTGACCCTGGATCTCCTGCATTGCCAGGCAGATTCTTTACCGCTGAGCCTCCCGGGAAGCCCAAAGCTATTTCAAATATTTCTTCTAATTACTTCTAGTACTTTTAGCTTTTATTTTCACTTTTATAGTTCATCTAGAATTTGTTCTGATACAATAAGTGAGGGGAGAAATTAATACTGTAGCTTTAATGTGTTTTAATATTTTATAATATTTCCTCATGTTTTTCAAAAATGTCTTGGCTGTATGAGCACTTTTATTTTTCCATATGAATTTTAGAATTTGCTTAAATAGTGAAAAAAATCCTGTTTGACTTTTCACTGGGATCATGTTTTTAAAAATAGACCAACCTAGATAGCATATTCAGAAGCAGAGACATTACTTGCCAACAAAGGTTCGTCTAGTCAAGGCTATGGTTTTTCCTGTGGTCATGTATGGATGTGAGAGTTGGACTGTGAAGAAGGCTGAGCGCCGAAGAATTGATGCTTTTGAACCGTGGTATTGGAGAAGACTCTTGAGAGTCCCTTGGACTGCAAGGAGATCCAAGCAGTCCAATCTGAATGAGATCAGCCCTGGGATTTCTTTGGAAGGAATGATGCTAAAGCTGAAACTCCAGTACTTTGGCCACCTCATGAGAAGAGTTGACTCATTGGAAAAGACTCTGATGCTGGGAGGGATTGGGGGCAGGAGGAGAAGGGGACGACAGAGAATGAGATGGCTGGATAGCATCACTGACTTGATGGACGTGAGTCTGAGTGAACTCCGGGAGTTGGTGATGGACAGGGAGGCCTGGCGTGCTGCGATTCATGGGGTCGCAAAGAGTCGGACACGACTGAGCGAGTGAGCTGAACTGAACTGAATTTAGAGAATCGGCAAAAAAAGTAAGTATTTAAATAGTTAACTTTTACTATTCAAGGACATTTCCCCAAACTTTTTATATCCCTTTATAAATGTGTTTTATGTCTCTAGTAACTTCTTTTTAATGTTTTTTGTGATTGGGTACTTTTTATAAAGAATGTTGTGAATAGGTTATTTTTGTAAATAGGTTATTGATACACATAGCACAATTCAAAAGATACAGAGGAGTGTGCAGTGAAAAGCATATCTCTTCAGCTTCTACCCTCAGCCACCAGTTCCTCTCCTGAGAGCAGCCCCCTCAGCCCGTTTCTGGGGTGTCCTCACGGAGACACGCTTGGCTTATGAGAAGAAATACACACACATAGTGTGTTTAATCACCATGGTAACAAATGTAGCCCACATTCTGGACCAGGTGTTCTCTTAGTACATCGACCCAGGCTGCCTCACTGTTCTGTGTTTCCGAGTATCCGTTATATGTATATTATAATGTATTTGCTAATCCTTTACTGCTGACACTCTGCCTGGTCATTGGCCCCTGACTCCTGGGGGGACCCCTACCCTGGAGTCTCATCTGGTATGTCTTTTAGGGACCTTCTCATGACCCCGACATTGACACTTGGGAAGGGGCTAGCCCTTTTGTGATAGCCATATTTTTTTAGTTTACTGTTTTGAGTAATTAAATATTTGATTGGAAAAATACTGCTTGAGAAATCTTGCTCTCAGTTTTGTCCCCCTCTCCTTCGTTTCCCTCTTGATAGGTCATCACAATTATTCATTGTTTGTGTATCCTTCGTCTATCCTGCCAGTGTTAGATGCGTAGAGTAGGCTTCCCAGGCAGCACTAGTGGTAAAGGAGCCCCTGCCAGCCAGTTCAGGAGACGTAAGAGATGCAGTTGGATCCCTGGGTCAGGAAGATTGCTTGGAAAGGCGTGGCAACCCACTCCTGTGTTCTTGCCTGGAGAATCCTATGGACAGGGGAGCCTGGTGGGCTACAGTCCATAGGGTTGCAAAGAGTCAGGCACGACTAACGCGGCTTAGCACACACAGCACATGTGCAGGTATACATTTTTCTTCTGCTGGGTTATGCACTTCTCCATGTTCTGCTATCACTTAATAGATGCTGGAGAGCATTCTGTATCAGTACATAGTTTCCTCAGTCTTTTTTTTTTTTTTTAATAGCCACATTATAGTAGTGTGCCCGTGTCAGGAGGCACCATCGTGTATGAGCCCTCCGTTGGTGGACATTTAGGTGGTTCCCAGGAATTTGCTATAGTATATGGCCTTTCATCTCTCTTTATATTCAGGTTTGGCTGTATCCACAGAATAAAGTCCCAAAATGGACTCGCCAGATTAGAAGGTTTGTAATCTTGACCGATGTGGCCAGATCACCTTCCACTGTCCTCAAGCTGCTGAGTACTGTCCCCACAGGGTCACCAGAAGTACAGTCTGAAAAAGTAGTAGCTCTGCGGACTTCCTGTCATCTGAGCTGGTGAAGCTTAACCATGGTTTGAAGTAGAGCAAAATGCCAAAGCGGGGGCCTTCACTCAGGAAGTATTGATTGGGTTGTTCGGGGCCTGCCAGATTCCCTTTCCTGCAGCTCCTCCACTTCCCACCTGCAGGCCGAGCTACACCGAAGGCTTATCCTGCCCTCCCAGGCTTCAGGCAGAGCTGGCCCCTGGCCACGTTACATCCCACAGGCTGAGCCGTGGGGAGCTGCTCTGCTTAGGCTGGTTTCCAGAGGCTCGTGTGCATCTCTGTTTGCAAGTCCAGAGTGACCCAGCAGGGTGGCAGCTGGTGGTTAGCTCCCCACCCCAAAGTCTGTCTGCTTCCCTCCCTCTCCTCTTTCCTCCTTCCCACATCCTTCCCACCTCCCTCCCGTCCTTCCTTCTTTTGGTGAAATGCATGCCATCTAAAAAGGAATGCATGTAATACATCTGTGCCATTTCTAAAAGCGGCATAAAGGAATCCCCATTGCCCACCTCAGGAACAGACGCCACCTTCCCTCAAGGGCACTGTGCGCCCTCCCTGGTATGTCCCCTTCTCTCTCACCCAGAGGTGACCGCTGACTTGAATATTCTGGATCTTATCCCCTTGCTTTTCATTTCTGCATATGTGTGTATATGTAGCTGCACATACATACACACAGTTTGTTGAAATCACACTGGGTGTATTCTGCTGTGACTGTCTTGGGTCCACGTCATTTTCGTAGCTTTATCGGGTAATGTGCGTCGCCTGCTTACTCGGTTGTGTTACTGTGCCTTCATTTCTTTAGGTGTGATTCCTGCCAGAAGCATGTGTACTGTCTGATCGTTTGGTGTGCTCCAGGTGTTGTCTGTAAGATCCGCCCGTGGCACGTTCTAGAAGATTCCCTCACGTGAACGTGCTGCCTCTGGTTCCTCCGTGCTTGGCACAGGCATGGGGCTACTGCTCGTGCAGGGCTTCTGGAGACGTGTCCTTGTGCGTTTCCATAGGGTGCGTGACTCGTTGGAGCTGCTGCATTTAGGGCCTGTGTTTTCACTCCACACTTGACTTCTTCAGAGTGAATCTGGATTTACATTCCATCAGCTGTGCTGTTTCCTCACCAGAGCGTGGCATTTCCAGATGTTTTAAATGTTTGTCAGTTTGATGGTTATGAAATGATATTTCAGTTGCGATTTTAACTGCCTTTTAATGGATTGCTAATAAAGTTTTTTTTTTATGGTTTATTGGCCATATTTCCTTTTCTGTGAAATGCTGTTTATATTTCATGTTTTTTTGCTCCTATCTTTTTCTTCTTGATTGTAAAGAATCTACCTGTAATGTGAAAGACCCAGGTTCAGTCACTGGGTCGGGAAGATTCCCTGGAGAAGGGAAGGGCAACCCACTCCAGTATTCTTGCCTGGAGGATCCCCATGGACAGAGGAGACTGGCAGGCTGTACAATTCACGGGGTCGCAAGGAGTCAGACATGACTAAGCAACTAACACTTTCACATATGTATTATTTATGGGTGCTAATCTTTTATCAATAATACTCTTTGTCAGTTGTTGCAAATGTATTCTCCTAGTTTGTAGCTCACCATTTCACTCTCGGCTGGATGTTTGTTTTTCAGAGGGAGATGGAGTTTTTTGTTTGTTTTGATGAACAGAAGTTCTTAATTTTAACTTTGTTAAATACCAGTCTTTTCCTTTATGAATTATCTCAGTGTTCTGTGAATGAAGGTGCGTGGGTCAAACTAGACGTACTATTTTTGTAAATAAAGTTAGATCAGAGCATGGATATACCCATTCTTTCATGTGTTATCTGTGACCAGTCTCCTGCTGCAGCAGCAGAGTTGAGCAACGGGACTCAAAACTCCTAAAATATTTACTGTCTGGCCCTTTAAAGATATCTGCTTTTTCTATGAGAGTCGTTCCCTAATTTCTACCAAATGGAAATGGATGAGCAAGTCTGTCAGCACCTTTTTCCCATCAGCATCTTCTTTTTTTAGTATTTCTTTTCATTTCTTTTCCTTGGCTCTGCCAGTTCTTAGTTGTAGCACGTGGGACCTTTGCTTTTCCTTGTGGCGTGCGGGGTCTTTAGTTGCAGCATGTGGGATCTAGTTCCCTGACCAGGGATTGAACCCGGGCCCCCTGTGTTGGGAGTGCAGAGTCTTAGCTACTGGACCACAAGGGAAATCCCAGAAGCCTCTTATTTGCAGCTTTTATATTTCTCTCTCTTGGTAAACTTTCTCATGGACTTCATTTTCCAGATTAGCAAAGAGCTGCAAACTAGCCATCACAGGCTAATTCTGGTTATAAAACAGTTTTGTTTGGTTCGAACATTTTAAAAAAGTAAATGCAAGCGTTTAAAGTCAGATTTGACATGGATATTTGAGTTTCTGATTTCTTTTGAAAAATGAAAGGTTCAGAGAGTCTTGGCCTGCGCGCAGTGTGCCCCTTTCTGCGGGCGGAGGTCACTGCCTCTGCAGATGCCGCCCTTACAGCTGTGCTCTCGGTCGCTCCTTTATCCCAAGCCCGTCACTATCATTTCTTTTGCTGCATTATTGTTTTGTGTAGTAGAGTTAATTATATTGATTGACTGTTTACAGGCCTGCTTCACTTTACAGCGCTCTGCTTGGTTGCATTTCACAGATGATTGCGTTTTCTACAGATTGCGGATCTGAGGCAGCCCTGCGCTGAACGAGTCTGTCAGCGCTGCTTTCCGATAGCATTTGCTTGCTTCATGTCTGTGTCTCCCGGTATTTCAGACCTTTTCGTTATTTTTATATTTGTTACAGTGATCTGTGATTTTTGATGTTTTGCTCTTGTAATCGTTTTAGGGTACCACAAACCACAACCTGTATAAAGTGTGGCAAAATGCTATCAATAGCATCACGTACTACAGAGAACCCTTTGTGAAAGGGAGAGGTTGAGAAATCGCCACAGGCACTCCAGCTTTCAGCACCCACCACCCTCATCAGTCAGCACCCACCGACGGCAGAGCAAGACCTCCACCAGCAAAGAGATTGGGACTTGCTGGAGTCTCAGATGATGGTTAGCATTTTTTAGCAATAAAACATTTTTCAATTAAGGCCTGTACCTTGTGTTTTTAGACGTAATGCTGTTGCACACTTAATAGACCACAGTATAGTGTGAACATAGCTTTTATATGCACTAGGAGACCCCCAAATTTGAGTGACTTTATCCCGGTAGTTGCTTTATTGTAGTTGTCTAGAACTGAACCTGCAGTATCAAACCAGCCTTGCATCTTTGAGATAAACCTGCTTGGTCATGATGTATCATTTTTATGTATTAATGGGTTTTCCTTGCTTATATTTTATTAAGGACCTCCATGTCTGTGTCCATGAGGGGTATTGGTGTATTATTATGGTGTGTGTGTCTATGTGATGTCTTTGTCAGATTTTGATATCCTCAAAAATTGAAGAGAAGCAGTTCCTTGTTCTGTTTTCTGAAACTTTGTGTAAGACTGGTGTTATTTCTTCCTTGTAACTGAGATAATTCAGTAGAAATTCAGGGCTTCTGTAGAATTTGTGACAGTACCCTTCACTCCTGTTGTTTATGATTGGTATTCTCTTCTTTCTTCATCAGTCTAGCTAGGAGCTTATCTTCTGTTGATCTTTGTCCAGAATCAACTTTGGCTTTGTTCATTTTCTCTATCACTTGTCTGTTTTCTACTATATTGATTTCTGCTTTTTGTCGTTTGCTCCTTTCTCCTGTGTTTGGGTTTAATTTTGTACTTCTTCTTTGTTGTTGTGCTTTAAGGTAATACCTCAGGCCGTCCGTTTTAAGCCTCTTTTCTAACATAAGCACTTAAAGCTGTAAGTTCCCTGCTACATGCTTCTCTAGGTGTATCCCACAACTTTTAATATATTGTATTTTCATTATCATTAAGTATTAAATTTTACCTAATTTCCCTTGTAATTTCTTCTTTGACCCATGGATCATTTAGAATGTGTTAATTTCCAGATAATTGAGGTTTCCTAGGTATTTTATTTTATACATATATATGCTGCTGCTGCTGCTAAGTCACTTCAGTCATGTCCGACTCTATGCTACCCCATAGACAGCAGCCCACCAGGCTCCCCCGTCCCTGGGATTCTCCAGGCAAGAACACTGGAGTGGGTTGCCATTTCTTTCTCCAATGCGTGAAGGTGAAAAGTGAAAGTGAAGTCGCTCAGTCGTATCTGACTCTTAGCAACCCCATGGACTGCAGCCCACCAGGCTCCTCCGTCCATGGGATTCTCCAGGCAAGAGTGCTGGAGTGGGGTTCCATCGCCTTCTCCGATATACACACACACACAGACTTTTATTTTTGGCCTTGCTGGGTCTGTGTTGCTGCTCAGGCTTTTCTCTGGTTACGGGGAGCAGGGGCTCTTCTAGTTGTGGTGGGTGGGCTTCTCTTGTTTTGGGCTCTCGAGTGCTCAGGCTTCGGTAGCTGCAGCACGTGGGCTCAGGCGTGGCTGTTCTCTGGCTCTGGAGCACGGGCTCAGCAGTTGTGGGGCACAGCCTTAATTGCTCCGTGGCATTGTGGGATCCTCCCAGATCAGGGATTGAACCCATGTCTCCTGCATTGGCAGGTGGATTCTTTACCCCTGAGCCAGCAGGGAAGCACGATATTTTATTATTATTGATTCTAAATTAATTCTGTTGTATTTAGAGAGCTTACTCTGTATGATTTCGTTCCTTCTAAAATTTATTGAGACTCTGGCCCACTTTATGGTCTTTCTCAGTGAATAGACCATGTGTGCAGGAAAAGAATGTTTTCAAGAACTGTATTTTGCACTTGCTACGTATACAGTACTGGATGAATATCCATCAAGCAAAGTGTTTCATGTTGTACCGCGGATGATCTGTGTCTTGATTGGTTTTTTCGCTCTAGTTCTGTCATTTATTGAGCCAGGTGTCAGAATCTCCAGCTATAATTGTGCATTTGTGTTTTTTCTTTTGATTCTTTTAGTTTTGATTTCATTTATTTGAAGGTGTTATTAGGCAAATATGTTCATGTTTAAGTTTTCCTGATGAACTACATCTCTTTAAAATTTATTTAATTGGAAGATAATTACTTTACAATATTGTGATGCTTTTTGCCATATATCAACAGGAATAAGCCACGGGTATACATGTGTCCCCCCTGTACACCCCCCTGAACACCCCTCCCGGCTCCCTCCCCACCCCATCCCGCTGGGTTGTCCCAGAGCACCGGCTTTGGGTGCCCTGCTTCATGCATCGAGCTTGTGCTGGGCATCTATTTTACATGGTAACATACATGTTTCAGTGCTGTTCTTTCAAATCATCCCGTCCTCGCCTTCTCCCAGAGTCCAAAAGCCTGTTTTTTACATCTGTGTCTCTTTTGCTGCACTGCATGTAGGATCATCATTACCATCTTTCTAAATTCCATATATATTTGTTAATATACAATATTTGTGTTTCTCTTTCTGACTTCACTCTGTATAATAGGCTCCAGTTTCATCCACCTCGTTTTTAGAGAAATATCTGTTCTTTTGCCCACTTTTTGATTGGGTTGTTTGTTTTTCTGGTATTGAGCTGCATGTATCAGTATCAGTTCAGTCGCTCAGTCGTGTCCGACTCTCATGCACCCCCCTTTGCAGCATGCCAGACTTCCCTGTCCATCACCAACTCCCAGAGTTTACTCAAACTCATGTCCGTCGAGTCGATGATGCCATCCCACCATCTCATCCTCTGTCGTCCCCTTCTTCTCCTGCCTTCAATCTTTCCCAGCATCAGGGTCTTTTCCAATGAGTCAGGTCTTCGCATCAGGTGGCCAAAGTATTGGAGTTTCAGCTTCAGCATCAGTCCTTCCAATGAATATTCAGGGTTGATTTCCTTTAGCATGGACTGGTTGGATCTCCTTGCAGTCCAGGGACTCTCAAGAGTCTTCTCCAACACCACAGCTCAGCTGCTTGTGTATTTTGAGGATTAATTCTTTGTCAGTTGTTTCGTTTGCTATTGTTTTCTCCCATTCTGAAGGCTGTCTTTTCACCTTGCTTATAGTTTTCTTCGTTGTGCAAAAGCTTGTAAGTTTAATTAGATCCCATTTGTTTATTTTTGTTTTTATTTCCATTACTGGTGGGTGGGTCATAAAGGATCTTGCTGTGAACTGCAGCTTTTATCATTCTGATACAGTCTTTTTTTTCCCCTGGTAATACTTTCTATTTTGCAGTCTACTGTGTCTGATCTAATGTGGCCATGCCCACCTTTTTTATCCATATTTTTACCTAGCATTTCTTTTTTTTTTTTTTTCATTTATTTCCTTTCCAAAAGGAAAACGAATGCATCGTACAGCATGTGGGATCCCACCCAAGGATGACCCCCACACTCTGTGCAATGGAAGCATGTAGTCTTGGACCACCATGGACCACCAGGGGAGTCCCTGTATTTTCTATTTTAAGTGATTGTTTTGTGGTGGTAGTTTAATCACTAAGTCTTACCCACCTCTGTGACCCAGTGGACTGTAGCCCGCCAGGCTTCTCTGTCCATGAGATTTCCCAGGCAAGAATACTGGAGTGGGTTGCCATTTCCTTCTCCAGGGCATCTTCCCAACCCAGGAATCGAACCTGCATCTCCTGCATTGTAGCCAGTTATTTTGTGAACAGTGTATAATTAGGTCTTGCTCTATCAGTTCTGACAATCTTTGCCTTGTAATTGGAGTGTTTAGTCCATTGACTTAAAATGTATTTATTGCTAATAGTCAGGTTTATCTCTGTTGTTGTTATTTGTCCCTTCTCATTTTCCCCTCTCTTCTACCTTTCCTGTAGTCTTTTGGATCAAGTAAATATTTTTTAGGATTCCATCTTGGTTTACTAATGCTTTTTTAGCTATACCTCTTTGTGTCATTTTTTGGGTCACTCTGGACAGTGTAATGTTTATCCATAGCTTCTCATAGTCTGTTTAGAATTAGTATTGTAATGCACCGTATAGACTGTGAAAACCCTGCAACAGTATAGGTGCATTTCTTCCTTCCACCCCATCCTTTATGTTACATTTGTTATCTGCACTGCATGTACTTATGTTATAAACCCCACAAGACCGTGTTTTTAATTTTTGGTTTAAACTTTGGTAAAATAGTGTTTTAATTTTTGTATATATTATATACTTTTAATTTATTTTCATTTTGGCTTTAAACATTGGTAAAACAATGTTTTAATTTTTGTATGTATTTTAAAGAAACTAGAGGAAAATTCTTTAGTGTTTACCTAGGTTACTATTTCTGACGTTCTGCATTCTTGTTTGAGGATCCAGGTTTCCATCTCGTAGCATTTACATCCAGCCTGAAGGACTGTAGCACTGCTTTAGTTCAGGTCTGCTATTTATGACCAGATGCTGTACCATTGGCCTTCAGCCTCCATTATTTCTGTTGAAAAGTTAGCTGTCATTCAAATTATTGTTTCCCCAAATAATGTCTGGGTTTTTTCTAGTTGCTGCCAAGATTTTCTCTATTTATTTTGTTTTCAACAGTCTGATTACAATGTGCCCAGGTGTCTTTCTTTGATATTATCTTGCTAGTGGTTCATTGAATTTTTGATTCTGTAAATTTGTCTTTGACTAAGTTTGGAGAAATTTTCCAGTTATTATTTCATCAGATATTTTTTCCTGCTCTATTCTCTTTCTCCTCTCCTTCTGGGATTCCAAATGTTAAACTCCTTTCTGTTGTCCCACATATGTCTGAGACCCTGTTCATTTATTTGTAATCTATTTCACCTTGAATAATTTCTGTCGATTTATTTTCAAGTTCATAGACTTTCCTCTGTTGTTTCCATTTGGTTGTTAAACCTCCTAGTTAATTTTTAAGTTTCAGATATGATATTTTCTATATGTAGGATTTCTGCTTGGTTTTTCTTTTATAGTTTATGTCTCTGAAATTTCTCATCTTTTATTTTGAGCATAGTTTGCTTTATGACCCATAGTATTATAATGGCTGTTTTTTTTATATATATGAAACTTTTAGTATTTTATTCATTTTCATAGTTTTACAGTATTAGTAAAAATAAAGGCCATTATAAATAAGTATAAAATGGAAGTTGATGAAAAAATAACCCCAAGTCTTCCTTGACTCCCACCCTCCCACCAAAAAACTAGTTAGTATATGGCAAATATCCTTTTCACACATTATCTTTAGGCATATATTCACTTTGTAGTGGTGGATGGTTTAGTCGCTAAATCGTGTCTGACTCTGGTGATCTCATGGACTGTAGCCTGCCAGGCTCCTCTGTCCATGGTGTTTTCCAGGCAAGATTACTGGAGTGGGTTTATTATGGCTGTTTTGAAACCCATGTCCTAAAAAATAAAAATTAAACCTGTGTCCACCAGTCTTCATTGACTGACACTTCTCTTGAACAGGGATTACATTTTTCTGTTTCTGTGTTTGCTGAGTAACTTTTTATTGCATCCTGGACATTGTGGATGTTACCTTGTGGAATTTCTGGATTCTGTTATATTCCTCTGAAGGGTAGTTATTGTTTTAAAGGTGGATATTAACCTGGTTGGCCCCAGCTGCTAACATTTTCTCTTAGGCAGTGTTTGACTCGTTTTTCCTTAACTGGACTGCTTGCGGTTTGGACAGGAGATCAGCCAGAGACTTAGAATTATCATTCCCCATATTGGAGGCTCCCTCTTTCTGGGATTTCCTCCCTTCACTTTCCATATTCTGTGGTTTTCCAAATCTCTCCTCTGGTTCTTTAGGCCAGAAAAGTACACGTCGTGTGTGTTTTCTCTTAGAGTTTTAGCCACCCTTTGTTGAACCTGTGCTTATTCTGTGCTCTTACCTTTGACTGTCCAGAATCCCCCTGCTTTGTTGACTCTCCAGGGCCCTCTGTAGTCTTCTTCTTGTTCCTAAGTTCGTGGTTGTTATCCACCGGTTTGGTTGATAGGATACATGTCAGCCATACAGGAAGTGGCACTCCACGTAGTAAAGACAAAAGTGAAATTGCTCTTATCCACATCACACTTGAGAAAGTGGGAGATTTGGGGAGATGTAATTCCAGAAAAACGATCAGTGCATTCCTCACAGCTTTAAATAGTGTGCGTGTATCTAAAGTATGTAACTTAGATGCCATTATGAAGCAAAACCATAGTGAGAACTATGGCTGACGTATAAGAAAGATGGATTTTTTAAAACAAAGCCAAAGAACATACCTCACGTGCCTTCCTTCGTGAGCCCCTCCTGGCAGGCGCGTTTTCAGTTGCTGCTTACTAGTTGGAATGGCCTTGCAGGATCACTGCCGCCATCTGTTGGCTGATTGAATGTGCTTCTGCTTGACTGTAGTCATGTTTTTGTTGATAAAAAGTTTCAAGACTTAAAAAAAATTCTTCTGCATCTGATGCTTTGGCGTATAGAGGAATATGGATGTTCTTGCCTTCAGAGAGTTTGACACTAAGCAATATAAGCTTGTTCCTGCCCTAATTCGGTGAGATGTTATATATTAAGAAAAAGTTGATAGAAGAAATTACACAAACTGGCTTGTAACAAGTTTTAAATTAGTGGCATGGGAAATAAGTGCTCTGATTTATAGTAGGGAGAGATTATTGTGTACTGGGAGGGAGGCCTGATGAAAGAGAGGGCCTCACACTGGGTCCTGAAGCAGTTCAGGTGGAAAGAAATGGCAGGTAGAGGAAGCAGCGTGAGCACTGGCAGATGTGTGTGTCAGATTCAGACTGTCTGTGCTTCCCATCCCGTGATCCCAAACCACCAAACAGAATATGCTGTAGCCTGACACTGAGGTTTGTGCTTTTTCCCTTAGGGTGTAGGGGGAGCGTGAGGACAGAGAGAGTGTTTGTATCTGGTTTGGGCAGGCTCATTGCGCTGTTGGTTTGTTCTTAAAATCACTGTAGAAAGTTCAGTTCAGTTCAGTCGCTCAGTCATATCTGACTCTTTGTGACCCCATGGACTGCAGCTCCCTGTCCATCTCCAGCTCCCGGAGTTTACTCAAACTAATGCCCATCAAGTCGGTGACGCCATCCAACCATCTCATCCTGTGTCGTCCCCTTCTCCTCCCACCTTCAATCTTTCCCAGCATCAGGGCCTTTTCAAATGAGTCAGCTCTTCGCATCAGCTGGCCAAAGTATTGGAGCTTCAGCATCATTCCTTCCGATGAACACCCAGGACTGATCTCCTTTAAGATGGACTGGTTGGATCTCCTTGCAGTCCAAGGGACTCTCAAGAGTCTTCTCCAACACCACAGTTCAAAAGCATCAATTCTTCAGCACTCAGCTTTCTTTATAGTCCAACTCTCACATCCATACATGACCACTGGAAAAACCTGAAGAAAGTTCAGTTCACCTGAAATCAGATCTGCTCTTGATAGTACTATAATCTTGGAATATAACGGAAAGTCTTAAAATCCTGGTTGAAAATATGGGTTGCTTTTTTTCTTTTTTCCCTTTTCTCAACTCTGAGGATTTATATTATTCCAGTCATAAACAACATATTAAATACTCAAAAATATTCTGAATATTAAGTGGAAAACAAAAGGAATAGGAAAAATAAGACATGGGAAATGTAATCGTGGAACAAGGAAGTCCTTTTCAAACAAAAAGATTAATTCCCTTAATATATAAACAGTTCTTACAAATCAATAAGGAAAAATGTAGAAGAAAATGATCAGAGGGTATCAATAGTCCATTAATGAAAAAGGAAATAGAAAATATTTAAAATATGAATAGATGTTCAGTCTTACTCATAAGAGAAATGTAACAGGAGAGAAATAGAAAAACTACAGTAAAATTTTTACCTGACTAATAAGCAAAGATCCAAAAGTTTCATAACAACGTCATCTTGGCAGTAGCATTTTGAAATATTTTTTATTTTGAAATATTTTGTACTTTACAGAGATGTTATAGAAATAGTACTCAGTCTTCCCCTCGTTTCCCCTAATATTAGTGTCTTTGATGGCCGTGGTGTAAGTATTGGAAACTGAAATAACATGGACACGGAGCTACTCAGCCATGTGCCCGTCTCACTGGGCTTTTGCTGGTTTCCCATCCATGTCCTTTGCTGGCCCAGGACCCTCCATACTGTGTACTTGTGTCTCTTCAGCCTGTGTTGTTCCTTCAGGATCGTGGCACTTTTGAAGAGTACTGGCCCATTACTTTAGAGGGTTTCCTTCTATCGGGGTTTGGTGTTTTCTTGATTAGCCTGAGGTGGGTTTTGGTGAGAACATGACAGAAGTCAGGCTGTACCCTCTCGCGCCACCAGGAGTTGCCGTGTGTGGACACATCTCCTTCCTGATGCTGATGACGACTGTGGTCGCTCAGTTAAAGCCGATCTGCCACTTACTGCACCGTAAAGTACCATTTCTGTCTTCGAAGCCGGGGCGGGGCGGGAACTCTGAGATTCTGTAGATGTTCTGTTCGCGGTGACCGCCCCTCAGCCGTCTGCACCTGTCGCTCGCCTGGTGGAAGTTGTCTGCTTCCACGGCCCCTCTTACTGCTGTCAGGAAGAGGGCTTCTCCTCCGCTTACCGGCTGTTCCTGCCGGCGTGGACTTTCGTCTGCTTTGTTCGCCTGCTGACAGTCCACCCCTGTCACTGTTGTCTGCCCAGGTTGTCCTGGGTTTCAGCACCGGGAGCCTGTGCCCTCCTGGCGTGTCCCATCACCACCTCTGGCACCCCAGGCATTCCCGGCTCATCCAGCGTGTTCTCCAGGGGCCTCAGTTCCTTCTGTGGGCGAAAGGCATTTGCACACTAGAGGTCTAGTGCCGGGGAGGGCGGCCGCCCGCCTGTCTGCCCAGGCTGCAGCACCTCCTGGGAGCAGGTCCAGGCCGGCCGCTCCCCTCGGCGCGAGGCGCGCTCACTGCTGCGGGGCGCTGCTGCCTCTGGGCCTGTCCCTGGACAGACTCAGCAGGTGCACGTGTGTGTGTTGTCACACACTTGTATGCACCTTGATGTTTATTGTCTACGCTACACTGGTGCCTCCGCCTGCCGCGTAACAGGTTCAGCCTGGCCTCCCCGCCCTTGACTTGTGCTCACGTGCTTGGTCTGCTGCTGCTGCTGCTGCTGCAGTGATCCACGCTGTCCTTTCTGAGCCCAGCTTTACAGTGTACGCTTAACCCTTGAAGAGCCCAGTTTGAACTGCGAGGTCCCCTTATTTGTGGTTTTTGCCCGCTAAGTAGGTACTGCAGTACTGCACAGTCTGCAGCTGGGTGGAACCCACGAGTGTGGATGTGGTTGTGTTGGAGGGCCAACTGGAGGGCCATACTTGGGTTTTCAGCTTCACGGGGTTGGGGGTTTCTGTGCCCTTAACCCCACCCCCACGTGACTTAGGTGGGTTCTCTCAGGGCAGCTGTGTTACTCATCTTACAGTTGTGCGTGCTTGTTACTGTTTGCATTTCATTTTATGTTCTCCACACACTCTGGCTGCTCTTACTATTTACTCTTTGGGTTTGTGAAACATGACCATGGTTCTGAGTCAGGAGGGAAAAGGATGCTCAGAAATGTCATTTCCCCTCAGCTCTGCTCCCTCATCTCCACCCTTCCTTTCTCCATTCTGTTCCCACCCATCTGTTACGGGTCAAATTGCAATTCCCCCAAAGATGCTGAAATTCTAACCCCAGGACTTGTGAACATGATCCTATTTGAAAATGGGGTCTTTGCAGAAATCAGTTAAATATCATTAGGGTGGGCCCTGATCCAATATGAAGTGTCCTTATAAAAAGGGGAATTCCAACCCAGGGGCAGACACGAACAGAGGAAGACACCGCCGTCTTCAAGCTGAGGTGCCCTGAGGCCCCCGAGGCTGGGGAGGGGGTAGAGCAGGTATCCCCCTGCAGCCCCGCCAGCACTTGGGCTTTATTCCTCCAGCCTTCAGAGCTGGGAGGCGGTAGACTTCTGTTGTTTCCGTGGCCTCGTTGGGGTGCTCTGCCACAACAGCCCCAGGAAGCAAACACCCCGGGTACCCAGTTTCTTGTGGTATAAATCGTGTGCCCCCAGAGACGTGTGCACACCCTCATCTGTGAGTGTGACCTTATTTGGAAAGAGGATCTTTGTCGATTAATAAGATGATGAGGTCATACTGGGTTAGAGTGAGCCCCAAACCCAGTATAACTGGTGACTCAGGAGAGAAATTTGGACACAGAGGAGACCCCCAGGGAAGAGAGGCTGTGTGAGGACAGAGGCAGAGATGGGAGTGAGGCAACGAACCCGGGCGAGGTGTGCACAGACTGTCCCTTGGGGCCCGGAGGACTCAGCCCTGCCGGCACCTTGGTTTTGCACTTCTGGCCTCTGGAACCAGGAGAGATGAAGTTTCTGTGGTTGTAAGCCACCCTGTCCCTTGTTATGACAGCCTTAGGAATTGAATACACAATCTCATTAGTTTCTGGTTTATCCTTCCTGTTGCTTTTGCACAAACGAGTGGGAACATGGATATTTCCCTGTATCTCCTTTCTTCCACGAAGGGTAAATGTGCAATAGATAACTCTTGATCACCTGGAGCATTATTTTCAACAGCACAAGACAGGAAACAGTTTAAACATCCATCAGTTGAACACTAGTTAAATACTTACTCAGTACAGTGGATTATTATTTGTTCATTAAAAGAATAAGCAGCTTTATATGTACTAAAACAGAGCAGTCACTAAGATGTGTTCTTTTTTAAAATGTTATTTATTTTTGGCTGTGCTGGGTCTTTGTTGCTGCAGGGGCTTTTTCTCTAGTTGTGGAGCGCGGAGGCTACTCTAGTTGTGATGTGCGGGCTTCTCATTGCAGTGGCTTCTCATTTCAGAGCACGGGCTCTAGGCTGCGTGGACTTCAGTACTTGCGGCACGTGGCTCAGTAGTTACGACTCCTGGGCTCTGGAGCACAGGCTGAGTAGCTGTACACATGCTTAGTTGCCCCTCGGTATGTGGGATCTTCCTGGACGAGGGATCAAACCCATGTCTCCTGCATTAGCAGGTGGATTCTATACCACTGAGCCACCAGGGAAGCCCTAAGATGTGTTCTTGATAAAAATATTTATGCACAGAAGACTGGAAATAAAATGTGCCAGTCATAATCCAACAGCCCCTTCCCCAGTCTGGGAGCAGGTTTAAAACAGGTAGTTCCTGGGGGTCTGAAAAGGAGAGGCGCCGTTATCCGCTGAATTGTTCAGTTTCGTGTGATTTCTGTTTCTTTGGGGGTAAAGATGGCTTACAACTGGGTGTGAGGGAATGTGACCTGTTCTTTCCTGACAGGACCAAGAGGCAGATGATGAGAAAAGGACCGAGGGTCCTTTGAGCAGGTCCTTTGAGGACAGGAAGCGGGGCAGGGCTGCCGTCAGGGCTCCTTCCCCAAGGTGGGCGGCTGCAGGCCTGCGGGCCGGGAGGAGAGGGTGCGCCCTGGAGGTCTGGGCTGCTGCTTGGTGGAGGGCCTGGAAGGCCAGCCTGAGGCCCATGGAGTTGGTGGGGTTGTGTTCAGGAATGATTCCCCTGAAATTGGAAATATCGAGATGGAGTTGGTATCAGATGAAGGTGTTGAGTTTAAGAGACGGGACGGGTTGCATGGAACAGTGTGCAGGCAGGGGACCACCAGGAAGGCCAAGGGCCCTGGGCGCCGGGGAGGGTGGCGGGGGCTGGGGAGGCCGGGCCAGGGCCAGCGCACCCGCAAGCCCCTGCTGGAAGAGGGTGCCCTGGGGCACGCGCACACACACACACACACACACACACACAGTCATTTACACACACACAAACAGACACACACACACACTGTCCTTTTCACAGACACACACATACAGACACACAGACACACACAGCCGTTTACACACACACACACACACTGTCCTTTACACAGACACACACAGACACACACACACACTGTCCTTTTCACAGACACACACATACAGACACACACACAGCCGTTTACACACACACACACACACACACACACTGTCCTTTACACAGACACACACAGACACAAGACACACACAGACACACACACACACTGTCCTTTTCACACACACACACATACACACAGACACACACACAGCCGTTTACACACACACACACACACTGTCCTTTACACAGATACACACATACACACAGACACACACAAAGACACACTGTCCTTTATACACACACACACACAGACCTTTACACAGACACACACACACACACAGACACACACAGACACACACACACACACACACACACTGTCCTTTACACTGTCTTCTCTCTCTCTCTCTCTCTCCCTCCCCCCTTTCCTGAGGCCCCCGAACAGGGAGCGGTTGTTCGATGTAAGAATCTCTAAAATACTTTCAGTGTCCTCGGACTTACGTGGAAGCGTCAGGAACACAACCAGTCTGTGCTTCCAGGGCTGCCTCCCGTCTTCCTCCGGGGGTCTCCCGTCACTCCCAATTCCAGTGGTCCAAGCGCTTGTATGTGGAGGGCGATGCTCCACGGAGAACTGAGTCCAGACTGCATCCTGAGGCCCAGTCCGGTCTCGCATCCATCACTGATTTCAGCCTGAAGTCCTCTCACTTTAAAGCAGAGGGTCCCCAGCTTTTGTGGGGAGCCAGGAGCGCTATCCCTGGGAGGGGAGGCAGTGTGGGGTCACACAGTCTGCTGGCGTCGTACGTCCTGCGTCAGCACCATCTGGAACCACAGGGACCCCAGCAACCCTGCCTGGGCTGGTGCAGACTTGAATGCTGTAACCAAATGCCACTTAATTCCAGAAGAAATACCCCAGTTTTTTAGGGGGAACAGGTATGGATGATGTGAACAATGCAGCTAGGCCAGAGAATTAAATATTCAGACTATCTGGAAACTATTTTCTTAAGTTAGGGTGGTTTTAAAGATATTCCTCATATAGGTAAAGGCTAAAGTGTGTTATCTGTAAATCCAAAAATAAGCTTAAAGAGAAGGCAGATATTTACACCTTGTAGGAATGTGGAAGCTGATAACGTTGATTTTTGAAAGCCACGAGTTACTTCTAAATCATTCCTTCCTGACTGCCACATGTGCGGAGTGTGTAACAGGCAGCTGCAGCTTGTCGTGGCCTAGACTTGGACACGGAGTGTCCTCTGTTCGGAGCCTTGAGAGTGCCGGGCAGCGAGCCCCTTCCTCACAGCGCCGGCCCCCGGCCAGTGTCTTCAGGGTGCTGGTGAGGACTGGCTGCATCCTGCCCATTGGGTGGAGGGGCTGTGTGTTTCTGTGGTGTCCGGCAGCCACGCCGGGCCGGGGCTGCAGTGTCATGTTGGCGGGTTTTCCTTCTCCCCGCGCAGTGGTTCCTTGGTCCACTGTGCTGAACAGGAAGTTACTGAAAAGTAACTGGAGAGACACTGAATCCCATTCCTAGTTATGAGGCAGAGGAGATCATGCCCTGGTTTGCAGACTGTAAATACACTAATTTAAAAGACTCTGGTGGACAGGAGAGGACTCAATGAAGATTCTTTGGAAGATGACAGGACAGTTTTGGAACATGCACATCTAAAAATCTGACTCCCTCTTAGGGAGTATTTTTTCTCCTTTTTCCATGTTAGTTACACAGTAAGGAAGGCTGGCCTGTCATTATTTCTGGCTCTGGGAGGGGATGTGAGCATGGAGACACGTGAGTTTGGTGGGTTTATGCACCAAATCGGGGGCGCACGTGGGAAGTGGGGTCAGAAGGTACCTCCCCATTCCTGCTGTTCTGCCCCGAGTTTTCTGTGTTCTTGGTATTTGCCACGTGTGGGGCGGTGTTGGCAAAACTACCCACTGACTACCGGCTAGATGCGCAGTGCTTGTCACTTCGGATTTCTCCAGGGTGACACTGGTCTCTGGAGCCTGCTTTGGTGTGAACAAATCAGGGTATTCTGTCCTGATGTCCTGTTAACTCTCATTCTTCCTCATGTTTGTCTTTTCAGGGAAACCAGTTCTGTGTCCCTGGAGGCCCCCAGCTCAGTCCTGGGGTCCCCGGCGAAGCCTGGCCTCGAGCTTCCACGTGGGACGGCCGTTCAGCTCCCAGGCTGCTGAGGACCAGGCGGAGGCGGGGCCCCTGCACTCGGTCATCAGCAGCTCGGAGGCTGTGCAGGGTGAGGCGTGGCGCAGGGTGGGGCGTGCGGCCCGGGGCCCCGGAGTCTGCTGCCTCCCGAGGGGGTACTGAGGCAGAAGCAGTGCTTGAGGGAACCACGCACTCACTTCAGACGAAGGAAGGGCTTGGTTGGAGGGAGGGGTCCCCAAAACAATGCCTCCTGCGTTTCCGGCTTCCCTGGCGCTTCTGACTTCCATCCTGGCGCGTCTGGCGCCCTCTGGTGGTCACCGGGAGTTGGCGTAGGCGCCTGCACATCTGCTAATGATCACCAAGCTGACGGAAGCTCAGCACTCCCGGGACGTGTGGAGGGCAGGCTCCGGAGCCGGTCCTGCCGCGGGTCCGTTTCTGGCTTTCAGATGAGACAGCAACAGAGTACTTAATGCTTGGGTTAAGAGGAGTGAGTTTTTCTCCTTTGCTTTCTAAATGATTAATCTGGAAACCACCGCATTCAAGAATCGAATCCGAGGTCTGGTTGTGGAGGCAGGTCGACAGCTTTTCCAAGCAGTGTGACCTGAGGACTGCAGGCTCCGGGGAGGAGGGTGGGTGTGGGCTTGTCCGCGCTTCTCGGGGAAAGGGAACCCTTGATCTGCTCTTTTGTCTGAGCCCAGATGCTTGGGTTTTTTTTTTTTTTTCTTTTGTTCACTGTTTTGAAAAATGTTTAAAACTCCTTATCTTAAAGATTTTTTTGAATGTCGCAAAGCATGTTCTCCTGTGAAAAAAGACGTTAACTTTCCTGGTTGTGTCTGTGGTTCGTTACTAGGTTCTGCTACCAAACACGAGTTCCAAGCTGAGACGAAGAAGCTCCTAGACATTGTTGCCCGTTCCCTATACTCAGAAAAAGAGGTGCGTGCCTGCTAATCACTCCCAGCGCTGGCTGGTTCTGTTGGCAAGACTGTTTCTGTGCTGTCCTGGGGAAATGCCAGCTAGTGGATTAGCAGTGAGAAGGCATTAAATTTGGACAGGTACTGATCTTGGCTACCAATGAGAGTATTCTTACTAAAATCCATTGGGGTTTATGGACAGATATATCCAGGTAATTCTTTGAGCCACAATGAACCTGGGAAGTAATGCATTTTGCTGTTAATTTAAAAGTCTCAGGTGTTGGTGTGGGGCCCTGCTGAGGTCCATTTCTGGGGTATTGCCCATGGGCTCTGGACCCCGGATTCACCTCCCTCGTCACCTGGCCTCACCAGCCACGGTCTGTGGGGCTGAAGGAAGAAGACCCCCCTGTGTGGAGCAGAGCAGCAAGGAGCGCCCGGGGCCTTTGTGAGGAGACAAAGCTGCTCCAGGCTGACAGGCCGTGGTGAACCATTGTTCCACGCTGGTTGTTGCTAAAATGCAGAGAATTTGAGAGGGGTAAAGCACAGCTTTCCAAAATGAAAGGACCTTCTAGGAAGTATGTCCAGGTCTTGTCCTGCTGAACTCCATCCCCAGGTGGCCCTGTGACACCCCGCTTCTTCTCTCGGGGCCAGGTCAGCCCTCCCATGTGCTGCGTCTGACTGTGAGTGGAGCTTTCTCAGAGGAGAAGAGCTGTGCACACCCGGGTTGGTCGTGGGGCCTCTGGCCCCCTTATCTCCTGAACGTGGGAGGTCTGGTTTGTGGCAACCCACTAGATTAAGTGAAGCTGGTGAGCCCTTCCCGGAGAAGAGAAAATATGTTTTGAGGATATTTTGACATCCCTGGGCAAGAGTTGAGAAAGAAGTCATCTCACGGGCCCTTGAAGTTGGCAGTAACAGACTCCTAGCTCCAGGCTGATGCTGAGGAAGCAACAGTAGAGTCAGAGGTGACAGAAAGCTGGGCCAGGGGAACATGATCCACCTCCAGTCATCCTGCGGGCGGCTCTGGGGAAACTGGCTTTGAGGACGGTGGGAAGTCTTTATCTGGCTAAACGCTTCCCCCCAGCCGGTAACACTGCTGCAGAGGCTGCTAACAGACAGGTCTCATCTCCATTTACATAGGTGTTCATTCGTGAGCTCATCTCCAACGCGAGCGACGCCTTGGAAAAGCTGCGTCATAAGCTGGTGTCTGAAGGCCAAGCGCTGCCAGACATGGAGATTCACCTGCAGACCGACGCCGACAGAGGCACCATCACAATCCAGGTGCCTCCCCTGATGGGCCAGGAGACGGGCTGCCTGTCCGTCACGTCTCTAGGCTCCCAGTGGCCTGCTGACCACCTTGAACTGAATATAGTTCCCTGTGCTGTATACAGTAGGCCCTTGGTGTTTGCTCCTATATATTCCTGTTTGCATCTGCTCACCCCAAACGCCCAGTCCTTCCCTTCTCCACCTGCCCTGTCCTGTGGCAGCTGCAAGTCTGTTCCCTATGTCTGATTCTGTTACTGTTTCATAGATTTGTGTCTTGTCTTAGTCACATCTTGGTGATATTATAAGATAATCGTCCTTCTCTAATCTCTCAGTCCATCCGTGTTGCTACAGATGGCATTGTTTCATTCTTCTTTCTGGCTGAGTCACACTCCATCGTGTGTGTGACACACACGCCACATCTTTTCCATCCATCCATCGATGGACATTTAGCTTATTTCCAGGTCTTGACTATTGTGAACAGTGCTGCTGTGAGCATGGGGTGTGTGTATCTTCGTGAATTGGAGTTGTATCTGGATATATGCCCAGGAGTGGGATTGCTGGATCATGTGGGAACCCTGTTTTTAGTTTTGTGAGGAGCCTTCATACTGTTTTTCATAGTGGCTGCACCAATTTACATTCCCATCAACAGTGTAAGAGGGTTCCCTCTTTGAAGAGGAGCCCCATCATTCAAAGATAAGTACTGTTAACATTTCAGTATATGTCTAATAGGGTTTGTCTATATATCCAAACAGGTTAAAAAAGTTTTTTTGACCACTCTGCGTGGCTTGTGGGATCTTACTTCCCCTGGGATTGAACCCAGGCTCTCAGCATTGAGACCGTGGAGTCCTAACCACTGGACCACCAAGGAATTCCCTTAACAGATTTTTAAACCAAATAGTATTTTTTATGTAAGGTGACCCTTGAACAACACTTGGGTTGAGAGGGGAGGCCCTCCTCACAGTCTAAGATCCACACAGAACGTATAGTCTGTCCTCTGAATACCTGGTTCCTCCACGTTTGTGGGTCTTCCTCTGTGGTTCCTCTGTACCCACAGTTCTGCATCCAGCTGCTGCTGTTCAAGGGTCAGCTGTGCTCTTCACATTTTTGACCGTACTTTTATTGCATGTTCTTGTATGTTCTCTGGTACTGTATTTTAATCACAGCTGTTTGGATTAACAGTCTTACTGTAGACACAGCAATACTTTTGGTGCTATTACAGTTTAAGGTCATAAAGTTAGAAAGGCAGAAGTGGGGTTTATCAGGCGGTGGCCCTGAGGGCCATCACGTTCCCGAGGTAGCTGCTCTAGGCCCTGCTGCCCGCGTCTCTGGGGGGCGTCCACCCCTGTGGGCCCCTTCCCAGCAGGCCTGGCTCCGCTGCTCAGAACAGCCGCTGGTTTGTGATCTTCTGTCTGCTCCTCTCTGCTCTGTGCGTGTGTGCCTTTCTTGCCGGCCGCTGCTGCTGTTTTAAGAAGCTTTATTGAAGTATGTTTATGTACGATCAGGTCCCCCAGGTTCACGTGTTCAGGGAGTTTAGGTTAACACAGTCGTGGGCCCACCATATCACTGGGGTCGTCACCCAGCATTCCCCAGCCTTCCTAGCCCTCATCAGCACTGGCCTGCTTTCTGTGGCTGTGGTTTTCTATTTTCTATGGTCTCACATAAACACAGTTACACAGGAGGTGGTCTCTTGAGTTTGACTTTTCACTTGTCACAGTGGTTTTGAGAGTTCTCCACGCGGTCAGACAGATCAGTAGTTTATTCCTTTCTGTTACTGAGAAGTGTTCTGCTGTATGAAGGCATCACAGCTTCACCAGTCTCTTCACCAGCTTCTCCAGTGAGCACTGGAGATGATAGGGATCGAGCTGCCATGAATATTTCAGTCTTTGTGTGGACACATGTTTTCATTTCTTTTGGGTAAATACCTTGGAATAGGACTGCTGGGTTGTAAGGAAAGTGTCTGTTTAACTTTAGAAGAAACTGCCAAGCGTTGCCAAAAGCAGGTGTCCCATTCTGCGTTCCTCCTGGCAGCACGTCCTTGACATGCTCGTCATTGTTGGTCTTTAATTTCAGCCATTTTAGTGAGCGAGCATTTTAGTGAGCCATTCCCTAATGGTTGGGGACCCTGGTGGCTCAGAGGTTAAAGCGTCTGCCTGCAATGTGGGAGACCCTGATTCGATCCCTGGGTCAGGAAGATCCCCTGGAGAAGGAAATGGCAACCCACTCCAGTGTTCTTGCCTGGAGAATCCCATGGATGAGGAGCCTGGCAGGTATAGTCCATGGAGTTGCACAGAGTCGGACACGACTGAGCTACTTCACTTAACTTCACTTCCCTAATGGTTAAAGGTGCTTGTCATTCACATGAATCTTCTTTGTGAAATGCCTTTCAGATTTTTGCTCATTTTTAATCAGTTTGTTTGTCATTTTATTGCATTGTAAGTTCTTTGTATATTCTAGATTCAAGTCCTATATCAGATACACTTTGCAAATATTTTCCCCTAGTCGGTGACTTGCCTTTTTATTTTCTTAGGTAATGGCTTTTGAAAAGCATAAGTTCTTAGTGAAATGCAGTTTATCACTTTTATGTTTCATGCTTTTGGTGACCTACTGAAGAAGTCTCTACCTGTTTCAGAGAGATAAACGATTTCCTCCTGTCTTTTCTTTTAGAAGTTTTGCAGCCTTGGCTCTTACACTCAGCCCTCTGATCACATGGTGTCTGCGTAAGGGAGATGGGCTGGGCGCTGCTCCGCCTGTGGCTGCTGCTTGTTTCGGCACCGTTTGTTCTTCCTGTCTGCAGTGATTTGTCTTGGAACCTTTGTCACAAATCGTGTGACGCTGTGAAGCTCTTCCTGGACTCGGTTTTGTCCCTGTATCTAAGTTAGTCTGTCCTCTGGTGAGGTTTCCCCAGTAAGGCCTGGCTGGTGTGACTGGAATCCGCCTTTCCTGACAACCCTGTTGTGATGTCACGGGCCATGAGCAGGTCCGTCTTGTGCGCTTGTGCCTGGCGCTCCGCACACACGCCCTGGTGTTCAGCCTGTCTGTCTCCTAGGACACTGGCGTCGGGATGAGCCAGGAGGAGCTGGTGTCCAACCTGGGAACCATCGCCAGGTCCGGGTCAAAGGTGAGGCCCCCACCTTCCCTAGGGTGCTACCACCGCTCCCCTCAGGTCAAGCATCCTAAGGGCAGCTCCGACCAGGGCTGGTCCCAGACGCGCTGGATGCCAGCTTCAGAGGTCTGTCCTCCAGCGCGTTTGTGCCACTGGGGGCCCTCTGTCCAGGATTTCCCTGCGTCGTCATGGGACCCTCAGAGGTAGTTTGTTATTTGCTGGATGGACCGGCTGGAGTGGGTACTTTGCCCACAGCTAGAAACTGGCTGACCCCAAGTTCAAAGCCAGTCCATTCCCGCGTGACACGCCCCTCTGACCGGCCTCACCCTACAGGCCTTTCTGGATGCGCTGCAGAACCAGGCGGAGGCTGGCAGCAAGATCATCGGCCAGTTCGGTGTGGGCTTCTACTCAGCCTTCATGGTGGCCGACAGAGTCGAGGTCTATTCTCGCTCGGTGGATGCAGGCAGCCTTGGGTACCGGTGGCTTTCAGATGGGTGAGTGAGTGAATGGGTCCCATGTCACGCATAGAGTGTCCCCCAGGCCCTGGAGCCACCAAGGCAACTGTCACCCGCCATGCAGAGTGGGACTCCGGAACATGGAGGCCTCACAGGAGGGGGTCTCCCGGGGTCTGGCGCTCGCTGGCCACCACAGGGAACTTGAGGCCCAGAGGTTGTGCTCATGAGCAGGAGCCCCACACCCCAACCCCAGCACCACTGTCCCCGGGGGAGGGGGTCACAGCTGGGTTCAGAAGTGGCGAGGCTCTGGCTCCCTTTCTGTTCGAGTCCCGGGGCCGGCCACACGGGCCTTGTCAGCGCTGACGGATGGACTCACCTCCCCTTCCCCTCTTAGCTCTGGGGTGTTTGAAGTTGCCGAAGCCTCGGGAGTTAGAACTGGGACGAAAATCATCATCCACCTCAAGGCCGACAGCAGAGAGTTCGCCAGCGAGGCCCGGGTTCGAGGTGAGCGTGAGCCTAGGCTGCCGGGACAAGCTTGGTGGGGGCTCAGGGTCGCATCTTCGTCCCACTGCTGTGTGGTGTCACTGACCACCCGCCCGGCCTGAGTCCAGGCTCCGGACAACCAGAGTGGGCGCAGTGCTGGGTACTCCCCGCTGTCCAGGTCTCACTGATGCTACTGAACGTGCCCAGCGCCTTCCAGGGGTCACGGTACCCCATGAAACCCTGATTGGGCTGCCAAGAGGTGTGCATGTCTCATGGTGGCCTGGGCCCCCTGACCCGGTTCTGGAGCAAGTTCTACTCCCCGTGGGGGCAGGGCAGGGACGAGGCTTCCCAGAGCTTTCGTGTCTAGAAGCTTCTGGTATTCGTTGTTTCTGTGTCTTCCAGATGTGGTGACAAAGTACAGCAACTTTGTCAGCTTCCCTTTGTACCTGAACGGAAGGCGCATGAACACTCTGCAGGTGAGGCCTGCTGCGTGCGGGCTTGGCGGCCGTGGAGCTGAGCTGCTGCCTGTCGGGCCGGCCAGGCAGATGGGCCTGGGGTGGCTGGCCGAGCCCCAGCATGGGATGTTCTGGGCGGGAAGGGCGGCGAGACCTGTGGGTGCAGGTCCATGTGCGCCAGGAGTCACCTTCACAGCGCACGCCCCGCGCTCCTGGCTGTGTTCAGTCACTCTGCCCTCAGCACCGTCAGTTCTAGAAAAGGTCACCCCTGCCCCCCTTCAGAAAGAGACCCCCAGCATCACCAGCCCCTTCCCTGAGCCCCCAGTAACCACTGTCCGCTTCCTGGTTGCTTATTCTGGACGTTTCATAGAAATGGAATCAGAAATCATGTGGCCTTCTGCGTCTGGCGTCTTACCGTGTTTTCAGGGCTCAAGCTGGTGGGAGCGCCTTGGCGCTCTCTCCCTTTCCGGCTCAGTTGCCTTCCCTGAGCCTCTCACCTCCCGGCGGTTGGTGCTGGTCACGTGCGGCCTCGTCCAGGTTTTGCCTCCCGCTCGCTCTTCCTGATACTGCTGGGGACAGGGCACTGGTTCCAGAGCCATGTGTGTGTCCATCTGTCTGTCCAGCACTGGGCACCGCGAGCTCTGCCCACACATTGTTGGGAAGGTGTGTCTGAAACAACATCCCTGTTCCTCCGTTTCCAGGCGATCTGGATGATGGACCCCAAGGACGTGGGCGAGGGGCAGCACGAGGAGTTCTACCGCTACGTTGCGCAGGCCCACGACAGGCCACGCTACACCCTGCACTACAGGACGGACGCGCCGCTCAGCATCCGCAGCATCTTCTATGTGCCGGACGCGGTGCGCACCCCCACCCGCCCCGGCCCGCGCTCGGGTTGAACCCAGCCTTCCTGGCTTTGAGCCTGGAGCCCATTTCTCTCTGCTGAGCATGCACGTGCGTCCCCAGGACCTGTCAGGAAAGCAGAGCCCTGGGTCCCCGCTTAAGCAGATCCCCACAGGGCTGTGTGCAGACTGCAGTCCTGGTCGGGAGCAGGCTCGGCAGAGGTGACCCTCTGGCCGTCGCGGGCCCTGCGCCAGCACGCGCTCCACTGCCGAGTTCAGTGCCAGGGCCCATGGGCCACACTGAGACAGGCACGTGGGGCTGGGTTCCAGAAGCATGTCCCGAGACATGGGAACTTGAATTTCTCTTACTTTTCACATGGCATAAGGTACTCTTTTTTGCTTTTTTCCTACCATTTAAAAATGGAAGAACTGTTCTAAGCTGCGTGAACGGTTGATCTGGCCTGTGGGCTCTAGTTTGCCAACCCCTGGCCCCAGCAGGTTAGGTTCTGTTCAGAGGGTCAGACCAGTCATCGTGTTTATGGGGAGGGCGGCAGCTGCCCAGAGAGGCCCCGCCTGGCCCAGAGCCTTGGTGTCGGGGCCAGCCTCTCCGGGCACCACACATACACCCCAAATCTCCTGGCCTAGACGGCCTCAGGAAGGGCCCCTGACTGTGGCACTCCGCCTCTGCAGGGCCTGCTCCTCCTGACACTGCCCTTGCTTTGCCTCCAGAAACCATCCATGTTTGACGTGAGCCGGGAGCTGGGCTCCAGCGTGTCGCTGTACAGCCGCAAGGTCCTCATCCAGACCAAGGCCACCAACATCCTGCCCACGTGGCTGCGCTTCGTCCGGGGTTCGTATCTGTGCCCAGCGTGTGGCTGAGGCCCTGCAGCCCTGGGAGCAGCTCCTCCTGGGAAGGCTCACCTGTGCTGAGCTCAGGGGATGGGGGGTGTCGGTGGGGGAGCCGCATCCTCATAGCTCGGGGCCTCTTCTCGAGCTCCCCGCCTCCAGACACTGGGTTCAGTTGACTGATCCATGACAGTTTTATGATTTTGAGCAAAAAATCTAGGAGGTGGCTTTCAGAGAGTCCAGCAGATGCTGAAATTGTAGAAACTGTCCCGGCAGAGGCTTGCTGGCCTTGCCTGCTTTTCTTCCGACCCTGTGACCCAGGTCATGACCTGGACACAGCGTGGGTGAATTCTGGGATGAGGGGTTGGGCAGGGAAGCCCCCGAGTGTCCGCTGCTCTTACCCACACGTGGCCACGTCTCAGGTGTGGTGGACAGCGAGGACATCCCCCTGAACCTCAGCCGGGAGCTGCTGCAGGAGAGCGCGCTCATCAGGTGAGTCAGTGGATGCGGCACTGCCTGGGCAGGCCTGCCTCTGCCACCAGAGGTGGGCTCGAAGCTGCCCAGCCTGGAGCACAGGTGCCCACGGAGCTGTGGCAGGGGCACATGCAGTTCACCTGTGCTCTGCCTCGTGGTTCCCTTCGGTTTCTATGAGGGTTTTGGGGACCGACGTGCAGAAGCGCTCCTGCTGCCACGTGTCCCTCCCTCAGCCGAGCCCCGGCCCCCGGCCCCAGGGCGGCCGCAGCAGGGAGGCTCCAGAGGCTGTCCTGGACGGACGAGGTGGAGGACAGGCCCAGAGCCAGGACGTCTGACCTCAGTCCAGAAGGTCACTAATGGTGGAAAGGAAGCAAGAGCTGGGCCTGGGACCCGCCTGGAGACGTCGCTCTTGGAATCCACATGGGCAGGGGTGGCTGTCCTTCTTGTCTCCTGTCCTAATGGTGGCCACAGCTTCGGTCTGCTGAGCGTTTATTCTCCCCCGGACCGTCCCGAGCCCCTCCTGGGTGCAGCCCCTGTCTCCTCGGGGGTGGGACCCACTAGGTCTCCATGTCACAGTTGTGGAAACCGAGTCACAGGGAGGTCACTGCCACCAGGGAGTGAGCCTGGATTTGAGCCCACGTCTTCTGACTGCAGCCACGTGCTCTGTCCCCCACAGCCGGAGCTGGGCTGACCCAGACGCTGGCAGGACCAAGGCTGCAGGCGCGGGCATGTCCAGCCATTCGGTCACTGCTTGTGGTTTTCCAGGGCTGGGTTGTCATCTTTACCAGCAGAGTCAGCCTTAAGTGAAATTCTTTACAAGAAGTGTGACACAGAATCCATTTTCCCTAAGCCCTGGGAAAGTCAGCTGTCCGCCGCATGCCCACTGGCCCCGCATCTTGGGTGCACTTCTAGAGGACACATGCAGCGGGGCGGACCTGCCACATCTCCACAGACCGCCCGCACCGCACGCCTATTGTGTCCTCTGCAGCGAGAGGGTCCCGTCCAGGGTCATGCATGCCTTCAGCTGTGGCGTTTCTCTGGCCTGGAGGCTGGCTGAGGTCCAGTCATTCCCTGACTCTCAAGACCTGTGTGCGTCTGAGGTCCCCGTGATCTCCCGGGTGGCCCTGGGATGGGTCTTGATGCCCTGCGTGCTCGGGTGCAGTGGGGCCGTGTGCGTCCTGTCAGGTGGGCCGAGACGGGAGCTGTCCCCTCACTGGTGCTGACACTTGACTAAGGGGGTGTCTGCCAGCCTTTGCAGGTGAAATTCCTTTTTTCTCTCTGTAATTAGTAATGATATGTGGGAGTGGTATTTTGTAGCTGTGGGTTCATTTCTTATACATACACTTTTTGTAATATTTTTACAACTTATTTACGTGATTTGATTTCCATTTTACTCAGGAGTTATGGTCTGCTACTGTCCCAGGCTTAGCGGGAGCTCGCCCAGGCTGACTCCTTCGCCCCGTCCCCGTTGTGCTTTGTCTTCCACCTTCCCATCTGCTCCCAACGGTGCGGAATCTGCCTGATTATCCCCAGAGTGTTACCTCTCTGGCCCTCTCCCTGAAACAAGCCCGCCTCCCCCAGCTCCCCAGCTCCCTCACTGACTTAGGCCCTGATGCCACACTGTGGGCCACCCGCTGTCCCCAGCCTCTGCCCTCTTCTGGGGTCCTTGGGCTCTGACACCGCACGCCAGGCTTCCCCAACCCTTGCCCTGCACGGACACCTCTTCGTCCCATCTAAGCTGCTGTGGCTCCCCCCACCAGACGCAGGCGCTGCCCTGTCCCATTCTGCCCTGTGGCTGATGGACCGAGTTTTTCGGGATGAGAATAAAAAGAGGAAAAGCTGAAATGAACATTAAATGTTATTGTTTCCCTACCCTGAAAAACAGATGGTAATTTTACCTTTTTAAAGGAGACGCAGAATACTTCTTAAACATCTCTTCCTTTTCAGGTTGTGGCTGTGGCGCACAGGGTCCTCTGGCGCAGCACATGGGCTCAGTAGTTGCGGCTCAGGCTCAGCCGCCCCGTGCCGTGCAGGGGCCCAGCTCCCTGACCAGGGACCGAGCCTGTGTCCCTGCACTGCACGGTGGTCCCCAGCCACTGCACCACCAAGGAAGTCCCAAGGCAGAATATTAAGGAAGTAAAAACAGCCCCTAATCCCACTAAAAGAGTTGTTCAAAATTTTATGCCTTTATGTAACGTTCTGGTAAATATCCTGATGCAAAAAATACCAATTTTGTAAAACTGTAGTGCACGTATAGTATGTCCAGGGTGAAAAGTGAAAGTGTTAGTGCTCAGTCATGTCTGACTCTTTGCAGCCCCAAGGACTGCAGCCCGCCAGGCTCCTCAGTCCATGGGATTCTCCGGGCAAGAATACTGGAGTGGGTAGCTGTTCCCTTCTCCAGGGGATCTTCCCAACCCAGGGATCAAACTCAAGTCTTTGCACTACAGGCAGATTCTTTACCATCTGAGCCACCAAGGAAGCCTCTATACAGTATAAACCAAAATTAAAATATACAAGCATGGATCATAATTATGAAAAATACAAAGTACAACAAGTAGTTTTTTGCATACTTAGTATATATGTATACTCTGTAATTTATCCATACTGGGATCTTTCTGGTTTTTCTTTCAACTCAGGCACTTTTTCATGTCATTAAGAATCATGTTAGAGGGTGTAATTTTTAATGGCGTGTAGTTTTCCATCATTCATTTCAACCTGTTCTTTCCTGTTGAACGCAAGCTTGTTCATAATTGTGTTTTATGTGCTGTGGTGAAAATCCTGGTCCATAAATCTTTACCAGCTGAACCACAAGGTAAGCCCTAGGGGTTCCTGCCTCTAGGGGGCGCCTGTCTCCTTTACTGGAGTCAACGACAGGTCGCCCTTCCTTTCTGGGATGTCTTCACTCCTCTGATTATTAGGTGGCTCATGTCCTGCTGTTTGATGGTATTCTGTGAAAGTTGCTTTCTTGTAATAAATGCTTTTCTGTTCTGTAGAAAACTCCAGGGCGTTCTGCAGCAGAGGCTGATAAAATTCTTCACTGACCAGAGTAAAAAAGATGCTGAGAAATATGCCAGGTTTTTTGAAGATTACGGCTTGTTTGTGAGAGAGGGAATCGTGACCACAGCTGAGCAGGAGGTTAAGGTAGGGTCTGGGTCTCGGGCCTTCCTCTGGGCGGCCTTGGACTATGGAGGACACCGCTGAAGAGCAGACACCTGAGCTTCCTGGGACGTGAGGATGGCCAGCCACACTTCCAGGGGTTAGGCCTCTGGACCCCACAGGTGGTCCCGGCAGGCCCGGCTCCTCCAGGGCCCCTGCCTATGGCCAGAGGGGTGGAGGTGTGCGCCGTCTCCTCCCACAAGGGCCTGGGGGACTTGAGGTCACAGAAGCAGGGACAGGCCAGGTGCCTGGTTCATGGGTGGGGAGGGCAGCTCATGTGATGGGGCAGGAGTCCTTCAACACGGGCCAGGGGTCAGTTAACTGCATAATTACTTAAAAACAGTAAGATTGTTCCATAAACATTTTGGGGCCACTTTTAAGTTGTAATACAAAGGAGAGTGACTGACCACCTCAGGGGTCTCAGGGGTGCTTCTGCAGGCCGGGAGGGTGGGACAGGGGCCGAGTGCCCAGGCTGCCAACCTGCACACCCCCCGAGCCCTTCTTACCCAGGTTGTCCAACAGCTCAGGCACCGCCTGCTTGGGCTCCACATGCACCCTCTGTGTCCATGGGAGCAGCACCCAGGTGGGGCCAGAGGCTTGTCTAAGCCCTTTATTGGTGTCTCGTGTTTGTTAGGATCTGTATCGAGCACCAGAGCATGAACTGAGCCTCTGCACCTAGAGCCCGGCTTGCCGGGTGGGCTCCCAGATCCCTGTCTGCTCCCCTTGCATCTGCGCCACATCACCCTCGTCTGGACTGTGCCCTTTGGGCACCATGGTTTGTCAGATGAGGCGGTGGTGTAGATGCGGCAGGGTTTATCATCAGGGCACAACCAGGCCCTAGCCTGTTGCTGGTCCTCCGTCCTCATTGATGACTCCACCCGCGGTCACGTACAGGTCTCAGCCAAGCAGAGACAGACACACCCCTCCTTCCAGGGTCCGTTGTCTAAGTCACACACCCACTTTGGTTCACACACTGCTGTGAGGAGGGCTGGAGAGCGTGGACTTCACACTCCCGTGCCCTGCTCCGCGAGAGAAGGTCTGTGATTCGGGACAGAGGGAGGCTGCTGGGTCTAACAGCGGCTCTGTCACAGACAGGGCCTGGCCACTCCTGCGACCATGCACACAGCTCACCCAGAAAGGCCCACTCAGCGAGGCCCTGGGCAAGCTGGAATGGCCAGTGGGGGGGCCCAGGGGCCTGCACTGGAGTCCCAGGTCCCCCAGACCCCGGGTCAGCCCAGTGTGCCACCCCAGGCTGGGCTCCTGCAGCAGCTGCCTCGGCTGCAGATGCAGTGGGTCACCAGGCCAGCCAGAGCCGTCCTCCCTTACTGGAGGCCCTGAGGTCTGTGCCCCTCAGTCTGGAGGCTTCCAGAGCCGGGACCCGAACTCCAGTGACCCGGCCTCTGCCATCTGCAGGAGGACATCGCGAAGCTGCTGCGGTACGAGTCGTCAGCACTGCCTGCTGGGCAGCTGACCAGCCTCTCGGACTACGCCAGCCGCATGCAGGCCGGCACCCGCAACATCTACTACCTGTGTGCCCCCAACCGGCACCTGGCGGAGCACTCGCCCTACTACGAGGCCATGAAGCGGAAAAACACAGAGGTCGGTAAGCCGGGCGCCCCACACCTGTTCTCCCCTCCGGCCAGGTCAGAGGGCGGGGGCCCTGAGCCCTGAAGGAGGGGCATGCTCATTGGGAACTGACGGGCTGTGCGGGGACCGGGAGAGCCGCGCGGTGAGCCGTCCACAGGCAGAGGCGGGCCTGGGTCGCCTTCTGATCCCCTCTCTAGCAAGTGATGCGAGGGTCTCTCTGTGAACATCCTCCGCGTTCCTGCTCGCTGAGAGCTGTCTCTAAAGCACTCACTTCATCCAGGAGGCCCAGGAGCCCCGCTCTGTCCTGGGCGGAGGCTTGCCCGCCTGATGACGCCGTCTCGGCCTGCACAGGTTCTCTTCTGCTACGAGCAGTTTGATGAGCTGACCTTGCTCCACCTGCGTGAGTTTGACAAGAAGAAGCTGATCTCTGTGGAAACAGACATTGTCGTCGACCACTACAAGGAGGAGAAGTTTGAGGATGGTGCCCCAGGTCAGCCTGATTCCTTGCCCTCCGGGCTCAGCTGTAGCTGGTGGCCTGGGGGAGGGAGGGGCCGAGCGGGCCCGGGGAGCTGGCACTGTTGGCCTCATGGCCTCTTCTGTGCTGCAGTGGTGGGTGCGTGTGGGGTTTTCTTTTCAATGTGTCTTCATAAGACTGATCAAGCTAAGAGAATCAGGAGTTTTAAGGCCCTAATAAAATATATGCATATGGGCCTCAGGCACCCAAAAAGCATCCTTTCTGAGGTATGAATTTATCAGTTGTATTTTATTTTTTAATATTTATTTGGCTGCACCGGGGCTTAGTTGTGGCACCCAGGACCTTCAGTCTTCATGGCAGCATGCAGGGAACTTCTAGTTGCAGCATGTGGGATCTGGTTCCCTGACCAGAGATTGAACCCGGCCCCCTGCATTGCAAGCGTGGAGTCTTAGCCACTGGACCACCAGGGAGGCCCCTTGTCCGCTTGCTTTTGGATGCAGAGCGTTTTGGTAGCTTCTGTGGTTGGCCGGTCAGTGGCTGGCAGAGTGGAGGGAGCCCACGGGGAGAGGGTTATGCAGACAGCCCGAGCTCACCCTTGTGCTTGCCTGTAGCAGGAGACTGCCTGTCAGAGAAGGAGACCGAGGACCTGATGGCCTGGATGAGAAATGCGCTGGGGTCCCGCATCACCGACGTGAAGGTGAGGCTCTGCAATGGGCCACCAGCCAGCCGCCGTGACCCTCCCTGACCACACAGCTGGCCAGCCTGCCGTCCCTGGGCTGCTGGCCTGGTAGGTGCTCTCCCAGCAGTGGTTGGAGCCATGGCGTGAGGTGGAGACCAGGCATGTCACTGCCACCCCTGCACTCGTGTGCCCTCTGCCATGTGTAGTCACATGTGCCCAGGGGTGCTGCTGATGCGAGACAAGCAAGCTCGGCTTTGCCTCCACTTTGTAGAGCAGATGGAACCAAGAGTGGAAGGTGAGCAGTTGAGGGCCTGGTGGGCAGAGAAGAGGGCTCCCCAGTTGGTCTGCCTGGTCCAGGCCTAAAGGGACTGCAGTAGCTGAGGATACAAGAGCATACCATACCATCCTGCTTGGGTTCTTAGTGGGGGTCTGGGTGGGCTTTAATGAGCTAGGAACGCACCAGTCCAGCTCAAAGCTGCAAGAGAAAGAAAGTCACCAGAGAACAGGTATCACTGGCTGAGAGACATGTTCTGGCACAGCCGCAAGGGAGGGCAGGTGTCCGGATGGCTGAGAGCGGAGGGCAGACCCAGGGCCCTGTGGGAGGCGGCAGTGGGCCTCTGGGCCGCTGGGCAGGGAGTGAGGCTTCTTTACGCAGCGCACGTATCGTGTCCGTGCTCTGCAGCAGCGGCTCACTTAAGGTGGCCTGCGAGTGAGGCAGAATTCTTGTCCGTCTCCTATGAAGGAACAGGCACGGTGCTTCCCCAGGTCAGCAGGCTGTGGGCCTAGCAGGCCCAGAGTCTCTGGTGTTAAGTCAGGAGGCCTGTAGCCTGCAGGGCTGCAGGGGAGAAGGTGTATTTGATGAAATAAAGGCCAGAGGGAGCCGCAGGTCAGGGCCGGTGAGAGCACTCTCTTGGAAGGACAGAATTAAGGGAGAGAGGCAGAGCCTGGAGACACAGGGTCGCTGTAGGACATAGAGGTAACACCAGGCATGATGGACCCTGGAGGCTAATTGATAGGTTAGAATTTGGCGGCTTTGGAGTGAAAGCTCCCAAGCAGCATACAGTCAGGCCTCCTCTCCTTAGGGGGTGATGGGGAGACAGGGAGGAAGGTGCACTACTATCCTGGCTTGTCACCTGGGGAAGCCTCGTATCTGTCAAGACCCTGCCAGGGCTCCCCTCACCTCTGGCCGTGCCTGCAGGTGACTCTCCGGCTGGACACCCACCCTGCTATGATCACGGTGCTGGAGATGGGAGCTGCCCGGCACTTCCTGCGCATGCGCCAGCTGGCCAAGACCCAGGAGGAGCGCGCACAGCTGCTGCAGCCCACGCTGGAGATCAACCCCAGGTGAGGCCGCTGGGGCCTGCGTCCCTCGATGCCCATCGAGGAGCATGCGTGCCCGTTTCTGACCTACCAGGTATTCTTTGAGTTGTATGAATCCGTGTTCTTTCACTTATAATACAAAGACAAGTACATGAGCTAATGGATAGTATGGTTAATATTTATAAACACTCACATTTAAGAAAATTGGACCTTGCCTGCACCCAGAAGCTCCTGTTTTCCTCCCACTAGAATTGTCCCGCCCCCCAGGGGGAGCCACAGTCCTGACTTCGGGTACTTGTGCATCGTTAGACACAAGCTCAGTTCTCTGTTTCTGAGCAGCGTGTGAAGGGACCCCTGTGCAGCCTCACTTTCTTCGGTCAGCCCGTAAGCCCACCCCGTGGCGGGGTGACTGTGGTTTGTGTTCATAGCTGAATCGCATTCCGGGTGTGAGTCTGCTCGGCACAGTAACTGTTCTGACAAACACTGGGGTAGTTTCTGTTCAGAGGCTGTTGGGAGCAGGTTGCTCTGAACGCCTGTCCTCCACCTGGGGCACAGGTGAGTCTCCGGGGCACGTGCCTAGGCGCGGAAGGGCTGTGTCCTGAGGTGGGCTGGACCAGGCCCAGGACTTCCAGAGGGCAAAGCGTCAGAACCCGGTCCTGCGAGTGAGCCTTGGGCTTGGCTTTCTCTCAAAAACACCTTCTTTGTATATTTCATCAGCTGCAAATATCTTCACTTACTTTTCACCTGTCTGAAGGTATCTTCTAAAGAGAAATTCTTTATGTAATTAATTTTAATATAATCAAATGTATGCCTGTCTGCTGCTTTCTGGGCTCTTAGGAAATCTCTATTTCAGACACGTTTCTTCCCCTATGTGCCTTTCGTGTTCGTGGAGCCTATCTGGGATCCGTGTCGGGGGTGGGCAGGGGCACACGTCAGCTTTCCTGGACTGTTAAATGCTTAGTCTCCCCACTCCTGCTGCTCTGTGCTGCCTTCTCAGATGAGTATTTTCTTCTTTAGCATTCTTGTATATTTTTTATAGTTATTTGATGTCTTTTTTATTTGGTATTTTGAAATTTCATTTTCTAACTGTTGCTGTTGTATATGGAGGCATTTTTTGTTTTGGAAACTTAACTTTGTATGCAGCAGTAATTTTTTAAATGAAGTACCTAAGCCACCAAAAATGTTAGAAAAAGTCCATAGTTTCCCACCAGAGTCACTACCCTATTGATATATTTCTTTTGGACTTTAAGCTATGGGAGCTTTGTTTTTTAATATAATATGTGTCTGATTTTTTAATTTACCGCCTTAGCATATTTTTCCTCCTTTTTAAACATTAATTTCCTTAAAACTATTTGGGAGTAGGGAAAGGTGCCTTTTCCAGCTTCTGAGCCAAATTACTAGCCACACGATTACCAAGTTGAAGATCTGAATTGGCTCATGGCTGGCCACGCAAAATGTCAAGGGCCTTTCCACAGCCACCCCGGTTGGCAGGTAGGCATAAGTGATACAGGCCTGCGTAATGGGTGCATGGCTCCCAGTGCTGACCCAGCAGAGATGGGCACTGACTGGATACCCACTGGCTTTAACTAGTTCTGGCACAAATGTGGTTTTATAAGATAGCTGTGCAGAGGGCTCATTTTCTATTGCCAGAAGACTCTAACTCATTTGCTCTAAAATTTGTTTATATGCTCTTGAGTCTTTAGACTTCTCAACCATATGGAGTTCGTGGTGGGACACCTCCAGTGTGGGGTCCTCACCTTGCAGATGTTTGCTGCTGTAAACAGCGCTGGGAGGGAGGGAATCGCAGAGTGTCAGACGGGGCACCATGGACACTGCCGCTGTCCTTGGTACCTTCCCCCAATGCTTTCAGTTTTATCAAACACCTTCCTTTCTGCCATTCAAAAAATGAAGATTATACCTTATAATTTTGATGTTTCCTATTGTAGTTTTTCCTCTGCAGAAAAAATTTCAATTTTTATGTAGCCAAGAGTCTTTTCTTTCTGACTTCTATGTTTGTATATAGTCTGAAAGGCTTTCTTTCCCCTTTGAATATTATAAAACACTTCTTCCCTGTTTTCTAGTATTATACTTTGCTTTTAGTTTTTACATTTAATCCTTGATTGGTCTGGAGATTATTTTGGTTCTTGGTTCAAGGAATCACACAGGAGGAAACTTGCTTCCTGGGTGCTGCCCAGTTATCGTGTCTTATCAAGTACTAATAAAATTGCTGTATGAATTTGACCATTTATACACTGTCCACTTTGCACTATTACCATTTCATTTTCCAGAACTAAACTACTTGATTATTGGGACCTCCTCCTCCAATTTCTTCTGATCTTCCATGTTTACTTTTCTTTATGAATTTGGTAGATTTTTTTTAAGGAATAAGAATATAATTTAAGGAAAGTTTCACTTCTGTGGTCCACTTATCCAAGAATATGTCTTTTTGTATGTTAAATTCGACTTTCCTTACCTCAGGAGTATATAGTTTTTATATTAGTATCAAAACTTTTGCCAGGTTTTCTGGGTATAAAGTTTTTGTGGTTTTTTTCTGACACTGAACTATTCTTTATTACCCTTTTTGTTATTGCATGTTCTAACAACCCCAGCATTTCAGAAAAGTCACTCCAGATCACAAGCCCTTGTGCTCGGTGTGCACCCCCAGCTCTGAGCTAACGTGTGGTTTCCGTGTTGCAGACACGTTCTGATCAAGAAGCTCAGTCAGCTGAGAGACAGCGAGCCTGACCTGGCCCAGCTGCTGGTGGATCAGGTGAGGCTGCTGGAGCGGGTGAAGAGCAGGCTGAGGCTTTGAGGTTTCCTCTAAAACCCTGTTTTAAACAGAACAACTCTCTTCCCTTCTTCTCTTTGCATTTGAGGTCCCTGGGTTGGACCCAGGCCTTGCTCCCCCTCCCACTGACAAGGTGCTGCCCTGCCTTTCAGATCTACGAGAACGCCATGATCACAGCGGGACTCATCGACGACCCTCGACCCATGGTTGGACGCCTGAACCAGCTGCTTGTCAAGGCCCTGGAGCGACACTGATGGCCGCAGACAAGGGGACAGACGCAACCGTGGGGCAAGGCGGCCTGCAGCCAGTCACTAGGGAGTAGGGACACACACGGGAACGACTGGGTGCGTGAATGACAACACCCCCTTTTGAGCTTTATTTAAATTAAAAGGCATTTCTTAGTTTTAGACTTTCTTTCCAGACTGAGAAAGTGGGGTGCTCTGGTGACACGACCGCCACACTTACAATGGAAGTGGGCCAGGTGAGGAAAAGCCTACCTTCCATCCCTCTCCTCAAATTCCAGCTGCTGTGGGGTGGTTGAGGGCACACGGGGAAGAACGGCACTGGGTTCCTTAAGCTCCGCCCTCCGCTCTTAACTGTGACGGGTCAGTTGTTGTCTTCAGCTCCCAGCGTGGGGCAGAGGTTCTGGACCCCAGAAGGGACTTATGTCAGCGTCACCTCCACCGGGTAATGGTCACTGATGGCCAGGGCCTGTGGGAAGACAGCAGTGAGCGCAGGGACCCCAGACACCTAGTCGTCTATGGTCGTGCGCCTGAGGTGGGTCAGGACTGGCCCAGGGCCATTGGTTTTCTCAAGTCAACAAAAAAAGCAGTGTGTCCAGGAAAGATACTTACCATCTCATTGCTCAGTCCGTATGCAGCTTGGAAGTCAAAGGGAGCGGCCGAGCCAGGAACCACAGAACTCCGGAGCAGAGACCCTGCGACCACGATCCTACAGTAGCAGACACAAGAGCCCAGGGTGTGACAATCTGCACTTGTCACACAACACCAACCACGCTTAAATGCCACTGTGGAGTCGGTTGGGCCCCGGCTCAATGTTGCCCCAAACTGCACACCACTGACCAACCTCCATTATCTGCCAGTGTCGTATTCTCCCTAAATGTGCTCCAACCCAAAACTAAGAAATGCCTTTCCTAAGTCAGGAGGGTGAGTGTCCGGTCTTGGGAAGCACTTCTGAAGCTAGTCGCAGAGGCACCCCACTCACCTGTCATAGGCGCAGTTCGTGGACGTAGCCGTGGTGTCGGCACTGTCAGGAATCAGCCACTGGAAGGTGGAGCTCGTGCGCAGGCGGATGGATGACCACTGCGAGGAGGTCACATAGCTGCAGTCAGCATTGAAATCGCCCATCAACATGACATCCTGCCAGGAGACAGCCATGGGTTGGCCCGGGGCACGATGCACAATGGAGGCCCCCAGAGCCCAAGGCGGGGGCAGCGGGGAGGGCTCACGTTCAAGTCCCACTTCTGCTGGACATCCAGGTAGACATCGTAGAGAGAATTAATCTCAGCCACTGCGTCCGATGGGGCCGAGTGCAGGGCAACAATGGCAAATTCCTTGACCTCTGTGGAGACAGCAGAGCGGATGTTGGCTGGGGTAGAGGACAACTGAGACACCCCCCAAGTGTGGACGTCTTCCTAAGTAACTTCAGTGTAAGACCAAAGGGGCTGTGGGGTGCAGCAGAAGACCAGCGTGTCCGGGGTGGGCGCACTCACTGGTGGAGGGGGATGAGAACTTGACCACAGCGGGCTCCCGGCTGAAGCTGTCGTTCCCGCAGGACTCGCAGCCGTCGTCGTACTGGTAGGTGTCCAGCACGGACACCTTGTTGGGTCTGCAGAAGGCCAGGCCGGAGGGTGGTCAGCCTGGGCTCAAGCACCACGCAGACCCACTGGCACAGAGCTCCCACCAAGGCCTCCTGCCTCTGCATGGGCTGAGGCCTCAAGGGGCACAGCCCAGCTCAGACCCCTGCTCTGGGGGCCCCAGTTCTTGCCCTCAAACCTGAGGGGAGGGCCCATGGGCTCTAGGCGACAATGCAGCCTCCTGTGTGCTCGTGAGGCAGAAGCCTGCAATGTTACCTGAACAGAAAGAGGTAGCGCTCCTTGTAGCTGTTGCGGCCCAGCGGCTCACTGACCACATAGTGGTAGGTGTTTGGGTCATCCCTGGATTGAGGAGACAAAGGTCCCAGTCAGAAGCTGGTGGTAGGGCAAGTCCCAGGGACCTACCCAACACCTGTGTCCCTGCGGCCAGGCTGACCTGGCACCGTGCCCAGGAAGAGACAGTTGCCATCGTCCCCCTCCCCCCCCCCCCGGCCTCCTGGGACCCCACTTCACCCACTGGTTGAGATAGTCCAGGAGCTTCCCCACAGCCACCAGGTGGCTGTCTCTGACCTCCTGGATGAGGACGATGTCGTAACGACGCACGATCTGGGGACAAGGCCAGAATGTTGCTGAGCAGGCAGGCGGAGACCCACGTGTCCGAGCCTGCCTGCTGTGGGTCCCGGGGCTGAGCTGCTGCCCCCACCCAGGACACTCCCTGTCACAGCCTAGTCTGGGACCCTAATACCAGCCATGAACAGCATGGCAATAACAAGGGCCCGTCCCCCTGACTGACAGGTGGGCTGAGACCTTGATGCCCCCCCATCACCACCGCTGCCAGTCACCCTCAGGACTGACCACCGGCCCAGGATTCCCAGGGCCTGTTAGACGGCCCACCTCCAGCTTCCCCACCCTGAGGGCCCTGGGGACAGATCTGGACCTACCCGAACAATGTAGCTGGCGAGCGTAGCATTGGACATCTTGGTCTCCCCAAAGGTGCGGATGTTGAAGGCTGCTATCTTCAGGGACAAGCCCAGCTGCAGCAGACCAGCGAGGGCGAGCAGCAGCCCCATCAGCCTGGTGCCCCTCATCCTGGAGCAGGAGGGAGAGCCACAAGTGGGCTGGAGCAGCAGACTGGGCACCCTTTCCTCCCTGAGCCCAGCTGGACAGAAACAGACGAGGGCGAGAGCCAGATGCTTAGGACCACGTAATGGGCCCTAGATCTCCTCACCCCTCACCCACCAGTAGATGAGCTCCACGAGGGTCGCCAGCCCAGGAAACCCCTGGCAGTGCAGTGCCAGCTCACTGCCCTTCGTGCTCCAGACACTCCCTCCACGGGACTGGCTAGGGTTCTCACGGTCGGGCGTCCACCTATGGGCCACAAGTCACCCAGCCCTTGGGGCACCGGGCACACTCACCTGAAACCTTTCACAAAGAATTCTGCCAAGAACTGGTATTCTTCAGTACCAATTTTCTCCTTTGGCTGCTTAAATAATACAAAGCGAAACACAAGCGGGAGCTGCTACAGCTCCACACAGGAATGTTCATCCCACCTGGGGTTTTAAAGGTTCAGGCAGCTGTGCCCTTTCCCAGGGCATCACCTGGAGGACGTGGAACAATAGCCCTGCCTGTGTGCCTTTCTCAGCAGGTGGGTGACTGGCATGTGTTTATTTTGAGAGGCACAGGTCCTTGCTTCTATAAAAAGCACCTGATGATATTTGCACTTGATTTTAAAGTCATTCAATACAGCCAAAGGCTCTTTGGCTTTTGCACATGTTGCTCTCCCAGGGATGGGGAGCAGGTGCCCTGGAGGGCAGGGCCCCAGCAACATTCCGGCTGCAGGATCTGAGGTGACCTTGGCGCCAGCACAAAGCTCAACTGTGCCTGTTGCGAATGGAGCCCATGGCGGTGGCTCTGTTCCAGAAACCCCTCTCTCCCCAACTCCAGCCCCACTTCTCGACCTTTCCCTGTGGGGGCTTCAGGGTGGTGGGCACCAGGAAGGGGCAGGGGCTGAAAGCCCACCTTAACTGCTAGCAATGGAGAGCCTGTGTGTCCAGGTGCAGGTGACAGGAGCAGGTCACAAGAACACGGAAAGGCAGCAGATCAGGGTCAGGCCTTGGGTCCAGTCATTTCTTCTTGGAATCCTTTGCTTTCCTTCCCATTTGTATTCACTTCCTGTGGCTACTGCAACAAGTCACCACAAACTTGATGGCTTAAAACTATAGAAACTTATCGTCTAATAATTTCAGAGGTCAGAGATCCAAATCACTGCACTGAGCTGAAATCAAGTGTCACAGGCTGCACACCCTCCGGAGGTTCTGGGAGGCCCTTTCGCCCTCTTCAGCTTCTGGAGGCTCCTGGTGTCCTTGGCTGCGGCTGCATCAGTTCACTGCCTTCTGTGTCGGTTCTTCCTCCTCAGAGAAGTAGGTGAGTGAGTGTAGGGTCCTCCCAAATAATCTGGGACCATCTCCGTATTATGAGATCCTTTTTGGCTGTGTGATGTTTCCAGGGATTAGGACATGGATGTATCAGAGGCAGGGTGGCATTATTTAGCCCATCACCCCATCAATGGGGGCTCTGCCCTGTTAGGGAGAGGCTGTGGTCTCCAACAACAGCCCTGCAAGTAGGAAGGCTGGGTCCCTCCCTGGAATGGAAAGGCCTTGCTGTGGCGGGCGTGTGGGGTTTGTGTGTGCAGGGCCACAGGGGACTGGGGTTCAGGGAGCAGGAGTAGTCTGAGAAGAGCAGTCTTCAAGGACCAAGGTCAAAATCACAGAAGTGTCATGAAGGAGGACACGGGGGATTAAAAACAACTCAAAGTAAACCAAGACCAGAACCCCCTGAAGTAATGAGAACATGCTGATGGACAGCTCTGGCAGTCAGCAGGAGTGCTAGTCAGCTTGAAATGGCATCTACAACGCAGGGTCACATGGCCTTGCCCTCAGGCTGCCAGGACCCGCCCCCTGCAGCCTTTTGCTAAGGTTGGACTGCTGACTCTCCTGTTTAAAATTTTTTTAAACAGTTTAAGACTGCAAGAGGATCAAAATCAAGATTCTAACCACTAACCAAGTCCATCAGTGCATCCAGAATAGGTGCCTGCCTTCCATGGATTTCTTCCGTGGACACACAGGTGCACATCTTTGAGGGGAGCACGGGAATAAACCAGTAGGTGGCACAGCCGTGGCTCACACAGAGGGTACCTGGACCCCCCGCCCAGTTTTCAGGGACACAGGCACCCCATCAACCAAATACTGCCCCGTACGTGCCAAGGAGCTGCCCTCCCTCACCAACCTGCCAGAGAAAAGGTCCCGACTATGGCCTCACTTGCACCAAGTGCCCAACTCTGCTGCCACACCAGCGGCCCTAAGTTAGGCCCACAAGAGAGGCAGGCAGCTCAGCCCGGGAAGAGCCCAGCCAAGAGTCAGGGGTGTGGGGCCCAGTCCAGTCTCACCCACTGCACCTTTGACTACTCTGAACCTCAATATCTTCAACTCTAAATAAAACGGGGATAAATCCATCACTGTTTTCCTCTTAACTTTGTCTTAAGGATCAACAGATAGAACAAAAAGATCATCTCACATCTTAAAGCTTCATCCTATCCTAAACCACCACTTCCCTGGTGGTGTAGTGGCTAAGACTCCACGCTCCCCACGTAGAGGTCCCGGTTGGATCCCTAAACAAGATCCCACGTGCCGAAACAAAAAGATCCTGCATGCTAACTAAGACATGCAGCCAAAAAAAAGACCCAGTGAGTGCCCCCAAGAACTTGGGGGTGGAGGGGCGTGACCTGCACACCAGCATGTGGCCCAGGAGACGAAGGTCCTCAGGCCCAGGGACAAGAAGCGCACGAGGCAACAGGGCACGGAGGCGCCCGCAGCGACCTGCAGGCACAACAGGATGCGTTTTACTTTTGGGGAAACAGTGATACTAGACATCTCAACACTCCGGCGCTTCAACATGACATCTTGCTACGTTGCTTTGTGTGGTTTCATGTCTGCAAAGCTAGGTTTCTGGCAGTTACAGTAAAGGCAATTACTGCGTAAGTCAATATGGAAAAGGCAACAAGGGTAAGCATGTCCAGTCTGATTCCAAAATTCAAGAAGAGCCTGACAGGCAAACGTTCCACTCCTAAGTAATTACGGTTACTTAAAAATGCAATGAAAAAAAATTACGTTTACATTATTTTCCAAATGTCTATTATAAGTTGTTAGGATATAAATACTATACTTAAACTGTATGGACTTAACTATTTAAAAATGTTACTTCTTTGGCCTGTGGGTCCCTTAAAATATTTACTGACCTTAACTAGGGGTACTCTGAGAGTCTGGGACCCTCTAACACACACAATGGGGGTGCCCCCTCCCACGATGGCCCTCGCCTGCCCAGACGCCTCAGGCTCACCTGAGTCCCTGCCTTCCCTCGGCTCCACCCGCTCTGGTTCTGCAGCGCCCGTGCCTGCCCTTCCCTGAACACAAGCAAACGCGCCCACTGGTCTCCCCGCTCCCAGAAACTCTCCCCACAGTCCAGTCTCCACACAGCACCCACACGTCTTGTCATCAGATCACCCTATTCCCCTTAGACTCTGTCATGGGTTCCTCCTGTCCTTTAGGGGAAAGCAGGCGCCTACTGGGGCTAGGTGATGCGAGCTCAGGGCCCCACTCTGCCCCCAGGGCTGCCCAGGTTCTACTCACGGCCCCGCCCCAGGGAGGCCGCCCTCCCCGACCTGACCCTCCACCAGCATGGCCCCACTGTCACCTTTTCCATGACCCTTATCACTGCTTTTTTTTCAGTGTGTTTGCTCTTACCTGCTTACACTCACTGAAGGCCAGCCTCCGCACTATTAACAGAACATAAGCTGCACAGGAGCAGGGACCTCGTCTGTCTCATCCCTGAAAGATGCCTGAATGGTAGAGGCCCTGAGCTCGCCTGCCCCACCTCCCACACGAGAGAACGTCCCCTCCTCACGGACCCCCCCCGAGAGAACCCGGCAAGGCCTCCTGTCCTGAAGCACAGGGGACACTGCAGGGCGTCCAGGCAGCTTCTGGACACTCGGCCTGAACCGATCAGAAGCTCCCAGGAGCCAGTGGCTGTTGCGCCTGCCCTCAGCCAGATCTGACGTGGATCCTTCACTCCCCTCAAGAGGGGTGTTCGCTGGCCCCAAGCCAGCATTCTGGAGGACGAAGGCTTCCGTCTTTTACCCGAGATGGTCAGTGTGTCTATTGGGACACCACTCTAATCAGGGTCCAACAGACGGTGTAGGTCAGCAGTCATCACTCAGCTCAGCCACTGGCCTTGGCCCATGACCCCACCTTAGCTCACCGTCCCTCATGAATTTATTTCTGTTCATTATAAGGAAACCATTAACCCAGGATGGAAAGTTTCTCAGAACTGCATGTGCATGAATTGCTATAATCCACAACAGTTTCAGAGTCACGCTCAGCACAGCCCCACCCTGCCCCCTCACCCAGCTACGCCAGTGCCCACTGTGCCACTGCCACAGGCCACACCTGGGCTCCATGGCCCACCGGCCTGAGTGCCAACGTGCGCACCTTCTGCACGTCACAGACAAGCCTCCCCTGGCTCCTCATCCTACCAGAGGCATTTTCCAGGGTGTGTGCTGTGAAGACTGGCATGCCTTTAGCCTGAGCCCATGAACAAACAGGCTCAGGTTCCTGACGCCTGAGGCCCTGAAAGATTTAACTAGAGTCACGGAGCTCTACTGACTAGACTCCCAGTAAGCTGGTAACATTTCCAACAAGGCTGAGTGAAGAGCGTCCCCCAAACCCCCAAGCCCCTCAGTCTCTCCCAAGCACAGAACGCCTCCTCAGCAGGCTCTCCCCCGATCCAGCGGGTCTCCAGAAGGGTTCAGAGTCCAGGACAGTGTGGGCAGTAGGAGCCGGTCATGGCAGGGTCTGCAGAGAGATTTTCTACTGATTTATCTTTCAGCTCACTGGTCCTTTCTTCAGCTGTCTCTCATCTACTTTTAAATCCACCTAACTGAATTTTAAATTTGTTATTGTACTTTTTCTCTTTTAGAATTTTCAATCTTTTATGAATTCTAATTCTCTGTGAAACTCTCCATCTTGCCTGTTTCAATGTTAATCAGTTATTTTAAACTCTATGTCTGCCAACTCCAGCATCTTAGTCTTCTGTGGGTCTCTCACTTTTTCCTTTCTGTCCCATTTATCAGGGTACGACTAGACGCAGAGTCAGGCGCTATGTGTCACAGACGGGAGAGGCCGGGACGGGGTCTCCCTCCAGGGGGCAGTGGAGGGGGCCGGCCACCCAAGGTCTGAGCGGAGAGACTGGCATTTTTGGGGCTGTTCCTCCTGGCAGGCTCTCAACTCTTCCTGGCACCATGAAACTGCCGAAGACCCAGCTCTGCTCCATACGCACCTTCTGCCTCTCTGGCCTCCTCCCTCTCAGGGATCTCCGCCCTCAGGTCCCACTGCCTCCGCAGCTCCCAAGCCCCCAGAGCTCAGTCTCCCCAACCCCACAAGATTACCTGCGGCTCTGCTGGGTTCTCTGCCTCTGGGCAGCTGCCCCTGCCCAGCCCCCAAGAGTGCTGGTAGAGGAGGCAGACTCAGCTCTGCAAGCTCCCCTCTGCGCTGCGGGCCCCAGGGCGGCGCTCCAGTCCTTTGAGCAGGTGCCTCGAGTCCGCAGCAGGACCGGTCTGCTGGGAGCAGTTCCATAGCCGGGAGCAGTCTGTCTGTTACCTGGAAGGCGTCACTGAAGTAGAGAGCTGGAGGCTCTGGTGGGTAACTAGGCAAGCTGGTCTGACTAGCAGGCTGTGCGTGGACATCTCTGAGCTAAAAAGCAAGAGAAAAGCAAGCCAATGAGAGACGATCAGAAGGAAACAGACCATCCTCTCTGCCCAACCAAGTCTTTGGGACTGAAGATCTCTGTATCCTGTTTGAAACCTAGAGTATTTGTTCTCATCACCCCAGTCCTAAAGGTGAAGACGGCGCAGGGCAAGGACGCAGCAATGCTGTGCCCTATGGGCTGTCCTGCGGCCCCTCAGAGAGCGGCAGCACCTGTCCTGAGCTGAGGTTCCCCACCTCGCTCCTAGAGAAGGGGCCTTGGGGCCTGCAGGCGGCCAACTCTGAGCCTCTTTCCTCTCTGGGGACTCTGGGCCAGGTGAGCGATGCTATTTTCTGAAAACTCTGAGTACCTGAGTGCTTCCCCCCCGGGACCAGCCTGGGGCTTCTCTACAGACACTAGAGGGTTTCATACTGACGGTCTCCACACAGCTGTCCCGGGGCTCCTGCGTCAGGGCCTCTGCTCTGCTCCCACCCCCAGACCGCAGGGCCTGTCCCTCCCTTAACTCGAGCCTCTGCCCAGACGCCACCCACCACGCACCCCACTCAGCAGCAGGCTTTGCCCCACCACCGTCTCCTCCACCCTGCTCACTTTCTCCTGCCCACAGTCACATCCAACACCCGCTGTACGGTCAGCCTCATGCCACTGGGGCCAACGCAGCAGCACCTGAGCATGGCCTGGCTGAGTGAAGAGATGAAGGACAGTCAGCGGCCTGCTGGACAGAACCAGGGCTTTAGTTGCTCCAGCCTCTTCAGCCCATTTAAGTGCGAGCATCTCACACAAGAGGAACCCAACGTGGTCCTCCCAGATGACTGAGTAAAGGAACAGGCTTCTGCACTGGGCCAGGCTCCTCAGCCTGGCAGAGATGTCCGCCTCCTCAGGAACTCCAGGGCTCTGGGCAGTGGCACTGATCGTACCCCCTGTCTATACCAGCTTAGAAAACATGTCCACTTACCTGTGAGGCTGGCTTTCCAGACGCCTTCCCCAGGGCCTGCATAAAAGCATAGTCGCGGGTCAAGGGACAGGGTCTCAGGCAGGAGCAGCAATGACCCCAGGAGACCAGGAATGAGTCCAGTCCGGCTCACTCCAGCCAAAGCCAGAGTGGCCTGAGGAGGGTGGCCTTGTCGGTCCAGGTCCCCACTGCCCAAAGACTGCTGAAGTCGTAGCAGGCCGAGGAGGAGGCCTGTGCAAATGCCTTGATAACCAGTTGTTTCCTCACTTGGGCTCCTATGAGGAGACACTGATCTTCGCAGGAGCCTCAGCCCACAAATGACACAGCACAGGAAGCTGCTGAAATGCAAATCTGCTGCAGGAACGAACCAAGCTGCCACTGTGTCACTCCCTCAGCCTGTGCTATCTCGCTGGTCCCATTCACACGTGACTAGTTTAAAAAGAAGGGAAAAGGGAGTGTTAATAATGTCAGCTGAGCGATAGGACACCTAGCTGTCCTGAAATTTCATCAAGCTCCTGACAGGCTGCTTCATTTGTATGCTTTACTCACTTTTTTCAAGACAGAGTAAGAGGGGCCCCTAAACAATGAGAAAACCAGGCAAGAGGTGGTGTGATGTGTTTTCAGCCATCACAAGTGCAAGACAAGGATCCAAGAGAGAAGGGAAACCAAGACAAGGGGCCCAGTGGCTTGGGGTGGGAGGGCACGTGCGGGGCACCCCTGCAGCTCGAGGGATCTCAGTTCCCTGACCAGGGAGTGAACCCAGGTCCATGGCAGTGACTGTGTCAAGTCTTCCCCACTGGACCTCCAGGGAACTCTGGGCTCTGTGACCAGCCACAGCCGGTGTGGGCTCCAGGCTACAGGGAAAGGAAACACAGACCCAACTGTCCTGTGAGTGGAGGAGACACCCGGGAGGTCAGGGAGGCCCAGGTGGCTAGAATGTGTGGAACAGAATATCGGGGAGCAGGGACTGTAAAGAAAACAGAGCTCCAGGATCTACAGAGCACCCCCTCAAGTCTTCAGCTAAAGACAAGTTTGCAGCTGTGTGAGAAAAACTGTGAGGAGGCTGGAACAAGAATGCCTGGAGAGGAGCGGACAGAACAACCTCCAGAGCTCACACAGAAACGGGAATAAACTGTGCCCCCACAAGCCACCAGGGAATGGCTCCCTCATTCACACAGTACTGCCTGGCATCCCCAGAAGGGCTTCACCTTCAGTAATGAGGCCAAATTATCTGTACACCACAGGCAGCTCTGGATCACCCTAACACAGCTCAGGAGCAGTTCTCTAAAGGATCAACTGATGACAAGAAACTTAACTGCATGCCAGACCAAGATAAATATTATTTGAAAGAATACGACAAAACAACATAAATACATAATGTCTAGTATCCAATAAGGAAATGGGCAGGTCTATTGGTCAGGGGACAGAAACCACAAGGTATTTTAAACAAGGGGAGTTTAGCATAAAGAGCTATTAACTATTTACAGGAACTGACTAAAATGAACCCAAAGGTACAAAATACTCTAGGGTGCAGAGAGGATTCAGAGCTGGGAGACAGCAGTTTACGGGATGGTGCAGTTCACCAGGCTGAGAACCATCTGAGACGCTGCCAACACAATCAGCCCGGAAGCTGTCTGCAGAGAGTTCTGCAAAGCCCCCAGGGTGGAGGGGCTGACGAACTCACCAGAAAGCTGCCAGGAGACCAACTCAGGTACCCACGGAACATGCCTGGCAGTGCCTGTCCCCTTTCAAATATATGAAGAGCCTCATCACTGGCTCTCAGGCGAGTGCTGCTGAGTTGGTCACTAGGACACTGCCTGGAAGGTGCCACAGAAGCTCTTTAGGGCTATGCCAATGTCACAGAACAGGAATGAGCAAAGCGCAAAGCACCAGACATAGGCCCTTTCTCCTTCAGCCCCTCCAATGACAAAGGCTGGCATCAGGCTAGCTGGCAAGGAGGGTAACGCTCCACTATCACAAGCAGGCAATGAAGGGCGGATAGACCAGGCATGTGAAAAAGAAGAAAATATGACTTATGACCATAAGAAAAAGCAATCAACAACAACTGACCTAGAAGTGACAGATATAAAGGAATTATCAGACAAGCACATGCTTCATATACTCAGGAAAGTAGAGGGAATATGACCATAATGAGAGAAACGGAAAATATAAAAAGGCCTAAATGGAACTTCTAGAGATGATAATAATATCTGAAATATAAAACACACAGTCTGGGATGAACAGCAGATCAACACTGAAAAAGATCATACAACTCAAAAACAGCAACTGAAAACTGTTCAAAGAAAGGGCATCGAGGAAAAAAAGGCATCAAACACCAACAAGCAATCCAATGTACACGAATTGGAATCCCAGAAAAAGGACAAGGAGGCTCTTTAGTTCTTTTTCATTTTCTGCCATAAGGGTGGTGTCATCTGCATATCTGAGGTTATTGATATTTCTCCCAGAAATGAAGCTTCTGCTTCCTCCAGCCTGGTATTTCACATGATGTACACTGCATATACGTTAAATAAGCAGGGTGACAATATACAGCCTTGATGTACTCCTTTCCCATATGATCACTACAAAAATGTACACAAAAATGTATCACTACAAAAAATCAACTAAAGGCCGATCGACACATGAAAAGATGCTCAACATCAGTCAGTCATTATTAAAGAAATGCAAATCAAAACTACAATGAGGTATCATCTCACACCAGTCAAAATGGTCATCATCAAAAAAATCTACAAACAGTAAATGACAGAGAGGATGTGGTTGGTGGGAATGTAAATTGATGCAGCCACTATGGAGAACAGTAGGAAGATTACTTAAAAAACTAAGACTAAAACTATCCTATGACCCAGCAATCCTACTAGTGGGCATACACGCTGACAAAAACACAATTCAAAAAGACAAGTACCCCAATGTTCACTGAAGCACTATTTACAATAGTCAGGACACGGAAGCAACCTAGATGTCCACTGAAGGGTGAATGGATAAAGAAAACTGGAAAATCCACAATATGTGGAAGTTAAACAACATGCTCTCATACAACCAACAGGTCAAAAAGGAAATCACAAGAAAAATTAGAAAGCACACCGAGACCAATGAACACACACACACCGGAACCCTGGGATGCAGCAAAAGCAGTGCTAAGAGGGAAATTCACAGCTATGAATGTTTCCATTAAAAAAGAAGAAAAGTATCAAAGTGATAGTCTAACTTACACTTTAAGGAAATAAGAGAAGAAGAGCAACTAAACCAAAGCTAGCAGGAGAAAGGAAATAATAGAAGAGTATAGCATCAGTAAACAAAGAAAAGAAAAAGAGAGACCAGTTGTATTTCTACACACTAACAATGAACAATCCTAAAAGGAAATTAAGAAAACAATTCCACTAAAATAACATCAAAAAGATTTAAAATACTTGGGAATAAATTTAACCAAGAAAGTGAAAGACTTAACACACTGAGAAGTAAAGCATCATTGCTAAAAGCAATTGAAAAAGAACACACCGAGACACAGAAAGACGGCGTACCCACGGGCTGGAAGCTTTAGTCAGATGCTCAGCTCAGTTCAGTCGCTCAGTCGTGCCCGACTCCTTGCGACCCCATGAATTGTAGCACGCCAGGCCTGCACCACCCAAAGTGATCTACCTATTTATGCAATCCCTATCAAAATCTCTGTGACTTTTTTTTCACAGAAATAGAAAATCCTATCTTATGGTTTTCCATATGGATTATCAAAGGAACTCCCCCGCCCCGCCAAAGTATTCAAAACCACCTTGAAAAAGGATAAAGTTGGAGGTCTCACACTCCCTGATTTCAAAACTTTGTCCAAAGCTACAGTAATCAACAACAGCGTGATACCAGCATAAAGACAGACGCACAAACTGCACAACTTCGGGACTGGCAAGGATTTCTTGGATATGACACCAAAATCACCAACAAAACAAAATACAGCTAAATTAGATTTCATTAAAATTAGAAACTTTTGTGCAAAGGACCCATCACAAAACTGAAAAGACAACCACAAAATAGGAGAAAATACCTGGAAATCATTTATCCCATTAGAGTCTGGTATTCGGAATATATAGAGAACTCCTACAACTCAACAACAAAAAACAACCAAATTTTTTAAATGGGAAAAGAAAAAAGCTTTTTGTAATGGGCAAAGAACTTGAATAGACATTTCTCCAAAGATAAGCAAATAATCCATAAACACATGAAAAATGATGACTATCATTAATCAGGAGAGAACTGCAAATCAAAACTGTGATAAACTATCACTACCTTCCCATTAGAATGGCTACTATATTTTAAAATTATAAGTTTTATAAGGATGTAGAGAAACTGGAATCCTTATGCACCTCTGATAGGGATGCAAAATGGTACAGCCACAGCAGAAGACAGTATTGAGATTCTTCAAAAAAATTACACAGAATTACTATGATCCAGCAACTTCACTCCAAGGTACCCAAAAGAACAGAATGATGAGAAAGTTCTGAAAATGGATAGTGTGTGGGTTGTGGTGATGGTTGTACAACAACGTGAAAGCATTTAATGTCACTGAACTGTACACTTAAAAATGGTTGAAATTGTAAAGTTTATATTACATATATTTTATCACAATGAAAAACCATACAGCTAACAGTATACTTAATGGGAGAAATTAGATGCTTTCTCACTAAGATCAGGAAGAAGGTAAGAATGTCTATCCACCACTCCCACACATCATCATACTGGAAGTCCTAGGTAATACGACAAGAAAAGGAGATAAAAGTTACACAGATCAAAAGGGAAGAAATAAAATGATCTTTAAACAGAGATGACAAGAATTATCTATGTAGAAAATACCAAAGAATTAACAACAACAAAAAAACCTCCTCGAACTAATAAATTACTATGACAAGGTTGGAAATATAAGATTAATTGACAAGGGTCAACTACTTTCTTATCTACCAGCAACAGAACTTCTGGTTTCTAGTTCCACATGTAAGGAGATCAGAAGTCACCACTCTGTCCTGACAAGTAGTAAAAAGCTGAACTGACTGAAAATCAACAACTTTTCTTGGATCCGTAAAGAGGACACAGGGCAAATCACTGTCTCCAAGAGACAGACACACGAATACAAGAACCTTAAATGCACATTACTAAGTGAAAGAAGGCAATCTGAAAAGCCTAGTTGCCCGTTTCCCTGGTAGCTCAGATGGTACAGCATTTGCTCACAATGTAGGAGATCCAGGTTCGATCCCTGGGTCGGGAAGATCCCCTGGAGAAGGAAATGACAACCCACTCCAGTACCCTTGCCTGGAAAATTCCATGGACAGAGGAGTCTGGCAGGCTACAGTCCATGGGGTAGCAAAGAGTTAGACACGACTGATCGACTAACACACACATACACACACCATCTGAGTGTGATCAAGGGAGAGCGGGGCTCCCGTATTCTGCCCAGCCCCTAACTCATGGGAGGGAGGCCCTCTCTTGGGCTGGGTATTCTGAGAGTACTGCGGCCCTGACCATGCTCATCCCAGCTCACAATGTGGCAGATCCACACCAGAGGCGAGCTGAATGGCCCCCAGGCTGCTGCCTTCCCTCTCCCACAGAGTGCTCAGCAGTAGCAGTGGAATGTCACTCAGAGAGCAATTCACCACTGTTCTACCCACAGCTCTACAGCCCTGGCTTACAGATTTTTGCCTGGGGTAGAAATAGGCCAGAAAGCACTGACTCCTAATTTCCTCCAAAGGAACTGATTTCATTTGCAACAGAGAGGGAATCAGTTCAAGCTCAAAGGTGCTCTCAAGAAAGTAGAGGGTGTGGTGAAAGGCAAGCGGCAGGAGAGTAAAGATAGAGGCTGAACCACAGATGACGACACTACACACTACACCACCAGATGGTCAGTACCTAAATCAGACTGATTATAATCTTTGCAGCCAAAGATGGAGAAGCTCTAAACAGTCAGCAAAAATAAGACCTGGAGCTGACAGTGGCTCAGACCATGAAGTCCTTACTGCAAAATGCAGACTTAAAGTAAGTACTAAAAACCATTAGGTCATTCAGGTATGACCTAAATCAAATTTATGATTATATGGTAAAGTGACAAATAGATTCAAGGGATTAGATCTGACAGAGTGCCTAAAGAACTACGGACAGAGGTTAGTGACACTGTACAGGAGGCCATGATCAAAACAGTCCCAAGAGAAAGAAAAGCAAAACGTTGTCTGAGGAGCCCTCCAAATAGCTGAGAAAAGAAGAAAAACGAAAAGCAAAGGAGAAAAGGAAAGAAATACCTATCTGAATGCAGAGTTCCAAAGAATAGCAAGGAGAGAGAAGAAAGCCTTCTTAAGTAAACAATACAAAAAAAAAATAATAGAGGAAAACAACAGAATGGGAAAGACTAGAGATCTCTTCAAGAAAATTAGAGACACCAAGGGAACATTTCATACAAAGATGGGCTTAATAAAGGACAGAAACGGTAAGGACCTAATAGAAGCAGAAGATACTAAGAAGAGGTGGCAAGAATACAAAAAACTGTACAAAAAAAGGTCTTGATGATCCGGATAACCAAGACGGCATTGGTCACTCACCTAGAGCCAGACATCCTAGAGTGTGAAGTCAAGTGAGCTTAGGAAGCATTACTACAAACAAAGCTAGCGGAAGTGATGGGATTCCAGCTAAGCTATTTCAAATCCTAAAAGATGATGCTGTGAAAGTGCTGCACTCAACATGCCAGCAAATTTGGAAAACTCAGCAGTGGCAACAGGAATGGATAAAGTCAGTTTTCATTTTGATCCCAAAGAAGAGCAATAACCAAAGAATGCTCAAACTACCACACAATTGCACTCATCTCACATGCCAGCAAGGTAATGCTCAAAATCCTTCACACTAGGCTTCAAACAGTACATGAACCGAGAACTTCCAGATGTACAAGCTGGATTTAGAAAAGGCAGAGGAACCAGAGATCAAATTGCCAACATCCGTGGATCATCAAAAAAGCAAGAGAGTTCCAGAAAAACATCTACTTCTGCTTTATTGACTATGCCAAGGCCTTTAACTGGGTGGATCACAACAAACTGGAAAATTCTTAGAGAGATAGGAATACCAGACCACCTGACCTGCCTCCTGAGAAATCTGTATGCAGGTCAAGAAGCAACAGTTAGAACTGGACATGGAACAACAGACTCCTTCCAAATGGGGAAGGGAGTACGTCAAGGCTGTATATTGTCACTTTGCTTATTTAACTTATATGCAGAATACATCATGCGAAATATCAGGTGGAATGAAGCACAAGCTGGAATCAAGATTGCTGGAGAAATATCAATAACCTCAGATATGCAGATGAGGCCACCCTTATGGCAGAAAGGAAGAACAACTAACTAAAGAGCCTCTTGATGAAAGTGAAAGAGGAGAGTGAAAAAGCTGGCTTAAAACTCAACATTCAGAAAACTAAGATCATGGCATCTGGTCCCATCACTTCATGGCAAACAGATGGGGAAACAATGAAAACAGTGAGAGACTTTATTTTCTTGGGCTCCAAAATCACTGCAGATGGTGCCTGCAGCCATGAAATTAAAAGACGGCTTACTCCTTTGAAGAAAAGCTATGACCAAACTAGACAGCATATTAAAAAGTGGAGGCATTACTTTACCAACAAAGGTCCATCTAGTCAAAAATACGGTTTTTCCAGTAGTCATGCATGGATGTGAGAGTTGAACTATAAAGAAAGCTGAGCACCAAAGAATTGATGCTTTTGAACTGTGGTGTTGAAGAAGACTCTTGAGAGTCTCCTGGACTGCCAGGAGATCCAACCAGTCCATCCTAAAGGAGATCAGTCCTGAATATTCATTGGAAGGACTGATGCTGAAGCTGAAACTCCAATCCTTTGGCGATCTGATGTGAAGGACTGACTCACTGGAAAAGACCCTGATGCTGGGAAAGATTGAAGGTGGGAGGAGAAGGGGACGTCAGAGGATGAGCTGGTTGGATGGCATCACCAACTGGACAGACATGAGTCTGAGTACCCTCCGGGAGTTGGTGATAGGCAGGGAAGCCTGGAGGGCTGCAGTCCATGGGGTCACAAAGAGTCGGACACGACTGAGCAACTGAACTGAAGTGACGGTTCCACAATCTTGGGAATATACTAATAACCAACACTGTGAGAGCGGATTTTATGATATGTAAATTATAACTTAAACAAACAAACCTAACTGTATCAGTTCGCCAACAAAACTCCTCCTCCTCCTGTATTCGTCACTTCAGTAACTGAAACCACATTCCCAGAAACTTAGAAATTCTTTTCCAGAAACCCACAAGTATTAACAACTAATTTGGTCACGGCAATTCAAACGCCTCAATATGTCACCTTTCCCCCAACTTCAACTCCTAAACGCAGGACGCCCTCATTTCTCGCCTGCATCACCGCAGCCTCCTGATGGGCCTCCAGGCTTGCCTCTCCAGAGCAACTTTCACACTGCAACTAGAAACTCCTTTAAAAACAGTATCTATGTTGGCTCCCAGGGACCCCAGGTTGAAGTTCGAACCCTTAATACGACTTATAAGGTCTCTCAGACTTCAGTCCGCGGCGAACCTCTCCGGCTTCACGAGCCCCTCAAATCCTAACAACGTGCACCTGGGAGCCTGGAGAGGGCGGGCATCGCTTCACCTCGGCCCTGCCCGCTCGGGGCCTCAACCTGCTCGCAGGCGTCTCCGGGAGGAAGCCCGCGCTCGGTCCCTCGGCTCCGAGGGTCTGGCGCCCCCGTTTACCTGTCGGCTCCTGAGGCAGATGCGCTCTCAGGGGCCGCCAATGAACCCGCATACATTTCCCGTGTGAACCGTAGTGCACCCAAATTTCAAACTGCGGCGGAGCCCGAAACTCACCTCGACTCTTCCTCAACACTTAGTAGACTTCGCCAGGGAGCCGCCTACCTAACCTCGGGGCGCGGTCCTCTGGCGCCGCGCTCCGCCTTGGTCCTGCCCGGCGCGCTGGAAGAACGCTCTTAGTCGCGCGCCCCGGCCGCAAAGCAGGATGGGACGCGAGCCTCCAGGATCCCTCTGCGCCCGCGCAGCCGCAATTATCCGCCGCGCATGCGCAGGGGCTTGGGTCGCCGTTGAGAAGGTCCTGCGGCCGCGCCAGAGGTAGGAGGAGTCGGGCTTTGGGGCCGGGAGTCTGCACCGGGGAAAGGAGGTCCTGCCGCCTCAGGCCTTTCTCGCTCTTCTGAGAGAAAAGAGCCTTTCTCGCCCGCCCCCAGCCGCGGTTAGAGGCAGGAGCCGGGCTTAGGTAGAGGGGGCCAGGGCTGTCTGAACGTAAGATGGGTGGGGGGATCCGGATACCCATGGGTCACGGCCCGGGCGTCCGACTGGCGATCGGAATTCGCCATCTGCCTTTGTAGCCACCAAAGTCCTTGGCAGCCCTTCCCCAGGTGGCAACCCGTGTGTCACCGGGTTAGGGGAGGCGGGGGGTCCGCCCCTCACCTGCCCATTCATTCTTTCCACGTCTGCAGTGAGCCCTGCCGCGGTAGGTACCAAGCTGGGTAGGCAGAGTCCCCGGGCCTCTGGGAGTTGCCGTCTCGTTCGGATCCGTTACTCCTTAGCAAATACCGATAGAGCGCCTATGGTAGATACACTGTTTTAGACTAATACCGGCAGAGATGTCGCGACTCAGGGCCGTGTGGAGGCTGGAGTTTGCTCCAGCTACCACGTCCAACAGTTTGCTTGGCTTGACGTTCCAGGCACTCAGACACGCATCTCTGCTTCTCTGTGCAGCCTTCGCTCCCACCACTTTCTCTGGTGCTCCCGATCGTACCAAACTCAACAGATTACCGTTAAGTCAGGCACCTTGTCAGTCAAAGAGAATACAAAATGAGTGCGTGCCCTCGTGAAGTTTTGAGCTTAGTAGGGGACACAAAACAAGCTACTGAATAAAAATATAAGAGCTAATGCCCTGGAACCACACTGCCTGGATTTGATCCCAGCCTGCCTCTTGAAAGGCTGTGTGAACTTGAGCCAGTTTCTCATTCTTGTGCTTGGTTCCTTGCTGTAAAGAAGGGGTGTCAATAGGTCCTACCTAGTAGAGTTGTTGTAAATATTAAACTAGTTAGACTTGTAAAGCACTTGGGATGGCTGCCTGCACAGTAAGCATTCAATAAATCTATTACATGTGATTATAACATGATAAACGCCACTGTGAAAACAGTGTGTGATGATAGAAGATAAATGGGAGTAGAGAGGATTCAATTAGATAAAGACTGAGAAAACAAGCTTCTCTAAGGAGATGGAAGATGAAAATGAGCCAGCCATGCAAAGTAGATTTTAGGTGTGTGTGTCTGCCCCACTCTGGAAAACTAGATGATTAATGGATTACCTGGACCGTGGAAACTGCCTTATGGTATCTGAAATGAACACTACCATGGGGTTATTCAGTTTTGATTTTCAAAACTCCACTAAACTGTGCCAGTATAAATAATCATGCCGGTAAGGCCCAGCCTTTGCACGTGGGCAGCATTCTGGTCACGTGAGTTAGGAGAGTTGCTGGGGTGAGAATAGAGAAAAGTGACCTTTTTCTGATTTGGAAAAATTGGTTCTGTCAATGAAGGATGAGCCTGCTGTATTCCTGTCTTTGATTTCTTCCTGAGAGTTCAAGTGCACATTCCCTCTTTCTCTCTCTTATATTGCTTGCTCATAGAGCCTCTGAGACCTGAAGGCCTTGGACCAGAGATCGTTTTTCTGGATTCAGGGACCATCTTGATTCTGTGGTGACCGCTCTTCATGGGATTCATTCCCCAGACTCTGGTTACTCTTCCAAGATGCATACATTTTTCTGCCCATGGAAAAACATGCTTTGACAAGTCTTTAGGTCCCTCTCCCCTGTTGCTTTGTGGTAACCTGTAGGATGATTAGTTTGTGTTAACCAGGCTATAGCTGAGTATTTGACAGGGGTATTGTTACCCTGAAGACTTTTCCCATACTCCACATGCTCTTGTACCTTCCTGGGAGAAATGACATAAAATGACAATATCTATCTAATTACACTTAAATGCTTTTGGTTTTTCTCAGGTGAAAACTTAAAGGGACCACATGTGCTTTATCACCATGGAGATCCTGGGGAATCACCTGAGCACCAGGGCCACATGTATTCTCTCTGGGAGGCGTCTACTGGACAACAGACCCTCTCAGATGTGAACTTTAATAAAGGTAAGCTTTCAGTGTGCTGAACAAAGGTTCAGTTTGAAGAAAGACACTTTAAAAAATTTATTTATTTATCTTTCTTGGCTGTGCTGGGTCCTCACCATTCTTGGACTTTCTCTAGTTGCAGTGAGCCGGAGCTGCTCTTCATTGCGGTGCATGGGCATCTCATTGTGGTGGCTTCTGTTATTCCAGAACACAGGCTCTGGGCTCACGGGCTTCAGTAGTCACCGCACGTGGGCTCAGTAGTTGTGGCCCACGGGCCAAGTTGCTCTGCAGCACGTGGGATCTTCCCAGACTGGGAATCAAACCCATGTCCTCTGCATTTGCAGGTGGATTCTTATCTACTGGACCACCGGGAAGTCCAAGAAAGACATTTGACATCATTATGGAGGGAGGGAACAGTACATCCTGCTCAACTGTGCAAACTCTCCAGGTACTACAGTGAGAAGCAGCGAGGAATCATAATGAAGCTTCCAGTGTGAATGAGGCCTGGCCAGGCTCACACTTGGGTTCACTCTCTCACCTGTGCGCATGCCCCCATATCGACCCTCACTTCTCCGAAGACCAGCCTGAAAGCCTTCAAACCCGTCAGATGATGGATGAGTCAGATGATGACTTTCAGGAACTCTGTGCCAGCTTTTTCCAAAGGGTGAAAAAGAATGGTCCCAAGGAAGTGTCAAAGGAAAAGAAGACACAAAAGGCCTCCAATGGCACCCATATAAGAAGCAAACCAAAAAGGACCAAACCAACGGCTTCTAAGAGCAAAACTCCGCAAGGCGCCGCTGAGAGGAAAACTTGCCCTGGCGGCCCGGTCCCGCGGACTCAAAAGCACAGGGCACCCAAGAGGCCAAAGACTGAACCAGCTCCCCCTGAAAACACCGAGGGAGGTGTACACACTTCTGCTGTACTCCAGGATAGCGCATGGAGCACCCAGACAGGTAACCAGTCAGAACCTCTGCCAGAGAGGACACCAGAGGTGATTTGCACCATTTTAAACCAAGGATCATAAAACTTTCTGAAAGCTAGTAAGTTTCTTTGGCTTCGCCGGCCATACAGTCTCTGTCCCAAATTACTTCTTAGACGATGTATAATTGAATGGGCTGTGTTCCAGCAAAACTTCATTTACAAAAATAGGCAGCCTGCCCAAGACCATAGTTTGCTGATTCTTGTTTTAAACAAAAGTCATTAAGAAAAAATTCATTACCCTTGTATGAATTCTCTACATGATATATTTGGGGCCATCTGCTCTTTCATTTTCCTGTCAACGTTTACATCATGCAGTTAACGTGAGTTTGTGTTTTTTTTTTTTTTTTCATGAACATAAAAATAATGCTACTTCTCTCATTTTCTTGGGTTCATTCCAAAGTGGGTAAGTTGCAATGGGTAAGCCAATTTGCTTAGGCTGCTGAGAAGGTAGAAGGCATATGCCATGTGGGTTTGAGTCCCAGGAGAATCTTCTTGTCCTTCCTATCTCTTCCAAACACCTTTTATTCTTTTCTGTTTATTTGTTTAAAGCAACTTGCTTACCCTGCTGCCCTGGTGTATTAAACCACATGCTTAACATACATTCTTCATGCAGAACTAAAAACCAGCCTTGCGTATATAATACAGCACAAGATCTTTGGACTCCTGAATTCTGTTTCTAAATTTTTCTCACCATCACTTCCTGATCTTAAATAATGTTTTTTACCTATGTGGTCAGCGTGACCTCCCCAGTGCAGTGGTGGTAAAGCCTTAGCTCACAGAGACTGTTGTAAGGCTTCATTAATGTTGCCAAAATGTTATTGGTCTTTCACGCGCCTTTGAGAGTATAGTGAAAGCTATGCTTGGTTTCCCCCAGAACACTGCACTGCTCCCCCCAAAAACACACCTGCGAGGGTGACATGCAGCATCGGGGGCTGCATGGATCCCCCCAGAGGTCATCTTCAGACACCAAGTTAAAGGAGAACTTCTGACATAGAAAGATATGTGTTTGTCATTAATAACTCTTTAGTAACAGCTTTATAGAGATACAATTCACATTCTATAAAATTGACCCCTTTCAAGTGGACGGTTCAGTGACTTTATTCACAGAGTTGTGCAGCCATCCCCACCACTTAATTTTAGAACATGTTTATCACCTCAGAAATGTGCCCCCTCCCATCACAGATACATATGGCAGGGGTATTTTTATCACCGCAAACAGTGAGGCTACCAAAAAACAATCAGTACTTTAGAGTTACACCTAATGTAGTCAGTAAAGGACCCCTTTGAAATCTGAGGTCTTTGGAACTAGAAGAACCTTCGGTTTCTCCTGCTAGAACTGACGCATGTGAATGTTCTCCTCCTTGCCAGAGGCCACCGTGGACAGCCTCTTGCAGCCACCTCCCTCCTGTCTGACTGCAACGGTGCCAAGTCCCTCCAAACCCAGGGCAGCAGAGCTGGTGCTCCAGCGAATGCAGCAGTTCAAGAGAGCAGACCCCGAGCGCTTAAAACATGCTTCCGAAGGCTGCTCGCTCGAGGCTGCACCTGAAGAAAATGTCCCGAAGGGCCCTCAAGATGTGATGGCGGCGAACGGTATGAAGGAAGCGCTGTCTTCCCAACAGGGATGATGTTGGGGGAAAGGGGTCAGGAAGGAGCCTGCCTTCTCAGCCAGGGGTGGGCCTTCTGCCCCATGCTCTGCCTTTGCCACTCTGGCCAGAGAAAAGAGGGTCCCCTGGGTCATTTCTCACTTAGCTTCTTTGAGAAGGTACCACTTCCTCTTTTTTCATTTTGACTTATTAGAAAAATTTTCTCATTCAAAAGAGTCAGAAAAATATATTACAATGAAATCTCTATGCCCTCAACCTAGATTTAACAAACAGTGGACATTCTGCCACACCTCTTTTGTCTCTATAAATGGACACTACTTCCGTACTGTCAGAAAGCAAGTCACAGACATCATGATGCTTCACGCCTAGACTCTCCTACATAACCACAATTCCATAAACACACGTGATTCCAGAACACTGCCTGCTGTCCAGTGCACATTCAGATTTCCCCGGCTGCCCCAAGGACCGCTTCTGTAGCGAACTCTTCCTGAACAGGGATTCGTCACACGCTGCTTATAGCCGTGGCTCAGTAGTCTCTCTGGTCTAGACTCTATAACAGTCTCTTATCTTGTCCTTGTTTTTTGTGATACTGACTTCTTAAAAAATCCAGGACAATTGTCTTTTAAAACTCCCCACTTTCTGGATTTGCTGGTTTCTGCCTCATGTCATGTAACCCCTTCCTGCAGGGAAGTGCCATATGCTGCATGTTGTACCACCCCAGGAGGCTCGTACTGTCCGTGGTGCTTTATCCCCTAAACAGCAGGAATCCTCATCCCTGGTGAAAATACACAAAAGGAAAAGAAATAGGAAGAAAGTATTGACAGAGCTACAGCCAGTAAATCTGTAGTTTCCCAGTATTTACTTGCAGGTTTCACCTCAGGACTACTGAGCCTTCTTGGGCCACCCCAAAGGCCCACGCAGGTGACGCAGTGATGTGGCATCAGTCCTTGGTCCACAGGGCACCAAGGGGTGCAGAGGGGTCACTCAGCCAGTGCATGAGCCCAGCCCCTGCCCTGCATGTGACTGAGTTGTTTCCATCAGTCTTCACATCATAGCCAGTAATCATCAGGAGAGATAAACCATTGCTTTGTTTAAAAAAGTACTGGACCAAAATGAAGTATGGTGCTTTTCTGGCTCTGTTCTCAGGGCACATCCCGTGTGGGTGCCAAGGGCCTGCTCCAGCAACATCAGGTATAACAGGGCCACAACAGTGGGCACGGCTGCCTTGGGCACCATCCCAAGATTAGAATCAGTCCATCCTCTGGTCTGATGCCAAGAAAAACCAAGAGCAGCATTCGACTCTGACCTGGAAGGGCAAGAAAAAGTCAGAGCCGTAGGAGAGGTTGAGCTTTAAAGAGGAAAGCTAGGATTCATTGGAGTAGGAGCCTTACAATCCTGGGATGCCCAGGGTTGCCACTTTAGCAGAAATGGGAAACAAAAGGCAAGTTCTTCAGGGCTCTGATGCTCAGAGAGTGGTCCTGGACCAGCCACAGCGGCCTCACCTGGAAGTTGGCCAAAATGCAGAGTCTCAGGCTCCACCTAGCCCCCCAGAGTGCCAGCCTCCTGACCTGCACTTTAACGAGCTTCCTGGGGGTCCTTGCACCTGTTAAAAGTTTAGGGAGTACCCTGCTTGGTGTCCGGTCTCCCCGGGCTGGGTCTGGGCTCCTCACGCCCCACCCAGTGTCCTTGCTCCGCGAGGTCCAAGGACGAGCTGGTCCTCATGGGTCCTTGTGTCTCCGCAGGGTATGGGCGCCCTGTCCCCACCACAGAAAGCGACACTGCAGTGGCCTTGGCCCTCCAGCAGGAGCTTGGGCAGGAACAGGCATCCACACCCGACGACAGCCTGGAGGAGACGGGGTTATTCTTTTGCCAGATCTGTCAGAAGAACCTCTCAGCCATGAATGTGACACGGAGGCAGCAGCACGTGAACCGGTAGGAGCAGCTCCGCCGTCACCTGTCTGTGCTCACCTCGCCCATAGGTGTGACCAGCTTCAAGGCTCCTGTGGAATCTCCAGGGCTCCAGGGGGGGTCTTGAGATTAGTACTTCAGTATCAGGGTTGGTCCAGCCTTGCTTTTTTTTTTTTAAACAGCTTGAGAGAGAATTTGTGTAGCATACAATTCAGGCATTTAAAGTGAACAGTGCAATCGGGTTTACTTAGCACATTCAGAGTTGTGCAGCCGTCACCACGGTTAGCCCCAGACCCATGAAGCAGGCGCCCCATCTCCCTCTGTTCCTCAGCCCCTGGCAGCCACTCACCTGCCTTCTGTCTCTGGAGACTTGCCTGTTCCAGACATAAGTGGACTCACAGCCTGCGGCCTTTCGTGTCTGGCTTCTTTCACTTGCCATCCACGCTGCGCTGTCTCCGTGCTTCCCTCCTTTTTATGGTTTGATGATATTCTACTGTGTGGATGGACCACATCTTGTTCATCCATTCATCCACTGATGGACATCTGTCTCCACCTTTTGGGTTCTGTGAATAGAGCTACTGTGAACACACTTTTCATGTATTTGCTTGAGTATCTATTTTCGGTTGCTGGGTCATATGCTGATTCTAGTGACTCTGTGTTTAATATATCCTTGCTTTCCTCAGGCACCTTTGCTCACAGAAACCTAAATGCAGTGTCTGGAGGCTGACTGCAGGCTGTGGGGAGGGACCAGCTTGTGGGGGCAGCAAGCCTTGGCCCACAGCACGACCATGCTGACCTGAGCCCTGTCTGCAATCACGTGGCCAGGGAAGGGTGATCCCACCTTTGCCGTCTTCTTCCAGGTGCTTGGATGAGGCTGAAAAGGCGCTGAGTTTCCCCACGCCTCTGATCCCTGAGTGCCCCATCTGCGGCAAGCCATTCCTCACCCTGAAGAGCAGAATCAGTCACCTGAAACAGTGTGCGGTGAAGATGGAGGTCGGCCCGCAGCTCCTGCTCCAGGCTGTGCGCCTGCAGGGGGCTCAGCCCGTGGGCGCCTCGGGCACTCCAGCACCCAGGTAAGTCAAAGGAAGAGGAAGAGAGATCAAAGTATGTTGATTTTTTTTAAAAAAAGAAAAAGGCCTTTTGTAGTGGTGGAGGACAACAGAGCGCTGATTCTGGAGATGAAACAGTTCAGAAGGAAACTGGGCACAGTCTCCACAGGGACCGGGAGGGGACAGCGCTCCGTCCTCAGAGGCTCTTGAACCGACCAGCTGGCATGGACTGGTTTCCACGAGTCCTTCGTGAGATCCTCCTGTCCCTAACAGTTTGAGCACACAAAGTGCTGATTCTTCTGTATGTTGAATCCATGTTTACCCCTTTCCTCTCACTCCCCCCCACAGAGGAGAAGGGGTCCAGCCCTCCCGGGATGAGTGGGGACCCTCAGAGCAGGAACTGCTCACCCCTCTAGCCTCACTCACCTTTCGGTCTGGCTGCCATTTAAGCCTCAGCGATGGAGCTGGCTGTCTGAAGCGGAAGGGAGCCACCACCAAGAAGGAGCCTCGGAAGAGGCGGAAGGTCACTGAGCCCGAGGAGCCCTCCGAGGACCTGCTGGTGGCCACAGCTCTGTCCCGCTCGGAGACGGAGCAGAAGGCGGTGCCGGCAGCGCTCAGGCTGGGGAACACTTTTGCAGAGAGGACAAGGCTAGGAGCAGGTGCGGCAGCTGAGTGGGGTGCTGAGAAGCCTGGCTGCAGGCAGCTGCCGAAGCTTCCCCTGGGGTCCCCAGTGGGAGGAGGACTCTATGCTGCTTCTGTTTTTTCTCCAGAGAAGAAGACCCGCAAGAAGAAAGCCCCCACGACCCCACCACAGCTGTTAGTCCAGGACGCAGAGACCACGGGCCGGCAAATAGAGGACCGCGTGGCCCAGCTCCTGTCGGAGGAGGTGGAGCCGTCCAGCACGCCGCCGCTCCCCACCAGCAAGATTCTAGAGGAAGAGCTGGCCAGGGGCAGCTGGGCCCTGCGACCGCCCGGGGGGGCGCAGAACCTGCTGTGGGAGGCCAGTGCCCTGACCGGGGCTGGGGCCCTGGAGTCCTTCTACACGGCCAGCCTGGTGCCTCCCCTGGTGCCGCAGTGGCCCGCCAAGGTGTGCTCCCTTCCAGTGGGGCAGGTGGGCTCAGGGGGAGAGGGTGGAGGCTCCGGCTGCGGCACCAAGCGTGGAGGGGAGGAAACCGAGGACCGTGGTGTGGAGTCTATTGTGTTGTCTTTGCAACAACCAGACGGTTCACACAGTAGGAACAGGGAGGCCCACAGGTTTCCAAATGTGTTAAGATTCTGGAGAGTTCAGAATGCAGGGTCCCAGGTCCAACCCTGGACTGGTATAATCTGCCTATGATGGGACCCAGGAACAAGACAGGCCTGTGTACAGGTGTGGAATCGGCACTCACCTGCTTGAAGCAATTTAGATGCCACTAGGAGGGCGGGGGCCCCTTTTGTGGATGCGAAGGCCCCAGGCGTGGCCCCTGCCAAGACAGGTGCCTGCTGACAGGGATAACGGCTACAAGCTTCCCAAGTGGCTCTGGCTGGGGCTCGCTCCCCAAGGACCCTCAAGGTGGTGGAGGCCACATGCTCACTCTGGCTCACCTACTTCTTTCAGGGTCTCACACAGGAGCCCACGCGGCTGCCACAGCCACTCAAGCCGCCAGAACTGAGTGTGGGAACACCCCCTTCTGCCCCCCGCACCCACCCCGTGGGCCACAGCCTCCGGAGCCCAGCACCCTCTGCCAGCCAGAGGGAGCGCCAAGCGCTGCAGGATCTGCTGGAGCTGGCGGGAGAGGGGTTGCCCGCCAGCCCGTGCAGCAGGGACCTGGCCGGCTCAGGAGGGGCTGCAGGTGAGACCCCGACCCTCAGGGCCTCCCTGCCCGGTCCCAGGGCTGCGATGGCCGCTTGGGTCCATAGGCCTGGTTCACCCTGTCTGGCGGGAGGAGGTGGTCTCTCTGGGTGCTTTCCTTTCTCCTCAAAGGTGAATGTGACTCAGGCGAGTCCGTCAGTTTTCCTCCAGTTTTGACTGAGGACAGAGCCTTCACCAGAGCAAGTGGTTGTGAGGGTTGATTTTGGCTTTCTCTCCCGAGTACAACTCTTGGGCAGGGGTGGCGGTGCAGGTGGCCTCTGGGCAGTTCGCCTCCCATGACGACGTCCTCGGGTCAGCTGGATGATGCTCTTTCCCAGGTGGTTGATGATTTTAACCTGCAAATCCTTTCAGGGATGGACTTGTCACTCGGTGGCCTTCCACTGACTGGGTTTGTCCTGCCAGCCAAGGAGAAGTACCCGGAGGAGGGCGGCCAGGCTTCGGTGAGCATGTCTGGTCCTGCTCGCAGCTCCGTGGTCATGGCTGCAATGCTTGTTGTATGTTCAGTGCGGCCGGCTCCCAGCCAGCCTCCAGGCCCCTGCAGAGCCCACGGGTGCCCCTTGACAGCCTCTGAGCTGAGCCAGGTTCTGTCCCTTCCGTTGTTGAACCCCAGGGGCACCTCAGTAGCCCGGCCCCAGGAGCCTACTCTGTCCTGGGGCCCAGGGAGCACCCTTGCTCTGTGAGGGTGCTTCATCCAGCCAACGGGACTGACCAACTGACTCGTGAAAGTCCTGGAGGCCTCCAGCTAACAGTTCATGTTCTGTACTGGTGATTTTCTGGGTTAGAAACTGGGTTTTCCTTAGAGAAGGTGTCATCCTGTGAGCACATTGGTATCAGCCAAGCGCTTGTCACCAAGTTCTCCCTGGGATGTCAGAGAAGGGACATGGACTCCTCCCAGCCGGCCCCACAACTGCTTGGGCTCAGGTCCCACCTGTCACATCCGGCTGGGCTGGTGGCTTCCTCACGGAGACCTAGCAGCTGCTGACGCTGCCACCGCGTCCTGGTGAGGCCGTCACCCATGCCTCTCCACGCCGGGCCTCCGTCTCCATGGAGACGGGTCTCCTTTCTAGGCCAGGGAATTGGGTGTGACAGAGAACTTGAGAAAGGACTGGGTCTTGCTCTTCCCTGTCTCTGAGGGCCTGAAGGTAACTTCAGGGTGGAGCCCGACGTTGGACCTTGTGAGGCAGGAGGCCCTGACTGGCTGCCTGCGCCCCGTTTGTTGGGCACCTGCACGGTTCGGGGGCCCACAGGTGGGAGTGGCCACTCTCCCCCTCTCCTTTCAGCTCGCCCTCGGTTTGCTGGTGGCCGACTTCAGTGCCATGGTCAACAACCCTCACCTGAGTGACATCCAGTTTCAGATAGACAGTGGGGAGGTGCTCTATGCCCACAAGTTTGTGCTCTACGCCCGATGCCCACTTCTCATGCAGCATGTAAGTGCGTGGCCAGGCGGCCTGCTCCCCCTTTGCTCTTTTCCCTCCTCCCTCCCCTCCCTCTCACCCCTCTTCCCCCCCACCCTCCCCTCTGTCCCCAGCCTCTCCCTCTGTCTTCTGCCCCTTTCCTCCCCACACCCCCACTCTCCACCCACTGCCTCTGACCTGTTCTTCCTCTGATGCCATCAAGGTTGCGCTTCCCTGGAGAAGACAGGTCTGAGTCAAGAAGTGCTATGAGGAGATAAGCTCAGGGTTGGGAAACATCAGATTCCTTGTTCCGTTGAATAAAAATCCTGTTTTCCCCAGAACTGTTTCCTTTTCCTCTGTTTACAGATCAGGAAAGTCTTATAATCACCTTCTGTTTTTTTCTGCCATGCCGTGTGGCTTGAAGAGTCTTAAATTCCCCAACCAGGGATTGAACCCTCGCCCTTGGCAGTGAGAGTGTGAAGTCCTAACCACTGGATCACCAGGGAAGTCCCTAACTGACCTCTTTAAGGCTGAGCTGCTATGACATTTCTGTGTTGTCACGTCTTGACTTGAACGTGTCATGGACTTGAACATGGTGTCACAGAATCCCGGAAACTGCTGTCAGTCTCGTCAGAGAGTTCTAGTGCCTTTGATAGGTTTGTCAACAGAGGACTAACTGGCTCCTTAAGCCTCTATCGCTGACTTGACTTTGGAAACAGACAAGTTTTGTGCCCTAACCTGCAGAATTCCTGGTCAGCTAAATGGAGCGACTCTGGCTAATGCCCATCCTAGGCCGAGATCCGAGGCGCCCAGACCTCCTGAGGCCTGTTTTGCCCCGGGTCACGGCTGTCCCATCAGTAACTCTTCCATGTGCATCTGTCCCTCAGATAAACAGTGAAGCCTTCCTGGCCGAAGAGGATGGTGACCTGAGGCGCCAGCGCGTGCTGCTGCGTGACGTCAGCGCCGAGGCCGCCCAGGCGTTCCTGCATTACCTCTATGCTGCCGACACCGTCCTGACTCCCCAGCTGGCCGCTGACCTGCGCTCTCTGGCCCAGAGGTCCGGGCTATTCTTTCCACTTACTTCTCGTTTTTTGACAGTAACCGACAGGGATTATCTGGTTGATGGCCCATGAGAGATCAGGGCTGAGTCCTTCCTGTACCTTTTAATCCCAAGTTTATGGCCAGTGGTGACCTTGAACAGGGTGTACTGACCAAGATTCTGGCCGCAGGGAACACTTGGAGGGGAGCCCAGTGGCTTTCACTCTCTGGGAGTAACGAGGGGGTGGTCTCAGCCCCCACCCCCAGCCCTGCCACCCTCGGTGGTTCCACCACCAGAGCTGCCCAACGGCCACCCCTCCAAGTCCCAGAAGGCTGACGTCAGCAGGATGCTTGCTCTAACGCCCCTGACACTGCAGCTGCCTGGTCTCTCCACCCCCGTGTCCTGCTTCCACCTCTGGGCTGGAACCTGGGGAGGGGCGGGCTTGGCCCCCGGCGTCTCCGAGGTGCCGATGAGATGGCAGAGCACCAGGCAGGCCGGCGCACGTGTCCGGGCTAACCCGAACTGGCCTGGGCGTCCCCGTGTGTGTGTCCCGGTGCTTTGGGTCCGGTCATAGAACCACCCAGCCCCGCGGTCCCCTCTCAGCCCACGCTCAGGCTGCACAGCGGGGCTAGCGGGCCCTCCCCAAACGCTGTTTCTAGAGCTGAGTGGCCTGGGGCATTGCTGGGCATGGACGTGGGCACTGTCTCTGCAGGGGAGTGGGGAAGGGCCAGGGAGAGTCATGGCCGTCCCGCCCGGGAGGACTCCTGCCCCAAGCCTCCTGAGCCAGGGCGCTGCCTCTGCGCAGGGGGTGGTGACGCATGGCTTTCCTGTTGCAGGTTTGGGGTGAGTGAGCTTGTTGACCTGTGCGAACAAGTGCCCTTTGTGATGGATGCAGAAGGTGGACAGGGAAAGGAGCAGGAAGACAACGCTGACGGCAGAGTGGAGACTTTCCGAGAGCTCCTGCACTTTGTGTGGCTGGGTGAGGGGGAGGGAGCAAAGGACCTGCTGATGCCTGAGGGCCACGAAGAAGACAGAGAAAAGGTCAACGAGGAGGAGATGGAAGAAATTTATGAATTCGCGGCTACTCAGCGAAAGCTGCTCCAGGGGGAGAAAGCTCCAGAGCCAGAGGGAGAAGCCGACCTGCTCGGGGAAGACGGTCCAGTTTTGGGGGAAATCCTCACAAGTGAACAGGATAAAGAACAGCCAGAAAATGCAGAGCAGGTGGAATCATCCGGGCAAGGAAGAGATGAGACCCCGGCCAAATGGGGAAACACGAGACAGTCCACACTCCTGCCCCCCAGCAACCGGGCTTTGAACGGGGGAGAGAAAGCAGAGGCCCCAGAGGGAGCACTGGCTCGTCCCTGCTCCTCCAGCCCCACCCAGGGCTGGGCAGAGAGGCAGGAAAGCGCCCCTCTGTGCTCAGCTGATGATGATAACATTCAACAGCCTTTTTCGTCACCTCAAGCTGGATACCCTGAACTCTCCCGGGTGACGAGCGATTGGGAAGAAGGAAACAGGACCATCCAAGAAAGGGAGGTAGAGGGCTTCCATCCCCCTGTCTACCAGCAGGCACCCCCCTCACGCTCACGCTTCTTCCCACCGCAGCCCCATCAAGGCCGGAGTCCTCGCCAGACACGTCCCCACCCTCGTTGCCCCAGTGACCTGTCCCCACCGATACCCCAGTTACAGGGCACAGCTTCCAGCATGGCCTCCCAGAACTCATCACCGAAGCCAAAGAGAGCCAGGCGCCTTCCCTTATCGTGTGAGGACCCAGGCCAGAAAGACAAGGAATGTAGTTCCACACTGGAACGCAGAGGTAAAGGGGTCCTGATCTTCTCAGAAAAATCTCCACCCATGGATCTAACCCGGTCAGGACCTGACCGCCGGAGCTCCAGGCCTGAGACCTCTTCCTGCAGTGTGAACAGAGAAGACGAGGTGATCCTGTTACTGGATTCAGATGAAGAGCTGGAGCTGGAGCAAACCAAAGCAAAGTCATTTCTGAACAGTCCCTTAGAAGACAAGAAAGTTCTGGAAGTCAGTGCCAAGTCCTCTGAACTGTTTTCCATCATCGACCTCGACGCGGAGCAGGAGCCTCCCCAAAGCCCACCAGGAAGCCGGGCCCGGCTGCCGCAGGAAGTGGAGGGGCGGCTGGGGGCCAGCACTGACGACAGCACCACAGACACCTCGTGGCTCGTGCCCGCCACCCCGCTGGCCAGCAGGAGCTGCGACTGCTCCTCACAGACCCAGATCACAGGCCTCGGGGCCAGGCCACCAGCAGACCCGCTGGCCACGCCCAAGCCCAGGGCCCTGTTAGAGAACAGGGACGAACCCGAAGCCACGAGTAAGTTTTCCGTCATTGTACCCCAGACGTCGTCCCCACACCTGGGCCCCGCCGCTCCTGGAGGCTCTGACGGGAGAAGGCAGGCCTGCAGCAGCCCATCCAGCCCCCGCCGCAGATGCCGCCCATGTGCTTCTCCTCTGGCTCCCCGGCCCATCTTAGGAGGCCTCGCCAACCTCCCTGGGCAGCTCCCGAGGTGCCTGCCTCCTGCCCGGAGCCCGGTGGCTCAGGCTCCCGTGAGTGAAGTGGTGGAGGTGGAGGACAGTGAGGACGAGCAGGAGGCAGCCTCCCAACAGGCGAGTAGCAGCCCCCTGCTGGACGGCGACCCCCCGATTCCAGCCGAGGACTGGTGCTGGCACATGGAGCCCCTCTCACCGATCCCCATTGACCACCTGAACCTCGAGCGGACAGGCCCCTTGAGCACCAGCAGCCCCAGCAGCAGGGCAGAGGGCGCCCCAGACAGCAGGGACTGCCGCTCCCCGGCACTGCTGGGCACCACCCCCATCCGAGGGAGCTACACTGGCCGGAGGAAGTCTCAAGAGAAGTCCTCTGGGGCCGGCTCCCCTAGGAGCCACCGGCAGAGCTTTCTGAACTCAGCTCTGTGGGATGACTGGAACGAAGAAGATCAGAGGTCCTCAGAGGCTCCTCCTCTGCCCCAGACGCCACGCACAGATGGAGCCCAGAGGACACACAAGTTACAGACACCACGTGAGTATTAGGAGGGTGTTTGTCTCTGTTTCAACACTAAGGGGCATGAAGAGTCATAATGACAGCGAGGGGCGGCCAGCCCTCCCCTTGCCTGCCTGACCTCCATGGTTAGGGAGGAAAGGCCTGCTGTCAAAACACACACTTGTTAAGCTAGTAAGTGGGGGAGTCCTAAAGCTGCCTGGATCCTGCGCTCACCTGGGCACCTGCGCTCACCCCTGTCTGTGGCCCCACTCCAGAAGACCTCACCAGCTCTTCAGGGAGACTGTGACAAGCCTCTCAGGTTTATCTTAAGAGCAGACACATGTGGCTCCTCAAATAGTCAAACAGTTGCCATAAGCACCAGGTCACTGCACTCCAACGTTCAAAGACTTGAGATCGGGACTCAAACACATCCTGCACACTCATGTTCACAGCAGCACTATTCACAACAGCCAAAGAGTAGGAACAGTGCAAGTGTCCATGAGCTGATAAGTGAATAAAAGGCGGTCCATCCCGACAGTGGAGTCTTCCTCAGCCATACAGAGCTCTGACACAGGCTACAACATGGACGAACCGTGAAAACACGGTGCTCAGGGAGAGAAGCCAGACACAAAAGGCCACGCCGTATGACTCCACTTACATGAACTGCCCCGATGGACAGGTCCACAGAGACCGAAAGTAGATGAGTGATCGCCAGGGGCAGTGGGGGCGGAGAAAGGGGACAGACCGGCATGGAGCTTGCTCTGGGGAATGAAATGTTTTAGAACAAGAAAGAGATGGGGACTGCACAACACTGTGAACGGTCTGAGTGCTGCTGAAAGGTTCATGTGAAAAGCTACGTGACTTTCATCTCAAGACTAGGCCAGGTTCCGCCCCGGAGCTGCTGCTTCAGGAGATCTGGGCTGTGACCAAGAATTTGTATTTCTAACAGGTGCCCAGGTGGCGTGTGAGAACCACTTCGGGAGACTTGAGACCAGGGTGTGTTAGAATCTGAGGGGAGATTCACGGGGGTGACAGACTCTCTGAAGTTATATAAAGAACCTTGTGCATTTTTCAGGAGACAGAGCCTGTTGTTTTCATTGGTGTCTCAAAGGGCTCCATGCTCATAAAAAGGATAAGAACCGAAGTCCAGATGTACCTAAATTGTCCCTAAGTTGTCTTTTAAATATTGATTTAAAAAAAACAACACAGCATTACTAAGATGTTATTTGCATACCATAAAATTCACCCTTTCAAATGTACAATTCAGTACTTTTAATACAATATTCTACAACTGTCCGATTTCCAGGATCACCTGAAAATAAATCCTGTCCCCATAAGCAGTCACCCCACTGCCCCTTCAGCCCAACCCCTGGCCCCCACTTACCCGCCTTTGAGCCCCTAGCAGCGTCAGCACCGCGGAGCCCTGGCCTTCCCTGGGTGCCATGTGATGCTTCTTGATGGAAAGACAGGATGCCAGAGTCAAGTGGGGAAGGGTGGACATCACCACTCTCCCAGAGCGAGGGCAGCTCGAGCAAAGTGGGTGACACTTCTAGAGTCAGAAGAGGCCCTCCTACTGAAACGTGTTTCTTTTGTTCTGTCCAGAAGGTGCTGATCGGAAGAAGAACTTGCCCCCAAAAGTGCCCATAACCCCAATGCCAAGGTACTCTATCATGGAGACTCCAGTGCTGAAGAAAGAGCTGGACAGGTCGGTGTCCTTCTGGAAAGCTTGTTCCGAGCAGACCCTCCCCCCAGTGTGTGTCCAGGCTCAGCTAAGTGGGGAACGAGGGTCTGCTGTGGGGGTCCGCTCTGGGCTCTAGTGGCAGGAGCCTCTGGTTGGTGGGGACTGTGCTTGACTCCTGGCTCTTCACCTACTGTTCCCCATGTGACTCAGGGCTGAGAAACATGCTCCTCCAGGTCACCCACTGGGGACAGGCCTCCACGTGCCACGTGGGTGGGAATGGGACTCTTGCCTTAACGGTCTGAGGATGGGGACCCGGTTTTTTAAAAGAACATCACAATTATCACATTCCAGTGAATTCCACTGTTCACCCTGGGCCCCAGGGAGGTCCTTGCTACCCTACCACTCACAACTCAGAGTGTGGTCCTTCTGGAATATTCCTGAGTCTGCTCTGTGGGTATTCAGGATGGATACTGAGCTCTGAATGCTTATGAGTCAGGCATTTAAGATTCAAGTACACAAAGCCACCAGTTTAATTTGTTGTTAACTGTTTGCTCTTTCTGAAGTGCACTTGTTTCCCCATTCAGGTTTGGGGTCCGCCCTCTGCCCAAACGCCAGATGGTCCTGAAACTGAAGGAGATATTCCAGTACACTCACCAGACTCTGGAGTCAGACTCCGAGGACGAGGGCCAGTCCTCACAGCTGCCCTTGGAGGCTCCCTGCAGCCAGACCTACACCACCCAGACCTCTAAGGCTTCAAGGGCAGCTGGCCACACCCAGCTGGAGGCTCCTCCTGGCCGTGTTCCCCAGAGGTCAAAGGGACCTGCCAAGACCAAGGGCCCCCAACATCACAAGCAGCAGCCTGGTGGCAGCATCTCTGCCCTGAGCATGTCACCAGCCAAGGAGGAGCCTTTGGACCCTGGTGGGGACGCCCAGCTCCCGGCCTCGCAGGAGTCCACGGCCACCTCTGTGGACAGCGGGGACAGCTGCTGCAGCTCACAGAGGTAACCGCGTGAGAACACAGCCAGTGTTCGTAAGCCCTCTGACCCTGAGCCTTGAGAGCTGGCATAAGCGAGGCTTGACGGCCGACACTCAGAAATCCCAGTGGCCTTCTGGCTTTGGACGACAGGAGACTGCGGTGGGGTTAAAGGTCAACCCCCTGGGCCTCCCAGGCAGACCTCTGGGGCTCCCACACGCTCGCCCACAGGTGGGGCCAGCCTAGTGCGGCTGCCCTCGGCATGAGATCCGGGCTGAGGGTGTGGTCCCGCTCAGGCCAGCAGTTACAGTGCCAAGGACATAGCCTGGGGCTTCCTGCCGCCCCAGGGTCGTCCCTGCCACATGCCAGGCTCGCAGGGGATGCAGGCACACACACTCCTGCCCGCAGAGAGGCTCCTGGTCGTGGGGTGGAGGTGGAAAGAAGGGGTGTTGCAAGGTGTTACTGTCTGGTGCTTTTCAGCTCATCCTGTGAGTTTGGAGCAGCCTTGGAGTCTGTGGGAGAAGAGGCGGGCGAGGAGGCGATCAGCGCCTCTCAGGCAGCTGTCCGGGCAGCGGCCACAGAGGAGGCTGTGCAGCGTTATATCCGCTCCCAGCCGGCCCTCTACCGCAAGGTCCTGCTATACCAGCCCCTCGAGCTGGCGCAGCTGCAGGCTGAGCTGAAGCAGCAGGGCATCCACGTGGCCTCGGGGAAGCTGCTGGACTTCCTGGACACTCAGTGCATCACCTTCACCACGGCCGCCACCCGCAAGGAGAAGCTTGCAGCCCGCGGCAAGAGACGGCAGCCCGCGGGCAAGAAGAGGGGCAGAGCCCGCAGGCCCGCCCCTCCCTCCCCAGCCCCGGCCGTCAGCAGCCTGTGAGGGCCTACGGCCCCTGTCCATCCACAGGCCAGGCCCCCACGGTGCTTCCGGGTCTTCTGACCACACTCTCCCTCTATGAGTGACTGCTCTGGAACAGCCTGCTTTCAATATCCTGGAATATCCTCAGAGTGGTCTGCTGGATTTAGGGCCCAGCCGCCCCCATTGGTGCCCACTGTTTGTCTCCATGTGTGTCAGGAGGGGTGATGGGCAACTGCCAGCTACCAGGGTGAGGCCTGAGTCGGGCGTGTCTTCCCCTCTGTCCACCAGTTACAGGTGTCCGTGTCCTGAGACAGGCGGCAGGTTGAGCCTGCCCCTGCCGTCTTCCTTCTCAGTCCTTGGGCCTCCACCAGCAGATCGACTGTCCACAGGCTCCAGGTGCTCCAGGTGCTATCCTGCCCAGACACCTGTCATTGTCACCAGCAGTCTCCAAACTGAACAGTCCCGAAGGCCAGCACAGCGTGTGAGCCCCCAAATAAACAGTTCTTTGTTACCTGGTTTTGCCAGTACGTGTGGTAGCTGTGGAACACAGGTGAGGGCCAAAAAAGAAGAAAAGTTTGGTCTCTACGTCCTTGTGAATGTCTCGTCTGTTTCAAGTACAGTGCAGTTCATTTTATATGATGTGCAATAAAAACATAAAGGCTTTACTGAAAGCTTCTAGACGCCACACTCCAGTAACGGGCTGTGGGAGGGGGGCCCCAGCACCCCCACACGTTGTCTGCATCTCTGGGGCACCCAGGCCTGCTGGTTATTACTAATAGAGGTTTGTTCCCTCACGCACACGCTGCCCACCCACACGCCCTCAGTCAAGAGTCCTCAGCAGGCTCTGAGCTCTGCCCTCTATGCTCCCCCGCTGGTTTGTTAACTGCAGGCTCGGGCCACCCACCTGCAGGGTCCGTCCCCCTGGGTCAGAATCTGCATTTTAACAGGGTGAGTTTGTGAAGCTTGCTCTGGCCCAAGTGCTGGGCCCTGTGGAGAAGTGGGAACAGGCCGGCACCTCTGGTCACCTCCACCTCTGGTGGAGGCTGTGAGGGTCAGTGCTTGGGGGGCCCAAAGGGACAGCTTCCCGGAAGAGGGGTTTGTGAGCTGGGCCTCAGCGGCCTGCAGCGTTTGGGGAGGTGAAATGGGGCTTCCTGAACATGTGTTGTGTGTCCTAATCCGTGACCAGGCAGAGGAGGACCCGGCCTTCCCCATGTCTGCTGCTTGGGGGCGGGCGACAGGAGAGAAGCCGGGGCTCAGATCCCCGCTTGATCAGACCGAAGAAGCTACCATGTGTTTCCTGGATGAAGGGCTTGAGGCCTCCTCCCCTGTGGGCTGTGTTAGGGGAACGAGATGAAGTCAGGCAGGAGGGAGCTGACCAGGTCCTCACCTGGGTCGCTGGCTGGCTGGGAGACCCTGCGGCTTCAGGTGCACAGTCCAGGGTCGGGGATGGGGATCCTGGGAGCCTCCCTCCTCAGATGGCATCCCGACTCCCATAACACTACCAACTCCAGGTGGATAAGGAGGCATTGGGGGAGAGATTACAGTTGATAAAAAGCCACCAGCTGGTGAAGCCAGGGAAGGTGGGCCTGGGGGCCAAAGACCCTGAAGACCCTGGCCTGTGCAGTCTGGCCGGGGCATCCCTGGAGGCCAGCAGGAGTCAGCAGTGGGCCTGTCCAGGCTCAAGGCACAGCCTGAACTGAGTGCAGAGCATGGAAAGGCAGTTAAACCAGCTACTACATCCTGTAGGAAAGACCACTACATCCAGATAGTCGGTGGCGCCTGGGACAGCATGACTGAAAGAATTAAACCCAAATCAGGCATGAGGGACTAGGTCCAGCTAACTGGCTGAAAAGGAGCCAGTGATGAAGAGCTGTTGTCTCCCACCGCCCACAGGGAGCCGAGGCCCGGCTGGCCAGGGCACAGGAAGGACGCACACTGAGCTCCAGGCAGCGGAACATTTGCCCGTCGGAGGAAACGACGGGACGCCCACGCTGCACTGTGATGTGATCTCCCGGGTGGGTTCCACTTCCTGTGGCCTGGACTCGGCCTGGACAGGGCCACTCACAGCAGTCGAAGGAGGCCCACAGCCCAGCTCGAGCCGGGCCCAGGCAAGGGGGCCCCGGGGGCCTGCACAGCCCCAGAGAGGCGCCTGCAGGCAGGAAGCCTCAGGCTGTGGGCAAGCTAGGAGGGGCCCGTCCAGTGGACCTCAACTCCGGGTGGATGGAAAGTCCCAGAGTGAAAACCACCGTGGGATACACCCACCCCAAACACACGAACACCCCCAGGAGAGCCGGGAGAGGGCCTCAAACTTGTCAGAGCGGCCGGTGGAGGCAGCCTGGGGTCTGGCCCTGCCGGCCACGGGCCATCCCTTCGGGGGTGGGTGGGGGATGGGGGAGGGAAGTCGCGGGGCAGTGCCTACTTGAGGTGATCCCAAGATCCCCACAGAGGATGCTGTTTCCGCCTGTGCTCAGGATCCTTAGTGGTGGAGGGAGGAGCAGAGCAGCCTCCCGGCCTCTGCCGCATGACTGCGGTTCCCATGCCCCTGCGGTTCCCACATCCTGTGGGCGCCTGCTCTCAGACGCCTGGGCTGCACCGCCGGACGAGGCTGCAGCCGCCAGTCTGCACTCTGCCTGCCTGCACCCCAGGGGCTCCTCGAGGGCAGCCTCTGTGTGTTCCCCCAGCACCCAGCCCGCACGTAAGAGGGAGGGAGAGACGGGAAACTGGCCAGGAGGGTGACCCTGTACGAAGCACTTCCGATCTGCCGCCCTGGTTCCCCTCTCCCCTCCATCACCCACGCAGCTCTTGACAACGCATGCCCCCTCCCACCTCCCCTCACACACAACCTGCTGCAGGCATCTGAGCCTACCACCCTCCTGCTCTGCAACCATCCCTGGCTCCCACCTGCTCGCAGAGGGAAGCTGAGGCCCCCCTCCTGTCACTCTGCCCCCACGTCATCACCTGCTTCTGTCGGTGGCTTCCCATGGAGTGGTTTGCTCCCTGTCTGTCACCAGAGGATGTCCTATATTTCTCCTCCTTTGTAACTTTTCTCACGTTCACGCTGGGCTGTGTCCTTCCCCATCGAGGCAGCACGTGTGCTGAGGTCCACCTCCAGGGGCCTGAGTAAACCACCACAGCCTGGTGTTTCAGGCACAGCTGACCTGCCTCGGGGACAGGAAGACACTGCGGGGCACGGCTGAGGCAAAGGTGCCTGCTGGGTGCTAGAGAGAAGGAAAGTGGATGAGGCTGGGGGAGGAGGGGTGACCGTGCAGCCCGAGGCAGGACACAGCTCCAGCCCTGGCCAGTCGGCTGCCTGCCGTGCGGCCTTGGGCAAATCACTGAACGCCCCACACGCGCCTGGTTCCCTACCCCCACCACCATCCCCCAAAGGCAAAGGTCTGCTGATGTGAGCCTGTCTCCTCTGTAGCCTTGGCTGGACCACTTTTCCCTGAGCATCAGGTCCGCAGGGGCACTTGGTCCTCGGAAGAAGCCTTGGCAGCAACCCCTGCCTCTGGCTTTCGGGGTGATGACGAAGCCAGAGAGCTGGCCAGAGGCAGCCACAGCTCACTCATTTGTCTGTGAAGCTTGTTGGCTTTTGAAATGAGACAGGAAGGAGGGTTGAGGTGGAGCCCGGCACAGGAAGAGGTGAGGAGCCCCGGCTGCAGTGACAGCTGGTGGGCTCAGGGGAGTGCAGGAGCTAGCGGGCCGCATCCCCGCTGCCCTGCACAGTCAGCAGCCCCCGATCCATCTGGACAGGGATCACTCCCACCCTGGACAGATTCTGTCGGCTGAGGGGCCCGGCTGACCGGCCGCAGAGATTTCCAGGACGTCCTGCCCTCCACCCAGCTGCCTCTGTCCACTGGAGCAAGGCGGAGCCCAGAAGTGCCAGGATGGAGCAACCCCAGTCCCCCAGTCTCGGCCTCCCTGGGGAAATGAGGCCCGGGAGGTAAGTCGAGTGCAGGATGGGGGAGGAAGAGGAGACAGCTGACAGGAAGGACCATGACTCTTAAGGCCTGAGCTGCCCTGCGGAGGGCTGGCTGGGGCAGCCCCGTGAAGGTGTCCCTTCGGGTGCCGGGAGCTGCTGGGCAGGACGAGATCACAGTGTGGATAAACAAACACATGCCCAAGGGCAGCCCACCATGGGCGAAGGGGACAAAGCCCAGCTCCCCAGGTACCAACGACAGGACGCCGGGAGGAGCAGGAAGTAGCCGGAAAGCGCTGCAGATAGGCAGAGGTGATGCTGAGCAGGGCAGCCTGTGGTTAAGCTTGAAATCAGCGGACCTTGGCCCCATCCGGGCAGCCCTCTTCCTCCCTTAAGATGGAGGGGACAACACCAGACCTGCCCAGTGTCCTGAGGACCCAGGAAGGTGGTGCAGGGGGGTGGGATTGGTTACCCAGAGCCTGCTTCCTAAATGTCGCCTTCATGTTGGGTGAGCAGCCTGCAGGGTCCTCACCCAGCCGCGCCCATGGATGGAGACGAGGCTCATCATTCTGAGAGGGACAGACTCCTTCTCAGAAGAGGCGCCATGGAGCAGGTCCAGAGTGGCTGTTGGCCTGGGGTCCTCTCCCATGGCCAGTCTCCTGGGCCCGAGGCTTCCTCCCTGTCCTCTCAGTGTAGACCCCTACTTCCCCAAGCCCTGGGGCTCACCTTTAGTCACTGCAGACCATCCTGCAGAGAACACCCCTCAGCAGCCACTGCTGCTGGCCCCGGGAGGTCCTGGGAGTGGGGTGGTTCCTGGGCCACCTGCTCGGCTCCCCTCCTCTGTTGTTACTGGCCCAAGGGTGGAAGCCAGGTTGCGGGGGGCTCTTATCCGAGAAAGGGTGCCAGATGACAGAACAGTCTATTAATTGTGAATCTCAGATTAAACAATGAGGTGGTTTTTTCTTTTAAAGTTTAAGTATGTCCCAAGTATTACACAACATATACTAAAAGAATTATCTGGGGACTTCCCTGGAGGTCCAGTGGTTAAGACTCTGTGTTCCCAATACAGGGGCACAGGTTTGATCCCTGGTCAGGGAACTAAGATCCTGCATGCTGCACGGTGCAGCCAAACCACCCCCCCAAAAAATTGAAAAGAATTACTTGTTTACCTGAAATTAAAATTTCACTAGGTGTCCTGTATCTTAATTTGATAAATCTGGCAACCGTAGGCAAGGCTTAGTGGGGCAAGAAGGATGGGTGTCTGATGAGGGAGTATCTGCTCTGGTGCCGGTGGCTAATGGGACCCAGAGTTGGGGAGCTCACCTCCCCACTTTCCCAGGCACACGCGGCTGGCCTCTTCCTCCCCGCTCACTCCTGCCTGCTGCCTTCTTCGTCACTTGCCTAACCACTCTCTGGCCCAGGGGTTCTCCATTCTGGCTGCTCATTAAAATCATCCAAGCAGCTTTACCACACGTCCACGTAGGGGCCCTACACTAAACCAGTGAAGTCTCTGTGTGGCCGGACTAAGCAGTGGCTTTTCTAAAACAGTGCTGCAGAGAATGGCCATGTAATCCAGCCACCCCACTTCTGGGTGGACACACAGAAGAGCTGAAAGCAGGACCTTGAACTGCTAATCTGCCCTCCCTTGTTCACAGCAGCATCGCTCACAAGAGCCAAAAACTGGAAACAACCAGTGTCTGCCTATGGGTGGAGGCCTGAACCAAATGTGGTCCATCCATAAAATGGAATATGATATAGCCTTAAAAAGGAAAGACATTCTAACACACATTACAACATGGATGAGCCTGGAAAACATTATGCTCAGTGAAAGGGGCCAAATATACTGCGTGATCCCACTTACTTGAGGAACCCAGAGTCATCAGATATACAGGAACAGAAGGTAGCCTGGTGGTGACCAGGGACTGGGGAAAGAGGGATGGGAGCCAGAGTCTCCATTGGGAAGATGAAAAAGTTCTAGAGGTGGATGATAGTGATGTTTCACAACACTGTAAATGTACCCAATGCCACTGAATAGAATGCTTAAAAATGGTTAAAATAGTAAATTTTATGTTATATACATTTTGGTGGTGGTGGTTTAGTCATTAAGTCATGTCTGACTCTTTGGGACCCCAGGCTTCTCTGTACATGGGATTTCCCAGGAAAGGATATCGGGTGGGTTGCCATTTCCTTCTCCAGGGGATCTTCCTGACGCAGGAATCGAACCAGGGTCTCATGCACTGCAGACGGTCTCCTGCATTGCAAACAGATTCCTTACCACTGAGCCACCAGGGTACACTTTACCACAATAAAAATTTTAAATTAAAAAAATATACAGTGCTCCAGACAATGTTCTAGAGGCAGTAAGCCTGGCCCTTCTTCCACATGGTCCTGCGTGCTCCTGGCCACCACCCAGTCCCCCCCAAGGCCGTCAGTTACCCGGTGAGCGCACCTGGACATCCAGTGCAGGGGGCTGTGTCCAACCTGGGCCACACCCTGACATCACACCGAGAGCAGGACGCAGGCCTGGGTGTCCCAGCTCGTGTAAGAAGAGGCGGCAGGAGCAATTCTTTGTTTTGGTTTGCGTACATTTGAACTTTTAGACAGCTGCTAGCATAGCCGTCTCTAAATTGAGGTATAACTTAGCCAGTAAAGTGCGCTTGGGGCTTCCCACCTGGCGCTAGTGGTAAAGAACCCACCTGCCGATGCAGGAGATATAAAAGACACTGGCTCGATCCCTGCGTCGGGGAAGAACCCCTGCAGGAGGGCATGGCAACCCACTCCAGTATTCTTGCCTGGAGAATCCCACGGACAGCGGGGCCTTGCAGGCTACAGCCCATAAGGTCACACAGAGTTCACGACTGACGCAACTTAAGCATGCACGCACAAAGTGAGCTCAGTGGAGTTTTACATATGTGTACACCTGTGTGTACTCTGCCCAAATTAATAGGTAGAGGTGTCCAGCAACTTTGACGGCTCCCTCACACCCCTGTCCAGTCAGAACCGCCTCCAAGGGTGACCACATGTTCACTTCTATCTTTTCAGATCAGTCTGGCCTGATTTTAAACCCCCTGCAAATGGAATCACAGAGGGTGTCTCTTTTGCATCAGATTTCTTTCTCTCACAATGTCTGTGAGAGTCAGCCATGTTGTTGAGGATATCAGTAGCTTATTCTTCTTCTTTATTATGTAGGATTTCATTATATGAACGTTCAAAAAAAACCTCATCCTTTTGTTGGTGGACATTGGTTGTTTCCATTTTGGGGGGACTTTATGGACAAAGCTGCTATAAATGTTCTGATCTGTGGTTTGGTGGACATAAGCACTCATTTCTCTTGGGTTTATACTTCAGGGGGAAATTACTGGGTCACAGAAATATGCTTATTTAACCTTATTACTAACAAATATTTTTCCAGAGTGATCTTAAGTTGCATTTCTCTAATGACTTTTGATATTCTCTTCTGTGACATTCTTCAAGTTTTCGGCTCATTTTATCATTGGATTTTTGTTTCTTACTGATTAATTAATGTGTTTGGGATGTCGTGTCCAAGTCAGAGGTTTGCTTTCTCACCCTTTTAATTATGTCTTCTAACAAACAGATATTCCTGATTTTATTTCATTCAGAGATTCCTGAATCCCAAAACACTGCTCTTTTCTTTCATGCTTAGTGCATCTTATGATCTGTTTAATCTTTACCTAGGCCAAGTTCATAAAGATGTTCTCCCGTGTTTTTTCTAAGGCTTGACTATGTCAGCATTCACACTTAGATCTCTGATCCAGCTTAAATTAATGTTTTGTGTATGGTGTGAGGTAGGGGTCATGGTTCCTTTTTCCCACATGAACATCCCATTAGCCAACACAGTTTAATGCAAAGACCACCCTTTCCCCACTGAACGGCAGTGGAGCCCCGTTATAAACCCAGTGATCATATATGACCAAGCGATCGTATATATGTGGGTCGGTTTCTAGACCCTCTATTCTACTGCACGGTCTATTTGTCTGCCCTTGTACCAATATCCATAGCTCTACACTAGGTTTTGTGCTTTTTTTTTTAAGAGAAGTTTCTTAAAAAATTATTTGACTGTACTGGGTCTTTGTTGCTGTGCGCAGGCTTTCTCTAGTTGCAACGAATGGGGGCTACTCTCCAGTTGCGGTGGCTGGGCTTCTCACTGCTGGCTTCTCCTGGCTTGAGGGCTCAGTACTTGTGGTACATGGGTTTATCTCCCAGTGGTATGTGGGATCTTACCAGACCAGAGATGGAACCCATTTCCCCTGCATTGGCAGGTGGATTCTTAGCTACTGGATCACCAGGGAAGTCCCTACATGAAGTCTTGATACTGTGTACTGTGAGTCCTCAGGCTTTGTTCTTCTTCGAAATGATTTTGTCTATTTCAAGGTTTTCTGTTTATGTTTTACAATCAGTTTGCCTCTCTTCCCCCTCTCCAAAAAACCTGCTGGGATTCTGATGGAGATGTCAATCTATTAATCTATTTGGGAAAGACAGACATCTTAATAATATTAAGTCTTTCAATCTGTGAACATAGCAAATCCCTAATTTTAGGTCTTCTTACTTGTTTTATAGTTTTCAGTGTAGAGGTCATGAAAATTTTTTGCTAGATTTATTCTTATATATTGGATATTTTTATGGCATTTCGAATTTTTACTTTTGATTTGAGTGTTACTTAGTAAGTAGAAATATAACTGATCCCTTTCATGTATTGATCTTGTGTCCCGAAACCTGAAGTTCATATATTTGTTCTAACAATTCTATTGTAGATTCCTTTGGATTTTCAATATATATAATCATGTCAACTATGAATAGTGATCACATACATTTATCTTTTCCTTTTCTAATCTTGATGTCTTTTCTTTCTTTCATTTGCCCTATTGCACTAGCACCTACTTTATTAAAAAAAAAAAAGCAACCATCAACTAGGATAGGTTACCCCTGAGGAGTGGAAGTCAGGTTTATATTTTACTTACTTTTATGTTACTTATGTGATTTTAGTGTTTGCCTTTTATAATTATATAAGTGATATTTTTAAATGAGGGGAGAGCAGTACATATCAGTTAGCAAAATCTTTCACTTTTATGCATTGGAGAAGGAAATGGCAACCCACTCCAGTGTTCTTGCCTGGAGAATCCCAGGGGCGGGGAAGTCTGATGGGCTGCCATCTCTGGGGTCGCACAGAGTCGGGACACGACTGAAGCGACTTAGCAGCAGCAGCAGCAGAAGTAAGCAGTTGAAATTCACAAAATAAGAAGCACTTCCTTAATCCCTCTGTCATATATTTCCAGCTATCCTCTAGCCAGACAAAAATGATATCTTATTTTTTTTTAAGTATCTTATCATAATTCTCCTTTGCACACTGATTTTTTTCCCACATAGAAATACACTGTAAAACATACAGGAAGTTCAACAAACTCCAAGTCAGATTAATTCAGAGACCCACATCAAGACACATAATAATCAAACTTTCAAAAAACAAAAAGAATCTTGAAATCAGCAAGAGAGAAGCAAATCATCACATACAAGGGATCCTCAATAAGATTATCAGCAGACTTCTCACCAGAAACTTTGGAGACCAGAAAAGAGTAAGCTGACATGTTCAAAGTGCTCCAAGAGAGGAACTATCAACCAAGAGTCCTAAAACCAGCAAAACTGTCCTTCAAACCTTAAGGAGAAATTTTGTGTTTCATGTGACGTACGATTCAAAAAACATGTTTTTCATGGGCTGGCCAAATTCATTGACTTGAAATGTTATTTCTGTCACATTACCAAATCCCTTCCTATGTAAATAATATAAATATATACTTGTTCCTGGACCCTATGTTATGTTTTATTGACTTACGATTCTATTTTTGTGCTATCCCACCCTGCTATATACATAGCTTAATAATAATGAAAGATTATATTCAAGAATGCAAGTTCTGTCGGAGAGAAAGTGGGAAGGGATAGTTAAGGAGTTTGAGAGGGACATGTACGCACCACCATATTCACAATGGATAACCAACAAGGACCTACTATACAGCACAGGGAACTCTGCTCAGTGTTATGTGCCAGCCTGGATGGGAGCGGGGTTTGGGGGAGAATGGATACATGTATATGGACGGCTGAGTCCCTTTGCTTTTCAGGTGAAACTTCCACAACATTGTTAATCGGCTATACCCCGATATAAAATGAAAAGATTACAGTCTGGAAAAAAAAATCATGGAAATCTAAATAAAAAAAGAATGCAAGTTCTTGCCACAACAAAGACCCGAAGCGAAAAAAAAAAAAAAAAGACTGCAAGTTTGGTTTGAAGTTAGGAAATCCACAAGTGCAGCTCACAGTTTAAAGGCAAGATAAGTCACGGCACTCCCTCCCGTGACTTCACACACACTGAGATACGTCCACACTCCTGAGGACCAGGGCTCGAGCCCCTCTGACCTTGCCTCCTAACCCCATGGTGAGCCCACTCGCTCGCCGACTGTGCTCTGGCAAGCGGCAGGGAAGTCCACTCGGGTCTTGTCCTGCCTGCTAGTCTCCTGGTTCTCTGCATGACTCTCTCCCAACTTTCAGATCTCTGCTCACGTGTAGCTCTTTCACAGAGGCATTCCCTGGCCACCGGGATCCCCTCTGCCCTCCCCCGGGACCCTGACCCTCTCCATCATGCGCACGGTTTATTTTATTCAGGCACTAACTGCCATTTTCTTCTTGTGCCATTATCCTCCACCCCCACCACACTCAAAAGGTAAGGACTTGGTCCAATTGTTCACCGTTACATCGACAGTGCCTTCAGCACACATCAGGCCCCCAGTGAACATCTGGTGGCTGGATGAATGACTGGAAGGATAATGCTGCTGCTGCTGCTGCTAAGTTGCTTCAGTCATGTCCAACTCTGTGTGACCCCATAGACGGCAGCCCACCAGGCTCCTCTGTCCATGGGATTCTCCAGGCAAGAACACTGGAGTAGGTTGCCATTTCCTTCTCCAATGCATGAAAGTGAAAAGTGAAAGTGAAGTCGCTCAGTCGTGTCCGACTCTTAGCGACCCCATGGGCTGCAGCCTACCAGGCTCCTCCATCCATGGGATTTTCCAGGCAAGAGTACTGGAGTGGGGTGCCATTGCCTTCTCCAGGAAGGATAATAAATCGTGCAATTAGATCAATGCCGCTAAAAAGTCATTTGCTCATTTAGCAGACAAGCCTAAAAGTTTTATAAAATGTGGAAACATACCTTACGAGGCAGGTAGATTATACAGCACAAATCTTATTGTCAGTAAAAACATGGTTTTTAGTCCAATTCAACTGCTTCCTGGTCATGCATCTCTGGGCAAAATCATTGAACCTCTCTGAACCTCTATGTTCTCCTCTATAAAATGGGAGAAACAATGGTAATGAGAATTGTTACAGAACATAAGGAAATGATGTGAGTCCAGTGCTTAACAGAAGGTCAGGAACACAGTAAACCTTCAACAAGTATTATACAGTGTTAACCTGAATGGCAAGAAGAAATGAGGAATTGAAGGAATCTTTTCCCAAGAGGAGAACTAATTAGAAACTGGTCATAGGGACTTCCTTGGCAGTCCAGCAGTTAAGATTCCACTGCACGGGTTCCATCACTAGTCGGGGCACTAAGATCGCGCACGCGACTCGGTGTGGCCAAGAAGTTTAAAAATAAATAAAAACTTTTAGTTAAAAAGAAATAAAAGAAACCAGTCAAAAACATCAGGTCTAACAGTTTGGGCTAGAACTCCTCCTGGGAGAGTCAGGATTCGGACAAGGATGCTGTCCTTCAACACTGCTGGCAGCAACAGTGAGGTGTGGCCATGCAAAGAAAGTGTTCAAAATCACAGTTAGGTTTTTAGAGAAGAGATGAAATTATTGTATTGCAGTCATTCAAAAGCCTGAAGAGAGGGTTTTTTTTTTTTTTTTTCTGGTTTATAATTCATTATTTTTGGCTGTGCTGGGTCTTTGTTGCTGCCTGGGCTTTTCTCCAGCTGCAGCGAGAAAGGCGGCTCTCCAGTTGTGGCTTCTCACTGCGGTGGCTTCTCTTGTTGCAGAGCAAGGGCTCTTAGGGCTCACAGGCTTTAGTAGTTCCAGCACAAGCGTCCAGTAGTTGTAACTCACAAAAGGGTCAGGAGGCAAAGTCTGAGAGGCTCTGGAGCACAGCTCAACAGCTATGGGCACACGGGCTTAGTGGCTCCTCGGCATGTGGGATCCTCCCAGGTCACGGATGGAACCCATGTTTCCTGCATTGGCAGGCGGATTCTTTACCCCTGAGCCACCAGGGAAGCCCCTCAAAAGCCTAAAGAGAGTTAACTGAGAAATGATGAAAACTCCTGGGAATACTTAACACCTGGATGGGATAATGAGATTAAAATACACAACAAGTAATTGTCTTCTTTGACACCAACAAAATTCATAACAACAACAAGAATTATTTAAAAATACTTAGACACAAAGAAGAAACTGGCAAGATCTAGATAAGAAAAACTATAGTTTAGCAAAGGATCTAAAGGAAAACCTCAATAATAGCTCCATTAATCCATGCACGTTAATACAGCTTAAACCAGTATCCTAGCCAGTTTCTTTTCCCCTTGGTATTAACATTTAGAAAAATGAAATAAAAGAGCCAGAAGGGACCTGGAGAAGTAGAGGGAGTGTGGCCTTGCTGCTAAGTCGCTTCAGTCGTGTCCAACTCTGTGTGACCCCATAGACGGCAGCCCACCAGGCTCCTCTGTCCCTGGGATTCTCCAGGCAAGAACACTGGAGTGGGTTGCCATTTCCTTCTCCAATGCATGAAAGTGAAAAGTGAAAGTGAAGTCGCTCAGTCGTGTCCAACTCTTAGCAACCCCATGGACTGCAGCCTACCAGGCTCCTCTGTCCATGGGATTTTCCAGGCAAGAGTACTGGAGTGGGGTGCCATTGCCTTGCCCTGGCCTATTTCTGAAGTCCCAAAGTAGTTCAGCCCAGTTGGACACTATCTACCTCAAGTTGGCTGCACTAACTCTTCAGTGTCACCATGAACTGAATGCTTGGAAAATACTGTTTTACTTATTGCCAAGATTCTTTTGCGCTTCCCAAGTGGCTCAGTGGTAGAGAATCCACCTGCCAATGCAGGAGACTTGGATTTGATCTGTGGGCTGGGAAGATCCCCCGGAGGAGGAAGTGGCAACCCACTCCAGTATTCTTGCCTGGAGAATCCCATGGACCGAGGAGCCTGGCAGGCTCCAGTCCGATGGGTCACAAAGAGTTGGATGTGACTGAACACACACAAACTTCTTTTAGTATTTTCCAGGTAGAAAGATCCATCCCAAGTTAAAATGCCCAGGAAGCCCAATCAAATCCAAAGTAGAGGAGTGTGTTGGATCCTGGGGGCTATAGCCAGTGGATCTCTCTTAAATGAACCCTATCAGGACCCAGAGAGCTCCAGGGCTGGAGGGTGTGGGTCAACCACTGCCTCTGCCACCCAAGGCAGCAGGTGTAGCCTCTGCCCAGCCTCACGTCCTTTTTTCTCTCCTAGACCCATGGACAAAGGATGGCTGACCCCTGCCCGCTGAGTGCCTGGGGCCCTGCTGGAGGGGCTGCCGAGGGCTGGACACCCTGCCCGCTGCAGGTGAGGAGGGGGTCCTCCAGTGCCCGCCTTGGTTGAGGGAGGGACACGCGGGGGCGGCCAGCTTTAGCCGTGGGACCCACTCCAGTCCCCAGGGAGGAAAGGGAACGTGGGTGGGCAGGGCTTTGCCTCTCAGTGCCCGCATCACTGTCCCCGGCAGAAAACACGCTGCCTGCGGTTCAGGAGGAGCCTGTGCTTCCCGGAGACACAGGACACGAAAGGAGCTGAGTGGCTGCTCTGAGAACCAGTTCTCCCCTCCCTTTCGTCTCCTCCTTTCTTCTTTTCTTTTTAAATTAGCAGACTTTAGTTTTTAGAGCAGTTTTTGGTTCATAAAAGAATGGAGTGGGAAAGACCGAGATTTCCCCCTCCCCGCCTACACGCACCCTGCCCCGCCAGAGGGGCATGTTGGTTACAATCGGTCACCTACACCGACACGTCACGGTCACCCAGAGTCCAGAACCGGCATCAGCATCAGCCCTGGTGCTGTTCCTTCTATGGCTTTGGACAAACATACACACCGTTGCAGTATCACAGAGTCGCTTCCGTGCCTCGGCAATCCTCTGCGCTCCACCAGTTCATCCTCCCCAGAGCCCTGCCGGCCACTGTCCGCTCACTATCTCCGTGGCTCTGCCGTTTCCAGAAGGCCATGGGGCTGGAACTGTACTGCACGCAGCCTCTCTCCGTGGGCCTCTTCCACCCTTCCCTCTCGCCGGTGGACCTGTTCCTAATTAGCCCCGTTTCCAGGTTACAAATGAGGACACCACGGCACAGCGAGCTCAGGCGGCCCGTCCAGTGTCGCACAGACGGTAAGTGGCAAAGCTCAGATTCCAGCCCGGGGCTCCCTGCCCCTGGCGATGCTCCTGGCAGCAGGGCCCACTGTGGCCACCCAGGAACAAACCACGCCCCCCCCAAACCCGTCCTGGAGGCCAGACCGAGGGCCAGCCGCCCGCCATCCGGGGAGGGAGAGAGTGGGCCTTCATCCCACCTGGGCCCTGAGGCTCGGTCACCTGTCCCAGGCCACTGGGCGGGACGACAGAGGCAGCAGGCCCAGGCCTCTCTCCACAGCCCCTGGCCGCAGTCCTCGACTCCATGAGGAAGCAGGAATTGCGCCCGGGTGGGGAGACTGGCCAGGGCCACACCGCCAGCTCCCCAGCCGAGCAGGTGAAAGCCCTGGTGGACCTGCTGGCCGGGAAAGGCGGTCAGGGCTCCCAGGCCCCGCAGCCCCCCAACAGGACGCCAGAATGCCCGCTGAAGCCCCGTGGCAATGGTAGGCCCATGGATGGGGATCCCCAGGCCTTTTCCCCCTCCCCCTCCCCCCCGCCTCTCCCACCCTCCCCCATGGCCTCTGTCCTGCAGACTTGAAGATACAGAAACACCGGGAGGCCCTGCTGAACAGGACTGGGGGCGGCCCCGAGCTGGGCAGCCCCTCCCCAAGGCTGACCAGCCTCCTGATGGTGGAGGGCCTGACGGACCTGCAGCTGAGGGAGCACGACTTCACGCAGGTGGAGGCTACGCGCGGGCGCTGGTGCTCAGCCAAGACCATCGCCCTGGACAGGCTCTTCCTGCCCCTGTCGCGTGTGTCCATCCCCCCCCGCATCTCCATCACCATCGGGGTGGCCGGAGTGGGCAAGACCACCCTTGTGAGGAACTTCGTCCACCTCTGGGCCCGAGGGCAGGTGGGCAAGGACTTCTCTCTGGTACTGCCCCTGACCTTCCGGGATCTCAACACCCATGAGAAGCTGTCTGCAGACAGACTCCTCCGCTCCGTCTTCCCGCACGCTGGGGAGGCGGGCCTGGCGTCAGCAGTGCTGAGCAAAGCCCTCCTGGTCCTGGATGGCCTAGACGAGTGTAAGACGCCCCTGGACTTCTCCAACACTGTGGCCTGCATGGACCCCAAGAAGGAGATCCAGGTGGACCACCTGATCACCAACATTATCCGGGGCAACCTCTTCCCGGAAGTGTCTGTCTGGATCACCTCCCGTCCCGGAGCTGCTGGCCAGATTCCGGGGGGCCTGGTGGACCGGATGACCGAGATCCGGGGCTTCAGCGAGGAGGAGATCAAGACCTGTCTGGAGCAGATGTTCCCCGAGGACCCTGTCCTCATGGGCTGGGTCCTGAGCCAGGTGCAGGCTGACCGGACCCTGTATCTCATGTGCACCGTCCCGGCCTTCTGCCGGCTGGTGGGGGCAGCGCTGGGCCACCTGCACCGCAAGAGGCCAGGGCCCCCGGACGCCGAGCTGTGGCCCCCGAGGACCTTGTGTGAGCTCTACTCGTGGTACTTCAGGATGGCCCTTGGCGGAGAGGGGCAGGAGAAGGCCAAGGCGAGCCCCCGCATCGAGCAGCTGGCCCACAGCTGCCGCAAGCTGGTGGGCACGCTGGGCCGGCTGGCCTTCCACGGGCTGGTCAGGAAGAAGTACGTGTTCTACGAGCCCGACCTGAAGGTGCTGGGCGTGGACCTCGTGCTGCTACAGACGGCCCTGTGCGGCCGCTTCCTGCAGCGGGAGGAGACGCTGGCCTCCGCGGCCGCCTACTGCTTCACTCACCTGTCCGTGCAGGAGTTCCTGGCGGCCGCGTACTACTGCAGCGCCTCCAAGAGGGCCATCTTCGACCTTTTCACCGAGGGTGGCGTGTCCTGGCCCCGGCTGGGCTTCCTCACACACTTCCGGAGTGCGGCCCAGCGGGCCATGCAGGCTGAGGACGGGCGGCTCGACGTCTTCCTGCGATTCCTCTCAGGCCTCTTGTCCCCGAGGGTCAACGCACTGCTGGCCGGCTCCCTGCTGACCCAGGGCGAGCACCAGGGCTACCAGGCCCAGGTGGCCGAGCTCCTGCAGGGCTGTCTGCGCCCCGACGTGGCAGTCTGCGCCCGGGCCATCAATGTCCTTCACTGCCTGCGCGAGCTGCAGCACACCGAGCTGGCCCGCAGCGTGGAGGAGGCCGTGGCCAGCGGGGGCCTGGCCAGGCTGACCAGCCCCCCACACCGCGCCGCCCTGGCCTACCTCCTGCAGGTGTCCGACGTCTGCGCCTGGGAGGCGCCCCTGCCCCTGTGCCTCAGCCCCGGCGTCCTCCAGAGCCTGCTGCCCCAGCTGCTCTACTGCCGGAGCTTGAGGTGGGCGCTAGGGGCAGGGGCAGGGTGTGCAGGAGGAGGGTACAGTGAGGACCGGGCGGGCTCCTCCCGCCCCCATGCCCCTCTGTGTCCCGTCCTGGGGCTGCTGTCACCAAGGACCACAACCCAGGCGGCTTCAAACGACAGAAACCTCTTCTCTCCCGGTTGTGGAGACTGGAGTCTAAGAGGACGTCGTCAGCAGGGCCGTGCTCCCTGGGAAACCTGTAGGGACGGTCCTTGGGTCATTCCTGGCCTTCCCAGCCTGCGGTGTCTGCCGGCAGTCCTTGGCTTGCAGACCCAGGCTCTGCCTCTGAGGTCACACGGCTGTCTCCTCCGTGTCTGTCTTCTCATCGATCTCTCTCTCTCCTGGGGACACTGGTCCCCACGCTGGGTTACAGACCACCTCACTCCACTATGACCTCATCCTCGCTCGTTATCTGCAACAACTCTATTTCCAAAGAAGGTTGCATTCCTGAGGCATGGGGGTGGGGGGTTGTAAACACCAGTATATCTTACAGGGGTAAACCACTCGACCCACAACACCCCGTATAGCACCCCAGTGCTGACAGAGGCCACGCCCATTCACTCCACCCTCAGCCTGTCATCCTCTGCCCACTCTCTGGACTTTGGTGGCAGGGAGGGGAAGGCTGGAGGACCAGGGCCATTCTACAATCCTTAAAGGAGGGCAGCTGGTGTCCGACTGACACACACACTGTGGGGGCTGCAGGGAAGACAGCCCCGAGGGTCAGAAGCCCATGGTTTATGCCACTGAACCTCCCAAGTCGCCTGGTGGGAGAATTCTGAGCACGCAGGTGTCCTGGCACAGATCTCTGAGTCGCTCAGCAGGGGCTTCGCTGGGATGGAGAGGAGGGGGCGGCAGAGGGTCTCAGCCTAGGTGTCTGAGCTTAGTGGCCACTCCAGTGCCAGGGACCTCATCCCACCTGCCCACGGGCAGCAGTAGGACCACTCACTACCGCTGTTCCTCCTGACCAGGCTGGACACCAACCAGTTCCAGGACCCCGTGATGGAGCTGCTGGGCAGCGTGCTGAGTGGGAAAGACTGTCACATTCAGAGGATCAGGTAACACAGACCCAGGAGACCCCACACAGGGTGCTCGCCTGTCTCTCAGGGTCCGGGGCTCTTTTCACATCCTCCTCTCTGCTCAAGTGGCCTGCGATGCTTTCCAAGAGAGGTATCTTCAGGGCGTGTGGCTCAAGGTGCAGACTGCTTGTTTCCACCCATTCCAGAAAGTTCCAGAGGCCCAGGTACCTCACTTGTAAGAAGAGAGAAAGGATATGGCAAGAGTCAGATGCTACCGTAGATACGTTTTCTCAATACTGTATGCGTGGATGTACTGCCAGGCCCGATTCACTCTACATCCCTCTCAGAGTTTGCCCTCAGATGGTATTCAGGATTACATCTTTAAAAAAAAAATCCAAACGTTTAAATTTAAAAATTCATATTAATTAAAACAATTTTAAATATCGCATCTTTACTATTCTAATTAATGACAGTTTATATACTAACTGCAGAGCAGATCTATATGCTCATGAAATCTCTCCTATAAATAACATAGCCAAGTCCAAATAACACCTGATTTGAATCAATGTGATGACCAGCAGCTGGCTTTGGGAGAACTAGGGAAGTGAATTTAGAGAAAATAAGACTCAGAGTGTAAATTTTCATAAGCCTCACATAAGCTTCCAGCTTTTGAAACCATCTTTTTCTGAAAAGACAAAAATATAGACTGAGTCCAGACCCAAAGTAAGTCATTGAGGATAGTGGTCAGAGTGGTGAGCTCTGTGTGACCTTGGACCTCTGTGTGACCTTTGTGCCTGAAGAGGGTAAACAGTAGGGGTTCAGGGGTCCCCTGGACCACTCTTCAGTGTGTTCAGGGTATACCCTTTCAAGGTAGATAGAGATGTACATTTTATTAAAGTCAGCTTCATAGCTCAACCATTTTGCTTTCTTGCTTTAGAGAAAGGACAGGGGCCACGGGTGTGCTGGAGCCACAGGTTCAGCCACCAGGTCATGAGCAGGAATTTTTACATGTTGACAGTGCTAGAAATTGGCCACAGTGGGAGTATTTACACCATGGAAATTAGCCAACGCAACAAATCAGGGCTTTTGTTATTTCGCTTTTTCCTGAGAGTTGGTTCTCCAGCACAGCCCTGGCTGGAATCCACGTGGTCGTCTGCAGTAACTGCCCATCCTCTCTGCTGCACTGTTTGTGTAGAAGCTGTTGCACTCGATTCTGGTCAGACTTCTCCCTGGGGCCCTCTGCTGGGCTTCCCAGGTGGTACTAGTGGGAAAGAACCTGCCTGCCGGTGCAGGACACAAAATGAGACAAAGGTTCGATCCCTGGGTCAGGAAGATCCCCAGGAGGAGGGCATGGCCGCCCACTCCAGGATTCTTGCCTGGAGGATCCCATGGACAGAGGAGCCTGGCGGGCTGCAGTCCATAGGGTTGCGAAGAGGCGGACATGACTGAAGTGACTGAGCACGCACACATGGGGGTCTCTGCTAATGTGAGGGCCTGTCCACCCACTCTGGCCCTACCATGCCCATCTGCTGGGCCTGGCTCATCTGGTCTCCCCCTGCGTCCAGGCCCTGATGATGCTATGGTGGCTGACGGGTTTGGATCACAGGCCTGGAGTTGCAGAAGAGGTGATGAGGTTAAAGACCCTCATTAAGCACCCTCTCCTTCTCTTCGGGCAGCTTGGCTGAGAATCAGATCAGTAACAAAGGGGCCAAAGCTCTGGCTAGATCCCTCCTTGTCAACAGAAGCCTGACCACTCTGGAGTAAGTAGGACCCTCACCACTGGGATGGGGGGAGCCTGTGAGCCGTCGTGTGAAGCCCCCTAGGCAACACTCTCCCCAGGGTGGGCTGGAATGACAGCTGAGCCAGCCAAGTCTTGGCTCCTCCTCAGCTGCTGGGGCTCGCTCACAGAAGCACCAGAATATTGGCCTTGAACCTGGTGTTATCATCTCCTCTCCACACTCAGCCCAAGCCCACTAGTCCATCAGACCCTGCTTTCTTCCCTGCTTCGTGTGGGGCCATCATAGGGAATGCCTTCCTCAGTTGCCTAAACAAAGATCTCTGCCCCAGTTCCACCAAACAGGGCTTTCCTGGTGGCTCAGACAGTAAAGAATCCACCTGCAGTGCAGGAGACCCATGTTCAATCCCTGGGTAAGGAAGATCCCCTGGAGAAGGGAATGACAACCCATTCCAGTATTCTTGCCTGGAGAATCCCATGGACGGAGGAGCCTGGTGGGCTGCAGTCCATGGAGTCACAAAACAGTCAGACACGACTGAGCAACTAACACCACAAACCCTGGCACCTTCTCTTCAAGGAGCACAGATTTAAAGATCTGAGTAACTTCTGTCCTGCCTTCCCTCCCCGGTAACTGGATAACTGGTCTTTTCTCTTCCTCTGCCAGTCTCCGCAGTAACTCCATCGGACCTCAGGGGGCCAAGGCGCTGGCAGATGCTCTGAAGATTAACCGCACCCTGGCCTCTCTGAGGTACGTGTCACCTGCTTGCTGCCTCTGCCCCCAGGAGGTGGCTCAGAAAACCATCTCCTCAGGTGCCACCCGTGTAGCGGGAGGTAATTCCCAACAGCAGCCACAAGATACTGGCTCCCATCCAGTGGATGCCAGGGCATCCTGTGTGCTGAGCGAGTTCCTAAGTCCAGCTCTTCACTGCGCCTGTGTTCAGGGTCTGAACTGGGGAAGGAGCAGAAGAGGGAGAGAGGTACGAGGAGGTCTGACAGGCAAAACAATCTACGAGGAAAAGTTCTTGTCTCCATAAGTGGGAGGTCCCCAAGGCCATGACATCAGGATGACCCCTGAGGTGTCTTCCAAGACACTGAAATCCCATCTTTCAGATGCTCCCCATGGTTTGCTGAGGTTTGCTGGGCTCCTTTAAGGGGCCAGTGGCTGTATCCATCCTTAGTTGATGGATACAATGCGTTGATGCGTACTGTTGGTTTGTTTTGCTCATTTCCTTCTTTTTACTGAGGCAAAATTCACATAAAATTTACCATTTTGGAGTGTACAGTTCAATGGCATTTAGTACAGTCACAGTTATGCAACCAACACCTCGATCTAGTTCCTAAGTATTTACATCCCCCTAAAAGGAGTCCCTCTACCCATCAGCAGTCACTTCCCATGCCCCCCTCCCCCCTCAGCCCCTGGCAACCACCAATCTGCTTTCTGTCTGAAGATTTTGTGTAAACGGAATCAAAGAGTAATTTTGTGCCTATCTTCTTACACCCGGTGGAATGTTTTCACGGTTCATCTATGTTGAAGCATGTGTATTTCATTCCATTTTAAGGCTGAATAATATTCTATTACATGGACCACGATTTGTTAATCCATTCGCCAGTTGCTGGACACGGGTTGTTCCCACCTATTGGCTATTGTGCTGTACATATTTGTGTACAAGCTCTTGAGGACCTTTTTTTCAGGTCTTCCAGGTGGATACATAGCAGTGGGATCTGCTGGGTCACAGGTGACCCTGTGTTTAACCTTTTGAGGAAACGGCCCGGCCCGCTTTCCTCGGAGGCCACACCGTCTAATGTTCCTACCAGCAACTGGGATGAGAGCTCCAAGTTTTCCACGTCCTCACCAACACCTGGCTGCTATGTTTCAGCTGTAATTCAGACTATCGATGACCTTGTGGTCTAGTGATCAGGGGCTCCTTGTCCACAGCCAGCAGGCAGGTGCCTGGAGAACCCAGGGAAAGCCTGAGGCCAGAGCAGCGGTGGGAAGGGCCAGCTCCCCCACTCCCTGGGTGTGTGGGGTGAGGGCCTGCCGGGCACCCTCTTGGGCTCCACCAGTGATGCCTCTCCTTGCCTCCACAGCCTCCAGAGCAACAGGATCAGGGACGACGGTGCCAGGTCCATGGCTGAGGCATTGGCCACCAACCGGACCCTCTCCGTGCTGCAGTGAGTGGGCATGCTGGCTGGCAGAGAACGGTTTTCTCTCCTCTCTTCTCCTCCCCCAAGGGCCTGTTTCCTGCACAGAGGGGTGGATGGGACAAGGCCTGGAGGCTTTCTGAGCCATCTGCACGGCCCCTGGAAAACCTGACGTCCACTGCTTTTCCGGAGAATAGGTGTTGGGGGAATAATTACAAACAGAGCCTCCCACCAAGATGGGAAATCCTCTCCACAAATGCAGAAAAGTACGAAACAGCTTAGTTACTGGAGTAAGCACTCAGCTAGCCTGCAGTGAGCATCCAAGGTGACCCGCCAGTGGGATGGCAAAGACAGAAAGGAATCTCACCCTTTCCTGCAGCCGAGCAGACAAAACCCTTTACATGTGGGTTTTCCAGAAAGACCACAGCTTGTCCTCAAACAAGAGAACTGGAAAAGCACCATGTGTCGTACTTAGTTTATCCTAAATTTGCCTGTCGTCCGGGACGGGGAGCTGTCTATGCCTGCCTCCTGCCTTCATGCCGAGGAAAATGAAAACTCCTGGCTTTATGACAAGCAGGCACTTACAGCTGGAGGAGGTGTTGCCTTCCCAGATGTGCAGGGTTCAAAGAGATGGCGCGGAGGCCCTTACCAAAGACATTCCTAGGCTGTAAGTCTAGCAAGAGGCTAACTTCTATTAATAGCTCTTAAAAAGATTTACATACTCTCAAAGGGACAGGGAAAGGATTTATAATCCCTAGTTTCCTCAAGGAAATACTCTATGGGAGGGGAGTGTTTTTTCCTCCCCCTGCTCTTTTGGAACCAAGGAAAGTTCCATTTTGCTTGGATTGTAGTTAGCCTCATACAGATGAGGTCCTGGCCTGCCTGTCCTAGGATGAACACAGGGGTCCTCCTGTAGTGTCTTCCTCCTCCAGATTTAGTGTAAGAGGAAGTAGCTTCTGCAGACGAGGAGCCTAAGCCAGGGTCCGCCCTCAGGAGGACTGTAGGGTGGGGGGAAGGCTGCCGGTTGATCTGAATGGAGGCAGACTGCTGAGTGTTGAGAAGGCTGGTCAGGTGAGGGGCCAGTGGGACTTGTATGTAGAAGTCTTCAGAAAGTCTCCAGTTTGGAAGTTGATGGATATTAACAGTGTCTGCTGGTCACTGCTTTCTGACCCCTCAAGGGAAGGCCCAGCTGCCCTTGCCTCTTTTTGTTGTTTAGTTGCTAAGTCGTGTGTTACTCTTTTGCGAACCTATAGACTGTAGCCCGCCAGGCTCCTCTGTCTATGGGATTCTCCAGGCAAGAATACTGCAGTGGGTTGTCATGCCCTTCTCCAGGGGATCTTCCCTATCCAGGGATCGCACCCGCGTCCCTGCATTGGCAGCAGGGTTCTTTACAACTCGCCACCAGGGAAGCCCCCACCGGTAGCCTCTTACTCTTCACATAACTCCATTAATCTAATTAGCAACATTTTGGCAACAATCCAAGGACCCCTCCCCCATGCTGCGGTAAACTTGAACCAGACTGTCCTTGGTCTGGGACTGCCTGTGGCCAGCTTTACCGAAGGACCCTTCTCCTTCAGCCTGCAGAAGAACTCCATCGGGCCAGTGGGAACCCAGCAGATGGCAGATGCCCTGAAGCAAAACAGGAGTCTGAAGGAGCTCATGTGAGAAACGCAGAAGGGCCAAACTGGCACCCTTCGTGCCTGGCACAATGCCCAGCTTATCACACATATTTGTGAGCATGGGGTGGGTAGATGGATGGATGGATGGATGGCTGAATGGGTGGGTGGATGAGTCAGTAAATGGATGGATGGATGAATGAGTGGGTAAGCAGATGGATGAGTGAATGAATGATTGAATGCATGGGTACTAGAGAGCTGGTTTTGGACTCCAAAACCCTGAGCCAGGAGAATGGAGATCCAGATTCCCAGGAAGGAGTGAGGTCCAACTGTCTCAGGCTTACCTTTACTGACATCCCAGCCACATTCACAGAAAGATCACAAATGCCTCTCACTGAAGGGTTGGCCCTGCCCCCGTCAAGGAGTTGAGAAGGACACTGCTACCTTGATCTCTTACAAAAGCTGCCTGCCAGCCGGCCTCAGACAGAAGAAACTGTGTACTGGGCCCCCTTGAGACCAGAGACAGCCCTTCCCTGGAGGGCTCCCGGACTCTGACCCCTCCTGGCTTCACCCCGCCCGGCCGCTCCACCCACGTCCCTTCTCTTGCAGGTTCTCCAGTAACAGCATTGGCGATGGAGGTGCCAAGGCCCTGGCGGAGGCCCTGATGGTGAACCAGGGCCTGAAGAGCCTGGAGTGAGTCCCCAGGGGGTGGATGTGGGCAGAGGGTGACCCCCCACCCGGGTTCCCTGGCCAGCAGGGGGGCAGGTCCTGGTGAAGGGCTGTCAGTCAGAACCCACCAGCCCATGACCCCGGGCACTCTGTGCTCCGAATGTCTCTCCCTCCAGCCCACCAGGCCAGTTCCCTCTCCCTGGACAGTAGGTTGGTGTTGGTTCTGGAGTTCTCAGAGTGACAAGCACCGAGTGCCCTTTAGGAGCTGGCCTAGGTGGCTGTGGAGGGGGCTGGCTCCAGGGGCCATGGTGGGGAGTGGGGACACCTGGCTGTGCCGCTTTCTCCGGGGGCTGCAGACACATGTCCCTGAGAAGCCATGCGGAGCTGCCCAAACCAAGGTGACGTCTAAACTCTGGCACTGGTGGCGCTGGCCCACCTGCCCTCAGCTGGCAGGGGCTGGACTGCGGGGCACGGGAGAGGGGTGAGGAATGGGGAGGGCACGGGGGTGGCACAGGGCCCCAGCCCCCTGCTGCACTCAGGGCCCATGACCCCGGAAGGACTGCCCCCCCGCCCCGGGTCCTGAGTCGGCCACACCCAGGGCACCCTGTCCTCTGTCTGCAGCCTGCAAAGCAACTCCATCAGCGACCCGGGAGTGGCAGCGCTGATGGGGGCCCTCTGCACCAACCAGACGCTCCTCAGCCTCAAGTAAGCCCCGCCCTTCCCTCCGTTCCTTGGCTGGGGGTCTGAAGGGACTCTGGGACGTGGAGGGAAAGGCTGGTGCTGAGAAACCCCCACTCCCACCTCCACCCCGAGGGCCTGGGAGGGGGAAGAGCCGTGGTTGGGCAGCTTGACCCTGGAGCCTGGCCACCTGCGCCCCAGCTCACGGGGACGGGGGAGGGGGGCAGCCTCTGCAGGCGGGTCTGCCACCCCCTTCCTGAGGGCAAGCCTGCAACCACCAAGCACGCCGGCCTGCCCCTCCCCCTCACACCTCTGAGGTCCTGGCGTCTTATCCTCTTCCTCCTGGACTGTCTGTCCTCCTGCGGACAGTCCTGGGCAGGGGAACACGTGGCTGGCAAGCCTTGTGAGGGGGGCTTCCTGGAGTGGGCTCTTCCCGCCTCCACCCGGGGCCCACCTAGGGTTCCAGGCTTCTAAACAGCCTGAGCACCTGGACGCCGCGCCACCCCCCCCAAAGGCCTCCCCTGTCTATCAGCAGCTTAGAGTCTTCTCTTTCCTCAGCCTTCGAGAAAATTCCATCAGCCCGGAGGGAGCCCAGGATCTGGCACGTGCTCTCCGCACCAACAGCACCCTGAAGAGCCTGGAGTACGTGAGGGGGCAGGCGGGGCTTCCTAAGGCTCTCTTATGCCACCAGGGTCCCTGCCCACCCCAGGCTGGGAGCTGACGGGCTGGCCCTTGGGAGAAGGATGTGGTTGGGGTGGGGGGGGTGGCCGGGAGGCCTGGTGGTGACCCTGACACATATCCCCCTCTGATGCCGCAAAGTACACAAGGATGGAGTGAGTGGTGACAGTCACCCTGCCTGAGCCCGCACCCCCGCAACAATTTAGGAGAAAGGGGGTGGGGGGGACAGCACATGGGCCAGGAGTGAGTGAGTCACCAGGCAGCTCTGCCACCTCCTGGCAGGTGACCAGACATGGAGGCCCACCAAGCAGAGCCTGCCCCCTGCCCACCCCCAGGACACGTGGCAGGCGTGGCACCCGGGAGCACATTCAAGTGCCCTGAGAGCCTGAGCCCAGAAATCCCAGTGGACAAGATGCAGCCCTGGGGTGGAGCTGGGGATCGGGAGTGGTCTGGATCCCCAGGGAGCAAGGACGGGGGCTGCACTGCTGGCTCCGGCTCACTTGCCCGCTCCCCTCTGCCCAGCCTGACAGCCAACCTACTCCACGACCAGGGCGCCCAGGCCGTCGCAGAGGCAGTGAGGGAAAACCGCACCCTCACATCCCTTCAGTGAGTCCACGGCGCCCCCAGCCGGCCCTGTCCTCCCAGAGCAGCAGGGCCCCACTTAACCAGGGGAGACAGGAGGCTCAGGGTCCCCGCCCCCCGCAAGGCCTCAGCAGGTTGTGCCCAGCCCCCTGCTCTGTTTCCTGGGGCTGATGCATGGAGAGGCCAGTGGTGGGAGGTGGGCGCCCACGCTGCGCTGTGTCACACACTCCATGCAAGGGCCCCTCCCTGGGACCAGCCTGGGGGAGGGCTGCAGGAGCTCTGCCCACCCTGGCCAGGATCCCATCCCCAAGGATTCCACCCACTCTGGTCACTCTCCTGGGAGAAGCCCCTTTTTTCTGGAGCTCCCAGGACCTCCTGGCTCTGCCCTGGGCCATGTCGTCACGTGTGTGTGTCTGCCCAGCCTGCAGTGGAACTTCATCCAGGCCGGCGCTGCCAAGGCCCTGGGACAAGCACTACAGCTCAACACGAGCCTGACCAGCCTCGAGTAAGTGGGGCCTCCGAGGGCGCGGGAGGTGCAGACTCAGCCACCCTGCTGCCCACAGGCTCTCCTGCCCTCAGCATGCAGCCTCCTCTGCTCCAGGGCCAGAGAGCATGTTTCCATCTGACTTGGTGTTGTGTATATATATATTTTTTTTAAACAAAATAACAGCTTTGCTGAGATATAATCCACTCTTTCAGGTGTACAAGTCACTGGTTTCTAGTATATTTACAGAGCTGGGTAACCATCACTAAAATCAATTTTTGAACCCTTCAGTCACCCCGTGAAAAACCTCATGCTTATCAGCACTCACTCCCCACTTCCTCCCTAGTCCCCTAGTCCTGACAAACACTAATCTACAGTCTCTATGGATTTGCTTATTCTGGACATTTCACAAAATTTAAGTCACAGAATATGTGATCTTTCTGACTCACGTCTTTCGTTTAGTGTAAGGGTGCCAAGGTCCGTCCACACTGTAGCATGTGTCAGGGCTTCGTTCCTTTTTCCGAGTAAATAACACTCCACTGTGTGGGCAGACATGATGCTTATCCACTCACCCGCTGATGGACATTTGGGCTGTTTCCACTTCTGGACTATTATGAGTAACACTGCTGTGAACGTTCGTGCACAAGTTTCTGTGTGTGGATACATGCTTTTAATTCTCTCTTGAGCACGCCTGGGAGCAGACCTGTTGAGTGAGGTGCTCACTCTGTTTACCCTTTGAGCTTCACCTGCTTTTCATGCTCCCACAGCTTCCGATATACGCCCTGTCTGGCAGGTGCTTCCGTTTGACTCTGAACATGCTATTCCTCAGGGTCCTGTCCTGGGTCATCTTCTCCCGAATGATGTCTCTTTCTAGAAGCTCCTCCTCACCCAGGGCTCCAATTCCCTTCGAAGTCCTGGAGGCACCCACATCTACAGCTCAGACCTCTCTCTTGAGCTTCAGACCCCCATGTCCACTGCCCACTCCACTTCCCCCTGGGTGGACCCGGTTTACCTCCCCCACAAGCCTGCTTCTTGGTTCCTCACCATGTGAGGGGTTCTGGCCACCACTGTACAAGCTAGAAACATCGCCGTCCTCCTCACTTCCCACCGCAGCTCATCTCCAAGTCCTGTCGCTTCTCCTCCCAACATTCCACCCAGCCTCCTCCACCCGCACGGCCACTGTCCAGGGGGCTAGCGTCACTCACCAGCCTCACTGCCGCAGCCTCCACATCCAGTCCCTCCTCTCACACTGCTGGCCAAAGATTCCCAAACGTCAATCTATCCCCATCCTGGACAAGTTTAGCTGGCTGCCCAGTGCCTGCAGGGTGAAGTCCAGCCCTCAGTGTGGCTCCCACAGCCCTGAAGTTCTGCTTCCTCTGCACCCCTGGGGCCTCACTCCACACCCCAGCAACTTGACCCAATTCTTCTGGGTTCCTTGGATGTGTCAGGCCCGCCCCCATCTCTCACGCATGGGCTTGGTCTAGACCTATTTCTGCCGAGCAGCCTCTGTGACCACACTGGGGAGGGCACTTCACACTTGGTCTCTCATCTCACACGTTCCCCCACCTGAGTTCCAAGAGGCCAGGACTGGGTTTGCTGATCCCCAAGGCACTTAAATATTTGCTAAAATTATCAATGCAAACTGCTCCCTCAAACGTGCCAGTGTCCACTGGAACTAAACTCTTAGTCATTTATTGCTCCAGGGCCTTCCACTTTCCTCCAATGTGGAAGAAAAAGGGGGGAAAAAAAGCTGTCAAACACTGACCAGCAAGAATGGCTTGAGGACTGAGAGCTTTGATTTGGGGGATGGCTTTGGAAATCACACCAGTTTCTTGTGGACAGTATTTCCATGTGTCCGTTTCTGTTTTGCCTAATGGTCTAGACTCATGCAGACTCCAGACCAGTGTGCAGGCTTAGGTGGCCACGGGGCAGTGGCCACACAGGAGGTGCAATGATCCCCAGAGATCATCTACTATGGGGTGTGTGCCCTGATTTAAATCTAGAAGGTCCAAGCTCAGCACGTCCTGCCAGAGCGTTGGCTCGGGTCCTGTGCACCTGGGTCAGACTCTGCGTTCAGTTTACAGGAGAATGCCATTGGGGATGAAGGTGCCTCTGCAGTGGCCAGCGCGCTGAAAGTGAACACAGTCCTCACTGCTCTCTAGTAAGTCCTGACGTGCACAGCTGGCCCTTAGCCATCTTTCCACACTAAACATCCCTGTTTTTCCCAGGAAAGGCAGGTGGGTTTGACTTTCTTAATATTAGTGATTAGGACATCAGGCATCTAAAAAGTAAGAACTAGGGGTTCCGGGGTGTCCCCCAAACTCTCCAGAACACCTGCACTTCCTGTGTCCAGATCTCTGCCTGGCATCAGTGTGGGCAGGAGATGCAGCATTCTCTGGACACACCGCAGGCCAACAACTTTCAGCGCTATTTCACCGGTTTCAGCCCTAGGTCAAGGGGGTGGAGATGAAGGGTGAACGCGGATGGAGCTGGGCCGGTGGGTGTGTGGGCTGGAGGCTGCCCACCTGCAATGACCGCATCTCCTCTTACAGTCTCCAGGTGGCCTCCATTGGTGCTCCGGGGGCCCAGGCACTCGGGGAGGCCCTGGCTGTGAACAGAACCTTGGAGATTCTAGAGTAAGTATTCCAGTCTCTGGCTACAGCTCATGAAGTCAAGCTGTTGACTCAGAGTGATCATATATGGAAGGAGGACATGAACATGGAAACTCCCAGATCACTTCAATGCCTTCAGAGAGATCAAGGAGCTCCAGCCTCTCCAGCCCCGTCACCCTCTTTTCCTGGGGGTCACTCGTGGGTCCTCTTCTCCTTGGCCTTGCCCAGACTGAACATGTCCCCAGGCCGTTTAGGGGCCCTGGGGAGGAGGCAGTGGCCACTGACCCAGCTTGTGAGAAGATTCGAGCTCCAGCCCGAGCTCTGTGGGGCTCTCGGGCCTGCCTGGTCCTCGCTGCTCCTGCAGTGCTGGGGTTCCAAGCGCACGTGCACCTCCGGGTGGAGGGCTGCCTCTCTGGTCTCCGCCCCTATTTCTTTGGAATGAAAATGGAGGACAAGGGCTCCCACAGACCCCCAGCTTGGGCCGGCCTCACCCCTCCCCACGTCCTGCTCCCCAGAGCCAGTCCCTGTTCTGTGCCCAGGAGCGAGGGAGGAGCAACCGCACCCCCACAGTTGCTGAGTCCACACTGCCTCCACCCAGGCGCCTACGCTCACCGGAAGGGGTGCCGGGCTCCCCTCTCAGCTGCCACTGTGCCTGAGATTGCGCCTCAGGGTTCCCGCCTTTCTCAACAGCTTAAGAGGAAACACCATCGAGGTGGCCGGAGCCAAAGCCCTGGCGAATGCTCTCAAGGTCAATTCCAGTCTCCGGAGACTCAAGTGAGTGGCTGCACAGATGTACCCGTGCCTCAGGACAGCCGGCTTCTCTTCTGGACTCCCCCTGTAGCATAAGACTTGCTTTCTGCTGTAGCTGCTCCCTTCAAAATACAAATAGCTGACACTACAGTCATTATTAGTCAGTACTGTGGATGGGTTTGTTCCCTTTCGTGTTTTTGGTCATACGTCCTCTGTGGCACCTGCACAAGACACCCTGGCTGCGTGCAGACTTGGGTCTCAGGGTTAAATGCCACTTGGCTGTTGCTATGGCACCTGAGGACCAATGAGGCCCAGACGGGTCCCTCCAAGAGAGTGCCATGCTGCTTCCTGGGTGTGTCCTTCTGTCCTGAAGGGCTCACTGTGGCATCTCCAATCTCTTCTCTGCCTAGTCTTCAAGAGAATTCCTTGGGAATGGAGGGGGCGATATGCGTTGCCACTGCACTGTCTGGAAACCACGGGCTCCGGCACATCAAGTAAGTGGGGCTCAGCGGCACCTGCCCTTTCCCACCAGCTTGGTTCACCCTTAGAAGTGCTTCCAGGTCAGACCCTGCCTCGCCTCTGAACCTCGGAGCCAGATGACCCCAGTCCGCCAGTAGCTCTACAGGGAACTCCGTATACAAGGGGGCCATTTGGAGCGTCGTCCATGAGAGGGATAGTGGAAGCACAAGTTTCACCTGGGTTTAGCGTTTCGGGTAGTGACCACCTGCTCCTTACTGATGAGGACCTTCAGGCCTCCCGTTTCTCAAGCCCTGTCCTGATCCTTCTCTTCCAGTCTCCAGGGAAACCACATTGGAGAGTCTGGCGCCAGGATGATCTCGGAGGCTATCAAGACAAATGCTCCCTCGTGCACTGTGGAAATGTGAGCAAAACAAGTTCCTGGTGGATCCGGTAGACACACAGCTGAAAGCTTTCCAACAAAAGGACCATTTCTCCAGGGTGCCTTCCTGCGGTCTGGGAAAGATGCTGACCCCCAGGAGTGCTGGTCTCCTGCAAGGAGGCAGGAAAGGTGCTGCCAGAGGAGGATCCGAGCCCCTCTCCCGGTCCAGGGTCAGTCCAGGCAGGGGAGAGATGGACGCCCCACTACAGCACGGAACACGGACGGTCTTCTGCCAAGGGACTCAGGGATGGGTCTCAGAGCTCAGCAAGAAGCCAGTCAGCGCCTATTTATATCCTGGGGTCTTTAACGTGCCCCAACCTTTTCTTATCATGACTGCCCTGGATAAAATCACTCCCTCACTCTGAAATGAACTGCCGTCTTCAAGCCCATGAAGAGTGTCAATTTGGCATCAGTGACAGAGGGAACATCTTTTTTCAAGAAAAGGCTACAGGAGTATGATCTTTAGAGTCATATGGAAAAATAAGGGAAAAAAAATTGAAGAGAAAGGAAGGCTTTAATTATAGGATTCTGGAGCAGAGACAAAAAAAGTTCTCCAAGGTTTCTGTCATCTTTCACCCATTACAAACACTCTCAAAGGCAGAGATTATGTCCACTGTATGTCACTTGGAATCTGGCATTGTGGTTATCAATAGGCTGTTAAAAATCGATGTCTTCATACTACCTTTCTGTATTAGGTTCCCCAAAGCACTTCTGCATCTACAGCTTCCCCATGAGAGCAAGACAGCCGAGCTTCCACATGGCATAAACTCCCTCAGATGCCTTTCAATGTTGGAAGGAAAACTATTCCAAATGAACATCAGGGGTTCTTCAACTACATAACCAAGGAAAATGGTTATGGAAGCTATAATTATCATTTTTAAATTTGAACAGGAACTATTGCTCCAAATGTTTCTTTAAAAATGAGTATTTGGGCAAGAAACATCATTGGATGATATAACCATGAATGAAATCCTATTAAGGGAGAAAATCATAGTCTCTGAGTATCACCCCACAGAGAGGTATTTACAAAGGCTCCATAAAAATGGAGACATTTTGGGGATTTCCTTGGCATTCCAGAGGTTAAGACTCTGCGCTCACAATGCAGGGGGCGTGGGTTAGATCTCTGGTTGAGGAAACTTAAGATCCCACAAGCTAAAAAAAAAAAAGAATATGCTGGTATAATAAATATGTTTTTTAAATGGAGACATTTTGCAAATATCACCTTGGCAAAGTGATGCAACTCCACATGACTGATGACGGGAAAAATGGGACACTCTGTGCCCCCAGTGTAATGGCTGAGAAGGACACGTCACTGATGTACTATTCCTGCCAAAAGCATTTATCTGAATCTAATCATGAAGGAACAGTCGGACAAAATCCAAATTGAGGGGTACTCTGGGAAAAACTAGCATGGCCTCTTAAAAATCATCAACCTCATGAAGAAAACAAAAAGGCTGGGATTGTTTTATTATTAAGGAGTCTTAACAACTTAAGAGCTTTGATTGGATCCAAGACTAGAGGGGAAACAATCAGCTATAAATAACATTATTTGGAAGGCAGGGACATTTGCTCATAAGTCTTATATAATCTTCACTAGATTACTGGTTCTGAAAGGTATTTTTTCTGGGTATAGAATTCAAGGATGATAGTCTTTTCTTTCAGCACTTTCAAGAGGTTGCTATACTGTCTTCTTGTTGGCACTGTTTCTGGCTGAGTTGAGGTGATGGACAAGAGTCACAGCAGTCAAATGCTGCAGACAGCTGTGCCTTGCAGGAAACTAGCACTGGAGAAACCTCAGGGGCTAAAATGTGCTCTCCAGGGACCTCAACGCAAGCCACACTAGATTTGGAAGGAGAGCCCCCTCCCTCCTTCAAAGTCTCTCAAGCATCCTACTGACCATGCTTAACATGTTGTTGTTCAGTCACCAAGTTGTGTCCAATTCTTTGCAACCCCATAGACTGCAGCATGGCAGACCTCCCTGTCCCTCACCATCTCCCAGAGTTTGCCCAAGTTCATGTCCATTGAATTGGTGATGCCATCCAACCATCTCATCTTCTGTTGTCCCCTTCTTCTGCCCTCAATCTTTCCCAGCATCAGGGTCTTTTCCAGTGAGTTGGTTATTCACATCAGATGGCCAAAGTATTGGAGCTTCAGTATCAGTCCTTCCAATGAGTATTCAGAGTGGATTTCTTTTAGGATTGACTAGTTTGATCTCCTTCAGAGAAGGCAATGGCACCCCACTCCAGTACTCTTGCCTGGAAAATCCCATGGATGGAGGAGCCTGGTAGGCTGCAGTCCATGGGGTTGCTAAGAGTCAGACAAGACTGAGTGACTTCCCTTTCACTTTTCACTTTCATGCATTGGAGAAGGAAATGGCAACCCACTCCACTGTTCTTGCCTGGAGAATCCCAGGGATGGGGGGAGCCTGGTGGGCTTCCATCTATGGGGTTGCACAGAGTCAGACACGACTGAAGCGACTTAGCAGCAGCAGCAGCAGTTTGATCTCCTTGCTGTCCAAAGGACTCTCAAGAGTCTTCTCCAGCACCAGTTTGAAAGTGTCAATTCTTCAGCACCCTTCCTTCTTTATGGCCCATCTCTCACATACATACAAGACTACTGAAAAGACCACAGCCTTGACTACTTGGACCTTTGTCAGCAAAGTTATGTCTTTGCTTTTTAATACAGTCTAGATTTGTCATAGCTTTCCTTCCAAGGAGACTGACAAGCAACAGCTTCACTAGCATAGAGCAGACCAGAAGGTGAATTTGAAGCCGAGGCAATAAATGGATAACCATCACAATGGGACTTCGGGATCATTTTGGTATTCCATATTGGACAAACATGCCCTGTGTCTTCAGGGTCAGCAATGTTTTCTTCTGCAGTGTATAATCTGCTCTTAATCTCAGTGTGCACAGTTTCCCTCTTGGTTTTTAAACCTCCAGTAGCTCTCAAAGTCTAGAGACGTTCCATCTTCCACATCTCACACCCTGCTCATGCTTTCCTCTGTTATCTGAATATATGGAATACAGTCATAATTGTCTGTCCTTTTCCACTAATTGACTGGCATCTTACACCTGGTAATTTTTGATACCAGACATTGAAAACTTTCTCTTGTTGGGGACTGATGATTTTTATATTCCTTAAAATAGTCTTGAGCTTCATTCTGGGACACAATTACCTAGAAACAGCTGGACACATCATCTGTGACTTGGGCAGAGTTCCCATGTTAAAGCCCATCAGAAGAAAGAATCACATGAGGGAAACAAATACATTTTTTGTTTTTTAAAACAGAAGTCAGGTCAGATTCAGCTAAACCATAGCTGTAACATCCAAGAAGATGCAACTTATGCTTAAAAGCCATGGCTTCCAAGTAGGTTCAACATGACTCCCAACACACTTACTCCCATAGCTTAAATTACTGGTGAATTAATTGAACACTGAAGGTTTACAAAAAAAAAAAAGAGTAATCTCATGTAAAATTTAGGGAAAGACAGAAAAAAAAGCAAAGACAGAAAGAATTGTCACACTGTCTCCTAAAATTCACACGTCCAGTAATAATCCATGAATTTTTCTTGAAGAAGTTATTTATATGTTATAGGTACAAATGAATAATTATATTTTCAAATAAAACTTAATAGTATAAAAATATGGTGTAAAATACATTTATTGAGATAAAAAACTTCACAAGTCTTCCGACTTTATAATTGAAAAGTAAACGAAAACTCCTCTGTGCTTGTTCTCTGTATTAACAAAACCAAAGCAAAGCAAAATCCACATACCTGTCACTCCTCCTTCACAAAAGGGAAATTCTTCTAGTGCTATTTTATTAAATTCAATATGGTTTATTTTTTTAAGTCAGAAACCTGAATACGTACCGACACTTTCCCCTTAATCTCCTCCTTCCTAAGGAGGAACATCAGCCTTCTGAGAGAGAATGAAGTATGCGTGACCTGGGGCATCTCTCTGTTGCCTGATTTTCAAGCAAAGCTGGTTTCCATCTGAATTAGCTACTTTCTTTCAGAAAATTTTAGTTAGTAAAATACATTTAAAGCTTGGTATTGTGAACGTAGAGGAGGAGGAAAATAAGACTACAGAGTGAATTAAAGCCGAGACTCAAAAGCTGATACAACATAAATGTCCTGACTGCCCTACAGTTCCGGAAATGAGGCCTGTGCCCAGTTTCAGCCCCAGGTTTGGGAAGGTCCCGCTGACTTTTAGAGAAAAAGTGCGACAAACCTAACAGCTAAGACTTATATGTTGTTGGCTGTTAGTTTTCAAAAGCTTCTGCCCTGTGGATGTGAATCTCTAGGAACACATGCATCTCCCAAGTTTTAGGAGATAGAAAAGGCAAAAAAAAAAGTCTGTGGGGCTGGCTCCGGTTCTGAAGCTTTGGAATGTGTGAGCAACACCCAAGAAACTAAACCAGAAGCAGGCTTTGCTTCATTAACAAGTCCAGCTGGCTTATCCAACAAACGCCTCTTTTCTTCTGCCTCCTTAATTCCCCCTTTCCCTACAAATCCGCGGGTTTTCATCTGCCCAGGTCCCTTGGCACGAAGGTCAGAAGTCACTGTCACTCTCCTCCAGTGGCTCAGGTTTCCGGCCTCTTCGACTGGGCTTGGCCACTGAGAGTGCCACGCTCTCGTCCTCCAGGTCATCGTCGTCTTCGTCGTCCTCCATGTCCATCTCACTGTCCTCCAGGTCTTCCTGTGGGAGAGATGGTGAGCACAGCTGAGTGGCCCCGCCGGTTGCTGATGTCACGTCAGCAGAGACCCTACCTTGCTGTTTCACTAGCAGCTGAATAACCAGCAAAACCTATGCGAAGGGAGAGCTTGGAAGAGGAAATAGTCAGAGTGTGGGGCATAAGCACAGGGCCAGGGTCTACAGACCGCTGGCTGGGACAGTAACACATATGTAAGCGTGTCCTGAAACACCAGCATGCGAACTGAGGCTGGTGCTGCAAGTGGCTTTCCTGCTTCTGTCTCAGGAGCAGCATGGATCTGCTCGTCAAGCCCCAGAGCTCCTCCCCAGCGCCCCCGTCGCAGCAGCCAGCCAGGAGGACGGGGCCTGGAGACAGGCGGGGGGGCTTACTTTGGCTTTTGGATGGAAAGCCACTCAGGAAATGGGTGTAAGGAGCAAACTAAAAGAAACATGCTCTCTCTCTCTCATCATCTGGGTAAGGGTCACTAACTCAGCCAGCTTTCTCAAAGTGCAGGTCCTGTACCCCTGGGGAAACCAGAATGGTCGGTCACTCTATACAGACCATTCCCACCAATGCACAATTTCCCTCTGTTTAAAAACATAAAACACCCTAACACATAACCCATCCTCCTCTGCAGCTGCTCAGCCCTGCTCTCCCGTGGCCTCACAGCAAATCCCTGAGCGAGTCCTGAGCTCACACAGGCCCTGCTCTCTGCCCTCTCAGCACCCTCCAGCCACGCTCTCCCATTGAGGCCCCCAAGACTGAAACAGTCAATGGACTCAGATCCTACAGGTAATTAGTTCTCCATTCTTGACCCCTGAGACCCTCTTCTGTGCTTGCCCCCCTCACTCTCGAATCTTCTTAGTCAAGATGCAGACCCGCTCTCCCTCCCTGACTGCTGTGATACAGAGTTGGCTCGGGCCTCTGCTCTTCCTCTCTACTTCCCTCCCCAAGCAATCATGTCCCCCTCAAGGTGATCTTAGGGAGGTTCCCCCAAATTCAGTCTCCAGCTCAGACCTTAAGTCCAGACCTGAATACAACTAGCTTCTCAGCACTAGCATGTGGACACCTAGCAGGTGGCTGACTCAGAATGACCGAGCCAGACCTCCTGTCTGCTCTCCAGGCCCCGTCCTGAGGTCTGCCCGCCTTGGGAATGTAAGAACTACACTTTCAGCCAACGAAGCCACAACCAGGGCATTTCTAACACTTCATGTCCAATTAACAAAACCTGATGGCTCTAACCTTAGAAACAGCACTTCTCAACAATCTGCCGCTACCGCCACTCCCACTTCTGAATCAGACCCCTGCAAATGCCCTCCACCCAATTCCTCACAGCCCCTCCCAAGCACAACCCTCCCCTACCCACTCAGTCAGAACCCTCATCCCTGTCCCTCTTTTCCCTGAATCTGCTTTATTTTTCTTACCATGATGACCCCTGATGTATCTGCTTGATGACCATTAGAATATAAGCCTCATGGAGGCAGGGGATTGGTTCTGTTCACTCCTGAATTCCCCAACCCCTAACGGTGCCTGGGACACAACCAGCACTCAACAAGGACCTGGCGAGTGAATGAGTGCACGGGTGAAGGACAGACCCAAGGTGCTGCATGGAAACAGCCTCCTTGAAGTTAACAAGCAGCAATAGGCACAGAGGAGACTTTAAACTACAAATAAGGTGATCGCTCAGAAAAGTAGAAAGCTATACCAACGATCAAGCAAATCCTAAGAAGGGGGGCCAGTCGGCGCTCCCCAGGCCACACTGCTGGGACCCAATCAGTGGATCTTTTGTAGAATATCGGTCTAGGCTCTGTGCTGGTGCCAGGCTCCAGACACACGCGGCATTCACCTGGACAGAAGGTCCCTGACTCCATCAGTCCAATCACCTCTTGGGCCTCACAGCCCTGCCAGGGACTCAACAAAGAAGCAGGTCCAGAGCAGTGCAGCCCCAACAACCGGACCCCATTCCGTTGGCCCACAGTTATTCATTCAACAATGCTGAGGGCGCCAGCAGCCTCACGTCACAGCCTCTCTGGGCCCTGGTCTCGGGAGAGCCTGCCTTCTATGTCCCCTCCCAAGAATGGAGCTGGCCTTGACCCCAGCCCTCAACAGCAGCCCTTCTTTTCTAGGATACGGTTCAGAGGCCTGATGGCCCTTCCTGTCTCTCGGCTCAGCATCCACCCCCTCCTCCTCATTAACACAGGGACCGTTAGGTAAGTCTACCACCCACCGTGGAGACCACGTAAGTGGCTTCCTGCCCTGGACCCCGGGCATCACTCTTGGGGGAGGTCTCTGCTGGCCCTTAGCAGCTCACACACACACAAACTGGATGAGGCGAAAAAGAAAACCAACCTGCTGCTTGGAGCTGGGAGTCCTGCATTTACCTAAGAAAGCTGGTGCTGCTACCATCTTTGGAAAGCAAGAATGGAAAGAACAATGAGAAGGAAAAAACCAAGTAGGGCAAGCATGTTCATTTGAAAAGAAAAGAAATGAGCCATCAACAAGCAAAGACGAGAGGTCAGCTCCCTGGGAGGCCAAGCTCTGCCACAGACCCAGCAACGTGCCAGGTTGAGAAGCAGCTCTTTATACTACACTGGTGAGATGCACTCAGCTCCTTGGTCCACCGAGTCCAGGACCTAGCTGGCCCAGGACCACCGAGACCAGGGCTGCTCAAGGGGCGGGTCAGGACTCACGTCATCATCCGTGTCTCCACCCTGCATCGTGCCCACGACGTGCTTGCTGGGCTGTCCTGAGAAAAAGAGAAGTGTGAAGAGAGCATGAGAACCTGTGAGACAAGGCAGGAAGTGGGCACCAAGATCTGCTTTCCTTTAGGAAAGTGGGAAGAAGAATTCACACTAAAAAGTTGACCTAGGGAGCAGCCAGCTACTCAGAAGTGTACCAGTAACAGATCTTCTGCATTTCCACTTCGGAAAAGAGGAATAAGGCCATGAAATCTGAGCACGAGTCATGGATGGGAAAAATAAACATGCATCCTATAAATGTCCCAGGGGAAGAAATAAAATCACTGAACCCTGTCACTAGAATACATGGAGGTGTGTGCTCTCTGCTGAAGAGATAAGTTCTCGCTTTGTGGGCCAGGGTCACTTGTACTGGGATCCACATCTGGGCTTCGAAAAGTAAAAACAAAAGTTAGTATCACTCTAACTTATCCTTCAAAACAGCATCATTACCAAAGTGGTTCTCCACTCCTCCTCTGGAAGTCAATGTCATCTAAGTGTGACTTCTGCAAAAACTCAAGAGCCACCCTTCCCACGTAGAGGCAGAGAGCTGCACTCCCCTGAAGGCTGAGAAGGGCCCCCAGTGATGTGTGTATGTGTGTGATGTGTATACTTATGTGTGTTTGCATGTGCAGAAAGGCACTTTAGAAGGACCCAGCCCCAAGCCACAACCCCTGTACGGTAGGAGTGGGACATGAGGAAGGCCCCAGAGAAGCACCCACATTCACTCCATGTTATTTTACTGCTTGAGTCTTCTGCAGTGAGAAGGCAGAAACTAAAAACAGGTTTTAACAGCAGAGATGCTCACGTAGGTCCCTTATCTGTACATTAATTCTCTGAGCATAAAGGACGTAATTGCACTGAGACCAGTTTGGACCCAAAAAGGAAAGAATTCAGCTCCTTGGTGGAGGCAGTATGTTCCATGACCTCTGTGAGAAGCACCAAACTACAAGCCTGACTCTTCTTGGGGCCAAAGGTAAGAGTATCAGCAGCAAAGATGACCCCTAGGCAGGTTAAGAGCAAAATCCCGATTAACAACAGAGCAGGGTGCTTACGGGCCTGGAAACCCAGCAGCCCTGACGGCAGTCTGGCTGCGGTTTCCTGGGCCCGGGGGTGGGGCAGGGGGTGAGCAAGCGAGGCTGGGCTACCTTGCGTGAGCACCTCCATGGCCGTGCGCAGCTGGGACAGCCGCCTCTCTTCCAGTTCGCTGTCGGATTCATCGTCCTCCTGGATGTCAACGTCAGAGTCACCGTTACCTGGCAGGGACACAAGGAGGCAAAACGAAAGGGCAGCTCCATCACTCCCTCCAGAACAGCCCCTGTCCAGTGAGGCTCCTGTGAAGAGCCATCTGTGCTGCTCAGCTTTTCCTGGGATGCAGCTGATTCTACAAGTCTCTTGGGAATGTCCTTAGCTCCTTAGGGAAGGGTTCATGCAGACAAGGATAGGCTAGATTTTTTAAAAAACAGTTTTCCGAAACAAGAAAAAAGTGGGTCAGTTATATCAGAAACACTATTCCGGCATGTAAAACTAAAACACTGACAGCCAGCTGTCAAGGGAGTTGGAAGTTCTTCGTTAGTTTGAGGGTGGGGGGGAACCATTCTCTGTTCAGCAAGACAAGCCTGGAGGCAAGCCAGGAAGGGCCTGAGTGGCTGTCCGGGACAAACGACTGCCTGGTAACTGGCAATGAAAACTGGGGCCCGTGATATTCTTAACTGGAGAAAATTCATTACAAAGATAAAGAGAGGTGGTTCTCAATGCAACAGCCTTTCACATTAATTTCCTAAACACCCCTCTGGAGTCTTGTGCCGGTCGAACATTTCCTGTAAACCTACAGGAGTTTCCACAGTGGGGAGGAAAAGACATCACTGTCCAGCCACTTTTTTGTGCCCAGAGTGGCAGAGGTTTCAGAAGGATGGAACTGGAAGAATGCAGTTGTTGTTCTGATCACTGATTCTTAAGACATTTTGGAAGTAGAGTCACTGTTCATCTGTGATAATGCTTTGTTTATTAGGCCCTGCTGTAGAGAGTGATGACGCGGCAGCTGCATCTGGCTGGGCTCTGAGGAAACGCTCTTCTTCCATCCACCCTGGAGGAAAGTGCTGTGCTCTACAGCACGGAGGCCAGAGCCAGCAGCTGTAGAAAGTGTCAGTAAGAGCATCCCGAGAGGACCTCAGCACAATCGATCCAAAAACTACCCCCTTACAAAAGCCATTACAGAGAATGGGATTAGATATGAATACAAATTAATGACCATAAAGTGAAATCACTCTTCAGATTAGTTCACTTTTTACTTCCTCCAGAAACAATTTGACATTAAGTCTTCACCCCATGCAATACAAAGCAAACGAAACCATGAATTTTAACCCAACATTAAAACAAGTACCTCAGACTCAGTATGATTTCTTCTGACAACTCGCAGCAACGGACTGAGGGTCAAACACGTAAAGTTAGTAGCGCTAACACAAAAGTCACTGAAGTCGAGCTGTCAGCGACACAGTAATATGAGTACAGCCAACAAGTGTGCTGGGAAGATTCACCAGGGAAAGAACAGACTTGCTGCTGGGACAAGTAGACAGCCACGTGCAAAAGAATGAAGCTGGACCCCTACCTCACACCACACACAAAGGATTAGCCTGAAATGGGTCAGAGATCTAAACGTAAGAATTAAAATGATAGAACACCTAGGAAAAAAACACATGGGTAAATCCCGGTGACCTGGAATTCGGCGGTTTCTCAAACATGCCACTAAAAGCACAGCAATAAAAGAAAAAAAAATTAATAAACTGAACTTGATCAAAACTCTGTAACAACAAAGGACAGCATCTAGAAGGTGAATGACAGAAAATACTCGCAAATCACATACGGGTCTGCTATCTAGACATATAACCCCACAGTAAAAAGACCACCCAGGGGCTTCCCTGGTAGTCCAGTGGTTAAGACTCAGCTCCTAATGTAAGGGACCTGGGTTCAATCCCTGGTCAGGGAACTAGAGCCTACGTGCCACAATCAAGACCCAGTGCAGCCAAATAAATAAATAAAAATAAACATTAAAAAAAAAAGATAACCCAATTAAAAAATGTGTGAAGTCGAGAATAGATCTCCCCAAAGAAGATACACAGAAGATACACAGCCAAAAGCAGACAAAAAGATGCTCCATTTCATTAGCTATTTCAGAGAAACTCAAAACCCCAGTGATTAAACTACAGGCAGTTTTTTTTATAGGTTTCTTTTAGATAAGCACTGTCCAACAGAAATATGCCAGCCCCAGATGCAATTTAAAATTTACAAGTATATTAAAGCAAAAGGAACAGGTGAATTAATTTCAATAATGTTCTATTTAACCCAATATACCTAAAATGTCATTTCAATAAGTAACCAACATAAAAAAACGTTAATGAGTAATTTTACTTTCCTTTTATATCAAGTCTTCAAAATCTGGTGTGTATTTGCTACAAACAGTGCATCTCAATTTGGCCTAGCCACATTTCAAGCGCTCAAGAACACCAGCTCATGGCCAGGAACACCCAGGGCTTCGAGACAGGGAGCTCCCTAGGCGCCTCCTCCATCTCTGGGCGCTGGGGCAACAGCTGATGCGGCAGGACCCGGGAAGTGTGCGCGCCATGCGTGAATATCTGCTCTCCACTCCATGACAGGGCTACTCAGTTGCGTTCAAGACATTCCTGGGTCATTTTATAAAGTCAGAGGCGGCCTTCAGTCCTAATGCTACAGTGCCTGAATTCTACAGAGGATGCAGTTAGACGCTTAACCGCCAGCAACAAGGTTTAAGACGCTGGTGGGGAGATGAAGAGTCACCTCTGACTTTTATTACCGGGCATCTGAACAAAGTACTTAGTCTTTTTAATCTCTGGGGCCAGTGGCACTTTTCCATCTCTAATTACTCAGCCTTTATCTTCCTCAAACCCCTCACTCCAAACCCCAAAGCCAAACCTGAGGTGACTTCACTCCTTGCTTAACAGAAAAAATAGTCTCCACTGGATGTGAGCCCTCAAGCATACGACCCACCTTCCAGCTCATCAAACTGCCTCAGCTTGAGCCCTGTGTGTTCATACGCTTCCTTGCTCAGTGAAACTCACCCTTGACCCTAGGCCCTGGTTGCCAGCCTTTCTGGATTTTCCCTCTCTGGTAGCTCCCATCTTCCCAGCTCCTCAGATTTAATCTTTGCTTAAACAGAGTCTCCTCATGGTCTCCCCTGACTCCTCTTTACAACTGCAATCCATGACCCCCTCCCTACGTCCTGACCTGCTCCACTTCCCCACATTGGCATTTTTCACCTTCCACAAACAGCTTGCTTGTTTGTCCCCAAGCATGTCACCAGACCGTCAATTCATTTAAGGCAAGCATCCCCATTTACTGTCCACTGAAATGTCCTTAGCACCCAGAACCTCTACTCAATAATGCTTTGCTGGGTTAAATCAGCCACCCACAGGGTAGCCTGAACAAAATGATCTCTTCCAGATCTTGGATTTTGCTCATCCTCACCTCCAATTCAAGTCTATGTACTATTAGATTGTTCTGTTCAGAGGACTTTTTCACAGATAAAAGTTCAGGAAGTCTTCCTTTCTACCTCTCCTCATTTATATCCCTGGTGGCTCAGATGGTAAAGAATCCACCTCCAATGCAGGAAACCTGGGTTCAATCCCTGGGTCAGGAAGATCCCCGGAGAAGGGAAGGACTACTCACTCCAGTATTCTTGCCTGGAGAATTCCATGGATGGAGGAGCCTGCCAGGCTACAGTCCATGGGGTTGCAAAGAGCTGGATACGACTGAGTGACTAACGCCTTCACTTTCCACTATGGCCATGTTCCCATATGTGTAGAAAAGCAAAGACAGACGGGGAAGCTTAAGTAGCTCAGGATGAGCAGAACTGAGAGTGGTGCTTCATAAGTTATTTTCCTAACTTATTTGCTCACCACAAGCTAATTAAGCATTACCCTTCATTAGGCTGGTTTAAACTGAAAATTACTTTTCCAGAAACACTAAATCACACATACGCATGAGAATCTCTTTCAGAAGATCCCAAACCTATGGATCACAAACTTAAGGTCTGAGTTAAGAAGAATAAAGCAGGCTCAGTGAGAAAGGTCTCAATGTGCAGTCCAGGGCAGAGCGGGATGTAGGGGAACCAGGCTCTTACCTGTGCCGGGCCTCTCGGAGGGGGACACACTCCAGGCAGGCTTATCACCGAGGGCCGCGTCAGGCACTCCTGGCTGACCTGGAACCATAAAGGTGAGCGGCTGCTTTGGCTAGAGAGGCCCAGGGAATTTTCTAAGCTCACCCCTATAGGATTCCCCAGCAGTCCCTACACTCCTTCCAGACAAAGTTGCCTAAGATTCAGGAGAGAGAGGCAGAGAACAAGTATAACAGCAAAGAGGTACGGAAGGAAAAGACACAGAGCAAGAGAGCACGCAGACCTGCGGTCCCGGGGACACCTCCCGCGAGCACGCGAGAGAAACCATCACAAGAAGAGAGAAACAAGCAAGCAGAGAGTCTCGGAGACGCAGCCACGAACCCCACATGACGACCGGGTGCTGCTACTGCGCCCAGGGCTGACCTGACACCCTGGTGAAGTCTGTGGATGAAGTGGGCTGACCAGCCTCGGGGAAGACTCCTTCCCAGGATCTAGGTCTTACATGTAGGTTGCCCCCATTTCTCTGTAGGTGAGAGCCTAGACAAAGGACTCTGAACTTTGGGGGGACACGTTCTGGGGGTGTGGTGGGGGACTACCTTCAAGAAAATGCACTTGTACCCCATCACAATACTTGCTGCCCCTCAGTTTGCCCTAAAATAAGGAACCCTACAGACTGCTGAAAACAAGATTTCTTCTATAGTTATATATAACTCTAACTAATAACTATCATTTAAATAGGGGAAAATAAGATTTCAGTTGGCATGAAAACCAAATGTGCTTTTAAATGGTATGTAATTTTTAACACAACACTCTCTCTCAAGCTCCTGAATCAAAATAGTACTGATAAAAAAGTTGTGAGAAAATCACCTTTTAAAAAAATAAAATGTGCGTGTTAAGTTTTCCAAGGCTGAAAACACTAGTCCAGAAAAAGCACGTCTGTTTAAACGTGTGGACTTACTTCCACTCTTGAGCAGACGTTTTCCTTCCTCCTTGAGCTTGTTTTGCATCAGACGGAGAGTGTTCTCAGTTTCCTGTGGAGCAGGAGAAACAAGAGCCAGGAGAAAGGACCCTTTTGGACTGTTTTATTCTTCTTTGCCATGTAAGTACTGCTAGACTTGTGATGCAAAAGCAGAGAAGACTGAGCTCCAGGAAGGGGAGGAGGAAACCTGATACCCCTTCTCCGTCATCACCCCAGGAGCCGGATCAAAGTGGGGGGCTCCCAGCAAGGACACATTTGGCCAAGATGGCCTGACCGGCCTCCAAACCCACGCTCCTTCCATCACACCTAACTGCCTCTGAAGAAAAGCAACAACACAATGAAACGTCTGCCACCCATGCTGGCGTGGGATGTGGACACAGAAACGGATGCATCAGCTCTGGGCCTTTTGCTAATAAAATAAAGCAGGGATTTACCATTTTCCTTCCCTGCACAATTCTGGCCCTGAAAGGTGCTAAATGGTGGAAGTGATCAAACAGGAAAAGAAAGAAAGACAGACTCATCTTAATTCCTAGGATATTTTTTTAAAAAGCCAATACTTGAGTTGGGTTATAAAATGTGACCCTGATTATTCTCAAGAGAAAATGGGAGAGGAAATCGGCTTTAAAAAAGGTGCTGTTGTTCTGAACATTACAAAGGAAGCAGTGTTCCACGATGAGATATTCTGAGGGACCAGGAACCAGAAGCCCAGGAGCAGGTGTGAGCCGGCAGGTGCTGCCGAAAGGACAGTGGGCAGGGAGGGGCCCCTCAGAAGTCACCCCAGCTGCCCTCTCGCATCCCGAGGCATGTTCTTCCTTACGTTTTCCAAGCCCAGGGTGGCCCAGAAACAGAACAAAATGGTCAGCTTATTTTCACTGTCTCTTTACTGCTCTTTCCCAGATGCTCAGTGTTTAAGATTTCCAGAACCCCAGGGGCTTTTCACTGCCCTCAAAATGTGCCTGTCCTGGGTCCCCCACTCCTGCCTCTGCCGTAAGCAAGAGTGGCAACAGGTTTCCTGTCCAGATAAACGTGTCCAGATGAAGGTGATAAGCCACTCACAGCCAGCTCTCCTGGACAACTAAGCAGCATCACCTAATTCAAATGTCCAGGTTTGTAAGAAGGCAAGGATGACCTTTACACCAAAAGTTGTCAAGGACAGCAGGGGAAAGGGAGCTTGCAGACCAGTTTCACAGTGAACATAAATTTCAAATGACGATTCTTAGGTTAAGGAGAAATATTCTTAGGGGATAAGGACAATTCAAAATGACAGCAATCCAACTTCCTTAGTTCTGATTCCATATTTATCAACTGATGCTAGGACCTGAAATACTCTTTCATAAATGACTTTACACACTGGGATGAGAGGAACCTGTAAAACAACTGGTCAGGTTCAAGGTCATACCTCTTTCCCACAATAAACTACAATGCTTTATAAAGCAGTTTCTGAAAAGCCAGTCTGGATGATTCAATTAACGAGGGCTTGAAAATCTTCCAGTGAATTAACCAAGCAAGTTTTTAGATCTGTCCTCAGGACGCATTACATAATTTGTGGGACTCAGTGCAAAATAAAATGCAGTTGAGAATTAAGAATTTCAAGACAACGCAGCATTAAAGCCAGCCCAGGAATTTCTAAGCCTGCAGTTATAACCAACTGCCCAGGTCACGTGGTGGCCCTGTCTGTAGCCCTGACTGACCAAACCTGCCATCAAAAACCTGACAACTTTTGAGTCCAGGCTATACAACCAGGAAAACAGAAGCACCACATGAGTCTGATCAGGGAGAAAAAACACTCATCCGATATTCTTTCTCATGATGCTCTTTATAAACCGGCAAGTCAACAAGTACAAAGCAACACACGGGAACCGAACCAACGGTCTGTGCAGAAGGGACTCAGCACTCACCTCAAACCTCTCCTGCTCCATCCTGTGATGATCCTCCAGCTGCTGCTCCAGATAAGCCAGATTCCGAAACTTCTCGAGATAAATTTCATACTGCTTCTGCAATTCCTCCTCAATCTTCTCATATTCATCCATAAACGCTGGCCTAAAACAACAAAATGAAAAAAAAAAAAAGGAAAGATTAACCAATACACAAACATATAGTAACTTGAAATTGGTATTCAGAGCCCCAGATTCCATCCTGGCTTTCCCTGGAAAGCCTTTAACTGGGGGAGGTTCTTCATTCTTGTAACAAAAGCTAATTTCTCCTTTTCTCTCTCCTCCCCACAAAAGGAAGATACATTTAATCAAAAATTAAGATGGGTTCTTTGTAAAAGCTAGAAAAATATCCTGAAAGTACTAAGAATAAAATTAAAATGATGCCTAATTTCATCACTAGGTGTTACCACTTAATATTTGACATTCATCCTTCCAGACTTTTCGGTGCATAGGTATATACAGAAATGATTTCTTTTCAACAAACATTACGAATATTATCTTAAATGAAGCTCTAGGGTCTTTTTTTCTCATTTGGTATGGCACAGATTTCAATACAGTTAAAAAATAATCACAAACTGTATACATCTCTAAAAATCAATAAATTAAATGTATGCATTATCTTGTGTGCTAAATCACTTCAGGCGTGTCTGACTCGTTGCACCGCATGGACTGTAGCTCGCCAGGCTCCTCTGTCCATGGGATTCTCCAGGCAAGAAGACTGGAGTGGGTTGCCATGCCCTCCTCCAGGGGATCTTGCTGACCCAGGGATCAAACCCCTGTCTCTTAGTCTCCTGCACTGACAGGAGGGTTCTTTACCACTGGTGCCACCTGGGAAGCCCCATGCACTAACTTAGCTGGGCTTAATACTCTGCTGTCTGCATGTTCCAAAATTTAATCAGTCCCCTAAAAAAAGAAACAAAGATTGCTACAAATTAAAGCCAAATTTTAATTAAACCAAAATATAAAAACTTAAAAACAGTGACTTCCCGGTTACTAAGACTCCCTGCTCCCAATGCAGGAGGCCTGTGTTCTGTCCCTGGTCAGGGAACTAGATCCCACAAGCCACAACTCAAGATCCCACATGCTGCACCCAAATAGATAATAAAAATAATTTTTTAAAAACTTAAAAAAAAATGTTTAAACTGGTTTGCTGAAGTTTCTATTTTCTATTGTTGATCTTAAAGAGAAACCTCTCTTCTTTTAAAACAATGAACAGATAAACTAGAAAAATAATTCAAAATCTCTTGGAGTAGAGGAAAACAGAAATTTTTCCATTAAAAAGATCTGAGGCTTAACAAAATTGAATTTAAACTTGAAAGGCAGAATTTTTTAATGAGACAAATCTATCCAGTGACCCTGATTCCAGAGGCGGAAGGGGCCGGGGCGTGCCCTTGAGGAGGAGGAAGCCTGATGCTCTCTGGGCTACTGTCTGCTCTTCCTAGGCGCTGCCTTCCCGCAGGTCTCAGGACAGCAGCCAGAGTGCAGGCCAGGTACCAGTGTCCCAAACAAGCAAGGCATGTTCAGAGTGGACACAGCAGCTGGACAGAGGAGGGAGGACAGAGAAAAATAACAGAAGAATGAAAGGGACGAAGAGCAACAGGGCAGAGCGAGGAAAAGCAGACACAGAGCTGCGGGGGCTGGGGGGAGGGAGAAGGGGAGATGGAAGCAGGGAGGGAGGCAGAGAAAAAGAAAGAGGTGGGGGCAAGAGAGAGTGAACCCCAAGAAAATGTGAGGCGCATGCTGGAAAGGGAAGAAGATGAATTACCAGTGAGGAATTATAAAGCTCTAAATCCAACTCCAACCAAGAAGCAAGAGTGTTTCTATTCCCACCTAATTTATGGCAGGACACGGGTCTGGGGAGCCAGGCCTTGTATAACAACTTCCACCATCTGGATTTACTTACTTTGCCTTGCATTCCAAGAAGCTAAAAGGCTAGAAGTGGGGGTTCAAGAATAAAGCAGTTTTCCAGACATACCGAAAGCAGTCAACAGACGGAGCCCAACAGTGTGCTTGTTGGAACAAGAGACACACGTACATTCTGCAGCAGAGGCGTCCCACAGCCTGAAAGGCTAACGCCACTGGCCGCACACTCCCTCGGTCTGCTCTGACTTCCAGGGGCAGCCCTCCACTCACACCCCGGTGTTCACACCTACCTGACGCTCTGCAGAGTCTGCAGTCGCTTCCGATTTCTTTCCAGCTCTAATTTCCTCTTTTCGATTTTGGCTTCTAAGTTAGCTTCGTCAGAGGCCACATTATTGAGCAGGTCTTTTGTCTTCTGAACCTGTGCCTACATTTAACAGGAAATGAAGGAGACAAGGTCCAGTAAAGAACCTCGACCCGACTCTGAAAGAGAGGGGCTTCTCAACTCCTCAGGCCCAGCAAGACCTCGGGAAACAGAAACAAAGGGAAGCAAACAGATCAAACCCTCCCCCGAGCCATCGCTCACTTAACCCACTATTTCCAGGAGGAACATCACAGAGGCCCAGGAAAAAAAGTATCCATTTTTCTTCCATGAGAAGGTGTTTCTGCCCAGGGAAACGAATGCAGGTGGAAAGAATCCTGCGTAGGAAAGTATCCTACGCAGAGCCTGAGACCTGTCGGCTCACCTGTTGAGATGGTTACACCTCACCTGCAGGTGATGGTCCGCCTTCATCTACCTGGTTCAGGCTTCTCCCAAGCTACAAAGAACTGACTTACAGAACAGATGCACAAACAAGCTTTATCTTAGCTTCACTTCCCTGGAGTTTGCTCAGATTCATGTCCATTGAGTCAATAATGCCATCCAACCATATCATCCTCTGCCACCCCCTTCTTTTGCTTTCCATCTTTCCCAGCATCAGGGTCTTTTCCAATCAGTTGGCTCTTCCCATCAGGTGGCCAAAGTACTGGAGCTTCAGCTTCAGCATCACTACTTCTAATTCAGGGTTGATTTCCTTTAGAATTGACTGGTTTGATCTCCTTAGAATTTACACGTGTGGTCTGTTTACCGGAGAAGGCAATGGCAACCCACTCCAGTATTCTTGCCTAGCAAATCCCATGGACGGAGGAGCCTGGTGGGCTGCCGTCTGTGGGGTCACACAGTCGGACACGACTGAAGTGACTTCGCATAGCATAGTCTGTTTACCTGCAGGCCCCTGAAATGCTATGTGGTCCAGAGAAACTGCCTAAGGAGACCAGACACGTTCCACGACTCTCAAGAGTCGGCACACACTTGGAAGCGTCACTTTCATTGATAATTTATGGCTTAATTTTTTTTGTCTAACTTCACTAACCATTTCCAAGGTGCCTTCATGAAGACGAATCTCATGCCACTAACTTGTTGAAGGTACTCACAAAGCCCAAGCAGGGATCCGAGTTTACTCTCAGAGGAAGACAAAGTGGGTCTCCGTTTTGAACAAACTACTCAAGCTAATGGCAACACTTCTGTAAATCAGTCAGATTAAAACCTAGTGAATCATCTATCTGACCTCAAAAGTAAAGTTTTTTAAAAGGTTCTGGGACGTTCCTGGTCGTCCAGTGGCTAAGACTCTTTGCTCCCAATGCAGGAGGCCCAGGTTCGATTCCTGGTCAGGGGACTAGATCCCACATGCAGAAACTAAGATCCCACATGCTGCAACTAAGACCCAGCTCAGCCAAATAAATATATATTTTTTAAAAAGGCTCTTTTTAAAATAAATGGCCTATATTTTATAATCCCTTTTAAGTTTCCAGGTTGTTTCATTTTTTTTGAATTATCAAATATTATGGATATTTTCCAACAATGAAAAGACACCTTAAGAGATTTTCACCAAGAAATGAACTGTGCCCTCATTCGGCAGCCTCAACAGGCCGCCCTCATTGTTAATACACTTAGTAGAAAAGGCACATTTATGCCATGCTAACTTGATTCAGCCAGAACACTCACAAGCACAAAAATATTATCATTAAAATTTTGTTTTATATTAACAATTACAAACTTACAAAGAGCTCAAGTATAATACAAAGCATTTTTCCCTGACTTAGATGAGAGTGAGCCGCTGACTTGATGCTCCATCACATCTAAATACTTTAATGTGTATTTCCTGCAATAAGGACTTCCTCCTATACATCCAGACAGAAGACGAACCCTGACGCACAACCTCATCCAACCCACAACCCACTGAAGGCCTCAATAGCAGACAGGAGTGACCCTGGGCATTCATTCAGTCACCAGGTCTACCTGGTCTCCTTGGGTCTGGACAGCTCCTCAGCCTCTCCTGGAAGTTCAGGGCCTTTCCACTGCTGAAGAGTAGGGGCCAGGGCACTTCAGAATGCCCCTCAACCTGCCTTCATCTAATTAGCTTCAGATGATGCACCCTTAGCAGAACAGCGCAGATTATCACCGCCCCCTGCCTTTCAACAGGCACGCATTATTCTGACCTGCTCCATCATGGAAGATGTTCACCCTGATCGTTGGATTAAGGGAATGTCTGTCAAGCTACTCATATATCACTCTCTCCTTAATTAATGAGTATCTTGTAGGGAGCTACTTTGAAACCATGTAAAAATCTGCTTTTCATCAGTTTGCAATGTATTCATTTACCTTTTATACCTGTGAGCACTCATCCAACGGTCTATAATCCATTACTGTATTTATTTTGACACTTAACCTGTCTCTGATGTGGCTGGGGGAAGCTCATTCAGTTCTTTGAGTACTTCGTGCTTTCTGGCAGAAGAAGACCTTGTATTTTCTTCTCCCAGCTCTGGAATCAGTCATTTCTCCCAAGAGCCCTGCTTCCCTTTAGAGCCCAGTGGCATTTAGAAACCAAGATCTGGGGGCTAGGTGTCCTTGGGGCTAAGAAACATGAATGCGTGTGTGGGTATGCATGCCTATGTACATAATATGTCATACATAAGGTATGTGTACATAAGATTCATTCCCATAACTATCTATCTATATTGAAATGCATTTAACTGTCAATCAACACCTATTTCAGGGTTTGCTCTAATTTTTTCCCTTTCCGTATCAGTAACCCCGTCTCCAATGGTGAGAACCTTGGCTCCCGCATCTTTAATATATTCCCTCATTTGGTCAAGTTGCCGATATGGAACTGTCTCCGTCTGGGCTGCCCCACACCTCCCCCGCTGCTGAGGCTCTGCCTCTCTGTGCTGAGCTGACCAGGGAGTGTCACTGTTACATGACAAGAGGACTATAAAAACCTATCCATCTTGGAGTTCTGTACAACTCTCAGCAAATTTTGTTTTATAACTACTCCTAATTTATGTAAGGCCCCTCATCTCTGTATACTGAGTAAAATGAACCTCTAATAATGAAAGTGGAGAGTGAGAAAGTGGGCTTAAAGCTCAACACTCAGAAAACGAAGATCATGGCATCTGGTCCCATCACTTCATGGGAAATAGATGGGGAAACAGTGGAAACCGTGTCAGACTTTATTTTTGGGGGCTCCAAAATCATTGCAGATGGTGACTGCAACCATGAAATTAAAAGACGCTTACTCCTTGGAAGGAAAGTTATGACCAACCTAGACAGCATATTCAAAAGCAGAGACATTACTTTGCCAACAAAGGTCCGTCTAGTCAAGGCTATGATTTTTCCTGTGGTCATGTATGGATGTGAGAGTTGGACTGTGAAGAAGGCTGAGTGCCGAAGAATTGATGCTTTTGAACTGTGGTGTTGGAGAAGACTCTTGAGAGTCCCTTGGACTGCAAGGAGATCCAACCAGTCCATTCTGAAGGAGATCAGCCCTGGGATTTCTTTGGAAGGAATGATGCTAAAGCTGAAACTCCAGTACTTTGGCCACCTTATGCGAAGAGTTGACTCATTGGAAAAGACTCTGATGCTGGGAGGGATTGGGGGCAGGAGGAGAAGGGGACGACAGAGGATGAGATGGCTGGATGGCATCACCGACTCGATGGACGTGGGTTTGAGTGAACTCTGGGAGTTGGTGATGGACAGGGAGGCCTGGCGTGCTGCGATTCATGGGGTCGCGAAGAGTCGGACATGACTGAGTGACTGAACTGAACTGAATAATGACTGAATACCTACTATGTACCAGAGTCTCTGTATGACAGACTGTCATAATGAATGCCCATGAGGACCCCACATGGCAGGGACTGTTTTATGGATGAGGAAAGTAAGGCACAGAAAGGTTAAGAAACCTGCCTGACGTCACACAGGGCAGGGTTCAAGCCCAAGTAGTCTGAGTTTCTGTCACTATCTACCTTCCAAATGAATGATTCAGATGCAATGAGCTTATAATAACTAACCATGGATGATTAGTAAAGGATGATGATCATTCTATTTATTCAGTGTTTAGAATTAAGATAACCTAGAAATAATCTAGATGCTCAACAGTGAGGAAATGGTTAAATAAGTTGTGGAGAGTCCATAAAACAGTATTTACTGAAAATTTTAAGAAATTATTAAATTAATAAAACTGACAAAATTTTAGTAACACGAAAACAATAACAAGCGTAAGATAACAGTAAATCACCTAGCTATTCCAGAACGTGCTCTAAATTTTTCACTTCCCCACTAACACGTTCAATCTTTGTTATGAGGCCCAGCTTGTTCTGTCCTGTAAAACCAGGAACTCACTATTTTCCAGTTCTAGGCACAAAAACTTTAAATACAAGTAATCTTACCAGAATATCTTTTATTGCAATTCTCATCACTTTTTCAGTCTCATTTATTTCCAGAGGTCTGGCAACTGCTTCTGTTCTCAGTTCCTATAAGAAACAATGAAACGAAAAAAAAATTTTTTTTAGAAGAGGAATTCTCAAAACCAATTCCCAGCTCTAGATATGGCTTATGGACTAGTTCTCAAAGTTTCATTATGACGTGGGTCTCCTATGCAGCAACACTCCTGCCGTCACCTCCTACAAGTATCGTCTATGACTCTCTGCCAATCTGACCTCTCTCCAGAGCTCAAGGCCCCACTCTTCAGCTATGGGCCCCCAGGACCCCAACACCATGGGAAGCTGAACTCACCACTCAGAATCTTTTCTCTCCAAATCTGCTTCTTTACCTGCATTCCATTCAGAGACCCCAAACCAAGTGCAACTGAACTTCCTGTCTGAGTCCTCCGCCAGCCTGCACTGTCTTCCTTATGCTCACGGCCCTCTAAGTTGCTTATCACTGACAACTGTGCCCAGTGAGAAGAGTCCACGCGGCCCTGCCCCGGCACTGGCCACTAACCGTCAAGGGGGGCATCCGCGCCTATCATGTCAGTACGGGACAGTTCTGAAAGCTGGAGCTTTAACTGCATGCGGTTATGGGGTTCCGGGAGCACCTCCTCAAACCCTGCCCTGTGCTTCTTTCAGTCCGCGGTGCACTTTGTCCCCCCGCCGGGGAGTGCCACTGAGCACAGGGACACGACCTCAAGGACACAGAACAGAGCCTCCCGGTCTGAGGCTGGAGTCGGCCCTCGGGGAACGCCTGCTGAGTGTACCGGATGGGAGCTTCTGCGGATCACAACTACACAGAATTCGACAAGTCGGACACTCAGGGCCTCATGGCTCCACGGCAACAGCTCAGCCTCTGACTGCTTCGTCAATTCACTACAGGCTGGCGTGGAAAGAGCCCCTCGGAATCCTGGTGAAGCCTCATAACGAAGCCAGGAAACTCTGCTGGTGAACAGCGAGTGACCAGCTCTCATCTCTGGGTCTGCAAGGAACACGATCAGACACACATTCACCGCACTATCAACAGAAAACACGGGATGCCTGGAACTGCCTCGCTGCTTATGTAAACCAGCTGTCAGACACCACTGGCAGGTTTGTTCTGCCAACCACACGGCACCAGGTGGCAATGCATCCAGAGCCGGGATGGTGAGCCGGCACCAAGTCCCCGCATGCAGTCTGCTTCTAGGGCAGAAAGGAACAATACCATCACACTGAGACAGCAATGCCAGGACACGGGCGAGGCAGTGAGAACAGCCACGGATGGCACACCTGACGGGGATGCAGCCAACTAAACGCATCTAATTCAGAAATATCAGATGTGCGCCCATAGGCTGCAATGCCATAAATCCTCACAGGTAAGAACTAACACTCCCATTTCTTCTTCAACCAGTAGCTAGCTCCCAAACTCTGCTGCACACTGGGATCACCTGCAGAGCTTCAAAAATCTGGCTCTCACTTGCAGACATTTCAATCCACTGGTCCAGGGGACGACCTGGATGTCGGGTGATTTAAAAGCTCTATAGGAGCTTCAAGGGCGTTTTAGGAACCCACTCTTCAACAGCTCCTTAAACACAGAGGACAGAGCATCCACCTTGACTGACAGGGGCTAAAATAAAGACTGCAAATAAATTTCAACTGTAACATCAACTTCAATTGACTGCCTAGATTAGTGACTGGCTCCCAAACTGATTAAGTGTTAGAACCACCCAGGAGACTTAAAACTCCTGATGCCCAAGTCACATTCCGTACCAGTGACATCAGCATGGAAGCCAGAAACCAGCAGTTTGTAAAGATCCCCAGGTGATTCCACTGGGCAACGAGATTCGGGAGCCACAGGCTGGGAGGAGCGTTTTGTTGGGAAGCACGCCGAGGCTGAGGGCACCGGGGCGAAAGCATTGTGATCAATAAAGTCTGCCACAGGAACAAGAGGGAGAGCTGAGGCAACACGGCACACGTGTGCCATTCCTGAACCAGATGCCAAAGGCATCAGAAACAGACGCGAGCCCACCAGGAGGAGGAACTGCAGCTCATGGATTGTACTTTCCTGCAAAGTATCTCATTTTATCAGGTACTGTTTAATGAAACCAAGAGAACAGGAAAAAAGCTAATTGGAAAAGAAACCCTGGAAGTCTGCTCAGCTGAGGAGGTAATTAGGGAGGTAACGGAGGTATCTGAACACCACTCACCCTCAGCTCCACCTCCTTGCCCAGCAAGTCATACAGAGACGCTCCTTTGGAAGTGATTTCAGAAGCAAGCTGCCTTGCTGCTTTTAAATCTGCAATCTAGAAGGAAGATATCAAAAACAGAAACTTCATTAACAGGTTTTCAGCATGCAGAAAGAACCAATCTGTTCCTATCATTGCCTCCTCCAGTCAGAATACTTATCTAACTATAGAACGTGTTTTCCCCGAGACATACTTACACCCCATAGACGAGAGCTCCCAAGACACCAGTTTAAGAGACACTGATCTAAGCACAAATTATATCAATTCCAGGCCCCCTGGGTCTCTCTGAAAACCCCAATGTCAAGTCAAATGCACTCTGCAAGAGGAGGTGTGTGGGGGTGTAAGGCTGGCACGCCTCCCACAATGAGGGGCTCTGGCAGCGGCGGGGTGAGCAGAGGAGGGGCAGCCTGAGGACACAGTCCTGTGCAGCCCTGAGGCCCTGTGTTCACCCTGAACATGTTCAGGGGGCACTCCACAGGCCACCGAGGCTTCAGAGGAGCTCACTGGCCCAAAGCGCTCACAGCAGAGCCGCCGCCACAAGACTCTGCCGTGAGGATGGTGAGGACGACTGAGCACGCAGCCTGGGGAAAGCTTCTCTCTCAGGGTATGCATGCCGCAGCCTCCTCCGTGAATGTGCTACATTTCCAAAGAGCCAAGTATTTCCCAGTTCTGGTCTCTCCCTGCTCCCCCAGTCAACGAACTCCCACCGCCTTTTCAAGCCACCTGCAACAACGCTCCTTTTTCACTCACAGTGGGCGACTCGTCCGGTTCCTAGTCCTCAGGACTCTGCTTCCACCAGCAGCGAGCTTCTGGCTTCCCCTGTGGGAGTCTTCTCACCACCCCTCTCCACTTCTCAGTACTGGAATCAGCAGAGTTCAGCCCCTCAACCTCTTCCCCTCACACTCCCCACAAGCTCCTGGCTCAGATGCTGAGATCCAAGCTACGAGTTGAGGCTCCACGTCTCCACTAGGACACTTCAGAGGTGCTGCAAAGGCAACATCCCAAACCAAACTCCTCATCTTTCCTGCCAGACCTGCTCCTTCCAAACTCTCCTCTGTTTCAGCGGATGGCAACCCCGTCCTGGCGGGAACTCATACCCATACTCTAGAGCTGTGACATCTAACACATGCCCACCAGTCACATGCCAGTTTTAATGTTAAACCATTTAAAATTAAGTAAAACTTAAACTCAGTTCCTGGGTTGTACTGGTGATACGTGGCTAGTGGCCACCGTGCCGCGTGGCACAGGCCACATCCACCAGCACAGGAAGGGTGACTCGGCAGAGCCGTTTCAGACCTTCCTTATAGCGTCCACTTTCGCTCAACCTTTTGCCTCCTGGGGCAAGCTGCCCCCAGCACCAGTGCCCTGCAGCCTCTGAACAGAGCTGCAGTCAAGGACCCGGGCCCTCTGGCCAGTCATGTTCTTATTAAGAAGATCTGCACCCTAGGTCTCTTTATCCAAGGCCTCGGGCCCGGGTCCTCTTCAGTGCCTCTGCCGACCTGACTTGGGAAGGCAGGGCAAACACCTGATGACCCTCTCCCCCATTCAGTCCCCACCACGTTCGCACTCTGAGCCTCCCACACCTTGGTGTGGCGGGGGGGCCGTTTAAACTGCCAGAGCAGTTCTATGAAACAGGGAGTCGACACTCCCTCTGGCTCTAGCCCCTTGCTTACACCACAACAGCTAGTGATTAAAGACACAGCTTTCACGTTTGGCTTATTGCTTTAACTGAGTCCTCCGACACCTCACAGCTCCCACTCTCCCCAAACTCAGCTGAGCGCTCACTGGCCGCTCAGAGTCACAGGCACCATCACCTCGGGCTTTCTCATAGGTCTCTCTGCTCCCACCTTTGCCTCCACACTCAGTCTGACTCAATCCAGCAACCACAGTGATCCTTTTAATATGAGGCTTCAAATGATGGACTTCTCTGTTCAAAACTCGACCACTTTCCACCTCAAAGTCTTGGCAGTGGCTTTCCAGGGACCCCAGGGCCTGTGGCAGCCTCCCCTCCCAGCTCTCATCACACGGCCCCCCTCGCATTTCCTCACACACACACAACACACCCTCCACTGAACAGCTTGCTCCTTCCCTCCTTCAGATCTTCGCTGAGACATCACGCAGTCCCTGAGGCTGTCCTATCTCCCAATTTAAGGCCCTCCCCCAGCACCAGGGCTTCCCTGGTGGCTCAGAGGTTAAAGCGTCTGCCTGCAATGCGGGAGACCTGGGTTCGATCCCTGGGTCGGGAAGATCCCCTGGAGAAGGAAATGGCAACCCACTCCAGTATTCTTGCCTGGAGAATCCCATGGGCAGAGGAGGCTGGTGGGCTACAGTCACAGGGTCGCAGAGTCGGACACGACGAGCGACTTCACTTTCACTTTTTCCAGCACCTCAGCCCCTCCCTCTTCACCATCCATCACCCGTTCAGCCCATCTGACATGCCGCTCCTTCTGCTGTGCAGTTCAGTCTGGCTCCCCCAGCGGAGCCGCAGGAACTGAGGAGCCTGTGCTTGCTCACGCCTGTACCCCCAGCACTTGAACATAAATAGCTGAATTTATTGTCCCTTCTGCTTTGATCCAAATGCTGACAAGCACAAAACTGGGTCTTCCCTGGTGGTTCAGTGGTTAAGAGAATCTGCCTTGCAATGCAAGCAATGCGGGTTTGATCCCTAGTGGGCGCACTAAGATCCCACAGGCTGTGGAGCAACTAACCCTGCACGCTGCAACTGAGCCCACGAGCTCTGGAGCCCAAGTGCCACAACTAGAGAGTCCACGCACCACAATCGCAGACCCTGCTTGCCATAGCGATGATCCCCTTGCCACACCTGAGACCCAACAGGGACAAACAAATTAAGTTTTTGAAAAATTAAAAAGCAATGCTGATTAGTGAGCTCAAAACTGACAAACGGCCCTCAGTCAGGGAGTAAGGAAAGGGGTGCTCCTGTATTGCTATATTCCAGTTCTGAGTCTGAGAAATAAACATCCCATCTCTCACTACAAGCCCTGCACTGTCCTCACCTTGGAGCCAAGATCAAACTTGAACTTGCTGACGTCTTCCTCTGCTCGTTTAGAGCCCTCCATGCCTTTGGTCTTCATAGCGTTGTAAAGGACAGAGGTGATCTTCAGCAGTTCTTTCACTGCGTACCCGTCTGCCTGATAAAGCTTCTTGGTATTGAGTTTTATATGTGCCTTGGTGGCCTATTTTCAGGCAAAAAAAAAAAAGTTTAAGATCCTTTCCATGTAAAATTAAACCAAAGCCCATGTAGGTCATTTGAAAATGTCTCTGCCAACAATTGGTACATAACCAAAGCACATTAAGAGTCCAACTTTCAAGTCACTCTTATATTGTGAGTGGGTACACAGACTGGTACAATCCTGATGGAAAGCAATTTGGTAAATGACAACAAGATGATAAATGCACCTATCTTCTGACTAAGAAACTCCAATCCTAAGAACTTATGATAGGAATATACATTGTCACAAACAAAACTTGCGTGTACAGGTTATCTGTTACAGCACTGTTTCTAAGCACAAAAGTTACCAACAACCTAAATGCCAACCTGTATAAATTATACAACTTATGGTATAAACAGGCAAGCAACACTACTCAGGTGTAAGAGAGATGAAGAAATTCTGTCTTTATTTGAAAAGTTCTCCAAAATATACTATTACATAAAGACAAGATTCTAAACAGAGGTGTAGAGTATGCCACCACTGGTGTAAAAGGAAGGAAAAAGAGTATATATCCTATTTGCTTAAATATGCCTAAAGAAACTGAGGAATATTAAAAACAGTGATTACTGGGAATGGAACTGGGCTGATGGCAGACAGAACAGAAAGTCATTTTACTCTATATTGTTTCATGATTTAAAAAAAATTTTTTGAGCCATAAAATATATTGACTATTCAAAATAAGTAAATAAAATTCTTTTAAAAATCTGCATGCTATTTTAATGACATTAGAAAAGTATTATCTAGCAGCAGTCCTTCACCTGTCTGCTCTCCTTCTGAGAGTGTATCTTTACTTAAATAAACTATCACTTTACTTTCTTAACCTCTCAAAAAGAAAAATATCTGTATAAAATTTTGGTCCACTTTCTTCTCCTTTAGATCTACCATTCAAATGTATATAATTTTATTAAGTAAAAGCAGAAGCATATAGTATCTGACATGAGAAATAAATACTCCACATCACTAAATTAATAGAGCTTAACTGAATTAGGTGTGTTCTTTATTATTTCTCAGAAACAGTAACTCATCTTTCCTACTTTATTTTCCTTTACTTTTATTTATCTAAGTAACTATGTAACATGTGTCTCTTTTCCTCTATCCAGTAATACAAATGTTACATAAGTGTAATTTATAACATCAATAACTAGATTTATCATTAGCCTTCATGTTCAATTCCTCTTATCATATGGTATTTCCGTAATAACTTCATATATTTCAGTCAACCTTATGCTTTCCAACAAAGATTATAAAAAATTAAGATGTTAATTTAAAAACATTATTAACATTTCAGACTAAATAACACTGGGCCCATTACTGGGAGTGATGTCACGAGAGGCCCTTGGACAGCTACTGCTTCAATCTCAAAACAGCTTCCTTTGGGCAAAGCAACCTGCGAACCTTCTCTTATAGAAAAGCTACCCTGGAAAAATTATTTGTAGGTGTCATTGACAGTATGGAAGTCATTTATGTCAGTCGGCCGAACAGCTGTTTTTACATTTGCGAAGTCACAGCCTCCTGCTCTGGGGATTTCACCCACGTTTGTCAGAGCATGCTCAGCCTCTTCTGCCACCCCTCTCTGGCCGACGCTGTCCACCTGCAGGGCGCACACCTAGATCTAGCGGACCTGAAATGTGTCCCGTTGATAACACAGCCTGACCGTAGGATGAATGGCCTTGGGGCTTTCGCAGTGCTGACCGCCTTTCTGGTCAAAGGCGACATGGCTAACCCTTTTCTCTCACTGCCCCCCTGAGACAACTACCCTGTATACTGCCACCACCGGTGCCTCACGGGACTCTCACATTCTTAACAAATCATGAGTTAAAAACAAAGAATTCAGAAAACGTTGTTGGTAAAATGACTCCACAGATAGTGCTAGCCATCACCAGATGAGACGTTAAGAAGCAGCCTTTCTGTGGAGAGTAAAAATAATCGTATACACAGTAGAGAACTATCCAATTATGTGATAACCTTTGTGTAGTAAAAATTGTTTAAAATTTTAAAAATGGCTCCACAGAAATCTGGTAATGGAGAGTGTTAAGAAAGCTGAAAGTAGCTCTAATTAGGCTCCATCTCCTTCCGATGCATTTAATTTTACAACTCCATCAAAAAACTGAACTCACCATGAACTGGGCAATTGCCTTAATGAAGAAAACTCGGTCTTGTTCAGTCTCGACATCAGAAGGGATGTCATTCTGAGGTTCATACCTATCGTAGAGACAGAGAGACAGAGAAAGACACAAGTTAATTAAGCTGAAAGTTCAAAAAACAGAAAGTAAACTGGGAGTTCAGTGGATCTGTAACAGGAAGCTCTCTGACTCCCCAGCTAAGGCAGTAAGAGTAAGAAAGACCTCAAAAGCAACACAAAATACCAAACAACCAAGAGAACAAATCGTCACCAAAAAATAGGTTTCAGTTCAGTTGCTCAGTCGTGTTCAACTCTTTGAGACCCCATGGACTGCAGCATGTCAGGCCTCCCTGTCCATCACCAACTCTCAGAACTTACTCAAACTCGATGGATGCCCATCGAGTCAGTGATGCCATCCAACCGTGTCATCTTCTGTCATCCCCTTCTCCTTTGCCTTTAATCTTTCCCAGCATCAGGGTCTTTTAAAATTTCAAAAACCAAATCTGGGGCTTACAAAATTGAATCTATATCAGACAGCAAAGTTTAATTAAAATATCCAGAACTATTACTCTGGCTGACAGCCCTTGACTCAGCAGTGGTGCCAGAGGTCCTTTCTTCAAGTTACTGATGACATGCTGGGGTCAGCAGCCTGCAGCCCTCGGCCTTCTCCTGTACAGCTCGCAAGCTAAGAAAGGTTTTTACATTTTTAAAGGGCAATAAACAATAAAACACAAGGAAGCCTGACAGAGATCTTATGTAGCCTGCAATGCCTAAAATCTTGATCATCTCCTTAGTAAAAAGTTTGCCAATCCTAAGCCAGATACTCAGCACGATGTGTGAGGAGGTCCTGTCGATCCCTGATGAGTGAGGGGATGACGAGTGTGGACCAGCACCCCTGTCAGCTTCCTGCTGAGACAGTCTTTTACCGCCTCCTGGTACACTCCCTTTCCCACAGCACTCCTTAACACTCATCTGACTTTTAACAGGTTACAGCCTAGCCTGTCAAATTTTGTTGAACTTTTCCTTTTGCTTCACAGAAGTATCCATTTTCTAGGTGGCTAATGAATAACATCTCGAATCTATTCTTAAACCACAGTAAAGTGCCCGGTTCTAACCTTTTCACAAGCCAGAGAAGCACTTCAGATACAAGCCCAAAATTTGGGGTGCGGAAGTTTTCCATGGAAATGTGTCGAGGGTATCCCAAGGCTCTCATCATCTCTGTAAAATCTGTCCAAGGTAAAAAAAACACAGTGTCGTCAGCTCCTCCTCAAATATCAGCTACTTATCAGCAGATATTTCCTTCGTTTTTCTCTTCTTACTCCCAACCTACTGACATGTTTATGGACTATTTATCAACTCTCTAAGAGAAAAACAAAAAGGAGATAAAATTGCTAACCTGCTTCCTGAAAAATGTTTATTTGAGTTCAATGGGAGAACTGGAAACTACGTTGAAATACGGTTTAGGAAATGCCTGTGAATTTAATTTCTCTTTTGGGTATCTCAACTATCTCCTGGCTATCTTTCTCTTCACTAGTCAAAATGAGAAATATCTGGTCTTACCAAATGCCATAAAGAAAAATATTTTAAAATGTTAACCTTTTTTTTTGTGGAGGTGATGGTGGTAGGGTAAAATTGATGTCTTCGTGTTACTTAGATGGATGTTCAAGAGAATGATTGAACTACAGAGCAAAACTTGGCTGTACTATGAAACAGACTAAGGAACAGTAATACTAACACTTGTTCTTAATACTGCAGTCACTAAGTTTTAAGCAAGACTTGCAAATAACATCCTTTTAGTTCCCATGATGTGCCAAGAATGCTTCTGACTAAATAATGTCTGTTTTCACTCTTCTTGAAGGTGGATATTCAAAATGTCCCAATGACATTCACAATAGGCTACCTGGTCATTGGAAATTAGGCTGAATTTCACCAGACAACAGAAGAGAAAGTATAAGCAGCGGAAAGAGCAGCAGAGGGCCTCTGCCATTGTTTGGGGGTATATTTAAATACAGCAATGAAAAATAAAGCAGCAGCCCTCCCACCACATGGTGAGGCCTAAACACTTCCTCTTACTAAGTAGTAGCCAAATTCTGTTAATTCTGCAGTATCATCATCAAAAGGAGACAAGTAAGATTCTTATCATGAACTGCCTAAAGCAGGCATTCATTTAAGGTAAAAAACGTTCAGAAATCCTTTTGTATGCTTTTCCCAAAACAACTCCATTCAGTGTCCCTTAGTAGAAGGCTGGCAGGGAGGAGAAACATGTCTCTACAACATAAGGTCTCCAAGAATGTCCAAGTCCCAGAGGGGAGAGATTCACACAACAGTGCTGCTGCTGCTAAGTCACTTCAGTCGTGTCTGACTCTGTGCGACCCCAGAGACGGCAGCCCACCAGGCTCCCCCGTCCCTGGGATTCTCCAGGCAAGTACACTGGAGTGGGTTGCCATTTCCTTCTCAATGCATGAAAGTGAAAAGTGAAAGTGAAGTCGCTCAGTCGTGTCCGACCCTCAGCAACCCCATGGACTGCAGCCTACCAGGCTTCTCCGTCCATGGGATTTTCCAGGCAAGAGTACTGGAGTGGGGTGCCATCGCCTTCTCCGCACAACAGTGCTAGTAGGCATCAATAAACTGTGATGCCTCTTCCTATATATTTACATTATAGAAAGAGCCCTTCACAACTGAAAGGAGTAATCTTTAATGGGGAAATTTCAGGCACTGGCAACTATTAGAAAATTGGCCTTAAAGAGGCCCCTCAAATCACACCAGAGAAGGCAATGGCACCCCACTCCAATACTCTTGCCTGGAGAATCCCATGGATGGAGGAGCCTGGTGAGCTGCGTCTATGGGGTCGCACAGAGTCGGACACGACTGAAGTGACCTAGCAGCAGCAGCAAATCACACCGATTGGCAACACCTGCTACACCTGTGCAGGTGGGGCCAGTTCCCTGAACTGCTTCAGATTCAGAAAACGATAGCATATAAAAGGCAAGAGATTGATTCACACAGTCCCACGTTTTGATCCTGATTTCCACCCAGTTCTAGCTGTATGATCTAAAGCAGCTATTTCATCTCCCTGCCTCAAAGTATTCCATCCAGGAATGACTCACCTCACTGTAACAGTGAGGACTAAAATAAAATATTAAATGTAAAATATTTGCTTTGTAACAGATGTTCCCCAGAACGGTGATAACTAGTTCTGTAATCCACATTTTTCCACTTCCCCACGCTCTTTGCAAAGGTACTTGGGTTCCCTTCTCCTCACCAGCCCCTTTTAGAAAGGGTGCAGGCTTTGGAGGTTCGACAACACGATTTCACACTCCAGCGCCAGCTCTTACCACCTATGTCCCCTGACCGAGGGACCTGACGTCTCTGTGCCCATTTCCTCGCCTAAACATAAGAGAACTGCTGTTCAGAGTAAATGAAATGATGGACACACACAAAACAGTAATCAACTACCTGAGAGATCACAAAAACTCGAAAAATTTTAGCCTCAATCATTATTCACCAGCCCCCTCTTCGATTCTCTTGTTCGCTTCTCGGAACTCTAAGCTAACCCAGCTCAAAATTGGTCGCTTTGGAAAACGGTGGTTTGCAATACAGTAGCGAACAGACCCAAATCAATTAAAATTACATAAAATTAAAACTTCGGTTCCTCAGCCGCACTGGCCGCATACACATCCACAGCCTCCCATCATAGCAGAAAGCGCTATGAGACAGACTGGGGCGCTCAGCCTGGCGGGGGGCGGCTCGGGTCAGGGGCGCCCCTGATTGCAGAGGCCCCGGAGGGGGACTTCGGCGCGAGAGTCTCGGCGGGGCTCGGACAGGGAGCCGGGGACCGAAGCCCCGAGTCTCGGGAGGACCGCAGGTCACATAGGGCAGGGATGCCTTACTGCGGAGATCACGGAAAGACATGGCGCTCAAGTGCCCAGGATCCCGAAGTCTCCACGGCTAGCTCCTTAGCCCTCCTGGGTTTCTATGGCAACGCACGGAGTCCCCGACGGCGCGCAGCCGGGGCCAAAAAGACTGGAAGCAAAGCAGACCGGGCCCTGTGCGCATGCTTTGTATGTGCCGGAGCGAAGGCGGCCGGCAGGCGGCATAAAACGCGACGCTGAGGAAGCGGGTGTGGCGTCAAAGTTCCCTTCACACACTTTGCAGATATTTGCACTGGCCGACACGCTCTGAGCACCTAAGTGCCTGTGCAAGGCGGTCTACATACTACTTTTCATTCCCGCCTAAATTCCTCCAGAAAGGATGTACACGATATCACGAAGCCAGGTCTCCCTTTTGAGTCCTACGCCCGGCACTCTTTTCTCTGGCATGTGTAAAACGGCTGGCCGCGCCCGCATCCGAAGCGCCTGCAGCGGGAAGCAGTTGAGGCCACGGACTGCAAGGTGAAAGCCAGAGCGGACCGAGGGGCGGCGAGTAGGCCGAGCCGCAACCCGCGCGTGCGCAGCGGGCTCGGGTTTTACGACAGGCCGGAAACCGGCGCGCCGGGAGGTTGTCCTGGCAACTCTGAGCTCTGAAGTTTGGAGCCGGTTTTTCCGCGCAGTGGAGGGAGGGGGCGGATCGGGGGTGCACCGCGCCTACCCCGTAGGCAGATCAGCTGTGGTCTCGGTTGGGAGCACTTTCTACCCGGCTGCCACGGCTGGGGACAGGCAACCGGAAGGGCTGGGGAGGTGAAGTGAGCTGAGCCCAGAGCGTGGACGAAGAGGGACTACCAATGCTAAGATGCCCTCCGCCCCTGTATTGGTTTTAGTGAAGTAACAGATGAATGCGCTGACCTTAAAGATTCTCAAAATAGACCCGCACATACATGGTAATTGGGATAAATAAAGCCCTTTAGTAGAGAAAGAATAATCGTTTTAGCAAATTATCTTGGAACAATTGGAAATGCAAACAAATGAACTTGCATCCTTACATGTAAAGGGTAAAAACGATGACTTTTCTAGAAGAAAACTTGGAAAGCTTTGTGACTGGGTTAAACAACAAGAGCCCTTAGATACAATACACTAAAAGTGTCATCCTTTAAAAATGTTTTTTAATGAATTGGACTTCATCAAAATTTAGAACTGCTCTTCAAGACACTTTTTAAGAAAATGAAAAGGTAAACCCACAGTCTAAAAGAAAATATTCACAAAACACAGCTGATTAAAAAGACTTCTGAAACACATAACAAACTTTCAAAACTCACTGAAGAAAACAATGAGAAAGCAGATCAAAAACTTAGTTCACAAAAGATATGGCAAATGTCAACAAAAAATTAGTCCAGCTAAGAAACGCATGAATTTATTCGAGCCAACCTGAGGATTATAATCAGGCAAGGAGTCTTTCAGAAAGCTCTAAGGACGGTCCAAAGAGGAAAGGGGTGAAGCTAGTATCATGTGATTTTAAGTAAGGGGTAGGTGCAATCAAGGGTACAACATTGTAGAGGTTTATTGCTATTAACAAGGAACAGACATTTTAGTTAATGGTTTAGTTCTTTTCTAAGTAGGCAAGATATAAGAAACTGAATTCGTACAATTTTCTCCTGAAAATACCTAACTATCTGAGGGCAGTTCTGCCAGTCTTCTGAGAGCACAAAATGCCTCATCCTGATCTTGGCCCTGAAGTTCGTTCGCTGTGTGTTGTATGTAGGTCAGTGACTGTAGTGGCAAATGACTCAATTGTAGAACTGGAAGGTGGGTAACATTCTTGGTTTTATAATCTCCTCTCTTTCAGTTTTAATTTTGACCAAGGCTTAGAGACATTTCATGACCAGTTTGTCACACAGCAATAGGAATGTTCACACCCAGGTCAAGCAAGGATTTCACTGACAGGCCACTCAATGTGCTATTATTGGACTGTTTAACAGTAGCCAAAAGCATCTGGACCATCTTGCCTATCTCTCTAGTCTGTTATGGTTCAGGAAATGGTTTTCTTTTATTGCTTCTTCCCATATCTAGAGTTACACTATTACAGTCATAAACTTTGGGAATTTCCTGGTGTTCCAGTGGCTGGGAACAGAGGAGGGAATTCCCTGGTGGCTCAGTGGTAAAGAATCTACCTGCCAATGCAGGAGACATTAAGACTTGGGTTTGATGCCTGGGTCATGAAGATCCCCAGAGAAGGAAATGGCAACCCAGTCCAGTATTCTTGCCTGGAGAACCCTATGGACAGAGGAGCTTGGCGGGCTACAGTCCATAGGGTTGCAAAGAGTTGGACATGACTGAAGCAACTTAGCATACACAAGTAAGTATTGAAATTAAGAACTTCCATTAGGTGTGGCCCAGTGTCTCCCTAGGTTGTCTGACCCAGTCTGTCTGCACAAATCGCTGTCTTTAAAAGACTGTTTATATTGGCCTTGCACATAAAGTTCACCAAACATACCTGCATAGTGACCCCTGACAGGATTGAGAAAGGAACATTATCTTCTAAGGAGTTACATGGCTGGTATTAGAAGGAGAAAAAGGAATCTTTATAGTTGAGCAGTTTTTCTGCCACTGCAGAGGTCTGGTTAGTGCATAATGCAGACACATAATGCACACTTGAGGGGAGAAGAGGAAGCACAAACGGGGAAAAAACTGATGTTTAAATTTTCCTGCCTTAAAATACTGAGTCTTGTTTTCTTACAAGTAATAAGCAAAGGAAAGGATGCTTAAGATTATTAGTCATTAGAGAAATGCATATTAAAGCACAAGATATCACTAGGCAGTTATTAGAATAGCTAAAACAACAAATCACCACAAAAACCCTGACAGTGCTAAGGGCTTGAAAGGATGGAGAGCACCTTGGACTTTCATACCTGATTGGTGAGAATATGAAAATGTACATCCACTTTGAAAACAGCTGGTACTTCTTACTAAACATACACTTAACATACAGTTCAGCAATCCCTCTCCCAGGTATTCACCAAAGAGAAACGAAAACTACTTACGTTCACACAGAAACCTATACACAAATATTAAGAGCAGCTTTATTTATAATTTCCCCAAACTGGAGACCACTTGGGTGCCCCTCAACTTAGAAATGGATAAACACATGTGGTACCATGGATTACCATTCAGCAATTTAAAAAAGAAGCAAACTGCTGAAATACCCAAGAACAACGGTGGCTCTCCAGTGCCTTATGCTAAGTGGAAGAAGACAGAGACTCAAAATGCTTCATACTATTGACTCCATTTATATGACATCCTGAATAAGATGAAAATATAGAGATAGAAAACAAATTAGTGGTTTCGAGGAGGAGCTGGATACGTAATAATGTAATAATGTGTGTGGGGAGGGAGTAATGAAACTGTTCTATATCTCGTGGTGGTAATTACATGACAGTAGCTGTTCGTCAAAACTCATAGATCTGGGGCTTCCCTGGTGGCTCAGTGGTAAAGAATCTGCCTGCCAATACAAGAGACATGGGAGATGAGGGTTTGATCCCTCATCTGGGAAGATCCCATGTGGTTTTTAATTATAGGCATCCTCAAGTGTGTGAAGTAGTGACTTAAGTTTGCGTTTCCCCAATGATTTAGGACACTGAACATCTTCTCATGTGCTTATTGACTATTTGTGTATGTTGTTTGGGGAAACATCTATGCAAGTTCACTCATTTTTAAAGTTGATTGTTTTGTCTTTTTGTTGTTGAGTTATAAGAGCTCTTTTTGTGTTCTAGATACTACACTCTAATCAGATACATGATTTGCAAGTATATTCTCTCATTCTATAAGCTGTCTTTTCACTTCTTGAGAGTTTGTGCTTTTTTGCAGCACAAAAATTTTCAAATTTTATAAAGACCAATTTATTCTTTTTCTTTTTTTGCTTGTGCTTTTGTTGTCATATCTAGGAATCCATTACCAAATCCATGGTGATGAACATTTCTTCAAAGAGTTTAGTTTTTGTATGTGGCGTGAGGTAGGGGTCCAGTTTCATTCTTCATTCATATATTTTTAATATTTTTATGTTATTAATTTTTTAATTAAAGGATAATTGCTTTACAGAATTTTGTTTTCTGTCAAACCTCAACATGAATCAGCCATTCAGTTCAGTTCAGTCGCTCAGTCGTGTCCGACTCTTTGTGACCCCATGAACTGCAGCATGCCAGGCCTCCCTGTCCATCACCAACTCCTGGAGCTTGCTCAAACTCATGTCCATTGAGTTGGTGATGCCATCCAACCATCTCATCCTCTGTCATCCCCTTCTCCTCCCGCTTTCAATCTTTCCAGCATCAGGGTCTTTTCAAATGAGTCAGTTCTTTGCATCATGTGGCCAAAGTATTGGAATTTCAGCTCCAACATCAGTCCTTCCAAAGAATATTCAGGACTGATTTCCTTTAGGATGGACTGGTTGGATCTCCTTGCAGTCCAAGGGACTCTCAAGTCTTCTCCAACACCACAGTTTAAAAGCATCAATTCTCCAGTGCTCAGCTTTCTTTTTAGTCCAACTCACATCCATACATGACTACGGGAAAAACCATAGCTTTGACTAGACAAACCTTTGTTGGCAAAGTAATGTCTGCTTTTTAATAAGCTGTTTTATAACTTTTTTTCCAAGGAGCAAGCATCTTTTAATTTCATGGCTGCAGTCACCATCTGCAGTGATTTTGGAGCCCAAAAAAATAAAGTCTGACACTGTTTCCAGTTTCCCCATCTATTTGCCATGAAGTGATGGGACCAGATGCCATGATCTTAGTTTTCTGATAGTTGAATTTTAAGCCAACTTTTTCACTCTCCTCTTTCACTTTCATCAAGAGGCTCTTTAGTTCCTCTTCACTTTCTGCCATAAGGGTGGTGTTATCTGCATATCTGAGGTTATTGATATTTCTCCCAGCAATCCTGATTCCAGCTTGTGCTTCATCCAGTCCAGCATTTCTCATGATGTACTCTGCATATAAGTTAAATAAGCAGGGTGACAATATACAGCCTTGACGTACTCCTTTCCCAGTTTGGAAGCAGTCTGTTGTTCCATGTCCAGTTCTAATTGTTGCTTCTTGACCTGCATACAGATTTCTCAGAGGCAGATCACACAGTTTGTTGTGATCCACACAATCAAAGGCTTTGGTGTAGTCAATAAAGCAGAAGTAGATATTTTTCTGGAACTCTCTTGCTTTTTCAATGACCCAATGAATGTTGGCAATTTGATCTCTGGTTCTTCTGCAGCCATAGGTATACACATATCCCCTCCCATTTGATATTCCCTCCCATCTCTGTCCCCATCCCACCCCTCTAGGTTCATACAGAGCCCTGTTTGAGTTTCGAGCCATACAGCAAATTCCCTTTGGCTATCTATTTTATATACGGTAATGTAAGTTTCCATGTTACTCACAACATATATCCCACCCTCTCCTCCCCTCTCCGAATGTCCATAAGTCTATTCTCTATGTCTCTTTCTCCATTGCTGCCCTGTAAATAAATTCAGTACCATTTTTCTAGATTCCGTATATAGGCATTAGAATACGACATTCATCTTTATTGTTCTTACTTCACTCTGTATAATGGGCTCTAAGTTCATCCACTTCATTAGAACTGACTCAAATGCATTCCTTTTTATGCTGAGTAATGTTCCATTGTGTATATGTACCACAACTTCCTTATCCATTCATTTGTTGGTGGACATCTAGGTTGCTCTTCATTCATATCTTGTTATATCATTATCCCAGCACTCTTTGTTGAAGTGACTATTAGTTCCTCCATGGAATAATCTTGATAATCTTGTTGAAAATAAATTGTCCAGCGATGTATGAATTTATTCTGGGCTCTCTATTCTATTGGAGAAGGCAATGGCACCCCACTCCAGTACTCTTGCCTGGAAAATCCCATGGATGGAGGAGCCTTGTGGGTTGCTGTCTATGGGGTCACACAGAGTCGGACACAACTGAAGCGACTTAGCAGCAGCAGCTCTATTCTGTTCCACTGGTCTAGATCTCTAGTCTTGTGCCAGTTCCACACTGTTTTGGTTACTGTAGTGTTGAACTGTATATAAGAAGTTTTTAAATAGAAAATCTTAGTCTTCAAACTTTTTAAGGTTGTTTTTGGCTTTTGGATTCCTTTGTAATTCCATATTAATTTTAGGATCAGTTTTCCTGTTTCTGCCTTCGAGGCCATTGGGATTTTTACAGGAATTGCATTGAATCTGTAGATCACCTTGGAGAGGACTGCTGTCTTAATATTAAGCCTTCAATCCACAAACATGGTCTTTTTCCATTTAAGTCTTCTTTACTTTCATTTGTTCTCTAGTTTTTAGTGCTGTCTTGCACTTCCATGATTAATTTTATTCTTTTTGTTCTTTCCTAGTGTATAGAAATATAGTTCATTGTGTGTGTTGATCACGTGTCCTGAGACTGCTCAACTAACTTATTAGCTCTGATAGTTTTACTAGCTCAAATAGGTTCTTTTATTTCCTTTGAGTGTGAATTAATTTCTTCTCTATATAGGACCATGTCATTTGTGAACAGAGGGAATTGAAAAGTTTAACTTTTAAAGAAATTGTTTCCCACTTGGGTGATATCATTTTCATCCCCCCATCCCCAACAGTATATGAGAGTTTTGGTTTCTCCAAACCCTTCCTCACACTTGGTACAATCCACAGGATACTCCATGGCCTACTCACGGGAAAATGGATGGAAAAGTTAAGGGACCTGCCCAGTCACCCAGAACCACCTTCTTGGCATGCTCAAAGCACTGATACAGGTCTCACCATGTCTGCGTCCCTAAACGTTCATTTTCCACCCACTGATGAGGACAAGGATACCCCAAGAGGTCACCCCAGGGAGTGACTCCCCAGACTGCAAGAGCCAAATCTGTTTTGCATGCCTGTCCCAAGCCAGAGAGACCAGGGACCTTCCCAAGGTTCTGCCCCATCCCCTTGCCCACCTACCACCCTGCCCCGGCTCTGTACATCATCCCCTGCCAAACCTGGAGGTCCAAGAGATGAGGGAGTCTTCCCTGTGACATCACAGAGCTGGTTGCCAAGGGAGCCCTGCAGACCCGCCTGCTAGGTGGCGGAGAGCAGAGCCCTGCTGCACAGGAGGCCCGGCCGCTCCGCCCCACCAGCTGGCCCTCCATGGAAGCCTTGGTCTGTGCGTTCTCTGAGCTGCGCATAAGAGAAGGTGCCGGGCTGCGGGGAGGAGAGGCAGGAGGAGAGATGCCCTCCTGTCCTGACCTGGGCCCAAAGCCACCAGGGTGGCCCTGGCGACATGCATGCTTGGGAGAAGGGAATGGCCACGGGTCCAGGCCACTTGACCCTGGACACTGGAATGCTCTTTTTAGGGCAGGGGACAATAGTGGGTGGCAGAAAGAGCCTGAAGTCCTGAAAAGATCTTGGTGCTGAGACCAGGTTTCTCAGCCCTCCCTGTGGGCTGGGAGGGAGAGGAGTGCTAAGTTGGATGAGGCGGGTGGGAGGCAGGGGGCGGAGTCCACATGACAGACAGGTAAGCTAAGGCTCTGCAGGCCAGGGTGGGGCTCATCATGGGACTGTTCTCCCCTCATGGCCAATGGGGCCCCCCGGCCACACCCTTCTGCTCTCCCCTCCACAGATGCAGTGAGCTGGGCCCCAGGACGCACCAGTCACCCCGACACACCACCCAATATCTATGAGGGGGGGCTGGGGGCCCAGCAGCAGCAGTGCCCCAGTGCCCAGGGAAGCAAGCCCAAGAACTTCCGGCTACGCCACCTCCGGGGCCTGGCTGTCTACCTGCCGGGCCACCTGCAGCCTGCTGGCCAGTGTGAGAGCCACTGGCTGGGTCGGCTCCTGGCCGGGGGCTGCCTGCCACAGCCCGAGGGCCTGGTCTGGCCCCTAGATTTAGCACATGGGACTGTGGGCCGAGGTAACAGCCACCGCTCAGCCCTTCTGGAAGCTCAACTGCCCAGGGACAGCCGGGGAAATACAGGTGAGCCTGTCCAGGTGACACAGAGCTAGGGACAGGAGGGAGAGACCCAGGGCAGGGGTGGGCTAGGCACTCAGACGGACCCAGGTGGTCCCTCTCCACTCCTGAGCTGCCTGGGTACCTGTCCCAGCTCTCCACTCGATGAGGGACCTCGGGCTGCTTTCCCCCACTGGCTGTGCCTCAGTTTCCCCATTTGTAAAGTGAGGGGTGTAAGTTAGAGAAGGGTCTTTCCTGCTTGAAGCATGTCTCCCTCTTTCTCCTCCTCCGTGGGGTTTTCTTTAAGAACTGCCCCCCTCCCCTCTGGCTTGGAAGAATGCCAGGTTCAAGGGTCACAGGGTGGGCTGGCAGCCTCCCCTGGGTCCCTCTGAACGACTCCTCTCTCTCCCTCTTTCCTCAGCTTCCAGTTCCAGCATGGACCCAGCCAAGGGTGCCCCCTCCCAGTCTGGTCCCCCTGAAGGCTTAGGGCTCAGGCCTAAGAGATCCTGGGGGGCCCCAGAGGAGACCACATGTCCCTTGTGCAAGAGAACCCGCTCTGGGGGCCTGGAGAGGCCGTAGGGATCCGAGTGCCAGGGCTGGTTCTCCCAGCTCAGGACAGGAGGGGAGAGGGTGGCCCCAGGAGCAGGAGGAGACAGGTTCGGGGTCGGGGGGAAGGGCTCAGCCCCCACCACACCGAGACACCTGGGCAGCTGCCCAGCACCAGAGCCTGGGCCAGCCTGGGGAAAGCTTGAGGGTGGAGGGAGGAGGAAGAGGTCCCACGAGAGGGACAGAGAAAAAAAGAAGCCGGGGCATGCCCCTGCAGCCTGCTTCAACTCACGTCAGCCACGGGTACTGGGGAGGCCAGGTGGAGTGGAGAGCTGGGCTCCTGAGGGGCCGGGGAGCCTACAGATCTAATGTCAATAAAAGCCAAGGCCTGCGCTTCAGTCCCTGGGTCTGTCTGTCGTCAGGCCAATTCGGTCAGAGAAACGGCCCCTTGGCATGTGTGCTCTGAGAGCTAAGTTCGGTGTCGCTCCCAGGAGAATCAGAGGTGCTCCCACCCTGAAGAGGGTGCTGTCCTCCTCTGGTTGGGCAGGGTCTTGGCACGCCTACCAACAGGGCATGGTGTTCTGGGTGAAGAGGGCAGAGGACAGAGAAAGTTAGGCCGGGTTCAGGGAGGGTGTTGGGAAGGAAAGCAAGTTCCCAACCCGGTCAGAAATGTTGGCCTTGGCCCCACGCCGCCCACCACTGAGGCCACAGTGGAGTTCACGCTCCCTGGGGACCCCTGGCCGCCCTGACTCTCCAGACAGAATGGGCACAGCCCTTCTCCCAGCAGGGCAAGGCTCCAGGCACCCAGGCATGGGCTTGCTGTACCAGGAGGTCCTCACCCTGCCCTGCTGCCATCTGGGGCTGGGCTGCTGTCTGTCTCGGGGGCCATCCTGTGTGCTGTAGGATGTCTAGTGTTGTCCCTGGCCTCCATTCACTGCATTCCAGGAGCGCCCTCCTCCTGGAATGTGGCACAACCACAGCCTCTGGGTGGCCTCATGTCCCCTGAGGGGCAGAATCACTCTGGCCGAGACCCCCTGTTCCACATCACTGGGCTTTGGCCTGTGGAGACTGGATGGGAGGATCCAGGTTTGCCTCCATGTTCCTCGCCATCTCTGGCTTCCTGTCCCGGCAGCCCGAGCCGGGCCAGGGCCCACCTGCCCCTCTCATGGGCATCTGTCAGACCACACGTGATGATGTCAAGCACATTCTGGACGTCGGGACAGCGGGCATCCTTCCAGACACAAGGGAAGGCTCCCTCAGGCCCTGCCCCATCCCTGTATCCTCGGACGGCAGATTCTGGAGACGCTGGTCCCTGGTTGGGGCGGGGGAAGGTCCAAGTCGGGGCCACCAGCCCCAGGCCCTGTCCCGCAGGAGGGCCATCTGGGGGAGGAGCAGCCCTTGGGAACAACGCACCCAGGCTATGGAGGGACCCGACTTCCACAGGCTGGGCTCTCAGGCCCACTGCTCACAGCTGTGTGGCTCCTGGGCAACTCCCAGCCCCTCAACCAGTTTTCCTCATTTGTTTGATGGAGGGACAGGCATGACCCCTGTCCCCAGCGAGGCCAGAGGCAGAGCCCCCGCCTGACCACTGCTTTGCCATCAGTTCTAGAGCCTCTTCCAGGGCTACATTCCATTCCTTAGCAGGGGAAGTTACAACTAGAATTGTAAAAAAAACAATCGCCCATTGAGCTGGAAGCCAGCTTTGGGACTTGCCAGGGGACAGGCACCTCCTGAGCTGCCCTCAGCCTCGGGGTGGGCCCAAGGAGCAGGGCCAGGAGCGCAAAGAGCCTTCAAAGACCGAATGTGACCAACTGAAGTCTATTTATTTGTTTGTAATGAGAAGAAACACTACAATCTGTTCAACACTGGGCTGGACACTGCAATGATTAGGGGGCGGGATGGAGGGGCAGGGCAAGGCCTCTGAGCTCATTACCAATGTCCAAGGCAGAACATTCTGGAAGACTCTTCCCTTACCCCAAGGGCCGGGAAAAAAAAAAAAATTACATGGTCATTGTTGATTCAGATTAGGGAGGACACCTAGCTGGGCCTCAGCGTGAAGCTGATGTCAGCTCGGAGGAGGGGAGGCTGAAGCCCTCCTGCCCAGATGCCCTTCATCCCGGGAGCCCCCAGGCTTGGAAGTTCCAAGGGAGGGAAGGACGCGGTCACGCAGCCCCACCTGCCCTGTTCCCTCTCCAGCTCTTGGGCCAAGCACAACTCTGCACCACCCCGCCTGCTCCAGAAGGCAGGGCGGGCAGCGAGCAGCTCTAGGGGATCCGTGCACACTCCCCTCAGAGTCTCTGCTCCAGAGGCGGAGGGATCACAAGGCACGTGACTGCCCACAGCCTCAAAGGCTGGGTCTCACTTGGTCAACGCAGTGTGCAGCGTCGTCCTCTGTCCCCTTTGTATCTGGCCAGGCCTCAGAGCTGCAGCTCAAGGGGCTGGGAGCCTGGGGGCGGGGGAGGGGGGCATGGACCCTGGGGATCCTTATCGGCACACGTCCTCAACCTGGCTCCCCACAGCAGCTCAGGTGAATGGCACGTCCACCGTCGGCCGGGCAGCTCCGGTCACCCGGGACAGAATGAAGCCAGCCCGTGGGAGGACTCATCCTCCTGGTGGGGGTGTGAGCATCCAGCCCGTTATCCTGAGGCCCATGTGGGGAGCAGAGCCTGAGAGTCGGAGCTCAGAGTGTGGGTGAGGGGCCTCTCTGGCTGTCCCCCAGGAGCCCCAGCCCCAGGTAGAGGGATCAGATTGCTCCCTGCTCCCGGGCCTCTGGGGGCTGGCTCTGGACGAGGGGCTGGCATTCCCGGTATTCGACCCCTTGTTTTTTTCAGGCTCCTGTGTCTTTAGGGTCAAGTGTGTCCATAACACTTGGGTTCCTCCCTCTGAGAAGTTAATTCTGGCTTTGGAGGAAGGAGCTGGAAGGAATGGGCTGAGGATGGGGGGAGGCTGGTGAGGGGCACAGAGAAGAAGCCCCTCCCCACGGCCTTGCGCCCGGGGCAGCGGAAAAAACAGACCACAGTGAACGCTGCCACCAGGGCCGCCCATGAGGCCGGTGTGCACACGCAGGGCTGGGCCAGGGCTCAGCAGAACTGAAGGTTTTCAGAGCGGGTAGGAGGCCTGGGAGAGCCTGTGGGGTAGACAAGAGGGGAGCAGGGTGAAGGCCAGGGTGGAAACGCTCTGCCCCCACCCCAAGGAACTGGCCCAGGAGCTCCAAGCCAGGCGCTGGCACTCCTCCAGGCCCAGAGTTCCTTCCAAGGACCACCAGCTCCCCTCGGTCCCTTGGTCCCAGCACAAACCATGGCACCAACAGGGGTGCCAGCCCAGGAGGCCACGGAGCCCTGCCATGTGGGCTCGGCCCCTGTCACAACCTGCTCCGGGTCATGTCCACGCATGAATGCATCCTGGTGTCCCCATAGCTCTCAGAAGTGGCCGTGTCTGGGCAGAGCACTCAGCCAGGAGCTCAGAGAGTGAGCAGGCGCCGCTGGCGCTGTCAAGGCCACGTGTACACCCAAGGAAGCACGGCCAGGGACACGGTGGCACCACGGCCTGGGAAGGAGAAGCTGAGCATCCGGGGCCCCGGGGGAAAGAGACTTGATCTTTCGGTAACTTTCAACTTTTGAACCACGTAAGTATGTTATTTTTTTAAAAAAGGAGTTTAGGGCGTGAAAAGACAATGCTCTGGCCAGGGCTCAAGGACTCTGCTTTTCCTCCAAAAGTTTCCCAGAGGTGGTCAGGGATCCCCCTGGCCCTGGGCTCTGTCGCCCATGACCTGTGTGGCAGATGCCCACCTGGGGCTGCCTGTTCTCACTGCTGACGGCGCGGGGCCCCTCACTTCCCTGACCATCACCCCCTAGGCTCTCCTCCACTTCCCACAACCCCTGCTCCGGGTACCTGGGGAGACAGGGCATGCCCCACGTTGCTCTGCTCCCGAACCTGTGTAGCACCGGCCTGCGGCTGGGGCGGGTCGACCAGCCCGGCAGGTGGCCACCAGTTCCTCTGCAGAGGACAGCCGCAGTCAGATGGCCAGGAAGGCGGCGCCCGCCAGATGCCGGGGGGGTGGGGCCCGGCGGAGGCTGCCTGGCTGGCGTCACATGGTCCGGCTGTACTCGATGCCGCCCTTGGTGGAGATGCTAGACCATGGCAAGAAGCTGCAGAGCAGGCTCTGGGCCTGGCGGTAGATCCTGTGTGGGATGGAGCAGGGGCTCAGGTTCGCTAGCGCGGAGCCCAGGTGCTGGATGTAGTCCGTGCGGCTCCGTTAAGGAAGATTCCGCCTGGCCTGCCCGCCTGCCCGCACGCCCTGGGCCGCTCGGTCAGCACGGTGACCCGCAGGGGCTGCCTGCACACAACACACCGCTCCTGCGGGCGGCCATGAGCCTGCGTGGCCTCTGCAGGGCTGGGAGCCCCATCAGATGGAGGGGGCTCTGCTGTGCAAACACAGGACCTTCGAGGTGCAGCCCCACACGCCCGGACCCGACTGAGGCTGGACGCGACTGGGAGCCGGGGGCGGGGTCTGGTGGAGCAAGAGCTCCTGTTGCCCCTATGCCGGGCCCTGTCCTTGAGACGAGGAGGGGTCTGCAGTCCCCACCCCGTGGACACCCACAGAGAGCGCCCCCCTTCACGTGAGCCAGGCCTGCAGGCTTTTGGGTCACCCCTGTTTTTCCTGTTTATTTCCCTATGAAATGGATAAAGCCTGGAATCATTCGTTTAACTTCTGTCTCTCACATACACACATTATTTTGGGGGCCACTCCCTGTGACTGTTAGGAAGACTCCTGGCCTCCATCGAATCTGTCAAGGGCCAGAGAGAATTGGCCCTTGAAGAGGAAGGTTGAAGAGGAGGGTGGAGGGCAGGGAAACCCAGCTGGGTCACGCACCCGATAAGGAAGGTTTGAATCCAGAGTTCAAAATCAACAAACCACTCTTTTCGCCTCCCGCGCTTGTTTTCTCCCGTCAGCACTAAAGCAGGGGTTTTTGTCTGCCTTAGTCACTGCTGCATCCCCCTCGACCTCAAATAGGAGGCTCTCAGTAGATACTTGACGGATGGATCTTGGGCCAGGCTGACGTCCAGGGAGCACCTACTTTCCCAGCATCCACACCCAGACCATTATATCCTGTCAAGATGTGCTGGTCAGAGTTGCCCACAACACTTGGGTCCCATGAACTTGGCCTCAGGGATGCCACGTGAAGGCAACCGTGGCTTCAGTTGGCACACAGACCCCACTAGGAAGCCACCAGCCCTCACCCCCGAGAGAGAAAGGATATAAGATAGTCCAAGGGGGGTGGCCGCCGTTGATGTAGAGGACGTAGGTAAAGCCATCTTTGAGGACCCCGCGGATAGAGTAGTAGTAAGGGAGATAGTGGTGCTGCTTGAAGTCTCTGTTCTCGTAGAAGCTTATGGCTGTGTTGTTGGTGGTAAGGACGTGCAGGTAGATGGCTTTGCAGTGGTCCTGGGCAGTGGTTGATATGTGATCCTTTAGACTCTCAAGTAACAGGGACCCTGAGGGGTGACAGGAAAGGGGCGGTGGGGGGAAGGGAGCGTGAGGCAAAGGCTGATCTTCCAAAACCACCCATTGCCGGAGTCCCTAACGTCCGAACCCTTGGTGGGGCTTGTCAGCTGAGGCTCGAATGTCCCGGACGAGGATGTAAGCCAGCCACAGTCCCTCCCAAGGGCTGGACCTACAGTGAAACTCACTGCCCTTTTAGCCCAGGAAAACATGGAGTGGAAGGGCCTGGTTACGAGGGAAGATCCCGACGCTCGCTGGCCGCGTGGGACAGGAGTTTGGAGCTGTGTGGGCGGCAGGGCCCCCAAGGGTGGCAGGCATCCGATAAACCATGGTTGGGACTGTTCCTTCAATTACGCGCGAGAGGCACGGTCAGAGGGGCCGTTCTCTGATGAGGATGCCCGGCAGGGGTTATTCATCTGATCTCACCAGATCTGGGAAGGAGGCCACAGCAGAAAGACCCAGCGAAACGTGGAAAGAAGACAGGCTGAAGGCTGAGAGTGGGTGGGGCCGGCAGACTTGTCGGGGGCAGGGAACGAAGGAAGGGTGCGAGTCTGGCCCCAACAGAGGGCCGAAGGATAGAGCAAGACAGAGACTGAGCAGGTCTTATGAGAGAGTCGGCAGGGAGCAGAGGTGAGCTGGGGGGACTTACAGGCCCCCCTTACCTATCCCGTGCTTCCTGAACTCCTTCACCACTCCCAGGCTGAGGATGTACGCGACCTGTGTGTCCACAGAGAAGCTGGAGGCCAGAATATCTCCGTCCTAGAGAGAAAGTCAGAGACCGCAGAGTCAGCAGTGGAGGCCCCGGTCCTGCTGCAGGACACGCACAGCTCCTGGGCCAACTTCCGGGACACACACCTGGGGGAACACCGGGGCAGGAGAACCCAGGACAGAGGGCAATGGAGAGCCACCCCAGCCCCATGGAAGCGAGAGGCTGCGGGCCCTTCTGTGAGAAACTGCTGCGAACAAGGCACACGCAAAGTTGCTTCTCTTGGGGCGGGTGGTAAACCAGGCGGGAGGGTTAGCAAAGCCGGACCAGAGCAGTCACGGTGGGAAGAAGCGCTGCTCAGGGGGCCCTTGGTCCGTGTCAGTCCATGTGCCAGGAGACAAGGCGGCCCCACGGGGTGTGGGCGCTGTAACTGAAGGATCCCACACGGTCCCATGGGGTCCTGGAGTACAGGGGGAGGCAGGTGGGGGCGGCCGAGCGACATGACACCCCACGCGGCCTCTTGGCTCCAGAGATGGACCACCGGACTGGGAGAGTCACGCCTCTGACCAGGACCAGGGTCTCATGTTCTTCTGCCTCACAAAGAACCGGAAGGCTCTGCCATGTGTGTGGTTTTCGCTCCCTCACTGGAAAGGACACTTGTGACTCGGCTTGTGTCCTGTCCCGTGCTCGCTAAGTGGCTCCCAGGTGCTGGATCAGGGGCAGCCTGGCCCATTCTCACCCCAGCCTCCGCCCAGCAGTTAACCTGGACACAGGAGGACCCACCACTGGCCTCAGGGAGGAAGCCTCCTTCCGGCTCTTGTGACTCGAAGCCACAGGAAGCCCGTGTACCGATCACCCTCCTCCCTACTTCACGACAAGGGTCACTGTGAAGCCCACAGTCAGGTCGTGCAACTTAATGCATGTATGACTGTGTCACAAACACACAGAATGAAACCAACCACCTAGGACTCACACCTGTCCAGGCTCCCAAGAGGATGGGGCCCAGCGCAGGCAGCGTCCAGAGGTGTCAGCCCCTGAGCCATCGCTGCAGACACTCACCTCCTTGTGTATCTTGGTCCGATTCTTAATTTCAGCTACAATCATCCCCACGATGTCACCCCTGTAGGTCGCGGCGAGGGAAAAGAACTTCTTGTTGGAGGTGATATCACGATACCATGAGTCTGGGTACCTGAGGAAGAGATAAACGCACGTGGACTGGCCGAAGGTCAGGTCCAATCACCACTGTGCTTCAGAGTGGAACCACGGAGGACCCTTGGCTGCTCCGTCCAGCACTCAGGGTCTGCCCACCACCCAGTCTCCACCAAAGGGCATCACCCTCAGAGTTGCAACTTCTGATAGCCGTTATCTGTCCAGACGGGACCATTCACTGCTGAGTGGCCTTTGAGTTTTGGGCACATGAGGGCAAGGTGTGTCCAGAGCTGCTGGGGCTGCTCAGCAAGAACCCCGAGGGCAGCGGGGAACAGAGCAGTGAGGCAGTGCTGAAAAGGCAGAGTCAGCTGCAGCCCAGGAGACTCGGACAGGTGGGAGTGAGGGGTGGTTTCCTGACAGGCTAGGTTAGCCTGGGATTCCTTTCTTGGGACCAAGAGCAGAGGAGGGTCTCAGACCCCGCCTGGAGACCCAGGGAGGTGCTCTCCTCAGGTCTGCTCTGTAGAGGCCACTGCCCCACTGTCCCTGCCAGAAAGTTCCACAGAAGCTGAGCATCACCCAGCCTCCTCTCCTGGTCCGTCAGTCCCACCTTCTGACCAGCAGTGTCAAGCTGGCACAGCGGCCAGGAGTGAGCCACCACACGGCCCGAGGGGACTACAGTTCTGTCCACCATCTTTAGAACCTAAGGCCTCCAGCCCAGCCATCTCCAAGGAGGTAGGAAGGCCGGGCTCCTCAGAGGCCCATAGACTCCGGCCGGTAAGGCTCCACCCACCCCAGGTCACCCTCAGCAGGGTCTACTGCACAGACTTGCTGGATTCCTGTCCAGCGGTGGGACTGCTGGGCTGATGGTCACTTTCTATGAAACCACCACTAGCCCACAGCACACTCCAATCAGGGAAGTAAGGGGTGGATGACCGGCTTGAGCAGGTCTGAGGCTGAGACTCATGGAGACGTGATGTTGGCAGGATAGTGTTTATTTTCAATTTTTAAGAGTTTGTACTATTTTTCCTCACTATAAATGCTCTACGAGCACATTATAGGAAAATGCAGGAAACAGAGACAAGCAAAACCAAACAAAACTTGTAGTTGCTAATCATCCACCCAAAGAACTACCAAAAACATTTGCTACATGGCACACTTCCTCCTAAGCTTTTATCTTGTATATGCTTTCAAATAAAAGAGGGATTGTGGTATATCCTGGCTTCTCGTCTGCTTTTTTCACCTACTATTTCACACACACACAGACAAACATATAAACCTCGAGGACAGATTTCTTTGTCCCTGGCTGGATAATATTGTACTTCTGCATGTATATCCCCTGATGTAGGGAACCAATTCCTTTCTGTTAGGACACTTAGGTTGCTTCTCGATTTTCTGAATGTCATAAGCAGCACTGCATGAAGTGTCCTTGTAACTGAAGATTCTCTGCAAGGCCCTTCCCGATCTCTGTACAAGAACATGGTGAGGTGCAGAGAGACCAGGAGCGCCAGGGAGCAGGGCCTGGGGCCCCGACGGGTGAGGGGGCTCTCGGTCACCAAGGACCAACACAGCGAGCCCCCCAGCTTAAGCACTCTGTGCACAGGCCCCCGGACACCCCCACCCCAATGCCCACCTGCAGACCCGCTGGACTTACTCGATGGGGAACCAGTCGCCGCACAGGTGCTTCACGGTGTCTATGTCATCGTGGCAGAGGAGGCGCAGGCTGACCTCGCTGAGCGCGCTGGACGGCACCGCCTCTGTCATTCACACCTGTGGGGGAGGGGCGTCAGGAGGGCGGCGCACGCCCCAAACCTCCTCTTCAGGCAATCTGCAGGGCTAGCAGGACGGGAACGCTCACAGTGGCCCCGTGGGTGGAGGGCCTCTCCCCTCATGAGTGTTCCCACACCAGGCATCACAGACACCCTACCCTGCAGAGAAGGCCTGGGAGGATGGGGATACCCAGAGGCCCCCTCCCTGCTCACCCGGGACGCTCCTGAGCCCTGTGGAGGGCAGCTGGCCTCTGTTCTCTCCCCGCTCAGCCCCACTGAGCTGCACACTGAGTGCCCACACCCACCCCGCTTCCCCTCACCCGCTGTTCCTCCACTGGGAGGGCACACGGCCCCGCCTCTCTGCCTGGGTCAGTGGCATCCTATGACCCAGAGCTCAACGGCCCCAGGGACCTGGTGGATTTAGAGTGGCACTTACGGGATGGGCTGTTTCTCCTCCCCATCCAGGAGATTAAGATTCATGTACAGAGAAAGACTTCAAGAGATGCCAGAACTTCAAGTCAGGGGCCACGAGTTGCAACGACTAAATCAGGAAGCTATGCTCAATCCAGACAGGAGGGTCAAGTGTGGGCTCCGACGAAGCACCTACACCCCCAGGACCAAGCAATCGCCAAGGAAAAGCCGAACCCTGCACCCCCTGAGATCCTGCAGCCACAGGACCCCCAGGGATAGAGGCCAGGCTGCCAGTGCCTCCAGTAAAATACACAAAGCCCTTTGGTCCCAGCCTAAAGTGCTGGGTCTGAAGCAGATCAAGCCTCGAGGCTACCCAGTACACGGGCACCATGACATCTGACACACACAGAAGGGGTGGCATTCTACGTGACAGCTGCCTGCTCTCTCCAAACACTCATTGTCATTAAAAAAACAGAAGCAGACTGAAAGAGACAGGGAGACCTACAACCAAACATGATGTGCAAACTCCTTCTGGGAAACACAAAAAGTCAAACAGCATTTGGGAGAAACTTAAATGTGGGCTGGATGCAAGATGATGAATTTATTATGAAATGATTATGAACCTGTTACTGTCTCAGACGTGGAAGGTGGAGTGCTCCTGTAGACGGTCTTAGAGATGCTCTGCTGAAATACTTCAGAGCGAGGCATCATCAGGTTTAAAACTAAATAACTCAAAATTTTTTCAACTGCTTAGGAAGCAAATGTGACAAAATGCTGTTAGTGGTTGCATCTAAGTGGCAGGTTTATATAAAACAGGAACTGACTGTTTACACATTCCATTTTTCTATGTATTTGAAATTTTCCTTAACAAAAGTTGTGGTCAGGGCTGGGGAAACGATGGTTCTGTGCGGGGGCACTGCGAGGACCCAGGCAATGCCAGAGGCCAAAAGGGTGCCCGAGGCCAGAGCCCTCCTGCTGCTGGAAGTGCGACGCCCTCCTCTTGGGCAACAAGACTGCCTGCTCTCATCACCCTTGGCAGAGCTTCAGGTGTCTCACTGGTTGTGCCCAGCAGGTTCTCAACCAAGAGCTGGGGTGCTCTGAGCTCCGCAGGAGGAGGTACAGGACAGGAGGCGTCGGCTCACCCTCCGCAGTCTCTCCCCGGAGTTGGCAGGACAAGTGCCGGCGACTGACAACCCCAGCTGCAGAGCTGGGGGCGCAGTTACTCCGCGCGGCCGCAGGCAGATGCTGGGTACCTGGGGAGCTGGCACCACAGGGAGCACGGTACCTGTGGTACCTGCACCAGGAGGCTGACTACAAAGAGGCTGGGGTGGGCACTTCCCGAGGGGATGGAAATGTTTTGTATCTTGAGTTACGTACACAAACGTATATACACGTATGTTAAACTCATTGGGTGTATTCTGTTGTATGTATGTTAAACTTCCATAAAGTTGGTTTTAAAACATTTTAAAGGTTGAGGAGTGACAGCAAAGGGAGAGGCTGATAATAAACAAGCAACTTGCCCGTCCTGGGATTTATACATTTTCACCCTAGTGTCCTTGTGACGATGCTCTTGACCAAAGGGGCAGGATTTCCCTGTTCAGCGTTCATAAAGAACACTGGCCTCTAAGACACACAGCTATTTGTGGATTCTCACATCCCTATTAAAAGTACTTGGATGTTTTCAAAGGCCGTTCTTTAGATGCCTTGATTTAAAAATAGAGACATGTCACATCTAACTAAGGGGAAATGTAGTATATTATTGTGCCTGATCTGCCCGAGCCCAACCGACAGGAGTGGAGGAGGGAGAATCCGGCACCCACATGCCAGAGAGAAAGGGATGTTTGGGGGGTGGGCGGGTGGTCAAGACAGAGGGGGTATGGTGGGCAGCGCTGGTCCACCACTGGGGGAGAGGCCGGGAGACTGACATCTGACACCTCTGGGGACCCCGCTTGTCCACCTGGAACCTTCAGCCAAGTACTGACCTCCTGTTGCTATGTGCTGCCCTACGGGCTTAAGGGACAAGGACTCAGAAGACTCACTGGAGGACAGAGGTGGCAGGTGAACCAGAGCAGAGCCCCCGGGTCAGCCCTTTGTCCTGAGCCCCAGGGGGCTGGAGCCGCAGGCACACAGGCCACCTTTCCGTGCATTTCCCTACAAAGACACAGACACACAGATCCTACGATAGCAGGGACGCACTGTGCAGGAGAAGACACAGTTCCGGCCTGCAGCAAGAGTTCTTCCGGGCTTGCTAGGTCTGCCTTCTGCCCTTGGCCTGCAGGGGTGGGCGAGTGGAACATTTCTAGAAGGGACAGAAATTGGATTCTCCAAGACGATGAAGGGCCAGCCCACTCACCTCTCCATCTGCCCTTTCTCCTTCCCTAAACCTCGTCCCCGTGGGCTGTCTGCAAGAGTCATCTTCCTTCTGAGCTGAAATGACCTCTCGGGTCCCTGGGTTGATGCCATGCGGTGGCTGGGGGTGATGCCTGATCACCTGGGCGTGCGCTCCCAGACCCCACTTCCCGAGGGACTGCGCGTGCCCAACCAGAGGACAGAGTGAACTCCAACATCTCAGGCATATCCTCCACCCCACCCCCCAGCTGCCAAGTGCTAGGGATTCAGGACCTGGGGCCTTGGGATGGGACTGTTCTAGTTTCGGGAGGGGTTTCCTGGCACCATCACAATGCCCATGGGGCAGAGCACCACCCTGGCCTGTCCCTGCACTCTGGGCCCCTTCTCAAACAAAGCACGGGAAAGATCAGTGCATACTAGTCCACGGCACAGAGTTAAAGACCACCAGGGCCCTCCAATGTGAAATGCTGCAGGCATCAGGCTTATTGGCTCAACAAACCCAACAACAGATTCCAAGCTCTTGCCTTAAGGGTGGATGGCGCAAAAAAGGAAAAGTAAGCCAGTGATGGACACACGGCACCACCCTGCTCATCAGTAAAATGGGCTGAAGGGCTCAGAGCAGGGAGTGAGGGAAACCGTGTCAGTTCAGCTCATTTGTTCAAGTGAGCAGCCATCTGGGGGCGGGGCGGTGGGAGCTGTCTCTACAGCAGCCTGGAAGCCTTTCAAAGCCTGAGAGTGGGAGGAGAAATATGAATAATTTACAGCAGACAAGACACAAACACCCAGCACTGTGGGTTCAAAGCACCTCCCTCTTACAGTCCGCCACACGATGCCCCAAGGGAGCCCACAGTCTCCTCACACACAATTTAAGACACAGCACTGCACCTGCGAACTGTTAACAGTGGGGGATTCCGTTTGTGTGATATTCTAAAACTGGCTGAAGACACTGACGGTAAGAGCAATGAGAATGCGGCTGGGGGTACAGAGGACCTCGATGGGAGGGCATAGGATGACTCGTGGGGCCGGCGACAATGTTCCCATGTCCATCAGGGTCGTCAACTGCGTTCACCTGCACACTTCAGATCTGCCGGCTGGGCGGCATGTGAACCATCTCTCGACTCCAAAACAAGACAACAACCAGTGGTCTGGAGCAGTCCCGGGGTCAGCCCGTGCTTCCCTCTGGGCCAGGGGTTCTATGACCACCGCCCCCATCGCAAAGAGAATCCATTCATTTATTTATCAAAGTTGAACTGAAAACCCAGGCCCCACACTAGACACTGCGGTTGCAGTAAAGAGCAGAGATGGACATCTGTGATCACTGGCGGGGCTGGAGAGGGTGAGGAGGTGTGTGTTTTCTTGCTCTTTTACCTAAATACTCTCAGAAACGCTTCCTTTGCTTGAGGAATTCCGAGGCAAACAGCACATCAGTGAACACAAAGAATGCCATCCAGCAGGCTGGGCAGGGAGGGGTTAACACACCTGTCGGAGGGGATGCTCCCCTCCCAAGCCCTCAGGAGAAGGCAGGAGATCCCCTTGCATCACTCAAGGTGTTTTCCTTGACTATTTGATCCGCCTCCTTGAATCAAGAGTTCCAGGAGGAGAAACAGAGTCCTGAACTGTCCCACGAGCGTCAGCTCATGCCCTCCCTGCCAAAACCAAGAGGGATCACTGGCTCACAGTATTTCTTACAGCAGTGGCGTCCAGGGCCAGGCAAGGCTTCGAGGCCACACACATGCACTGTCCGGCGCCCCCGCCACGTGCGGGCCCTGGGTCCCCGCAGGGCTGTGACGCGGGGACCAAAGTCCTCACAGGACATGTGCAGGGTGTCTGGCAGGCGAGTAAAAGTAAGCCTTCTACAAATGGGGCCATGACTGCCAGGTGCCAAGTTCTCTTCCAGGGACTAGTGAACGTGCAGGACCCGCACTTGAAACTCGGGCCGTCACCAGATTCTCGAGGATGAGGAGGAGAATGGATTCTTCCAGAGGCGGGCCCACTCAGCACTGCCCGGATCTGGGGCTGAAATGGATGCCACTGGCAGCTCAGTTTTTAGGGGGAAAGCACAGCCATGGCGGTCTCGGGCTCAGAAACCCTGCCTGCCTCTCACCGCTGCCCCTTCAGCAAACCAGCGCCCCCAGCCCTTTCCAGCGCTTCTGTGCTTTTTCCACCTGACTCTGCTGGGCTTTGTTGTTTTACATTTGACTTTTTAATCTCTGCGTCCCTGGGTTTGTATTTAAGATCCTTCAAAATCCAACAGATGTTAAATGTGAACGTGGGTCAAATTCGGTATAAATTAATACTTGACCATGTGGTTAACTTTCATAACAAAAATTATTTTTAAAAAGAAATTCAATCTCCTCTCAGCATTTGCCTGTGGAATTAAGGCAGATGTCTGTTTTACATCACTCACTTCTGCCTCATTTGAGTTTTTTTTTAAACAATGAGCTTGTTTTTATTATCAGAAAAAAATAAAGACTTCCAGGTGGTATGTGAAAATTCAGAACACATTTTTTATATTACAGTATGTTTTTAATTGTAACAACTTGAGAATTTTATAATGTCTCTTCTAATTATAAGTAGAATGGTTATCCATTTTACCCTAAAATAGACTCTCAGTGCCAATGTTTAAGCCCCATACCCTTGGCATAGCGTGGCATTTATGCACTGATGCCAGAAATAAACATTATAAACATAGACCCATACTTGTAATGAAGCAAAGAGGAGGCAGTTGTTAGTAAGAAAAATATTTTAAAGAGTTCCTCTGCAATCATTACAAAGAAAATTCAGTGGCCATATAAAAATCAATTTTAAAAATATTTAAAGGCTTCAGGACAACCATCTAAAAAAAACCAAAAAAGGTTTAAAAAAGAACATCCCCCATTTGTTAAATGCTGTTTAAAACTTTGTTCATGGTAAAATAAGAATCAACACACAATATGAAGCAAAAACTCAAAAGCCCCCTCCTCACTTTGTCCTCAGTAAAATGAAGGTTAATAGATTCTTGAGTTTCCTACTAGAAAGCAAACTTTTTACATAGGAGAGGGTTTACTGGGTACGGGGCCGAGGGGGCTTCTGAGGTGGGAGGTTTCACTGGTACGTAACAGCGTGATCAAATGTCAAGCAGAGTACTTTTCTATACGTTTCTACATATTTCCACAAAAAAGTTAAACACAGGAGGCCAGAAGAGAAGCAATCCTGTAATTTGAAGCTAAGAGTAGAAAGAGTAGCAAATATTTGGCCAGCAAGAGCTTCTGAATAGTTTACAACTAGAGTCACAAGGAAGCATCTAAAAAGAAACAAGTTGTTAGAAAGGAGCAAGCAACTCAGAGCTACAGGAACTATGGAAATACTGTTGTAGTAACACTGTCCAGATAAAAATCCTTTCAGCAGCTAAGGGACACTTACCCAGAGACTATTTTATAAAAAGAAATTGCTTTCTTCTCAGTTATTTTTAAGATGGGCTCAAATTTCACTACTTTTCTGCCCAAATACTTTGCTGTCCTATTTCAGGAATGCAGGAGACAAAATAGAGAACACAATTTACTGTTTAATAACAAGAAATAGAACTGGAAGAAGTTCTTTTTTCAATGTGGTCTGTTTTCTCTGGTCTTCCTGTGGAAGCAAGCGGACAAACATTTGTTCTGAGTCCTTTTTCCCAATCAGTTCCTCTTTGCTTCTTTACAAATGCAAATCTTTTTTAATTTGGCTATGTGGCATATGGGATCTTAGTTCCCTGACCAGGGATCGAACCCACGCCCACTGCATTGGAAGCTTGGAGTCTTAACCCCTGGACCGTTAGGAAAGTCCCTACAACTGTGAATATTATTAGAATGTTTATGTCTGGCATCAGTGCACAAGAGCTGGGTTACTTCACGGGTATGGACCTTCAACGTTGACACTAAGAGAGTCTATTCACTGAAAGAGGCATTTTAAGGTCTCTACGTGGTCACACTCATAGGTGGCTCACATCATCAGTATTCCAAGTGTTGGCCCTGCCTGAGCAGGAAGTCAGCCTCAGGTGAGGAGATGGGGAGTATGAGAGGCCCTCAGGATGGGACTAGGGACTGACTGGCCCTCATGTGAGGTGACACCCTGACCATCCAGGCTCCACTCGTGGGCACCTCGAGGTGACCGCCACATGTCGGCCAGCCTCTGCAGAGCGGCACTCAATGGACCACTCACTGGTTCAACTGCTGACACAGACCCCAAACCACTATGTGCAGAAGGCCCTGGCTCCCTGTTCAGATGTCTTCCCATCACTCCAGAGGCACCGAGCAAACATTTCAGGTTCGGAGCAGAGTGTCAACCCTACTATGCATGTGCTTACTGGGTTTTCAAACACACAGATCTCTCTTTAACCTCTCTTTAATCAGCACTGGGCTTCAGCGAACCCTGACCTGGCCTGCCAGCCAGTCTCGATCAGAAGTCATGCTAAAATCATCATATTTCGGGAAGGAGGTCTGATCCCAGAATTATCAGAGACACTTAGAAACATTTGTTGAATGAAATTCAACCTTCAATCTTGGCCAGAAAGAGACCCAGGAGTTCCAGCATCACTTTGCAGATCAGTGTTTTACTCGAAAGCGCTGTGTGTGGACGGAAGCAGGACGCAGGATCTAGATCCCAATCTTCTTTTCTGTAAATGAGGAACTGAGGTGGGTGAGCTAGGAGGACTCCGTGGGTTTCTTCCAGAAAGAGAAGTCAGGGAGGAGGTGGTGGAGGCGAAGATGTGGAGAGGGAGGAACCTCCATTTAAGAGAAGGCCTGGCAGCTGACAAGCAGCCAGCTTTCTGTTCAGGTAGGAGAGCCGTCAGCAGCGAGCAGAGACCTCGGGGCATTTTGGCAGAGATCTGTACTGCCCCAGACTCAGAGCTCTGAATACCTGTAGCTGCTGCCAGGTAAGGATTCTGGGTCCACCTGGTCTAAACACATCTCAGCTGCTAGAAGACAAACTGCTGCGAGCCAGTCCACTGAGGCTGGACAGTCTGCGGGGCAGAGCACCAGGTGAGCAATGACGGCCCCACCCTTCTTAGTTCTAGTGTCTTCATTTCTCAAATCTCCTAACATCCAGGTATTTTCTTCCAACACAGGCAGAGGCCAAGTTGCCAAACAACATCAACAGGTCACATCTGAAGTCTGAGAGTGGGTGTGGTTAAAATAAACATTTTACAGTGATAAAGTCACTGTAAGTGATAGTGGGGAGAGGCTAAAGGTAAGACACACACACAGACCTTTTAAAATAATGTGTGTATTTTTTATTTTGGCCTGTGAACACCACACCATGCACTGACTCTTACTTACAGGTTTTAACCATCTTCATAGAAATCCAGCACTTCTGGAAACACAGTGATATGGAACTTCAGCAAACTGTGGCCCAAAAGAGGAGCCCAGGCACACTGCTTCTCAAAGGGCCAAAGTGCACTTTAATTCTAACACACAAACTTCCAACAACAGGGGAGATGAAGACCTATGTCATGCTCAGCCATGACCACTTGTTAAATGACAGGGACTTCTATTTCAGCCACCCTTGAGTTTCTTCTGGCCTTGAACCCGTTCTTCTCAAACTGAGCTTAAAGCAATTCAGGGATTTTTGCCAGAAGAGAGGATTTGTTTTGCTCCAGCCCCTTTTAAATTCAGTGCTGTTCAAGACTACCCTTCTCCCTGCCTCACAAGCCAGTACTGTTGGCCAAAGGACTTCTAACACTTAACTGTACATACAAAGTGCTTCACAGAATGTGGTATTTCTACCACTGACTTGCAGTCATACTGACTTTCCCGGTTCAGGCAGTTAAGCGTTAACATTAAATTTTCTGTCTTCTGTGCTCCAGTAAAATATCTGCACCCAGCAAAGTTATCTTCAGTTCTGACTCTCTGATTACAACCATTCCAGGTACCACAGGGCTGTAGGGCTGTTATCCTTTTCCTTCAAGAGAAACTAACAAAATGGTATGGCTTAAGGACTGGGCAGAGTTAAAACAGACCAAGGAAGCAGCCAATGGCCACGTTTATGACAGAGTAACTCCTCCTCTCATCCCCAGACCCTGGGGTCCATCACTTCCTGAGCACACAGATATTTGTTGTTAGTGGTCCAGGGAAGGCGCTCAGCCTCCCTGAAAATCTTCCCAGGGGAACAAACCACAGAGGCTACAGATTCCCTCTGTTACATGGGAAGTGCCCAATCAATGGGCCAGAGCTCAGATGTGGTGCAAGGGTCTGCACGGCCAACCTTTACCCCAAAACGTAAGGAATTGAGCTGTCTTAACCAAAATACACAGCTTAAGGAGTAAGAAGTGGAGACGACCGAGAAAGAGTTTCAGGGTTTCCAGAGTTCACGGGAGGGCAAAAAAGTCGCCAAGTAACTACAACCCATGCAACAAGTACCAAAGCAGCGATGGGGCCCGGCAAGGCAGCAAATCGCTGAACTGTGAAAAGGACGGGCCCGGCACCTCCCGCGAGGCCCGGCGGGCAGCAAGGGGCAGGCTGCCTTCTGCTTCCAAATCTCCCCCGCCAGGTCGTCCCGAGGCCTGGCACGGAGGCAGCCCAAGCAAAAGGATCGGGATCGCGCCCCTGGGGCCTCGGCCCCCTCCTCGGCCGGGGAAACGCGAGCTCTGTGATCGCCCTGAAACCCCGCGGAGATGTCTGGGCGCCGGCTGGCGGGGGCAGCTCACCGGCCTCCCTCGAACCGACGGGTCGTCCCACGCCCCGCCAGGGCCGCCTCGGGCCCCCTGCACCCCGGCAGAACCCCGCGACTGCGCTGCCGCCCCGGCCCGGAACTGCTCCCCTGCCTCCCTTGACGCCCGCCCTTGGCCGGGCCAGGCGCTCCGCCGCAGGCCCGAGCCCCGGGATGCCTCACCTCGGGCGGGAGCCGGCGGCAGCGGACAGCTTTCTAGGGCTCAGTGCATCCTTGGTTCGCGGGGAGCCAGGAAGTGGGGCCGCGCTGAGCCCGCAACCAGTTATGTAACCGGCAGGGGCCGCAGCCGGGACGGAGGCGGCGGCCCGAGGCACTTCCGCCTCCCGCGCCGGGCCGGCGGCACAGGCGGAAGCCCATTGGCCAGCGTCGTCCACGTGGGGCGGCACCTCGCGACGCCGACGCCGCCATCTTAAGAGCGGGCGGGCCTCGCGCGAAGCCGGACACCGGAGTGAGTGGACACAAGAGAAGCTGGGACGTCGGCGGTGGAGCAGCGGAGGCACCTCTAGGGGGCGCGTCTGCTAAAGGCTCGCGAGGCTCTGAGAGCCGGCGGAGGGGCTGGACAGGTCCGGCCGATCCTCGGGGCCCGAGCCCGGCGGGCGTGGACGCCGGGGGCGCGGTCCGGTTGGTAGCCGGCGGGCTTGGGTTCTTGGGCTGAGCGCTGAGGCTTGCAGCCCTCCACTTCCTGGCCAGCGGTCCTCTCGTTTGGTTTGGGGCTGGAGCTTTTCCATCCGCAGCGCCTGACGGGGCTTCCAGCTAGGGAAGAGTGATCCGGTGGCCAACGACGGCTGGAGGGCAGCACCACCCGGCTCAGCGCCGGACGTCCGCGGCAGCCAGAGTCCAGTTTCTGCCGTGTAAAGTGGCAGGGGCGCCGGGGGCGGGGGGTTGGGCAGGGGAGGGTGTCAGTTGCCCTCAAGTTGGAGGAGGGTCTACTCAGCGGTCCCCACCCCATTTGGCTCCAGGAACCGGTTTTTATGTTAGACAGTTGTTCCACGGACCAGGGATGGGGGGATGGTTTGGGGGTGATTCAAGCATATTTATTATACACTTTATTACATCAGCTCTACCTCACATCATCAAGCATTAGGTCCTGCGGACTGGGGACCCCTGGTCTACATCACAAAACCTAACTCAAACTTTGTTACTAAGGGACTTGTGTTGAGCAAAATCTGATGTTAACTTTAAAGGATATATTTATCCTTTGCCTTCAAATACCTTTCACTGGTAATATGGCCAAAGGACGGAATAAGAAGGCTAAAATGATCAACCCTCAAAGGACCTAATTCACACCCAAATAGACATTATGACAGATTAAAACAGTCTAAAATCACACTATTTTATAAACGTTAAATGCATATTCTTTAACATTTTGGCAATGAAAAGTTACCTAAAGAGATTAGAAGTCTGAAAGGTAAGTGGTGTAAATAGATCAAGAGTAGTGTAACAAGAGGATATATAACAACCCAGAAAGTCTATTGTCTACACAATAAGATGTTAGTGGCTGGTGGAATCTTGATTTGTGTAAAGCAGCTTATATAATATTTACATTTTCTTTTAGTAACAGTTTCTCTAAGTTCCTATTTTAAAAGCTGAAAAATTATGGACAAAATGAAAATATACAATTTACAACTCTGTAGAGTTACAGTTTTAAGTACAGCAAACATGCTGTTGTAAGCAAAAATGCTGTGGTTAATGTGTTTTGGTCCATTCAGGGCATTTCAAGCATTCTATATATTTAGTGTGTCACTATTAACTTATAATCAAACTTATTAAAAAAACTTTAGTGTGTCTATTAACTTATAATCAAACTTGTTAAAAAAACTTTAAATATAGAGTTCAAAATAACTATAAACTTTAATATAATCAAACTTGTAAAAAAAAAAACAACTTTAGGATAGAACAATCAAGAATGAGGAGGCTATAAAATGCATACTTGAAGTCCTACACATTTTCTAGAGATGGGCTGCAAATTTAGCTGCGGTCTTTCCAAAAATTCACTTTGAAGTGGGAACTGGTTGCAAGATCCAGCAAGTCAGTGTGTCAGAGTAATTGTCCCCTAGTATCCACTGTCTTCCTCCTCCTCCTCTTTTTTTTTTTTTTTTTCCCTAATGTAGACCATTTTTAAAAAGTCTTTATTGAACTTGTTACAATATTGCTTGTCTTTTTTTATGATTTGGATTTTTGGTTGGGAGGCCTATGGGATCTTAGCTCCTCAACCAGGGACTAAACCCTTACCTTCTGCATTGAAAGGCAAAGTTTAACTACTGCACTGCCAGGAAAGTCCGTCCTCTCCTTTCTTTTTTAAAAACAACTGCTTAATCACATTCTCATGCAGTAGTAGGACAGTACCCCCTTTAGCAGGCAAAGAGCTAACAAGTTAAGCTTGTATTTCTTAGCCTCCTTTGCAGCAAGATGAAACCATATGCCAGACTTTTTGCCAGTGAACAACAGTGGAAGTGATGTGAGCAACTTAGGTTCTCAAGCATGTCCTTAAGAAGAAATTGTTTAAATATTAATAACTGGTGATGCTAGGTGAAAAGTACATAGGTGTTTACTGCACTATTCTTTCAAATATTCAGAGGTTTGAAATTTTTAAATTAAAAAGATGAGATTTTAAATAAAGGAAAATTGCTAGTTTAGGGCTTTCTTGGTGGTCCAGTGATTAAGAATCCGCCTGCCAATGCAGGGGACATGAGTTTGATCCCTGCTCAGGGAAGACCCACATGCCGCAGGGTAAGTAAGCCCACGTGCTGCAACCGCTGAAGCCCAAGCACCCTAGAGCCCGTCCTCCACAACCCTAGAGCAATGAGAGGCCCTCGCACCACAACTGGAGAGAAGCCCCACTCACCACTAGAGAAAGCCTGTGTGCAGGAATGAAGACCCAGCACAGCTAAAAGTGAATAATTTTTTTTAAAGGAAAGTTGCTTATTTTCCTCATCCTTTCTCTTGCCTTCCATCAGGTTCCTATCAACAGAATGTGGAGACAGTGGTAAGCCCTTTCAGTTACACAGGAAAGGCAAACCCTGCCGAGGTTCTTGCTACTCAAAGTGCTGTCTTGTGGTCCAGCAGTATTAGCATCACCTGGATGTACTTAAAATGCAGGCTCAGACCTTACGAGAACACAGGCAGGAAGGGGCATCTCCTGACCACAGGAACTGGCTCAGGGAACTCTGACTGGCACTGAGCTCAACACGGATTGGTCCTCTTAAGTCTCTGCCTTCCTTGTTTCTTTTTCTCTCTTTTTGGTATGTTTTGAGATATTTCTTCCAAGTGATCTAAGAGACCACTGGCTTTCTTTCTTTCTTTTTTTTTTTTTTTCTCTCCTTCAATTTAGTTACTGAATGTAAATTTAAAAACAAAACGTGCTTTTCAGTTCCAGATTCATTTAAAGCGATGATGCACTGGGACTTCCCAATGGTCCAGTGGTTAAGACTCTGCCTTTCAAAATAAAGACAAAAAAAAGAAGGATCTGCCTTCCAATGCAGGGGATGAGGCTTCAATCCCTGATCAGGGACCCAAGATCCCACATGGTGTGGGGTAACTAAGCCCGAGAGCTGCGACTAGTGAGTCTACACACTCTCGAGCCCAAGCTCCACAGCAAGAGAAGCTCCCTTGCACCCCAACTAGAGAAGTCCCTGCTCAATGCCCATGCACAGCCAAAATAAATAAGTGATTAAACAAATAAAACTATGATGCATTCTCTTGGATCACAACCTTCCTGATACCCAGGAAACAGCTGGGTTTCCAAAACCAGACTTTGCAGGTAGACCTCAAAAACATTTTTCCAGGATCCTAGAAACAGAGCATGAACAAGCCACTTCATGGCAAGTTCTACAGACAGACAGCTTGCTGACCAGCATCTGCTTTGCCTGAGAGGACACGGGACTATCCTTGGAGCACTCCCAGGAGAGGAGAAAGGCTCCAGGAGACTGGCTTGAGGTGAAGTGGATTGTTCTGACTCATGGTTCTGATGGGTTTATTAACATTTGCATGGATCATACAGAAATCCACTGCACTTCTTCACACTAACAATGAAAGAGAGAGCAAAATTTAAAAATCCCTTTTGAAACTGCCCACCCCCCCAAAAAAAAATATTTAGGAATAAACCTGACTAAGGAGGTAAAAGGCTTAGATGTTGAGAACTATAAAATGATAAAAGGAAATTGAAGATTATTTAAATAAATGGAAAGAGATCCCATGCTCTTGGATTAGAAGAATTAATGTTAAAATGGTCGTGCTACTCAAAGCAATCTATGGATTTAATGTGATCCCTATTATTTAATTAACTGTGATATTTTTCACAAAATTAGAAAAAGTAATCCTAAAATTTATATGGAACCATAAAAGGCCCCAGATTACCAAAGCAACCCTGGGGGAAAAGAACAAAGCTGGAGGCATGATCCTTCCAGCAACAGTAATCAAAACAGTGTAGTATTTGCACAAAAACAGACATATGGATCAATGGAACAGAACAGAAAGCTCAGAAATAAACTACATTAACTATGGTCTATTAATCTTCAACACAGGGGCAAGAATATACAACAGAAAAAACAGTCTCTTCAGGAAGTGGTGTTCAGAAAGTTAGACAAGGGCATGTATATCAATGAAGTTAGAACACACCTTTACACTATACACAAAGATAAACTCAAAATGGCTTAAAGACTTAAATATAAGACACAAAACTCCTAGACGAGATCATAGGCAAAACATGCCCTGACATACATCGTAGCAATATTTTCTTAGGTCAGTCTCCCAAGGCAATAGAAATAGAAGCAAAAATAAAAAACAAATGGGGCTAATCAAGCTTACATGTTTTCACACAGCAAAGGAAACCATAAAATGAAAAGACAACTAGGAGAAAATATTTTTAAATTATGTGACTGACAAGGTCTTAATTTCAAAAAATTTACAAACAGGGACTTCCCTGGTGGTCCAATGACTAAGACTCCATGTTCCCAATGCAGCGGGCACAGTTTCCATCCCTGGTCAGGGAACTAGATCCTGCATGCCACAGCTGAAGACCCCACACGCCACAACTAAGTCCAAGCACAGCCTAAAAAAAAAATTTTAATATACAAACAGCTCATACAACTCAAGCCACAACTAAGTCCCAGCACAGCCTAAATAATTTTTTAAAAATATACAAACAGCTCATACAACTCAACAATAACAAAAACAACCCAATCAAATGGGAAGAAGATCTAAACAGACATTTCTCCAAAGAAGACATACAGATGGCCAACGGGCCCATGAAAAGATGCTCAGCTCTGCTAATTATTAGAGAAATGCAAATCAAACCTACGAGGTACAATCTCACACAGGTCAGAATGACCCTCGTTAAAAAAATCTACAAATAAAAAGCCAGCAATTGCACTTCTAGGCATATACCTAGAGAAAACCGTACTTCAACAAGATACATGCACCCGAATGTTCATTGCAGCACTATTTACAATTGCCAGGATATGAAAGCAACCTAAATGTTCATCAACAAAGGAATGGATAGAACTTCCCTAGCTGTCCACTGGTTAAGAATTGGCCTGCCAATGCAGGGGACATGGATTTGATCCCTGATCCGGGAAGATTCCACATTCCATATAGCAACTAAGCCCATGTGCCACAACCACTGAGCCTGCGAGCTGCAACTCGTGTGCCTGTGTGCTGCAACTACTGAAGCCCACGCAGCTGGAGCCTGTGCTCTGCAACGAGAGAAGCCACTGCAATGAGAATCCCGTGCTCTGCAACGAAGAGTAGACCCTGATCACTGCAACTAGAGAAAGCCTGTGCGTAGGCAATGAAGACCCAGCACAACCAAAAGTAAATAAAAATAAATAAAATTTAAAAACCAGAGGAATGGATAAAGAAGATGTGTACCAAATACACGTCAGAATATTATTCAGCCATAAAGAGGAATGAAATTGGGTCATCTGTAGAGATGTGAATAGACCTAGAGATTGTCATACAGAGTGAAGTAAGTCAGAAAGAGACAAATAGCATATATTAATGTATATATGTAGAATCTAGAAAAATGGTACAGATGATCTTATTTGCAAAACAGAAATAGAGGCATAGATGTAGAAAATAAATGTATGGACACCAAGGGGGATGGGAGGTAGGATGAATTGGGAGATTGGGATTGCCATATATACACTACTGATACTGTGCATAAAATAGATAACTAATGAGAACACTGTATAGCTCAGGGAATTCTACTCAGTGCTCTGTGGGTGACCTAAATGGAAAAGAAAGCCAAAAAAAGAGGGGATATATGTATATATGTATAGCTGATTCACTTTGCTGTGCAGTAGAAACTAACAACACTGTAAAGCAGCCATACTCTAATTAATTAAAAAAGAAAAGATACATGCAGCTCAATGTTCACTGCAGCACTGTTTACAATAGCCAAGACATGGAAGCAACCTAAATGTCCATCAACAGACCAACAAGGACCTACTGTATAGCGCAGGAAACTCTACTCAGTATTTTGTAATAACCTATGTGGGTAAAGAACCTGAAAAAGATTCAATATATGTATAACTCAATCACTGTGATGTAAACCTGAAATTAACACAACATTGTAAATCACAAAACTACACAATTTGAAGTCTTTTTAATTGTCATTGTTCAGTCGCTAAGTCGTGTCCAACTCTTTGGACTACAGCACACCAGGCTTCCCTGTCCTTCACCCCGGAATTTGCTCTGATTCATGTCCACTGAGTCAGTGATGCTATCTAACCACATCATCCTCTGCTTTCCCCTTCTCCTTTTGCCTTCAATCTTTCCAAGCATCAGGGTCTTCTCAAGTGAGCCAGCTGTTCACCTCAAGCAGCCAAATAACAAATGTTGGAGAGGGTGCATAGAAAAGCAGAACCTCCTACAATGTTGGTAGGAATGTAAATTATGCAGCCACTATGGAGAACAATATGGAGGCGCCTTAGAAAACTAAAAATAGAGTTGTCATATGATCCAGCAATCCTAGTCTTGGGCATATATTACCAAAGGAGAAAGGGAGTGGTGGAGGAATAAATTAAGAGTCTGGGATTAGCAAATACAAACTACTGTATATAAAATAAATAAACAACAAGGTCCCACTGTATACCACTCGGAAATATATTCAATATTCTGTAATAAACCACAATGAAAAGAGAAAAATCCATAAAATAGATCTGCATGGGCAAACAATCTCTCTAGAGAATTTCTGGTGATCTAGTGACTGGGACTTGGTGATTGGGATCAATCCTTGATCTGGGAACTAGGATCCACAAGCTGGGTGGCATTCCCAAAAAACAACTACCACCACCACAACAAAAAACCAACAAAGAAGCCCCCACAACTCTCTGGATACATGTAAGTGTAAAGAAACAAAGACTTTATCACATTTGTATTGTAAAATAAGTGAAGGGGGAAAATTTGCATGGATCAAAGACAGTACAACCAGGAATCAAGTAAGTTGCTTCCAAAAAAAAAATTCCTTTGGCTGAAAAATGATGCAAGTGTACACTTGGATGACAAAGGATGATACTGATTTCTGCAATTAAAACTGAGACAGAGTCACTTAGAGAAGACTCTACACATGGACATCACCAGATGGTCAACACCGAAATCAGATTGATTATATTCTTTGCAGCCAAAGATGGAGAAGCTCTATACAGTCAGCAAAAACAAGACCAGGATTTGACTGTGGCTCAGATCATGAACTCCTTATTGCCAAATTCAGACTTAAATTGAAGAAAGTAGGGAAAACCACTAGACCATTCAGGTATGACCTAAATCAAATACCTTATGATTATACAGTGGAAGTGAGAAATAGATTTAAGGGCCTAGATCTGATAGATAGACTGCCTGATGAACTATGGACGGAAGTTCATGACATTGTACAGGGACAGGGATCAAGACCATCCCCATGGAAAAGAAATGCAAAAAAGCAAAATGGCTGTCTGGGGAGGCCTTACAAATAGCTATGAAAAGAAGAGAAGTGAAAAGCAAAGGAGAAAAGGAAAGATATAAGCATCTGAATGCAGAGTTCCAAAGAATAGCAAGAAGAGATAAGAAAGCCTTCCTCAGCGATCAATGCAAATAGAGGAAAACAACAGAATGGGAAAGACTAGAGATTTCTTCAAGAAAATTAGAGATACCAAGGGGACATTTCATGCAAAGATGGGCTCGATAAAGGACAGAAATGGTATGGACCTAACAGAAGCAGAAGATATTAAGAAGAGGTAGCAAGAATACACAGAAGAACCGTACAAAAAAGATCTTCACGACCCAGATAATCATGATGATGTGATCACTCATCTAGAGCCAGACATCCTGGAATGTGAACTCAAGTGGGCCTTAGGAAGCATCACTACGAATAGAGCTAGTGGAGGTGATGGAATTCCAGTGGGGCTATTTCAAATCCTGAAAGATGATGCTGTGAAAGTGCTGCACTCAATCTGCCAGCAAATTTGGAAAACTCAGCAGTGGCCACAGGACTGGAAAAGGTCAGTTTTCATTCCAATCCCAAAGAAAGGCAATGCCAAAGAATGCTCAAACTACCGCACAATTGCACTCATCTCACACGCTAGTAAAGTAATGCTTAAAATTCTCCAAGCCAGGCTTCAGCAATATGTGAACCGTGAACTTCCTGATGTTCAAGCTGGTTTTAGAAAAGGCAGAGGAACCAGAGATCAAATTGCCAACATCCGCTATCATGGAAAAAGCAAGAGAGTTCCAGAAAAACATCTATTTCTGCTTTCTTGACTATGCCAAAGCCTTTGACTGTGTGGATCACAATAAACTATGGAAAATTCTGAAAGAGATAGGAATACAAGACCACCTGATCTGTCTCTTGAGAAATCTGTATGCAGGTCAGGAAGCAACAGTTAGAACTGGACATGGAACAACAGACTGGTTCCAAATAGGAAAAGGAGTACGTCAAGGCTGTACATTATCACCCTGCTTATTTAACTTATATGCAGAGTACATCATGAGAAATGCTGGACTGGAAGAAACACAAGCTGGAATCAAGATTGCCAGGAGAAATATCAATAACCTCAGATATGCAGATAACACCACCCTTATGGCAGAAAGTGAAGAGGAACGCAAAAGCCTCTTGATGAAAGTGAAAGTGGAGAGTGAAAAAGTTGGCTTAAAGCTCAACATACAGAAAATGAAGATCATGGCATCTGGTCCCATCACTTCATGGCAAATAGATGGGGAAACAGTGGAAACAGTGTCAGACTTTATTTTTGGGGGCTCCAAAATCACTGCAGATGGTGACTGCAGCCATGAAATTAAAAGATGCTTACTCCTTGGAAGGAAAGTTATGTCCAACCTAGATAGCATATTCAAAAGCAGAGATGTTACTTTGCCAACAAAGGTCCGTCTAGTCAAGGCTATGGTTTTTCCTGTGGTCATGTATGGATGTGAGAGTTGGACTGTAAAGAAGGCTGAGTGCCGAAGAATTGATGCTTTTGAACTGTGGTGTTGGAGAAGACCCTTGAGAGTCCCTTGGACTGCAAGGAGATCCAACCAGTCCATTCTGAAGGAGATCAGCCCTGGGATTTCTTTGGAGGGAATGATGCTAAAGCTGAAACTTCAGTACTTTGGCCACCTCATGGGAAGAGTTGACTCACTGGAAAAGACCCTGATGCTGGGAGGGATTGGGGGCAGGAGAAGGGGACGACAGAGGATGAGATGGCTGGATGGCATCACTGACTCGATGGACGTGAGTGTGGGTGAACTCTGGGAGTTGGTGATGGACAGGCAGGCCTGGCATGCTGCGATTCATGGGGTCGCAAAGAGTCAGACACGACTGAGCGTCTGAACTGAACTGAGAGTTACTTAGCCTGGACTAACACAGGACAGTATATTGGAAGGATCTGATTCTCCATTTTTCTGTCAGTGTACCCTGAGACTGGGCTTACCCGTCAGACTCACAGAAGAGTGAGGTTTAAACCAAATTCTGGCTTACTTTCTGATAGTTAAGAGTTACTGGAATGCTCCTACTCCTGCTCCAGACACCTCTTCTCTTAGTGTTCCTGGGACACTAGATTGATAACCAGAAACTTGGTAAGCAGGGTATAAGAGGAAGGGAAACAGTCTTTAAAAAAAAAAATAATAATAATATTTATTTAACCTGGGGCCCCTGCTTTGGGAGTGTGGAGTCTTAACCAGAGGACCACCAGAGAAGTCCCTCAATACATTTTTAATTATGATGGTATTTCATGCACAACTTGTATACAATGTATACAAGTTGTATGTATACAAGTTGTATACATTGTATAAATGTATACAAGTTGTATACATTGTATGCATTGTATAAATGTATACAAGTTGTATGCATTGTATAAATGTATACAAGTTGTATGCATTGTATAAATGTATACAAGTTGTATGCATTGTATAAATGTATACAAGTTGTATGCATTGTATAAATGTATACAAGTTGTATACATTGTATACTTGTATAAATGTATCACATTTTAAAACTTACATTGGATACATTTCTGCATGTTATCAAAAACTTCTATATAGCATCTTAATTGGCTGCAGTGTTTCCTCCTGCAAAAGAGGAAAAATACTTAGAAATTAAGTCATCTCCAATTTTTCTTGACTGTAATTCTTCAATGAACATCTTCATGTCTTCCCATCCATGTCCATTCATCTTTTTCCATTTTCAACATATCTCCATGGCACTTACTGCCAGCTGTCTCCAGAATCTGCTTCCTCCCTCTCTGTCACTGTAATAGCACTTGTGCTTTTTAGCTGGGTGTGGGCTGCCAGAGTACTACTAGCTTCCCTGCCTCCTTTGAGCTGGGTGTGGTTATGTGACCTCCTGACTAAGATCTAGAGACTGGAATGTGAACAGAAGAGATAGGTGCATCCTCCCAAGAAAATATATTGAGACGTACTCAGAATTTTCTAAGAAGATAATATCATCCGTGTTTTTGCAAACACCTTTGTAAACTGAAAACTTCTTTGAAACTGCCCTCTGAAGAGAGATATTCTGAGCTTTTATCACCTGGGGAAGGCAAACCTGTATTGATATACAGGCCCAAAAGTCACAAGCAATTAGTGCAGAGCTGCGGAAGGAGCTCAAATTTCTAATACCAAACGCCTACACTACGGCACCCAGTGCCAGTAAAGAGGATATATGTGGTAATGGGGCAAATCGACTGTGAAGTATTAGGTGGCCTACCATGTCCCTCGAAGCGATCGGATGGCTCTACTGCCGCTTGAGGCCCGTTGTGGCTCTGAGCTCAATCTGGGTCGGTTGGGGTGCATTCCCCGGGCACAATGCCCCTAGAATACTTCGGACATATCAGCAATCCCGCCTATGCCGACCTGAACTCTGCCCACGCAGACGATACCTCATTTACATTCCACCGCCTCGCAGTCCACCCAAGACACAGGTCAAGACTAGAACCCGTACTCCTGGCCACACAGAGACCTCACCCCGGCTCGACCGAAGTTTAGGACCCATGGGACAATGCCGGCCAAACCTACATGTCAGTACCGATACTCTTCGGGTACCGGATTCTCCTCATCTGCTTGCTCTCCTTCTTCCTTGAAACATTACGCCCCTCCCTCGGTGGTCAAGCTAACGTTCCACTTCCTCAGGTCGGCAGGTAGGGAGCTCACAGAGGAGACCCAGGTAGCGGAACCGGAAATGCTTGGGAAAACCGAGGAAAGACTATATCTCCCAGAATGCCCGGTGAGCCTCAGATCTTCTGTTAAGGCGCCCAATTGGTCGATATTCAAAAGGGACTATCCCCTCTGAGATCACGCTGGCCAATCACAGGGCAGAGCTGCGGAAAAGCACGAGGGTGGACCGCGTCCCCCGGCTTTCTTGGCGGGTCTAGCGTAAGGGAGAGTGGGAGCTTAGTTGTGCCCCGGCTCCTGGTCTCTAGTCTCAGCTGCGCGTCGCTTTTTGTTGCTTTTGCAGGCTTCCTGAGATTTTTAGTCTTGACGCCCTAGGTGGGCCCGACCAGCCCGGGAGTCTGCCTTTCCGAGGCTGCGCCCGGGAGAGGAGTTATCGCCTCAGGTCTTAAAGGGTTCAAGGAAGCGAGGCGGTGCGTGGAGGAGCTCGACAGCTGAATTGGCCCCTCCAAGGACTATTCTCTCCCCTCCGTTATCTGCCCCGAGGTCCCTGTGGCGACTGGAAGAAAGCACTACCACCACCCCACCCTCCCCCGCAAGATGGCATCCACACACCCTACAGCCGAGGCCCACGTGAGACCAGGTCCCCTTCTCTTGGTCCAAGGTCCGGTCGCTCCTTTCTGGCCTCCGCCTGGCCTCTTGTAGAAGAGGGTTAGGCATGCCGGTCGTGATGCGAGGGCTCCTGATCCCCGTGAGCCCTTTCACCAAGCTGTCTTTGTTCCTACCTAAGGCAGAAGAGATGGCTAATCAGAACCGGCCTTTTAGGACCTCCAACTGGGAACAGGGCCCATAGGAGACTACATAAGAGTACCTCCGAGTATTTCTGAAATGCTGCTCAAACTTAAACAGTTTTCTAAGCTTCATTCCACACCTGTTGAATGAACAGAAACAAACAGAAACCCCAGGTGATCTTAATCACACCAGAATTCTATAGATTTATAGAACTGGTGAACTTAGCGAAGGAGAAATAGGCCTGGATATGACTGCGCTTAACAATGAGTGTCAGGAGGAAGAAGGAGAGGGACCAGCAAAGGGAAAAATATTCGGAGAATCCTAGACCTCGTGTTCGCTTTCTGATTCTTCCTGGGCTGCTCACTCATCTCCTTTCTCTTAGAGCAAGGGTCCCCAACTTCCAGAATCTAATGCCTGATGATCTGAGGTGGAGCTGATGTAATAATAGATGTAGCTGCTGCTGCTAAGTCACTTCAGTCGTATCCGACTCTGTGCGACCCCATAGACGGCAGCCCACCAGGCTCTCCCGTCCCTGGGATTCTCCAGGCAAGAACACTGGAGTGGGTTGCCATTTCCTTCTCCAATGCATGAAAGTGAAGTCGCTCAGTCGTGTCCGACTCTTTAGCGTCCCCATGGACTGCAGCCCACCAGGCTCCTCCATCCATGGGATTTTCCAGGCAAGAGTACTGGAGTGGGGTGCCATCGCCTTTAAATGTAATGTGCTTGAATTATCCCGAAATCCACCATCTCCCCATCCTCCCACCTCTAGCCCTGGAAAAGCTGTCTCCCACGTAACCAGTCCCTGGTGCCGAAAAGAATGAGTAGCGCTGTCTTAGAGCAACCCTACTTAACTCCCTTGCTGAGAGTTGTTCCCTCTATTCTCTTCTAACACACTCTTCCAGAACTTCTCAGGGTTTGCCATTTTGGTCCTTATACTACTGCCTCCAAAATTACATCTATTTTTACTCCCTCCTTCCTAAATCCTACCTCCAGCACTCAGAACCCACTCAGAACCCCACCCCAGCGCTCAGATACCTTTTCCAACAAGCTCTTGCCTCTCATATTTCTAGCTTTTCTCAGCATCCCCAGACTGAGTAAGGTAGTAGCTTTCTGGCTTGGCCTGAGATGGGCTGTCCTGTTGTTTCAGGGACCAGTGTTGTTTGAGGACCTGGCTGTCTATTTTTCTCAAGAGGAGTGTGCGAGTCTGCACCCTGCCCAGAGGTCCCTCAGCAGAGAAGCGACACAGGAGTGTTTCGAGGACAAGGCCTTGAGTGGTAACACAATTGTTTTTCCTGCGTTTTGGAACTTTCTAGGATTAGGATTGCATATCTCATCTATGTGTTAGTATGGGAGAGTGGGACCTATCCTTGAATGATTTATGTGGAAATGACAATAACTTGAATGAGAGTGTGATTTTCAAAAGGTGAGATGAGTCTTAGGCAAAAATCAGTAATTCCCTGGTGGTCCAGTGGTTAGGACTGCCCAGGTGGAGAACTAAAATCCAGCAAGCCAAAGGGTGTGGCCAAAAAAAAAAAGGGAAAACCTGTCTATTACAGTGACTATGGTTTTGCATAAGACATGGAAGTACCTGGTAATCATTCCAAATATTTGTTATGATCAATTCATAATTTTACTTGTGAAATTCCATTAGTATGGGTTACTATTATTTGGAAATTTTTTAAAAGTTGGAAATTGCTTTAATCTTAAGGGAATGGTGTGCCTTTCTCACTTAAAAGGAGCTATATGTAGAAATGTCCCCATGCCCAAGTAGATTTTATCCTTGACTAGGGTTGACTATTTGAACTTTCCCATTACTCACATTTTATATTTTCTACTTCTTTTTCATCATGTTGTTTTCCTCTAACTTCTTGAACATGTGAGGCACATTTATAATAGCCCTTTAAATGTTCTTTCTACTAGTTTTGTCATCTGTCATTTCTGGGTCTGATTTTCTTGATTGATTTTGCTTCCAGTTACAGGTCATATTTTTCTGCTTCTTTCCATGCCCGGTAATTTTTGACTGAATGTTGAACATTGTGAGTTTTATGTTGTTGGATGCTGGTTTTTGTTGTTTTTTCAAAACAGTTTTCAGACTTTGGTGTGGGGTGCTAATTTAAGTTACTTGGAATCAATATGATCCTTTCAAGGCTTGCTTTTTGTTTTGTTAGGGTGTGTTCAGAGCAATCTTTAATCTGGGGCTGATTTGGCCTCCTGCTAAGGCAGTGTCTAAGGATACTGCCTGATGCTTTGTGCGGCAGGGACTGTCTCCACTTTGGAACATGAACTACTGAAGTGTTTTGTGAACTCTGGAGACTGCTCTTTCTATTCCTTTTTAGTGGTTCTTTCCTGGGCCTGGGGTTGTTTCCTCACATGCATGTACAGATTAATATGCAGCCAGAGTCTTAAGGGGACCCCATCTAGATGCCCAGAGCTCAGTGCCTGGACATCTGCCCTCTTCTCTGGTTTTTGCCATCACATTAGCTGCGTTGACTTTCCTGAATTTGGTCTTTTTGAATCAGCAAAACCACTGAGGACTGGTTTTCCACACACTGCCCTGCAGCCCAGAAACCCTTTCTAGGCAGCGAACTGGGGCAATCATAGTGCTGTTGCTTTGGAAGGAAAAGAAAATCCCTTTTGGATTGACGTATTGGCTTTATAAATTATGAATATTTGGGAGAACACTAAAAAGGAATGATTTTTTTTTCTTTCTGGCAGGCCTGAGTTTTGTCAGCTATCCTACAACTTCCTGGTCCTCTGTGTAACTATCAATAGTTTGTTCTTACCATAGTACTACTTGAGGGTGTTTATATTTTGTTTTGTTTTTATCAGCAGAAAATGATAAGATTGAGATTAATCAGCTGCTACATCTAGAATCTATGGGGCTTGAAGAGCTTGCCCTAGAAAAATGTTCCCTTGCTGTGCCCCTCATCTATTACCAAGAAAAATGCTCTGAGCATGGAGCTGGAAACTTTGAAAGGAAAATATCAGGTGGAATTTCTGCTTGCAAGAAAAGGTTCAGAAGCCTTTTAGTTACTATTGAAAACCACACCCCAAAGATAGAACTAGCTCAAAGTTTAAGAACCAGAGCACTTCCCAAAATTCTTCCATTTCCCAAAGAAGAAACCAAAAAGTCATACAAGTGTCCTGAATGTGACCAAAGCTTCAGTGATAGTTCATACCTCATTTGGCATCAGAAAACACATGTAGGAAAGAAAAAGTGTGAATGTGATGACTGCAGGAAGATTTTCAATCACAGATCCAACCTGAGAGCTCACAGGAGAATCCACACTGGTGAGAAGCCATATAAGTGCTTCTCGCCAGTGTGGAGTGCGGCACAGTGTGGCAGCAGCTTCCACCAGCCCTCGCACCTGTCTCAGCACAGGAAGACCCACCTGAAGGAGAAAATCCATAGGTGTGGCATATGTGAAGGGGGCTCACGCAGCTCCGGGGACTGTCACAGCATCAGAAAACCCATACTGCCACAAAAGCCGGCGATAAATATGTCGGTTAGAAAACAAATCTGGCTTTGCCTGAGGAAAAGCACCGGTAAGCCGCCCAGCAGCTGTGCAGCCCCAGCAGGAATTGCTTTGGGCAGCCCTTGTATCCCTGCTCAGGAGAGGCCACAAGGACAATCTGAACGCTACAGCAATTGAGGGGAAATTTTGCTTTCATTCTCAAAATTCAAACCCTTAAAGTGTTCCACGTGTTCGAAGACCTTTCTTTCTGCCTCTGAGCTTATCTCTCATCAGAGCATTCACAGAGGGGAAAAGCCCCATAAACCCAAAACATGCATGGAAAGTTTTATTTTGGACTCAGAGCTTGCATGCCACCAGAAGAGTCACATGAGAGAGGAACCTTTTAAATATACCAGGTGTGGGAGAAATTTCAGGTTGAAAACACATCTTACTCTCGATCAGCAAACCCATTCACAAAACACTGTGTAGATATAGCAAATTTTCATTAATGTTTGTGTTTCTCAGTATCTGTACTGAAAACTGGGGCACAATTACCCTTTATGTGCCAGGCAGTGTACTAAGCACCGTACACAGATTCCATGTAATATACCATTTAATTTTCACCACAGCCTTGATTTAGACACCATAGTTTCTGTTTTATAACCAAGGAAACCTAGTTAATTTCACAGCCACTGAAGGAAGGCAGAATTCTAACTCAATTACTATCCAGATTCCATTTGTATGAACCAAAGAATGATACAATTTCTAACTCTTGTTTAGTCTGCACACTTGATACTTTATGTTTATCATTTACTCTTCAGAATAAATCTGACAGAAAAGGACTATCCTCACTTCATAAAAGGGAAGCAGAGGGTAAAAGCGGTACTTTGCCCATACACAAAAATAGCAACGTACTGAAGCTAGCATTTAACCTTGGGTCTCTCAGCCACATTGTGTTGCAAGTTGGCATTTGCACCATGTGTTAAAACTGCAGGCAGCTGGGGACTGAGACAGGTGGGCAAGTATGCTCATCACGACGGCTGCCCTGTGCATGTGCTTCACTCCCTTAGCACTTCATCCCAAGCCTGACTTACATGTATGGTTACAAAGCAACAGAGAGACTCCCCAGGACTGCAGGTTCAAACCCCATCCCTATAATCAGAGATTGCAGACTCTACAGAGTACAGCCTTTAAGGTTTTAGTTGAGTTTTGGTTTTTTAAAAAAGGTTTTCTTCCTCACATCTAAAGGAAGATACATATAAAAAGTTGTTTAATCAAAATACTTGAAAATAAATAGGTCTCTAGATACTGTTGTTACCTATAAATACTGGAGCAAAATACTGTTATATGGAATGGTTGTTAAAGAACCAGAGGCTCTGAGCCCAAGGGGTTGAGGGAAGAGGTCAGTGTCCATCAGTGAGACCCATGCTGTTTTATGATGATGGCTTTTTTACCCTTCTGTTTACAGTGCTTTAACCTGGTGGCTCAGAGGTTAAAGCGTCCGCCTGCAAGGTGGGAGACCCAGGTTTGATCCCTGGGTTGGGAAGATCCCCTGGAGAAGGAAATGGCAACCCACTCCAGTATTCTTGCCTGGAGAATCCCATGGAGGGAGGAGCCTGGTAGGCTACATTCCACAGGATAGCAAAGAGTCAGACATGACTGAGCTACTTCACTTTCTTTACAGTGTTAACTGACAGAGTCCACAGATGGTCATTAACTCAGAGATATCATTAGCCTACCATGTTAGTTTTAATGAATACTTGGATGAAAGTTAAGAATGAAAAACTAAGTGCAGAAGTTTATTACTAGGAACAATTGGTTCACAACATTTGCAGCATGGATGTTGACACATGCAGAGTGAAAACTTTGTACTGAGGAAATCAACCATTGAACAAATGCATTGGGTTTTGTTATTGATGTAGTGATGAAAATGTGTGTCAAACAAGTCTTTAATGTGATTGCTAGAATATCAGGTCTGTAACAGCCATCACTGATGAAAACAGCCTTATTCCAATAACATTCAGATTTTGTAATTGACATTTTGTAATTTTAAAAACTGTGGAATTGTTATTCTTGAACTAAAAATAATTTTGTTTACAGCTTTACTGCAGTAGGTAATAGTCTATTCACATCTCCCCATTTAACACAGAAAATGATTAATGCAGTAATTCAGGGAGTTAAAACTAAAAACAAGTGACATTTCACCACAAATGACATTCTGAGTCTGACTCTTGCAGTTCTGTATAATTAAGTAGCATTGTTCTGATAATTACAACATGTTGTATAATGATACTGCAGATTTTGCTCAAAGTAATCTGCCAATTTACTGCATATGTGTGCTAAGCAGGTTACAGTTTATCTGAATAAAGAGTCTATTTGAATTGTTCATTAAACTTGTTATGCCTATAGGATTTCAGTTGGAAAGTGTTTTTGCTTGGACCATCTGTTTAAAAAGTGAATAAATGATCTTCATTAGAAATGTGTATATCCATTGTTTAGTTTTGCAGGTTGAGAAAGCTGTTGATCTAATATCAAGATGACTTGATATTTGATATCCATCCTTTCAGGGCCCAATCTGACTGCAGGTGTTCTTATTTTTTGACATCTTTCCTTGTGTTAGTCTGAGGAGGGTGGGGAAATGACATATGTTTATATAAACCTGAGAATATGCTGCCATCTCTAGTTCCTTTGGACCCCTTAGAAGTATGTTTGTTGGAGGCACTTGGGCTGTTTAATATTTTAACTTTTACAGTTTTGGGTGTATTCGCATCAGTGCAGGCTCTCACTGAGCAGTGACTGTCTTATCTGATGTGCCAATTTGACATCTAATAAATGGTTTTTTTAAATGAACGTTGGCAATGAGGTGAACTTTAATGAAAAATTTTTTCTTTACACTTCCGTAGTTTTAGATGGCAATAAGATGAATTTTGAAGGCTGGCGGGATTGTGGTTTGCAGGGGGTTAACGAATGACTTCGGGCCATTTAATAATGGAGGTAAAACGGAAGTCAGAAGAAAATTCCAGAGCTACTCCAGGAAACTGCATTAGAAGTCAACTTCCTTTGCAGTCTCTGCTCCACGGCGGCGGTACCTCCGGCCCCGCAGGCCAGCGAAGACCCGCGTGGGCCTCCACCTGGAGCAAGGACTAGAGGCAAGACTCGCGAAGTGGGGTTCGCACGTGGGTTTGCGCGGGCTCGGAACAATCTTGCGGCCTTTGACTCGAGCCATGCAGGGCGGTGGGAATACCAACGAGGCGAGACGCGCTAGAGCGGCCCACAGGCTGGGAACCGGAAGTCGTGCGCTTACTTCCGGCGCTCTATTTAGGCGGTGCATTTTCGCGCTCGTAGAGCAGCCAAGAAGGCAATGGCACGCCGCTTCAGTACTTTTGCCTGGAAAATTCCATGGATGGAGGAGCCTGGAAGGCTGCAGTCCATGGGGTCGCTGAGGGTCGGACACGACTGAGCGACTTCACTTTCACTTTTCACTTTCATGCATTGGAGAAAGAAATGGCAACCCACTCCAGTGTTCTTGCATGGAGAATCCCAGGGACGGGGGAGCCTGGTGGGCTGCCGTCTATGGGGTCGTACAGAGTAGGACACGACTGAAGCGACTTAGCAGTAGCAGAGCAGCCAAAGTGTGGGGAGCTGCAGGGTCAGTGGGCGCTTTGCCTGGCTCCCGGCCAACCCCTACTACCCAGGAGAGGAGGCCTCTGCAGGGGCTGGGCGGCCGGGTGAGAGTGTTTGCCGAGGTTCATGGTGCCCAGGCCCCAGCGAGAGGGTTAGGCGGGTGTGACTGTCCGTCACCCCCGACCCCAGATCTCGCACGACTAGGCGCCGACTGCCCAGGGGACGGGAGAAGGAGCCTGATGCCACCTCCCTGGCCCTAACACGGTTTTGGCAACGCGAAGTTACGGGTTCGCCCTGCCTGATTTGTCAAAGGCATACTTTGACCTCACTTGCCCTGGGTATGGTATCTTCTGCCAGCTAAGGAGTGTTGCTGCCTGTCCAGTGCTACAAATCTTGAGTGTTTAGACAGGGTAGTCAATGACTTTCAACAAGCCATGAAAGGAATTCAGGGTGGAGATCAGGAATTGGGCACTCTGCTATGGGGAAACTGGCAGAACAAACCTTCAGATAATTAAGACATTTTTAGGAGAAAATTCTATGAATCCAAATTCTTATATCTTACCGTGCTTAGAAAAACACTAAAAACATTTAAGATATCTGTTCCTTTTGAATTAATAGTACCTTCTAAGAAGGGGTGTGCTGCATACCCCTGTGTTAAAATCACATATATCGTGACCTCACCTCTAATTTCTCCAGAACAGTTTCTCAGAGCTGAGAGGCTGTTTCCCCAGCTGTAGTCCTCAGTAAGACACTGAATAAACTTGATCCACAACTTTTAAGTTGTGTGTTGTTTTAAAAGTTGACACTTCTATCTAGAATTAATGCCAGTCTTGCATGACTTCTGTGTGCTCCCAGATGACTTCTAACATGCTTCTGGTTTGAGTGTATCCTGGGATCACCTGCGTGCATGGTTGCCTGCTTCCATTACTACAAATACCTCCCTTTATGTCTAGCCCCAATTTTTCCTGTGTCCTGCACCCTAAATCCCTGTATTCAACTGCCAATAAAAGATCTTCCTTTGGGGTCTCTGAGGCATCAAAACACATGCCCAGTGGAATACTACTCTGCCGTAAAAATGAAATGATGCCATTTGCAACAACATGGATGGACCTAGAGATTGGCATACTAAGTGAAGTAAGTCAGAGAAAGGCAAATATCATATATTACTCATATGTGGAACCTAATTTAAAAAAGAAATGATACAAATGAACTTATTTAGAAAATAAATAAAAATAAAAGAAAAAAAATTTTACATACTCACAGATGTAAAAAATAAACTTATGGTTACCAAAGTTTGTGGGGGGGTGCAGCAGTAAATCAGGAGCTTGGGATGAGCATACACACATTACTATATATAAAATAGGTAACCAACAAGGACCAACTGTATAGCACAGAGAACTCTACTCAATATTCTGTGAAAATCTATTTGAGAAGAGAATCTGAAAAAGAATGAATATATGCAGATGTATAACTGAATCACTTTGCTATACACTTGAAACTAACACATTGTTAATTAACTATACGCCAATAAAATTTAAAAAACAAAAAGCAAAAAAACCCCAGATATCCAAAACCAAACTCACGCTTTTAGTCTTTGATCTGTTTGCCTCTAGTACCTGGCACCATGTGCATACAATTGCTCATGCTACCAACCAATACTCCTTCCTTTGTGCCTTAAACTTTCAATCATCAAGTCCTGTGAATTCTACCTCAAACCTGTATCTCAAATCTAACTTCTTCTGTATCCACCCTTATCCAACAGCACTGGCCTGGACTGACAGGAAGGCAAGGACAGGGTTTCAACGTTGTGGGGTTGACTGTAGCCAGATGCTGCAGATTAGCACAAGCTCGGAGATGACAGACACTCAGGAGATTACTGCAACAGAGTGAGTGAAAGATGAGGGTCTGAAGGAGGGGTCACGAGAATGAGGAAGATGGTGTGGCTTCAAGACAGATTGAGGAGGAAAAAGTGATGATTTGGTGGAGTGAGAGAGCAGGGAGTCAGAGATGACTCAGAAGTTTCTGGTTTAGGTGACTTGGTGGTTGGTGGCTTTGTAGAGAGAAAGCTTGCCTCTCATGAGTTTACAGTTTCTCTAAGCTTTCTAGGGAAATTGTTAATCAAAAATGAGGGGGACAGCATAGCTGTGTTCAGTGCGATAGAGAAGAGGTATGTTATGCTATGAGAGAGGTTGCACCTGTCCAGCAAGACAAGCTGACAGCTAAACACTGACTTGACGACATGATTGGAGGCTTCTGGAAAGGGCACAGGGTCCTAATGGAGAACTCTGCAAAGGTCTTAGCTAATGTGTCAGCTGACCCCATGTATAGTAAGCTTTTCCTGCTCACTTGTACTGTTTTTGGTGAAAAACAGCCAGAAATGGGAGAACCCAGATGCCCAAGCACACCTTACAGAGTAACCAGGTTCAGTCCCAACTGGTATGAGGCTATCCCCTGAGCCATAAGATGGTTGCAAACTCTGATGCCCTGGAATTCCATTCCCCCGGACTGGAGAGCCTCCTGATAAAAGAAACCACCTGGGGGCAGGAATCCAACCTACAAGCCCACCATCCTGGTCCTGAAAGGCTCCTGTCAGTGCATTAGGCCCCTCTGCCAGGATAAGGCAACTGGGCCAGAGAGGCTCTTAGTCACCTCCAGAGACTGTGCCATCAGTGGCTAAGGCCAGAGATGCCCACGCAGGAGCAGATGCTGAAGCTCCTGGAGCTGGAACACTCTGGCCCATCCTAAGAGATCCACATGGGTTCAGTGTCACACCCAGAGGGTGACAAGAGGCAGCAACCCGGATGGAGGATTTGCAGTGACAGCCCAGGAACCAGGATCCTGAGTGAGAAGGGCCAGAGACCCAGAGAGTGAACACAAGGTGGGTAATAAACTCCTCTCCTTGGGATGTTACACCTCTGCTTTCTCTTCCCTGGGGATCCTGTGTCCAAGGCCTCCAACAAGAATCTACACCATTGAGCTGAGGGTCACCTTTATTTTGGTCCAAGAAAGAACCAAATTTTTGAGGTTTGATGGGCAGCTCAGAGTAGACCTGAAAAGAAAACTAGGGAGCATTCTGTTTAGACCCTCATTTTACTGATAAAGCAACTGAGGTGCGAGCATCGCAGAGCTCAGTAAGTGGCTGCCTGCAGCACTGGAAATGGACCCGGGCTCTTCAGCCTCCCCCAGTGCTGATCTTATTGTCCCAGGCTGTCTCCTGGTCAAGTTCAACTGCAGCAACATATGTGTGATTAGCTAACTCCCTGTGAAGAAGCAACTTTTGTGTCTCTCAAGGACATGGATCTGGTTGTACAACTTTGTGACTATAATTTTTTTTTAAAAACCCACTGAACTTTGTACTTTAAAGGGATCAATTTGGGGACTTCCCTGTGGTCCAATGGCTATGACTTCATGCTCCCAAAGGAGGGGGTCCAGGTTCAAACCCTGGTCAGGGAACTAGATCCCACATGTTGCAACTAAGAGTTCGCATGCTGCAATGAAGACTCAAGATGTCATGTGCTACAATTAAGACCCAGTGATGCCAAATAAGTAAATAAAATATTTTCAAAAAAGAATGAAGTTATGGTATATAAATTATATCTCAACTGAAAAAATTGTCTTTGAATTTAAAAAAATTGAAATAAGTATTTTAAAGCTGCTGTAAAATATTTCAATGTAATATACAAAATAATGTATCAGAGACATAAAAATAATTTATGCTATCAGCATGACATATTTTTGTATTTTTGTGCAGACCTGATAGTAAAGCTGCTTTTGCCTTTTCTGGGCAGAGTATCTTGTAAGATGAGCTATTAGAACCATTAACAGTTGCAACTACTGATCTATGTGCATTGCAATTTTCTCAATAGTATGCAACCAAACTAAAAATTAAATAAACCGGATGTTAATATAAGAATGCAGTTCCCAAAAGGATTTTTAAAAATACTGAAAAGACATGTGTCCTGGTTTCGGCACTATTTCCTTGAGTAAAACCCACCTGTTGCAAGAGGAAAGTGTCTTATAGTTTCAAAGGACTGAGCATAGGAGAGTTTTCCCTAGGGTTTGGGGCAAGGCTCCAGACTGAACAGGAAATCAAGATGAAAGAGGAGCAGGTGCATGAATATGCTGCGGGGGAGCACTTCCCACTCAGCTCCTCAGCAGACTCAGGGTGAACAGTCCTTTGGGATCTAACTAGTTGCCCCCACCGACTCTGCCCACCCCTTACTCTTTATTCTTATTTTTTTTTAACGTTTATTTTTATTTATTTATTTTGGCTGCACCCGGTCTTAGTGGCATGCAGGATCTGGTTCCTTGACCAGGGATCCAACCCAGGCCCCCTGCATTGGGAGGGTGAAGTCTTAACCACTGGACCACCAGGGGAGCCCCCATGAGTCCTTAGCTCTTTAGAAGCAAACTTCTCCATCAGAATTTTCTCCTTAGCTCTGGTTTCTCCCTCTGAGGGCATGTGTCTGATTTCTGGTGTGATCCTTGACCTCCGATTCTCACAATCCTGGATCAGAGAGGACTCTTATCATCTCTTCCAGAAGAGAGCCTGTTTCCCAGGAAATCATCCTGCACAGTGTGGTAAATGCCTCAGAAGTGGACACACAGAGGCATGTGCTCTGGAGGTGTCTGTGTCACTGAGGTACCCTGAAGACACATTGCGCTGGTGGACTTCTTCCGTGCATTCAGGAGTTCAGATGGACCGATGTTTGTGGAGCCTTCCTGTGGGTCTGTAACATGAGCCCCCTCCTTCCTGGACCTCTGCACCAGCCCATCCCCTCTCCAAGGTATTCACAGAAGCAACCAGGGCTCCAGGTGCACAAGCCTGAGTGGCTGGAAGTCCAGCTTCTTAGAACTTAAAGCAACTAGGATGCCCCTCCAAATAAAATGTTGCACCGTATGATGAGTTCCCCTGTCCATGAAAATTTCTAACAAGAGCTCAGATGACAGCTCATCAGGGTGTGGAAAAAGAAACTATGCAACAGGCAGTTTGGAGAATCTTGGTTTTTCCTCCAGTAAGATGCTGTGATTTTTGAAAAGGTTTGTAAAGAGTATGGGACAGTTGATCACCTCCCACTTTTTCTGTTGGTCAGTTCTGCCAGAGGCAGCCGTGCCCACTGGTCCACACTGCCATAGTGGCTGGACCAGACCTCAGAGCCACCCTGAGGGGTCTGGGTCTCTTAATGGGTGAGGCATTTACGCCCCATGGAGACTTTTGCCTTCGAGTGCAGGGGCATCCACCATGATGGAGGCAAATACCTCGGATCCTTGCATTTAAACTTTATAAAGTTGAAGAAACAGGTTTGAAAGGGGAACTAAAGCTGGGGTTGAGTCTAGGTCTGCCCAAAGCCAAATTTCATGCACACTAGGTGCTGTGATCTGAATGTCTGTGTTTCCCCTAATTCCTGTGCTGAAAACCTAACCCCCAACATGATGGTCTTAGGAGGTAGGTCACGAGGATGGAGCCCTCATGAATGGGATTAGTGCCCTCAAGAGAGATCCCACAGAACTCCCTCAGCCTTTCCACCACGAGGAGACACAGCAATAGGACAGCCCACCTGCGAAGCAAAAGATAAAACAAACACCTGAAAACTCTTCTTCTGAACACTGTCTTTAACCTGGACAGCCCCATTTCATATGAACTATGCAGCTCTCTGCAGCGTCACCTCCTGGGCTCTGCCATTTCCTGAGACTGTGCCTCTCACAGGTTTTTGTGGCTCTGGCCTCCCTTCCACTGCTGAAAACACACTGCTCCTGTCCTCCCAACAAGGCTGATGTAATTGTTGGGAAGGGGACCTCAGACTAGTCTGAAGGGCCACCAAAAATGATGGGGCAGACCACTGGGCTCCCATTAATTATCTCTTAGCCCAACAGACAAAATGTTTTGTCCTCTTGCATTCAACATACTGCCACCTTTTGTCATTCTTGGAAACTTAACTGAGACATAATTTACATGTCGTAAAATTAATGAACGTGTCAGTGATTTTTAGTACATGTTCTGAAATAATTTGGATTTAGAATATTTTCATCATTCCAATCATTTTGTTGTGCTTAAAGCTACTGGCCTGAGTGAGAAAAGACACTAGGAAGGACTCCCTTTGCGTCTCCTTGGCAGTCTTACTTCTGGTAGCTTCTATCTATTGCTACGGGTGGGGGCTATGGCAGCCATGATTTTATTTCACCAAATCAAAAGTGCTTTGATATAAAAAGATCCCTCAGTGCGTGTATATGTGTGTTTATTTTGTTAACACCACCAATACTTGAAGACCCCTCCTCACACAAGCAGATCCACACTTCCACTTCACGTGTCTTTGTTATGAACAGCCAGGAATGACAGGAAGAATATTAGGGAATTTACATTCCAATGAACTTCTGCTTTGAAATTCTTGCAGATGACTCATTTTTATTAAAAGAGTACGCGCATGATAAAGATTGTCAGGTATGGAAGCAAACGCATAACTATATGTAAGATTTATCCTTGAACATAGTTACAGGATAAATAAAGCAGCAGGGGGAGAGTTAACATCAAGGTGTGGGGCACACCTGCAGGATTGTCCTGATTCTCCCTCAGTGGGACTCCCCGCTCTCCACCAGACACCTCAGTGCTCTCTGACCCAAGGCCCAGACCTGCCACTTCTTCCCCATCACCAGACATGTCAGGTCCCCTTCAGCCTCCTCCTGGACAGGCAACCCTTGCTTTCTTCCTCGTAAATCTGTGATTTACACGCGAGCAAGGGGAAGGAGGAATGCAAGTACCTCCCTTGTGAACAGCGAGGACCCAGGCCTGCCTGCCCTCAGTCCCCGTGGTGAAGCCTGTGATGCTGGTGAAGGTTGGAGCTCTGGCGAAAGCTTTTCCCACACTGACCACACTGGTATGGCTTCTCCCCCGTGTGGATCCGCTGGTGCAGCTTCAGGGTGGATTGCCGGCCAAAGCAGTTCCCACACTCTCCGCACGTGTAGGGCCTCTCCCCCGTGTGGACTCGCTGGTGCCTTTTCAGCTCTGAATTCCACGTGAAGCTTTTCCCACATTCATCACATTTGTAAGGTTTCTTGGCCGAGCGGGCCGGCTGGTGACTGAGACGCTGCAGGTGGTTGCTCAGGCTCCTTCTGCTCCCCTTGCTCTTCTTCAGCTCTCTCAGTGGGTGGCTTTTCAGAGGGGCACCGATGTACTCCAGTTCCCTGCAATGTCTCTGGTAGTGAGCAAAGGGTTTCTGGGCGCTGGGGGTGCTGAACTGCCTCTGGGATAGCCGGGGCTCACTCAGACTTGCCCCTCTGGGTTCGGGACTCTGCAGGCCACTCCCTTTCGGTCCGCCCACTGACAACACACATGGCTTTGCCCCTTTAGCCCCTTCCTGCTGTGGATTCTCCTTGTTGTCACTTTTCGTCCTGGGGGTCTCTACAATTAGAAAGAATATGCTTCATTTCTGGGCTTCGAAGAAAGAACCTCAGCAAAAGAGCTCTGAATACAAAGTTTCTCGAAGTGCGGTTCTCCACTGGGCTGCTCACATTAGATGCATCTGGGGCACCTGTCAACCAAACAGGCTGCCCTGCTTCCCCACAGCTGCTGGGTCAGAAGCTCTGGAGGTAGGGCCTGGAAGTCTGCAGGTAACAGGGGGAGCCTGGGGGTATTTGACTTATACTAAAGTTAGGGACCATGTTCTCCAACCCCTGCCTCCTTCCTACGTTTGGGAAAAGGTTTAGGAAAGGAGAAATAGGGGGAAGCAAGCCCATCAGAAACTTCAACACTACAAATACACCCTCACTTATATGGACACTGACCACCACTCTCTCTTCAAATAATGATAAATCTAGTGAGTGTGGTGTTTTTGCTCATTACAAGGTTGACAGATAGCATATGTCAACTGGGATATGGGCCAGTCAGGTACTCTCATTACAGAAACTCTATAACTTCTGACTACCAGGATTAAGGATTAGGAGAGAAATGAGTTTGAGTGGCCTGTGGGCAAGTTGGAGGATTCCTGCCATGTGGAAGACCTATTCAACATGGCAGCCACATGTGGCTACTGAGTACTTGGAACATGGCTTGTGTGACTGAGAAACTGAATTTTTATTTAACTTTAAATTAAGATTTAAAAAGCAGCCCACACAATTATGGTCAATTGCTTTTCAACAAGGTTGTCATGGTAATTCAATGGGGGTAAAGATGTCTTTTCAACAAGTGGCGCTGGAACAACTGGATTTCTATACATAAAAGAATGAAGTTGGACCCTGACTCACAACACAAAAATTAAGTCAAAATGGATCAAAGACATAAATGTAACAGCTAAATCTCTCTCTTTGAATAGAACAAAGGTGTAAGTCTTTGTGACATTGGATTAGGCAACAGTATTTTAGATATGTCACCAAAAGTACAAGCAAACAAAAAGATAAACTGGATCTCCTCAACATTCAAAACATTTGTGCTTCAAAGGATACTATCAAGAAAGTAAAAAGATAATCCACAGAATGGGAGAAAACATTTGAAAATTATATATGAGAGTCTGGTGTCCAGATTATGTAAAGAACTTTTGTAACAACAATAAAAAGACCAACCTAGTTTAAAAATGAGCAAAGGATCTGAAATGACATTTCTCCAAAGAAGATATATTAATACAATTGGCCAATAGGCACACAAAAAGATGCTCAGCAGCAGTAGTCATGAGGGAAATAATTCAAAAGCTCCAAGAGACTCCATTTCACACCTAATAGAATGGATATAATCAAAAGCACCAACAGTAACAAGTGTCAACAGGATGTAGAGAAACTGGAATCCTCACAGACTGCTGGAAATAAAATAGTGCAGCCATCTCGGAAAAGTCCAACATCAAAAAGTTAAACAGAGAGTTACCACAGGACCTGGGCTTCCCTTGAGGCTCAGCTGGTAAAGAATCTGCCTGCAATGTGGGAGACCTGGGTTCGATTCCTGGGTTGAGAAGATCCCCTGGAGAAGGGAAAGGCTACCCACTCCAGTATTCTGGCCTAGACAATTCCATGGCCTGTATAGTCCATACGGTCACAAAGAGTAGGACACAACTGAGCGACTTTCACTGTCACTTTCACCATGCTGCTGCTGCTGCTAAGTCGCTTCAGTCATGTCCCACCCTGTGCGACCCCATAGACAGCAGCCCACCAGGCTCCCCCGTCTCTGGGATTCTCCATGCAAGAACACTGGAGTGGGTTGCCATTTCCTTCTCCAGTGCATGAAAGTGAAAGGTGAAAGTGAAGTCGCTCAGTCGTGTCCGACTCTTAGCGACTCCATGGACTGCAGCCTACCAGGCTTCTCCGTCCATGGGATTCTCCAGGCAAGAGTACTGGAGTGGGGTGCCATTGCCTTCTCCGCACTTTCACCATAGGACCCAGCAATTCCACTCCTGGAATTGGTACTGGAATTTCTCCTGGTATAGACCCAAGAGAAATGAAAACAGACACCCGCACGAAAACTTGTACACAAATGTTCACAGCAATATTATTCATATCAGCTAAAAAGTGGAAACAACACAAGTGTCTATCAACTGAAAACAAACAAAATGCCCACAGAGTGGAATATCATTCAGCCCTAAAAAGGAATGAAGTACTGACACATGCTGAATATGTTAATAGCTCAGTTGTGTCCAACTATTTACAACCCCAGGGACTGTAGCCCGCCAGGCACCTTTGTCCATGGGATTCCCAAGGTAAGAATATTGGAGTGGGTAGCTATCCCCTTCTCCAGGGGATCTTCCTGACCCAGGGATCGAACCTGGATCTCCTGCATTGCAGGCAGATTCTCTGCATTGCAGGCAGGTACCATTTGAACCACCAGGGAAGCACACTGCTATAACATGGGTGAACCTTGAGCATGAGACTTCATCCACTCTGGAATCAAATAAAAGGAGATATAGACAGCATGCAACCCAGCTGCCTCTGCTAAGGCAGAAGGGAGTACATATGGTCAACTTTCTTCAGGATCATGAAGGCCAGGTTATGGGGCAGAACCTCAGCCTGGACCACAGAGCCTTCTTGCTGGATGCCCTAGGTCTCCATTCCTGAGTTTTGAGAATAATCAAATCAAAGTGTTTCATTAACGTCACAGGAGGAGGAAGGGGCAGAAAATAATACCAAGAGAGTCTTTTTGCTCTAATGAGCAGAACCTTGTTTAGGGCCTTTCTAAACACGGGACCGTTTTAAGTGATGAAACTCAGCCACAGCTTGAATGGAAGTTCATCAGTGGTCATATGTGAATTTATCTTCACTATGGCACCATCGACTCAATAGACATGAGTTTGAGCAAGCTCTGAGAGTTGGAAGTTGGTGATGGACAAGGAAGCCTGGTGTCCTGCAGTCCATGGGGTCGCAAAGAGTAGGACATGACTGAGCAACTGAACTGATCAGCAGCTCTGAAAGGGACAGAAAAGCAGGCACTAAAACAATCCTCTGTGTACTGGACTGTCAAAGAGTCATGAGAAGAAAACGGTAACAGCACACTTACATATAGTATTACCTCAATTCTAATTAATGGAGTTTGTTAGGGAATCAAGATCTACTATTACATACCATGGAGCAAGTGTCTTTTCTCCAGATGCTTGCTCCATATTGCTCCATACAATATTGAAGAAAAGCTCAATAGCTAATCTGTGGCTTTTCAGAACCCTGAGATGCTTTGATAGAGATGAAGCGCTGATGAGAGGAAGAGAAGACACACAGAGTGTTTACCTGTCTCAGCCAATCTGGAGGTTGGTTCCTGGAGGAGCAGGGATTTTTCCCAATGAGGGGGACTCCGCTGATCCTGAGATCCTGCCTGGAATGTCTCCTCCCTGGGATATCTCCTGGGAGTTTGTGGTTGAAAGTCTGGCAGTTCCTGTTCTCCCAGCTGGGATCCAGTTTTCTCCAAAAGCACCTTCTGGCCCTCCATACAAACAGCCACCTAGGAACAAGTCCCTCGCATTAGAGAACAACTGGAGGACTGACTGAGGGCAGCTTGACCTTTCACTGCTCTGTAATGACTGTTGTTCCCTGGAAATTTCTGATAATGTCCAGGGAGGGTGGGGTCTGGGGGGGTAGGTGTCAATCTTGATAGAGACTGCTGAAACTCTCAAAGGAAGCAAAGGGAAGGATGTATAGAATGACCAAAAGGAACCTGCTCCAAATCAGCCGATACTTCCTGAGTAAATGTCCCCACAGCTTGGCCCCTTTTCAAGGTCTGGGTCAAAATCATCAGAGAGCAGGCACAAATATCAGGGTCAACCACGACACCCATCCAGCAGGTTCCTACCCTATACTGCCCTGCTTCTGCTGGAAACAGGCTCTGTAGGATTAGGAAGCAGTATGGGAAGAGGCATTAAACCACCCTTGCTGCTAAGTCGCTTCAGTCGTGTCTGACTCTGTGCGACCCCAGAGACGGCAGCCCACCAGGCTCCCCCGTTCCTGGGATTCTCCAGGCAAGAACACCGGAGTGGGTTGCCATTTCCTTCTCCAATGCATGAAAGTGAAAAGTGAAAGTGAAGTCGCTCAGTCGTGTCTGACTCTTAGGGACCCCACGGACTGCAGCCTACCAGGCTCCTCCGTCCATGGGATTTTCCAGGCAAGAGTACTGGAGTGGTGTGCCATTGCCTTCTCTGAAAAATCACCCTTATCTATAAATTATTCTGTCCAAGACACTCTTGATTAAGGAAATCTAAATAGTGATATGGCTCTAAGAGAACTGCGCTAACCCTGTTCCCTAACTGCTTCCTCCCTAGGCCCCTACTGGGGTCAAACTTGGGGGTGGGGGTTGGAAGGCATACTGGCCAATTGAGCTGGAGTTCCCTGAGTCAAAGGCAATATGCTGGGACAAGAGCTAGCAAAATGCCCCCCAGATCAAATTCCTACCAACAGTATGACTCTTGTCTACTAAGAATCTTGATTGTAGGAAAGCTTCAAGAGGGATGGGTTGGGGGAGATCTGTCAGCAAAGATTCAAGAGCTCTACTTTCTCACTGGAGTGCCTGTGGCTGTGTTTTCTGAAAACTTGTTACACCTCCCGTCCCAGCAGGGGTGAGGGGGGTAGGGTTCCAAACAGAGGCCAGAAGCAACGTTTGAAATTCTGGACTCCTCTCTCTAGGGAAGGGTCCAGAGACCAAACACGAACCAGATGAAAAAGAAATCCTGGGGACGACAAGGAAGTACCCGCCTTACCCACTGCTTTGGTCCCTTGGCTGCTCGATGAAAATCTTCCACAAGGGTCACGATCTCCTTGCTGCTCACTGGACATCGATGCCTGGCCCGAGCCTGGATCTCCGCGGGCAGGATATTCAGGAACTGCTCCAGCACCAACAGCTCCAAAATCTGCTCCTTGGTGTGCACCTCGGGCTGCAGCCACTGCCGGCACAGCTGCCGGAGGTGGGAGAGTGCCTCCTGGGGTCCAGACGCCTCTTGATAACAAAACCGTCTAAAACTCTGGCGGGAGAGCTCAGGATCGGGCCAGTCTTCTTGCAGAGCGGGTTCCCGTTTTTCTTCTAGCTTTGCTATTATATGTCTCTCCTGCTTGGAGAAAGCCTGAATATGGGACTGCGAGCTCAAAGTTATCTCCATCTTAGCCGCCATTTTTGGGCTCAGGAGCCAGCTTCTCCCTTCTTGTAAACAGGTCAAGCCTTCGGGACCATGGCCCTGAATACTAGAAAGATGCTAGAAACGAAGGTCCTCTGAGGATGTTGGAAAGGAAAGGATGCAGACAGAGGCTCCTCGTTCGCTGGCCTTGAGCCCAAACTTCTGACGACAACACAGTCCCTGGGAGTGGGAAGTTTTTGTTTTCCTGCCAGCGTCTTGAAATGTCTTGCAAAGGCGAAAAGTCATAATGTCCTAAAAGGAAACTGGGGAAAATATTGCTTGCATTTTAGCGACAAGCACAACAGGTCTCAGGGGAAATGCGCAACGGAAACAAATGAGCTGGCAGGAATTCCTGGGAAAACTTTAGATTGTCATCCAGGTAGCCTACACCACCTCTCTCGCATCCTCCTCAGGCCGACCTCCAGCATCTCGCCGGGCGTTACAGGGCGAGCCCAGGCATGCCCCGGCGCACGCCGAGGCTTGGTAGTTAGCGGAAACCTCCTGCGGGCGAGCAAAGTTCACGGAGGCGCGCCGGCTGCCCGCCCCCGAAGCACCGAGGCCCAGCTGCTCCGGCCTCTGAGGACGCCGGGCTTCGCGCCCTAGCTGGCCGGAGCTCGGCCAAGCTGCAGCACTCTGGCGCGCGGCTCGATTACGTGGCCTGTACGAGCTGGGGGTGGCGCCTGCGACGGCAGCGCGATCGACAGCCCTGCAACCCGCGCCCACCTGCACGCGACTCACCTCTCTGGGGACCCGGGAGCCACGGCTGGGGGCGGGGCAGAAGCCTCTTGTCGCGGACACTCCCACGAGCTGCTGTGGAATTCCGTCACGGGAGGGCCCGCCTCCTGCGCAGAGGGATTGGCTCCTCGGAAGCGTCCTAGCTCGCCTATTGGCTTCTGAGTCTACCGATGCTGGCCGCTGTCGCAGTGCAAGTAGGGAGTTGCAGTCCGTTTCCACGACTCGCGAGCAAGCGCAGTGGACCTATCCGAGCCCGCGCTCTGGGCGCCGACTTCCGGCCCGGAGGCTGAGCGAGTCTGGGGAGTCGCGGGTGAGTCTACCCGTGATCGCTCAGCTTCCTGGCGTCCCGGGGCTCTTCGCTGGCAGTCGTTGCAGAGGCGGTTGGGCCAGGACTGTCCCAGTCCCTGTGCTCGACCGCAGACTCCCTCCGGCCAGTGACCCTGCCCCCGCTAGTGCAGTGGCGGTCTGTGGTCTTGTTTCCTAGTCTTCAGCCGCAGGTCCTAACCCAGCACCGAGTGCACCAGGAGTACTCAGGGGGCCATCCTGGATGACGAGTGAAAAGTTAATCGGCCAGACTCCACATCCTCATTGTACTTTCCGCTGAGCGTTTTGGGTGTGGCCAGAGAGAAACACATTTTTGAGAGAGGAGTATTTTTAAATGAACTATGAATGGGATATTAGGAATCAGAGTGCAGGCTCCGCCTTCTGCATGGAACTAGAGTAGCATTCATTGAATTATTCTTCATCGTTAGAAGGTGTGGGGTGTGTGGAAAGGTGTAAGGCAAGGAGTATAGTTTCTAGTCCTGGCCTTGCTGCTGAGAGACTGTGCTCGGTGATGCTCCTTCGTTAAAAAGCACTGCTCACAGTACAGTGCTTTGGAAGAAAGGCAACCTGAATCCGTTTTTTACTAGTTGGTGATGGACAGGGAGGCCTGGCGTGCTGCGATTCATGAGGTCGCGAAGAGTCGGACATGACTGAGCGACGAAACTGAACTGAACTGAACTGAAACAGACTTGGGCCTTTGGAGGAGGAGTGGAATGGAAAGTGGCACATAATTGTAGAAAGCTTTTATCTTACATCCTCCCAATTTAGCAATTTCCAGGAAATTTGGAATTTTTCTCACCCCAGCTGTATGTAAAATCCCAGGGAATTCTGACAGGCCCAGCCTATGTGAGTTGCCCACTCCTGGTTGGAGGAAGGGTACTGTAATGAATAGCCCCACCAGAGGCAGTGGAATAGAGAGGGACTTTTTCACAAAGGGAGAAAGATGCTTCTGTCCAAAGTGGGGAAGGAATGCTGGAAAATAAATGCATTTCTTATCCACACTGTGTGTGTAGTGATGGTGGTGGTGGGAGGAGGGTGTGATATTAATGAAGAGGTTAATACTTTTCCCTCCTAAGAAAATGAGGAATTGGGAAGCTGGATCCAAGCTTCTGGGAGTAGGCAGGACAGGGACAAGCCATAGGCATGTGGGGAGCATGAGTAGGGACAGATGGATAACACTGTGAGGAACCATTTGGGGAATTTATCCACAGAAATCAGGCTAGCAAGAAAAGGATGCTTTCTGATATTTTTGGTGCTTTGGCTCCTTGGCTTGGATTGGAGAAGGAGTAAAGGAAAGGACAGAAATAAACAGTAAGAACTAGAGTGAAGGAAGAGGGGGTGATTTTATGTTGTCTTTTCTTCTATTCTTCTCAGCCTCGCTTCAAAGTTGAGCCTTTTTCAACTATGAGTCTGGGTCTGCCCATCTATGACAGGCTCAGGTCTCTGATTCTAGAAAGACACATTTCACTGGTATCCAGGAGACCTGCTTCCCAGTGATAAGAGATGGAATCTGAACTGCAGGATGGTAGTAACAGCCAGTGAACCAAGCAGGTTGAAGCAAAACATGACTGCAGTAAAGAGCCCCCAGGCACAACCATCCTCAAGCAAGGACTCCACACAGGACAGCAATCAGCCCTGCATGGCAAGCCAGAGCCCCGACTATGAAGCTTGCCATCAGCACTTTGGGCAGTGTTGCTTCCAGGAAGTGGAGGTGAGGAGCACCTGGTCCCCATGAGAAGGTAGCTGGTCCCCATAAAGGTTTTAGCAAACTCTGAGAACTCTGCTGTCAGTGGCTGAGGCCTACTGCTGCTGCTGCTGCTAAGTCGCTTCATTCGTGTCCGACTCTGTGCGACCCCGTAGACGGCAGCCCCCCAGGCTCCCCCATCCCTGGGATTCTCCAGGCAAGAACACTGGAGTGGGTTGCCATTGCCTTCTCCAAGGCATGAAAGTGAAAAGTGAAAGTGAAGTCGCTCAGTCGTGTCCGACTCTTAGCGACCCCATGGACTGCAGCCCACCAGGCTCCTCCATCCATGGGATTTTCCAGGCAAGAGTACTGGAGTGGGTTGCCATTGCCTTCTCCGGGCTGAGGCCTAAGACACACTCAAAAGAGCAAATCCTAGAGCTGCTGGTTATGGAGCAGTTTCTGCCAGAAAAGGTTCAGAGCTGGATGAGGGAGCAGTGCCCAGAGAATGGTGAGAAAGTTGTGGCTCTGGTTGAGGATGTACAGAGAGCAGCCAGGCAACAGGTAAGAAAAGGCAGTCAGAACCCTGTGGTTTTTGTCATGAAGAAGTTGGTGTGAGCAGCACAGGAATCCAGTTACTGGAGAGGTGCTTAGTTGAGAAATTCCAGAATTCATCTGCTGCCCAGAGAGTATTATTAATAGCTATATTGCATTGATCTTATGTCCTTCATCAATGGGAAAAATTTCTCAAATTTCTCATTTGCTGAAATAACTTAGACATTCATATATTCAGTGAATGCTTAGAGTCACTAATTAAAGTGGTAAAACACTCATCAGAGTTCTCCAAAACAAGGCCAGGGAAAGAACAATTCTTCACTCAGCAGGTCAGGAAAATTAGAGATGTTAGTGAATTTAAATCTGATCTCTCTTGCTAGAAGGTTCCTTGAAGGAATGTGCCATGTGTTGTACACTAAACAAAGTCACACTAGAGCCAGTCCCTGCTGTCTGGATTAAGTGGTCGGTTTGAAACAGTAATGAGTTTCACATGATGCCCACATGTGGCGGGAAAGATTCAGTCTGGGATCTGATCAGTGTAACATTCTTGTATATTTCAGAAGAAGGGGGTGGTGTGAAAGGCATAGGAAAAGGAAAAGTAACATGAAGCCTTCAGTTGTGGGTCAGGGGAGGGCTGGCCTGAGTGTGACTGTGTCTGGAGCAGGAGGCAGCCCACTGGCGCTCTGAGTCTGCATGGCTGGATTGGGATGTGCTTGTGTTTTCCAGGGAGGAGGCGGATGTGCATACCAGCTGTAGGATGAAGAGTTGGGGGATGGGGTTGTAGATAAAATTTCATAAGATTGAGGATTGAGAGGTTCTGACATAACTTGGAGGGAGGAGCAGTGTGGTGACGATGCATCAGAAATGGGGGAGATTAATATAAAATCCATGGTTGGGCGACTGTTGATAGTAACTAGGCTGGATGTAGAATGCAGGAGAGCATCTGTATGAAGTCAGAGTTTGGAGAGGAGACTAAGCAAGGCAGAATCCCTCTGTTATCACAGTCATCCTAGACCCCTTGCCACTTATGTATGGACCATCTCTCCCTACTGTCCAGCACCACCTCAGAACCAGACGCTTCATGTGAATGACAACAACACAGGAATGTAAGCGTTAAAACAGCTCTTTGAAACCCCTTAGGGAGGGAAAGGGAAGCAGGAAGTAGAAGTGAGACTCCAGCTGCCTCTCATCATCTCTCCTCTGTCACTTTAGGCAGGAATTTGTAGTGACAGATGATGGGGTCTGTCCCCAGGTCCTGGAATCGGGGAAGGATCTGAAAATGCCCATCGATGAGACAGCTGTCTTGGGGGCAACAGAGAATCACTGAGATCCCACCCCAAAAGAGTTGGACTTGACTTAGTGACTAAACAACAGACACCTGAACAGGGGGTTCATCCAGGGGAATGGACTGTGAAGGGGTCACAGAGCTCAGCCCAGAGACCGTGGGGGCAGTCAGAAGCTTAAGCAGGAGCCTCCGCCCTCCCCTGGGGTGGGAGGGACAATCATCTACTGGAAAGTGCAGGTCTGAGCTGGAGTTGGACCCTGGCCTCCAGGTTAAATGCCTTGGAGATACATCCAAAAATCAATACTTCAAATTTTAGTTGATGGTACTAGCACTTAAAATGGGGGCAGAGATCCTTTGTGTGTTAACTTAATTTTTTTATTACAGTTTAATATTACTGCCTCTGAATCAGGTATTATTAAAGCATGTTGACCTCACCTTCTGCAAAGCAGTTCTTCATGAACTTGAAAACATAACCCCCTTCTCCATCTGGCTTAATTTCTTCCTAAATACATTTCTTATACTTTTTTTCTTCCATGGCTCTTTTTTTTGAAATTTGTCTTAGTGTTTTAGGAAAATTTTAATCAAAAATTTAACTAAAATTAATTGAGGTGAAATTAATCACCTAATGTAAAATTAGTCATCTCAAGTGAACCATTCAGCTGCATTTAGTACAGTCACAAGGTTGTACTATGATCACCTCTAGTGTGTTTCAAAACAGTTTTCACTCCCTCCCCCTCCACCTCTCCCAAATAAACCCCATGCTTATTAAGGAGTTGCTCCTCATTCTCTCTCTATGGATTTGCCTGATTTGGACATTTTACAGGAAGAATCCTACAATACATGACCTTTTGTTTCTAGCCTCTCTCATTTATGTTTCCAGTCTACAAAGTATCACTCCTTGGTCTGTTTTTAGGGCTGTGTAATATGTCACTGGAGAAGGAAATGGCAACCCACTCCAGTATTCTTGCCTGGAGAATCCCAAGAACAGAGGAGCCTGGTGGGCTACTGTTCATAGGGTCACAAAGAGTCGGACACGACTGAGTGACTAGGCACAATATGCCACTGCATAGCCAGCCAAGGGTCTGTCTTTGTAAGTCTCCTTCTGTGAAGCACTTTGGCTGCATACATTTCTAGATTAGCTGAAGGCTACTGCTGCCTTTTCTGCTTAATTCAAAACTGTCATTACAGGTTATTAAGTAAGTAATTTTTTAAAGCCACCTCATCTTTATGTAACTCAGATCCTAGAGAAAAACACTGTGTCTTCATGCGGTTTAAAAAGGCAAGCTTCTGTTGATGAAATGGAAAACCTTCTGAGTTTACCTGCTTTTGTATTTTTCAAGCGAAGTGAATACACTATCAGTATCTCTGAAAACCTTGCTGTTTAGAATTTATTTTACTTTGAATCCTTGGGAACATCTGTGCTCTTTGGTGTCTGATTTCTGAGGCTCAGGGGTCTGAGTAAAGGGGACAGGACTCATCATGTTCCACGTTCGGCTCTGACAGCTTGCTGTGCCCGCAGGTGGCTCAGATCCCAGGTGGTGAAGCCTCCCCAGGGGTCACCGAACTCTGAGTGTCCTCTGAAGTTCCACTAGTAAGTTAGCAAAATGTACCATTTCCTTTGTACTATTCTTGAAGGTGGGGGTCTGAGAAATAATTCATTCTCTTGGTCTGAAAAAATAAAAGGATTGAGTTCCTGTGGTATTTTTAAGAGCATTATGATTATCTCTGGGTGGTTGGGCAAGGAAACATTCTCTCCCCCCGCTATATATATATACCATGCACATATTTCTTTAAAATGAAAAAAAAAAAAACTTTTTATTTTAAAAAAGCTATTGTGTCAGGAGGGATCTAGTAAAAGAAACTTTTTAATACAGAGACAGGCAATTGGCTATGGTAGTGGTCCTGAAACCTGACTCACTGGAGGGCATGTTAAACAGAACCCCAGGCCTCACCCCAGAGCTGCTGATTCTTTAGATCTGAGGTGGAGCCCAGGAATATGCATCTCTGGTGCGCTGCCAGGTGCTGCTGGGGCTGCAGGCTTTGGCACCCCACTTACAACCTCTGCTCTGTGACTGTTATGTGGAGACTGCCCTCTGGCAGTGGCTGTTTTCTCCCCTAGCCTGGCTTACTCCAAAGGTCTCTGGGAACCTTCCACAGAAGAGGGGTCTCAGAGACCAGGAGACAGGTGCTGGGGCCCAGGTGAGCTGTGTTTGACACCTTTTGTCTCTTTAAGTTTCCATTTCACCTTGCACTCCCACTCTCCCTAAAAATCTTTTTTTCTGGAGATGTTAGAAAAATTATGTGGTCCACTGAGTTTCTCTTGGGTTGTCCCCTTGTTCTGTCCACTGACATCATGACATGGCTCTTTACCCACCCTGATCCTTCTCTGGGAGGCCTGACCTCTCACTGCCTTGCTCTCTCCCTGATTTGATAACCATGGTCCTGCTCTGCCCCAGTGACAACTGGCCTGGATCAGAGAACACGCAGAGACCCCAGATAGTAAGGGAAGCAGGGCAAGGGAAAAGCCTAAGACTTCTTCCACAAGGGAGACTAGAGTGAAAGCCCACAAGACACCAGCAACTGGGGAAGAAAAATCAAGGGTGAAGCACAAGAGCCTGACTCAGCAGATGGGACAGAGGCAGGCAAGACAGAGATATCAAGAACAAAAGAGAACTGGAAATGGGATGATACAGAGGAAGAAGAAATTAATAAGCCTCTTCCGAGGTCCCAGTAAGTCTCTGGGTGCTCCGAGCTAAAAAGAGGCTGGGCAGGCACGCCAGTGTCAGGAAGGCAACAAGGAGCTTCTCCAGGGAGAGTAAGGAGAAACCTGCATCCCAGCAGAGGATGAACCCCTATAGGCTTCATACTGGGAGGATACCTGCACACACCTTCTGTGTGGGAAAAACTGCTCTCACTGATCTCAGAGTTGTCTCTCTCACCACCACCCAGTTCCCAAACTGGAAAAGGCTTCTAAATGTCATGAATGTGGGAAAAGCTTTAGTCAAAGTTCTTATCTTGCTTGACACCAAAGAATCCAGAGAGAAACCTCCCAAATGCAGTGAGTGTGGGAAAGGCTTCAGCGAGTGCTCCGGCCTCAATGCTCACTTGAGAACTCACACAGGAGAGAGACCCTCCCAGTGTAGGGAATGTGGGAAAAGCTTCAACCAGAGCTGCAGCCTCACTGTTCCCCAGAGGACCCACATGGGGGAGAAGCCATATTAGTGTGCGGTCTGTGGGAAAAGATTCAACAACAGCTTCCAGTTCATCACTTATGGTGAGTCCACGCTGAGGAGAGCCCCACAGTTGTGGGCAGTGTGAGGAAAGCTTCAACAACGGCTCCCCCTTGAGAGCCCACCACAACCCCACACGAGGGAAAAGCCTCACCAGTGCTCTCAGAGTGAGAAAAGCTTCACCAAGAGTCCTGCCCTGAATGGTCCAGTGGTTTTCCCCACTTTCTTCAATTTAAGTCTGAATTTGACAATAAGAAGTTCATGATCTGAGCCACAGTCAGCTCCCAGTCTTGTTTTTGCTGACTGTATAGAGCTTCTCCATCTTTGGCTGCAAAGAATATAATCAATCTGATTTTGGTGTTGACCATCTGGTGATGTCCATGTGTAGAGTCGTCTCTTGTGTTGTTGGAAGAGGGTGTTTGCTATGACCAGTGCATTCTCTTGGAAGAACTCTATATTAGCCTTTGCCCTGCTTCATTCTGTACTCTAAGGAGAAATTTGCCTGTTACTCCAGGTGTTTCTTGACTTCCTACTTTTGCATTCCAGTCCCCTATAGTGAAAAGGACATCTTTTCGGGGTGTTAGTTCTAGAAGGTCTTGTAGGTCTTCATTGAACCATTCAACTCAGCTTCTTCAGCATTACTGGTTGGGGCATAGACTTGGATTACTGTGATATTGAATGGTTTGCCTTGGAAATGAACAGAGATCTTTCTGTTGTTTTTGAGATTGCATCCAAGTACTGCACTTTGAACTGTTTTGTTGACTAAGATGGCTACTCCATTTCCTCTAAGGGATTCTTGCCCACAGTAGTAGATATAATGATCATCTGAGTCAAATTCACCCATTCCAGTCCATCGTAGTTCGCTGATTCCTAGAATGTCGATGTTCACTCTTGCCATTTCCTGTTTGACCACTTCCAATTTGCCTTGATTCATGGACCTAATATTCCAGGTTCCCATGCAATGTTGCTCTTTACAGCACTGGACCTTGCTTCGATCACCAGTACCATCCAGAATTGGGTGTTGTTTTTGCTTTGGCTCCATCCCTTCATTCTTTCTGGAGTTATTTCTCCACTGATCTCCAGTAGCATATTGGGCATCTACCAACCTGGAGAGTTCATCTTTCAGTGTCCTATCTTTTTGCCTTTCCATACTGTTCATGGGGTTCTCAAGACAAGAATACTGAAGTGGTTTTCCATTCCCTTCTCCAGTGGACCACATTCTGTCGGACCTCTCCACCATGACCTGGCCATCTTGGGTGGCCCCACATGGCATGGTTTAGTTTCACTGAGTTAGACAAGGCTGTGGTCCATGTGATCAGATTGGCTAGTTAGTTGTCTGTGATCGTGGTTTCAATCTGTCTGCCCTCTGATGCCCTCTCCCAGTGCCTACAGTCTTACTTGGGTTTCTTTTACCTTGGACGTGGGGTATCTCCTCTCGGCCGCCACCCCTGGCCTTGGATGTGGGATAGCTCCTATCAGCTGTTCCTGCGCCATTGCAGCCTTATGACTATACAGTGGAAGTGCGAAATAGATTTAAGGGACTAGATCTGATAGACAGAGTGCCTGATGAACTATGGATGGAGGTTCATGACATTGTACAGGAGACAGGAATCAAGACCATCCCCAAGAAAAAGAAATGCAAAAAAGCAAAATGGCTGTCTGAGGAGGCCTTACACTCCCACTCCTGGGTGTGTGGTGATCAGGGAAACTGGGATACAGCTGCTGGACTCCTGGAATTCTTCGAGTGCCTCCACTCTCCAAACCACCTTACCCTCTAGTCTGCTGGGCAGGAGAAGGAACCCAGAGTACTAGAGCACCCAGGCCTTGCCTGTCAGTGTTTTAGGAGTGTCTGGAGCAGACAGAACTGGAGAATATCTTCAGTTATTCATTCATTCAAAAAATATCTGATTGCCTATAAAGTACCAGGTATTACATAGAAGCCAAATAGAAGGCAGTGAGTGAAACACACTGTATTTTCCTTCCAGAACCAGCCTCACTGGGTCCCTCAGAAATAGAGTATATCAGGCAGCACCACCCAGCCCGCAAGCCTCAGGATCTGAGTCCCAGCTCTGCAGGGCCACCCTTCCAAGCTTCCAAGTTCTGATGAACCCAACCTTTCTCCTGTAATCCCATTACTCCCTGCATGGTCACAGCTTCCTATGGTTGCCCCCTCTGTTACCTTAGTGTCTACATCCCGCTGACAATCAGCCTGATCACTTCACCAGCCAGTTGAGAATAAATTTGAAGTAGGCTGTACAAAAGGCAACATCCCAGGTCTATCCATTTCCTCAGGTGTGTGACTTATACTCCTGGTTTGCTTCAGCCCTTCAGATACCAATTAAAAAGCCCAGTTTTCCCCTGTACATTTAATACTAGGGCTCTCCATATAGTGTCTATACCTCCCTTCCTCACTGAAACATTTTAACTAATTGATACAATTTTTCAGTTGACAGTATTCCTTTTATCCCAAGGACTGCTAACCACTTCCTACAGACAAGATTGAAAAATATTCTCACAACTCAGAGTACACTGAAGTCTACACACCTTACCTTTTCACACATCTGCTCTGGTTCCTCAGCCTAAAATGGCAGATGGGGTCACAGCCAAAGCCAGAGCCAACCTTTCAGGCCTCCTACCAGACTTCTCTTGTCACCTCCCTTCTGCCTCTGCTGTGAGGGACTGCCTTACCAGTCAGTTTGGGGATAGCCAGGACTTCTGGGGTCCTGGGCCAGACTGTGCCCGTGGCATTGCTGACATAACAGGCAAATTCTTGCTTTCATCATCATCAGCTCCAGCTTCCATGCATTCCTGTTGCTCATCCTCAGCTTGGCTTCTGGGTAGAGACCAAGAAAAGGACAGAGGGGGTTCACATGTGCAGGTCACAGGATGCTAGCATTTAACCTGGCTCTGTAGGACTTTGAACTTACACCACCCTGTTCTGGCATCTGGAGGAAGCTGTGCTCCTGAAACTGCTTGGGCATTCCCTGTACAGTTGGCCATTCCAGTGGCACTTCTGGAGTTTTCCATAAATTGGGGATTTACTGAGATTTGCAAATCAAGTCTGGGTTTCCTAGTAGTCCCAAGGCACACCTGCTATCATGGGTCAAGTGACTTGCATAGTGACTAAGTGAAAGAGCTAGATTTTGAACCTGAGTCAAATCAATTTCGAAACCTTGAATTTTTCACTCTCTCAACATTCTGGCTACCAATTTCTGTGAAACCTTGAAACACAGACCTTATACTACATGCTCAAACCACCAGGGCAGCCTTGTTGTGGCAGGGGCCATAGGCCCAGCCTCCTTGGGAGGAGGAAGGCACAGCTGAGGTTTCATGTCACACCCATTACGACCAACTACCTTCCAAGGATGCTGTCATCCCTGGCACTAATTAAGAGCTAGTTAATCACACAGTATAGATTAGACATGATCCAAAGAACTTTTATAGCCCAAGGTGAGAAAAAGCAGAAAGAGACCAATTAAAAAGAAACAAAAGGAGACATCAGAGATCTCACTTTTTGCAGAGGATGGTCAAGAGGTACCCCTTCCATGGAGGCATGGTATGTGTGACTGGATAGAACAGAAGAGTAAGAATCCCAGTGCCCTGCCTGACAGCGGCAGGGTCTTATCAGTCTGGCCAGCTAGGCCTCTCCAATAAAAACTTCATTTCTACTTCACTTTGCTAAGTTTGGGTGAGAAGGCACAGATTTTTTTCTCCCATTCAAGTCAGTGTTACCTAATGGAAATGTTTTGACTATTAGGTGGATCCAGTGTCCAGTCCCAGCTCAGCTCCATAGTAACTGACCTTAGGGAAAATATTCAACTTCTCTAAGCTACTGTTTGTCATGTGAGCATAACTATGCTGGCCTTGCAGCATAGTGAAAAAGATTAGAAATACTATTTGTAAAGCATCTGGCCCAGGGCTTTGGCACATACAAGATGCAGAGTAAATGGTTTGTGGTGGTAGTAACAGAAGCTCCACCTTAAAGGAACTCCTTGGTAGCATATCTCACTACTTGATATGTATTTATTGGTTTAATGTCTATCATCTATATAAGAATGTAAGGTTCTTGGAGAATGGGTGATTTGTTCATTGCTGAATCACAGCACCAGATAAATATTTTGTAAAGGAATGAAAGGGCAAAACAAGACAAGGAAGTCTGGGTCTTTATACCTGATTAACTGGGTGTCCAGTACTTAAGCATTATAAAGACTATGAAAGGAGACAGACTGGTCTCTGGCTGAAATGTCCCTGAGCTCTCTCTTTCTCCCCTTGGTGTCCATTCCATGGCTCCAGGGCGGGATTTCCGAGCTTCACCACCATTGACATTTGGGACTAGACAGGTCTTTGTTGTCTGTGTCGATGGGTGGCCTATGCATCACAGGATGTCTAGCCGCACCCTTGGCCTCCACCTACTAGCTATGAGGAGCACCTGCCAGTCCTGGCAATGATTGCAGATTCTGCCAAATATCTTTGAGTGGCAACATGGCCCACGGTTAAGAACCCCTGGTCTTGGGGCACTATCATTAGGCCAGGCTGGTACAAGGGTCTCCCACTTGCCATGTGGGAGCAGATTCTTGACTTTCTACAAATCTAATCCAATTGAATATACTGCTCTACTCAAAAGCCTTCAAGACTACTTAAGGCCGCTGAAATAAGCCCAGACCACCTAACTTGCAGGGCTCTCCCTTGCATTCAAGACCTAACCTACACCTCCAGCCTCACTGCCCACTCTCCTATACACAGCCTACAATCCAGCACAAGTGAGCTGCTCCCATGTCTTGGAACAGGCTCCCTGCTTTCCAGCCTTAGTGCCTTTGCCCCTCCCCACCCAAACTTCACAAGACATGATTTCATTCTTTCCAAAAAAACTGAACACTGTGGGCTGCTAGTCTCTATTCCACCCATAAGATATCTGATGTCTTCAGTTCAGTTCAGTTGCTCAGTCGTGTCTAACTCTTTGCAACCCCATAGACTGCAGCACACCAGGCCTCCCTGTCCATCACCAACTCCCGGAGCTTGCTCAAACTCATGTCCATCGAGTCAGTGATACCATCCAACCATCTCATCCTCTGTTGTCCCCTTCTCCTGCCTTCAATCTTTCCCAGCATCAGGGTCTTTTCAAATGAGTCAGTTCTTCACATCAAGTGGCCAAAGTATTGGAGTTTCAGCTTCAACAGCAGTCCTTCCAATGAATATTCAGGACTGATTTCCTTTAGGATGGACTGGTTGGATCTCCTTGCAGTTCAAGAGACTCTCAAGAGTCTTATTCAATACCACAGTTTAAAAGCATCAATTCTTCGGCACTCAGCTTTCTTTATAGTCCAACTCTCACATCTATACATGACTACTAGAAAAACCATAGTTTTGACTTGAAGGACCTTTGTTTCCAAAGTAATGTCTCTGCTTTTAATATGCTGTCTAGGTTGGTCATAGCTTTTATTCTAAGGAGCAAGCGTTTTTTAATTTCATGGCTGCAGTCGCCATCTGCAATGATTTTGGAGCCCAAGAAAATAAAGTCTGTCACTGTTTCTATTGTTTGACCCATCTATTTGCCATGAAGTGATGGGACCGGATACCATGATCTTTCTGAATGTTGAGTTTTAAGCCAACTTTTGTACTCTCCTCTTTCACTTTCATCAAGAGGCTCTTTAGTTCCTCACTTTCTTCCATAAGGGTGGTGTTATCTGGATATCTGAGGTTATTGATGTTTCTCCTAGCAATCTTGATTCCAGCTTGTGCTTCATCCAGCCCAGCATTTCTCATGATGTACTCTGTGTACGGTGTACTCTTTATACACATACACAGTAGCGTTTGAACTGTGGTGCTGGAGAAGACTCTTGAAGAGTCCCTTGGATGGCAAGGAGATCAAACCAGTCAATCCTAAAAGAAATCAACCCTGAATATTTATTGGAAGGGCTGACAATAAAGCTGAAGCTCCAATATTTGGCCATGGGACTTGAAGAACCAACTCATTGGAAAAGACTCTGATGCTAGGAAAGACTGAGGTCAGGAGGAGACGGGGGTGGCAGAGGATGAGATGGTTGTATTGCATCACAAAATCAACGGACAAGTTTGAGCAAACTCCACGAGATAGTGAAGGATAGGGAAGCCTAGCGTTCTGCAGTCCATGGGGCCACAAAGAGTGGGAACCGACTTAGCGACTGAACAATAACAACACAGTAACTTATCCTGACATCAATCCTATAAAGCCAATTCTGTTATCATCCTCTAGATGAGAAAATTGCAACAGTGTTTAAGTGACTGTGTAATCACAGAAGTAGGACTAGAACTCGCCTCTAACCCAATGCTTTTTCCCCTACATTTTAATTTTTCATATACCAAAAGTACTGCAAAACATTCTCACTTAAAAAAATGAATTCTCTCATCTCTTATCTCCAAAATTACACTCCCTTTCAAGAGGAAATAACTGTTTAGTGTGTGTATCTTGCTGAACCATAATCTGCAATTTTGCCTGCTTAGTATATCTTCAAGCTTTTCTGTTTCAATATATCAACCTCATTTTTTTTTAAACTCCTGTTTTTGACATTCCCCATTACAAGTTCACTCTTAAATCATTTTCCTTTTGATGAACATTCAGATACTTTCCTAATTTTCACATGTGTGTGTGATTCTGGATTGGGATATTCTGGATATATTGTGAAGAGGGAGCTGATGGGTTGGGATGACAGTGTGAGGAAAAGAATAGTGGCGGCTTCTCCCTGCCTTTATTCTGACCCCACATCATCCATCTATCAGTTATAAACAACCTGGTTGCACAGTGAGAGTAGCTCTCCATCAGCATATAAATGGAGAGAACTGGGATGTGAAACAGACTAATAAACCTCCTCAGGGTAAATATTCCATCTTTTGATTAAGTATAACTCATCTTTGTTAGATCAGTAAGGACATGGCAACCCACTCCAGTGTTCTTGCCTGGAGAATCTCAGGGACGGGGGAGCCTGGTGGGCTGCCGTCTATGGGGTCACACAGAGTCGGACACGACTGAAGTGACTTAGCAACAAGCACTAGAACATGCACTACCTGTTTTGATCCTTACATTGTTCCTGCCATCTACTATATTCATTTTTCAGGTGATGAAAAAGAGTGTCATAGAGGGTTAATAAAACATAAATCTGGGACATCTTGTGGAAGCAAGCAAGGAAATGCTCAAGGCATATGGGGACAAGTCAAAAAAACAAAAGTCAGCTTGAATGGACTCCCAGTGGTTAAACAGGGGAGAACAATATAATGATATTAACAAGTTATAAACCATAGAATAAAACAGGAAACATTGATTCTGTAAGATATACATAAATAAAAGAGTAAACTGAGTTTAATTAGTATCAGGATATGTAAGTAGTTTTAAAGTGCATGTGCGCATGCTAAGTCGCTTCAGTCATTTCCAACTCTTTGTGCCCCCATGGACAGTAGTTCACCAGGCTCCTCTGTCCATGGGATTCTCCAGGCAAGAATACTGGAGTGGGTTTTCACGCTTTCCTCCAGGGTATCTTCCCAACCCAGGGATTGAACCCACATCTCTTAGGTCTCCTGCATTGATAAGCGGGTTCTTTACCACTAGTGACACCTGGGAAGCCTCGGTTTCAAAGTACCTCCCCATAAAATACTTAATTACAAAGTAGGAAATAATGGAACAGTCTAACAGACACCATCCTCACTTAGTGATCCAAGTAACATCATTAACAATGAGAGACACTGAAATTTACACCACTTAGCTTGCTTGGGCTGCCACAACTGACTACCATAGACTGAGTGACTTGAACAACAGGAATTAATTTTCTCACAATTATGGACCCTGGAAACCCAAGGTTAAGGTTCTGGAAGAACTGTTCCTGGTGAGGGCTTGTTCCTGGCTTACAGAAGCTTGCTTTCCTTTCAAGTGTGTGGAGAAAGACCTTCCTCTCCTTCCTCTCCTTCCTCTCCTTGTAAGGTCACCAATCCCATCAGACTGGGGAGCGGGCACACCCTTATGATACCACTTAACCCTAATTACTTCCTAAAGGTCTTATGACCAAATGCAATTAATTGTATTGGGGCTTAGGGCTTCAGTGTATGAGTTTGGGGTATGGTAGATAATTCAGTCCATAGCATCACGTGATAGCATGCAATGAGAAGAAGGCAACATCACGTCTGAGGAGTTCCTGACAAAGATAACCTGAATCTAACTATAAGGAGCCATAAACTCAAACAGGGATATGTCCCACTGAATAACTTGATGATCTTTTAAAGTGTCAGGGTCCCAAAAGTGAAGAAAAGATGGAGGAACCATTTCAGACTGACAGAGACTAAGGAGACATGACAGTTACATGCAATATGTGATTTGGAACAGAATCCTTTTGCTATGAAAGACACACAGGGACCACTGATAAAAGCAGAATGGGGTCTCAGGATTAAATAGTATAATGTATTGATGCTCATTTAGTAATTTTGATGTCTACATGGAGGTCCTATAGGAGAATGTCCTTGTTTGTTATACATACATCATAAAATATTTGAGGGAAAAAGACAGAGTATCATATTGTCAACTTACTCTCAAATGATCTGGGGAGGGGAAAGCCCTTTATATCACGCTTCCAACTTTTCTGTAGGTTTATGATTATTTCAAAAAGAAAAAAAAATTGGAAGAGGCACAAGTTTTAGAGTCAAATGCATTTGGGTCTGATTCCCAGCCCTACTACTGTGTGCTGTGAGCATGTTTCCCCTTGGGCTACAATGTGCTCATCTTAAAATGGGGATGGTATAGGTTATCATGAGGATTAGAGGAGATTCATGTAAAGAGTTTAGATTGTTACCTAGCCCAGGGTAAGTACCCAGTAAAGTCAATGTGTTCAAATCATCTTTATAGTCAAATAAACGACCTTTTCACCCAATCATTAGCCTGTAATTTCACACTCACATAATACAGCGTAAGTTTACCAAGCCAAAGTCACTTTTCAGTTCCTATTTCTCATCATCTCTTTTATTCCAACATCTAACCACAGCTGTGGGATTGAGCTTGAAGGCTGTGAAGACAGGGGAAGGACTGACTATTTTCATTGGAAGTTTCAAAACTTAGTCACCGAACTCATTTTGCCAGTTTACAGTGGAGGTTAGGATCTGAACAGATTCTGAAGGGCTCTCTGAAACGGGATATTAAACTTACTTAAATCCACTGACCAGACCAGCATCTTCAAATGCTGTACATTCCTATTTTACTAACGCTGGTGAACCTTTTATACTTCTTGGTATTTCATTTTTTTTCTTTTTTTTTTTTTGAATTTCCAACTGAATAAGGCATCAAACATATTTTTTTCATCTGAAACCTAGAAATGGAACATAAAAGTCCTCAAAACAAGGAGCTTTTTCCCAATTTTTTAAAAATTAATTTTTAATTGGAGGATAATTGCTTTGCAATGTTGTGTTGGCTTCAGCTCTTCCTATTTTTGACTTTGTTTCATGCCCACCATTGAGAATGGAGGACAAACACATGTGCACTTTGATGATGGTGTATGTTGTCCCCATGATGCATTCACGTCTCAAGCTTTTTCTCCTCCCTCTAATTCTGTCTTACCATGCCCCTAACTGCAAGTTAGATTTAAACTGTCCTGTACTTTCCATAGGGAGACTCTGCAGAACTCTGAAGTGTTTGAACAGAATGCCTATTTATTTTCTTTATATTTTCCCCCAAGTAAGTTTGCAGTGGCTGAGCGGGTAAAGAATCTTCCCTGCAATGCAGGAGGCACAGGTGACACTGGTTTGATCCCTGGGTCAGGAAGATCCCCTAGAGGAGGAAATGGCAACCCACTCCACTCCAGTATTCTTGCCTGAAAAATCTCATGGACAGAGAAGCCTGGCGGGCTACAGTCCAAAGTGTTGCAAAGAGTCAGACAAAACTGAACAACTGAACATACACATACCTCCTTGGAAAGTACTGTTCTCATAAATTAATCAGTTGGCATTCTGGTTTATATATCACCTTTAGGAGCTTGATCATTGTGATTCTGCGTCCTGAGAAGCGCATCTTATCTGAGTGTGCTGATGAATAGAAATTTTGAGTCTGCAAGACTCCAGACTTTAATGAGTTGACCAAGATAATGTTGATAAGTGGTAAGTCCTGGAGACATAGCTCAGTATTACTGTGTAAGGAACTGAGAAAATAGGTCATGGCCCTGATCTGAAACTGGAAAAACAGATTCAGGCCGGGACAATATAATTAGATGTCTTTGGGAGGCATGGAAATATGGAAAGAGGGGAAATTTATCATTGTTCATTCAGCATTGTCCAATTGACCGGATGACCCCAAAGTGGCAAATGTGAAAGTGGTTCACTTAATGTATTTAGCTCCTAGTGTGAAAAAGGAAGACTCACGAGCCTTGTTAATTAACTCACAAAAGTATTTAGAGCATCTACTATGTATAAAGCATGTGTTTAAGTGCTGTGGGAGAAACAAGACTCTAGAAAATAGCCCTAAAACCAATTGATTTCCTTTTCTCTGGTAATGTTTTGTCAAGCAACTTTCTCATATCAACCCAGCTTTCCTCCCTGGGGAAAGAACACATGGACTGTGGTGGCAGGAGTGGATTTCCTTGGCAATTCTAGTGATGTGAAGAATCACAAACTGGCATTCTGATTCCAGTACCTGAGTTCTTTGCTGAGTTATGGACTGATTACTGAATTCCAGAAACTTAAGGGGTGAAGGACTAGATTATGAGACAGAGGAGATGCTTTACAGATGGACAGTCTTTCCTGGGCTCTTAAACTTGCTTAAGAGCATTCCATAACCACTGACCACACTAGCATATCCAAATGCTGGTAGCAAACCTGATGGCTGGGACTTTGGTGAAGAAATGATTTATTTTTATTTATTTATTTTTGGCCACAGAGAATGCAGGATCTTAGTTCTCTGACCAGGGATTGAACCCCTGCCCCCTACAGTAGAAGCACATAGTCTTAACCACTGGACCCAGGGAAGGCCCAGTGAGAAAACGATTTAAATGAAACTATTTAATTGAAAGAAAAATGGTCTTGGGAATTCCCTGGTGGTCCAGTGGTTAGGACTCCATGCTTCCACTCCAGAGGGCATGGGTTCCATCCCTGGTAGGGGAATTAAGTTTCTACAAGTCTCAGGGCCTAGCCAAAAAAAGAAAAATGGTCTTCCTTCAGGATTGGATGAGGCAAAAGGGAAAGTGGGATGTAGACATAAAGGAGAGGGTAAACAATGACAGAGGCATGTGGGTAGGGAGTGAGGGCAGACAGACTGAAATATTAAGAAGAGACAAAGAGATGGAAAAAGATGATGGATGGATCAGGTGCAAAGGTGAAGTTCTTGGGTTCTGGCCTGATTTTATGGAACTATATAAGATACTGCAAGTGGAGAATTAGGAAAAGTACAGAATTTAGAAATGTACAAAATTCTCTAAAATACAATACTACACATGTAATATTTATTACCCATAATGAATATGTAAAAATAACATGTGAACAGAAGTAACCATGAGCTAAGTCAACAACCTCTGAGCCTTGATGGCAGCCTCTGCTCTGTTATCTGTGGTCCACAGGAGGATATTTGGTAAATAAGTGTAAAACCTAAGAAATAACACTAGCCATGGGTCAACAGCTTAGTGCTGTGGAGAATAAGCTCGTACCGGGGTTAGTACTCCTCATGTTGCCCTGGCCAGAGAGAGAATGAGAAAAAGCATGTAGAGAGGAAAAGGTGGTAAATGATGAAGGCATTTTCCTTTCTTTTAGCTGACTTCTCTTCCCTTCCCCAGCAGCCTCCTCAGTGCCCCCTTCACCTCCTTGTTCCTCAGAGTGTAAATGAGAGGGTTCACCATGGGTGTGACCACAGAGTAGAAGAGGGAGATGAATTTGCCCTGGTCCTGCTTGCTGGTCTTGGCTGGAAGCAGATACCCATAGATAGCGGAGCCATAGAAGAGGAGCACCACCACCAAATGGGAGAGGCACGTGTTAAAGGCCTTCCTCCGTCCCTCAGCTGAGCGGATCTTCAGCACTGCCTGAGCTATGTAGCAATAGGAGATCAGGATGACGCTCAGCGGGACAGCAGTGAAGAATGTGCAGACGCTGTTGAGCATAGCTTCATTGAGACTCGTGTCAACACATGCCAGTTTGATCATAGCAGGCACCTCACACAGGAAGCTGTCCACCCTCCGGTGCCCACACAAAGGAAGCTGCAGAGTGAATGTGGACTGGACCACAGAGTTGCCCAAGCCACCCAACCAGGCAATGGCAGCCAGCAGCCAGCAGAGCCGAGGATTCATAATGGTGGTGTAGTGCAGGGGTCGGCACACCGCAACGAAGCGGTCAAATGCCATCACTACCAACAGGATGCACTCGGTGGCCCCTAGCCAGAGGAAAACATAGAGCTGGGTCACACAGCCACCATAGCTGATGGTCTTGTCTGCTCCCCACAAGTTGGTCAGCATTTGGGGGACTGAGCTAGTAGTAAAGGCAAGGTCCAGGGAGGAGAGGTTGCTGAGGAAGAAGTACATGGGTGTGTGGAGCCGGGCATCCAGGTTGAAAAGCAGGATGATGGCTGAGTTCCCAAACAAGGTCAGCAAGTAGGAGAAGAGGATGCCTACAAAAAAGATCGTCTCCAGCTGGGGATGGTCAGACACACCCATCAGAATGAAGCCTTCCAAGGAGCTGCTGTTGGCCCTTTCCATCTTTGGTTGCCTTCAGTCACTTGGGGAATCTGTCCAGGGAAAACCAGGAGTAAAGCAAGTGAAGAGGAAGCTGCTGGATTAGGTGAATCTGCATCGGTGTGGTTCTGATGTCATTGAGCTTCTTAGTTAAGTACCAGTTTAAACTTTATGATTGCAAGTGTTCATGCAATCCTCAAATACTGCCAGTCCTACAATGAATGGAAACTTCATTCCATGTGAATATCAAACGTGAGTTATTACAGGAATGAAGAAAGTGCCTTATAGAGAACAAAAAGATTGGATCTTCAGTTCAACACAGTGATGACAACAGGATAGAAGGAGTTGACCATTGGAGCTAAATGTGGAAATTCTAAAAATACAGATTTATCCAGCCAAAGTTTTGGTGTACTCAGGGAAAGGTTGTGCAGACTTGCTGTATTTGGAAAAGCTCCCCAGAAGGTTCTAATAACTTTTTTCCTGTCTTTTCTATATCCCTAACCAGCCCCCAAGTGAAAACTCCTGGTCTAGAAAGATGCTGTTTGAGGGAGAAGGTGATAAGTTTATAAAATCATGCAAAGAATGGGCAGCATGGGCAGACTGACTCACCAAATACGGAAGATGCCAATATGTGAGCTTAGAAGAGGTAAATGGAGGACAAAACTTCACTCGAGCCCAAGCGTGTGCAGGTGGAACAGGCTAAAGATAGCAACAACGTTTGCTCCAAAGGCAGTTAAATCAGTTATCCAGTGTCCATAGTTAGTAAAGGATAATAGAAGATTTCAGAGGCCATCTCTGAAACTTTGAGGTATATGACCACCGTACCCACCTTAAACGATGGAGTAATTCTTAATATCTCATAAACAAAAATTACCTATTGTTAATAATGGACCAGTTGCCATCTCCTTTCATTGGGCAAGACCTAGGCTTTTCTGAAAATCATGAACCAAAGCCCTTCCCCCTTCTTTGACTAATAAACAAAAGGATCTGAGAAGAAAACAAAAACAGTATCGGGTGAGCTGTCCTCATCCGGACACTGAAGACTGGCAGTAAATGCTCTGCCTCCTCCTCTGGACCATAACCTGTCCACAGGAACCTTGGCTGCCACACCCGAAGAGTAGCTTCATGGGAGGTGTTCCTCAAGGGATATGTGCGAGTGTGCCATCTGGTCCTGGTGCTCCAGACAGGGATCACTTGGCCACATCTCTTGGCCAAAACCCGACGAACTGTCCTTTCCATCAGTAAGCAGCAGAAACACTGGAGATTCTGATGCTAGATCCCACCCAGAAGTGAGGTAGGAAATCTCTTCTAATTGTCTGTTTCTTTAGATCAGAAATGTAGTCCTTCTACTGGGTCAGGGATGATATAGATTTCAGAACACTTTTCAACCCTCCTTCCTTTCTCTACCTAATACCTTAAGAAGAAGTGACTGCCTATTCTATTCATTTGGGTCTTAAGGGAGCTGAGTTACTAATCTGATAGCTCATATTTCTGTTCTTCCTAACACCCATCTCCCTACTTCCTCCTAGAAGTTCCTGTCCCCTTGTGTCCCTTGAGGAGAAAGACACACAGACAGACATGGCCTGTCTTCTTCCATAAGTTATCTGGTCTCCAGGTGGCTGATGCTGTGTGGCTTCTCAGTGATCCCCAAATTCCTTTTGGTCCCCACTCTGTGCATAACAAGGAATAAACCAGTCAGCACGGGGAAAGGACAGGGCATACCTGGAGTGGGAGGTTGCTGACCCCTGCCACTCAGCAAATTCAGGAGGGAACACCATATCTGCTGGATTCTTGGCCTGATCTGCACAAACTCCCCAAGCAAACATGACTGTAATAACTTCAAGTTTGAATTCAGCAACTTGACGCTCTTCAGGATGTTTTCCTCCCTTAAAGGGTCTCTCAACTTGTAATTGAGAGTTCTTGTTCTCAATTACAATAGTTCTCTTGTAAGCTGGAATGTTAAGCTGATCTGGCACTATTCGCGTTTTAAGAGGAGCTCAGAGAGGACAACACTGAACTCAGAGCATGTGCCATTTATGGTGTAATTTAGGAGCACCTACATGGAGTTTGTTTGGGTACAGAAGGATTTTTAGGAATCGCTCATGTGTGCATAAATGGTTCCCATCTTGGCCTGTCTGTAATTTGTTTCGAACTTTCAAGATACTGAGAAAAGCAACCAAGACTTGCTTCTTAGTTAATCCGGGATGCTGTAGTTGCCCACCTTCGCCCAGGCTTCTGCCCGTTCTTCCCCTAAATCTCACCACAATTCTCAGTTGGCCACTTGCAAATTAGCCTCAACAGATATGGAATTTGGAGTTGGCTTTCTCCTATTACGGAAATTGCTCCTGAGCTGTTGGCACTCCCCATATGTGGGTACAAGTTCTCAGAATTCAAGCCTTCCTTTAACATCAGCTTCAGCAATAAACAGAGAGGGAATCATAAAAAATAAAAACAAATAAGGAAACCTAATCCTGAATTCCTTTCCCTTGCAGAGAAGTTTTTATATATGATTTATTTTTAAATATTTAATTTATTTAGAGACACTTGACAGTGATACTCCTGAGAGCTCAGTTTGTGCCTATCTTGCATCTAAGTTCTAAGTTCATCTTTTCATGGTGACCTGGTCAAGACTGGAGATAAGGTTTTCAATGTAGGATAACATTGTGGTAGTATGGCACACAAGGGCCACACAGCAGAATAAACTTTGCCTAGAAGGATGAAGATTGTATGTATGGATGTGAGAGTTGGACTGTGAAGAAAGCTGAGCGCCGAAGAATTGATGCTTTTGAACTGTGGTGCTGGAGAAGACTCTTGAGAGTCCCTTGGACTGCAAGGAGATCCAACCAGTCCATTCTAAAGGAGATCAGTCCTGGATAATCATTGGAAGGACTGATGCTGAAGCTGAAACTCCAATACTTTGGCCACCTCATGCAAAGAATTGACTCATTGGAAAAGACTTTGATGCTGGGAGGGATTGGGGGCAGGAGGAGAAGGGGACAACAGAGGATGAGATGGCTGGATGGCATCACCGACTCAATGGACATGAGTTTGAGTGAACTCTGGGAGTTGGTGATGGACAGGGAGGCCCGGTGCGCTGAGATTCATGGGGTTGCAAAGAGTCGGACACGACTGAGCAACTGAACTGAACTGAACTGAGAAGAATGAAGTCTAAGGTGGATTTGAAGTGTTTGATGGAGTGAACAAGAATTTCACCCCCAAATCTCAGAATTCAAGAATTAGAAAAGAGGAGTTTTAATTTTAAAGGAAGTAAGTATAGGATCAATAAAAGAAAAAATGGCATAGTTCATAGTAAAACTATGGAAACTATTACTCTTTAGAGGCATCACGGTATATATTAAAATTTAAGGAACATAAAGGGAGATGAAGGGAATCAATGATGTCTAGAGGGGACTCTACATCTGATGTTTGCATCAGGGAATACAACCAAGCTCCCTTAAATTGATTTCTGATGCTACTGTTGGAAAAAGAATGCTGGATGCAGGATGGCTCAGAGGGCAATTCTAATGAGCGTAGGATCTTACAAAATTAAAAGAGGGTTAAATGGCAGTACATCAAATATGTATGAAAACTCCCCACCACAAACTCAGACTGGAAAAAGCTGGATAAGCGTGGTGCTCCAGGAATAGCTCTCCGTGGTACAATCCTCTGCAAACGGAGGGCAGTTTGCAGCAGGTTTTCAAAAGGAAAATCGGACAGAGGAGTGCTTGATGTGAGGGTCAGGAAGTAAGCTTTCTGCCCTGTCTTGCATAGGCAGTTCCTTATTGGAAGGTCTTACCTGACTTGCCTGACATTTTAGAAAGGACATGGAGCATGTGCAGATTTTTAGGGAAGAAAAAGCAAGAGAAAATAGGTATTATGGAAAATGTCCAAGACTTTAACTTGTTTAAGAAGAAGTGATTAAAGAGAGGTGTTTTTTTTTTCTTCCAGTTAATGTCTTTGCTATACGGTGGGATTTCAAAGACAGCTGCTCGTACAGCAGGTGCTCTCCCTATCTATGAAAAGCAAAAACAGGCTTAAATTAAAAGCAAGAGGAACTGTGCTTTGACATTCTGAAATTTTGGCATGAAAAAAATATTGGCAAATTCTTTGGCAAGAGAAAAAGGAATTAAAGATTTTGCTTAGAAATTTGTCTAAGTTTAGAGATTTGTCTGACCAGGGGCACTGGGCCATCCCAAAGTCTGCCATGACCCTTTTCTGCTGGAGGATTCTGTTCCTAGGACACATATGTGCACACAAAAGCGTCTTTATTTGGGGGTGGTGTGATCAGGATAAGAATTTTCCAGTTTCTCTCCTAGACATCCTAGAAATGAATTTTATTCCATAAAAATTCTTAATTTGTAGTTTTATAATTCCCCTGTGAAGTTTAAATATCTTCCTTTCCTATCTCTTTTCTTAGCTGGTATGTCTGTGTGCCAGTCATGTCTAACTCTTTTGTGACCCCATGGGCTGTAGCCTGCCAGGCTCCTCTGTCTGTGGAATTTTCCAGGCAAGAACACTGAAGAGGGTCACCATTTCCTACTCAAGGGGATCTTCCTGACCCAGGGATGGACCCTGCGTTTCAGGTATTGAACCCACAACATCTCCAGCATTGGCAGGCAGGTTCTTCACCCCTGTGCCACCAAGGAAGCGCTCTCAGCTGATAGAGGAGGTCACAAATGCACTTGGGGACCCACACCATGTCCTCCAAACTTTCTCCAGGAAGTAAGAACACAAAGTCAGCGCTTGTAAAGGTCATTTCATCTGCTCCCTCTCCTCTCTTCAATTCCCCTGATTGCTCTTTCCTTATCCATCTTCTTCTCCTCTTATACCCTGGATTCTCATTAGTAGAAATCTATGAATCTTCTACGGAAACATACCTTTGGCTTCAAGAGCCCATGTGACTCTGTCACACTGTCACTGGTGCTTGCTGGATCGAGCAGGGGGGAGAGTGTGAAATTAGGAAGGAAGCTGTGCTGCGTGGCTACTCTCCAGCCTCAAGAAGAGGGCTTTTAACCATGGGGTTGGCCCTGGCCCTCTGAGGAGTGCTGGCTCTGACACCTGGAAGCCCAGCTCACTCCTACTCATTCTGCAGAGCCCAAGGAGGGACCTCTGTCCCCCACAGGCAATTAGCACAAAGCACTTGCATGGCCAGGATGCAGGAACAAGGCAGTCCCTGAAGAACCGACTGGTTCTTTCACCTGAACTCCATCCCCAAACACAGATTACTAATTGAAATAGCAGTGAGAATAACTGCATTCCTTAAATTATTACTAGTTACATAATTTTATCCTTTTCCAGGTACTTTCACAAGATCCAGCTTAGTTCTTACAATGCTTTCTATAGCAGGTGGTCTTATCCTCACTTGGTAGACAAGTAAACCAAGCATAAAATGGGAATAAAATGACTCTTTAGTGTTAAACAGTGTTTTCTCATTAGGCATAAACATACCACTCTATGCAGAAGCTAGTATTTTTTAAGTATGATTGATTTACAATATTATGTTAGTTTCAGGGGTACAACATGTTGTTGTTCCATCGCTATGTCATGTCCAACTCTTTGTGACCCCATGGACCATAGCAAGCCAGGCTCCTCTGTCCTCCACTGCCTCCCAGGGTTTGCTCACATTCATGTCCATTGAGTCAGTAAAGCTATCTAACCATCTCATCTCATCCTCTGCCACCCACTTCTCCTCCTGCTCTCAATCATTCCCAGCATCAGAGTCCTTTCCAATGAGTTGGCCCTTGGCATCAGGTGGACAAAGTACTGGAGCTGCAGCTTCAGCAACAATCCTCCCAATGAACACTCGGAGTTAATTTCCTTTAGGATTGACTGGTTTGATCTCCTTGCAGTCCAAGGGATTCTCATAGCATAGTGACTAGATATTTTTTATAGACTATGCTCCATTTAAAGTTATTACAAAGTAATGGCTGTATTTCCCTGTGCTGTACAATATATGCTTATTGTTTATTTTACATATAGCCATTTGTAAAATGGGGCCAACCCCATGGTTAAAAGCCCTCTTCTTGAGGCTGGAGAGTAGCCACGCAGCACAGCTTCCTTCCTAATTTCACACTGTCCCCCCTGCTCGATCCAGCAAGCACCAGTGACAGTGTGACAGAGTCACATGGGCTCTTGAAGCCAAAGGTATGTTTCCGTAGAAGATTCATAGATTTCTACTAATGAGAATCCAGGGTATAAGAGGAGAAGAAGATGGATAAGGAAAGAGCAATCAGGGGAATTGAAGAGAGGAGAGGGAGCAGATGAAATGACCTTTACAAGCACTGACTTTGTGTTCTTACTTCCTGGAGAAAGTTTGGAGGACATGGTGTGGGTCCCCAAGTGCATTTGTGACCTCCTCTATCAGCTGAGAGCGCTTCCTTGGTGGCACAGGGGTAAAGAACCTGCCTGCCAATGCTGGAGATGTTGTGGGTTCAATACCTGAGACGCAGGTTCCATCCCTGGGTCACCTTAATTCGTTACCTCTATCTTACAGTTCCCCTTTCCTTCTCCCACTGGTAACCGCTAGTTTCTTCTCTATGTCTATGAGTCTATTTCTGTTTTGATATATTCATTCATTTTATTTTTTAGATCCAACATCTAAGTGATAACATAGAGTATTTGTCTCTCTCTGTCTGACATTTCACTAGACATAATGCTCTTTAGATCATCCACGTTGTTGCAAATGGAAGAATTTCATTATATTTTATGACTAAGTTACATAGGCATTATAAAAATATACCATACCTTCACCCATTCATCTGTTGATGGACAGTTAGGTTGTTTATATATCTTAGCTATTATAAAGAATGCTACTGTGAACATTGAAGTGCATACATCTTTTCAAATTAATGTTTTCATTTTGTTTTGATATATACCTGGGAGCAGAATTGCTGATCATATGATAGTTCTGTTTTTAGTTTTTTGAGGAACTTCCATACTGTTTTCCATAATTGCTGCACCAATTTACATTTCTAACAACAGTGTACTAGGGGTCCCTTTTCTCCACACCCTCATCAACATTTGTTATTTGTAGACTTTTTTATATTAATAATAGCCATTCTGACAGGTATGAGGTGATTACCTTGTGCTTTGGATTTGCATTTCTTTATGAAATGGCAACCCACTCCAGTGTTCTTGCCTGGAGAATCCCAGGGATGGGGAAGCCTGGTGGGCTGCCGTCTATGGGGTCGCACAGAGTAGGACACGACTGAAGCGACTTAGCAATGATTAGAGGCAATGCCAAAGAATGCTCAAACTACCGCACAATTGCACTCATCTCACACGCTAGTAAAGTAATGCTTAAAATTCTCCAAGCCAGGCTTCAGCAATATGTGAACCGTGAACTTCCTGATGTTCAAGTTGGTTTTAGAAAAGGCAGAGGAACCAGAGATCAAATTGCCAACATCTGCTGGATCGTGGAAAAAGCAAGAGAGTTCCAGAAAAACATCTACTTCTGCTTTACTGACTATGCCAAAGCCTTTGACTGTGTGGATCACAATAAACTGTGGAAAATTCTGAAAGAGATGGGAATACCAGACCACCTGATCTGCCTCTTGAGAAACCTATATGCAGGTCAGGAAGCAACAGTTAGAACTGGACATGGAACAACAGACTGGTTCCAAATAGGAAAAGGAGTACATCAAGGCTGTATATTGTCACCCTGTTTATTTAACTTATATGCAGAGTACATCATGAGAAACGCTGGACTGGAAGAAACACAAGCTGGAATCAAGATTGCCAGGAGAAATATCAATAACCTCAGATATGCAGATGACACCACCCTTATAGCAGAAAGTGAAGAGGAACTCAAAAGCCTCTTGATGAAAGTGAAAGTGGAGAGTGAAAAAGTTGGCTTAAAGCTCAACATTCAGAAAACGAAGATCATGGCATCTGGTCCCATCACTTCATGGGAAATAGATGGGGAAACAGTGGAAACCGTGTCAGACTTTATTTTTGGGGGCTCCAAAATCGCTGCAGATAGTGACTGCAGCCATGAAATTAAAAGACGCTTACTCCTTGGAAGGAAAGTTATGACCAACCTAGATAGCATATTCAAAAGCAGAGACATTACTTTGCCAACAAAGGTCCGTCTGGTCAAGGCTATGGTTTTTCCTGTGGTCATGTATGGATGTGAGAGTTGGACTGTGAAGAAGGCTGAGCGCCGAAGAATTGATGCTTTTGAACTGTGGTGTTGGAGAAGACTCTTGAGAGTCCCTTGAACTGCAAGGAGATCCAATCAGTCCATTCTGAAGGAGATCAGCCCTGGGATTTCTTTGGAAGTAATGATGCTGAAGCTGAAACTCTAGTACTTTGGCCACCTCATGCGAAGAGTTGACTCATTGGAAAAGACTCTGATGCTGGGAGGGATTGGGGGCAGGAGGAGAAGGGGACGACTGAGGATGAGATGGCTGGATGGCATCACTGACTCGATGGACATGGGTTTGAGTGAACTCCGGGAGTTGGTGATGGACAGGAAGACCTGGTGTGCTGCGATTCATGGGGTCGCAAAGTGTCGGACATGAGTGAGCGACTAAACTGAACTGAATTAGTGGTGTTGCGCATTTTTTCATGTTTGTTGGCTATGTGTATATCTACTTTTAAAAATGTCTGTTTGGGGCTTCCCTGATGTTCCAGTGGTTCAAAATCCACCTGCCAATAAAGGGGACATGGGTTTGATCCCTGGTCCAAGAAGATCCCACATGCTGCGAGGCAACTAAGCCCATGTGCCAAAACTACTGAAGCCTGTGCTTAGAGCCTGTATTCTGCAACAGAAGCCCATGCATCAACTAGAGAAAGACCACGTGCAACAGCAAAAACCCAGTGCAGCCAGAAATAACAAATCATTTTTAAAAATTAAAACGAATATGTCAGTGATAAAAATAGTCATCCCTGAAAAAAAAATGTCTATTCGTGGCTTCTGCCCATTTTTAAATTGGGTTATTTGTTTTTTAAATTGAGTTGTTTGAGCTGTTTATATATGATGTATATAAATCCCTTACCAGTCATGTAATTTGCAATTATTTTCCCCAATAGATTGTCTTTTCATTTTGTCAATGGTTTCCTTTGCTGCACAAAAACTTCTAAGTTTAATTAGGTCCCATTTATTTATTTTTGCTTTTTTTTTAACCTTTGTTTTAGGAGACAAATCCAAAAAAAAATATTGCTATGATTTATATAAAGGAGTATTCTGCTACACTCTTCTAGGAATTTTATGGCTTGAGGTTTTAAGTCCTTAATCTTTTTAGTTCATTTTTGTATATAGTGAGAAAATGTTCTAATTTCATTTTTTATACATGTAGCTGCCCAGTTTTCCCAGCACCACTTATTAAAGAAACAGTCTTTTCTCAATTGTATAGTCTTCCCTCCTTTGTCATATATTAATTGATCATAAGTGCATGGATTTCTTTCTGAGCTATTTTGTTCCATTGATCCATATGTCTATTTTTGTGCCAGAACTATGCTGTTTTCATTACTGTAGCTTTTTAGTATAGTCTGAACTCAAGGAGTGTGATACCTCCAGCTTTGTTCTTTTATCTCAAGATTGCTTTAGTAATTCAGGGTCTTTGTGGTTCCATATAAATCTCAGGATTATTTGTTCCAGTTCTATGAAAAATATCATGGGTATTTTGATAGGGATTGCATTAAATCTGTAGATTGCTTTTGGGTAGTACAGACATTTTAACAATATGATTTCTTCCAATCCATGAACACAAGATATCTTTCCATTTCTTTATAGCATCTTCATTTTCCTTTTATATATATTGCCATTTCCTTCTACATTTTATAGTTCTGAGACTATACATCTTTCACCTCCTTGGTTAAGTTTATTACTAGATCTTTTATTCTTTTTGATGAGGAAGTTAGTATTTTTAACTCATCATCAGGAAGTTGTTGGCTTTGAGTGTTTATTTGTGGGGGAATAGAGTAAAAGGGATTGCCACTATCTCTGGACTTAAGAGGATCATAAGTCTCAGCCTTAGACATTCACCTCATTCTATATGAAGAGGCATAATCTACAAATGATGCTAAATAAACACTTAAAGGCTAACTGGCAACCTGATTCGGCCATTAAATGTCATTGAAGATAAATTACCCCCAAAACTGCTGACTTAGAAACCATGTCACTCAACTGAGGGTAGACAGTGTCCCAGGTGCTGCTGGGGTATGGAGGCAAGCAGGATGGCATGGTCCCTGCCCAGGGTGGCTCCCTGCCCTGTGGGCCTATCTGCAACATGACTGCGGTAATCACAAGCACTGCAGGTTTGCTGTGTGCCAGATGCTCTGCTCAGGAGTCTACACTACCATGATGACCACACTCCTTCCTGTTTTACAAGAGAGGAACTAAGGCTCAGAAGTAGTAGATAATTGTCCAGGGCACGTGGACTAGTTGGTACATGGCAGAGCCCCTTTATCTTTCTAAACTTTATCTCTATTTTGACTACAGAGTCCACACTCATGAAAAACTGGAGAAGGCAATGGCAACCCACTCCAGTACTCTTGCCTGGAAAATCCCATGGACAAAAGAACCTGGTAGGCTGCAGTCCATGGGATGGCTAAGAGTCGGACACGACTGAGCAACTTCACTTCCACTTTTCACTTTCATGGATTGGAGAAGGAAATGGCAACCCACTCCAGTGTTCTTGCCTGGAGAATCCCAGGGACGGGGGAGCCTGGTGGGCTGCCATCTATGGGGTCACACAGAGTCGGACACGACTGAAGCGATTTAGCAGCAGCAGCATGAATAACTAGAGAATCTCAATGTCCATCAGTGGGGAATTCAGTAAATGATCTACCTCTGTGGAATACTGTATAAAATGTGATTACAGGTCTCTGTAAGACCACTCTTTTGCTAATTCTTATTTTATTTACTTTTCCATTTTATTGCCAATCGCACTCTCATTCCCCTTCACTCTCTCATAGGCACTTCCTCTGTCTCATGTGTTTGACAAGTAAGTGTGTGGGTATGCATTGTTATCCATCTAAAACATGTAATGTTGTTTTCTGTATGTGATGTTTTAAATTTGCTTGATGTTATTATGGTATACCTCCCATTCTGCTTCTTATCTTTCAACTCCTTTTCCCCATAATGTTATTACTTATGTTTCAAAAGATATATCCATGTTGTTATGTGGACATTTAGTTTAGTGAGTTTTCCAAAAAAATATGTATTTATTTTTATTTATTTGTTTGCCTGTGCCAGGTCTTTGTTGCAGCATGTGGATCTAGTTCCCCTGACCAGGGATTAATCCTGGGCCTCCTGCATTGGGAGCATGGAGTCTCCAGCCACTGGACCACCCGCGAAGTCCTTAGTTTAGTGTTTGTAATGCTTAATATGCCTTTATTCATCCATTCTATTAGGGATCAACATATAGATTACCTCAATTTCCTGCAACCACAGACAATGCTACAGTGAATGTTCATACACAGGTCCCTTTGTGGACATGAGCCTCTATCACAGAGGCTCCATATAGCCACAAAAACTGCCGAACTCTTCCAAAGGATGTAACAGCATACAACTCCCAAAGCTATAAATTAAGGGTCCTGATTCCCACAACCCCATCCTAGCTAACACCTACTACCACCAAATCTTCTAATTTATGCTAATTTTATGGGTATAAAATGCTACCTCAGATTAGTTCGCATTTCTCTGATTACTAGTGAGATTGACCATTTTTTTAATAAACATTTTGGCAGTTTTTATTTCTCCTTCTATAAACTGCCTTTTCACATCCTCTACCCACTTTAATTTTAGTTCTTATATGTTTTTCTGGTTTATTTGCAGTAGATCTTAGAATGGTCTAGATAAACTTTGCCAGGTAGATATATTGTAAATACTTCCCCCTAGGTTAGTCTATGCTGACCTCTGAAGATACATCCTTAATTTTGATATAATCTGATTAATACATCGTATGACATCACATCACATCAGATAGCCCCAACAATATAGGTGCTTTTTGTATTTAGTTCAATTCAGTCGCTCAGTCATGTCTGATTCTTTGCGACCCCATGGACTGCAGCATGCCAGGCTTCCCTGGCCATCACCAACTCCTGGAGCCTACCAAAACTCATGTCCATTGAGTTGGTAATGCCATTCAACCATCTCATCCTCTGTCGTCCCCTTCTCCTCCAGCCCTCAATCTTTCCCAGCAGCAGGGTCTTTTCAAATGAGTCAGTTCTTTGCATCAGGTGGTCAAAGTATTGGCATTTCAGCTTCAACATTGGTCCTTCCAATGAATATTCAGGACTGATTTCCTTAGGATTGACCAGTTGGATCTCCTTGCAGTCCAGGGGACTCTCAAGAGTCTTCTCCAACACCACAGTTCAAAACCATCAATTCTTTGGCACTCAGCTTTCTTTATAGTCCAACTCTCACATCTATGCATGACTACGGGAAAAACCATAGCTTTGGCTAGATGGACCTTTGTTGGTAAAATAATGCCTCTGCTTTTTAATATGCTTTCTAGGTTGGTCGTAGCTTTTCTTCTAAGGAGCAAGCATCTTTTAATTTTATGACTGCAGTCACCATCTGCATGATTTTGGAGCCCCCCAAAATAAAGTTTCTCACTGTTTCCATTGTTTTCCCATCTATTTGCCATGAAGTGATGGGACCAGATGCCATGATCTTAGTTTTCTGATAGTTGAATTTTAAGCCAGCTTTTTCACTGTCCTCTTTCACTTTTATCAAGAGGCTCTTTCGTTCCTCTTCACTTTCTGCCATAAGAGTGATGTCCTCTGCAGATCAGAGATTATTGATATTTCTCCCAGAAATCTTGATTCCAGATTGTACTTCATCCAGTCCAGCATTTCTCATGATGTACTCTGCATATAAGTTAAATAAGCAGGGTGACAATATACAGCCTTGATGTACTCCTTTCCCAATTTGGAACCAGTCTGTTGTTCCATGTCCGGTACTAACTGTTGCTTCCTGACCTGTGTACAGATTTCTCAGGAGGCAGGTAAGGTGGTCTGGGATTCCCATCTCTTGAAGAATTTTCCAGTTTGTTGTGATCCACACAGTCAAAGGCTTTGGCATAGCCAATAAAGCAGAAGTAGATGTTTTTCTGGAACTCTCTTGCTTTTTTGATGATCCAAGAGCTGTTGGCAATTTGGTCTCTGGTTCCTCTGCCTTTTCTAAAACCAGCTTGAACATCTGGAAGTTCACGGTTCACGTACTGTTGAAACCTGGCTTGGAGAATGTTGAGAATTACTTTGCTAGTATGTGAAATGAATGCAATTGTATGGTAGTTTGAACATTCTTTGGCATTGCCTTTCTTTTGGATTGGAATGAAAACTGACCTTTTCCAGTCCTGTGGCCACTGCTGAGTTTTCCACATTTGCTGGCATATTGAGTGCAGCACTTTCACAGCATCATCTTTTGGAATTTGAAATAGCTCAACTGGAATTCCATCACCTCCACTAGTTTTGTTTTTAGTGATGCATCCTAAGGCCCACTTGACTTTACATTCCAGGATGTCTGGCTCTAGGTGAGTGATCACACCATCGTGGTTATCTGGGTCATGAAGATCTTTTCTGTATAGTTCTTCTGTGTATTCTTGCCACTTCTTCTTAATATATTCTGCTTCTGTTAGGTCCATACCATTTTTGTCCTTTATTGTGCTCATCTTTGAATGAAATGTTCCCTTGGTATCTCCAATTTTCTCAAAGAGATCTCTAGTCTTTCCCATTCTATTGTTTTCCTCTTTCTTTGCATTGATCACTGAAGAAGGGTTTCTTATCTCTCCTTGTGATTCTTTGGGAACTTTGCATTCAAATGGGTATATCTTTCCTTTTCTCCTTTGTCTTTAGCTTCTCTTCTTTTCTCAGCTATTTGTAAAGCCTCCTCAGACAGCCATTTTGCTTTTTTGCATTTCTTTTTTTTGGGGATAGTCTTTGTCACTGCCTCTTGTACAATGCCACAAATCTCAGTCCATAGTTCTTCAGGCATTCTGTCTATCAGATCTAATCCCTTGAATCTATTTCTCACTTCCACTGTATAATTGTAAGGGATTTGATTTAGGTCATACCTGAATGGTCTAGTGGTTTTCCCCACTTTCTTCAATTTAAGTCTGAATTTGGCGATAAGGAGTTCATGGTCTGAGCCACAGTCAGCTCCCGGTCTTGTTTTTGCTGACTGTATAGAGCTTCTCCATCTTTGGCTGCAAAGAATATAATCAATATGATTTCAGTATTGACCATTTGGTGATGTCCATGTGTAGAGTCTTCTCTTGTGTTGTTGGAAGAGGGTGTTTGCTATGATCAGTGTGTTCTCATGGCAAAACTCTGTTAAACTTTGACCTGCTTCATTTTGTACTCCAAGGCCAAATTTGCCTGTTACTCCAGGTAACTGTTGACTTCCTACTTTTGCATTCCATTCTCCTATAATGAAAAGGATATCTTTTTTTGGGTGTTAGTTCTAGAAGGTCTTGTAGGTCTTCATAGAACCGTTCAACTTTAGCTTCTTCAGCATTACTGGTCAGGGCATAGACTTGGATTACTGTGATACTGAATGGTTTGCCTTGGAAACGAACAGAGATCATTCTGTCATTTTTGAGATTGCATCCAAGTACTGTATTTCAGACTCTTCCATTGACTATGATGGCTACTCCATTTCTTCTAAGGGATTCTTGCCCACAGTAGTAGATATAATGGTCATCTGAGTTAAATTCACCCATTCCAGTCCATTTTAGTTCACTGATTCCTAAAATGTCAATGTTCACTCTTGCCATCTCCTGTTCGACCACCTCCAATTTTCCTTGAATCATGGACCTAACATTCCAGGTTCCTATGCAATATTGCTCTTTATACCATTGGACTTTACTTCCATCACCCATCACACCCAGAACTGGGTGTTCTTTTTGCCTTGGCTCCATCTCTTCATCTTTCTGGAGTTATTTCTCCAGTCTTCTCCAGTAGCATATTGGGCATCTACCGACCTGGGGAGTTCATCTTTCAGTGTCATACCTTTTTGCCTTTTCATACTGTTCATGGAGTTCTCAAGGGAAGAATACTGAAGTGGTTTGCCATTCCCTTCTCCAGTGGACCACGTTTTGTCAGAACTCTCTGCTTTTTATATTACTAAGAAAGAAATAGAAAGGAGGCATAGACTAGCCAAACAGAAGTCCCTGTCCCCAAGAAGTATGATTAACTTCTTCTGAAATAGACTTCTATATTGTTTGGCTAAATACAATAAGAATGTATTCCTTTACAATTAGAAAAATCCAATTAGGAAAAGTTTTTAGTGTCTTTTAAATTTTTTATTAAATTAAAAATTTTTTATTTCTTTACTTTTGGCTGTGCCAGGTCCTCATTGCTGCACGGGCTTTTTTCTAGCTGTGGCGAGCTACTCTTTAGTTATGGTGAGCAGGCTTCTCATAGAGGTGGGTTTTCATTGAGGTGGCTTCTCTTGTGCGCATGGACTCTAGAGCACAGGCTCAGTAGTTGTGGCCACACACAGGCTTAAGTTGCCCCGCGGCATGTGGGATTTTCCAGGACCAGGGATGGAACCTGTGTCTCCTGCCTTGGCAGGCAGGTTCTTTACCACTGAGTCACCAGGGAAGCCCCCAGTGTCTTTCAAATTTTTATTAAGATAAAATTCACATAACAAAATTCACATTTTTAACCATTTCAAATGTTCATTCCAGTGACTTTTAGTATATTCAGAAGATTGCCAATAATTACCCCTGTTTACTTCCACAATATTTTCATTATCATAAAACTCCCCACCCATTACATAGTTACTCCCCATTCTCCCTTGTTCCATCCTCTGGCAACCACTAGTCTCCCTTCTGTCTCTATGGAATTGCCACTTCCAGGTATTTCATATATATGGAATCATATAATCTGTGACCTTTTGGGACCTGCGTTTTTTCACTTAGCACACTGTTTTCAAGCTTCATCCATGCTGTCATATGTATGTATCAGTACTAAATTCATTCTGTTCATTCAATCATCAGTTGATGAACACTTGGGTAATTTAACCTTTAGATTGTCGTGAATCGTGCTCCTGTGAGCACTGATGTGCAAGTTTGTTTTTGAAAATATGTCTTCAGTTCTTTCCAGTATACACGTAGGAGTGGAATTATGGGTTCATATAGTAATTCTGTGTTCACCTTTTTGAGAAACTTTATAAGAAACTACCAAGCTGTCTTCCAGAGTAGTTGTACCATTTTATTACCCCCACCAATGGATGAGTTGATCCAGTTTTTCCACATTCTTGTCAGCAATTGATGTTGTCAATATTTTCTTTTTTGCTCATTCTGTGTATCATGATGTCTCACTGTGGTTTTAATTTCATTTCTCTGATAGCTATGATACTGATAACTACCATTTGCTATTTTCCATCTGTATATCCTCTTTGTTGAAATGTCTGTTTACATTTTTCACCCACTTTAAAACCGGGTTTTGAGATTGCTTCGTATATTCTGGATACAAGTCCGTTGTCAGATAGGTGATATTCAAATATATTTTCCCTGTCAACAGCTCGTCTTTTTATTCTTATTTTTTATAACAGATTTAGTGATATAATTCACATACTATACAATTCACCTATTTATACAATGGATAGATTTGGGGATATTTATAGAGTTGTGCAAACCATCTGCATAATAAATTTTAGAACATTTTCATCATCTTCAAATGAAACTTCATATCTATTACCTTTCTTGCTCAATATGCCTCCCTCTCCCTCAGCTCAAGATAACAACCAGTCTATTTTCTGCCCACAGAAATTTATCCATTCTGGACATTTCATGTAAAAAGATTCATATTGTATGTGATCCTGTGTGATTGGCTTCTTTGCATTATCATGTTTTCAAGGCTTGTTCATTTTAAGGCATAACTTAGTATTCTACTCCTTTATTTCTGAATGATATTTGGGTTGTTTCCACTTCTGAGTATTATCAAAAATGCTGTTAATGGACATTTGTCAGTGGCTTTTTGTGTAGATATGTTTTCATTCCTTTGTATACATACATAGTTATGGAACTGCTAGGTCATATAGATGTTTAGTCTTTTGAGGAACTACCAGACTCTTTTCAAAGCAGGCTTCTCATTATTCTAAGTATATTTCATATGAAATTTTAAAAATTTTAACCAAGTTTTTTCTTTTATGTATTATGCTTTGATGTCATGTCAAGGAACTCGTGGCTTAATGGCAGAGTCACAAAGATTTTTACCTGCGTACATCTAGAAGTTGTATTATTTTAGATTTTATATTTGGGACTATGAGCCATTATAGGTTACTTTTGTATAAGGTGTGGGGTTTGTTTATTTTTATATGTGTATTTATTTATTTGGCCACGCCAGGTCTTTAGTTGCAGTATGTGGGGTCTGTAGTTGCAGCGCATGAACTCTTCCTTGCAGCATATGGGATCTAGCTCCCTGACCAGGGATCCAACCCAGGGCCCCTGCGTTGGGAGCTCAGAGTCTTACCCATTGAATCACCAGGGAAGTCTCTGTTTTATTTTTTAACATTCATTTATTTGTGGCAAGAGGGACCTTTGTTGCAGCATGCAGATCTTTCATTGTAATGTGTGGGCTTCTCTAATTACCACCTGCGGCTTCTCTCTAGCTGTGGCACACAAACTCAGTAGTTGTGGCTCATTGGCATAGCTGCCCCATGCATGTCACTGGAAGGTGGATAGATTCTTAAGCACTGGGCCACCAGGGAAGTTCCTAATGTGTGAGGTTTAGACAGAGATTCATTTTTTGCATATGGATGTCCAAACATAATTTATTGAAGTCTAACCTTTCTCTACTGACTTGCTTTTGCATCTTTGTCAAAAATAAACTGGCTACAAAGATACCACCAGGAAAGAAAACTACCAGCTGATATCTCTTCTGCATCCAGTTACAAGAATTCTCAACAAAATACTAACAAACCAGATCCAACAGCTCATTAAGAAGATGATTAGGGGACCTGGCAGTCCAGTGGTTAAAAGTCTGAGCCCACAATTCAGGGGGCACAGAATCAATCCCTGGTCAGAGAACTAAAGTTTCTACTATCATAATGACATGATACTGACCTAAGGGGAGACATATAGACATCTAGAATAGAATTCAGTTCAGTGGCTCAGTCGTGTCTGATTCTTTGCAACCCATGGAAGGCAGCATGCCAGGCTTCCCTGTGCATCACCAGCTCCTGGAGCTTGTTCAAACTCATGTCCATCGAGTCGGTATTGCCATCCAACCATCTCATCCTCTGTCATCTGCTTCACCTCCTGCTTTCATCCTTTCCCAGTATCAGGGTCTTTTCAAATGAGTCAGTTTTCGAATCAGGTGGCCAAAGTATTGGAGTTTCAGCTTCAACATCAGTCCTTCCAATGAATATTCAGGACTGACTTCCTTTAGGATTGACTGGTTTGATTTCCTTGCAGTCCAAGGGACTATCAAGAGTCTTCTCCAACACCATAATTCAAAAGCATCAATTCTTTGGCACTCAGCTTTCTTTATACTCCAACTCTCACATCCATACATGACTACTGGAGAAACCATAGCTCAGACTATATGGACTTCTGTCGGCAAAGTAATCTCTCTGGTTTTTAATATGCTGTCTAGGTTGGTCATAACTCTTCTTTAAAGGAGGAAGCATCTTTTAATTTCATGACTGCAGTCACCATCTGCAGTGATTTTGGAGCCCCCAAAATTAAGTCTCTCACTGTTTCCATTGTTTTCTCATCTATTTGCCATGAAGTGATGGGACCAGATGCCATGATCTTAGCTTTTTGAATGTTGAGTTTTAAGCCAGCTTTTTCACGTTCCTCTTTCACTTTCATCAAGAGGCTCTTTAGTTCCTCTTCGCTTTCTGCCAAAAGGGTCATGTCATCTGCATATCTGAGGTTATTGATATTTCTCCCAGAAATCTTGATTCCAGCTGTGCTTCATCCCTCCCAGCATTTCACATGATGTACTCTGCATATAAGTTAAATAAACAGGGTGACAATATACAGCCTTGATCTACTCCTTTCCCAATTTGGAACCAGTCTGTTGTTCCATATCTGGTTCTAAGTGTTGCTTCTGGACCTGCATACAGATTTCTCAGGAGGCAGGTAAGGTGGTCTGGGATTCCCATCTCTTGAAGAATTTTCCAGTTTGTTGTGATCCACACAGTCAAAGGCTTTGGCACAGTCAATAAAACAGAAGTAGATATTTTTCTGGAACTCTCTTGCTTTTTTGATGATCCAGGGGATGTTGGCAATTTGATCTCTGGTTCCTCTCCCTTTTCTAAAAACCAGCTTGAGCATCTGGAAGTTCACGGTTCACGTACTATTGAAACCTGGCTTGGAGAATGTTGAGCAGTACTTTGCTAGCATGTGAGATGAGTGTAGTTGTGCGGTTTGAACATTCTTTGGCATTGCCTTTCTTTGGGATTGGAGTGAAAACTGATCTTTTCCAGTCCTGTGGCCACTGCTGAGTTTTCCAGATTTGCTGGCATATTGTTCCATGTCCAGTTCTAACTGTTGTTTCTTGACGGGCATACAGATTTCTCAGGAGGCAGGTAAGGAGATATGGTATTCCCATCTCTTTGAGAATTTTCCACAGTTTGTTGTGATCCACACAGTCAAAGGATTTGGCATAGTCAATCAAGCAGAAGTAGATGTTTTTCTGGAACTCTCTTGCTTTTACTATGATCCAATGGATGTTGGCATGACCCCAGAAATAAACTCATATACCATGGCCAACTGATTTTCAATAAGGGTTACAAGATTATTCAATGAGGGAAAGAAGAGGTTCTTCAACTAATGATGTTGGGTCAACTGCGTAGCCATATGCAAAAGAAGCAAGTTGGACCAATACCTCATACTATACACAAAAATTAATGAAGATGGATCCATGACCTAAATATAAGAGTTAAAACTGTAAAACCTTTAGAAAAAAACATACAGGTATATCATCATCAACTTGGATTTGACAATGGATTTTTAGATACAACACCAAAGCTACAGCAACAAAATAAAAAAAAGATAAACTGGACCTCATCAACATTTTGAAATTTTGTGCACAACAGGGCATTGTCAAGAAAATGAAAAGAAAATCTACAGAAAAGGAAAAAATACTTAAAAATCATGCATTGTATAAGGGTTAATATTCAGAAAATATAATGAATGTCCACAACTCAAAAAGACAAACAACCCAATTTTAAAATGGCCAAAGAGGACTTCTCTGATGGTCCAGTGGTTGAGAGTCTGCCTCCAAGGCAGAGGACACAAGCTGGATCCCTTGTCCGGGAAGATGCCACAGGCCGTGAAGCAACTAAGCCTGTGCACCGCAACTACTGAGCCCGTGCTCTAGAGTCTGTGCTCAGAAACAAGAAACGCCATTGCAATGAGAAGCCCAAGCACCACACCTAGAGAGTAGCCCTGCTCGCTGCAACTAGAGAAAGCCCACAAGGAGCAACACAGACCCAGTGCAGCCAATCAATCAATCAATCAATAAATATAAAACTACATAAAATAAAATGGCCAAAGGACTCAAAGAGACATTTCTTCAAAGAAGAGAACAAACGTATAAAAAGCTGCTCATATCATTAGTCACTGCGGGAATGAAGATCAAAAACTTAATGAAAAAGCACTTTATACTCATTTAAATAGCTACAATAATGCAAGATAGAAAAATAGCTAGTGTTGGCAAGAAGAAAGAAAAAAAAGGAACCCCTGATGAGAACATATAGGCATACCCTGGAGATACTGAGGGTTCAGTTCCAGACCCTGCAACAAAGCAAACATCACAGCAGAGAAAGTGACAGAATTTTCTTGTTTTCCCAGTGCATATAAAAGTTATAGTTACACAATACTGCAATCTTTTTTTTTTTTTTTTTGCTCTTAGTTCCCTGACCAGGAATTGAACCCGTGCTCCCTGCGGTGGAATTGTGAAGTCTTAGCCAGTGGGCCACCAGGGAAGACCCATTAGGTATGCAATAGCATTATATCTAAAAAATGCTGTAACAATCACAACAGTACCAGTTGTAATAGATCACTGATCATAGATCACCATAACAAATATAATAACGTAACAGCTTAAAATGCTGTGAGAATTGTCAAAACGTGACATGGAAACAAAAAGTGAGAAAATGTTGTTGGGATAATGGTGCTGTTAGATTTGCTGACACAGGGTTGTGACAAACTTTCAATTTGTAAAAATGCATTATCTGTGATGGGCAATAAAACACAGTGTAATAAAAACAAGGTATGCTTATAAAATAGTTCAGACCCAATAGAAAAGTTTGTTGCTCAAAAATTAAACATAAAACTGGGAATTTCCTAACCTTTTCTCCAGTGGTTCAGCAGTAAAAGAATCTGCCTGCAATGCAGGAGATGCAGGAGACACAGGTTTGATCCCTGGATCAGGAAAATCCCCTGGAGGAGGGCATGGCAACCCATTCCAATATTCTTACCTAGAGAATCCCATGGACAGAGACTGGCAGGCTACAGTCCATAGAGTTGCAAAGAGTGGGACGTGACTAAAGTGACTGAGCATGCATGGGAATTCCCTGGAGGGCTAGTGATTAGGACTGGATGCTTTCACTGCCGTGGCCCAGGTTCAAGACCTGGTCGGAGAACTGGAATCCTGCAAGCCACTTGGTGGTACAGCAAAAAAATAAGTTAAACATAAAACTAAAATATGTCCCCACAGTACCCCTTCTGGGTATATACCCAGGAGAACTGAAACAAATACTCAAACAAATACTTGTATATGTACATTTACAGCAGGACTATCACAATAGCCAAAAAGCAGAAACAAATGTCTATCAACAGATGAGTGGATAAACACATTGTGTTATTCAGCCAGAAAGGAATGAAGTGCTGATCGATACATGCTACAATGTGGGTCAACTTCAAAAGCATTATTCTAGTGAAAGAAAATCAGGCCCAATGTGTCACATATAAGATTATGTTTAAATTAAATATTCAGATTAGAGAAATCCAGAGGGACAACAAGCAGGTTTATGATTTGCCGGGCACTATGTGGAAACAAGAATGAAGTTTTATTTGGGTGTGATGAAAATATTCTTGAACTAGACAGAAGTGGCAGCTGCATAAAATTATGTATGTACTAAATGCCACTTGACTGTTCACTTTAAAATGGTTAATTTTGCTTTATGTGACTGTCACCTCATTAAATATTTGCCTATAAAAATCAACTTGCATCAAAACCACATCTCACACTGGTCAGAATGGTTGCTATCAAAAAGTCTACAAACAATAAATGCTGGAGAGGGTGTGGAGAAAAGGGAACCCTCTTACACTGTTGGTGGGAATGCAAACTAGTACAGCCACTATGGAGAACAGCATGGAGATTCCTTAGAAAACTGGAAACAGAACTGCCCTACGACCCAGCAATCCCACTGCTGGGCATACACACCGAGGAAACCAGAATTGAAAGAGACACGTGTACCCCAGTGTTCAATGCAGCACTGTTTACAATAGCCAGGACATAGAAGCAACCCAGATGTCCATAGGCAGACAAATGGATAAGAAAGTTGTGGTACATATACACAATGGAATATCACTCAGCTATTAAAAAGAACACATTTGAGTCAGTTCTAATGAGGTGGATGAAACTGAAGCCTATTTTACAGAATGAAGTAAGTCAGAAAGAAAAATACCAATACAGTATATTAACACATATATATGGAATTTAGAAAGATGGTAACGATGACCGTATATGCTAGACAGCAAAACAGACGCAGATATAAAGAACAGATTTTTGGACTCCATGGGAGAAGGCGAGGGTGGGATGACTTGAGAGAATAGCATTGAAATATGTATATTACCATATGTGAAATAGATGACCAGTCCAAGTTCGATGCGTGAAACAGGGCACTCAAAGCTAAACTGGGACGACCCTGAGGGATGGGATGGGGAGGGAGTGGAAGGGGGTTCAGGACAGGGGGACACATAAACACCTGTGGCTGATTCATGTCAATGTATGGCAAGAACCACCACAATATTGTAAAGTAATTGGCTTTTAAGTATAATAAATGAATTAATTTAAAAATCAACTTGCCATATTTATGTGGGTCTATCTCTGGACTCTATTCTATGCCATTGACCTGTGTGTCTTCCCCTTTACCAAGACCACACTTTTCATTAGCATAACTTTAGAGAAAGTCTTAGAATCAAGTGATGTCATTTCTTCAGTTTCTTTCTTATTTTTCAAACTATTTAGGCTATTCTAGTTCTTTTATCTTTCCACATTGTATTAAATCTATTGACTGGTTTGAGGAGAACGGACATCTTTGCTATGTTGAGTTTTTTCAGTTTATGAATGTGATTTGTTTTCCTATTTATTTAGGACTCCTTTGATTTATATATTTCACCAGTGGTTTATGGTTCTCAGTATATCTAACCTAAACATGTTTCGTTAGATTTATGTCTAAACATTTATTTTTTGAAGCTATTGTAAATTACATTGTTTCCAGTGTACAGAAATAGAATGTTTTGTTTACTGATCTTGCATTCTGTGATCTTACTAAATTTACTTATTCTACGTCAGAAATTTTTGCAGGGTTAGGATTTTCCACATTTAGTCATCTCATCTGTGAATAAACACAGCTTTGTTTTTCCTTTTCAACCTGGATGCTTTTTAATTTCCTTTTCCTTCATTATTGTACTGGCCATGTCTTCCAGTACAATGCTAAACAGGGGTGGCAGGAGTGGGTATTCTTCTTTTGTTCCTTATCTCAAAAGGGAAAGCACTTGATCTTTGATAATTATTTGTGATATGAGCTATAGGCAGAGAAGGCAATGGCACCCCACTCCAGTACTCTTGCCTGGAAAATCCCATGGACGGAGGAGCCTGGAAGGCTGCAGTCCATGGGGTCGCTGAGAGTCGGACATGACTGAGCAACTTCACTTTCACTTTTCACTTTCACGCATTGGAGAAGGAAATGGCAACCCACTCCAGTGTTCTTGCCTGGAGAATCCCAGGGACGGGGGAGCCTGGTGGGCTGCCGTCTATAGGGTCACATAGAGTCAGACATGACTGAAGTGACTTAGCAGCAGCAGCAGCATGAGCTATAGGGATTTTGGTCTTTTTTGGGGGGGGCGGGGGGCATGTGGCATGCAGAGTATTAGTTCCATGACCAAAAATTGAACCTGTGCCTCCTGCATAGAACCACAGAGTTCTAACCACTGGACTGCCAGGAAGTCCTACGTTTTTTCTAGCAGATGATCTTTTACAGGTTGAAAAAGTTCCATTTTATTCCTAGTTTCCTGGGAATTTTGGTCATAAATGTATTTTGTCTCCATTTTCACTAAAGTGCTCCCTTTCAGTTTCTAGTTGTGCTGCACTGAAGTAAAAGGGTATCAGAGAACATAAACAGTAAACCCACTATCAATTCAGTAGTAGTTTGAATTCTGGTATTCTTCTACAAATCACCTACTGCTACTAACGGTCTGAAGTTCTCAAACAGTTGCTCCATGCATTATACCCAGGTTTTAGTGTTTGTGTCTAGGTGAGAGAAAAAGTGAAGCATGCTTACTTCTTACCTAGAAATGGAACCCAAATAATATTCATAATGGTTTGTCTCGTGCCTTTCCAATCTCTATTCATTTTATTTCTTTTACTATATTACAGGTTCTCTACTCTGATACCTAATCCCTGATTCCACAGAAGCCTTCCCAAAGGTTTACTTCTTTTCAAAGCCTTCCCTTAGTTTTTCTTTCTTCTTGTCCACGATCTTCTTCCCTGTTCTACCTGTTACTATTTGTTACCTGGAAGCTGACTTGTCACCCTCTGCTTTAGTCCCTTCTTAGTTTTTAAATTGGATATGTCACATATCATAAAATTCACCATTTTGAAGTATTTAACTCGGTGGTTTTATTAGCATATTTACATTTCATCATCACTATTTAATACCTGAATAACAACAATATAATTAGCAGAGGAATTTCTGGGTAAAACAGTAAGTCTATGTTTAACTTTTGAAGTTACTGCCAAAATGTTTTCTACAGTGGCTGTACAATTTAAATTTCCACCAGCAGTGTATGAGGGTTCTAATTTCTTCACATCCTTGAAAACACATCTTATTATCTTTTAAAATTATAACCATGTTAGTGGATATAAGTGGTATCTCATTGTGGATTTGATACGCATTTTCATGGTGGCTAATGACGTTGAGTCCCTTTTTATGTGCTGATTGGCCATTTGTGTATCTTATTGTGAGAAATGTCTATTTAAAGCTTTGCCCTTTTCAAGATTTCCCTAGTGGTCCAGGGAATGTAGAGTTGATCCCTAAGCCCATGTGCCTCAACTAAAGACCATGTGCTCTGGACGTGTGCCATTGCTAGAGAGAAGCCTGTACAACAAAGGGCCCACATGCCCCCAACTAAAACTTGATGCAGCCATAATAAATAAATATTATAAAAAACACTTATTTGCCCTTTTCAATATTAAATTCTCTACCACTGCATTCCTTTCATATAGTATTAAATAATGCTGCTTAAGATGAAGTTTCTGACCACTTGGTGTTGATGGCTGTGAAAATTTGAGACACAGACCCAAATAAAAGGCAAACAAACAAAAAAAAACCTTATAGCAAGTAGAATTGCTTGTATATTAAAGTGCCTAAATTTTTGTAGCTTTCTCTGCATTTACTGAAAATGCATCTAGAACTTCTTGTCTCTGCCTTTAATGCTCTAGTCACGTTATCCGTAAGAAGTTAAAAACTTAAAAATATCAAAGATACTCTCCAAATGTGAATGCTAAAGTCCACTCTCAAAAAAGTAGAGTGCCTAAGCCAATTTAATTACATCTTTTTAAAATTAAAATTAAGTTTTGTAAGACAGTAGAGTTGAGTGTTTCCTATTCTAGTTTGGGGAAGCTGCGATTGGTCATGAAAATAAGGCAGAGTGGTAAACTGACCATGGAAAGCCAATCTGTCAAACAAATGAATGATTTAAATATCATATGTATTGTTTTAACCATATAAAGAAACCTCGAAAATGCCCATTTTATCCCCAACCTAGCATTCTTTAGAGACAAAAATGCAAAACCCGAAATGTTTGTGAACATTAAATCCTACCACCAAAAACAATGCCTGGCACACAGAAAGTGCCCAATAAACATCTGCCTGATGTTGAATGAATAAATGAACATTCACAGTGCACATCTCTCCAAAAGTTTTCAGGAGCAAACATTTATAGGCAGAGATAAAAGAAGAACCTGTTTTTGGCAGCAGGTTTACGTTAAGTGTTAATTTGGGAGCTGCAGGTGACAAACACTAGTTCAGGGAAGACTCTGAGAGATAGTGAAGGACAAGGAAGCCTGGCGTGCTGCAGTTCATGGGGTCGCAAAGAGTCAGACACAACAACTGAACAACAACAAGGGCACCAGGAATGCTGGTTACAAATAACACTTGGCTTGTTGATTTTTATAAATGTTAGATTACAGCAAGTATTATTTGGCCATGGAATGATCTTTCAAAGCATTTTCCGCACACAATTCTTGACTATCAGAGCACTGGGTATTGAAGCACACTGTAACTACTTTAACTCCAGAAAGAGAATCAAGGGAAGGAATGGACACTAACCAAGAAAAGAGAGAAAATTCCTCATTTCGAGGAAGTGTGGTGCCAAATGGGGACAAAAATAGAATAGGAATATTTCATTTCCATTTCACTTTTCATCTCAGCTGTTACCGACATGTTATAGTTAAATGCTAATAAAAATACAATCAAGCAGGAATGGTTAGAGGGAATTATAATAAATTCTAATGTTTTTAGTATTCATTTACACATTATTTCAATTAAAAAACAGAAAACCAATTAAAGTAGGTAAATGAGGGTACTTTGAGCTCCAGGGGAAATGTCTCATGTGAATATGTTAGAGAGTTATTGCTATTATTATATTCTGCCACTTAATGAGTCACTCTGGGGCTTGTTAAAAGTTAACAGTTGATCATGAAGTTTCAACTTTTAATAAGTTGCTCTGGTGATCACCACAGGCATCTAGTATTCCTTGTGGACCACCCTCATTATGAGGCATATGGGTTGCCTGTTGTTCTCATAAATGAATATCCTTGGGAGGGGCATATCAGGAGGGGCCTCTTACAAAGTCATGTTGACAACTTGTTGGTCAAGCTCTGGTTGCCCTCTGAGGGAGGGAAACACAGCTCCCTTGTTCTTAATTAAGCTTGCCTCTTGTGGAGACAGGGCCTCTGTTGAGTGGGAATACTTTCTCATAGACAGATTAGGGTATGGTTGTCAAGATTTATTGATCTCTTTTAAAAGGAACTATTTATTCATGGAATGTCATACATCTGAGATTTGCTTTAAAATATTCCAAAACAAAATAAAAACAAAAACTGGATTGGATAAGTGAAACAAAATAGGCAAAATGTTGATAACTGGTGATGTCTACATAGGGGTTCATCATATAATTACTATGTTTGACAATTTCCATAATGAAAATTTTAAAATATATATCTATAAAAGGATTATTAATCTCCAACATTTATTATCTTAAATCAGCTACTGCTCTATGTATTAGAACTCTTTGCAGTTACAATTTACACTGGCTTAAACAATAAAATGAAGTTATAGATTCATGTATTAGTAGCTGAAAAGTCCAGGGCAATTCTAGGTGTCAGGTGATGCTTGATCTGACAGCTCAATGGTGTCACCAAAACCTGCATCATATATATCACTGCTCTGCCTTCTGTGGTATTGTTTTCATCCTAAGGCTCACATCTCTCATTTCAAGGAGACTGAACATCTGCTGGGTTACATGTATCATCCTGCAAGTGTTGGATCTGTTCTACGGTTTCCAACAAGTCATGATGGGATCGGCTTAAGGTCACAGGCCTATTCCTGAGCCATCTTTCTAACCAAGGATGGAGAAACTCCTGGGGAGTAAATGAGTTCTGAAGTTGAAAGACCTTATACTGGACTTTAATCCACTGTCCGTATTTACTTGGGTGCATAACACATCCTTCACGGAATAGCTCTGCACATCTCAGTGTTCTCTGCTTACCAGCTTGGAACCCACTGACAGAGAGATTTCCAAGACCCTTCCAGGTCCTTTTACACACCTCAGTGTTGAGAGTTCTTGGGAAGAGATGTGCCAAGGGTCTGAAGGACCCCCTAGGACTGTGTGTGCACTCAGGCCCTTGCTGAATTGCAGGCATTCGGGTCCAGCACAAGCACTGAAGAGCAGACGTGGTGGGGGAACATGCTGGGAGGAGAGGCAACCCGAGCGGAGGTGCTTTCCCTGGGGTGCACATGGAATCCAGTCTTTCTACCCCAGGGTGAAGCTCCCTGAGCTCCAAGCTAGAGCATTCAGGCAGCTGGAATGATAGCCTTAAGACATTCCAAGGTACCCAATGTAGGACACCTCTGTGCACTCCTTGACAGGACCTACAAGCTCTTTGCTTCCATCTCTTCTGATAAAGAACAAGATGAGAACTCACAGCCATCACACATCTGTCAAGCAGTCAATACCTAAAGAGAGCACACTGGGACAGGGGTGCTCTAAGTGACCAAAGCTAATGTTTGGTGCCTATGGTAGCTTTTTTCTGTTCAATGTAAGTTGATCCTTGAAGGACATGGGTTTGAACTGTGAGGCCCCACTCACATGGGGAGCCTACTGAATAACTCAGTACTAAAGTACATGATCCATTCCTGGTTGAAGTTGCAGAACCACAGTTCCAGAGGGCCAATGGTAAAGTCATACACAAATTTTGAACTGTCCAGCAGCTGGCACCCCCCAACCTACTCCACTGTATTTTCATTCTTATATTTATTATAAGTCAGTTTTGTGTCCAACATTGAAGATTCAAGGCTACACAGGACAAAGCCACTGCCCTCTTGATGCTTGTATTCTAATGGATGCAGATAGACAAAAACAACAAACCAAGTAACTCTACTTTGTGATACATGCTGTGAAGCACAGCACTCAGAGTGGTGAGGGCAGATATGACTGACTGAACAACAGTGAAGGTCAAGAGAAGATAAAGCCCTTGTGCAAGCTTGGGTTTCAAAATGTGGGAGCTGTGGAGAGATCCAAGAGGAGAATATTGTACAAGTGCCTCTTAACTCAAAGAGTAAGACTCGGGAACTCTCTGGCAGTCCAGTGGTTAGAACTCCAGGCTTTCATTGCCAAGGGCACAGGCTCAATCCCTGGTTGGGGAACTAAGATACCACAAGCCACGTGGTGCAGCCGAACAGATAAAAGACCAGAAATATGAGCCTCTCCTTTAAGGAGGATAAATAGCTTTGATGTTGGGTAATGCTTATCATAGTTACGGGATGAAGGAAACATTTAAAAAACATTTCCCTAACTCCACGTAAGAAACTAAATTTTAAAAAAACAGAAAAGAAAAAAAAGGCGGGGGGTGGGGGGCCTTCCCTGGGAGTCCATGGGTTAAGAGTCCTTGCTTCTACTGCAGGGGGTGGAGAGGCAAGTTTGATCCTGGGTTGGGGAACTAAGATCCTGCAAGCTGCACAATGCAGTCAAAAAAGAAACTATTGGCCTTACTCTACTGACATTAAAAATATGCATATTTATTTATTTGGCTGCGCCAAGTCTTAGTTGCAGCATGCGGGGTCTTTCAGTCACAGCATGTGAACTCAGTTTTGGTATGTGTGATCGAGTTCCCTGATCAGAGATTGAACTCAGGCCCCCGGCCTTGGGAGTGCACAGTCCTAGCCACTGAATTACCAGGGAAGTTCCAATCTACTAACATTTTTTTAAAGATTGCTTTAAAGCTTAAAGTATCTAACGCTTCTCTTCATGAACATTAAATATCCATCACTTTTACATTTTTTTCAGATGCTCTGAAACTGTTCAGTGTACAAGTCGTTATTGTTCAGTCGTTAAGTCGTGTCCAACTCTTTGCAACCCCATGAACTGCAGCACACCAGGCTTCCCTGTCCAAGTCATAGACAAATACTTAGTGTGGAAATCATGATTTTGGAAATGTTACATTTATTGGCTTAAAAACTCAACAGAAAGTCTTCTTACTAAGCTCTTCCTTGAAGGTGCAGGGTATTCAAATACAATAAACCTTTACATTTTTGTGCTAGTGCTTAGACCTCAGCAGTTCGAGATTCATCATCCTACAGTGGTGGAAATGAGAAGTGATTCTGATAGCTTTCCTACATCTGAAACTGAGTGAAAGACAAGAGCTGGCTTACATAATTCCTCTCACAGGAGCCAGATGGGAAAACAGCTTTAAGTGAAGTGCAGGCACTATCATCATGGATGAATTATACAGGAAGAAAGCCTGACAAGATGCCTGACTGTGGAAAGAAATTCAGTGCAGCCCAGTACCCTTGTCTCCTGGAGAATTCATACACAAAGAAACCCTACATGTACACTGGGTTTGGTTGATGCTTTGAACAGTGCTCCAGCCTTGCTCCCCACTGAACCCACACAGGGAAGAAACTATAAAAGCGCCAAGTGTGGAAGAGATTCAGCAACAATATGCTTTTGTAACTTGTTTGAAAAGAAACCTAGAAATAGTGTGTGGCTAAAGCTTCAACTGGAGAAGGCAATGGCACCCCGCTCCAGTACTCTTGCCTGGAAAATCCCATGGATGGAGGAGCCTGGTAGGCTGCAGTCCATGGGGTCGCTAAGAGTCGGACACGACTGAGTGACTTCACTTCCACGCATTGGAGGAGGAAATGGCAACCCATTCCAGCGTTCTTGCCTGGAGAATCCCAGGGACGGCAGGGCCTGGTGGGCTGCCGTCTATGGGGTCGCACAGAGTCGGACACGACTGAAGCGACTTAGCAGCAGCAGCAGCAGCAAAGCTTCAACACTTTCTACTGAGGGCACTTTAGAGACTACACAGGAGAGAACCCACAGAATGTTGAGGAAGCCTTCAGCAAAAAATCACTGTGTGCCCTGGAGGGAACACTCCTGAGATAAAAGCAATGGGCAGCCTTGATCCATTACATGTGAACAGGAATGAATCAGAGAATGCACAAGGTGCTCAGTAAACACTGGTCTGTGGTATGAAATGGTTCAGTGAATGTCTGGAAAACCCTTTACAGTGTTCAAATCTTCTGCATTACTCCCAACTGTCCAGATGGATAGAAAAGAAAGAAATGTGAAGTCCCTCAGTCGTGTCCAACTCTTTGCAACCCCACGGACTGTAGCCTACCAGGCTCCTCCACCCATGGGATCTTCCAGGTAAGAATACTGGAGTGGGTTGCCATTTCCTTCTCCAGATCTTCCCGACCCAGGGATTGAACCCAGGTCTCCTGGTAGGCAACACTTTATTGTCTAAGCCACCAGGGAAGTCCATTGGCAGGTCGGTATAAACCCCTGACTGGGTTTCTGCCATAAGTCATAAGAGGTCACTGCGGAACCAAAGAGCAGGGCTCCTCACTTGCTTTGTGCAGGGTGTGTCATTCATTCACATAAGCACACTGTAGAGTTAAGTAAAGGACAGCAGAAAACATGTTCACTAGGAAAACAAAGAACTAGAGCTCCACGCGTCCTTACCTTGTCCTGAAGAATCGAAAAGGCTACTTAGGATTCTTTGTCTCAAGTTCTCCAGCAGAATTAAACACTGTTCTCATAGTTTCAAAAGCTGATCGAAACACCAGAGTTTTAGTTTCCAAGCTCTCCTCCTGTACTTCCCCTCCAGTCAAGAGAGTGGAAGTTCTCAAGATCAGCTTGAGGTTACAGTCAGCTTAATGGCCAGAACTCTGGGTATGCAATGGTCCCAAGACTGTGACCACTGGGATGGACCAATGCAGAGAAGGTGTCAAAGATCTAGGGGCTAGACTAGATCAGAGATCTACTTCTCAGAAGCAACCCTGGAGCCACTTGTAAGGCTGTTAACTGAACACACAAAAAATAAAGCACCTTCTGGTTTGTCCTAGAAATCATCTGGTTACAAAGGTCACATTAACGAGACTGAACCCAGGGTCAAGTCTGAATTCATTTTTGAACCAAGGTTCAATAGTTTTAGTTTTATATTGTTGTTTTAGTAATCAGCTCTCATTCCTGTGATGAGGTATAGAAATGCCTTCTTCTAACTTCCACACATCCAACCCAAATTCCAAACATAAGGAATAAGACACCGTGCTGCTAACTAGTGGCTAAGACTTTCCCACTGGAGGTTTTTCATTCCCCAACTGGATTGTACTGCTCCTGTGTTCCTGTCCAAGTTTCTTTCCAACTGTCACCTTTCAGTCCAGGGAGAGAAGCCACATTCCTCTTTATACTGTGGGAAATTTTGGTGACTTGTGTCCTGTGTTCTCTGAGGCACAACTCACAGAAGGCACAAGAGGTATTTAACAAACAATTACTTGAAGTCTACTACATTCATATGAGGAATGGAAGGAAATCCCTACTCACTCTCAAGCCCACTGATGGACAGAAACCCTTCTAGTGCATGAGGGGTTAATGGAGCAGTGGTGCAGTGGAGGACAAAGACAAAGTGGAATAAGGTCAGAGGGAGGGAGAGATGGTTGCCTCATCCACTTCAACAACTGACCTCTTATTTGTTTTGGGTAAGCAATCCAGTCTTTCTTTCCCATCACCTACAATCTTGTAAGCTCCTATGTGTTTCCACCGGTGTTACAGTTACATCATCTCAGTGGAGCATCAAGAGGAAACTAGATCTCTTCTGAGGACCAAAGACCAGGCAGAATGACAAAGGTTTCTGAGCTCTACCAGAACAGCCAGCCCAATTAAGACAGGTCAGGTTATGCTGCAGAAACACACAGCACCAACATCCCAGTAATTTAACACAACAAAACTTTATTTATTGTTCCTACAAAGTGCATTACAGGTCTGGCAGACCATCTAGAACAGATACCTCTCCCCAGTGTGGAAGGTCAGCATTCCAGACTGTTCTGATCTCGTGGTTCCTATATGCTTACATGACTGAGGCAGAAGACAGCACAAGAGTCCTGTACCAACAAATAAGTGCTTCAGTCCAGAAGTGAGACTTCTATACAACCCACTGCTCAAAACTATCTCAGGACCCTGTCGAACGAAAAGGAGCAAAAAAGGATAACCACTACCCCACTTTTTTTTTTTTTTTGGCTGTCCCACATTAGCTTACAGGATACCAGTTCCCCAACCAAGGACTGGACCCAGACCCTCAGCAGTGAAAGTGAGGAGTCCTACTGGACCGCCAGGAAGTCCCAACCACCCCATTCTTACTGTTCACTGGGATACAAGCTCCACAGCAATAAGCATTTCGTGTCCTTGTCCATTATCATATCCTTAGCTTAGAAGAGTACGTGGGAACTTCCCTGGTGGTCCAGTGATTAAGAATCTGCCTTCAAATGCAAGGGACATGGGTTCAGTCCCTGGTTGGGGAACCAAGATCCCACATGCTTTGGGGCAACTAAGCCCGCTCACCACAAGAGAAGCCTGCACACTGCAACAAAGACCCACTGCGGGGAAAGAAAACAAAAAGCCTTGTTGAAAGTCTGCTCTTCAAAAAAACAAGTACCTGGACACATAATAGGACCTCATTAAAACAAATGCATGAATGCAGTGCCAGCAACTAATCCACAGGTGTATCCTGGGAGAAGAGACAAGAGTTCCAGGGGTGTTAAGATTGAGGGTGTTGGGTAAGACCTATGCAGAGCTGGCTGTGCTTAGCAAATAATTCTTGACAGAGTTCATCTTGGGGAAGGAAATGAAATCTTGCTGACAGCGACACACCAACAGATCAAGTGACTTACACCATAAAGCACTGAAGCCAAAGGACAAATCAACTGAGCAAACCACCACAACGAGCGCTCAGCTCCTGGAAGGAGCTCCAACAGCCACAGATGCACTAGCTCCTTCAGTGTGGTCAGTCCACCCAACACACCACTGCGGATCAGAGAAAAGGAAAGGACGTGGACACTGTCTGAGACTCCACTACCAGCATGGCCATTAGATACTTTTCCTTCATCAATCCCTCTAATCCTCAGAAAACCCTGAGTTGAGCTTTATCTCTATTTCATAGAGAAAATGAAGACTTATGCGTGTTTCAGTAACCAAGAAATTAGTTTTACAAACTTGAAACAGATCCAATGTCATCCAGGCTGACTGGGCAGGGACAACATACAGATCAGTCCAACTGATCCTGTCTTCAGGCCTGACTAGTTACAGCTAAGTGACAGCCAACAGATCCACTAGTTATGGGGTCTTAAGTACCTAAACCTCTCTGAGCCTTAACTTCCTTGTTTCTAAGAGATATGTTAAAGACATTATTTAACTCCTTTCCTAACACTACCCGAAAGCTCTAGAAGGAACACATCTGAATCAGGGCTGTAGATAAAAAGGTATTATAAGAAAACCCAGAATCCAGAGAGAGATTCTCAGCAGTCTATGGTGTGCTGAACAGAAACAGAAGATCCCGTGTGTTTAACAGTTTATTGTCAGCCAAGGAGGTGCAGGTTCACCCACCTTCACCTACCACTTAGCATCAGCTCCCAAACCTTTGGGCTTGGTCTCCTGCTGCTGGATTCAGAGCACCATGCCCAGTGACCCACAGGATCCTCCCTACTGCACACACGCCAGTTCCCAGACAAGCATAACCCTCTCCTTGTTCTTTATAACAAACCAAAGCCAAATTAAAATGCGAACAGACAAAAAACTGAGAAATTGTTCCTGAATTCCCATTAATATCCATTTAGGCCTCAGAAAAGTACTCATGTTCATGGCTCTTTTATCCTATTGGCATTGTGAGGTAAGCAGTCTAGTTTATTACAGAAAATTCTTTACATCTATTATATTGTTGTTTAGTTGCTAAGTTGTGTCCAACTCTTTGCAACCCCATGCACTATAGCCTGCCATCTAATATAGACTGAATGGTTAAAATTCCAATTCACGTCCACATGACCTCATTAGAGATATTCTCCTTTTTTCAAACATCACCAATGAGAGGTATGATGGTGCATCAGTTCACCTGGCAGATTCTCCACCAGTAAAGTAAATTATTTCATCACAGTAAAAATTGTGCTGAAAGGATTCCAGAGGTATAGAAATAAAGATTCATAAAGGAAGTCAAAACCATGTCAATTTTGCAAACACTGTCCAATGACAAGAGTAAGAAAACTCAACTTGGTTTCTGGAAAACTTCATGTTAAAATTCATTTCCGTCCCAAAAGACTATTGAAACTGCTAAGTCGGCTACCTGAAAGACAATGTATGTAATCAAACACGTATATTACTGCTTTTTATTTTGCAAAACTATGCTACAAATGTTTCCATCATATGTGCTTAACAGTGGCTGGAAGATCAATGAAAAACAATATTTACCTCTGTGACCACAGAAGACTGGTGATCATGACTGCATCTGCTATTTGAAGCTGGTATTGCTATTCTGTCAGCTACAATCCCAAAAGCTTTTTCCCTTACTCGGGTTCTTAGAACACCTATTTTCCTAAGGAATTCAGTGATAGTTCTAAGTAAAAACAGTAAGTAGTACAACTAACTACTACTGTTTCCTCTCACAGTCAACCCTAACTTCTTTCTGTGAAACATGATATTTATATCACCAAATTTTCCACTGGTAAAAAATTCTTCAAACTTTAGGGTTAAACTCTGGTTGGTAAATTTTTTAGACTAAGAACACTGGATAAGCTTTTCTTCATTGGTATCAATCCTGGTGTCAAAGTCTTGAGCATTCACTGATGCTTGCATGTGTTATAGATGGGTTCTCCGGTGTTTAATAAGGTGGGAATTTTGACTGAATTTTTTTCCACACTCATGACATGTAAAGGGCTTCTCTCCTGTGTGAATTCTTTGATGTGTGTGGAGATGTGAATTTTGACTGAAGCTTTTCCCACACCAGGAGCATTTATACGGTTTTACTCCTTGGTGTGTGGTTAAGTGCTTATTAAGATCTGACCTCCATCTAAACCTCTTATCACACTGCTGACATTTATACGGTTTCTCCTCAGTGTGAATTCTTTGGTGCTTAATAAGGTCAGAACTAACTCTGAAGCTTTTCCCACATTCCTGACATTTAAAAGGCTTCTCTGTTGCACGTTCTTTCTTATGAAGCTCCATAAGTTTCAGCAGCTCTTCCTCCCACCAGTTGGAAAGTTTATTTCTTTCCTTCACTGGAAAATCTTGGTGCCATTTCCCCAGCCTATGCACATCACCATGATTTTCTTTGCCTGTTGTTTTCTGATGAACATTCACACTGGCTTTTTTTGATACTATGTCTCCTGGTGCTTGTATTTCTAAGTCAGAAAGACACATGAGTTGATGATTTTCCATGTCATTTTTCAGTTTTATCTCTGTTGGAATAAACATAAGAATCAGTCTACTGTATGTCAGAGCAAGATAACTATGGGGATAGAAAAAAAGCACAACATTCACTGATTTTAAAATATACATATAGGGAAGTAGAATCTTAAAATGTTAAGCCCTTGGAAAGGTTCCTAATCTAGGCACATTTCTCCTCTTCCCATGGTATTATTTACCTGAAAGCAGCTCTCCAGGATTGTCTTTGAACATTGGAGATCCTTGAATATATGGCTCTTCCCCTTGCTCTAAATACATCACTTTAGGTTTGGGGAGCACAAATAATGCTGTGAAATAAAAAACTGAGGTCAACGACTAGAACTAATAAATGGTTCACTAATTTCAGACTACTTCAGGAAAAGCAAAAGATACTTTAACCGTTTGTTATCCTGAATGGTTAAATGGATACTCTCATATCCAATATTAAGTTTACACTATACTGCATTTGTGACTGGGCATGAAAAGCAAAGACTGAGAAAGGAACCTAAGCTAGATCGACAGGAATCCAGTGCAAATTCCACATCTTCTGACACCACTTCTCCATATTCAACTAAGGAGTAACCAAACTCCAGAGCCTGCAGGAAACATAGACTGGTGCTATTACGTCTTCAGGAAGACTTATACTGGATAAGACCAGGTTTAGGTGAGTCGATGTGAAGGTCAATGGGCATGTATCATGCACAAATGATACATGCCAGCATTATACTAATTTTTTATTTAGTTCTCAAGCACCAAACACTGGACTAGAAAAGATTTCTACCACTCCCATAGCTCACTGGTTCACATCCAGGTGGCAGAAACAGGCAAGAATTACTTAGTGAACTTACTCCAAATTGTACTGCCAAGTATGCAAAGTATTCATTACTCAGTCATTCCATAAATACGTACTGAGTGGTTATGGTGCACCAGGCACCCTCTATGTACCAGGGACATAGTGGAGAATAAGCCAAATCCCCGGCTACCACAGAGCTTATCATCTCATGCAGAGTCAGACACTCTAACATCAACAGACAAACAAATGTCAGGAAGTGATAAATGTTTTAAAGGAAACTAAGGAAGGGTAAGAGAACATTTAAGGTTCTGTTTCTGTGACACTATTTTAGATAAGACTGTGAAAAAAGCTGCTTTTAGAAAATGATACCTGAGCAGAACCCTAAGGTGAGTTTTGTCATGTGACAGAAAAGTGTACCAGGCAGAGGGTAAGAGAAAGAAATGAGCATTTGAAGTCCATGAAACAGCAAGATGACAAGAGTGAAGAATGAAGCAAGAGCACAAGTGGCAAGAGATGACAGCAGATGAGAAGCCAGACCTTGGAGGATCCTGGGGGCTGTGGTAAGGAATTTGGTTCTAATACTGAATATATTGAGAAGTTATCATAGGTTGTTCTTTTTTTTTCTTTAAAGTTCTACCAGCTTATTGCTACCAACCCATCTCCCTCCACCCTCATGCATGTGTGCTCAGGCATATAACCCCATGGACTGCAGCCTGCCAGGCTCCTCTGTCCATGGACTTTTCCAGGCAAGAATACTGGAGTAGGTTGCCATTTCCTTCTCCTATGACAGGTTTTTAAGCAGAAAATGTCATGATTTGATTAGGCATTTTTTTTTTGGCAGGATCATGCAGCTTTTGGGATATTAGTTCCGCAACCAGGGATTGAATCCACACTCTTGGCATTGAAAATGAGAAGCCCTAACCAATGGACTGCCAGGAAATACCCCATGATTAGGTTTTTAAAAGACTCTGGCTACTGTGTGGAAAACTGAGGGTGGGAGAGCAGGAGTGGTGGCAACGGGTGCCAGGAAGAAAGTACTGAGGTGAACCTTGTGGCTGAGATGAGGATGTGAACAGCGCAAGAGGCTGAGACATGATCCAATTCAAACTACACTGTGATTGTGGAGCCAAGATGATCAGTGATGTGTTAGTAGTAGGGTATGATGGCAACATCACAGTAAAAAATGATCCAGGGGTTTTCTGGCCTGAACTTTAGGTTAATGGTTGTGTCTTTCAGGGAGACAGGAGAGAGTAGAGCAAAGCAGATTTGAAGGGAACAAAAATTTTGGATAAGGAATGAACATGTGAACTTGGCAGAAGCTCCAGGGTTTCCAGATACACCTTTCCTGTGGTGAACTACTATCTGAGAATCAACGAGCTACTGAAACAGAGATTCTCTCACGGGGGTAAAAGTAAACCAAGAATGTGACAGATTAGTCCATTCCTATGCAAAGGGAAGAGAATTTTTACCTAGAGAGATGACAGTCTCATAGTTCTCGTGCATTACGTCATTGTAGAGGGCCTTCTGAGTGGGATTCAGTAGTTCCCATTCTTCCTGGGAAAAGTATATGGCCACTTCCTCAAATGTCAACAAACCCTAAAGAAGAGAATGGCTTTAACTCAGAACTTGCCACTTGAAAGACAGCCCAACCATCTGGCCCATGATTCGTATGTTAGCCAGATATTAAAGGAACAACACATGATACTTTTTAAAGTGAGGAGGCAGAAAAGAAAGAGGGAAGGGATCAGTAAGCCCAGGAGGTACCCAGTTCCCCTGGGAGATCATCTGAGTTAACATGCTTTTGAACACCTGCTGGGCAGGGTGGGTCACAGACAGCAGGGAGAAGCAGCCCCAAGAAGCTGGAAAGCACAGCTCACCTGGGACTCAGGCAAGATGAACTCAGGTGCCACTGTCCAGTCTTTGGTGTTTGTTTCCTCAGGAAGGGCTAGGATCTGGTAAGTAGGTACCACTGTGGATAAAAAAGCACCACAGAAATTTATCTTCCGTTTCTAAACATACTAGGCTCATTTCTAAAATGTAAAAGATTCTCATGTTTTCAGGATTGATGAGATACCTTTACAAGTGTGTGTGGTGTCTAGAAATGGCTCTCTCCTTGTAGATAAAAACCACTGAATCTACCAGCCCCTGAAACAGGTTCCCTAATCTTCCTGAGCAAATTTATGAAAGGAAAAAACCTGTTATCCAGTCATGACATGAATTGAGAACAAAATACTCAGGGACTCTAGTGTACAGTAAGAAAAGTTGCTTTAGCTTTTTTTAATTTTTTATTGTTACTTTTTGCCTATATACAATTTTATTCACATTTTGTCACTGATAACCCCTTAATTCCTTCTGTTTTTAGAAGGACAGGTGGGCCCAATCCTCTCTACTTTTCTAAAGAACTGAGTTCCCAGTATCATTACCAGGGTTCTGCAGTTAGGAGATTTCTGTATCTTAAGCCAATCCCCACCCTCAACCCCACATGACCTATTCTACCGCCACCTGGGGGGCATCCTAATTGCTAATGTAGCTGCATTAGTAGATCCACAGGGCAGGGTAACCAGAAAGTGCACACACATTCTGGCTTAAATTATATCCCACCTCCCAGGAGAAGAAAAGTAACATGAAGATCCTTACCCCTCTCACATACGGGCTCAGGTTCTTTGTGGGTGTTCCTGCTCAGTGGCTCTTGTAGACCCTGGTGTATATTCCAAACTTCTTCCTCCAGGGACATGCCCACTGGCTGGGACTCTGCTGGCTTCAGCTGGAAGCCTGGGGCCTCTGCTGCTTCTCCCAAGAGCACTGCCTCCTTTCCCAGCTCCTGGACTGCAACCTAGAAATAACCCCCATACTTGTTACCACAGAACTGACTTTTGGTTTGGGCTTGATGGGAGAGGGAAGAAAAAGCAGAGTGCGCAGACTGCGGGGAAAGAGGGAGACGCTGAAGGAAATGACACAAAGACCTAGAGATACCAGCCACCAATTTTCCACAAGAAAGATCCATAAAACTTGGGAAAATTGGGAGAAACCAGTAAAGGGTGTGGTTACTGCCAGCTCTCCAAGACAGCAGTCCCACCTCCTGAATTCAGCCCAGTTCGGCCCACAAACAGGGTTGCACAGGCCACCTGTTCTCATGCTGCCTTGACAGGCTTTCTCTCCCAACTTAGATCCTTGCCTTAGTGGTTTCCTGTCTTCTAATTATCTCAAAAGATTAAGGAATTGAATTTAAAAGTTGTCCTGTCAACCAGATATTCCACATGGTCAGGGAAGATTCTCACAGACAATAGGGATGAAATGGAGGAAAAAAGCAGGAGAAAAGAGCCATAGCTCTGACCTATGTTCAAATAATTTTGACAAACATGTGCCCTCCTGGTATTCACAGTGGGCCTGAGGCCAGCTGGTGAGCTGTAACCTGCCCAAGGGCATGTCCTGGATCCCCACTCAGAGCAGAGCCAGGAACAACCACTGAGAGAGGGCAGTGGAGGCTCTCGCCTATGGTACAGAGGACACTACCCCTCAGGGTCTTTCTTCTCTCAGTTACTCTGCTGGGATTTCAAATCTTTCTTTCTCTGTGTTCTTCCTAATTTTTCCGCTTCCTGGGCAGTCATCCCCTAGTCAGTTGTGTTTTTTTTTTCCTTCTCTTTCATAGCTTCGCTCTCTTTTGGTCTCTCAGAGTCCTTTCTTTTCTGATCTGCCCTGAACTCTCCAGCTCCTTAGTGCTTTTTGTATGTTTCTAAGAATTTGAGGTCCATCTCCTTGGCCAAGCCAGACTAGGCTCATTACCCTCAACACACCCTGGCTCCAAAGAGAGCAAAACTCAACTCTGTCCCTAAGGCCAGGGAAGTCTCTACCAGGATCTCTGAATCCTATGGGCTGACTAAGGCTGCGGGTCTGTGCTTTCAGGTCCTGCTTCACAAGTGCTAAAGGAGCAATCCAATAGTGACCTAATCCATTTTTTCTCCCAATTAACTGCCCCAATGTATCCACCTTCACTCTATTTCAATGCACATCAAGTATTTTTCTCCTCACCCCACTCCTTGTTTGGCCAGTTTCCCTTTGCAAGTGTTCTACCAGGACCACAGCCTCCTCGATGCTCTGTGGATGGTGTCTGGGTGTCCCCAGGCAGAATGGTTAGGAACTGCTCTAGCACCACAAGTTCCAAGATCTGCTCTTTTGAATGAATCTCTGGCCTCAGCCACCGACAGCATAATTCCTGGAGCTGGTCACTAGCCTCCCAGGGTCCAGCTGCTTCATGACAAAGGAAGTTTCGGAAGTGCTGGTGAGACCTCTCAGGAGTGAGACTGTCTTGTTTGTGGGGCATGTTTCTTATGCTGACTGGAGTTCTCTGCCACAGGCCCCTTGGTCTCCCACAGAGCCCTGAAATGAGCATTCAAGTACTTACACACCTTCAGATCTACTGTCATCATTTTGATCTAGGAACAATTCTGCTCCTGTGCCAGATACACCACCAGCTCCAGATCTGACAACTGAGGCCCAGTCTGGTCTGGAACAAAATCAATAAAACAATCTTCTTCCTAAGGCATTCAGGGCAGAAAAAAGTGTATGTCAGTAAGATGCTGTCACATGAACTTTACTATCTGCTAGTTATAATGAGAAAGATGAACTTTAAAAATCAACTGCCAGGGCCATGTTTTTCTACTATCTATTATTCAACTTAATACAGCACAGCTTACTGAAGACAAATTCCAATAAATCACTTTGCCTTTAAAAAAACAATCAGGAAAAGTATATGGATGAGAAAACTAATACCCACTGGCTGCAAGGAGTTCGGGGATTATCCAAAGATTTAACTGAAAAACTTCCTACGTCATTCTCTATTGTTAAGGAAAGATCAGTAGAATATTCTGAGTTTGTCTTAAATTTTAACATATTGTCCTAGTCTGTCTTTAGTAAGAGGATACAACTTCTATAACCTTTGTCCTTCTGGGAAGATGAAAGCCTTCACTTCCTGGACCTTTTGAGGTGCTCCTTTCCATTGTATCAAAACTTGTAGGAGAGCTGCAACAATGAGACCAGAGCGGAAAGGAAGTAATTAGGAAAATGGAGCCTTATTCTTCTGAAAAAGCATCCCTCAATAACTAGTTGTTCAACATTTATTTTGGCATTTCTTTGCAAGACATATAAAAAACACTATGTAGAAGATTTATATCCGTATTTCAAATTTCTCTTGACCTAGGAAAAAACTACAGCTGACCCTTGTTCACAAACTGTTTATTCAAATGTCAAGTGGTGAGACTTCCCTGTGGTCCAGGGGTTAAGAATCCGCCTTCCACTTCAGGGGGCCTGGATTTGATCCCTGGTCAGGGAACTAAGATACCACACGCCCCAGGGCAAGTGAGTCTAGTAGGTAACTAGGGAAAGCCCACCGGCTAAAAGGAGCCCGCACGCTGCAAAGACCCAGCACAGTCAAGGGATTTTAAAAAAAGGGAGCCCACGTGAGTGGCCATTACATTCAACTGCTACTGATTCCTTTCAGATTCTCCAAGGGTCCTTTAGACCTCTAAGCGATGCTGGTGGGCGTGGGAGGAAAGAGCTGTCTGTCTCACTTTCCCTGAGATAACCAGAAGAAAGGGCACAGAAATTCTGCCCAGGAAGCCGCGGTATCCGTAAACGGCCGGCTCCGGATGGCCGGCCGGCTCAGGGGGCGCATGGGACACTAAACAGGCTTTCGCAACACGGAAGCTGATCTCTGAGCCTGGGCCTCTCGTTTCTCCCGCGGTCACATCAGCCAGTAAAGGAAACACCGGTGGAGGCAGCAAAGTGGACACGACGCGGGGCGCGCCCGCGAGCACTGGGCCCACGGGCAGTATCCGAGAGGCCTCCAGTTGCGCGGCACGGGGCGCCACCCGCGCAAAGAGTGCAGAAATCATCCTCAGGAGCCTGACGGCGGGCCTAGCTCGGGTCAGTCCGGCTGCCCGGCTCGCAAACGCCCCCGGCTGCCCAGCAGTGGCGGGGGTCTCTCGGCGGCTTCAGAGCCGGTGCCGAACTGGAAGCCGCCTCTAAGTTACCTCAGACGGCCTGGCTTCACGGAAGCCGCTCCCTCTTCCCAGGGCTCAACCGCAAGTCGCCTCCAGTCTAACAGTGGCTCTGAGGAGGACTGCCCCCGCCTCGCCGCCTAGCGCGCCACTCAGAGGCTAGAGGCGGGGGGAAGAGGGGAACGCCGGGTTCCACTTAGATTCCCCGGGGCCGGAAAACCCGGTCAACCGGAAGGGGAAGTGACGTACTTCCGGAGAGGGCTCCGCACGGCCCATTGCTTTATCACGGCTGCAACTGAGGGAGCAGCCTGTCAGCGAGAAAGAGTTGACGCCGCGAAATCTCAGGCCCTTGGAGCCTGGGGTCCCTGCATGGGCGCCGCCCTCTCGCGGGCATTTCTTCCTCCATCGCTGCGGGTGGCGGGCGGTAACCCATCGTCCCGCCGGGTGCAGCCCCCGTCCCTGCCGGTACCCGAGCTGGGCTCCCGCCGCTTCTCACAGCCTCCTCCAGTACCTGGTGTTTACCTAAAACAATAAAATAGCCTGTTATTTTTGTCAGAAAAATTAATTTGGGAACAATTTAGGGTTGGAATATGTAAACTCGCAACCGTTAGCAAGTCTGGCGAACGTGACTTAAGAATCCAAAGGAGGAAAATGGAAGGAGTATAGTGGGTTTTCATTGGCTGAGTTTTGACAATCTCCCATTGGCAGGTATTTTGCTGGGCCAGTAGAAATTCTTCTGGTGGGTAGAAAAGTAAACCTTCTTCCTGTTGCTGATGCAATTGATGTCTAGAGGTGGGGCATGATATCTGCTCCTTTGAGCTCTGATTCCATTTTAAATAAGATAGTAATTTTCACAAAGGCAGTTTTGTCTTATTAATCTGCTTTGTGAGAGGTGCAAGCTAGACACTGAGACGCAATCAAAGTTCCCACAGCTGACTGAGCACTGCAATCCCTCTGTCTTACAAGACATGTCAAGAACCAGAAGATTGTCACTTACAGAGATGGCTTGGATCATTATAATGTGTGGGGAGAAAGCTTGAGTTCTACAGGGACAGATACCTCCCTTCCTTTGTTCTCTACAGCCAATATCTATTGAGAACTCTCCCTCCTTCCTTCAAAGGGGAAAAGGAATTCTGGTCTCCTAAAACCGGGAATCAAAAATTCCCTGGCAATCCAGTGGTTAGGACTCTGCGCTTCCACTGCAGGGGGCACAGGTTTGCTCCCTGGTTGGGGAACCAAGATCCCACATACTGCACAGCGTGGAGAAACAAAAATAAAAAACTGGCATGGACACCGATGAGGAAAACAAGTGCTTAAGCAGAAGCTAAATTAAGCTTCTCCACCTTTTTCAACTGCCTGTCCCCTCACCGAGGCCATCTCCAATCTGATTTCCATTCTCTTTCCATGCTCCCTTTGTCACCACGCCTTCCTCTGCTGGGTTCTCACTCCAGATGCTGCACCAAGCTCACTGCCTTCTCAATGCTTCATTTCTCACCCAGGTTTGGATCTCCCTGTGCAGACCATCACAAATTACTTTCAGCTCCAGGATCCTATACCTGAATGCAGCTTGGGGTCCAATCATCATGACCAAGGTTCCCAGAGCTGGCTGAAAGCTAGTGAGGCCCAGCAGTTGCTGAAACGGGAGAGTCCGAAGAGCTGGTGGGAGCTCTCCAAGTTGCCAAATTCAATCCCCACAACGTGGATATAATCAGGCTGACAGACGAGTTACCTAATGGAAATCAAACAGGCCTTGACCATCAACTAGATACAGTTTCCAGTCCCAGCTCAATCCATACTAATGATGTTGGGGAAAATACTGAACTTCTCTATGCCTCTATTTTTCATCTGAACATAACAATACCATGCAGCACAGAGAAAAAGATTAGAAATGCTATTTGTATAGCATCTGGCCCAGTGCTTGGCACTTAGAAGGTGCAGAGTAAATGGTCTGGGTTGGTGTAAGAGAAGTACCATCTTATAGGAATTTTAAGCATATCTCACTATTTGACATATATTAATAGGTTTAACGTCTGTCATCCCCACAGAATGTAAGGTTCTTGGAGAGTGGGTAATTTGTTTCATTGGTGAATCTCAGCACCTCAAGAAGTATCTAGTCCTAAAGTAAACATTTGGCAAATGAATAAATGGGTAAAAAAAGACAAAGACGACTAGGGTCTTCACACCTGGTTTACTGACCAGGTGTCCAATACTCAAGCATTATAAAGAGTACAAACGAAGTTGAAAATTGGTTTCGGCTGAGATGTCCCTGAGATCCGTCTCCCCTTCGTTTTCACTCCTATGGCTCTAAGGTGGGATTTCTGAACTTCAGCACTATTAATATTGGGGGCCGAACAGGTATTTGTTGTCTTGTGCGCCCCGCCTCTATTACACTGCAAACACCTGCGGTCAGAGTTTGGCTTTCTGCGCCAGAGGTACACGGCTCTTGCTCAGCTACATTATCCACCTAAACACCAGAATTTGTTTCTGCGGGGTAATCCACTCCATAGTCTAGGCGCTCTCTGAAGACAAGGAGTTCTGAGCTGTCTTCGTGTCCCCACTGCCCAGCACATGAGTGCCATAAGGCCTTGGTGAACCAGTGCTTTATTAGCATAAATCACAAGAACAAGAGGCGTAGGGCCTTTCAAAGGCGACTTCACGGGGAAAGTGAGGGACAGGGCGAAGAGCGACAGGGCCCACACACCAGGCTTCCGCGTTCCCAGGCCTCTCCAAACAGAGGAGGTTGCAGCTCATGGCCACTGAGTGTCTTCCCGTTCAAGGATCCGAGACACGACTACAGCCTCAGAGAGGAGGGAGCTACAGGGCTCGGGTCCGCCCACCGGGAAAACCGCCCTCAACCCAGTCAGTCAACCACCAGGCTGTCTTTCCCAGAGCGCGGCCGGAAGCTGCCATTGTGCAAGCCATGACTTACAAAAAGTCTGGCGCGTACGCAATGGCTAAGCCAGAAACCAGCGCCGCGGAACAAGCATAGCCCTCCCCAACTGGTCCCGCCCCTTCGCTAATCGACAGCAGTCTTACCCAATGAGAAGGCGGGATCCTCGTTGCGTCATAACCTATTTAAACCGCTTATTTGTTAATCCCTCCTATTGGTTCAGTTCAGTTCAGTCGCTCAGGCGTGTCCGACTCTTTGCGACCCCATGAATCGCCAGGCCTTTCAGTTTGACTGGGCGCTTCCGTTTCTCTTATTTTGAAGGGTCCTTGTAGCACCTGTTCTCCCTCCGTTTACAGATGAGACAGCCACAGTAGTACTATCGAGAATCACTGCTCTTCCTTCACTTCTTCCCATAATCAAACACAATTCTGTCCCTCTCTTCCCCACCCACCTCTCTTTCCTGTCAATATAGCCATCCAATTACCCTGCTGTCTAAATAGGGAGGCAGGGAATTCCCTGGTGGTCCAGTGGCTAAAGACTCTGCGCTCCAATGCAGGGAGTGTGGGGTTCGACCCTTGGCAGGGGAGCTAGATCCCACATGCCGCAACTAAAAGATCCCACGTGCTGAAACTTAGAGTTCACGTGCAGCAACTAAGACCCTGCTCAGCTAGTTAAACAAATAAATAAATGCAGGAAGATATCCTAGAACGTTAGGAACCTAGAGACTTGGGAACCTTGTTGTAGTCTGCAAATAATTAGCTGTGGTAGCCAGTGGATCTCTCTCGCACTTTGTTTCATCATCTATAAAATGAACACAGTAAACAGGAACACTGTAAAGATCAAAACAGATGAACATGATTAAGTCCTCCCATTTATTTAGGACTTGTTTGACTTCATGTCTCACTAGATTTATAACTATTTAATTTTTTGAAGCTATTATAAACTATATTAATTCCAGTGTATAGAAAGAGAATTTGTTTGTTGACTTTGCATCATGTGATCTTACTAAATGTCCTTGCTCCAGAAACTCTGGTAGGGTCTTAGGATTTTCTACATTGACAATCATGTCACCTGTGAATAAGAACGTTTTGTTTTTCCTTTCCAATCTGGATGTTTTGTATTTCCTTTTCTTTCTTGATTGGACTGGCCAAGCCTTCCAGTACAATGCTAAACAGGAGTGACAGGAGTGGGTATTCTTCTTTTGTTCCTTAGCTCAGAGGGAAAGCATTCGGTTTCTGACAATTAAGTGTGATATGTACAATAGGGTTTGTTTGTTTGTTTTAGGCAGCAATCAGGCTGAATTTAATGATGGAGAGCTGGGCCAGACCACACACAGACCTCTGCCCATCCCCTTGACTCATGGCCCCTAGAAGCCAGAAGCAGCCTGGAGGGAACTGTAGTTCCTCCCCAGGCAGGTGGCCATGGTCCGGTGGACTTTGTGCAAAATACTAAATGCTAATTTGGCATTGAGGGCCAGCTCTAGGTGATCCTTTGTGTAGCCAGCCCCAGGATGGGGGACGGAGGGGAAAAAGAGGTGGGTTAGGACGCCCCTGGCCGAGAGGAGAAAAGGGGACAAGAGAAAGGAAAATGCCCCGTTTGGGAGGCAGGTTGGGATATAGGCACAGGGCTAGTTTCTGAACATTCCCCCAGGGCAAAGGGCAGATATCCGAGTGCTGGAGATCACAGGTACTCGTCTCCAATGCCCATAAAGGCGAAACTGCCGTGGACGTCACTGGCACTGGCATCTGTACCAGGCGTGCCAATCACCCGCAGGTTCACAGCACTCAGTTTGTTTGAGAGTTTGACCATGGACTCCCGGGTGGCATCTGGTGACTCAAGAAGCAGTGGTGACTTCACGGCTTGCGGGCTGTCTGAGCATCTCAGGGTGCCCCCCACCCGCCGGTGCACCATCTTCCTGATACTGCCGCCAGATTGCTTCACCATCAGTTCATCTACCATGGACTGCAAGCAGATACTCATCATGATAGCCTGGGGGCTGGTGATGGTGACCCATTGTAGCTGGTCCTTGCTCATGAGGTATTCAAAAGCCAATTCCAGGTGCACCTCACCCCGGCCGAGGCTGCTTGTGCCTCAGCTTGGCAGTGGCACAGAGGAGGTGACCCACCAGCATCGCATGCGGGTGACCCGGAAGGAGACTTCACAGAGTTGCTGGCCAGGCAGGCGGAGCTGGAGGCTGAGCTCACTGTTGCCTGTGAGGGGCGAAGCGGCTTTGCACTCTCGCCTCCGCTCCTCAGCGCGTCTCCGCTGTCTCGCTCGCCATTTGCGGAGTGCAGGAGCGGGGTGCTTACAGACAGTCCTTCTCTGAGAAGTCAGCCAAACAGGCATCAAAGCGCAAGTAGCCATAGTGCCGCAGTGTCTGGGCCAGCCGCAGGAACTCCTTCTTGGAGACCTCCTCCTGCAGTGATTTGAGCTGCTACTGTTCCTTGGCCACCAGGATCCACACACGCTTAATGTCTGCTACCATCTGAGCATAAAGCAGGTTCAGGCCAACCCGGTTCTCCATGACATTGTCGTCGTAGGTAGAGTCCAAATAACTCTTCCTTAGCACAATCTTACAGTCTTGACTCTGAAGACTGGTAACAGACACATAAGGCAACTCAAACTCTTGCAACTTCCGTACAAACAAAAAGGCTCCATCCTATTTTTCTGGAACTAGAAAGAGACTGAAGTAGCTGATCAAGTCATCTGGAATATCCAGCATTGCAGCCACACCCTCCAGGACATATTCAGTCTGATCTGAAGTTAGCACGTTGACCAGAACTTTCTGCCCGTTGCTGAGTGGCATTTCCAAAGAGACCTCTTCTGTGAGGACCTCCTGCTGTGCCTGACGAAGGAAACAATTGAAGGTCTCACTGCTCCCAAGCAATGGGTCTTCCCGAACAGCTTGCATGTACTTCTCTAACTGCTCTCTCCTGTTTCACTCTGCCGGTGTCAAAGCCAAAAGCTTTTTTGGGGGAAATGCAGGAAGCACATTGGCCCCATATTCCTTCCGAAGCTGCTCGTGCAACCCCAGGAGCTGCCTGTTGCGCACGCAACAGTGCAGGACTCCATTCACGTGAATGTTATAAACCACGTTGGCTGAGCCGCCGCTCTCCTCGCTGTGTGACTCGGTTTCAAGAATGGAAGAGTACATGTTCCCTGCAGCAGGGCCCGGCTGGGCTCCGGACTATGAGGGGCGAAGCGGCTTTGCACTCTCGCCTCCGCTCCTCAGCGCGTCTCCGCTGTCTCACTCGCCATTTGCGCAGTGCAGGGGCGGGGTGCTTACAATGGGTTTTTAAAAAGTAGATGCTCTTTGGGAGTTCCCTGGTGACCTAGTGATTAGGATTTGGTGCTTTCAGTGCCATGGCCTGGGTCCAATCCCTGGTCAGGAAACTGGGATCCCACAACTTGTGGGAAAATTAATTATAAAAATAGATGCTCTTTTATAGGTTGAAGAAGTTCCATTCTTTTCCTAGTTCCCTGAGTTTGTCATAAATAAATGTTGTATTTTTGTCTCCATGTTACTACAGTTTCATTTTCAGGTTGCTAGTTGTGCTAATCTGAGGTAAAGGAATATCAGAGAACATAAATTGTAAATTCACTATCAGTTCTGTGATGCTTTGAATTCTACTGTTGTTCTCCAATTCACCTGCGATTAATAAAGTTCTCAAATAGCTGCTCCATGCATTTTACCCAAATTTTAAGGTTGTTGTCTATGTGAGAAAAAAGGTGAAGCATGCTTATTTTAACTTAGCCAGAGCTGGAACCCTAATACTATTAGTTTTTCTAGTGCTTTTCCAATCTTTATACAATATTCTTTCTTTCCTGTATTACTGGTTCTCCACTCTAACACCTAATCCCTGCTTCTGCAAATCATCATAAATTAGTTTACTTCTTTTCAAAGCCTATACTTTATCTTCCTTTTTTTGTTGTCTACCATCTTCTTCCCTGTTCCACCTGCTAGTATTAATACTGGAAGTATACTTGTCATTAAGGAAATGAAGATAAAAACAGCATTATGATACATACTTACATCCCTTGTCACTTTTTAAATTGTGATATAAGATACACAATAAAATCCACAATTTAAAGTATTTAATTCAGCAGTTTATTAGTATATTTACATTTCATCATCACTAATTTCAGAACATTTTCTTCATCCCCTGAAAAAGCCCCGTACCTTTAGCAAACTCGACCCCCTGCAGCTTCCAGTTCCTGGAAAATACTAATTCACTTTTGCTCTCTAAAGATTTGTCTATTCTTGATATGTAATACATGTGACCTTTTATGTCTAACTACTTTCACTTAGCATGTTTTCAACATTCATCCATGTCACAGCATGTATCATAATTTCCTTTATTTTTATATTGCTAATACTATCCCGTTGTACTATAACATTTTTTATCCATTTATCAGTTGGTAGATTTTGGGGTCCTTTCTACTTCAGGGCTACTGTGACTAATGCTGCTATGTATGTTCATATATAAGGTTTTTTGTGGACATAAGATTTCATTTCTCTTGGGTATATACAACGCTTAGCAGTCGAATTGCTGGGACAAATGGAAATTCTATGTTTAACTTTTGAAGTTACTGATCAAATGTTTTCTTCAATGGCTGTACAATTTAAATTTCCACAAGCAGTGTGTGAGGGTTCTAATTTCTTCACATCCTTGATAACATGTATTAATCTTGGTTATAGCCACATTAGGGGAGGTTAAGTGGTATCTCAATGTTTTTTTGTTTCTTTGGCGAATTGTGAGATTTTATTTTCCCAATTAGGGGTCAAACCTGGGCCCTTGGTAGTGACAGAGCCTTAACCACTGAACTGCCAGGGAACTCAGTGTGATTTTGATTTGAATTTCCCTGAAGGCTAATGATGTTGAATGCCTGTTTATATGCTGACTGCCCAGTTGTATATCTTATTGTGAGAAATGTCTACTCAAATTCTTCAATAATAATCTCTCTACTACTGAGTTTCTTTAGTGTCAAGTAATGCTTCCTGAGATGATGTTTCTCATCATTTGGGGGTTTGTAGTTATAAAAACTTGACACAAGCTTTAAAAATACTCTTTTGGCAAGTAGGATATAATTGCTGATATACTAAAGTGCCCAACTTTTCATAAGAGTTGGCTTTCTGTCTTCATGACTTACTGAGAATGTAGCTAGATTTCTTATTTCTGCTCTAATGCTCTAATTATGTCTCTACTTATAATATTTTCTTAAAAATTATTGGAGATGCTCTCCAAATTGTGCAAATCCACTCACAAAATGTAAAGAGTTTAAATCAACCCAACCACATTAAAAAAAAACCCCAACAAAACATTAAGGTATGTAAGACAGTAGAGTTGTGTTTTTCCTATTCTGTTTTTGAGAAGCTGTGGTTGGTCTTGAAGGTAAGGCAGAGTGGAAAACTGACCATGGAAGGCCAAAGTGCCAAACAAATGAATACAACAAATATTATACAAGTTGTTTAAACCATGGAGAAGGAGCCTAAAGAATGCCCACTTTATCCCCAATCCAGCATTCTTTAGAAGCAAAAATGCAAAACCAAAAATATTCATAAACATAAAATCTCAGCACCTAAAACAATGCTCCTGGCACATAAGTGCTCTATATCAGTATCTGATGTTGAATGAATAAATGAACATTCACAGTACATATCTCTCCAACAGTTTTAGGGAGCAAACATCCACAGGCAGAGATAAAGACAGAACCAGTTTTTGGCAGCACAGTTAATACATCAATTTGGGAATTAAAGGTGATAAATCCTAACTTATGGCACCAGGACTGGTTGCAAAAAACACTTTGTTGACTAAGTCAATAGTTATAAAGTAAGGTAAGCTGAACTGGCCATGAAGGCATCTGTCAAAGTAGTTTGCACCACACTTCTTGACTATTAGAACACTGACTGCTGAAGCACAGAATAATAACCTTAGAACAACAGAAAGAGTATCAAGGGAACAAGTGGACACCAACCAGGGAAAAGGAGAGAAACTTCATTAAGAGAATGTATGGTACCAAATAAGGAAAAAACTAGAATAGGAATATTAAATGTCCACTTCATTTTTCATCTTAGCAGTTACTGAAATGTGATGGTTAAATGCTAATTGTAAAAAATACAATCAAACAGGAATGCTTAGAAGGAAGTGGATTACAAATTATAGTAAAAAGCATTTTTACTATAGTATTTTTAGCATTCATTTATACATTATTTCAAGAAAAAAAGGACCACCAATGAAAAGTAGGTAAATGAGGGCACTTTTTGAGCTTCAGTGTAAATGTCCCATATGAAAATGTTAAAAAGTAATTACTATTATTTTGTTCTTTGATGGCTTCTAGGAAACCAACAATTAACTATTACTACTGAACTCTTAATGAGTAAATCACACTGGGGCTTGTTAAAAGTTAGCAGTTGATCATGAAGTTTCAACTTTTAATAAGTTGCTCAAGTGATTATGACAGGCATCTAGTATTCCTTGTGGACCACCCTTATTATGAGGCATCAAGGCTGCTTGTTGGTTCTCATAAATGAATACCGTGGGGTGCGGAGGAGACCAAGAGGGTCCTCTTACAGAGTTATATTGAGAAGCTGTTGGTCAAGTTCTGGTAGCCCTCTGAGGGAGGAAAAGGCAGCTCCCATGTTCTCAATTAAGCTTGCGCCATGTGGAAACAGCCTCTGTTGACTGGGAATTCTTTTTCATAGACGGATTAGAGCAGAGACTATCAAGGATTTTTTATCTCTAACAAAGAAACTATTTATGCATGAAATGTCATAATGTCTGAGATTGGCTTCAAATATTCCAAAACAAAATATTCCAAATATTCCAAAACCCAGCCACCCACCCCAAACAAAATAAAAACAAAAACAATGGAGTGGGTAAATGTAAAAACTGGCAAAATTTTTAAAGCCTATATAAGGGTCATATTATTTTCTCTACTTTAGATATTTTGATAATTTCCATACTGAAAGAATAAGTATATATATAAGAACACTGTTCCTCTCCTACATATATTATCTTAAATCAGTTATTGCTCTCTATATTAGAATTATTTCAGTTACAATGAACAGAAATGCCAATCACATTGGCTTAAATAATAAGAAATGTATAGATTTATGTAGCTAAAAAGTCCAGTGCAATTCTAGGTATCAGGTAATGCTTGATCCTACAGCTCAGTGGTGTCTCTAAAACCTGAGTATCACCCTGCTCTGTCTGCTGTGGTGTTGGCTTCATTCTAAGGCTCATATTTCTCCTGTTTAAAGAAGACTGTCAACATCTCCTGGGTTACATGTGCCATCCAGCAAGTGCTGGATCTGTTCTAATGTTTCCAACAAGACAGGCCAGGTTATGCTGCAGAAACACACAGCACCAACATCCCAGTGTTTTAACACAACAAAAGTTTATTAATCCTTCCTACAAAGTCCATTACAGGTCTAGGGAACTCTCCAGAACAGGTACTGCTCCCCATTGTTGGGTGCTTGGCATTCCAGACTGTTCTGAATTTTGTCTCCTCTTCTATATGCTTACATGGCTGAGGCAGGAAAAAACAGCATTAGGGTCCTGCACCAACAAGTAAATGTTTCAGCCAAGAAGTGAGACCTCTGCACGTAACCCACTGCTCAAAACTATGTCTGGACCCTAACTGCAAGAAGCAAAAACATCTAACCATTCCCTTCTTACTGTTCACTAGGATACAAGGTCCATGAGGATAAACATTTTGTATCCTTGTCCACTACTGTATCCTTACTTTAGAAGAGTACCTGGGCGCATAACAAGATCTCATTAACTTGAATGAATGAATGTAGCACCAGCAAGAAATCCAAACCTGTATATATTGGGAGGAGAGACAAGAATCCCAGGGGTTTAAGACCAAGGATGTTCAGTAAGATCCATACAGACCAGAGCTGCAAAGCTACCTGCGCTTAGGAAATAATACTTGCTAGAGTTCATCTTAGGGAAGATAATGAAATCCTGCTGAGAGAGACACACCATAGGTCAGGTGACTTACACCATAAAGCACTGAAGCCAAGGAACAAATCAACTGAGCAAACCACCACAAGTGCTCAGCTCCTGGAAGAAGCTGCAACAGCCACAAATGGATCTGCCCCTTCAGTGTGGTCAGTCTACCCAACACACCACTGTGGCTCAGAGGAAAGAGAAGGATGTGTACAGTGTCTGAGACCCCACTATCAGTCAGATCATCAGGTGCTTTTCCTTCATCAATCCCTCTAATCCTCAGAGAACCCTGAGTTAAGCATTATCTCTATTTCACAAAGAAAATGGAGATTTAAGAATGTTTCAGTAACCAATCAAGAAACAGGCATGTTTTACTAGCTAGAAACAATATATCATCCAGGCTGGCTGGACCGGAACAACATATAGATCAGTTCTGCTGATCCTGCCTTCAGGCCTGACTGATGCAGCTAAGTGACAGCCAACAGACCCACTAACTATGTGGTTGTAACAAGCCTCTGGATCTCTTTAAGCCTAACTTCCTTACTTTATAAAGTCAGAGATTTGGGAGAGATAATTTAACTCCTTTCCTGATTACACCTAGATGCTTTACCAGGAACATATCTGCATCACTGAGCAGATAAAAGGGGGAGTTACAAGAAAACTCACAACCTAAGGAGATTTCTAGCAATCTATCAAATTCGTAACCTAAGGCTGTTACCTGAAAGGATGGAGAAAACAGGAGTAGGATGTCCTTGCCTGCTTAACAGTTACAGTGTAAGTTAACCAATGTAGAGGTGCATTTGTCCATCCTTGCCTGCCACCCAGCATTAGCTCCCCTTTTGGGAACTTGGTCTCCAGCTCACTGGATTCCCAGAATAACATGCCCAGGGAGCCACAAGATCCTGGTGCAGAAAACACTCTAGTTCCCAGACAAATGTAACTCTCTCCTTGTTCTTAACAACAAACAAAAAGCAAATTAAAATGCAAACAGATAAAAACCTGAGAAGATGATTCTGAATTCCCATTAATTTCCATTTAGACCTTGAAAAAAAGTGCTCATTTTCATGGCTGTTTTATCCTATTGATATTGTGATATAAAGAGTCTAGTTTCTTTTATTGCAGAAAGTTCTTCTTTACATGGCTAAAGATTCCAACCTGTTTCCATTCTATCTCCTTCTTAGAGGTGCTCTCCCTTTTCAAGAGGCATAAAATAGTGATTAATTCACCGGCAGAGAGGCATAAAATAGTGATTATATGTGTTCATCTGGATAGAATCGATATTGCTGAAGAAAATATTTCATCAGAGTAAAAATTATACTAATAGGATTCAAGAGCTGCATTTGCTAAAAAGTTAACCAAGGAACTCAATGTCCAAATTTGTGAACAACGCCCAATGATGGGACACTTAAGAAAATCCAATTAGGTTCTTCAAAAGTTTTACATTACAATTCATTTTTGCCCATGAGATTATTGAAACTGGCAAACCTGGAAGACAACGGTATGCAACTAAACATGCATATTATTGCTTTTTGTTTTGGAAGACCATGCTATAATACAAATGTGTCCATCATATGAAGTTTGAGTGCCTTGGGAAATCAATGCAAACCAACAATATTTACCTCTGTGGCCAAAAAAGATTATTTCATAGCTGCATCTGCTATGCAAAGCTGAATTTGCTGTTTTGCTATATACATCCCCAAACAGCTTTTTGCTTTCCTCAGAATGTTCTTAGAACACCTCTCCTGCTAAGGAATTCCCTGGAAGCTTTTAGTAAAAATAGCAAGTAGTACAACTACTAACAAATCCTTTGAAGAGTCAACCTTGATTCCTTCTATGAAACATGTTTATATCCCAAAGTTTCCTGATGAAAAATTCTTCATGCTTCATAATTTTGTATTTTTCTTAACTTTAAAGTCAAGTTCCACTTGATAAATTTCTTTAGACTGAGGACACTGAACAAACGTCCCTTTACTGGTGGAGTTTCTGGTGTCTAAGAAGGCTTGAGCGTCTGCTGAAGTTCCTCCTGCACGTGGTACAGGTGTAAGGCTGCTCACCTGTGTGAGTTCTCCGATGTTTAATAAGGTGGCAATTTTGATTGAATTTTTTCCCACATTCATGACAAGTAAAGGGCTTCTCTCCAGTGTGAGTTCTTTGGTGTGTGTGGAGATTTGTCTTTTGACTGAAGCCTTTCCCACACCATGAGCATTTATATGGTTTTATTCCTTGGTGTGTTGTTAAGTGCTTATTAAGATCAGAGCTCCACCTAAACCTCTTATCACATTGTTGACATTTATATGGTTTCTCTTCCGTGTGAACTCTCTGGTGTTTAATGAGGTCAGAGCTAACTCTGAAGCTTTTCCCACATTCCTGGCATTTAAAAGGCCTTTCTGCTGCACGTTCTTTCTTCTGAAGATCCATAAGTTTCAGCAGCTCTTGTTTCCAGGTTGAAAGTTTCTTTTTTTTCTTCACCGGAAAATCTCGGTGCAATTTCCCCACCCTATGCACATCACCATGATTTTCTTTACCAATTGTTTTCTGGGAAACTTTCAATCTGGCCTTTCTTGATGCTATAGCTACTGGTGCTTGTATTTCTAAGTCAGAAAGACATAGAGACTGAATATTTTCAGTGTCATTTTTAAGCTTCAGCCCTGCTGGAATAAATGTGAGAAACAGCTTACTATATGTCAGAGCAAGTAAACCATAGTAAATGAAAAGAAAAACTGGACAAACACTAATTTTTAAAAAAATAGATAAGCAGAACCATAAAATGTGAAATCCTTGCAAAGATTCCTATCATGGCACATTTCCCTTCTTCCCATGGTCTACTTACCTGTAGGCAGCTCTTCAGAACTGTCCTTGAACTCCAGGGGTCTTTGAACCCATGGCTCTTCTCCTTGCTCTAGACAGGAGATCACTTTAGGTTTGGGGAGCACAAATAATGCTGTGAAACAGAAAAACTGAGGTCAAAGACTGGTAACTTAACAACAGTTCACTAATTTCAGACTATTTCAGGAACAGCAAAGGATGCTTGAATAGTTTACAACACCAAATCTCATATCAGGTTTATAACATACTTCATTGGTGGATGGATATGCAAAGCGGAGACTGAGAAATAAACCTGAGCTGGACCAGTGAAAAAGATATAGGGCACAGAAATATAGTGCACGATCCCCATCTTCTGCTACCAAGAATATCCCACATTCTACTAAGGTAGAATCAAACTGCAAAGGCTGCAAGAAATACACACACTAGTCCTATTAACTATTCAATTCAGTCACTCAGTCGTGTCCGACTCTTTGCGACCCTGTGAATCACAGCACGCCAGGCCTCCCTGTCCGTCACCAACTCCCAGAGTTCACCCAAACTCATGTCCATTGAGTCGGTGATGCCATCCAGCCATCTCATCTTCTGTCGTCCCCTTCTCCTCCCGCCCCCAATCCCTCCCAGCATTAGGGTCTTTTCCAGTGAGTCAACTCTTCACATGAGGTGGCCAAAGTACTGGAGGTTCAGCTTCAGCATCAGTCCTTCCAATGAACACCCAGGACTGATCTCCTTTAGGATGGACTGGTTGGATCTCCTTGCAGTCCAGGGGACTCTCAAGAGTCTTCTCCAACACCACAGTTGAAAAACAGGAAGACTTAAACTAGATAAGTCCAGGTTCAGGGGAGTCAATGCAAAGGTCCATGGGTGGAGTATCAGGCATAAATGATACATGCCATCATTACTTTTATTTAGTAAAAGTTAAACAAAATAACTAAATAAAACTAACTTTTTATTTAGTCCTCAAGCACCAAACACTGGACTAGAAAAGATTTCTACCACTCCTATAGCTCACTGGTTCACATCCAGGTGGAAGAAACAGACAAGAATTACTTAGTGGACTTTCTCAAAATCTTACTGCCAAGTATGGAAAGTATTCATCACTCAGTCATACCATAAATATGTAGTGAGTGGCTATGGTGCACCAGGCACCCTCTATGTGCCAGGGACACAGTGCTAAATAAATCAAGTCCCCTGATCTCACAAAGCTTATATTCTTGTGCAGAGTGAAACAATCTAACATCAACAGACGAGCAAATAAAATGTCAGGAAGTGATACATGTTTTGAAGAAAACTAAGGGAGGGTAAGAGAACATTTTAAGATTCTGCTTCTGTGAAGCTACTTGAGATATAAAGTTGTATAAAAAGTCTCTTTAAGTAACATCTGAGCAGAACCCTAAAATGAGGATTTTGTCATGAGGCAGAAATGTGGGCCAGGCAGAGGGAAGGAGGAAGAAATGAGTACATCAAGTCCATGAAACAAGATGAGTAGTGTGACTAGAGGGTCCAGAGCAAGGGCACAAGTGGCAGGAGACGACAGCAGGTTGATGAGGAAGGGCCAGACCTTGGAGGGTCCTGGGTCTTGGTAAGGAACCTGGATTTATTCTGAACGTTATGAGAAGTTATTGTAAGGTTTGAAGCAGAAAATGTCATGATCTGGTCAGGTTTTTAAAAGACTCTGGCTGCCACATAGGAAACAGACTGTGAGAGGGCAGGCAGTGGGTGCCAGGAAGAACGTACTGAGGTAAACCTCGATAGAGATGCTGCTACCTAAGACCAGGATGCTACGAGCACAAGAAGCTGAGATGTGACACTCAGGCTACACTGTGAGGTGGAACCAAGAGTGCTAGACTTCGTGGGGTATTATAGCAAGATCGAGGTAAAGGGTGACTGGACATTGCTTGCTCTGAGCAAGTGGATGAATGGGGATGCCTTTTACAGAAATGAGAAAGATGTAAGGGCAAGTTTAGATGGAAGAAGAGATCAAGAATTCCAACAGTATAAGGAATGTGTACTGGGGAAAAGCTCCCTGGTGATCTGGTGATCCCTGCCTACACCATCTTATTGAGAACCAGTCAGCTACTAGAACAGAGACTCTCTCACAAGGGTGCATCCTCAGTATGCCAACAACAGGACAGTTTAGTCCACTCCTAGGCAAAGTGAAGGGGAGAAACTTTACCTAGAAAGATGACATTCTCATAGTTTTCTTGCATTACGTCATTGTAGAGGGCCTTCTGAGTGGGATCCAGTAACTCCCATTCTTCCTGGGAAAAATACATGGCCACTTCTTCAAATGTCAACAAGCTCTAAAGAAGAGAATGGGCTTCAGCTCAGTACTTGCCACTACAGAAGCAGCCCAATCTTCTAAGTCATGAACTACAAGGTAAGCCAGTCACTAAAGGAACTAATAGCACATGAATTATTTTAAAGCAAGATGGTAGAAAGTAGGCAAGGGATCAGCAAACAGCCCAGGAGGTACTCAGTTCCCCAGGGGGAACATCTGGGACACCTCTGAGCACCTGCTGGGCAGGGCAGGTCATGGGCAGCAGGGAGAGGCTGAAGAGTGCAGCTCACCTGGGACTCAGGCAGAATGAGCTCAGGTGCCACTGTCCACTCACTGGTATTTGTCTGCTTAGGAAAGGCTAGGAGCTGGTGAGCAGGCACAGCTGTGGAAGAACAAGAAAATTTCTCTCCCTCCCATCTTTGAACATCCTAGGCTTAATTCAAAAGTATAGAAGATCCTGATTCTTTCAGTTGAGATAGAACAACTTTACAAGTGTTACATGGTACCAAGAAGTAGCTATCTCATTTTAAACAAGCATCTACTAGCCCCTAAGACAGGTTTCCCACTTGACTCTTCAGTTTTCACGAGTGAAGTTAAGAAAAGGAAATCTTTTTTTCTTTACATGACATGAATTCTTCAGAGTTGGACAAAAATTAGAGGTGTTGTACAATGCAGTACGGAGTCCAATGTGCCAGGTACAGAAAACCCAAAGGTCGGAATGAGTTTGGTGAGTTCAAGAAACAGCAAGACCAGTGTGGCTAAAGAAGACTGAGCAGGGCAGGAGTGGCAGACTAGGGGAGGAAAGTGAAGAGGGGCCAGAACTTGGGGGTTCCTGGGTGACTCTATAAGGAGTTTGATTTTGAATGTGTGAAAAATCACGGTAAGGCTTTGATGTTGAGCCATGTTCTGATATGAACTGGTTTTTTAAAGGATTCTGGCTGCTGTGTGAACAGACTGCAGGCAGGGAGGAATGCTGGCAGGGGGTGCCAAGTATGGAGGTGGACATTATTAGAGACTGCCGCTGCTTACACCACAATGCTAAAGCACAGGAGGCTGAGACTTGGTTGGACTCAGGCCACACGGGAAGGTGGAGCCAAGAGAACTAGTGATGCATTAGTACTACCGGGGTTGGAACAGATTGGTGCAAAGGATGACCACAAGTTTTCTAGCCTAAAATACTGGGTGAAGGAAAGATAAGAGAAGAGCGATTTTGAGGGAAAAAGAGAAGGATCAAGATTTAGGATAAGGAATGAGTATGTACACGTGTTAAAAGCTTGCTGGTGATCTGGTGTACCTTTTCCCTGCCCACACCATCTAGTTGAGAACCAGTCAGCTACTAGAACAGACTCTCACAAGGGTGCATTCTCAGTACCCCCCAAAATAGGACAGATTAGTCCACTGCTGTGCAAAGGGAAGGGGAAAAAGAAACTTTACCTAGAGAGATGACAGTCTCATAGTTTTCTTGCATTACATCATTGTAGAGGGCCTTCTGAGTGGGATCCAGTAACTCCCATTCTTCCTGGGAAAAATACATGGCCACTTCTTCAAATGTCAATAAGCTCTAAAGAAGAGAATGGGCTTCAGCCAAGTACTTGCCACTTCAAAAGTGGCCCAACCTTCTGAGCCATGAACTGCATGGTAAGCCAGTCACTAAAGGAACTAACAGCACATGAATTAATTTTAAGTGAGATAGTAGAAAGGAAGTAAGCACGGGATCAGCAAACAGGTGCCCAAAGTCCTGAGAAAATCTGCGTTAAGTCCTCTGAGCATCTGCTGGGCAGGGTGGGTCATGGGCAGCAGGGAGAGGTAGCCCAAGATTCTGGAAAGCACAGCTCACCTGGGACTCAGGCAAGACAATCTCAGGTGCCACTGTCCAGTCTTTGGTGTCTGTCTGCTCAGGAAAGGCTAGGATCCGGTGAGCAGGCCCCACTGTGGGTGAAATGGAGCCATAGTAAATATTTCTTGCTTATGTTTCTAATATGCTATGGTCAGTTCTAAAAGACAGAAGACCCTGATTTTTTCAGGATTGATGAGATGTTTTATAAGCATGTGGTGCACAGAAATGGCTTTCTCCTTGTTAATGAGAACCAAGTATCTACCAGCCTCTACAACAGGTGCCCCAGTTTCCACAAGCAAAATTAACAAAAGAAAACTCTTTTTATTATTTTCCTCTGATGACATAAATTGGTCACCTTGGCAAAGTTTAAACATATTTGCAAATGAAGTACTCAAGGACTCCAGTGTACAGCAGGAAATAGTTTTTAAATCATTTATTACTTTTTCCTTGGTACACAGTAGCATACACATTCTATTACTAACATTCTGTCACTAACCACCCATTCTGATCCAGATTTCTTCTGTATTTTCAAGATGAGGTGAGCCAGACCATCTTTACTTTTCTAAAAACAATTGCTGGTGTTATTAGCAGGGTTCTGCGGTTGGGAGATTTCTGTATCTTAGGCCAACCCCCACCCTCAACCCCACATGACCTATTCTACCGCCACCTGGGGGGCATCCTAATTGCTAATGTAGCTGTATTAGTAGATCCACAGGGCAGGGTAACCAGAAGTGCTCACACATTTTGGCTTAAATTATATCCCACCTCCCAGGAGAAGAAAAGTAACATGAAGATCCTTACCCCTCTCACATACGGGCTCAGGTTCTTTGTGGGTATTCCTGCTCAGTGGCTCTTGTAGACCCTGGTGTATATTCCAAACTTCTTCCTCCAGGGACATGCCCACTGGCTGGGACTCTGCTGGCTTCAGCTGGAAGCCTGGGGCCTCTGCTGCTTCTCCCAAGAGCACTGCCTCCTTTCCCAGCTCCTGGACTGCAACCTAGAAATAACCCCCATACTTGTTACCACAGAACTGACTTTTGGTTTGGGCTTGATGGGAGAGGGAAGAAAAAGCAGAGAGTGCAGACTGCGGGAAAAGAGGGAGACGCTGAAGGAAATGACACAAAGACCTAGAGATACCAGCCACCAATTTTCCACAAGAACAATCCATACACAACATAGGAAAACTGGGAGAAACCAGTAAAGGGTGTGGTTACTGCCAGCTCTCCAAGACAGCAGTCCCACTCTCTGAATTCAGCCCAGTTCAGCCCACTAACAGGGTTTCACAGGCCACCTGTTCTCATGCTGCCTTTACAGGCTTTCTCTCCCAACTTAGATCCTTGCCTTAGTGGTTTCCTGTCTTCTCTCAGATTAAGGAACTGAATTTAAAAGTTGTCCTGTCAACCAGATTTTCCACATAGTCAGGGAAGATTCTTAAAGACAATGGGGATGAAATGGAGAAAAAAAGCGGGTAAGAGTAATGGCTCTGTCCTATCCCCAAATGATTTTGATACAAAACACGTGCCCTCCTGGTATTCACAGTGGGCCTGAGGCCAGCTGGTGAGCTGTCACCTGCCCAAGGGCATGTCCTGGATCCCCACTCAGAGCAGAGCCAGGAACAACCACTGAGAGAGGGCAGTGGAGGCTCTCGCCTATGGTACAGAGGACACTATCCTTCAGGGTCTTTCTTCTCTCAGCTACTCTGCTGGGATTTCAAATCTTTCTTTCTCTGTGTTCTTTCTACTTTTTCCCCTTCCTGGGCAGTTGTCCCCTAGTCGTTTGGTTTGTTCCTTCTCTGTCGTATCTTCGCTCTCTTTTGGTCTCTCAGAGTCCTTTCTTTTCTGATCTGCCCTGAACTCTCCAGCTCCTTAGTGCTTTTTGTATGTTTCTAAGAATTTGAGGTCCATCTCCTTGGCCAAGCCAGACTAGGCTCATTACCCTCAACACACCCTGGCTCCAAAGAGAGCAAAACTCAACTCTGTCCCTAAGGCCAGGGAAGTCTCTACCAGGATCTCTGAATCCTATGGGCTGACTAAGGCTGCGGGTCTGTGCTTTCAGGTCCTGCTTCACAAGTGTTAAAGGAGCAATCCAATAGTGACCTAATCCATTTTTTCTCCCAATTAACTGCCCCAGTATATCCACCTTCACTCTATTTCACTGCACATCAAGAATCTTTCTCCTCACCCCATTCCTTGTTTGGCCAGTTTCCTTTTTCAAGTGTTCTACCAGGACCACAGCCTCCTCAATGCTCTGTGGATGTTGCTTCTTTATGAGAGTCTGGGTGTCCCCGGGCAGAATGGTCAGGAACTGCTCTAGCACCACAAGTTCCAAGATCTGCTCTTTTGAATGAATCTCTGGCCTCAGCCACTGACGGCATAATTCTTGAAGCTGGTCAACTACCTCCCGGGGTCCAGCTGCTTCATGATAGAGGAAGTTCCGGAAGTGCTGGTGAGACCTCTCAGGGCTGAGACTGTCCGTCTGTGGGGCATGTTTCTTATGCTGACTGGCGTTCTCTGCTACAGGTCCTTTGGTCTCCCAAAGAGCTCTGATCTGAGGGTTCAAGAACTCAGCCACCTTCAGATCTACTGTCATCATTCTTCTCCAGGAACAATTCTGCTCCTGTATTAGACACCCCACCAGCGGCTACCTCTGACAACTGAAGCCCGATCTGGTTTTGAATAAAATCAATAAAAGGATCTTCTTCCTAAGGCACTGAGAGCAGAAACAAGCTCACGTCAGTAAGATATTGTCACATGAACTTTATTACTTGCTACTTATTATGAGAAAAATGAACTTTAAAAATCAACTGCCAGGCCTGTGTTTTGCTCCTTTTCTATTAACCAACTGAATACAGCACAGCTTATTAAAGACAAATTCCAGTAAGTCACTTCTCCTTCTCAAAAGAAAAAAAAAAAATCAGGAAAGGTTAGCAAGTGAAAAACCTAGTACCCACTGGCTCCCACGAGTTTTGGGATTATCCAAATATTTAACTCATGCACTTCTTATGCCATCCTCTCCATGTCAAAAAAAGATTAGGAGAATATTCTGAGTTTCTCTTAAAATGTCAACATATCATCCTAATCTTCTGTCTTTGGTAAGTGGGTACACTTGTATTACCCTTCATCCTCTTGAGATGGAAACCTTCGCTTCCTGGACCATTTGAGGTGCTACTTTCCATTGTGATTACTGCCAGGAGAGCTGAAACTATGAGACCAGAGTAGAAGGAAAGTAATTAGGAAAACTGGAGCCTTATTTTCTTGAAAAAAGCATCTCCCAAGGGAGTCTCCTGGGGGTCCAGTGATTAAGAATCCACACTTCCAGTGCAGGGGGCAAGGGTTTGATCCCTGGTCAGAGAATTCAGATCTCATATTTCCCAAAGTACAGCAAAAAAAAAAAAAAAAGGGCTGCCCACAAGAAATCAACTAACTGAAAACATTCTTGACATTTCTTTGCAAGACGTGTAAAGAAAACTATGCACAAGATTTATACGTGTATTTTGAATTTGATCTAGGAAAAATTACAGGTGACCCTTGTTCACAAAATGTTTATCCAAATGTCAAGCAGATAAAAAAGGAGAGCATGTGAGCTGGTGATGATTACTTTCAGCTTTTCCAAGGGTCATTTAGACCTCTGAGCAAGGCCTCGTGAATCTCACTTTCCCTGAGGTTACCCAGCAGAAATGGCACAGAAATTCTGCCCAGGAAGCCGCGGTATCTACAAAAGGCCGGCTCCCTATGCCCACTCGGCTCAGGGGGCACGGGGGACACTTAACAAACTTTTGCATCACAGAGGCTGATCTCTGAGGCGAGGACTCTCGTTTCTCCCGCGGTCACATCAGCCAGTATAGGAAACGCCGGCGGAGGAGGGAAAGTGGACACGACTCGGGGCGCGTCCGCGAGCACTGGGCCTGCAGGCAGTGTCCGAGCGGGTTTCAGCCGCGCGGGCCCGGGCGCCACCCGCGCAAAGGGTGCAGAGCGGCCTCAGGAACCTGACGTCGGGCCTCGCCCGGGGTAGTTTGGCCGACCGGCTCCGACCACCCGCCTTGCAGCGGCCGCGAGCAGTGACAGGCGTCTCTCGGCGGCTCCGGAGCCGGCGCTGAAGGGGAAGCCGCTTCCAGGTTACCTCAGACAGCCTGGCTTCGTGGAAGCCGTTCCCTCTTCCCGGGGTTCAACCGCAAGCCGCCAAGCGTCTAACCGCCGCTCTGAGGAGCACAACCCCCGGCTCCACGCCACTCAGAGGCGGGTCCTGGGGCGCAGGTCTGGAACCACTTAGGCCCACCCAGCCGCTCTACCTCTTCTGCTGGCCGCCTGGCGCCAAGATCAGCACTCCAACCGGAAGTAGAAGGGACGCACTTCCGGGGAGGGGCCCTCGCAGCCCCGCTTGGGGCGCTAGCGCTGAGGTTCCGGGCGCGGCTGGGCTACCTCCTTCGGCTCAGAATTCAGCCCTGACAGCAAGAAAGGGTTACCGACCGCCGAGTGTCCAAGTCCGTCCAGCCTAGAGGGCCCAGCGCGCGACTCGACGCCCGGGTGTCGCTGTCTCTTGTCCCAGCTCTTTGAGGCTCGTGCGTCCAGGTCGTCCCTGTGTCGCGTTTGGGCTGCCGGCGGAGTCTAGTGATTAAGATTCGTCCTTGAGGGTCGCCGTCCCCTTCCGGCTTAGCGGGCAGTGTCCGAGCTGCGGTCCCGGGGCTCGTCGCATCTCCGCCAGTACAAGTCCGTTTTGTCCCGGTCAGGATCAACGGCCCCTGGGGGGGTGTGCCCGTTTCAGGGCGTGCGTACTCGCACAATTCTGTTTTTTCTTGTGAGGTAGGTTTTTCCTTGTGCAGTAGTTTCCTTTCCTAGAGCTCCTTGACAGAGAATTGAGAGCTAAGGAGTTCAAGGTCAGGTAATTCACCAATGGGAGTGTTCCAGTGGAATTTAGGGTCCTTTTTCCTATGTTATGTTTTTTCCACCAGAGCGCACTCCCCGGAGGATGGGAACCTTCTTTACTTTATTTATGTCTTATAGAGTTTCCTGGGTAATGTAGGCATTCCATAAATATGTACTGAGTCATTTATAGGAATCTGAGTATCTCAGGTTGTCCGCTTTCAATTGTCAGCCAAGTCTAGTCAAGTTTACCACGTGTAGCCCGTGTTACAGAGTCCGTAGGACGGTGCCTTTGATTCAGGAAATCTGGGGAAAGGACTGAGACAATTTAACAAATATCAGTAACACAGGTAGGAAAGAGTAACACATAAGCTGAACGCTGTGAGAGTTCCAAGGAAGTGAAAGTTGATTTGGGGATAGGGAAAAGTTACAGAAGTCCTTGAGGGATTTGCCCTGCAGCAAAGAGTGGGGCCATATTCCAGGCAGGGGGAAAGGTAAGAGCAGTCTTGAAAGCTTCAGAGATGAGCATGTAAGAAAATCTTTAGTCCTTTTTTTTTTTTAACTCAATGTAATTAGGGTATATTTAGAGTAAAAGTTAGAAAATGAGTTCTTGTACTTCTACTATGGAGCCTGGAATGGAAGTGAAGAGATGGCATTTAATAAAATAAAGTAATAAAGAGTATCATTTGAGGGTTTTTGACAGAGATTCTTCCAGGGCAGCTCATCTGGAGCTAAGTTTAAGGTGGGAACAAAAATAAGAGACCATTACCAGGTCATTATGCTATTTTTGCTTTTAGGTAGACTGGTGTTACACTCCAAGGTGTAGATCTTGATTCTTTTTGAGAGAAAAGGATTAAACAGAGGTGATAATAGTATCTGCTGGGAATTTCCTGGCGGTCCAGTGGTTAGGGCTCCTTGCGTCCACTGTTGAGGGCACGGGTACAGTCCCTGGTTGGGGAACTAAGATCCCACAAACCATGCAGCATGGGCCCCCCCCCCCAAAAAAAAAGTATCTGCCTAAGTCACTTGAATATGTTTCAAAGCAGGTTCATTTCCTTAGAATTTCAGGTTGTGACTTAGTCTCTTCAAAGTAGTTGCTGTTTCCAGTCTCTCAGAACCAGTGGGCAATAAGTCTGCCACATGTAATTCAGAGCATTGAGATCCTCATCATCTGGACCAAGCTGAACATAAAATTGGAATTTGTTAAACTGAATAAATGGAGCTCTGCCAGCTGTGCCCCTGAGTGTCACTGGCAGGCCTGATTCATAACATGGGTAGGGAGCTGGTTACTGAACACAGGGAGAAGAAAGTGGGAAAAGAGACCCTCTGAAAGGAAGAAGAGGAAAGAAGTCACAAAATGCTGAATTGTGAATGAGGGCCCCTGATGACTGTTGTTTGAATGTTAAGGATAAGGGCCACAGTTCCTTATTCTTGCTGAGGAAGACACTGAAGTCCCCTGAAAATCTTTCCTTTTGATTTCACCTTTCTCTGCCTGAGCACAGTTTGAGAAATGATGAATGTACAGCTGGAAAACAATGAAAGCATGCAGTTTATTCTGAGACATCATACAACTGCCATAGCAGGCTGAATGTTTTTGCTGGGTGACTGGCTGGGTTTAATGGTGCTGCTGTTGGCTAACAAACACTCTTTCCTTTTTTGGTTTATAATAGTAATCGCCTTAGTTAGAGCTGCCTTTTTTTAGAAGGTTGCTTGAGCTTAGCCTGTCATTGGCTTCACACCCTATTCATTTTTGTATTCTTTCTTGAGCCTTAGTACTCTGTAAAGCAGTTGACGTTTCTTGCAACAAATGTTAGAGGAAAACTAATGGTCTGGGTTCTTCTAGGTGAGAGGCTTTTGAGAATCCTGTGTAGTCAAGAAATGAATGAAAGTCAGTCAGGCTTTGCCCTAAAAGAGAAGAAAAATAACTGAAATACCAATTATTTTTCTCATTTCTCTGACATACTTTTCTTTCTTCATAGCACCTGGAATGGATAAAAGTGGCAGTTTTGTTACTTCCCATGAGGTTATGTATCTGGAAGGAGAACCATGAAATTAACCTAGAGTAGGACATTTCTAAAGACATGGAATGAATGGCTTTGGGCAACACCAGGAGGACTTAAAAGGAATATTTGAGGGTGCAGAGCTATAGAAGAGTTTGCCAACAGAAGGATTTATGGGAAACAGAGATAAGAATCATCAATAGAGAAACCGTTTAAATTTCTTCAAGCCGTGGAAAAACTGAGTCTTGGGTCAAATTAAGTAAAATCTATGCTGAAGAGAAGTCAAATAAAATCTCAAATGGAGAAAATGTGTTACTGAACACTCAATGTAAATTTAGGAAAACAATCTCAAGGACAAATCTTTTACTTTTTTTACTATTGTAAAATTTTTATAAAACTTTTGGGCTCATCTCTAAGAATTGCCATGATGCTGAAACTTGATAATATCCCAAATATGGAAGAATTTGTTATAAATAACACTTGAAAATACACAAAATGTACACAAGGAAGAATATCTGAGAGTGGAAAAGTGCCAATAACATACATTATTTGTAAACTTAACAGATTACCTTGGTAAACATAAGACACACTCAAGTTAAAGCTTAGTATTTGGGAATGCTGTATTGAATGCAGTAAAAGTTGGATTTCATTCATATGGACAAAAACTTTCTTCTTTGCCTAAAGATAGTATACTACTGTTCCTGAATTCCAACTCTCCAGACATCTCACTGTCAGGATGGCTTTAAGTCTTTATCCAGGTGGACGGACTGCTGCCCAGTGACCACTACAGGCAGAGCAATATGATTACTGCTTTCCTTTCTGGCAGTGAGGAAAATCAGCTTGTTTCAGGAGAGGAGAAGCCACACTGCATCTGTTACACAATATTATTCTGTCCTTGCCTTTCAGGCTTTCATACTTCCTTCTGAAGCACTACTTTTTATTGAGATTTATCTTATTTATCTTAAGTCTGTTCTTGTGAGCAGACCTTTTTTCTCACCTTTTTTCTTCCTTTTGTGTCTTTTCCTATATTCAGTTAGGGAGAGTATGCAGGTATTCCTGTTATTCCTGACTGGTGCTACTGTAAAGAGAGAGGAGGAGAACAAGCAGCATTCAGAAGCAGGGTTCTGAAGATTGATCACCCATGTCTTGCAGTAGCAACAGCTAGACAGGACCTTGGCAGTGGTAACTCTGAGTTCAGACCTTTACCTCTAGACCAGCACTACATGAGCCTTTATCCCTTTTAGGGATATGTGTACCCTTTAGTACAAATGCCTGTGCCTTCTGAAAGTTTGTGCTAGTTTTTGGAGGGGATGGGTTTTTTTTTAATTTGTATTTTTTTTTTCTAATTAAGTAAGGCTTCTTTCTTTTTACCTCTATTGATTGTTTGAAACCAAATTCAGTATGAATAAGAGAGGGAAATATACAACACTGAATTTGGAGGAGAAAATGAGGGTTCTAAGTAGGATTGAAGCTGGAAGATCTCTTAAAAGTGTAATGGATGAATTTGGAATCAGTAAGTCAACATTTTATGACATTAAAAAGAATAAGAAATTGATTTTGGACTTTGTACTGAAGCAGGATGTGCCATTAATAGGGGCTGAGAAGAGAAAGAGGACAACAGGAGCCAAATATGGCGACGTGGACGATGCTGTCTACATGTGGTACCAACAGAAACGCTTCGCTGGTGTCCCTGTGAGAGGTGTGGAGCTTCAAGCTGCTGCCGAGAGATTCGCACAGTGTTTTGGGAGAACAGACTTCAAAGCTAGCACTGGTTGGCTTTTTAGGTTTCAAAATAGGCATGCAATTGGGAACCGAAAAGTATGTGCGGAACAAGTCCTAAGTTCAGCTTCAGAAAATGTTGAGTCATTTCGACAAAAACTGTCCATGCTTATCAAAGAAGAGAAGTTGTGTCTTGCTCAGCTGTACAATGAGGATGAGACTGACCTCTTTTGGAAGTCAATGCCAGAAAATACTCAGGCAAGCAGAAAAGATATTTGCCTGCCAGGGAGGAAAATAAACAAAGAACAATTGTCTGCTCTTTTATGTGCAAACACAGATGGTACTCATAAGTTGAAGTCAATCACTATTGGAAAATCAAAGCTGCCCAAAAGTGTAAAAGAGGACACATGTACATTACCTGTGATATACAAACCTAGTAAAGATGTTTGGTTCACCAGAGAATTGTTCTCAGAATGGTTTTTTCAAAACTTTGTTCCTGAGGTCAAGCACTTCCAACTTAATGTCCTAAGATTCCAAGAGGAGGATGTCAGGGCCTTGTTACTTCTGGACAGTTCTCCAGTTCACCCTTCTACTGAATTACTAACCAGTGAGGATGGTCGAATAAAATGCATATTCTTTCCCCATAACACTTCAACCCTAATTCAACCAATGAATCAAGGTGTGATCTTGAGCTGCAAACGACTTTACTGGTGGAAGCAACTTGAGGAAAGTCTTGTAATTTTTGAAGTGATGATGAACAAGAAAAAGGAGAAAAATTAGTTTCCAAGATTAAAATCTACAACCTAAAAAGAGCAGTTTTTAACTGGGCAAAGAGTTGGGATGAAGTAAAGCAAATAATGATAGCAAATGCATGAGAAAATCTTCTTTACAAAAAGGAACATGAATATGATCTTCAAGGCTTAGAAGATGGGGATTATAGAGAAATTCTTGAGACATGTAGGGAGTTGGAAACCAAGCTGGATGACAATAGGGTATGGTTCAATGTGGGTGAAGAAGAAAAGGGTAGCACCCCAGAAACAAAAGGTGGAATTATAAAGAAAGTTGTTCAAAAAGGAGCTGAAGAGGAAGCTGATGAATTTAAGTTATCAGCTGTAGGAAAGAGTTTGGACTACCTACTTGACTTTGTCGATGTCACACCTGAGTTTCAAAGGTTCCATTTTACACTGAAAGAGATGCAACAAGAAATAATCAAGAAACAGTTCCAGAACAGGATCCATTCTAGAATTGGTAGGTTTTTGAAACCGAGGCCTCATAATATTAAGTATTCCTTCAGTATGCCTTCAACTTCTGGTTGTAATAATTAGATGTTGTGTTTAAAGATTTCTGCAATTTTGTGATGATACATGAACTAGACCTGTTGTGGATTGTCATTGTTTTTATCAACTGACCTCACTTTGCATAGCAATGCCCATTTATATTGTTTATAAAATAAACAATTTGAAAGGAATAAATTTGGGTTTTTTTATGTATAAATATGTTATTTAATCCATTTTTTTTCTACTTAAGGCAAAGGCTTTAAATAAGGAATTACTGTCCCAGATTATGGGTGGAATGGATGTGAGGAAAGCATTAAAATCTAAATATATTCACAGCATATAACAAAGCAGCTATGTTTATGCTGACTAGTTATTTAAGGTAAGGACAGATTTTTCAATGTAATGGTGTGACACACTGCTCTTGTAAATGGGTTACCACCTACTTAGTGTTTGTTTTTCTCTTATTGTGGAAGTAACATGCCAATTATAAAAGACAACATAAAAAAGATAAAAGCACTCAAATTTTATTGACTAATGATGGACTCTCAACACTTTGGTATATTGCATGTATCTTTAAAATAGGTAAGTTACATTGTAAATACAGTTTTATATCATTAACATTTTTGTTATTTACAAATTAGCATTTGTTGAGACATCTTTCAATCCCTAGGGTAGAATGGATGGTGGAAGAAGTTGAGGGGGAATGTCAGATGAGCATACTGGATAGCTCTCAAGTTCATGGCATTAACATCCATTTTTACCCCAGTGTTCATAACGTCTCAGAATATATGACCTGCAGTCATATTCTTTTCAAAAGTATTCATTGGGGGAGTTCCGTGGTGGCCTAGTGGTTAGCATTCCAGACTTTCACTGCCACGGCCCAGGTTCAATCCCTGGTCACCATTTGAGACCCCACAAATCCTGCGAATAGCAATCCCTCCCCCAAAAAACAGTATTCATTGATTTTGCAAATTTCACGTTGTTGTGCTGAGTATTTAGGAATAGGAACAAGCCACAGTTGGGTGTGTGAGAGCCAAAATGAGTTCACAGAGGGCTTTATGTGTGCTTGGATAATAGGGAACGGGCAAGTGTGACTTCTGAGCTGGCCTTTGAAGTGTGGGGGAAGCAGGGGAAAAGGCAGTCTAGGCAAAGGGGAAGTGAGCACAGGCTCTCTGGTGTCAGAATGTATGTCCCTGGGAAGCGTCGAGGTCCCTGGATGGTTGCCGTAGGGGCGACTAGTGGAGACCGGAGCAAAGACAAACCAGGGACAGATTTTCAGTGCCCCTGGAGGTCATCCGAAGACTTCGGCCTGGATCCACGTGAAGTCCTGTAGGCGCTGCATCCTGAAGGTCTGACCTCAGCTCTACTTCCTCCTTACTGCTCCTTTCCTAGTCCAGGGTGCATCCACTCTGCACCTGTCTCCTTGGTCTCCTCTGCCATCAGTTCCCCATCCTGTGGCCAGAGACAGCGAACTAAAAATTGAAGAGGTGCTCCCAGTGGGCCGTGGGCCCCTAGGCCCACCCTTCCCCGCCCGAGACCTGCCCACCCGTACCAGCTCGCCTCCTGCTGGACCACGAGGGAGGGTCGGACTGCGGGTGAGCGCGCGCACCTGCGGACCGGACCGGGAAGCTTAGAGTGTAGTCGCGCCGCCAGGAACTTCTCGCGGTGGAAGGAGGGGAAAACTGTGCTGCTCGGCCGTCCTGGCCCTGCGCCAGGAGTCGGAGCCGAAGACTGGGCGAGGTCCGGGGAGGCCCGGGCCGGGCCTGCGCGGAGGGCGGGCCTGAGGATGGGCGCAGCCGGCAAGGCCCTGGAGGGCCCGCGAGCGGGGCGCGGCAGGTGCGGGCTGCCTGCGCAAGGCGGCCCCAGGCCCTCGCGGAGGGGGAAAGGTTTGCTGAAAGGCGGCCGTCGAGCACCCCCCGCCCCCAACACACACACCCTAGTCCTTGCTCCTCCCGGGCCGGCTCGGGAGCCATCCTCGAAGGGACCAGCTGGTGGGGCTCACAAGGTCCTAGGCGCGCTGCGCCCACTCCCAGATGCCGCCAGAAGCTAAGCTGTGGGACCCGCAGCCTCGTTTTTTTGCCTAAACCTGAGAAAGGACTGACGTTTTGGCTTCTGGAAATCTTCCTGAAGACGAGAGCTCCTCAGAGAAACCCAGCCTCCTCGCTTTGTTCCGGTGGCTGTGGCAGGGTTCCCAGACTTAACCTGGACTCCCTCCCAAGAGAATGGGAAACAGCCTCAAGAGAAGCTTCACCCTCTGATGGATTTAGAACGTTCTAAATCCTTCACCCAGGATTTAGAACGTTTTCCTGCCTAGAGGGGAAGTTGGGGTGGAGAGGCAGACAGTTTCCTCTTTAGGTCCTAAACACATCCTGGTGTGCGTGCATACGGTGTGTGCAGCGTGCACGGTGTGTGCAGCGTGCACAGTCGCGTCGACTGTGAGACTCCATGGACTGTAACCTGCCAGCCCCAGCCGTCTCTGGAATTTTCCAGGCATAAATACTGGAGTGGGTTACCATTGCCTACATTTCAGAAACTTAGCATTTTCTCTTCTCATCCTTTCCACCTGGGGAAATCTCACTATCTCCCTGAAGCAGGTTTGGATCCTGGTGAGCCATCAGTTTTGGTTTCTTAACACAGAAGTTTCTGGGATGCTCAAAGTGTTTCAGTGATGAATTAAGGACATTCACTTGTTTGTCAGAGATGGTGTGGGGGGTGGGGGTAGGCCTGAGTCATTTTTCATTAACCATTTTGTTGTTGAATTCCCCTGGACCATTCCGTCTCCTAACTGCACTAAAACGTGTTAAGTTCTTTCATAAATGGGGTAAAAACTCAGTGACTGCTGATGGCTCTCCCTGGAAATAAAAACTAAGCGACTTAGTGCTGTTTTATCACTCTGTCTTGTCTCTGGTGTTATGGGGCTTTATCCCCTTTGTCGGGCCTGATGCTTCTAGATGGCCTCTGCCAGGCTTTTTCACATTGCTTATGCGTGGTACCAGGAGACTTTCTGCTGGTTTCAGGCACTACTTTTGCTACAAGGGTATGAGACTGTTGCTCAGGGCCAGTCCACATCTCTCAAGCCTCCTTTGTACCCATCTGGACTGCGGGGGCAGGGGTCTTTATTGCCCCCAGTGTTAGTTTCTTTTTGACAAAACAGCCAGCTGGAATCTCTTCTAGTTTCTTTCCCAAGAAGACTAGTGGGGTAAAAGTAGGAGTAACGTAAAAAGTATATATACTTAACCTTCCCTTGCAATGCCTTCATGGGACCCTACTGTAAGGACCTCTGACCTGCTTTTTCAAATATGACTACAAGAAAAAACAAAATACAAATATGACTACAAAGTCATCAATCCTGCCTGTAACAGTAGACTGCTGCTGCTGCTAAGTCGCTTCAGTCGTGTCTGACTCTGTGCAACCCCATAGACGGCAGCCCACCAGGCTCCCCCGTCCCTGAGATTCTCCAGGCAAGAACACTGGAGTGGGTTGCCATTTCCTTCTCCAATGCATGAAAGTGAAAAGTGGAAGTGAAGTCACTCAGTCGTGTCCGATTCTTAGCGACCCCATGGACTGCGCCCATGCGATCTTCCAGGCAAGAGTACTGGAGTGGATTGTCATTGCCTTCTCCAAAGTCTGTCTCCACTCGTGGGCAATAACTCAGTCATACCAGGACCATTTTTTCCTGGCAACCATTTCCTAGACCAAAATAACTTGTTTTTGAAGAGCCAGATCTTTACTTTGCAAGAAAGCAAACATTCTAAACAATCAAAAGGCATGTTCACTGCTGTGAACACACACACAAAATTTAGAGGACACCTTTATGACATCACCCAAAGCAGCCACTGGGCTTGACCCTTGTTTCCACATAGCGACCTCAGCCTGGAGCCAGCCAGGGCCACACCTCCCTCCCTCCGCTTGCCGTCACCTTTTTCAGAACCTTCCTTAGCAATAAGACCAGAAAGAGAAAGCAGGTCCTCCTCCCAAAGTGGACAAAGACAGATCAACGTGGCGGACAAGACAAAGGCCCTCAATGATGAGTCACAAGTTCATGTTTCCTGAAGATATTTATTAACATCCAACCATATTTTCGACAAGGGTGGGCATGATTCCTAACTTCCCCAGGATTCATGTTTTCGAAGTCTCCCAGGGAACCCATCTTCCGTGAACCTTCTGAAGACTCGATCTCTGCAAAGGGTAAACTAATTCAGACTTATATAGTTTCCTCTGCCTATTTCCGGGCAGACCTGCAAATTCTGTCTTACTATTTCCCTTAGGTCTCTTGTTCCTTTTTGTTTGAGGTGACAATTACATTAGGACCTGCCAGTGACCAATATGGTCAGGCCATTGACGGTGGGTGCCCGGGACTGCCTATGCACTTCCCAGCCAGGCCTTCAGAAGAGCTGCAACTCACCACCAGTATTTTGGTGCCTCCTGCTTTCCCAGGAAACCTGATTGCTCTTCTTTGCTCTCAAGGGCCTCAGGAGCCCAAATATTCCTGATGAATGTCCCAAGTGAGGAAGTCTGTGGATTCCGGACACAGGACAGAATAAGGCACCCACATCACAAGCTGGCTAAATATGATGAGGGGGATAGTGTCCTAGGACAGGAAGTACTTCACAGAATTCCATCCTGAGTGGGTCGCCTCAAAGACTTGCTATTCTCACTAATTCCAACAGAATTCCTTTTCAGTTTTATGCTAATCCTTTGCTGCTTCTGTACTTCCCTCAGAAGGACCCTGCCCTGCAGGGGCAGGGTAATTACTCGATGGGTAAGGAATATGACCTCTGAAAAACAGGCCCCTCTGAACAGGCCACCTTAACTGGGCCCAAAAGAAATCCCATTGTTTCTATCCAGTGTGAGTTCTCTGATGACTCGTAAGGCGTGAACTCCGGGAAAAGCTTTCTCCACATTCAGGACATTTATAAGGTTTCTCTCCCGTGTGGGTTCTCAGATGACGAATCCGATTGGAGCTGTGAGAGAAACTGTCCCCACATTCGTGACAGGTATAGGGTTTCTCTCCCGTGTGAATTCTCTGGTGCCTGATTAAGTTGGATCTATGAGAAAAGCTTTCCCCACAGAGGTTACATTTATATGGTTTCTCTCCTGTGTGTGTTCTCTGGTGTCTGGTGAGGTGCATGCCCTGCCGGAAGCTTTTCCCACAAGTCAAACACTGGAAGAGTTTCTTCTCCGCTTTGGGGCGGGTCCCGGGGTTTGTAAGAAAGAGCGTGCTGTCCCTCACTGCTTCCCCACACTCAGAGAAGGGGTACAGCCTCTCTTTCTCATGAGTTCTTTCATGAATAACAAGGTGTGAACTGCGAGAGAAACTTTTCCCACACTCAGCACACTTATAAGGTCTCTCTCCCGTGTGAATTCTCTGGTGCCTGAGGAGGTTGGAACTGTGAGCGAAGATCTCCCCGCACTCAGGGCACTTGTAGGGCTTTTCGCCTGTGTGCGTTCTCTGGTGCCTGTGGAGGTTGGAGTTGCAAGAGAAGCTCTTTCCACACACATTACACTGATAGGGCTTCTCACCTGTGTGGGTTCGCTGGTGGCGAGTCAGGTGGGTATTCTGACTGAAGCTTTTTCCACACTCGAGACACTTATGGGCTTCCTCTCCCAGGTGCGCTCTGTGTAGTGATAAAAAGTGTGGATTCCCACCAAAGATTTCAGCGCACTCCACACCCATGCACAGTCTTTCTGCTGCATGTATTCTCTGGTGCCTAATCAGGTTCGAGTTGTTAGAGAAATTTTTGCCACACAAGGGACATAAGTGGAGCTTCTTCGGCTGCAGTTCCGTTGGTCGTCCCAGTTTTTTGCAACTTGTGGCCCCCACTAAGGACTGCTCCATTCGATCCTCTGTGGGAGGCTCCCAAAGCTTTTCTGCCCTGTCCCGAGGCCTTCCCTGCTCAGGACTCCAGGGCACCTCCCCTCTGGCCTGGCCAGGCAGCAGCGCCTGACAGTGGATGCTCTCAGGAGAAGGAGACTGAGCACACTCTTCCTGGTTCTCAAATTTCTCTTCCCCTGGAAGAGCAAGAGAAATCAAACCCCCATGTTATGTCTATGCAGGAGAAAAGGAAATCCCATGCGTGATACTGCCTGTAGGTCAGGAATCCAGAAGGCCTCGCTCTCCCTCGGTTTCCCATCTTTCCCATTTTGGTAACTCACTCTAGACAGGCAGCCATATGAGGCGTGGGGACATCACTCAGGAATGAGAGCTCAAACCAGCCTTGACTTCCCTTGTGGGGGCCCTGACCTCCCTCTCCAACTGAGCCCCTAGCTTCTGTCCTTCGGGAAAGTAAGGGTTGGAGCAAGACTGGGACAAAAGTGGGCAGGTGAGCCCAGGAATGAATGCCTTCTTACACTCTGCACCCTGGGAACCTCGCCTGCCATCACTGGGATGGAAGTGGGCAGTGGGGACAGGCTAGCCTTACACCAAGACCCTCAAATACCTTATTCCCAACAACCGGAGACTAGCTGGGCAGGCTGCTCAGCTGCTTTCCTTACCTGGAGCTGGGGTCCTGGAGCTCAGACCTTCCTTGCAAGTCTGGACACTGGGGTGCCAGGGCTTTCCTCCATGTTCCACCTGGGTGCTCAGGGCCTCCTGACTGGGAACCTGAGACTCTGACCACAATGAAAGAAAAGGATTTCTATGTCACCACTTTCCTCAACCAGACAAGAGAAACAAAGACAGTCTTGCTCCCTGTCTTCAGTGGATGGATACGGAAGGTGCAGTAAGTCTGACAGCAACTACTTGGAACATAAACTATTCCCACTGTTACCTCCAGAGAAAGAAATTAGATGAGGGAGACTATGGCTTTTTTCTTCTTACACTTGTGTGGTAGTTGGGACTTTTTGCAATGACAGTGTAAAACTTTTGTAATTAAAACAACACTCAAATGCACATGGTCAGAGTGGTCAGTTCCTTGAGGAATCAAAGTTTAATACTGTGAAAAAGCCTTGACCCTTATGAAACTAAGTTGGGACAATTCCAAAAGGAAAAAATGTAATATGATGGACAATCAGAAAAGGACCTGGGACTCTGAGATTAAAACCCTAAAGAGCCATCCTGTGTTATGCTCACTCCAACTCCATCAAACATGGACTTTTTTTAAAAAGGTTAGTCCCAAGAACTCGTGATCTGAACTCTTCTTATTTAGCACTCACTGAAAGAACTGTGCTCAACTTAGGGTGCCAAGCCACAGCACAATGACAGAGACCCTGGAGAAGGCCCCCGTGCAGGCAACCAAACTTCTTTTCTACCAGGTATGTATCAAGATAGCTACAATGGTAACATACACAGTCCTGTTTTTTGTTTTTAAGATTCCTTCAAGTTTTTATTATGAGAATTTCTATACATGCAGAAAAGATGAAGGAATTATACAATACCCACACACTCTCCACTTAATCCAACAATCAGTTTTTGGCCCTGTTTTACAGACCTCATTTTTAATCTCTGCATAATAGTTCAACATGAATGAAGATGCACCTTAATTTATGTTTAAATTACTTATACCCGTTTTGAATATGTATCATTTCCAAATTTCTACAAAGCTTTCCCCCTTCCTCAGTTTTCAAGGACTGGGACAGTCACTAAGCTAGAATGTTGATGCCAGTGCCCTGAAACCTGTGTTTCTGGGGAAGAGCCCAGAAATACTAATGGAGCACAGAAAACATAAGTGAGGTAGGAAGAATAAGCATTTTACAATTGCAAGGCATCAGGAACTTGGAGCCCCACAGTATTCTGTGGGTGATGCGTGGGAAGTGGGGACGGGGGTGGTGGTGAGCATCACTGGATTTGACTTGTTCTGCCCTGGTAAGTTCATAATGGCTCGGACTCCCTGCCCTCATCTCTGGCAGCTGGGGCCCTTAAGTATGCCAACTATGGCATTTGACAAATATTTAACTGATCTTAGTTCAAGGGACTTTAGGCAAAAGCAGGTCTCCTGGCCAAACTCAGAACTTGACACACAGGAGGCAAGTGGCTAAGGGACAGGACCCTGGTCAGAAATGGCTCAGTCTTCATCCTTGGAAAAGAAGTCCTTACCCAGTGAGTCCACATTCTCATAACTCTCCTGCACCGTGTCCCGGGAGAGGGCCCTCTTACTAGGATGCTGACGCCCCCACTCCTCCTGGGAGATGTACATAGCCACGTCCTCTAAGCTCTCAGGCAACTGAAATAGCACAAGATCACCTTTAGGCCCTAAGGCACCAAGAACAATTCAAGCAGAGTCACAGGTTAAAGGGCAAAACCCAGGGGTGCCCAGGACTCCTTTCATGGGGAAGAAGGTGTTAGGCCTACAAGTGAAGTGTGGAGGAGACAAACAAAGAAGGTGGGGAGGTGCATGTGGTGAGGTGGTAAGGATCCTAAGTGGCAAAAGGACCCCACCCCCACAAGAACAACTAGGGGGAGACAATGAGAACTTCCACATCACCTGGGGCCCAGTCAGCTCCTTGTCTTCCATGTTTCCTTCGGGAGGAAAGAGAGAAAGCCAGGGAGCAGATAATGCTGAAGGTGACAGAAATGATGGTGAGAATGGCATTCTTAAATCTTGGCAACCCAAGGATTATCACAACACAGTGTCCACTGTGCCCTGACACCCAGACTCTGCTAGGAGGACCCAACACTGAACAGAAAGCAACGGAGGGATAATAAGGTGACACCCAAAACAACGGAGTACCAGCAGTCTTTCCTGCTGGCCCAAGCACTCAAGCCCTCATTCACTGAGCTCTAAAAGTCTCTCTTCTGCATACAAAAAGACTTCCTAAGAGATCCCCCTCCCTTCACCCACCCCAAGAGGAATCCAAACCACTTCTAGATCTTTTACTCATATCTGGGGACCCTCAGGTCAGAAACGCTCCCTCCTTGGCAGTGAGGCTGCATCCTGCCAGTGTCAGGGGCAACCCCAAAGCCCCTCCTCCCTCCCGCTTGCCCAGATAACTGTTCCTCACCCCTCTCCTTTACAGTCTGAGGGTCCCTTTTGGGGCCGGGGCCTAGCAGCTCCTGCAGCCTGCGGCCAGGGCTTCGCTCAGTCTCCATGGGCTCCAGCTTGAAGCTCGGTGACTCTTGTGCTGTTTCCAGAGGCAAAGGCTCCTCCAAAAGCATTTCTGTTCCCCGCCCACGGTTTGTGACCTGGGAACCAACCCACATCACTCATCATCACAACAGGGCCCAAAAGGAAGGGACATTAATACAGAATTCTGAGGGCAAGCCTTCAACAGAGAACGACTGGCGTACCCTTTAGACCTAGCGAGAGAAGGAGTTACACTAAAACCAAACTTTTCTGATCCTGTGTACACCTGAGAAAATGTGTGTGAGGGGTGGGGTTCAGGGGGATTTCACTCCCAGGGCACACCTTCCCCACTCAGCTCCTGATCCACCTCACTCCCTCTCACTTTCACCCACCTCTTCTAGATGCATCCACTCCTCACTACTGGATAAGGTAAATCTGGGTGGCCCTGGGGCATATGGCCTCAGAGCTTCAGTTGCAAACTTTTTAAATTCCACTATTAACTGCCACCCAGCTTTGTAGAGATTAGACTGCAGACTGTAATGTAACAATAGCTAACAGCTATTAAGCACCAACTCTAAGCCAAACGCGTGATCAAACTACATACTGCTCTCTAATTCTCAAAACAACCTTAAAGAGGTATTTTAACATTCTTATTTTACCAGCGGCAAATCTGAGGCCGGAAGAAATTAAGTAACTTGCCCAAAGTCCCAAAGCTAGTGTGAAGGAGAGGGAGGATCTGAACCTGGCAAGCTAACTCCTGGGCTCACTCTAATGCGGAGACACTGCTCCAGGTGGAAACAGGGCACTCTTCACTGTCTGTCAACTTGGGGCAAATCTGGAGAATGAAAGTTCCTCACTAATCTACAAAAAGTCTTCTTGCCCATATAAGATCTACTCAGAGCAACCAAGTAAACTCGTATGGGCAACTGGGGCCAAACAAACCGCATATAAAACAGCTCTTTATCTTACCTTCTGTCTCAGTCTCCCAAGTTCTTTCTGCATATCCTCAACGAGAGTCACCGCTTCCTCGCCGCTCTCTGGGTGCAGCTCCTGCACCCTGCTCTGGATCTCCTGGGGCAGGATGGTCAGGAACTGCTCCAACACCAACAGCTCCAAGATCTGCTCCTTGGTGCGCATCTCCGGCTGGAGCCACCCGTGGCAAAGCTCCTGGAGCCGGCTGAGGGCTTCCCGGGGCCCAGCGGCCTCTTGAAAGCGGAACCGTCTGAAGCGCAGGTGAGAGGCCTCCGGGCTGGGACCTGGGTCTGGCTGGGGCAGCTCCTGGCTCCAGGCGCTGTCCTCCTCCAGTTTTACTATCAGGAGCCCTTCCCGGTCCTGGAAGCCGGGACCCGACGCCATCTTCAGGCCCCCAGACCGCCTTGGCCGCGAAACCAGCTGCGCACGCCAAAGACGCCCCTGGCCCAGCGCAAGGATGGCTGGAGTCCGCAACAGCCAGGTGGCCCGGGGCTCCAAACCCTGGCCGAGAAAGCTGGCTCCAAACCTAGCGCAAACGGCTCCTGCGCCTCAGCCTCAGTTGCTCGCGGGCGCCGCCGCACCGCCCCTTGGCCCGCCCCCGCCAAGACCGCCCTAGAACAGGACCTGAGCTCCACGCCTTTCACCTCACAGGACTCCGCGCTCCGCACCCACGCCGGAAGTCTCAACGCGCGTTAGGCGTCAACAACCAATCGGAACTGCTCAGGACCAACTTCCGGATTACGTTCTGAGAACTCTAGCGCCCATTGGGTCAGGTTTCGCCACACACTTACCGCTGACCAATCAGAAGAAAATATTTGCCTGTGGGGGCGGGACGAAGGGGGGGCCAATTGGGGTACGGAGACTGGACCGTCGCGCGAGCCCGAGATCCCAGAAACCTTAGGGGCGAGATCGCTAGGTCGGTTAGTGGAAATTAAGCTTATATCGGGTGCGACGGGTAGACCAGCGGGGTACGGGGGTCAGAATTCCTCGGAAAGCTTAAGTGCAGACCTCCGAGTCACGCGAGACCCCTTGCTTTTGAGTGTCGGGGTGGGCCCGAAAATCTAACTGTGGAGAAATTCTTCCCCCACAGACAAGTTTTGAGAATCAGTGCCCTGGTCAAAACGGATTTCAAGGCGGCCCTCACCCGCTAACTTAAGGGAGCTGCAGGAGAGGGCTCACCTGCCCAGGAAGCCTCGGGGGCCAATTGAGCCACGGTTCACTCGACCACTCGCTCGGTGCTTGGGAGATGCGGGGAAGAGTGGCCCCGACCAGGTCAGCGCTGCCGCAGAGCTCTCAGGGAGACGCCGTCGACGGGGCGGCGGGGCCCGCGCCTGCGCCCTGGAGGTGCTGGCGCTCTGGATCCCGGCGCGGGCGCAGTCGAGGGGAGTGTTCTTGTGTCCCGTGGCGCTCTCCTGTCAGTCCAGGGTCCCACCGCTGGCGGCTGGACGTTCCTCAGGGCCAGTCGGGACCCAGCCTGCAGGGCTTCTCATTTTAAACTTGTCGGGGGCGCGCCTGTTTCATTGTCCAGCCCTGCGGGGCCAGGTCGTTGTTCACCTCCCTTGTAGGTCCACCGTGAATTTTCACAGTGAGAGGTGAAAAGAAGGTTGATTTCTTGGCCGGTGCAGTCCAGGCTTTGTGCTGCTGAGGGGAGGGCTGCCCAGCAGTGACGCAGGTGTCCACGGCCCAGACCGGCTCAGCTAGTCCATTGCCTCCAGCGAGGGTTGTTAGTCTTGTGGTCTCAGTCGATTAAAGGGTCGTGGGGTTGAATCGTGAAAAACAGTAATCGTTTATTGAGCCCCTGCTGACATGCATCTGGATGCTCATGGCACACAAAATTGTAGGAACTAGACACTATTATTATCATCCCCATGTACAGTGTCAGTTAAGTCACTTGCCCAGAATCACACTTTAGTCTGTCGTTAAAGTTCAGGCTGCCGTGACCGGAAAGGGGGTGTGGGGACGGAGAGGGGCAACTTTCAACGACAGGATGGAAAAAGCCAGAGAATTTGGCTTTTTGTTGTTCCACTCCAGAGAAGAGGTCCACAAGCCGCTGTGGCAGATGCAGACCCAGAGGCCTCCTGGCGCACAGGCTGGTATGTGTCCCTTTCAGAATCAGAGTCCTCTAAGACTTCTTCCTCTCGTGTCTTAACATTCACATTTCAGGAGACAATAGATTCTAACCTAAAAACCACTTCTCTGGCATTTACTCTGTCATCTCAGACAAGTTATTCAGTCTCGTTGGGGGTGTGTGCTCAGTCCCTAAGTGGTGTCTGACTCTGCAGCCTCATGGACTGTAGTCCGCCAGGCTCCTCTGTCCATGGGATTCTCCAAAACAAGAATACTGGAGTGGGCTGCCATGTCTTATTTAATCTCATTAAGCCTCAAATCTCAGTTCCTTCATCTGTTTTGAGGGAATAATACTATACCCACCTTATAATATTGGGTGAAGATTAAATGGGGTAAAATATGTGGGATGCTTAGAATCATACCTGGCATTTACTATGAACTCAATATTAGCTGTGACTAATGCATAGCTTCCCAGGTGGCACAGTGGTAAAGAATCCACCTGCCAATATAGAAGAGAAAAGACATGCAGGTTTGATCCCTAGGCCAGAACGATCCCCTGGAGTAGGAAATGGCAACCCTACAGTATTTTTTGGCTGGAAAATTCCATGGACAGAGGAACCTAGAGGGCTACAGTCCATGGAGTTGCAAAGACTTGCACATGACTGAACACACACACGCAATGCACAGCAAATTCCTGAAGGCTTACCCTATGTTATAGAAAAGCTACTAGGATTATTATTACAGATGTGGGGCATAGTAATGTTTGCCAACTACACATACCTTGAGATGGTAAGAATGAAGGATGAAGGGCTTCTCTGGTGACCCACTGTTAAGACTCTGACAGGTTCGATCCCTGATCAGGGAAATAAGATCCTGCAACCCTCATGGTGCAGCCAAAAAAAACCCCAAGTCAAAACAAAAATGATGACCCATTTGCTAAGTTCCCTTTGATTTTAGGTTATTGACAGGTACTTAAAGCTAGAGAGATTTTCAGTTATTCACAATTACTAATAGTATTCCCCCATTTCTTTGAGTTCTATCTATAGTCCAATAGAAAAATAGCTTTTATAGATGGTATTTTATAGTCAAATAGCAATTTGATGGGGAGTGGGGTTATAGGCCAACAGAATTATACAGGTTCATTTGGGGCAGGAGTTCTCAACCTAGGGTCCATGAAATTCTAGAGCAGCAGTTCTAACTACAATAGAACTTCCTATAATGGTGGCTACTGAGCACTTAAAATGCAGCTCGTGTTGCTAAGACCCACTAGGTAGTGGCTCCCATCAACAGTTCTAGAGGGTCACGTGGATGGATTTGGAGATTTTATAAAACTTTTGATATTGTACAGAAAACTACATGTGTGTGTGTATTTTCTAGGAAGTGAATCCATGGCTTTCATCAAGTTCTCTAAATGATGAAAAAGATTAGAAAACACTACTTTAAGGCTTGGTAAAAAGTAAGAGAAGTAAGTATGCCCTTGAGTAACCACTGTTGATTTTACTTTCTTAAACAATTGGTACTTGAACAATGCAGTGAGAGTTTGGGGCTCTAACTCTCTGCATAGTGGAAAATTCACGTATAACTTTACAGTTGGCCTTCCATATCTGCATCCATGGATTCAGCCAACCATGACACATGGATTGTATAGTACTGTAACACGCATTTAGTGAAAAATTCCCATGTGTAAGTGGATTCATGCAGTTCAAACCCATGTTGGACAAGTTAACTATATTTTCTTGTCCTTAGCTATCAGTGGCTCCCTAATTTGTAGAAGAAAAAATAATTTTGAATTTCAGATTTAAAAAAGCCCTACCACTCCGGGTCTTAGTTCTCATGGGTACTGAATTCTGTCTCTGGAGCTGTTTTCAGTCCTTGCCTGGGTCCCATAGATTCCTTTGTACTCAAGGGGGTGGCGGTGGTAGTTGTCTGTGCCTGGTTTTCAAACTGACAGCTGATGAAATCTACAATGTTAAGAGACCCTGATACTGGGAATGACTGAAGGCAGGAGGAGAGGGGATGACAAAGGACGAGATGGTTGGATGGCATCACTGACTCAATGGACATGAGTTTGAGCAAACTCCAGATGGTGAAGGACAGGGAAGCCTGGTGTACTGCAGTCCATGGGATCACAAAGAGTTGGACACAACTGAGCGACTGAACAACAATGTTAAGACGTTCAAGTCTGTGCTGTTTGGTGCAGCAGCACATAAGCAGCTCCTGTCATTCTGAAATGCTTTCCCTGACTCTCACCTTAGGATATCCTGGCCTGCAGGTTTCTACCACCTAAGCCTTTGCCATTTGCCACTCTCCCCAGTTTTGATTTTTCCCCATTTAACTACAGCTTTCCTATGATCTATGACTTCAGGCTTGTCTTGACCTGTAATACATTACTCTTTGATCCCATGCTTAGCTTTGAAATCCAAACAGAAAAATAGTGATTTTAAATGGCATTTCATTTGAAACACATTTTATTTTTATTAATCTTAATCATATTTCCCTTCTCCATGAAAATATAAAATAAAGCATTTTGATAAAATGTTCTGAAATTTAAATTTTCTTTCGAGTTAACATTAACCAAACAAACTTGCTAATATTGTTTGGTAATGTTAATATTTAATATTTCCGTCTATTTGGATCTTAAATCACTATTTATCAACCTACATTTTATTCCAGAACAGTAAACACTGTAAGATGTGAGGAGGGAGAGGAAGGGACACAGAAAGAGGGAGCAAACAGTAACTGCTCCAGTGACAAAGGAATGGTAGATATGGCAGGAAACTGAGCTGGAGAAAATTTTACTAGTTGTCCTCAGATTGCCAGAAACACTGTTAAGATAGTTGTTTTCGTTAATTTCAAAATAATCCACTTCTAGACTTATTGAGCTGAAACATGTAAAGGTTATTTTTTGCTGGTCACCAACCAGCCCAGTTCAGATACCAATTTTTATTTGAAAATCATTTAACTGAAATTAGTCCAGGACACAGTTCCAAAACTCCTACTTTCACCTCTCTCTCTTTTCTTGGGATTCAATAAGACAATGCTTCTCAACCTTAAAAGACTCAGAATTTCAGCAAAATTTACATTTTAGTCCTAACTTAGATAATTCTATTATAAAAATATTCAGAAGATAATATATAAAGCTAACTTAGTTTATTGATTTTAACACAGAATTAACTGCTTTTCCATAGACTGGAGAACAACAGCCTTAAGCCCAAAAGGAGCCTTCCACTTGTTTTAGTTTTGTCCTAATGTTGAAAAATTGCCTGACAGAAGTTCCAGGTGAAATAATCCAAACTGAAAACAGAAATCGATATAGAGGTCATCCCCAGAATTCAGTCTGAATTCAGAAACACCAGTGGGGACCTGAACTAACCTGCTTCCTGTATTTATCATGGCCAGGACATCCAGTACCAAAACCGGCCTGAGCTTCCCCAGGGAGCAGAGAAAAGAGTTACAGGTGAAGAAATTGCAGGATTCCAAAGAAATGCAACAATGATTTGACTTCAAAACAGTTGGGTGTTCAAGGAAAAAAAAAAAGAAACAAAATTTCAGTCTTAATTGGAAGAAAAAGTTTTGGGATCTACTTAGGAGTTTTTATCATCCTATAACTGGTTTAACACAACTCTTTCTCCTTGGACCAGGGTGATATGTTCAATTTCTATTTCTTCTCTCAGATTTTGAGATCAGGAGAGAAAATGAAGAAGCTTCTTCAAACTAAAAAAAAAAAAAAAACCCTGCGAACTCTGCATCCATTCATTGTTAAAAGGGGATGTGTCCCATGGTTCTATTTTACACAAAGAAAAAGACTAAAAACATTTAGAAAGTTAGCATGGAAATCCCCAAAGCTTATAGATCATCATAACCACTCTACAGAGAGAGAAAACCCTAAGAGCTCCAACCTGGAAGAACCTCTCGACATCGTAAGACCTACTGAGCACCAGAGGATTCATTCAGGAAAGGAGCCTCACAAGTGCCCTGGCTGTTAGAGAAGCTTCCTTCATTCAGACATTGGTAGACACCGACATCTCCACATAGGAAAGAGACCCCATGAATGCACTATAGTTATGAAAAGCGATTTGACAGTGTGTTTTAAGAATATTTAAAATATTTCCTTTATTTAGAATATTCTTTTTAAGAAAAAAAATTTTTTTTCCGAAAATATTTCTCGCACACAGCATGTGGGATCTTAGTTCCCCAACCAGGGATCAAACCCCAGTGCCCTGTAACCAGTGGACCACCAGGGAAGTCCCTATTTTACCTCTTTTATCAAGCAGTTCCATATCTGAGAAACAATTCTGAGGGGAGAAAACAAAAACAGAATTGCAACAATAAAAATATAGTCGTTACACAAATCTTCACCCCCACACACAGACCCTCCAGTGGTTCCCCATTGCCCTGATAATAAAGCACAGATTCCTCAACAAAGCTGTAAACACCTTCAAGGTGCAGGCACTGAACTGTGGCAGCAAGCCACTGCAGCTGACCCTGCCCCTACCCCAAGTCAGAATTAATTTTTTGGGGGCTCCCTGTTTCATTTGGCTTCCCAGGTGGCGCCAGTGGTTAAGAATCCACCTGCCAATGCAGGAGATGAGGGTTCCATCCCTGGGTCGGGAAGATCCCCTGGAGAAGGAAATGGTAACCCACTCCAGTATTCTTGCCTGGAAAATTACAAGGACAGAGGAGTCTAGTGGGCTATATATATAGTCCAAGGGATCGCAAAGAGTCGGACATGATTGAGGCCACACCTGAAGCCTCCCTGATCCTGCGCCCGCTCAGCCTGGTAGTTAGACCGACTGATGCCCCTCCTTGCCTGAATAAAGGTAACCTCTCTCTGTTGAGGTCATCTTCCTTTCTTCATTGCCTTGTCTCAAACTATACATTTTTGGTGCCGAAACCCGGGAGAGGGCAAGGCACTTGCCTCTCTCTCTCTGACGTTGTCCCCCATCCCAGAGCCTGGAATTGTGAACGGTGCAAGCCTTGTCCTAAGGTTTTATCCGTAACTTATGTACCCCCAGGCCTCTGGCTCTATCCCCCCCGCTCTCTCTCTGACGACCTCCGGAACGGGGAATTCTTGCCATTCGACCACTCCACATCCAACATTCCACTCACTCCAGCCCCTAGATTAAGGTAAGATCTGGAGTACCTAGAATGCTGTCCTCTCCAGGTCCCGGGGACCCCCGGCCTAAGGCCACTTTGTAAGCAATGGTGGGGGACGCTCCGTCTCGATACAGAGCTCTCTTTTAACTCCTATTGTAACTATGGGTGACGACCCAAACTCACAACAGGAGCCTCTGCTTGCCTCCCAATCATCGGGTCTGGTCAATCTATCCCAAAAGATTCCCCTCTGGCCTGGGTCCTCAAAAATCTCAAACCACTCTTACTCACTGAACTCAAAGCTAGCCACTTAGAACAGCTCTGTATACACTTCTAGCCTCAGTACCAACTGGACAATCAAAATTGCTGGCCTGAATTCGGCACATTTGACTTTTACATTCTTCAAGATCTCACTGACTTCCTTAAACGGAATGGCAAGTGGTTGGATGTCCCATATGCCCAAGCCTCTTGGGCCCTTTGGAGCAGGCCCTCCCTATGCAAGGGTGCATCCTTATATGCACCTTGCCTCCCAAATAAAAGGACCCCTCTTCTTCAACTAAACGCCGATGGTGACCTTCCACACCCCTGGAGTTCGACCCCGTGGACAAGCCCCCTCCCTACCAGCCACACCATCAAACCCCCGCCTCCCTCTCACCAAACTCACCTACTGACTCTGAAACCTCTCCTGAGTCTCCATCAACCCCGTTACCCCATTCCTCCAATTCCCCTTCCCCTCTTCCCTGCCCGCCTGCCACGTGATCACGTAGCAAACACGTTTCCCCTAAGAGAGGTGGCCGGACCAGAGGGCCCCACCCGAGTCCATGTGCCATTTTCATTCAGACATGAGCCAGATAGAAGAAAAGTTAGGATAGTTTTCTGAAAACCCTACCAGATACAGAAAAATAATTCCTGAGGCTCACCCAGGCCTATAACCTCACACAGAGTGATGTATATTATATCCTAAATGTCACTCTCACTCCAGATGAGAAAGATCGTATCTGGCAAGCAGCGAAAGCCCACACTGATCACTTAAATAACCAAGACCAGGCTAACCCAGTTGCTGATGAGGCAGTGCCTCAATTAGAACCCCACTGGACATACCAGCCCGGTGACCCAGGCATTAGGAAACTCAATCACATGATCACCTGCCTCCTAGAGGGCATGCAGAAAAATGCTCATATCCATGTCAATTATGATAAAGTCAGGAAAGTCACCCAAGGGGTGGACGAAAATCCAGCCTTGTTCTTGGCACGCTTCACTGAGGCGGTCCAGAAATATACCAACCTAGATATCACCACCTCTGCTGGGTTACTCTACCTTCATGTTCAGTTCATCAGCCAGTCTGCCCCTGACATTAGACGCAAGCTTCTACAACTAGAGAAGGGCCCCGAGAGACCCGAAGAGACCTTCTAGAAGTAGCCTTCAAGGTGTTCAATAATAGAGAGGAGGAGGCTAGGAGAGAAAAAGACCGTGAGAGAAAAGCTAAATATGCCTTTTCGGTGGCAGCAATTAAGGGAAGAGATCAACCCAGCCCAAGTCATCCCAGACCAGGGCTTAAGATCCCCCCCGGACCCTGCTTCCTATGCAACCAATCGGGACACTGGGCAAAGGCATGCCCAAACCCACAATCCCCCCGCAAAGGCGTGCCCGACCTGTGGCCAATGGGGACACTGGAAGATGGACTGTCCCCAGGGATGGCCTGGCACCAGGTCCCTACCCCCCAGACTTGGAGGATGGAACGTCCACAGGGACACTCTAGTACCCCTGGGGAGGTCCCCACTTCTCCCCAAAACCCCAGCCCAACCCTACGAGAGTTGTTCCAATGACGGGACCCAGGTTCAGCCCCCCAGCCCATGCCCCGAACATGGGCTCAGAACTTAGGGTAGACGGGATAGTGGCTGGGAAAAAGATCTCCTTCATAGTAGACACTGGAACTGCCTTCTCTCTCTTAACCACCTACTCTGGCCCAACCCAAAACTCAGAGCTCACAATCAAGGGGGTCCCTGGAGTCCCCTTAAGCCCCAAAATCAGCCCTCCATTACTCTGTCAATTTGGAAAATCGACCCTCATACACTCATTCCTCATAATGCCTCAGCGCCCAGTGGCACTCCTAGGGAGAGATTTGTTATCCAAATTAGGGGTCTCTATTACCATACCCCCTCTAGAGGCAGTCTCCATGTTCTACATGCAGATGGCACCCAGACCATCCCCATCCCCTACTCCTGATTTTCCCTTGGATCTACCCACCGTAGACCCCCTAGTCTGGGATACTGATCACCCATCCATAGCCAAACATCATCCCCCAGTCCACATTACCCTGAAGGACCCCTCGGCTATAATCGTCCAACAACAGTACTCTCACCCTGGAGGCCCACAAGGGACTTAAGCCTATCACTGACCATCTTCTTCAAGCCTCCATCTTAATTCCTACCCATTCGCCACACAACACGCCCATTCTGGCAGTAAAGAAGGGACCAAACTCTTGGAGATTGGTCCAGCATCTAAGAAAAATCAATGAGGCCATCGTACCAACATTTCCAGTAGTCCCCAATCCTTACACCTTTCTGTCCGCCATTCCCCCGACTACAACCTTCTCCACAGTATTAGATCTTAAAGACTCCTTCTTCACCATCCCCTGCCACCCCCTCTCCCAACCCCTCTTTGCCTTCACCTGGCAGGACCCTGAGACTCATGTTTCCCAACAACTAACATGGACAGTTCTTCCCCAAGAGTTCAGAGACAGCCCCCCCTTTTTTGGACAGGCTTTACAAAAGGACCTATAGACACTCGACCTGGCCCCTAGTTACCTCCTCCAGTATGTAAATGACCTCCTCCTTTATAGCCCAACCCAAAAACTTTGCATCCAACATACTGCCAAACTCCTTGAGGCCCTGGGGTCCTGGAGTTATCGGGTATCCTGATCCAAGGCCCAAATAGCCCAGACAGAAGTCACCTACCTGGGACTCTCAGCCCACCAACAAAGAACCATTCCTCCAGGCAGAATCCAGGCCTTAACTGACTGTCCACCTCCAAAAATAAAACAGGAACTCCCGTCTCTTCTCGGCCTCCTAAACTTTTTCCATATCTGGATCCCCAATTTCTCCCACATTGCAAAGCCACTTTATGAGGCAACCAAAGGGTCCTTAGAGGAACCCTCCTCGCTAGCCTATCCTATTCGCCAGCTCACCCAGAGCCTCCTCTGAGTGCCAACTCTCCACCTGCCAGGTTACACCAGACCATTTTTCCTCTGTGCACATTCCAACCAAGGACAGGCCCTGGGGCTTCTATGCCAGAGGGCCGGAGACAACTGGGCTCCCATAGCCTATTTATCAAAACAACATGACACGGTGACCAAGGGGTGGCCTCCCGTATACCAGCCATGGCTGCCATCGCAGCCCAGGTGCCTGAAGCAAACAAGCTCTCTAGGCACACCCCCTTAACAGTCTGTTCTCCACACACCCTCGGAGAGCAACTATCACACCGGGCTTTTCTCTCCCTTCCCTCTTCCAGGGTATAAATTCTACATGTCTTTTTCCTTGACCCCCAACTCTCATTCTCCTCCTGCCAGTTTATTACCCATGCCTTCTATAACAGGCCCTCCCCTACATAGCTGCAGTCTAACAGTGGATCTTACCCAAAATCCCTTCCAACACTTAACAGATCAGCCCATCTTAGACCCTGACACCCCACACTGGTTCACTGATAGCAGCTCTCAAAATCCCCACCCTTCTCGGCAGGATATGCCATCATTCAAGCAGATCTTCATCATGACCACGGGACACAGATAATTGAAGCCTGACCTCTGCCACCTCACACCACCTCCCAACAGGCAGGACTAATAGCTCTCACCCGAACTTTGACCCCGGCTAAAAATCAAAGAGTTAACATCTACATGGACTCCAAATATGCCTATAATATACTCCACTCAAACATCCTGATATGGAGAGAAAGAGGGTTCCTCACCCAAAGGGGATCCCCCGTTCTTAATTCAGATCTTAACCACAAGCTTCTAGAGGCCACACTCTCACCAAATAAAGCCACCATCCTCCACTGTAGGAGACATCAAAAAGGAAGTCTCATATCAACCTACAACAAAGCCGCAGATCAGAAGGCAAAAGAGGTAGTAGCTCTGTCCCATCTCGCTCTCCAGTCCCCCACCATCTTAGCCCTGACCCCATCCGATCCTTCCACCACTAGAGAAATCCTCTCCTATCTACACTCGTTCTTTCATCCTTCGACCAAGGTACTCCAGCAGTTCATCTGTAACCACTTCCCCATATCGACTGCTGACCAACATTATTTATATAACCTTACCTGCTCCTGTCAGGCATGTCAACGTACTAATCCCAATTCCAACCTCAAACCTTCCCAACCCATCAAATGCGAGGCAGCCTCCCAGCACAAGACTGGCAGATAGACTTTACTCATTTGCCCCGGGTTCGGAGAGTTCGATACCTCCTGGTCCTTGTGGACATCTTTTCGGGATGGGTAAAAGCATTTCCCACAACAAACAAAAAGAGCCCACACTGTGGCCCAGGTCCTCCTCACAGAAATTATCCCCAGGTTTGGCCTACTTTCATCCCTACAGACTGATAATGGCCCAGAATTCACGTCCAGGGTCACCCAACAAATTGTCCAATTCTTACAGATCCCCTGGAAATTTCACATTCCATACCATCCCCAGTCCTCAGGGAAGGTAGAAAGGATGAACAGGATAATCAAAAAACTCTCACCAAATTATCCCTCGAGGTACATCTGCTGCTACTGCTGCTAAGTCTCTTCAGTCGTGTCCGATTCTGTATGACCCCATAGACGGCAGCCCACTAGGCTCCTCTGTCCCTGGGACTCTCCAGGCAATAATACTGAGGTGGGTTACATTTCCTTCTCCAATGCATGAAAGTGAAAAGTGAAGTCACTCAGTCGTTCCCGACTCTTAGCGACCCCATGGACTGCAGCCCACCAGGCTCCTCCGTCCATGGGATTTTCCAGGCAAGAGTACTGGAGTGGGGTGCCATTGCCTTCTCCAAGGTACATCTAGACTGAACCAAACTGTTGCGGATTGCTCTCCTCAAAAGACGGGCTTTGCCCAGAAAACCCCTTGGGTTGAGCCCCTTTGAAGTGATGTACGGAAGGCCCATGACCCGCCGTGGACTTCCCCCTGAACCTCCTCCCCTATCAAGCTCCCTACACTCCCCTCTGATGGAAGAACTCTGTGACACCCTCTGGAAATACATCAACCACAACTTGCCTGCCCCTGACCCCCAAGCCCCCTCTCCCCCCCTCTACAGATTGGGGACATTGTCTATCTGTCTGACGATCCCCAGGGTGACCTCACCCCAAAGTGGCAGGGACCATTCAAAATCATCCTTCTTACCCGATAGCAGCTAAACTCGAAAAGGTCACCTCTTGGGTACACCTCTCTCACCTAAAAAGGGTTATTTCCCATCACACTAACGCTATCAGGTCTCCCTCACAGGGCCCACCTCCATAAAAATCACCTGACGACAACCTCTGTCGACCATCCAAGAAGACACTGAATGACCTGGACACTCCTCAACCTGCAACTGTTCCTGACCCAACTACTGCAAGACCTCTGGACCAGCGGCCCAACAGGAACCTCCTTTGAAGACCTGACCACACTGGTGTCTTAAGTGTGGCTTCAGGGAACCTTCTACAACCTAAGTCCAGACGAGATTGATTTCTTTACTCTCATTCTCTACATCATTCTATATCCTTATGAACATTCTTCCTTTTCAGATTCAAGCTACCACAAACTCGAGGCCTTCTGCCTCTCGCCTCTTCCCATCTTTCTGGCCGTAACCCCACTCTTAACCTTTGCTATAGGCCTACCAACCGTCTCCCCTGGGGACTGGTCACCCACCCTACGCCTCCTCGTCGGCATCACCTACTGCATTCTACTCCAAGGGTGCTATGTCCTCCTTGCTGCCTAACGAACAGACCCATGACTCCCCTGTTCCTTACCCTTGTCACACTCCCCTGCCTTTCGGCTAGTCCCTGCCCCTGCTTAGACATTTATTCCTATGTTCATTCCTCATGTTATAATGAGGCCCCTAAACCATGCACCATGAACATCGGGAGGGAGGGGTGGGGGGAACTCCAGATCCCTACTCACTGTTAAAATACAAAAGACAGGGAGCTCCGTGAGCAACTGCTATATGCCAAAAGGAAAAGACATATGCTTCTGTCCCACTACCCACTGGGGGTACTCAGACAGGGGAGGGGCACAAGATCAACAATGTAAGAGGAACCAAAAGCAGGTCCTGCTGCTGCTGCTGCTGCTAAGTCGCTTCAGTTCGTGTCCAACTCTGTGCAACCCCATAGACGGCAGCCCACCAGGCTCCCCCGTCCCTGGGATTCTCCCAAAAGACCTAATTTCCCAGGTACAGGTGATACCCGAGCCCTATAGACACCTGGACCTCCTTTCCCAACTACAGCCTCTCCTAAATCCTCTGACAACCGACACCTGACCCGCCTTCTTAACTCCTCCTTCCAATTCTTCCAGGACACACAACACACATCCCGTGCTGGATATGCCTGTCACTGTCTCCATCACCACACACAGCAATCCCTTTACCCTCCACATGGTTGCCACAGGGCAGCTATACCTCCCCTTCCCAACAGAACACCACACAACTCATTGGGCCAGTTTCTAACAATATCCTTCTTTCAGCCCCTTCAAACCTAACCTGTATCAATTACTCTAGCTCCAACTACACTGGTCTCACAAACCACTCCCTCCTTTTGTTCCACTTGGGTTCTCTGGAACAGCACAAATAATTGCACCAACCCGGGAATCTTCATTCTCTGTGGGACCTACGCATATTCATGTCTCCCCCCGACCCCTGGATCTTGCATCTTGGTCTTCCTGACCCCAGGTCTAACAATCCTCAAAGAAGAAGAGATACAACAGATAGTCAACCCCCAAGTGGAACATTCCCACAGGAAAAAATGAGCTATCGTGGCCCCCCTCCTGATTGGGACTGGCAATAGCAGCAGCCCTGGGCACAGGGATTGGGGGCATCTCGACCTCCGCCCATTTCTACTACAAGCTGTCCCAAGAACTTAATGAGGATATGGAGCAGGTGTGGAATCTTTTGTTTCAGTCCAAAGACAAATTAACTCATTAGCTTCTATGGCCCTACAAAACAGACAAGCCCTGGACCTTCTCACCGCGGAAAGCGAGGAACCTGCCTTTTCCTAGGAGATGACTGCTGCTATTTTGTTAATGAAACGTGCATAGTCCAGGGAAGGGTCAGAGAACTTAAGAGACAGAATCAAATGCAGCAAAAAACAGTTACAAAATCTTTCCACTCCCCAAAGCCTACTCCAAACTGGCGCTCCCTTGGTTGCTCCCTTTCTCTGGACCACTGGTACTTATTGTTTTATTCCTCTTATTTGGACCCTGTCTCTTCAATATCTTTCAAAGGTTTCTCCAAGACCGGATTTGGGCCATCTCTCAAGTCCAAGTCAAGACCATTCTCCTTCTCAAGAGCCTCACCTCAACCTCAGGAAAAGGAGACCTTGGGCCCTAGGACAGGCCTCCATTCCAGACCCAGAGCCGTCACCCCTACCCAGCAGGAAGTAGCCAGAGAGATATGGTGCCCTTTCCCCCCATCTTTTTATGATTTCAAGGTTGGAATGAAGGAGTCCTCGGGCCTGGAAAAAGGAGATAACCACTTCAAAGGCCCATGCTGGACCACCTGACTTCAGGGAAAACAAAACTGAACTTAAAGTCCCACCCTGATACTCTGGCAGATTGCACTAGCCCAAGACTTTCAATCCCCTGCCTGGGGACCCCCCGCCCACCCCCGTTCAACCGCAAACTGCCATCTCAACTAAACATTACTCAGAATGCCCCGCCTGACCAAATCTTCCGTAGCGCTTTCACAAACATCCCCTTAAATATGAAGCCTCCCTGATCCCGCGCGCTCAGCCTGGTCATTAGAGCAACTGTCGCCCCTCCTTGCCTGAATAAAGGTAACCTGTCTCCGTTGAGGTCGTCTTCCCTTCTTCATTGCCTCATCTCGAACTATTAGCGCTTTGTTTGTTGTTGTTGTTGTTCAGTCACCCAGTCGTGCCCAACTCTTTGCGACCACATGGACTGAAGCATGACAGGCCTCTCCGTCCCTCACCATTTCCTGAAGTTTGCCCAACCTCATGTCTGTTGCACTGGTGATTCCATCCAGCCAACTCGTCCTCTGACGCTTCTTCTCCTTCTGCCATCAATCTTTCCCAGCATCAGTGACTTTTCCAATGAGTCAACTGTTCGCATCAGATGACCAAAATACTGGAATTTCAGCTTCAGCATCAGTCCTTCCAACGAGTATTCAGGGTTGATTTCCCTTAAGATTGACTGGTTTGAACACCTTGCAATCCAAGGGACTCTCAGGAGTCTTCTCCAGCATCACAGTTTGAAAGCATCAATTCTTTGGTGTTGCACCTTCTTTATTGTCCAGCTCTCACAACTGTACGTGACCACTGGGAAGACCATAGACTTGACTAAGGCTATGATCAAGACCAAGGCCCTTGACTATATGGGCCTTTGTCAGCAATGTCTCTGCTTTTCAACACTCTGTCTAGGTTTCCTCATAGCTTTCCTGCCAAGAAGCAAATGTCTTCATAGTTCATTGCTGCAGTCACTGTCTGCAAGTGATTTTAGAACCCAAGAATTCTGTCACTACTTCTACCTTTTCCCTCTCTTTTTGCCAGTGCTTTGTTTCAGTTCAGTTCATTTCAGTTCAGTGGCTCAGTAGTGTCCGACCCTTTGCAACCCCATGAATCACAGCACGACAGGCCTCCCTGTCCATCACCAACTCCCAGAGTTCACCCAAACTCATGTCCATTGAGTCAGTGATGCCATCCAGCCATCTCATCCTCTGTCGTCCCCTTCTCCTGCACCAATCCCTCCCAGCATCAGGGTCTTTTCCAATGAGTCAACTCTTCGCATGAGGTGGCCAAAGTATTGCAGTTTCAGCTTCAGCATCAGTCCTTCCAATGAACATCCAGGACTGATCTCCTTTAGGATGGACTGGTTGGATCTCCTTGCAGTCCAAGGGACTCTCAAGAGTCTTCTCCAACACCACAGTTCAAAAGCATCAATTCTTCGGCACTCAGCTTTCTTCACAGTCCAACTCTCACAGCCATACATGACCACTGGAAAAACCATAGCCTTGACTAGACAGACTTTGTTGGCAAGGTAATATCTCTGCTTTTCAATATGTTATCTAGGTTGGTCATAACTCTCCTTCCAAGGAGTAAGCGTCTTTTAATTTCATGGCTGCAGTCACCATCTGCAGTGATTTTGGAGCCCCCAAAAATAAAGTCTGACACTGTTTCCACTGTTTCCCCATCTATTTCCCATGAAGTGATGGGACCGGATGCCATGATCTTCGTTTTCTGAATGTTGAGCTTTAAGCCAACTTTTTCACTCTCCTCTTTCACTTTCATCAAGAGGCTTTTTAGTTCCTCTTCACTTTCTGCCATAAGGGTGGTGTCATCTGCATATCTGAGGTTATTGATATTTCTCCCAGAAATCTTGATTCCAGCTTGTGTTTCTTCCAACCCAGCGTTTCTCATGATGTACTCTGAATATTAGTTAAATAAGCAAGGTGACAATATACAGCCTTGATGTACTCCTTTTCCTATTTGGAACCATTCTGTTGTTCCATGTCCAGTTCTAACTGTTGCTTCCTGACCTGCATATAGGTTTCTCAAGAGGCAGGTAAGGTGGTCTGGTATTCCCATCTCTTTCAGAATTTTCCACAGTTTATTGTGATCCACACAGTCAAAGGCTTTGGCATAGTCAAGAAAGCAGAAATAGATGTTTTTCTGGAACTCTCTTGCCTTTTCAATGATCCAGCAGATGTTGGCAATCTGATCTCTGGTTCCTCTGCCTTTCTTTTTTCTTTTTTTTCTCTGCCTTTCTAAAACCAGCTTGAACATCTGGAAGTTCACGGCTCATGTACTGCTGAAGCCTGGCTTGGAGAATTTTGAGCATTACTTTACTAGCATGTGAGATGAGTGCAATTGTGCGGTAGTTTGAGCATTCTTTGGCATTGCCTTTCTTTGGGATTGGAATGAAAACAGACCTTTTCCAGTCCTGTGGCCACTGCTGAGTTTTCCACATTTGCTGGCATATTGAGTGCAGCACTTTCACAGCATCATCTTTCAGGATTTGAAATAGCTCAACTGGAATTCCATCGCCTCCACTAGCTTTGTTCATAGTGATGCTTTCTAAGGCCCACTTGACTTCACATTCCAGGATGTCTGGCTCTAGGTCAGTGATCACACCATCGTGATTATCTGGGTCATGAAGCTCTTTTTTGTACAGTTCTTCTGTGTATTCTTGCCACCTCTTCTTAATATCTTCTGCTTCTGTTAGGTCCATACCATTTCTGTCCTTTATCGAGCCCATCTTTGCATGAAATGTTCCCTTGGTATCTCTAATTTTCTTGAAGAGATCTCTAGTCTTTCCCATTCTGCTGTTTTCCTCTATTTCTTTGCATTGATTGCTGAAGAAGGCTTTCTTATCTCTTCTTGCTATTCTTTGGAACTCTGCATTCAGATGCTTATATCTTTCCTTTTCTCCTTTGCTTTTCACTTCTCTTCTTTTCACAGCTATTTGTAAGGCCTCCTCAGACAGTCATTTTGCTTTTTTGCATTTCTTTTCCATGGGGATGGTCTTGATCCCTGTCTCCTGTACAATGTCACGAACCTCCATCCATAGTTCATCAGGCACTCTGTCTATCAGATCTAGTCCTTTAAATCTATTTCTCACTTCCACTGTATAATCATAAGGGATTTGATTTAGGTCATACCTGAATGGTCTAGTGGTTTTCCCCACTTTCTTCAATTTAAGTCTGAATTTGGCAATAAGGAGTTCATGATCTAAGCCACAGTCAGCTCCCGGTCTTGTTTTTGCTGACTGTATAGAGCTTCTTCATCTTTGGCTGCAAAGAATATAATCAATCTGATTTCGGTGTTGACCATCTGGTGATGTCCATGTGTAGAGTTGTCTCTTGTGTTGTTGGAAGAAGGTGTTTGCTATGACCAGCGCGTTCTCTTGGCAGAACTCTATTAACCTTTGCCCTGCTTCATTCTGTACTCCAAGGCCAAATTTGCCTGTTACTCCAGGTAACTGTTGACTTCCTACTTTTGCATTCCAGACCCCTGTAATGAAAAGGACATCTTTTTTGGGTGTTAGTGCTTTGTTTAGAGATCATTTATAGCACTTAACACAGTTCTCCTTAACTAGAAGGATTAACTACAATCTTCCCCTGCCCTTCCAATATACATATATCAACATCACACACATGACTAGAGTTTTACAAGACAGAGAACAGCAATAACTCATTTCTTTATCCTGTAATGTACCCTATACATACTAAACATTAAATGTTTGTAGCTTTGAACCAAGAGAGATATCGAATAATACCTCTTGGAAACTAAGAACATAGAACACTGCATGGATATATCTTATTGCTTCTAAGCGTTCTGAAAAGGGCAAAAAACAGTGCCTACCTCATAAGTACCATAAAGGTTAATGAAATATATTTAAGCTCAGGCTCTATACAAAATAAACTTTCAATAAACATCAATGTATTTTATTGCTTTTGTTATGATAAAAGCATTTGAGGCTGTAAATATTTTTCTAAGAGAATGGGGCCAGCAGAGGATGAGACGGTTTGATGGCATCACCGACATGAATTTGAGCAAACTCTGGAAGACAGTGAAGGACAGGGGTGCCTGAACAGGGAAGCCTGGTGTGCTACAGTCCATGGGGTCACAAAGAGTTGGACACGACTTAATGACCCAACAACAACAATTTCCTCCATGTGCAGCTCTGGTTGTATTTCGTAATTTCTATATAAAGTAATGTCTTTATTGATGATTTCAAAATAGTCATTGCAGTTTTCATATTCTATTTTTGGCTGTGTGGTGTGTGGAATCTCAGTTCCCCAACCATTGGACCACCAGGGAATTCCCATCACTGTCATTTTTATTATTTCCTCTTTGAGCCAAGAGTTGGCCAACTGCTCAAACTGTTTCAGAAAATTTCTCTATATAAAAAAAATTTTGGGGCGTCTGGACTGAGCCGCGCACTCGGATCCGAGGCTTCGCGGTCAACGGCTTCTTTGCGGGCCCCGCCGCAGCCGACCCGGCTCCTCGGTGGAGAGAAGATGGTGGGCCGGAACAGCGCCATCGCCGCCGGCGTGTGCGGGGCCCTTTTCATCGGTTACTGCATTTACTTCGACCGCAAGAGACGGAGTGACCCCAACTTCAAGAACAGGCTGCGAGAACGAAGAAAGAAACAGAAGCTTGCCAAGGAGAGAGCTGGGCTTTCCAAGTTACCTGACCTTAAAGATGCTGAAGCCGTTCAGAAATTCTTTCTAGAAGAAATACAGCTTGGTGAAGAATTACTAGCTCAAGGTGAATATGAGAAGGGTGTGGACCATCTGACAAATGCGATTGCTGTGTGTGGACAGCCACAGCAGTTACTGCAAGTATTGCAACAAACTCTTCCGCCACCAGTGTTCCAGATGCTTCTGACTAAGCTCCCAACAATTAGTCAGAGAATTGTAAGTGCTCAGAGCTTGGCTGAAGATGATGTGGAATGAGAAACAAATGTCAACATAATGATCTCAATTAAAACATATTTTTAAAATCTTAACTCAGAAGATGATCGGCTCTTGGGAGTAAGGGCAGATAAGCTTGTTATGGACTGTCCTCCACAGTGAAGTCTACCAAAGTTAATTTTTACTTTGTGTAGATCCATTTGTCTGTTTTATTTATTTTTCCCAGTGAAAAGTGTATTTTGATAGAGAGCTTTTCATTTTATAAATACACTATGAATTACTGAAATATGCCTTTTGTTTATTCTTAAAATGTGTGATTAGAATGTACATATAACATCCCATTACTTACATTAAAAATACCCGGTGCTCAGTTTTGAAAGATAGGCCCCCAAAAAATGTAGAAGAAAACTGAAGAATATACTTGTTTTGCTCTACATCAGAAAGTTGGCTGGAAACTTGTGTTGATCAAAACTGAGCATTAAGAGATTATTTCTTTCCATTTAATCTCTTAAATATGTGTAATGTGCTGCTATGCTATAACAACAACTTCACCCCTCCCTTGAAATGTTTTCTTTAAATCAGTGGGTTTGATGTATTCTGGATATTTACCTCCTTGTATTTTAGATACATGTAGTTGCAGATGGCACCAGGAATTGGATGTCTGTACATTCTTAATCTGGCTGAGTAAGCTTTACCAGTTAATGTCTGCCCACTTGCCTCATATATAAACTGAGGAAATGGGTGTGCTAATTCAGCTTCTAATTCCTTTGGTTCTGTGCGGCATTTTCAAATCCCTCTTTCTGAGGGAAATACCTGTTTGGGCAGCCAGCCCTTGTTTTTTTATACTCTGAATTTCGCATGTTTGCCTGGCGTAGTGTTTCTGGTTTTTTAAAAGGCATAATGTGTTGGTTTTCACTGAAATCATGGTTCTGTCACTACTTTTGTAAATTAACCTGAAACGTAACCTTCACGGTGACTGGGACAATATGCTTGTAAAAGTGTTTGTTCCCTTTTGCTTTTATCCTCAGTGTACCTCCTTAATCCCCTACCAACCCTTATCTTGTATGAGAATAAGGTGTAACTTTGTGGCTGAAGACTTGAATGAAGATAATGGGACCTTTTATCCTCTAAATAGTGACATATTATCTGCAGCCACAGATTAAATATCAGACCTAAGAATAAAGATCCCTGGTACTTAAAAAAAAAAAAAAAAAATTTTTTTTTACTTCATTCATTAGAAAATGAGATTCATTCTATTTCTGCTTTGAAAAGTTCATTTCAGTTTTCTTCAGACTTATATTTAATAAAACTTGTTAATTATACTCAAAGCCCTAGAAAACAAGGGATCCATCTCTAGGACCAAATCTAGAACAGTCTTGGACTGCTCAAGTGTTCTTGTGTCTTCAGAAGCATCCTTGGTGGTAAGTGAAGGGGAAGTGAGATAGAGGAGTTTAATTGCTTTCCAATTCTGCCTCCTGGGTGTTTGCTTTTGTTTTTTACCTCCTCTTCCCTTAATAAGAAGTTTTAAAAACAAAACAAAAAAAACAAAGAGGTTTAAAAGCAAAACAAAACAAAAAACTATCATATGGATTTTTTTTTCTTTCCTGATCTTTTTTTTAAACTTTTTTTATTTTTTAACTTTACAATATTGTATTGGTTTTGCCACATATCAACATGAATCCACCACAGATATACACATGTTCCCCATCCTGAACCCTTCTCCCTCCTCCTTATCATATGGATTTTATTTTAGGCCAGGACAGGAGGCTTGTGGAATCTTAGTTGCCCAGCCAAGCCCTCGTCAGTCAAAGTGCGGAGTCCTAACCACTGGACTGCCAGGGAATTCCCTGTGCAGATTTTGTATAGCAACTGTTAATAGCAGCCTACCTAATTAACGCTGGTAATAAAGATAGGAGACAAAAGGACCTAGAAGAGGTCCTTTCTCTAGCTGAGACAGTCTTCCTTAAGATGTCATGTTGTTTCTTTTCTGAAAGCAGAGAAATCCTGCAGAAGCCATTTAAAAATGTTTTCAATTGTGACTTTCCAGAATCTGCAGCAATTCTTTCACAGTGTGTTGAGAATGTTATCTAGGCTAAAATCAAGGAACTCAAGAAACAGACTGCTGAATCCACCCTCAAGGGGCTCACAGTATGGTAAGGAGTGAGGCATGGTATACTCTGCCTACAGGTACTTTCACAGTTTCCCAAAAATACATCCTAAGGGCCCTCCAGGAAACGCCATGATCTTTAATTCTGAAATGCATACCCATCCTGAAATCCTCTCTCAGCAGCATTAGGAACTGCTTCCAGTTCCTCCCTTGTGGTCCAGAGGTTAAGAATCCTCCTACCAACGCAGGGGACACGCGCTCAATCTCTGGTTCAGGAACTAAGATCCCACATGCCGCGGAGCAACTAAGTCACAACCACTGAGGCCTGTGTGTTGCAATAACTGAAGCGGACAGAAAGAGCCCCTGCGCTGCAAAGAAGGAAAGCTGCTGGCGGACTGTTCTTGGGGGTGGGGATGGGAGTAGGGTGGTGTCCACTGTGCTTCCAGCTGCAGCCGCAGAGTTCACATGTGAGGGTGCCCTCTACAGGATAGGTGAAATGCCACCTGAGTTTTGATATTGATCTATGGGTGAAGAAACTTGTCCTAAGGCTTTCCTGAGCAAACAGCCTTTCAGTCATTTTTCTTATTTCAACTATATTTTTAAAATTTTAGCTTCAGTTCTATATCTTCAGGGGAGTGATGGTATGAGACTTTATAGATTCTCGTTAAAAAGTCTGTGTTAATTTGATACCTGCCCTGTGTGTATGTTTCTGAGTGTGCGCCTACTTTGCAGGTAGGTCTGTGCAGTGCTTCCTTCCCTGGTGGCTCAGCAGTAAAGAATCCGCCTGCCAATGCAGGAGACTTGAGTTCGACTCCTGAGTTGGGAAGATCCCTCGGAGAAGGAAATGGCAACCCACTCCAGTATTCCTGCTTGGAGAATCCGTGGACAGAGGAGCCTGGCGGGCTACAGTCCATAGGATCGCAGAGAGTCAAACACGACTTAGCCACTAAGCAACAAGAACAATGTGTTCATTACTGGCAAACTTCACGTACTACTTGAAAACTTCACACATTAGTTTCTCTATGGGCACAATCTGCTTTTTAAAAACCACTTTCCTAATCCTCTGCATTCCAGTTAAAAAATATTTCAGGTAATGAGATTTTTTACAGTTTTTACTATAAAAATAATGAGCAAAGTATGAAAGTCTGCCTCTAAGATTGAGCATGCTATTTTGCCTTTTAAGTTTTACACTGGAAATATATTCAGGGAGTATGTTCCATGTGTCATAAACTGTTTACATCCTCAATGAAAACCACAAAAATGCATAGAGAACATTTTTAAAATGTAAAAAGCACAACCTCCTAATCCCAATTCTACTCTCAAGAGGTTGCCATATTATTTCTTGAATCTATCTTCAGATTTTCAAATTTTAAAAATTATTCTTCCTAGGACTTCCCTGGCGATCCAGTGGTTAATACTCCACACTTCCCCTGCAGGGGGCAAGGGTTGATCCCTGGTCAGGGAACTAAGATCCTGCATGCCACGCGGGCAAGAAAAAAAAATTTTTTCCCCTGTTATTTAAAAGCATGGGATTATACTATCACATCTCACGGTAAACGTGCTCTTCTCATTTAATAATATATTAATATATTGACCATCCTTGCACATTAGCACATGGAAATCCATCATACTTCAAGGGAGGCATGCTTGGTGGCTAAGTCATATTCAACTCTTTGCAACCCCATGGACTGTAGCCCTCCAGGCTCCTCTCTCCAGGCAACAATACTGGAGTCGGTTGCCATTTCCTCCTCGAGGGTATCTTCCCAACTCAGGGACTGAAACTGCATCTCCTGCATTGGCAGGCGAGTTCTTTGCCACTGCACCACCTGGGAAGTTCTCATTGTAACACATAGCAAACTAAATGACACACCCACAGGCACCATGACAGCTCCAAGGCTCACCAGAAAGGTCAAAAAGTGGGCGGTGGCCCCATTTCTGCAAATCTCCACGCCCTTTCAAGGGATGCAGTACAGCACATAGAACAGATTGTCCAAAATTACTACTAAGCCAGCCCCCAAGTGATAGTCATCTAAATTGTTTACAGTTTCTAACTAACTGGCAAGTGTAGCAGGCAGGGGAATGTTCCAGAAGAATGAGAATGATCTGAATAAGAAGATCCCCCCCACACCGCCATGCTAGTCTAGTTAACTAGAATTCAGTCTAGTTATGTTTATCTGAGACTAGGAAGTAGACTTCATGGCAAGGACTTCAAAAAAGAATGTTGGATCTAGAATTACAGCTAGACCATCAACCTGGGTGCTCCCTTTTTTACTTTTCTCCTGCAGTAGATTTGGATCAAAGGAAATATTTCTTGAAGGTAAAACAGTTAAAACGTAGGGGCTGCTCTAGCTGACATTGGGGAAGGGGTGTCTGTATCTAGAACCCCCTGCAGATTTCTGCAGGTGGACTTCAGAAAGTCCATGAAGCCCCTGAAGTGATATACGTAACTGTAGATGCATGTGCCTTTTTTTTTCTTCTTTCTTTCCTGAAAAACACAAACAAGAAAAACGAAAGGGAATTCCCGGGCAGTCCACTGGTTGGGACTCAGCGCTTTCACTACCAGACTGTGACTGTGAAGTTGCTCAGTCGTATCCGACTCTTTGCGATCCCATGGACTGTAGCCTACCAGGCTCCTCCGTCCATGGAATTTTCCAGGCAAGAATACTGGAGTGGGCTGCCATTTCCTTCTCCGTTTTCCTTCACTACCAGACCGGGGTTCAATTCCCAGTCGGGGAACTAAGACGCTGCAAGCCGCGCGGCGCGGCCAAAAAACCACTGCCCTAACGGTCCATGGCCATATGACTAGATTTTTCAAAAGGAATCACGATACAGACAAGTTTAAGAATCGCTACTAATCAGGATTAGTAGGGGCAGCATTTGAAAACCGAGAAGTCGGCAGTGCTGGTGCTGGGCTGAACAATCTATTTCACACCTCTTTCTAGGATTGGAAATTACCGTTTACACACCTCTCTCCTCCCCGGGTGATAAGCTCCTCGAGGCAGGGACGCTGCCTGCCTGTGACCACCTCGCCCCTGCCACTGGAAGAGGTACACAGCAGGCACTCAGTAAATACTTGCCGTAAACATGAGTGATCTACAGCACCATCAGGGGCGGAAAGACTGAGGACCTACAGATCCAGCGCAGCCCCGTGGCGCCGAAGCCCGCGAGTCCCCGGCCGCCGCTGGCCGAGCGAATTCCACTTGCCCGCGTAGCTCCCGGGATACCAGCCACTACGACCGCGCCTCCTCTGCGCACGGCAAGCTGCCGCTCAGGCGGGAAGCAGCTACAGGCCACTGCGGCCGCCAATCTTCACCACGGCGGCCCAGCACCCGCTAAGAGACACGGCGCTGGAGGGCCCGCCCACCTGTCTTCCTATTGACTCCTCATACTCCCGGGGCCTCCTGGGGGATGTAGTTCCGAGCGTCTTGTGCACAAATGCGGGCGTTGCGAGGTCAGACTCAGCGGTGAGTCGCGCCTGTCGGGCCTTTCTCTGCCTCCAGTAGGCCCTGCGGGCTCCTGGCAGAGATGGTGTGCCCAGCGGATTTCAACTTCAGCGCCTGCCCGCCTGCTGTTGCCCTGCGGTGACACTTCCCCTTTATCCTCGGGCCATTCTTCCTCCAGACGAACCGCTCCTGCCGCAAACGCGGAGTTTGGACCGAAGGGGTCCTGAAGGTGATGACAGTGCTGCAGCAGGAATCTCCTGTCCACATCTGTGGACACCGTCCACGGCGTGCTAGGCGTGAGAATGAAGCTAGGATTTCTTCCACGATGCCGGCGGCGCTTGCAAACATTATCTGGTTGACTTCCATTATCAACCTATTTGACAGATAGGAAAACAATTTCAGAGAAGTGGAATAATTTGCCCAGGTCACACAACTCCTAGATCTTGGAGTCCCATATTGCCTCACGACTCCGTGCAGCTTCCAAACTCATCAACATTTCAATGCAAGGTGAGGAGCAGGAATGAAATGACCAGAGCACCAAGAAGGAGGGGTCAGCTCTGCCAGTGATGAGGAGTAGGAGGTGGAAGCAGAGACAGAATTAGGTAAACCTAACCTCAAAGGATGCATGGAAGGGAAAGCAGTTGCCTTTGGCGGTTAGGGACTGTGTGCTCAAGGCCATCCTCCTAATAGGGGCCATATAAATACTGGTAGAACAAACAACAACATTTTTTCCGATTTTTTAAATTGTAAAATGTTTGGACCTCCCTGGTGGTCCAGTGGTTAAGACTCCATGCTTCCACTGCTGGGTTCACGAGTTCCATTCCTAGTGGGGGAACTAAGATCCTCCATTCCACATGCCCCCCATGGGGCAGGGGGGGCGGCATGCAAAATGTTTAAATACTTAAATACTTAAAGAGTAAAATGAATACCCACTTACTCTCCATCTAGATTTAACAATCAAAATAAATAATGTGTATAGCACTTTAGGAGAAGGCAATGGCACCCCACTCCAGTACTCTTGCCTGGAAAATCCCATGGACGGAGGAGTCTGATGGGCTGCAGTCCATGGGTGCAGAGTCGCTCAGAGTCGGACGCAACTGAGCAACTTCACTTTCGCTTTCCACTTTCATGCACTGGAGAAGGAAATGGCAACCCACTCCAGTGTTCTTGCCTGGAGAATCCCAGGGACAGAGGAGCCTGGTGGGCTGCCGTCTATGGGGTCACACAGAGTCAGACACGTCTGAAGTGACTTAGCATAGCATAGCATAGCACTTTATGGGGCTTCCCTGTGGCTCAGATGGTAAAGCTTCTACCTGCAGTGTAGGAGGCCCCTGTTTGATCCCTGGGTCAGGAAGATTCCCTGGAGAAGGGAATGGCTACCCACTCCAGTATTCTTGCCTGGAGAATCCCATGGACAGAGGAGCCTGCAAGGCTACAGTCCATGGGGTCACAAAAGAGTCAGACACAACTTAGCAACTAAAGAGCAAACACAGTACTTTATAACATATAAAGCCTCTGGTTTAAGGTTACCATAATGCAAATGAAGCTCTCATTTGGTGACCTATTCTGACACTCTTAATGCATTACCTGGGACAGGTCAAAACCACCCATCACACCCCACTTTGGAGAGTTGGCATCCTCTCCCACTTTTTCCACCCACTGAGGGAGTCAGAGGTTGTCCCAGAAGTTGGTTCACCCTCAGAGACAACACCCACTCCAGTGTTCTTGCCTGGAGAATCCCAGGGATGGGGGACCCTGGTGGGCTGCCATCTATGGGGTCGCACAGAGTCGGACACGACTGAAGTGACTTAGCAGCAGCAGCAGAGACAACAGCTACAATATGTTTCTCAGAGGGAAGTTCATTACCTGGAAACTCACTTTGAACTTGAATGGTTAGCCTCTCAAAGTCTCAGATTTCTCCCTTAAAATTCAATATACTGGTGGATGAGGGAGAGTTTGGGTCACAGTGGGATCCATTATTTTCAACTTCAGATTAACACAGGAACTCTTCCACAATCTTCCCAACAGGGCTTTCTATTCTCTTAATAATAGATATGTATTATGTTCAGATCCCCTGGAAAAGGGAATGGCTACCCACTCTAGTATTCTCTAATGGAGAATACCATGGACAGAAGAGCCTGGTGGGCCACAGTCCATGTGTCACAAAGAGTCAGACATGACTGACTGACTAACACTTTCACTTAATTATATTCAACGTCATAAACCTCTTTTATCATGAGGGTTGGGGAGACAGGATTGATATGTGCTTTGAAGCTAAACTAATTATGAAATGATTTTTTAACTTATCTTTTTTCTTATTATAAAGGTAATACATATTGATTTTAAAGGCCCCAAATGATGCAAACTTGAATATTGTCGAATGTGATACCCCTGATGACCAGGAATGGAGAAAAAGTCAGAGTGTCAGGGCTGACAGCACAGGTTGGACCCTTGGCAGCAGTTCCACTGGATCTAGATTTGTCATGTCCCCAAATAAGCACACAGACATGTATAGTCACAGATGTACAGAAAGAAGAGCTCATCAACACTCCATTTGTTAATCAAACATCTAAAATGCATCCTGAAGACTATAATGCTATTTTCACATTTCTTCATTAAAAAAAAAAAAAAATCACTGGGGACTTCCCTGGTGGTTCAGTGGTAAAGAATCTGCCTGACGATGCTGGAGACACGAGTTCAATTCCTGATCCAGGAAGATTCCCACATACTGCAGAGCAACTAAGCTCGTGTGCCACAACTATTGAGCCTGTGCTCTAGAGCCCGGGAGCCGCAAATACTGAGTCCATGTGCTGCAGCTACTGATGCTTGGGCGCCCTTGAGCCCGTGCTCCCTGACAAGAGAAGCCACTGTGTTGAAAAGTTGGCGCATCACAACTAGTGAGCAAGCCCCCGCTCTTTGCAACTAGAGAAAAGCCTGAGCAGCACCAAAGACCGAGCACAGGCAAAAGTAAATAAATAAATAAATAAATTTTTAAAAATATATCATTGGATGGGACTTCCCTGCTGGTCCAGTGGCTGGGACTCTGAGCTCCCAATGCAGGGTGCCTGAGTTCGAACCCTGGTCAGGGAACTAGACCCTACATGCCGCAACTGGGGATCCCGCACTTGGCAACGAAGATCCTGCGTGCCTCAACTAGGACCTGGGGTGGTCAAATAAATAAATATTAAAAAGGAAAAAAATAACTGGAACCGCAAAAAATGAAAGCATTGTGAGCCTCTCTTGACCTAGGAAAGCCTCAGCAGCAACAAAGCACTATCTTTCAATACCTCTCTGCCTCAGAATTGCTCCTGTTGCAAAAAGCGTCACTGAAATTGCAAAACATCCTGCTGTAGAGTGGAAAGTCCCACTTCCTACGAAGTTTAGTCATAGGTACCTTAGTCTTAGCTTAGAGGAGTTTCCTGGCCAGTCAGATCAGCGTCAGAGCTCCCAGGAACCGGAAGGATGCTTTGTGGCATTGCACAATTTCATCACTTCTGTGGAAGCAGTGGGAGACTGCCTTCCAGAATCTTGTGCAGGTCCTGGTCCCAGAAAAATCCCAGTTAAAACCCTTCTGGCCCAACCTGAGAATTTCACACATCTGATATTTGCACCATAAAGGTGCATTTGAGTTCATCCATTTTTTTAAGGGAAGATGTTGGGTTTGAGTCTTATTTTCTCACCAGGATCCAGAAAACCAGATGTTATCAGTTGTTAAATCCCAAACACTGAATAGTCTGTAAAATACAAAGCACATGGACCATCAATATAAATTCAACCAATTGAAACTCAAGGAAGCCTTGATCCCAGGTTGATCATACTCAGGGCTGTTTGTTCAGCCAGACATCAGAATGCTGTCACTGACCTGCTGGAATGATCAGCATGGCCCATTTTGAGCCTCATTGGTCAGCCGTAAAGGTGACATCCAGGGTTAATGATGAATAGTAAAATAAAGTATCGTTATTGGAGGGAGACAGTATTACAAAGTGGTTAATAGAGTGAGTTTGAACCCTGACTCTGGGGCAGGTCTCTAACCCACTAATCCCAGCTGTAGTGAATCCTGAATGAATCCTGCTCTGAAGGGATGCTGCACAGATTTTAGAGAACAATGGGTATAAAGCACAGAGTTTAAAAAAAAGGCACAGAGTAAGCATCATTCAGAGGTAACTGTATCACCAACAAAACATTTGGAAAAATATCTGTAAGCCAAACATTTCATGACAAAGACAGCAAGTTTCAATCAGGATATGGCATTATTTGCCAACTCAGTGATAGAAATGCCACCATTTTGCAACCACCATTCTAGCAACTGATTTAGGAAGGGATCATCAATGAAGGCTAACACCATGGGGTGAAAGACTGAGAGCACAAGACCCTTCCACATGCCAGTTTACATGTTAATAACAAAGAAAGAAAATGACCTTTTACAATGGAGAGATCTCAAGGATAAACAGGATATATCCTCAATCTAATAATGAGGAAACAATCGCACAAATCTACACTGAGGGACATTGTGCTTGGAACAGACTTTTTTTAAAACATTAATGTCTTCAAAGGAAGAATTTCAAAAGGTGAGGGGTGGGTTTCCCTAGTGGCTCAGTGGATGAGAATCCACCTGCCAACTCAGGGGTCACAGATTCAATCCCTGGCCTGGGAAGATCCCACGTACTTCGGAGCAACTGAGCCCATGTGCTGCAACTACTGAAGCCTGAGCACCCTAGAGCCCATGCTCTGCAACAAGAGAAGCCGCTGCGATGAGAAACCTGTGCCATAACCAGAGAGTAGCCCCTGCTCTCCGCAGCTAGATAAAAGCCCACACTCAGCAATAAGGACCCAGCACAGCCAAAAATAAACAAGTTAATTAATTTTAAAAAGTGAGGGGAGAAAATTCCCTGGTGGTTCAGTGATTAAGACTCTGTTCCCAGTGCAGGAGGCACAGGTCTGATCCCTGGTTGGTGAGCTAAGATCCCACATGCTGCACAGCAAGGCCAAAAAAAAAAAAAAATTAATAATAAAAATGTTAAAAATAAAAGATGGGGGGATGTGAAAGTGTTCTAGATGACAGGAGACTACAATGATATGACAACTAAAAGCAATGCATGATCTCTGACTGGATTCTAGTTAGGAAAAAAAATTTTTTTTAATGAGCTATCAAAGACATTATCAGGATAACTGGGGCATTTGATTACAGACGGATTGTAGTATTGTTAACAATATTAGATTCCCTGAGTGTGATAACAGTATTGTGATTATTTAAAATAATATCCTTGGAAAAAAAAAAATATCCTTGGGAATTCCCTGGCGGTCCAGTGGTTGGGACTTGGTGCTTTCACCGCTGTGGCCCAGGTTCAGTCTCTGGCCGGGGAATTAAGATTCCATTCCGCAAGCCCAGAGGCGTGGCCATAAATAAATACATAAGTAATTATCCTCATATTCTTGTTCTTAATATTTAGGATGGTTAGGGTATTTGGAATGATACCTGATATGTTTTCAACTTATTCCTAAATGCTTCAAAAAAGAAAAAACAGAAGTGTGCACGGGTGTATGAGAGGGAGAGAATCACCAAACATAATATGTAAACAACTGATGAACAGGGGTTGAGAGCATATACGTGTTCGTTGTACTATGCTCTTAACTTTTCTGTGGATTTGAAATTTTTCAGAAACAAAATTGAGGATAAAAATCACTGTAGCAGAGAGAGAGCAGTTAAGAGAGGAAGAAGTCACTCCGCCCACACCACGTCCATTAGCTTCGGGGCCATGGCTGGGGCCCCACACTGGGCTGTGAGCCCTAAGGACACCTTTTCACCCTTGTTTCTCCAGCATCCTGGCCCAGAACATGTGTTCAGTAACCGTACGTGTATGATGCCCTCCCTCCGGGGTCTGCTCCTAGGAAGTCATGGCAGAGTCAACTCTGGGACAAATGAGTCACGGTGGTGGTCCCAGGCGTGGCATTCCTAGGCCTTTATGTTCCTGGAAGAACCAGACAACTGGAACTACTTCCACAGGAGTGATCCTAGGGCTTTTCTCTTGGCATGCCTCCAGACCTCGCCTGTCTCCTCTGACAGGGAAGGGCAGAGTTGCAGGGCTGTATCTGCTGCTCCTCATCCTCCTACCATTGGCTCCAGAGGGTTAATAAAACCCCAAGAGTCTGGAGGAGAGAAGCTGACCAGAGGGACTGACCCTCATTGTGATTCTCTCCAGCATGGGACCAGGGACTCTGTTCCCCACTCCCACTCCCACCTTCCTGGGAGGAAGGAGGGAAGCATCTGAGAGGCTTCCAAAGATCAAGAATCTGGAATCCAATCCCAGACCCTCCCTCAAAGACTAACCCACCACTCCGAAGTCCAGCCTGGGTCAGTGACAGCTGGCGTGCAGGACCACCATGTGTCTGACAAGGCATTGAGCCCTCCCACCTGGAAAAACCTCTGATTCTTTGAAGAAGAGGATGCAAGCCAGCAATGACACACTAACAGCCTTAGTCTTGGTTCCCCACCAAAACACAGAGCACTTCCTGTGCCTTTTCCGTTATTTCACAAGCTGCATCTTTTCACTCTCTGGGCACCAGGACAGACAGTAGTTTCTTCCCTCAGAAGCAGGACGACTGCCTGCAGTCTCTTCTGGTCACCACCATGGTCAGGACCCGGAGTGACCATCTACTCTACTCCCTGGAAGAGCTTTTGCCCTATGACTTCGAGAAGTTCAAGTTCAAGCTGCAGAACACCAGCCTGGAGAAGGAGCACCTCCGGATCCCCCGGGGCCAACTGCAGACAGCCGAGCCAGTGAAGCTGGCCTCTCTGATGGTCAATCACTATGGGGAGGAGTATGCCGTGCAGCTAACCCTGCAGGTCCTGAGGGCCATCAACCAGCACCTCCTGGCAGAGGAGCTTCACCAGGTGATCAGCCCAGGTAAGCGGCCCCAAGCGCCCTCCTCTTTCAGTGCAACTGCTGGCTGTTCGTGGAGTTGGGAGGAAGGTACAAGAGGGAACTTGTGTTCAGGCCAGTGCATACTGACTTGGGGGTCCGGAGTCCCAGGTCTGCGACAACTCCTGTGACTTCTTCAGCTGATCAAGTTCTGTCCCCTTCTCTGGTCTTTGCAGCTGGAGCAAAGCTAAAGCTCCCAGTGGCTTTAAAAAAACAAACAAACCCAGGAGGTTGAGGTTCTGATTATGGGGCCAGATCAGGAGAGGCAGGGGCTGGATGCCTGCTGGTAGAGTCCTTCACTTCATTTGACATTAACACCTACAGACGAGTATCTTCGGTTGAGCAAGAAACTAACCACTCCTATCAACTGGGTTGATGGGTAACATTGTTATCTCTTTTCAGTTTTGAGTTCTCCTCTAACACATGTCACAAAAGTATTCTAAAATTCTCAAAAGGGCTTTCTCCTTCCTTCCTTTTCTTTCTTTCCCTCCTTATTTCTCTTTCATCTTTTCTTTCTTTCCTCTTTTCCTTCCTTCTTCTTCTACCCCTTTGCTGTCACTTTCTGATTTTATTACACTGTGATCAAAGAATGTGGTCTATTGGATTTCTGCTTTTCGAGAGTCTTTTTTTTTTTTTTTTTTTGAGATTTGGTGGGGGCAGGGGCGCTACTCTGGGACCAGTTTAAAAAAACTATTCTTCGATGTCTGAAATTTTCTTCTATATCTAGATTTGTTTTTTCTTTTTTTTTTTTTTCAAAATACCGCAACGGCGAGGGGCTGCGGCGGCTGGGGGGCACGCTCCTCCACACGACTTCGCAGCGCCTCTATATCTAGATTTTAAGAATATATCAGGAATGCTTTTCATGTCCTTCTATGAGGTAGAGCAGTTTACATAACAAAATTTCTCTGCTCTTTGAAAGAGTGATAAAGCTAGACTGTAATCTGAACCTGGTATAATTTAATGAGGATAATTTTTAATTTTTTTTTTATTTTAAAACTTGGTTATGAGCCTCTTCAGGGTTTTTCACCAGTTCCTGAGGCAGTTTTTGTAAAATATGTTTTCCTGGAAAGCCAACAACAAAGTGTTTTAAGCAATCTTAATTTTACTATGGACTTTTTCAAACCAAAAATTAAGGTGCTAATTATAGGTTATTTTCTTTAGTAGTGGTTTTCAAATTGTATCCCAGAAAGACATTTCAGGGATTCTTTAGAAAGTTGGCAAATACTTGATTCAAAATTTATGAATTGTTTAACTTACAAAACTAACAAATTCATATTAAAATGTGCCATTAACCAAATTTTAAAATACTGGAGGCCATCAGTGTGATAGTTCATACTATACTTGAACTCCTTTTTATGGAGATGTTGAAATTCAGCCCTTTCTGTCATTTATGTTTAATTAAATATTGCCCTGACATTTCCAGGCAAACTTGTTTTTTAAACTGTTTACACTGAACTGAATAAGTTAGGATTTTATTCATTTCATGAAACCAAATTTACAGCAAAATATTAGCTTCTAAAGTTTTTTTTAATGTGAATTTATTTAACTGGAGGCTAATTACTTTACAATATTGTATTGGTTTTGCCATACATCAACATGAATCCGCCACGGGTGTACACGTGTTCTCCACCCTGTTCCTCATGACCCTTGATTTCAAACTTTTGCACCTATCTTTATTGACTGATAACTGAGTTTTGTAGATCTGTAAATCACACACAAATGTATACCAATTACTGTATACCAATAAACTATTCTATGTAAGACCTTATGTTGGAAACAACTTCTGCATAAAAAAGTTTGAAAAGTACTACTTCAGAAATAAGACAGCAGATAATGAATATGATCTTATTAAATGCTAATTGACTGCCATTGTCTAGAATGTCCTGAACTTCCCTAATTTCTGAGGGGGTTCTCTCTTCTCTCCCTTTCCCCAAATCTTGACTGTGAGCACCGGGCATTCCCATGCCTTTTCATCTCATTGTCTTTTCAGAGTGTCGGATACAAGAAAGTGACACAGACAGCTCAGCAATGTCGGGTTCCTCTGGGGAGATGAAGCCCAAGAGCCTAAAGACCCCAGATGGTCTGGAAGGTGACAAGCAGCGACAAAGTGCTGATGGGGCTGGCTGCCCACCCTCCAGCCAGCCTGAGGCTAGCAGGGGGCCCCAGAAGAAGCCTCTGGGCAAACAACGAGATCAGAAAGGTTCTGAGGGCCTGGAGGTGCAGAGCAAGCTGGGGGCCAAGAACACGACTCTGTCTTCCAAGAGAAGCCCCTTCCTCACCAAGGTGCCGCGAGAGAAGGAGAAAGGGAGCTGTCCAAGCGTCAGGCTGCGGAGGAACGCCAGCTCTGCAGGAAGGCTCCAGGGACTCACCAGCGGGTCGTTGGCTGGGTCCCCAGGAAGGAAAGAAACAAAGATATCGGAAGTATATTTACCTTCAGGAAAGAAGCGACCCAAAAGTCTTGAACTTACCATTTCTCCAGAAGAGACAGGACCCCTCAATCCAGAAATTCTTCTGCTTCAGGAGAAAATGAACACTGAGAATCCAAGCTCAGCAACCACTGCCAGCGAAGTGGCCACTCTGAAAACGGGACCGACCGTGACTCTGGAGAAAGGCTTCAGGAATCCAGGGCATGCCACGACCCTGGAGGGGACAGCACTCAGGAATACACCTTTAAGTGTACCACTGGCTGGAAAGATGATGATTGGGGAGCATCTAGAACCCACAGCTCCTTCAGAGAGGAGTGGAACTGGGGCTCCGAAGGCCTCCAGTGTGCCCCATGAGCCTTCAGATCCAGAAGTCTCTCCATCTTCAGGTAAGAAAGGACCTCAGGGTCCAGAAGACCTGGTATCCTTAGGAATGATGACTGGTGCAGGTTTTCCCGTGTGTGTGCACAGTTGACTCTTTGTGACCCTGTGGACTGTAGCTCGCCAGGCTCCTCTGTCCATGGAATTTCATAGACAAGGATACTGGAGTGGGTTGCCATTTCCTACTCTAGGGCATCTTCCCAACCCAGGGATCAAACTTATGTCTGTGTTTCCTGCGCTGGCAGACAGATTCCTTGCCACTGCACCACCTGGGAAGATGCATAAGCCTGCTTTTGTCTCTACTCTAACCATTTCACTGGACCCTTGAGTCCACCTTGAGGGCCTCAATCCTTTGAAAATCTGATTGTAGGTTCTGAATCCTGAAAAAAGGCATATCTGCACATCTTCACAAAATGTTGCAATGTTGAATACATTTCAGCTAGTTAGCTCTTAGACACTTCTTTAGAATCCCCAAGGGCTTCTGAACCTCAGGTTGATCATCTGGGAAAGACTAGGTAAATATCACCTTACAGTACTCCATGGCAGTATGTCAAGGGGCTGAGATTCTGCCAGTCTGTCTCTCTGAGCAGAGAGGAAGCTGGTGGCCAAAATTGTAGGTCTCTTTTACTAGAGGCAGAACTTAGGATGATGGGTTGTGAATGACAGAAACACCAAAGTAACAGAACTGAAACAAGATAGACATTTGTTCCCCTTTCACAAAAATGACACATAGTCTGGGATGAATGTGGTACCCTCTGGCTAGGAACCCCAGCTCCTGCTGCTTTTCTGCTCCACAGAGTTTGAAGCTCATGGTCTCAGATGGTAGCATCCTCATTCCAGGCAACAGGATGGAGGGACAAAGGAGAATGGTATCACTTAGGGAAGGTTTTTGGAAGTTTCTAGATGCTGCCCATGATGCCTCTGTTTACAGCTTCTTGGCCAGAATGTACAGACATACCTCAGCAGTAAAGTGGGTTTTGTTCCAGACCACTGCAATAATGCAAATATTGCAGTAAGCCAGTCACAGCAAAGTTTTGGTTTTCCAGTATATATGTCTACACTATATTGTAGTCTGTATTAAGTGTACAATTATGTCTAAAAAAACAATGTATATACCTTTTATTTTTGTCCTCACTGCATGGCTGTGTGATCTCCATTCCTCCACCAGGGACTGAACCTGGGCCATGGCAGTGAAAGGGTTGAATCTAACCACCAGACCACCAGGGAACATCCACACCTTAATTTAAAAATACTTTATTGATAAAGAATGTTCACCATCATCTGGTAGCACAGGGATGTCGCAAACCTTTATTTTGTAAAAAATGAAGTGTCCCAATAAAGGGAAGTGCAATGAAATGAGGTGTGTCTGGAGTCACATGACCACACCTAACTGCTAGGGAGGCTGGGAAATGTAGTTTTGGGGGAGCAGGGGTGAGGAAGCAGTAATATGGACCACAAACAATGTCATCATAAGGGAAGAGGGAAACTGTCACTGGGGAGCTCGCAGTCTCACTTACAGATATGAGTTCCTGGGACCCTGAGAGAGGAGGTGGTGGGAGGGGACTCGCGGATTAAGTGTGTTTCTATTTCCTCTTGTGTCTCCTATTATTTCTGTTTTATGAAGCTGTGCTGGTCTTGGAGCAGAGCTGGTCACGGCTGTAGGTCATCACGGTGGGTTACACCCTTCAGCCTTGTAAAATTACTGCTGTACTTTCACATCATGTTTTCTGAATTACAATGTGAGCAGTGGCTCATTCATTCCTTCATTCAACACACACGTCCCAAATGTTTACCAGGTGCCAGGGGTTCTGCTAGGGTCTCTGGGTTCAACCATTAGCGAGTAACCATCCCCTGAGAACTCAAGTTATGCACCCTCTCAGTGGTGGTATGTGGTAAAGCCAACACCAGTAGAATGTCTTCCCATCTTTATACCACCTGTGTCAGTGTATGTGCAGGAGGAAGGCATAGAATTTATAGCAAAACGCCTTTCTTTAGGATAAATGCCTGACAATTCCAAGTTTCAGGACTGGCATGAGATCCAGGCCTTAGCCCTCAGTCCGAGTGTTCTCACTGGAGGGAAGTTGGGGGAGGCCAAGCTAGGAAAAGGCCTCAGTCTAACAGAGAATATTCACATCCCAGGCACAGATTCTCACCACGCTGATTTGCAGCGTCCCCTGGTAGCATCTTGGGTTTGTCACTCAGGAGCTTTTTTTTTCCATTGCTGTGTCCTCAGGGAGGCTGCAGGACAAGGCTGTGTGTCCTCTCTGCCGTGCCCAGGAAGGAGACCCGGTTGGTGGCAGCTGTGTGCACATCTCCTGCAGCTGCTCTGCGGCTTCCAGGGACCCTGAGGCCTCACTCAGCCGCTCAGCCAGCTGCCCCCGGTGCCAGGACTTGCTCCCGGGGAAGAGCCATGGAAGCCGTGAGTGGCAGGAGGGCCTGCAGATGGCCAGTCTGAACCCCAAGAGCCTGCCACAGTGTGAGCGTCACATGAAGCAAGCACAGCTGCTCTTCTGCGAGGACCATGGGGAGCTCATTTGCCTTATCTGCCGGCTGAGCCAGGAGCACCGGGGCCACCGGGTGCGCCCCATTGAGGAGGCTGCCCTGGAATACAAGGTAGGGCTTCCTGCATTGGGACCCTTCTCTGCTGGGCACCTGAACACACCAGAGGGGTTCCCTGAAACGCTAGGAGCTGGTGCATTAGCCAGCATTCTTGGGCTGTAAATGGCAAACACATACAAATAGAGCCAGCAAAGAGGGATGCTGCACGTAGCTCAGAGGTCTATGGGAATCTAACTTCAGATTTGGCTGAATCCAGGTGCTTACAAGAAATCTTCCTCACCACCTCTTGGCTCTGCTTCTTTTGGTGTGATGGGGTCATTCTTCCTCTGGTTACCTCTCCCCATGCTCCTGGCTGCAGCACCCCCAGCTTTATTCCCTGAAGCAAATTTTCCCATCTAGGGTTGGCACCAACTAAAGATGGCAGGGGCCAAAGTTTAAGCTTCAACAAATGTTTTTTGTGTGTGTGTTTTTCAGGAGCAAATTCAGAAGCAGTTGGACCATCTGAAGGAGTTGAGAAAATCTGGAGAGGAGCAGAGATCTCAGGGCGATAAGAAAACAGTGAACTCCCTGGTAAGGTTGGGGGTGGTCTGTGGCCTGTCATTGACTGGGTTCACCCCTGTAGAAGGAAGCAGGGAACCCAGAGTGAGCAGGGGTCCCTCAAGTCCTGTACTGGCTCACAGGGAAACATAGCTGATCACATATTTAGAGTCGTCTGCTCCTGGGGGGCAGGGAATAACAGGTGTCCAGAGATGGGCTTGTCCCTGGGGATGGAGTCCACCTCCAGCAAGGGGCATCTCCCAGGACCCGGTCACACTTTCTTAGACTCACCACAAAATGGTTTAGAGAAACGGATGCTGTAAGTGAGGAATGAGATTGAGGAAAGGGGAGGAGAGACTTTCTACTTTAAATACTGCTCCATGTTGTTTTCATAATTGCTGTTATCTTTTTTTTTACAAAAGCCGTATTTATTTTTAAAATATATGGTTAAAGTGGACATTGTCTTTTAAAACTGTGGTTCTGTAACACTGCAGATTCCAATAAGTACCACTTAGTAGCCTTCCTGTTAAGGTGTCGTCCAGACTCTTGGATGCTTTAGTTGCTTCTGTTTTGCCTTCGTGCGGAGGTGCCTAACCCACAGAGCCTTGATTTGTCTGATGCATTTCTGTTGGTTGGATTTCATCTCCCTGAATTCCAAACTTGTCAGGACCCACCACACGGCAGTGAGAAACAGGCAAAGAAAACAAAGGGCAGGATGAGAAGGAGGGGGGGTGGCAGATGTCCAGGTGTCTGACTTTTGGGAAACTGCTGAAAGAAAGAAAGAAAGTGAAGTTGCTCAGTTGTGTCTGACTCTTTGCAACCCCATGGACTGTAGCCTACCAGGCTTATCTGTCCATGGGATTCTCCAGGCAAGAATACTGGAGTGGGTTACCATTTCCTTCTCCAGGGGATCTTCCTGACCCAGGGATTGAACCCAGGTCTCCCACATTCCAGGCAGACGCTTTAACCTCTGAGCCAGCTGAATGGTAGTCAAATGAAAACCCTTTCCTATAACCCCAGGTGGCTTGAACTTGTGGGTGGAGCAGAGGTCAGGGGTGCTCCTGGTGGAGTGGAGGACGCTGAGGCAGGAGCCTGGGCTGCTCAGGGAAAGAAAAGTGTCCAGCCTTCCCTTCAGATGCAGTGACATGGGCCCTTATGAAAAGGAAATGCTGTTTTCAGGCCTTCACCTCCTCCTCCTTTTTCAAATAATGAAAAAAAAATTTTTTTAATCATAGAAAAGAGGGTAGGAAACCTCCTTTTTACAGCAGAAAGCCAGCTAAAACAAGTACAGAAGAAGAATAATTGAACTAGAAGATTTCCACTATACAGTTGGCACCAACAGGGATCAGCAACAGAAGCTAAATTTTTTAGGAAAAAACCAGCAGAGAACAGCATACTTATATACTCTCAAACTACCACTCCCCAAATTACTTAGTAATTATAAAGGAAATAATATATATTTACAGTAGTGACCGTAGACCCCTCCTTAACCAGTTACCAACCATAGAATCCCTATACTGATGATGGCAAACTGGATAGTCTTTGCCTCCCAATGGGATGGGCTAGAAAGAGCATGGCATTAGGTCTATGGCACCCTCACCCCCTACCCCATGTTTCTCCTGAATTTAATCATGAGCAAAACTATCAGAGAATTTTAGAATATAGGCCATTGAACAGGACGGTTGACCCGTCCTCTTAAAAAAAAAAAAAGTCCACATTACTGCCATCAACCACAAAAGGTGTCCCAGATTCCATGTTTAGGAACATCACATTGGAAGCTTGAGACTCACCACATGTCTCAAGTTAGACACATGTGGGAGTATCTATGCCCACATGTTTAGTGCTTAGTTGCTCAGTCGTGTCTGACTCTTTGCAACCCCATGGACTGTAACCCACCAGGCTCCTCTATCCATGGGGATTCTCCATGGGGATTCTCCAGGCAAGAATACTGGAGTGGGTTGCCATGCCCTCCTCCAGGGGATCTTCCTAATCCAGGGAACAAACCCAGGTCTCCCGCACTGCAGATTCTTTACCGTCTGAGCCACCAGAGAAGCCCATCTATGCCACAGAAACAGCAAATGCCACAACCCAGTCTTGGTTTTGTTGTTGATAGTCTAGACTCAGACAGTGAGTGATGGGGAAAGTGACTCGTGCGGACCAGAGGCACAGGTGTGTGTCTGTGGTGCTGTGCTGTAAAGACTGGGAGAACACTCTTCCACATTCGAAACCCAGCATGTGATTCAGCAAAGGCTGCTGACTGTAACGTGGAAGGTGTGTGGTTCTGCACGCATCGAGTTCATAGTCTTACTCCTTAATTACAGAAAAATACCAGGCAGTGTCGAAACCACTATCATATGTCAACTAGGAGACCACAGGTGGCAGGGGAACAGGGGCCAGGCAAACATCCACAAAGCGTCCTGGGAGGTCCTGGGCTGTCTGGAATTTACACCAGAGTTCTACCCACTAGCAGTCTTTGCTGTGTCTAGCAGTTTAGCTAATCAATGAATGTGCCCATATTAAAAATTAACAACAAAAGGTGCAGAAACATTTTTGGTTCAAAAGAACTTGAGAGATTTAGTCCTGTCCTTTTGAGCCAAAAATGAGGTTTCTTCTATACAGTCTATGTGAAGGGTCCTCTCCCTCCTTGGATGAAAGAAAGTTATCCTAGAGCAACTTCACCTGTCCATTGCAACTTTCTAGTGATGAGAAAGTCATGGGTGGCCAGTGTGCAAGAGTATTGGAAGTCAAGTTCACTTGCATCCAAATAGATGGACTGACTTGCCCCCATTCAGGGGGAGGACAGAGGACTCCCCCTTTGGAAGGTGGCCTTCTGGGTATTCCCTGAGCACACAGGCCCTTACACCTCCCTGACTTCTGTTCCCCAGAAACAAGCTGAAACCCAAAAGCAGAGAATCCAGTACCAGTTGGAGCAGCTGTGCCAATTTTTAGAGCAGCAGGAGCGGCTCTTTGTGGCCTGGTTAGAGGAGTTGGGCCAGACCATCGGCCAGGTTAGGGAGACATATGGCACCCAAAGGACGAGGGACATCGTCCTTCTCGACAAGCTGATTGGGGAGCTGGAGGCCAAGCAGTGCCAGCCAGAGTGGGAGCTTATGAAGGTGAGTGCGGCTGAGCCTGGCCTTCCTCTGTCCGTTGTGCCCAGTAGGATGACAGGGGCTCCCAATACTGCCATCAGCTCTCCCCAACCCAGTGGTGAGGCCCTTGGGGCTGGGGTGGGACTTGTCCTTGCTGACCCATAATGCCTCTTGTGCCCAGACCCCTGCAATGCATTTTCAGGAACCCATGGTGGCCTAGAATCTAGGGGATCCCCCGGCATCTCCCAGGTGTCAGCAGACTTTGGGTACGGTTGTGGGCAGGCCCCAGCTGAGTTGCCACCTTGGTGATTAGAACTGGGGAGAGGGGCCCTGTTTTTGCTGATACTCTGGGGCAGGGAGAACAGGAGTGAGCACAGCCCTTACAACACTGGTGATGGAGAACTTCCCTCTTTTCTCTCCTAGGACATTGGAGTCACCTTGCACAGGTACCAAGAGGTCCCCTGATGATCCCTTGGTGGGGGGGGGGGGGTCCTGCAGGCAGCATCTGGAGAGGCAGCCCTAGGAGGGAGATGCTCCCAACCCTGGGGATGTGCCTCCTCCCATCTCCTGCAGCTTCCAAAGGCCTTTCTGGATTTGTGTAGGGAGAATGGGAGCATGATCAGGAGGGGAGTGTGGGATTGAAGATGGAACCCAATGAACATGCCTGTCACATGGTGGTGGCTTCCTAGGAAACCTCCCCGAACAGCCTGTGTCCTGTGCAATTCACCTTGTGAAAACTGTTCCTGCAGGACTGCCTGCTTGCAGGCACAGGGAGAGAGGCACTTTCCAGAAGTGGATCTTCTAAGCCCAGCAGGCAGCGGTGGAGGGGGTGGGCAAGAGAAGGGGAAGAGATGGGGAAGGGAGGGGAGGAAGGGAAGGGGAAGGAGGCTGGAACCTACAATCACTCAAGGGAACATTACAAGATCTTGACATTCAGGCCCTGGCTGAAAAATTAAATCTGAATCTTCAGGGGTATGACCCAAGCATCCATTTTTTTGAAGAATTTTTTTTGGTGGTGAAATACATGTAACACAAAATTTGCCATTTTAAGCATTTAAAAATGTACAGTTCAGTGAGTACCTTCATATCATCATACATCACAGTACTGAACATCACCATGATCCAACCCTAGAACTCTCTCATCTTCCCAAAAGGAAACTCCGTACTATTATACAACTTCCCAATCTCCCCTCCCCCAACCCCTGGCAACCACCATTTTACTGTCTTTATGTATTCCACTACTCTAGCTACATCATATAAGTGGAATTATGCAGTATTTATGTTTTTGTGTTTATCTCACTTAGCGTATCTTCAAGGTTCATTCATGTTGTAGAATGTGCCAGAATTCCATTCCTTTTATTTTTTTACATTTATTTTATGGCTGGGCTGCATCTTGGATCTTAGTTTCCCAATCAGGAATCAAACTTGTGGCCCCTGCAGTGGAGTCTTAACAAGTGAATCACCAGGGAAATCCCCTATTCCTTTTTAAATTTTGGCTGCACTGGGTATTCCTTGTGTGAGTTTAATTGCTCTGCGGCATGCAGGGCCTTAGTTCCCCAACCAGGGATCAAGCCTCACCCTCTCCACTGGAAGCTCGGAGTGTTAACCACTGGATTGCCAGGAAAGTCCCCTGGTGTCTGTGGTTTTTAAAACTCCCCTGGAGAGCCCACCCCCTGGCCAGTGTTGAGGACCAGTGTTTAGAACTTGAAGCCCAGGAAGGAAGCTTTCTTTTTGAAGTGGGTCTGGGCTGGGTGTGCCTGGTGGAAGCTGCACCTCCCTTCCAGTTCATGAGACCTTGGGCCACCCCCATGCTCCAGCCCTCTTTTGCCAATGGTCTTTTTGCCTCTAGGGCCAAGATGGTGACTGTCCCTGAGCTGTGGGCCACACCACCAGAGGTGAAAGAGAAGATCCACCTGCTCTACCAGAAATCAGAGTTTGTGGAGAAGCGCGTGAAGCACTTCTTGGGTAGGTGGGCTTGCAGGAGAATGGGAGGCGCCCCCTCACCTGCCTTCAAGAGCCATGTAGCCCGGACCCCCTGGCGTCCCTTTTCTATCTTCCTTGTCCTTTCTGACTCTGCCTTCAGCCTGTCCCAGATCTGTCCCCATCTGGGGAACCTAACTCAAACTCCTTCTCTCCTTTTAGAGACCCTGCGCTCAGAAGTGGAAACGTTCAATGGTGAGTATGGTGGTGGTAGTTTGTGTTGGCCAGGGGTCCCTTGTGCTGTTGATTTCTAGGCATTATTTAGAAGATTAAAAAAAAAAAAAAACCTATAACAAAGGTGGGAGAAAAGTCATGACAAGTTCTCATAGTCTCTGAGCCAGGGTCACTGCCAGACCACAGAATATCCAAGGCCGGCTTGGGTGCCAGGGAGGAATGGCAGCCTGTGAAGTCAGAGGAAGCCAGGCAGGTCCTGAGCAGGGAGGAGGGGTCCTTGTCTTTCCTTGTTGTGGGGATTGGGGCAGATGTAGTCCCTCTGACTGGGGATGCTCAGCATTGCCCGTATCTCCTTTTTCTCTGTAGTTGCAGAACTGATTGGTGGTCAGGCACCCTGAGGCGAGTAGCCTTGGCCTGCTGGGTCCCTGCTCGGTCCCCCAGTGCGTTCCTGAAGAAGGACCCTGTCCACGTTTCCTGGATGTGGGGAAAACCCTGTGGGGATGTTGTCCATGGACCTGAAGTCAGGAATTCTGTTCTCTCTGCAGTTAATGTGATTCTGGAAGCAGAAACTGTCCACTCCAACCTCATCTTTCATCTTCTCTGATGATGTGAAGAGTGAGAGCCTTGGGGAAAAAAAGTGCGACCATCTACCTGCTAGTCCAGGAAAATTCTATAGCTGATTCGTGGTGCTGGGCTCTCTGAGCCTGCTCTCTAGCCACCATGACTGAGAAGTGAAGGTGGGAGACAAGCCAGGGTGGGTCCTGGGTGTCTGCAACGCAGCCACGAGCAGCAAGGAGAACATGACTCTGTCACCAGAGAATGGGCATTTGGTAGAAACAATGAGGCAGTAAACTGAATGCCAGGCATGCACCTTTCTCCAGATCCAGATGGGGGAGCCCTGCTGGCATGGGGGCATCTCCGTTGACTACAAGATGGGGACATCTCCTTTTACAATGTGACAGCCAAATCCCACATCCCTCACAGCCACTGGCTACTTTCCCCCTGGGCCCCTTCAAACTATCCTCAGCCCCAGGACACATGATGGAGAGAAGAACATGGATCCTCTGACCATCTGTCCAGTGGGGGTGGCCACGGCCTCCCTGAATACCGGACACTTTGCATCTCCCTTCAGGCTCCTGGCTTTGAATCTTGAATCCATACACTCGACAGTCATTACTGGGTTCCAGTGCTGTGGGGAATATAATCAATAAAAAAACAGTCCCCGTGCCCAAGGAGTTTATGGAACAGAAGCAGAAGTAGGTCACAAATAGTGGTAAGGATAAAGAGAACACACATACAGATGATACAAGGCTTTCAGAGTACACAGCTGTTGCTTAATAAATCCTTAAGAATTAGCACCTAAGATGCTCCTGAGACAGAGCCCATCCTCATTTTCCCTCAGGACCCTTGGCAAGGATGTGTTCCTTCATTCTACCTTCCCCTGTCTTGAGGACTTAGGAAACCTGAAGAAAAACAAGCAGACTAGATCACTACAAATCACTTTTGTACCTGGATTAATGAACTGTGGCTGGACCTCATAAATAAATCGCTTAGAAAATGTAGTTGTAATTGCATTTGTTGTCACTCAGTTGATTACTGTGAGATTCTGTTTGCATACAGAAGACCATGAAGGAGATGGGGCTGCTGTTACTATTCTTCCTGAGCTCTATCGGCCAATCTGTGGGTCTGTGGAATGTTAGGTTCTAGTTCATTCTCCATTTAGAGAGACATAAAGAGAGAGGGGGAAGGAGAGGGACAGACTCGGAGTTTGGGGACAGTAGATGCAAACTATTATGTTGAGAATGGATAAACAACAAGGTCCTACTGTATAGCACTGGGAACTATATCCAGTCTCCTGGGATAGACCAAATGAAAAGGAATATAAAAAAAGAATGTCTGTATGTGTATAACCAAGTCACACTGCTGTATGGCAGAGATTAGCACAACATTGTAAATCAACTATACTTCAAAAGAAAAAAATTAACACAGCCAAAGAATAAAATGACATATAGAGAGGGATGTAAGAAAAGAGGAGGATCAAATGAAGATTGAACCACAAACTCCTGCTACCCCAACTCCTCTTCCCATCTTCACAGTGGAGCCTAGATTCTCCATGGTTGTGACCAGAGCACAAAACACATGCTTTCCTTTCTTCATGGAGCTTTGTTCTACATGCATAATCGACATGCTGACACAGCTCACGTGCCCTGTTTGCTCAGCTGTTCCCTGGGTTTGGCATTTGTTGTTACCAATTCTCCCTTGCTATCTTTCCATGAACAGCTTGGTGTACGTTTTCTGCCACCTTCCCATACACACGATTTTTCCTCCAATTGTTCCTAAAACTGTTTCAGAACGTGAACTATTTGACAATACTTTCAGTGGTTGGCCATACAATCCTTCAGAAAGATTTTAAATGTTTCATGCCTGAAGCAGTGTTGATCATTTACAAAATTTTTGCCGATATGATAGAAATGTAATGAGATTTTACCTGTGTTTTACTTCATTACCTGAAATTGAGGCTATGAATTTTTCCATGTGAACTTCTACTTTTTTGCTTCATTCTGTCAACACACATATTTGATAAACAATCCATAATAGTAATAGTTTCATTCAAGCCAAACTGAGGACAACAGCCTGGGAGACACAGATTTAAGAAGTACTTGAACTGTGTTCCATAGAACCTCAAAATGGGGGGAGGTTCATACAGGCAAAACCCCAAAGCTACATAAGTTGTTTGTCAAGAATTATAATTGAAGCTGGCAAGAATAAGAGTGCTTATTAAGTAAGGACTGGTTGGGGTCCAAAATGGTTGCAAAGTTACAAGGGGAGACCTTGGCCCATTAGGTTGCAGCTGGCAGCTACTAGCAGATACATTTCTGAGAATGGTTTGTGCTATCCTTGAGTCTGATACAGTTCAGAAAATTGAGGTTCTCAATGATGCAAGCACAAGTCTGAAATTAAATCACAATCACTATCCTGCTCTATTTTGGATGCCTGAATCACAGTCTTATATCTTGGCAGAACAAGGAACATTGGGCTTCCCTGGTGGTCCAGTGGTTAAGAATTTGCCTTGCAATGCAGGGGACACGGGTTCGATCCCTGGCCAGGAAGATTCCACATGCCGTGGGGCAACTAAGCCTATACTCCACGACTATTGAGCCTGTGCTCTAAAGCCAGAGAGCTGTAACTACTGAGCTCACGGGCTGCAACTATTCAAGCTCAAGACACAGCAAGAAAAGCCACAATGAGAAGCTCACACACTGCAACAAGAGAGTAATTCTCACTCCCAGCAATTACAGAAAAGCCCACGCACAGCAACAAAGGCCCAGCATGGCCAAAAAGTAGTATTAATAAAAAAGAACAAAAAACATCAAACATGACAGGTTTCAAATGAGGCAGATTAGCATGCACACAACTAGTTAGCATGACCCTGGTGTCTGGGAAGAGAACCTCATCTTTAATGGAGTACTAGCATTGGCGTTATGGGGGTGGGAGGGGAACATTTATCCCTATCTTCAAAGAGGACATTTTCAACAATCTGGTAGCTGTAGTCTTTTTTTTTAATGGTTAAAGAATATGTACAATGTAAGTCAGACAACCCATAAAACAGGCTATTCTAATTAGCATAAAGTTCAAGCCAAATCATTTTTAAGCAAGAATGACTTCCCCATACCTCAACATGTTAAAAACTGCTTTCATCAAGTCTATAAAAATGGTACAGTTCCTTTAACTACTTGCTATGTGGGATCCAGATACTCAATGAGTTTTTTGTAGTACTTTTACATAAATATTTTAAGTATTAAATATTTGTATTTGTAGGATGTAATTTTCCCTATCAGGTGGTTTTTTTAAATTGAGATATAATTCACATATCATAAAATGCACCCTTTTAAATACACAACTAAATAGGTTTTAGTATATCCACAATGTGTGGATCAACACTAATTCCACAACATTTTCATCACCCCCAAAACAAGCCTTGCACCCATTAGCAGTCACTGGTCTTGCCCCTCTGCCCTCAGGCCAAGACTACCACTAACTATTTTTTATCTCTATGGATTTGCCTGTTCTGGACATTTCACATAAGAATTACAATATATGGTTTTGTGTGACTGGTTTCTTTGGCTCAGCAGTGTGTCAAAAGTTCATTCATGTTGCAGCATGTATCACTGCTTTGTTCCTTTTTACTGTTAAATAACTCATTATATGGATATACATCTTCTTAATCTGTTCTGCAGACAAGTGGGTTGTTTCTACTTTTCAGCCAGTATGAACAATGCTATTTGTGTATAGGTTTTCATTTCTCTTGGGTTTATACCTAGGAATGGAATTATTTGATCCTATTGGAGAAGGCAATGGCAACCCACTCCAGTACTCTTGCCTGGAAAATTCCATGGACGGAGGAGCCTGGTGGGCTGCAGTCCATGGGGTTGCTAGGAGTCGGACATGACTGAGCGACTTCACTTTCACTTTTCACTTTCATGCATTGGAGAAGGAAATGGCAACCCACTCGTGTTCTTGCCTGGAGAATCTCAGGGACGGCAGAGCCTGGTGGGCTGCCATCTATGGGGTCGCACTGAGTCGGACACGATATGAAGCAACTTAGCAGCAGCAGCATAGTAATTCTTGATGCTTTTGAACTATTGTGTTGGAGAAGACTCTTGAGAGTCCCTTGGACTGCAAGATCAAACCAGTCAATCCTAAAGGAAATCAGCCCTGAATATTCATTGGAAGGACTGATGCTGAAGATGAATCTCCAATAATTTGGTCACCTGATGAAAAAAACTGACTCATGAAAGAGACCGTGATGCTGGGAAAGATTGAGAGCAGGAGGAGAAGGGGATAACAGAGGATAAGATGGTTGGATGACATTACTGACTGGATGGACATGAGTTTGAGCAAGCTCTGGGAGTGGATGATGGACAGAGAAGCCTGGCCATGCTGCAGTCCATGGGGTTGCACAGTCTGAAATGACTGAGCAACGGAACTGAACTGATAATAATTCTATGCTGATATTTTGAAAGACTGCCAAACTGTGGCTAAGCATCTTTTCTTTCTTTCTTTTTTTCACTACACTGTCATGCATCCAATGTCTTAGTTCCCCAACCAGGAATTAAACCAATGGACTGTCAGGGAATTCCCACTAAATATCTTTTCAAATGTCAGTATCATTTAGCTTTCCTCCTCTATGGAATGGTTCCATGGCCTTTGCCTCAGTCTTCGGTCAGTTGGCAGGAGCTCTGCGCGCTGGGAATGCCTTATTCTTTATTTGACTTATCTTGCACAATTACATTCCAGTCTACCGCTTGTTTGACTTTATCAATATTATTTTCTAAAGTTTCTTTTCTTAATACATTCTCACAAGTTTATATTCTACTTTAAGGCACCTCAGTTTCCTACTCTGTCTCAATATTAAACTTAGCGTTCTTGTAAATATGCTTTCATTGGCTATTAAATCCCAATTTGGGGGTATATAAAGACAGGAGTCTTCCTTTTTTCCAGGAAGAACAGACAACTTTTGCTAGTACCAAAAAGCCACCCTTTCATACAAGTCGACATATATTCAGACCAATTTTAGCATTTATTGTTCTATTTATTCACTCGTAGTTCAAACTATACAGCTTTGATTAAAGAAGGTTTTTGTTTTTGTTTCGTAATTTTGATGTCTGGAAAGACAGGTATTCTTTAACTTGTTGCTATACAGTTTTTGTGTTTTTTTTTTTTTGCCACACAGTTTTGACAATAGTCTCTTCAAAACACATTTTAGACCATGGCTGAATCACCCAGTTTCCGTTAAGAAACGAGACTCGTTTATATTTTCACTTTAGTCATCCTGACTGACAGTGACTTTACACAGAGAAATAAGGCAATCTCTGCTCTTGTGTGGCCCAAAATCTTGACCAATACCTCCCTGGCGAATGAACCGAGTATGTGAACAAGGCAGAAAGAAAAGATAAACGGAGAACGGAAGCGGAATGGACAATTACGATTCCTCAGAAAGTAAGATGGCCGGTCCAGACCGCAGTGTAGGAGTTGGCATACAGGAGAGGGGAGCGTCGCCCGGCTCTGACCAACGGGCGGCCCCTACCGAAAGAGACGGCTGTAACAGAACCCTAGACCTGATAGAGGCCAGAACCCACCACCAACTCACCGCCACCTCAGTTTTTTGATAGACCCCAGGTGCTGCGGCGGAAACTGCGGCTACCTAGCACAGACTTTCCGGTCCTCCCGACAGCCCACTTCCGGTCGAGCCCCGATCCTGCTCGGCCCCAACCGCTGAGCCTGACGATCTCCCATTGGCTGTGTGGCGCTGAACTACATTTCCCAGCAGCCCTGTAGTTAGCCCTTCCGTACTTGGAGTGGTGCCAACCAGGTTTGGCGGGCTGGAGCTAGCCTTTAGTTTTCCGTCTCCCAGGTACAGCCGCAGAGAAAGCAGATGCTGCCAACCTGGCCTCCCTGCGGTCCTGAAAGTCCTGCTGGTCGGCCTCGAGCCTCGCCTTCTGAAGCGCAGACTGCCCGCTCCAAGCGAGGAGACCAGGCTTCCGCACCGGAAACAAGGCACCGGGCGTGACGTCACGGCCGCCTAGGCACCCGGTCTCCCAGAAGACACCGCGTCCCGGTCGTCCTCACCAACTAACCGCAGCTCACACAAATAATAGCTGGCTGACAGTGAGGACACCCCGAAGGGCGAGGGTTGGGCTGGGCCTCTCGCGCCTAGTTTCCCAGTCTCCCCCCTGAGTCTGGGTCCGGGGTTGTCCCCAGCGTGCGCCCAGGCACAGCAGAACCCCAAAAGGTGAGGGGCTCCGGGAGGGCGGGAACCAGACTGAGGCGGCCTCTAGGGAGCGAAACAGGGGCCATTGCTGGAGCGCACCCCAGGCAATGCCGCCAGCTGGGCTTTGCGGTGAAGATGCTCCTTGGCCAGTGGGAGAGGCTGCAGAGTGGGCCTGGCCCGGTGGGCCCTACTGGGATGCCCCCTGTTCCTCTTACAAGACTTTGAGGGCGGAAAACAGTCGGCTGGCCACATGTAGACCCTCTCATGCAGCCTTGCGGTTGCTCCTTGGGCCAACTGCCCCCTGAAGGACATCCTAGGGACATGAGGTACAAGGGCTACGATGAGGCCAGGTTCAGTGGCCAAGCTGACCTCTAACCAGATGCCCTCGTTATTGAACCTCGGATTTCCTGTCTTTTGTCCCTCCCCCCTTTTTTTTTCCAGCGTGAGTGAAACCATTTTTCCTAATGGAGTTTGCCCTTCACATTATCGTGAGGAAGACCCTTGGTCTTCTGCCGGTTGTCTTTGCTCCGTTGAGGTTTGGACATCAGCTTCCATTCGCAGGATATTCCTTTCAGGTCTTGCTGAGAGTATCAGGTTCAGGGGTCTTCCTTTCAGTTGTGAGTTCCCTACCCCAGCTTATCTTTCCTTACTGATGTAGATTTCACGTGGCCTCACTGCCCAAGAAACATATTGGAGTAGAGGTATGCTCAGCCTGACCCATGGTTTCTCTCATCTACAGCTGACTGACAGGTTTTCTCCAGTAAGAGGTGGCTCTTGAAGCTCTGCAGAAACAAGTGTGGTGTGTGATTTCAAAGCACGATGGCTGCAAAAGTGGTCCCTATGCCCCCCAAGCCAAAGCGGTCCTTTATACTGAGAGTCCCTCCCAACTCCAAGCTGGGCCAAGACCTACTTCGAGATGCTACTAGTGGACCCAAGACCATCCACCAACTGGTTCTGGAGCACTTCCTCACCTTCTTGCCCAAGCCAAGCTTAGTCCAACCCAGTCAGAAAATCAAGGAGACCTTGGTTATTGTCAAGGATGTGAGCTCAAACCTTCAGAATAGAGGTAAGAAGCATATACTGTTTCACTAGAAGAAAGAGGGTGGTACTGGAGATTGAGCTAGGCTTCCATAGTAATAGGGAATTCAAGTTAGGAAGGTGGGTGTTGAAACAAGGAGTTGATTCCAATAAGTCAACATGCCAGGAAGAGGGAGTTTGTTTTTTTTTCCTTCAAGCTGGGTTTGAGTGATTTGCTAAGTGTGTGTAAAGCCATAGAATAGACTAACTTTTTTTGTAGTGTCACTTTTACTCACACATTGGGGAGGGGGAATCTTTTTTTTTTTTGCCATAACATGCAGCATGTGGGATCTTAGTTCCCCAACGAGGGATCAAATCTGCGCCCCCTGCGTTAGAAAGGTGGAATCTTATACACTGAACTGCCAGGGAAGCCTGGGGAGTATATTTTTACGATAAAGAAACGTTGATGAATTATTGAATTGACTTCAGCTTATGTGGAATCTTGTAAACTTTTGTGCTTGCTATGGACATCTTCAGACTTTACCCCAACCTTCCCCTTAGTGGTAATGGAAACTTTAAAAGGTGCTTAGGGGAATCACCTTTTTTTTTTAATGAAAAGACGCCATGTAGGTTCAAGACCCTGTGGTTTGAGGCTTGACCTCTGACTGGGCTCGTAGGAGCAGAAAAAACTATGAGTTACCTACCGAAGGAATGATCTGGCTTCAAAATGTGGGTAGAATCTTTGTATTAGAGTCACTGACTTTCCTTTAACTGCAGCTTCCTCTTTCCCCAGGGCAACCTCGCCCCTTAGTGAAGCTTCTACCTAGAGAAGAAATCCAGCAGAAACAGGAGACAGTATCTCTGTGTCTGAAATCTGAATCTGAGGTGGGTTCAGCTTTCCTGTTCACTGTTTGGGTGCATCGCCCTCTCTGCTCTCGCAGCCCTCCCACATATAAAAACACACTCTAGGGAGTCAGCAGGGAGACTGGGCTCATTCTTCACTGCCTTCTTAGACAGTTGTGTTCTGTTTTTCCTCTGGCTTCTCTCTGAGCCTGGCTTTCCCGTCTGCGTGAGACTTGTAGATCCCTTTCACCATCCCTTCCCCAATCTTTGTGTCTCAGTCTTTCTTAACAGCGAGGCTGTCAAGGAACCTCTGTTACTAAGAGGAAGGGGGCCTGTTGTTCTTTCAGAAACTGGTGGTCTTTGAGGATTTGAATGTATTTCACTCCCAAGAAGAATGTGTAAGCCTGGATCCTGCTCAGCAGCCCACCTCAGAGATGGAAGAAGACAGCATTGGGGAGATGATGTTACTGGGTAAGAAACCAAGTCCCTTGTAAGTTTAGATTGAAGGCTATGGGAAAAGCATGATTCTGTTTCATCTCAAATTTTTTTTTGAGACACTGGTCACACCAGCTAAGTACATGTTCACATGCATATTTTTGTTTTATTATATGTGGCAGAGCCTTCTCCAGCTGTGAGTGGCCATTTTTCCTGTATCTTTGGGGCAGCAAGGGTGGAGGGCATCTCTCTTAGTAATCAAGACCTGTGGCTGATGTGCTAACATGAAACATTTAAGCAGAAAACGCACGCATACTGTTTCTGAATCCACTTTCTGCATCCAGTGGTATTCTCAACAGATACATTTTACATCACTGTTTTCGTTGGACACTTGATAATTCTTTTTTAAGTCTTATTTTGTCATTGGTGTTCAATAGCTGTGAAGCCTACTAGTGTAAGAGAAAATATATCCCATTTTTGATGGAAGTATTATCTAGCATTTGTTAAGCACATGTATGCCAGTATGTGCTAGACACTATTCTAAGTACTTTACGTGCATTTATTATCTCATGTAATTCTCATGATAGCACTGTGGGGTATAGGAATCATTGTTATGTTATAGGTGATGGAACTGAAGTAGAGAAAAGTTAAATTTGCTGAAGGTCACACAGCAGTAAGTAGTAGAGCAGGGTTTTTTGTGTTTTTTTAATAATTATTTATTTGGCTGCATCAAGTCTTACTTGCAACATGTGAACTCTTAGTTGCCGCATTCGGTATCTAGTTCCCTGACAAGGATTGAGTCTGGGCCCCCTGTATTGGGAGGACAAAGTCTTAACCACTAAACCACCAGGGAAGTCCCACCATTATCATCTTTAATGGGAAACACTGAGAGGCATTCCCACTAGAATTAGGATACAACAGCAAAGCCCACTATCACTACTACTATTTAACATTGTGTTTTGGGTGGCCTCCCTGGTGTTTCAGATGGTAAAGAGTCTGCCTGCAATTCAAGAGTCCTGGGTTCAATCCCTGGGTTGGGAAGACCCCTGGAGAAGGGAATGGCTCCCCACTCTAGTATTCTTGCCTGGAGAATCCCATGGACAGAGGAACCTAGCAGGCTATAGTCTATGGGGTTGCAAAGAGTCGGACACGACTGAGCAACCGACACTTTCACTTTCTTTTCAGGTGTTAGCTAGTACAGTTAAATGAGAAAGAAACTAAACATACAAGAATTTAAGAGAAAGATAAAACTACATCTATTTACATATGGTATAAATGTGTAGCTGGAAAATTCTAGAGAATGTCTGAAAACTTATTACACATAATAGGTGTATTCAGTAAGGCTGCTGCTGCTGCTGCTAAGTCGCTTCAGTCATGTCTGACTCTATGACCCCAGAGACAGCAGCCCACCAGGCTCCCCTGTCCCTGGGATTCTCCAGGCAAGAACACTGGAGTGGCTTGCCATTTCCTTCTTCAGTGCGTGAAAGTGAAAAGTGAAAGTGAAGTCGCTCAGGTTGTCTACTTGAAAGTTACACAGTCGTGTCCGACTCCTAGCGACCCCATGGACTGCAGTCTACCAGGCTCCTCCGTCCATGGGATTTTCCAGGCAAGAGTACTGGAGTGGGGTGCCATTGCCTTCTCCGATTCAGTAAGGCAATGAGATGTAAAATTTTTATACAGAAATCATTTATGGAAATACAGTCATTTAGAACAGGGGTCCCCAACCTCCAGGATCTAATGCCTGATGATCCGAGATGGGGCTGATGTAAAGTGCACAATAAGTATAATGTGGTTAAATCATCCTGAAACCCACCCTCCTACCCAAAGGGTCCATGGAAAAATTATCTTCCCATGAAGCCAGTCCCTGGTTCCAGAAAGGTTGGAGACCAGTGATTTAGAAGATATGCATTAGGAACAAAAAAAGATTAAGCATCTAGAAATAAACTTAAGAAATGTACAAAAATGATGAGGAAAATAAAACACTTCGAAAGGACACAAAAGTAAATTTGAATGAATGGAAAGAAATATCATGTTCTTGGTTAGAAAGATTTAATACTGAAAAGGTCAGTTCTCCCGAAATTAATTTATGAATTCAATGAGTACCTTTACTAAAACCAGTAGGATTTCCCCCCCTGGAACTGGACAGTGTGATTTCAAATTCAAGTGGAAAAATAACTGCAAATAACCAGGAAAATTGGAAAGAAGAGCAGTGAGGCAGGAGAGTTATAGCCTACCAAGTGTTTAAGCAGCCTCTAAAACCTTTCATGAAAACAATATATAGTTTTGGCATGTGAGTAGCTAGACCAGTGGGATGGAATAAGAAGTGCAGCTGCTGCTGCTGCTAAGCCACTTCAGTCGTGTCCGACTCTGTGTGACCCCAGAGACGGCAGCCCACCAGGGTCCCCCATCCCTGGGATTCTCCAGGCAAGAACAGTGGAGTGGGTTGCCATTTCCTTCTCCAATGCATGAAAGTGAAAAGTGAAAGTGAAGTCACTCAGTCGTGTCTAACTCTTCGTGACCCCATGGACTGCAGCCCATCAGGCTCCTCCATCCATGGGATTTTCCAGGCAAGAGTACTGGAGTGGGGTGCCATTGCCTTCTCCGAAGAAGTGCAGAAATAGCTTCAAATACACATGGGGATTTAGTTTGTGATAAAGTTGGAATCCCCAGTCAGCAAGGTAAAGAGGGACTTTTTGATAAAAGGTCCAATGAAGACTTAGCCTCTTGGTGAGTCATATCTTACTTTGCACACCAAGAACTCCAGGTGGGTCAAAGATTTTAAATGTTTTTTAAAAAACAATTAGAGCATGTGGGTGAATTCCTTTATAACCATGGGATAGGATGACTTTTCTGATAAAGACTCAAAAATCCAGAAGTCTTAAAAGATCAGTAAGGTAAATACATAAAAATTTTTAAACTTTTTAATGGCAAAATAAATATTTAAACAGATAAAGTGTAGTAAATTCTAGGTACATACATGACTACTGGAAAAACTATAGCTTTGACTAGGTGGACCTTTGTCAACAAAGTAACGTCTCTGCTTTTTAATATGCTGTCTAGGTTGGTCATAGCTTTTCTTCCAAGGAGCAAGCGTCTTAATTTCATGGCCACAGTCACCATCTGCAGTGATTTTGGAGCCCAAGAAAATGAAGTCTGTCACTGTTTCCATTGTTTCCCCATCTATTTGCCATGAAGTGATGGGACCAGATGCCATGATCTTAAATTTTTTTAATGTTGAGTTTTAAGCCAACTTTTTCACTCTCCTCTTTCACTTTCATCAAGAGGCTCTTTAGTTCTTCTTCGTTTTCTGCCATAAGGGTGGTGTCATCTGCATATCTGAGGTTATTGATATTTCTCCCGGCAATCTTGATTTCAACTTGTGCTTCATCCAGACCAGCATTTTGCATGATGTACTCTGTATATAAGTTAAATAAGCAGGGTGACAATATACAGCCTCGACATACTCCTTTCCCAATTTGGAACCAGTCTGTTCCATGTCTGGTTCTAACTGTTGCTTCTTGACGTGCATGCAGATTTCTCAGGAGGCAGGTAAGGTGGTCTGGTATTCTCATCTCTTTTAGGAATTTTCCACAGTTTGTTGTGAGCCACACAGTCAAAAGCTTCAGCGTAGTCAATGAAACAGAAGTAGATGTTTTTCTGGAATTCTCTTGGTTTTTCTACGATCCACCAGATGTTGGCAATTTGATCTCTGGTTCCTCTGTTTTTTCTAAATCCAGCTTGAACATCTGGAAGTTCTAGGTTCACATACTGTTGAAGCCTAGCTTAGAGAATTTTGAGCATTACTTTGGTAGCATGTGAGATGAATGCAACTGTGGGGTTGAACATTCTTTGGCATTGCCTTTCTTTCTTTGGGATTGGAATGAGACAGGAATTAGAGTAAGGCTTTTCAGTGTAATTTTCATATTTTGATTTAGAGCCATATAAATATATCAGCTACTAAAATTCTTCTCTATTTTTAAAGTTAGTACAATGAAGGAATGTAAAATGCAATTGAGTTTCAGTTAACTGTTCTCAAAACAGATATTTAGTTCTTTAATTTAACCTAATGTTTATAAGAAAAAGGGATTAGGGAGAATAAATATTGGAAAAGAGGGGGAATCAAAATGTGATTTATATTTATAAAATTTAAAGGATCAATTAAAACATTATGATATTTAATAGTTTTACAGTAGGTCAGTAGGAATAAATAAATAACTATCAGTAGCATTCTTAAACACAAAATAATGAGAGCTCTCCTTCAGAATGACTATAACATAGGAGGAATATAGAGAGATGTTTTATATGGTAAATAGAAGAGATTTTTTGAATATTGGAGAGAAACAGGTCTAAAAGGGAAAACTAAAATCAGGTAAAGATATCAGTGCCCTCCAGACTTATACTGTAAATGTACTCTGTCAAATTGGTGAAAGAAGTGAATGTTCTGACTAACTCTACCAATATTAGACACGTTACGAACAACAAACAGTGTGATACTAAACTTCAAAAGTATCAGAGTTAAATAAAAATAAGTCATAAAAGAATGGCCAGCTCTTTCGCTCAGGCCCGTGGCGCCGGCAGGATGGGCAAGTGTCGCAGTCTTCGTACTGCCAGGAAGCTCCGTAGCCACCGACAAGACCAGAAGTGGCATGATAAGCAGTACAAGAAAGCCCATCTGGGCACAGCCCTGAAGGCCAACCCTTTTGGCGGCGCTTCTCACGCTAAGGGAATTGTACTGGAAAAAGTAGGAGTTGAAGCCAAACAGCCAAATTCTGCAATCAGGAAGTGTGTCAGAGTTCAGCTAATCAAGAATGGCAAAAAAATCACTGCTTTTGTACCCAATGATGGTTGCTTGAATTTTATTGAGGAAAATGATGAAGTTCTGGTTGCTGGATTTGGTCGCAAAGGTCATGCTGTTGGTGACATTCCTGGAGTCCTCTTTAAGGTTGTCAAAGTAGCCAATGTCTCTCTTTTGGCTTTATACAAAGGCAAGAAGGAAAGACCAAGATCATAAATTTTGATGATGAAAGCACGATAGTAATAAATTTTCCTATACCAAAAAAAAAAAGAATGGCCAGAAAACAATAGAAATTTATTGGATTTTAAAAGACTGATTTTCTGGTTTTAAGTTGTGGGGTTATTATAGAAAAAGAATTTAATTTAAAAAATATCAATGATAAAGAGATTAAGATTTATAATATATACAATTTATGTATTTTTATTTATTTTTGGCTCCATTGGGTCTTTGTTGCTGCAGGCTAGCTTTCTCTGGTTGCAGTGCTCGGGCTTCCCAATGCAGTGTCTTCTCTTGTTGCAGAGCATGGGCTGTAGGGTGCTTGGGCTCTGTAGTTGTGGTGCACAGGCTTAGTTGCTCCTCAGCATGTGAGATCTTCCTGGACTAGGGATTGAACCCATGTCCCGTGCATTGGCAGGTAGATTCTCAATTCCTGGGTCACCAGGGAAGTGCTATAAAATTTATTTAAATTTATAAATGTGTCAGCCAATAGATAAATTATTAGTTTGCAATAATCAAAGTGCAAAATAAAGCTACAATGAGAAACCATTTTATACCTATTAAATATTTGAAAATTATATCTACTACCAGCAAGATTAGTTAAAATTGATACCTAGCCACATGTTGATGGTTATATTGAAATCTGTACAGTTCCTTTGGAAAGCAGTATGTCAGTTCATCTTAAGAGCTGCAGTAAAAAAAAAAATTGTCCTGTGCTTTGGCCCAACATTTTCATTATCCTAAGGGGATCATTAAATGAAATAATTTTTTAAAAAAGAAATCTATTGGTGTGAAAGTGCTAAATCCAGCAGAGATTCACATTCTGGCTTTAGGATCAGTCACATTATCTAAAGTGGTTGATTTCATCCTTTAATTTCACTAAGTTGCCCAGAGTCAGGCAAAGTCCCTTGTCATTCCACCTGTTCATAGCATACTTTTTTTTTTTTTGCTTTGTTATCCAGTCTTTGTAATCTGGTGGGGTTTTTTTTTTTTGGAACTCTTCACAAATTTGCGTGTCATCCTTGCACAGGGGCCATGCTAGTCTTCTCTGTATCTTTCCCATTTTAGTATATGTGCTACCAGGAGCAAGTGCTGTAATCTGTCATTTTACACAGGCTTTTTTTGGAAATACAAGTCCTAAGTATACAGCTCAGATTTCCACAAAATGAACACATTTGTCTAAAATCAACTAATACCCCAGATATCCCTCTTGTGATCCTGTTCAGTCACTAGTTTCCATTCTCCCCCGAAAAATGACAACCATTGACTTCTACCATAGTTTTCATTTTATCAATTGTAGTAGTCTTTTTTTTAATGTAGATCATTTTTTCTCTGTGGCTACACTGTGCAGCATGCAGGATCTTTAGTCCCCTGACCAGGGATCAAATTCAGTGGAAGCACAGGTTCTTAACCACTGGATTGCCAGGAAAGTTCGCTGTAGTAATCCTTTCATGTCCTAAAAAATAATACACTGTGTGAAAATACTTTGCTTCCTTTAGTTGTGGTCATTTGAATTGTTTGCAGTTTTTCACTATATTGGATGTTATAATATTAGCTAATATTATAATATAGTGAAAACCTGGAAGTAACTCATCTTACCATTTACTTACTAGCCTCCTAAAGATTACAAGTAGTACCTTTTAATATTTATGTCCTAAAAAAGAAAATATTTATGTCCTTCACCCACTGGTCCTTATTAGCTCAGTGATTTACACATAATATAAGATCAGTATGAACTTGTTGAGTAATTGGTGCCTATTCAGAAAACAAACATGGAAATCTTTCAGTCTAGTTCCACACATTTCATTAAAAAAAAAAAAGAGAGGACTATGTGCTTTCATTATGGGTAAGGGAAGATTTATCAGTCATGTATCTCATCCTCAATAAGGATGAGGAAGTGTTGATGGCAACTGTTTGCCCGTCAGATTTCTGATTTTCAAGGTTATGGTCTCATGAGAAATCTAACTTGGGTTTTCCTGCATGGTATCATATCCCTCAAAAATTATTATATTTTCTCTCTGTTTCAACAGTCAGTGGCAGTAATCCTGAGGGTGAAGAGCTTCAGACGGAACCTGTAGAGGATGAAGATCATAGAGAAGAGTCTTCAGATTGTGATGAAATGGATTGTTCCATGGTCCCTGAGCAGTCTCCAGATTGCCAAAAAGAAGAAAGATTAAATACATCTATTCCAAAGGAAAGGAAAATGAGAAATCTTTTAGTTACCATTGAAAATGATACTCCTCTAGAGGAACTCTCAAAATACGTGGATATTAATGTTATCGCACTTACCCGAAATCGTAGAACAAGAAGATGGTATACTTGTCCACTGTGTGGGAAACAATTTAATGAGAGTTCTTACCTTATTTCCCACCAGAGGACTCACACTGGAGAAAAGCCCTATGACTGCAGTCACTGTGGGAAAAGCTTTAATCATAAAACAAACCTTAATAAGCATGAGAGAATCCATACAGGAGAGAAGCCTTATTCATGTTCTCAGTGTGGGAAAAACTTCCGTCAGAATTCTCATCGAAGTCGCCATGAAGGAATCCATATAAGGGAAAAGATACTTAAGTGTCCAGAATGTGGGAAAACCTTCCCAGAAAACAAAGAGTTTGTGATTCACTTGCAGAGTCATAAGGCCAAGAGGCCATATGGTTGTAAAAAGTGTGGGAGAAGATTTGGTCGGCTGTCGAACTGTACCCGGCATGAAAAAACCCACTCAGCATGTAAGACCCGAAAACAGAAGTGACATGAGGGAAAGGTCTGATGATACCACCTCAAACTGAAATACTCCATAAATAATTCTGAATTGCCAGGCTGTTTGAAAAGTTACAGATAAGAAAACCTCATTATAGCCAAAATGGGATAAATATTCAAGTTTGCTGAAACCTCAAGTTTTTAGAAAATTCACAGGGAAAACAAAACATCCTCAAGGGCTATACCTCAGTTAGCAACCAGGCTTTTTGGACAGAGAGCTTTCTTTTGTGAACTTACGCAACAATGTACAGCTCACAGATCCCTTTCCCAAAAAAGGCTTTGAAATACAAGTCTGGGGGCTGCTTACTTTAAGGTGAAGACTGATAAGTGTACTGAAAGTATCAGAATATTCCATTCCCCCCCCCACACACACACACATAGGAATTCACACCTGAGAAATAATGTAAAGATCCTTATCTGAAACTGTTCCCCTAAAAGAACCAAATTGCTGACTTGGTAATAAGTCAACAGCTTTTATCAGCCATTCATATCACCATCTAAAGATACCCTGAAAGCTTGAGATGAAAGGGATTGTTTACTTTGGAATATAGGAAAACACAGCAACTGAATGTCAAAGACTTACTCCATCATTTGTATGTGATCTAAAAACTAATGATCAATTTCAATAACTTGCAGTTTGTGGTGAAAAGTGATGTTTACAGAAATCCTCTTCACAGTGTAATTTAAAAGTGTCTGCTGTTCTTATTGTATTTTGTGCAGCTGTTAATTGCTCAAACAGCTCTCTCATGCCTTTGCCTTGCCGGAAGAAGTTTGGGTCACTCAGGCCTGGCCACCCAGCCCTGCTCCTGGAAAAACTTCTGAATTTTGTCCCTCTGTTGAGTCAGGAAAACCTGCCAGGAAGGAAACCCCAGGAACGTACAGAGGGGGAAGAAGACATAGGCTTGGATCCGTGGCTGGTCAAGAACCTTGACATTTGTTTAGTCCACATCAGACCTTTGGCAATGGGTGGTCACTACCTCACAAGCATAGTGTTTTACTTTTAGACATTATCTCTCCAGTGGCTCGCTCACATTACCCCTCAGGAGATAGGGTTCCAGTGTCCTCATTGTAGTGGACATTTGTTCTCTGTGGCTTCCTGGTACCCACACTTTCCTGACTTGTCTGCCGGAGGCAAGGCCAGCGGTGCCTTCACAGGACCCATCCTATGATGTGTCGTTTTCAGATTCTCCATCAGTCTTGCTTCTCTTAGATTTCCTTAGGTTGTAATTTGGTATCTGGATTGGAATAGGCCAAATCCTGTACACTAGTGGTGGAAAATTACCTTTACACGTTTTGTTCCCATCCAGAAACCTACCTTCCATTGATTAGAGTATTCTGAGTATGTTTTTTTCTAATTTTCTTCAGGTAAGTTCTTCACAAAATTTTGTTTTTGTAAATAGTTGTTTTTTTTCCCCCAATTGTATTTTTCTAGTTGGTTATTGCTCTTGCATAGGAAAGTTATTCTTAATTATATATTTGCAAAACTAGCTACTTCTGTGAATGTAATTTTCAGTAATTTCTCGGTTCTGTTAAAATTTGTGATTAAAAATTATACCATCTATAAATAATAGTTTTGTTTCTTCCTTTCTGCCTGTTGCTCTTTTTTGTTGTTGTTACATTTAAAATACGTGGTTCTAAACTTTGTTGTGGTACAAAGCATACTAAGAGAAGGATGTTTTATGATACAGTTGTCTTGAGTCGTAGTCCAAGATAGAAAAAGGAACCCCAACACTTAAAAGCCACATTAAAACAGGCCTTTATCCATGTTGTGTATTTCAAGCCTACTGTACCCTTTAAAATAAGGGACAAAACAGGCTGTCAGCATTATTCTCTTACTCATTTGCAAGTCTGGCCAGGGTTTACCCAGTTATGCAGAGGGACCCACCTGCACACCCAAAAAAATTCAAAGGCTAAATGACTGTTGGACAGAAAAGGGCGAGGGTGAGGTCCCAGAGGTGAGAGGGTCCTGTCCCCTGCCCAAGGTTGGGCCACAGAGTCCCCAAGATGTTTGGGTAGGTGACTCTCAAGAACCCTACCCCTTCCCCACACCCAGCAAATGCCTTCCGTGCCCCACATGTAGAGCGTGCAAAGTCAAGTTCCCAGGGAGAGCACCCCGAGAAGCTGTTAACAATTTTAAAAGCAATTGGATAAGATAATATGTAGGTAATTTATTGACTATGCCAAAGCCTTTGACTGTGTGGATCACAATAAACTGTGGCAAATTCTGAAAGAGATGGGAATACCAGACCACCTGACCTGCCTCTTGAGAAACCTGTATGCAGGTCAGGAAGCAACAGTTAGAACTGGACATGCAACAACAGACTGGCTCCAAATAGGAAAAGGAGTATGTCAAGGCTGTATATTGTCACCCTTCTTATTTAACTTATATGCAGAGTACATCATGAGAAACGCTGGACTGGAAGAAGCACAAGCTGGAATCAGGATTGCTGGGAGAAATATCAATAACCTCAGATATGCAGATGACACCACCCTTATGGCAGAAAGTGAAGAGGAACTCAAAAGCCTCTTGATGAAAGAGGAGAGTGAAAAAGTTGGCTTAAAGCTCAACATACAGAAAACTAAGATCATGGCATCTGGTCCCATCACTTCATGGCAAATAGAAGGGGAAACGGTGGAAATAGTGTCAGACTTCTGGGCTCCAAAATCACTGCAGATGGTGATTGCAGCCATGAAATTAAAAGATGCTTACTCCTTGGAAGGAAAGTTATGACCAATCTAGATAGCATATTCAAAAGCAGAGACATTACTTTGCCAACAAAGGTCCATCTAGTCAGGGCTATGGTTTTTCCCGTGGTCATGTATGGATGTGAGAGTTGGACTGTGAAGAAAGCTGAGTGCCGAAGAATTGATGCTTTTGAACTGTGGTGTTGGAGAAGACTCTTGAGAGTCCCTTGGACTGCAAGGAGATCCAACCAGTCCATCCTAAAGGAGATCAGTCCTGGGTGTTCATTGGAAGGACTGATGCTGAGGCTGAAACTCCAATACTTTGGCCACCTCATGTGAAGAGTTGACTCATTGGAAAAGACCCTGATGCTGGGACAGATTGGGGGCAGGAGGAAAAGGGGACGACAGAGGATGAGATGGCTGGATGGCATCACCGACTCGATGGACGTGAGTTTGAGTAAACTCTGGGAGTTGGTCATGGACAGGGAGGCCTGGCGTGCTGCAATTCATGGGGTTGCAAATATTTGGACATGACTGAGCGACTGAACTGAACTGAATGTATTGTTGGGCCTATAGCACATAGAAATGTAACATCTGTGAAGCAATATAGTTCCCAATAACAGCAAAGAAGCAAAGTCCTATAAAGCTTTATAGGACTAAGGAAATTATGGCAGACAGTAAGGTAATAATTATAAGAATGTATTGTTTGTAACATTGATACAATATGTAAACCAATAATACATAATAATGCTTAAAATGGGGAGGGAATAAAACCATATAGAAGAAGCATTTCTGTATACAATAGGAATTAAGCTAGTATAAATCTGATGCTGATGATCAGTTAATCCTAGAGCAACCACTAAAAAACCCAAAAAATATAGTAAAAATTACTGGTGTTAAAATGCTACATTAGAAAGTACAGAATAAATGCAAAAGAGCAGGAAAGACAAAAAAGGCACAGGACACAGAAAACAGAAAGTTAAATGGTAGATATTAGTATTACAAGTGAGTGGGGGTACTTCACTGGCAGTCAGGTGGTTAAAACTCTGTGCTTCCAACACAGGTGCACCGGTTCAATCCCTAGTCAGGAAACTAAGATCCCACATGCTTCCCAGTACAGCCATAAAAAAAAGTGAGTGGGTTAAAAATCCAATCAAAAGTCAGAGATCATTAAACTGGATTAAAAAACATGATCAAAGTATATGTTGTCTACAGGGTACACACTGGATTCAAAGACACATTGAATTGAAAGAAGGATGCAAAGAGATGTCATGCAAATAGAAACCACAGAAGACCTGAATGGTTACAATAATATTAGACAAAATATTAGACAAGTTTTTACTCTAGATAAAAGGGATACCTTATAACAGTAAAAAGATAAAACAAGATTATATAAAACAGATAAATATGCCTGTATCTAATAGAGCACAAAAATACATGGAGCAAAGGTTGGGGATTTCTTTCAGACTTTGGAAGAACAGGTATTGTCCCTCTTATTACAAATAATTCTTGGATATATAAGACTAAAAATGGAAAATGCTTACCATTTATCCCTTTAGACAAAAATACCAACACACAATTACAAAGAATATAAAAAATTGTTATAAACAGAAATCGCCTTGGATTCAAATTCTGTCCATTTTCATAAAAGATATCATCGTAGCTCTCTCTGAAGTTAAGGGGAACTGCCCTATTTTTTGTCTTTATCCTTCATCCTTCTCAGTGATGTTTTAACCAGTTCCATCTATTTATCAATGTTTTATTTTCTGCAGTCATTTTCAAAATATAAAGTTGTACTTTTAAATAGTAATACTTCCTTTATGTTTTAATTAAGTAACAGGGTGACTAGTGAGTTTACTTTGCTAGAGCAACTTGATGGAAATACAGAAGGGAAGGAAAATAAAATTGTGGAGACTATTCAGAAGTTTAGAAAGACTATTATAATATGTAAGTGGAAGATCATGATATAGGTTTCTAGTATAAAGATTAAAAGACAAATTTTAAGTTTTACATGATGGAAAAAATAAAAATATAATTTTCTTAGAAATTAGTTCCCTTTGGGCTTTTCTTAGCCTATTTCATTACTGAGCAGAAAAAAATTTCATAGCAATCACTTTTCCAAGAGCCCCTTTTATGTCCTGGTTTCTCAGGCTGTAGATGAAGGGGTTCAGCATGGGGGTCACCACAGAGAACATCACACCAGCTGCTACATCTGTCTCCGCTGCGTGGGAGGACAAAGGGTTGAAATACAAAAATATGATGGTGCCATAGAAGAGGAACACCACAGCCAGGTGGGAGCCACAGGTGGAGAAGGCTTTCCATCTCCCCTTTGTGGATGGGATCCTCAGGACAGCACAGGTGATGAGGACATATGAAGCCAGGATGCAAACGAACGGGGTGATCATGATCAGGGCACCCTCAGTCAGAATCATCACCTCATTGAGGTGTGTGTCAGAGCAGGAGAGTTTGAGGAGGGGGGTCACATCACAGAAGAAATGTGGGATGGTATTGTCTGCACAGAAGGAGAGTCGAGCCATCAGCAGGGTGTGCAAGAGCATGTCCAGAATGGCAGTGACCCACGACCCAGTGACCAGCAGGGCACAGAGCTGGGGGGTCATCTTTGCTGAATAGTGTAAGGGGTGGCATACAGCCACAAAGCGGTCATAGGCCATCACAGCCAGGAGGAAATTGTCCATGTCCATGAACATAAAAACAAAATACATCTGCGTCAGACACTCAGAGAAAGAGATGGTCTGGCTCCTGAGTACGTGGTTGGCCAACACCTTGGGGACAGTGGTGGAGGAGAAGCAGGTGTCCACGAAGGACAGGTTGCAGAGGAAGAAGTACATGGGAATGTGCAGGTGGGAGTCCATGATGATGGCTAGGAGGATGAGCAGGTTTCCCAGGACTGTGGCCAGGTACATGGTCAGGAAGAGCAGGAAGAGGAGCTGCTGCTGCTGCTGGGGCTGCCTGGAGAGCCCCAGGAGGAGGAACTCAGAGACTCTCGACTGGTTCGCCTCTACCATGGGGCTGGACTAAGATGCAGAGATGAGAAGCAGAGGTCAGAAACCTAGAAGCTAATGGTTTGGGTGCAATAATCAAAGCTCCAGCGGCAAAGGCAATGGCATCCCATTCCAATACTCTTGCCTGGAAAATCCCATGGACGGAGGAGCCTGGTAGGCTGCAGTCCATGGGGTCCTGAAGAGTTGGACACGACTGAGCGACTTCACTTTCACTTTTCCCTTTCATGCATTGGAGAAGGAAATGGCAACCCACTCCAGTGCTCTTGCCTGGAGAATCCCAGGGACGGGGGAGCCTGGTGGGCTGCCGTCTATGGGGTCGCACAGAGTTGGACACGACTGAAGTGACTTAGCAGCAGCAGCGGCAGCAGCAACCATAGTTATGCTAATAAACCCTCCCTCAGAGTTGCTCAAGGGCTTCCCAGGTGGCACTAGTGGTAAAGAACCCACTGCCAATGCAGGAGACATAAGAGAAGCAGGTTCAATCCCTGGGTTGGGAAGATCCCCTGAAGGAGGGCATGGCAACCCACTCCAGTATTCTTGCCTGGAGAACCCTATGGACAGAGGAACCTGGTGGGCTACAGTCCATGGGGTCACAAAGAGTCGGACACAACTGAAGTGACTCCATGCACGCAGAGTTGCTCAGTCAGAATCTGCCCCTACTCCCCACACCCTCAACTTCCAACTCCCAGTCCTACATGATGCTGGTCCCATTGGATTAATTTTTAAAATTATATCAAATATAACATAAAGTAATGCACAGCCCTCCCCTGCCGCTATGTGTGTCTCTATTAAGGTTCCCAGTCTTTCTCCTACTTAGTAGTTCGTAGAGAGAAGAGAAACAGTTGGTATTGGGTTTATCTCAAGCTCCAGCTGAGGACAGCTCCTACTCCCTGGATCTGGAAGATTTAATGAAGGAGGTCCTTCCACAAACTCCACCCATTAATAAAGAAATATTTAGACTTCCCTAATGGTCCATTGGTTAAGATTCTGAGCTCCCACTGCAGGGGGTGTGGGTTCAACCCCTGGTCAGGGGACTAAGATCCCACATGCTATACAGCACAACCCAAAAAAGAAAGAAATATTGACTGTTACCATCTCACCTGGAGAAGCTTGTGCTGTTGCCATCAAGTGTGCTTCACCTTTGAGGAACTGGCCAGGGCTCCTCTTTATTATAAGGTTTGGAAAGCCTTGGAAGGATAGGTAGGTCCTGAGCAGGTGAGGAGCAGAGTGTTCATGACCTCAGCTTTCTTTGCAGGAAGGATGTTTTTTGGAGAGGGGGGGGCAGGGTTGGCCAGAAATGGTTACTTACAGTAGCCTCCATGGCCATTGGGATCAGATTCCCTGAGAGCCTTATTAGAGACAAGCAGAAAATAATTGTCCCACCTGTTTCCTGGTCCCTATGAGCCCAACAATGAAAACAAAGTATATGATCTAACTTCAGGATCAGAACTTGGAGATAAAGCAGTCTGAGTGGAGAGGAGTTCCAGAGAAAATCCTTTGAAATCTCCAATTTCATCACCTTGCTAATCTGGGCTTGTGCTTATGTATTTGACAATTCAGCTATTAAAAGGTCTTCTTCTTAGCTCAGAAAGTGGGGTTATTGCAGTGTTATCTGAATAAGCCTCTTCTTTGTAGAGCTAGTGATGTATTTGCGGATAGGGAAGCTGGGGTGGGGGAGAGTTGTGCTTCTTCCTGTAAAGCATCTGATGTAAAGGATCAGCCTGGAGGGAGAGATGTAGCAGACAGCACAGCATCTCCCGATTGAGAAACTCCAGGCTCCCAGAGCAGACTTCTGTGGGGATGTCTTCCCAGCACACAGTGGGTCACCCTTTTCTGGGGATGGTCATCAATCCATACTCACAGGAGTGTGGGCTCCAGCAGCCCAATTTAGAACCCACCATCTCCTCCCAGTGAGGATTTGTGATGGATTTGGAACTTTGCACTGATGCTGAGGACCTGTGGGTTATTCCCAGTATGACTTGGTCTGGATGGGGAAATCCAGAAGCTTGCAACTCTCTCTTGTCTGCCTCATAGATGGAGAAGGAACAATCTATGCAGAAAAGCAAAAAAAAAAAAAAAAAAAGCACAGAAACAACAATGAGCTGGAGAGAATATTAGTGGCCACCCTGTTCAGAGTTCAAGTCCTTTCCTTTTTAAAAAATATTTCTTTGTTTAAATGTTTCTTTCTTTGTGTGTGCTCGTCATGTCCAACTCTTTGTGACCCCATGGACTGTAGCTCGCCAGGCTCCTCTGTCCACGGGATTCTCCAGGCAATAATATTTCAGCAGGTTGCCATTCCCTATTCAGGGAATTCCCTGGTGGCTCAGATGGTAAAGAATCTGCCTCCAGTGAGGGAGACCTGGGTTTGATCTCTGGTTTGGGAAGATCCCCTGGAGGAGGGCATAGCAACCCACTGCAGTATTCTTTCCTGGAGAATCCCCATGGCAGAGGAACCTGGCAGCCTACAGTCAATGGGGTCACAAAGAGTCGGACAAGACTGAGTGACTAAGCACAGCACATTCCAGGGGATCTTCCCAACCCAGGGGTCAAACCCACATCCCCTGCATTGACAGGCAGGTTCTTTACCAGTACTGCTACCCGGGAAGCCCCTAATATTTGTTCATGTGGCTGTGCCCAGTCTTAGTTGCAGCATGGGGACTCTTAGTTGCATGTGGGATCTAGTTCCCTGACCCGAGCCCCCTGCATTTGAAGTCTTAGCCACTGGACCACCAGGGAAGTCCCTCAAGTCCTTTTCTGATGGTTGGGTACTGTGGCCTCACTCACAGTTCTTAGGTGAATATAATAGAGTCTTGCCAATTAAGCAGAAAAATATTTCTTGAAACTGATAATTCTTACTTTAAAAACATGGAGCAACTGGAGAAGTAGGCTCAGGAGGTCACATGGCAGCTAGAGTGGCCCAGATCATCCACAGCACAGGCTGGATTGGCAGGTTTATCCCAGCATGAACCTCACAGCTCATGACTCCGACACAGCTAGCACTGGGCACAAGTTGCCACCAGAAGCGCTGTTGCCCAGCAATCCCTTGTTGCTGCAATAGCTGCCACTGCTAGGAAAATCTCCTTGCTCCCTTTCTTGTGTCAAGGCTGACTCAGGATATCTAATGGGTCCACACATGCCCACAGCTTAGCTCCTAGAGGGGCTGGGATAGAAGTGATTCAGAGTTTTCTGTGACACAGGAAGAAGTAGGCTTTTCTTCCCCATCAGAATGACAAGGTAGGTATTTTTACCTAAGCTTTGGAAGGAGTCACAGAAGTTGGGAAGCCAAAGAAGATAAACTCCCATTGGAATCCATCCTCCCAGCTGTAATATTAACACACAATCCTCTCACCTACTTACCCTTCAATAGAGAAATTCTCTGGTCTAACGTAATACAAGTATCCTTCTCACCACAGAAGAACATGAGTTACTGTATCCAGGAGCCAAACTAAAATCTTCCCTTCTCCAATCATGATCCCAATATGACTTTCTATAACTTCTGAATCAAACTTGAAAGCTAAGCAATAACTACATACACTACATACATGTAAAACAGAAGGACGGAGAGAAAAGAAGAAAGCTAACTACCTCGAGAGATAAATATAAGCATAACAGAAAGAGGGAAATGTGACTGAATGATGTAATATTCATTTCCATAGGTAGTCACGAATGATTAATTGATATCAATAATTTCCTTTATCCACAATCTTTAAATTTTTTTATTTATTTTTATTTTTTTGGCTGGGCTGGGTCTTCATTGCTGCAAGTGGGGACTACTCTCTAGTTGCAGTGCGTGGGCTTCCTGTTGCAGTGTCTTCTCTTGTTACGGAGCACAGGTTCTAAAGTGTGGGCTTCAGTAGTCGTGGCAAACCGGCTTAGTTGTCCTGTGGCAAGTGGAGTCTTCCCAGACCAGGGATTGAACTCGTGCCTCTTGCATTGGCAGGGGGATTCTTAACCAGTGACCCACCTGGGAAGTCTCCCTTATCCACAACTGAATTCATGTTCCATTTACCTTTAGCCAGCATCTCAGCTACTCAAGGTTTTAAAAAAATCTGAATAGTAACCTAAATTCTCATGTCTGAGAGATCTGACCTTCTTATGATCTTGCCCATATAAGACTCTCCTAGAGAAGGCAATGGCACCCGACTCCAGTACTCTTGCCTGGAAAATCCCATGGATGGAGGAGCCTGGCAGGCTGCAGTCCATGGGGTTGCTAAGAGTCGGACACAACTGAGCGACTTCATTCTCACTTTCCACTTTCATGCACTGGAGAAGAAAATGGCAACCCACTCCAGTGTTCTTGCCTGGAGAATCCCAGAGACAGGGGAGCCTGGTGGGCTGCCTACTATGGGGTCGCACAGAGTCGGACACGACTGAAGTGACTTAGCAGCAGCAGCAGCAGTCTTTTATTAACTCCCATCACAGGACATGGCAATTCCAGAATCTCTCAGGGAGATCTTTCCACCCATAATCATCTCTGCTACCACTGTGCAGCAGAAAAACTACTCTCTATAGACAGTCAAACACCTAACAATATTAGAATCTCCTTTTGTTCAGTTTATCCAGCAGCAAAAGGATCCCAAATTGGCCAGCAGGAAGTCTCTTCAGAGCCCAGTACTGCTGGGGTAAAAAGCAAAATGTTGCAAGTACATCAAGAGGTATTACAAAAAGAGGTGCCTACTTCTACCTCTTGTTTCCTTGCCCCATAAACTGCTACCTGGGAAAAAAGTTTGGCATATATTGTCCACTGGTATGAAACTTATACTGTATTCTATAAAACAGCACCCTAATCTTACAGGGTAACCTTGCTATGTGCATGTGTGCTCAGTCATGTCTGATTCTTTACATCCCCATGGGCTGCAGCCTGCCCGGCTCCTCTGTCCATAGAATTTTCCAGGCAAGAATACTGGAGTGGGTTGCCATTTCCTCTTCCAAGGGATCTTCCCAACCCAGAAACTGAATCCAAGTCTCCTGCATTGGCAGGCAGATTCTTTACCACTTAGCCACCTGGTAACCTCAACTGGGGTCAAAACTGAGTCTTTAAAAGACCATTTCTCTATTCCTAAGGTCAACTGTTCCTGGTAATGGTGTGGAAGTAAACACCAAAGAATCCCATGGACACCGGCCTTATCCTTTGTGTAAGTTATCTGTGGTCAAGTAACAAGTTATATCAAAACTTTGCAACTTAAAACAATAAACATTTATATCACACAGTTCCTATAGGTCATGAATCCAGTCATGAATGGTTTAGTTGAATGGTTCAGGATCAGGGCCTCTCATAAGACTGCAGTTATCTGCAGATTCTCAGTCATCTGAAAGCTCAACTGTGGTGGAGGATGAGTGTCCAAGATGGCTTGCTCACACATTGCTATTGGCAGGAAGCCTCAGTTCCTCGTGTGGAGTTCTCCAGGGAGCTAACTTGATATGTCCTTGCAACAGAGGAGCTCATTTCCCCCCGAGCAAGTGATTCAAGACAGCAGCATAGAAGCCACAGTACCTTTAATACTGAGCTCTAGAAGTCACACAGCATCATTTCCGTAAAAACCTATAACTCACACAGTGCTGCAGACCGAATATCCCAGCAAAATTTGTATGTTGAAATCCTAATCCTCAGGTGATGAAGCCTATGGAAGGTGATTAGCTCATGAGGGCAGAGCCTTCGCCAACAGGATCAGCACCCTTCTAAGAGCCCTGAAACAGCTCCCTTGTCCCTTCTACCATATGCAGTAGAACTGCCATCTATGATCCAGGAAGTGTGCTCTCACCACACAACAAATGTGCCAGGATCTTGATTTTACACTTTCTAGCCTCAAGAACTGTGAAAAATAAATTTCTTTTCAAAGAAATGTATTGGTTGCATCAGATCTTAACTGAATTATGTGGGGTCGGTTGAGGCATTTGAACTCTTAGTTGCATCATGTGGGATTGAACCCAGGCACCCTGCATTGAGAGCTTGTGGAGTCTTAGCCACTGGACCACCAGGGAAGTCCCCCAAATAAATTTCTGTTATGCACAAGCTACCCAGTCCATGATATTTTGTTACAGAAGCCCCAGTACATTGAGACATAAATCAGCCCAATTCACTGTGTGAAGAGATTACACAAGACTAGGATTGCCCACGGAGAAGGCAATGGCAACCCACTCCAGTATTCTTGCCTGGAAAATCTCATGGACTGAGGAGCCTGGTAGGCTGCAGTCCATGGGGTCGCTAAGAGTTGGACACGACTGGGTGACTTCACTTTTACTTTTCACTTTCATGCATTGGAGGAGGAAATGGCAACCCACTCCAGTGTTCTTGCCTGGAGAATCCCAGGGACGGTGGGGCCTGGTGGGCTGCCGTCTATGGGGTCGCACAGAGTCGGACACGACTGAAGCGACTTAGCAGCAGCAGGATTGCCCAGGACTATCCTGACAACTGGCTACCACATTCCTTTTACTATAAAGTGAGTTCCTTGGTTAGAAACGATGTTGGTGGGATGCCAAGTTGATGAATAGATTCATTCATCCCTAACACATATGCTATCAGTCTTTCGACTTCAGGTTGATTAAGCACGTCCTCGTGTACATCAGTTTCCCTTTCCTGACTGCTTCTGCACATTCCCAAATAACCATGCTCACCATAAACTGTATTTATATCACCCCTCACCATCACTTTCCTTATGTCATCTTGATTAAGTAGTAGCAGAAGCAATTATATATATCAACACTGCCTCCTAGACTAGAAATCTCGGGAAGCCGAAGGCAGAGATTCTCAAAAATTAACCTGCACAGAAATCATCTAGAATGTTTTTAAAGTGAAGGTTCTGACTCAGAAAGTCTGGGATGGAGCCTGAGCTTAGGCATTCCTAACAATCGCCCAGGCAGTGACGCCAGGTCCTCGGATCACACTGGGCGGTAGCAAGCCCTCAGCAATGGAGTAAAAGGAGCCCTTACCCCGAATAGGGTACACCGGTTTTTGCGGTGCTGGTTTCCCAGTCCACCTTGCCTTTTGAAAGGACATCCAGATTGGAACTCAGACGTTGACTTCCTAGAGTTTCAGGCTCTGTTAGTAGGAGATAGGAATCCTGAAAACCTCGGGACCCATCCTAACCGGGAACTCCAGAGAGATTGAACAGAGACCTAAAGGACCGGGACTAGGTGACGTGTGGAAGCCTCATGGGATCCACCAGTTGCCCAGATTTAGCAGGCACCAACCCCAGAGGGCCTCTTTGCAGCATTTTGAGGTCAAGGCAGAACCACTAACTACATCGCTGAACATCCGCTCCACACCGGAGGTCCCAGCCTGCGGTACTTCCGGTGAAAGAATCCGCCCCTCTTTCCCAAGGAGACCGCGCAGAGCTGAGACTCCGCCTCCCGCCTATCTAATTGGGCAGGAGCACGTGGGTGCGGAGCGGCAAGGGGCGGAGCAAGGCAAGCCTGTCCACGCCGCCTCTGACTGGCCCAGTCGAGGGCCTGTTCAGTGCTTCCGGGAAGAGGTCCCACCGTGTCCGCGCCTCCTGCCCTGCGCATGCGCGTGAGGGGCGCGCATAGGGACGCCCTGTAAAGGGCAGCAGACTCCTTAACACCGAGGTGGGGTTGTGGGTGCTGGAGATGGAAAACTCCCGGGACCCCCGAAAGCTTAACGTCCAAAGTAAAGCGTATTTCAGTGCAGTGGGGTTTTTGTTGTTCTGTTTTTTTTCGCCTTGCAAGTGCAGGGCCTCAAAAAGTTGGGTAAAAACTCAGAATTGTTCCTTTCTGCAGAAATCTTTAATAAAAGGCGAAAGAGTTAAATGTTCTGAAAAGAAACCAGAGTATCGATGCGGTGTTTTTTCAAAGCGAAATCAATGCAAAAAAATCTTGGAACAAAATATCAAAGTTTAAAGACAAACTCAGTAAATAGAGCTTCCGTTGATCAAGAGAAAATATCTAAGACGGCAGTTCTTTCTTGAAGCCAAAATAGGAAGAGAACTAGATTTTGAAAATATTACTGATGTTTGATTCCACTGAACTTAGTGTCAAATACAAACATCAACCAGACATTAGTTAAAGTGGTGAAGCCGACTCTGTTCAATACTTACAATGATTCCCCCTTATCCTTGGGGGGTATGATCCAAGACCCCCAGTGAATACCTGAAACTATGGATCTACTGAACCGTCTATATAGTATTTTTCTTGTACTAACATAATTGTGATACAGTTTAATTTATAAAATAGGCACAATAAGATATTAACAATAAAATTAATAAGATAGAACACTTACAGTGATATACTGTAATAAATGGAGAAGGAAATGGCAACCCACTCGAGTATTCTTGCCTGAAAAATTCCATTGACAGAGGAACCTGGCAGTCTATAGTCCACCAGGTCCCAAAGAGTCCAACATGACTGAGCAACTGAGCACACACATTGTAATAAAATTATGTGAATATTGTCTCTCTCAAAATATCATGTACAAATGAAATGCCATTCCGTCTTAACTAAGCACTCATTACACACAATGGCTGTAATTTTTGCACTTTGGAGTGAAACAGCAAAACTTGCACAAATTTCTTCCGTTCAGTTCAGTCACTCAATCATGCCTGACTCTTTGCGACCCCATGAATCGCAGCAGGCCAGCCCTCCCTGTCCATCACCAACTCCCGGAGTTCACTCAGACTCACATCCACCAAGTCAGTGATGCCATCCAGCCATCTCATCCTCTGTCATCCCCTTCTCCTCCTGACCCCAATCCCTCCCAGCATCAGAGTCTTTTCCAATGAGTCAACTCTTCACATGAGGTGGCCAAAGTACTGGAGTTTCAGCTTTAGCATCAGTCCTTCCAAATTTCTTACTTTTTCACAATTTCAAAAAAGATTGTTATGGTAGATCTTAGCAATCTCAGCATATTTTTTTCATCCTTTCCTTATCAGGTTGAAAACTTCGATCTTTTTACTTAAAAGAAGCACTTTATGGCTTCTCTTTGGTGAATCTGAATTTCCAGAATCACTACTCTCGTACTTTGAGGCTGTTAATAAGTAAAATAAGGGGTGACTTGAACACAAGCACTGCAATACCAGGACAGTTGACCTGAAAACCCAGAGAACTGCTAAGTGACTAATGGTCAGGATGTGCTGGATGAACAGATAATTCACGTCCTGGGCTGGACAGAGCAGAGGTGGCATTAAATTCCATCAGGCTACGCGTAATCGTGTGAAACTGAGAACTTATGAAGTGTTTATTTCTGGAATTTTTCATTTAATATTTTTCAAACCACAGTTGACCATGAGTAGCTAAAACTGCAGAAAGTGAAACTGTGAATAACGGGGCAGGGGGTGGGGGACTAGTGTACTGACAGCAAGGGAAGAAGCTTGAGCACAGTTTCTGCAGAGGTTATTGGGCCTTTTGAAGGGAGATGAGGGAGTCAAGAGAGGGGATGGTGGGGGCTCAAGGAGAGAAGTGAAAAATTACAGAAAGCAGGACAAGAGGGTTAATTTTTGTGAAAATGTTTTGGAAAAAATTAACCATTAAAAACTACATTAAAACATGTATATAGGCTTCCATAACACTTGAAAGGTGGTGGAGATCTGAGCCAAACCCATCAGCTCCTTCAGGAAACTTTCTCATCTACCTCTCCAGTGACTTCCCCATATTGATTCAGTCATATAATCATTTATTTAGGCAAATAATAATTCTAGAGCAACCACTACATGCCAATTGAAAAAAAATTAAAAACTTGGTCCTTGCACTAGTGGAGATACAGTCTAACTGAGGTAGGGAGCATGAGAATGAAAAAACAAAATAATTACTTCAAGGAAATTGATTTAAGCTACTTACTCATTCTTCATGAAACATGCTACACTTTACATGAACCAGACCCAGTGCCCAACGCTGAGTGTACAAATGAAATGCCATCCATCTTAACTAAGCACTCATTACACACAACGGCTGCAATTTTTGCACTTTGGAGTGCAACAGCAAAACTTGCATAAATTTCTTACTTCTTCACAATTTCAAAAAAGATGACCCAATCCTTATTGCCAGAATGGAAGACCCAAGAAGAATGCAAAAAAAACTGCAGAAGACAGTTATACAGGAAAAGGCAAGCAATTCTGTGGGGATACCATATTAGATTCCAAGGGCTGCTGTAACAAAGTGCCACAAACTAGATGGCTTTAAACAACAGAAATTTATCTCACAGCTCTGGAGGCTAGAAGTCCAAAATCCAGGTGTTGGCAAGGTTGCTTCCTTCTGAATGTTCTGAGGGAGAATTCATTCCACTGTCTGGCTGCAGCAACCCTGGGGATCCTTAGGTTGCTTACTGCCAGCAATCCAGATGGTGCTTGTAAATGCATCGCTCCAGTCACTCAGCTGATTGCCAACTGAGAAAGTACATTGGGGTTCCCTGGTGGTCTAGTGGTTAAGAATACACCTTCAAGCAAGGGACAATGGTTAGATTGCTGATTCAGAAAGATCCCACATGCCATGGAGCAACAAAGCTCATGTGCCATAACTACTGAGCCAGGACACCTAGAGCCTCTGCTCTGCAGCAAGAGAAGCCACTGCAATGAGAAGTCCACATGCCACAATAAAGAACAGCCCCTGCTCGCCACAACTAGAGCAAACCCAACTGCAGCAAGGAAGACCCACCACAGCCAAAAACTAAATAAATAAAACTATTTTTTGTAAGTGCATTAGAACCCCTAGGGAAACTTTAGGGGGAAAATAACTAATGCCCAAGTCCCAGCACAAAGATACTAATTTAACTGGTCAAGGTTTAGCCCAGCATTAGTATATATACTTTCAAAGCTCCATGGCTGATAATATCAAACATCCGAGATTGAAAACCAATAGTGGTTTCTGAGAATATTTCCAGAAGGGAAATGCAAACATATTTGTTATGTGTAACTTTTAAAAGTGATCACTTAGAAATGAAAACGACCTTTTGGCAAAGTAATTTAAAACACAGTAACTAGAAATAAATGCAATTACCTGTTTAAAGGGTTGTACTTAAGTCCCAGTTCATTGCTAAGTATCTGCTGAGAGTATTTCTTTATTCTGAGTTCTTTGTAGACACTGACAGATTGCTACATTTCAGGGAATTGGCAAAGATTTACACAACTGCCAATGAAAGATCTATGGTACCATCATCAAGAAGAGCATGTTTTCCTGCCAATCACTTTTTGCAAGGCCCCTTTCAAGTCCCTGTTCCTCAGGCTGTAGATGAAAGGATTCAGCATGGGGGTCACCACCGTGTACATCACAGTAGCTACAGTGTCCTTCTCAGAAGAATGTGAGGATGAAGGGTTGAAATACACAGCAATGATGGTGCCATAGAAGAGGAACACCACAGCCAGGTGGGAGCCACAGGTGGAGAAGGCTTTCCATCTCCCCTTTGTGGATGGGATCCTCAGGACAGCACAGGTGATAAGGACATATGAAGCCAGGATGCAAACGAACGGGGTGATCATGATCAGGGCTGCCTCAGTCAGTATCATCACCTCATTGAGGTGTGTGTCAGAGCAGGAGAGTTTGAGGAGGGGGGTCATATCACAGAAGAAGTGGGGGATGGCATTGTCTGCACAGAAGGAGAGTCGAGCCATCAGCAGGGTGTGCAAGAGCATATCCAGAATGGCAGTGACCCATGACCCAGTGACCAGCAGGGCACAGAGCTGAGGGGTCATCTTCGCTGAATAGTGTAAGGGGTGGCATACAGCCACAAAGCGGTCATAGGCCATTACAGCCAGGAGGAAATTGTCCATGTCCACGAACATGAAAACAAAGTACATCTGCGTCAGACACCCAGAGAAAGAGATGGTCTGTCTCCCGAGTATGTGGTTGGCCAGCACCTTGGGGACAGTGGTGGAGGAGAAGCAGATGTCCACGAAAGACAGGTTGAAGAGGAAGAAGTACATGGGGATGTGCAGGCGGGAGTCCACGCTGATGGCTAGGAGGATAAGCAGGTTTCCCAGGACGGTGGCCAGGTACATGGTGAGGAAGAGCAGGAAGAGGAGCTGCTGGTGCTGGGGCTGCCTGGAGAGCCCCAGGAGGAGGAACTCAGAGACACTCGACTGGTTTGCCCCTCTCCTAAGCTGAATCTGGGTGAAGAGACAACAGCGAAATCAGAAACCCAGACAAGGAAGGTCAATAACTGCGAAATCGGGCTCCAGGCAGGATCACATTTGCAAATCAGTTTACAGATTTGCTGCTCCCAGTTGTGCACCCCACCTACGCTCCTGATCTCCAACACTCAGTTCTGATGTTTTCCCCACTGGACTCACTGATTCTTATGTTATTAGAATCCCATGGACAGAGGACCTGTAGGGCTACAGTCTATGGGGTTGCAAAAAGTCAGACACGACTGAGCACCTAAAACTTTAGCCCTCGTGTGGCTGCTTTGGGGAATGACAGTCTTTGCTGACTGGTCTGGAAGAGCCCTGAATAGAACAACCAACTGCTTGTTTAGTAGCAAGGCCATGTTCAACTCTTTGTGATTCCATGGACTATCGCTCACCAGGCTCCTCCATCCATGGAATTCTCTAGGCAAGAATATTTAAGTGGGTTGCCATTTCCTCCTCCAGGGGATCTTTCCTGAACCAGGGATCCAACCTGCATTGGCAGGCATTGCCAGGCAGATTCTTTACCACTGAGGCACCAGGGAAGCTGATGAACAATCAGCTGATGGTGTATTATTATCTTGAAAATACCATTGCTTTCTCCCCTGTGCTTTATTGAGGATTTATTGAGGCATAACTGACAAAATTTTTATTAAAAAAATCTGAAAACAGGCAAGCTTCTACACAGCATGACTCTTTGACTATATGCTGCTGCTGCTGCTAAGTCACTTCAGTCATGTCTGACTCTGTGCAACCCCATAGATGGCAGCCCACCAGGCTCCCCAGTCCCTGGGGTTCTCCAGGCAAGAATACTGGAGTGGGTTGCCATTTCCTTCTCCAATGCATGAAAGTGAAAAGTGAAAGTGAAGTTGCTCAGTCATGTCTGACTCTTCGCAACCCCATGGATTTCAGTCTACCAGGCTCCTCTGTGCATGGGATTTTCCAGGCAAGAGTACTGGAGTGGGGTGCCATTGCATTCTCCCTTTGAGTATATAGTCTCTGCTTAAATACTCCAGTTCTTCCCCTACCCACCTAACTCATACATGGCTCTTAAAGAAACAAGAAGAATGGTTGATCATTACTGGGTTCATCTTGAGTGACACCTGATGGACTCATGACCTCCTGCTATTAACTTCCTGTATCTGGAAGACATGGCAGAGGAGGTTCCTTTAAAGATTTCCTGTCTTAATAGATATCAGTGTCTTCACTGCTGTATTCTTACCTGGGGGAGGTTGGTGCTTACTGCCATCAAGCGTTCTTCATGTCTGGATAAGTGGTCATCAGTGCTTCTATCCATTTCGAGGACCAGAATGTCTTAGAAACACAGACAGGTCCTGTGAGTGGGGAGCAGGGTTCATGGTCCTAGTCCCCTGTACAGGAATAATATTTGGGGCAATCACAGAGCAGGTGTTTGCAAGAACTTCACAACCATTGGGACCAAATTCCCTAAGAGCCTCATTAGAGAGAAGAACAAGGATTTAATAACTGAGTCTCTCCATCTACGGGCACAGGCCCAGATCAGCCAGGTCCCAGGTTTGAGGTCCCAGGGAATTTTGTCTGGGATTTATCGCCATAGTGCTGTCTTCATTTCTTTTTTTTTTCCCAGAAAAAATATGGAATGCTTCATGAATTTGCATGTCATCCTTGTGCAGGGGCCATGCTAATCTGTCTTCATTTCTAGTATCTTCAAGTTTTGACCCAAGAGTGACATCTAAACCTTAGACAATATTTTTTACCACCATCATGTGGTACAAAGAGGCCAAAAAGTAGGCAAGACAATTATTTATGCAGTGGCATTGTGTTTTAAAAAATGAACATACCTTACTTTATTTTAAAAATAATGTTACATATGTATTAACTGTTGGCCCTGCTTGGTCTTCGTTGCTGTGTGGGCTTTCTTCTAGCCGCAGCCAGTGGGGGCCACTCTCTAGTTGTGGTGTGCAGCCCCTCACTGCGGCGGCTTCTCTCGTTGCAGAGCACGGGCTCTAGAGCGGAGGCTCAGTAGTCGCGGTGCACAGGCTTAGTTGCTCCACAGAATGTGGCATCTTCCCAGACCAGGGATCACACTGTGTCTCCTTCATTGGCAGGCAGATTCTTTACCACTGAACCACCAGGGAAGCCCCATACCTTACTTTAAAAATACTTTTTTTTTGCCAAAAAAGTGCTAACCGTTATCTGAGTCTTGAGAGAGCCAGAATCTCTTGCAGTAGTAACATCGAAGATTACTGATTATATGTCACTATAAAACTATCATAATAATGAAAAAGTTTCACATATTGCAAGAATTACCAAAATAGGACAGAGACACAAAGTGAGCAAATGTTTCTGGGGAGAAGGCACCAAGAGACTTGTTTGACACAGAGCTGCCACCAACTTTCAATTTGCTAAAAAAAAAAAAAAAAATGCAGTAACTATGTAGCAAAATAGAATGAGGCACGCCTGTGTTACTCCCAGCAGGGGCAGGAGCCAGAGTGCCTGCATTTACACCAGTTCCTAAGCCCCGATTCTCAGAGAATGATGTGATAAGGACAAGTACCACCTGCATACACAATGCATGTGTCACAGGAGAGGATTCCTCAGCTTAAGAAATCAGATCTTGTCACTGGGGATAAGCCTGGCTGAACTTTGCCCGAAAAGAATACATTACACTGCTGCTGCTAAGTCACTTCAGTCGTGTCCAACTCTGTGCGACCCCATAGGTGGCAGCCCACCAGGCTCCCCTGTCCCTGGAACTCTCCAGGCAAGAACACTGGAGTGGGTTGCCATTTCCTTCTCCAGTGCGTGAAAGTGAATGAAAGTGAAGTCGCTCAGTCGTGTCTGACCCTCAGCGACCCCATGGACTGCAGCCCACCAGGCTCCTCCATCCATGGGATTCTCCAGGCAGGAGTACTGGGGTGGGGTGCCATTGCCTACACTGGATGGTGAAAAATCTGCCCTTTGCTCTGGAAAGACACACTGTTTCTATCTTCCAGTGCTGTTCATTATAGAAACATCCTTGAACAAATGGTCTAGAACAAAAGAAGTGAATGTCTCTGGTCACAAAATGTGCAGAAAAGCAATAAACACATGGAGAACTGTGTCTTACAAAGCACGTATTAATTTTATACTCGTGATTTTTTTTAAATAAATGTATTTATTTATTTTTGACTGAACTGGGTCTTCGTTGCTGCACAGGGATTTTCTCTGGCTGTGGAGAGCAGGAGATACTCCCTAGTTGCGAGGGCTTCTCATTGCCATGGCTTCTCTTGTTTCAGAGTCTGGGCTCCAGAGTACAGGCATCAGTGGTTGTGGCAACAGGCTTAGTTGCCCCGAGGAAGGTGTGGAATCTTCCTGGACCAGGGATGGAACCCATGTCCCCTGCATTGGCAGGTGGATTTTTAGCCGCTGGACTACCAGGGAAGTCTGTTTCCTTTATTTGTAGCCGGGAATGGGAGATGGAAACATTCATCAGTGACTATTCTTTCTAAGTATAGAATTATATTCTAATTTTCTCTAGTGTACTAGAAGCTTAAAAAAAAAAAAAAAAAGACACTGACACAGGGAAAGAACCCTTCATCAAGTCAACTATTTTAGAAAGTCTGAGAGAATGAATGAACACAAGCTGAAAGGAAGTAGAGATGTGATTTTAATATTAACTAAAGCCTGCTTTAAGATGAAAAAGGATTAAAGAGGATAAAGATCTTTCAGTTCCTAACAGATACAATCTATGATGAATGTGTAACATTCATGAAGCTCCATGCCCTCCATAACCCAGCATCAAATCAAAAGGTAAAATCTATTTAATATACAGAGAAAATAGTTGAAATGTTTATTACTTTACAGATCAATCAACATCCAAATATTATAGAGAAAATAGTTAAAATGTTCACTACTTTACAAATCAATCAATATCCAAATATTATCATCTTCATATACACTTAGGTGAATCCTGATTCACAGATACAGCTATGATGTAGAAGAAATCTGATTGAAGTCCATTCCACATAAAAAAAGACCCCAAGGATCCAGCAGGAATCTCAAAGGTAGAAGGGTAAATCTGAGCTGGGTGTTCACGGGCAGAGCTGGTTTGACAGAGTGGAGTTGGGAGCCCCCATGCATGGAGCCACCATGGAGCAGAGTCAGAATTTTATGGAGGATAAAATAAACTTGACCTCCAATAGCTGTGACCCGAGGCCAGAGGTGGACCCCCAAAGGGATGTGAGCCACGAGCATCAATGCTGCAGCAAAACAGGCCTCCAGGAGATCAAACAAGATCAAGGTTCAGTAGCTACACTGGGTTCTAGCAACTCACACAATCATGGCCTTGGGCGGGTCCAACTTCTCCATTCTCTCTCCACCTGGCAGCAGAAAGCAAGACTGACTGACTCCTTTGAGTGAATTTCTGAGATGCTCTGACACCAAGAGAAAGGTACTGACTTCCTGACAGTTTTATCAGGTGGGGTGGGACAGAAATAATGAAGAAATAAAGGAATGATGACCTTAATTTTTACTCCAAGTTTGGGCAATAGGTATGTAGGCTAACTGTGACACTAAGGAACACAAAGATGTCTACACCAGGAAGTGTACAGCTGTGTTATTTATAGCACAGAGACACTTTAAGTTGTCCAGAGTCAATGAATAAATAAATTGCAAATCCATGAGTGGATAAAATATTATATGGCCATTAAAATCAAATTTCTAAGACTTTTACTGAGATGGGAAGAAGGAGGTGGAAAATGAGAACACAAATGAGAAAAGTGCAGCCAACTTTTCTAAAGCTATGCTAACTCACTTCAGTCCTGTCTGACTCTGTGTGACCCCATGGAAGGCAGCCCACCAGGCTTCTCCGTCTGTGGGATTCTCCAGGCAAGAACACTGGAGTGGGTTGCCATTTCCTTCTCCAATACATGAAAGTGGAAAGTGAAAGTGAAGTCGCTCAGTCCTGTCTGACTCTTAGCGACCCCATGGACTACAGCCTACCAGGCTCCTCCATCCATGGGATTTTCCAAGCAACAGTACTGGAGTGGGGTGCCATTGCCTTCTTCCATGTGTAATACTGAAGTTATCTTGGAGCAGCAAATTTACAAGATATTTTGATCATCTTCTTAGTGATTTTTTTAATGTTCCATAGTATGTAGGTATTACCTGTCAAGTAACAAGTGATTTTTAAATGAGGCAAATTTTAAACTCCTTCTCAAGCAAGAATGTTCAAATTAAAAGTTAAGGCAAGGATTTCCCTGGTGATATACTGGTAAAGAACTTGCCTTCCAATGTGGGAGATGCGGGTTCCATCCCTGGTTGGGGAACTAAGATGGTATATACCTCTGGGTAACACAGCCCCTTCACTGCAATGAAGACCCAGCACAGCCAAAATAGATAAAAGTTTAGGCGACATTCATTCATCCTTTTTTTATTTTTCTTTCAGCTAGATCTGAGTATTGCCTTTGGTCTAAGAGCAGTGCCAGACACTAGGGAATAAAGTGAATAGCATGTGAATTTGGGTATGGACTGTCTCATAATATGTGGGAAATCCTTGTGGCGGGGAAGAATAAACCAAAGGAAAAAACAGAGCTCGAGAATCAGAAGGGCTCGTGGAGGACGAGGTGGCATTTGACTTGGTTTGAAGGTTGTGGCAGAGGGTTGCTAGCCAGGGAGGAAAGCAAGGGACGTGGGTCCCGGCAGAAGGAAGAGCAAATGTTGATTTGGATTCCTAGTATCAAAAATTGCCCGGATGACCCCGCCCCCTAAGATCAGACAGCCAATCAGGATGCTCACAGGGGTTTCCGCATTCTGTGCCGCTTCGCCTCTCCAAGCTCTGAAGCAAAAGTCCACCTGAGCCCTGAGTCTCACCTGAAATATTACTATCGACTTTAGTCCTCATATTTCACTCGGTTGTTTCTTTATCTGCGTCTCATAACCACTCTTGTGAGCGTTTTTGTGACCCAGTCTTTATGACTCACCATGACAGAGAGCACGTAAGATGATGGAGACCAGTGATTCTTCATCCCGACTGCACAATAGAATCGCGAGATTTCTAAAATCTCAGTGTTAGGGCCCCACATCCAGAGATTCTGATCTAGTTGGTCTGTGCTGGGACCTGGACATCAGTGGGTGGGCAGTAACTTCCAGGTGACTTTAATATTCAAAAATATGTGGAACCTGTATCTTTCTAAACATACCACTTAAAAATTGGATGTGGTTGTAAAATAATTCAAAAGTTAGTCATTAAAAAAAAAAACGTCTCTTTACTTGGTAGATGCAGCAGGGTTATAGGTGAATTAGGTCCACAAATAAATAATGATTGTCTTCTACATGCCCCTCAGTTCAGTTCAGTCGCTCAGTCGTGTCCGACTCTTTGCGACCCCATGAATTGCAGCACGCCAGGCCTCCCTGTCCATCAACGTTTCCTTCCAGACTGCCCTTGGCAAAATGGCTCAACAGCTACTTAGTTACTAAGAAAATAAATCTGCATGGGGAGGAGGCTCAGTTTTGATTGTCTCCTGAGACAGAAAACATTTTCCTGCCAACCACTTTTCCAAGAGCCCTTTTCAAGTCTCTGTTCCTCAGGCTGTAGATGAAAGGATTCAGCATGGGGGTCACCACCGTGTACATCACAGTAGCTACAGTGTCCTTCTCCGACGAGTGGGAGGACAAAGGGTTGAAATACACAGCAATGATGGTGCCATAGAAGAGGGAAACCATAGCCACGTGGGAGCCACAGGTAGAGAAGGCTTTCCATCTCCCCTTTGTGGATGGGATCCTCAGGACAGCACAGGTGATAAGGACATATGAAGCCAGGATGCAAACCAACGGGGTGATCATGATCAGGGCACCCTCAGTCAGAATCATCACCTCATTGAGGTGTGTGTCAGAGCAGGAGAGTTTGAGGAGGGGGGTCACATCACAGAAGAAATGGGGGATGGCATTGTCTGCACAGAAGGAGAGTCGAGCCATCAGCAGGGTGTGCAACAGGACATTCAAGTTGGCGATGATCCACGACCCAGTGACCAGCAGGGCACAGAGCTGAGGGGTCATCTTTGCTGAATAGTGTAAGGGGTGGCATACAGCCACAAAGCGGTCATAGGCCATCACAGCCAGGAGGAAATTGTCCATGTCCACGAACATGAAAACAAAGTACATCTGCGTCAGACACCCAGAGAAAGAGATGGTCTGTCTCCCGAGTATGTGGTTGGCCAGCACTTTGGGGACAGTGGTAGAGGAGAAGCAGATGTCCACGAAAGACAGGTTGAAGAGGAAGAAGTACATGGGGATGTGCAGGCGGGAGTCCATGCTAATGGCTAGGAGGATGAGCAGGTTTCCCAGGACGGTGGCCAGGTACATGGTCAGGAAGAGCAGGAAGAGGAGCTGCTGCTGCTGGGGCTGCCTGGAGAGCCCCAGGAGGAGGAACTCAGAGACTCTCGACTGGTTTGCCTCTCCCATGTGGCTGGGAGCCTAGACCCAAAAGCAGACAGCAGCAGGAAAAATTCAAAAGTCTGGAAATGATGGTCAAAATGGGGCAATTAAGAAGAATGCAAGGAAAAAGGCAGTGGTATTAAAACCTTGCTGAGGCATTAGCACTTTTCTCCAGATATGTTTTGTGCCTCTTTTATTAGCAAAATGAGGGCTGTTTCCCTATGCTCGTGCTGTACCTCTAGAAGGACACTGAGAAAATGTGACAGTGGTTTTGTCCATAATTTTTGTGTATGTTTAAACTTTCTACCATAATCATGTATTTTTTAATGTAAGTATCAGAAACACTACAGATACAGGAATATTAATAGAGACTTTATTATTTATGATGAGTACTGGATAACACAAGTGTAAAAGGTTGACATAGAGACTGACATGTAGTAAGCATATACCCTGAAACAGAGTACTGATGTCATTGATATTAATATCATTAGTGATGTTGCCTTAGAGAATATTTTTTAGTTCCCTTACCTCTAATCTGTAGCTGTTACACATTCCTAGCACACCTGCTCTGAGGATGATATAATGATCAATCAAAAACTGCTACTAATGATAGTATCGCTGCTACTTCTTCCTGGGCTCAAATTTCTGGAGCAATTTACAGAGCTCTGAGTCAGCCTTTTTGGCTATGTGTGCTGAGCTCCCTAACTCAAATTCCTAAAATTAAAATGGAAACAACCCAGAGGATTGGCAGAAACTCAGTCCATTTGTTTTCCTCACAGTTCAGAGTCTCATAAACAGATAAAACATTCTGGCTATACCCGAGCAAGAACTGCAGATGAGCTCAGAACTGTTTCTACAAAGTCACTAAAGGAAGATGTAATGAGGAGCGCCCCCTTAAGGCTTTACACCTTGCTGCTGCTGCTGCTGCTAAGTCCCTTCAGTCGTGTCTGACTCTGTGCAACCCCATAGGCAGCAGCCCACCAATAAATAAATTTACATAAATAAATAAATAAATGATTGATGAAGTCCCACCCATCTGACTCTTACCCAGGAAGAATGTAGTCTTCATGGTCCCCAGAATTCCCATGTTTGCTTCTCTTTTCTAGACCTGGCAAGAGATTTTTTTTCTGAAGGAGAGGGACTCATCTTTGGGTTTTTAGGCTGAGTCTGCATGAACAAGGGGATGGGGTGCACAGACACAGCCCTTTGTGCAAGAAGGATGTTTGGGTATCACATGGTCAGCTCTTTACAAGAGACTAGATGGCCACTAGGGCCATATGCCCTGAGGGCCTCATTAGAGACAAGCAGATAGTCACTGTCTCCTCTCCTCTGTGGGCTTTTTTTGGATCCAACACTGGTAATAAAGACCTGTCATCAGAGTTATATAATTGCTGCTTCAGGACTTGGCAACACTGGAAATGATGTAATCTTGGGGATCGTCAGCATCCGCAACCCTTCTGCTAGAGAAAACTCCCAATTCTATATTTTATCCCCCACCTAGCCTTGCTGGGAAATACACATGAAGCTGGATAAGGGTTAAACTTTGGATAACCTAGATCAGTACTGAATTCCAGACCCACATCATCGGTTGTATGACTTTGAGAAAGCTACCGATCTTCAGAGAATTACAAATTTTCACTCTCTGTAGAAAGGAGAAATAATAATCACCTTGTAGAATTGTGAGATTAAATGAGGTAATTTATGTTAAACACCCATGACCTCTAACTTCATCAATGCACTAGGCTAGGACCATGACCACTAGGTGAAGGTTAAAGTTATTTGTGATGTTTATACCCTTTGTTTTCTGCTTAATCACCTGTGTTTGGGATAAATAACATTTGGAAATAGTGTCACATATTTATCTTCATATGTCAATAGTTATTTTTACAATGGGTCAGTGGAAAAATCTTTCATTCTATATTTTAATTTGGGGGTAAATGAGGTAGAAATAGGAAACATTGCTGAATTCATTTATAAATTGGTAGAACACGGATGTTAATGAGGAACAGAGAATTCCTGAGTCCAATACATAGTGTTGTATTTGTGCTGAGGGCAAGATCTGGCTTTAAGATGCCCAATAAAGCCTTTAATCTTATGCATTGCAATTTACTTCCTGAGTTCATAGTATTAAAGGGTTACTCATAAAAACCATACACCTGGGTCATAAGTGACTGTTGAACTCCTTTAAAAAAAAAAAAAAAAAAGAGGTCCTTTAGACATCAGAGTGTTTCTGCTTCCCTGGTGGCTCAGAGGTAAAGCATCTGCCCGCAATGTTGGAGACCTGGGTTCAATCCCTGGGTCAGGAAAACCCCCTGGAGAAGGAAATGGCAAGCAACTCTGGTACTCTTGCCTGGAAAATCCCATGGACAGAGAAGCCTGGTAGGCTACAGTCCATGGGGTCGCAAAGAGTCGGACACGACTGAGCGACTTCACTTTCACTTTCTAGCTAGTCATCCACTACTTGGGTTATTGATCATCAATATATTTCCTATGCTAACTAGGGCATTTTAATAAACATCTTTAACCAGCTCCCAGTAACTCAAAGGGTTTCCCAGGTGGCGCTAGTGGTAAAGAACGCACCTGCCAATATAGCAGACAAATGTGGGTTCAATCCATGGGTTGGGAGGATGCCCTGGAGGAGGCATGGCAACCCACTCCAGTATTCTTGCCTGGGGACTCCCATGGACAGAGGAGCCTGGCGGGCTGCTAACCATGTGGTTGCAAAGAGTCGGACATGGCTGAAGTGACCCAGCACGCATGCAGTAACTCAAAATAAGAATCTCAGGACTGTAATGAGCCTTCACATCTCCATCAGATACATGCTATGACATCAAGTTCTCTACATTCCATCTCCAAAAATAGGCCAATGTCCCCACATACGAAATTAATTATCAAAGATCTGGGGAGGGGGAGGAGAATGGTGACTGGATTATCAGCTTAAGGAGAAATAGACTCTATTTGTTGATGTAACTGCAAAGCCTAAAGTTCTTCTTGCAAAGCCTGTGTGTTTCAGACAGGGCTAGATTCAGGGGCCCAAATAATGACATCAGGACCTGTATTTCTCTATCCTCTACTCTGTTTGCTTCTGTTTGTCTTCACTCTGCAGACTGTCTCCATGTGGCAAGAAGGTAGCCATCAGTACGTCCAAACTCACATCTTCCCAGACTAACCATAGAAGGGCGCTTCTATCAGTTTATTGGCACTGTTGTTAGGCAAGATTATGATCAATCCTTCTTGAATCATATGCCCAGATCAGAATTAACCATGCCTGGTGGGAAAGTGGGGTATTCTGGTCAACATGTGTCATAAACCCAGGCCATTCCATACGGGAATTCAGTGATGGAAATTTATCACCAGGACTAAATGGAGGAAAGGAGTAGTCTCACAAATATATCCAGAAGAAAAGAGAAAGGAAAGAAATGGGAAGGAATGCTATGGAACACATATACATATATGTTCCATATATATGTACACAGAACACAAACATATATGTTTTATATATATATATAAACAAAATATATAAATATCAGTTACTATTGTCACGCGAGTGTACGTTCCTCAGTTCTTTGTCTCATCACAACAAAGATTTGGAGTGACGGACATTAAAGCCCTCGGCGAGTCACAGCTCTTGGGTCTTGGACAAACCGTGTTATAGCTCTTAAGCAAATCAGTGTTACAGCTCTATTTTATTTAGAAGATAACAGGAGAATCCATCCTCGAAGCGTGAGGGCATGCCAACCCAAAGACTCGAAGAGAAGAGAGTGGAGGAGCGTGCAGGGGAGGGGGAGAGAGAGAAAGAGAGAGAGAGAGAGAAAGAGCGCAGCCCGCAGGAGAGAAAGAGAGCAAACGCTTTGGCTCCTCCTTTTATCTGCTTTTTCCTCCACCTGGGCCTGCTCTATGTAAATTGGGCTTAGCCAGGAGTGCTGTTTGTTCTACCTGAAGTCTTCACTCTGGTCCTCGGACCTTCCTTTGACCTTCCTTTGTTCTATTTTCTCTGGCTTTTCCCTTCCTTGCCTTTTAGCCACCGCCAATTTGGACTCCTTTTCCCTATTCTACCTACGTAACACTATGATCCACTAGAGTCACTCCATCAACTGACCTGAGTTAAGCAAAGGATTGGAGAAGGAATATTCAAGACACAAGAATAAATTAGTAAGCGATTTTAAAAGTTAGAGTGAACTAAAAAAAAAAAACCATAATTAATGACAATCCAGTAGCATTCAGCATACCTAGCACCCAGATCTTGGTTTCTAAATACCATTCTCTACTAAAAGGAAACAGGATTCCTTACAGAAAGGGCTGTTTCCAGGTGTGGGCAGAAAAAAAGTAAGGTGAGTGAGTCTAGAACATTATGTGTGTGCCAAAAAATAAGGAAAGGCTCAAAGTCCAATGTGGATGTATATGAACTGCAAATGACTTTCAAATGGATCACCGTATCCATATATGATGCTTAATGTACTATTTTATTTTGTCCTGCCGTGAGGCTTGTGGGGTCTTAATTCCCAGGCCAGAGATTCAACCCACACTCTGGGCAGTGAGAGCATGCAATCCTAAACCACTGGATTGCTGGGGAATTCCCTGTTCTATTCTTTCAACTTTCAATTTTCTTCAGGATTGAAAATTTTCAAATTGAAGATTTGTGATAAACAGAGATTTTTGAAAATAAACAAAGATGCTAGCTTGAAAGGGCTCTCCCACTGGTTGAATCTGGAATAATTTAAGCATCAAAGAGAATAATAGGGAATTCCCTGGATGGCCAGTGTTTAGGACTCTGGGCTTTCACTGTGGAGGGGGCAGTTTTCCACCCCTGGTGTGAGAACTAAGATCCCACAAGCTGCATAGTGCAGCCAAACAAAACAAAACAAAAACCTATAAGTGATTAAAAACTACTTCTTTTATTTATTTATATATCTCTGGCTATGCTGGGTCTTTATTGCAGTGCAGGCTTTTCTCCAGTGTTGCCTGTGCAAGGGCCTCTCATTGTGATGGATTTAGAGCTCAGTAGCTGTGGTTCCCAGGCTTAGTTGCTCTTCTGCGTTTTGGATCCTCCCAGCCCAGTGATCAAACCCTTGTCTCCTGCATTGGCAGGCGTATTCTTTACCACAGAGTCCTACCAAGTGTTGGGACCAGCGCAACAACGAACCGACCTGAGGGAGCATTTCTGCAGAAGAATAAGGAAAAATAAGACTCAGAAATAAGGTGGGGATCAGAGGGCTGATGCCGCTCGCAGGCAAAAGCCCAGATCCTAATCCTTGCATGCCTTTTATTGCTAACATCTACTTCCTTGTAGGAAGTCAAGAAACACCTGAAGTAACAGGCAAATTTGGCCTTGGAATACGGAATGAAGCAGGGCAAAGACTAATAGAGTTTTGCCAAGAAAACGCACTGGTCATAACAAACACCCTCTTCCAACAACACAAGAGAAGACTCTATACATGGACATCACCAGATGGTCAACACCGAAATCAGATTGATTATATTCTTTGCAGCCAAAGATGGAGAAGCTCTATACAGTCAGCAAAAACAGACCAGGAGCTGACTGTGGCTCAGACCATGAACTCCTTATTGCCAAATTCAGACTTAAATTGAAGAAAGTAGGGAAAACCACTAGACTATTCAGGTATGACCTAAATCAAATCCCTTATGATTATACAGTGGAAGTGAGAAATAGACTTAAGGGCCTAGATCTGATAGATAGAGTGCCTGATGAACTGTGGAATGAGGTTTGTGACATTGTACAGGAGACAGGGATCAAGACCATCCCCATGGAAAATAAATGCAAAAAAGCAAAATGGCTGGGGAGGCCTTACAAATAGCTGTGAAAAGAAAAGAAGAGAAAAGCAAAGGAGAAAAGGAAAGATATGAACATCTGGATGCAGAGTTCCAAAGAATAGCAAGAAGAGATAAGAAAGCCTTCTTCAAAAACAAAAAAAAAAGAAAGAAAGAAAGCCTTCCTCAGCAATCAATGCAAAGAAATAGAGGAAAACAACAGAATGGGAAAGACTAGAGATCTCTTCAAGAAAATTAGAGATATCAAGGGAACATTTCATGCAAAGATGGGCTCGATAAAGGACAGAAATGGTATGGACCTAACAGAAGCAGAAGATATTAAGAAGAGATGGCAAGAATACACAGAAGAACTGTACAAAAAAGGTCTTCATGACCCAGATAATCACGATGGTGTGATCACTCACCTAGAGCCAGACATCCTGGAATGTGAAGTCAAGTGGGCCTTGGAAAGCATCACTACAAACAAAGCTAGTGGAGGTGATGGAATTCCAGTTGAGCTATTTCAAATCCTGAAAGATGATGCTGTGAAAGTGCTGCACTCAATATGCCAGCAAATGTGGAAAACTCAGCAGTGGCCACAGGACTGGAAAAGGTCTGTTTTCATTCCAATCCCAAAGAAAGGCAATGCCAAAGAATGCTCAAACTACCGCACAATTGCGCTCATCTCACACACTAGTAAAGTAATGCTCAAAATTCTCCAAGCCAGGCTTCAGCAATACTTGAACTGTGAACTTCCTGATGTTCAAGCTGGTTTTAGAAAAGGCAGAGGAACCAGAGATCAAATTGCCAACATCTGCTGGATCATGTAAAAAGCAAGAGAGTTCCAGAAAAACATTTATTTCTGCTTTATTGACTATGCCAAAGCCTTTGACTGTGTGGATCACAATAAACTGTAGAAAATTCTGAAAGAGATGGGAATACCAGACCACCTGATCTGCCTCTTGAGAAATCTGTATGCAGGTCAGGAAGCAACAGTTAGAACTGGACATGGAACAACAGACTGGTTCCAAATAGGAAAAGGAGTACGTCAAGGCTGTATATTGTCACCCTGTTTATTTAACTTATATGCAGAGTACATCATGAGAAATGCTGGACTGGAAGAAACACAAGCTGGAATCAAGATTTCTGGGAGAAATATCAATAACCTCAGATATGCAGATGACACCACCCTTATGGCAGAAAATGAAGAGGAACTCAAAAGCCTCTTGATGAAAGTGAAAGTGGAGAGTGAAAAAGTTGGCTTAAAGCTCAACATTCAGAAAACGAAGATCATGGCATCTGGTCCCATCACTTCATGGGAAATAGATGGGGAAACAGTGGAAACCGTGTCAGACTTTATTTTTGGGGGCTCCAAAATCACTGCAGATGGTGACTGCAGCCATGAAATTAAAAGACGCTTACTCCTTGGAAGGAAAGTTATGACCAACCTGGATAGCATATTCAAAAGCAGAGACATTACTTTGCCAACAAAGGTTCGTCTGGTCAAGGCTATGGTTTTTCCTGTGGTCATGTATGGATGTGAGAGTTGGACTGTGAAGAAGGCTGAGCACCGAAGAATTGATGCTTTTGAACTGTGGTGTTGGAGAAGACTCTTGAGAGTCCCTTGGACTGCAAGGAGATCCAACCAGTCCATTCTAAAGGAGATCAGCCCTGGGATTTCTTTGGAAGGAATGATGCAGCTGAAACTCCAGTACTTTGGCCACCTCATACGAAGAGCTGACTCATTGGAAAAGACCCTGATGCTGGGAGGGATTGGGGGCAGGAGGAGAAGGGGACGACAGAGGATGAGATGGCTGGATGGCATCACTGACTCGATGGACATGAGTCTGAGTGAACTCCGGGAGTTGGTGATGGACAGGGAGGCCTGGCGTGCTGTGATTCATGGGGTCGCAAAGAGTCGGACGTGACTGAGTGACTGATCTGATCTGACTGCCTTGTACGTGCTCTAGATATCTGTTTTTTTACAATCTCAGATCAGGGATAAAGAAATATAATGCACAGTCCTCAATGTCAAACCTTCAGGCCTTTCATGACTCTGTTTAGCCCCACAGCTAGTGACAACCTTTCTCAGCAACTCCCTCAAGACTCTGGTTATGAGAACCTTCACTAATGGCATTCCATCAGTCATATCTGTACTTCAACATCTTGTTTTCAAGATGTTTTTCCATGATATACTTTTTACTGCTCCCAGCCCTTTGCCTGGGGGTGGTGAGAAAGTCATTCTTATTTTTCAAAGAAGCCCTGTTAATTATAGTACAGGCCTGTGCATAGCATATTCCCTACACCAAGGAAGTCCTATAAGTGATTATAAAATATTAAATATGTCAAAATTTGTGAATCAGTATTAACGCTATTTTTAAAAGAGAAAATTTAAGGTAATTTGCCATAAACAAGTTTAAGTGTTAGTCGTTAAGGTCTGTCCGACTCTGTGCGACCCCAGGGACTGTAGCCCCCCAGACTCCTCTGTCCATGGGATTTTCCAGGCAAGAACACCGGAGTGGGTTGCCATGCCCTCCTTCAGGAGATCTTCCCCACCCAGGGATCAAACCGGATCTCCTGAATAACTGAAGGTGAAAATGAACAATTAAAGGAATGAACTTAGCATTTACTCTTTTTCTTCTTCCTTCTCCCTCTCCCTCTCCCCTCCCTCTTTCTCCGCTTCTTTAGGAGAGTCGGCGACAACGTCGTTGCTTCGGGGAAGGAAGTCGTCCAAGGGCTGTGGGTGAGGCAGGTCCGCTTCTTCTCCAACATCACAGGCTGCGGGCTGCGCAGGACGGCGCGCGCTCTGCGGATGGCGGCCGCGCGCAACTCCGGCGGCTGCGGTGGATGGCCCGGGCGGTCGTGGGGCTGGTGGTCCGCACGTATAAAGGGGCCTGCTTTCGCGGGCCGGAACTCCGCTCCATCACCACCTGACCCCTCTGCAGTCAGCAGCGGCTCCGCACTCGCAGTCTTGGGATGAATGAGCCCGTCTTAACTGAAGGCATTGCGGGCCTTCGGCCTATTGGGTTCGGTGCTGAGTCTGCTTATTCCTCCTGACCTAGAGGCTGGAGGTTCCACACGCCCATCCCTTGCTTATGAGCCTACAGGGCGGCAGCTCCTCTCCTTGCGACGGACGGACACGGGAAAAAGCGAAAAGTTCGTTATATAGACTATGCCAGTTAAGAAATACAGAAAACTGATGCTGATGGCAGGCAGGAAAATATACCACTTAAGACCTGCTTTTATGAAGTCTTCTGCTAGTAGTGAGGCTCTGATGTCACCATGAAGGGATTTAGTGCTTTTCTAGATATAAGGAGATGCAAGGATTGAGATCATAACGTGAAAGTGAAAGTCGCTCAGTCATATCCGACTCTTTGCGACCCCATCAACTATACAGTCCATGGAATTCTCTAGGCCAGGATACTGGAGTGGGTAGCCATTCCCTTCGTTTGGGCATCTTCCCAACCCAGGGATCAACCCAGATCTCCCACATTGCAGGCAGACGCTTTACCCTCCGAGCCACCAATGGCAATCCACTCCAGTACTCTTGCCTAGAAAATCCCACGGAGGGAGGAGCCTGGTATCCATGGGGTCGCAAAGAGTCGGACACGACTGAGCAACTTCACTTTCACTTTTACTTCACCTTTATGAAGTCACTACCACCAATCCTCTTTACCAGCAAAACAACAGTTACCAAGTTACCAGAAAACGTTAGTAATAACTCCAACTCCAGTGCAACACCATAGGATTTGTTGAAGCCTTTGCTTTCCAACTCCACCAGCAAGAAATCTGGCTCCTGCTAATCTCAATATAGTAACGTATTTGTGAAGTCCTCTTGTTGTTGCTGTTGTTGTTCAGTCACTAGCTCTTTTTGGACTCTTTGCGACCCCATGGACTGCAGCACACCAGGCTTCCCTGTCCTTCACTATCTCCCAGAGTTTGCTCAAACTTATGTCCATTGAGTCGGTAATGCCATCTAACCATCTCATCCTCTGTTGTCCCCTTCTCCTGCCATCAATCTTTCTCAGCATCAAGGTCTTTTCCAATGAGTCAGCCACTTCAGGTGGCCAAAGTACTGGAGCTTCAGCTTCAGTATCTGTCCTTCCAATGAATATTCAGAGTTGATTTTCTTTAGGATTGACTGGTTTGATCTCCTTGTAGTAAAAGGGACTCTCCAGCACCACAGTTCAAAAACATCAATTCTTTGGCACTCAGCCTTCTTTATGGTCCAACTGTCACATCCAAACATGAGTACTGGGAGAACCATAGCTTTGACTGTACAGCAAAGTCCAGCAACTTTGCCTTGCCAACAAAGTCCCCTGTACACAGCCTATTTCCTGACCTTACCAGGCTGCCTTCTGAGTTGGCTGTCTCAGGATGAAATGACCCTGCCATCTGGCCCTTGTCAAGTTAGCCCTCCTGTCAGATTCCACATGTGAACTGTTTGTACCAGTATGTATGCCCTTGGTTCTCTAGACAAATGACTCCAACTAGAAACAACTTTGCCTCCCAGAGGACTTTGGACAGTGTGTGGAGACATTGTTGGTTGTCACAAGGAGGCTACTGACATCTAGAGGCCAAGGATATTGCTAAACATTCTGCCATGCACAGGCAACCCCCCTTCCCCCCACCCCCGACAGAACCATCTGATTCAAAATTTCGGAAGTACTGAGGCTGAGACTATAATGCATCTCATTGATAATTTGTATATTATTATGTGGGAAATTATAATAACTTAGTTATGGCTCAGCAGGTAAAGAATCTGCCTGCAGTGCCGGAGACAAGCAGACATGGGTTCAGTCCCTCGGTGGGGAAGATCCCTGGAGGAGGAAAATAGCAGCCCACTCCAGTTATTCTTGCCTGGAAAATCCCATGGACAGAGGAGCCTGGTTGGCTACAGTCCAAGGGGTCGCAAACAGTTGGACATGACTGGGCGACTAAGCACAGATAAGATAAAATATATTATTTTATTGACTTCATTTTTAAGAATTTAATGAGGCTACTAGAAAAAAATTTTCTAAAATATTTATTTATTTGGCTGCACCAGGTCTAGTAGAGGCATGCAGTGTCTTTAGTTGAGGCATGTGGGATCTAGTGCCCAACTGGGCCCCTTGCATTGTGAGCATAGAGTCTTAGCCCCTGGACCATGAAAAGTGAATGTGAAGTCGCTCAGTCGTGTCCGACTCCTAGCGACCCCATGGACTGCAGCCTACCAGGCTCCCCTGTCCCTGGGATTTTCCAGGCAAGAGTACTGGAGTGGGTTGCCATTGCCTTCTGCATGAGGGAAGCCCCTACTAGAAAATTGTTTGTTACAAATGTGACATTTGCTGCTTCCAGGATTCTCTCAGGAGGCATTATATCTGGCTGTCTTTTTTTATTCTGTTTTCTTTTTTGTAATTGTTTTCTTGGTTGCCCTTTTTAAAAATTGATATAGTACTATAGATACCATCTTTCTAAGTCTTGCTAAATTTAAGAACTTTCATTCAAAGACACCTTTTGGTATGTATTTAAGAGAATCCTGGCTTTCGTGCCTTCCCCTGCAAAAAGGAAAAAAAAAAATCTGCACGCCCAACGTGGGGCTCGAACCCACGACCCTGAGATTAAGAGTCTCATGCTCTACCGACTGAGCTAGCCGGGCTCACAGGGAATCTACACTCTTCAGGAGATAGTGTGCACCTACTACCTGACAAGACCCTGAAGATGAAGTGGGACCACCACCAACAGCTGCTGCGGGAGGATAAGAGTCCGGTCGGAGCAGGGACTCCTTGGGCTGGGAGCCAGCGAAACCCACCGAACTGGGCTGCACCGCCTGGCGGGGAGCATGCATTTTCCCATAAGCTCTGGACCCCAAACGTGTCCCAACATACCAGAGGTCACTCGCCTAATAGAGTCATCCATTCACTCAAGTGTTGATTGAACGCTTAATGTATGCCAAGCACTGAGGATACCGCAGTTGACAAATTAGATTTTTAAGAAAGAGGAAGAAAGGGGGCCAGACTCCAGATCAAAGGAAATTGCTGCTGTTCATTTTTGTTTCCTTCTTCACCAGACTCGACGCCTGCAGTTTGTTAACACAACAGGCAAGCAGGAAGTGCGGTAGGAGTCTTTTAAGGGGTGATTCTCTCTTCCCTGTTAGGAAACTTGCCCTGCCCTCTTCAGTTATTAAAAGAAGAAAGAAAGAGAAAAGAAAATAGATGTTTCTGAGGACATGGGGCACTTTCTCCTGGCCTGTGATTATAAAAAGTCACAAAAGTAGCTATACTGAAATAACAGAAGTCCAGGCAGAAAATCGCCCACAGTCCTAACCCAGATCAAGTCAACGTTATCATTGCCCCCCTTACTTTCAATTCTCCCCTAAGTACCCCTTCAGTTCTTACACCCACATTTCAAAGGGGCAAGCTCTGCTGTCCACATTTTCTGTTTAGTTTTTGATCTGTGTATTTCTGCATTTTGCTAGAGCTTCTTTTTTTCTCCCCTTCCTTCCTGGGTCCTTCCACACCTGATTCCTTTCTGTACAGTCATGCAGGGACAGCTGCAGCTTAGGAGTTACTGTTTGTTATGTAAGAAATGCATCAAGCACGCCTTTCAGAGCAAGAACTTCCAAGTCGACTGGGATAGACTGAACATTCTTTTCTGAGGTTGAACAGTATTAATGAAGGAAAGTATATTCCATCTGTCTCCCACAGATGGCCATTCCCATCTCCCTTTTATTTATTATTTACCAAACTCTGCTGCAATAAAAACATCCTTGTACTTACATCAGTCGTTTTATCTCTGAGACAGATTCAAAGAATTGGAATTAGAGGATCAAAGAATAGACTGCTTTGCAAAATTCGAACGAAACCACACATATTCCCACATTAAGATGTATGTGTAACCACATATTTTTTTCCCATTTAGATGTATGGGAACGCCGTCTTTGTCCTTCCTTGTTAGAGATTGTGGGGAATCTTTGTATCTTACGATCTATTATGATCTATTTATCTAATGATCCAAAATGCAACTCTCCATTTAAGGAAAGACAGGCCATCTTTCATACTACCCCAGGTGGGACTCGAACCCACAATCCCTGGCTTAGGAGGCCAGTGCCTTATCCATTAGGCCACTGGGGCTGCTGCCAAGACTGTCCCCAAGAACTTGGGAAGAAGGAATAACTAGTGGCCAGTAGTTAGAAAGTGATTCAGGAATTGGTTTGGGTGCTTATTAGAAACCTGGTTGAGTCCTTACAAGGTCCCAGTCTCTGTTCAAGTCGCCAAGGAACAGAGTCCTGAGCGAAACAGACAATCGCGACTCGCGACAGAGCTCCTGTGCGCGCCGCGCCCTCGCCGCCCGCCGCGCCCTCCTCTCCCTGCATTCCCGCGGCTCCTCCAGCGCTCCCCGGAGTCCGGTTTGTCGGCTTCCTCCAGCGGGAGTCTCAGGCTCCGGAACGCCCTGGGTTGTCCTGCGGATGACAGATGCAGCGAGCAGTGAGGGTCCCTGGCTGCATCAGTCCGCGGCGCGTTGGGCAGGACCACCCTGCGGCGTGTGTGATAAACGTTCAGTCCTCCGGGGACGCGGCTGGACAGAAGACCCGGGTGAGCGCAGGGCTGGAAGAAGGCGTGCGGGGCCAACACCGCGAGCAGGGGAGGCGACCCCTCCGCGCCCGCCGAGGCTCAGCCGCAGGCGGCAGTCAGAATTTCCCCCAAAGCCTCCTGCGTTGGGCATCGTCACCCAGGGCTTGGCAACGTCCGGGAGACCGCCCGCCCGCAGAATACGCCCCGCCCGACCTCGCTTTTCCAGGCCAAACCACACCCTTGGAGCTGCCCAAAGCCGAAGTCCGCGGGATTGGGACACACCCCCTGCAATTTCCCTCGCCACCCACCTTTCTTTCTTCACTGAAGTTCATAATTAATCCGAAGGGTAAAAAGTCAGCAGAATCCAGAGCCGCTCAAGATCCGACCCCCACCCCCACCCTACCGCATCCCCTCAGGAGAGCTCCCGGGACCTCAGATTCTCCTCTCGTCACCCCCTATCCCGATTTCATCCTTTGTCACTCGAGCAACAAGATTATCCATGCGCAGTCCAGATTCCAATCTCCTTCAATCTCCTCCAATAAGTCCTTTATGACTAAAAAAAAAAAAATCCAGGACAGAATCAGAGGACAAACTTTGATTCAGTTGCCGCGGCTTCTAATCTCCTTTGTCCTGTTGGTCCTGGCAGTCTGGCCACCCGCCCGGATGAAGCGGCGGGCTAGGAGTGGGGGGCGCGGGAGCCACCGGCCCGGAGACTGGGGAGAAACCAGCCTGGGAACAACACGGCGGACGCTGAGAGGAAACAGGATGCTGTAGACGTGGGCCCCTTGTGCCTCGGGTGTACTTCGTCCCACGGGGGCGCGCGGTCTCTGCACAGGCTCGCCTTTTAAAGCGATTGTATTTTATTTAGTAAAAGGGGCCGGGAGGAGGAGACGCCGGGGAACACGCATTGCAGAAGCAGCTGGCGGCGTTGTGGCGGGACGACTGTGTTCCTGTTCATACTCGTCTTTGGGGGTCACAGATTCCAGGGGGGACCCAAGAGCAGATCCTGGGCTCTGCCTCGGTCTCCCGGAGCCCAAGGCGGTCACGTTTGCCGAGATTGGCAGGTGTCCCTGGTCCCACGGCAACTTCGGGCCGCCATCGTCTCTCTGGTTTGCCACATCCGTTTAAATTGGGCCCGGAATTTCTTGACTTTTCCAAAAGCAAGCTCTTCACTGCCTTGAGGTTTGTTTGTTTTTTATATCCAACATTTTCAGTTGTTTTTATAAAGAGGGTTGGTCCCCAAAACCCATTTGTGTTACTGGAAACCTTGACTCTGCCAGGGTGTTTTTCTTTATAACTTCTTTAAAACTGTTTATAGTTTTTTAACCAATAAGTTAGTGTTTTTGTTTGTTTTTTAACAAATTTGGAGAGAGATGGTTCCCCCACTCCCTCCAGGAAATCAAATCCAATAGTCGAATCAGCCTTGGAGTTCTGCAGCAGACTCTGGAAAAAGAGGAGATTTGGCCTGAGGGATGGCCCTGCTCTCCGTCAGTGGTGACCCAGACCTACAGGGTGACTGACCCTGGCATGTGGTTGCCCCTGGAAGTGGGGAGTCTTTGCGCTTTACTGAAAGCAGCTCTCCAGATTTGGAGCTCCTTAAGGGTCAAATTCAAACTCCACCTGGACCCCCAGCCGCCAAAAATGGGGCCCAACACAGCCTGAGGTTCAGAGCGGGGGACAGGACCCCTATCCTGACAGCATGGGCCCCAGGTCTCCATGCCCAACCCTGGCTCCCGGAACCCTTCCCTGACCTGGGGCTGTGAAGCCAGGGCAGACCTGGGAGTGCCCAGGTGAGGGGCGACAGTAGACAGAGAGAAGGAGGAAGAGAAGTGAATCAAGAAAGAGGAGGAAGACCTTGGGTGCCGGAATCAGGCCCGATACATTACTGGACACTTAGCAGGAATGTTTGAGTCTCAGTGGAGTAATTAATTGCTGGACTCGAAGCCTGAAAGGTAGGTGATCTGGGGACACTGTTTCAGGTTTTCTCCCCCGCCGGCCTTAACCTGACCGAAGCCCCGAAGAAATTGCTCCGCACGGTGATGTCCACACCCCTGAATCCCCAAGACTCCTACTAAAAGTTTAAAAGTATCTGGAAACAGCTTGAAGCTTTTAAATGTTTTCTCTAATTCTCTCGAAGTGTGGAGCTTTGAAGTACAAGATCTGGGGACTTGGAATCCCCAAGACTCCTACTAAAAGTTTAAATGTATCTGGAAACAGCTTGAAGCTTTTAAATGTTTTCTCTAATTCTCTCGAAGTGTGGAGCTTTTAAGTACAAGATCTGGGGACTTGGCGTAGTTCTCAAATCTCTAGAGAAGAGCTGTTTTCATGTAAAAACGGAAATAAACGGGCTCGTCCGGGATTTGAACCCGGGACCTCTCGCACCCTAAGCGAGAATCATACCCCTAGACCAACGAGCCACACAAATTGTACCCTCTGGGTCTCTTCTGTGACTCCGTGGCATCCCCGATATGGAATTCGGGAGACCAGTAAGGTGGGGCGGGGAGGAAACTCCAATTTCAGACCCATGGGAAAGTGTTGAGCTCATAGATTAGTGGGCAAGGGGAGGACGCCAGAGCTTCCTGTGCCAGCAAGTTGGGAAGCAGCCCCTGGACCCTACCCGCACCCCCGCCCCCAAGCAAGTCTAGTGGTCCCTGTGCTCAGATTACAATAAGCCCAACGCCGGGAAAGACGGGCTGTACTAGCATCCCGGCTTGGCCTTTAGGTGACTTTGCTGACACTTCTTGCAGCCAGGAACATGTTTGAGGAGGAGCTGGGGTAAAAGCCAGCAAGGAGCTGTGGGTCCGGCTGGGCAGTTGAGTGCCCTTTGATGGCAGGTCACAGGATTGCCTTGCTTGGAAAAGGCGCTCCCCAAGGTGTAGTATCCTGGTATTCATCTGATGCTCACTGATGCTCACCTGCTGAGTTTCTCCGGACTCCAAAAGGTGCAAACGAAGAAAAGACAACGCCCAACGTGGGGCTCAAACCCACGACCCTGAGATTAAGAGTCTCATGCTCTACCGACTGAGCTAGCCGGGCAACCATGAAGAAACCCTACCCTTGCATATATTGATGGGGTAATGTGAAGGTGATGGGACCTAGGTGACGGGTACTGACTTAGACGTGGACACCAGGGTCGGGTGGTCAGTAGCCAAAGGTTCCTGGGCCTCACAGGGAGTCCCTGCTTCAAGCTCCACTCTCCATCTACGATCCCTTCTACGATAACAGTTCCTCTAGTCCAGGACTTCCCTCACCACCCCGTAGCTGGGGAACCCAGTCTGGCCCCTGTGCCCACCCAGCTCACCTGACGGTGGGCTTAGGGAGGAGGAGCTGGGCGAAGTCGCACAGAGAGAGCAGCACAAACCTAGGGCGAAATGCACAATTGACCCCTGGGGTGACATCTGGATTATTTCCAGTTTCTTGGCTGTTTTGAATAAAACAACTATAGACTTGTGTACAGATTTTTGTGTGAACAGAAAGAAGTCTTCATTTTTCTGAGATAAATACCCAAATTGCTGGGTTATATGGTGGTTATAAGTTTAGTTTTTAAAAGAAATGCCACAGTGTTTTCCAGCACGAGTGTACGATTTTACATTCCCACCAGCAATGTATGGGGTGACTCACTGTCTCCAATAAAATGTTCAACAGAAGTAGAGAGTGTCAGCATCCTTGTTGCATTTCTAACCTCAGATAGAATATTTTCAGGGTTTCACCACAAACTTGAAATTTGCTGCAGTATTTTGTAGATAATTTGGGCAAGTTATGGGTACTAACAGCTTTCACAAAGTTATTTAGAATATACTTTTATTATCTTCTTAATTTATCCAATAACTGTAAAGTCATTCTCTAACATGGGTTATGTGTATCTTCTGTCATTATTTCTTATTCAGTTTTTGCAGAGTTCATCAATAGCATTAACTTTTTGTCATTAATCTCTATTGTATGCTTGTATGCTTGTTTTCAACATCATTATTATCTTTTTTTTTTTTTTTAGTTCAACCAGTTTATTGCTACCAACCATCTCCCTCCAGCCTCATGTATGCGTGCTCAGTCATGTAACTCCATGGACTGCAGTCCGCCAGGCTCCTCTGTCCATGGACTTTTCCAGGCAAGAGTACTAGAGTGGGTTGCCATTTCCTTCTCCATCAACATCATTATTTTCAGCTCTTCATCGTTTCTCCCCTTGTTCTAATTTATCTGGGTTTATTTTTTGCTGTACTTTTTCTAATTTCTTGTCATTAGCTTTAAGCTTGTCTTCTTTATTATACACATCTAAGGCTATCAATTTTCCTCTAACTACTGCTTTAGCTGTGTCTTAAAGGTTTTGATATATAGTATTTTTCATCATCATTTACTTCAAAGTATTTTAAATCCTACTGTAATTTCTTCCTTAACTCATATAACTTCTAGAAGTGTATTGCTTAATTTGTAATATTAGGATATTTTAGGTTTTTTGTTTATTGTATATTATTTATTTTGACGTATTTTTAGTTTACCATTTCTTTCATATTTCGAAACCATTGCATACATCTATTGAGATTTGTTTCACTTTTTGCGTATTTTTAAACAAATACAGTCCTGTTTCATTCTTCTAGAGCATTTTACATAGCTTCGGTTCTCAAATATATTTTCATTATTGTCTTTCATATCTTTATACATAGTAAGGATAGTTGTGTTATAATCTGTATCTATTAATCCTAGCATTTTTCCAACTTTATTTTCACATCTATTGTTCACTGGTTGTTGCTCATGATGCCTAGTTTCCTTGTTATTTTTCATTGTGGCGTCCCATGGCACTCTTTCCAGCATATGCTGAAGACATCCCGGCAAGCACCTGAGACCCCACAGGGGGGTGGGGGTCCCAGTGTCCACCTCTTGCACCTCAAAGGCGGCCTCCGCAGAACAGGGCAGAGGGGATTTGGCTCCTGTCAGGCGCTGGGGCCCAGGACCTTGGGTACCCAGGGGTGCCGGAAGTCCCTGGACTCCTGCTGACTTCCGGCAAGGAAGGAGGGAAGACGCATGAGTCCACGCCAGGTAGAGTGACTGGATTTAGAGTGATGCGAATGCCTGCAGCCCATCGCCTCTCCCCAAGTGGATGCCTTGCCCTCTTGACTAGGGACTGTGGGGCCCAGGCTTGACAGTTCAGAGGCCTCCAACCGAGTAAAAACTGGCTCTTTATGTACAGAGGAAGGAAACACCTCTCCAGTCTTCCGTGCCTGGAACTTGGACTAACAAAGCAGCTTGTGGCCAGATTCGTGGAGACACTTTAGCTCCTGGGCCTCAAAAAAAGTTTTAAAATGACAAGGGGAAGCACAGAGTGGCTCCTGAGACCCGCCGACTGGGGAGGAAAAATAGGGCTCGTCCGGGATTTGAACCCGGGACCTCTCGCACCCTAAGCGAGAATCATACCCCTAGACCAACGAGCCACATGCTTACGCATCTTGGATCTCCTCTTCCACCCGTGGGATCGCGGCTGGACCGGCCATGCCATGGAACTGACGCGGAATGGAGACTCCAATTTCAAGCCCACTGGGAAATGCAGAATCCCAGGACTGATGGACCCGGAGAAAACTGAGCGCTCCCCCAATCCGGAGCCCCGCGTCGCCTCCCCTCGGCCCTAGGACGACAGAGAGCCCCGGACCAGGAAGGGCGGCCGGCCTCTGTCCCCGGGCCGCTCATCGGTCATCGGTCACTTCGCAGGCCTCCTCGCAGCCGCGAGCGCAGGGAACCTGCTGGACAAAGCCGGCGAGGGACTCCGGGGTGCGCGGGAGCGCTCGAGAGCGGGCGGGGGCGCGGAGGGTCCCGGAGCCGCGATCTCTGGGACGCTCGCTTTGGGGGCGGCCGAACCCCCAAGACGTGGCCCCCGGTGATCGCTCAACAAACGCCGGCGGAGTGCACGGAGGGGACACCGCCTCGGCCTCGGCCTCCCGCGCTGCTCTCGCTTCTCCCGGGTCGGCTCCCAGCTCCCGCCCCCGCAGGTCAAAACCTAGAAAGCGCGTTTCGGACGCGGGGCCCCCAACCCACAAGGTTGACTGTGAGAATCGCTTTGTTCTACCGACTGATCCAGCAAAGGTCCCGGCCTCAGATGCCCTAGGATGGCCTGATCTGGGGGTGGTCCCTAGAGGGGGGCGGGTTAGCCCATCAACCAGACCGCGCACCTGGACGGGTCACGATGCCCCTCCCAGCCCAGCTGGGGGAGGAGGCGGGCCCTGCAGTCGGGCTGGGGAGGAGGAGGCCGCCCTCGGAGCAGCGAGAGCCCGCGTCCAGGAGTCGGGGGTCAGGTCGGGGCAGAGTCTGCAGTCGATATGTTCTCCCTCGACGTCCAGCCACTCCCCAGCCCCTCCGGATACTTAGCCCCATTTCTTCACCCTCTCATCAGGGAAAGCCCCGGGGACGATACCCCGACACAAGAATGAAATTGTGCCCAGGGAAGCCCGGGAGTCTCTTTCTCTCTCCCCGCCTCCCCGCCACTAAAATGCAACTTTAAGTTACAGTAGGGCTGATTGGGGGCTGGAGCAGTGATCCTCCCGAATCATCAGAGACCTGGAGCCCAAAGGCAGCCTACGAGGCACTTTCCTTTACTCTGTTTGCAGGAGCGTTACCGCATGTCCCTCTCTCTGAGGACGCTGTCTAGTCTGCGTCTCCCCGATGCTTCCACAAGACCAAACCTCAATCCTCCGCTTAAAGAAAAGGGACGGGCTCGTCCGGGATTTGAACCCGGGACCTCTCGCACCCAAAGCGAGAATCATACCCCTAGACCAACGAGCCACTACATCATTCTCTCTCCCGCCTCCAGTCCTTCTGCAGGTGACTCCAGTGAAGCTCGCTGCCATAGCTCAGATGTCAGCGTGCGCACCGGAGAATCCGGCTCTCGGGGATCGCCGGGTCGCGGGTTCGCAGCCGCAGTCCGGTTTCAGAGCGACGTTTCGATTATCTGCTCCTCGTGCGGCGGGAACTGGAGGAAGACACCCCCCCACCCCCACCCCCCGATCCAGCTGCAGCTTTGCTCAGTTCTGCCTCAAATAGAGGCAGGAGATTTCCCTCCCAGAACACCTCGCCCGCAAGAGGCCTCTCTTAGGGACCGAAGGGTCCCTGGGCCTGAGGCAAAACAGACTCTGGAACTACTGAACAACCCTATATCCCTCTACTTAATCGACACCTGAACCAAATTTCTCCCCCAACAGAGCAGTCTCTGAGCGAGAGGAGGAGGAGGTTCCTCAGGACCGCTTATTGTCCAGGGGTAGGAGTCTCCATTAGGTGCAAGAGGGTCAAATTCCCAGAGCAGCCTAGGTCTTCACACCTTTTAATTTGGGGGACTTATCAGCCTTTAAGGGCGCTGGTTCTTCCCTTGTCCTGAACTTACTCTCCTAGCCTTCCAGAAATGGGAGTCTAGAAGTTCCCATGTGAGGCCCAACCGTTACAAGAAGCAGACAAGGCGAGGGCAGGGCCCAGCGTGGCTTTCTATGGTGAGCAGGAATCTGTTTATGTCTGCACCCTGTGCCTCCAACAGGGCACTTTTTAGTCGGGAATGGACAGCTGGGAGCAGAAACCAGCACACGTGGCACTGGAATCCACAACAAGCAGCAAAAACTACACCCAACGTGGGGCTCGAACCCACGACCCTGAGATTAAGAGTCTCATGCTCTACCGACTGAGCTAGCCGGGCGGCTGAGGGTACCCGACTATGGCCAGGTTTCCGAAGTTGACGGGGTGTGGACCGCCCCAAACGAAAGTATGGAGCAGGTACCAGGGTCAGTGGGTAAGTGGAGTGCCTGGATTTGAGGTGGGGGTGGGCTCCGGCTGCAAACGCCAGCAGCGCATCGCCTCTCCCCACGCCGATGCCTTGGCCTCCTGACCGAGAACCTTCGGGTCCAGGCTTGACGGTTCTGAGACCTGCCACCGGCGAAGAACGGGCTCCCGATGCAGAGGAAGGAAACATCTCTGTCTTCCGTTCCTCGTTCCTCCAGCACAGGCTGACACTGTAGCTTGTTAGGAGACTCACGGAGACACTTTGGCTACTGGGTCTCAATGAAAAATTTTAAAACGACAATGGAAGGGCTCAGAGTGGGCCCTGAGACCCGCAAGTGGGGAAGAAAAGCAGGGCTCGTCCGGGATTTGAACCCGGGACCTCTCGCACCCAAAGCGAGAATCATACCCCTAGACCAACGAGCCGCACACACCTGGCTCCCTCCCGCGGTCCTTCCGCAGGTGACTCCGGTGAAGCTCGCCGCCATAGTTCAGTTGTCGGTGTCCCCACCTGCGAACCCCAGGTCACAGGTTCGTAGCTGCAGTCCAGTTTCAGAGGGACGGTTGGATTATCTGCTCCTCGTCCGGCGGGAGCTGGAGGAGACCCCGCAGCTGCAGCTCTGCTCAGTTCTGGCCTCAAACGGAGGCAGGAGACTCCGCGCGCCCAGGGCACCTCGTCTGCAAGAGGCCTCACCTAGGGACCGAGTGAGGGAGGCCTGAGTGAGGGAGGCGGGCAAAACAGATTCTGGAAGAATCCTATATTCCTCTAGTTAATCGACACCTGAATCCAATTCTGCCCCAACGGAGCAGCGTGACTGAACTAGAGGAGGAGCGGGGGGCGGTTTCCAGCCATGGCTCCCTGGTCCAGGGGAAGGAGGAGGGGCTCAGGTTTTCACACTTTGTTTTTTTAAATTGGGACCAGTGTTCCCTGAGGAGGAAAACCCCTGTGAGCCTTAAATGGCGTTGATTCTTGCCTTGTCCTGATCGGCTTACTTTCTTGACCTTCCAGGAATAGGAGTCTACAAGCCCCCATGAGAGACCCAACCGGTACAAGGCGCTGACAAGGACGAGGGCAGGACCCAGCATGGCTTCCGCTGTTGTTCAGCCGCTCAGTCGTGTCCGACTCTATGTGACCCCATGGACGTCAGCACGCCAGGCCTCCCCGTCCATCATCAACTCCAGGAGTTTGCTCTAACTCACGGTCATTGATTCAATGATGCCATCCAACCATCATCCTCTGCCACCCCCTTCTCCTCCTGCCTTCAGTTTTTCCCAACATCAGGGTCTTTTCCAATGAGTTGGCTCTTGGCATCAGGTGGCCAAAGGATTGGAGCTTCAGCATCAGTCCTTCCAATGAATATTCAGGGTTGATTTCCTTTAGGATGGACTGGTTTGATCTCCTCGTAGTGCAAGGGAGTCTTAAGGGTCTTCTCGAACAACACATTTCAAAAGCATCAATGGAGATCAGAAATTTGTGTGTGTCTGCACCCTGTGCCTCCAACAGGGCACCTTTTAGTCGGAAATGGACACCTGGGAGCAGAAGACCAACCCATGTGGGGCAGGAATCCAAATAGGCGGCAAAAACTACGCCCAACGTGGGGCTCGAACCCACGACCCTGAGATTAAGAGTCTCATGCTCTACCGACTGAGCTAGCCGGGCGGCCGCACAAAGCCACCTGCAGACAGGTGTCGGAATTTGACGGCTGTGCTGCTGCTGCTGCTAAGTCGCTTCAGTCGTGTCTGACTCTGTGCGACCCCAGAGACGGCAGCCCACCAGGCTCCCCCGTCCTTGGGATTCTCCAGGCAAGAACACTGGAATGGCTTTCCATTTCCTTCTCCAATGCATGAAAGTGAAAAGTGAAAGTGAAGTCGCTTAGGTTGTCTACTTGAAAGTTATACAGTCGTGTCCGACTCCCAGCGACCCCATGGACCGCAGCCCACCAGGCTCCTCTGTCCATGGGATTTTCCAGGCAAGAGTACTGGAGTGGGCTGCCATTGCCTTCTCCCACGGCTGTGGACCGCCTCAAATGCAGGATGGAGTAAGTCCCGGGGTCAGCGGGGCCATGGGGTGACTGGATTTGAAGCGGGGCTGGGCTCCAGACGCAAACGCCAACAGCGCATCACCTCTGCACGCCGATATCCTGGCCTCCTGACCTGGGACTGTGGGGCCCAGGCTTGACGGTTCAGAGACCTGCAAGCGGAGAACCACCGGCTCTTGATGCAGAAGAAGGGAACCTCTCTCAGTCTTCCGTGCCTGAAACTCGGACTGAAAAAGTAGCTTGTTAAGACACTCGTGGAGACACTTTGGCTACTGGGCCTCAATGAAAATTTTGAAACGACAACAAGGGGAGGCACAGAGTGGACCCTGAGACCCGCAAGTGGGGAAGAAAAGCAGGGCTCGTCCGGGATTTGAACCCGGGACCTCTCGCACCCTAAGCGAGAATCATACCCCTAGACCAACGAGCCGCACACACCAAGGATTTTAGCTCCCCTCTCTGATGCCGTGGTGTCTGGGAGCTGGACCCGCGACGCCAGTGAAGTGGTGCAGAAGGGAGACCCCAATTTCAGACCCACTGGGAAGTGCGGGGTGCCAAGAATGGTGCGCGCGGAGAAAACCCAGCGCTCCCGGGCCGGCAAAACGGACAGAAGCCCCTGCGCTCCGACAGTCCGGGGTCCGCGCCGCCTCCCCTCCGCCGTCGGACGACAGAGAGCCCCGGACCAGGAAGGGCGTTCGGCCTCTGTCCCCGCGCCGCTCATCGGTCACTTCGCAGGCCACCTCGCAGCCGCGAGCGCAGGGAACCCGCTGGACAAAGCCGGCGAGGGACTCCGGGTCGCGCGTGCAGGTGGGGAGCGCTCGAGAGCGGGCGGGGGCGCGGAGGGTCCCGGAGCCTCGATATCTGGGACGCTCGCTTTGCGGGCGGCCGAACCCCCAAGACGTGGCCCCGGGTGATCGCTCAACAAACGCTGGCAGAGTGCATCGAGGGGACACCGCTTCCGCCTCGGCCTCCCGTGTTGCTCGCGCTTCTCCCGGTCAGCTCCCTGATCCCGCCCCCGCAGGTCAAAACCAAGACAGCTCTCTTCGGACTTGGGGCCCCCAACCCCCGAGGCTGAATGTGAGAGTCGCTTTGTTCTACCGACTGATTCGGCCGGACAGCAGCGGTCCTGGCCTCAGATGCCCTAGGCGCGCCTTGAGTCTCCCCGAAGCTTCCACCAGGTGTGCCTTCAGTCCTCCTCTTAAAGAAAAAGGACGGGCTCGTCCGGGATTTGAACCCGGGACCTCTCGCACCCAAAGCGAGAATCATACCCCTAGACCAACGAGCCAACACACACCTCCCACCCCCTCCCCCCGTCCCTCTGCAGGTGACTCCCGAGAAGCTCGCCGCTGTAGCTCAGTTGTCAGTGTGTGCACCTGCGAAACCCGCTCTGTGGGTTCTTGAGGTCGCGGGTTCGCAGCCGAACTCCGGTTGCAGACAGACGGTTAGATTATCTGCTCCTCTTGCGGCGGGAGCTGGAGAGAGACCCCGCAGCTGCAGCTCTGATCAGTTTTGGCCTCAAATGGAGGCAGGAGACTGGCCGCCCAGAACACCTCGCCTGCAGTCGTCCTCACACGGGGACCGATGGGGGGCGGGGGGCGGGGGGAGGCGATGCCTGGGCCTCCTGAGGAAGTGAGGAAAACAGATTCTGGAAGAACCCTAGATTTCTGAATCCAATTCTGCCCCAACGGTGCAACGTTTTTGAGCGAGAGGAGGAGGAGGAGGCGGTTTCCGGCCATGGATCCCAGGTCCAGGGGAAGGAGGAGGGGCTCAGGTTTTTACTCTTTTTTGTGTTTTGATTGGGACCAGTCCTGGTGGGCTGCTGTCTATGCGGTCGCACAGAGTCGGATACGACTGAAGCGACTTAGCAGCAGCAGCAGCAGCAGTGTTCCCTGAGGAGGAAAACCCTTGTGACCCTTAAAGGGCGTTGGTTCTTGCTTTGTCCTGACCTGCTTACTCCCTTGACCTTCCAGAAATGGGAGTCTAGTTATCCCGAATAGAGGCTCATCTGCTACAAAGAGCAGACAATTCCCAGGGCAAGATCGAGGCTGGCTTCCTAAGGTGAGCAGGAATCTGTATGTCTGCACCCTGTGCCTCCAACAGGACAGTTTTAAATCGGAAATCTACAGCTGGGAGCAGAGAATCCAAATAGGTGGCAAAAACTACGCCCAACGTGGGGCTCGAACCCACGACCCTGAGATTAAGAGTCTCATGCTCTACCGACTGAGCTAGCCGGGCGGCTGCACAGAGCCGTCTGCAGACAAGTGTCGGAACTTGACGGCTGTGGACCGCCCCAAATGACAGGATGGAGTAAGTCCCGGGGTCAGCGGGGCCATGGGGTGACTGGATTTGAGGCGGGGCTGGGCTCCAGACGCAAACGCCAACAGCGCATCACCTCTCTGCACGCCGATATCCTGGCCTCCTGACCTGGGACTGTGGGGCCCAGGCTTGACGGTTCAGAGACCTGCAAGCGAAGAACCACCGGCTCTTGATGTAGAGGAAAGGAACCTCTCAATCTTCCGTGCCTGGAACTCGGACTGAAAAAGTAGCTTGTTAAGACACTCGTGGAGACACTTTGGCTACTGGGCCTCAATGAAAATTTTGAAACGACGACAAGGGGAGGCACAGAGTGGGCCCTGAGACCCGCAAGTGGGGAAGAAAAGCAGGGCTCGTCCGGGATTTGAACCTGGACCTCTCGCACCCTAAGCGAGAATCATACCCTAGACCAACGAGCCGCACACACCAAGGTTTTAGCTCCTCTCTGATGCCGTGGTGTCTGGGAGCTGGACCCGCGACGCCAGTGAGGTGGTGCGAAAGGGAGACCCCAATTTCAGACCCACTGGGAAGTGCGGGGTTCCAGGAATGGTGCGCGCGGAGAAAACCCAGCGCTCCCGGGCCGGCAAAACGGACAGAAGCCCCTGCGCTCCGACAGTCCGGGGTCCGCGCCGCCTCCCCTCCGCCGTCGGGCGACAGAGAGCCCCGGACCAGGAAGGGCGGCCGGCCTCTGTCCCCGCGCCGCTCATCGGTCACTTCGCAGGCCACCTCGCAGCCGCGAGCGCAGGGAACCCGCTGGACAAAGCCGGCGAGGACTCCGGGTCGCGCGTGCAGGTGGGGAGCGCTCGAGAGCGGGCGGGGCGCGGAGGGTCCCGGAGCCTCGATATCTGGGACGCTCGCTTTGCGGGCGGCCGAACCCCCAAGACGTGGTCCCGGGTGATCGCTCAACAAATGCCGGCGGAGTGCATCGAGAGGACACCGCCTCCGCCTCGGCCTCCCGTGCTGCTAGCGCTTCTCCCGGCTCAGCTCCCCGCTCCCGCCCCCGCAGGTCAAAACCAAGACAGCTCTCTTCGGACTTGGGGCCCCCAACCCCCGAGGCTGAATGTGAGAGTCGCTTTGTTCTACCGACTGATCCGGCCGGACAGCAGCGGTCCTGGCCTCAGATGCCCTAGGCGCGCCTTGCGTCTCCCCGAAGCTTCCACCAGGTCTGCCTTCAGTCCTCTTAAAGAAAAAGGACGGGCTCGTCCGGGATTTGAACCCGGGACCTCTCGCACCCAAAGCGAGAATCATACCCCTAGACCAACGAGCCAACACACACCTCCCACCCCCTCCCCCCGTCCCTCTGCAGGTGACTCCCGAGAAGCTCGCCGCTGTAGCTCAGTTGTCAGTGTGTGCACCTGCGAAACCCGCTCTGTGGGTTCTTGAGGTCGCGGGTTCGCAGCCGAACTCCGGTTGCAGACAGACGGTTAGATTATCTGCTCCTCTTGCGGCGGGAGCTGGAGGGAGACCCCGCAGCTGCAGCTCGGATCAGTTTTGGCCTCAAATGGAGGCAGGAGACTGGCCGCCCAGAACACCTCGCCTGCAGTCGTCCTCACACGGGGACCGATGGGGGGTGGGGGGGGGCGGCGGTGCCTGGGCCTCCTGAGGAAGTGAGGAAAACAGATTTTGGAAGAACCCTAGATTTCTGAATCCAATTCTGCCCCAACGGTGCAACGTTTTTGAGCGAGAGGAGGAGGGGGAGGCGGTTTCCGGCCATGGATCCCAGGTCCAGGGGAAGGAGGAGGGGCTCAGGTTTTTACACTCTTTTGTATTTTGATTAGAACCAGTCCTGGTGGTGGAGAAGTGGTACTGTTGCCTGGAGAATCCATGGACAGAGGAGCCTGGTAGGCTGCAGTCCATGGGGTCGCTGAGTCGGACACGACTGAGTCGACTTTTCACTTTCATGCATTGGAGGAGGAAATGGCAACCCACTCCAGTGTTCTTCCCTGGAGAATCCCTTGGACAGAGGAGCCTGGTGGGCTGCCGTCTATGCTGTCGCAGAGTCACACAACTGAAGCAGCAGCAGCAGCAGCAGTGTCCCTGAGGAGGAAAACCCTTGTGACCCTTAAAGGGCGTTGGTTCTTGCTTTGTCCTGACCTGACCCCTTGCTGCTACTCCCTTGACCTTCCAGAAATGGGAGTCTAGTTATCCCCCGAATAGAGGCCCATCTGCTACAAAGAGCAGACAATTCTGAGGGCAGGACCCAGGCTGGCTTCCTAAGGTGAGCAGGAATCTGTATGTCTGCACCCTGTGCCTCCAACAGGACAGTTTTAAATCGGAAATCTACAGCTGGGAGCAGAAGACCAACAGTGAGCCAAGAATCCAAATAGGTGGCAAAAACTACGCCCAACGTGGGGCTCGAACCCACGACCCTGAGATTAAGAGTCTCATGCTCTACCGACTGAGCTAGCCAGGCGGCTGCACAGAGCCGTCTGCAGACAAGTGTCGGAACTTGACGGCTGTGGACCGCCCCAAATGACAGGATGGAGTAAGTCCCGGGGTCAGCGGGACGTGGAGGGACTGGATTTGAGGCGGGCTGGGCTCCAGACGCAAACGCCAACAGCGCATCACCTCTCTGCACGCCGATATCCTGGCCTCCTGACCTGGGACTGTGGGGCCCAGGCTTGACGGTTCAGAGACCTGCAAGCGAAGAACCACCGGCTCTTGATGTAGAGGAAAGGAACCTCTCAATCTTCCGTGCCTGGAACTCGGACTGAAAAAGTAGCTTGTTAAGACACTCGTGGAGACACTTTGGCTACTGGGCCTCAATGAAAATTTTGAAACGACGACAAGGGGAGGCACAGAGTGGGCCCTGAGACCCGCAAGTGGGGAAGAAAAGCAGGGCTCGTCCGGGATTTGAACCCGGGACCTCTCGCACCCTAAGCGAGAATCATACCCCTAGACCAACGAGCCGCACACACCAAGGTTTTTAGCTCCCCTCTCTGATGCCGTGGTGTCTGGGAGCTGGACCCGCGACGCCAGTGAGGTGGTGCGAAAGGGAGACCCCAATTTCAGACCCACTGGGAAGTGCGGGGTTCCAGGAATGACGCGCGCGGAGAAAACCCAGCGCTCCCGGGCCGGCAAAACGGACAGAAGCCCCTGCGCTCCGACAGTCCGGGGTCCGCGCCGCCTCCCCTCCGCCGTCGGGCGACAGAGAGCCCCGGACCAGGAAGGGCGTTCGGCCTCTGTCCCCGCGCCGCTCATCGGTCACTTCGCAGGCCACCTCGCAGCCGCGAGCGCAGGGGACCCGCTGGACAAAGCCGGCGAGGGACTCCGGGTCGCGCGTGCAGGTGGGGAGCGCTCGAGAGCGGGCGGGGGCGCGGAGGGTCCCGGAGCCTCGATCTCTGGGACGCTCGCTTTGCGGGCGGCCGAACCCCCAAGACGTGGCCCCGGGTGATCGCTCAACAAATGCCGGCGGAGTGCATCGAGAGGACACCGCCTCCGCCTCGGCCTCCCGTGCTGCTAGCGCTTCTCCCGGCTCAGCTCCCCGCTCCCGCCCCCGCAGGTCAAAACCAAGACAGCCCTCTTCGAACGTGGGGCCCCCAACCCCCGAGGCTGAATGTGAGAGTCGCTTTGTTCTACCGACTGATCCGGCCGGACAGCAGCGGTCCTGGCCTCAGATGCCCTAGGCGCGCCTTGCGTCTCCCCGAAGCTTCCACCAGGTCTGCCTTCAGTCCTCTTAAAGAAAAAGGACGGGCTCGTCCGGGATTTGAACCCGGGACCTCTCGCACCCAAAGCGAGAATCATACCCCTAGACCAACGAGCCAACACACACCTCCCACCCCCTCCCCCCGTCCCTCTGCAGGTGACTCCCGAGAAGCTCGCCGCTGTAGCTCAGTTGTCAGTGTGTGCACCTGCGAAACCCGCTCTGTGGGTTCTTGAGGTCGCGGGTTCGCAGCCGAACTCCGGTTGCAGACAGACGGTTAGATTATCTGCTCCTCTTGCGGCGGGAGCTGGAGGGAGACCCCGCAGCTGCAGCTCGGATCAGTTTTGGCCTCAAATGGAGGCAGGAGACTGGCCGCCCAGAACACCTCGCCTGCAGTCGTCCTCACACGGGGACCGATGGGGGGTGGGGGGTGGGGCGGTGCCTGGGCCTCCTGAGGAAGTGAGGAAAACAGATTTTGGAAGAACCCTAGATTTCTGAATCCAATTCTGCCCCAACGGTGCAACGTTTTTGAGCGAGAGGAGGAGGGGGAGGCGGTTTCCGGCCATGGATCCCAGGTCCAGGGGAAGGAGGAGGGGCTCAGGTTTTTACACTCTTTTGTATTTTGATTAGAACCAGTCCTGGTGGTGGAGAAGGCAATGGCACCCCACTTCAGTACTCTTGCCTGGAGAATCCCATGGACAGAGGAGCCTGGTAGGCTGCAGTCCATGGGGTCGCTGAGTCGGACACGACTGAGCGACTTCACTTTGACTTTTCACTTTCATGCATTGGAGGAGGAAATGGCAACCCACTCCAGTGTTCTTCCCTGGAGAATCCCTTGGACAGAGGAGCCTGGTGGGCTGCCGTCTATGCTGTCGCACAGAGTCGGACACAACTGAAGCGACTTAGCAGCAGCAGCAGCAGCAGTGTTCCCTGAGGAGGAAAACCCTTGTGACCCTTAAAGGGCGTTGGTTCTTGCTTTGTCCTGACCTGCTTACTCCCTTGCTGCTAAGTCACTTCAGTCGTGTCCGACTCTGTGCGACCCCGTAGACGGCTTACTCCCTTGACCTTCCATAAATGGGAGTCTAGCTATCCCGAATAGAGGCCCATCTGCTACAAAGAGCAGACAACTCTGAGGGCAGGACCCAGGCTGGCTTCCTAAGGTGAGCAGGAATCTGTATGTCTGCACCCTGTGCCTCCAACAGGGCAGTTTTAAATCGGAAATCTACAGCTGGGAGCAGAAGACCAACCCACGTGAGCCAAGAATCCAAATAGGTGGCAAAAACTACGCCCAACGTGGGGCTCGAACCCACGACCCTGAGATTAAGAGTCTCATGCTCTACCGACTGAGCTAGCCGGGCGGCTGCACAGAGCCGTCTGCAGACAAGTGTCGGAACTTGACGGCTGTGGACCGCCCCAAATGACAGGATGGAGTAAGTCCCGGGGTCAGCGAGGACGTGGAGGGACTGGATTTGAGGCGGGGCTGGGCTCCAGACGCAAATGCCAGCAGCGCATCTCCTCTCTGCACGCCAATATCCTGGCCTCCTGACCTGGGACTGTGGGACCCAGGCTTGACGGTTCAGAGACCTGCAAGCGAAGAACCACCGGCTCTTAATGCAGAGGAAGGGAACCTCTCTCAGTCTTCCGTGTCTGGAACTCGGACTGAAAATGTAGCTTGTAAAGACACTCGTGGAGACACTTTGGCTACTGGGCCTCAATGAAAATTTTGAAACGACGACAAGGGGAGGCACAGAGTGGGCCCTGAGACCCGCAAGTGGGGAAGAAAAGCAGGGCTCGTCCGGGATTTGAACCCGGGACCTCTCGCACCCTAAGCGAGAATCATACCCCTAGACCAACGAGCCGCACACACTACGGGTTTTGGCTCCCCTCTCTGATGCCGTGGTGTCTGGGAGCTGGACCCGCGACGCCAGTGAGGTGGTGCCGAAGGGAGACCCCAATTTCAGACCCACTGGGAAGTGCGGGGTTCCAGGAATGACGCGCGCGGAGAAAACCCAGCGCTCCCGGGCCGGCAAAACGGACAGAAGCCCCTGCGCTCCGACAGTCCGGGGTCCGCGCCGCCTCCCTTCCGCCGTCGGGCGACAGAGAGCCCCGGACCAGGAAGGGCGTTCGGCCTCTGTCCCCGCGCCGCTCATCGGTCACTTCGCAGGCCACCTCGCAGCCGCGAGCGCAGGGGACCCGCTGGACAAAGCCGGCGAGGGACTCCGGGTCGCGCGTGCAGGTGGGGAGCGCTCGAGAGCGGGCGGGGGCGCGGAGGGTCCCGGAGCCTCGATCTCTGGGACGCTCGCTTTGCGGGCGGCCGAACCCCCAAGACGTGGCCCCGGGTGATCGCTCAACAAATGCTGGCGGAGTGCATCGAGAGGACACCGCCTCCGCCTCGGCCTCCCGTGCTGCTAGCGCTTCTCCCGGCTCAGCTCCCCGCTCCCGCCCCCGCAGGTCAAAACCAAGACAGCCCTCTTCGAACGTGGGGCCCCCAACCCCCGAGGCTGAATGTGAGAGTCGCTTTGTTCTACCGACTGATCCGGCCGGACAGCAGCGGTCCTGGCCTCAGATGCCCTAGACACACCTTGCGTCTCCCCGACGCTCCATCAGGTCGACCTGCAGTTCTCCTTTTAAAGAAAAGGAACGGGCTCGTCCGGGATTTGAACCCGGGACCTCTCGCACCCAAAGCGAGAATCATACCCCTAGACCAAGGAGCCGACACACACAACAACCCCTCCCCCATTCCCTCTGCAGGTGACTCCGGGGAAGCTCGCCGTTGTAGCTCAGTTGTCAGTGTGTGCACCTGCAAAACCCGCTCTGTGGGTTCTTGAGGTCGCGGGTTCGCAGCCGAACTCCGGCCTCAGACAGATGGTTAGCTCATTGGCTCCTCCTGCTGTGGGAGATGGAGGGAGACTGGGAAGCTGCAGCTCTCCGTTCTTGGGAGGTCCCTGAAGCCACCCACCCACCTGGCCTCAAGTGGCTGCCGTTGACTCCAGCCCTGCACCTCGCCCGCAGGCGGCTCTCTCCAGGACCTATCGGGGGTGCCTGGACCTGAGGCAAAGCAGACTCTGCAACTACCGGAACAACCTTTTATCCCTCTATTTAATTGACATCTGAACCAAATTCTCCTCCAAACAGAGCACTATCTCAGCAAGAGGAGGAGAAGGCGGAGGTTCCCAGGGAAGGCTCACTGGTTCAGGCGTGAGTGAAAGTCGCTCAGTCGTGTCCGACTCTTTGTGACCCAATGGACTATACAGTCCGTGGAATTCTTCAGGCCAGAATACTGGATCCATAAGCCATTCCCTTTTCCAAGGGATCTTCCCAACCCAGGGAGACGAACCCAAGTCTCCTGCATAGCAGGCGGATTCTTTACCAGCTGAGCCACTAGGAGTCTCCATTAGGAGCAAAAGGGTCGAATTCCCCGGGCAGCCTAGGTCTTCACACTTTTTAATTGGGGGGCTTGTCAGCTTTAACGGGCATTAGTTCTGGCCTTGTCCTGAACTCCTTACTCCCCTCGCCTTCCAAAAATGGGAGTCTACAAGCCCCCACGAGAGGCCCAAACGCTCAAAGGAGAGGACCACAGCGAGGGCAGGACCCAGCATAGACGCCTATGGTGATCAGGAATTTATGTGTTTCCACTCACTGAGCCTTTAACAGGGCAGTTTTTAGTCGGGAGTGGACAGCTGGGAGTAGAAAACTAGCTCACATGGGACAGGAATCCACAATATACAGAGAAAAAAAAAAGGCATCGAAAAAGTCGCCCAAAGTGGGGCTCAAACCCACGACGACCCTGAGATTAAGCTAGCCGGGCAGCTGCGCTTTGCCACGTGCTCCGAATTTCCGAAGGTGACTGGCTATAGACCACTCCAAATGACAGGAGAGGGCAGGATCGGGGTCAGAGGGGACATGGAGTCCTCTCCGGGCATTCTGAGTGTCTAGACTGCCTAGAATCTGTGGTGTCCTCAGACAGAGGAGGAGCTGTGCGGGGCTGCAGTGGGGCTCCGCACTGACGGATGGACGGCAGTTGGCTGGTGGCTCAGCGGCGGCCAGAAGCCCTGCAGCATGGACAGAACTCAGGGCAGACCCAAGCGGGATGATCTCACAACGTGTAGACGGACACTCGGCCCCAAATGAGGATGGGCCCACCTACTTGCTGTTGCCAAATATCTGTTAAAGCCACGTCTGGGCTCAGGATGATGCCAGGGTCTGCTTCAGATTATGGGTATTTTCAGCTGCACAGGTGGCCCTCAACCCAAACCACCAAAGTCAGACGCAGCCTGAGATCCCGGATGTTGCCTGGTACTGAGTTGAATTCGGTCTTTCTCTGGGCTCTGACACAGCCTGAGGCCCACATGTTGACTCCAGTCCCCACCATGAGGCCAGGGGATGTGGGTGTGTCAGCTTGAGGAGGCGCCAGGAATATGAGGACACAGCTCCTGCCTCAGGGTGGTGGAAAGCAGGCCTGAGCCGTGGGTTCCTTCTGCCAAAATATTTTGCTGAGCCCCAACTGACTCTGAGTCTGGTCGGATCACTGATGGGAACCCTCAGGATCCAGAGCTAGAAGCTGCCATCTGGGACAAGACTCTTCAGGTTTCTGCCCAAAGTGGGGTGGAAGAGAGTGAGGTGTGGAAGAGTGTGGGACAAGAGTGGGCCCAGGGAGCTGGGAGGGGGCCTCAGAGAGAAAACCAGTGCTTCCAGCAGCCCAGAGTTGCCTGGCTCAGGGAGGTGGCCTGTGGTGGGCAGACAGGATGGAAGCTCAAGCAAGAATTAGTTTTGCAGTCTTGAGACACTGTTCTAAATGATTTACCAAAAAAAAAATTAACTTAATATCCCAAGCAAATCTTTGAGGCATGAGCTGCTATTATCCCCACTCTACAGATGGGGCCCTTGAGAGGCCCTTGAGAGCCCAGGCTTGGTGGGTCCAGATCTGTGAAGTCCAGATGGGGAATAGAGGAGCCTGGTCCTGTAGCCCTCCCCCAACCCTAAAAGAACTGCCCAGGATTTGCATCCTGGACCACTCACACCTAGAGGGAGGCTCAAAACCCCAGGCCACCAGCCACTTGGGTGTGGAGATTTCCTAGATCTCCACAAGGTTACTAGAGTGCTCCTGAAACTGAGGTTCAGGGACAGAGTCTGTGCAGGGAAGTATGGATGTGTGGGTCAGGGACATAGATCAGTCCACAGTGTCCCAAAGTGATACCCAGGGCAAGGGGGGGAGAGCAGGGCTTGGACCCCAGGACTCCCTGTCACTACCTACTCCCTCCTGTCTCAACCCCTTTGCTCTCCATCATAAAGTAAAAGCACCTGGAATCAGAGTCTGTCATTCCAGGCACACCACAAAAATGTCCTGAGGGCAAGGGAAGGGCTTGTCCAGCATTTGAATCTGCCCACAGAGAGGGATCAGAGAAGGCAATGGCACCCCACTCCAGTACTCTTGCCTGGAAAATCCCATGGATGGAGGAGCCTGGTAGGCTGCAGTCCATGGGGTCGCTAAGACAGCGACTTCACTTTCACTTTTCACTTTCATGCATTGGAGAAGGAAATAGCAACCCACTCCAGTGTTCTTGCCTGGAGAATCTCAGAGGTGGGGGAGTCTGGTGGGCTGATGTCTATGGGGTCGCACAGAGTCCAACATGACTGAAGTGACTTAGCAACAGCAGAGAGGGGTAGGATGTGAGTCTCACTTGGTGTGAGGGCACCAGGGGCCCTATGGAACCATCCAAAGCCATCTGAAGAGTATAACTGAGGCACGGAGACCCCAGTCAGTCAGGGAGCAGAACCTACACCACAGCAATAGGGCAGGGACCCCTCCAGGCCTGGCTTTGTCTTTTCTTGTTTAAGACACACCCTCCCTGCTCCCTCTGCCCCGAATGTCTCCTGAGGGGAAAATCACACCCCAAATCGGTGTCCTTTCTTCCTCCTCATACGATAAGGTGACTAAGACTTTGTGTTTGTTTTCTCAGAAAAGTGAAAGTCGCTTAGTCCTGTCTGACTCTTTGCCACCCTCCATGGACTATACAGTCCTTGGAATTCTCCGGCAAGAAAACTGGAGCCATAAACTGTTCCCTTCTCCAGGGGATCTTCCCAACCCAGGGATGGAACTCAGGTCTACCCACATTACAGGTGGATTCTTTACCAGCTGTGCCACCAGGGAAGCCGTTTCTCAGGAAGATTTCTCCAAATCGGATTCGGAGTTATTGAAAAGCCCATGCAAAGCCTATGCAAATGACAGGGGTTCCCAAAATAGGAAACCCCGCCCAACGTGGGGCTCGAACCCACGACCCTGAGATTAAGAGTCTCATGCTCTACCGACTGAGCTAGCCGGGCCTTGCTAGAACAGGTCAAGCCCACGTGACTGGCTGGCTACTCCTACATCGCCTTTTCTTCCCATCTTCTTCCTCCTGCCAGAGGTTACAGGCACTGAATCGCGGAGCTGCTGTCTTCCACTCTTGACCCAAGCTCTAGGTCCGCAGAGGAAAGTCGGGTCCCCAGTCCCTCGCTCCAGCGAGTACTCGCTGGAGCCTCCACAGCGAGTCCCCTTTGCTCCGGTAGGGGCAATTTGTGGTCTGGGGTCGCAGAGTCCTCAGCCTGGACGCCCGGAGTGCGAGAAGCTGCGACCTCCTCCCTTCCTTAGCATCATCCCAGATCGGGTCCCGGATTCGAGCCCCAAGGGCGTCGTCGTGGGACAAGGTGCCGCGCGCGGCTCGGAGGACGAGTGCGGAGGTTCTGAACTCCATCTCCTTCCCCAACTCGGTCCTTGCCCACAGGTCCCATCCGGGTCCCGTGGTCCCCCTGAGTCTCCAGGTGAGACGAGCAGAGGGTGAGGGACACTTCTTCCAGCAGGAAAAGTCTGTAGCCACCGCCTTCCCTGTGCTGGGCACTAAAAAGGGGGGAGAGGTGATGGATCCCCTCCTCCTGGAGCTTTCCCGGCTTGCCCCTCCTGAAAGCGACAGTGTCTGGAAACTCGGGGATGCCCAAGACTGTCGTGAAGGGCCAGTCGCCCCCAAGGCCAGCACCGTACCCTTAAACCAAAGAGCCAGAACGAAGATGACGCATTCTGGTCCTTGGTCGCCCTGACACCGCCCTTCCTCCCCTCTCCCCCGCCCCCCGCCCCGCAACTAGGGCAGAGGCGGGATTCTCTGCTCCGAGAGAGGGAACCTGGGGGAAGTTTCGGTGCCGATACCCTGAAGGGGATGGTGAGGTTATGCTTGGTGTTCTAGGGTCCGGGGTTCGGTGATACACACTCAGGGTGGCTTCCACCACCACCCCCACCTCCACCCCGACTCCCTCCTCCATCCCCACCAGGCGCGGGGGGACTTGGGCAACCCTGGGACCCTAGGGTACCGGGCACAAGGGTGCATATATCCCAAGCCCGTGCTTGTCCCTAAACAAAGGAAGCAGCGCAGCAAAATACTGGAACAGAAGTCTCGCGCTCTAAGTGTAGAAGGGGCGGGTCCTGGACAGGAAGCGAGCGCCTGAAGAGCACGCCCCGGTGGCCTAATGGAGAAGGCACTGGCCTCCTAAGCCAGGGATTGTGGGTTCGAGTCCCACCCGGGGTAATCGGTCACATTTTGGCATCTGTATGTTGGGGTGGCTTCTGTCAGCAAAAACTGTTGTCAACCTCATCCCTGAGAGCTGCACCTTCTAGGACCCCCAAAGTTGGAGGACGGGTGTTTCTTTAGGTGTCTCCAGTGAAAGTGAGGAAGGAAGGGAGCTGGCTAGGGGATAAGGGACATGTCACAGAGGAGCAAAATCTTTAAAGTTCTGATATGTCCTTAAACTATTTAGAATGTTTACATTTAAAAATCAATGTACTTTTTATAGACTGAAAAAGACCATATGATCATCTCAATACATGCAGTAAAGGCACTTGATAAGTCCAACCTCCATTCCTGATTTTAAAAACTCTTAGCAAACTAGTGTTTGAGGGGTAGATGGAAGAGATAACAAAGCCATGAGAAAAATGTTGAGGATGATGAATTTGTTCATTATTTTGACTCTGGTGATGGTTTGGGAGTACACAAAGGTCAAAATGTATGAAATTGTGTACTTTAAATGTGTTACACTCTATTATATAAAAATTTTTAAAAATTGAAGTATAAATGATGTACAATATTTTATGTTACAGGTGTACAATATAGTGATTCACAATTTTAAAGATTATACTTCATTCATAATTACTAGAAAAATTGACTTTATTCCCTGTGTTGTACAGTATATCATTGTAGCTTATTTTGTACATAGTAGTTTCTACCTATTAATCCCTTATCCCATATGCCCCTTTCCCTGTTCCATCTCCTCACTGGTAGCCATTGGCTTTTTCTCTAAATATCTGTGAGTCTGAATAAAGCTTTTTTTTTTTTTCTTTTTTAATGACCACAAATTATTTGACACTCTTTGCAGTGAGGAGTGGGGGTCTTTGGACTGACCCCACTTGAACCTCAGTGAACTGTGGCTGTGACTTCTTCATATAATAATGTAGGGCTGAAGTGACACTGTAGGACCTTCAAGGTTGGATTCTAAGCGGCTGCAGCTTCCATCTTGTCCAGTAGAACACATACGTGGGGTTCCAAGTTGCCAGGTAAGAAATTCAATGAGCTAAACTAAAAGTTGGCAAATATATTTTTTTCTTTATTTTTTGATTGGAGGATAATTGCTTAACAATGTTGTGTTGGTTTCTGCCCTACAACAATGTAAATAAGTCATATATATATATATATATATATATATATATATATATGAAGGAAATGGCAACCCACTCCAGTACTCTTGCCTGGAAAATTCCACGGATTGAGGAGCCTGGTAGGCTCTGGTCCATGGGGTCGCAAAGAGTCGGAAGCGACTGAGTGACTTCACTTTCTTTCTTTCTATAGTTCCTTTTGGAGAAGGAAATGGCAACCCACTTCAGTGTTCTTGCCTGGAGAATCCCATGGACGGAGGGGCCTGGTGGGCTACAGTATATGGGCTTGCAAAGAGTCAGACACCACCAAGCAACTAACACACACACACACACACATACACATGTATAAGCCTCCCTTCCAATGGTGAATGTATGTAGTGGAAGAATTTTGAATTCTGGAACAAAAGAAGAATGCCTTCAATCAAATTTCTATTTAACATCTTATTAGATGTCAGATCTTAACTACTCTATTGGGGATCAACCCGAGACTCCAGCAATGAAAACGGCGAATCTTGATTAACCACTGGACCACCAGGGAATTCCCACAGATTTTTAAAATAGTAACAAAAAGGTGAAATTAAGTGCAGTATATTTTAACTAAACCAATATATATCTAAAGTATCATTTCAACAAGTTATCAGATCTCTTACTTTATTTGGATCGAGTTTTCAAAAGCCAATGTGTATTTTTACACCTTTACCAACGCATCTCGGACCAGCCGGAAGAAACCCGTGTCCAGTTTCGGGAAAAAGCTGCGTGCGGGGAAGGAAGAACCGAGCAGAGCTGTGCGCTGGAGCAGGGACCGTGAGTTCAGGTTCCCGGGCTCGGGAGAGGTAGAGGGGTGTGAGCCGGGGTCAGCATCAACAAGGAGGGGCCTGAAGTGGAGCGCAGCAACCGTGGCCGGATAAATCTCTAGGTTTGCTCTCGGTTCTCCGGGCTCTAAAACTATGGGTAACCCGGAAAGGGTAACCTGGGCTCGTCCGGGATTTGAACCCGGGACCTCTCGCACCCGAAGCGAGAATCATACCCCTAGACCAACGAGCCACCCCTGCAAAGTCGCTCTCAACTCTTCGTTTACAACTATTCCCATCCTTGCTCGAGTCAGGTTTATTCCGAAGTAGACTGGCAGAGGGGCCCTTGAATTGGGGCGGGGAGACCCAGGAAACCCAGGCCAGCAGGGGCAGAAAGAGAGGCCCGCTAAGCCAGGATCAGGAAGGGTTGATTCCTGGACCACAGGGGGATTGATCCCCGCCCTAGGGGAGTGAGCAGCAGAAACATGGGGGCGGGGGGCGGGGGGCGTGGGACCAGAGGCTTGGATGAGCGGGAGGGCATCTTACAGGACGAGCACCGGCAGTCCAGGGGACCCCGAGCCTCAGGCTGACAGCGTGGGGCTGTGGATTGTGGCTACGGAGCAGGCAGGCACAGGGGACTGGCATCAAGCAGGCGCCGATCCCCTAAGGTGGGGCCTGTGCCCTAGAACCTCCAGAGGAGGAGGATCAGGGGAAGGAGGTGACCGCTTCGCCTTATGCGCCTGGCCCCAGGACTGCCAGCCTGTGCGCGGGAGAAGAGTGGCGGATCCCCCTTCTGATCCCCAAAGCCCCACACGGTGGGAGAGGACCACCTTGGGAGCCTCCTGCGGTTCTGGGCAAATCCCTTCCATGGGAAAAGTAAGGCAGGGTGGAGTCAACAGGGGCTGGCTCATTTGAACAGTTCAGTGGGTTTTAGGGTGTGGGGGCTGGGTGATCAAGCCCTGGGTGATTCGGGCCAGGGGAAATATTGGCTTGGTGTGTGAAAGTTAGATAAAGACATGACTCAGTGTGTGGACTGAATTTGTTGGTTTGCAAACTGTTTACTTCCTCTAGGAATTAGCTAGCCCTGGGGTTGGGAGTCTGTCACCAGCCAGCAGGCACCTCCAAAAGATCAAACCATCAAGAAATGAAGATCTTCCCTGTCTCCTTCTTTATGAAAGTTCCATGCTTTCTCCGTGACCCTAGGTCGTCGTTGTTGCTTAGCTGCTCAGTCGTGTGGGACTCTTTCTGACTCTGGACTGTAGCGGACCAGGCGCCTCCGGCCATGGGTTTCCTAGGCAAGAATACCGGAGTGAGTTGCCGTTTTCTTTTCCTAGTTCGAGGTCTTGAAATTTGGTCCCCGGGATCTGTGATTGGTGTGGCTAGGACTCTGTGAATGTTTGCTTGCCGCATAAGACTCTGAACTCCCCTAACGCAGCTTAACAAAAGCTACGCCCAACGTGGGGCTCGAACCCACGACCCTGAGATTAAGAGTCTCATGCTCTACCGACTGAGCTAGCCGGGCGGCTCTTTGATCTTTTTTTCTTTGAAGGAACCACCCCTGTCCATAGGTCCCTGCTGTGCACAGCTTGGCCCCTTCCAGTTTACTTGAGAAACAGCCAAGAAGCCTCAGGTTTGAAGACTGCGAGGGGGCAGGACGGCCTCGACTGAAATGCAGAGACTTGCCTAGGGTGCCCAGGGAAGGGGGGAAAGGGGAGGCTGACCCAGACGGACAGATGGAGGCCAGGTGGGAGCGTGCAGCGCTGGGAGGTCAGTGCCTGGGCCCCTGAAGCCCCATGCACGGTCCCAGGACCCCGCACGCAGGAGGCAGCCCCATGAAACTGCCTTCTTGCTTCCCAGATATGGGATCAGAACCCAAGTTTCCCCCGACCATCCCTCCTCCCGTGGGGTGGGAAGATCAGGACCCTCTTGCAGACGGAGGACGGAGTCCTGAAGATTAGGCTCACTAGAAATGGGTAGCACAAGGCGTTCTTATCTACGGTGGTCTTGGGGTGAGTCGCCAGGGCCTGCAAGAGCTCTTGAGGACGAATCTGGGCCCCGTGGCCCCCGCCCCCAATACACACTACCCACCCCACCCCAACCTACACCCTGATTTAGGGCGGACCGTGTGGCCTGAACCGGAATGACCCAGGAGACCCGCTGCAACCCTGGAGGGGGAACCCGGTACCCAGGGGGTGTGACGCAGTGTCCAGCCAGGGCCAACTTCTTCCTTCCCAGTCAGTTTCTGGAATAAGGAAGGGAACTGTGAGGCACCTAGAGCTACACGGGGGCTTTGGGAGCCCAGCCCAGGAGCCCCAGGGTCTGCCCTGGACCCTGGTCCCCCTTCCTGTAGGGTGAACTTGGCTTTGATCCAAGGTCAGTGGCTGGGGCTGGCCAGTTGGTCTTGAGTTTGGGTTTCAAGGGGAGCCCTCATGTGGTCCCTGCGACTGGGCCTGGGCCAGAGGGAGGGCCCAGGGGCAGTGGATGGGTGGAGAGGCGATCCCCTGGCCCCTGGGGCCCAGAGTGTCGATCTCATTTCTCTCTGGAGAGTAAGGCAGATCCTCCAGCCACAAGCTCTGCTTCCCTCCAGGGAGGGAGGATCTGGGGACCACCCAAACTGAGTGAGGGAGAGGAGAGAGGAGGACGTGGATGACACCAAGGAAAAATAGGAGCCCATATGCTGTGGCTTGTTCGTGTAGGGGTGTGATTCTTGCTTTGGGAGTGGGAGGTCCTGGGTTCAAATCCCAAATGAACCCCTATGGTTAGCTGGTTTAGGGGTTTTTGTTTGTTTGTTTTTTTTTTTAGGAAAATCTGTCAGTGGTTCAGCACCACAGACACTGGCATTCCAGACTGCAGAGATGAGGATATACATCAGACTGAGAGAGAGCAGATGCCAAGGACCACCAGCCAGAAGGACTTCTCTGTTCTGAGGGTGCTTTTCTTGCTTTAGATGTGAGAGGTCCCGAATTCAACCCCAAGAGTTCTCTTCAGAACCAAGCAGGCAGGGCCTGGCTGTACTGTCTGTGTAGACCAACAGCCCTCGGTGTTGGAGCCAGCTAGGAGTGTGGGGCTGCTGGCTCAGGGTGTCACTCAGGCAGACAGGGCCCCCTGGGGCAGGGGGAAAGACTGGGCTCAAAGGGTAGCCCCTTCCATAGCAATCACCCCCACACCCAGCCCAAGGGGCCACCTGCAGGAGCTGTTTCTGATGGCCTCTTCTGTTCCTAAACCACATGACTCCTGTACTCAGGGCAACACTTTTGGCCTAGTTCTGCAGTCCCCAAACTGTGTGTGAAGGCACCTTTATGGCATTTTAAATTTTCCAGGGATGTTTTGAAGTTTTGAGAGAAAGAGCAATAGTCAACATCCATTAGACACCATTCTATGTGAACCACTGGTTCGAGGCCGTTCAGTTTCAAGTTTTATGATTATATATATATATATATATTTTTTTTTTTTTGCAAAGTTAAGTTTTCTGTGGCTTCTGTGGAAAAAGCAAGCACTGCTGGAAAATCAATGTGAGTGGGAACTTAGAGTGGCGGTGTTCAATCTGATTCTGGGGTTGGAGAAGCTGTACAGGGCCCATCAAGTGCACACACTCCATTAGAAAATAATGATGATTATTCAAAAGGAATATAAAAATAGTATTAACAGTATTCTTCTCAAAAAGGCACTGTGCTGGGTTGAATGGTGTCCTAATGCTCATGGTCATCCAGAATCTCAGAAGGTAGGGTGCCTGAACAGTAGTATATTTATTAGGTGTTATATATATATCTCTCTCTCAGAATCAAACATATATAGAGCGTCATAAAACTTGAAACTGAACTGCCTTAAACAAGTGGATTTGTCCAGGATTTGAACCCAGGACTTCATGCACCCAAAGGAGGAATCATACCCCTACACCAACAAGCTATCATAATCTTACTGACTGTCCTTGGTGTCATCCACGTCCTCCTCTCTCCTCTCCCTCATTCAGTTTAGGCGGTCCCCCAGATCCTCCCTCCCCGGAGGGAAGGGGGGCTTGTGGCTGGAGGATCTGCCTTACTCTCCAGAGAGAAATGAGATCGACACTGTGGGCCCCAGAGGCTGGGGAGGTCGCCTCTCCACCCATCCACTGCCCCTGGGCTCTCCCTCTGGCCCAGGCCCAGTCGCAGGGACTGCATGAGGGCTCCCCGTGAAACCCAAACTGGAGACCAACTGACCAGCCCCAGCCACTGACCTTGGATCAAAGCCAAGTCTCACCCTCCAGGAAGGGGGACTAGGGTCCAGGGCAGACCCTGGGGCTCCTGGGCTGGGCTCCCAAAGTCCCCGTGTAGCTCTAGGTGCCTCACAGTTCCCTTCCTTATTCCAGAAACTGACTGGGAAGGAAGAAGTTGGCCCTGGCTGGACACTGCGTCACACCCCCTGGGTACCGGGTTCCCTGTCCCAGGGTTGCAGCGGGTCTCCTGGGTCGTTCTGGATAATTCAGGCGGGCCGCCTAAAGCGGGGCGGGGTAGGGCGTGGCGTGGCAAGTGAGTGGTGAGTATTCGGGGCAGGGGTCAGGGGGACCAAGGTTTGGCCCTAGGAGCTCTCGCAGGCCCTGGGGACTCACCCCCAGACCACTGTAGAAAAGAACGCCTTGTGCCACCTATCTTAGTGACCTTGCCCTCCCGTCTGCAAGAGGGTCCTGATTTCCCTCCGGCCCTCACGGGAGGGAGGGACGGTTGGGGGAAGCTTGGGTTCTGATCCCATATCTGGGAAGCAAGAAGACAATTTCGTGGGGCCGCCTCCTGCGTGCGGGGTCCCGTGACGTGCATGGGATTCAGGGGCCCAGGCACCGGTGTCTCAGCGCGGCGCGCTCCGGGGCCTCCATATGCCTGTCCGTCTGGGTCAGCTTCCGCCCCCCACCTCGCCCCTCCCCGCCCCGCTAAGCAAGTCTCTAAATTACGGTCAAGGCTGTCCCGCGCCCTCGCAGCCTTCAAACCTGAGGCTTCCTGGCAGTTTTTCGAAAAAACTGGGAGAAGCCAAGCTGTGCACAGCAGGGACCTATGGACAGGGATCGATCTTCCAAAGGAGAGACAGGGTAAACAAGCAGCCCGGCTAGCTCAGTCGGTAGAGCATGAGACTCTTAATCTCAGGGTCGTGGGTTCGAGCCCCACGTTGGGCGCAGCTTTTGTTAAGCTGGTAAGGGAGTTCAGATTCTTCCATGTGGAGCAAGCATTCACAGAATCCTAGCCACACATATCTGCAGATGGGGCTACTGGTAAAGCAGCCACCTGCCAATGTAGGAGACAGAGAGACGCAGTTTCGATCCATGTGTCAGGAGGATCCTCTGAATGGCAACCCACTCCAGTATTCTTGCCGGGAGAATCCCACGGACAAAGGAGCCTGGCGAGCTACAGCCCATAGGGTCGCGAAGAGTCAGACACGACTGAGACGACTTAGCACGCACACACACAAGTTGCCCAGATTGTGGTAATTTGTTAGGGCAACCACAGCTAACACTGGTCCTGAAGGTAAGACTTTTCCACCCCTCCCATAAAGCTACTAAGGTATACGGACCTAACTATTCTGTACCCCAGACCGTTCTTTCTTTTCACCTAAGAACACCAGGAAATATTCCTGAGACTAAGTGTGCCTTAGTCTGGCCGGAGTAGCAGCCTGGGTCCTGGGACCTGGAGTTCCAAGGGTCCGGGGGAGGGGCAGGGGCAGCCTCGCTGATGGCACTCTAAGAGAAGTCTGGGTTCCTACCAAAAAAGAAAGCAAACCTGCTCCCGTCAAACACCCAGCCTGCCCTTTTAGAAGGCTAGACCCTTGACAGAAAACAAGAAAATCCGTTGATGGAAACTGTATCCCGTCATCCTCGCTTTCCCCCAAATCGGGAAGCGAAACGCCCCGTGTCCATGTCCTTTTTACTGGGGAGAGTGGAGCAAAGTTGAGAGCCCCCCCCCCTCCCCCCGCCAAATAAGAGACCACCGATTGCCGGGCCCGGGGGTGAGGGGCGGGTTGGGGAGGGAAGTTCTGAGCAGCCCCTCCTCAGGCACGCGGGGAGTCCTGCTTCGGAGGAGCCTCCTGATGGCGCTCCCCAAACCTCGGTGCCTGGAACTGGCCGGGGCGCTCCGGGCCCGGAGAGTCGCCCTCCATCCCCGCCCTGCCCACCCCCGCCGCCGGCACCTACACCCCGGGCGGCGGGCACCTGGGGCTCCCGGAGTCCGGGGTTCTATGAGCTCCTAGTCAAGTGCAGCGGCGCCGGTCGCTCGGGGTTTACTAAATCTAAGATCCAGGGGCTGGGCGTCTTCTCGGGCCAGGTATTCAAAAGCTGGCTGGCGGGCCAAAGGTCTGAACCGCTTCGCTCAAGGTGGAGACGGAAGTCTGCGGCTGAAATGTGTGACGATCCAGGGAACCGATTAGGTTGCTGGCAACGTAGGTCCCCTGGCTGCCTGTATCGGTAAAAACCTCTGGAAACGGTTCTTAGTATTTTCCTTCTGGTGGTGTGCCGCCCCTGTGGCCTCTTCATCATCCAAAAAGCACACGCCCAACGTGGGGCTCGAACCCACGACCCTGAGATTAAGAGTCTCATGCTCTACCGACTGAGCTAGCCGGGCTTAGACGAGGGGCGTTTTTGACTCCCCGCAGCTGAGTCCCAAAGGCGGGTCCTGCAAAAAAAAAGAAGAAGAAGAAAAAAAAATCGGCACAGGTGCGGGCGTCCTGGAGCCCGCCCTCTGGGCATTCAGGCGGTTGGCACAGTCCCTGGACGTCCAGCTGGGCATCGTCCCCCCTCCGCCTCCCCGCGCCCTCCGCCGCCTCTCCCCGGACCCCCATTCTCATGCAGTTGTCGGCAGGCAGGGATTCTTTCTCTTACTGTTAAAGTGGAACTTTTGGCCTGGGGCCATTAGTCACAGCCCTGGGTCAGGGTCTCTCAGGGTGGTCCTCGGGGGTTGAGGGTGGGGGCAAGGAACAGCCCCTCTCCTGGGTCCGAGTATGGCTCAGAGGAGCCCGGATCATGGCTCCCTCTGCCTATGTAATCCGGAATCTAACTCATGATTGAGCTCCCATCTATTTATGGCTTCAGTTGTTTAAAATGACCTTAAGAATCAGCCCCTTGCGCTCCTCTTCTGACCTATGCGCAGCACCACAGAGTCCCAGAGGGGAGGGCTCGTGGGCTACTCCTTTGCTCCTGTGTAGGGTCCTCGCATCCGCGACTCCAGGGAGCCACTGCTCTGCCCACGACCACCTGTGTCTTGGGACTATCTTGGAAGAGTCAGAAACTGATCCTGGGCCCTTCCCAGGATGCTTCGTCTGTTCAGAAGGTCTCTGGGACGGGGGTGGGGGGATGGGGGGATGGGGGGTGGGGGGTGGGGCGGGGGGGGGCACATTGTTTACCATTCCTGCTGAGCTTGGAAAACCCATCCTGGGTAGGATTGTGTTCCTGACCTCTCTCCTCTTACCCACAAAGTTCCAGAGTCTAGAAAAGCTGCCGCTACTGAAAAGTCAGAAGGACTAGACTGGGACATTCCAGGGACCCCTTCCTGCCTCCCTCCCCCTGCCCCCCCACAGTACCAAGTGACAGCTCTAGCTTTGAAGGTCCATTGGAGGAGATCAGAAATGCTAATACCCAAAGCTGAAGCTCCATTTGCCCCAAACCCGGGCAATAGAAACCTTCTCCAAGACCCAACACACTGTTCCTGCTCCGGGTGGAGCCCGGGCCCAGGATCCCTGGCTTAAAAGGCCAAGAGACCCAGCAGGCCCTGGGCCTTCCCCCACAACAAGGCTAAGTCTTCCCATCCTTCCACCCGTGGACCCTGCATCAGCCCCTCTTCCAACACCCACTCCAGTCAACCCCACTGCCTCTGCTCTGCCCCACATCTCCCCCTCTTCTCTCTGCCCCCAGGTCAGCACTCGAACCAGCCTTCCTGGCCTTCCAGGTGTGTGTGTGTGTCTGCTCAAAGGTCACAGCCTCCCCCACTGGGGCTGGTGCCCTTAGAGCTGGTCCCTGCAGAGTTCTCAGCACAGGGCCTGGTACATGGAGTGTGTGGGATGAGTCAGAATGCACAGTGGGGAGGAGGGTCACTGAGGTCGCAGGGTCAACAGGGACATGCAAGGGTGGTATCTCAGGTCTGACAAGTCCCGGCAGAATCTAGGTGTGAGCTCTTCTGAACGTTTTAGGGCCTGGGCTTGGGTGTACAGGGAAGAGCGGGCCCTCTGCCGAGCTCTGAAGAGGGCAGAGCCTCCGGGCAGGGGCCCGGGGATGGTGGTGGTGGCGGGTGGCCTGTGGACAAGGCCACCAGCTCAGGGATGGAGGCTCCCGCGGGAGGGCCCTGGGAAAGGCCCAGGCCACATTAGTTGCTCCTCTGGGGTGACCAGTGCACGTGGCCCCTAAGCCTCAGGAGACCCACATTTCTCTGAATATAATTCTCTTCCATGGAGAAGACTGACAGCTGTGTAGCTCGTGGCCTTGTCGGGAGCAGAAGAATCCAGGCACCGCGGCTCCAGCTCTGTTCCCAGTCCCCAGCCTTTGGTTGTAGAGAGAGGAAAGGACCCTCAAGTTCCTCTGCGGTGGAGGCCTCAGTGATGGTGGCCTGGCGTCGCCAGTCGAGCCAGGACTAGGGGAGGCAGAACGGAGTACCAGATGTCCAGAGGATCAGGCTCCCGGACCTGGTGCGCACAGGGGCGGCGACACTGCACTCTCCTCTTCTAGACGGCAGAGAACTGAACTTACCGGAGCCCTTTGTGAAGCACCTCGGAAGCCCTTTGTGAAGCACCTCGGAAGCGGGGAGCCGTGGCCCTGAGGCTGGACAGGGAAGTGATGTGACGATAATATGGAATGGGCAAAGAAAGTGTTACTGTGGCTCGTTGGTCTAGGGGTATGATTCTCGCTTAGGGTGCGAGAGGTCCCGGGTTCAAATCCCGGACGAGCCCATCTTTTTATCCCCAGAACTCCCAGTGTACCTATTCCAGGGCCTCTTGTGGACACCAAGTGTGGTCTGATGTACCATCACCCGCCCACCCCATCCACTCAGCCCGCTAGCCTGAGCGGAAGGGCTAGAGGTCCAGAATCTGAGTCCTGAATTTGGGCTCCACATTAAATAGCTTAGCGGGTGGGAATTATGAAGAGAGAGCCCCAGGCACAGCGGGCGACCACAGCTCCCGCCTGGGACGCCGAACCCTGCCCGCGTCCCTGTGCCGCGCGGCACAGGCAGGTGGTTTTCCCCGCCTGGCCGCCAGGGGGCGCGCCGCGCCAACGCTGCCGCGCGATGAAGAGCAGCGCTTCCTCCCCGCCCGGGTCTGGGAAGGCTCCCGGGTCCGTTCCGGCCGGGGGAACATCTGGCCGCCCGGCTTTGCTGCTGCTGTTCTTAACGACCCGTGCGGGGTCGGGCGGAGAAGGCAATGGCACCCCACTCCAGTACTCTTGCCTGGAAAATCCCATGGACGGAGGAGCCTGGTTGGCTGCGGTCCATGGGGTCGCTAAGAGTCGGACACGACTGAGCGACTTCACTTTCCCTTTTCACTTTCATGCATTGGAAAGGAAAATGGCAACCCACTCCTCTTGCCTGGAGAATCCCAGGGACGCGGGAGCCTGGTGGGCTGCCGTCTATGGGGTCGCACAGAGTCGGACACGACTGAAGCGACTTAGCGCAGCAGCAGCGGGGTCGGAAAGCTCCCCTGGACCACCACCCCTCTTCCCACGGGGTGAAAGGAGATAGTAGGGAGCCCGTGCAGGACTGCTCCGAGCATCCACCTGAGGAAATGGACCCCTTAACTTCGGCCGAAGTGTCTCCTCACCTCCCTTTTCCCCTCCTGGGACCTGAAACGTCGGGGCCGTTGGCCCAGCACCTAGTAGCAGCGTCCCCTCCTCCCCCGCCCTGCTTTAATCCGGCTTCTAATGATGGACATTAACGTTCCCCCCAACCTTCTCTTTGTTCACTCGGGGAGCAGTAGGAGGCGCCCCTCCTGCCTCCTGCCAGGGGCCGTCGGCGGAAGCCTAGTGGACAGTATGAACTCTCACTCCAGCCCAGCAGGTCCCATCCTGTGGGAATTGCCCTCAGCAGACAGCAACAGGGTGACCCCCTCTTTCCCTACCGGGGGGCGCCTGCTCAGAGAAGGCTGCTAACCCGGAAGATTTAAATGAGATCTAGAGTCTCATAATGCCGAAACTGTCCAAGATGCAATTGAAAACCACTGATGAAACTGAGAACCAGAAAAATGTCAATTTGAAGGATAAATGACAATCAAGAGAAGCTGACTCAGGTATTGGAACCATCGGCCAAGGAAGGCAAACGTGGTTAAGCAGCCATGTAAAAATGCTTCAGAGAGCAATTACAAGCCACTTAAAACAAATTTAAAAATGAAAGTCTCAAATAAATAAAATAAAGAATAACCAACTGAGAAGCTTAGAACAGAAACATACAATAATCAAAATAAAAAAACTTAATTGACAGGCAATGGCAGGATCAACAGGACAGACGAATCAGTTGAAGATATAACAATAGATATTACCCAATCTGAAGAACAGAGAAAATAAACTTAAAAAAATAAACCAAGTAACAGAGCCTCAAGGCTTTGTGGGGCTTTAACAAAATATATAATATTGGAGTCTTGAAGACCTAAGAGAAGAGAAAGATGGGGCTAAACAGTGTTAGAAGAAATAGTAACTAAAAAAAGAAAAAGAGAAATGAAATCGCTGAAAGTTTCTGGTGGATTAAAAAAATAAATAAAATTTAGAAGAGGATGTACTTGCACCTCTCCATTCTTTGATCAAAGAATAAAGTTTTCAAAATAAACCTTACTTTTAAAAGTTTTGAAACAAAAAAATTAAGCAGAATCACATAACCCCTCATCCCCCACCCCCACACCAGAGCCTCCCCTGTCTCTGTGTATATTTGAAACCTGTGTACGACATTGTTTCACCCATAAAAGTTTTTTGCCTTAACTCTACAAATAAAGTCCTCCGTTTTAAAATAATCTAATGCCATATGCACATCCAACAGCATTAAGGATGGCCCCACAGTATTCTATGGTGCTCAGTGCCTGCAGGCTCCTGCTGCCTCCTAACCTCCCTTTGCATTCGGCTGGCTGGTTTCAGGATGCAGGCCAGCTCTGCACATGGGGACTGATGGAGTCTGAAATCTCAAGGGATCCTCAGAAAATTCTCTGAAGCACCCTGTCTCCAGAATTTGGGGTAGCGGGGATGGGGGGGAGCAGATAACCTCTGCCCTCACTCCCAGTCCACTGTATATCTGAAGTGGCTTTCTGCTCTAGAGAGGCAAGCTGGGAGGGGGATGTGGCAGGGTAGCCTCATCCTCAGCCTACCCAGGTCTCACAAGTGCGGGGCAAGCATCTGCTTTCTTCCTCCAGGGCCACCTCACTTCTGATTCTGAATCCTGGGAGACTGGCCGAAACAGGAGTGAGCAGGGTAGGTGTCCTGGTGGGTGCCCCGGGGTCTCCAACCCCTTCCAGCAATCCACCACCAGGTCCTTGGTTCCAACAATTCAAGATCACCCAAAGGACAGACCGAGAAGGGTTGGGCAAAATAAAACTTTAAATAAAAAAAAAGTTTATTTTAGATAATGGGCAGGAAGCATGGATGGTGTCATGTGAACATAGAATCCAGTAGAATCCAGCATGTCTAACAATTCTTTTCAGTTCACGGGTTTGTTTGTGCAAATACAGTGGTGGGTCCCTTGCCATTGCCCGATTTCAGTTGATCTCCTCATCCAGGAGTATCCCGATCAGCTTGGGCAGGTCCACCCTCAGTTCTGTGCCAGTTGCAGGGCTCCTGGCAGCTGCTGAACAGCTGTCTGTCTGTCCCTCTGTCAGTGTGGCATCTCACCCCACATGTCCCTTACTCTATCCCAGTCCCCCTACTCCCCTCGACTCCCCCCACTTTCCCTGACTCCCCCATTTTCCCTCACTCACCCACCCCTCCCACTTCCCCCCACTCCCCTGCCCCTGCAAGGCTGCTTTCCTGCTGGGGATTCGGGGAATTCTGGGCAGTCTAAACACACAGAAGGCCCTGAGAGGACTCCACATCCCTGCTAACCCAGGGACGTACCCCACCCAGTCATTTGGGGTGATCCACAGCCAGTCAAGTTCTGAAGCTTGGCTGGAGTCTACCAGTCACATGTGCCCGGCTAGCTCAGTCGGTAGAGCATGAGACTCTTAATCTCAGGGTCGTGGGTTCAAGCCCCACGTTGGGCGTCCTTTTGACAGGATCTCTAAGCAATTCCTGCCTTTCTGTTTAGGAACAAAATGCACCAAAGGTGAAGTCACGCAGCCTGTGACTTTGCACCGCGCTACCCTGCCCAAGCTCTCATAAGCCCAAAATGTCCACTCCTTACAGTGGATCTGCTAACTCACCAGATTTCTCAACTTCTTTAACCAAAGGAACCCTAGAAATAGATCCATTAACGATTTGAACCTGGATTCTAGACCAAACCCACACACCAGTTTTTCCTTTGGTTTATTTAGGGGAGCGAGCGAGCCAGCTACTACTATCTCTGCATCTGCAGGACAACATGTCCACGGTCATAAAAAGCTCAGCTTACACTAGGATGCTCCTTTGGGAGTCAGGGGAGAACCGAGTTCCATGTTCTCTCTACCAGGAGTGGCCCTGTAGATCTGAGCAACCCAGACCACTGCTCGGAAGGATGAGGATGACAGCTGAGGTGGGAATATCCATATCCGGTGAACGTAACAACAGTGTGTCCCCGGGACACAGCCTTTTATTAAAAGCAGGGCTCGTCCGGGATTTGAACCCGGGACCTCTCGCACCCTAAGCGAGAATCATACCCCTAGACCAACGAGCCACACAATGGTAGTCTCCTCCCCTCCTGATGAACTCAACATAGCTCTGTCCTCCCTGGTCCGGGACTGTCCCTGATTCCTCAGTCCATGGATGGTTCCCTTTTCCCCGTGAGTGTCATGAATGGAAGGATTTGATTCCGTGGACGGGGGTGGGAGAAGGGGTGGGAGGGGGCGGACATGGGACTTTCCTCATTGTCCCACGCTGAGGCTCCAAGTTGGCGAGTTCCAATGGAGGTTTTGGAGGGTTCGGCTTCTCCCCTCTCCTTCTCTGTACAAGGAACACTGAGGCGATCAGCTCAGCAGAGCACCCCCATTTTGCCTCTGTCACCGGACTGAGGCCTGGGCTGCAGAATGAAGCTTGAAGTAGAGTTCGGATCCCGTCCTCGACGTCGCGGGCTCCTAGATGCCTCCAGGACCACCTGGCTCCGCCAGCACCCACTGAAAACACCTGCCGAGGGGTTGCCAGTCTCACAGCTGGTCCAGCCTGGAGAACCGCCTCCAGAGTCCCAGACTCGAATCCCAGTGCAGACCGCAGCCAGGAAGGGGCCCCAGCGATGGGTGGGGGTTTAAGTAGGGAGTAAAAGGACAAGGGAGGAAGTTGCTCAGAAAAGATGCCCCAAGGTGCTGTCGCCGCTGATGTGACCTGGGTCACGGTGACTTCCTGTCTACTGAACACACACGGACCCCTGACCTCAGTGACCCTGTTCTGGCCACTTGCATCCAGCGGGTCTGGGTCCACCACCCACTGTGCCTGCCCCATGATCCATTCTCACAGGGCCAGGACCCACACCCGCTCTGCCAGGAGTTCTGTTTCAGCCCTAAGGTGACCAGAAAAAGCAAATGGGGCTCCTTGGGGATTTGATGCCAAATTTGATGCCAAAAAGCTCCACAGGGAGCTTCCTCTGCAGTGCTCACTTCCCGTTCCCTGGACAGATGACAGTCAGACCCCAGCTGCAGGCAGAACCTAGACTCAGGGCCTGCCGTAGAGGACAGCAGACCTTGGGTGCCCAAGTAGGGAGGGGGTTGAGGCAGCTCGGAGGGAGGGGCAGCCCTGACACAAAGATGAGTGGACCTGCTGCTGGAGGCAGTGGTGGTTTCCCTTCAAGGAATGCGAGTCTTAAAAGGTTCTGTCTGTGGGGGAAGAAAGTGCTGGCCAGGGAGCCTGGTTACCCTGGTTGATGCCCACTAGGCCTCAAAGGCCAAAGAGGCCTCCCTGGACATCCAAATGGGACCCAGGGTTCTGTTCAGGAAACGCACTCAGTAGGGGACTTGAGAGTCAGGAGGCATGAAAGGGGCACCGAGCATGCAAGACTCCAGGCTTAACCAGAGAAACTGGGGCGATTAGATCAGAGAAGAGGGTCACCAGCCCCCTGCCCCCTCTGCATGTGCTGGGCAGCTCTGGCCCTGTGGCAGCTCGCCTGGCAGGGGCTCTGTGCCTTAATACCCTGGGGAGGCCCGACTCTGGGCCTGGGATCAGAAAGCCGCCTAGATTGGGGGCCCTCAGATTCCTACCAAAGTCTCAGTCCCTTCCTGTATCAGCCATGTCTTTTCTGTATTCTGTTGTTTAGACGTCTGGAACCTTGCTGACTCTGGAGCAAAGGCCTCTCCCAAGGTTGGGCAATTCTTTTTTTTTTTTTTTAACATTAAAAACATTTATTTTTGAATTTTTAATTGGAAGATAATTGCTTTACAGTATTGTGTTGGTTTCTGCCATTCATCAACGTGAATCATGCATAAGTTATATGTCCCCTCCCTCTTGAACCTTCCTCCCTGGTCAATTGTGCTCAGTTTTTCAGTCGTGTTGGACTCTTTGCGACCCCATGGCTTGTAGCCCGCCAGGCTCCTCCGTCCATGGAAAATTTCCAGGCCAGAATATTGGAGTGGGTTCCCATTTCCTACTCCAGGGGATCTTCCAGGCCCACCGACCTGGTCAGTTCTTCGAGACAGCAAACAATTCCTCCGTCAGCAGGCATTTTTCAAAGGTAAACCAACCAACCCAGGGTCCACAGCCCACGACCACCTGTTTTATCAAACTCTCACCCTCTGGGCCACAATCCACCTGCAGAGTCACCTCAAGGCCAGGAAACAGACAACCAGGGACAGCACCTGTGCCCCCGAGCCCACCGAACTTATTTCAGCCAGCCATTTAAACCTGTCTTCCCTGCCTGACCTGTTTCACCCTCCCTGAAGCCACAAGAAAGTCTCCTGCCCACATTTTCTTCTTCCTTCCGACACTGGTGCGTTCCCCGTCCCCCCTCCCCCCACGGAGACGTGCCACCTCCTCTTGGAAACTGTAATGAGCCATCTTCTCAGTAGCTGGATCTGTTGGCCTCAGAAAATAATAATAAAACCTATGAAAACACCGTGGTTCTTCTAGCGGGAGAGGAGACCCCGTGTCCGGAGCACCGCCCCCTGGACCCCGGTGGGGACTGGTGGTCCATTTTGCGGCCCCATGCTCAGTCTCCTCTGCGGTTTCCTTCCTTGCCTGGGTCGTGGAAGACCCTTTGGGCAGCCCCTCGAATAGGAAAGGCATTGAAACGTGGGCTTGTCCTTTACTTGGGTCATAAAATTTGAGTTTGTTACCCAAAGTATAAACACACGCCCCAAGTCACATCATCACCCAGTCCAGTGACCGTCTGGCACACGGAGCTGGTCTCCCGAGAGCCGAGACTGACTCATCTCGGTCTCCTCCCCCAGCGCCAGGCCCAGAGCGACCCCAGCGCAGTGATGGCCACTTGGCAGAACAGAACCGAGCGCGGACGATCGGATCGTGGCCGGCGGGAACCACGATTCGGTCCCTCAGGACTCCGCAGAGTTACGAAGTCTTCAAACCGAAAGCTAGCTGGTGTCTGGGGAAAGGGAAAAAGAAAAAACGCTGGGCTCGTCCGGGATTTGAACCCGGGACCTCTCGCACCCAAAGCGAGAATCATACCCCTAGACCAACGAGCCGGTGTTACAGTGGCTCCTGGTGCCTGTCCTTGGAGGCCTGAGACCGCGGCTCCGCCCTCGGATCCCGGCCTGAGAATCCGCAGCCAGATCCTGTGGATGGTTTTGGTTTCGATTCGAGAAGGAGAGGAGGAGGCGCAGCGCGGCCGGAATCTCCGGGTGAGGGGGCTCCCGCGCGCTCTGGCCCCCGGGCCGCGGAGCCAGATCCCCGCCCCGCCCCCATCCCCCCACCCCCACCCCCACCCCCGGCCACGAGGGCCACGCAGTCCGCAGCAGCTAGAGGAGGGGGAGGGACCGTGCTGCTGGGCGAATGTGGTCTCCCATGGTGGACCCCAGGACAGAAATTTCACCCAACATGCGACACGAGGAGAATGAGACTCGGCCACCTCCCATCCGGCCGGTCCGGGGTGACCCTCGAGCTTCTCCTGGTCCCTCCTGGTCTGGGCTCGGCCGCAGGAAACCCTCACGGATCTGGAACCTGATGTAGGGGTCAGAACTGGGGGTAGTGCTCACTTCTCCCCGAAGGGCAGCTGCTCCAAATTTTTGTACGAGCAAGGGGTCCACATCCCCCTACTCCACCCCCACCCTCCGGGGAAGGAAGGTCTCCCGGCTTGTCCCGGAGGCGAGGCCATCAACCCTTCCCGATCGGCTTAATGCTGCTGCTGCTGCTGCTGCTGCTGCTGCTGCTAAGTCGCTTCACTCGTGTCCGACTCTGTGCGACCCCATAAACGGCAGCCCACCAAGCTCCCCCGTCCCTGGGATCCTTCAGGCAAGAATACTGGAGTGGATTGCCATGCTACCTCTCCTGAAAGGGGCTGAGAGTTTGAAAATGAGAAATCGCCGGTGATTGGAACCCGGCACCTGCCACACCCTAACGGAGGGAGGCGATGTGCGCGGGATTCAGAGTGCGTCTCTACTAGTTTTAGGTTCAGCGAAGTTCAGGAGAACTGTAGCTCCCCCTTCCGCAACAGCCCGGCTAGCTCAGTCGGTAGAGCATGAGACTCTTAATCTCAGGGTCGTGGGTTCGAGCCCCACGTTGGGCGCAGCTTTTGCCCCTAGGGCTTTACAGCTAAACCAAAGTGATTTTAGAGAGCGACAAGGTCCATATAAACTAATCTTCTTCCCACGGGGCTTCTTTCTGAGTTCGAAGTTGCTAGACCAGGGAGACTGGCACACTGAGTCTCAGCAGAGCATCTTGTTTCATCTTTGTTTCATTATATGTGTTTTGGAATTTAAAAGCTGAAACTGTAAGTTTCAGCACACGGAGAAATCCTTTTCTAGGAGCTTTAAAAAAAATTTTTTTTTAATTTGGCTGCAGTAGGTCTTAGTTACCGCACGCGGGATCTTCCTCTAGGAATTTTCTTGCAATTCCTGAGATCCCGGCAAGGCCAAGAATTGTCCCCAAAACTAGGACTGGAACCCACTTTCTTATGAGATCAGTCTGAGTTCTACATACTGAACGACAGCAACAAGAGGAGACTAGGAGATGGATTTTCAGCTAACTCTGGCCCTGCGCCGGGACCTACACGGTGCTCCGTCTGTATCCAGGGGCGATCCCCAGCCAGGAGCCTCGCCTCCTCGCACCCTGTGTGTCCCCACAGGCATCCGCTGCGCTTTCCTCCCTCCTGGGGGAGATGAGCAGGGAAGGGAGCTCCTCATCTCCTTTCTAAAGTAGAAAGCTGGAAGTCGTGGGACACCTCAGATAGAGGTGAGGTCCTCCGCTCCCCAAGAAGCAGCAGTGAGGATGTGACTTCCTTTCTGAGAGTGAGACAGGGGAGCTGGAAAGCTTAGCGATGCCACTCCTGAGGCTCTCAGGATGTTGGGTCATCTGGGGATCTAGGTTCCAAGGTGGGGGTAAGAGAGGGGCAGGAGAGGGCTTGGGGAGGTGCCTGCCAGGTCGTGTCTCTCTTGGTGGCTGGATTGGGGCACCCTACTCACCCAAAAGAGAGGGACCCGACTGTACTCATCAGAGTTCTGTTATAGTCTGTCTTTCTGGGGGAAGTTAGGGAGAGATTATGATTGATTGTAAAGAACTGGCTCCCACAATGAAGCCGGAGAGATAAATTTAAAAACTAGCCCATTTGTCTATCCTGTGTCCTCCTCTCCCTTACAGATGCCTCCTCAGAATGTTCCCTTCACTAACCGATTACACAAAAATCCCTGTCTCAGCTTTTCTAGGAAATACGTCCTAAAATAGTTGTGTCCTAAAATATGTCCTAAAACAGTCTAAGAATGAATTGTTATGGAACCAAACTTGAGTCGGCTCAGCCTCGTGCAGTAAAGCCAATCTACTGGTGCTGAGTCGTGGTGAAGGAGTTTATTACAGACTCCAAGCAAGAAGTCCAGGCAGCTAGTGCTCAGAAGGCTCAAACTCCAGAGAGGGTTTTCAGGGAAAGGTTTTAAAGACAAGGTGAGGGATGGGAGTCGTGGGGTGGGTGTTCAGCTCATGAACATTGTGGGGAACTAAGATCCCACATACCGAGCCGGACACCCATCACTTCACAAAATTACCTTTTGTGTATGTGTGTGTGTGTTGAGAACACTTAAGGTCTACATTTAACAATTTCAGGTATACAATAAGGTATTATTAACTATAGTTGGATGCTGTACATCAGATCTCCACAACTTATTCATCTTATAATTAAAACTTTGTATCTTTGTAACAACCTCTTCCCATTACTCCCACCCTCCCCCCACCAACAAATGGGTTTATTGACTGCTGCCTGGACCCTGGTTTGGTAATGAATTTGGACTTGAGCTCCTTGCCAGTGGAAAATGGGATACTGGTAACGCCTGACATGCAGCAGCACCGTGATTAAGCCGCCTATCACGTGGTTGATTATGACGAAGTGCCAACAGAAGCAGGTGCCCTGGGGGACCACGTGGCTCCTGCACTTGACTCTTGCAGCAGTAGAGGTGACCACAAGGACTGTGATGTGGGAAGGACTCCCCTGGGGGCGCCTGTTTGTTTGAAGAAAGAAAATGACAAGATCAGGCCTTTAAACTTTCAGCCTAAGTCACGCCCAGAGATCCAGGGATATTTTCTGTCAGCCATAGAATAATCGTATAGCTGCAGGGCTGACACTGCTGAAAATCAAACACATAACTGAATGATGTATATTGCGGAATGACACTGTAAGTTGAGTTCACAGCCTCGAGAGATCTTTTCTGTGAAAGGAAAGGCGTTGATTACGAAGGAGTGGAGCCAAAGCCTGGAGAAGTTTAGGTGGTCTTGGACTAAGTTGAGATCTTGAACCCCTGAGTCACTTGGAGTCTCCCTTGCCAGTGAAAACAGACTGTTCTGATATCTGGGGAAAGTAGCTTTCCTCTGTTTGAATATACCACAATAATCTCACCTGGAGTGGTTGTCTTGCAAGGGGAGGAGAGTTCTCCTCAAAGCCCACACCAGCCAGCCTTGTTACCCTCTAACGCTGGTTGTCCCATAACTACAGTTAGATCAGCACGCTGCAGGAGCAAGTACAAAGGCTCGCCTGGGAGGAACTCATTCATATGCCCAAAGAATGATGCTGGTAGAAAACTAGGGAACGTGTGTGGGAATGGATCTGAGGATGTTAGAATAAAGAGGACGGGATGTGATTTTTGGATCTAGTGAAGTTATTGTTCTGGGCGTACATCCCAGCAAGCCTGTGTTTATTTCTTAATTTTTTTTAGCAGACAGATCTTTTATTAAATGACAGAGGATAATACACTCCTGAAACACGAGAGCAGGTTGACTGCAAAGGAGTGGCTAAAGCCTGTGTTTAAATGTTATTCATGCAGCTGAATGTTTCTTGGTTGGTTGGCTAAGGACTGAACACAGTGGTGGCCTGTGTTTAAGGGGATTAGAATTCAAGAATGTCCCTGGCATCATGTAAAGAAAGGAACTCAGACTCTGCAAGATAGAAATGCTTCAATGAGTCTGTCATATTTGATGAGCACACCCACCACCCCACTGAGAGGGCCCTGAGGACACTCCCTTCCATAAGTCAGGGAGAGACGTCAGTGAGGGAAACACTGGCAGCTTGGATAGCTCTGTGGTCACTGTTCTCTGCAGGCCACATATGATGGTGGGAGATGCTGCATTGAGATGAAGTTCCTGATTTGAGAAGGGATGACAGGACCCCAGGTGCCTGGGAAAGTAGAAGAAGTAAGCCCAGAGCTGGAGGATCAGAAGAATCTCGTTCATGGTCTTTAAAAGGAAAAGAAAACTATGTGCATATATACTATATATATACAGTCGCTTCAGTTATATACGACTCCTTGTGACCCTATGGACTTTGCTTTTACTTTATTTTTGTAAATTTTTATCAAATATATTATCATATAATTTCTTTTTTTGTTTCATATATGATATTATACATGTTTCAATGCCATTCTCCCAAATCATCCCACCCTCTCCCTCTCCCACAGAGTCCAAAAGACTGTTCTATACATCTGTGTCTCTTTTGCTGTCTCGCATACAGGGTTATCGTTACCATCTTTCTAAATTCCATATATATGGATTAGTATACTGTATTGGTGTTTTTCTTTCTGGCTTACTTCACTCTGTATAATAGGCTCCAGTTTCATCCACCTCATTAGAACTGATTCAAATGTATTCTTTTTAATGGCTGAGTAATACTCCATTGTGTATATGTACCACAGCTTTCTTATCCATTCATCTGCTGATGGACATCTGGGTTGCTTCCATGTCCTGGCTATTATAAACAGTGCTGCAATGAACACTGGGGTACACGTGTCTCTTTCAATTCTGGTTTCCTCAGTGTGTATGCCCAACAGTGGGATTGCTGGGTCATAAGGCAATGGCACCCCACTCCACTACTCTTGCCTGGAAAATCCCATGGATTGAGAAGCCTGGTGGGTTACAGTCCATGGGGTCGCTAAGGGTCACACACGACTGAGCGACTTTACTTTCACTTTTCACTTTCATGCATTGGAGAAAGAAATGGCAACCTACTCCAGTGTTCTTGCCTGGAGAATCCCAGGGATGGGGGAGCCTGGTGGGCTGCCGTCTATGGGGTCGCACAGAGTCAGACACGACTGAAGCGACTTAGCAGCAGCAGCAGCAGCAAGGCAGTTCTATTTACAGTTTTTTAAGGAATCTCCACACTGCTCTCCATAGTGGCTGTACTAGTTTGCATTCCCACCAACAGAGTTAGAGGGTTCCCTTTTCTCCACACCCTCTCCAGCATTTATTGTCTGTAGACTTTTGGATAGCAGCCATTCTGACCGGCGTGAGATGGTACATCATTGGGGTTTTGATTTGCATTTGTCTGATAATAAGTGATGTTGAGCATCTTTTCATGTGTTTGTTAGCCATCTGTATGTCTTCTTTGGAGAAATGTCTGTTTAGTTCTTTGGCCCATTTTTTGATTGGGTCGTTTATTTTTCTGGAATTGAGCTGCAGGAGTTGCTTGTATATTTTTGAGATTAGTTCTTTGTCAGTTGCTTCATTTGCTATTATTTTCTCCCATTCTGAAGGCTGTCTTTTCACCTTGCTTAGAGTTTCCTTTGTTGTACAGAAGCCTTTAATTTTAATTAGGTCCCATTTGTTTATTTTTGCTTTTATTTCAATATTCTGGGAGGTGGGTCTGACCTCCCTATGGACTTTGTGATGCTATGGACCACCATGGGAAGAATACTGGAGTGGGTTGCCATTCCTGTCTCCAGGGGATCTTCCCAACCCAGGGATCAAACCCATATTTCCTGCAGCTTCTGCATTGCAGGAGGATTCTTTACCACTGAGTCACTGGGGAAGCCCATGAGATATAGCAATTCAGTTCAGCCGCTCAGTCATGTCCAACACTTTGCAACCCCATGGACTGCAGCACACCAGGCTTCCCTATTCATCATCATCTCCCGGAGCTTGCTCAAACTCATGTCCATCAAGTTGGTGATGCCATCCAACCATCTCATCCTCTGTCGTCCCCTTCTCCTCCTGCCTTCACTCTTTCCCAGCATCAGGGTCTTTTCCAGTGAGTTAGTTCTTTGTATCAGGTGGCCAAAGTATTGCAGCTTCAGCTTCAGCATCAGTCCTTCCAATGAATATTCAGGACTGATTTCCTTTCAGATGGACTGGTTTGATCTCCTTGCAGTCCAAGGGACTCTCAAGAGTCTTCTCCAACACCACAGTTCAAAAGCATCAATTCTTCAGTGCTCAGCTTTCTTCATGGTCCAACACTCACATCCATAAATGACTACTGGAAAAAACACAGCTTTGACTATACGGACCTTTGACGGCAAAGTAATATCTTTGCATCTATATATATGACAAAGCCTCAGCGATCATCTCCTCTGTGGGTATGTAGTAGAGGAGGTTTCTAATTTTACTCTCCACCATGCCCTGAAATTTGGGAGATTTTTACCTTGAGGATGAAGGCATATATTGCATGGATTTAAAAGAGAGAAAACTTCATCATGGACTATTTCAAGCAAGAACTAAAGCAGAGAAAAATAGTATAATGTGTTCAGTTAAGACATTATCACCTCATAGAAAAACTTGTTTTGTGTATACCTCGATCCAGTCCATTATCTTTTTTTCCAGCTTTACTGAGATATAACTGACAAATAAAAATGATGTATATTGAAGGTGTACAATGACGGTTTGATATATATATTTACATCGTAAAATATTTACAACAGTGAAGTTAATTAACACATCCATCACCTCACATATTACCTGATGTGTGTGATGAAAACGCTTAAGATCTCTCTTTGCAAATTTCATGTATACAGTACAATACTATTAACTGTAGTCACTACCCAGCCCACTATTTTAAAGCACATTGGCTGTCACATAATTTAATCTCTAAATAACTGGCTGTGTTTATAAAAAATAGACTTTTTTAAAATATAAGTAACCACAATACAATTAATACATCTAGAAAAATGAATAATTATTTCTATATCAAGTAGAAGGGACGGTTGTTAAAATAACGTAAAGAATGCAAGCACTCTTCTGACATCTGAAAACGTGCATGTTTTTATGGGAGACTCGTTCAGGGTGGCGGCTGGCTGAGTAACCCCCTGGGGGGCCTTAATTTCCCACTCGGGTAGTAGACAGCCGGCTTCATTTAACTTTTATCCCCCCTGCTCTAGAAGGTTTAAAATACAACTTTTTTTTTTTTTCCCTTTTACCCCGGGTGGGACTCGAACCCACAATCCCTGGCTTAGGAGGCCAATGCCTTATCCATTAGGCCACCGGGGCTGATGAAAAACCTTTTTCGACAGTCTTAGACCAGCCTCTCTCTCACCTTCCCGCGGTTCTGTACAGCATCCCGGCTCCAGCTTGGCTTGATTTTGGTCCTCCTGACAACCATATGCGACCGGTGCATTCGCTCAGATCCCGCCCGCCCCCGAGCATCCCGGGACCCCAGGGAGACTGCGCATGCGCGAAGGAAACTGCTCAAAGACCCAAGGTAGCAGTTAGCTCCACCGTCTTGACTGGGATACTATCCTCGCTTAGGGTACACAAGGTCTGGGCATCAAATCCCGGACGAGCTCTTTCCCCCTTCTTTTAGGAGAATCTACGTCCCGTGAGAACTAGCATCAATAAGGAGTTCACTAGGCAAAATGTGGGCGCGAAGGGGAGAGAGGGCACAGCCCGGAGCTTGGGGAAAGCGTCGGTCACGACCTTCATTCTCCTCTTCGCGTTGCTTCTTAGACCAAGAGTGTTTCCTAGTCCCAAATCTACGCGGTTTTTAGCAGAGCCCAGTGGTCTTAGGTCTTTGTCCTAAGGACCCTCCGTGATGGCTCTGTATATGCCCACCTAGCTCAGTGTGTAGAGTGTGGAACTGTAATATCAGAGAGCCCGGCGTTTACTCTCCTATCAGAAGATGGGTATTCTTTCCCCTCTCGAAGATATTTGTCATTGTGGTTCCCAGAAGTGGGGTCGGGGGAGGCGCGAGCGGAATTAGATGAAGGCAGTCAAAAGGTACAAACTTCCAGCTGTAAGGAAGTACTGAGATACAGTGTACAACATAATAAAGATAATTAACACTGCTGTGTTAGAAGAGCTCATCTTTAGAGTTAAGAGAGTAAACCCCGAGTTTTCATCACAAGGATGATGGATGGTCACTAAACCATGATTGTAATAATGATTGTGATGTATGTGAATTGAATCATTATGTTGTACACCTTAAACTTATACAGTGCTGTATGTCAATTACATCTCAGTAAAAGTGGGGGAAATAATTAAAATGTTTATCTTAGTGCAATTTCTCTTCTTTTTATTTATGAGTCCTTAGCAAACCACTGAAACATCACGAAACTGATAAAGGAGACAGTGACACTCCCCATGACCTCAAGATTACTTGCGCCCTCTATTGGGGTACAGGCTCAGCTGCCATTCCCCCACCGTCCTCCCTGGGGGGAGAAGGTCCCATCGCCTTGGTCATTCCACTTAGCCAGAAATTCCTTAGCCAGAACTTGGTTCCTCAGGGACAGTCATTTTTTCTGGGTAAAATGATGGCTCAATCCTGGGCATATTCTTTACATTAAAATTTTAAATATACATTCACACTAATCGACTCTTGAGAGTCCCTTGGACTGCAAGGAGATCCAACCAGTCCATTCTAAAGGAGCTCAGCCTTGGGTGTTCTTTGGAAGGAATGATCCTAAAGCTGAAATTCCAGTACTTTGGCCACCTCATGCAAAGAGTTGACTCATTGGAAAAAACTCTGATGCTGGGAGGGATTGAGGGAAGGAGAAGAAGGGAACGACAGAGGATGAGATGGCTGGATGGCATTACTGACTCGATGGACGTGAGTCTGAGTGAACTCCGGGAGTTGGTGATGGACAGGGAGGCCTGGCGTGCTGCAATTCATGGGGTCGCAAAGAGTCGGACACGACTGAGCGATTGAACTGAACTGAACTGAACCATTTAAGGGTATATTCACTGCAAGAAATCGAAATTACCTATTATAATTAAAAAAATTTTTTAGTGTTTAAATATGTGCGTAACATTATATTTGCCATTTTGACCATTTTTAGTGTACATTTTAGTGGCATCAGTTACATTTACCGTATTGCGCAACCACCATCACTTCTATCTATTTCCAAAACTTTTTCATCACAATAATCTTTTATATTTTTAAATGCCCCCGACCCCTTGAGGGTGGGCCACCCCGCAAAAGTCCAACCCCTCATCTGTCGCAGTTCTAGTCATCTGAACTGTATTCATGCAGCCAGTCGCCCCTGGGCTCCTGGGACTCATGGCCGGGGTTCCAGGGTCAGCAGTCCGTCCGGGTTTGATCAGCGTGGGTCTCCCCACAGCGCCCAAGGGTTCACCTTGGGGTTCCAAGTCTCTTAGCAGCAGGGATGCATCTGAGGGGCAGGAGGGAGTGTGGCTGACAGCCCGAGGGTCCTAGGCTTGCGTAAGGAGCAGTTGGGAGGCACGGAAAATTTTAAATCTAAGGAGGAAAACTGAACGCTGCAACGACCACGAAGGGACTCGAACCCTCAATCTTCTGATCCGGAATCAGACGCCTTATCCATTAGGCCACGCGGCCTTGCGAAGGATGGTCTCTCAGCTTTTCTCATAAACCTTTTGCAAGCGCCTGCGTAGTGCCGCCCCTAAGTGCGCGTGCGCACACTGGCCCGGCGCCTCGCCCCCGGGGCTCCTGGTGAGCCGGGCTCTGAGCCCGCAGCTGGGCGGCGCGACTGAGCACCGCTGAGGTGGCCGTGCAACTCAGAGTTCGAGCCCGCGTGATGCTGCCCAAGCCCCTCCTGTCCCCAGGGTTCCTGATCTCTTCTCCCACAGCCCCAGGCCCACGCTGAGGCGGGGCTGCCCGCTGCTCCCGCAGCCCCTTTGCTTCCCCTATCGCAGCACCACTAAACCTGCCGTCCAACCCCGTCCGCGGCCCCAGCGTGCGGTGCAGGTGGGGTGGGGGTGCTGGGAGGGTGCTGTGGACCCTGGGCTTCCCCTTCCCAGGACATCCAGCGCCGCCCAGCCCACGTGGGGCTTTCTTAGCCCCGTCTTCCCCCGGTGGGCCCAGCCTCCGAAGTGCCCGGCGCTTCATACATCATCTCGCTTATTGTCCTAGTTCTCTGCATGCGGGCGCTATTCACGTGTCCAGCGATCACCACGTTTATTCCATGCCAGCCGAGCCTCCTGTGTTATCGCGCCGTTTTTAGGAGAGGAAACCGAGGGGTGGACGGGGTCACTGGCGGTGCTGGTGTGCGGCCCCCCACTGTCAGCACTCCTGGGTGGCCGCAGGCGCGGTCAGACCTGCAGGCAGAGCCGGCGCCTCAGGGAGCTGCGGATCTCCAGACAGGCCTTGCGGCGGTCATCACAGTCGGGACCCAGCACGTCCAGCTCACACACCTGCCGATTGACCTGTGTGGACCACACTCAGCCTGTGTCCAGGACGGCCAGGTTCCCCACGCCCGCGCCCAGCCTGGCACTCAGTGTATTGTGAGGCCTGGAGTTTCAAGTGCTGCCTTGACATCTTTGGGGCTCACAGGCCCCCTCGGTTTCCCTGCTCTTGTTAGATGTGCCCCCCACCCAGCAGGGAAGGCCCCTCTCGCGGCTAGTTCCCCCACCAACCAGATCAGATGCCCTCCACCCCCTCTCTCATCCTGAAGGGCTTCAGTTCCCTGCCAACCTGTGAAATTAGTCCAACAAGTACCCCACATCCTGCATGTACAGGGCCTGTGTCTGCAGCCCCTGCTGGTTCTCTCTGCTCCCCAGGGCAACCCCGAATGGCCTGTGGGGCCCAAGGTGGCCTTGTCCCCCAGCTGTGAGCACATGTGGCTAATAACTGCTGGCCGTGGCTCTGTCCAGTGCCCAGTGTTGTGTGTTCAACTATCTCATGTTTCTGAGGGCAAAGGACTTCCTCCCTCAGCAAAAGGAAGACTAGGAGGTGAGCAGAACACCGGAGCTGAGAAGAAGGCTGAATCCAGTCCCTCTCCCCAGGCCACCCCCACTACCCCCCAACTCACCTCAGTCATCAGCTCCAGGAGGTCTGCCTTGGGGTCAGCTCTGAGGACCTCCACCAGCGTCTGGATAAAGTCTGAGCCCTTCTCATCCCGATAGGCCACACAGCCTAGGCCAGGGGTCCAGGACCAGAAGGTCACAATTGGTCCCCTCCCAGTTGCCTTCCAGTCCCCAGGGGCCTTTTGTTAGTGGAAGAGGGGGCAAGCACACAGGACCCCAGGGTTTGGGGTAGGGAGCAGCGCCTTCTTGCTTCTGGATTAAGTTGTTGCTCAAGGTTTGTGGAGTGAGTATACCATGGACTCGATGTCTAAGAAACATTTACTGTGAACCCACTATGTGGACCTCATGGACCTTACAGCCTAGACGAGAGGAGTCAAGTCAAGTGCTTAGCAGAGCCAGCCCTCAGTTTGAGCTCTCCATGTTACTATTGTCACAAAAAATAAATATGGAAGAAAGATGGCTTAACTGCAATGGGGCTGCACCCCAACAGCCAAGCCCCAGATGTCCCTAACGCCACTTCAGATCTCTGGCCAGGAGGTTGGGCTCTGTGTAACTGGGTTTCATGATGACCTTACCTTCAGCGGCTGCATAGACCATCAGCACATCTGCTTGGTTAGGGCTCCCTGGAGTGGGGCCCCTGGAGGACCTGCCTGCAAGAGGGACCGACACCTTTTACCCAGCATCCCAGGACTCCACCTTCCCCGAGGGCCCCCTCAAGTCCGGCTCAAGGGCACACAAAGCAGTAGAAAGAGTGCAGGGCAGGAAAGACAGATCCGGTTTCAAATCTCAGCCTTGCCACTTACCAGCTGTGTGACCTGAGAAGAGCTATTTTCCCTTCCTGTCTCCAGGGCTGTTTCGGGCTCAAGCAGGGGGAAAAATTCTCGATTTTCAAAGGTCCTTACCCTTTAGGAAGGTTTCCCTTCCTGTCCTCTTGGCAAAGAGAGGAGAGAGGTGGCAGCAGGATCCCAGCTCAAAGCCCCAGAAATGCCCTCTGGCAGCTTCCCCACCAGCCCTACCCAAGCCCTCCGGTAGGCAGACCCACCTTGCACATCAGTACAGACGTGGAGGACATCGGCCTGGGAGGGGGTGGCTGGTGGTGCCCGCAGCCAGCGTCTGAACCAGGGGAGAGCTGCAGGTCCCACGCCCGCATCCCTGTGCCCTGGGGATGGAGGGGACAGTCAGGTCCTTTCACTCAGAAGACACCCCAGGGTGCTTCCAGGGTTCTAGCCCCCAACCCCCAGAGCTTCTGGGCCAGCCTGCCAGGCCGGAAACACTCAGAACACTAAATGACACGTGCTGAGGGTGAAGGCTCAGGTTCATGGACATGACCTCTAGGAGAGGCTGGGAGGCGGGCAGGAGAAGGGGAGTGCTCAGGCTTTCTGGAGGAGGTGAACAACAAGTCCTGAGAGGCTGAGCGCAGGATGAGGAGAGGAAGGGCAGCAGGAGGCAGGCCTCCAGGGCGGGCCCGGGGCCTGCTCACCCCCACGGCAAGCCTGAAGCAGGAAGATCTTGGGGCGGCCCCGCAGCGCCCCGCAGTGGCTCAGCTCCTGCACAAGCACCTCCAGCTGCCTCTCTTGCCCGTCAGCCCCCAGGAGCTGCCCCTGAGGCCCCCCGTGGGCCATGAGGGCCACAAGGGCACAGCTCACGGGGCCCCTGTGGGCGTCCAGCCGCTTCCGGAACTGGGCCATCTCCTCCTGGAAAGTCTGGGAGTGGGGGATGAGATCGGGCCTGGGCCAGTGTCATGGCCTCCCTAGTACCTGGTGTCCCCTTCCTGGGTGGTTTCGGTAGCCCTCAGCCCACACTACCTCCCACCTCCTGCCAGCCTCAGGCCCAGGGAGAGTAAGACCTTTTTTTAACCAACCTCCCTGCTGCAAAGCCTGGCATGGCCTCATTGGAGGTGATGTGGATCCAGCTTCCTGCAGCTGGTTCTCCGATCACCACGGAGAAATTGCACCAAAAAGTTAAGGGCCATGAGGGGAGAGCAGTGAGCTGACAGCTGTCTGGGAAGGAACGAGAGACCCTCCCAGGAAAAGCCTGAGGGTCCATCTAGAGCCTTGAGCAGGGGCCGGCGTGAGAGGTGGCAGCGGCCCGGGAGACTGGACTTGCAGGAGCAGGGAAGTGGGTTTGCATAGATGCATGCATGCAACAGGGAGGCTGGGGGTGCATTTCTGCCCACAATTGGTAAGAGGCCCCGGACAGAGTCCCCAGGGTCTGGGTGGGGGGTACCCTTCCTTCAGAGGACCTTCAGAAGTTCTGGGCTTCCCCTCACCTGGGCTGTAGGGTCTGTCCTCAGGGTGGTCTCGAAGCCCAGGGCCTGGCACAAGCCCCCCAGCGCCTCCACATCGTGCTGGGCCCCCAGCCGGCCCTGGGTCACAGCCAGGAGGAGGGCGGCCCTGGCCCCGGACAGGTCATACTGAGCGCTGGGGCCGGGCTCTGGCTACAGACAGGGCTAAGTGGGTTCAATGCAGTCGGAGGACCTCCCGGCTCCTTGCCCCAGCCCAGGTCTCCCCGTGCCTCCATGCCTCCATCCCATTCAGAACTGCTGCCATGTGGTTGGACCCCTGCCCTGCCTCCTCACCTCGGGCCCCCAGGGCTCCACGTTCCCTAGGCATAGTGCCCCCCGCAAGGAGCTCCGAAGCACTGGGCAGTAGGCAGCCCCTGCGGACTCTTCAGCTGTCCTGGAGAAGACCTAGGGGCAGAGGACTCTTCAGGCGGCCACTCTGTGGGGGTGCAGTTATGGGGGTGCCCTGGCTCCAGGGAACAGCTTGGCCAGGCTCTTTGGGATCCCCTGCCAGAATGGAGGGAGGAGACAGGAAAGAAAGGGAAGGCCCGAGGGAGGTCCTAGTCAAGCTCAGGGTCACAGAATTCCAAGACATGGATGGCCGCAGGGAGACAGTGGCCGAGCCATTAGGCACGCTGCTCCCTGGCCCGGCACCGAGGTGGGGTGCTCCCAGAGTGGGTCAGGGCCCACCCGGGAAGGCCCGTGGGGTGGGCGCCACCTAAGGAGAACTGTGGAGCAGAGCTGGGGCCCACCCTCACCTCTGGGGTCAGCCAATGACCACCCACTGCCCAGTGAGAACTTTGGGCCTCAAGACCAGACCTGATTCCCAGGGACCCACAGGTCTGATGGGACCGTCATGGCTGGGTGAGTGTGAACAGGGGTGGATGGGAATTCAAGCACCCACCCTTGGGTGATGAGGGGCACAGCTGATGCCTGGAGGGTCTGTGCCAGGCTGGGATGACAGGGTGGGGGGGGGGCAGGACTCCAAGCAGAGGAGCAGCCTGGGCAAAGGCACAGAGCTGAGCAGATGCTGGAAAACCTGGGGTGCCCTCAGTGGGTTGAGGACAGGCATGGGAGGGGATGGGAAGTGAGGCTTAGAGGCTGACGCCCATGTGTAGACAAGCCTTATTGTGGCATGAGTGGGGGTAATGGATTCAGATGGGGATGAGATCGGGCCTCAGCCAGGGTCACAGCCTCCCCAGTACCTGGAGGCCCTCCCTCTGGGTGGTTTCTCTGGCCCCCTAGAGAACACATCGGCGCCGTCATACCCCTCCCGGGACGCCCCGCCTGGGCCTTCACCTCCGTTAGCAGCTGCAGCAGTGACCAGTGAGGACGGCGGCCGCAGAGCTCGCCCAGGCTGGCGAGGAAGGCCCCAGGCTCGGGGACAGCTGGGTGGAGAAGCAGCAGCACACGGGCCTGGAGGGAGGGTCTCGGCCCTCCTGCCCACCCCACCCCCACTCTGTTCGGCCCCCCACCCGGGGGCTCGGCCGGCCCACTCACCCCCGGGAGCGCTGGAGAGCAGCAGGAAGACCTTGGGGCGGCCCCACAGGGCCTTGCAGCGGCTCAGCTCCCGGACCAGCTGCTGCGACTGCCTCAGCTGCCAGGGGCGGGCCACCAAGGCCACGAAAGCACAGCCCACCGAGCCCCCATGGGCATCCAGCTGCTCCCGGAACCTCGTCAGCTCCCCACGGAAGCCCTGGGGCAGAAGCGAGTGCCAGCCTGAGTGCAGGGAGGCCCCAGGCGGGGCTGAGGGCAGAGGTTGGGGGAGTGGGGGCAGGTGAGGGCTCACCTGGATGGAGGCCTCCTGCCTCCGGCAGCTCTCAAAGCCCAGGGTCTGGAACACACCCTCCAGGAGAGCGGCCGTAGAGGCTGACACCTCAGGGCTGCAGAGGGCCAGGGCCACCCTTGGGTCTTTCACGCTGTACTTACCCTGGGGAGGCAAGGCCAGAGCTGGGCCAGGGTGGGGCTCAACCTGGAGGCAGCGAGGGGCTAGGCCAGACAGCACCTACCTTTCTTCCCAGGCTCTCCTGAGCATCCGCCACCTGTGAGGCCACCTGCAGGGTCCCAGCCACCAAGAAAGCCATGGGGATGATGTCGGGGCTTCCTTCGAACAGCTTCAGTGCCAATGCTCTGGGTCCCAGGGCCTGGCCTCTCTCCGAGTCTTATCCCATCAGCTCTGTTTATGAGAAGAGTTGGACTCTGCCCCCTGCCCTGGAACCCTGGGTCCTGGACACCCCTAGGCCCTGGTCTGTTCCCTGGCTCCCATTGGCTACTTCCTGCCTGGCACTAACACACCCCCACCTGCGCCAGGAGCCTGTGCCCAGTCTATTCTTAGCTTCTGGCCCACCTGCTATCTGATCTCGTTACACTCCAGTGTCTCCCTTCTGAGCCGCCACCAGCACTGAAAAAATTCATGCCCTGCCCCCGCCACCCACCACCCCTACTCACTCATTCAGGGCACGTATAGGAGCCTGCCACACAGCAACTGCCAGCCTGGGGGCATGGGGAGCAGCGAAGGCACCACCCCAGAGGCAGGAACCCCTGGCTGGACTCTGCTCTCCAGGGAGAGCCCCGCAGCTTCATTGGGGAAATGGGGTCCGTCCAGCAACCTTGGGATGAAGCCTGGGTTACATGGGGGCCAGAGAGGCTGGCGCACAGACTGGGGGACAACACATCTTGTCTCGGCTCACCCCCACTGTCTTGCAGGTGGCCCCAAGGCCACCACCTGCTGAACTGGAAAGGACTTGGCAAGGTAGAAGGTGATCTCAGCACACACCCACCAGCTCCGCAGGAGCCCAGGCCCAGGCCAGGCAGGGGAGGGTCAGATGTGAAAGTCTGCTTGGTGTCCATTTCATCTCAGCAGTACTCCCTCCCTAGGGTCCAGCACAGGGTCCAGGCAAGAGCACGAGCCCCTGCCCTGGCCAGTCACGGGCTCCAAGTTGTCTCATTTCAAGGGACAGAGCGCGGGCCCCAGTGAAAACCCCGGCCCCCAGTTAGCCGCCCACTCTCCTGCAGGGTAGGGAAGGGTGTGTCGGCTGTCCCACCGTGAGCTGTCCTCAGGCCGGGGCAGGCGCTGGCTGACACGGGGACGCCCCCGAGGCTCACGGCAGCCCCTGGAGCTCAGGCCACCCAGAAGCTGAGACGGTGGCCCCACCCAATGACGGTCCAGCACCAGATGCTACAGAACCACCAGGTCAGGAGGCCCAGGATGAATTCCAGGCCCCCCCACCCCCCACTCCCAGCAGCCACCAAAAGAACAGGAGAAGCTTGGAGAAAGTTTCCATGTTTATTCTCATCTTTCTGCTGCCCTTCTAAGGCCAGCTGGGCCAGCTCGTTGGGAGGGCCTGTGGTCAGTCCCTGTGAATGCCCTTCTGCAGGGACTGCAATGCCTCAGGAGTCAGCAACAGCGTGCCGACAGAGCACTAGCATGAAGTACCGTAAACCCCGAGATTCGAGGGGGTGGGGGGCAGCGGAGGCAGCCAGCCTCGGCCGGCCCTGTTCTTCGTCTGCACAGTTGGCCTCTGTCCCTGGAGCCCACGCCGCCCTCCCCAGCTGGTGGAGGGTGACTCTCGGGAACTCAGCTGGGGGCAGGTTGGCTGAGAGCAGAGGCGGGCAGCTTCTGTGCCGCTGGGACAGGCCAGAGAGGCCAGTGCCTGGACATGGAAAGGGGTGGAGGCCAGCAAGCCTCTGAGCCCAGGATCCACTTCTTCACAGGTGTGGGCCGACCCCTCCCCCGACCCCCGACCCCAGCAGCACCCTGAGGCTTAGCCTCCCTCCCACAGGAAGTCACAGGACGGCAGGACAGAAGGCCTGGCCCATGGACCCAGCCCAGAGGCTGGGAGCAAAGAGCCACGGGGCCAAGCAGGGCTGAAGAGGGCTCTGGGATGGGGACTCCAGGCCCTGCCCGAGTCCTGACTTCCCTGTGTGTCAGCCTCTCCCCCGTGCTCAGGCCACCCGCCTGCAACGTGCTGGGGCTTCAGGAAACGAGGGGCAAGAAAAACCTTGGAGCATTAGAAGTCTGGCAGTGAGGTCACGGAGGACTCCATGCCCCGAGGCGTCAGCCAGGGTCCCAGGAGGGCAGGGCCGCCGGTTCCGTGAGCGGGAAGCCACACTGAGATGGTGGATTCGGGTGGGTAGGTCCCGCTCCCGTCCTCAGCCCACAGGCTGGGCCATCTTGGCGTGCAGGCTCTGGTGGGCGATGAGGTGGGCGCGCTGCTTGAAGCTCTTGTCGCACTCACCGCAGCCGAAGGGCCGCTCGCCCGTGTGCACGCGCCGGTGGTCCAGCAGGTAGGAGCGCAGTGAAAAGCTCTTGCCGCAGTCACTGCAGCCAAAGGGCTTCTCGCCCGTGTGGATGCGCTGGTGGTCAGCCAGGTAGGCGCTGCGGCTGAAGCTCTTGCCGCACTGGGTGCAGGAGAAGGGCTTCTGGCCCGTGTGCACGCCCTGGTGGCGCACCAGATCCGAGGAGCTGCGGAAACTCTTGTCGCACTCCTGGCACTTGTGCGGCTTCTCGCCCGTGTGCGTGCGCTGGTGGCGCGCCAGGTCGGAGCCCCAGCGGAAGCGCTTGCCGCACTGGCCGCAGCTGTGCGGCTTCTCGGCCGCCAGGTCCCGGAGCTGCCGCCGGTGCGTGGGCGGCCGGCCCCGCCGCGCCCCCACCACCCGCCCCCGGGGCGCCCCCGGCCGGGCCCCACCCTCCCAGGCCTCCTCCGGCCTCCAGGATGCGGTCTCGTTGCCAGCAGCCTGGTCCGGGAGCGCCGTCACCACCTCCTCCAGCCGGGACTTCTCACTGTGGCTCCTGTGCCCCAAACCTGCAAGGGATAGTAGGCAGCCTCCTAAGTGCCATGCGGTTCCGGGGCCACAGAGGAGAGGAGCGGGAACGGGGCTCCGGGCTAGCGCCTGGGCGCTCAGTCTGACAGCCCTGCACTCCAGAAGACCAGCCTCCATGCAACAGGGACATGAGAACGACGGCAGAGAAACCGTTTGGAGCACCCAAGGGGTTTGCCAGGGTTCCGGAACAGACGTATTTACTAACTACAGACCTAACCGATCTACCGCACCTTCCACTTACTAACTACAGGCTTAAACAATCTATGCCTGGGATCCCACCCAGAGCCCCGGCTGTGCCCAATGCTTACCCAGGGCAACATTCCGAGAGTTCTCCCTTTTTATGTCCCAGAAGAGATCCCTCTGGGCAGGGTCCAGGGACCCCCATTCTTCCCGGGAGAAATAAAAGGGAATGTCTCCAAATGTCACAGGTCCCTAGAATGAGGTGAGGAAGCCCAGCTCAGAGTTGCCTTGCTCAGGACTCCCCAGGCAGGTATGGGTGGAGATAGGAAGGGCGCTGGGATGGGAACAGGATGGGTCCTGGCAGGAAAAGGATGGATGGAGGAGGCCTTGTGAGAAGGAGAGATCCATTTCAGGGACTCATCAGGGTCAGAGGGGACAAAGGGATGGGTAACTCACCCCAGAGGCAAAGCAGCTATCTGTCGTCTCTCTGGTGCTCCCCTGTTTAAGAGCTGGAAGCTGGGCTGTGGGGAAGAATGGAGCCTCAGATAGCCTGGCCCAGGCCGGCAGCAAGGGCTCTCACATGCTGTCTTTCTCACACACACACACACACACCACATGCCTTACACACACAGACACCCATGCCACACACACACACACACACACACACACACACACCCCACATACACACACCATGCACACACCACACACACACACACACAGACACACACCATACACCACACACATGCCTTACACACACATGCCACACATAGACACATACCACAGAGACATACACACACCACACACACACATGCCTTGCACACACAAAGACACACCATACACACATGCCTTGTACACACACACACCACATGCCTTGCACACACACCCACATACACACACCCTGCCTTGCTGGAACAGAAATACCCTACCTGCTCCCCTTAGGGTAACACCTGAGAAGGACTCAGGCCCCTGACCAGCCACTCTGCCACCTTCAAGCTTACTCACCACCACGGCTGTGCGGCTCCCAGGGTACAGGTGGCCGGCTTCGTGTCCCCGCCCTCCAGGGAGGCCCCTGGGCCTGGGACCCCTGGACTGCAGCCTCAGGTTCCGCCCGCTCTGAGGGCACATCCTGTGCAGGAACCACAACACGCTCATCAGCATCGAGACCAGACCGGGGAGACAGAGTTTAATCCCTGGGAAGGAGACACAGGACACATTCCTCAGGAGGCTGGGGGTGGGCAAGGTGGTCAGCACGGAGCCCCCAGGGAGACCAGAAGACACTGGGCAGTGTTATCTCCCCGACCAAGCATGAGGCAAGGACCAGCCTCCAAAGGCCAGAATCAGAAAGCCACTTAGCAAGGGGCCGTGGTGGGAGACCTTCCTGTCAAGGGCAAGACCCCACTCCCAGGCAACACATCAGCATCTCCCCAGATGCCTCCCAAGAACACAAATAAACGTTTGCAGATCCTGTGGAGCCAAAAGCTGCTTTCTCGGAACATGCCTCCTCTGGTCCTGCTGCTGCCCTCCAAAGTCACCAAAAAGAAACCAGATTCACTTGGATGGTATCTTTCAGAAAGGCCACACATTATGACAAGCTCCCGTGGACGCTCCCTCGGCTCTCCGTGTCCTCTCCAACCCCCGCCTCTGACCTATGGAGGACTCATCTCTAGGGAGACAGCCAGCTCTCCTCAGTTCACATGCCATCCAGGTGCCCCCAAGGTGGGGGAGGGGCCCCTCACCTGTGACCAAGCTTTCACTGGCTGCTTCTGCAGGTCCTCCACCAAGGCGACAGCCTCCTCGCCACTGCCTGGGCACCGCTGGCACACCCAGTCCTGGACGCCCAGGGGCAGCACGCTCAAGAACTGCTCCAGCACCAGCAGCTCCAGGATCTGCTCCTTGGTGCGCAGCTCAGGCCGTAGCCAGCGGCAGCAGAGCTCCCAGAGCTGGCTGAAGGCCTCGTGGGGCCCGCCTGCATCCCCGTAGCAGAACTGCCGAAAGCGCTGGCGGCACACCTCTGGGTCCCCGTGGTCCTCTGGCTGGGCAGGGTCCTGCTCCCAGGAGGAATCTTCTACCTTCACAATCAGAAGCCCTTCTCCCTCCTCAGGGGCTTGGTCCTGAGGCTCTGGGGGGGCTGCCATCGCCCTGGCCTAGGGCTCAGGGCCAGTCAGCCTCAGCCTGGGTCTTCAGTCTCCCAGAGGGTTCCCCAGTGGCAGCGGGGCTGGCATCTGGACAGGCAGTCCTGGGGAAAGAGCAAAAGAGTGGGGCGGGGGGCGTGGTATATGAGCAAGCACCGGCCTGGAAGGACGTCCAGGGACTCTAGCTCCAATTCCTCCTGACCTTAGGGCCTTTATAGGCGCTCCTCTGATGTTTAGCTCATGCTTCTCTCTCTCTCTCCTCCCAGTACAGGTGCAAGGCCCCTTATCCTCAGTTCCCAAATCCCAAACTCCCAGGTTTTCACCACCTGGTCTACTGACGTGAGATGAGCATATTTATAATTTCCTTTTATCCCAGGTAATGTAAATGTTCATATGTTGTATGGCAGAAATATTAATGTATTTGTTCAGTTCATAAAAATTCATCAAGCTGAATTCTTTTTTTTTTAGTTCCACCAGTTTATTGCTACCAACCCATCTCCCACAACCCTCATGCACATGTGCTCAGTCACGTAACCCCATGGACTGCAGCCCGCCAGGCTCCTCTGTCCATGGACCTTTCCAGGCAAGAATATTGGAGTGGGTTGCCATTTCCTTCTCCCAGGCTGAACTTCTGATGTATTTTCTGTATATGATTCTTCAATTAAAAAAAAAAAAAAATTCTTTTAACTGGGAATTTTGTGGTTGGTTCAGTGGTTAGGACTTGATGCTTTCACTGCTAGGGAGTTGAGTTCAATCGCTGGTTGAGGAACTAAGATTCTGCAAACTTTGTGGTGCTTCCAAAAAAAAAATTTTTTTTTAAACTAATGTTTTGATTACTGAGTGTTGTCCCAGATTCTCCTGGTAGTGTTATTGTTATACAATATATGTGCTGTATTATCTTTCTCAATCTGAAAACTTAATTCCAAAAGAGACACCACCTGGAGCCATCCATTATCCATAGATACACATGAACATGACACATAGTTATACCTTATTGCAACTCTACACCACAGTGAAACGTGTGTATTTTGGGTTTCTACAATTGCTTTTTTTTTAAGTAATTTTAATTATTTTACTTTTGGCTGCACTGGCTTTTCTCTAGTCGTGGACACTGGTGGGGCTACTTTCTAGTTGCCCTGCGCAGGCTTCTCATTGAACTAGCTTTTCTTGTTGCCCAGCACAGGCTCTAGGGCACAGGGGCGACATTGGTTGTGGCACGTGGGCTCAGGAGTTGTGGCGCACAGGCTTAATTGCTCCGCGGCCTGTGGGGTCTTCCTGGATCGGGGATCCAACCCATGTCTCCTGCACTGGCAGTCGAAGACTCTTGGCCACTGAGCCACCAGGGAAGCCCTTTAATTGCTTTTTTTGTTTCAAGAAAAAAAGTGATTATGAACCATTGTAATAAAAGGAGGGATTTAAACAATACAGTAATACATCAAAGAGAAATTCTTCCTTCCACATTGCAGCTGCTCCCCCATTAATAGTCTGACAGCTGACCTCCCAAATCTTTCCCGGAGCAATTACTGGAAATGTATCCACAGAAATGGGGGGAGGGGGAGGGAGGGGAGTGCTTTGTGCGTGTTTTTACATAAATGAGTTCTTACTGCAACACGGTTTAGTAATCTGCCTTTCTACCTAATAATGCTTCTTCAGCAGCCACTCTAGGAGATCCTGCAGTACGGATATACTCGTTTCTTAATGAGTACCCATCCCAGCTGAGCGAGGCACTCAGATCGTTTCCAATTCTTTTCTACTATACGCGAAGCACGTCCTTTACTTTATTCTCCTACTCCTTACAAAACCCCTGAAAGGTACGCTCTCCACGCTCATCCGCCAGTGACCGAGGAGGAGGCTCCGCTCGGAGAGAGCCAGGGACTCACCAGAGTCGCTCAGCAGGACTCGGCAGTCGGGAGCGCGGACCCGGCCGGAGCCCCGCCAGGGTCCCAGGAGCCTTGCCTGCCCGGAGATGAGAGGCGGAGGGGCGGGCGGCTGAAGCGACGCCCCAGGCTTTCCCCTCCGCACCTCCAAGCGGTGCGCGGCCCCTTCGGCCTAAGCCTCCGGGGGCCGGGCCGGGCCGCCCAGAGACCGGTACTAAAACTAAGGTGCCTGGCGGGCCGCGTCGCCGGTCCCGCCCCTAGACACACACCGCCCACAACAGCCCAGGCGATCCCAGTTTCCGCCGCCTGCTCTGGGTGCCGGAAGTTCGCGCGGGGCCCGCTGGGAAGCGACATAGCGCACGCGTCGAGGCACGCACTAAGCACTACACTCCCCAGGAGGCCGTTCTCCCACTATACCCGCCTTCTTTCTGACGGATGACCAATGAATGGGCAGAATTCCCAAGGATGGCCAATCAGAAGGCAGTGACCCATGCACAGCCGCACCCATTCCCCCAGTCTGAGGAGACTCGCACAGTCTTCATCTCTCTTGGTTTTTCAGTTTTTTTGGTGCTCCTCTGGCCCCTGAAGGGCGTAAAGGGGAAGCCAAGACTCGCCTGGTGGGCAGATACATGGCTTATCCGAGCTACGAGTGGGACGCCAGTTCCGCCGGAAGGGATGCTCAGGCGCGGACTCTTCCGTCGGTCCTCGGCATTTCCCGCTCCAGAGTGGGTCGAGTACTGGGGGGACCGTGGTCCAGGAGCTGGAGCTCGGCGCTGGGAGACCCCTTTATAGCTTATAGGGTCCCGCCCAAGCCTTCATCTGCTCTTAGTGGATGCTTGCTGTGGAAGTAGTTCAGTGAGGGGCGGGGGACCTCCGGCGGCGATTCTTTGTCCCTGAGAGTCGACCAGGGTCTCTCAGCCGGACGCGGCCGTCGGCGACGCTCACCCCGAAGGACCCCCGCCCTCTGCCACCGATAGATTTGACTGAAGGACAGCGGGGCTCTCCGGGCTGGGGACAATCTGAAGCAGGGGGGCCGCATCGGAAAAGCTTTGTACATCTGTCCGTGCTTCCACCCTCACTCGTTTTGGAGATCTGAGGCTCCAAAATCTTTTTCTGAAGTGGAAAATCCTTTCGTGTCTGGTTGTTTGATTTTGCAAGAATTGCATCCTTAGTGTAGGCAAGAAAATAAACTTGTCAAGGTATCCATATCCACAAAGCTAGCTTCCTCAGTCAGCTCACGTGGCACTCCATCAAAGTGGTTTTTCCTAACCCTATGTAAACAGCTCCTGCCCCCTACCTCCCCCCGCTGTTATGCCTCTGCCCTGCCTTATTTTTCTTCCCAACCTTTATCACTACCTGATGTATCTGTATAATATTTAAATCCATTACTCGACTATAATTTTCACAAGATCAGACTTTTCACTGCTCTACTTCCATCACCTAAAATATTGTGCTCGGCACAATATTTGTTGAATAACTAAAGATAAAAATAACTGAAAGGATATCTAGTAAGGTCATTCATAAATAAGCACTATTAATATTTCAGTGTTCTATGAATATTTCTAATATATATCTGGAATCGTTCTATTTAAGTTATGTTTCGTTGGCTCAAAAGTCTATCGAAGGTATGTTTCCAAAGCAGCATTTATAAATAAAATCCATCTTGCAAGCTGCACAGTATTCCAGAGCAGGAAGGTTCCATATTCCAGTTAAAGTCTCTTACTCGTGGACACTTAGGTTGTTTCCATTTTCCCGTATTTGTAGATCTTCACTGCATACACCTTTCTGTATTTGTTCGAACAACTTACTGGACGGGATGAGCCCAGTCTGTTCAATTGAGACTGATGACGTGGATGTTATTGGGTCCCTCGCCGCCCCCTACTGGCCCCAGGGGAGAACGGCACAGGAGGTTTTTTTGCATTGTGGCCTTAGTGTTCTTCCAACGCCCTCTACTGACAAAGACTAACATCTAATTGGCTGGCGAAGGAGAAACGTCTAAGAATCTGGCTCCATTATCACAAAGAAGGACCAAAGGGGTTTACTGGGGGGGGTCTGAGAGACAATAAATTAATAGCCGGCACACCGACCAAATACTCTATTGGGCATTCCTGGTAGTTGGTAAATTATTCGTATGTAGTTATATTGAAGTTGACCATCTTATTGCATTTTCTTTTCCTTCTGATAGTTTTAGTTTATTTTTCTAGCTAGAAAATATAAATATATATTGTAAAGAGTAAAATTTTTCTTTCCATAAAAGTTATATTCATTTCTAGAATTTGTACTTATTATTTTTCTTTGTCGTATAGCATTGTCCAGAACTCCCAAAGTGTTAAAAATCAGGACAGGGACTTCCCTCTGGTTAGGTAAAACTCTGGACTTCCAATGAAGTGAGCCGATGTTCGAGATCCCTGGTCAGGGAACTAGATCCCACATGACACAACTAAGATCCTGGTGCAGCTAAAAATAATAAATGAATGAATAAAAAGAAATAAATATTGAAAAAACTCAGGACAGCAGGCATCATTGGCTTGGGTAATGAAAATACATTTTGTTTGTCTCTGATATATATTTCCATGCTTGTATTATGGAGCATCTATTCTCATTTGAAGAAGAACTAGTGGTTCCTCAGTATCAGTTTTCTCTTTCAATAGTAAGTTTTCAGTGGGCATGTGGCCCTTAAAAATAAAGACTATGTATTTCCCAGTCTACTGCATTGAAGTATGGCCATGTATTTGTACTGAAGACAATGATACATGAGCAGATGTGCTGTATGTATCTTACTAGAAAGGGGTTCTATCTTCCTATTCTCTTTTCCCCAACTGCTAGCAGGAATTTGGACATGGGGGCATGGACCATGCAGATGACACTAACCCTATGGGTGTCAAAGCAAGAAGGTGGAAGTGCCTGGATTCCTGATAATTGTGGGTGGATTTATGCCCAGATGATGGTGTAAGAGAGAGACAGATCCTGAGATTAAGCCACTCTTATTCTGGATCTCTATTTTAACCAGAATGTAAACCCTAACTAGCATTACTGCCTACTAAGAGTTTATCCTTGCCTGGGAGATTGCATGCACAGAGGAGCCTGGCAGGCTGCAGTCCATGGGATCTCAAAGAGTCGGACACAACTGCGTACACGCATGCACACACAGAGCGCACTTTATGCAGGGTAGCTGATTTCCCCACCTAAAGTCTTTCCCCATCTCAAGCAAATAATGTTCAAAGCCTCTGAGCTGAGTCTTTCTTCTCACCCAGCCTACTGGAAAATTGACAGTGGTCCTAGTGCCTTTCCTGTCAAACCTAAACCCAAGCTAAAATCAGGTTTTCTTCCAGTCTTTAAAGAAAAATGGTAAAAATACATTTTTTTTATTTTTATAATTTCCCTAGGGGATACTGGATATTCAGAATTTCTATGTGATCTTGACTAAATCTTGATATTATGATTTTTCCAGGAAATCATCCCTTTCATCAACAATTTCAGATTTATTAACATGAAGTTGTACATAATATTCCCATTTGGTTAAAATTTTAAAAATCGGCACATATGGTTAAGTCCCACTGCTTGTTTGGGGTCAGTGAGGTGAGATTTTAACGGTGGTGGGGCAGCAGGCTTGGAGGAGTCTAGGTATCTACTGACTTTGTGGATTAGGGCTGCCATGCCAGTCCTGCCATAAGCTATCTCCAGCCCACCTACAGGTGTTGTCTTAAGAAATTCACTTCTGTCTTGTTTAAGATCATCTTTATTTTGGGTCTCTATTATTTGCAGTTGAACTGAATCCTGATTCATTACCTCATAGGGTTGTTATAAAGATTAAATAAATGAGAGAATACACATAGACTACTTAGCCTAATACTAACTTTTAACACAAGGAAACACTCAATAAAGAATGGTTATTCTCAGGGAATTATGCATCACCAGGAGCCTGTCAAACGGTCATGCCACAGGAAAGAGGACTCACGCACGAAAGACAGCAGGAGTTAGGACCTCCCAGGCATCTTTTCCACTTTCCCTGGAAGATTTGAGCCCAGCTTGTTCTGGTCAGTGGCCTGTTGGATCTTAATCATTAGGGCTCAACTGGCGCTTTGTTAGTTGAGAACAGAAAAACTGGCATTAGTTCCAGGAGGTGACAGGCACAAGCCACAGAGTCCTGCCTCTGCAACCCAGGCAGGAAGCCTGCCTGATCACACATCTCTGGATGGCCGAGGAGCATGAGAATGCGGACGCCACGGTAGGACCATCTTCAAGAACGCCCGTTCTCCACCCTTCACACAAGACACCAGGGAGAAATCGCAGGCCACAGCCTCTCTCAGTCTCACCTTTCTAATCAACCCCCACCCCTCCCTTCCACTACTGGTGTCATTTCAACTCCTGGAACACCAATCTCTTTCTCAGGGCAGGGCTTTTATCCGTTCTGTTTCCTTAGCTTGGAAGGTCCTACCCCCAAAGCCTGAACGTTCCTTCCTGGGAGGGGCCGTCTCCGACAACCAGTACCTAACATCCTCCCTTACTTCACCCGGTTCCTTTCTTTCTGGCACCTGTCACTACTTGAAAGTAATGTATATGTCATTTATACGTTTACACTGCTTGTTAGTCTCCCTTACTAGAGCGGAACCCCTTGAGGGCACGGATCTTGTCTGGCTTTTGCATCGCTTATTCTTCGATATTTAGCAAAGGACCTGGAAGGCACGTTTTCATTTCGTATTTGAAAAATGAAGGAGTGAATGCAGCAAAGCCCGTATTTAACGTTTCCTCGCCCTTTACCATCCACCCCTGCGCGCCACTCATCACCACGTACCCCTCCAGTATGGACTGCCTCATTTTACCCGGGTCCCAGCAAAAGAATCAAGGTCTTCTTCAGGCCGTTTCCACACCCGACTCTTCCAGGCAGCCCAGTTAGGCCCTGCTCTAAGGCTCAGCAGGTGTTAGTGTGCCGGCAGGAGGCGTCTGGGCTCTCGCTGAGCTCCTGTACCGGGGCCACGACTCGCCGGCTACCGTGCACAGGCCAGCCATTTCCAGGGCCTCATGTGGTCTCTGGGCTCGGGCTCCCGGGGTCTCTGGGCAGCAAATCTCAGCTCTCCGCAAGAAGCTAAGCTGGAAGCGGCTGTGGCCCGAGCCCTCGCCTTCTGTCCGCCCCCTCTCTAGGACGGCAGGAGGTTTGGAGTCTCGGTGGTAGGCCAGGGGCCTGAGCTGAGCGAAAAAGACAAAGTTCCAAAGCCCAAAGCGTCGACCAGTTGCCAGGCAACCGTGCGGCGTGGGGGCGTGAGGGGGAGCGGATGCCTAGAGAACAAACATCGGTCGTGATTGGTCACTTTTGCTGGAGCCCACCCCTACTCCGCCTCGACACTTGACTGGCAAAGGCCAACGTGGGAGGGGCGGGACCTTATGGAACCCGTCCTCCTGGATATAAGGCGACACCCAGACCGCCAACTCTGCGAGGTCACACGAGTTTGGGAGGAGTTTCTCAGGCTATTCCAGTGCTGAATCAGCCGACGTCCCCGACCCGGCCCGGCCCGGCCCGGCCCGGGGACGGCATTATGCCTTTAGCAAGGACTTGGGCCGGGGAATTCCCTGGCGGTCCAGTGGTTAAGAACTCGAAGTTTTCATTTAATTTCATCAAGGCCAAGGGTAAAACAGGCAGGTAGGCTCAGGCAGGGCAAATTACAAAGGACTATAATGAAAGCTGAGCGCCGAAGAATTGATGCTTTTGAACTGTGGTGTTGGAGAAGACTCTTGAGAGTCCCTTGGACTGCAAGGAGATTAAACCAGTCCATCCTAAAGGAAATCAGTCCTCAATATTCATTGGAAGGAATGATGCTGAAACTCCAATACTCTGGCCACCTGATGTGAAGAACCAACTCATCTGAAAAGACCCTGATGCTGGGAAAGATTGAAAGCGGGAGAAGGGGATGACAGAGAATGAGATGGTTGGATGGCATCACTGACTTGATGGACATGAGTTTGAGTAAACTCCAGGAGTTGGTGAAGGACAGGGAAGCCAGGCATGCTGCAGTCCATGGGGTTGCAAAGAGTCAGACACAACTGAGAGACTGAACTGAACTGTGCAAAGAGGCCAAGGAGGTGAGAAGTAGGAGCAGGAGATGGCATCAGCTTCAGAAAGGACCAGGAGAAGTAGGGGGTCCCTGGTAAGTGAGAAATCCTCACTGGATTGAAGCTGGGACCCCAGGGATGCAGGTGAAAATGTGCAGCCACAAAATGCAGGCCCTAGTGCCTGAGACAGGAGACAAAGTAGGCAGAAGACACTGAGCATGAATTCCCATGCTGACTCTGCCCTGCTCCCGACTCCCTAGGAAAAGAGGCATGGCAGGGTCCAGGGCTCAGCGGGAATACCTAATGACAACAGCAGCAGAAGTGGCTGGTTGGCTTCAGGTTGGAAACCTCTAGATTCTGGAATGGGTCCCAAGCCAGGTAAAGGCTGGGGAGGAAGGTGCCTTCTCAGAGGACTGAGTGAGAATGCATAGTTGCCCCGGAAGGCTCCACTTTCCCCACGAGTCCAGGATCAGCTTCCAGGGCCCCATGAAAGGAAGCTATAGGCTGTCGCTTGAATTCCAAGGCCTTTAATTTGCGGCGAGCATGCCTGGTCCTCATCTGAGCTTCTCCTGTGTTGCCACCCCCATGCCAGCACCTCCCTGCCTCCCTTCCTGGGTCTCCCAGGTCACACTCCCACACCAGATGCCCCGGCCCCTCCCTCCCAGCCTCCTAGGTAGGGGCAGGCGGGGGTGCTGCCAGAGTCCCGGCCGCCCCCAGCATCAGCATGGCCAGGGCCTTGGGCCCCGCCGTGTGGATCTTCTCGTGCCGATGCAGGTTGGAACGCCGGCTAAAGCTCTTGCCGCACAGCGGGCAGGAATAGGGCCGGACGCCTCGGTGGGTGCGCTGGTGGGCAGTGAGGTGCGAGCTGTGGCTGAAGCTCTTGCCGCAGTCGAGGCAGTGGTAGGGCTTCTCGCCGGTGTGTGTGCGGTTGTGCGCAATGAGGTTGGATCGCTGGCTGAAGCACTTACCGCACTCGGGGCACGGGTAGGGCTTGACCCCGGTGTGGGTGCGCTGGTGGGTGACCAGGGCCGAGCTCTGCGTGAAGCACTTGCCACAGATGGGGCACTTGTGCGGCTTGGCGCCCGTGTGGGTGCCCTGGTGGGTGACCAGGTCCGAGCGGCGGGTGAAGCGCTTGGCACAGCGGTCGCACACATAGGGCTTCTCGCCCGTGTGGATGCGCTGGTGCTGGATCAGCGTCGAGTGGTGGCTGAAGCTCTTCCAGCAGGATGGGCAGGTGTAGGGCTTCTCGCCCGTGTGGATGATCTGGTGCTGGATGAGGTGCGAGCTGCGGCCGAAGCGCTTGCCGCAGTCCGTGCAGGCGTAGGGCTTCTCGCCCGTGTGCGTGCGCCGGTGCGTCACCAGGTGCGAGTGCCAGCTGAAGGCCTTGCCGCACTGCTCGCACTTGTAGGTCTTCTTGCCCGCCTCGCTGTCCAGCGCCAGGCCCTCCTCGCTGCTCTCGGGGGCGGCCGTCCCCCCTTCTCTGGGTTGCTCCGCGAAGTGGCCCTCCTGGGTTTTCGGGAGGTCGGTGTCAGGCGGGGCTGATTCCAGCTGTGCCTCCTCCACGGGACAGGGCTGCACATCGTCCTTGGCTGGCCCTGAGTTCTGGCCGCTGGCTGCTCGCTGCCCGCACCGCGGGGCCTCCCCCTGGGCTCTTCCCATTCTGCTTTTGAAGGACTTTGCATCGCCAAGGGCTCCCAGGGATGCAGCCAGCTCCTCCTTGTCCACCTCCACCACTCCTGGATAAACAGGGTTTCCAGCAAGAGAGAGGCTTTCATGAGGGCCCCAGGGGAGTTCTGGAGATGGACATGAGGGCAAGCACCTGCGGGGCACCCTGGAAGCAAGAGCCACCTCCACACAGGAGCGGGGGTGGGTGGCCCGGCCCCAGGAGGGGCTCTGTGTCTGCACCCCACAAGAAACAGCCCGTGCTGACCTGGGGCATCAAAGAGTGACAACCAAGACCCCACTACCCCGCCCACCTGTCCCCTCTGCACGCACCTCTTTTCTCCTCCTCCTCATGTCCCAACTGCCTGCTGGAGCCCGGGGCCTCACCCTTGCCCTGCACTTGAGAGGCCCAGAAAGGTCTGCTGAAGGGAAACCCTGCTTGGAAAGAGATGCTGCGCTCAGTCAGGGCCCTTTGGGCTGCACAGTGGGAGATACCAGCACCCACCCCCTGGAGAGGTGATGGAGCGAAAGAGGGGGTGCAGCTCTGCAAACACAGGGCAAATCCAGATGGCCACACCCTCTCAGGACACAGTTTCCCAGGCATCGTCCGGACACTCTTCTCAGGGCTGGCCACCCCTGTGTCACACAGCCCCCAGCAGTGGCCCCCTCAGTCAGAATCCAGATGCATCTTCCTCTCCTGCACCTGCACCTTCCCAGGACCACAAAGAGGGCTCCTGGGACAGGGGCAGTGGGCAGAGAGAGGCCAGAGGGAGGGCCTGGCTGAGAGGGCCAGGGACACCGACCACCCGTAAGTCAGGGACCAGGCCCATTTGCCAAGTCCCCCAGGTTTGAGGGCCTAGGAATTCTGGTCAAGCCAGGAAGACAGCAGAGGGGGCCCGGGCTTCATGACCTGATCCAAGCCCCATGGGAGGGAAGGAATGTGTGGACCAATGGGTGGTTTAGGGCATTCATGAGGCCCACCATGGGGCTGCGAGTGGAGGTTGGTTCTATCTGATCTCCCTGGACCTGCTGGCTGAGGCCCCAGAGAGTCCCAACACTGGGTGCCGAGCAAACCTGAGATGATTACAGGCGTGAGCAGAGCCACTGCTGTGATCCTGAGGCCCACCACCAAAGTCAGAAGGCGGAATCACCCAGTCTGTGGCTCCACCGGGACTAGGCGGTGTATAATAGACACGCAGACAGACTGACTGACCAAATGAACGCTCTGATTTTTCCATAAACCCTCACAAAATTCTGTCATGAAAACTAGAGCCTAAAACTGAGGAGTCAAAGCCCTGGGACTTAAATACTCACCATGAGAAAAACCAAGGGAACCAAGGCCCCTCTGAGAAGAGGACATGGCCCTGGGAGGGGGATGTAACAGCTCAGAGTCAAAGGCCCGGAGGGACCAGCTGGCACCGTTACCTGTCCCCTGGGCCTGCAGCCTGGCCCGGAGCCAAGCTTTCTGCTCAGACACCTCTGAAGCTGGGCTTGGAGGGGAGAAGAAGGGGAGCTACTGGAAGGAGCTAGGGAAGAACTAGAGCACAGTCTCCAGATGGGCATTGTCCAGCATGGCAGCTGCTGGCCATGCGTGGCTACTTCAACTCAAATCTGAGCTGATTAAAATGAGATAAAAGAGCTCAGTGGCTCCAGCTGCATTTCAAGGACTCACTAGCTACATCTGGCTTGTGGCTACCACATCAGCACAGAAAGAACACGTCTACCACTAGGAAGGTTCTATAGGACAGCGGGGTCCGGATGAACTGCAAGAGGGGATTCAAGCCCTGGAAATGGGAGAGGAGGTGGCAGTGGACGGGCCCCGCTCTGATTCCCCAGCCCTTACCCAAGGAGAGCCCGCTCCTCTTCTGCAGGACCTCCCTGTAGAAGCTCTGCTGGGTGTGGTCCAGCCGCCCCCATTCCTCCCGGGAGAGGTACAGAGCCATGTCCTCAAAGGTCACCGGCATCTGAAATAACACAGAAGGCCCCCTCTCCAGGACATGCCCCATCTCCAGGATTCATCAGGACATGGTGGAGGCGCTCAGTGGTGCCAGGACGAGGACAGACCTGGACCCCCATCCTGCCGACTTGGGTGAGGCCCGCCCTGGGTCTGCTGGTGAAGCAGGGCAGCTGCCTAAGGAAGACTTTTGGGGGCAAGAACCATGCGACTGTGGACAGCACAGGAGAAAAGCAAGACTCCCTTTCGGCACCACTTCCAAAGCTCAGGGTCTCTGGCTCCCACCCTCAGGTCCAGCGCTAGGATCTGGAGCACAGCTCTGTCACAGATGCTGTCCCTCCATGTCCTTTGGCTCTGCCTCCAGCCCTGGATGTGGACACTCACCTGGGACCAGGCGGTGAGGAGCGCCGCAGCCATCTGCCGGTCTCTGGTCCTCCCCTCGCGGGAGAGCACAGGGGTCTGGGGGGCTGGGAGGGCTGAGAGAGGAGAGAGGTCCTCAGGCGGCCACCTCGCCCTGCTTGGCCCTCCTGCTCCCGGGAGTAAATGAATGCCAGGCCCACCAGGGACCCCCCGCTGCCTCCAACTCCACCCCCCAACCTGACCCGAGAGGAGGGTCAGTGGGCTCTGAGGGTGAGTCGGGCAGCTTCTGCAGGGAAGGTGGGGCAGACACCTGGGTCTTCCTACCTGGGCTGGGAGCAGGGAAAGGGCCCCTCTCCCCGTTCCCTTTCTCACCTCCTCCAGGCAGGAAACACACTTTCTCCTTAGTGCCCTGGCTTAGGGGCACCCAGCCCCGCGCTCCTTCAGCTCTGGTCTCCTGTGACACCCCTTCAGGGTGCGGCTCCTCTGGCTCCATCTTGATGTGGGGTGACTCCCGGGCCTCTCCTAGAGGCACTGTCCCCTCTGACTCAGAGAGCATTTCTTGACAAGAATGCCCATGACCTGGAGTCTAGGAATGACGGCTGCATCAGCACTGGGACAGAGGATGGGAGGCACAGAGGCAGACCCCGCGGGTGGTGGAGCGTACACCCAAGTGCAAGACTGCCCTGCTCCCCTCTCCGTCCCCAAGACCCGCACACCCTGGTTCATGCCCACCAGCAAGCAGGATCATGGGGGAAGGAAGGGAGGCTGGACATGGCCCTGCAGGTGCCCATGGGGCAGACACCTCTTCCCAACGTGAGCCTCACACCTCCCATAGCAGTGTGGATTGTTATTCTCTAAAAAAAAGCAAGAGCATTCCAGAAAAACATCTATTTGTGCTTTATTGACTATGCCAAAGCCTTTGACTGTGTGGATCACAATAAACTGTGGAAAATTCCGAAAGAGATGGGAATACCAGACCACCTGACCTGCCTCCTGAGAAATGTGTATGCAGGTCAGGAAGCAATGGTTAGAACTGGACATGGAACAACAGACTTGTTCCAAATAGGAAAAGGAGTATGTCAAGGCTGTATATTGTCACCCTGCTTATTTAACTTATATGCAGAGTACATCATAAGAAACGCTGGACTGGAGGAAGCACAGGCTGGAATCAAGATTGCTGGGAGAAATACCAATAACCTCAGATATGCAGATGACACCACCCTTATGGCAGAAAGTGAAGAAGAACTAAAGAGCCTCCTGATGAAAGTGAAAAAGTTGGCTTAAAGCTCAACATTCAGAAAACCAAGATCATGGCATTTGGTCCCATCGCTTCATGGCAAATAGATGGGGACACAGTGGCTGACTATTTTTCTGGGCTCCAAAATCACTGCAGATGGTAATTGCAGCCATGAAATTAAAAGACGCTTACTCCGTGGAAGGAAATTTATGACCAACCTAGACAGCATATTAAAAAGCAGAGACATTACTTTGCCAACAAAGGTCCGTCTAGTCAAGTCTATGGTTTTTCCAGTGGTCATGTATGGATGTGAGAATTGGACTATAAAGAAAGCTGAGCACAGAAGAATTGATACTTTTGAACTGTGGTGTTGGAGAAGACTCTTGAGAGTCCCTTGGACTGCAAGGAGATCAACCAGTCCATCCTAAAGGAGATCAGTCCTGGGTGTTCATTGGAAGGACTAATGTTGAAGCTGAAACTCCAATACTTTGGCCACCTCATGCGAAGAGCTGACTCACTGGAAAAGACCCTGATGCTGGGAAAGATTGAGGGCAGGAGGAGAAGGGGATGACAGAGGATGAGATGGCTGGACGGCATCAATGACTCAATGGACATGGGTTTGGGTGGACTCCGGGAGTTGGTGATGGACAGGGAGGCCTGGCGTGCTGCGGTTCAGGGGGTTGCAAAGAGTCAGACACAACCGAGCGACTGAACTGAACTGAATACATGAGGAAACAGTGTAGTTGGGTCGGGTGAATAGTGTTCCTCCAAAATTCATGTCTACTTGGAACCTTATTTGGATTAAAGGTCTTTCAGATGTAATGGAGTCTAAGGTCCATAGAGTCGCAAAGAGTCGGACACAACTGAAGCAACTCAGCACAGATGTAATGAGTTAAGGATCTTGAAATCATCCTGGAATCAGTTGGGCCCTAAATCCAGTGACTGGTGTCTGTATATAAGGAGAGGACACAAGGATTTCCCAGTGGTCCAGTGGTTAGGACTCCAAGCTTTCACTGCCAAGGGCCAGGGTTTCATCTCTGATCGTGGAACTAGGACCCCACAAGTCAAAACAAAACAACAAAATAGAGGGCAGAGAAACAGAGGCAAAGCCACGTGAAGTTGTTAGTAGAGATCAGAGCGATGCTGTCAGAAGCCCAGGGACGCCTGGAGCCGCCAGAAGCTGACAGGCAGGAAGGATCCTCCCCCAGAGCCTTCGGAGGGGGCCCTGCCAACACGTTGATTTTGGGGTTCTGGCCTTCAAATGTGTGAGAGAATAAATTCTGGTTGTTTTAAGCCACCCATTTTGTGGTCCTTTGTTACAGCAAACACAGGAACCTAACACACCCAGGCTCTGAGATCAGACAATGGCCCAAGGTCACAGAGCTGGGAGTGACTTGACCAAGACTGGAACTCAAGTGGAGCTGACCTGCAAGTCACCTCCAGGGCCACCACTTCTTGAAAGTGACAGGAAGGCCTGTGGCCTTGGGCCATTTCAGGCCTTACTCAATTGCTCAAAGAAGCTGGAGTTTCTGATTTGGAAAAAGTCTAAGAGTACCTCTAAATGTGTTGAGTCCCTGCGTCCATCTAGGTCTGATGGAAAGAAAACTCCCAGGCTCGTCTCCTTCAGCACTGCCTCCCACGGTGGGACTTCCAGGGCCCTCCCTGCCCGCTTCACAGCAGCCTCAGGGCCCAGCCCTCTGGGAGGCTGAGGGGCAGGCTTTGGAGTCAGGCTGCCGGGGCTGAAATCCATAACCTCTGGTCACTAGCCTTTCAGCCCAAAGCAGAGCAGAGCATTGCGGAAAGTCACTTCCCTTGCACTGGGAGGTCCTGTGAGGCCTCATCTCACCCATAGCACTGGGTACCAGCCAGCCTCCTGCTGGGAACTCAAGTCTATCCCTCCACCTCCCAACCACCTGGGTACAGGTTAGGGTCTGGACGAGAAACACCTCAAGCCGGGAATCAGAGTGCCTGGGAGCCACATGGGCCTGGTGGCCTCTGAGACCCAGCTGCTCTACCTCCGCACTGGTGACATGCGAGAGCTACCCTCTCCAGAAAGTTCTAGATGAACAAAGAGCGGTGCTGGTAATTATTATTATCACTCTCCTGTGGGAGCTGACAGAATCCAACATCAGCAGAGAATGCTATGGGCCTGTGAGGCCCATTGGGTGTTACAAAGGCATGATGGAAGGGAAACTGAGCAGCGGTAAAAATTCTTTGTGCTTCTATGATATGAACACAGAAAACAAACACTTGATTTGTCTTTGCACTTGCAGCCACTGGAATCCTAGTTGAGGAGTTCCAGGTTGCTCTGACCCAGGATCTAGTTGCTATGGGTGGTGCTGGTTTACAAGCTGCAGTAATGAGCTCCTAGGGGCTGACAAGCTGCACAGAGACGACTCCCCTGCCTATTATCTTCTCCCAGCCTCCCCACCACCTGGCGAGACAGGTGGGCATGGCAGGCACATGATCCGCATTTTACAGATGACACGCCTGGTTCCCAGAGGCCAGGGGCCCTGCACAAGGTCGCACACTCAGCTGCAGCTGACTCAGGTTCCCCCACGGCTGGTGACCCTGGTCCTCCCTCAGGTTGTTAATTACACACACACAGGTACAGGAAGGACTAAGTGCTCAGGCCCAGAGTGAGAGGAGCTGGGGACCCAGGCAGAGGGGTGAGGCTTGCCATGTGCCCATTTGCCCAGAGCAAATCCCACCTGTAGGACCCCCCATGTAACCCCCTTACCATATTATATAGCTTTTGGTCTGCTGACTATGAATTCACCAGGCAAAGGAAAACAGTCCCATAGAAGTCAATTCCCTGGTGGAAGGTATTTCCCATCATACCTTCTCTTCAACACCCCTAAACTCATTTACCAGCCTTGCTCCCTCAGAGAGTCTAACTCTTTCAAATGCCCTGTCCTGAAAATCCCCTCCCACTCCAATCCTTCCAGTGCATGCCTCCCCTTCCCAACACCCCATTCATACCTCTCGGGCTCTCTCCTTGTCCTGGGCAGCCCGGATGCCTCCGTCGTCTGCAGACATTTTTTTTTATCTCAGAGCCAGAAAGCACCGTTGAGTCGTTTTGTGCTTGTGTTGGCCAAGCCCCCTCCAGCTTCTGGCCAGGAGCCTGGAGGAGCAGAAGGAAATCAGCCAGCGTCCCCTGGACACCCCCTGAAAGCCCCGAAATCCCCACGCGGGACCAGACCCATCCTTGGCCCCAATCGGACGTAAAGCCTCCCGGACGCCCTCCAACGGCCTCCCTCTCTAAACTGTTTTTGGTTCCTCGCTCTGACTGAATGCTGTTTTCTGTGATCCCCTTTATCGCTGAAGCAACAACTCCGAATCTCAGAGCAGCTGGGTTAGGGAAAGCTGGGGGAATTTGGAATCTGTATCTCCCGTCACGAAGAGCGTAAAGATCTGCAGAGATGCTACCAAACAGGTGCTGAGTGGGGCCCCGCCCGCCGCAGCCAGCTCGGCGGAGGAATCGAGGCTCCGGAGTCTCCCGGCCCCGGACACACACACACACACCCTGCCCTCGACCTGACTCGGTCCCACCTGGGATCCCGAAATTGAGCCGCCCGCTGTCAGCAGCCCTCCCTGCGGCTGCAACCACCCGCCCGGGCCGGGCGTCCATGCTGCTCACGGTCCCGCACGAATGATGTCCTTCCTCTCTCCGAACCCGGTCCAGGCCTCCTCCTCTCCCCGCCAGCCCGTAGCCTTCCACCTTTGACCCCGGCCCTTCCTGCCAGCCGGCCACCCTCGCGGCTCTCGGGATCCAGGCGCCCTCCCAGCCCCGCTCTCACCGACGTGGAGGCGGAGGGGGCGCTACGGGCGGCGGAGCCCCCGCCCCCGGGGAAGGGAGTCTCCGCAGCCTGCACCGGGCGCAAGGAGCCGGGTGGAGACCGGGATTAGGGACGACAGGAAGTCCCTCCCAGATCCCGTTCCCCGCGCAGCTGCAGCCCTACAGGGTTCCCAGCCTGGAGGGTTCCGGGTCTGGGGTCCCGAGGCCGGCTGCACCTGCTCTCGGCCGGTCAGGAGATGACTCCCCAGATCCTCCTTGCTGGCTCACGACCGCTTTACCCGGCCTGTACTCGTGAAACCAGCCAAGCAGGGGCGCCAAAGCGGGAACATAGATTTTGTCGAAGGATTTTGATATTTGAAAACGTTTCAGATTTGCAGCTGTCCTTACAGGACGGACACTGCCCAGTGGAGGAACACGGTGCTCCTTTTCAGTACACAGTTTCTGAAGGTCTTATCGGTGTCTCCGTGGAGACATCCTTGGATTTCATTTAAGGCTCCCAGAGTGGTCAGCAGGTCCTCTGAGTTCACCTTAAGGCTGGCATGGAGGTCTCGCTGCCTAAGAGCAATCCTAGGAAACAGAGAGACCTGGGAACAACTCTCTACCCACAACTACCCCACATGCCTCACACCTTGGAAAGATGTGGGATTGATCTGATTTTTTTCCAGACACCTTCCCCCTACCCCCAGCTCCCTCTCAAGGCTAGGGGTAAAAGTGACATAGGGGCCTGACCCAGCCACCCCTGACCCAGCATGGGGTCCCAAACCCTCAGACAGCCCTCCCTGCGGCTGCAACCACCCGCCCGAGCCGGGCGTCCATGCTGCTCACGGTCCCGCACGAATGATGTCCTTCCTCTCTCCGAAACCGGTACAGGCTTCCTCCTCTCCGCACAGGAGAGGGTTCATAGTCCACCTCTGGTGGGTTCATAGTCCACCTCTCTGCCTCTATCTTTCCTTCGGACCCTGAGAACTAAGTTTCCCAAAATAGGAGAGCAGAGACTATGCTTCTCTTCCTGGGGCAAGGCACCCATTCCTCCTTAACAGGGCACAGGAGACCGGGTGTCAGGAAAGGGGTGAGGGTCAGCCCTGTAGGCAGATACCAGGAAGATTCCTCCTGCAAACGTTCCCAGGCCCCCTGCCTTCTGCCCATCAGAGTCCTCCGAGATGCATCCACGTCACCCAGGAAGACAGACACCACTGGCCCCTGTACCACCCCCTTGGTGTGCTTGCTATGTGCACTCAACAAGGGTTTAATTAAAAACAACAACAACAACAACAACAAAAACTTAGATCCCAAAACAAAACTTAGGAGAGTCCCCATGAGATTGACTGTCTTGAGAAAGAAGAACAACCAGAGCAATCCTGAACCCATATTTCTCCCATTAGGGAATCTGCTCTCAGTTTACCACCTTTGGTTCCCCACTTGGCCCTTGCAGCATTTTGGGGGTTTGCAGCAAATTGGGTTTGCAATTCTGCTTGTGGAGTTCAACTTGTTTTAGGAGTCCTAGAATTCTGAGGGATTCTACTACTCTGTCAGAAATGAAAAATTGAAAAATGAAAAAATGAAAAATGATGAAAGAAAAATTACCCCTGGAGTTTGATTCTGGTCAATAAATAGTGTTTTCAAGCCAGAGAGGGTTATAAACTGAGGGAAAAGGCACAAGGGGCCTTGGAAAAGATGAACTGTGCAGTCTGGGAGTGTTTCTTCATCAAGTCGGTGTCCAGAGTAAAGGAATTCACCCTGAGGTGGACCATCTCACACATGGCAGACCCAGGAATATACCAAGGGCAGAGAGAGAGTGTGTGTCCTGATTCCTGGGCAAATGTTTCTCTATCAGACAAAAGGGGCTACTTCAGGGATACTGAGAAAGCCCACAGGTTTGGATGCCAATATGGGATCACCTAAATTAGACCAAATAAAGTCTCAGCATTTATTTAACTGTTCAGAAAATATTTATTGAGTACCTACTATATGGCAGACATTAACTCTTTGGAAATGAGAGGAAACCGTCTAGGAGGAAGGATTATCAATATTTGCTGTGTGAGAATTGCAGTCCCTGAAAGACTTCAGAAAGGTGCCAGGGCAGAGTGAGTCAATAAGTAAAGCGGTCAAAAACGTAAATGATTTCAGTAACCAGGTAGTACTGAAGATCCCCTGGAGAAGGGAAAGGCTACCCACTCCAGTATTCTGGCCTGGAGAATTCCATGGACTGCATAGTCCACGGGGTCACAAAGAGTCAGACACGACTGAGCGACTTTCACTTCACAACCAGCTAGTACAATAAACGATCCGTGCTCGGGGTGTAACACTGGAGTGAGAGGGCCTTCAAGGTTCTCAAGAAACCACACTTTGTTTAAAGGGGATGGTTGGGGGTTTGATATAGCCAAAAACTTGAGGATTTTTCAAGAGAAGCCACAAAAGAATTCAATTTTTATGTGGAATATCCTGATGTTTTGGATGTTCATGACCAAAACCAACAAGCAGTTTAAGAACTGTATACAATTCCAGCAGAAGACATCTGCTGTCTCGTTCACAGGCCACCAGGTTAGGGGTGTACTTACCTCAGGAGCCTGTTTATAAAAGAATTGTCACGGATGAAGGGGCTTTTTGGAACTTCGGGCACGGGAAATGCTCAACAAATGCCAACTCTGGTATCCTGTGACTTCAGTGAGCTTGAGTAAGAAAATGCCATCTTTAGTAAATACTGGGTTGGACAAAATGGATTTTTGGTCAACCCAATAACTCTGTGAATTACCCCTAGACTGGCCTGCAAGCTGATTCAGGTCTTAAAGAGGACCTCACAAAAACAGCCAGGATAATAAAAACGAGGGGAAAAAATCATTTGCTACAAGAAAAACAAAAACAAATATGTACTAATTAAGACGGTTAAACCAGGCTGGAGACAGGGCACTGCAGAGATTTATTTAGCCTTAGGAAAGAGAGAGGATAAGGCAAATAAAGGAATGTGAGAGAAGTCAAGAAAAACAGGAATAATCGAGTAATATCAGATCAAATGTTAACCACTGAAAAAGAAGAAAAAGAAGACGCTTGCTCTTTGGAAGAAAAGCTATAACCAACCTAGACAGCATATTAAAAAGCAGAGACATTACTTTGCCAACAAAGGTCTATCTAGTCAAAGCTATGGTTTTTCCAGTAGTCATGTATGGATGTGAGGGCTGGACTATGAAGAACTCTGAGCGCCGACGAATCGATACTTTTGAACTGTGGTGTTGGAGAAGACTCTTGAGAGTCCCTTGGACTGCAAGGAGATCAAACCAGTCCATTCTAAAGAAAATTAGTTCTGAATATTCATTGGAAGGACTAATGTTTAAGCTGAAACTCCAATACTTTGGCCACCAGATGCGAAGAACTGACTTATTGGAAAAGACCCTGATGCTGGGCAAGACTGAAGGCAGGAAGAGAAGGGGACGTCAGAGGATGCGATGGTTGGATGGCATCACCGACTCGATGGACACGAGTTTGAGCAAGCTCCGGGAGTTGGTGAAGGACGGGGAAGTCGGGCATGCTGCAGTCCATGGGGCCGCAAAGAGTCGGACACGATTGAGCGACTGAAATGAACTGATAAGTGTTAGGTAGATGGAGCCATTAAAAAAAAATTTAAGAAGGAAAATAACTAAGAACTCTCAGGGCAGCTGGAGACCATGTCGTGAGTGTTCGGGCGGCCGGCGGCCCGCTGACCCCCGGAGGCGTAGAGGGAACCCGCGACTCCATCCCCTGGCTTCGAGGTGGCAGCTGGAGGACGCGTTCGGAGCCACGCGAGGCCCAGGACACGCACAAGTCGGCACAACCCAGATGGCGCTGCCAGCAGAATACGGACGCGGGGAGCGCGTCGTCCAGGCAACGACTCTACCCCGCCCCGCGCCCGCGGGAGACACTGTGATTGGCTATCTTCCGCATGGTCCCTCCCACAGAACGCAATCCAGTCTCCCTTACCTGCGCGCTCTCGTCCGCGCCCCTGAGGGCAGTCCCGCCCGGCCTGGAGGGCTATCCTGTTGCTACCTGACCTTGGCTGGTGTGCCCACGTTTCCCGTCCGGCTGCCCATTTCAACTTCCGGTTTTCCTGGGTCTCTCGTGGAGCCCGCCTGTGGACCAGGGGCACGTGGGCAACTGGGGCGATAAGGACCGAGGGGCGGACGCCCGGGAGTCCTCGAGTTCCCCGTGGGGAGAATGGGGCTGGCTGCGCGAGGGCCCTCTGCCCGAGAGCGCCGGCTCCGAAGACCCGCGAGCGCGAATTCCCGCCCAGCGCTCAGTTCAGCCTCCCGGGCCACGGATCTCCGCCCTTCCACGTCCGATGGGAGTTTTGTTCCAAAAATGAGAGTGTATGCTGCTGACTTGCCCCCTCTACGTAGGTGACACATATCTTACAGATGTTCAGTATGAAAAACATAGAAATAGAGAAAGCAAAGCATGCAGCCTGTCAAAGATAAACACAACCAGACATTAGTAAGTGGTGAAAACAGGTTTTATGCGGTATCTACAGACAGCAGGGCAAAGAGCTGAGCTCCATCCTATGTGCAGAGGTGACTGGGTGTTTCAAAGGGAGAACTGGGGTGTGGTGGGGAGGTCAGTAGAGTCAGAAAAGTGAAAAATCACAAAGAGCCGGTCAGTGAAGATGCAGGGGGGAGGGGGGGGGAGGGGGGGTGTCTGCCAGCTGGCAGATGTGGGAGTTCGGAGTCCATCCTCCCACGGGGAAGGGAGACACAGGCCCTGTTCTTTCTGATGAGTACATTTCACAGGTATGACTCTCAGGGCTGTGAGGGATGCTTCTGGGTTGAAAGAGACATATGTTCACATTATAAGCCTTGTTTAGTAAATGCTCTAAGAAAGTGAGGTGAGGGGCCCATCATCAGGTGTTGGCTAGAACAAATAGTAAATTCTACAATGTGGAGCTATCTCGGGCAGGCATTTTAAAGGGGGGCTGCAGTCATCATAGCCTTATGCTGCTGGAAGCCGTGCTAGAGTTCGGTCAAGTCTTGGTGCAGATTTGGACAGACGGTTATGTGCCAAGAGTTCTGCCGTTCTCAAGCAGTGCCTTGCTGTTTTGTAACTGTGGCACATTCTGTTGTGTGGCTACATCACAATCTACTCACCACCCACTCCTTGATGCCCCAGCCTTGCAGCAACTGAAACTACCCAGCAGCTCTTATGATGGAACCTTTGCTTCTTTGCAAGGAGTGAACAGACTAACATCTGGTTTTTGAAAAATACTTTGGTATTGGCTGTGCTGGGTCTTCCTTGCTGTGCAGGGGCTTTCTCTAGTTGTGGACAGCGGGGGCTACTCCCTAGTTGTGGTGTGTGGGTTTCTCTTTGCGGTGGCTTCTCTTCTTATGGAGCATGGGCTCTAGGGCTTGTGGGCTTCAGTAGCTGCTGCATATGGGCTCAGTAGTTTTGGCTCTCGGGCTTCAAAGTGCAGGCTCAGTAGCTGTGGCACTGGGGCTTAGCCCTGAGGCTTGTGGATCTTCCTGGACCAGGGATTGAACCTGTGTCCCCTGCACTGCAAGGTGGATTCTTAACCACGGGAACACCAGGGAGGCCCCTAACCTCTGATCTTGCAAACAGGGCAGGTAGAGAGACTGCCAACCCCAAACCTGGCTCCTGGATCTCAGCTGTGATGCTGGCTCAGAAGTCTGCCCATCACAGTTGGCACATACGGCCCTTTCCTGCCCTGGGCAAGCTCCAGGAGGACAAGGAGGCTCCTCCCTAGGCAGCAGCTCCAAGCATTTCTTACCATGATTGTCAAGTCTGGCAGCTTCAGCCAGGCAACCCATGAACACCAGGACCAGAAAAGCCCCCAGAAATGTAGAGTTGACTGGATGTTTCCCAAACACCCACATTCCACCTTCCAGAACATTGTCTCTACCTGGGCACCAAAGACAGCTTACAGTACAGGTAGGAAGGGGACTGTCTACTGAGACTGAGCTCAGTAGTCACTCCACCTGGCTCTTTGGGGTAGATATTAGAGTAAATTAACTTATTTTCTCCTTAGAAGTTGCTGCATTTTTAGGAAACCAGGTCACTGTCATTATCCCTAAATACCCTTCGCTGTTGCTCTGTCTGCCTCCTGCTGTCAGATACCCTAAAGTGTCCCCCAGTCTTGGGTAGAGTTTCAGCCCGCACTCACTCACAAAAGTGAAAGACACTGATGCAGGGATGCGGGCACTTAGGAGGCGTTGTGACTGGCTACGCATCAGAGAACCCTCCTGGAGGCCACTCATGGGAGCAGATGACAATGGCACTCAGACACCGGCCCTTGATGTCGTTTTCAGCTAATGTTTCCAGCCCTTCATCCTGCTGCATGCAGTCTCTGCCCCCTACCCTCAGCTCGCAGACTCCCTCCTCTACATATCATGTGGTCTTTCACAAATATCTCTATTTTTTTTTCACTTGACTGGGTATGAAAAGAAATGTAGAACTTCCATTAGTTTTACTTCTCCTTTTAAAAATCCTATTTTTGTGAATGCTTTATAATGCGAAAAAAATCAGTAATGATAGGAATCGGGGCTCCGTGGAGAAATGGCTGGTCCTAGGACTGAGCGGAGAAACGCACAAGATGTCTGCAGACATCGGGAAAGGACATGGTACCAGCTCCCTGCACAGGTGGGACAGAACCTTCTGAACCTGAATATCCACATACCCTGTGACACAGCGATTCCCTCCTGGGCACACGCCCCACAGTCACACACCTGTATGGTTCCCAGAGACTTACAAGAACTATTAAGTATGGCCCAAACTGAACCCCCTCCCCGCTCACGTAGCGACACAATGAATAAACACCACCACGGGGGCGTATCTTCAGGGAATAAGCAACACGTGGATGAGTCCCCCACTGTGGAGTAAGGTCAGAGGAGAGTTCCTCTCGTGTGACTTCATTTGCACGGAGTTGCAAAACAGACCAAGCAAATCTGCTGTGATTGGAAGTCAAGATCGAGATTATGGGGGAATGGAAGTGACCACAAGGGGGCACCAGAGTAGAGTACCAGTGAATTCTGATTTGATTGGGATGTTGGCTCAAGGGCTGTTTTCAGTTGGAATTTCAAGATGTTCTTCATTTTGAGTTTGTGCACATATTTGTGCAGTTCACCTAAAAGTTCACTTTAAAAGAAAAAAGGAGGGAGACTTCCCTGGTGGTTCAGTGGTTAAGACTGCACTTCCAGTGCAGGGGGCAAGGGGTTCGGTTGGGGAACTAAGATTCCCACATGCTGTGCAGTGTATGGGGTGGGGTGGGGTGGGAGAGACAAAAAAAGGAAGTGAATGAAAAGAAGCCAGTTAGGCCATTGCTATGATCCAGGCAAGAGATGGTGGTGACCTGGACTTGGTAGTGGCAGTGGAGGTAGAGAAACACAGATGTAAGCAATGTTCAGGCTATCAGACCTATGGAACTTGGGGACTGATGAGATGGTTAAGGCTCCATGCTTCCAATGCAGGGGGCACAGGTTCGATCCCTGGTCAGGGAACTAAGATCCCACAAGCTGCATGTTGTGGTCAAAATAAATTAATTAATTAAAATAAAATTGGGGAAGGGGTGGCAGGTACCATGTCCAACCACAAAGGCAAGCCAAGGAGATAGATGAGGAAAATAAAGCATTCAAACTGATACAGAAAGAGCAGAAGAATCTTGAGGAACTAAAAGCTAAGGGGCCTCTGGTCACAGGTAGAATTTAGAAATCTGGGAAAAGGGAGTGTCTGAGGCAATGACGATCCTTAATCTCATGCATGTTTAAACATCTGGATTCCCTGCCATAACATCTGTTACCACCTATAGCTAGAATGAAGGGGCTTCCCTGGTGGCTCAGATGGTAAAGAATCTGCCTGCAATACAGGAGGCTCAGGTTTGATCCCTGGGTCAGGAAGATTCCCTGGAGAAGGGAATGGCTACCCACTCCAATATTCTTGCCTGAAAAACTCCATGGACAGAGGAGCCTGGCAGGCTACAGTCTATGGGGTTGCAGAGTCGGACACGACTGAGTGACTAATACACACATAGCTAGAATGAAGTGTTGTCTTGGAACCTATTGTACCTTTAAGAAAAAACTTCTGTTAAAAATAAATAAATCATACAGTGATTCACCTTCTCTTTAGTTCTCACTTTTTTCTGCTTTAACTGTGAGATCATAGTAAACTTAGCCCAGATTCCTGCCAAAGTGTGGTTCTTAAGTCTTTATTCTGTCCTGATTTCTGTACCACCTGGAATTAAACCAACTCATTAAAAAAAAAAAAGAATGAAGAGGAGGACTTCCCTGGTGGTCCAGTGGTCAAGAATCCACCTTCCAATGCAGTGAACACGGAGTTTAATCCCTGGTGAGGAAACTAAGATTCTACTCGCCCCGGGGCAACTGAGCCTGCCCTGCTGAGCACTGCCCCCCTCCCCGCCCCCTCCCCTTCAAGAGCTGGTGTGCCCCAACAAAAGCAGTCCGAATACCAGGAGCAAGACCCAGTGCAGCCAGAATAAATGAAAGAATGTATCTCAAAATTTCTTACATATATAAAAATAATGAGGTAGTGAGGTGGGATCAGTGTGGCATGTTCAGAAACTGAAAGGCAAAGGAAAAGAGGACAGAAGATGAGATCCGTGGCAGGAAGGGGCTTTGGGCTGAGCCCCAGGCCGAGCTGTCTGGACTTAGTTCTGAGTGCCACAGAAAGCCATGGAGGAGCTTTGAGCAGCACAGTGACGGGATGCAATTAAATGACCTGCCCAAGTCACACAGCAACAATTGGCAGAGCTGACTGCAGCTGGAGCTCGCAGAGCCAACGGCTGGCTCCTGCCAAAGACACAAGCTGAAAAGCCTGGGGGACAGCTTTCATTTACAGACACTCAAGACAGAGCTGAACAGGCAGTGCTCACTCCTGCTCTCATCAGAATGCCCAGTGCCTTTGTCCCAGGGCTGGTCCTTAGTGAGGGTTCTGACTGTGCCATAAACACTCCTAATTACTCCTTTAAGATGGCAGCTGCCCAGAGGAAAATGCTAAGCTGTTACTAATGCAGTTTAGAAACGTACTTAAGCCACTGGATAGTGAGTGTCACTCAGCCGTTTCCTACTCTTTGCGACCCCATACAGGCCATGGAATTCTCCAGGCCAGAATCCTGGACTGGGTAGCCTTTCCCTTCTCCAGGGGATCTTCCCAACCTAGGGATCAAACCCAGGTCTCCCGCATTGCAGGTGGATTCTTTACCAGCTGAGCCACAAGGGAAGCTCAAGCCCCTGGATAAGCCAGAGCCTAATCAAGGGATCATAGTGTTTTTAACAGTAGCTCTTCCCAGAGCTGGAGAAGGATTTTCTTCTTTTGCCCTGAATTATTCTAAATGGAGGAATCCTATGGAAACTGAAAATACAAGAAACTTGTTTTTCTTTCGCAATCTCTGAAGAGATAACAGAAAAGATGAAGACCGCATCAGTATTTTCAAGGACTTTCGCTGACCTGGATAATACTGGACACTTTTTTTCATATTTAATAAATAAATGGTAAGTTGGGGCTTATTTTTTGTTTGTTTTTAGACACCAATTACTTTCCCAAAATCTAAGGTAACAACTAGAATAGTTTGTGTTCACTTTCAAGATAATTTTAGAAGATATTGATATATACACTAAACAGGTGGATGTATATTAGAAATCCTTTCGGGATGCGTTTATCGTTTACTAAATGGAGTAAAGTAACAAACCAGCAACTTCACAAGAATTTTCCTCTCTTAGCGGCTAACACTCTGGGACAGGAGAGTGTATTTTCAAAGATGAGGACGAATTTGAAGGGACTTAAATGTGCATTAAGCCTCTTTTTTTTTGGCTTGCGGCATCTTAGTTCCCCCACTGGGGACTGAATTTCCGCCCCACAGTGAAAGCGCGGAGTCAACCACTGGACTGTCAGGGAATTCCCCTAAGCACCCTGCCCCCCTATTTTTTTCTGCGAAGTAATTTGAACTGCTGCTGCTGCTGCTGAGTCACTTCAGTCGTGTCCGACTCTGTGTGACCCCATAGACGTTAGCCCACCAGGCTCCACCGTCCCTGGGATTCTCCAGGCAAGAATACTGGAGTGGGCTGCCATTTCCTTCTCCAATGCGTGAAAGTGAAGTTGCTCAGTCGTGTCTGACCCTCAGCGACCCCATGGACCACAGCTTTCCAGGCTCCTCCGACCATGGGATTTTCCAGGCAAGAGTAATGGAGTGGGGTGCCATTGCCTTCTCCAATTTGAGCTAATAAAAGTCAAAAGGAATCCTCTCCTCAGTGATCTGGTCCTGCCCGGATTGTAAGCCTCAAGGGGGCAGCACTCGTGTTTGTATTCAGCACTGGGTCCCTGGGGTCAGGGACCACGCTTGGACGCACTCAGGGAAGCAAATTCCCCGAATGAATGATGCGCGCGCGAGATGGGCCAGGAGCACGGATATTAGTCAGGGCCCATCGCTGGGCGGCGAGTTAGTGGTGGAGGAGGCCAAAAGCTAGTGTTGATCTTGCGTCACTTGCCTTGCTGCCGGGACGCTGTTTCTGGGGGTTGGGTCAACTCCATTTCTGCTTTTCTGACAGATTTCCAGGGAAGGTGTGCACCTGAGTCGGACGCCTGGAAGTCACTGTCAGCAGCGATCACCGAGCCTGGCCGCTGCGCTCCCGGCCAGCTCCCGGAGGTTCTCACTGAGGCCCGATGCACCAAGACCACCACGTCGGATCATTACCCGAGGAGGCCACGACCTTTCTGCAGCTCTGCCCCATCGCGTCCGGACGGGGCCCGCTGCTCCCGGTCGCAGGGCTCGGACCTCGCCTAGTCAAATAGGGCCGCAGCGCTCGGCGCGCGGGTGGGTCATGGAGGCGGGGCCGGGGAGGCGGTGCCCGGGTTGGGGCGTGGAGGCCCGGAGGAGGTGAAGGGGTGCAGGACACACCTCCTCTCCACCGCCCCGGCCACGCCCAGGGGTGTGGCCTCATTTCTACGACCATGGTAGGGTTTCATAGTCCCGCCCCGTGTGAGGTTCCCGGCAGCGCCCCGTCCCGTCCACCCGTAAAGTGCGGGGAGTTAGCCTCGCGGGGCGCCAGCCGCACGGTGCCAGTAAACATTGCAGGACGGGGGGCTCTGCCCGGCCGTTCCTCAGGCATTCCGTCCATCCTCACATGTGCCAGGCGCTAGGCACGGAGCAGAGAAGGGATACCGCCCACTGTCCGGTGAGATCCACACTAGACAGTTAAAATAAAGGAACAAAGTCCAGGTGCTGTCAGTGCAGGAGACCAGACCCGCCCCGGGGAACCAGAGCGAGCGCAGGGTCGGCCACTGAGAATGTGGCCCAGCACCCCCCAAACAGCAGGCGCCCTGGACGCCCAGCCGGACACCACGGACTCCCCAAAGGGAGGCGCGCATCCCTCTGGGGCCAAGGACGTGACCCAAAAAGGCCCTTTAGAGCGAAGGGAAAGGCTTGACTTTGGAGTTGGACTCAAGGCTGTTGGTGAGGCTCCTGGGAGCCCCACTTAGTCACTGATAAAGAGGGGACAGAACCCACCCCTAAAGATTCTTGGGAGGGATTTAGGCGGCAGTGTCGACAGGCGACCTCTCTTCCCCAACACGTGGTCCTGCTCTGTTTTCTTTTTAGTACCTGTGGTTTGCTCCTGTAAACCCCCTGAAGTCTGGAACTGTCCCTCACATTTAGCTCAGTATCCTCAACACCAACAGCAGGCCCTTGGCAAAGATTTGCTGCATGAATGAAATGCTGACCAAAGAACCACGCACACAGCAGGCTTTTTTTTCTGGCCATACATGGAGATAAGGGGGACCTCCCAGACTCAGGCTTGAACCTGCTCCGCCTGCAGTGGAAGCACATGGTCTTAACCACTGAACTGCCACGGAAACCCCAGCAAGCGTTTTTAAATGGCAGCTCTTGGCCCCCACCAAACATACAGGTTGACAGACCCTCAAGGGGCACAGGGCCGGTCCTGACTAGGTGGGTCGGAGGGGTAGTTAGACTCTCAAATGCCAGCCAGGGTTGGAATCTTAACCCGCTGCTTTGTCTATTTCCCTGGCCCCGCCCTCTCCCCAAACCACTCCCAAACTGGGAGGTTAAGGGTTAACTCAAGGAAGCCCCCCTCACCACCTGGATGGGATTGGGGCAGGCAACTTCCTGTTCCATTTTCCCGGAGTCCTTCCCCAGGTTGGCTGAGGCTGACTCTGGCCTTAGGGGCCCTCAGAGAACACCCCCACGAGTGGTGAGTTGCAGAGAGGCTGGGGTGCAGGCTGCCAAGGACAAACTTAAGGGGTTCCTTGTAGCTTGGAGAGAGAAAGGGGGCTCCAGGCCTCTGGCGGGCTGGTGGGATAAGGCATTAGAGTGCCAGAAGAGTCTTGGGCGGACGTGGTTGGTCTGTGCTGGGAAGCCCACTGCTGGGGAGTCCAGGGCTGGGAAGACTGGGAGGCCTGTGTAAGTGGGGGCATTTGGGAGGATCGCGGGACTTCCTGTGACGTGGGCTTGCTATGCCCTCTGGGGAGCAGAAGGCAGGCTCCACGTTCCCCCAGGTGGACTGACTGGGCTCCTCGACTCAGCTCAGCACTAGAGGGGAGCGCAGCCAACAAAGACGAGCGATCCAGGGAGCAAGGGAAAGTTTCTGGCCAAGGACCCCGGCTCTGGGCGCCCCTGTTGTCTGGGCGGGTCTTGCGGCTGCACCTCCACCCGGGCTGGTCTACCTTAAGCCTCTCCGCCACTCTAGGCTCCAAGTTAAGCTGGTCAAACACCGGAGGATGGCTGAAGAGCGCCACACCCTGCCTCTTGCAACCCAGCTCACCCCCTACAGATGCGCATATTCACAGAGCTTTTGTCCTGCAGACTTGGGGGCGGGAGAGACTCTCCAGGCCAACGTCCCTTGAATTCCACCTCTTTCAAACCTTTTGGTGAGACCTCACCTGAAGCTTGTGGCATCCCAAGAGTTTAGGCCTGAGGGTTGGAAATTTGAATGCCCTTAGTTTTTCAGATTTGTGCTGTAATATTTGGGTTTAGACTAGGCAGATCGCACACGGCAGGAGGGTAATTGGGTCCTTTTCTGTTTCTGAGCTTTTGCACCGTAAGATCGGTGTTCTCTCCTTAAAGCAAATCTTCGCTTCCCCTGGTGTGACCATGAGCAAGTCACCCATCCTCTAGGAGCTTGGTCTTTGCACCTGTCGAATGGAGAAATTATAGTTTACTGCTTGGGATGCAGTGAGATGAAGCGACCCTAAGCAGAGAAGCTCTCAGTACATGCCAGCTGTTAACACTGCGTTCTGATCACATGTGACTGGTTCTGTGTCACTTTTTTGCTCATGCTACCAAAACACAAGAAAACAAAAACCCGTTTTCTTGAAAGGTAAAGACCTCTTCTGCCCCAGACATGTTTGCATGCCTTCCTCAATAATTACAACTGCAAAGTAGATAGGTGGGTCATGTGTGTGGCATCCCAGAAGAGAGGTGTCAATGAGTGGAAGCAACCCTGTGTGCCAACATGTAGGAAAGAACGGAAGTTGAACAAGGCTCTGGGGGAGAGGATGGAGGTGGGGAAAGCTGGGAGATTCTGGAGTGGTTGGGGGAGACTGGAGAGTGGCAGGAAGGAGTGGGTAAGATGAGGGAGAGGAAGGGAAGCTGGGAAGATGCTGGAGGGGGTGGAGGGAGGCTGGGGCTTGGGGGCTGGTCAGGTAGCCAGGACACAGGCCTGGGTCTGTGTTTTAGCATCACAACCCTCTCCTCTGAGCTGGGAAGTGCTAGGCTCAGTTTCCTGTGTTCTTTAACCGCATTCAACCCCCACTCACCCCACCTGAAAAGGAGGTTCAGAGATCCCTCAACCCCGAATGAAGAGGGCTTAAACTATCAAAGCTCTTGGCCAGGCCGACCTCTCCCTGACTCCATCACCAAGGCTGGGTTGCCTTCTTGGAAGAATGTCTGTATCTCTGTGTCTAGGTGTCCTGGGCTGTAACATGGTCATGATAGGACGAGCTATTAGCCATGGTTGTTTGTGTTTTCACTCAGTGAGAACAGCCAGCACTTAGACGTGCGCCCAGCGTGTACAGTCTGCAGGTGTGGGCACCGCTCTGCTGCCTTTACCTGGTGGGAAGCGATGCAGGAGGGCTTCTGCCCAAGTCTCTGCCTTGGATGTTCATGTGTGGGTAGGGGAACAGGTCTGGAAAATGCTTTTTTGCAGCCCTGAGGCTGGAGAACAGGGAGGGCAAAAAGATGTTGGAACTTAGGTTTCCATATCCATAAAGTAATCCCTGCCCGGATTGAAATATAAAAGTGACTCAGGAGTTCCAGGGCGGTCCAGTGACTTGGGATTCCACGTTTTCACTGCCAAGGGCACAGGTTCAATCCCTGGTCAGGAAGCTAGGTTCCTGCAAGCCACGTGGCTGAGCCAAAACATAAAATAAAAGTGCCTCAAAGCTCTGGAACAAAAGTACAAGCTTCTTTGGAAGTGTAAGCCTCCTGGCTGGGTTGTGCTGAAGGACTGAACTGAGTCCTCTAGGGGTGGGGCTGAACCTCCCCCTAGGTAGGTCTCTGCTAGCCCCAAAGGAAGGAACAGTCTTACAGAACCAGTGCCCCCTGTTGCCAAGTTAGAAGCACTTTTTTTTTTATTGTTAGCTAGACTCACAGGGATGTTGTGATGGATACCTCCCAGTGGACAAAGGAAGAATCCAGGATTTCTTTAAAAAACAAAAACAAAAACTAGGAAAGAAAGGGAAATGTTTGCATCTCCCACTCATCACCCAGCTCCCCAGGCTGCACCTACTGTACACCTCTCTGCTTTGGCCTGCCTCGGGGACACATGTGTCACAAACCTCTGAAGGCAGTCAGCTTAGTCTCTCATGTGGAAACCCACCCACCGACCCCGTCTCCCTGGCTCATCCTGGCCTGTCTCCTGGGATGGAACCCAGGGAACGAGACTGGGACACTAGTTGGGAGGTCAGCCCTGCCCTGGTCAGCTGGGTGATCTTGGCTTTGACCCCTGAAAGCCACCTCCAGCACCAGAAAGTGAGAATCAGGACGTCTGGTTAAGGAGTGATCCCATGCATGAACTATACCCACCGCCCACCCTTTTATCTTTAAAATTCTCAAACTTCCAGAGAAGTTGAAAGAGCAATGCAATGAACATCCATACGCCCACCTCCCGGATTCGACAATTGCTATAATTTTGCCACTTTTGCCTTGTTGATCCATAAGTGTGGATGAAACCTCACGCCTCTTCAATTCCAGATCCTTAACATTTTCTAAGAATGAAGACACTTCCAACATTGTGCAAGGCTGGAATCCCATCTCAGAAGTTAGTAGTCATTTCCCTTATTGCCCAGGGCTCCACCAGATTCAGATTTCCCCAACTATTTCCCCAAAGCTTTTTTCCCAGAATAACTTTTAGCACCACCATCCCTTAAAGGTCAGGATCCAGTCAAGGTTCGCACGTTTCCTTAAATCAGCTGTTAGTCTCCTCTACAGCAATGTGCCTACAGGCACTTATTTTTTTATAACAGACTTGGAAGAACTTGGACCAGGTTTCTGGGAATGTCCGGTCTTTCGGATCTGTTCAGCTGTTTACTCAATGGATCATTTGGCTTGTTTGTTTTATAATCGTTTTTAAAATATTTTATTTATTTATTTTTGGCTGTGTTGGGTCTTAGTTGCGGCACATGGGCTCGGTAGTTGCAGAGCACGAGCTTCTCTCTAGCCATGGAGCCCGGACTTAGTCGCTGTGCGGCCTGTGGGATCTTAGTTCCTCAACCAGGGAAGTCCCTGTTTTATAAATGTGATATGTAACATTGAGTAACTTTAAGATATACAGCATTTTATTTATATATTATAATATGATTCAGATGTAGCAATAAGTATCATATTACATAATGTATTACAGTACGATATTATTATCTGTATTTGCTATACTGTGCATTAGATCGCTATGGCTTATTTACTACTTGTTACAACTTTGTATCTTTAAACACTATCACTCTTAGCCTCTCCGCCAACTTGTTCTTATTCCCTGCAATGCCCTTTAACTGGAAGTTGGGTCTAAAGGCTGGATTGGATTGCGACGGAGCATTTTTGGCAAGGACTCCCCCTTCAGTGGTGCCAGGTACCCCCTGTGGTACCATATCAAGAGGCAGGGACAGCCAGACTGTCCTCTTTCGGGGCTGCCAACTCTGGTCCCTGGGGCAAACCGAGGTGACCTTCTCAGTGCTGCAGGAAGGAATGGATGATACTGAGCAATTTGATTTCTCTGCTTTGTTTGGTCAGGCTGAGCCACTACCCGTGACCCGTTTGAGAAGAGATTCCTCTGGAGACCACACCTGCAGGCACCCCTTAACACCCCAGGTGTGGGAGCCAGGAGGGAGAGACTTGAACACGAGAGCAACCACGGTGAGGAGTCCCCAAGGTGAAGGATGCTTGCAGAACCCAGCCCAGCTGCAGGGGAGCCGGAGCAGCTCGGAGCAGTCAAGCTGGAGGAAGAGGAGGAGGCTGCCAGCCAGGAGGACCCTGGGCGGCCAGAGGCCAGGCCCCGGCCTGAGGTGGCTCACCAGCTCTTCAGGTGCTTCCAGTACCAGGAGGACATGGGGCCGAGGGCGTCCCTGAGCCGGCTCCGGGAGCTCTGTAACCACTGGCTGCGACCGGCTCTGCACACCAAGAAGCAGATCCTGGAGCTGCTGGTGCTCGAGCAGTTCCTGAGTGTGCTGCCCCCACACCTCCTGGCCCGGCTGCAGGGCCAGCAGCTCAGGGATGGTGAAGAGGTGGTACTGCTGCTAGAAGGTGTCCAGAGGGAGTCTAGCAACGTAGGGCCGCTGGTAAGAGGGGCGGCCAGTGGGCTGGACAGCAGGGGGAAAGGCAGGGACTTTATCACCCTGTTAAGAAATCACTGAGCTGAGACTTTGCTGGTGGTCCAGTGGTTAAGACTCCGTGCTTCCATGGCAGGGGGTTCGATCCCTGGTTGGGGCACTAAGGTCCCACTTGTCTTCCTCTGCCAGTTCCTTCTTGACCTCCTAACTCCCTCCCTCCCTGTCTGAGCTTCATCTTTCCACCGTGCCACTGCCCTTCGGAGTTAGTAGGACATGGATTACTGTCCTGTCTGTCCCCTGACATGGGTGTGCTCTGAACAGGATTTCAGTTTTAATGCTGGCAAGAATTGTCCCCGTGCAGACGTCACCTTGGAGGAACAGGGGGGCTCTTTCCAAGTCTCCAGCCACAGTCCCAAGAAGGAAGCAGCTTCAGAAGGGCCTCCAGCTCTGGAACCATCACAGGCGCTCCCGCCATCCCAATCGGGGCCCTCCAAGCCTGCTGAGATGGGGGACTGGAGACGCCCCCTGAGTTCAAGGCAGCCACTGAGCCCAGGTCCCAAGAGGACTTTGCAGGCCCCGCAAGAGAGCGGTGAGGCGCCGGGGCCCTAGGGAGATGGAGGCCTGGGGTGTGGGGGGAGCTGGGGGGCCAGGTGGGTGTGGGCAGGGAGGGAAAGGGGGCGGCCTCCTGAGCTGGCGGGAATGGCGGAGAGTCCCAGGGCCCTGGCCATGGCTGCACAACCCCGAGGCCGCACGGTGGTAGGGCTGCCTTCTCACAGCTCTCTGTCTCCCCCCAGTGCCGTCAGCCCTCCAGGGCCCCGAGCTGTGGCCAGAGGAGAGCTCGGGAGATCAGGAGCTGGCAGCAGTGCTGGTGAGCTGGGCGAGTGCCCTCACTCCAGGCCTATCTCCTGCTCTGCAATGTTCTCCGACTCTGCTTTCAGCAAACCCCTGTCTTCCTTAATTTAAACCTGGAGAGCTCTTCATCTCTCTTAGGTCCCCGAGCCCCGTTCCTCACTCACTGACAATCTCTGCCATCCCTTTGTCACAGGAGTCCCTGACCTTTGAGGACGTCCCAGCAAAGAAGGCTTGGCCTGTGCATCCTCTGGGTGAGACAGCCTTTTCCTGGGTTTATGACCACTGAAGGTTTTTTGTATGTCCAAGATGACCCCTGACTTTTTGGCCTCTTTGGCTAAAAATGAGCTATTTTGATGAGGTGATATATATTTATATAGATCTATATTGATATGTCCATATCTATATAGATATAATTTTAAGGCTCTTTGCATCTAATCATCAACCGCCCCCCCTCCAAACTCTGAGCTTTTAAAATAAGTGGTTGAGAATTCCCTGGTGGTCCAGTGGTTTGGACTCCAGGCTTTCACTGCCATGGGCCCTGCTTCAATTCCTGGTCAAGGAACTAAGATTCCCCAAGCTATTTGACATGGCCAAGAAAAAAAAAATGTGGTCATGGCAAATACTGTATGGTATTACTTATATGTGGAATCTAAAATATGACACATGTCAACTGATCTATGAAATACACAGAACACTCGTGGTTGCCAAGGGGGAGGGAGGAGTAGATTGGAAGTTTAGGATTAGCAGATACCAATTATTACATATATTAATACAGTGGAAAAACAACAATGTCCTACTCGATCTCCTGTAATAAAACATAAGAGAAAAGGATATATATATATATAATTGAAAGAGTTTGCTATACAACAGAAATTAACACAACATTGTAAATCAACTATACTTCAATAAAATTAATTACAACAGCTAAAATTAAATAATATAAGGGACTTCTCTGGTGGTCTACTGGCTATGACTGCACTCCCAATACAGGGAGCCTGGGTCAGGGAACTAGATCCCACGAGGTGGCAACTATTAATAAGAGTTCACGTGCTACAATGAAGATTCCGTGTGTTGCAACTAAGACACAGCACAGCCAAATATATACATAAATATTTTAATTAATTAAATAAAATCGGTGGTCATGGGAAGGCTTGCTAACCGATATAGGTCTCCATTTGGGAGAATGACATAGTGGTGATGATTGCCTGACATTATAAACAGGCCTAATGGACCAGAATTATACACCTTACAACTGGTAAACTGTATGTTATTTGGGTTTTACCCCACCCTCTGCCCACCTACAAACTTTGCAGAATTCTTGGTGTCTTTCCGCTTCGGGGCACTGAGGTTCTAGCGATTCCCAGAAGGCCCTCTGAAAAAGCCCGACCTGTCCTGTTTTCTGCTTCTTTTTTAGGAACTGGAGGCAGAACCCTAGAAGAGGCTTTTAAGGCAGAAGAGCCGAAAGGGGTGTCCTGGCCCTCGGCTGCCTCAGCAAACTCTCAGGCAGAGAGCCCCAGGGTGGCAGAAGAGCCCCACGCCCAGTCGCTAGGATCAGGCCCTGAGACGAGCAGCCCCGGAGGAGAAATGTCCCCTCCAGGCAGGAGTGACGTTCTCAAGGTCAAAGCAGCCGAGGACGCCCCCAAGTCGGACCCGGAGTTCAAGTTCATCTGCACAGACTGCGGCATCAGCTTCCCGCAGTTGGCCCGCCTGGAGGCGCACCAGCTGCGCTCACACCCGGGCGCGCGGTCCTTCTTGTGCCTGTGCTGCGGGAAGGCCTTCGGCCGCAGCTCTATCCTCAAGCTGCACATGCGCACGCACACAGACGAGCGGCCGCACACCTGCCACCTGTGCGGCCACCGCTTCCGCCAGAGCTCGCACCTGAACAAACACCTGCAGACGCACTCCTCCGAGCCCGCCTTCCTGTGCGCCGAATGTGGCCAGGGCTTCCAGCGCCGGGCGCGCCTCACGCAGCACCTGCTGGCGCACGCCCAGGACCAGAAGCCCCCCGGCGGCACCCCGGAGACCAAGCCCCCGGCACCCCCCGAGCTGACCGTAGTCCTGTGCTCCCACTGCGGCCAGACCTTCCAGCGCCGCTCCAGCCTCAAGCGCCACCTGCGGATCCACGCCAAGGACAAGGGCCACCAGTGCTCCGAGTGCTCGGGCAGCTTGCGCCCCGGGCCTGAGCGCCGGCCCTATGTGTGCGGCGAGTGTGGCAAGGCTTTCCGGCGCAGCGAGCACCTGGGGGCCCACTGGCGCGTGCACACGGGCGAGCGGCCCTTCTCTTGCCAGGTGTGCGGCCGCAGCTTCAGTCAGAGCTCCCAGTTGGTCTGTCACCAGCGGGTGCACACGGGCGAGAAGCCCTACGGATGCCCGCACTGCGGAAAGCGCTTCATGCGGCGGGCGGGCCTCGCCCGCCACCTCCTGACCCACGGTGGCCCAAGGCCCCACCACTGTACCCAGTGTGGCAAGAGCTTCAGCCAGACCCAGGACCTCGCCCGCCACCGGCGCAGCCACACAGGCGAGAAGCCCTGCCGCTGCAGCGAGTGCGGCGAGGGCTTCAGCCAGAGCGCCCACCTGGCGCGCCACCAGCGCATCCACACCGGGGAGAAACCCCATGTCTGTGACACCTGCGGTCACCGCTTCCGAAACAGCTCCAACCTGGCCCGCCACCGCCGCAGCCACACGGGCGAGCGGCCCTACAGCTGCGAGCAATGCGGCCGGAGCTTCCGGCGCAACGCCCACCTGCAGCGGCATCTGGCCACCCACGCCGGGGCGGGGGACGAGGCCGCATCTGGGCCGGCTGAGCCCCCCCAGGAGTGCCCGGAGTGTGGCAAGGTCTTCAGCCGCAGCTGCAACCTGCTGCGGCATATGCTGGTGCACACTGGGGCCCGGCCCTACTCGTGCACACAGTGTGGCCGCAGCTTCAGCCGCAACTCCCACCTGCTGCGCCACCTGAGAACCCACGCCCGAGAGACTCTGTACTAGCTGCTCCCGCTTCGGCGGGGCCGATCGCAGCGCATCTCCCTGGGCTGCCGCGCACGCGCCCTGCTCCCACCCACCTCCAGTCACCTCCCTCTGGCTCCACTGACCCCGCATGGTAATTCTTCCCTTGCACAGAAGCATCTCGTCCAGACCTCAGGAATGTATTTTAAAATACCCAAAGTAAAACAGCCTTCTGAACATGGCCCCTCTTTATGTTTTTTTTAAGTGCCACCTGGAGAAGGCAATGGCACCCCACTCCAATACTCTTGCCTGGAAAATCCCATGGATGGAGGAGCCTGGTAGGCTGCAGTCCATGGGGTCGCTAGAGTCAGACATGACTGAGCGACTTCACTTTCACTTTTCACTTTCATGCATTGGAGAAGGAAATGGCACCCCACTCCAGTGTTCTTGCCTGGAGAATCCCAGGGACGGGGGAGCCTGGTGGGCTGCCGTCTATGGGGTCACACAGAGTTGGACACGACTGAAGTGACTTAGCAGCAGCAGTTACCCTCTCCACTGGGTCTGTGGTGATGCTCTCTGCTTCCCCCACCCCTTCAAGAGCAGGCTGGGTGGGAGTGGATCCAAGGAGAGTTCCTCCCCCCGGAAAAGGCTCACTGTGAGTGTGTGTATGTCTGTCAGGGTGTGTGTGTGTATCTGTCAGGGTGTGTGTGTGTGTGTGTGTCTGTCTGTCAGGGGGTGTGTGTGTATGCTGTCAGGGTGTGTGTGTGTGTGTGTGCGTGCGTGCATGCACGCATGCATGTGTGCATTGTGAGGGGAGAAGACAGCTGTTAGACCCAACTGTGGGCAAGGCCAACCAGTCTCACCCTGGAGTGATTTCTCCTCTGGAGTCCACCACTAACCCCTGTGTTCAGTACAATATCCTCCAGCGTATTTGGCTGTTTAATTAAAATTGAATAAAACTTAAAATCCCAGGTGTTAGATTAATACGGGAAACCTGTTCTTGTGGAAGGTTGGTAACTAATTCAAACAAAATGCTAGCAGTTAGTGGGTGATTAATTCAAACTGAAAAACTAAACCTGCCTGCAGGTAAGTTGGGTTGACTGTTGGGGGACCCCTAATCACGCATAGGGGCTTCCCTGGTAGCTCAGCTGGTAAAGAATCTGCCTGCAATGTAGGAGCCCCGGATTGGATTCCTGGGTCAGGAAGACCCCCTGGAGAAGGGATAGGCTACCCACTCCACTTGGACTTCCCTGATGGCTCAGTCGGTAAAGAATCCACCTGCAATGCAGGAGACCTGGGTTTGACCCCCTGGAGGAGAATGTGGCAACCCACTCCATTATTCTTGCCTGGAGAATCCCCATGGACAGAGGGGCCTGGTGGGCTACAGTCCATGGGGTCTCAAAGAGTCAGACATGACTGAGTGACTGAACACAGCACAGCACAACCGCCCATAATCCTCTTAAAAACCGGGAGCTGGTTTCTAGGTTTGCTCCACCTTCTTCCTGCCCATCAGGCCCACTTGGTTGGCCTCTTCCTCTGGTGCACAGATTTTAAATCACATGACTTCTGGTAAGAATACAGGAGGAGAAAAGCAGCGCACTCCAGCTCCAGAGCACAATACCTTTACCCGGTGGCTTTTCAACCACAAAAATACCATATTTTAATTACTGCCCCTCCATCAACCAGACACATAACTGCTCCTTAGCAAATGCTTGTGGAAAGGAAGTGAACTCATCAACCAGAGCTCAAGCAGCTGAAGGAGAACCAGCCCTGAATCTGGGGAAAGTAGAGGTGATTCCTGGGCACAGCTGGGAGGGAGAGCTCTGAGCCTGGGGGAGTGCAGCCCTTCAGGGTGGGGAGGAAGACTGGGCTACAGAGAACCCCTGAAAACTGCTGTGGGTACCTCCCTGAGGCAGGAAGTCAGGGCTGGGGAGGTGAGGTAGGGACCTAGGGTAGGGGGATGTGTCCTCAGAGGTGGTGAGCCAGGCTGGCCCTCAGGCCTTGCTCGCTGGCCCCCAGTCTCTGCCTTGAGGCCCAGGTGAGGGACGCCACAGGCCCAGAAGCCCACTCCCGCCCTCCTACCCTGCTTTCCCTCCTGGCCCAGGTTTGGGCGCCCTCCCTCCCCTTCCCCTGGCCCCTGGGGCTCTGGTCTTGGAAGAAAGATGGTAGAGCTTCCAAGCCCCAGCTGGAGTACTGAAGGCCAGGAGAGAGAGGTCAGGAGAAGACAAGAGGGGTCAAAGCCCCTCCCCCAAGCTCCCTGTGCCCTAGGAGTGTGATGGTCCAGTCCTCCCCACCAGTCAGTCCACGACCAGTGTTCCTGTTCTGGGAAACAAACTCACTCAGAAAGACAATGCAGATAGTGGAGTGCAGTTTATTACACCAGGGGGCCTGAGGTAGAGTCTCCTCTTAGCCAAGGACCCCTTATATACCCTAAATGTACATGCTCAAACCCACCTCCCCAAATTCTCTGAAACCAGTCTGAAATAAAGGAAAAAGAAAGATACAATCAAAGTTAACCTGTGATCATATGCCTTGAGCCTAAGTAGTTAACAGTGGACAATTATCAATAAGCCTGTGGTCATATCCCAATAAGCATAATAGAATTCATGATTCTATTTGGTTACACAGATAATTAGGGAATTCTTTTAGGCAATGGAGAGTCTAGGTACGAGCCCTGGGGCTCTTCCATCGGCGGTGGGGGGTTTTCCAGTTGGTACATCGTTTCCATAGATACTGGGCACATAGCTCAAAGTCCACAGTCTGACCCAAGATGGAGTCCTGCTTGCAAGATGGAGCCTGTTCTGTCTGTTTCCTCCTTCATTCCCAGTTACAGATTAGAGAGTCCAGTGGCTTTTGCTTATCCATCCAGCACCAGGACCCCCACCTGGATCCATCTGACCCACCACCTCTGCCTGTAGCCATCCGACCCCCAGCCTCTCATCCACACAGACACTCCATTTGGGTCAACTGACTTTTATTAGGACATCAGCACTACAGTGACAGGCAGGTCAGACCTGGTGCAGGAAAATTCAGGCAGGGAGAGTTAGATGGGCTGGGTGGTGCCCTCCCTGAAGGGGAGGGGGTGAGGCAGGCTATGAGGATGGGTCAAGGGTGAGCAGGAGGGTAAAGGGTGCATCAGAAGATGCCCTGTGAGAAGGGGAAATTGAGGCGTCTAGATGAGGCCAAGCTCCCTGGGGACCCCTTGGGGCTTCTAGACCTGGATAAGGCTCCTGAAGAGCTGCTCCAGAGAGGAGCAAAAATCATTCAACACTCTCCAGACGGCCTCAGCCGCTATGCGCAAGCCCTGTAGGCAGGCAGCCGCTATCTGATGAAGCCACTCCAGGGCTTTCTGAAACTTCTGCTGCAGTCGCTGCAGGAGCTCTTTAAATAGCTCAAGTATCCAGTCATACCAATTCCTTGAAGTGGAGGAGTCAAAGGGCTGGTTCTGGCCTGGGGGACTGTAGGAGCCAGAGGGCTCACAGACTCTGCGACGCAACTCCTGCAGTGTTTCACGAAGCAATGGACAGGATTCCTGCAGGGATGGGAGGCTGTTCAGGTACATGTCTGGGGCAATGTCCTGACCGAGCCGAGGCCTCCCAGCCTTTAGGAGACTCTGGGACCCAGAAGCCCATGAATGAAAACTGCCTCCCTTCCTGCCAACAGCTCCACAGACAAGAGGACTTTTCCCAAAACCTGAGCCTGGTCGTTGGGTCCCCTCGAGAAATGAGCCCTGGTGCTTTATTGTACCTGAAGATGGAATGACCTCTGAACTCAGCATGAGGCCCCAGGGCTCACAGGCAGGGGGCTGAAGGCAGGGCTCTGCTCACCGCACACTGAGTGAGGAGGCTGATGCCCCAAGGCTGCCCTCCGGAGCTCTCAGGGCCCCCCAGCCCCGCTCCGGGGAGCTCTGTGCACCTGTGGCAGGACCAATGACAAGACAGACCAGTGGGGAAGGGAATCAAGAGGGGCTGAGATGTCAGCTCAAACTCACCGAGTTGTTAACTTGAGCATCCACGGCGTCAGCCATATCTGCACTGCATATGCTCTGAGGAAAGAAAATGTGGAGACTGCCCACGTGGCTTGCAGCTGAGCTCTGTTGTCCCCACTGGGCCTCCCATGGGTCCAGGAGAGTCAGAAGGAAGACAGACGTCCAGACCCAGTACCCTGGCTGATCCCAACCCTGGGGACTCAACTTCAGGGGAAGGGCAAGACCCAAACTCACCTCCATTAAAATAAGATCTGAGCAGACCTATTGGGAAAATATCACTCAGTTTAAAATTCCCCTACCCTCTCTCACTTCGAGTCTCAATCTCAAGCCCGAGTCTGTGCTCACTGGTGTCCCCTCTCCCCCGGTGGCTGTGGACCAGGCATCTGACACTGCTGTTCTGTCATACTGCCCTGTGACTTGCACACCTCCCCCAGCAGCCCTGGGCCTCCGTATCCCCCACCTGTGCAGTCAGTGGATACAATGGATACACAGGTGAATTTTGTGCAGTGTAGGGACTGGGCCCTGAGCTATCACCTTCATCATCACCATCATCATGAAATTGTTAGGGGAAACACACTGACTGAAACTGCCCACCCTGGCCAGGCACCACCATAACCATCTGCCTGAGTAATTTTAGGACAGGAGGTCCTAGTGAGGAACAGGGAACTAACAAGCTGCCAGTAACTGGAAGAGTTGGGGAAAGCTCAAAAGGAGACAGGACGTGTCTGACCACCTCCCAGAATCCTTCTCGCTGGCATCCATCTTGGCTGAGCAAGGTGTGCGCCACCAGGCAGGACTCCGAGTCAGAACAACTGGCCAAAGACAGCCCAGAAACTAATTCCATCACCATGAAGCCCAAGACTGTGAGCCAGCAGGCAGAGCAGTTCTCCTGGTTTCCCTTACCCTCCTGCGCCCCACCCGGGCGCCCTTTCTCAATAAACTCTCTTGCTTTGTCAGCACGTATGTCTCCTCAGAGAATTATTTCCGAGTGTTAGACAAGAGCCCACTCTCAGGCGCTGGAAAAGGTCTTCCTTCCTGCAACAAAGCCACCCTATTCCACTTAAACTGGACAGAGGGGAGTGCACTGACCCACCTCTTCTTCAGACTTCTTTTGAAGGTTTGTACAAAACAATTCCACGAATTGAAACTGTGAAGAGAGACAGAGTTGGGACAAAGAGGCCTGGTCCTTTCACTCCTGGGTCCCAGGTGGGCCAGAACATTCTCAGTTTCACCCAGCTTCCCCATCCCCTTAACCATACATGAGGAAGAACTTCTTACCAATTTGGCTTTGAGGGAATTGATGAAATCGTCGATGTCCTGTGGAGATGACAGTAACACCCAGGCTGATGAGACCTCACCAACCATTGCAGACCTGTTACACACTCACACAAGGAGGACCCTTCCCCTGGACTAGGCGGGTCAACCTGGTTACAGATGCCTAGCCCTCCGTGGTCCCACTAGAGCAGACCAGGGAGGAACTGGTCAGTTCTCTGACCCTGCAGACCCCCGGCCCCCAGCCCCTTTCCCTCCAGACACTTGACACCATCTCGGAGGTGGCAGGCGCCCCACCGACCCCTCGGGAGACTCCACCTAACGGCGGGAATCTGGTGCTGTCCCCACTGCCCTCCTGGCCCTGCGTGGTCAGTGTGGCTCACAGGGCATGCAGGGCTTCCGTCTGCACACCCTGTGTCCCAGGGCCCCATCCTGTCAGCCCAGCATCACACGTGTCTGGGCACGAAAACACCTTGCGGGGCCGTGGGGACACTCTGCTGCCTTCATTGTCCTCTCGCTGGACCTGGCTGCTCAGCCTGGGTCACCCCAGATGACCACTCCCAGACACCGGTGTTCCATGGCCCAGAGCCCCTGAGCATCTGATCATGCTCAGGACTGAGGTGGGCGGATTGGTACAGAGTGGGGAGGGCTCCCCAAAGGGAAAGAATAGACTCTGAGCTCAGCGTGGCTTCAGCTGCTGATCCAGGCCCTAGAGAAATGCTAGAAATGTTTCTAGTAAAACACCACATGCCTCTACCCCCAGGTTTCCAGGCTGTAGAAAAAGTCTCCAGAGATGACTCATTCCTCTGACCCTGGAGACCCTCCATTTGCAGCTCTCTCACCAGGATGTCGACTCTAATTCCTAAAGTGACTCCTTTGTCCCATGACTCTGGTTCCTCAGTTCTCTGCAGCCCAGACCAGCCCACCAGGACCTGCACAGAGCTGCTGCCATACCTGTCTTCCAGCAGGAATGCCGCCCCAGAGCCAGGACCTGCTGCGTAAGGACGGGGCTCTAGGGTGGGGGGAGTCTGGGGGAGAATGGATGCGTGTATATGTATGGCTGAAACTATCACAACATTGTTAATCGTCTCTATTCCCACACAAAATCAAAAGTTAAAATAAAGAGAGCAAGAGAGAATGAGACAGAAAGAGAGAGAGAAATCTTTGTGCACAAACCCTTTTAGAAATGGAGAGAAAACAAATAGTTGAAGTCCAGCTGAGAATTTTCCAAATGAAATAAAAGAGAGGGCTCAGAGCAACAGGCTTGTATAGGGTCTGTGTCAGTAACTGTTCAGAATGTCGGGGTAGAGATAGCAGAGCACTCCCCGTCGCCGCCCCGGATCGCTGTGAGAGAGGACCCTGTCAACTGCATGGGTCACAGGTCTTCAAGGCCAATCTCCCCGGAGGGTCCCCCACTTCGGCCCAGGGAGGTTGGGACAGAGGCAAGTTAGGAAATTCTAGGGCCCAACCTTCTCCCCACTCTTGCGATCACTCACCTTAGCGGGAAGCCATGGTGCTCCAAGGCTCTGCCACTGTAAGGCGGTGGGAGGGAGGGTGTGAGGAAAAGTGATCTGGAGAAGCAGGCTCGCCCACCACCCTGGAGCAAGTTCTGCCTGCAGGTCTCCCCTCTTTCCTCAGCCCAGGCGCCCGGAGCCCCTCACCTGAGAGCCTGCGGCAGAGCCCCAGCTAGCAGTCCACTGCAGAGCAGTCCAGACTCAGCATCCCCTGAGAGTCAGGGACTTAAGGGCAGAGGAGGGAGGGGTGGGAGGGTGGAGCCATCGAAGAGCCCAGGAAGCCGGCTGGGGCGGGGGTTTGTGTGTGTGTGTGACAGAAATAGAACTAGAGCAGGGCCAAGACAGAAAGAAGGCAAGATGGGCTGACAGAGTTCTGAGGGGCTTGGGCGGAGAGGGCGTGTGCCTGACACTCTAGGTCCCTGGACAGGCCCCTCCTCCCTGAGCTGGGACGGGATCTCTGAGCCCAGCTAGGGCCTCACCCTCCACCCGCACCCATCAACTAGGGGGCAGGGAGGGACAGGGAAGTCCAGACTTGGGACAGCACGTTGAGGAAGCTTGCGGAGCTCCAGAAAAGGATGTCAACCAGGTGGGGGTTAAGATACAGGGGAAGGCGACCAGGGCCCTCGAACAGACTGCACCCCACTCCACATCCAGAGAAGCTTCAGTAGCCGCCCTGCCCTCAGGAAGTCACAGGACCTGCAAGGACCCTGAGGTGCAGACTCTCCCCGGGGCCCCGGTATCAAGGGCAGGGCCAGGCCTGATTGCCTGACACAAAGGATGGGGCCCAGGAGGGTCTGAAGGGAGCCTTGCTGACCAACTGACCCCAATGACCAGGGTCTCCTGAGCCCCATGGGGGGGGCCCTTCAGTCCCAAGCTACAGTGGCAGGGGTCTCCCTGGCCCTGGCCGTCCCCACAGGGCTTGACTCTCACAGCCTGGCCCACCTCCCCCTGAGAACAGCCCCTCACAGCCCAACACAGCCATGGCCCTGTGTCTGTCTCAGAGACCCAGGGCCGCCATAATAAAGAGCCACAGACCCGGGTCTCAGCGACACACGTATATTCTCTCCCAGTGGAGCCAAGGCTCACTGTGTGTGTCTGTCGGTGTGTCTGTATGTGTGTGTCTGTTGGGGTGTGTGGCAGAGGCGGGGTGTGTGTTGTGGGGAAAGACAGCTATTAGAGCCAACTGTGGGCGAGGCCAACCAGCCTCACCCTGGAGTGATTTCTCTTCTCGAGTCCACCCCCGTGTTTAGTACAATATCGTCCAGTGTATTTGCCTGTTTAATTAAAATTGAATAAAACTTAAAAGCGCAGATGTTAGATTAATACGGGAAACCTGTTCTTGTGGAACTTTGGTAACTAATTCACACTGAAAATGCTAGCAGCTGATTACTTCAAACTGAAAAACGAAACCTGCCTGCACGTAAGTTGGGTTGACTGTTGAGGACCCCTAAACACACTATGTAAATTGGGCCAGCCAGGAGTGCTGTTGGTTCTACCTGAGGTCCTCACTCCGGTCCTCGGACCTTCCTTTGCTCTGTTTTCGCTGGCTTTTCCCTTCCTTGTCTTTTAGCCACTGCCATTCTGGACTCCTGATTCCTATTCTAACTACCTAACAACCTCAAGCAGCCATTCTCCACCCCTAAGCCATCATCCTCCAGGGCCCACTACCAGGCAACCCCTAAGTCTGCTTTTTACTTTTTGAGGTACCACTGGAATATTTCCCAAGGTCATAAAACCACGTCACATTGCCAGCAGCAGTATATCAAAGTTCGAATTTGCCTGATCTTCATCAGCACTTATTATCACAACCTTTTGATTCTGGCATCCTAGTGGGCATGAAGTGGTATCTCACCCTGATTTTTATTTGCAGTTCCCCGGAGACAAACGCTGTTGAGCAACCCTTCATGTGTTTGTGGACCATGTTTATACAGTTCTTGGAGAACTGTATACACTGATCCTCAGCACGTTTTTAAACTGGGGTATTTGTCTTTTTATTTTAAGTTGTCAGAAGAGTTTTATGCTCCGGGTACCAATCCCTTATCAGATACATCGTTTGCACAATTTTTGTTCCCATTGTGTGGTTGTCTTTTCATTTTCCTGATGGTTTACTTTAAAACACAGAAGCTTTTGCATTGTTATCTTGGGACTGTTCGTTCATTTCAGTCACTCAGTCAAGTCCCACTCTTTGAGACCCCATGGGCTTCAGCATGCAAAGGCTTTAAGTGTCCATTTTACCAACTTTATAGCTGTACTTCCCATTCTTTAAAAAATATAATTCAATGCAATGTGGCATTTTTGTGAAGCAGACTTCATGAAGTCTGAGAGGCTGAAGAAGTGTCCGTTGTCACAGCAAAAGGAGCCTCAGATGGGGCATCCCTCTCTGGGCGCCTCCAACCAACTTTTGTTGCCCCCCAGCTCATCCTCAGCCACGCTGTCCCCCATCAATGCTGGATTCCAGCCTCTTCTGTAAAACAGTGATTCCGGTCCGTCACGTTCCTGCCACCAAACTTCAGCCTGGCTGCATCACTGCTCCAAGGAAATGAGGGTTTTCTCTCCTGTTATTTTTATTGTCCTGCTTTGGGGCTGACAAGCTTTTTGAAGACAAGTTTCCTCCTCCTTGTACTTAGAAAGGGTCCTGACAGAGGCCCAGATGGCTTCTAGTGCCTTTGAATTCCCAGGTCGCTGGCTGGTTGAAGACACCGGGCTGTCATCCTCCTTCTGGCCTTGTCATGGCCACGCTGGGCTCCATGTCCCTGGGTCACCTCTGGGCTGCACTGTGGGTCCGCTGAGGCTGGTGGCACATTAACAAATGGTGGGTCTGTGACTCCACCCATGAGGGGTGAACCTCTCTAACCCAGGCGATGAGCTGGGATCTGTAAACACAGGAAGAGGTTAGAGAACTTACCAGAGACACAGAAAAGCCACAAGACAAACAGATGCAGCTGCTGGCCCAGCTCCCTTGCCCAGGAGGACCACGCCCCACCCCCACCACACAGTTTGTTAAATGCAGATTCCTGTCCCCAGACCTCAGAGTGTAGATTCAGATGAGGACATGGAATCTGCATTTTCAGTCTCCAGGGTCATGCTCTCTCTCTGTTTTTTTTTTTTGCAAGATCAAGGGACTTGAGGGATCTTACTTCTGGGACAAGAAATTTAACTCAGGCCATGACAGTGAAAGCACCTGATTCCAATCAGTGACCACCAGGCAACTCCATTCTTGGGTCATCCTGTGTGGAATATTCCAGAAATGGATTTGCAGAGTCACTGGGTTTTAGATCCTGAATTCTGTGACGAGTCTGGGGTGGGGGAGGTCAATGAGGTGGCTCAGGTTCCACCCACTCATCACCCAGGAACGATGAGGAAGCCGTGACCCAGACAGAGAGGGGGCCAGTCCACTGTCTTCCCACCAGCATGAGCTGATGGGAGCCAAGCAGCTCCCGAGAGGACGGCAGGGGCTCAGGTGTGGAGGAGCAGGGAGGGGTCCAGGTGCAGGAGGGTGTCCCCTGAAAGTGGCAGTTCTGGTTCCAGGGTGCTGACCGGAAAGAAGGTACACGGGGCCAACTGTGGAGCATCATCTATGTGTGAGCAGTGATGTCACCCAGGACTTGGGGCACAGTGACCAGGGGTGGTCTCAGGGCTGATGTGGGGTCCCCAGCAATGTAGGTTGATTGGGATGTCACAGAAGGAGGAGAAGGGTGACAAAAATCACAGAGGGCCCAGAGAGCCAGGGCTGGGGTTCAGGGTCCTGGGGTGGACGGTGGGGCCTGTCCCTAAAGACCCAAACAGCTTGGCACAGTTGTTGACAGGAGTGGCCTGGGCTGCCTGGCACACAGACTGGGGCCTTCAGAAGGAATGAAGGCCGTCTGGGCTCTGAGCCCTCTGGGGTCCCCTTGATCCAAAGCAAAGTGGCAGGTGTCTCCCTGCCCTGGCCTGCCCCACAGGGCTTGTTGCTCCCAGCCTGGCCAGCCTCCTTGCTGAGGCAACAGCCTCTCAGCCCAGCACCTCCATGGCCTTCTCATAAGTCTTCCAGGCCCAGGACCACCATAACAAAGAACCACAGACCCAACAACATGTCTTCAACAAGCATGAGCTGATGGGATTTATTCTCTGCTTTATTCTCTCACAGGGGAGCCTAGAAGTGGAGGCCAAGGATCAGTAGGTATGGTTCCTCTGAGAGCCCTGAGGGAAGCCTGTGTTCCAGGTCTCTCCTAGGCTTTAGATAGCCATCTCCACATTGACACGGCATCCTCTCCAGACATGTATGTGTCTCTTAATCCCCCATTTTCATAAGGTCACCAGTCATAATGAATTAGGGCCCACCCCAAGGACCACGTTCACCTTGATCCCTTGTAAAGACCACCTCCAGATGACGTGGCATTCAGAGGACTTCGGCATAGGAATCTGGAGACACAGTGTGACTTCTGATATCCTTGAAGGACAACTGGATTTGGAAAGTAGAGGTGTTTCTTGGGCACAGCTGGAAGGGAAAGCTCTGAGCCTGGGGCTGGAAGGTTCAGTCGTTTAGGTGTTGGGAGGAAGACAGGGCTACGGGAGTCCGCACATGTCACAGGTTTAGGTTTAAGACTCCTGCAAGACTCCTGGGAGGAATGTTTCCAGGAGAGAGGACAGGTCAGCTAAGAGACTGAGGAACTGGGAGAACCCACAGCATGGGGGTCATTAATTTACCGTGATTCCTGACTGCTAATGAAGGAGATGCAAGGGACCTGGGTTCAATGCCAGGGCATAGGAAGATCCTGGAAACAAATGACACCCTCTGAGTATCCTTGAAGGGCAATCCCATTTGGATGAGGGCTGTTTCTTGGGCCACAGTCCGTAGAAGCAAAGCCCTGAGCCAGGGGTGGGAGGCACTCACAGCATATCAAGGCATGTTGGGAGGAAGACAGGTGCCAGGGAGTGCCACATGTCACAGGTGACCTGGTTTAAAACAGAGGCAAGACTGCCCGGGAGAAAGGAGGGCATCCCAGGCAAAAGGAGCAGCATGTGCAGAGACCCCAACAGGAGAGAAAGGAGCTTGGCCCCCAGCCAAGGACTATTGCGCAGGCGAGGAGATGCAGAGCAGCGTCCTGCAGATGAGACGGGGTCTGACAGGTCAGTGAGAGCCTTAGGTCCTCAGTTGTGTCTGACTGTGCCACTCGTGAACTGAAGGCTGCCAGGCTCATTTCGCCTCTCCCTGAATTCTTTCTGAGCTGAAGCATAAAAGACCAGAGTTCACCAGATCAGATCAGATCAGATCAGTCGCTCAGTCGTGTCCGACTCTTTCCGACCCCATCAATCGCAGAAAGCAGGCCTCCCTGTCCATCACCAACTCCCAGAGTGCACTCAGACTCACGTCGATCGAGTCAGTGATACCATGGCCATCTCATCCAGGGTCGTCCCCTTCTCCTCCTGCCCCAAAAGGAATCCCTCCCAGCATCAGAGTCTTTTCAATGAGTCAACTCCTCGCAGAGGTGGCCAAAATACTGGAATTTCAGCTTTAGCATCATTCCTTCCAAAGAAATCCCAGGCGTGATCTCCTGCAGAATGGACTGGTTGGATCTCCCTGCAGTCAGTGGGACTCTCAAGTCTTCTCAGTTGTGTCTGTTCAAAAGCATCAATTCTTCAGGCACTCAGCCTTCTTTTCACCTCCAACTGAACATCCATACTGACCACAGAAAAACCATAAAGGACCAGATGGACCTTTGTTATCCCATGAAATACCACCTAAGGGTTTCAAATGGCTATCCCATGCTAAATGGAGTACAAAACATCTTCTTTACAGCAAATCACCCACTGAAAACTGCTGTCTATAACTTGCATGTGCTGGTTAAAAGGTCAAAGAAGTGAGATGACTGATATTCACATAAGTAATATTTCATTTGTTCAGAATTCTCCATAGGAAGAAAGAAACTTGTGCCCAGAATCCCTGGAAATTGCACCTATTCCATTCACATCACTCCCTCCTGCACCTTGGAGGACTCTTTCCTCCATATTTTTATTGGATTTTGTTCTGTTACCTCCTGAGTTTATATTGTCCATGCACAAATCACATATCATTGGTCAAAAACAAACATTTCTTTGGGAGGGGAAATGTTTAGAAAATGTATTTCATGTAACTTACATTGAAATGGAGAAAAGATTTAATCTAAAAACAACAACAAAAAAAAAACTCATATTGACGTTGAAACAGGGAAGAAATTTAATGTTAAACAAAAAATCCATACTATCAACGGTTATAATCACCATTGTGAGAAGTAGTATATCAGATGTAAGGTCATTATGTAAAAAGAAATAAAGGAAATAGTCAAGTGCAGGTTTAGCATAGGAGACTTGCATACTGATGGGGAGGTGAGGCAGGGACGGGGCCAGGAAGACAAGGCTGCTCAGGGCCTGGCAGTGGGCGGCTTCTTGCAGCAGGGAACTCAGGCCAGAGGTAGGCCTTCCAGTGTCAGGCCTGTCAGAGGGACCCCCTGGAAGTGAAGGGGGAAGGGTGGGGCCGGAATGGGGCTCTGCCACAAGGAACTCCCAGACAGGCTGCTGTCCTCCTCAGACAGGAAGGCGCAGGCCCAGGAGACAGGGAGAGCCTTCCTCCAGGTCTCCTGCCCTGCTGGGGCCTCAGCTGACAGCAAGCTGGGTCCCTTAGGATGATGAGGGCACTAAGATGCTAGTGTCAGGATCAGGGTCCACCACTGACTCCTCCTGCGAGACCCACAGCCGGCCCTCAGGGGTCCCCCTCGCTGAGGATCAGCTCAGCACCCCATCTGACATGGTTTGGAGCCACAGGCAGAGGCACAGAGGCATGCTGACCCACGGAAGGCACCTTGGTCCTTGGCGCCTCCGGGCTTCCAAGCCTCTCCCACATCCCTGGGTCAGCAGAGCATCCCTGTCCCTGACAGACAGGTCAGACCTGGAGAAGGGAAACCTGGCCTGATGCTGTGGTGTCGTCCCTGCAGGACAGGAGGTGAGGGCAGTTAAAGGATGGGTCAAGAGTGAGCAGGAGGGTAAAGGTCGCTTCACAAGATGGTTTGCGGGAAGGGGATGGTGCAGGCCTTCTGGATGAGGTGGAGTTCCTCCAGAACCACCTGGGGCTCCTAGACCTGGATGAGGTTTCTGAAGAGCTGCCCCAGGAGGAGCAGAAATCCATCAGCACTCCCCAGACGGCCCTCACCGCACTGCAGATGGCCTCCAGGAAGGCCGTCGCCTTCTCCTTCAGCCAAGGTGCCGCCTTCTCCCGCAGCCAGGTGAGCGCATCCCAACACCGCTGCTGGAGACTCTGCAGAATTACTTGGAACCTCCCCAGGGCTCTGGCCCAGATGCTCTCTTCCGGATTCTGGACCTCCAGACGGGCAGAGACTGAAGGTCTCTGGATTCTGCGGCGTACTCCTTGCCGTGCTTCCTGAAGCAAGGGACTGGACTCCTGCAGGGATTCCTGCATGGATGGGGGCCTTTCAGGGACCTGCCCTGGGAGAGGCAGACCCTGGTCCTGACCTGACCGAGGCCTCCCAGCCCTTGTAAGAGGCTGGGGCTCAGAAGCCCAGCCCAGGCCAACCCAGACTGCCTGCCTTCAGGCCAACAGCTCAGCAGACATGAGCACTTCTCCCAGAGACTGGGCCTGGCCCCTCGGTTCCCCTTGAAGAACGAACCCTGGTGCTTGGTTGTACCTGCCTGCAGGTGGTTGGCCTCTGAACCCAGCACCAGGCCCACGGGGCTCATAGCAGGAAGCTCAGTCCAGGGCTCTGGCCACCATGTGCTGAGTGGGGAGGCTGATGCCCACAAGGCTGCACCACCTGAGATTTCAGGGACCCCCCCTTCATCCCCCACTCCAGGGAGCTCTGTGCACTTGCAGCAGCCCCAAGGACAAGAGAGACCAGTGGGGAGGGAAGGAAGGAAGGCACTGAGACAGTGGCTCCAACTCACGGGAAGGTTCTCTTGAATGTGATCTTCTATGAATTCACAGATGTCCTCGCTGAGTCCCTCCTGGGAGAGGAAGTGTGCAGTCTGCACTCCTGCCTCCCTGCTGAGGTCAGTGGTCCCCATTGGCCTCCTGTGCATCCAGGTGAGTCTGAAGGGAGCCAGGGCCCCAGACCCCATACCCTGGCTGATCCAGCTCTGAGGACTACCCTTAGCATGGGATCAAGGTCCAAACTCACCTCCATCTCTGCTAGGACTGCCTCCATCTGGTGGGGAAAAAACACTCTGTTTAAAACACCCCCACCCTCTCTCACTTTCACCCTGAATCCCAAGCCCCAGCTAGTTCTCATCTCTGCCCAGTCACCCCAATAACTAACCCTCAACCCGGGGACCATGCTCTGGCATCCCTGCCCTGCCCTCGTTGCCCTGTGGCCTGGACGCCGCCCTCAGCATCCCTGGCCTCCGTATCCCCTCCCTGTGCACTCACCTGCCACACAGGTGTGCGTCTGTCCAGTGTAAGGACTGGGCGCTGAGCTGTGACCCTCATCATCACCATGACTTTGAACCCACCCCACCTCCCTCACACTGGGGAGGGTCGGGGTTGGGGCACACTGACCCACCTGTGTTTCTTCTGGTTCATTTCCCATCTCATCACAGAAATCATCCACCCGGTTGTGCTGTGAACAGAGATGGACTTGAGTAAAAGAAGCTCGGTTCTTTTCCCTGCTGGGTCCCAAGTGGGCCAGATCGTTCTCGGCTTCACCCAGCAAAACCCAAGCCTCCCGAGCCCCCAGCTATTCGTGGGGATCAGCCTCTTACCATCCTGGTCCTCAGAGAAGCCAGGTTATGTGGGACTCCCTGTGGAGGTAACAGTGAAACTCAGGTTCTGGTCTTGTAACCACCGAGACCTGTTTTACACACACACACACACACACACGCACACTCACCCAAGGAGGACCCTTGCCCTGGAGTAGGTGGGTCAACCTGTTTCCCAGATGCCTAGCCCTCCGTGTCCCGCTGAGAGCTGACCAGGGAGGAACTGGCACTGTCCTCTTGGGTCTGAGGCACTGACAGAGACAGTGGCCAGTCTTCCTGACATCTGACCCTGCAGACCCCCGGCCCCCAGCCCCTCCCCTCCAGACGCTTTATGAGTCATGGAGGAGGGAGGTGCCCCACTGACCCCACGGGGGACTCCACCTAACGGCGGGAATCTGGGGGGTCCCTGCTGCCCTCCTGGCCCTGTGTGGTCAGTGCAGCTCATAGCGCCTGCAGGGCTCCCGTCTGCATACCCTGTGTCCCGGGGCCCCATCCTGTCAGCCCAGCATCACACAAGACTGGGCAAGTAAACACCTCGCAGGTCCATGGGGACACTCTCTGCCCTCATCCTCTCACTGGACCTGGCCACTCAACCTGGGTCAGCCCACAATGACCACTGCCAGACACCGGTGTTCCATGGCCTGGAGCTCCTGAGCATCTGGTCACCCTCAGAACTAGGTAGTTGAGTGGGACAGTGGGCGGAGGGCACCCCAAAGGGTAGGAATAGACTCTGAGCTCAGCATGGCTTCACCTGTTGATCCAGGCCCTGAGAGAAATGCTTTCAGCTTTTCTGTGAAAATCCTGGCCAGCCAACTAGACCCCACACGCTGCAACTAAGATCATTCAGAGACAAAAGAAATTCAATAAATAGGAATAAGCATTAGAAGGAGCCCGAGGATGGCTGATTCCTAGGACACTGCAGACGCTCCACATCCGGCTCACCCACCAGCATGATGACTCTAATTCCTACACTCACTCCCTGGTCCATTGCTCCTTCCTGGGTCCCAACACAGGCCCCCACACTGAGCTGCCCCCCAAACCGAACGCCCAGCAGGAGCCCCAGCCCCACAGCCAGGACCTGCTACATAAGGAAAGGGCTCAGAGCAACAGGAAACTGGAGCGTGCTTGTCAACAATTATCCAGAATTTCAGGATGGTGACAAGCAGAGCATTCGACCAGGGTCATTGTGAGACGGGGCGCTTTGATGGCCCGGGTCCCATGTTTTGACCCTCTGCTTCCCCAGTGGGAAGGAAATGGCAACCCGCTCCAGTATCTCTGCCTGGAGAAGCCCATGGACAGGGGAGCCTGGTGGGCTACAGTCCCCGGGTTCGCAAAGAATTGGACACCACTGAGCGACTCACACTTTCACTTTCTCCTGCGGCCACCCCAGGGCCCAGGGAGGGTGGGACAGAGGCTGCTGTGCACAGAGCAGTCAGCAGGGCTGGGGCTGAGCTGGTGGGAGCGGGGACAGGTGGCAAATGAGACTCCAGGCCCACTCTCCCCTCATCTCTTGTCACTCACTTTAGCGAAGCACATGGTGGCTCAGGGTCCTCCCGCTGGGACCTGGTGGAGGAAGAGTGGGAGGAAAAGTGCTTCAGAGAAGAGGGCTCGCCCACCACCCTGGAGGGTCCTCCGCCTGCAGGTCTCCCCCACCCCCACGCCGGGCTCCCCAGAGCCCCTCACCTGAGATCCTGCAGCCAGAGCTCCAGCTGAGCACTGCCCCGCTGCCTGCTGAGCCCCAGCGACTTAAGAGCCGGCCAGGGAGGGGCAGAGAGGGTGGAGCCCTGCTCAGGAGGAGGCAGGGTCAGCTGGGTGTGTTTGAGACAGAAACTGAGATAGAAATAGAAGCAGAAACAGAAGAGGAAGGGGGGAGTCAGAAGGAGGGGAAGACGTGGAGCCAGAATCTGAGGGGCGGGGCGGGAAGGGCGTGTCCCTCACACTCAGGGTCCCAGGACAGGACCCTTCTCCCTGAGCTGGGTGGGGATCTGTGAGCCCAGCTTGGCTAGGACCCCCCCACCATCGGCTAGAGCACGCGGAGGGACGGGGTAAAGTCCAGACTTGGGATGATAGTTTGAGGAAGCTTCAGGGGGAGCCGACCAGGGCCCTTGAACAGACTGCACCCCACATCCAGAGAAGCTTCTGTAGCCGCCCTGCCCTCAGGAAGTCACAGGACCTGCAGGGGCCCTGAGGTGGAGACTCTCCCCCCTGCATCCAGGGCAGGGCCGGGCCTGTGTGCCTCACCCACAGGATGTGTCCCTCAGAAGGGGCAGAAGGGAGCCTTGCTGGCCGTCTGGGCCCCGCTGACCAGGGTCTCCTGAGCCCTGCTCGGGCCCCCGGGCCTCAGTCACCATGGCAGGGGTCTCCCTGGCCCTGGCCAGCCCCACAGGGCTTGACTCTCCCAGCCTGGCCCACCTCCCCCTGAGACCACAGCCCCTCACAGCCATGGCCTGGCATCCGTCTTAGAGACCCAGGGCTGCCACATCAAAGAGCCACAGACCCGGGTCTCAGCAACACATTTACGCTCACAGTGGAGCCTCGAAATTGAAATCAAGGCGTCAGCAGGCAGCGGTTGCTCTGAGAGCCCTGAGGGAAGCATGTGTTCCAGGCTTCTCTCCTAGGTGTGTAGACAGCTGTCTCCAGGTCTGCATGGCGCCCTCCCTAGACAAGTATCTGTCTCCTAATTCCCCATTTTCCTAAGGTCACCAGTCATAATGGATTAGGGCCCACCCTAAGGGCCTCATGCTCACTTGATTCCCTGTAAAGACTCCCCTCCAGGTGCTGGTGGTTAGGACTTCACTGTGTGAATTTAGGGGAACACGATTCAGTGTCTAATATCCTTGAAGAGGAACCGGGCTCTTGATGGGCCACCCGTGTGCACCCCACGGGGACAACCTACGAATCCTGCTCCTCAGGGAAAGTCTCTCTTGGACCCACCATACCCCAGCCGGCACCCCTGCCCCTTAGGGACCCGTTCAGTTGTCTGAAACTCCCTTCCCACACCCAGGAAGTCCAGATCCTTCCCTGAGCCACCTCAAAACTCCGGGCGGGAGGGAGACAACAGAGCCACACTTGCTTTAGCTGTGGGCTTCCCTGGTGGCTGAGGGTAAAGAATCCGCCTGCAATGCGGGAGACCTGGGTTTGATCCTGGGTCAGAAAGATCCCCCTGGAGAAAGGAACCCGCTCCAGTATCACGGCTCAGAGAATTCCATGGACTGCATAGTCCATGGGTCAGAGAGTCAGGCACAGCTGAGCAGCTTTCACTTGCTTCAGCTGCACACCTCATTTCCAGGTCGTATTTCCAGTGATCTGGCTGCCTGAGACATGACACTGGGCACCTCCACATCTGTCTCAGAAAGGCCACCTCCTGAAAGGCATTTCATGTCTCACGTTGGGCTGAACCCTTTTCTTTATAGAGTTTTAGTGAGATGTAATTCACATATCATACAATTCACCCAGGAAAGTGCCTAATTTAATGCTCAGTACTACTCAACCATCATCACCATCAATTTGAGAACACTTTTATCATCTCCAGAAACCATCCTGCACCCCTAAGCCATCATCCCCATGGCCCACCACCATGCAATCCCTAAGTCTGCTTTTAACTTTTTGAGGTACCACTAGACTATTTCCCCAGGCTCAGTGGTAAAGAATCTGCCTGCAATGCTGAGAGATCCAGGTTCAATCTGTGGGTCAGGGAAGATCCCTGGGAGGAAGACATGGCAACCCACTCCAATATTGTTGCCTGGAAAACCCCATGGACAGAGGAGCCTGGGGCTACAGTCTATGGGGCCATGGAGACAGCATTGAGCGTGCACGACCACACACAACGGTCGAATAAGTTTTCCGGCTCCATGCCCTTACCACATGTATCATCTGCAACTTTTTGTCCCCATTCTGTGTCTTTTTACTTTTCCGGTGTTGCCCTTTGAAATACTAAAGTTTTGAGTGTTTATATTTTAATAATTTGTCTCATTTATTTCCCATTCTTTAAATAACATAATTCAATACCATGTGGCATTTTTGTGAACCTGACTTCATGACGTGTGAGAGGCTGGACAAGTGTCCATTGTTGCAGCGAAAGGAGCCTCAGGTGTCACATGGGACATCCCTCTCTGGGCGCCTCCAACCAACTCTTGGTTGCCCCCCAGCTCATCCTCAGCCACCCTGTCCCCCATCAATGCTGGATTCCAGCCTCTTCTGGAAAACAGTGATTCGGGTCTGTCACGTTCCTGCCACCAAACTTCGCCTTGGGGCTCCATCACTGCTCCGAGGAAATGAAGGGGTTTCTCTCCTGTTATTTTTATTGTCCTGCTTCGGGGCTGATAAGCTTTTTGAAGACAAGTTTCCTCCTCCTCATACTTAGAAAGGGTCCTGACAGAGGCCCAGATGGCTTCTGGTGCCTTTGAATTCCCAGGTGGCTGGCTGGTTGAAGACACCGGGCTGTCATCCTCCTTCTGGCCTGGTCGTGACCACGCTGGGCTCCATGCCCCTGAGTCAGCTCTTGCAGCACTGAGGGCCCGCTGAGGCTGGTGGCACATTAAGAAATGGTGGGTATGTGACTCCAGCCATGGGGGTGAACCTCTCTCACCCAGGCTGTGAGTAGGCTCTGTAAACACAGGAAGAGGTTGGCCCCTGGGTGGAGAACATGGAGGGGACGCACAAGTCAGAAGACAGAGACCTGAGATGGCAGCTGCTGGCCCTGGTCCCTTGAAGATCGGGGCCACCCCCAGCCCACCCCCACATCAACCACCCAGTTTGTTCAAATGCAGATTCCTGGCCCCAGACCCAGAGTGAGGATTCACAGTGAAGACATGGAATCCGCATTTTTCAAGTTCCCTAGGTCATTCTCTCTTTCTCTCGGACCACATCGATCAGCTTGAAGGATTTGAGTTCTGGGATTAGAAATTTAACTCAGGCCATGACAGTGAGAGCACCAGATTCTAATCACTGGACCACCAGGGAACTCCCTTCCTGGGTCACCCTGTGTGGAATGTTCCAGAAGCAGAGTTGCAGAGGCACTCATTTAGATTCTGAATTCAGTGGGGAAGGGGGTCATTGAGGTGGCCCAGGTTCCACCCACCTGTCACCCAGGAACACTGAGGAGGCAGTGACCCCAGACTGAGAGGGGACCAGTCCACTGTCCTCCCACCAGCATTGAGCTGATGGGAGCCAAGGGGTTCTGGAGAGGGTGGCAGAGGCTCAGGTGAAGTGGTGGGAGAGGTGTTTTAGGAGCAGGAGGGTGTCGTACTGAATGTGGGTGGTTCTGGTACCAGCGTGCTGACCAGAAAGGATGGGCCACAGGGGTGGGCCATCTGAGGAGCATCACCCACGTGTGAACCACGGATGTCACCCCGGACTTGGGACACATGCTCTGGAGTGGTCGCAGAGCTGGGTTTGGGACCCCACCAATGTGCTTCGATTGGGACATCGTGGAGGGAGGACAGGATGAGAAACGTTAGAGCAGAGGCTGGAGAGCCTGCTCAGCACGGGGGAGTGGGGCTGTCCTGTAGAGCCAAGCACTTGGGACAGCTGCTGCTGTTGGCAGGCGGGGTGGGGCTGCAGGAATTCAGCCGCCTGAGCTCCGGGAAAGGCCAGGTGTTCCGGGAAAAGGAGAGTCCTGCGGGGTCATGGCCAGGGGCAGGGGAGGAAGGAAGGGTCAGGGGAGGAAGGAAGGCCCAGGAGGCCACACTCAGGGCATTCAGTGCCAGGGCCGGCCCTGTGTCTCCGCCCTCCTGGACTTAGCTCCACCTGCATCCCCAGCTGCATCCTGGCTGAGCCCAGCCCCTGGGACAGACTTCCCACAGCCACAACCCGCAGGGGCCCCATGGGCGATCCGCTCCCTTCCACGCAGCCGCAGGTTCCCTTCAGGGGGAGGCCAGGCCCCCCACCAGCAGGGACAGAAGAGGCAGGAGGAGCACCGAAGGCCGCCCCGCAGCCCGACTGATTCCGCACTGACAGTCGCAGTCTCCGGGCTTAAGCGTCGCTCTGGGGGGTCTGGGGGCCCGAGGGCCCACAGTGGGGGCGGGACAGTCCAGGAACTTGGGACCCATGGGTTGGGGGAGTCTGGCTCGGCTTTGATGCTGCCCTTGGGGAAGCGCCAGTAGTGGAGGCCCTTGAAGAAGTAGGTGTCACCTGCGGGGAAGGAGATGTTTCAGGGGCTGGTAGCACGCCTGCCCACCCTCCAAACCCCTCTCTCCGCACCGCTTCTCCCCCCACCCCGGGGTCTGTAGGCCCCACCACCCCCACGGTCCCTGGGCCCCCATCGCCCAGTCCCCCGGATGCGCGAGCTCTCCCACCTGTGTTGCTGACAGTGACATCGTCGGGGGCCGACGGTGCGCCCTCCCAGAGGCTCAGGTCGCGCGGGTAGCCGGGGTCCGGGCGCGCCGCCGCCTCGTCGTACCGCCAGTACTGCCGCCCCCGGATCAGGTAGGTCTTCCCGTTGAGCGGCCAGGAGAACACGGCGTCCACCTCCGTCCCGGGGGGCAGCCCCAGCTCGGTGAGCGGGCGCGCGGCGCCCTCTAGCAGCCGGTCCTGGAACGACCAGAACTGCGGGCCTGCGGGCGGGGCAGGGGCCCGGGTGAGCCGCGCTGCGCATGCCCCGCGCTAGCGCCCCCGCCCCCAAACCCGGACCGCACTGACCGCTAAATAAGAGGATCCGGCCGTCCGGGTGACGGGCGTAGGCGGCCTGAATGACCTTCACCTGGGTTGGCAGCCCCTCCCAGAAGCGGTGGAGCCGGGCGGGCCGGGGTGACACCAGCTGTCCCGAGGGCTGGAGGCGCCAGAACCAGGGGCCTGGGTTGGGGGCGATTGGGGGTTGGAAGAAGGGGTGGGCGTATAGGCGTGAGATGAGATGGCAGGAGGTCACCCCTTCTGTACACCCCTCTACTACCGCGCACCCACCTTGCCCGCCAGGGTGTGGCTTGGACACAGTTCAGGGTTTCCCCTCCCACCGCTGGGGGCGGGGCGGGGCGGGGGGCGCAGGTCCATCAAAAATCAAGGCTGCAGTGGCTCTAGGGTGACCGGCTGGGCCAGGAGTTTCCCATTTTTGGCACTGAAAGTCCGGCATCCCTGCGACCCTCGGGGCCCGGGCGGCGGGTCACTCTAAGTGGATGCGAAGCCAGCTGTATGCGTCCGGGGAGATGGAAGTCACTTACCTTTGAAGAAGAAAGTTTCGCCTCGGATGTTGGCGATGGCGTCAAAATTGCCATCACATCGATCAGGGAGGGGTTGGGGGGTGCTGGGAAGGAAAAGAGAGGTGAGCAGAGAGGAGGGGCGGGGTCCCGCTCCTTTTATTTAACCTTTACCACATCCTACAAAGCAAGGACTCTCACCTGCCCATCTGGAGAGGAGGACCCTGAGGTTAGGGAGCGCATCCAAAGCCTCCTACCTGGAGAGGACTCACCTGTCCGGGGGCAGGGCAGGGGGCGGGGGAGGAGGAGCCAGGGGCTTCCGTGTGGGCTTGTCATATGGGGTTTGGGGTGCTCTCCCTGTGGAGAAAGGGTTACAGGGCTGGGTCCCCTGAGGCTACTGCAGAGGCCACCAGGGGGCGAGCACCCCGCCGCCTGCGGTACCGTAGAGCTGCTGCAGGCCTTCGCGGTCGTCCTGAGACAGGCGGTACTCGGCGGGGTTGCCCACTGGGCCCTGGTAAAAGGGCCTCATGATGGAGTCGGGCGCTGAGGAGTGGCCCAGGCCCAGGGCGTGGCCGAACTCATGAACAGCCACCGCAAACAGGTCCGTCCCCTCGCCATCTGGGGAGGAAGGGAGAATGCGCTGGAGCCGGGCTCCACCCCCACCCTGGCGCCCCCAGGAAGCCCCGGAGAAAGGGGCCTTCTGGTGGACACAGCCAGGAGACCCTCCGAGGTGGCCGTGGCCTCCTCTGCGCGGACCCCCTCCCTGAGTCATCTTTTCCCTCCTCTGTGGGTGCACTTGTTCGGAAGATAGTCTCCTGTAGCCTGGTTTGGTAGTGCTGCACACCGGGGGGGACGGGCTGAAAAGACCTCAGAGCAGACTAGGGAAAGAGCAGGAGGAAACGGCATGGACAGGGGAAGGAGCAACTGTATAAGGATGGAGCCCCTGCCCCAGCAAGGCAACATACAGAAACATGTGGGGAGACCTCCCCGCTGGTCCCCACGCTCCCAATGCAGGGGGTCTAGGTCAGGGAACTAGATTCCACGGGCTGCAACTGAGAGCCTGCAGGCTGCAAGATCCCAAGGGCCGCAAGGAAGACCCGGCACAGCCAAATGCATAAATGAATATTCTTTAAAAAAAAAAAAAGGAAACATTCTAGAGGAAGCAGGATCCTCTGGGTGTGTGGTTCTCTGGAGGGAGCCCCAGCTCTGGGGAAACTCCCTTCTGGCAGCTCCAGAGGCCCCGCCCCTCTGCACCATTCTCACTCCCACCCACAGGGAAGGTAGGTCAGACTCCATGGCCCCCCTCCTCCTCCTTCCATCCCCACCCGGCTAGTGCCCAGGACCCCCAGTCCTCTATTTCTGCTCCATCTCTCCATCCCACAGCCTCCATCCCCCACCCCTGCAGCCTGCATCTCTCGGAACTCGGAACTCGAAGCTCTAGCAAGCACTCTCTAACCACAGCCCGCTGGCCCTGGCGCCCAACCTCTCTGACCACAGAAGGCTTTTCCCTGGGGACCCAGCCCAGGCGCCAGGACCAAGCTGTCTCCACGCTCCCAGCTGCTGGCTGAATCCCAGCTCCTCATTGATTCCCGAGCCAGTGAGAGGCTAAGAAGGCACAGAGACAGCAAGAGACAAGCAGCGCCCCCCGCCACCCCCAGGTTGATCTACTGTCATGGAAATGTCTAACTAGAGTGAGCAGTGGTGAAAGTGCAATTATTGGAAGTAACCTGGTGAACTGAAAAGCAAATTTCTCTCCACCCGTCAAGGCCACTAAGTGAGAATCTAAGGACAAGATGAGTGAGTCGTGAGCAGAGCAGCAAAGGCTTTTCCTCAATTACTTCTACCTCCTATCCTCATTTTACAGGTGAGGAAACTGAGGCACAGAGAGGTCAAGTTAAATGACAGAGACGGAACCCTGGCTGGGCTGTCCTGCTTCTCAGCAGTGGTTTCAGATGTCTGTCAAACTCATAAGTACTGATGAATTCCCATGTTGACTGTGGCTTTTCTCAATATGTGCTGAGAGCTTTTTCTAAGAAACTGGACGGAGGACATTTGGTGTCTTAATCAGGTAGATCTTTTTTGTATTTTACCACGTGCCCCACCCGGTGTCCTTGCCTCTCCTCTGGCCACACCCCTTCCTTGCACCCTTGTCACGCTATTTAGCTAGGGAAATTACACAACCATGCAGATCCAGCCGCAGAGACTCCCGGTGCTCATCTCTGGGGGGTCCTCTGCACCTCCCCTCACCCTCACCCACAGCCTCAGCAGGCAGCTCCTTTGCTCCCCCCATTCAGCCTCAAATCCAGACTCAAAGCCCCTCCAGGTGCTACCCAGTCCCAGCCCCAGCCCGCAACTCTTAGATGACAAATTTCCTGTTTCATCAAGACAGGCCGCTTGTGTCATTGGTAAGCTTCTGTTCATGGGGCACAGAGCTTCATCCCCCACCAGCTCATCTCCTGCTTCTTGCCCTGCCCTGGGAGAGATCCTTGCCTCACTCACCTCCTCCAGGACAAGGACAAAGCCCCACCCATCCGTTCATCTCTGCCTTCATGCATGCATGCATCTGTCCCTCCATCCATCCGTGTGTCCGTTCATCAGTTCATTGATCCATCCGTTAATCCGCGATTCATACACTCATCCCCCACCTCTATTGTCTCATCCACTGTCCCCGAGTCTTCAAGACTCCCTCATCCTAGGGCACCCCCTGGACCTGTCTGCCCACCATCCACACCCCGCACCCCGCCAGCAAGCTCTCTGCTCAGCAGTCTGAACTCAGCCTTCTGTTGCTCAGCTCCTCTCATGCCTCTGTGGTCTGGATTCTCCCTCCACCCACCAAGCCATTGGGCACTAAGGTCACTTTGTCCCCACATGGCGAGATCCAACCATAAGTAAGTTACTGGATGACTTGAAGCCCCGCTCACTGCTGCCCACTTCCTCCTTCACTTGTCTTCCTAATCACCTTTCAGCCTAGTTTTTCTCCATTTGCTTTCATCCTTCCCCAACCCCTCCACCTGCTGCCCTCCCCTTAACTGTGAGACTTCCCCACCTCTGAACTTGGTCTTCACATTCTACCTTCTCCTGGAACCTGACCCCCCAGGTACCACCAACTCTCAAATGTGCTGGGAGACCCAGCTCATAGTGGCCAACAGTGAACAGTGTGCTGAGAGCTGTAGATGAATTACTGGTTTCATCTGCAAGCCCATGAGACCAGTACATACTATGATCCCCATTCCTCAGGTGAGGAAACTGAGCCCTCTGAGGCCAAGTAACTGGCACACGCAGCAGCAGGCGGGGGAACCCTGAATTGAGTTCAGCTCCAACCCCAAGTTCTTAAATGCTGTTATACAGCCTCCCTGCGGTGGATCTGTGTCTGCTATCCCCACCTCACCTGAGTCCGTCTGCAGAGCCTGAGGACCCATCCCCAGCAAATGGCTCTCCCTCCTGGCCCAGCCTCCCCCAGCAGTTCCAGGGATGGGAAGTGGGAGAGCTGGGCCCCCTGCCTCCAGGCAGAACCAACCCTGGGGTGCTATTTACGCTCCAGAGAGCTCCAGAGAGTTCCCTGCGGGGTCAGGCTCTTCTCCAGCTGAGACCACATCCTAGCTTAGCTTCTCCCCCCTCCCTCCCCCGACGTCTCTCCTGCTTCCCTTTCCCCTGGGAACGTGCCCCCCAAAACTGCTTGCACAAGAATTTTCCTCTCACGCGCCAGTCCTGGGAAACCTGACTTGAGTTGGAGGAATCCAAATTCTAGCACAAGATACTGGATCATCAACGCACCACCTGCACCGACTCGGCGCTGCAGACACAGGCCCCGACCTGAACTCACCTGCCCTCCCCAGCCTGCTCCTCCTCCCCGCCCTCTTCTCACCTGCATTAATGGGACACCATCCTCCAGGGCCTTTGAGCCAGAAACCTGGCTGGTATCCGGCCATCCTCACTCCCTTTGCTGCCGAATCCAATCAGATCCCAATCTCTGTCCATCCTGATGGACTCCCCACTGAGCTGCCCACTGCCCTCCAGCCCAACTCCCATCGCCCCCACCATCTCTTACCTGGACCCCCAGCTACCTCCCTGCCTCCCTGTCCCCATCTTGCCCCCCAGGGCAGCCAGTGGTATCTCTGGAATGCAGAACTTCCCACAGCTCCCACTGCCTTTGGAATCCCATTGTCCAGGCCCCGCCACATGCCCTCCCAGGCCCCTCATCATATGAGACTGGCCCTCCATCCTCTGCGGTCCGCTCCTAACAGCACGTGTGTGCCTTCCAGCCCCGAATATCCCAGACCGATCCTCACCCCTGTACCCCCACCTCTGACTCCCCTGGCCTCAGCGAGCTCACTGGCTTGTGCTTTATATGTCCCCTCCCACCCCCACCCTGGTACTCCAGGAGAGTGGGACCCTGGGCGCTAGTTGGCACGCACTGTCTACATATGTGAAACAAGCAAAGTCACCGCTTCCAGGAAGTCCCCATCCCTTCAGCCAGCCTTTGTGTGAGCACCCCCAGGCTTAAGGACTTCCTCTGTTGTGATTCCACGTAATTGTGACACCCTGTGTAGCAACTGCCAGTTACTCTTCTGACTCAGCTACTGGCAGACCTGAGTTCTTGCCCTTTTGAGTCCTTGGCCCCAACTTGGACTTCCCCTCTGTGATGGGCAATTTTCTGTGTCAACTTGGCCAGACTAGGGTGCCCCAATGCCTGATTAAGTACCAGTCAAGATGTTGTTGTGGAGGTTATTTTATCAGCATGAATAACATCTATAAGCCACGGTAAGTAGAGCAGATTATCCTCCATAGTGTGGGCGGGGCCCGTCTAATCAGTTGAAGGCATTAAAAACCAAAACTGAGGTTTCCTGGAGAAGAAAGAATTCTGCCCAAAGACGGCAACATGGAAAGCCTGCCAGCTGCCTTGCTCTGCAAATACTGGACTCAAAATTGCACCATCAAGTCTCCTGAATTTCCAATTTGCAGGCCTGCCCTACAGATTTTGGAGCTCACCAGCCTCTGCAATTCTGTGAGCCAGTTCCTTAAAGTAAATCACTTTCTCCACACACACGTGCACACACCCATCCTACTGGTTCTGTTTCTCTAGAGAAGCCCAACTGATAGAGTGTCCATCAGTAAACGTAATGTAAACTTCATTCTTAAGGACAGGCAGGTCTGGACAGGGGACCTCTCAGAAGAGGGGAGATGGTACCTTTTGACCCAAAAGTCCAGGTCTCCTCATCGTCGAAGTGCGTGTCCCCAGAGATAGGGTGCTCCCCCGGGAAGAAGGCATGGGCCAGGGTGCCCCCCTGCCCGTCGAAGGGGTAGCTGTCCTGGTGATAGGCCCGGGCAAAGTCGATGAGGATGTCAGGCTCCGTGGGCCCCTGCGAACCCACCTCCTGGAACCTGAGGTCTGACTCGGCGCCCCAGGTGGTCAGGGCGTGGTGCATGAGGGTCCGCACAGTCTCCTGGCTCAGCCCAGAGCCCTGGGGGAAGGAGTTGACCCTGGAAAGAGGAGGGCCAAGTGAGGGGCTCTGAGGAGAGAGGGCAGACAAAAGAAGCTGGGGCCCAGCGGGCAGCCCCAGGGTGGTCAACAGGGCACCAGGACTGACCTCCACGTCAGTGTCCGCTTCTTCCACACGCTGCCGCTCAGAGCGTACCGGCGCCGCCGCCTCACCAGCCCTGCTGCCCCCAGCACGTCGGGCAGCGAGCAGCGGGGTTTATGCATCGTGGCCACCGTCAGCGGGTCTGCAGGAGAGGTTGCGGCAGACGGGGAATCAGCAGCAGGCGCGAGCTAGCATTTTCCATGGGCAAACTGAGTTTCCAAGAGCTACAGACACTTGCTCACAAAGGCCCCACAGCTTGCACTGGGATCCGGGCTATCTGATTCTGAACACCAGCTCGTACCAAACTATGGCACTGCCCTCTGGGTATGATCACCCTTCACACCTGGTCCTGGATGGACACAAGAGTCTCAGGCCAGGATCTGAGCGGCCCGCTTACCTGAGTCCTGGCAGCTGGACTCCAGAGAAAGAACCCTGGGGGTGCCAGGAGAATGCCTCTCTTAAAGGTTGGAAGCCCCTAGGAGGCTACTCACACCTCACAGGCTAGCTCCCGAGTCCCCATCACATCCAGGTCAAGTTCAAAGTCCCCGGGCCAGCCAGGTATCTGGTCTCTGGTGGCAAGCCCCTCCCAGGTCAGGTCACCCGGAATCCTACTGCCCAGCTCAGCTCCATTCCCAGCAGTCCCCTCAGCTCCACATGAAGGTCCAACCTCATCTTGTCGTTTGAAGTGACAAGGAGCAACTGAGCACATCCTGGGGCCAGAAGGTTCTACCTCCCTCGCATCTGGACGGGACCCCTCTGCTTCCCTCTTCCTCTCATTTAACCCAAGGGAGGAGCCTCTCAGCTCTGCCTCTGAAATACACATTCTGGATTCACTGCTTCTCATCACATCCTTGCCTGAACACTGGTCTCTGTGCTCCCCACTCTCCATCCTCCACCAGTAAGCAGTAAATAGTAAAGTAAATGTCACTCAGTCGTGTCCGACTCTTTGTGACCCCATGGACTGTAGCCTACCAGGTTCCTCTGTCCATGGGATTTTCCAGGCAAGAATACTGGAGTGGGTTGCCATTTCCTTCTCCAGGAGATCTTCCCAACCCAGGGATCGAACCCAGGTCTCCCGCGTTGTAGGCAGACGCTTTATCATCTGAGCTACCAGGGAAGTCCAGTAAGCAGAGGAAACTAAACTGTAAATCAGGTCTCCTTGCCTCCCTCCTTCAAACCCTCTCAGCGATTCTTATCACTTTTGAAGTCAAACCAAAACACCCTTCCTGGCTCTTGTTTGGCTCTGCAGTCCGCCTTTCATCACAGGCATACAAGCCTGTGTCTGCCACAGGGCCTTTGCACCGGCCTGCGAGATCGCCTCCCACATTCCCCCTCTTTGTGTCCTAGGAATTCTTCATGTCACATGAGCTCCTCCCAGCTCACGTGACCTATTTCAGAGGGGCCTGCCCTGCCCGGACCAGCCCCTGAGGATCATTAACATTTTATTTTTTTCAGAACACTCATCACTGTTATTGCTCTGAGCCTCTCTCCCTCTAGAACGTTAGCTCCACGTGAGCGGGGACCTCATCTACCTCGTTCGCCACTATACCAGTGGAGCCTGGAATGACCTCACATGTCAGTTCATCGGGAAAAGATTCCTGATAAATATTTACTGAAACAGGAATGTCTTAGCACCTCCAGGGTTGGGACCTGAGGTCAGCATGTTCATAGACCCTGGTGATTCAGCTACATGCAGATGTTTAGACCCTGCAGTTGGTGGTGTGGGCAACAATGGTCAGGCTGGGTGCAGGGCCAAGACAGGGCTGGGGAGGGGGTGGAGGCCACGTACCCAGGACGCCTGTCTCCGGCAGGCCGGCAAACCTCTGCATGACCTTGATCGCATCCCGCAGTTTTGCAGGGCTCTGCAGCTGGGCCTGGGCGGGGTGAGGGGGCGGCAAGTAGCCATAGCGGGTCAGCCAGTCCTAGACCAGAATTGGGAACAGGGGAAGCAGAAAGGCTTGTGGAGGGACTCTCCCATCCAACCACCATCCTGGAAGCCTCACCACTCACCAGGCATGGCCAGCCCCGGGGAACCGTCTGCTCCCCACCTCAAGGTCCAGGCCCTCCAGCCCCGGCTTTGCTAGTGTTCATCTGTTCCCAAGAGTGCCCACTTCCCCACCCCAACCCTTTTTCAGATTTCCAAATTCCGGCCCTCAACCTCCTGACGAATCCAAGAATTCGGGTCCCCAGTCTCCACCCTCGGTCACGAATCCAAGGATTCGGGTCCCCAGTCTCCATCCTCGGTCACTCTTTGGACATTTGGAAAGCGTCCCCAGCCTTCTCTGAACCCAGAAGTCCAGGCCCCGGGCTCCCCTCTCTCAGCTCTGTTGCAGGTCTGAGCCGGCGGACCCCTGCACTCACCACGCCCAGGCTCACGTCCTGCGCCGAGGGCTCCCGGGCGCGCGCGGGCGGCTGCAGCAGCGGGAGCAGCAAGGCCAGGAGCCGGAGCATGGCGCTCTCCTCCCCGGCGGCCGGCTGGGCTCCCGGGGACCTGCCCCGCACCGCCCTGGAGATCTGGGGAGGAGGTCGGGGGCCCGGAGAGGCTCAAGGGACCTGGCACCGCGTACGAGGAGTGGGCAAGGGGGTGAAAGGGTGGCGCGCGGGGACCCGGGACCTTGGGAGGTACGATGCGGGGGGTACTGGGGCGTCCAGCCGAGGGCCGGGAAGGTTGAGAGGGAGCGGGCTCCGGGTCTGCGGCACGGCCTCCGGGGGGTGCGCACAGGTCCGGTCCGCGCCGACGGCCCGTCGTCCGGACAGGAGGGCTAGCCCGGCGGGGCGGGGCGGGGGCGGGGCGGGGAAGGCGAAGACTGCTGGGGCCAACCTTACGTCGTCAGTGATGGCTAAAGACCCTACCGGATCCAAGGCCTCCCAGACTGCTTCAGAGAGCCCGGCCGCAAGTTTCTCTTCCCAGATCCCTGCTCTAATGGGACTCTCCGGAGGGCCGCTCGCTTCTGCTTTCTCAGATCCGCGCCGCCCGGCCCGGGGGAGGGGCGGCTCGGGGCCCTCCCCTCCCCCACCGCCCTTCCCGGAGACCCCCGGGCGCGCGGCCGGCGCTTCGGCTAGGGGATTTCCGGGCGGCGGGCGGCTGGGCTACTTCCCCCTCCAAGGGGCCGCGGCACGCCCCCCGCCCATCCCTGCCAGCCCCGCACTCCTCCCACCCCGCCCCCCCGCCGCCCGGGTGTGCGCGCCTGGGGCTGCCTATGGTCCCCGAATTAATTCCCCTAACTACGTGGGCTGCGAGGGTCTCTGCTTCCCACGCCGAGGTTCTAGCGTCTCTAGATCCCAGACCCGGGGACTACCTAGGGGCAAGTACTAGGCTTTTAAAATCCTCGCTAGGCTTCCCAGGTGGCTCAGTGGTAAAGAATACGCCTGCCAATGCAGGAGACTCAGGTTTGATCCCTAGGTCAGGAGGATCCCCCGGAGAAGGAAATGGCAACTCACTCCACTGTTCTTGCCTGGGAAGTGCCTTGGACAGAGGAGCGTGGCGGGCTACAGTCCACAGGGTCCCAAAGACTCGGACACCACTTAGAGACTAAACAACATCGCAGGAGCTGGAGCGCCTGTGGCAGGTCGGTTGGAGCGCAGCGCAGAAGAGGGGGCGAATGGGAAGAGACCCGGGAGGCAGAGCCGCCGCTCACGCCCGCGGGGAGCCGGGTGCTGGGAGGCCGAGCAGCTGGAAAAAGATGAGGAGGAAGCGGGGGTGGACTTCCTGTCGGGGGCGGGGGGGGGCGGTCTGCAGAGCTGGGCCGCGATGGGACCCCCGTGTGCCTTTTAAACAAAATAAACAGTGAGCAGGATTAGCAAGGTAGAAATGCAAACTAAAACATCGAGATCCTGTGCTGAGCCGCTGGGGCTGCAAGAACAAACCACCACAGACCAGGTGGCCCGAACAACAGCAGTTTATTTCCTTACTTCTGGAGGCAAGGTTGTTTTTCCCAAGGCTTCTCACCTTGCAGGTGGCTCCGTGGTCCTTCCTCTGCCCAGGCAGCCCTGGTGTCTTGGTGTCCATATCCCCGCTTCTCATAGACACCAGTCACACTGGACGAGGACCCACCCCAACTGCCTCATTTTACCTTAATGGCCTCTTTAAAGTCCTGTCTCCAAATGCAGTCACATTTTGAGGGGCTGGGGATTAGGACTTCAACCTATGTATTTAGGGACACGGCTCAGTCCATATTGGATCCCCGTGTGCAATGAAAACGTCCCCTCCTCCTCCTCCTGGGTCTCCTTTGCTCTCTTGCACACGGCCACACTCACAACACTTCTGACACCAGATGTGTGGGGTTTCTTCCCGCATCAGACAGTTCTGTGTGACACCAGCCAGGGTGTCCTTCAGTTCTGACCATAGCTAGAGTTATCTAAGATCCCACAGGTTAAGAGTTCAGGCCCACAAGACTGCTCCCGCTTCAGATGCAGGCAGGAGGTCTGCAGGTCACCCCAGGTCAGCCAAGTTGGCTACAAGTCAGAGGTTCCCATGCCTTCCCCCTCCTTGGATTCAGTTATTTGTTAGACCAGCTCACAGAACTCAGGGAAACACTGGGATTTTCCTGGTGGTCCAATGGCTAAGACTGTGCTCCCAGTGCAAGGGGCCCAGGGTTCTATCCCTGGTCAGGGAACTAGATCCTGAATGCCACAACTAAAGAGCACACGGGCTACAACCAGTGCACCTAAATAAGCCCCCCAAAAAACAATATGTAACTTGAAAGACACTGGTATGTCACAGAATTCCACGCAGTCAGCAATCACCCCCATCCGTAGCCAGGATGAGGTTGCAGGCTTCCATCTGATCTTGTCAGGTTCCAAAAGCAAGAGTAGTCTTGGCACAAGTGGCCTCACCCTTCCGGGCATCTGGTTGTAATTGAGCTAAGAGACAATATCATCTCTTGCTCTGAGCCTCTTTCAAGGCGTTAATGTAATACTGGCTTTCCCTTATGACATAATTAATTTATCTTTATATTAGCTCCTGTTGCGCCTTCTCTATACTGAACCTGTTCCGCCTTCTCTGCATTGATTCCCCAAAGGCTTCCACCTTTGGAAGGGACATTAGGTTGGGCTACTGTCCTGGTCCAGACTGCAGGCAGCGATGCTAGTCCAGTCGGTGTCTCCCTCCTCGGCCCACAGAGGCTGTGGTCACACAGGTGCAGAACTGGTGAGCTTTTTTTTTTTTTTAAAGAAAAGCAAAGTGTTGATTTACACCTTGGTCTGTATACAAGATGATGCTGTGAAAGTGCTGCACTCAATATGCCAGCAAATTTGGAAAACTCAGCAGTGGCCACAGGACTGGAGAAGGTCAGTTTTCATTCCAATCCCAAAGAAAGGCAATGCCAAAGAATGCTCAAACTACCGCACAATTGCACTCATCTCACACACTAGTAAAGTAATGCTCAAAATTCTCCAAGCCAGGCTTCAGCAATATGTGGACCATGAACCTCCTGATGTTCAAGCTGGTTTTAGAAAAAGCAGAGGAACCAGAGATCAAATTGCCAACATCTGCTGAAACACGGAAAAAGCAAGAGAGTTCCAGAAAAACATCTATTTCTGCTTTATTGACGATGCCAAAGCCTTTGACTGTGTGGATCACAATGAACTGTGGAAAATTCTTCAAGAGATGGGAATACCAGACCACCTGACCTGCCTCTTGAGAAACCTGTATGCAGGTCAGGAAGCAACAGAACTGGACATAGAACAACAGACTGGTTCCAAATAGGAAAAGGAGTATGTCAAGGCTGTATATTGTCACCCTGCTTATTTAACTTATATGCAGAGTACATCATGAGAAACGCTGGACTGGAAGAAGCACAAGCTGGAATCAAGATTTCTGGGAGAAATATCAATAACCTCAGATATGCAGATGACACCACCCTTATGGCAGAAAGTGAAGAGGAACTCAAAAGCCTCTTGATGAAAATGAAAGTGGAGAGTGAAAAAGTTGGCTTAAAGCTCAACATTCAGAAAACGAAGATCATGGCATCTGGTCCCATCACTTCATGAGAAATAGATGGGGAAACAGTGGAAACAGTGTCAGACTTTATTTTTCTGGGCTCCAAAATCACTGCAGATGGTGACTGCAGCCATGAAATTAAAAGACGCTTACTCCTTGGAAGGAAAGTGATGACCAACCTAGATAGCATATTCAAAAGCAGAGACATTACTTTGCCAACAAAGGTTCGTCTAGTCAAGGCTATGGTTTTTCCTGTGGTCATGTATGGATGTGAGAGTTGGACTGTGAAGAAGGCTGAGCGCCGAAGAATTGATGCTTTTGAACTGTGGTGTTGGAGAAGACTCTTGAGAGTCCCTTGGACTGCAAGGAGATCCAACCAGTCCATTCTGAAGGAGATCAGCCCTGGGATTTCTTTGGAAGGAATGATGCTAAAGCTGAAACTCCAGTACTTTGGCCACCTCATGCGAAGAGTTGACTCATTGGAAAAGACTCTGATGCTGGGAGGGATTGGAGGCAGGAGGAGAAGGGGACGACAGAGGATGAGATGGCTGGATGGCATCACCGACTTGATGGATGTGAGTCTGGGTGAACTCCAGGAGTTGGTAATGGACAGGGAGGCCTGGCGTGCTGCAATTCATGGGATTGCAAAGAGTCGGACACGACTGAGCGACTGAACTGTATACAAGAGTTCCCGGGGGAACCTGCCTCTGAGAGCCTGCTCCTTTTTGTCTCAGAAACAGGTGGGAGGTGGAGGGCTCAGGATACAGCCTTGGAGCTGGTGAGCTATCTTTAAACAGCACCACTGTAGCTGCATTCGCTGTCGACACTAACTTTGTCGGGGGGTGAAGGCGTATGTTGCCCCAGCAGGCACTTAGGAATTCTGACATAAGGTTTGAAGTAGTGTTTCTGTCTCTTATTTGGGAATCATTGCTGTCTTGGGCACTTGTATTTGCAGCCCTGATCACAGGAGCAGGTGTGTGCTACGTCACTTCTGACTCTTTGCAACCCTATGGACTATGCAGCCCACCAGGCTCCTCTGTCCATGGGATTCTCCAGGCAAGAATACTGGAGTGGGTTGCATGCCCTCCTCCAGGGGATCTTCCTGACCCAGGGATCAAACCCACATCTCTTATGTCTCTTGAATTGGCAGGTGGGTTCTTTACCACTAGCGCCACTTGGGAAGCCAGATGGGAAGAAAAAAAATGGTGTGATGGGAAACAACAACAAAAAAAATGAGTTGGTGTATGGGTATCTTCCTGCCTTGGCAAAAATGCGGTTCTCTCCACTTTGTCTTCCCCAGACCCACCAGAAAAACAGAGACATCCTCCAGTGGGGACACTCCTTTGGCCACGCTCATATCTGTGTTACAAGTGGAGGTGTGTAACCCAGCTCTTTATTGGTCTCATTTTAAACAACTAGTGTTTCAACTGCTTGCTCCAATTCCCTACCAAACGGGTACTCTGGACATCACGGGCAACCAAGTGGGGTCCTTGGTCTGAAGAAATGATGACCGGCCACGCAAATTGGCACAGTATCTTCTGTTGCAGATCTCTTATATCATTCTGAGCATTTGTATCTACCACTGGGTAAGCAAAGCCCACTCCAGAGTTGGGGTCAATTCCAGGCAGGACACATGTGCATCCCCAGGACATCAGCATTAGCCTCACCTGCCAGTTACGATCCAGGCCTGCCCCCCAGAGAACATGCCACCCCAGGAGGGGGTATAAGAGGACCATGCCTAGATTCAGCCCCATCTCAATATTGCTGCAGGGGCCCCATGCGCACTTATTTCATGGGTCCAGGTCGTGGCTACCTTAAGTGAACACACTGAATCTGTGCTTGTTAAGCTGGAAGAGGGTTCCAGCAATGGACACTGAAATGTCATATCCTACTTACAAGTGCCCTCAGATTTCCAAAGTGATTTCCACAGGGCTGTGCCCCATAGGGGCATCCTTTTATTTATTTATTTCTAATTTTTTGTTTTTGGCCTGGCCTCTCAGCTTCCAGGATCTTAGTGCCCCAACCAGGAATCAAACCCAGGTCTGCAGTGGAAGTACAGGTTAGGAGTCCTCACCACTGGCCCACCAGGGAAGTCCCCAGGCATCCCTTTAAGAAGCTAGTTTTCCATCACCCTCCTGCCTGACCGTGAGTCTGTAGAAACCAAATCATAGGAAATTTCACCACCGCCAAGTCTCCCATCACAGCTCGGAAAACAGCTTGCAGTTCAGCCCACCAGGCTGACCTGTTTTCACCTTCTTTGATCAGAGTGGTGATCTTCCAAAGACGAGATTGTCTGTTCACCTGGGAACTACTGTCCACAGACCGAGCAGCGATTTGAAGGTCAGTTAAGAGCTGTTAATGGGGCATTCCCTGTCCAGAGATGGAATTCAGAACTGCTCACATAGATGCAGATTCAGTCCTCAGAGAAGAGGCTCCCCGCTCCTGACGGTCTCCCCAGGCAGCACCATCCTGGGAAAACCACTTCCATCTTATGGTGGGACATTTCTGGGCACTGCCATCTCCTTTGGAGCATTTTTCTGACATCTGCCTAGACGTTATGGATATTTCAGCTTTCAAGATCATTGTATGTCCTTCAGTCATAGGGTAGCTTCAGTTAACATCTGAAAACTAGGTACTGTAATCCCTTATCTAGGAACCTTCAAGTTGCAAACTTTCAAAGATGCAAGTGCACACTGGCATATCCAGTCACATAAGGTGCGAGTGACATTACAGCTTGCTGTCCGTCTCCTATTGCTGACAACCTTTCAGCTCTCCCATCTCCCACCTCCTCTCCCTGCTCCAGTCAGTAACTCTTCTTCCTGTTCACTTGATGCCAGCCCCTGTATGCCAGCTGTTGCACTGTATTACTGTACTTTTCAGGGTATGGTGTGGTAAGATTAAAAATGTTTCTTTTATTTTTTGTTTTTTAATATACTATTTGAGTGAAAAGTATTATAAGACCATTACAGTTCAGGACTGCATAGCTGATTGTGTTAGCTGGGTACCTAGATTAGCTTTTTTGGACTCCAAACACACTCTTGGAATGGAACTTGTTCATATGTAGGGGACTTACTGTAGTAAATAACCCTGGAAACTCTCTAGTTCAAAGTCCCAGTAGTCATCACTGGGCATGCTCACAGGCTTTTGCCTTAAGCCACAGTCTACACTCCACATAGGGCTACTGCGCAGAGATTTGTCTGAGCCAGCACCCCACCTTCTATTCCACACTGTGTGGACTCGGGCAATCTTGCTGATTCCTGTTTAACCTTGCTTGAAATTCAGATTTGCACACCTTCCATTTCACAGTACTATTTAGGGAAACAGTGCCCAGTCAGATACAGTGTCAATCCAATAATTCAGTTCAGTTCAGTTCAGTTGCTCAGTCATGTCCCACTCTTTGCAACCCCACGGACTGCAGCACACCAGGCTTCCCTATCCATCACCAGCTCCTGGAACTTGCTCAACTCATGCCCATCCAGTCAGTGACGCCATCCAACCATCTCATCCTCTGTTGTCCCCTTCTCTTCTTGCCTTCAATCTTTCCCAGCATCAGGGTCTTGTCCAGTGAGTCAGTTCTTCACATCAGGTGGCCAAAATATTGGAGCTTCAGCCTCAGTCCTTGCAATGAATATTCAGGACTGATTTCCTTTAGGATTGACTGGTTTGATCTCCTTGCAGTCCAAGGGACTCTCAAGAGTCTTCTCCACCATTACAGTTCAAAAGCATCAATTCTTCAGCATCAGCTTTCTTTATGGTCCAACTCTCACATCCATACATGATTACTGGAAAAACCATAGCTCTGACTAGACAGACCTTTGTTGGCAAAGTAATGTCTCTGCTTTTTAATATGCTGTCTAGGTTGGTCATAGCTTTTCTTCCAAGGAGCAAGTGTCTTCTAATTTCATGGAAATTAAAATTTCATTGAAATCTTTTCATTTCGATCCCATAATTGCACTCAGGTAAAAGAGGCACTTCACATAAAGTCTGATTGAATATTCCAATTAGTAGAATTCCAACTAGTAGAACTTTTACGTTAATTCCACAGACCCTGTGATTTCATCTATAGGTTTGGAGTTTATGATACCAGGTAGGGGAAATGTGCCCAGTAGGACATAATATTCATTCCCATGAAACATTAGGTAGAGGAGACACAACTGCTCACATAAAGGCTTTTTAAACTTCCCGCCTTCCATAAGGTCATGAACTCTTGCCATTCTGTGCTCTGTTCTCTCAATCTAATTGCAGCCAAGTCAGGGCTTCATACACAGAGTTTTGGTACCACAGTGAGTGAGGCTCCTGTGTCCAGGAGTGCTGGGAACTTCCCTTCTCCCCCCACCCCACCCCGACAGTTTCCCACTCTTGTACAAAAGGCTTTGGATCAGAGAAGATTCTGGAAGATAGTGATGCAAGAAGCACCAGAAACCTGTCTCCCCACCTGGACAGCAACTGCAGGGCAGAGTCTCTCTGATGGAACTGTTCTGGAACCCTGAAGGCTTCCAACTTCAAGGGGAAGCCTCCGATTGTAAATGGGCATCCTGTCAGCTCTCAGTCTGGTAGCAGCCGCCCATCCCCCACCTGGAGGGCTTGCAGAAAGGACCGTGAGCAGAAACAAGCCGGTCCTCCAGGGGTGGGGGATCTGGGCTGTGACGGCTTATCACCGAGGTGCAGACAGAGGGGGCGGAAGTCATTCTTGCAGCCCCTGCCCCCTGCTGCAGCCTCCGACCCCTCATTCCCAAGTGAGGGTTTAAAGGGCCGAACCCCTTTTTCACCACCTTTTTTCGATTTTCCCCTTTCAGGAGTCAGACACTAAAGAAGAGGACATTACAAAAAAAGAAGAAACACTACATTCGTGGGGAAAATTAGAAAGTGACTGAGTGTGCCCTAGGCTCAGAAAAGACCTAAGAACATATAGAATTCACATTTCAGTCAGAGACAGCCTATAACATTAAAGAAATAAAAATAAAAAAGCTCCCAAACAACAACAAAAATCAACAAACCCTGGGGAAGGGAGAGAATCTGATTTTCAGAGTTACCACATTATTAGATTAAAATGTCCGGTGTTCAACAAAAATCACAGGGCAAACAAAGAGGCAGGAAACATGGCCAGTTCAAAGGAAAAACATTGACAGAAAACTGTCCCTGGAAGACTCGTGTGCGTGCGTGCTAAGTCGTGTCTGACTCTTTGCAACCCCTGGCTGTAGCCCACCAGGCTCCTCTGTCCATGGGATTCTCCGGGCAAGAACACTGGAGTGGGTTGCCCTGCCCTCCTCCATGGAATCTTCCTGACCCAGGGATCGAATCTGCGTTTCTTTCTCTCTTGCATTGGCAGGTGGGTTCTTTACCACTAGCGTCACCTGGGAAGCCCTGAGAAAGACTTAATGGCAGACAAATTCTATTCAATTCCACGAATATCTGGTACTTAGAGTTGTCAAATTCACAGAGACAGGAAGTACAGTGGTGACTGCTGGGGGCCAAGAGTGGGGAGAAGGGGTAGTCTGTGTTTAATGGGGACAGAATTTCAGTTTTATAAGCTGAAAGGAGTTGTGGGAATGAGGGTGCTCATTTCTGCACAGCAATATGACTGTATTTAATACCGCTGACCTCTACACTTAAAAATGGTCAAGATGATAAATTTCATATACGTGTATTATACCACAATAAGAAAAAAAGGTTAATTTTTGGAAAACCATATGATTCCTTTTGTGTTTAGCAAATGCAAACCCATCTACTGGGATAGAAAGCAGTTGGTTGCGGGGAGGCAGAAGGGAGGAATTGAAACTGAGCAGAACACTGTGGTACCCTTCCCACCCCAAACACAAAGGTCCTTCCATGCCCCTGCCTCTTGTTTATAGAAAAGCTGAAGTCACCCAAGTTTGATCCCTGGTCAGAGAACTAGATCCCACGTACCACAACTAGAAGACCCGGCACAGCCGAAGGAGAAAAGGAAAGCTGAAGCCTCCCGAGCCTCCCTGAGTCACAAGAGCCTGCTCAAGCAGTTAATGATCCGGACAATAGAATCACAGCACCTTTCAGTGTCGGATGTACACTCCTGAGTTGTTTTACAGATACTGTAACTGCTCCTGGGGGAAAAGGCTAACTGAATGATGACCAGACAGCAGCCATGATATAAGCTGCGCCATCTTGAGCAATACTGAATTTACAGTGAGCATCATTCCAAGAACTGTCCCCAAGAGAATGGGATTAATGCTATCGCTCATAATAGGCTGTATCTTTGTGGGCGTCACAATAACTGTAGCTTGTTCTGGCCACATGTGTGAGTGGGCAACTGAAATTGTCAGCAGAGATGCTCCAGACCCATGTCGACATATTCCACTCTAAGAATAGGCACCCTATATCAGCAGGAGAAAGTTGTAGGAGACAGACCTTTGCCCATGATGCTGTGGAAATGGAGTGATGTCCAAGAGTGGGGATTTGTAAGCAACTTTTTGCAGGAAAAGAGGTTTGTTTTTTGGGGTTTTTTTTGCAGGAAAGAGCTCTCTGCAGGAGGTCCCTTTTGGCTTGTCACTTTAGCAAAGCCGTATTGTAACTAACCTCCGGCCCAAGCCCACTTTTCAAATCTTTTGCTCACACAATACTTTGCCTAACCTGTTTCTTTCCTTAGATCAAAGAAATAGAGATGAAGAAAAAGGAATTAACAGATGGCTAGATTTCTTCCTTAGCTTCCCCTTCAGTAATCTCCCAAAGAAATTGTGTGAACAAGGTAACATCTAAAGAAAGGTTACAAGGCTGCCTGCAAAGGGGGATGGCGATCAATGATTAGCTGAGATTACTTTCCGTTTTTCTCTTTCGAAACTTTCATGGCCAAGCAGAACTTCAGAGAGAGTTCTGGGACACAAGTCTGCCTTCTCCCCACGTTGCTAGCTTCCCATTTTTTTTTTCTGGCCACATGCAGGGTTCTCAACCAGGGATCAAACCTGTGCCTCCTGCACTGGAAGCCTGGGTCTTAATTACTGGGTCACCGGGGAAGTCCCTCCCTCCGCTTGTTTTCCTTTGTTTCATTCTGTCGATATTCACTTTATTCACCTTATTTTTAATAACCCTTTAAAAATTGTTCACCTGCTGAGATCTGTCTCTTGATTCTCTACTCTGCCTTTCCCGATTTTCTTGTTAATTAGCCTGATTTTTTTTAGTAAGACCCAGAAGGGGGAGCTGGGACCACAAATTCATAAGGCTTCCTGAACTGTCCTTTGGTTTTGGCAGCAGTCAGGTTATCTGAGGTACTCATGCAGAAGGGCCACCCCAACCACAGCACGTACTGTGACCCTGGTGAGGGGCAGCCTCAGTGGGTGAACGTCCAGGTCACTTTATATTTAATGTCTGTGGATTTGGCCGCACCAGATCTTAGTGGCGGCGCAGGGGACCTTTTAGTTGGAACATGTGGGATCTAGTTCCCCAACCAGAGATCAAACCTGGGCCCCCTGCATTGGGAATATGGAGTCTTAGCCACCAGACCACCAGGGAAGTCCCTCCAGGTCATCCCAAAGTCCCTCCGGGTCATCCCAGGTGGATGGCAAACTGCATTATCAGCCGCTTCATCTGGAGCCTTCCTTTTGGTGTTTATGAGGGGAGATGGAGAATTTCTAATTTCTCCTTCTCAGGGAAATTAGACCTTATGGGGGCTTTTAGTTTACCAGGCTGGCTGTTCCCTCGGAAATAACCTCCTGAAGGGCTGGAGACCGTAAAACCATCTGTGATGGCTTCATGTTGAGCTGTGTGTCCCGACTCAGACATGCCCTCAACACTCTGCAGATTCAGAACCAGGGAACAGCCCCTAAGCTAGCAACTCTCACCATCCCTTTCAGTAAAGGGTCTTCAAGAAGGTGAGGATAAGGATACACAAAACGAGAAGTCCCCTCCAGGCTGTCCCCTGCTCTCAGTAGCTCCTTGGGTTTGCCCTTCCCTACACCCTGACTCCCTTCCTGGTGACTCGAGGTCTCAGAGGTACTTACAGTTGTCCCAGCGTGACTCTTCCCTCCATGGCTGGCGCTAGACTAGTGGTCAAACCTCAGATTCACCAAAATCTGCCCAGTACCAAGATTCCAGCCAGCACTCCCTTTTACTTTCCTTCTAGCTATTACAGATAACAACAATAGCTGGCAGAATATTAATAGTTTGCCTTATTCTTATTAGTTTTCATTTCTTTATGCCTCCCTTAAACCAACTCCCTGGGAGTTGGATCCATTCCTAAATTCTGTTGCCAGCTGTTACTTTCAGTACTTGAGTGGGCTTCCCTGGTAGCTCAATGGTAGAGAACCCGCCTCCCAGTGCAGGAGACACAGGTTCGATCCCTGGGTCAGGAAGATCTCCCGGAGGAGGGCATGGCAACCCAGTCCAGTATTCCTGCCTGGGAAATCCCATGGACAGAGTAGCCTGGCAGGCTTCAGTCCATGGGGTTGCAAAGAATCAGACATGACTGAGCAACTAAACAACAAAAACAAAAATCTGAGTACAGCACAGCTGCTTCTCCAGACTGTGGGTGACCATATGGCCACCAGGAACCAGAATCTCTGCAACCCCTGCCCTTGCATCCTTTCTCTTTCCAACCCACCTGTTTCCATGAGTTCCAGCAAAACCCACTTCACTGACACCAACTTAACCAAAGTCTCATCTCTTCTAGCCTCGTTATTAACAAGGGGTTTAGGAGCTTTGCACCAGAAACTGAGAGCAGAGACTGATAAATAAGTTTTCTATTAGTTCATATCATGTCCGTCATCAGATTGGCAAAAATTAAAAAGCCTTGTATTCGTTAGGTTCGGGCCAGATGAAACTCACACTCTGCTTATAGGAGTATGTTTCATGGTTGCTCTGTAATGGGATCAAACCTTCCACACAAAATTTGGTTCAGGGGACTTCTGCAGGGGGTTCAGTGGCTAAGACGCCATGCTCCCAATGCAGGGGGCCTGGGTTCAACCCCTGGCCTGGGAGCTAGATCCTACATACTGCAACTAAGAGTTCACAAGCCGCAACTGAAGATCCTGCGTGCTGCAACTAAGACCCAAATAAATAAGCAAAATTACATTTAAAAATAAATGTGGTTCAGATGTGAAGATTGATGAGGCCACACGGAGCAAGAGAACAGGATGAGATTGGTGACTCACATAGTGAGGCTTCCTGGGGTGAGCCGGGCAGGTGCTCCAGCAGATCTGAAATGGCTTGAGAGGGCGAGGAGGGGCGTTCACTGTGGTCAGGGGGAGAGGCTGGGCTGAGGGCCCCTGCACTCTGGCCAGAGCGCTCCTGGATTCAATTTCTCTCCTCTGCATGGGAGCGGGCATCAGGGCCTTCTTATTACTCTGTCCAGATGTGGGACAAGAAGGAAGAGGAAGCCTGTTTTAGGCCATCAACAAACATTAGAAATGGTGTTAGACTTTTTACTACAGAGTGTAAATTAATACCTACCATTTGGAAACCAGTTGGGCCATATTTACTAAAGCCGAAGGAGCCCAAAAAATGACCGCAAATTCTACTCCCGCGGAGAGGCAGAAGCTACTCCTTTTCCCCTGAACCTGGGCTGACTCAGTGCCTTGTCTGACCAGAAGCTTGCTGTAGAAGTGACGGTTCTGGGAACTTCAGGACTTCCCTGGTGGTCCCATGGTTAAGACTCCACCTGCCAATGTAGGAGAGCCGGGTTAGCTCCCGGGTCCCAGGAAGACTCCACGTGCCGCACGGCAGCTTAGTCTGTGCGCCACAGCGACTGAGCCCGCCCTCTAGAGCTGGAGAGCCGCAACTACTGAAGCCGGTGTCCCAGGGCCGGTTCCCGCAACGGGAGAAGCCCGCACTCCATAATGAAGAGCAGCCCAGTGCAAAGCAACAAAGATCAGCGCAGCCAAAAATAAGTGAATGAATTAAAAAAAAAAAAAGAAGCCTGGCAGCTTCTGCTCTGGTTTCTTGGAACCTCATTTTGGGGAAGTCAGCTGCTTCCAGTCAAGGATAGTCTCCCTGGGAGGAAATTCAGGCGGCCACGTGCAGAGGCTGCATCCAGAAACGCTGTCTGACCCCAGCTGACCCAGCCAGCCAGCCCAGGCGCCAGATGTGGGAGCTGAGACACCATCTGACTTCAGCCCCACCACCGTCTTACCTGCAACCGCATGAGAGTCCAGCAGAAGCCAGCCGACCCTCAGAATGGTGAGAGAGAAAACCAAGAGGCTTGTTGTTCCCAGCCTCTAAATGGTGGGATAGTTACTACCCAGCAAGAGGTCACTCGAACACCTCCCCCACCCCACTGATTTCAGAAGTAGATGAACAACAGCATAAAATTTCCACCCAAGAGTCCACGGAAATCTGTGTACAACGATGAGGATCTGCATTAAAACACTGTTTATAACTTGGAAAAAGTGCCAGGAGGCTAAGTGCTCAGTGATAGGCGAGTGGAGAAATAAACTGGGGCATAAACATTGGATGAAATACCTTACAGCTGTTAAGTACAAACTAAAAATCTAAATACATCTTCCTGGATAAGTCTGAGAACATTCTGGAAAACAGCTGCTCGAATTCTTCCCCACAAAGTCAATGTCCCGAAAGACACATAAGAAGGCAGGGGGAGTGTTGTTGATGAAAGGAGAGTAAAGAGAAACGGTCAGTTGATCACATGTGAGAAAGGTACGTGGTTCCGTAGCGGGGTATCTGCGTCCTCAGAGAGGCAAGCTGAAGTAGCTGATGCTTAGCAAAATGTTTGCAAGTGCGTGTCATGAACTTGCACTTGTCATGAACTCTCTCATGAAAGAGAGAGAGAGAAAGCCAGTGTGACACAACGGCCACCGCTGGGAGCCAAGTGGAGGGTATTTGTTATGTCATTCCTGTAACTTTCCTTTGTGCGTGTGTGTGTTAGTTGCTCAATTGTGTCCAACTCTTTGTGACCCCATGGACTGCAGCCTGCCAGGCTCCTCTGTCCGTGGAATTCTCTAGGCAAGAACACTGGAGTAGATTGCCATTCCCTTCTCCTGGGGATCTTCCCGACCCAGAGATTGAACCCCAGGTCTCCCGCATTGCAGGCAGATTCTTTACTGTCTGAGCCACCCGGGTCTTTGTTGCCATACGCGGGATCTATGATCCTCCTGCGGTGTGCCAGCTCGTCATTGAGACATTCAAGATGTGAACGCTTAGTTTCGTCATGCGGGATCTTTAGTTATAGCATGTGGGATTTAGATCCCTGTGCATTGGGAGCTCGGAGTCTTCGCCCCTGGCCCACCAGGGAAGTCCTCGGCTCTATTGATTCCACTGATATGCACAACATGGGTGAATTCAGCAGCGTTATGCTGGGTCAAAACAGCCAGGCACCAAAGACACACATCGGATGTGATTCTGATGCAGGAGATTTACAACTGGCCTCCTGTTGGCATCTCTTGGGGCACCAAGAAGTGGGCTTCAGGCTGGCTACTTACTTACAACTGTTAGCATTTCTTGAGACAAGAGACAGGTGGGCTCCAGCTAAGGCATTTACACTTAGCCTCCCGTTTGCCCTCTGAAATGGAAGTAACAACAGAAACAGGGTGAAGAGCCAATGTTTCTCTCTTGTAGATAATAGTGTTTGTCTCTTAAGATAATAGTCATGGCAGTAGTCAAGGTGAGGGCAAAGAGGGACAGAAGCCTGTTTGAGTAAAGGATTAAGGTATCTCCACTTGCCCCTCTTTTGGGACAAGGAAGACTCTACACATGTGCAGAAAAACTCCTTGTGGGACAAAGGTCAAGGGATAACGCCAGGCCATAATGAGTCTTTCTTCTCCCAGAAGCCTTCACGTTGAGATCCGTCTTGGCTGAGGGGTGTATGCACACCAGGGGAGTGTCCCAAGGTAGGTCAGGTGTGGATAAAGGAACCAGATAATTGGCCTGAAGGAAGACAAAGACCCGGAAGAACTGTCCTGTATAAACAAATCAGCCAGCTGTCTTCTGCCCTCCTTCTCACTCAGGGGGACGCTCACACCCTTTCTCTCTGGGTGTCCATCCCTGCCTTGCCTCTGGCTTAACTAAACAAACCATTTCTCTATGTCCTCTCCAACTTGTCACACTGTGTCTCTAACAATAAACTTTGTACCTGTATTTACAGTTTGTGCCTCTGGGATAAGTGCGATTTTCAATGGAGACAAACATCCAGGGGAAGATAGCTTCTAGCCTCTAGCCCTTGCTGGTCCTGTGGCTAGGACTGATGGTTCTCTCTCATCCAGGCTTCTCAGGTTCAACTCCTGGGCAGGGAATTAAGATCTCGTTTCACCCCACTGCTCACTGCTACCTCAGTTCAGTTCAGTTCAGTTCAGTCGCTCAGTCGTGTCCGACTCTTTGCGACCCCATGAATCGCAGCACGCCAGGCCTCCCTGTCCATCACCAACTCCCGGTGTTCACTCAGACTCACATCCATCGAGTTCGTGATGCCATCCAGCCATCTCATCCTCTGTCGTCCCCTTCTCCTCCTGCCTCCAATCCCTCCCAGCATCAGAGTCTTTTCCAATGAGGCAACTCTTCGCATGAGGCGGCCAAAGTACTGGAGTTTCAGCTTCAGCATCATTCCTTCCAAAGAAATCCCAGGGCTGATCTCCTTCAGGATGGACTGGTTGGATCTCCTTGCAGTCCAAGGGACTCTCAAGAGTCTTCTCCAACACCACAGTTCAAAAGCATCAATTCTTCGGCGCTCAGCCTTCTTCACAGTCCAACTCTCACATCCATACATGAACCACAGGAAAAACCATAGCCTTGACTAGACGAACCTTTGTTGGCAAAGTAATGTCTCTGCTTTTGAATATGCTATCTAGGTTGGTCATCACTTTCCTTCCAAGGAGTAAGCGTCTTTTAATTTCATGGCTGCAGTCACCATCTGCAGTGATTTTGGAGCCCAGAAAAATAAAGTCTGACACTGTTTCCACTGTTTCCCCATCTATTTCCCATGAAGTGATGGGACCAGATGCCATGATCTTTGTTTTCTGAATGTTGAGCTTTAAGCCAACTTTTTCACTCTCCACTTTCACTTTCATCAAGAGGCTTTTGAGTTCCTCTTCACTTTCTACCATAAGGGTGGTGTCATCTGCATATCTGAGGTTATTGATATTTCTCCCAGCAATCTTGACTCCAGCTTGTGTTTCTTCCAGTCCAGCGTTTCTCATGATGTACTCTGCATATAAGTTAAATAAGCAGGGTGACAATATACAGCCTGGACGTACTCCTTTTCCTATTTGGGACCAGTCTGTTGTTCCATGTCCAGTTCTAACTGTTGCTTCCTGACTTGCATACAGGTTTCTCAAGAGGCAGGTCAGGTGGTCTAGTATTCCCATCTCTTTCAGAATTTTCCACAGTTTATTGTGATCCACACAGTCAAAGGCTTTGGCATAGTCAAGAAAGCAGAAATAGATGTTTTTCTGGAACTCTCTTGCTTTTTCCATGATCCAGCGGTTGTTGGCAATTTGATCTCTGGTTCCTCTGCCTTTTCTAAAACCAGCTGGAACATCAGGAAGTTCACGGTTCACATATTGCTGAAGCCTGGCTTGGAGAATTTTGAGCATTACTTTACTAGTGTGTGAGATGAGTGCAATTGTGCGGTAGTCTGAGCATTCTTTGGCATTGCCTTTCTTTGGGATTGGAATGAAAACTGACCTTTTCCAGTCCTATGGCCGCTGCTGAGTTTTCCAAATGTGCTGGCATATTGAGTGCAGCACTTTCACAGCATCATCTTTCAGGATTTGAAATAGCTCAACTGGAATTCCATCACCTCCACTAGCTTTGTTCGTAGTGATGCTTTCTAAGGCCTACTTGACTTCACATTCCAGGATGTCTGGCTCTCGATGAGTGATCACACCATCGTGATTATCTAGGTCGTGAAGATCTTTTTTGTACAGTTCTTCTGTGTATTCTTGCCACCTTTCCTTAATATCTTCTGCTTCTGTTAGGTCCATACCATTTCTGTCCTTTATTGAGCTCATCTTTGCATGAAATGTTCCCTTGGTATCTCTGATTTTCTTGAAGAGATCTCTAGTCTTTCCCATTCTGTTGTTTTCCTCTATTTCTTTGCATTGATCGCTGAGAAAGGCTTTCTTATCTCTTCTTGCTATTCTTTGGAACTCTGCATTCAGATGCTTATATCTTTCCTTTTCTTCTTTGCTTTTCGGCTTCTTTCTTTTCACAGCTATTTGTAAGGCCTCCCCAGACAGCCATTTTGCTTTTTTGCATTTCTTTTCCATGGGGATGGTCTTGATCCCTGTCTCCTGTACAATGTCACGAACCTCATTCCATAGCTCATCAGGCACTCTATCTATCAGATCTAGGCCCTTAAATCTATTTCTCACTTCCACTGTATAATCATAAGGGATTTGATTTAGGTCATACCTGTATGGTCTAGTGGTTTTCCCTACTTTCTTCAATTTCAGTCTGAATTTGGCAATAAGGAGTTCATGGTCTGAGCCATAGTCAGCTCCTGGTCTTGTTTTTGCTGACTGTATACAGCTTCTCCATCTTTGGCTGCAAAGAATATAATCAATCTGATTTCGGTGTTGACCATCTGGTGATGTCCATGTGTAGAGTCTTCTCTTGTGTTGTTGGAAGAGGGTGTTTGCTATGACCAATGCATTTTCTTGACAAAACTCTATTAGTCTTTGCCCTGCTTCGTTCCATATTCCAAGGCCATATTTGCCTGTTACTCCAGGTGTTTCTTGACTTCCTACTTTTGTATTCCAGTCCCCTATAATGAAAAGGACATCTTTTTTGGGTGTTAGTTCTAAAAGGTCTTGTAGGTCTTCATAGAACCGTTCAACTTCAGCTTCTTCAGTGTTACTGGTTGGGGCAGACTTGGATTACTGTGATATTGAATGGTTTGCCTTGGAAACGAACAGAGATCATTCTGTTGTGTTTGAGATTGCATCCAAGTACTGCATTTTGGACTCTTGTTGACCATGATGGCTACTCCATTTCTTCTGAGGGATTCCTGCCCGCAGTAGTAGATATAATGGTCATCTGAGTTAAAACCATCCATTCCAGTCCATTTTAGTTCACTGATTCCTAGAATGTCGACATTCACTCTTGCCATCTCTTGTTTGACCACTTCCTATTTGCCTTGATTCATGGACCTGACATTCCAGGTTCCTACGAATAAAGCTAGTGGAGGTGATGGAATTCCAGTTGAGCTATTCCAAATCCTGAAAGATGATGCTATGAAAGTGCTGCACTCAATATGCCAGCACATTTGGAAAACTCAGCAGTGGCCACAGGACTGGAGAAGGTCAGTTTTCATTCCAATCCCAAAGAAAGGCAATGCCAAAGAATGCTCAAACTACCACACAATTGCACTCATCTCACACGCTAGTAAAGTAATGCTCAAAATTCTCCAAGCCAGGCTTCAGCAATATGTGAACCGTGAACTTCCTGATGTTCCAGCTGGTTTTAGAAAAGGCAGAGGAACCAGAGATCAAATTGCCAACAACCGCTGGATCATGGAAAAAGCAAGAGAGTTTCAGAAAAACATCTATTTCTGTTTTCTTGACTATGCCAAAGCCTTTGACTGTGTGGATCACAATAAACTATGGAAAATTCTGAAAGACATGGGAATACCAGACCACCTGATCTGCCTCTTGAGAAATTTGTATGCAGGTCAGGAAGCAACAGTTAGAACTGGACATGGAACAACAGACTGGTTCCAAATAGGAAAAGGAGTACGTCCAGGCTGTATATTGTCACCTGCTTATTTAACTTATATGCAGAGTACATCATGAGAAACGCTGGACTGGAAGAAACACAAGCTGGAATCAAGATTGCTGGGAGAAATATCAATAACCTCAGATATGCAGATGACACCACCCTTATGGTAGAAAGTGAAGAGGAACTCAAAAGCCTCTTGATGAAAGTGAAAGTGGAGAGTGAAAAAGTTGGCTTAAAGCTCAACATTCAGAAAACAAAGATCATGGCATCTGGTCCCATCACTTCATGGGAAATAGATGGGGAAACAGTGGAAACAGTGTCAGACTTTATTTTTCTGGGCTCCAAAATCACTGCAGATGGTGACTGCAGCCATGAAATTAAAAGACGCTTACTCCTTGGAAGGAAAGTGATGACCAACCTAGATAGCATATTCAAAAGCAGAGACATTACTTTGCCAACAAAGGTCCGTCTAGTCAAGGCTATGGTTTTTCCTGTGGTCATGTATGGATGTGAGAGTTGGACTGTGAAGAAGGCTGAGCGCCGAAGAATTGATGCTTTTGAACTGTGGTGTTGGAGAAGACTCTTGAGAGTCCCTTGGACTGCAAGGAGATCCAACCAGTCCATCCTGAAGGAGATCCGCCCTGGGATTTCTTTGGAAGGAATGATGCTGAAGCTGAAACTCCAGTACTTTGGCCACCTCATGCAAAGAGTTGCCTCATTGGAAAAGACTCTGATGCTGGGAGGGATTGGAGGCAGGAGGAGAAGGGGACGACAGAGGATGAGATGGCTGGATGGCAACACGAACTCGATGGATGTGAGTCTGAGTGAACTCCGGGAGTTGGTGATGGACAGGGAGGCCTGGCGTGCTGGGATTCATGGGGTCACAAAGAATCGGACATGACTGAGGGACTGATCTGATCTCATCTGATGCAATATTGCTCTTTACAGCATCGGACCTTGCTTCTATCACCAGTCACATCCACATCCCTTCATTCTTTCTTTTTTTTTTTTTTCCTTCATTCTTTTTGGAGTTATTTCTCCACTGATCTCCAGTAGCATATTGGGCACCTACTGACCTGGGGAGTTTCTCTTTCAGTATCCTATCATTTTGCCTTTTCATACTGTTCATAGGGTTCTCAAGGCAGGAATACTGAAGTGGTTTGCCATTCCCTTCTCCAGTGGACCACATTCTGTCAGATCTCTCCACCATGACCCACCCATCTTGGGTTGTTGCCCCACGGGCATGGCTTAGTTTCATTGAGTTAGACAAGGCTGTGGTCCTAGTGTGATTAGATTGACTAGTTTTCTGTGAGTATGGTTTCAGTGAGTCTGCCCTCTGATGCCCTCTTGCAACACCTACCATCTTACTTGGGTTTCTCTTACCTTGGGCGTGGGGTATCTCTTCACGGCTGCTCCAGCAAAGTGCAGCCGCTGCTCCTTACGTTGGACGAGGGGTATCTCCTCACCGCCGCCGTTCCTGACCTTCAACGTGGAATAGCTCCTCTAGGCCCTTTTGCGCCTGCGCAGCCACCGCTCCTTGGACGTGGGGTTGGTCCTCCCGGCACTGCTGCCTCGCTGTGATCAGTTTCATTCAGAGAGCGTTCTGGTGTGAAATGAAATATTTCCTGCAGTACCAATGAGCAAGAGATGTCCCAGCTATCCATGATTCCCCACCCTCCAAATCTGAACTTCCGAGCCATGCCAAAAGGTGGCGCCACTCCCTACATGCGGAACTCAAGGATGTCACAGTCAGGATTGATTACAGTCCTGCAGTGTGCCCTAAGGGAATTCAAGAGACGGATACCTCTGTAAAAATGCAGGATTCTGGTCCCAGATAGCTGAGATGCATGTGAAAGGAATGACTTCAATAATCCCAGACACTCCTGGTGGCTCAGGCAGTAAAGAACTTGCCTGCATTGCAGGAGACTCACGTTTAATCCCTGGGTCAGGAAGATCCCCTGGAGAAGGGAGTGGCAACCCACTCCAGTATTCTTGCCTGGAGAATCCCATGAACAGAGGAGCCTGGCAGAACTGATCAACTAACACGATCACTTGCTTTCACTTGCATCTTCCCATACATAGAAGAATGCTAAATTCCTTAACGTGATCTTTGGTTTTCTTTACTTAACAATAATATTTGATGTTCAGACCACCTGCCCTCTTTGTTGCAAGCCTGTTTATAGCCTGACTCCCTCTCCCACCTCAGAGCAGTCTCTCAGGGCTACCTGAAGTGCTGTCTCCCAGGCTCGGAGTCCCTAAGGTTCCCACCGAATAAAATAACTATCTAAGGCTGTGACTAGTTGACTCTGGAAGAGGCAAAGTCAAGCTGATCGGTGGTTGCCAGGCGATAAGCCCTGCGGAAGGAGCCTGGGGAGCTCTGAGTACTGGACCACAGAGCTGGGAGAGATGCCACCAACAGAGGCTCCAGGAGGAGCCAGCCCTGCCCACAACTGACCCCCAGAACTATGAAACAATTTGTTCCTGTTGTTTGAGCCATGCAGTTTGTGGTCATTTGTTAGAGAAGCCCTAGGAAATGAACGTGTATATGTGCTCAGTTCAGTTCAGTTCAGTCGCTCAGTCGTGTCCGACTCTTTGCAACCCCATGAACAGCAGCACGCCAGGCCTCCCTGTCCATCACCAACTCTCAGTTGTGTCCAATTCTTTGCGACCTCATGGTCTATAGCCCACCAGGCTCCTCTGTCCTTGGAATTTCCCAGGCAAGAATACTGGAGTGGGTTGCCATGCCCTCTTCCAGAGAATCTTCCCAACCCAGGGATCGAACCCACATCTCTTGTGTATCCTGGGCTGGCAGGCGGATTCTTTACCACCACAGCACCACCTGGGAAGCCCAAAGGAAATGAATACCCACCAATAAAACGTCATTTTTTTTTAAGTTGAGGAAAAAAAAAAACTTGGAAATAACAGGCTAAATGAAAAAAGCAAGTTTCAGAACAATGTATTCAGTGTAAAACATTTTATAGGAAGGTTTTTAAAGGCCCCAAACAATACAGCTTATTGTTCATAGGCTTTGCATATGTTGAAATCACCGGGAGGTGCCCTGGTCTGGAAGTGCACCAACCCCTAGGTTGCCTTGATGGAGGGGGTGGAGCATTCTGCCGGCTTCCCCCACCCAGCGGAGTCCTTGTGAGGCCTGCAGAGGCTTCCCCAAGGAGGAAATGCCAAGATTTGGAACACTAGGCGGGGGAGAGCATTCAGGGCTAAGCCCAGGCTTGGAGGCTAAAGGAGGCGGGCTTGCTTGAGGGCCACCTGGTGACCAGAGGACTGGATATCTTCCCTTCTTTTATCTGAACCTGTCCCAGTATCGCTAGGGCTTCCCTGCGGCCACTCTGTCCCTCTTCTCCATCTTCACCTGGAATCAGCAAGGAGCCTGGAGGCCAGATTCAAATGCCCCAAGAATGAGCTTGTCCGGGAGGCAGGCAAGCTGGGATGAAGCGCTGGTCACGCAGGCATAGACAAATCACTTTGCCTCCCTGAGCTGGTAAACTGTGAATGGTCATGACCTCACAGGGCCATGAGGATGGAATACACTGTAATATTAACACATATGGTGAGTCACTTCTTATGGCCCTGCTGAGCACCAGCGCAGCCTAAGTGCTCGCACCTTACCTTCACCCTCATTCAACTGTCAGAACTCCATTAGCTGGGGACTGTGATCACCTCCATTCTATAGATGGGGAAACTGAGGGCAGCTGAATGACTCAGACACACACAGCTGGGATCTAGACTGAAGCCATGCAATGCCAGCACCTGTGAGCTACACTCTGTGATGTGTTGTTTTATTGGTTCATTTCTAGTTTACATAGGTCTACACCTCCTCCAACCTCCTGGGGTGGACTGTGAACCTCCTAGGAGTAGGGCCTTCATGACTTGTCTCCAGGGGAGCCCAGCCACTGCCCAGTAGGACTGGGGCTCAGGGAAGGCATGCTGAGTGTGGGTGTGGTATGGGTGGAGCCCTGGGTGATCCTGGCGCTTGGAGGGAGTTGCGCAGCAGCACAGAGGCAAGGCTGGGGTGCCTCCACCCCGCTGAAGTCCACCAGGTTGTCACCCAGGTGCTGTGGAAGAATGTGGCGGCTTTACCAGGTGAGGCAGCCCACAGACCACTTTGCGATGGAACTGGTGGTGCCCCTGCTCTATGCTGGCAGGAAACCCTGTCCCAGCCCAGGACGCAGGAGTCCCAGCCTGGAACTGTCCCTCACATCCAATTCCCCACAAGTCAGGAGTCCCAGCTCCCATCCTCCTCCTGTTTTTCTAAGACTCAGCCAGACAGGACCCCAGTTCTCCAAGGCTCAGAAACCCTGACACACCCACAGTCAGAGGGGCAGGGGACCCAGCCAGTACTGGCTGGCAAAAGCTGATATGGACGTCTCTGCCCATCTCCACATTCAAAGATGTCATGTCAGTAGCTTGAAATCAGCTTTGGGGCTTTCCCTGGTGGTACAATAGTTGAGAATCGCACTTCTAGGACTTCCCTGGTGGCACAGTGGATAAGAATCTGCATGCCAATGCAGGGGACACGGGTCCTATCCCCGGTCTGGGAAGATTCTAACTGCCTTGGAGTAACTAAGCCCGTGTGTGACAACTTTTGATCCTGTGTGCTGCAACTACTGAAGACCGTGTGCCTAGAGACGATGCTCTGCTACAAGGGAAGCCACCTCAATGAGAAGCCTGTGCACCACGATGAGGAGTAGCCCCGCTCTTCGCAACTAGGGAAAGTCTGGGCACAGCAACAAAGACCCAGTGCAACCAAAATAAATAAATTTTAAAAAAAGAAAAAAGAATCATGCTTCGACTGCAAGGGGCATGGGTTCGATCCCTGGTTAGGGAAGTAAGATCCACACGCTGCCAAGTGCTGCCAAAAAAAAGAAAGAAAGAAAAATGTAATCAGCTTTGGAGGGAGTATTTATAGCACAGAAATGGGCAGAATTAACAAGTCAAGGCTTTCTCTTTCCCCTGATAGCCTGTTATTAAAGACTTACTAACACACCACTGCTCCCAGCCCTCCATCTGTCCCCACTCACTAGGCCAGGAGCCCCTTTCACAGGGACCCAGGGAGCCCTGGAAGTCTGAGACTCTCGAGAAGCCACCAGGTCATGGCTGGGGCATCGCCTGCAAGCCCCAGGCTGCCCTGGGCTCAACCCTGGAACTCAGCCATGGGTTCTCCCAGTCTCCTCACCCCGTCCTCTGCCGGTGACTCTGCAGCCTAGGAGCCGATAGCCTCAGGTTGGGAGGAGCACAGGCTAACGTGTGATTATGGGCAAGTCACTTCAGCCGTCTTCACCTGCCACACAGGAATCAGCCTAAGAAGTCACACCTGTGCTGCTCACGTTCAACTCCTGTCCATGTGACCCCAAGCAAGATAGATCCTTGCTAGGCCTCAGTTTCCTCATCTGTAAAACGGGGATAATGGTAGTTCCTGCTTCATGAGGATGTCATGAAAGTAAATAAGAGCTTTCTTAGCAGAGTGCTTAATACCCGCTAGATTTGCTGCTGTCGTTAGTAATGTCCTATCTCACAGGGCAGTTGTGAGGGGAAAGGGAACCGACGTCTATGTTCAGCGTAGGGTGTGCACACAGCAGGTGCTCGATTAATGGGCCCTGTCCTTTTCGGCGGCAGCGAAATGGGTCAGCGGCTCTGACCTGGGTGGAGTTGCCTTTCTTTAGGCCCCACCTGGCCATTCCGGCCACCAGGGGGCGCCCCGTGGCCCCGCCCCTCACCTGTGCGGGTGGTGCACCCGGCGCCGCCCCCGGAAGAGGGTATCCGGGGCCGCGGGGACCTCGGAGGCAGCCCGGCGCCGTCGGGTGAGAGCCGAGGGGGCGCGAGGACAGGGGCCATTTCGAGCTTCGGGCGGACCGGGCCGGGCCAAAAGGGCGCGGGCCGATGGGGCGGGCAGGGGTGGCCGGGCCGGACTCTGGGGACCGGGAAACCCCGGGAGCGGGCAGGAAGGAAGGCGGGAAGGCTGTGGCTGGGCTTCCGACGCCGAGGGTTGGGGGTCGAGAGGCTGGTGTCCCCGACGCCCGGTGGGGGTGCTAAGAGCTGGTAGCTCAGTGCGGGGAGGGGCGAAGAGGCGGGATGCCCCCGAGTCCCAGAGCGGGCTGGACCCGCAGGGGCCACGTCGGGGAGACCCCCGGTCCGTCCGGGGGCAGTTGAGCTGGGAAGACCGCGGATGCCTGGGTCCTGCGGAGAGGCCTGGGGTTTGGCACCTGCCAAGAGGAGGAAGGGAAAAGTCAGGTGTTTGTGTGTGTGTGTGCGCGCGCCCGCACTCACAGTGGGTGAGGAAGCCCCAGGCATGTTGGTGGGGGGTAACATGGGGAAAAGGCCAGGGAACCCCGTGGGTCCCCTCCCTCCTGAGCCCCAGAGCCCTTGAATTGCGGCCTCTGGCGGCCCTGGGGGAGCGCCGCCAGGCTCCTTCCCCAGGGCCGGGCGGGAAGTAAACAGAAACCTGGAGTGGCCAGAAGGCAGTGCCCAGCGCGGGCACAACCTGTTACCTCCCCGGGTGGCTGGGAACTGGGGCCCTGGGCCAGCGGTCCAGAAGCAGCGGGCTGAGGGTCTGGGGACCTGAGGAAATAGGGGAACAAGGACGGGGGCGCTGGAGGCCAGGGAACATGGGCCTGGGCTTCTGGAAGGGGAGGGGGCTGGACTTCTGAGGGGTAAGGGGTTAGGACACCTACGTTCCCAAGGCCCTGGATTCTTGGGAGAAGAGGCTGGATTTATCTCTTGAGTCCTGAGTCCCAAGAACCCGGGTTCGGGGCAGAGTTTCCCAGCTGGTGAACCAAAACAGCTGGGGCCTAGGGAAGAGGAAGCGGGGGTAGAGGGGAGCGGTGCAGTGGCTGGGGTGGGCTGTGGTCCTGGAGCACTGGGACAAGTTCCCGGGGGCAGAAACCATCCACCAGAGGCAGGAGCCCGGGCAGCTCTCTTCCTGCTTCTCCCTGCCTCAGTTTACCCTGGGGACATTAACGGAACTGGGAGAACAAGACACAGATCATTAACCCTTCTTGGCCCGGAAGACTCAGAGGGCCAGTGGCAGGTGAAGAATTTCAAGAGAGCCGCGTCTTGGCCAGCGGGGGGGGGCAAACCCCTTTGGGTTGCAGAGGAGGAGTCCTGTCGCCACCTCTCCTCACAGCCCTACTTGCCCCTACAGATGCTGCCAGTGCCATGAACTCCCCAGAAGGGCCCAGCTTTCCGGCCGGGCTGCTCTCAGGGGGCGCCTCCCCCAGCGGTGATGAGGGCTTCTTCCCCTTTGTGCTGGAGCGGCGGGACTCATTCCTGGGAGGGGGCCCAGGGCCTGAGGAGCCAGAGGACCTGGCCTTGCAGCTGCAGCAAAAGGAGAAAGACCTGCTGTTGGCAGCGGAGCTTGGCAAGATGCTTCTGGAGCGCAATGAGGAGCTGCAGCGGCAGCTGGACACGCTGAACGCCCAGCGCGCTGAGCGTGAAGAAGTGAGCTGGCAGCAGAGGGCAGGGCTGGGGGGTGGAGGACAGGGGGTAGGGACCAGGTAGGGGGCAGAGGGACGAAAGCAGGGTTGCCTCTGGAACAGCAGTCCAGGGCTGGGACCAGTCTCCCTGGCAGTGTTGCCCAATGGTTAAGAACATGGGCTCCGGGACAACCCAGTGGTCCAGCGTTTCGGACTCCGTGTTTCCAATGCAGGGATGCAGTTTCCATCCCTGACTGGGGAACTAAAGGTCCCACAGGCTGCCCACTGCAGAGAAAAGAACACAGGTTCCGAGGGCAAGGCAGGACCCGAGTTCAGATCCCTGCCAGGCTGTGTGACCTTGAGCAAGCCGCTGGCCTTCTCTGAACCTTGGGTCTGGCTCCTCAGCAGTATTGCACAAACCCCAGCCAACAGATCCTAGGCACTCTCTCCCTGTCTGGCTCTGGGCTAAGCACTTTCCACTCATGATCTTGGCCAATTCTCACTCAGCTCTGGGAGATACACATGGTTCCCTCCGCCCATGCTGTGGCCACTCTCACCCTGGGAGTCACATCTGGCCCCCTACACACCCAGGACACCACTGACTCCTGTATCCATGTTGTCGGCCCCACACCCTCCCCACTTGGCCACCTAATGGGCATCTCAACAGAAGTGGCACCGGATTCCGTGGTCCCATCGCCTGCTGCCCGCCCCAGCTTCCCACCGCAGGGCCCCAGCCTGAGCATCTCCGCGACCTCTTTCCTCCCACACTGGCAAGTCCTGTTGATTCTTTTTTGAAACTAGACACCAAGTCTTCTCACTTCTCATCATCTCTCCAAGCTGGCCGCAGTGCCATCATCTCTGCCCCAGACACAGCAGCTGCCTCCTCACTGGTCCCCAGCTTCCACCTTGCCCCTTGAGCTCCTTGTCCACGGGGTAGCCAAAGGGATCTTCAAAAACTGCAAATCAGATCATTTCAGTCTTTGCCCAGAATCTCCCAATGGCTTCCCCTCATTTAGAATGAAACCAAAAGTTCTCACCAGGGCCTAAACGTCCTAAGTGAGCCCCCCGACCTCACCTCAGCCACGTGGCCCCTCCTCTGAGGGGGCCTTTTTTCAGTTCCCTGAGCAACCCACACTTATGGCCTCAGGGCCTTTGCACCTGCTGTTCCTTGGTGTAGCCCTCTTCTTGCCCTACAGGAGTCAACTTAGACACCACTTCCTCCTGAAGGAGCCCCCACCGCATCTCACTCCTCTTCATCACTTCTCAGGGTTTCTTTAGAGCCCTCAATGTGCCCCTCTCCGAAACTGCCTGGTTCAAATGTGTTCATTTGCCTCTGGACTCTAAGCTATTTCAGGCAGTGAATTTGGTGGTCTCACTTACTGCTGATAGCCAGACCCCAAAATGGGGCAAGCTCAGGAAATATTGGATGGATGAATAGATGGATGGATGAATGGCTAGATGGATGGATGGGACTTGGAGGTGTTAGGGAGCTTGCCTGACCACAAAGCAGAAGCGGAGCTGGGCATTGGCCAGAGCAATAGGGCAACAGGACCCCAGACTGGTGGGCTAATCCTAGAGCTGTGTTGTCCACACCCCCCGCTGCCCCACGGTATTTGGTTAACGATTTGTCTGTCTGGGTTAGAATCCCTGCTCTAGTAACTCACTGTGTGTCCTTGGGCAAGGCATTTAACCTCTCTGAGGCCCAGTTTCTTCATCTGTAAAATGAAGATGTTAAAGATTTTAAAGGCTTCCCTGGTGGCTCAGCAGCAGGACATGTGGATTCAATGCCTGGGTCAGGAAGATCGCCTGGGGAATGAAATGGCAAACAGCTCCAGGATTCTCATTTGGGAAATTCCGTGGACAGAGGAGCTTTGCAGGCTACAGTCTATGGGGTTGCAAGAGTAGGACACGACTTGGTGACTAAACACCAACAAAAGGATTCTAATTCCCGTGGAGTAAAGACAATAATATAGGTGAAGCCCTAGCAGGAGGGCTTGCTAATCATCACAGCAGCTATGGTAGTGTCACCGTCCTGCATGGAGTCTACAGAGGGGTGAGCGGGCAGACGCTGGCCTCTGACTTGCCCGCCTCCCCAAGCTGGTCCTCTGGGTGTGCCAGGAGCGTCCCCCCACTGGTTATACAGGTTCTGGGGGAGGGCGGGCAGAGGCGTGGGGCCGGGTGCGGCTGCCCAGGGTTAATTAGAGGGAGCTGGCCAGGAGGAGCTGGGGGAGAGGGGTTGAGCAGAGGCGGAATCTCCAGAGCACACAGCTGTGTGAGGCCATGGGCCGGGGCTTCAATTCTGCCAGACTCAGGCGCCATAAACGGCGCCTGCAACCTCGGGCCCAGAAGCCCCGGCGGCAGCCAGAGGTGAGTGGGCACCGGGGAGCCTCGCCCAACTCAGGCCCAGGGTCAGCCCCTCCAGAAACCGCTCTATGGCTCCTCTGCCTCCTCTACTATCCGAGGCTGCGTCTTGCCCCCCTGCCCGCTCCCCCCAGCTCTGTCCTGTCTCTGGCTCTCAGGCCTGCCTCAGACCCCCTGAGACACCGCCCCCCCCAGGTCTCTGCCTGTCGTTCTGTGTCCCCTCCAGTCTCACTGTTCCTTCTCTGTCTCCGCCCCTCTGTCCCGGCTCTACAGCAGCTGCAGCAGGAGAACCATGAACTGCGCCGGGGCCTGGCAGCCCGGGGAGCCGAGTGGGAGGCCAGGGCAGTGGAACTGGAGAGGGACGTGGAGGCCCTTAGGGCCCAGCTCGGGGAGCAGCGTTCTGAGCAGCAGGACAGTGGCCGGGAGCGGGCTCGGGCCCTCAGTGAACTTGGCGAACAGAACCTCCGGCTCAGCCAGCAGCTGGCCCAGGTGGGACGACCCTGACCCCGGGTCCCTCGGCAAGGAGGGGGCGGACACCCGGTCCTGGTGGGGGTGGGTGCGCTGGGCCAAGTCCTGGTGGGGGTGGTTGCGCTGGCCCAGGCTGGATGGCCCTGACCCTGGGTTCCATAGCAAGGAGGGGCGGACGTCTGGGGATGGAAGTGCTGGGCCTGTTGCTGCGTGGGCCAGCTGAGGACTCTGTTGATCCCCAACCCCATCCCCAGGCCTCACAGACTGAGCAGGAGCTTCAGCGGGAACTGGACAGCCTTCAAGGGCAGTGCCAGGCTCAGGCCCTGGCTGGGGCAGAGCTGAGGACGCGGCTGGAGAGTCTGCAGGGGGAGGTCAGTGCCAACTGGGGCTGGGGGTCTGTTAAGCAGGAAAGGCTGGCCTGGGGGCTGTCTGGGCCCAGCCTTGCCCTCCCACTCTTAGCTCTGATGGGCTTTTCCCCAGAATCAGATGCTCCAGAGTCGCCGGCAGGACCTGGAGGCCCAGATTCGAGGTCTGCGTGAGGAGCTGGAGAAGGGACGGGGCAAGCTGCAGGCCACCCATGAGGAGCTGCTGCTGCTGCGGCGGGAGAGGCGAGAGCACGGTCTAGAGGTGGCTGGCAGGGCTGGGGTGGGTGGGCGAGTCAGGCTGGGGACCTGGACCATTGCCTTGGGGCCTCCTGGGAGAAGACCCCAGAGTTGGGTCACCGGGAGCCCTAGCAGCCGGGCCAGAAGGGCAAAGGCATTAGCACAAGGGCAAGTGGGAGCCACAGAGACTGACTGGGGCTGGTGGTTCTAGGATGCATCAGAGACCAGCAGCTGGAGGCCAGGGATGGGCCCGAGGCGAGAGCTCCCCATCGGAGGTGATGGGGACCTGGACCAGGTCTGGGTGTGAAAACAGAGGAAAGAAAATGAAAGGAGGCAGTATGCCTTGATGTTTGAGATCTTAGAAGGTTGCGCTTGCTTTGAGGTCAGATTACCAGGGTTCTTATCCCAGGGTCCCTCCCTACTCTTGTGGGACACCAGCCTCAGTTTCCCCATCTGTGAGATGGGTGCATGATGCATGGCTGCGGGAAGGGTGTGATACGTTCAGCAGGTCGCCTGGCTGAGAAGAGAGGATCAGTCAGGGCCAGGTGACAGCTTTAGTAAGAAGGTGGGCCGGCCCGGTCAGGGACGGGGCGGGGCTTTTCCAGGTGACCGGATGGGGCGGGACTGGAGGGAGGGTGACTGGAGGCTTTGAAGTCTGGGTACTTGTCGGGGCCCTGCTCTATAGGTGAGGCAAGTGGCATGTGCCGAGGGGGACTGCGGGTCCCACGGCCGCCCCGCGCTGTGGGAGCGGGAGCAGACTTTGGCGCTGGGCCGGGCGGACGCCCGGGGATGCCTGACTCCCGCGGCGCGCTGGCGCCCCCTGTCGGCCGGCGGTGGGGGCATCCGGGTGACGCTCACGCTTTCGCCTTCTGCCGCAGCTGGAACGCGCACGCTCCGAGACTGAGGAGGCGCTGAGCGCGCTGCGGAGGCTGCAGCGGCGCGTCTCGGAGCTGGAGGAGGAATCGCGCCTCCAGGACGCCGACCTCTCGGGAGCCTCGCTGCAGTTAGAGCTCGCCCACAGCCTAGACAGCGACCAGGACCAAAACCAGAACACGGACAGAAGCGGAGGTGCTCTGGTGAGCGAGCTCTCAGCCCACCAGGCTCCACACTCACCATCCCGGAGGGCTGCAGACTCCGCCCCTCCTTTTTTATCCCTAGAAGGTTTGACACTGCCCTGATCTATTTCTTTGGTGGACAGACCACTCTATCCCCGGAGACCCAAGAAGCATCCAGCCAGCATCGTTCGCCCGAAGAGGAGAGGTTGGAGCCTCCCAGGAAGGGAACATCCCTGAGCCCAGAGGAGATATTGGGAGAAGAGGAGGAGGAAGTGTTCCGGTTACAGGTCGAGGTAGGGGGAGCATAGTATTGGATGCAAAGCTCCTCTCAATGTCAGTTTCTCTTTCCCATCTACACCGCCAAGCCTTTCCCCACGAATCCCTCTCTACTTGAATACTCCTTCATCCCAACAAACTTGCCATCAAGTTTCAACAGCCAGCCTGTATGTCACCTCCTCCAGGAAGACTTCCTGAACTACACTCCCCCTTAAGTCCCATCTCCTCCATGTATCTTTCCTGCAGGCTTAGACCATCCATCTAACCCCGACCCACCCCACCCCGCTAGGCATTCAGAAGATTCATCTCCAGCACAGGATCATTAGCTGTCAGGGTTGTTTGTGGAGCAGGTAGAGATGGGAGGTGGGAGGTACCGGAAGGCAGCGAACTAGAGTCTGGACTTCCTTGAGGAGCAAGCGCTGGGACAACCAAGGGGCCTAACTGCCTCTCCGTATTTTACCCTGGCCGCAGATGGCGATGCAGCAGGCAGAGCTACAGTCCCTGCGGGAGGAACTGCAAAGGCAGAAGGAACTGCGGGTGCAGGACCCCGAGGAGGCCTTAAGCAGCGCCCTCTCGGACCGAGAGGAGGCCATGAACAAGTAAGCATCTGCAACCATTCACCACCGCCCGGGGCCCTCTGACTTCCCTCGTTTGGTATTAGTGGTCTCACTTCCGCCTGGGTCCAGGACCCCCCTATCACCCCTGCACGCTGAAGCCCCAGCGTCCTCGGACCTGCTCTTTGCCCCTCGCCTGCAGGGTCCTGGAACTGTCCCTGGAGCTCAGCCGCGTTTCTCTGGAGCGGGACTCCCTCTCCCGGGAGCTGCTTCGCACCATCCGCCAGAAGGTGGCGCTGACTCAAGAGCTGGAGGCCTGGCAGGTGAGGGGCGGGGCGCATGGGGCCGACAGGGAGGGGCCGGTGGGGGCGGGGCCGGACGCTGACCCACCCCGCCGGCCCGCCCACAGGACGACATGCAGGTGGTCATCGGCCAGCAGCTGCGGTCGCAACGCCAGCAAGAGCTGAGTGCGGCCACCTCCGCCCCGCGCCCCGCCCCAACGCGCTTCTCCCTGCGCCTGAGCCCTGGGCCTGCCGGCGGCTTCTTCAGCACCCTCTTCCGAAGGACCTGAGCGCCGGGAACAGGCAGGGCTGGCTTTGCCCTCTTGGCTCACTTTCCTTTTCTGGCCAACGGAGCGATGGGTCCCGATTGTCTGCCAAAGGCAGCTGGTGCCCTCCTCTCCCTTGGAGGCTGGGCAAGGGCTCACTGGGAGCAGGGGCCAGCTTTGGGGGCCAGAGACCCCAGACGGGTGGCAGGGGCACGTGTGGCAGAGCTGTTTATCAAATCTATATAAATCTATCTTTTCTAGGCATTAAGCCCCCTGGCCCTCAGCTGCGGGTCGGGGATGGGGGTGGGTATTTATGTATCAAGATCAGACAGAGTAATATATAAATCATTACACCGACTTGGCCTCTGTTCTTGGGAAGAAAGCACATTGAAAAAAAAAGCCACTAATTTTATTTGTATAAAAAAAAGAAGAAAACACTGTGAACCCCTGAGATGGAGGTGGAGACGCTGTTGGAGGTCAGAAGGACAGAGAGAAAGCTCGGTAGCCCAGATTAGTGAAGACGTCCACTCTGCAGCTGTTGCCCGCAGCTGTCAGGACCTAGAAACAACAGGGGAGTGACTGACCTGCCCCAACACCCTGGCCTCCCAGGGTCCCCACCACCCCTGCCCGGACCTACCTTGCACTCAGGGGCTGCTGGTTGCTGGTTGAGGCTGAGGCTTAGCAGTCCCGGGGAGGAGCCAGGCACTTGGGCCTTGAGCTCCCCACTCAGCTGCCACTGGTTGACACAGCGGCCCTGTCCAGCTGATAGAATCTGTGGAAGACAGGGAGAGAGCTCAGAGTTCAGGGCTGGAGGAAGAGCAGGGCAGGGACAGCAGAAACAAGACAGAGGGCCTCACCAGGTCCTGGTAGAAGGTGACATGCTTCTGTGGCGCCCGCATGGGGAAGACGGTGGTGGGTGTGGAGGATCGGAGGTGCCAGAGGGTGAGTGCTGGGCCTCCTCCGCAGACCTGGGCAGAAAGATGGGGGTCCCCAGTTACTGTGAGCCATGGGCCCTCAGCCAGACAAGGCCCGAGCTGCCACCCCAGCCTGCATGCTGCCTGGCTCACCATCCAGTCCGAGTCAGTTGCCAAACATCCGATCCAGCGCCCATTGTGGGGCCTCGAGCACTCCTGGGAGGGAGGAGAACAGAGCAGAAGATGACATCGGAGATGCCCAGGAAGGAAGAAGGGAGGACAGAGCGTGGGGTGTGCCCTCACCTCGTGCTTGTAGACCTCGATTGTCTGGACCTCCTTGGCTGTGCGCAGGTCTGCGGAGGAAGAACCATGAGAGGCATCCTCCTCGCCCCAGCCTCCCTTACCACCAGTCTTCCCTCCAATGCGACATTCCTTACCCCAAAGCCGCACGGCCCCATCCTCGCCGCCCGACAGCACCTCCGGGCTCCGCTCCCGCAGTGCCAAGCAGTGGATGTAGTCCGTGTGGCCCCGGAGGGCCCACTGCAGGGAGAGGGGCAGTGTCAGGACAAGACCCAGGAGGAACACCGTTGCCCCTGCTCCCCCGGCCCTGCTCTCTCACCATGAAGGTCCCTGTCTCAAGGTCCATCGCATGCAGCTGACAGTCTCCCCCCGCCAGGATGAGCAAATTCTCCTGCAGAGGAAGGCGGGATGGAGTCAGAAGTCAGGGTCAAGTCAGGCCAGGGAGAGGGGAAGGATCAAAATCTGGGCCAAAAACAGGACAGGGAAGAGCCCCGAATTTACAAAGGACTCAAACCTTGGGCACGAGAAGCAGAGCATTGATCTCAGGTACTTCCAGGCTGGTCCTGAGGGAAGGAAAACAGAGTCAACTCTGGTGAGGTGGCACCTTCACCCCCAGGTGCCCTCTGCTCACAGGGCCTGGCTCACCTGTATGGGGGCTGACGACGCCACAGCTCCTTACAGCCCTTCATGGAGAGAAATGCTTGTTGTATAATCGCTGAATCATGTGACTCTCTGTGACCCCATGCACTGGGTGGCCTCAAAGGCTCTCTCTGTGTCTGGGTACCTCGCCCTTCCCCCAGCTCCACACTCACCTTCTTAAGGATCTCCGCCCAAAGCCAGGCCTTCACCTCCCCATCCCCAGCACTCAGCAGATGTCGATCAGTGGAGACCATGCTGTAGACGGGCCCGTCATGGGCTAAAAGGAAGCACAGAAGCTGAGTGACCTCGTCCTGCTCCTGTCATCCACCCTGGGGTCCCCCAAGCCAGACTCAATGCCTGCACCCACCTTGGAAGGTCACCATGGGCTTCTTACTTTCCTCTTTGGCCTCGGAGCTCAAAGCAGCAGACAAGCTGAAGGGAAAGGGGAGAGGGGCCTGAGTGTCAGAAGAAGGGGGCATTAGCCCCCCAGAGGGCCAACTGCCAGAGCTCATGGACAGTGGGGAGCAGGGGCAAGGGTACCTAAAGATAGCTATCTGTCCATAATTGTTGCCAGCTGCCAGGAACTTCCCACAGGGTGAGACGCTCTGGGAGAATACGGTCATGTGCAGCCGCTGCAGGGCCTCAAACACTTCCATCTGTGGAGAGAGGCTGGATGAAGGCAGGCTGGGGCGTCCGAGACCTCTGATCCACATACTCCTTCCTGCTTCCCCTGCAGCAGTCAGGCCTCCCACCACCCAGTTCTCCTTTGAGACAGCCCACCAAGTGGGCCTTGCCCATATAGGTCCCAGGGGCGGCTCCAGGGAGGTGAGGAAGGGGAGAGCTGAGGCATGATGCCTAGTGGAAATCTGAGCAAAGACTCAGCCTCTCCTCCCGGTTTCCTTAACTGTCAAATAGAGCTCATGGGAGATTTTGTCATGATTGGATGAGCTACTGTACATAGCGTCGCAGTTTCTGCCTTCGCTCAGAAACTGCTTAAAAAACTACTCTATTACTCCAATACAGAAAAACGTACTGACCCCTGATCCGCATCCTGTGACTTTCACGTTAGGCCCCTGAGGTATTTCTGGGTTATCCTCCCTCCCCCGGGTCAGAATCCGATCCCACCAACAGCCCACGCAAAACAGGGCTCAGGGCACGACTCCCTGCCCTGCCCCTTCGGAGCCGGGCGTGAACTACAAATCCCAGAAGGCACTGCGCATCGCCCCCCCTCACCTGACCCAGAGGCACCGCTTGCTGCGCCGCTCGCTCCATCTCGAGAACTAAAAGTCCCAGAGTGCTCCGCCCGCAACGCAGCCTCACGAGTCCGGAAGTACCAGTGGGCGCCTCCCCTTCGCGGTTCCTCACCTACCCGATACTGTTGGCCGGCCGGCGTGAAGACGGCCACCGCGTAACCCAAGTCCCAGGAGCGGAGGTGACCACCGAGAAGACACCCCAACACCAAGTGGCGCCCACCGCGACCCCGCTACGTCGGGTCCCCTCCCCCACCCCGCTGAGCAGACCCGCCTTCCAGCTGCGTGCGGTTCTTCTTCCGCGCCTGCGCGGAACCTGGCCGCGCGCGCGCCTAAAGCCACGCCCCACGCGCTGGGTCACGCCCTCAAAGGCTCCGCCCCTGCCGCCTGGATCCCACCCCTCTGCCCGCAGGACCCCGAACCCCAATGATCCTGCAGCAACCCCTGGAGCGAGGCCCCCAGGGTCGGGCCCAGCGCGACCCGCGGGCCGCCTCGGGGGCTTCTGGAGGCCTGGACGCGAGGTGTGTGTGGGTGTGGGGGGCCCTGGGTGGGCCCGGCCCAGGGTCCCAGGAGTTTTGGCTGGGGCCTCGAGCAGGTCTGCAGGATGACACGCGGTGGGGCTAATTGGCAGGGCTTGGGCATAAGCTGAGACAAGGTTGGAGACCTCCGAGGCAGGCTCCTGGATGGTCTGGGAGAGAGGGTGACTTAGACGTCAGCGACAGGCATGGGCCGGGGGGCTGCTGGCTGACGTTGCAGGCTCAGGCGGGCAGATCCTGGGGATGGCGCCAAGAGGGTGGGGTGCTCCTAGCTCTCTTTTCTTCCCAGCTCCCCTCTCCGAGGAGCTGTGCCCATGAGCACCAAGCGGCGCCTGGAGGAGGAGCAGTGAGTTTGGGGGCAGGGAGGGACTCCCATCAAGTCCTCCGTCATCTCAGGTCCCCATCAGGCTACCTCTCCTCTGAATCCCAGCCTTCCTGCCTCCCCGTCTCTCCCCAGGGAGCCCCTGCGCAAGCAGTTCCTGTCCGAGGAGAACATGGCCACCCACTTCTCTCGACTCAGCCTGCACAATGACCACCCTTACTGCAGCCCCCCCAGAGCATTCCCCCCAGCTCTGCCCCCACTCAGGTAGGCACCATCCACAGTCCGCCAGCTGGGCCTTCCAGGGGATCATACCCAGTCCTAGGAGCCCATTTCCAGGCTCTGCCTCACACTGCTATTTTTAGCTTCTGGCCAACCTCTGTTGTTTCCCTACTTGGCTCCTTGGAAGGTGCCAGCAGTCCAGGAGCCCCTGGGGACCTGGACCAGGTGGGGCGTGGCTCTGCCAGGCCAGCCTCTGCCCCTGTGCCCTGTTATTTCCTCTTCCAGAAGCCCTTGCTCTGAGCTGCTTCTCTGGCGCTACCCTGGGAACCTGATCCCTGAGGCTCTCCGGCTGCTGAGGCTGGGGGACACTCCCACCCCCCACTACCCTGCATCCCCAGCTGGGGACATGATGGAGCTCTGAGATCTGGGGAGCAGTGCCCCTGGCCCCCCCACTTCTTCCCCTGAACAAGGGAGAGCAGCACTCCCATGAAGGGACCAGCTGCCCTGCTTTTCCTCCAGACCAGGCCTCTGGGCACAGGACCTCCCCTCAACAGAGGACACAGAGCCCTGAGGTGGAAGGGGCAGGAACATGGGAAAGGAGGCCATCCCTTCCCCGCTGAGAATTGAATAAAGATTGCTGAGTGAATGAAAGCTTCAATCTGGAACCCAGGCTCTTTGGGGAAGGGAGGGCAGGGAGGGGTGCTGAATGCCGGATTTCTCCTCAAGCACTTCCCTGGAAAACGGTCGCGGCCGGCCAGGTCCTGGCAGGCTGGGCTCAGGCATTGAGAATGGGTGAGTCAGAGCCTCGCCCCCACCCCCGCGGTGACTCACTCCTCCCCTCCAGCTCTGGGAAGTCAGGCTGGGATCATGCCACTCTCCAAACCATTTAAAGTTAAAGATTCTTTTATTAATAAATTCTCTCCCCCTCCACATTTTCTCCCCAAATAAATATCTTCCCCTGTCTTAGGGGGTCCGAGGGGGGCAGTGTCTTAGGGCCAGCCCCATTAGAGGGCCAGCCCTCTAGTGTTAGGAACAGGTCCCTAACCCCCCAGGCTGAGATCCCAAGTGGTGGAATTTCAGTACATCTGAGTGGGTGGGACCTGGTGTTGTGTCGGTCCCTCAGGTCAGCCTGGCCCCCAGGCCATGTTGGGGGTGGGGGTGGGGACCCTTGTGCAAATGCTGCGGTTCCTTGGCGTCAGCTGTCTGGCATGAGCCAGCCAGGGTCTCCTTTTCTATTCTGGAGCCAGAGACAGGGCAGTCAGACACCTTGGAAGGCCCTTCGGAAGCTTGGGCCCAGACCTTAGAGAAGTGATTCACTGTCCCCCATCCCTCCACACCCCTGTGGTTGGAGCAGCCTGGCTCTGGCTGTGTCTGGGAGGCTGGGGCTGGCTCCAGAATGAATGAATGAATGATGAGCGGGCACAGCCTCCTGCTGGCAGGGGGCGCGCCCTGTCACTGGATCAGGGCCACGCCAGGACAGCTCTCCCCACCGGTCTCCTCGATGGGGGCTGCAAAATAAGAAGAGGGGTGTCAGGAGTGGGGAAGATGTTGAGAAATGATGGGGGACCAGTGGACGGGTGGGGACATACTTACTGGTAAACTTCTCTCTCCTGCGGCACCGTCTCCAGACCAGGAAGCCAGAAAGTAGCCCCAGCACGAGGGCCAGGCCCAGGGCGCCCCCCAGGATGGGCCACAGCAACCTGAAGGGGGCTGGAGGGGCCGCAGTGCCTGGGGGCGGGACTTCAAGTCAGACCTCGCTCCTCTCAGGCCAGCCCCACCCCCTAGATCGGAACCTCCAGGCTTCCCTCCCCCAGGTCCCTACCCCGGCGAGAGCCCCTTCCTCAGTCCAGCCTCCACCCCCCACCCCGATTAATTTCCCAGATCTCAAGTCCCTTGCTCCCCCGCTCCACCCCGCAAGCCTCTCCCCTAGCTTGGGGTCTGCTTGCCCCGGCCCCGCCCCCACTCACAGCCCAGGCAGAAGTCGCTGTGCGGTCTCGCCCGGCACGAGGCACAGTCCATGCACTTGTCTAGGTCCGCGCTCCAGGAGGTGCCGCGAGAGCAGGGGGTGGTGCCTGGGGAGGGGGCCGCGGATCAGAGGCTGGGGGCGGGGCGCGGCTATTTTGGGGGCTGAGGTCAGGGTCGGCCCGGCTCGAATAACGTGAGTCACCGTCGCCCTCCGCATTCCTCACAGGTGACCGCACGGCCCGACCGGGACACGGCAGCGCAGGGGAGCAGGGGGCATAGTGCGGAACGCTTTGGGGGGGGGGCAGTCAGGTCCCCATAACCGGCCCCCCCACCCCGCTGCAGGCGGGTGACTCATTCCCGGGCACTGGGCCCGACCCCGGTCCCTCCCCCCGCATAGCTGGGCACTGAAGTCACCGGATAGAAGGGGGCACCCCACATGGTATAGGGGGCACGGAGGTCTGTGTCCCTCAACAGCCCCCCACTCTTCGGTTAAGGCGGGGTGGGCAGACCTGGTATTGATCAGGTTGGGGGCGTGCCGCCTTACCAGACGAGACATCCCTCTCTCAAACTTTCTCCACTTCCGAGTTCAGACTCTCAGGACAGAAACACCCCGCCCCCCACGTCGGACAGGCGGGAAACTGAGGCCCGGACTACGGAAGAAGCTGGGAGAGGGATGGGACCTCTCCTGATCAGGGGATGCCGTATCTGAGGACTGTCTGATCCCGGATCCCCGTGTCCGCCTGGTCCCCCAGTTCTGACCCGCCTCTAGGCTCCTGGTGCCGGCTCCCGGATCCCGGCCCGGGGACTCCCCCCGCTCCCACGCCCTCCCGCCCGGCCGTGAACCGGCATACCTGGCACTCTCTCCCCGGCCGCGGCGCGCAGCAGCGCCAGCCCGAGCCCCAGCACGAGGAGCCGCAGCAGCGGGCGTAGCGGGCAGGGAGCCATGGTGCTCGTCTGGCAGCCGCTGCCGTCTGCGCTCGCCACCCGTGGACCGGGGCACACAGCGGCGGCCCCGCCCCCGCCCCCGCCTTCCGGGGCGGACCCCTCGTCTTGGCCCGGCCCCCACGATCCGCCTCTAGACGGCCCATCCCGCCCTGCCCCGCCCGCTAAGTTTAGGCATTCCCTCAACAAACGCCTCCTCTGCGCCGGAGCGGCCAGAATGCCAAAGAGAGGCAGATGTGGCCTTGCCTTCTCGGTGGCTGAAGCCCGGGAGGTGTGTGTTGGGCGAGGGAGCGGGTCTGACACGAAACAACCCATCTCAGAAATAACTGCAGCTTTCTTAAGGGCCCCGAGGGTATAATAATATAACAAAAATAATACTACTGTGTCGTTTCATTTCTACCTTGGGACATTTGTTGATGTTTGTTGTTCAATTGCTCAGTGGTGTCCGACTGTTTGCGACGCCATGGACTGCAGCACGCCAGACCTTCCTGTCCTTCACTCTCTCCTGAGTTTGCTCAAACTCATGTCCATCGAGTCGGTGATGCCATCCAACCATCTCATCCTCTGTCGTCCCCTTCTCCTCCTGCCTTCAATCTTTCCCAGCATCAGGGTCTTTTCCAATGAGTCCGCTCTTCACATCAGGGCTTCCCTGATAGCCTGCAATGCAGGAGACCCCGGTTCGATTCCTGGGTTGGGAAAGTCCCCTGAAGAAGTGATAGCTACCCACTCCAGTATTCTTGGGCTTCCCTTGTGGCTCAGCTGGTAAGGAATCCAGCCCCAGTGCGGGTAGACCACGGACTGTATAGCCCGTGGACTCGCAAAGAGTCAGCCGCGACTTTCACTTCACTTCACTTCACTCTTCGCATTCGGTGGCCAAAATATTGGAGCTTCAGCTTCAGCATCAGTCCTTCCAATGAATATTCAGGATTGGTTTCTTTTAGGATTGACTGGTAAAATGCTGTCTCCCTTTTTCGGAGTGAAATGAGGCTCGGGAAGGTTAGGTGAGTTCCGGAGTCCAGACCCGAGCTCTGTTCGGCCCCGCACCGCGCGCCTTCCCAGCGGGCAGAACTGCAGCCGGCTGCTACCAGGGGCCCGGGCCAGAGGTGTGCAAGCAGAGGCTGCAGGCTCGAGCGCCCCTTACTGACCAGGTTGGGATTCACCGCAAGTCGGACAAGGGTCTCTGCCCCTCCCCAGGGCGGTGGGCCGGTGACGTCACTGCCTCTTTAAAGACCCCCGCCTCCGCCCCCATCTCCACATTCTGCCGGCTACTCAGAGTCTTTGTGGACTCCTCAGGTGAGCCTGGGCAGGTGCGCCTGTCGTGGGGGAAGGGGTAGACACCGGGGATTGCGGGGCGCATGGGTCGTGGCAGAGTTGGGTTGCGGTGCATGAGACGAACCTGAGCTGATTTGACCGCGAGCCCCTGGGGGCGGGGGGACGCCTGCACCCGAACCGGGGCCCTGAAGGGGTCCTTCGGCGGAAGGGTTAAGTGCCCCTCCCCCTGCCCAGGACAAAGGCACCGAAACCCGGGAGCCCCTCCCCCACCTGTGCTGCTCTCTAGGGCCGAGCCCTTCTCCCCCTCACCTGTACGAGCGGACCCCGCGGCGAGCGCCGCCCTTAGGCCCCTCCAGGGTGCGCGGCTTCCACGGCGGGGGGCTGAGGACACCCTCCTTCGGGCCAGACTCAGGGGAAATAGGGATCGAGAGCGGGAGGGGACGCCCTCGGATGAGCCGAGGCCATAGCGTGTGGAAAGGGAAGGGGCCGAGAGCAGGGGCGCGCTTGTAAGGCTGAGGTGCCGGGTGCCTAGGCTAGCGTGGCCCCCACCCTAACCCGGGAGGAGAGGCCTGGAGGGCTGACCCTGGGGTTGGGATTGGCGCTGTACGGCCCGCCCCGTCCGATCTCCCCTGAGGTCATGAGTTCTCCAGGGTTGTGGGCGCGGTGCAAAGGAATGGAGAGTCTGCCCTCTGGCCACCCGCTGGGGCTGGTGCTAAGTTTAGGTCCCAGCCGTGCGCGGGAACTTTGTGCAATGGAGGATCATAGGGGGACCCTGAAAGGAACTGATCGCCCCCCAAACGACCTCCGAGACAAATGAGGATGTGAGGGGGCCAGAGTTGCCCCAGAGGAGCTGGTTCACTGGACAGACTCCAAAGGTGGAGTTTCCCCCAATTTAGGGGAAATTGGGCCCTAAGAGGATGGCATTTGGGGCAAGAATACACAAGAAAATGTCACCAACCTTGGGAGTCTGTTGTGTAGGCAGGGCAGAGGGCAGGACTCCAGGGGGCAGCTGGGGACCTTGGGAAAGGAAGTACTTTGGGTGGGAAGGGCTGGTGTTATTGTTTTGTTGTGTTTCTTCTCCACCTCTCCTGCCCCATCCAGGTTTTGAATGGGTGGAGCTGGTTTGAACCAGGCAGTGGTGAGCAAGGCCAGGACTGTCTGGCCACCGTCCACACTATATCTTAAAATCAAACTAGCAGCCACCTGTTTGGGGGCATGGATCCAAGTTGGGGTGAAGGGTTTGGACACTTACGTTGGATGCTAAGAGGAAACTTGGATCTGTTCTTGGTGTTAAAACTAAGTTTTAAGCCTGGAATTCATGGCTAGAGCCAACCCACTACCCATTTGCCCTGTGGAAACTACTGAAAAATTGCATCCTGTTGTTTCATCCCTTTTATCCCTTTGTACCCAAAGGGCCATGGGCTAACCTTTACATGTGTGTGTGTATGTTAGTAGTTCAGTCATGTCTTTGCAACCCTGCAGACTGTAGCTCACCAGGCTCCTCTGTCCATGGAATTCTCCAGGCAAGAATCCTGGAATGGGTTGCCATGTCCTTCTCCAGGGGATCTTCCCGACCTAGGGATCAAACCCAGATCTCCTGCATTGCAGGTGGATTCTTTACTGTTTGAGCCACAATGGAACCCCAGCATTTGCGTGAAAAGAAAGTGAAAGTGAAGTCGCTCAGTTGTGTCCCGACTCTTTGCCTGTCCGACCCTTTGCGACCCCATGGACTGTAGCCTGTCAGGCTCCTCTGTCCATGGGATTCTCCAGGCAAGAATACTGGAGTGGGCTGCCATTTCCTAGGGAGAAAAATTAATGCTGAAGCATTAAATGCTCATTTGCCCTTGAGAAAATAAGGCTTGGAGCTTGCCTTGCCCATGTACAGGGTTCATACTGACTTCCAGGGTTCATACTCTTGGTGTCCTGTGTGGTGGCTATGGCATGTGGCAAGGGACCTAGCGTTCATTGAGAATGAGGGGCTGAGCCAGCTGGTCTTACCCTTACTCTACTTTTGTCCCCCAGCGCAGCGTCTCAGCCCCAGCCTCGCCATGGCTTCCGCTGGTCTGCAAATCCTGGGGATCATCCTGACTCTGTTTGGCTGGGTGAATGCCCTGGTGTCCTGCACCCTGCCCCTGTGGAAGGTGACCGCCTTCATCGGCAACAGCATCGTGGTGGCCCAGGTGGTGTGGGAGGGGCTGTGGATGTCCTGCGTGGTGCAGAGCACGGGCCAGATGCAGTGCAAGGTGTACGACTCGCTGCTGGCGCTGCCGCAGGACCTGCAGGCCGCCCGGGCCCTCTGCGTCATCACTCTCCTCGTGGCCCTGCTTGGCCTGCTGGTCTACCTTGCCGGAGCCAAGTGCACCACCTGCGTGGAGGACAAGAACTCCAAGGCCCGCCTGGTGCTCACCTCTGGGATCATCTTTGTCATCTCGGGGGTCCTGACCCTGATCCCTGTGTGCTGGACCGCCCACACCATCATCCAGGACTTCTACAACCCTCTGGTGGTCGAGGCCCAAAAGCGGGAGCTGGGAGCTTCCCTCTACCTGGGCTGGGCGGCTTCCGGCCTTTTGTTGCTGGGTGGGGGGCTACTGTGCTGCACCTGCCCCTCTGGGGGCTCCCGGAGCTCCAGCCATTATATGGCCCGATACTCAGTATCAGCCCCACATACCGCCTCTCGGGGTCCCTCCGAATACCCCACTAAGAATTACGTCTAATTTGGGTAGGGGAGTGGGGGCTCCTTTGACAGTGGAGTCTAACCCACTGCACTGGAGTCATGGAGATGGTGATCCATAACAGCTTTGGGATTGTTTTGGCTTCTTATTGGGGGTGGGGGGCAGTGGTTAATCCACTTGATAACCTACCTGGGGTCTGCTACTGGTGTTCCTCACTTTGGAAGATGGAGCCAAAAAGGTGATGCTTCAGTTTCTGGATTGTTCTCCACCCTGGACAACCCTCTCTTAGAGACCAACCTGGAACTGTGGTCCCCATGTGAAGGATACCACGCTGTGCCCTGCTGGTGCTGGGGCCAGGGCCTCCATAGGACAAGCCTTTCCTTGCTGGTCAAGCCTCTGGAACCCCCAGGGGCTCTCGAGCCTTATGTAGCCTCCAGAAGAGCAGGTGATAAGTTACCAAAGACCCGCCAGTCTCCAAGTCTTCTGACCTCTGGCTCCTGCATCCTGAGTCATGTTCCCCTTGTGCTGACCCCTGACCCTCCTACTCCAGCCCCTGTGCACTTCCCATATCCTGCCCACACTCACCAGTTGTTACTAAATAAAGCATGTTTTGTTTGATTACTTACCTTTGGTGTTGCTGGGGAGGTTGCTGAATGCCAGACTGGCAGGAGAAGGTGGGCATGACTGTCACACCTCCCGTGTTCCGTCCCCTGCCCCGTGACTCGCATGGCCTGAGTGAGGTCACTGCCTGGGCATGACCTGGAGCAGGCCTTGCCTGACAAACCCACGGGAGGCCATCAGGTCTTCCCAGCCCAACCACAAATACTCTGTTTATTCTGAGTTACAAATGCTCTGTTTATTCCCTACTTGAAGGTGGGGTGAGGGGGGAAGGTGATGGGCAGGGTCTCTGGGCCTAGAGGAGAGCAGCTGCTCTGGATCCCCGTAGTGGCCAGGCAGAGAGGGCCAACTCCAGGCCAGAGAAGGCATAAGGAGCTACTGCTCTTTGGGTGAAGCCCAGGTTCTGGGAGCAAGGGAGGACTCGGGAAGAGGAGGACCAGCCTGAATCCAGGACAGAAGAAGAAAGAAGCAGGAGCACTGGCCAGGCTGCAGGTGGGGCCTCCACGGAGGAGGGTCTAGGCTCAGTCGGGCCGGGTGCTGAGACTAGCTCTGCAGCCAGGCCTGCTCCTGCCTCTGGAAAGTGGGTTCCACCTGGCAGAGGGGTGAGAGTGGAAGGCAAGGTTGAGAGCGGGGCAGCCAGCACAAGGTCAAGGTTTCCAGCAGCAGGCTTCCTGGGACATTTGCCTCACACGTAGTCCCTCTTGTCCAGCCCAGATGCCCCCGAGCGGGAGGGGATAGAGTAGCCCAGCCTCGGTCCCCGGGGCCGCTCGATCTGAGGCGGGGGGCACGTGCAACACAGTAGCCCCCCTCCCAGCAGAAGAAGGGCGGACGCGGCCCAGCCCAGGTAGAGGGAGGCTCCCAGCTCCCGCTTGAGGGCCTCGGCCACCAGGGGGTTGTAGAAGTCCTGGATGATGGCGTGGGCCGTCCAGCACACGGGGATGAGCACCAGGATGCCCGCAAGGAGGAGGAGGACTCCCGCGGTGAGCACGATGCGGGCCTTGGCTCCTTCGTCCTCCACGCAGGTGGTGCACTGGGCACCCGTGATGGCCACCAGCACTCCGAGCAGGGCCAGCAGGAGGGCGATGACGCAGAGGGCCCGGGCGGCCTGCAGGTCCTGCGGCAGCGCCAGCAGCGAGTCGTACACCTTGCACTGCATCTGACCCGTGCTCTGCACCACGCAGGACATCCACAGCCCCTCCCACACCACCTGGGCCACCACGATGCTGTTGCCGATGAAGGCGGTCACCTTCCACAGGGGCAGGGCACAGGACACCAGGGTCCCCAGCCAGCCCAGCACAGCCAGGGTCATACCCAGGAGTTCAAGGCCAGTGGAAGCCATCTGTCCCCTCCCTCAGTCAGGTCTTCCCCACTCTAAGCGGCCCGGTTGATCAGAGGAGTGGGTCTGATGCTCCACGCCTGTGGGAACGCAGGTGGGGGGTCTCTGTGTCCAGCAAGGGCGCGTCAGCGTCCTCTGACCCACACAGCACTCACCACATCCGAGAGCCTCTTGCAGGCACCTCCTCGCTCTGTGCCCTTCACAGATGTGTCTCTGAACCCCCAGCAACAAATCCACCCTCAGTCTCGCTCAGCTGAGTGGCTGCCGTTCCCAAGCGGGTTCCGTTGCCCCTCAGGTGCCCTGCAGTCGGTCCCGCCGCCGCCGTCTGACCGTCTGACCAGCTTGCACAGACTCTCCCGCCGACCCACCTGCCGGCAGAGGAGAGCCAAGCTGAGCCACGTCCCTTGACGGGGCTTGGTGCAGGTTCTGGGCCTGAGCAGCTCACTCGGCGGTGCCACCTGAGGACTCCTGGCTGCCGAAGAGGGGTTTTAAGGCCGAGGAGGGGGAGGAGCCAGAGTGATGGGAGGAGGCAGGGCTGGGGGTGGGGGGGCTCAGAGTCGCAGGGGGATTGGTGACCAGGAACGAACCAGGGAGGAAAGAACCTCCACGCCTGTGGGGACGCAGGGACAAAGGAATGAGGAGGAGACAGGACTGGCCCTGACTCAGGCTGAAAGTGGGAGGACCCCTTGGGCACCATGCTGAGCCTCCTGAAACCCGGCCCCCCGCTGTCTTTGCTCTCCCCCTCCCCATTTTGTTTCTGTTTCATGTTGCAGATGCACCAGCTTCCCCAGTATCACACACCCTTGTCCCCCCAGCCCACCCACCCAGCACTCTCTGGAATCTGATCCATCTCCCGTCTCAGCCTAGTGGCTCTGGCGGCTCCCGAGGGAGAGGGCCCCGCCCGCATTGTTCCCTTGGCGACAGGTGCCTGGCGCCCAGCTCAGGTGGCATCGCCCAGGCAACGGCCTAGAAAACCACCCCCCACCACTACCTTGACTTCAGCTCAGGTGTGCCTTCCCCCTCCTGTTGCTGCCACTGGGGGCTGAGCTGAGTGGCTGAGGGTGTCGTGGGGCCGGGGGATAAAGAGCCTCTTGTGATGGTGGGGGAAGGGGGAGAGTAGAAGGGGGTGAACCCTGGTTGGGGGACAGCCCAGCGCCCGGCTCTGTTTGGGGAGACACCACAGGGGAGGGCGAGGTGGGTGAGGCCCAGGTGACTTGGGAGTCCCTGAGCCCTGCCTCGCAGAACTCAGGACGCACACCCCTTCCTGAAGACCCCATCAGAGCCCAGGACTCCCCTTGTGGAAACAGCCCAGCCTGGGGGTCACACAGACCATGGCTCAAATCCTTCCCGCTCCCCCTCCAACCTACCCACCTCCCCAGCCAGGAGCAAATTCATAGAAGGTCAAGCCTCCCTGGGTCAAAGACCCCTTTGAGAAACCTCACAGGACCCACAAACAGCAGCCCCTCATTTAGGGGGGAGGCATAAGCTCCTTCAAGCCCCTCCCTTGGTATTAAGCACTGAGCTTTATTGTGTGAAAAGGGAGTTGGGGGCTGATAAAAATTCCTATCTCCAGGGTGATGGGGAGGACTCCAGGGGGAGAGCCTCTCCTCTCCCCCCACTCTCCCTGCGGAAGCTGGAGCTCATCTGGCCTATGGGGGCAGGGATGGGAGGGCACCGCCCCCCCCACGAACACCTAGTCTCTGCTCTGCTCTGCTTGGGACACTGGGGGAGAGGTCATCCCCTTGTCCTCCTCGTCCACCCAGTGGGGCTGCATTTACAAAGAATTCTAACTTCAAGTGGCTGCAATGCTCTGGGAACAGCTTTCAGCAATTCTTTGGAAAAGAAGTTTATATCTTGATCAGATCTGTAAAGGGATGGGCACCCCCAGAAAAGCAGGAGAATCCCTCCCCCTTAAATGAAGAGACTGAGTGAGTGAAAGTCACTTAGTCCTGTCCAACTCTTTGAGGCCCCATGGACTATACAGTCCATGGAATTCTCCAGGCCAGAATACTGGAGTGGGTAGCCATTCCCTTCTCCAGGGGATCTTCCCAACCCAGGGATCAAACCCAGGCCTCCAGCATTGCAGGCGGAGAGACTGAGGCCAGTGCCAATCAGAGGGTTTGACAGGTGGACTCCAGTGGCTGGGGAGCCTCCCCAGAGACGGGCAGAGACCTTGCCCAGAGAGGAGCAGAGTGTTGGCCAACCTGGTTGCCCTGGCCTGAGAGTGGGGAGGAGGGTGCTGATGCAAAGGCTGGGAAATAACCAGAGCTCCCTGCTGGCTGGGATGAGCAGGGGGAAGCAAGGGTGGGTTGTCCAGCTCGTCCAGGCCCCTGAGGACTCACATTTCATGGGGGAAGGGGGAATGTGGAGAAAGAAGAAGGGCAAATAGAGGCAAGCCTTCAGTGGGCTCCCTCCAGGGCTGCCAGGAATCCAGTCACACAGGTTTGGGTAGGTGTCAGGCGGGAACCAGCCCCGTTCTCAGGAGGGCCCACCGACCCGCGCATACAAAAGGCCTCCCATCCTGGACAGCCCCAGCCTGGGGCCTTTTCTCTCTCCAGGCCTGGAGACAGTCTGCCTCTGGCCCAGAGTATAAGGCCACCAGCTCATCTTGATTTGCCTGGTAATTACTAGTTTGAGCAGAGTCCTGCATCAGGGTGCGGGGGACGGGGACAGTGGGTCAGCCTGCAGTCAGAACTGGCTTTACTGTGTTAGTCGTTCAGTCATGTCTGACTCTGTGCGACCCCATGGACTGTAGCCCTCCAGGCTCCTCTGTCCGTGGGATTCTCCAGGCAAGAATACTGGAGTGGGTTGCCATTTCGTCCTCCAGGGGATCTTCCCCACCCAGGGATCGAACCTGGGTCTCCTGCATTGCAGGGAGATTCTCTCCTGTCTAAGTCACCGGGGAAGCCCAGGGAAGAAGCGTCAGGGACGCCTTGCTTTCGAGGCCCACCAAGCCCACTGGCGGCTCTACCCTGCCCGCCTGCCCGCCCCACCTAGGCGACAGGGCCTCGTGGCAGCACTGCACACACCAGGTAAGCTTGTGCCCAGAGATGGCACTAAGCAGCCCCTAGGTTTCCTAGATCCCATCATCTACCCTCTACACTGCCCCTCGTGCAGCCTCGTGGGAGGTGGGCGCTCAGGAGATGAAGATGCCCCCTCTCACTGTTGCCCCCAGAGACCAATCCCAGCCACACCTGCCGCACATCTCTGCTCTTCTCCCTCCTGATAAGGCACCTACTCCCACAGCTCAGAGGGGGAGTCAACGTGGGGACATTCGTCAGAGAACAAGGAGGGGGGAGGACCGGGGCTGGAATGTGCCGCCCACCCTCAGCCCTCAGCCCTCCTTAGGCCACAGCTAGGAGGCCCCGGGCCCTCTCTAGGGTTTTCTGGTCAGCCTTGATTCAGTAGGATCTGGGAACTGAAGGGTTAAAGTTGGGGTCTACAGAGGGGCAGGGACTCGGGTTGGAAGGCCATTGTTGGGGAGAGACCAGCACCCCCACTGTGAAGTTACCATCTCAATGACAATTTACCAAGTCCCCAGGAATCGCCGCCTCCAGGGAGAGAGGTGGGAGGGGAACCTTCCCTGCTGTTCAGGGGTTGGGGGGCGGGGAGAAGCGGGGAGGAAACCGAGTGAAAGAGCCAAATCGAACCTTTGTTCTCTTCAGGAGGGCGGAGGGGCTGGAGGCTCAGGTGGGCCCAAGAGACCGGGGCTCAGATGGAGGCGAGGGGGGAGGGGTCAGTGCCAACCCTATAGTCCATCTCGATCCCCTTACAGGGGAACAGGACAAAAGAGGGGGAACTGACCAGAGCCACCAGGGGTCAGGAGGTGGCTATGGGGGCTGCACAACAACCCCAAAGGCTGTGTCACCCCATTTCCTGAGGCCCTGATATAGAGGCAGAAAGCCCCCGGCTGCTGAACCAAAAGGAGCAGAGGAAATTGACATCCCAGTAATAATTTTCCTGAGCTCACATCCCCATTTTATAGGCAGGGAAGGAAGCTCAGAGAGTGAAGGAACTTGGCCAAGAAAACACGTGGGAAACAGGACAAGCCTGGTGCAACCACAGACCAACTTCAAAGCCACAGGCTCCATGCCCAGCATCACTGAACTTCCCGATGGTGAGCTGGGCCTCCTGGTGCGCTTTTCCCCGAGGCAGTGCCATCTGTCCATGGCCGGGCTGAGCCTCCGTAAACACATCCCCCTGCGTCTGACTATGCGGGAAGCCACCCTCCACCTGGGGTCACTTTCACCCTGTCCGCGTTCCTATAGCGGGGCTTCCCAGGTGATGCCAGTGGTAAAGAACCTGCCTGACAATTCAGGAGACATAAAACACTCGGGTTCCATCTCTGGGCTGGGAATATCCCCTGGAGGAGGAAATGGTAACCCACTCCAGGATTCTTGCCTGGAGAATCTCATGGAGGAGCCTGGCGGGGCCCAGTTCGTGGGGTTGCAAAGAGGTGGGCACGAGACTTTGTGACTTAGTACGCGAGCATGTGTCCCTGTTGCAGAAAGGGCTGTGTTGGCTTGCCACCCACAGATCAGTGGACTCTGGGTTAGACCTGGTGTCAACCCCACACAGGTCTCACTGGGCAAATTCACAACTGCCTAATCTCGGTGTCACCTGGCTATAAACCAGAGGGAGAAGCCTGCCCTGCCAAACTCTAGGGCCACTGGCCCAGGCCCCATGTGCCCTGCATATCTTAGGATTTATTGGAGGTATTGATTGTGTGTGTGTGTGTGTGAGCATAATGACAGTTTCACTTGTAAACCTGTGCCGGCTCCATTGACTGGGTAACGATTAACTTTATTATCAGTCATACTTGTCAGCTTTCCACCAGCAGCAGTTATCCATCTGAAGCTCTGAGAATGTTGTCTTCTTTAGGAGCCCACGTTGTCTTGTCTTTGTTTACTGTCTGAGTCTTGGCTCAGAGGGCAGGAGGGCCATAGGACACAAAGAGGGGAGAGGAAGCAGTGAGCTGGCAGCCATGGGGACTGGGCCACCGTTCAGCTCAGGGGAAAGTCAGTCTATTTTTCTCGTTCGTCACTGAGGCTTCCCTTGTGGCTCAGCTGGTAAAGAATCCGCTTGCAATGCGGGAGACCTGGCTTGGGAAGATTCCATGGAGAAGGGAAAGGCTACCCACTCCAGTATTCTGGCCTGGAGAATTCCCTGGCAAAGAGTTCACAAATTCGACTCGCAAAGAGTCGGACACGACTGAGCGACTTTCACTCACTGAGAGCTTTATCAAGACACTAGGTCTGTTGGGTCCTGCTCAGGGACTCCAAGGGCACCCAAGTCTCAGGTTTAGCAAAGGATAGAGCCTAAAACACGGTTTAGGGAAACTGAAAGAGAGCATGGCAGGTGGGTCAGCCCCACAGCAGGAGGACACTGCCTGTATAGATGAGGGTGGCTCCCAAGCCCTGGGAGAGATTAAAGGCAGGAGGAGAAGGGGACGGACGACAGAGGATGAGATGGTTGGATGGCATCACCAACTCAATGGACATGAGTTTGAGCAAAGTCCGGGAGATGATGAAGGACACGGAAGCCCAGCATGCTGTGATCCCCAGGGTCCCAAAGAGTCAGACACGACTTATCAACTGAACAACCCAAGCTCTGGAATGTCTCAAGATCCTTAATTACTTAATCCTTAATCATTCTGGACTTAGGGTGGGCCCTGTATTCAATGGCAAGTGTCATAAGAGAAAAAAGATGGGGTGAGATATGAGATACAGATACAAGGGAGAAGGTCCTCTGAAGATGGAGGCAGAGTTTGGAGTGATGGAGTCACAAACCAAGGAACACATGGAACTGCCAGAAACGTCAAGGAAGAATGCTACCCTAGACCCTTGGGAAGAAGTGTGGCCTGGGGACATCCTGATTTTGGACTTCTGGCTTCCAGAACCAGGAAAGAATAAACTCCTATTTTAAGTCACCCAGTTTGTGGTGGTTTGCTACAGCAGTCTCGGGAAACTCATCCACTTCCTTTCTTGCTCCTGGGTCCCAGGCTCTCAGAGGTCCGCCGAGGTCAAGTTGGCTTCCTGATACCACTCCTGATCTGCTGTAGAAGAGCCCACTGAGATAGGGCGTCTGCCTGGTTACCTGAGCCCAAGCCACCTGAGTAACAAAGGGAACTTTATTCTGTGCTGTACACGCTGGGGAGAAGGGGGGTGAAAGCGGGTGGTAAGGATGCGGAGAGGACAGGGGCTTCCTCTCATGACTCACCCTGGGAGCTTTCCTATCCTGTCGGTGTGACTTCACAGCCCTTGCATGTGACACTCCTGTTACAAGGCCAAGTATCGATTGTCCATCAGCACCACTGGTTTCCTGGTGCTCCCAGGCCCAGGGGACCCTAGGATCTATTTCAGCTGAAAGTTTGACTTCTTAAGACTTAGAAGGCATGTCTGAGTTTCCAAGAAGCCATACAAACTTGAGCAGAGGACTTTAGTGATAGTATTCAAACCTTTTATTATACAAGAGAAAATGAGACATTTTGCATACTGGCAACCCACTCCAGTGTTCTTGCCTGGAGAATCCCAGGGACGTCGGAGCCTGGTGGGCTGCCGTCTATGGGGTCGCACAGAGTCGGACACGACTGAAGTGACTTAGCAGCAGCAGCAGTAAAAGTATTTCAAGTTTTTTGTTTTCATTTTCTCGAGCGGTGTGCTGTGGGCTCCTCAGCCCCACCCGCCCAGATCACCAGCCAGTTTATCAGTACAGGGAATTAGTTCCATTCTCAAATGACCAGGCCAGAGGCTTCTTGTAAGGCAGTAGGAAAAAATGGAAGAAATGACTCCAATCTTCAAATGAGTTTATTTTCAGGCCCGATCTTTCCTTCTCCAACCTAAGCTGCTCCGGACACGCCCTCCCTTCTCCCCAGGCCGTGCTCCGACCCACGCCTTCTGAACCTGCCCGAGGGGAAGGCGGCGAGGGGCACAGTCCCTGGGTCCAGGTAGGGCTGCCTACTTACCCGCCCGCAGCCCCTCCTGGGCGGGGAGGGCCGGGTCTTCAGCAGGGAGGAGACAAGAAGAAGTAGGGCGGCGGGGGCGGCGGCGGCGGCGGCAGCGGCGGGGGGAAGGCGGGCAGTGGCCAGGAGTCTCGAGGCACGGGGGGCGCCAGCAGGTTGAAGGGCGAGGGCCGTGCAGGCAGCGGCGGCAGCGGCTGCGGGGGCGGCTCGGCGATGAGGGGCGGGCGGCCGCGCGCGCCCACGGGACCGGGAGTGGCGGCGGCCGCGGCCTCTGGCAGCGGGGGCAATGGCAAGTGCGCGGGCGCCGGCGCGGGCGCGGGGAGCCGCGGCAGGTCCTGCAGGGCGAGCGCGGCAGCGGGTGGCGCGGGCACGCAGGCCTCGGGCGGCAGCTCCGGCAGCGCCACGTGGGCGCCTGGGCCCCAGGGAGCCAGCGGCGCGGGCCGCAGCGGGAGCGCAGGCAGCGGCGGCAGCTCCGCCAGGGCGAGTGCCGAGGTCGGCGGCGGCGGCGGCGCGGGGCTCAAGCCCGGAGGGAGTCCCGGCAACGGCGGGTGAGGCAGGGACGGCGCGGGCGGGGGGGTCAGGGACAGCGACACGGGGGACCGGCCCAGCCGCGAGTGGACGCGGGCGCGGGCCAGCCGCGGATGCGAGCGGGAGCGGGGAAGCCGGGCAGCCAGCTTGGCCACAGCCGCAGCTCCAGAGCCCACAGCGCGCGGCTCGCCGAGGCCTTCTCCCTCCAGCAGGTGGCCACGCGTCGCTCTGAGAGAGGCCCAGCCAATCGGTCGTGCGCTGCCGCACTCCAGCCAATCAAAGGCCAGTGCGCCGGCGACCTACACATTTCTCCCGCCGGCGTCAGGAGCTATCACTGACAGCCAATCAGAGACAGTAGCGCTCTCTGTCTAGCCCTTCTTCCCGCCCCTCCCTCAGCCCCAGCCAATCACAGTGCTCCAAGGTGCCACAGGCTTCATCCCCACTATCCCTGAGAACAGACACTGCGTGTTCAGTGGGCGCCCCCAACTGGCCTGAGCGTCCACTTAGCCTCTGCAGCCCAGCTTCGACGCCCCGACCCCCACCTCCTCCCCCTGTGACAGCCCTAGAACAGATCTTATGGATCGCCTCTTTTTTGGGGTTTGTCCTTAAGAGATGCTCTTTGTGGGTCAAGATCCATGCAAATTTCCATCCAGTGATCTGTGCGTGTACATGTGTGTGCTAGTCACTCAGTCGTGTCCGACTCTTTGCGACTCCATGGATTTTCCAGGGAAGAATATTGGAGTGAGTTCTCATTCTCTTCTCCAGGGGATCTTCCTGACCCAGGGGTCTAACCCGGGTCTGCTACATTGCAGCAGATTCTTTACCGTTTCAGCCACCAGGGAAGCCCATAGAAAAGATGAAAAGATACCAACTCAATAGCAAAGCTTGACATGTAGCATTTGCGGTAACGTTGCTGCTGCTGCTAAGTCGCTTCAGTCGTGTCCGACTCTGTGCGACCTCATAGACGGCAGCCCACCAGGCTCTGCCATCCCTGGGATTCTCCAGGCAAGAACACTGGAGTGGGTTGCCATTTCCTCCTCCAATGCATGAAAGTGAAAAGTGAAAGTGAAGTCGCTCAGGGGTGTCCTACTCCTAGCGACCCCATGGACTGCAGCCTACCAGGCTCCTCCGTCCATGGGATTTTCCAGGCAAGAGTACTGGAGTGGGGTGCCATTAAGAATGGTTATAAAAGACAAACTGGTGACAAAAGAAAAAAAGGAAAAATGGTCGATCCGATTTAAAGTCGGAATATGAAGTTCAAGAGGCAGCCAGGAACCAGGTTGGTTCTGGTGCTCAGTTATGTCTGATTCCTTGAAATCCACAGGACTGTAGCCCACCAGGCTCCTCTGTCCATGGAATTTTCCAGGCAAGAATACTGGAGTGGGCTGCTATTTCCATCTCCAGGTGATCTTCCCAATCGAGGGATCAAACCCACATCTCTTGTAACTCCTGCCTGGCAGGCCGATTCTTTACCACTGCACCACCTGCCGGAAGCCCGAAGTCAGAATATAGAAATCTTTATTAAAACAATATTAGGGGGAAAAAAACCACAACAATATTAGGGTCTTCCCTGGTGGTCCAGTGGTTATTTGCCTCTCAATGGAGGGGACTCTGGTTCGCTCCCTCAGGAAACAACTCCTGAAGCCCGCATCCTAGAGCCAGTGCTCCACCTCAACGAGAAACCGCACACTGCAACCAGAGAATAGCCCCTGCTTGCCGCAAGTAGAGAAAGCCCATTTGCAACAAAGATGACCCAGCACAGCCAAAAGTAAACAAATAAAACAACAACAATAAATTATTAGAACATTTCTAGGTTGGTTAGAAGGGATAGCATCCACTGCCCTCTCTGAGACAGTGCTTAGTGGCCTCTCTACCCAGATGTTGCTCTTAATCCTGTTCTCTAGTAGAGATGATGTGGTTTGTTCCACATCTCAGGGCAGAGAAACACAAGATGATTTGTTTTTCCCTAATTTTACTTAATTTTTTATACCATTTCAGACTGTTGCTTGATGTGAGGTGACCCCAAAGTGACTTTTTAGAAATACTTTTAATTTATTTTTTGTTTCACTGGGTCTTTGTTGCTGTATGCAGTCTTTCTCTAATTGTACTAGAGTTGGGCTATTCTTTCTTGCGGTGCACAGGTTTCGAACAGGCTTCAGTAGTCGTGGCACATGGGCTTTGTTGCTCTACCCCATGAACAGTATGAAAAAGTATGAAAAGGCAAAATGATAGGATACTGAAAGAGAAACTCCCCAGGTCAGTAGGTGCCCAATATGCTACTGGAAATCAGTGGAGAAATAACTCCAGAAAGAATGAGGGGATGGAGCCAAAGCAAAAAGAATACCCAGCTGTGGATGTGACTGGTGATAGAAGCAAGGTCCGATGCTGTAAAGAGCAATACTGCATAGGAACCTGGAATGTCAGGTCCATGAATCAAGGCAAATTGGAAGTGGTCAAACAAGAGATGGCAAGAGTGAATGTCGACATTCTAGGAATCAGCGAACTGAAATGGGCTGGAATGGGTGAATTTAACTCAAATGACCATTATATCTACTACTGCAGGCAGGAATCCCTCAGAAGAAATGGAGTGGCCATCATGGTCAACAAAAGAGTCCGAAATGCAGTACTTGGATGCAATCTCAAAAACGACAGAATGATCTCTGTTCGTTTCCAAGGCAAACCATTCAATATCACAGTAATCCAAGTCTATGCCCCAACCAGTAACGCTGAAGAAGCTGAAGTTGAATGGTTCTATGAAGACCTACAAGACCTTTTAGAACTAACACCCAAAAAAGATGTCCTTTTCATTATAGGGGACTGGAATGCAAAAGTAGGAAGTCAAGAAACACCTGGATCAACAGGCAAATTTGGCCTTGGAATATGGAATGAAGCAGGGCAAAGACTAATAGAGTTTTGCCAAGAAAATGCACTGGTCATAACAAACACCCTCTTCCAACAACACAAGAGAAGACTCTATACATGGACATCACCAGATAGTCAACACCAAAATCAGATTGATTATATTCTTTGCAGCCAAAGATGGAGAAGCTGTATACAATCAGCAAAAACAAGACCAGGAGCTGACTGTGGCTCAGACCATGAACTCCTTATTGCCAAATTCAGACTGAAATTGAAGAAAGTAGGGAAAACCACTAGACCATTCAGGTATGACCTAAATCAAATCCCTTATGATTATACAGTGGAAGTGAGAAATAGATTTAAGGGCCCAGATCTGATAGACAGAGTGCCTGATGAGCTATGGAATGAGGTTCGTGACATTGTACAGGAGACAGGGATCAAGACCATCCCCATGGAAAAGAAATGCAAAAAAGCAAAATGGCTGTCTGGGGAGGCCTTACAAATAGCTGTGAAAAGAAGAGAAGCAAAAAGCAAAGGAGAAAAGGAAAGATATAAACATCTGAATGCAGAGTTCCAAAGAATAGCAAGAAGAGATAAGAAAGCCTTCCTCAGTGATCAATGCAAAGAAATAGAGGAAAACAACAGAATGGGAAAGATTAGAGATCTCTTCAAGAAAATCAGAGATACCAAAGGAATGTTTCATGCAAAGATGGGCTTGATAAAGGACAGAAATGGTATGGCCCTAACAGAAGCAGAAGCAGAAGATATCAAGAAGAGATGGCAAGAATACACAGAAGAACTGTACAAAAAAGATCTTCATGACCCAGATAATCACGATGGTGTGATCACTCACCTAGAGCCAGACATCCTGGAATGTGAAGTCAAGTGGGCCTTAGAAAACATCACTACGAACAAAGCTAGTGGAGGTGACAGAATTCCAGTTGAGCTATTCCAAATCCTGAAAGATGATGCTGTGAAAGTGCTGCACTCAATATGCCAGCACATTTGGAAAACTCAGCAGTGGCCACAGGACTGGAAAAGGTCAGTTTTCATTCCAATCCCAAAGAAAGGCAATGCCAAAGAATGCTCAAACTACCGCACAATTGCACTCATCTCACACGCTAATAAAGTAATGCTCAAAATTCTCCAAGCCAGGCTTCAGCAATATGTGAACCGTGAACTTCCTGATGTTCCAGCTGGTTTTAGAAAAGGCAGAGGAACCAGAGATCAAATTGCCAACAACCGCTGGATCATGGAAAAAGCAAGAGAGTTCCAGAAAAACATCTATTTCTGCTTTCTTGACTATGCCAAAGCCTTTGACTGTGTGGATCACAATAAACTGTGGAAAATTCTGAAAGAGATGGGAATACCAGACCACCTGACCTGCCTCTTGAGAAACCTGTATGCAGGTCAGGAAGCAACAGAACTGGACATGGAACAACAGACTGGTTCCAAATAGGAAAAGGAGTACATCAAGGCTATATATTGTCACCCTGCTTATTTAACTTATATGCAGAGTACATCACGAGAAACGCTGGACTGGAAGAAACACAAGCTGGAATCAAGATTGCTGGGAGAAATATCAATAACCTCAGATATGCAGATGACACCACCCTTATGGCAGAAAGTGAAGAGGAACTAAAAAGCCTCTTGATGAAGGTGAAAGTGGAGAGTGAAAAAGTTGGCTTAAAGCTCAACATTCAGAAAATGAAGATCATGGCATCCGGTCCCATCACTTCATGGGAAATAGATGGGGAAACAGTGGAAACAGTGTCAGACTTTATTTTTCTGGGCTCCAAAATCACTGCAGATGGTGACTGCAGCCATGAAATTAAAAGACGCTTACTCCTTGGAAGGAAAGTGATGACCAACCTAGATAGCATATTCAAAAGCAGAGACATTACTTTGCCAACAAAAGTTCATCTAGTCAAGGCTATGGTTTTTCCTGTGGTCATGTATGGATGTGAGAGTTGGACTGTGAAGAAGGCTGAGTGCCAAATAATTCATGCTTTTGAACTGTGGTGTTGAATAAGACTCTTGAGAGTCCCTTGGACTGCAAGGAGATCCAACCAGTCCATTCTAAAGGAGATCAGCCCTGGGATTTCTTTGGAAGGAATGATGCTAAAGCTGAAACTCCAGTACTTTGGCCACCTCATGCAAAGAGTTGACTCATTGGAAAAGACTCTGATGCTGGGAGGGATTGGGGGCAAGAGGAGAAGGGGACGACAGAGGATGAGATGGCTGGATGGCATCACTGACTCGATAGACATGAGTCTGAGTGAACTCCGGGAGTTGGTGATGGACAGGGATGCCTGGCGTGCTTCGATTCATGGGGTCGCAAAGAGTCGGACACAACTGAGCGACTGATCTGATCTGATCTGGCATGTGGAATATTCCTTGGCCAGGGATTGGACCTGTACCCCCTGCATTGGTGGTGGATTCTTATCCACTATACTACTAGGAAAGTCCACAGGATGATATTTTAAGAATCAATGTGTGCTTAATTGCTCAGTCACGTTCAATTCTTGCAACCCCATAGACTGTAGCCTGCCAGGATCCTCTGTCCATGGGATTCTCCAGGCAAAAATACTGGAGTGGGTTGCCATTTCCTCCTCCAGGGACTCTTCCTGACCCAGGGATCGAACCCAGGTCTCCTGCATAGCAGTCAGACTCTTTACCGACTGAGCTTCTTAGAAAAAAAAAGTGAAGTCGCTCAGTCGTGTCCAAGTCTTTGAGACCCCACAGACTGTAGCCTATCAGGCTCCTCCGTCCATGGGATTTTCCAGGCAAGAGTGCTGGAGTGGATTGCCATTTCCTTCTCCAGGGGATCTTCCCGACCCAGGAATCGAACCCAAGTCTCCCGCATTGCAGGCAGACGCTTTACCGTCTGAGCCGCAGGGGAAGCCCAAAGAATCAATACTTTTATGAAAAAGCAAAAGCCTACAATGATTCTCAAATAGAGCAAATTAAATGAGGTAGGCTGAGAGATACTTCCCTGGTGGCTCAGATGGTAAAGCGTCTGTCTACGATTCAGAAGACCCGGGTTTGATCCCTGGGTTGGGAAGATCCCTTGGAGAAGGAAATGGCAATCCACTCCAGTACTATTGCCTGGAAAATCCCATGGACAGAAGAGCCTGGTAGGCTACAGTCCATGGGGTTGCAAAGAGTCGGACATGACTGAGCGACTTCACGTTCAAGAGATATCAGGCTGGAATTCCAATAATGTTTACACAACCTCCTCAAGGTTGCGCACACTGCAGTCAGGTTTTGGTCTATTATCTGTTATCTTAAATCACACCATAGAAAAACAATCTGAGTTCCTCCCTGGGTGGCAAATCCCATCAACTCTATTCAGCTCAAATTTTTCAGTTAAGGTAAAACTTCACCAGATTTCAAGAGGTGTAGACTGGGGGAGGCATAGCTCAGAACAGAGACTCAAGGACACTGGTTCTGGGACCACCCAAGCCCCAGGTCAAAGTTCAGAAGAGCAGATTAATCCCCAGTTGTGCAACCTCAATTCTGGACCCAGCCTAGGAGAATAAATTTGCTTCCACATTTCTGGGTGATTAAATTTATAATCGTGGGATGAGAAAAAGAAGCATTCAAGTAGCACTGATTACTGATACTGGATTAGTAACTAGCTTTTTAAAATGTTTGAAAGTGTTCAGTAATCTGAGATATTAAATGTCTGAGTGATTTCCAAGAACCCCTTAAGTGCTTAGGATTTGTACACACACACACACCCCAACCCTGTTAAGAGATCAAGTAGATTATGTGCATAATTATTTGAAGTGTCTAAGGGAATTGAGTATCAGGCTTGTAAAGCATGCTAAATATTTAGGGAGAAGCTGATCTGACAAATTTATAATCTGAGTATTAATCTAAGAATGTGAAAGTGAGTTTTACATCCAAATTATAAAATGAATCAATACAATGATATCTGGAAGCAAGTATAAAGGCTTAAGGAAAACTAAATTTTTAGTGGATCATTTTAGTAAGTTAATTATCAATTAAAACACAAGTAATGTACTGGAGTGGATTGCCATTTCCTTCTCCAGGGGATCTTCCTGACCCAGGGATTGAACCCGGGTCTCCCGCATTGTAAACAGATGCTTAACTGGCTGAGCCACCAGGGAAGTCCTAATGTATCATGTGGGCTTCCCAGGGGGCTCAGTGGGTAAAGAATCCACCTACAATGCAGGAGATGCAGGTTTGATCCCTGGGTTGGGAAGATCCCCTGGAGGAGGGCATGGCAACCCACTCCAGTATTCTTGCCTGGAGAATCCCATGGACAGAGGAGCCTGGCCGGCTACAGTCCATAGGGTCGCAGAGTCAGACACGACTGACTCAACTGAGCATGAACACAATGTGTAACACACAAGTCCCCTAACCTGGACATGGCTCCATCTCTACATTGTGACCATGTGTTGTCCCTGAGAGCAGGCCTGAGTTTGTTCTATGCTCATGTGGCCCCTATCTGGAGCACAGCCCCTGGCACACAGCTGTGTTCATGTTTGTTGAAGGAATGAATAAGGTGCTGGGTGGAGGCTGCAGGCCCAGGCGGTCCCCCAGCCCAGCTGGTGATCCCCCCACACAGCACACAGAGGCAAACAGGGAAGCACACTGCCTTTATTGAGACTTCCAGCCTGCAGGAAACCCCAGGCCAGAGGCCAAGCCGGAGGGTCTGGCCGGCCTTGCCTGAAGACCAGGCTTGCATGCAGAGGCGCTCAGGACAGGCCGTGGGTGTGCTCGGGTGCTCAGCATTTCCCAAGAAGTCAGCGGCCTAGGCATAGACAGAGCAGGGCCCAGCTGAGCTCTGGCCCCTGCTCACCTCCTGGGGGACACGGGCCCTCTATCGGATCTCTGGGGCCAGCCACCCACCAGGCACCCACAGGTGGCCAGAGAGCCACTATCTGTTCCTCCCACAGGTCGGGGTTGCCCCCAGTGCAGCCCGGAGGGTTGATGATGGTGGCATGGGGTGGCTGGGGGCGGGGCCCTGAGTTCCCTCTCACCTCCAAAGCCATTTCCCAGGGGGCCATTGCTGCCTCTTTTCACCTCAGGGCCTCCTAAGGCACAGAGACAAGCCAGGGCACCCAGGTCAGCAGAGGACTTCGGAGTCCTTCTGCTCACTCCCAGCTTTACCCAAGGCCCTGGGAGACCCCTACTCACCCAAGGGCCCAGGGCCCAGCTCTGGCCTCAGCTGCCCATAGGGCCCTGGGGGAGAGATGGAGGTGAGGATACTGAGTCCCTCATGCCCACCTCTACGCCCTCTGCCGGGAGTGCCCGCCTCCCTCTCTGCAGGGCAGTCAGGTGGGCCCAGAGCCCAGTTCCCTGCAGCCACTCCGGCAACAGCACTCTTCCGCACACCCCATTACCTGGTTGGCTCCCGACTTCTGGGTATGTGCCTCCGACCCGGTATGTAGGCTTCAAGGCAGCCCCCCAGGCCCGGAGGGAGGGCCAGGGAAAGCCCCTCAGGCCCGCAGCCTGACCTGAAGGAGGAGAGCCGCTTGGGACCCCTGCCCTCTGGAGCTGGGTGTCCAGGATGCGCTGGTCCTTCCTGGTTCTCAAAGCCCCCTGCCCACCTGGCCTGGTCCCCACCGGCCTTGCTAGGGCCCCCTCTGCCCTCTCAGTGTGTCTTACCATTTCGTCCAGGGCCTGGAGTGGCCACTTTGGGGAGCACAGGGGCAGCTTCCCCACACTCGTGAGAGAACCAGCCCTTTCCCTACCCCCTTGCACTCAGTCGCTTAGGCCCAACTCACCGTTCAGAAAGCCATCGGCCCCTGGGAACCCTGGAGGACGAAAGACAAGGTCAGAAACACGAGCACCCCTGAGCCCAAAGCCCCCCACCTCACCCCCAGCCCCCCAGGCACCTGGCTGTGGGCGGACCTCAGGGAAGAACCCGGCTCCCAGACCACCGTTGCCGTTGCCGTAGCCCAAACCTGCAGGAAAGCGGTGGGAGGGGGGCTGGTTGGGGAGGGGCGGGGGCCGCAGGGGGTGGGGGCAGGGTGACCTGCTCATGGAGAGACAGGGAGGGGTGGGCAGACAGACCGACTGACTCAGAGGCAATTTAGAGAGGGCCTCCCACAATCCTGCCCCTGCAGGCAGCTAAGGGCGACAGCCCAGTTTCAGGAAGCCATGGCTCCCCCAACCCCGGGCACCTCCCTCCCCACCTGTTCAGTTGGTCACTCTACTCTGACCTGAGACTGGACCCACACCACACAGGCTCTGGCCATCCATGTGGCCCAGCGCTTAGTATGCGAGAGCCTGGCAAGTACGGACAGAGACAGACACACAGACAAGCCATGCTCGCCGTGAGGGGGTGCGACTCATGCCCAACATGGGGGCCCAGGGGGCTCACCGACTTTCTGGGGCCTGAGGCCACCACCAAAGCCTGGGGGAGAGGAGGCTGGGTCAGAGATAACCTGGGCTGGCGGAGGCAGGGGATGGGAAAGGGGGAATGGGAAGGGGAAGCTCAGAAGGGCCTCCTCACCCAGTCCTGCTCCTGGTCCGTAGCCATTCGGGGGCTGGTACCCTGTGAGGGGAAATGGAGGTGAGTGGGGAGGACCCCGACTTGCCCTCACTCCTTGGGGCCCGTGTGTGGACCTTGGGGACTCTGAGGCAGAAGGGACTCTCCTCATCCCCAGGGAATGGAAATCAGAAGACATGAAGTCAGAAAGCAGCGCGAGAGACCAAGGGTAGACTCAGAGAGGGACTTCCTGGCCTTAAGACGCCTGAACACCTGAGGCCGCCAGGAAACAAGGGAGATGGAATGGCATCATCTGGCACGGAGAGGGAGCAGACAGACACACACCTGCTTCCTGAGGTTTCGGTCCCCACTGGAGGGCTGGAGTAGGCACTAGAAGGAAGGCCAGGGGACAGGAGTGAGCCCCTGGCGAGGCAGGTGGGGTATGCCCCAGGAAGCCACGGGGGAAGGGCTGGGGCCGGGGGTGCTGTCATACAGGCAGTCACACGGGGTCTCAGGGCCAGGGTTCAGGCTCTTCTTCACTGACTTGCTGGAGATCGGGCCAGGGGGCTTCTGAGCAGCCCAGCCAACCCCAGCCCCTCCTGGGACCAATTACCCACCATGGCCGCTCAGGTCCCCCAGTCGGCACTGACCTGGGAACTTGCCATCCTGCCCTGGGAGAGGTGGCTGGGATTTCAGGCCCCAGCCACCCCCTTTACCAGAAGGGATCCCTGGAGTGGGAGGCTTGGCAAGAACCCCACTACTGCAGGGACCTCGATGGGGAGGAAGGGAGAGGGCAGTGACCCCAGGCCGGCGCCGCCTCCAGGCTGCCCTCCTGGCCTCCACCTGGTCAAGCCATGACCTGCGGTGGCTTTTAGGGCAGATGAGGTGCTGCCAGGGGGACAGTAGCCATGTCAGAAAAAGCCCAGCTTCCACGGGTCACAGTCTGCTCTGGGGACAAGAGGACTCAGCCGCCTGCTGTGGTTCCTGCTATTGCCCACCCCGCCCCAGCATCCAACAACATTCCCCCACTTCCCTCTGTTCCACCCCTGTCTCACCTGGCTGGGCCCCCAGCCCATTGCCGTTGCCATATCCTGGAGGGGAGAAATGGATGTGAAGGGCACTGGGCGAGGGTGGGGGGTGGGGGCGAGGCGGGTTCTGAAAGGAGAGGCAGGAGGTGGTGCAGGACAGGGAGGGGAGGCTCACCTGGCTTCTGAGGTTTCAGACCCACTCCGAGGCCTGCAGGGGAGACGGAGGGCACCTCAGGCCCAACCAGCCCTCCTGGCGGAAGGAGCACTCTCCCCCCACCCCAGGCCCCCACCAGACTCACCTGGGAGGAGCTGTGGCCCGTTCCCCAGCGGCGGCGTGTATCCTGGGAGGAAGCGTGGACATGAGGGCAGGGGCCCAGGACGCTTCAGAGAGGGCAGAGGAGAAGAGGATAGACTCACCTGGCTTCAGAGGGCTCACGATCCCTCCCAGGCCTGGGGGGAGACCAGCAGAGGCTGAGTGACCGTGGACCCCACCCTGCCCCTCCTCTTCCCAAGGACCCAGCTCTTCATCCAGTGGGGCCACCTCCCCACCCCCCAGAACTCCAGGCCTGCCCCTGCCCCGCACCTGGCTGGGCCCCTTGGCCTGGGAAAGCTCCAGCTCCCAGTCCATTCCTGTAAACTGGAGAGACAGAGGCAGGGGTTACGAGGAAGAGCAAGGGCGGGAGGAGATGGTTTCTGGGGGTAGAGAGAAGGCGGGGCTCCAATCCTGACAGCAAGTCCAGACCGCACCGGGGGGCCCTGCAGTGTGACTCGAGTCTGCCAGGGTCGACCTGGAGATGACAGCGTCACGGGCTCAGGCCCACAAGACTGCTCCCCCCACCCCACCCCGCATTTCTGCCACCAGTTTCCTGTCCAGGTTGTCACCTGTGCTTCTGACCAGCTGGCTGTAGATCAGAGATTCCCATGACCCCCTCCTTAGAGAGGGGTTTGATTAATTTGTTAGAGCAGCTCACAGAACACAGGGAAACATTTTACTTATCAGATAATCGATTTACTAGAAAAGCAGGGACTAGACCCGTAGGCAGGCACTTAACTGCTCCCATCCCCTCTGAGCACACCACTCCCAGCACCTCCATGGGGTCATCTGCCCAGTGTTGTTATTTGCTCAGTCATAGCCAACTCTTTCGGAGAAGGCAATGGCACCCCACTCCAGTACTTTTGCCTGGAAAATCTCATGGACGGAGCAACCTGGTAGGCTGCAGTCCACGGGGTCGCTAAGAGTCGGACACGACTGAGCGACTTCATTTTCACTTTTCACTTTCATGCATTGGAGAAGGAAATGGCAACCCACTCCAGTGTTCTTGCCTGGAGAATCCCAGGGACGGGGGAGCCTGGTGGGCTGCGGTCTATGGGGTCACACAGAGTCGGACACGACTGAAGTGACTTAGCAGCAGCAGCAGCAGCAGCAGCCAACTCTTTGCGACCCCATGGACTATAGCCGCCAGGCTCCCCTGTCCAAGGGATTTCCCAGGCAAGAATACCAGAGTGGGTTGCCATTTCCTTCTCCACCCAAGGCTCAAACCTATGTCTCCTGTGTCTCCTGCATTGGCAGGTGGGTTCTTTACCACTGTACTACCTGGGAAGCCCTATTTCCTCTTACAAATCACAGTATCACAGGGCAGGTAGAGAGAAAAGGAGAGTTTACCTGGCTTTTGAGGCTCCATGGCCTCAGCAACTCCTAGAGAAGAAGGAGGTGGGAGCAGGTGAGGGACCATGACCTGTTCTGAGCCTCTCCCCCTCCATCTGCCCCCCAGCACCCACTCTTGTACCTGGGCCATAGACGACGGGAGCTGCAGGCCCTGTGGGGACCGGGCGGGGAGAGGCTGAGGTGCACAGGAAGCCGGAAACTGGGGCCCCCTTCCTCCCAGTGTAGGGACCAGAGAACTTGGAGCCTCCTCTGCTACATGGCCACCCTCTCCAAGGAGCCCAGGAGGGGCGCCTCAGAGCAGGATCTAAGCCCTTGCCCCCTCTTCTCTCCTTCTCGCCTAGCCTCCAGCTTCTCCCAATTCCTCAGTTCTGAGCTGGGGGGCTGGTGGGGACCCCATCACCCATCCTGACCCTCAGAGGCCTGGAGGGAGGCAGGAGAGAATGCCCAGGCACGACCTCCACCCCAGAGCCCGCGAGTCTCACCTGGCTGGACGCCCAGTCCGTTACCATTCCCAAATCCTGGGGGGGCGGGGGAGATGGAGGTGGGCATGTGAAAGGAGGCAGGGAAGCTCAGGGTTTTGGGGAGACAGGGAGAGGCGGCTAAGACGGGCTCACCTGGCTTCTGGGGCTTCACGCCGGCCGCCAGGCCTGGTGAGGGACACACAGTAAGTGCGGGCCCCCGGGCCCCCGGGGCCCCCGCTGCCTCCCTGGGCAGGGCCCCCCTACCTGCTCCATAGCCGTTTTCAGCCGCAGGGCCTGTGCAGGGTGGGGGGCGGTGATAAGACTAGTCGTGAGGCTGAGGGGTGAGGCCAGCATGGGGGCCCCTCGGTATTGCCCCCTCCTCTCCCCAGGGTCCTTGGAGCCCCTGGACACCCTCCACTTGTGAAGGGGGAGAAGGCCAGAGGGACCCAGGAGGGTCAGGACAGCCTGCTCGCCTCTGACACCTGGGGTTTCCCATGCCACTAGGCCTGGGCAGGCAGGGGGGCTGACGTGGACTCCTCTAGGCCTCCCTGGACCCCTAGGCCCCAAGATTCAGTTTCCTGCGGCCCCCACCTCTCACGTCCCTTCTCACCCCCACCCCCTGAGGCCCGGGCCCAGCTACCTTCACCCGGCCTGGCTCCCAGTCCGTTTCCATTACCGTAGCCTGGGGAGGGAAGTGGGGCAGGAGGGCAGCGTTTGAAGGTGAACCCCTTCAAAGCAGGAGAGAGACGAGGCAGGGGGCTCCAGGGGGTCTCCCCCTTACCTGGCTTCTGAAGCCAGCCTCGTCTGCCCTCTACTCAGAGCCTGCCCTCCGGACCCCCTGCCCCGGGAAGGCCCACGCTCAACCCACGCCCAGATCTTAGAGCGAGGAGGCAGGGGGTGGGGGCACTCTGATTCCGGGGGTCCATGGAGAGAGACGAGGCCAGGGTAGGACTCCCCTGGCTTCTGGGGTTTCATGCTCCCCACGAAGCCTGAAGAAGACATGGGAACAGGGGGAGAAGCCTGCCCAAAACCCCCCATCCTGGGCACCCGAGGGCCCCTCTGCTCCTACCTGCTCCATATCCCTGCGGTGTTGCTGGGCCTGTGGGGAGAGGAAGGGTGAGCTGGGCGGATTTGGGGTCTGGCTGAGGCGGAAGCCAAGCCAGAAGGCTGGAATCCTGGGGTTTCCTCCCAGCACCCCTCAATCATTCCCCAGCCCTCATGAGGCCTGGAAAGGAGGCGGGAAAGGACATAGGCATGTGGAAGCCTCCAGACTCCACCACTCTCACCTGGCTGAGCTCCCAGTCCGTTTCCATTCCCAAATCCTGGGGGGACAGATGGAGGTGAAGGTGAGGGGGGGAAGGGGCCGCAAACTCCAGGTAGGGGACAGAGACACAGGTGGGGCTGAGGCTCACCTGGCTTCTGAGTTTGCACACCCCCTCCAAAGCCTGGAGAAAAATGGGGAGCAGGTGACAGACCACCCCAGAGCTCCAGCACCCCGACACTGGCTTCTCCCAACCCTCTGGTACCTGCTCCGTAGCCATTCTGAGCCAGGGGGCCTGTGGGGGAGGGAGGGGTGAGAAAGGAGTTTGGGGCCCTGGCTAAGATGGGGGGCAAGTGTCAGTCGCTCAGTTGTGTTGAACTCTTTAGACCCTGTGGACTTGTAACCCACCAGGCTCCTCTGTCCATGGGGTTGTCCAGGCGAGAGACCTGGAGTGGGTTGCCGTTTCCTTCTCCAGGGGATCTTCCCAACCCAGGGATTGAACACAGGTCTCATGCATTGCGGAGGCGGATTCTTTATCATCTGAGCCACCAGGCAAGTCCCAGTGGCCCCCTCCAGAGCCCAGGCAAAACCAGGGTCCCAGAGGCTCTCCCCAAGCCCCTCTCAATCCCTCATCAATCCTGCCCCTCAAAGGCCTGGGGGCGGGGGGATGGAAGAGGAGGCCCAGATGCGGACCCCCCATCCCACCCCAGCTGGGCAGGTCCTCGTCCTGGTGTCCAGCCTCCCTGTGGAGCCTGAAAGCCATCCTGCCTGCCTGGGGTCCCCCCTGGTGTCACCCCCACCCCCACCAACCAGGCAGGAAGGGGGCCCTTGACATCCCTTCATCAACCACATACTCTGCTCTCAGCATGGGCTCTTGTCACCATGGCCCGTGGCCACTTCCAGAGCCTGTTCCCTCTCTGGTCCTCTCTCTGGGATGCCCTAGCTAAAGATTTCTCAGTGGGGCACGGTCTGCCTCTGGCCCCTCCTCCCAAGAATGTGCCCCCCCACCACCTGGCTGCTGAATGAGTATTTGCTGTGGGACCCCAGATGGGACAGCGGGTCTCACCTGGCTTCTGAGGTTTCAGCCCTCCTGCTCCAAGGCCTGGGGACAAGGAGAATGTCCAGTGAGTCCACCCGGATCCCGTCTTCCCTCAGAGCCAGGGGCAGCCCCCTCCCCTTCATCCACCACCCCCTGGGTGAGCCCTCAGGCCCTAGAGCTCCGGGCCTCACCCGGCTGGGCTCCGTTCCCAGTCCTGAATCCTGGGGAGACAGCGAGAGGCCTGAGACTGAAGCAGGGCTTGAAAGGAGCACAGACACAGAGAGGACGGACAGACAGACCGACCGAGAGCCCGACAGGGCAGAGCGGGACTCACCTGGCTTCTGGGGTTTCCCGACCCCTCCAAAGCCTGAGGAGAGACCGGCAGGTCAAGGACCCTGGAGTGCCCCCTCCGGGCCTCCCCCCTCAACTTCCCCTGGTCCCCTCCCTACCTGGTCCAAAGCCATTTGGAGCTGCGAGACCTGGGTGGGCGGGGGGACATAGGAAATCCAGACAATGCTGACGTGGGGGTGAGCCCCAGCCTGGACCCCTGCCCTCCCCCCAATTCTTCTATCCAGCCTGGGTAGGTTCACAAGAGGGGTGGGGAGGTCCCCGTGGGGACCTGTGCCAGGAAAAGGGCTGGGGAGACAGCGGCAGCTGAGACAGGAACCGCAGATCCTCCAGCCTTCCTCCTCCTTCTGGCCCCGAAGACTCCTGGGGTCTTATCCACACTGATCCCACTCTGACTGCTGCACACCCCAACCCCCCTGCAATGCCAGCAGCCTCCTCCCTAAGTTCTCCTACTCCAGGTAGACCAGCTCTTTCACTCCCAGCGTAAAACCACAAAGGTGAATCCCACAGCTAGGTTCAGGTCCCCGCTGGCCTCCAGCCCTGGGCTCTGCCCTCCGGCTTTCCGCCCTTGGTGGGTTCTCCCCCAAGTCCTGACCTCAGTCCGCACGGGCACCCAGGGGTCCCAGCTTGGGCACTCGGCCCAGCGGGCCTGCAGCCCAAAGGCTGACCGGCGTGGGGTCTGCAGTGCGCAGTCAAGGCCGGGCTAAGACGGGCACTTGGGAAAGGTGGTGGAAGGAGTGAACCCCTAAGGGGCCCCTGTTAGGAGTCCAGAGTAGGACACGGCAGTGACCCCTCCCTCCTCCAGCAGCCTGGGCCCTAGCCTCCCTCCCTGGCTGGGCCCCCAGGCCGTTCCAGTACCCTCTGTGAGCCATGGATGGGGCACTAGGGAGGACTTGGGGTGGGGACAAGGGCAGGGAGGGGCAGGGGCGAGTGTCTGTCTCACCTGGTTTCTGAGGTGTCACGCCCCCTCCCAAGCCTCGTGTATGTGGGCCCCTCCCAGCCCCTACTCTCCCATAAACCAGTTTTCTGCCCTCCTCAGCCCCTGCCCCGCTCCTCCCCAGCACCCCAGTTTGGCCCAGCGCCCTCACCTGGCTGGGCTCCAGCTGCGGGGAAGGCCCCAGCTCCCAGCCCATTCCCAGCGCTGAGTCCTGGGGAGACAGAGAAGGAGGGAGTAAGGGGGGAGGATCAACGAGGGGAGAGGGCAGGGAGCTAGGGACAGGGTGGGGCTCACCTGGCTTCTGAGGTTTCACGCCCCCTCCAATTCCTGAGAAAGAGACCCAGACGTGGTGAAGCTCTGGTGAACCCTAAGCCCAAACCCGCTTGCCAGCTCCCCCCCATCATCCCCAACCCTGTCCCTGAGCCGTGGGGCCTGTGGGGAGAGGGAGGTGGGGTCTGGGCTGCCGGGGGTGGGCTCACACCTCCGGGGGTGTCCTCACCCGATGAGCGGGGCACCGCCCCCACAGTTCTCAGAGAGTTATGCCCAGAGAGGGGCCGGGGAGCCTGGACCCTCCCCAGGACCCCAGCCCCAGCCAGAGGAGTGGCAGCAGCGGCTGGATGAAGGGAGCGCAGGCCTCTCCCTGACCTCACCCCAGCCCCGGGGACAGACAGACAGGCCGACGCTGACCCAGCCAGCCCCTCCCCTAAGAGCGGGGCCGAGTCCCTGGGCACCCCCTTGCCTGCCCCTCCCTGCAGCCCTGCCCCCCAACGCTCACCTGCTCCCGGAAAAGCCCCAGCGCCGATACCATTTCGAGCCCCGAATCCTGCGGACAGGAGGTGAGGCCATTAGTCACGGCTGGGCAGGTCGGGGCGCACAGACGGGCCGGGATCCGAAGGGGGAGCGCCGGGACGGGGGCGGGGCTCACCGGGCCGCGGAGGCTCCACGCCCCGCACCCCCAGGCTGCGTCTCCGGCCCCCTGCACTACACCACTCTCTCCCCGACGGGTTCCTCGATTCCAGCTCTGCGCGGTCCCTCCGCTATCCCTGGACCCCAGCGTGGTGCCCCAGGCGCCCTTACCTGGCTGGGCTCCCAGCCCCGGGAAGGCACCAGCTCCCAGCGCGTTTCCGTACCCTGGAGACAGAGAGGAAGGGTGGAGGGGGCAGGGGCCGGGGCCAGGGTGGGAAGACGGGGAGGCGATCTGAGGGCCATCACACGGTCAGGGAGCAGGGCTCACCTGGCTGCTGGAGTTTCGCGCCCCCTCCAAAGCCTGGGGAGCGAGGCAGTGGTTGAGGGGACCCAGGGACCCAGCCTCTTCCTGGGACTCCATGAAAGAGAGGTAAGGGGGGGCATTTGGGGTCTCAGCTGAAGGGGGAGCGATTCTGTGTTCTCTGTTCCCCAAACTAGACCACAGGATCCTTTACGGACCTTGCCTCTGCCTCCAGTGAGTCACCAGCTCTGCCCTGGGGGACCCGGGGAGAAGCCCCTCCAGAGGGTGAACTGATGCACCCTTCACACCCCTCTCTGCTACCCACACCCGTCCTTCCCCCACCTCACCTGGCTGGGCAGCAGCACCCGGGAGGGTCCCGACTCCCAGCCCGTTCCCGTTCCTAAACCCTGGAGAGACACCTGGGGAGACAGGGCAGGCGGGGTCAGGGAGAGTGAGGGAAAGGGGCACAGAGCCGGGAAGGACAGGTAGGGTGAGGCTCACCCAGCTTCTGGGGCTTCACGCCCCCTCCAACGCCTGAGAAGGAGACAGGGGTCAAGGGACGGTCTCGGGACACCCCATGTCCGGGCTGCCCCAAGAATCCTGGCCCCACCTCTACCTGCTCCGTAGCCATTCTGAGCTGGAGGGCCTGTGGGGAGAGTAAACCATGAACTGGGTAGATTTAGGGAGAGGAAGCCACGAACCAGGTAGGTTTAGGGTGGGGGGGTGCAGCACCTTGGACCCCACCAGAAATAGCAAGCCTGACAGACAGCTTCCTATCTGGCCCCCACCCTCAGAATCATCCATCCTGCCCTCCCTTCTGAGGCCTGGGAGCCCAGTCCTCCTCCCCGCCCTCCACTCACCTGGCTGGGCTCCCAGCCCCCGCCCATTCCCGAACCCTGGGGGAAGAGAGTGAGGTGAGGGGTGTGAGAGAAAGATGGGGAGACAGAGAGAGAGCTGGGGCCAGGCCGGGCCCACCCGGCTTCTGCGGTGTAACACCCGCTTGGAAGCCGAGGGGAGACTGGGTGAGAGACCCCGGATGCCCCCCACCCCTCAGCCATTCCGAGCCTGATGACTCAGCTCCAGTCGGCCCTTCCAAGGAAGGGGGAAGGCGTGAGGGTGTGGGTAGGGGGACTCCCGGGAGCCCAGACCCCTTCCTCCCTTCCTCTGCTCAGAGCTACCCCGGGGGGCCTCGCTCTGAGCCCAGGGTGCGTGCCCTGGAGCTGGCTTCTGCGGCAGCCAGGGAACAAGCAGGGAGAGGAAAGAGTTGTACCCCCAGGTGGGTACTGGGTGACATGACACCAGAATGGCCTTGGTGGATTCCTGATGGACTCCTGGGGGGGGCGGCAGGAGGTGGTGAGAAGGAGGAAAGGACAAGGAAGACACTGCAGGAAGGGGGGCAGGTGGGTTTCTGGGGGGGGCAGCAGCACGGGGGTCCCTGAGTGTTTCTGAGATGGCTGCCTCCCCCAGACCCAAATCCCGTTTCCCATGCCTCACCTGCTCCTAGACCACTGGGGGGGCCATAGCCTATGGGGGAAACGGGAAGGTGAGCGGGGGTGGGGCAGGAGGGGCCAGGAGCTAGGGTGCCCATTGCGAGGACACAGAGGGACCCCCCCCCCGCGCTCCCCTCCACCAGCTGTACCTGATCGATAGCCATTGGAGCCTCCTAAGCCTGTGGGGTCGGGAAGAGGGGGGACTTAGGGGGCAGCAAGGAGCTGAGTCTGCATGCTCCCTGCAAAGCGAGAGGGTGCGGCCCCCCCCACCCCCGGGCCTCAGGCTCCCCGGGGATCACCGCAGCGTGAGCAGACTGGCGGCAGGGGGAGCGGAAGGGTCCCTGGCGAGGAGGGAGGGGTCTGGGCCAGCCGCCTGGGGGCGGATCCCCAGGCAAGGTCCTTTCCCTTTCCTGTTGCAACCTGCCCCCCTCCCCCCGCCTCCCCCACCAGGCCCTTCCTCCTCTGGCTTCTTTTCCTCACACCGAGTTAAGGTTCTGCCCCCTCTCAATCCCCCTCCAAGGGTGCGGGGTGTCTGTGTTCCTCATACTTGAGCTGACATGAACAAGGCCACACGCCTCGTGTTCTCCGGGGCCCCCAGATCTGGATCCCAGAGAGCCTCCAGACCCCTGCCAGGGAAAGACCAGACCCTCTTCCTTGAGCCCAGCGTCTGGAGGGTCCACTTACCTTTCCCCAGGCCCGGAGACAATGGAGGGAGCCCTAGGGGAGCAAGCCGGGTGCTAACTCAGGGCAGGGACCCCGGGGACAGAGAAGGGGCAGGTCCCAGGCATCTGTCCCCCAGCCTCCCCAAACCCTGCCCCGGCCCAGACTCCACAGGCCCTCCCCTCCCTCTCTGGGGCCCAGTGCTCCCCCGACACCCCCAGACCGGCCGGCAGCCCCACCGCTGGTGCTCACCGCCTTGCAGGCTTTCAGAGGTCAGGCCGAGCAGGAGAAGGGCTATGGGGAAGGCCCAAGCACTCATGATGCCGGCAGAGTGGGAGGGCACACCCTGTGGGCCTTTAAACACCCCTGCTGGGTGGGGGCCAGGGTCTCCGCTGGGCTGGCAGACCCCAGGGGGCCAGCCCCTACCTCCTGCTGCTGCAGGAGATCAGCCCCAGCCTCCTCCCTGCCCCACTCCTCATCCATCACGGGTGCTGACAGCTGGGACAGGCTCCCACCTAGCCCCCCGAGGCTCCTCCACCCCTGTCAGGGGCTGGGGCCCTGGCGTCAGGCCTGGAGGCTCAGCTGCTCCCCCGCCAGTTGGCGAGGGGCAGGTGGGCACCCCAGGCCCAGCCCAGACACAGCTGGGGGTGAGAGGGGAGCCAAGCCCAGAAACGTGGGTGTGGCTGGCAGGGGACCCTCTGAATGAGTTAGTGTGTTACAGGGGCAAGTGGCCCAGGAACAGGGTAGCACATCAGGATGTCGTCACTATTGCACAAGCGGACGTGTGCGTGATGAGTCCACTCCTTCTAATCCTGGAGGCGGCAGCGACCACACCAGGAGACGCCGGCCCTCTGCCCCCAGCTGAGCCCAGGTTGGCACGTGTGGGCCTGAGCCTCCCTTCCACGAGGGACGGGGACACACAGGGATGGCTGACGCACCCTCAGCCCAGTTTATGCTGTTTCTCAAAGGCTCAGCGGGGGCCCATCCGCTGTACGAGGCTCCACCCGCCGCCCCCCCCACCCTTCAGCTTCATCTCCCTCTCCTGCTCTGCTCCATCAGCACTGACTCTAACTTTAGGGACAGAATGGGGGCCGGGAGGGGAGCTGCTTAAGCTGCAGTGGGGGGCAGAGGTGCAAGCAGGTTGTCTGGCGGTGGATGAGCCTAGAGCTGGGGCCCAGGGAGGGGGCTTGGTGGAGAGCTGAGTCCTGGAGGCCAGGATTGGCAGGCCTAAGACATGCCAGGCATGGGGGGTTTAGACTCCACCCCCTCCTCCTCCTGTGGGCCCCCACTGGGCTGGAGGGGGACAGCAGGGACTCAGGGTCCCTGGACCTTAGTCCTGAAGCCTCCACTCTCTGTCTGCTAGCCTGCCCCCTGCCCAGCCAGCCACCCCTGTCATCTCGAGCTGAGGAGTCCAGAGTCCAGCCAGCTACACTAGGCAGCCTGGGAGGGTGAGGCGTGGAGCGGGGCTACAGTGAGGAGTGGGCAATGGTGGGGGGGCTTCTCCCAGGTCCTCCTCACTGGTGGTGCTCCCAGCACAGCCCCCTCTGCCTCCCCCACACACCCTGTACCCTTGCTGCTCACTCTGCCCACACACGAGGGCCGGCACCCCTGGGGGCACGCGCACATGAGTGCACACGTGATGTGACCATGCCCGTGACACCCACCCCCCTCCCCCCGCAGACCCCCCTGTGAACACGATCTCCTCAGCCAGATTCCCCGGTCCAGCACCCCACAGGCCCACCTCCTGCCCCGCCGGGGGGCAGGTGTCTGTGACCTGGAGTCCTGGAGGCTGGGAGGGCTCAGGGTTGGCCCCTGGCCCCAACCAATCCCGAGAGCCCAGGGCAGCTGTGGCAGTTTACTCTCCTGCCAGGCCACCTGCTCGGCCCATGGCAGCAGGCACCGGCTCCCTGGCCTGCTCATGGAGGGTGGCTAAGTGGCCTGTGATCAGCAGCCTGGGTGCTGGGTTCAGATTCAGACCAGGTTCACATACCAGCTCCTTCTGGCTGGGGAGCTTGAGCAGAAAGCCCACTTCCCTGCGTCTGTTCACTCTCCTCTAAAACGAGGGAGCTACTTCTTACCCCATTTTACAGATGGGGAAACAGAGGCAGAGAGGAGAAGGGACTGGGCCCAGATCATACAGTCAAGCTTGGGGGCTGGGGTTTGAAGGCAGGCAGCCCACAGGCCTCCACCCTGGGCAGCAGACCCACACACGCCTGGGCAGCAGACCCTCTTACCCCAGTCGTCACATTGCTGTCTGCCCACCTCATGCCAGTCTGGGCTCGAGGCCTCTGCCTCAGACCCGGGAGAGCTGAGGGCCCCCTGCACAGATCCAGACAAGGCCCACCCTACTGGGCGCCGGGGAAGCTTGGCCCAGGAGGAGGCGGGCAGGGAGACCAGGAGGGGCCCTGTGGGAGGTACGGGCCAGGTGCCCGCTTGGCCACTGCCAGAGGGAAAGCCAGGGCCCGCCACCACTGCCAGGCTGCCTGGGTGCTGGCGTGTGCCTGCAGAAAATGCCAAACAGTCTGGGGCCTGGGGCCAACCGACTCTGCTCGGGACCGTGGCCTGGCCCAGCTGGGAACCCTGGCCCTGGCAATGCCACTACCACCCCTGCCCCCAGCACAGCTGGGCCAGACCCCAGAGCTCAGCCCCACCCTGGCAGGGCAGCCTGAGAGCACGGGAACCACTCAGGGGTCACGAGAGCCCCTGGCAGAGCCAGGGTCTGGGCTCCCCTTTGCTCCCAGAAGTGGGGGACACACACAGCCCAGCTTCTGAATAGAGGAGCAGCTTTGAGGGGGCAGAGCTGGGAGCCCAGAGCAGGGTGACAGCTGGGGTGTGGGAAGTGTGTCGCTTAAAATGGCACAGCCTGGGTCGAGGCTCCCACCAGCCGCTCGAAGCAGCACCGCCTGCCTGCTGGGAATCTGGGGGAGGCCAGTTGAAGGAGAGGCCAGGAGCCTGCGGGTCAGACATCTGAACATGCAGCTGTGCTAAAAGCCCCTCAGGTCACCCGGTGGCAGCTCTTTAGCCCAGATCCCTGCCTCTGCCGCCTCTGGGACTTCTCTGTCAGCCCCAGACACTTGCACTGTGCAAAGCTGACTTCTATTAAACCCCTCCTCACACCTGTCGGATTATTAAAAAAAACAAAAAAAAAATCTTATGCCAGGGATAAGATTCTTATTCCCTGGCGGTCCAGTGGTTAAGTTCTTTCATTGCTTTGGGACTGGGTTTGATCCCTGGTCAGGAAACCAAGATCCCACAAGCCGGGCAGCATGGCTGTCCAAAAGACAAACAAGTAAACAAACAAAGCTATAGGCCAGGGTGAAGTATAGCGTATATACAGAAGTGTGCACGAGACAGAAATGAACAATATGACACGAACCTACAAAGTACCTACGCGGCTGGCACAGAGGTCAAGCTGAGGTCAAGAAACAGAACACAGCAGACTCCCCGGGAGTGCTCATCACAGTCTCCTCTTGCTGTTAGGGTAGCCATGTTTGCACCTGTGGTCGTCTTTTCCTTGCCTTTCTAAAGCCACGTTAATCCAATTTTGTGGCCCCTTCCTGGGTGAGTGGTGAATGGGGCTTCTGGGAATCTTAGTGGGTCCGAGGTGCTGTTTCCGAGACAGGTCACAAGGGGGCGCATGGTTCAAGACGGCTCTTGCCTGGACTTGCAGGGACCCACGCCTGGGCGGGGCTTGGGGGGCTTCCTCCCGGACAGAGCCCCGGCTAAGGGCTTTGGTTTCAAACCTTGAGACCCCCAGGTGGGAGGAGAGATCCTGGGTCCGGCTCTTCTCCTGGGTCCTCCTTTTGAGCCAGGCAGCTGCTTTGAAAACTACAAAATACTGGGGTGGCGCTAGTGGTAAAGAACCCCCTGCCAACCCAGGAGACGTGGGTCAGGGAAGATCCCCTGGAGGAGGGCATGTCAGCCCACTCTAGTATTCTTGCCTGGAGAATCCAATGGACAGAGGAGCCTGGTGGGTTTCAGTCCATAGGATCACAGAGTTGGACACTACTAAAGTGACTTAGCACGCAGACACATGAGGGAGTGTTAACTGTTATTTAAGAGTGAGTAAGTTCCCACTGTGTGCTTGACTGTCCTTTTCTCACACGCATTTTCTCTTTTAGTGCTCATACACCCCACGGCTTCCCTGGTGGCTCAGAGGGTAAAGCATCTGCCTGCAATGCAGGAGACCTGGGTTCGATCCCTGGGTCAGGAAGATCCCCTGGAGAAGGAAATGGCAACCCACTCCAGTACTCTTGCCTGGAAAATCCCATGGACAGAGAAGCCTGGTAGACTACAATCCATGGGATCGCAAAGAGTTGGACATGACTGAGCAACTTCACTTTCACACCCCATGGAAGTAGGAACTATGATTATTTTCCCCTAAAATGGGGAAATATGAAAATGTGGAAACAGACCCAGAGACATGAAGCAACTTACCCACAATTGCACAGCCTCTGTGGGGGGCAGAGCCCTAAATTCCCTGACTCCATGGCCTGTGCTATCTGTACTTAACTTTATATTCTAGCCCTTCCACACTTCCACAGAAAGCACATTTTGAACTTAAAAAAGATATTTTTAAGTCATTGTGAACTAGACTTTTCAGAAGGAGGAAAAGGAACCGAGTCCAGGACTCCCAGAGGTGGGGCTGGCAGAGGGGATGACAGCTGGAGAGGGAGGGGCCTGCCAGCTCCCTGGGTCTCCGGGGGACACACCTGGGCTCTTGAGCAGGGATTCAGCCTGAGGGACAAGGGCTGTGACTGCCAGATATGCTAATGCAAAGGAAGGGCACAGGGAGGGGAGCTGCAGCTGGCTGAGGCTCTGGGTCTTGGGCCCAACCCAGGATGCCAGGCCTCCAGTCCCAGTCTATGGCTTGGAGAGTGTTCCCTGAACGGGGGCACACCACAGCAATCGGGCAGCCCTGCAGTCCATGACCTTTCAGAGACATGGGGACTTGATCCACAAATGAACTAAATAAGGTGGGAAATGAAATCTGACTGAAGGAGGAAACAAAACAGGCTCTGTCTTGAAAGCAGGACTCCATCTTGGGCCGGACTGTGGACTTTGAGCTATATGCCCAGTATCTATGGAAATGACATACCAACTAGAAAACCAGGCCCCCAGAAGGAAGAGACCCAGGGCTCTCCATCGCCTAAAAGAATACCCTAATTATCTGTGTAACTGAATAGAATCATACATTCTATTATGCTTATTGGGGTATGACCACAGGCCTATTGATAATTGTCCACTGTTAACTACCTAGGCTTAAGGCATATGATCACGGGTTAACTTTGATTGTATCTTTCTTTTTCCTTTGTTCAGACTAGATTCAAGGAACCTTATACACTTAGGGTATATAAGGTTTTCACAAAAACTGGTTGAGGTCCTTGGCTAAGAGGAGACTCTGCCTTGGGCCCCCCAGTGTAATAAATTGCACTCCACTATCTGCATTGTCCTTCTGAGTAAGTTTGTTTCCGGGAATGCGTGGCTACAACATTTGGTGCCTTGGCCGGGAAACTCCTCACTTTGAGGAGATAAGTCCCATTTGGGACTACTCCGAGGCCTTGCGGCTTGAATTTTCTAGAGGGAAAGGTGCCTTGTCCTTCAGGAAGGATTCTGCTTCTCAACACCCGGACCTTTCATGTTAGCAGGTAGTGGACGGCAGCAGGGGAACTGAGCGCTCAGGTGAGGAGGAACCCACCCGGAAGGTGGAAGAGGGGGCCTGATCACCCCCCTGGGAGGGACTGGAAGGGGTACGGACCCACAGAAGCCTGGAATATGCAGGTGGCAGCGATTGCTTGGTACACAGGTCAACGAGCATGTTAGGGCTTAGGAAGGAAATTTGTGAAGGTTATTCAGAGGTGTGTCCACACTGTCTTGGGGAAAATTATTACCAAGCAATCACCAGGGGATTTTTAGGAGAAGAAACTTGATCCTCGTGTGCTTGTATTCTAGCCTCCCCTAGGAGGTATCCCGTCTGCTGTGAAATTCTTGACCCCCTCAAAATTGTCAGGCTACAAGGAGGGGGATACATAAGTGAGTATGAATTGGCTTTTCTGGAGTGGGATATTTAACCCATCTGTGTTTTCATCCACACCTGATCAAGCCCACCAAGGCAGAACAGACTTTAAGGGAGAAACAGTCTTGGACCACGTGGTGTTCTGGTTCGGCCGTGCTGACTAGCAGGTGAAGACATGATGATCCCCCTTCTCCCTCTGGGATCTGGCAGGATTTGGACAAGGATGACCTGCCCTTCCCCCATACTGGATGATGATGTGCCCACCGCCAGGACCCAAGGCCACCGTAATGCCCGATCCAGGGCCAGGTGAAGTTCCTGCAGCAGCCACTGCTCCTCCACCAGCTCTCCCGGAGGTCATAGAGCCGCCACCTCGGCAGGCTCCGATGCCGGTGGCAGAAGCCTCTGGCCAACACTTCCAGGATCCGCCTCCAGCTGAACTTCCCAAGCTATACCCGTCTCTCCCGGTGAGTACTGACAGGAAGGGAAAAGGAGACACCAGAATCAAACAGAGGCTGTGCTCCACTAAGGAGCCAGAGGAAAGGGCCCCACTACAAATGCCCCTCAGAGAGTTACAGCAGCCTCCAGTTCAGGGGACAGATGGCCACTACCATCAGCCCCCCGTAGCCTATTATTACAAGATTAGGCCAATGGAGACTATTTTTCGAACCCACTGCCCTACATGGGATGACATAATCCAACTTCTAGTCTCTCTCTTCATCACTGAGGACAGACACAGGATCCTAACTGAGGCCAGAAAATGGTTAAAAGCAGTGGCACCTGAGGGTATTGCAGACCTGCAGCGGTGGGCAGAACTAGCCACCCCGATGAGAGGCCCAATTGAGACTGTAACACAGAGGAAGGGAGGGGCCACCTGGAGAGATATTGGGCGGCTATTTTACAAGGCCTCAGGGCGGGACCCCAAAACCTATGAGTATGGCAAAACCCTCTGAAGTGATTCAAAGAGGGAAAGAATCACACTCTGAGTTCTACGAAAGACTGTGCGAAGCCAGTATACTTTATACGCCAATAGATCCAGGGGCTGCTGGGTCTCAGATGGTGATAAATGCAGCCTTTGTGTCTCAAGCCTACCCCAAAAATGTCAGTCACCAAGTGACTCATGAATTTTTATACATCCCTGAATGACCAGTACCTTGTTGGGAAGAGACTTGCTGTCTAAATTGGGGGCACAAGTGACTTTCCCCCCACGAAAGACCCACTCTTCGAGTGGGCTCAACCACCTATTTACTCTTCCTCTCGGTAACCCCTCAAGATGAATGGAGGTTGCATGATCTCCCGGAAGGGAAACCGGACAGGCTAAACAGTGGAGAGAGAGAATTCAACATATTTCCTGAGGTCTGGGCAGAAGACAACCACCACAACGAGCCCCCCACCCGCTACGCCCCGTCAGGCTTGCAAAAACAAGTCCTGGTGGTAATAGAACTCAAATCCGGTACAATTACGTCAGCACCTGCCTTGGGCCTGCCAGACCTTGCTAAGCCGTTTACTCTTTCAGTTCAGTTCAGTTCAGTCGCTCAGTCGTGTCCGACTCTGTGACCCCATAAATCGCAGCACGCCAGGCCTCCCTGTCCATCACCAACTCCCGGAGTTCACTCAGACTCATGTCCATCGAGTCAGTGATGCCATCCAGCCATCTCATCCTCTGTCGTCCCCTTCTCCTCCTGCCTGCAATCCCTCCCAGCATCAGTCTTTTCCAATCAGTCAACTCTTCGCATGAGGTGGCCAAAGTACTGGAGTTTCAGCTTTAGCATCATTCCTTCCAAAGAAATCCCAGGGCTGATCTCCTTTAGGATGGACTGGTTGGATCTCCTTGCGGTCCAAGGGACTCTCAAGAGTCTTCTCCAACACCACAGTTCAAAAGCATCAATTCTTCGGCACTCAGCCTTCTTCACAGTCCAACTCTCACATCCATACATGACCACTGGAGAAACCATAGCCTTGACTAGATGGACCTTTGTTGGCAAAGTAATGTCTCTGCTTTTGAATATGCTATCTAGGTTGGTCATAACTTTCTTTCCAAGGAGTAAGCGTCTTTTAATTTCATGGCTGCAGTCAGCTTCTGCAGTGATTTTGGAGCCCAGAAAAATAAAGTCTGACACTATTTCCACTGTTTCCCCATCTATTTCCCATGAAGTGATGGGACCGGATGCCATGATCTTTGTTTTCTGAATGTTGAGCTTTAAGCCAACTTTTTCACTCTCCTCTTTCACTTTCATCAAGAGGCTTTTGAGTTCCTCTTCACTTTCTGCCATAAGGGTGGTGTCATCTGTATATCTGAAGTTATTGATATTTCTCCCGGCAATCTTGATTCCAGCTTGTGCTTCTTCCAGTCCAGCGTTTCTCATGATGTACTCTGCGTATAAGTTAAATAAGCAGGGTGACAATATACAGCCTTGACATACTCCTTTTCCTATTTGGAACCAGTCTGTTGTTCTATGTCCAGTTCTGTTGCTTCCTGACCTGCATACAGGTTTCTCAAGAGGCAGGTCAGGTGGTCTGGTATTCCCATCTCTTGAAGAATTTTCCACAGTTCATTGTGATCCACACAGTCAAAGGCTTTGGCATAGTCAATAAAGCAGAAATAGATGTTTTTCTGGAACTCTCTTGCTTTTTCCGTGTTTCAGCAGATGTTGGCAATTTGATCTCTGGTTCCTCTGCCTTTTCTAAAACCAGCTTGAACATCAGGAAGTTCATGGTTCACGTATTGCTGAAGCCTGGCTTGGAGAATTTTGAGCATTACTTTACTAGCGTGTGAGATGAGTGACTGAATAGGACAAGGTGGCTATGGGAGTGTTGTCCCAGACTATGGGGGCGTGGGACAGGCCTGTGGCTTATGTCCTGTTGCCACTGAGTGGCCGGGATGCTTACGGGCAGTTGCTGTGGTTGCCTTATTGGTCCGGGAGGCAACCAAGCTGACTTTGAGCCAAGATTTGATCGTAAAAGTCCCGCATGAGGTCAACAGTCTCCTGCAAGAGGACCCTCATAAACGGTTGTTGACACCCCGGATTACTCATACCCAGGACTGTTATGTAAGAACCCCCATGTTACTATTGAGCCTCGTCGGGCCCTGAATCTGGCCACTCTCCTTCCTCTGGGAGAAAGTGGGTCTCACATGATTGCAAAGGAATCCTGGAAGAAGTTTATGCCAGCAGACCTGACTTGAGAGACCAGTCAATCCTGGACCCAGATTGGGTCCTGTACACCAACGGCACCAGCCTGTTGAAACAAGAACAATGACTGTCGGCATATGCAGTAGACATGGAAGAAACCATGTTGAGGCTAGCTCTCTGCCATCACACTGGTCTGCTCAACGGGTCAAACTGTATGCTCTAGTCCGGGCCTTCCTGCTGTCAAAAGGTAAGAAGACAAACATTTACACAGGCTCCAGGTATGCTTTTGCTACTTTACATGTACATGGGGTTTTATATAAAGAGAAAGGGGTCTTTTGACAGCCAACAGAAAGGACGTTAAAAATAAAGAAGAAATTCTGACCCTATTGGATGCTGTCTGGGAACCAGAAAGCGTTGCAGTCATACACTGCCAAGGACATCAAAAAGAGGATACCCCCCAGGCTCAGGGAAACGGACTGGCAGATAAGACTGCTAAACAAGCAGCCGAGGGCTTGGGGGTGACAAGTGAAGCCCCTATTAAAGCTCTCATAGTGGCGGAGATGCCTGAGCTAACGCTGGAATACACTGAAGCCTAAAACCAACTTGCCAAAGCGGAAGGGGGCCATCAAGACTGAAAAAGAGATGGTGGGATTTGCCAAGTGGCAAATTATTGGTACCAGAGGAGTTGGCACCCACTCTGTTAAGTCAAACACATCAAGCATCCCACCTAGGCCATGATAAACTGGAAGAGCTAATTAAAAAATATTTCTTGGTTCCCCACCTCTATTCCCTATGCAGGACAGAATCTCTGGACTGCACTGCTTGCTCACAGGTTAATGCTGCCTCTCAGCACAGACAAAAACCTCCAGGGGTTCAGCTGAAAGGCACGCTGCCCTTTGAACACCCTTGGAAGTGGACTTCACTGAAATGAAACCTCACCGACACTACCGTTATCCGCTGGTATGTACCTGCTGGTACGTTCTTGGAATGGGTAGAAACTTTTCCTACCGGGACAGAAAGAGCATCAGAAGTAGCCCGGTGCCTGCTTAGGAAAATAGTTCCCAGATTTGGATTTCCTTCCAGCATTGGACCAGACTGATTTAGTACAACAAGAAAACAAAACTTTAAACATCAAATGGAAACTGCACAGTGCATATAGGCCCCAGAGTTCTGGGATGGTGGAACGAACCAGCCGGACACTTAAAGAGACACTTTCCAAGTGCATCAGAGAGACTGACTGCTCCTGGGTGGACTTGCTCCCGATGGCTCTGATCAAACTCAGGATGATCCCACAGTCCCAAGGCTATTCTCTACACGATGTGTATGGGAGGCCCCTCCCATAATAAAACAGGTGTCAACAAATTTGCCTCAGGTAAGGGTGGGGATAGGATTTCACAGCAGATGGAACTGGATAAGGTAATAAATCAAGTAACTAAGTTTGTACAAGAAAGGGTGCTGTTCCCCTTTGGGGAACAGATTTATGAGTTTATGCTTGGTGACCAAGTATGGGTCAAAGATTGGAAACATGATTCACTAGCCCCTCAGTGGAAGGGCCCTTATGCTGTTATTCTAACTACCTCTACTGCAGTTAAAGTTACAGGTATTGCCCCTTGGATCTATCATATGAGGGTGAAAAGAGTATACCACGCAGACCCAGAAAACACTGAGTGGACTGCGCAGAGGGACCCCACTGACCCTTGAGAGACCAAGATCATCCTTAAGAAAAAAAAGAAGATCCCGGACGAGCCCTTTAAGGATGAAGCCGCATAATCAACTCCTGCTGCTCGCTCTCATCAACATGCACATTCCTATGTGGACTTCCACAATACCTCCAACTGTTCGGTATGTGGGGCTATGCCTCTGTCTATGATGGATGGACTTCCTTGGTGGGTGTCACCGCTCCGCCAAGGAGATTTTAAACCACTCTGCTCTTTTCTGGGACAACAAAAAGAGACTTTCCTTTCTCTTGTCAATCATAATCTATCCCTGCTCTCTAGGTATAAGCCAGATCTACAGTCAATAGACTCCGGTCATGGGGTTACATATTATGTAAACACCCGTTTCATAAAAGTAACAGAAGCGGTAATTCAAATTAGAATGGCTTTGGACATGCTCACAGCTGCTCAAGGAGGGACCTGTGCTATAATTAAGGTTGTGTATACATTCCTGATTTATCTGGCAATGTATCAACTGCTTTAGATGAAAAAACAAAAAAAGAAACCCAGGTAAAAGCAATGTCAAATGAAAACATTCCTTTCTGGAGTTCGGTACTATTTTGGGTGAAGGGTGATTGGTGGAAAACTATATTTACCATTGTTATAGTTGCCTTGATAGTTCTGCTTTGTGGACCCTGCATTTCACAATGTATTATGAACTTTGTAACCCAAAGGTTGGTGTTGTTCTCCCACATTGGCGGTCAGAGAGCCAGGGTGCAATATAGCCTTATAAGTGATGCTGATACTAAGAGTTAAGAGCATCAAGAGGGGGGAATGAAGGAGGAAACAGAACAGGCTCTATCTTAAAAGCAGGACTCTATCTTGGGCCAGACAGTGGACTTTCAGCTATATGCCTAATATCTATGGAAATGACATACCAACTGGAAAACCAGGCCCCTGGAAGGAAGAGACCCAGGGCTCTCCATCGCCTAAAAGAATACCCTAATCCTAATTATCTGTGTAACCGAATAGAATCATACATTCTATTATGCTTATTGGGGTATGACCACAGGCCTATTGATAATTGTCCACTGTTAACTACCTAGGCTTAAGGCCTAGATAGTTAACACGGGTTAACTTTGATTGTATCTTTTTCCTTTGTTCAGACTAGTTTCAGGGAACCTTATACACTTAGGGTATATAAAGTGAAAGTGAAGTCGCTCAGTTGTGTCCAACTCTTCGTGATCCCATGGACTGTAGCCCACCAGACTTCTTCGTCCCTGGGATTTTCCAGGCAGGACTACTGGAGTGGGTTGCCATTTCCTTCTCCAGGGGATCTTCCCGACCCAGGGATCAAACCCAGGTCTGCCGCATTGCAGGCAGACGCTTTACCCTCTGAGCCATCAGAGAAGGTGTTCACAAAAACTGGTTGGGGTCCTTGGCTAAAAGGAGACTCTCCCTTGGGCCTGCCGGTGTAATAAACTGCACTGCACTATCTGCATTGTCCTTCTGAATGAGTTTCTTTCCCGGAATGCGTGGCTACAACATGACCAGATGGGGAGCCTTGTGGCCTGGAAGCCTGACTCCCTTGATCCTATTAAAAAGTCCCGTCAGGTGAAAGAAGAAGCAACTCCCAGTCACTAGTTAGGAATCAGCGTCTGCTCTGGAAGTCCCGCTGCTAAGAACTTTAAGGGGATCATCTTATTTGAACCCCCAGTTCCCTGAAGGAAGCGTCATCAGTTCCATTTTGACAGAAGGGACTTAAGTCCCAAGCTTGGAAAGACAGAGTGCCTTCCCAAGGTCATTAGGCCAAGAGGCTGAGAGAGGTTTAAGCTGCGCATAAGTCCCAAATCCAAAGACTGGGAAGGGCTGCCTCCGAAGTAGCTGAGACCTGGAGGAAGGGAGGCTTCTTGGAAGAGGCAGAATTTTCTGGTTCATTCTTGTTCAGCGGGTGGAGGGTGTGTGTGTGGCGGGTGGAGGAATGGGGGAATGGCAGCCCGATCGCCCCAGTGCGGTCGGTGCACGGCAGGTATGAGGAGGGTACAGTAAGCCCCAAGGCACTCGACCGCGACAAAACCCCGGAGGCAGCAGACTTCCTGTCCAGCCCCCAAGAGACCGCCTCTTGGGGCTACACCTCAGGGGCAAAAAACACAGTGACCGTTCCCTTTATAGATGCAAAAACTAAGCCAGCCCAGCGAGGGCCGTAGGTGCCGGCACGGAGGTCTGGAGGTCAGTTGGCGACCCGGGAGCCAGGCAGGAGGGACCCAACAGCTGCCTCAGACCCCGCGTGGCGCCTCAGCCTCCTAGCCGCACCGCGTAGCCACCCTCCTCCGCCCCGGCTAAGGAGACTTAGCGCCTGCGCAATAAGAGCGCTGGGCTGGCGGCACGGCGTCGACGACGCGCACGCAGGGACGTTGGGGCGGAGCCCCAGCAGGCTGGGCGCCTCTGATAGGCCGCATCGGGGAGGCGGTAGGGGTAAGAGGCGTTCCTGGGCGGGGCCTCGAGGCCGGTTTGGAATTTTTGGCGCGAGCTGGGTCCGCGCGCGTTCACGGGCCGTTCCCCCTCGAGAGTCCCCCCGCCCGGGTGTGGGGAGCGGTGGGCCGAAGACCGCGGCCCGCCTGACCGCCCCGAGGTCTCCCGCGCCTTCCGCTGACCCGGAATCTGGGACTTTGCTGAGCTGCGCCCCGCCCACCCGCCTCAGGTGAGCCCACACTCGGCCCTGAGGGTTCCCGGAAGGGACCGCCCTCTCCTCCCTTCTGCCGCCTCCCGAACAACTCTTAGTCCCCCTGACTGGCCTTCCTTGGATCTGCCTCACCCCCAACCCCTTCCCGCCTCCCTCCTCACCCCTCCGTCAGCCCAGCCCTCCCTGGGCCAGCCCAACCCCACTGCTCAGCCCTCCTTGGGCCCCCTCTGCGCGGCCGGCTCCGCCCACTTCCCCTCTAGAGGCTCCTGCCTCCTTCGCCGGGCCTCCCTATCCCCCTTGCTGGGAGCCCCTTACCCCGGCGACTGCTCCTCCTTTACTTGCCCTCCCCAAGAAAAGCTCCTCCCCCATGACAGCAGGTCTACTCCACTCTGTTCGCCAGGGTTTCCCCACGCCCACGGAGGTGAATCAGCTTCGGCCCTGCCCTGGAGGAACTCACAGTCTAGTGCGGTAGACGGTGGTCAGCAGATGGCATCCTACCCACTGAGAGGGTGAGGCCCCTGAAAGGTCATCCCGGCCTGGCCTCTGCTTCGGGCCGCCCTGGATTCACCGGGAGCCCCAACTTCTCCTACCTCCCCCACCCCCAAAGCTGTTTGGCCATGCTAGAACGTTTAAGTACTGTGGGATGGTGTGAGAATTGGTTTAAGGCCTGGAGGCCGTACTTTGAACGAGCACCCTACGGGGTCCTGACACCCTGGTCCCTCACTTTGAGAAACTCTGGGATAGGATTCCTGAGATGGATAGAGGCAGAGGGAGCGTCCCCACAGACTGCAGGGTGAGTTCTCCATGCAAGCCCTCGTGGGGTCCCTCCCCTCACCCCTCACTTACTCAGGCATTGGAGGACACCCTCAGATGACCGCTCCTTCCAGTTTCAGTTACTGACTCACCCCCCTGTGCTGAGTATGGACTCCTTTTGATACACTGTGGCTCCTCTCAAGATTAGACTCTTCTTTCCCCCCTCTTTTCTTTCAATTATAACATTATAGCCACACAATAGCCCTCTCTACTCCAACAGAAAAGTCATTTATACCCATGGGACCACTGTCTTTTGTGTATTCTTTCAATTACTACTCAGAGCATTATATAACAGATACTGAGGGATCTGTTTGCCAACATCCGCTGGATCATGAAAAAAGCAAGAGAGTTCCAGAAAAAAACATTTATTTCTGCTTTCTTGACTATGCCAAAGCCTTTGACTGTGTGGATCACAATAAACTGTGGAAAATTCTGAAAGAGATGGGAATACCAGACCACCTGACCTGCCTCTTGAGAAACCTGTATGCAGGTCAGGAAGCAACAGTTAGAACTGGACGTGGAACAACAGACTGGTTCCAAATAGGAAAAGGAGTACGTCAAGGCTGTATATTGTCACCCTGCTTATTTAACTTCTATGCAGAGTACATCATGAGAAACGCTGGGCTGGAAGAAGCACAAGCTGGAATCAAGATTGCCAGGAGAAATATCAATAACCTCAGATATGCAGATGACACCACCCTTATGGCAGAAAGTGAGGAGGAACTAAAAATAAAAAGCCTCTTGATGAAAGTGAAAGAGGAGAGTGAAAAAGTTGGCTTAAAGCTCAACATTCAGAAAACGAAGATCATGGCATCCGGTCCCATCACTTCATGGGAAATAGATGGGGAAACAGTGGCTGACTTTATTTTTTTGGGCTACAAAATCACTGCAGATGGTGACTGCAGCCATGAAATTAAAAGACGCTTACTCCTTGGAAGGAAAGTGATGACCAACCTAGATAGCATATTCAAAAGCAGAGACATTACTTTGCCAACAAAGGTCCGTTTAGTCAAGGCTATGGTTTTTCCTGTGGTCACGTATGGATGTGAGAGTTGGACTGTGAAGAAGGCTGAGCGCTGAAGAATTGATGCTTTTGAACTGTGGTGTTGGAGAAGACTCTTGAGAGTCCCTTGGACTGCAAGGAGATCCAACCAGTCCATTCTGAAGGAGATCAGCCCTGGGATTTCTTTGGAAGGAATGATGCTAAAGCTGAAACTCCAGTACTTTGGCCACCTCATGCAAAGAGTTGACTCATTGGAAAAGACTCTGATGCTGGGAGGGATTAGGGGCAGGAGGAGAAGGGGACGACAGAGGATGAGATGGCTGGATGGCATCACTAACTCGATGGACGTGAGTCTGGGACTGAACTCCGGGAGTTGGTGATGGACAGGGAGGCCTGGCGTACTGCGATTCATGGGGTTGCAAAGAGTCGGGCACAACTGAGCGACTAAACTGAACTGAACTGAACTGAGGGATCTGCATACCAGATGCTAGACTAAGCCTTCCATGAAGCCAGCATTACAGGTCCACAAGCCCCTGAGTCCAGGTGTGTGTCCTGGACTAAATGTCTAAATTCTATAATGTCTCCAGTTTTAGAAAGCTAATAGGGTGCATGTAAGACATCATAGCTCAGTTGGTAAAAAATCTACCTGTAATGCAGGAGACCCAGGTTCAATCCCTGGGTCGGGAAGATTCCCTGGAGAAGGAAATAGCAACCCACTCCAGTATTCTTGCCTGGAGAATCCCATGGACAGAGGAGCCTGGCGGGTTACAGTCCATGGGGTCTCAAGAGTCGGACACAACTTAGCAACTAAACCAATCAACCAACCAACATATGTAACACTACCCATTCATGCATCTGGGACATCATCTCATAATCAAATACATTAGTATTTCTATACGAATGTTTATACTTAGAAGGAAGAATAAGCTGGGTCGGATTTTTCTTCTAAATGCGTATTGCATGTAGACACCCAATTGTTCCAGCACCATTTATTGAAAAAACTATTTCTTTCCTACTGAATTCTTTTGGCACTCTTGTGAAAATCAATCGACTCCTTAAGTGTGAGGGTTTATTTCTGAACTCTCATTTCTATTCGACTGATCTTCATGTCCATCCTTACGTCAAGGCAGGGTGGGCTTTTTCAGTAATGAGTCATTTTCCTCTTGCTACTCCCAAGATTTTCCCCTCATGTTTGGTTTTTGGCACTTTTGATTCAGTGTGTGTGTATCTCCATTTATCCTACTTGAAGTTCATTGAGCTTCTTGGTTATTTTTACAATCACATTTGGGAAGTTGTAATCCATATTTTTCTAGCTTCTTCTCTTCTCTGGTGTACCCATCATGCATATGTTGGTTCACTTTGTTGTTCAGTCACCAAGTTGTGTCTGACTCTTTGAGACCCCATGAACTGCAGCACATCAGGCTTCCATGTTCTTCACTATCTCCTGGAGTTTGCTTAAATTGATGTCCATTGAGTTGGTGATGCCATCCAACCATCTCATCCTCTGCCGCTCCCTTCTCCTCCTGCCCTCGATCTTTACCAGCATTGGTGTATTTTCCATTAAGTAGGTTCTTTGCAACAGGTGGCCAAAGTATTGGAGCTTCAGCTTCAGCATTAGTCCTTCCAATGAATATTCAATGTTGATTTCCTTTAGGATTGACTGGTTTGATCTCCCTGTAGTCCAAGGGACTCAAGAGTCTTCTCCAGTACCACAGTTTGAAAGCATCAGTTCTTTGGCGCTTAGCCTTCTTTATGGTCCAACTCTCACATCCGTACATGACTACTGGAAAAACCATAGCTTTGACTATATGGACTTTTGTTGGCAAAGTGATATCTCTGCTTTTTAATATGCTGTCTAGGTTTGTCATAACTTTTCTTCACTTAATGCTATCCTATATTTCTCTGCAGCTTGTTTCCCTTTTCTTCATCTGGTCTTCAGATTGCATAATTCCTATCAATCTATCTTCAAATTCACTAATTATTTCTTCTGCCAGTTCAAATCTACTTTCAAACCCCTTAGGTGATTTTTTTTTCATTTCAGTTACATTGTACTTTTCCAACTCTGCATTTGCTTCTTTTATAATTTCTATCTTATTATTGATATCCTCTACTTAGTTGAGATGTTGTCATCGTGTTTGCTTGAAGTATGGCTTCCTTTAGTTCTCTGCACATCATTTATAGTGGCTTGCTTCATTGCTTATTCTAAAGCATGGATAACAACAAACTGGAAAATTCTTAAAGAGATGGGAATACCAGACCACATCACCTGACTTCTGAGGAACCTGTATGGAGGTCAAGAAGCAACAGTTAGAATCCAACATGGAATAATGGACTGGTTCATAATTGGAAAGGAATACCTCAAGGCTGTATATTGTCACCCTGCTTATTTAACTTATATGCAGAGTACATCATATGAAATGCTGGGCTTGATGAAGCACAAACTGGAATCAAGATTGCTGGGAGAAATATCAATAACCTCAGATATGCAGATGACACTACCCTTATGGCAAAAAGTGAAGAGGAACTAAAGAGTGTCTTGATGAGAAAGAGGAGAGTGAAAAAGCTGGCTTAAAACTCAACATTCAGAAAACGAAGATCATGGCACCTGGTCCCATCACTTCATGGGAAATAGATGGGGAAACAGTGTCAGAGTTTATTTTTTGGGGCGCCAAAATCTCTGCAGATGGTGACTGCAGCCATGAAATTAAAAGACGCTCCTTAGAAGAAAAGCTATGACCAACCTAGACAGCGTATTAAAAAGCAGAGACGTTACTTTGCCAACAAAGGTCCATATAGTCAAAGTTACGCTTTTTACAGTAGTCATATATGGATGTGAGAGTTGGACCATAAAGCTGAGTGCCAAAGAATTGATGCTTATGAACTGTGGTGTTGGAGAAGACTCTTAAGAGTCCCTTGGACTACAAGGAGATGAAACTAGTCAATCCTAAAGGAAATCAACACTGAATAGTCATTGGAAGACTGATGCTAAAGGTGAAATTCCAATACTTTGGCCACCTGATGCGAAGAGCTAACTCATTAGAGAAGACCCTGATGCTGCAAAAGATTGAAGGCAGGAGGAGAAGGGGATGACAGAGGATGAGATGGTTGGATGGCATCACCGACTCAATGGACATCAGTTTGAGCAGGCTCCGGGAGATGGTGAAGGACAGGGAGGCCTGGTGTGCCGCAGTCCAGGGGGTCGGACACAACTGAACAACTGTGAAGTCTGTCTGTTAAAGACATCTGGTCTTTCTCACAGGCAGATTCTGCTGTGTTTTTTTCCTGTGTATGGGTCACACTCTCCTATGTCTTTATATACTTTGTAATTTGTTGTTGAAAACTGGACATTTTAGATTGGTTCCTCACTCTGCATCTGGGGGCTTGGGATTATTTGCTTGTTCGTTTAGTGACCAGCCAGACCACAACAGTGATGTCTCTTTCCTCTGCAATGTGAAGCCTTTGACTTTGCTCCTCAGAGGCCCTGGCCTTGGGCCTGTGCACAGTCACCCTGGGACACTAGTGGTTTTAGGGGTGCTCTGTTTGTCTCTTCCCTGATCATACCCAGCTGTCAGGCCCCACCAGTTGCTGGCTGATTGCTCTATTGTTTTTGACAATGCCCTGGAGCATCAATTGCTCCATAGACTGATCAAATCAAATTTGGACTTTAAAGGGGTATCTTTGGAGTTCCAGACTTAAGTTTGTTCTGACCCCAGGAAGCCTCATCTTAGCTATATCTTTCCAATAGTTCTATCTGGTACACTAGCTGGCCTGTGGTTCAGCCAATAGCACTAACGGAAGTACCAGCTTCCTGCTAATTGCTTATTAGCAAAGCCTCCATTGATTTTAAGAGTACCTTTAGGCTTGAACTTCTCATACTCTGTTACTAGTCAGGTCAGTTTTTTGCAGAGAGAGCTTTGGAGCTCTCTGTTTCCTGACCTGCCTGTCCCCTGGGCAGAATCTCTGAACTGGGGGCATGGACAGTGGAGCCTGTCTCTGAATATCACTGCTGCCTGAGAGTGAGGCAGTAGTCCCCAGGCTTCTTGGCTGGCCTTTGCCAGTGTGGGATCTTCTCCTGAGGAATGAGCTGGGACTTGAACTGCTGGGCTCCTGTATTGCAGCTTCCTGCAGCTCAGTTAGAGCTTCTGCCCCATGAGTGGCTGGTGAAAGAAGGGAGCCCCAGTTTCTCTGCTACACTCAGTGGAAGCTTAGCCTCTGCCACATGGAGCTGGAAAGAAACCCCACTAACTGAGTTTTAGCAGCTCAACCACAAAAAAGGAAACAAGAAAGACATTTGTAATTCAGACTTTCTTTTTTCCTTTGGAATCGGAGATAAGGGGTAATGGGCCTGTGTTAATATTTTTACCTTACAGTCTCGGAAGAGGTTGGACCTTTTTTTTGTAAGTTTTAATTTTTTTTTTTTTTAATGTTTTTGGCCATGCCCCAGGAGCCTGGCGGGCTACAGTCCATGCGATCGCAAGGGGTCGAACACAACTGAGCGACTAAGCACAGCACAGCACATGTGGCGTGGGAGATGTTAGTTCCCTGACCAGGGATTGGACCCTGGGCCAGGGCAGTGAAAGTGCCAAGTCCCAACCACAGGACTGCCAGGGAATTCCCAAAGCTTGGATATTTTAAGGCTACCCAGGCAGGGCTGTGCACACAGGTGGTCTGGCTTCAGAACCTGCCTTGGTTAACCTCTGTCGGGCTGTGGGAGCCTCCAGGACAGGACGCTGTGGTTTTCAGTTTGTGTTTTTCTACCCTCGGGGACCAGTGACAGGGCATTCATTTGTATACCTTTTCCTGCAGGTGCTCGAGGTGCCGCGGCCTCCATGCCTAAAGCGGAGTGTGTGTGTGGTGTCGATGCGGCTGTCTTCTGCAGCCTCTTTGGGGCCACAGGACCAAGCGCCATTTGAGTGACTCACCATACTCTGCCTCCCGGGGCGCCTGTGCTGGACATGCTCATGCCCGCCGAGGGCACCCCGCCACCCCTGGGTGGCACTCCCGTCCCAGTCCCAGCCTACTTCCGCCATGCAGAACCTGGCTTCTCCCTCAAGAGGCCCAGAGGGCTCAGCCGGAGCCTCCCACCCCGGCCCCCTGCCAAGGGCAGCATCCCCATCAGCCGCCTCTTCCCTCCTCGGACCCCAGGCTGGCATCAGCCCCACGCCCGGCGGGTGTCGTTCCGGGACCAGGCCTCTGAGCCCCTGCAGAGCCCCGGGTATGACCCAAGGCGACCGGAGTCCTTCTTCCAGCAGAGTTTCCACAGGCTCGGCCGCCTGGGCCACGGCTCTTATGGGGAGGTCTTCAAGGTGAGTTGGTGACAGCTCTGTGGGTCTGTCTGGGGTCCCCCCTGCCGCGGCTACCCTACCCCAGCCAGGGTGGGAGGGTGTCCAGGCAGCCTGCTCCCCACCCTCCCCTGACGGCCCCCCTCACAGGCTGGCAGGCTCCCCTCAGTGCTGGACTTGGCTGCTTTCTCATACCCCCCTACACAGGCCCCTCTGAGGCCCCTCAGTACACACTCTCCCCTTGTCCAGAGCCTGGCATGCCTTGCGGTGGCTCCTGCCTGCCATCTCCTCCTGCCCAGAGCCAGCCATCTGGGGGTCTTGGCAGCTCCACCTGGCCCCTGAGCCAGAACCACCGCCCCCATCTCCCTCCAGCCGCAAGCATTCAGGCAACTCCTCCATGCCACCTTTTGTTCCTTAAAATATATTTTCCAATCATGTATATTTACTTTAAAATGTAGTTTTCCTTACACAAGTACTACACGAAGACAATTTTGTTAAAAAGTACAAACAGGAACCCCTAGGTCAGCTCTCCTTTCTGGAGGAAACAGATGATTGTCAGGTGGGAGTCTTGCTTCTAGACTTTTCTCTGGAGTTGACCACATAAAGACGAAACCATTTCATAGGCTGCATGCAGACCACACTGCCTTGCTATTCTCTAGGCAGCTTCTTCATCTAACACATCCTCCCGGACCAGTACTTAGAGGTCTGCCCTGTCTCTTCCATCGCTGGGTCTCCAGCAAACTGGCACGTGGTGTGGTTTGTCCAGCTTTGCTCTTGCACACACAGGGGGTCCTCTAAAGTGGCTGCCACGTGACACCTCCTGCACACTGAGATCTTAACTGAACTTCGGGGTGGTCCCAAGTGCCTGTGCCCCCTCCCTTCCAGGTGCGCTCCAAGGAAGACGGCCGGCTCTATGCAGTGAAGCGCTCCATGTCGCCGTTCCGGGGCCCCAAGGACCGGACCCGCAAGCTGGCCGAGGTGGGTGGCCATGAGAAGGTGGGGCAGCACCCGCGCTGTGTGCGGCTGGAGCAAGCCTGGGAGGAGGGCGGCATCCTGTACCTACAGACGGAGCTGTGTGGGCCCAGCCTGCAGCAGCACTGCGAGGCCTGGGGCGCCAGCCTGCCCGAAACCCAGGTCTGGGGCTACCTGCGGGATACTCTGCTGGCCCTGGCCCACCTGCACGGCCAGGGCCTGGTCCACCTGGACGTCAAGCCTGCCAACATCTTCCTGGGACCCCGGGGCCGCTGCAAGCTGGGCGACTTCGGGCTGCTGGTCGAGCTGGGCGTGTCGGGAACTAGCGAGGCCCAGGAAGGAGACCCCCGCTACATGGCCCCCGAGCTGCTCCAGGGCTCTTACGGGACAGCAGCAGACGTGTTCAGGTGAGGGCTGGGGGGGCTTCCTGGTGGGTGGGGCGTGGTCAGCAGAGGGACACCAGCCCAGCCCAGAGTCAGGAAGACTTGGTTTCAGGCCAGGAGACCCTGCCTCAGGGGGATGGAGGTCCCGCCTTCCAATCGAGAGGGCCTGGAGAGTTAGGCTGTCTAAGTAGAGAAACCTCAGGAGCCACCTTGCGTGATTCACTGGTCCCTGGGAGGGACCGTATTACTCCATTTACAGGGGAACAGACAGCAGGTGGAGAGACTTTCCCCAAGTCCACAGTTAGCAGGCGGTAAAGCTGGGCCTGGACCAGGTGCTGGGTTCCAAGGTCCAAGCCAGTCACCCCTCCCCTGCCTGACAGTAGCACCTGGTCACCTCAACAGGGCGAGGAGAGCCTCACTGTTAAGTCACTGTTAGCAACCAGAGTGCCAGTCCCGTGGGGGCGGGGGCTGCTGGGAGGACTCACCACGGTGGTGTGTGAGCCGTGCTGGCCCGGATGTCCACGCTGCACGAAGTGGTCCCTGTCATCAGCCCCTCCTCCCCCAGGGCCCTGGCTCACGGTGGAGGCCAGCAGCCCTCTCCGTGGGGTCAACCCGAGTTGCTGGGTTCTGTATCTCACGGCCCTCCCCGCCCCGCTTCTGTCCCCGTCCCCCAGCCTGGGCCTCACCATCCTGGAGGTGGCATGCAACATGGAGCTGCCCCGCGGTGGGGAGGGCTGGCAGCGGCTGCGTCAGGGCTATCTGCCCCCTGAGTTCACGGCTGGTGAGTTGGGGGGCAAGGGCCGGGGGGCTGTCTGCCACAGGGAGGACAGGCTCTGGGGGTCGGGGTGGCTGGTGGCAAGGGGCTGGGAGGTGCAAGGCCCTGCCCCTGACGTGGCCCTGCCCGGGGACAGGGCTGTCCTCTGAGCTGCGTTCTGTCCTCGTCACGATGCTGGAGCCTGACCCCAAGCTGCGGGCCACCGCCGAGGCCCTGCTGGCCCTGCCCGTGCTCAGGCAGCCACGGCCCTGGAGCGTCCTGTGGTTCATGGCCGCCGAGGCTCTCAGTCGAGGCTGGGCCCTGTGGCAGGTAAGGGGGGAGGGTGATGGGCCGCCTGGCTCTGCTCCCTGCCCAGGGCCTGCCCGGCCTCCCCTGAGCCCCTGTCCCTGCAGGCCCTGCTCTCCCTGCTCTGCTGGCTCTGGCACGGGCTGGCGCACCCCGCCAGCTGGCTGCAGCCCCCGGGTCCGCCGGCCACCCCACCTGGGTCGCCGCCCTGTGGCCTCCTCCTGGACCGCAGCCTCTCCAGCACCTGGGACGACGACAGCATAGGGTGGGTGAGGACTCGGGAGTGGCCGCTGAGGGCAGGGAGGGGGGCAGGCGTCAGCGTGGTGAACTGGGAACGCACCCACAGACCTGGCCGCCTTCAAGCCCCGGGAAGGAAACCAAGGCTGGTGGGGGTGTGGCCTGGCCTAGTTTGAATGCAGTTCTTTCTAAACTTGGTGCACAGAGCAGGGTCTGTACTGAGCAGAGAACTGGCAGCCTCCCACCGAGGGTGCTGCCACACTGGGGGGCTGCACAGGGCCCACTGCACTGCCGAGAGGCGGGCGGTGCAGCCCCCACCCCCGCCACCCGAAGACAAGGCGTCATCTTTCCTCTGGGGAACAAAACCCCCAGAGCCTGGCGAGCCCCTTCCCTGGGAGGAGTAATTCCTTAGTCCCAGGTGCCTGGTGGCCAAGTGACAGGCCGTAATTAAGAAACTACTGCAAAGGAAAGCACATGCTCGGGGCAGGCAGCTCTCTGGAGGGTTCACGCCATTCACCCCCGGGAGCACATTACAGCAGACGGAGTGCCAGATGAGCTTCATTTACCACAAGGTCATTTCAGTCAGCTCAGTCAGAGCCTCAGTGCTCTAAGGGACAGAGGTGGCCTTTGTGTGCAGTCAGGTGGACTTTGGAAGCTGTCAAAGCCCTTCTTTCAACTCCACCGCACACCCATTGTCCGGCACCAGCCCCGCCTGCTTCAGGCAGATCCGCCCAGGGACAGGTGGGCGTTGCTGCTCCGTTACCCTCCCCTCCACAGCCTGCTGGTCTTGCCCACCCCCTACACCCCAATCCAGGCCCTCGCTGTCTCCAGAGGCCGTTCTGGCCAGGGCTGCCAGCAGCACCTCCACCCCCTGCAGTGGCTCCCCTGCCCCTCGGAGCAGGCACACGCCAAGGTGAGCTGGCCCAGGGTCCTGGGGTGGGAGGGGGCAGCTCTTGGCCCTGAGTCACTTCTCTGTTCTTCCTGCCCTCAGGGATGCTCTGGACCTGAGTGACATTGACTCAGAGCCCCCTCGGGGCACCTTCCCCGCCTTTGAACCTCGGAACCTCCTCAGCCTGTTTGAGGACTCCCTGGGCCCAAGCTAAGCCCACTGGCCCAGGCTCAGTGCTTTTAACCTCTTAGCCCCTCCCTTCCATCATCCTGGAGGCTGGGGTCCCTGTGTGGACTCCAGTGGTCCCTTCTCCCTGGCTGTGTCTAATAAAAGGTATTTGAATCTTGGGGCGCACCCAAGCTTGCTTGTGTGGCAACACAGTGCTTCCTGCCCCCTTTTATTGACGTCGCCTAGGGCCTGAGGCCCCCCGGGACAGGCTGAGCTCTGTTCTAAGTCCCCAAGCCCCAGGCCAGCAGATGAACTGGGAGCCACCGACTGTGTGGGGCAGAGTTCCTGAGCAGGTGTGTTGCTGGTGGGCAGGTCAGTTGTCAGAGCACTCAAGGTGGAGGGTGGGCCCTCAGTCCAGCAGGGCCGGGTCCAGGGCCTTCCAGCATTTTAGGTCTCTGTGCCAGTTGCCTGGAAAAACCAGCAGCTGCTTTCCTGCTCTTAGGTCCGGGGGTGAGTCTAGTCCTGATGCCCAGACCCCTCAATCCACAGTCTCCGGACAAGGGAAAATCAGTGGGCGAACCTCGGGCTGCTGGGAGGGCTGGCACACAGGGTAGATGGACAGAGGCCATGAAGCAAGGGCAGGAGGCTGGGCAGCCGTGAGGAGCCTTATGTGAGGTACCGAGGAGGCCCAGAGTTGGCGATGGCTCTGGGCTGGCAGGATCACAACTGTCCCTTTGGCCCAACTGTCGGAAGTCACACAGAGGGTAATTGGAGGCCCAGAGAAAGGAAGGTTGCCTTTCAACCTACGCAGTAAGACTAAGTTCCCTGGAAGAAGGCAGGCAGGGCCACTGGAGCTCCAAGGTGTGAGTAGAAGCAGCTAGTCCACAGGGAAGATGGGATGAACAGACGCAGGCCCCTGCCAGGAAGTCCCGTTTGTGAAGCGTCCAGGGAGCCATCCCCTTGCAGGCCAGCGGAAAGACAGAAGCATGGCGCCGTTGGCCCTAGAAGCCTGAGGGCATGGCAGGTGGGAGGTGGCTCAGTCCGGGAGGCAGGTGTGCCGGGCGGCCCAGAGCAGGTCGGGCACAACGCCAGCATGCAGCTGGAGGATGGAGCCCACGCTGAGCAGGTGCATGATCTGGTGCGAGTTACCCCAGTAGTCGAAGCGGCCGGGTCCCCAGCGCTCCGGCAGGCGGGCCACGTTCACCAGCCCCCCAAGCAGTGCCAGCGCGTCCATGCGCAAGTAGCAGCGCAGGGAGCCTGGAGCCCCGGAGCCCAGCCCCGCTCCCCGGGCCCCAAACACCAGGAGGCGGGCGGCAGCCTGCCAGCCAAAGGCGCGGAGCCGGGCACTGGTGGAGGGGGCGGTGAGGGCCCGCCAGCCAGCCACACCCGACAGCAGGGTGTAGCCCAGCAGGGCAGCAGGGCGCAGCCAGGGCCGGCAGGCCAGGGTGCAGTGGATGATGGGCAGGGCCCCTGCGCAGAGGAGAGAGGCGGGAGAGGGCACATCAGTCTGCGGGTCCACCTGCCCTCTTGCTTCCAGCTTTCCTGACTCCTGCCCTTTCTACCCAGGGCTCACGTGAGTGGACCCAACCCTCAGCTCCCATCCTTCAAGCCCCCCGCCCTCCACCCCACGCCCTGCTCACCGAGAGTGTTGATGAGGCAGACCCCACACATATCCAGGGCAAGGAGCCGGGTGTACACAGGGCTGCCCCCTCTGTGGCACATGAAGAGGTGATAGAGCACAGAGCCTGCAGGGGGGGCCAGGCAGGCCACACAGTGTGTGCCCCACAGCCAGCCATCCTCGCCCAGCTGACCCCAGGGCATGGTCATGGGCAGCAGCACCAGGAAGCCCAGCAGGGCCAGTCCTGGGGGAGGGAGACAGTTTTCCATCAGACACCTTCACACTGAGGACAAGGCATGTCCCCAAGGAGGCCCCAGTCTAGAGACAGCATGGCAGGGTGAGCGCAACACAGGTCCTGAGGAGGCTGTGGGCCAGCTGCTGGCTGGCCCTGGGCAGGAGCGGGTCCTGGGCTTCTGATCACTTGATTTAGCAGAGCTCACAGTAGTTCTTGGAAGGACAGACCTTTATCCCCACTGACCGGTGAGGAAACTGAGTCACTGCCCCAGGTGACCCCAGCAAGGAAGCAATGGAAGCAGCCCAGAGCCCAGGCACTCTTGACTCCAAAGCTGCTCTCACCCTTGTGGCAGATTTCCTGGAAAGCAGGGGCCCCAACCCCTAAACCTGACTTCAGCAGAAGTCAGAAGGAGGGGTGACCCCAAGCTGAGCTCTGAACAGGACATGTGGGCGATGCTAACATGCCAGGGCCACTCTGCCTGCTCTTCCCAACCCCTGTGCCCTCTCCTCTCCAGAAGCGACCAGACAAATGGGGGGGCCTTTCTGTCGTCTTGAGGCAAGGCAGGGGAAGGGGCTGAAAGAACCTGCTCCGTCTCCTTCCCCAGCACCTTTTTGGGGAGTTCCATGCCTCCCAGCCCAGGCCTCCAGGGTCATTCCTACCACTTCCTGCAGGCATTTTGGAATTGCCTTCACAGGAGTCAGAGTTCAGCGCCTGCGGGCTGGGGCCGCTGACTGACCACTCTTGGCGGGGCCTGGCCAGGCCACAGTACCCCCAGGGAGCAGGTACGAAGGCCAGGCCCAGCGCACTCAGCGCCCCTCTCTCAGCCGCCTGTCTGCCAGGGGCAGGCCAAGGACGGGCAGGCCTGTGTCAGCACGGTTCAGCGGGGCAGCGGAGGAGGGGCCCGGTGCCTGCGGGGGGAGGAAGGAGCCGCCACCAGGCGGAGCCCCGCGGCTGAGCGGCTCGGGCAGGGGCCGCAGGGCCGCCCGGCCTGACTTCCTCTCTTGGGCCCCTCCTCGACACCCATCTCCGGGATGGGTGCTGGCGGGAGAGGGTGCCAGGGCGCAGGGATTACGAAGTGGCCAGACACCAAGCTCAGTCTTCCCAGGGCTCAGAAGGATTAAGCGGACTGGGTCCCCCACTCCCTCGCTTCCCTCGCCTGCCCCCGGGGCCCCGCCGGGGGAGCAGAAGCGGGTAGCGACGTCCGGGATAATGGCAGCTTTGTCACTGCGGCTCCTGGCCGTGCCAGGGCCGGGACAGCCCAGGATCTGGGCGCTGGGGCTCTCCTCGGCCTTCGGGCCGTGGCCCCGGCGCGGACAGGGCTGCTGCGGATGCGGGGTGCGGGGTGAGGCTCACCGTGCGTGTAGATGTTGCCCAGCTCGTTGTGCATGTAGAAGAGGCTACGAAGGCAGCCCGAGCCGCTGCTGGCCGGCCGGTAGCCAGTGAGCACGAACTTGTTAAACTGCAGGTGAGGCGGCGAGCTGGCCCAATCAAGCAGGCGCGGCCCGGCCAGGAACGCCATGGCCCGGTCCCGCGAGGTCGGTCCGCGCTCCACTGGGCCCCCGGGTCTCCTCAGTGGGCCCGCCGCACCCGGAGCCTAGTCCAGGCGCCCGCCCACCTCTCAGGGCTCTGTCCGCGCACGCGCTGGCCCGGGGGTCCCGGCGGGCGCCCCTCCCGCGCTGCGCACGCGCGGGCCTGGCGACCCCACGCTGGGGCGGAGGCCGGGGACGCGCCGGGCGCCTGAGCGCGGTGCGGCCCGCTCCACTGGGGCAGGCTCTCTGCAGGGACAGCTCGTGGCGGCGGCGGCGGCCGGTTTTCTTTTGGCGGCCCCGAGGACGGGCGCGGCCGGACACGGGAGGGGACGCCAGGCTCCGCCCCAGCTGCTCGCCCCTGATATCCCGCCCAGGGTTTCGCGCTCCGGGCTCCTGACGTTGCAGCTGCGAGGGCCAATGGGCGCGGCTGGCGGGGAGGTTCCTCCAGCGGCAGCTCAGGCCTTCACCCTCTTAGCATAATTTTTCTTCGGTCCCAGTCTCACTTGCATGGGGTGCCTGTTGGATTGGGATGCAACGTTCTGAGTCCCGGTGGCTCTGCCAGAGTGACCCGGGAGCCTCGCATTCCCTTGCAGTGCGCGCCCGGGCTTTCCGCGCGAGCCCCAGGGTCGACCCACCCTTGGGCATTCACCCTCTAGGATTCCACAGCCCGGCCACCCTGCCCAGTCCCCACAGCCCGGGCTCTGTCCAAGGTGCTGCCGGCCCGGGACTTCGGACGGGTCAGGTCTAGAGCCTGAGCGCCACCACTCCGCGGGTGATCGCTCCACTCGTACGACCCCGGAGCGCCCCAAGGCGACTGGGCCTCTAAGGGTGTGCCTGATGCCCGGTGCCCTCCATTGAGGACCTGCCCTTGGGCCAGGATTCTCTGAGCGTGTGTGTGTGTCTATGTCTGTGTGTGCATGCGCGCCCGCGCGCGCTAAGTCGTGTTCGACTCTTTGCGACCCTTTGGACTGTAACCCGCCAGGCTCCTCTGTCCATGGAATTTTTCAGGCAAGAATACTGAAGTGCGTGGCCACTTCCTCCTGCAGGGGCTCTTCCCCACCCAGGGATCAAACCCTCATGGACCGCTCCTGCATTGCAGGCAGGTTCTTTCCTCGCTGAACCATGAGGGGTGGGCGATACTCGCTCACTGTTGAAGCATATTGCGCCCTGCCTAGGACCGGCAGGAAACAGTGAAGGAGAGAAAGCAGGAAATAAGGGAAGAAAGTTCAGTATTTCCCCCACCCCCACCCCCGCCCCGCAGGGTTCATTCTAAATCACATCCACGAAGGTATCCCTTCTTACGCCTCCACCTCCTCCCGTTCTTCAGGATCCCGCCCATTCATCCTTCCGCCTCGGTTTCTCTATCCTCTGCGTTCCAGGCGGTTACACGAAACTCTTTCCGTGGAACGCCCTTAATTTGCCCACAACCAGTCTAAGCACAGTACCTCGTTAACATAGCTCCTCCCGCACAGAGGAATTTCCGGCCCCCAGTACCAAAACAGGTCTTTTATTCAAAGTCTAAGGTTGGTCTTTTGACCACTTTTGTTGACCTCTTACATTTCACTTTGGGCAGTAGTCCAGAACTACCCCAAGCAGGGCTCAAAGACCCACGAACCGAGGTCTAAGAGGAAGGGAAGCAGGATTCCTCTTGTCCTTTGGCCTTGACCATCCGGACCCCGAGGGTCAGGTCAAGTTCTCAATAGTACCAGATGCTTCCTGTCCAACGTCTGGCCTCCTCGAGATGACTAGAGCTGCCCTCAAAGGGGCAGAAGGCCAAGGCACACAGAGGGTGGCATAGGGTCTGCGGAGTCCATCCAGCCGCAGGAAGATCCAGTGGACCCTGGGGGTCCCCGAGTCAGAGAGCAGAGATGAGTGAACGCAGGGAACTCTGGCTGGAGGCGCTCAAGGGCCGGTAACTCGCGGTTAAACCCTCAACCTGGGGGTCCCCGGGAGGACAGGGCAGGGCCACCCCTCGAGGCCGGCGGTACCAAACGGCCCAGCTTCTTGTGGGGTCCCGGGAAGGCCCCAACGTTGGGGACCCTTTACCCGGAGCCAGCAGGCAGCCCCTAGAGAGGGAGCAGACGTCAGCCGAACCTTCCAATCAACCTCACCTTCAGCACCTCGCTTCGCCTGTGATCTCATGCGCGACTCCCTCTGTGGACCCAAGGCCTCGTCCCTCAAGAACCCAGGAGTTCCGTCCAGCCCCTTTCCCATCTTGTACCCTAGCGTCCCAGAGGGCCCTCCACGCCCCGGGGTCACAGGGGCGGGGCGACAGGCTCCCCGCCGGCTCCGCCCTCAGGCCCCGCCCCAGAGCGCGCACCGTCCGCGCAGCAGGCGCAGCAGCGACAGCACCAGCAGTAGCAGCACCGAGACGGCCGTCACCGTCGAGAAGACCTGGGCTGCGGGCACACGAGAGCGGTGAGCACGGAGCTTGGAAGGGCCTGACGCCCCCAAACTCGCTCCCGCCTCCCACGCCCGTCTCACCCCCCATCGAGGCCTCTGGACCGCCAGGCCCGGGGCTGCAGCTCACGTTGGCCCCGTCGAGGGGCACTGCTGGGGTCTGAGTCGAGCCCTCGAGGGGCGCCGGGTCGGCGTCGGCGTCCTGCAGCCCTGAGGAGAGGGGTGTGAGACCGGCCGGCGGAGCGGAAGACCCGAGGCGGGGGCGGGGGGGGCCGGGAGAGGGGCCTCACCCTGGAAGGTAAGCGCGAAGCCCTGCGCGTGGCCGCGCGCGTCGCTGCGGAAGATGAGCCGCAGCACGGCGGCGCGCAGGCGCAGCGGGCCCGGCGGCGGCGGCCGAGCGCCGTCGAAGGCGCGGAGCAGGCTGCCCGAGGTGGCGTCTCGCAGCTCCAGCCGGTCATGCGAGTCGGCCAGCTCGAAGAGGCGGAAGGCAAGCTCCAGCGCGGCGCCCGGAGGGGCCAGCACCCAGCTACAGTTACGATCCGGCCCGTACTCGTCCGGGAAGTCCGGGGAGTAGATGACACCCTGGGGTGCGGTCCAGTTCCCCTGGCAGGAGCCCACTGACACTGTGGGCGGGGCCGGCGGTCAGAACCCGGAGGCCCGCGGGCTCCTCCTTAACGGGGGCGGGGCTCTATGTAGAAGCCCCGCCCCTTCTCCCGCTTGGCCCGGATCGCAGGACCTTCTTCCATCCGAAGTTCAGCCAAGTTAGTTCCCTCCTCCGGCCCTGTCCAACCCGTTCTAATCAAACCATTAGTCCCCTCCTCTAGTCTTCCCTGGTGGCCCAGATGGTAAAGAATCTGCCTGCAATGCAGGAGACCAGGGTTCGATCCCTAGTTCGGGAAGGTCTCCTGAAGAAGGAAATGGCAACCCACTCCAGTATTCTTACCTGGAGAATCCCATGGACAGAGGAACTTGGCAGGCTACAGTCCATGGGGTCACAACTGAGTGACTGACAACAACAACTGTCTTGACCTCAAACAATTCCTTCCTCTAGTCCAACCCCTTCTAATCAAGCCATTAGTCCCCTCCTCTAGTCTTGTCCTCAAACAGTTCCTTTCTCTAGAGCCCCAGACCCCTGACCCCCAGATTCAACCCAGTTCCTTCTTCGGTCCAGTCCTCAACCTAATCTCTTAATCAGGCCCTGCCCTCAACCCATGCCTTCCCTTTCCAGATAACTCCCCCTGTCACTCTTCCCCTCACCCAGGCCCCTCATCCCTGCCCACTCCTCACCTTCGTAGATGCCCAGGCGCCCATCACCACCACACAGCTGGCCCGGGTGGCCGAAGCAAATCTGGTCACAGTCGGTGGCCGGAGCCGGGCGTCCTCGGGCCAGGTCGCTTTCAGAGCCACAGAAACAGGCGTAGCCGGCCTCCACGCCCGCCAACTGGGAGCACAGACTGGGTGACTCCCCCAGACAGGGGCTGGGGGAGGGGGTGGGGTGGTGGGAGCCAGAGATCGGGGTTGGAAGTGGGAATCAGGGCTGGAGGTTTGGAAATTGGCATCAAGGTTTGGCCTCAGAGTCGGATGTTGATTTGGGTGCTGAGGTCAAGGTCAGGGGTCACTGGTCTGGGCAGGTGGGCAGTACCTGGTAGCCCTTCATGCGGCAGAAGCGAAGGCACACCTGGACGGTGAGCTTTGTCGAGGTGCCACTGGGGCCGCTGAGGGCCGGAGGTGCCCCAGAGTCCACGAAGCAGCCCAGGTACCCAGGCACTGAGGGGGCAGCAGGGTCAGGCTCAGTGTGGGGCCTGCAAAAGCGAACTCCACCCCGGCAGCCCAGCCGCCCCCGTCGTCAAGCCCGGCCAGCTCACTGTGACACGTGGGGATATCGCAGTAGCGCCAGTAAATGCCCTCCTCTGTCTCAGCCACGTAGCACCATGGTTGCACGTCACCGTCTGGGTTACTGCAGGCCCGGGAGAAATCTTTGGGATACTGTCGTCCCAAGAACCATGAATTCCAGGCCCTGACCCACAGCTTATTCGCAGAATGCCACTGTGTGTGTTAGAGCAAATCCTGGTTTGCCCACCAGAATGGATGTCGACTTCCCAGTGCATGGTGGGAAGTCGTTAAAGGGGCCCGGGGCGGGGGGGGGGCTGATTTTAGGTCTTCAGCTGTTGCTCGGACATGACTTCATGTATGAGGACTTCAAGGCCATTTGTGTTCACCCCCCACTCAGCCCTGGGCCTCAGCCACTGTCCCTTGTCTTGGAACCCTGCTTTAAAGCAGACGTGATGAGCCCTAAGCTTTGCGGTTCAGCAGGGAAGTGCCCTCCCACTTAACTTGGTCCCCGTCGCTTCAGACCACAGCTATGGCTCTGAACCCCCAATCCCTCAGTCACCGCTAGTAGACGTCTCTCAAAGGAGCTGAACGCTAAGGGCCCGCCCACTCTAGAGCTTGCCCTCTGACTAGGCCCCATCCTCATGGGCGCCTTGGTGCCCAGGTCTGACCTGAGGCTCTGCAAAAAGTTGGACTCCTAAGGCCTGACCCAGGTCAGAAAAGGTTTCCACTCATCGCTTAGGCCCCGCCCTTAGGTCCTTAAGCCGATTCATTGGAAAAGATCCTGATGCTGGGAAAGATTGAGAGCAGGAGACGGGGGAGACAGAAGATGGCATGGTTGGATGGCATCATCGACTCAGTGGACATTAGTTTGAGCAAATTCCGGGAGACAGTGAACAGGGAAGCCTGGTGTGCTGCAGCCAACGGGGTCGCAAAGAGTCAGACAGGACAACGAATGAACAAGCAGGCCCTCAAGGTGGCTCCTGGGCCCGCCCAGAGGAGACCTCCGCTCCGCCCACGCCGCGGCCCAGCCCCAGGACAACGCCCTCAACCCTGCACCAGCCCCGCCCCGCGCAGGCCCCGCCCCTCACCGGCAGAAGTTGTGCGCGCCCAGCCCCCAGCGGCCCTGGGGGTCGCTGGCGCTGCTGTAACTGTGCTGCTGTGTCTGGTCCCAGTAGAGGCACGGGCGGCCGGCCCCGCGGGGGCCGGTGCGGTTCTGGTGGCCGCGGTAGTCGGCGCCATTCACCTGGAAGCACTCGGACAGGCCTGCGCGCGGACGGCGGGGCCTGAGGCTGACCCTCGCCCGGACCTTCTCCCCACCCTCCGAGGGCTGTTCGACTGCCGCCTCCACCTGCTCTGGCCCCTCGCGAGCTGGGCAGTCGGGTTCTAGGCGCGCAGGCCGAGTTGGGAGTGCGGCCTTCGGTCCACTCTCCACGCCGGGACTCACCTGGGCTCTGCAGGCTCCCCGCCGAGGCCCCGCGTGGCGGCAGCAGCCGGAGCAAGAGGAGGAGGAGCAGGGCCTTAGGGGGCCGTGTCCCCATCGCCCCCAACCGAGGAGAGGTCGCCCTGGCCCGCGCAAGGCCCTCGGCGCCCCCAGGGTCTCCCAGGCGTCTGGGGAGGGGGGCGTTGTCCTCTGACAGTCCGTCCTCGTCCCTCTCTGGGGCCCGCTCTGGGTCTGGGGCGAGAGGATGAGGGGGCGGGGGAGTATCGCCTAGGGGTATCTGCCTCCTAAGGTTTTTGGCCTTGAAGGCGTCTCTCTGCCCCGACCCAACTGGGAATTTACCCTGGGGGGGGCGATCTTAGGCCAGGGACGTTTCCGGTCTCTGCCTCTCGGGGTTCGGGGTCCTGCCTCGGCTTCCACACCCGCCCCCTCCCGCTGCGCCTCGCTCTCTAAGTCTCCCTCGCCCAGGTCTCTAACGCGCCGGCTCCTGCCCCCCTCGCGTCCCTCCGCGCGTTCCTCGCCCCTGGGTCCCTCCCTCCGCACCCCACCCCCCGAGGCCGGGAAGCCCCGCCCGAGACTGGAGCCGAGGCAGCAGGTCCAGACGCCTCCCACGCCCGCCCCCCCATCTCCGGGACCCTCCGTGGCCCGGCGCGCCCCTCCCTGCCCTTCCCCCTCCCCGGATCAGTGAAGGTTCGGGTGGGAGCGTGTGCAGGAGGACAGGCCGGGCTGGTAGACAGAGGACCCTAAAGGGGGAGATACAGGACCGTCTCCCGGGGCCACATGTCCCGGGACTCGCCAGCGTCCCCTGTTCACAGCCAGCCTTGAATGAAGTGCGCGCACTCTCCCACTCAGTCACCATTCATGGTGAGACGCTCACACGCACACCGTCTTTGGATCTTCACGCCTCTCCCTTCCCGGGTCCCGACGCCTCCGGCCTGGGGAAGCGTCACTCCCAGCCCCCTCACCCGCCCGACAAGCTGGAAGGGTGGACGCTCAGCCCGGGACAGGCAGGGGCAGCTGGTGTCTGGGAGGAAGGCAGCTGCGCCCCTGGTCCCAGCCTTTCCCCTCCTCGCCTCCTCCTCTCCCCAGGACCCCCGGCCCGGGCTCGCAGCGCGATGGAATTCCCCCAGCGGTGCCCCCCAACCTGGCGGGGGAGGGGGAGGGGAGCAGGCCCAGGCAGGCGTGGGGGGAAATTCCCCGCCCCGTCCCCCTGGGCCCAACTCCTCTGAGTCCTCTGATCTCCCAGCAGCGCCCGCCGGCTGCCCCAAGGGCTTGGGGGGAGGCCAGCGCAGGTGCGTGGGAGAGCGCGGCAGGGAGGGGTGGGAGGAGGGAAGGGGGGAGGGGAAGGAGATGGGGGGGCCAGAGCCCCAGTCGCCCAGATGTCTTGCCCCTCAGTCCAGCCTCCCACCCCTCACCAGACCCCCACCTCGCTGCCCAGCTTGGAAGGACCTATCTCCGCCCTGTCAGTATCCACACTCCCCCTGTCTCTCCTGGAAGATTGGGGGCATCAGAGAAGATTCTAGGAAACCCAGAGTGCTGCTGGTGGTGGTGGGACCCCTGAAGACCTCTGCTTGGAAGTCAGTGCCTCAGGCTAGGGGGCTTCCCAGGTGGTGCTAGTGGTAAAGAACCCGCCTGCCAATGCAGGGGACAGAAGAGAGGCGGATCTGATCGCTGGGTCTGATCCCTGTGTCAGGAAGATCCCCTGGAGGAGGGCAGGGCAACCCACTCCAGTATTCTTGCCTGGAGAATCCCATGGACAGAGGACCCTGGCGGGCTACAGCTCATGGGGTCAGAGTTATGACTGAAGCAACTTAGCAGGCACTTCACACACATGCTGGTGGGGGAGTGCATGTGTCACGCTGGGGTGGCGAGCATTCTAAGAAGCTGGCTGACTGAGACTGGAGGCCAGCGCCTTGGTTGTCTCCTGGGGGAGCCCTCTCGCCTCCCAGTTTCCTGGCCCTGCTTAGCACTGGACGGGGGTCTCACTGCACAGGTGAACCCAGCTAAGGAGGGAGCAGTAACACCCATCGACCAGGGCCCCCTTCTCCCTTTTGCTTGTGAACTTGGGGTCCGCTGTGGCTCTGTGGTGTTGTCCTAGGCTCTGGCCTGGGCCATGGCCAGGGCGACGGGGTTGCAGGGAGATCCTCACTCTCAGGGGTCACATGAGAGAAGGGTGAGGTGGAGGACAAAAACCACCGGTACTCTGCATGCAAAAAGAGGGTCAGCGGGGACCTGGAGGAAGAACTGAGCCCTTCCCTAACAGGAGTTGGGGGACCAGGCCAGGCTGATCTCCTGCAAAAGGAGTGTGGGATGAGAGGAAGGGGGTGCTTAGTTCTAGAACTCAGGTACCAAGACAAGGGGCAGAACTCCCACTGCCAGCTCCAGTCCCAGTTGGCTCACAGAACCTTGAACTTGGAAGGCCTGGGCCCTCACCCCCCTCCTCCTCTTCTGGGGAGTTCAGAAAGGCTGCCGAACCAGGGTCCCCGGTTCCAGTCAGTACTTCCCCCTGGTCTTGCTGCAGCAACGCTGTCCCAGGAGAGCTGGGTCCCTGCTGCATGGCCCCTGCCTGCCCCCTGCTGTCGACTGACCCTGCCTCCTCCAGCTCCTGCACTAACAGCTGAACTTCATTCCCGTGCTTCCCTTGCATTTGGTGTTACCACAGGAATGAGTTCTGGCCATGAGGCATGACGGGGGGAGTGATGCCTCTTACTCTCAATACTCAAAGTAATAGCCAGGATCAATAGCATTGTCATCCCTGGGGAGAACTGCAGAATTCAGAAATGCAGGTTCTCAGGCTCCACCCCTAACCTCCTTCATCATAACCTGCATTAACAAGCTCCCCAGATCTTAAAGTTTGGGCTGCACGGATGTAGATGCCTGCCAGGTCTGGCCTATAGCAGCCTCAATTTCTAACTCCCTCATCCGCCAACTGAATGGAGAGGATACTGAGGACCCAGGGCAGGGGGGATGGAGCTGGATTCCCAAGTGACCTTATATAAGGAGCCTGCCAATCAGCAGTATCAGCATGGGGCTCTGCGTGAGTGGAGGCATAAACATCTATGTATTCAGCCACTGAGATCCAGGCCTTGCTTGCTGTAGCAGCTGGCGCAACTTAACTAATACATCCTCTCACCCTCATCCAGTTCTTGTCTCCAGGGCTGCTTCCTACTGAGAGCTGACGAGGGAGAATGTTCTGTGCTTCTCATCGAGCTTCTGGTGCCTTGTTGGCTGTCTTGGCATTCCTTGGCTTGTAGAAGCCACCCATCACCCCGATCTCTGCCTTCATCTTCACGTGCGTCTCTCTGTGTGAGCACCTGTGTCCAAATTTCCCCTTTTAATAAGGACCGCAGCCACACTGGACTAGGGGCCACCCTAGTTTGACCCTGTCTAGACTAATCACATCTGGAGTGATCCATTTCCAAATAAAGTCACATTCTAAGGTTCCAGGGCTTCCCTGGTGGCTCAGACGGTAAAGAATCTACATGCAATGCAGGAAACCCAGGTTTGATCCTTGGATTGGGAAGATCCCCTTGAGAAGAGAATGGCTACCCACTCCAGCATTCTTGCCTGGAGAGTTCGATGGACAGAGGGGCCTGGCGGGCTACAGTCCATGGGGTTGCAAAGAGTTGGACACGACTGTGTGACTAACACTTTCACTTGTGGAGGTTCTAGGGCTTAGGGTTTCTACATGTGAATTTTGGGGGACACACTTCAACTCCTAACATCTCATCTGTTTCCTGTCCCTTTGCATCCTTCCTGCCACCGCCCTCATCTGGGCCCCCACCCTCTCCTACTTGGACTAATCACTCTCTCAGTTGAGGCCCAGTGTCCCATGGTTTCCAGGAGCAGTCTCTCCAGCAGCGAGAGTCTTTTCAGAGTCCTCAGAAGCGGCTGAGGAGCCATTCTAGGGCCTCCAGAGCCCTGCGGTGGCAGGGCAGTCATGAGAGACTGCGCTCTGCAGAGCTGTGGTGCGGCTGCGGCCTGAGGCTGGCAGCTGTCCCAGCCTTTGGAGACTTCCTTGGGTGCCTCTGGCTTCTGGTCCTTGGACCAGGTAGTCATACCTGGCACCCAGGAGAGAACACCCGGATCAGGTCATATGGGCACCCAGGAGAGAACACCCGGGACAGGTGTTGTGTGATGGGATTGCAAATCAACCCTGCATATTTCCTGGAAGGACTGATGCTGAAGCTCCAATACTGTGGCCACCTGATGCGAAGAGCTGACTTGTTGGAAAAGAGCCTGATGCTAGGAGAGATTGAGGGCAAGAGAAGAAGGGGGCTACAGAGGATGGAATGGTTGGATGGCATCGCTGACTCAATGGACATGAGTTTGAGTCCACTTGTCTACTCCCTGATCTCACACTTTCAGCCTCCACAACTGTGAGAAATAAATATCTGGTGTTTAAGATCCTCCCCTCCCAGTCCAGTCTATGGCATAATCACGGCAGCTTGAGCAGACTAAGACACTTGGATTCCCCAGATTCTCCCAGCACCGGAGGAAGGAACCCCATCACAGGGACACTGCAGAGACAGTGTCGACTGATGGATCTGGGGTTTCTTTTCGGGATGATGAAATGTTCTGGAGTTAGAGGTGATGGAGACCCTACCCTGTGAATATACTAACAGCCATTGGACCACCCACTTGAGTGGGTGAGCTGGATGCTATGTGGATTGTATCTCAAGAAGGCTGTTACTGAAAAGAGCCTGACCACTGACGGAACATGGGGACAAGAGGGACGGTGTCAAGGATGGCCCTGGGTTTCTACTGTGGTGGAGCCATCGGAGGAGTGGAGGACAGTCCCCTTTGCTCCTTGCTCGGCTGGTGGCCACGGGAGACCTGGGACCAAGGTCCTGGAGGCAGCAGGATACACAGGCTTGGTTGCAGAAGGGAGTGGGGGGCTGGAGCTGCACACTGACAAACCGCGAACCCTGAAAGTGGCTGGGCAGAGAGGGCTGAGGTCCAGTCCCCAGAGCCAACCACCTTGCAGACGGGTTGGACCAGGGCCGAGGGGCCCTTGAAGGAGGTTGGGGGTGGGCGAGAGAACCCGGGGGTCGCTTCAGGTCTGCCAGGATCAAGGAGGGGCAGTCCGTGCAGGAGAGCGAGCTCTGAGATGCACCTGCTGACTTGAGTGACTCGTGGTGCCATCCTGCCGGAGCCATCTCAATGCAGGACATGGGGCAGGAGGCTGGGCTGGGAGAAGCGTTTCAGTGATGCTCGCCTCACACCCCAGGGGCAGGACTTGGGGTGGGAGCCCCTAGAGCCCGCCGCTGCCCCATTGTTAAAATTTGGGTTCCGTGTCGGTAGTTTCCCTTCTCCTTAAGAACTTTTACTTAAAATTTCATAATTGAAGGTTGTTGTGCCATCACCCAAAGGAACACAGTAATACTCTACCAGCTCCACGTGGTGAAGACATACCGAAGCAAGGTTTATTTCAGGAAGGAGCAGCCAGGCAGAGACAGGGCAGGAGGAGGGCAGGGCTGCGTCCCACTGGTGTTGTCTGCCAGGGGCCAGCTTCCTGCTGGTTGTTTCCTCTGGGACGGCACTGGGGCGGGGGCAACTCTGTGGCTCTAGAACCAGGGCAGAGGTGGCCACTTGAAGGGGGCTCGGGGGTGGGTGGCTATGGGGCCACCCCAGGCGGCCGCGGCATCCAGGTTCGCGTCCACTGGGGAGTCCTCGGTCTGAGCAACACGGACCAGCCACCTGCCCTCTGAGGTCAGAGCAGGTGCAGAGCAGGGGCTGCGTGGATGGGCCCCCTCAGAGGGCGGGGCAGACATGCTGCAGAGGCGGGGGGGCCAGTGACCCTGTGGGGCTGGGGTGACGCTGGCTGCTAGGACTCAGTGCTTCTGGCCTGACACCTCGGGGCTCTGTGAGGCTCCCCTTCATGAGAGACTGAGCAGAGAGCAAGCTGGTGGTGGCACAGATGTGCCTGTCCACTGACGTTCAGTTGCAACCGCCTGCCATGGGCATGCTCGTCTGTGGGTCTGGATTGGGGTGTATCTGCTCCTCCCAGGGCTGTGTCTTCGGCCTTGGCCTTGGCTGAGAACAGTTCGGTGACTCAGGGCAAGAGCACTGCCTGAAACGTAGCCCCCGTGTCGAGTGTCCACTGAGTGGGGCCAGCAGCACGACGGGCCTCCAACCTGGGAGGTGGGGTGGGCCATCCGGTCATGTTGCTGGGCCATCTCCATGACTGCTGGCCAGGCTGGTGGGCGAGGGCCCCGTGGAACTGGCAGTCCAGTCAAGGAATGGGTCAGTTACCTGCCTGGGAAGGTAGCCATGGTCTGGGGTGGGGGTCCAGGTGGCCCTAGTTTGGGGGCCACTTCCACTTCCAGCTTGGCCCGGCTTGTGAAAACAAGTCAGGGAGGAGGTGGGATGAGTCAGCAGAGGTCCAAGGCCTTTCCTTCAGCTCCATGAGGGTTGAGGGAACAGTCAGCAGGAGACCCCATCCGTGAGCTTTCCGAGGACTCCCACCCATGCCTGGTCCAGCTGACACTTGGGCCAGGTGAGCAGACGCTGCCCCAGGTGTGAAGGCCTCCCTCTGCCCAACCAAACTCCATCACTTCCAACCACATGGCACAGGGACGCGTGGAGTGTGTGGCCTCCTGGTTGCTATTGGCCATCTGTTGCTGCAGCGGGCATGTAGACACACAGCAGCTTTACACGGCACGGCGAGGTATAAAATCGGGTTTATTGCAGGAAGTGTGGAGGCAGAGGGACAGTGGGGGGCATCCAAGCTGTTACTGCCCCGCAGCCGGACGGCAGGCCGCACGGCTAGCTAGGCGGGAGAGGGGGAGCCCCCAGCCACCACAGGGTGGGGGCAAGGAGCCGCTGGCAGGGACGCGCCCCCTAGCAAGCTGCAGCCTTGGGTTGGTGGGGGACATCGGCCTGTTGCTCCCGGCTGTACCAGAAGACAGGAGAAGGGGATGCCTCTGCCCCTCTGTCTTCTGGGTCTCCCTCTCCTCCGGCATCAGGCAAATCTGGGCAACCCTGGGCAGTCTGCCCAGCGTGGCCTCCCACGGCCCAACACCACCAGCCCTGGGCATCGTTGACATCGCGCTTGATTTAAGTTGGAGAAGAGCAAAGGAAACTCCAACAGATGGTGTAAAAGTCCCCTGGTTTATGCCTGCTCTGCTACGGGACGGCCACACCCAGGCAGTAGGTGCCCAAGGAGCCCGGAGGCCCGCCCGGCACCTGCCCGGCAAACACCATGTGGGGCAGCTCAGCCCAAAGAGGCAGGGACTTCCCCAAACTCGCCCACCTTCATCTTGACGTGGCTGCCACGATGACTTTCTACTTTATGGAGCCCAAGTGGGACCACACCCAACAGGGAAGTCCTTGGCAAAGCTGTGGGCTCTCAGGATGGCTGGGTGTTTGCGGCTCAGCAGGCTGGGGCGGGGGGAGGTATCTTTGTGAATGGTGCTTCCTTTCTCTGAGCTTTTTGAGGCCCCCGCGGGGGTCCCCCCGCCCGCCACGTCACCCCACATCACGCACTGCTGCAGGCCACCAGCAACCAGGGCTCTTCTCTGCCAGCAGGGAGACACCATCAAGCGTCCTTCCTGGGAGGCCTCTGGAGGAAATGTGAAGCCCGTGGATGCTTTGGAGAATGAAAGAGAGGCTTTGTCGAGCAAAATCTAACTGGGTGGGAAGTGCCAGGGTCCTGCAAGGACCTGAAGCATCCTTGACACTGGTGACATGTTAGGTTGGGTTGGTTCCTCTGCTGTCAGGCCGGAGGCTGGCCTCACTGGGACTCGTTGTCGAGCTGTGTACTTTCCACCTTCCTGATGACACAGAAGCACACGTGTGTCATGCAAATCCAAACATGGCAGGAGATAATGAAGAAAGTTAAGGATAATAAAATAAAAAATGACCTAGCATAAATAAATGCAAAAAAAAAAAAAAAAAGACAGTTAAGGATTCCTTCCTCCTACAGATCACCATCAACTAGGTCATTTTTATACACATACATCACATTGGTGCCTTGAAAACATGGGATTGGGAACTCCCTGGCGGTCCAGTGGGTAGGAGTTGGTGCTTCCCCTGCCATGGCCCGGGGTTCAATCCCTGGTTGGGGAAACTAAGATATCGCTAGCCAAGAGGCGTGGCCAAGAAAACAACAACAAAAGAGAAACCCCATGCCCTTTAACTGCACCCCCAACATTCCTCACCCTAGGCAAACTTTAATCTACTTTCCATCTCCATAGATTTGCCCATTCTGGACATTTCATAGAAATGGAATCATACAAGTTGTGGTCTTTTGTGTGTCTGGCCTCTTTCACTTCTTATGATATTTTTGAAATTCATCCGTGTTGTAGCGTGTGTCAGCAATTCATTCCTTTTTAAGGCCAAATAACATTTCATTGTTGGAGAAGGCAATGGCACCCCACTCCAGAACTCTTGCCTGGAGAATCCCAGGGACAGGGGATCCTGGTGGGCTGCCGTCTATGGGGTCACACAGAGTTGGACACAACTGAAGTGACTTAGCAGCAGCAGCAGCAACATTTCATTGTATGAATGAACTATATCTTGTTTTAAGCAGAGGGTACCTACAGTCACTGATATTCCAGAATCTCAGGAAAAAAGCAGTGCTTAGTCGCTCAGTCATGTCTGATTCTTTGCAACCCCATGGACAGAGGAGCCTGGTAGGCTACAACTATAGCCCGCCAGGCTCCTCTGTCCATGGGATTCTCCAGGCAAGAATACTGGAGGGTTGCCATGCCTTCTTCCAGGGGATCTTCCCAACCCAGGGATTGTACCCAGGTCTCCTGCATTACAGGCGGATTCTTTATTGTCTGAGCCACCAGGGAAGCCCATGAAGAAAAGCAAGTGTTCAGCAAAAATCAAATTCTTTGTACAAACAGGTAAGAGTGAGCAACTGTCATCATTTAGGGAGAATATCAGTCAAGCCCTGGAAGCATCCTGATCTGGACCCTGGAAGCTCAGGGTCAGCCTTACAAACAGGATGTTCTAAGGACAGGAGTTGGCGGCCTCCTGTGTTAAGTCTCTTCTGTATACAAGCTTGTATGATATTGACTTACAGACGGGGAAGCAATTTTGGATTCCTGGCATAATTCCCATTTGGTCATGGTGTAGGATCCTTTTCACGTTGCTGGATTCAGTTTGCGGTATTTTGCTGAGAATTTTTGTATCTGTATTCCTAAGAGATATTGTTCTCTAGTCTTCTTTTCTTGTGATGTCTTTGCTTGGTTTTGGTGCTAGGCTATCGCCAGCCTTACAGGATGAGTTGGGATCTAGTTCCCTGACCAGGGATCAAACCAGGTCCCCTGCATTAGAACAGGAAGTCTTAACCACTAAGACCACCAGGGAAGTCTCTCGAAGTATTTTCTAATTTCCCTTGTAATTTTGAGTCACTGGATATATTTACAAATATGCTGTTTAACTTTCATGTATTTATGAGTTTCCCAAATTTTTGTTATTGACTTCTAATGTCACTCCACTGTGGTGATACAACATACTCTATGATTTTAGTCATTTTAAATTTGAAGGGTCTTGTCTGATGGCCTACATGTGGTCCATCCTGGGGAATGTCCCACGTGTGCTTGAGAAGAATGTGAATTCTGCTGTAGGTGGTGGCCTCCTTATTGCCCTGCTCCCTCGTTGTTCAGTTGCTCAGTCGTGTCCGACTCTTTGTGACCCCATGGACTGCAGCACACCAGGCCTCCCTGTCCATCACCAACTCCGGAGCTTGCTCAAACTCAAGTCCATTGAGTCAATGATGTCATCCAACCATCTCATCCTCCGTTGCCCCCTTCTCTTTCCCAGCATCAGGATCTCTTCCAATAAGTCACCTCTTTGCATCAGGCGGCCAAAGTATTGGAGTTTCAGCTCCAGCATCAGTCCTTCCAATGAGTATTCAGGGTTGATTTCCTTTAGGATTGACTGGTTTGATCTCCCTGCAGTCCAAAGGATTCTTAAGAGTCTTCTCCAGCACCACAGTTCGATAGCATCAGTTCTTTGGCACTCAGCCTTCTTTATGGTCCAACTCTTATATCTGTACATGACTACTAGAAAAACCATAGCTCTGACTACATGGACCTTTGTCAGCAAAGTGATGTCTCTGCTTTTTAATATACTCCCTCCCTCGGATCGCTTACTTTGGGGGAAAACAGCTGTCCTGTTTGAGGAAACTCGAGCAGCCCTAAGGAAAGGTCTACGTGGTGTGGGCCTCCAGCCCACAGCCCTGTGAGCGAACAGGTCATTTGGAAACACCTACTCCAGCCCCCCTCCTCAAGCTTTCAGATGGCTGAAAGCTTGACCTGCACGGACACCTTCCCTTCAATCTCACAAGAGACCCGGAGCCAGAACTATCCCAACTAGCCCCTCCTGAAATCTCAACCCACGGACCCTGGGAAAAGCAGTAAGTATTTGCTGTTCTTCGTCTTGAGGCTTTGGGGTAATCTGTGATGCAGCATTAGACAACCAATATAGTTACCCATAGCTCTGCTGGCATTCAGGAGCACACGTCTCGAGGCACAGTTGAACTTCAGGCAGAAGTTTTACCTTTTCTGAGGGAAAAACATTGAAAACATGAATTAATATTTCTTCTCTTGTTGAAGTTGCCAGAGGCAAAGGCACACCCCTTGGAACAATGACCTCAAGGCCTTAAGGATGAAGAAAACCAGGCGGAATGACTCTGACTGGGGAAGTCATTGGGAATTCTGGTTTTCTGATGCCCCAAACTAACTGCGTGCATGTGTGTTAAGTCACTTCAGTCGTGTCCAACTCTTTGCGACCCCATGGACTGTAGCCCACCAAGGCTCCTCTGTCTATGGAATTCTCCAGGCAAGAATACTGGAGTGGGTTGCCATTTTCTTCTCCAGGGGATCTTCCCGACTCAGGGATTGAACTCTTGCGTCTCCTGCATTGGTAGGCAAGTTCTTTACCAGATGAGCCACCAAAGAAGCCCCAAACTAAGCTATTGTAGATTGCGAATCAGGCTTCACCTTGTAACCAAAAAGATTGGAAGGCAACTAGATCTCGAAGAGGCCACACCCTTCATCCTGCCAAAGGCGAGTCATAGCACCTCCTCCTTGGTTAAGTCAAACTGGCTTTCTCATGGAAAAGAAAAATTTTAAAGCAGAAATCAAGTTTCCTTTGGTTGTTTTATACAACAGGATTCATTCCTGTATAAGATGTGGCCCTTCCTATTTCCATGAATTAATATGAGACACTTTCTAAAGACTGGTTTTACATTCTGTTTATTTGAAGCAAAACCAAGTTCAGTTCAACATGGTTAATTATTTGCAAAACTCTGTGTGTGCGTGCATGTGCTCATGCGTGTGTGTGCATACTCGTTAGTACATTCTTCTAGAACAGTCTATATTTTTTAAACAGATTTTCAAAAGATACTACCATCTGTAAAAAATGAAGACCTCTTAGTGTAAAAGAGAGGAAAGAAAATGGCAGTTAGAATGGGAATGTTTGCTTGTTAGATGTGTTTGGCTGCACTGTGTGTCTTGAGGGATCTTAGCTTCCCATCCAGGGATTGAACCCAGGCAGTGAGAACGTGGAGTCCTAATGATTGGACTGCCAGGGAATTCCCAGGGAAGTTGTTTTTAATAATGGGACAGATTTAGGGACTTCCCTGGTGGTCCAACCCTGCTGAATATTCATTGGAAGGACTGATGCTGAACCCGAAGCTCCAATACTTTGGCCACCTGAGGCAAAGAGCTGACTCACTGGAAAAGACCCTGATGCTGGGAAAGATTGAAGGCAGGAGGAGAAGGGGATGACAGAGGATGAGATGGCTGGATGGCATCACCGACTCAATGGACATGAGTTTGAGTAAGGTCCAGGAGTTGGTGATGGACAGGGAGGCCTGGCGTGCTGCAGTCCATGGGGTCGCAAAGAGTCGGACACAACTGAGCGACTGAACAACTGGTGGTCCAGAGGTTAAGACTGTGCTTCCAGTGCAGGGGGCGTGGGTTCAGTTCCCTAATGGGGGAATGAAGATCCCACAGGCCTCACAGCCCCACCCCCCCAAAAAAAAGGATGGGACAGACTTAGGTGTATTTCTCAATCCAGGAGAAGGAGCCAGTGGGAGGTAGGGTAGGAGACTCTAAAAAGGCAGGAAGCCCAGGGAACAAAGCTCCCCAGACGGTGTCAGCCCCCTGGGATGTCTGACCCTCGGCCTGGCAAAGAGCCTTGCCCCGGCCCTGTCTGTACCTGGGTCCTCCTGCTGGGCCAGGCTGGGGAGCTGCTCCCGCCGCCGCAGCGCCTCCAGGCCCGCCAGGTCAGGCGGGTGGCAGTGCCCTCGCATCACTGTCACCCGCGGGCCCTGGGTAATGGCGCGGCTGCGGCAGCCCTTACGAGCCTGGTCCCGGCACATCCAGTACACCTTCTCCCCGGCCGCCTTCTCCTTCCTGTAGAGGAAGGACTCGTACACCAGGAACCGGCCTCCGAGGGAAGTCCTCAGGAACTCCAGGGGCTGGGGGGTTTCTGGAAGGAACATGCCATGTGAGTGGGGCGCCTGGCCGGCCCGGAAGCAAGGTGCAGAGCTCCAGCCAGAAAAGTGGGGACCCCTGCCCCCACCCCAGCCTGCGCCGCAGGGCCCTGGGGACTGAAGCTCAGGCTGCCTCGGCCCTGTCACCTTGGGGTGTGGGCTGTCTGTCTGTCTGAGGCCCTTGGGGCTACCGGGGAAGCTGGGCCCGCCGCCGCCCAAACCCTGAGTTTTCCCGCAGGCCCCTGCTGACCCAGCTCGACCGCCACAATGGCTGGCAGGCGCCCCAGGGCAGGGGCTGGACTGGTACACTCTGGAAGGCCTGAGGTTGCTCTGGACAGTGCACCAGGGGCCTCCCCGCTCTGGGGCCACCCGCCCCTCGGCCAGCTGGTGACTAGTCAAATTCTCCCTCAGGAGACGTTTTAAGACTCTGAACTGAAAGCTCATGATATGTTGGGGTTGGGGTGGCTGGAAGGGGGGGTGGGGACAGAAGGGCAGACAGAGGGTCCCCCAGGTCCAGGAGCACTTCCTGCGGCTCCCAGTATCACCCCTGCCCTTCTCCAGCCATCTGAGGGGGTCTCCCCCTGAGACCCCAGCCCCACCAGGACCAGCGCGGGAGTGTGGGGCCCCTCTCCCTGGGAGCTCACTGCCCAGGGGACAGACCCACCCAATCTGGGCCACAGGAGGACTGTCCCACCAGGCTCCCTCCAGTCCGCGCCCTGGGCTGTCCCCAGGGAGACCAGACCCAGCCCTGGCCCGCCCACCTCCCGCACCTGAGCCTTCCCTCTGGGCCGGGCTGGGGAGCTGCTCCCGCTGCCGCAGCGCCTCCAGGCCCCCCAGGTCAGGCGGGTGGCAGTGTCTGCGCATCACCATGACCCGCGGGCCCTGGGTGATGGCGCGGCTGCGGCAGCCCATGCGGGCCTGGTCCCGGCATGTCCAGTACACCTTCTCCCCGGCCGCCTTCTCCCGCCGGTAGAGGAAGGACTCGTACACCAGGAAGCTGCCCCCCAGAGGGGTCCTCAGGAACTCGGGGCCTCCTGGGGAGAGATGGGATGGCGTCAGGGGAGGGAGGCAGGGAGGGTGGGCTGCTGTTCCCAGGTGTTGAGAGGGGGACCCAGGAGGTTCTGATTCGAGAACTCCCCGCAGTCGAGACACGGGGACCATTCAGCGGGAGGGGTTGGGGGTTCTGTCAGGAGCGGGAGTGGCAGCCGTCAGTGGGGCCGGTGCGTGGCCGGAGGGGAGGTATGGGACGGGGGGCACGTTTCTGCTCTCCCTGCACTCGATGAAAACAGAACAAAAAAGCACAGGACATGAACCGGAGATGCAAGGAGGGGAGGGGAGGAGCAGGCAGAGATGCTGACGCAGGTTAGAGGCTGGGCAGCGGGGCACCTGGTCACAGAGCTGGCAAAGCAAAGGCTCGCCCAGTCTGAGGGGGGCAGAACAGGCAGAGTCCAGCAGCTGAGCCCAGGGCAGGCTGCAAACAGCAGACTGGCAAGGGCTGTGTGCCTGAAGGGCAATGAGACAGGTGCCCGTCTTGGAGAGGAAGAGTGGGGCGTGGGGAGAGGAGAAGGAAGTCTGCGGCCCACCCTGTTTCCCTGCCTGAGTCCCTGGAGCCGGCAGCCAGGCTGGACACTTAGGTCTGGGGTCTGTCGCATCACCAGGTTGGCGCCCACATACAGAGCGTGTGGGTCTCACCTTCAACCTGGCAGACAGCCAAGGACCACTGGACACATGATCAAAGATTCTCACATCTTCCACAATCAAAAAGTCAAGATTCTTATACCAAGTATCTCATATGAGACCATGCAAAGCAATTTAACGTGGATACAACAATCATTCCTAGGAATTCCCTGGAGGTCCAGTGCTTAGGACTCCTCACTTTCACTCGGGGGCAGGGGTCAATTCCTGGTCGGGAAACTAAGATCCTGCAAGCTGTGTAGCATGCCCCCCGCCAAAAAAAAATCATTCCCCTTCAATTTGTGCTGCTTTATACAACTGTGTGATCGACAGAAAATGGAAGTGAATGGCATATACCTGCTTGGAAAATTTCACCTGTTGACAAAAATAAATAAATAAATAAAGAGAAAGAGAGACAAGCTTTACCCTAAAAGGCAGAGACCAGAAAAACCCACAGAGAAAAGGCACTTAGAGACAAGTGCCGCTGCCAGGGGCTGAGTGGGGGTGGGGTGGGCTTTGTGTTCTGGAAGGATGGGTCAAAAAGGAGCTCAAATATGAGAGCAAAAGTTAGAAAGTAAATTGAAGGACTGGAAAGCAAAATCAAAGAAGTGTGTGAAAAACGGAGAGTTGAACATCATGGAACATGAGGAAATTTCTATGAGTGAAGGACACGAGTTTCTGGCTTGAAAGGCCCCGAGTGCCCCCAGCACAGCAACGCACCCCAGGGGCAGAGACACGACCTTACACCTTCAAGCAAAGACCCCTCCACATGCGTAGGATCAGTCCCGAGCACAGAGACCAGACGGCCACTGAGAAGGAGCCACAAACAGCCTGGTCCCACTCGGCCGGGACGGTTTACAGAACAAAAGTACAGCAGCTGCGTTGAGAGGAGGGGACAGCGCGCGGGGAACCGCTGGGCACCCCCATCTCTGGTCGGAGGTCAACAGGCAACAAGGGGATACAAGACCAGCTGACACGGTGGAAGGAGGCAGGCTTCAGAGAAGAGGCAAAGAACAAAGGAGCTGAGCGGTTACTCAGGATGGGAGCTGGGGGTGAGGCTGGCAAGGGGTGAGACCATCCTCAGGTACACAGAAGTTACAAGGAAATGGGACAAAAAGAGAGTCGGGAACAAAAAAGAAGGAGTCAGAAGTCTCGAGTTAGAGAATTTTAGGGCCAGCCAGGCTCTGAAGGTGACTCAAAAGAGTCTGGGACTGGGAACCCCGGAGGAGAGGCAAGTGGAGTCATGGACGGACCTGAGCGGAGAACCCCAGCGAGCAGAAGGCTGGGCCAGGGTCGCTCTTGGCAAGACGTTAATATGTGAGTTACTGCGGCCTCGCGAGGGTCAGACACAGGCCCTGTGGGGCCGTCGAAGGTGGGAGGAGGGCCCGGGACCCTCACTGTCCAGCCCTGAGGGACGATGGCAGGTGCTGGGGGAGAGCGAAGCAATCACAGGACCGTGTCACCTTCAGCCGTCAATGCTTGTTACTGGGCATGGTGTCAGCCACTGCCCACCCCCCACCCCGCCCCGGAAAAATGAGAAACTGCCCTGTGCAATCAGCTTCCTCTATAAATCCTATTGTAGTCTTCCCTTATAGTTCAGCAGGTAAAGAATCTGCCTACAATGCAGAAGACCCAGGTTCAATTCCCGGATTGGGAAGATCCCCTGGAGAAGGAAATGGCAGAAGGAAATGGCAATCCACTCTGGTATTCTTGCCTGGAGAATCCCATGGACAGAGGAAGCTGGCAGGCTACAGTCCATGGGGTTGCAAGAGTCAGACAAGACTTGGTGAGTAAACCACCACCACCACCACCATAAATCCTATACATGCGAAACAAGAAAGGAAAAGACGAGAAGGAGTAAAGGGGGCCCGGGTTGATCCGGTGTGCAGAGGTTCCAGGCTGGTCTGGGAAGGAGGGAGAGGAAGGGGATGAGGTGAGGTGGGGGCACCGGAGGGGAGGACAGGGAGGGGAGGAGCCAGGAGGGAGCTGCAACCTTCCAGATGTTTCCAGTAAGGACAGGAGGATGTTTGCTGGAGGTCAAGAGGGCACGGCGGGCAGTCTGGGTCTCCCGCCTGTCCACCGAGGCTGCCTCCACCCCCCACCCCATCTGTCTGACCAACCTGTGCTTCCTCGCTGGGCTGTGCCGGGGCGTTTCTCCCGCTGCCGCAGCGCCTCCAGGCCCCCCAGGTCAGGCGGGTGGCAGTGCCCTCGCATCACCGTCACCCGCCGGCCCTGGGTGATGGCGCGGCTGCGGCAGCCCATGCGGGCCTGGTCCCGGCACGTCCAGTACACCTTCTCCCCGGCTGCCTTCTCCCGCCGGTAGAGGAAGGACTCGTACACCAGGAAGCTGCCCCCCAGAGGGGTCCTCAGGAACTCGGGGCCTCCTGGGGAGAGATGGGAGCGTGGGTAGGTGGGGGGACCCTGGGACAGAAGCTGGTGTCGCCCCCTCCCGCCTCCTGGAACCTCGGGGAGCAAGACTGGAGGGAGGTCCGGTCCAGCAGGTGTGGGCTCACCCGGGTCCTCGTCCTTGTCCTCCTCGCCCTGGGGCTCGGCCGGGAGCTCCTCGTCGTTGGCCATCAGGCGCTTCCTGGGCCGGGGCCTGGTGAGAGTCAGGGGCCCGGGCCCTCTGCGGTAGAGCAGGCTGTCCACGCCTTGGAGCGGCTTGTCCCCTGGGCCCCGGGCCGCCCGGCTGGGCCCGCAGCGCCGCCATGGCCCGCTCCTGCTGCCGCCGGGCCTTCAGCCCTTCCAGGTCGGGCGCGTGGCAATGGCCCCGCATCACTGTCACCCGCCGGCCCTGGGTGATGGCACGGCTGCGGCAGCCGTGCTGCGTGTGGTCGCGGCACGTCCAGTACACCTTGTCCCCCACGGCTTTCTCCCGCTTGTACAGGAAGGACTGGTGCACCAGGAAGCTGCCCCCATAGCAGGTCCGCAGGAACTCCAGGGGCGGGGGCCCTCCTGGAGGAGGAAGCGGGTAGAGGAGGGGCTGGGTGGGCGCCCGCCGCTGGGGCTCCAGGTGCGCCCCCGCGGACCGCCTGCCCAGGGAGCCAAAGGGACCATGCCCCTCTCCTGATGGCCAGTGGGTGGAGGGTCTCGGGATGGAGGAGGGGAGGCCTGAGCCGGCTCTGACGTGTTACTCCCAGGCATACTTCTGCGTAGGGTTTGTTTGAAAATTGGATCTAGTATTTGAGTAACACAGGCACACTCCGTAAAATAAAATGGGACCAGAAGACACACCTGAGAGACACACACCCTGCCCCCAGCCCCTTAAATCCCTGAACTCTTCAATCCTTTCCAGGTTAGGAGGCCTACGGCTTCAGGGACCAAGACAACCTCCCAGTGACTGCTAATAAAACCTCTGCAAAAACAACACGCAAGCCAACAAACAGACGAAGAATAAAACCTCTGCAAAGACTCCATCTAGCAGTGACTCAGCGACAACACACGCTGGACTAGGGCTGGCATTTCCCACCCATCAGTACCCAGTCCCCTTACAGCGAGGCCATCGCCTATATTGTGAACCTGCAGAACTTCATCAAGCCTGCCCAGGCACGTGAGGTGGGGCTGGACCTTGAACCCGGGCCACGAAGCTCACATCTCCCACCAGGCCCACCTCCCCAAACTTCAAAGGTTGCCAGCACTCCGTGGGGCCCACAAACCTCAGGTTTGTGCCTTAGGAAGCTCCAGGAGGACCTGGGCCGCCTGGCCCATGAGCACTGCTTCTACCCCCACGGGCTTAATGATTATTGGGACGCCTTTATATTTTTAAAATCGTTTTTTGACTTTGAGCATGTTAAGAAGCCACAGAAGACCCAGGTGTGTCTTTGGGCAGAGGAAAGGGGAGTGGTTCCCGCCTGCTCAAGGGTAAGGCCAGGGTGGGGGGCACTCACTGCTCCCCAGCGTCGAGCGTTTCTTCGGGGGCAATCTCAGCAGCGCCAGGGCTCGGAGCCCCTCGTCCTCCTCGGGGACCAGGTAGCTCAGCATCGGGCCTGGGGTCGGATCTGGCTCCACGGGGCACAGCCACGGGCCCGCCCCCTCCAGGGGCTCCTCCACCAGGCTGCTGGGGCCCTGGGAACCCGCCAAGCCCTCGGGTAGGGCCGGGCCGAGCCGCTTCTGTCTCTGGCGCCGGGCTGCCAGGCCCTCCTCGTCGGGCGGGTGGCAGTGGCCCCGCATGATTGTGGCCCGCGGGCCGCGGGTGATGGCCCGGCCCCGACAGCCCAGCTCAGTGTGCTCGCGGCACTTCCAGTACACCTTGTCCCCCACGGCCTTCTCCTGCTTGTACAGGAAGGACTCCAGCACCAGCAGGCGGCCCCCAAATGGGGTCCTCAGGAACTCCAGGGGCTGGGTGACTGCAGAAGACAAGATAGGGGGCAGGTGAGCTGACCCGGAGCAAGGTCTGCAGTCAGGGCCACGGACAGGAATACAGGGACTGGGGCGCCCAGGGACGCTTTCCTGCCCTCGTCGAACCAGCCTGGGATAAGGTCAGGGAGGCCCTGCTCAGAGCAGGGAAGGGATGGCCAAGGTCACCCTGCTGGAAAAACCCAAGTCTGAGCACAGGGGGCCACAAAGGTGGCCAGCTGGGGGCAGCTGGCTTGGAACTCACCAATGTTTGGCTTGCTGGGTTTCAGTGCCTGGGTCTGGGGCCTTGGCTGGACCACCCCACACTGTTCCTCTACTGGCAGGATCTGGGGAGTCCCGGCCAGGGTGTCAGGGTCAGCCATCTCCAGGGTGAGGACACAGTGCACTTCTTCGGGCTGGGTGTCCATTCCATCCCCACTCTCAGTGGAGGCCGCCAGGAGGACCAGTTCAGAGAACTCCATTGGCTTCGTGGGGGCTTCGAGGACGACATCTGTGCCCGGCTCAGGGGGCTCAGGGGAGGGCTCCTGGCCGGCCTTCACACTCTCGCCCTCCTGCTCGCTGGGCTCGGGCAGGGGCATTCTGGGACAGGCAGCTGGGCCCCCAGGCCACGCTCAGGTCTCAGTAGGATTTGTCCTCCACCTCCCTGCAAGGAACCTGGTGGTCCAGGGGCTCTGTCCTAGGGGAGGAGGCAAAATCCCATCAGCGGGGACATCCCTGGCAGTCCAGTGGTTAAGACCCTGCACTTCTAATGCAGGAGTCATAGGTTCGATCCCTGGTTGGGGAACTAAGATCTCACATGGGAAAAAAATATCCCATCAGTGGAGGGGCCCTTGGGCCAGGGTTCAGGAGGAATCTGGGCTGGAGGTCAGGGCAGGTGGGGCTACCCTGTGCCCCCCACGCCCACCCCCACCTTGGGGAAGGACCTGAATGGAGCTGGAGAACCTGGGCCAGCATGTCTGCTGTCTTGGCAGCCTTGGGACCATCACCTCCCCCAGCCAAACCTCACTCCCCATCTGTAAAATGTGCCAGAAACAGGGCTCTGCAGGGGCTGCTGGGGTGACCAAGGTACTGACAGCTGAGTTACTAGGAATCCAGGCCCACAGGTGCTGAGCTCGGGGTGGAGTGCTTCCACGGGTTTGTCCCATTTCACCTTCACTCCACGTTGTGGAAGTTGATCATTCTCATCAACCCAGGTTACAGATGAGAACACGGAGGCACACGGCCAGGGAGCAGAGCTGGGGGTCTGGTCGAGGGGGTCCAGGGCCTGCCCCGCACTGCACCCGGGCTACCTGCTCCAGGATAACGGGAGCCGGGCTTCCTGAGCAACGGGCCTCGGGGAAAAGCACTTGGGGGATGGGAGCTCAGGTCACTGACCCTCCCAGAAGGCCCGCTGCCCTTCACCCCAACACTCTGTCTGTGTCACCAGGAGCAGGGGCTGGGCCCGCAGGGCACTCTGCAGGCCCCAGAGGGGAGCCTGGCCCTGGGAGGCGGGACTCTGGACTCACAAACAGATCCAGTCCCCATCCCAGGCCAGAGGCCCAGGCCAAAGGCCCAGGCCCCCCAGGGCTAGGGGACGCCAGGGCACCACGAGGGCAGCGACTTCTGTCTGAGCTGGTGCTGGTGCTGCCCCTGCTGAGTGGGGACAGGGCTGTGGAGGTGTCCAGAGGAGCCGTGGTCACTGAGGGCTCCCTGGCTGCTGGACTGGAGAGCAGAAAGGATGGCTGACAGGGGCAGGGCTGGCCTGGAGACCCGGGCCCTGGGGCATCGGTGTGGGGGCATCAGTGACTGCTTTGTCTTCTTGGTGGACTGGGTGGGATGCATGTCAGGGCCTTTCCCACCTCTCGGTGACAGCCCAGAATCGGACCTCAACCTTCCGGCTTCCCCGTCTGCGAGTTGTCATCCCGGGTCCCCCATTCCTGCCGCGTGGCGTTTCCTGGTCTGGGGCCCACATGCAGCTCCCCAAGGTCTATCAGACCACGCGCGGCGCTCCTGGGTCCCCGTGGTGGCAGAGCCAAGGCTACCGAGGGCAGCAGCAAAGCCCTCTCTTGATGGGCGCGGCGGCCCTGGGGACCCGGGGGCACGTGTGATGTCAGAGGCGGGACAGCGGCGGCGCCTCCGCGCCCGCGGCCGCTCAGGCGGAAAAAGCTTCCGCGAGCAGCCCCGCCCCCCTCGCTGATTGGCCCCGGCGCACGTCCGTCCGCCGGGAGCCCGCCTCCGGGGCTTGAGCGCTGGAGGTTGAGGGGCTCAGGAACGCGTTGTCGACCCCGCGTCCTTCCCACGACGCGGCGAAAGGCCGTAGGGAGCCGGTCCTCCTTTCCACAGGCCGTTCAGACAGCTCAGGCCGCCAAAACGTTGCGGTCACTGCCCTCCCAGCACGCACATTCCTATGAGACCCTGCGCTCGGTCCGCAGTGGAGGCAGCAAGGACCCCGACCTCAGTCTCATGCGATCAGAGGCCAAAGCCTTCCCACAGAGAACCCCCACATTCCGGTGGAACTGCACCCAGAGTCATGGGCACCCCGAGGCAGTGTAATTCTCTCAACTGAAGCTTCTGTTTACAAAGCTTAAAATATACCCACTCCAGTATTCTTGCCTGGAGAATCCCCATGGACAAAAGGAACCTGGCAGGCTGCAGGCCTTGGGGTCGCAAAGAGTGGGACATGACTGAGCGACTAAGCACTGTGCATGTACCTCAAAGGATATGGAACAAATTCCAGTGCAACAAAAGACCTCGAAGTGTGGCTGACCACAGGCTGTGGAAAGACTTGGGTCCTTGCAACGGGCTTCAATTTAGATTTGATTGAGGGTTCCCATTCTCAGCCACTAAAGGGCCTTAAAGTGTAGACTGTTTAATGACCACAAATCCTCTCATAAAGTATGCAGGTCCCTCTGCAATGTGGTCTTGAATCTGAACTGGTCTCCAGCCCAGACTGGTCACTTGATGTAGCCAATAGAGCATGGCAGAAGCTTGCTGTGGGGGGTCACCCTCTGAGACAGGGGCCCTGAGACTGCCAGAGAAGGAAGCTATATGAGGGGCCACACACAGGGGAGGGAGGCACTGCCAGGCCTGGAGGGAGACCATTTCCACTGTCAAGTTCAGTGACCCTCCAGCTGTGTGTAACCACAAGAGCGAGCCAGGGGAAAGTGGCCCAGGCACTCCATGGAACCCTGATCAATAATAGACTATGGTTAGTTTAAGCAAGTAAGATCAGGACTCATTTGTTATGCAGCAGTAACTGATATTCTTGGCAAGCAACTGAACATAGTCAGTTTTGACTTTTTGATAGATGGGATAATACTAATGGATGTGGAATATCCAATATCAAAGTGCTTTTGAACTCCTGAACTCTAAGGGTCATCCAACACCAATTTTAAATCCCTCAGATGCTCACATTTGAAAAACTGGTAGCTCAGTGAGAGGAACAAAATATTAAGTATAAAGGATATCAAATGAGAATTGTGCATTTTAAGAATCTGTAACATGAAATAAGCCAAACACAAAAGGACAAATACTCTATGATTCCACTTACATGATGTAGCTAGTCAAATTCATAGAGACAGAAAGTCCAACAGTAGTTGACAGGGGCTGGTGGGGAAGAGGAATGGGGACTTAGTGTTTAATGGAGACCATTTTGGTCATCCCAGGTAAAGAACCCGCCTGCAGTGCAGGAGACATGGGAGAGGAGATATGGGTTCGACAACCCACTCCAGCATTCTTGCCCAGAGAATCCCATGGACAGAGGAGCCTGGTGGGCCATGTCACAGTCGGACACGACTGCGCGTGCACTCATGGGGACCGTTTCAGTTTGGGAAGATGAAAAATTTCTGGAGATGGATGGTGGTGATGATTGAACAACAATGTGAATGTACTTAATGCCACTGAACTGTCACTTAAAAGTGGTTAAAGTAGTAAATTTTTGTTATGTTTATTTTACCACACATGCAAATAAAATTATTTTTAAAAACCCCACAACTATAGCAAACTATATATAGTAATGCTCCATCTATCATACTGATGAATGAGGTTCCCCCCACAATGCACATTTCTGATGAAAGTTATTCCTCCATGATTCTGAATTTTACAATTTCTCTTTCACAGTTCATAAACTGAGGATGAATGCTTCTTAAGCTCTAATGACTCATCACTGTCTGGATAAAGAGAGCATACAAATTTTATCCTGATTTGGAGAACAAAGTGTCCAATCCAGTTCCCTTGGTACCCCCACACCAGGGCCCTTTCTCCATCTGAACGATCTGCTTTCCCTAGTCCCCAAACCTCTGCCTCCTCTGGGTCTCTGCATTTAGAGTTTTCAGGACTAAGCTTCTCATTGTTGTTGTTCAGTCGTGTCCGACTCTTTGCGACCCCGTGGACTGCAGCACGCCAGGCTTCTCTATCCTTCATCATCTCCCAGATTTTGCCCAAACTCATGTCCTTTGAGTTAAAGATGCCTAAGCTTCTTACGTCTCCTACATCCTAAAACAAAAGCTCACAAAACCCCTCCTTCCCTCAACAGTTAGACTTTTTGGAACAGTCCACACCCCTCCCTTCTCCGCCAGGCCACCTAGCACCTGCCCCCCGACTCTTCAGACCACCATCTTCCTCTTTGGCCTGCGTGCAGGATCAGCACCTGCTGGATTAATCCAAAATCCACGCTTCTCTCCAAAACACCTGGTCTGGCCTGTATGCGGTCTATCCATGCAATGGAATTTATTCAGCCTTAAAAATGAATGAGGGCTTCCCTGTGGCTCAGTGGTAAAAAAAAAAAAAAAATCCACCTGCCAAGCAGGAGACACAGTTTCAGTCCCTGGGTCGGGAAGATCCCCTGGAGAAGGAAATGGCAACCCACTTTGCCTGGAAAATCCCATGGACAGAGGAGCTTCATGGGCTAGAGTCCATGGGGTCACAGAAGAGTCAGACACGACTGAGCAACTAGACAACAAAACAAAAGGAATGAAGTTCTGATACCTGTTACCATGTGTATGAACCTTGAAGACAGTATGCTCAGCGAAAGATCCCAGACACTAAAGTCAGCATGTGGCATGAACCCATTTACATGAGATGTCTACTAGGGACGGAAATCAGACTTGTGGTTGATGGGGGTTGGACAGGAATGAGGGGGAGATTCAGGAGTGATGCTAAGGGTTTCTTCTTGGGGGAATGAAAATGTTATAAAGTGGACTGTGAATACACTAAAAACAGTGAATTCTACACTTTAGATGGGGGAATTGTATGCTATGTGAACCATATCTCAATAAAGTTGTTTAAAAAAAATCCTTATAGAGAATTCCCTGGACCAGGACTCAGTGCTTTCACAGTCGTGGGCTTAGGTTCAGTCCCTGGTCTGGAAACTAAGAGCCTGAAAGCCAAGCAGTGCAGCCAAAAAAAAAAACCAAATCATTATAGGTACGACTCAAGTCCCCAGGGTCACCTGGATAAAAAACAGTCTTCACCATGAACAGGCTTCTCACTCTTGGGCTTGATTTCTTCACAAAAGTGGGCATGAACTGTATATTAAGATATTTTGTAAGTTGTTAATGTCATATTGTAAAAACTTTACTGAAAACACTTTTAAATGTTGAGAACGTAACGCTGATAAATTATCCTCAGTTCTGCCACTCAAATGCACTTGTTTCTATTCTTGTATTAGTGTCTTTAATATACATTTAACTTTCTGTTGCACATACATGTGTTCAACATGTTTGCTATTTTATTCCTCTTTATAGAGTGGGAGGCCCCCACCTGCAGACCAGATGGATCCCTCATAAAGGGCCAAAGTATTATGTTGTGTAACCAGGCCCCAACAGGAACACAAATCCAAGTCCTCAGCGCAATACCACAATAGAGCCACAAGAGGGTGATGTTGCTCCTTGAAAGTACAGCATCCTTGGTAGAATTAGATGTACCACAGGGGGCGCCAGTGATAAAGAACCCACCTGCCAATGCAGGAGACAGACATTAAGAGATACCGGTTAAATTCCTGGGTGGGGAAGACCCCCTGGAGACGGGCATGGCAACCCACTCCAGTGTTCTTGCCTAGAGAATCCCATGGACAGAGGAGCCTGGCGGGCTACAGTCCATGGCGTCGAAAAGGGTCAGACGCAACTGAAGGGACTTAGCGTGCACAGTTTATGGAACTAGAATTTGGGAGTTTTTCCACATGGGACAAATAATTCAGGAAGACTTCCAAAAAAAAAAGTTTGTATTTACAAAATATATTAGGTTGAAAGTAAAATCCAGTGAACAAATTCAGCAAAGATTACAATTTCTAAGCTAAGTTGTTGTTATTGTTTTAAAAAACACCAAAATACTCCTTGGATGGTGACACTGCCTCTAGACCTCAATACACTTCATTTCTTCTGGCTCATCTCAAGTCTGGTCACATTTGTTATTTATTGACTGATTTATGTATCTGTGACTTAAAAAAAAAAAAACCCTATCACTGGGAGGAAATACCTCATAACGTTAAAACTAGTAAGAAAAGCGATTAATTTTTTTCCATTAAATTTCTTCTGTTTTCTCAACATTGTTTACAATGTGCGTGAGCTCTTTACAGTGGGGAAATATCTCACACTTTAAAGATAAGCTGCACCTCCTTGCTTGATAATTGTTTTCTTTAACTCCGTATCTCTGAGGAAAAGCAGGGATTCCATTCCTCTGCAAGATGTGTCATAAAAGAAGATAAAGAGGAATACAGATCATGGGGCAGAGAAACAAGTGAAAAATCAAGAATCCTGTGGTCTCCGCTGTGGGCCTTGCAGAGCCTCAAAGACTTCCCCCAAGACATGTATTAACCACAAAGGGAGAGAGAATGACTTGACAGTGGAGAAATCTCGCAGACACAGCCTTTAAGGGCTCCAGGCCAGCTTCACCGGGAACAAGACACACCAGCACCACGACCTCCTTGACGAGACGCACTGAGGCGGGCACAGCATCATCTCTGGGGATGTTCCTGCCCCGAATGTGCACCCCCAGACAAGTCGCTTGGAGGGACATTCTAAACGACTGACCAGGACGCGTCACAGTGTCAAGGTCATCACGGAGAAAGAAAGACTGAGGACCTGGCACTGGAGGAGACGAAGGAGACACAAGGACAAGATGCAAAATGGGATTTGGGAACAGGCAAAGGACATTAGGGGCCAAGCTGGTGAAATGTGCATAAGGCCAAGAGTTCAGGTTAATGGTACAGGACCAGTGTGGATTTCCCGGACTTGATCACCGCACGTTTGGTAAGATCTTGACATTCAGGGAGACTGGGTGATGAGCACAGGGGAATTCTTTCTTTCTTTCTATCTTTTTTGCAGTTGTTTTTTAAGAGTCTAATATTAACTCAAAAGGATTTTGAAAACCCAAGTTTCAAACCTATAGACACAGTGGAAGTTGACAGAGAAAATAAGTGAGCCATAGGCCTTCTGGGTGGAAGCAGGAAGAGAGAAGCGAGTGGGGTGGAGGAGAGGAAGGGATACCAAGGGGACACTCCAACCCAGAGCCATGAGGCTGGTCCTCGAGCTGGGACCTGAGCCAAGAACAAACATCCTATGACATCATGGGTACCCCAAGTGCAGGGACCCATCGATCTCTCTGCACCATTGCCCCCTCTGCTTCTGGGGAAACTGAGGCTCGGGCCTGAAGCAAGTGGCTCAGGACCACGTGGGTAGTGACTACATGGGTAGTGACAGCCAGGCCTTCAGAGCTGCACTGATTGGCCCTACATACCAGCTGTTTTATGGTTTAGTACTGTGGCTTGGAGAAGGGAATGGCAACCCACTCCAATATTTTTGCCTGGCTACAGTCCATGGGGTCACAGAGAGTCAGACACGACTGAGCATCTAACACAATGTGGCTTCCAGCTGATCTGGCCACCAGGAGCCACCGTGGGGGACTGAGGGTGGCATGGGGAGCAAGGAGCTTCAGGGAGAAGCGACCTGCCTGGCGTGGCTGCCCCAGCGCCGCTGTCTGCTCAGTGCCCCGACCCCCAGCTGCTGCGCCAGTGCTAAGCCATATCCAGTTTAGCTTCTCAGCTTTCACCAGCAAGGAGAGCGATGCAACTCCCAATGAAACCTTACAGTAATTTCTGTTCTCCCAGGTGGGTTCTGACCACATGTGCTTCAGGAATCTGAAGGACTGTGGTTACAATGCCTCATAGTTGCCAAATGCCAATTGAGGTGCCTGGGGCTAGGCGAGGGCTCTGCATAGGTTATTGCATTTTATCTCCCAAATAGCTGCCTCCATTAGGCCTGCTGTTCTTTCATTCACTGGTGGCTCAGGCAGGAAAGAATCTGCCTGCAGTGTGGTAGACCTGGGTTGGGAGTGATCCCCTGGAGAAGGGAACAGCTACCCACTCCAGGATTCTCGCCTGGAGAATCCCATGGACAGAGGAGCCTGGTGGGGTCCATGGGGGTCACAGAGTCAGACATGACTGAGTGACTTTCACTTTCACTTTCTTTCACTCACAGAGGAGGACTGAGGCTCAATTTTAGGTTTCTGTGACCCGGGGAGCTGTGCCACTAAAGGACAGCCAGTGTGCGAACCTCCTGTGTCTGTTTCAGGGCTTATACTCCTAAAATAAGTTTAAAATGGTTCTTTTAAAGTTGAGGATTCTAACCCATAGGTATCAACAGGTATCGACAACGGAGTAGGGTTAAGGCCGGTGGTTCTCAGTCAGGGTGGTCTGCCCCCCAGGTGACACGTGGCAAGGTCAGGAGACATTTCTAGCTGTCACAAATAGGGTGCAGGACAGGCTCCTGGCCTCTGTGGGTGGGGGCCGAGGATGCGGCTCAGATCTCGGGGAGCCCCCACCACCCCCAGGAGGAAGGATCTGGTCTAAAACAGCAGCAAGGTTGAGGCTGAGAAAGCCTGCTGAAGAGCACTGTTTAAAAAAACAGCACAGAAAGGGTGCACCCATATAGTGAGGTTAAGTTCAGTTTTCACGAAGCTTTTATTTCAATTATTTGTGTATGTAATTCTGGTCTCCGTAAGAATTACTTGGGGTGTTTGATACTTTTATTTTTAAATTTACTTTTTATTGGAGCACTTGATAAAAATGCAGATGCTTGGGGCTGGAAATTCCTGGAGCTCTGCCTGTTTACTTCCCCACCAGCCAATTAGAAGAAAGTCACGCACCCTGCAGCCTCCACACCAAATTTTGCCTATAGAAACTCTCCCCTGAAAGTCGTCGAGAGGTTGAGGATGGTTTCTGACCATGAGCCACCCATTCTCCTTGCTTGGCCCTGCAATAAACCTTTCACTGCTTAAAAAAAAAAAATTCAGATGCCTAGATTTCCCACCCAAAATTATGAGGGTGAGTCTACAGTCAAATTCAAGAATCTGGATTTTTAACAAGTACCCCTTGAGACTCTGGTCCTGGTGGATCACGGACTCGGCTTTGTGCAACACTGGACTAGATGCCCTTGAGGTTCGGTGCCCGGAAGATCCATGGCCACCCTGAGAAGGATTTGACATTTCATTTGCGCAGGGCATCACGTGAAGTGTTTCTCACACGTTATTTCATCTGTCACAACATACAGGTTCCTTCATTGGTGTGTTAAACAGAATCGTTAATGTTTGTTTATTTTTACATCGATGGGAGAGTCATGATTGCATCTTGTTAAAATGATCCTTTAATAACAATCTAACAGGTCTCAGACACCTTAAGGTATTTTGGGGACCTCGAGAAGAGTGGAATTTGCCCAAATTTTTAAGTAGTACAGATGAAATCTGGGGGAGAAAGCTTGTTGGGGATGGCTTCAGTACCTTGAGATAACATATACCAGACTTTTAAAAGTCCAAACTGAGGTTCCTTACAGAGACTTCCAGCAAAGCAAACTCAAGAAAGCCTACAAGGTGAATTAGCAAGCGTGCCACACCTGTGTAAATGATCAGACCTCCCACCCCATCTGACAGGACCACCCTCATTTCATGCAAAAAGATCTTTCATTGAAATTATGAGGCTGTAGGGGAAAGTTGTGCATCAGTGGAAAATTGGGCTTTGTCTGGAGCACAGCCTTTCAGGTTACACCATTCTAGCCTCTTGTTGCCTTTGAGTTGCTTTTATAACTCTGCACAGGTAGCAGAACAAGGCAAAATAGTTCTAGCCTGTAGACCCATTCTTGCTTTCTCACCATGTAAATTAATACAGATAAGTAAGCAGTTTCTCCAGGTTTGCCTCTATGTACGCATTCATGTCAATACTCCTGACCTACAGTCTTCTAGAATCTTCTTTGGATTCCCTTGCAAACTGGTTATAAGATCTTACGGGTTCCTGGATTAATGGGTTAAGCAAAAGCTTGAATACTCATTCATTTTATATCTGCATGAAAGAGTTTTATTTCCTCCGTTTTGGTCTTAAGCCTCTGCTTTTCAAATCTCCCTGGTCATTGGTATTATAATCTGGGGGCTCTAGTCTGCAATTTTATTTACTTGTTTTTTTAAATTTATGTTACAATTTTGTTTGGCTGTGCCAGGATTTAGTTGTGGCCCTCGGGATCTTCAGTCTTCATTGCGGCATGCGGGATCTTTAGCTGCAGTACGTGGGGTCTAGTTCCCTGACCAGAGATCGAACCTGGGCCCCCTGCACTGGAAGTGCACATCTTAGCCAATGGACCACCGGAGAAGTCCCCAGTCAGCAATTTTAAAAATCACATAGGAAATAACTAACCTGCATTGCATGTAATAAAAGTAAGCATTATTTTATGAAACTTCTATTTGCATTACATTTGTATATTTGTTCTAGGTGGATTTAAATTGTTTTCTTTTTTTGGATGACCACTGTTTGGAGGTAAATACTTGGGCCCTAATGTGTTTGTTTTATAATATTTTATTTTCACTCAGTAAAGAGTGACTGGAGTATTTTTAAGTCAGGCAGATGTGAATGGTAAGTGCGAGAACCTCACAGTTCACGGTTAATCGCTCTCTGATGCTCTTTTCCTCTGCAGCCAAATGGAGTACAGAGCAAATTTGAGTGCAATACTCAGCTTGCCTGCTCTGGTAAACCCAACACCCAAGAGACACATAATATTACATGCAAACTGTTTTCAAACACCAGTGGGTCCAAGCTCTAAGATCCCTGCTCAGCTGCTGATGGAGGAGCAAGAGAATTACCTTCATAGACAAGTGAGAACCACCTTCACGGTCCGCCAACAGCTATCGTCAGCGCTGGCTTGCTGGGTGGGAGACCAGGGGCAAATCCCATCACTTCTCTGGACTAATTTCACCTGGAAACAGGAAAAGTGGTGAATGAGATATTGTACGTGAAATTCTTCCATAAACTGTGAGTATTCACATAAGAGAAGGGGGTGACAGAGGATGAGACAGTTGGATGGCACCACTGACTCAATGGACATAAGTTTGAGCAAACTCAAGGAGATGGTGAAGGACAGGAAGCCTGGCATGCTGCACTTTGCAGGTCACAAAGAGTCGGACATGACTGAATGAACAACAAACATCACATACGAACAGGGAGTACATTGTCCAGGCCCAGGAGGGGATCCGAATGATTGATAGAAAGGGGAGGTGCAAAGGCCCTGACATTTGAAAAAGGTCCTGGATGATTCTAAAAGCTGCCCGCCCCCCACTAGGACGTGCACACTGATTGGCTCACGGGCCCTCCTATGATCTGTACGTGGTCTCCAAGTGTGCACATGGGCATTAATGCTGGGAGAGGTGAAGGTGGCAGTGATCCCCCCAAAGATTAAGGATTCTGTTCCGAAGCAGGGCTTCTCAACCTCAGCATCACTGACCTTTTGCACCAGATAATTCTTTGTCATGGGGGCTATCCTGTGGAATGAAGGATGTTCAGCAGCATCCCCGGCCTCTGCCTACAAGTTGCCACTGTGTGCTCAGTCGTACCCGACTCTTTGAGACCCCATGGACTGTAGCCCACCAGGCTCCTCCGTCCATGGAATATGCAAGTGAGAATACTGGAGTGGTTTGCCATTTCCTCCTCCAGGGATCTTCCCAGCCCAGGGATCAAATGTGAATCTCTTGAGTCTCCTGCATTGGCAGGCAGGTTCTTTACCACCAACGCCACCTGGAAGATGCCAGTCGCATCCCTCGAATCCTGACAACCCAGGTTTGCTGAATGTCCCCGGAGGACTGCTGCTCCAAAGCAGTTTATAGGCAGAGGGGACAGAAAGGGAGATTCCAGCTAATGGGACTCCCAGCCCCAAATCTCCTAACCCCCGTAGATCACAACCGTGGCGATTTCCATGCTTCCTTTATCAGGCCTGACTCGTCCTCACATCCCCGGACACCGGGTCACGCCATCTTCCACGTCCTCCAACCCCACATCACCTTGGGGCTTCCTCTCCCACCACCTCCTTTTTTAAAAAAATATTTCTGCATGCGTCTGGAGGGGCCGGGTCTTGGTTGCAGTGCGCCGGCTCTCTGGTCATCATCCCAGCACTGGTGATCTTCTCCTTGCCTACTGTGGACTCTCAGTTGGTGGGGAGGGTCTAGTTCCCTGGGCATGCATGCTCAGTCATGCTCAACTCTTTCGTGACCTCACGGACTGTAGCCTGCCATGCTCCTCTGTCCACGGGATTTCCCAGGCAAGAATACTGGAGTGGGTTGCCATTTCCTTCTGCAGGGGATCATCCTGACCCAGGGATGGAGCCTGAGACTCCTGCATCAGCAGGCAGATTCTTTCACCACCTAGTTCCCTGACCAGGGATCAAACCTGGGCCTCCTGCATTGGAAGCACAGAGTCTTAGCCTCTGGATTACCAGGGAAATTCTGCCTCCTTTTTTTTTTTTTTTTTTTGGCTGCAGGGACCCGAGGGTCTGGGTCTGGGAACTCAGTTGTGGCATGCAGGATCTAGTTCCCTGACCAGAGATTGAAGCCAGGCCCCCTGTACTGGGAGCAGAGTCTTAGCCATTCGGCCAACAGGGAAGTCCCCACCATCTCCTCAACTGCCTTTCTGCCCAGCATCCTGATTCTCCCTACGAAGTACTGACTTCCTAAAGCTCATCTCGAATCATTTCCTTCTCCAATGACAGTGGTGTCCATCTCCGTTATAAACCCTCCACAATCTAGGCTCCAGCTTCCCCAAGTCCATCTAGGAGCTTTTGGGAGAGGAACAAGGTAAAACTGCCTGAACTGAACTAAGTCCTAGAAATGATTTTGGCCTGGAAAAGCATTAAAGTCAGAATAATAAAAAATATACCCTTTCTTTGGAACTGAAGTTTACACATGATTGATTATCTGTTACTGGAGTTCAGCATCCTCCAAACACAAGGGGTAATGGAAGCAAAAGAGTGTGTGTGTGTATGCGTGTGTGTGTGCGCGTGTGTGTGTGTGTGTGCGCGCGTATGTGTGCTCAGTCGTGTCAGGCTCTTTTGGACCCCTGTGGTGGTTAAAGCAAGGGCTTCAAACTGGTCAGACTCATTAGGTGCTGAAATCAGTTTAATGGGTTAGCAATAGTCTGTTTTTTTTTTTTTTTAATGGAAAGAAGAAAATAGACTAGAACAAGATAGAATTAGAAAGCACGTAGAGTAGATCTGGCTGCGTCATGTGAGGTTGGGGTAAGAATCTCCCTTTAAACTTCTCTCTCAGTAATAGGCATCTACAGGCATGTCAGATATATTTCTCACTATAGGTTGAGTCTAAAAAGTTTGAAAGCACCAACAGGCAATCTATATATTCAGCAATGGAAGCAGGTGTAACAACAGCAAAAAGTGCAAGGTCACTGGACCTCTGGAGCTGCAAAGTCAGGATGGGGCTGGGGTGGATGCCAGGGCGGGGGCAGTACTGGGTGGGGCGGACACGATCAAGGAAGGGCAAGCCCATGTGGGGCTTCCTGACTTGGGGTGTCGGGGCTCAGTCCCGGGGGTCGGGTGGGTTGCGGGGGAGGAGGAGAAAGGAGGCTGCGAATCGCAGGTGAAGGACAAGGAGGCGGCCTGATCGAGGGACGTAGAGTCCGAGGACACCCCACTCCCCAGCATCAGCAGCCCTGGGGACCCCCGGGAGAGCCCGGCTGGGGGCGCAACCACGCCGAGGGACCCGAGACCCTCCCCGATCCGCGGGGGCCCGTCCTCACCGGGCACCGGCCGGGCGGTGACAACAGCGGGGCCCTCCCTCTCCGGAGACCGAGCCGCGCGGCGGGTCCTCTGGCCTCGGGCCGCTGCAGCCACAGGCGTCGACCTCGCGGCCCAGGCCCCTCCGGCCACCGCAACCCGGGTGTCCACCCCCGCCCCCACCTGCCCTCTCGGGAGCGAGCCCCGTGTCGCGCGCTCCGCCCCGCTGGCCGTAGGGAGCGCGCGCCGCCCCGCTGGAGAGCCAGTCTCTAGGAGCGCACTTGCGGGTTCCTCGCAAGCATGCGCGGCAGGGCCGCGGAGCTCCATTCTTCAGACAAACTCCGCTTCTCCGGGTCTTCAGTGCGCGGCGGCCGGCGGCCTGGCCAATCGGCGCGGGGAGGCGGGGCCAGAGTTCGCGAAAGAGGCGGGGCAAGCCCAGGATTGGGCAGCGGCGTCCGCGGACCTAGAGTCGCTCAGACCTGAGACTTGGACTGGAGGTCCTGTGCGGTGACGCTCAGAGAGAGCTGGGGGGCCTTGACACTCCCGAACCGCCCCAGGATTTGATTCTGTGCTAATTGAGCGGAAGCGATCTTTGTGGTGCATCCTTAGGACCGTCACTTTCCTTAGGCTGCGGAAGATTTCTTCTGCACTTCACTGACAGGTTAAAATGACTAACCTCAAAGTTGGGCCAATTTGATTCAAACTAAATAATAATAATAACAGATTATAACTGAGTAAAACAAGAATCCATGATCGATAGTGATGTAAATAAGTAAATGGAGAGATGAGAAATCTCTTACAGTAGGATGCCGACTAATAAATGAAGAAGGAATGAAACAGAAAATCACCATTTGGCGACCATCATTAAGTAATAGGATGGACTTCCTTGATGGCTCAGACGATAAAGCGTCTGCCTACAATGCGTGAGACCCGGGTTCAATCCCTGGGTCGGGAAGATCTCCTGGATAAGGAAATGGCAACCCACTCCAGTGTTCTTGCCTGGAGAATCCCATGGATGGAGGAGCCTGGTAGGCTACAGTCCATGGGGTCTCAAAGAGTCGGACACGACTGAGAAACTTCACGACGATGACATTAAATAATAACTGATTTGGACAAAAATAAATGGCCTCTAAGACCGGAGGGTGAAAGTTCAACAAGGAACTAGTATTTGCATATTCCCAAAATACATATTTCTCCACAAGATACTAATTAATTCCAAGAGGGGAAATATGAATTTTACAGTAGAGAAACCGTCCTCAAAGTCTCTGGGGTTTCTGGAAGTCCTCATGGGATATTCCAAAGGTTACATGACGTGTAACAGGTTGAATGTTGAAGCACATATGAGATCGTGTAGTGCTCCATTTCGGAGAAGGCAATGGCACCCCACTCCAGTACTCCTGCCTGGAAAATCCCATGGACGGCAGAGCCTGGTAGGCTGCAGTCCATAGGGTCGCTGAGGGTCGGACACGACTGAGCGACTTCACTTTCACGCATTGGAGAAGGAAATGGCAACCCACTCCAGTGTTCTTGCCTGGAGAATCCCAGGGATGGGGGAGCCTGGTGGGCTGCCGTCTATGGGGTCGCACAGAGTCGGACACGACTGAAGCGACTTAGCAGCAGCAGTGCTCCATTTACCTACATTAAAGAGATTTATGCCGCCCCCCAAAAAAATGTAAAACACCATTCTTATAAAATTTGTTTTGGAAAATACAATGATTTTCATAAAAATGTTATGCTAACACATAAAAGTTTTATTGTATCTTTTTTGGTAACTGATTTATTGGATATAATTCACATACTATACAATTCACCCACCAATACAATATTGTAAAGTTTAAAAATAAAATAAAATTAAAAAAATAAAAAATAAATAAATAAAAAAAGCAATAAAAAGAAAGAAAGAAAAAAAAATGTACAATTGAATGGGTTTTAGTATATTCACAGAGATGCGGATGTCACCACAATCAGTTTTAGAACAATTTCATCACTTCAAAACAAACACACCTCAGTCCCCCATCCTCCCACCCTAAGCAACTATTAATCTACTTTCTGTCTCTATAGATAAGCATATTCTGGACATTTCACTTAAATGGAATCATACGACCTTTGGTCTTTAGTGTCTGGCTTCTTTCTCTAAGCATCAGATCAGATCAGTCGCTCAGTCGTGTCTGACTCTTTGCCACCCCATGAATCACAGCACGCCAGGCCTCCCTGTCCATCACCAACTCCCCGAGTTCATTCAGACTCATGTCCATCGAGTCAGTGATGCCATCCAGCCATCTCATCCTCTGTCGTCCCCTTCTCCTCCTGCCCCTAATCCCTCCCAGCATCAGTCTTTTCCAATGAGTCAACTCTTCGCATGAGGTGGCCAAAGTACTGGAGTTTCAGCTTTAGCATCATTCCTTCCAAAGAAATCCCAGGGCTGATCTCCTTCAGAATGGACTGGTTGGATCTTCTTGCAGTCCAAGGGACTCTCAAGAGTCTTCTCCAACACCACAGTTCAAAAGCATCAATTCTTCGGTGCTCAGCCTTCTTCACAGTCCAACTCTCACATCCACACATGACCACAGGAAAAACCATAGCCTTGACTAGATGAACTTTTGTTGGCAAAGTAATGTCTCTGCTTTTGAATATGCTATCTAGGTTGGTCATCACTTTCCTTCCAAGGAGTAAGCGTCTTTTAATTTCATGGCTGCAGTCAGCTTCTGCAGTGATTTTGGAGCCCAGAAAAATAAAGTCTGACACTGTTTCCACTGTTTCCCCATCTATTTCCCATGAAGTGGTGGGACCGGATGCCATGATCTTCGTTTTCTGAATGTTGAGCTTTAAGCCAACTTTTTCACTTTCCACTTTCACTTTCATCAAGAGGCTTTTGAGTTCCTCTTCACTTTCTGCCATAAGGGTGGTGTCATCTGCATATCTGAGGTTATTGATATTTCTCCTGGCAATCTTGATTCCAGCTTGTGTTTCTTCCAGTCCAGTGTTTCTCATGATGTACTCTGCATATAAGTTAAATAAACAGGGTGACAATATACAGCCTTGACGAACTCCTTTTCCTATTTGGAACCAGTCTGTTGTTCCATGTCCAGTTCTAACTGTTGCTTCCTGACCTGCATACAAATTTCTCAAGAGGCAGATCAGGTGGTCTGGTATTCCCATCTCTTGAAGAATTTTCCACAGTTTATTGTGATCCACACAATCAAAGGCTTTGGCATAGTCAAGAAAGCAGAAATAGATGTTTTTCTGGAACTCTCTTGCTTTTTTCATGATCCAGCGGATGTTGGCAATTTGATCTCTGGTTCCTCTGCCTTTTCTAAAACCACCTTGAACATCAGGAAGTTCACAGGTCACATATTGCTGAAGCCTGGCTTGGAGAATTTTGAGCATTACTTTACTAGCGTGTGAGATGAGTGCAATTGTGCAGTAGTTTGAGCATTCTTTGGCATTGCCTTTCTTTGGGATTGGAATGAAAACTGACCTTTTCCAGTCCTGTGGCCACTGCTGAGTTTTCCAAACGTGCTGGCATATTGAGTGCAGCACTTTCACAGCATCATCTTTCAGGATTTGGAATAGCTCAACTGGAATTCCATCACCTCCACTAGCTTTGTTCGTAGTGATGCTTTCTAAGGCCCACTTGACTTCACATTCCAGGATGTCTGGCTCTAGTTCAGTGATCACACCATCGTGATTATCTGGGTCGTGAAGATCTTTTTTGTACAGTTGTTTTCGAAGTCCATCCATGTTGTAGTACGCCAGCAGTATTTCATTCTTTTTATCATCAAATAATATTACACTGTATACATATACCCCAATTTGTTTACCCATTCATCTGTCGGATAATGTTGGGTTGTTTCCACTTTTGGGCTACTGTGAATAGTGCTGCTGTGAACATTCATATGCAAATTTGTGTGGACAGATGTTTTCAATTATTTTTCCACCTAGGAGTAGACTTGCTGGGTCAATGTTTAACCATTTGAGGAATTGCTAAATTGTTTTCCACAGGGTCTGCTCCATTTTACATTCCTACCAGCAATGTATGAGCATTCCAATTTCTTCACATCCTGGTCAACACTTGTTATTATCTGTCTTTCTGATTAGCATGGCATTTCATTGTGAAGTGAAGTGGCACTTCATTGTGGTTTTGATTTGCATTTCCCTGATGGCTTATTTAACTTATATGCAGAGTACATCATGAGAAATGCTGGGCTGGAAGAAGCACAAGCTGGAATCAAGATTGCCGGGAGAAATACCAATAACCTCAGATATGCAGATGACACCACCCTTATGGCAGAAAGTGAAGAAGAACTAAAGAGCCTCTTGATGAAAGTGAAAGTGGAGAGTGAAAAAGTTGGCTTAAAGCTCAACATTCAGAAAACGAAGATCATGGCATCTGGTCCCATCACTTCATGGGAAATAGATGGGGAAACAGTGTCAGAGTTTATTTTTTGGGGCTCCAAAATCTCTGCAGATGGTGACTGCAGCCATGAAATTAAAAGACCCTTACTCCTTGGAAGAAAAGTTATGACCAACCTAGATAGCATATTGAAAAGCAGAGACATTACTTTGCCAACAAAGGTCTGTCTAGTCAAGGCTATGGTTTTTCCAGTGGTCATGTATGGATGCAAGAGTTGGACTGTGAAGAAAGCTGAGTGCCGAAGAACTGATGCTTTTGAACCGTGGTGTTGGAGAAGACTCTTGAGAGTCCCTTGGACTGCAAGGAGATCCAACCAGTCCATTCTAAAGGAGATCAGCCCTGGGTGTTCCTTGGACGGAATGATGCTAAAGCTGAAACTCCAGTACTTTGGCCACCTCATGCTAAGAGTTGACTCATTGTAAAAGACTGTGATGCTGGGAGGGATTGGGGGCAGGAGAAGGGAACGACAGAAGATGAGATGGCTGGATGGCATCACCAACTCAATGGACGTGAGTCTGAGTGAACTCCGGGAGTTGGTGATGGACAGGGAGGCCTGGCATGCTGCGATTCATGGGGTGGCAAAGAGTCGGACACAGCTGAGCGACTGACCTGAACTGAACTGATGGCTGATGACGTTGATTCTCTTCTCACGTATTTATTTGCGATTTGCATATTTTCTTTGGAGAAATGTCTATTTAGAGCCTTTACCCATTTCAAAGTTGAGTTGTCATTTTATTATTAAGCCTAAAAATTCTTTATATATCCTAGATATATGTCCATTGTCAGATATATGATTTGCAAAAAGTTTCCCCCATTCTGTGGATTGTCTTTTCATTTTATTGCCCCCAGTTAAGACAGGGTCCTCTGAAGCACAGAAGTTCTTAATTTTGATGATGTCCAGTTCATCTTTTTTTTTTTGCTTGTGCTTTTGATGTCACATCTAAGAAATCATTGCCTAGTCCAAGTTCACAAAGATTTACCCCCACGTATTCTAAAAAGTTTGGTGGTTTACTTCTTACATTTGAGACTTAAACCCATTTTGAGTTATCTTTTGTGTATGGGGAAGTACGGGGCTTCCCAGGTGGCTCAGTGGTGAAGAATCCGCCTGCCAATGCAAGAGACTCAGGTTCGATCCTGGGGTCGGGAAGATTACCTGGAGAAGGAAATGGCAACCCACTCCAGTAGTCCCTGGAGAAGGAAATGGCAACCCTCTCCAGTATTCTTGCCTGGAAAATCCCATGGACAGAGGAGCCTGGCAGATTACAGTCCATGGGATTGCAAAGAGTTGCACATGACTTAATAACTAAGTATGCACAGGCAAAGCAGGGCTGTGAGTTCATTTTTTTTTTTTTCTGCATATGAACATCCTAGTTGTACCATTTGTTGAAAAGACTGTTCTTTTCTCCCTGTAATTCTTTTGGCTCCGCTGTTGAAAAACAATTAACTGTAAATATGAGGATTTATTTCTGGACTCTCACTTCTATTCATGGTCTGTGTCTATCTTGTGCCAGCACCACCCTGACACAATTACTGTTGCTTTGTGGAAAGTTTTGAAATCAGAGAGTGAATTCTCCAACTTCATTCTTTCCCAGGATGACTTTAGACCCCTTAAGTTTACAGTTGTCATCTTTCTTGTCAGTCTTTTCGAAAACAGATCTTTATTTTAAACTTTACATCATTGCAAACACATTCCATGGCAATTGTTTTCAAGTAATTCTTGCTTTTCCCACCTACCTGTATATTATAACGCTCCCCAACATTATAAGCTTATTTACATATGATTGGCTACCTAATTTAGCTATTTTCCTATTGGACACTTATTTCTAAATTTTACTATTGCTGCTGTGACTGCTTCATTCCTAAGTTTCGGGGTACCTGGGTGAAAGTATATGGGAATGCTTTGTACATTTCTTGCAATTTTTCTGCATGAAATTATGTCCAAATAAAACGTCAGACAAAAAAAAAAAAAAAAAAAATCCCTTTGGCATTTAGTGAGGGGAAAGCATCTTTTTCCGAAGTGCTCCAGCCCCCTGCCCAGCTATCCGATGCTCGTCCATGAGTCCGGCCATCGTCCATCGGTCCAGCCCCCACTCACAGCGCACAGTCACTGCCCACTTATTCTCTGACCACTTTGTGCGGTGGGGACCGGGGTTGCTCCGGTGCCGGGAGCTGAGGGGCCTGGGAGTGCTCTCCTTTACACTTGGCGGGTGGCGATCCGAGTGGTCCAGCATCCTTCGAGCTGAAGCCGGCCCTGCCTCTCACCAGCCCCGGGTGCAGCGACGCCCCGGCTCCCCTCCCGCACCGCGCCTGCGCCCTCTGCTCGCCGCAACACTTCGCAGCCCTCCGCCCGCCCAACCCGGCTCCGCCTTCGTCCGGCCGGAGCCCCCAGACTTCTGGCCGCGCGTCCTCACGTGGACAGAAAGAAGGCACTTCTCCTCTAGAAAATGCCGCTCGCCTGACAACCCTCCCTCCGCCTCCCTCCTTCGCGCCTAGCCGCGTTCCCCGCGCTCCGGGCAGGTGCAGGTCCAGGTCGCGCGGGGCCAGCCTGCCCACATTTTCCGCAACCTCGGTCGAATCCCCTCCTTCCTGCGTTCTCTTGCCCCCTTTCCCATCCGCGTTCTCCGTCCTGCGCCTCCTTCTCGGGCCTAAAGCTCCGCCGGACCTCCGGCTCGGCGCTTGGGGTCCCCGCATCTCCGCCCCTTACTGGGGCTTAGCGTCCGGCACCCCTGCCTGTCGGCCCCGAGCGCCTCCCGTGCGGAAATCGACAAAAACCGCCGCCCCCGCATACTTGAGCCTAAGTTACGGAGCAGGAGGGTGGGGGGAGAAGCCATAGATCTTAATAAACAGTGGGTCACGTGGTGTCTTGGAAGCGGTACCTGCTGGGGGAAATCAGACACGGAGGAGGAGGGTCTGCGACTTGGGTAGGAGGGTCTGTCGGAGAAGGACTGGAGCACGAATCTCGGATAGCCGGCGATCTGCCGGATCGCCACTGATCGCCTTCCTGCCCCCAGCAGAAGTCACTTTGGAGCCGGTGCCCCGACCGCAAAGGGCGTGGGTGGGCGTCCTGGGTCCGCTGGGCCAGAAGGCCTCCGGGCGCGCCGCCTCCCGGCCGCCCGGAGCATCAGCCACGCGGGGCGGGGGAGGGGGCATCTCTGGACCCGCCCTCCAGTCTAGTGGTGGCAGCCCCCAGGAGAAAACACGCAGCGGGTGTGCCGGCGGATAAAGCGGGGGGAGGGGAGGAGGGGGCCGTTGTCAATATTTTCTTTTCAATGGTGTTGCCGGGTGTTGGCGAGGATGCCTGAGCGCCGGGTGGAAATGTTGGAAGCGGTGTCCTCCCCCGGAGCCGCTATCTCACCCGAGACTTTTGAGAGGATCGTTACCGACCTGGACACGAACGGGATACGTCCAGCGGGACTGCCTGCATGAATGATCACCACCCCTGTGGCGGTACGTTGTGCTACGCTGTAAAATGGACGCTGGAAAGACCTTTGTAATATTTTAAGAATTCCCTGGCTGTCCAGTTGTTAGGACTCGGTGTGTCACTGCCGCTGCCCAGGTTTGACTCTCCGGAGGGAATTAAGATCCCGCAAGTCAGAGGGAATATCCAAGAAAAAAAAAAAAAACTGAATGACCCCAATTTTCTGAATATAAAAATATTTATTACAAACCTATCTCTAGGTGATGGAATTATTGGAGATATTTGTAATATTTTTTCTTAATCAATATTTTCTTATTTATTTCATAACCATAAATAACATTATTTTTAGCTTGAAAGACCAATGTAAGTTATTTTTTAAAAGAAAGTGTACCATCATCCTATGTATTTTTAAAAATCTTATTATTTATTTCTTTATTTATGGCTGTGCTGGGTCTTTGGACTGTGAGCGTTTTTCTCTAATTGCAGCCGGCGGGGGCTACTTTTCATTGCTTTGCTGGGGCTTCTCCTTTTGGTGGCCTCTCTTGCTCTGGAGCACCGGCTCTAGGGCCCTCCACCTTCAGTAATTGCAGATCATGGGCGCAACAGTTGTGGTTCCTGAGCTCTAGAGCATAGGCTCAGTAGTTGTGGCCCACAGGCTTAGTTGCTCTGAGGCATGTGGGATCTTCCTGGATCAAGGCTCAAACCCGTGTCTCCTGCATTAGCAGGCAGATTCTTTACCACTGAGCTACTGGCTGGGCAGGCCAGTCCTCTCTCCCTCAAACCCAGTTCCCTGAAAGAGACCTCCATCGCTGAGCCCTTTTCAGCCCCCTTCCAGCATCTCCACTCCCCTTCCCTTTCCTCTACCCTGGGGCAGGGTGTAGGGAGTTGTGTGTGGAGTGGCTTCCTGACTCTTCTCTCAGCTCCCACTTTGGATGCCCCCACCCCACCTCACATCCGTTCTCCTCCGGGTGTCTGGTGAGTTTTGTAAAACCACACTGACTAGGTTCCCCCTCTGGGAGAATCCTTCCCCACCTTCCATGAACCTGGACCTACCTGTGGCCTCTAGGCCCCTGGGCTCTGGACCACTAGCCTCTGCCCATCCTGCCTGCCCTGTGGCCTTCCTGTCCTTTTCTCTCTGGGCCCAAGTCTCGCCTCTCCCAAGCATGCCGTCCTTACCCTTCAGCTCCCTTCACGGGGCTTCCCCAGGGCCCCGTCATACGCTAAGGAGCTCTTGGCCTTTTCCCCGGCAGCTCTTAGCCCCAGTTTTCATGGACTTGTCGCAGGAAGTTCCGTGCTTCCTGTCTAGCTCTGGGAACCTGGGCTGTGATCTGTTGACCACTGGGTCCTGTGTATCCTGCTCTGGAAAGACATTAAGGTTCTCCAAAGGTGGGACTTCCTGGTGGTCCAGCGGTTAAGAGTCTGCACATCCAATGCAGCCGGCCTGGGTTCGATTCTTGGTCAGGGAACTAGATCCCACGTGCCACAGCTAATGATCCCACATGGGGCACAGAAGATCCTGTGTGCCCCAACCAAGACCTGCTGCAGCCAAATAAATATGAATTAAAATGAATATAAGACAATAAAATATACGATATTGGTCTGGGTGTGTTAAAGAAAGCAGCAGGAGGGAAAGGGCAGGTGAATCTAGGTGGTGCTCTCTGGATGCTTGTACAACTACTATGGGAGTTTGCAATGTTTCAAAATTTAAAAAATAAGAAAACCTCCAGATCCAGCGTGTGGGCTCCCATCCTGACTCGGCAGTGGCTTCCTGCCCCACAGTCCTAACCACCTTTCAGGCAGGGTGACTTGAGCCCCCGGAGGGAGGTACCCCCTTGCTGATCCCCCACACAGCCTCAACCAGGCCCCCTCACTGGGGCCCCGAGTGCCACTCCCAGCCTTGCCTGGCAGTTGCAGAAGGGGTCGATGGTGCCACAGCACAGTTCAAGGGAGTGGATGCCTGCTGAGACCCTGTTCAGGCCAGGACTGCCTGGAGACCAGGCTGAGGGGCAGGGGTTGGCTCCTCTCCCCACTGCCTCTTCTCCAGGCCCGCTCCACCATCGAACGGTCCCCCCCAGCCCCTCAGCACCCTCAGAACCAGCCCATCACGGGGATGACTCAGACCTCAGGAAAGGAGAACCAGGGTGGGGGATGGGAATCTATTTAAATAGAGAATCCAGACAAAAGAACTTTCCAAGTTATGGGTACAGAATGTAAATGTTACAGACAACCTCGCTGTAAAAATAACAGCAGAATGGAGAGTTGGGCAAGGAAGATGCCACGTAACTCACTTTTCCCAAGAGCGACTCAACAGATAACAGATTAAATTTGGAAAATGTTGCTTGAAAACAGAAGTCCTCTAAACTCTGCCTTAAAAAAAAAAATAATCCATTTCGTTTTGCTCAAAGGCAGTTTCCAAATGACAGGAGCACGTGGGCTGAAGCGTCTTGAAGGTGTCAGTCGCTCAGTCGTGACTCTTTGTGACCCCATGGACTGTCGCCCGCCAGGCTCCTCTGTCCATGGAATTCTCCAGGCAAGAACACTGGAGTGGGTTGGCATTTCCTTCTCCAGGCTGACACCTTTTCTCAGGGAACCCTGACTTCTGGTTGAAGGAAGGCAACAGCAGGGCAGCACCCCAGGGACCTGGAGGCGGGGTGCTCAGGCTCCCAAGAATCTACCTCAGCCCCCACACCACCCAGAGGGAACACAACAGGGCACCATACACTTCTGTTGGGGTGCCCCCTCAGACTGCAGGCCCACCTCCTCCTCAGCAGAACCTGGGGCTGCCATGAACGTTAGGGTCCCTGTGCAGGGGGGCTGTCAGTCCTGTGTGGCTCCCTGGAGGAGGCGGCCTTTCTGAGGGTCCAGGAGGAAGGAGCGGGCTGAGGCCTCCTGCGGACTAGCTCTGGAGGGACAGCCAGGGACAGGCAGGATCCACTTCCCAGGGGTTCTGGGCTGGAGACCAAAGGCGGCAGAAAGAGGAGGCCTCTGAGTCTCCACCTCATCTCTGGGTCAGAGGCTGGATGTCCACGCTGAGGAGGCCCAGGGGTGTGAGGCCCTGGGGGATGGAGGCCCCTGCAGAGCCCTCCGGGGTCTGAGAGATGGTCCAGGCCAGGAAGGGTGAGGTAAGTGCTAGAGGGGACGCCCCGGGGTGGGGGTGGAGGGGAGGGGGATGGGGGGCGGTGGCGGTTGGAGCTGGGGTCTCAAAGGATCCAGAGTCATGGAATTTTAAAAGCCTATCTATGATGGGACCTAGTGTACAGCTTCTTTTATTCTCTTAAAAAAATTTTTTTCTGCTACAAAAGTAAATTATGCTTGACTGGGAGGGAGAAAATTACAGTGCTGAAAGTGAAAACCAGTCAGGGGCTGAGCCCCAGGAGAAGCCCAGTGGAACGTGTAGAAGGCGCAGCCAAGTTCACTGACCGGGGCAGGACGCACCCACGGTTGTCAGGGCTACGGAGCCGCCCTGGGCTTGACGAGGGCCGAGGTGGACTCCTCCCCGTCCACCAAGGGGCTGGGAGCAGAAGGCCCTGCTAAGCTCCCATCTTCTTCTCCATCTGGAAGAGAAGGGGGTGGGTCAGGCTGTTGTCAAAGGAACAGGGGTTGGAGGGGTAGGGGGGCAAACCTGGGGGTCCCGGCTGCCAGGAAGGGGTGCGGAGCTGTTGGCTGACTTAGAGAAGTAACTGCTGACTCCAGACATGCTTGCAAAGGCCACTGGCCCGGGGACACAGAGGTTGTTTCCAGAAAACTTGAGGCCAATTCTGGGCTGAGCACCAGGAAGCCGCTGCTACCCCTACTGCCTGGCCAGGGGACAGAGCAGGAGGCGGGAAGCGCTGTGGACAGGTCTGCAGGTAAAGGTGGAGGGGCAGGCCGAGGGTGCCCATGAGCGCCTGCCCAGGGGCGCCTGGGGACCTGCGTGTAGCCCCTGTTCCACGCCCCATCTCTGCGTCCGAGGAAGGTGGGTTTATCCTAATTCTCACAAAGGCGCCCTATGGGTTGAGGCCTACATGGCTCCAGAACCCAGGCTGATCTGAGAAGTGAGCAGAGGTCTCAGCTGGCGTGGAGGGAGCCCCGGGGATGGCCTGTCCCACCCAGCCCAGCTGGAGAAACGGGCTCTGAGCCAGATGCACCCCCATCCTTTGCAGGGACCAACTGATGGCCTCAGGGCGGTGACTTTGCTCCTCTGAGCCCTGCTTCCCCACAGGTCACCAGGAAGGACCCTCTCCTCCCAGAGAGGCAGGTGGACACGAGGAGGCACTTGGAATGGAACAGGCCAGCGGAAGGGCTCAAGGGTGAGCCGGGCCCCCTGCAGAGGGGCTTCCGGGCTCCGGGTTCCCTGACTCCCTGAGGATGGCTCCGTCTAGCAGGCGATGGAGCCTGAGGGGTCCCTTAGGTTCCCTGAGAACTCTAGGCTGGTGGCTGGGGATGCCCCCATCTCACGAAAAAGACACATGAATATGTAAATGCAGAAATAGGGGAGAAATAGGCCCAGGAACACAGACACACAAGGACCCACACAAAGTTACCCTTCTAGGCAAATACACATGTAAACAGACAGAACCTTAGACACACACATACATGCACGTGTGCATGGAGGTCTACAGACACGCGGAGATCCACACCAAGACATATTTAGACAGACACACACATGTCCACGGCACACGCACCCTCTCCAGGCCAGCCAAGCCTGGCGGTCCCCCTGATGTCAGCCCTCAGAAGGCCCTGCTCCTGTCCTGCGTGCTGGGCCCAGGCCTCACCTGTGTCCAGCTTGCTGCGTTTCTGTTCAGGCTCCTGGGGGGCGGCCTCGATGGCCCGCTGAGCCTCAGGATGGATCTTCAGGAGGGCTTTGGCGAGGGTGGCAGGGCCAGGCACCCCCAGGGACATGATGCAGTGCACGCCTTTGCGCTTGGCCCCTTCCACTTTGGCACTGTCCTTGGAGGCCGTCAGCAGGACCAGTTTGGAGAACTTCCTGGGTTTCTTGGGGGCTGCGGGGACAACATCTGTGCCCGGCTGAGGGGGCTCAGGGGAGGGCTCCTGGCCGGCCTTCACACTCTCGCCCTCCTGCTCGCTGGGCTCGGGCAGGGGCATTCTGGGACAGGCAGCCGGGCCTCCAGGCCACGCTCAGGTCTCAGTAGGATTTGTCCTCCACCTCCCTGCAAGGAACCTGGTGGTCCAGGGGCTCTGTCCTAAGGGAGGAGGCAAAATCCCATCAGCGGGGACATCCCTGGCAGTCCAGTGGTTAAGACCCTGCACTTCTAATGCAGGGGGCGTAGATTCGATCCCTGGTTGGGAAACTAAGGGATCCCATGGGGAAAAAAAATCCCATCAGTGGAGGGGCCCTTGGGCCAGGGTTCAGGAGGAATCTGGGCTGGAGGTCAGGGCAGGGGGGGCTTCCCCGTGCCCCCCACACCCGCCCCCACCTTGGGGAAGGACCGGAATGGAGCTGGAGAACCCGGGCCAGCATGTCTGCTGTCTTGGCAGCCTTGGGACCATCACCTCCCCCAGCCAAACCTCACTCCCCATCTGTAAAATGTGCCAGAAACAGGGCTCTGCAGGGGCTGCTGGCGTGACCAAGGTACTGACAGCTGAGTTACTAGGAACCCAGGCCCACAGGTGCTGAGCTCGGGGTGGAGTGCTTCCACGGGTTTGTCCCATTTCACCTTCACTCCACGTTGTGGAAGTTGATCATTCTCATCAACCCAGGTTACAGATGAGAACACGGAGGCACACGGCCAGGGAGCAGAGCTGGGGGTCTGGTCGAGGGGGTCCAGGGCCTGCCCCGCACTGCACCCGGGCTACCTGCTCCAGGATAACGGGAGCCGGGCTTCCTGAGCAACGGGCCTCGGGGAAAAGCACTTGGGGGATGGGAACTCAGGTCACTGACCCTCCCAGAAGGCCTGCTGCCCTTCACCCCAACACTCTGTCTGTGTCACCAGGAGCGGGGCTGGGCCCCCAGGGCACTCTGCAGGCCCCAGAGGGGAGCCTGGCCCTGGGAGGCGGGACTCTGGACTCACAAATAGATCCAGTCCCCATCCCAGGCCAGAGGCCCAGGCCCCCCAGGGCTAGGGGATGCCAGGGCCCCACGAGGGCAGCGACTTCTGTCTGAGCTGGTGCTGGCGCTGCCCCTGCTGAGTGGGGACAGGGCTGTGGAGGTGTCCAGAGGAGCCGTGGTCACTGAGGGCTCCCTGGCTGCTGGACTGGAGAGCAGAAAGGATGGCTGACAGGGGCAGGGCTGGCCTGGAGACCCGGGCCCTGGGGCATCGGTGTGGGGGTGTCTGTTGGGGGTGAATGGGTAGTGAGCAGATGGTGAGGGTCTTTCTCAGTTTAGCCCAGAAACAAGGCTGTCACCTTGGCAGATGTCTCATGTACCCTGTCCAGGGCCCAGGGGGCAGTGAAGCCCATACTCTTACCTGCCCCCCTGGACCTGCTTCTCTGACCTGGCTTTGAACTTTTTTTTTGAGTTTGCAGTCCATAGGGTTGCAAAGAGTCAGACACGATTGAGCAACTGAACGACAAACTCACATGGCTTGAAGGGTCCATGCCCCGCACTTCATAGTCTTCCAAGACCCCATCATTCATGACAAGAGCCTGAAGTGCAAGATCAATGTGTGGTTGGGGTGTCTTGCCCCCCACAAGTTCCCCTGACAACTAGACATGAGAGCAGAAACCTCCCAAAGTGACAGGGAGGACACCTCCGGGGCGGGGGTGGTGGTGGTGGTGTCCTCAGGTCTATGCTGCCTGGTAGGAAGTCCCCTGACCACTGGCACCCCTAGGATTGATGTCTCATTATCTCTCCTGTCCCTGGTCCAGCTTCTGGGTGAGCCAACTCCTGCTCCTCCCATGTGGTCCTTCCCGGCTCTGCCCACCCTGCCCCACAGGGTGGGCAACATGGTGGTATCGGGGCCCTGGGGGGACACAGGGTCCAGCAGAAAAGATGCTGCCAGTGCCTCCCCTGGCAGAGCCACTCTGGGCAGGAAAGGGTTGTGGTGGGAAGCTCCGCCCACAGGCCCCTGATTGGCCCTGGGGCACATCCCGGGCCTAGCCTAAACCTTTGTGGTCCAGGGATGAAACTCCAGGTGGTTGGACCCCTTCCTCATACCATATCCAAAAAACTAACTCTAAATGACCACAGGCTTAAACATGAGAGCTAGTGATAAAACTCTTTAAAAAAGAGTTGGATTAGGCAAAGAACTAAAAGTACAGACAACCAAAGAAGAAATATGTAAATTGGACATCATCAAGATTTAAAATTTTGTGAGTCACAGAGACTCACAATCAAGAAAGTTAAAAGGCAATCCATAGAATAGGAGAACATTTTTGCAGATCACGTATCTGATAAAGGGCTTCCCGGGTAGTTTGGTGGTGAGGAACACACCTGCCAATGCAGAAGACCCGGGTTTGATCCCTGGGTCGGGAAGATCCCCTGGAGAAGGGAACAGCAACCCACTCCAGTATTCTTGCCTGGGATTTCCCGTAGACAGAGGAGTCTGGCATATAGTCCATGGGGCCGCAAAAGGGTCGGACACAACTTAGTGACTAAAACAACAACATCTCTGATAAAGGACCTGCATCTGGAATTTATAAAGAACCTTTACAACTCAGTAATAAAAAGACAAATAACTCAATTTAAAAATGGGCAAATAATCTGAAAAGGCCTTTCTCCAAAGAAAATATACAAGTGGCCAGTAAGCACATGAGATGTTCAACATCATTAGTCGTGAGGGAAACGTGGATCATGAGATACTATTTCACACTATTAGGATGGATCTAATAAAACAAAGCAAAAAACAGACCATAACAAGTGATGGTGAGTTTGAGAAGAAAATAGAGCCTTGATACACTGCTGGTGGAGCTGTATATAGGCGCAGCCAGTTTGGAAAACAATCTGGCGATTTCTCAAAAGGTTAAACAAAATTACCACATATCCCAGCAATTCCACTCCTAGTTGTTTCTCCAAGAGAAATGGAAACTGATGTCCACATAAAAACTTGTACATAGAATGCTTGCAGCAGCATTATTCAGACACCAAAAAGTGAAACAGCCCAAATATCCATCAACAGGTAAATGAATAAACAGAATGTGATGTGTCCACACAAGGGAATATTATTTGATAATTTGACAAATTCATGCCACACATGAATAAGCCTTGGAAAGATCAGCTGAGTGGAAAAAAGGGCCTGTCATCAAAGATTGCAAATTATACATTCCATTTCTATAAAATGATCTGAAGTCTCTAGAAAATTGATACAGTAGAAAAATCCATAAGGACAGAAGGTAAATTTGTGGTTTTCTAGGGTTAGGGGTGGGAGGGATGGGGGCCAGAAGAGTGAATACTAATATGGGGTTTCTGGGACGATTAAAAATTTCCAAAACTGATGGTGGTGAAGGCTGCAGAACTTGGTGAATTTACTAAAAGCCATTAAATTGCACATTGTGAGTGAATTCATGGTATGTAAACTATCTCAATAAAACTCATGTATTAAGAAAAGGGAAATTAAGTCTATGACCAGTGGTTTCCCAACTTCACGATACCTAAGAATCTTCTAGAATTCTTATTTAAAATGCCCAATCCTGGACTCCTCCAACCCCAGACTTCTTTCTTAGTGCGTCTGGAGAGGGCCCTGAGAATCTACTTTTATTTATTTATTTTTAACCTGTACTCTATTTGATTCTGATACTTTGTGAAACATGGCTGATGCCATGGGTCCTCAGCTTAGGAAGTTTCTAATCTCTTCCCTGGTCCATAGTGGAACTGTTCTTCGGCCACTCCATAATCATTGTCCCATGTGCTTCTTGGAGGGCTGTGATGGGGCTGCTGGTGAGGTGATGGGTTCACTTAGGCATCAGGTACACATCCTCACAGGGAGATTTTCAAAGCAGCAGTAAGATCCAAAATGGGTCAAGAATTGCTACTTGATAGTGTACGGGAAGGTTTCCCCAAAGTGGGGATTTCATGTAATGACATCTCTTTTCCCCTAATCACCACGGCTTAGAATCACCAAAGGTAGTCTTAGAGTTAGCTTTACTCCTTACCCGCTGTAATCTGCCCCTAGACCTGTCTATGCTGCGGAGCTGCGCCCCGCTCCCCAGCTCTCTCCTCTCGCGTCATGATCGCCCCTCCTGACCAAGCTCCCTGAGTGCCTCCCCTGTCCCAACATCTCAGACCGCCAACCGCCAGCCCTGTGAGCATCGCTAGAGCCACAAGGATGGGACGGGACAGGGGCTGGGTGCAGGGCGGGGGCGGTACTGGGTGGGGCGGACGCGGTCAAGGATAGACAACCCAGAGTGGGGTTCCCTGATTTGGGGTGTGAGGGCTCAGTCTTGGGGTCGGGGTGGTTGGGGGCAAGGAGGAACAAGGAGAAAGGAGCTTGAATAGCGGATGAAGGACAAGGGGGTGGCCTGAGCGCCGGGAGGCAGAGGTGGGGAGCACCCCGCCCACCCCAGCATCAGTAGCCCTTGGGGACCCCCAGGAGAGCCCGGCGGGGACCTGAGACCCTCCCCGATCCGCTGGGGCCCGTCCTCACCGGGCACCGGCCGGGCGGCGACGGCAGAGGGGCCCTCTCTCTCCGGAGGCCGAGCAGCGGCAGGTCCCTCGGCCTAGGTGTCTGGGGGCCCCCGCCTAGGTTCGGGCAGTCACCTCAGGCTGGGGTCAAGGAACGAGCATGCGCAGCAGGGCTTCTGAGGTGCCGGTTCCTTGAGCCTAAGTGGTTTCTCCGGGTCTTCCCCGCGCAGGGCCGAGCTGGCGGTCTGACCAATCGGCGCGCAGGGGGCGGGGCCATGCGGGTACTGGGCGGGACTGAGAGTTCAGGGGCCTGCCAGGCTACGAACCTCGGGCGGGGCTCTCCCAGGACTGGAGGGTGGGTTTAACTGAGACCATGCGACCTCCCCCAGTGTTTGACATCGGCTCGATGCGGAGGAAGTCTGAGCATTTGTTTAAGGGCCTCGATCGTCCTCTTCGTTCTTCTGAGCGAACAGAGAGAACTTCCTTTATGTTCATCAAAGCTACTGATTCCTCTCTGTCCCCAGCATCCCTGAGGGCACAGCATCTTTGGCATTGATTGGATTCTCGGTTCAACCCTCGCCATTGGTCTCTTCCTCGCTACTGGTACCTTCAAACGCCCACAGGTCCAGTACTCATCTTTCGGTCTGTCTATCGCCCATAGGTCCAGCCCCCACTCACAGCGCACAGTCACTGCCCACTTATTCTCTGACCACCCTGTGTGGTGGGGACCGGGATTGCTCTGGTGCGGGGAGCTGCGAGGCCTGGGAGTGCTCTCCTGGACACTTGGCGGGTGGAGATCCGAGTGGTCCAGCATCCTCCGAGCTGAGGCCGGCCTTGCCTCTCACCCGCCCTAGGTGCAACGACGCTCCTGCTCCCCTCCCGCACAGCGCCTGCGCCCTCTGCTCGCCTCAACCCTTTCCAGTCCTCCACTCGCCGCCCCAACCCCGGCCCTTCGCCCGGCTGGAGCCCCCAGTCTTCTGGTTGGGTGTCCTCACGTGGACAGAATGAAGACACTATTCCTCTAGAAAATGCCACTCCCCTGACACCCCTCCCCTCCGCCTCCGCCTCCCTCCTCTTCCTCTAAGGCTGCTCCTAGGCTCCCTGGGCAGGCCAGGTCCAGGTCCCTTGGGGCCTGCCTACCCGGGATGCCAGGCATTTCCCACGTCCTCTGCATCTTCTCCATCCTGTGTCCTTCAGCTCACCCACATTCTCCTGTATCTTCAAGTCCAAACATCAGCAGAACCTGTGTCTGCCTCCCAAAGACTCCCAGCTTCCTCCTTGTCCCTACCTCCCCATCTGCAGATTCCTCATCCCCACCGTTGGTTCAGGTTCAGCAGCCAGACTTCCAACACCCTCCAATCCTTTCTCCAGGGGTCACCTCATGTCCTGGGTATTTTCTAGGTTCATTCAAAGGCCTTAGTAAGTTTATTTTCCATTATCTATTAATAGTCCACTGACTTATTTAACTTATATGCAGAGTACATCATGAGAAATACTGGGCTGGAAGAAGCACAAGCTGGAATCAAGATTGCTGGGAGAAATATCAATAATATCTGCATATCTCAGATATGCAGATGATACCACCCTTATGGCAGAAAGTAAAGAAGAACTAAAGAGCCTCTTGATGAAAGTGAAAGTGGAGAGTGAAAAAGTTGGCTTAAAGCTCAACATTCAGAAAACTAAGATCGTGGCATCCGGTCCCATCACTTCATGGCAGATAGACAGGGAAACAGTGGAAACAGTGGCTGACTTTATTTTTCTGGGCTCCAAAATCACTGCAGATGGCGATTGCAGCAATGAAATTAAAAGACGCTTACTCCTTAGAAGGAAAGTTATGATCAACCTAGATAGCATATTAAAAAACAGAGACATTACTTTGCCAACAAAGGTCCATCTAGTCAAGGCTACAGTTTTTCCAGTGGTCATGTATGAATGTGCGAGTTGGACTGTGAAGAAAGCTGAGCGCCGAAGAATTGATGCTTTTGAACTGTGGTATTGGAGAAGACTCTTGAGAGCCCCTGGGACTGCAAGGAGATCAGACCAATCCATCCTAAAGGAGATCAGTCCTGGGTATTCATTGGAAGGACTGATGCTGAAGCTGAAACTCCAATACTTTGGCCACCTGATGCAAAGAGCTGACTCATTGGAAAAGACCCTGATTCTGGGAAAGATTGAGGGCAGGAGAAGGGGACAACAGAGGATGAGATGGTTGGATGGCATCATCGACTCGATGGACATGGGTTTGGGTGGACTCCGGGAGTTGGTGATGGACAGGGAGGCCTGGCGTGCTGCGGTTCATGGGGTGGCAAAGAGTCGGACATGACTGAGCAACTGAACTGAATCCACTGACTACTGGTTGTTTCTAATTTTATTATGTTATAAATATCTTTGTATACAAATTTGATTATCTCTGATTATCTCCTTTCATAAAATTTCAAAATGAAAGAGTTAAAGAAGGCAAATATCTTTAAGGGCTTTTAGAACTTATTGCCAGATTGTCCCTAAGGAAATGCACAAGCTTGGAGTCAGATGCCTGGATTCAAATCCCAGCTCTGGCGGTAGCTAGCTGTGTGACAAGCAATTGCTTCCCCTTTCTGTGTCTCAGTTTTCTCATCTAGTAAATGGGTATAATAATACCACCCACTTGGGAGATACTGTGAGAATTCACAGAGTAGCATTCTGTGGGCCATGGGTTCCAACATTTATATTTCTTAGTCCTGTGGTTCTCAGAAATTTTGGTCTCAGAATCCTTTTAAAGAGTGATTCAGTTCAGTTCAGTTCAGTTCAGTCGCTCAGTCGTGTCTGACTCTTTTCGACCCCATGAATCGCAGCACGCCAGGCCTCCCTGTCCATCACCAACTCCCGGAGTTCACCCAGACTCACGTCCATTGAGTCGGTGATGCCATCCAGCCATCTCATCCTCTGTCATTCCCTTCTCCTCCTGCCCCCAATCCCTCCCAGCATCAGAGTCTTTTCCAATGAGGCAACTCTTTGCATGAGGTGGCCAAAGTACTGGAGTTTCAGCTTTAGCATCATTCCTTCCAAAGAAATCCCAGGGCTGATCTCCTTCAGAATGGACTGGTTGGATCTCCTTGCAGTCCAAGGGACTCTCAAGAGTCTTCTCCAACACCACAGTTCAAAAGCATCAATTCTTCGGCACTCAGCCTTCTTCACAGTCCAACTCTCACATCCATATGTGACCACAGCTCTTTAAATTATTGAGCAGCTCAAAGAGCTTTCGTTTTTATAGGTTTCATCTAGCAATACTTCCAATATCAAAGTTAATCTGAAAATATAAAATAGCAATGATAAATCCACTGACTATTTCTTCAAACCAAAAATGAATGAGAAGAATGGCGGTGTGCCACATTAAAAAAAAAAAAATCTATTTGGGGACTTCCATAGCAGTCAAGTGGTTAAGATTCAGGACTCCCACTGCAGAGGGCATCGGTTCTACCCTTGGTTGGGGAAATAAGACCCCACATGATTTGTGGCATGGCCCAAAAAACAATCTGTTTAATATCACATTTGAGAAAAGACAGCTGGCTTCTCATATCTGTGTCTGCCTTCACTCTATAAGAATACATTGATTTGATTGAAGTGCATGAAGAAAATTTAGCCTCAGATTAAAAAAAAACTTTGAAAAGAAAGTAGTCTTTTTAGAGCCTTTTCAGATAATTGCGGCTATTCTTCTTTGATACTACACCGACACTCAGAATGTGGTGGTTTTTTGAAGGTTAGCTGCAACGTGGAATCTCAGCTGATATCTGTGTGCTTTTTGTGCTCTATTACATGAGAACCCATGGATCTATCTTGCGCTTTGAAAGGATCTTTTATTCACATGTGATTTTGTAAATCACATGTTGGTGTTTCCAAACATATTTGTTCACTGAGTAGATCTTGCGACCGATGACACATCCTATTATACAATATGAAAAAAAAAAGTATAACATTCATGAATATTGCAACTCTCTGGCAATATTGGGAAGTTGTGAAGCTTAAGGTGGCAGATACAATCTCCAAAATTGTACTTTTTGCCAAAAGCCTTAGAACTTTATTATTGGTAACAAATTCTGTCAGTTTGGTGTCACTGCCTTGATTCACACTAAGAACCATCATTGCTTTCGCATCATTGGTGCAAACTCATCACAGTGAAAAAGGCCACAATTGCCTCAGTATTATTAATACTATGAAATATTCATGGGCCTCCTGAAAGGGCTTTGGGAACCCCTAGAGGCCACCAGAATACACTTTGAGACCTGCTGCGCTGTTCATTTTTCTATGAACTTGTTCATCTTTTCCTTACTGATTTAAGAAACCTTATTGAATTCAGTTAACCCTAGCAATCCACATTTGATGGAAACATTATCATTTGCATCTGGTGGGGGAGGTGGTTGGGAAAATTGGTGTATGCATCTACACATCTGAATATTTACTTATTTATTGGCCATGCCTTACACACTTGTGAGATCTTGGTCCCCAACCAGGAATCAAACCAGGGCCCTTGACAGTACAAGCAGGGCAACTACTGCACCACCAGGGAATTCCATATTCAGCTAAATCTAATGGTCTTTTCCAATTTGAGTTTCTTGATTTTTAAAAAATCATCCTGGCCTTCCCCAGTGGTATAGTGGCTAAGAACCGCCTGCCAGTGCAAGAGACATGGGTTTGACCCCTGGTCCAGGAAGATTCCACATGCCCTGTGCAACTAAAGCCCGTGTACCACAATTACTGAAGCCCGAGCACCCTAGCGCCTACATGCTGCAACTACCAAAGCCCATGTGCCTAGAACCTGTGCTCCACAAGAGAAGCTACCACAATGAGAAGCCCTTGCGCCGCAATGAAAAGTGGACCCCTCGCATCCCAACTAGACAAAGCCTGGATGCAACAACGAAGACCCAGCACAACCAAAAATAGATCAATAAATAAAATTTTTAAAAAATAAATAAAATAATCCTAAGCAAATTCTTCCCATATTAGTATTAGTGTGTCAGTGGTACGGAACAAAGGATCACAAATGGAGTGGCTGAAACAACAGAAACTTCTCATCTGATAGCTCTGGAAGCCAGAAATTTGAGGTCAAGGTGTGGACGGGGTGGGTTCCTTCTGAGGGCTGAGTTGTTGTTCAGTTGTTCGGTCGTGTCCGACTCTTTGCGACCCTGTGGACTGCAGCACGCCAGGATCCCCGTCCTTCACTGTCTCCCGGAGTATGCTCAAACGCGGGTGGTGCCATCGACCATCTCAGGGCTGGGAGGGAGAGTCTGTTCCAGGCCTCCCTCCTTGGCTTCTAGACGCGTCAGCCCGATCTCTGTTGTCACCGTCACAGAGCGTCCTCCCGTGTGCCTTTCTGTGTCCATATCTCCCCTCTTCATAAGGACATCAGTCATTTGAATTGGGTCCACCCTAGCAACTTCATCTTAACACGATCATCTTAAGGACTTAATGGCAAACTCCTTATTTCTAAACAAGGTCATGTTCACAAGCACTGGGGATTAGGACTTGAACTTCTTTGTGTGGGGAGTGGGGACACAATTCAATTCATAGCATTTGCTTTGACTTGTTTCTAATGGTTTGATTATTTCTCCCTTTCCGCTCGATTCTCTGTTTTGGAATTTATTTATTTTTAAAATATATTGCCAAATTGTTTCAAAACCCTGATAATGCTTACGGACCTGTCTATAATTTTAATCGGTTGAAAATTGAATTTCTCATTGCCCCTATCAAATAGTTTTATTTGGCATGTGGGATCTTAATTCCCTGACCACAGATCAAGTCCATGCTCCCTGCAGTGGAAGCTGGGAATCTTAACCACTGGACCACCAGGGAAGTCCCCTGGGACTTATTTATTCAACAAATACATGTCTAATAGTGACTAATGTATATTTCCAAAAGGAAAATTTTATTCTGTGTCAACTGTACTTCAAGGACATTGCTTTTGTAAAAAATAAGTGTTGTGAAAGGAAGAAAGAAAGAAGGGAGGGAGGAAAGAAAAAAAGAAAGAGAGGAAGGAGACGGAAGAGGGGCCTGCAGTTAGCATTGAGCTTTATGTCGGAGGACTTTGGAGTGAAGGTTATCGCCTGTATTCTTCAGATAGCCAGCCATCTGTCAGGTTGTCAGAGATCCTTCCTGGATGAATCACCACCCTCCCCCAACCCCTGCAGAAGACAAGTTAGAGCCGGTGCCCGGGCCTCAAAGGACCTGGATGGGCCTCCGAGGTCGGCTGGCTCAGACAGCACCCCCACGCGCCCCTTCCTTGCCACCAGGAGCATCAGCTGCAGTGTCCACGGGTGGGAAACCTGGGTCTGCTCTCCATGGGACAGCATGGGACCCCCATGGGACCTCTCCTGGGACGAGCACAGAGGTCATGTACACAGAAGGGCTATTTGGTTTCTCTGGTCTCCTGTTCCCCCCACCCCATTACTGAATAACTAGAAGACTTCCTGTTTATCCTCTGACATAGTTGTTTCATGGCCAGTTTCACTCCTTGGCCTATCCTGAGGTGATCCGGATTTAGCCTCAGGCTTTTTGAATTATTTATAACAGTTAAACAAATATGACGTGACTCAGATGTCCATCCACTGATATGTGGATAAATAAATGCTGGCTATCCCTCAATGCAGCGTTACTCGGCCATGTGTTGTGTCTGTGCTAAGTCGCTTCAGTGGTGTCCGACTCTTTGTGACCCTATGGACTTGTAGCCTGCTGGGCTCCTCTGTCTATGGAATTCTCCAGGCAACAATACTGGAGTGGGTTGCCATTTCCCTCTCCAGGGGATCTTCGCGACCCAGGGGTGGAACCCGGGTCTCCCGCATGTCTCGCAGATTCTTTACTGTCTGAGCCACCATAATAAGGGACCAAATACAGATTCATGTACACCGTGGAGGAACCTGGGAGACCTCACTGCTGGGTGAAAGAAGCCAGACAGTAAATGACAAATACTGCGTGTTCCATTTATGTGAAACGCAGAGAAAAGGCAAATCCATAGACACAGAAAGTAGACTAGCAATGGCTGGGGCTGAGAGATTTGGGGGGAAATGAGGAGTGACCACTGAAAGGGGACTGGGTTTCTTTGGTGGTTATGATGGCGTTCTGTGATTAGATAATGGTGATGGTTGTAAATATACTATTAATAAAAGCCACAAAGCTGTACACTCTAAAATGGTGAATACTGGGAATTCCCTGTTGGTCTAGTGGTTAGGATTCAGGGCTTTCACAGCCCTGCAGGGATGTGGTGGTGGGAGGGGAATTCCATCCCTTGTGGCGGAACTGAGATCCTGCAAGCTGTGTGGCCAAAAATTTTTTTGTTTAAATAAAAAATGGTGAATATTACGACATGTGAATTAAATCTCAGTTAAAAAATTTTTTTTAAAAAAACAGAGAATTCCCTGTGGTGTTTAGGAGTTCATGATTCCATTGCAGGGGGCACAGGTTTGATTGATCTCTGTTCCGGGAACTAGGATCCAGCATGCAGATAAAAAGAAAAAGAAAAGAAAAAATAATAAATGTGGGAGTTTGGGATTAGCAGATGCAAATTATTATGTATAAATTGGATAAACAACAAGGTCCTGTTGTATAGCACAGGGAACTATATTTAATATCCTGTAATAAATCATAACAGGAAAGAATATGAAAAAGAGTATATATATATATATGCGTATAACTGAATCACTTTGCTGTACAACAGCAGGAATTAACACAGCATTGCAAATCAACTCTACGTCAGTAAAATAAATCAAAGCATAGTTGTCATAAACATCTCAGTTGCTGTCCACAGTAAATCGGAAAACTGGCAGGTGTGATAAATCCCACATATCTGGTGTGAGAAGTGTTGGTGTGTGACTGTGAGTGCAGGAGAGGAAAAGTGGGTGCTTTTCCCTTGTCAGGGCTTCAGAGCACAGAGGCCCCAAAAGGCTCCCCATGGGCTGAGAGGTGGCCCGGGCCAGGCAGCCCTGGAGAAGGGTCAGGAGCCTGGTTGGGGTGGGGATGGTTCAGGGCTGCTCAGGTTAGAGCTGGGCCTCCAAGGACCCTGAATCCTGTGATTCAGACACCAGTTCTGTAATAGAGTCAGGCACATTCAATGAATTTATTTTTTTGCCCACAAGTTGATTTTGTTCAAACCCCAAAGATAAAATGTTGCTTCAAAGAATTCCTGACCCCAGGAAGGTGGACTCTCCAGTCTGCAGGGGACTGGGAGAGGATTCCTTTCAATACATTTTAGGGTTCTTGTTCATTTTTACCTGCAAGAGAAGCGGGTGGGGTCAGGCAGGGCCCAGAACTGACCACGGGAGGAGGACAAAGGTGGCCAGTTGGGTGGGGCCACTAGGCCTCCAGGCCAATGGAGGGAGTCCCACCACCTTCTCCCCACCGCACCTGTGCCTCCCCCAAACCACACCCAGGCCTCCCTCTTACTCACACACTCCCCGATCCCTACCTGATGTCCACCTAGGACCTCTTAGGGCATGGTCTTTCAGTGCTCTTCTTCCAGGCGTACAAGGCCATCCCAGCAACCACTACTAGCGCAGCAGGCCACACCGCAGACCCTATGGCCATTAAACCCGCAGACAGAGAACCCTTTGCCTATAAGGGAGGAATGAGGTCAGGTGACCTGAGTGACACCAGGGTGACCTCACAGGATGGAGACAGTGAGGGGATGGTAGGGCTCGGGGTCCCAGACTGACGGGAGAAGGTGCAGGAACCAGAGAAAAGACAGAGACACTCAACAAGATGGTCCCATCCTGCCCCCCCACCCCCAGCTGAGCAGAAAGAATAAACTCTAAGGCAGATGCCGGCCTTGCCCCTCCCTCTGCAGTAACAATCCGGTAATTTCAGGGCAGCGACTTGACCCTCATGGAAACAGCACTCTCTGCCTCCTGGACTGGTGGGAGGAAACAAGTGCCCACGGGGTTTGGGGGCACCTCGGACAGGACTGCCTGTGGGGAGCCCTTCTGGGTGAGCCAGGTATGGGCTTTAGGGTCTGGGGCGAGGGGACACTCTGGCTCCTCAAGCATGGCTCCAGCCAGACCCAGGCTCCCAGCAGGGGGTGGAGGCCAAGGGCTCCCTCAGGTCCCCTGAACCTCCTGGTCTGTTGCTGGGGATGTGCTGGGGTCTCAGTCCAAGGGGAGCAGTCCCTCCACCCTCACCCCCAGGTCCCTGGAGACTTAATCTGTTCTGGAAACAACCAGGGTCCTGCTCTTGTGCTGGTAGCTGTTGGCTGGGCCTGGTCAGGTCCAGCTGGTTTTGAGGGGTGGATTTGTCTCTCACCACGAAGAAGATTATCCCGCTTTTCACATCTGTCATCTTCTCAAGGTATCAGAGTTCACCCCTGTAGGGGGACACCTGTAGTCATCTTCCTTCCCACACACTCCGACTCCCCCAAGGTCCCCCAGGTCCCCCCGCAGAGACTGAAGCCCCTCCCCAACCCTTCTGGAGGGGTCGCCCAGACAAGAGAAAAGTGCCACTTGCCTGGAGCTGACCTTGGGGGTTGGGGGTCCGCTGGAAGGTGACAGTGGGGTGTAGGCTGGGCCACCCCAGGGACTGCTGGGTGTGGAGAAAGGAGCACCTAGGTCCCCTCCCCCACTCCCCCCCACTTCCTGCCCGACTGCCCCCACCCTGAGCCTGTTCAAAGGTACCCCAACATGTTGGTGGAGCAGCAATCCCACTCTGGTCCCCAGTCTGGCACCCCCTCACCTTTGAAGGAACCCGAGCTCTCTCCTCTCCGACTCTCAACTCTAACTAGGCCAGATCAGCAATGGACTTGGTACTGCTATTTGCTTTCTCCTCCCTCCCGTGCACCGCACCGCACCACCGCGGCCTCTTAGAAAAGCAGCAGTTTCCAGGAAACCAAGTTTCTGAGATCACGCATGCGTAGTTGCTCAGTCGTGGCTGATTCTTTGCGACCCCTACGGGCGGTAGCCCGCCAGGCTCCTCTGTCCATGGGATTCTGCAGGCAAGAATACTGGAGTGGATTGCCGTGCCCCGCTGCAGAGGCTTTTCTCAACCCAGAGATCAAACCTGATCAAATCTCTTACATCTCCTGTATTGGCAGGCGGTTTCTTTACCACTACCGCCACTGGGAAGCAATGGTTTGTTCCATTGCTCTCTTTCGTCTGCTCTGCAACAAAAGCTTTTAAAGGTACCAGCTGTGAGACAACTCAGGGCTCCATGGGTGCAGATGAGGGGGAGAGGGAGCGCCCAGCACTTGGGCGGGCTTCCCACGTAGATGGTAAAGGAGGCATGGAGAGGCTGTAGGCCACAGGCTGCAGAAAATGGAGCCAAAGACCCCATAACTTGGAGCCCTTTGGAGAGGAGGCTGAGCTCGTGCGTAAACACAGCTGCAAGTCCAGCCGCTCAGTCCAGTCCCTGCCCACTCAGTAGCCTCCAGCTCCTACTGATCAGAATCCCTGTAGCCAATAGGTTTGGCAGCAGACGTTTACTCTGGGAGGTCCCAGCCGGGAGCCTTCAGTCCTGGGAGACTTCCTGGAGGAGGTGACAGTTGGTCTTGGGAGGGCAGTGACTTGGGGAGGGCTGTGTCCTGGGGAGGGCTAGCTAGCAGGAGGAAGCCTGAGGCTTCCTGGGGACAGGTCCTGCAGGAGGAGGCCCGGAGTCTCTGACACATACAAAATACCCCTCATCTTACCATCCACCACCCACCACCCCTGTATCATCTACTTCCCTATGTTGGCAGAGAATACAGCCTGCCTGATGCATGTGCCTTGACAACCAGGAGAACAGAGTTGCTCTTTTAATGCAAGGTTTTTTCACCGTTATTTTAAGTACTATCCTATAGATGGGCATTTAGGTTTATCCCATTTTTTTCGTATTATGAATTTGTGCCAATACTATGCATGCATGGATGTCTCCTTCTGATCTTCAGCTGGCATCATGCTCTGTGGCCTCTCCAGGGAGTGGCTCCCACCAATGCTCCGAGGGCTCCACGGTTTAGGGTACCAGCTGAGGGAGTGCCACTTTATATTTTTGTAAAATACATTTACACTTTTATAAAGAACGTTTGCACTTTTATAAAATATTTATATTTTCACAAAATACATTTATATTTTATAACATGTTTTATAAAATGTTTACATTTTTATGAAATATGCTTATAATTTTTAAGTGATAGGATTTTGATTGGTCTTTTATAAAATATAAAATATTTATATAAAATGTTTGTATTTTAATGAAATTATGTTTATATTTTTATGAAATACATTTGTAATTTTTAAGTGATGGGATTTTGATTGGTTGGTCTTTTATTTTCAGTGTTTAGGGGTTTTTTTCCCCTCAGTATTTTTTTTAAGATTAAAAAATTGTCATACTTCATTTGAATTTTCATGAAGCCTCAACTGCTAAGAAATAAAGGTAGTGCTCTAAAAAAAGTTCTAGAAACCCCCAAGTTGCAGAGAGCATCCACCTGGAGAAGAAAAGGGTGGGGAGCACAGTGCATCCTGGTCTGTGGCTTACCTGTATGCGTGAGCTTCCCAGGGCTGCCATAACAAATTGCCACAAACGGCGTGGCTCAAAACAGGAATTTGTCTCCCGCAGTCTGGAGGCCAGAAGTAAGAGTCTCCCACCCTTCCAGAGGCCCTGGGGGAGGAGTCTCCCAGCTCTCCCGCATCTGGTGGCTGTTGGCACCCCTCAGTTTGTGTTTGCATCCCTCTTATCTCTGCCTCCATCTTCCTAAGGCCTTCTCTCCTGTGCATCCGTCTCCTCCCTCAACTCATGGTGATTTCGTCTGGAGATCCTTCACTAGTTACCTCTGCCAAGCCCCTGGCTCTAAACAAAGTCACATTCTGAGGTTCCAGATGAACACGAAGTTTGGGGGGGCCACTAGTCAACACGCTACACTGTAGGATACAAATTACATTTCAAAGAAAAATTAAGATATCTTTCTGGGGACTTTCCTGGTGGCTCAGGGGTAAAGAATCCGCCTACCATTGCAGGAGACGCGGGTTTGATCCCTGATCTGGGAAGATCCCACAAGCGGTGGAGCAACTGAGCCCAAGTGGCAAAACTGCTGAGCCTGTGCTCTAGAGCCCAGGAGCCGCAACAAGAGAAGCCGCTGCAATGAGAAGCCAGAGCACCGCAACTAGTGAGTAGCCCCCACTCGCTGCAACCAGAAGAAAACCTGAGCAGCAACGAAGACCTAGCACGGCCAAAAATAAATAAATAAATACAATTTTTAAATTAAAAAAATATTTTAGGAGGTTTCATGAAGATTGGAGGGGAAGCCCAGAGGCTGGGCGCCTGGAGAGGAGACTGTCTGTAAAGTCCAGAAATGAAAACATTTGTCCCCACAGTAACCTGCATACTAACGTTCACAGCAGCACTATTCACAATAGCTGTAATGTAGAAACAACTCAAAAGCCCGTCAGTGAATGCGTGGGTAAACAAAATGTGGTATATATACATTCAATAGGGTATTATTGTCATTAAAAAAGAGTGAACTGCTGACATGTGCTACAACATAAATCTTAGAAACATTATGCTAAGTACAATAAGATGGGTGTGAAAGGACAGATAGACTCCACCCTGTGAGCGCTGGGGTGCACACAGCAGGCCTAATATACTTTCCCAGCTTTAAGGATGCAGAAACAGCCTGGATCGGCAACAGAGACATCAGTGGTTTAATGAACAGGGGATCTTAACACATCTGGGCAGGCCTTCCCTGGTGGCTCAGACAGTAAAGAATCTTAATGCAGGAGACCTGGGTTTGATCCCTGGGTTGGGAAGGAAATTTCCTTCCCTTCAGAAGGAAATGGCTACCCACTTCAGTATTCTTTCCTAGAAAATTCCATGGATGAGGAGCCTGGCAGGCTATACAGTCCATGGGGTTGCTAAGAATTGCACAAAAGTGAGCAACTTTCACTTACATGTCTGAGCAAGGTCCTGGAGCAACCACCTCACCACGTGGGGTTGACAGTGGGCAGGATAAAGTGGCAGCTTTGGCTCCCAGGCACACTCCTTAGTGCCCCTTTAATAAGAACAATCACTAGCTGGGTCCTGGGGGCAAGTACGTCAGAAGGTCCTTCTTGTGCTTAAAATGCAAGTGAAGCAGGCGCTGGCCTGCACAGGGAGCAAGGCATGCACAGGGCATGCACAGGGAGCAAGGCATGCACAGGGCATGCACAGGGAGCAAGAGAACAGCCCTCTTGAGGGGCCCGATCGAGCAATGAGGAACCTAGAACTGATGCAGGAAGGGGTCCCCTTCTAGGGCCCGACAATGGGCTGTTGCCTAACACTCAGAAATGAATTGTCTGAGGAGACACACATGCTGACAAAGCAAGAGACTTTACTGAGGAGGAGTGCCTGGGCAGAGAGCCCCAGGGTAAGAGAACTCAGGGGTCTCAAGGTTAGCAGTCTCGGGGTTTATGGTGATGGGGTTAGTTTCTGGCCAATCCTTCTGACTCAGGGTGCTGCTTGGTGACCAGCGCGTCGCTCAGCCAAGGTGGATTCCAGGAAGAAGGATTCTGGGAGGACACATGGACTGGTGTGTCCTTTTGACCTTTCGATAGTTCTTTTGTTTGGCGGTGGCTTGTTAGTTTCATTTTCCTTATTAGGATCTCCTGTTGTAGAATAACTCACGCGAATGGTAACTGTGGTGCCTGGCCAGGATGGACAGTTTCAGTAAGAATAGGCAAATTCTTAGAAAATAGAATAGAGTTTACCAAGGGCTAGGGGGTAGGAAAGTGAAAGAGAGTGAAAAAGTTGGCTTAAAGCTCAACATTCAGAAAACAAAGATCATGGAATCTGGTCCTATCACTTCATGGGAAATAGATGGGGAAACAGTGGAAACTGTGTCAGACTTTATTTTTGGGGGCTCCAAAATCACTGCAGATGGTGATTGCAGCCATGAAATTAAAAGACACTTACTCCTTGGAAGGAAAGTTATGACCAACCTAGATAGTATATTGAAAAGCAGAGACATTACTTTACCAACAAAAGTCCATGTAGTCAAGGCTATGGTTTCTCCAGTGGTCATGTATGGATGTGAGAGTTGGACTGTGAAGAAAGTTGAGCGCCAAAGAATTGATGCTTTTGAACTGTGGTGTTGGAGAAGTCTCTTAAGAGTCCCTTGGACTGCAAGGAGATCCAACCAGTCCATCCTAATGGAGACCAGTCCTGGGTGTTCATTGGAAAGACTGATGCTGAAGCTGAAACTCCAATACTTTGGCCACCTCATGCGAAGAGTTGACTCATTGGAAAAGACCCTGATGCTGGGAGGGATTGGGGGCAGGAGGAGAAGGGGACGACAGAGGATGAGATGGCTGAATGGCATCACCGACTCGATGGACATGAGTTTGGGTGAACTCTGGGAGTTGGTGATGGACAGGGAGGCCTGGCGTGCTGTGATTCATGGGGTCGCAAAGAATCGGACACGACTGAGCGACTGAACTGAACTGAGAGGGTAGGAAGTAGTTATTGTTTAACGAGTACAGAGTTGGGGAATGAAAAAGTTCTGGAAATGGATAGTGGTGATGGTCACACAACACCATGAATGTATTTAATGCCACGGAATTGTACATTCAGAAATTAGTTTAAATGATAAAATTTATATTCATGTGCACTTTACCACACACAAAACAACTACACTGTATTAACACTCCTGACCTATGAGGTTAGCCAGAATGGAAAAGCACTGTGAGGTAGTCCATTGGTGAAGCAGTGGGAAACGGGCCCTCTCTATATTCTGCCAGTGGGAATGCAAACTGGTACAACCCTTACAGAGAGGGATCAGTCCTTACTAACAAAACTGTTTCTCTTTACCTTTTGCCCTAGCAATCCAACTTCTAGGAATTTCCCTTGAAGATACTGTTGTTGCGACCCTATAGCCTTGTAGCCCAATAGGCTCCTCTGTCCATCGGATTTTCCAGGCAAGAATACTGGAGGGTAAAAAAAAAAAAAAAGAACACTGGAGGGATTGCCATTTCCTCCTCCAGGGGATCTTCCCGATCGGAATCGAACCCCGGTCTCCTGCATTACAGGCAGATTCTTTACCACTGACCCACCTGGGAAGCCCACCTTGAAGATATACACCCCAACAAATATGAAAATATGTATGCACCTGGTTACTCATTGCAGCATGGTTTGTGATCACAAAACACTGGAAACAATTAATTTAGGGCTTCCTAAAAAAAAATTAGTAGGGCTTCCCTGGTGGCTCAGATGGTAAAGAATCTGCCTGCAATGCAGGAGACCTGGGTTTGACCCCTGGGTTGGGAAGATCCCCTGGAGAAGGGAATGGCTATCTATTCCAGTATTCTTGCCTAGAGAATTTCATGGACAGAGGAGATGGTGGGCTATAGTCCACAGGGTTGAAAAGAGTTGGACATCACTGAACAACAAACCCTTTTACACTTTTTCACTTTCACAAACTAGAAATTTCATGAGAAAATTGGTTGACTCCTTCTTAACCAAATGATCTGAATCAGCTCAAAGTCAGTGTTGGCAGTAATGCAACCACTGGGCAGAACGTGTCTCTTCCTACTGTACACTGAGAACATGTATCACTTCCCTGGTCTTCCTGCCAAAAATGTGTAACCTGCATTTTAAAACTATGATGAAACACCAGACATACCCACATTGAGGGACCTTCTACAAAATAAATGGCTTGTACTCTACAAAGATGGTAATGCCATGAATTACAAAGAATCAGCAACCCTTCCAGATTAAGATGTCTAAGAACACTACATTTATGATTTTGAATTTTCTTTTGCTATTCAGGATATTATCAGAACAATTGATAACGTCTATATAAAGTTTGTAGATTATTTCAATGTTACTTTATTTTGAAAACCGTACTGTGGATATGTAGGCTTTCCAGGTTGCACGGTGGTAAAGAATCCACCTGCTAATGCAGGAGATGTGGGTTCGATCCCTGGGTTGGGGAGATCCCCCTGGAGTAGGAAATGGCAATCTGCTCCAGTATTCTTGCCTGGGAAATTCCATGGACAGAGGAGCCTGGTGGACTACGGTCCATGGGGTTGCAAAGAGTTGGACACAACTGAACAACTGAGCACACAGACTGTGGATATGTAAATGAACTCGTAGTTCTCATAATCCATTCTTTTCTCATAGGAATAGGACGTTCTCTCAAGCATTAAATGCAGTGATTCACATACAGAGATTAGCACAAAATATTCAGTAAATACAGGTGAAACTATTCACCTCAGATTGGGACTTGAACCCATGTGCCAGGATTTGAACTGCCGAATCTCTGCTTGGGACTCAAACCCACAGCTTTCCAACTAAGATTACACACCTGGTTTCAGGACCTAATGAAGCAACAGATTCTTGGTGTCTCCTGGCAAAAAGAACTCAGTGAGATCAGGATGGCAGAGCGGGGGTGTGAACGTGCCCCTTGGCTGATCCCTGTCCTGTGGCAGGGGCTACCACATTGTTGTGAAGTGATTGTCCTCCAATTAAATCAATAAACTGAAAAAAAAAAACAAAAAACAACTCAGAGAGAGATAGTGATATATAAGAAGTTAATTTATTTAGAGAGAAACTCAATCCACAGAGTGTGGGCCATCTCAGAGGGTGAGCCCAGCCTCACAAGGTGGTATAGTTAGCTTTTATGGACTGGGTAATTTCATAGGCTAATGAGTGGGAGGATTCTTCCAACTAATTTGGGCAAGGGGCAGAGATTTCCAGGAATTGGACCACTGCCCAGTTTTTGGTCTATGATGGTTGGCTTTGAACTGTCATGGGTCCTCTCCGTGGGTCATCTAGCTCACTGGTATGTTAAAATGAGTGTATACTGAGGATCACATTCTAGTCAAAGTTGACTTGTCTGCCATCTTGAACCCATTTAATTCTAATCAGTGTTTACCTCGGGTCCTAAGGATATATCATTTTTTGAAAGATTGTGCCCCACCTCCTACCCTCCTATCTCCTGGGAAGAGTATCATTGGGAATTTGGTTACAGGAAAGGGTCTTACTGAAGAAACTATCACCTTCACCCTCACCTGAGAAATATCAGCTTAAGCCCAGAAAGGACAGGCTTTTCCACTTTGCCATAAATCACTCCAAAGATGCGTCCAACTCCGGTAAGCACTTGCCAAGAGTTCAAGAAGGTAAGATTATATCAGCCCCGGCACCTTTAAGCCAAAGCTACAGCTCCTACACCAAGCGGTAGGTTGCCCCACTCCAGCATATGAGGTGAGTTTATCTTTCCACGATTACAAAGAAAACCTAGTAACATCAGATACAAAGTCAAAGGGACCACAGTTCATTAACTGGCTGCTGGTATAGGCTGCCCCCACCCCCACCCCAAACAGAGATAACCCAGACGACTGGCCTGCCTGTAAAACTCAGCTTCTCCCAACTCTGCTTTGAGGGAGACTGGCTGGTCCTCAGGCTCAAGCAAAACGGACTTAAAAACATTAACCTAAGACATTCTGCAGAGGGCTGACAAACTTGGGGCGGGGGGCGGGGGGAGGTTGTAACGTTTTTACCCTGCCACGTATGTAACACGCCTCATGTTCTGCAGGAGAAAATTGCACCTCTGTCTGGCCCCCTTACTCGTAGTCATAAAAAAAACTCATTCCTCAGGGGCAGCCAGCCCGGTTCAGCGGATGGAAGCTGCGAACACCACGGTCTGCTGGCTCAGCTCTTGGCTCAAGCCCTGGGCCTGTAGCTGGGCTCTGGGATTACCGGGGTGTCCGCCGCCCGGGGTCTGGGGGGCGGGTACTCCTGGGTCCGGAATGATAGGTGCAGCATGGCCCCCGGGCTCACGCAGGGAGGCGTGCGGTCACTTGGAGGCAGCGGTGTTATTGGCCTCGGGCCCATTGCCTCCTAACATGGGGAGACAAAATGGCGGCCTCGTGGTGGGGGCGGGGGAGAGCGAAGCTACCTACGGGTTCCACGCCACGCTAGAACTACAACTCCCAGGATGCTCTGGGCCGAAGGCGGGAGCGATCGAGGGCTAGCGTCCCTAGGCCCTGTGTCCTCCTGCTCCCCGTCGGAAACCCCCTGGAATGCGTTGCTTGCTCCGGGCCCCTCCCCAGACCCTCCCCGCAACTGGCTGACGGGACTCGTAGTTCATCGACAACAGAGTTGAATCTCCTTCGGGACTCAAGGAACTACACATCCCGTGCTGATTCCGCGCCTGCGCACAAAGCCGCGGAGCGTACTACCGTTCCCGGCGGGCCTTGCGACGCGCGCGGTTGCGTGCTGACGCGTTTAGTTGGTCGTGCTGACGTGCAACGCGGCCCAGGCGGGGTGCGAGTGGCGCAGTCGGAGCCCGCTGCGGCCCCAGAGGAAGCGAGGAGGCGGCGGTGTCGGCTGAGTCGGGCGGACAGGCGAGGCTGGGCCGCGGCTCCAGGCCCCGAAGGACTCAGGAGCTCGATCTGCGGCAGCACCTCTCCCCCTCGGAGGCGGCGGGCGGAGGCGGCGGCGGGTGAGAGGGTTAGGGAGCGAGCGAGCCGGGTGGGGGAGGGGCGGCGGCCCCGGCGCCAGGCCAAAGCGCGCGGAGAACGGCCCAGGCCGCCGCGCGCACGCGCGCTCGCCGCCCCTAGCTCGCGCGGACGTCCCTGCTCGCCTGCCTCCCCTCCCCCTCTCCCGCGGTTCTTGTCGCGCGCGGGCTTTTATTCCCCCTCCCCCATGGCAACGGCGCGCGCCGCCGAGTGCACTAGGGCTCGCGCGCGTTCTCGGCGAGGAGTGGGTAGCGCGCGACTCGGGCTTCTCGTCTCCCGGACGCGTGCGGCGACGAGGCCCTGTTGCAGCTGTCCTTGCCGACATTTTGTTTGCGGGGAGGGGGCTGCGGCGGCGGGGGCCGGCTGTCGGCTCCTTTGCCCCGCTCCTCGCCGGCGTCCGGCCCGTCCGTCCCTACCCGGGGCTTGGGGTCTGGCCCTTAGCCTCCCAGACTACCGGGCGCCGCGCAGCCCCCTCCCCCATCCCTCAAGGCCGAAAATAGGTCTTGGCGGCTCAGCCTGTGCAAAGAAGGTCTTGAACTAGATGTCTCCTAGATTTCGGCATTTTGGATTCGTTACTGTCTGCCGTGAAGTATTAAGAAGCGAAGCGTTCAAAACGTTTTTTTTGTTGTTTTTAATTAAGTATTCAGTCTAGGTATGTTAAGGCAGACCACGTGCTCTTTTCTTTTTTTGCACCTTTTCATGATCTCCTCCAAAGTTGTGTTGAAGCTGGGGAGGCGGCTGCCAGCCCTTTCTTGAGAAAGCGCAGGGTTTTGTTATAATTTGACTCAAAACTCTTCCAGACCTTGGTTTTCACGCAAACGCTTATGTAAGATAGCTTTTGGGTCAAAAATTTTAAAAGTTGTGTTGTCTTTGCTTTTGAGTGTGTTGAATCTAGGCCTCTTTTACTGAGCCAGTACTTCAGCTTTTTGGGTTCCATAGTCCCTAGTCAGCTACTGTGGTGCCCCGTGCTGAACTTGATGTGCTTACGTATTACTTAGTTTCATTTTCCTGCACCGTCCGCTCCCTTTTTGGTGCGTTTCTTTCATTGACTGTCATAATACTGAATTTTAAGACTCCTTTTGTCTTGTTAGTTTAACATGTGATAATTCTCCAACAGAAAAAACTGCTTTTTATTTTCTTTTGCAGCTTGCTTTTACTATCTGCCTTTAGCTTGGGTGACTTTTGCATGCCCATAGTCCGTGGATCCCAGTTTTAAGTATCTCCATTTAGGTTTTGGTGATTTGTGTATATATATTATTGATACACCCTTCTTGTCCATCTGTCCTTTTGGAGCATTGTCTTGGATGCCATGGTATTCCTGTTTTTTGTTTGTTTTCTTTGCTGGGTCATTCTCTAAAAGTAGTCTGTTGTGATTGAATACCCTTTGCTTAGCAGCTGCTGGTTATCCTTTTCCAGGGAGTGGGAGGATTATTGTGTGAGGTGGTATGGAAGTGTGGGTGAATGGTTAAACCGAAGAATTAATTGCAGGTCAGAAGCTTTCTGCAAGGGAAGCAGAAACTAGGTAGGTTATAGAGAGCCAGAGAAAATCTAGCTTAAGAGTAAAGAGAAATTTTGAGAAAGTAAAGGCGAAGGTTGGAAGATTTCTTGTAGTATAAAGAAATTTTTCATTTCACACAATTTCGCTTGCCTTTCCTAGATTTAGCATCATCCTTTACCCCAATATGGTTATTTTTTTGTTTTGTTTTCAGATCTCTAGAGTCTGCAACTGGGATTGGGTAGGGACCCAGCCTTAGAGTTGAGGGGTAAGGGGTACCAAACTGTTCTAGAGATGAGCTGTCTTCTTTTTATTCAACATCTACCTATAAAGGGGGAGGTTAGTACATTTTTCCAGGAGTTTGTATAATGTTTCTTCCAGAGTATTTTAAATGAAACTTTCCTTTTTATCCAGTTCTGTGTTCTTTTCCTTCTGCCTTCACTAATATCTCCACTTTGTTCCTTGGGTTCTTTTCCTGGGGTCCTTTTCACTCACGCATTTCCCTTGTGACACTATCTTGGACAGGAGGAGTTGGAGAAGAAAGAGAGTACATAGAGCAGGAGAAAGGCATAGAGTCTGTAGGCAAAAAACCTAATCAGGAAAGAACTAGCATTTGAGGGTTTCTTCAGAGTCATGTGGGGCTGGATGAGAAAAACTAGGAAGTAAGGTAATGAGGGGACTGTTAAAGTCAACAGTTTGACTTTAATGAAGGAGAGGGAGAAAGAGTGGGGTTTTTGTGACTTAAGTGTGGGGAGAGGATGTAGAGAAGGTATGGGGAACAGTGGGACTAGAGGCCCCTTTGATACACATAGAGTGTTGAGTTGAAAACGCAATCTTTTAACAGGAGCTAGGGAGACTTGGGTGAGCCACAAACCATGTGAGAAATCCTATTGGGAAGGAAATTGAGGAAATAACATATCAGTCAGGATAGTTGATTGGACATGCCCCTTACCTGAGAGATGAAGTATATGAGGATTACGTATCTAGGCTTCATGTGTTTCTGCAGTGCGTGCTGGCCTTTTAGGTTAGGCCTCCTTTTGGATATCTAGGGGTTCTTGAGTCAATTTGTATTCATAATTTCTGACTACGTTCAGGGTAGCTAGCCTGAAATGCTTAGGTTAGTTCTTGGAAGACTCTAGACTTGACTGCAGGCCTTTGTGTGCCACAGATCTCTTTCTCTCTCTGTTTTTATTTTTTGTTGGTGTTTGTTGTGCCCTGTTTGGAGGCCTCAGTCAGTTGCCAGGGGTTAGGAATCAGAATAGTTGGTAAAGATATCACTTGTGCATATTGGGTTCAAAGGAGAATAAAGGGATAGTGTGGAGAAATTTGGGAGAAATTGGATCTTTGGGGTGGGTAAGGAAAAGCTAGGTACAAACAAGTGGCTTTTGCACACTGAGGGTAAAGACTGTAAGAGTTGGTCTTGATTTGGTAGAAAGAAAGTGAGGGAAGGATGAAGGAAGGGTTTGTTTAGGAGACCAGGAGGATTATGCAGCCAAAGGAGGTTTAGTGTGGAGAGACCTGTTGAAGTAGGTTTGAAGAAGAGCAGGGATTTGGGTGGTGGTGAGTGGCTAGTTTGGGGCCAGGGGCCTGACCCGTGTCTCCCCGCTCCCCCTCAGGAGCGGTGGTGCCCCCCCGGGCACGGGGCCATGTACAACGGGATCGGGCTGCCGACGCCCCGGGGCAGCGGCACCAACGGCTACGTCCAGCGCAACCTGTCCCTGGTGCGGGGCCGCCGGGGTGAGCGGCCTGACTACAAGGGAGAGGAGGAACTGCGGCGCCTGGAGGCTGCCCTGGTGAAGCGGCCTAATCCTGACATCCTGGACCACGAGCGCAAGCGGCGCGTGGAGCTGCGATGCCTCGAGCTGGAGGAGATGATGGAGGAGCAGGGGTGAGGGAGGTCTGGGGGAGAGCCACGCACCCAGCGAGTGCAGAGCCGGGGAGTTAGGTGGGCTGTAGGGAGCGTTGGGCAAGTTGAAAGAGGCCTGGAGAGAAGTGAGTTGTAGGAGGGGAGGTGGTAAAGAAGATAGCGAATTGAAAGGAGTTGAGGGGCAGTTCAAAGTGAAACCTGTGTCTGGAACATAAAAGGGAGCCTGAGGGAGTCTGAATTATTTAGATGAAGGCACAGGGGGAATGAGGGGGGCCATTGAGAAATACATGCTTTAAGGGAGAGGTGGGGAAGCAGACCAGGCAAGACACAAGAGCTTGGTAAGCTGATATGTGTTGTCATTGGTAGAGAAAAGGAAGGTGAATGGATGTAAGGGTTGAGGCCTTTGAGAGTAGCAAAGGAAAGAAAACAGGAAATTGGAATAACACCTGGATAAAGGGGATCATGAGTTGGGTAGGGAAGTGAGATTTGTGGAAAAGGAGCACGTTCAGGCAGAAAACCTTTTAGAGCAGTGGTTTTCAAACTTCAGCAGTGGCGTCCCCCCTGTTTTTTGTTTTTTTTTTTTTTGACAATGCATGTTACTTTGGAATCCCATGAAATGAAAGACCTGTTCATGTTGATTGAAGTTGGGGAGGAACACTTGGAACTCTGCCTGCTTAACTTTCCTCTTTTGGCCCCGGAGTGTAGCATGTTTAAAATCCACTGTTCTAGAGGGTGTAGTCAGTGCAGGGAAGAAAGATTACAGGAAAAGAGCAGAATTTGAAAGGAGGGCCCTTTGGGTGACAGTGAGTGAAACATTTATGTGTGCATGGAAAGGGAAGGGGTCCTGCTGGGAACGAGGGAATTGTAAACCCGGGTCTGGGGAGAGTGTCTGGTCAGGCTCTAACCTTGAAGGCTTTTGTTCTTCAGGTACGAGGAACAGCAAATTCAGGAAAAAGTGGCGACCTTTCGACTCATGTTGCTGGAGAAGGATGTGAACCCTGGGGGGAAGGAGGAGAACCCAGGGCAGAGGCCAGCGTGAGTGTTTCCCTCTCCATTTTCTCTGGACTCTCTTCTGCTTTTGCTGTTCTCTCTCCTTACTGTGGACTTTCTCCCTGCTCTCTGCCTTTTCTCATGGCTGTTTGGTCCATGCCTGCAATTGTGTGAATATGACTCTGCATTTTGTTGTCTATCTCCTTTAGACCTTTGACCTTTTCTTCTCTAGGGTAACTGAGACTCACCAGTTGGCAGAATTGAATGAGAAGAAGAATGAGCGACTCCGAGCTGCCTTTGGCATCAGTGATTCCTATGTGGATGGCAGCTCTTTTGATCCCCAGCGTCGTGCTCGAGAAGCTAAACAACCAGCTCCTGAGCCTCCCAAACCTTACAGGTACACGAGATTAGTGTCAGTTTCTCTTCCTGATTCTAAGTGCTTTGCTCCATTTTTTGTGTGTGGATTATTTCTTCTCATATTCTTAAGATTTTGTTCTGAAGTTGAAATGTCTCAGAAAATTCATCTTAGCACCCATCTTTGCTTCTTTTCATCTTCACTCAGCCTTGTCCGGGAGTCTAGCAGTTCTCGCTCACCAACGCCAAAGCAAAAGAAGAAGAAAAAGAAGAAAGATCGAGGACGGTAAGTTAGTTGGAAAGTTATTTTAGTAGCCAGAGGACCGCACCTGTCAGGCTTTTTCTCTTTGGAAATAGAGGATTTTTATTTCTAGGAAGCAGGAGGGAGTTGTCAGGAAAGTCAGGGAAGAGGAATTAACATTCAGGTCTCAGCTGAGAGCAAAAATATGTGTGCTGCTTCAGTGGGGAAGGGTTGATTGTGCAGCTGTACAAAATTGATCAGAATTTTGGTACTGTTCTGTTTTGAGGTTTGTTGTTATAGGTACTTATGCTGCTTAGAGAGTAAAGTTCTGGGTGTAGATCTGGCACATAGGTGCTGTTGGAGTTGTTCTGTGCAGCCTTCTGAGGATGGATCGTAAGTAGGGTGGGCCAGGGAAGGAGGCAAGCCGAATGACCCTGTTTCTGAACCCATGTTTAGCAGGTCAGAGAGCAGCTCTCCTCGACGAGAGAGGAAGAAGAGTTCTAAGAAGAAGAAGCACAGGTATGAGGTGGGCGTACATGGAGTGATGGGAGAAGCTTGGTGAGTTCAGGCATAGATAATGGTTTATGTTTTATTTATTTTTTATCCACAGGTCAGAATCTGAATCCAAGAAAAGGAAGCATAGGTAAGAGCTCTTTGTGGCATAGGGAGGACAGTGGCACATGAAGTGGTGAGCCATTGCTACCTGATGGCTTTGTTTGCTCTTTTTTTTTTTTCTCCTTAAAGCTCAGTTCCTTGATTCCCTGCTGGTGATTCTCCTGAATGACAGTTCTTCCCTTTCTACTTTTGCTTGTTTTTTTCTTTAAAAATGATTTTTATTTTAAATAATTTTGCCTTATTTCCCAGGTCTCCTACTCCAAAGAGCAAACGTAAATCTAAGGACAAGAAGCGGAAGCGGTGAGTAAATTAGAGGGAAATTAGCTTAATGGGTAGATGAGTGCCACTTGGGGATAGGGCAGTCCAGTAGAAGGTTGAGGGATGGATAAGGGGAACCTTGTAGACCTTTGACAGTACCCTGAGCTGTGATATTGGTCTTTCTGCAGATCTCGAAGTACAACTCCAGCCCCCAAGAGCCGACGGGCCCACCGTTCAACTTCTGCTGACTCTGCTTCTTCTTCAGATACTTCCCGCAGTCGGTAAGGGGTGGTCCAGGAGGAAGGGAGGGAGAGGGACTTGTGGGTTAATCAATTTAATATTTATTGAGCGCCCACGGTGTGCTAGGCGCTGCACAGACCATTCGGAAGACACGGTCCCTGCCCTCTAGGAGCTGACAGGCTAAAGCAACAGGATGGACAGACATATACATTTCCCCTTCTCTTTTTTTTTGTTTTTTTGTTTTTGTTTATTTTATTTATTTTGTTATTTTTTGTTTTGTTCTGATATATATGGACTGCCAGAATAGGGGGGGTGGTGGTTTGTTCGTGGTGTCTGGGGGAGGAAGGAATCCTTACCCTGGCTTCCTTAATCGGGGAAGGCTTCCTGAAGGAGGTGGGCTCAGAGGTGAGTGGTGAATGAAGCGGGTAGGGAATGGACTGGGTGGAGGGTTCTGGGAGGTTTGGGGGAGGTAAATATGAAGGGGTAGAGGGAGAATATTTTTTGGGGATTGATGTTGAGAAGAGAAGGAGCAAAATGAACTGGACCTGAATTTCAATATGAGTAATTTGAATCTTGTGAGTGAGAGAAGGTTTTTTGGAGGAGGGTTATAGTCAGGAAAGGTAGATGGGAGCTGGGGAGGGGGTTTTCTGTTCTCTCCTGAACTGATTTTCTTTCTCTCTTCCCGTCCTCAATTACCTCTCGCAGGTCTCGAAGTGCTGCAGCTAAAACCCATACAACTGCCTTGACTGGACGAAGTCCTTCGCCTGCTTTGGGGCGTCGAGGGGAGGGAGATGTACCTCCCAGGGAACCAGGTACTACCAACATAGGGCAGCCTAGTAGTCCGGAGCCTTCTACAAAGCAGCCTAGCAGTCCCTGTGAAGACAAAGACAAGAAGGAGGTATGTTCCTGAATTAATGGATGTTCTTGGGGTTGCAAGGCTGTGGATTCAGGATAGCTGTTCAGAGTTAAGGAAAAAGTAAGATCAAGTTTTGTTTTCTGATTTGTCTCTTGGTATTCATAAAGTTCTCTTTTGCATCTGCAAATCATTTAGAATTGTGACTTTCAAACTTCACTAGGTATTAATAATAGATTTTCCCTTACTATTTTGTTTGTAAATGTAAGATAAAACTCGGAACAAAAAATTTTCTTTACACCTATTAGCCATTTACTATTCAGTGTCTCTAGTATTTATTTCATTAAATGCTGGTTGTGGCTTACTAAAATTTCTCAGTCCGCTGAGTTGCTGCTTGCAGTCTGAAAACTACTTTTGGAAATATTTTCTCCATACCTTTTCTTTTATACTTGCTGCTGCTGCAAAGTCTCTTCAGTCGTGTCCGACTCTGTGCGACCCCATAGGCGGCAGCCCACCAGGCTCCGCTGTCCCTGGGATTCTCCAGGCAAGAACACTGGAGTGGGTTGCCATTTCCTTCTCCAATGCATGAAAGTGGAAAGTGAAAGTGAAGTCACTCAGTCGTGTCCGACTCTTAGCGACCCCATGGACTGCAGCCTACCAGGCTCCTCTGTCCATGGGATTTTCCAGGCAGGAGTACTGGAGTGGGTTGCTATTGCCTTCTCTGTTTATACTTGCTATTCTAATTCAGACCCTAATCATGTTTTCTTATTTCTATCATCACAATATATTTTTAATTGCTCTTTGATAAAGTTGTAGCTCTCCTGTTATTTTTCACATTCTCCAGAGTTGCTTTTCCAAACTGCAAGTTCGATCACCTCAGAAGCATAATTTACTTCCTATTTCTCTTGGATTATGTTTTAAGGTTTTTATAACTTGGTCTCTTTTTCTGTGTTTTCCTATACTTTATCCTAGTTTTTGTTATTCACGTGCCATGTTCTCAAACAGTTTTTTCCCTTTAATGTAGTTATTTTTAAAGGGTAAAGTCAGTTACTTTGGGAAGTTGCTTTATCTTTATATTTAAAAATATTCTTCTGCAGTCAGCATGTTATAGTGGTTGTTGTGAACTAATAGTACATTAGATTGCATTGTTTTTTCTAGATTATATGACTTTTGAGATTATTATAGACTCTGTTTTCATATGTTTTTAACTGTATTTTGTACTGTGTGATTATTGAATGAATGTGACTGCCTGTGGTGAGGAAAAGGTGTTTCATTGGAAGGGGTGTTGGGACTTTACAGATGATAGGAAGTTTTGGTGCTTACATTATCCCTACCCCTACTCTCTTTTCCACTCTTAGAAATCTGCAGTTCGACCTAGTCCCTCTCCGGAAAGGAGCAACACAGGGCCAGAACCACCGGCTCCCACTCTGCTCCTTGCTGAGCAACATGGCGGCTCCCCACAACCCCTTGCAACAACCCCCTTAAGTCAGGAGCCAGTGAACCCCCCTTCTGAGGCTTCTCCAGCCCAGGGTCATTCACCACCTAAGTCTCCTGAGAAACCTCCCCAATCTTCTTCAGAGAGCTGCCCACCATCCCCTCAACCTACCAAAGTTTCTCGGCATGCCAGCTCTTCCCCTGAAAGCCCTAAACCGGCACCAGCTCCTGGGTCCCGCCGAGAGAGTTCTTCTCCTGCATCCAAGAGTCGCTCTCATGGCCGAGCAAAACGGGCTAAGTCACATTCTCATACTCCTTCCCGTAGGGTGGGGAGGTCCCGTAGTCCTACCACCAATAAGAGGGGGCGGTCTCGGTCTCGAACCCCTACCAAGAGAGGGCATTCTCGGTCCCGGTCACCTCAGTGGCGTAGATCACGTTCTGCACAGAGGTGGGGACGATCTAGAAGCCCCCAGCGACGTGGCCGCTCTAGGTCTCCTCAGCGGCCAGGCTGGTCCAGGAGCAGAAATGCACAGAGAAGAGGCAGGTCTAGATCAGCAAGACGAGGCAGGTCACACTCTAGATCCCCTGCAACTAGGGGCAGATCTCGTTCCAGAACACCTGCCCGGAGAGGCAGGTCTCGGTCTAGAACACCTGCCAGGCGGAGGTCACGATCTAGAACACCCGCCAGGCGGAGGTCACGATCTAGAACACCCGCCCGGAGAGGCAGGTCTCGGTCTAGAACACCTACTAGGCGCAGATCTAGAACCCGATCACCTGTACGACGGAGGTCTCGTAGTAGATCACCAGCCAGGAGAAGTGGCAGGTCACGTTCCAGAACCCCAGCCAGGCGTGGGCGCTCACGCTCTAGAACACCAGCAAGACGAAGTGGCCGGTCACGCTCTAGAACGCCAGCTAGACGAAGTGGCCGGTCACGCTCTAGAACCCCAAACAGGAGAGGGAGATCACAGTCTAGGACACCAGCAAGACGGGGAAGATCCCGTAGTAGAAGCCTAGTTAGACGGGGACGATCTCACTCTAGAACACCACAAAGAAGGGGCAGGTCTGGCTCATCATCAGAGCGGAAGAACAAATCCCGCACATCACAGAGAAGGAGCAGGTCCAACTCAAGTCCAGAAATGAAGAAATCGCGGCTTTCTTCTAGGCGGAGCAGGTCTCTCTCTTCACCAAGGTCCAAAGCAAAATCCCGTTTGTCTGTGAGGCGAAGCCTTTCAGAGTCCTCTCCGTGCCCTAAACAAAAGTCTCAGACACCACCAAGGCGCAGTCGCTCTGGATCATCCCAACGCAAAGCTAAATCCAGAACGCCACTGAGACGAAGTCGCTCTGGTTCTTCTCCGCCTGGTAATCAGAAATCTAAAACACCATCAAGGCAAAGTCATTCCAGTTCATCTCCTCAACCTAAAATGAAGTCTGGAACGCCACCAAGGCAAGGGTCCGTAACAAGTCCCCAGATAAATGAAGAGTCTGCAACGCCACAGAGAGGGAGCCGTTCGGAATCATCACCTGACCCTGAGGTGAAGTCTAGGACCCCTTCGAGACATAGCTGCTCTGGGTCTTCTCCTTCTAGGGTGAAATCTGGCACACCTCCAAGACGGAGCCGATCTGGGTCGTCATCTCCACAACCCAAAGTGAAGGCAGTAACATCACCAGTCCAAAGCCATTCTGGCTTCTCTTCTCCAAGTCCTAGTAGGATGACATCTAAAACACCTCCAAGGCAAAGCAGATCAGTGTCTCCATGCTCTAAGACAGAATCTAGGTTGTTGCAAAGACACAGCCATTCTAGATCTTCCTCTCCAGATACCAAAGTGAAACCTGGAACACCACCAAGACAAAGTCACTCAGGGTCTACTTCGCCGTGCCCCAAAGCAAAGCCCCAAACTCCACCAGGGCATAATCTTGGATCAAAGTCCCCATGTTCCCAAGAGAAGTCTAAAGATTCACTAGCACAGAGTTGCTCTGAATCCTTCTCCCTCTGTCCAGGAGTCAAGTCTAGCACACCACCCTCATTTCTGCAACAGAAAGGACAATCTCCAACTTCACCAGACTCCAGATCTGGTACTTCAAGCCCAGAAATGAGACCAAGTCATTCTGAGTCTCCATATCTGCAGAGCAAATCTCAAACACCTCCTAAGGGCAGCTGCTCTAGGTCCTCATCTCCAGTCGCTGAGCTGGCACCCAGATCTCCAACAAGAGGTGAATTGTCAGCAAGTCCTAGACTGAAATCCGAAATATCTCCAGAACAGAGCAGGTCCCAGTCTGACTCTTTCTCATATCCTGCCATAGACTCTAAATCTTTTCTGGGGCAGAGCAGATTAGAGCCTTCTGAATCAAAAGAAAAAACTGGCTTACTCCTGCAGGAGGATGTTAGTGCATCACCTCCAAGACTAAGAGACAAATTGAGTCCTCCTCCAGTGCAGAATAGGCCTGAGTCCTCACCAATACTCAGAGATACCCCTAGAACTCCATCAAGGGAAAGAGGTGGTGGTGTTAGGTTATCTCCAGATACAAAAGACCAAAGTTCTGCATTAGCTAAGCCAAGCCAAGATGAAGAATTAATGGAGGTAGTAGAGAAATCTGAAGAATCATCAAACCAAGTTCTGCCGCATTTGTCTCCAGAACGTAAAGAAACTGCTGGAAGTAATGTTGAATCATCTCCAGAAATAGAAAGGCCTGCTGTACCTTTGACTCTTGACCAAAGCCAGTTGCAGGCTTCTTCGGAAGAAGTCCCTGCAATGGCCTCAGCTTGGAGCGGGCCACCCTTTTCTCCAGAACATAAAGAACTGTCAAACTCTCCTCCCAGGGAGAATAGCTTTGGATCACCTTTAGAATTTAGAAACTCAGGAGGCCCTGTTGCAGAAATGAATACTGGATTTTCTCCTGAGGGTAAAGATTTGAATGGACCTTTTCCTAATCAGCTAGAGACAGATCCATCTCTAGATGTGAAAGAACAATCAACAAGGTCCTCCAGACACAGCAGCTCTGAGTTATCCCCAGATGTGGTAGAAAAAGCAGGAATGTCTTCAAACCAGAGTGTGTCTTCACCAGTACTTGATGCTATACCCAGAACACCTTCAAGGGAAAGAAGTAGTTCTGCATCTTCTCCTGAACTGAAAGATGGCTTACCCAGAACTCCCTCAAGGAGAAGCAGGTCTGGGTCTTCCCCAGGACTTAGAGATGGATCTGGGACTCCTTCCAGGCACAGCCTATCTGGGTCGTCTCCCGGAATGAAAGATATACCTAGAACACCATCCAGGGGGAGAAGTGAATGTGATTCCTCTCCAGAACCAAAAGCTTTGCCTCAGACTCCTAGGCCAAGGAGTCGTTCTCCATCTTCCCCGGAGCTCAACAATAAGTGTCTTACCCCTCAGAGAGAGAGAAGTGGGTCAGAGTCATCAGTTGAACAGAAGACTGTGGCTAGGACACCTCTTGGGCAGAGACGTCGGTCTGGATCTTCTCAGGAACTCGATGGGAAACCCAGTGCATCCCCTCAGGAGAGAAGTGAGTCAGACTCTTCTCCAGATTCTAAAGCTAAGATACGAATGCCACTCAGGCAGAGGAGTCACTCTGGATCCTCTCCGGAGGTGGACAGCAAATCCCGGCCTTCTCCTCGGCGTAGCAGGTCTGGCTCATCCCCTGAGGTTAAAGAGAAGCCAAGAGCAGCACCCAGGGCACAGAGTGGTTCTGATTCCTCTCCTGAACCCAAGGCTCCTGCCCCTCGAGTCCTTCCAAGACGAAGCAGATCAGGTTCATCAAGCAAAGGCAGAGGCCCTTCTCCTGAAGGAAGCAGCAGTTCCGAGTCCTCTCCAGAACACCCTCCCAAATCCAGAACTGCTAGAAGAAGCTCTCGGTCATCACCAGAGCCCAAGACTAAGTCTCGTACTCCGCCGCGGCGTCGCAGCTCCCGGTCATCTCCTGAGCTGACTAGGAAGGCCCGGCTCTCCCGTAGGAGCCGTTCTGCGTCATCCTCACCAGAGACCCGCTCTAGAACTCCCCCAAGACGCCGAAGAAGTCCCTCAGTGTCTTCCCCAGAGCCGGCTGAAAAGTCGAGATCCTCACGCCGGCGGCGTTCAGCATCCTCTCCACGCACTAAGACAACTTCAAGGAGAGGCCGTTCTCCTTCACCAAAGCCTCGTGGGCTCCAGAGGTCCCGTTCCCGCTCGAGGAGGGAGAAAACCAGGGCCACTCGACGTCGGGATAGGTCTGGATCTTCTCAGTCAACCTCTCGGAGAAGACAGAGGAGCCGGTCGAGGTCTCGGGTTACTCGCCGTCGGAGGGGAGGCTCTGGTTACCATTCAAGATCTCCTGCTCGGCAGGAGAGTTCCAGAACCTCCTCTCGACGTCGCAGAGGTCGCTCTCGGACACCCCCAACCAGTCGGAAGCGTTCCCGCTCACGCACATCACCAGCACCGTGGAAACGCTCCAGGTCTCGGGCTTCTCCAGCTACCCACCGGCGATCCAGGTCCAGAACACCCCTGGTTAGCCGAAGGAGGTCCAGGTCTCGAACCTCACCAGTCAGTCGGAGACGATCCAGGTCCCGGACATCAGTGACTAGACGAAGATCCCGATCAAGAGCTTCGCCCGTGAGTCGAAGGCGATCTAGGTCCAGAACACCACCAGTAACCCGCCGACGTTCAAGGTCGAGAACACCGACCCGCCGGCGTTCCCGTTCTAGAACGCCACCAGTGACTCGAAGAAGGTCCAGATCTAGGACTCCACCAGTAACCAGAAGGCGATCTCGAAGCCGAACCTCCCCTATCGCTCGCAGAAGATCGAGATCCAGAACATCCCCAGTCACCCGAAGGAGATCACGATCTCGCACTTCTCCAGTAACTCGAAGGAGGTCTCGCTCGCGAACCTCTCCAGTGACACGCCGCCGATCGAGGTCCCGAACTCCTCCAGCTATTCGGCGCCGCTCCAGGTCTCGAACCCCATTGCTGCCACGAAAGCGCTCTCGGAGTCGCTCGCCACTTGCTATTCGCCGCCGTTCCCGATCCCGTACTCCACGAACAACTCGGGGCAAACGGTCCTTAACAAGATCTCCTCCGGCCATCCGCAGGCGTTCTGCCTCTGGAAGCAGTTCCGATCGATCACGTTCTGCTACTCCTCCAGCAACAAGAAACCATTCTGGTTCTCGGACACCTCCTGTAGCTCTCAATAGCTCCAGAATGGGCTGCTTCAGCCGTCCTAGCATGTCACCAACTCCTCTTGACCGCTGTAGGTCACCCGGAGTGCTTGAGCCCCTCGGCAGCTCCAGAACACCCATGTCTGTCCTGCAGCAAGCTGGCGGTTCCATGATGGATGGTCCAGGTCCCCGAATTCCTGATCATCCGAGAGCATCTGTACCTGAAAACCATGCTCAGTCAAGAATTGCACTTGCCCTGACGGCCATCAGCCTTGGCACTGCTCGGCCGCCTCCGTCCATGTCTGCCGCTGGCCTTGCTGCGAGAATGTCCCAGGTTCCAGCTCCAGTGCCTCTCATGAGTCTCCGAACGGCCCCTGCAGCCAGTCTTGCCAGCAGGATCCCTGCAGCCTCTGCAGCAGCCATGAACCTGGCCAGCGCCAGGACACCTGCCCTCCCCTCAGCAGTCAACTTGGCTGACTCCAGAACACCAGCTGCAGCAGCAGCCATGAACTTGGCCAGCCCCAGAACAGCGGTGGCACCTTCGGCTGTGAACCTCGCTGACCCTCGTACTCCCACAGCCCCAGCTGTGAATCTAGCAGGAGCCAGAACCCCTGCTGCTTTGGCAGCTCTGAGTCTCACGGGTTCTGGCACAGCTCCAACTGCTGCAAACTATCCGTCCAGCTCCAGAGCACCCCAGGCTCCAGCCCCTGCAAACCTGGTGGGTCCTAGGTCTGCACATGCCACAGCACCTGTGAATATCGCCAGCTCAAGAACCCCTCCAGCCTTGGCCCCTGCAAACCTCACTAGTGCTAGAATGGCTCCAGCCTTGTCTGGTGCAAACCTCACCAGCCCCAGGGTGCCCCTCTCTGCCTATGAGCGTGTTAGTGGGAGAACCTCACCACCACTCCTTGACCGAGCCAGGTCCAGAACCCCACCAGGGGGCCCAGGCTCCAGAACCCCGCCATCTGCCCCAAGCCAGTCTAGAGTGACCTCTGAGAGGGCTCCATCTCCTGCTTCTAGAATGGTCCAGGCTCCTTCACAGTCTGCTCTTCCTCCAGCTCAAGATCGGCCTAGGTCCCCTGTGCCATCTGCTTTTTCTGACCAATCTCGATCTTTGCTTGCCCAGACCACCCCTGTAGCAGGGTCGCAGTCCCTTTCCTCTGGGACGGTGGCAAAGACCACGTCCTCTGCTGGTGACCACAATGGCATGCTCTCTGGCCCTGTCCCCGGGGTGTCCCACCCAGAGGGTGGGGAACCACCCGCCTGTGCGGGGGCCCAGCAGCCTTCCACACTGGCTGCCCTGCAGCCAGCCAAGGAGCGGCGGAGTTCCTCGTCCTCCTCGTCCTCCAGCTCCTCTTCCTCCTCCTCCTCGTCGTCGTCGTCCTCGTCCTCCTCCTCTGGCTCCAGCTCTAGTGACTCGGAGGGCTCTAGCCTTCCTGCGCAACCTGAGGTAGCACTGAAGAGGTGAGGGGACTTGTAGAACTCTTGTACGGGGAAGGCTTCGGGGATGGTTGGTGGGAGTGGGGAGGGAGAAGCCCTATCCAGAGGTTCTTTGCTCTTTGAGAGGAGGTATGGGACCCTGACCCTTAAGATGGGGGTAGAAGAGAATGCTGGGGTGGGGGTTAAAGGGGGGAGGGATGGGACAGGTAAAAGTCTCCGAAGGTTAATTCTCTAGAGGATAATGATAAGTTTTCCGTCTCTACAGAGGACAGAACTAGAGGAAATGGACTTAATTTTACAGCAGGAGGGATGGCAGTTAGACCTCAAGAGGAACTCCCTGGGCTGGAAGGATCTTCAGAGGTCATCCTATCCCTCTCCCTGCCTCCAGGCAGGACGGCCCCTCCCCCAGCCAACCCGCACACACAGTGGCCTCCCCAAGCTGCGGCTCTCCTCTCCGAGGACGGAGACCACCCAGCTCGGCTTCCACACCTGAGCCCAGGGGCCTTATTCCTCCTTCAGGGATATTCTTGAGGTTTAACCTTGATCCCTTTTGCTGCGGGCCCCAGCCTGTTGCTTGTGTTAGCAGTTGTTGGGTCGGCTGGGGCCACGCTCTCCAGAGAATGCGCTCACAGGCTCCCGGCTCAGCTCTCAGTTCAGAGAGCTCCCAGGGCCTTCCTCAGCACCCCTCCCCCACTGCCGTTCCTCCAGGCCAAGGAAGGTAGGGTTGGGGCTGGGGCAGCTCGTCTCCACGTGACACCCTCTTCTCCCACAGGGTCCCCAGCCCTGCCCCAGCCCCCAAGGAGGCTGTTCGAGAGGGCCGTCCTCAGGAGCCAGCCCCAGCCAAGCGGAAGAGGCGTTCTAGCAGCTCCAGTTCCAGCTCCTCCTCCTCCTCTTCATCATCCTCCTCCTCTTCCTCCTCCTCTTCTTCCTCCTCCTCCTCCTCTTCCTCATCCTCTTCTTCCTCCTCTACTTCTTCCTCTCCCTCCCCTGCTAAGCCTGGCCCTCAGGCCTTGCCCAAACCTGCAAGCCCCAAGAAGCCACCCCCTGGCGAGCGGAGGTGAGTGCTGCCTTGCTGGACACAAGGGTGGGGTGTGACCCTGGGTGTGTCTGCTCGTACAGGAGGAGTTGGGCTCTCCTCTCCCTGCCTGCTCCTCTTGTGCCCTGTGCTGGCGGAGGGCTGCGCCATCCAAGCGGGTGCGTGAGCCAGAACTGGGGAGTCCTAGGTTCCTTCCTCTCCCTGCCCGTGACATACAGCCTGGTCCCAGGTCCCAGGGATTCTAGCTTTTAAGTCAGCCTGTTACTGTTACCAGGGCTCTGGTCTGGCCACCGTCATCTTCTCCCGACTCTGTCCACAGCCTCTTCCCTGTCTCCCTGCCTCCACGCCATTCTCTTCCACATGTAGCCAGAGGGATCTTTCTAAAACCGCACATCTGGTTACTCCCTTCACTCCACAAATCCTTCCGGGACGCCCTGTGGCCTGCAGGATAAAGCCCCACCTCTGCGGGAATGGCGTGTGAGGCTCTTCACCAACTGGCCTTGCCTGCCCTGTGTTCTCCTCTCCTGCCCGCCCCCACACATGCCCTGTGCTCCAGCCACACTCAACAGCGCCTTGCAGTCTAAGGAGAACCCCATGCCTTTGGACATGCTGTTCCTCCTGCCTGGAATTCCCTTGTCTGCCTGGTGAACTCGTTCTGCAAGACTCCGCTCAAACAGCACCTTCGAGAAGACTGCCCTGCCCCTTCCCTGCCCTGCCCTTGTCTTCCCTCCCCTGGGTCCCCAGACCCCGTGTACATCCTGTGTACAACTGTGGGGCTGCTTCCCACACATGGGGCCCAGCGAGCCTCCCTTGGCCTCCCTTCACCATCAGACTGAGCCCCTCCAAGGGCAGGGACTGTCTTTATCTTTGCGTCCCCCGCTGCACCCTGTGCCCCGCCTGTTGGGGGACTCGGTGGATGGTGTGCGGGCGGATGGGTGAGTGAGCGGATGAAGGTGGGTCTGAGGTTGGCCCTGTGTGGTATGAGGTTTGGCGGTCAGGACCTGGGGTGGGATGGGGGTGGTCCTGAGTGTTGGCTGCTGGGTTTAGAAGAGTGTGGCACTATGGCGACCTGCTCTGATCCCCAGGTCCCGCAGCCCCCGGAAGCCAATAGACTCCCTCCGGGATTCCCGGTCCCTCAGCTATTCGCCCGCTGAGCGCCGCCGCCCCTCACCCCAGCCCTCGCCGCGGGACCAGCAGAGGTACAGTTGCCACTGTGCTCTCCTGCCAATAGCCCAGTCTAGCAGCTGATTTCTGCAGAGTGAAGCTTTAAGGCTCCAGGGTACCAGGTGTTGGTGATGTGCTGTGTGTGGTCTCATGACGCTTCTCCATTGCAGCAGCAGTGAGCGGGGTTCCCGGAGAAGCCAGCGTGGGGACAGCCGCTCCCCAGGTCACAAGCGCAGAAAGGAGACGCCCAGCCCCCGCCCTGTGCGGCACCGCTCCTCAAGGTGAGTCCTTGTCACACTCCAGGGCTGGGCACACTGCTGATCGCCGCGGGGCTGCTTGGGCCTTTGCATTGATGATTCTCCTCTGTTTCAGGTCTCCGTGAATCCTTTCAGGGGAATTCCATCCTGCCCCAAGTTCTGGAGCTGCGGGGCATGCCCTTCTTTTTTCCCAACAGAGCTGGGGGAAGGGGTCCTTGTCTGCCTTCCCCCCCAACCCTGGCAGCATCCCGTTGGGGAGGGCTCCCTTATTTCCCTCCCTCCTTTTTTTCTTTGTTCTGTGAAATGTTAATCTCTGTGAGTTTTTCCTGGTTCACATGTTTTGGGGGGTTTGGGGTGGGTTGGGAATGAGAATGGGATTTGTGGGAGGGGAGGATATGGTTTGGGACTCCCAGGTTTTGACTCAGAAAGGACTTCGGAGGCACTGCCCCCCTTGAACCCCGAGTTCCTGGGGGGGGATGATGGTTTGGAACTTGTGGACCTGTGTGAGTTACACCCAGAAGGAAGGGGAGTTGAAATCAGTTGGCTCCTCCTGGCCTCCCAGTGAGGTTGTGGCCCCTCCCCCCAACTTTTCTTCACGTTTCTTAAAGGCATTTTGGTTTTTTAAAATCTGTACAGCAAGAGCAACTTTTTCTGTCAAATAAAAATGAGAAATGCAGGAATTGGGTCTACAAACTTTATTGGGGGTGGGAGGGCTAGGAGAGGAGCTGCCTTTGCTTTCTGGCTGTGTCCCCTGCCCCCAAAGTGGGGCTGCCCTGAAGAAACAAAGCGGGATACCTTTTTGTCCCCAGGCTGAGAAGGCTGGGCTAGAGGCTGAGGGTGGGCCACACACCAGGGAGGGGCATGCCTGAGTCAGGAGAGGGTGTGCAGAAAGAAGCAGCAACCAGGTGGACACCGAAATCTTTTATTGAGGGAACAGTTGGGGGAGGCCTCTCACTGCACAGCCTGTTCGTTGGCGCTGCTTCCTGAGTCCTGTGGCTTCATCACGTCCGGCAGCTCAGGTGGGCTAGAGAAAGGCTCGATGCGCAGGGCCTCGAATGCCTCATCTGAGGGAGAGAAAAGGGGTCCTCGCTGGAGTTGAGGTGGCCTCCGCTGCGGGGACCCTCTTCCTTACTCTGTCTCCCTGAGTAAGCCTCCGGGCTGATCTGCACCCGCCTACAATCTCCCCCATTCCCTTCACACTTCGCATCATGACATTATATTGCTCCACATGTTCCCACATCAAACTTTTTCTTGCTTTGCCCTCTGCCACTTAGAATGGCTGCTGCCTCCAGGCACCCAAGGGCATTCAGATACCACCTCTTCCCTCTTCAGAGAAACCTTCCCCAGGCACCCTATATAGTCCCTCTGTGTTCCCAACGCCCAGGACACACAACCACCGATTGGGAATGCCCTGTTTCTCGTGACCACTGCTCTACTAGGAACAGCGGGTCCCAGGAAGCTTTCCCTGTCTTGTTCTTGCTGTGACCTCAGCACAGAGCAAATGAACTGCATTTTTTCTTCTGCATGAAAAACCTCTCAACCAATTAGGCTCCCTGGCTAATCGGCTGAAACTGGCCTCTAGTGGAGAGATGACCTACTAGGAGCTGGAGATGCTAAACATCCTGCAATGCGGAAGACAACCTCCCCCAGAATCATCCAGCCCCAATGTCAACAGTGCTAAAGACACCTGGCCCAGCTTAATAACCAATTCATCTTCCAAGACACAAATCTGAGTCTTATCACCTCTCCCCATTCTTTGGAAACGGTCTGAAAGTTGCCATATAACACCTGACACTTGCCACACCTCCCTATCTAAGCAGCCACTTTGGTGGGGTACGGAGACGTGTCTCTCTACACAGGGAGACAACCTGCCCCACCCCACCCCCAACCCAAGAAATGCACTTTTGTGAGTAGAATCAGCCTGTCTTCAGTCCACACCACAGCCCTCATCAAAACGGCTATTCCATACCTGAGGTGCTGCCACCCAAGGCGCAGTCACAACGTATGCCACAACTGGGGGTCATGGGGAAAACCAACCACCTTACTGCACTGTGAGCGTGTCCACCTGCAAGATGGCTGAGGTGCTGCCGGTCCATAGAGTGCCTTTGTTCAAGTCAGAGGAACAGATACCTTCTCTTGGATGCATGCAGATGCTTGCAGCCTGGCCTAGCTTAGGAAGAACACACGTACTACCTGCCTCAGAGAACACCTTTAGAGAGCACTGCATCTGCCTGCCCATTACTGAGACTCAAGGGAACCCACATAAAGGCCCCTAGAACTGCCTTTTCCTGAGCACTTGTGGGGCCTGGGTGCACGGGGGCTCACCCCCTCGCTGTGAGGCTGGTCCCGGCATCATACTCCTTTTTGGAGACCACCCCAGTCTGGAAGGCACCAGGCATGATGTAGCTGTCCAAGGACACAGCTGCTACAGCTTCACTTGCTTTGTCCTCAGAACAGGATATTTGTGAGGCTAAAGTTAACTGAGGCTATATGCTCCCTCCTGAGCCCTCGCTAAGATTTCTTACAAGCTACAAAAATAAACTTGTAACTTCATCCAGATTCACCAGCTCCTGGGTCTACAGCTGTGAAAAGACCCTATAACTTCTGTTTAAATTTTCTGAAACAAAGGATAAAATTTAAATCTTGAGAAAAGAGATACACTGGAGCAACATAAACAACCCCCACCACTCAGGTATCTAAGCTTTGGTCAGGGTGGCACGTGGTTGAGGAACGTACTGGCTCTGAGGGCAAGAAAGGGCAGGATCCAATCTAACCTCTGCAGGCTCAGCTCACTCATCCTTAAAATGATCCTGATAAAAGTCTGCCCAGTACAGAGATGCACCATGGAGACAGCAGGTGGCATGGCACCCAGCTCAAACAAGGTCCCAGCAGCCTGCATCTGGACTGGGGGGTCCCCACGTGACTGCCAGCAAGCCTGGGCATCCAAAGCTCCCAAATGGGAATGGCAGTGCTTACCCCTCAGGGCTGGCCAGAGGACTGGATCGGACAATGGAAATAAAATGCAGACTGCAGGGCCAGGCCCTTAGTCCTCTGTAAATGTAAGCCAGTACTGTGACTAAGGATCTTTGAATCTTCCAAGAAATGGGCTTCAGTTTCTACAAGCATCTCACATGCTTCACACTGCTTGTAGTGGAGAAGCAAGCACACTATCTATTGCTTGTATCTGATGAGGGGGGACAGGGTTTAAGAGGCTTGGAGGAACAGCTGCAGGCTCCCTGAACACCCCTTTCACTGGCCATTTCCACACTGTCACTGCCCCTCTCACCTGCCCTGAAGGCTAGCCCCACAGTGGCGGGGGCCTGAGGCCGTGCTGTCTGGCTGGTGAAGCCACACTCGCCCAACGTCTTGCCGTCATCCAGAAGCTGGTCGTCCTGAGGAGAGAGGAAGGCAGGGTCTCAGGAGAGGCCCCAGAAGAGGCAAGTCACAAAGACTTCTCTGGTCAATACCTACATTCAAAGTCAGAAGAGGGAAGAGAGACAGCCCCAAGTAGGGCCCAGAACCACCCCAGAGTATGTAAGTTTCCAGGGCTACACCCAAGACTTTCCATATCAGAATCTCCCAGGATAGGGCTCTGGAATCTCCCCCGCTCCCCACCCCACCCACTAACTCTAAGGTGAATGCAATTCCAAGTGCCAGTGAACCAATCTGGCCACAGGTAGAGCTGGTTGCACCCCAGCTCTACCATCTTGGACTAACAGGTTCCTCTTTTTGATGTGAAGTTTTCTTATCTGTAAAATAGAAGTTATTGGAATTCCCAACTCATAGGGCAGCCAAGAGGCTTCAATGAGCAAAGGCTACACAGTGCAACGAACTCAAGCAGCAGGAAGGGTCTTTATCACAGAAATCCTAGTAGATAAGGGAAAAAAGCCTTTACAGACTAAGGGAGTGGAGCAAAAGATCAGTTTCCAGGCAGCAGCAGATCAATGCACTTAGGTGAGCGACCTCTTGCTGCCAGACCTGAAAGAGGGACCGACACTCTGGACTGCCCCGAAACGCCAAACCCCAAGCCATCCTTGCTGAATAACTGCGATTGGTTTGTAAGGGGAAAGGGGGTAGGGCGCGGGGCTTTTAGAACATCACCAGTAAGCTGAGGAGTAATAAACAGTTGTTGAGGGAAGAAGTGGTGGGACCTGACTCATCTCAACACCCTCCGTTTCTTTACGTTTCTTTACATTAAGGAGTGTCTGGGCCGAGGGGCGAGTGATATAAGAGCATCGCGGCTGGAATCCTGACTGCTAACGACCTTGGGTTGGTCAAGAGGCCACCTCCGAGCCTCAGTTTTCTTCACGGCCGAGCTAGGAAGTCAAGAGCCAGAACGTCGCAGGGGGACCGCTGTAGGAATGAGATGAGACGCCGGCCCTCGGCGCTCAGCACAGGGTTTGGCGCGAGCCGCTCACGCCCTCCTGATCGAGAACCCCAGTGCAGCGAGCGCTATCGGGGCTTCACCTCCCCGAGTTCGAGCAACGGCCCCACGCTGGGGAGTTCCGGCCCGCGGCGGCCGGTCGCCGATGTTTACATCAACGACGCTGCCGCCGTGCGCCCACGGGCGCCTGCAGCCCCCAAGCGCCCGGAACCTACGGGACCGCACCTTGTACAGCCGCTGCTCATCCGGCGGCCGCTTGAGGATACCCTCGACGATGCGCTTCAGCTCGAACACGGTGCTCGACTCCTTGGCGTCCGTGAAAATGGTGGTCTTGTGGCGCCGGATCATGAGGAACACGTCCTGGGGGCGGCAGGCCGGCGTGAGCGCGGAGCCGGGCCCCCACCCCTCCCCCGCGCGGCCCCGCGGCCCCGGCCCGGCCCCGGCCCCGACCCGGGCCCCGGCCCGGCGCCCCTCCCCCCGCGCCCGCTCACCATCGCGGCGGCTGCCTCTCCCCCTCGACGCGCCGACGCGGCCGCGCTCCGCCCCGTTCCCGGCAGCCCGCGCGCCGGCCCCAGCGTACCCCGCGCCCGACGGCCCCGCCCCGTGCCGCCATTTTAAGTAATCCGCCAAGGGGGCGCTCCGACCGAGTGTCTGGCCGCCATCTTGGCGCCGTGGCGCGGGCGGGGCCGGTTGGCGGAGTGATGGAGGAGGTCGGAGTCGGGCGGGGACCGAGCGCGGGAGGGACTCTGGGCGGTGGAGCCATCTTGGTTGTGGCAAAGGCGAGGTCCCCGTGTTGATGCAGTGAGGCGGATGCCTGGGCGCAGGTCCATCCTTCTTGCAGGGAATACAGGGCTGAACTTCCCAAGTGTAGGGTGCCTCACGCGCCAAGGAGAGTGTATGAATGATATGTCTTGGTCATCGCGGCGCCAAGACAGTCACAACACAGAGAGACCTGGGCCGCCATAGACCTGTATTCATCACAGTCAGACCTGGTAGTCTGACTCATGATTATGGGACTCCCTGGTAAGCCATTTTGAGGAGGTGTTAAATTCTGGATCTTTCGGCCACCGTATCAGAAAACTGTACTGTTTCCCCGCCCTAGCCTAGGTTGTGAGGATTATTTAAACCAGTTTTGCGGGGCTTTAGGATTATTTAAACCAGTTTAGCGGGTCCTATAAGGACCTTTGGATGCTGTTGTTGGTGTGAGGCAGTGTGAAAGCAGCTCTTTGCAGGAAACTGCCCTCAGCAGGAAGCTCCTTTTCTTGTCACTTTAGCAAAGCTAAATTGTAAACAAGTTTTGAACCAGCACACACATCCCTTCCTTGAAACCATGCTTTACCCATCCCTGGGCTAAGCACACCTTACGAAATTTTAATCGCACAATATCTTGCCATATTAGTTATTTCTGCAGATCAAAAAAGGAGAAATGAAGACTTCAGCAGGTGACTGGATTGCTTCTCTAGTCTCTAATTCAGTAATCTGAACAAACTATGAACAAGATAGCCTCTAGAGGAAGAGCACAAGAAGTTAACTACGTGGGTGAAACAGGAGGGAAGCAGGCAGGGCACAAGCTTTGAAAGAATGACATAACCAGAGGGCGTAACATAAACTGATTAGAACCAAATGGGTCCAAGATGGCAGACAAGTCAAGTTGACTAGACCTTGCTTCTCAGTATAAACTAATTGTAACACAGGCGCAAGCTAATGTGAGCCACCATGACACTTTGACCCACAAAGACCTCAAAGGTTGACCCTCAAAGACCAAAAAGTGGGCAGTGGCTCAACTCCTGGAAATCTCCACCCCCTCCCCAAAATAGTTGGAATAATCCTCCCACTCATTAGCCTGTCCCTGGAGTAGGAAATGTCAACCCACTCCAGTATTCTTGCTGGAGAATCCCATGGACAGACTAGCCTGGCAGGCTACGGTCCATGGGGTCGCAGAGTCAGACGCAACTAACACTAACACATTAGCATATGAAATTACCCAACCCATAAAAGGTAACTACACCGTATATCAAGACCACAACACTCACCCTCTGCGATGCCCTGCTCGCTATGGAGTGTTGTTTCTTTCTGAATAAATACATTTCTTAGCTACCACTTTGTGTCTCACTGAATTCTTTCTGATACGAGGTTCATTAGGTCTTGAAACCAGGTCTGTGATCTCAGTTGGAAGACTGTTGGTTTTGGCTGGGTTCAAGTCCCAATCTTGTGAGTTCAAGTCCCAAGCAACGTTTTCGCTCATTTGGAGCCCCAGCACATGGGTTCAAGTTCCAATCTGAGGTAAACAGTTTCATGACAATTCTGACTCCAGATCTCAAGGACTAACTGAGATTTCTTCCCTTTAAAAGTTTTTGGGGGAGTTTGAGTCCACCATCTCCCCAGATTGCCAGCATTCTGATTAAAAGTACTTTTCTTTTGCCACCAACATTTGTGAGTATGTAATTGATTTTGTGAGTGGCAAGCAGTAGGACTTCCATTCGATAACTAATTAGGCCATTGAACAGCCTAACTTGTTAGAAGCACCATGCATGGCCAAAGTTGGTGTTCAGTCTTCCCAGGCAGAGGGTGCCCTGGGCACCTACCTACTCTTCTGCCCAGGTCTACTCTGGATCCGGAAGGGCATGTGGACTTGGTTTCCCTGTCTGGCCACCCCTCATCCCTACTAACAGCCTAGGGCTTCCTCCTTGGACACTTTCCTGTGTCCCAAATGGCAGTTACGCTAGAGCAAGGCAAGGAGGCTTTTCTCGCAACCTCTCTCAGGGAGAAAGAGAATCTCATCTGGGTCGCTGCTGGCATGTGCCAGAGAGGCATGCTGTGCCACCCAATGAGAAATGAGCCAGTGATGATCCTGGATGCTGAACAGCTCAGCAGTTACTGAGGCCACAAATGGATAATTCTTTAGAGTGGGTGGAACATGAAGATGCTGCTGCTTTGGCCCTGAATCAGGTTGCTGGCTAGCCAAGCAGGCTCTAGGCTCAGACCCGCTGAGATTCAAATCCTTGCTCTGGCACTGAGTGTGCAGCCTTGGGCAGTTAACCTCACCAAGCCCAGTGTCCACCTCTCTGAAGTGGCAGAATAGCTGTTTGTAGTTTGTGGAGCATTACTGTAAGCAGATGGGGTGGGGGGTGTCCCTGGAGAAAGAGAAACTGGTGTGGTTTTATTGACAGAAGAGAAGCCATTTTTGGCCTGGGCCAAAATGTGATCTAATTTTGTGATCTAAGCCTGGCCTCAATGCAACCCCCTTTGTGAATGTGCATGTACCCTTAGCTTAAAACTCCCCCAATGCTGCTGTCCAGGGAGACACTGCTTTGGAAGAGATACCCAAAGTGTTCTCCTCACTTGCCGCAAATAATATAAATCCTTACTTCTTGGTTGTAAGTATCTTTTTGCTCGATACCCACCAAGAAGCAAACCCAGCTTTTGGGTAATATCACCAAGAGTTAGCACTCAATAAATATAGATGTTCCCTAAGCTATAGCCATAGTTATAATTTTTGACTTCTGACTTCTGGCTCCTCAGGAGTCCTCTGAAGCCCCTTTCCTTCCTGGGTCTCCTCCCTCTCTAGGCCTCAAGGCAGCCCTTCCCCTCACATGGGATCTCTGTGTACCCTATGCTGGGTGGTTGGTTGCAGGAGGTAACTTCCGTCCTCGTGTCAATGAGTACAGTGACGCCTCCTGCAGGGAGAATGGGGTCAGGAGAGGCTTGAAGGAGGTGTAGAGGCTCAACCCCCAGCCCCCAGCTCTTTAGCTGGGTGCAGACCCTCCTACAGATGGCAGGTGAGGCAGCTGGCCAGCTGCTCTTGCTTCCCTGCACAGGAAGTCCTCCCCGGTCCTTTCTGCCCTGTTGCTTCAACCACTCAAAGCTCACCATGGAAACTCTCCCGGGCTTCTAAACTAAGCATGTAGGATCTCGGCTGGTGGACCTTCTCCTTTGCTGTATTTAAATTTCTTAAAATGTTATTAATAAATAGCAATTGTCAGGGATTTCCCTGATGGTCCAGTGTCTAAGATTGTGTGCTCCCAATGCAGGGAGCTGGGGGCTTCCCAGGTGGCTCAGTGGTAAAGAACCACCTGCCAATGCAGGGGATATAAGAGATTTATACCTGGGTCGGGAAGATTCCCTGGAGGAGGGCATGGCAACCCACTCCAGTATTCTTGCCTGGAAAATCCCAAGGACAGAGGAGCCTGGCAGACTACAGTCCATGGGGTCACAAAGAGTTGGACACGACTGAAGTGACTCAGCACGCACGCACTGGGTTTGATTCCCTGGTTAGGGAACTAGATCCCACATCAGCCAAAGACCCAGCTAAGACCCAGCACAGCCAAATAAACAAAACACATATTAAAAATAAATAAATAGTAATTGTCAATCACTGCTAGCTACTAGTGTGTCTTTCATTGGCAGCATTTTACAACTATTTTCTATAAGGGAAGTGACATAACTCACTGTGGAATTTGAGTTGACGGCCCAGATTCAAATCTGCCTTCACCTCTTGCCTGCTGTGGGTCGTGGGGCACATAACCTAGTCTCTCGGGGCCTGTTTCTCCATTCATGAAATGGGAACACCTTCCGAGTGTTCAGAGATCAGTTGAGAGCCCACCAATGCCTGGCACAACCTGCGTGCTTGCTGGGCAGAACTGAGTCATTTTGACTCTCCCAACAGCCATAACGGGGCAGATGTTACCAGGTCAGATCACAGATGGGGAAACAGGTGCATCAGTACTTCTCGGAGAGGCTGGGCCATCTGGCCGCAGCGCTACCAACCGGAGCAGGTGAACGGCTAAAAAATACCTGCATGGACAGGAGCCCAGCATCCTGTCCCCGGCAAGGGTGGTTCTCAGGACTACTCTGAAAGCCCCTCCTGGTAGGTCAGGCTGGCTTTCTGAGGCCTGTGGGGACGGGGTGCAGCGTGAGACGGATGCTGGGCCCGGTCCACCTGTCACACACCCCCTCGGCCTCACTGACCTTGCTGATGGGCGGGATGCAGCGGCACAGGGTGCTGTGCCACTGAGCCTGTGGGGCACAGAGAAGCAGTGTAGCCTGCACTACAACTCCTGAGCCCTTGTCCTCTCTAGATCCCGAGAGCCACAACCGTGCCCTAGAGCCCGTCTCTGCAACAAGAGAAGCCACCGTAAGGGGAAGCTCAAGTACCCCAACCAGAGAAAGACTATACAGCAATGAACGCCCACCACAGCCAAAATTTAAATAAATAAATAAAATATATAAATTACACAGAAATAAATTACATATATATATAAGAAACACTGAGCTCTGAATGGGGACCCATTACTTTGATCATGGCAGGCCCAAGACTGAGGCATCCTGGCTCTCAGTCCCTGGCTTGTTCTGGTTTCAATGCCTTGGGAGGCGTCTTGAGGATATTCTCTTGGCGGGCCCCAGGCTGAGGGCAGGATGGGAGGACAGCCAGCATTGCCCAGCCAGGGCTACTAGGACCCCACTGCGTTGTGCTCACAGCCTTTCACCTGGCCTGCTACAGCCAGCCTCTGCCCCCAATGGGCAGCCTAGAGGGGAGGCGGCAGCCTGGAGCTCCCTCGCTGTTCACAGACCCACCCTCTCTCCCAGCCAGGTCTGGCCCAGCAGCGACCACATGCTGCAGTCACTTTTTCCCCTGGGAGAAAACGAAAAAAAAGGAGGGGGAGTTCCCTGGCGGTCCACTGGTAGGGACTCAGTACTTTCACCGCAGAGGGCATGGGTTCAATCCCTGGTTGGGGAACTAAGATCCCATAAGACACATGGAGTGGCAGAAAAAAAAAGAAAGAAAAGGGAGGGAGCCACGGCTCAGGCCTGCGTGGGGCAGCCGCACTTGGCCCCATCCAGCCAGGCTGCCCCTTCAGGGATAGCCTTCCTTGCCCCCCTGCCCCCCTTGCTCCTGTCACTTCCGAAGGTTGGAGTTTCTAGGTTTCGTTCAGGTTCTTGTTCCTTCTGTTGCTGTAGAAACTGAGCTCTGTCTATACAGACGGATGACCCTTGGCCTGGGGGTGAGATGGCAGAGAGGGGCGAGGATACCAGGTGCCAGAACGTGAGGGTGGTCAGGGAGCTGAAAGGGCATAGGCCGGTCTCCAGGTGCAGGCGGGGAAGGGAGGTCCTGGGCTGGGAAGCCCCAGACCCACACAGGGCACGGAATGGGGGAGTGGCAGAAAAAGCTAAGGACAGCAGAAGCTACGGCCACGCCTACCTGGGGGCCCCTCTTGGTAGAGGGGATGATGCCAAGTGCCCCAGACTCCTGAATGCATGGGAAGGGCAGGTCTGGTGGCCGCCACCTGCCTCCTGGGGCACCTTCACTACAGTGGGGCAAAATACGAGTTTTCTACTGCTACGGCAGATGACTACAAACACAGCAGCTTAAACACTAATTTATTACATCACAACTCTGTGGGTGGGCTCAACCGGGTTCCTGTTTAGGGTCTCACCAGGCTGAAACCAAGGGCATAGACTGTCAGGGCTCTGGTCTGCAGGCTGCGGGAGGAGTTGTTGGCTTCCAAGCTTGTTCAGGTTATTGGCCAGATTTAGTCCCTTGCAGCTGTCGCACCGAGGTGCCCTTTCCCTACTGGCTGTCGGCCAGGGGCCGCCCTCAGCTCCTCACCACGTGGCCCCTCCATCTTCAAAGCTAGCAATGGACAATCATCTCCTTGGTGTTGGGTTCTGGTCCCATTTGTATCTCTCTGACTCCTTCCGGAAAAGAGGGGCACGCAGACCAGACCCAGCACTGAATCACTTGCCTGTCTTTGGGTGCCCTGGCTGGAGTTCAGGAGGGTAAATATGAGCAGGAGGGGAACAGAGGGAATGTGAGACCCCTAGACACACGGGAGGCTCCTGGAGGAGGGTTGGCAACTCGCATTTGGTGAGCTCCACGGAGGATGCTGGGGACAGACAGACAAATTGATGGATGGGTGGCTCCTTGGCTTTATCAGGCCTCTGAGCCTTCAGTCCAGAAGGGTGAGGGATGTGTCGGTCCCCAGACAGACCGGGCAGCCGAGGGACCCCAGAGTCTGGCTTCAGGTCAGTCACTGCATGGGATGTTGAGGTGAGCCTGAATCCAGGGGCTGTAAGTGGCCACATTGGTATAGACCCCTGGACGGTTGGGCAGAGCACAGCCCTTGCCCCAGCTCACCACACCCACCAGGATCCAGCGCCCAGACTTCATGCAGACCAGGGGTCCTCCAGAGTCACCCTGCAGGAGAAAGGAGAGCTTAGGTCCCAGCCCCCCAGGGACTCTGGGTCCCAGGCTGCCATCCCTCAGGGGTGCCTCTGGGTCGGGGTTCAGCACACTGAGCCTGGAGGTGGTACATCCTGGGTCCCAGGTCCTAAGGAGGTAGGGTGCTGGCCACAGGGGCGTGGGCTCCAGACATTCCGGGCAGCATCTCGCACCTGGCAGGCGTCCTTCTGGCCCCCGACATAGCCAGCGCACAGGCTCCCCGGCAGCACTATGTGTTCTGCCCGGGGCACGTCGGTGCCCAGGTGGTAGAGGTGGTCACAGGTGTGAGCGTCCAGCAGTGGCACCCTCACTCCCTGCAAGGGTCGCCACTCTGGGAGTGGCACTGGAGGAGAAGGGGGAGGTCTAAGAGGCGGCAGAGACTTCTCAGGTGGCACTAGTGGTAAAGAACCCACCTGCCAATGTAGGAGACTTAAGAGATGTGAGTTTGATCCCTGGGTTGGGAAGATCCCCTGGAGGAGGGCATGGCAACCCATTCCAGTATTTTTGCTTGGAGAATCCCATGGACCGAGGCGGTCTGGTGGGCTACAGTCCATGGGGTTGCAAGAATCGGACACCCAGGAAGAGCCCGCAGAGGGTGGGAAAAGCCTCACCTGACAGCCCAGGGCTCCCTGGCCTTACAGAGAGGATGTCTGGGTCCCTGGAGGTCAGAGCGAGCTGGGGAGAGAGCCCCTGGCCCTCCCCCAGTGCCCCCGTGCCCTGCCCTCTGCCTCACCTCCTGGGCGGAGGCTGCCCCAGCCAGTGACCCAGCAGGGTGTGCCGGGCGGTGGGCGGGCTCCAGGCTCCGGCAGGCAGACGGGCTGAACTCGGGTGCTCAGGGGCGTTGGGCGGCGCAGCAGCAGCAGCGCCAGGTCCCCGTGGGCCCGGTCCTCCGAGTAGTCCGGGGGCAGCAGCACCCTCCGCACGGGCGCCAGGAGAGCAGGGGGCGAGCTGGGACCCAGGTGCAGCGCCCCGAGACGCACGCGGTACTCAGCGGGCAGCGCCTTCCTGCGTGACGGGGGCGCTAGGTCTAATATTAAGGCAGCTTCCCCTCCAGCCCAGGAGCGCTCGTCCCCGTCGCCCTCTCTCTCAGAGCCCGGGGTGAGACCTGCGCGAAGTCTGGGCGCGGGGTCCCAGTGGGTGTGGGACGCTGGAGCAAGGGCTGGGCCCTGCCCAATCGCCCGGGGGTCTGTACAAACGTGGCCACTTACAGCCCCGGATCCAAGACCTTCCCTGGGTCTTGCTCCACCCGCCCCGGCCTGGCAAACCTCGACGCGGAGCCCTAGGGGGAGGGGACCGTCCCCGGTGGGGTCCGGCTGCCTGCTGACCTGGGGAAGCAGTGTGCCGCCGTCAGCACCCACTGCGGGGCGATGAGCGAGCCCCCGCACACGTGCGCCCCGCGGTGCTGGATGCTCGCCTGCCACGGCCACTCTCCGGCCCTGGCGTCCCGGCCGCCCACGATACGACTGGACACCCGAGGCTGCCCACAAGCTGGGAGGACAAGGGGACTGGGGGTGGGCAGAGCAGTGGGGGCCGGGGAGGCGGATGGGGGCGGGGTTAGGGAGGCGGGTGGGGCCGGGGAGGCGGGTTGGGTAGGGCCGGGGAGTAGGGTGGGGCGGGTTTATGGACGGGTGGGGGCCGGGGGAGTCGGGTGGGGGCGGGGTTAGGAAGGGGTGGGGCCGGGGAGGCGGGTGGGGGCGGGGTTAGGGAGGGGTAGGCACAGGGGGTTTCCGCGGCTTCCTTACCTACATATCCCAGGGTCCCGGCTGCTCCTGGAGGTGGAAGCAGGGAAGGGACTGGATTACGGGTCTGGTGTCAGGTAACGGGGTGACGGGGAGGGCGGTCACAGATTAGGAAGGAGGGTGGAATGTATATGTCGCACTGACTTGATGCCAGATTTTTGTGCAATCGACTACCAGGATTAAACCCTCCCCAGAGCCCTGTGAGGTCGGGACTTAGACCCATTACACAGACGAGCACAACCAGATTCGGAGAGCCCAAGGTCAGTGACAGAGACAGCTTGAACCCTTGGAGCCAGTAGTGCGGGTGTGCTAGGTCACTTCAGTCGTGTCCGACTCTATTCAACCCCAGGGACTGTAGCCTGCTGGTCTCTGTTCATGGGATTCTCCAGGCAAGAATTCCTTCTCCAGGGGATCTGCCTCACCCAGGGATTGAACCCGCGTCTCCTGTGGCTCCTGCATTGAGGCAGACTCTACCGCTGAGTCACTGGGGAAGCTCTGGAGCCAAGAATGGGATGCCTGAACTTCCCTGGTGATCCAGTGGTTAAGAATCCGCCTCCCAGTGCGGATTGGGAGACAGGTTCAATCCCTGGTCGGGGAAGATCCTACATGCAAGGAGAGAAGCCACAGCAGTGAGAAGCCCACGTGCGGCAGCTAGAGAAAGCCTGGAAGGAGCAAGGAAGACCCAGTGCAGCCAAAAATAGAAAAAAGAGTAGGATGCCTTAGAGTGCTCTAGAGGAAGCAGGAAGGCTGGGCAGATGGAAGCCAAAGCTCCTGTGGTCAGCACCCCCAGCCCCGCCCCCACTCACCCAGCAGCAGTAGGAGCAGGACCTGGAGGGAGGAAGCCCACTTCATTCTGTCTTCAGGGCTGGGCCCGGTAAGGGTGGTGCTGCCCAGGACTAGCCTGGCTGGAGCCTGCCGAGAGAAGAGGAGGATCTAGCCCCCCCCACCCTGAGCTCCTTTTGTCTTCCTTCAGACCCTGGTTGGTCCCAGAACTAGCCCTGTGGCCCACGCTCTATGCCCTATGCCCAGGCCCCAGGGACCACCCCTGCCCCCTCAAGTGCCGCATGATTTGGGCACCTTAGGTCTCCATTCAAGCCCTGGAGCCCAGCCCCTCCCCCATCTTGTATTTCCCTGATAGATGCCCCCCAACCCTGTTCTCCACAGACCCTGGATTCTTTTCTCACCCTTGCAGCTGGTGTCCTCCCTGCTAACTGGGCTGGGGGAGGATCTGGGGGCTTAAAAAGCCAGGAGCAGGGTGGGGGCCAGGAGGTAATTAAGGAGGTCAGGGCGGGGCTGCGGCTTCCTCAGTCCAGCCTTGAACAAAGATGCTTTGAACAGTGCTTTTGCCGTGGAAAGAAAGGGACACCTGGGTTTCTCGAAGGAAGCCTGGCTTGGGCCAAGGTGCACGGAACTGGGGCTGGGAGCCTGAGTCCAGCCAGGCAAGGATGGAGTAGCGGGGTGGGATGCATGGGATGGGGTGGGGGTGGGGGCCTGGACTGCTCCCACCTCCTGGAAAGGCTCCGGAATCTCCTTTTACCAAGTCAGTGCCCCACTCCAGCAGCCATCCACTTGGTTCCCCATCCTGGGGGCCTTCCTGTCCAGCACACCCCCTCCTTGGCCGTGTCCCAGAAGGAGGTGATGTGTGACAGGGAGATCTGATTCATACCTGTTTGTCTCCCCTCCGTGAGGCAGGGACTGGGTCTCTGTCCCTGTCTTAGCTCAGGCTGCCAGGACAGAACACCACAGTGTCAGTCGCTCAGTCATGTCCAACTCTTTGCGACCCCATAGTCTGTCCATGGAATGCTCTAGGCAAGAATACTGGAGTGGTTTGCCACTGCCTTCTCCAGGGGATCTTCCCAATCCAGGGATTGAACCTGGGTCTCCTGCATGGCAGGTAGATTCTTTACTGTCTGAGCCCACAGACTGGGGGCTTAAGTTCCATTCTGGAGGCTGGACGTCCAAGAACAAGGAACTGGCCAGATGGGAGCCTCTTCTCTTGGCTTGTAGGGGGCTGCCCTGCCATGTCACTGAATGATCACATAGCCTTCTCTTTGTGTCTCCTGGGCATGAGGGGTAGTGGGGGGAGGCGCTGCTGTCTTTTTTTCTTTTCTGGTTGTGCTGTGTGGCATGCAGGATCTTAGTCCCCTGACCAAGGATTGAACCCAGGCCCCCAGCAGTGGATGCATGGAGTCCTAACCACTGTACTGCCAGGGAAGTCCCCTGGTCTCTCTTTCTAAAAAAAAAAATTATTTATTTATTTATTGGCTGTGCCGGGTCTTGGTTGTGGCATGTGGGATCTAGTTCCCTGACCAGGGGTCGAACCTGGGCCCCCTGCTTTGGGAGCTCAGAGTCCCAGCCACTGGACCATCAGGAAAGTCCCTGGTATCTCTTTCTATAAGGACACTAATAAGTCCACCCTATGACTTCATTTAATTACTTCCAGAGTCACTGGGGTTAAAGATTCAACATATAAATTTTGGAAAGTTCACAGATGTTCTTCCTAGGTGGCTCGGTGGTAAAGAACCTGCCTGTCAACGAAGGAGACGCAGGAGACACAGGTTCCATCCCTGGGTCAGGAAGATCCCCTGGAGGAGGAAATGGTAACCCACCCCAGTATTTTTGCCTGGAGAATCCCAGGGACAGAGGAGCCTGGTGGGTTACAGTCCACGGGATCTCGAAGAGTCAGACACGACTGAGTGACTGAGCACGTGCACAAATATCCAGTCCCCACTGGCAAGAGCAGTGCCAGCACAGAGTGGGCACTGAGTGTTCGGGAGTAAGTGGACAGGGCCAGTAGGCATGGGGGGCGGTGAGGGTGAAGGAGACGAATGAGGGGACCTAGTGGCGAACCAGCCCGTCTTTCCACACAAAGCGAGGGAGAGCAGCCTCGGGCCTGACTTCCACAGTCCACGTTCCAGGACCAGGCTCAAGCCCATGCTCCAGCCTCCAGAGCTGGTTTGTGGAATGTGTGGGGTAGGGGTGGCCTTCCTGGGACCCAGGTGTTTTCCCACTGATGTCCCAGCACAACCCAGGCCCTCTGGGAGGGCTGCAGCCTGAGCCCACCCCATGCCGACATCACCAACCAGAGTCATGCAAGGAGGGACAACGATGTGGGGTGAGCCGGGCCACAGGGAGGGGTGCGCTGTGGCACCGGGCTGGGGTAAGTGGCCCTGAACAGGACGCTGTGGGGAATGTGTGCCTGGCCGGGCTTGACGGTATTTCTGTGGACAAGACTGTCACTCAGGCACTAGGCCACCAGAGGTTACTCGGCCCACTGCTGGAGGAGGGGCCGTAACACCCTGCCAGGCAGGCCTGCGGGGCAGTGTCGCAGGGCGGCTGGTCTGGGGCCAAGCGCTTCACAGGCATTAAATCATGCGGTCCTCCGGTAACACGGGACACCAGTGAGCGTTCTGTGTGGGGTCAGCCCGGAGGGCCTTTGGGGGAGATGAGCAGGGACGCCCTCAGGTTTTGACTGCTCTGAAGGGCAGATGGCGGAGGGTGGAAATCTCAAAGCAGGTGAGTCCCACCTGGGAGACGTGGAAGACACCAGGCACCAGGCACCTGCTGGCCCCTCTGAGTCACGCACGCCACACAGCCTGAGGTCGACATGGGCCATTGTGAGCTAGGTGACTTGAAGAATTCTGTCACCTCTCTGGGTCTCAGTTTCATCATTTTTTTTAAAAAAATGTATTTATTTTTGACTGTGCTGGGTCTTCGTTGCTGCGTGGGCTTTCCCTAGTCGTGGCGAGCGGGGGCTGGCTACTCTCTGGTCGCGCTGCTTGGCCTTCTCTCGTTACGGAGCACGGGCTCAGTAGTTGTGGTGTGTAGGCTTAGTGGCTCTGCAGCATGTGGCATCTTTCCAAAACAGGGATCGTACCCATGTCTGCTGCATTGGCAGCCAGGTTCTGTACCACCAAGCCACCAAGGAAGCCCCTCATCGTTTTTAAAAATTATTTATTTTATTAAAAAATGTTTATTTATTTGGCTGAGTCAGGTCTTCACTGCTGCCTGTGGGCTCAGTAGTTGGGGAAGGGGAAGCTCCAGCTTTGGGGGCTGCTAAGGGGCATGAAAGTGGTGTCACAGCCAATGTGGCTTTTGGGCAGGCAGGGGTGATGAGGACACCCCTCCCAGACTCCTCCACCTGCCTCTGCACAGTGACCAGCCCCAGCTGGACCAGAGCTTCTAGCACCTTCTGTGCTCACAGCACCCGTGGGTCCCATGAAAACACACATCTGCCTGAGCAGTTCCCAGGGGCCCCAGACAACCCTGCTGACCTGTCCGTTGGCCACACTGAGGCTGCGTTCTGGGAGCCCAGTGGGGGTGGGGCAGACATGCTTGATGCCGCCCCCTCCACCCAGGCCACGTGATGGAACTTGGAGCCTCCATGCCCCCAGGACAACCGTCAACCACAGGGAATCAGGATAAAAGTGGCCACACCGGGTCTTTGTCCCCCAGGCGATGCTGAGGTGTGTCTCTGTGAACTCTCAGGGGGGCCCCAGCCAGACTGTGCGTCAGCTGCCACAAGGGTCAAATGTCATTGGCTCTCACCCCTTCTGCCTCATCTCTGCTCTTCACTGGGGCTTCTTGGCATTGCCTCCCAAATGAACTACCCACACCCTTGTCCTGGTCCCAGGTCAGCCTTTGGGGACCGTGGTGAGACCAGAGTGTCTGCATCTGTGTGGTGGGGGGCACGGTATGAGCACTGGGGAGTCTGGGGGCATTTCCGCCACAGCACCCCCACTCCAGCTCTCTGAGCCCCCAGCCATCCTGCTGCTCCTAACGTCCTCTCAGACTGAACCACCTGAGAGGGTTCTGTTGTTTGCAACTCAGACCTGGGTGGATGATGATTTGGGAGTTAAGGAGTGGTCTTGGGGTGGACAGGACGCGGGTGACCATGAGGGTGTCCAGGAAGCCATCCGGAGCCACAGAATGTGCTGCAGGGTGTCAACTTGAATATACACACTTTATTAGCAAAGGGGACAGAAGGGGACGAGGCCTGATCCAGCAGGCCACCCTGCCACCAGGGTGCCCCCAGCCCTTGGTGAGTGCGCCCAGAGCTGCGGTAACTACAGCATCCTCATGGACTCTAGTGTGCACAGGCCATCTGCAGGAGTAAGAGAGTCCAGAGCAGAGCGAGGGGGAGCAGCAACCAAGAGGGGTCTGGCCTGGGTGTGCTGTGGGCCGTCAGCAACTGGATCCAGCTGAAGTAATGACTGACATTGGTGTAGACACCAGGCCGGTTGCGCCTACCACAGCCCACTCCCCAGCTCACGATTCCAATCTGAATCCACCGCCCATTCTTTTCGCAGACCAAGGGTCCACCTGAGTCGCCCTGGAAAGCAGTGTGGGTGAGCAAGGCCGAGGGCGGGGCAGGAGGGGCCCCAGGAGAGACTGAGAGCAGAGTCTGTCCTCTGGATTTCACATAAGGATCCAAGGAGGTACAATGAATGTGAGACAGGAAGCTTGTTTTACAGGCTGGATAATGAGGTCTACAGTGATCTGATGAATACATTCTGAGGATGGATTGATAGGGAGTCAAGAGGGTTGCCCTCAGAACCAAAATTTGGAGGAGTGGGGCAGGGGTACTCACTTTGCAGCTGTCAGCATCGCCATCCTCAGAGCCAGCACAAATCATGCCATGATTGATGTTTCTGCGGTATAAAGGCTGCTGGAACAGGTAGGAACACCTGGATTTGTTTATGATGGAGACCTGCACTTCCCGGAGATTGTAGGGAGGCAGCAGCTCTGCCAGGGGTTGAGGGCAGGAGAGAGAAAGAAACAACCTTAGCCTCTCCTCTGCCATCTGGGGAAATGGGGTAAGAAGCAGGGAAGTGGACTTCCCGGGACACCCACAGTCCCCGGGACATGGCTCCTCTGCTCCAGCCCAGCACCCAGCACTTGGTGGACCACAGAAGGACCCAATGGATGGGGGGGCTGTTACAGCTCCTCCCCCAGATTCAGTTTCCCTCTCCGTGGCATGCAGATGACAGGCCCTGCCTGGACCAGTGGGGAGAGATCTTGGCTGAAGCTACGCAGTGGGGAGGGGCTGATGCTGCTGAGCTTGTTTGTAATCAGTATACTACAGCTGCATGATTCAGGCTGAAGAGTTCCCAAATTTGATGAAAGATGTGACTCAGTGATAAAGAATCCGTCTGCCAGTGTAAGAGATGTGGGTTCAATCCTTGGGCTGGGACGATCCCTTGGAGTAGGAAATGGCAACCCACTCCAGTACTCTAGCCTGGAAAATTCCACGGACAAAGGAGCCTGGTGGGCTACAGTCCATGGAATCGCAAAGAGTCAGACATGAATGAACGCGCACACACACATGAATCTATACATTCAAGAAGACGAACAAACTCCAAGTAGGATAAACACAAGGAGATCCACATCGAGATACGTTTTCATCAAAATATCAAAAGGCAAAGGGAGAATCTTATTTAAAAAAACGTTGAGAGAGAAGACACACATCAAGTATAAGGGATCTTTGGCAAGACTGACAGCTAAATTCCTTCCAGACACCCTGGAGCCCAAGAGGCAGTGAGACGACATATGTAAAGTGCTAAGAGAAGAAAACAGTCAACCAAGCATTCAACATCAGGCAAAACTACCTTTCAAAAATATGAAGGCGAGATTAAGACATTCCCAGATAAACAAATGCTGAGACTGTTCATCATAGTAGGCCTGCCCTTCAAGAAATGGAAAAGGGACCCTTTCAGGCTGAAATGAAAGGACAGTAGACAGAAACTTAAACCCATAGGAAGAAATAGAGAACAATGGTGAAGGTAAGTACACAAGTAAATATAAAAGCCAGTATTATTATAATTTTGGTTCATAACTTTTTTCCTATACAATTTAAAAAACAAATGCATAAGAATAATTATAAACCTGTTAATGACTACACAATATATAAAGATGGAACTGTGACAATAACAACTTAAAGGAGAATAGCATTGTATAGGAACAGGATTTTTGTATGCTATTGAACCTAAGTTGATATTAATTCAAAATAGACTGTTATAAGTTTAAGTTATTAACTTATCTCCAGAGCAACTGCTGAGAAAATAAAAAATACACAGAGCAGGAAATGAGAAGAAAATCAATACAGTATACTAATAAAAATCAATTAAACAAGAAAAGAAGAAATAAGATATAAGGCATAGGGATGATATAAGATATAGATACAAAATATCTATATCTTCTACGTCTGACAAAATATAGAAAACCAACAGAATAAAGGACACAGTAAATTCTTCCTATCATATTAACTTTAATGTAAGTGGATTAAACACCAATTAAAAGGCAGAGATTGCCAGGATGGATTAAAAACAAGGATCCAACTATATCCTGTCTCTGAGGTGAGAAGTTATTCCGTCGTGTCTGACTCTTTGTGACCCTATGGACTGTAGGCTGCTGGGCTTCTCTGTCCATGGGATTTTCCAGGCAAGAATACTGGAGTGGGATGCCATATCCTGTCTACAAGATAATAATTTTAGATCCAAATGCAAATATAGGTTGAAGGTGAAAGGTTGGAAAAAGAGATTCCATGCAAATAGTAACCAAAAAGAGCTGAGGTTGCTGTACTAATATTAGACAAAATAGATTTTAAGTCAAAACATGTCATAAGAGTCAAAGAAGGACATTAACTATTGATAAATGTGTCAAGTCTTCAAGATAAAATAATTATAAATATCTACATATCTAATACCAGCCCCAAACTACATGATACAAAATTGATGTAACTGCTGGGAGAAACAGACAATTCTAGAATAACAGCAGAGACTTCAATGTCCCACTTTTATTAATGGAAAGAACAATCAAAGAGAAGACCACTAAGAAAAAAGAGGTCTTGAATAGTCAGTAGACCAGAACAATCTCCCCAAAGAAGAGCAGAACACACATTCTTTTTAAGTGGATACAAAACATTCTCCAAGATAGATGTCAGACCACAAAATGAGTTAGAATAAAGTAGAAAAGACTGACCGCATAGAAAACAGCTGATTGAGGCTAGAATTCTGTTCCTTCAGAAACAGAAGGAAAACTGAAAAATTCACCATATGGAAATTCAACAACATACTCCTAACCAAAGAAGAAATCATGAGGAAAATTAGAAAGCACTGTGAGATGAATGGAAATAAAAACACAACACATCAAAAACTCATTTAGTTCAGTTCAGTCGCTCAGTCGTGTCTGATTCTTTGCAACCCCGTGAACCTCAGCACGCCAGGCCTCCCTGTTCATCACCAACTCCCGGAGTTCACTCAAACTCATGTCTATTGAGTCGGTGATGCCATCCAGCCATCTCATCCTCTGTCATCCCCGTCTCCTCCTGCCCTCAATCTGTCCCAGCATCAGGGTCTTTTCAAATGAGTCAGCTCTGTGCATCAGGTGGCCAAAGTATTGGAGTTTCAGCTTCAACATCAGTCCCTCCAATGAACACCCAGGACTGATCTCCTTTAGGATGGGCTGGCTGGATCTCCTTGCAGTCCATGGGAGTCTCAAGAATCTTCTCCAACACCACAGTTCAAAAGCATCAATTCTTCTGCACTCAGCTTTCTTTATAATCCAACTCTCATATCCATACATGACTACTGGAAAAACCATAGCCTTGACTAGATGAACCTTTGTTGACAAAGTAATGTCTCTGCTTTTTAAAATGCTGTCTAGGTTGGTCATAACTTTCCTTCTAAGGAGCAAGTGTCTTTTAATTTCATGGCTGCAATCACCATCTGCAGAGATTTTGGAGCCCAGAAAAATAAAGTCAGCCACTGTTTCCACTGTTTCCCCATCTATTTGTCATGAAGTGATGGGACTGGATGCCATGATCTTAGTTTTCTGAATGTTGAGCTTTAAGCCAACTTTTTCACTCTCTTCTTTCACTTTTATCAAGAGGCTCTTTAGTTCTTCACTTTCTGCCATAAGGGTGGTGTCATCTGCATATCTGAGGTTATTGATATTTCTCCCGGCAATCTTGATTCCAGCTTGTGCTTCCTCCAGTCCAGCGTTTCTCATGATGTACTCTGCATAGAAGTTAAATAAGCAGGGTGACAATATACAGCCTTGACGTACTCCTATTCCTATTTGGAACCAGTCTCTTGTTCTATGTCCAGTTCTAACTGTTGCTTCCTAACCTGTATACAGGTTTCTCAAGAGGCAGGTCAGGTGGTCTGGTATTTCCATCTCTTTCAGAATTTTCCACAGTTTATTGTGATCCACACAGTCAAAGTCTTTGGCATAGTCAATAAAGCAGAAATAGATGTTTTTCTGGAACTCTCTTGCTTTTTCCATGATCCAGCGGATGTTGGCAATTTGATCTCTGGTTCCTCTGCTTTTTCTAAAACCAGCTTGAACATCAGGAAGTTCACAGTTCACATATTGAGGAAGCCTGGCTTGGAGAATTTTGAGCATTACTTTACTAGCGTGTGAGATGAATGCAATTGTGCGGTAATTTGAGCATTCTTTGGCATTACCTTTCTTTGGGATTGGAATGAAAACTGACCTTTTCCAGTCCTGTGGCCACTGCTGAGTTTTCCAAATTTGCTGACATATTGAGTGGAGCACAGGTTCTTTGAAAGATCAACAAAACTGACAATGAAAGTGGGGACACTATCACTGACCTTAAAGAAAATTTAAGGACTGTAAGTGAGTACTATGAACAATTGTATGCCAACAAATTAGATAACCTCGAAGATGAGCAAATGCCTAGAAACACACAAAATACCAAAACAAATTCAAGAAGAAATAGAAAATCTAGGTCAAGAGATTTAGTCAGTAGTCAGAAATCTCCCAATGAGGAAAAGTCCTGGGCCAGATGACTTAAATGGTGACATCTGTCAAACACAGGAGGAGGGCTTTTCCCAGGTGGTCCAGTGGTTAAGAATCTGCCTTGTAATGCAAAGGATGAGGGTTCGAACTAAGATCCCACATGCTGCAACTAAGACCGCACGAGCCAAGCAAGTAAATAAATATTTTTTAAAAAATATAGAAAGAAATTAACATCAAACCTTTTTAAACAACACTTCCTAACTCGTTCTGTGACAACAAAGCCCAGATAAGCTATCTCACAAAAGAAACTACAGATCAACATATATGCAACAATCCTCAACAAAAGACTAGCAAACTGAGTCCAGTGGCATGCTGTTGTTTGGTTGCTCAGTCATGTCCAACTTTTGCAACCCCCTGGACCACAGCAGGCCAGGCTTCCCTGTCTTTCATATTAAAGGAATTCTAACACCATGACCAAGTGAGATTTATCTGAAGAGTGCAAGGCGGGGGGGGCAATATATAAAAATCAATCAATATACTGCATACTATAGTAATAGAACAAAGGAAAAAACCCACATGGTTATCCTGATTGATGCAGGAAAATCCAACACTCTTTCATTATAAAGACAATCAATAAACTAAGCATAGAGAGAACTTTCTTAACCTGATAATGATCATATGTGAAGCATCCACAGCTAATATACAGAATTGTGAAAGACTGAAAGCTTTCTCCCTAAGACAAGGATGCCAGTTTTTTTTTTTGCCACTTCCACTTAACATTTTATTGGAAGTTCTAGTCAGAGAAATTAGGCAAGAAAAAGAAATAAAAACATATTCAAGTTGGAAAGGAAGAAGTGAAACTCTTTATTCACAGATGACATGATCTTATATACAGAAAATCATAAAGAATACACAAGAAAGGACTAGAATTAATAAACTTGGCAAATCTGCAGATCTGAAATCGACATAAAAATCAATTATATTTCTATACACTGCCAATGAACAATTCCAAAACAATATCAGAAAACAAAATTTATTTATATAATAACATCAATAAGAATAAAATAGTTAGAAATAGATTTAATTGAGGAGATGAAAGATCTGTCCACAAGAAGCACTACACAAGATTGCTGAAAGATATTAAAGAAGATTTAAATAAATGGAAGTATATCTCATGTGAATGGACTGGAGACTTAATATTATTTCAATGACAATACTCTCCTAAAGCAATTTACAGATTCAATGCAACCTCTATCCAAACTCCAAAGGTCTTTTGAGTGGAAATTGACAAGTTGATTTTAAAATTTATGTAAAATATCAAGAGATGTTTTGAACTCAAATAACAAACCAATATTTGAAAAAGTACAAGTTGGAGAACACACACTTTTCAATTTCAAAATATAATTGGAAGGTACAGGCATCAAACAATGGGGTGCTGACAAACAGATAGAAACACAGACCAATGGAATATAATTTTGAGTGTAGAAAAAAAAACAAACCCTTTCTTCTTTGGCCAACTGATTTTTGGCAAGGGTGCCAAGACAATTCAGTAGAGTAAAGAACAGTCTCTTCACCAAATGGTGCTGAGACAACTAGATATCCAAATGCAAAAAATGAAGCCAGACCCCTTATCTCACACTATAAACAAAGATCAACTCAAAATGAATCAAAGACATACATATCAATATAACAGCTAACATTATCAGATCAGATCAGTCGGTCAGTCATGTCTGACTCTTCGCGACCCCATGAATCGCAGCATGCCAGGCCTCCCTGTCCATTACCAACTCCTGGAGTTCACTGAGACTCATGTCCATCGAATCAGTGATGCCATCCAGCCATCTCATTCTCTGTTGTCCCCTTCTCCTCTTGCCCCCAATCCCTCCCAGCATCAGAGTCTTTTCCAATGAGTCAACTCTTCGCATGAGGTGGCCAAAGTACTGGAGTTTCAGCTTTAGCATCATTCCTTCCAAAGAAATTCCAGGGCTGATCTCCTTCAGAATGGACTGGTTGGATCTCCTTGCACTATAACCAAACTTAAAACTCTTCAAGAAAACATGAGAGTACACTTTCATGACCTTGAACTTGAAAATGATTTCTTAGACATGACATCAAAAGTTAAAGCAGCAAAAGAAAAAAGCAACCTGAACTTCATCAAAATTAATAATGTTGTGCATCAGCAGACACTATCATGAACTTCCCTGGTGGTTCAGTGGTTAAGAATCCACCTGCCAATGCAGGGGACACAAGTTCAATCCCTGGTCCTCGAAGATCCCACATGCCACGTCTACTGAGCCTGTGAGCTGCAATTACTGAGGTCACATGCCACAAAACTACTGAAACTGCATGCCGTGGAACCCATGCTCCACAGTAAGAGAAGCCTCTGCAACGAGAAGCCTGCACACTGCAACGAAAGAAAGCCCATGAGCAGCAACAAAGACCCAGGGCAGCCAAAACTAAATAATTAAATATATTTTAAAAAATAGACACTATCATGAAAGTGAAAAGAGATGTGGTCTGTGAGTCTTGGCTCAGCCCTGCATCTGAAGTGCTATTTCCGCATCAACACCAGGGACTGACAACGTGGAGAAACCTGGGAGGAAGGAGGTTATGATCCCTATTTCGAGGAATTTGAAGAGTTATGTAAGAGGATTCAAAACACAACTTTCAGACACTAAAGCCTACCTGTTCGACAGAACTTGGGCCAGGTCTTCATTTCAACTTTCAAATCTTTAGCTCTTTATCCGTTTCCTGGAGATTATCGTAACCCTCCTTCCTGGCATCACTTGGCCCTCTGCTCATCATGAACCCCACCAAGCCAGCTGGTCTCACCCCTAGCTACATATTACAATTACCTGGGAAGCTTTAAAATACCCCAGTGTCCATGCCACATCCCAGACCAATTAAATCTATGGAGTGAGACCCAGGAACGTTAAAAAAAAAAAAAAGAAAAAGAAAAAAAGGGGAAAAAATAAAAAAAAGAAACCCACAAAATAGGAACAAATATTTGCAGATCACATCTCTAAAAAGAGTCTAGTATCCAGAATATATAAGGAACTATTACAACTCAACTGCAAAGGCAACTCAATTTAAAAATGGGTTGGGGGTCTTCCCTGGTGATCCAGTGGCTAAGACTCCCTGCTCCCAATGCAGGAGGCCCAGGCTCTATCCCTTTTCAGGGAACTAGCTCCCACATGCAGCAACTAAAAAAAAAAAAAATCCCTCATGCTGCAAACGAAGATCGATGATCCCTTGTGCAGTAACTAAGACCAGGATCAGCCAAAAATAAATAAATTAAATATATATTTTTTAATGAATTGGGAATCCCCTGGTGGTTCAGTGGTTACAACTCCATGCTTTTCACTGTTGAGGATCCAGGTTCAATCCCTAAGATCCCACAAATCATGTAGTGTGGCCAAAAAAAAAAAAAAAAAAACCACACACCAAGGTAATGTACTTAAATAGGCACTACTCCAAGGAAGATATACAAATGGCCAACTAGCACATGAAAAGATGCTCAACATCACTGGTCATTAGAGAAACACAAAAGCACAGTGAGACACCACTTCACACGCACTAGGATGCCCTCCCCGCAAACAACAGCAACCTGTAAAATAATAAGTGTGGAGGAGAATGGAAAGAAATTATAACCCTCATTGTTGATGGGACTATAAAATGGAGCAGCTGCTATGGAACACTGTCAGCTCCTCAAGAAGTTAAAATAGAATTATCATGTGATCCAGGATTGCACTGCTAAATGCATTCACAAAATAACCAAAAAGAGGTATTCAAGCACAAATTTGTATACTAATATTGACACAATATTGACGGAGAAGGCAATGGCAACCCACTCCAGTACTCTTGCCTGGAAAATCCCATGGATGGAGGAGCCTGGTCGGCTGCAGTCCATGGGGTCGCTAAGAGTGGGACACGACTGAGCGACTTCACTTCACTATTGACACAAATACCCAAAAGATTGAATGACACAGTCATCAGTGAAATGAATGAATAAACAAATTGTGGTCCATCCATACAATGGAATATTATTCCCTGTAAAAAAAAAGAATGAAGTTTTGATATATACTATAACATGGATGAATCTTGAAAACTTTATACTAAGTGAAGGAAGTCAAACATGAAAGGTGACATAGTGGATGATTCTATTTACTTGAAATACCCAGAACACATAAATCCATAGAGGCAAAAAGCTGGTAGTGGTTGCTAAGGGCTGGACGGAGGGCTGTAATGGGGAGTGATTACTTAATGGTTATGGGATTTCCTTTGGGCTTGATGAAAATGTTTTTGAACTTGATAGTCAACGGTTATGCACTGTGCATGTTTGAAATGCCATTGAATTATAGACTTTATTTTTGATGTGGACCATTTAAAAAATCTTTATTGAATTTGTTACAACATCACTTCTGTTTTATGTTTTGTTTTGTTTTGGCCGCAAGGCACGTGGGATCCTGCATGCTGCAGTCTGTGGGGGTCACAAAGTCGGACTCGACTTAGGAACTGAACAACAACATGTGGGATGTTAGTCCCCTGACCGGGGATGGAACCCACACCCCCTGCATTGCAAGTCGAAATCTTAACCCCTGGACCACCAGGGAAGTCTCAAATTATATATTTAAAAATGGTTAATATGAGAAATAGCTCAGAAAGAAGGAGTGAAGTACTGACATGCCAAAACAAAAGTGAACATTGAAAATGTTATGCTGAGTGAGAGAAGCTAGGCACCAAAGACCATATGTTGTAGATCGTGTTCATGTGAAGTGACCAGAGTAGGTAAATCCATAAAGACAGAAAGCAGATTAGTGGTTGCCAGGGACTATGGCCAAGGACAACGAGGAATAAGGAGTAATGGCTAATAAGTCTGGGATTTCATTTTGAGATGATGAAAATGTTCCATAATTAGATAGTGGTGGTACCTGCACCATTCTGAGTAGCCAAAAAAAAAAAAAACACTCTGAATTTTATGCTTTTTTTTTTTTTTGTCATATCACATAGTATGTGGGATTTCAGTTCCCCAGCCAGGGATTGAACCCATGCCCCCCTGCGGTGGAAGGGTAGAGTCTTAACCACCACCACCAGGGAAGTCCCTGAATTGTACAGTTTAAAAGGATGATTTTTATGCTTTGTGAACTGTATCTCCAAAAAAAAAAAAAGCCCGGTGCTTTTCTGATAAGTGCACCCCAAAACCTCGCGCACCCCTGCAGTCTGGGGCTGCAGGTCTGGGCAGGTGGGCCTTGGTCCCTGGCTCCAGGCTCGAAGCCTCCGGAAGGGAGGGGGAGCTGAGTGTGGGTGCAGAAAGCGCTGCTCCGTGGTGGGGGCGGGGAGGGGGTGAAGGCCGACTGCTGAGGGGGCACAGAGAGGGCAGTGTGGGCACAGACCGAGGCGGGGCCCCTGCAGCTGCTGTGCGGCCCGGCACAGGGCCTGGTGGACAGTGCTCCCCTCCCCCGCCCGTCTGTCCCCAGCCTCACTCTGTCTCTCGCCGATGTTCCCCCAGCCAGTCACCCAGCAGTCATTCCGGTTCTTGAACTCCAAGGAGGAGGACGTGACGCAGACGGGCTGGACGTGCTTATTGAAGGTAACCGGGGAGGAGAGCTTCACCAGGGCGATGTCATGCTGAAAATTCTTCCTGAATTGGGAGAATGTGATAATATCCTGGACTCCATATCGACGCAGGAAGGCCCGCAGGCTCCAAATGGATGGTGTGGCAGATAGTTCCCCAAACTGGACTGACCATTCGGAGGGGTAACTGTTCCTGGCAAGGGAGGAGAAAGCCCTCAGGGGTCTTCAGAGGGAGGGTGGGCCACCCCAGCACGCCTGGGGCCGCTCCCTGAGACCGCAGGGCCACTGCCCGGCTCATCCCGGACACAGGTCCTCCTTCCACAAAGAGGCCAGAGTAGAAACGGGGAGAGCCCTGAGCCCCAAACAAAGTCCCACACCTGGGGACGTGGGACAGGAGGGTGCCTCCCCTGCCAGCTCACCTGGCCAGTCACTCAACCCCCTGTCGCCTCCAGGGCCCTCCTCTTAAGGGGACCAGCAGGTTCATGGGGGTCACACAGGCTGGGCTCCACACAGCTTCGGGACCACTGACCCCACCAGCCGGGCTACTGTCCAGCACTTACCTCAGCTCATTTCTCCCCTGGGGGCACACCTCCGCTGGGAGGTGGGGTGAGGAAGGTGGAGGCTGGAGGTGCCATGTGGGGACAAACGAAGCAAGAAAGAGAACAAAACACACAAATGTTCCGGAAAAAACCTCATAGGGTTTCCTCAGGGAGCGCCCTGGGGGCCTCGTGCCGGTGTGGAACGGGCTGCAGCCCAGCCTGGGGCTCAGGAGCACTCGAGGGCCGCGGCCACGTAGCACATGGGCACGCGTCCCGGCACAGACTCGGGACGCGGGGTCAGCGGACCCCCTGCGCCCAGACTCACTTTTCAAAGCAGTGCGCGGCCGAGAGCGCCCAGCGGCGGTTGAGCAGGCTCGCTCCGCAGCTGTGGACTTTATTCCAACGCAGGCTGCCCTGCCACGGCCAGCGCCCAAGCTTGGCCTCATTTCCACCCACCACGCGCACCTGGATGCCCTGGATGCCACAAGGCCCTGGGATGGACAGACGGACACTAGGCTGAGCTGCGGGAGGCAGGCTCATCCTGCCCACCCTCACCCACTAGGAAGGGAAGGGGCTCCCGGGGAACCGCGCGTCCTGGGGTCGTGACACTCAGGAAGCGTCGAACGCTGGGGACCCGCCCCACGTGGCCCGCGGGCGCCCGCCCCATCCTGCCCGCCCCCGGCCCCCGGGGCCCATCAGTTACATGCGAGCATCGACGAGTTCTGAAAACCTGGAGCGGGGAGAGGGAAAGCTGAGGCGCCCTTCGCGCTCGGGCCCACGAGCCCTCCGCGGGGAAGCGCCTCCCGCACGCCTTACCTGGAAGCAGCAGGTCCTTGTCCCGAAGGGCTGCGGGCAGGAGACGAGGTGAGTTCCCCACTGCCTCCTCGCGCCCCAGCCGCCCCCTTCACCCCGGCTCGCTCCCGCAGCCCTCGCCCGAGCTCACCCTGCTTGGCGATTTCGATCCGCACCAACAGCTGCGCCAGCAGCAGCGCCGCCCTCTGCGGGCGCATGGCCTCGCCCCCGGCCGCCCGGCGCCCTCTCCGCTCCCGCCCGCTCCAGGGCCCCGCTGAGCGCCCCCTGGGGGAGAGGGAGCCGCGGAAACCCTGGGTGCCCCAGCCGGGCCGACGACCTTGCTGGTCCAAGGTTTGTTTGGGTACCTGGGACGTCACAGTGCCCGGCTTTGAGCTTGTTACTGGGACTGGTCCCCAACGACGTACCTTGCTATGGCCCGGGAACCGGTGCGAGCAGCCGACCCCTCTCTAGTCCGCCACGCTGGGGGCTAGCCGCTCCTTCCTCTAGAAAGGACCAAGGACCTGGCCACCGTCAGGACTCTCATGAAAGCACAGTCCCAAGTCCTCACTGAGTACCGATTGGGGCCGGGCACTGTTGGGCTGAGCCGGGAGGAGAAGACCCCTCACTAGCCTCTCCTGGGGGACTGGTGGTCTTGGGTCTCGTCCTTCCCTCTGCGGGCCTCGGGCTGGTCCCTGCGTGTGGCCCAAGCTGCCCCCTAGTGGCAGGTTCCAGCCCTTTTTGTCACCCTCCTCTGGGTGATTTTCAAGTTGAAATTGCCTTTTACAAACGTTCTTACCTGGGTCCTGCCGGGAAGGAAATGGCACCAAAAAAAAAAAAAAGGGGGAAGAGGGAAACATCTCTGGTTATTTATTCCTGTGTCCCTGTGACGCTACAGACAGGAACCTGGGAGGAACCCGTGCCTGCTTAGTGCCCCTCCATGTGCACAAAGTGATGAGTCCCCAGGAATTGGCTTCTGGGGGCGGGCGGCGGGGGGGGGTTCCCACCAGGCAGGGGAGGCAGTCTGGAGTCTGGACTTGCAGGAATATCCCAAGGAGGTGGGCACCCTCAGGGATACTGGGTCCTGGCACCCTCAGCAGGGCCCAGGTGGTGACTCTAAGGGAAGAAGCCGCTGGGGGCCGGAGCAGGCAGAGCAGGGTGTTCTTGACCTCAGGGCGCATTGGGGAGACACGGGGGACATGCCTGATGCTTGGGGAGCATGGAAGCTTCTCTAGAGGTTGAAGCTGGGCTGTCAGCACCCCTCCTGGACTTCACACGCTGCAGAAGGGGCAGTGGGCGTGGGCTCTGGCTGGTGGGCTCAGGGGCACACTGTGTGCAACAAGGGGTAGGGTTTCCCCTAAGAAGGTCCCCTCTGTGGTCTTTGTTACACAGTGCTTGTGACTGGCCAGTCCCCGTGAGCTCCCCAGGTCAGGGCTGAGTGCAGCCCCTTGCAAGAGATGAGGCGCAGTGCCAACACTGCCCCCCCCCCCACACACACCCAAGGGACCGCTTACACAGGTCCTGCCCTGGTCCTTGACAATGGTCCCGGAGCACTCTCCTCCTTCTGACCACCTACCTGCCTGTCCCCTGCCCCAAGTGTCCTTTCCTGGTGAATACCAAGCTTGCTCCAGCCTCAGGCCGGCCTCTCCCTGTGGACTTCTCTCCCAGATGGTCACAGGGCAAGCTTCTTCTGAGCCTTCAAGTCAAGCCCATATGCCCCCAATGACTGTCCTTCTCACTGACCTGTTGTATTTCCTTCCTGAAAGTGAGAGTGTGTCGGGAGCTGTGTTAGGCATTACTGACAAAATGGAGACATGGCCCCAACTCCCTCTCCTTGTCCCGCAGGCACAGACCCTGGATGAAGGAGTTAGGCCTTGTGAATCTGACTTGTTCTTTTTTTTCTCCTCGGCTGAATTGATTGAAAAGAATATTAAGATGCTTATTGTTCTTGAGAGGAGCATGAGAAGACACAAAGCCTTCTGCAGCTGTGCTCAGAGAATAATTCATAAAGTTAATCATTGACATTCGTTCAAGGACCTTTACAGAAGAGTGTTCCAGGATTGAGCACGTAGGCCGCAGCTTGAGGCTATGGGAGGGATTGCTATCTGAAACACTATTTGTGAGGGAAATGTTTATGGCAAAGGAGTTTGCTGAATTTAGGGCTTAGGAATAATTAAAATAGTTAGAAGCTAAAGATTTAAGGATGTTGTAATGTTAGTATATTTTACTATAGCTTATAGAGATTAGGAATTTTGGAGATATTAGTGGTTAGAAGCCTTTTTAGAGAAAGTGAGCTCAGGATACTAGGGGCAAACAGGATTTAGAAAGATAAGAAATAAACTGAGGAATGTGGTATGCAGCCTAGACATTAGCATGAGTTACTGTGTATTGACAAGGACACATGAGAAGGAGTAGATAAGAGAATCGCTGAGGCAGGAACTCCTTTTGAGGGGCAACAATGATGTATGGAGACAACAAATCTGGGTCAGGGGGAACTGAAAATATAAAACCTCTGACCTAATGCTTTTGTAAAAATATTAAAGAGAATCTTTTTTTTTCCCCCATGGGAAATTTTATTTTAATTACAAGATACTTGAGGCTAAGAAGGGTGCTTTTGTCCATGACTACAAGGATGCAATTCATAATGGTAGAACCAGGAGTAAAACAAGTTTTTTAATATATTAAATGAGGAGTTGTCAAAATGCAGGTTTTATGTGTTATGTTGGAATCAGAAGAGGGGATGAGGGTAGAGGAAGGAGAACTTGCTCCTTGAACTCTGTTGCAAAATCACAAGAGTCTGAGGGCCACTTTGCAAATTGAAACCATCTGAAGGAAGTGGAAGAGGATTAGGGAACAGTGGACCTTTTCTGTGTTTCTCAAAGCCAGTTGTGCTCCTTTCTCTACCACCCAACAGAGGCCCCAGAATGGACTCCTTTCCTGCTAGATTTACAAAGCCCTGGGTCTGTGTTCTGTCAGTGCTAACACAACAAGATTTGTATTAATAATCTTGTTCCCCAAATGCATGACCCCAAATTCCTTTTAGATATTCAGGTTGTTGATGGAAATTTTCTTTGAAATTAAAATGCATTACAAAGCAAGCTCCCCTTTGCCCTCTAATATCAGAAAGCCTTTCTAGAGTGGTTTGCATTCTCTGAGTTGCTCTAATGGGTGTTTAATATGCCAGAAAGGCAAATATTCTCAATGCAAGTAATTATTCTTTTTTTATCTATCAACTTGCAACTTATTTCCAAATGTTTCTTTGGCTTGTACATGTTTGTGCCTCTCTTCACCTAGTTGAAGAATGTGGGGTTAGGTGAAGAGAAAGAAGCAATCTCTCTCTTAGTGTAATTAATCAGTCAGCCCCAGGGACCTCTAATGGGTAAGGTCATATGGGACTTTAAAGCATCTTTCTCTTCTGTTCTTGGTGGGCATTCCATTTTTTTTTAATTTAAATTTATTTATTGTAATTGGAGGCTAATTACTTTACAATATTGTATTGGTTTTGCCATACATCAACATGAATCTGCCACGGGTGTACACGTGTCCCCAATCCTGAACTCCCCTCCCACCTCCCTCCCCTTACCATCCCTCTGGGTCATCCCAGTGCACCAACTCCAAGCATCCTGTATCCTGCATTGAACCTGGAAAAGAGAATCTTAAGTTTGAAATAAATATGCAGTCCAAGAAAACTGAGAGGCTGCATCGTTACTCGCCAACACCGCCCATCCCTTCAGGTTGATTACCTGGCTGCTGCAGCTGGACTCTGGCAAAAGTGAAGTCGCTCAGTTGTGTCTGACTCTTTGCGACCCCATGGACTATAGCCTACAAGGCTCCTCTATCCATGGGATTATGCAAGCAAGAGTGCTGGAGTGCGTTGCCATTTCCTTCTCCAAGGAATCTTTCCAACCCAGGGATCGAACCCGGGTCTCCTGCATTGCGGGCAGAGGCTTTACCATCTGAGCCATCAGGGAAGTCCATTTCCTTCCGAGAACTTAGCAATATCAAAATGATCTTGTTCCGTCATTTGCATGTGTGGCTGTCCACTGCCTCCAGGGACTGTGTGTGACACAGCTGGTGAACGTTCAAGAAATTGAAAGACTGATGGAGGTCCTAAAGGACCCCCACTCCTGCCTCCTCTCCCTGCACAGTGGCCAGCACCCCTGCCCCTGCCTGAGGTCCTGCCCTGTGCTCCCTATGCCAGTGGCTGGCTTACATTTCTCCAGCCAGTTCTGAGGCTTCCCTGGAAAGATAGGGGTTGGAGAAAAAGGAAAAGAGATACGGAGCAAGCCCAGGGGCTTAACCACTGGTCCAGTGGTTAAGAATCCACCTTCCAATGCAGGAACCCTGATTCCCTGATCAGGGAACTAAGATCCCACATACTGTGCAGTGCAGCCAAAAGATTAAAAACAAACAACAAAAAAGTACCTATCTTGGATTGCCCCTCACACCAGCCTAGCCTGCAGGCAGCTCCCCCTCCAAGGGGCTCCTTGGGTCTCTGGGAAGCCCCAGATGCTCGCGTGTGTGCTCAGTCTCAGTCATGCCTGACTCTGCGACCCCGTGGACTGTACCCTACCAGGCCCCTCAGTCTGTGGGATTCTCCAGGCAAGAATACTAGAGTGCGTTACCATTTCCTTCTCCACCCAAATGCTTGATTTAGGCCAAAATCATGCTCAGCACTGTATTATTGCTTTTTCATTTACCTGATCTCTTGATTTCTGAGAGGGAAAAAAAATGTGGATTTATTAGTTTCTTGAGTATTTAGAACATTTTTGTCTTATCTTTATGTATAACATCTTTTGTTTTATTTTGATTATTTCAAAATAAAAATTGTTATTGGGGTATACAATGCTCTGTTATTGGTGTATAAAGGCTCATGCCTCTTATATCTTTCCAGGGGCTTATAACTCTTACCAATGTAAAATACCCCTGTGGCTCATAGCTCATTCTTGAGACTTTGAGCCTTGGGTTCTATTTCATCTGCAAGTATCTGGTACATGATAGCTCATAGCCACTTTTATCTTGCTTGCGACTTTCCCACCAATATATATCCTTAGTCAAAACAAAATAAAAAGAAGATGTTTAGAAAGAAATTGAAAGAAAGAAAGTGAAAGTGAAGTTGTTCAGTCCTGTCCAACTCTTTGCGACCCCATGGACTGTAGCCTACCAGGTTCCTCCGTCCATGGGATTTTCTAGGCAAGAATACTGGAGTGGGTTGCCATTTCTTTCTCCAGGGGATCTTCCCAACCCAGGGATCAAACCCAGGTCTCCTGCATTGTAAGCAGACGCTTTACCATCTGAACCACCAGGGAAGTCCTAGAAAGAAATTACAAGAAGTTAAATTTCTTAACCTACTTATCTGTGCGTGCTAAGTCATGTCTGACTCTTTTTGACCCTTTGGAGTGTAGCCCCCCAGGCTCCTCTGTCCATGGGGTTTGCCAGCCAAATACTGCTGTGGACTGCCGTGCCCTTCTCCAGGGAATCTTCCCAAGTCTCCTATGTCTCCTGCATTGGCAGGCAGGTTCTTAACCACTAGTGCCACCTGGAAAGCCCAGCCTACTTATGCTTGGCCCTTATTGGAATAAACTTGCTGGAATCCTTGTAAAATAGTAAAGTACCTCCACTAACAGTATTACAGATTTTTGTTATTGGAAAAAACAAACAAACAGAAGTTTCATGATTTACTGACACCTTATGGGGATAAAGAAAGACACATCCTGCCTGTTTGTGATTTTTTGTTTCTTTGGTCCCAGAAATTATTTTGAGAATGTCTAGATTATCAGACGGAGAAGGCAATGGCAACCCACTCCAGTACTCTTGCCTGGAAAATCCCATGGACGGAGGAGCCTGGTAGGCTGCAGTCCATGAGTCGCTGAGGGTCGGACACGACTGAGCAACTTCACTTTTCACTTTCATGTATTGGAGAAGGAAATGGCAGCCCACCCCAGTGTTCTTGCCTGGAGAATCCTAGGGACGGGGGAGCCTGGCGGGCTGCCGTCTATGGGGTCGCACAGAGTCGGACACGACTGAAGTGACCTAGCAGCAGCAGTAGCAGATAATCAGAATTATGTAAGAGCCAGTGCACTTAACAGTAAATCTGATGTAAAGACATCCTTGTAATCAGCTATATCCCAATACAAAATAAAAAGTTTTGTGAAGGAACAGAAAAAAAGAAGGAGATAATACCATTTGTAGCAACATGGATGGATCCAGACATTATCATACTAAGTGAAGTAAGTCAGAGAAAGACAAACGTCACATGATATCACTTATATGTGGAATCTAAAAAGAGAAGGATACAAATGAACTCATTTATGAAACAGAAATAGGCTCAGACATAGAAAATAAACTTATGGTTACGAAAGGGGGGAGGGATAAATTCGGAGTTTGGGATTAAAATATACATACTGCTATATATAAAATAGAAAACCAACAAAGACATACGGTATAGCACGGGGAACTATACTTAATATCTTGTAATAGCCTATAATGGAAGCAAATCTGAAAAAGAATGTGTTCATGTGTGTCTATATGTGTATAAAACTGGGACTTCCCTGGTGGTCCAGTGATTAAGACTCTGAGCTTCCACTGCCAGGAGGCACAGGTTTGATCTCTGGTCAGGGAACTAAGATCCCACATGCCACATGGCACGGCCGAAAAAGGAAACAAAAAACTGAGTCACTTTGCTGCACACCTGAAACTAACACAACATTGTAAATCAATTATATTTCAATTGAAAAAAATTTTTTAATTTAAATTTATTTTAATTAGAGGCTAGTTACTTTACAATATTGTATTGCTTTTGCCATACATCAACATGAATCTGCCATGGTTGTACACATGTTCCCAATGCTGAACCCCCCTCCCACCTCCCTCCCCAATTGAAAAAATTTTAATAAAAAATAAAAATAAAGACATCCTGGCACTCCTGATCATCAGACGTCCCTTAAAACTCACAGCCGTTCAACAACTCTTTTATTTTGTTGTTGTTGTCATTTTTATGTCTTTATTTTTGGTTGTGCTGGGTCTTCCTGGCTATGCGGGCTTTTCTCTAGTTGCACCGGGTAGGGTCTACTCTCCAGTTGAGGTGCTTGGGCTTCTCTTTGCAGTGGCTTCTCTTGTTGCGGAACAGGGGCTCTGGGGTACTCAGACTTCAGTAGTTGTGGCTCCCGGGTTCTGAAGCACAGGCTCAGCAGTTGTGGTGCACAGGCTTAGTCGCTCTGCAGCATGTGGGATCCTCCCAGATCAAGGATCGAACCTATGTCTCCTGCACTGGCATGCGGATTCCTCACCCCTGAGCCACCAGGGAAGCTCTCAGTTACTCTTTTTGTGTTCATGAGTGTCTGGTCACCCATTCAGAATGATACTGGGGAGGTAAAAATAGATATGGAACCTATACCATGTACAGACGTGCTTGTTTTCTCCCTTTGGCTGCGGTACTCCTTGTTGCTACTGGTGGGCTTTCTCTAGCTGCAGCCAGTGGAGGCTACTCTTTGTTGAGTTGCACGGACTTCTTGCAGTGACTCCTCTTGTTGCAGAGCATGGGCTCCAGGCGCACAGCCCTCAGTAGTTGAGGTACATGGTCTTAGTTGCCCTGCAGCACATGGGATCTTCCCGGATTGAACTCATGTCACTTGCGTTGGCAGGAGGATTTTTACTCACTGGATCACCAGAGAAGCCCCCGACCTGCCTTTCTAATGGTTTACTAATGGGATTCTAGAGGAAGGCCTGATCTTCACCTTTTCTCAACCCCCTATTTTATTTCACTTAAAGTGCTTTTTATTGTGGAGAAATGGATAGACAAGAACCACTCTTTCTTTATTATTATTTATTTGGGTGTGGCGGGTGTTAGTGTCATGCGGGGTATCTTCCTTTGCTGTGCACGGACTCTAATTGTGTCTCTCAGACTCCAGAGCGAGCTTCAGAGCTCTCAGACTTCAGTAGTTGGGGCGACCTGTGGGATCTTAGTTCTCCAACCAGGGATCAAACCCTCGTCCCCTGCACTGCAGTGCAGATTCTTAACGACTGGGAAGTCCCAACAAGAACCAGTCTTGACTGTCCTTCCACATCTCTACATTTCTCTCTCATGTAATTTGCCCCTTTTAAACTTTGGCTGTAAGTTCTAATGTTTTACTACTTTGGCTCTAAGTTCTCCATGTTTCACTACTCTGTCTTCAAGTTTGCTAATTCATTTTTTAGCTATGTCCATTTTCTTATTCAGGTGTTTGGCTAAACTGCTTTACTTCAGAAATATTTTAAATTTCCAGATACTCTTTCTTGTTCTCTGATTGCTTGGTCCTCTGTAGTATAATTCTTATTTAATGCTGATAAACACTTGTTCAGGCTTTCTGAGGAAACCAGTTAGAATTTTTCAAGCTCTCTGCTGTTCCATGTGATATCTCAGTTTCCTCTGGAGTCAGTTCAGCTTATTTGAATAGATCATTCCACTGCATGTACAAATTTTCTGTGAACATTTCTTCATTCTTGGTTGCTGTGCAGTAAAAGGTTAACTGAACAGGTCTAGGATGGTTAAATCCTGCATAGTCCAAAGAAAGGACTGGCCTTTTAACAGCTCTTAGGAAATAACATCCACCCCTTGGAGAGTCCTGCCTGAAAAGACTGTCTGTAGATCTGGGGTCCTTGGGCCTCTAGATAGTTGCTAATGATGTAATTTATGGTGGGGCCTTGGGTCAGACTGGATCAGCTGGACCTCTGGAGGGGCTGCAGTCAGAACTAAGGTCAGCCACGTGGGCACTCCATACCTTTGCGATGAAATCCCAATAGAAACTCCAAGACACCAAAGCTTAGGTGAGTGCCCCTGGTTGACAGCACTTCATGAGTGGGAAAATTAACCAGTGCCCACCCGACCTCTGTCCTCTGGAAGAGGACAGCTGGAAGCCTGTATCCGGTCTCTCCCAGACTCTCCTCTGCACCTTTGGCATGTGCTGATGTTATCTGTATCCATTCACTGTAAGGTAGCACAATCAGGAGAGGAACAGCTTTTCTGAGTTCTGTGAATCCTCCTAAAAAATTATTGACTTTGACTTTGTGCCCACAAAGTGACTTTGGGGCCTGCAACAGTGTCCACAAGGAGGGGAAGCAACCTGTAGGCTCTGTAGAGAGATGAGGCTCCTTGCCCGGCAACAGGCAGACAGGGAGGTTAAGAGCTCCCTAGATGGTCAAATCAGGCCAGTTTATTCTGTGGGTCCAGTGAAGGTCATCACTTTTAACAGCAGATAATACAGTGCGCGGCCCTAATCAGCACTCAGTGAGGACTTGGGACTGTGCTTTCATGAGAGTCCTGACGGTGGGCCAGGTCCTTGGTCCTTTCTAGAGGAAGGAGCGGCTAGTACAGAGGGCAGCAGGGGGCGGCCAGGCCCCAGCATGGCGGACGAGAGGGGTTGGCTGCTCGCACCGGTTCCCGGGCCATAGCAAGGTACGTCGTTGGGGACCAGTCCCAGTAATATGCTCAAAGCCGGGCACTGTGACGTCCCAGGTACCCAAACAAACCTTGAACCAGGGAGGTCGTCGGCCTGGCGAGGGTGGCCAGGGTTCCCGCGGCTCCCTCTCCCCCAGGGGGCGCTCAGCGGGGCCCTGGAGCGGGCGGGAGCGGAGAGGGCGCCGGGCGGCCGGGGGCGAGGCCATGCGCCCGCAGGGGCGGCGCTGCTGCTGGCGCAGCTGTTGGTGCGGATCGAAATCGCCGAGCAGGGTGAGCTCGGGCGGCGAGGGCTGCGGGCGCGAACCGGGGTGAGGGGGGCGGCTGGGGCGCGAGGAGGCAGTGGGGAACTCACCTCGTCTCCTGTCCGCAGCCCTTAGGGACAAGGACCTGCTGCTTCCAGGTAAGGCGTGCGGGAGGCGCTTCCCCGCGGAGGGCTCGTGGGCCCGAGCGCGAAGGGCGCCTCAGCTTTCCCTCTCCCCGCTCCAGGTTTTCAGAACTCGTCGATGCTCGCATGTAACTGATGGGCCCCGGGGCCGGGGCGGGCAGGATGGGGCGGGCGCCCGCGGGCCACGTGGGGCGGGTCCCCAGCGTTCGACGCTTCCTGAGTGTCACGACCCCAGGACGCGCCGTTCCCCCCACCTCCAGGACGCGCAGTTCCCCGGGAGCCCCTTCCCTTCCCAGTGGGTGAGGGTGGACAGGATGAGCCTGCCTGCAGCAGCTCAGCCTGGTGTCCGTCTGTCCATCCCAGGGCCTTGTGGTCAACGGGTCATCCCGACACGCATAGTGGGTGGAAAGGATGCAACAATCGGACACTGGCCGTGGCAGGGCAGCCTGCGTCTGTGGGGCTACCACTTCTGCGGAGCGAGCCTGCTCAACCGCCGCTGGGCGCTCTCGGCCGCGCACTGCTTTGAAAAGTGAGTCTGGGGGCAGGGGGCCCGCTGACCCCGCGTCCCGGTCTGTGCCAGGACGCGCGCCCATGTGCCACGTGGCCGCGGCCTTCGTGTGCTCCTGAGCCCCAGGCTGGGCTGCAGCCCGTTCCACACCGCACGAGGCCCCCAGGGCGCTCCCTGAGGAAACCCTATGAGGTTTTTTCCGGAACGTTTGTGTGTCTTGTTCTCTTTCTTGCTTCGTTTGTCCCCACATGGCACCTCCAGCCTCCACCTTCCTCACCCCACCTCCCAGCGGAGGTGTACCCCTGGGGGAGGAATGAGCTGAGGTAAGTGCTGGACACGAGCCCGGCTGGTGGGGTCAGTGGTTCCCGAAGCTGTGTGGAGCCCAGCCTGTGTGACCCCCGTGAACCTGCTGGTCCCCTTAAGAGGAGGGCCCTGGAGGCGACAGGGGGTTGAGTGACTGGCCAGGTGAGCTGGCAGGGGAGGCACCCTCCTGTCCCACGTCCCCAGGTGTGGGACTTTGTTTGGGGCTCAGGGCTCTCCCCGTTTCTGCCCTGGCCTCTTTGTGGAAGGAGGACCTGTGTCCGGGATGAGCCGGGCAGTGGCCCGGCAGTCTCAGGGAGTGGCCCAGGCATGCTGGGATGGCCCACTCTCCCTCTGAAGACCCCTGAGGGCTCTCTCCTCCCTTGATAGCAACCGAAATCCCTTTCACTGGTCAGTCCAGTTTGGGGAGCTGTCTGCCGCACCATCCATTTGGAACTTGCAAGCCTACTACAACCGTTACAATGTGGACCAGATTTTCCTGAGCCCCCACTATCTGGGCGCTCCGGTGTATGACATCGCCCTGTTGAAGCTGTCCTCCTCAGTCACCTATACTAAGTACATCCAGCCCATCTGCGTCATGGCCTCCATCTCTGAGTTTGAGAACAGGAGTGACTGCTGGGTGACCGGCTGGGGAGACATTGAAGAGGAGCTGAGTGAGTCTGGGGACAGACGGGTATGGGCCAGGCGAGGGTGGCAGTGCCATCGCCTGCTGGTTCTAGCTGCACCAGCCTCATGCTGGCAGCCTGCTCAGTGTTCTCTGGATGCTGGCTCTCCACCCTTGCCCCTCGCCCGTAGAGCAGGGCTTTCTGTATGTACCCTAAGCTCCCCTTCTCTTCCGGAGATTGTGAGCCAGAAACCAGAGAGGAAGGCCCAGGCTAGCACCCTCAGCCTGCTGGGTGTCTGTTGGGTGCTGTGGGGGAAGTGGGTGTCTGTGTTTCAGGAAACCCTTCTTTCTACCCCAGCAGGGTGCTCCCCCCTACCCCCTCCATCCAGCCTCCCACTCCAGCTCCCCCACCCCTTCTGCACCGACAGGGGCGGTGGGAGGTGGGAGCCCTCCCATCCTGGAGTGCCAGCTCATTCATTCTCTCCTTGAAACTTTAAGCCTTGCTCCAGCCCTGCTCCCACTCAATCTCTGCGGGGCTCCATGTGCTGGCATTAGTGAAATGTGAAAGTGAAATCGCTCAGTTGCGTCCGACTCTTTGTGACCCCATGGACTGTAGCCCACCAGACTCCTCCGTCCATGGGATTCTCCAGGCAAGAGCCCTGGAGTGGGTTGCCATTAGCTGCCACCCATTTCTGTCTTACCACGAGTCCCTCGAATCTGCTGGGCCCAGGTGCCCCAGAGGGGCTCACGAATTAGACCCCGGTCACACTGCCCCCGGGCCTAGCACGGCCCTGCCTTGCCCTCGACCACAGCAGCCGTGATAGACCGAGCTCCCCTGGTGCACTGTGTGTACCAGGGCTCCAAGGACTCTCTTCCTTCTGAAGTCTACCTGCCAAAGAGCTGGGAGCATCTTTATGCCTGCTTTACAGATGAGGAAACCCGGAGAGGCATGGAGAGTTTCCCAGGCCCTGGGGATCCATAGAGAACCCAGGGCTCCTTGGCCCAGAGAGAGTAGCCAGCCACACACCTGGCATTGCCAGTGAGGAGAGGGGAGTCGACTGGAGACCTGCCCTGTCCTTTCCTTGCACCCCAGGGGGCTGGAGAAAGTGCCCCAGTGTAGACTTCTTGGGCCCAAAGGGCTGGATGGCCATGAGCTGAGGGGCCCAGCCAGGCTGACACTGCCCCTCCCCCAGCTGACAGGCAATCACATCCAGCGCCAGCTGAACCCTCACTCCGACAGGTAGAAGGTGACTTCTTGACCCCACCCCCAGAGCTGATGTACTCTGTACTAGTGGGGAAACCTTGGGCAAAGCACTTCATCTCACTCTGCCTCACCTTCCACATCTGTAAAATGGGGTAATAATAGTTCCCACCAGAGAGGGTAGTTCTGAGGCTTAAAAGCATTCCTACATGAGGGCTTAGCAGAGCGCCTGGAAGTCAAGAAACGATTGCTTCAACAGCTTTCAGTGTTAATGGGATCACCATCCTCTGCAGGACAAGGAGGTGATTCAGTTCTAGACTTTGGACAGGCCTGGCTTCATATCAGGGCTTCCCAGGGGGTGCTAATGGTAAAGGATCCGCTGACCCATGCAGGAGACATAAGAGACCCAGGTTCGATCCCTGGGTCGGGAAGACCCCCTGGAGGAGGGCATGGCAACCCAATCCACTATTCTTGCCTAGAGAATCCCATGAACAGAGGAGCCTGGTGGGTCATGGTCCATGGGGTTGCAAAGAGTTGGACACGATTAAAATAACTTAGCATGCATGGGTTCATGTTAGGCTCTGGCAGCTCCTGGTGCTTTGCCGGGGTTGAAGGAGGGTGACCTTCCTCCTGAATCTTTCCTTACCCAAGACCAAGGTTGATTACACTGCATCCCAGGGATGCTGCAGGAGCACCTGGTAGAGCTCTGGGCTCGGGCTAGGCAGGCTTGTTGCAGGGGGAGAGAGAGCACGCCAGGCTGCCCCACTCCTGCAGGCACTGGACGCTGGACTGTGCAGATCCTAAACCATCCCAGCTGCACCAGCCCCACCCCGGAGTGCTAAGGTCTCTCCCTGGGGGCTGGAGCAGGGCCTATTTTCTGCAGGCTGCAGTGAGGGAAGCTGTAACAGCCAGTCCCTCCTCTAGGCCCTTCCGTGGTGTGTTCATCACCCACCACGTGCTGGGTGCTGGGCTAGAGCAGAGGAGTCAAGGGCAATGTCCCAGGTACTGTGGGTGCCCCAGGGTCCCCCCGCGCATGCCTTTGTAGCCTGTGCCATTCTGATGGCAGAGGAGAGGCTCAGGACGCCATCTTTCTCTGTTCCCTCAACTCCGTGGCAGGTCTGCCATCTCCCTACACCCTCCAGGAAGTGCAGGTCGGGATCATAAACACCACCATGTGTAATCACCTGTTCTCAATGCCCGATTTCCGAATTGACATCTGGGGAGACATGATTTGCGCTGGCGAGCCTCAAGGCGGCAAGGATTCCTGCTTCGTGAGTGTCCCTCCCGTCCCCAGCTCACGCATCACCCCAGCCGCCTGCCTCCCCTCCCTGGCCAGAAAGCACCCTGCGTCCCTGCCCTCCATTCGGGCCTCGTGCCCACCCTGGGGGGCGGGGGAGGGACGACTGTTCCACTTTGCAGATGCAGAAGCTGAGGCTTGCTCACTTTGGTGGAGGGGAGGGGTGGGATTTGCACCCTGTCTGCCTGGCCACAGCCCCTCCTACTCTCCCGGCCTCTCTGCTCACCCCTCCCGCGCCACCCCAGGCTGGACTCACCCGTGCTGGTCCCCAGGGTGACTCAGGTGGGCCCTTGGTCTGTGAAAAGAAAGGGCTGTGGTATCAAGTTGGAGTCGTGAGCTGGGGAGTGGGCTGCGGTAGGCCCAACCGGCCGGGTGTCTACACCAATATCAGTGTGCACTACAAGTGGATCCGAGAGGTTCTGGCCCAAAACAACACTTGCAGGCTGGACTCCTGCCTGATGCTGCTGCTCCTTCCTCTGCTCTGGGCTCTCCCATTCCTACAGCTGGCCTGAGCCCAGCCAGTGGCCCCCGAGAGTTGGGGCCATCTGCTGAGTCAGGCCCAGTCCCCTTCTGTCCCCTTTGCTAATAAAAGTGTATATGTTCAAGTTGACACCTTGCTGCACTTTCGGTGGCCCCGGGTGGCTTCCTGGACACCCTCACGGACACTTGCGTCCCGTCCACTCCAAGACCACTCTTTAACTCCTAAATCATCGTCCACTTATCTGTGCTATGCGGGTTTTGGTTGCAAACAACAAAACCCTTTCAAGGTTAGTTCGATCAGAAAGATCATTTATTAAAGGACTCTCAAGAGTCTTCTCCAGCACCAGGATTTGAAAGCATCAGTTCTTCGGCGCTCGGCCTTCTTTACGGTCCAGCCCTCGCACCCATACCTGACTACTGGGAGAGCCGTGAGATTTGGCTGGCGAGGCTTATGGCAGACCCAGTGTTGTCCTGGGGAGACAAGACCAGGCAGCTCCCTCTGGGGCCAGAGTCAGTCCCCTGATGGTGGAGAGGGCAGGACGGAGGAGGAAGGTCCTGGGAGGCGGGCAGTAGGGCCCAGATATGTCACCAGCCCTGTTTTCCCAGGCCTGGCCCTCAAGATACTGTGTCCCTCACCCATCCCTTCCAGGGACCCATACGGGGACCTGGGCCTGGCCTGGCCAGGAGTCTGTAGAGCCAGCAAGGGTGGAGCCCAGGAGCTTCTGAGCCGATACCAGGAAGATGCGCAGGCCTGCCCTGCAGCCACATGTGGTGAGGGGACCTGGGAAAGGGGAGGGCGTGGGTGTGGGTGTGTGATCTCTGCTTTCAGAGCTGGTGACCCACAAGTGACCCAGACAGAGCTTCTCATGGCTGGGAGGGAGGGGCACCTAATCAACAAATAAGTGAACAAACCCAAGAAATATTCACATCTCCCCTCATTTTTCAGGATGGCCTCTGAGGGCCTCACACCCCTGTCCTGGGAGAGGAGGTCTCCGCCCAGGCTGCTCTGCAGTTCGCGGGCAGCACCCCCTCCCGGCCACGAGAGGAAGTTCCCACGTCAACCCTGAGAGGGGCTGGGGGCAGAGCCAGAGGTGGTGCCCAGCGCCCAGCCCCCAGCCCCCAGCCCAGCTTCAGGTGGGGTCCCCTGGGCTGGGTGACGGTGCCCTTCCTTCAGAAGGAGAAGCAGGCTGCAGCCAGCCACCACGCCATCCTCACCCGCCTCAGTATCGACCTCTGAGAATTTCACCTGAGACCGGTGGCCTCTCAAGAGGCCTCTTATCTGAAGAAATAGCCCCCTCAGGTCATCGGGAGGCCCTGTGGGTGGCCCCAAAGGTGTTATTTTGATTTGAACATGTCACAAACTGTACAGCGGCCTGGGAGACACACCCAACTGTCTTCTAAACTGGATGTACCAATAGTATGTTCCCACCAGCTATGAATGAGTTCAGCTTCATTTTTTATATCTAAAAAATTGTACCTTTCCTTCAGGTGGTTAGAATAAAGTGAGTTAATTTATAAACGGCTTAGAACAATATCCGGTATAGAAGAAGCACGTTTCCCTGGTGGCTCAGTGGTAAAGAATTCGCCTGCAATGCAGGAGATGCTGGTTCGATCCTTGGGTTGGGAAGATCCCTTGGAGGAGGAAATGACAACTCACTCCAGTATTCTTGCCTGGGAAATCCCATGAACAGAGGAGCCTTACAGGCTACAGTCCACGGGGTCGCAGAAGAGTCAGATACAAATGATTGACTGGACAACAAACCCAGAATAAGCACTGTGCCTGGGCTCTCATCACCACCGTCACCCCGACTACCACCATCACCAACATCCGCATCGCCACCCTGTGACCCAGCCAGCAGAATTTTGAAAGGAAGAGAACGCCCAGCTCCCGAGGCCCCAGTGTGAGCACCAGAATGACCACCTTACTTCTCTTTCTCTAGATCGATTCTGGAACAGCCCAGCCCTCCTCAGCCATGCCTCTATTTTAGCAGTGGTTCCCAACGTGTATTCCATGGAATGTTATTTCCCAAGGCTGTGAATAGACTTCATTTGTAAAAGGAGCTTATGATCACAGACTTTGGGGAAAGTGAAATCTTTAAAAAATTTTTTTTGTTGACCTAGAACCTATTATACAGAGTGAAGTGACTCAGAAAGAAAAAGACAAATATCATATTCTAATGCATATATACAGAATCTAGAAAAATGGTGCTGAAGAATTTATTTACAGGGCAGCAGTGGAGAAACAGACATGGAGAATAGACTAATGGACATGGGGAGAGGGGAGGAGAGGGTGAGATGTATGTTGTGAGTAACGTGGAAATTTACATTACCGTATGTAAAATAGACAGCCAATGGGAATTTGCTGCATGGCTCAGGAAACTCAAACAGGGGCTCTGTATCAACCTAGAGTGGGGGGATGGGGCGGGAGATGGAAGGGAGGTTCAGAAGGGAGGGGATATACCTATGGCTGATTCATATTGAGGTTTGACAGAAAACAACAAAATTCTGTAAAGCAATTATCCTTCAATAAAAAATAAATTAAAAAATATAAAGAAAAAAATTAGTTTTTCAGAATAAAAGTTGTAATAATAAAAAAATTTTTTTGTTGCAGAACTTTTCAATGACTTTTACTTGCTAAAATGCATCAGGAATCTGAAAGAGAAAATATAGTGGGTTGCGTTTCCCAAATTTCTTGACAATAGAACTGTCACTTGTGAGGGATTTCTTAAGGGATGTGTGGATGCTGTTCCACTGTCTCTAGAGCCAGGCTGAATCTTCACAGTTCCCTTGGAGTCTCTCTCTCTCTCTTTCTCTCTCGTAGGACCCACCCGAGCGGACAGCCTCCCCCTTCTCAGGTGGATTTTTCTCCAGTACAATTTCATTTCCTTTCTGCACCTGTCCCTCCCAGGTACCCCGTCTGACACGAGGGGGCGGTAGTGAGCTGAGATCCGGCTTCTCAAGCCGGCCCGGTGTTTGTCTAGAAGCGAGGAAATGGCTCAACACTGACATTTTCTCCTTTTGCTAAATACAGCTGGTAGATGAAAACACAGCGAACTGAGGCGCCTGAAACAACGCTCATTTCCCTGCACTCGTGTCTACGTTGTGACGGCTCTGGGCCCTGCCTTCCCATCGCCCTCACCCTCTTTGTCATTCACCAGCTGCTCAGGTTTCCTGCGTAGAGTCCCTCTTCATGGGGGTCTCCCTTGCTGTCCACGTCCAGGAGATCTCTCCCCTACAGAATCCGATGGCAGAGCCACCAGGTCATCTGACTAATAAAGAGGCTTGTTTTTCCTTTTAAAGTGGGAAGCTTGAAGAATTGGCACGTGTCCTATCTGGGGCTGCTCATGACGCCCCCACCTTGGACAAATGTTCAGCTAATGGGGAAAATCGCTCTGCAGAACCAGACTTCTTAGCAAAGTAAAAGTAGCTTTATGATGATTATCAAAATAATGCCTTCTTGTTAGAAAATAAAAGTCAGTCAAAGGAGCTCAAAGAAGAAACTTAAAAAAAAATCACCAGAACCAAACTTGTAATCAGTCTCCTAGTGTTGGATAGTTGAAAAGTTGCTGTCATTTAAAATGATATCTTTCTAAATTCCATATATATGCGTTAGTATACTGTATTTATGTTTTTTCCTTCTGGCTTACTTCACTCTGTATAATAGGCTCCAGTTTCATCCACCTCATTAGAACTGATTCAAATGTATCAGTTTAGAAAGATGGTAATGATAACCCTGTATAGGAGACAGCAAAAGAGACACTGATGTATGGAGCAGTCTTATGGACTCTGTGGGAGAGGGAGAGGGTGGGAAGATTTGGGAGAATGGCATTGAAACACGTGAAATGTCATGTATGAAACAAGATGCCAGTCCAGGTTCAGTGCACGATGCTGGATGCTTGGGGCTGGTGCGCTGGGACGGCCCAGGGGGATGGTATGGGGAGAGGGGAGGGAGGAGGGTTCAGGATGGGGAGCACGTGTATACCTGAAATTTTTTTAATAAAAAAAAAAAAAAAACTGGAAAATAAACAATTTTAAAATTAAAAAAAAATAAAAAATAAAAAAAAAAAAATATCTTGGCTGGTCTCCATCTTCCCCTTCTGGGTGCGGCTGGTGAACGAGGAGTCCCAGGAAGTGTTCTTCAGTGGCCTGTTTGAGAACTGCTTCCATATCAAGTGCTGGAAGCCTCGACCCTTATCCATTTACGTCATCCTCGGCCGAGTCTCCCTGCTGTCCGCCGTTGTCTTGTCTTTCCTCACCACTTTCATCATGGTGTCCTTTGCGTCTCAGCTCTTTCCGAGGACCCGGAAGCACAATTTTGTGTCAGCCTTCATCAGTTTCCTCACAGGGGCTTGTGCCTTCCTGGCCTTGTTGCTGCATGCCCTGGAGATCCAGAGTCTGCGGATGAAGCCCAGCCTCCCGCAGTTCTCCATACAGTGGTCTTACTACGTCCTGGGCTTCAGCATCCTTCTGTTCATGGTGGCTGGTGCCATCTGCCTCATCCAAGAAATAGCCTGCCCTAGATGCCATTTGTTGCCCATTTCCCAGAGTACTGAGGACACCCAAGAGATCTCGTACCTGGAAAACCTGGATAGTCTGGGAGGAGAACTGAGCTCCATGCAGAAGGAGACGCTGCTGAAGGAAGAAACCATTATCTAGACCCAGACAGTCTGTGCCCTGCCCTTCGTCCAGTGCACATGTGTCAGTGTGTGTGGCTCTTCAGTCTCCCCCAGTCTCTGCCGTTTCTGATGAGGCTTTTGAGTGTCAAGTCAACCCCTCCCTTCCCCCTCCTCACAGTGATTCTATCCTGCGTGTGTTTGATATTTGTTAAACGTTTTTTTTAATTCTTAAAAAAAAAAAAGAAAAGTAAAATGATATCTTTAGGAAAACCTTAATTTATAAATTTGGCACATCTTCCCAATCACTCCTATTCATTTATTTATTTGGCTGCACCGGTCTTAGTGACGACATGCAGGATCATTTATTCGTGGTAGGTGGGATCTAGTTACCCGACCAGGGATTGAACCCGGGTCTCCTGTGTTGGGAGCATGGAGTCTTAGCCATTGGACCGCCAGGGAAGTCCCTCTCATCATTTCTTAGGATACCTTTTCTGTGGGCGCAATGTTTTAGCCAAATGGGCTTCATGTTTGTAAGGTTTTTAAGTCATGAGAAGGTCCTCAGTACACTCCCCCAGGTAAGTAAGAGAACCCATTCCCCATATTGTTCCTGACCCTGGGAATCTCCAATTTCATATCTTTTGAGAACTTATAGGTTAAAAATGTATCCCATTTAAAAAAGAACAATCATTTTTACTTTGTAAAATTAGTACAACCCTATTTTAAAAATGGAAGTGGTACGAAAAAGAACAGAAGAGAGATAGAAAAATGCCTTAAATTCCATCATCTGGAAGTAACCCTAGTTTTGTTTGAACATTGTTCCAGAAATCTGTTTGGAAAGACAAGTTCAAGGACAGAAAGATGGAAGGAAAGATAAGCAGGTGGGGCAGCATGGACACCTGCTTCTCTTAGACACTTCCAAACTCTAGAAAACAACAAGACATGTACAAACAGAGTAATTCTCTAAGAATGCTGGACCCCAGCAATTCTAAGAGAGTTCCAGAAAACATCTACTTCTGCTTTCTTGACTATGCCAAAGCCTTTGACTGTGTGGATCACAATAAACTGTGGAAAATGCTGAAAGAGATGGAAATACCAGACCACCTGACCTGCCTCTTGAGAAACCTGTATGCAGGTCAGGAAGCAATAGTTAGAACTGGACATGGAACAACAGACTGGTTCCAAATAGGAAAAGGAGTACGTCAAGGCTGTATATTGTCACCCTGCTTATTTAACTTCTATGCAGAGTACATCATGAGAAACACTGGGCTGGAAGAAGCACAAGCTGGAATCAAGATTGCCGGGAGAAATATCAATAACCTCAGATATGCAGATGACACCACCCTTATGGCAGAAAGTGAAGAGGAACTCAAAAGCCTCCTGATGAAAGTGAAAGAGGAGAGTGAAAAAGTTGGCTTAAAGCTCAATATTCAGAAAACTAAGATCATGGCATCCGGTCCCATCACTTCATGGCAAATAGAAGGGGAAACAGTGGAAACAGTGGCTGACTTTATTTTTCTGGGCTCCAAAATCACTGCAGATGGTGATTGCAGCCATGAAATTAAAAGACACTTACTCCTCAGAAGGAGTTATGACCAACCTAGACAGCATATTAAAAAACAGAGACATTACTTTGCCAACAAAGGTCCGTCTAGTCAAGGCTATGGTTTTTCCAGTGGTCATGTATGGATGTGAGAGTTGGACTATAAAGAAAGCTGAGTGCCGAAGAATTGATGCTTTTGAACTGTGGTGTTGGAGAAGACTCTTGAGAGTCCCTTGGACTGCAAGGAGATCCAACCAGTCCATCCTAAAGGAGATCAGCCCTGGGTGTTCTTTGGAAGGACTGATGCTGAAGCTGAAACTCCAATACTTTGGCCACCTGATACACAGAGCTGACTCATTTGAAAAGACCCTAATGCTGGGAAAGATTGAGGGCAGGAGGAGAAGGGGATGACAGAGGATGAGACGGTTAGATGGCATCATCAACTCGATGGACATGGGTTTGGGTGGATTCCTGGAGTTGGTGATGGACAGGGAGGCCTGGCATGCTGCGATTTATGGGGTTGCAAAGAGTCAGACGTGACTGAGCGACCGAACTGAACTGAACTGAAGCTTCTCAAAGATATAAGCAGGGGCTTCCCTGATGGCCCAGTGGTTAAGAATCCACCTTGTAATGGGAATTACAGGAGACACCAGTTTGACTACAGGGGACACTGGTTCGATGCCTGGTCCGGGAAGACCTCATGCCAGGGAGCAACTAAGCCTGTGTGTCACAACTACTGAGCCCACGCTGCTACAACTACTGAAGCCTGCACGCCTAGAGCCCGTGCTCCACAACGAGAGAAGCCACCGCCACGAGAAGCCCGTGCTCACGACTACAGAGTAGCCCCCACTTGTCGCAACTGGAGAAAGCCAACGCATAACAACGAAGACCTAGAACAGACAAAAGTTAAAAAGTTAATTAAGTTAAAAAAAGAGGTAGGCAGATGGGCTTGCATTGATATGGGTCTACGGGTTTGTAGGCAGGATACAGTGAATCTGGGGTTCATGAGAGGCTCTCAGAAAACCTCAGTCTGTTTGGTTAACTCCCTGCAGTGGGTTGGACCAGAAAGCAAGCCCTCACCAAGAACCGAGTCCGTTGGAGCCTTGATCTTGGACTTCCAGCCTCCAGAACTGTAAGGGATAAACCTCTGTTGTTTGAGCCCCTCCCCCTGCCCCCAGTCTGCAGTATTGGTTACAGCAGCCCAGGCTGACCGATACACGAGGTGAAAAGCACTGTGTCAGAGCAGCCTTGGGGAATGGAACTTGGAGATCTTGCCTCCATCAACCTGACCCTTGGGTGGAGGTCATTTTATTTTCAGCACTTGCACTAATGGGACTTTAATTACATATAAGATTAGACAAAAACGTGTGGCCGGGCTACCTGGCATTCCATTAAAAGTACTGAGTTTCTCTGCAGAAAGCTGGAGAAAAATGTTTTGCTTAGAGCATTCAGTGAGATTTTTAAGGGAATGAGCAAAGGCGGAGAGTCGAGAGCTTCAGAAATACACAGCCAAGTTGTCCTTTCAGAGGGGGCCACCTGGTGTGGCAACAGCCCCCCAAAGGCAAGCGAGGGAAAGTCGCTCAGTCGTTTCCAACTCTGCAGCCCCATGGGCTGCAGCCTGCTGGGCTCCTCTGTCCATGGGATTCTTCAGGCAAGAATCCTGGAGTGGATAGCCATTTCCTTCTCCAAGGATCTTCCCAAGTCAGGGATGGAACCCAGGTCTCCTGCATTGCAGGCAGATTCTTTACCATCTGAGCCACCAGGGAAGCCCCACCAGGCACAAAGGCCAGCTTTGGACTCCTCTTGGGACTGGGACAGAATGCCCCTTCCCTTCTTGATCTCCCCACTACCCTGCTCAGCAGGATCTTCCATCTGATTCCTGGGGCCTCGGACATCAGATGAGGCCGCCTGCAGGAGCCAGCACCCCTTGCCGTGCCCCGGGAGCCTGAGCCTGGGACGCAGGATCCAGCTTCCAAGCAAGCAAGGCAGGGGCTCCCTGCCGAGGGGCCACAGGGAGGTGCCCACCAGCTCTGAGTGTGCTGGGGACCAAGGCCTCAATCGGCTGTCCTAGGACTGCAGAGCATAGTGGAGAGGGAGGCAAGGCATGTTAGTCCTGACCTGCCCCCGACCCACATGCCAGTTGGCTCAGCATCTGCCCCTGCTGGGAGAAGGAGACCCAGTTGTTCCGGGCTCCTGGAAGACTGAGATCCGGGGTACGCCCACAGAGGGGATTATGGTCTCAATGCTCCTAAACCCCCTTGTGCACAACTCTGATCCCCAGGGACAAAGGGCCTGTGTTAAATCTCCGCAGTGGGCTCAGAGCCAGCACTGGGCCCCGGGTGACCGAGGGGGCAGGGCTCCTCTGGGGACCGGGCTTCCAGCATAGGTGTGCATGGTGCACACAGCTGCTCAGGGCAGTGCAAACTGCTGGGTGTAGGGATAGCTGGGCAAATGTTAGAAGGTGCATCCTGTGTTGCACACGTGCATTTTGAAAGCACGTGTGTGCATGTGTGTCTCTTATAACCATGCCCCTGCCCTCCATGACAATGTGCCGCCCGTGTGCCCTCGGGCAAGTGCCCTCATCCCCTCCTTGTCCAATCTGGCAGCCAATACTTCCTCCAACTCCCACCCTAGGTACTGCATCCTGGAGTCTTGGCCAGACAAACCCTGCTTTTGGGCTCACACCCTGGCAGTCTGCAGTGAGAATGAAGCCTCCTAATTGGCAGCATTAGCAGAAGAAGTGCCTGGCACTGGGCTGGGGCAGGAACACAAGCTGCTTTGTGCCGCCTCTGGGCCCCTTCCTCCAGGAGCTGTACCTGCCGGGGTCCTAGGCATCCTGCGTCTCCACCTCCCCAGAAGGATCCGGGGCCCCGGGAGGGCTTCTCTGCCCCCTGCAGCTGGCTGGCCCTGCCCTTCCCCAGAGGCATCATGGGGCTGGAGGACTCTGGGGGCGTATGTGGAGCTCTGGAGGTCAGGTGAAGGCCTCACCTTTGCCACAGGAATCAGGGGGGCCTGAGCCCTAAGGAGCCTGTCCAGGGGGACCAGTGCAGGCCCAGAAGGAGGGGCCAGCTTCTGGACAAGGCTGCTCTCTGCTCCATGTGTGCTGAGTTGCCCGGTCGTGTCCGACTTTTCATGACCCCGTGGACTGTAGCCCACAAGGCTCCTCTCTCCATGGGATTCTCCAGGCAAGAATTCTGGAGTGGGTTGCCATGCCCTCCTCCAGCGGACCTTCTTGACTCAGGGATCGAAGCCATGTCTGTATCTTCTGCATTGCAGGCGGGTTCTTTACCGCTGAGCCTGTAGGGAAACCCAAAAGGGTGATAACACTTGTTTATTGGCAATGGCATTGACATTTCATGAACTTTTCAAATCTCACATTATTCTTCTGAATTTTTACTAATCATTTAAAATGTAAAATGTATTCTTAGCTCACGGATTGTGTAAGATGCGATGGCAGGCGGAACTTGGCCTGCGGATCACAGTGTGCTGACCCCTGACCCCGGTCATGATGTAAGTAAGGGAGGTGGCAGCTAGACAGGGCCTCCACTCTGACACCAAGGCCCCCGCACTACCATCCCGATAAAGCCGGAGTCCCCGGTTCCTGGAAGCCAGCTCTTCCCCAGTGAAACTGGCACATGCCAGGCCACTATCTGTGCCCCTTCTCCTTGTCATCACGTGGGGGTTCTGGACCTTGAACTGGGTTCTACACGAGGCAGGAGCCCTGGGCCCCATGAAGCTCTGCAGGCAGCTACCCTGAAGCACCCCTGTGAGGCTGACCCTGTTTGGTCAACTGGGAAGGGCTCTAGGACACCTCCCCCACCTCTGAAGTCAAGGTCAAGTGCAAGGGCCCAGAAGAGAGACCCAGAGGTCAGAGTAAAATACCTGTCATTGTCTCCGTGTATTTGTGTAGGCTGCGGGGCCAAAACAATAAACACAGCATATCCGGGAGCCTCCCCACTGGATGGCTCTGGGGATTCCCCCAGAAGACCCCCCCACCAGCTCCTTCCTGCTCCCTGCTGACCCCTTGACTCCTTCCTCCTGGAGGGGGCCCACATGGCCCAGGAGGGTATAAAAGGCCCAGTGGCGGACATCCAGGTACCAAAAGACAGACTCCGCAGGCTAGGTAAGGCCCCGCCCCCACCATGCTTGGGCCCATGAGGTCAGGGGAGGCCCCTCTCTGAGATCGTAGGCCTGTGCTATTCTCCCCAGGAGCCCTTGAATCTCCAGCCAGAAGCCATGCTGCTGTGGCTGACCCTCGCCTTCCTGTGGAGCCCCACCTGCTGGGCACAGCGTAAGTCTGGCTGGGGGTCCCCCCAGCCCACCCCCCTGGAGGCCCCCTTCACCCCTCCCTCTGTCCAGGGCTGGGGTCTGGGCCAGCCCTTGTCACAGACGGACTCTGCTCTCAGGCCTGTCCCCTCGTCTGAGGGGCTGTGTCCTCCTCTGGGTAGAAACAGCCAACACGTCACCGTGTGCTTATTTTTTTCTCTTCCCCACCTGGTTCTTTCATCTAATAGAGAAGTATGGGCCTGGAGGAGGTACCTATTTCAGTACCTCTAGAGACTTCCAAAACGATATCACCGGGATTCGAGTGTTCATAGGTCCTCTGGGCCTAATCAAGAGGTGAGTTGAGCAGGGCCCGGGAGCCCCTCACTGCGTCCCAGCCCCTGCCCCAGTCTCAGGAACCTGGGGAGGGGGCTGGTCCCTCCTCCCAGCACCCTCACTGGGGTCCTGATGTCTCCTGAGTCAGCTGAGGTCTGTCCCTCTTCCTCTGCTGTTTCCTCCCCTGCACCCCAGCCCTGTCCCCTCCCCTATCCTCCTGCAAGTCCGGCCTCTGCTTCCTGGGATGACCGAAAGGGAGGGGTGCTTCTCCCCACTGTCGCCTTTCAACCCCAACTCAGCTCAACCAGAAATGGTGTCTCAGTTTGAGAATGCCTATGGGAAAGCAGTTCTGCCCAGGTTAGGGTCAAAGAGAAAAGGAAAGAGGACCACTGATTGAACACTAGAAGTGTAGAGGCAGCAAGCCCAGGGTCTTCCCCTAATGGTTAAATGGGGCTTTGCTCCAGGCCTGGGGTAGATATTTGCTCTGCATTTTCAGGGTCCCAGGGACCTGGGGAGAAGGAATGGGCCTGAGCAGCAGACACCATGGGGGCCAGAGTGTGGGCGGGGCCAGTGAGGAGGGGACACTCTGGGATGGACACTGAGGTGGGGGAAGGTCACAGAGACAGGTCACCTGCTCCTGGGGCCCCCACCTGGCCTAGTGCAGTGACTGGGGCTCCAAATGCTGGGCCGGGGTCAGGTCCCTACTCTGAGCCAGGAGACCAGCTGTACCTCCTGAGGGTCACGGTGACTGGGCACCTTGGGGAGCTCTCCTGATGGAAGATCTCAGTGACTGCTCCCCCAAATCAGTCCCACTTTGCAGATGAGCAAACTGAGCCCTGGAGAGGCTGGTCAACAAGCCCCAAATCACAGAGCCTGAAAGTGGCAGAGCAGGTGCTGAGACCAGGAAGCCTGACTCAGGCCCCAAAGTCAGGAGCTCAGGGATTTATGGTGCAGTGATAGGCTGTCCTCGCTGGACATAGAGGGGTGGTGTTTACAGGACTGGGGATTTGTGGGTTACCCAGACCCTGGACCTTCAAAGCTCGCCCTTTCTTCCAGTATCCAGGTGAGGTTTGGCTCCTCCTGGAGTGAGAAATATGGAGCCCCAGGTGGGACACCTCAGGAAGTCATTCTGCTGCCCGAAGAACACATTACAGGAATCTACGGCTCCTATAAGAATTTCCTCCGCCACTTGGTCATATACACGGACCGAGGGAGGTTGTTCCCATTTGGGAAGGAAGATGGCAACACCTTTATTGCTGTCCCTGATGAAAGTGACAAGGTGCTCATCAGAGTCTGTGGCCACTACAAGCTTCTGGGCATTACCAGCATTGGCTTTGAATGGGGTTATCCTTCATTCTTAAACAAATAGCACCGCAACCAAAGAGAAATGACCATTCCTGAATTTCCAGGTCTGAGCTGTGGGTTACCCTGCCAAGGCCATCTGGTTGGTGGTGGGCACAAGGCAGCAGGGACCTGACTGCAGCCCTGAATCAGAATCCACCAATAAATCCAGCTTCTGCAGCTACAGTGGGTCCAGGGTGCTCCTTGGCCGGGGATGCGAACAAAGCCTTCTGAGTTTGTGGGGACGAGGCCTCTGGGGCGGAGCTCACTGAGCAGAGCTGCAGTAGGAGGCAGGAGGGGGTCCAACACCCCAGGGCTGGGTGATTCTGACAGGATGCAGGGCCTGCCCATGCAGACCCCACGGATCCCATAATCTCTGAGGATTCGGGGCTCCCAGAGGCCCCACCCTGGCTCTCTGCTGCAAGGCCATCCAGGGAGCCTGAGCTGTCCAGGCTCAATTCCAGGATTCTCTGAGTGTACAGGGACTTGGGGAAGCCACTCAATCATTCATTCACCCATTCACTCACTCAGCATACAGTTGCTAAGGCCTAGGCCACAGATGGATCCTTGGACACCAGAGAAATGAAGAGCCCAGGATCAGCCAGGGGTTCCCCATGAGAAGTGGATACAGAAGCTGATGGAGGCAGCTGGCTGTTGCAACTGCATTGATAGTAACAGGTCTAGCGCCCTGTGCTCAGGCATAAGCCCAGTGGTGGGTGTGCTTCAGGGAAGCCTTCTCAGAGGGGGCACTATCTGAGCTAAGTATAAAGGCTGAGTGAGAGCTGGCCAGGTGGGGTTAAGGGAGGGAGGCCTCCAGGCCAAGAGATCAACACGGAAATGGCCAGAGCCAGGCATCCCCAGGACCCCACTTCTTGAAAGGGGGCATCTGTTACAGCCTGAAGGGAAAGGAAAGCAGCCCCCAGGCCTGGCACATTCTCTCAACACCTCCATCAGACTGCAGCAGCCTGCCCCTCAGCCACGGTGCAGAGGCCGCCCTGTACCCACCTCAGCTCTCTGCCCGACAGCCCTAGAAGGACAGGACCTCTGCTTCCCCGCTTGCAGAAGGAGACAGCACAGGCCCAGAGGACACAGAGGCTCAGCCTGTCACACGGCACAAGTGGCGGAGTCGGGATTCGGGGGGAGGAGGTCTGGCTGCAAAGTCTGGGCTCAGATCCCCAGACCAGCGAAGGTTTCCAGAGGGATCCTCCTCTCTTGGGGGAGATCCTCGCCGACATGTTCCTCTTCTCTAATTTTAAATTTAAATGCCTGTTGAGGATCACTTGGGCTTCTCTGGTAGCTCAGATGGTAAAGAATCTTGCCTACAATGTGGGAGACCCGGGTTTGAATCCTGGGTCAGGAAGATCCCCTGGTGAAGGGCATGGTATCCCACTCCAGTATTCTTGCCTGGAGAATCCCATGGACAGAGGAGCCTGGCAGGCTACAGTCCACACCGGAGGGTCACTTTGTGGTCTTAACCTGGAGTCTGTGGGGAAAATGCAGGAATCCGTGAACTCAGATGTGGAGGAAAGCTCCAATGTTTTCGTCGTCTTCTATGGAAATTTCATCTTTCCTTTGGTATAAAGGGTACTTCAGACCACTCTTTCACATCACCTGTGACCTTGTCATGTAAATTACAGTCCTCCCAGATAGCTTGAATTTCACATTCAGCATGACTTCTAAATTCTGGCTGTTTGCAGATTTGCCTTTCTGGGTTTTTTTTTTCTTTTTGTATTTTGGCCAGGCCTCAAGGCTTGAAGGTTGGTCCCCCGACCAGGGATCGAACCCAGACCTTCATAGTGAAATCCCAGTCACTAGGCCACCAGGGAACTCCCAGATCTGTCTCTTCCTGAAGCAGTAATAAAGTCATAGGGGTTCACAGGACGCTTGTGAGGCACGCGTAGACAAGTGTATCTGCAGCTGCTTTTCAGGACACTCCCTTCTTTCTGGTCAGGGAAGGTAGAAGGAAGGATCCAGAAAAGGCAGCAAGACTCACAGTGGAGCTTCTCCAGCCTTAGGTGTGGCGGAGGGGACTCTCCAGCTTTGTCTTCACGGCTTCCTGGGGTCCTGTTTGCTGAGGGCTTAGCCGGCTGGCAGCTCTTCTGCGTCCCCTCCCCCGCAGGCGGGCTTCCCCCTTGTCCCGGCGGGGGGAGGGTGGAGTGGATGACAGCTGTCCTCCGGTGTGGTGCCCTGGGAAGGTGGATTGGATTGTGCTGAGATCTGCATGTATCCCTTAGCTGGGGGACGTTTGCAAAAACCAGGGACAGGGAAAGGGTGCTGGGAAGAGGCCTAGGAGCAGGGCGCCTGGAGCTCAGCGGGGTCTCTGTGGATCCAGGGTGATGGCATGTGGCAATTGTGGTCGGGCTCAGGTCTTGTCCCCAAGATCCTTCTGGCCTTGGCCACTATCTCCCCAAAGCTCCTTGGGCAAGGTGATCAACCTCTCCCAGGCTGTTCTTTCAGATACTGTGGGAAAAAAGCAGTGACGTGATGTCACCAGGGTTCAGACATCTGGTCTGGAGGCCTGATCCGAGTGACACCTTATTCCAAGTCTATGGAAGGACAGGGGTTTAGATTTGTAATTTACACAGGAAATCTACCAAGAGCTCAGGCAACTCCACCCAAGTGAGGGAAGGGTGGGGCCCTGTCTCCACTTTCTCTGCAGCCAGCCTCTGCTGGGCCGTTGTTTCTGTCTCCCCTTGCGGCTCACCTTGGGCAGAGCCTGCCTGAATACTTCCTCCCCACGAACCCCTCGGCTTTGTGCATCTTGGGTGTTTCAGAACAAACATCAGTCCTGGAGTAGGGAGGAGGGTGCTAGGGTAGGGAGGGGCGGCCGGTGAGTCTGCATCCCTCCCAGCGTCCGGCTGGGGTTTGGGGCACACTGGAGCCCGCGGACAGGAGCCCCCAGCAGCCTGGACTGGAGTCCCCGCAGTGGACACGCTTAGAGGCGTTGCCCGGCAGCCGCGTCCCGAACCCGCGCTGTGATACCAGCAGGGGCGCCAGCCGCCGCCGGGTACCGCGCGCGCCCGCCTCCCAGCCGCCACTCGGGTTGGTTGGCCGGCTGCCTGTACCCGCTCCTCTGCCTTTCGGGAATCAGCTTCAGGTGGGGATTGGGCCCCAAGAAGCCGTCCGCGCAGTCGGCCTGCCGTGGTGACCGGGGAGCCGACGACACGCCCAGGGAAGCAGGACCTAGCGAGGCCTAGTCCCAGATCCGCCCCCCGCGCGGGGCTTCCTCGCAGTCAGGTGGGCTCTGACCACCCGTCGGGACCGGAGACCAAGTGACCCCGGGCTGGTACCAGTTGGCAAGTGCCGGGAGCCAGCATGAGGAACTCCGCCCGTGGCAAAGGTCATGAGGAAGTAGGCTCGGCATACGCAAAGGCGGGATCGAGCCTTAGGAGTCCTCCTGGAAATTCTCGAGCATCTACCCCCAAAACCAGAGTCTGCCTACTTTACTGCTTTGTGCTCTCACCTACACCTCTGACTTTACAGGGGGCTGTCCCCCACCGCCTCTCTCTGAAAAACAGTTAACTTACAACTCCAGTTAATAAAGTTCCTGGGTGTGCCAAGGGTGTTTCAACCTAGGACTGAAGCGACTTAGCAGCAGCAGCAGCAGCCTGCCTGAATAGGTTCTTCCGGCCACATATGATTGTTCAGAGCCTCCCAACTGTGAGAGGCATGAAATGTTCTAAACTGTCTAAATACAGATTCCTTTGAGCAGTTAAAAGATTGATTAAAAATCGTATTGGTGAAGGATTTTTCACTTGTTGGGCCAATGTTTGCTGCTAAGTTTCCATATCCCTTACCTACTGTGTCCCTGGCAGAGTATTGATTAATATAATTGATGCATAGGAATGTAAGTAGTAGCTTTAATGTTTGAAACCTTGGACCCTTGACTTAATAATTTTTCTTGTTATAGCCCACCACACCTTTGCCCTATAGGAATGCAACTTTATCTAATGCTTTCAGAGGGTGGCGCCTGACTTTAGAAAAATCACCTTTAGAGAAAAATAAGTTTTCTGAAGAAAGGATCTTAAAATGTTAACAGGCCTCTGGGCCAGAAGATGATGTAAATCACCTAAACTTTTGCATATGATAAGTTTGCAGGAAGAAAGCCTGGCTTACTGCTGACTCTACCCCTTCCCCCATTATCCTCTATGCATAACTTAAGGTATAAAAACTACTTTGGAAAATAAAGTGTGGGCCTTGTTCACCGAAACTTGGTCTCCCCATGTCGTTCTTTCTCTCACCTTCTGGCTGAATTTCCATCTGGGGCGTGGAGGCTTGTCAAGCCTACTAATTTTGCCTGGGCTTCTAAGATCTGACCGGGGAGGCCTTAGTGTCTCCTCTCCTTTGGGAGAACGGGAAGACGCCTGTGGCCTAGTAGGTGACGTAAATTCCTTATTTTGGAATTTTATTAGCTTTCCACGTAAACCAAGTTATTCAGCCTCTTTTCTCCACTGAATTTTCTCACTGAGCTATCCTTATTTAACCACTCTCTATATCTTTAATTCTATCGTATCCTGATCGCCGAAACCCCTGCTTCCACTGGGGCTGGACCCCAGTAGGCAAGGCCAGAGCGACGCTGAGTGCCCACACTGAATAAAGGTCCTGCACTCAGGTGTGCATGCCTGGTTCTTGTTCCCGAGGGCAGTGGCTCCAGGGGCCTCCAGGCTCCCTGGGCCTGGGTGCTGGCCGCCAGCTGGCGCACCGTCTGAGCCTCGCATGTGGATCACCAGAGATGCTGAGGACCCGGGCGGCATCTCCACCACGCGTGACTCTGTGGGACAGGGCTCAGCCTGGAGGATGCCTCGGTGTTTGCTGTGGGAACCACGAAGGAATCCCTGAGAACCGGCTCCCAAACGTGGCTGGACTGTGCCTGTTCGTGCGCTTCACAATGAACCCCCACAACGGCCCCCCACCTAGTTGGCACCCTGCCCCCCCATGCCTCCGCCTGGCTTCTGACTCTCCTCCACATCCTCCTCTTCTCCTGCCTTCCCCAGACTAAGGCAGGGCCTGCTGTAAACATCAGTCCTCTCTTCCAGCAACCTCCTTCCAGCAACCTTCCATCCTGACCCTCGTTTCCCCAACCAGGAGACACTGGCAGGCGACCCCCTCCCAGCTGTCAGCTCCAGGGAAGGTGGGTGCTGGAGTCCAGCTCCAGCAGCCAGGGATTCAACCTGAAGGGGTGAGCGGTGTCGGCGAGAAAATGAGGCAGCCTCTCAGTTTTCTTGGACTGCCTGTTTATTTCAAGCTTTTATACTTTTACAAAAGCATTAGGTCAGAGGTTTGATATTTTCAGTTCCCACTGACCCAGATTTGTTGTCTCCATAAATCATTGTTGCCCTTCAAAAGGAGTTCCTTCCTCAGTGATTCTCTTATCTACTTTTTCTCATGTGTCCTTGGTGAATACACCGTAACTCATGCTAATGTCTGGGCTGCATACCACATTCCTCAGTTTATTTCTTATCTTTCTAAATCCTGTTTGCCCCTAGTATCCTAAGCTCACTATTTCTTAGAAAGGGCTTCTACCTAATAATATCTCTAAAGTCCCTAATTTCTATAAGCTATAGTAGAATATGTTAACATTACAGCATCCCTTAAATCTTTAGCTTCTAACTATTTTAATTATTTCCTAAGCCCTAAATTCAGCAAACTCCTTTGCCATAAACACTTTCCTCACAAATAGGCTTCAGATAGCAATCCCTCCCATGGTCTCAAGCTGCGGCCTGTGTGCTCACTCTGGAACACTTTTTTGTAAAAGTCCTTGAACAAATGTCAGTGATTAACTTTATGAATTATTCTTTGAGCACAGCTGCAGAAGGCTTTATGCCTTCTCATGCTTCTCTCAAAAACAATAAGCACCTTAATATTCCTTTTCAGTCAACTCAGCCGAGGAGAGGAAAAGACAAGTCAGAATTACAAGGCCTAACTCCTTCATCCCGGGACCATGCCTGCAGAATGAGGAGAGGGGTCTGGGGCCGTGCCTCCATTTTGTCAATAATGCCTAACGTGGGTCCTGACAGGTGGGCACCAGAAAAGGGGTCCAGTCTCCTCAGGACTGAAACAGATGTCCCTTTTAGCAAGTCAGGGGCAAGGAATTAATTCTGCAACAGAAAGGAGCCAGTTCCCAAGTGCTGCTGGTGGAAGCTACTCCTGTGGAAGAGCTTTGTGTGTGTGTGAGCATTTATTCCTGCAGTAAGGGAGGGAGGGAGGGATGGATGGAAGGAAGACTAGCATTGATCCTGAACCCACATGCGGTCAGGCCTAATGCCCAGGGGTTTCACAAGTGTGATCTCATTTAATCCTCACAGCACCTCTCAGAGGGGTATTCCTCTCCTATCTTCAGGAGAGTTGGTGTGCTTGACCCAGTGAGCTGTGGGATTTAAACTCCCCACCTCTCTGCCCCGCATTCAGATGTCCGTCCAGGGTCCATCTGGTGCCCTCTGGGGAAAGATGCCCCTTCCTGTGTCCCCGCAGCCCTCATGCCCACGTGCTGCAAATTCCCATGGCCCAGGGCTCCCTGCAGGGTTCCTGCTGCTGCTCTGGGAACTCGGGGCCAAGACGCCCGAGGCCTTTGGCAGAGCCAGCCTGGTGCCCGTGAGCTCCTTCTCAGCGGTCCTAGAAAGTTCAGAGACCAGGCATGTGCCACACCTGAGCCCTGGGGTCCAGGCTGAGGGACGGGCGGCTTATCCTGGGCTTGGCTCCTGCCCCTCATCTGGTCCGTGGTCAGACGTCAGCCTCGCGGCCTTCGGAACATTCCAGGGCCTCTAACCCCTTCCTTACCCGCGTCCCAGCTGAGCCGTGCAGGGTCCTCGCGTGTGCGCTGTGAGCTGTTTCTCCTCCGCAGCACTGACCAGTGCAGTGCCCAGCCCCTCCCCTGTCCTTTCCCTGGACGGTGGCCCTCGTCCTGGGCCACCAGACGCCCGTCAGGGCGCAGGGGCCGGCCAGCCCCGGGGCCTTGAGAGACATTCAGCCCTGCAGCCGGCGTGGGCAGCCAGGGGCCAAGAGGAGCTGCTGGAGGCGGGACTCCCTCCGCCCCCCAGAAGACCCCCCATGGGCCCCAAGAGAACCCTCTTGGTCTGTTTTCCAGGCCGGGGCTGGGGTGGATTCTATAAGCACAAGTGTCAGTCTTCCGAATCCTCTGCAAACACCCCCGGAAGCTGTGGAGAAAGAGGACAAAAGGGCTGGAGTCTGGGTCCTGGCCAAGGTCGGGCTGCGGGGTCTGAGTTTCTGGCTCCTTCCTCCTCACTCACTGTTGACACAGCAGGAGGCGGGGTGGGAGTGAAGGGAGCCCGGGAGCTGAGCGACTTCTGCTGTCTGCTGCCGGCAAGAGTGTGGGGTCTGAGGGACACACACACAGAGACACACACACACATACACACACAGGCACAGACTCACAGATACACACACACACACAGAGACACACACACAGAGACACATACAGACACACACAGACACACACACAGAGACACACACACACATACACACACAGACACAGACTCACAGATACACACAGAGAGACATACACACACACAGATACACACACACACAGACACACACACAGATACACAGACACAGACACACACACAGATACAGACACAGACACACACACAGAGGCACACACACACAGAAACACACACACATACACAGACACACACAGACACACACAGACTCACAGAGACACTCACACGGACACAGACTCACAGAGACACACTCACAGACACACACAGAGATATGCAGACACACACAGACTCACACGCACAGACAGACACACAGATGTAAACTACACACACAGACACACACACAGATGTGCACTACACACACACACAGACACACACACATACACAGACACACACACATACATAGACACACACACAAAGACACACACAGAGACACACACATACACACACACATATAGACACACACACAAAGACACACACACACAGAGACACACACACACAGACACACACAGACAAATACACACACAGACACACAGAGACACACAGAAACACACACAGAGACACACACACACAGACACACACAGAGACAAATACACACACAGACACACAGAGACACACAGAAATACACACACAGACACACACACAGACATGCACTCCACATGGGGTGTTTGGCTACGGTGATGACCAGCTGTCCCAGTGTTGGGGCCAGTGTGAGGAAAGCAAGAGGGACTCCATCTTGAAGCCTGTCATTGGTCTTAAAGACAGGATGTGGACTGGGCCTGAGCCCTGCCCAAGAGTGAGAAAACCGTTGCTGGTGAAAACCAGGTCTCCTGGAGACTTCTCTTGCTACACACAGCAGAGATTGCTGTTGAGGTCAGGCTGCCCCTGTTAGATTAACCATGGAGACATCCCCCCTTGATGCATAATCATTGTTCCTCTCCTTTAAACTTAACTGTTTGTTCTCCTAGTATCCACTTGTTGTAGAACTCCATCATATACAACAAAGAGGTTGCTAACATGTAACCATCACGCAGTGGGGGGTATAAAACTGGGCCTCTCAGAAACATCAGGGTGCTTGTTGGGAACTGACTCCCCTTGGACCTGCTGGTGTAATAAACTGTATTTCACTGTCTGAGTGTCCTTTGAGGTGTGTTTTGCGACTCTGGGTTCCACAACACCAGGACTCATGACGCACCAGAGTCACTGTGAGCCTTGGGCCTCAAGTGCCTGGATGTCTCCTTCAAAGCCCCCATTTTTTTTTTTTTTTGTTTGAGCTTCTGTTTTTGGCTGTGTTGCACAGCTTGTGAGATCTTAGTCCCTCAACCAAAGCTTGAGCCTGCTCTTGGCCGTAAAAGTGCTGAGTCCTAACCACTGGACCACCAGGGAACTCCCAAATCCATTTGAGATTCACCGTCTTCTGATTCACCACCAAGGCTCCCGAATTGCAAATCTCACCAGGAGGGTGAATCTGGGCGCCATCACTCGGGGTTCACAGGGCCCCAGGTAAGAGAAAGGCCAGCAGCTGCAGCAGAGGCACAAGAGGCAATGATGCTGCTTGAGGGAGACCTGCCAGGGTTCGCCCACCCTGTCTGTATAGGTCGTGGGTGCAGACACCAGGCGGGTGTGGCCCTGTGCGGTGTGATTCCCCGCTCACAATCCTGACCTGGTCACCTTGGCCCAGGGAGGTCCACAGTATGGAAACAAGGGACCCTGACTCACAGCCCTCCCGGCCTCAGGGGTGGGGTGGGCAGGGGGCCCTGCTCGGGAGCCGTGAACAGGTGTCCTGGGCTGGGGTCAGGGGCTGGTGAAGATAGGTAGCAATGAGAATCGGAGCATCGGCTCAGCTTCCTGCGCACACAGGCCCCTGGCCCCGTATCCTGGCCTGTGCTCGGCTGTGCATCCAGGGCCCAGGGTGGAGACCCCCCATCACACTCACTGATGACAACCTCCTGGTCAATAAAGCACAGCTGCTCGCAACCACGCAAATCAATCAATCAATCAGGACAGAGGTGGGGCAGACGCAGGTGCTGGGGGCGAGGTGAGGAGCCTGTGGCCACCCTCCACCTACCCCGTCCACCCAAGGAAGCTGTAACCCCAAGGCACCCAACTGGGGGGTGAGGGGGCCCCGCCCTCCTGCCCCTCAGGGCTGTCCCCAGCTGATGTGCGGTGGCCACAGTCCTCGGGGGCCCCTTGGTCTCCCACAGTCTTCCTGGCCTCCCTGGAGGGGCTGCACCCTGGAGGGCTGGGCCAGTGGAGACGGGGCCCAGCCTCGCACATCAGATCTGTCTCCTCCTCTGTTGCTCCTCCCATGTCTCCTACATGCGGGCCCCTGGCCTGGACCCTTGGCTGGAACTCCAGGGCTGGGCCTTCCCAGAGGCTGCAAGTCCCCGAGGGCCCCTAGGAAACCAGACAGATGGCGGGGCGGGGAGGGGCGGGGAGGGGGGGGGTGTCACCCTCCTGGTCTTAAAGGCCAGGAGTGCAAGGACAGGGCGAGTCGCAGTTCTCCTTCCGGGCAGAGGGGCCCCACCCGCACTGAGGGGCTTCCGGGTCTCCTCCTTGATTCTTTCTCCTGCCCCCTCCCCAGCAGGCGTGCTGCACCCCAGGCTGGGCCTTGGCTGGCAGCCCTATCCTGGACATCCAGGAAGTTCCCCGGAGGATGAGAGAAGCGGGAGACCCAGGCCCCACAGGAGAGCAGAGTAGGGGTGGGGCAGGGGTGGAGGGTCCCCTCGGGGTCAGCAGATCCGGCAGCAGAAGCAGCAGGAGGCCGCCCAGCCCCACGGGCCCTCCTGCAGACCCTGCTCAGGGGTCCGGCGGTGCCTGGGGACAGCTGGTGGGCCCCTCACTGATGACACCCGGCCCGCCCCTCACCCCAGTCCTCTCGGGCTCCTGTCCTGCCTTTCCAGGGAGATGGCCGAGAGGAGGCTGGGGAGAGCAGGCTCATCTGAGGCCACCCCCTCCTAGGAGCCAAGGTTGGCGGAGCCGGTCCAGCCTCCCTGGAGCGGACGTGGAGCCACACCATCCTGCAGGCAGCTCGTCACCCCTGTGTCTGGGAGACCCGGGCTCCAGTCACACATGAGCTGTACCTCAGAATAATTAAATAGCAGAGGAAACTTACTCTTTACAGACAATTTGCAGCTAATTAGTGGAAAAGGCAATGGCACCCTACTCCAGTACTCTTGCCTGGAAAATCCCATGGATGGAGGAGCCTGGTGGGCTACAGTCGACTGAGCAACTTCACTTTCCCTTTTCACTTTCATGCATTGGAGAAGGAAATGGCAACCCACTCCAGTGTTCTTGCCTGGAGAATCCCAGGGATGGGGGAGCCTGGTGGGCTGCCATCTATGGGGTTGCACAGAGTTGGACACGACTGCTGCCATCTATGGGGTTGCACAGAGTTGGACACGACTGACGCGACTTAGCAGCAGCAGCAGTGGAGAAGGAATCGTAGAATATCACCATGGTGCAATTGAATAAATAAGTTGATCTTTGCAATGATGTCCAGCAACTGCCTCCATCACCAAGAGATGAGCAAGCGTCACATACCTCCTGATAGAAGACACACCTGGGACTCTGAAGTATCTTGTCCAGAAAAATTGATTTGTATTTGCTCAAGCCTCTGGATACAGATATCAATTAGCAGGAAACACAGAGGCAGGAAAATAAGTTAGAGTCCCACAGGATGGGTTACGAACTGAAAGTTGGGCTCCCTCCAAATCTGTATGTTACAGCCCTGCCCCAGCAGGATGGGAGTTGGGCGATGGGGCCTTGGGAAGTCCTTATGTGAGATGAGGGCCTTAGTGTGGGGCCCTCGCAATGGAATCAGAATCCTTGTAAAAGAGACAGCAGAGAGCTGGCTACATCAGCCCTGGGAGGGCACAGCAAGAAGGCGACTGCAAGGCAGGAGAACTCCCCTGGGACGAGGGCTAGCTGCTTACATGTGCATGCTGTACATGCATGGAGGAGCTTGTGCAAGCTCCTGTTGTCAGGAGAGCTGGCAGGTGTATCTGCCTACAAGCCTGAGGTGCCTTTTGAGCTTCAGTTCAGTTCAGTCGCTCAGTCATGTCCAACTCTTTGTGACCCCATGAATGGCAGCACGCCAGGCCTCCCTGTCCTTCACCATCTCCTGGAGTTTACTCAAACTCATGTTCACTGAGTGGGTGATGCCATCCAACCATCTCATCCTGTGTCGTCCCAACGTCAGGGTCTTTTCCAATGAGTCAGTTTTTTGTATCAGGTGGCCAGAGTATTGGAGTTTCAGCTTCAGCATCAATCCTCCCAGTGAATATTCAGGACTGATTTCCTTTAGGATTGACTGGTTGAGCTTATGTGTGTGTATATGTGGGCTTCCCAGGTGGCACCAGTGGTAAAGAATCTGCCTGCCAATGCAGGAGACGTGGGTTCAATCCTTAGGTTGGGGAGACCCCCTGGAGGAGGGCATGGCAACCCACCCCAGCATGCTTGCCTGGAGAATTCCATGGACAGAGGAGCCTGGTGAGCTGTCGTCCTTAGGATTGCAAAGAGTCGGACATGACTGAAGCCACTGAGCATGCATGCACGTGTGTATGCATCTCGAATAATCGTGTGCTCTGGGAAAATGCACCCCCTGTGCCCTGGGGCAAGTCCTGTCAGCCCCTCCTTGTCCAGGCCGGCAGCCAACACTTCCTCCCTCCTGGGAATACCCACCCCAGGTACTCTTCCTGGAGTCCCGGCCAGATAGACCTTCCTTCTGAGCTCAAACCCTGGCAGTCTGCAGAGAGAAGGAAGGCTCCCAAACTGGCAGCTTTTTCAGAAAAAGTGCCTGGCGCTGGGCTGGGGCAGGAACACAAGCCCCTTTGTGCCTCCTCTGGGCCCCTTCCTCCAGCAGCTGTACCTGCTGGGGTCCTAGGCCTCCTGCGTCTCCGCCTCCCCAGGAGGATCCAGGGCCCCGGGAGGGCTTCTCTGCCCACTGCAGCTGGCTGGCCCTGCCCTTACCCAGAGGCATCATGGGGCTGGAGGACTCTGGGGGCGTATGTGGAGCTCTGGAGGTCAGGTGAGGGCCTCACCTTTGCCACAGCAGTCAGGGGGACCTGAGCCCTAAGGAGCCAGTCCAGGGGGACCAGTGCAGGCCCAGAAGGAGGGGCCAGCTTCTGGACAAAGTTGCCCTCTGCTCCCTTCTCTGCACAAAGACTGGTTGTTGTATGAAGCCCCCCAGCGCCTGCAGCCAGGACCATGGACAGAGTGTGGTCTCTTCCCAAGCAGGGAAGAGGGATCCACCAGGAATCCTGACGTGGTGGGTGAAGGCCACACATTTTATGTTTCCAGGTCATAAAGTACATGGAACATGCTCCCCAGTGCCACTTCCAGCCTGGACACAGCCCCAGACTGTATCCAGATGATGAACGATAACATGTGTTTATGGACAATGACATTGAAACTTCAGGGTTTTCCACTTGTTGCAAATTTTCTTGAAATTTATTCTAAACATATCAAAATGTAAACAGTATTCTAAGCACACAAGTAGTGGGGGAGAAACCCATGGAGGGTGGGACTTGCCCTTCAGGCCATAGTGTGCTGACCCCTGGGTTAGCCACATGGTGTGAGTAGGGAGGTGGCAGCTAGACAGAGCCTCCACTGGACACAGGCCCCCAGCATGGCAATCCTGATGGAGCCAGGGACCCAGGTTCCTGGTGGCCAGCTCTTCTCCTGTGAGGCCGTGCACACACCAGGGCATGCTCTGCACCCCTTCTCCTTGTCACCACGGGGGGTTCTGGACCCTGAACCGTGCTCTGCTCGAGGTAGAAGCCCTGAGCCCCATGAAGCTGCTGTAGGCAGCTACCCTGAAGCACCCCTGTGAGGCTGACCCTGTTTGGTCAACTGGGAAGGGCTCTCAGGACACCTCCCCCACCTCTGAAGTCAAGGTCAAGTGCCAGTGCCCAGAAGAGAGACCCAGAGGTGAGAGTAAAATACTGGTCATTGTCTCCTTGTATTTGTATAGGCTGCGGGGCCAAGACGGTAAACACAGCACATCCGGGAGCCTCCCCACTGGATGGCTCTGGGGTTTGCCCCAGGAAGAACCACCACTCTCAGCTCCTTCCGGCCACCCTCGTGGCCCCTTTGCTCCTTCCTCCAGGAGGGGGGCCCACAGGGCCCAGGAGGAGGGTATAAAGGGCCCAGTGGAGGGTGCCCAGGCACCACCAGACTCCCAGCACCAGGACTGGACCTCAAGACTCTGCAGGCCAGGTAAGACAACCCCCCCTCCCCACCATGGTTGGGCCCATGACGTCAGGGGAGGCCCCTCTCTGAGATGGGATGGGCTGTCTTCTCTTCAGCAGCCCTTGACTCTCCAGCCAGAAGCCATGCTGCTGTGGCTGACCCTCACCCTCCTGTGGAGCCCCACCTGCTGGGCAGGGGGTAAGTCTGGCTGGGGCTCCCGTGTCCAGAGCATCCCCCTGGAGACCACCCTCCCCTCCCACCATCCAGGGCCTGGGGTCTGGGCCAGCTCTTGTCTCAGACTAACATAGCTCTCAGACCTGTCCCCTTGTCTGGAGGGGCTGTGTCTTCTGCTGGACAGAAAAAACCACATGTCACTGTGTGTTTATTTTCTTTTCTCTTCCCCACCTGGTCCTCTCATTAACAGCTTTGTATGGGCGTGGAGGAGGCTCATATTTCAGTACAACTAAAGACAATGAAAATGAGATCACCGGGATCAGAGTGTTTATAGGTATTGGTGGCATAATCAAGAGGTGAGTTGAGCAGGGCCCGGGAGCCCCTCACTGCGTCCCAGCTCCTGCCCCAGTCTCAGGAACCTGGGGAGGGGGCTGGTCCCTCCTCCCAGCACCCTCACTGGGGTCCTGATGTCTCCTGAGTCAGCTGAGGTCTGTCCCTCTTCCTCTGCTGTTTCCTCCCCTGCACCCCAGCCCTGTCCCCTCCCCTATCCTCCTGCAAGTCCGGCCTCTGCTTCCTGGGATGACCGAAAGGGAGGGGTGCTTCTCCCCACTGTCGCCTTTCAACCCCAACTCAGCTCAGCCAGAAATGGTCTCTCAGTTTGAGAATGCCTATGGGAAAGCAGAAGTTCTGCCCAGGTTAGGGTCAAAGAGAAAAGGAAGGAGGGTCAGAGTAGACCACTGATTGAACACTAGAAGCGTAGAGGCAGCAACTCCAGGGTCTTCCCCTAATGGTTAAATGGGGGCTTTGCTGCAGGCCTGGGGTAGATATTTGCTCTGCATTTAGGGGGCCCCAGGGACCCGGGGAGAAGGAATGGGCCAGAGCAGCAGGCACCATGGGGGCTAGATGGTGGGCGGGGCCAGAGTGGGTGGGGCCGGAGTGTGGGCGGGGCCAGATTGTGGGCGGGGCCAGTGAGAAGGGGACACTCTGGGATGGACACTGAAGTGGGGGAAGGTCACAGAGATGGGTCACCTGCTCCTGGGGCCCCCACCTGGTCTAGTGCAGTGACTGGGGCTCCAAATGCTGGGCCCGGGGTCAGCTCCCTGCTCTGAGCCAGGAGACCAGCTGTACCTCCTGAGGGTCACGGTGACTGGGCACCTTGGGGAGCTCTCCTGATGGAAGATCTCAGTGACTGCTCCCCCAAATCAGTCCCACTTTGCAGATGAGCAAACTGAGGCCCGGAGAGGCTGGTCAACAAGCCCCAAATCACAGAGCCTGAAAGTGGCACAGCAGGGGTTGAGACCAGGAAGCCTGACTCAGGCCCCAAAGTCAGGAGCTCAGGGATTTATGGTGCAGTGATAGGCTGTCCTTGCTGGGCATAGAGGGGTGGTGTTTACAGGACTGGGGATTTGCGGGTTATCCAGACCCTGGACCTTCAAAGCTCGCCCTTTCTCCCAGTATCCAGGTGAGGTTTGGCTCCTCCTGGAGTGAGAAATATGGAGCCCCAGGTGGGAGCCCTCAGGAATTTCTCCTGCAGCCAGGTGAATACATTATAAGAGTTGATGGCTCCTACAAGCTTTTCCTCCGGCACTTGGTCATCTACACCAGCTATGAGCGTAAGGCCCTATTTGGAGAGAACAGTGGCAAGAGCTTTTCTGCCTTCCCTGATGGGAGTGACAAAGTGCTCACTGGAGTCTTCGGACAGCATAAGCTTCTGGGCATCTCCAGCATCGGCTTTGACTGGGATTATCCAATAATACAGTAGATCTAAGATCAAGGAAGTACTACCCCAGAATAGCTTGGAACTGAGCCTTAGCTTGAATGAGCAGTCCTGGGTCTCCAGGGCTGGGCTGTGGGTTACCCTGCCAAGGCTGTCTGGCTGGTGGTGGGCACAAGTCACCAGAGACCTGAGTGCAGGTCTGAATCAGAATCCACCAATAAATCCAGCTTCTGCAGCTACAGTGGGTCCAGGGTGCTCCTTGGTCTGGGATGCAAACAAAGCCTTCTGAGCTTGTGGGGACAAGGCCTCCGGGGCGGAGCTCAGTGAGCAGAACTGCAGGAGGAGGCAGGAGGGGGTCTGACACCCCAGGGCTGGGTGATTCTGACAGGATGCTGGGCCTGCCCATGCAGACCTTGGGCCTATCCCATAATCTGGGAGGATTGTGGGGGTCCCAGAGGCCCCATCCCCTGCTCTCTTCTGCAAGCCCAGGCAGGTGGCCTATGCAGCCCAGGCTCAATTCCAGGATTCTCTGAGTATGTAAAGGGCTTAGGGAAGCCCTCAGTCATTCATTCACTCATTCAGAACACAAATGGCAAACCCTGGCCAGCAAAAATCTCAGTGGACTCTGGAGGAATAGAGAATGGGCCATGCACCCAGCTAGGGGTTCCCCATGGGTAATGGATGCAGAAGCTTATGGAGACAACTGGTGGTTTCATCTGCATCGACAGTGACAGGTCTAGTGCCCTATGCTCAGGCACAAGTCCAGTGGTGGGTGTGCTTCAGGGAGGACTTCCTGGAGGAGGCAACATCTGAGCTAAGTGTAAAGACTGTGTGAGAACTGGCCAGGTGGGGTTAAGGGAGGGAGGCCTTCCAGGCCAAGAGATCAACACAGGAATGGCCAGAGCCAGGCATCCCCAGGACCCCACTTCTTGAAAGGTGGGCATCTGTTACAGCCCGAAGGGAAAGGAAAGCAGCCCCCAGGCCTGGCACATTCTCTCAATGCCTCCATCAGACTGCAGCAGCCTGCCCCTGAGCCTTGGCGCAGAGGCCACCCTGTTCCCCCTCAGCTCCCTGTCCAGCAGCCCTAGAGGGACAGGACTTCTGCTTCCCCACTTGCAGAAGGAGACAGCGCAGGCCCAGAGGACACAGAGGCTCGGCCTGTCACACGGCACGAGTGGCAGAGTCGGGATGCAGGGGGAGGAGGTCTGGCTGCAAAGTCTGGGCTCAGATCCCCAGACCCAGTGAAGGTTTCCAGAGAATCCTCATCTCTGGGAAGACACTTGATGACTCTTGTCTACCTTTATTTTCATTTTACATGCTGGTTGAGCGCCGCTTAGTGGTTCTTACTAAAAACAGCAGAGTCTGTTACAAATGACGTTCAACTTTCTCAGCCTGAATTTCCACATCTGTGATGATGGGAGATTAACATTCACCGGAAAGCTGTTGTGAGGATTAAATCAGATAATTGTTAAACCACCTGGCATTCTGCCTGGCCCCTCTTGGGTGCGTGATTAATGCCATCTTTCCATCCATTCATCCATCCACCCACCCTTCATCCCCTCATTCAAGGAATAAATCAGATGACAGGAAACTTGCTAGCAGACTCACAAAGCTCTTTAGGAGAAACCCTTTTCTACAAGTAGCACGTGGGAACAGCATTTCTCATGATATGAGCCTCTCTGCTCTCTCTCTCCCCACCCCACCCTGCTGCCTAGCGCTCTCAATCCTCAACTTTAAAAGGAGTCCTTGCAGACTTCCCGGATGGCTCAGTGGCAAAGAATCCACCTGCCAGTGGAGGAAACATGGATTCAAACCCTGGTCTGGGAGAATCCCACATGCCACAGAGCAACTAATCCCGTGTGCCACAGCTATTAAGCCTGCGCTCTGCCAACTTAGGTACACCTGAAAGGTATTAGTTTGTTCACTAAAGGACCACCCCTTCAAGGTGGCAGGGACATTTTGTACATCCAATGAGAAAATGAAGATCTCGGAGAAAATCCATCTTCTACAGACAAGAGACGATCTAGCCCAGATTGCACCAGGGAAGGGGGGATTCAGACCCAATAGGCTCCACTTCCCTCTTCCCTGGCCCCACCTTGGGGAGCTCAGGTCACCCACGTGTCTCAATTGCCCACCTGTTATATGTGGGAAGCAATAGCCCCTCCTCGCAGGGGTTGTGAGATTTCAGTGACACCCTTCTCCACCCAGGGTGAGCGCCGGGGTCTTACCCCTGTGGGCAGGGGCGCAGGTTTTCCTTTTAGCAGCCCATGTGATTTCGTGGATGTGGAATTTTAGAAAACACAAAAGTAATTCATCGTGACAAAAGCAGACTTGTAATTAGGGAAGCTGAGTTTGCTGCTGCTGCTGCTACTAAGTCGCTTCAGTCGTGTCGGACTCTGTGCGACCCCATAGATGGCAGCCCACCAGGCTCCCCCGTCCTTGGGATTCTCCAGGCAAGAACACTGGAGTGGGCTGCCATTTCCTTCTCCAATGCATGAAAGTGAAAAGTGAAAGGGAAGTCGCTCAGTCGTATCTGACTCTTAGCGACCCCATGGACTGCAGCCTACCAGGCTCCTCCACCCATGGGATTTTCCAGGCAAGAGTATTGGAGTGGGATGCCATTGCCTTCTCCAAAGCTGAGTTTGAGATGGGACCAAATGCCAAGGGGCGTACGAGGTGCCTTTTAGGGGGGCAGAAAGTTTCCTCAATTTGAGTGTGGTGGGAGATGCATGAACATCAGTGTATACATTTGTTAAAACTCATCAAACTGTTAACATACTGACATGTTATTACATGTAAATGGTACTTCAATAAAGCTGAATAAAAAACAAAACAGGAAAATTGGGGAGAGAATATAGCTGACTATAAAAACCCTGTGGAGGGTCACGTGACCATGTTAGAAGCGGTAGACAAGATCACCGAGCAAAATCTGGACAGACGTGAGAGCGTGAGATGGAAAACTTATATTCACAAAAGCATTTTTAAGGTCAATTGTATAAATGAGATAAAATAGTGGCACTTCCTGCTTAATGGGTACTGGGTATGGGATTTCTGAGGGGTAATGGAAAAGCTCTGGAGCTGAATAGCAGTAATATTGCAAAACCAGCAAATGTACTTAATCACGGAGTTGTTCTCCTTAAAAAGATCTAAATGGTAAATTTCATAATTTGTGCATTTACCCACAATAAGAATATTTGCCAACCTCATCCAACATAGGAATAGATGTGGAAGAGATCACACAATCCATGCTTAGCTGGAAACCCCAGAAAGATGGGGCCCAGGATTGGAGAAGATGGGAATCAGAGGAGAGACCCCACGGTCAAGGGCATGGGGTGACTGTAACTGATGGGACGAGGGCACAGGCGCTATGAAAGGGGGGCCCAGGTCTTGACAAACCAGAGGAAACTGGAAACTTCCCAGAGAGGACAGTGAAAACATGGGAGCTTTTCTCCCCATCCTGGGTCACAGATCCCTGAGTTCTTCCCACAGACTCCAGGCTAAGAACCACCATATAGCCCTCAACTGAGACAGCAGGGAGGCGGCCAGCAGGCAGTGAAGACAGGCTGGACCAGCTGAAGCCAAGGGGACTCTGACAATAGCTGGGTCCTTAACTTTAGCTCACTCTGCCTTCGTTTTATTATTGAACGTCAACCCCCCTTCACCACAACAGTTCCGAGTGTGACCATTAAAACCAAAATACAGGCAGTGGCCCAATTCCTGGAAATTCCCACCCTATCCAGAATAGCAAAAATGTTCCACCACTTGTTCCTGTGTGAAATGACTGAGTCTGTAAAAACCTCCAACCCCGCTCCCGGCTTCGGAGATGGACCGCCTTCTGCCTATGACGTGTGCATCTCCCCAAATAAACCTGCTCTCCCGTTACTCTGACGTGCTCTTGATTTCTTTCCTGGGCAAAGGCAAGGATTCTCTCCGGGGGTCCCTGTGGGGCCCAGGACCTGACACTCCCTCTCCCACATGCAACCAGCATCTATAATTAATGTAAAAGTAGAAAAGAGGAACACGTCAGCAAGGGAACTGCAGAGAGATAATGATCAGTAGGGCAAGCTTCACTGGGTCTGGGGATCTGAGCACAGACTTTGCAGCCAGACCTCCTCCCCCTGCATCCCGACTCCGCCACTCGTGCCGTGTGACAGGCCGAGCCTCTGTGTCCTCTGGGCCTGCGCTGTCTCCTTCTGCCAGCGGGGAAGCAGAAGTCCTGTCCCTCTAGGGCTGCCGGGCAGGGAGCTGAGAGGGGACAGGGCGGCCTCTGCACTGTGGCTGAGGGACAGGCTGCTGCAGTCTGATGGAGGCATTGAGAGAATGTGCCAGGCCTGGGGGCTGCTTTCCTTTCCCTTCAGGCTGTAACAGATGCCCACCTTTCAAGAAGTGGGGTCCTGGGGATGCCTGGCTCTGGCCATTCCTGTGTTGATCTCTTGGCCTGGAAGGCCTCCCTCCCTTAACCCCACCTGGCCAGCTCTCACATAGCCTTTATATTTAGCTCAGATGTTGCCTCCTCCAGGAAGTCTTCCCTGAAGCACACCCTCCATTGGCCTTGTGCCTGAGTTCAGTTCAGTGGCTCAGTCGTGTCTGAGTCTGTCCCTGTCCATCACCAACTCCCAGAACTTGTTCAAACTCATGTCCATCGAGTTGGTGATGCCATCCATCCATCTCATTCTCTGTCATCCCCTTCTCCTCCTGCCTTCAATCTTTCCCAGCTTCAGAGTCTTTTCCAATGAGTCAGCTCTTCCCATCATGTGGCCAAAGTATTGGAGCTTCAGTTTCAGCATCAGTCCTTCCAATGAATATTCAGGACTGATCTCCTTTAGGATTGACTGGTTTGATCTCCTTGCAGTCCAAGGGACTCTCAAGAGTCTTCTCCAACACCACAGTTCAAAAAGCATCAATTCTTTGGTGCTTAGTTTTCTCTATGGTCCAACTCTCACATCCATACATGACTACTGGAAAAACCATGGCTTTGACTAGATGGACCTTTATTGGCAAAGTAATGTCTCTGCTTTTAATATGCTGTCTAGGTTGGTCATAGCTTTTCTTCCAAGGAGCAAGTGTCTTTTAATTTTATGGCTGCAGTTACCATCTGAAGTGGTTCTGGAGCCCAAGAAAATAAAGTCTGAGTACAGGGTCTAGACCTGTCCTTATCAATGCTGATGGAACAACCAGTTGCTCCATCTGCTTCTGCATCCATTCCCCATGGGAAGCCCCTGGTTAGACACATGGCCCATCCTCTATTCCTCCAGAGTCCAGGAAGCCCATAGCCAGCCAGGGTTTGCCATACGTGTTCTGAATGAGTGAATGAATGATTGAATGGCTTCTCTGGATCTGTTTGCACACTCAGAGAATCTTGAAATTGAGCCTGGACAGCTCAGGCTACCTGGATGGCCTTGCACCAGTGAGTCAGGGATGGGGCCTCTGGGAGCCCTGAATCCTCAGAGATTATGGGATCAGCCCGAGGTCTGCACAGGCAGGCCCTGCATCCTGTCAGAATCACCTAGCCCTGGGGTGTCAGACCCCCTCCTGCCTTCTCCTGCAGCTCCACCCTGGAGGCCGGGTCCCCACAAGCTCAGAAGGCTTTGTTCACATCCTAGATCAAGGAACACCCTGGACCCACTGTAGCTGCAGAAGTTGGATTTATTGGTGGATTCTGATTCAGGCCTCTGGTGCGTTGTGCCCACCATCAGTCAGATGGCCTTGGCTGGATAACCCATGGCCCAGACCTGGAGACCCAGGAGTAGTCATTTCTCTTTGGTTGAGGTGCTATTTGCTTCAGTTTGAAGGAAGGCAATGGCAACCCACTCCAGTACTCTTGCCTGGAAAATCCCATGGATGGAGGAACCTGGTAGGCTGGAGTCCATGGGGTCGCAAAGAGTCGGACACGACTGAGCGACTTCACTTTGAAGGATAATTCCAGTCAAAGCTGATGCGGGTAATACTCTGAACCGTATACTGTCCATAGACGCCAGTGAGCACCTTCTCTATGTCATCACGGGAGGCAGCAAAAGTGTTGTCTAATTTCCTTTCAAAATGGATGAACGTCCTAGGTCAGTGCATATGAGCAAAGATTGAAGGTATTTCGTGTAGGAGCAGTGGATTCTTATAATGTGTTCACCGTGCTGTAGGAGCAATTCCTGAGTTATCCCACCTGGGTCTCTCTATTTCTCACTCCAGGAGGAGCTGTATCTCACCTGGATACTGAGAAGAAGGGGGAGCTTTGAAGGTCCAGTATCTGGGTGACACCCCAAATCCCAGGTCCTCAACTTCCCATCACCAGCAAGGGGGCAGCCTGTCACTGCAGCATAAGCCCATGATACATGACACTGAGACCTGAGACAGGCTTCCTGGTCTTTGGTCTCCCTGCTCTGCCGATTTCAGGCTCTGTGATTTGGGGCTTGTTAGCCAGCCTCTTTAGTCTCAGTTTGCTCACCTGCAAAATGGGAGTGATTTTGAGGAGCAGTCACTGAGATCTTCAATCAGGAGAGCTCCTCAAGATGCCCAGTCACTATGACCCTCAGGAGGTGCAGCTGGTCTCACAGCTCAGAATGGGGAGCTGACCCCAGGCCCAGCATTTGCAGCCCCAGTCACTGCACTAGGCCAGGTGGGGGGACCTGAAGCAGGTGACCCCTATCTGTGATTTTCCCCCAGCTCAGTGCCTGTCCTGCAGCCTACCTCCTCACCTGGCCTCGCCGACACTCTGGCCCCCATGGTGCCCACTGCACTGGCCCATTCCCTCTTCCCAGGTCCCTGGGACCCTGTAAATGCAGAGCAAATATCTACCCCAGACTTTGAGCAAAGCTGGCACTCAACCATTAGGGGAAGACCCTGGAGTTGCTGACTCTACGCTTCTAGTGTTCAATCAGTGGTCCACTCTGACCCTCCTTCCTTTTCTGTTTGAAACTAACCTGGGCAGAACTTGCCCTGCTTTCCCATAGGCATCCTCAAACTGAGAGATAATTTCCAGTTGAGCTGAGTTGGGGTTAAAAGTAGACAGTGGGGAGAAGCACCCCTCCCTTTCGGTCATCCCAGGAAGCAGAGGCCGGACTTGCAGGAGGAGAGCGGAGGGGACAGGGCTGGGGTGCAGGGGAGGAAACAGCAGAGGAAGAGGGAGAGACCTCAGCTGACTCAGGAGACATCAGCACCCCAGTGAGGGTGCTGGGAGGAGGGACCAGCCCCCTCCCCAGGTTCCCAAGACTGGGGCAGGGGCTGGGATGCAGTGAGGGGCTCCAAGCCCTGCTCATCTCACCTCTTGATTAGGCCCAGAGGACCTATGAACACTTGAATCCCAATGATATCATTTTGGAAGTCTCTAGAGGTACTGAAATAGGTACCTCCTCCAGGCCCAAATGTCTCTATTAGATGAAAGAACCAGGTGGGGAAGAGAAAAAAATAAGCACACAGTGATGTGTTGGCTGTTTCTGCCCAGAGGAGGACACAGCCCCTCAGACGAGGGGACAGGCCTGAGAGCAGAGTCCATCTGTGACAAGGCCCAGACCCCAGCCCTGGACGGAGGGAGGGGAGGGGGGGGGCCTCCAGAGGGATGGGCAGGGGGGACCCCAAGCCAGACTTACCCCCTGCCCAGTAGGTGGGGCTCCACAGAAGGGCGAGGGTCAGCCATAGCAGCATGGCTTCTGGCTGGAGAGTCAAGGGCTCCTGGGGAGAAGAGGACAGGCCATCCGATCTCAGAGAGGGGCCTCCCCTGACCTCGTGGGCCCAAGCATGGCGGGGGGCGGGCCTTACCGGGCCTGCAGAGTCCTGTGGTCCTGTCCTGGTGCTGGGAGTCTGGTGCCTGGGCACCCTCCTCTGGGCCCTTTATACCCTCCTGAGCCGTGTGCCCGCCTGGCAGGAGGAACGGTCAAGGGGCCAGTGGGACAGGAAGGAGCTGGGGAGGGCTCTTCCTGGGGGAATCCGCAGAGCCATCCGGGGGAGGGGACGTGCTGTTTACTGCCTTGGCCTCGTGGTCACCACAAACAACATGTGACTCTAGGGGCATTTTACTGTCACCTCTGGGTTTCCCATCTGGACTCTGCACCAGACCCTGACTTCAGCCATGGCGAGGTGTCTTGAGAGCCCTACCCAGTTTGAGCAAACAGGGTTCAACCCCTCGGCTGCTTCAGCATAGCTGCCCCCAGCAGCTTCACGGGGCTCAGGACTCCTTCCTCGTGCAGAACCCGCTTCAGGGCCTCACTTGGGCCTGGGCAGAGCCTTATGTGCCCTGGGCTTTCCCCTCCAACCCTCAGAGCTGCAGCGGACAGCTCAGTTCTGAGGGCCTGTGGCAGGTGGTAGAGACAGCCTGGGCCTGGCCCTCCATGGCCTGTCACTGGAAGACGCCTGTCACCTTTCCTTTGAGCTGGGTCTGGTGTAGCTGGGGATGAACTGGGTCCTGTGGGCTCTGGGATGACTGACAGCAAGGACCCCAGGATAGGAGGGTCACAGTGGTGCTCCAGGTCAGCTCTCCCCAGAGTCCCTGGGGCCAGGCTGAGGGGTCACCTTGTCCTGGAGGGAGTGGGGGGCTTCTCGAGGGCTGGGGATCTGGGGGCCTCATGGTCCAGCAGGTCCAGGCTCCCTGTGACTGGATGGTGCTCAGGCTGTCTGCACAGGCTCCCTGACCATTGGGAAGAGCCACGGGGTCACAGAACTCAACACATGGGTCACTGTGGGCGTGGAGTTGGAGCCTGTCAAGTCTGAACCCACACTTTCCTCCTCCCTGGCCCCTCTTTGGGCAGCTCAGGTCACCCACGTGTCTCAATTGCCCCCCTGTTATATGCGGGAAGCAATAGCCCCTCCTCACAGGGGTTGTGAGATTTCAGTGACACCCTTCTCCACCCAGGGTGAATGCCGGGGTCTTACCCCTGTGGGCAGGGGCGCAGGTTTTCATTTGAGCAGACTTCACCTGCATATCTGAGGTTATTGATATTTCTCCCGGCAATCTTGATTCCAGCTTGTGCTTCTTCCAGCCCAGTGTTTCTCATGATGTACTCTGCATATAAGTTAAATAAGTAGGGTGACAATATACAGTCCTGACGTACTCCTTTTCCTATTTGGAACCAGTCTGTTGTTCCATGTCCAGTTCTAACTGTTGCTTCCTGACTTGCATACAAATGTCTCAAGAGGCAGATCAGGTGGTCTGGTATTCCCATCTCTTTCAGAATTTTCCACAGTTTATTGTGATCCACACAGTCAAAGGCTTTGGCATAGTCAATAATGCAGAAATAGATGTTTTTCTGGAACTCTCTTGCTTTTTCGACGATCCAGCAGATGTTGGCAATTTGGTCTCTGGTTCCTCTGCCTTTTCTAAAACCAGCTTGAACATCAGGAAGTTCATGGTTCACGTATTGCTGAAGCCTGGCTTGGAGAATTTTGAGCATTACTTTACTAGCGTGTGAGATGAGTGCAATTGTGCGGTAGTTTGAGCATTCTTTGGCATTGCCTTTCTTTGGGATTGGAATGAAAACTGACCTTTTCCAGTCCTGTGGCCACTGCTGAGTTTTCCAAATTTGCTGGCATATTGAGTGCAGCACTTTCACAGCATCATCTTTCAGGATTTGAAATAGCTCAACTGGAATTCCATCACCTCCACTAGCTTTGTTCGTAGTGATGCTTTCTAAGGCCCACTTGACTTCACATTCAAGGATATCTGGCTCTAGGTGAGTGATCACACCATTGTGATTATCTGGGTCATGAAGATCTTTTTTGTACAGTTCTTCTGTGTATTCTTGCCACCTCTTCTTAATATCTTCTGCTTCTGTTAGGTCCATACCATTTCTGTCCTTTATCGAGCCCATCTTTGCATGAAATGTTCCCTTGGTATCTCTAATTTTCTTGAAGAGATCTCTAATCTTTCCCATTCTGTTGTTTTCCTCTATTTCTTTGCATTGATCACCGAGGAAGGCTTTAGAAAGTGAAGAAGAACTAAAAAGCCTCTTGATGAAGGTGAAAGAGGAGAGTGAAAAAGTTGGCTTAAAACTCAACATTCAGAAAACGAAGATCATGGCATTTGGTCCCATCACTTCATGGGAAATAGATAGGGAAACAGTGTCAGACTTTATTTTTTGGGGCTCCAAAATCACTGCAGATGGTGACTGCAGCCATGAAATTAAAAGACGCTTACTCCTTGGAAGAAAAGTTATGACCAACCTAGATAGCATATTGAAAAACAGAGACATTACTTTGCCAACAAAGGTCCGTCTAGTCAAGGCTATGGTTTTTCCAGTGGTCACGTATGGATGTGAGAGTTGGACTGTGAAGAAAGCTGAACGCCGAAGAATTGATGCTTTTGAACTGTGGTGTTGGAGAAGACTCTTGAGAGTCGCTTGGACTGCAAGGAGATCCAACCAGTCCATTCTAAAGGAGATCAGCCCTGGGATTTCTTTGGAAGGAATGATGCAGCTGAAACTCCAGTACTTTGGCCACCTCATACGAAGAGCTGACTCATTGGAAAAGACTCTGATGCTGGGAGGGATTGGGGGCAGGAGGAGAAGGGGACGACAGAGGATGAGATGGCTGGATGGCATCACTGACTCGATGGACGTGAGTCTGAGTGAACTCTGGGAGTTGGTGATGGACAGGGAGGCCTGGCGTGCTGTGATTCATGGGGTCACAAAGAGTCGAACACGACTGAGGGACTGAACTGAACTCCCAAGTAAGTGAGAGGCAGGCAGGTGTGACCATGAAAAATGTTGAGGTAATGAGACTCTTTTATGTCTTTATAGATATGTGTGATATACATGCCTATATACAGGTTATACAATTGTACTGAACTAAATACACACACACAAATGAGCACCACTTATTTATTTTATAGCTAATAATTTGTACCTCTTAATCTCCTTTCCCCATGTTGCCTTTCCCCATCCTTCTCCCCACTGGTAACCACTGCTTTGTTCTCTGTATCTGTGAGTCCATTTCTGTTTTGATATATTAAATATTCGTTCACAATTAAAAAAAAAAAAAAAAGAAATGATGCTAAAGCTGAAACTCCAGTACTTTGGCCACCTCATGGGAAGAGTTGACTCATTGGAAAAGACTCTGATGCTGGGAGGGATTGGGGACAGGAGGAGAAGGGGACGACAGAGGATGAGATGGCTGGATGGCATCACTGACTCGATGGATGTGAGTCTGAGTGAACTCCAGGAGTTGGTGATGGACAGGGAGGCCTGGCGTGCTGCAATTCACGGGGTCACAAAGAGTCGGACACGACTGAGCGACTGAACTGAACTGAAGGTTAGGAATGGCAGACCTGTCCATAAGTTACCAGTTCCATGAACGGAGGAGTCCTCGCCACAGGGGAATCTACACGGCCCGGAGAGGGAGTGGACCCCAGGCTGTGCTGATACATTGCCTTAGGACAGGCTGGGCAGAGGCTAGAGCATCCAAGCTCCCACGTGGTGGCAAGGAGAAGGGGCGCAGAGCACGGCCTGGTGTGTGCACAGCCTCTCTCTCTGGAAATGCAGGCCACCAGGAACAGGGGACCCCGGCTTCACTAGGTGGTAGTGTGGGGGCTGTGTCGGGGTGAAGTCCCTGTCCAGCTGCCACCTGCCTACTTACATCAGGTCCCTAGGCCAGGGACCAGCACACTATGGCTTGAAGGTAAACTCCCATTGTCTACCTATTTTTGCACAACCAGTAAGCTCAGACTGCACATGTGCTAAGTGGCTTCAGTCATGTCCGACTTTTGCAACCCCATGGGCTGTAGCCTGCCAGGCCCCTCTTATCCATGGGATTCTCCAGGCAAGAATATGAGAGTGGGTTGCCATGCCCTCCTCCAGGGGCCCTTCCCCACCGAGGGATCAAACCGGCATCTCCTGCATTGGAGGCAGATTTTTTACCACTAGTGCCACCTGGGAAGCCTGAGCTCGGAATACTTTTCATCTATTTATACTGTTAGAAAAAAATTCCAAGAAAAATTGTGACAAGTAAAAATCTCTAAATTTCCAACATCATTCGTTGCCCATTTACGTGCATTCTTGTCCATTCATGGAGATGTCACCTGGGGCTGTGTTCCCAGTGCAGAGGCACGGGGAGAGTTCTGACAGAGACTCTGTGGCCCAGAACACTAACCCCTGTGGCCCATCACTCACAGAATCAGGATTTCTGGGGGACCCCTCTTCCCCACCCAGGGCCAGAGGCAGCTCTGTTCATGGTGCTGACTGCAGGGAGGTGGCGGGCATATCAACCAGCCTTTGTGAGAGGGCAGAAGGCACTTTTTCTGTTAAGCTGCCAGTTGGGGGCCTTCCTTCTCTCTGCAGGCTGCCAGGGTTTGAGCCCAGATGGATGGTCTATCTGGACTGGGACAAGGAAGCAGTACCCGAAATGGGAGACAGAGGAAGAGACGGTTGCTAGTCTAGTCAAGGCGGGGATGGGTAAAGGGCACAGGGAGGCACATTTTCACAGAGTGCATGAGCATGGTTATAAGGGATGCCCGTGCACACGTGTGAGCTCAAGAGGCACCACAGGCTCACGGGTGGATATCTCCTCAAACACATACCCCTGCCACCTCTCCCAACTACCGGAGCTCGCAGGTGTGACTTCTATCAGAGGGCATATGAAGCTTGCCTGTCTTGCTGATGCAGAGTTTTTGGAGACCATTGCCAAGATCAATGAACTCCTTTGATTGCAACAGACTGATATTCTCTCATTTATTCTCTGGTGAGTAGCTGGAATTCATCCATCGAGAGTCAATTTTGGGGGCTTCCCTGGTGCTCCAGTGGTTAATAATGTGTCGAGCAATGCAGCGGTCAGCCCTGGTCCGGGAAGATCCCACATGACTTGGGACGGCTAAGCCTGGGAGCCACAACTACTGAAGCCCACGTGCTGGAGCCTGTGCTCAGCAACAAGAGACACCACTGCAGGGAGAAACCCAGGAACAGCAACTAGAGAGCAGCCCCGCTCGCCCCGCAGGAGAAAGATCACGTGCAGCGACGAAGATGCAGCCTAGCAGGAATATATGAAAATTAATTAATTTAAGAAAAGCCAGTTTTTCTTTTGTATTTACTATTCTTGAGCTACGGATTATGTACTATAGGAAAGGCAGAAAGTGCTTGATCATTGATTTATTTCTATTTACCAATTTTCCAAATAGTGATTTTATTCCCTTGGCTTACTCCACAGATAACAAATGAAGGATTGTTGTGGAGTCACTGTGAACTCAGGGGTTTCTACATGCTGTGAGCCGCAGTTTTCTGGGGTGAAGGAAGCCAGGAGGTGGCCAGTCCACAGGGACACCTTGCAGGCCCTGGATGGGGCTGGGGGCTGGGGTGGCCGCCCCTGAGCAAGGAGTGGGGACCTCCCTGCCCCCTGGACTCCTGGTGACAAGCTGCCTGCAGGATGATGGTGCTTCCACATCCATTCTGGGGAGGCCCCACCAGCTCCACTGACCCTGGTCCCTCAGAGGGACTGGCTGCAGTCTCAGCCTGGTTTCCAGCTTCCCATCCCTCCAGGGGCCCCTCCAGGGAGGCCGGGAAGATTGTGGGGCACCAAGGGGCCCCGGAAGAACCGTGGCCTGCTGGGCACCCTGAGCTGGACTGCTTCTTCCAGGGGGTGGGATGGGTGGAGGGTGGCCACAGGCTCCTTACCTCGCCCGCTGACCTGTGTCTGTTCCCTCCTGGGTCTTTATTGATTGGTTGATTTGCATGGCAGGAAACAGCTGGGCTTCTTTAACCAGGAGGTGTCGTCAGCAAGAGTCAAGGGCGAGTCTCCACCTGTGGCCCCGGACCCCGAGCTCAGCCCAGGACGCAGGTCAGGAAGCAGACCTGACTCGCCTTGTTTTCTGTTGATGCTGCTCTTCCTGTGGTCACTGTGGGGTTGTCGCTCTGCTGCTGGCATGGTTGTTACTGCGTGGCTGCCGTTGTGTTGCTGGGGTTGTGCTGTCAGCACTGCTGCTGGGTTGTTGTGGTGGTGGCTGTGCCCTTGCGGCTCCGGTGAGGACAGCCCCTCAGCCCTGCTGTGAGGCTGGTGGGCCAGGAGCCCGGCCCCGCCTCCCTGTCCCCGGCATGACGTGGGGGCCACTGCTCCATCCCCCTGTGGGACTTGGATCCTGGCAGGACTGTGAGCTAGGAATCAGGCTGCCTGGGCCACACTGGCCTGGTGTCCACACCCACGTGCCCACCTGCACAGACAGGAAGGGGGACCGGGCAGGGTCGCTTCAGGCACCCCCGGGGTCCCCGCTGTGACCCTCCTGCAGCCCTGCTGGCCTTACTCTTCCTGGCACCCTGGGAGCCCTGAGTGACGGAGTCCAGACTCACACTCTGGTGGGGACTGCAGTCCAGGAGACTCGACAGTGATAGAAAACCTGCGTCTCAACGGGGCTCTGAAGGAGGCAGCCGGCGCGGGAGACCGTCACAGGGACTCTGGCTGTGGTGAGTCCTGGACCAGCCGGTCACCACTGAAGCCAACACCCCATGTGTAGTGCACGTCTGTGTGTGTGTGTGTATGTGTCTGTATGTCTGTGTGTGTGTGTGTGTGTGTCTGTGCATGTGTCTCTGTGTGTGTCTGTGTAAGTGTGTGTCTCTGTGTGTGTTTATGCGTGTCTCTGTGTGTGTCTGTGTGTGGGTGTGTGTCTCTGTGTGTGTGTGAGTCTGTGTGTGTCTATGTGTGTGTCCCTCAGACCCCGCACTCTTGTCGGCAGCAAGGAGCAGAAATCGCTCAGCTCCCAGGCTCCCTCCGCCCCCACCCCGCCTCCCGCTGTGTCAACAGTGAGTGAGGAGGAAGGAGCCAGAACCTCAGACCCCGCAGCCCGACCTTGGCCAGGAACCAGACTCCAGCCCTTTTGTCTTCTTTCTCCACAGCTTCCGGGGGTGTTTGCAGAGGATTCGGAAGACTGACACTTGTGCTTATAGAATCCACCCCAGCCCCGGCCTGGAAAACAGACAAAGAGGGTTCTCTTGGGGCCCGTGGGGGGTCTCCTGGGGGTGGAGGGAGCCCCACCTCCAGCAGCTCCCCTTGGCCCCGGCTGCAGGGCTGAATGTCTCTCAAGGCCCCGGGGCTGGCCGGCCCCTGCGCTCTGACGGGTGTCTGGTGGCCCAGGACGAGGGCCACAGTCCAGGGACAGGACAGGGCAGGAGCCGGGCGCTGCACTGGTCAGTGCTGTGGAGGAGAAACAGCTCACAGCACACACTCGAGGACCCTGCATGGCTCAGCTGGGATGTGGGTAAGGAAGGGGTTAGAGGCCCTGGAATGTTCCAAAGGCCGCGAGGCTGACGTCTGACCACGGACCAGATGAGGGGCAGGAGCCAAGCCCAGGATAAGCCGCCCGTCCCTCAGCCTGGACCCCAGGGCTCAGGTGTGGCACATGCCTGGTCTCTGAACTTTCTAGGACCGCTGAGAAGGAGCTCACGGGCACCAGGCTGGCTCTGCCAAAGGCCTCGGGCGTCTTGGCCCCGAGTTCCCAGAGCAGCAGCAGGAACCCTGCAGGGAGCCCTGGGCCATGGGAGTCTGCAGCTCGTGGGCACGTGGGCTGCGGGGACACAGGAAGGGGCATCTCTCCCCAGAGGGCACCAGATGGACCCTGGACGGACATCTGAATGTGGGGCAGAGAGGTGGGGGGGTTAAATCCCACAGCTCACTGGGTCAAGCACGCCAACTCTCCTGAAGATAGGAGAGGAATACCCCTCTGAGAGGTGCTGTGAGGATTAAATGAGATCACACTTGTGAAACCCCTGGGCATTAGGCCTGACCCCACGGGGGTTCAGGATCAATGGTAGTCTTCCTTCCATCCATCCATCCATCCATCCATCCACTACTGCAGGAATAAATCAAATCACAGGAGAACTGCTCACACACACACGAAACTCTTCAACAGAAGTAGCTTCCACCAGCAGCACTCATGAGGGGATCAGAGTCCTTGTGAAGGAGACAGCAGAGAGCTGCCTATGTCTGCCCAGTGAGGACGCAGAGAGAAAGCCACCATCTGCAGGGCAGGAAGAGAGCTCCCCGGGGATGGGGGCTTGCTGTTTATGTGTGCATGGTGTATACATGTGGAGGAGCGTGTGCAAGCTCCTGTTGTCAGAGAGCTGGCAGCTGTGTGTGTTTGAAGTGGATCCGCTGATGAGCCTGCAGTATCTTTTGAGCTCCCGTGTGCATCCCTTATAGCTATGTGCCTGTGCTCCAGGAAAACGCACCCCCCGTGCCTTCGGTTAAGTCCTGTCTGCCCCTTCTTGTCCAGGCTGGCAGCTAACATTTCCTCCAACTCCCACCCTGGGTACTGCATCCTGGAATCCCAGCCAGACAGACCTTCCTTCTGAGCTCACACCCTGGCAGTCTGCAGAGAGAAGGAAGCCTCCTGACTGGCAGCTTTAGCAGAAGCGCCTGCCGCTGGGCTGGGCACGAACACAAGCCCCTGGTGCCGCCTCTGGGCCCCTCCTCCAGCAGCTTTGCCTGTAGGGCTCCTAGGCCTCCTGTGTCTCCATCTCCCCAGGAGGATCTGGGCTCCGGGAGGGCTTCTCTACCCCTGCAGAGAGGGGCCTCCCCTCTCTTGTTTTGGAAGTCTCTGCTGCTGCTGCTGCTACGTCGCTTCAGTTGTGTCCGACTCTACACGACCCCAGAGACGGCAACCCACCACGCTCCCCCGTCCCTGGGATTCTCCAGGCAAGAACACTGGAGTGGGTTGCCATTTCCTTCTCCAATGCACAAAAGTGAAAAGTGAAAGTGAAGTCTCTCAGCCGTGTCTGACTCCCAGCAACCCCATGGACTGCAGCCCACCAGGCTCCTCTGTCCATGGGATTTTCCAGGCGAGGGTACTGGACTGGTTTGCCATTGCCGAAGTGTTAAAATAGGTACCTTCTCCAAGCCCAAATGTCTCATATGAAAAAACCAGGTGGGGAAGAGAAGAAAAATAAACAGTGACATGTTGGCTATTTCTGCCCAGAGGAGGACACAGCCCTTCCGCAGCCCAGAGGCATCACAGGGATGGAGGCCTCTGGGGGTGTGTGCGGAGCTCTGGAGCACAGGTGAGGGCCTCACTTTTGCCACGGGAGTCAGGGGGGCCTGAGCTCTAAGGAGCCTGTCCAGGGGGGCCAGTGCAGGCCCAGAAGGAGGGGCCAGCTTCTAGACAAAGATGCCCTCTGCTCCCTTCTCCCCACAAAGGTGGGTTTTTATATGAAGCCACCCCTTCCCTGATAGCTCAGTTGGTGAAGAATCTGCCTGCAATGCAGGAGACCCCGGTTTGACACCTGGGTCGGGAAGACCCCTGGGAAGGGATAGGCTACCCACTCCAGTATTCTGGGGTTTCCCTTGTGGCTCAGCTGGTAAAGAATCCACCAGCAATGCAGAGAGACACAGGTTTGATCTCTAAATTGGGAAGATCCCCAGGAGAAGGAAATAGCAACACACTCCAGTATTTTTGCTTGAAAAACCCCATACACAGAGGAGGCTAGCAGGCTACAGACCATGGTTTCAAAAAGAGCTGGATACGACTTAGCAACTAAAAAGACAAAAAAGAGAAAAAAGGGCACTATCTTGAGTGATTGCCAAGTCTGCTCAAAGGAAAACCGGCGCCCCTGCCCACAGGGGTAAGACCCCGGCGTTCACCCTGGGTGGAGAAGGTGTCACTGAAATCTCACAACCCCTGCGAGGAGGGGCTATTGCTTCCCGCATATAACAGGGGGGCAATTGAGACACGTGGGTGACCTGAGCTCCCAAAGGGGGGCCAGGGAGGAGGGAAGTGGGGGTTCAGACTTGACAGGCTCCAACTCCATGCCCACAGTCACCCCTGTGTTGAGTTCTGTGACCCCGTGACTCTTCCCAATGGTCGGGGAGGCTGTGCAGACAGCCTGAGCACCATCCAGTCACAGGGAGCCTGGACCTGCTGGACCATGAGGCCCCCAGATCCCCAGCCCTCGAGAAGCCCCCCACTCCCTCCAGGACAAGGTGACCCCTCAGCCTGGCCCCAGGGACTCTGGGGAGAGCTGACCTGGAGCACCACTGTGACCCTCCTATCCTGGGGTCCTTGCTGTCAGTCATCCCAGAGCCCATGGGGCCCAGTTCATCCCCAGCTACACCAGACCCAGCTCAAAGGAAAGGTGACAGGCGTCTTCCAGTGACAGGCCATGGAGGGCCAGGCCCAGGCTGTCTCTACCACCTGCCACAGGCCCTCAGAACTGAGCTGTCCGCTGCAGCTCTGAGGGTTGGAGGGGAAAGCCCAGGGCACATAAGGCTCTGCCCAGGCCCAAGTGAGGCCCTGAAGCGGGTTCTGCACGAGGAAGGAGCCCTGAGCCCCATGAAGCTGCTGGGGGCAGCTATGCTGAAGCAGCCGAGGGGTTGAACCCTGTTTGCTCAAACTGGGTAGGGCTCTCAAGACACCTTGCCATGGCTGAAGTCAGGGTCTGGTGCAGAGTCCAGATGGGAAACCCAGAGGTGACAGTAAAATGCCCCTAGAGTCACGTGTTGTTTGTGGTGACCACGAGGCCAAGGCAGTAAACAGCACGTCCCCTCCCCCGGATGGCTCTGCAGATTCCCCCAGGAAGAACCCTCCCCCATTCCTTCCTGTCCCACTGGCCCCTTGACCGTTCCTCCTGCTGGGGGGCCACACGGTCCAAGGACCCAGAGGAGGGTGCCCAGGCACCAGACTCCCAGCACCAGGACAGGACAACAGGACTCTGCAGGCCCGGTAAGGCCCGCCCCCCGCCATGCTTGGGCCCACGAGGTCAGGGGAGGCCCCTCTCTGAGATCGGATGGCCTGTCCTCTTCTCCCCAGGAGCCCTTGACTCTCCAGCCAGAAGCCATGCTGCTATGGCTGACCCTCGCCCTTCTGTGGAGCCCCACCTACTGGGCAGGGGGTAAGTCTGGCTTGGGGTCCCCCCTGCCCATCCCCCTGGAGGCCCCCCTCCATCCCCTCCCTCCGTCCAGGGCTGGGGTCTGGGCCTTGTCACAGACGGACTTGCTCTCAGGACTGTTCCCTCATCTGAGGGGCTTAGTCCTCCTCTGGGCAGAAACATGTCACTGGGTGTTAATTTTTTTCTCTTCCCCACCTGGTTCTTTCATATAACAGAGACATTTGGGCCTGGAGGAGGTACCTATTTCCATACCTCTAGAGACTTCCAAAATAATGTCACCGGGATTCGAGTATTTACGGGTCGTTTTGGCTGTGTTAGAAGGTGAGTAGGAGCAGTGAACCATGAACTTCCAGATATTCAAGCTGGTTTTAGAAAAAGCAGAGGAACCAGAGATCAAATTGCCAACATTCGCTGGATCATCGAAAAAGCAAGAGAGTTTCAGAAAAACATCTGTATCTGCTTTCTTGACTATGCCAAAGCCTTTGACTGTGTGGATCACAATAAACTGTGGAAAATTCTAAAAGAGATAGGAATACCAGACCACTTGACCAGCCTCTTGAGAAACCTACAAGCGGGTCAGGAAGCAACAGTTAGAACTGGACATGGAACAACAGACTGGTTCCAAATAGGAAAAGGAGTACATCAAGGCTGTATATTGTCAGCCTGCTTATTTAACTTCTATGTAGAGTACATCATGAGAAACGCTGGGCTGGAGGAAGCACAAGCTGGAATCAAGATTGCTGGGAGAAATATCAATAACCTCAGATATGCAGATGACACCACCCTTATGGCAGAAAATGAAGAGGAACTAAAGAGCCTCTTGATGAAAGTGAAAGGGAAGAGTGAAAAACTTGGCTTAAAGCTCATTCAGAAAACTAAGATCATGGTATCTGGTCCCATCACCTCATGGCAAATAGATGGGGAAACAGTGGCTGACTTTGTTTGTCTGGGCTCCAAAATCACTGTCAATGGTGACTGCAGCCATGAAATTAAAAGACGCTTACTCCTTGGAAGGAAAGTTGTGACCAACCTAGACAGCATATTAAAAAGCAGAGATGTTACTTTGTCAACAAAGGTCTGTCTAGTCAAGGCTATGGTTTTTCCAGTGGTCATGTATGGATGTGAGAGTTGGACTATGAAGAACGCTGAGTGCTGAAGAATTGATGCTTTTGAACTGTGGTGTTGGAGAAGACTCTTGAGAGTCCCTTGGACTGCAAGGAGATCCAACCAGTCCATCCGAAAGGAGATCAGTCCACGGTGTTCATTGGAAGGACTGATGTTAAAGCTGAAACTCCAATCCTTTAGCCACCTGATGCGAAGAGCAGACTCATTGGAAAGACCCTGATGCTGGGAAAGATTGAAGGCAGGAGGAGAAGGGGACAACAGACGATGAGATGGTTAGATGGCATCACTGACTCAATGGGCATGAGTTTGGGTAAACTCTAGGAGTTGGTGATGGACAGGGAGGCCTTGCATGCTGTGGTTCATGGGGTCGCAAAGAGTCGGACACGACTGAGTGACTGAACTGACTGAGGAGCAGGGCTTGGAGCCCCTCACTGCATCCCAGCCCCTGCCCCAGTCTTGGGAACCTGGGGAGGGGGCTGGCCCCTCCTCCCAGCACCCTCACTGGGGTGCTGATGTCTCCTGAGTAAGCTGAGGTCTGTCCCTCTTCCTCTGCTGTTTCCTCCCCTGCACCCCAGCCCTGTCCCCTCCGCTCTCCTCCTGCAAGTCCGGCCTCTGCTTCCTGGGATGACCGAAAGGGAGGGGTGCTTCTCCCCACTGTCGCCTTTCAACCCCAACTCAGCTCAGCCAGAAATGGTCTCTCAGTTTGAGAATGCTTATGGGAAAGCAGGGAGAAGGCAATGGCAATCCACTCCAGTGTTCTTGCCTGGAGAATCCCAGGGATGGGGGAGCCTGGTGGGCTGCCCTCAATGGGGTCGCACAGAGTTGGACACGACTGAAGTGACTTAGCAGTATGGGAAAGCAGAAGTTCTGCCCAGGTTAGGGTCAAAGAGAAAAGGAAGGAGGGTCAGAGTGGACCATTGATTGAACACTAGAAGTGTAGAAGCAGCAAGCCCAGGGTCTTCCCCTAATGGTTAAATGGGGGCTTTGCTCCAGGACTAGGGTAGATATTTGCTCTGCATTTATGGGGCCCCAGGGACCCGGGGATAAGGAATGGCCAGAGCAGCAGGCACCATGGGGGCCAGAGTGTGGGCAGGGCCAGAGTGTGGGCAGGGCCAGTGAGGAGGGGACATTCTGGGATGGACACTGAGGTGGGGGAAGGTCACAGAGACGGGTCACCTGCTCCTGGGGCCCCCACCTGGTCTAGTGGGGGCCTGCAAATGCTGGGCCCGGGGTCAGTTCCCCGCTCTGAGACAGGAGACCAGCTGTACCTCCTGAGGATCACGGTGACTGGGCACCTTGGGGAGCTCTCCTGATGGAAGATCTCAATGACTGCTCCCTCAAATCAGTCCCACTTTGCAGATGAGCAAACTGAGGCCTGGAGAGGCTGGTCAACAAGCCCCAAATCACGGAGCCTGAAAGTGGCACGGCAGGGCTTGAGACCCGGAAGCCTGACTCAGGCACCAAAGTCCCGTCAGGGATTATGCTGCCGTGACAGGCTGTCCTTGCTGGTGACGGCGGGGATAGAGGACCCGGGATTGGGGGGGTCTCCAGATCCTTCAAGGCTCCCCCTTCTTCTCACTTTCCAGGTGAGACACGGCTCCTCCTGGAGTCACTTATATGGAGCTGAAGGTCTGAACCCTCAGGAATTCCACCTGCAGAAAGGCGAACACATTACAGGAGTCTCGGCTCCTTCAGGCGTTTCCTCTCCTCCTTGGTCGTTCACACCAACCTACGGCCCTTCATCCGTTTTGGATGTCCACGTGGCCCCTTCTTATCGCCTCCCCTGATGACAGCCAGAAGGAGCTCACTGGAGTCTATGCACAGTATACGGTTCAGAGCATTACCAGCATTGGCTTTGAATGGGGTTATCCTTCAAGTTGAAGGAAATAGCACTTCAACCGAAGAGAAATGACCCCTCTGGGTTCGCAGGGCTGGGCCGTGGGTTACCCTGCTAAGGCCATCTGGCAGGTGGTGGGCACAAGTCACCAGGGACCTGAGTGCAGCCCTGAATCAGAATCCACCAATTAATCCAGCTTCTGCAGCTACAGTGGGTCCAGGGTGCTCCTTGGTCTGGGATGCAAACAAAGCCTTTTGAGCTTGTGGGGACGAGGCCTCCGGGGCGGAGCTTACTGACCAGAGCTGCAGGAGGAGGCAGGAGGGGGTCCGACACCCCAGGGCTGGGTGATTCTGACAGGACGCAGGGCCTGCCCATGCAGACCCCAGCCGATCCCATAATCTCTGAGGATTTGGGGCTCCCAGAGGCCCCATCCCTTGCTCTCTGCTGCAAGCCCATACAGCTGGCCTGAGCTGTCCAGGCTCAATTTCAGGATTCTCTGAGTGTAAGGGGCTTGGGGAAGCCACTCAATCATTCATTCACCCATTCAGAACAGGTATGCACCCTGGCTGGCTACTGGCTCTCTGGACTCTGGAGGAATAGAGAATGGGCCATGCACCCAGCTAGGGTTCCCCATGGGGAATGGATGCAGAAGCAGATGGAGGCAACTGGTGGTTTCATCTGCATTGATAGTGACAGTCTAGCGCCCTGGAAGGACTCAGGCACATGCACAGTTGTGGGTGTGCTTCAGGGAAGCCTTCCTGGAGGAGGCAACATCTGAGCCAAGTTTAAGGGCTGAGTGAGAGCTGGCCAGGTGGGGTTAAGGGAGGGAGGCCTTCCAGGCCAAGAGATCAATACAGGAATGTCCAGAGCCAGGCTTCCCCAGGACCCCACTTCTTGAAAGGCGGGCATCTGTTACAGCCCGAAGGGAAAGGAAAGTAGCCCCTAGGCCTGGGACATTCTCTCAATGCCTCCCTCAGACTGCAGCAGCCTGCCCCTCAGCCATGGTACAGAGGCTATCCTGTCCCCCCTCAACTCCCTGCCTGGCAACCCTAGAGGGACAGGACTTCTGCTTCCCCGCTTGCAGAAGGAGGAAATGGAAGCAGGGGTCCCAGTGGTGCCTGAGGGAGACCCTGCCAGGGTTCCCCCTTCCAGTCTGCGTAGGTGGCACATGGCTGCAGACACCAGCCCAGGTGGCCCCGCGCAGTTTGACTGCCAGCTCACAGTCCGGCCCAGATCCAAGTCCCACCGAGGGGACAGAGCAGAGGCCCCCGTGTCACCCTGGTGACAGGGATGCGGGGCCTGAGCCCCAGGGCCCAGGCCCTGAGCCTGTGGACCTTCTTCTGAGGCCGGGGTTCTGGGCAAATATGTGCTTCCTGGACCCTAGGGTGTGGGGACAGGGCGGGAACATGCCGAAAGAGGGCGGCCGGAAGCCGCTGTTACCTGTTGGAGCCCTTCCAATCACCCAGGGGCCAGAACATGGCCTCCTGAGGGAGGCTGGGCCTGGGGGCTGGGCCGTCCTGTGCGCACCGCAGGCTGGCCTCCCGGGCCCTAAGGGGCATGGTCGCTTCCCGAGGACGCCCGCTGGGACTGGATCTCCGGTTCCTCCCTCCTCCCAGAGTTGGAAGCAGGGGCTCAAGGAGCAAGTACAGGCCCCAGGCGTCCACCTGGGACCAAGGGGCCCTGCTAACCTCACAACCTCTGACCTCAGCTTCATCGGCCCAAGCACGGGCAGAATCCTGGACGCTGGACCAAGGCTCCCAGTCCTACCAGCAAATGTTGCCCCGGGGGATCCACAGTATAGAGCAGGGACCCTGACCCAGTGTACTCCTGGCCTTAGGGTCGGGGTGGGCAGGGGAGAGGGACCCAGGACCCACAGAGAGAACTGTCCTGGGGGCCCCTGCTGGGGAGGTGTTGGCACAAGTCCTGGGCCTGGGGCAAGGGCTGGTGAGGTCAGGTGGGAGACGGAGCTCCACCCTCCTGCCCCTCGAGCCCATCCCCAGCTGACCTGTGGCGGCCATGGTCCTCGGGGGCCCCTTGGTCTCCCGCAGTCTTCCTGGCTTCCTTGGAGGGGTTGCACCCTGGAGGGCCGGGCCGGTAGGGACAGGGCCCAGCCTCGCACATCAGACGTGTCTCCTCCTCTGTTTCTCCTCCTGTGTCTCCTACACGTGTGCCCAGCCCTGGACGTTCTCGGGCTCCTGTCCTGCCCTTCCAGGGAGATGGCGGAGAGGAGGCCGGGGACAGCAGGCTTGTCTGAGGCCACCCCCTCCTAGGAGCCAGGGTCAGCGGAGCCGGTCCAGCCTCCCCGGAGTGGACATGGAGCCACGTCATCCTGCAGGCAGCTCGTCATCCCTGTGTCTGGGAGACCCAGGGCCAGCTCACTCCCTCTTCCCAGAGGTAACTGTGGCTCACGGACAGTAGAAATTCCCGGGATCATGGTGATACCACAAAAAAAGCCTTAATTTGTTATGTGTTGAGTAGGTCAAGGAAAGTTGAATAGTGAGTTTGGTGTTATTGAAATTTCTCTGATGAACTCAGACAGTTCCAACATGGTTCATTAGCAGAAACTAACCCCAAGGACCCCAAAGGCAATCCTCCTCGGTGATGGGGTCAGCAGCATGAGCTGAGGGCTGGAGGTCAGCTCATGGTTGGAGCTAGAAGCTCCTTGAACATGGCCCCCCAGGTGCTGGCCTCTGAGTACGACCACCTGTTAGACTCGCAAGCGCAGACTTCCTGTGCTTGACTGCAGGGCGGGCTGGCGTGAGCTTGCTTATAGTGTAACCAGGGAGAGGGGGTCGGTGTGTGTCAGACTGTCATGTTCATGGGGTCCCCAGTTGACCTTGACCCAAGCAAGGGAACAGAACTGAAGGAATAGTATGACTTTCCAGTTCTCATAGAGCAGGTCCCTACAGATCAAGTCAACCCATAGGATTCTCAGATAATTTCTGGGCAGAGTGGGGCCACCTGGAGAGACTAAACGTCTGCTAAAGAGAGAACACGGGGCTTGAGTGAAGAATTAGAAAAATGAAAGGGATGTGTCCACATTGTCTACCAAACTGACGACACCGATCATACTCATTACCATTCACTCAAGAAACCTTTACAGGGTCTTCCCTGGTGGTCCAGTGGGTAAGATCTTAAGCTCCCAATACAGGGGACCCAGGTTCGATCCCTGGCCAGGGAACTACATCCTGTATGCTGCACCTAAGAATTTGCACATTGAAGCTAAACATTCAGCATTTTGCAACCAGGACCCGGGGCAGCCAAATAAATAAATAAGTAAAAATATTTTTAGGTAAAAATTAAAAAAATAAACATGGTGTATTAATCAGTTAAAAAAATAGAAATAAAGAAAGAACATTTACAAACATCTGCTGTTTTGCCAGGAGCCTTTTCTGGACACTGACCACATCAAGGTGTATAAGATAAAGGTCTCTCCCTTCGTAAGCCCAGAGTATTTCCTGGGAAAGATAATCAAGTAAGCAGAGAGCAATGCGAAAACTTGCCAAAGGCAGGGACAGAGGCTTACCTTCTGGTTGTGTGTGTTTGGGAGGGGATGATAAAGAACAAATGGACCAAATACTATGCTAAATAGTCATAAATGTCCCGGGAAAAGAGAAAGCAAGAAAAGGAACAAGAAGGGAGGGAAGGGACGTTGCTGTTGTAAACAGGATGATGACAGGGTGACACGTGAGCAGGTACTGGTAGGAAGTGAGGGAGTGGCCGTGCAGTCCTACGGGGGAAGAGGAAACTGTGGGTGCAAAGGCCCTGAGGCAGGAACGCGCCTGTTGTGTTCCTGCGCCCGGCTGGGAGGCCAGCGACGCTGCCGCAGTGACCAAGGAGGACAGAGGTGAGAAGGGAGGCCGAAAGGATGACGTCATTCACTCCGATTAGGGTTTGCAAGAGAGGAATGATGGGATCCGACTTCAGTCTCTTGTTTTTCTTTAAAGCTGGAGTCAAGCAAGGACTTTTTTTTCCCCTGCTGCTCACGGGCTTTTTCTAGTGCAGTGAGCGGGGGCTACTCTCCCTTGCGGCGCACAGGCTTCTCATGCGGAGGCTTCTCTAGTTGTGGAGCACAGGCTCTGGGCACGTGGGCTTCAGTAGTTGCAACACTCGGGCTCGGTACTTGTGGCGCATGGGCTTAGTTGCCCCGCAGGATGTCCGGAATCTTCCACGACCAGGGATTGAACCGGTTTCCCCTGTACTGGCAGGCGGATTCTTAAGCACTGGACCATCAGAGAAGTCCCCGACTTTGGTTTCAGGAGAACCACCCTGGTTGCTGTGTTGAGAACAGCCTGGAGGGAATAACAGCAGAAGTAGGAGGGACCAGACAGGAGGCCATGACAGAAACTGGGATAAAGAGGAGAGGGGCTTGGGACGGCGCGGGAAGGAGTGACCAGGTCTGGACATATTTTGGAGATGGGACAGAACCCACAGGATTTGCTGATGGCTTGAACTTAGAGAATGAGAAGAAGAGAAGAGAAAGGAAGACTACATGTTTTTGTGTTGGGATTTTTGAAAAATCAGTTTTATGGAGGTATGGGCTGCCCTGGTGGCTCAGATAGTAAAGAATCTGCCTGCAATGCAGGAGACCTGGGTTCGATCCCTGGATAGGGAAGATAACCTGGTGAAGTGAATGGTTACCCACACTCCAGTATGCTTGCCCGGAGAACTCCACGCACAGAGGAGCCTGGTGGGCTACAGTCCATGGGGTCACAAAGAGTCAGACACGACTAAGAGACTAACACTTCCACTTCATGGAGATACAGTTTACATAGAATAAACGTCATCATTTTTTAAGAAATGCAATTCTTTAAAAAAAACAATTTATTTATTTTGGCTGCCCAGGCTTTAGTTGTGGCACGCGGGATCTATTTCTCTGACCAGGGATGGCGCCCAGTTCCCATACATTGGGAGCGCAGTCTTAGCGCTCCAGAAAAATCCCCTCGAAATCACCATTTTTGTATAAACTATAGTCCTACGAGATTCGGTAAATGCATTCAGTCAGGTAACCATCACTGCCATCAAGATATAAGGCAGTTCCGTCATTATTTAAAAATCCCCCCATGCGCCTTTGGGGGCAGTCCTTCCCCCACCCCAGCCCCTGGCAGCCACCCATCTGCTCTCTGGCCCTGCAGCGCTGTCTTTTTCAGCACAGCGTCGTATAGATGCAATCGTGGTGCGGAGCCTCTGGAGTTCCGCTGTCTCTCCTCAGCAGCATGTGCTTAAAATTCACCATGTTGTGTGTGCATGCGTGCGTACAGAGTCGCATCAGTCGTGTCTGACTCTGTGATCCTGTGGACTGTAGCCCACCAGGCTCCTCTGTCTATGGGATTCTCCAGGCAAGAACACTGGAGTGGGTTGCCATGCCCTCCTCCAGTGGACTTTCCCGATCCAGGGATGGAACCCAAGTCTCTTACGGCTCCTGCATTAGCAGGTAGGCTCTTTACCACTAACACCACCTGAGAAGCCCCGTGTGGAGTATAGTTTGTTCCTTTTTGCTGAGGAGTAGAATCTACTGAATGGACGGACCACAGTTTGCTTATCACAGCTGAAGAAACACTTGGGTTGCTTTCACTTTTTGTCGATTCTGAATAAAGCTGTTACAAATATCTGCAGACAGATTTTGTGTGAGTATGTTCTCTTCTATCTTGGATCAGCCTTAGGAGTAGGATTGCTGCGTGGATAGTCAACCTTATATGAAACAGTGAGCATCTTTTCCCCAGGGGGTGAGATCACTTTTCACTCCAGTTGCTAGGTGTTATTGCCGACCCTAGGCGTTGTCTGTATTCTGAGGTCCCTAAACTGAGCGGTTGGAAGGAAGGACGGTTGCCTTGTGTTGAGATGGGAAATTCCATCAGAGGAGCAAGTTTGAGAGGGAATACTGAGATTTGTTTGGAGTCATAATAAGGCTGAGATGGCTATATGATATGATATGTACCAGGGGATGTTGAGTATTTGAGTGGACATGGGGGAGAGAACTCTGGAGTCACCTTTATGGATGGTGGGCAGAACTGAGAAAGCAGATGCTATCACCCAGGGATACAAGGAGTTGAAGGAGCAGAGAAGCCCCAGCACTGAAGTTGGGGTATCCACCACGGAGAGGGTGAGAAAATGAGGAAGAACCAGCAAAATAGACTATGTTCTGTGAAAGTGATTATTCCCTACTCAGCATGAATTGAGACAACTGTGTCCCTGAAAACTGGTATTTGCCCTGGTTTGTCTGTGCGTAATTGTTTCGTGGCTGCCGACAGGAAATCAGACCTACGCGCCCATTGCGTCAAGGTTGAGAGGTGATGCAGATGAACTTGGCCCCCACAGTCTGACACACGCTGCCCTCCCCCGTGCCCTGATTGTGCTCTTACTCACTAGCTCACTGCCAGTCTGCCTGGTGTCGTCACGTGAGGTCTAAGGTTGCAGGCTTTGAAGGTCCTACTCACAGCCCAGTCCTAGTTCCCGTGAGCAACTTTGTGATGCTATGAGCACAACCACCTGGGCACTGGTAGCAAAGTTTGGCTCGAAGCTGGGAAAAACCATTCTCTCCACCTTTATGTAGAATCCCACACTCCCCAGGCAGTCTGGGGAGCTTGGGGAGATGTTGCTCTTGGCCTGGAGATTGATGAGCTTATAAGGGCACCATCTACAGGGGCAATGATGAAATTCCTTCAGTTGCCACCTCGGGCTGCAGCATTGACTGGGAGGCTTTGAGCAGGAAAGGGAGAGAAAAAAAGAAAAAAAAAGACTTACTCTTTTAATATTTATTTATTTACTTACTTTTTATTTGGCTGTGTGGGGGCTTAGTTGCCCTGAACCTACATCCCCTGCATTGCTCAAAAAGCAATGGATTCTCAAAAAGACTTGATAATTTGCTCTTGAGTAAGCATGACATGAAAACCTGAAACTAATGGGGGCACCCCCTGAAGGTCCAAAGCTCTTGTGGGCAGCTGTGAGCTCAAAACCTTTATAATCTGTTTCCATAACAACGAAAAGAGTTTTCTGTAAAAAGCCAAAATTTTTCTGTAAATCTAAAACTATTCAAAAGCATTTAGCTGCAGTAAAAGAATATCTGACCAGCAGTGGCTTAATAGCACACAAGAAGGATACAGGCAGATTCTCAACCACATCCTTACACCCACAGCTTCTGAATCTTTATTCACTGTTAATTTAGCACATCAATTCGTAGCCTCATGGTGATAAGATGGCTGCTAAAAGCTAGGTATTACATCTGCATCTTAGAAGGAGGATGGTGGGAAAGGATCATGCCAGCTGAATAGGTCCCTTCTATCAGAAAAACAACAACAACAACAAAGTCTTCCCAAGAAACCACCCATCAGATGTCTGCTTCCATGGCGACCTTGCAGGAGACTTTGGAAGGGAGTATCTAGCTTTCCCAGTCTCTTTGGTAGAGGAAGCAAGGGAGGGGCATTGGAATGAGTTTTGCCTTAGCCAACCAAAGGAGTCTGCCACCAAGGGGGCTCAAATGTGTGGCCTTCTCAGAGGCTTCGGTTGCGACGGCATTGGAGGCAGGGGTGGAGGGTGGTGAGGGATGGGGCACGGGGGAAGCTGAGGCACAAGAAGCCGGGGGCCAGACAACAGAGATGGAGACAGAGAAAGGGTAAGCAGACAGGGGCAGGGCGTGCGGGAGCGAGGAGCAGAGGGAGACCCTGGCGGACAGGGGGGAAAACGAGGCAGGGAGGGCGACGGACGAGGTGGCAGAGGACTGAGCCCAGAGGGGGGGGAAGGGGATGAGGGAAGCGTGGCGACAAAGAGGGACACACAGAGGGAAGGGGCCACACCGGAGCCACCTGCTCGCTTCCCAGGCTGGTTCCCAGGCCAGATCAGCGTTTGTTTACTCGCTTAACATTTCTTTCTTTATCGGGCTGTCCCAGGTCCCAGTGGCGGCATGCAGGAGCCCCACTGTAACACCAGGGCCTCTCTAGCTGCGGCACGCAGCTCTAGAGCGTTTGGGCTCGCTAGTTGCAACATGCGGGCTTAGGTTGCCCGAGGCATGAGGAATCCTAGTTCCTCAGCCAAGGATCAAACTCAAGTCTCCTGCATGGGAAGGCGGATTCTTAACTACCAGGCCAACGGGGAAGTCCCAGTGTGTGTTAATAAGAGCAACCCCACAGCATTTACCTCGATCTGATATTAACCAGATGCGTGAGTGGGTGCCAAGTTGACTCAGGCGTGTTTGACTCTTTTCCACCCCATGGACTGACTGCAGCCTGCCAGGCTCCTCTGTTGATGGGATTCTCCAGGCGAGAATACTGGGGTGGGTTGCCATGCCTTCCTCTAGGGGATTTTTCTGATAACCCAGGGATCGAACCTGAGCCTCCTGTGTCTTCTACATTGCACCCAGATTCTATATCACTGAGTCACCAGGGAAGCCCAGTATTAACACAGGGGTGATTAAAAAAAAAAAATACGAACGAAAGTCTTAAAAACAGTGCTGCCAGTAAAGGATACCTACCTACCAACCACATCCGTACTGCCTTCTCGAGTCCACTGCACTGAATCTTTCACTGGGGGCCCTGAGGCAGCCATGCATCTCTGTCTCCTTCACGGCTGGGCCTATGTGTCTTCCTGTTGGAAAAAATCTCTCGCACACACTCAGCAAACCAACCACCCAGCCCTCTCTCTGTATGCTGGGAAGCCTGGGTGGGGCTGGCACAGGGTCCCAGAAAGGGCTCGGCCTCCCAGGCCCTGGGAGGAAGGGCAGACCTTGGGAAAGGGGAGCCTGCGTGAGCACTAGCTGGTCCCAGGCAGACCCCCTGGTGGCCTAGGGCTGGGCTCCCAGCCCCACCCGTGGGGGCAGCTGAGGTGACTCAAGGCTCCCCCAGCCCCCAAGCAGAGACCTGCTGTCTCATTGTTTTTCTCCTCCGTCCTTCTGAGGGAGGATTCAGAGAGTCTGCAGTGAGTCACTCGGTGAGTCACCTTCTGGGAGCCCGGCTGCCTCGGCCCAAATCTGAGACACCTGGTTCTGCGGGCCGGGCGGAGGGGAACACCCCACTCTCTTGTGTGTTTGGGGGGTTCTCCCAGCCAGCCCCATTTCCAAAATTCAACAGGCAGGTTGTGGGCCTGCCTGGCCCTGCAGCCCCACCTAGCTTTCAGGTGACAGAGCTGGGCCTCCTGTCTCCTCTCCCTGCTGGCCTCCCTGGTGGGAGGGGGTTATGAAAGGACAGTGCAAAGGTCAGAGGTCAGGATGTTGACTCCTAGGTGGGTAGGACGCCTGGCTCCCTGGCCAGGCCACCATTTAAACTGCTACCTGCCTGCCCCCATTTTAACCCCAACCGGATCCCTGCTGACCAATGTCCACATACCCAGGGGACAAAAACAGGAACTGGGGAATAAATAATAAATAAATGGGTTTCCCTGGTGGCTCAGACGGTAAAGAATCTGCCTGCAATGCTAGAGGCCCGGGTTGGATCCCTGGGTTGGGAAGATGCCCTGGAGAAGGAAACGGCAACCCACTCCAGTATTCTTGCCTGGAGAATCTCATGGACAGAGGAGCCTGGCAGGCTACAGGCCTTGGGGTTGCAGAGTTGGACATGACTGAACGACTCAGAACGGGGAATAAATAATTTATTGAAGTTGGAGGAATAAATAAGATACGTGGGTGCGGTTACAAATAACTGTAAAAAGCGTTGACGTGTATATACACAAAGGCGGTCCGGGCCTAAGGGGTGGGGCCTGAGCCCGGGGAGGGGCGGGACCTCCCGCGGAGGCGATCCGGCGCCGGGTCGCGGGCGCCCCCCAGAGGTAGACGGCTTATTTACAACGGAGGAGATGGCAAGAGGTCTCCCCGGGTCCCTAGTCCGCGCGGCGCCTCTCGGCCCCGCGAGGGCGCCGCGCCCCCAGGGCCCGACCCCGGCGGCCTGTGGGCCCGCCCCGCTGCGAGCGCCCGCGGAGCTGCACTCCCTGCACGATCCTCTGCACCCAGGAGCGGTGGGCGGCCAGACTGATGTAGACCCCAGGCCGGTTGCGCTGCGCACAGCCCTCGCCCCAGCTGATGACGCCCGCCAGCAGCCAGGTGCCCTCGACCTGGCACATCAGGGGGCCTCCGGAATCGCCCTGCGGAAAGGAAGGAAGGTGAGGGGTCCGCATGGGCCAAGGGGTGGGCAGAGCCCAGCACCCGCGCCGCAGCAGGTGGCAGACGGGCCATTTCTCCAGACCCTGGGGCCTGGACCCGCAAAGCCCTAACTAGCGCCCCGGGGCAGGGAGGGCCCCCTTCCCAGGCTCACTCCTGGTGAGAAACACCTAGTGCTAGACCTTCTCCCTCACAGCCCTGGAGGCATGGAGCGAGGGTTGTGATCTGCCTCACTGATGAGGAAACCACGGCTCAGAAAGAAGAGTGTCTCAGACCGGGTGTGCAAGGTCCCACAGTCCGCCATCCTCCTCCCTGTAGCCCGCTGGGGGGTGCCAGGACCACAGCACCCCCTCCTTGGATGCGGCTCCCTGAGAACGGGGTCAGGCACACCCCATTCTCACCATGTCTGATGTATGAACAAAGGCAAGAACGGCTCAGCCAGGCTGGGGCCGGGTTCTGTAGGCATCTCTCTAGGGGGACTGCCAGGTCAGGGCAGATTCTAGACGGAGGCCCAGCAAGGTGAGGGGTGATGGAGCTGAGTGGGGCAGGGCCGGGAAGGAGGAAAGTGCTCACCAGACAGGCGTCGCGCTCCCCCTCCAGGTAGCCAGCACACAGCATGTCCTCCGTGATGGCGCCCTGCCCGGCTCCCCGCCAGTACAGGCGGCTGCAGGTGGCTGAGTCGATGATGGGGACCTTCAGCTTCTGGAGGGTCTGAGGGTGGGACAGGGGCACTGGGAGCAGAGAGGAGAGAGTCAGGCTTGGGAGGCTCTCCTGCTGGCCTCCTCAGTCCCCGCCATCCCCCTTAGGAGCATTTCTCAAAGGGTAAATGGATCAACTCTGTCAGGCTCGGCCACGATGCCCGCAGAAAACCCAAATTCCAGGACTCCACTCTGGACCTACTGAATCCTAAAGGAGTGTGCAGCTTGAAATTCTGAACCTTTAATGAGATCTCTGATGCCCACAAGAAGGTTCAAACCAATGACCCTGCTTGTCCTGTCTCAGGCACTACTTTATCCAGGTTGAGGACTGCTACAGACTAATGGCCGCTTGGTGTTGAATGTTATCCAGACTTGAAGGACCTCCCCATCCCCTAGAGGGATTGCAGACCCTAGGGTTGGTTGGTCAGGTTCCCCAATCCATAAATCCAGCTTTCACAGGAGCCCCTAAGAATGACCATGGGGAGGCTGGCTGAAACTTCAGTGTCAGTGGGATTCCCCAGATACCCAAAATGGTGTCATTTCTCTTAATTCTTCTGAAATCTGGTTAAGTCCCATTTTCTTACATTTTGTCCTTTCTTAGTCTCTCCTCTCTCCCTCTCTCTCTATACACACACACACACACACACACAATACAGCCTTTCTGCTTCTTACTTTCTAATCTGCTCTGTGTTCTAGATGAGGTTTTCCAAACTTCCAGACTTGGGTTGTCAATTATATTTTACCCTTCTGGAGATTGCATTTTTTTTCCTGGGAATTTTGCCTGCAATTGTGTCCTGATGCCACCAGGGGGTACCTATTTCTGACTTGGAATCTCAGGGCTGTTTTCATATTCACCGGCTTGGGCTTGGCCCCATAGAAATCTCTAGTGGGTGTGCTCAGTCACTAAGTGGTGTCTGACTCTTTGCAACCCCATGGACTGTAGCCCTCCAGACTCCTCTGTTCTTGGGATTTTCCAGGCAAGAATACTGGAGCAGGTTATCATTTCCTTCTCCAGGGGATCTTTCCAACCCAGGGATAGAACCGGCATTTCTGGTGTCTCCTGCATTGGCAGGCGAATTTTTAACCACTGAGCTACGTGAGAAGCCCCAGAAACCTTCTATCAGTCTCTCCTATATCACTTCATAGCCTGGTTGATCTGGCAGTCAGAACACAGCTTAAGTTACCTTTTAACTAGAACTGATCTGAAGTTGTCCACCTTGGTTTCTAGGTCATCACATCTCTGGGCTGCAGACCATCTTTTTTCCTCTGGATCATGCTCGGCCCCTGGCCTTTGTTCTTTGCCACCCATGGGACCTGTATCTCCCAGTGTTTGCTACCCTCTGTCCCCACCCACCCCCGCCCCGGAAGAAGCCGCACCTCCATCGTGGACGCTCCCCCAGCCGGCAATCCAGCAGTTGGTGTCCGGAGAGAGCTGGACGGTGGAGTCGGGCAGGCAGATGGGCAGGACGCGCTCAGAGAACTGGATGGCGCGCTCCAGGCGCACCAGGGCGATGTCAGCGCGGGAGCCCTCCTTCCAGGAGTACACAGGGTGGGGCTGTGCCCAGGCGATACCCACCTCCTGGGACCTTGGGCCAGGGTTCCCCAGCTGCCAGGCTCCCAGCAGCACAGAGAACTGGGTTGGTTTGTCCAGATTACTAAAAGGAAGAGGGTTGGGGTTGGCATCAGCCCAGGAAGGGCCTGGGGAAGGGTTTCTGAGGAATGGCATGCACATGAAGGCCCCTGGAGCACAAAAGGGGGGCTTCCCTGGTGGCTCAGTGGTAAAGAACCTGTCTGCAATGCAGGAGATAGGGGTTCGATCCCTGGGTCAGGATGAACCCCTGGAGAAGGGAATGGCTACCCACTCCAGTATTCTTGTCTGGGAAATCCCATGGACATTGGAGCCTGGAAGGCTATAGTCCATGGGGTCACAAAGAGCCAGACAGGCCTGGGGACACACACTGCGTGCAAAAGAGGCTTCTGGGTGGAAGCCAGAGCTCTCCTGAGGGACTCAAGACCGGCCAGAGGCCTGGAAACCGGGGCTGGGTGGGCAGCCTGGGGTCCGGGAAACCGGGTGGAGGGGCGGGCGGGGCGCACGTACTCCTTGAAGCAGTGGGCGGCCGTGAGCACCCAGCGGCTGGTGAGCAGGGAGCCCGCGCAGTGGTGGGTGCCGTTCTTCCGGATGCTTACAACCCAGGGCCACTCGGCGTCCGAGCTGTCCTCGCCTCCCACGATCCGGTTCAGCTGCAGGCGCTTCCCGCAGGCTGGGGGGCCTGGCGGTAAGGGGTCTGTCAAAGTCTGGGCGCTGTCTATCCCCCTTCCAGCTCCCCTTCCCCGCTTCGCGCACCGAGGCCTGTGCACCGCTCTCCCTTCAACCCGGTCTGGCCGCCTGCCCGCCTGCCCCTTCCGTCCTCTGCCCTCCCCGAGCTGGGCACTTCATCCTCTAGTCCCCTGGTCCTTTCAGCTGCTAGGGCGGCTCAGTCACTCCCTGCTCCACACACACACACACACACATACACACCCCGCCTCTCCTCCTTGACCCTCTGGGCCTCCTCTCCTGGGTGCCTTCTTCTCCAGCTCAAACCCTCTCCTGCCCCACTGCCCACTCCTGACCTGCCCCCGACAGACAGACACACAGGCTTCCTCCCCCACTGCTTCCCTGAGGTCAGCTCAGACTCACCGGCTGTCTTGACAGCATCCATGGTGGCTGAGGGCAAGAGAAAGAAAGGGTCAGGCCGGTGGAGGGGCTCTCCCGTGCCCTGCAACCCTCCCCAGTGGCTGAGTCCCAGGGCCTCAGGGTCGCGTTGCCCGGGTGGGGCATTTCCTGGAGCCTGGGCAGGGCTGGCAGAAACCTCAGGCCCTGGCTGTGAGCGGTGGCCTCGGCCTCCCCGTAGCTTTGTGTCCAGCCTGTGCCCTGGGGGCCGTGGGGGCCAGGTCTGGTGGGGGGGGTCTCACAGGGGGTGAGCATGAGAACCCAGGTCTGGATGCTGCCTCCCCAGCAGTGGACTGAGGAGACAGGGGAGACAGGAGTGGAGGGGAAGAGGGTAAAGCAGAAGCCGAGCCAAGAGCCCTGAGCGCTGACCGGGCCTACGGGTACCTGCAGTGTTTCCTGTGCTTCTCACGGCTGCAGGGGAAACTGAGGCTCAGAGCAGGCAACTTACAAAACAGAGCGAGACAGCAGAGGGGAGGAGAGGAGGGACTCAGCAGGACCAGGGAGGAAGTGCGGGGTGGGCAGTGGGGGAGGTCCAGGCCAGCAGGCCCACAGGACTCACCTGGAGCGGCCAGAATCAACAGGGAGGCCAGGACCCCGAGGCAGGGCGCCCCCAGGGTGGGGGGAGTCGCCGGAACCACCATGGCGCGCTGACGGGAGTGCCTTGTTCCCCTGCAGGCCGCCCTAGGTTTTATCCTGGGAGGCGGAATGCCGTCGGACCAGTCCCCCGAGTGAGTGGCGGTAGGTCACAGGGAGGGGTGGGGCTTCAGGGAGGAAATAAGCCGTTAAGGGGTCTGGGGGGTGGGCTTCCAGCTGCTCCCTCTACCTGGGGCCTGCATGGGGCTCTGCAGGGGCAAGCAGGGACCCTGGGCCCCGGGGTCTAGGCTGGGCCTTGACGTTGACTGGGGGGGCGGGGCAGAGGAAGGCCCCCCAAGCTTGAAAGGGAGGCGCTGGACCCTGCTGGCCGGGAAGCTGGGTGTGGGCTGTTGGGAAGGCCCCGGGGGCCTTGGGGTGGGGGTGGGGGCCGATGAGGGGCTGCCAGAGGCTCCCTAACGGGCCTGTGACTCAGCGGGAGACCTGGCTCAGCCCGGGGCTCCGGATCCCGTTAACCCACTTCCCGAAGGCCCATGAATCAGGCCCCCAGGAGCCACCTGTTCCGGGTCCCCTTTCCTGTGGGCCCCGTCACTGGGTAGCCAGAGGACTCATCTCACCTGGATGTCTGAGACGCCCAGGTAGGGCAGCCAGCTATCCAGGCAGCCAGCTGTCCAGGCAGCCGAGATGGATGTGGCTGCCTGCAGAGGCCAGGAGGCCCCACAGCACCCCCAGCCCCTGGTCTCCCGGGACCGCCCCCCCACTCCTCACTGGGGTCAGAGGGCTGCTGGGTGGTGCTTGATGGGAAGCCCCAGGAGCGGGGATGGTGTTGGATCCAGGTGCTTCCCTGAGGAGCCTGCCCGCCTGATCCCGGAGGCCCCACCCTGCAGTCTGCCCTCCAGACACCCGCACCCCAAGCAAGAGGAGTGGGGCTGTCTCCAAGACAAACTGTGTATCTCTGACCTTGTGTCATTTCATCCACAAACTTTGCGCTGGCCTTCGCTGTGAATGGACATTACAGGGGGTAAACTAGTCCATCCTAAAGGAAATCAACCCTGATTATTCATTGGAAGGACTGATGCTGAAGCTGAAGCTCCAATACTTTGGCCAGCTAATGTGAAGAACTGACTCATTAGAAAAGACCCCGATGCTGGGAAAGATTGAGGACAGGAGGAGAAGGGGACGACAGAGGATGAGATAGTTGGATGACATCACCGACTCAATGGACATGAGTTTGAGCAAGCTCCAGGAAATAGTGAAGGACAGGGAAGTCTGGTGTGCTGCAGTCCATGAGGTCAAAAAGAGTCAGACCCGACTTAGTAACTACTCTGTTTCATCAACTATGCTAAAGCCTATGACTGTGTGGATCATAACAAACTGTGGAAAGTTCTTCAAGAGATGGAAATACCAGATGATCGTACCTGTCTCCTGAGAAACCTGTATGCAGGTCAAGCAGCAACAGTTAGAACCCTGTATGAAACAACCGATTGGTTCAGGATTGAGAAAGGAGTGCGACCGGCCTGTCTGCTGTCACCCTGTTTATTTAACCTCTACACTGAGCTCATCATGAGAAATCCAGGCTCGATGAGTTACAAGCTGGAATCAAGATAGGCAGGAGAAACGTCAACAACCTCAGATATGCAGGTGATACCACTCTAATGGCAGAAAGCAAAGAGGAACTAAAGAACCTCCTGATGAGGGTGAAGAAGGAGAGTGAAAAAGCCAACTTACAACTAAATATTAAGGAAAACTAAGATCATGGCATCTGACCCCATGACTTCATGGCAAATAGAAGGGGAAAGGGTGGAAGCAGAGACAGATTTCCTCTTCGTGGGCTCTATAATCACCGCGGATGGTGGCTGCAGCCATGAAAACAATAGCCACCTCCTTTAGTCTGCAAAGTCTCTATTATTATTCCCATTCTACAGATGAGGAAACTGAGCCCACTTAGGGAGGTTAGTGACTTACCCAAGGCCTCCCTGCTGGTGAGTGGAGGAACCCCGAGGTGAACCCCGTTTTGGACGCCAGTCCAGTAGACGGACCAACCGGGCTCAGAAGTGCTGGGTAGGTGGGAGTCCAGGGGAGGCACATGATGTTGGCAGGGGACGAGGGCAGCGAGTGAGGGCTGCCCAGAAGAGAGGACCTTGAAAGGGAGGCTGGGACTTCCCTGGCCGTCCAGTGGTTAAGAATCTGCCTGCCAGTGCAGGGGAAACCTGTTCGACCCCTGGTCCTGGAAGATCCCACATGCCTCGGAGCAACTAAGTCCACGAGCCACACTGACTGTGCCCTCGCGCCCTAGAGCCCACGCTCTGCAACAAGAGAAGCCACCACCTTGAGAACACGCTGCAAGGAAAAGCAGCCCCCGCTCGCCGCAACTGGAGAAAGCCCATGCACAGCGATGAAGACCCCACACAGCCAGGAGTAAATAATTTTCCTTTTTAAATGGGAGAGGCTGAAGGAAAGGCTGGAATTGACCCTGCAGAGGCTGGGGATGGGGGCCGCAGGGGAGAGAAGCCCAAGGTTGGGGGAGAGAGAGAGGGAGTAAGCGCCTGGTGGGTGAGTCAGGGCGCTGGGAGGGCTTGCCATGAGGGTCCTCAGTGGGCAGACTGCCCACCAGGGCTTCTTCCAACACCACGGCTTAGCCAGCACACATCCTGCACCCCCTCAGAGCCTGCCCACCTTCTTGGGCTGTCAGGGCTTCTGCAAGCCTGCGAGACTCCCTGGAGATGGTCGGTACCAAGGTCGGTCCTTGGTATCTTACTGGCCCCTGCTTTCAGTGGGGCGGGCAGGAGACAGCTCAAACCTGGATCCAGAGGTGCCCTCCTGCTGCGTGGAGGCCCTTGCTCCACTCCACCCAAAGACAAGGCCAGGGTGGGGCGCCCGACTCACTCACCTCTGTCCCAGGACTGGGGGCAGGGAGACTGCGGGGAGACAGGGTGGCCTGGGTGAGGGGCACCTCCACTGGGATCCGGGCCGCAATGCCAGCGAGGTGAGGGGAGGGCGTACCCCCCGGCCCCCTCCTCCACCCGCTCTCTGGCCTGGGTCCACCTCTGCGCCCCTCATGTTCCTCCAGCCCACTCCCTTCCTGCAACTAAGGCGGCTGGCCTCCCCAGCTCACCCCGCAGGCATTTACTGGGCACCTGCTGTGTGCCAGGTCCTGGGCTGACATCAGGTCCTACCCTCAGGCTGCACACATCTCCCGGGGGTTGGAGGCAGGTGAGCAGGTAATGACAGCATGGTGTCCTGGGCTGATGGGCACAGAGGCCTGGGACGGGGGTAGGAGGGAGGGGGTGGAGGGTGTGGACCCTGGAGGGCGCTCCTGAGGGTGGGTGCCCTGTGCTGCGACTCCCAGAAGGACGGATGGTAAGGAGGCTCCCCACGGACCTGGGTTGGTACTTGGTGCCCACTGGTGCTCAGTGGATGCTTGTCCAGTGAATAAACCAATGAGGGAGACTTGAGTCTGGAGAATTCCACTGGGGACCGGCTGCGCCACCCCCTGCCTCTCTGGTTCCTCTCTGTGCCAGCTTCTCCTGCCATTCTGCTCCACTGCCCAGGTGACCCAAGGGGCAGGCATGTGCCCTGAGATGTTGCTGTCCTCGAGACGGGGTGGCCAGGAAGATGGGGAGAAAGGAAGTCCAGAAAAGCCAGTGGAAAATTCCTGGCACAAGTCCTGGAAAAGGGACACCCCCAGACCGGCTCCCCAGTTCCCAAGGAGTGGAGCCCTTGGCCTGATCCAGCATTCATTCAAACAGAATATTCATCGAGTCCCCACCCTGACCCTGCTGTATGCCAGACGCATGCCAGGCAATCTGGCTGGGCATCTCTTCGCCGGGACTGGAGATGGATGGGCTGCCCACCCTGCCACCCACTCTCCGTGTCCCTGCCAGGCCATCTCGGGCCGCTGGTGAATTTGCAGGGAGCTGGGAGTGGCAGGTAGGGCTGCAGAGGTACCCTAGGGCAAGCCGCCAGAGCCAGCAGAGTTCAGTCCAAAGGAGTGACTTGCGCCCCACCCCTTCCCCGGCATCTCAGCTGTGGGCACCGGCCGGGCAGGGCAGACATCCCTTGATGTGATCGATAATGATCAGGAGTATCCCTTCAGTATCCAGCGAAGTCTACTGAACACCTGCTGCAATACAGCTGCGAACAATCCTGAAGCCATCCTGCCCCTGTGGCAGAGATGCCAGTGGGGACAGAAGAAACAATATGAGCTCATAAATCTAATCTAGAGAATCCCATGGACGGAGGAGCCTGGTGGGCTGCAGTCCATGGGGTCGCTGATTGTTGGACACGACTGAGCGACTTCACTTTCACTTTTCACTTTCATGCATTGGAGAAGGAAATGGCAAGCCACTCCAGTGTTCTTGCCTGGAGAATCCCAGGGACAGGGGAGCCTGGTGGTCTGCCATCTACGGGGTCGCACAGAGTCAGATACGACTGAAGTGACTTAGCAGCAGCAGCAGCAGTAGCTGCTCAAGTCTATGGGGTAAATCAAAGCTGGAAGGCGCTCTGGTGAGGGGGTGGGGATGACAGGGGGTATGGGAGGCGGGGGGCGGGGTGGGGGTTGTAATCTTAAGTCAGGAGCCCGGGACAGTGCAGCCTTGAGCTAAGGCTGGCAGGACAGGGCCAAGATCAGAGCCCATCCCAGCTGCAGGAGGAGCCAACTCAGAGGCTCGGGTGAGACTTCCCTGGTGGTCCAGGGGTTAAGACTTCGCCTGCCAATGTGGGGAGCACAGGTTCAATTCCTGCTCAGGGATCGGAGACCCCACATGCCACATGACCACAAAACAAAAGCTCGGGTGGGTGGGACTGGGGGTGGCCTGGCCCGGCCGTCTGGCCACCCTGTGGAGGTGACTCTGAGCCTGGCTCCAGAGGACGAGCTGGGGACACTATGAGAAGACGTGGGAAGAGCGTTCCGGGGTCAGAGGCCACATGGCTCAGGGCACAGGCACAGGGTGCTCTGAACAGAGGCCCCTGGACCACCAGGGTCCTCGTGGACCCACCTGCAGAAGGGAGCCTTGGCTTGGGGGCAGGAGCCCCGCAGACAGAAACCCAGCAGACAGCACCGGCCGCGGGACCTGCTCTCCCCTCTGGGGCTTGTTCCCACGCTGTCCGGCGCTGGCTCTGAGGTTGCAAACTATTCCGTGAGGAGAGGTTCGGTCTCTGAGCGGGGGAGGAGAGCCTCGGGGGTAGGGTGGGGGCCACGCTGAACTCCAGGCAGGCCACTCGGCTCTGAGACCAGCATGGCTGCGCACCAGGGTGGAATCCAGCCCTCCAGTCAGATCTGCACGCTTGTGTTTGTTTTTTCAATTGGCCAAATCCACACTGAAAAAAAAAAAAAACCTGGGGGATTCCCTGGCGGTCCAGTGTTAAGACTCCATGCTTCCAATGCAGGGGGGGACAGGTTTGATCTCTGGTCAGGGAACTGGATTCCCCATGCCACGTGGTGTGGCCAAAAAAAGCAATCTGTGTTTTGGCCAGTGCTGCTGTGAACAGGAGTGTACAAGTGCCTGAGTCCCTGCTTGCGTACTCATGTCCACGGCAGCCGAAAAGGTGAAACAACCCAGTGTTCACCAGCGGATGAATGGAGAGAGAAAAGGTGTTCCATTGTGTCCTATTCAGCATAAAAAGGAAAGAAGCGCTGACCCCTGCCACAACACAGCTGAACCTTGAGGGCATTATGCCGGGTCAAACAGGCTGGACACAAGAGGACAAGTACTGCCTGATTCTAGCGGCCTGAGGTCCCTAGAGCAGCTAAATTCATAGAAAGCAGAGGGTGGGGGCCTGGGGCGGCGGGAGGGGCATTGGAGTTAGTGTCTGACGGGTAAGGAGTTTGTGTGAGAAGATGAAGAGTTCTGGAGACGGAGGGCTGCCCAACACTGAACGTACATAATGCCATCGGCTATACACTTGAACGTGGTTAAAATGGTAAATCTGTATATTTCACTACAACTGAAAGATGGAGAAAGAAATCTGAATGTCTACCTTTTCATGAACCTCAGGAGAAGGGGCAACACCAGGCCCCGCTGGGCTGAGAGGCCTGAATCCATCGCAACCTTCCCCCCACCCCTGCACTCTGTGGTGCTGGTCAGGCCATTGTGACTCTGGGCATCTCTGCTCTCGGAGGGCAGGGCCTGGGACAGAACAGAAGCTCTGTCCCCATTGGGTGATGAGTAAGCCCCCAGGGCAAGCAGAGCACTCTGAAGGAGCCAGGGACACAGCGGCGGCTTCTTGCAACCAGGCCTCAGCTTACCCATCTGTGGAGAGGGCCTGTCAGCACCGCCATGCCTCTCATGATCCTGCCGGAGAAGGGCTGGCGGCTGCACGGGGCTGAGTGCTGACTGAGCAGTGGTCAGGCTGTGCAGTCTGCAGGCAAGGTTTTCTGGGGCACTAGTGGTTTTGAGGAAAGTGGCCTGGCTGGTCTCAGGGACACTGCTCAGTTCAGTCAGTTCAGTCACTCAGTCGTGTCCGACTCTTTGCCACCCTATTGGCTGCAGCATGCCAGGCCTCCCTGTCCATCACCAAACCCTGGAGTTTGCTCAGACTCATGTTCATCGAGTCGATGATGCCATCCAATCATCTCATCCTCTGTCGTCCCCTTCTCCTCCCACCTTCAATCTTTCCCAGCATCAGGGTCTTTTCAAATGAGTCAGTTCTTCACATCAGATGGCCAAAGTATTGGAGTTTCAGCTTCAGCATCAGTCCTTCCAGTGAATATTGAGGGCTGATCTCCTTTAGAATGGACTGGTTGGATCTCCTTGCAGTCCAAGGACTCTCAAGAGTCTTCTCCAACACCACAGTTCAAAAGCATCAATTCTTCAGCACTTAGCGTTCTTTATAGTCCAACTCTCACGTCCATACATGACTACTGGAAAAACCATAGCATTGACTAGATGGACCTTTGTTGGCAAAGTAATATCTCTGCTTTTTAATATGCTATCTAGGTTGGTTATAACTTTTCTTCCAGTGAGCAAGCGTCTTTTAATTTCATGGCTGCAATCACCATCTGCAGTGGTTTTGGAGCCCCCAAAGATAAAGCCTGCCACTGTTTCCACTGTTTCTCTATCTATTTGCCATGAACTGAGGGAACCAGACGCCATGATGTTAGTTTTCTGAATGTTGAGTTTTAAACCAACTTTTTCACTTTCCTCTTTCACTTTTATCAAGAGGCTCTTTAGTTCTTCGCTTTCTGCCATAAGGGTGGTGTCATCTGCATATCTGAGGTTATTGATATTTCTCCTGGCAATCTTAATTCCAGCTTGTGCTTCATCCAGTCCAGCGTTTCTCATGATGTACTCTGCATATGAGTTAAATAAGCAGGGTGACAACATACAGCCCTGATGTACTCCTTCCCTGATTTAGAACCATTCTGTTGTTGCATGTCCAGTTCTAACTGTTGCTTCTTGACCTGCTTACAGATTTCTCAGGAGGCAGGTCAGGGGGTTGGGTATTTCCATCTTCTTAAGAATTTTCCACAGTTTGTTGTCACACCAGCTGGCATTTTGTCACCTTCCCAACTAGGACACCCTTCCTTCCTTCTAACACACTTCTGATCTGTCCTGAGAGCTTGGGTGTTGTTGCAGAAACCAGTACTTGAGAAACCAAGCCCCACACTCAGAGTTGGAGAACTCAGGTTTATTAAGCCAGCGGGCCCAGAGGAGTTAACACTCCAAGCTCTGAACCTTGGACAAAGGGGCTACAGAGTTTTTATACATGAACAGGCATGATTAAACGGGTTTTTGGGTTTGCAGGGATTGGGCAATTGCAAAGAGCAGGACAAGGGTGAGTGAGATAATCTCCAGTTTCCAGCATTGTGAGTCCCCACTTCCCGAGACCCATGTGATCCAGACTTTGCAAGGAGCAAGCTGAGTTACAGAGGCTGAAGGACCAGGAGGTTAAGTAAAATTTTGCCTTTTCCTCTTCATTCCCCCTTCTCGATGCTTCTGTCACTCGTACAAAGCATCATCTCATGTTTTGGTAGGACATTCAGAGCTCCCCATCGTTCAGGGGGCTATGTTGAGCTATGACCATTTGTAACTTTATGGATTTAATTCAATAAGTTATGAACTGGGAAATAGCACTGAGAATACAAGGGTCAGAGAAGAGCACTGCGAAGATCATGAAGAGAGCACCGGTTAAAGGCAGAAGCCACGATGCCCAGCTCCAGATGTTGCAGTTATCCCAGGAATTTGCTAGTTCCTCTCTCCTTTTTATGATTCATTCCCTTAGCTGTTGGGCCATGTCCCTGACTATTCCTGGTTGGTTTTACGTAAAAGCAACATTCTTCATTTAAGAAGAGGCAGAGTCCTCCCTTTTCAGCTGTCAGTAGGTCTAGCCTTCTCCTATTCTAGGGAATCTAATTGGTCCTACAAGGCCACTAAAGAACTGGCCACTCTCTCAGTGTCGTCTGTGAAGTCCTTGGATAGCGTATGGTAGAAGGTGGTTGATGAAGCAATTCCTCCTATTCCCATGCCTGTCCCAGCTGTGATTCCCAGACCAGCTAGTAGGGGTATAGACTGGATGGCTCTTTTTGACCGCGTTTGTGCTGCCAGAGGTACGGTGACAGTCTGGTTGTCAGGGCCAATATTCATCTGGGGAGTGAGGAAAGCCAAGGCGCAGATACCCATCCAATTGACAGGTAGACATAAGTAAGCATCTGTCCCACGAAGAAAAGGCCCTGATGGGCAGCATCTTATTGTGTTTGTGGGAGGATGAGTGGGCCACTCACCTTTTAAAGTTTGATTGCACTGGTCCCTGGCTAAATGGCCTACAGGTTCAGTTCCTCCATCATTCGTAAAGCATTCTGGAGCCTTTTGAGTTAACACATTTGCCCTTAAGACTGGCCCTTGTAAGAGTGGATCTACAGGAGTTCCTATGGCTGTTGCATTATTCAATGGTACTGGTGTAGCTAAGTACCGTGGAGCGCCTAAGGATGAGCAAAGCCAGCAGCAGTCCCTGGCCAGCTGGGGCTGGTGTCATTAACAAGGCGATGAGCTGCGTTGCAAACCCGGTACAGACAGGGGTCTAGGGGGTGAACTCTGTGACCTGGTCCCACTGCCAGCAGCAGAGCCTGACTTTTCAGGGCAAAGTTGGTCCATGATTTCGTTTGTCTGCATTATTGTCCCTGCCAGGAGGTTCTTCCAGTTGGCAGACAGACACCTGTTCTGGGTTGTAACATCTGCGTGGCATTTGGGGGTAGAAGGAGGCGCAGGGGCATGGTGGCGATGCCATGGTGTTGGGATGCCGCCCGGGGTTTGGATCCTCTGGTGGGGGAAAGGCAGCGGCAGTGGGGGCGTGACTGGAAACATTTTCGGCACCCAGGACATACAGTGCATGGTCATGGAGGCAGTGGGTGATCGGCCTATAGGATTGGCTATCTATACATTGTTCTAGCTGTTGGTTGAGTAAGCGATTTTCCAAGGGTTGACTGTAATGTTGACAGGTGCATGATGGATAAGGAACGGCACCATGTCACAGCAAGGGACAGCAAGGGGCTGCAAAGCAGCCTGCACATAACAGATAACTGAACACTAGCAAAAGGTTCCCCCATCTTCAGGTTGTCATGGCTACAGCAACTGAGCCTATTGTGAAGGGGGGTTCAGCTATACTGTGAACAGTTTAGTTAGTAGGGACAATCAATCATAAAAGACATCTAATAAGAATGAGGCTTCCCACTCTGATGAGATAACAGACAGCTAACCACAGCTTCTGACCCAAATCCCAGTCTTGGGGTGTGACTGAAGCTAGTCCTATATCGAAGAGCACAGCAAAACTAGCAATCAGGGGTAGAGGCAGGGTTGACAATGAAAATCCATTGATATTTTCATAGCTGGATCCTCAAGCTTCTGCCGTGCGTTGACCAGCCAGCTGCCGGAGTGTGGCTGGAGCAAGGCTGAAGAATTCTCATGCTTCTGCCGTGCGTGGGCTACTCAGCTTCCGGAGTGACTAGAGCAGGGCTCAGTGTCTTTCATGGGTGAGGGCCGTTGGAACCAGACCTTGAGGAGGTTTTTGGGGTCCCGAACTGCTTTCCAGCTGTCCTCATCACAGGAAGCTGCTGCCTTCTTGACTCTGGTGTGGTGGGTCCAAGGGATGATGCCTATAACATTAACAGCAGTAGGGGTTGCCAGGACGACCATGTGAGGGCCTGACCAAACTGGCTGAAGTGGGGTTTTTTTTTTTTTCTAAGCTTTAACCTATACCTCATCTCCTGGCTGATAGGGATGAAGCCAATTGCCCAAAGGAATGGGTGTCCTTTCTAAGGTTTATCGGAAGATACCGTGGAAGACTTTTCCCAGGGCCTGGAGGTGTCGGGACATCTCCAGGTCAGCTAGTTGTTGGTGGTCCCCCTTGAGCTTTTCTATCTCGGGGGTGGTCTCCCGTATAAGATCTCCAAGGGAGAAGAGCCTGAGGACCTCGGGGTGCATTTATGGAGGGAGTGCACAGAATGATAAGGCAGCTTGTTCCAGCACTGTCTGGGTGTTGGCCGAGGGGTATTCTTGTACTACTGTAGCGGGAATTTCTAATAATGTACTTTCACAGTCTTGAGAAATTTCGTAGAAATAGGACCTGGAAAAACAGCAGATATCAAGAAACTGTGTTGATGATATATCAACAATGATGAAAACCATTTTTCATGTTTTTCTTCGAATAATTGTCTTGTTACAGACCCCAAGGCCAGACCCAGAAGGGAGTATGACTGGGATCATGAAAGCATGGACCTTGGAACATCGGGTTGGCGTCAAGTATGAACGCTGCCCACGCACTTGCTGATTGTTCCTGAGACTGTCCCAGGAGGGAACAGCCTGGGGTGAAAACAAGGGGATCTGGACTGTGTCAGTGTAGTGTCTTGGGAAAGATAGATCAAAGAGAGTTTTGTAGTCTGCAGTCAGGAATAAAAGCTGGACGCAGAGTGGACTCTGCACCTCAGTCCAATAGAGGCTGCAGGTCCCCTGACCCATTGCACCAGATTTTTCATGTTCTCTTTTCATTCTCGTCACTCGCTCCTGGACCTTTAGGGCAACAGGTGCCTGGAGCCCAACACTGGGCTGGAGCGCAAGACCGCTACAAGCGAAAGTGAAAATACAGCGACGCAGAACCTGAGACGGTTGAGAGGCCTCTGAAAATCCCCACTGGTAAATCCTCAGGCACTTAACTAGGGTTAAAATGGGAAATGTTGAGAGTGCAGAACACTATCGCCCATGTATTTGTTAATTAAGACAGCTCTTGAAAGCAGGAGGAGCTTCTATTAGTGAAGGGCAATTATTAGAATTGTTACAAAGTGAAGTCGCTCAGTCGTGTCTGACTCTTTGTGACCCCACGGACTGTAGCCTACTAGGCTCCTCAGTCCATGGAATTTTCCAGGCAAGAGTACTGGAGTGGGTTGCCATTTCCTTCTCCAAGAATTGTTACAAGCAGTGGATAAATATTGCTTCTGGTTCCTGCCAATAGGGACCTTAGATTTAAAAGTCTGGGAAAAGGTTGGAGCCGAGTTAAAGAAAGAACATACAAGAGGAACTCTGCTCCCTGTTTCTATTTGGAGAACATGGGCACTAATTCAGTCAGTACTGTAGCCTTTGCAGACTTCTGATTCTTTTGATGAAAGCGATGATGACTCTTGAAAAAACCGCAAAATCAATATAGCGAGGCCAGTCATCAAAGTATGTTCAATCAAGGTTATATACCAAGATTGGGACTGGGCAAAAATCAAAAAGGAAGAATTTATCCTTTGCTCAAGATTTCAAACTGCCCCCTTTTTCACCAGTGGCCACTGCTCCTATTAATCTTCCTCCACCCACCTATACCTCTTAATTGGAAAACTGATCAACCTGTGTGGATAGAGCAGTGGCTTCTAAAACAAGAAAAATTGGAGGCTTTACGTAAATTACTTAATGAACAACTTAGCAAGGGACATATTATTGAGTCCTTTAGCCCTTGGAATTCTCCAGTGTTTATTATACAAATCTGGTAAATGGAAAATGCTTACTGATTTGAGAGCTATTAATGCTGTTATTTGGAGAAGGCAATGGCACCCCACTCCAGTACTCTTACCTGGAAAATCCCATGGACAGAGGAGCCTGGTAGGCTGCAGTCCATGGGGTAGCTGAGAGTCCGACACGACTGAGCGACTTCACTTTCCCTTTTCACTTTCATGCACTGGAGAAGGAAATGGCAACCCACTCCAGTGTTCTCGCCTGGAGAATCCCAGGGATGGGGAAGCCGGGTGGGCTGCCGTCTATGGGGTCGCACAGAGTCGGACACAACTGAAGTGACTTAGCAGCAGCAGAGCAGCAATGCTGTTATTGTTGCTTTAATGGGTGCTTTACAACCTGATCTACCTAATCCTAATATGATTCCAAGAAACTGGCATTTGTAATTGATCTCAAAGATTGGTTTTTACTATTCCTTTACACCCTGATGATCAGCCTAGATTGGACTTTTCAGTTCTTTCCATTAATTTAAAGGAGCCACATAAAAGATTTCAACGGACTGTATTACCTCAAGATATGCTTAACAGTCCAACTATTTGTCAAAAGTTTGTAGCCAAGGCTTTACACCCAGTGCGACAGCAATTCCCTCATGCATATATCATTCATTTATGTTCACCAATCTATAAAAGGCTAATATACAAGACAGTCCATGGTTGCTAAAAAAAAATGTGTGTTTTTAACAAAAAGGTATAAGGAATGGAATTACATTCTATTAAGGACAAAGGAAGTACTTCTGAACTTACAAGTGGCTGTTCTCTAAATGGGCAGAGTGATGAGTACAGAAGTGTTAAAAAGGTTTGTGACAGGTGGAAGAGAGTTTTGTGAATGATACAAGATTCTTAAGACAGTCAACTGCCTTTGAAATCTTTTATTGTTACTTTGACTAAGTGAATAACTATTGTTTCACAATGAATATAAGCTAGTACCAATCTGGAATTTGATTTTCTCTTCTTGTTTAAAAACAAAGTCTTCATGGAATATGGCTTTTGATAACAGACTATGTAAACTTCTTTGTCTTTAAGTGATTCATACTTGTTTTTAAAATCTTTTGTTACTTTGATAAAATGAATGAGTGTTATTTCACAATGGTTTATGGAAACTATGGCACACGTAGACAAAGCTCACTCTGCTTCTACAAAATGAACCCCTCTCAGAAAATTTAATATGAATAAAAAATGGCTATAAACCAAACAGTCGGGGCTATGGGAAGTCCAAGACTGCCCTTGGCTTTTCCCGGCTCCCTGACAAACCTCACTTTTATTTGATAGAGTAAAGCCTTTCCTGGCTGTAGGGTTAACATTTCACAATGAAAAAAAAAAAAAAAAGTTAAAATACATTTTCTGCAATCTCCAGTGATTGGGGCACCCACTTTGCTAGACAGGTCGTACAGACATTGACAAAAAACTTCACAAACTTCTTGGAGACTCTCGTTTTTACTGACGTCCTCGGTCATCAGGCAAGGACCACAAAACAAAGGGGTTGGTTACCTGAGATTGAACAGACTGCGAAATATGACTACAATTTTCATGACTTTTGTCTGACATATTACTGGCTTCTAATCTTTGTTTTCAGATATAAAAAAGCTCTTCTCCTCAAGTCACTGATGGTTTAAAACAATTTAGTGATTTACACCTGAGGATAAAATTAAAACATTTTTCTGTTCTCTCTGCCTTGTCCCTCTAGAAATTAGATACATTTGCGTTCTGAACAGCCTCATCAAGGTTAAAAAAAAAAAAAAAAGACTGTCTCCAGACATATACAAAAATCTCAAGAGTATACTGCTGCTGCTGCTGCTGCTAAGTCGCTTCAGTTGTGTCCGACTCTGTGTGATCCCATAGAGGGCAGCCCACCAGGCTCCCCCGTCCCTGGGATTCTCCAGGCAAGAGTATACTGGGGAGCTCGAAAAGAAATATCCACCCAATTGATGTCAGGCCTATGACTTCTAATGTTTCACTGAATCTTAAATTCTAGTTTTGTTAATTAAGATCTGTATTTACTAAGACTCACTTCTTAGATAATTCCTTATGGTTGTGTTACATTGCTAAGAGGCTTCATTAACTTAAATTAAAAAGGTCCTTCATTAAAAAGGACACTCTAAGTTTGTTTCTAAAACTTATCTCAGTAACCAGTCTTTAAATAAAGATCAGATGCTCCAGAATCTACAACCAGGAAATTAACAAGCTATAGTCATTTAACAAACTAAGTCACATGACTTAAAGATGTCACTGGGCTATACCTAAAAAAGTTCTTGACTTAAATTCTTATTTATGATTTTACTATTACTGCTAACTATATTGGTTTCTACATTGCCTGTTTCAAGAAAGGTTGTCCCTTACATTATCAAATGTGTGACTGAGCCACTGATATAATGATGATACACAGTTTCATATAAAATCCATAGTTATAATGGATGTAACTCATGTATCTTCTTTTGGTAAACTCTCTTATGTACATATGACTATTGATACATTCTGTCAATTTATATGGGCCACTGCTCACGCCACAAAACATATACAAAGACATTTATCTGCTTGTTTTGCTGTTATAAAACTACCAAAAACTGTAAAAACTGATAATGGCCCTGCTTATACCAGTAGAACATTCCAACAATGCATTTAATTGGAAAACTGATTAAAATTTGATCTATAAAACATTCTACTGACATTCCCTATAACCCACAAGACAGGCCATAACGGAGAGGGCTAATCAATCACTTAAACATGCGATACAAAAACAAAAAGGGGGAAACGCCACAGGACAATAAACAATATTGAATAAAGCTTTATCTACTCTCAATTTTTTAATATTTCGACACAAACTATGGAAACTACAGCTGAGCGACGTTTTCAGGTGACATCCACAAATACAACTAAGCCTGTGATTTGGTGGCAGAGCCATTAACAAGTGCTTGGTCACTGGGAACGTTAGTTACACGGGAAAGAGGGTTTGCTTGTATCTCCCCAGGAGAAGGTCCGGAACCTGTGTGGATTCCAGCTCGCAGAGTGAAACTGAGCAGAAATAACCGGTGACTCCAGCCCACCTCATCATGGTCATGTTGCCCTGGTAACCATCGCAGGGGGTGCACCCCTGGTTTCGGCAGAAGCAAAGAATTATACTTATTGGGCATATATCCCTAACCCCCCATTACTGAAACCCATTGACTGGGGGGGTTCTATGATCCCCGTTTGTGTTAATGGCTCTTCCTGGATACCAGGACCTGAAGATACACACACCTTCCTCTTGTTTAAAAAGAGGAAGGGACTCCCTTCAGTGTTATTCATGGGTATGAATCCTGGCCAGTTTGTGTAGGACCAGCTACAGGATGTCTTAAATTATCTATGCAAGCCTGGCTGTCCACTAATTCTTTAAATCATAACTATACTAAGGTTCAACTACATCTCCTCTCTGGTCTGAGTTTTGCTTATGACGACTCAGAACCCAATAATGACACCAAATCAGACAGACCTTCATGCGAGCATCACAAGCTGTGGACTGGAAAACAAGGTCGTATTCAGTGGAATAATTGCCGCGGGACTGAGGGAGTAATTTTGATTAATGGTTCCCATGGAATTGTATGGGACTGGTCCCCCAAGGGGTACGCAGTCTCTAATTGCTCTTATCAAAATCAGTCCTGAAATCCACACAAAAGGCTGTGTTGGCAGGTGCATAAAGTCCTTGACCATGCTAATATTACCACTCATTCAGACCATCCGATTATATGGCATGGTAGTGGCATGTCACCCCCCTTCCCACAATTAGATCAAGGAAGAGGGCAAGGAGAGATTTGGAAATTGGCTTTAAGTGCACTGGGACGACCCAGAAGGATGGTATGGGGAGGGAGGAGGGAGGAGGAGGAGGGTCAGGATGGGGAACACATGCATACCTGTGGCGGATTCATTTCGATATTTGGCAAAACCAATACAATATTGTAAAGTTTAAAAATAAAATAAAATAAAGGAATAAAATGTGAAGATTTGAACTGAAAAAAAAAAAGTCTGAGAAAATTCCAAATTTGGGATGGACATTATTCTGATAAAACTAATCATTCATTGACATTTAATACCAGTACAAACGGGACATTTTATACTCAGACTTGTGTGAGAGATCCTATGTGCTCTTAAAAGGAACCATTTCTATCCATGGAAGTGTACAAGAACTTTCTTGCCAGGATTGCAAATTATCTACTTGCTTAAATTCTTCACTTTATAATCCTAATCATTCATTTGTTACATTAAGAAGGAGATTGGGAATATGGCTTCTAGTAAATCAAACCAGACCTTGGGAAGGCTCCCCTGAAATACATGCTCTTTTAAAGGTTATAAAGAAAGTACTGCTGCTGCTGCTGCGGCTAAGTCGCTTCAGTCGTGTCCGACTCTGTGCGACCCCATAGACAGCAGCCCACCAGGCTCCCCCGTCCCTGGGATTCTCCAGGCAAGAACACTGGAGTGGGTTGCCAGTTCCTTCTCTAATGCATGAAAGTAAAAAGTGAAAGTGAAGTCACTCAGTCGTGTCCGACTCAGCGACCCCGTGGACTGCAGCCTTCCAGGCTCCTCCATCCATGGGATTTTCCAGGCAAGAGTACTGGAGTGGGGTGCCATTGCCTTCTCCGAAAGAAAGTACTGCAACGTTCCAAAAGGTTTACTGGACTCCTCATAGCAGCTATTGTGGGAATTATTGCTATAACCATGACCACAGCAGTAGCCGGGGCGGCTCCGCATCAAACTATACAAATGACTACGTTTGTACAGAGAGGCGCCAAAATGCAAGCTCTGCCTGAGGAAGTTAAACCCACATAGACCAAGAAATTAATGAACGATTGAGTGATTTAGAAAATGCAGTTCTCCTACTAGGGGAGGAAATAACAAAATTTAAAATTACAAATTCACCTTAAGTGTGATTGGAATATTTCTTCATATTATATCACACCTCATAAATATAATCGAAGTGCATATACTTGAGATCAATTATCTAAACATTTGAGATGACACATTCGTAATAATTTATTCTTAGATATTTCTCAATTACAGGCTACTATTTCTAATATGGAGAATGTCCACTTACAGTTACTCCCAGAAACTGATTTATTTAAAGAAATTGAGGAAAGCTTACATAAACTTAACCCCATGATGTGGATTAAAGCTTTAGGAGGAAGATTGCTTGGTACTATAATATCAAAACGTATATTTTTAACTGTTTTGTGTCTAGTCCTTAGATACATGAGAGAAACGATCCGAGAACTGATGAAGAAAGAAGTTGCTCGGACAGCGTATCTACTCCTGCAAAAACAAAAAGGGGGAGATGTAGTGGGAGTTTCTAATAATGTCCTTTTACAGCTTTGAGAAATTTCATGGAAATAGCACCTGGAAAAACAGCAGATATCAAGAAACTGTGTTGATGATATATCAACAATGATGAAAACCATTTTTCATGTTTTTCTTAGAATAATTGCCTTGTTACAGACCCCAAGGCCAGACCCAGAAGGGAGTATGACTGGGATCATGAAAGCATGGACCTTGGAACACCGAGTCAGCGTTAGCCATGAATGCTCTCTACACACTTGCTGATTGTTCCTGAGACTTTCCCAGAAGGGAATGGCTTGGGGTAAAAACAAGATCTGGACTGTGTCAGTGTAGTGTCTTGGGAAAGATAGATCAAAGAGAGTTTTGTAGTCTGCAGTCAGGAGTAAAAGCTGGACACAGAGTGGACTCTGCACCTCAGTCCAATAGAGGCTGCAGGTCCCCTGACCCATTGCACCAGATTTCGTGTTCTGTTTTCATTCTCGTCTCTCACTCCAGGACCTTTAGGGCAACATACTACTACTTGGAGAAATAAACTTAACAAGAAAGTTAAAGATATATGGCCCAAAGATTAATAGAAGTAGGAAAGTTGTTGTGGGGCTAACCAGGAGAACCAGGTCCAGACATTGGTTCATGACATTAGTGTTTCTCTAGGCATGAGAAGATGCAAGAATTTGGACTCATGAAAATCTTTACATCTGACTATCTGAAGGCTTGTTTTTCTGGATTTTTCCCAGAGCACAGAGTGCCTTATTTTTTGTCTCCACCCTGAATTCCTTTCATTCTTGCCTGGAGAATCCCAGGGACGGGGGAGCCTGGTGGGCTGCTGTCTATGGGGTCGCACAGAGTTGGACACGACTGAAGCGACTTAGCAGCAGCAGTGAAGTCCTTTCAAGGGGGTGTTGAAGGTCAGCATCTTGCAGTGGTCATGATTTCATCTTTGTAGAGGCAGCTGGCAAGGGCCAGCATCCAGTGCGCAGGGGCCCTTCATAGCCACATATTTGACTATGTTTTGGGGGCATTTCCTGATCATTGTGTCCCACGGTGCTGGGAAGGCTCACTCCCAGGTCTAACACAGATTCCCTTGCCAGGCCACTCCATGTGCTGTCACTAGACCAGGCCTTGTAAGTAGCAAAGGTCTCTGGACAGTACCTGTCTTACTAGCCTCTTGGTCCAGGAAAGTATTTTGTCTTGTTGCTTCTTCTCATATCTAGAGTTACATTATTACAATTATTGATCTCATATGGAACTGCATATCAACATTTTATCACAGGCTCAGTCACATATTTGGTAACATAAGAAATAATCTGAAACAAGCTACATAGAAAATAATACAGCTAGCAGTTATTAGTAAGGTCATAAGCAAAAATTTAAGTCAAGAACTTTCATTGGTATAGCCCGGTATAACCCAGGTCATCTGACTCAGTTAAATGATTATAGCCAAGTGTTAATCTCCTGGTTGTACATCATGGAGCATCTGACCTTTATCCAAAGATTGGTTTCTGAGATAAGCTTTAGAAACAATCTTCAGTTCAGTTCAGTTACTCAGTCGTGTCCGACTCCTTGCGACCCCATGAATCGCAGCACACCAGGCCTCCCTGTCCATCACCAACTCCCGGAGTTCACTCAGACTCACATTCATTGAGTCGGTGATGCCATCCAGCCATCTCATCCTCTGTCGTCCCCTTCTCCTCCTGCCCCCAATCCCTCCCAGCATCAGAGTCTTTTCCAATGGGTCAACTCTTCGCATCAGGTGGCCAAAGTACTGGAGTTTCAGCTTTAGCATCATTCCTTCCAAAGAAATCCCAGGGCTGATCTCCTTCAGAATGGACTGGTTGGATCTCCTTGCAAATGTCCTTTTTAAAAGCTTAATTAAAACTTTTAGCAATATAACAAGAAACTGGCTCAGAAGTGAGTCTTAGTAAGCACAGACCTTAATTAACAAAACTAGAACTTAATATTCAGTGAAACATAATTCTTTTTTTGGAGAACTCATTATGAGGGCATTAACACTGTAGCCAGGGAAGGCTTTCAGGTCAGTCGCTCAGTCGTGTCTGACTCTCTTCGACCCCATGGACCGCAGCACGTCAGGCCTCCCTGTCCATCACCAACTCCCGGAGTTTGCTCAAACTCGTGTCCATTGGGTCGGTGATGCCATCCAACCATCTCATCCTCTGTCGTCCCCTTCTCCTCCCGCCTTCAATCTTTCCCAACATCAGGGTCTTTTCAAATAAGTTAGCTCTTCGCATCAGGTGGCCAAAGTATTGGAACTTCAGCATCAACATCAGTCCTTCCAATGAATATTGAGGACTGATCTCCTTTAGGATGGACTGGTTGGATCTCCTTGCAGTCCAAGGGACTCTCAAGAGTCTTCTCCAAAACTACAGTTCAAAAGCATCAGTTCTTTGGTGCTCAGCTTTCTTTATAGTCCAACTCTCACATTCATACATGACTACTGGGAAAACCATAGCTTTGACTAGATGGACCTTTGTTGGCAAAGTAATGTCTCTGCTTTTTAATACGCTGTCTAGATTGGTCATGACTTTTCTTCCAACGAGCAAGCGTCTTTTAATTTCATGGCTGCAGTAACCATCTGCAGTGATTTTGGAGCCCCCAAAAATAAAGTCTGCCATTGTTTCCACTGTTTCTCCATCTATTTGCCATGAAGTGATGGGACCAGATACCATGATCTTTGTTTTCTGAATGTTGAGCTTTAAGCCAACTTTTTCACTCTCCTCTTTCACTTTCATCAAGAGGCTCTTTAGTTCTTCTTTGCTTTCTGCCATAAGGGTGATGTCATCTGCATATCTGAGGTTATTGATATTTCTCCCAGCAATCTTGATTCCAGCTTGTGCTTCCTCCAGCCCAGCATTTCTCATGATGTACTCTTCATAGAAGTTAAATAAGCAGGGTGACAATATACAGCCTTGACGTACTCCTTTTCCTATTTGGAACCAGTCTGTTGTTCCATGTCCAGTTCTAACTGTTGCTTCCTGACCTGCATACAAATTTCTCAAGAGGCAGGTCAGGTGGTCTGGTATTCCCATCTCTTTCAGAATTTTCCAGGGTTTATTGTGATCCTACCCATCAAATAAAAATGAGGTCTGTCAGGTAGCTGGGAAAAGCCAAGCAGCCATCTTGGATTTCCCATAGCCCTGGCTGTTTGATTTTCAGCTGTTGTTTATCCATTTTTAATTTCCTGTTTTAGGAGCAGACTATTGCCATGTTTTAAAGACATCAGGATAGCAAAAGTCTTGCCATGAGGGGTTATTTTTTGTAGAAGCAGAATGAGCTTTGTCTACATGTATCATAGTCTTGAAACTGAAAGTCAAAGTGGCTCAGTTGTGTCCGACTCTTTGCAACCCCATGGACTATACAGTCCATAGAATTCTCCAGGCCAGAATACCGGAGTGGGTAGCCTTTCCCTTCTCCAGGGGATCTTCCCAACCCAGGGCTCGAACCCAGGTCCCCCACATTGCAGGCAGATTCTTCACCAGCTGAGCCACAACGTGTCCAACTCTCTGCGACCCCATGGTCTGTATGCTCTGTCGCCCGCCAGGCTCCCCTGTCCATGGGATTCTCCAGGCAAGAATCCTGGAGTGGGTAGCCATTCCCTTCTCCAGGGGATCTTCCCAACCTAGGGATCGAACCCTGGTCTCCCACACTGCAGATAGATTCTTTACCGTCTAACTACCAGGAAGGCCCACATCATAATCTTAAATATTGTTTAGTTATTTTACCAAAATAACAAAAATATTTTAAAAATAAATCACTTAAAGGCAAAGAAATTAATAATCTGTTATTGAAAGCTGCATTCTAAGAAAACTTTGTTCTCTAAACAGAGAGAGACCAAATTCTAGTCTGGTACCAGCTTACTGTTAATAACAAAATTTGTTTATCTGTTTAATCTTAGAAAGTCTTTTCCATAAATCTTGAAGAACTAGCAGTATTCCTCTAAAGGCATGAGAGTAAAACCATGGAAGGTGTGTTTAAAAACTGATTCTGTTGTAATTGACAAAGAAACCTGGTCATTGTGATATGTACTCTTCAGTATGATAACTAGGATTATAATTGACCATATTTTTTCAGGGCATATCAGGTCTATATGAATTTCACACAATTTTAGGGTAGCTATTTAGTAACATCAGCCATACAGTATAACCCGAAAAGATTTATCACCCCTTCAATAGTACTTCCCATGTAATTTAACATGTCCAATGAACCTAGGTGGCTTAATAGCTCTCTGGAATGTCTCAGGGGGCCTCTGAAGCATCCCAAAGTTAGCTAGAAGTCAAGTGATTTCGGAAGTTTTGTCAATAAATATCAAAAGGGTTCATAACACTCATCAGGTAGGATCATATAAGTCACTGTGAAATAATAGTTATTTACTTAGTCAAAGGTAACAAAAGATTTCAAAGGTAAATACAGAACAGATCAATTAAGAGGTAAAGAAACTTAAATCTATTATTAAAAGCAGTTCAACATCTGAAGAAAGTATGTCCTCTTAACAGAGAGGAAGGCCGAATTCAAGTTTTGCACCAGCTTACTTTAAACTCATTTAGGTAAACTTAATTAAATTTATTTTAAACTTAGTCGGTCCTAACCATGCCCCAAAATATCTTTTTTCAGAGTCACTTTCCACAAACCTTCTAATCACTTTTTGTAACAGCCACCTGTAAGTCAGACCTACTTTCTTTTTCTCTTCATAAAATGTAATTTTATTTTTATACCTTTTTATTAAAAACATACATCCTACTTCTTTATTAGATTAGCAAGCAAACATTAATACTAGATAATTAATATTGAATATTTCCAAATTTATATGAATCTGAAATTTATTTAGGTTGATTTCTCTTGTATTTAGAATTGTTTGATTTGTAAGCAATTACTTTCCTTTGGAGAAGGCAATGGCACCCCACTCCAGAACTCTTGCCTGGAAAAATCCCATGGATGGAGGAGCCTGGTAGGCTGCAGTTCCTGGAGTCGTGAAGAGTCAGATATGACTGAGCAACTTCACTTTCACTTTTCACTTTCATGCATTGGAGAAGGAAATGGCAACCCACTCCAGTATTCTTGCCTGGAGAATCCCAGGGACGGTGGAGCCTGGAGGGCTGCCATCTATGGAGTCACACAGAGTCAGACAGGAATGAAGCGATTTAGCAGCAGCAGCAGCACTTTCCTTTAGGCCAAGTAAATTAGAACTCATTTACAACTTCAACAGTATTATCAGAAAAAAAACAAGACATACACTGAGACATACATAAATCCAGACAGACAGACTGACAGAGATCTTATAGTTTTCTGTTTGAGATTTAAAATATCTATTTGAAAAAAATAATAATAAAAAAATAAAATATCTCTTTGACCCCTTTTTTGTCTTTGCTTGAAGTTCTAATTTGCCCAAGGCTAAGGTCTCAGGCAAAGTTGGCTGTGTATTTCAAGGACATGGAAAGGGTTAACTTTAAGCTTTTTCCTAGGCAGGCCTTTTAACATGCTGCTGCTGTTGCTAAATCACTAACATGCTAGTTGTTTTTAATTGTATATGCAAAAAGAATTGGTTTTGTAGTTTCCAAAAGAAAAATTTCTCTCACTCCATTCAATCAGTAATCACTCACTCACAATCATTCAGAGATTATCACAATGCCTCCCTTTCCCCGAGGCCCCATGTTTCCTTAACTGTTGCTCCCTTCCTGCGAGCCCCAAGGAGTTATCATTCACGATGCCTCCCTTCTCCTGAGTCCCCAGGTCTCCCTATCTGACGCTCCCTTCCTGGGAGCCCAAGGAGGTGATCAGTCTCCTCTTCTACCTATTGGGGTAGGACCTGAATGGGGACTGGCCCCGGGCCTTAACTGACCCTGTGGCCACTCCTGGTGAGTTGGTCCATCCCTCCAATGAGTCCATTTGGTGCTCAGTCATCCAGAGAGTCAGAACACGGGTCTGAAAGAGAACCCAGAATACCATCTGATGGCGCGCCTCCTCATTCGTCTCAGGGTTCCTTCACTCCAGCCTGGCCGAACCACCAGTCTGGCAGCTCGAGAGGCCAGCATGGTTGGGATCTCGCTGGGGCCTTCAGAAATGTTGCAGAAATCAGTACTCGAGAAACAAAGCCCCACTCTCAGAGAGTTGGAGAACTCAGGTTTATTATGCCAGTGGGCCCAGAGGAGTTAACACTCCAAGCTCTGAGCCCCGATCAAAGGGGTTACAGAGTTTTTACATAGGACAGGCATGATTAAGTGGGTTTATGGGTTTGCAGGAGCTGGGCAATTGCAAACAGCAGGACATGGGTGAGTGAAATAAGCTCCAGTTCCTAATATTGTGAGTCCCAACTTTCTGAGACCTATCTGACCCAGACTTTGCAAGGAGAAAGCTGAGTTACAGAGCCAAAAGGACCAGGAGGTTAAGTAAAATTTTACCTTTTCCCTTTCAGTGTCATTCGGGGGTCTCTGCCTCTTGGAGACTGGGGTGTGACTTGACTCCAGGCCCATCCGGGGGTCCTGGCCCTGCTCAGAACCTCCCCATGGCTCCTGCGGCCTCAGACCTCACATTTCCTCTTCCCAAGTTCCTCAAGGCCCTCTTGGTCCTGCTCACTGCCGTCCTGTCCCCAGAGTTCGGTTTCCACAAGAAGCCTAGCATCACGTGGGCGCACACCGAATCCTGTCTCATCTTCAGGCTCTCTGACCCTTGGCTATGTGGTCCACCCCACCCCCACCTAGAATTCTTGGAAAGAAAATTTTCATCATCTTACAACAGCATTGTCTGTCCTCTTGACATTTCCTTAAAATGGAAGCTGAGCCTCCCCCTCCTTGCCCAGCCTTCCTTTCTGTAATCTTAGGGGTCCCTGCTCCCTGGTCCCATCCTCAATCCCATACTCTTCTAAACGCAGAGCTCCCAACCCCTGCACTGACTCTTAGAATGCTGGTCCTCCAGGGTCTGGATGTCAGTGGTGTGACTCCATGTATCTTTACTCTGCTTAACATCTTCCTGGAATATAGAGTATTATTTGTTCATGTGGTCCACTGAGACCTTCCGCACTTCTTTTTAAACCGCACTTACACCTGTTTCTCCATTCCTTAGTGGCCCATCTCTTCCTCTATGTCAGCTTCCTCCAGAATTTTCTTTCCACAGCTTAGAGCATTCTCCTAGGTTCTGTTCACAATCTCCCCCTCCTTCAGAAAAGTTGGCTGCACACCAGAATTCTTAGAGCCCATTTTCCCCACTGACTTCTGTTGTTCTCCTGGAAAAACCTCCCAGCAGCCTGGTTGGGAGTCTCCAGGGGCAAGGTGGCCAGCCCTCCCACATCACTAGCAATGCCTCCTTTCCTCCCCAGTCAAGTGCAGAGCTCCCACTTCTCCCCGGGACCAGCTAGACCGACCCTCACTGCAACACCGAGAAGTCCGTCTGGAAGGGCTGCGCTTCCTCTGCCCCGGGAGGCAGAGACAAAACTCCAGGCTGGGGAGGGCTGAGCCCAGACGCGCCGCCGGGAAGAGCTGAGCTGGGAAGGATGGAGCGGGTGGGTGCTCTGGTCCAGCTGCCTTGCTGGGTGTCCAGTGCCGGCCTGGGCCGCTTCCAGCACTCCTGGCGACTCATCAGTTACTCTCAGTCCTAGGGCTTGTGAGGTCAGAGGTCATGGCCAAGGGCTCCTGGAGAGGAAGTGACTGAGTGTACGGGATGAACGATACCTGGGGGCAGGTGCAGAACGAGAAGCTCCAGTTCTCTGGACTCAGAGCTGGGCTCTGCAGGTCTGCCTTCGGGGTACCTACTGAGCAGCCACTTCCGGTGGGCCAGAGAAGAGGCCTGGAGAAACCAGTTCCAGCCTCCCCCACAGGGTGGAGACCCACGTTCCTCCTCCCCCATCAACCCTCCAGGAAAATAATTGATGGTGCTAATTACTGCTCGTGAATGGCTCCTGGGTAAGTCAGGGTGCAGAGGCTATCCCAGCTCTCCTGCCAGGAGGACGGAAGGCTCTAGGGGAGTCAGTTCGCGGCTGGGACCAGGGCGCCCCTCTGCACGGGGGCCTGGGGACAGATCCCCACCCGCACTCCTCAGCTGTGCTTCCAAGATGCAGGCTTGGGGGCTGGGGACCTGGACTCCCAGCCAGCGTCACAGACTAGGGGATCTTGAGAGTCCCTGGGATCCAGGCTCCACGCCACCCCCCGCACCGCGGCGCCCCATCTCAGAAAATGGCACCGTTCTCCCAGATGCACAAGCCATTCGAGTCATTCTTGATTCAGCCTTTTCCTCCCCGCCCATTACCAAATGAAAAGGAAAAAACTCCTTCTCTGTACACGTATTGTTTTTAAAGGTTGTTTATTTTTGGCTGTGCTGGGTCTTCATCGCTGCACGACTTCCTCTAGTTGCGGCAAGCAGGCGCTACCCTGGTGGCCGTGTGCTGGCTTCTCATTCGTGGCGGCTTCTCTTGCCGCGCAGCACAGGCTCTGGAGATCTTGGGCTTCGGTAGTCATGCCGTGGGGGCTCAGTAGCTGTAGTTCCAGGCTCTAGACCATAGGTTCAGTGGTTGTGGTGCGTGGGCTCAGCTGCCCCAAGGTATGTGGGTTCTTCCCAGACTGGGGATCTAACCTGCGTCCCCTGCATTGGCAAGTGGATTCTTAACCACTGGACCACCAGAGAAGCCCCACATAGAGTATTTTTGACACCAGCTGTGTGGTTTTTTCCACACCAAGCAATTGTCTGTGGACACCAACCAGGTGTCGTACGATTTCACTCAGGGCTGACACCACTGGAGTTTGTGCAGACCCCACAAGTTACAGGCTCAGCCCCCTACGACCTTCCCCACCTCAGATGCCGATCCAAGCGGCGTGTCCTCGGGTCACCCGCACTCCCATCTGACACAGCTACGAATCAGGAGTTCCCAGAAAGCCCGTCCTCAGGTTTGCTCATTTGCTATAATGACTCACAGAATTCAGGGAAACACTTATTTATGTGGCCAGTGTATTCTATGATGGGGGACACAGAGGCGCAGCCAGGTGAAGAGGCACTTCGGGAGAGGTCCAGAAGGGTCCTGAGTGCAGAGGCTTCTGTCCCTGTGGAGCTGGGGTGTGCCACCCCACACACGGATGCGTTCCTACTCTGGCGATCCTTGTACTTCAGGGATTTTTATGGAGCCTCATCACGTGGGCACGATCCATTATTAATTCGCTCTCCAGCCCCTCCCCCTCCCCAGAAGATGAAGGTTTCAAGCTTCTAATCATGGCTTGGTCTTTCCGGTTACCAGCCCCCATCCAGGAGCCAAAGAGACCACCAAGAATCATCTTAACAGAACAAAAGATACTATCACCCGGGAATTCTAAGGGCTCCAGGATCAGGGCTGAGGCAGGGCAGGGCCCGATGTATACATATTTGTAGTGTTAGCTTCTGACATTAAGCTTTCGGCTGCTGGAGAATCTATTTCAAAGACACCCATCTCGAATGAAGGCAATGCCAGCTGTGCAACACAGCTCCGAGCTGACCACCAGCTAAGGAGCCTGGGGCCCCAACCATGAAGGTCCCCTTTTAGAAAACCCTGGGTGACCCAGATAACTGACCAGTGGGTTGACCCTACTTTTCTCTTCCTGAGCCCAAATTCCCCCTCTTAGGTTTTAAAATCAGCAAGGAATTCGAGTTTAAGTTCAGCAAAGAGTGAACCCTGGAAACCCCAGCCTGCCCACCCTTGGACCCTAATAAAGGCAGAGCTCCTGTGCGCACCCCTACCCGTCTCTACCCACAACCTCACCGTGTGGCCTTAGGGTGCTCGCTGTGCCCTCCAGGACCTGTGAGTAATAAATCTGTTTTTTTCCAAAGTCTCCTGAGGCTGGTTGCTAAGGTGTGTCTTGTGATCATAGTAAGAACCCCAGGGGCCAGTCCAGCCACAACACGTCTACGGGGGCCTCACCACATTGTGGGCTTGGGGTGGGGCGCAGGCATTCCTCGCCACCAGGCTGAGCCGGCCACAGCAACACTTCTGACGTCCCACCGATCCATCAGTGCGTCCTAGTGCCAGCCCAGAACAAGCCCACGGGAGAGCCCAGGCCTCCTCCTCCCTCCCCTGACACAGGTCCTCCAGCTCCCCTCCAGGCTCCTCTCCCGCAATGGCCGAGATGTTTAACAAAACTCCAACAAGCTCATGGCATCTCCCTGTTCAAAGCCCCAGCGATACCCACTGCACTGAGAAGGGGATCCCAGCGCCTCGTCCCCTCCCCGCAGGCGCTGGAGCATCCACCGTGCTCACCTGCTCTCACTGCTGGCCCACGCCCGGCCCCACGGGGCCTCTCTTTCCTCTGCACCCTGGGCACCTGCTGCTCTGTCTGCCCGACATCTTCAGAGTCGGCACTTTTCCTTTGGCCTTAGTTTAAGTGTTCTGTGGGGAAAGTGTGGAAGACATGAAATGGGCAAATGGGAGGCCTGAACAGCCTTCCCAAGGCGAGCACGAGTCTCCCGGGATCTTCAGATCCTGTAGGGGCGAGTGTGCGCCTGTGTCTGTGATGAGGCTGGCTGACAGCTCTGTGGAGACAGAACTGATAGCAATGCTAATCAGGCCTGCCCCTACAAGAGCCAGTCACCTCCCACTGATGTGACTGGTTACTATCTGTGAGGACAGACAGTGCTGCCGGCTGGCGTCCTTGTCGTCCTGCGGAAGAGGTGATGCCAAACGTGACGTTTTCTTGCTTTAGACTCAACAACGTTTTAAGAAAATATTTATTTATCCATTTTTGGCTGCGTCTGGTCTTAGCTGCTGCGTAAGGGCTCTTCAATGCGTGGGCTGATCCCCGGCACCTGGGATCTTAGTTCTCCGACAGGGACCAAACCTTAACCCCTGCATTGGAAGGCAGATCTTAACCACTGGACCACCAGTGAAGTCCCTAGGCCCTAAACAGTCTTGCATCTGTTATTAGCAAATGGATTTCACCATTCCTGATGTCCCGTGTATAGGTTTCTTCTTCTGTTTCTCAAATCAGTTGTAACATCTTGATGGTTTCCTTCTTCGTGAATGAGTTAAAATCTCTGATACATGCCACTTTTAAATTTCTTTGAGTCATGCTTTTACCTTTTTTGGAAATTACGCTTTTATTCAGTTCTTTATCTTTTGGCTGTGCCCGTCTTAGTTGCAGAACTCGGGAACTTCAATCTTCGATTTTCACTGCGTCATGTGGGATCTTTCTTAGTTGCAGAACAGGGGATCTTTAGCTGCAGGATACAGGCTCTTCATTAGTTTGGGCAGGTGGAATCTAGTTCCCTGACCAGGGATCAAACCTGGGCCCCCCGCATTGAGAGTGTGGAGTCTTAGCCACTGGACCACCGGGGAAGTCAGGTCACTTTTAACAGCTCACTATCATATCCACAGTTCTTGGGATGTCGTGTCTCCCACTTTTGTTGAGTCAATTGATTACTTAATGAAACAGTTCACAAGTTTTTTCCTAACTGAGAAAACAGGCTATAGATTCTGTATTTACCCTTTTATTACTGGAACCATGTTGTTGAATCGCTCAGTCCGACTCTGCGACCCCGTGGACTGCAGCACCCCAAACTTCCCTGCCCTTCAACATCTCCCGGAGCTTGCTCAAACTTATTTCCATTGAGTCGGTGATGCCATCCAACAACCTCATCCTCTGTCATCCCCTTCTCCTCCTGCCCTCAATCTTTCCCAGCATCAGGGTCTTTTCAAATGAGTCAGTTCTTCCTATCAGGTGGCCAAAGTATTGGAGCTTCAGCTTCAACATCAGTCCTTCCACTGGAACCATGATACTATATTGTTTTCTAAATGTAATTATTTGGGTAGCTTCCCATGTCAGTAAACTATTTGTTCATAACATAATTATTAATACTTGACACTCATTCTTTTTACTGTTGTACAGAACACTTCAGAAAACAATCTTATTCAGAAATCTTTGAAGAACATCTCTGAGTATTTTCTGGAGTTATATTCCTAAAAGAGAAATGGCCAGGTCAAAGGTTGTAGGTGTATATACAGGTTTTGGCATGTATTGTCAAACGAGTCTCTTTTCTAAAATTGTACAGTGACTTGTTTTCCTTTCCTCTCTTTACCACAGAAAGATGAAATGCAAATATTTGCCCTCATATCCTGTCAGAGTCTAAAGATTCTGTCTTTCTTGCCCTGGAGGAAAGGAGAACAAGTTCTCCCAACTGCTAAAGACTTGATCTCAAGCTAACCTTGCCCTCAGGTCTGCTGGGAAAGATGAGGAGACAGGAAATGCTAGAAACAGGAAGAGGGAAGGAATTCCCCCGGTCTAAATGAAGGGAGGACCAGAAAGCCTGGCAAAGTTCCGTGCCAGGGCTCTGCTCCATGCCGCCAGAGCCCAAGGAGCCCAGGTTCCACCAGGTGCCAGGGTCTGGGAGTGCCCAGGGAGGACCCACCTGACCAGAATGTGGCCCTCACCCACGCGTGTCCAGCACCCGGCTGTGTTGCCAACCTCCACCACCCCACACCTGCCACCTCCACCCTCCCCCAGCAAAGCAGACATCCGGCCAGGACGCCTTGTTGGGGCCCAACTTCATGTCACCTACAGGCTGCAAATACCTGCCTCCTCAAGCCTCCAATTGCATTAGCCTGGCTGCTCCAGCCCACCCCAAATAGAGCAATTAAAGGTTAATGTCCATTGAGACACGGGGCCTCCAAAAGACTCAGACTCCAGTCACCCTGTTCTGCTTCCTGCCGGTAAAGAACTGGTTGTTCAATATTTTTTATTTGTTGTCCCTACACTTGTCACCTGTCCTGGGGGCGGTCAGGAACTTCCTTGCAGGAACTGACCGGAACAAGCCACAGACTCTCTGAGCTGGGACAGTGTGGTTACTGTCATATGCGTTTCTCCTGCTTTCTCTCCCAACCTGCTTAAACCCCTCGTCCCTCCCCTCGTGCTTCCCATGGGTCCAGTCTCTCACAGCTGTCCTAGACCCCAGTTCACAGGGCCCCAGAATCATCCGCACCTCAGTTGCAACTGCCAGCTGCCACACTCAACACATGATCTCACTTCAGCCTCCTTACTCTGCTCAGAGCACTGTCCTCCCCACCGGACCTAGGAGGAAATGAAGGCAGAAAGGGGAGGAGCTCACCCCAACTTACAAGACTGGGAAGAAGGAAGGCCAAGAGTGAAACGCCCCATAGCCATTTTAAGACCTTGATAATCCGTAAACCTGAAGCTTCCACTACGTGCCATCAACATGTGAACACACACCTCCCTTTGCCGAGTGAATATAATGACCCCTTAACTGTATGCGGTGAGTTGCAGTTGGCAAATAAACATAATGACATCCTGGAGACATTTAATACACGTCTGTTCTTTTCAATTTGGCAGCTCTGTTTTCAGATTTGAGAGTAAGAACTCTTCTTCAGGACGCACACATTTTTGTAAGCCCCACCGTGACGTAGTCTGAAAGGCTACTACAGGGTGAAACCTTGTTGGTCTTCTCCCCCTCCCCCTGCAACACAATCCCCATTTCACACACAAGAAAACCACAGACAAGATCCCTCTGGGTGCAAGTAGAAGAGGGCTGTGACTCACCCTGGCTGAAGCAAAATAGCATGACTGTGTTACCATGAGTTCAGTACTCCCAGAAACACCTGACCAGGAAGAGAAAATGCGCAAATAATTTTACACCTTGACCTCAGAAAAATCCATCAAAAACCACACGATTTTTTTAAACAGGTAGGATCAAATAACTGGTGAAGATCCAAGACTCCCTCGCGGAGACTATAAACCCTCAACTACCATGACCAACAGCCCTGAACTATGTAACATGATCCCTACCGATCCTCATTAAGGTCTTAAATTAAGCCAGACTCTGAAACCTATCTCAACTTTGCCCTCTCCAGGAAGGAGTCTTTCAAGATGCTGCTCCCTCAACAAGGGAAGCAACAAACGCAGTTTAGTCTTAGCGACAGGCTGTTTTGATGGTATTTTCAAGGAACCAGCATTTGATGAGGGGTACAGGACCGACACAGTGGGCGCAAAGAGCCGCAGTAAACCCTCCTGGAGTGGTGGGCGCGCTCAGTTGCTTCAGCTGTGTCCTATTCTTGGCGACCCCATGGACTGTAGCCCACCAGGCTCCTCTGATCTAAGAGGCTCTCCAGGCAAGAATACTGGAGCGGGTTGCCATGCCCCCGTCCAGAGGATCTTCTGCACCCAGGGATTGAACCTGCGTCTCTTACATCTCCTGCATTGGCAGGCGGGCTCTTTACCACTAGCGCCACCTGGGAAACCCTGAGGGGTGGGCACTACCTACCAACAGGGACAAAAGGGCACAGGTGCCTGGGAGTCAACCCACAGCGTCTGCTGCCGTAATGCGAGCCCAGCTTGCCCAAGGCCACGCAGACTGTTGACAAAAAGCTGGGAGGAGCACACAGGCCTTTCCGCAGGCGAGGCATGGCCCTCGTCCGCACCTGCACCGGAAGCCTGGGAAGCTCCTTCCCTGATTTCCCGGGCTCTGTGGCCTCAGGGTGACTCAGGAGGAAACTCCTGTCCCTCATCCCTCCGCACTAATCCAGCCCGAGGACAATATAAACTAATTCCCTACAGATTAATTCACTCCAGCCAGCTAATGATCCAGGCTCACTATGGACCCTCAGCCGGCGGAAGCACGGGGGATGCCGGGAAGGCGGAGGACGGCCAACTTCCGGCTGCAAAGGCCGCCGGGGAGGGGCTTAAGGTGGGTGGCTGCGTGGCTGGGTGGCGGGTCGAGAATTCTGGTTTCTCAAACTAGGGGCGAGGGCGTGTGCGTACTCGCGGTGGGGGGCGAGCCCTCCGTGCCTCGAGACCCCTGCTAGCGGCCCTGGTCCTGGATGAGCCTGAAATACAAGGAAAAACGCCTCCATGATCCAGGAGCCCAGCAGCGGCCGCGGACCCCAAGGGCCTCTGGGCTGAGCTGCCGATCAGATTGTGTCTGGCGCCCCCAGGTGGCCGTTTGAGGGACTCCAGCCCGGCTTGCCTCGGGCCTGAGCTGCCGATCAGATTGTGTCTGGCGCCCCCAGGTGGCCGTTTGAAGGACTCCAGCCCGGCTTGCCTCTGGCCTGAGCTGCCGATCAGATTGTGTCTGGCGCACCCCGTGGCCGTTTGGGGGACTCCAGCCCGGCTTTCTGCTTCCCACGGAGCCGCATGCCTCCTCCCGCCTTTGTTTCCCCGCCCGGTGGAGGAAGTAAAATGTACACGCTAACCCTTGGACAGCACGGAGATCAAAGGAGTCCATCCTAAAGGAAATCAACCCTGACTATTCATTTGAAGGACTGATGCTGAAGCCAAAGCTCCAGTACTTTGGCCACCTGACGCGAACAGCTGACTCATTGGAAAAGACCCTGATATTGAGAAAAATTGAGGGCAGGAGGAGAAGGGGGCCACAGAGGATGAGATGATTGGATGACATCATTGACTCAATGGGCATGAATTTGAGCAAACTCTGGGAGGTAGTGAAGGACACGGAAGCATGGCATGCTGCAGTCCACGGGGTCACAAAGAGTCGGATGTGACTGAGCAACTGAACAACAATAAAATAAAAAATGGGAGGAGAGAATATGTTGAGTTTTGCAAGTTGGGTGTGCAATACAGTCTTATCTTTTAAAACTCATTGTTAAAAATTACATTATAGGGATTTCCCCGCTGTGGACCAGTTTAGTGGTTGAGGATCCACCTTCCAAGGCAGGGGAAGGGGTTGCAGTTTCCATCACTGGTCAGGGAACTTAGATCCCACACGCCAGGTGGCACCTAAGCCTGGTCACTGCAACTACTGAGCCGGGGCACCCTAGAGCCTGTGCCCCACTACAAGAGAAGCCCTCACACAGCAACAAAGACCCAGCACATTAAAAAAAATTGCATTATATAAACTTACATTTAAATTATATTGACAAAGGTAGCAAATAATCAAAAATAATCACTTCTATTTATTTTACTACTATCTGTGTTCTTGAGGTTTTTGTATCTATTATATTCATGTGGTGGAAATACCAATGTGCTTCTGTAGGTTTACTTCTGACTCTGCCTTCAGTGACCGCCTTGGTAGTCTAACATTTGCCATAAAGGGAGTATTTACACCACAGAAATGGGCAAACTCTAGAAATCAGTCCCCACCGCGCCCCCCTCCCCCGGACTTCCCATGAGGGTCAAACATTCACCAACACACCACTTTGGTCAGACAAGGGTGGAGTGGACAGAGAACAAGCCCCACATCTTGTGGTGTGTGTGTGTGTGTGTGTGTGTGTGGTGGGGCGGGCAGCATAGGAACATAATTGCTTTCCTCTTTGTTAAGGCCCAGCACAGGTCCTGACCATGGTGCTCAATGAGTGAGGAAGGGAGGGAGAGAGAAAATTACCTGCTAAACTGGGCTCTGTCCATTTTCTTAAGATCAGCTTCTCCAACCTCGACTGTGCCTCTCAGCTGACCTTTTTCCAGGTGACCTAACAGTGCTCACTGCGTGGTGTGCGAGGCCTTGAACGCCAACAATTCAAGTAGTTTCCCTGCTGAAGGTCATCCAGGGAAGGATTTTGAGTAGGGGGTGATAGAATTCACATTTTACTTGGGGATGAGAATTGGGCCTGTGTGAAGGACAGGTTGAAGATAGAAAGGAATAGAATCCAGGAAACCAGCCTGTTCATTCAAGACTCGGTTCGGCACTCAGGCCCTGTGTAGGGGCAAGGCTGTGGAAAACAGCATGAATCACAATCCATGGCCCGGGGAGTTCAAACGGGCAAATACTACGAGTGTGATAAGTGTGTTGAAAAGAGCAGGTCCAGGTGCCAACGGGTGACTCAGGCTTCCTGCACTTGATCTTAGCCAAAAGGCCAAGAAGCAATTGACTCATTCTTTCTGGAAGAGGCAAGGAAGCTATGACCCAGCCTGGACAAGTGGGGCTTGCAGCTGTCAAAAGAAGAGGGGTGGGTCCCAGGCTGAGAGAACCGCTCAGGCAAAGGCCTGGGTCTGTAGAGGGCCTTGGAGATGTGCCTGGAAGAGGAGCGCTGAGAGGAGGGAGATGGGTCTGGAAACATGGTGTTCCCACGGCCAAGGCTGAGCAACAGCCGTCAGCATGGGGGCACAAAGCTGGTCCTGACTGAGTGGCTGGGGGGTGTTCCCTGTATTCTCTGGTCCCGATCCGTGTCTGCAGCAACACGCAGTTCCAGCCACATCTCCTACCTCCTTCTGTGATCCAGCCAGAAGGAATACTGACTCAGAGTGTGGCTGAAGGTTCCTGACTCCATACCTGGCCCAGGCTGCGTGTCAGAAGCTCTTTCAAACACACTTGTTTTCTGTCTCTGTCTGTCTGTCTCTCACATACACACACACACACACTCCATTTTGGAAACTTGATGCAACTTTATCATTTAGGTGGGTGTCTGGATTCAAAGTCAGTCCCCTGAAGATGTTTTTTAAAAACAATTTAGGGGCTTCCTTGTTGGTCCAGTGGCTAAGACTCTGCGCTCCCAAGACAGGGGGCCTGGGTTCAATCCCTGGTCAGGGAACTAGATCCCACACGCCACAACTAGGAGTTTGCATGCTGCATCTAAAGGTCCCAAGTGCCACAACGGATAAAACACAGCCAAATAAACTAATAAATATCAACAGTAACAATAAATAAAGAAATGGGCAAAGGGCCTGGCTCACTAGTTTTCCAAAGAAGACACATGATTTCCAACAGGTATATGAAAAGATACTTGATGTCCCTAATCATTAAGAAAATTCAAATCAAAATCACAATAAAAAAGAAAAACACACACTGAGATATCACCTCACACCTGTTAGAATGGCTAATACATACGGCTTATGGAATCTTAGCTCCCTGACCAGGGACCAAACCCAAGCCTCTGGCAGTGAAAGCACAAAGTCCCTGAGGATGGCTAACGTTAATACTAAAAAGACAAGAGCTAACAGGTGTTGGGTAGGGTATGGAGAAAAGTGAACGCTTGTTCATTGTTGGTGGGAATATAAATTGATATAGACATGACAGAAAACAGTATGGAGGCTTATCATAAAATTAAAAATACTATTACCTTATGTTTCAGCAATTCAACTTCTGGGTAGATCTCCAAAGGAAATAAAATCAGTATTTCAAAGATATTTGCACTCCTGTGTTAATTGCAACAGTACTCACAATAGCCAAGGTATGGAAACAACCCAAGTGACCCTCAGTGGATGAACGGATAAAGAAAATGTGGTGTAAATATACAGGGGAATATTGCTCTAAGCCATAAAAAGATGGAAATCTTGGATTTCCCTAGAGGCCCAGTGGTTAAGACTCTGTGCTCCCAATGCATAGGTTCAATTCACAGTATGGGAATTAAGATCCCACAAGATAATCACGATGGTGTGATCACTGACCTAGAGCCAGGCATCCTGGAACGTGAAGTCCAGTGGGCCTTAGAAAGCATCACTATGAACAAAGCTAGTGGAGGTGATGGAATTCCAGTTGAGCTATTTCAAATCCTGAAAGATGATGCTGTGAAAGTGCTGCACTCAATATGCCAGCACATTTGGAAAACTCAGCAGTGGCCACAGGACTGGAAAAGGTCAGTTTTTATTCCAATCTCAAAGAAAGGCAATGCCAAAGAATGCTTGAATTATCGCACAATTGCACTCATCTCACACGCTAGTAAAGTAATGCTCAAAATTCTCCAAGCCAGGCTTCAGCAATATGTGAACCCTGAACTTCCAGTTGTTCAAGCTGGTTTTAGAAAAGGCAGAGGAACCAGAGATCAAATTGCCAACATCTGCTGGATCATAGAAAAAAGCAAGAGAGTTCCAGAAAAACATCTATTTCTGCTTTCTTGACTATGCCAAAGCCTTTGACTGTGTGGATCACAATAAACTGTGGAAAATTCTTCAAGAGATGGGAATACCAGACCACCTGACCTGCCTCTTGAGAAATCTGTATGCTGGTCAGGAAGCAAAAGTTAGAACTGGACATGGAACAACAGACTGGTTCCAAATAGGAAAAGGAGTACGTCAAGGCTGTGTATTGTCACCCTGCTTATTTGACTTGTATGCAGAGTACACCATGAGAAATGCTGGACTGGAAGAAGCACAAGCTGGAATCAAGATTGCCGGGAGAAATATCAATAACCTCAGATATGCAGATGACACCACCCTTATGGCAGAAAGTGAAGAGGAAAAAAGCCTCTTGATGAAAGTGAAAGTGGAGAGTGAAAAAGTTGGCTTAAAGCTCAACATTCAGAAAACGAAGATCATGGCATATGGTCCCATCACTTCATGGGAAATAGATGGGGAAACAGTGGAAACAGTGTCAGACTTTATTTTTTTTTGGCTCCAAAATCACTGCAGATGGTGATTGCAGCCATGAAATTAAAAGACGCTTACTCCTTGGAAGGAAAGTTATGACCAACCTAGATAGCATATTCAAAAGCAGAGACATTATTTTGCCAACAAAGGTCCGTCTAGTCAAGGCTATGGTTTTTCCAGTGGTCATGTATGGATGTGAGAGTTGGACTGTGAAGAAGGCTGAGCGCTGAAGAATTGATGCTTTTGAACTGTGGTGTTGGAGAAGACTCTTGAGAGTCCCTTGGACTGCAAGGAGATCCAACCAGTCCATTCTGAAGGAGATCAGCCCTGGGATTTCTTTGGAGGGAATGATGCTGAAGCTGAAACTCCAGTATTTTGGCCACCTCATGCGAAGAGCTGACTCACTGGAAAAGACTCTGATGCTGGGAGGGATTGAGGGCAGGAGGAGAAGGGGACGACAGAGGATGAGATGGCTGGATGGCATCACTGACTCGATGGACTTGAGTCTGGGTGAACTCCGGGAGTTTGTGATGGACAGGGAGGCCTGGCGTGCTGCAATTCATGGGGTCGCAAGGAGTCAGACACGACTGAGCGACTGAACTGACTAACTGACTGTTCTTACCACAGGCGACACAGTGGTAAAGAATCTGCCTATGACGCTGGAGATGTGGGTTTGATCTCTGGGTCAGGAAGATCCCCTGGAGAAGGAAATGGTAATCCACTCCAGTGTTCTTGCCTGGAAAATTCCATAGACAGAGGAGCCTGTCGGGCTACAGTCTATGGGGTCGCAAAGAGTTGGACAGGACAGAGTGACTGAGCATGCACGCACATTCTTACCACACCCCACACCCCCTACACACACACACACACACAATGGTAACAGGTGATGGATGTGTTAATTAGCTTGAATGTGGTAACCATTTCACAATGTACACATATATCAAATCATCACATTGTACACGTTAAATATGTACAGATTTTATTTGTTAATTATACTTCCATAAAGTGGAGTGAGTCAATAAATAAATACCGTCAAAGAGAAAGAAAGGAGAAACAAACCAGATGGTCTGGCAAAGATTAATGTTTTGCATACTTTGAGAGGTCAATTAATTAGCAGAGCAAAAGTCTACCCATTCTGTCCTGAGTAGGTTTCTTTGAGGTATCAGAGAAGACAATTTCAGTTATTTCTTGAATGTGGGGAACCTTGAGAGGTGTGTGGTAGAGCGCAGGTGGTGAGACACACCTGCATGACACCTGCCTTTGTCCTTCATCAGTGCCTGCCCGGCTCATCCAGGTGTGCACCATTGCCCTCATGAGAATTTCTCCACATTCGTATGTGCTCAGTCGCCCAGTCATCATCCAACTTTTTTGTGACCTCATAGATGGTAGCCCTCCAAGCTCCTCTGTCCATGGAAATTTTCAGGCAAGAATACTGGAGTAGATGGCCATTTCCTGCTCCAGGGAATCTTCCCAACCCAGGGATCAAACCCGTGTCTCCTGCATCTCTTGCCTTGACAGGCAGATTCTTTACCACTGAGCCACCTAGAAAGCCCAAATTTCTCCACAACCCCTTCAAAGCAGGCTCCTACAGCACCACGCTTGACGGAGGCTATTTTGAAGTGGAGTGATTAGTTGGTGCCAGTTCAGAAGAACAGTTTTGTGGCAATATTTGAGCCCCTGATTGTCAAACACTGGGGAAGTGCGGGAGCCAGCACAGGAGATCCCACCCATGACAAAGTCATGCAGAGGAGACCTGATAGGCAAGGCAGATCAGAACTTGGGGGACTCCCTGGACCTGCTCGAGCATCTACCCCGAAACCAAAGTCTATCTGTCTACTGTTGACTATATTATGCTTTTCACCAACTCCTCTGACATTAACAGGGGGCTATCCCTGACCACCTTTCTCTGAAGAAAATCAACTTAGGGCTCTAGTTAATAAGTCTCCTGGGCTTGAAAGGAGTATTTAAATTCTAACCCCTCTGTTAGCATTTTAGCTTGCTTGGCAGGTTTATCCATACTCTTGCAACTAACGCACATGATTGTTTACAACTTCCCAAACAAGAAAGGCACGGGGAGCCAAAACATTCTAAAAGTCCTAACGGGCATAGAGCCCTTTGAGGGGTGAAAATTATTAGATAATACTGGTGAAGGGCTTCATTGTTGAGCCAATGTTTGCTGCCAAGTTTCCTTATCCCTTACCCACTGTGTGCCTGGGAGTGCATTAGTTAATATAGTTAAAATGTAGAAAAACAAGTAGTAGCCTTGACAATAGCAACATAAGACCTTTGAGTTAATAAGTTATTTCTTTGTTGTAACCCACTGCACCTTTGCTCCATAAAAATGTAACTTTATTTAGTACTTTCGAAGGGTGACCCTGATTGAAAAAATAAAGAAAAAACACTTTAAAGGAAAAACAAGTTTTCTGATTGACCAACCTTTATCAGAAAAGGGTCATAAAATGTTAACAGGCCTCCGAGCCAGAAGATAATGACAAGACCCTTGTAAGTGAAAAGGTATGCAGAAAATGTCCTGGTTTTGATAAAGGTAAAACTGATGCAATATTGAGCTGACTCTGTATGACTCTGCATCTTTCATTTCTAGAAATGTGTAACTCAGGGTATAAAAGCCCCTTTTGAAAATAAAGCAGCGGATCCCACTTCACCAGAGCTCTGGTCTCTGTGTCTTTCTTTCTCTCTCTTTTTTCAGGCTGATTCCCTGGAGCACAGAGGCTCTCTGAGTTCACTTTTTTGCCCAGGCTTCTAAGACCCAATCCAGAAGGCGCTCTGTGTCTTCACCCAATCAAGAAGGCACTCTGCGTCTTCACCCCATCGAGAGGGCACCTGAGGCCTCCATGAACAGAGCAAGTCCCGTGTCAGGGCCTTTATTGGCTTTCTGTGTAAACCAAGGAATATCAGCCTCTTTCTCTCTTCTTTATTCTTTCTCCTTTATTTTCTTATCGTTCGACCCTGAACCATCAGGTTCCAGTCCATTATAGGACCCGTGTCATCTCTCTCACCGACGCTGTCCATCCTGAGGGTACCCTTGGATCCTGCAGGGGCTGGACCCTGGCAGGGAAGGGCAGAATGATCTGAAAACTATCACAAGTATTGTGAGAACATATCTTGCATTCAGTTTTTTAGTCAACCCAGGCCTCTTTTGGGGGGTAAATGCCAAGAATCAGACTGGTCAACCATCATCATCAAGTGGCTTCTAAAAATGGATGGACTGTTTTATCTGGGTAAGAGTCAGGAATAAATTACAGAGACTCTCATTTGTTTAATTAATTAATGAATGGCTGTGTTGGGTCTTGTTGCTTCGCACAGACATTCTCCAGCTACAGCAAGCAGGGGCTCCTCGTCGCTGCAGTACTTGGGCTTCTAGTTTCAGTGTTTCCCCTTGTTGCAGACCACAGGCTCTAGGTGAGAGGACTTCAGCAGTTGTGACACGCAGACTCAGTGGTTGTGGTACACGGGCTTAGTTGCTCTGCAGCATGCGGAAACTTCCTGGACCAGGGATCAAACCCATGTCCCCTGCCTTGGCAGGTGAATTCTTATTCACTGCCACCAGGGAAGTCCCCTTATTTGTTTATTAATTTGTTTATTTCTGGCTGCACCTCTTTGCTTGTGGTATCTTAGTTCCCAGACCAGGGATCAAACTTGCATCCTCTGTATTGGAAGGCAGACTCTTAACCACTAGACCACCAGGGAAGTCACTTTAAAGACTTCCATTGTCTTCTGGCCTCCATTATTTATGCCGAGAAGTCAGCAAATTCTGCAAACTTGAACTGAAAGGGACAGTTCTTTAGATCCCCAACTTTCTACAGACAAGAAGCAGGTTGGCAGAGAAAACTATTCAGTTATCGACATGAACCGTGTCTTATGGGAAAGCACAGATGATTCAGAGGCCAAAGCCAACAGCCCAGAGGGCAGAGCTAAGAGTCATGAAGACCGTCTCTCCAGGACTCTGGACAATATGCACTCCCGCTCCTGAGCAGGAGGGGGCAGAACGTTGCTTAGCGAGATTTCAGAAATGCTGTGGACCAGTCCTTGCTCTGAGTGGGTTATGTCTGGTGGTCATCCTGTCCCTTCCTCACCCCTGCATGTTGAGTGGGCAGGGTGACCTCTTTAGTTCACAGTTCTTCAGATGAAGAGGAATTATGCCCAAGAAGCCTCGACTGCATGTCAATCTAGTTTAGTTGACAAGACCCTGGACCTCAAGGCTGGCTGATGCCATAATGGGATGGGACTTTAGGGAGCATGGCCAAGTCTTATAGTGTACTATATTTGTTTCCTTTCTTAATTTTTTCCCCTAAAGTTAATAATCGCCTTTGTTGTTGATTTCCTTTGTACCTACCCACACTTTATTAATCTCCACCAGAGCAAACTCATTAAGGAACATATATCATTTCTCCCCCCCTTCTCCTTTTTAATCCCACCTTGATACACCCATTGTCCTTTTTCTGGGATCTTGCTCTCTGGGTAGCACTGTCGTCCTGGGATGTCCCTTTAACTACCATCTTGGGATTCCATTTGTCTTTCTCCTGGTTGGGGTTCCCTGTCCTATGTCTCACGTCTTCCTCTTTCTTGGCTTACATGCTCTAGATGTTTCATCCGACTGAAAAGATAGTGCAATGGCAGAGGGCACGATGATGACACTGTGACAATGTCAGCATTCCTGTCTCTTTTGTCACAGTATTCGTGAATGAAGACCACCCTCTCTGCTTGGGGCACAGCTGCCGTTTTGGAATCTCCCTTCACCAGCATCCCACAGACTCCCTTCTCCCTCTTCCGAGTTTGATCTCTGTTTTCTACAGCCCACTTTTCCTGCTTTTTTGGTTTAACTCTTCTTTAGTCAGAGAACATCTTCCCCACCACCCCCCACCCCGCCCGTGGCTTCCCAAGAATTGTGCCTGGGGGATAAAATTTTCTGAGACTTTCCATGTTTCAAAATGTCTTTATTTCACTCTCACACTGGAGTCAGTGTGGTGGTTATTGCTTCTTGCTGACCTGTTTCCTTCCCTTCTCCTTTCTGCTAACACACTCTGTGCCATGGCCACATAGTAGCCATATCACCAGCCTGGGCAACTTGTGAGACAGTTACTGTCCTTTCCTGGGATTGTTCACGTTGGATGGGACCGAGGAGGGCTCCAGCCTTCTTCACTGGCATCCCTTGAGGAAGAGACTGCAGTGTACCTGGCTCCAGGAGTCATCTTGGAGACTGGAGAACCAAGTCACCACCTGGGCGCTAGAAGGAAGGCCATCTGTCCACCGGGTCCTGAAGCTTGTTCTTTGCTGGAGCATCACAGGAAGGTCCCACGAACTGGCCCACGAACCCGAAGCAGAGGTCCCATGAACACCTGTTGTGCTTCATGAGTGTCAGTTGGCTTTCCTTTGGAAAGAAAGTTGGCTTTCCTTTGGAAAGAAATCCAACTGACTACAGAATCCCTCCTAGATGGACACTGCTGAACATTCTGCAGACTTTTCTTTAGGAGGTTGCTGCTGTTGTTTTAAATTTTAAATTTTCAGTTATTATACTTCCTAAAAATCTTTATACTCATTCTTTTAAAATGTCCTCATATCATGAGCATTTTCTACATTTACCCATTCTCCATGAAAGTGTAATTTTTAAAAGTTGTATTGAAAGGCTGTTTTAGTTACCAATGTCCAAACAAGGTTTTGTTTTGTTTTTGCAATTCTAAGTGAGCTGACCACTGACATCTTCATGCTTTTTCTGTATTTAAGATTTTCTTCTTGGAATAGACTTTCAGTGATGAATTCACTGACTCAAAGGGAATAACTATTTTAAAAAGTTGAAGCAAACACTAACCAACTGATTTACAAATGGGCTGGGCCAGTTACGTGCCCACCAGCTGGCACATTGCCCCATAGCCTCGACTAACAGCATTCCACCAAGGTTGAGATAACTCCACACATCTCCTTGCTGTGGCTTTGATTTGCATTTCTTTAATTACTGAGGCTGAATATTTCTCAGTAAGTCTATTAGCCAAATTGGTTTCCTCTTCCAAGACTTGTCTGTGTCCTTCATTCATTTCATCTTTAGGGGTCCAGGGTTTGCCTGATCAATTTCTTAAGTGCTCTGGACAATAATGTTGTCAGCATTTGGCCACATTTCCTGCAAATATTTTTCCTATTGTTTGCTTTTTAATTTTTTTAAATTTTAAAAACTGTTTTTTTTTTTTTTTTTTTAGGCTGCACCATGCGGCCTGTGAGTTCACTGTTCCCCAGACAGGAATCAAACACTTACCCTCTGCACTGGGAACATGGAATCTTAACCACTAGACCACCAGGGAAGTCCCTGCTTTTTTATTTTGAAGCCAGTTTTGCTTTAGTTTATGGCCACGTCTCTATTATGTTGTCTGCTGTGACTTCTTTTTTTCTTTGCCACACAGCATGTGGGATATTAGTTCCCAATAAAAGTGTTAGTCTCTCAGTCATGTCTGACTCTTTGCGACCCCAAGGACTGTCAGTCTCCTCTGTCCATGGAATTCTCCAGGCAAGAATACTGGAGTGGGTAGCCATTATCAAACCCATGCCCCCTGCATTGCAAGCTCTGAGTCTTAACCACTGGACCCTCGGGGAAGTCCCTACCGTGACTTCTAACGTTAGAAAACATGCTCCCTGACGGAGTTGGTAGATAGCCACTTTTTTTTTGAGGAGGAATTGATAAAACATAATAAAGTCTCTGAATCCTTCTGGATTCCAGTTCTCCTCCTTTGTTTGGTGGAGGGAATGAGAAAGCGGCCTGGCTTCCTGCTCACCCTGCAGCCCCCCAGCTCTCTGCCTGGTTGGGGGGGGGGTCACTGGCCCCAGGCCCACAGGTGTCCAGGGGGACACGAGCTGCTTCTCTAGGCGCTGGAGTCACTGGGAGCCCAACTTTCCCTGTGTCTCCGCTGTCTGATCACTCCTGACTTTTGTTGCTTGCTTGATTTCAAGGCACAGCCTTCTTAGAATTAGCTTTAAAAAAAAAAAGAAGAAGAAGAAGAAGGATGCCCTAGAGGTAGTGTTGGCCCAGAAGAATCTGAGAGGCCTCTGAGATCCAGGGAATCGACCGTCAGGTGCTGGAGAAATGTCGCTGTCCTGACCTCCTGAAACTTCCCCGTTTGCGATTAGACATTTTCAGCTTCATTCTGTCTTGCCGGGCCCTCCACACGGTTCACCTGGATGTTCCCCGGCACGGGACAGGGCTGGGCCCCCAGCGCGTGCACAGGACACCTGTGCAACGAGCCCCAGTAAGTCTGGGCCCGGCTTCCATACTCCGCCCCTCCCCAGGGAGCCCAGTTCCCGCACAGGCCCCGGGACACAGCGCCGAGGGGGCAGCGGAGGAGGCGGGGAGAGAGGGAGCGTGCGTGACAGGCCCGAACTACTGGAGAAGAGAAGAGAGGGGAGGGGAGCAGGAGGGGGGCAGGGGCAGGACTGGGAGGAAGGGGGCAGCGAGGAGCGGAGGGAGCCCCCCTAGGCCTGGCTCTGCCCGGCCGCCCGGACATCGGAGGGCAGGACTGCGCGGACCGGCGCTCCAGGGCCGGGGGGCGGGGGATGGAGAGGGGGTGGCCGGCCTCGGCCCCAGCGCCTCCCGGGGCGCGCCGCACCCCGGGGGTGCTCCCCATCCCAGGCCTGGGGTCGGGGGTCTGCCGGACCTGGTCCCCGGCCTCCGCCCCAAGCCGAGCCCAGACCTGAGCCTCTGACGTCAGCCCCGTGCCCCAGATAACTTCCTCCCAGAGCCGCTTCCGCGGCGGCCGCACGTCCCCGACCCGGCCTGCCACGCCCAGGGCAGGGACACGGTACGGTCACCCGGCCCGGCCTTCCCAGAACCAGCTTCCGCCCCGCCCACCTGGCCCTCGGTTCCGGGAAGCCCCCCCACTGCCCCCACCTCCGGGTGGGTTAGGAGGGTGCCGCCCGCAGGCGGTCGTGGCCTCCTTGGGAGTCCTGGAACTGCCGGGACCCAGTCCCTGGACGGAGGGCCGGTAAGGGCGCTGATGTCGGTTGGGGACCCCCACTGCGGACTCCTTCCCTGCTCCACTTTGTTCCATAAGCACAGGGGACCTGGACTTTTTTGTGCTCATCCCCCCTAAAAGTGTAAAACCCAGTTCTGGACTCTGTTTCATTCACTGATGCAGGGTATAGTGTGTGTGTGTGTGTGTGTGTGTGTCTGTGTCTGTGTGTGTTGTGTGTGTGTGTGCGCGTACTCCTGGGCTCAGTCATGCCCGACTCTTTGTGACCCCATGGACTGTGTGTGTATGTGTGTGTGTGTGTGTGTGTGCACATGCTCGTGAGTTCAGTCATGCCCAACTCTTTGTGACCCTATGGACCCTAGCCCGCCAGGCTCCTCTGTCCATGGAATTTTCCAGGCAAAAACACGGCAGCAGGTTGCCATTTCCTTCTCCAGGGATCTTCCTTCAGGAATCAAATCGGCAGCTCTGTGTCTCCTGCTTTGGAAGACAGGTTCTTTACCACTAGCGTCACCTGGGAAGTAGATGTTCAATATGAATGAACGAACAAATGAAATGAATGAATGAATGAAACAGGGAGGGTCTCATGGGCGGACTGCAGTCAGTTTATGTGGGGCCTGTGGTCACTTGGGGTGTGTGGTCAGCCATGGTAGGGGGTAGAACTCCAGGCCACAAGCCGCCTAAATGGGGCCTATGCACCCTGGCCTCAAATCCTTGGGTGAGGGGTCTGGCCCCTTGGGGTTCAGGGCCAGGTCATGGAGGAACCAGAGTTCTGGGGTGCCTCCTTCCTGTCGAGAGAAACTGGGCTGGCCGGGCTGACAAGTCCAGCGGCATAGCCGAGCTGACACTCATCTGCAGCATATAACCCACTTCATGGAGCCCCGAACGTCGTGCTCGAGCACTCGGAACTCCTGCCACCTCTGTCCCCTGCCCAGTGGGCACTCCACCAGGCCAAGACCATGAGGCAGGTGCTAGCCGTGGTCCTGCTCCTGCTGCTGCTGCGGTCCGGTGAGTCCTACAGATTGCAGGAGAGTCCTACAGGTCCTACAGGTCTGTCCTGCCAGCAGCTGTAGCCAGTCCCCACTCCCTGGCTAGGCTTGGGGCTGCAGCACTGGCCTCCTCTTCTTCTCGCAGGAGGAAGGTTCCAGACATCCCACCTGGGGGAGTGAAGTGGGGAAGGCAGCTTGGGTGCAGGCCTGCGAGGGCCCTGAGGCAGTGACCCGGGCAGGATCCACCCCCACCCGCACCCCCACCCCCGCTCCCACTGCCTTGGGCAAGCAGGGCCAAGCTCTGGGCTTGGCACTCCGCTTCCTCTCGTCTTGGTCTCTCCCGTCTCCAAGGCACAAGCACAGGGCTGCCTGGGTGCAGGATCTGAACTCAAGACTGCTGGCCTCCAGCCCAGGGCCAGTGTCCGCAAGGCCAGGAAGTGTGGCCGAGCGTGGCCTGAGCCAGGGAGCCACGGAAGGCTGGGGGCGCTTAGCAGGGCATGGGGGAGGGGTGCAGGCAGGAGGAGACGGGGGCGGGGGGCGGCTCCTGCACCCGGGCCTCTCTCCCAGGCCCCAGTGAGGGTGAGCAGGTGTCAGCCAGGGGCCTCACCTGCCAGGCCCCTCCCAGCTGGGCAGGCTGTTCTCTGCTGGAGAAACTCTCATGCATTCCTGGGCCCGCCTGGCCTGCCCAGCCACCTCCTCACTTCCGTGTCCTCAAGTCACCTCTCAGGGCCCGGCCGTCAGCCTGGGCTGCAGCCCTGCCGGGGCTCCAGGCTTCCCACAGGGGAGGAGGCACCTCGGTGGGGAGGCCCCAGACTCCTTGGGTTCCGCAGGGCCCCCCAGGCCTCGCTGCCCCGCCTTCCTCCCCTGGCACCAGGATAACAGCGTTCTTTGAGGGAGCTCATCTCTGCCAGGGTGTGTAACCCTGTGATTACTCCTGGTGGGTAGAGTAATCGAGGTCATTGCCAAAGTGCAAACAGCGGCCTGCACTTGGCTCTCCAATAGCTGACACCAGAGGCCTGAACTCCTTCAGCACCATCTTGGCCTCTCATCTCTGGCTGTTCCTCCTAAAGCCTTGGGCCTCTCCTGCCTCCACAACCAGATACAGGAGCAGAAGGGCCCTGGATCCAGAGGAGGGGGCTGACACCCCGCTGGCTTACCCAGCCCCAACAGGACGCCCACCCTGCCCAGCCTGGGTCTCCACATCGCTCTTCCCCAGGAAGTCCTGCTCCCACTGTCCCACTTATATATTCCCTGGGCTCAGGCTCCCAGGTTGTGGGCCCTGCTTCCACAGAGATCCTGAGCTCATGGGTGAGATGAGATGAGATGACAATTCCACCCCCAGGGCAAGGTGGGCAGAGCTCTGTGGGGCCAAGTGGGAAGACAGAAAGCTCAGGAAAGGGAGCCAGGCTGCCCAGACAGTACAATCAAGGAGGGCTGCCTGGAGGAGGGGGAAGAATTTCAGTTAGGGTTAGCACTCTGGATTAGGATCTGGATTAGCACTCTCTAGAATCTGAATTTAGACCCAGGAGGAAAGCGGTGCTGTGAACAAACATTCAGAGGCAGGAAAAGTGAAGTCAAAGTCTCTTAGTCGGGTCTGATTCTTTGTGACCCCGGGACTGTAGACCACCAGGCTCCTCTGTCTGTGGAATTCTCCAGGAAAGAATACTGGAGTGGATAGCCATTCCCTTCTCCAGGGGATCTTCCCAACCCAGTGATCGAACCTGGTTCTCCTTCATCACAGATGGATTCTTTACCATCTGAGCCACCAGGGAAGCCTCAGAGGCCCGGGGCTCAGTCCAAACAAGAAGCCGAGGTGCATCAGGCTGGGATGCAGAAGCCTGAAGAGCCTCAATGGAAGGGTCTGCTAGGCAGGGTGTGAGTGCCCTTGATCCCAGGCGTGGACAGTGGATCCACACACAGGAGCGGGGATGGCTGTGGGGAGAACCTGGGCAAGGCTCTGGGAAAGCCCCACAGGGAGGGAAAAAGCCAGCCGGGGCGTTTCAGCTTCGTGCAAGAAGCAAGAGCGCAGGGTCTGGGGTTGTCAATCTGACTAAATCAGATTATACTAAGACGAGGGGCTGGAGGGAATGTCCGCCTGGGGCACGTGTGCATTTTTAAAGGGCCCCTTGTTGACACAATCAGTGTCTGGGCAGATGTCCTGCTGGCCTGGGCTGAGTGCCCTCACCCCCACGCATCTGTTGGCGCCTCTACCTGGAAGAGTGGCTGGTCCTGCCTGTGCCTGCCCACTCCTCTTGGCCCATGCTCAGCACCCTCTGCAACTGCTTCATCATCCACCCCCCAGCACTGGAGAGTGTGCCCCTCAGCTGGAAGAATAGGGTCCTGTCAAAACCCCCAAGGTCACAGAGGGGTGTGGCTCAGTCCAGCCATTTCCTGCCTGGCCCCAGGGCCCCTCAGCCGCCTGGGACTGGTTACTGGGGCTGGGGTGTCGGGGGAGTGTGAAGTGGGAAGAGGCTGTCCTGACCCCCCAAGCTCTGATCAGATCCACCCCAGTGACCAGATCCATAAGCAGGGCTCTCTTTATGGGGTGGGTTACCTGGAGCTGCGCTGGTACTGGTTGAGACTATTGGCCTGGCTGGGGTCTCCGAGCTGGAGTGGAGGGGCCTGTCAAGGCCAAGAGGCGGGCCCTGTGCCTTGTCCAGAGACTGGGGGACAGTGGTCCCGGGGAGAGGGGTCCACTTCCAAAGAGTGCCCCCCGCCCTTCCCCCCACTGTCCCTCACACGGGCAGGGGTGCTGGGCCCGGCAGGGCTCTTGGGGCCGCCTGTGAGCTTGGTGGAACACCTGAGGGGCTGGCACCTGGGAATCTGGGATCTTGGGAGGACTGATGCATGACCATCGTCTGGCCTCTTTACTCCCCTGAGATGAGTGAGACTCGAGTGGCTGGGCGGGCAGGCAGGCAGACGTGGAGCCTTGCTCACTTGTCTGGCCCCTTATCCAAGCCAGCCCCAGGCTGGAGGAGGGAGTTGGGGGGAGGCCCCACAGCCCCTTGGCTGAAGGCCACATCCTCCGCAGAGCTTCCAGATGAGGATGAGTGTGGGGTGTGGAGGGAAAGCCCTGGTGGGGTCCAGAAGAAGCCCTCTTGCCCCAAATGGGAGGGTCAAGCCCTGACGGGGTCCCCTCCCTGGCCTTTCTGATTGGTCCTGGCCCACAGCCTGGCCTGTGCACACCATGGGGGCACATGGGGGACCTGTGGCTGAAGGCTGCCAGCCTCTCCTGCCAGGTGCCCGGTGGACGGTCCTGCAGAGTCCACAGGAGGCTGGGTGTGCAGCAGAGGATGGGCTATGCTGACCAGTCGTTGGGGAGGGGAGGAGCAGACTGCAGCTTGGGCAAAGTTGGCTGATCACCCTCTTTTTTCTCATTTTCAGGGACTCGGGGAGGCGAGGCACTGAACGGTAAGCATTCAAGGCCTTCGGGTAGGGGGACAGGAGTGGGCTTGGTTGAGATCTCCGAGACTGGCCAGGACCCCCTCCCCGGTGAGACCCATAATGAATGGGCCCAGCACGGGAATCCCACAGTGGGGAAAACTGGGGAGCCTAGACAGGAGTTGCGGGGTGGAAGGGGAAGGTCCGGGAGCCCATTTGTCAGGCCGGGGGTGTGGGGTAAGACCTTAACCGTGTTATCTCACCCCCACCACCCAGAGGGTCAGGTGTCACAGGTGAGGGGCAAGGGGCCCACAACCCACTGTCGGAGGCTGACTGATGCCCAGGCCTCCGACTCAGGCCTAAGGTCCTGGAGTGGGTCAGGGACAGGAAAGCCAGGGAGTGAACAGGATAAGAAAGCTTGAGTGTGGGTTTGGGGGTGGGAATCACACCTGAGGGGATGGGCCTCCAGGGAGCGCCCCCCACCCCCGCCTCGGCTCTGTTCCCCCAGCCTGCGGCCGCCCGCGGATGCTGAACCGGATGGTGGGCGGGCAGAATGCCTTGGAGGGCGAGTGGCCCTGGCAGGTCAGCATTCAGCGAAACGGAAGCCACTTCTGCGGGGGCAGCCTCATCACGGACCGGTGGGTCCTCACCGCCGCGCACTGCTTCTCCAAGTGAGTCGACTGCGCCCTGCACTCCGCTCCGGGGGCACAGATCGTGCGACGGAACCGCCCCCTCCCCACGCGCCGTCCGCAAACGCCGGGCTTCAGCACCGCGGACAGCGCCGGCCCGCGGACAACGGCGGTGCGGGGTGCCCAGGCCGGGCCCCCACGGCCCGAGAGAGGCTGCGTCTGCGTCATCTGAGCCTTCCCTGCCAGGGCTCCCTTTGGGTCCAGCCTCGGGGCCAGCTTCCAGCAGCAGCCCCTGCTTCCGGGCTCTTGCTGCCCCCAGCCCAGCTGGGAGGGGTCCATTTCCCCCGGGGGGCTCACAGTGAGGTGCTTTCCCAGACAGGCCGCCCCTGCTGCTGGCCGCAGGGTCCTCCTGTTGCCTGCCTCTCTTCCTTGTCTCCTCCCACACCTCAAATCCAGACACTCCCTTCCTGATTGGGGCTCTGGGCACAGGTGGACGAAGCAGAATGGCCATTCCTCCTCCTCACTCTGAGGTCACCTACACTGGCCCTAACCAAAGGACCAAGCCACCCAAACCCTGCTTCCACACCATGACCTGCCTGGTCCCAAGCCTTCAGGGCTGCCTAGGCATCTCAGCTCTCTCCATGCCACAGCTCTTGCAATTCTAAAACCTCACATCTCAAGTTCAGAAATCCAGGCTCAGAGTGAGCAGGTCACTTGCCTCAGGCTGGGCCCCGGTGGGTGATCATCTCCTTCGACCCCCACAGACAGCCTTTCAGGTGGGGACTGTTACTGTCCCCATTTTACAGACAAGGAAACGGAGTCACAGAGAACTTGCTGGGTGACTTGCGCGAGGTGGCTGGGCTGGCCAGGGTGGAGCTGGGAATTTAAAGCTGCTTGGGGTTTACACCCTTTCCCACCTCATCTCTTAGTACACCCCCCTGGAGAGTGTGCTCCGGAAGACAAAGTGTAGACTGAGCTGTCAGCATCCTGGGGAGCGGGGAGGAAGTCCGACTCCTCCCTACTTCTCATCTCCACTTAACTTCCGCTGACGCCTCCCAGGCCGCCTCACACCGGGTCTCTACTCTCCCACCAGCACCTCTGAAACATCCCTGTACCAGGTCCTGCTGGGGGTGCTGCAGCTGGCGAGGCCAGGGCCACACGCCGTGTATGCCCGGGTGAAGCGGGTCGAGAGCAACCCCCAGTACCAAGGCATGGCCTCTAGCGCCGACGTGGCCCTGGTGGAGTTGGAGGCACCTGTGACCTTCACCAACTACATCCTCCCCGTGTGTGTGCCTGACCCCTCAGTCGTCTTTGAGTCGGGCATGAAGTGCTGGGTCACCGGCTGGGGCACCCCCAGTGAACAAGGTACTAAGGGCAGGGCAGGGAGAGAACAGGTGGCGGGCCTAGAGAAGGCAGCCTGGGGGCCGCCCTGAACCAACCATCTTCTGTTCAAACTGCCGCACGTGTGTTAGTCGCTCAGTCGTGTCTGGCTCTGTGACCCCATGGACTGTAGCCCGCCAGGCTCCTCTGTCCACGGGGTTCTCCAGGAAAGAATACTGGAGTGGGTAGCCATTCCCTTCTCCAGGGGATCTTCCCAACCCAGGGATCGAACCCTGGTCTCCCGCACTGCAGATAGATTCTTTACCGTCTGAGCCACCAGGAAGGCCCACAAGATCTCTACTCAAATGGGTGGAGTAGGTATGGGAAAGGGCAGCAGACACAGGAGCAGGGGCCACAGGGAACAGAAAGAGCCCAGCCTGGTGGTGAGGGGTGGGAAGAAGGAACTCTGTCCTACAAAGCCTCCAGCCAGAAGAGAAGATCTAAAAACACAAGAGAAAAGCAGGTGGGATGGAGCTGCGGTTCTTGAGAACCAGGGCCTGGGGCCCTCGGTGAGACTGTCCCCTGAGCCGCACCTGGTATCTCCCCTCCGCAGACAGCCTGCCTAAACCCCGGACCCTGCAGAAGCTTGCCGTGCCCATCATCAGCACGCCCAAGTGCAACCTGCTCTACAGCAAGGATGCAGAGTCCGGCTTCCAGCCCAGAACCATCAAGGACGACATGCTGTGTGCGGGCTTCGCTGAGGGCAAGAGGGACGCCTGCAAGGTGGGCACTGGGGCGGGGTGGGCCGAGGCTGAGCCCTAGTGCCTGGGCCCCAGGCGGAAACCAGCCCACCTGGGACAAGGGACAAGGCCCAGGAGGTGGACCTGCAGGGCCCAGACCAGAGCTATGCATTTGACCAGCTGGGAAAGCAGGTTCCTGGGTTCTACCTGGGGGAGTCAGCCAGTGGGTGTGTGGCGGGACTCAGGAAGCTGCATCTTTAAGACACTTCTCTGAGGTGATTCAGGGTGGGTAGTGTGGCAATGCTAGAGAAATGGGCACTCCAGGCTGGAAAGGAAGGGCTGCAGGGGCTGGGGTGTCCTGGGCAGAGACGAGCGAAGGGAGAGACAGGCGCGGGCACTCAGCCGTGCAGCTGCGGAGCCCGGCTCTCTGGCCCGCGTGCGCTGACACAGGTACCTCTGCTTCGGCCGCAGGGAGATTCCGGGGGCCCCCTGGTGTGCCTCGTGGGCCAGGTGTGGCTGCAGGCAGGGGTGATCAGCTGGGGCGAGGGCTGCGCCCGGCGGAACCGCCCAGGTGTCTACATCCGGCTCACCTCCCACCACGACTGGATCCACCGGATCATCCCAGAGCTGCAGTTCCAGCGGGCAGGGCCAGGCAGTGCCCAGAAGCGGGACCCCCGGACCCGGCAGCCCCTTGGTCGGAACTCCGCACGCTACCCGGCCGCCTAAGCCGTCCTGGTCCTCGCAGCCCTGCTCGCCTTGTTCTGAGCCTTGCTCGGGCTGGTGGGCAGCGGCCGCCCAGGTCCAAGGTGTACATTTGTAAATAGCCCTCCAGTTCCCCCTCCTCTCAAGTTCCCACTTATTTTTATTTATGTTCACTCTCCAATAAAGACCCAACCTCAGGGCTGGCTGCCTGGGTGTGGCCCCTCGGGGCAGGGCGTCTGGTGCTAGGGAGGGGTGTGGGGGCGAGGCTCCACACTGAAAGCTGGATGTCACCCAGCCCCACACAGGCGGCCTCCCCGCTTCCCCCCCGCCTGTGTCCTTGCCAACCTGGTTGTCACCATGTGTCACCCACGGGTACCCAGGGATGGCACTGGGGGTGACCGACACTGGCAGGGGGGCCCAGCAGAGCTTTGGAGGAGGGGGGCTCTGCAGGGCATCGGGGAGCAACCCCCACTGCCTGTTGGACTCGCCCAACAACTTCCCTTGGTGACGCACTAAGGCTAAGACAGGGGGCTGCTCCTGGCGCCCCAGGGCCCCTTGAACCCCAGTTTCCTTTCCTCCACGCCCTCCCTCCCTCCGTGTCAACCTGAATCTGAAGTTTTGGGGGGTGGGGGGCTGGAGTTGGGGTCCACACCAGCTGGGAGATGTTGGACAAGCCACTGGCCCCTCTGAGCCCGTTTGTCTCCTGTGACCCTGGGCAGCACCTCCACCAGCTTCCCGGGTCACGGCGTGGTTGGTAAACTCGCCCGAGTGTACGTCAGGCAAGGCCCCACACCCACCTGGAAGCGCCCGGGGACCCTGCAGACCCAACAGCCCAGCAGGCTTAACCGCCCCCAGACCCAAGGATGCAGGGGTGGGCAGGGCCCTCCTGGAGTCCACACACTGCTGGCCAGGCTCGGATGGTGTCACACAGAAGAGGGAGGCCCAGGCCACGGAGGGGGGGGGCATGGAGGTCGGTGGGCCAGGCCCCCAGGAGACAGGCCTCAACAGCTCCCTTGGCTGGGACCCCCTTCTCCCCCTTGCTCCATGTTTAGGATTCAGATTGTTTGCCGGAGTGGTTCATGGTTTCTGCGAGGATCCCTGGGGATTCCCTGCCACAGCACCCCTGCCCGTTTCACTGCCCCTCCCGCCCCTTGTCCCACCAGCCACCCCACCCCACTCCCTCCCGGCCAGGGAATCCAGCAGGCGCAGAGCTCAGGCCCGCAGCTCACTCCGACCCCATCACGGCCGCGACGGTAAGGCTGTCCCCGGAGGCCGCCCCGGGTTCTCTGCCTGGCCTGTGTGTCCACAGCAGGCCTGCAGCCAGCCAGTCCACTCCCTGGTGTTGGCCGATTCCCGAAAGGCAGCAGCTTCTCGCCCTGCTCAGTGAACATGGGTGGACGAGAGTCCTGGGAGGCCTGGGCCTTGCACGCTGCACACATATGCCCAAGTGCCCACACAATACACGTGCACCCACGTGCACACACCAGTTCACATTCACGTGTACACGCACACACGTGCACACTCACGCACAGAGAAACACACATGCAAGCACGTGCATGGGCCCAGCTGGCTCGGCCGGTGCTGGGGGAACGCAGGCCTGGCTGTTTATGGAACGAACCCGTAAGCACTTAGCAGGCACCGGCTGCGGCCCGACCCTGGGGACGGAGGCAGGAAAACACACCACGTTCCTGTCCGCTCCTCTGCCCAGGCGTGCTCTTGGCGGGCAGGGAGCGCTGCCCAGTGGCCCCGGGGAGCGGCCCCGGGCCGTCTGCGAGCTCCTTCTCCAGAGCAGACATGGGCTCTGAGGCCTCGGGGGAAGTGGGGTGGGGCAGCAGGTGCAACGAGGCCTGACAGGGAGGTGGGGGGGAAGGCAAGGCTGTGGGCGTCCTGAGTACAGCCCCAGGTGCTGGGAGCAGGGGCTAGCCTAGGTCCTGCCGCCGTGGAGAGGCCACCCTGCCCGGGAGAGTAGACTCCAGGTCCTGCCATGGTGGGGTCAGAGGAGGGTGGGGCAGCCCACCTGCCAGCTCTGTGGAGAGAGGCCAGGGTAGGGCCATGTGGGGATCGGGGAGCACCAGGCTCCCCTTGGAAGTCCTGCCACCCCGTCTCCGCCTCCCCCTGCCTGCTATCCCAGCTTTCTGGGGGCCCTGGGGTCTCCTTTACCTCACCAACCTCCTGCCTCTGCCACGGGGCGGGGGTGTGCTCAGGGTCCAGTGGTCCTAGGGGAGGAGGGGCACAGATGTCAGGACAGCTAAGCACCCGGGTGCCCCCCGCACCAGGCTGGAGGGGCAAGGCTGCGGTCCTCGGTGGGCCCAGGGGGTGGCCCTGCGACTCCAGGGCAGGTCCCCCACGGCCTGGGCTCCCAGACACTGGCCCCACCCAGACCCAGGCAGACACTCAAGGAGACGGGAGGGGGAGAGACTTTATTGACGCCGTTCACAGTGAGCTCAGAGCTGTGAAGTGTGGGTGGCAGCGTGCCCCCAACTGCCCCACCCCGTCCTGAGGACCCAGCACGGGCCCCTGACCGCAGGCCCCAGACTGGACCGCCATCTCCTCTTGGCCCTGTGCTCAGACAGGAGACAGGCACGCGTTGCAAGACCAGCTGCTCTGGGGCATCTCCAAGAGCCCGTGGGGCAGGGGGGCCTGGAGGCAGGTCCAGCTTTGCTGTCGGCCTCAGGCAGCTGGGAGGTGCCACGTTTAGTCTCCTTGCAGAAAGCAAACTCCTTGGAGAATCTTAAGTCCTCCCCATGTGCCCCGCTGTACAGGGCACGCCTGGAGCCCCACTCCCACCCTCTGGCAGAGAATTCCCACTAGAGCTGAGTGCGTGCTGGAAACACGACAGGCAGCTGGTGAGACCAGCCTCTCAGGGTCACAGACGTCCTAGCCCAGCCGGGGCAGCTGTCCAGGGAACCCCCCCAAAGCCTGAGGAGCCGCCACCAGGGGGAGCCGGAGAGCCTGTTGGGGGGCACACCCAGGGAACTTCAGGCAAATGTCTCTGAAGCTGGTGCTTCCAGCCAGGGAGAGACACGCGCACATGCTTGACTCAGTGTGGCATCGGCACTTTTTAAACGATTCCACAAGAACCAGGTGAGGCGGCGAGGGCTGGCCGGGCCGTGGGGTGGGGGTCAGACTGGACAGGGACCCAGGCAGCCAGCAGAGCTGCCATGAGCCCAAGGTGGTGCTTCCACGGCAGCGGCTCTTCCGTACACTTTAAGACACTAACAGCTGTTCTGCTCAGTCATAAATACACAATTTTATTTGCTATTTTCAGGGGAAACTTAGGCATTAAACTGTAAGGTGATAAAATACGGATACCTAAAAAAGTACAAAAGTATAAATATCCCCTTAGAATAAATTTTAGTGAATTAAGTCTTAATATCTTTAAATTAAAAAAACAAACAAACCACAAGCCTATCTATTATCTCAAGGTCACAAATCAAACGACGCGAAGCAGTCAGCGGCGCCCCACGGTATCCCCGAGGCTCCAAGGGGAGGGAGGGTCTCGGGGCCGAGTGTGCCCATGGAAAGGTCAGTGTGAAGCCAAAAACGCTGAACCACGCACAAGAGACCTTACAAAAGGAGGTAAGTCCTAGTGCTGGAGAACTTGGTTCATCAGGTAATATTGGCAAAGGAGAAGAGGGGCAGGCGAGAAGCCTCCGGTAGCGTCTGGAGCCAGGAAGGTTGGCATCCGGACGGGATGGGGGGCACAGGTCCCCGACCCGCTGGGGAAGGTCAGCTCTCAAAGCGCGCAGACAGCCGTCCTCAAAGGAATCCGATCCGGCAGCTCCAGCGTCAGGCAGGGGCTGGCCATGCAGGCTCCTCCCCAGCGCCCCAGAAATGTCAGAGAACTGCATAGTTATACGAGCGCGTGAGCCGGCAGAGGCTGTCCGTGTGCGCTGTCAACACCCGACCTCCAGCGTGGCCTGGAGTCTCAGCTCCGGGAGCCTGTGGACAGGCCTCCCGCCCCGCCCTCCAGCCCAGGCGAGAGCAAGGCACTGCGGGGCGCCGGCTGCCCCCGCGCCCCCGGGCGGGCCAGACGAGGCAAACTCGTCCCTCCCTTTAAGTGAGGGGACAGGTCCGCCCAAAAGGCAGCAGCACTTTCAGGCGTCTCTAGGAAGCGAAAGCACTGGCAGTCTGTCCATACGGGGAAAGAAAGGACGCCACGGTCTCGTCTGGAAACTACAAACGGAGAAGCCTGGGTCGGCCCGGCCGGGTCAGGCCCAGGAAGTAGTGAACATGCGGAGGCCGGGAGAGACCACCAAGCCGTCACGTCTGGGAGGCACAGCAGACCCCCTGCCCCAAGGACCAGGGTGGTCAGAGGGCACCCAGAGCCCGGGGCACTGTGCCCACCCTCCTACCAGCAAGGCCCAGGCTCCACTACAGACTGTTTATGTAGCACCAAGAACGCAGTCCTTGAAATGATCTTCGGTGATGTAAGGGCCAGTTCAGGAGCCCTGCCTCGGGCCCGAGCGGCACTTGGGAAGCCGAGCGGAGGTCCCGCAGAGATGCCCGCCCAGCAGGAGCTGCCTGCGAGCAGTGACGCCTGGCTTCGGACAGCTGGTCCCGTCTCTCACCACCCACCTCAGAGGCAAAAAAAGCATTCACACCCAGATCTCTAGAGAAATTGTCAAAAGCAGGTTTCTTCTCATGGCCAAGCTTCCTCGACGTGGCGGATCATTGCGTCTTGGGAAAAGGTAAAACGTCTCTTCAGCTTCAACAGTGTGTTCCTCACATCCTCGAACCCCGTTCTTGCAAAATCTGAAAATGCCAAAGGCAGACAGTGAGGACTCAGGCCGTGAACAGAAAGGCAGCGTTGCGGGCTGCAGCCCGGGAAGCAATGGACACGTGGAGGCTGCGGGAAACCACCGAGTGACCACACTCGAGGCAGTCGCAGGCCTGTCTCCACGGCGCCTCCGGGGCCGCCTGAGACTCACCAGAGCGGCCCCGGGGGACAGTTCCTCACCAAGGCCCAGAGGACCCCAGCCGCATCTCCCGCAATGGCCTCCCAAGGGTGGGAGGCTCCCCCCTCCCAAGGGTGCCAGCGCCCACCTAGGGGTTAACTGCCCCCAAACCTTGATTTTCTCTCCAGCTCAGCTTGGTCCAGGTGGAAGACACAGGTGTGCGACCAGGGCCCCCACCCAACCGGCCCTCATTTTCCTTCCATGCCCCACTGCAAACCACACCCCTCCACCTGGCCCCCCAGGCCTGCCCTGTCACCCCCTCGTCCACACACTGCCTGGCTGAGTCTTGTCTTCTGTAACCAGACCCTTGGCCTGGGGGGCCGGCTCCCTCCTTGTAACCAGACAGGGCTCTGGGACACATCCCTGACCCCAGGTACCAGGACAAGAAGGCCACTGCCCAGCCAGGCCGACCCAGCCCAGGCCAGAGCAGTAAGATGACCTTCCTTGCGACCTCACTGGCAGCGAAAGAGGCCTCCTGGGGGCACTTTCCACTTGTGTTTCGGAGCTGAGAGAGATATGGCCCTGAGAAGAGGTGCTGAGCCCTGGACCCCCCGAGCTCGGGCCGCGCCTGGGAGGGTGAGCTCACACGGAGGCTGGTCAGGGGCGGCCCTGCGGGCACGGGCAGACTGCGGTCTCAAGGCCAGGGGCTCCCCATCGGCACAGCCGCCTGGGGCAGCCTCTCACGTCCCGCGGGCGTGCTCCAGTGACTCAGGAGAAGGTCCAGCCCACCTCGACAGCCCCCGCCTGCCATGGCGTCCGACAGCTCCAGGCCTCCAGGCCGCCCTCCTGCCCTGCCTACCACCAGCCGCCAGGGAGGTGCACCTTCTGCCAGGCTGGGGGTGCAACGGGCTGAGGGCCCCTCTTCAGGCTGGACGGGGCAGGCCCCCAAGTTGGACTTGCCTGCTCACTGGGAAAGGCCTGGACGGGGACGTGGCCTGAGAATAAGACCTGGGGCGATCTCAGGAGGGCCTGCGGCCCTGGCCCCATGGCAGTCTGAAGGAAAAGCTGGAGTCTGGGGGGCCGAGAGCCACCCACTCCATGGAGTCCAGCAGGGCAGCGGGCATCTGAGATTGCAGGACTGAGACATGGGAAGGTCGAGCGGGCTGGGAGTGAGGGACCGTGTGGGAGGGAGCAGCCCGCTGCAGCCGGAGCCCCAGTATTGTCTGCACATGAGGGCAGAGACCTCGCCTGGGAGCTGTGGCGGGCACAGCCCGTCTACCCAGACGGGCTCTCACCTCAGCCGCCGCTGGCAAGAAGGCCTGAGCCAGCTCGCGGAACAGAGCAGGCGGAGCCCGGTACATGGTAGGGCCCCCGAGGGCCGGGCCGGTCCAGGTCCAGGGCAGCACCCCCAGCGATCCACACCCGGAGTCAGGGTCTCCTGCAGGCACCCGTGACAGCCGTAACGGGGGTGGTGCTGATAGAAGCCCCGCCTCCTCCAGGAGGCTGGCTCCTCTGCGCTCCCGCACCCCCATTGCGGTTCACCTCCGGCCGGGCTGAGGCTGAGCTGAGCCCAAAGGGGCGGTCACTCCAAGCTGAGGCGGGCCCTACCCGCAAACTGCACGCCTGACTTTAGGCTGAGAAGAGGGAAGTGAGAAACGAGTGTCAGGACCGTCACAGCTAACAGTCATCGCATCTATTCCGCATGTCCCTTTTCTTGGTCCACGTGGCCGCTGCAAAGTTTAAAACGACAGCTGGAGCCCGCGCTGCACGGGCCCAGACCAGGCCCTGCAGACTTTGCTCAAAGGGCCAGGCGGCAGACACCGCACAATCTCCAGGTCAAGAGGCACACTGAGGATATTATGTACTCGTACAACCACCAGAAAAACCACCAGTAACAACGAAGAAGCCATTCCTGGCCCATGCCCCCAGACCAGACCTCAGGGCTTGGGGGACCCTGGGCGACGCTGGCGCCCAGCCCCTCTGAGCTCCACTTCCGCTGGCAATGCGAGGGGGCAAGCCTGGCGCTCCCTGCTGATCGGGTTCTGGCCAGGAGGAAGCAGGGGCCTGATGAGCAGCAGGGCTGAGGGGCACCCCAGGGTCTCCCAAAATGGCCAACCGGAGGGTTGGCACAGACCCCTGTCCACCAGCAAGCCTCATGAGGCGCAGGGAGCAGGGCATCAGGGCCCACCCTCCGAGGCACAACACTGACTCCTCAGCCCTGAGCCAGGGGGTGGCTGGGACAGGGTGGGGAGACCGTGAAGCTGGGGCTGCGTGTCCCCGGGAGGCACAGGCCCGAGGCCCAGCCGCACCCCCAGGCAGATACACACAGCACCCGGGGGCCCTGGTCAAGGTCCCACCCCAACGCGGGCATCCTTCGGGGGACACAGAGCCCCGCTCCTGGACAGATCGGCGCGGGTACTGAACACGGAAGGGCCTCTGTCAACTACAGGTGCGGGGCAGACGCAGCGTGGGAGGCGGGGCTCAAGGAGGCGCAGGCGCATGGTCAGTTTCGAGGGCGGCAGGCTCACCGTGACATTTACACTTAATCTGAGTCACTGTCACCGGGACCCGTGTCCTCGTCGTCACTCTGGCTCAGCACATGGCGGGCGGCAGGGAGGAGAAGAAGAGAGGGCGCGTCAGTGCAGGCGGGGTGGGGGGCAGGGGGCGCCCACCCTTCAGTGCGGGCAGGGCGGGGGCAAGGGAGCCCACCCAGACGGGCCAGACTCCTCGGAGCAGCCATGCTGGTCACAGTGGAGCAAGCCACGCTGTCCCTGGGTCCCTGAGGCTGCAGAGTTCTCCTTCCCTCCACGTTGTGAAGCACTGGGCCAGGCCCAGAACCTGGCCGTTACCTTCAGCTCCTGGGAGGCCATGACCTCCAGGACACACGGTGGGGTCAGCTGGCCAGGGGGCTGGAGGCTGCGATCAGGCACATGGGCGATCGATCACTGATCCATGGATCAATCATGTCTACCTAACCAAGACCCATAGACTGGCTGGACATAGGTTGGGGGTGCGTGCCTGGGGGCAGGGCCCCGTGGCCCCAGGGGCACCTCTGTGAACTCCAGGGGCCCACTTTCTGGCCTCCGCCCCACACCCGCTCTGAGCTTCCTGTGCAACGCATGCCTGACCCCGGCACCTGGGCCCCTTGTCCGGCTGCCCCGCCCCCACTCTCTCAGGTCACTTCCCCCGAGACGTGTGTGTGGGGGAGGCCAGCTCCAGCCGCGGCCCAGGGAGGGGCATCATGACGGGGCCCCCGGAACTCACGGCACTGCTCCCACCAGGCCACACACAGGCGCCCCCGACGACACCCCACCTGGCGCCCACGGCTTCCTATAGCTCTGAGGCCCCCTCTGCTACCGCCCCCATTTAGAAGCTACTGTGGTGACCACACTCCAGGACCAGGTATTTCTGGAGAAACAAGGCCGCGCTTCCACTGGCAAAGGGATCTGGGGTCACGCCCGGAGCTCCGGCGGCACAGACGCGTCCTCCCGCAGCTGAAAAGCACCTGAGGGAGATGAGCCTGATGGTTGCCTGGGGAGCTCGGCTACGCGAATTTTTCAAGTTCAGAAATAAAAGCTGCTAAAAATAGACAACTTACAAAGAGCCCTGCAAACACTCAGGGAGACGAGGCTCCTCTAGAGGCTGGGGCTCTGGGGAGGTGGGCCGACTCTGAGCCCGAAGCCCCACCCCAGGCAGGGCATCAGCACTCCTCACCTCTGGAGCCTGGTAGAGCCCTGGCGAGGAGGCGCCTGCAGCCCTGGAGGAGGAGGGGCACGGTCACCACGGACTGTGGGCGTGCTGACCCTGTGGTCCGTCCCGAGCCTACACCTCCAAGGAAGACCCTGAAAGGCTCACAGCAACAGTTCTAGGCCCAGAGCAGACAGGGTGCCCCTGGGCAAGCGTGTGGGGAAGGCCGGGGAGCCCCAGTTTTACGTCATCAGGTAGAGCCCTTCCGACTCAGGCCTTTCCCATACCCCCTCAGAGCACCTCTGACGGGCACCTGAGCCTCCCCCAGGGCCGTCTGTGGGCCTGGCCTCACGGGCTGGCCGCCACGGAGCCCTGGGCCCCCCGAGCTGGCTGCAGGGTCGTCCAGGCACCGCTTGGCCCACAGGTTCGGAAGTCCTGCCCATACTGATGCTGGACTCTGCACGGACAGACACATCTGGAGTCCTGACCCGGGACGAGCCCAGAAGACATGCCGTTAGAGCCCGTCACCTCCAGGCAAGGGTAGCGACCACCCCGTCCGTTTTCACTGTGGCCGCACTTGAGCTGCTCTGGGGAGAAGTGCCCGATGGCCCACAGGGAGGGGCTGGTGCCGCGCCAAGAGCGTACTCCGTGGAGCTGAAGAATCACACACCTACCAGATCTGCCCCGTCTACCCCCACACCAGGGACAGAGGCCCTGCCCTCCAGCCTCAACGTCCCGTCCCCAGGAAAACATCAAGGAGAAGTGCAGCCCCCACCAAGGAGGGCACTTTCAGGAGCAGGCCGTGGGCAGGGGCAGTGAGGGCGGGGGCCTGGGTGTCCAGCAACCCCACGGCCCACGGCCCAGGGACGTCTGCGCCCTCTGTTCCCGAGTTTCGCTTCCGACATGCTTAGGGAAAATAAGGGACAACAGAGCAGATGCACAGGGTGAGCGGGCGGCCGCGAAGCCCGCGAGGCTGCAGCACAGGGACGACGGTGAGTGGCGACGCGGGAAGGAGGGAGCCAGCCCGGCGGGCAGCGGGCACAGTGCACCCACCTTGGCCTTCTCGCTGGGCTCGCTGGCGGGGCCGTGTGGCGAGTTGTGCAGCTCCTTGGAGACCACACACAGGAACTCAGCCTGGTCCTCGCTGCCATAGTTGTAGGAGGAGCCGATGCTGACCAGCTGGGGGAGAGAGGGCCAGTGGGACATGGGTTGAGAGCTGCCCCCAGCTCAGGACCAGCCCACCGGGAGGGAAGTCTTCAGAGACACCCAGCCGAAGAAGCTAGGGACAGGGTTCAGTCGAGAGACTTTTTATGAACTTACTGAAAACCCCGTCTCCAAACGTCTAGGCTCAGGCTCAGATGCATGCGCGCGCACGCGCATACACACATACACACACACACACACACACACACACACACACACACACAGCCATGCGGGACGGGCCTCCTGTGCTGCGCATCCAGCTCCTCTGGGGGGTCCTGGCTGGGCCCACAGGGGACAAGCAGTGACCAGGAAGGGGAGTGTGGCGCTGGAGCTGGCAGCGAGCAGGCAGGGCGCTGGGGGCCCCTCAGAGCCGGGCCCAGGAGGGGGCTACAGTGCTCTGCCCTGTCCGTGAGCATGGGCCAGAGCACACGTGCGTGAGCACACTCGAGGGCGAGCCCCTCGGGGAAGCCAGGACTGGGGCTTCCTCACGCTGGGGCTGCTGACCGAGGAGCGGTTGAGGAGGGCTGAGCCGGCACCTTTCATGACGATTCACAGGGGCACCAAGAACAGTGTGATTATTTCAAAATACCCCCGAAAGGGGTCACCTTAACCAGGAGAGATGCCGGGAGCCCTTTAACTTCTCCCTTGGGTAGTCTACTCCAGGGGACACTCTGAGGAGCCAGAGGGGCCAGCGGGGTCATGGGGTTGTGAGGTCAAACCTCAGAGTCTCAGCCTGAGACACAGGCACAGGGACACTGAGCTTGTGGGGGCGCCGGCTACTCACAGGACACCCTGGCCGTGGGCAGAGGCCCCCAGGTAACGAACTGCAGGCCCCTGGCACGAGGGGCAATGTGCCCGCGGGACCGTCAGAGTGCTCTGGACGGGGCAGCAGGTGGGTGGGAGGAAGTGACTCAGCTCTCGTCCTTTCTCCCTGTGGTCCTGGCCAGGGCGCTGCTGATGAAGCGAGCGGCTGGGTCGGGCCAGAGTCAGCAGCGCTGCTCAGTCACGGGCAGGACAGGGCAGGAGCCCGCCGGGCAGCCCCCCAGGAAGGGCCCTGGTGCCTACAGCAGCACCAACGGCCTGGGGGGCCGAGGTGGACACAGGCCAGGGGGTGGGGGGTGGAGGACACACACACAGATACACACACACCCCCCCCCCATATACACAAGGATGGACACACACAGATACACACACACACACCTATACACACAAGGACAAACACACATACACACAGATATACACACATACACACACAGATATACACACACACACACGGATGAACACACACACACACAGATATACACACACATACGCCTATACACACAAGGACGGACACACACACACACACACAGATATACACACATACACACAGATAAACATACACACACAGATGGACACACACACGCACACACACAGAGAGATACACACACGCACCTATACACACAAGGACGGACACACACACACACACATAAACATACACACACAGATATGCACATATACACACACACCTATATACATAAGAACGGACACATACACACAGATACACACATACAGAGAGACATACACACATACGTACACACACACAGAAACACACATAGGTACACACATGCACACACACAGATACACACACGCATAGAGATACACACGTAAGTACACACATGCACACAGATACACATGGGCACACACAATCATGCACACACATAAGCACACACACGTATATACACACAGGCACACAAAAACACATGCACACATGTGTATATACACAAGGACACAGGTGTACACGTGCACACATGTACACACACGGGTACACAAGTACACACAGAAGCACACACATGTATATACTCAAGGACACACGTATACACACACAAGCACATCTCTACGCACACATGTAGAGATGCCACAGAGAAGCCCAGGGAACAGTCGTACCACAAAGAAGTGAGTGGACGAGGAAAGATAACTGTGGAGTGAAGACTGGACAGTGGGACCCTAAGACCGACTCCTGCCGCCACCAGCCCCGCGCCCACGACGATCCAGCCTGGGCTGGCATAGGTTGCTACTGGTGAGAGGTGCGGGGGACACTCTGGGGACCGAGCTTCCAGGAACTGCAGGCCGCCTGACGCCTCATTACTGGTCCCTGGGGCCGGCTGCCCTGAGCACTGGGCAGGGCCTTGGTAATCAGCAGCTTCACTGCCCTGCAGGCTCAGAGGCCTTTACCTGCTCGAACTTCCAGCCATCGGACATGGTGGAGACCATCTGCGTGAGCTCCTCCTCTTGACACTGCAGGACACGGTACACGTGCTTCAGCGGCACCTGCAAGAGCAGACACGGGGGAGTGTTCCCACGCCGGGGCCAAGCCGGGGACAGCCCCGGGCCCTGGGGAGGCCCACGGTCCCGCCCACCTCTCAGCCCAGGTCGTGACGCCCACAGGAACACCAAAGAAAACAAACATGCTGGAACAGCTACTGTCTTCTGCTTCCCCATCCGCCTCCAAAAATATTTCTATTTCTAAATTCCAAAATAAAATGAGTCATGTTCCTGAAACCCGAGAACACCTGTGGCTGGATGCAAACACATGAAGGCAGCCCTGCCTGTGCCCTGAGGAGCCTTACCAAGCGTCTGACCCCAGCAGCAGGACTGGCCTGGGCCCCGCCCTCGGAAGACAGCGCTCAGCTGAGCACGTGGCTCGGACAGGAGCCCGTGGGCCTTCCTGTCTGCGCACCCCCACCCCAAACTCCACCCAGCTCCACTCCCAGCCTGGGCCGCACTGCCAGAGCTCTGCCCTGACGCCACCCCAGGGACGGGGTCGCAGCCCCAGTGCTCTGGTCCCCACACGGCCCAAGAGCCTTCACTGGGGACACATGGAGGGCGCTGAGCGCTGCCCCACCCGTGCGGGCCTCGCCCACGTCCCCACGGGGTGGGGGGTGCGACGGCCCAGTCACGGGCTTTGTCTTTGAGGGGGCTGGCAGCAGGGAACCAGGCCGCACACTGGCCAGAGATGACTGTGGGGCCTGTGGCCGCATCACCTGCCCTCCCCCAGTCCCTGACCAGCCACCTGGAACGGCCGATCTCAGCAAGCTCTTCAGAGAGGCCAAGAGTGCCAGCCCTGGGGCTGCAGGGCCCTGGGGGGAAGCCCGGCTTGGGAGGCAGTGGCAGGGCGGTGAGAGGGTGGAGACTCTTAGGAACTCCGGCTCTCAGGGAAAGCGTGCACAGCAGCCCTGGGTGGGGGCCCAGGCAGGGGCTGCACTCTGCAGCCACCGCAGAGCCTGGCACCACGACAGGACCACTGCCGAGACCCTCAGGAGCCTGCCTCGGGGAAGGTGTCAGACAGCTGCCTCAAAACGCACTGGCCCAACAGGCAGTGGAGTGCCCGTGCCAGCTCCAGCACGGCTGACCGTGGCCAAGTGCAAACAGGTCCCATGTGGACTCCATGCCCTTAGGACAGGGTCAGCATCAAGAGCTGTCCACTGAGCCCTTCCTTCCCGATCAGAGCCAAGCCTGCTCTGCCTACACCCCCACCCCCATCCCCATCAGCACCAGCCCACTGCCGGCTCCCCCAGGCTCCCCGCAAGCCTTCCAAGTGGGCCAAGGAGTTGGCCACCACAGGACCTTTGCACTTGCGGAGCTCTGCCTGCAACACCCGCCCCGAGACGGCTACACACACAGAGGCCCATGGAGGCCTCTTGCTTGTCCTCTGCCTCTCCTCACTGGCCAGGGCGCCAGCTGGCAGGCACTGCAAGAGGCGCCCGGAGGGCAAGGCAGGGCACAAGGACAGCTCCAGAGGAACTGGTCAGCTGGGAGAAGGGAGTGAGCCACGTCACCAAGCAGGTCTCGGAAGGGTTCTGGTGCCAGTCACCCATCTCACCTGTGATGTTTTGCTGTCTCGCTCTCTAATTTTGTCCTTGACGAGTTTTATTAGTGAGGTGATATTGTAAAATTCCGCTTCCTCCAATACCCCTAGGATAAAGAAAAATAACTAATTTCCACCAGATCAAATAAATGCTGTCTCTGCCCCGCAGTGAACCCAAGGCCCATGCACACATAAAACAGACAAAAACACACATGTATACACTAAATAGATGCTGCAGAAAAAGATGCAGACAGGTGGTCGCAGGAGCAAGATGGGCCAGAATGAAGGAGGGAGTGGGCACAGCTTAACAAGCAAAACGGGGCCGAGCCCTGGGCTCTCAGGACACCTGGCTCCATGCCAGGAGCCGGAGCATGGCCAGTGTCTGCAGACACGGGCAGAACACAGAGCCAGCGGCCGGGCTGCCCCGGAGGGGAGCAGACCCAGGGTGGGCGATCCCGGGGACCCCAGGAGAGGCGTGGCCCCCAGGCAGTGTCAGCCAGGACCCCCAGAGAGCAGCGGGCCCCGAGCCAGAGCCGCCCTCCCCGAAGGACAGGGAGTGAGAGAGCCGCAGCCCCCAGCGGGCAGGCTGGGCCTGAGACGAGCATCTGCTCGGGAGGGAGCTGGGGAAGGAGTGGGGCTCCGCTCCCAGGGTTGGAGGGCCCCCACCGCCTGCCCCTCCCCCTCCGACTCACCTTCCTCTGCCAGGTCTTTGTTAATGACCAGCTTCCCATGTCTCAGGTAGTTCAGCACGGGCCCAAAGTAGGTGGGGTCTCTGTCGATTAAGTAGGCACCTGTTTCATCCTGCAGAGAGCAAGAGACAAGCTGAGCCCAGACAACAGGGTGGTTTCTGCAGCTGGCCACCAGGCCACGGCTAGAGGGGTCTCACCCACAACTGGCGCGTCAGCGCTTGTGGCACTTCAGGGGACCCCAAGCAGCTTCGCCTACCTCAGCCACCCGCGGCTTCTGGCCCTGACCCGTCACCACTGCAGGTGAAACCGAGTCTCAGCTCTGTGGCAGCAAGGTGACCGCCACTCAGAGGCAGGGGTGCCATGCACAAGACCTCTCTGCTCAGCTCCCAGGACTCCTGAGGCGGGATCACCTTTCACTCAGTCAGGCCCGCCCTCTAGTGACCCCACTCTCTCCCCGGCACAGAGGCCGATGGCCGCCCTGCTCATTTCGGGGCTCCTCCCTGGGCAGGACTGGGGTGGGGTCCCAGGCTCAGGGAACAGAGCTTCCCCGTGACTGACCACTGAGGACCCCTCCCCGATAGGCGGCGTCTCCAGGGCCTGTCTTCAGAAGGCGCCCCTCCGGACCTGGTGGGCCCTGCCCCCCTGCAGGGCCAGTATCTTTCTGATGCCTCGCTGCCCGAGGCAGGCCTTTGGCGTCAGCTCAGCGCCATCCAGGCGTGGCTGACGGAGGTGGACACACATGCCCTGGCACAGGGGAGGCTGTGGTGCCCATTCATGTGCGCACCAGTGGAGGCCTGTGGCAGCCCTCGGTGCAGAGGCGGGGCAGGGTCTGTGCCAAGAACAAGAGTCTGGGGTCCACAGAAGGCCATGGCCCCGCCTCTTCCAGGACACCGTGTCCACTGCTCTCTGGTCTGCTGAGTGCGACCTGGCCCAGGCTGCCATCCAGCAGGGCTGCCGGCTCCTCCCCTCACAGGAGCCCCCTTCCCTCTGCACCTGGGCCAATGGCCCCAGGACTCCGCTGAGACAAGCAGGTGACTCTTAAGTTAGGAAGCGTGGGGCTGGCCTCCCTGTCCAGCAGGTGCCTGCCGGGATGAGGCTTAGGTCCTGGAGGCAAGGGCCATGGAGGACGCAGGGGCGGCTGACGGGCCGAGTCTCCAGCGCAGCGTCAGGGTGCTCACGGTAGGAGGGGGTGCAGTAGAAGCCCCTGAGCCTCCTGGACATGGTGAGCCCAAGGGTGCCAGAGCCACTCTCAACTGTGAGGCAACGTGCTGTGCGAGGGCCCCCTTCTCCCTCGTGCGCATAGAGCCCGGAATTTCGTGCAGTAAATCTGGAGGCCTCAAGGGTTTTCCGTCGAGTCCATGAGGAGCAAAGGCGGCCTCCGGGATGGACCAGGGGATGTGAGGATGCATGCCTTCCGTGTACTTCTACCGTTTTCTATCTCGACTGCCTCCATGCCAGAGCACGGCTGCCCGGAGCTGGGCACCTACCCACCCTCAGGGCACATGTGCCAGCTCCCCAGGGTCCCAGGACCCACTGCCTGAGCTGGCCTCCAGGGGCTGGGGCCAGCCGGAGTGGGCTTCAGAGGGGCCCCTGACACTCCATGTGTCTCCCCTGCAGCGTCACCAGCTGAGGGCGGGACACTCAGTCCAGCGGCTGCCACGCCGGCCCTGCACCCACTCCGGGGAGGGAAATCCCCCAACCTGGCCCTGGAAGTGCAGGCCCCAGGCACCCTGAGATGCTGCAGGGAAGTGGCCAGCTCCTGGCAGCGACAAGCCCGCCTCTCCAGGACGGACCTGAGGAGTCTTCTCGGCGGCCTCCTCGTGGGCCCCACACAGCTCTTGGGCCCAGTCTCTCTGCGAGCACCTGTTCTGATCGGAAGGGCTTCCTTAAGAAACAAGGTTGAGACTCCAGAGTCAGGACAGGCCGAGCAGCAGTGTGGGGGAAGTGCTCATTCTACCAAGGCGCACGGGCCCCTGCCCAGAAGAGCACACATGCTCACTTGAGGCGCACAGGCAGGAGCTCTGCAGAAGCCGCACCCCCAGCACTGAGCCCATGCTGGAGCCCACGCTGCTGGAGCGCATCTGTGCTGGCGAGGGCAGCCGTGCCCTGGGCTGTGACTAGGTTGCACCCAGGGTCGCCAGGGCCCTGGGCCCTCACGCTGTTTGTGTGTAAGCGGCCCCGGGGCATCCAGCCTAAGGCAGAAATAAAAACAGAGCACAGAAAGAGAGAAGACCCCTCGTCCCAGATTCAGCAGCCTCGGGCTCACCTGAGCCACAGGACAGGGAGGGCGGTCTCTGTGCTGTCTAGTTGGCAGCAGGTGAATGCCGCCGGGCACCAACTCACGGGAGGATGAGCTTGTGACGTGTGCCTGGCCTGGCCAGGCGGACAACAGGCAGGAAGACTCGAGGATCTCTCTCCTGCCCTCAGTTTATATAACAAGTCTGTGTCACATTCTTATAGTGGTGAGGCTTGAGGGTTTTATTTTTTTGTAAAAGAGCCAGAATTAAGATTGCTTGCTCAACAAACCTTTTTAAAAATTGACTATCCCCTCTTTTCGCCAAGTTAGCGTGTGACCTGCTTCCGCAGTGCTGGCTTTGAAATATACATCCACCCAAAGGCACAGAGAGAACGGCTGAGCTTGCTCATGAATATTTAACAGAGGCCACGCCCACCAGGCGTCTCTCACTGTCTGCTCTCTCTCCCGCCCTGCCCGGGGCTGAGCCGAGGGCTCCAGTGAACAGTGAACCTGGGCCTTGGGCCACAGAGGCAACACCCTGGCCACAGCCAGGAGTGCCCTGCCCGCGTCCCTCCTCTGGAGAAGCCCATGCCACAGGCACCCACGGGACCCCTGACCTGCAGTCAGAGGAGGGAGGCAGGGAGGGGAATCCCGATGGGACACCCCATGCACCCCCACCCCAACCCCTGGTGCTGGTTAGGGGGCAGCGCGCCTGCCCGCCCATGCCCGGTCCGCATGGTCCAGGCAGGTTTGAACGCCCTGCCAGCAAGCACTGTGGGTCAGAGCAGGCAGCCGCCCATGCACAGGGCCATAAAAAGGAAAAGGGCCATAAGGGACGCGGTGGAGAAGCCGGGCCCTCAGGCGAGACTGTAAACAGAGGAATCCTGTTTCCGTCTCACTGTACCCGGCTCCTCTCAGCCACCTTCACAACTGCAGCAGACACACCAGGAAACACAGTGTGATCGTGGCTGTCGGCCACCGGAGGCTATAAGTTAAGGGGGCTGAGTGTCCCCAGCTAAACGCAAGGTGTGCTGTCAAAATTCCCCATCTGAGAGCTAAACGCAAAAGCGTGGAGTTATCTGTGCACAAACATGTGCAAGCAACATAATTAGAAAGACATTTCTCTCTGAAATTACCCACTTAAGGGATTCTATGTCACTTAAAACCTTCACCTCTGCCTGCTTTTCTCTTAAGTTTTCTACAGTATGGCAAGTCCCTGACCTAGAAGAGGCCTGAGGCATTACCAGTTCCAAATGAGGAAACGGAGGCCAGAGAGCAGAGGCCCGCAGGGGCAGCGGCTGCACTCACGAGCGTGGGAGAGCCGGCAGCCCTGACCGCAAGCCGCCCTGCGCACCGTGGAGGGGCACCCCCGCGGCACACGCAGGGAACGGAGGGGAAGCAGGGCCCTGGGCCCCCAACCCCAGGTGCCTCGCAGTCCTACCATGTGGCTTAGGAACAGAATCTAGGGTGACACCCACGACTCCAGTGACGCTGACTCAGAAGCAAACCACAGGTGCGTGATAGGACCCCCACAGGAGGCTCCTGGTTCTTCTCTTAGAACCAATCCACCGGGGGTGGGGGTGTGGGGAATCACACCAAGCTCCCTGAACAAGCAGAGATGGCTCACAGGACCCGGGCCCGCTTGGAGCGGACACTGTATCAACTGTGTGCAGAGACAGGGGCCAGGCACCCAGGTGTGGGGCAGTCGTGAGCAGGACACCGTGGGGAGACCCACCAGCCGTGAACACTTCTGTCAAAGGCAAGGGGGCAGCCACCTGTCCGGACCACTCAGGTACTTCCCTGCCTACAGACAGTCCAGTTACAGAGCACCTGCACAGAATTCCCCTACAGATGCCACGCTGCTTATCTTGGTGGGGAGAGAGAGAGAGGAGAGGGGACAGAGAGAGAGAGAAAGTGAGAGGAGAGAGAGGGGAGGGAGAGGGAGAGGGGAGAGAGAGCGTGAGCAACCAGGAGGTCAACCTGAGATGGAAACAGGCAGGAACCACGGGAGAGAAGCAGCCGCAGACAGGGCCCAGGGTCCCTGGCACAAAGCTCCCCAGCGCCTCTGCCAGCCTGGAGGCGAGGCCCCCTCAGGCCTGGAGTTTCCAGTCCCCTGGATGCCAGTCACAGCAGGCAGGCAGGACACTGCAGCCAGGATGTCCACCACAGGCTCATGCCGCACCCGCTGCTCCTGAGGCCCCCACGGCACCGCCTTGCTGGCTCCTGGCAGCCTCTGTTCTCCTCTGAGCCCGGTCCTGCTGGTGGAGCCGGTACAGAGTTCACTCTCCCTTCTTGCCGGGCCGAAGGGCAGGCACACAGCTCCTCTGCACCCTCGCCCAACTCCCCGTCCTCACCGAGGCCTGCCTGCCTCTCCCTTACTGCTTTGAGAAGCCCACCTTGGTCTATTCAGCGGCAGAGCCAGCCCTAGCCAAGCCTGACTTGCAAAGTCGGCCAGGAACCTGGATGCCCAGCCCGAGGACACCAGAGCCCCCCAGAATGGACCCTGATAAGAGACGCAGGGTACACAGCCTCCCTGAGGCCAGAAGTCTGTCCCAGAGGCACACGGCCCAGAGGAGCTGCGCCCTGCAAGCTGAAGGGCATCACGTTTCCTGTAAGCAGGGAACCCGTGTCCCTCCCCCATGGTACAGCCCCAATGCCCAGTGTTGGGAACGGACCCCCAGGGCCTGTCCTGAGAACTGGCAGCTTGGGAGGCCTGCAGGGGGGTCTGTAGGGCCCAGTGCCCACCTCCACCAAGGGGCTGGCCCAACAGCTGGGGCTCTCTGCCAGCGGCATGAAGTTTGCACGCGTTGAGTTAGTGTGTCTAAGTGACAAATGGAAACAAAAAACAAGTTCGAAAGGTGAGAAATTCTTGGGACATTCTTTCTAAAAACAAAGTGCGGAGGTAAATAAAGCCCAGGGAGCGCCATCTCTATTTCCTGCGCTGACGCTGACGCAGTGTGGGGCACCCGGCGGGGGAGCTGACGCCCGCATCCCTGGTCCTCAAACTCCCCTGGGACTCTGGCTCAGAGAGGTCCAGGAACCCAACCCACATCAGGGCAGGTTGGGTTGTGGGTGGAGTCAAAGTCAGGCCTGAGTCTAAGTGGGCCACCGTGAAAAACGCCCCGCAGCCCACCAACTCTAGACCACAATGTGCTGGGCGCTCTGCAGGCTGAGGAGAGCTGCCCAGCGGAGGCCTGGGAAGCGTCCTGTGCTCGAGGCGGCCTGCGGGTGTCCTGGCCGCGCAGACTGTGCCCTGGGTACCAGGCAGAGTCAGCGCGTTTAAAGATGGTTGGCCCAGTGACTGCGGTCCTCGGGCACCTCCGGAAAGCAGTCGAGCGCGGCCACCCCAGGGGAATGCGGCCATGGCCAAGCCCCGAGCCGGCCATCTCTATGTTCTCATACAACTCTGTTTGCAAAACAGGCAGGTGGACCACAGCTTTCTGACCGCTGCTGGAAACCGAGGCCAGTCACTGTCCCGCTGGCCAAGAGTGAGTGAAGGCCGCCCGAGCCGTCGGCAGAAAGAGGAACTGCTCTGCAGCAGACGACCACTTCCTCCTGGCCACCCTCGGATGGCTGGCAGTCGAGTCCGCTGGCCTGAAGCAGCTCTCCCCTAGAAGCAAGCCCTTTCTCAGGATGTCCCTGCTCTGACGCGTGGGCTGGTCAGGGCCAAGGGGCCTTGTGAAGAGATGACCGCGGCATCCTCAGTGAGTGAGCCACCCCCTGCACTGGGGCATCCCCCGCCAGGGGCCTGAGCCAGGCCCGGGGCTAGGGCTGAGGACGCGCTCGGAACTCAAGCAAAGTGTGAGATGAAATGCACAGCCCCTGGGGACCGCCGCTCCTGCCTCACACCAGCACCCCAGCCCTCTCGGTGGAGCTACGACGCTCACAGCCTTTCGCCTCTGACTTAGTCACACAGAACATAATCTGCCGTTTCACTCTAAGTAATCCCCACTTCTCCTGCCAAGCGGCTTAAAAGATAGTCCTTCCACCCACACCCCCATCACTTAGCCCTGTCTGTGAAACTCCTTTCACTATCGTTCTAATCCTGAAACTCTAGCCAACACCTGGGGGGTCAGCACAGGCCAAGACCTGTGTAGGATACAGCATGTCATCAGAACACCTTGACGGCCCACCTCTCAGAGACCCACCTGATGCCCCCACACCTGCAGCCCCAAAACTAGGACAAGGGCCCTGCTGAAGGGCAAAGGCTGATGAGAAACGCAGTTTTCTCCAGACCTGGCTCAGTGGCAGAGAATGAAGCCCCTCCCCTGCAAATCCTATTTAATCTGAGTGGCTTCCAACCACCAAGTAGTATTTCCTGTTTCCCTTTAATTCCTAAAGCATCTCCCCACCGAAGCAGGGACGGACTTAACTCTGAACAAACTCAAACCTGTTTTCAACAATGCCACTGGGCCAGGAACCGTGGAATAGAGAGACAGCCCAAGTGAATCACATGCCGGGTATTTGCACAGCACTTCCGGGAAGAGGTGCTACACCTGGCCCGTTCCTGATGGAAGAGGGCAGAGAAAAATGGCCCAGGACAGCAGATGAACAGAGGCCAAAATGAAGGGCGCAGCCCCGGCCCTGCTGGGGAAGCACCAGGAGGAAGTGAGAACTCGCACTGGGGCTAACTGCAGAGAGAACGTCACGGCCGCCGGGGGCCCAGGTCAGAACAGCAGGCGAGAGAGCAGTGAGCAGCGGGGCCCAGAGACAGCCTGGCTCCCCGCACCCCTAACAACCTGGCTGTCCGCTGTTGAACGAAGCACTCCTCCACAGAAATCTCCTGACACCACCTTTCCCCCCAGGCTTCCCGACAGAGGTCCTTGCCAGACATTCTGTGTTTAATAGCAAGCTCTAGGCACTCTCCCAGCAAACTCCGAACCCATCAGGCTCCTGAAAGATTCCAGCCTTTGTCTGGGAACTCCTCCCCATTAAGTCTCCCCACCCAAACACGACCCAAGCACTACTCTGCAAGCCCAAGTGCTCAATAAACACGAGAAATGTGCCCAGCAGGAAATCTTCCAGTTGGTGCGTCCAGCCCTGTGAATATCCTTGAGGTGTGCGTCCATCAGTCTTAACTATGAGGTCAGGGCTTGCAGATTTTTACACGTGCATCCACATCCTGTTTTCTCTTCCAGCAGATAACTGCTAGCATCCCACTCTTCCAAATGAGGCCCTTTCCCTCCACCCTCAACCTCAGACTCCTTACTCAGGATTTCGTTATCCAGGAGTGAATCTCTGGGACATTCTTTCATCAGAACCAAAGCGGGGAAAACTGAGGAGAATGAGGACCTTATATATTTTGTCATTTGAAGCAGAACACTCTACTACTATGACTAAAGGGAATTAGCATTACTCTTTCTGGCAAGTTCACATCTGTGGCTAAAGCTAACTCATAGTTACTATCAACTCTTTCATGAGACAGAAACCGTATCTGCTGCATTACCTTCATGTTCTGAATTCCAACTTTACAAATAGATGAAAAAGAGCAGCTGTAACACAGATATAATTTATACTCTGATAAATTACCCCCTGCAAAAAACTACTATAAAGTATAATTTTTTAAGTAGTCTTGAGATATTAAAATGAAGGGATAAACTGACTTAACAGGCAAACTATAGTTAATCAGCCCTGAATCAACTGTCTCAGCGCTGAATAGACAGCACTGCCTCAAAACAACCCAATGGACAAGAGCAATGTAAAAATGGGCCTCAGCATACAAAACAGAAAGGCTCAAGTAGAAATGCAAGTGAATGACCACTAAGGCTCACTGCTTAAACAGTAAAACATACACCCACACTATAAAAGGAAAATCACAGCTAACAAAAGCCTATTTCTATCCTGGAGATGACTGTCATTTTCTGGGAGGTCAATTCTCTGAGAGCAGAGAGCTTGGTCAAATGCGCAATGGAAACAGCTGGGCAGCCGCGGGGGAGGGTGTGTGTGGGGCGGTGGGAACCGGAGAGCTGGCAGCCCAAACTCTGATTTCTACCCATGACTGGTGGTTTTGTGGTAACTCAAGCTCTCCTTTCCTGATCATAAGGTCATGCCACACAGAGGATGGTGTCGGTCAGGCTTTGCATCCTGAAGACGATATGAATCTTTCTGAGAAGCCTAGGCCTGGCAAATGCTGGGCTGGCAAGGCTCCAAGCCAAGTGCAATTATGTAGGCTCAAGTGAAAGACAGGAAAGTTAGAATAAGACTTGTGGACTAGGAAAAATATAGGTAAAAACTGTTCTTCCAAGTGCCTTTTCTGAGTGTCAATGCTGTTCAGCTCGAGATAGTCTCCTTCAGGCACACAAATCTTGTAAATGTAGTCATCACAATAGTTTCTGCACAACCATAGGAGCATTTAATCTGATGAAAGACAATCGGCAAACCAATCTAGAGATTCCTATCCTTCGGAGAGGGCACTAAGAAAACTAGGTTACTTAGAAGACTGAAAAAAATTTCCTATCTAGCCCTTCCTTAACACTCCTAAGCCATCCCTTAATATGAGCAACCCTCCTTTTGAAAAAGCACTCTATGGACGGCACTTTCTCGGAGTGCTGAGTGGGTGCGTGTTGCGGCTGAAAACCATGGAGCACCAACTCTCTAAATGCAAGTCACTGGGAAAGAGAGGCCACCCGCGTAAACCCCCACACCAACGTTAAGTCAAGCGTCTGGAACGTGAGAAGACGAGAACACCGGGGCTCTCAGATTCCAGGGCCAGTAAGTACACGGGACGGAGAAGAGAAGGTGTTCGCACCAGGGGCCAAAGAATCTAGGGACGAAAGAAAGTAGATCCACAGTAGTCTGGGGTCTGGAAAACCTCCTCCACAGAAGAGCAGAGAGGGCGAGACAGAGAGGCACCCAGAGGCGGACGGGCAGGGGATCCTTGAGGGTGGTGGGCGCCACAGCGCCATCCTCTCTTTTCCCGGCCCGAGAAAAGGAGTCGCGGACCTGGGTCAAGCTGGTGACAGAGAACGCGGGGATCGGAGCCGAGGCGGATCTCCTCAGCGTGGGGCAGGGGGCGTGCGGCGGGCCGCTGACCAGGGCGACCCGAACTCTCCTGACTGGCCCGCGCGGCCCTCACCTTGTCCGAGTCCAGGTCGGGGTCGGCCTGGCACAAACGGTACAGGAAGGATTTCGGATCCCGGCACAGCGTCTGCCGAGTGGTGAGGAAGTAGGTGCCGCCGACGTTGAGCCGGACCCACTTGGACACGCTGCCGGGACGCTGGGCCAAGGCGCCGAGCCCCGCGCTGCAGCGCCGGCACAGGCCGCCCCCCAGCCCCGCCCCGAGGCCGCCCGGGGCCGGAGGCAGCAGCTCGCAGTGATTCTCCGCCATGATCCCAGCAAGCCCCGCCACAGCTCCTCGCCACCGGAAGCGTCCGGTCTTTAATACAATCCTCCGAGCTCTGTCCCGCCCACGGGTCCGCCTTCGTAAAGCGCCCACCCCGGCGTCACGCGAGAGGCGGAAGTTCCGGCCCGGAAAAGCGGCCGGCCGTACCCTCTTCCGGCCGGAGCCCGGCGCGGCGTGGCCCGGTGACGCCGACGTGGGCGAGCCGCGGTGGAGCCGGGTGTCGGGTTCGAAAGGGGTTCGCAAGCCTCCGCCGGGCGCGTGCCATGCCTGGACGCCCTGTTCTCGGGCCCAGGTCCTGGTCGCCAGACCACGCCCGACCCGCACCCCGGCCAAAGGAAGAGCTACGTCAGCGAGAGTCTACACTCTACATGCTTTTTTATTACAAGACTACCGAGCATACGTGGAAAATTCATCTGGTAACTACATCTAAAGCACAAATATTTGGGGAAAAAAAAGAATAAACAGATTCATTAAATTATGATATGATTAAATCATCGACCAAATAGAAAATTTATATAATAAAGCCAGAAAAAAAAGTTGTAAAATATAGTTTACAATAATTATTCACATTCAAGGCTGTACATCCATACATACAACAACGTGGCCCCGAACATGAATTCAATCCAAATAATTCATATATTAGATTTTAAATAACACAGACTGAACTAGAGGCCAACAATAGCCGCAAATAACCTTATATAAGAATAAAAATACAAAAGTGTATATCCTAATATCATTGCATTATTTGTTTTCATAAGTTCTTTTTTTAATGTTTGCTTTGCCTGTACATCACAGTTACAGCTACAGACCAGGTAGAGAATATTACACGTTATAACCGACTGCCACCAACCTGAAGACAGCTAACATACTACTGATTCATCCTATTTTGTGTTGTTAAGGAACAGCTACAGCAGCTCTAAATATTGCAAAAATTTGATTTTGTCGATGTCCAATCAAACATCACGGTAGAGGCTTTTCATCAGCAAAATGAACCCCTATTCATAGTCATTCAGCCAGATGGGTTAGACTAGGGTGGATTACACAGCTAAAAAAGTTTGCCTTTTGTAAAAAGTTCTCTGTACATAGTTTGGTATTTCTTCATAGTGAAGAAATGGGTCTGGGGGAAATTCAGGTATCCTTGGAGGCTTGCCCACCATGCTGTCTGAGCTCAGATAAAACTGCCCTCTGCTGAACAGCTTCCTCCCCAGGCCAGATCTCCACAGGCAGCCTAGTTCACAACCCTGCAGTCTTGGGCCAGCAGCCTGCACCCCTCAGAGGCTCTGGGAGTGACTCCTGCCCTGAGTTAAGGCACTTGCCATGTAGTCTGCCTAGGAAGCAAGGGCCACACCCACTCGATCACCATCAGTTAGTTCATGGTAGGTTTGGATATGAAAGAAAACACGGGGAAACGCATACGGTGCTATCTCCAAGGAGAGTACCTTCACCATGCTCACAGCTGCTCAGCCTCTGCTCTGGTCTATGGACCAACCAGGGGGAGGTGATCAGAGGGAAGGGAGAGCTAATTCTGCATAATCTGGCCACAGACTCTGACCACGCCAAGTGGCACTGGGCATGACACCCAGAAGTCTCCCATGCGTATTCCACCTCAGAAGTGACAGACCCCAAACTAAAGTGCAGAAATTAAGGAGGAAGCCAAATTTGGGTTGTCTGGACTTAAAAGACAACTAGGCAACCTGCAACACTGGTGGGCAAGGAGAGGGGAGAAATTCTTAAATCCTTGTCAGCCAGGACAATCACATTCTACAATGGAAAAACCTGGCCAGCGTGCTCTAATGAACTGCTAGGACCTAAGTCCTGGGATCTGAAGAGCATGAGGGCAAGCACACTTCCCTAAAATCCAATTGTCTTCATGGTTTCAAGTAGAGCCTTTGCTCTTTTGCTGATTCCAAATGGCCCAGTGTACTTTCTGAGTCTACAAACTTCATTACAAATTATCCACTAAGTATGTGGCAAGGTCAGTTCAACACTTTTTATCTCTGCTGACTGTGCAGATGCAAATTCAGTACCATTGTGGACACAAAGTACAAGATTCTGGAAGTGTCACCAAGCACTTGAAAGCCATAGCAGCAGGGGAGGGAAGGTAACATGCAAGCATAACCAGGTTTTCTCCATGAAAATAAGGAAACTGGCTTTTGGAAAAATATGTCACAAATGGCCTGCAGTAATGACATCACTTTAGGATTAAGAGGGGGGGAAAAAAAGAGCAATCTTACTCAAACATTCTTGGGAACACACAGCTTACCAGAAATTGGTTTGTTCAGAATCTGCAGAGCACAACTAAGGAAGTTCTGTACTGGAACTCTGGTATCTACTCATCAGATCAAGACAGAGAAGAGACACTGTACCACCTTTAAAATGAACAGACTTTTTGCCCCCAAAACACCACTTCTAGGTATCTGGGCAGGGTGGGGGCGAGGGAGATTCAGAGTCCAAAATCAAAGATTTATGAGGATATTAATCACAGCATTATTTAAATGGTGAAAAACCAGAAGCCACCTAAATGTTTTATAGCAGTGAAATGGTCAGATAAATTATGATAAAAATTATCCATTAAACTCTACAATCATTAAAAATAAGGTTTTTAAATCACCGTTCAAACATGACACAACATTAAGAAAAAACACTAAGTGGGAAAAGCTGGATGCAAAATGGTGTGCGTTGTCATGTTCCCAGGTCAGTTACAAGAGCGAACACACGTGTGCAGGTGGGGCGGCGGGCGGCAGGCTGGGCCTGTACACAGACGCGCGCAGCGGGCTTTCCTGGGTGCTGAGCCTCCCGCTGACTTTTTTCAGAACACAAATGTTTTCACAAAGTACAAAGTCACCCGGAGCCCCACGCGCGCACCCTGTCCTCAGGGGTCTGTTGGCAGGTGGTTGGTCTCCTGCAATTCCTTCAGGCCTGCATCACCAATGCCACAGACTGGCCCCCCAAGGGCGCTGGGGTAGGTGCAGTTCCCCTCAGCCCTGGACTGACCCCAAGAGTCACCTTTCCCAAGGCAAGTCTGTAACCAGCCTCCTGAGACGCAAGGTTCAGAATGGCAGGCCTGTGGTGCCCCTCTCGGGGTGGGGCTTTGGGCTCCACGTGAGGCTGCCCACTGCCTTGGTCACGTCACACCTGGCTTCCTCACGCCCCTGGAGGGAAGCTAGGTGTTGCCAGGTGGCAGAGCCCTCGGCCCTCCGGCCCCCACTCTGTGGCAAGAGGGGCCGGGCAGTGGGGGAGCGGCGCTGTCCGAAAGGCACTGGCTTCAGCTCCGGCACCTCCCCCCCTGCCCCTCTCGGTACAACTTCGGGCTCCTGAGCTGTTCAACACTAGGGCATTCTCTTTCTCACCCTGGATCAGCCCACGTTTATATATATGTTTCCAGGTATGTCTGCGCGTGTTCAGAGACTGACATCCACCCACGTCCACATCTTAAGAACGTAAGGCACCTGCCTGCCAGGATGATGGCTCAAAGGATGAGGTGGATAAAACTAAAGACTACACGAGGAAGCACAGGGCAAGAAGAGAATATCTAAGGGCCTTTAAAAGAAAAACAAGGGAAGAGGCTTGTGAGTGAGCAGAGAAAGGTGGCCGACAAAGAAGGGCTCAGCTGTCACCGGCTCAGGCCAGGGCAGTCACTTCAGCTCTGCCAGCTGCGAGCTCAACCCCGAAGCCCTGGGTCTCTGGCTCTGGAGGTTAAGATGGAGCTTGTCGGTTGAGCCCAGGAGGTAGTGGCGCTCTCCAGAGGGAAGAATGCAGTGGGAGCGTTGTCTCTCCCCGAGCGGCCAAGCCGAGTGGGCTTTTACAGCCAGGACTCAGCTCTGCCTATCACCCCCGCACCCAGACATCCAGGACAGACGCGGCGTGGACGCGGCTCCCTGCCCTCCAACTGCACACACAGACATGGGCGCTGTGGCGAGGGACATTTGAACAGGGTGTACACCTGAAACCCAAGTCCTGATCCTGAAAGAAAGGCTCAAGACAGATTTGCTTTTGGGAAAGCAGGTGAACACAGGCAAGCTTTTTCCAAAGCAAGGAGAGGGGGCTCCATACCCAGGGCAGTGCCTTATTTCTGGGCCGCCCCCCACCCTGGGCAGGCACCCCCTGCGCCTTGGTATCCTACACACACACACACCCACTGGTGAACCTGGCTGCATCTCTGAGCCCCTCCAGCGCCCCCGCCGGCCCCTGCACAGTGGGATTCCCCATAGCCCAACCTCCTTCCGAGTTTAACAGCCGCTGTTGTGACATCACCAATAGAGGTTAAGACATCCTTCCCTCCGTGTGGACCGTGGGTCACACACGGTGATGGGTGGGACAAAAGGTGGGGGCACAGAAGTCGTCAGGGGACCTTTTCCGTGGGAGTTTAAATCGGTGCCTTTGTGAAAGTCCAGAGGAAACGGCAGTCACCCCTCCCCTGGGGACAGGGCCACAGCGCCTGCTCCTCCTCCACTGGGACTGAAGGCTGCCCCCCGGGACACCCTGGGCAGGGCACACCCCTACAGAGCAAGAGGAAATAGCCTGACACTGGAGAGGGGTGGGCCGGGTTCACGTGTGCTGCTCCTGCCCCTGGGCAAGGGGAGTGGCACCACTGTTTTCCAGGCGAAGCCCACATGACGGGGACCAGGTGACCCGACGACGTGAGGGCTTTTTGATGTTCCTGGTGGACACGTAAAAATGCTCTGAGCTAGACCTGGAGAAGGGGCAACTTTAGCAGGAAAAGGGTGCGCGGGGCGGCCTTGGTGTGATGGAGGACCGGCCCATGTGCCAATGCCAGGCACCTCGCAGCCCCGACTTCACCCAGACACACTCCACCTTCCAACCAAACTCTCAGAAGGGCTGCCGGCTCTTGCTCCTCCGAGAGGAGGCCACCAGGCCTGTCTGCCCCGCTGCCCTGGCCTCACAGGGGAGGGGGCCACAGAGCCCCGGCTCCTGGGGCTCCCCCGGGTCAGTGCTCGGTCCCCAGCCCTGGGACAACGCTGCTCCGTGGAGTGACACACTGGAGCGCTCGGCGGGCGCCCTCCAACAGCAGCGGCTCCGTGTTTCGCCTGGACAACCTGTTCTACTTCTCACTGCCCGGAGCCTGCCCGGTCGACACGACGCAGGAGTGCTTGCAGACAGACAGCAAGGACCGCAGGAATCTCACAGCCACGACTACTGGAGGAGCCAAGCACGGTCGTGGGGATCGGGCCAGACACTGGGGACGAGAAGAAAGGGGCAAACGGACAAAAGCCAAGAACCCCCCGCCTGCAGAGCTGGAGGTCCCCCAGCAGGGGCCCGCCTGGCTCCCTGGGGAAGAGTTGGTTCCCCGATGATCCAGGGGCAGGGAGAGCCCAAAGACACGCCTTGGCCCAGGGGCCACAGCAGGATGGGCGTGACGGGCCCGCGGTGGAGAGCTGGCGCCGCGAGTCTGTCCCCGAGTCGGGGCGGGAGCCAGGCAGATGTGCACGGCACTAGTCCCCACGGCGAGCAGAGCGTGGAGAGCTCCACACAGCACAGAGAGCAAGCAAAGCGACCCTGAATTCCTTTTCGTTATTGGTTTTGTTCTTTGTGTGGTTGGATGTTTTTTTTCTTCTTTTCTTTTAAATAAAAAAGCTGCAAGGTTCCGCCGTCTGCGTCCCCCTTGAGATGGCCGGCAGGTGGTCTGGAAGCGTCCGGAGGCAGCAGGCTGTGCGGGGCATGGCCCCGCGGTGAGGGCGGGCTGCAGCGTCACTGCACGGCAGCATCCGGGTGGCTCTGGTACCTGTGCCGCCACACCTCCTGGATCTTTCGGCACCACTTATGCGCGTTCCCGCTGGGGTCCATCAGGTAATATGTCCTGTTTGGCTGCAGAGAGAGACACGCTGACTCTTCTGCTAGGGGTCCCAGCATGACTGGCACCCACCCGGCAGTGAGAAATGGAACAAAGAAGGTGCCGGCTCCTGCGGCCAACACAAGCACCGCCAGGAAGCCCGCGAGCAGGCGGGCGTTTTCCTTCCACGTTTGTGCGGAGATTAAACATGCAGGTGAGGACCTGCAGTTCCCTGGGGGTGAGGTCACCCTGAGACTGAGAACAAGCACGGGTGTCTCCTGACTCAACTCTGAGCTGAGCCGTGAACGCTGGGATCCCTGGCGTGTGGGGAAGGGGGGACCACGACCCCCCCCCCCACCTGCCCCACTGGACACAGCATTCGACCGCTCTGGCTGGAGGCACAGAGGCCCGAGTGCCCGGCAGGGGAGCACGTGGGGACAAACTCACCGTGTGCACAAAGAAGGTTTTAAAATTCTTGGCCTCTGGTCGGAGTTCTTGTGACCATGGAATTTCACCTTTCAAGACTTTGTTGACAGGATCCACGTAATACAAGTGTGGCCCTTCCGTGAGCAGCAACTGTCGTCGCCGTGCAAATAAACCCTGGTACAAATGACAACAGGAAAGAAAGGACTCTGCTTGTTAAGGCTCAGAGTGGAGGCTGAGTGCTCCCGCTGCCGCCTCGGATGCTGGACTGTCGGGGCGCTCCAGCACGGGGACCACCACCGGCCCTGCCCACTGGCCTGGGACAGGGGCAGGCACACCTCCCCTGATCAGGACCAGGCCCCCAGGTCAGATGGAAGCAGCAGCACCACGCCTGCTGGTGCGAGCTGGATCCCGGCGTCCAGGACGGAGCGTCCTACTCGGGCTGCCGCATGGGATGGGGCCGCAGCCTGGCCCGAGAGCCTGCCCTCAGCACCCAGGCCCTGCCGCTTCCCAGACCCTCTTCTCCACGCCAAGGCCGAGTCCTGCATGCTGACCCCCTGCCCGCCACCTTCACAGAGGCTCTCGGGGCAGAGACGCCGGGGGTGGGGGAGCCTGAGCCGACAAGGGCCCACAGCAGCGGAGAGAGAACGTGTACAGAGTCTGTTATTTTTGGACGCGTTAATCCATTTAATTAATTCATAAAACAGAGTAAGATTTTCAAAAACAATCCTGATAAAGTAATAAATGACTTGCTGGGATATAAAGAGAGGCTCCTCAGACAGAAACCTTGACCTCAGTGACCAACCCCAGCATCGGGCAGAAATCAGAACCCTGGCTCCCCAGTCAGCAACAAGAGGCTGAATTTCTGTATGCCCAGCCTCATGTGCTCTCAGAGGTCTCCCCGAGTGGCTGAGGCCGTCCTTAGCTCTGACATGCAGAGACAATCTCTGAGAGAGAGGAATGGAGTAAGACACGGACGCTCAGGAAGGCGCCTCCGGACTCTAACTTACCTTCCGCTTGTCTACTGGACCCATTTTTAGTATTAAATTATTTTCTACAAACTGGTGCCTGTAAAAAAAAGAAAACAAGGATCAGACACTCATGTCAGAGTCAGAAACTCTCCAAACTCCTCCCTCAGAACAAACTCCCCGACAGCACTGTGAGAGCCTCCCCCTTCAGAGACCCAAGCGCACTCCAGTGAGGGGAGCAAACTGCAGATGCGCCTGAGCGCGGGTGCCGCACAGAACCGCGCCTGCCCGTGGGCCCGGGGCCATGGGCGCTGGCAAGACCCCAGCCTTGGCTCTCCTCAGCAGCGTCTGCTCGACAGGGGAAGGCACGGGCAGATGGCGGGAACACACGTGCTCGCCAGTTGGAAGCAAAGCTGGGGTGAAAGAGAGACTGCTGTTCTCACGTCACCGCACTAAGCTGGGACCCCGACGCGGCGCTCAGAAACCACTGTGCTCTTTAGAATCACGAATCCCTAAAGAGCCAAGTTGGAAACTTGGTTTAAGAACATCTCATCTGGTGTTTCTATCATAGTAACAAAGCACTTGTATCCCAACATGGCAGGAATTTAGAAGAAAAACTCCCAAATAGAGATTCTGACTTAAAACATATTAGTAACAAGTACCGTCCACTTTGACTCCTGGGACATTAGTGTCTGCAGGTTCTCTCTTTTGGTTAAAGCTAGCCGTTAGTGCTTTACGTTTTGTCTGACTTGACTGAAATTCTTGATCTAAAGGTTCTACTGTAGAAACAGTAAAAGGCGTAAGACGCTTGTCACCTCACACAGCGACGATCTTACCCCAGAAGTGAGCAGACTACCCGCTCTCCTGGCTCCTCCTGGGACTGGCTCACATGCGAGGAGACAGCCTGGCTGGGGGGCCACGTTCTCCCATGAGTTTAACTGGCCTCCAGGTCTGCCCCACCAAATCCACCAGACAATGCCCGCCCCACAGACCCCACTAAACTAGGGCCCCCCACGAAGGACCCAGACCCAGTTAAACTGACACAGCACCATCTGGGTTCTGAAAACAACTCAGAGGAACGTTAACAACAACAAAAAGTGTTGCGACTTTCATGAGGAAAAGTGTGATGCTTCCTCTGAGAGATACTTAAAAACCAAACAAAAACAAGACTTGAAACAAAGAGAAAAAATCAAGAAGTTCATGAAGAGACATAATGAGGGTCTCCCGCAGGGTAGAAACACGCAGATGAACCCATGGGGCCCAAGAGGAGCCCCTTTGACCAGCAGGTCCCACCACGTCAGAACCACACACTGATGACAGGCAGGAGATGATCAGATTATCTGATCTGACAATGGGGTGTGTGTGCGTGCGTGTGTGTATCTGTGTGTGTGTCCCCCGAGTACAGTCTAGTCCCAGGGGTGTGTGTGTATTTGTGTGTCTCCCGAGTAAAGTGTATTCCCAGGGCTGTGTGTGTGTGTGTGTGTGTATCTGTGTGTGTGTGTCCCGAGTATAGTCTAGTCCCAGGCTGGTCAAGGACCTCGCTGCCAAGGCCCACAGTTAGCTGGGCGGTAGGGGCCGGGTCGCCCGGGAAGCCAGGCAGGCAAGGACAGAAGCAGCCTCCACGGGGACGGCACAAAGAGGTCAAACAGGAGACCAGACAGCAGGGGACAGCGGGCAAGCTACGGTGGGAGGGACCCTTCTCTACGCTGAAAACAAGTCACCAAACAGAATAACGCACACGATACAAGGGAACAAAAGGAACCTCTAACTACAGAAATAACCACAATTTATAGGAAAACAGGCTGGAGAAGACCTTCCGCGAAGATAACCTACAGACAGCCAACACCTGAGCTCCAGAATGCACACAAAGCAGCTTTTATGGGTTAAAACCTTGAGAGAAAGCTGAGCCAAGGACACGGGCTGGAAATTCTCCCCCGAGAAATGAAGTGGCCCCAAATTCGCCATCAGATCAGTCGCTCAGTCGTGTCCGACTCTTTTTGACCCCATGAATCGCAGCACACCAGGCCTCCCTGTCCATCACCAACTCCTGGAGTTCACTGAGACTCACGTCCATCGAGTCAGTGATGCCATCCAGCCATCTCATCCTCTGTCGTCCCCTTCTCCTCCTGCCCCCAATTCCTCCCAGCATCAGGGTCTTTTCCAATGAGTCAACCCTTTGCATGAGATGGCCAAAGTACTGGAGTTTCAGCTTTAGCATCATTCCTTCCAAAGAAATCCCAGGGCTGATCTCCTTCAGAATGGACTGGTTGGATCTCCTTGCAGTCCAAGGGACTCACAAGAGTCTTCTCCAACACCACAGTTCAAAAGCATCAATTCTTCGGCGCTCAGCCTTCTTCACAGTCCAACTCTCACATCCATACATGACCACACTTTGTTGGCAAAGTGATGTCTCTGCTTCTGAATATGCTATCTAGGTTGGACATAACTTTCCTTCCAAGGAGTAAGCGTCTTTTAATTTCTTGGCTGCAGTCACCATCTGCAGTGATTTTGGAACCCCAAAAAATAAAGTCTGACACTGTTTCCACTGTTTCTCCATCTATTTCCCATGAAGTGATGGGACCGGATGCCATGATCTTCGTTTTCTGAATGTTGAGCTTTAAGCCAACTTTTTCACTCTCCACTTTCACTTTCATCAAGAGGCTTTTGAGTTCCTCTTCACTTTCTGTCATAAGGGTGGTGTCATCTGCATGTCTGAGGTTATTGATATTTCTCCCGGCAATCTTGATTCCAGCTTGTGTTTCTTCCAGTCCAGCGTTTCTCATGATGTACTCTGCATAGAAGTTAAATAAGCAGGGTGACAATACACAGCCTTGACGTACTCCTTTTCCTATTTGGAACCAGTCTGTTGTTCCATGTCCAGTTCTAACTGTTGCTTCCTGACCTGCATATAGGTTTCTCAAGAGGCAGGTCAGGTGGTCTGGTATTCCCATCTCTTTCAGAATTTTCCACAGTTTATTGTGATCCACACAGTCAAAGGCTTTGGTATAGTCAAGAAAGCAGAAATAGATGTTTTTCTGGAACTCTCTTGCTTTTTCTATGATCCAGCGGATGTTGGCAATTTGATCTCTGGTTCCTCTGCCTTTTCTAAAACCAGCTTGAACATCTGGAAGTTCAGGGTTCAAATATTGCTGAAGCCTGGCTTGGAGAATTTTGAGCATTACTTTACTAGCGTGTGAGATGAGTGCAATTGTGTGGTAGTTTGAGCATTCTTTGGTATGGCTCCAAACAAAGACACCGAGCCCTACTCCTCTGGCGTTCTCCTGGGGTGCGCTGGGGTGCAGTGACCGCAGGAGGGACTCGCTGAATACTGCAGGAATCCCGCTCCCAGGAATTTACCCTCAGGACACAAAGACAGCAAAGAGGAGCACACATGCTCACAGCAGGAACAGTCCTGTCCGGGAACCTGCAGACGCAGGGCTGGCCGTCTCCTGGCACAAGGCCTCTGCCCGCATGCTCCCTCCCGGCTTCTCCCAAGACAGGAGAACCACGGTGGGCAGGGCGGGAGCAGCCCAAGCTGGGTGCAGGCTGGATGCAGCGGCTGCGGTGAGAAAGCCCAGGAGCAGCGTGCAGAGTGGCTGGGCAGCAGCCACAGCTCAGCAGCCCACTCACTCGGCTGACCAACCAGTCAGCTACCCTGAAACGTGTAAGGACTAAGGAAGCATTTTCATCTTTTACTTCCAAAAGTCAATCCGCACTTTCCTGAGGGGAGCGCCCAGGCCCCACCCGGCACTGGCACCGCCTCTCTGACAAGCGTGCAGACCCGAGTCAGAGACACACCTGACTCTCAGCACGTAGGCGGCGTATGGCTGCGGCTTTAACGCAGCCCGCTGCCCTACAGCCTCTGGCTTCCACCACTCAGGTGCCAGCTGCCCGTGTCACTTCACATGGGGTGACAGGGTAACCCCCTTTCCTGACTCCAGAGCCAGTTCCCTCCTCCTCACCCTCTCCCACCCTACCCAGACCCTGAGAAGGCCCACCTCAAGGCCATCAGCCCAAGGCTACCAGCGAGCCCTGGCTGCCACAGGAGGGCTGTCAGCCAGCCACGGCCCCGAGGCGGCTCCACAGGCCCCGTGGCGGGGCCCCCACACCAGGCTGCCAGGCAGGGGAGGGAGGGCCAGGCGGCCATAGCCAGCTCGCTCCAAGTGCCCTCTCTGAAGCCTTCAGGGCGTGACGCCCCTTTATGCACTCAACTTTACGAAGACCCCAGAGAGCTCTCCTTCATTTGGGTCAGATGCATACTTATGTGTAAGAAATTAAAACAGATTTCAAACATTTAGCTCATTAAAAGGTGAAGTAAACCCATCCCATATTAATATAAATGAATTAATTTTTAAAATAACTTCTTTCAAAACAATGGTAATTAACAAAAAGCAGAAAACTGTTATATGTTCTGCAAACTCCTCTAACATCCGGCTCCACAGAAAGCTGGGTTTTCCTATCCGTTTCTGCTTTCACTCTGCTGTGATGCGGCGTCCAGGCTGAAGCGCATGAAGACCTCAGAGGAGTGCTTTAACAGCCTTTCAGCTATCTGTGGGCATTCTTCTTCACAGACCCGAGCCAGAGACACACCTGACTCTCAGCATGTAGGCGGCATGTGGCCGCAGCTTTAACGCAGCCCGCTGCCCCACAGCCTCTGGCTTCCACCACTCATGTGCCAGCTGCCCATGTCACTTCACATGGGGTGACAGGGTAACCCCCCCTTTCCTGCCTCCAGAGCCAGTTCCCTCCTCCTCACTCTCTCCCACCCTACCCCAGACCCTGAGAAGGCCCACCTCAAGACCACCAGCCCAAGGCTACCAGCAACTACCAGCCCAAGGCTACCGGAGACTACATCAGAAGTCTCCGAGTGTCGTTTCTTACAGGTTAGCTGCCACATGGAATCCAAATCCCCAGGAATGAATTTTTCATAGTCTGTGACACCAGAACCCACCCATCACCTTGCACTGGGACTGGATCCTCCACCCTGACGTGGTCTGACAGCACCCAACATTGGTTTGCTGAGTTATGGAGATCTTCTGAATCCTGACCAATTTCATTCTATGATATCAACAAATCAATCCACAAACATCGCTACGTTTCTCCTCAAAAGCACTTTCTCTTTTAAGCACTGGGAAGGTGTCAAGCTGACAGTGACGGGTAAAGTTTCCCCAAATTCTAATTTTCACTTGAAGGCTGTGATTTTATCACTGGTAACAAACACTAGCAGTTGTTTTCCCTGAAGCTACAGGCTCATTCCATTCATTTCCCAGAACAACACTGGTTGAACAGCTGAGTGGATAACCCCAACTGGCAGGCAGACCTTCCAGTGGAAACGGGCTTCCAGAAGCAGACCAGACGTCCAGCTCCCAGCGAGGTCAGCATGCAGAGCCCGTCCTGAGCGGCCTCGCCCCGGGGGCCGGGACAGCAGGAGGCGTTCTGCAGCCCTCTCACCCGCTCCACAGCACACTCCCCAAACGCGTCCTCCCTAGCAGGCTGCTTGTCTCCCTCTGCCTGTGACCGGTGGCTGTAGAGCCGGCTCTCCCCGCACCGCCTGGCCCCGCAGCTGGCGGGCCTGCCCACGACTGCTCTGGCACCATCACTACATGGCAACGCGTTTGTTCCAGAAGAAGTTGTGATATTCAAAAGGGGTGCTCAGCACAGACTGTCTCACACACGGCGCTTCCTGCCAAGCCACACAGGGAAAATGTAAAAGAACGCTTTCCTTGATGGCAAGCTGGGGCAAATGCCTGCAGACAGACGCCAGCCAAGTAGTGAGTGAGTGCAGTCCCACTGGAGGTCTGTCCACCTGGAAGGGGAGAGAGCCACGTGGAGGCAGAGGCACCAACTCTCTCCCCATGTCAGCAGCCACATCTTCAATCCAGTGAGTTACGGACCATGCTCGTGGCCCCAAGGGCTGTCGGCAGGGCCAGGGGCTGAGACTCTTCGGACTTCGAGCGATCTACCACACCTAACTCCTCGCTAAGGCGCTCCAGGGGCTGCACGATGTCTGGGTTGGAAAGAGCTCGTCACGTGTCACTTACAACATTCCATTCTTTTCTCTCTGAAATTTTGAGTGACTGGTCTCCAGATGCTGCTGCAGCTTCTCAGGCACCAAAACAGCAAAGATACCGTTCACAGACACAACACGGCAAGTTGCTCAGACCCCACAGGCGGGGAAAGCAGCGTCTGTCTCACTTCTGTTTCATACACTTGTGCCCAGTTTCTCTGGAGTGGATTCCTCCCTGCCAGGATTCAGAGAACTCAGGGTCTTCCTCTTGGCCCTGCAAAAGCTCCTCTCTGCCCGTGCAAAAAGTGAAACCAAGAAAACGCTTGAAGACAATGTCCAGGCAGAGAACCTCTTTTCAACAGGACCAAGATGGAAAGCAGGAAAGAAACACACCAACTGGTTTTACTTTGTAAGAATTTGCAACTTCTCCTCCCAAAAATATGATGCACAAGTAGAATAAAAAGATAAACTGAAGAATAACGCTTTCTCAACAAACAAGGAACAGTCTTCATATCCATGGCGCTGAAAAGTCAATTTTCAAAAGACGCAAAATGTACACCCAAAAAAGGGTGAAAGGACACAAAAGTACCTCAAAAAATAAATACAAGTGGCCAATACACATGGAAGAGGTATGCCCCGACCAGAATACAGGCGTCCGTTCACAGGGCCCATTTCTAGAGCAGCCGGACGCCCAAGGGCAGGGGGGCCCTCGGGAAACAGAGGCTCTCAGGCGCCGTGGACACTAAGCACTGCCTCCTTAAACAGGCATGCCCCACCCGCCACCTCAGGGCGCACCATGAACGAGACAAATGAGAGCCACGTGCAGAGGGTGATCTAGAGCCAAAGCTCGGAACATCCTAAACGCTCCACCAGGGAGTGGTGGATATACTAGCGGATCCCAGTCCAAGCACACTGCTGGCGTGCCTGGCCTGCTGAGCCCCAGGGCGCCAACCCCAACCCCACACAGCCCCCAGCCAGCGCTCCAAACACCTACTTTCAGTTCAGCGCTTCGAGGGTCGGGTCCTCATGTGCAAAAGGCAGCTATGCGTGCCGGGGCCCTGACGGCAGCGGGGACAGAAAGCGGGACCCACGGCGCTGCTCATGCCCGTGCATCCTTACCAAGGGTTTCCGCTTGCCTGCTTCTCCAACAACAACCTCTTCTCGTCTTCAGAAAACTGTAAGTCCAGTTCAAAGGAGTTCGTGTCCAGGTCGTGGATGTACTGCTCAATGTTGCTGCCCACCCGCTGGGGCAGACCCGTGTCCACGGCCGACAGGGAGTGCGAGGAGGAGGACGCGGACACCTGCATGCAGCCGAACTGGCTCAGGAGATTGTCGTACTGCGGGGAGAGCAGGCAGTGAGTGTGGCACCCGGCTCCCCTCCGCCCCCAGCGTCCTGACCCCCCTGCCCTGGAGGGCACCCCGTGGCCCACATCCTGAAGGTCGAGCCCCCAGGGAGACAAGCTGCTGACCAGGGGCCCCGCTCGGAGTACCCTGACCAGTGTGGGCCACTCAGACTTCTCCTCACTGCACAGCTGGCCACCAAGCCTCAGGCTGGGCCCGACCTGCCCTGCGCCCCACTTCTGACAGCAACCTCAGAAGCTGTTCACCCCTGAGAGAGGGGGTTATCTTCAGTCCTGACCTACAGGAAGGGGAGAGCCGGGACCTGGGCCTGCTGACCTCCGGGGGTCCCATGCCGCCCTGCAGGGTCAGGATTAAGGTGGCAACACCAGAGCTCTCACCCTGGCAAACACGATGAGACAGCAGACAGAGGGCCTGCACACGACAGGCAGGAGTGTATACACGCCCCGTGGAGCCAGGGTTCCCGGGCACTGAGATCAGAGACAACGACTCCCTCGGAGCCCAGCCAGCAGAGTGTGGCCCTCTGTGGGATCCCCCTGCCACAGGCCCTGGGGACCCTCCCCATGCCAGCATCAGGGCTCAAGGGTCTGGTCGGCCTCTAGGGCCAAGGTGGAAGTCCTCTGCGTGTGCAAAGGACGCGGACAGCTGGAGCCAGTGAGACAGGGAAGCAGACCAGAGTGGGGGGCACAGATGACTCCCCATGTCTGGGTCTCCTTGAGTCTGAGCATAAAGGATATTTTAGGGCAAAAGAAGGGGGATGTACAGCTTCACAAGGTAGGTGGAAGCCATAAAGAGGCGCTCTTAATCTCCAGGAGGCGATGCCTATTGTAATTTTAACTCAGCTGTAAGTGACTTTTAAGATAAACTCTAGAATTCCTCAGTCAACTGAGGTGGAGCGCTATATGACGACTGGTTGCAAGCCATAATGACAGAAATCACACCAAAAAATGGACTGCGGCTGACGATAAAAACATCTGAAACTGCACACAAACACGGCCTTCCCCAGAAGAGTGAAGGGACCAAGCACAGCAAGGGCCTCTGTGCCCACCCCGCAGGCCTAGAGTCGGGCGCTGAGAGCCGACGGCAACCAGCGTCCATCCTCGAGGCTACGTGCCCTGAAAGCGCAAAGCAGCAGTGCCCAGGCCTCTCTGAGAATAGAGGAAGCACTCCAGAATGTCTCCAGATACACGATTATAAAGATACCAGCCAAAATGCAAAGACAGAAGCCCACCAGGAGAAGTGGTACCCAGGCTCTGGGCCAGTCCCTTTGGGCAAAACTAACTAGAGGGAAGGTGACAGGGACGCACGCCCAGGGCCTGGCACTCTACTCGGGGCGGGCGGAAGCCTCTTCAGTCCCAGTGGGGACCTCGAGGCCAGTGTTCACCGCCCTCCACCACGTATCTCCACTGCCTCTCGCTCCGGCCACCGTCCCCCCTGAGGGACGCCGCAGTGTGGCTCACGTTGCCATAGCAGTCCTCGTCGTCTTCCGACATGGCCGGCAAGTAAGCCGTGAGCTTTGGGGGCGTCTGGTGATGCAGGTCCTCCCATGAGATGGACTCAAAGAATGGGTGGGCTTTCAGAGGGCCATACCCCTCCATTTCTTCACAGCCTAATCGCTTTGTGGCATCTAAAACCTGAAACAGAAGTTGAGACAAGTGGGCATTAGGGTTAAAACACAATTCTGACCCAAAAAACTCTTCTGAGTAGTTCTCAGTTCTTGGGGTCTCTTGGAACTTGGAAGGACACGGAGGGCTGGGGACAACGGAGTCACCCTCAGGGGTCCTTTCACTTTTCTGGAGTCTCTGCCCCTCCTCACACAGGTGCAAACGAATCACGACATTAAAAGTTCACAAATAGTGGCAAGTATCCTCTTAAAATTCTAAAACAAGAAAGAGGAGCTCACTGGCTTCAATAAAAGAATGAAGAGTTCACCCAGAGGGCTCCAAGGGACCTTGGCATCCGGCTGCCCCCAGCTCCATGGAGGACGCAGGCCTCCCCCACTGGGGACAGCGCAGGAGGGCCAGGCGGGCAGAGGCAGACGCACCCCTCCTGCCCAGACCAAGAAAAGGGAAGGTGTGGAGCCAACACACACCAGGGGAAAGGACACTGCGGTTTCCAGAACACACACACTCCCTTCCTGGGCACACTGTCCCTATGCTGACGTCTGACACCTCGCATGCCTGACTCTAAAGCGGACACTCACCAACGTCGCTGGGCGGAACTTACACCACCAGCCACGCAGCATAAACAGCCCCAGCGCCCCGCAGCCTGAAGTGCTGTGTGTGCTGACGAGCAACTGCAGAGCACTAGAGTAACTTCCTGTCTTAACTAAGGTCAGAAATCAGACACCTGGGAACTGAAAAGGCTTGATGGGAAGAGACTGGAGACACACATCTACCTACAACCATTACCTGCCCTCAAACGCCCTTTATTAAACATGGTGCTGCCAAGGAAAGCCCCTCTGACCACAAGACGAAAGGGACTCAGGGGGTGGCTACTGGATGAGCTCACCAGAAGAAAATGCAAAACATTTACCAGAAGTTTTTCCACAAGATCTCTCGCCTTAGGAAAGAATTTTTCAGGAAAGTCATACTCCAACTTAATGATCTTCTGAAATATAAGATACTCATTTCTGTAAAACAAGAAAAGCCGTTATTCTGGGTGGGGGCACACAGATCCCAGCCCACCCCAGGACAGAGCTGCAGCCCTCCGGACCCAGCCAGCTCCCTCTCCCGCAGAGAGCCACCGCGGTCACTGAAGAGCTGGCAGGACAGGCCCCCCACCCCCCCGGACTGCCCTCTCCCGTTCCTCATCAGGCTGCTGTGAAGGGGCGGCCAGAGCCGGGCAGGGTCTCTTACCCAGCTCGGAACGGAGGCAGTCCTGCCACAAGCTGGTATATGATGCATCCAAGTGCCCAAAGGTCTGAACTTCACGGGAAGAGAAAACACAGGAGAGTGACATTTGTAACTTCAGCGGTGAGCACAGCTCATGTCCCTCCGTCTGTTCACGCCACCCGATTCAGCTTCTCACCCCTTCCTCTCCTTTAAAACCAAGTCAGTGTGTGGTGGAGACCTCACCTGCTCTGGGCTCCCCTTGAGGGGGCCTCCCTGCTGGGCCAGGACCAGAGGGTCCTGCACACACCGCGGGCGCTGCTGGGCCGGGCCAGGTCAGGTGCCTCCCTTGGGGGCAACCAGCGCCCCCATAGGCCTGGCCTGACCCTGACCAGGGAGCAGTGGGCACTCCTGAGGGCAGCAGCCACTGGCAGAAAAGCCCCTCCTCCAGTGCCAGGGAGGGCACAGGCTCAGAGTCGCTCCTCGTCACTGTCGCCCTGAGGACACGGACGCGGTTCAAGTGTCAGGCTGCACACGGAGCACTTCTCTTGCACTGCCTGGACTCGTGGTGCACAGCCCGCCCCTCAGGAACCAGCTGCAGGAAGCCTGGAGGGGCTGCCCTGCTCCCACCCACGCTCTCCCCTTGGGGCACCACAGAGTCCTACTGAGAACCACTTTGCATGCTTTATTTCCTCTGTCAGTTCTGCGTTCTACTCCCAGCTCAGCCCTAGGAAAGCACCAAGAGGCAACTCGCCCTGCACACCCAGCTGCTGCCCTGCAAGCCCTAAACGTACAAGGCTCGTGGGGTGCTGGACACAGGCAGCTCCTGGAAGAGGCCACACCGGGCATTCCGGAGACGAGCTCATAGGTCGTGGGCGAGACAACGGGCCAGTTACAGGGCTGGGGGCCTGAGTGGAGGCCCTGTCCTCGGACCCGCATCACCAGCACGGCAGGCAGATGGAGGACTCGATGTGAGTTAAAAACGCCACATATCAGAAATCTGAGTCACAACACACAGGTTGGGTGAAGGCATGTTAAAGACAAGCGTGCATTCTCAATAACTAGTTCTTAGCCCTTGGCGTCCTCTGCTGTCTAGCGTAGTTAACAGGGGGAGCTACACGAGACAAACGCTGACAGAAAAGCACCGGCCCCGTGCTGCGACAGTGTCCAGAAAGCGGGGCGGGCTGTGTGTGTGTTGGGGGGCTGCCTCCCTAGCCGTCCCGGGTCATCTCCAAGCAGCAGGACCGCTAGCAGAACCAGCCCCGGGCTACCTTTCCACAAGCGTCTTATCATTTAATGTTTTCTAATGCGATAAAAAATAAAAGGGGAAGCCAGTGAACATTTCTGGAAAGCAGTATGCACCAGTGATTTCTTTAAATGCTCAGTTAAACAGAGTTATTCTATTCTTGAAATTCAAAGCAGACCACGGGGCAGCGCGGTGCCCGGCTGCTCAGGCAGGAGCCCGTCTTCCCCGGCACAGGCTGTGCACACGCGGGAGGCGCGTCAGGCCACGCCCGACACGGGAGGAACCACAGCGAAGCTGGATAAGCTACACCGAGGTCACAGGTGAGGAGACCACACAGCTCTGAAGAGATTTCTGCCAACACTGTGAGTGACATGGGAGATGCCCATCAGCTAATCGCAGGGAGTGTGATTCAAAACTGGTCACTCAGTGTGATTCCAGCTGTACAAAACTACGTAAACACATACACAACACACAGAAAAAAGGAGCTGCAAAGAGGCCCCACCAAACCACTGTCTGCGACTGCAAGCGGGTCAGAGACTGTGAGTGCTTTCTGTTTTTGTTCTGACTGCTTGCCTTAAGGAATCTCAGTTCCCCGACCAGGGACTGAAACCCGGCCACAGCAGCGGAAGTGCTGAATCCTAACCACTAGGCCACCAGGGAACTCCCCATTAATTGCTTTCTTTTAATCTTCATATTTTCTAAGAATTCTTTATAATGAAAAGATATGACTTTTACAACCAGAAAAAAAAATTCGTAACTATTTTTACGTATCACATGACTTTAAGAATTAAAAGCATAAAGGATGCCCAGTGACGTGCCCCTCAGCCCTGGTACAGCCCGCCAGCTGTCCATGCCCTGTGTGTCCTGGTAGAGGTCTAAACGCACAGACGAGTGCCCCTGTGCCCTCCTCTCCCTCAGCAGAGCCTGGAGACCTTCCTCTATCAGCAGTAAGAGCTTCCTCTTTCTAAAAGTGATCCAACAAGAGGAAAAGCCGGTTCTCGGCCAGCAGGGACACACTGGAGTCTGGCTGAGCGCGCCTGGAGGAGGGCTCTTCAGCAGGGCCCTTGGGGTGTCTGGGACCCGCCGTCCTGGGGCTTTCACACTGTGGGATGCTGGGCGGCACCCCCGGCTCCACCCAGTGCCTCCCAGCCGTGAAGTGTGACATCAGAACTGTCTAGACCAGAAGTCCCCTGGCGGGAGAACTGCCCCACGGGGAAGCCCTGACCCACAACAGCGTCTGGCCACAGGAAGAGCTCCAAGTCTGTTGATTCAGTAAAACAAAACAAAAAACAAAAAAACAAAGAGCTCAGCAACTGCTAAGATGGCCAAGTTTTCCTAACATCTTTCTACCCATAATGTCTGTGCCCTGTGGATCCATCCACTCCCTAAAAGTTTCTGAAAAGCCTTCAGGCTCAGAAATAGCTGCTGTGCCCAGAACCATCCTCACTTCTCCTGCCTCTGGCAGCGGCTTGTTGCGCCAGGAAGGCGGCCATGCAGCCCACGGGCGCAGACACTGGCCGTGTGGGCCCTGGTCAGCTCCGATGGCACCTGCGGGCCAAGGGCCTGGCCCAGGGCAGGAAGAGCCGAAAAGGCCTCACCACAGAACCTGTCCCCGAACCCTGACAGCCCACTCCTATCGCCGCCTCTCCATCCTCGCCTGCCTCACGCCTGCTCCAGACAGCCCCCCAGATGCCCCCAGCCCCAGACCATTGGCGCCCACCTGCTTTACCTCCACTGCCCACTGCCCGTCGCCAACCCTCTCCATGCTCCGGACCTCCCTCTGGGAACAACATCCCAGCCCCTGCACTTCTCATTCCACAACTGAGGCCTCTGCCTGGGTCCTCCAGCCTGTGGCCACCACCGGGCCTGGCTCCTGGAGGGCCGGCTGGGCCCGCCCTGCACTCTGCAGAGCGTGGTACACTCAGCAGCTGACCTGAGCAGAGGTGGTGTCAAGGCTCCCCGGGCTCCAGGCCACGGCAGGAAGCCTCGGGTCAATCAGACAGACCTGCTGGCCACGCTGTTCCCCACTGCACAGTCAGTAGTTCCGACAGGAGCAAGACCAAATCTCAGAGCATAAGAGCAACCACCACCCAGGAAGGATAAGCAGTGACAATAAAGTTAACACGCAGGTTATCAAAGGAAAGATGCTGGCTAAAAGGCAAAACATTAACTTCTTCCAAAGGAGGCTCAGTGAGGTAAAGGCCATGAAAGGCATTCTCTTAACTACTGATTTCACCTGAAAGAAGTACCAGCACTTTAGAGGAGAGAGAAGCATGGGTCAGAGGAAAGCAGGTTACCTCTTACAGGCCGATTTCTCTGTGAGCAGCTCTGGAGAGACATACTGGGCTGTTCCCACAAACGAGTTGGCCCTGGCTGATGAGAAGAGGGGAGAGGAGACGGTCATGCTGCGCCAGCGCTTCCACCGTGGACGCTGCCGTCGGCGTTCACCTCTCAGGACGCCGCGGTCACCCGCCATCCGCCCGTACCCTCCCGAGAGCGGGACTTGTTGGGGACCCCCTGCACCCCCTTCTGGGGCCCGCCCCTGCCCCGAGGCTCCCAGGTGGCCCTGACTCCAGGGCAGTGCTCTGGCCCGCCCTCCTCCCGCCCACACCCCCCGAGTGGCCCTCGCCCAGTGCGCTGTCAGCTGGGAGCACCTTGCGGACGGGCTCCCGTTTGCTCACCGCTGGAGCCGGGGTGCCTAAACCAGCCCTGCACACATGCAGTGTGGAGCCAGGACTAGACCCCTCCGCAGGGAGACCCTCTCCTCGTAACAACCGCTCATGGAGCCAAGGGGCCAGAAGGGGAATAAGACTCGGGCGGCCCGACCCCCTTGCAACATTCTGTCACCGCTAGTCCTGGACTGTGTGTGCAAGGCTCTCCAAGGTCAACTGCAGCCCTGCAGGGTCTGGTACCGGCCGTGAGGAGGCGGACGCCGCATCGCCCCAGGAGATCCCGGAGCCCTGACAGAGCTGCACTGTGGGCACGGCCAGTCCGCGTGCCCCCCGCCCCCGCCCCCGGAGGCGTCCCTGTGACGGGGACGGAGCAGCCACTCTTGTCCTTACCCACAGCCAGAGGACACGGGGCCGGGGATTCCCGTGAGCATCCCGCCGTCAAGTACTGTCACCCCACCGGTGGGTCCCCAGGGACACCCACGGCACTGGTCCTTCTGACGGCTCCCCACAGGGCAACACAGAACACCTCGCCTGGCTCAACACCGCAGGATCCAGACACAGGCCCTTTCACCTGGCCTGACCCTCTGCGGTCAAGCTGACTTTTCCTTCACCATCTTTAATAACCTGGGCTAGAAACTACTGGTCTCTCTGTTCATCTGAGCCGACCTGGGAAGTGCGCCAGGTGCAACGTGACACACCAACCCGAGAGGGGCCCGGCCCTGCAGGCTCACCTGAAGTCAGACAACGCTAAGAACAGGGACAGGCCCCAGGCAAGGGGCCTACCTGCTGGCCCCCTGCCTCAGCTGTGGACAACTGGCTCCCAGACAGAGGGGTGGGAAGCGGCTGCCATCACCAAGCGGGCAGAAGCCAGGGGTGCACCTAAGCACACTGGCGGGGCGCCAGACAGCCCCTCAGCAGGACCTCTCCAAGCCCACAGGCCCAGGGGCTGCAGCAGCGCTCTCTCAGACACGAGCTCCGGCCACACACACCGCAGGGCAGCCAGGCCGGTGCGGACTGCCCTAGAGCTGGGGAGGCAGGACAGCTCAGAGCACCTTCTCGTCTCTCCTTCTCGAAGCCCACCCACCATCCGCTCCACCCAGAGCTCCAGTCGGGGGGCCACGCTATGCCTCCCGCACAGGCTGAAGGCTCTGTCCTGGGCGCCTCGGCTCGGGCCCGCCTCAAACAGCCTGATGGGGTGCGGCTGCCTACGGTAAACCTGCCAGACTGTGCTATGTCTGCCCACAGCTGGAGTCTTCACCGCACACAGGTACAAATAACCTAACACCAGAATGGAAAGGCAAAAATGCCCAGGGCCCGTGGCCACACCACTTCTACATGCAATGGTCTGCTGCCCGCTGGCCACAGCGGCCCTCCGCTCCCCACCTGCCATCCCTGGGGTGGGCACCCAGCAGGGCTTCCCATGGGGGAGACCTCCTGACTGCGTCTAACGACCTCCAAAGGCTGAGGAACACAGACAAGGCCGCCCTGCTGCCTCTTCCCCATTTGTTCCCAGGTTTGGTCTCCAGGCCCTGCAGCCACCAGGGCCTCCCCAGGGGAGACAGAGTTGGGGATTCTTCCTCCTGGCCCACCCTCCAGGCCACAGCCACCCCTCCAGGCGCGCCCATGACAGAGGCCCCGCACACCCCCACCCAGCGCCCTCCTGGGGCCGAGGGGTGCTCAGTCCTGCTGCGGGACCCAGCTTCTTAGGGTCTCGCGACCTGTGACTGGTCCCCGAGGTCAGGGACTTTCCTGCACCTGCCAGGACCCGGATACACCAAGAGCTCGGGATGATTACAAGAGGAAGAAAACACAGTAGGAGCTGAAGCCCAGTGAAAACTTCAATCTCACAATGAATCACAGACACGTTCAACACAGGACAGCCATCAAACCAGCGACGAGAGGGAAATGCACAGCGCTGACTGGGGCGTGAGGAGGAAGGCTGTGCAGTGTCACCGGTGGGGATGTGAGATGATGTCACTCTAGGGAGCAACTTTCCAACAAACATCGAAAGCCACAGAGAAGAGGCAGGTGTGCCCTCTGACCCGCAGTCCACCTTCTGGCACCTGAGCCTCCAGGATGAAGTCGGCACGGACAGCAGGACAAACGCCCAACCCGTCAGGGGCTGGCCGCGCGAGACGCTGTGCCCGGGCAGCGTTTCTGCTCTGTGCAAGAAGTGTGCATTTCTTCTAGAATTTATTTTTTTTTTAATGCTACTATTAAAAAGCTCTAGAAATATATTTTATATGAAAGATATGCATTACACATAATTAAATAATTCAGGCTATCACAAAATATGCAGAGGCATTGATGCTTTGCAATAGCTACATTTTGCATAAAACAAAGTGGACAGGACGCGCGCACACACACCCCCCACTGCACAGCAGGGCTTTAAAGAGCAAATCACGATGGCACTGGGCCGGGCTGCTGTTGCTGCCACTGCTGTAAGTTTTCTGGGCCTACGTCTGCTTGTCTCCTGCGACCCTTGCTGCTTCCTCTTCCCAGGAGCCCCACCTTCTTAAAGGGACTCCAAGAGCCTGGGGGTGTACTGCGTCACACCCCCAGGAAGGAGCTCTTTCATGAGTCTAGAGATGAATCACTCCTCCACAGTATGGAAAAGAACTCCTGTCCTCAGAACGATGTTCCACAGACATAAAGTACAATACCTAAGACTATACACATAATGAAAGTACCAAAATACTAAAATTAAAGTAATAAACGCATGAGGTACCAGCATCTGGTGTCTTTTTTTTAATGCACTAACAAGATCTGGCGGTGAGCACAAACAACAGACCAGGAACCGTGCTCACCGGGACAGGACACGCACACATCTGTGGTTTCTACTGACAGACGTCTGCTCCCACCTTCAAACTGAAAAAAATGCTCCACTTCACTGAAAGGTTAGTGACAACAAGGACTGTTCTCCTCTCCAGCTTCACAAACAGCAGGTTTCTATGTGCAACTCAGGTAAGAGCCCGAGAGCACAGGAGCAAACCACACAGGTAATACAGTTACCTCCCCTGGAAGCTCAGAGATGAGCCAAAGGCAAACTCCCCCAGGCCCTGGAGACCAGGCCCAGAACCACTGTGGACCTGAGCTGCCTCCTCCAGGCCACGGCCCCACTCAACAGGGGCCACAGGGTCAGGCCAAAGGAGGAGGGTTTACGCTGGGTTCTTATCCCCACCCTCCAAGTGATTCAAAACACCTGCCCAGTACCCTGGGCTGGGAACCACTCTGGCCACCACAGATCTGCAAGTCAGACCCCGAGGTGCTGCTGAGGTCAGAAGACACCCACTCTCTCTCCAAAGCTGAAAGCGCAGACTGCCGCTGACTTACCCGTGAACCCACATGTGAGGCACAGCAAACACTCCACAAAATGTGCTTATTAGCCCTTGGACAGAAGACAAGCAAACTGAATCCAGCAACACATAAAGAGGAGCGTGCACCATGACCAAGTGGGAGTTACCTTGTGAATGCAAGGGTGGTTCAGCATGTTAAAAACTGATCAATTTATGACATCACATCATCAGAATAAAGAACAAGGATGTCCCTGGTGGTCCAGTGGTTAAGAATCCACCTGCCAACGCAGGGGATGCAGGTTCGACCCCTGGTCCAGGACAATCTCACATGTGGGGCAACCAACCAAGCCCGTGCGCCCCAACTACTGAGGCCCGTGCGCCCCAACTACTGAGGCCCGCACGCCTAGAGCCCCTGCTCTGCAACGAGAAGCCAATACAATGAGCAGCTCGTGCACCGCCAAGCAGAGTAGCCCCGCCTGCCACAACTAGACAAAGCCCATGCATAGCAACAAAGACCCAGCACAGCCACAAAGAAATGAAGAGCACAAGACCCACGTGACCAACCTGATCAAGAAATGCAGAAAAAGCCTCTAACGAAATTCTATACTCCTCATGATGAACTACAAAACAAACTAGAACAGAAGGGAACATCCACAACCTGATAAAGACACCATGAAAAACCCACAAGGAACATTACACTCAGTGGTGAACATCAGCGGTGAAAGACTGAAAGCTCTCCCCCGAAGATCAGTAACAAGACAAGGATGCCTGCTCTCGCTAGTCAACAGGAGGGTCAAACCAGAAAAAGCAGGAAAGAACGTGAGGCAAAAGGCATCCTGGCTGCAAAGGAAGAAGTAAAACTATCTCTAATGACAGATGACGCCATTTTGTACATAAAAGGTCCCCAGGAAGTTGCTCAAAAACTATCACAAGTAATATACAAGTCCATCCAGGCCGCAGGACGTAAGATCAGTACACCAAAAAGGTCAACTCTATTCCTAAACACCCTCAATGAAAAATCTGAAAATTAAGAAAACAACTACATTTACAACAACCTCAAAAATAAAATAAAAAATACTTAAGAATAAATTTAACAAAAGAAGCACAAAGCTTATAATACCAAAACCTACAAAAAAAAATTGAAATTACAAAAGCTATACACAGAAAGACATTCCACAGTGAAAGGTCAGAAGACAATACTGTTAAGACAGCAGGACTCCCAAACTGACCTATCCACGCAACACAAGCCCTGCCCTGATCCCAGCCGGCTGTCACTCAAGCAGTTTTCACAGTTCACCAAGGCTGCAGCCTGTATGAGAACTTCATCCCTTCCAAGGCTGAATGACACTCCACTGTACAGATAGCCACGCTTCATCTATCCGTTCATCCGTTGATGGACACCTGAGCTGTTTCCACTCCTTGGTTATTACAAATAAAGCTGCTATGAACAACTGTGTACAACCTTTTATATAAATGTTTTTCCGTTCTCTTGGATATATTAACTAGAAGCTGAACTGTCAATTACAACATAACTATGCTGAACCTTGTAAGGAACTGCCAGACTTTTCCAAAGTGGCTGCAGCATTTGACAACCCCACCTGCAGAATAGGAGGGCTTCAATTTCTCCCCATCCTTGCTAATGCTTCTTATGGTCTTTTCGACCACAGTCATCTTAGTGGGTGTGGAGTGGTGTCTCACTGTGGGCCTAAGATCTTGAGCATCTTTTCATGTGTTTATCAGCCACTTGTTACTGTTCTTTGGAGAAAATATCTATTCAGACCCCTTAAAAAATTTTTTTTTTGTTATAAGTTCTTTATATATTGTGGGTACAGATACAGAAGCTGAAATTTTTTTTTTTCCTCTTCAACTCCATGGGTTGTCTTTTTCACTTTTTTAATTAAAAGCAAAAATTTATTGATCAAATGGTCATTTCCTATAGACTAAATTGTAACTGACATTCTTACAAGTGTGCATGGCATTTGCAAATTTCAACATACTAAACTGAAGCAAGAACAGGGAGCCCTGTCTTCCAGAGATGGTTCTCCTGGAGACCTTGTATTAAGCCCAAGCCCAGACGTACAGGTACTGCGTCCTGAGTAAGATCTCCATGGTGTGCAGTCCCTACTATATACTGCTGCGAGCCAGCAAAGGCAATGGTGGCGAGAAACAGAGAAGGTCTTCAGCTCAGTTCAGTTCAGGTGCTCAGTCGTGTCCGACTCTGTGACCCCATGAATCACAGCACGCCAGGCCTCCCTGTCCATCACCAACTCCCGGAGTTCACCCAGACTCACGTCCATCGAGTCAGTGATGCCATCCAGCCATCTCATCCTCTGTCGTCCCCTTCTCCTCCTGCCCCCAATCCCTCCCAGCATCAGAGTCTTTTCCAAAGAGTCAACTCTTCGCATGAGGTGGCCAAAGTATTGGAGTTTCAGCTTTAGCATCATTCCTTCCAAAGAAATCCCAGGGCTGATCTCCTTCAGAATGGACTGGTTGGATCTCCTTGCAGTCCAAGGGACTCTCAAGAGTCTTCTCCAACACCACAGTTCAAAAGCATCAATTCTTCGGCGCTCAGCCTTCTTCACAGTCCAACTCTCACATCCATACATGACCACAGGAAAACCATAGCCTTGACTAGACGGACCTTTGTTGGCAGAGTAATGTCTCTGCTTTTGAATGTGCTATCTAGGTTGGTCATAACTTTCCTTCCAAGGAGTAAGCGTCTTTTAATTTCTTGGCTGCAGTCACCATCTGCAGTGATTTTGGAACCCCAAAAAATAAAGTCTGACACTGTTTCCTGTTTCCCCATCTATTTCCCATGAAGTGATGGGACCGGATGCCATGATCTTCGTTTTCTGAACGTTGAGCTTTAAGCCAACTTTTTCACTCTCCACTTTCATCAAGAGGCTTTTGAGTTCCTCTTCACTTTCTGCCATAAGGGTGGTGTCATCTGCATGTCTGAGGTTACTGATATTTCTCCCGGCAATCTTGATTCCAGCTTGTGTTTCTTCCAGTCCAGCGTTTCTCATGATGTACTCTGCATAGAAGTTAAATAAGCAGGGTGACAATATACAGCCTTGACGTACTCCTTTTCCTATTTGGAACCAGTCTGTTGTTCCATGTCCAGTTCTAACTGTTGCTTCCTGACCTGCATACAGGTTTCTCAAGAGGCAGGTCAGGTGGTCTGGTATTCCCATCTCTTTCAGAATTTTCCACAGTTTATTGTGATCCACACAGTCAAAGGCTTTGGCATAGTCAAGAAAGCAGAAATAGATGTTTTTCTGGAACTCTCTTGCTTTTTCCATGGTCCAGCGGATGTTGGCAATTTGATCTCTGGTTCCTCTGCCTTTTCTAAAGCCAGCCTGAACATCAGGAAGTTCACGGTTCACATGTTGCTGAAGCCTGGCGGGAGAAGGTCTTAAGGGTGTGAATGGCAGAGAGAGGTAACGGAAGCACAGGAAAGTGACAGGCACGACGTAAGACTGCGCCAACGTTTCTAAGTTTCAAATGCTGTTGAAATAATACCTGCCTCCCAACTCTGTTTGTACTGGGGCAAAATGAGTGTCAAAAAGACCCCATGGGATTGGGTGTCTCTACAAAGACCTGGTAACACTGAGCGGCATTCTCCCCCTCAGACCCACGGCCCTCACATCCGGCATCCCCAGACCACTTAGCCTCCTCCCTCTGGACTTTGGCTCTGTTAAATTTCTATACTGCTTTTGTTTTTTTTCTTTTCAATTTCACCAATTTCTGCTCTTATTTCTTTTCTTCCATGTATTTTCTTTTCTAAATCCTTTTAAATTTATTTTTTAATTGAAAGATAATTGCTTTACAGAATTTTGTTGTTTTCTGCCAAACCTCAACGTGAATCAGCCACAGGTATACATATATCCCCTCCCTTTTGAACCTCCCTCCCATCTCTCACCCCATCCCACCCTTCTAGGTTGATACAGAGCCCCTCTTTGAGTTTCCTGAGTCATACAGCAAATTCCCCTTGGCTATCTTACATATGGTAATCAAATTTCCGTATTACTTCTTTCCATGCATCTCACCCTCTCCTCCCCTCTCCCCAAGCCCATAAGTCTATTCTCTACGTCTGTTTCTCCACTGATGCCCTGTAAATAAATTCTTCAGTCCCATTTTTCTAGATCCCGTATGTATGTGTTTGAATACAATATTTATCTCTCTCTCTCTGACTTACTTCACTCTGTAAAATAGGCTCTAGGTTCATCCACCTCATCAGAACGGACTCAAATGCATTCCTTTTTATGGCCGAGTAATATTCCATCGTGCGTATGCACCACAACTTCCTTACCCATTCATCTGTCGATGGGCATCTAGCTTGCTGCCATGTTCCAGCTATTGTAAACAGTGCTGCAATGAACAACGGGATACAAGTCTCTTTTCAATTCTGGTTTCCTCAGGGTACATGCCTAGGAGTGGCCCTGCTGGGTCATATGGGGATGTTATTCCTAGTTTTTAAAGGAATCTCCATACCGTCCTCCATAGTGGCTGTCCATTTACATTCCCACCAACAGTGCAAGTGCGTTCCCTTTCCTCCACACCCTCTCCTGCATTTACTGTTTGTAGACTTCTTGATGAAGGTCATTCTGACTGGTGTGAGGTGATATCTCATTGTAGTTTTGATTTGCATTTCTCTAATGAGTGATATTGAGCATCTTTTCATGTGTTTATCAGCCATTTGTTTATCTTCTTTGGTGTTTATCTTTGGAGAAAACGTCTATTCAGACGCATTAAAAATTCTTTGTTGTTGTTATGAATTCTTCATATACTCTGAGTACAAGTCCCTTATCAGATACAGGAGCTGAAATTTTTTTTCCTCTTCAATCCCACGGGTTGTCTTTTTCACTTTCTTAATGTATCAAAGCACCGAAGTTTTAAAACTTGTTCTGTTGCTTATGCTTTTGGTATTGTATCTAAAGAACCACTACCTCACCCAAGGTCATAGAGATTTATTCCAATGCCTTCTTCCAAAGAGTGTAATTGTTTTAGCTCCTATATTCAGATCTCTGATCTATCCAAGTTAACTTCTGTGTACGGTGTGAGGTGGAGTTAATAATGTTTTTGATGAACTGGTCATCAGGACAGTGAACCAATTCACACTTTTCAAAAGCTGTAAATAAAGGGGAAAGAAGCGAGCATTTATCCAGTTTTTCCTTTACAATCAACATCACTAGTTAACCAAATAGTGGCAAAGGAGAAGTTTCTCTTTAAAGAATTCCAGCTCCAGAATGAAAGAACTGGGCTACGATCACTCTGCATTCTCTAATGAACAGATAGATCTAGGCCACTGCAGCTATAAAGGGCTGCTGACATCACAGAGGGAGAGATGACTGGATGTTACACACTCCCAAATGAAGAACACGCTACGCACACCAGCCGCTGGTGTGAAAGGACTGAACCTGAACGTCATCATGCAGCCACATCCAACTCCTGACTTCCAAGATGTACAGAGGGGAAAGGAGAACGCTACAGGACTCCACAGAGGTGCCATCGACAAACTCTGGGAAGCTCTGCAAGACAACGACCTGGTTTCTTCAACAGACACAAGGGAAAAAAAAGAGATGCCAAGAAGCTACAGATGAAAAGAGCAGCTGCAGCAAAGTGGAGGCTCCTGTCTGAATCTTCCTTCCACCAGCAAACCCTCTACCCACCCCAGTACGTCTGTCCCCACCCCCATCAAGGTCCTTGTCTCCCGGTACCCATGAGCCCAGCAGAAGCACAGGCCCTATGTGGGGGTCCCTGCAGCAGCTTCTCAGGTCAGGGCAGTTCTGTCACACCTGGCCCCACACCCAAGGTTCATTTTCAGGGTCATTTATTACTTCACACACATGGGGCCTGAGCTTCCTGCAACCTCACTACACAGAACTTCATGTTCTCTCTACCCCAACACCTGAACAGTTTTCCGAGTTAAACTGCCATTCTATAAACCTCAAAGTTTATCATTTCCAGTCAACAAACACCTGAAGGGCTGAAAGATGCCTGCACCCCACCCTGGCCGAGAAGCCCCTGGCTAGCTAAGACACCCAGGCTCTCCTCTACCCCAGGTAGGCTGTCAGCAACTGTCACGGCACATAATCCAGCTAGGAAACACCAGCGAGGGGCAGTGGTTAGGAGGGTCTGCAATGACGAACGTGCACTGGACCAGCGGGAAAAGCCAGCCCCCACTCACCCTGTGACCTTACAGAACGTGTGATCGGCGTGCTGGGGCCACCACCCCTGGCATTTGCACACAGGAGACAGGCAGACAGTGGGCATCGTGAATGTGTTTCCCCCCGCCCTGGAGAACCCACAGTGCCAAAAGGAAGAACTGGGAGCTGATTGCACTGAGTCCACACCCCTGCATGGGAAATGAGAACAAACGAGACACCCCAGAAACTTCCAGGAAGATGACTAGGGAGGGTGAGCCACGGCAGGCATCCGAGGCCCTGCGACAAGGTACAGAAAGCGCCTGGGGACCCAGCACCACTCAAGGCCAGGAGGACCAACCATGGATGCTGGGGAAGCCTCCTCCTGGCCCCCACTAAACCAGGCACTCACCGACCAGGCCCTCTGCTAGAGCTGCCCGGAGGCAGGGGCTTCCCTGAGGAACACTCAAGCATCTTCTTTACAACAACAAAGGAACTACAAACAACTGTCACTGAGGATGAGCACAAGGCACCGCACTCCACCGGTTTCTAAGAGGGTTTGGTCTGAAGCACGGAGCGGGGTCTGCAGGAAACGAAACACACACCTTGTTTACTCTCTGGGGATAATACTTTCGCTGTTCCAAAATCTGTGATCTGGATGTGCATGTCTTCATTTAACAAAATATTTTCTGGTTTCAGGTCCCTGTGAAAGCAGATTTTCACACTTGAGATGAAATATTTGAAACAGTAACGTTACATACTCCAAATTTAGCTAAAAACAAAATGAACTGGTTAATACCTATAATCTGTATAGATGAACAACCAAGAACACAAGTCTAAAGTTAGCACTGAACAGTATCAACTGATCCAGTGAGGACATTTGAATCAATCATTTCATAACTGCATCTATCATTTTAATAAGCTTTTAACTGAACTATAATCTCTCATGTTTATAAAGAGCCTTTAAACCTTCTGTGGTATCATTACACAATAAATGTGAATCAAACCATCACAACGCATACCTTAAACTTAGGGATGTCAACTACTTCTCAATAAAACAGGGAGGGGAAAGATGATTAAATGATAAATTTTTATGTTATGTGTATTCTACTACCACTACCACCAAAAAAAAAATTTATAAGGGAAAAAAAAAGCTCAAATGAATACTTTCAATTTGACTACTGGAAAATGAGACCAGAAGTAAGTACATACAGAATCTGACAAAATAAAAGCGGCAGCCAAGATGGCGAAGAGAATCATTAGCCTGGCGAAAAAGACACCTGACCGGTTTCACCTGGTACTTCAGGCCCACGGTCTCTTGGTGCCAGGTTCTCCGTTCTCACAGGGAGGCAGCCCACCCTCCAGGAAGGAGACCAGAGCTGAGCCCAGGTCTGGGGAGCAGCCGGCAGCCCCCAGCTTGGTACCTGTGGACGATGCCCTTGCCGTGCAAGTACTCCAGGGCAGACACCATCTCGGCCGTGTAAAAGCGGGTGCACGTCTCATCGAATGAACCGATTTTCCGAATGTATTTAAGTAGTTCTCCATTTTTGGCATAACTAAGGCCAAAATCTAAACATCGCATGGTTAAGGAAGACAGCAAAAGTCATTCTTTTAAACTAATCTTAGCAGCCCAGTAGCAATTTTTTTTAAATTAATGAAAATTGAAGGTACCTGTGGCCAGAGACAGCTGCCCCGCCCCCAGCCAGGCCCCCCACAGACCTGCGGAGCTGGGTCTGGAGGGATCCCCTGGCCTGGCTCCAGGACAGGCCCCCAGGGGTTCTCACCAACAGCACAGAAACACAGGCCTCTTAGCCAACTGCCCCTTCTGGACGCCTGTCCTCAGAAGATCCCCGTGGGCTCCGTGAAGGGAGCCGCTGGAGATGCGGGCAGCGCTTCCACCCTCACAGCCTGCGCCAGCCTTGCACCTCAGGCTGTGCGGCGCCAAGTCACGGAAAGGCTCCTCAAAAGAAGGCTCCCGGCACACGTGAAGTGAGCAGTTCCGGGGGAGAAACCCTGTCTGGCTCACTCTGACTCTCTCTGTGGTCCCCTCTCCCCTCAGACACCGCAGTGTGCTGTTTCGCTCCTCTTCTCCCTTTCTCAAAGCGGACTAAAGGCTGATGCGAGCGACGGATCCCACAGAACTGCTTCCTCCCCATGGAGTACGGCACCTCTTAATGGAAGCTACAGGCCGCCAGGGACGGGGTGGCCCAAGGCCTTGCCCACCCTGAGCAATGGCGCCGGGGGTGGCCTGTGGTCAAGATGTTCCATCTGGTTTCTGTTCCCCAAGGCCCTGCATCACCCACGGAGGAAGGTGCCTGACACTGCGACGCAGGGAGGACAAGGCCAAGAGGGAAGAAACCAGCAACCGAAGCTGCTCGAAACTTTCTGACTGAGCCCCCTCCGTGGCTACCCAAGCCCTTCCAACTAGAACAACGTGTAACAGGCAGCTGAAGCGGAAAACCAACCTTACTTCCAGGGAAAGCAAAGGGCCTCAGCCAGGGCCCCTCCCTCCCTGCCTTGCTCCGACCCCTCCTCAGGGAAGGCCGGCACCCATGGCCAGCCTCGCCAATGGCCTGCAGACTCCAGCCCAGCCAACTCTGAGCAGAGGTCCCACCAGCCCTGGACTGGCCACGGTGCCTCTCCAGCGCAGGAGCGCGGTCTCCCAGAGAACAACAGCCCCCGTGAGAGGCTTGGCCACAGTGCCTCTTCTGGCTTCACAGGTTTTGCCCCTTATCTGCCCACTCCCCGAGTTTCTGTCTCCTGTGTGAGGGACACTCTGAGTTCTCTGCCCAGCCAGGGAGCTAGTGACCGACGATTCTGAACACGACAGATGCTGAGGATCACGGCTTCAAGCCCGTGTTCTCTCTGCCCACACACGTTCCTCATTCCCCAGGAATACTCTCAGACCTCATGGCTCCGCTCCTCCTCCCCAGCACAGCGAAGGCCTCAGGGCAGGAGACGAGGCTGCTCTCTCAGCAGGAACAGGTGAATTCCTGGGATGAGGAGCACAGGCCGTGGCAGAGCTGGAGAGCCTGCTGAGCCCAATGCCTGCACTCTGCAAGCAAACCCAGCCCAGAGAGGTTAAGCAACTGGCTCAAGGTCACCCAGCCTGGAGCGCAGCTTCCTGAGGGCCAGTGCGCCATTCCTGTCCCCAGGCTGCAAGAGGACACCAAGGGCGGGCAGTGGGCAGCGGAGGAAGAACGCAGACTGGCCCGGCAGCAGCCCTGAAGCCCCTCCAGCTGCACCCCTGCTGGAGGAAAGGCACCCTGGCCGTCTGGCTCCAGTGCCCAGCCCTGCCCCGCACCCAGGGAGGGAGGGTGGGCGGGCTGCTCTGAGTTCAGCCTCTCTTGGGAGCAGGGACTAAGTTGGTCAAGCTGAAGCTCCAGAGGGCAAAAAGGCTGCCAGAGCCCAGGAGTCCCCTCGCGGACCGACCTGCCTGCTCTCAGGCTGTGGCAGGGGAATCTCCAGGCTCTGCCTCGTCTACCCCGGGGCGGTCACCCCTGCAGTTGCAGGAGGCGCTGTTCTCCCCAGCAGGCACATCACGGCTACAGGAAGGATGCCGTGCATGCTGGGGATCTGCTTCAGGCAGAGTGTCTCCTTTACTTTCTCTTTCAACACACTGTGCGCCACGAAAGACTGAGTAGAGTGCAAGTCCCCCCGGGTCTCACTCCTATCAAAGGTAAGTGAGCCCTTGCAATCTCCACAGGCTTTCAAAGTGGTAAAAGGTCAAGAGCAACAGACACTGTTGGACAAAGACCTAGAGTCCCCTCCGCCTGCGTTACTCTGGCCAATCCCGCCCGAAATCAGACAGCAAGCTCACTCACCCAGCCTTAGGGCCTGCTGCCGCTGCTCCTGACCCTGGGAGGAGGCGCCATCAGCGTGTGCGACTGCTGGAGCCTCCCAGATGACAAGACGCATTCTCCAGGGGCCCTGCTGGAAGCCCAGGCCTGGGACTCCAGAAAACTGGCCAGAGAGCTCCACAGGCTCAGAGAGGAGCATGGGGTACGAGGGGTCAAGGTGGCCTCAAAGTGAGACCCAGAGCAGGCTGAGGGGTGCTCCGATGTCCCCAGGAGGCCCCTGGCAGCACACAGGCGGGGGCAGGTGATGCTAAAGCCAGGTGGAGAGGCACACCCGCTGCAACCCTGGAAACAAATCTGCAGGACTTCCCCGCCCCGCAGGCCATGGTCGCTGGACCCCTTCACCGGTCCCCCTGAGAGCGCAACACCGGGAAAACCAGCTGGGCCTGCTAGCCCCTCTCGAGACCCGCGCCCCACCCCAGACTGCACTCTCCACACCTCCCTGGGGGCCGATCCACAGTTCAGGCCTGCGCCCAAGTACTGGCCTACCTGGCGCTGTCTGGCCGGGCAGCCAGCAACCTCACTGGAACCAGCTGGCCGTGGCCCTGGGATCTGCTGTCTCCACTCCCTGGAACTCTGCCCTGCTAGGCCCGCTCCGGCTCTCTGCCCCCGAGTTTGCACACCAACCTGACCTCGGGGTCTCGAGTGGCAGGCGCCACCACACATCAGGTGCGGGAACAACGTGCACCGGCTCCGAGGCCCCGGCCTCCCTGCCCGCTCCCAAGAGCCTCCTCCCAGCAGCGCCCCGGGCGAGAGCACGCGGCAGCTGCCCCAGACCCTGCTGGGCTCCACACCACACTCAGAAGAAAACCCAGAACTCTTTCTGGGACTCCGGTCTCTTGGGCCCGGTGCCCCCCAACCCACCCACACCTGCCCCTGCTCCGTCCAGGCCTCTGGCTGATGGCCTCTCCTTCGACCACTAAAACAGCAACTCCAACACTCCCACCTCCCACTGGCCTGATTCCTACACAGCCAGGAATCATCCGTGTAGATCTAACTCGGCAGGGAAACACAAGCCCCCCGAGGGCAGAGCCCTTACCTCACATACCACCATGTTCCCACCCCGGCACTCAACAAGGCCTTCTCAATGAACCAAAGACAACATTCAACTGATGGCTGAAGGAGCCAGAAAGCGGTGTGCAAGGGGAAAGGGGATCAAGACAAGTTTTAACCCAGAAGGTGGAGAGTGGAGAGAGGAGGGTAGGAGGGGAGGGGGTTCAGGGCAGGTCCACCCCCAGGTGGGTGGTGGGGGGGCGGGGAGGGGCTCTGGAGACCCAAGGGCAGAAGGAAAAGAGCAGATGCACAGACTGAGGTTTAAGCCTGAATAAGGTTTAAATCTGAGTGACCTCCCCCATCGAGCTGCAGCCAAGAGCGTCCGCTGGGGCTCAGACAGCGTCTCCGGGCATCCAGGGGCCAGGGAAGGCTGGGTTTGGAAGAACAGCTGCAGGAGAGGGGCTGGAAGCAGGGAGCACCGGCCAACCCGGCTGCCCAGGGAACAACAGACAAGCTGACGGCATAGACAAAGCCCCCCAACCCCGAGCAAAGGAGCAAGAAAAATGACAGTGTTCAGGGATTAGAGGACACGTCAGGGAACAAGTTCAGGGGATGCCCTGAAATAAAGCAAAGAATCGGCAGGGTGGAGAAGCAGGGAGCACAGCCCTGGAGGGAGGGGCGGAGCGGGGGTGGGGGACAGCCCCAGAGGCAGGGAGAAAGGTTCTGGGTTTCTGGAGGTCACTCCCTGAACTTCTCACCGGGCAGCTGAGCCTGGGAAAGAAGCCTCTTCCAACCAAACCCCAGAGCCCCAGGCCAGGGAGGGCAGAGTGGTGCCCACTTCCCAGGAGCCCTGGATGCCCACGACCCTTCTCGCTCACGTCCCTGCTCTGCGCACAGGATGTGACACCTGATAGGTGCTGCACGGACGCTGGTCAAGAGGAGTGGGGGAAACGCCTTTCAGTAAAGGTCTAGCAACGTCAGCACTGAAACAGTTGAGCTACGAAGTTTACCAATAGAAAACCTCAAAAGTGGCTGTGATGATCTCCCTTGAAGCAATGTTCGACTTCAGTGACTGTCTGCAATCCCAGGAGTCCCAAAGCAAGTGATGTGAATGCATTTGTATCTAGAATACGCTACCCTTTCCTTTCCAGGCAAGGGGCTACTTCTGAAAACAAAAACGGGGTCATGGTTCCAAAACAATAAGCAATCGCTGGCATGGCATTTCGGAGGCTTTGAGTGTTCAAAGGATACACAGCTTTTCATCATCCTGAAACGTGAAGTAAAGTTTAACAAAGAAGGGATGATCCAGCCGCGACATCACGTCTCGCTCTCTGGTTACATACGGGACTTTGTTCTCTTTGATAATGTGGCGTTTCTCTAGAATTTTAACTTAAGAAAGAAGCAAGTTACTGCAATTGGAAATGGTAAGAAAACAACTAAAGACACAACACATAAAGTATCAAACACAAATTAAAGTGTTTCACAAAACACACCCACCAGATTTGTGATCTGTAAGACCAACAGTGCCCTGTGCCCCGAGACCAGCGCAGAGCCCTCCGGGGTGGGGCAGCCAGGCGGCCGCGGGCCAGGGCGCTGTCCCTGCTTCCTAGACACTGAGCAACCTAGCTCGCTGGAGTTAGTTACTTACTAGCATATTCCCTTGAGGTTGCCAGTTCTCGGGCCAGGACAACCTGGTTTGGGAAGAAAAGGGGGAAAAAGAAGAGAAAAAACACCCAATGTCACTAGGGCACAGAGTCTCACGAGGCACCCTGCAACCAACCACAAGGACCACCCCGTCCCCTCTGAAATCCCTCTTTACACACTCCCGCCCTGTGCGGACAAACACGGTCAGTGACTAAGGCAACGTGTTCTCACAGTCAAGGAAACAGATATTCCTCACATGTTTCCACAAGGGTCCTCAGCATCTGTCAATGTTCCTCGATGCAGTGAAACATATATTCACAAACCTTAGCACTAGCGTAACCCTAACAAACTGTGGGAAGCAGCAGCAAGTAATACCTCCACCAAGTGGGTATTGGGAATTGCTTCAGAAAAATAACTCTATGGATATGTCCCTGGTACATGTTCACTGCAAAAGGCTGCCCTGAATTTGGGCTTTTACCAATAACGGTTACCATCCATTTCACTTGATTTTGATGCCCCCTGCAGATGCTATAATCCCACGCCTGCCTGGAGGGCGTGGGAAACGGAGGCAGAGCCACCCCCAGCATGCCAGCACCACCCCCCGGCTGTGCCCTCTCCTGGCACAGCCTGACCCTCAACCCTGGAGACAGAGCACCGGTGGGGCCCCACACAACAGGGAAGAGACCTTTCTACACACACCTGGGCACAACCTGAGCAACAACTTCCCAGTGCCTGATGGCCCCCCTGGCAGTGAGCTGGGGCACCCTCCTCCACCAGCCGGTGCCAATTCCTCTCCTGTAACACTTGCAGGGAACGGCCAAGGACCCACGAGCAGATGCAAACCTGTCTACTCCAGGGCTGTGAGTTCTATCCCATTAAAGAATCCCTCAAGTTCATCACAAGTGACCCTGGGCACTGTGTGAAGCTCTGCAGTCAGTAAGACCAAGGTTGGATTACACGTGCTCAGGCGGAAAGATGGGAAGGATCTCTGTGGAAGAGGAACCCTGGATTGCCCTCAGCCGCTGGAGGGTAAGGAGCAGGGCTGGTGAAGGGCCGGCCTCCTGAGGTCATGACTGACGCAAGGCTGACAGCAGCACGCGCTGGCCAGGTGAGAAGAGAGAGGAAGCGCGTGGCTCGGGCGCTAGCATGTAACGGAGCCCTCTCTGAAGGAGACGCCGTCTCATCCTTCTGTCACGTGAACTGCACATTCCACGCAGGTCTCCTATGTCCGTCCACACGGCCCAAGCTGACGGCAGGAGCACCCTCAGGGAGCCGTGGGCAGCGGACCAAGCTTCCCCTCTCTAGCACCCAGCCTGGGAGCCGCCTCTTCTCCTCCACTCCTGCCCTGGAGACCTGCTGCAAGAGTGGTGGGAAAGACCTGCGGGCAGCACATGTAATCGGAAGCCGCAGGCTGCAGGACTCCCAGCAGCGCCAGAAAAGAGCCTGCGGGCTCTCGGGCTTTGCTGGGCACCGGGAAGACCAGACCAGCTGGGGCTTCTCTGCATCCAGAACAGATGGCACGCACTTTCACCCACGGTGGAAACCCAGGGACGCTGGGGGGACGTCACAAACACGTCCTCATTTTCCAGGCAACATAAACATCCTGTGAGGGCCAGCTGAGAGAAGGAGAACACTGCTTCTTTTACTGGACTCGTGCAAGTAACTGCAGAACACCCAAGGTTCTTTCCAAAACAGTTTTTCTCTTTCTGAAAGGACCTGTGAGTACCAGACCTACTGGGCCTTATTCTCAAAGTTGAAGGTTTTTATCATGAGGACCCAATTCTTTCATAACTTAAATACTGCCAATAAAAAAATCTAAAATAAAAATGTGAACGGAGCAAAAGTTAACAATTAAAATGATACTGGGAACATGGGTGAGCTGTAGTATGTCACGTTCTTCGTAGTTTGAAATATTTCATAAATGGAAAATTTTTGGTGATGGACAGGGAGGCCTGGCGTGCTGCGGTTCATGGGGTTGCAAAGAGTTGGACACGAATGAGCAACTGAACTGAACTGAATGTTTCCCAACAACTATGAACAGACACTGACACCAATACTGATGTTCAATCTAAGGAAGAGAAAACTCCCAGGGTCTTGCCAATAGGACACAATGATAGGAAATGTCACTTGCTGATGCCTGACGAGAATAAAATTTCACTGGATTTTTTAGAAAATTAAAAACAAGATTATGAAATGCCTTTTAAAGCTTTCACCTACAAAAATCACAGCTTCGATATTTTAACCATCTGATCTGACTGGTGGCAGCCAGCCCCAAGTCACCTTCACTACATGTAGGAGACGAATCCCCAAGGGGCCCAAGAGGCTCCTCTGGGGTGGAGCGCCACCACAGCATCTCAGCGCCCAGCTCTGCGTCCCGAGAAAGGCCAGTGCTCCCAAAGAGAACACCCTCGTCCAACAAACGGCAGCGGCGTGTACTCACTGTTGAAAACGAGCCTTCACCGAGAATCTTCCCGAATTTGAAGTCCTCGGGCCGTTTCTTCCGAGGCTGCGGGGGCTGCGCGGCGTGCTGCAGAGCGCTGGCGCTCGCCCGGGGCTGGGCCGCGGTGCCGTCCATGGCGGGGCCCTGCCTGCTCCCCCCGCTGGGAACGCCGGGGGCCGTGCTGGACTCAGTCTGGGTCCTCACCATTGATGGGGATGGGCAGGAGCATAACACCACGCTGGACTGAATGGGAACCGTGTCATACTGGGGGCACAGGAAAAGAGAGGTAAGGTTCAAGGCGGCTCACTGTTCTGAACGTATGAACTCAAGTCTAGATGTCGCTGAGCCATCACCAAGCACAGGCAGGCCGCCCGATGTTCGGACGTGCAGCCCTGGCCGCGGCCCTCTACTCTGAAGTCTCCTCCTGCTCAAACCTCGCCCTGCCCGGTCTGCGCGCCTACGACCCCCCCACCCAGCATCGACCCGCCCTCACACGCTCCCTCAGCACCGCATACGCCTCCAACGCCCCCAGCCCTGCTCAGCTGGCCTTCCCTAAACACCTTCTGTGGCCTGTCACAGAGCAAGCTGGTCCAAACCTGTGACCTCAGGGTCTCCCGTCCCAGAACCCCTCCCCTGCTCACCCACCCACACATGATATAAGGCGAGATGCACAGAAGGCACCCAGGGCTTGAACAAAAAGACCAGCTTCAGACTGTGTCCCACAGCTAAACAGAGCGGGTACCTAAGCAGTCCCGGAACACAGAGAGTAACCAAATGGAAAGAAGAGTCCAAGAACTGCCAACCGCGCATGAAAGGTACAGCTGATGAAGAAGAAACAAGCTGCTCAAAAAGAACAGTAGTGGATAATGCTTAACAACTTGGAAAAGTAACTGATTTAGAGCCAAAATGCTCACTGCACACCCAAGTTACCTCCAAATTCAAGAATTTTATGTTTTTTTAGTTATTTAAACAAATTTTAAAACCTAACAAGTTTTTAAAATTTGCAATCCCTATTAAAAGAAGCTGGCTTCCTTGCAGAAACTGACAAGATGATTCTAAAATTCTTATGGAAATTCAAGGAATCCAGAATAGCCAAACAATCTCAAAAAAAAGAACAAAACTGGAGGACTCACACTACCTGGTTTCCAAATTCATTCCAAAGCTATAGTAATCAAGACAGTGTGGTGCTGTGTAACGATACACGCAGTGGTGAACGGAGCAGAGTCTAGAAGAAAACTCCTAAGTCTATGGCCAATCAATCTTTGACAAGGGTGCCAAGGCTTCAAGGGGAAAAAGCCTTTTTCGGCCAATGGTACTGGATATCCACACGCAGAAAAATGAAGGTGGCTGCCTTTCCCACATCAAAATTTAACTCAAATGGATCAAAGATCTACATGTAAGAAATAAAACTAGAAAACTCTTAGAAGAAAATATAGGAGTAAATCTTTATGATTTTGGCAATGGTTTCTTAGATATGAAACCAAAAGCACAGGAACAAAAGAAGAAACAGATCAAAGGGACTTCATCACAATTTTAAACTTCTGTGCTTCAAAGGCACCACTAACAAAGGGAAAGAACAAGCCAAAGAATGGGAGAAAATATTTACAAATCATCTATCTGATAAGGGACTTGCATTCAGACTGTATAAAGAACTCAAACAATTCAATTAAAAACAAAACAAAACACAATTTAAAAACAGTCAACAAATCTGAGTAAACACTTCTCCAAGAAAAAAACCATACAAATGGCGAAAAAGTACCTGAAAAGAGGCTCAACATCATTCGCTGCTATAGAAATGCAAGTCAAAGCCACAATGAAATTCCATTTCACACATACCAGGATCAAAAAGATAATAAGTGTTGATGGAGACGCACAGAAATTGGAACCCTCACACTGCTGGTAGGATGTCAAACGGGGCAACCACATCAGAAAACATACAACAGTTCCTCAAAAGGAAACAGGTACCGTACAACCGAGCAATCCCACTCCTAGAAATGAAAACACAGGTCCACACAAATCCTGTACAAGCATGTTCGCAGCAGCATTATAGATAACTAAAAGGGTTGGAAAGGACAATCAACAGATAAATGAATAAACAAAATGCACTGCAGCTATAAAAAAGCTGAATACTCAGCCATAAAAAGGAAGTACTGATATACTCTACCAAACAGATGAACACGCAAACGCTATGGGATGTGAAAAGGGCCTGACACAAAAGCCACACACTGTGTGATTCCATCTGTGTGAAATGTCCAGATGAGGAGATCTACAAAGAAAGGAAAACTGGTGGTTGTCGGGGCTGGCAGGAGGGGAGAACAGAGTGGCTGCTAATGGGTTGGGGGTTTCTTTCTGGAATGAGAAGGATGTCCTGGAATTGGAAAGTGGGGACATATAACCTCATAAATACACTAAAACCACTGAATTACACACTTTTAAAATAGGTGGATTATACAGTATATGAATTATATCTCAATAAGCTGTTATAAAAATAGCTGTATCACACAAATGACTACATAAATTTATGTATCTCATTTGAATCCATAAACAATCAAGCCTGTTTTTTAACAAAAGAATAGACACCAAAAAAACTCAAGTAGCTCAGAGCTGTGAAAATGTGTCTCTTAAATACAAGCAAGAGCCCCAGACCACAGCACACATTTTTAACTATGGGGAGACGCTGGGGGGATGAATTATTAGATAAGAAAAATGATTAAGTATGTCTACAACACACAGAGACACCAAAGGCTGGCAGGACTATGCTAAAGCACGCTGACCCATCCAACTGTGGCCGGCACCATGGACCCGTGCTGCCACTAAAATGGTTTTGGACAGCAATACAGTAACCTGTCAACAAAGTGACAACAAAACTTTCATCAGTGAGATACATAAGAATACTTAGGAGAGGTGGCCAGACGTACAGTTAAAAATTTAGATGGCCATTAAGGAAGGATTTTTAGATAGTGTCAAAGTTAAATCGGAAATACACAAAAGTTGTGCCCACAACCGTTAAAAAGAAAAGCCCTTCCAGTCTGAGCCTAAAGCGTTCCAGGAGTGACATCACGGGCCTACTCATCACCAGACTGTTGTGGAACAACACGGAACAAACTCAGAGCGCCCAGATTTGTTTCTAACAGTCCTGCCCTTTAAAAGAACCAGGAGAGCACTTGGCTCCACATCTTGGAACAGGAAGAAGGCTGTCAACATGGGCTGCAATCCTCTGCTACGTCTGAAAAGGAGGCTGTCTGTGTGGGAGGAAAAGGCAGGGAAGCTGGCCTGCAGGGACTGTTACTGGCCACGCTGTGTCCCTGCAAACATAAGTACAGCCACTAAGAATAAGCTGAAACTGGATCGAGACTGCAACGATACACACAGATAGGTGGTAAGAAGTGCATCAACATGGTAACAAAAAAGCAGGCTGAAGACGCCTGAACACTTAGCTTTATGAATTTAAACAGGTAAAGGGGTGTGGCCAAAGTTGTTTCTTACACGTACATGGCTGTTTCTCAGTCGCTCAGTTGTGTCTGACTCTTTGCAACCCCCTGCAATGAAGCACGCCAGGCTTCCCTGTCCTTCACCATCTCCCTGAGTTTACTCAAACTATGTTTGTTCAGAAAGGCTAGATAAAAATTTTCTCTCTCCATTAATACGGGGAAGAGATGTAGAGAACTATAAAGAAGCCAGAGTCCTACAGGAAGTGCACCAAGAAAGGCTGGACAGGCGGGCACAGCAACAACGTGTGCGGACTGCGACAGCTCAACCACAGGGGGAAAGCGGATGGAGACAGATGCTCATCCTAAGAGGCACAAAAGCCAAACAAGTAAGACACATCTAGGTGGAACACCCTGCGAGCCAAATGTGATGAGCACAGAGGAGGAGAAGCGAGGCAGCGGATGGCAAGAAAGGCAGGAGCCTGGGCTGCCCCCGGCAGGGCAGGCCAGGCCAGGCAAGGCTGGCGCAGGCAGGTCACCCCAGAGGACACAGCACACGCCAGCTCCAGAGCTGCTCCCCAGCTGGGATGGGCAGGCTTCATTTTCACTTCAGGCAAGGTACACAAATATGAAGGAACTAACTCAATGCACAAAATCAATGAAACACTAGGAGACTGTGACTAACAAGCGCTGTAAAGCCTATCTAAGAAAACTTGCCTTTTTAAACGTGGCCGACAGCACAGACGTGACCAGCAGTGGGTCCCTCTCGCTGGAATGGGAGCCCGAGGCGCACCGGTTCCTTCTGGAACACTGCCGTCTCCGTGGACACACTGAGGCTCACAGTAGGTCTAGTGTGGCTGATGCACCTCATAAACCCTCCATCTCGGGAGAGGTACGAGGGCTGGACTCAGCTCTGTGGTTCAGCCAGTACCTTAAGGGTTTGTCCCTATAAACAAGGCATACAATCCTAACAGAAGTGTTGTTTAGCTGCTCAGTCGTGTGCAACTCTTTGTGACCCCATGGACTATAGTCTGCCAGGCTCCTCTGTCCCCAGGATTCTCCAGGAAAGAATACTGGAGTAGGTTGCCGTGCTCTCCTCCAGCAGATCCTTCCCAGGGATCAAACCCATGTCGCTTGCGTCTACTACACTGCAGGCAGGTTCTCTACCCCTGAACTACCAGGGAAGCTAAGAGAAGTGTAATCAAACTCAGGAGCTTCCCCTGGATATCAGCTGGAACCTTCTGTCCTCCAGGGCAGTGGGAAGTAGGGAGAAGGTCACAGCCACCATGCCAAGGTCCATCAGGAACCAAGACAGGCCCGGGCTGTCCTCAGCGTCCAGGCCAGGGGCCTGGCTGTGCCCCAGGCCACCGAGCACCTCACAGGCTTCCCAGACACAGCCAAGGGGTAAGCGCTCCTTGTGCCCGCCGAGTCATCCCAAGTGCAAACTCTCAGGCCCAGGACTGAGGCGCAGCAGGGCTGTGGGACCCGAAGGGACTCCACGAGATGGGGAGGAAAGAGCCGGTGCTCCGGCAGCGCCACCCCAGGCACCGCTTCAGATGGGCGGCTCACATGCCCAGTGGGGTCACTGCTGCCCAATGGGATGGGGGCAGGGAGAGCACCACGGGTCCTGCCACGTGCAGCCGGTTACTGACCTCACCTGAGCGACCCGCTCCCGCCAAGCAAGGCTCTAGGAGACAACGGGAAACGCACCAGACAGTGGCAAATGCTGCTTCTGATTCAAAACGGACACATGAACTACTGAGTAAAATCTCAAACATCAAGTTTTTAGATAACAAAACGTGATGAGTTGATTCATGGACCTGAAAACAGGTAATTTTACAGACACGCTTCTGGACCCAGTGAGTATTCCAGCAACGGTGCCACAGCCCAGGCGAGGGACGCGCGGAGAGCAGAGGCCATCCCCGAGGTGGCGCTGGGGGCGGGCGCAGGCAGCAGGCCCCGGGCGTCCGCACGCATGGGGACAAAACCTGGCAGGACCACCACCCTCGAGCCAGCTCGAGCAGAGGCAGATGGCCCGGGCATCAGGCAGCCAGGGAGGCTCACACGGTGAACGCGCCTTCTGCCGGCCTCAGGAACACCTGCTGAGGGCCGTACTCTTCAGCTGCAGCCTCCTGGATGCGAAATGAACACGCGTCCAGCCCACGACGGCAGCCTCCAAAGACAACGACAGGTGCATCTAATGAGACTCGAGCTGACACAGACATGCTCCTGAGCACTTCCTCTCCAACAGAGCAGTTTCTCCACAACAGGTTCTCGAAGGACAGCACAAAACATAGAGGTCTGCTCCTGACCTCAGCGGCACAGACCCCACACGCAGCCTCCCTCCAGGCGGCAGCACTTCTAGTGGACATGCGGAAATCCGAGGCGTGCTGAAGATCAAGCCATCTCGACAGAGCTGGACCTGCCTCAAGACCTGTGACACCGAGCGCCCCTGGCCGGCCAACGACAAGGGAAGGAGCAGAGGGTCGTGCTGAAGAAATCCGCTCAGGTCCTACTCAACACCAGTCTGTGATGAGTGCCTCGGAAAACACCCCGGCCACCTTTATCCCCCCAAAGCTGGTCACGAGACAAAGGCTGGAGCCCAGGGATTTCCCACCAGTAAACACCAAGGCCCTTGAGGCCGACACTTGTTCTCACAAGTGTTGAACTCTGGAAAGCTGCCAGCCCCAAAGCACAACTTCAATGACAGGTATGAAGGCAGGAGCTGACAGGCCACTCTTGAAGGACACACACCACATAAACCAACAGAAACTAGTAAGTCTTTCACCGCTGGAAGCCGGCTGCAACTGTCAGCATGTTCTGGACAGCTGCAGAAGATTCTGGAGCCAGAGCTAAGCTGCGCCCACTTCAGCCTGGTGGGCACTGAAGCAGAAGGCTTGACTGGAGTCGGAGCAGAGAAACCGCGTGCGCTGGAGCTGCCGGCGGATGGAAAGGTGGCCCTGGGGCCAGGCTGAGGGGTGGGGACAGGATGCCGGGTCTGCACACACACCAGGCACCTCGCTCCGACACAAGCACCGTCCCCCCCTCAAATGCCAGAACCCCGCCACCGCCCCGAACCTCTGCACCCTCACCCCCGCACAGCAGGCTTGCCCCGGTGTGCCGCTGCCCACAACCCAGGAAGGAGGGTCGCAGAGCTCTGAGACCACAACTGCATCCCGCCGACAGTGCCTCAGTGACTTCCCCAAGGACACCCTCTTCTCCAACACGTTCTGTTATTTCATGAAAATACATGCGCTCATTCTGTTCATCACTGTTTCTTAAAGGAGGTAAATGAACTACGTTATTAACCCAGACTCAACAAACATGGCCACTGTGCTAGCAAAGGCCCAGGCAGACGCGGTCCCTACCTCTAGGAAGCAACATCCTAAGGGAGAGGGAGTGACAGACGCGGGTTCAGACCCAGAACTCACCGAGGAGAGTGTGAGGGCAGCCGGGCACAGGTGGAGGGCGTGTGGGGGGCGGGGGGAACAAGCTCGGGGGAGCTGGGGAGCACTGCCGCAGGTCCCAGGAGGCTGACAGTGGCTCAGGGGTGCTGCGACGGCACGCGGGGGACACTCACACACACAAAGCGAGATGCAAAAGTAACCAACCACGCATCACACAGGTAGAGTTTCACTTTCCTCTAATGTTTGAGACTCAAAATTCAGATTCAGCGGCCTTTATGAGTCCGAAAGAAAACCCAGTCATTCTGAAATGGCAGTAACAGATGATGCAATACACACACACACACACACACACACACACACACACACACCTGCTTTTCTCCCCCACAGGCTTTATAAACACACCTGCTTTTCTCCCCCACAGGCTTTATAAGAAAGGGCAGGGCCACCACCAGCACTTCACAGGCGCTTCAGGGACTTAAGGTAAATGCAGTGCCCTCAAGACCACACTGCTTCAGGGGATTCCCTGGTGGGCCAGTGGCTAAGACGCAGGACTCCCTATGCAGGGGGCCCGGGATCGATCCCCAGTCGGGGAACTAGATTCCACATGCTGCAACTAAGAATTGGTATGCCAAAACTAAAGATCCTGTGTGCTGCAACAAAGATCGAGGGTCTGAGTGCCTCGACTAATACCTGGAACAGTTGAATAAATATTTTTTTAAACACAGTTTTATCTACTTCATTAACAAACATTCACTGAGCACCTACTCTACACCATGCACTGCCCTAGGCACGGTAGATACAGCAAAGAACCGAGCCCATGCCCTCAAGAGGCCCACGTTCTAGTGGAGGCAGGCTGACCCCAAAAAACAAAAGCCAGGCAAAACCCAGCATCTCAAATGGTGATAAATCACTGTGAGAAAATACAGCAGGGAAGGAAGACAAGAGGGCTGCAAATGTAACGACCAGAGGCGCCCCCACTGGGAAGGTGACCTCTGAACAAAGACCTGAGGAGGTGGGGAACCTTCAGGGAGAGGACTGGGCAACGCAAAGACCCGGCGGCAGAGCAGCGCTAGACTCACAGTCGTCCGCTTGACCCTTGGGACAGGCCGCGTCCAGACAGGACCTCTGGATGCCAGGCAAGACCTCAGGATCCCTGAAACCCCCTCCTCTGGCCACTTCTGGCACCCTCTGGGCACCGCAAACCTCAAGGGAGAAGCCTGAGTAGTGGGGCTTCCCGTAGGGTCCAGGCGCCTCCTGCACCCGAGTCTGATGCCGGCTGAACCCCAATGTGGGGTCCCACGTCAGCCCTGGGCGGCAGATGCTGGCCACCAGACCACGGCCGCTCTGGACACGCCCCAGAAGCTCCCACTCTGCACCAGCACCACAGGCATGGTGACACAGGGGCCTGTCACTGCCAGCCTTTCTCCTTCGTGGAATTCTGCAATTTCCTTCCTGCCTCAGCCACAGCACCCCAGCGACATGCCTCAGCGCGAGACTGCGTCTCAGGGCCACACTGACAGAGTGCCGCTCACAGGGACAGCTCAGGGCTCCTGCTTTCTCTCCCTGCAGTCATAACTCGCTGGTATGGGTATGTCTTAATGAACAATTTCAATTCGGCAGTAAAATGATGGTCGCAATGTTACCTTTTAAAGCATTTTAAAAGCATCAACTGTAAAATGAAAAGCCTATGAAGAAATCCCTCGCCCACAGTGAAAAGCCCAAATGTTTATCTGTACTCCCGCTGTTACTCTAAAGGGTTGATTTTGTAAGGTTTCGAGGTGATAATTAAGCTGCAGAGAAGGAACTCTGAGACGTCCTCACCGTGGTCCAGAGGACTCTCACCAGCTCTGGCCCGGGGCAGGGGTCAGGCTCACGAGGACTTCCTCCCAGCCCTCGGGCCCTGCGCCCTGTGGAGACAGCACTGCCCGGGGTGCCCGGGGCCTTGAGTGAGTCACTCCCACCCAGCACAGCCCCGTCAGCCCACCACCCACTTGGTGACCCAAAATTATGGTAAACAAATACATCTGGTTACTCAACAGCTTCTGAAATGTAAGTCTCAGGAGAAATTTAAAGCTCCAGCACCCTGTCCCCCAGCCTCCTCTGCCCTGGTCACAAGTCCTCGAGAACACGGCTCTCCACCGGGTCCTGACAGCGCAGCGTTACCACAAGTCCTGACTGCAGGCCTCCCGACACACGCAGCGCACCCAAGTGAAGCATCTCCCACTGAGGGAAGGCTGGAGCCCACGCCAGGGGCCGCAACCCCCACCCCCGCTTCTCCACTTTCCGGCACCAGCACCCTCTAACCCCCACAGGACAGGGCCCCTCTGTTCCTCTCTCTGGCTTCTAGAAATGCACGAAGTGGAGCCTGTGGCTCTGCTCCACCGCGGACAGGGACAGACGGCTGTTCTCAACTGAACTCAGTCTGAAGAGCCGGCGCCACCAACACCCAGCACCTGTGACGTCTCTGGAAGCGCGGTCACACCGCCCAACACACACCACATCCCGCACCATCGCCGGGCCATGTGACCAAGTCAGCAGGCGGCACCCGAGGGCCCACCATCTCCGGGCAGGCCCAGGGCAGCACCTGAGCATCCCTGACAGCAGACAAGCCCACGTCTCAAACAACCGACTTCCAAATGAACTTGGAAAAGCATCGTCTGTAAGCTGGGCATTTTCTGTACACTTAAACTGGTTTTACAGCAATGTGTATATAAGAACATAGGACTTTCAATTTCTTTGAGGATTGAGTTCAGCAGTCTCCTCTTAAGAGGTAGAAACTCTAAAGGAAAAATTAATGAGATGAATTAATTTTCATATCCACAAAAACACATCAAGGTTTAATGACACTATCAACCACTAAGGGAGTTTAGGTAAATATGAGCATCAAAATATCCAGAATCCAGGGACTTCCCTGGTAGTCCAGGGGCTGAGCCTCCGCACTTCAGTACAGGGGCCCATGTTCCATCTCCGGTCAGAGAACTAGATCCCACACGCCACAACTACACCCGGCCCCAACCCCGCAAGTCAAATAAATAAACCAACACTGAAAAACAAGTCCAGTATCCAACATTCAAAACTGCTAAATGTGACAAATATTTGATTGACAAATAGATGAAAATGCAAATGAATTTGGAGCAAAGGAAAACAATGACCCACAGGTTATTTTTCCAGCTTCCATCAAGTTTCCTACACCAGACACCACACCTCTTCCCAAGCTGCAAGTGACGACTTCCCTAATCCTTAGGAGACCAACCGCTGGGTGAACGGAAGCTGGTTTTTAAAATTCATAGCCGTGTGTTTTTAAAGCACACCCCAGATCTTAATTACATGGTGGCAGGACAGTACTGCGCCTGGCAGATGAGGAAGCAGAGCGGCGACCATGCACCAGGCTCCAGGCACCATGGTGAGCATGCAGGGGGGCACGGCCCGCAGCCTGGGCGGCCTCCCTGAGCCCCTGCTGGGCCTGCACGTGCAGGGGCTCAGCAGAGATGACGACTTCTCCAAAAGCGCTCAGAGAAGTTGTGTCAGGATGAGAGACTCATGGTTTCTACTCCTCTCTTTTGAAATGTAGTTTAAAACACTTTACAATGGGGCTTCCCTAGTGGCTCAGTGGTGAAGAATCTGCCTGCCAATGCAGGAGACACAGGGTGGATCCGCAACCCAGGGAGCTCCCACACGCTGTAGAGCAGCTAAACCTGTGCACCACAGCTACTGAGCCTGTGCTCCAGCGCTGAAGTGCGCAAGCGCTAAAGCCGCGCTCCGCAACGAGAGAAGCCACCGCAGTGAGAAGCCTGTGCTCCGCAACCAGAGGAGCCCCCACTCACCACAGCCAGAGAAAAGCTCAAGCGGCACTGAAGACCCAGCACAGCCAAAAAAATGAATAAAATTATTAAAAAAAAAAAAAAAAACTTTACAATGAAAAGTGATTCATCTGTTCATTCTGACAGATATTCACTTAGCACCAACCAGGTGTCCAATCCTACCTGAGCCCCGGGGACCAAGACGAGCAAAGCAAACAGCAAACAGCTCCTGAGTCAGCGCCAGGGAACGGGAGGGGCCGCAGGAGAGCGGGGTTGCCTAAAGTTCTCGGATCCCTTTGGATCTTCTTTCTCATCTCTGTATCTTTACCTCTTTAAAAAGGATAAAGTGCACACTAAGCAAGAATTTCACATGAACAACAAAGCTCGGAAGCCTAAAGCTAGACTCATGGTTGGCGTGATGAGAGCCAGTCTTTCAGCCTGAGTGGGGAGCCTGTCACTCCGTGACACAGCCAAGGACTCAAACCTGGGGACCTGCACACCCCGTACTGAAGCAATCGCAGCTAGATGCTTTCAAAGTGTCTCGGCTCCGAGGAGTTTCAAATTTCTACCTACAGACCTGCTGAGGAAGAAACGAACTCCATGATATCACAAGAGTGAACTGTCCCAAACGCTTAACCATGACTTACTAAACCACCCAAACCTCTCACGTATTAATAGTCACCACTTCAAACAAACAAGTTACAGGTACAAGAAGAGAAGTTACCTCCAAACTGTTCAAAGCTGCACTCTGCCAGGCCGGACCCCAGCTCCACTCCTCACTAGCCATATGACCTTGAACGTGCTATGTCACCTCTCTGAGGCTCAGACTCTTCACCTAATAGCAGGGATGACGAGAACCGGAACTTCCAGGCTTGCCAGGAGGATTTAATGAGTTAATCTACACAAAGCACTCAAGCCGACTCAGACGGAGCATGCTATAAGCAGTTTTATGATTAAAGAACACAGAAGACACACGGTTTTCCCAACCAAGGGTCATCAGATCATAAAACAAACCCTTCACGACCAAAATGAAGCTCATCCCCTTTCCAAATACTATTCCCTTTTCTGTGAGTAAACCTGAATTAACAATGTACTGAGTGAAGAGGCCCAGCTCTAACTGCGAGGCAGATGAGGTGATACAGGACTGCTGAGCTCCGGAATCAGGATCACAGCCAGGCCTTCTATGGTCAGGATGCCATCCTGCTGCCTAAGGCTCCAGGCAGCGAGAGAAAGGATCCCAAACTCCACGGGCCTTCCTGGAGGAGTGCGCGGCGACGCTCTGGAACGCCTTGCCGGGCGCAGCCAACGCACCGCAGAGAGGGCATCTCCCTCCGGGCCCTGCGAGAGGGTGGCGTGGACTGCCCCCCCCAGCCAAGCAGCTAGGCCCCAGAGAGACCCTGCTCTCCAGTCAGGTGTGCTCAATGGCAAAGAACACTCTGCTAAGAACCTCCTAGCACCTCAAGAAACCCAGCAAAGCGGAGCCCAGTGCACAGAACCTGGTAGAGGCAGGGACAGCAGCCACAAGCCCAGCCCCACCCAGGCCCCACCACGAGGGGCCGGAGGGACGGAGCCAAACCGAGGACCCCCAGCGAGCTCACGGAGACCAGGGCCAACTAGGGTAAAGCCCCACTCTCTGAGCCACAGTTCACTCTCTGTAGAGAGAGGTCGAGAACATCAACCCACTCCTTGAGGGCTGCTGGGGGCCCATGACAGACAGAAGCTCAAAGGCACTCTGGAAAGGGCATGTCTTGTGTCCACAGGGCAGACGAGACACGGCCCCTGCTGAAGGCTGGACTGCGGGGCCTGGGTGCCCGTCTGCGCGCGCTGAGAGCGCCGGCGGCCACCCGCTCCACCCGTGGCAGCCTCCAAGCACAGGCAGACTGGGAGCTGGCCCACAGGACACTGTGGTCACCAAGGAGCTTGTGCAGTGTGACACAGAGCAAAATGCCACCGCTCCTGACCAGCACACAACGATACCGAGGAACCCCGGGTGGGTGGCTAACTGGATCTCAATGAATACCCGAATAAGACTTTCTGCTGTTCCATGGTGCAGGGTAGAGAAAGTTCAGTTCAGTTGCTCAGTTGTGTCCAACTCTGTGACCCCATGGGCTGCAGCACACCAGGCCTCCCTGTCCATCACCAACTCCCAGAGCTTGCTCAAACTCAGGTCCATTGAGTTGATGATGCCATCCAACCATCTCATCCTCTGTCATCCCCTTCTCCTCCTGCCTTCAATCCTTCCCAGCATCAGGGTCTTTTCAAATGAGTCAGTTCTTCACATCAGATGGCCAAAGTATTGGAGTTTGAGCTCCAACATCAGTCCTTCCAATGAATATTCAGGACTGATTTCCATTAAGATAGACTGGTTTGATCTCCTTGCTGTCCAGGCTGGAGAGAGGACACGAGCAAAGGGGGAAGCGTCTTGTGGGTGATTCCCAAGGGTGGCCACTTAATCCGTCCCCCTACTCCCTTCTCCAGCCCCTCAGAGCCGCTCACCCAGCCAGAGGCAGGAAGAGGAACACGAGGTCATGGCTGCCAGCTGCCTGAATGAAGTCCAGTCCTCAGGCTTAACAGACCACCCATGGATTGCAGCCCACCAGGCTCCTCTGTCCATGGATTCTCCAGGCCAGAATACTGGAGTGGGCAGCCATTCCCTTCTCCAGGGGATCTTCCCAACCCAGGGATTGAACTCAGGTCTCCTGAATGGCAGGCAGGTTCTTTATCACCTGAGCCACCAGTAAAGTCTAACAGACCACAAGACTCAGCAAACGCTGTCTCTGAACTGTGCTAAACTGGCACCTCCAACATTAACTTTACATATACTACACAACACTGAAATACAGGATCTCTTTGTCCTTCTCACTTCCCTGCCATACTCTGAAACTGCATACAAGCACACTTTACAAGCCACGAACTTGATTAACGTGAGCATCAGGATGCGGGTGACTTCTGGGCAGGTGAGGGGAGATTATAATCAGCAGGACCACTTAGGGGGCTTCTAAGAGCTGAACAAAACCCTGTGTTTACAGGAGGGTGGTGGCACGGGCCAGTTTGTTTCAAATTCTCTATATGCACCCGTTATAAATACAACTTTAAATAACATTACTTAAAGGGAAATTAATGAACTGCCATTTTTCTCTACTTCTAAAAATAACTTTTATTAAGCACTTACTGTTTAATAACACACACTTCTGAGCATTTCACACATGGTATCACAGTTCTCAAAACAACTTCTGGGCACGAGGACCACTGGCATCCCTCTTTACAAATGGAGACACTAAGGCACAGATCAGGCCCTCGCCTGAGTCCCAAGCCCAGCGGTGAAGCCAGATACACACTCCCTCGGCCCTGCCCAGCTTGGGGGCGGTGGGGAGGGGGAGCTGATGCTCAGCCTGAGCTAGGAACAAGCAGGCAGGGCCGTCGGGGAAGCAGTCAGGGACCATTCCACAACGCGCCTTGGGCTCCAGTCCTTCCAACAACTTCTGTCACACTGAATCTAGCTGCAACAAATTCATACGAAGATTTATACTATGAAAGCATTTATTAAGAAATTACTCCAAACAGCTGGAAACAGCCTATGTAAATGTCCGCCAACAGAACAACGGCTGCTCACGGTTCACCGACAGAGGGGAGTATTACACAGCCACTGCAAGTGGCTCACGCAAAACACTCAGTGAAAACAACAGGAGACAAAACCGTCTCAGATATACAGTAAGGGTCCCAATTGATTTTTAAAAAAATACAAATAGGAGGGGCTTCCCCGGTGGTCCAGTGGTTAAGAATCCGCCTTGCAATGCAGGAGACACCTGTTCGCTCCCTGGTCTGGGGAGATCCCACACACCGCAGGGCACCTAAGCCATGTGCCACAACTACCGTGCCTGCGCTCTAGAGCCCGGTGCCTGCAGCCACTGAAGCCCCGTACCTAGGGCCTGGGCTCCACAGCAAGAGAAGCCGCTGCAGCAAGAAGTCTGAGCACCGCAACCAGACAGCAGCCCGCTCTCCACAACTAGAGAAAGCCTGCACACAGCGATAAAGCCCCAGAGCTGCCCAAAATAAGTAAATAAAAATACACAAAGGAAACAGCAATGACCTCTGGGTGAAGGAAAGATAGATCTTCTGGTTGGTTCCCTGAAACTATGAACCTGGACAGCTGCAAGGGATGGAATCCACCCAAGGGTCAGTAGATACAGAGGCTTGAGACAGTGGGGACCTCCAAGGGACCCTGTCAATGGCACTCCAACCACAGGAGCCACAAGGTCCTCAACAGACACAGGTGATACCACAGGGGGCCGACAGACTTCCTGAACTTCCCTCCAGGTCCATCAGTTCATTCATTCAGAAAAGACACGTGATATATAAAAAGCATTTGCTAATGCGCAAATGAGTAAGTTAGTATCTTTTAGATATCTTTTATGTGAGGAAGAAATCACTAACCACCAGTGGGGGCCCAGCATGGAAATCCTGGGTTTGCTTTTAGAAGTCTGTCATCCCAGAGCTGTATCAGAAAAACAGTAGCACTTCAAAGGTAACTGTGTCTGTGTTAGTTGTGTCCGACTCTTTGTGACCCCATGGACTGCAGCCCGCCAGGCTCCTCTGTGCAAGAAATTCTCCAGGCAAGAATACTGGAGTGGATAGCCATTCCCTTCTCCAGGGGATCTTCTCAACCCAGGGATCGAACTCAGGTCTCCTGCTTTGCAGGCAGACTCTTTACCATGTGAGCCACCAGGGCAGCCCATCCAGATACTTAAGATTCTGTCTCACACCTAAATGATGTGAATGAAATCTAGAAAGAATGTGTATAAAAGCTTTACTCAGTGAAATCTATTAGTAATCAGTAAACAATATCAGCAAGCTCTTGCCCTCTGTTTTGCTAAAATAATACAACATATTAAACTTGACAATTAAAGAAAAACTGAGCTTCTAAACTCGTCATACTCATACTACTATATTTATACTACTACAAATTAATCTTCTCTGGGGAATTAAACCCATGCAGCTAACGTTTTCCCGCCTCAATCTAGTTTGGGAAACTAAGTGATACCTAACTTGATCCAAAGCAGGGCATCTTGAAAGTTAAGTGATACATATGGTGAGGCCAGCAGCACAGAACTGTCTCCCTTCTGCCCGGAAATGCCTGGGGCTCCTCTTTCCTGCTGTCTAGCTCCCAACTCCAGCTCCTTAGAGGAAACCTCGCTCGGCCTTCAAGACTAAAAGGTCAAACGCTAAAATGAAATCTAGAGCACACGGGCACTGTCAGTGAGATGAGAACTGTCCTCCAGGGTCCCGGCCCTCCCAAGCCCCCTCTTCAGCCCCCTTCCCTCTGCTGGGCTGGGACCCTTGGCACTGCCCATGCCTCTGACCGCTCCGGCAGCCCCACCACCTTCCCCTGGCTGACCCGGACCACGAGCTCTGCCGTCTCCCATGTCCTTCAACCTCAGTGGGGATTGTACTGCCGTCTGTCCACGCCGGCCCATGGCTCGTGCGCCTCCCTCGGCAAGGTGCGGGGTCCTTAAGAGAGGCAAAGGGGCTGTGGGGACGTCCCGAAAAGGCCCTGGTACTGTTTATTCTCCATCTGAGTCTCTCACACATAAACACAGCCACACTGATACTGACAACTGTTCTGAGAGCCCTAACAGATTATCCTGTTGAAAAAAAAAAAGCCAGATTAATGTGTTTAGACTTGATTTTTAATCCTCTAAAGCTTCTCTCTCTTTGAAATAGAAAATAAAACCCAACCAACCCCCAGAATGCCACTGGGCATACATATAAACAGCATCCGGCAGGAACGCCCTTCTAGCAGAGTCAACTCGCTCAGCTTATTTCTAACTGAGACTGCCTCTCCTGACACCTGAAAAGGCTCCTCTAACAGATGCTTTCCTTCCCAGGGCCTTTATCTACAAATTCTGAATAAAGAGCGTCTTATTGGGAACAATAATGACCAACTGAGACAGAGAGACTTTGTCCCACTGTGAACAGCTAACTCCCACAGCAAAGCTTCACAGCATCAGTGTGCACAGAAAGACCGACTCTGTCTAGCATGACCTTCATCCACACCTCCACTGATCACCAGCTGAGAGTTCAGTTACCGGAAACAAAGACAGGAGGAGGAAGGAAGGAAGGAAGGGCAGGCAGGCCGGCCAGGCTCTGTCCCACCTTCTCCTAGCCCACTTCCAACACCTAGACAGTGTCCGGCCCCGGAGTCCCGGGGACGGCCTGCAATGCCCTCAGGCCTCCCTGCAGCGGCCAGGAGCCGGCTCCCTCATTTTCTTCAAAGTGCTTTCCTCGTCATTCCTCCTACCAATTCCTACCTTTGTAACAGTCTTGTTTTTGCTGTGGTCATGTAGAAAAGAGGTTGGAGGGGAAATCCATAGATGGGTGGGAAAACAAAACCAACTCATGATTTTCCTGAAAATACCTATCTTCAGAGATCTGCAGAAGAAACTCCAAGCTCTGTTCTTGGCTCAGTCTAAGAGTCTCAGAGTCAACAGCCCACAAATCAATCTCGACTCAAGAGCTTTAGACAATAATAACACTCTAGCTTCACGGGTAAGAAAAGAGCCAAAGAAGAACATGTCACAGCTGACCACCTACTTTGACGAAGCCCAGGTGATACAGGACTAGTTTCCTGCCTGCAAAGAAAGCACGGAGAGACGAGCACACGGGACCCGAGCGCTAATTAGATCACACGCAGCAGCCGTCAGACTGCCCGCGGGACACGGGCCTCCCCCAAGAGGAGCCGTTTCTGTCAGTGAGTTTGGGTTCACTCAGCACTTGGAAACAGCTCTGTCCTGGCAGAGTCCTGGGAGTGCCCAAGCCTGCAGGAAGAGGCCAGAGCCCACAAAGCACCTGGACCCCATGCCAGTCCTAACCCAGTACATAAGTCAGAAGCCCTCCAAGTCCCAACTGTCTTCATCTGGAAACCAGAAGGATCCGACCGGGCGAGCAGGAAGGTCCCTCCCCAAGCGAAATACTGCGGCCATCCTGGGACACACCGTCCGCAAGGGCCGCAAGGCAGGGCCGGACCGCAGGCCTGACTCCAGTCACCTGGAGCCACTCCCCACCTTGCCAGTGATACGCGACGGGTCGCACCAGGCGCACCTGACATGCTTGGAATTCTTCCTGAGCTCAGAACCCCAGTTTCATCACCAAAAGACATCAGACAAACCCAGATTGCAGGACAGTCCATGAAATACCTGAGCGGCACTCTTCAAAAGCATCAGGTTCATGACAAGACAAGACTGACAGACCATCATAGAGCAGAGAGGACCCTGGAGACGTGACAGCCAAACGCAATGTGGTACCCTGGGTGGGGTCCTGGGACAGAGAGACGACGGTGGGGGAAACTGAGGAAAGCTCAGCAGGTCTGCAGTGGAGTCGCAGTGTGTTGGCAGGGTTAGGGCTCAGTTTTGATGGATGTGGCCGGGCTGTGTACATGCTAACATCCGGGAAAGGGGACGATAGGTATTACAGGGACTCCACGTTGTGTTTGCAACTTTTCTATACACCTAAACTTATTCCAAAAATCAAGTTTATTTTAAAAGTAAGTTTGTTTTGAAGGTTATTTTGATCAGTTCAGTTGCTCAGTCATGTCTCTTTGCGACCCCATGGACCATGGCACGCCAGGCCTCCCTGTCCATCACCAACTCCTGGAGTTTACTCCAACTCATGTCCATTGAGTCGGTGATGCCATCCAACCATCTCATCCTCTGTCGTCCCCGTCTCCTCCTGGCTTCAACCTTTCCCAGCATCAGGATCTTTTCCAATGACTCAGATCTTCGCATCAGGTGCCCAAAGTATTGGAGTTTCAGCTTCAGCTTCAGTCCTTCCAACAAATATTCAGGACTGATTTCCTTTTCGGATGGACTGATTGGATCTCCTTGCAGTCCAAGGGACTCTCAAGAGTCTTCTCCAGCACCACAGTTCAAAATCATCAGTTCTTTGGCACTCAGCTTTCTTTATAGTCCAACTCTCACATCCATATATGATTACTGGAAAAACCATAGTTATGACTGGACAGAACTTTGTTGACAAAATAACGTCTCTGCTTTTTAATATGCTGTCTAGGTTGGTCAAGCAAACTGAAAGGATCTGAAGATATCCCGTGTCATTAGAAACTTGAGTCGGGACTTCCCTGGTGGTCCAGTACTGCGTGTCCACTCCAGGGGCACAGGCATGACCCGTGGTTGGGGAACTAATACCCTGCATGCTGCAGGGTGTATCCAAAACAACGACTCAGAGTCAACGCTGAACACTAATTTGAAAAATATATGGCTACTGAAAGAAAATAATACACTTGACAGGAAGGGAAAAACCCGGACACCGAATAAGCTCAGTATAAATTTCCAACCACCACCACCTTCTTCAGCATGCACAGTCGGCAAGACATCCAGGACTGGGCGCACAGCAGGTGCCCCAAGAAAGCACGGCAAGCACAGCCCACCTGTCTTCCCAGAGACAAAGGGGCGCCCCCTCCTCAGACGTCTCCGCTCTCAGCCATCCCCCGCGCCTGTCCCCCACTTGCGGACGGGACTGGCCCCTGCTCAGCATACCCCGTGCACCCTGGGGCCTGGTCCTTCTGGGTTTCTCACAGCAGCAGCCCCACAAGGGCTGGCCACCCCCTCCTGGCAGGGCACTGCCCTCCCCTCGGGCACCATTTGCAATGGCGGTGCTGCTGGCCACTTCCCTCCTTCCCCGAGGCAGGGCCATGGCTGGCGGGGCTCACAGAGCAGTGCCGAGTTGCAGATGTGGCCTTTTTCACCCAAGGATTCCTTCAGGGCGTGAGCCCGGAGACCTGTTCTGTTGACGCCGCTTCTCCTACCCCACGACCAGGCCGTCCTCGCCCCCTTCCACCCCAGAGACACAAAGCTCAGTGCCAGCCACTTCCAGGCGAGTTTTCTAAGATTTTATTAAAAAAAAAAAAAAAAGGCATTTAGAGGACACAAGTTCTGTTTTTTCAGGAATGAGAATAGGTTCACAAATATAATCTATATTTAGATGCAATTTTTAAAACTGTGTATCTGATAATAACCAGCTACGTACATACAATCAGCAGACTGTAATTCTGAAAAAACCCTGAAAGAAAAACGCCAAACTGCAGAAAGAAAAAATGAGTTAACAATGGGAAAAGAAGGCAGCGCAAGCTGAGCGCCTAAGACCCTGCAATGAAGGAAGAGCCTCCGGTCCAGGTTAAGTCACAGGCCACTCTGAGAGGAAAATCCAACAGCTAAGAGCTCAAGGTCACAAACTGACAAGACCCCAGAAACAGCAGTGATCCAGCTGCTGAGCTTGTAACTTACCTGCTTCCCCCGGCCCCAGCCGCTGTGGATCAGACCTTCCTGAGAACGTGCCTGAGCAGAGCCAGTGTTCGGGCAGTTTTCCCAGAGACTGGGCTGTTCCCATCACTTCCCGAAGGAGATGCTCTGCACGCAGCCAGAGTGGGCACACGCTGGGGTCTCAAGTGCCCGTCCACCGCCGCCCTCCTCCCAGGCTGCTGGCTCGCTCAGTCACACTCACTCAGTCACCGCACGGCCGCGCACAGGTGCCCAGCAGGAAACCCCAAGGCAGCAGGCTGCTTGAACACAGAGTGCTGGCTTCCCCCAGGACCACCAGCACACAGCTGTCTCAGGAAGGTGGAGCCCCTCACACCCAGGGCCGCATGCACCCACGGAGCACGTGTTCCTCTTGGGACAGGGCACTCCTTGAAACAGAGCAGAGCCCAGGGCTGGGAAACGCTCCCTCTGACCTGCCCCAAAGCAGCAGAGAGGTGTGCCAGAGGGACCGCAGCAGTGTGGCTGCTTCCGGCACGGGGGGAAAGCAGCTTGGCGTCTGGTCCGAGAATCCGCTAGGGACGCCCTGACTGCAGTCAGGGTCCACCTCGCCAACGCTGGCACTTCTCCAGGCTAGACACTCAAGGTCTGACCGGTGAGGACAGTGGTCCAGAGCAGGGCAGCAGTGCCAACGTGGCGAGCCTCAGCCCAGAGCACCGCACACTTGACCCTGACTCCTCACTCACCCAGATTTCACCCAGCATTTGATCAGCAAACTTCCCGGGAGGGGCTGTAGGATAAAACAGAACCAACGGCTTTGAAATACAACCTTTCAAGGCTCAGGTAGGTGGTACAATATGTATAAAGAACAAAGTATAATGTATATATGTCTCCTTTCTGAATTACATTCCCTTACACAATGAAGAAATGGAACGTGGGACCATGCTTTTAACCATCTGACTTCTTGTTTGGAAAGCTTTCGTGTTAAGAAACAGACTACAGTGAGACCCTCTGCCCCTCAAACACGTTCAGCTCTGAACACAGGAAGTCAGAACAAACATGCAGGATTCAGAGATGTCTTTGTTAATAAACAGCAAAGGTCAGACAGACAGGCTTGTGACAACTATGACAGGGATGAAAACCATGAAGAGAAAAGCATGAGAAAGAGTAACAGAAACCATCTAGAGACTCCAAGTTCAGGGAGACACGTTTAACAAGAGCTATACACACCCATTCCAGAGAAACAGAACATGGCAATGTAGTCAGAGCTGATGCAGACCAAGGGCAGGAAGGGGCACAAAGAACCTGACTGGCTAGAAAAGGCTTCAGAGCAGGGGGTTGGGGTGGGCGGGGAGGGATGTTTCCCCTGAGGGGGATCTCTTCAGGCCAAGAGGAGAACTGGAGAGGAGAGCCTGGCGGTCGGAGATCCTGAACCTGTCCTGGGCTGGGCAGGCCTGGGACAGAGCCACACGGCGGGGACCGGCATGGAGGAGAGCTAAGTGATGGGTGGGAGAGGCGAGGGAAGGCACAGGAGCATCAGAATTTGGGGAGCCCCAGCAGCCCCCCACTTCCTCACCAGAAAAGGGAGAATGAAGAAGAGAGTGTCTGCATTTCCAGCACCACCAGGCGGGAGAGCAGCACGACCCGCCATGGCGTCCTTCCTTCACTGCGGGAGGGCATCCACAGGCACCCACCTCCACGCTCAGACAAGGTCTCCCCCTGCAGTGGTAGTTCTCCGGGTCCCCTGCGGCCTGATCCTCCCAACCTCGCAGCATCCGGGGGTTGGGCGGGGACAGAAAAGTGAACTCCAAGCCCCACAGCTTTCCATGGCACTTAAGGAGAACCTCAATGAGGCTCCAAGCCTCCCGGCGAATCTTATCAACCTTTCTTGACAGCATCCAATATTCGGCTGTCACTTTGAGATACAACTCCTGCTGCGCTAAAATTAATTCCAAAAAAGAACAGGTTGAAGAATGAGACTTTAACAATGAATTCATTGTTAAATAAGCTTTTAGCCGGATGAATTCTGACTGCAATACTGCCGAGAGACACACACACACACACACAGCCTCTCATCAGCCCTCTCCAGCGTGGGCAGACCTGCCACCCGCTCCACAAACAGGCAGAAGACGTGGGCCTCCAGACATACCTTCAAACCACACCTGTAAATATTCTGGAGGCTGCACGTGGCTGGTACAGCGGACACACAGTCCCATCTGTAGGACAGAGGAGGTCACTGGGCCGCCAGGAGCTCTGCGCCCCGTCATCAGGCCCTCGGCCACACTCCAGATGGCTGTGCACCCAGGTGCCGGCCCGAAGGTCAGGTCTGTGCCTCTTCTCGCCCAGAGCTTGCGGTGCGGTCAGCCCTCGCTTCTGTGAGCCCACGTGTGATCCAACTATGTAGACAGACGCCTGAACCAGTTGCTCTGATAAGAGATCTGAAGCCCACAGATGTAAATCCTTTACAGTGAACTCTCTCTCAACACATTCAAAACGACTTGGGATTTCTTGGAGTAAAAATGTCAGTTTAAATTATTAAGATTTTCTAGATCAAGAGAACAGAACCAGACTTTGTGCAACTATACAAACACAATCAGCACCAAGCACCAAAAACAGACCCCCAAGAACCACCATGAACCCAACAGACCTCTCTCTTTTTAAGACATCATCAAAACAGGTCCCCTACTGCTCTTGAGAAAAATGCACTCTGCCTGTTGACTGGTATACAGACTGGATACACAACTAGTTCTCAATATTCAAATAATTTTCTAAAGGGTCTGGTATCACAGGGAACAAGAATGCAACCCAGTTAGAGAAGAATGCATTACTGAAAAGGCCTTAACGATACATGTCCCAATCTACAGTTTCCACACCAGCACTTCCTCCCTGCTGATCTGCCCTTTGAACCCGCCTTCAAAACAACTGTGCTCCGCACCCCTACGGCCAGCTGTCCTCACAAGGGCAGGCATAGAGCACGCACACGCTGGCCCCACCCCCGCACCTGCTGAGGGAGTCATTTCTGCATCAAGCACTCCTCAGCAGTGGCTCCTCGCTCTGTAGTCACAGAAGTGAAGCATCACGTGGGACTCCATCAAAGTCCACATCCACAGAAGCTCCCCCTCAGGAAGGGGCAAAGTGTAGGGCCCGTGGAGGCTCTCCTCACACCACCAGCTGGAAGGCACCGACCTTGTTCACCCCCTGCCTTCTGCACCACTTCCCAATTCGTAACACACTTGCCCTCCGGGCACCCAAACCTACCACTGGGTGGGTCAGTGGGGGAGGGCACAGGCTGAAAATGGGGCCCACCCAAGAGCTGCCTTTTCCTCCTCCCCACACCACTGCTACAGGCAGCCCAGAGGCCCGGTCATGCCTTGAGGAGCAGCCCAAAGCCTCTCTTCAAAGCCTGTACTGCTCTAAGCTGCGCTGCAGTCCTTCTTACTAAACACATGTCAGAGAGGAGGGCAAACCTACAAGTCCACCCTTCCTGAGTATGTGAGTACAGGGCCCCCACCTGCCAGCTCTGGACTGGACTCGGTGAGCGCGGCAGGGTGGGGTGCATCACTCTGCACGCGCTGCACGAGGAGAAGCTAGGCACAAGGGCACGCGAGAGCCAGAGCCCACTTCTTTCCATGCTGCTAGCCTTCCCCACACCCGCCCACACACGCAGCCACCCTGCAAAAGCCACCCTGGCACGCGCGGGACCACTCTCCCCAGCCAACAGTTTCACCTTAACAACATCACTGCAGCTTTTCACCAAGGGAGGATTCCCAAGCTCACCATTCAGAAAACCAGCCTTCAAATAAGGAGGGACCAGAGCCTCTTTCGGAACAGCGGCTTTCTGACGACAAGAGGCTGAATCGAGTTCCAGGGGTCACAGAGTTCAGCCATCTGCCTAGAGAAGTAACTAAGTGTTCTGTCCGTCTAGGAGAGGATGTCCCTCCTGCCTCGTACACGGCAGTCTGAGGACATGCACAGCCCCCAGAAACATGTCCTGGGCAGTGGCACTGAGGACTTCCGCAGACAGCAGGCTGCGACCCCCTCTCAGGGCACCACTCCCAGGAGGGACAGGCAGGGTGGCGCCCAGGCCTCTGCCATCAGTCAGACGTGGGTTCAAACTGCACTCTATCGGATGGGTACTCCAGCTCTCCGCACTGTGGAAACTGAAGCTTTCACACCTGTAAAATGGGAGCAACACTGACCTCAGGACACTGTTGATGGAAGCCCAGCAGCACGAGGAGCACTATCTGGCAAAGGGCCCGCCTTAAAGTAAGAGCTCGACACCCGGTTCTGACAGCTTCCGGCCCACCTTAGTATCAAACCGGGCTGGGCCGTTTCCAGACCTCCCCACTCATTCTGCTGCCCCGCTGGCTGTACACATGTAAAGAAACAGGAAAATAATCGGGTGGGGGGCTTCTCATAAAGTGCCACCATAAAAATCCAGGTGCAAACTCACTTGAACAGCGCAAATCCATCTGTCCTCAGACAAAAAACCCACTACTGGGGGCATCTCTGCCACTACTGATGGGAAACATGGCGTGTTCTCCCAGACAGGTGGGGAAAATCTAGCTGATGAGAACATGAAAGCCTCGCTCCTCTCACTTCCTGATGGGAACGTCCATTCTTTCTTTTGGAACCCATTTCTTCTCACTGGATTTCATCGTTTTTGTACGAAAAAGCTGCCTTCTGCACAGAAACCTCCAGATGTCAAGTGTCCGTCACGTGGAACTACCGAGACCATGAGATGACATGCTCTTTTCCTCTTCCCCGGAGGCCGTCGGAGCGCACACCTTGCATTGCCACAGCATCTCTGTGTGAAAGTTCATCTCACAAACTTCCACAATCTGTCAGCCCCAGCCACCACTGAGGGCCGCCAAGCAGCCTAGTTGGTGTTTTTTGCGGGGTAGTCCAGGCCCCCCAGGGCACGGCCATACATGTTGCAAAAGTCAGAAACATCCCCTTGCCTTTCACCGTTTGTCTCACCTGCCCAGGTCTTCCTCCTCTCACACTTCAGATTATCACCCATCTCTACAAAGCAGAATTCTCGAGTCCACGGACCAGCGGCAGAAGGTTCAAGAACCTCGCGAAGTAATTACAAAATTCGGAAAAGCCCTGAGTTTTTAAAGGGTCCATGACCTATCAAAAAGATTAACAGCCACTACTGCAGAAAATAAGAAAAATAAGGGGTCGAGTCAATTTCTTGGGTCTTCCTCTATTGGAGGGATTCGCCTTTTGAACCCGATTTTGTAAGCAGTCTAGACCTTCATCCAGCACCCACTTCACAATTGCATCCAAGGTATAAATCCTTAAACCGTCTTCCCAAGACTCCCGAACTTAAGCGAGGACAAACATAAACACAGTAGGGGTACTTTTAGCAACACACAGAAAACACAGAAACACTAGCGATACATTCACCAACACATTTAACCCAACAAGCGCTTCTTCGTTTCCTTCCCCCTAAAATCTCTCCGCCCGGTCACGCTCACCAGCCCGCGGCGGTGGGTTCAAGCCTGGCCTCCCCGAGGCGTCCCATCACTCCGCTGCCGGAGTGGAGCCCAAAGGCACGCAAAGCACCCACACGCAGCCCCGCGGGGCCGGGAAAGGAGCGCACCCGAGTGCATCGGACTCCATCCCAACCGGGAATTCGGAGGGGCCCGAGCATCAGGTGCTCCGGGCAAGAACTCGCACATCCCGCTTCGGCGGCGAGCGGAGGAACAGGGACCGGTCCCAGGTGAAGGCCCAGGGCGGCTTCTTCGCAGACGGTCCGAAAGGTAACCCCGGAGGCTCGGCTACAGGCCGCGCCGCGCCGAAAACAAACTTTCCAAGCACTTCCACCGCGGCGGGCCGGTGACACCTCCCCGGCCTCCCCCGCCCTGCGCGCGCCTGTCAGTGCCCCCGCCGGGCCAGCGCTCGCCTCAGGCGGGCCCGGGATTCGCCGGGCGGCCGAGCGACGCCCCGACGGCGCCCGCGGTCGCTGGCCCAGCCGCTCGCCGCAGGTGAAGAGGCGCCGCCCGGCCCCCGGGACCGCGGGGCCGCCCCGCCTTGCCGGGCCCCGGCGACCGCCGCGCTCAGCGGGGTGACGGGCCGGCGCGCCCGGGCGGCAGCCGCGCACTCACCAGCTGGCTGGTGGTCCTGGCCATGGGCCCCGCGTCGGCACGGGCGCCTCCCCCGCAGCGCTGCGCGGCTCGGCGCCTCCTCAGCGTCCTCCTCCCCGCGGCGGAGCCCCAGCAATGGCCGCCCTCATCCTGCGCCCGCCCCGCGGCCCGCCGCCCCCGGCGCCGCCCCGCCCCCGCGCGACGCCGGGCGGGACTTCCGCCGGGCCGCCGCCGCCGCCTGCGCCCATTGGCCGCCCTCGCCGTCGCTCTGCCACGGTCCGGGCCAGCCCGGCCGGCGCCCCCGAGCCGCATTTCCGGGATGGGGCCTGGCAGGCGGGAGCGGCCCGGCCCCGCCCCGGTGCGGGGGGGCGACCCCACGAAAGCCAATCCGCGGGCTGCGGGGCGGGGCTGCGCGCGGACCCGGCGAGCTGTCATCCTCGCTCCGGGACCGGGAAACTGAGGCTCGCCCGGGCGGGGACGCGGCGGCCAAGGTCACGCCCCAGGCGCGGCGGCTGGGCTGTAGCCGCACGGCGCGGACTCGGAAGCGGGGCTCTGAGTAAACACCGAGAGAAGCAACTTCACTAGTTGCAAAACTGAGAAGTGCTCACGGAAGCAAAACGAGGCTCTAAAGCCACAGCTGTAAGGCAGAAAACCGTCCCATCTCATCCCTGCTGAGAGTCCCAGGGACTACCTCAGGACTTCCTTCTCTACTTTTTAACTTTTTCGTAGTTGTTATTGTTGATGATGACGGTGGTATTATTGTTCTAATTGTGGTAAAATTTAAGACCTTAATCAGTTTAGAGTTCAGTGGCATTCAGTACATTCACGTTGTTGTTCTAAGATGATGTTATTTCAAAAAAAAATTAGAATCACTTTGTTACCTGAAGGTTTGCATATTTTAAATATCTTTAAAATAAATATATATTTATATATAAAAATATCTTCTTTTCTGTTTCTTGAAGAAATATATCTTCACTTAATTAAAAAAAAAAAAACACAACACAACTCTTTAGACAATAAAGAGAAGTAAAAGTAAGATAAGTGAATCCCTAATCTCACTGGCCAAAATTAATCACTGAGCAGCGGTGCTTACTCTCAGTAAGGAATGTTCATGTCTAATCTCATTTACTCAGAACAAGCATCCAGCTACTGTTGTCTCACTTCTCAGATGAGGAAGCTGAGGCATAGCATAACTCTGTAGCTTTCCCTGAGTTTTGTTATCACCAGACCCAGAATCTTGATACTCACATGCCAGAGGCTGTGGTTGACAATTAGACTATACGACTTCTATTTGTCCAGGCATCCAGTCCTCTATTTACAAACCTTAAAAAACCAATAGGGAGGGACTTGCCTGGTGGTCTAGTGGTTAAAAGCTTTCTCTACCACGAGCCTGGGGTTCGATTCCAGGTCAGAGAACTAAGATCCCAGAAGCTGCATGGCACGGCCAAAAATAAATTTAAATAATGAATAACCAGTAAAAAGGCAAATGTAACCTCCATCACTCAGAAGGCTCCTGCTGTTCTGACACTCACTCTTTTCACTTAACAATGTACCTGCCCTCCTGTATCCTGTCCGGCTCTCGGGATCTCTATCTTCTCCAGCTGTAAGAGCTAAAGAGGATTCCACCAGAGGAAGACTCGAGTCTATGCCTCTGTGCTCAGCCGGTCAGTCATGACCGACTCTCTGTGACCCCGTGGACTGTAAACCCCCAGGCTCCTCCGTCCATGGGATTCTCAAGGCAAGAATACTGCAGTGGGTTGTCATTTCCTCCTCTAGAGGATCTTCCCAACTCAGTGGAGTTGTTAAAAAAAGAGCAATTTACACACATCTCCAGTGTCTCCTGCATTGCAGGCAGATTCTTTACCACTGATCCACCTAGTAAGCCCCAAATCTATGATATTGATCAAGCTCCCACCTGATACTGAAGTGGTTCCCAGACTTTTATGTCATGAACAAGGCCCTATAGATCAATTGGACACACCCTTACTTCTTTCCTTAAGATAATTCTTAGCAGATGGAAATGGGGGTCAAAACACTGGTATCCTTCCCAGGACTTTTGCTGTAAATTGCTCTTTGTTACCCCACTCCACAGAGAAGGCAATGGCACCCCACTCCTGTACTCTTGCCTGGAAAACCCCATGGGCGGAGGAGCCTGGTAGGCTGCTGTCCATGGGGTCGCTAAGAGTCGGACACGACTGAGCGACTTCACTTTCACTTTTCACTTTCATGCATTGGAGAAGGAAATGGCAACCCACTCCAGTGTTCTTGCCTGGAGAATCCCAGGGACCGGTGAGCCTGGTGGGCTGCCGTCTACGGGGTCGCACAGAGTTGGACACGACTGAAGCGACTTAGCAGCAGCAGCACCCCACTCCAGGTACTGTAACCCTCAGGGGACACGAAGGCAAGTCCAAGGTAGACACTGCTCTTATTCCTCTTATTCCCATGCCAAGCCACATCCAACAATATTCTACATGAATCACACCTGCTGTATATTCAGAGCAGTGTATCGGATTTTGCCCCATAAACAACAGGTACTATGATCATTCTTTACACAAGGAAGCCAAGGCTTCAGTAACTTGGTTACTCTTGGTCATAGAGTTATTAGGTTACAGAGCACAGGACTCAGAATGAGCCCGACCTACACCGACACCCTGCTCTCAGTCACTGGACTCAGCTGCCTCAACAACCCTTATTTTATACATACTTCAATCTTCACAAACTAATACCTTGTCCTCAAAGAATTCTAACCATTTTATCTTCTAAGAACAACCTGGAGAGACTCAATATTTATTACCATCTTACACATGAAGCATCTGCTCCCATCACTTCATGGCAAATAGATGGGGAAACAATGGAAACAGTGTCAGACTTTATTTTGGGGGGCTCCAAAATCACCACAGATGGTGACTGCAGCCATGAAATTAAAAAACGCTTGCTCCTTGGAAGAAAAGCTATGACCATCTTAGCATATTAAAAAGCAGAGACATTACTTTGCCAACAAAGGTCCGTCTAATCAAAACCATGGTTTTTCCAGTAGTCATGTATGGATGTGAGAGTTGGACCATAAAGAAAGCTGAGTGCTGAAAAACTGATGCTTTTGAACTGTGGTGTTGGAGAAGACTCTTGAGAGTCCCTTGGATTGCAAGGAGATCCAACCAGTCAATCCTAAAGGAGATCAGTCCTGAATATTCATTGGAAGGACTGATGCTGAAGCTGAAACTCCAGTACTTTGGCCATCTGATGTGAAGAACTGACTCACTGGAAAAGACTTTGACTCTGGGAAAAATTGAAGGCAGGAGGAGAAGGGGATGAAAGAGGATGATATGGTTGTATGGCATCACTGACTCAAGGGACATGAGTCTGAGCAAGCTCCAGGAGTTGGTGATGGACAGGGAAGCCTGCAGTCCATAAGGTCGCAAAGAGTCATACACAACTGAGTGACTGAACTGAACTACATGCGAAGAAATTTGCAGACTCTATGCTAAATGTGCGTGTCAATATACACATAACTATAGAAGTCTGAAAATATCTACCTCACAAGCACCCTTTCTCAGAAAGCTACTGAAGGATGAGCTCTGCCAAATGAGGAAGTAAGCACATAGGAGGACTACAAAGGGGAGTCCCAGAGACTGTCCATTCAACAAGCATGCACTGCACCTCCTCTCCATGCAAAGCACTATGCTAGACATTGGTGAACAAAAAGCAAAAATCTCTGCCCTCGTGGTACTCTGATACCACCGGTGAAGGGCAGACAGTGTGTGTGTGTGGGGGGGGGGCCAAGGAGGGCAGCAAGCATCATAAATAAGCAAATCTTATGGGATGTTAGAAGATAAGTGCTGTGGGGGAGAAAAAAATCAAGTAAGTGGGGCCTCAGGAGTACCCAGGGAGATGGTGCAATTTGAAATGGATAATGGGGAAAAGTCCCAAGATTCCTCAGACATAAGGAGAACAGGCTACAGAAGGCTCCCCCAAAATACTGAAAATGATAGCTTCTATGAGAGATTTCACCATGTAAAAAAATTTAATTAAGGAAAAAAATTAATTAAGGGACTTCCCTGGTGGTCCAGTGTTTAAGAACTCGCCTGCCAATGCAGGGGACTTGGGTATGAACCCTGGTCCGGGAAGATCCCACATGCTGCACGGCCGCTGAGCCCGTGGTCTGCGACGAGAGAAGCCACTGCAATGACAAGCCCGTGCACTGCAAGGAAAAGCAGTCCCTGCTCACCGCAACTAGAGAAAACCCTCGCGCAGTATCAAAGACCCAGCGCAGCCAACAATAAACAAATGATAATAATTTTTAAAGATAAAAAAAAAGGAAAATGATCCTTCCACACAAGGTGGCTTCTTAAAAAACAAAAGTGAATGAAGAAATTGACAGACGGATGAGGAAAACTTAAGAAAAACAGCCATACCAGAAAGGAAGCACCATCTGAAGTTCAGGAGGCTGCTCGCTCATTTCAGCCCTGAGTGATAGCTACACAGATGCATAACACAGATGCATTGATTCAACCGGTAATTACTCTACTGTGCCCTGGCAGGACCTGGAGAGGAAGGAGGGTATGAGACAGCTGAATCCTTCCCTCTTTTAACAGAAAGGCAGAAGCTAATGACTACAACCGATACAGCAAGTCGTAAAGTACAAAGATATTATTTAGAAAGATGGACATATATAACAGAATACGTCCTGGAAGAACCAGCGGTAAATGGAATGTGGCTAGAGAGAGAGTGTGTGTGTGTGGGGGTGCTGCTGTTTCTCATTTCCAGCCTTTCTAGGACTAATTGGGCTCTTAAACATTGATGCAAATAATTAATAAAATGAAGAAGAAAGAAAAATATAAAATTATTTTTTAAAAGATTAAAGCTGTGTGAGGATGTCTGTGACAACATGGCTATATTATGAAGCAAAAAGCAGAAAAGCTAAATTAAAAACACACACACACACACAAATATTTATTGAGAGCAGTAAATTAGGTACACTTATCCTGAATTTTCTGCAGCTGCTGAAAAGCACAAGGCAAAGGTCTAATATGGAAACTAGGTATAAGGGCAAAGAAGCAAGTTGCAGAATATGCAGTCTTAGATTTTTTTTTTTCTAAATTAGAGTCTATGACACCAAACCGTGGCCATGGTGATCTTGAGTTATTGAAAGAGAAACAGGGAGGGGAACAAAGCTTGAGGGAAGAGTCTGTGGTCAACACTAGAGCCCACTGGAGAGCAGATGGGAAGGATTGAGCCCAGCCAGACTCAGGGGCAGGGGTGAGGGGCATTGAGCGGCAGCAGGGGCAGGGCAGGGAGGGGCAGGTGAAAGAACACAGGACAATTCTCAGTCTTCACAGGGCAGAAAGGCAACCAGCGTGCAGGGCCCAGGTCAGGCCAGGCTGCTCTTCTCACCTGGGGAGAGGCCGGGCACCCACTCCATGGATGCCTCTGGCTGCCCATCCCAGGACAGTGGGCGGGAGGGCAGATGGACTCACCTGGCCTGGCATAGTTCATAGGCGCCCCAGCTGGAGGAGAGAAACGGCCCCCCGCTCCCTTCCCTGGGCAGAGCCTCTGTCCCTGGCCGGCTCGAGGGTGACCTCAGGCCAAGAGTGCAGTGGCTTGGCCTGACATTGTGAGGTCGTCTTGCCCGGGGAGGGGCAGGAGGGTGACAGTAACCAACCTGGGAGAGGGCTGGGAAGCACAGGGCCCACGGGTGTGGAGTACTCACAGCAAACCAGGCCCTGTGCTTGCACTGTGCCGTTTTCTATGTTTCAGTCACTTCTATGACTCTTGGGGCGCAAAGGAGGAAACTGGGGTTCAGAGGCTACAGAACCTGCCTAACATTGCCAGAGCTAGTGTGTTAATCATCTATTACTGTGAACAAATCATCCCAAAACATAGAGGCATGAAATAGCACACACTGATGCTCTCATGGTTCCTGTGGGTCAGGAATACAGGAGCAGCTTGGCTGGTGGGTTTGGGCTCAGGGTCTCTCATGAGGTTGCGGGCAAGATGTCAGCGGCAGATGAGTCATTGAAAGGCTCGACTGAAGCTTCAGGATCCACTTCCAGAAGGGCTCATTCACCCAGCTGCTGCTGGAAGCCTAGATTCCTCATCACGGGGTCCCTCCGCAGGGCTGTCTGTCTCCATGCCGTGGCAGCAGGCTTTCCCCAGAGAGAATGATTCCCAGGGAACACCCAAGATGGAAGCTGCAGTGTCTTTTATAACCTAATGTCCGAAGCAATACAACATCACTTCTGACAGTCTGCAGGTCACACGGGACCTCCTGGTACCACGTGAGAGGCACTGCAGGAGGGTGTGCGTTCTGGGAGGTAGGATCACTGGGTGACACCTTCCAGGCTGGTCACCACAGCTGGTCAAGGGCAGAGCCAGGACTCCAGTTCTGCTGGGATGCAGGGAAAGACAAAAGAAGGGTGCCAGGCCTGCACCCCCGGAGGTTTGTGGGTCTGGAAAAAAAGGGCTGTACCTGGGAATGGGCAGGCTGGGAGACCAGTCAGGATGCATCCAGTTAGGGAGAGAGAAGGGGACTCTCCAGGCTTCCCAGGTGGTACAGTGGTAAAGAATCTGCCTGCCAATGCAGGAGATGCAAGAGACACAAGAGATCCCTGGGTTGGGAAGATCCCCTGGAGGAGGAAATGGTAACCCACTCCAGTATTCTTGCCTGGAGAATCCCTTGGACAGAGGAGCCTGGGTGGGGCTACAGTCCATGGGGTCACAAAGAGTTGGACATAACCGAGTACACACACACACACACACAGGAACTATCAGGAGGTCACGGCTTGGAGATCACAGCGTGGTCTCTGCCTCTGCCTTCCAAGTCCCTGGTCACCACTCCTGAGGCTCCCAAGATGCGTTTGCTCATGGCTGCCGGTGGATGGATGAAAAATGCGACTCAGCCAATGATTTCAAGCCATCTGGCTAAACATCCTCCCATATGAATCATGCTTTGTGAGGAAAACATTAGACTGGAATTCTGGAAATAGAAAGTTGCCTGAGGTCTCAGGTAAGTAAGCTTCCTTCTCTAAAACTGAGTTTCCTCTTGGGACTTTCCTGGCAGTCCAGACTTCATGCTGACACTGCAGGGGGCACGGTCTAGGTTTCACCCCTAGTCAGGGAACTAAGATCCCACAGCCTGGGCAATGTGTATGTGTTGGGAGAGGGAGGGCAGAACTGGGCTTTCTCAGCTTTAAAATGGGCCGACTCCTCAAATCAGTCAAAATTCCAAAGACTGAAAACATCCGGTTTGATCAGCATGTAGGGCAACACCACCTTCATACACTGATGGTAGCCGTGGGGAGCCCAGGCCTAGTCCTTTCTCCCCAGAAGATACAGTGGGAGAATAACAGAGCCTCCTAATATGTCTACATCCGAATCTCCCAACCTGTGAATATGCTGTCTTACATGAAAAGGGGGAATTAAGGTGACTTGCCAGGGAGCTGACCTTAAAATCTGGAGATCATCCAGGTAAGCCAAATACAATCACTAGTTATTAAGACAGCAGACCCCAACATTTTTAGCTCCAGTGACAGGTTTCGTGGAAAACAATTTTTCTATGGACCAGGTAGGAGGGGATAGTTTGGGGATGATTCTCATAAGGAGCTTGCAACCTAGATCCCTCGCGTGTGCAGTTCACAGCAGGGTTTGTGCTCTTATGGGAATCTAATGCCGCTACCCATCTGACAGGAGGCGGAGTTCAGGCGGTAAAGCAAGTGATGAAGAGCAGTTGTAAATACAGATGACTCCTCCCTCGCCGGCCCACTGCTCACCTCCTGCTGTGTGGCCCGGTTCCCAACAGGCAGGGATCAGCACTGTGGCCAGACCTGCCTTAAAGAGGCAGGGTCCCCAACCCCCAGGCCACAGTACTGGTCCCTGGCCTGTTGGGAACCGGGCCACACAGCAGGAGGCAGAGTGGTGGGATGTGAGGCTGGCCTGCCACTGCTGGTTTTGCCAGTGGGAGGGAGTCATGAACCAAGGACGGCTGGTGGTGTGCACGAGCTGGTAATGGTAAGACACTCTTCCTGAGAGATGTCACAACCTTGACTTCAGGCCACTAGGCCTATTTTTGAATTTGACCTCCAGAATTGTAAAGTAACCAGTTTGTCTTTTTGAGCCACTTAGGTTTTGGTAATTTGTTCTAGTAGTGCTAAGAAATTATTTTTTTTCAGCACTAAGAAATTAATACAGAAGCCCCATCTGAGGCCACAGAATGGAGAAGGAACCCACAGGGCCCAAAGGAGTGCCCAGGCAGGGCCCCCTGCAGCCTTCTAGACACACTTGAACACCAGGGTTCGCAGAATTCCCTGTCCGTCGCTCCGCGGTCCATCTTCCCCAGGGCAGCTGGGGTTGGGTGGGGAGGAACCCAATAGGTCCCCGGTTGGTAAGTCAAGGAATATCCATCTTGGAGAACACTGCACACCTTGTTCAAACAGCAAGACAGGTCCACATATACCCACCTGGGAAGCTCTCCCCTTCATGTCGTTCAATTCAAAAAATTAGTGAATGGCAGAGCCGGATTACAATTGTAATTCCGGTTTGTAAAACAAAGCCGTAAATGTGGAAAGGGGTCCAGGACCACGTTACGAAGTATCACACCTAGCTGTTACAGGTTGGGGGGAGAGGGGCGCCGAGAAGAGGGCTGGGGTGCCGGCGCTACAGGTTCGGGAGAGGGCAGGGGGCGGGGCCAGGCTTCCAGCTCCCCGCCTACCCCTTGAAGACGTCAGAGGGCTCCCTACGCCCCTATTGCTCGGCCGAGGCGCAGCCCTCCGCAGGGCGGCCCTGAGTGGCCCGGGCTGGAGCCCCGCCCCCTGGAGGGAGCCCCGCCCAGGGCGCGCGAGTCCTCGGGCGCCGAGTCTCCACGACCTGCGCTCCCATCTCAGGCCCGGCGCCCGAGCTGCGGCGGAGCGAGTTGGACCAGGTCCGTTGTGGACGCCCGGACTCTCGGGCACAGCCCGGTTCGGCGTTGTCGACCCGCCTGTCCCCAAGCCGGCTTCTCCGACCACAATCACTGCACACGCCTGCAGCCGGCTCCAAGCCCACAGCCCACCCTGGTGCCGGTTACGCTCGGGGCCTGGAGACCCGTCATCCCGAAGACGGGCCCGAGGTTTCGGGAGGGAGCCCCCAGCAACACCCAGGAGAAGCCTCACAGCGCCCGGGCTCGGCCGCCAGGAGGCCCCTGCCCGCGCCCGCCGCGACGCGGCGGCTGCGAAGGACAGGCACGTCCCTGCAGAACCTCTTACCCACGTCCACCCACACTCACACCCAAACAAAACACGGAGAAGCTGGGAGCATGCCAGGTCACCGCCCCGATCCCACCCCAGCTTCTCCAAATGGTGAAAGTCACCAGCGCTCATTAGTGACTCAGCACACACCTGGCGTCACCTCCCCCCGCACCCCCACCCCCACATCAAGGAAAGCTTGTCCCCCTACTTTACCTGAGTCTGGCCCCACTGCCACCCCACAGGGTCTCCTTACTACCCAAGCGGGGCATCCTTGTGTCTAAAACCCAATAGCTTCAAACTCGGACAAGTGAGCGAGGTGGGTGAGGGGGTGGGAGCGAGGGCGTCTTTGGCGCAGGTCGGCTTTGTGGAGACTTGGAGATGCTGGTAAGGGCTGCACAGGGTGAACATACTCAAGGCCACGGAACTCTGCACTTCAATATGGTTACAATGGCGAACGATCTGTGTATTTAACATAAAAAAAAAAAAAAAAAAAAAAAACTCCAATGGCTGCCCCACCTCAAAACCCACACTCCCAGCCCAGCTGCAGGGCTCAGTTCCCCACAGCACAGTTCCTCTCCAGCCCCCAAGTCACCCCCCCAACCCCACACTAAGCCTGAGCCCTGGGCCTGTGCATGGTAGTTCCCTTTGCTTTCAGCCCACCCTCCCTGGTGTCACCCCACTGATCACCATGTCCATGAGCCCCTCCGTGATTCTGCAGAGGCAGCGTTATCAGAAACCCCTGGGTGGGCAGTCAGGCCACATTCTGGCCAATGCTCACCAGCCCTGAGACCCCGTGCTCTCGCTTCCCCAGCTGACAAACAGGAACACCCTTTGGATTGTGGACAGACAGAAGGAAAGGAGGGGTTAATACACTGGAACACCTGGAGGCGGCCTTGGGCTGAGCAGGTGGAGGGGCTTTTGTTCCTCTGGCAGGTGGCCCCAGCCCCAGATCACCCCTCAGCCCTGTGTCACATGGCTGCTCTTCCCAGAAGTTGCTGGGACCTGCAACCATCTTTGTCCCCTTGGGTCCAGACACCTCCTTTAGTGTCTAGAGGCAGGAGCAGTCGTTGGGGCCATGGACAACTCTGCCCCAGACCTGCTGCCCCCACGGCTGCTCCCCTGTGAAGGGGTAAGGGGCGCCCACCCCAGGATCCAAATGAGGGGAAGTCAAGACGACCCCAGGCCCTGCACAGGCCCAGGGCTCAGGCTTAGTGTGGGGTTGGGGGGGGTGACTTGGGGGCTGGAGAGGAACTGTGCTGTGGGGAACTGAGCCCTGCAGCTGGGCTGGGAGTGTGGGTTTTGAGGTGGGGCAGCCATTGGAGTTGGTTGGGGCTGCACCAAGCCCTGCTGGGTCATGGTCCTCAGAGCCAGCAGGGCACCCCTGAACCCCCTGCCCCACACCTCAAAGTTACTCTATCCAAGGAGCCCAAGAGCCCATGCTCCCAGCATGGGGCACTCTCGCCAGGGCTGGGGACACAGAAGGCACAGGATGACACTGATGAACAGACACAGAAGTAGGGTGGGGGACACACACCGAGGACCTCGAGCAGCCCACCAGCACCAGGCAGCATCGCCCACATTTCTGCCAACCCTGGGGGCACACGGATCATTGCACCTGCTCAGGAGTCAGGTCAGGAAGTGGGGTTGGAGCCCTGATTATCCCAAGGGCTCAAGGCAGAGCGGGACTGCTAGTTGGGCAGGTTGACCAGGGTCAGCCCAGGGGCCCCAAGGCCAGCGCAGATTTCTCTGGAAGGTCAGAGAGGAGGGCCCGGTGTTGTGTCTCGGTCCAGCGCTGTGGCCTTGGGCCTCCACTCTGCCCACCCAAATCAGGAGTGCAGACAATGACCCATAGCACACCCTTGCCTCCCAAACCCTCTGCAGTGCCCACCCGAGGCCCCTCCCTTTTCCAACTCCTTCCACCATTTCCTTGTCTCCAAAAGCAATGGATCCTGTTCTTTCCTGCTGAACATTCCAAGATGTAGCTCCCTTTCCCTCAGCGCCACAGGCAAACTTAACCCTCACACTTGCTCCCTAAGCCCCTTCCTCCAGCCCTTCACTCCTTTGCAACTGGCCCATCTGCATGTGGGGCTGAGGCCTCCGACACATCCGCCTAACAGAGAGGGGCCCCGCTGCCTCCACTGAGCCCCAGAATCCCAGAGGCAGGGTGGGGCGGCCACTCCCAACCCTAAGGGACAAAAACCCACCCACCCCCACCAACGGGCCACAAGGTGAGGGCGGAACAAAGTCCCACTGTGAAGCAAAACTCAGAGACCAGGCGTATCCCTACGGGGCACATGTTTATCCAAGCCGCCGCCTCCGGGCTGAGGCCTCCACCTGGGCCGAGGCTCCCTCCTCTCTCTTGAGACCAGCTCCCCAATGCCCAACCGACAGTGTCCAGCTGGGGCTGGGCATCCCCTCCAGCGGTGGTCCTGGGTCACGGCCTGGCCTCCTCCACCTGCCACACCAGCTCGCCCGAGATGTAGGTGGCCCGGACGTGAAGAGAGTCGTCGAGCACCACGAAGTCTGGGTCAGAGGGGGGCGGTGAGAAGGGGGCAGAGGCAGGGCCGCTGCTGCCCCCACCACGAGGCTGGGGTGGGGGAACCAAGGCCCAGAACACTATTTCCGCAGGACACCCTGGCCCATCACAGACCAAGTGAGGCCCCAGGAGCAAGGCTCCTGGCAGCAGAGGGCAGCCAACAGCGCTCCCACACACCCTTACTAGGCCCATCTCGGAAGCCAGAAAGCCTGGCCTGCCTGATGGGAAAGCGGGGCCGGACCAAGGCCCTGGCCAGGTGAAGCCCCTGGGGATGAGGAAGCGCCTGCCTGCGGCCCACCTGTCCCCACCCCAGCCCTGTCCCAGGCTGCCCCCTGTTGGGCCCTGACCTGCGTCAGCCCCGAAGTCCAGGGTCCCCTTGCGCTTCTCCAGCCCCAGCAGCTGTGCTGGATGCAGGGACGCAGCCTCCAGAGCGGACTCCACACTGCAGCCTGCTTGGGGACACGGGTGGTGGTGACCATCCCCGACCCCTGGCTGGCTCTGCCACTTGATGGGGTGGGGGTGGAGGGGTGAGGGGCAGAGCACCGAGTCCCGGGTGGCCTCACGGATGCCCGGGGTCCTGCTTCCAGGAGGGGTGCTCTCCCTGGGAGGGGCTGAAGGCATCCGGGTCCAAAGTGTTTTGTGAGTGAACTCCCTGCAGGGCTGGAGTGGGGCATGGCGGCAAGAGGGTCCCCAGCAGGGTCCCCCCCCAGCCCTAGAACTTCAAGGTGTTCCCTCCCCCCAACCTGGGGATGCTGCTGGTACCCCAATTCTCTCCAACCCCTGCTTCACTCCCCAAGCCAGGCCACCGCTGTCATCTGCCTCCTAACCCATCTCCCCACTCCTCCAACCAGCGCCTTGGACCACAGCGCTCCCCCCAGCCCCCTGCCTGACACCCCAGCCCCAGGGGACTGCCTAGAGCTTCACAGGGCCTGGCCCACCACCTCTCCCCAGACACCCACCCCTCCCCCCATAACGTGCCAACCCTGAAGCACAGCCCCCACCTCACAGCTCTGCAGCTACAATCTCACAGGGCCCCACCCTTGGGTGCTGTGGCTCCAGGGCCAGTCGCTCTGGGTTCCGGCCCCCTGCTGGTTCGCACCGCCCTCTCCTGCTGATGCAACCTCCTGCAGGCGGGATCCTGGCCACATTCCTGGGGACCCCACCAGACACAGACCTTGGTGGTCCCTGCCTCCAGCCTCTTCCAGAGGCAGCCTCTGCCCCACCGTGGGGCACACACGTGGCACAACCCCCCAGCCTCACTGACCTGTGGCCTGCAGGAAGTGCCGCACGCAGGTGTCCATCGGGGCGATGCTGCCGCTCAGTGTGTTGGTGCCTTGAGAACAGAGAGAGCAGGTTCTGGGGGCGAGCGGGGGAAGGACACCAGGCACCCTGGGCCACCCTGGGGGTCAGCAGGGAACACCCAGGTGCTCACATCCCACCAGAGTGCCGAGGGGCTGACCTCACGCTGGCAGTGCTGGGGACAGGGGTGACTCACCTGCCACATAAGCTGTCAGCCCATCCACCTCCACCTCCTGCTGCCCCAGCGTGTGTCGGCCGTTGCCCAAGCCCAGTGCAGGGACAGCATCAGTGACTAGCACCAGCCCTGCAGGGAGAGGGGGACTCAGGACCTGCCCCACCTGGTCTTCCCGCCCATTCCTGCCCTGCCCTGCTCTGCCACTCACCCTTGGGATGGGCCCGGTGGGCGATGCGCAGGGCGGCCGGGTTGGTGTGTATACCGTCAGCAATCATCCCGTAGAAAATACGGCGGCCTGCAGGCAGCCGATCGCTGGTCAGGAGCCCCACGATGCCTGGGTCGCGGTGGTGGAACTGGGTGGGGGCGGGAGGGGGCGGTGAGTGACAGCAGGGCCCCTCCCCCTCCTCCTGAGCAGGCCCAGGACTTACAGGCAGCATGGCGTTGAAGAGGTGGGTGATGAAGGTGGCCCCACTCTGCACGGCTTCCTCCGCAGTCCCCAGGTCAGCCACCGAGTGCCCTGTGGGGACCCAGACTCAGCTCTGGGAGCCGGGGCAGACACCCTGAGGCGAGGACAGCCCCCTCCTTACCTAAGGACACGCAGATGCCGAGGGCCGTCAGCGCCCGGATCACCTCCTGGCTGTGGCCCAGCTCGGGGGCCAGCGTCACGATGCGGACATTGTCCAGGCCCCCGTAGGTGGCCAGCACATCTTGGAAAGCGTCGGCTTCAAAGGAGCGCAGGTGGGCCTCGGGGTGCGCGCCCCGCTTCTCCCGGCTGATGAATGGGCCCTCCAGGTGCACCCCTGGGGGGAGGGGAGCGGCTGGTTCTAGCATGCTCCCCGCCCTGTGGCCCCCACCCTGGCCCTTCTTGCCTGCCTGCCCTCCCTCCCCGGTCGGGCATCTGGAAGACGAGGGGCTGCAAACAGGTCCCCAAGGACCCTCCCAGGGTAGGGGTGGGGAGAGGGGCGAGCCACTCACCGAGGACCCCTGCCCCATGGGGACCACCACTCTTCACAGGGATCTGAGGAAGGACCTGGGGGGAACCAGCTGTTAAAGCCCTGCCCCCAAGGCCCAGCACCCAGAGGTCACAGCCCAGCCAAGGTCAGAGGCTGGAGTTCAGAGCGCAGCCCCTGCTGGCCTGCCCTCAGGTGTCAGAAGATGGTCAAAGGCCTCGACCAGGAAGCACAGCAATCCAGAAATGACCTAGGGACATGGGACTGGCCTGCCCGAGATGACCCAGAGGCGTGGAGACAGCGCCCAGGAAGGGGGCAGAAGAGGGGCAGCGGGGTCCTTAAGGTGGCCCCATCAGACAAGCAGCCAGGACGCAGCCGACCGCACACCAAGGGCCTGGACCCAGCCATGGCGACCAGCCTGACGTCGCCAAGCTGCAGGCCGGGGAAGCAGGGCTGAGGCAGGAGGTGTGCACGCCATCCAGGCAGAGCGAGGGGCCGAGGCAGGGCTGAGTGGCCAGAGAGCTCAGGCACCAAGCGTGCGGCCACGCTGTGCCCGGGTCTGGACACCAGGGGCCAAGTCACCCGTGTGTGACAGGCGCTCAGGTGACACATCTCAGAGGTGGACAAAGCAGGCAAGAGTCCCAGCCCACACCCCCCTTCAACGTGAAGAAAGACGGGGAATGGGGAGCCTGGGGGACCCGGGCACCTTCTGCTGGAACCAGAGAGGTACAGGGATTTTCAAGAGGCTTACGCTCAGTGGGACAAAGACAACATGGAAATAGGCAGGCTGAGTCAGACGCCTGACGAGCAGCTGCCAGGCGGGCGTGGGCAGCCAGGACAGCGAGAGCAGGGTGCTAAAGCTCCCACAGGAAGACAGGACAGATGGAACCTTCGTGGAACCCCAAAATCCTGAACCCAGAGGGAGACAACGTGCTGAAACTGTGGGGCTGAGTCAGCAGATCAAAAATCTAAGCAAACAAAGAAGGTGAACTCTGAGGAAAACAGAGCTGATAAATGAGAAAATGATGAGTCTTGATAATGGAATCAGAACCGTGGGAGACTCTGGGGAGGGTGGGGAGCTAGAAGGGCGTGAGACAGGGCCAGGGGCTGCCGAGAAGCTAACGCATATCTTTCCCAGCCCATTTACGCTGCTCTAAATCAAAAAACAGGAGTGTCGGTACATCTTTTAGAGATATGGAGACAAGTTCCACAGGTTAGCCCAGTAGAAAGTGACCATCTCTTGGACAGAACTGGTGTGAGCAAAGGGCTGAAGTTTTTCCTAACGAGCCAAGTGATATATGTAAATTCACTAAAGAGTTAAAGAGTGAAAACAAGAAAAAGAGATAATGACTGAGTTTTCCAGCATAGAGTTTTAAAAGAGAAAGAAAGACCAAGTAGACAGAACAGACAGTCTTGAGGCAAGAGAATGAGGCGCATGCAAAGCGGGAAGGCAGCGGAAAGGCCACAGCACAGAGGGCCCGGCTGTCGCGCTGAGGCGCCTGACGCTGACGCAGCGGGCGGCGGGGCTGATGCGGAGGACATGGCGCACTGCCCCTCCTCCTGGAAGGACAGGAAGGGCAAGGCCCCAGAAAAAGAGCAGCTGGTCTCAGTGGACCTGAAGGACTTCTGACCAACTAGCAATCCAGTTCCACGCGCTGTGAACAGGCCCCGGAGGCAGGCGGGCAGAACGGCAGGAGCAGTGCATGGAGGCGTGCCCCTGAACAGTCCTGTGGCTTATACGGCTATCGCCTTGTATTAACATTTTCATACTCAAAGCCCTCCTCAATTTTCTCCACAAATCCATTTACTCCCTACCTCCCAAGGCATTTATGAGGGGTGACCGGTGCTGGGAAGAAAACGTTAAGATGGAAGCCCTACTGGCTGGAAACTCCTTCACTAAGGCAGGAGCCCCACACTCTGTATCAGGATCCTCGAAGGTGCTGCACAAGTTGGGGGGCAACTCGGCTGCAAAGGAGCTGCAGGCGCCCACTGCTGGGTGGGACAGAGCAAAGCAAAGGCCTTCCGGGCAGAACGCCTGGGGGCAGAGGAGGGAGCTGCCTGGGCTGGCTGCAGGGCAGTGGGACAGAGGTGGGTGATGTGCAGAGCCAAGGCACCTGGGGAAAACACCCGGGCAGGACCCAGGGCTGGGACAGCTGTGGGGAGACTGGATAACAGCCACTATGCCCCACTGATGGGGACCAGAGAGATGAGGACAAAGAATAAGGAAGCAAGAGCGTGGATTTGTTGCCGGGTCCCGAGCAGGAAGATCACGGCCTGATGACTAAGACAGAAAACACAGAACTGAGGGCCAGTCTGCAGCGAGAAAATCAGCTTGGTTTTTGACACCCGACTCTGTGATAAGAGAGTCAGGGGAAATTTCCAGAAAGATGTGCACAGCTGAAGTCTACGGAGGCTTAATATGAACCAAGTGTAGTGCTGAGCACACAACACTAATAGATGAACTCCACTCTTCTTCAAACCTTAAGCCTTGCTTAAGTTTTGATGAAACTGAGACTAGGAAACAAGAAATTAATGTCCCGTGTTGCTCAGCTGACAGATGAAGTCAGGAGGCTGGGACTGAACCCAAGGAGTGTGGCCAACCTCCCCCAGCCCTGGCTGTGAGTCTGCGCACACACCCAGATGGGGACCCCGTAGCAGACAGGCAATTTGGGATCCTGGGTTGGACCCTGTTCTGGAGGAAAACTACAGAACTGGGTCGTAAAAGGTAGAGGAAAGGATAACCTGATTAACTTTGAGAACTCCAGAACTCTGTGCTATTCATGTAACCACAAGCTTTTAAAAGAGTTAAGTAGTACCAAATAAACAGGCATGATGTATGCCTGCTACAGTTCAGAGAAACAGAACAATACACAGAACAAGACAACACGAAATATTACAAGGTGATAAAGAGCAAAACCAGAAAACCTGCGTACAAAGTGAAACTTCTTAAAGGAACAATGGACCTTGAACAACTAAATCCCGACTTAAAGACGTGATGATTAGCGGGTGTGGACGGGAGCAGCAGAGGAAGCCTGGGGTGGACAATGGGGCTCCTTTATGAAAGCTGTTCCCAGGAGCTGCCTGCCACGGACCAGTGTGGGGGATGAGCAGCTAAGGATGTGGCAATCTGAAAGTCCCTGGGGCGGGGGGCACAGACTGAGTCGAGGAGGCGGTTTCTGGTGCATGGAGGCGGCCAGCGTGCAGGCTGGGTAGGGAGAAGGTGCTGAGGCTCGGAACGCGGAAGCCCGTGGGCACAGCTGCAATGGCAGACCAGGCAGAGAGCCACCTGGATGAGAAAGCCTGGGGGAGGGGGCCCCAAGCTCCGGGGGAAGAAGGCCAGCAGGTGAGGCCAGGCTCGAGTGCCAACGGGGTGCTGGTTGACCCGAAAATTTGAGATTTGAAAATCAAGAGGCCAGGTGCTCAAGGGGCCTCCTTCTTTTGAGGCCGGGAGCCTGACCTCACCTTGTGATACACCTCCAATGGCGATGTGACCAACGTGGGGCAGAAAGAGGTGACTCCATGCGACAGGATCCTCCGGGCCACTAGGGCAACCCCCGAACCCACGTCCTCCGAGGCTTGTGAGAAGTCAACGCCAAATCCACCTGCGGACCCAGAAAAGAAGGGGTCGCCCAGGGCTCAGAGCTCCCCCTGGGGGTCTCCGCCCCGCGGGCCCGGGCCGCACCGTTGATCTGCACGTCGATGAAGCCGGGCGCCAAGATGCAGCCGCCGCAGTCCCGCTGCTCGTCAGCCACGCGCCGCTCCTCAAAGAACAGCTTCTCCGGGTCCAGGATGCGGCCCCCGCGCACCCAGAGGTCCTCCCTGCACACAGAGCGAGCGGGGGCTCGCGTCGCCGGCCCGGAGCCCGCCCGCGCCCCCCGGCCCGCACCCGCGCCCACCTGAGCAGCGCGCCACCCCTCAAGATGCGGCAGTTGGTAAACTGGATCACCGGGGCCCGCGCCGCGCCCTGCCCGCCGCGCATCCTGAGCCCAGCCGAGCCGGAGGCGCCGGGTTCCGGCCTGGCCCACGTGACCCTCAGCTGACGGAGGCGCAGCCACGTGACCAGCCCTCCCACGTGACCGGCGCGGCCCGCAGTGACGTGGCAGCGGCTTCAGCGCCGCCCTCGGCCCCTCCCTCCCGGCGCCCCGCCTCCGCGCCGGGGCCCATACAGCGACCTACACACAGGCATCTGGTCACATCTGAGAGCTTTATTGGACACGGAGCGGCACCAGGGCCCACGGGCCCGTCACACTGGCCCGCGGCCCGGGGCAACCAGGGCTGCAAGAGGTGGTTCCATCCAACGGGTCTCAGGGTAAACGGTAACCGCACAACGCAACAGTCTACCTAAGGTTACTATAGAGTTGGGAGACGGAGAGCTGCTCCACAGACGTATGAACAGGTCAAATCTTTATAAATAAACATCCAGTGAAGAGAAAATGACAACTCTAATTCATCCTTATACACAGAGCACTCTAGGGCAGATGGGCGGGGGCGGCCGGAGGCCGGCGTCCTCACTGGTCAGGGCCGGGGTGGGGACTGGTGGGCCCAGATGTCCACAGCACGGGGCGGGGAGGGCAGGGGCGAGGCTGGGGCAACAGACGGTGGGCACTGGCACACTGCGCATTTACAAGACCGACTACTGGCGGGCGGCTGCCCCGTGCGTGTGTCAGGCTGTTCGTTGTGGAATGAGAAGGGGGTGGTCTTGACATCAATTGTATTCTGTGGCTCGCGGCCCGCAGAGCTACTTTGTGGAGAGGATAAGGGCGACGATGAGACCGTAGAGGCCGAGCACCTCGGCGAAGATGAGGATGAGGATCATGCCCACGAAGAGCCGCGGCTGCTGGGCGGTGCCACGCACGCCTGCGTCCCCGACAATGCCGATGGCGAAGCCTGCCGCCAGCCCGCTCAGGCCCACGCTCAGGCCCGCGCCCAGCTGAAGGAAACTCCTGGGGGAGAGAGGACACAGGAGGCATGTCGGTCCACCACGGGGAGGCAGCCGGCACGGGGCACCAGCAGCCCACCAAGGCCCCTCCCTACCCACAGCTTTCACCCAGGCAGGCAGTGGGGAGAGCCGGCCGGCCCTCACCTGTAGAGACTGATGCCGTCATTCAGGGAGTTGGCGATGAGGACTGCCACCACCAGACCATAGATGGCGATGATCCCCGCCATGACCACCGGGATGATGGACTTCATGATCATCTCTGGCCGCATGACAGACATGGCTGCGATGCCCGTGCCGCTCTTGGCTGTACCGTAGGCGGCGCCCAGGGCTGGCAGGAGAAAGTGAGGTGAGCCCAGAGAACCTGGGGCCAGGACCAGGCAGGCAGCTTTTGGTGTGCTCCAGGGCCAACGCAAGTTCTCACCCCAAGGGCAAGAGAGCTGGAGGCGGCCTCTGGAAAGACAGGCCATAGGCCGGCACTTGGGGTCTCCTGTGCCCCTGCCCTGGAGGCCCTCCTGGCTGTCTGGCCTACCTGGGCTCTTTCGCTCCTATGGAACCTCACCCCAGGCTCACCAGCACTCCCCAGGCCCACTACAGAGCCCACGCTCCCACGGAGCCTCAGACCCCCAAAAGAGGCACTGGTACAGGCTGCCCTGTCACGCTGGCAAACAGGTAGCTGGTCCCCAGAAGCAGTGCAGATTCCAGGCTCGTTCCCAGGTCAGGAAAGGCCTGGAAAAACACAAGCTGCGTATCTCAATGGCCCAGACGTCCAGCCAGGGTCAGCCCACCAACCCTGGGACCACATCAAAATAGCACACAGAGCCCCTGCAGCGCAGGGTAAGGGGAAGCTGGCCTGGCAACTCGCGCTCTAGGCCAGAGCTTCATCCACTCCTGCCCGACCTGCGGTAGTCCGCACAGCTCCGGCCCCAGGACATGCTGCACCCAGCACTGGTGTGTTTGAGAGCTCCATCAGGAAAGGCCCTCCTGGCACACAGCAGGCCAGGACCCTCGAGTTTGAGGAGAATCTCAACCAGACAAAGACAGTCAAAGACGACAAAGGACAGGAAGAACAGTGGGACTGTGACGTCATCACCCAGGCTGACCCCCAAGGACTCCGCAGACACCTCCGAGAAGCCCAGTTTCTCTGGTTGGCAGGAGCAGGTCTAGACACTGTGGGGTTCCCGTCTCCCCTGCCATCATCCCTCCTCCCTTTTCCCAGGGTGGACTGCATTCCTGAAACCACCCCCCCCCCACCCCCGGCCTGTCCTCCGAGTCTAGAAAAACATTTGCAAGCACAAGGGAAAGCCAGAGGGAGCCCAAGCAGGACACCTGACTGCTGCCTGCCCCCGAGGCGCCTCCTGCTGAGCAGAGGCTGACCTGGGGCAGAGGTGGAGGGGCCAGGATGGTCGTGGACATTCCTCTGGACCTGACTCACCTAGCTGGGGAGCAAAAGACGACTAGTCTGCACTCACTGCAGAGCAGCAGTGAGGCCAGAGGGGCTCTGCACCTGATGAAGAGACAGATAACGGCCCCTCCAAGCACAGCAACACATTCAGGAGAGTGGGGAGGTCTGGGGAAGGGCTTCATACAGGAGATAACTGAGCAGAGGAATGCCAGTGAGTTGGTGGACATAGAAAGATGGGGCAAGAGAAAGACGACGATTCCAAACCACATGGAGCAGAGACACTGGGCGGGGAGCAGAGGGAAGAAGCGGGCGGGGGCAGGGCAAAGGACCCGCATGGTCTCCTCTGCAGCCCTGCGTGCTCGGACATCTGGCCATCGGATGCTGGTCTTTATGAAGCCGTTCCTGGAGGAACAGGGCATTTTTTGGCTGCCTCCTGCGGGCGCAGAACCACAGGAGGCCAGTGCTGGGGCTCCTTACTCAAGGGCAAGGGCACAGGCTGCTACATGGCGCCAGGTGAGACCTTAGAAGGAAGTCAGCATCCCAGGCAGTGGGCCCGGCAAGGCTGCAGTTGGGGAATCAGCTAGTGAGCTGGGCTCATCCCCATAGAGGGCAGCACGGAGATTATGTGGCTGGGGGTGGGGAGCAACCAGAGGAACGAGGGGAAGGAATGGGAAGACTGTCAGAAGGAAAATAGCCTGGCCTGGGCAGGCCTGGACACCAGCTCCACAGGCCAGGCAGGAAGCGGCTCTAGATGGTGCAAGACAGAAACCAGGAGACGGTTCTGCAGGCCCACCAGTAGGGAGGAAGTCATAGAGAAGACAGAAAGAGCCACTGACGGGCCTGCGGAAAACAGGACAAAGAAAGACTCTACAAGACTTGGGTCACAAATTAAGCAAAAAAGGGGAAGCTGGAATGGGAGACGGGGATCTGGCGTGGACCTCATCCGATCCAGGCGGGCCAGGAGCATGAGCCAGGGCCAGCAGACACACTGTGGTCATCCTGGCAACACCTGAAGCCTGGCAACTGCAGGCAGGCACGAGGAGATGGATGAAGACAAGCCCTGGAGACACAGGCTCGAGAAAGAAATGAAACCAGAGTTTGACCCAACTGGACAAGTATAAAAAGTTGGCGACTGTACGGCCACAGTGAGCCGCCTACGCGGAGGGGAGGAAGATGGAGCTGTGTATAAGCCAACCAGAGCAGGTGGCCCCCAATCCCCAGGAGCCTAGACCAGTGACACCCTATTCTCAGTAACTTTCAAAGGCCTGCTGGTGAGGGCTCCACTCAAAGGCACCAAGTAAGTTCCAGAAAGAGCGGGAAGCGAGGCACCTGGTGACTGGAAGGCGGCCAGGAGCTGGATACAGAAAAAGGCTTGGGGGGAAACAAAGCCAGAATTCACATTCCATGTGGGCAAGATTCTTGTCTTGTTCACTGATGTCCCCAAGTGTCTGGCACCCAGGAGTTCAACTGAGATTGGCTGAATGGCCAATGACAGACATGATCAACAACCCACAAGTGGCCAGGCACCGGCCCTGGAGGTATTCTGGAAGCAAACATTGAAAGAGACTGGAGAAAAAGGAGGCACAGACAGCTGTCCGCGGGCACAGGCAGCTCTGGAAGATGTGGAAATAGGGGCGGCACCTAGGGTGGAAGGGGAAGTACAGGCATTTCTCCCACCACAAATGACCCCTAACTCGCACATGATGGGAAGGGCAGGGCCCACTCAGCGGCTTGTGACCTGCAGCAGGCAGGCCCGGGCAGAGGGAGGTCCCCACGCCCCCACCCCACTGGTGTTTACAGTCAGCAGACACTGTTTGGAGTTCAATCCCTGCACATACCTGCACAAGAACCCTCTCCAGTCCCAGATAGGGTGGGGCAGGGCGAGTCATCAAAGCCCCAAGCCAGAACCCAAGGAAGCCTGGACTAGACCAGGCCAAACCAGTCGGTGGGGCTGTACGGGGTTCAGGACTCACTTCCCTGGATCCCACATCCCTGGCTAGGCCCAAGTGCTCATCTCCCAGAAAAACCAATTTTCACTGAATTTTACACCCAAGACTGTTAAGACCCCACTTCAAAACTAGAGTGCCATCTAGAACCCGGGAAGGCCCCCTTCTCCATTCCTGGGGCAGCCCCTCCCAATTCCAGGCCTCAGGAAAGGGGAGAAAGGTCATTCATTCATTCAGGCCTGAAATGAAGACTCCTCCCAAGGAATAAAGCTCAATTCCCTCAGCGCTGAGGCTCCACGCTAACTCGCCCATCCAGACAAGCGTCCACACACAGTGCGGAGGCTGGCCTGTTCTCCGGACATCCACCCTGCGCCCTCGGCCTGTCTGACACACCTCCACCCCTAGACTCCACTCCCACCTCTGAGTTCCTGCCCTGATCTCAAGACCAACCTCTCAACCCATCTTTTCCTACCAACCCACACAGCCTAGTGTTGGCAAACACCGACAAGCCCTAACCGGAAGCACCTGTTTAGGTGCAGACCCACCTGAACGCCCCCCACCCCCGCTGCCCCACGGAGGCGGGGGGCAGACCGCCACAAGGGCGAGGGCTGTGGACCTCGGCGGCGAGCATCCAAGGGCCGGCCCCTTGTGGGGGTAGCTTCCGAGGCGTGATGTCACACCTGCCAGCAGGATGGGGGGGTGCGGGTGCGGAGCAAGCGCAGGACCGCGGGCCCCCACCCCGGTCTAACCCCCGCCTCTCCGGGGACTAAGATGGCAGCGGCGCCGCCGCCCCTCCCCCGCACCGAAGAGACCGGCTGGCAGGGGGCCGTCCGGGACACCCTGGGACTCACACCTGGGCCCAGTCCGCGGGCCCCACTCTCCAGACACCCGACGGCCCCTGCAGCCCTCAGGGTCCCGACCATCGCCCCCCCGCAGTCACGTGAGACCCGGGACACCCTCCCCCTCAACAGCTCGAAATTACGTCAGAATGACGTCACACGCCGAACCCCGGGGAGCAACAGGCACGAACCCCGCGGGTCCCCCGTCTCCCGGGTCCCTCCTGCCACGGCGCTCACCGCTGAAGACCATGGCGGCTGAGGCACCCATGACCGCGAAAAAGGAAGCGTACTCGGGGCCGTTCTTGGCCTCGGACATGTCTGCGGGTGGGGAGGGGGCGAGTTCAGCGGACCGAGGCCGGGGCGAGGTCGAGCCGGGCGCGGCGGGCGGCGGGCTGCGCGAAGCTAGCTGTCCGAAGGCTGCGAAGGCGACCCGGCCCGTCAGCCGCTGCGCTCTAAATACCAGCACCGCAGGACAAAATGGCGGCCGCGGCCGCGTCACATGACCGGGGCCCCGCCCCTGCGGCCCGCACCACTCCGCGCGGGCGGGGGGGGCCGCGGCGGGGACGCCGGGCGCCCCGCCCCGCCGGCCTGCACCCCAGCGCGCCGCCTCGCGCCGGCCTCCGCGGGCGCCCCTGGGACACCGCCGCGCTGGGCCCGTCCGGTCGCAGGGCCGGGGCGGGGCGCGGCGCGCCTAGATTAGCATACGGGGCGGGGCTCGCTGCGCCCCGCCTTCTCTGCGGCTGCACCGCCCCGCGGGGGTTCGGTTCCGAGCGTCGCCTTCCTCTACGGTCTCCGTGTGGAGCCCGGCCGCGGGGTTCTAACGGTCCAGCCCGCAGGGACTCAGGACTGCGGTCTACCCCCGACGTCCTCACATCCTCCGGGGTGACCTGAGGGCGGAGCCGGAGTCCTGTGTCCCCGGTAGCACCGCCCCCAACCACCCCCGTCCCCTGTCGACCCCGTCTCCAGTCTCTTCCAAACCGGCCGGCCCCCCGCCTAGCAATTCGGGATTTCTCCCGTGGCTTCCGAGGAAAAGGAGGCCCCTACCCTGTATCTGTGCCCTCCTTTGCATCAGGGACCTAGACTGCTGTTTTGGAGAGGTTGTCTCTACCCCTCAGCTTGGTTGGTTTGAAACCCTGCACGACCTGTGAAGTCTTCCCCGGATGGCTACATCGTCTGGGGTCCCTTGTCCTGCCTGTACCCACAGCAAGCCCACGAATCCAGGGCTTCCCTTGTTTCTGGAACAGCAGTAAGTGGTTCCCTCTGAGCCTAGCAGACCGTCTGGCCTGGGGCTGGGACTGCCCTGATAATCTCATGTGGCTATCTTGGTACCCCGACTGGCTGCCTTATCTCTGCCCACCAGCTCTGGTTCCCTCTGCCCTTTCATCTGGCCCATTTCAGGAGCCCTGGGTGACTGCCATCTGATCCTTGGTCTCCCTTGAGCCCCACTCCTTGCCCTGACATTAAAGCACTCTTAGTGAACAGCGGGAGCTATAGCAGTCATCAGCCTTCTCCATGTGGGCAGTAGGGTCACTACCTCTGGCCTGGCCTTCCCACTGGACCCATATTCCACACTAGGAACCTGCCTCATAGCCTCTTGTCCACCGTGAGGCTGGATCTGCACCACCCCCAGCACCAAACTTGCAACCCTTGAGTGCCATCTCTGTCCTGTTTCCAAAGACAGGAGGCCGCCCTTCGGCTTGAGCCCTCCCCACCGCCCTCCACCGCCTGACTCTGACTTCTGGAAAGAGGAATCTTCTCTCAGTGTCTCCAGCTCCTCCCCAGCCTGCTGCCCTAGCAGGTTGCTGGTGACCAAGCTGACAGTTTGTTAGGCTGTCTGAGGGGCCTGTCTGCTGCCTCAGCCTGCTGTCTGCCCCCCTGCCCTTCCATTCTCTCTAGTTCACCCCCACCTGCCTGCTGCCCATGGCTTTCCTCGAGTCACAAGGAGAAGCAAAGACGGGCCCAGGCGCTGAAGCCTCAGCGTCTCTGCAGGTTCTGGGTGTTTCCAGGGCTCTGCCTGCCATGCCCTGGGTGATCACCCATACATTTCCACACCTGAAGCCATCTGGGCAAGTGTATGCCTGAATGCTTGCCCCAGGCCCAGCCCCCATAACTCCAGGCACTCAGGGTCCATAGCCCAGAGCAGGGAGCTAGCACGGCTGGGCGGGGGGAGGCTGCATGCTGGAGCAGAATTCAGACTAATGAAAGGAGGTGCAGGACATCTCCCCTCGGACAACTGTACAGCCAAATGCGTGGTGCTGGCAGAGCGTGCTAACCCCTCCATGGCTGAAGTCCCGAGACTGGGAGGCCAGGGAGACCGTTCCCTCCCCGGGCACAGAGGGCAGCTCAGCTCTGCTCACTGTCTTCTGGTTTTCTGCCCAAGTTCTGGTGTGAGAGGTCCCAGTGGATCTCCAGTGGGCCACTGACACCTCAAACTGAGTTCACCTCCCCCCACATCACCAGCAGCTTCCCCTTGGGTTATTTCCATTTCCAGCAAGAGGCACAACCAACCAACCAGGCAGCTGCCTCACCAGCAGCCTTCGAGTCACGGCTAACTCTTCATGACTCACCAGGCCCTGAGGTTCTGTGGCTTCCCAGCTCTCGGCTGTCCCCCACCCCAGCGCCGCCGCCCCTCAAGTGGGCCTTCACTTCTGTGCTGGGTCTCCTCACAGCCTCTCACCTGGCTGCCTGCCCAGTCTTCCCCACCCTATTTCAGGAGATCTTCCTAACTGGTATGTGGGACAAGTCTCTCGGGAATCCTTCACCATCCCCCTAAGCATTGGGGGAGGGGACGCATTATCTAATCCTCATAATGATCCTTTGAGGAAGGTTTCACCGTTACCCTCATCCTGTGGACAAGGAAGCAGGTCTAGGAAGGTGAAGCACCTTGCCTGGTGTCAGCCAGCTAGCAAGGAGCGGAATTGAAACTCAAGCCCCACTGGTTGAGTGTGGCCCGTGCAGCTCTCTACACCACCTGCTTCCTGCCTGAGAGGTCAGGGAGTGTCTGGTGACCAGTGACAGACTCAGGAAGGACCCAGGTCACCTTCCCCTTGGCCTCCCAACTCCAGGCAGGCCCTGGGGGTTGGGGAAGGTCCAGGGAATGTGGAAGGGACTGGCCAGGGACCCACACCTCTGCCTTCTCCCCGCCAGCTGTGCGGCCCCTGGTGTGAAGTCACAGCATCACAAGCCGCTGGCCTGTCCCAGTGCAGGTGGGGATTTCCAGGAATAAAGAAGAAGTGCTGGGACTTCCGTGGTGGTCCAGTGGCTAAGACTCTGCGCTCCCAATGCAGGGGGCCTGGGTTCAACCCCTGGTCAGGGAACTGGATCCCACATGCTGCAACTAAAGATCTTGCGTGCCACAACTAAGACCAAACACAGCCAAATAAATGAAAGGAGGGCCTTTGGGAAAATCAAGCCAGAGACCCTGGTAGGCAGAGGTATACAGAGAGGTGGGGTGGAGTCCTGACTTCCCTGAGGGTTCTAACGGAGGTGAACAAACCCACTGTCTGTACCGGAAGATGGTAGGAGAAAGCCAGTGACACTTTGCAGAGGAAGGGCTTCCCTGGTGGTGCTAGCGGTAAAGAACCCATCTGTCAATGCAGGAGCCGAAAGAGATGCCACTCCGATCCCTCAGTCAGGAAGGTCCCCTGGAGGAGGGCACGGCAACCAACCTACACCAGTATTCTTGCCTAGAGAAACCCATGGACAGAGGAGCCTGGCGGGCTAAGCTCCATAGGGTCAAAAAGAGTCAGACACGACTGAAGCGACTTAGTACACAGTACACACGTATCACTGCACACAGGGAAGGGGGAGGATGGCTGGGGGACAGAGACCGGGAATATAGTAGCAACTGGCTGCAAATTGATTGGAAAGCTGAACTTATCCTGAGGAAGGCCATTTCAAGGAAGAAAGAAGAGAGTCCTGCAGCCTGACATGACATGGCAACTTAATCAAGAAATCAGGAAACCCAAGAGGGTGTATCCAGCTAGAGTGCCTTCTCCCAGTGGACAAGCCTGTTCTTTTGAGTAGCGATGAAGACACACCAGAGGGTGTGATGCTGAGAGGGCGCTGGGCCCTGGTGACCTGGCTAGATAAGAGCCGTGTGTGGCCCAGGCGAGGTTGGGAGGAGATGGAAGAAAAAGTATAGTTGTGCTATCAGAGGGGGAGGGGTGGGAGAAGTAAGATGATTTTTGGAGTATAATTTAAATAATTGGAGCTCACAAAATGATACTTTTTTTTTTTTTTTACATAAAAAATTGTCCTCTATACAGGCAGGTCAAGGCACAACTTGGGGCAGCCAGCCCTGCAGGGGAAACTGTATCCCCCAAGCGACTCCAGCTGGATGTCAGGCCCTGAGAGAGGCAAGAGGTGGAGGAAGGGGGTGATCCCAGAGATGGAGCAGCCCTTCTCACCCACCAGAGCCTTGAGGGCTGCTGTGACAGGGCCTGATTATTTTCTTTTTAGCTGAGCTGAGCTGCATAGCTCCCCGACCAGAGATCAAATCCAGGCCCCCTGCAGCGGGAGCGCGGAGTCTAAGCCACTGGACCTGCAGGGAAGTCCCAGTCTGATTGATCCTCCACTCTTGTGACAACCAGACTGGCAGCAGGCAGGGAGCCGAGGGCTGGTGCTGACCGCCAGGGGGCGGTGTGCGGCTCTTTGCCCAGGGCCGGGGCCGGGGGAATTCTGTGGTTTACAGTAAATCTCGGCCGGGCTTGGGGAGCAGGTTCGCAGAAAGGATGTCGAATGAATCCTCAGCCCTGGGTGCCCAGGAGGGCACGGTCTATGTGGGCTCAGCACTCTGAAGGTCGGCACGACCTTCGCCTGCTCCAACAGTCAGCCTTCCGCCCTAAGCCATTCGTCTGGCCCATGTTGAGCATCTACTGCGTGTGGGCGCTGAACTAGACTCCAGGGATACAGACAGGAAGGGAGCTCCCACTCTACCTGGGTGTGTGTGGGTGGGTGGTGGTGGGCGGCTAGGCGCGGACAGTGAGCTCCCAATGCCAAATCAGCGACAAAGGAGGGAGGGGCCCGCGAGGCTCAGACAGCCCCCAGCAGGTGATCTCTAAATGAGGGCTTAAAAGATGAGGAAGGTTTGACCAAAGGAGAGACAGGATCCTCCTGTCTGTGCTTGAAATTACAGACCATCCAAACCACAGAAAGCTGGGCAGCTGCTGGCGAGATGGGAGCCGGCCGGTGAGCCCTGGGGTGCCAGGTGACAGGCAGCTGGCTGGGGAGAGTGCACGGGCGGTCGGTCCCCACCGGAAGTGCATGCAGGGCTGCTGGAAGCAGTGGGCCCCGGGACTCCGGGGCCCTGGGGCCCTGTGGGTATTCCCACGCTGGACCAATTTTCTATGAGGGGCACATTGCACCGTTTTAAAAAACCAGGAGACAGGGAGGAATGGGGAACAAGTGTTTCAATGAGTTCCCTTTTTGGGGGGATGAAAACGGGGAGCTAGGTGGAGGCGGTGGGTGCACAGCACTGTGAAGGCCCTGAGGGCCACTCCGCCTCACTCCCTTTGAAGGCAACCATCTTAATGTTTAAAGAGACAGTTAAACAAAGCACTTCCACGGCTGGCTGCAGGTGGGAGCTCAAGCTGGGGTTACTCTGCACCCGGCCCAGAGGGGGTCCGTGTGAGGTGGTGGTGGAAGGAGAGGGCAGCGACCCAGCCTGAGGAGGCCTGGCCTCTAAGGTGTGGGAGGACACAGGGTCTTCCCACCAGGGAGGCACGGGGCCCAGTCCTGGCCTGTGTCCCCACAGCGGGCCCTGAGCCCCGTACAGCAGGAGGGCACTGCAGGCTCCAGAAACCCATGCTGTCACGAGGTGCGTGCACAGCCCCCCGATGAGAACTGCCCGACGGTCACCAGCAGGCTGACAGGGGAGGGGTGGGGACACTGGCCAACAGCGGAGTCCGCAGGGGCCCCTGGGGTGGGGGCTCGCAGCCCATCGATGACGGGAAATGGCCCAGAGGCCCAGGCTCTGGGTTCAGAAGAGGAACTGAAACAGCTGGTGTCAAAGTGCCAGCATCCCTGGGACCAAGCCTCTCTTCCCCTCCCAGCCTGGACTTCTGGGCCCCGGGCCAGGCCCCCAAGGGCGGCAGCAGGAGGGGGCTGAGGAGCGGGAACCAGTGGGTCTTGGGAGGGAACCACTAAGGAAGAGGGGGCAGCGGGGGCTGCCTTCCATCAGGATGGGAGGGCTGCTGGTGGTCCGCCAGCCCCGGGAGGAACAGGAGGAGGGGCACGCGCATGTGCATGGGCAGAGAGAAGAGGTCTTCCATGGTGGTGGTTATATATGCATACCTGAGAAGCATGTGGTTTGGAAAAGACACTGGTGATGGTGACTTCCCTAACTTCCAGGTAGGAGTCTCATTTTGATGAGCATGACTATTTCTAACACTGAGTTTTACATGTGACAGGGATCCTTGCCATTCTTTTATTTTTTGGCCGTGCCACACAGCACATGGGATCCTAGCTCCCCAACCAGGGATTGAACCCGCGTCCGCTGCATAGGAAGGGTGGAGTCTTAACCACTGGACCACCAACGAAGTCCCAGGATCCTTTCGATTCTTGTCTGAGAAGTCTGGGCCACGATTTCTGATGGGCATTCCTTACGTTTACAGAGCACGTCTACATGCCGGGAGCCATGAACAAGATCTGTCAGGGGAAGCCTCAGTTGGCACCACCCAGGGCTGCAGGGTATCTTCCTCAGCTATGGAGAAACTTCTCCTTGTCCATCACAGTCACGTCCAGCGCCTCCTTCAGGAACTCCCAACCCTCTGAAATGTTCTTCTATCAAATACTTCACAGTGATGTTGATCCATTTGTTCACATTAACTTTATTTAGGACTCAAAACTAACACTGACCAAACATATCACTGAATCACTTGTTTTTACTTTTTCCAAAGTTAGATTTTTGCTTCATTGCCACATTCAATCACCACACGTATTTTCACAAGGTCCTTGGAATTTTTTTATTACATTCATTGAAATGCTCCAGATCGTCAGTCCAACAATCCATTTTTCAGCCAACAATCATGCTACATGCGTGACAAGAGGGTCAAATTATTCACACAACTCTTTCTTCTTTTCCCTCTTTTGCTTGTAAACTTCTGACAAGACGTGTCCTTTGCCAGTCAAGGTGCTTCAGGGTAAAACAGAACAGGGGAGGGCTGTGTCTCTGCGTGAAGATAGAAACAGGGATGGGGACGGCACGGCCTCGTCCCTGGATGAGATCGGGCCCGCAGGCTCCCCTGACCAGGGTTGCGTCTCGTGGGGAGCCTGATGGAGTGGCCAGTCTTGGGCTTCAGTGATCCAGGGTGGCAGCTTTTGTTAGCTGGTGTGTCCCTTGTCACAGTACGCGTCTGCTGACTCTGCTTCCTTGGCCCCAAGCACGGTGTGGACGAATTCCCCGTGGTAGGGTGAAACGAGTGGTCTGCACACGTGGGAGGCATTTTAGCGCCAGTCACCAGCCACGTGACCTGACACGGATATAATGAAGAACATAAACTCCTTTTCCACAACAGGTTATTTTAAAAAATGCACACACTTTCCTTTCTGCCAAACTCGACGACGTCGGGTGAGACACTTCACGGTGTGCCCGGCACTCCCGCCTGACCCGGCGACGTCTCTGTGCAGAGAGGACATGGGGAGGGTGGCTGAGATGCACCGGACAGCCTCATTATGGCGATGTGTTCCTAAGATCGGTGTTAGGGGAATTTGACGACATTCAGAATTTAATTAAAATGTGGGAAAATAAACAGTTGTAAAGATTAGATCTGTTCCTGCAACAAAAATCACTACAGAAAAACAGGGACTCTGAATACAGACTGCAGTTTAAGTTTCCAGTGACTACGAATGTTCATTTCTTAGGTTTCATAAATGAGCTGGGAATGGGTGGGGGAGGGAGCTCTATACCCTCCATGAAACTCCTCTGTAAGTCTAAAATTATCTCAAAATAAAGTGACAAAAACTGAATCTCCTAAATATGTATGTAAGGAGATTATTATAAGGGCTCTGTGGCTTCAGGAAATTGATAAATTTGAAGACCTTGTGAAATCTTCAGAATTTTCTAAAACAAGTTGCCCTGAAAAACTAAAAAAAAAAAAAAAGAACGTATAAAAATAGGAAAAATTGAATACTTATTTTAATTCAATAATTAAAATGGAAAAACTCATAAAATACAATGGACTTACTCTTGTAATATAAACTGTTTTAGGAAAACTGATTTTCTGAACCCTTAAATGCATACAGTCTACTTTGATAATGAACTGCTTTAAACTATGTTCAATTTTTTTCTTAAAATACATTTTCAAATGTTTCTAGAAAAACAAATGTAATTCACTGTACTATTCCATAAATCTTTGGCTAATTTTTAACAGAAAATGGTAATAATAATCAGGAAGAAATAACAGAGAATGGCAACAAAATTAATTATACTCTATTTGGGAAGACCGAATATCAGATAACAAGAACAGGAATCAGAATAAAAAAATTGAAGATAATAATCACACTTACTTTTAGTTTAGCTGAAAAGTTAGGGCGAAGATACGAAATTCAAAGAAAGTGAGTATCGTGCATGCACACACAAAGATCTCATGTACAGAAATGGTGACTCATCAGCTGCCACTGCCAAGTTGGGTGGAGGGGGGCCCTGGGGCAGTCTCAGAGGATCCTGTGGAATTACTCAGCAGGAAAAGAACTCCGCAGATCAGGAGGTTCACAGAGGGGCATGAAAGGGTGCTCAGGTGTGCCTTCAGCTGCTTCTGAAAGGCCGCGCATTGAAAAGGCCTTTGATGTTCCGTGACCGGACTGACAAGCAGGAGGTGAGCCGGGGTGGGGCGGGGCACCCGGGGAGGTCCCTCTGGTTGAATAAAGCAGACTTGGATCCCTGCAGTTCACACAGCTGTTTAATGAACACCGAAGCACAGGTGAGGGCTGAGGGGGCTCGAGGAGGGGCAGCGAGGGCTGTGGTGTCTGGGAAGGAAGCTGCCCCCCGCCAGCACCTCTCCCCTCTGCAGGCCTCTCAGCAGCCCTGTGGGGATGGCAGCGCAGGGTGAACGGCCCCATTTTACAGTTGGGGAAACTGAGTTCCAGACAGGTTCACCGGCCTGCCCAAAGCCACACAGGGTTCCTGGTGTGTCCTTCCGTATCGCCACGGCCGGGCTCGGTGGACATCTGAGGTGGTGGGCAGGGAGGATGCACGCCCCGCAGGATGAGCACAGGGGTGGGGGCGCATGGGGCACCGAGGGGACAGGATCCCCAGCCCTGGAGTGTCCACGTCTCTCCTCCCACTGGGTGGCCGGGCCCTCAGGACCAGATGAGGGAATCACGGGTGGAGGGCCGCCCTTCAAGCCCAGGCGGCACTGTGAGATGGACGCACAGACGGTGCGTCAGGAAAGTCCATGTGGCAGGAGCTGGGAGGGCGGGCGGCACCAGGTCGGGGAGGCGCGATAAGACAGCGCGTGTGAGGGGTCGGACGGGACCCCAGGCCAGGTCACTGCAGTCAAGTGGGGCCATGGCAGGGAGCTTGGGGAGCTAAGGAGGCCTGGAACTGGAGAAGAGGAGGCTGCAGAAGGCTCCGTGGGTCCTGGCTTCTCCAGGCAGGGCCCAGAAATACTGCTGGCTGGTGTGGGGTCCGTCCCAGAGGGCCCTTCCAGGCATAACTCTACCCTGAGGCCCAGCAGAGGCTTCAGTCTCTGCAGAAACACAAGGACAAGCACCATCCCCTCCGGCCCTTGGCCCTCCCCGGGGAGGGGCCCTCCCCGGGGAACGCCCTGGAGCCCTGCACGCAGCTCGTCCTCCCTGCTTTCACCAGCAGTTCCTGTCCAAAGGGGGCCCAGGGGAGGCGGGAACTGAGTCAGAAGCTCCAGGCAGATGCTCCCGCCAGGAACAGTCAACAGGGCGCCTGTGGTCTCCGGGGACCCACAGGCCAGGGCCCCAACCATAGCAGGCCAGCAGGAGCTGCAGGGCCTCCTCGGGAGATGCCCAGAGGCACCAGCAGGGGGAGCCACGTGCCCACACTTGGGCAGGCTCCTTGGCCCCAGCCGGCTCGCCCAGCCCCAGTACCCTCTCACCCCAGGGGACTGAGGCTCAGGGGCCATAGACCCCAGCCTCCCGCACGGGATGCCTGCCCAGAGGCCAGCCAGGGCCTGAGTCCAGGACGAAGGAGTAGCAAGTATGGCAGGTCTGGGAGGGCCAGCTGCGGCCGTGGCACCACTGCCTAGATAAGTACTGTGCCCAGCTGCACCTTGACAGTGCCCACATATGTGGGGACTCACCGCCACCTCCGTGAGGAGGGGCCCAGGTACCACCCCCACCTCTCCCCACCCGCAGCGGCAGCTCAGTCACCAATGGCTCACTCCCGTCACTGGATGTCAGGATCCTGGAAGCCCCAGGCCTCCACAGCGGCGATAAGGAAGTTCTCAGAGCAGAGGGGCTGGTTGTTGAAAGTGTCGCAGTGGCCCGTGCGGCCCCGGTTCAGGTCCCCATCGATGTACAGCGCCGGGCCGCCCCCTCCACCTGCGGGACACTCGGTCAGTGGCTGCCCTGTGGCAAGCGCTGTCCCTGGGGACCCTCCTCCTGCTCCCAAGCCTCTCCCTTCGGACCAGGCAAGTCTTGGGCCGGCCTTGTCCAGCCCTGCCAGAGGCCTCTGTAAAGCCACGGGGCTGTTCTCTACTCCAACCTGTCCCCCGTCTCCCAGCATGCAGCCTCAGGTCCCATGCTCCCCATGTGCCTGCTCCACCCCCAACGAGCTGCTGCCTTCTTCCTGCCGTTGCGGGGGCTCTGCCTGTCCCTCAGGTGAGGCACCTACCACCCGGCTCAGCCAGGACTGGCCCGCGGCTTCGGCACCCATGACCCTGTACCCTCCTCCCAGCTAAGTGACCGTGGACAGGCAGGAGCCGGCCAGACGTGGAGGGTGGCACCCACCTATGATGAGGCAGTCGCTGCCCCCCGCCATGAACAGGGACTCCGTCTTGGAGGGCAGATTGAAGTGCCGAGTAGCCAGGAACGGCGAGAGGCGGTCTGCGGGCTCAGAGGACACAGAGTGGCTGGGGGAGGGTGGAACGGTGGTGGACTCCAGGGGTGCGGGCTTGGTCAGCTCTGGGTGTTTGATGACTACCCACTCGTAGCGCTGGACCTCGGGCTGCAGCTGAGGACAAAGGCCGGTGTGAGGACTTGACCCGCGGCGCCCGCTCGCCCCCAGGGCTCGTCGTCCGTGCCCAGTTCGAGGACCCGAGCTAGGGGCGGGAGCCAGCGCACACCGTGCCGCAGACGGCTGCCTGCTCTCGGAGCTCATCTCTAAGGGTCACACCCAGCAGGTGACGGAGGCGCGTCTGGAAGTAAGCAGGGTCACGTGAGGGGGTGACCTCCCACAGGGGGCCCACTCACCCTAAACACGAAGCACTCTCCGGTCCCGAAGAAGCCCAGCTTGCCCCCAAACTTGTTTCTCTCACTCCAGTCTGTTGACAGGTAGGCGCCACACACCTGGGGAGGAAGACCCAGGGGGAGGCTGCACCTGGTGTGCCCACGGGAGCCCCCCAGCACTCAGGGCAGCTGAGAGCCGAGGCTCAGCCACAGCCCCACCCCCTCCAGCCCACCGGAGGGCCAGGGCTGAAGTGTGGAGGGGGGACCGGCAGGGCTCAGGCTTGGAGGCTGCCTTGCCCGCTGTTGGCTCCTGGGATATTTCCATTTCCCACCTGGGCACGGAAGCCTGGGGATAAGCCAGTGTCCACACTCCAACTATGGGCATCAGCCCAGGGAGACCCCTCAGATGGGAGCTTCCAGGAGGCACCTGCTCAAGAAACACTTCCCAGGCCTCCTATCAGCCGGCAAAATGCTTGATTTCACCATTAGAGTCACTCCTCCGAGTGGTTACGGAGGTATCTGATACTCGGGTCACCTGCTGTAACAGACCCCCAGGCTCCTTCTGGGAGCCGGATGCAAGGTCTGAGGCTGAGGAGACAGTCCTGCAGGTGCAGCTGGGTGTCTGGGAGCCACCAGAGCACGCAGACGCTCACTTTCCTAGACACCTTAATTACGTTCCAGATGACAGCCACTGCAGAGAACAAGGCTCTGAGAACTACCTGCTGGGGTGGAGGAGGGGAAGGCGCTGGCAGACTGCTGCAGGAGGGCGTGGGGCCTTGCTCACCCGGCATTTCCGCAGAGTTCCCCTAGACTGCTGGGCTGGTCAGGCTGGGGGTCTGGACCCCCAGGGAAACAGGGAGGCCCTGGGAACTGGGGGGTCATGTGAGGAGGCTAGATTTACCTCTCTGTGGAGGGCAAGCCCCGCTCTGTACCCCTAAGCCCAGGAAACCTGAGTGGGGGCTACGAGGGAACACCCACCCTCCCAAAAGGCTGGGAGCCAGGGTCCCCCTGGCTGGTCCTTACCTCCTTCTGCGTAGTCTTGATCAGCAGGACAGTGGGCTCTCGTCCTTCGCACTGGAAGTAGAACCTGGGGGCAGAGAACGCCCTTGCCAGTCTGACAGCAGCGCCCGCCTCTGCCTCCCTCCCCCCAGCCGCTACTGACCCTGGCTGCCCAGGGCGGACGGACCTGACACCTGCTCGTCCTCCTCTCCCAGGAACCAGGCACATGGCTTAGATGGCAACACCTGGGCTTAGGCGCTTCTGCCAACAGGGAGCCCCAGCCAGGAAGCCGCAAGCCAAGTGGTCAGAGCCCTAAACATTCTGCCCTGATATGCCCAGAGCAGAAGCGGCAGGGCAGACGGCCCCTAGCAGATAGCCATGTGCCAAGTGCTTTGGGGAAGCCAGAACCAGAGGAACAGGTCTGTGCTCTGGGAAAGCTTGGAGTGTTCTTGGGTGCTGGCAGCACCAGGGAGCCAGGAGGAGGCCTGAGGCCACTGGTGTGCCAGTGCAGGTGCCCAGGGTTTGGCTAGCATCCCTCTGTGGGCCTCCCACACCACATTGGCTAGCTATGCCAGAATGTGTGGGTGGCTCTTGACAGTGTCCATCATGGGCCCCTCTGTCTGCATTGCCTATGACCCAAGGCAGAGCGCAGGTCAGAAGCCACCTGAGGCTCTCGGGGCAGCACCTGGCAGAGCACGCCAGGGAGATGGGGTGCCTTGGGGGAAGCCTGCCAGAATCCCCTGGACACTGGCCATGGCCCAGCACAGCCCATAGGGCCAAGATGGACCTGGTGTGGACTGGTGAAATGGGGGTGGAACAGCAGTATCCAAGGCCGGCCGCCTCGAGTTGTCCTGAAGTTTTGTAAGCTCGGGGGTGGGGGAGTCTGCGCCTGACCAACACCACGCCTGTGTGAGACCCCGGAGCCCTGCGTGTGCTGCAGTGACTCTAACCCTAACTCCTGCAGTGGGGGTGGCCCTGGAGTAAGAGATGCTCAGAAAAGGAGCTCCCAAGTCTAGGCCCCAGGAAGAGGCAGGGCCTTGCCCAGGTACCCGTGTCCGTAGGCCTGGGTCCAGCTGGACTGTGACCTCCAGGACGTGAGGGCAGGATGAGAAGCTGGGCAACCCCACACCTTCTGCTCCGTCTGGCCCTTGGAGTCCAGACCTTGGCACGTCGAGGGGGCAGGCCCAGGGCCCTGCCTCCAGAGCGCTACCTGGTCAGGCTGTATCCATGCTGCAGTGAGGAGAAGAGCAGGAGGGGCTGGCAGAGGGCGAACCGCTCAGGGACCCACGACCAGATGTCTCTCATCTCCTTCACACCGACGATCTCTGAGTGGAAGTTGTCTGCATGAACAGCCAGGTGCACAAACTGCCTGTGGGAGCGGGCAGAGGTCAGAGCAGAGCTGCAGCCCCAGCCCCGGCCATGCACCCCGCCTCCTCCCAGGAGGGGTGAGCCTCTCGTGGGAGCTCAGCCTGGAGGGAACTTCTTACCTGTGGAGCCAGGTCAGAGCCTGGTCCTAGGGGCCCCTCAGGAGGGCACGGGGTAGAGCCGGCCCTGGAGTCCTGTTCCCACCCCGCTACAGAGGGGAGAAAGCCCAGCCCAGGGGCGGCAACGAAAGCCCCTTCTCTAAGAAACGGGGACAGAGACAGTCAGCTCTGGCAAGACAATGCTTCCAAGCCAGCCAAGCACTGACAGCAGGCAAACAGACAGACAGACGGGCCTGAACATCAGCCAGGCTCTGTGGCAGCACTGCTGAAGCCAGCCCTGAGAGCCAGAGCAAGCAGCTGGGCTGGAAGACAGAGAGGAGCCAGAACAAGCAGCCGGGCTGGAAGGCAGAGAGAAGCCAGGTGTGGAGACACGGTTTCCAGACCTACCTTTTAGAAAGTGAAACACTGAAAAACAGGAGGAAGCAATGGACATGGAGAAGAGGCAGAAAAATAAAACAGACAAGGAGAGGTTAGTGGCAAGTACTAACACCCAGGACACGCCTGCCTCTGGCCCACAAGAAAGGCTTCCACATCTACACCTGGGGCACAGCAGCGGCCGCTGATGTCTCAGAACACACAGGCCCTCCCCAGGTGGCTGTGCTCGGGATGGGGGGCCACCAGCACGGGAGCCCGGAGCTGAGGGGTGGGCAGCAAGAGCAGCCCCAGAGTGACCCAGCGAGGCCAGCCTGGCTCCCTCCTGGGCCCACGGGCACCACCGTCAGCTCCAGCCTCCATCTCGGCCACAGGCCCCGCGCCCACAGCTGTCCTGGCCACCTGCAGCTACGCCGGTGTTTTTCTGCATGCGCACGGAGGGCTTACTGGCCAGCCAGCCGGACGAGCTCAGGCCCCAAGCCCCCAGGATGCTTCCTCACAGGCCCCACCCCATCTGGGCCCCAGACGTGGCCCCAGTGGCCTGCCTACCTCTTCTGCTTGACGGTGATGCCCTTCTGCTTCAGAGCTTTTTCGTTGGCCATCTGCAGGAGCTGAATCTCCTTCCGAGAGAAGAGGCGGATGGCAAACGCCTTCTCCAGCAGTTTCTCAGGAGATACGGTCTTGGCGATGTCCCTGACGAAGGCGCGGATGTCCTGCTTCACGTTGTCCGACTCGAGCGGCTGCCCCGCCCTCACCTTGTGGAAGAACTTGAGGATGGCCAGTGCCACGCGGTACAGCACCTTGTAACCCTCCACCAGGAAGACGTCAAAGACACGGGCGAAGTAGCTGAGGGGCAGCTCCCCAAAGAGCCAGCGCTGCCAGTCTGCGTACACCTGCAGGACGTCCTCCGACACGGCCACCATCAGCTTGTGGGCCGCCTGGCAGTACTTGTTCACCAGGTCCCCGAACGTCATGCAGGAGGACTCGAAGGCCAGGAAGCTCTGGTCTACCAGCTTCCTGCTGGAGTCGTTGCAGGCCAGGATGCGGCAGGCCTTCTCAAAGCACTCAGCCTCATCGGCGCTGTAGTGCAACAGCAGGGCCACGACGGCGGGCAGTGCGGGGCAGAAGGACACGTCGGGGAACTGGTTGCTGATGCACAGCAGGATCTTGCGCACAGCGCCCTCGCCCTTTGAGTTCAGGCAGTAGCTGGGCACCTGCGTGTTGTCCACAAACTCGGGCAGGGGCAGGCTGGTGCTACTGTGCTTGCCCACGATCTTGCCAACGATGTCTCTGTACACGCTGGCATCGGGGGTGACTGTGCGGCAGGGGATGTCCCGAATCAGGCGTTGGTACACCTGCCCCCGCAGGGCGTAGCTACGGGCCCAGTAGCCCTGGCGTGCCAGCTGCTTCAGCTCCTGCAGCTCTGTGCAGCTCAGCTCCTTGGGCCCCAGGTCCGGGATGGCCGAGTCCATCTTGTCTCTGTCCACAAAGCAGTTGTAGGCTGGGGGGTGCATCGTGCAGGGAGTGCCCGGGGTCGGGGGCAGGAGGGGTCAAAGGGCAGCTACATCCACCGGCACCCTCTCCGAGGCTTCTTGGCTAACCTGTCTGCCATCCCATGCCCTACAGGATTAAAAACCATGCTTAATAACGCACGTGGCATGAAGGTTTACATTTAAAAAAAAGAGTCTGTTTTAATTTTTCTACAAAGTTATCAGTAGGGCTTCCCTTTAAGATAAGTGGATATTCTTGAGAATTCACTACGGATTCTGGAGCATAACTTCTTTTCATAGGGCTTCTGCAGGTACTGGGAGAGGTCACACAGGCTCTGGGTCATGAGAAAAGGCTTTGAGAGGCTGACTCAGCTGTAAATACCTCTTTGCTCAGGGGTGGTGGCCCACCTGGCCCTCACTCTTCCCTTTGCAGCCTGGCAGCCTCTGAAATGAGCCACTGGTCCGGAAGGTCACCAGACACTGCGTTCCAGCTCGCACAGGCTCACAGCCTCTGCCCGGCCGTGTGTCATGAGCAGGACACACACCTACTCTGCCCCACGGTCACTGGCCTGGAACCTGGATACTGGCTCTTAACTTTCTAAAAATAGCAGCTAAGCTGCAGGCAGGCATTCCACAGAAGAGTCACTGGTGGGAAGAAGACATGAGGGTGGAGAAATAAACGGAAGGTGTCACAGCTTCAGAATCAGAAATTTCTGGAACCAAATAAGCCGGAGGTATTGGGGGATTTGGTACCATCTCTCCATTATGGGTGGGCTTCCTTGGTTGCTCAGAGGTTAAAGCGTCTGCCTGCAATGCGGGAGACCTGGGTTCGATCCCTGGGTCGGGAAGATCCCCTGGAGAAGGAAATGGCAACCCACTCCAGTATTCTTGCCTGGAGAATCCCATGGACGGAGGAGCCTGGTGGGCTACATCCACGGGGTCGCAAACAGTCGGACACAACTGAGCGACTTAGCTTTCTCCATTATGGGCATCTATTGAGACTCCTGTAGACATTTTTTTAAAAAACGGGTAACAGGTGCTATTTGAAACTCCAGCTGCACGGGGACAGAGAGATGGAAGTCTAGCGCTCGGAAGTCTACCACAGTCTGATGTCTGTTTTTGCCAGAGGCTACTGTCCTCAGCACAGAAGTACTAAACACGCACCTCAGACTAACCTTTCTGCCTGGGATGGTACACTGTCTGGAGATCTCACAAAGGTTTGTTTGCCTCAGTGATCTTCGGTAAATGATCAGAGCATTCCTGTTTTGCTTGCATCAAGAACATTTATCTGAAAACAGAAAAAGCAAGCAATACTTTAGAAATACTGAGTGGAAAGAACTGTAAGGTGAAATCTGTGTGTGTCTTGAGGAAGCACCTTAACATGGCGGTGGTTTTTAACTTTTTTATTGAAGGATAATTGCTTTACAGAATTGTATTGTTGTGTTTAATTGTTAAAAATATACATGACAAACGTTACCATTTTAAACATTTGTGAGTGTACAGTTCAGTGGCATTAAGAACATTCACAAGGCTGCACCACCATCAGCATCATATCTGAACTTTTTCATCTCTCCAAATGAAACTGCACCCATTAAACACCAACTCCCAATTCCCAGCCTCCAGCCCCTGGTAACCACCACCCTGCTTTCTATGAATTCGACCACTTTGGGCACCTAGTATTAGTAGAATCATACAATATCTGTCCTTTAGTGTCTGGCTTATTTCACTGATCATAATGTCCTCAAGGTTTATCAGGGTTGACAGCATGGATGAGAATGCGAAAGTGAACGTGAGAGTCACTCAGTCGTATCCAGCTCTTTGCCACCCCGTGGACTGTAGCCCATGAAACTCTCCAGGCCAAAATACTGGAGTGGGTAGCCTTTCCCTTCTCCAGGGGATCTTCCCAACCCAGGGATCGAACCCAGGTCTCCGTGTTCCACGCGGATTCTTTACCACCTGGGCCACAAGGGAAGCCCAAGAATACTGGAGTGGGTAGCCTATCCTTCTCTAGCGGATCTTCCCAACCCAGGAATCAAACTGGGGTCTCCTGCATTGCAGGCAGATTCTGTACCAACTGAGCTATCAGGGAAGCCCATGTATGGTATATATTTTAAAACTCAAGACTATTATTTAGAGCAGTTTTAGGTCCACAGCAAAATTGAGAGGATAGTACAGAGGTCTCACATACTCTCTGTCCATGCAGGCACAGCCTCAACATTATTAACCTTCCCCACAGATGAGACATTTGCTACAACTGATGAGCTTAAACTGACACATCACCGAATCTATGAATTAGAGAGGATTCCTTCTTGGTGTCATACATTCTATGAGTTTGGACACATGTAAAATGACATGTAACCTTATTATAGTATCATAAAAAGCCCCACCTGTTCATCTCTGCCCCCTGCAACATCAGAACTTCATTCCTCCTTGTGGCTGATAATATCCCACTGTATGCACAAAACACGCTTTGTCTGTCGATGGACATCTGGGTTGTTCCTACCTTCCGGCTGTTGGGAGTAATGCTGCTGTGAACACAGCTGAGTGTCTGTCCAAGTCCCTGGATATATGTCTTTACAGGGACTTTCCCACAGAAATGAAGTTTTGTTGACAACATCCATTTACCTCATCCCGTTGGAAGAGCCTTGCCTGCAGCGAGACCAGGTGCCGCAAATGCTGGAAATTTCTTCCCCAGAAAAGAACCCCAAATAGCAGCTAGTCTGTCTGCTCTATTCTGGGAAGGACAGCAGTTAGGGGCCCCCGTTTCCCCAGGCTGCAAATTACCTATAGAGTCTCATCCTTCACTCTAGGCTCCGAGCACACTAACCTCTGGAGGGACCCCAGGCCTATCCTGTTTTCTTGAATAGAACCTGCTCCTTGTCAGGGCAATAAACATGTTTATAAACAGAACAAGAGCGGGGCAGGACAGTGCCAAACCTCACTCAGCTGGCCTAAGATTCAGGTTGAATATTAAACTGGAAACTCTAAAAACGGTTATTGTACCTTGTAAATTCCTTCAGAAAGGACCTTCAGGGAGAAGCAGACCAACGTTTTGTGTTTTGTTTCCTTGTTGTTTTTGGCTGTGCCACACGGCATGTTGGATCTTAGTTCCCTACCAGGAATCAAACTGACACCCCCTGTAGTGGAAGCACCTGAGCACTAACCACTAGACCACCAGGGAAGCCCCCCACAATTTTATTTGTTGCAACAAGTGGCCAGGGACTCCGAGGCAAAGACAGGAGCAGAAGAGCCCAGAGGAACTCTCTGGATCCCTGCAGGCCTCCTCCCACCTAAGAGCATTTCTGGAGAAGGGCAAACAAAGTTGTGCTGACCTCCTGAGGGGTCAATGAAGCCAGGTCCCAGGGCAGCTTTTTGTCTGGTTTGGTCTTTACATGAATGCATAATCACAAAAACATCAACTAACACAAAATCACAGAGTACAAACGCACAGTCCTGCTTAAGCTACCGCTCAATCCCACTGCCTCTCCTCCCTAAGGCCACCACCCTCACATCTGAGTTCATGAAGCTGCTTCCTGCGCGCAGGAGTGCAGGCATTCACAGCACACGCTGGCTGAGGGGAGGGGGAGGCAGCAGCCAGGAAACAGACAGTCACCAGACAGGACCCTCACCTGGGCCACACGGCCTCCCCAGCTGTCCCTCCCACGGCTGGCCACACCACCCACACCGTCCACGCCACCTGCCCCGCAAGGGACGCAGGCCTCACCTGCTCTCGCAGCGCCCAGCACCCAACAGAGGGGCCGGGCCCAGGAAGGCAGCCGTGCTCCCACCCTCACCCGGTGGGCAGTCGTAGAGGCTGGCTGGAGCTCCAGCGGGGAGCGAGCCAGTCTGAAGCCACTGGGCCGGGCTGGAGTTTGCCCTGCCACTGGCTGGGCTGGCCTCAGGAAAGCCGTACCTCCTCCCTGAACGCAGATGTCTCTAAAACAGAGCCCAAGAACACAAGCCTGGCTTGGGCCCTGAGCCCCCACTGCGCCTGTGGGTCGAGTTCTCCGCCTGGCGCGCTGGCCGGGCGTGGGGACAGGCACAACCCACTCTCTCCCTCTAGCCCTGCGGCAGCCCGGGGCAGGTGGCCACTCTTCCTGGCCAGCAGGGGCCCTGGAAAACCTTTCCCTTGGCCTCAGGAAGGTGAGGGAGGGAACGAATTCTAATCACAAACTCTGCACTCGCCCTGGGGCCACCCCACCCCCAGTCTCAAGTTCACTGCAGAGGGGCAGGGCAGGCCACTGGGGGTGCCTGTCCATCAGTCTGCGGGCAGGGCTGCCCGGGGCCACGGCTCCCAGCCTTGGATCACAGGAAGGAACTCTGCGTTTCTGCCCTGAGCTTGGGCCTAATATGCAATTCTGGGCAAACAGGAAAAATTCCACTCTACTTCCTCCTGTTGGACTCACAAGAACAGCTGACAGTGGTCCTTTAGGGCAGTAGGGATGCCACACAGCCGGTCCAGAGAGTGGTGGCCACTTTAGGGGGAGTCATCAGGGAGTCTCCCCCATCCGAGCGTAAGTGCTGAGACGGAAGCTGACAGAGGAGCTGAGGAAAGGCCCCGAGGCGGAAGGGACCGGGGTGCTGGAGGAGGGGAGGGCGTCCGGTACGCTGGGCACAGTGAGACACAGGGTGGGGGTGCGGAGGAGTCCCAGTTACCCGAGTGTGGGCAGGGAAGGGACGGGCCCCAGCAGCCAGACTAACAGCTGACTGCCGTAGGGATGAGCCGCGCCTGCTCCCTGAAGGCACTCTCCCGCCTGGCACGCCAGGGCAGCGCTCCCCGCTCCCCCGGCTCCCAGCTCAGGGGCTCTGGGGGTGGGGTCAGGAGGGCCAGTGCGGCTCAGCCACAGAGGCTGCAGGCAGGGTTCCCCCAGGGCCCGGGGAGGCGCCTGTTCTGTTCCGGATGGGAGGGTCCCTCTGAATGGCCCTGCCTGGCACCCCTCCCCGCTGGTGTGGCCGTTTTCCCACCCGGAAGCCCCTCCAGTCACTGTCATGCCTTCCCTCAGGAACAGAGTCCAGGCTTCCTAATGGAAAGCAAGTCTACCTTAAAAAGTTAAAAATTAAGCATTCAGTGGGACTCAGTGACCTCTGCTCAGGGGGTTAGGCCCCCCTCTGCAGTGCTCAGCTGGCGGCCCCACGGGCCCTGGGCCAGGCAGCTTTGCTGAGGAGGGGGTCCTGGGGACCATGCTCCAGCCAGGAGCAGTCACGGGAGCCTGGCTATGCCCTCCCTGGGGAGCCCCCTGAGTGTGCCCACAGGAGGAGGGAGGTGGCTGTGGGTGGGAGGCGCCCTGGGTCCCCTGTGCCCGGCGACTCTGCTCCAGGGCCAGGGCCGCCCTCCTGGTAGACCCCAGACAGGGAGTGGGGCAGAGAGAGAAAGCGGTCACGGGACGAAGGACAGAGCGCACGGGGCCCCCTCCTGCCCCATTTAAGGGCCATTGGACAGACTCCACAGTGGGCTGCCAGGCAATGCAACCTCATCCCTGTCTCCTTCAACCCACGGCAGGTAACTTCACAGTGAGGAAACGGATGCAGAGAGGGCTCTGGGGGCCCTGCACAGGCAGAACCCAGCCAGCAGCTTCCAGAGAGAGCCTGCAGTGTGCTTGAAGGCCCCCCTCAGGAGCGCAGCTCACCCAGGGGCAGCCCCACCGCCCCTGTCCTCAGGCCTGGCTCCACATGCCACGGGGCTCCAGCCGTGGTCGGACGGGTCATGCAACATGAAACTTCTGCCTGCCTCACTATGTAAGTGGGGAATGTGATTCTCCCAAACAACTGGATTTGAAAAACAAAAAACTCGCTTTCAAGTGACAAACAGACCCCTATTTTAAGTCTGGGGAGATTCTAAACCACCTAACCACACTAGGCGCTCTGCCCCCTTATAAACTGCCTCTCTGGGAGTGCCCAGCACTCCTTCCGCCCCCTTGACTCAAACTTTTATTTGTTTTACAAACTTCTCCGTAGCTGCCTGTTCTGGGCAGGGCCCCGGGGACACAAGCATAAGAGACAGCTCTCCAGGAGACCTATGGTCACAGCGCCCGCAGTGAGACGAGAGGTCAGCAGGGCGCTGACCACTCAGCAGGGCATGGACTCTGCATGCGTGCCAGAGGGATAAGAACCCCAGGGTGTGTGACAATGGGGATGGGGCAAATGCAAACGGGGGAGCTCCTGGGAGGTGGGGCAGGAGCTGTCATCCCCACATGAGGGAGCAGAAGAGCCAAGGCAGAAGGTGACACATCAGATCGGCATTTCAGAGAAAACCCTGGTGGCCAAGGAGGAAAGAGGGCAGAGTCCAGAAGCAGAGGCAGGCCAAGTCGGGGTGGACTCCACCAGACACGCTGACCTGGGGTGGGGGACAAAGGCCCCAGCAGTGAACAGAGAATGCTGGCCCAGGGCTGGGGTGGAGGAGGCGCTCCCTGGGGGGCTGTGAAGGGCTGAGGCTGGAGGAGAAGTTGGGCTGCTGTGCTGAGGCCCTGCCCAGACACCCAGCCGTCAGCCCTCACCCCCACACTGGCCCCTGGACTCCTCTGTCACCCCATGGGCTTCGCACACGGCCCCTCCACATACCCAGAGCCCCCCGAGGAGCTGACTGTGGCCCAGCTGGCAGGAGACAGCCTTGCGCAGAGGGAGGGGTGCTCGGACGCTGCCCATTCCCGCTGACCCCTGCCCAGCCCGCCCACCCAGGCCCTGCGCCCGTCCTGGCAGCAGGAACAGCTCAGGTCTGAGCTCCCGGTGCTCAGCCTGGCCGGGCCTTAGTCACTGCACCACAGGACAGCCGGTGGCGAGGCTGTCTCAGTTGTTCCCTCCTCGCGGGACACTCCCCGCCTGTTTCCTGGAAGTGCGGTCAGGAAACAGAGAAGGAAGAGGAAGGAGGCTGGGTCCAGCCCTGCAGACCGCAGACCAAGGATGGGGTGGCAGACGGGGAGGCGGGCAGTGAGGCAAGCGGTCCCGGGCCCGGGGAGTCCCGCGTGACCAAGAGAGCAGCGCCTCTCGGGCAGTGTCCCCAGCGAGGGCAGGCAGGGCGACGGGTCCCTGACACCTGGTGGCCCCACTCCAGCCCTTAAGGTGTGTGGAGCGTGGGTGAGAAAGACACAGAACCAGTCACTGCCTGAAAAGAAGATATGCAGGGGGCCAGGCAGGAACGTGGCGGCAGGACAGGGAAGGGCAGATGACATGCGCTGGGGGGTCGGGTGTGCGGCTCTGCGCTCAGGGTGCTTGGGTAGAGGAGCAGGGCAGGGGGCACGGCCCAGGGCGTCTGGACCGGTGAATAGGGAAGAGTGGGAGGCGCTCTGAGGCAGAGAAGGGGGGGATGGTGGGCGTTATCCCTCGGCCTCCACTAGGACAGCCAGAGGGGAGGTGAGGGGGGCCTGGGAGCGGCAGGTCTGGAGCAGGATGTGGGCCAAGTCTGTCTAAGCCTGGCCTTCTCACGGCAGGCCTGGGGTGCCCAGCCACCCACAGGCGGACACCACGGAAACGCTCAAGCCCACTCCCGAGGCCTCGGCGACACAGCCTCGGGACTGTCAGGGATGGGGCAGGAGGGCACTCCCCTCCCGGCCCAAGGCCTCAGCAGTCAGATGCCTGCCCGCCCCCCGCCCCGGCCGCTGGCGGCTGACGGGGTGACAGGGCCACCGACCACAGCCTGACACGCCGCGTTCGCTTCCCTCGCTGCCCCGCTTTACCACCCTCGCCCGAGCTCCAGCTCTCTTCTTGCTCTGGAGCCTGTTTGTGGGAAACAGCCCCCCACCCCACCCTCTCCCTTAATGCACCCTTCCTCCAGGCCAGAGAGCAGGGGCCCTGCCTGCCTCTCTCCAGGGTCTCCCCACCCACCACCCACTTCATTCCAGTTCTTGGCCCCCTTCTCTCAGCTGCCTCACTACAGGCCATCAAAGGTCAAGCAAGCTGGCCTGGCTCAAAGCTCCCCAGCTTCAGCTGCTCTCTTTCTAGCTGGCCTACACTCTGTCTGTGGTGTTTTTCTCTAAATAAACCCACTTCTTGTCTCTCATTGAATTCTTTCTGCGATGAGACATCAAGAACCTGAGCTTCAGTAAGTCCTAAGACCAGGTGTGTGATCTCAAGCGCCATGAAGGGACAGTGATAAGGTAAGAAAACGTTGAGAGTTAGGTCTTGGTCCGAGACAGGCCTGTGGGATGCCCGAGCCAGGCGTACCGGGGAGGACGCTCCAGCAATGTCTGCCTGCTTCTGTCAGGCCTGTCAACCCCAAATGCTTTGGGGCTCTGATCAGGAACCTAGCTCTGGACCAGAAGGATGGCAGCCGTCGGCCTGGTCTGCTGTAGGAAGGTGGTGTGGAATGGCTATGCTCAGGCGCGTCCGACCACAGGGCCAGGACAGGCCTGTTGAGGCAGGATTTGATACTCCAGACTCTGTTCCTTGACTCTGACGTTTAGTCTCCTACGTTCTACATTTACTCCTGTTTTATATCTTGCTTCTCTTAACCCCAGAAGACCTGTGTAACTGCCAAGACGGACTTCTTATTGACAAGTGCTGACCCTTTGAACTGAGCAACTCCTGCTCATTGTCAACGCCGCTGGGGACACCTTCTGTGCTGTCCCTTTGCAACAACTTTTCAGGCGCTGGTGCCTGGTTGAAGACTGCTTTGGGAGGGATAGCATCTATGATCTAAGTGCAAATCTTGATCAGACTGAGCAGCTAGACACATCACCTCGGGCTTGGGTCTAGAAAGGGTTGCGTTAATCTGGCTAATATCCCTCTGGGCCATATACTCCAGGGTTGGGAAAGATTCAGACAACAGGAATTTTAAAAAGTACCCTATATTCAAATTTTCATGACTCTGTATCTAGGCAGTGGAACCCAAAAGGAATTTAAGGCATGTCTAGCTCGGAGGGATGACTCTAGGAAAAACACAGAGGACATTTTACTGACTCCCACAATGGGACCATGCAGTGCACTGAGTGGTGTACGAGGCCATCTCTGAGGCAAACCCACAACGGAATTACCTTGTGAATGCCACTGACAGAGACAGACGGCCATGTGACTGACCGCAACATATCAAGCACGCTAAAGGACACGCCCACAGGCACTGACAGCTCCAAGGGTGACCCAAAGGCCAAAAAGTGGGTGCTGGCCCAACTCCTGGAGATCCCCACCCTTTCCCCAAATTGCTAAAAGAATCCTCCCACTCATTAGCCTGTGAAATTACCCAGTCCATAAAAGCTAACCAAACCATATTCCGAGGCCCCTCTCACCTTCTGAGATAGCCCACACTGTGATAAGAGTGTTTTTCTCTAAATAAATCCACTCCTTACCTATCACTCTGTCTCTCACTGAATTCTTTATGTGATGAGACACCAAGTGAGCTTCACTAAGCTCTGAAACCAGGTGTGCGATCTTGGCTAGAAAACCAGGTGTGTGATCTCGGCTGGAAAACCGTGGATTTTGACTGGGTTCCAGTCCTAGTACGTGGATTCAAGTCCCAATCTGAGTTATATAATTTCAGTTGGAAGAAACTTACAGTAAAATCTATTAATTATAAAAATGTTAAAAAACTTCAACAGGGACAGGATGAAAAGCCTGCGGTCTTCGAAGGGAGACTAGTGGAGGCTTTCAGGAAACACACGAATGAGAATCCTCCTCTCTGGAGGGACACGCCCTTTTGACTAAGCACTTCATAGCCCAGTCTGCCCTAGACATCAGGCACAAAATTCAGAAAGCATCTGCTGGTCATCAGGCTCCAATGAATGATTTGTTTCAACTGGCTTACTCAGTTTTCAGTAACAGGAAGTTGTCTGCAAAGGCTGAAGATACCCACAGAAATATGCAAAAGGCCCAAATGATGCTACTGATTTTGTCCACTCAGGGACTACCAAAGGGGAATCGGTTTTTCTGGTGGGCCACTAGGTGCAGGGGCACCCAGACAAGACCAGGGTACCCTGTGTAGACAGAAGGGGCACTAAGGGAGGCTTGCAATTTATGTGTCCTTTGCAAAGAGCCAGGGCATTGGAAGAGGGAATACCCCAGATGCCAGAGAGTGACGTGGTCCTCCTGGCTATTGATGGTTTTAGTCAGAAGACTGAAGGAGAGGACCTTCCTGGTGGTCCAGTGGCTAAAACTCCATCTCCCAATGCAGGGGCCCTGAGTTTGATCCCTGGTCAGGGAACTAGATTCCACACACCACAGCTGAGAGTTCTTACAGTTTCATCAAGAAGGTTCACAGAAAGGCTGCTATGGAAGCAGTTACAACAACTTCACATCAAGATGATGGCTATGTGAGCATTCCAGTCCACATTGACTTAAAACAAGGAGCTGTCCTGCCCCTGAGGCCCCAAGATCAGGCATCCACAGATTTTTACACCTTCAAAGGCAGAGTCGATGCCTCTGATCAACCTTGAAGCAGTTACACAAGGCAGACCACTGCCCCTCTGTTTCCCGTGAGAATATGGGAGTAAAATCTCTGAGAGGGTAAAGACAGGAGGGAAGGGGCAGGGCACAACCTCAAAACCCCCACACTAACACTCCTCCCACTCACCAGCCCATGAAATTACCCACCCCTCTGAAAACCGACAGCCCCATATCCCGGTGCTGTTCTCGCTTTCTGAGTTGGCCCACACAGTCTGTGGAGTGTTTCTCTCTAAATAAATCCACCTCTTACCTATTAATAAAAAAAAAAATCCCTCCCCAGCTTTAGAAGCCTTTACATCTCTGGTGCTTCGTCTGCAGCCTTGCCGGCCCCAGGGGCTCTTCATCCTGGGCACACACCACAAACACGCTGACTGCCCTAGAGCGCTTCGCTTCCCCACTCCCACTTGCCACAAGTCCATCTGCCCTCCCCACGAGCCCTTTGGGGTTTACTCCCTTGTCTGCTCGGCCTGACCCGACCCTCCAAACCTCCACTCCATCACTCACGGGCTCCAGTTTCAGCTACTTGGCAGAATCCCCGTGAGAAGCCAGCCTGACGGCACGCTTCCCTACACTCGCACACCAACCACAGAGGCAAAGTCACACCACCCCACTCGAGGCCCCCGGAGACACCTGGAAGCCCTTCACTTGCCTCCAGGCACCCCCTCCTAGCCCCACGGCAGCTGACAGGTTCACACCTCCTGCTCTCCTCGAGAACTGGGTGTCAGGCCAGAGCACCGACTCCTGTCTGACCCTGGCCCTTGATCTGCAACCCCCACCCTTGGTTCTGGATCTCAACTCTTAGGACTCCGACTCTCCTGCATCTGTAATGCTCCCTCTCTGGTTAGCCAGGCCCTCAACCCCAACCACAGCATCTGAAACTCCCCTTGAGCTAAGCCTGTCCTCTTTCTTTTCTCCCCTGTCAAGCCCTCGATGGCTTTACTGCGAGCTGCCAGACCTAACAGACAACTCTGAGTTCTTATCTCTCTGACGCACACAGCTGACCCCACTGCTCTCAGTGCTCAGCTCTCCTTCCCCCAGGCCTCCCAAAACCCCTCCCTCTCATCCGTCTCCTCCTCTCTCTGGCGGCCACTGCTCCTGTTCCTCAAATGTTCCTTTTGCAGAAGTCCATCCTCTTCCCGGCTTCCCTGAGGGCCCAGTGGTAAAGAATCCACTTGCAATGAAGAAGACTCAGGTTTGATCCCTGGGTCAGGAAGACCGCCTCGAGGAGGAAATGGCAACCCACTCATCTTCTTGCCTGGAAAACCCCATGGACAGAGGAGCCTGGTGGGCTACAGTCCCTGGGGTCGCAAAGAGTCAGACATGACTGAGCAGGCACGTCCATCCTCTTCTAAGCCTAGATTTCTTAGGTCCCATACCTCCAAGTGTTTTGCTGAAACCTCCTAGCCTTCACACACTCCCCGTAAAAGGCAGCTAGCTCTGACTCCCAAACAGCTATGGCCTGCTCTCCCCTTGAAACGCTCTCCCGTCCACTGGCCCTGACCGCTTAGGCATTTGGCCCTACCTGCCCTCCAATGGTGGCTTCAGGAGTCTTGACAATGGGAAGGGGGAAAGGTGGGACATGCTGGTTCTTCATTCTCCTCTCAGGCGAATGTGCTTCAAATGCTCCCTCCTTCACCGGCCCTTCCAGACTCCTGACCCTGCAGGCAGGGCTGACCTCCCCGCCTCCTTCTCCAAATCTGTTTGAACTTGGCACACCTGTGATGACCTGCTTATGAGTGCAGCTCTTCTACCCTACTGCGACTTGGAGCCAGGCATCTCACATCACACACTCGGTGCACCCGAGGAGGAGGAAATAGAGAAGGAAACAGACGGAGACTCAGGAAAATCCCAGACCACTTGGGCCCGAGAAGGAAATTTAACTCTAAACCACAGGGGCCATTCAGCAACTTGTCTGTTCTAGGTATGTGTGCTTCCCAGCAGGCATCCTCATGCAATGAGATGGCAGGCTGGGTTCTGCCTCAGCCCTGAAGCAGCACGGGGCATTTTTCAAATACTAGTGGCAACTGGCATTCCACAGTGCCAGTTACCAGGAACCCGATAGGGGGCCCTTGGCTGACAGCACACAATGGAGGGCACGTGCCAGGCATAAAGGGGTGTAACCACCGAGGAGGTATTAGTCACAGCACCGCAGGCCAGCTTTTCTGCTAGTACGTCGCAAGTTCAAATGCAGATCTTAGTGGTGGCACCTGAGCCTATGGATGGGACCTGAGCGGGGTGAAGTCCTAATGGTATTAGCCACTCAAAAAGGTTCCCTGCAGGGAATTCCCTAGCGGTCCAGTGATTGAGACTCGGTGCTTTCAATGCCCTGGCCCAGGTCTGATCCCTAGTTGAGGAACTAATTTTCTTCAAGCAAGCTGCTGGTTTGGTCTACCCACAGACAGAGGCTGGGATTGCAATGGGGCTCCGCTAATTCAGGATCTTTATCTTCTGAGTTTAAAAGGTCCTCCCAGCAGTAGGTCTGGGAAAACACCCCCCAAGGGCACAGGAGAAACCAACTAGCTGCACAGAATGAGAAGCAGGAGGAGGAAGCCCAGCTGTCAGAAGCTAGAATCCTGACTGGTCTGAATTCCAAGCAAGGCACGGGTGACAGGCGTGCCTCCAAAGGCTGGCACATAGCAGGCTCTCGGCAAGCATCTTCAGGCATGACTGCAGAGTGGGCTGGGAGGGAATCTTGCAGGCTGAATCATTTCAACAGGCATTCGAGACGCTTTCTGAATGCCACTGTGCTGAGTGCTGGAACACGAGGATGCAAGGCCACCCCTTTGCTCAGCAAGCTTCAGGATGCGGGGACATGATATACTGACCCTACCAACTCAGGTGCAGATGCTGTGAGGGAGAAGCACAGGGTGTCTGGGCCCCCAGCCCACGAGGAAAGAGGGGCCTGGGAGCCTTGCCCCGCCAGCACCCGCCTGGCCTAGATCCTAAAGCCTGAGGCGGCATGCACCCAGGAAGCAGCAGAAACAGCCCTGGAGAGCACAGCTGCTTGGGGCCAGTGAGTGTCATTCATGGCTCATATGCAAAGACACTTCTACGGTCCAGCTTCATCGGCTCCAAGAAGCCACAGGGTCTGGGTTCACCGGGCTACCGAGAAAGGAGTGCGTGCCTGTGTGCTGGGAGGTGGGGGAGGAGACGACCCAGGGAGGCAGGGAAAGAAAGCAGAGGCAGGCGGAGTGAACACACACCTAAGGCTCCCTCTAAGGCCCACAAGTTTAGGAAGACAGGAAGGCGGGAACCATGCCTGCCGAGAAAGGAATTACAGAGGGTAATCAGGGAATGAGGACAAACGGATTCAAGGGAAGGCTGAAGGGACAGAAGCCAGAAGAGCTCTTGGTGGGAATCAGGTAACTGAGCTTCATCTACGCAGCGAGAGGGCTTTTATTGGTAACAGAATCTCCCATCAGCAAACAATTGGTATCCAATTAAAATTGTGTAACAATTAGGTGGACACACAGTTTCAGGTTATGTGAAACAGGCCAAGCCTTGTATAGTGGCTTCTCAATGGCCTGTAAGAGGAGAGCACAGCCTGGGCGGGCTGGAGGAAGAAAGCATGACCGCTCACGCGTGACCCCTGCCAGCAGCTCCGTCGGCAATATCCAGTGGAGATGGCTAAGGTCCAAGAGCCAGGCAGGGGACCGGGACTGCACAGGACAGAAGGAGAGCTTGTCTCCTGTGCCCCTCCGTAAGCAGGCTCCGAAAGGGGCAAAGGTCACTGCTAACAGCACTCGAGAGACCAGACAGCCTTGTGGGGCCCCGTGCCTCCTGTGGGCAAACAGGAACTCCTTGTGCAACGCCAGCCTTTCCTTATCCTCTCCCGGCAGCCCCTCGGCGTGGGGACAAGCCTGGGAGGAAGCACTACACACGTGGCCTCTGTATCCTCAACAGTCCTTCTAAAGTCCTGCCGTCTCTAACGCTGAGGCACTACACAGAAACGGGTCCCGGGAGGAGAGCGAGAGGACCCACAGAGTTCTCAGATCTCTCTCTAGATCTGAGAAGGTCTCTTTCCAGAGATCTAGTGGTGAGAACTCACTGAGAGGACCAACCCTCAGGCTGGAGAATGAGGTCCTTTGAGATGAGTGACAATCTGGAACTTTCTCAAAAGGCAAACAAACACATTTGATAGGAAGGCCCTGGGAATCAATTATGTGATTTTGCACCTTTGGTATCTTACATTTTGCTGTTTAACCAACAACCTGAGGCTCTGTGACAAATATAAGAAGCCCACTATCCTGCCCCCATCCCCTTAAAAGGCAGGAGGTAATCAGTCAGATTTTTGTTACCTTATCTACTCTGTCCTATGGATGTGAAGCATCAGGCCTCTCCAGGGTCAGTCTTCTTTCTCTCACTCCACACACACTCCTGGGAGGGCACACCCCATACCCTGGCTTCAGTGCCCACATAGGAAGGAGCTCTCACAGCTCCAGAGCAGTCTCTATCAAGGAGTTGTTAAGGACTCAGCTCAGCCTCTCCACACCACCCGTCGTCACCCACTCCAGGCCTGTCCCTTCCAGCACACAGCGCAGCCCAGCCCTGCCAAGTCACCCAGCCTCGGACTGTTCCCGAAGTTCTCCTCCACCCCTGGCCCTTCCCGTCCCCGCGGGCACCTGTCTTGTGCTCTTGCTCTTTCTTTTGTTCCCACTGGCTTTCCTTGGTGCTGGGCCTTCCGGTGTTCTGTTAACCATCCCGACTCAGTGCAGCCTTGCACCAACCCACCCCAAGTCACACATGAGGGCACAATCTGACCAGTCACTCACAAACCCAAGATCCCTGAGTGGCTCCCCACCGCTTTCAGGGCAAAATGCAAACTGGGGACTGGTACTCATGGCTCTCCTGACAGCCACTAGCTTAGCTCCCTAACTCCATCTCCCTCTCCTCACTCCAAACACCAATGCTACCCATTGCCCTTCTTCCAACAGCTGGGAGACTGCCCTGGTACTTCACACACTGTCCCTTAGCCAAGAAGTCTCTCCCTTACGTGGCTGTTCTTAAAAAGAATCCCACATGACTTGTGGGATCTTAGTTCCCTGACCAGGGACTGAACCTGTGCCCTTGGCAGTGACAGCACAAAGTTCTAACCACTGGACAGCCAGGAAATTCCCTGATGTTCAAAATTTAATTTAAGTGCTTCTCAGGAGCCACCACCAAGGGCCAGCTGGATCCACCCCTCTGTGCCCACAGCAAGCTCAGCCCACCTCAGTGGGAGTGCTGCCCGCTATGCCACAGCTCGCTGACCTGTCTCCTCACTGCACCCTCATCTCCTCTAGGGCACAGGCTCACTCAACTCTGTAGCTGCAGAGCACGGGGCACAAGTCCTCATCACGTGAAGTATGACTTGGATAAATTTGTGTTTAAAGAACAACAAAAATCATCAAATAATGAATTTAGGTTGGTCTTTAGTGAAAAGCCCAAGGTACCGCTTCTTTGATATTATCTCCATTTGGAAAGTGACACTTGAAACAGCCACTGAAACTGCTGCTTCGAGGTGAAAAGGCTCTCTTTCTTCCCTGCACAGAGTTGTCATAACAGAGAAGGTATGCTCAAACAGGTAAAACATTGAACAGGGTAAATGTTAAGTGCTTTTTTATAACCTGCTTATTGTCCTTATGTACTTCAAACCAGAAACCATCTAAAAGGAAACACTTAAATATGTCTTCTGAGATCGGCTCAGACTGCAACGAGACTTGGGAGCAACATGGTGTGCCCAAGGTCACTTGGCTGGCTGGACAGTCCTGGCAGGTGTGGCCAGTGACAGCTAGCACAGCTCACCTGCAGGTGAACTTGCAAATCCAGGAGGTGAATCCTGTTGTCATTATGAAAAGCCTGCCTAGATAACTAGATTACTTCTACGTGCCCTGAAGGTCACCGTTCACCAGACAAAAACTACTGCACTCGTTTCAGCACCTAGTTCATTTCAGCATTCTCTGTGAGGCAATAGGGGAGCAGAGACGACTGTGACTCGGCCCAGCTCTGCTCACAGGGAGAGACTGGTTTCTAAACAAAGCGCTGGCTCCTGAATAAGCCCTGCTTCTACAGGCTTTAGCTAAGGGCTGAGAAGATTAAATGACGAACCACCTTCAGGATAGAGAAAGCACATGTTGTGGGTTATAGCACTGTTAGAAATGGTAACTGTAATGCCTTTGCGAGAGTTCTTGATCTTTTCCTACCTTGGTTTGTTTCTCCCGGCCCTGATCCCTTAAAAAGGAAAGAACCAGCACACCTGTCTTCAAGACTATTAAGTAAATGCTTAGAGGAGGCTACTATGTGCTGGGGCAAGAAGATGGAGGGGAGCCCCCACGTTTAAGTAGGGTAAACCAGTATTCCTGCCAATAGTGGAATTTTTTTTTCCCCTCCTGTAATTGTCTACAAGTTCCTGCTGACGTCAGAGCAAACATACAGAGAAATAAGAAAAATCACTTGCAAATGCTTCTACTGGCCCTGGAAAGGCAGACAGACAGACTCCTCACTAGGAATAAGCAGCTGGCCAAAGATCTCAAGATCAGCATCACAGCAACAGCCACATGAGGTGGGGACTGTGCCTCCCAGGCACACCTCTATCCTAACAGTCAACCCACGCCACCACCTAGCCCAGTGGGTGCTCACACTGCCTCTGGCCTTTAGTGTCAGCCCAGCAGGCGGTGATTTAGGAGGCCCAGTGCTTCCTACCGAGTAAGTGTCCCCTACCGAGTAAGGCCATCAGGGCACCAACACCCTTCCTAGGAGAGGACCTTGACCTCCCCAGGCCCATCCCCAACCCCCAGGTGTGCTTTCTCAAGGCTGAGGAGTACAGTGCTCAGGAGCCCTGTGGAAACGCTTCTGTCCCCAGCACAGCCCAGCGGCCACCCGAGGGTACAAGTCACCCCAGACCCGCCGGGCAGGGCTCAGAGGCTGCGTAGATACCTAGGCGGCAGGCGGGCGGGGTGCCAACCTGGAGCAAGCGGGGGAGGGTCGGGACGGGAGCAGTTTGCAGGTCTTCCAAGACAGAGTGTTATCACAGAATCTGTTGCAGTTTCGAATCCAGAAGAGAACTCCCCACCCCACAGAGCCCGAAAAGCACCCGAGGAAGGAGTACCCCGGAGCCAGCTCATTCCCACCGCCGCCTCGCCTGAGCCGCCCGCCGGACCGACAGCGCCGAGATGGGGGTCCCGCGCAGGGCCCAGGACCGCTCCGGCTCCACGTCGCGCCCCGCCGGGCGCTGGGGGCAGTGGGCAGCGCCGGCCGCGGGCCCCGGACCCCCAACCCGCGTCGCGGCCGGCCCCCGCGTTCCTCGGTCAGCACGCCCGGGCCGCGGTGACAGCCGACCCCCCACCCCCACGGCCCCCGCGCCCGCCTGCCCGCCGGCCCCGCCGCGCACCTACCTACCCTCCTGCGGCGCCGGCCGCGAGCCCACCTCCGCCCGCCGCGCAGCTTTCTCCTCAGCTCGCCGCGCGCCCCGGCGCCGGCGCGTCTGCGCACGCGCGCGCGCGGCCCCGCCCCTGCTGAGCCTCGGCGCCGGCTGCCCACCCGCGGCGCCCGCGGGGCTCCGAGGACTCAGCTCCGGGCATGCGCGCTGACGCCCCGAGGCCGGGCGGCCGGAGCATGCGCCGGCTCAGCGCCCTGCCAGGCGCGAGGCGAGGGGGCGCGCGCGCGCGCGCGGGGGTGGGTGGGTGTCCGCCGGGCCCAGGCGCCGACAAGGCAGCGGGTATCGGGAGTCCGGGGCGGCGGTGGTGCCCGCCGGGGTAGAGGTCTCGCCGGGCCGGCCTAGGAATGCACGCCCGTTTGTGGGCACGACGTCCGGGCTGCCGGGGGGAGCCTCCGTGCGAGCCCTGAGGGGAGGAGCCCGGAGACCCGGGTCGAGAGAGACAGCCGGACGGAGACAAGAGACACGGACACAACGGGCCAGAAAAGAGGCCGAACACAGTCACCGCGGACAGGGACGCGGACGCCCCGCCGGCAGGCGTGACGGGAGCCCGAGGCCGCCGCCGCCCCTGCCGCCGGGGGAGGAGTCATGGCGCCCCCCTCCGGTCCTGACGAGGACGGGCAGCCCGCCTCGCCCAGCGCATCTCTGGCGGCCGCACCGCCTCTCGGGGTGTCCGGGCGCTCTCCCGGAAATCAGAGTCCGAGGAGGTGGCGTCTCGGCGGTCCTTGGGTGCTATCAGAGCTCTATGGGTCCTGGCATCAGAAGGGGGTTCATAACTTTGGGAGGCGGTGTCAGTACCTCAGGAACGCAGGAACGCTGAGGGACCACGACACGCGGGGCTGGGGGTGTGTGTCACCGAGGCCCCTGAGGTGTTTGCAGGGTGTTCACAGCCCTCTGGGGGCATCGTGGTGCCCCCTTGGAGGAGGTAGATAGCCCGAAGGTGGGGGGGCATGGGGTCCTTTGGATGACAACTGCCCAAAGGGGGCTCGAAACCGCTCTTTGGGGCTACCACATCCCTCCGTGTTGGGGTGGGGGTGTCGCTGCGTCGCTCACCCTTCCTGGGCAGGCGCTCGAGGCACCGGGGGAGGCGCGGGGCGGGGGCCCAGAGGGGCGGCGCGCGCGACGCGATCAAAGACTTCTCATCAGGCAGATGCACTGGACGAAGGTGAGCCTTGATGAGTGGGGAGCGCCCGCCCGGCCCCCGCCCGGCCCGCAGGCTCAGGCAGCCCCACAGCGCCCCCGCCGCTCGCGCCGCTGCAGCCTCCGAAGGCGTCTCGTCCACGCATCCCGCCAGGGCAACACGAGGCTCCCGCGGGCGGCGCTGAGCCCCGGCCCCCGGCCCCCGGGGCCCCCGACCGCGGCCCCCGGCCCGCCCCCCAGCAGCAGGTAGCGGCGGCCCGGCAGTAGGCGGGGGCACCCGCAGGCGGCGTCCCGCGCCGGCACCCACAGCGCGCTGCTCCCGCGCCGGGCGCGCTCCTCGCCGCTCCGGAACACGGCGAGCACGGCCACCGGGAAGCGCGTCCAGGAGCCACGCGCCTCGCCGCGCGCGCCCACCGCCACCTGCACCGCTGCGGGGGGGAGGCGAGAGGGGCGGGGTCAGGCGGGGCGGGGCCCGGAGGGGGCGGGAGCCGAGGCGCACAGAGCGCCAGCCGGGGTGCGGGTGTGGGTGCGCGTGCGGGTGGGGGGCGCGGAGGAGGAACACAAAGAGGACATGCCGCAGCGGGAGCACCGAGAGGCCCCGGGGGCTGGCAAGGGCGGGGCCGGCGAGCGCGGAGGAGCTGAGGGACCGGGGGAATGGCCTTAGGGTCCAGCGAGGGGCAGGACCTCCAGAGGGAGAGTAGGGAGGGCAAGGTGAGAAGGGGCGGGGGTCGGGCAGGAAGCCTGAGGGTGGGAGGCCAGAGCGCAGCCTACCGTAGTCCTTCCTGCAGAACTTCTTCAGGCTGATGCGGTAGCTGCCACGAGCGGGTTTGCAGTGCAAGTCGCAGTCTGGGAGGAGGGAGCAAGAGGAGGTTGGCACAGATCCCCATCTCCTTCCCCCCTCCTCCCACCCTCTCCTCAGGCCCTCTGGGAAACCACCGCCCCCTCCCCCCAAGGACATGCCCCTCTGGGACCTCTGCTCACCCTGGGGCGCCACAGGACTGCTCTCCTCAGTGGGTCCAGGGACAGGGGTCTCTGTGGGGAGGATAGGATGATGGGCTGCATTTTAAGGGGGTCAGGGGGATCTGCAGGGCTCAGGAGACAGTTGAGGGGAGCCGGGGATCTGCGGGGCCCAGGTAGGCAGCAGCTCGGAGCTGGGGTGACCTCTGCAAAGGTGGTCCAAGCAGGGCACCGTCACTCACTAACGCAAGGTGCCACCGGAGAGCGGCTCTGCTGGAAGCCAGGGGCACAGCGGTTGCAGGTGAGGCCAGTGACGCCATCCTTGCAGGGACACTGGCCGGTGGTCTGGTTGCAGGTTTTGCCAGCAGCACCAACAGGGTGACAGTCACAGGCTGAGGACAGAAGTGGGACAGTCAGAAGCCCATCTGGGGTTGGGGAAACCTGGGAGGGTGAGGCGTGCAGGTGGCTGGCTGAAGGCTCACCCCTGCAGGCGCGGCGGTCACTCAGGGCACGGCCGGGGTCTCGGTAGAAGCCCTCCCGGCAGTAGTGGCAATGCCGGCCGGCGGTATTGTGCCGGCAGTTGAGGCAGACACCGCCGCTGCGGCGGCCAGACAGTCGGTATAGCTCCATGTTGAAGCGGCAGCGGCGGGCATGGCCATTGCAGGAGCAAGCTGCGAGGAAGGGTGGGTCAGGGACAGGCCGGCCCGGTCTCAGATCCCCAGGCCACCCTCCAAGGCCTCACCAAGGCAGGCGTGGGCTTCCCGGGCGGTGGCCCGCTGCCACGGCCTGTCGCAGTAGAAGGGCTTGCAGCGGCTGCAGTCTGGACCCTCGGTGCCGTGCCGGCAGTCGCAGGTCAGGTGGCCCTGGGGGTCCAGCAGGCACCTGGACGCGTGCCCATTGCATTTGCAGCGCCCGCCCACCTGGAGCTCAGTGGCTGAGTAAGAGTAAGGGGCCGTGGCCATGGCGCCCCTGGTGTCTCCCAGCACGGCAGGCCTTGTGAGCACTACTTGAATGTCCGTGGCGGTCACCCAGTCTTGGAGCACCGGGCTGCTGTCCAGATCCAGGCCTGGCGGGCTGCCGTCCTGCACGCTGAAGGCCAGCAGGCCACCACCGTCAGGCTGGGCCTGGGGCGCGGGGAAGCATAGGGCTTCGGGCCCCGGGCCAGCTGGGCCATCGGCAGGCGCAGGCAGGCGGCCGTAGTCCAGGCCACAGTGGGAGGAGAAGAAGCCGAGTGGGGTCCAGCTGCGGCCGTGGTCCTGCGACTTAAGCAGGGCCAGGGAGGTGGGGGGCGCCGAGCAGAAGCGCAGGCTCACGAACACCAGCTCAAAAGCCTTGCCCAGGGGCACTGTGAGGGTCACGTTGTGGGGCACCTGCGTCAGCGAGTCCGAGCGCCAGCATACCGGGCTGGCGGTGCCGCCTGCGGAGGTCAGGAGGGCGGCGGGGTGTGCACGCCGCGGGTCCGAAGCGTCGCAGGCCCGCGTGGCCGGCCGCCCGCACGTGCTGGAGGCCAGCACCTCGCGGCCCAAGGCTGCGTTCACCAGGCCCGGCACGCAGCCGCGGGGCGCGCCCCCGTCGTCATGGCAGGGGTCGGCGGGGGCCAGCGGCCCCGGGCTCAGCGCGGCCGAGAGCGTGCCCGCGGTCAGCAGCAGCCCCCAGGGCCAGCCGGGCATGGCCGGAGCCGCCGGGGGTCAGCCGGCCGGCCGGGGCCCCACGCCGCTGCCCTCGGGAGAGAGAGAGCCCGGTCCGAGGCTCTGCCCGCTGGCCCGGGGTGCCGGGCCACCAGAGCCCCCGGGGCGGCCCCAACCGGGGCCCAGAGGTTGGCGCCGCCGCGGGCACGCTCCGGGCCGAGCGGAGCAGCGGGGACGCCCGGGCGTCCTCCCGCGGGGCCTGGAGCGTTGACAGGCGTCGCCCCCGCCCTCGGCGCCTCCGCCCGCAGAGGCCCCACCCGCCGCCCGCCGCTCGCACTCACCCACCGAGGGCCGGGTCGAGCAGGTCTCCCGGCCTCCCGGGACGGGCCGAGGGCGGGCGGGGCCTGGGGCGCCCCGGCCGCCGCCTCCTCCCGGCTTCAGCGAGGGCGGGCGAGCTGTGCCAGGAGGGGGTGGGGGGCGCAGCGGGCTCCAGCCTGGGCCCAGCCGGGGGCGGGGCTGCTCGGCCGGGAAGGAGGGAGGGGAGAGGAGGGGGCCGCGTCGGCAGAGCCGGAATCAGAAGCAGATTCAGACGCCGGCCGGGCCAGCGGGGGAGGGGGCTGGGAGGCCCTGGAGCCGGGGGAGGGGCCGCAGAGCCAGGAATGTGTTGGCGGGAGGGGGCTGGAGCGGGTGGCCCCGCCACGCAGCCCGTGGGGGACCACCCAGCCGGCCCCCGGCCCGCAGCCAGGCTCTGACTGCTCCTGGGGTTGTGCCACGTGCTGGGCGGGGGTCTGGCTGCCTCCTCCCTCAGGCCCCTGAGGCAGCCGGGCTCTGGAGCTGAAGACTGGGTCCCGGATGCTCTCCTGGGTCCCTACAGGGCACACTCGGGGCAAAGGGAGCCAGGCTGGGCTGGTGGTTGTAGGGGTGTCCCTGAGGCAGCAGTCTGCTCCAGCAGAAAGAATTCAGGATTGGGGCCAGGTCTGATTTCGAATCCATGCTGCTCTAGTTTCTAGTTGTGTGGTTTTGAGTCCTCAACCTGCCCAAGCCTCAATTTCCTCATCAGCCAGATGCCTATTCCCCCTTTGCTGCTGGGATTTCCTGAGCCGTATAGGAACTCAACAGACCTGAGTGGGGGCAAAGCGTCCCAGGAAGGGGCAGCCCCATGCGGACCGGGCAGGAACACCAGAATACATCCACCGGGGAGCATCTCCGAGGCCTGAAGTTCCACATGGGAGGCTGACCCCAGGCCAGGCCAGCTGTCAGTGAAAACACCACCGGGTTGTGTCTTTGAGGCGGGGCTGCCACCCTCAGCTGGGCCAGAGACACTGCAAGGACAGAAGAGGATGGAGAAAGCAGAATCCTGCGTACAGAGGCGGATGCTGAAGGACACACCATGGAGAAGGAGCGGCAGGAAGACAGGGGGCTGGGCCACCTGCAGTGACTGACACTCTCTGGTGGGGCCCTTTACCAGGCCTGAGCAGCTCAAATGCAGGCGTGGGGAGCAATGGGACTGGCACTGGGGTCTGTCCCTCAACTTCCCAATAAAGAGAACATGCCCCTTACAAGAAACAGCCAGGCACAAACGAGAGAGCTGGCAGGGCGCGCAGTTCTGCTCTGGGATGGGTCAGGTGCAGAAGGAGTGCCTTCCCAACCATTCTCTTCAAGGTTCTTTGATCATCACCCCAAACCCATCTGGGATGAGGGGTCCCTGGTGGGAGTTTGGGTTGGGGATAGATCCTACTGGGACTGTTACAAGCACAGAGCTGGCCATGGTGGGGAGAAAGGCCTAGGCCCAGGACAGTGGTTCCCAGGGGCTTGAGACAAACCTCCAGGGAAAGCCTGGCTGTCTGAACTTCAGGACTCCTGCCTGGAAGGAGGAAAGTGGGGAGCAGCTCCCCTCACCCAGCCCTGCAGGCTTTGTGTGCTGCACAGCCTCCTGGTGAGGTGGGGGAGGGTGGGCAGAACAGCTGGTGGCCTCTGGTGTGGCTGGAGGTCCCCAGGGCTCGACCTGAAGAGTGTTCACGGGGTCAGCAGGAAGGGCCTCCACCCAGAGAGCCACTGCACATTAGCTCCCTAGGGAGGAGGCTGCGGGCAGCCCAGGCTCTTCCCAGGAGGTATTCATTCTCTTCTGGCCCTGGGGCAGCGCTGGCAGATGGCGTGAGGAGAGCTAGGGAGGGCCTTCCCGACAGCCCCCCAGCCAGCATCAGTGCTCCTTGTGGACTCAGCCATCTGTCCCAGCCCCAGACTGGGGCCTCTCACGCTGTGCACCTCTCTGCTGGCCCTGCCCCCACCTGCAGCCCCAAAGCCTGCTGCAGCCCTCCCACCCCTGCCCTCACCCAGAGGGACAGCCGCTAGCTGTGGGCTTTGGGTACCCATCTGGGGTCCCAGCAGATCTCAGGGGGCTGGGGTTTTCCCTTAAAAGGCCAACTGATCAAATATTCCCGGCTTAGCTCACTATCTACTCTCCCGCCAGACGCTTGCAAGCCACCACTTGTTCATTTATAGCGCAAACATTTATTGAGCGCCTATTTTGCCCCGAGTGGCTTCCACATCAGCGGGGAAGAAAGACAGCCAGGGGAGGGGGACACACCACACTCTGCCTCGCCCGGAGGTGGGTAGCCACGCCGAGTCCCCGGCCTGCCGCCGCCTTGCGCGTCGCGGGCCGCGCCGACCGCAGCCCCGCGCTCAGCCAGGCCCGCTCTGCGCGCCAAGCGAGACGCTGAAAAGCAGCGCTGGGCGGAGGCGGGTGCAAGAGGGGCAGAGCCGAGTCGGGGGAGGGAAGGGAAGTGGCTCGAAGCCCCCGGAGTTCGGGCATCCCGAGCGGTCAGAACGGAACGCTTTGGGGAGGCGTCTGGCGAGAAGGCTTCCGCGACGCGCGCGGCACTGCGGCAGCCGGGCCCAGGCGAGGTCGGCAGGGAGGAGGCGCCGGCTGGCCGTGACCTCGCAGGGGAGGGGGCTTGGCGCGCAGGCTCAGGGCGCCCCCGGCTCCCGCCGCCCCCCGCGCCCGGCCCTCTGCCGCCGCCGCCGCGCGCGCCAGCACAGGAAGGCTGCGGCCAGGAGCCCGAGGCCCGCGCCGAGCGCCGCCAGCGCCGAACCTTGGGCCAGGTCCAGGCGAGGTCCGCGCAGCGAGAAGGTGATGGCCGTGGCGGCGGCGCCGGCTAGCAGAGCCACGGCGCCGAACGGCAGGACGCAGCGCGGCCAGGAGCCCCCTGCGCCGCCGGTGGCCAAGAGCAGCGCGCGGAGAGCCCGGGGGGGCTCGAGGGCCTCGGCCGCGGGCGGGGGCTCGGCCGCGCTCATGCCTGCTACGCGGGGGCTGAGCTCCGGGTGGGTGTGGGCACTCCCTGCAGCCCCACTCGCCTCGCCACTTCGGAGCGGATTGGCCGGCGAGGCGGTGACGCCAGCAGGGCCGCCAGGGCCAGGAGGTCTTCGCTGCCGCCTCCAGGCGGGGTTGTGGAATGGGGTGGGCGGGCGCTCACCCGAAGCGGGTCTGCCTTCCCGGCTCTGGGGGCCTTGTGTTGGGACCCATCAAGACCGCTCCCCCTGTTATCTGCTGGAACCGCCCTCCCCGTGACGGCTCAGGTGCCCACAGCGGCCCGCAGGGCTGGCCCTGGAGAGGTGGGTCACTGAGTCAATAACCATCTGGGCTCCGCTACAGACGGAGGGGGAGCGCCTTCTGCCAATAGGTAAGGTGCACAGTAAACAAGCGAAGCAGTGGATGAAATAACTGCGGTGGAGACCAGCTGCTATGGAAGCGATTCTAGAGCAGCCCGGAACCGGTGGTGGTGGAGCTCGCCCTGCAGACAGGATTCCTCCAGATCCCAGCACCTGGGAGTAAGCTCTGGGGGCCGGTGTGCCCCAGGCCCCTCTCTCTTGCTCCTTCTCCTCAAGCTTCACTTCCCAGAGGCCCCTCAGTGCAGTGAGGGCCTCCGATTTTTCCCTTCCTACTTTGGTCTGTTACCTGGTCCCCAGCAGCTCCAAAGGCCTGGGACTCCATGTCCAAGGTTTCTGGCCTGTTGAACAGTGGGGCCCTTTACAAATAGTCTCCTGCAGGGTGGGGCCACCCGGAGGCTGCTTCAGCATCACCCAGTTCACGCCCCACACCTGCAGTGCTTCAGCAGGCTCGCAGGAGACCTGGCCTTCTCCAGGAGTTGCCGGCCTCCTGAGGCAGAAGCAGTGTTACTATTCTCGCCCATCGCTGTCCACACAGGGGGCCACTGCCCAGCCCTGAGACTTGTGCTTGGTTCACACAGGTGCTCACTAAAGGCTCACGACAGGGACACCACCGCCTGGCAGCCCTCCTCAGGGCCCAGGGCTGTGAAGCCTGTAACACCATCCTACTCATCTTCACCCCAGTGGTGATAACCACTGCCCAGAAAGGCGCTGGGGACGACACAGAGTCTTCAAGGATCATGCTGAAGGCCCACAGCAGCAAACAAGTCCCGATGGAAACCCAGAGGTGGTGACCTGGACCTCTACACTTTCCTGCCTTCCAGCAAAGTGGAAGGTGGAAAGTGGAAGTGGAAGGAATGGTGGTTCCTTCAGCAGGGGAGGGTGACGGGCCTGTTCCCTGAAGGGGACTCAGTCTGGGGCGCCCACAGCAGCCAGAGCGACAGCAGAGGGGGCGGGGGTGGACATGGGTGCCAGGAGAGATGGCTGTGGGCAGACAGCGGCCGCCCGCGCGGACACTGGCTCTCTGCTCTTTGGGTGAACCCAGGACGCATCCAGGCACTTGTGGGGAGAGGTTTCAGGTGTACAAGGGCTAGAGCAAGCAGTGAGGCCCCGGGGCAGCCCACCTCGAGGGGCCCGGCCCCCTTCCTTCAGTACAAAATGGGTATGCCCATTCTTGGTAAATATACTTGATATGTGCTTGGTAAGTAAAAAACACAAAGTCCCACCTTGGTATGATTTAAAAATACATACTTTCTAAAGCAGTTTTAATGTCACACAAGTGGCTTATAAGTGTACAGCAAGAAGAAACAGAGGTAGCTAAGCAAAGTCCCCACAGCCTCTGTTTGCCCAAGCCTATGGAAGGCCAAGTAAAGCCAAACCCTGACCAGCAAATGGGAGGAAGGCCCTAAGTTCCCCAGGAAGAGCCAGGGGCAGTCCCCGCCGGGTGGAAACCTGGCTTCCCAAGGGGGCACAGGCCCCTCTGGGCCCCCCACTCACTGCACCAGTGAAAATGCCCTTGATGCCAATTCGTTTAATTACTGAGTGGGGGTGTCTTGACAACAGTCGGGCTGGGGGCAGAGCCAGCCTGCCTTGTTGCGGGGCTCGGGGGCTGGGGTGGGCTGGGCCTCAGGGAGGGCTCAGTCGGTCAGCAGGCTCATCTTGCAGGACGGTGAGGAAGCGCTGGCCCCCCTCGCAGAGCAGGCAGTGTGCAGCCCGGCACAGCGCCAGCCAGGGGCGCCCCAGGGGCTCCTGCTCGCTCAGCAGGGGGAGCAGCTCAGCCATTAGGACCTGGAGGTTGGTGAGGGCCAAAGGCTCAGGGGGGCCTGGAACATTTGGGGGGACCCAATCTAGGGCGGGAGTCAAGGCGCCACACTCGTCCCCACTCCGCCTCTCAAAGTTCCAGCACGCTCACACGTGCCCTCCCCACCTCCTTCCCTGGTGGATCTTGGAGGCTGAACCAAGTCCTCCCCATGGCCCAGTGCTCCTGAACACGCAGTGACCCATGCCCCGGAGTCTGGAAGTACCTTTTCCAGATGGACCTGCTGGTCCAGCATGGCCACCCGTAGCCTGAGGGCTGCCAGGGTCTGCAGCTCCTGGGTGCTGGAGTAGAGAAGCAGCTGGGGGCTCCACGCTGGGTCTGCGCCTCCTCCACAGGGCAAGGCGGCCCTGGGGGGCCCCTCAGGCCATGGCCCCTGCGGCTGTTCCACCACCGCTGCAAGAGCAGGGGACACCACCCCATGGGCAGCGGCCAGGGCTGTCTTTTCCAGGCTCCCGCTAGGGGTGCAAAGTCCCCCCTTGCCTCCTGGGTAAAGCCCTGCTGTCCACGAACAACTCTCTTGCAACACCAAGCGTGTGCCAGGATCTCTGATTCTCACAAGAAACTTTCCCACTAAGTGGATAAATGCGCAAGCTACTTAGACTGCTGGGGTCTGTGTGTGGGCAAGGGGGCTGGAGCGGGGGTGCTGCACCGGCAGCTCCACAGCATAACTACGGGACACTCAGGATCCCCAAGGGGACATGGGAAGGGCCTGCCTGCCTGCCTCCACTCCCCTGGGGGTGCTGTTCAAGTCCCCACACCGCCCTGTCGCTAGAGGACTTTGACACTGACCAGGTTTTCCCAGTGGATCAGAGGTAAAGAACCCTCCTGCAATGCAGGAGACACCGGAGACTTCGTTAAGATCCCTGGGTTGGGAAGACCCCTGGAGAAGGAAATGCCATCCCACTCCAGTATTCCTGCCTGGAGAACCCCATGGACAGAGGAGCCTGGCGGGCTACAGTCAGTCCATAAGGTCCCAACTTAGCAGGCACACACGCACACAGTTCGGCTCGGGTTGGGGTGGGGGGGGTGGTGCGGGCAGGCCTCACCGGAGCGCAGCTCCTGCAGCTCTTGCAGCCTGTGCAGACACTGCCCTGCCAGGGCCTGCAGCCCCTCCAGGGTGAGCAGGCTGCGGTACTCCTGCGTCCAGTCCTTGGGGTCTACACGAGAGCCAGAGGTGGTCACAGGCCAGGTTCATGAGGGTCCTGAAGCCCTCCCTGTCCCGCCGGAGACCCGACTCGGGGCCACTAACCTGCCGTGAGCTCCTCCCTCATTCGAAGCCTCAGCATGGAGCAGGCCTTCTGTAGGCGCCCCACCTCTGCTGCGCTGAGCATGGAGCTGGGCAGGCCTGCCTGCAAGTGGGTCAGGGAAACTCCCCCATGGCCGGGCCCCTCCGCTCTCCCCCAGGGCTGGGTCCCAGTGTGGCTCTGGCCCTTCCTGGAGTGGCTCCTCCTCACACTCTAAACCAGGTTCAGAGCCAGAACCTCTGCGAGGATCCCACCCCCGCAAGGATACAGCTGTCTGCATTTTCTGGAGGAACTGGGTTTTGGCGGTGGCAGCAGCAGCATCCACAGAATCCCTGGTCTGCATCGAGCTGAGCTGGGCCCACAGGCTGGATGCACACATGGGCAGCCCGCAAACCAGAGAGCAACATGTGATGATGCCAGCCAGCGGGCTGGGGCCCTGGGAAGTAGGCGAAGCCAAGGGGAGGGGCCCAGGGAACTGAGGGGACACTGCTCATGGAAAGGGGACAGAGCTGACCAAGGAAAAGGGGAGAGAAGCCAGCACTGACTGGAACCCAGAGCTCTGGGCGCTGGTTCCATACCCAGCACAGCGGGTACACCTGAAAACACCACCTGGCACCACCTGGCTTAACCCCTACGGCACTTCCACAGCCTGGGGCCTGGGGGCACCTGGCGCCCTGCTCAAGGCCTCACAGTGGAGAGGCTGAGCTGGGTCCGTGAGAGCAGTCCTAGGGCAGCAGACTCTCTGGATGTGAGAGTGTCACCTCCCAGGAAAGGAAGCAGAGGGGCCCGCGGGCCAAGCCTCCGCCTCCCTGCTCTCCCACCCCGCACCCCCACGCCCCCCACCGCCACTCCCCTGGCTCCCCCTCCCCTCCCGGGGTCCCGGACCCCCACCAGCCTCACCTAGCATTCCGGGAAGCCGCCTTCCTGAAGGCCTCTGGCAGCCGCAGTAAGGCCCTGTTGGGAAGCTGGCGCTCAGGGCAGCTCTGTCCCACTCCGGAGGCTGCAGGCCCCGCTCCCCACTCAGAGCCCAATGAGGGGTGAGGCTCTCCCAGCCCTCAGAGAGGGCTTCCAGAGTGACCACGGGAGCCAGCCCAGCTGGGGTCCACCTGGCAGAGAGGAGGGCAGAGCCCAGGCCATCTCCAGAGCATCTGGAGCCCCCGGGCTGGGTAGATAAGTGCACAGGGCACAGGAACAGCCAGGGAGCAGAGAGGGACAGGCCCCAGTACATCAAACATGGCACCGTCACCGCCAACAGTTCCACCTACCAACTTCCAGGCTGGGGATTCATGGGGTGACATCCTGGGGCTCCCCAGGCCCATACCCACTCAGTGCTGGGCCCTCCCTGTCATCCCAAATCTAGCCTTCTACAGCTGCCCAGGATCTGATCAGGCAGACAGTAGCTCCTCTAGGGAATGTCTGCTGGGGAACTCACCCCTTATCCTTGAGCGTAAAAGCTTCTGGAACCTGAGAAGCAGCCTGGGGGACAATCTGCTGGTCCCTGAGGCCTGCTTCAGGCTTGTTGGCTCCGGCCCCCTGCCCCATATGGGCGCCATCTCCCACCAACAGAAGCCTGCGCCCAGGGAGGTCCTTTGCGGGCACCCAGGGGTGGTGGACACCCCTGGGGGGTTTTGTCTCAGGTGCACGGCTGCCAGTGCAACGTGAGGTGCTGGGTGGGGCAGAGGCTTTGGTGGCAGTGGAAGCAGACCCAGACTTCAGGCTGCGGGCCTTGACTCCTTCTCCAGCCTTAGAGAGGCCTTTTCGCACTCGTACTGCCTTCTCCAGTGCCTGGGTCAGAAGCTCCAGCTCCTTGAGGTCTTGGGGGCTGGGTGGGCATGCTGTGAAAGCGGAGAGTCAGGTAGAGGCCCCTGATCACTGCCAGCCAGAAGACAGGCAGGGGACAGCACCTGCAGAAGGTGGGGGGCTGAGGTTTACCTGAAGATGGGCCCTCTTTATTAATTTCTGACCCTGGGGTTGGCTCCGGAGCTGGGGTCTCGGCTGGTTCCCTGCAAGGACACAGGACAGCCGTGGCAAGGCCAGAGCCCAACAGATCCCCATGATCGCCTGGCCTAGGAGCGGGCGCCCGGTTCTCAGGCCCTCAGGAAAAGCGAGGGGTACTGGCAGCCCGCAACTCGGAAGGGAGCGCTGAGCCCAGCCTCCCGGCCCGGGGCTCCAAGCAAGGTTCTGACGGCCCGAAGGCTGCCTAGCCGGGTGGTCCCGGGGTCGCGTACCAGACCCGCAGCAGCCGCCGGGAGACTCGCAGGCTCTGCTCCAGCTGCCGTTGTCGCTCGGCGCAGGAGTCCAGGGCGTCCCGCAGCTCGGCCACCAGCCTGGGAAGGAAGCACCGGAGGTTCAGCGCCCGGCCGGCCTCGGGCCGCGGCGGCCCCCGCCCCCGCAACTCCAGCGGCGCGGGACCCACCGGCGCGAGCACTCCGCAGGCAGCATACAAGCGGTCTAAGTCTTCGCGACCTGCCGCCGCCGGGAGACCCCGCCGCTTCCGGGCTAGAAGACCGCCCCTTCCGGCCGGGCTGCCCAATCCCGGGCCCAGCGTCAGGCCCCGCCTTCCCCGATGACGACCCCGCCTCTAGCCCCGCCCCTTGGCCGGAGGTCCGAGCAGACACTAGCTCCGATCCCCGCCCGGGGGCAGCGGAGCGAGCTGGGGGAGGACGCGCAGTTGTGGTTTGGATAACGCGGTAGATGGAGGCTCCTGTGGTCCCTTAACGGTCGGCTTCGTCTTTGCATCAAGGGCCCTCTAAAGCAGGACCCTGGGACCTTGCTGACCCCGGGGCACCTAGCACAGGGCCGGGCACGCGGAGGGACCCATAGGTATTTACTGCTGTGGCTGGAGGTGAGGCTGACGTGTTTGTCGGGAGCAGGGGCAAGGCAGGAGTGTGCACTTGTGGACACGCTGACGAGGTGATGACATCCGGGAGTGGGCACCTCGGCAGAGGGGGAGGAGGCCCAGGAGCCAGACATGGGCACGAGGACCAGTGGGGCTGAGCAGGCTGGTCCCTGGCGGGGCAGGCGTGCCTGGATGGGACCAGCTGAGGGGGAGCTGGAGCGCAGAGCAGTGGAGGGACAGCAGAGCCTGGTGTCACAGGAGCCTGTCCCAGGAGGGAGTGTCCTCGGGGGACACGTGGGCATGGGGGTGGTGGGGACAAATGCTGGCTGAGAGGAGTGATGCTGGCAGCAGGGTCCATTGTAATTGCATCTAACAAGAAAAAAGGATGAGTGCCAACCCCACAGGGGCCAAGAAATCTCAGGGGAGAGCAGGATGGAGGACAGACCTGGGAGGGGGTTTGTTTAAAGACAGAGGGGTGTCCATTTCATTGTTGCTAATAGGAAGGTGCCACAGCAGAGAACAGACTCAAAGGAGGGGAACTGAGGGTGCTGGGGCAAAAGGGGGAAGGGCTGAGCAGGACCCAAGCAGCCCTGGGACTGCTGTTAGGGTGGGAGCATCCATCAGCAGCAGCCTGTTTTCTTGCCCAGTATGGGGAGCCTGAAATGAGATTCTCAGTGAGAAAGGGGGGGAAGGGAGCAGACACAGGGAGACCCCACCCCCAAGTCAGGCGGTATTAGGTCCCCACCAGAGCGTGCTCCTTCTGCGGATGCAGGCCGGCCGGGAGAAAGCAGAGGACTTTTGGGTTTTGGTAAGGGGCCAAGGGGACAAGGCAGTTCAGACATGCATATCACTCAGCTACTATTATCCTCATCACATTTAATCCTCACAACACCCCTGTGAGGTAGGTACTGTCACCCCATCATACAGATGAGGAAACTGAGGCTCACACATGCCTAGGGGCACACAGTCGACAGGGAGGTATGCAGTCCCGATGCTGGGATTCCCTTACTCAACCACGGCCTTCCCAGGGTGGTCAGATTTGCCTACAGCAGCAAAAAAGATAGTTCCCACAGGGAGTCAAGAGCCCTGAAAAGCCTCTCCGGGCCAGCGTCTCCTGGTCCCTGTAGTTTTGGTTCAAGAGCATTTGGGGGACATTCCTGGCTAAGTGGTTCTTTCTGATGTTTCAAGAGGAAGCCAAAGCGACAGCAGGTGAGTGTGTTGGGTCAGCCCAGCAGGGGAGAGCGGTCAGGGTCATGATTCGCAGGAACTCACAGCAGGTCCAGCCTCACCCAGCAAGCCAGGCCTCTGGTCCATGCTTTTCCGTGTCTTGGTCACCTCAGATGTTACAAATGACATTTAATTTTTTCCTGGCTAACCTCTCTGGGAAAACTGGTTTCGCATACAGTGTCAGGAGAGCACTGAGGAGTTTGAATCAAATTTTCATTTTTCAGTTGAGCCTAAATAATGTTGAGAATTTTTAAAAATATAATACCTTCTATTTTTAATTTTTCTTTTGTTTTTATCCTAGAGGGATGAAGGATGGAAATAAAGACAGGGAAAGAAATGGCCTAGAAATTCAGTGCAGAGAGTGGGTCATGCAGATACCATCTGGTGGGGACACAGATGGACCATTGCAGGAGAAGGGACAGATTTTTAACAGGAGCTGAGAATATGGGAGGGAGCGAGCCTGTGACTGAGAATCAAGGCCCTTGAGCCCGGTGTTCACGCGCAGTCCACCACGGTGCCTGGGGCAGAGTTCCCCCATTGCAGGAGGCACCAGCCCATGAGGAAAGGAACGCATGCCCGATGGGCGCAGGGATGGTGATGTGCTTAGGGCTGTCAGCTCTCCCGGGACCCCAGACCAAACAGATGGGGGGATGGGGAGCTGTGTCTGGACACTCGGGCCACATGTGTTCTCAGCTATGAAAGCTCAGTTCCTGGGGTGCGGGCAGGGGGGACGTTCGCCCAGGACGTGGGCTGAGTTTCCCAGAGGAAGCAAGACAAGACACAGGAGGGACAGAGACACAGGACTGACATGGCATGGCGTGACTGCTTCGAGGCTAAACTTCCCAAAGAGGAGGAGCTGAGTTTTCGTTGTGCTTTAGAGATTCTGAAGGCTCGTGATGGGCTCCCCTGGAGAGAGAGTCCCTGCCCCCGGATCTCCTCTTGGGTCCCCATGCGAGGCCAGCGGGGATCCGCAGGGATCCGTCTCGTCCCCTGCCCCACACTAGCACAGCAAGCAGCCCCCCCCTCAGCAGATGTCCACTGCAGCACACGCTCCAACACACTCACAGCTTCAAGAAGCCCAAGTTCATGTCTTCCTCCTCCTCCTCGCTGTGGGCTGACAGGTTCTTCCTCTTCACCTGCTGTTGGGGAGCACAGCTCTCCGGGGGGCTGGGGGGGCGACACTGTAAACACGACTTCCGGGCGTGGTGGTGGCAGGGCTGTGTGTTCAAACTGCTGCCAGTGGGCAGCTCTGAGGTAGACCGGGGGGGCCCCCCTGAGGTGCGCCCAGAGTCTGTGGGACTCGCGCTATTGACAGAGGAGTACCCCGACGTCGTGACATCCTTGCCCAGCCCCCACCTGCTGCACAGGGGGGGCTCCGGCCCTGGGGTCCGCAGCGCCTGGTGGCCTGGCACCAGCGCCTGTGTGTCCTGGGCCCCACACGCCTCCTCCGGGCAGGCCTCCTCGTCGCTGGACTCCTGGCAGCAGTGCTCCTCCGGACTCAGGTAGACCACGGTGACGTCGAGGACACCGCTGGGAGCCGTCACTGTGGGGGACGGGGAGACGTCAGGGTGAGCTTCAGCCCAGCCAGGACCCAGGGCAGCCCAGAGTCCCGTCTCAGCCACAGCTCCTCAAGCTCGCCGGTCAGTCCCCTTCCCTTTGCTTAAGAAGTCGAGGGTGAGGTGTGTCCTCCAAGCTTGGGGTGACACCCGTGTGACATGGGGAACAGGAAGAAAGGACAACAAATCATGGCCATCTAATACTTAATCCTGAGTGGACACCGAAACACACAATTAGAAAATCCATAGACATGGCCTCAAACTGGGCCCTCCAGTTCCCTTCCCTGTCTGCAGATTGCTGACCAGACATGGGGACAGAGCCTTGTGCGGCCTGTCCTGGAGGGATGCCCGAGGCACAGAACCCAGCAGGGGAGCGGGGGACACATGGCACAGGATGTTCTAGAAAGATCTTGTGAACGCAGGTGGGTCTGTTCTGTCCCTGGCCCGTGCAGTCCTCCCGGCAGCACAGGTCTGGCCGGGCCACAGCCTGTTCTCCCTGTGGGCTGCAGCGCTGGGTGCTCTGCTCTCCCGGGCTCCTTGGACAGGAGCCCTCGAAGCCCCAGCTTGCCCCGCCCACTGCCCGCCGCGGCCTGGCACTCACCGTCGCCCTCCTTCTCGCCCTCGCTCTCCTGGTCGCCCTCGTAGCCCGAGCAGTAGTCCAGGCTCCAGTCCAGGAAGCTGCCCAGCAGCGTCTCCTCCTGGCTGGACAGCTCGGCGGTGGGTGTGGTGACGAAGCTGCCCCTGTCCTCCTGGAGGCTGTTCTCCCGCTTCCTGAGGCAGGGGGCAGGTGGGAATACAGTCACAGGTGGCAGTGTCAGGGGGCCCAGCCTGGTCTCTGGCACGTGCCCGCCCCGCCCCGCCCCGTGTGCTGTGAGCACCCAGGAATGCCCTCGGAGGCTCGCAACAGATTCGCAGAGGTCGGGCCAGCAGCACAGTGAGGTCCCTGCTCATCTGGACTTTGTAGGATGCATAGGAGCTCTTTGGAGGGGGAGAGGAGAGCTTATTCCAGGCACCACAGCCAGGGCACTGAGATGGAAGAGACGGGGTGAAGGGGATACGTAGCGGATGACGGGGACCAAGTGCCCCAGCCTCTCATCAGGGCATGGCTGGAGCGCTGGGGCAACACGTGGAGGGCCAGTGTGGCCCCGGTGGGGCTCCACCTGTGCTCAGGACCACCAAACCCACAGGGAGCTGGGCTGGAGCCACGCAGGGAAGAAGGCAGGGCTGCAGGCCGCCGGCCCAGCTTCCATTTCCGGGGGATCCCCGAAGGCTGCAGGGGTCACACGGGAACCCAGCTGGGCCTGCGGGCTCACTCACCGCTTGGTCCTCCTCCCGGAGGGCGAGCTGAGGAAGGCGTGAATATCGCCTGCGCTGAGGAAGGGTGCAGGTTCCAGGCTCTCCTGTTTCACGCCCAGGGCAGCACACAGCTGGCCGTAGCTCAGCACCTGCAGGGCAGCCAGGGTCAGAGGGCGGGCGAGGCCCCGGGCGGGCGGGCCCGCCACCAGCACCCCTCGGTACCTCTTCCAGGCTGATCTCCTCGTAGCGCTTGTCCTCGAATCGCTGCTTGACGGCAGTGAGAGACACCTGCCTGTAGTCCTTGGGGGCGTCATCGTGGAAGCTACCGACAGAGGGACACGTGAGGGACCGCGGGGGGGAGGGGAGTGCTGGCACTGCCCCCAGGAGGCTCCACCTGCAGCCCCCGCTCAGACGGGAGAGGACCAGACGTCCTCGAAGCGGGCCCAGCACCACCGTGCAGACGCCTGGCAGTCCCTCGGTTAACCCGAGAGGCAGCTATGACCTGGCGCCCGCTCCCAGGTGTGTCCCCGAGAGGAAGGGGGGCAGAGGTCCCCACGGAGACCTGGACACAGTCGTCCACAGCAGCGGGGAGGCAGAAAACCCCCAAACGTACATCAGTGCACAGATGGAGAAATAAGACGGGGTCTCTCCGCCCAGGGGCTGCCTGCACAGTGGAGACACCGTGTAGGTGGGAAGCCGCTCACACCTACAGCCCTCACGGTGTGCAAGCCCGTGATGAAGCGTCCAGAATAGGAAGGAGAGGAGTGTTGCTCGGTGAGGGGTGGTGGGGAGGGGACACCTGGAGGTATTAGGGAGGCAGGGCAGGGTTCTTCTGAGGGAGAAGATGTTCTCTGATTGATGGTGGTGATGCCTGCACAACTCTATACCAAAAGCCTATCAAATTGCACACTTAAAAAAAAGTTTCATTTGTAAATAAATATTTCCAGTTTATCTGGATTGAAAAAACAAAAAAACCAGGGGAAGGTAGCAGGGAGGCAGAATCACCCAGCCCCTTGGGTGGGGGAAGGGGACTCCGAGGCAGCTTGGCCTGAGAAAGGAGGGGGTCCTGGGGGCTTCAGCGCACGCAGTGCGGGTGGGACTGAGTGGGAAGAGCAAGGCTGCCAGCCGGGGTGAGAGGAGAGGTGAAAGGCCGAGGGCCTGAGGCAGGCAGGGCTGGCCTGTGCTCCGGCTGCAGTCTGCCAACGCCAGCCTCCTGCAGTGAGTTACTGCTGTCGTGGAGAGGCCGTTTTTCCTTATGCTCTACTGTCTGTGAGTTAGGTTTGGGTGGGGAGGAGCTGCTGCCCACACAGCAAACATTAAAAACGTGTGTGCTAAGCAACATGGCCCTGGGATTTCTAAACGCCAACCCTGAGACCCGCAGCTCATGGCCCAACAGCCCTCCTGTGATGTGAACCCCTCTGGACCCACAGTGTGGAGGACATACCCTGTGTGTGGGGCTCGCTTCCTTACACACTTACCACTTCTGATGAAGACTTAAGACACAGGGGATGAGGTCTTCACAGGAGAAGCCAGTGAGGTCCCACAACTGGGTGGTCCAGGGCTGCGCTGGGGAGGGAAGTGGGGGTCGTGGGGCCGCCTTGACGCCCACAGCCCCGGTGGCTCTGGAATAGAGCTTCCTAGGGCTCAGCGCTGAAAAGGCCCTGTGCCCAGGGCATGCATACCCGCTGCACCCCACGGGGGGAATACCAAGCCACCCCCAGACAAGGGCTCTTAGTCCATCCTGCTGCCTCCTCCTTGGGAGAGAAGAGCACGCCGTTTTGTCTCCCTCCCTCCCCCGGACCCGAGCACCAGCTCCTGACTCCCGGAGATCCTCGCCCACTGGCTCAGCCCAGCTCTGAGAGGCGGGAGGGAAGGACTGGCCGCTTACTCTGCCCATGCGTCAGCCTCGCCAGCAGCAGGGCGGCCGCAGCCAGGTGGGCTGGGGCGTAGGCAGCCAGGCTGGTGTGCAGCAGGGAGAGCTCGCAGAGGAAGCTGCACAGGTGCTGGGTTCTTGGTGCCATGGGGACCAGCGTCAGGAGGACATCCTTGTAATCGACCACGGTGGGGACCTGGGGGGACGGGGTGGCGGACATGGGGTCACAGCATGCAGAGGACCCTCTGCCTGCTCGTGGGGAGGCTAGAATGCAGACATGCTGCCCTCCTAGTGGTCAGCACGGCGCCAGGCACGCCGAGCGGCTGTGGCCTCACGCCCTCCTGGTCCCGGAGAGCTTCCCTGAGCAGAGAAGCCCAGAGCCACGCACGTGCCCTCTGCTCCTCCCACCCTCTGGCGCGACTCGGCTTCGATTCAGGAGGAAAGGCAAGCGGCCGCTTACCCGGATCTTCCCGTCCAGGGCCGAGACGACCTCGCCCATCATCCTCACCAGGTCCTCGTACTTGTACGTGTTGTCTGTGAGCCACACGGCCTCCCGGATCGTCAGGATCTCCTTGCTGATGAACCTGGAGTGCCAACAAGGGATCTGAGCTCGCGCCCCTCAGTGGGCTTTAGGCTTCAGTGATGGGGTGGGAAGTCCAGCGAGTTGACCTGGCTGCCCTCGGCGGGTGAGGTTAACTGGAAAGGTCACTTGAGCCTGTCGGAGAGGCTGAGAGGCAGGGGTACGAGCGCCACAGGCCCACAGCAGTAGACCGGCTGGGCTGCTGGGCACACAGGTGTTTCTGCAAAATCCAGCCACGAAGGGTGTGAGCGGCCAATTCTCTTAACCTCCCGACAGATGAGGGGTTGCCCTGCCCTGTGCCAGCCGCTCCGAAGCGAGCATGAACAGCTTTAACCCAGAAGGCAGGCGAGCCAGCAGAACCAGAGCCAGAGTCTGTCTGGAGCTCTGGACCTGGCCCGGGGTTGGGCCGAGGGACTCAGGCAGTCCCTAGGCAGGTGGTCACCCTGTTCTCTCCCCTCTCCCAGCGCCAGCTAGCAGGGTACACACTGGTCCGACAGTCTCTGAGGGCCCCTCCCTCCACCAGGGTGATGGGGGCCGAGCCCACAGCCCCTCGGTCACTCTGCAGCTCCCGCGGTGGCTTGGCTGAGAGGGCAGGGCGGTGGGGACCGTAGTCGCGGGGTAGGGTGTGACGTCGAGGTGGGGGACACGAGCCTGTGCTCGGGCAGGTGCTGCTTTCAGAGTGGACAGAGGGATGTCTCAGCCCCTAAAAATCTTTTAAAGCGATTATCTCATGGCCGGTCCCCCGGTCCCTGTAACCATGCCATTTAGATCTGGGGAGGCTGGGGACCCATCGGTCAGCCCTCTCTGGTGACAAGACCCAGAGCTCCAGGTTCTGAGGCACATGTGAGAGGTGCCAGAGCGCATGTGGCCTGTGCTCACCGGGCCTGAGCCCCGCTCCCTCCGTCTGTGGGCACCCTGCTCCCTGGCCCCCAGGAAACCACAGCGTCCAGTTCCCATCAGGGCCACAGGACAGAGCTCGCCGCAGGCGTGGACCTGCTTGCCTCAGGGGCCATGGCAAGCAGCAGAGAGTAAGTCAGGGCCTCGGGCGCCTGCATGAGCTCATGAAGCAGATACACTACACCCCAGTGACACGCGCCTCTGGGTCACTGTGCCAAAGATCGACCAGTCCTCCACAGCTGACACCACTGTGTGCAGCGAGCCTGCCCCTCACCCCCTAAGCCTTACAGACAGATACTGCCCGGGCGACGGCAGACCACATAGGAGAAAGCTGGTTTAAAACACAAAAAAATGCAACATGTATGGTGGGACGTGCCACCCACGCTGTGTCCAAAGGCAAAACTGGGTGGAGAGGTGCTGGTTTTAGGAAGATGGACTTCCGTGAAACTTAAGACGGCTGACAGGAAGAGTCAGAACAGCCACCTCTGAGGAGCTCGCATCCTGTCCACGGGTAGGAGGGGGTGTGAACCTGGCTGGATGTGGGTCTCTGGACACGGGGCTGACAGCCTGACTCAGAAGGGCAGCCGACTGTGGCCTCCCTCATCTCCGTGTTGCCCTCAGGGGCCAGGGGAACAGGGTTCCTGCCCAAGCGAAGCCACCACATGGGATGAGCAGCAGCTGCCCGCGCACGGAGGGTCAGCCCTGCTGCCCCCGTGTGGGGAGGACCACCCACTCTGGGCACCCCTGAAATTAGAACCCCGTTATCATGAGGTGGGGCGCCAAAGGCCTGTTCGTCCCACTGAGAAGCCAGCCTGTGACCTGGGCAGGGCCGGCCGGGGGTTTCTCACCGGGTGCAGATGACCATGCAGGCGATGCCCAGCAGCTGCAGCCGGTACCGGGGCACCAGCCGCCTCCGCAGGTACCGGTCCACGCACTCCACAGTCAGGTGGAGACACAGGCTCGAGAAGTCCTTCATGGTTGCGACCTCCACCAGCCAGTCGATGAGGATGTACCTGTGGGAAGAGTGCTGCCCCTGAACACCAGGCAGAGCCTCTGTGGGGCCCCGAACCTCACGGGGTCCTGTCTCCCAGTCCCACCCGGCCATCCATCCCAAGGGGTGAGCGGTCACTTCAGGCGTCATGGGCTTATGCCGGCAGCTGTCCGAGGGGCTGGGGGCCCCACCACTCCTGACTTCGTTCCTGGGAGGCAGGTGGGCACACACATGTGGACCCTGCCCACCCCCACCCTGGGGCCCCCTGGCACTGGATGAGCCTGGACCATAACTTATAAGTGGGCAGAGCAGGTCTGCTCTGGAGACTGGGGACGGGTCACAGGTCAAAGGTTACTGTCCTGGAAACCTGTCTCCTCCCTGAGGAACTCTCACCGTGGGGTCATTTGTCACAACCCACTGCGGTTGAGCAAAGAGCCAGGAACGTAGCCCAAGCAGGATGCACTGAGCCCAGGCGCTCGAGCTCTCAGCCACCAGGCAACCACAACAGAGGGCTCGGGCTGCAGAGCTAGCAGACACAGGGTCCCTCCTCCTCAATGGCGCCAAGGCCAAGCCGGGACACTGACGTCACAGGGGACACTGCACGCAGCGGCAAGGATGCCCGGACGGGGTGGACAAAGGAGAGGAGACAGGAGAAAGGAAGCCAGAGAGATGAGCCGTGATGGTTAGGGGCTCTGTGCAGCCAGACAGGAGTGTGTTTCTCAGGCAGAGGGAAGATGCACGGTGGTGAGGGCAGAGTGAGCAGGGGAGCGGAGGGGGAAGCCAGGAGGAGCGCCCAGGGGTGTGAGGGTCACACCAGCCACGACTGGGAGCAGAGGACAATGCTCCCTGCCCGTTTACCCTAGGTAAACACAATGATCTGACAAAAACCGACCAACCGAACCATATACTTTAAAGTGGTTAAACCTGAAACTAATGTTGGAAATCAATTATAACTCAACTAAAGAAAAGGAAAAAGTCGGCTGTTGTCTGACATGGATGAAAACAGTCAGATGCTCAACTTGGGGCTGAAATAATATTATTTCAATAAACCTACTTTAGCTCTTGAAAAACATAAAAGGTTAAAATTTATGTTAACCCTCACTCCCAACACACAAAAAGAATAGCAAGTGTCCCCCCACCAAAAAAAGGGCAGACTGGGAGGGTACAAGGTGGGGGGGGCACCGCCAATGCCGGTCCAGGACTCAGGAGCACAGCGGCTTGGGACTCCCCTGGTGGCCCAGTGGCTGAGACTCCGAGCTCCCAACCTCCCAGTGCAGGGGGCCTGGGTTCGATCCCTGGTCGGGGAACTAGATCCCACATGCTGCAACTAAGAGATCCTGCGTGCTGCAACTAAGACCTGGTGCAGCCAGATAAATTAATTAAAAAGAAAAAAAAGGCACAGCAGCTTGGTGACATTTAACGTGGGAGCAGGGGACACTGCAGCCCGGCTGTGAGCGGAGACCTAGCAGCACAGCCAGGGCCTGCCCGTCATACATCTAAAACGCACTTGAAATCCCTAGCATGAGCTTAAACAATTATTCACATTTTCCACTTTGCTTTCTAACATGATCTGTGATTGTAACAGTGTGTCATCTCCAAACTTCAGAGGAGAAGGGACTTGTGGGAAGAAGCAGGTCACGGGGTTCTGAGGCTGCAGGCCCCCATGTCCCCCGCTGACGCTGATGCTCGTGAGTATGGGTTGGAAAGAAAAGCTTGGTTTTTCTGGCATCATTTTAGAAAGATGTTTAAAGTGGTTTAACACTTTCTGAGGCCTAAAAAGGGAAACTGGAGAGAACAGACACTCCTATGGGAATTTTTTTTTTCCCCAAAGCCCTAGATAACTCGGGCATTACTGGTTTTAGAAAACACACACACACACTCACACACACGGGGATCCCAGTGGGGCTGACGACACAGCGGGCCTGTCACAGGACCTCGTCACCGTGGGCAGTTCGGGCCCCTTACCTCATTGTGTCATTGAGCCCCTTCTGGACAGAGAAGACCCTCTGCTTATTGACAGCGTGGGAGGCCTGGAACAACTGGCAGACTATCTCGCTGGAGGCTTTTGCTTCCAATCCGAGCTGGTGTCCGTGTGCACAGGCTTTGGCTAGAGACAGCTGTGGGCAGAAGAGTCGTGGGGTGAGCAGGGGCCAGGCCCTTCCTGTCTGTCAACACCCTGGGCTACTTACACCCTCTAAGCCTGCTGGAGCAGGAGGGTCAAGATTTTACTTATGCTTTTGGAGGTAACTAATAAGTCACAGCAGAACGTTTAAAAGGGACAAAAGGTACGGAACAGGTCAGCCCCTTCTTGCCCTGTCCTTCCTCTGAGGGGCTTTCTGTAGGCTTTGTCCCCTGGGGGGCCGCCGCTGTACAGGCTTCTTGCCCTGTCCTTCTTCTGAAGGGGTTTCTGTAGGCTTTGTTGCCTGGGGGGCCGCTGCTGCGCAGGCTTGTGTGCCTTCTGCTCCTGTGGCCGACCCCCAGGCGCTGCCTGTGCCCTGACACTTTCTGGAAGGCCTGCTTGGATTGCCACCCCCCTCACAGAACACCGAAGGCTATCTTATCACATCTTGGCTGGCACAAACTGCTCTCCTTGAGAATGTTTATTTTCAGAAGTTACTAGCTAGACACTCAGAAGCAAAGAATACGTGTGTGTGATCTGCTCGTGGGATCAGCCATGACCTCTCTAAATGGGCGCCTTTCCGATGAGCAGTGAGGTCAAACCTGCCCCATGTTTTGACGGCTTGTATTTACTTCCTTGTTTCTGAGCATACTGAGGCCCCCCATGTACTTCCATGGGCCTCACTGTTCTTACTGATTAGGCTGACCTTAGAAACACACTGTTGATTGTTACATTTCTTGTAAACGTGCTGCGTGCCTTTCTGGACACAAATGTCATAGTGGCCTGTGATGTGTCAGGTGGGCATCCCTGCTGGGGATTTTGTCACGAGTTTTTAAGGGCCAGTGACTGAAGCCCCAACTTGGTGGGGTCACAGGCACCAGCTTGGCCAAGGGGGACTTCCTCTGATTTGTCTGGAAATAGTGACTTCCTTACAGCTGCACAGGGACAGTGTCTGGTGAACGCCAACTACAAGCCTCCAACGTCCAGTTCCAACGCTGGACAACCTGGTGAAGGGTCAGATACTGGAAAGAGGATAGCGTTCCTCATGCCAATCTGTTCTAAGGAGCCTCAGGTCCCGCTGCCAAGATGGTGTCCCCGCAGGCCAGCTTTAGGGAGCTGTCCACACTCTGACAGAAGCTGTGGTTAGTCCACAGCACATAGGAATGACGAGGCTGGCTGTCTTTGGTGCCATGGGCAAAGCGTTCCTAGGCTGCCCTCCCTGCACACCTCAGAGCTGATCGCCCTCACAGTTGCCCCACCATGACCCCCACCCCCGCCCCCCACAGAAGCCTGGCAGCCCCACCCTGGGGTCCCAGAGAGGAGGCATTGAGACGAAGCTGGCTCCCAGCTCACCTGCGCTTCCCAGCAGCCTTTGGCAGCAAAGTCCCTGAGCTTCCGGAAGCTGTGGAGGCACCGTCCGGGGTCCAGCATCTGTCAGTGTGAGATGCCCTTACATGGGCGTGTCTCTGGGGAACTCATAACCAACCCCTGGGGTTCTTCAGTGTTCCTCCAAGACCCCCAGAGGGGCCCCGGCTGGGCCTTCCTTCTGTCCCTTCCTCCCCTGAGTGGTGGTGGTCGTTCCCAGGGTAGAGCTGAGGGCAGCCCTGGGGGCCCCAGGAGGACCCCCTGCGCTGGCAGACCCTTGTCCTGGGCTGCTGAGACCGTGCCTCTGGCCAGTGTCACCCACACTCTCCCAGACCTGGGCCCACTCACGTCCATCCGCCTGTCACTCTCCCAGAGGAGGTATGAGCTGGTCAGACACCCCTGGTTAGCGGACTCTTCAAACAGGTTCCGGGCCTGCTTCTGTTTCTCTTCATCCTAGAATAAGTAGCCACAAATGCAGCGCTCAACTTTAATAAAACGGGTTAACTAAATTAGCGGAGAAACAACTTCCCTGAAGATACGCGATGTGAGAACCGAGGTAGCCCTTGGGCCCTGCCTCCTCCTGCCGGGGCCACAGGGTGACGGAGGTGGGGGGTGGTGGAAATCCCCAAGGCCCTCCAGCTCCTCGCTCACACCCCGGGTCTCTCCCTGCTGTGGTCAGAGTGGTCAGAGCGCCTGTCGCCAGAGGCCACCGCCCTCCCCGAACTGCCCTGGGGGGCTTTTCACGCTAAGTGGAGACCTCCTGTGAGGAGGCGGAGGGAGCCGCCGGAGCGGGCTGGGAAGCACGCAGGCCCATCCTGCCCATCAGACCCTTTGGCTCCACCGGCCACACAGACAGGGCTCCTCTCGGCTGGGAGACCTGGGGGCCTCCTCCCGCGGCCTCTCTTGAGTGTCCCAGTCCTCGCTGCTTGCAGCTGCCGGAGAGGCGAGCAGCACAGAGCTGCAGACCCATTGTGCCCAGTGCCCACCCGGGCCAGGATGCCGAGCAGCACGGGGGCGGGTGAGGGGACTCACCTCGAAGAGACTCAGCACCCTCCCCAGGCAGTGCAGTATGGACGCCCTGTGGGTCTAGAGAAGGAAGGGTGACTGTCGGTGGGGAACTTCCTGGGGCCCCCCTCGATCCCCGCCGCACCCCCTGTGCAGGTCCTCCCCCGCCTGCCTCGACTCCAGGACTCCACCAACCGTGTCACGGAGCCTCTGGCCATCCTTCTCCGTGGGCGCCCCGTCTGCAGCCCTGCCCCACTCCCAGGCCCCCAACCCTGGCTCTGATGTCTCCCCGCCTGCTGGTTGTTTGCAGATGCTCCCATATTTGCACTGTTTTCGAAGCCTCCGCTCCCCCAAGTCCCTGACTTCACACGGTCCACAGCATCTCCCCTCAGGGCTGTCTCATCTCCTGGGACCCTGTGGGGTGCCCCACCCACACCCCGGGCTGGGACTCACTTTCTGCAGCTGGCACTCCGCCCTGAGGCTCTCATGAACCACGGCCTTGCAGCAGCTCCCGGACACCGACCAAGGCGGGCGGATGAAGAGCCAGATGAAGGGCGCGGCGCCCACGTTCAGCCGCTCAGCCAGGCTGAAGTAGCGAGAGGCCCTCAGGCCGTTCACTTCCGCCCGGGCCTCGTCAGACACCGACACTGCAGAGACAGACAGAGCGAGCCGGGATGTCTTAGGGGGCGGGCACAGCAGTTTCCCCGAGTCCTTACAGAAAGTCTAGGGCCTTAGGCTGCTGCCATGCGAGGTTGCTGGTGTTTTAGGGCAGAAGAGTGGGGATGGGGGCTCCATGCTTTTCTTCCTGTGTCCCGTGAACCAAGTGCCCTGTGGCTCCTCCCACAGCCTGGAGTCTGAAAATCCAGGAAGGTGCCCCCCATCCCCCACCCCATGGAGGGATCACCCTCCTGTGGGCAACTGCCGCCCAGTCCCCGGTTAACGGGGATTTCTTTCTGGGGTGACAAGAACATTTCAAAACGAGTGGTGTTGGTCGCACAGCTCTGTGAAGACACCGACTGGGCTGTACACCTGGATAGGTGAGCTGAACGGTGGGAATTCTCTGGGCAATGCCGGATGATGGGATGATCAGATGACGGGAGGGTGGGCACAGGACGGCTCATTGTCTCCACATCAACAGTCCAGTCAACCATGACTGGGGCGACCTCTCAGCAAGATGCCAGGTCTTTTAGAAGCAGATAAATGGCGGAGGTACTCAAGACTTTATGCGTTTGGGAGCTGGGACAGGACGAGGTGCAGGCTCGTTCCTTAGTGAGCCCAGCAGACCGGCAGGAGTCGGGATAGAGGGTCATATCAGGCTCTTTTGAGGAGCACCTGCCCCTGGGGGTGAAGGAATCTAGGTACCAGGTTGGCTTTGGCCTGCTTGAACTTGCCTCCCGCCGAGGGCCTTGGCTCCCTCCCTGTGTTACTGACACCAGGCATCAGGCATGCTGTGACAGCCACCCCCAAGTCCCTCAGACGAGCTGTGGCCAAGGAGAGGAGCTGGGGTCTACTCGTGGGCTACGCTGTTAACTAGGGAGCCAGGAGACCTGGCTCGCCTGAGAAGCTCCCATTCTGAGTCTCTGCTCAGAGCCACTCGTTGTCAATCGAAATTAAAGGCTCGTGAAGTAAGAGGTAACCCCCCTGACCTATAGAATCAAAGCTCATCAATGGGTCCCTGAGCAGGACACCTCTCTGACACAGCTCCCAAGATACAATGGTGCACAGCCGGACCCGGCGAGAGCAGCGACTGAACTGCGAACACGGGCAAGGGCTTATGTGAGTTCTATTTTTCTTTTTTTTTCTGACTGCAGTGTATGGTATGTGGGATCTTAGTTCCTCAACCAGGGATTGAACCTATGCCCCCTGTAGTGGAAGCTCGGAGTCTTAACCCTGGACCACCAGGGAGTCCCTAGCGCTTGTTCTAAGGTGTCAGCACCAAGCCGGGCAAGGCCAGCCCCAGACCCGGCAGCACTTACAGCCTTCGTTGTACAGGTAGGCAATGCCCAGCTTCACGGCAGCTTCAAAGTTCCCTTTCTCAGCAGCCCTGGAACAACAGGAACATGGAACACTGCATGATTTTATTCTATTAAGGTTATGTTCTACCACAGCACCTGAAACTACAGTACTTACTTTCTGAACAGAAACTGTTTTCTGGTAATGTGACTAAACATCTATTATCCATGACACGCTACAACACGGATGAGCCTTAAAAACATGCTTACGTGAAAGAAGACAGTCACAACGGTGTATGACCCCACTCGTATGAGATGCCCGGGACAGGCAAATACATCGAGACAGGCAGTAGGTGCGAGGTTGTCTAGGGTCTGGATTACTATTGGGAAGATAGGGAGAGACTGCCAACGGTTATGCGGCTTCATCCAGGGGTCATGAGACGGTCCTAAAGTCAGACAGTGTGGATGACTGCACAATGCTTTGAATATATTAAAAACCACTTGATCAGTACACTCTAAGTGGGTGGGCTGTATGGTTCGTGGACTATGTCTCAGGCAGCCTGCCTGTGACCACGGGCACACTGTGCGGCTCCTGGCCCCTCTGGCTCTTCCTCCAGGTCTGTCGGAGGGGGTGGGATCAGCCAGGGAATGTAATGCACTAGGATTCAAACCACATGGTCCTGACCAAAGTAAGAGAAATAAGAAGTTTCCATGTGCAGGTGACCTGCGTCTGAGCCACACAGGATGGGTCACAGCTGAAGCAGACCTTCCGGAAGCACCACTGTGACTAATGAGTGGCAGGTCTGAGCTGGGGGTGCAGATGACCCAGGACCATGCTGGAAGTCATGTGACTCAGTGGGTGAGGTCTACACGCTCAGTCACTCCCTGGGGAATATGGTGTTGGAAGGGGACTACGAGCACAAGGAGAATTGCGGCCAGGTCCAGCCCTGAGACAGACTGGCATGGTGGAGAAGGCCAGGAGTGAGAGGAAGCCCGGCTGCTCTCGGGTGCAGATACCTTTCAAAGAGCTTCAGGTTCCCTGGAGAAGGCCACAGCTCCTGGAAGCTGGCGCATGCCCACACGCTGGCATGGTTGTCCACCAGGTACTTCAGGTGGGAATGCACCTGAGGAACAACGGGAGTGGTGTGGAGGGTTATCAAGGGGCTACAGGGAAGCCCCGCTTCTGGAGCTCTTGAAGACAGGGGTAGACAGGCGTAGGGTCTCCTGTCTCCCTCCAACCCTACCAGTAAGGCCTCCTGGGCTCTGTGTATCAAACTAACTAGCAGTTGCTTTGAACAGAGAAAAGAAATCAGACACAACTTTCTCTGTGGTTCTAAAGGTGGGGACAGGTCCTGGAAGTGGGGGTAAGCACAGGCTGAGAAATGGGATATAATGCTATATACCTGCAATGACCAGGAAAACCAACTCTGAGGCTAACGGGTAGGTCAGAAATCTGTTCTGAGCTCCTCTACTTAGAGTTTTGTTAGTGGGAGCACAGCTGGAACCTGGGCTGTCAACGGGGGCACTCAGAAAAAACTGAAATACATGACAGCAGCCTCAGGCGGGACCTCTACCCTGGGTGAGGCAGGCAGTGTCCAGGGGCCCTGAGCGCAGGCAAGCATTTTAAGTGCAAAAGCTCCCACTGCCATTGGAAATGGCACCTGCAGATGTTATGAACACAATGGAGGCAGGTTTGGGAGTCAGACAGATGGGTTCTCGTGGGTGTTCCCCCACTAATTTGCTGGATGCCCTTGGTTAAGTGGCTCAGGGTGAGGCTGCAGTTCTGATATCTGCACAATAAGGCCCAGAGTCCCTTTCAGCACTGGATATTATTTGGGATTTGTCCTCATAAGGGCTTCCCTGGTGACTCAGATGGTAAAGAATCTGCCTGCAATGCAGGAGGTCAGGGTTCAATCCCTGGGTCAGGACGATCCCCTGGAGAAGGAAATGGCTACCCACTCTAGTATTCTTGCCTGGAGAATCCCATGGACAGAGGAGCCTGGTGGGCTACAGTCCATGGGATCACAGAGTTGAACACAACTGAACAACTAACACTTCTACTTCACGCCATCCTCAAGAACATCTCTTTTCCTTCTTAATACTGTCCCATATCTTGAGGGATTCAAATTTCACTGCCAGGAAAAGGTACTTTCTCTGTTAAAATAAACACTGCAAAGAGCAGACTCAACAGGTGTCCTCTGTTTTCGTTTTCCTGTCATCAGAACAACCTCAAATGTCTATTACCAACATCACCATTGTGGATCATCGACCCTCATCGGTAGCCAGAGTTTTTGTTCTGACATTTGAGACATGAAGCCTTCGTGGTAAAACCAACAATGCCAGGGCTGACACTGTGCTCATCTGACAACTTACAGCTCGGACAGCAAGGATGTCTCCAACAGAAAGCCATTTCAGGATATGAAAGAGCGCATCTTCAGGGAGATTCAAGATTGTGAGGTTTCGAGGTCTCCTTCTTATTCTCCGCTTTGAAGGATAACAGAAACACTTGGCACACCTACAGTGGATCACTTAAGAAAAAAAATCGGAATGGTTTAAGTGATGTGTTGGAAATGAATTGTGCTGATATGAAAAGTTACATCTGAACATGTTTTAACAGTTACTGGTCCTCTGCCCCAGCCATAGTTACAGTCCCAAAGATTAAATAAAGAAGTGGTAGTGGTATAAGAGACATGTTCATTCATTCAAATTATTCGATAAACGTTTATGGTGAGTAGTAATCATGTAAGCTGGCCATTGGGAAACCGTCTGACCCAGAGCCCAGATAACAAGGAAGAAAGGAAGAGCCGACGGTGTTGATGATGATTAGCCAGGGAGACGCCTGGACCCTAGCTGATTTCTTTGCTTCTATTTGCACACATCACTAAAACATGAAATGTTAATAAGGATTTGAACAATCAGGTTTTCGAGTTCAAATTCGGAGGGTCCGCCCTACAGAGAAGCCAAGGATGGACTTGGAGGGCAGGCCAGTCCCAGCTCTGTGGATGTCAGAGCTGTCCGGCCAGTTTCAGGGTCCTCTGAGACCCTGACAGGGGGTCCTTCCAACTTCAACTCCAGCAACTCTTTCCTCCCTCCAAGCAGAGGAGCTTGTGGCAGAAGGAGCCATCCCTGACGCTTCACCCGGTTCTTCATCCGCTCCTTCCTCCAGTCCCCACGGGAGATGGCTGCTCCACCACCGGCAAGCTCCCTGCTCGGGGCGTCTTCCTGCCCTCTCCCTTCGTTTCTCACCCGGGCTTCCCATCAGTAATTAGCCTAATGCGAAAACCGAGCGCATACGCAGCTCGACCGATCCTCGCCTTTTGCCCCATTTTCCTTACTCCCTTGCCCTAGGCCAGCCACGGTATAACCACGGAAACCTCGGTGGTGCTCACGGCCCTGCACAGGTGGTGGTCCCCTCGCGCCGCTTTCTCGCGGAGCCGGGCGCCGCTGGGTATTTAAACCGCGCGCCGGGTAGGCGCCGTCGGGACGATCCGAACCCCGGGCCGAAAGGCTCAAGCTGGCCCCACTCAGTCTGGAGGCCACTCCACCGCGCCCCGCGCCCCGCGCCCCGCGCTCACCGCCTCCGCTCCCCATAGCCGTCGCCGCTGCCGTGGCCGCCGCCGCCGCTGTAGCCGCCAGACCCGCCCGCGGGCCCAGAGCGCGCCTCCCGACGCAGGCGCAGACCCGCCCGCCTCCCGCCTGAGTTTTCAAATGCGCCCGGCTTTCCCATTGGCCCACCACCGGGGGCGCGCGCCACTACCCCTCCGGGCTCCGCCCAGAGCCACGCCCCCTCGGCATCGGGCGCCCGCGACTGGCTGCGCCAGGATGCGAATTCGAACGCCGGCTGTTGATTGGTGGAGCCTGCGCGGCCGCCCCGCCTCCCAGGCACGGGCTGGGGTCTGAAGGAGCGCGGCTCCCGGGCAGCAGGCAGTGGAATTCCTGGGTCTGCTCCGGCCCGCGTTTACCTACCCTATTCTGGGATTTGGCCTTGCCCCTGAGTCGGCGGCAGAGGTCCCGGCGACCGGCCCCATGGCGCACAGTGGGTTGTCAGTGAAAGTCTGAGCGGACCGGCCGCGCCTCCGAGCCCGGGGTCTTTGAGGGCGGACCCCGACGCGGTCTTCGCCCTGCGTGGAGGCAGGCGAGTGGGCGCCCGCGGGAGGCACCTCACCGAGGCTGCCCCCTGACCTTAGTGGCCCGCACCCTGAGGCCGCAGGCCCTGCTTCCCGTCCTTGCTTCAGGCGAGGAGACCCTTGGTTCTGTGCCGCGTCGCTGTTGGCATAGATCGCAGGGCAGAAACACACCTGGGTGACTAACTCATCCAGCATGTCTGACTCCTTCCCTTGAAACGTGGCTCACCCTGGACCCCTCCTCCATCCCTCCCAGGGCAAGCCCTCAGCGTGTCACCCGGACCTTGTCAGTCCTCAGTATCTCCTCGCGGTCAATTGGGAGCCCACTAAAACAGAAGAGCACGCCTGCTTGCTTCAGTGGCTTCAACATTCTGTTCACCCAGGTATTAGGCAGTGCCCACTCAGCCTTGTCTTTCAGGAACCAGCTCACATCCCACCTCCTCTGTGAGACATTCTGACAAGGAAAGAAATGCAACTTCTGGGAGAAGTGCTTGATGGCCAAGGACACAGTGGTTTTCCCCAGAGACGCCAGGGAATCTGGGTCAAGGCTGTCTTCTTACCCTCTTCCCAAGGCCTCAAAACTGTGCTCTGTCCCCCCACCCCTCACGCTGCTCTCTGAACTCCATCAGGGTACTGGTTCTGTGCTCAGCAGCTGAACACAGACAGGAGCCAAGATGCCAAGACTCCAAGCCAGTCTGGAGTAGGAGACAAGTGAACAGATGATCACAGCGCGGCTATGAGGCCCTGGAAGCAGGGGTGAGGAGGTGGGGGTGGTGTGGGGCCTGCTCCACACCGGAGGAGGGGCGAGTCCTCCAGGCCTGAAGGCTTTCAGCCTTCCTCACAGACCTGTGTTCCCACTGGCTACAGTTTCCTGTTTGGTACTTTTTGTCCTCCCCCTGTACTGTTACTTTGTCGCTGGACTCCTCCAGGCAGAGGCCCACACTCTGAGCAGTCACAGGAAAGAGCGGTGGGTGTGCAGCCGGACGTGGGGGTGGAAAGTGGGGCCAGGGACAGCAGACACCACACTCCTTCCTGGAACTTGGCTTAGAAGGGAGAGAGTGGGCTACCTGCAAAGGAGCCCAGCGGGGCTTGTGAGAGGGGCTGGCGTGACCACGCTGGAGAAAGAAGCTATGTGCTTCTTGGAGAAGGGCCCTCGTGATAAAGGTGCAGGGCCACACCCATGCACACTCAGGCTTGATGGTCCCAGCTCACAGCCTTCGCTCACCGCCGCTCATGCCTGAGTTGCATCAGAACGCAGATTGCTGGACCTCACCCCTCAAATTTCTGATTCAGCGATGCTGGGGTGGAGCGCAAGAACCCACATTTCTAACAAGTTTCTGAAGAGGTGGATGCTTCCAGCCAGGAACCCCACTTGAGAACTTCTGCCTGAGGTGAATCCTGGCTCTGCCATCAGCTGACCATGGAAAGTTGCTGGATGTCTCTAGGTCTCAGCTTACTCTTCCAGGCAATGGGGATAATGATTATGACTACATCACAGGTTGATGGAGGGCCACATACAGGTTAGGGTTAGTGTTACAGCCAGGGCAAAGAACAGATGGAGCCACACAAATCAAAATATTGAAATATTGGAAAATGGTGACTTAGGTTTGCAAACTTGTCCTACCTTCAGTACTATGGCCCTGGTACACTGTAGTCAGGGGCACGGCCCTGGTACACTGTGGTCAGGGGCATGGCCCTCTTAGACTGTGGTCAGGGGCACAGCCCTGTTATACTGTAATCAGGGGCACGTCCCTCTTAGACTGTGGTCAGGGGCACGGCCCTGTTGTACTGTAATCAGGGTCATGGCCCTGTTTTACCGTAGTCAGGGGCATGGCCCTCTTAGACCATGGTCAGGAGCACGATCCTGTTATACTGTAGTTCGGCACGGCCCTGGTACACCGTGGTCAGGGGCGCAGCCCTCTTATACCGTGGTCAGGGGTGCGGCCCTGGTACACTGTGGTCAGGAGCACGGCCCTGTTATACTGTAGTCAGAAACACAGCCCTGTTACACTCTAGTCAGGAGCACAGCCCTCTTAGACCGAGGTCAGGAGCACAGCCCTGTTATTCTGTAGTCAGGAGCACGGCCCTGTTACACTGTAGTCAGAAGCCCGGCCCTGTTATACTATAGTCAGGAGCACGGCGGCCCTGTTACACTGTAGTCAGAAGCAGGGCCCTCTTACACTCTGCTCAGGAGCACGGCCCTGTTACAGCCATGGTCACCCCCAGGCCTTCATGCTGCTGATGGGATGTGACAGATGTCCCTCTGATCCCACAGCCAGGTCTCAGTGAGCCTGCAGGCCACTCACGTGTGATCCAAGGGGATCCCTTTCCACAGAAATGGACCTGGATTCTCCACCAGGCCTCTAAGGCTGGTGCCCTCAATCTGGCAGAGAGCCAGCCCACTCCTCCACCCCCAAGCTGAGCTTACTGGGTCTTCAGGTTGCCTCTGTACACCTTGCAGCCCATGGCAGGCTGTGTGCACCCGGGCTAGCCTAGCACAGGGAACTCTTTATTACAGCAAGGCAGTCTTTGAGGGATGTGGCGAGGGAGGCTGGGAGGCAGGTGGAGAGCGAGGCAGAGAGGGTGGCTGGGATGAAGACCAGGAGGAAGGCCTGAAGGGAATTGGAATGGGAGACCAGGAGAGAGGCTGGGAGAAACGCTGGGAGGAAGATGGAGTGGGGGGTGGAGTGGGAGGTGGAGAGGGTAGCTGGGAGGAAGAGGGAGAGACAGGTGGACAGGGAAACGCGGGGTCTGCGGGCTTGGCCCTCCCTTGTCTGTTACTCCCTTGCGCAGGGGGCACAGGGCAGCTGAAGCTCAGGAAGATGTCCTCCAGGGAGATTTGGTTGACTGAGTAGTCCTCCAACATGTACATCGTCTTGGCTTGCTCCATAATGCCAAACACCTGTGGGAAGGGAGGGGGCCACTGTGGACGGCAGGCACAGGGGAGCGGGGGCGGACGCAGCAAGGGGTGGGAAGAGGAAAGGTCTCTGAGATTGTTACAGAGCCCCCAGAGGCCCATTCCTCTCTCAGCTGCTCCCAGACCACCTCTCAGGCAGTCAGTCCTACGGAATTCAGCTGTCTGGGATCTGAGGGAAAGGGACCTGGCTGGGAGTGGTGCCAGAAGCAGAGGTCCCGCTGGGTCCTGGCTTGCTGTGTGCACTGGGAATGTGGCATGCCCTCTTTGAACCAGCTCCCCTCTCTGTGAGATGAGGGGGCAGAAGGAGCTGATCTCTGAGGTCCCTTCCAGTTCAAATATACTTATCAAAATTTTCTATGAAATTCACATGAATGTTGCAGCAGGACTGAATTGGACTTCCACCGGAAACAGAGAACTCTGAAAGTGCACGACATCAGAGGTGTGCTCCCTGGTGTCCAGGTATGTGCTCACCTTCGCCCAGCTGAGGTCATCGCCGGGCAGGTGGTAATGGACCATCCCTTGGTGCTCATCCTCCAGGACGCTGCCTGCACAAAGGAGAGACCATGTCCCCGAGGGCCAGGCTGGACGGCCAGGGGAGGGTGGCATTCGCCCCGGAATCGTGACTCCCGTTCCAGTGCTCAGGGATGCACAGACGCACGGCGCCCTCTGCAGCACATACCTGGGAAGGTCAGGCCCACGAACGCCTTGAACACCTCCAGGGCCTCCTGCTGCCCGTCACTCCGGATCTTGGCCCGCAGGGAGTAGCCGCTGCCAAACTTGCTCTTGAGGTGCTGTGGGCTGCCCAGGCACTTGAACTGACCCTGCACCATGATGGCCAGCCGGGTGCACAAGGCTTCACACTCCTCCATGCTGGGAAGAGGGGGCGGAGCCTGATATATCAGCGGGGAATGCTGATGCCTGCCCTCCACGCCAAAACCGTGCACCTAGGAAAGTGCTGACGCCCAGATCAAGCTGTTCCTGATTCCACGCTCAGGGTGTGGCCCACTCGCCTCACAGACTCTTCACCAGAGGCTGACAGATCTTCTGTCCACCCAGCCCCTCCTGGCCCACCCGGCCCACAGCCCCCATCCTGGCTGAACCTGTGGGAGGTGATGATGATGGCCTTGCCGGACTTTCGGGCCCGTGCCACAGTGCCCCAGAGCAGACGCCGGGCCACAGGATCCATGCCAGTGGATGGCTCGTCCAGGAAGATGACCACAGGCTCTCCTAGCAGGGCAATGCCAGCACTCAGCTTCCGCCTGTTGCCGCCACTGGGGCCGAGGGGGAGAAATTGGGTGACTGGCAACCCTAAGTTTCCAGTGCAATCTTCCCTGCTTTTTCCTTTGCTAAGAAAGTGCTCATGTGCCCTGGTGGGGCCTTTAGTAACATGACCCACCACCCGCCCCCAGGGGTACACTGTAACTCAGCTGTCCACTCAGCATCTAAACCGTTCTCCTGGGCATAGGGGTCAGTCCAGGCTGAGCACATGGTCCGTGGATCTCCTCTGAGGGCCTCTATGGGTGTCGCAGGGTAAGGGCATAGAACCATTTTAGCTAACTTCTTTTAAGAAGAACACATAGCATTTATGATGTAAAGTAAAGTGAAGTAAAAGTGAAAGTGAAGTCGCTCAGTCGTGTCCGACTCTAGCAACCCCATGGACTGCAGCCCACCAGGCTTCCCTGTCCCTGGGATTCTCCAGGCAAGAACACTGGAGTGGGTTGCATTTCCTTCTCCAATGCATGAAAGTGAAAAGTGAAAGTGAAGTCGCTCAGTCGTGTCCAACTCTAACAACCCCATGGACTGCAGCCTACCAGGCTCCTCCATCCATGGGATTTTCTAGACAAAAGTACTGGAGTGGGGTGCCATTGCCTACTTCCCAAATGTTAATTTATTTAATCATCAAAAGATGCAGGGAAACATGAAAACATGATTGAAACAGAAGTTAACAGAAGAAAGAGGGCACCGTCCTCTAACTCCTGGGCGCCCTGATCCAGTTCTGCTAACAGTCTGCAGGGGCACTGTGCACAGCTCAAGGGGCGGCCTGGGACTTGGGACCGAGTAGCCTTGCTTTGTTTAAGCTAACGGGAATTGGGTTAGGATCACTGGTGACGAAAGACCCAGGAAGACCCCACGCTCTTCAGTAGAACATCAGCTGCTCAGATGGCTCACACAGAGCAGGGTGCGGGAGTGTGGGCGTGCAGTGCAAATCTGCTGCAGGTCAGAAGCCCTGGTGAAGTGGCAGGAAGAGTAACAGCTGTGGTGCGTCAGCCCATCCTCAGCCAGGTAACCAGAGGAAACAGGGCCATGGGACAGCCCAGGCCGCTGACCCATTCTCACAGAGCAGAAAGGCCACCTCCCTGGAAACCTGCGCAGTGGTGAGGACCACACAGTTCCCCCAGGCACAGAGCCAGGAGGCCTTGCCCTACCCCCCAGCACTGAACAGAACCACAGCACATCTTATTTTGGGACGGGAGGGCTGAGGGGGCCCCGAGTCTCACCTGTAGGTCTTCACCAATTTGTCGGCGTACGTGTACATGAGCAAGTCATCAAGAATTTGGTCCACACAGGAGCTGATGTGACGCTCAGGGATGCCCCGGAGCCGGAGAACATGACCAGCGTCTCCTTGCCCGTCATGTGGTCCAGCAGGGCATCGACCTGGGGACAGTAGCCGATCCACTGTCGCACCTGGAATTGGAGCACAGCCCAAGGGGAAGGCGGGTCAGAAGGAAAGCTCCCCACTGGGCAGGGGCCTGGCCTCTGCCTCATGCACACCCACAAGTGCCAGGTGAACAGACATGTGCCAGGGGCCACCAGGGACACTGGGGAGCCTGGATGCAGCACTGGCTGCTGGCGTGAACCCCAACCCCAGAGGGCGCATGTGGATCTGGAGCACTTACAATCCTGCCTGCCCAGCAGGAAACCTCAGTGTCCACAGTTGCCCTATCTCTTGCCACTTTCCAAGAGTATGGTCGGCAGAAGACACTTTATTTTTTCCCGTTTAAGCATATTTTCTATTAGACAAGTAACCCACAAATACATTTTCTTTGTGAGGGTGCTGGAATCTCTTGTCCGGGGCCTGCCCCAGGTGGTGCAGTCACATCGGTGCACTTCCAGACTTCTGCATGGCTGCATAAAACAACTGGGTCACCCTTATTTACCATTCCACACTTACCATTTTACCATTCTATCATTTTAATTCAATGTTATGTATTAAGGATCAGCCGTGGTCAGTAAATATTAATACAAACCTACTTCAACTTGGGCTTCCCAGGTAGCACAATGGTAGAGAATCTATCTGCCAAAGGAGGAGGCACAAGAGACAGTTTCAATCCCTGAGTTGGGAAGATCCCCTGGAGAAGGAAATGGCAAGCCACTCCAGTATTCTTGCCTGGGAAATCCCATTGACAGAGGAGCCTGATCGTGGGGCTGCAGAGAGTTGGACACTACTGAGCAACTGAGCACATAAGCCTATTCCAACTCAGTTTGATTGTGACTTAATCATTAAGATTTAGGTTCAGTTCAGTTCAGTCGCTCAGTCGTGTTGGACTTTGCGATCCCATGAACCGCAGCACGCCAAGCCTCCCTGTCCATCACCAACTCCTGGAGTTTACGAAAACTCACGTCCATCGAGTCAGTGATGCCATCCAGCCATCTCATCCTTTGTTGTCCCCTTCTCCTCCTGCCCTCAATCTTTCCCAGCATCAGGGTCTTTTCCAATGAGTCAACTCTTCGCATGAGGTGGCCAAAGTATTGGAGTTTCAGCCTCAACATCAGTCCTTCCAATGAACACCCATGACTGATCTCCTTTGGAATGGACTGGTTGGATCTCCTTGCAGTCCAAGGGACTCTCCAGAGTCTTCTCCAACACCACAGTTCAAAAGTATCAATTCTTCAGCACTCAGCTTTCTTCACAGTCCAACTCGCACATCCATACATGACCACTGGAAAAACCATAGCCTTGACTAGACGGACCTTTGTTGGCAAAGTAATGTCTCTGCTTTTTAATATGCTGTCTAGGTTGGTCATAACTTTCCTTCCAAGGAGTAAGCGTCTTTTAATTTCATTGCTGCAATCGCCATCTGCAGTGATTTTCGAGCCCAGAAAAATAAAGTCAGCCACTGTTTCCACTGTTTCCCCATCTATCTGCCATGAAGATTTGGGTTGGCTGTTTATAAAAGATTCAGGCACATGTGTGATATTTCCGAGTTTTTGCTGTTATGAACTTGCAGCAAACCAGGCTCCTCTGTCCATGGGATTCTCCAGGCAAGAATACTGGAGTGGGTGGCATGCCCTCTTCCAGGGGAGTTGACCATAAACGCATGGGTTTATTTCTGAGCTCTCTATTCTGTTCCATTGTTCTATGTGTCTGTTTTTATGCCAGTACCATATAGTTTTGATTACTGGAGCTTTGTAGTATAGTCTGAAGTCAGGGAGCATGATACCTCTAGTTCTTTTATCTCAAGACAGTTTGCTAACATTTTTTTAAAAACCATGAGTGGGTACTGAATTTTCATCCAATGCTTCTTCCGCTTCTATTGATAAATATTTTTCTCCTTTCATCTATGAAGGTAGTGCTTTATACTGGTAGATTTCCTACTGTTAAATCTCATTTCTGGAATAAGCCTGACAATTGTAATTTTTACTCTTTCAATATCCTGCTGAATTTCTATTGTCAATATCTTCAGTTCAGTTCCGTTCAGTGGCTCAGTCGTGTCTGACGCTGTGACACCATGGACTGCAGCACGCCAGGCTTCCCTGTCCATCACCAACTCCCAGAGCTTGCTCAAACTCATGTCCATCGAGTTGGTGATGCCATCCAACCGTCTCATCCTCTGTTGCCCTCTTCTCGTGCCTTCAATCTTTCCCAGCATCAGGGTCTTTCCCAATGGGTCAGTTCTTCACATCAGTTGGCCAAAGTATCAGAGATCCAGATTCAGCATCAGTCCTTCCAATGAATATTCAGAACTGATTTCCTTTAGGATGGACTGGTTGGATCTCCTTGCAGTCCAGAGGACTCTCAAGAGTCTTCTCCAACACCACAGTTCAAAAGTGCTCAGCTTTCTTTATACTCCAGCTCTCACATCCATACATGACTATTGGAAAACCAATAGCTTTGATTAGACGGACCTTTGTCAGCCAAGTAATGTCTCTGCTTTTTAATACACTGTCTAGGTTGGTCATAGCTTTTCTTCCAAGGAGCAAGCGTCTTTTAATTTCATGGCTGTGGTCACCATCTGCAGTGATTTTTCAGCCCAAGAAAATAAAGTCTCTCACTGTTTGCATTGTTTCCCCATCTATTTACCATGAAGTGATGGGACCAGATGCCATGATCTTAGTTTTTTGAATGTTGAGTTTTAAGCCAGCTTTTTCACTCTCCTCTTTCACTTTCATCAAGAGGCTCTTTAGGTCCTCTTCACTTTCTGCCATTAGGGTGGTGTCATCTGCATATTTGAGGTTATTGATATTTCTCCCAGCAATCTTGATTCCAGCTTGTCCTTCATCCAGCCTGGCATTTCGCATGATGTACTCTGCATATAAGTTAAATAAGCAGGGTGACAATATACAGCGTTGACATACTCCTTTACCAATTTGGAACCAGTCTGCTGTTCCATGTCTGGTTCTAACTGTTGCTTCTTGACCTGCATACAGATTTCTCAGGGGTAGGTCAGGTGGTCTGGTATTCCCATCTCTTGAAGAATTTTCCACAGTTTGTTGTGATCCACACAGTCAAAGGCTTTGGCGTAGTCAATAAAGCAGAAGTAGATGTTTTTCTGGAACTCTCTTGCTTTCTCAATGATCCAACGGATGTTGGCAATTTGATCTCTGGTTCCTCTGCCTTTTCTAAATCCAGCTTGAACATGTGGAAGTTCATGGTTCATGTACTGTTGAGGCCTCACTTGGATAAATTTGAGCGTTACTTTGCTAGCGTGTGAGATGAATGCAATTGTGGGGTAGTCTGAACATTCTTTGGCATTGCCTTTCTTTGGGATTAGAATGAAAACCAACCTTTTCCAGTCCTGTCCAAATGCATGTGGACATTCAAAAGTCACTGAGTTTTCCAAATTTGCTGGCATGTTGAGTGCAGCACTTTCACAGCACCATCTATTAGGACTTGAAATAGCTCAGCTGGAATTCCATCACCTCCGCTAGCTTTGTTCGTAGTGATGCTTCCTAAGGCCCACTTGACTTCAGACTCCAGGACATCTGGCTCTTCTAGGTGAGTGATCACTCTATCATGGTTATCTGGGTCATGAAGATCTTTTTTGTATAGTTCTTCGTGTATTCTTGCCATCTCTTCTTAATATCTTCTGCTTCTGTTAGGTCCATACCGTTTCTGTCCTTTATTGTGCCCATCTTTGGATGAAATGTTCCCTCGGTATCTCTAATTTTCTTGAAGAGATCTCTAGTCTTTCCTATTCTATTGTTTTCCTCTATTTCTTTGCTTTGCTCACTGAGGAAGGCTTTCTTACTCTCCTTGCATTTGGAACTCTGCATTCAAATGGGTATATCTTTCCTTTTCTCCTTTGCCTTTCTCTTCTTTTCTCAGCTATCTAAATATCTTACTTAAGGCTTTATGTTCCTATATGAAGTTGGCCTATGGCTCATGTTGGACACTGTTTGTTTGATTTTCACTTCAGATTGGGTAGCACCCCGTCTTCTCTCCTGTGATTTGGAAGAGGTATACAAGAAGGAAATAACTGCTTGGTGGTGGCTGGTAGACTTGCCCATCAATCCCTTTTAGCCTGGACTCTTAAGAAAGGGGAGATCTTCAATCATTATTTGAAATTTACCTCCAGTGTTGGTCTATATAGGCCTTCAAATTTATGAACAAATTTTTGGATAGAAGGCTTGAAAATGTTATAATTTGATGCAAAGAAAATGAAGGAATGTGCTATTTCTTACACACCTGAGTCTGGAGTAAGCCTACTGCCATAGGATGGCCACAGAGCCCTGCTCAGAGCACGAGGCCCCATGGACCAGGGAAAGTCCCACAGTGGAGCCGAACGATTCTGAGACAGTGAATGACTTTGATAGAAATGCATGTGGACATTCAAAAGTCTCTGCTGACTTTTGGCGTACCAGCAGATTCTGAAAAGAATTGTTGTTCAGTTGCCAAATGATGTCCAACTCTTTGCAACTCCATGGACTGCAGCACGCCAGGCTTCCCTGTCCTTCACTATCTCCCAGAATTTGTTCAAATTCATGTCCACTGAGTCTGTGATGCCATTCAACCACCTCATCCTCTGTTGCCCCCTTCTCCTGCTCTCAATCTTTCCCAGCATCAGGATCTTTTCTAATGAGTCGGCTCTTCACATGTGATAAGAATATATTTTAGGAAATGTGAAAGAATGTTTAAAAATATTTGCACATGTAAAGGGTGGTAAGCAGAAAGCTCACAAAGGAAGAGAGCAAGGATGTAGATTTGAGTTTGCTAATGAGATTAATCCATGTGGGATTTCTAGGAGAAAGTGAAGTGAGGAGCATGTTGAACTATATTTCCTACCATGAATTTTCACAAACTTCCAGGAGGTGATGTGCAGACAGATTCCAGGAAGACTGAAATCCAGTTTCTTGCCAGTCAGACAAGAGGAGGGTCTTGTAGGCAGATGCCGCTTGATTTTAAATAATACAAAGAAATGTAACATTCCTTTTCATCTGAGTTTACAGAGCAGGTTTGTACTTGCCTCTCAGTGAGCTTCAATGAGTTGGATGGATGACTGGTGGTGACAAGGCTAGCCGGTGGGGCTGTCATGACCACCTGCCCTCATCCTGTCTTGTCGTGTCTTTTATTCCTTTGCTTGTTCATTCCTTCTTCCTTCTTTCAGTAACAGCTTATTGATATATAATTCACATATCATACAATTCACCCATCAAATGTGTTCAATTCAGTGGCTTTTAGTGTATTCACACTGGTGGGCCACGATCACTGCTGCTGCTAAGTCGCGTCAGTCATGTCCAACTCTGTGCGACCCCATAGACGGCAGCCCACCAGGCTCCCCCGTCCCTGGGATTCTCCAGGCAAGAACACCAGAGTGGCTTGCCATTTCCTTCTCCAATGCATGAAAGTGAAAAGTGAAAGTGAAGTCGTTCAGTCGTGCCTGACTCTTAGCGACCCCATGGACTGAAGCCCACCAGGCTCCCTCCGTCCATGGGATTTTCCAGGCAAGAGTACTGGAGTGGGGTGCCATTGCTTTCTCCTCCATGATCACAATCAATTTTATAACATGACATCGCTCCTCCCCAGAGAAACCTCAAATCCATGAAAAGTTACTACTCATTTTCCCCAGAACGCCCAAGCCCTGGCAACCATCGATCTGCTTGTCACCATGGATTTGCCTGTTCTGGGTGTTTCATATAAACAGAATCACACAATCTGTGCCCTTTTGTGCTCTGCTTCTTTTGCTCTGCATCCCGTATTTAAGGTCCATGCGTAGTATAGCGTATGTCGGTGCTTCATTCCTTTTTTATGGTTGAATGATATCCTTGCGCATGGATACATCACATTTTGTTTATCCTTCATCTGTTTGTTAGTGGACATTAGGGTTGATTCTACCTTTTGGCTACTGTGAAAAATGCTGCTATGAACATTCATGTACAAATTTTTGTGTGAATGTATTAACGGTTTTTTAGTTCTCTTGGATATATATACCTACGAGTGAAACTGCTGGGTCATATGGTAACTCTGTTTTAACCTTTGAGTATCTTCTCTAATAATCTCAATCTTCCAATTGAAGTCTTTCATCCATTTGTATGTAATGTAAGTACTAATGTAATTGGATTTGAATCTACCATCTTAGGGCTATCTACTTGTCCCGTATGTTCTATATTCCTTTTTCTCTCTCACTTTGTCTCCTATTGCACTGATTATTTTCTATGATCCACAGGGCTGCCTGAGAGTCTTCATGACATGGCCGTTAGTGTTCCCCAGAGTGAGTGCTGTGAAGGCGAGTATACCCAAAAGAGAAGCTGCTGTGTCCCTCATGACCCAGTCTCAACAGTGGCATACCACTTCTTCCACAGTATTCTGTCAGTCACACAGACCAACCCTGGTACCATCTGGGGTGATCTTCTTAAGGGTGTAAATCTCAGGAGGGTTACTAGGGGGCTGTCTTGAAGGTATACCACAATGTTTCTTATCTTCTTCTGTATATTTGTTTTCTACACTTTGATTCTCCATGCTTCATTCTAAATTATTTTTTTGTGGGGAGGAGTTGTTGTTTAGGTACACGTGCATGGTTATTATTATTATTTTTTTAATGTGCACCAAACACTGCATTTCAAGTTGTTTGCTGAAATCATTTGAGGCCTAGGATGTGAGCCTCTTCTGCCAGCTCCTGACATTTGCTCCTGCCAGGCACCTGGGAGCAGTGGTGGTTGAGTCACATCAATTCCATTTCAGGGACTGATAAGAGTCCAGGTTGTTCTGCAATTCTTGCATGAACTTGTCCAAGTACAGTTCATCCCTACACCTGGGATGCAGCCCTCCAGGGTCCTGACTCAAGGAAAGGATGCTTGCATCAGGCCTCCCTATGCCCCAGAAGGCTCATCCTGAACTCCAGTGTGGGCCAATTCAAAACTAAGGGCAAAAAATATTCAGAGCTCAGCAACCCAGCCTTGAATGGGCCACCTCCTTGGGTCCCCGTCCTCTCCTACCTCTTGGCTCATAAGTCTTCACTATCTTTTTAGTTCTCTGAATCCTTCAAAGACATGTTTCCAAAATTTGGTCCTATTTTTCTAGTTATTAATGACCACCAGGAAAGGGATTAGAGTTACCTGATTTGCCATTACCAAAAGACTTGTCCATAATTTTTAAAATAATAAAAATTAAAATTAATAGTAAATGGCTCCTAGCCATGAGATGCTTATACTGGGTATGGTTGTTCGGCCAAGCAGTGTCTGCTAAAAGGTGACAGAGAGTAATAATTACGAGCATGGATTCTGGAACTAGCCCATGTTGATTCTTCCACCTTCTCTCTAAACTTTATGTTGGTCATGGACAGTAAAGCTAGTACAGTGCATGCTGTGAATGGTACAGCTTCGACTAGACCCCTGTAGTTTGGTGTCCTTGTACGCCTGTCATTGAATCCACTGTATACTGACCCCACTCCCCCACCATCATTACACTTAAGTCACTGCATGGCAACGGCTGGTTCTCATGATCATAAGCTCCTTGCAAGTGAGAGTCACTGGGCTTACACAACTGTTGGCATACACTAGGCGTTCAAAAGTTGTTTCACTGAATTGGTGCCAATGATGGAAGTAGACCCCAAGAAGGGGGTCAGGTGTAAGGCATATACTAAATTTGACTATGTCTTTGTCAAGCTGTTTAGAAGGGATGTATATGCAGGTCTGAAACACAGGACTGGGATTGGGCTGAGGGTGTGACTGCTTGGGAGCCATCAGCAGACAGAAGATAATGGGAGTCAGCATAAGGAATGAGATTGGGGGGGGTGGGGACAGTGTGTGTGGAAGGACAAAGACAGTGGGCTGATGCTGCGGCCCTGGGGAGCAGTGCAGTCTAATGGGCTAGAGGAAGAAGATCCACCACAGGAGTCTAAGGAAGAAGTGCCAGTGAGAGAAGAGCCAGAAGAAAGGAGAAGCTATAGGAGCGAACAAAAAGGAAAGCTAGAGTGTGAAGGAGGGAAAGGCCTGCGTTAAGAAATGCTTCAGAGAAGGCAAGGAAGCTGAGGCTGAAAGTTAGGCATGGCCTTGGCTCGGGAAGTGCAGTGGGCACAGGGTCAGGGAGGACAGATTCCAGGGCTCACTGGGAGGGAGCATCCATGGACCATGACTGCCAGCTGGGTGTCCTGAGTGGTGCCTGGGATGGCGGTAGATGGTGCCACTCAGTCCTCCAGGGAGCACATGGGGAGTGGGGGAAGAGACGGGGGCTTGTGGGGACAGCTCATGGCTTTGGGGGTCCACTGGTCTTGAGAGGCCTTGGGTTTCAGGGACATTTTCAAGGCAATGTTGAGTAAGCAGCTTGACATACAATCTGGAGCTCAGAGAAGAGGTCTAGGAAGGAGCTATGGTTTTGGGAGTCAGAGATAAATTCGACACCTGGAATTTTCAAAGGTGGGCTTCATTCCAGCTCCCTGTCCCCAACCCTCTGTAACACTCACAGGTGTATTTCAGGGGACCCTCTTCCTGATACACCCACACCACCCCTAGGCTCATGCCCCCTCGTCCCAGGTCACCGCCTACCTTCCTCAAGTCAGAGCTGACGCTGATGCTGTTGACAAAGGCGTCCCCAGAGGTGATAGACTCTTCCCAGTCAATATCTTGAAAATGGTAGTTTTCCCAGCTCCATTGAGGCCAAGAAGACCAAAGCACTCCTCTGCTTGAACAGTGAAGGAAACCTTGTTCACAGCCAGTGGAGGCACCTTCCTGGAATAGACCTGAGATAGCCAAGACAGAAGACAAGACACCCAGTGAGGAGGCCTGGAGCCAGCAGCCCGGAGTTTTCAGTTGCACTCCAGTTCTGCCCCCAGGGCTCCCGGACTCCGAGGTACCCAGGCTGGGATCTGCCTTCTCATCCCAGCTGCTGCTCCCAGTGGGCTCAGGAGGTCTTCTCTCTTCCTGCCCCTGCACACTGAGAACATAGTTCTCTAAGATAAGCCTCTTCCCTGCTTTCCTCAAAGCAAAGAAAACCACTTTGATGTTGCCTGAGCTGGTTTCTGGGGGCTTTTTTTTTTAATATAAATTTATTTATTTTATGGAGGCTAATTACTTTTCAATACTGTATTGGTTTTGCCATACATTGACATGAATCTGCCACGGGTGTACACGTGTCCCCCATCCTGAACCACCCCCCACCTCCCTCCCCATCCCATCCCTCTGGGTCATCCCAGTGCACCAGCCCCGAGCACCCTGTATCATGCATCGAACCTGGACTGGCAATTCGTTTCACATATGATAATATACATGTTTCAATGCCATTCTCCCAAACCATCCCACCCTCGCCTTCTCCCACAGACTCCAAAAGACTGTTCTATGCATCTGTGTCTCTTTTGCTGTCTCGCATACAGGGTTATTGTTACCATCTTTCTAAATTCCAAATATATGTGTTATACTGTATTGGTGTTTTTCTTTCTGGCTTACTTCACTTTGTATAATAGGCTCCAGTTTCATCCACCTCATTAGAACTGATTCAAATATATTCTTTTTAATGGCTGAGTAATGTCTAGTCAAGGCTATGGTTTTTCCAGTGGTCATGTATGGATGTGAGAGTTGGACTGTGAAGAAGGCTGAGCACTGAAGAATTGATGCTTTTGAACTGTGGTGTTGGAGAAGACTCTTGAGAGTCCCTTGGACTGCAAGGAGATCCAACCAGTCCATTCTAAAGGAAATCAGTCCTGGGTGTTCTTTGGAAGGAATGATGCTAAAGCTGAAACTCCAGTACTTTGGCCACCTCATGCAAAGAGTTGACCATCGGAAAAGACTCTGATGCTGGGAGGGATTGGGGGCAGGAGGAGAAGGGGACGACAGAGGATGAGATGGCTGGATGGCACCACCGACTCGATGGACGTGGGTTTGGGTGAACTCCGGGAGTTGGTTATGGACAGGGAGGCCTGGCGTGCTGCGATTCATGGGGGTTGCAAAGAGTCGGACACGACTGAGCGACTGAACTGAACTGAACTGAATATTCCATTGTGTATATGTACCATGGCTTTCTTATCCATTCATCTGCTGATGGATATCTAGGTTGCTTCCATGTCCTGGCTATTGTAAACAGTGCTGAGATGAACATTGGGGTACATGTGTCTCTTTCAATTCTGGTTTCCTCAGTGTGTATGCCCAGAAGTGGGATTGCTGGGTCATATGGCAGTTCTATTTCCAGTTTTTTAAGCAATCTCCACACTATTCTCCATCGTGGCTATACTAGTTTGCATCCCCACCAACAGTGTAAGAGGTTTCCCTTTTCTCCACACCCTCTCAAGCATTTATTGCTTGTAGACTTTTGGATAGCAGCCATTCTGACTGGCGTGAGATGGTACCTCATTGTGATTTTGATTTGCATTTCTCTGATAATGAGTGATGTTGAGCATCTTTTCATGTATTTGTTAGCCATCTGTATGTCTTCTTTGGAGAAATGTCTGTTTAGTTCTTTGGCCCATTTTTTGATTGGGTCATTTATTTTTCTGGAATTGAGCTGTAGGAGTTGCTTGTATATTTTTGAGATTAGTTGTTTGTCAGTTGCTTCATTTGCTATTATTTTCTCCCATTCTGAAGGCTGTCTTTTCACCTTGCTTATAGTTTCCTTTGTTGTGCAGAAGCTTTTAATTTTAATTAGGTCCCATTTGTTTATTTTTGCTTTTTTTTCCAATATTCTGGGAGGTGGGTCATAGAGGATCCTGCTGTGATTTATGTCGGAGAGTGTTTTGCCTATGTTCTCCTCTAGGAGTTTTATAGTTTCTGGTCTTTTAGATCTTTAATCCATTTTGAGTTTATTTTTGTGTATGGTGCTAGAAAGTGTTCTAGTTTCATTCTTTTACAAGTGGTTGACCAGTTTTCCCAGCACCACTTGTTAAAGAATTGTCTTTTCTCCATTGTATATTCTTGCCTCCTTTGTCAAAGATAAGGTGTCCATAGGTGTGTGGATTCATCTCTGGGCTTTCTATTTTGTTGCATTGATCTATATTTCTGTCTTTGTGCCAGTATCTTACTGTCTTGATGACTGTGGCTTTGTAGTAGAGCCTGAAGTCAGGCAGATTGATTCTGGGGGCTTTTTAACAGCTAGTAACTATAGGGAAACAACTCTGTCTGTCTCTGTCTCCCTCCCCCTCTCTGCGTACATGTGTGTGTGCGTGTGCATGAGTGTGTGTACATTCCTGGCTGTCTGAAGAATCTCTCAGCACAGTCCCCACGGGCTCTTAGGGAGATTAGCAGGCTTGCTGTGGGCTTTCAGAGCCCACATCCCCTCCTTGGCTCCTCCACAGACTGCTTTCTAGATCCAGGAGAGACTCAACCATGTCCACCCTTCAGGGCTTCTGGGATCCATGGCTCCGGTGCCCCTCCTATCCCAGGCCTCCTTGTCCTCAGGGGCCCCTAGAAGACAATGGGGTGCTGAGGCACTACCTGCTGTCTCTGGGTGCACAAATGAGCTCAGATGCCATCTGTTCACAGAGGAAACCTCTCTCTGAGTCTTTCCCATAAAAACTCATCTGAATCCTCTGCCAGTGCAGTAGTCCCCTTATCCCCGGGGATATGGTCCAAGAACCCCAGTCGGAGCATGAAACCATGGATATCACAGGACCCTCTACTTACTATGTTTCTCCTATACATACATGCCTCTGACAAAGTGTAACTTATAAATTAGGCACAGTAAGGGAATATCCGAATTGACAACATCACTACCCTTGGGCTTTGGGGTAAGTAAAATGAGAAGTCCTTGAGCGCAAGCACTCGATACTGCGAAACTGGATCAGATAACTGAGCCGGTAACTAAGGGATGAAACAGCAGACAAGCTGGACAAAGGGGTGGAGTGGGACAGCTTGAGTTAACCATGCTACCCAGAACAGCACACAACTTAAAACTTATGAACTGATATTTCTGGAATTTTCCATTTAATATTTTTGGACCATGGTTGACTGCAGGTAGCTGAAACCTCAGAAAGCAAAGCTGCTGATAAATGGGCACTACACTGTACTCCAAGTCAGTGGGCAGGGTCCTGGAGCCATGATGGCTGCTTCCCTACACAAGGATCCCCAAGAGTAATGGGGATGAAAAGTGAAGTAATGCTTTTCAAGCTACATCGGACTTTACCTTAGACAGTTCTTTAAGGACCAGTGGGTTTTTCTTACACAGATCTTCCCAAGAGTTCTTGATCATTTTTGCTTCCTCTTCCACATCTTGGTCTCCAGGCACAGACTCTGCATTCTGCAAAACAACCTGTTTTTCCCGAGATAAGGATGGCAGGTGTAAGTGCTTTTGCAAGGACAGGAGGAAGACATCAAGGTCCTTCCCCGTAACGTTGTGAAGGTGCCCGGCCATGCCAGTTCCCATTTGCACTCCACCACCCATTCTCAGGGACAGCCGCAGGTAGTGCATGTTGACACGACCGTGATATGCTGGACAGGAAAGCATTGGTTCTTAAAGAAAACAAAAAAGACTTGAAGCCCAGAGGTGTCAAGATACAACAATCCCATTTTGTACAGGATTTCCATAATCATGGGGGTGGGGGAGGTGCTTTGCCACTGGAAGATATTCACATCAAGAACGGACACAACAGGCCATTCTCCTATCTGGCTCCTGAATGACTGAGGGGAGAGGTGTTACAAGCTGACTAGTTTTAGGGAATCCACGGCTGGCCAGGGTCACAGGGCCCAGGCCAATGCTCTTCCCCCTTCTCCCCTCAGGGCCTGGGGTCCTGGGGACCTCAGTAACCCCTCTGCTTCTGAAGGCAGGTTACACGATCTCCAGGCCCTCTGACTCTGAGAATCAAGGTTACTGCAGACTGCAGGAATTAAGCCGTGAAGCCAGCCCCTTATCTATCCTTACAGACTTACACTTGGACCCACTCACCAATTTTTGCTTCCAGTAGAGGCCAGAAAACCTGGCTTTCAGTTCCCATAAGACATTGGTTTCAATGAGGAAAAGCAGGATGAGGTACACGAGCCCTGAGATGGCAAGGGCTATCAGGTACTTCCCCATCCCGAGAGACTCCCAGGCATAGATGTCCTCCTGGACCACATAGCCCTCTGCTACAATGGGACAAACGGACACGATCAGATTACACAGAGCAGCTAGATTCCTACGGTAACAAATGTCATTTAAAAGGAGCATTATTGTCATCACTGTCGTCATTTCACCCCAGCAGATGGGAAACATATACAGTATTCTGCTTTTTTTGCTGGAACCAATGTTTAGCAAAAATTATTCAGTAAAGTAAAAGACTTCTCCCTATCCATATAACAGTTACTTGAAATGCAAACTATTTATATGTTTGATTCTTTTATCAATTATTAATCACCCTGTAACTTCAACTGACCACTCATGCAGAAACACTTAGCAGCCTCAAGTCTCCTATTTTAATCTGATTTGCCTTCAAATTTTCTTTTAAACACATGTATTTTTAAATTATACAATACACACTCATTGGAAAAAAGAGACACGTCTGAGATGGAGTCAAGGTACTTCTCCTCTCCCTACAGCGGTTTTATGTGTGTGTATATATACATACATATATACGTAATATATAATATACTATATATACATATATATAATATATAATATACATATATATAATGTACTACTTCTATACTCTCTGGATATAATCTTTTAAAATACAAGTAGACTGATACTATGCATTATCTTCTCCAATTCATTTGTTTCAGTTCAGTTCAGTTCAGTCGCTCAGTTGTTTCTGACTCTTTGTGACCCCATGGACTGCTGCACACCAGGCTTCCCTGTCCATCACCAACTCCTGGAGCTTACTCAGACTCACGTTCAGCGAGTCAGTGATACCATCCAACCATCTCATTGTCTGTCATCCCCTTCTCCTCCCTCCTTCCATCTTTCCCAGCATCAGGGTCTTTTCCAATGAGTCAGTTCTTTGCATCAGGTGGCCAAAATATTGGAGTTTCAGTTTCAGCACCAATCCTTCCAGTGAATACTCAGAACTGATTTCCTTTAGGATGGATTGGTTGGACATCCTTGCAGTCCAAGGGACTCTCAAGCGCCTTCTCCAACACCACAGTTCAAAAGCGTCAAATTTTTGGCACTCAGCTTTCTTTATAGTTCAACCCTCACATCCATACATGACTATTGGAAAAACCATAGCTTTGATTAAACGGTCCTTTGTCGGCAAAGTAATGTCTCTGCTTTTCAATATGCTATCTAGGTTGGTCATAATTTTCCTTCCAAGGAGTAAGCATCTTTTAATTTCATGGCTGCTGTTACCATCTGCAGTGATTTTTCAGCCCAAGAAAATAAAGTCTCTCACTGTATCCATTGCTTCCACACCTCTTTGCCATGAAGTGATGGGACAAGATGCCATGATCTTAGGTTTTTTGAACGTTGAGTTTTAAGCCAGCTTTTTCACTCTCCTCTTTCACTTTCATCAAGAGGCTCTTTAGGTCCTCTTCACTTTCTGCCATTAGGGTGGTGTTATCTGCATATCTGCAGTTATTGATATTTCTCCCAGCAATCTTGATTTCAGTTTGTGCTTCATCCAGCCTGGCATTTCGCATGATGTACTCTGCATATAACTTAAATAAGCAGGGTGACAATATACAGCATTGACGTACTCCTTTTCCTATTTGGAACCAGTCTGTTGTTCCATGTCCAGTTCTAACTGTTGCTTCCTGACCTGCATACAGATTTCTCAGGGGGCAGGTCAGGTGGTCTGGTATTCCCATCTCTTGAAGAATTTTCCACAGTTTGTTGTGATCCACACAGTCAAAGGCTTTGGCGTAGTCAATAAAGAAGAAGTAGATGTTTTTCTGGAACTCTCTTGCTTTCTCAATGATCCGAGGGATGTTGGCAATTTGATCTCTGGTTCCTCTGCCTTTTCTAAATCCAGCTTGAACATGTGAAAGTTCACGGTTCACGTACTGTTGAAGCCTTACTTGGATAAATTTGAGCGTTACTTTGCTAGCGTGTGAGATGAATGCAATTGTGGGGTAGTCTGAACATTCTTTGGCATTGCCTTTCTTTGGGAATAGAATGAAAACCAACCTTTTCCAGTGCTGTGGCCACTGCTGAGTTTTCCAAATTTCCTGACATGTTGAGTGCAGCACTTTCAGAGTACCATCTATTAGGACTTGAAATAGCTCAGCTGGAATTCCATCACCTCCGCTAGCTTTGTTTGTAGTGATGCTTCCTAAGGCCCACTTGACTTCAGACTCCAGGACGTCTGGCTCTTCTAGGTGAGTGATCACACTATCATGGTTATCTGGGTCATGAAGATCTTTTTTGTATAGTTCTTCTGTGTATTTTTGCCACCTCTTCTTAATATCTTCTGCTTCTATTAGGTCCATACCATTTCTATCCTTTATTGTGCCCATCTTTGAATGAAATGTTCCCTCGGTATCTCTAATTTTCTTGAAGAGATCTCTAGTATTTCCCATTCTATTGTTTTCCTCTATTTTTTTGCATTGCTCACTGAGGAACGCTTTCTTATTTCTCCTTGCTATTCTTTTGGAACTCTGCATTCAAATGGGTGTATCTTTCCTTTTCTCCTTTGCCTCATTGGCAAGAACTCCTTATTGCCAAATTCAGACTTAAACTGAAGAAAGTAGGGACCTACCTAAATCAAATTCCTTACAATTTTGATTAGACCATTCATGTAAGACCTAAATCAAATCCTTTACGATTATACAGTGAAAGTGACAAAAAATAAATTCAAGGGATTAGATCTGATAGACAGAGTGCCTGAAGAACTATGGAAGGAGGTTGTTTTGTTTACGCATATACAACAGACATCAGCCATATGAGGACATATAGATCAAACTAATACAGATCTCTGGCGAAAGTAGATACATGGACGTTATAATGGCTAGTATTGTAGTAACTTTGGTTTGTAACTCCACTTTTTGTTTACTGTGTAACTTAAGAAACTGATGCATAAAAAACAACAATGAGTCTATGGTTCTGGGCACATAATGGATAAAGAGGTCTTGTGACATCAATAATTAAAAGGGATTGGGGAAAGGGCTGCATAAGAGCAGTTTTTCTATATTGTTGAAGTTAAGCTGATACAAATTCAAATTAGAATGTTAATTTAAGGATGTTAAAATGCAATTCCCATGGTAACCACAAAGAAAATAGCTATTGAATATACCCAAGAGGAAATGAGAAACGAATTAAATGTTTCATGTGAGGCAACTAGAGTAGCCCAACTCAGAGAGAGTGGAATGGTAGTCACTAGAGGCTGGGGTGGGGCCGTTAGTGTTTCGTGGGTTCAGAATTTCAGTTCTGCAAGTTGGAGAAAGTTCTGGAGAGGATGGTGGTGATGGCACAACAATGTGGATGTATTTAATGCCACAGAACTGCACACTTAAAAATGGTTAAAATGGTAAACTTCACATGTTCTTCCACATTTAAAGAAAATAACTAATTTTAAAAGGTGTTGGAAAGGACGTGGACAAATTAGAAGCCTCATATGTTGCTGGTGAAATGTAAAATGGTGCAGCCACTGTGGAAAATAGTTTGGTGCTTCCTGAAAAAGCTAAACATAAAGTCATAAGACTCAGCAAACCCACTCCTAAGTATACACTCAAGAGAACTGAAAACAGGCTCACACAAAAATGTGTATGTGAATGTCCACGGCAGCATTATTCATAACAGCCAAAATGTAGAAACAATCCAAATATCCATCAGCTGATGAACGGATACACAAACAGTAGTCCATCCATACAATGGAATATTATCCAGCCATAACAGGGAACAAAGTAGAGATGCACCCCACAACCTGGATGAACCTTACAAATACTGTTGCAAGTGAAAGCAGCCAGATACAAAAGGTCACACAGTGATTCCATTTACAAGAAATGCCCAGAACAGGCCAATCCATAGAGACAGAAAGTAGATTATTGGTTGTCAGATGCTTGGGGGAAAAGGGAATGGGAAGTGACCGTTAATGGATGGAACATTTCTTTATTCCAGGTGACGAGAATGTTCTGGAATTAAATGGTGGTGATGGTTGCACAACCTTGTGAATATACCAAAAACCGATGAATTGTATACTTTATAAAAGGGTGAATTTTATATGAATTATATCTTAATAAAAATGTAATTAGCACAGAAACCAACACAACATTGTAAAACTTAAAAATTAAAAAACAATGTAATTAACAAAAGTCTGTTTGTCATACTCACAAACTTTACTGCACTCAATCTGGTCCAAGCTCTTGACCTTGCAAAACTTCTGCAGTTCAAAGTTGTAGTACAGGTTGGCTAAAGCCATCCCTAGGCAATGGCCTGGAAGCAGTAGGAACGTGTTATCCAGGGACTCTGAGATCTCTGTGTAGCCAAGGTCTGTGAGGGGAACAGAAAATATTAACCCTTCTTTCAGGAAGAAGTGGGTACATCCCCCAGCGACTCTCTAGGCCCACTGGGCCTCTTCTCCTCTATAAAGGGCTTGTTCTTTCTACCTGTGGCTGTATCTGTCTCTGCTCATCACACTCCCAGGCCCAAGACCAGAAATCAGGTTCTCCCTGACTCCCAGTGTTCCCTCTTCTGAGGCAGTCACCCAGCCTCTAAGCTGTAACTATTTTTCTTTTGCAGTACTTCCTGAAGTCATTTTACTTCTATTCCAACTGTTTATGCGGACAAGTCAGAAAGAGCTTGGTGTGTTTGAGAAAACCAGCATGGCATGGCTGCAGTAGGGGATGCACTTGTGGAAGTCGTGGCTTTGAAGGCTGGAGGCTTACAAATGAGTTAGGGCCAGACAGGAAAGCCTGGGGCACCAGCTTTGGATTTATTAGAGTGTCATTTTACAAGTAGATAAGGAGAACACAGTTGCTGTGTGGAGAGTTTGTGGAGTCAAAACCACCATTATTTGCAGATGCTGTACATTATCACATACCTAGAAAAGCCACAAGAATCAACCAAAGTGGTCCTGTGGTTAGAACTCTGTGCTTCCAATGCAAGGGGCATGGGTTCCATCCCTGGTTGGGAACTAAGATCCCACAAGCTTTGTGGCAAAAAGAAACAAGAAAAGAAAACAGACTCAAGGTCCCGCAGGGGTGGGGCGGGGCAGCAAGCCGGGCTCGGCAGACGCGCACTATTATGCACAGGACGCATGAGCACCAAGGCCCTGCTGCACACAACAGGGCCCTGCAGCCGATATCCCCTGAGAAACCATGATGGCAAAGAATGCATATATGTGTAAATCATTAAGTCACTTTGCTGTACAGCAAAACTTAACACAACATTGTAAAACAACTATACTTCAATTAGAAAAAAGAAATAAAGGAGAGGTCAGTAAGTTGTCTGGTCCTAAAACAAATACAGAAACTGGGGACTCTTAAGAGTTTACAGAAGCCTATTTTTTATGTTATATTGGAAAGTGAAGAAATAACAAACAAGGTTATATATAACCTTTGGTATATTTAAAATACTTTAAATATTTACAACAAATAAACACAACTGCTCTGCGAAATAACTATGCTACTCATAAGCAAATTAATCTGTAAGAAGATGAGCTCGGTGTGCTGCGTGGGAACGGACCTGCAATGGGGCTGCGCTTACAGCCCTCTCCCACCCCACAGGCTGTTTGGTGCTAACCCCAGGCCACTCCATGTGCCACCAGCTGCCACCCTGCACAAACCACAACCCATCTCCACCAACAAGGAGGTGGGATTAGAGCTTTCATTTCAGGCTTCATGACTTGATACACCACCCGCTCCAAATCAGGGGGGCCTGCAAGGAAGACAGCCCGGGGACATGTGACTTTCCTCAGACTCCCTGAAGAGAGGCTGAACAGACTCCTCATATGAAAACAGACTCTACTCTCAGGGCTTGGATTTAGAGTAGTACAGCTTTGGGGGATCAATTTATGAAATTCCTGTCAGTGGAGGCCACTGCGACGTACAGGGAGTTGAACTTGGATGTGAGGTCTCCAGACCAACATTTCCTGGGCCAGGACTCAGAGCAGCAGAGCCAGGGTCCACCTGTGGGGACGGAAGCACCGTTTGGGGGCACAGCTCAGAAGTCGTGGCTCCACATTGTGGCTGAGGCATCAGGGTCATGGCTCTGGTGATCAGACAGTTGCACCTGTGGAGACCAGGCCCCGGTGGGTAGTTGCAGAGGGGGCAGGTATGGCCCTGGGGAAGAGGCACAGTGGCTCGTGTCCTCTTAACGCTGTCTCTGTAGAAGTCTAAATGTGGAAATCTACCCTGGAGACTGAAGTAGAGGGGAGCGGGGAAACTGCCCGAACTCAGCTCTGTGGCTCCTGGGTGGGATAGAGACAGACTTAACCACAAGGCAGTCTTGACAGCCCTGCCTGGGGTGAACAGCCAGCCACAGCGGCTCCCAGACCCTCCCGGGTCAGTGACCATCTTCCGACACCCAGGAGAGGAGTGCTTGACAATCCCACATGTGATCACAGGGACAGGTATTCACAGCTCCTGCTTATTCGCCTTCCTTCCTTCCTTCTCTGCGGGTCCTACTCCAGCACTGGCTGAGGACGGAGGAGAGGCCACAAACCACCCCTACCTAGTCATCCGACTGCGGAATCTCCTCTGCCACACTCCGAGGTGGGATCCATCCTCTTCTGGCTCTTGTGCTTTCTTCCTCCTTCGCTTTACTTCTGCACTTTGTTGGCTGAGATCCTTGACTAGCTCTCCAAGAAAGTGGGGTATGGGTTCAATTGTTGTTGCCCACCTGAAGTTGTCTCTGCTCTGTCCCCCCATCTGCCTGACGACAGAACTCAGTTCAGAAACCCTTGTCTTTCAGGAAGTGTTTGGGTCTCTCTTCATTCAGTGTTGGACATTTGATAAACCCTTTCAATCTTGAAGTCTGGTTTTTTCAACTCTGGGAAATTTTCTTTTGTTTCTTGGGTCGTTTCCTCAACCTGATTTCCTGTTTTCTCTTTCTGGAAGGCTCATTGATTGAATACAAATAGCATCTCCTGCATTTACTGTCACATTACCTGCCTTTTCTCTCAACTTCTCTGTTTCTCTTAACTTTTTGTTCTACTTTCTGGAAAATTCATTGCCTTTATTTTCCAACCCCTCTGCTAAATTCTTATTTTGGCAATCAGATCTTTCTTGTTCCCAGTTTTTCTTCTTCATGGAATTCTACAGAAGTCTCTCATTACCTTCTCTCAAACTGAGGGGCAGTCTGTTTCAGTGAAGTGCGTGATCACCAGCGGACAGTTCGGTGATTCTGACAAGTATTTTTGCCCATGTAATCAACATCTCAGTCATGATACGGCTGTCCCCATCGCTCCAGGTCCCCTCTGGTCTCTGTTCAGTGGACCCCCAGCTCCGAGCTCAGGGCTGCCTCGTCCAGGCAGCACCCGGTTATGCCGTCTGTGCGCACCGCAGCCCGTGCTGAGTGTACGCCCCCCGGGAGGTGCATGTCTGCAACGCTGATGGTTTGGGGCTCTTCCAACAACCACTGCTGAGAAGAGCCTCACGCAGGCCCCTGCAGACACGTGCTCTCACAGGCACGACTTGTGTGGCTGCCAGAGGGAGGGTTAAAGCTGTGTGATGTGTAGACCTGATAGGCCTCACCTTTTTCACTTGTGACCGAGACAAGAACAAAGGGGCCAATGCTCAGAAAGGTCAGCATGATGATGAGTTTGACACAGGCGTTCCCCGCATTCTCAAAGCAGAAGCTGGTCAGGTAGATGAAGGGGATGATGGCCCAGGCATAGAGCATCAGAATCAAGAAGACAGCTCGGACATTCTCCTTGTGTGTAAAAGCCTCCTCATCGTAGTATAGAAATACCACCTGGGGAAAGTGGGGCAGAATTTGGAAAAGTCACTAAGAGTCAGCCCTAAGCACGAGAGAAAGGATACAATAATCTCAAGTTATTCTAAATAAGGTAAACAAGGTGTTGGCAGGACTGCAGCAGCACCGCCCTTCCCTCACTCCTCTGGCCACGCAGAGGACACCAGTGCAGTAAGATGAGGAGCACAGAGGCAGAACCAGGGAGGACATGCTCCAGGCTGCACCGCTCGTGCCCTGGTGGGCTACACCTGTCCCCAGGGCACTGTCTTACCATCCTGAGGCAGCAGCTCTGGGGAAGTCACCACCTAGAGACCCCAGAGCAGGCCCCCTGCTCCTAATGACGCTGGGACGGGAATCACCTCTTACTGAGGGTCAGTGAGGAAGCTGCGTTAACAGCCACGTGGCCCATCAGGGGCAGAGCTGCCAGCCTAGACTTCTGGTTGGGTCCCGGTTCTTTGCAGGGGCCCCAAGGCCAGTCCCCTGGACACAGGGGGTTGGGGGGAGGGGCCCCTCACAATGCAGCTCACCAGCAGCAGCAGGCTGGGGACAAGGAAGGACAGGAGGTCCCAAAGCAGAGACGAGAGCCAGAACGTAGCCACGTGGACGCCGCTGATGAACTGGACCTGCTTGGCCTTGAGGCCTCTCTCCTTGACTGTCAAGATGGAAAAGGAACTCGAAAGGAAAGCCATTCCAAAAAGCAAGTTGATGACAAGATAATGTCCTTTAGGGCCCCTGTCAAAGGCAGGATATAAAAAGAGAGGCAGTCATTTAAGTAAAACCAGTCAAAGCAACCATATTCCAAAATAACAATTTGTAATTAAAACAAAGAGACAAAACGGAAGGAAGCTGGCGGTAAAGGGAGAAGCTCAGCGAGGAGAAAGGAAAGCCGCACATACTCATACAGGATGTCCTCTGCGGTCTCCATGCTCGACTCAGGCTGAGGGTGGTTCAGAACCGTTATGGACGCCCTGGGCCCAGAGAGCAACTTGAACAGGACGTTATCCACCAACGCCAGCGCCTGGGCCGTGGAATGGTACGCCTGGTTGTTGAACAGCGCTGTCACGACGGTGTGGTTCTCCATGTCGTCAAAAGAAATGGCCACCAGGTAGTTCTGGTCAAAGACCTCGGGCTCCTCCTCTAACTTTTTCAGGAGGAACGCTTCCACTGGGCCTGGAAGAAAATAGACCACTGAGCGGGTCGCACCAGGCCCCGCGAGGCAGGGAGGACCGCGGCTCCTCCTGAACATCTCTCTCCTCACCAAGCCCCACACACATCCCCAGTGGGGTCCTCCTGTCGTGGCCATGCCCCGACTTCCAGTCATCCACTTGGCCTGCAGGGCTGCCTCCTGCCTGAACCTCTCAGGCCTGAGGCCTCAAGAAAGTTTTCTTTTCATTGACTGGAACAGCAGTGAAGTCTTGTCCAGGCATCTTTCAGGCTTCCCTGCTGTGCAGCCCCCATTCACACCAGAGGCTCTGAACTCAGGCACGCCCGCTGACCCTCTGAGGCTGAGCTATGTCTATGTGAGCATCACCGACTGTGCCTCTGGATTACTGCTTATCCACAAGACCTCTGGGCTAGGAGCTCTCTGAGAGCTGTTCATCACCACGCTTCTAGCACACAGGCTGACTGACCAAGAACCCTGGAATTTTTATGCTGGAATGATCACTGTACTGGTGGCTGAGGGTTACTGAGTGCCAGTGTTGCAGTGCAAAGCACCTTTGATGGGCACTCCCCTGGGGACCCTCTGGTGACAGTGTGAGGAAACCAAGGTTGGGAGAGGCAAGACACTACAATCCCAACCATTTCTGCAGCTGATCTCTTGTACTTTACTAGAAATAAATCCTTAAAATTTTCATTTTAAATTAAAATAACACATCAATATAATTTTAAAAATCAAATAATTATACAAAACTTACAATGAGAGATGACAGTGCCATGGCCTTCCGCGTCACTGTCCCTGGCTCCTGCTCACCAGGGCAACTATGTTGAATTCTTTCAGTCTGTGCTTCTCAGGATCGCTAAATAGTCCATTTCTCCACTGACAGTCTATCTCGGAAGCAAGTACTTGGCTCTCTTAGAGGACTATCCCCACCTCCTAGGGCCTTCCCCACCTCTCCCCACCTGCCCCAGAGTTATATCATAAATTCAGTTTAACCAGTAGTCAGTTTGACATTCATTATGAAAAAGTAGAAATTATTCACAGCTGAACCAAGTAGCACACCATGACATGTTTCTTTCTTCTGTACACCTGTGCCCCTCTGAAGGAAATACTATTCTCCTTTTCTCATCTGCTTAGTTTTTATCCCATCTATCACCAAATCACCCACAAACTCCCTTGGCAGAAGTGTAAATCTCTTCTCAACACGTTCAAACATAACGGAACATTTGTTTCGTTTTTGGACATGCTTTAGTCCCTAGAAAGACACAACTTGGTCCCATTTCTAGGAACTTTCCCTTTCCTGTTACTTTTGAAAGATTTTTTCTGAGGCTTCTAGCCACACACTCTGACTTCAGAGAGCATCATGTAGCCTGGAAGCACATGGCTTTACTGCAGGGAGCAATGGGCCTGCTTCCTGCCCCATTTTCCTGGGCCTGGTACTTACTTTGCAGCTCCAGAGGTTTCTGGTCCTCAGCCATAAGCACATCTGTCAGATGGTCTAGAAACTGCGGACCCAGCCTGGAGTTCGGAGAAATGTAGAATGGAACAATAGTTTGACCATATGATTTTAGGGTCAGCTCCAATGGGCTGTTGTCCATGCTTATATCGAAGTTGAGGAATGAGAGGCTGATGCTAAGAATGACCAGAGGCACCAGGATCTGTATTGACAGCATCATGATCCAGTTGCGCCAAGAATAGGTAGCCCTTTTCAAGAACATAGCATAGAACTGTTGGCAGAGAAGGCTGAACTACAATTTAAAAAAAGAAGGACATACCATTAACATGGTCACAGGTAGGAGCTGGCAGGCAGTGAAGTGGCTCATGTTCAACTGTATTCTCTCATATTATGTCTAACATTTTGATTGTGTCAAAAATTGCTTCAAATTAAAATTCTTTGACTTAATTATTAGATTAACATTTAATGGCAGAAAAAGAAGGCACAGATTGGAAAGAGTTTGAAAGAGAAATCTAAGCAGACACCAAATGTAAACATGATACATTGTTTTTCACCTGTCAGATTGGCAAAAATTTTATGTTGATGAGGATACAGGCGGAGGGAAATGCCATTGCTTGCTGGCATTTTAATTGGATATTACTTTTTTAGAAAACAAATGAGCTGAATGAATAAATTTAATTTGACATCCACCCAGTCAAAGAGAAGAGATTCCACTTCTAGTAATGCGCCCACAGATGCACCTGTGGAAGGATGCAGGCCATGCATAGAGAGGTCCCTGGGCTTCGACACTGAATATCAAAGTGTGCAGTCATGTGCACTGAGATCCCAAGATCCAGCCTTGGGCCCAGAGCCACAGGCTCACATCAGCTTCTCTTTCACTGGCGCTGCGCTAGCTGGGCAGACTGGAGCCTTCAAGCCTCAGGTTTCCCAAATACCAAAACACCCCAGAAAGCCTTTCCCAAGCACCCACTATGTCTCCCACATTTGGATTTGAGGCTCCTTCCTCTCAACCATTCACCAAAAGGCATTGCTCTCACCCTGCTGGAGGTGGCGCTCTGAGAAATACTTCCTGGGAAGGTTCTGGAGTTGTTTTCAAAAGCAAAGCTTGGCCAAGTAGAGTCTGGATAGATCCTTCCTGGGGTTGGAGAAGAGCCTCCTGTGTAGGACAGGCACTGGTCTAGATAACCCCCAAGACCCCTTCCAACTGGGGGCTCCATGGATGGCAGCTTCCCCTTGAACAGGTGATTTAAGACTATGAAACAGTGAGTCCTCTTCACTAACCCATGAAAGGGCTCCCTGGTGGCTCAGTGGAAAAGAACCTGCCTGCTAATGCAGGAGACGCAGGAGACACAGGTTTGATCTCTGGGTCAGGAAGATCCCCTGGAGGAGGAAATGGCAACCCACTTCAGTATTCTTGCCTGGGAAATTCCACGGACAGAGAAGCCTGGTGGGCTCCAGTCCACGAGGTCACAAAAGAGTCAGGCACGACTAAGTGATTGAGCATGCATGCATGCATGCAATCCACGAAAACCAATTTCATTATTTTGTAGTATACCTTATAGATAGCTAAATCAAGACAACTATATAAAACATATATCAACATTCTTTTTTAAGCATTAAAACCTGTATGAAATACAGGTTGCCCATGTATTTCATAAGAATTTTTTTTTTAAATTAAGGATTTCCCTGGTGGTCCAGTGATGAAAACTTCACCTTCCAATGCAAGGAGTGCGGGTTCAAACCCTGGTGAGGGAGCTAAGATCCCACATGCCTTGTGTCCAAAAAACCAAAATAGAAAACAGAAACAAATTCAGTAAAGAATTTAAAAAATGGTCCACATCAAAAAAAATCTTAAAAATTTTTAATTTCAGGTGGTACCATGTATGATTTGTTTCATAGTGAAAGACTAAAAAGAAAGGTTAAATATGCTTTTTGGACAGCAGATTTAATGCTTCTTTTAGAAGCTTAGTCTCATAATTTCTTTTTTTTTTTTTTTTAATGCTTATCTATTTGTTTTTGGCTGTGCTGAGTCTTTGCTGCTGTGTGGGCCTTTCTCCAGTTGAGGAGAGCTGGGGCCCTTCTCCAGGTGTGGCACATGGGTTTCCCACTGCGGTGGCCTCTCTTGTTGCCAAGCCTGGGCTCTAGGGCACTTGAGCTTCAGTAGTTGTGGCCTCCAAGCTCTAGAGTGCAGGCTCAGCAGTTGGGGCGCTCAGACTTAGTCTCTCCGCAGCATGTGGGGATCTTCCCGGGTCAGGGATTGAACCTGTTCTCCCGTGCTGGCAGAAGGGCTCTTCAACAAGGAGCCACCAGACAAGCTCGATTTAGTGCTTTACTTTTGCTTTTTTCTGGTGAAAGAAATGGCCACACCCTTTCTATGAGCTTTTCTGATACTTCCTTTCATTGGGTTGATCCTGGTCAGAAAACACCAGCATTCTGATTTTCAACTGGAGCAAAGAGCACGGTATTCCTGAAATCCAGCAGAGCCAATCTTTTATGTCTAAAATCTGCAGTTTTTCTTAAGCCCCTATTAAAGGTTGACATTCATGTCTTGACAGAATAATATCATGATTCCAGGAATGAAACAGAAACCTGCTTCTTGCATTGATGTATCTGCTCACCCCGGTGTTAGGATGGATGGGTAGGCCGGATGGTATTGAGAAAATCCTTGAATGAAGACGTCTAATCCTGTTGACAGGAACTCTGCTCACCAGTGGATGAGAATGGAAGGAGGGAAGCTTGATGATCTGCAGGTCTATGTCGGAATCCATCAGCTTATTAACCCTAAACCAAACCAAAAACACAAAGAAATGAGAATTCTCAACATCACAACACATTCCATTTTGTTCAGATTTAAAGGATGAAAGTCATGTAAGATATGAAAAAAATAAGTTAGGACGCAAACAATGAGGAGAAAAAAAGCCACACTGAGATTACATACTGTTGGCAAGTGTATACTGGCTAGAAAGGGCTTAAAAAGGAACTAACAACTGAATTAACGGACCAATGGCTTCTCCAAATAACTGAGGCAACACTAGCTTGAATAGATTTCATTATTTTCCTTAAAAGATACCACACACAAATTAAAACAAAAATATAATATCACTTAATATGTATTTTATGAGCAAAACTATAAATTATAAAATGTGGCGTTTCTGACACTCCAGGTCTGGGGTTTGTAAACTATGGCCAGTGGCCCAAATCCAGCCCAAGGTTTGTTTTGGTATGGGACAAGCTCAGAAAGGATTTCACATTTGTAAATTGCTGTTACATGGTTAATTAAGTGCTTACATAATACTCTTGTTACGTGACCATTCCTACACAGCCTAAAGTATTTACCAAAGCTGTAATACTTTGGCCACCTGACGCAAAGAGCTGACTCATTAGAAAAGACCCTGATGGTGGGAAAGACTGAAGGCAAAAGGAGAAGGGGGCAGCAGAGGATGAAATGGCTGGATAGCATCACCAACTCAATGGACATGAGTTTGAGCAAACTCCAGGAGATATGAAGGACAGGGAAGCCTGGCGTGCTGCAGTCCATGGGGTTGCAAAGAGTCACACATGACTCAGTAACTGAATAACAACAACACAATACCCTTGATTATGCGACCAAGCCTACACAGCCTAAAGTATATACTCTCTGACCCTTTAGAAAAAAGTTTGCCGAACCCCTGCTCAGGGTAAAATTCAGCAAAGTATGAGGTCAAAAAACATACTTTTACTCATAGTCTTTGAGCTAGTTATTCCATTGATGGGAATTTGTCACAAGAATATAATTCAATAAACTGGTTCATTTTCCCTCCAGTACAGTTCTGCAAAGGACAGTAAATTAACTGTTATTTATTGCTGTGACACAGATTATCCCAAAACTTAGCATCTTGAAACAACAGTAAGCATTTACAATCTCACACAGTTCCAGTGGGTTGGGAATCTGGGGGTGGCTCAGCTGAGTGGTTCTCCCTCAAGGTCTCTCCTGCAGATGCAGTCCAGCTCTCGGCCAGGCTACAGTTGCCTGAAGGCTGGACTGGGGCTGGAGGGTCCGGTCCACTCACAGGATAGTGCCCTTATGTGGCAGCGGAAAGGAGGCAGTGGTGTGTGGTTCTCTAAGTGTAGTTTGGACAAGAACACTGGTTGATGTTTTAATTAACATTAATGATTAAGACAAAACTGAAACAACAAAGATGTTATATCAAAACTTCATTCATTCATCCACGAGGTGAGTAACATTTTTATTGGACTAAATAACACATTTAAAAAACTCAAAGAGTATTTCCTCAAATTCTATTAATGAAATTGCTTCAGATAGGACATACTTTGAAGCTTACTTCACACTATTAACATTTTCTCAGTCATTACTTTCTAAATCTAGACAGTCAACAAAGAAATAAACTCCAATTTATAGTGTTTACCAATTTTCATGTTGTAAACACTCTCACCAGTATTGATTTCAAATTGTCAACATAATGCTTCCATCACTGTTGGGGGCCAGAGTGAGGCACTTGGCCCGTGGCAAAGGTCATGAGGAAGGAGGCTCGACATACGCAAAGGCAGGATCGAGCCTCAGGAGTCCCCCTGGAAATCCTCGAGCATCTACCCCCATAACCAGAGCCTGCCTACTTTACTACTTTGTGCTCTCACCTACACCTCTGACTTTACGGGGGGCTGTCCCCCACCACCTCTTTCGGAGAAGGAGTTAACTTAGAGCTCCAGTTAATAAAAACTCCTGGGCGTGACAAGAGTGTTTTAACCTACAAACTCCTCTGAAGGTTCTTTGGCCTGCCTGACAGGCTTGTCCAGCCGCATGTGATTGCTCACAGCTTCCCAACAGCGAGAGGCACGAGATACTTTAAACCTTCTAAAAACAGGTTCCTTAGAAAAGTTAGAAAACTATTAGTATAAGTATAATGGGCTGATTAGAAATTGTATTGGTGAAGGGTTTTTCATTTGTTGAGCCAATGTTTGTTGCTAAGTCTCCACATCCCCTGCCCTTACACACATTAATGAATATATAGAAGAAATAAGTATTAACCTTTGATATAAATCACGTTAGACCTTAGGCTAAGTAAATTCTTTCCTTAATTAAAACCCACTACACCCTCACCCTATATAGGAATGCAACTTTATTTGGGTGGCATCTGTTTTAAGAATAATCACCCCTGGAGAAATAAGTGTTCTGGTTGACTGACCGCTGTCACAAGGAGAAGGTCATAAATTGTCAGCAGGCCCCCTGGCCAGAAGATGATGTAACACCTCTAAGACCTCTGTATACATTTGTATGAAACACCTGACTTTGATAAAAGTCAGGACTGCTGACCCCGTGTGACTTTTGCATAACATCTCAGTGTATAAAAGTAGACCATGGAAAATAAAGAATTGGGATCAGTTTCTCGAAATACTGGTCTCCCCATGTCACTCTCTCTCTCACTCTGGCTGAGTCTCCATCTGGAGCGTGGAACCCACCAAGCTTACTAATTTTGCCTGGGCTTCTAAGATCCGACCGGGGAGGCCTCAGTGTCTCCTCTCCTTCGGGAGAACGGAAGGACGCCTGTGGCCTACGTAAGTGGTGCAAGCTTCTTGTCTTGAAGTTTTATTGGTCTCCCGCGTAAACCAAGCTACTCAGCCTCTTTTCTCCACTGAATTTTCCTACTGAGCTATTCTCATTCTATTAGTCTTTACATCTCTAATTAATATCTAATTGAAGCTATTGTATCCTGATCCTTGCCGACGCTGTCCCTGCTTCGAATACCCTGGATCAGCCGGGGCTGGACCCCGGCACATCACACAGTGTAAGTAGACATAAAAATAACCTCAAGAGCACTGATAATAGTAAAATGTAACCAAATCATGAGGAAATAGTTTTTATTATTTCCCTCTGTGATTATTGTTATTTATAAGAAATATAGATTTGTTCTTTGTCCTGGTTCCAGAACAGAGCTCCTAAAACTCTTGCAAATTTCTAAGTGAAGAGAGCCGTAAGAGTGTCCTTTGTCATGTGGACTTGGGAAAGCACCACAAGATGGGGTCTGGTTGCCAGGGGAACCAAAACCATGTGATTGGCAGGTTACAACTTTTGATCACCTTCACCCAATTACCACACTCCTGCCTCCAACCTCTGAAGAAAGTGGAAGTGAAAGTTGCTCAGTTGTATTCACTCTTTGAGACCCCATAGACTATATAGTCCATGGAATTCTCCAGGCCAGAATACTGGAGTGGGTAGCCTTTCTCTTCTCCAGGTAACCTTCCCAACCCAGGGATCGAACACAGGTCTCCCACATTGCAGGTGGATTCTTTACCAGTGGAGCCACCAGGGAAGCCCAAGAATACTGGAGTGGGTAGTCTATCCCTTCTCCAGCAGATCTTCCCAACCCAGGAATCAAACTGGGGTCTCCTGCATCGCAGGCAGATTCTTTACCAACTGAACTATCAGGGAAGCCTGCCTCCAGCCTCTGGCAACCACAAATCTGTTGTTTCTGTGAATTCTTTTTATATTCCACATATAAGTGAGATCACATAGTGCTTGTATTTCTGTGCCTGACATTTCATTGAGCGTAATGCCCTCAAGGCCCATCCATGTTGTTGCAAATGGCATGATTCCTCTTTTAAAAAAAATTTTTATGGCCAAACAGTGTGTGTGTGTGTGTGTGTGTGTGTGTATCAATCACGTCTTCTTTATCCATTCATATGCTGATGGACACTTAGGTTGTTTCCACAACTTGGCCATGTAAATAATGCTAAAATAAACATGGCAGTACATGTTTGAGGTAGTCAGTCCACTTCCTTTAGATATATAACCATAAAGTGGAACCAGATCATATGATAGTTCTATTTTTAATTTTTCTGAGGAAATTTCAATATTGCTTTTTATAGTGGTTGTATATCAATTTACATTCTCACCAACAGAATACAAGGGTTCTCTTTTCTCCATATCCTTGCCAACACTTGTCATCTCCTGTCTCTCTGCCATTCCAGTGGGTGTGAAGTGATAGCTCACTGTGGTTCTGATTTGCATTTCCCTAATGATTAGTGATGCTGAACACCTTTTCATGTACCTGTTGGCTGTCTGAATATTTCCTTTGGAAAAAAGTCTATTCAGGCCCTCTGCCTATTTAAAAATTGGATTTTTTTTGCTATTGAATTGTATGAATTCTTTATATATTTTAGATACTAACCCCTTATCATATATGTGTCTGCAAATACTTTCTCCCATTCAGTAGGTTGCCTTTGCATTTTGTTGATCATTTCTTTTGCTGTGCAGAAGCTTTATTTTGAGGTAGTTCTACTTGTTTATTTTTCCCTTCGTTACTTGTGCTAACATTCTCCCCTTTACTTTGAGCTGGACCTAGTGACCAACTTCTAGTAAACAGAATATAGCAAACGTGATAAAATGACACTTCCAAGATTAGGTGACAAAGTGAACATGGTTTCCATCTGGTCATCTTTCTCCAATCACTCGCTGTGGGGGATACCAACTGCCATATCACAAGGTCATTCCAGCACGCTGAAGGGGAGGCCCACATCATGAGCAGCTGAGGCCAGCCAGCAACAGCAGGAGTGAACGTGAAAGTGGATCCTTCCCCAAGTGAGCCCTTATAGACTGCAGCCCCGGCTGGAGACTCGACTACATGCTCATGCTCAGACGCTCAGTTGTGTCTGACTCTTTGAGACCTCATGAACTGTAGCCCACCAGGTTCTTCTGTCCATGGGATTTTCCAGGCAAGTATATTGGAGTGGGTTGCCATTTCCAACCACCTCAAAATAGATCTGAGCCAGAATCTCCTACCTACTTGCTCCTGGGCTCCTGACCCACAGAAACTGTGAGGTAACAAATGTTTGTTGTTTCAAGGCTGCTAAGTTTCAGAGTAATTTGCTAGCAGCAACAGATAATCAATACAAGCCCAAAAAGGAGTATAACAGACATGAGACACCTGAAAGGGAAAAGTTGTGTGTAAGTAGCTGTCTCAGTAAGAGTGGAGAGGATGGATCAGAAGAGAGATTAGGTGAGAATTTTCCAAAACTGACCAATACCAGCAAAATACAATGTGAAGAGCGGTAAAAATCCTAAGCAGAACACAAAGAAAACCACACAAATGCACAGCACCGTAAAAATGTTGAAAACCTAAGGCAAAGAAAAAATTATATTAAAAGCAGCCAGAGATAAAGGACAGACTGCATTAAAAGAATAATAATAATACTAGCAGCTGACATCTCAGTAGACATATGGAAGTCAGAAGACAATAGAATGGAAGAAATAAGCAAAAATGGTCTATTCATATAATGGAGAACTATTCAGCAATAAAAAAACCAAAGTATTTATTATACATGCTACAACATGAATGAGCCTCCAAAAATTATTCTATGTGAAAGAAGCCAGACATAAAATACATACTGTATGATTTTCTACATATGAATCCAAATGATTCCATTCTTATGAAATGTCCATAATAGGTAAATATATAAAGACAGAAAGTAGACTAGTGGTTTCCTTGGACTAGAAATGGGAACAAGGAATATTTGGAATATTTGCAAATGAACATGGAAGATCTTTCCAGAGTGATGAAAATGTTCTAATGTTGGCTTATGGTCCCACCATAAATTTACTAAAAGCTATCAAACTATATGGTGTGAATTACTGGTTAATGCTACAGTATGTAAATTATACCCCAACAAATCTGTTTTAAGAAGAAGAAATTAGAATTACATTGTAGAAGTATTAAAAACAACCCCTGACAATGTAAAATTCTGTATCAAGGGAAAATTCTCTAAGAAATGGAGGCCAAAAATATATTTTCAGGCAAACAAAAACTCTGAGACTTCATCAGATCAGAAAATCTGCACTAAAGGAAATAGATATTGTTTGGGCAGAAAGAAAACAGCCCGAGATGGAAGCTTAAGGGTGAATGATGCTTAAGAGTGTAAGAACAATGCCAAGGGTAAATATGTGCTAAATTTAAAGGAATGCTGATTGCACAAAAGCACAATAATGTGCTACAGACTTCCAAATATACACAGAATTGAAATAGTTGAATAAATACCACATAGCAAAAGTGGAACAAATGGAATTTAAGAGTGCTACACATTGCATTGTCTGGAATGCAAGTAAATGTGCTAGTTTATTGTACACTTTAATAAGCTAAAAATGCACATTGAAATCTTAGGGTAACCAAGAAGAGAAGAGCAAGATAATGTACAAATTCTAAACTAACGGAGGAGAAAATATAAAGCAAAAAAAAAAAAAAAAAAACCACTAAATCAATTCCAAAGACTAGAAAGGAAATAAGAGAATATGGAATTGATGGGATAAATAGAAGACACTGAGTAATATGATAGATTTAAAACTAAATAGATTAGAAGTTTATTACCCACTAGAAAAGACCCTGATGATGGGAAAGATTGAAGGCAAAAGAAGGGGGCAGCAGAAAATGAGATGGTCAGATAGCATCACGGACTCAATGGACATGAATCTGAGCAAACTCCTCCAAGAGATAGTGGAGGACAGAGGAGGCTGGCGTGCTGCAGAACACGGGGTCGCAAAGAGCTGGACATGAATTAGCAACTGAACAACAACAACAAAGAACTACTTAAATGATAAAGATATACAAATTAATGCTTTTTAAACTCCAGCTATATTCCATTTATAAGAAACACATCTAAAATATGTGGCTATGGTATGAATGAATGCCAAAGAATGGATAAGGAGAATATCCTTCAAAAATGAGAAACAAAATCATTTCCAGACCAAAATAACTGAGAGCGTTTGGCACCAGCATAAAAATAGTAAAGGACATGGGACAGAATGTACTTCAGGCAGAAGGAAAGTCTAAGAAGCACAAGGGAAAAAAAACACAGAAAAAGCTGAACATGTATATGAATTTAAACGACCACTGTCTTTGATAAAACAATAATGTTTTGGGGAGTTAAAAAAGAGAATTAAAATATATAATGATAGTATAATGTATAAGTCGGTAATGGTAGGATGTGTGTGAATAAAATTAAACTGTTTCAAAGCCTTGATATTTTCCAGGAGCAGAGTAAAGATATTACTTCCCCTGAGACTTTGATGAATTACTTATGTGCATCTCAATATCTAGGCTTACCATTAAAAAAATAAAATAAGAATACACAGTTTCCAACTAGTGTAGGGTAGGGAGGAAACTACAGAATGAGAAAAAAATAATTCATAAAAGGGAGAGAATGTCATACAGACTCAACAGTAGAAAATATAAGGTAAAATGATAGACATATTGTATTGTACAGTAATTAGCCTCCAATTAAAATAAATAAATTTATATATTAAAAAATTTTTTTAATTTTATTATTTTTTTTTACTTTACAATATTGTATTGGTTTTGCCATACATCAACACGCATCCGCCATAGGTGTACATGTGTTCCCCATCCTGAACCCCCTCCCACCTCCCTCCCCATACCATCCCTCTGGGTCATGCCAGTGCACCAGCCCCAGGCTTCCTGTATCCTGCATCAAACCTGGACTGGCGATTCGTTTCTTATATGATATTATACATGTTTTAATGCCATTCTCCCAAATCAACCCTGCCCCCTCTCCCACAGAGTCCAAAAGACTGTTCTATACATCTGTGTCTCTTTTGCTGTCTCGCATACAGGGTTGTCATTACCATCTTTCTAAATTCCATATATATGTGTTAGTATACTGTATTGGTGTTTTTCTTTCTGGCTTACTTCACTCTGTATAATAGGCTCCAGTTTCACCCACCTCAACAGAACTGATTCAAATGTATTCTTTTTAATGGCTGAGTAATATTCCATTGTGTATATGTACCACAGCTTCCTCATCCATTCATCTGCTGATGGACATCTAGGTTGCTTCCATGTCCTGGCTATTATAAACAGTGCTGCAATGAACATTGGGGTACACGTGTCTCTTTCAATTCTGGTTTCCTTGGTGTGTATGCCCAGCAGTGGGATTGCTGGGTCATATGGCAGTTCTATTTCCAGTTTTTTAAGGAATCTCCATACTGTTCTCCATAGTGGCTGTACTAGTTTGTATTCCCACCAACAGTGTACGAGGGTTCCCTTTTCTCTACACACTCTCAAGCATTTATTGCTTGTAGACTTTTAGATTGCAGCCATTCTGACTGGCGTGAAATGGTACCTCATTGTGGTTTTGATTTGCATTTTTCTGATAATGAGTGATGTTGAGCATCTTTTCATGTGTTTGTTAGCCATCTGTATGTCTTCTTTGGAGAAATGTCTATTTAGTTCTTTGGCCCATTTTTTGATTGGGTCGTTTATTTTTCTGGAATTGAGCTGTAGGAGTTGCTTGTGTATTTTTGAGATTAGATGTCAGTTGCTTCATTTGCTATTATTTTCTCCCATTCTGAAGGCTGTCTTTTCACCTTGCTTATAGTTTCTTTTGTTGTGCAGAAGCTTTTAATTTTAATTAGAACCCATTTGTTTTTATTTTTGCTTTTATTTCCAATATTCTGGGAGGTGGGTCATAGAGGATCCTGCTGTGATGTATGTCAGAGAGTGTTTTGCCTATTTTCTCCTCTAGGAGTTTTATAGTTTCTCATCTTATGTTTAGATCTTTAATCCATTTTGAGTTTATTTTTGTGTATGGTGCTAGAAAGTGTTCTAGTTTCATTCTTTTACAAGTGGTTGACCAGTTTTCCCAGCACCACTTGTTAAAGAGATTGTCTTTTCTCCATTGTATATTCTTGCCTCCTTTGTCAAAGATAAGGTGTCCATAGGTGTGTAGGTTTATCTCTGGGCTTTCTATTTTGTTGCATTGATCTATATTTCTGTCTTTGTGCCAGTACCATACAGTCTTGATGACTGTGGCTTTGTAGTAGAGCCTGAAGTCAGGCAGGTTGATTCCTCCAGTTCCATTCTTCTTTCTCAAGATTGCTTTGGCTATTCGAGGTTTTTTGTATTTCCATACAAATTGTGAAATTATTTGTTCTAGCTCTGTGAAAAATACCATTGGTAGCTTGATAGGTATTGCATTGAATCTATAGATTGCTTTGGGTAGTATACTCATTTTCACTATATTGATTCTTCCGATCCATGAACATGGTATATTTCTGCATCTATTAGTGTCCTCTTTGATATTTTAAAAAATGATAGATATAAATTTTAATATATCATAAATAATACTCATAAATAGCCTGCATATTTTATTTCAAAGACAAACATTACCAGACTGGGTAAAATAATACTGACCTGGTCTCCTTGCCACTTTATGGCCCAGTGTGGCTGCCTGGGAAGTTTACCAGGGAGGCCCCCTCAAAGCCTTCCTAGCACTGAGCCAGCATTCCTGCTTCATTCAAATAGCTTGGTGGATGAATCAGCCAATGCCAGAGCTGCCCTACCTTGGGAAATCTTTTTTTTTTCTTTTAATTGGAGGCTAATTACTTTACAATATGGTCGTGGTTTTTGCCATATATTCACATGAAGGCAATGGCACCACACTCCAGTACTCTTGCCTGGAAAATCCCATGGATGGAGGAGCCTGGTGGGCTGCAGTCCATGGGGTTGCTAAGAGTCGGACAAGACTCAGCAACTTCACTTTCACTTTTCACTTTCCTGCATTAGAGAAGGCAATGGCAACCCACTCCACTGTTCTTGCCTGGAGAATCCCAGGGATGGGGGAGCCTTGTGGGCTGCCATCTATGGGGTCGCACAGAGTCAGACATGACTAAAGTGACTTAGCAGCAGCAGCAGCAGCACATGAATCAGCCATGGGTGTACATGTGTTCCCCATCTTGAACCCCTCTCCCACCTCATTCCCTATCCCATCCCTCAGGGTCATCCCAGTGCACCAGCCCTGAGCACCCTGTCTCATGCATCGAACCTGGACTGGCAATCTATTTCACATATGATAATATACATGTTTCAGTGCTATTTTAAATGAGATAATAAACCTTCCTAATTGTCTAAACCAGTCGAGTTCGGTTTATCTGTTACTTAGAGTCAAAAGCATCCCAACTGATACAATGCCACTTTTTGCTTTTCATTCCTAGGAATTTATGTTAAAATTATGTTTGTTGGATGATATTATATTCAATATTTTCTACACTAATGAATATCAGAGGCTGGAAGACTATTCAGTGAGGATGTTACAGAAAGGATTCAAACACTGGGCAACGTTTAAGTACCCTTCCAACCCTAAGATTCCTGGAATCTATGGTTTTGTATTCACTTACCGAATGAAGATTTCTTCCATAGTGGTGACAGAGGCCCCAAAGCTGGCAATGCCCAGCTCTTCCTGCCTCAGTTCCAAGTCCGTAAACAGAGCTTCAAAGCTGGAAGGGAAGAGCAGTTTTATTCATCAAAGGTGGAAGTTGAATCCCTCCTTATTACCCTTGGCTTTCTACAAAGGAAAAAGCACGGACTATGGAGTTAAGAAGATATTTGTTCAAGTCTCCATTCTGTCCCTCTTGAGCTTCATGACTCTGAACTTGAACAATGAGCATAAATAATACCATTTACTTCAAAACTTTCTGTAAGGATAAATCAAATATACACCTAGCACACTGCAGGTGCAAAGTAAATATTAATTCATCTCTGAAATCATATCAAGCATCTTTTCTGACTAAAACACTATAAGACTAGAAATCAACTACATGAAAAAAAACCCTGCAAAACCACAAATGCATGGAGGCTAAACAACATGCTACTAAACAACTGATGAGTCACTGAAGAAATCAAAGAAGAAATTTAAAAATACCTAGAGACAAATGAAAATGAAGCCACGATAATACAAAATCTACATGATGTGGCAAAAGAAAGAAGCTCTAAGATGGAAGTTTATAGTGATACAAGCCAACCTCAGGAAACAAGAAAATTTTAAAATGACCTAAACTGAACCTAGAGGAACAAGAAAAAACAAAACCCAAAGTTAGCAGAAGGAAATAAATCATAAATATTAGAGAAGAAATGAATAAAGACCAAAAACAATAGAAAAAAGCAATGAAACTAAGAGGAGTTTCTTTGAAAAGATAAATAAACTGATGAACCTTTAGCTAGACTCATTAAGAAAAACAGAGAGTGGGCCAAAATCAATAGAATCAGAAATGAAAAAGGGGAAGCTACAATGGACACCACGAAAACACAAAGGAATATAAGAACTTTATATGAACAGTCATACACCAATAACATGGACAATAAAGAAAAATGGGCAAATTCACAGAAATTCAAGACTGAGCCAGGAAGAAATAGAAAATATGAAGAGATCAACTATCAGTAATGAAACTGAATCAGAAATAATTTTTAAAAACTCCCAACAAACAAAAGTCCAGGACCAGCTGGTTTCACAGGTGAATTCTACCAAACATTTAGAGAAGAAAAATCCTTCTCAAGCTATTCCAAAAAATTGCAGAGGACATAATGCTTCCAAACTCATTCTATAAGGCCCTGATACCAAAACCAGACAAAGATATCACACAGAAAAAGAAAATTACATGCCAATATCACTGATGAGCATAGATGCAAAAATTCTGAACAAAATAGTGGCAAACTGAATTCAACAACATATTAAAAGGTTCACATACTGTGATCAAGTGGGATTTATTTCAGGGATGCAAGTGTTGGTTCAGTATCTGCAAATCAATCAATGTGATACACCACATTAACAAACTAGAGAATAAAACTCACATGATTGTCTCAACAGATGAAGGAAAATTTTCTGGGCAAATTCAACATCCATTTATGGTAAAAACTCTCCACAGAGTGGGAATAGAAGGAACGTTTCTCAACATAATAAAGGCCACATATAAGCCCACAGCTAACATCACATTTGATGTGAAAAACTGCAAGTATTTCCTCTAAGATCAGAAACAAGACAAAGATGCTCACTCTTACCACTTTCATTCAACATAGTTTTGGAAGTCCTGGCCACAACAATTGGACAAGAAAAGAAATAGAAGAAATCCATATTGGAAAGGAAGAAGTAAAGCTGTCTCCATTATCAGGTGACATGATACTATATGTAGAAAATCCTCAAGATGCCATAAAAAAGCTACTAGAACTCATCAATGAATTTGTAAAATTTAAAGGATACAAAGTTAATATACAGAACTCTATTGTTCTATATTGTTCTGTTCTGTACACAGAGCTCTGTACACTTACAAAAAATTATCAGAAAGGAGAATGAAGGAAACAATTTCATTTACCATCACATAAAGAACATTATAGCATATATAGATAAAAACATTATAGATAAAAGACCAGTACTTGGAAAGCCATAAGGCACTGATGAAAGAAACTGAAGACAATACAAACAGGTAGAAAGATACACTTGTTCTTAGATTGGAAGAATTATTATTGTTAAACTGACCATACAATCCAAGGCAATCTACAGATTCAATGTGATCTCTATCAAGATACCAATGACATTTTTGACAGAACTAGAACAAATAATTCTAAAATCTGTATGGAAACATAAGAGGGCCTGAATAGCCAAAGCCATCTTGAGAAAAAAAAAGGACTAGAGTTGGAAGTATCACATAAAGCGATAGTAATCAAAACAGTATGGTATTGGCACAGAAACAGACAAGTGGATCAATGGAACAGAACAGAGAACCCAGAATGAGCCCACACAGCTACAGCCAATCAGTTTACAACAAAGGAGACAAGAACAGGCAATGGGGAAACCCAGTCTCTTTGTTAAGCTGTGCTGAGAAATAAACTGGACAGCTACATGTAAAAGAATGAAATTAGAACATTTTCTCACACCATATACAAAAATAAACTCAAAATGGACTAAGACCTAAATGGAAGACCAGAAATCATAAAACTCCTAGAAGAAAACAAAGGCAGAACACAGTTTCACACGAACCATAACAATATTTTTTTGGATCTATATCCTAAGGCAAAGAAAACAAAAGCAAAAACAAATGGGACTTAATTAAACTTAAAAGCTTTTGCACCAGCAAAGGAAACTATTGACAAAAAAAAAGATTAACTACTGAAATGGGAAAAAATATTTGCAAATAGTATGTGACATGAGTCTGAGTGAACTCCGGGAGCTGGTGATGGACAGGGAGGCCTGGTGTGCTGCGATTCATGGGGTCGCAAAAAGTCGGACATGACTGAGCGACTGAACTGAACTGAACTGAACTGATAAGGGGTTAATATCCAAAAACATATAAATGGCTCACTGAACTCAATATCAAAAAGACAAACAACCTAATTTTAAAACGGGCAGAAGACCTGAATAGGCATTTTTCCAGCTTGCATGGAAGGGTGTGAAAGTCACTGTGAAGTAGACTGAGTAATTCATGGGCAATGAGATAAAGCAGGCAACATGATTAACCTATTTTTAGAGAGCTTCACCTGCGCAGGGTTACAGGACATGGAGTGGTGGCTGGAAAGAGAGGCAGGCTCAAGACAGTGTATCTCCAGAGCACACTAATATGTTCATGGACATGAGCCAAAGAAGAGAAGTAGATGATGTAGATGAAAGAGGAAATAACCAAACCAGCAAACTCCTAAGACCAAGTGGCTGAGTACTTGAGCTGGTGTTGAAAAAAGCAAGTTTGTAGGTCTGTTAAAAGGGATAAATAGAGTACTTGTTGGATGGTGTTTACTTTCTCAATGAAGTATAACTAAGATTCCTATCCAAAAGAAACATGAGGACTGAGGAGAGGGAGAGAGGGACATGTTGGGAATGAGTCTGAGGTCTGAAATAATTACAAGGCTGACCCTGGCTCCCACCCCACATCGAAAATCCACTTATAACTTTATAGTTCAGTTCAGTTCAGTTCAGTTGCTCAGTTGTGTCCGACTCTTTGATACCCCATGAATCACAGCACGCCAGGCCTCCCTGTCCATCACAAACTCCCAGAGTTCACTCAGACTCACGTCCATCGAGTCAGTGATGCCATCCAGCCATCTCATCCTCTGTTGTCCCCTTCTCCTCCTGCCCCCAATCCCTCCCAGCATCAGAGTCTTTTCCAATGAGTCAACTCTTCACATGAGGTGGCCACAGTACTGGAGTTTCAGTCCAAATGTTCTGCATCTACAGACTTAACCAAACGAGGGGTAGTGCAGTACCATAGTAACCTATTTATTGAAAAATCCAGGTATAAGTGGACTCACATAGTTCAAACCTGTGTCGTTCAAGGGTCAACTGTAATATAAAGGAAAATCAAGTACAGTTTTCATCTGAGCCCAGTTACTTGGGTGCCTGTAATTAGAGTTCACACAGTCAAGGGCCCCTCTGATGCCATCATAATTTTATTTTAATCTGAAAGCAGCTGGGAGCCATCAGGGGTTTTTAAGGAGGGAGGGAACATGATCACAAGTCTTCCCTGGTGGCTCAGATGGTAAAGAACCCTCCTGCCAATGAAGGAGATGCAGGTTCAATCCCTGGGTCAGGAAGATCCCCTGCAGAAGGAAATGGCAAACCACTCCAGTATTCTTCCCTGGGAAATCCCATGGACAGAGGAGCCTGGCGGGCTACAGTCCATGGGGCTGCAAAAGAGTCAGATGTGACTTAGTGACTAAACAACAACAGAGTCCTATATTTTCAAGTGCACTCTGGCTGGAGTGTGGTGTCTTTCTGCTGCTGCTGCTGCTGCTGCTGCTGCTAAGTCGCTTCAGTCGTGTCCGACTCTGTGTGACCCCATAGACGGCAGCCTACCAGGCTTCCCCGTCCCTGGGATTCTCCAGGCAAGAACACTGGAGTGGGTTGCCATTGCCTTCTATCAAAGGCCTAGAAATCCAAACCATTACAGAATTGAGAGCCCTTGGTGAGGACAGGGACAGGAGAGATGACTGAACACTGAGCACATGCAAAAAATGACTCCAGCCCTCTCAGGTCCATACCTGTGTGCGCTCTCTTTAGGAAGGATAAATGTTAGCTCTTCTCCAATGCTAGACTGGAAAACTGCATTTGGTATGTGCTGGTAAACCAGAAGAGAAATCTTCTCTGTGTCACAATGTGGTTTTCTTACCAGAGTTATATAATATCCTGCACCTGAAACATTTAAAAGATCATGAAATGGTTTTTCTCTTTTTAGTTACCCTTAGTGTTCTATAGCCTAGAACATGACAGCTCCATAGGCTAGACAAGCTGGAGAGCTGTGGTGAATTTGCCTTGGAAGGTCTATAACACTATTCTTGAGTCTCTCCTTTGACTCCATAGTTGGGAGGTGATAACAGCATTTAGCGATACTAGGAAAAATAAAAGGAGGGCTGCATTAAAGGCAACACTCTGCTTAAGGGATAGCTAATGTGGAGAAGTGAAAATTGAGCAGAGAGAGACCTTGAACATTAAGGTTAAGAACAAAAGTATCTCTTTCATAATTAAATTATGTTTTGAGAATACATACCCTATGGTATTCTAAATATTCTTTCAGAAGCTACTAGTAACACTTGTTACTACATTGCTGGCACTGTGGTCACTCAACAAACATTCACTGAGCTCTTGTGACCTGACAGGTACTTTTCTAGATACTGAGCATATAGCAGCAGATCAAACAGTCAAAAATCCCTATCATCACTCAAGGAGCTTTCATTACAGGAACGTGAGACATATGATAAGGTAAATAAATAAATCAAGACCGTATTAGTGATAAGTGCTAAGGCAAAAGATGAACAGGAAGGGGATACAGAGTATTGGGGATCATGACTTTGAAGCTGGGGAAGGCCTTACTGAGAATGTGACATCTCTGAAAGGACTAAAGACCTGAGGAAGAGGAGGCGGCATGGTGATATGTGGGCTGGGATGCAGGAGGAGGCCCATGTCCTGGATCAGAAAGGGGGCCCTGATGCGGGAGCAGAAGAATATCAGGAGAAATGGCTGGGGAAGCAGGACCAGGCTAAGCAAGGTGTTTGAGCAGCTCCCAGGACCCTGCCTTCTCCTTTCACAAAGTGGGATGGGGAGTCATCGGTGGACTGAGCAGCAGAGCGGCACACTCCTTCTGACAAGTGGGCCAGAGGCCAGCTGTGGGCTGGAAGCAACTTCAATGATCCAGGTAGGGAGACAGTACGCTGGGCCAGGGTGTGAGGAAGGCAGGGCCACGGGGATTGGCAGATGGATCAGATACGGGCTATGAGAGACATAGAGGATCAGGGAGCCCCGAGATTCTGGCCACGCTGCTAAAAGGATGGCGCTGCCTTTACTGTGGGTGAGCTGGTGTGCTGGTCAAGAGCTGGAGTTCAGCTGTGCCATCAGCCGTGGACAGTCCAACAGATACGTTCACTGTCTAGGGGTGTGCAGAGTAAGCAGTTAGACACACAAGTCTGGAGTTCAGCTGAGAGGTCCTGCAGAGACATTTTTCAGCACAGATACGTATAAGTCAGGACACTGAATGAGACCACCAAGTCAGTGAGCAGGGGAAAAAATAGTGACGCGACCTGGGCACTTCCAAGCCTAGAAGGAGAAGTGATGCACAGGAGCAGTCAGAGACACTAGAGGGAAACCCAGACGGCTGGGGGCCAGGAAAAGAGGGGGATGTCTGTGGCGGGATGTCCAGCAGGAGTGCGCCCTGCTGTGGAGAGAACAACTCGCCCTATGCAGGCATTAGCTCCCTCTTTGAGGAACAAGGTCTCTTAATCTTCATTTTAATAAAAGAAAATAATAGAATGGGAAAGACTAGAGATCTCTTCAAGAAAATTAGAGATATCAACGGAATATTTCATCCAAAGATTGACACAATAAAGGACAGAAACAGTACAGACCTAACAAAAGCAGAAGATATTGAGAAGAGGTGTCAAGAATACACAAAAGAACTGTACAAAAAAGATCTTCAAGGCCCAGATAACCACAATGGTGTGATCACTTACCCAGAGCCAGATACCCTGGAATGTGAAGTCAAGTGGGACTTAGGAAGCATCACAAGGAATAAAGCTAGTGGAGGTGATGGAATTACAGCTGAGCTATTTCAATGCCTAAAAGATGATGTTGTGGAAGTGCTGCACTTAATATGCCAAGAAGTTTGGAAAACTCAGCAGTGGCCACAGGACTGGAAAAGGTCAGTTTTCATTCCAATCCCAAAGAAAGGCAATGCCAAAGAATGCTCAAACTACTGCACAATTGCACTCATCTCACACACTGCAAAGTAATGCTCAAAATTATCCAAGTGAGGCTTCAACAGTACGTGAACCATGAACTTCCAGATGTTCAAGCTGGATTTAGAAAAGGCAGAGGAACCAGAGATCAAATTGCCAACATCCATTGGATCATTGAAAAAGCAAGAGAGTTCCAGAAAAACATCTACTTCTGCTTTATTGATTATGCCAAAGTCTTCGACTGTGTAGATCTCAACAAACTGTGGAAAATTCTTCAAGAGGGGGGAATACCAGACCACCTGACATGCCCCCTGCGAAATCTGTATGCAGGTCAAGAAGCAACAGTTAGAACTGGACATGGAAAAGAGACTGGTTCCAAATTGGAAAAGGAGTACGTCAAGGCTGTATATGGTCACTCTGTTTACTTAACTTATATTCAGAGTACATCATGCGAAATGCTGGGCTGGGTGAAGCACAAGCTGGAATCATGATTGCCAGAAGAAATATCAATAACCTCAGATAAGTAGATGATGACACCCTTATGGCAGAAAGTGAAGACAACCTAAAGAGCCTCTTGATAAAAGTGAAAGAGGAGAGTGAAAAAGCTGGCTTAAAACTCAACATTCAGAAAACTAAGATCATGGCATCTGGTCCCATCACTTAATGGCAAACAGATGGGGAAACAATGCAAACAGTGAGAGACTTTATTTTCTTGGGCTCCAAAATCACTGCAGATGGTGACCACAGCCATGAAATTAAAAGATGCTTGCTCCTTAGAAGAAAAGCTATGACCAACTTACACAGCATATTAAAAGCAGAGACATTACTTTTCCAACAAAGGTCTGTCTAGTCAAAACTATAGTTTTCCTGTGGTCATGTATGGATGTGAGAGTTGGACTATAAAGAAATCTGAGAGCTGAAGAATTGCTGCTTTTGAACTGTGGTGTTGGAGAAGACTCTTGAGAGTCCCTTGGACTTCAAGGAGATCCAACCAGTCCATCCTAAGGGAAATCAGTCCTGAATATTCATTGGAAGGACTGATGCTGAAACTGAAGCTCCAATACTTTGGCCACCTGATGCAAAGAGCTGACTCATTTGAAAAGACCCTGATGCTGGGAAAGATTGAAGGTGGGAGAAGGGGATGACAGAGGATGAGATGATTGGATGGCATCACTGACTCGATGGATGTGAGTTTGAGTAACCTCCAGGAGATAGTGATGGACAGAGAAGCCTGGCGTGCTGTGGTCCATTGGGTCGCAAAGAGTAGGACACAACTGAACTGAACTGAACTGAAACTAAGGCTACAAAACGATGAACTAACTTTGTAACAAGGATGAAGAAGGAGTAAACTACCAGCATGGAGCTCAGGCACAGGTCTTCTGACTCCAAGTCTCAGAGATTCTTTCCACTCTCCTTGTCATTCTCACAGCCCCTCTGCCTGGGCCTCGGGTCTCCACCCACAGGGAGCAGACAGGCCGTCTAGAGAAGGCCGCTCCCCACCTGACCTCAGGGGCCCTCGGGGAACATGACCAGTGGGCACTTTCTCCCGCACCTGGACCAGCCACGCGACCCCATGTGGAATGGACTTTCGGCTGCCCGCCGGCCCCGCTCACCGTATTTCTCCTTGAGGAACAGCGACGACCCGCAGCACTGCAGCTCCCCCTTGGCCATGATGGCGATGCGGTCCCCCAGCAAGTCAGCCTCGTCCATGAAGTGGGTAGTCAGCAGGATGGTGCGGTCGCTCTTGTGCTGCTGCAGAAGGTCCCAGATGGCCCTCCTGGAGATGGCGTCCACGCCCGAGGTGGGCTCGTCCAGCATCAGCACCTGGAGGGCGGAGGGGCAGCCCCGTGAGGACGGCAGAGCCCCGGCCTGGGCTTCAGGCTGCGCCGCAGGCCCCCCGGGCCTACCTTGGAGCCCGCGATGAGGGCAATGCCGATGGAGAGCTTGCGCCGCATCCCGCCGCTCAGAAACCTGCTCCGGGAATCCCGCTTCTCCTCCAGCCCGAGCACGTGCAGCATGCGTTTGACCTCCTCAGGGCACTTCTGACGCGGCAAGCCTTTCAGCTGAAACGGCAGGGATGGAGATCCGGCCAGGGCTTCCAACGGGGCCAGGGAGCGCCCAACAAGCATTTTGCTTGTAGAGCAGTAACCCCTTATCTCCCTTATCTGAGATTTTTCTTTCCACAGTTTTAGTTACCCACTACCCACAGTGAACCATGGTCTGAAAACATTAAATAAAAAATTACCAGAAATAAACTTCTAAGTTTTAAATTGTGCACACCATTCTGAGTGTCTTGAACTCTGAAATCATGTGCCACGCTGCTCTGTCCTGCTCAGGATCCCTACCCATTGACATCGTCTGCTTTTGACATCCAACCATCAACACTTTCATGACCTGATGATCCAGGATCACCTGGAGCCTGGATCCTACTTTTGATGAATCATCAGAAGGTCAACAGCCTAAAGCTGTGTCACAATGCCTGAAATCCTTCACCTCACTTCATCTCATCACATGGGCATCTTACCATCTGAAATCACAAGAACGGTGCGTGCGTGCTAAGTAGCTTTAGTCGTGTCCAACTTTGCAACTACACGGACTGTAGCCACCAGGCTCCTCTGTCCATGGGATTCTCCAGGCAAGAATACTGGAGTGGGTTGCCATGTCCTCCTCCAGGGGTTCTTCCTGACACAGGGATCAGACCCATGTCTCTTGTATCTCCTGCATTGGCAGGTGGATTCTTTACCACAGTGCCATCTTTAAGTACAGTACAATAAAATATTGTGAGAGGGAGAGATCACATTCACGTAACTTTTATTACAGCCCGTCAGGCTCCTCTGTCCATGGAATCCTCCAGGCAAGAATACTGCAGTTGGTGGCCATCTGCTTCTCCAGGGATCTTCTTGACATAGGGATTGAACCTGGGTCTCCTGCATTGCAGGCAGATTCTCTACCATCTGAGCCATCAGGGAAGCTCCTTTATTATAGTATATTGTTATAATTGTTCTATTTTATTGATTGTTGTTAATGTCTTGCTGTGCTTAATTTATAAATTAAACTTTGTCATAGGTTGCATGTACAGGAAAAAAACAGAGGACATATAGACTTTGGAACTATCTGAGATTTCAGGCATCCACTGGTGGTCTTGGAGCAAATCCCCCACAAATAAGGGGGGGTATTATATATACATAAACTACACATGAGAAAGATACACAGTAAACTTACTACCTTCAGGGAAAGGGATACAAGGCTTTTGCATCTTTTTTTTCCACAAGCTGTGAGGCGTGTGGGATCTTAGTTCCCTGACCAGGGATTGAACCTGGGCACTTGGTAGTGAAAGGGCAGAGTCTTAACCACTTGACTGCCAGGGAAGACCTGGCTTTTTCATCTTGAACCATCTAAAAAAATGACTTATTAATACTAAGTTCAGTCGCTCAGTCGTGCCCGACTCTTTGCAACCCCATGAATTGCAGCACGCCAGTCCTCCCTGTCCGTCACAAACTCCCGGAGTTCACTCAGACTCACGTCCATCGAGTCAGTGATGCCATCCAGCCATCTTATCCTCTGTTGTCCCCTTCTCCTCCTGCCCCCAATCCCTCCCAAGATCAGAGTCTTTTCCAATGAGTCAACCCTTCTCATGAGGTGGCCAAAGTATTGTAGTTTCAGCTTTAGCATCAGTCCTTCCAAAGAACACCCAGGGCTGATTTCCTTTAGAATGGACTGGTTGGATCCCCTTGCAGTCCAAGGAACTCTCAAGAGTCTTCTCCAACACCACAATTCAAAAGCATCAGTTCTTCGGTGCTCAGCTTTCTTCACAGTCCAACTCTCACATCCATACATGACCACAGGAAAAACCATAGCCTTGACTAGACGGACTTTTGTTGGCAAAGTAATGTTTCTGCTTTTCAATATGCTATCTAGGTTGGTCATAACTTTCCTTCCAAGGAGCAAGCGTCTTTTAATTTCATGGCTGCAATCACCATCTGCAGTGATTTTGGAGCCCAAAAAATTAAGTCTGACACTGTTTCCACTGTTTCCCCATCTATTTCCCATGAAGTGATGGGACCAGATGCCATGATCTTAGTTTTCTGAATGTTGAGCTTTAAGCCAACTTTTTCCACTCTCCTCTTTTACTTTCATCAAGAGGCTTTTTAGTTCTTCTTCACTTTATGCCATAAGGGTGGTGTCATCTACATATCTGAGGTTATTGATATTTCTCCCGGCAGTCTTGATTCCAGCTTGTGCTTCTTCCAGCCCAGCTACTACAGCATATTAAAAGGGTTATACACCATGACCAAGTGGGATTTATTCCAGGAATGCAAGAAAGGTTCAATATATTAAGAATCATTGTATGTATTAAATAATAAAGAATCTGCCTGGTGTCTGTCCCCAGTTACTGGGAGGAGCCTCTAAATCCTTGGAGGGATGGTATGTCTTTGTTACTCCTGGTAGTACCTGAGTACTACCTCAGGTACTGAGTACACCTGCTACTGAAGTGTTCAAGATCCTGGCTGGTCATATCAGAAAGATCAACCATGTAGTTTGAGAGTTGGGGCTTTGAGCCAGGTTATCAATCTGATCTCCCGATCTGCCAGGAGGGAGAGACTGCAGATTAAGTTTAGTCATGAGGTTCATGATTCACTCATGAACCTATGTAATGAAAATCCAATAAAAACTAGACACTTAAATGGAACAAAATAGAAAGCCCAGAGATAAATCCACGCACCTATGGACACCTTATCTTTGACAAAGGAGGCAAGAATATACAATGGAGAAAAGACAATCTCTTTAACAAGTGGTGCTGGGAAAACTGGTCAACCACTTGTAAAAGAATGAAGCTAGAATACTTTCTAACAACATTCACAAAAATAAACTCAAAATGGATTAAAGATCTAAACGTAAGACCAGAAACTATAAAACTCCTTGAGGAGAACATGGGCAAAACACTCTCTGACATACATCAAAGCAGGATCCTGTATGACCCACCTCCCAGAATATTGGAAATAAAACCAAAATAAACAAATGGGACCTAATTAAATTTAAAAGCTTCTGCACAACAAAGGAAACTATAAGCAAGGTGAAAAGACAGCCTTCAGAATGGGAGAAAATAACAACAAATGAAGCAACTGACAAACAACTAATCTCAAAAATATACAAGCAACTCCTACAGCTCAATTCCAGAAAAATAAATGATCCAATCAAAAAATGGGCCAAAGAACTAAACAGACATTTCTCCAAAGAAGACATACAGATGGCTAACAAACACATGAAAAGATGCTCAACATCACTCATTATCAGAGAAATGCAAATCAAAACCACTATGAGGTACCATTTCACGCCAGTCAGAATGGCTGCGATCCAAAAGTCTACAGGCAAAAAAATGCTGGAGAGGGTGTGGAGAAAAGGGAACCCTCTTACACTGTTGGTGGGAATGCAAACTAGTACAGCCACTATGGAGAACAGTGTGGAGATTCCTTAAAAAACTGGAAATAGAACTGCCATATGACCCAGCAATCCCACTTCTGGGCATACACACTGAGGAAACCAGAATTGAAAGAGATACATGTACCCCACTGTTCATAGCAGCACTGTTTATAATAGCCAGGACATGGAAGCAACCTAGATGTCCATCAGCAGATGAATGGATAAGAAAGCTGTGGTACATATACACCATGGAGTATTACTCAGCCATTAAAAAGAATACATTTGAATCAGTTCTAATGAGGTGGATGAAACTGGAGCCGATTATACAGAGTGAAGTAAGCCAGAAAGAAAAACACCAATACAGTATGCTGCTGCTACTGCTAAGTCACCTCAGTCATGTTCGACTCTGTGCGACTTCATAGACGGCAGCCCACCAGGCTCCCCCTGTCCCTGGGATTCTCCAGGCAAGAACACTGGAGTGGGTTGCCATTTCCTTCTCCAATGCATGAAAGTGAAAAGTGAAAGTGAAGTCGCTCAGTCGTGTCCGACTCTTAGCGACCCCATGGACTACAGCCTACCAGGCTCCTCCGTCCATGGATTTTCCAGGCAAGAGTACCGGAGTGGGGTGACATTGCCTTCTCTGCCAATACAGTATACTAACACACATATATGGAATTTAGAAAGATGGTAACGATAACCCTGTATACAAGACAGCAAAAGAGACACTGATGTATAGAACAGTCTTTTGGACTCTGTGGGACAGGGAGTGGGGGATGATTTGGGAGAATGGCACTGAAACATGTATAACATCATATGTGAAACGAGTTGCCAGTCCAGGTTCGATGCACAATACTGGATGCTTGGGGCTGGTGCACTGGGACAACCCAGAGGGATGGTACGGGGAGGGAGAAGGGTGGAGGGTTCAGGATGGGGAACACGTGTATACCTGTGGCGGATTCATGTTGATATATGGCAAAACCAATACAATATTGTAAAGTTAAAAAAAAAAAAAACTAGACACTTAGGTGAAACTTAGGTGAGCTACCCTCTATACAGTGATGCGCCAAGAGGGGACACATTCTTAAGATATGGAAGCTTTTCATTTGGGACCCTCCCAGACATCACCCTGCATGTCTCTTCTTTTACTGGTACTGATTTATGTATCCTTTATAATATATACATATAATATATACTATAATCCTGAGTTCTGTGAGTCCTTCTAGCGAATTAATGAAGCTGAGGAGTCAGTGGGAACTCCTAACTTTGTAGGCAGGTTGTGGGCAGTGCTCTGTTGGGAGCCCAGGCTCGCGGCTGTTTTCTGACACGACCACAGTCTGTGGGGCACTGTGCCTGTAGCGTGTGAAGCGTGCACTGGCTCCATCCTTAGTGTCAAACTGCACTGCATTGATGCAGCATATTAGAAGAATAAAGAGTCCAAGGGGCAAGCTGAACCTAGAGTTTACAGGGAAATGAAAGTGACCTGGAACAGGCAAAATAATCTTGAAAACAAACAAAAAAGAGTTGGAGGGCTCACATTCTTTGATTTCCAAACTTACTACAGGGACTTCCCTGGTGGTCTAGTGGCAGAAAGCCCCATGCTCCCAATGCAGGGGCCCAGGCTTGATCAGGGGACTAGATCCCAATGCCTCAACTAAGAACTGGCACAGCCAAATAAATAAATAAATATTCTTTTAAACTTCCTACAAAGCTATACTAACTAAGACATTGTGGTATTGGCATAAGGATAGATGCATAGACCAATGAAATAGAAGTGAGAGTCTAGGAATAATCCCATGTATCTACGGTCAGTTGATTTCTGACAAAGGTGCCAAGACTATTCAATGGGGAAATAATGGTCATTTCAACAAATGGTGCTGGACAATTGAATATTCACATGCAAAAGAATGAATCTGACCTCTATCTCACACCATCTAAAAATTAGCTCAAAATGTATCAAAGACCTAATGTATAATTATGTAAGAACTAATGTACGAAACTCTCAGAAGGAAACAGGTGTAAATCCCAGGCAATGCTTTTTAAAATATGACATCAAGAACATAACAACTAAAGAAAATACAGAGACACTGAATTTCATCAGAATTCAAAACTTTTGTGCATCAAAGGACATTATCAACAAAGGGGAAAGAGAATGCACAGAACTGGGAGAAAGTTTTTTGCAAATCATATACTTGATAAGGATCTACCATCTAGAATACACAAAACTACAAAGAGATAAGCAACCCAACTGAAAAATGGGCAAAGGCTTTAGTAGACATTTCTCCAAATAAATAAATAAATGGCCAATAAGCAAATGAAAAGATGCTTAATATCATTACAGTCATTGGGGAAATGCAAATCAAACCCACCATGAGATACCAATTTATGGCACCTAGAATGGAAGTACCTCAGAAAGTTTTTTAAAAAGTTAAACACAGAGGTAGAGCTTATGACCCTTGAATTTCACTACTAGGTATATACTTCAAAGAACTGAAACTAGGTGAAACTGAAACTTCAAAGAACTAAAACTTAAACAAAAACTTGAACATTAGAATTCATGGTATTATTCACGTGGCCGAAAGGTACAACCCAGGAGTCCATCAACTGATGAATGGATAACCAAGATATGGCATACAACTCCAAACAAGGTAACATTATTCAGCCATTGAAAGGAGTGAAGTATTGATACATGCTGAAATATGGATAATTCTTGAACACATTAAGTGAAAGAAACCAGACACAGACGGTCACATTTTGTGTGATTCCACTCATATGAACTACTCAGAATAGTCAAATCTACAGTGACAGACAGCAGATTAGTGATTTCCAGGGGCTGGGGGGAAGGAAGAATGGGGAGTGACCATTGATGGATCCAGGTTTGTTTTCAGGGAGATGAAAATGTTCTGTAGTTAGAGAGTGCTGTGAATGTAGTTTTTAAAACTACTGAATTTTATATTGCAAAATAAGCAAAATGGTGAATTTTATGATATGTGAATTTCATCAATAAAGTAAATAATTAGACTAAAACAATACTTTCTAGAAACTCTTTAATTCAAAGATCTTAAATGCCACACCCCTGCCTTTTCCTGAATGTTTAGGGAATAGTGTCCGTACAAGGTTTCAAGTTTCTCTGAGGTTGAGTCAGAAAGTTGCAAGTTATCTTACCATCCTTAAAAATGGATACAGAGGAAACCAAGTCTATCACCCACCGACTCACCTGAGCATAGAAATAAAGATGTTCCGCTACAGTCAAGTTATCATACAAGATATCATGCTGGGGGCACCAGCCCATGCTCTTCCGGATTTGAAGCATGTCTTTAGAAATTTCATATCCATTGATAAATACCTGTCCTCTTGAAGGTGTAATAAGTCCTAGAAGCAAGTGGAAGACATAATATCCTAAAGTCATTGTCATTCAGAGCCACAACAGTACAAAGGCTTACTGATGCCCTCTGCTTTGTCTGCTGCTCTTATACATACTATCCTGTTTCATGTCACAGTCAGCAGCAGCCAAGGAGTATATGTTCCATGACCGTGTACAAGGACATTTAGGGGTAGTAGAAACAGATGCAAAGAAATAGAGGAAAACAACAGAATGGGAAAGACTAGAGATCTCTTCAAGAAAATTAGAGATACCAAGGGAACAGTTCATGCAAAGATGGGCTCAATAAAGGACAGAAATGGTATGGACCTAACACAAGCAGAAGATACTAAGAAGAGGTGGCAAGAATACACAGAAGAACTGTACAAAAAAAATCTTCACGACCAAGATAATCACGATGGTGTGATCACTCACCTAGAGCCAGACATCCTGGAATGCAAAGTCAAGTAGGCCTTAGAAAGCATCACTATGAACAATGCCAGTGGAGGTGATGGAATTCCAGTTGGGCTATTTCAAATCCTGAAAGATGATGCTGTGAAAGTGCTGGACTCAATATGCCAGCAAATTTGGAAAACTCAGCAGTGGCCACAGGACGGGAAAAGGTCAGTTTTCATTCCAATCCCAAAGAAAGGCAATGCCAAAGAGTGCTCAAACTACCGCACAATTGCACTCATCTCACACGCTACTAAAGTAATGCTCTAAATTCTCCAAGCCAGGCTTCAGCAATACGTGAACCATGAAATTCCTGATGTTCAAGCTGGTTTTAGAAAAGGCAGAGGAACCAGAGATCAAATTGCCAACATCTGCTGGATCATCAAAAAAGCAAGAGAGTTCCCGAAAAACATCTATTTCTGCTTTATTGACTATGCCAAAGCCTTTGACTGTGTGGATCACAATAAACTATGGAAAATTCTGAAAGAGATGGGAATACCAGACCACCTGACCTGCCTCTTGAGAAACCTGTATGTAGGTCAGGAAGCAACAGTTAGAACTGGACATGGAACAACAGGCTGTATATTGTCACCTGCTTATTTAACTTATATGCAGAGTACATCATGAGAAACGCTGGGCTGTAAGAAGCACAAGTGGAATCAAGATTGCCGGGAGAAATATCTATAACCTCAGATGTGCAGATGACACCACCCTTATGGCAGAAAGTGAAGAAGAACTAAAAAGCCTCCTGATGAAAGTAAAAGAGGAGAGTGAAAAAGTTGGCTTAAACCTCAACATTCAGAAAATTAAGATCATGGCATCTGGTCCCATCACTTCATGGGAAATAGATGGGAAAACAAGTGTCAGACTTTATTTTTTGGGGCTCCAAAATCACTGCAGATGGTGACTACAGCCATGAAATTAAAAGATGCTTACTCCTTGGAAGGAAAGTTATGACCAACCCAGATAGCATATTCAAAAGCAGAGACATTACTTTGCCAACAAAGGTCCGTCTAGTCAAGGCTACTGTTTTTCCAGTAGACATGTATGGATGTGAGAGCTGAACTGTGAAGAAAGCTGAGCACCGAAGAATTGATGCTTCTGAACTGTGGTGTTGGAGAAGACTCTTGAGAGTCCCTTGGACTGCAAGGAGATCCAGCCAGTCCACTGTAGAGGAGATCAGTCCTGGGTGTTCTTTGGAAGGAATGATGCTAAAGCTGAAACTCCAGTACTTTGGCCACCTCATGCGAAGAGTTGACTCATTGGAAAAGACCCTGATGCTGGAAGGGATTGGGGGCAGGAGGAGAAGGGGACGACAGAGGATGAGATGGCTGGATGGCATCACCAACTTGATGGACATGAGTTTGAGTGAACTCCGGGAGTTGGTGATGGACAGGGAGGCCTGGCGTGCTGCAATTCATGGGGTCGCAAAGAGTCAGACACGACTGAGTGACTGAATTGAACTGAAGGAGATAATAAAAAAATCTGAATCTGGAAAACTGTAAGATACTGATGAAAGAGATTGAAGACAACACCAGTAGATGTAAAGATTTACTGTGCTCTTGGATTGGAAGAATTATTATTATTAAAATGATCAAACTACCAAGGCTACCCACAGATTCAACACAATGTGTATCAAATTACCAATGGCATTTTTTTTTCCACAGAACTGGAACAAAAAGATGATTTTAATTTGTATGAAAACACAAAAGAACCTGGATCTCCAAAACAATCTTGATAAAGAAGAATAGAATAGGAGGAATCATGCTTCCTGACTTCACACTATACTACAAAACTACAATAATCAAAACAGTATGATACTGGCATGAAAACAGACACATACATCAATGGAACAGGATAGAAAGCCAGAAACAAATCCATGCACTTATGGTCAATTAATCTATGAAGGAGGCAAGAATATACAATGCAGAAAAGACAGTCTCTTTTCCATGGGACATTTACATGTAAAAGAATAAAACTGGAACATTTTCTCACACCATATAGAAAAATAAACTCAAAATAAAACTAAATGTAAGACTGGCTACTCTCAAACTCCTAAAAGAAAACAGAAAATTCTTTAACATAAATCATAACAATACTTTTTTGGATCTGTCTTCTAAGGCAAGAAAAGCATAGACAAAAATAGACAAATGGGATCCAAAAGCTTTTGCACAGCAAAGAAAACCATAAACAAAACAAAAAAACAACCTACAGAATGGAAGAAAATATTTGCAAATGATGTATCGATGAGAGATTTATATTTCCAAAATATATAGATAACTTATACTGATTAATATAAAAAAACAATTCAATCAAGAAATGGGCAGAAAATCTAAATAAACATTTCTCCAAAGAAGACGTATAGATGGCCAACAGGCATATGAGAAGATGCTCAATATCGCTAATTATTAGAGAAATACAAAGCAAAACCACAACAAAGTATTACCTTACACAAGTCAAAATGGCCATCTTAACTTCAAAAAATTTACAAATTAGTAAATGCTAGTGAGGGTACGGAGAAAAGGGAATCCTTCTACACTGTTGGTGAGAATGTAAATTAGAGGAGCCACTATGAGAAACAATCTGGAGGCTCCTAAAAACTAAAAACAGGATTACTGTATGATCCAACAATCTCATTCCTGAGCGTATACCTGGAAAAGACAAAAACTCTAATTCAAAAAGATACATGTACCCCATGTTCAAAACAGCACTGTTCACAATAGTCAAGACATGGAAGCAACGTAAATGTCCATCAACAAAAGAATGGATAAAGAAGGCTTTACTCAGACATGAAAAAAGAATGAAATAATACCGTTCATAGCAACATGGATGGACCTAAAGATACCATACTAAGTGGAGTAAGGCAGACAGTGCAAGACAAATGTCATGATATCACTTATATATGGAATCCAAAAAAAATGGATACAAACAAACTTATTTACAGAACAGAAACAGACTCACAGACATAGAAAACAAACTTATGGATACCCAAGTGGAGAGCGGGGGGATAAATTAGAAGTTTGGGATTAACATATATACATTACTATAGATAGATAAACTATATTTTAGCACAGGGAACTATATTCATTAATATCCTGTAATGAACTATTATGGAAAAGAATCTGAAAAAAGAATATATATGTGTGTGTGTCCCAATACCAAAGGCACCTCAGACCAAGCTTCACAATATTGCTGCTCTTCAATGTTTTCAGTGGAAGGTATGTCAGCAGTCTGTGAGGAGGGTTGTGGCAGCTGGACTCTGAGGAGCTCACAGCTCTCCAGACATCTGGTGTTCTGTATCCAAAACCAGTGGAGGAACTGGTCAGCTTTCAGAGCTCCTTGAGATTTGGAAATGTATCTTGCTGGTTTTATACAGAGCCTTACATGGGTTCACCCTTAAATAAATACATTTTTCTTGAATGAATGAGTTTTCAAATATCGCAGATATTATTTTAGTTGATGGGAAGAACTATTTAGGCATAAAAATTATTCTGAAACAGACAACTTTCAGCATAATTCACCAGGTATCACTCTAAAAGTACCCCTAGCAATCAAAAGTATGATTTGTTTGGATGAAATGTTTGGTTGAGGGATCAGTGGTGCCTCACTGTACTGGAAGGTTCTGCTTGGAAGGAAACATGCCCAGCAGTGTTCACAGTTTCCTGGAAGTGTTTGAAACTAAGTACCTCAGACTGACTGAAAAAGTCAGATATTCCCTCCTCCTGACACAGGGTAATGTGAATCACTAAATGGTAAAAAACAAACAACAAACAAAAATGTCAGGGAAATCTGATGACGGGAAATGGAGCCAGACAATCTTGATCTGGACCAAGGGTCTCTCCAGTGCGTCCTTGGGCGAGCTGGTCCACACGCACCTGTGAGGATGTTGCAGGTGGTGGTCTTGCCCGCTCCGTTGTGGCCTAGCAGAACCGTGATCTGGCCCTGGTATAGGTTCACCGTCAGGTCTTTGACTGCCACATGCTCATCCCTTCCCTTGTAGAACACCTGTTGAAGAGCCAAGTGTGACTGATAGCGTAACACACACACGCTGTGGCGTTTCTGAAGAGCCCATGACAGGCCGAGCACCCACACCAACTTCCCCTGAAAGTTCAACAGTGGGACACCAAGTGGAAATCCACAAAGGGAGCCCCTTCCTTCACAGTTTAGCTGCCTGGAGCTACTGACGACCAGCAAGGCTAGGGGGCTTTCCCTGGCCTCGGGAACCCGGTGGGAAAGCAGCAGGACCACGGAGGCCAGAGTTCAAGGATGAAGGGCCCGGAGCTGGAATGAGATCATCTCCCTGCATCTCGAACCTACCTTGCTCCTCATTGCCTGGCCAAACCCCTGATAAAAGGCACCCTGCCTCTTCTGTGGGTGGTGTTGTCCTAGGGAGAGAACCCCAGACAGACTGGCCTGTTTTCTAGATCAGATGTTTTCAGTATTTTAAACACCATTTATTTTTTTCTTATTATACAAGTAATCCATTTATAAGAGCATAAAGAATAAAATGAAATCACCCACAATGCCATTTGCAAAGATAACATCACATTTCAGTCTATGCCTTAGACAATTTCTGCCCTGTCAAACTGCATCAGGGCTGGATGTGGGGTCTGGAGTGCTGACACTATATTTGGGTGAGACTTGGGTGTCACTCCTCCCCACAATTTATCTACTGTGTTTGGGAGCAGGGTGCTGAGGAAAGGAAGCTGGCACACTTCCTTGCCCCCAACACCATTTGGTGTGATTATTATGAATCAAGTGTGACAGGCCTCTTCCCTGACTTTTCACTCTCCTTTCTGAAGTCGAGGTGGACACTTGGCAGAATTCTAGGCAAGAAGAAGAAGGGGTGATCTACTGAAGGGCAGAAAAGAAGGGAGGGAGGGAGGAAGGAAAAATTTTTCCCAAAAGAAAGCCCCTTGCTCTTATCTTTCCCTGTAGATGAGCTACAGCAGCCGTCTTGCAACCAGGGAATGACAAGCACACAGCAGGGAGCTACATGCTTCCACTGGTCCCGGGAAAATAAACGAAAGTCAGTGAGTAGAAAGAGCAAAGCGCTCTGGGACGGCTTTACTGAGCAGCCGACATCATGGCAGAACCATGTGCCTGCAGGCTGCCTGTTATGAGAAAAGAAAAAGAGAAATCCCTGCGTACTGAAGCCACAGTAAATCCAGTGAAGATGGAGTATTTCCAGCTTCTCCCACAGGGTGTGGAGGAGCTGGGATGATCCCCCGTGCCATGGATCCCCTGGACTAGGACGTGATCCACTTGATCTCATAGGTCAGGAAGGTGACACAAAGTGCTGAGCTAGTGCCTTGCCTCTGACCGTGTATCAGCCACATGGAAGGCACCATCTCTCTGCAGGCCCATCACGTCTGAGGAATGGACGACTCCTCTGGAGGACACAGAAGGTATAGAGCTTACCCCCAGGCATCCTGTCAGGGGAGCCCTTGGTCAACTCAGGACTCAGCAGACGCTGGACAGAGGATGAACCCTTCCACATTTGGAAGCCAGCAGTGACATCTGGTTTACCACTTGATTTGGTTGCATAAGAACACTGGTGGATCAAAGCTGACCATCAAATGACTGAGTTCTAGGGCGTCCCCAACAAGAGGTGCCTCGCATTTGTGAGACTGTTTGAAGAGAGATCATCTAGATCCTCCATCCAGTCATTTAACTTTATGACAGGAAACAGGACATTTTACGTAATACTTCTAATTTGGGGGATAATGTGACAGAGGGAATTAAAAATCTATCACAAGACCACTCCTTTGGGGTCAGCCTGCCCTCACTGCCTGTTTAATAAAGTTCTGCTTGTTTGAGATGTAAAAAAAAAAAAAAGAAATCTATCACAAAATACATCTTGTAACTGTCAGAATGAAACAGAAACCTCTATACACTATTTCTCAAGTTCTCAGAAGATCTGAGAGCTGATACCTTGTATAGATGCTGGATTTCAATTCCTTTTATCAAATTGGTAGGCTCATCCTGAATGAACTTGTTTCCCAGAGCTTGCTGAGGATCCTCTAAGTCTTCCACAGGATTCCTAAGGGATGTAGGTTCTCTCCACCAGTAGGAGGGCTAGAGAGGAAGTAAACTCATTAATATGTTTAGGTAAACTAGCTTCTTCTTCTGGAAGAAAAATATTTTGGTAAATTAAATTCTCACACTTCCCTCCTCCCACCCCCATCCTCAGCCTCACCTGCCAGATTTCCTGGTATCGAACATTTGATGATGCCTGAAGGAGTCAAGAATTTGCTCACAGACTCACTACTAATAAACTGCATTTCAACCTACAACCCATGGTCCGGGGGATGGAGCTACAGAAGATGCCTCACGTGCACACTCCTGGTGCACAGGGGAAGCTGTTGGGACGGCCAGCAGCCTCCCTGTGGGCAAAGGTCTGGAGAAACTCTGGTGCTAACAATCCACGCACTTCTCCACAGACCAAGAAGGGCAAGCACAGTGGCCTTTGCCAAGGCCTGAAGTGAGGACCTGTGCAATTCAGATGGGATCAGACTGAATCTGCAAGAGGACCGAATCAGGCATAAAGCGTTCAACTTTGTAAGAAAAATGCAGTCATTGTAGAAGAGAAGAGATTCTGAGAACTTCATGGGGTCATCAACAAAAGCTGTGCCCTCGGGTCACAGAGGTCTCAAAGAGCGCCAGGGCCTTGCCACCAGTCCCAGAGAAAAGAGGCCAAGGAGTCCTGAGGGCTCTAGCTCGTTGGGGTGGTATTCTGTGGGGGAATGTAGGGCCTGCCACTCAAGGGGGCCCATGAGACAGCCGCCACACTCTTAAGGGGCGTCTGCACAGGGAATCAGCAGTGGGGCAAGAGTCAGAGAGACTGAGACTCATTAATCATGCTCCTTTGGCAACCATAAGTTGACAGGTTTGGGGTGAATCCAGATTGGAGAACCCCAACTTAGATTTCTTGGAGTTTGAAGGTGAAACCAATATCACCAAGAGGGATAGGAACATTGATGACAAGCTATAAAAATCCTGGTGTCAACCTATAAAACAGCAGCATCAGTACTCACTGTGAGAAAGAAGTACCAGGGCTTGGGTATACCATACTCTCCTGGGAAGATGGCCTCCACATACCAGGCCACCAAGCCGTATAAGACAGAGTCCAGCAGCAGCATCAGCAGCACCTGAGTGAAGTTAAACTCTCCTCCTATATGGCCCATGTTCCTCCACTGGACGCCTGTGCCTGTCAAAAGGGAGAACAGTCACCACAGCAGAGACAGAGAAAAGTTACCGGAGTTTTCCAATCAAACAGTGGAGACCAGGCCAATGAGAAGACTGGACTATTTGTCTCCGGAGTATTAAGAGACAAAAACAAGGCACAGGAAAGGGAAAGCTAACTGTTAGTTTCTCTTCTGAGATAAAACTCTTTTTTTTTTTTTTCCTTTTGGCCACACCACACAGCTTGCAGGATCTTAGTCGCCTAACTAGGGATTGAACTAGGGCTCAGCAGAGAAAGTGTGGAGTCCTATCCACTAGGCCACCAGAGAATTCCCAATACAACATTTTTCTTATTGCCAGAATGGTCCCTTCCTACTCCTCCTGACCTGCTCCACTTGGGTTAATTCTTACTATGTAGGTCAGCACAGGTATCTCCTTCCCCAGCAAGCACACACCCTCTCCCTCTGGGATTACCTGCCTAACCCATGTGCATCTGGGTCCCCTGTGCAAGCTGTGAGCACTGCAGGCTCTACTCTGCACTGGAAATCTGCTCACCTACTGTCACCCCAGCTTGGGGCCAGGGACTGTCAGATTACCTCAGTTTCTCCAGTCTCTGGCCCAGGGCCTCACATGCAGCAGGTGCTTGGTACACATATGCTCCATGAAGAAAGGAAGGTGCTGAGAAAGGCCCTGGGACCGATTCCTGGGTGTGAATAAGGGCAGGTATCCTTTGTGATGCCAACGGTCTCATCAGAACGGAACTTGACTGTGCCTCTCACGTAAAGCACCCAAGATACCTGCACCTGCTGCCATACAGCAGGACTGAGGAGGTGGTAACTAACACCACCAGAGCAGGTAAATCAAGGACTGGTGAGCAGACGGACGGCTAGAATGGTGCTGACTAGTCACCTGGGGATGTTGTTCTGATTGTATGTCTGGGTGGGTCTTGGAGTCTGTGTTTCTGACAAGTTCTCCCAGGGCTCTGATGCTGCTGGTACACAGGCCACGCTGTGAGGACCAGTATCAGGAGACCTCTGAGGCCCTTCCTGAGATGACATTCCCTGACTTGTGTCTGCCTCTGTGCCAATCAAGAGCTGTGCCTCTAACTGTGGCTTACAGACAGGTCTCGCAACCCTCAGCTGCCATAAACAGTCAGTGCACTCAGTTCATGAAGGGCAGGTGCATCCTTGTTCAGTGCAAGTCCAGTGTCCCAAGGAAAGGAAGAGTTGAGGCTCCTTCCGCACCTCAGCACACATTTGATTACCACTTTATTTATCAGGAATATACATTTCAAGTACAAAAAATGGAGTTTAACAAGCAATTACAAAGGAACTACCCTTGTGCAGCTACCACCTAACTCAATCCAACCCCAAAACCCCAGATATACACACCCCCGTTACAACTTCACCGCCATCTTTGTTTGTAGGCAGCATCTAGTTGGGTTTTGCATTTTTATCTAAACAGTCTCTTTTCACTTGGTTTTCATATTTACTGTGATTATTGACTGTCTGGATTAAAATCTACCACTCTGCCAGCTCTTTTTTATTTGGTCCAAATTTTTGTTTCTTTTTTCCTCTTTTTCTTGCATTAATAGGAATTTTTATGATTCCATTTTAGTTCCACTATTATTATTTATACCTCTAAATTTTGTTTTTCAGTTTTGTTCCAGGGTGTAAAGGGACTTCCCTGATGGCTCAGATGTAAGGAATCCACCCGCAATGCAGGAAACCCAGGTTCAATCCCTGAGTTGGGAAGATTCCCTTGGAGAAGGGAATAGCTACTCACTCCAGTATTCTTGCTAGAGAATTCCATGGACAGAGAAGCCTGGAAGGCTAAATACAGTCCATGGGGTCACAAAGAGTCGGACATAACTGAGTGACTAACAACACACACAGGGTGTAAAATCATCTTTAGAGTCTATATTCAATATTATTTGAAGATACTTCATGTGCAGTGTGAGGAACTTACAAAAAGTTTCCCGTTTCCAGCACTTCCCTCCCACCCTTTGCTACTGTTGTCATATGTTTTACTGTCACACAAGTTATTAGCAATTACACTGCTCCCATTTTTGCTTTAGACAGTCACTTCTCTTTTCGAGCCAAAAAAACTCCATAAAAGACAAAATAAATTCTATTTTCCATTTTTAGTGTTCTTTATTTTTTTGTGTAGATCCAAGGCAATGGCACCCCACTCCAGTACTCTTGCCTGGCGAATCCCATGGACGGAGGAGCCTGGTGGGCTGCAGTCCATGGGGTCGCTGGGAGTCTGAGACGACTGAGAGACTTCACTTTCACTCTTCACTTTCATGCATTGGAGAGGGAAATGGAACCCACTCCAGTGTTCTTGCCCTGAGAATCCCAGGGACGGGGGAGCCTGGTGGGCTGCCGTCTATGGGGTCGCACAGGGTCAGACACAACTGAAGCAACTTAGCAGCAGCAGCAAGCTCCTGTCTGATATACTGTTTTTGCTCAAGGAACTCAACATTTCTTGGAATGTCTCCTAGCAATCAATTCTGTCACTTGTTTATTTGCAAGTCATCCCTGACTTTCTCCTGGATATAGAATTCTGGGTTGACAGGAGTTTTCTTCAGCACCTTAAACATGTCACTTTATTTCCTTCTAGCGTGTTTGTGTCTATTGGCTATTTGAATATGCTCTTTTTGTGAAGCACCTATTTTTGCCTATTTGCTTTTTTATACTACAAAGTACAATTTTTAATTGATTTCATGAATTCTTTAAATATGCTTTAAAAACAAGCATTTTGCAGGTTAAACGTGTTTCAAGTATCTTCTCCTACTCTGTAGCTTCTCTTTTCATTTTCCTTATGGTGTTCCTCAGTTTCAAGTCATTATTTATCAGTCTTTTCCTGACAGCTATTTTTGTGTCTTGTTTAAGAAATCTTTCCTACTTTAAGAACATGAACATACTCTCTTATATTATATCCAAAAAACTATAGTTTTTTGTCATTAGAAATGATTTCTGTGTATGGTGTGAATTCAAAGTCCAAGTTCAACTTTTTCCATAATGTTCTTCAGTTGCTCCAGGATTGTTCATTAAACCCTACTGTTCTGAAGCATTGTCTCTGATACCTAATAGTGCATTTGTCTGTCTCTTCTTTTCTGTTAGTCTATTTGTCAACTATAATTTTAATTACTATTGCTTTATGATAAATCACAAAATCTGGGAAAGCACGTTTTTCTTTCTTGTTCTTCCTCAAGAGTTCTTGGCTCTTCTTGGTTGTTTATACTCCCATGTAAATCTGAGAATCAGCTCACTGAGTTCTATTAAAAAACAAACTGCTGGAGTTTGGACTGGGTAGGAGTAAGATGTTACTTGTTCGCACAATTCATACAATTATGTTTGAGAGTGAGGTGCTGCTGAAAGGAGTTTGGCAAATTCCCCTGCCCCTACATCTCTTTGTCCTGACTGTCCTTCTCTGACTTCTCAGTCTCCTTTGCAGTAGAAGAGGCCATGTGACACAATTCCTCTCCCCACACCACTTCCTCTTGACTTAACCAAGCTTTTGATTATTCTATTTTCTATTAAGTTTGAAAGTTTTACACTGTTTCTAGCCCTTTGCTGGTGGGCTCAGTAATGAATTACCAGATCTACTCTGCTGCAAAGTCTAAAGTTAATCAACATCTTTACTCTCCTTCCAGAAAGTATTTATCCTCATTGACTTCTGACTTTATCTCTTCAAAAATCCTTTTATGTATTCTAATTCCATTTCTTAAAAAAAAAAAAAAACCATAAAGACATTATCATCATTATTATTTTATACGATATACAGGGATTTCCCTGGTGGTCCAGTGGTTAGGACTCCATGTCCCAATGCAGGCAGGGGCATGGGTTCCATCCCCAGTCAGGGAACTAGATCCCACATGCCTCAACTAGACTCTGCATATCCAAAAAAATTTTTAAGAGGTAATGCATTAATACAATGACATCTTTGTTTTGTTTCTCAATTGGTTCAGAAATTAAGGAGGAGGGAAAGGCATTATTTACTGGGCCTCTTAAAAATTAAAACGAATCTAGTAAATTAGTTTACTAATACAAAACTATGGTTTTTCTAGTAGTCATGCATGGATGTGAGCGTTGAACTATAAAGAAAGCTGACAGCTGAAGAATTGATGTTTTTGAACTGTGGTGTTGGAGAAGACTCTTGAGAGTCCCTTGGACTGCAAGGAGATTAAACCAGTCCATCCTAAAGGAAATCAGTCCTGAATATTCATTGGAAGGACTGATGGTGAAGCTGAAGCTCCAATACTTTGGCCACCTGATGCAAAGAACTGACTCATTGGAAAAGACCCTGATGCTGGGAAAGATTGAAGGCAGGAGGAGAAGGGGATGACAGATGATGACATGATTGGATGGCATCACTGACTCCATGGATATGGGTTTGGGTAGATTCCGGGAGTTGGTGATGGACAGGGAGGCCTGGCGTGCTGCAGTTCATGGGGTCGCAAAGAGTCAGACACAACTGAGCGACTGAACTAAACTGAACTGGAAAAAAAAAAAGAGGCCAAAATGTTTCTGCCATACAACCACAGGTCTGATTTATGTTGTATTAATATACAGTTGTTCCATGTCCAGTTCTAACTGTTGCTTCCTGACCTGCATATAGGTTTCTCAAGAGGCAGATCAGGTGGTCTGGTATTCCCATCTCTTTCAGAATTTTCCACAGTTTATTGTGATCCACACAGTCAAAGGCTTTGGCATAGTCAAGAAAGCAGAAATAGACGTTTTCTGGGACTCTCTTGCTTTTTCGATGATCCAGCAGATGTTGGCAATTTGGTCTCTGGTTCCTCTGCCTTTTCTAAAACCAGCTTGAACATGTGGAAGTTCACAGTTCCTGTATTGCTGAAGCCTGGCTTCGAGAATATTGAGGATTACTTTACTAGCGTGCGAGAGGAGTGCAATTGTGCGGTACTTCTACCAGACCACCTGCCTGCCTCTTGAGAAACCTATATGCAGGTCAGGAAGCAACAGCTGGAACTGGACATGGAACAACAGACTGGTTCCAAATAGGAAAAGAAGTATGTCAAGGCTGTATATTGTCACCCTGCTTATTTAACTTCTATGCAGAGTACATCATGAGAAACGCTGGGCTGAAAGAAACACAAGCTGGAATCAAGATTGCTGGGAGAAATATCAATAACCTCAGATATGCAGATGACACCACCCTTATGGCAGAAAGTGAAAAAGAACTAAAGAGCCTCCTGATGAAAGTGAAAGAGGAGAGTGAAAAAGTTGGCTTAAAGCTCAACATTCAGAAAACTAAGATCATGGCATCTGGTCACCTCACTTCATGGGAAATAGATGGGGAAACAGTGTCAGACTTTATTTTGGGGGGCTCCAAAATCACTGCAGATGGTGATTGCAGCCATGAAATTAAAAGAAGCTTGCTCTGTGGAAGGAAAGTTATGACAAACCTAGATAGCATATTCAAAAGCAGAGACATTACTTTGCCAACAAAGGTCCATCTAGTGAAGGCTATTGTTTTTCCTGTGGTCATATATGGATGTGAGAGTTGGACTGTGAAGAAAGCTGAGCGCCGAAGAATTGATGCTTTTGAACTGTGGTGTTGGAGAAGACTCTTGACAGTCCCTTGGACTGCAAGGAGATCCAGCCAGTCCACTGTAGAGGAGATCAGTCCTGGGTGTTCTTTGGAAGGAATGATGCTAAAGCTGAAACTCCAGTACTTTGGCCACCTTATGCGAAGACTTAACCCATTGGAAAAGACTCTGATGCTGGGAGGGATTGGGGGCAGGAGGAGAAGGGGACAACAGAGGATGAGATAGCTGGATGGCATCACCGACTCGATGGACGTGAGTTTGAGTGAACTCCGAGAGTTGGTGATGGACAGGGAGGCCTGGGGTGCTGCAATTCATGGGGTCGCAAAGAGTTGGACACGACTGAGCGACTGAACTGAACTGAATATACAGTGATTCCTGCTTCAGGTTAGAACTGAAAGCCCTGCACTAGACTTACTGAGAAAATGTAGAGGAATTCCATTTATTCACTCAATATCAGGTCTGCCGTCTGATTTGAACAGATAGGTCAGATGACCAGGAAAACCTAATCCAGTGAAAGCATGAGGACTCTAAGAAATATTATCCTTGGATTTTTAACATTTCATCAATTACATTCTTAGAGAATCCTGTTTGTGGATTATATATGCATTTGCATTTCCTTCACCTGTAATGCAAGACAGCACTTGTGGGCTATCCCATGCCTTTCAGGAAAGAACACTGATCATAAATAATCAAGACAGTCTTAGCACAGGAACGAATTTAGCATAGGCCCAACCACTCACTCTGATTCCCTCAGCTTTAACAAATAGACCTCATTAAGCATCTACAGTCATTCAGTAATGTGGAAGGAATCAGATACACCATTTAAAATCTACTCTTTCCCCTGTAAGTATTTGTGATTTATGGGATCAACATTGCTTTGTTAAAGAAAATCACTCACCTTCAATAAATTATGGTCAACTTAACATCTTTTATTAAATTTTAAGTACCCTTAACCCATTTAGCAGAGAAGGCAATGGCAACCCACTCCAGTACTCTTGCCTGGAAAATCCCATGGACGGAGGAGCCTGGTAGGCTGCAGTCCATGGGGTCGCGAAGAGTCCAACACAACTGAACAACGTCACTTTCACTTTTCGCTTTCATGCATTGGAGAAGGAAATGGCAACCCATTCCAGTGTTCTTGCCTGGAGAATCCCAGGGACGGGGGAACCTGGTGGGCTGCTGTCTATGGGGTCGCACAGAGTCAGACACGACTGAAGTGACTTAGCAGCAGCAGCAGCAGCAGCAACCCATTTAGACCATCCAGCTTAACAAAGAAATCCATTGGTAGGTGATGCCTCTAACCTGGCCATTGGAGACTATCCCAGGGGCAGTAAAGAGACCTGCAAACTAGACCCAACTTCAACTCCTATCCCTGCTATCTGCTGCAAAACCAACTGTGTCACTTGGGATGTGGACTCTGGTGATAAAAACTAACACTGAGCAATGAAGCAACTTGCTGGAGTGCTCAGAGTGGATCATCCTAGCACCACTGAAATGTGAAACAGTTTCACTCAGTAAGTACTGAGACCCCACAGGGCGCAGCATCCTACATTTAGATTGATATGTTGGCTGCAATCTTCTGCAATGACTGTAGGTGTTGTGGAAACTCTTCAAACTTCAGAAACATGAGACAAATGAAAACTTGGCATTGTGCTTTCCACCCCAAAGTATGTAAGCTGTAAGGGAGCTAGGACACATCTGATGAAGGTCCCTTAGACTAGCTTGTTGTGAAAGAAGACCCACCTGGAGCCCAAGAGGATATAATATGGTATCTGCAACAGCACGACATCATCTGTGAAGTTCTGAGGGGTTATTTGAACTTCTAATCATAACTCTATGCATTTTAGATCCATACAATTATATAGGCATATAATTCCCTAAATCATCAGCATGCTTTAGTTTTTCCCCAAAACTACATTGCAATCTGCACAGTCTAAGCTTTATTCCATATTTCCTAAGTATTCCTTACAGTGCCTATCATCGATATAAGTATACTATAAATGCTCTGAACACTGAATAAAATGAACCAGTCATGTTTACTTGGAAATAAAGGTCAACTTTGCCTGTCAGGAAATGGCAAGATATTAAGGCAGTTTACCTTGAGAAAGGTATGGCTCACCTCTTGCTTCAAATGTGGAGATTAATCGGACTCCCAGTGCCATAGCAACGTTGGAGAGGAGGCAAAAGGCAATCTTTTGGAAGGAGCTCCTTTGGCTGTATGTGAACGCGACGTAGAGATAAGGGAGGTAGGTGAAGAAGAAGATGATGCCTCCTGAGGCAGTGGCAACATGAGCTGCAGATTCAGAAGGCAGAAATGAAAAGAGTTTCATCAATAATGCACAAGCAGTCTTTTCAGAAATTTTGATAGAAACCTTTTATACTTGCACTTTCACTATCAAAAGATGAAGAGGATTTGTTGCACTTTAAAAAAATGAATACATCTTATGAAAATGCACAAGCATTTAACTGCCTAGAACTTCCTCTAATAGTGCATTAATAACATCTCCAACAGTAAAAACTGTCTTCTTCAAAGATGAAAGTGAAAGTCACTCAGTCATACCCTACTCTCTGCAACCCCATGAACTATGTATGTGCATCTCCAGGCCAGAACACTGGAGTGGGTAGCCCTTCCCTTTTCCAGGGGATCTTCCCAACCCAGGGATAGAACCCAGGTCTCCCGCATTGCAGGTGGATTCTTTACCAGCTGAGCCACAAGGGAAGCCCAAGAATATTGGAATGCGTAGCCTATCACTTCTCCAGGGGATCTTCCTGGCCTGGGAATCAAACTGGGGTCTCCTGCGTTGTAGGCAGATTCTTTACCAACTGAGCTATCAGGGAAGCCCAAAGATGAGTGGTAGATTAAACAGCATCGAGAGGAGATACCCCGCGAACAAGGCCAGGGGCGGCGGCCGGGAGGAGCTACACCACGCCCGAGGCCAGGGGCGGCGGCCGAGAGGACCAACCCCACATCTAAGAAGCAGTGGCTGCGTGGGCGCAGGAGGGCCTAGAGGAGCTATCCCACGTTGAAGGTCAGGAAGGGTGGTGGTGAGGAGATACCCCTCATCCAAGGTAAGGAGCAGCAGCTGCGCTTTGCTGGAGCAGCTGTGAAGAGATACCCCACGCCCAAGGTAAGAGCAACCCAAGTAAGATGGTAGGTGTTGCAAGAGGGCATCAGAGAGCAGACACACTGAAACCATACTCACAGAAAACTAGTCAATCTAATCACACTAGGACCACAGCCTTGTCTAACTCAATGAAACTAAGCCATGCCCGTGGGGCCACCCAAGATGGGCGGGTCATGGTGGAGAGATCTGACAGAATGTGGTCCACTGGAGAAGGGAATGGCAAACCACTTCAGTATTCTTGCCTTGAGAACCCCATGAACAGTATGAAAAGGCAAAATGATAGGATATTGAAAGAGGAACTCCCCAGGTCAGTAGGTGCCCAATATGCTACTGGAGATCAGTGGAGAAATAACTCCAGAAAAAATGAAGGGATGGAGCCAAAGCAAAAACAATACCCAGCTGTGGATGTGACTGGTGATAGAAGCAAGGTCCGATGCTGTAAAGAGCAATAATATTGCATAGGAACCTGGAATGTCAGATCCATGAATCAAGGCAAATTGGAAGTGGTCAAACAAGAGATGGCAAGAGTGAACGTTGACATTCTAGGAATCAGCGAACTAAAATGGACTGGAATGGGTGAATTTAACTTAGATGACCAATTATATCTACCACTGCGAGCAGGAATCCCTCAGAAGAAATGGAGTAGCCATCATGGTCAACAAAAGAGTCCGAAATGCAGTACTTGGATGCAATCTCAAAAATGACAGAAAGATCTCTGTTTGTTTCCAAGGCAAACCATTCAATATCACAGTAATCCAAGTCTATGCCCCAACCAGTAACGCTGAAGAAGCTGAAGTTGAACGGTTCTATGAAGACCTACAAGAACTTTTAGAACTAACACCCAAAAAAGATGTCCTTTTCATTATAGGGGACTGGAATGTAAAAGTAGGAAGTCAAGAAACACCTGGAGTAACAGGCAAATTTGGCCTTGGAATACGGAATGAAGCAGGGCAAAGACTAATAGAGTTTTGCCAAGAAAATGCAGTGGTCATAGCAAACATCCTCTTCCAACAACACAAGAGAAGACTCTATATGTGGACATCACCAGATGGTCAACACCGAAATCAGACTGATTATATTCTTTGCAGCCAAAGATGGAGAAGCTCTATACCGTCAACAAAAACAAAACCAGGAGCAGACTGTGGCTCAGATCATGAACTCCCTATTACCAAATTCAGACTTAAATTGAAGAAAGTATGGAAAACCACTAGACCATTCAAGTATGACCTAAATCAAATCCCTTATGATTATACAGTGGAAGTGAGAAATAGATTTAAGGGACTAGATCTGATAGAGTGCCTGATGAACTACGGAATGAGGTTCGTGACAGTGTACAGGAGACAGGGATCAAGACCATCCCCATGGAAAAGAAATGCAAAAAAGCAAAATGGCTGTCTGAGGAGGCCTTACAAATAGCTGTGAAAAGAAGAGAAGCGAAAAGCAAAGGAGAAAAGGAAAGATATAAGCATCTGAATGCAGAGTTCCAAAGAATAGCAAGAAGAGATAAGAAAGCCTTCTTCAGCGATCAATGCAAAGAAACAGAAGAAAACAACAGAATGGGAAAGACTAGAGATCTCTTCAAGAAAATTAAGAGATACCAAGGGAACGTTTCATGCAAAGATGCGCTTGATAAAGGACAGAAATGGTATGGACCTAATAGAAGCAGAAGATATTAAGAAGAGGTGGCAAGAATACACAGAAGAACTGTACAAAAAAGATCCTCATGACCCAGATAATCACGATGGTGTGATCACTCATCTAGAGCCAGACATTCTGGAATGTGAAGTCAAGTGGGCCTTAGAAAGCATCACTATGAACAAAGCTAGTGGAGGTGATGGAATTCCAGTTGAGCTATTTCAAATCCTGAAAGATGATGCTGTGAAAGTGCTGCACTCAATATGCCAGCAAATTTGGAAAACTCAGCAGTGGCCACAGGACTGGAAAAGGTCAGTTTTCATTCCAATCCCAAAGAAAGGCAATGCCAAAGAATGCTCAAACTACCGCACAATTGCACTCATCTCACATGCTAGTAAAGTAATGCTCAAAATTCTCCAAGCCAGGCTTCAGCAATACGTGAACCTTGAACTTCCAGATGTTCAAGCTGGTTTTAGCAAAGGCAGAAGAACCAGAGATCAAATTGCCAACATCCGCTGGATCATCGAAAAAGCAAGAGAGTTCCAGAGAAACATCTATTTCTGCTTTATTGACTATGCCAAAGCCTTTGACTGTGTGGATCACAATAAACTGTGGAAAATTCTTCAAGAGATGGGAATACCAGACTACCTGACCTGCCTCTTGAGAAATCTGTATGTAGGTCAGGAAGCAACAGTGAGAACTGGACATGGAACAACAGACTGGTTCCAAATAGGAAAAGAAGTATATCAAGGCTGTATATTGTCACCCTGCTTATTTAACTTCTATGCAGAGTACATCATGAGAAACGCTGGACTGGAAGAAACACAAGCTGGAATCAAGATTGCTGGGAGAAATATCAATAACCTCAGATATGCAGATAGAAAGTAAAGAGGAACTAAAAAGCCTCTTGATGAAAGTGAAAGTGGAGAGTGAAAAAGTTGGCTTAAAGCTCAACATTCAGAAAACGAAGATCATGGCATCCGGTCCCATCACTTCATGGGAAATAGATGGGGAAACAGTGGAAACAGTGTCAGACTTTACTTTTTTGGGCTCCAAAATCACTGCAGATGGTGACTGCAGCCATGAAATTAAAAGACGCTTACTCCTTGGAAGGAAAGTTATGACCAACCTAGATAGCATATTCAAAAGCAGAGACATTACTTTGCCAACAAAGGTCCGTAGGCTATGGTTTTTCCTGTGGTCATGTATGGATGTGAGAGTTGGACTGTGAAGAAGGCTGAGTGCCGAAGAATTGATGCTTTTGAACTGTGGTGTTGGAGAAGACTCTTGAGAGTCCCTTGGACTGCAAGGAGATCCAACCAGTCCATTCTGAAGGAGATCAGCCCTGGGATTTCTTTGGAGGGAATGATGCTGAAGCTGAAACTCCAGTACTTTGGCCACCTCATGTGAAGAGTTGACTCATTGGAAAAGACTCTGATGCTGGGAGAGACTGGGGGCAGGAGGAGAAGGGGACGACAGAGGATGAGATGGCTGGATGGCATCACCGACTCGATGGACATGAGTTTGGGTGAACTCCAGGAGCTGGTGATGGACAGGGAGGCCTGGCATGCTGCAATTCATGGGGTTGCAAAGAGTCAGACACGACTGAGCAAGTGAACTGAACTGAACTGAAGCACAGTGGTTTCAGATTTGGAGATAAACCTATCAAATGGAAGTCTGGGAAAGGAATATAAAATAAAGGCAAACATTTGCATTCCAGGAAATTAAGAGAACAAGGATCGAAAATGTAAGGATTGCATACATAACATAAAGAACCACCATTAAGGCATCAGGCAGCCCTTCACTGAACCCGACCACATGAATGATGGCTAACTCTGGGTCTCCTCTAGCTTCTCTGAATTTGCTTCTTTTGTAAAGGCTGATAATAATTGCTAATATGTTATAAGTGCTATCATTTTCCAGAGAAATGGATATGGAATCTTTGGATCTGCTCAAAGTCAGGATAAACACTGAGATGCAAATGCAGTGCTCTGAGGCCAGAACAAGAGCTTCTGATATGTAACAAGTAAATCTAGTTGTTGATCTACTTGATATATAGTAGTGTGCATCTGTTAGTCCCATACTCCTAATTTACTCTCTCCCTTTTCCCTTTGCTAACAAGTTTGTTTTCTATGTCTATGAGTCTGTTTCTGTTTTTTAAGTAAGTTCATTGGTATTTTTTCCAGATTCCACATGTAAGTAATATCATATGATATTTGCCTTGCTCTGTCTGACTTACTTCACTTAGTATGATAATCTCTAGGTCTATTCATGTTGCTACAAATGGCATTATTTCATCCTTTTTTATGGCTAATATTCCATTCTCTATACACCACATCTTATTTATTCACTCATCTGCTGACAGACACTAATGTTGCTTTCATGTCTTGACCATTGCAAATAATGTTTGCTATGAACATTGGGGGGCAAGTATCTTTTTGAATTACAGTTTTTCTCTTTTACAGATATATGACCAGGAGTGGGACTGCTGGATCATATGGTAATTTTTTAAAAACTTTTATTTATTTTTGGCTGCACTGGGTCTTCACTGCAGTGAGCAGGCGTTTCTCTAGTTGTGGGGAGCCAGGGCTACTCTCTAGCTGCGGCACACAGACTTCTTGTTGTGGGGGCTTCTCTAGTTGCAGAGTATGGGCTCTAAGGTGAGCTTCAGTAGCTGTGGTGCACAGGCTCGGCTGTCCCATGGCATGGTGGATCTTCCTGGGAAACTGGAAGGTCCAGGAAGATCTGAACCAGAGATTGAACCCATGTCCCCTGCCTTGGCAGGAGGATTTTTATCCACTGCGCCACCAGGGAATTCCCCAAGGTCTCTTAAAACCTCTTTTTTTGTGTCACCAGCTGCCAGGCCTGTGCTCCTTTAGTGTTTCTATCTGCACCTCTCTAGGTTGACCCATAACTCAATTCTCCCGCACTCTTTGGCATCAGTTCTTATTTTTGCCTTTCATGATTCATCTATTCTACCTATCATTTTAGAGGTAACACCCCTCCTGACAGAACCAAATTCCCAGGAGTTCCTCTTTTATTATGGCGTCTTACTATTGTTATGCCACAACTTCACAATCAGGACCTGGAAAATTATCTGCCCTGGATGTCTTACCCCTTCTTTCCTTCCAAACTGTGACTTATCATTTCCATCTATTTTGAAGTAACATTTAGAAGCCCAGAGAAGCATAAAAGCGTACATATACGGAGATAATTTCACATGTCTTTAATGGTGAATGGAATTATTCCATTGTTAAAGTAATCATACAAGTGAAAAATTGATTCTGAAGGAATAATAATTAATGCCATAGGTAATGGAAATAGCAATGCTACCAAGAAAAGAAGTTATAAACACATTCCCTGACAGAAAATTGTATCAGGACTCACCTTTTTGGAAGAAAGTGCTGATCATGAATGCAAAGAAAATTGTGGCAATTGCGAAACACATTAGAAACACAAATATCAAACTAGGGTCACTGTTTCCGAACACTGCTGACTCGTCAAACTACAAAACAATCACAGGTGTACGTAATTCTTACATGGAAAGAATGAAGAAAAGGCGTAAAAGACCCTTAAAACAATGTGTACATTAAAAAAAAAAAACAGGATTATCTTAAATAAAACAATATATACATAGGTTTTTAAGGCAGACCTTTAATCTAGCCTCCATTACCATTTACAAATCACGCTCTGTGTTTATGCCTTTTTTAAGGAAAGCATAAGCTTGAATTCAATTTCTGGCCCAATGTCAATGTTCTTTTTGCTTTAATAAGAGAGTTCATCCTATTTACCATTATAACTACTACAAATAATTTTAGTATTCCTTTTGATATCTTATATCTCCTCTTTTTATTGTTTTCAGGCAATTTTGTTTATATATTTTGCTATATAGTCTGAGTTTTCCTGCCTTTCTACATTCAAAATGCCCCAATTTTGGTAATTTAGCAGGCAAATTTTCATGTATCCATATTATAATTTAGTTATTAAACACAAGTTAGTGAATTGGAACACAAAATTCCATTGACAGCATAAAAGGAAAAATTAACAAGATACCTGGGCATAAAAAGAATGTTCTTAACTTTTACAATAGCTTTTCCAATTATTTACAGAGCACAAAATTTGCAATGTTTTAAAGTTTATAACTCAACTTTCCTAATGAACTAATCACACTCAGGCCCACTACTTGAAGACCGGAGAAGTGGAGGCAGGGCAAAGTTCTCCCAGATCATAAATTTCAATGCTTCCTCTGCCAAAGGCTGAGCAAATACCACCACATGTCAACCTGAGGTTTTTAAAATGTTCATCAATTACTGTGTTTTCACCATGTCTTGAATCGCACCACCACCAGCCACACCACACCATACTTTCCCCCCATTATCTTCAGAGCTTAGCACATCCTGAAAGACAAGAGACATGTACCTCTATGCAGAAGAGAACGGTCATGAAAGAAACAACAATGGAGGCAGAAATGAAGAACACGATGAACCAAGCCACCCAGTGTTGCCAGCTGTGCAGCCCCATCATGCACATATACTCCTAGAAAAAGCGAAAGAACCAGGCGTTACAGGGTCTTCAGGCTCAGTCTGAACTGGTCTGGTTTAGCTGTCTGTTACTGAAACCCGAGCAGTCTGGGATAAAGGGTCCCACGTGTGTCCCGGGAAGAGGCAGATCATGAATGTGATGGGGACTGAGTTGCAAAGAGATCAACAAACCAGACAGTGGAGTTTCTCTGGGAGAGACAGATCTTGGGTTAAAATTATTCTTCTTTTGTTATGGTTAGTAAACTGCTGGCTCATTCATTTATTGAACACTGACTATCCGTGAATGGCTCCTATGGCCCTGAGGATAGAATCTAAACTCCTCGGCATCCTGTGGTCTGGTCACAGAAAATCTTCCTATAATTCACTAAACACATCTCAACCTCTTTGTCTTTTTTGTTTGCTTTGCCGCTCACACATGTTGCTCTGACTCTTTCTTCTCTCATTCTCTCTTTACCTATTGAAATCTTGCTTGATTTTCAAAACCTAGTTCAAGTGTTACCTGCTCTGTGAAGCCTTCTCTGCTCAGCTCCGCCCTTGCCCCATACAGCCATCACATCCACACATCCCATTACCCAAGCACTGGGGGCTCCTTTGTAACATGTGACCTTACTACCATGAATCACCCAAGGAAAAGGATGGTGTCATTTGTATCTGTAACTCACATGCATATGTCTAGCAAACACAGGTGAAAAAAATGTCTGGTAAGTGAATAAAAGCAAAGCTCTATGCTGGGTACCAGGCAGAAAAAATACCACAGGCAGAGCGACTGCATTCCAAAAGTTCACAGTCTTGTACTGGAGATAAATATGTGGTAACAACCCTGTATACTCCATGCCCTAAGTACAGAAATAGAGTTTTTATCTTTTATAAAGATCAGAAGTGGTAGTAGGTCAATGAATCAAAAACGAGTTGGTTAAAGCAGGGAATCACAAAAATGACATACACATGATTTAAAACCTGACCTTCACTTAAAGCACATAAACGGGTAATGTGTGCCAGTACTGCGATGTCAGAACACGAACTCTTCTTCTGAAGTGTGTGCTTTTGAGCTCACGTGATTGTGCGGGGTCTTCACTGGGGTGCAGGCTTTTCGCTAGCTGTGGCGAGCTAGGGCTACTCCTCACTGTGGTCCACAGGCTTCTCATTGCGGTGGCTTCTCTTGCTGTGGAGCATGGGCTCCAGGGACCACAGGCTTCACTAGCTGCGACACACAGGCTCAGTAACGGCAGCTCGCGGGCCCAGAGCACGTGCGTTCAGTGGTTGTGGCCCACAGGCTTAGCTGCTCCACAGCACGTGGGATCTTCCAGGCCCAGGGATGGAACCTGTGTCTCCTGCATTGGCAGGTGGATTTTGTAACGCTGAGACGCCAAAGAAGGCCTTCCGATTTCTTATTTAATATTACATCTTCTGTTGTATGTGTTTTTGTGTGTGTGTATATGTGATTTCCTTTGTTTTCTATCTTTTGGTATATGGACTATATTTTCTTTCTTTTTATTTTCTCCAGGGTTTTAAGAATTAAATGTCCTACTTTTCAATACTATTTGGTGTTTACTTTTAAGCTTTTCAAAAGTGTTCTTTATTCTTGTCTAGAAAGCAAACTCAAGTGTGAAATAGGAAACACACAACCAAGTCAATGATCTGGGTGAAAATATTTGATACCCGCCCTCTTCCCTCCACCAATCTGTTGACGAAATGACTTAACAAATAGTAAAGAGAAAACTCCCTCCCTGAGCTGGCAATGAAAAAGGGTTTCCAACGGCACACCAGAAGCTTCTGGCTTCCGTGGAGCTGTTCACTCCATGCAGAGCCAAGTGGAGAGGCCTGCCATCAGGCCCTGTCTCAGCAGCACCCGTCGCAGTGGGTTAAGATCCCTACCTTCCACCACATCTGATTAAGCAGGAAACGCCCCCTTGCCCACGGCCTCCCACGGCAGACTGATCACATGAGAAGGCAGAGCAAACCAGACATCACTGGTGAGGCCACGCATGGCTCACAGAGCCACTGGCCACCTATCTTAGTACATAAGAATCAACAAAAAGAGAAGAAAGCGGAGAGACTGAGAAGATTTTCTTAAAGAGCAAAAAGTGAGGAGAGAAGTAACAAGAGAGGTTACGTAAGGAACAGAGGAGGGCAGAAAGATCTACCCTATCTTAAGTTGTGGCTTCTAGAGAACGCTCCCTGTCTACCTTGCCACAAAATTAGACTGAGTTAATTTTGGATGATTATTCCTCTCATTTGTCAGTTAGTCAGTTCACAAACATTTTCGCACACCTGTCGTGTGTGAGGCAGTGTGCTGGCAAGTCAGGAACCTAGGACAGACACTCCTCTTCTGAAAGTAAGAGTTCACCTAATGACATGAACTAAGCTGAAAGCCGGTTAAAATGGTGAAAGAACATCCAAGTTCCAGCTCACCTCAAAGGCTGCTCTCACACCTACAGCCACCTCTCACCTGCCCTGGCCGCCCTCCTACCCTGGCCATCGTTTATTAGCAGTTCCCACACATTCCTGGCCACCTGTCTGTTACGACAGGATTACCTTCAGCTTTCTCTCCTTCTCCAGTACAATGGAATTGATGGTGATGAGCTCAATGCAGATGAAGCTGAGCATAAGGAAAACAGGGAACTCATTCTGAAGGACCAGGAAGAAGATGTCCCGCACATATGCACCATGTGGGAATCTCTTCAGAAGCACACTGAGGCTCTGAAACAGCCCGGTCGTCTCCGTGGGAGCGTGGTGCCACATGATGGCTCTATCTGTCGCATGCTGTATGGCCAGGAAGCCTTCTTGGTAGTATCCTACACGAAAAAGCAGTGGATACAAACACAAGAGATTAAGGACAAAGATGCAAAACAACTGATAATTCAGATGGGTGATGGCTAGCCATTCATACAGTCAGGAATAGAAAAGGCACTGCTATAGCCACGGTGCTACGATATAGAAGAAAAAGTCACAGTGGGACTCGTGTGGCTGAGGGATGGTGTCTTTTATCAGAAATAGGGTAAACGGGAGTTCTGGGCAGACAGATGAGGGATACCCAATACAACCATCCTTGGGGCAGGGGGGCTTCTCCTCCCGAGTCCTCAGGCTCTGGGGAGGGTGAACACTCTGCAGTTGTGCTCTGCACCACACAGGAAGAGTCAAATTCAAAGAACTTGGAAGACATAGCCCCTCTCAACTGCTGTGACCTTTCCCTGAACTGTCCCTGCTGTAGTCCAAGGGTTATGGTCACTGAATTTTGCTGCCAGACCTCAAAACCAGTCTTCACCATAAGCAACCCTTGTTTCAATACAGCATAGCTGGTGTGCCAAGGTCACCTTTTGGGAACAATAAATAGATCGAAAGGCAAAGATCCCTGGTCCTGGAGTTTTCTAAGAAATAATGGTCTACGTCCAAGCGAGGGTCGCCAGCCCTCCATACCGGCAGAGCTGAGTGGGGTATGCCAGCATTAGGGTAGAGAGGACTGAGGTCTTCTGGTGGCCGAGACCTAGGGAGGCCTCCAGATGTGTCAGGATGAAAAAGGCAGGAACAAATTGTTAACCATAAAAGTCTGGGAACTGTTACATATCCGTGATTGCAAGCAGGAGAACTGCCACAGAACTGCTGACACCCTTTCTAGAATTACATGACACTATAAACCCTGGGACTTGGATTCCCACTTGGGGGGCTTGCAAGCCCAAAGCTTCAGGTCGATAGCGTGGTCACTCTACAAGGTGCTGCAGACTGGCGACTTAGTTTTCTAAGAGCAGTTCATCCTCGAGGGCCCAGAGAGGACAGTCACCCTAAACCCCTCATGAAGACCGAGACCAAAACACGACAGGGGTTTGGAGGGCACAAGTCCCAGGGAGGCCTGGTTCATGCGCCTCCAGTCAGGAGGCCACTGCTTACCGTGGAGGAAGCAGGATGCGCGAGTCTCCGCGCCGCCCCACTGCCTTCCCTCAGTGCAGGGAGCTAACGGCAAGTACACACTGTTATAAGCGGGAACATAGAGAAAGCACTCATGCTTGTAAAATGCTTCCATTCTTCTCTTGAACAATTCAGTATCATTACAAAACAATTAGCGGCTCAACTGCTGGACTAACTTACTCTAGAATGTAAGCATTTTACTAAACGCCACATTCTTTTTTTTTAATGTTAATTTATTTGGCTGCACTGGGTCTTAATCTTGGCACATAGGATCTTTTAGCTGTGGCATGTGGGATCTAGCTCCCTGAGCAGGGATCGAACCCAGGCCCCCCACATTAGGAACACAGAGTCTTAGCCACTGGACCACCAGGGTAGTTCCCTGAATGCCACATTTCTAAATGCACTGCTTCAACCTCTTCTGAAATGTTAGTTTAGCGAGTGTTCAGACACAAAAACAACACAAATGGCGTCATTAAGACTGGATGAAACCAGCTCACGACGATGCACAGAGGCTTCCTCACCTGGAGCTCCCCCTTCAGAAACTCCATAGTCTCGGGGCTCTTGGCTTAGGTTAGGAGGATAAAGAAAGGATGTGAGCCAGCCTTGCATGTCATCTTGTTGGAGGATTAACCTCAAGGATAAATAATTCCTCTGAAAGAAACTGAAGCGCAAGTAGTACTTAACCTATGAAGAACAGAGAGAAAACAAATGCAGTCATGAGATCGAGGAACTCAGAAACGGAACAGGACACAGCAAGGGTGTGCCTGACGTTAGCTGTGACAGGAGGAAGGGCACCCGCGTGGGCAGACATCCTCTGGGGGCACACGCGGACGTGTCTTCCCTGCATCCTTCTGTGACCAGCCTAAGAAACAAGAGGGGTCACGACTCCCGTCAGGAAAGCAGTGAAAAGGCTCTGAGTGCAGGCTCTGGAGCCAGACCACCGGGATCCAAACCCCCGTCTCCTAATGAGCAGCCACAGCAATCTGGGCAAGTTACCTCACCTTGCCTAGGCTTCCTCATCAGTAAAACAGGAATGACGTTAACAGTACCTACCTCCAAGGTGCTGTGGGATCAAATAAGATGGTCCCTGGGATGGGCCTGGCATTTGTAAGTGTCCAACATCCTGCACTAGTTCTAACAGCTGATTGTTAGATAGACTGCAACAGTTCCAGTTCAGTTGCTCAATCATGTCTGACTCTTTGCGACCCCATGAAGTGCAGCACGCCAGGCCTCCCTGTCGATCATCAACTCCTGAAGTTCACTCAAACCCATGTCCATTGAGTCGGTGATGCCATCCAACCATCTCATTCTCTGTCGTCCCCTTTTCCTCCTGCCCTCAATCCCTCCCAGCATCAGGGTCTTTTCAAATGAGTCAGCTCTTCGCATGAGGTGGCCAAAGTATCGGAGTTTCAGCTTTAGCATTAGTCCTTCCAAAGAACACCCAGGACTGATCTCCTTTAGAATGGACTGGTTGGATCTCCTTGCAGTCCAAGGGACTCTCAAGAGTCTTCTCCAACACCATAGTTCAATAGCATCAATTCTTTAGCACTCAGCTTTCTTTATAGTCCAACTCTCACATCCATACATGACCACTGGAAAAACCATAGCCTTGACTAGATGGACCTTTGTTGACAAAGTAATGTCTCTGCTTTTCAATATGCTGTCTAGGTTGGTCATAGCTTTCTTTCTAAGGAGTAAGCATTTTTTAATTTCATGGCTGCAATCACCATCTGCAGTGATTTTGGAGCCCAGAAAAATAAAGTCAGCCACTGTTTCCACTGTTTCCCCATCTATTTGCCACAGCAGAGCACAAAAGCTATACATCAGTGGTTTTTCCATCCTAAAGCAGAAATCAAATATTCTGATATTTAAAACACTGCCTTTTCCTTAAATGAACAGATCCACCATATCTGAAGTCCATGGGATTAGTAATAATGACAATTACTATTCCTTCTGGAAAATGCCTCTGCTCCAGGCCCCATTCTAAGCACTTTATAGGCATAAAACTCATTTAATCCTCACACTGGTTCTAAGAGTTAGGAACTACTATTAGTTCCATTACACTGATAGAGAAACTAAGGCCCAAGAATGACAGTGACTATCCCAAGGTTACACAGGAGGAAGTACAGAACTGGGACTCCAGTCTATGGGGTTGGGCACTGAGGCTCCCTTCTGTAGCCCAGTGGCTGAAAATATGCCATCCTGTACCCTCAGGACACAAGCTCGCTCCAAAATGCCTTCTCTTTTGAAGAATAAGAAAACAGGATTTAAGATATGAAATCAGGAGTATTGTCTAATCTCCTCTGGATATAAGACAGCCACCAGCCGACAAAGCTTATGAGGCACAGCTCGGTAACAGGATTGCTTACTGAACTCATGTTGATGGCGGGCATCATGAGAAGACTGTGACGGAAGAGATGCTCTTACCTCAAGTGGCAAGGGTTCCGTGTTGTCATTGAAGTTATGATCAAAAACAATCCCAGTCAATACATAAAAAGCTTTGGGATCTTGAATTATGTACTTTTCAAACACAGGTACTGAAGGGTAGCCTAGAACTACAAAGAGAAAAATCCAGTTAGTGAGTAGTTGGCAGGGGAGTGAGGATAGGGGTGTTAAATGCTGCCCAACTACCCTCTTCTACCCCAAAAGATACGGACTTCCATCTCCTCAGCTGGCAAATGTCACTCACTCACTCCTTCATCCTGCAAACGAATGTGCACATCCTATATAAGACACCCAGAACCATCCTGGGCAGTGGGAATGCATAGTTGATGATAACAGCTAAACCTCTGCAGGGTCTCAAAGCTCTTGCATATTTGAGTTCTTCTAGGCTGACTCATTGGGAAAGACACTGATGCTGGGAAAGATTGAGGGCAAAAGAAGGGGCAACAGAGAATGAGACGGTTGGATAGTGTCACCAACTTGATGGACATGAGTTTGAGCAAACTCCAGGAGATGGTGAAGGACAGGGAGGCCTGGTATGCTGCAGTCCATGGGGTCACAAAGAGTCGGACACAACTTAGTGACTGAACAACAACAAAGCTGCACTTGGGACTGAAGTAGATAGAACACAATTCTTGTTCACGTTAATGAGAAAATTATCACTGCATTTCCAGCTTCTCTTCATGGTTATAAAAACCAAAAGTGGAAACAAAATCATCAAGAAGTATAGCTGCTCTGATGAGAGAATTAAGTTTTAAAAGTCACCTGTCCTCACATCTGACTGGAGATTCAGGATCCTCCTTGAGAATAATTCTTTCTCAGAAGGCTGAAGGTGTCACCATACCACTGAGCACACCGCGCTGCCAAGGGTAATGTCTGATTCCTCGGAGGTGACCAGAAACCTGTGAGACTTCTGTTCCTTGATCCCTGGGTTCAGAAATGTCATAACACAGGCCCACCTTTTTGCTCTTTCTTGTTCCCTTGCTTGTGATGAGCGCATCTGCCCGAGCTGGAGATGCCAGTGTTCAGAAAGCTTTTCTCTATTGCTGTTTTCCTCCTGTCATTTGTCACCTTTCTTCCAGAAATGTGAACAGACAAGCTGAGACATCCAGACATACCCTTCATGTCTATCCCCTCCTTCATCCTTCATCCATATTCCTTCATCCATTTCTTGGTCTCTTGGCTTTACAGTCTTAGAGGCTTCTCTTGACTTTACCTTCCCCATCACCAACAGAACTTCACACATGTCCATCCTATTATTTCCATGAATGTTATTTTGATAATCATTTTTAATTTCCAAGTCCTCTGTTTCTTCCACTGTTTCCTTTTTTTATGGGGGTCTGGTTTCACTTTGGAGTGGTAATATTTTCTCAAATGTCTCTGGAAATACTAATGAGAATTTTTTATTAACTAGATTTAAAAAAAACAAAAACAGGGCATGCACCTGGTAGAATTCTGAGTGATCCTAAAGGTTAAACAGTGGAGTCCTTCAGCTACCATTGGCTCCTGATTCCTTTATCATGACACAATCTCTGTAAGCCAATTTCTTTTGTATATTAAAAAAAAATCCATGACTTATGTTTTTGGCCATGATGGAGTAACAGAGATTGAATTTATCCTCCTACCACAAATAACCAAAAAACTGGATAGGAAAGAAAAGAATCAAGTTTTTCAGACAACGGCCAATACGTAGCACAGCATTATGATTCCTGGGAAAAGAGAAACAAATAAGATGACCACTAAGAGCGCTCTGGTTTTCTGTCTGAAGGCACATTTCAGACCACAGAGCAGGGAGGGGGGACCCAAGTGGAACACAGACAGCTATGTGGCTGCATTGACAGAGGTTTGAGTTGGAAGAGTCTGAAGTGGCTTTAAGTTGCAGGCCAGAGTTCCCAGGAGAAGAAGGCTGCGCTGGGAAATGGCCCCAGAAACCTGCTCAGAGGACACTTTAATGACTCCTATGATGTGCCCTGCCCGGGTGAGCAGGACAGGACGGGCTCAGTGGTGCCCAGAGCCCACTGAGATCAGGAGGCACTTGAGTTCTGACCAGCCAGTGGGGATAGTTCCTGGTGATCACTTGAGGTGTTCACAAGAGTCACACCTTAGTAATGGAATAAATTAACTCTAAGGTAAAAGCTGTTCCACACCTTGCCCAACACACAAAAAAGGTTAAAACAACTCCTGAAAAGACTTTTTGGTGAAACTGAACTTTACCTTTTTACCAGAACAAAACCCACTCTTTAGACAACCACTTGATCCACAAAAGCTGAGACTTGATCCAGTTCTCAAACTGTATCCAGTCTCAAGACTTCTCTGTTTTGTAGATAAGTTCATTTGAACCTTTTTCTTAGATTACACATATAAGTGATATCATATGGTATCTGTCTTTCTCTGACTTCACTCAGTGTGACAGTGAAGCTGAGGGACAAATTGGAAGACTGTGACTGACATATACACACCACTATATACAGAATGGGTAATAAGTACCCACTGTATAGCACATATTACTATACTCTGTAATGGCCTACCCGGGAAAAGAACCTAGAAGAGTGGAGATGTGTGTGTGTGTCACTGATTCACTTTGCTGTGTGCCTGAAGCTAACACGATGCTGTTGCTGTCGTTGTTGTTGTTGTTTAGTCACTCAGTCATGCTCAACTCCTTTGGGATCCCATGGAACTTCCAATAAAAAATTAAAAAAAAAAACAAACACTTTCTTTCTCTTCCTCTGTATTACTTTTTTGATTATTTTTTTGATGCTAGCAGTTTCTGGGACTAAGACCTCCCAGCTGAAGTTCTAAATGGAATAGTGAGGGCCCTGTCTCTTAACTTTTCTTCTATATTTTGTCATTTCATTTCTCTCTGTGTTGTATTCTGAAAGTCTCCTTCAGCTGTCTTCCAGTTCACCAGTTTTACCTTCAACTGAGTTTTGTATCATATTCTGATTATTTTTTTACTTCTAGAAGTTCTGTTTGGCTCTTCTCCCCCCTCACATCGGCTAGGCGACTCTTATAGTGGAATACTAGCTACAAATATTTTCAGGTTGTCTTTTATATTTTTAAATCTAGTAAACATAGTGATTTCATAATGTGAGGCTAATAATTCCATTATCTGAAGTATCTCTGGTTCTGTTTCTGCCGTCTGTCGTTCACACTGATCTTCACCCTTGCTCTCGTTTTCTGATATGTGCTCACTGACTGTGACACATTTGTGGCTGCCCTTCTTTGAGATACAGAATCATGACGTGTTCTTTCAGAGGAGGTGACATTTGCATCTGGCCATCGACATCTCACTTTGTACTTTGAGGGGTTCTCTCTTCTTTTCTTTTGACAACCAGGGGATGTGAATCTGGGCTCCAAACCCTGGGGGCAGGCGCTTCTGCTGCTGTGCTGTTTTCTCGAAGCCCCTCCAGGGTGGGAAAGAGGCTTGTTCTCTTCTGGCTCAGGCTTACAGTGGGAGTCCAGGCATTTGGGGTCCTGGCTCCATGGGAGATGGTCTCCTATGAGACATTCCACCTGAATGAGCTCAGTTCCCTCTTGTATGATGCAGGTTTCACAAGAAGCAGTTTGGGGATTCCATTGACCTCTCTCTGTGTTCTTTCCTTCACCTGGATTTTTTTTTTTAGAAAAATATCCAAGAGTACGGAAATATTTTAACAATACAATAAATAAAAAGTAGGTTAAGAGTTCATACAAGACGATCCAATTTTGTTAGAAAAAAGGAAAGAAGGGTGTATACAAGGCTTTGAAAAATCAAAGTGAAAGTCACTCAGTCGTGTCCAACTCTTTGAGACCCCATGGACTATACAGTCCATGGAATTCTCTAGGCCAGAATACTGGAGTTGGTAGCCATTCCCTTCTCCAGGGGATCTTACCAACCAAGGGATCGAACCCAGGTCTCCCACACTGCAGGTGGATTCTTTACCAGCTGAGCCACCAGGAAAGCCCATACAAGGTTTTAAATAGCACTTATATCTGGGTGATAGGATTATGAGTACATTTGCCTTTTATCCTATACAAAGATTTGCTGTTGTTCTTTTGTTTCCTTAGCCTTATTTAGATTGCCTTTTTAAACACACACATATACATACACACATATTTTGTTAAATTGTACAAAATAGTATACTTACAGGAAGGCATACAAAACACAAATGTTTTTAATGAACAATTATGAAATTAACATCTAAGTAATTAATCCCTGGATCAATATATTTTTACCCTATTTTATTTGTCTTGATAGTTGGGTTGGTCCATATAACCTAGTGTGCCATATTTCCAGAAGCAGAACAGCAATAATCTCTTTCCCAGAGATCCCCAGGAAAAAATCTTGCTGTTTCCTTGAGTCTTACCGAGTTATGTGTCTTCCCTGGACAAACTCCTACAGTGAGGGGACTGCCAACTAGTACAGAGAGATTACAACTCATCCTGCACCCAGGGTGGAGCCATCATGGGCTCAGAGTGGGAGAGAAATCAGGCCTCCAGGGAGGAACAGGCTCTGTGTGTATATCAAAAGGGTGGATAGAAAGGGAAGAAAAACCCAGATGTCTATCGTGGTTTGGAAGAGATCATCAAGCTATTGCTTGTCCTTACTTCTAGGCTGGAGGATTTGTTTAGGGGAATGGCCTGAAGGTATTAGTTGTTGTTCAGTCACTCAGTTGTGTTCGACTCTTTGCAACCCCACAGAACGCAGCCTGCCAGGCTCCTCTGTTCATGAGATTTCTCAGACAAGAATACTGGAGTAGGTTGCCATTTCCTCCTCCAGGAGATCTTCCCAACCCAGGGGTTGAACCCACATCTCCTGCATTACAGCCAGATTCTTTACCACTGAACCACTAAGGAAACCCATGGCATAAACAGGGGAGTTTAACTTTTATTCCCTATCTCTTTAATATTGTTTGCAATTTTCAATGCAAGGAATTTTTGTATTTATTGTAAATTTTAAGTTCCTTAAAAATTTTTTTTTTAATTCCAGAAAAATACATCCCAAACAGTTAACAAAGAATTCTGGGGAGTGGGATTAGGGAAGGGACTTTAACTCTGAACTCTGTTCTGTGTCACATATGGTTCTGTAATAAGGCGAGAGCTGTCTGAGGACAGGAGTGAGCCATGGAAACGGCAGGGAGGTGGGAACAGGTGAAGACTGCAGTGTCACAGCACTCAAGCAGCAGAGAATCCCAGGCAGGAAACGCATGAGTGCAGCCCTGCACGCTGAGGGCAAAGGCGAGGAAGCTCTGGGTCTAGCAGTCAGCAAGCCATCTTTCCCTCGTGAATGTCTGCGAGTACCAGCCCCTTCCAATCACCACTCCAGAGGACAGCCAGAGAAATCTTTGTACAACAAATGACACTGCAGTCTAACCTGTCTTCTCCAAAGCCCTGCAATGGACCCCTTCTGCGTGCAGAAGAAAGCCCGATGCTCTGACAAGGCCAGCGAAGCTCTGCACGCTGTGGCTCCTACAGACGTGCCCGACCTCACCTAACTCAACCATGTCAGCTTCACCTGCTGACTTCCAGATCCTCAGTCACCCCAGGGACTGGCTGCTCGCTGTCCCCCTCCTGGATAGCCCCTGAAAGCCACCACCCTCCCATTTCCTATGGGTGGATCATCGTGTTTTACCACACTTATCACCTCATCAGGGAGGATTTCTTTTTTTTTTTTTAATTTTGTAATCTTGTATTTATAAAAGGTAGCTGAATTAGAATAGTATTTTAGAATACTAAGAAAGTATAAAGCACAACTTTCGAAATAGTTTCCCCACATTCGACAACTGAGGACCTTTAAAAGAACTGCCACATTGAGTGGCACTCAAGAGGTGGGGGAGTAGAACCCTTTCTTTTCACTTTCTGCCTTAGGTATTATTAGAATACTTTATAAAAACATATAATTATAGTAACTTTGAAAAATTATTCCACATTTTGAAAAATTGTATCTACCTAACTGCATTCATTCACTCAGTAAGTATGTCCTGAACACCTACTGTGCACCCGGCACAGTGTGTGCATGGAACACACATGCCTCTGCCCTGTGGCGGAGGCAAAGTGCTGCAGGGAAAGGCAGGCATGCACAGGAGCGCAGTGAGTGGCAACGCTTTAACTACACAGCTATCAAGATGCTATGAGCACATCAACAGGATTCTGTGAGAGAAAAGAAGGCAGAATTGGGAAACCTAAAACCTGCATTCCTAAGTGCCATTTTAGCTGAAACCAGAATGATAAGAAGGAAAAGCTGGAGGCAAAGGGTTCTGTCAGAGGGAGGAAAGGCTCCCAGAGCCCAGGATATGAAAGGGGGCACGAGGAGGGCAAGCACGCAAGACTGGGGAAGGCCCGACCCGGCTCAGCGCGGCGGGAGCCACTGAGGGCAGGGCGCAGGCTTGGCACTGGCCAGATCCCACCCATCTTTTAAAGACCTTTTTGGCTCCACATAGAGACTGGATGAGAACGGGACAAGAAGAGGAGAAAACAGATCGCGTAAAAGGCTAACTCAGAATCTCTGAGTGTTTTCTGTTTATTAGACAGAGACATATTATAACTGCAAACCAGAACTTCTGATTAAATATATGAGATGACCAGTGTCACTTTGGTGAGTTAGAACAAACACTTCTCATTTTAATTAGCCTTGAAGCCTTGCGACATAAATATACAAGTCTCTTGTGTGTGTTGTGTAAAATAATAAAGATACATGCAGACTCTTTAGAATTTGGAGAGCCCAGATGTGGAACCACTACTGTAAGACCTCACAGGAAAAAACTTCAGATTAGACTTTATAAAAATGCCCCCTCTGTCCTGCCCCCATCTTTATAGCTAACCTTCAAACTCAACAGTAAAGAAGTCTTTCACCATTTCAGTGATATTCTTCAAAGTTTCACTTTTGGAAGGGATATAAACTAATTGAAATTTATTTTTCAGAGGAAATTGATTGAAGAATTCTGGCAGAGAAGTGATGTCAATTACTTTGTAGTCTACAGGAGGTCTCTTTCTTGGCAAACTACCAAAACGAAGATATATTATAACTGCACAAAACAGTAACGGCATCAAGATTTCAAGGACTGTTACCAGAGTCTTTCGTTTCTAAAACAAAAACAAAAGCCATATGTTAATCCAAAATAGAACACAAGCATTAAGACACTACATGTGTTCTTCCATTAAGAACACTTTCAATCAACTACACTTCACTAATAAATATGCTAATCCAAAATAGAACACAAGCATTGAGTCACTACATGGCAAATGTTCTTCCATTAAAAACACTTTTAATCAACTATGCTTCACTTATATATGTGTGTGTGTGTGTATGTATGTGTGGGTGTATATATATATATAAAAGAATGCTTATATTTCTTCCAGCCACCCTGTACAACATATGAAAAAGGAAAAAAAAAAAACAATGAGAATTAGCTAGAAACATCTGCTTTTATCTTTTCTGTAACACCAATGGCTAGAAATCAGTAGCAATGATGGTTATCTTCAGTAATTAGAACTAACGGAATTACCACAGAAATGTGGCTCATTTACAGAAAAGGGCTGCTTTACAAGTTCTTAATTTTTTCTTTACTCCATGATTAGAAACCAATTTAACTAAATCATTCAGTTCCTCCGAAGGAGACTCACATTCTCCCTACAGATATCCATACCCACCTTTAAAATGAAATTCTTCCAGAGAAGAAGTTTTAAGTTCCTGAACATCGCCATTTTTCTAGCTGAAGAGGAGTGATCGCCGCTAGCTGGGAGACAAATGGGGAGATGTTACTAACATTAAAATCCTGAGTGGCTCTTTGGGCCTGGGAACGCTCTCTGCTCCCAGGCTTTCGGAGCCCCGCCTGGACCACTTTTCCTCCTTCCGGTCCAGCGGTGCTGACCCCTCCCCTCCCTGCCCTCTGAGTATTAAAGTGTTCCAGGCCCCACCTGTGGACTCAGAGCAGCACCACTCTGTAGGTGCTCTCACTCACTATTTTGGGTTTAAATCCATCTACATGATGACTTTTTAAATTTACATTTCCAGCCTTGAGTTGCTTCTAGACCCAAATGTTCAACTGCCTGCTTGTCATCTCCACTCAACCTGCCCAAACAAGTCTGCTCATATATTTCTCCTAAAACAGATCATTCTTACAGTCTTCCTCTCCTCAGACAATGTCAGTTCATTCTTCCAGTTACACAGGGTTACTGACTCTACTTCTGAAACAGAGCAGAATTCAATCTTTTTTCACCACCGCTTCTCTCGGCACCCTGGTCCAACATCGCCTCATCTCTCGCCTGAATGCCTGCAAGGGCCTCTTCAGTGGTATCACTGTTCCTGCCAACCTGCAGCCCATCCTCCCTGCAGCAGCAGGAGCGATCCTGTCGGGCCACATCCACTCCTTCACTCAAAACTCTCCCATGGCTCCTGTTTCACCGCAGGGAAGAGCCTGGCCTTGCTAATGACAATGAGCATCCCATGGGATGCAGCCTGTTAGCTCGCTCATTGCTCACCCATCCCCTACTCTACCGCCCCTCCTTCTGCACTCCCGTCACAGGCTTGAGCAGAGGAGCCAGGTGTCCACCCCACACCTTTGCCCCTGCTGTCTCCTCTGCCCAGCACACACTTCCCTCTCATGTTGACATGGCCAGCTCTTCTACTTTTTTCAGATCTTTATTTAAAAGTCACTTTCTCAGCCTTTCTTGATCATCCTATATAAAATTTCAAAACACTGAACATTTTGTATCAATCTTCCCTGTCAATTTTGCTTCTTAGCACCTTTAAACTATTTAACTTGATATTTATCTGATTTAATATGATTTCCCTACTAGAATTCACACGCTTCAAGAAGGCAACAATTTTTTGTCTTTTTTTTTTTACCACTGAATCCCCAGACACAAGAGTAGGGCCAGCATGCGGTAGTCAGTCAGCAAATACTGAATGAATAAATAAATAAATTAAAGGGCTGGCAATTTTTGTAGGAATGTGGTTGGAACAGACATAATTGTGAGGAGACTAAAATGCTGGATAGCACCAAGTTCCTTCTCTTTTCAGTCTGTGTTTCCCAAGTGTAACATATGCTTTAACTTTTAGATACTACCACAATGAGGTTTTCTTTTTCAGAAAAATATTTTTCCGTTGAGGAAAGAAAATGCATGTTTTTCCTTCAGTTAAAGTACCTCTGATGTTGCACATTAGAAGTTAAAGAAACTGGGGACTCCCCTAGTGGTCCAGTGGTTATGACTCTGCTCCCAATGCAGGGGGCATGGGTTCAGTCCCTGATCAGAGAACTAAGATCCCACACTTCCTCACCACATGGCCAAAAAAAGAAAAAGAAATTAAAGAAAGAGCATTATGACTAGTACATGAAGTATCACTGAATTTTACAATTTTTAATGGCTAATTATGTGCTATGTGAATCTCCCCTTGATGAAAAATAATAGTGAATGAAGTGATGCATTTACTTAGTCAGCTACTGCTGCCATAACCTTACATGACAAACTCCACACCAGAACTCAGTGACCAAGAGCAACAGGCATCATTTACTTCCTGCCTATGGGTCTGCTGGAGATTTGTGGCTGTCCTGGCCTCTTGGGACTGGCTGGACCTGTCTACAGGTCTGTCATGGGCTGTATGGTGTCCCCTCAAACTCATATGTTGAGGTCCTAACCACAGTATCCCAGAATGTGACTGCCTTGGGAGTTTGGACCTTTAAAGAGGTGAGTCAAAAAATAATAATAATAAAAAAATAAAGAGGTGAGTCAATTACAATGAGGTTGTTAGCGTGGGCCCTAATCCAATCCGACTAGTGTTCTTAGAAGAGGATGAAGTCTGGATACACAAAGAGGCGTCAGGGATGCAGAGCACAGAGGAAAGACCACGCGAGGACACAGCCAGAAGACAGCCGTGTGCAAGTCGAAGAGAAAGGTCTCAGAGGAAACTAAATCTGCTGACACCTTGGTCTCAGACTCCCAGCCCCCAGAACTGTGAGAAAATAAATTTCTGTTCTTTAAGTCCCCCTGTCTATGGTATTTTGTTACGGCAGCCTGAAATAATACCGGCCTGTTCTGTGTCTCCTCAACCAGTCACCCACTGTAGCATGTTGTTCTGGTAGCAAGAGGCCAAGACAAACCACACAGGTACATGGAAAGCCTGTGCTCACACAACACTTGCTAAGCATCCTACCAGCCAAAGCAAACCCCATCCCAAGCCCAGTGTCAGCGCAACAGGGGAAGAAACGAACTCCTCTGGTGAGAGCACTGCAGCATCACAAGGTGAAGGGCATGCATGTGAAATCTCATTCAAGGAAAGAGTGAAGAGCTGGGAACAATATCCATCTACCAAACATTCTGCATTTAATTCTTTAAAAATTCCATTAGAATTTGCCAACCTAAACCCTCACCACTGAAAAAAGGACATATTTTGGCTCATTACTGGCCCAACACAAAAAGTAACAGCCAGAGACAATGAGAATACATGGTTTTCTCTGATCACAGTTCCAGTTCAATGGAATGGAACAGCAAAATAGTAAGAGCAGATGGAGGTTTTCATATCTTTTAAAATTTGTGATAATACAGATATTCTTTTAAAAGAACATCTGGACTTCCCTGATGGTCCAGTGGTTAAGACTCCAAGCTCCCAATACAGGCAGCACAGGTTCAATTCCTTGACTGGTAAGTTTCGTATGCTGCCAGAAACAGCCAAAATTTTATAAAAATAAAAGAGCTTTTATTTAGATGCTTGTAATATACAACAGGAGTTCCCTCATGTCTCAGTGGTAAAGAATCTGCCTGCAATGCAGGAGTCCCAGGAGATACGGGTTCGAACCCTGGATCGGGAAGATCCCCTGGAGGAGGAACGGCTACCCACTCTAGTATTCCTGCCTGAGAAATCCAATGGACACAGAAGCCTGGTGGGCTACAGTCCAAAAGGGTCACAAAGAGTTGGACACGACTGAGTGAGCACGCAGGAGGGCACGTACAACAACCAGCAATCATGTGTTTAAGGCACTGTCTCTGGGCAAAATGATACCATAAAAAGACTGATCAGTAGTGGAGCTCATCTTCATGGAACCCAGTGAAGAAAAAAAGCCTAGTGAAGAAAAATAATATGTACGAAGGAAAACATTACAGCACAAGTAGAAAGTGAGAATCAACAGAGATGCACTTAAGGGTAAACAAGCTGACCAATGAAACAGAACACAAGCCTAGAAAGACCTCACAGGTATACAGGCCCTTGTTTATAACAAAGCTGACACGACAGGACACAGGGTTCAAAAAACTGCTCAGTCAACTGGGCCTCCAGCATATACACAATAGCAACTTCAGATGACATACAGATCAAAACGTGAAAGATAAAACAATGAAGCTTTTAGGGGAAAGCAGAACATAGTCATGACCCTACAGTAGGCAAGTATTTCTTAAATATGACTCCAAACCACTAAATACAAAGAAAAATGATAAATGGAATTATATCAAAATTAAGAATTTCTATTCTACAAAAGATGTTATCTATAATGCACTTGTTGTTGTTGTTGTTGCTGTTGCTGTTGTTGTTCAGCCGCTCAGTCATGTCCGACTCTTTGCGACCCCATGGGCTGCAGCACGCCAGGCTTCCCTGTCCTTCACCATCTCCCGGAGTTTGTTCAAACTCACGTCCATTGAGTCGGTGATGCCATCCAACCATCTCGTCCTTTGATGTCCCCTCCTCTTCCCACCTTCAATCTTTTCAAAACGACTGGTATACAGAATATTTAAAGAGTTCCTACAAGTCACTAAGAAAAAGACAGACATCCCAACAGAAAAACAGGCAAGAAATCTGAACAGATGATTTCCAAATGAGATACCAAATGGCCAGTGAGCATGTAAAAGTGTTCAACCTATCTGGTCATCAAGGAAGTGCATTTTAAAACCACACAGCTGACACTGAGATGGGGATCTTTGCACAAGAAGTTTATTGAAAAGCACTCTCGAAATCAGTGCTTTGGAGAGTAAAGGAAGCAGGCCTGAGCAGAGAGAAGCGAGGCCTCAGTGGAGTCAGGATGAAGGCCTCAGTCACTTCCGTAGGCTCACAGCATCACAACAGAACACAAAATGTGAATTATCAGCCTCACGCCCGATTATGAGGACTCTAGGATTCAAAGAGGTCCCAGCAAAGCAGGGAAGGGATTAAGGAAACTCCGTTTATGCTATATTTGGGGAAACAGATGGCTGAGACAAAGAAAAAAGGGCTGAAAATAAGCAACACAACTATTCAGAATTTCTACACGAACACATTGCTAGTCCTTTGACCCACCAATCCCACTTCTAGGAATCTATTCTACAGACACAACCTGCACAAACATGAAATGACATATGTACCAGGTTATTCACTGCAGCAGTGTTCATAACAGCAAAGAACTGTAAACAGCCCACCAGTAGGGGATATAAACAGTTACATAAACCGGTGTTTACCTAAACAATGAAATGATATGCAATCTTTAAAAGGGTGAGGGAGAGTTCTATGTACTAGCAGAAATCTGGGATCTGCAAGATACATATGAGAAAATATATTTCCTTATTTATAATAAATGTGAGAAAATATATGAGAAAAAGAAGAGAGACAAAAGAAAGAGACAAGATTATAGACATAAAAGGTAAGAAAGATGCAGATAATTAATGTCCCTGAGCACAGAATCATGTGCTGGTGTTCTTGGGTGCCATAACAAACAGTACAGACTCCATGGCTTGAACAACAGAAATTTATTTTCATACAGTTCTGGGGGCTAGCGGTCTGAGATCAGGGTGCCAGCACAGTCAGATTCCCCCAGTGAGGGCTTAGGTCTTGGCTCGCAGATGGCCACCTTCTCGCTGCACCCTCATACGACGGAGAGAGACCTCCCTCTCCTTCCCTCTTCTCACAGGACCAGTCTGTCAGAGTAGGGTGCTACTCCTACAGCCTCATTTAACCTCCATTATCTGAAAACTCTGTCTCCAGGTGAGTCACTGGGGGTGAGTGCTTCAACACATGAATTTTAGGGGAACACAATTCAATTCGTAGCCCATGGCATAATTAGAACAGAAAACATAACAAAAGAGAAACAGACTCATAGACATAGAGAACAGACTTGCTGCCAAGGAGGAGGGGAGAGGGAAAAGCATGGACTGGGAGTTTGTGGTTGGTAGATGCAAATAATCATATTTAGCATGAATAAACAGCAAAGTCCTAATGTATAGCATAAGGAAGTATATTCCATATCCTGTGATAAACCATAATGGAAAAGAATATAAAAAAGACTGTATTTTTTAAAAAAGAACAAAAATATACATAGATATATAGATACACGTTTGTATTAGGAGAAAACATGCTTTAAAGGACGGAAGAGCTGAATTTGAAAAAAAAAATTTTTTTTAAGATCTTCACGTTCCAGTAAAAACCTAGATAGAACTATAAAAATAGAGACCATCCTGGTGAATCACTGAACATTATGGATAAAGATTCCTACAAGCATCCAGGCAAAAAAAAACAAAAATACCAACTCACATCACTGACCAGAAGGGAGAAAATCATCCAGCCTCCCTCAGTCCTCTCCCCAGAGACTGTCAGCAAACAGTGCAGGAGTCTCCTTAGAGGATGGAGGCAAAGGGCACAATTCTAAGACCTTATAATCAGCTGGGTTAACAGGCAGATATTTTTAAGCACGCAAACATCAACGGACCCATAAATACCCTGGGGAAAAAATTGAGGATGAAATGCAATCAGTGCTCAAATAATTCCAAATAACTCAGAAATGGGTCAACTTTCACAAGAAAAGTACTTTTACTGGGCAGTGAATCTAAAGGGCGTCTCAAACTTGAAGTGTCCACAAAGGTACTCTTGATTTTATTCTCTCTGCCTTGTCTACTATCCAGCTCAGTAAACGGTAAGTTTATACGAGATGCTTAAGCCAAAATCTAGGTTTGAACCTTAATCTCTTTTTCTCACCTCTCATATCAAATCCATCAGTAAGTCCTAATGATTCTGTCTCTGAAAAATATCTCAGTATCGTCCACTTCTTTCTTTGTGTTTTTCATTTATAAGTACCAGAAGTCCAATTCAACCTCACTTAAGTACTCCCCCCCCAAAAGAATTCATTACTCACATAACTGGAAGTCCAAAGTGGAATAAGCCAGAGAACACAGCTGAATCCAAACAGTCAAATAACATAATCAGAGTTTTTTTCTCTCTCCATTCTACTTTCCTCGTGTCTTCTTGTCAGTTCAGTTCAGTCGCTCAGTCGTGTCTGACTCTTTGCGACCCCATGAATCACAGCACACCAGGCCTCCCTGTCCATCACCAACTCCCGGAGTCCACCCAAACTCATGTCCATCGAGTCAGTGATGCCATCCAGCCATCTCATCCTCTGTCGTCCCTTTCTCCTCCTGCCCCCAATCCCTCCCAGCATCAGGGTCTTTTCAAATGAGTCAACTCTTCACATGAGATGGCCAAAGTATTGGGAGTTTCAGCTTCAGCATCAGTCCTTCCAATGAACACCCAGGACTGATCTCCTTTAGGATGGACTGGTTGGATCCCCTTGCAGTCCAAGGGACTCTCAACAGTATTCTCCAAAACCACAGTTCAAAAGCATCAATTCTTTGGTATTCAGCTTTCTTCACAGTCCAGCTCTCACATCCATACATGACCACTGGGAAAACCATAGCCTTGACGGACCTTTGTTGTCAAAGTAATGTCTCTGCTTTTGAATATGCTATCTAGGTTGGTCGTAACTTTTCTTTCAAGGAGTAAGGGTCTTTTAATTTTATGGCTGCAATCACCATCTGCAGTGATTTTGGAGCCCCAAAAAGTAAAGTCTGACACTGTTTTCACTGTTTCCCCATCTATTTCCCATGAAGTGATGGGACCAGATGCCATGATCTTAGTTTTCTGAATGTTGAAGTTTAAGCCAATTTTTTCACTCTCCTCTTTCACTTTCATCAAGAGGCTTTTTAGTTCTTCTTCACTTTCTGCCATAAGGGTGGTGTCATCTGCATATCTGAGGTTATTGATATTTCTCCCGGCAATCTTGATTCCAGCTTGTGCTTCTTCCAGTCCAGTGTTTCTCATGATGTACTCTGCATATAAGTTAAAAAAGCAGGGTGACAATATACAATCTTGACGTACTCCTTTTCCTATTTGGAACTGGTCTGTTGTTCCATGTCCAGTTCTAACTGTTGCTTCCTGACCTGCATACAGGTTTCTCAAGAGGCAGGTCAGGTGGTCTGGTATTCCCATCTCTTTCAGAATTTTCCACAGTTTATTGTGATGCACACAGTCAAAGGCTTTGGCATAGTCAAGAAAGCAGAAATAGATGTTTTTCGGGAACTCTCTTGCTTTTTCCATGATCAGCGGATGTTGGCAATTTGATCTCTAGTTCCTCTGCGTTTTCTAAAATCAGCTTGAACATCTGGAAGTTCAAGGTTCACGTATTGCTGAAGCCTCGCTTGGAGAATTTTGAGCATTACTTTACTGGCGTGTGAGATGAGTGCAATTGTGCGGTAGTTTGAGCTTTCTTTGGCATTGCCTTTCTTCTTGTCAGGTGGGCTCTAAATACATGGGGCTACAGGGAGATGGCCCCCAGGAGCTCTAGGCTTATATCAAAACCCCAGAAAGAAGAGAGTCTGTCCTGGTCGTTTCCAAGAGGACTCTTAATGGGTTAGCTTGAGTCCCAGCAGGGTGGCAGATGGACGGAGGGTAGGGAAAAGTGGCAGAGAAGCGGTCAGCATCTCCTGAACCATATGGAACACTTATCCCCTTACACACCTACTTATACACAGACAAAGAAGCTTTCTGTTATCAGCAGAAATCGGGAGGGCGGGGGGGCAGGGGCAATTTCTGTTTTCTCCAGAAAACAGAAATTCATCCTGCATACAAAATTTCTAAACTTCTCTGCCTGATATAAAAAACCATCTACATACAACATAAAACACACTCGCTCCCTCTCCAAAAAGAAGGTCTGCCAGGTTTTGTGCAGTTTCTGCATCCAGGATCAAGGTTAGGCTGTCGGGCAACGAGCATTCCTCTGGTCCCGGTGTGCATGTGACTCCCCAGGGCATAGCAATTTGTGCTAAAAGATGAGAATATGATCACCCAAGTCACTTAACAGATATTGAAAAGGGGTAAACTGGTTGAATCTGCGATCCTTCATGGCCCTTCACAAGTAGGAAATAGGAGGCAATTTCCCTTCTGAGCAGTCACAGAACCTTAGTAGCTCACTTCCTATTGATGTGATTTTGAGAAGGGCCTAGAGATTACCTTAGGGTTTGAGAGATTACAGAGTTTTATTTATTAAACATTTCCCCCACTTCCAAAAATAAAAGTCCATCAAAATATCAGTCTTTGCCAGTCAATTTACATTATGTTGGCTCCCTAAGCTAGGAATTAAAACCAGATACTCTGCTCAAGCACAGGGCTTGAGTCTGGATGGCAGCCATGGAGTTCTGTCTCTTTCCACAGATAAGGTCTCTCAGGTTCTCGGTTTACTTTTAGAAGTCATAGCCCCTGACTCTGAAAGGACTGAGATATTGATGTGGTTCCCTTCCCTGAAATTAGTTTAGTGGAGTTCTTGTTGCAAATACATTCAAGACGAAAATTCATCATTGTTGGTATAATTCTACCTTAAAAGTGTGCACGCAAATCATCCTTGGGATCAAAATGTCCACCACATGAAAACAGGGTCAACATAAGTGAGTCAAAAGAGTTCATACACCTCCATGGACTATTTATGAAAACACAGTTGTATAACCATAAAAAAGTCAGAATTCTAAAATGCTGAATAATATTGAACATATTTCTAGATCAGAATGCATTGAAAGTAAATATTAATAAGATAAAAACACTAAGAACAGGAAAAATAAACAAAAAGCCCCACAAATCTTTGAAAATTACAAACTCTCTCCTAAACCACAAAATACTATATAGACCAAGAAAATGAGAGGCTACAGGCCACAGGCTGGCAGAAAACATTTACCAAAAAACATATGTGATAAAGCACTGTTATCTAAAATATACAAAGAACTCATATAACTAAACAGTAAGAAGATGAAAAACCAGACTTAAAAATGAGGAAAAAAATTAATGAGATAACAAATAAGTACATGAAGAAGCTCAACATTATTGATCATAGGGAACTGCAAATAAAAGCAATGAGATAGCACCACACACCTATTAGAATGGCCGGGCCTTCCCTAGTGGTCCAGTGGTTACGAATCTGCCTGCCAATGCAGGGGACATGGATTCCACTCCTGGTTGAGGAAGATCCCACATGCCGTGGGCAACTAAGCCTGTGTGCCTCAACTACTGAGCCTGCATACCCTAGAGCCTGTGCTCCAAACAGGAGCAGCCACCGCAGTGAGAACCCCACGCACCGCAACTAGAGTAGCCCTCGCTCTGTGCAGCTAGAGAGCCCTCACCCAGCAATGAAGACCCAGTGCAGCCAAAAATAAATAAGTAAATGAATGAATAAAAAAAACTATTTTTTAAAAAGGCAATACGGTATTAGCTGAAGCACAAGCAGGCAAACTATGGCCCGTGGACCAAATCCAGCCCACTACCCATTTTTCTACAGCCTGTAAACTAAGAATGGTTTTGACACCTTTTAATGGTTAGAAAAGCTGCCCTCAACTACTATTATTGAACACTAGCTTTTGAAGATTAGCTTTTACAGTACTTTTATGTGAAACTTATACTGTGGTACAGCCATTTTGATAACAACCAATGTTGTTTGGTTGTCACAAGTAACCGCAAGGTGATCTAAGCACTTTCAATGCTGTCAGAACACAAGAAGTGCAATCTCCATCCCCAGACAAATTTGCAGCAGGTAGATTTTCCAAGGTCAAACTACATTTCAGAAGCATTTTTTCAGACCTTAACAAAAATGCAAAGGAAATCTTCATATTTCAAAATCCATTTAACTGTGCAATAGGGGAGCTTGCACCTAACTTTCTACTGAATGTGATTAATCTGGAATGTAAGAACAAGCTAAAAGGACAGAATTTAATAGAATTTGATCAATGCCTTTCAAAGTCATGAACGCACTCTAAATCATATGTTCATGATGAAATATGCAAATCTCATTACAGATTAACATTTACAGTCAATTTTGATGGTAGGGGACACTGTCTTTGAACACAGCTACACAGTATGCTATCCCATAAAAAAGAATTCCATTCTTCCCCCTAGTAGATATATGTTTTGAAAAAAACCACATTCAATTATTATACTGAATCCCACTAATAAAAACTTTATGGAAATTTGCTTTGTCTCATGTAACAAGCAGCCATATGACATTTTCAACTCTGCCTCTTGGCATGGAAAGTCAAAAAAATTTGCTATCTCACCCTTCACAGAAAATTTTCCAAATTCTGGGCTAAAATATCATATACACACAGATCAACGGAACAGAAGAGTCCAGAAATAGACCTACACAAAAAGGTCAATTTTTTTTACAACGGACCAGTTCAATGAAAAAAGAGTAATCTTTTTAACAAGTGGTGGAGCAAGTGGAATCCATACAGGAAAAAATAAACCCACTTTGATCTATACTTCAATCCATTAAATGAAATTAATTTCAAATAGAACACAAACCTAAACTCAAAACCTAATAGGAAAGGTTTCTCTACTGGACCGTTTCCATGATATTTCATTGTTTCCCATTAAACATGATGAGAAAATCTTTATTAAAGGAAAATATTCTTGTAAAAAAAAAAAAAAAACCTAATAGAAAAAAACAGAACATCTTTGTGACCTTGGATTAAGGAAAACAGTCTTAGCTACGACACCAAAGTCATAAAAGAAAAACTAATAAACTGGACTTCACCAAAATTAAAAACTTTTTCTCTGCAAAAGACTGTAAACAGAATAAAAAGACAAATCACAGACTGGGGAGAGAATGTGTGTAAATTGCTTACTGACAAAGGAGCTGTATCCAGAATACATAAAACTCTCAAAACTCAATAATAAGAAAACAAACAACCCAATTTTTTAAAATGAGCAAAAACACTGAAGATGCTTCACCCCAGAAAAGATACATGTATGGCAAACAATGGAGAAGGAAATGGCAACCCACTCCAGTATTCTTACCTAGAGAATCCCACGGTCAGAGGAACCTGGTGGGCTGCTGTCCATAGGGTCGCACAGAGTCGGACACGACTGAAGCAACTTAGCATGCATGCATGCATGGCAAACAAGCCCATGAAAAGACGCCAACATCATCAGTCATGAGGGAAATGCAAATTTAAACCATAATAAAATACTACTACAAAGCTACTAAAATGGCTAAAAAATTTTAAGAGCTGGCAAAGTCACAGAACAACTGAACTCTTACACAGAGCCAGTGTCAACGCAAATTGGTAGAGCCACTTGGGAAAATACTTTGGTGGTTTTTTTTATAAAGCTAAACACACACTTCCATGCAATCCAATAATCCCGTTCTTAAGTTTTTACCCCCAAAAATGAAAATATTTATTTTCAAATGTAAAAATTTTCTTTTTACACAAGAACCTGTCACAAATGATTATAAAAGGCTTTCCTCATAATCTCCCCAAAATTGGAAACTGAGCTATAAAGCACTTTTTAAAGTATTTTATATGTTTTGATACATTGAATACTCCTAACAATCCTTTGAAGTGGGTACTATATCATCCTCATTTTATACATGGAAATCAAGGCAGAGAAGAGTTAAGACATTAAGATCTGGGCTTCAGTTCAACACTGTGTGGCCAGAGCCCATAACCGGTTTTAACCACTACAAATGAATGCCTCTCAATCACTGAATGAAGGACTATGTGTACAGCCCTTGGTCTAGAAGGCATCCCCCAATTATAACATAGTCCTCTGGAAACAACTGGAGAAGCCCTATTCTAAAATTCCGCATTGAATATCAGTAACTACTGTATATGCTAGTAAAGTAACGTTCAAAATTCTCCAAGCCAGGCTTCAGCAATACGTGAACCTTGAACTTCCAGATGTTCAAGCTGGTTTTAGAAAACGCAGAGGAACTAGAGATCAAATTGCCAACATCCACTGGATCATCGAAAAAGCAAGAGAGTTCCAGAAAAACATCTATTTCTGCTTTATTGACTATGCCAAAGCCTCTGTGTGCATCACAATAAACTGGAAAATTCTGAAAGAGACGGGAATACCAGACCACCTGACCTGCCTCTTGAGAAACCTATATGCAGGTCAGGAAGTAACAGTTAGAACTGGACATGGAACAACAGACTGGTTCCAAATAGGAAAAGAAGTACGTCAAGGCTGTATATTGTAACCCTGCTTATTTAACTTCTATGGAGAAACGCTGGGCTGGAGGAAGCACAAGCTGGAGTCAAGATTGCTAGGAGAAATATCAATAACCTCAGATATGCAGATGACACCACCCTTATGGTAAAAAGTGAAGAAGAACTAAAAAGCCTCTTGATGAAAGTGAAAGTGGAGAGTGAAAAAGTTGGCTTAAAGCTCAACATTCAGAAAACTAAGATCATGGCATCTGGTTCCATCACTTCATGGCAAATAGGGAATCAGTGGAAACAGTGTCAGACTTTATATTTCTGGGCTCCAAGATCATTGCAGATGGTGATTGCAGCCATGAAATTAAAAGACGCTTACTCCTTGGAAGGAAAGTTATGACCAACCTAGACAGCATATTAAAAAACAAGGACATTACTTTGTCAACAAAGGTCCATCTAGTCAAGACTATGGTTTTTCCAGTGGTCATGTATGGATGTGAGAGTTGGACTATAAAGCAAGCTGAGGGCTGAAGAATTGATGCTTTTGAACTGTGGTGTTGGAGAAGACTCTTGAGAGTCCCTTGGTCTGCAAGGAGATCCAACCAGTCTATCCTAAAGGAGATCAGTCCTGGATGTTCATTGGAAGGACTGATGTTGAAGCTGAAACTCCAATACTTTGGCCACCTGATGCAAAGAGCTGACTCATTTGAAGACCCTGATGCTGGGAAAGATTGAGGGCAGGAGGAGAAGGGGACAACAGAGGATGAGATGGTTGGATGGCATCACCAACTCAACGGACATTGGTTTGGGTGGATTTGGGGAGTTGGTGATGGACAGGGAGGCCTGAACTAAATTGAACTGAACTACTGTATAAAAAGACATATATGTAAACATATGCAGATATATAGATACTATTTGTGCCCCTCAAAAGAAATAGAGCTACAATACTGCTTTCATTTTAAAAATGTATACAGTATATATACACGTTACTATATATGTCCTGCGTGCATGCTCACTCAGTCCTGTCCAACTCTTTGCAACTCTATGAACTATAGCCTGCCAGGCTCCTCTGTCCACGGGATTTTCCAGGCAAGAATACTGGAGTGGGTTGCCATTTCTTCCTCCAGGGATCTTCCCAACTCAGGGATCAAATTTGCATCTCTGTCTCCTACACTGGCAGGCAAATTATTTTCCACTGAGCCACCTGGGAAGCCCCACCATTTGTCAGCCAACTATTATGATGACTAGGCTTACTGATGCTTGTAAAGCCACAAGATTTGATTATGAGTGTCACTATCCACTTTAGGATTTTCCATCAATCTTGATAAATGTCTGAGCCATGCGAACCCAAAGAAGTTTATCATATAACTTTTAGGCATATATCCATGGTATATGAATGAGACTAATTCACATACCAGAGTGTATTAAAGAGCTCAAGAACCTGAACACCTGGGTTCTGGTCTCAGCTCTATTGTGTACTTTGATGACCATTATATGGATCTCCCAACGGACGAAGACTAGATGGCGCATTTAGGTTTGCCTTGCTTTTAAGTAGTGGGCCTTCTGCAGAAGGCTGGTGGATTTTTCAGTGACTGGGGGATGTGTGTGTATGTGCACATGCACATGCAGGCTCAGTTGTGTCCAACTCTGTGACCCCATGGACTGTAGCCCTCCAGGCTCCACTGTACCTGGAATTTTCCAGGCAAGAATACCGGAGTGGTTGCCAATATTTCCTCCTCTGGGGGATCTTCCCAGCCCAGGAATTGAGTCCTGGTCTGCGTCTCCCGCATTAGCAAATGGATTCTTTACCTCTAGCGCCACCTGGGAAGCCCTCAGTGATAGTTGAAGTGAGTCAAGAGAGTCCAGTTCACTGTTGGCAGCTGCTTGCAAACTGGGAGTCCAGAGCCTGGAACCTTTACATGTGACAATATGCCTTTGCCAGTGACCTTCACACCGTCCCAGTTCATGACTATGAAAATTGATAATAATTACAATAGCAGGCACTCTAACATGATTAAGAACAAAGATATAGAACTCTGCAGTTGTCTGCCTTGATCCGCAAGATCATTCTTCTTCTTGTAGCCCCAAGCATAAAAGGGAAATTCTGAGTCAGCCAGTTCTGTTTCTGGACTTGGTTAGGCAAAACTGTGATCAGGTTTAGAAAGGGTTTGAAAAAACTCATGGTGTAACCAACTTAAGTTAGAAATGGGAAGGATTGGTTCTTGAAATAAAAAAAGATTAATGAAGAGAAGCAGGGTGAAGAGAAGGACCAGTCATCCAGGTTCACAGAGTTTTTCCCAATACTTTCATTGTGAGGGAAGGGGCCTAGTATACAAGATGGGAGAGACAATTTTTAAGATGTTTGTGATATTAATAATCCACTTATTCAGTAATTGCCTTCAATTTTTTTTTGGAATACTCATTACACAGACCAGTCTAGATTAAATCCCTAGTTATATTCTGCTTGTAGGTGCCAGGGCATTGCAATCAGCACTTATGGTTTTTCCCATTTCATTTTGAAATACTAAATACCTTTGAGTTGGTATTATCATTTTAATTGCAGGAATAGGAAGTTGAGGTTCACGAACTTTAAGTGCCAGGCCTGCACTAGTTAGGGAATCCGGGCAAGATCTGAAGCCAGGTCTTTGGGGCTTTTTCATTCAATATTTATCAAACGCCTCCTCTGTGCCCGAACCCTAGGATGTCGCTGTGAACTAAACAACGTCCCTCTTGGAGCCCATCTTCTGGTGAGAGAGACAGAAGAACAGCAAACAAGTAAATAACACCACTTCAGAGAGTGAAATAAGTTCCAAAGTAAAGACTCAGGGCTCTGCGATACTCCATCGCTAATCCATTAGGAGTCTGGGGGCAGAAGTAAGCTCCCGCCACGGGTCATTACTTTACGGTTCAGAGGGTCGTGTCCTCATCCCAGGGGAGCACTCGGAGTAGGCAGGAGCCGGGCCGGTCAGCAAGCGGCGTCCCGGCCCAGCGCCCTCTGCCAGGAGCCGCCCGAGGCCCGGCCAAGGGCAGCCAGGCAGCCGGCGGCAGGCGGACGTCGGGCCGCGGGAGGATCCTCGGAATCGACGCGCCGCTGGCCGCGCTCACGACCCGGGCAGTCAGGAGCCGAGTGGCCAGCCCTCAGCGACTGTTGACCTCGCGCCGTCCCCTCCTCGAGCCCCTACGCCCCCAGTGACCCCGGCCAGGCCTCGGGACCCTCCGGTCCAAGGTGACCCTTAACCTAGCCTCACGACTCTCTCGGCTTCAGGGGACTCCAACCTGACCTGTGACCCTCCTGAGGTGACCCTGGCTCTGACTCTCGACCCTCCTGCCTGAGGTGACCCTCGAGGCCTCGCTACCCCCTGAACTGCCCCTGGCACTGACGCCACACCCGGGGAGTCTGGGCCGTCCTGCCCACCCCACGGCCGTTTTCTAGAAATTTCCAAGCCCTCCATCTTCCCCAGGGCCTCGTCTGCCTAGCCGTGTCCTCGCCAGGCCCATGGTGGCAAAGCACCCTTCTACCGTCGGGAGAAGAGGCCCAGAACTCAACGAAAGACCGTGCTGGAGAAGAAATGGAAGATGGCCAGGAAAGCCAGAAGTCGGGCAACGACTACTTCAGCTGCCTGGAAATGCATGTGGACCACGCGATTCTCCTCACGAGTGGACGCCACACCCAGGCTCCCGCGTCGCGCGCCCCCTGCCGACCGTGTCGCGGAGGCGCGGAGCACTGCGCAGGCGCGAACTGAGCCGGGCCGGGGCGGGCCGGACCGGGCCAGGCCGGGGCGGGGCTTCCCCGGGGCGGGTCCGACACCCGCAGGGGCGGCCTGCTGCGCATGCGCGAGCCGGCCGGCGCGCCCCCTGCAGGACCCGAAGCGGCGAGGTCCTCAGCCCGACGCCGGTCGCAGGTGCCCCCTCCCCTCCGCGGCGGCCCAGCAGCTGTCAGCAGCGATCGCCGCCGCGAGGCAAGAGCGGAGCCGGGAGCCGAGGGCAGGGACCCCGCGAGAGGGCAGCGCCGGCCGCCGTCGCCCGGGCGCAGAGGGTCGGTGAGTGCAGCCAGGACCCGCATCTCGCGCGCGCTGGCTCGCAGGGCTCTTGGCTTGGGGGCCACTTCCCCGCCCGGGACGCCCTCCGTTCCGCCGGCCGTCCCCCTCCCGGGCCGGGCACCCGGCCGCTCCCGCGAGCCCGCCGCGCCCCCGCCCTGCCTCCGGCCTCCGGCGCCGGCCCAGCAGGTGCATCTCCCCGCAATGCCAGGCCGCCCTGACTCAGGCTGCCCCTCGGCGAGAGCTCTGGGCGTGTCCTCATCCCCGCAGGCAGCTGCCCAAAGCCGCTCCCCTTGGAGAAACTTAACCTTCCCGGAACTAGAACCTCTGCGGAATCCATTGTGCCGAGCCGAGGAGGGTGGACAGACATTTCCTGCCTTAAGAGCCGCGGGCCTTCACCCGGCAGACAGTTTGAGCACTTGCTGCTAAAGCCATGCAGCATCCCTGGCGGGGGAGCCGAGGCAGGGCCGCCAAGGATGCTGCTGGCTCATCTCTCGGTGCAGAGATTCCCAGTGTGGGTGGGAATGCATTTTCGTATCGGAGTCCGCCCTGCTCTCAAACCCTCCTTCTCATGAGCCTCAGGGTGGGGGTCCAGTGGCCCACTGTTAGTGGTGGGAGTTGTGTGGGGAACCGAAGGAAGAGGACCTCCTGGTCTAGGTGGAAGGGCCTGCAACAGCCTTGGTGCCCATGATCAGTCTGTATTTGGTATGAATTTGTGTTTACCTAGGTATCCTCTCTTTCCTGAAGTAGACTGTAAGCTTCATGAGGGCGGGGGCCGTCTCCTAAAAGAAGGCTTGGGTTGCATCCTGGTGCATATTTGTCCCTCGAATGAATGCCCCTCCCCACTTCCTGGGACTTCACCTGATTAAAGACAGTTACCTGCTAGGGTTATTTCTGTTTGCCCCTCTGCCTCCTGAGCTGTGAGCTCCCTGAAGGCACGGAATGGCTCTTGTTGGGGCACATAGCCAGCACTTGGGCACATGTCAGGCACTCCCGGAATGCTTGTTGAAAGAGCGGATGAGACCTCAGAGCAGTGTGGAGACCCAGGCAGGGGAGGTGCAGGTGGAAGAGTTAGGCTCTTTTTCTCCTGAGCACATGCATCATTTGATTCAAAACACTTTGGTGCTGCTTTTTTTAAGATTAAGGATGTTTTCCTTTAAAAAGTTAAGGTCGTTGGAAAAGTAAAAGAAAGGGAAAACAGGTAAAAACTGATGCCATGGGAATCCCCTCTACCTTTTTTAACTTCTCAGGGTGTTGTTTTTTTTTAATTGAACAGTTGCTTATTATGTTCAACAAACAGGATGACATCATCCCTTCTCTAAGGTTATCGATCACCTTTCTGATGAAACAGCATTTTGGAACAAGACAGGGAGTTCACGTTGTTTTATTTTTTTAAGTCACTAGCTTTCCACAGTGTATATGCCAGGAAGTCTCATGGGAACCTGTTTTCAGTTAGTCTCAACTGGGAAGGCCCAGGTAAGACTCCCTAATTGGCAGTTTCTTCTCCAGCCCTACTTCCTGAAATAACAGTAGACTCCTCTGCTCTTGAGGCTTTTAGGGATGTGGGGGGGAGCAGAGCAGTCTAGAACTCTGGGGAGAGTGATAGGCAAGACTCTGTGCACGACTGGGGACCTTGGGATAGAGCTAAAGAAATTATTTATTCCCAAGTAACTGACCTCAAACAGAATGAAATAAGTGCCACACAGGATATCCAGAAAAGCTGCTGCAAGTGTGCAGAAGTGGAGGGGTGGCTTTTGACAAGAACAGAAGGTCTCAACCCTGGCTGCAGGTTAGAATCTCCCAGGAAAGAGTCCCAGGCCCACACCACAGCCCAGAATCTCCAGGGGTGGGCCTCAGGTATCAGTTTCTATCTTAAAGCACTCCAGAAAATTCCATCATGCAGCCAAGATGAACCCCCAAACCAGTCAGGGTTGTCAGTGGTGGCTGCATGAAGGGGCGAGGACTAGACTGGGAAATAATAGGAAGGATTTCGGAAAGCAGAGGCTGGAATAGTGGATGATACTCCAAGCCGACAAAATCACAGCAGGCCTATGCCCTACCCCCAGGAAAGTGTTAGGCGATGTCCGTCCCTGTCCTGGGAGACTTGGGCAGTACTTGTCCCCCTGCCTTGCTGAGTCGTCCCCTACATTTGGAGAGATCTGGAGTCAATGGGCAGAGAGGCACTGTTGCAGGAGCTAATGAGCTTGCTGCCTTGCTTGTTACAGAAGATCCATGGTTACCTCTCTCTGGGGATGCTCAATTGCCTTGTTACCTCGTTTCCTGCACCTCGAGAGGCAGAAGGCTAGTGGGACGGCAAAGCAGACCGAGGCTGCAGCCAAGGTGGCATAGACTTTGTGGAACTCTCTCCTTGTAGCCTCCTCTGGGCCACACCTTTGGTTTAAAAATATACCCCATCACCTGTTGCTGGGAGCTTCAGTGCAAACTCAGAGCCATGTGGTTCTGAGGAGCCCGCCACCACAGATCATGGCACTGAGTGTGAGACTCACCAACTAGGTCTCCATCTGGGCCTCCAGATGACCATGTCCCTGAAGCATGGCCTTGAACCTGGCCTTACAGGGCCCTGGGGCCGTGACCACGTCTTGTAGATTTGTTCCTACCTTATCCACAGAAGGGCCAGTTGTGTGAATAAGTTGTCCAGAAGCTCTTTTCCGGGGCACTGCTATATGTAAAAGAACTGGATCATGCACTACCATGTATTTATTAGAAAATAAAACGTTTCTAATACATTTATTAGAAAAGATAGCCATGTGGGCACTTCCCCAGTGATTCACTGGTTAAGACTCCACAGGGTCATGAGTTCGATCCCTTGTCTGAGATCTCACATGCTGTGCAGTAGCAGAGCCAAAAAATAGGTAAATAAGTAAAATTTTTAAAGATAGCCATATGCTACTGTCCTTAATATCATGGACATAGAACCATGTCCATAGAACCACAGAGGCAAAGTGAACATGATTAATTTTTTCAATAGCGTGAAATCTATTGCACAAATGTGTGCTGTTCTTAAAAGAGAGCCAGGTGATCAAGTCTACATCCCATTTATGAACTCTTGGTGAGGCCTGAGCCCAGCATCTGCAAGTCTGGTTCTGAGTTCTCTGTCTGTCAGTTCCTGGTTTTCTAGCGGTCCACAGTGAACTTCAGGAAGGCATGCAGACTGTGCTGTGCGCCTGATACTTATTTGTCAATCCCAGCCACCAATTGTGCCAGAGCTCTTGATGAATCTGGGCTGCTGAGCGTTCAGGGGCTCTCAGGTGTGGGGTAGACGTTCTGGCTCCTAAAGCTTTTGCTGTTCAGGTGCAAGTGTTCACGTAATGGTGCTCTTGCCGCATCTGTGGCAATACTATCACGCGCTGGTGTAAACATCCCCAGACTCTGTGTTCATAAATGCTGTGTTCTCAGCACAGGTTATTTTGAAAAGCTGTAACTCACGCATTTTCACCTTTTCCTTGAAGGGATAGATTTGAGTGCATTGGCTTAAAACCAGTAAGCTAACTGACAGTCTGCTGCACTCCTTTGTCACTAGAGAAAAAAGAAAAAGATTTCCAGGTTTGAAACTTCTCGTGAAAGAAAATGTATATTTCCTTCTTAAGTTCTAAGTGCTCACGAGAGACGCTCACCAAATCACTGCAAAGTATCATAAAGCTTTGGCTCTTTAAGGGTCTGCTTAAAGCCACAATATCCCAAAGTGTGTAAACTCCAACACACCTGAGAGATGTCAAGTAAACCAGCAGGCGAGGGCCCATTATCACCCACGTGTCACAGAGTGATGACAGAGCCCCTCTTCCATCAGGGAGCCGCAGCCACTGACACACAGGCCAGCAAGAGTGCCAGGGTGCGTCCCTGTATTAAATATTAGTAAAACCAAATTTTCCCTCATTTCTAAAATAGAATTTCTCACCATTCCTTTACTCCAGATTGTCTTTCCCATCATGCTTGAAGACCAGCAGTGGGGCTCACTGGGAACCATCCTCTATACATATGCCTACTGTTTTCAGTCTGATTTTTTTATGTTGCTTGGGGGTATTGGGACATTCACCTGTGGAATCCATTGAATCAGATATTTTCACAATTTAAGAGATCATGTACTAGGTAAAAGATTAAGCAAAACAGAACACCCTCGAGCAGAATTACAGCACTTCTGGATACCCCTCTACCCACTCTCCGCCCCCACCCAGGTTCCACCCCAGTTCCCTTCCTGGCAGAGAGTCCCAAGGCCCTGGTTGACTCCCCTTCCTGATTCAGTCCCTGCCGCTCCTCCCCCGCCACTCAGAGTTACTTTCTGTTCCCCACTGCTGCTGCTGCTGCTGCTAAATTGCCTCAGTTGTGTCTGACTCTGTGCAACCCCATAGACAGCAGCCCACCAGGCTCCTCCATCCCTGGGATTCTCCAGGCAAGAACACTGGAGTGGGTTGCCATTTCCTTCTCCAGTGCATGAAAGTGGAAAGTGAAAGGGAAATTGCTCCGTCGTGTCCGACTCCTAGTGACCCCATGGACTGCAGCCTACCAGGTTCCCCCGTCCATGGGATTTTCCAGGCAAGAGTACTGGAGTGGGGTGCCATTGCCTTCTCTGTCTATTCCCCACACACACTCTTTAATTTCTCCAGAATCCTATAATGCCCTCCCCACCCCAAGGAAACTGGTCTCCTATGTAACCTCCTGCGAGCCTTCCCAGAGCCACACACTCACGCATGCACACTCACACACACACACGCACACACAAAATCCGGGATGCCCTCCCCACCCCAAGGAAAAAGAAACCCGATGCTGGTCTTCTCTGTTACCTCCTGCAAGCCTTCCCAGAGCCACACACACACACACACACACACACACACACACACACACACACACACACACAAAATCCGGAGCTCCTCCATAATCGTGTGATGCTTCATTTGGCTTCAGCTGTAGCGATCACAGGTGGCACTAATGGTAAAAAACCTGCTTGCCAATGCAGGAGACGCAAGAGACATGGGTTCTATCCCTGGGTTGGGAAGATCCCCTGGAGGAAGGCATGGAAACTCACTTCAATATTCTTGCCTGGAAAATTCCACGGACAGAGGGACCTGGCGGGCTATATATACTCCATGGGTTTGCAAAAGAGTTGAACACAACTTTTCAGAACACAGTCTGAAGCAACTCAGCACGTAGCGATTACAGTCCATGCGAGCATTTGCAGACTGTGAACTCCTTGGATTAAGAACACTGAATTTCATTTCCAAATCCTTAGTACCTGATGTAAGTGCCCACCACACATAAGCACTTAGCAAGTGTTTGCTGGATGAGTAAATGCTTTTTTGCAAGGCCTCAGGCTCCGCCAGCACACAAGTACTCTCGTGCCTTCTTCAGTGGGTACACACATAGGCTTAAAACCGCTGACTGTTGTGGGCTCCCTGTGTCCATCAGGAAATGCTTTCCCAGCTGAGATGGGCCCTTGCCCACCTTGGTCCTCAGGAAAAGCGCCAAGACCCAGCCAACGTCACCAACAAAGCCATCTCTCTCTGTTCTGCATCTGTGTTCAAGAGGGCAGAGCTGTGATTGTCTGCTCTCCATGATGAGGGGATCTCACACCTTGGCCTTGCTGAGACCCCTCCCACCCAGCCATGCCTCCCTCCACGCCTGTGCAGACTTGGCTTCTGTGGAAGGACAGGTGCCAAGCTTGGGACATATCAGAACATATGATGGAACGCTATGTGCCGGACCCCAGGGGCCTGTCCAGTTCTTGCTGGCCTTGAGGCCCGCTTGGCAGTGACCTTTTCTAGAAGTGTTTTGTTGTTGTTTAGTGGCTAAGTTGTGTCTGACTCTTCATGACTCCATTGACTGTAGCCCGCCAGGCTCCTCCATCCGTGGGATTTCCCAGGCAAGAATACTTCCCACCATTCTGTTCTGTGTATGCAGAGATAAAAGCTTCTTTTGCTTGGGTGCATAGAAACTGGAGGACATATTCAAGCCCATAGTGAAAAAGTCCCCAAATCAGGAAGGAAGGTATCAGGACTCAGCACGTGCTGGCGCGCACCCGACACGGTGCTCCCAAACTGGGAGCATGGTTTTCAGAGGGACCTGGTGCACCCTCGAGAGCATGCTCAGGAGTGAGCAGCCCACGGCTGCACTCACTCTGAACCAGCTCAATTGCTCACCTGAAAAGCAAACACTGAAATAGTCAATGATTTGTGTAATGTTTAATGTTTTAACAGTAAGCAAACAAGCCTTTCCGTGGTAGAAAGAGCTTTCCCTTCCTTTGCTGGCTCCGTCCCGGGAGGTGTGAAGTGAGCCCAGTGAGAAGTCCTCAGATGTTCTTGAGGGGCTCTGCGGGCAGAGCCTGGAGTGGACCCACCTGGGCTGGTTCTGGATCCCAGCACCATCCCCCACCCTGCACCCCGCCGCCACTTCTGGGAGACTCTGAGTGCCGCGGCCTCAAGTGTTTTGAGGAACTTGAACTTCCTTTCCTCGTGTACATTTGCTTTCATAACCAGAAAGCTTCCCAGATTTTGTAATTCTGGGAATCTCCTGCTTTAAATTCCTTTTGCACTCAGACAGAGCAGACCACTGGTATGGCATTCAGGAAGACTTCAGATAGAGCCAGCTGGCGCAGAGCCATGTGGGGAGACAGAAATACATACAATGGGACTCCCCTGGTGGTCTAGTGGCTAGGACTCTGCGCTCCCAGTGCAGGGGGACCAGGTTCGGTACCTGGTCAGGGAGCTAGATCCCACGTGCTGCAGCTAAGACCCAGTACAGCCAAATATATTAATTAAAAAAAGAAATTACATACTATGTATGGTAGTGAGGCTCCAGGGATATGCTTTCTTTTGGATTTCTAGTGTTAGGTTCTGGGGGAAATATGTACAGATTTTATAGTGGTGTTTGCTGCTTTTAGGGTACATAAGACTGTAGGGGTTCCGTGGTAAAAACAGACCGGGAGGGTGGGATCCTGGGACAGTCGCTTCCTCCTCATCTGAGAAAGGAGGAGGGTACCAGAGCCAGGGCTGGGTTAGGAAGTTCTGAAATATAAAGAATAGGAAAGGAAAGTCTCTCATGGTTTGTGGCACTAGAAGAGAGAACACAGTGCCTCTCCAGAGTTCTTGGTTTCCGGGAATCCAAGTTTCTTTGATAGTATTTGGTTCTGCTGAAGTAAACCTGCTTGCTATCTCTTTTGCACTTTGATTTTCTAACTCAGTGAGAGGTGTTTTACGATTATTTTTTTATTTTTTGAATTATGCCCTGACGCCCACCCCCTCCCCCATTTGCCCAAAGGTGCCGGAGCGTCATGCCAGCGAGCCCCGGGCCCCTCCCGATGTCCCATGAGGCGTCCGTGCTCCCGAGCTCCAAGGTCAGCCCCCTGCACTCCAGAAGCCTGCCAGCCCCACCCCAGAGCCGTTCTCGCGGGGCCACCTCCTCCCAGCCAGACCTCCTGTAGCCCCAGAGGAAGGCCTCAGCCAGGAGCCACTGCCGGGACTCAGGTCAGTTCCCCGGCGCCGCTGTCCGGGGTTCTGCTCATGGGAAGCTGGACGGGCTGTCTCTCTGCCTTCCCAGCCCCCCTGCTCCTGGAGAGGTGGGATTAAGCCTGGGGACATGTCCTTTCTTGGCCAGACCTTTCCAGAAAAGGAAGTCATTGACTCCTCTGTCCAGAAGACGTCTTTGAACTGTGACCTTTTCACCCTCCGCTCTTGGTCAAGGAGCAATCGTCTTGGCCTCACCAGGCGCCCGTCAGCCAACCGTGCGGATGACCAGCCCCTCTGGAGGCACCCCTTCCCCAGCTTAGCCTGAACCAGTTCTTGAAACTGTTCGCAGACCACAGGCCTTCGTGGGTAACGCTACACAACTACTCTTTTATTAATGGTCTACGATTTCTCTTAAGACAGGTTTTCCAGCTTGTTAATTCTAAAAGAATTCGGATGACTTACTAAGTTGCTGCTTAATAGCACTTCATACTATCTTCGCTTTAATCGCTTCGTATTTTAACTGTGCGGTTAATGAAAAGCCATATTTTAAGTTAATTTGTAAATAACTTCTCGCAGTTGTGTTTTCTATTAATATTTATTGAGTGCCCTTTAAAGCATACATTTTGAGGAACTACCATTAGACAGATATGGACAGCCACATTTTTTTTTAAAGCAAGAGTTTAATTTAAAAATGAGCTTTCCTGAAAATGATTTTCAACTAACTAGAGACAGAAGTAAAACTGGCTGTTTCAGAAAACAAATGAGCTCTCGCTCTGTGAGCACTGGGTCTGGAGGTGGGTTCTCTGGGCTGTAGTGTTGGAGTAGGTTAACTAGGGAAGGATTTTCCAGCCATTTGTCTGAGTCTCCCTCACGTCCTGACCCTCCTGATGGGCGGTGTTGGGTCCGTGTGAGTGTGGGGCCGGCTGGTCACACCCAGGACTCTTCCTGTGAGTCATGGGCGCTTCTCCCCACAGGCAGGACCTGGAGCTGTGAAGGGCCCCTCTGCGCTCCAGCTGCGTCCTTGGCGTGGACGGTGACCAGGAGCTCTCGGGCCGCCCTCCTCTGCTGGCCTCACCGCCCACCTTAGCTCCAGCCTCGGCCTTCATGCCTGCGGCTTCTGGAACCACGTGCTTCTAGCCGCAGGCGCCCTGGGGCCTTCCTGAGCTCCTCCGACCCCCTCCTTCTCTAGAGGTTGGTGTGGCTCCGTGTCTCTGCTTCTCACACTGCAGTCTCAGAAGGCGGATTTCCCTCAATCTAGGGAGAGCTTGATAAGCCTCTGTTCTTGTTTCTGCTGTCTCTGTGTTTGGTGATCCATCTCGCATCAGATTCTCCCAGCTCTGTGTGCTGGATTTAAATTAGAACATTCGGGGTGGGAGGAGGTTCAAGAGGGAGGGGACATAGGTATACTTACGGCCGATTGACGTTTTTGTTCAGCAGAAAGCACCATGACATTGTAAGGCAGTTATCCTCCAGTTGAAAAAATATCAACTTTCACAAGTGACTTAGGTAGATTCTCTCTAGAGGAAAGTGATCAGTGTTGTCAGGTGGAGGCCCGCAGGCCACTGCTCACAGTTAAAGCAGGAAAAACTGGTCCTTAGGGCTCCAGGCGGGAGAGCACGCGCCCTCCGGCCACTTTTGTGTCCTGTGGTGTGGTGTCGGCTCCCGGGTCAGGGCCCTCACTGCTCCCCCACAGCCCTCTCCAGCTCTCAGACATCAGCCCACAGCCAGGACTCTGAGCTGACTTTGCTTTTACTGTCCTAGGATGGTGGAGAGTAAAGTGTCAGGGCTGGGATTCCATCAGTCTGAGTTTCAGCCAAGAAACTGCACATTCAGGGACTTCCTTGGTGGTCCAGTGGCTAAGACTCTGCGTTCCCAATGCAGGGGGCCCAGGTTCGATCCCTGGTCAGGAAACTAGATCCCATATGCCACAACTAAGACCCAGCATATCCACATAAATGAAAAAAAAAAAAAAAGAGAGAGAGACAGCACATTCATATCAACTGCAGAGAACGTGTGAATAGCATTCATCACGATTGCCACTCTGGTGGTCACGGTGCAGCTGGTTCCAAAAGAAACTAAGTCAGCTTCCTAACAGGGCGTGTGTTCCTGGAACTCACAGAACAGGACAGAACAGACCTGGCTCCCCCTCCTCCCGGAGCTGGTCTGAGTCAGACTGGGACACAGGTGCTGAGGATCTGTGTCTCAGGACCAGCTGTCCCCCCACCTCCCACCTTCCGCCAACACCATTCTCGTCTCACCAACACCCTGACCCTGTCTTTGATCTACGACTAGCGGCCCCTCCAGAGAGGATGGCGGTGCTCAGGCAGCTGGCGCTGCTGCTCTGGAAGAACTATACTCTGCAGGTGGGCCCAGCTCTGTGGCTGCTGGGGGCAAGGGGCCTGGTGCAGGGGCATCGGTGGGAGGGGCTGCGGGGCCCTCCACCTCCAGCTGAGGGGGTGGTGAGGGGCCTGGTGGAGGGGCATCGGTGGGAGGGGCTCTGGTGCTCTCCCTCACCCCGAAGTCCCGTCTCTCCCCAGAAGCGGAAGGTGCTGGTGACCCTCTTGGAGCTCTTTCTGCCCCTGCTGTTCTCTGGGATCCTGATCTGGCTCCGCCTGAAGATACAGTCAGAGAACGTGCCCAATGCCACCCTCTACCCCAGCCAGTCCATCCGAGAGCTGCCCCTCTTCTTCAGCTTCCCCCCGCCGGGGGCCACCTGGGAGCTGGCCTACATCCCATCCCAAAGTGAGGCGGTGCGCACAGTGGTGGAGAACGTGCAGAGGGCGCTGGTGATCAACCTGCGAGGTGCGGTGTCTGGGGCGCGGGGGGCGGGGTCCGGAGCACTGCTAGGCTTGGGCCTCAGGGCAGGGCTGGTGGTGCAGGAGCCGGGCAGCAGCTGAGTGGACCCTGCCGCCCCCATCGTGGCCACACTGCCCGAATCCCTCGGCCGTGTGGAGTCTCGGTGTAGCAGGAACCAGGGCCGTGAGGGTTTGCAGCCCCCAGCTGTTCTAGTGGGGATGGCATCCACGTACCCCAGAGAAGTTCTTTGTCACGAGGGTGAGGCGTGTTTCCAGTGCCCAGTGCCAGGGACCTCTCCTGGGATGTGGTTTGGTGAGGGCGGCTCTGACAAAGGTCAGCAGGAAGCCCACTAAGGGACATCCCCAGGAAACGTGCAGCCGCCCTCATTAGGTCTGTGCTCTCAGAACCGAGAGTATCTCCCCTTTTCTCTTGCCCTTGGTTTGGGCACCGCTCTCCCTTGATCTGTACAGTCCAGTGCAGCCAGCACTTAGAGCAAGGTTTCTGCTTCCTCCCTGGGGGATTAAGAGTCAAATCCTTCACGTGGAACGCGGTCTGGATGAGAGAGATCCCTGAACAGACTATACGTTCACACCCCCTTGGGTTTTTAAAGCCCACCGTTACGGTTCTGAGAGAGAGACTGAGGTGGGCTGCAGAATCCAGGGCAGGGCAGCCACCCCCAGAGAGGGGCCGGTCACCACTCAGCGCTGCTGCCGGCCCAGCTCCAGTTCTCAGCTTCCCGAAGCCCAGGACCCGCGTGGATGGTGAGGTTCTGCCAGTCTTCACTGCGGCCCGTCTCTGCCAGAAACAAAAGCCTCCTGGAGTCTTAGGAGAGGTTTATAAAGTGCTAGAGAAACTTGGGAGTTTTAGTCCTTGATCTGAAGGTGCAGTTTTTTCAAGCAGAGCAGGCGATTGGGCAACTCCAGGCGCCCCTTCTCCCCATAGCTCGCGGCTTCACCTCCGAGAAGGACTTCGAGGACTACATCAGATACGACAACCGCTCCACCAATGTGCTGGCCGCTCTGGTGTTTGAGCACACCTTCAACCACAGCCGGGACCCCCTGCCACTGGCGGTGAGGACCCCAGCCCCAAAGAGACCAGCTGCTTCTCCAGGAGCCAGGCTGCTGGTGGTCATGGCCCCCTCCCCACCCACAGACGCTCTGCCTGCCTGGGAACAAATGTGACTGTCCCCTGCATCCAGAAGTTTTAGAGGCCTCGCCTGAGGACAGTGGCTGTGGACTGTCGCTGTGGCCCCACTGTCCCGTTGTTCTGTAAAAGGCATTACTGATCTCCCTGGACAGAATCAAATAGGACAAGTAGGAAAGCCACAGATACTTGGAACTTGGTGCCACATAGCATTAAAACTTCAGTCACACGTTTAAACAAACAGAAAGAAAGGTTTTCTGGTTCCCCTGCCGGCATTAAGGCTGGGAAGCCATCGGATCCCCAGCCTTACGCTGGAGGCCTGCTGGTCAGCGGTGGTGCGTCACAGGTGGAGTTCCCATTGGTGACGCAGAGGAGGGTGGTGATGGGTGGTGCAGAGATGCCCCCGGGCTCCCTGTGCCCCAGCAGGACCACTCCCTCCCACCTCCTGAGACCCAGACCTTGTTGGGGGGGTAGTGCTGAGGTCACAGGAACAAAGGTCCCCCAGCCCCCTGACACTGGACGTGGACGTTTGCTCCTCTGGCCAGACCCCTGACAACGCTTGGTTTTCTCTTTACTTCTGCAGGTAAAATACCACTTACGCTTCAGTTACACACGAAGAAACTACATGTGGACTCAGACAGGCTCCTTTTTCCTGAAAGAGACAGAGGGATGGCACACCACTTCCCTTTTTCCACTCTTCCCAAACCCAGGACCCAGGGAGCCCACGTCCCCTGATGGCGGAGAACCTGGTGAGGAGCACTTTCAAGGGGCCTTCTTCCCTCCCCGGGTGCTGGCTGGTGATAGTCACGTGGGGGAACCCACTCTGCATTTCTTTGGAAGAAGGTTTTTTTAATAATCTTATTTATTTGTTTATGGCTGTGCTGGGTCTTCATTGACATGTGGTCCTTCCTCTAGTTGCGGCGATCAGGGGCTACTCTTCCTTGCGGTGCCCAGGCTTCTCGTTGCGGTGGCTTCTCTTATTGCAGAGCATAGGCTCTAGGCTCACGGGCTTCAGTACTTGTGTCTTCTGGGCTCTAGAGCACAGGCTCAGTGGTTGTGGTACCTGGGCTTAGTAGCTCCATGGCATATGAGGTCTTCCCAGATCAGGGATCGAACCTGTGTCTCCTGCATTGGCAGGTGGATTCTTTACCACTGAGCCACCAGGGAAGCCCTGGAGGAAGATTTTTTTATGAGTATTAGATCTTCTTTGCAGAAGAACGGGAGCTTCCCAGGTGGCACTAGTGGTAAAGAACCCACCTGCCAATGCAGGAACGTAAGAGACTAGGGTTCCATCCCTGGGTGGGGAAGATCCCCAGGAGGAGGGCACGGCAACCCACTCCAGTGTTCTTGCCTGGAGAATCCCATGGACAGAGGAGCCTGGCGGGCTACAGTCCATGGAGTCACAAAGAGTCAGACAAGACTGAAGTGACTTTGCACGCACGCAGTAGAAGGAAGACATCCAGTAAGCCTGGATTCTGAGAGACCAAAATAATCTTTAAAAACATCTAAGGCTGTCTGTTTCCAGGAGACGTGGGCTTTCATATTTCTGTTTTTAAGGAGCTTCGATTTGCACAGGGTCTTTAGGGGTAGGTTCCGCATTTCCCTTCTCTCCTGCCCTTCTCTGTGTACAGTTTTATAGGTTTTGTAAGCTCTGTGGTCCTTGTGTAAGTGTCCACGATTTCATTGCATCAGTGGAGTGTTTGCAGAAGTCAGATCTCGGCTTGTTGTCCCATCACGGCGTGCACTGGTCTATCCAGTGGAACTCTGATGTGTAGTTGGCTTGTTTGTCTCCTCTGACCATGGTCCCATCTTAAAACTGAGTTTCTGGGCTCCAGGACTAGGCTTTGCCCTCAAGCTAAGACCTTCAGGCAGCATCCTGGGTGTTTCAAAGAATGTAGAATTCCTAGGTCTGCAAGAGGCAGAACTTGTTAGAGAGTCTGATGAAAAGACCCCAGGAATGTCCCTAGACAGAGCTGGGACTGCAGGAGGCGGCCAGCCTCTGGAGATGCATTTCAGAGGCCAGGGCCCTGTCACCAGGCTAAAGTTCCAGGGAAAAGGTTTAAATCAGAAAGTGGAGCTGGGACAAGCAAGTCAGGGTGAAGTGTATAAGGCCCCACAGTGGAGCCCCGGGCAGGTCCCCGAGTGGGCAGGAGAAGCCACGTCAGCTGCCACACCCACTGCCTATGGCCAGCGGCAGGAAACCCTGGCCACGGTGACCCAGGGCAGCGCTGTCCCTCCTGTTTGTGGGGACAATTTCCTAAGCTTGGAAGCAATAGAGGAAGCAGTTCCCCAAGGAAAAGCATGACAGATTTCACTATGTACAAACTTGAAATCTGCTTAAAAAAAAAAATAAAAGGAAAAGATAGAACAATGATTTTAAAACAAGAGACTGGGAAAACATTGCAGCAAATGATGAAGGGTGAATGTTTCCTGCATCATAAAGGACTCCTTAGTCCAAATCAGCTTAAAAAACCCACGAAGATCCCGAGAGGCGTGGAAAGGACGTGAAGCTGCCACACAGCACCGCACCCCCTGCCATGAGTTAGGCCAGGGTTGTCCCCAAGCCCACCCCCAAGTGTCCATACCTTAGACCCCTGATCCCTGATAAAGACACAGCCCCTGAAATAGCCTGAAAGGAGAAAATCCAGATACACAAAGATGTTTCCCACAGCATTATTTACGATCATTAAAATTTCAGCTGTGGGGCCATGATTGATCACAGAGGGTAGCTGCTCGTCGGTGTTGAGCAACCACAGAGGTTGTGGTGGTGAAGACCCTGCAGCAGCATACGTGGCCTCGTGGGGGAACCACATGTGAGCAGGAGGCAGGCAGGGTGTTTCCTGGGGGACGCTGGCTTTCAAGCCAGGAGACCAGGGTCCATCTTGGCTGCGGCCCCTCCTGCTGTGCGGGGGCTCCACACCTGGGCCTCGGTGGCCCTGTGTGTCCCATGAGGACAGTGTTGCCTATTCTGCAGGGTCTTCGTGAAGACAAGAACTAAACCGCCACCCCGCACAGCAAGGGGTACTGTTCACTGGGCGCCTGCTGTTACCACAGCCATGAAACCACTTACTCTCAAGGGAAATGGCAGACGTGATGGCCTTATGCAGGGGGTGGGCATAGAATTGCTTTTCTGTTTTCTAGAGGCAGCTGACAGTTTGGTGTCAGAGGACATTAGGTGTTCCAAATATCACTCACTATTTTAGGGACAAGGGTGCCCACGCCACCCAGGCCTGCACCCCACATCCCCCGGGGCTCAGACCTCAGGGACCCAGGCCGCCCTTCTGAGGCTGTGTCCGCACTTCCGTAGGCTCAGCCCCTAGCAGGCCTTGCTCTGGACTGGAATATGTATCGTCCCTCTCTTTTTCATTGTAAAAGTTTTATCATGGACTCCTGTGAGGAGTCAGACAGGGCCAGCAGAGAGGGATCACTGAGTGCACAGAGCTGTGTAGCGCTGGCCTCTGGTCTGTGGATCCTGCCTCCCTGTGAGATGGGAATGAATGTTGCTGATCAGCTGGTCTCAAGGAAGCAAGACTATTGTCGATAAATATTATCTCAGTAGGTCCTTAAAAGCAGGCAAGGGAGGCAGAAGAGAGACAGAGAAAGATGTGATGACATGGAGGCCGGTCAGAGAGATGCTGCCTGGATGGCTGGGAAGGTCGAGGGAGGGCTCAGGAGCCAGAGAGGAGTGAGCGGCCCCTGCGAACGGCAGGCCTGCAGGAGACCTCAGCCCGTCACCAGCTCGGTGCCCACAGCACTCCGAGCACCTGCACTGGGATGTGACGTCCCCCATGCGTGTCGCCCCCACAAGCCAGAACACCCTCTGCCCCTGCACGCAGGTTACATCCGTGAGGGCTTCCTGGCCGTGCAGCACGCGGTGGACAGGGCCATCATGCATTACCACGCCAACGCCTCCGCGCACCAGCTGTTCGAGAAGCTCACGGTGATCGCTAAGCGGTTCCCTTACCCACCTTTCATCTCCGACCCCTTCCTGGTCGCCATCCAGTACCAGCTTCCACTGCTGCTCATGCTGAGCTTCACCTACACCTCCCTCAGCATCATCCGGGCCATCGTGCAGGAGAAGGAGAAGAAGCTGAAGGTAACCCTTCTGTGTCTGCCTGGAGGGACCCTGGGTTTTGGTTCTGTGCAGCCACAGGCGGTCCTGTCCTTAGTCCTGCTGTCCGGCCTGGGCAGTTGCTGGGCATTGAGGTCACCGGGGCAGCTGGGCATGGGGCTGATGCCCACAAGGTTCAGCCCATCTTGGGCTTCTCTGAAATCAAGCCTGGTCCATCCAGATTTTTACCACCCTGATAAAGCACCGTAGTTCATATACTGTACACTAAAGACTTAATCTGATGGCTCAGACAAGAAAGAATCTGCCTGCAATGTAGGAGACCTGGGTTCGATCCCTGGGTCGGGAAGATCCCCTGGGGAAGGGAATGGCTACCCACTCCAGTATTCTTGCCTGGAGAATCCCATCGACAGAGGAGTCTGGTGGGCTATCGTCTATGGGGTTGCAAAGTCAGACATGACTGAACAACTAACAGTTTTTTACTTTTCATGTTAAAGACTGAACATTGAAAAGCCAGTGTTCTGAATACATCAGGTTAAGTAAAACACATCACTGAAACTGATCTTACTTGTTGCTTTAAACTTTTTTTTTTTTTTTTGGCCATGCCATGCGGCTTGCAGGATCTTAGTTTCCTGACCAGGGATTGAACTCAGTCCCTCAACAGTGAGAGCACAGAGTCTGAGCCACTGGGCTGCCAGGAAACCCTCCCTTTAAACTTTTTTGATGCAGCTGCTGAAATTCCGAATTATGTGTGTGGCTTGCATCCTCTTTCTGTTGAGAATCTAGGTCAACGTTCCCCAACATTGTAGGTCAACGTTCCCCTATGTGGCGAGCAGAAAGCTAACTCTGGGGGTAATCAAGGGCGGCCGGAGTGTCCAGCTGCTGGGCAGACTTGTGGGGGCCTGGGAGGTGTATGAAGTGCACCTCACTGATGTGACGTAGCTGCAGACACCTGGACACAGCTGCGTCCCCTGCGAGCTCCCAGCACTAATTCTACCAGTCATCAGAATTTACGTGAGGTTCTCCCTCTAGCGGGGCTTCCCTGTTAGCTCAGCTGGTAAAGAATCCACCTGCAATGTAGGAGACCCCGGTTCGATTCTTGGGTTGAGAAGATCCCCTGGAAAAGGATAGGCTACCCACTCCAGTGTTGTTGGGCTTCCCTGGTGGCTCAGAAGGTAAAGAATCTGCCTGCAATACAGGAGACCTGGGTTCAGTCCCTGGGTCGGGAAGATCCCCTGGAGGAAGGCATGGCTACCCACTCTAGTATCCTGGCCTGGAGAATCCCCATGGACAGAGGATCCTGGCGGGCTACAGTCCATGGGGTTGCAAAGAGTCAGACACGACTGAGCGACTAAGCACAGCATAGCACTCCCTTTAGCAATGTCTGCAGTGCCAGTGGAAGGGCATTTAGAGTATTCTCAGCAGTGCCAACTCTGTGATTATTGGAGCTTTTAAACTGCTGCAAACGAGGGGCTCAGGGAACTCATGAAGTGGGTCCTGTTCTCTTGGCGCCTAAATAACTTTAAGATAATGGTGCAGTGTTGAAGCAGTCAGCTGTGGACGAGGACACAGTTCAGGAGAAGGTGTTTGCATGTGTACACGCCCCCAGATAACATAGATGGACCCAGCATGACCAGACGCTGAATGGTCACTGAGCCCAAGCGGTGGGGGTGTGGGTGGCCACTGTTCCAATCATCCCATTTTTCACGCCTTTTGAAACTGTGAGTAGAAAGCTGGGAAATCAGCCTTGCTTGGTTGCCGGCCCAGGAGAGACACTTCACCAGGAGAGGTGGCCCTGGTCCCACATCCCCGAGAGCAGCGCGGTCCATACAGATAGACGGGCCTGGGTCCGCCCCCTCTGTGGGCCCACTGGGCACCTGCAGCAGGCAGGGCTGAGGAGCAGGATTTTTAATCTTAGTTTCAGCCAAATCAGCCCCGTGTGGCCGCGGGCATGGCTGTATGGGCCAGGGCTGGCGTGGCGTGGCGTGGTGGGGGCGCACTGGGGCCCGGGGAGGCAGCGTGGATCAAGTGCAGCAGATCCTGTGCACCCCCAGGAGTACATGCGTATGATGGGGCTCAGCAGCTGGCTGCTCTGGACGGCATGGTTCCTCCTTTTCTTCCTCCTCCTCCTCGTCGCCGTCTCCTTCATGACCCTGCTCTTCTGTGTCAAGGTGAGCGCGGCCCCAGAAGGGAGTCTGACATGAAAAGCAAGGCGTCCAGGGTGGGGGCTGGTGGGCAGAGACATCCGTGGCACCCCCAGGGAGACCCCCAAGACTCCGCCCTGGTGGGAGGGAGCACCGTGTGGCACCTCCTCCTGCCCGTCCCAGCTCCGATGGTGGAGACTGCCCCCACAGAGGGCACGGAGGTGGCCCTGTGTCCCTGTCCCCCGCCACCAGCTGCCCCTGCCGCGCAGGTGAAGAAGGACGTGGCGGTGCTGGCGCACAGCGACCCCACGCTGGTGCTGGTCTTCCTGGCCTGCTTTGCCGTCTCCTCCATCTCCTTCAGCTTCATGGTCAGCACCTTCTTCAGCAAAGGTGAGTTGTCCTGTCTTAGGGGATCCCCAGCTCAGAAGACGGCGGTGTTTCTCTTGGGATGAGTGAGGCTCAGGGGTCCGAGGGCATCTGAACAGAAATGACCCAGGGGCCGACGTGTTCTTTACTCTGCGCCTCCTCCACATTCAGCTTTCTAAGTATTGGCATACATCCTTGAACAGTTCTTTCAGTGAAGCTCGGCAAGGGATTAATTCTCCTTGACTTTCTGTGTCCCAAGAGAGCTTGTTTTGCCCTCACTTCCGAAGGCTGTTTAGCTGGAGTGTAAGCATCTCCTTGGCACTTTGATAACATTAGCTTGTGGCCACGGGGCTTCCCTTATTGCTGGGAAGAAGGCTGCTAATGGTCTAGGTCTGGTTTTTCTGTGTGGATGTTTGGATCTGAGGATCTCAGACCTTCATTTCAGTTCATCATCTGTCCGACTGTGCCCTGTTATTCCCCCATCTCTCCTATTAAACCTGACTCGGAGCCTCTCAGGCTGCCCTTCATGTCTTGTAACTAACTTCTTTTTTTTTTATTATTGTGGTAAAATACATATAAATTTACCGCCTTAACCAATTTTGTTTATTTGGTTGTTTTTGGTGGCACTGGGTTTTTCGCTGCTCCACGGAGGCTTTCTCTAATTGTGAGCAGGCTTCTCCTTGTGGCGGCTTCTCTTGCTGTGACTCACGGGCTCCAGAGCTCAGGCTCAGTCGCTGTGGTGGACGGGGTTAGTTATCTCGAGGCATGTGGGGTCTTCCTGAGCCAGGGATCGAACCTGCGTCCCCTGCATTGGCAGGCAGATTCCTAACCACTGGACCACCAGGGAAGCCCCTGATGTCCTCAACAGATCTTTGGGCATAAAGAACTCTTAATGCTGGAGTCTGTGGGGGTCACTGCGTGGACTAAAGCCCCCTGTCTCCCCACCCAGCACCTGTGGACACTTGGCCTCTTTCAGGTCTTTCCCACGTGTCACCTGCCCATCCAGGCCTCCCTTGGCCACCTGGTTACAGTCACAGCCCCCAGCCCAGGGTGCATCTTGTCCTGGGTCAGCGGTTTGCTGCCCCTCGCAGGCTATGCCCACCCAGCATCCCTGCCTTGCTGGCTTTCTTGTCCACCAGCCATGTACGCGCCGGTCCTAAACTCTCCCAGTTCCACCATCTATGTACGCGCCGGTCCTAAGCTCCCCCAGTTCCACCAGCTATGTACGCACTGGTCCTAAGCTCCCCAAGTGGAGGGCTTTGCCTCCCTGGTGCCTGGACCAGGGCCTGGCACTGAGCAGGTCCGACGAGTCTCTGTGGGCCAAATGAGTGAACGAGACAGGGCAGGGCTGGGGGTGCGCAGTGGGCAGTCAGGGCTCAGTGTTGGTCACATCAGGTAAAGGCAGCTGGAGGCGGGTCTGTGGGAGAGGGTGGAGCAGTCACGTTGGGGTCCCTGGGATGGGGCAGACACGTGCCGCCGCAGGTGGAGTGGTGTTCCCTGCAGCTTAGGCATCCCAACAAGGGAAGAGGCTGTGGACTGAGTGGGGGCCCCCCAGCACTGAACTTCGGTCCCCAGCCAATGTCAGGCTGGGGTCGGGCGGCTCGCACGAGGGACGGGTCCTTGGTGCCCCAGGGGGTGCTGGGGGTGCACACGCCGGTCTTGCCCTCTCTCCATCCACAGCCAACATGGCAGCAGCCATTGGCGGCTTCCTCTACTTCTTCTCCTACATCCCCTACTTCTTCGTCGCTCCTCGGTACAACTGGATGACGCTGAGCCAGAAGCTCTTCTCCTGCCTCCTGTCCAATGTCGCCATGGCGATGGGAGCCCAGCTCATAGGGAAATTTGAAGCTAAAGGTGAGTAGTCTCCCTTTTCATAGCTGCTCTTGCTGGTTCAGTTGCCCCAAGAGGGTCTGAGCAGAGGGCCCTCCAGCCCCGAGATGCTCGCTCCAGCCACTTCAGCGCAGCTCCACGAGCCGAGCACCTGAAAGGCAAGTCCTCACAACGGGGAGAAGGGGCTGGAGCCACAAGGGAGGCAGATCAAAGACACGTGGCAGACTGGACAGAGAGTCAGGGTGTCCACCGCGACATCAGCCACCCCCATCCCTTCTCTGAGCTCCCCACGAAGCCCTGCCTGGGACCAACTGTCACTGCTGGAAGACACTGGACATGAGAGTCTGCATTTGCCGGTCGTGGGGCTCAAGCTGGTCACCTTTGAGTCTCCGCCTGCCTCGTGGGTTTAGGGTTCCTAGGCCTGGGGTCTCAGTCTGTGAGTTCAATAGCTCCCAGCTCTCGGTAAAGCGTTGGAATTAGCGTCTCCCCTCCCCCTGTTTCCCTGATACCTTCTGCAGGGATTGGCAGTGAAGACAGGGAACCTGAGAGAGGAACAAGGGACACACCGGGACATGGCTTTCTCGGGTTTTGTGACATTTCCTAACCTGTAAAATGTCATGTGTTAGTCGCTCAGTCGCGTCTGACTCTGCGACCCCATGGACTGTAGCCTGCCAGGCTCCTCTATCCATGGAATTCTCTAGGCAAGAATACTGGAGCAGGTTGCCATTTCCTTCTCCAGGGGACCTTCCTGACCCAGGGATCGAACCCTGGCCTCCTGCACTGCAGGCGGATTCTTTACACTCTGCCCCACTAGGCTTAGGCGTAAAGTGTCTTGGCAGCCAGATAAATGCTGCTGGGCTGATGCTGGCCTGGGGGCTCCCGTTTTTGCTCAGATTTCACTTGACGTGGAGTCAAGGCTCCTCTGAAGGCTGAAAGTGCACCTGGTCTTACCCTTCACCCCACACCTGCTGGGAGATCTCCAGTGGCAGAGCACTCACCTCTCAGGAGAAGGCCCTGATCGTTCCCATCACTCAGACCCTCTCATGGAAGGGCTTGAAGAGGCGCGTGGACCCAGACGTGCTTCCTCAGCTCTAAGCAGAGGCAGGAGGGACACGATGGGTTTCCGCATGGCCCGTGTTGTGCTGGCATCCGTCCTGGGAGACCTGGCATTGCTCTGCTCGCAGGAGGGGAAACACAACCCTGCTTCTCAGCCCCACCCCACACAGACATCCTCTTTCAGGCTCAAAGCCTGCGTTTCTTCCAGGCCTCAATTCCTACTTCTCATGGCTTTCTGGCTGTGGTCTAAGGAGGGAGGGCTTGGATGTCCACCAGAACCTTCAGTGTGGCTTTATCCTTCATTAGAATGTTTTTCTTCAGCTGACACGGGACTTTTAAATATATGTGTCTCTCTGTGTTCAGCAGTGTACGATAAACTGTGGATTTTTTTTTTTTTTAATGCACAGTACCTTCCAGGGCTCAGATGCTCTTTAAAATAGACATTTGCAAAGAGAAGTCAAACTAGATGACACTGTTTTCAAAATTCTATACTGAATTTTCCTAAAACAGACAAATTTGTAGTTTGGAAGTTAACAGAGCACAAGGCTGAAGACCAGCCATTTCCACCAGGGGCCCTGGAGTCAGCCACACGGAAACCCCCAGGCATCCTTTGGACAGTGATGCTACAAACCAGTGAGAAGACAGGACACCATGAGCACCGCTATACAGAGCTTTGTGTGCACTGACATGTTTCCCTTCTCTGAAAAGACCTGTGTTAAATGCACCTCATACGTGAATGTGTACATGTGTCCGTGTGTCTGTGTATAGGTGTGTTGTGTAGATGGACACGTCTGCACACGTATATGTCGCAAATCAAACATGAGGCCCTCTCGTCAGTTCATGAGCTTTGCTGGTTCTGTAACACCGATCTGGTGACCTACTCTGGTCTGAAAGGCCAGGGGAGAGCTGTCGGGTTTGCTGGGAGCGGGGGGCCGCCATGCTGACTCTGCCCTGCGGGTCCGCGTCAGGCCCGTCTCCTGGCATGTCTTCCAGGCACAGGCATCCAGTGGCGAGACCTCCTGAGTCCCGTCAATGTGGACGACGACTTCACCTTCGGGCAGGTGCTGGGCATGCTGCTGCTGGACTCTGTCCTCTACGGGCTTGTGGCCTGGTACGTGGAGGCCGTCCTCCCGGGCCAGTTCGGCGTGCCCCAGCCCTGGTACTTCTTCATCCTGGTGAGTTCTGATGGCTACCTGCGTGCCCCAAGCCCTTCCATCCCCTGACCTACAGTGCCCAGGTCCGAGAGGAGGAGCTGGCACTGACCGGCTGGCCACAGGGCCTGTATGCAGCCCCACCCAAGCCGCCTTCCTCAAAAAATATCTGGTTGGGTTTTCTGCACACAAAGTAACAGAGCTTCTTGCAAAACTGATCATGTTGCTGGAGTGAACAGCACAAGCCCACCACCCAGAGAGGAACACCACTGACACTCTAGGTGTAGTTCTTCAGATGGTTTCCTGTGCGTGTGCGGCACGCATGTATGTCATCTGACATCTATACGTTTGTTCTTAGAAAAGGGGATGATGTAAAAATGCTTGAGACTTGCTCTTTTTTTCTAGGTACGTTTTATAAAGTCTTAGTCGCTCAGTCGTGTCCAACTCTTTGTGATCCCATGGACATTAGCTCCCCAGGCTCCTCTGTCCATGGGATTCTCCAGGCCCAAATACTGGAGTGGGCAGCCATTCCCTTCTCCAGGGGAGCTTCCCAACTCAGGGATCAAACCCAGGTCTCCTGCATTACAGGTGGATTCTTTACCATCTGAGCCACCAGGGAAGCCCAGTGTACATCTTAGGTATTTTAAGTACATATACATATGGGTCTATTTACAAATACACTTTTAGATTTTATCTGTGCATATTTATAATTTTTTAATGTATTTGTAAATATATTTCTATTCAAACATGCATTTTTCTCAACCAGCTTCACTTTTTAACAACTATATAGTATTCATGCGTGCACCACCTAATTGTTAACAAATTCCCTGTTGATTAGCTAGCTTAGCCAGGAGCCACTTTATTGTTTATCTTTGGTTCAACTAATCTTTATCAAGTGTCCATTCACTTTGTCATTGTTGTTCAGTCGCTAAGTCGTGTCCGGCTCTTTGTGACCCCATGGACTGCAGCACGCCAGGCTTCCCTGTCCTTCACTATCTCCTAGAGTTTGTCCAAGTTCATGTCCATTGAATCAGTGCTGCCATCCAACCATCTATCCTCTGCCGCCCTCTTCTCCTTTTGCCTTCAGTCTTTCCCAGGATCAGGCTCCACTCATTATTTCATCAAATCTAAGATGGTCCTGATTCTTAGAGGCACCATCACTTTGACACCAAGAAAGAAAAATACTGGCCATTGTTCTCTGTGGTGGTTTCTGTAATCTGTAAGACACATTCTGATTTCAAAGTCTCTTACAATGAGAGACAGGTGTCCCCCCAAACCAATGGAATGTGACACGTTGGAACCGCCCCATTGGCTGTGGGGCACACGGGGAGTGGGGCTGGAGCTGTGGGTGACATATTCTCCCTCAGCAGGGCTTCCCCTGGGGGGCTTCTTCCAGGGCCCTGTGCTCACCTCTCCTGTGACCCCGCCCACACCACTGTGCCAACCATGTGCCACCCTCGAGTGACCCCTGCGCTGCGGGAGCCAGACCATGGGAGGGAGGCCGGCCCGCGGGCGTCTGGTTTGTTTCACGAGCACCTGAGAGGAGCCGGGCCTCCCCACATCGCCCTGGGCAGGACCGCTTTGTGACCTGGCTTTGTGTTCAGTTTCTTGGTTTACTTTCCCTCCTATCACCTCTGAGCTCTGTGCACAGTGAGCCTTGTGGCAGAACAGGGAACAGACTCAACACTTCCCAGGCAGTGGGCGCGGAGCTGCGCGGGGTCTCCGTCCGACCCCAGGACTCTTGGCAGTGCGTTCTCTGCAGCAGCACCTCATGGGGGAGGCCGGGGCTGGTAGGCTCGCAGCTCCAGCGTGTCAGTCAGTGGTTGCTCTGTGTGTGGCAAAGAAAAAATGAGCTGACGTGACTGGGCCAATCGAGATTTCTGTTCTAGCCCTCGTACTGGTGCGGACGCCCAAGGACGGCGCTCGGGAAGGAGGAGGAGGACGACGACCCTGAGAAGGTGCTCAGGACCGAGTACTTTGAAGCTGAGCCTGAGGACCTGGTGGCCGGGATCAAGATCAAGCACGTGTCCAAGGTGCCACACCTGTGGGGACTAGACCGAGGCATCACAGGGCAGGAACCATCCTCTGGGCCTCGCTTTTCCTGGGTTCCTGGGGCTGCCCTCTGACTGGCACCTGGGCACCGGCTACCCAGGCTGTGCCCCAGGGCCCAGTGTGGAGGCTCAGGATCGAGTCAGGACCTGCTGTTGCCCCCCTTAACCTCTGACCAGCTTGGCAGTGGACGCTCTCTGGGCTCGCTGTATGCAATGCCTGGTCTTCCAGACCTTCTAGTCCTGCCGAGACGCTGGGTGCTGGGGGCCTGGGGAGGGGCAGGTCGGGAGCCGCAGGAAGGAAGGGGTCTTCCATCAGTACTCTGGCCTTGTGGTGCGCTGGGCATGATCTCCACCCAACACCCTCGGGTGGACGGGGATTCCCGGGGGAGTAAGATAGAGGGCCTCTGCGGTGAGGGCCCAGGGGGCTCCTGATGCCCAGGGTCGCCCCTGCCTCTCCTGCAGGTGTTCAGAGTGGGGAACAAGGGCAAGGCGGCTGTCAGAGACCTGAACCTGAACCTGTACGAGGGCCAGATCACCGTCCTGCTGGGCCACAACGGCGCGGGGAAGACCACCACCCTCTCCATGCTCACGGGTGAGGACCCGGCCTCCACGCCCCCTCCTCACCCCTGACCACCGGCCACTTGCCCTTAGGTGGCTGTCCTGTCCACGCTGAGAGCTGCGGAGCCGTGGGGGCCCTGGGACAGGGCGGGAGCCCCTTAGGCCACAGGGAAGGGCTCCACCCGCACTGACGGGGGTCCCGCGCCCACTCTCCTAAAAGCCATCCTGGACACGCCGGCCCAGCTCTGCCAGTCGCCCTGTCCTCCCTGAGCGCAGGCTCAAGTTGGGACCTGGGGTCCAAGGGTGTGGGGGACATGCCACTCATCCCTAATAAGCCGAGGTGCCCGGGATCAAGATCCTGTGGGGACCAGGCCACAGGGTCAGGAGGTCATGGGGCAGTAACCATCCTCCGGGCTTTGCTTCTCCTGGGTTCCTGGGACTGCCCTCTGACCCGCTCCCCCAGGTACCAGCCACCCCATCTCTGCCTGAGGACTCAGGGCCGCATCAGCACCCAGGGCTGATGACCCTCCTCTGCCTCTGGAGGCCCACTCGGTGGGGCGGGGCGCTCACCACGCGAACCAGGGAGGCTCAGCCCTCCTTCTGCTCCTGGAGGGTGTTTGCATTGACCTCAGGCCCCGGGGTCTTCTGCTCGGCCCTAGGTCTCTTCCCCCCGACCAGTGGACGAGCATACATCAGCGGGTACGAAGTCTCCCAGGACATGGATCAGATCCGGAAAAGCCTGGGCCTGTGCCCACAGCATGACGTCTTATTTGACGACCTGACCGTTGCCGAGCACCTGTATTTCTACGCTCAGGTGAGCCGGCAGGGGACAGGGTGCGCGGGCTGCCGCGGTGGTCCCATCATCCGCGAGGCAGCCTCGGAGCCCTTAGCCTCCCAGAAAACCAAACCTGCCCCAGGGAGCCGTCAGCAGACTGTGGGGTGCGGGGTCATCAGGGCATGAGGTCCAGCATGGGGAGGGACAGGGACAGCACCAAGGCTGGTGCCGCCTGGACGGGCCAGATCTCCATCCCTGCCGTTTCAGCTGAAAGGCTTGCCACGTCAGAAGTGCCCTGAGGAGGTCAAACGCATGCTGCACGTGCTCGGGCTGGAGGAGAAGCGGGATTCCCGGAGCAGGTTTCTGAGCGGCGGGATGCGGCGCAAGCTCTCCATCGGCATCGCCCTCATCGCGGGCTCCAAGGTAGGCCCGGGGGGCCTGCGGCGCAGCCTGAAGCCCAGGCCGGGGCTCTGCCGTCCTCACGGGGCTGCCCCTCCGCCCTCCAGGTGCTGATGCTGGACGAGCCCACCTCGGGCGTGGACGCCATCTCCAGGAGGGCCATCTGGGACCTTCTGCAGCAGCACAAGAGCGACCGCACCATCCTGCTGACCACCCACTTCATGGACGAGGCTGACCTGCTGGGGGACCGCATCGCCATCATGGCCAAGGGGGAGCTGCAGTGCTGCGGGTCGTCGCTGTTCCTCAAGGAGAAATACGGTGAGCGGGGCCGGCGGGCAGCCGAAAGTCCATTCCACACGGGGTCGCGTGGCTGGTCCAGGTGCGGGAGAAAGTGCCCACTGGTCATGTTCCCCGAGGGCCCCTGAAGTCAGGTGGGGAGCGGCCTTCTCTAGACGGCCTGTCTGCTCCCTGTGGGTGGAGACCCGAGGCCCAGGCAGAGGGGCTGTGAGAATGACAAGGAGAACAGAAAGTCTTAATCTGGAGCATTGTTTGGCCTTGACTGGTGGACTAACAGTCAATGCCGGCCCTGCCAAGAGCGGGGGTGCCGTTGGAGGAGCCAAGTCTGCTTGCCAGCATCACAGCTCCCGAACAGGCGGGGGGCCCGCGGCACTGCCCAGGGTGGGTGGGCAGTGGGTGCAGTCAGCCCCCTCTTTGCTATGTGAGTGCAGCTTCCCTTCTGGAGGACTGCTCGCCATCCGGCATGGTCCTGGCAGGCCAGGTCTGCTCATGTCCCACCCGCAGAGGAAGCAAAGGCAGAGGAGCAGCGCCCCTCCCCCAGACACCCCAGGAGGTGCACTCTGAACCCCCACAGCTTCCCCTGGCCAACACACAGCCCCGCAAGTGGCAGGTGACCCCAAGTGCTCACCATCAGGCTGGGGGGAGGCTGGAGAGGACGGCCTTTGTCCTGAGGCTCTGTTACCAAGGAAGCAGGGAGAAGAGGTCTTGGGGACAGTTTGGACCCAGCCTCTGCCACTTGCAGTCTGAAGTCTAGCTCTGCTCTCACCTCCTTGTGCTCAGCACTGCGGGTCCTCCAGCATCTCTCCCCAGCGAGGGTGAGGGGAGGGGAGCTGAGCCCCTCATGACAGCCCTGAGGCACCCTGAGGGGCATCGATTCCATTTCACTTGCCCCCATTCTGCAGCCCCTTCCCCAGGAGCCTGCCTCCTCCCCAGGGAGCCCGGGGCCCTGGGTGAACCCCACTGGGCTCACTGGGTGAGCACCGAACACTCTGGGGTGTTCAGGCGCAGGCTACCACATGACGCTGGTGAAGGAGCCCCACTGCAACCCCGAGGGCATCTCCCGGCTGGTCCAGCACCACGTCCCCAACGCCACCCTGGAGAGCAGCGCCGGGGCAGAGCTGTCGTTCATTCTTCCCAAGGAGAGCACGCACAGGTACATACGTGTGGCATGTGTGTGTCCCAGAGCATGCACAGGTACATACATGTACCCCAGAACACACACAGATACATACGTGTCCCAGAGCATGCACGGGCACGTCTGTGTCCCAGAGCACACATGGGTACATATGTGTCCCAGAGCATGCACAGGTACATATGTGTCCCAGAGCACACATGGGCATGTCTGTGTCCCAGAACATGCACAGGTATATACGTGTCCCAGAGCATACACGGACACGTGTGTGTCCCAGAGCATGCACAAGTACATATGTGTCCCAGAGCACGCACAGGCACATGTTTGTCCCAGAGTATGCACAGGTACATCTGTGTCCCAGAACGTGCACAGGTACATACGTGTCCCAGACTGTGCACAGGAACATACGTGTCCCAGAGCATGCATGGGCATGTGTGTGTCCCAGAGCGCCCAAGTACATATGTGTCCCAGAGCATGCAAAGGTATATACGTGTCACAGAGCACACATGAGCACGTGTGTGTCCCAGGGCATGCACAGGTACATATGTGTCCTGGAGCATGCTTAGGCACACATCCTAGAGAGAGCACACAGAGGTACATACATGTCCCAGAACACACACAGGTGGAGATCTGAGAAGGGGGCTCAGTGGGACTTAAGGGGCCTGTGTGTGAGACATGCACCCTGCACCTGTGGGCTTGGCCAGGGTCCCTCTCAGCTCCTGGGCTGGTGATGGTTGGTACCTGGTGAGTCTACTTGCTGGGCCTGGGGTGCCAGGCCTCCCTGTGCGTCAGAGCTGTACCCGAGGGGAAGGGTGGTCATCACAGGGTGTTGGGTGCACTGGCGCTCTCCATGCGTAGCTTGCTCCTCACACTGCAACCATTCAGGGTTAGTGTGCAGCTGTGAACTCACATATCTTCTTGGTCTCGTAGTCTGAGCTGTGGACACATGCCTCGTAAACAGAGCAGTCTCCCCATGTGGGCAGGTAAAAACGAACTTCTGATTCACATGCAGAAACTTTGGAATAGAAAACTTACAGGTGCAATTAATCTTGCTACCAGCCTGACTGAGCAATGTGGTTTTAATCACGGCAGCGTTCCCTGACTTAGATGTACTATAATTTAACACCTACTCTGTCATCACATATTCATGTTTTACAGACACACACATGCAAATATGCTAATGCACATCTTTCTAGAAAACTCTGTTGAGGTCTCCAGTGGCCCCTTGGGATGGATCCCCAGCAGTGGGGTACCTGTTACCAGACTCTCCCCGGACAGGTTTTGAGTTTGACTTCCCCAGCAGCAGGACGGGGAGGGTCCATTTTATTGACGCCAGCTTTGAATCAGACTTCTCTTCATTACTTGTGTATCTCATGGGTGGGAATGGCCCACACTGCGTACTTATCATTTGTGTTTTTCCACTCCTGCTGGCAGACTGAGCACTTCCGGTGCTTACTGGATGCTAAGCGTCGCTTCTTCTGGCCGTTGCACGCCCCAGTCCTGTGTATTCAGTATTAACATCGGCCACTTCTGTTGTACCTTTTTTCCCATTCATTGAAGTGAAGTGAAGTGAAGTCGCTCAGTCGTGTCCGACTCTTTGCGACCCCATGGACTGTGGCCTACCAGGCTCCTCGGTCCATGGAATTTTCCAGGCAAGAGTACTGGAGTGGGGTGCCATTTCCTTCTCCAGGGTATTTTCCCAACCGAGGAATCGAACCCGGATCTCCTGCATTGCAGGCAGACGCTTTACCGTCTGAGCCACCAGGAAGACCTAATTCATTGCTGCCTTCTAATTTTGTGAGAGGTTTTTCCCTCGCAGATATTTTACATCAAATGGGTTCTATCTTTTCCTTTGTGATTTCTCCTTAGAAAGGACTTCTGTGTCCTACAAGTCCATGAATATTCCCCAATTTCTTTTGGTTTGGTCTGTGACTTCATGTACGTGTGTGCCATCAAAGAGTGCCTTATAGGCCCAAGTACCCAAAAGAGGTTGTGTGGGGACTTCCCTGGCAATTTGACGGTTGGGATTCGGCACTTTCACTGCCGGGTTCAATCCCTGGTCAGGGAACTGAGATTCCACAAGCCACACAGCATGGCTGGCCAAAAAAAAAAAGATTATTTAAAAAAGTGCTATGTTGGAGGAGGAAGGGGGACAGGGGGTGACAAAGCTGAGCTTTGTTACTGAGACACCATCTCCAGGGGCTCACCTTCCTTTGCCCCTCCCCCACACTGCACTGAGGTGATTGTTTAGGAACACACCGTCTAGAAAGTCACTGAGAAGCGACTTACCACCCTGGTCTCTTTTTTTTTTTTTTCAGGTTTGAAAGTCTTTTTGCTAAACTGGAGAAGAAGCAGAAGGAGCTGGGCATTGCCAGCTTCGGGGCCTCCGTCACCACCATGGAGGAGGTCTTCCTCCGGTCAGTACCCGTGCATCTGCATCTGCCGGGGTCTCAGCCCTGCGGGTGGCTTTTCTAAAGGGTGATGATACAGCAGTGCCCTTGACTGTCATCTGGAACGCCCGTCCGAGCTTGACCCGAAGCCCGGGGTGGCAGGAGGGCAGCAGGCCAGCCCTCAGGGCCTGAGCTCACATCTGCAGGGCCCTGTTAGTAACACCGGCACAGACTCGGCCAGGTTCCCGACACTCGGGTGACTCAGACCGCAGAGCAGTGGAACTCTGATGCCCGGATGCTCCACTCCCACTGTGTGTGTCGGCCCCTCCCCTGGGCCCCTCCAGGGAGCTCTTCTAGAGTTCAGGTGATCATCCCCAGGCATGTCTCCTTCTGTAGTGAAGATGCGAAATTTAGCCTTCACCTCTCAGAACTGGGGCATGGGCTCCAAACAATTAACACATTAGTCAAGCATTTCTTGAATGCTTTATTCAGCAGATACAGTGCTAGGAACAAGAAATACAAAAATAAATGTTATGCAGATTTTTTTCCTTGGGGCTCACAGCCTAGAGGAGGCAACACCATCAGTGAATATAAATACACAGGTGCACAGGTTGGCTGGCTCCCAGCCTCAGTGCAGCCCCCCACGCAGCCCAAGGCCATGACTCCGATCTCTGCCACCTGAGGACCTGCCAGCTTTGCCCCCACCCACCCCCTACATGTACTTCTGAGTAGCTCAGTTGGTAAAGAATCTGCCTGCAATGCAGGAGACCTGGGTTCAATCCCTGGGTTGGGAAGTACACTGGAGAAGGAAATGGCAACCCACTCCAGTACTCTTGCCTGGAGAATTCCATGGACAGAGGAGCCTGGCAGGCTACAGTCCATGGGATGGCTCCCCCGCATGCACCATCATGCCCGCCCCGAGGTGGCCCCTCCCAAGATACATTCTTCTGCCTCCTCGTCTCGGCATGCAGTGACCCCCGACCCTCAGGTCTCCACACTGTGACAAGCCCTCCCCACACTGCCGTTGTGCCCTGTGCCCCATCCTGTCCCCTGGACCGTCTGGGGCATAAATGCTGACCGTGGTCAGTCTCTCCAGGAGACCAGGGCCCTCAGGATCAGGGCCTGCCTGGTTTTCTCTCTCTCTCCTGGGCTTTGCCTGGTCTCCGCAGCTGGCGTCCTGGAGATAGGCAGGGATGAGTGTGTGAATGGGCACATGAAGGCCCAGCTGGCAGAACAGATGGCCATCTGCCTTAGTTCCCCTGACAGTCACTGGCTTTCCTCCTCTGCTGCCCCCTCCCTCCCCGAGGAGCCTTTTCTGACCCGGCCTCCGTGTCTCGGCCAGGGTTGGCAAGCTGGTGGACACCAGCATGGATATCCAGGCCATCCAGCTCCCTGCCCTGCAGTACCAGCACGAGAGGCGGGCCAGCGACTGGGCCGTAGATGGCCACCTGTGTGGGACCATGGACCCGACCGACGGTGTCGGTGCGCTGATTGAGGAGGAGTGCACTGCCGTTAGGCTCAACACCGGGGTGAGAGCGTGAGAGTATCAGAGGCCGTGAGGGCAAACGCGGGCATCCAGAGGGTCCAGGCCCCCAGGAAGAGGGCAGATCGCAGTTCATGCTCCTGAAGACTGGCCCAGAGAAGGAAAACCCGGAGCATTTTAACTGAACACCCGCCACTTCTCGTTGTTCTAACTTGGCCACTCACGAACAAGGGCAAATGCCGTTCATAAGGCTGACCGCCCCATGTACATGTGCCCTGTACCCAGCGAGACAGAGGCAGCCGTGGGCCCGTTTTACAGACAGGAAGCTGAGGCCTGGGCCGAGGTCGCCTGGGCAGCTCACAGCGGAGCTGGGCTCTGGTCCCTGCCAGCCTGACCTGCACAGTGAAGGACTGAGCGTGGGGAATACAGGCAGCGGGAGGTTTGTGCACCTGCTCTGCTGTGAGCGCGGCTGGAGTCTTCCAACCAGCAGGGACGGAAGGCCGAGGACTTGGCTCCTCTCTGGGGTAGCACAGGGTCCCCTAACATCCTTGGATGATGGAATAGCGCCTGCCCTGCCGCCACAGCTGGTGTGAGGCCCCAAGGCCCAGGGGCACCTACAAGGAGGTGCTCTCATGGGTCGTCCATGTCAGGGCCCGAGCCCTGGGGGGAGGCCCAGGACCCAGCGCGCCACTGTCAGCCGGAGGCCCCGGGGGCAGGGGCAGGGCTGGCTCAGGCTGGCGGCCACGTCACCCCGTCCCCCTCTGTTGCAGCTGGCCCTCCACTGCCAGCAGTTCTGGGCCATGTTCCTGAAGAAGGCCACCTACAGCTGGCGCGAGTGGAAGGTGGCGGCGGCCCAGGTCCTGGTACCCGTGACGTGCCTCACCCTGGCCCTCCTGGCCATCAACTACTCCTCCGAGATCTTCGACGACCCCCTCCTGAAGCTGACCCTGGGCGAGTACGGCCACACCGTCGTGCCCTTCTCGGTCCCCGGGACCTCTCGGCTGGATCAGCAGCTGTCGGAGCATCTGAAAGACATGCTGCAGGCCGAGGGCCAGGAGCCTCGAGAGGTGCTGGGTAAGGGGCATCTCAGGGGGGTGTCCTGGGGGGCTCGGGGGCGTGGCTTGTGCTGGCAGAGGCCCCTTCTCACCCATGTGGAGGTGCAGAAGGAAGAGCTTGTGGCTATGGGGGTGCCCCCCAGGCCTGCAGCCTTGGGTCCTGTGGCTCCCACCCCGTGGCCCCACAGCCCCGGACAGCGTGTGGGTGGAAGGTGATGTGTCCTTTCTATGGTTCCTGCGGCCCTTCAGGACAGGCACTCAGAGCGGGGCCTTGGCGGGCTGCCGGCCTTGAGCCAGTCATCCACGCCACTGACCCTGCCGTTGCCCCTGCCGCCACCACACAGGTGACCTGGAGGAGTTCCTGATTTTCAGGGCCTCAGTGGAGGGGGGCGGCTTCAACGAGCGGTGCCTGGTGGCAGCGTCCTTCAGAGACACGGGCGAGCGCACGGTCATCACCGCCCTGTTCAACAACCAAGCGTACCACTCCCCAGCCACTGCGCTGGCCGTCGTGGACAACCTCCTGTTCAAGCTGCTGTGTGGCCCCCGGGCCTCCATCATGGTGTCCAACTTCCCCCAGCCCCGGAGCGCCCTACAGGCTGCCAAGGATCAGTTCAATGAGTATGTGCCCTGTCCCACCCCCTCAGGACCCCATCCCCAAGTGCTCAGGACCTGCTCCTAGCACCAGGACTGACCGCCTCCACACCGGAGGCACTGCTGGGCTCCTCCCACGGGGACCCCAACCCCACAGCCTCCCCAGCCTTCCACATAAAACCTTTCCTGGGACAGCTGAGACTTTGGGGAGACCCCAGCCCACACACACTTAGGCCCCACCGGCGACTCCTGTGGATCTGGAGGGTGCTGCACCCTCTTCCCAAATCTGCACCCAGCGCTTGCCGATCTATGTCCTGGGGGTACGGCCTTCAGTGCCCGGCATGCGTGTGTGTCGCTGCCCCTCAGTGGCCTCAAGTCTGGGACCATCTCAGGCATCTCTGTCCTTGGCCTTGTCACCTTCATGGTGTAAGACTCTCCTCTTCCCGATTGCAGAGCCCCTAGACCTCTGGGGACTGTCCAGATGAAACCAGAAAAGTCTGTTTATTGCAGAACTGTCACCCCACCTCAGGGCAGTTCATTGATGGGGCTTTCATCGCCACCTCCCACTTTAGACTGCCTCCTGGCCCTTCGGTGTCCTCCTCCCCCTCCGCCCCCTCTCGACCCCACTGTGAAAGCAGAGACTGGGTGGCAGTCCTCTGTTCTCGCTGCACCAGGGGTCAGGCTGGGGAGTCGGGCTTAGCATGGTGAAAGTGGATGAGAACAGGAGTTTTTTTTTTGCTGAAACAGCTCTAAGAGATATGACCCACCTGCCATATGGTTCTGTGGTTCACGATGCACAATCGAATGGTTTCTAGTACATTGAGTGATGGAGCCATCACCACAATATAGTTTTATCGAATGTTTTCATTATCTTCAAGGAACCGTGGCTCCGTGGCAGTCACTCCCCGTTCCTCTTCCCTCTACCTCTAAGCAGCCGGGAGTCCACTCTCTGTCCCCGTGGTTTGCCTGTCCTGGACATTTCCCGTAGGTGGAATCAGACACCGTGTGGCCTTGAGTGACTGGCTTTCACTCTCGAGTCTCATCTACATGTGCCAGCACTTCATCAGTTCAGAGCATTCCCCACCCCAGCACGGCGTGTTGAAACGTTCAGGGGGTGGGGAGGGGGCAGTTTAAGCTACAGAATGGTGCTGTTGGCCCTGGTCTCTGATAGGTGTTGCTGGCACCTGAAGGTCCTGCCCACTCAAGAATGAGAGTGGGGAGACTGCCACTACCCTGATGCCATGCCCAATGGCGGGTCTGACCTGGGCTGCCACAGAGCGGGGCGGAAGTGTCGGATCCACACCTGAGTGTGTGTGGGGAGTGGGTGCACAGGGAACGGAAGGCCACTGGGAGGGCGGCAGTGTCATCACTGTGGACCGGATGCCCAGAAGGGGAGCTGTTCCTGGGTGGGGTAGGGGGATGCAGTTTTCCTGGTATGGAGTCCCCTGAGGCTCTGGATTCTTCCTTAACCCTCTTTAGTGGCTGAGTCACTGCATCACCCGCTTTGGACAATAGTGAGCCAGCACTGGATGGCCCAGCTGCCAGGACGTGCTGTGCTCTATTCCTGACCTGTCTTGTGCCCTCCCTGCCTCCCGCCACAGGGGCCGGAAAGGATTCGACATCGCCCTCAACTTGCTGTTCGCCATGGCATTCCTGGCGAGCACATTCTCCATCCTAGCAGTCAGCGAGAGGGCCATCCAAGCCAAGCATGTGCAGTTCGTGAGTGGTGTCCACGTGGCTATTTTCTGGCTCTCGGCTCTGCTGTGGGACCTCCTGTCCTTCCTCATCCCCAGTCTGCTGCTGCTGGTGAGCTGCGTGGCGCTGGGGCCTTTCCCCGCGTCTGGGGTTGGGGGAAGCCCGCAGAATCACCCTGGGCTCCCAGCAGGTGCTGGCGGCTCCACCCCTGCTGCGGGAGGAGGGTGGGAAGGCCCTGGCAGCCCCACCCATCTTCACGCCCCTGCCTGTCTTCAGGCCGTGCCCCTCCTGTCTTCACCACCCTGACTGACCCTGCCCACCTTCACGCCCCACCTCCTCCCTTCTTTGCGCCCCACCTCCCGTCTTCGCGCCCCACCCCTCCACTCTTCACGCCCCGCCCCCCGACCTCTCCTCCTTTGGGAGGTGGGGCCTGGGGGCTGCTGGGCAGGGACTCACGCACCCTGTCTGTGCCGCTGCAGGTGGTGTTCAAGGCCTTCGACGTGCACGCCTTCACGCGGGACGGGCACGTGGCCGACGCCCTGCTGCTGCTCACGCTCTACGGCTGGGCCATCATCCCCCTCATGTACCTGATGAGCTTCTTTTTCTCTGGGGCGGCCACCGCCTACACGCGGCTGACCATATTCAACATCCTGTCGGGCATCGCCACCTTCCTCGTTGTCACCATCATGCGCATCCCAGGTGGGCGCCAGGAGCCAACCCCTTCACCCACTCCGTGACCCGCAGAGCCGCTCAACCAGCCGGCACCCTGGCCAGGCGTGCTGCAGCCGTTGTGCCCAGGCGGCCCTGCCCCACGGCACCCGTGCACCCACACCAGCAGGAGAGCAGGGCCGGTGCTGGATCCCTGGGGCAGGCACGGCTGAGCTGCGTGGGGAACTCCAGACACCAGCTCTTCCTGCACCTCACATACAGGTGCAGTGTGTCCTCCCGTGCTGACTGGCCTGTGCTTCCTCCCCACAGCGGTCAAGTTAGAAGAACTTTCCAGAACCCTGGACCGCGTGTTCCTGGTGCTTCCCAACCACTGCTTGGGGATGGCAGTGAGCAACTTCTACGAGAACTACGAAACCAGACGGTACTGCACCTCCTCCGACGTGGCGGCCCACTACTGCCGGAAATACAGTGAGTGTCCAGGCCTTACTCCGGACAGCTGAACCCCTCGCAGGCACAAGGGCCACCTCGAAGGTGAAGCCGCCAAAATGCGGGCAGTGCTTGGGTCCCCATGTGGCTGTGACACACCCTTAGAGGCCCAGTGGGCCCCACCGGTGCAGCCTTCACCCAGGGGTTGGGCACAGGCACTTCGGGGTCGTGAGAGAGGACTGGGGGGGCTGGGACCCCCCAGAGGGGAGGGGCGCTCCAAGCCACGGGTGCAGCACCCTGTCCCGTGTTTCACAGACATCCAGTACCAAGAGAACTTCTACGCGTGGAGCACCCCGGGGGTCGGCAGGTTCGTGACCTCCATGGCCGCCTCAGGGTTTGCCTACCTCACCCTGCTCTTCCTCGTGGAGGCCGACCTGCTATGGAGGCTGAAGACCTGCCTGTGTGCCTTCCAGAGGAGGCGGGCACTGGTGAGTGGCCCGTTGGGCCTCCAGCCGCTCTGCTGGGGGGCACCCTGCCACCGAGGTCGGCCTTCCTTGGGGCCACTGCGCAGGGAGTCCACCGGCAGTGCTCACAGCGTCCCCTGGGGCTCTCTGAAGCCATGGGTCGAGGGAGCCTGGGGCCTCGGGGATCTCAGTCTCCCCGGAGACCTGGGGGCCCCGGCGCCCTCGTGTTTGTCACATACATTTCTTCCCCAAACAAACAAAACCTGCCAAGACATCACTTGCAGGACAGGTGGCCCCAGGGCTAATGGGGCAAAGACACTAGGCTTTTCTAAGGAAAGGAGTGTGTGTTTCCTCGGGGCCAGTGTCAGCCCTGATGGCCGCTCAGCTCTCCTGGGAGAGAGTTGGGAGACCTGAGTTGGCCCGCGTGGGGCTGAAATGGGGTGAGCGGCCTGGGAGACCTTAGTTAGTTAGCTCTTCCTCCCACGGGAACGGACCCCTCGGGGGAGCTCACCCCGGCGGCTGTTTTCCAAACAACTAGACAGAAGTGTACACCCGGACGGCGGCGCTCCCTGAAGACCAGGACGTGATGGACGAAAGGAACCGCATCCTGTCCCCCAGCCTGGACTCCCTGCTGGACACACCTCTGATCATCAAAGAGCTCTCCAAGGTGAGGTGGCCCGCCCCGGCTGGCCCCGCCCCGGCTGGCCCCGCCCAGACTGCTCTGCTCCGCCCCACCCCGGCTGGCCCTGCCCTCGGCCTCCTGCCCCCACCTCCGCATGGCTGTGTTCTCCGCGCACGCGCAGGTGTATGAGCAGCGGGCGCCGCTCCTCGCTGTGGACAAGGTGTCCCTCGCGGTGCAGAAAGGGGAGTGCTTCGGCTTACTGGGCTTCAACGGAGCCGGGAAAACCACGACTTTCAAGATGCTGACCGGGGAGGAGACCATCACCTCTGGGGACGCCTTTGTTGGGGGCTACAGCATCAGCTCTGACATCGGGAAGGTGGGTGCGGCCAGAGAGGCAGGGATGAGGCTGGCCTCTGGCTCGAGGCTCAGGGACAGCAGGACGAGGCAGTGGCCGCGGCCAGAGCTAAGCAAGTGGTGGAGAGAGGAGTGAGGCTGTATCAGAGCACCCGGGGCTGGAAGGTACCAGGCGCGGCAGGCAGGAAGGCTGAGACTGGGTCCCCCCCAACCCCGGACTAGTGACATCTCTGGACCTGGGCACAGAGCGGCACCCATAGAATTCTGTCCTCTCAAAAGGACTCTAGTCTGTGTGCACAGTGATGGCAATGGTGCCCTGGGCCATTCAAACCAAGAACCAAAAGCTGGATGAAAGGTTAACCTTAAACCTCATGGTTGAGATCATGGAAGAGCGAGAGGCTTAGTGACGACCCCCAGCTGGAGTCTGCAAGCAGGAGCCACCCCTGCACAGAGGCCAGTCTGGCCCCTGAGACTTGGGCGTGGGTTAAGGACCTTATTGTGTGTAGGGGGCAGAAACGAAGAGCCACCCCTCTGAGTTAGCATGAAGCAGGCCATCCTGCTCCCGGGGACTGTGTGAACAGTTCCACGTGTGCTGAGCATGGCAGCGGAAGGAGCAGAGAAGGGCCTGTGCCTGGGAGTGACAGCATCTACTGAACCGGCATCAGGGGCTCCCAGTCAGCCATGCCACGACCACAGCACGCAGAGCACCCTCTCTGCAGGAAGGCTTTCATCCTGGACCTCCGAGAACCCCTCACGTAGTATTTCAAGGCCTGAACAGCACACAAGAAAAGCAGATAGAGGAGACCCCAGGCTGTGGCTGGAGCCTACAGACACCAGGGCTCTGTAGGGGGTCAAGCCCACCACTTTGGATTTGCAGTTAGCAGACCCAGATTATAAAACAACCGTGTTTCCTTTGTTCAGAGAAATAAACAAGATTGAAAAGGCATGCAAGGGAGAGGGATCTATAAATGTGGTCCAGGAAACGCAGGCCAGGGTGAGGAGCCTGAGACACATTTATTCTGTGCTTCAGTTGGAAGGGAGAGAATAGGGAAGAGATAGTAACTGCCATGGTCACAGCCAAGAAGGTCTCCAAACCAGTTAAGACCAGATCCTGGAAGCCTGAGAACCCAGAGGAGGTTAAAGAAAAAGAAATCCCATCTCTGGAATCCACAGAACCCAGGCATGCTTGTGCCCACCAGCTGCCGAACGTGGCTGGAGCTGGAGGCCAGCCATGCGGCGTTCTGGCTTTGCCGAATGTGGCCACTCACCCGAGACCAGCTGCCATGCCGTCTTCTTAGGCTACACCCTGCCCCAAAGGTGTCACCAACAAACATCTCTTAATAAAGGGAGAAAGGGAAGGTCCCAGCACACGTTAGGTGTTTGTTAAACATCCGATGAACTACAGAGTGGATATCTCTCAGCTGTAAAGCATTGTGTAGACATGGTCACTTTGTATAATCAATGCGTTCCTGTAGCCGTCCACCCCCCTGCTGCCCAGGGTAGACCAGGCTTTGGCCAGTCTCTGACCCCTGGTTTGGGGGCAGTCTGGGTCCCAGTGCTCCCAGCCCTCACTGAGCCAGGCAAGCCTCTCTAGTGTCCCCACCGAAGTGCCATTTGGCAAGTTTTGGCGGAGGGTAGCTGCCAGGGCCAGTGCACCAGCGAGGGACCACCTTGGGGAGATCTCCTGAGAGAAGGCTTCTGACCTACCAACTCCCTGCTGTGCTCCAACCCCAGGTGCGGCAGCGAATCGGCTACTGTCCCCAGTTCGATGCCCTGCTGGACCACATGACAGGCCGGGAGACCCTGGTCATGTTCGCCCGGCTCCGGGGCATCCCCGAGCGCCACATTGGCACATGCGTGGAGAACACGCTGCGGGGTCTGCTCCTGGAGCCGCACGCCAACAAGCTGGTCAGGATGTACAGGTGTGCCTCAGTCCCGGTGACCCCAGACCTTCCCAGGGTGGGGTTGGGGTATCCCTTACCATAGAGCAGGGGGCACACGGGTCAGGGACTCCCACCCGTTGTTCCATGACCCACAGGGATATGGCAGCAAGGCCCAGGCAGTGCTAGATGAGAAAGGCTACCCTGCAGGTGCTCCCCACTGGAGGCACGGCCAGGCCCCCAGTCAGGCCCCCTTGGGTGCAGACAGACAGTGGTACCGCTCTCTGGGGGTTGCAGGATGACCCCATGGGCACAGCTCTTGAGGGCCTCCTGCTTTGTGAGGTGGGCCTTCCAGGCACATTCACCTTGTTCTTCCCGGGGGCTCTGCCATCCCTGGGCTCCGTCCTCTGCTGGGACCTGGGACCCCACACTGTCAGCCTCACCTTTCCCCACGCCCCCTTGGCCTCAGCGGTGGCAACAAGCGCAAGCTCAGCACTGGCATTGCTCTGCTGGGAGAGCCCGCAGTCATCTTCCTGGATGAGCCATCCACTGGCATGGACCCTGTGGCCCGGCGTCTGCTCTGGGACACTGTGGCACGGGCCCGAGAGTCTGGCAAGGCCATCGTCATCACCTCCCACAGGTACAGCCAGGATGGGGGCTGTGGGCCGGGTGGGCCAGAAGGGGCTGGGTGGACAGAAGATCTGTCAGCCTCTGGTGAAGAGTCTGTGAGGCAAGTGGGCCACACCCTGAGCGTGGAATCAGGAACAGCTTGATCTGGGCGTCAGCACTTTCCTAGGTGCACGGTTTTGGCGTGGAGGGCAGGCATCAGCATTCCCCGCTGATATATCAGGCTCCGCCCCCTCTTCCCAGCATGGAGGAGTGTGAAGCCTTGTGCACCCGGCTGGCCATCATGGTGCAGGGTCAGTTCAAGTGCCTGGGCAGCCCACAGCACCTCAAGAGCAAGTTTGGCAGCGGCTACTCCCTGCGGGCCAAGATCCGGAGTGACGGGCAGCAGGAGGCCCTGGAGGAGTTCAAGGCGTTCGTGGGCCTGACCTTCCCAGGTATGTGCTGCAGAGGGCGCCGTGCGTCTGTGCATCCCTGAGCACTGGGACGGAACTCACGATTCCCGGGCCAACGCCACCCTCCCCTGGCCTCCAGCCTGGCCCTCGGGGACATGGTCTCTCCTTTGTGCAGGCAGCGTCCTGGAGGATGAGCACCAAGGGATGGTCCATTACCACCTGCCCGGCGATGACCTCAGCTGGGCGAAGGTGAGCTTGGGCCCCAGCAGGCCCCCAGCAGTCACTCCTTCTCCAGTCAGCTTTTTCCAAGGAACAATCACTTTCAGTTTCTGCTCTAACACTCACCCCAATACTTACTAGGTTTGGGGTGTTTATAGCCAAAATATCTGAGATGGGGGAAAAAAATTGGATGAAAAAGGGAACTTGCAGAGGGACTACAGCTGGGAAGAGTCAGGGTGGGGTGTGGCACCCAGGCCTGCTCACCCCACACAGGGGTGGGATTTCTGGTGCCCTTCCCATCCACTATGGCCAGAGGACCCCCAGACCCACTGAGGTACCAGGCCTTGCCTGGCTGACAGCGGCTTCTCCACTTCCCTAGGTGTTTGGCGTTCTGGAGAAGGCCACGGAGAAGTACGGGGTGGATGACTACTCCGTGAGCCAGACCTCACTGGAGCAGGTCTTCCTGAGCTTCGCCCACCTGCAGCCACCCACCGAGGACGCGGGTCCGTGAGAAGCCGAGCGCTCGGTGGGCGTCCTCTCCCTCTGCGCCCACCCCGCCCTGCACCTCTTTTCTGATCGCTGTTCTCTACGATGGAGATGAGAATCAAGGCACAGCATGGACCGGTGTGTCGCTGCCCTTGAGCCGAGAAGCAGCCCAGGCGGGCCTGCGTCTCAGGTGGTCCCGAGCCCGCTGTCCAGAATCACAATCATCTGTGCGGGCAGGCCGCGGGTCTGGGCCAAGGGCACAGCCACACCCCCACGTTCGCACCTGGTGAAGCGGGAGGCCAGCAGGCCGGGGCAGCCGGCTCATGGGCTGCCTGGGTATGGACAGTGGGGTGCCCGTCACCATCCCCAGGGGCCATGTGGCTGGATTAGGCTCTGAGGTCTTGGCTCCCAGCACGGCTGCGTGTCCTGGGAGCTCCTCTCCAGAGAGCATGGACGCTGCACCGGACAGAGCCAGCCCTGAACCCGGCGTCATCCCACCGGCATCTTCAAGGGGGACGCCACGGGCTGGGAAGCCAGTCGGGGACCACCTGGGGCCAAGTGGCTGTCCGTGGAGGGCACACCTAATGCGCAGTGATTGTCTGGAAAATAAAGGCTGGGAGAGAAGGCAACCGTGGTCTGTGAGTCACGAGATGGGCCCGCGGCCCTGGCACCCACCCAGCCCCAGACAAGCCTCCTGTATCAAGTTCTAGATGAGAGCAGGGGGATTTCCTGGTGGTCCGGCGGTTAAGACTCCACACTCCCAATGCAGGGGGGCTCAGGTTTGATCCCTGGTCGGGGAACAAAGATCCCACATGCTGCAAGGCATGGCCAAAAAAAAAAAAAAAACGCAAGAGCAAGAGCTCGTTTTTCTCAATTTGCAGTAAATTTACAGAACTCACTGCTGTGGAAGAAGCCTAAACTACAAGTACAAAAGCAGGTTGGCTAAATGGCCACTCGACAGACCCTCCATCCAGGGTGAGGAAAGAGGAAGGCAGGGTTGGTGGAGGAGGGTGTGGATCTGGGTGAGCCAGGGGCCTCTGGCTCCAGGGCTGCTCGTAGGCTCAACACCATTTTCCAGAAGTGTCTTCTTCGGCATCAGCTCCCTTTTGGTGGGTGCATCCTTATTTCTTACAGCTTTATAAATCCCTGTGATTTGAATCTCTGAGCCTTTTACAGTCCATTAGAATTCATGGGCTTAGAAAAGATTTGGTTTTGGTTCATCTGGTACAGTTTCAACTTTGCATTTTTATTAGTCTCTCGAAGTTTATGAATGCTGAAAATAATTTCCAGTAGCTGTCACTCTCCTTAAGGATCTTCAAAACATTCTCATTTAGTTACGTGTTATAAAAAAAATACACACAGGGGTGGTTGCAGCCCTGAACATTGCCCGGCAGCAAACATCCGAGAGGTGGGCTGCAGCTTGTCTGCAGGTGCGTGGCTGCTGCGGCCGGGTTGGGTTTGCCGGTTTCGAGTGGAGGAAAGAGGCCAGCAGGGCCGGGCTGCGTGTCCCCCAGCAGCCCTCTTGCAGGGCATCCTGGCCTTGTTTTTAACCTTAACCCCTACACTAAAAATTTAGAAATTCATCATTTTTCCCTTTGATGCCACAAAACATGGTGTGAGGAAAGGTGCTCAGGACTGAAGGACAGCGTGTGTGAGGCACACACACTGAGATCAGACGGCACAGGCCTGGGAAGAGGTGGGCTTGCTGATGGGAGATGAGGTGGAGACGCGCGGGAGACTGGCAGGACGAAAGCGGGGCTCTGGTGATCCGAAACCCTGTCAGCAGGCGTGGAAAGGAGGGTGTAGGCACAGCCTAGCTACAGCAGCGGGGACCAGAGGGGAGGCACATGGCAGGTGGGAGATGAACCACGCTGCCATGTGCCTCCCCTCTGGCACACTGGTGTCGCTTAGGAGACACCCCAAGAGCCGTTAGGGTCCATGTGGCACCCCCAGGTCATCTGTGAGGCTGCTGGGAACCCAGCATTGGAGCCACGTGTCCTCAAAGAACCAGAATTAGGGCCTCAGAAGCCTCCACCGCAGCCTTGGTGGTTTGCTTTGAGCTGTGGCAGCTCCAAGCCCAGGGTTGGGGGCAGGACCCACAGGCTCCCCAACAGGAGGGTCAGCCTGTTCCCCCCACCCTCACCCCCAGCATTGTCCACTCTACTCAGACCTCCCAGTCCAGACAGTCCCTAGAGATACTGGCCCCAAATGGCTGCCACATCCGCCAGGGCTGAGGTCATGCCTTCCTTGCCTGCACAGCCTGGTCTCAGCTCCCGAGGGCTAGAGATCACGACAGGGCTGACAGCCAGGGCTGTGGAAGAGTCCTGCCCGCAGTGTGGCTCAGCTGAGACCGTCGGTGGACACAGGGGCCATCCTTCAGCCTGACGGCTGCACCCAGAACCGAGGGCCCTCAGGAAGGAAGGGGAGGGCGATCATGCCCTGGGTCAGCGAGTGGGCCTGAGGTTGAGCCCCTCCTCTGCCTTCACCATGGGGAAGGGCTGCCAGGTAGATGGTCACCGGAGCAGCCCCTGTGGAATGAGACTGCACTGGGCCTGCTGCCTGCACACACCAGAAAACCACACTGCAGGGGTTTACAAAGGACAAGAGTTTATTTCTCTGCTGAGTACAAAGTCCAGAGAAGGCAGAAGTTCCGCACCGGTGGTCAAGGTCTCAGGGAGCCAGACTCCCCTGCCTGCTCCATCGAGGTATAAGCCTCTCTCCTCAAGGTCACTTTCCAGGGTCCAAGTTGCCACCAAAATCTGGGATGAGTGACCAGGAAGCAGGGGGCCGAGCAAAAGGGCAGAGCTCCTGACTGTTACATGCTCTGTGTCCCTGTCATCATCCAGAACGCAGGTTCATGTCTGCACCAGATGCAGGAAGCTGGGACACACAGTCTTATTTAGCCAGGCACCCCCCGCCAAAAGAACCCCCGATACCAGGAGACAACCGCAGTATCCGCAGTGACAGTGCTGGGCAGGCTGCCTCATAGAGGAAGTAACCGCCCCCCCCCATGCCTTCATTGTACACCTGGGCTGATGAGACCCCGCCTCAGCCAGGAAGACCCGGGTGTGGCCACTCTGCTGCTCTGTAGCCAAACCCCAGGGTCCACTTCCCCACCCCACCCCCGCCAGAGGGCCCTAGCCCTGGGCCTGCAAGGACTCAGAAAAGCAAAACTGGACAGTTTCTGGGCAAATTCCAACCCCAAATCTTTAGCCCAGCACTTGAGAGGAAGCCAAGGTCACCCCAGTCAGGTGACCTTGGGGGACCCCTGGGCCCAGACTCACAAAGCAGCAGAAAGACTGAGGCAGAGACAGCCCAGCAAAATGGGGGAGGGAGCCAAGGTCAGCACCTCCAGGGGAAGGCTGGAAGGCAGGTCCCAGGCACTCAAAGACCGGGAATGACCACACAGGCAGGTGGAGGAGGGGCCAGCCCCGCCTGCCTGGGCTGGACTCAACCCCAGCTCCGCTGAACTCAGTCCGGTCCTCAAACACAGGTGGCGTCCTAAGGCCCCAGGGCACTCAGACTTGACCATTGTGGGGCCAGAGCCTGGGAACAACAGCAGGGGACCGGGGTGGGGGTGGGGGTGGAGGGTTCCAAAAGTCTAGCCCACGGCTAGACTGCCAGCTCGGACAGTCAACTCCTGCGGCTCCATCTGAGGGACACCCCACACCAGCTGCTGTTCAGTTCACCTCTGGGGACCAGTGCAATGCTCGTGGCATGAGCTAGCAAGGCCCCCTTGGAACCCGCACACCCACCACACAGATTGGTCAGTGTGAAGGTGAGTGCCACCCACCCTCATCGACACCCCGCTGTCTGTGCTAGGGGTCCGAGCTACACCTGCAGACAGCCCATCCTGGCTTGAGAGAGGCTAAACTCCACCCCTTTCTGCATCAAGGAGAAGACCCACAGGGGTGCCACGAGGTACCCCCAACACCAAGGTCAGGGTTAGGTTATTCACCTGACTCCTCAGCTGAAGCCAGCAGGCCAAGTATACAGTGTCCACTCTCCAGACACAAGGCCCCATTCCCTGAACCCTAGCTCAGGCCTGACCCCAAGCTCCTGAAGTCCCTCTCCCTTCCCCAGGAGAGGGCAGGGCACCCTAAGCAGGGTTCAGGGTAAAGGTGGGCCAGGAGGCTGCCCGAGGAGGGGCATCAGGATGGCAGATCCCCACAGGTCCCACAGGAGAGACAGCCAGGAGGCAGCACAGCACCGCGCCGAGTCCCATCGTGCCTGACGGGCACACGTGGCCTGGGCTCCACGCTGGTGGCACTGAAGCTGGGGTCAGGCCCGCGGAGCGGGGGCCCAGCCTTCCTTCCTCAACACACAGGGTTGCCCAGGCCCCACTCCTGGGGCCCAGCCCACACCCCACGGGTGCCAGCATGAGAGGCCTCCAAGGTCGGAGAAGCCCCAAGTCCACTGGCTGCAGATGGCCAGAGCAGGCCTGGGGCCACAGTGGCTCACCCCGTGATGGGGCACACCTGCCCCCTTCCTTGGCCACGCCCTCCCTGTGCCCTGCCCCAGGGTGGGCAGCTCAGATATAGTGATACCTGGTGCGCCTGACCTCCCTGGGGCAGAAATGGACATGGGGTTCCAAGCATGAAAACCAGCACGAGCCCCCAAGCCCATCACTCAGTGGCCCCCGGGGCCTGCAGCCCCTCCTTTGGGCAGTCTGTGTCTCTCAGGGTCAGGGGGTGCTCAGGACCTGAAGCCCCCACACCGCGGAAACACAGAGCCAGGGAGGCCTCCCCACAACTACAGACCTCACAGCTGGCTGGCTCTTTCAGATCCAGCCTGGCTCCCGAGACGGACAGGCCAGCACCTCCCCCTGGGCACCTCCTCCTCCAAGGCTCCTTTGGGGGTTGCAGGCATTCACCCCTGCAGACAGGAGTCAGTCCCCTTTGACCCACCCCCTCCTCTAATGCCTCTCCCAGGGTCACCGATACATTACAACTGCCCTGACCCCACCCAAACCCCTTTCTTCTGCTTGGCTGGATCATGCCTGCCCTTGGCAGAGTCTGTCAGCAGTGGGCAGACATGCTTCCTTGACATGCTTTACAAGTGGATGCAAATGCCTGCTCAAAGCTCCTGTGTGGCCCTCATGACCTCCAACACAACCGAGGCACTCCCTGGCCCTTTCAGTGTGCAGGGTACCAACCTGCAAGGGCAGGCACTGCAGAGGCCGCCAGGCCCATAGCAGATAAAGGCAGGGGGACAGTATGCCTTGATGGGGGCATGCTCCTCAAAGTGAGTGGAGCCCTACATTATCAGCAGGTGGGCCTCGACCCCGGGGGTTAAGGAAGAGGGGCTCAGGACACTGGCCATGGCCACAGGATGCCTACGGTCTGGAGCTCCAGGCCTGGGGCTAGCTGCCCAGGGCCCTGACCAGGGAAGCCCTGCCCACCCCATCCATCAAACCTACACCAACCACCTCCTAAGGTCCCCAAAGGCCACAGCTCCCGGGCCTTCAATCTCCGTGGCCTCAGCAAGCTGGCACTGCGGGCTGGGTGGAAAGGAACCCAGGACTCCTGGAAGGCTGGAGTTGGGGGACCTCCAGAGTTTTATTTTCTCATGTTCCTTCCAAACACATCGTGCTGAGTCTCAAAATGGCAAAAGCCAAGATGCTCAAAATTTTAAAGCTCAACAGCTGATAACACACTTGATAATGAAATCAACAATATTTAGAAACAAATTGGATTAAATTCGTAAGTGAATAAATCATGCTTTTACATTTAATATAAAATGTGTTAAAAAAAAATTTACTTGCATGCCAAATTCTATTACTCTAGAGCATTAACAACAACAACAACAAAAAACCCAGATTCCAGATGGCTGTGCCTCCACCCTCCTTCTGCCATGGTGGTGATCACAGGCTTGCCCTATCCCCACTTTGGGTGTCACTGTGTCCCTGGGCAAAGGCTCTGGATTCCAAATCTTCCCGGCACACATTGACGTGGCACTGAATATGGGGCTCTGACATGCTGCTGTGGCTTCCTTATACACTTCGGGTGCTGCAGGCCTGATCCACCAAGGCCACCCCCACCCCCCCACAACACTGACCCTCTGGGCCTCTTCACTGGTGCAGGGCCTGAGCCACACTTCTGTCCCACATAAGCCTCCCTCAGTGGCCATGGCAGCTGTGACAGTGATGCAGAAATAAGTACCCCCCTCCCCAAATCTAAATGCAGAGGGGAACAGGGACCCAGACTGACTGCCAACTCCCACCTCCCAAGTATGCTGGTGCCAAGGCAGAGGACACAAAAGGCAGGCTGCCCACCCCCACCCTCCGCCCCCAGAACTGTCTTCCATCCCCAACTCCTCAGATGCCCCTCAGCCCAGGCTAGTTTTACGGGCACACTTGACACCTTGGACAGGGCCAGAGGAACTGGATGAATGGAAGGGGCCACCATCCACTGGCTGAGAAAACTATATGGAGAAGAAAGCAATGACTCGAAGACTTCAATCACAAATCAACCCATCCATCCGGAGCCACCAAGCCCCATGCTGGTCTGTCCTGTCCTTTCCCCTGATATTTGATCCATCTCCAAGCTACACTGGTTCCTTCCCCCACAAGAGGGCCTTGAATCTGTTCCCTTCTCTTCCTTGCGGCACCTACCATTTCACACGCCCGTCTAGAGTGGGAGCGCACCTTCTTCTCCCCCCACTAACAGTCACGAAACGTTGACTGCCTGCCAGGCGCAGCTCGGAGAGGGGAGGGACACAGAGGTAAACAAACCCGCAAGCCCTGGCCCGCTCAGCGCCAGGTTTTACTCCGACAGCCTCCTGCTTGGTCCTGGGCCTCTAACCCTCAGCTTCCTGCCTTTGCCAGAAGGCCCTGACAGTGCAGGATGAAGCCTTGGCGCGTATGTTGCACAGGTTCTCTGTTCCTCCAAACGCTAAACTCCACCTTCCTAGTCCCGGTTTCTTCCAAGAAGCCTTCGCACCATTTGTTCCTTCTGCCGAGCATGAAGGTAGGCCTCAGCGGCCTCAGGCCTTGTTCTACTGCAGGCCTCAGCGGCAGGGTCAGCTCCTCGGAGGCGCGTTCCCTTCTGCACACTGTCTTCCACCCTGCCTTCTGCAGCCCGCTCGTTCCGGCTACACTACCCCCTGCCTTGTCCTCCCGGTACAATTCCGCTGGCACAGAATCTGCGCATACAGGGTCACCCCTCACGCCATGAGCGGTAATTGCACGAACCCATCCCCGCAACTGCCCTGCTCGCGAAGCCGCCTCCGCCCTACGAGTGCCCACGGCAAGCCGCCAGAGCGTGCAGCGCCTGCGCACTCTTCCTCCAACCCCGCCGCCGGGCCGCCCGGGACCCTCCACGAAGCAGCGGGGTCCGGGGCCCAGCGACCCGGGACGCCGCCAGGCCCGCAGCAAGGCCGGTGCGCACGCTCACGGAGAGGGGCGGGCCCGCGGCCGCCTTAACCCTCTCCGCGCCAGCCAGCGAACTGCCCGCACGAACCAGCCCTCCCAGCCGCAGAGAGCTGCCAGCTTGATGGCCCCACGAGGCGTACAGCCCGCCCGGGGCAGCCCTGGCCGACCCTCCGGAGTAAGCGCCCCGACGCGTCTCTTCCCAAACAGGCCTTGGCCCTTTAACATTCTCGCTCGCGCCCATTGGCCGAGGGGCTCGACGTCATCGCTGCGCGCCGGACGACCGCGCCTTCCCGCTCCCTAATCCTGACGCCAGAGCCGCGCCGCCCTCTGAGGCTGAGAAGAGCGGGAGGAGGTCGCGGCGGCGGGAAGATGTAAGTAGCGGGAATCCAACCCCATCCGAGCTTGGGGGCCCGCCCGCCAGGTTCGGCGGGGCGCATCGTGGAGCCGGCCCGCTCCCTGGCCACGCGGTGGTGACGGCGGGGCCTGTGGCCTCGCTCCTGGTTTGAGAAGAAAGAGTGTGGCCCGGGGCGGGCTGAGTGGGAGGCGCCGAAGCTGCGGCCCGGAAGTGGTCGGGGCCGCGGCGGGCGGAAGGGCGCCCTCGTTTCCTCGGCTCTGCAGTGGGATCAGTGAGGCCCGCGGGATTCGGAGCGGCCGGGAACTCGGCCTCCGCCGTCCGGGCCCTCTCACCGGGCTGGAGACCCAGGCCCGCAACGCCGGGCCCTGCCCTGGAAGCGCCCGCGGCCCGGCTCCTGGACTGGGGAGTTGTGAGTGAACGCGGACGCGGGGCGCCGAGGTCGCGTGCGGGGCCGGGGCCGGTGGGTACGAGATGCTTTTTGGGGTGCCCTGGGTGACCGACTGACCCTCCCTTTGAAGCCATTAATTTCAAACATCGACTCCACGAACGTCTGCGGGGTTCCTGTGTGCCGTTCCCAGTGCTAGCCCTTGGGGATACGGCCCCTAATGTCTTGGAGCCCAGTTTGACGGGTAACCCCAAAAGAGAGGATACGGAAAGGTTAAATCGACGGAGCAGAGGCGTGGCCTTTTCCAGTCTCTCATAAATTGTACCTGAAATTTACTTTTAAATAGAGAAGGTGCTCCGAAGATGTGAGCTGAAATGCCATGTACTCGAGATATAACTAATTGTTCTCTCCTATTTTTGGCTGTTGGACGCGCACCTTTCCAGAGGATGGGGGAGGTAACCACGGTCCTGTGACCTGAACTTGTGTAAATAGAATCAACCTTTGCTTTCTAGCCCTCTGGCCACACCCAGAAAAGCCTTCCCTTACTCTGTGATCTTAATTGAGTTTTAAGAATAAACGGTGGTGCTTGTTTTCACAAACTACAAAGAGCACATCTTTAGGACTGGGGTGGGGCCCTGGAATATGTATTCTAGGTCAGCTGTGTAATAAGGTAGCCTCTGACCACACGTGGCTACTGAGTACTTGAAATGTACCTAGTTCAAATTGATGTGTTTAAAAAGCTTAGCATGGGGAAGCATGGATATTTTATTAATCATTTTGTATGCTGATTGGTGAAAAGACTGTTCGGGGTGTAGTGTGTCAGATAAATACATTACTCACAGTTAACTTCATCTGTTAACTAATGCTTTTTTGCAACGTGGCTCCAAGAAAATTTTAGAGTACTCTTGTAGCTGGCTCTCTCTCTATTGGACAGTGCTACTCTTGGTGATCATAATGGGGGCAGTCCAGGGACCCCTGCTGATCATTCAGAGGTTGTGTGACTTCAGAGCCAAGAGTTTGCCTCAGAGAAAAGCCTCCAAAGCCTTTCTCCTAATATTAGCTAACATCTGTTGAGCCTTAACTAGATCCTCAAGACTCTTTTATCCGTTAATTTGGTTTATATTGTTGACACCTATGAAGTGTAGGAACTGTCTGTCTCTCCTTAATGCTGATGAGAAATTGAGGCTCAGAATGATTAAGGGATTGATACAAAGACACAACAAAGCCTTGAATCAGACCCCAAGCAGGGGGACTTCAGACTCTTAAGCACTGAATTATATTCAGTGATTGTCCAAGCAAGCATGCTAACCGTTACAATGTGGCTGAGTGTTACAGACAGGTTACTGAGTGTCTGTAGTGCCTTTTTTTTTTTTTTTTTTTTAATTTTGGCTTCTTTTTTTGTATATGCCCTCTCATTTTAAGACATAATGTCTAAAAAGACTTTATAGCCCTGGAAAAGAACAGCACAGGTAATACTCTCTTTTGCACTCTCATTTGTTTGTCCACAGCTGGGCACTCTTTCTTGAGTCAGAATGTTTATCCAGCATTTTGGCAGCACTGCGCACATGGAAACAGGATCCCGATTGGTGGGCTGTGTCCAGGTTACTTACAGGAAGGTGAGATAGGAGTAGTTGAGGCTAACATTCTGAGATCTTTGCTTCCACAACTCAAACAAATTGCGCAAAACCTCACTGGAAATACTTAAAGCCAACAGCCCCAGGAAACAGAGCACATAATGAATTAATAGTTTGTTCTTGAGTAGTATTTACTGATGACCTTTTACTGAGTTCGTGCTGCAGCCCTGGAACTTAGCTAAACCCTTACATGTGGTGAATGCATCTATTTCCAAAAATGTGAGCACACAGAAAAGCTGAAAAAATTCAGTGCACCAAATAGTCACAGAACCACCACCTAGATTCTACAGGTTACATTTCTGTTATGTTTTGTCTCACTTTACTACTTTTTAAATGTTCATGGGGGATGTTTCATTTGTTTGGTTATTAAATGTTTTGATACTGGTACCAGTCACTTGAAATGGTTTTTGCTTCCAGTCATAATATCTATCCAATGTATCCTGCAAAGATTCCAGCAGTGAAGCGAGGTCGAATCCTGTCACTTAGGGTTTTCTCTGCTCTGCCTGCAAATGTGCTCCTGTAGTGTCTCTAAAGGACTGTAGAGGGCTCACTGTAAAACTGGTGAGAAATGGGCATTGTACTACCTATCAAAGAACAGGACCCCACCACCCACACCATTGCTTAAGAAAAAGACAAGCTGAGCTGACGGTTCTTCACCTGCCTCCTGTGGGGGCAGGATCCCCTGAGGAAATGGACCCGGCCCAGGTGTTCCTGGCTTGGTAGATGCACACTGCTGACTGTGTTCCTTGTTGCCTGCTCCTATGCTCAGCTTTTGACTGCAAAGTAGATTTGTTGCCTTGCCAATTTACTCTGTGAATCCTTTTATCTTGTTATTAGGCTGCACTTTGGCGTAAATTGCAATCGATTAGGGATCGTTTCTCAGACTCAAGTTAGACGTGAGAGTTCAGATAAGTGAGGCCGCCATTGCTGCTTTGAACACCTCAGAAGGGGAGAATGGATTTATCAGGAGTGAAAAAGAAGAGCTTGCTAGGAGTCAAAGAAAATAATAAAAAGTCCAGCACTAGGTAATCCTTCTGTCAGATTTTTCTAGTGCTACTTTGGGGGTGCTCGTTGCTAGGGACCCTCAGAAAGGGGGACATTGGAAATATCTTGAATTTTACAGTGAAAGTGTCCTAAGCCACAAACCATTTTGCTCTGTGGTGGTCTGGGGTTTCTGTAGCCCTTTGCATCCCCTTTTGGGTTGTGCTGTGGTTTCAGGGTTCAGCCCAAGGGGCATGTCATCTCACACTCTCCCTCACTGTCCAGGGCGCCTTCTCCCACCAAACGCAAAGACCGCTCTGATGAGAAGTCCAAGGACCGCTCTAAAGATAAAGGGGCCACTAAGGAGTCGAGCGAGAAGGATCGCGGCAGGGATAAGACTCGGAAGAGGCGCAGCGCTTCCAGCGGGAGCAGCAGCACCAGGTGGGGCTGGCAGGTCAGGGCCTTACTTCCAAGGCCATGGCCCTCTTCTTTCCCAAAGAGCCTGCAGAGTGTTCTTTCTTTTTATTGATAAACAAAGCACTCAGATTACTAATTTATGGCAGACTGGTCTGGGCTTTGCTCTGGTCATACAGAGGACGGTGTTGGTATGGGTTTTTTTTTCTTTTTTGGAGGCATTAGGAATGCAATGTCTTGAGTTACGCTTTTCTCTCGAGTGCTTTTGATTTGGAGTTGTGGTTGGATCATCCTAGCCTGGCTCTTTCCTTTTCCTTGTGTTGAAAACCAGCCTGTGTCAGTCGGTAGCTGCCTTCCAAGCTGAGCCGGGGGCTCTGACTTGCCAGACTGCTCCTTTTCCTCCCAGTAGGCAAGGCTTCTGTGTAGGTAGGAAGCAGTCCTGTCACTGCACGGTACATATACTGTTTCTGTCCCTGCGAGGGCTTTGTTAGGATGGGGCTGGAGGGTGTCCGTGGGTACTGGGGAAAGCCTTGAGGCTTGAGAATACGAGCCCAGTGGTTCCTCTTGACTTGTCTGCGGTGAGGCAGCACTGCTCCCACTGGTGACCCCTTCCTCTCGCCCCTCAGGTCCCGGTCCAGCTCTACCTCCAGCTCAGGCTCCAGCACCAGCACGGGCTCCAGCAGCGGCTCCAGCTCGTCTTCAGCTTCGAGCCGCTCGGGAAGTTCCAGCACGTCTCGCAGCTCCAGCTCCAGCAGCTCCTCGGGCTCCCCGAGCCCTTCTCGGCGCAGACACGACAACAGGCGGCGTTCCCGCTCCAAGTGAGCCCCCTTCCAGCCCCTCTTCTCCACGGGGGACTGGTCAGTTCAAGGGATTGCCTCCAAAACTCATGAATTATCTGGGACCTAAATTTACAGACTGGGGCTGTAAGGTTACCATTAGTTATTACCAAAGTAGACCAAAAAAGGAGTTTCACTGTCTTAATAGGATTCTGTATTTTTCAATTAGGTCCAAACCACCCAAAAGAGATGAAAAGGAAAGGAAAAGGCGGAGCCCTTCCCCTAAACCCACCAAAGTACACATTGGGCGGCTCACCAGGAATGTGACCAAGGTGAGGAATCCTGCTTCTGTTCAGTGGACATTGGGGTAATTCTTGCAGATGTTTAAAATGGAAAATGAGAAGCCCGCCTCTGCCAGAAGGTAAACGTAGAATGCAGGATTTCTGAGGGCTGAGTTGGTGGCATGTGACCAAGTAGAGCACTGGTTACTTCTTTTAACGGAATATATTTTGTGTGTGCTTAGGGTGCTGAGGGTGTGGTCATTGTGTGGCAAGTTCTCTGACTTCTACACAAGTGATGGGAGGGTGAGCCTAAGTGACTCTTCTTCCTCCCTAGGATCACATCATGGAGATATTCTCCACCTATGGGAAAATTAAAATGATTGACATGCCTGTAGAAAGGATGCACCCCCATTTGTCTAAAGGCTACGCCTATGTGGAGTTTGAGAATCCAGACGAGGCTGAGAAGGCGCTGAAGCACATGGACGGAGGTAAGTCCAGCCCTGCTCTGACCTGTCCCAGACCAGCTGTCCACCATACCTGGTGTGATGAGAACTGATTTCCAGTCTGGCTGCATGTGAGAATTTCCTTGGAGCTCTGTCAAGATTCCAATTCTTACTCAGTGGGTGTGTGTTTACCAAAAACATGTTTTACAGAGCCTTATTCTTGAAAAAGTATTCACCAAATATGAATATATTAACATTTTAATAATATTTCAATCTGTTAAAACTTAAGGATCAAATGAAGTTTTTTTTTTCTTCACAAAGTATTTGACTACAATGAAACATTTTTATATGGGAATGTTTTCTTTAATCTTGAGTTACTTTCTGTATTGCTAAAACTTAGCATTTTTAAGATAACTTTCTAAATCCACAAATTTTACCTCTTTCCTAAAATGCATCTTAACTGTTGATGACGTTTACAGCCACTTTGTATTGGCTTTGACAACCTTTGAAGGACTGTGAACATCTGTCAGTCGTTTTGCAACTCGAATAGGCAGCATTTTAAGGAATGTGGGTTTCCCTGGGCCCTTGCTGCTTCTGTCCTTCAGGCAGCTGAGCTGAGCCAGGACTGCCCGAGCCCCACATGGGCTGCCAGGCCGAGTAGGGAGAAGAGTCTGAACCCCTGAGAACCTTGGCATCCTTGGAGGCCCTTATATGTTTGAAAGATAATTGCCCTTGAACCCTGGTAGAGTTTGTATAGTACAAAATTTTCCTTGGTACTTCTAAGTCTTTCCATCTCCTTAAATCCCCCTGGAGTGTTTTTAGGAGTTCAGCATAAACTGGGAGCCGTCACTCTGCAGGCATCAGCTCTTAACTTTGTGAGTCATGCCTTTGTTTTAGAGACTGTCAGTCTTGTGTTTGACGGAGTCTGAGCACTTGCTAAAAATTTAGGAGGCTTAGACACATTCAGGATGTGTGTGATGATAAATATTCCACCTTGTCTTAAGATTCTGGTAGGACTTTTTCCCTGTCTTCTTGTATTGTGCTGAATGGAACCACTCAGTCTCCAGAAAGAAATGGAAGGGCTTGGTTTTTACTGGCAGGTAGCTAGAGGATAAGAGAAGGCAATGGAACCCCACTCCAGTACTCTCGCCTGGAAAATCCCATGGACGGAGGAGCCTGGTGGGCTGCTGTCTGTGGGATCGCACAGAGTCGGACACGACTGAAGCAATTTAGCAGCAGCAGCTAGAGGATGACTTTTCTCCTTTTTTTCTCTTTGTTTTTTTTTTTTTTTTTGTTGTTACACAGTCAGTACCCATGTAATACCTAACCAGGAATAGCTTTTGGCCTGGGCTTCCCTGGTGGCTCAGACAGTACAGCATCTGTCTGCAATGCAGGAGACCCGGGTTCGATCCCTGGCTTGGGAAGATCCCCTGGAGAAGGAAATGGCAGCCCACTCCAGTATTCTTGCCTGGAAAATCCCATGGACGGTGGAGCCTGGTAGGCTACCGTCTGTGGGGTTGCAGAGTCGGATGTGAGTGAGCGACTTCACTTTCACTTTCATGGGCCAGGGCCACCTTAGTGGCCTTTCAAGTATGTTCCGAACATAGGTGCACAGCTTGGATTTGTACTGACGTGAGTCAGTACCTCAGAAGTTCTCTTGAAAGCAGAAGCTGAGAAGGTAGAAGAGCCTGCCACCCACCCTTTGGGAACACACTAGCTGTGCTTGGTCCCCTGGGATTGTTGGGTCTCTGCCTCAGTTTCCTTCATTCTTTCTCTCCCTGAGACCCTGCAGGTTCATCATGCCCCATTCTGAGCGGCCCCCCCATGCAGTTGTGCGGTTTCATTCACTTGTGTGGCTTAGTACTGGCTGTACACAGACTCCCCCCACCCCCCAGGCACTTTTTGCATACTTTCTTTAGACAGACTTGAAGTCTCCTGAATATCCTGTCCTTTGTTCCCTACCCCAGAAATAGTTCCTTCTTTGTCTAATACAACCCTTCCCCCCTCCCCTCCACCCCCAAATCACACCTCATCCAGACACCTGGTGCCGATCATCCTTCACCTGACCCATTAGCAGGCTCCCGGGATTGTCCCTCCCCGTCATCCCTTGAGTACTTATATTTCACCCCATCTCTGTCCTGCTGAAGCCCGCTCCTCGCTCCTGTCTTCTGCTCTGTTCCCCTTGCTTGCAAGGAGGACGTCCAGGTGCAGCACCAGCTTCCAGCTCAGGGTGGGGGCACAGCCCTCCCCTCGCTTAGCAGGCTCCTCCCTGTTCTTTAGGTGCCGACCTGAACGGGCTTCCCCAGAAGGCTATCCAGCACACCAAGATGGAGTCCTGGGTTAGGGTTCTGCCCCCAGTGGGTCTCCTGAGGAAACCTCCAGTGATAGCGATTATGAGCTTTTTCGCTGTGACCAGAGTGGGTTGTCCTTGTTCCCCCAGGCTCCTTTCTTTCTTGCCCACCAGGGTAGGTGCTTGTTAGATAGGTATTTTGTGACTTTACCCTTTTTTCAATAGGACAAATCGATGGCCAGGAGATCACTGCCACCGCTGTGCTGGCCCCCTGGCCCCGGCCACCCCCCCGGAGATTCAGCCCTCCCAGGAGGATGCTGCCACCTCTTCCTATGTGGCGCAGGTCACCCCCACGGATGAGGAGAAGGTGGGTCGCTCTGGGGTTTCATAGGGGACTGATTAGGACCAGTTTCCCTTTATTGACAAAGTGAGGGGGCAGTGACTTCGGGGCCTTGTCCAGCCCTGCCTGCCCCCTGATGGGGGTGGGAAGCAGCATGGGCACAGGAGGCCTTGGAGGTCCTCGAGTTCCTTCCAGCCCGGGAAGGAAGAGCTGCTCGACTGAGGGATCCGCAGAGGCGCGGCCTCTCCCCACCCTCTGTGAGAAGACCTGAAGGGTCAGAGGAGTAGGGAACAGCCTTGGCAGAGGCCGGGGTTGAGCTGTCCCTTCTCTGCTAGCGCTGGCCAGCTGCACCTCACGGCCCTCCGGGATAGAACCCTTAGTCTCCGGAACGTTTCCGTCTGCCCCAGGCCTTCTGTTGGCACCACCCAGAGGGATCTAGCTGTGTGACTGGCAAGTTAGAGCCATGCCGCTCTGTGTGAAGGCGGCTGCACCCCTGTGGTCATGGGCGTGGGTTTCTGGTCTGACACTGTGTCCTCCTCTCCTCACAGGTCGCGCTCCCCACGCCGTCGCTCGCCCGCGCGCCGTCGGTCCCGTTCGCCTGGGCGCCGCCGCCACCGCAGCCGCTCCAGCTCCAACTCCTCCCGATAGGCAGGGCCCGGAGCTCCGCTCCTGCGACTCCCTCCCACCGCTCTAGTTGGTTTCCAGAGGGGTCACAGGGAAGAAATCCCTCCCTCGGGGCAGGCTTCAGGGTGGAGGCAGCGATCAGACATCTCCCTAGCGGCGGGGTTCCAGCGGCAGGAGTGTTGTGGGTCTGGGGTCGTGCTTGTAAAGATGCTCTCCAGTTTTCTAGCTAGAGCAATTCCACGTTTCTAGTTCCTGAGAGTCAGTTTAGTGGCAGAGCCAGCAGGGGTGAGCAGGGGACTCCAGGTGGGGGGATAGCCCCAGCCGGGGAGGCCATTTTCCCATTCCACAGGTGACCTGGGGCCGGCCTCGGGGTCCCACAGGAAAGGCATGCTTTTAGGCAACTGCTATTCCTGTTAGCCTGGCCCAGCCTGAGTCCTCTTCTAACCTCTAGGGTCAAATACCACCCCCACCCCCATCATCTGCCCAGAATGGTTCTTTACACACGTAGCCGTGTGCAAGAACACACACACAGACCCCTCTTTCTGAAATTGTTGAGAGCCAGCTCTGCCAGGTCATCACAGAACCCCACCCCCACCCCAACTCCACTGTGTTGGTATTCTTGGTGGTCTTGCTGGTTACCTTGGCAACATGTACATTGCTTTTTCAGCTTTTATTGTACAGTCAGTACTATAAATTTTGAGTTTTGTAACTTTGTAGCATTTTAGATGATGTTGTGTTTGTACTTTGTTGTGTAGATTAAAAGAACTGTGTTGAATAAACCTAGGATTAGAGTGCAATGTCTGCCGGGTTCACTGCCTCCTTCCTGCCCCTTGCCCCCCAAGGCCGCGTCAGTCGTGAGGGAATTAAACACAATTGCCTAAAATAAATGTTTGGTTTCATTTCCAAAGTCATAGCTGCAAAACACGTTAACCAGGAAAACTTTGAAAGTGTTTTATCTTAGTTCCCTGGCCAGGATCCTACCTCCTGCCTTGGGAGCACAGTCTTAACCACTGGACCACCAGGGGAGTTAGCAACTGTGTTCCAGGAGCCTTGAATTCTGCCCGACCAAAAAGATGGATCTCATTCACTGCTGTGTTCGATGGCCATGGAAAAATTTCCCCACCTCAAAAACGAGTTTGTTCCAGAAGGAAGAACGCTTAAGACATTATAATCCCTTGCCCCTTACTGTGCCAGCGTTTTCAAACCGAATGCCAGCACAGTGTGTGTTCAGCAGGATTGAGGGCAAAGGGAAGCGGTCGCCTCCCCCTCCCCCAGGAGGAGCCCCGGTGAAATGAGCTGCATCTTGAGAAGGTGAAAGTTGAGTTCTCTGTCACCGGGCTGTTCTGCCCCAGGCTAAGCTAGCAGCTGCAAGTCCGGTCGCCAGCAGGAAGTGGCGCTCCAGTGCCCACGCTCTGCGGGGTGCACCCCGCAGAGCGCAAACCCCTGGCTCCGTGACTTACGTGCAGTCCAATCTGCCCAGACGTCCTGTTCCCCGGAGCCCGAGGCTCCGCCCTGGAGGAGCGGCCCGGGCCCCGGGGGCGGGGCGGACTGCAAGATCACACCCCGGCGCCGCGACCTGCCCATTCTCGGCCAAGATGGCGCTGGCGTCGGGAGTGCGCTTTGCCCCGCGCGCCCTGCTCCGTCCGTGTGCGTGACCGGCGCGGGGCGCGGGGCCGCGGGGTAGTGGGGGCTCCGGGCGCGCGGGATAAACAATCTCTCGCCTACCTCCGCAGGGGCGCTGCTCCGGGGCACGACACTTGGGCGCACGGAGCCGGCGGCCGGCGGCGGCGGGGATGGCGCGCGGCGCTTCGGAAGCCAGCGGGTGCTGGTGGAGCCGGACGCGGCCTCAGGTAAGCGCCCCCGAGCGCCCGGCATCCCCGCGGTGGGGAACGGGGCGCAGCCGGCAGCAGAGCGGGCTCCGCGGGGCCCCCGGCTCCGGACCCAGACCTAGAATCCGGACCGAGATAAAACCTGATTTTGAAGTATGTTTCTGTTGAGTTCAAAGCTAAGGGTCATCACCAGTCGAGTTGTTTCACCACGACCGCTACCGCCACCACGAGCCCCCCGCCCCAGTTCATTATGAAGATAAACATGTTTCTGTTGTTAAAGTTTGGGGTATGTGCTATTAACTTGGGAAGTGAAAATAATTGGAAGCATCTTGGAATAACATTTTTAACTTTTTGTTAATACTCCCAGGTGGCACAGAACCCAGCAGATATTTTTTAATTACAGCCAGGATCCACAAGTAAAATCACTCCTACCCACCCCCATCAGAACACCTCTTAAAAGTCTCCAAGGTGGGTAAAAAAAGAGGTAGAAAGAGCACTTTTGAAAGAAAAAGCTGTGCTTTCTCCACCAGAGAGCCCTTCAGAGCTAGGTCCTGAGCGGGCCTGGGGGCAGAGACAGATAGATTTTAAGACAAGCTGTCTAGTGGCCTCCCACCTCCGAGCCTCCTAAATAAACAATGCCGGCTTATCCTGGTAGGAGGTTGAGTTTGACTGAAAGCCAGGCATGGTTCTCATTCTCATGGTTCTCATTGCCACCCAGGTGGCCTTCAGGCATCTTGAGACTTGGAGGAATTAATGGAGTAAAAGTGCTTTATAAAATGTTTTCATTTAAGTGCCAAAGTGCTATCATGTTGATGTATGGCAGAAACCAACACAATATTGTAAAGCAATTATCCCCCCATTAAAAATAATATTTTTTTAAAAAGTTGATTTTGGATTCTGTTCAACATTCAAGAAACATTTATTTTGTACCCACCCCATGCCAGGGGTGTGATTATTTAACTGGTGATATCGAAGTCCATCTGTTCCCCTTTGGCCTCTACCTTTCCCCCAAGCTCTTAGATACTGTCTCACTAAACAGCAAAGATCCAGAGTCAGCTTCAGAAACTTACCTACGAACCACGTTTGGGGAGCTCACTTCTGAAAATTCGGATTGATTCTTCTGCGTAGGATGACATTTCTGAAGCCCCTAGGGTCTGCCCTTGGGCCAGGCGCTGGGTACAGACGGCCTCAGCCGGGCCAGCAGCCGCGCTGTCCACAGGGGCAGGCCCTTCACTCCCGCTTTTCCTGCTGTTGGCAGAATGTATGTTTAAATGGAGAGTTTTAAGAACATCCGGCCCCTGATATTCTTACCCTTGATCCTTAAACAAGTGTGAACCAGAAGCGCCCACTGGAGTTCCTCCTCACACATCTAGTTCTTAGAGTTGCTCACTTACAATAAGGCCGTCTGCTCCCATGAGGATGTCAGACTTGGTATCTGGGAGAAAATTGGACTGATATCATCGTGAGCTCTTCATTTGTTTTGAACATTGATTTATTTGGAGTGGAGGCCTTGTTTGTGAGGGAAAAAAAACGTGTCATGTAGGTTGTCTAAAAGTAAAATGCATTTAACCCCCCCAAAAAAGATCAACAAAAATGTGTATGTGAGTGCTCCCAGCAGCATGACTCTCAATAGCCAAAAGGTGGAACTAACTCAAGTGTCCACTGGCCGGTGAATGGATAAGCAGAACCTGCTGTACACAGGTCATGGAAAGTTATTTGACCTTGAGAAGGAATGAACCACTGACACCTGCTACTTTGTGGATGAACCTTGAAAACATTCAGTGAAAGCAGACAGACACAAAAGGTCACATATTTTCTATGATTCCGCTTCCATAAAATGTCCACAGTTGGCAAGTCCATAGGAACAAGAAGGAGATCAGGGATTAGTGATCCCTGGGTCAGGAAGATCCGTGGAGGAGGGCATGGCAACCCATTCCAGTATTCTTGCCTGGAGAATTCTATGGACAAAGGAGCCTGGTGGACTTTGGTCCGTAGGGTCTCAAAGAGTCCGACTTGCCTGAAGTGACTTAGTACACACACAGGGGCTGGGATGGGAGGAATGGTAACTGCCAATGTGTACAGGGTTCCCTTTATTATAAGATACGTGAATCTCACCTCAATTTAAAAAACCCAACGGCTGTGTGTCTTCCCATGGCCTTCGCATAGGTGACTGGGGGCACCCATCTTGTGCTGGCAACAAGCTTTGTCCTCTTTGTTTTCAAACTAGGGGTAGCCGTGATGAAGTTGAGGAATCCCCCCGTAAATGCCCTCAGCCTGGAGCTGCTGACGGAGCTGGTCATCAGCCTGGAGAAGCTGGAGAATGACAAGACCTTCCGTGGCATCATCCTGACTTCCGTGAGTGCTCCTTAGCTTCCCCCAAGGCCCCGAGCTCAGAAAGCCCTCCACACACATCACAGGCTGGAGAAAACCCAGGCAGCCCAAGTGCGGGTGCGATTGCAGGCCTTCAGGGGTCATAGTCCTGGGTGTGACTCGAGGGACCTGGGCTGGGGGCAGCCGGTTCGCCCGCAGGCGGCTGATGCCTCTGTCCCCGGCCGCCTCCCAGGCCCACGCAGATGTGGGGCCAAGCCCTGGGGCAGGCCTCGGTGCTCCATACCCGGGCCTGGATGTAGGTGAGAGCGGGTTCCTTTGGGCAGGGGTGACCTTGAAACCACGCGACTTCACGAAGTCTGGACCCTGTGCGGACTTGGTTTTCAGCAGCTTCCTGGCGCCCAGGCTGGCCCCCGAGACTGTGCTTGTTCCAAGAGCAATGCTCCCCATCCCTCTCCAGGCAGGTCCTAGAGCTGAGGTCTCAGAGGGCAGGCTTTTTCCTTCTGAATTCTCCTTGGACCGAAAAGTCTTAGTTGCAGGTTTACAACAGTAGGCAGACAACACCGCACCAGACAAAATGCAGCATAAATCATATGACTGACAAGGACTATGAGAAAGTGAAAACCTCCTGGCAGAAGACTTTATGCCTTGTAGGATCGAAGAGAACAAGCTGGAGAGCCAGTTTTCATTTCCTTGCCCACAGTGAATGGCAAGGATTAGTAGATAATTATCTGTGGAAGTCAAATGGCTTGTTGACAGATTTTCTTGGTGTTGGTTTCTTTTTTTTTTTTTAATTTTATTCTGTTTTTTAACTTTACAATATTGTATTGGTTTTGCCATATATCGAAATGAATCCACAGGTATACATATGTTCCCCATCCTGAACTCTCCTCCCTCCTCCCTCCCCATAGCATTCCTCTGGGTCTTGGTGTTGGTTTCTACCTGGAAGGAGGTGTTAACTTCCTATGTGACAAAAAGTATTGGCAATTGCACAAACCACTCCTTTTCTGCTTAACATTCAGAAAACTAAGATCGTGGCATCCGGTCCCATCACTCATGGCAAATAGATGGGGAAAAAATGGTAACAGTGAGAAACTTTATTTTGGGGGACTCCAAAATCACTGCAGATGGTGACTGCAGCCATGAAATTAAAAGACACTTGCTCCTTGGAAGAAAAGCTATGACCAACCTAGACAGCATATTAAAAAGCAGAGACATCACTTTGACAACAAAAGTCCATCTAGTCCTTATCAGGTATAATCTTGACCAGGGAATCTAGCCTCATTTAGAGTTTTGCTTCTATGAGATGTAAAATCTCAGCCCCAAGTCCTCTTTCTAAAAAAGTACGATAAAAGTCTCCTTTCTCTCCAGATAGCTGCATGGGCATGTAAAACAAGGAAGGCATATTTTGAGTTTGTACATATGTTTATAATTCTTCCCTCACAGTTTTTTTCCATCCCCCCAACTTATATAAAGGCCAAGGAGTGTTAGAGTACAGTTTAAGTTTTTCCCTTTTCAGCCCATCTGCTTTTTTAGATTTCCAGTTTTTAAGGATACGGTCCCGAGGTGTTTCTTTTGGCTTAGAAGAGGATCCTCCCATGTTGAGAAACCTTCGGCCGAGAGCACTCCTAGAAATGAAATCTCGGGTCCCAGAGGCATTTCACCAGGAGGCTTTTGTCAGGAGGGGCTCAAGGGTCCTCCAAATGCCCTTCTCACCTTCTGGAGTGAGAGTCCTCTGCTCTCCCGTCGATTCCTAGCCAGCCATCTCTGGTCCCTCACGCGAGGGGTTCCCTGGAGGAGCCCTCCCAGCCAGTGCCAGTGTGCCGCCAGGGCTCTCCGGAGGGGGATCTGCTGTCTCTGATGCTCACGTCTTATGATGTATGTAACAGTGTCCCTGATGTGGGGGTGATGTGAGATTGTGCATCTGAAAAGGAAGAAGAACCAGAGATCAAATTGCCAACATCCACTGGATCATGGAAAAAGCAAGAGAGTTCCAGAAAAACATCTATTTCTGCTTTATTGACTATGCCAAAGCCTTTGACTGTGTGCCTCACAATAAACTGTGGAAAATTCTGAAAGAGATGGGTATACCAGACCACCTGACCTGCCTCTTGAGAAACCTATATGCAGGTCAGGAAGCAACAGTTAGAACTGGACATGGAACAACAGACCAGTTCCAAATAGGAAAAGGAGTACGTCAAGGCTGTATATTGTCACCCTGCTTATTTAACTTATACGCAGAGTACATCATGAGAAATGCTGGACTGGAAGAAGCACAAGCTGGAATCAAGATTGCCGGGAGAAATATCAATAACCTCAGATATGCAGATGACACCACCCTTATGGCAGAAAGTGAAGAGGAACTAAAAAGCCTCTTGATGAAAGTGAAAGTGGAGAGTGAAAAAGTTGGCTTAAAGCTCAACATTCAGAAAACGAAGATCATGGCATCTCATCCCATCACTTCATGGGAAATAGATGGGGAAACAGTGGAAAGTGTCAGACTTTATTTTTGGGGGCTCCAAAATCACTGCAGATGGTGACTGCAGCCATGAAATTAAAAGACGCTTACTCCTTGGAAGGAAAGTTATGACCAACCTAGATAGCATATTCAAAAGCAGAGAAATTACTTTGCCAACAAAGGTCCATCTAGTCAAGGCTATGGTTTTTCCAGTGGTCATGCATGGATGTGAGAGTTGGACTGTGAAGAAAGCTGAACGCCGAAGAATTGATGCTTTTGAACTGTGGTGTTGGAGAAGACTCTTGAGAGTCCCTTGGACTGCAAGGAGATCCAACCAATCCATTCTGAAGGAGATCAGTCCTGGGTGTTCATTGGAAGGACTGATGCTAAAGCTGAAAGTCCAGTTCTTTGGCCACCTCAAGTGAAGAGTTGACTCACTGGAAAAGATTCAGATGCTGGGAGGGATTGGGGGCAGGAGGAGAACGGGATGACAGAGGATGAGATTGCTGGATGGCATCACTGACTCGATGGACATGAGTCTGAGTGAACTCCGGGAGTTGGTGATGGACGGGGAGGCCTGGCGTGCTGCAGTTCATGGGGTCGCCAAGAGTCGGACACGACTGAGCGACTAAACTGAACTGAAAGCCTAGGAAGTGGGCTGCTTGGAAGTGCCCAGCCCAGTAGGTAGTCACAGTGTCTGGGCTGCTGGGGCCTGGAGGGAAGGAGATCCTGGAGGAACTGGAACTGGGCGCAGTGGGAAATGTCACGGGGCCAGGACCTGAGGGCCTCGAGCTGGGAGTGTTCCCACGGGGTTTTTGGACGTAGAGTAAGGGGAGAGACTGGACAGCGGAAGCACCCCAAGCCCCCTCCCCATCTGTTTGGTGATCGCGATAAAACTGGGGACAGCCTGATGGTCCCATCTGAGATAGGCAACAGTGAGTTTGGACAGTGTTTCCCATGGAATTTAACACAGCCAATGAACCCAGTTAGCTTTGGATCTCTCTGGGGACGTCAGTTTCGAAGTTAGCTGGACGTCAAAAGAACTATAATTTCAATTTGATATTTGGAAAGTTCACCCAAAATCTCACAATGTTTTAGAATAGATAGATAGAATCGTAGGTTGATAGAATCGAGGTCACTGTGAAACAATTATTTCTTGATCTAAGGTGGAAAACAAAAAGATTGCAAAGGTCATTACAGATCACATAAAGGCACAGAAGCTCACACAACCTGATGTCAAAAGCGGCATTCCACGAAAATTTGTTCTCTTATGAGAGACAGAAATCAAATCACGCCTTGCATCAGCCTGCTCTGAATAAAACCCACTTACCCAGTTAAATTGATTTCAACCTTGGAAAGTCCTGACCACATAAAAACTCTCTTCTCCGTGTTTCTCTTCAGCAGACCTTCTGCAACTTTCATTAGCCATACTTTGTCCCTTGCCCTTTCCATTGAGAAATAACCAGCTTTAGGACAGAATCATTCTTTTTCCTTTAACAAACAAAACGTATTTATGCTCCTCATACACCCTTATGAAAACACACACCCAGCTTTCCTTAAGCTGCCATGAAGGGCCTTCTGCACTGGCATTCTGTAGGTTGGCAGAGGCCATCTCAAAGTAGCACCAAACAGCTTCTTTTCTAAGACAGAAGTAAGGTCAGCTTACACCTGTTTAGCCATCCGTGTTCTGATTGTTTCATCTTATTTGAAATGGTCCTTGAACCCAGTGAATTCCTTTCATTTTACTTCGTTTTAGTTTTTAAGGTACCAACATTGGGAGGGACTGCTTGAGATGGATGTTTTCAACACAAAACTATTCCTCTAGAGTTTTACCAAAAAGCTCTAATCCCATTTACGCTTACTTAAAAATTTAATCATGTTGGGTTGCTTCCCTGGTGACAAATTTTACAACAGGAACAGTATGCACTTCCTTTCAGTAACCCTAGGTACAGTGAAAGTATTGTACTTAACGTGTGTGACTCTAAAGTACAGGTCTGTGTTACTTAAACCCACAGGCCTAAGCCAGCACTAATACCAGAAGTTAATTAAATATTGACTATTTTCCCAGATCACAGGAGCCCAAAATGTATTCTGATGAGCCTCTTCTATGCTTCTGAGAATATATAAGGGCTCAATTGCCTTTAAGCTAATTGAAGACAGCCCATTTACAAGTTAATTTTTACATAAAGACAGAGCCAGAGGCCTCGTAGTTTTCCCGCTTGAATTTAAAATGCCCTCCCCCGACGCTTTTTCCCTTCATTCTGAGGGACTACAGATGAATCAGGTAGTTCCTGAGCGCGCAGTCAGCGCAGTTCCATTGCAGAGGCAGAGAAGGGAGAAACGAAAGCTCCTTTCTTTTCTGTTCTTTAAAATCCCACCAAGTAACCCAGGGTTGGAGTCTTAAGCAGTGTTCAAGACATACAGTACAAGGGCTGCCTTTGTATTTCAAGGCCTAAGTCCTCCACCGCGCCCACATAAGCAGGGCAGCTGGACAGACAGAACGACGTAAGACGAAGATACCAATGACAAAAGCTCGTGGATACGGCAAGTTTTCCAGATAAAAAAGGATGGGAGTGCAGGTGTGAGGATCAAGGGAGAGGTAAAACGGGAGGGGCAGAAAAGACTGAAAAAGAGAAAGAACAGGAAAAATCAGTGGGCCTTCCAGGCGCTACCCGACATGCGGACTGAACCTCTCACTTGTGACTCTCCTGGCAGGGATGGCCCACGAGGCCAGGGTCTGCATGGGTGAGGCTGGCCTCTCTGGCCTCTGCTGGCCGCAGGTCGAGGTGCACCATGGGCGGCGAGAGGTCTCACCAGCCAAGAGGAGTGAGGCTGTGGCTGCCTGGTGTGCACTCTCGAAAGGAGAGGACAGAGAGGAGAAGCAGAGAAATGGCAGGAGCGGGGAAAGGACGAGGAGGCGGGGACAGTGTTGCCTAGATGAGGGACCTGAGCCCCCGGGGTCAGGAAGGCAGGCTTCAGGTGGCCACTTGCTGCCCACTGGGAAGCTGCGTTCAGGGTCCCAGAGGTGCCCAGAGCCCCTCCGCAGAAGGGGATGAGCCACACACTGGGGGCCATAAATCTGATACCGACCAGGGTTCTTGGCCTTGCTCATCCAATAGAAATTGACTAGAGGCCCGACAAGAAATTCAGGCAAGGCTTTATTGGGGCCCCTGCTACAGCGGGGTCAGGGGAGGGAGCGAGAACAGACAGCAGTTTCCCTTGCTCGCTCGCTCCTGACCTCAACCCCCTGCAAAAGAATCACTGAGCTCAGAAGTCGCAGAAACAGGCCAGCCCCCATGCCTTCTGTCTGGCAGAAGTTGCCCCGGCTGGCATCGATGCAGTTGCTTTGCTCGCATCCAGAATAAAATTCTTTGCCTTTGCTTTCCTCCAGTGCCAGGACTGTGGGCCGCACCGTCGGCCCGTCCACTTCGGTGCTGAGAAAGTGTGTTGAATTTGGGGGATGGTGGGGAGGAGGAGCCAGGGGCTTGCGGTGGGAGGAGGTTAAGAAGGAAGGCTGGAAAGCTGGACGGCCGTCCTGCCACATCGTTGGAGCAGGGCGGCTCACCACCCCCAAGATTCCGGCCGGTGAGACAGTAGGACACCCATACCGATGGCCCAGCTTCCCATCCCCAGGGGTGCTTTTTAGAGGCAAGAGTGGTACGCGTTCCACACAAGGCCAGCCTGCAGGTGCTGTGTACACACGGGCACCGTGTGTATGAGAAGCTCAGGGCGCGTTTACGCGTGCCCTGCGTTTGGCTTCAGTCACTTTGTATGAGGATGTAGGGGATGTTGAGTGTGGCCGCCCCTCCTCACGGACACTGGGGGGCGGGGGTGGCTGTCATCTGCAGTGGCGACTGCGATCAGCAACCTCACAGCAGCCTCGGATGCCGGACATGCTCCAGCGAGGGCTTGCGGGAAACCCAGGCACAGGTTCCCCGTGTGACAGCCGGGGGTCCCCTCCTGCCCCGGCCTGCATTCTTCTCTGAGTGCCCAGAACCTGGTGTCCACACTGGGAGCACTGGTCCCCTTCTGTCTTGGTCTGCACCCCCACCCCAGCCTTCGGTCTCATGAGTGATGGCCTATGGCGGAGGGGAGGGGTGTCTTCTTGACCGCTTGCCGCTCCCTCCTCCTCTGCGGGTCTGTGGTTTGCTGGCCCTTTGGGGTTAGCCAAGAACACGTGTCCTCTCTGATGTCAGGAGCCTCCCCGGCCTCTTGACTCCTTTGCCTGGGCCATGTGCACAGGTACACAGGGCCCGCATTTTATGTCCCTGGGGAGCGCCTGGCCCTGCTGCCTGCCCATCCCGTTTGAAGCTGGAAGGGGAAGAATATGGCAGGATGCAGAGGGGACAGGCCAGGGGGTCCCAGCTGAGTTCCAGGAGCCCCCAGCTCAGGGGGCTTGGGCGAGGCATCCTGCTGGTGAGCGTGACTTCAGCTCCTCTGGCCCTCGAGTGCCTGTGCACCCCCGGGGCGGACTCTGACGGCACCCCCGCCCCCCCAGGACTGCCCCAGGGTCTTCTGCGCCGGCCTGGACCTGACGGAGATATGTGGGAGAAACCCGGCCCACTGCGCTGAGTACTGGAAGGCCATGCAGGAGCTGTGGCTGCGGATGTACCTGTCCAGCCTGGTGCTGGTTGCCGCCATCAACGTGCGTGTTCCTCCTGGGGGCCACCTGGGTTGCTGACTATGGGCCAGCCCTTGGGGTAGGTGAACGTGGCCCTCCATTAGAAAGCCCTCAGGGAGGAAGGGGGCAGTCAGGGAGGTCTGCAGAGGTCGTCAGCTTGCCGTTACAGACTAGGTGAGAAGAGGGGGCCACATGCTGGGGGTGAGTGTGGGGACGGGAGCCAGGGCCCATGGTCACCTCTGGGGAGCATCGCTTTGGCCTAACCTAAGGCAAGGGTGGGGCAGAGGCCAGGGGCCTGAGCCGGCTGGAGAGGAGGAGGGCCAGGCTTGGGAAGACTCGTGGGGCTGGGCGGCCGGCCACCTCCGTGTGGACAATGGGTGCGAGAGGTGAGGACAGTGGTGGCCCCGGGCCATCTGGAGCAGGAGTGAGGTGACAGCCTAGGCTCCTTGCGCGTTGGCGTCTGAGGGACCAGACAAGAGCAGAGAGGAGAAGCCACTCGCAGCCCCGACATGAGCCTGAGGGAAGAGGGGTGTGCGGGCTGATGGGCGAGCAAGTCCCACTGCGCACACCCCCAGATGGGGTTGGTGCAGCACGGGGAGGGGGCTGGAGGCACCCGGGTGCGTGCGCGAGGCCAGCTCTCCGGAGCCCAGCGGTCTGGCTTTCCCTGCAGGGAGCCTGCCCCGCGGGGGGCTGTATCATCGCCCTCTCCTGTGACTGCCGGGTCCTGGCTGACAACCCCAAGTACCGCATAGGGTTGAACGAGACCCTGCTGGGCATCATCGCCCCCTTCTGGTAAGGCTGGGGGCCAGGCCCACCGCCCCCACCCCCTGGCCATGAGCCCCAAGCCCCAACTCCGAGTTGGTGTCTGTTTCCAGGCTCAAAGACACATACGTGAACACCATCGGGCACCGCGCCTCGGAGCAGGCCCTGCAGCTGGGGTCGCTCTTCCCCCCGGCAGAGGCCCTCCAGGTGGGCCTGGTGGACCAGGTGGTGCCAGAGGACCAGGTGCAGAGCACGGCGCTCTCGGAGATGGCCCGGTGGCTGGCCGTTCCAGGTGAGGGGTGGGTGGGGATGCCAGTGGGCCAGCAGAGCCCCCTCCCCTCTCAGCCTGAGGCTCCTCGTAAGACCAGGAGTTCTCAAGCCATACACAGATGAGCCGCTCACAGTAGCAGACTGACTTCATGTCCTGAGGCTGGTGTAACAAGTGACAAGACGGAGAATTGAGGGGTGAGGGTGCTTAGGTGCTTAAAACAAGGGAAATGCGTTCTCGCACAGTCTGGAGGCCAGAGTCTAAAATCAGGGTGTGAGCAGGGCCTTGCTCCCTGCAGAGGCCCTGGGGAGGCACCTTCCTGCCTCTTTCATCTTCAGGGGCTCCAGAGACTCCTGGGCTGAGGCTGCATCACTCCAGCCCCTGTCTGTGTCTTCACACACCTTCTCTACATGTTTCTATATCTCAGACCTCCCGTTCCTTCTAAGGACACCCGTCCCTGGATTTAGGCAATGGTTATTGGGGTTTAGTCACTAAGTCGTGCCCAACTCTCTGCAACTCCACAGACCATAGCCCACCCAGCTCCTCTGTCCACGGGATTTCCCAGTCAAGAATACTGGAGTGGGTTGCCATTTCCTTCTCTAGGGGATCTTCCTAGGTCTCCTAGGGATCAAACCTGGATCTCCTACATGGCAGGCGGTGTCCTGCATTGTGGGCAGATTCTTTACCAACTGAGCCACCAGGGAAGCCCTCCCTGGATTTAGGGCCCATCCTAAATCCAAGATGATCTCATCTTAGTTACCTCTGCAAAAATCTTTTTCCTAATCAGGCTACTTAAACATACCTTTCCGGGGTCCACTATTCAACCTACTACACAGACAACTGGAAACAGCTCTTAGGTTCTACATCTGGCAATAGGAGTGCTTATGTCAACGACAGTAGAAACCAGGGGTCAGCAGACTGTCTGTAAATGGCCAGGGAGATGTCCGGCTTTGCTGGTCACACGGTCACTGCCATAACCACAGCACCGGAGTGAGGGCTGCGGGTGTGTGAACTAGGAAGTATATCTAGTGTTACTGGAGCAACAAGCCACTGAATTCTGAATTTCAGGTGATTTTTACATGTCACAAAATACTAGCCTTTAAAATGTTTTTCCCACCGTATGTAAAAATGCAACCACCATTCTTAGCTCTTAAGCTGTGGGGGACCAGGTTTGCTGATGCCCAAATACTGCACAGCCAGCCATTAAAGACGTGGTAAAGAATAGTTAGCGACATAGATGATATTCCTGATGATATAGCTGAGGGAAAATAACGGGCTGACAAGGCAGTTTTCACAGTATCATCCTGTGCGTTTTTAAAAGCAGTTGGCAGACAGCAGGGGACGGGTGGTTTTCCTTTTCTTCCCTTTGCTCACTTGAGTTTTCCGCCGGAGTTTCGGCTGGAACCGTCTGGGGCAGCTCAGCAATACCGCTCCCCGGCACAGAGCCCGGGTCCTCACAGGTGGGCCCCATCTTCTTCAGATCACGCGCGCCAGCTGACCAAGAACATGATGCGAAAGGCCACCGCCGACCGCCTGCTGAGGCAGCGCGACGCCGACACCCAGAACTTTGTCAGCTTCGTCTGCAGAGACTCCATCCAGAAGTCGCTGCAGGCGTACTTGGAGAAGCTCCGACAGAGGAAAGGCTGAGGGCAGCGCTGCCCGCCAGGGTTTTGGCCAAACCCATCCTTGTGGGCACCGTGGCTCTAGAGGACTCAAGTCCGGTCTTTGCCCATTTAAAATTACTTCCAGCTCTTTGTTTTGCCCATCTCCCTAGAAGGCCCTGATCCTCACAGCCATAGTCCCAAGACCTGCTGCCACTCCCAAGTGCCCTTTGTGCCTGGTGGGTGGGCAGGGGCACAGCTGGCAAGCAGTGTCTAGACTTGGGATAAGAAACTGGAAGGTGGGCCCCTCCTGGACCTTGGCAACGTCACCATTGAGCATGCGTGCTGTCTTTTCCCAGAGCAGAATAAAGCCCTCGAGTTTCTCGTTCCTGGCTGGTGGGACGCCCGATTGCTAGAGGCATAAGGCCAGGGAGTTGGTGGGTTCTGATGAGCCCCACAAGAGAAGGGAATGGGAAAAGACCTTGGGCCACCGTGTTTGGATGGAAAACCTGCACAAATTTCCGAGAAACTGGGTAACTTGGAGAGAAAGAAGGGAGGCACTTTACATTGCAAGTGTCCTAAATGTTATTTCAGAAAGATCTAGCAAGAAAAGGTTGTCCAAACTCTTTGGAAACAAAGGTTTTACTCTCCAGTATAATTCAGGCCAATTAAATCTTGCCAAAGGTGAGATGCTTCAAAAACCAGCAACCTCATCGGGTCCCTGTCAATTTACCCCAGTTCTGCTTGTCCCCCACCCTTGGGATGGGCTTACCCCAAGTGCAGGCTTCCCTGGCGAGCCTCTGCCCCGTGCAAGGCTCCTGAGGAGGAAGCTACCAGGAAGGCACTTTTGAAGGGGCTGTACCACAGTGAGTTGTTGGGGTTCTGTGGGCGGGACCCTAACCCAGCCTGCCTGCTCACCAGTGAGGGGGGTCTCCCCAAGTCCCAGGGCCGCCAACCGGCTGGGGGCAGGGGGACAGCCTTCCTGAGCCCCCCGCCAGCTGCAGTGCTGGGTGGGCCAGGACCCTCGTACCCACGAGCGCTGCTAGAGGCCTGCAGACCTGGGAACCGAGGCTGGAGGAGGGTCACTGAGGATCGGGAGGCTGACCGTGCACATCCACACGACGTGTGTGTGAGAGCACTTACCCATGTGCGCTCAGTTCAGGTGCTTGGAAGCACTTAGTTCACACAAAGAGCAAGAAGCTTCTGGTAGTGGGCACAGGCACTGTCTTCCGGAGCCAGCCACGTCTGGAAGTGGTCGGTTCCCAGCAGAAAAATGCGTGGGCAGGCCAGGCTGTCCTTGTCCCCTAGGTGGGCTGGGAGGAGGGATCCACTGGGTGGCAGGACCAAGGTCTGTGTCCCAGAAGGGCTGAGCCCTAAGAAGGGACCTGGAGGAGTCAGAGCGCACACGTGTGTGGAGCCCTGGCTGAGTGTGTGCTGTTTATCGAGCTCAGCTGCGTGCCCAGCATGCTGGAAGATGTTTCTCATAACCTTATGAGGTAGGTGGTGGCAGCCCATTTCATAGATGGGGAAATGGGCTCCGAGTGGTCCCATCACTTGTCCAGGTCCAGCTGCCCCTGCCCTGCAGCCTCGCTGGGGGTTGGCTGGCCACGCTGGAGGAGTCTGTGGGGCTTGCTCCTTGTGGCCAGAGTCTGCAGGCAGTCTGCCCCAGCCAGGCCCCAGGGCTGTCAGTGGGACTTGAGGGTCACCTCCACAGGAAAATGGTCACTGATGGCCAGGGCCTGGAGGGAGAAGGGGCCAAGCCTGAGACCCTACTGAGCAGCCAGTCCCACAAGCACCACCCTGGAAAACTGCCCCCCACCCAGGAAGGGGCCCACTGGGTGTCCAAACAAACCGCTGCATCTGGGGGGAGGTGTTGGCATCTACGCCAGCTGTGGCCTGTGGGTGGGCTGGGAGCACAGTCTCAGGACCCCACTCCAGGGACGAAAGAGCTTCCTGCACTGCCACCGCAGGTTTGTTCCATTCGGCCAGACCTGAACCTCTAAGGGCCTTTTCTAGAAACGCTAGTGCAAGGCAAGTGCCTGGTGCCCTGAGGTTGGGATCCCGGTCCAGCACTTGCCTGAGTCTGGTCCAGGCCGAATTCCTCCTGGAAGTCGTGCACGGTGGCTGACTGATGCTTCAGGCTCTTGCGCAGGCGGGAGCCACAGACCACGATGCGGTCGTAGGCGCAGTCCGAGTTGCCCACCGTTGTGTCAGCGCTGTCCGGAATGAGCCACTTGAAGACCTCGCTGCTGCGCAGGCGGATGGCCGGCCAGTCCTGCTCCCGCACGTATTTGCAGTCGGCGTTGAAGTCGCCCAGAAACAGGATGTCCTGCGGGGCACGGCGGGCAGGTCTGAGGCTCTGTGGCCAACCCAGGAGCACGACTCCCTCCCGGGTGGGGTCGTGGGGGCGGGGCGGGGCCTTGCGGACGCGGGGCGCTTACGTCGGTGCCCCACTTGTCGATCACGTCCAGGTACACGTCGTAGAGCGCATCGATCTCGGCCACAGCGTGGTGCGGCGCCGCGTGCAGCGGAATCAACACCAACTCCGTGGCGGCTGCAGGAGAGACTGGGTGTCAGGAGCCGGCGGCGGGGCGGGGCGGTGCCGGCGGCGGGGGCGGGGCCTCACCGGAGCCGGGTGCCGAGAACTTGACCACAAACGGCTCCCGGCTGAAGGCGTCCTCAGCGTCCGGGTACTGATACGTGTCCACGACCGACACCGTGTCCTTCCTGGGGGCAGGGGGTAAAGGACGGGTGGGCGACGTGAGCAGGATCCCTGCTCCGTGCGCCCCACGGCCCCTCCCCTCACCTGTAGACGAACAGGTACATTTCCTTATACTGGTCCCGACCCAGGGGCTCACTGCTCACGAAGTTGTACTCGTGCCTGGACACGCTGCGGAGATACGGGCCGGGCCTGGGGTCAAGGCATCGCTCCGAGACCTGGGGTCCGGGCCGGGACTTCCCACGCTGGGCCCTGCCCGCCGCACCTGTTGATCTGCTCCATGAGCGCGGACACGGCGCTCAGGTCGGGATCTCGCACCTCCTGCACGAGCATGACATCATAACCAGCCAGGATCTGGGGGAGGAGCCAGCAGGTGCAGGGTCAGGCGAGCCGCAGATCAGCCCGAGGAGCCCAGCCGCGACCCCGCCCCGGGCCCCCAGCCTCACTTGCGCAATGACGCCGCCGCAGCCTGGGTCCGACACTTTGCTGTCTCCGAAGCTCTGGATGTTGAAAGCTCCGATGCGCAGCGCCTGGGCTCTGGAAGCCCCCAGCGCCCACAGCATGGCCAGTAAGGTCAGGGGCCCGCCCATGGGCTGTCTTAGAGGGACAGACACGGCCGGGTGTGAGCGCGGACCTGGAGTGGGACACACCAGCCCACTCTTCATCTTGGCCCTAGGGAGCCGGGCCAGGCAGGCTCTGCTGCCCACCGTCCGCCCCCTGCTGCTTCCCAGGTCTCCCCAGGGTGCTGCTGGGCTCACAGCCTTCTCCACTCTCCTCTTCCATGGGGAAACTGAGGCCCAAATATTGAGAGTCCATTCCCATCCAGCCCCCGCTCAGCACTCCCACATTGCACTCACCTGAGGGGTGTGGATAGGCTCAGGATCTGTGTCCCAGTAGAGGTCTGAGGTCCAGGCTGGGGGTGTGTCTGTGGCATGAGACAGACTGCAAGGGCTGGTACAACAGCAGCGCTGGTGCCCTGGCTCCAGGGGTATTTGTAGCCCTGGCCCAGGGAGGGGCCAGACTGCACTGCATCCCGCCCCCTCCATGAAGCTGGTGGCTGTACTCCCGGTTCTCACCTCTCCTACAGAGGACCGCCCCCCACACACAGGGGGAGGTGGGACAGGGAGGCAGGACGCCCACCCTGAGACTGATCTGGGGCCCCCACACCTATCAGAACAGGGGTTTAGATGGCTCTGCCAGCCCAAGAGCTGCATCAGGACTGGAAAAGAGGGCCAGCCATGCCCACAGTCCAGGGCTTGTTCTTGTCCCCACCCCCGAGAAACTAGGTCACTCAGAATCTCCCTCAAGCTGCATCCCCGCAGGGAATCTAAGGGCACCCAATCAGGAAAGACCAGCCCTGTTTACAGCCCAGCATCTTCTGCTGCTTCTCCACATCATCACTTCAGGGACAAAGCCGAGACTCCTGGCTCTCCCGGCCTCATTCCCCAGCACCAGGGTCGGAAGCTGGCAAGCAGCATCCCCACCCACCCACTTCGACGGGCCACAGGAAGCGGGGTCACAGCTCCAGCTGAGCAGGGTAGAGGCAGAGGCTGCCTGTCCACATGCCAATGACACCTACACATCGCCAAGGTGCTGCCAGCCCCATGGGAGCCCTGGGTGGACTGGCCAGTCACCAGAGCCTCAAGGGTGGCCTGGGCAGGCGGGGACTTCCCCAGGGGGGAACTGCCAGACACCAGCCCCTGAGGCTGCTAATGCCACAACATCACAAGCGGTGGATTTTCACATTTTATTGTAAAGCAACCAAAAACTCTATTTACACTCCTGCATCGCCTCTCAAAGTCTGAGTTCTAAGCCCCTCTTGCCTGTACTCAGCCAGGCAAGTACAGGCAGGGAACCCAAGGTCCTCAGCTCCTGCCCCAGACCGGCCTGCCAGCCCCTGCAGGTGCCCGTGCTTAGACGATGACCGTCTGCACCTCAAGCTGGCCCTCCGGGGAGGCGATAACTAGCTCGCCAGCATGCTCCAGGATCTCAATGTCCTCCGACGAAACCATGGTCACAGTGGCCTGCTCAGCGCCACTGGTGCCCGAGCGGGCCGTAAGCACAGTGCCCTCGCTGATGGCCGAGGCCAGCGTCATGGCCACCTGCTCCGTCAGGCTCTCGGGGGTGGCGATGGTGATGGTGTCGGCTGCAGCCGCCTCTGGGCCCAGCCGCGCCTCCTGGTCCATGGTCACGTTCTGCACGATGATCTGGTGCCCAGCACTGGCCTGGTGCACTATCTGCTGCACCACCTTCATGATGTGACTGTCCACCTGTGGGCGGCCCACAGCTCAGCCCGAGTCCAATGAGCATGCCAGGCCGCCCCTCTGCCCGTCCCCCAGTCCCTCACCTCCGTCTGGGTGCCCTCGATGATCTCCGTGGCTTCGCTGGTCTCTGCATCATCTGCAGTGGCCTGGATGGGGGTCAGAGGTCAGCCCTGCCCACCCCAGGCCTCATCCCAGCCCGGCAGGCCCCTGCCCACCTCTATGATGTACTCCTGCGTGTCGGCTACCACGGACGAGAACTCAACCAACACGGTGTGTGGGTCCTCGGTCAGGACGGCGGCAGCCGCAGTGGGGCTCTCTTCAGACACCAGCAGCTCCTCCACCTCCAACAGGCAGCCCCCTGTGGCGGGGAGCTCAGTCAGTGCTGGTTGTGGGCACCCCCTGCACCCTGCCTGCCAGCTCCCCACCCTACCTTTGGTCCGCAGGTGCCGGTTGAGTGTGCCGTGCTCGGCGAAGCCGCGGCCACACTTGTAGCACTTGAAGGGCTTCTCGCCCGTGTGGTGCCGCACGTGCCGCACCAGCGAGCCCTTCTCCCGGAAGCCGCGGCTGCAGAACGGGCACACATGCGGCTTCTCCTCTAGGTGCGTCCGGAAGTGCACCTGCTGGGCGTTCTGCAGAGACCGGCCCCCATCAGGGCCGGCCTGTCCTCGGCTCAGGCCCAGGCCAGGGCGAGGGGGCAGGGAACCGGGGACAGAGCGGGCTCAGGGAGCAGGCAGCCACGGGAGGGGTCCAGGGCCCACCTTGGTCTTGTAGCACTTGCCGCACTCAGGACAGGGGTAGGGCCGCTCGTCCGAGTGGACGCGCCGGTGGCCGCGGACGTGGGCGATGGTCTTGTAGAGCTTCCCGCAGTCGCCGCAGCGGAAGCGGCGCTCGTGCACGTGCACCTCCTGGTGCTTCTTGAGCAGGTAGGCCTTGGGGAAGGCCTTGCCACACTGCGGGCACGTGAAGGGCCTCGGCCCTGCGGCCATGCTCCACGTCAGGCTGGGACCACCACCCGAGGGCCCCACCCTAGCCACTGGCCACCCGGCCTGCCTGCCGCCCGCAGCTGTCCAGGACAGTCACCCCGCCACCCACCTGCATGGCCTCTTTTGTGGGCCTCCAGGGTGGCCGCCGTTGGGAAGGTCTCACTGCACTGAGGGCACGGGTGGGTCCTGGGCACAGACGAGGCCTCACCGGCCACCTGCTGGGGGACCACAGCACCCCTCCAGCACCCATGGCTGCACCCCATCAGTAGGGCCGGGGCCACACTGAGGCACCCCCACCCTGGGAGGCGGTAGGCAGTTCAGGGGACGAGTCGCTGCACACGGTGAGGAGCTTCCCACTGCCAGGGACGGCCAGGGACCCAGCAGCAGCCGGGCTAGCGTGTGACTTGGCACCCCAGGTCCAGCCCCACTAGAAGGAGCCCACGGTGGGGCAGGGACCTACCGTCTCCGCCTGCTCCACCTCCAGCAGCGGCAGTTCCGGGGCAGCGTCTCCTGGCGACTGGGGACTGGACACGGTGGGGGTGGCTGGCCCCAGGGCCCCCTCCTCCCCGGGGGCCCGCTCGAGGACAATGCCAGAGTTCTGCATGGCTTGGTGCAAAAGGTTCTCACGGCCACCCTCGCTGGAGCAGGGAAGCTCCTGGGGGCTGGTGGGCTGCAGGGGAGGCAGAAGGAGGGGGCTGGCCAGGCGGTCCAGCACTCGGCACCGCCTGCCAGCTCCACGGCGGGCCACCCCAGAGCCCCGTGCACACCTGGCGCCTTCACTTGGGAAGGCTCCCCGCACCTGCCCTGGCCCCCAGCCCACTCCCCCTCACCCCTCCCTGCCACGACCTTGGTCTCTCATCTCCCTTCCCCTGCAACCAGACTGAGTGCCAGGAAGGCAGGCCCAGGTCAGTCCCATTCCCAGCGGAGCCGGTGCCTAGAACAGGGCCCAGACTGAGCAGACAAGGGCCACCCCTGACCTGCCCCCACCTCCGGGGCGAGGGCCTTCATGCCCAGGGGAAGCTCCTGCATCTGGACGTGGACTTCATGGATGACGGTGCCCTTGGCATCTGTCACCAGGTGAATCACCGGCGACGTCTCCATGGGCTCACCTGCCGACGACGGGGTGACAGGCCCCACAGTGGAGGCACCGGACCCTTTAAGGCAGAACCAAGAGAGCCTGTGAGGACACATGGAGCAGGGTGGTACCGAGCAACCAGGGCTAGCCGCGGAGCCCCCTGGCTGACCTGCAGGCACGTCCTCTTTGCCGACGACCACGTCTTTGCTCATGCTGAAGCGGATTTTCTCTGTACACGGGGTGAGAGACTTCAGGTGCCGGGTCAGTGCCCCCGACTCCCGGAAGCTCTTCCCACACTTGGCACACTTATAGGGGCGCTCGTCTGCGGAGAGAGCGGTGTCAGCCCCGGCCTCACACCTCCAGGAGTCAGGGGCGACAAAGCCCAGGAGCCGAGCCCCCGGGGCCAGCGGCAGCGAGCTGAGGCCGGCTCACCTGTGTGCCTCCGGTGGTGCCGGATGAGTGAGCCTTTGGTCCGGAAAGAGGCCCCACACAGTTTGCACTCGTGGTCCTTGCGGCTGCTGTGCGTGACCATGTGGGCCTTGAGGATGCTGCCCTGTGCAGGAGGGGCGGCGAGGCTCAGGCACCGCCCAGCGAGGGACGAGCCGGAGGCCCGGCTCCCCACCAGCACCCACGGCCCCGGGGCCTCACCGTCTTGAAGGTCTTGTGGCAGAGCATGCACACGTAGCGGCCGTCCTTGTTCACCAGCAGTTTGACCTGGGCCTGCTCGCCCTCCGCAGCGAGCCTGGGCCCCCGCTCACTGGAGCTGCCTGGGCCCTCGGCCATCTCGCTGTCCCCCGGCTCTGCCTCTGAGGCCACGATGACCTCTTTGATGTGTCCGCCTCCTGAGGAGAGGGAGAGTGGCCTGAGCCCCGGGATCCACCGGCCCTGCCGCCCTCAGATGGAGCCTGAGGACCCTGCTGGGGTCAGGGGGATCATCTCGACTGACCCCAGCCCAGCACGCGTCACCTGCTCGGCCAGAAGGGATGGCGGGAAGGGATGCTCCGAATCCACGGGGTAGCCCAGAGGAACTCCAGGCCTCTGGAACACAGTTAACCAGGATGTGAACACAGATGCCCTGCCCCCAGCCAAGAGGCACGCAGGACAAGACATGCACAGGTTCCCTGCTGTCCCCAAGGGTGGCCGAGCGCCAGCGCAGAGGCAGTGGACAGGCCAGCCTGCCTCCCTGGCTCCTGCTAACATGAAGAGGAAACACCCCTGAGACTGCCCACCAGCATGGGTTTCAAGGCAGGCAGGCCAGGGACCCGCCTGGAGAGCGATCGCTCTGGACACGCCTGGGACAGTCAGGGCGAGGAAGCTGGGCTTTTGCAGCTCCGTGGGTGTTGAAGAAATGTGACAATGTGCAAAACTAAGCTGTAAACACACTTCACCATTTCTGCTCAGGAAGATGACGTGTGGAAAACGGCTATGAAGCCGCTTCTTAGAAACCATCTCACTCAGGCCGGCGTCGTGTTTTGACAAGCCATTCTTCCAAAACAGAACAGAAGCTCCGTGACTCAGAAACAATTAGGGCATCTGGCACTCCTGCGGGGCTGACAGCCTCCCTCCACCCCAGAAGCCGGGCTCAGACCTGAGTCTGAGTGTCACACAGCAGACGGAAGGGCTGGAGAAAGGGGATCGTGGTTGCCCTGGAGCCAGAGATGAAAAGCAAGTTTGGTCCCAGGGAAGAGGCAGGGGGCCTGGAGTGGGTATCTGGAAGCTGTGTGGTCCCCGTGAACCCGCCAGCCCCGCGAGGGCTGGGAACCATCCTGGGATGATGCCAGCAGCTGGTGGCTCAGGACTCTGGCCTGGGCTCCAGATCACTGAGCCAGGGGGACATCTGGGCCACCCAGGACGTCTGCAGAAGGGAAACTCCTGGGGGCAAGAGAGGCAGGGGGTGCCCAGAGAGGAGCCCCTGGAGCATAGGGTGGGCCAGCTGGAGGCTGGGTGGCAAGCAGGGCCTCCAGGGTGCCAGCCTGGAGGTGCTACCTGAATCTAGGGCACGCGTTTCCCCACATGATACCCTCCCACCCAGAAACCAAATGCCACATCAGGGCTAGAGCCCAGCCCTGCCCCACATGTCCACACTCCTGTCCTGGAGGAGTGGCAGGCAACTGTCCTCATCCACAGGAATGTTGGGGGAAACGCAGCATGGAGACAGGCACAGGTCCCACGGCCTCCCCGGGGAGAGGGAGGCTGCCTGCTCCGAGGTCCCCGTCCCCCAGGCCACCTCCACCCCTCTTCCTGCCCCAGCTGGTCCCCAGGGCTTCCCAAGGCCAAGTTCTCCCTGTCACCCAAACCTTCCTGTCCAGCTATCGACTCGCGTACTGCCACAGCCCCTGCCCATTCCCTTCCCCACCTCCAGTGGCATCAGGCCAACCCAGCCTCTCTGCTGCCACGCTCACACCCAGCCACCGGGCCCCTCAGGCTGCCCTTTGAATGGCCCAGCAGCACGCTCCCTGTCCCCTGTAAAGGAGCATGTGACCCTATCCAGACCTCCCAATGCCCCCTCCCCTCCTGCACATCAATGAGATACTTCGGCTTTAAAAAAGCCATCAAAGAGCCTTACTTGGCATTGCACGCTCTTAAAAGCCAAAGCCGTGTGGGAATCAGGGTGGGAATTGCTGGAGGGAGGAAGCGCTAGGGAGGTGACAGCCAGGGTCAGGCAGCAGGTTGGGGCTGAGCTGGGGCGCCCACACGCACCCCAGCCTGACCCTCCAGAGCTGACGGTGGGTGGGGAGCAGGCACTGGGGCCGGGGTGGGGGCTGGCAGAAAAGTGGGGAAGATTCTGGAAGGACCAGGGCAGAGAGTCTGGGGACACAGCAGGGGAGAGCAGCCAGCTCGTGGTCTGTGCACAAAGCGAAGCTGCCCCAAGGCCCAGCAGTCCCCCAGGGCTGCCAGGCTCTGGCTCCCCTTTCCGGGCAGGGCGGGGCCTGGTGCCCAATGCTCGCTCCTCCGGCAGGCCCTGCCCTGGGAAGGCGCGCACAGGGCCCCAGCTCCTCCTCAGCCAGGCCCCGCTCCCGGGACAGCAGACGGGCATGGGCAGCAGAGGTCCCAGCCCTGCCCACGGACGACTATTGGGTCAGTGCTGAGAAAGCTGCGCATGGACAGCCACAGTGGGGCCAGACCGGCTTACCAACTATGTCAGGCGAGTGGTTAATGTCTCCTGCAAGCGCAGCCGCCTCCACCACGATGTGGGCCACAGTGATGGGCTCCTCTGAGCCGGCTGCTCCTGGTGCCACCTGCTATGGGGCGGGGGGATGGAGGAGACCCATCTTCAGGGCTCTAGGGATCAGGTGTGGGTTCACCCGGGGGCTCACATCTCCCCTGCAGAGCACTGCTCCCAGTCTGCTCCCAGCCTGAACCCCTCACCCCGGGCTCAGAGGTCAGCCCCATCACTCCAATGCCTCTGGCCAACGAGGGCCCCACACGAAGCCCTGAGCAGCCCGGGGAGCACTCCAGGATGAAGTGACCAGAAGCTCCAGCAGAGCCTCTACAGAGAGGAAGGGAGGACCTCCACCCACCAGCCCAGCCAGGGGGTCAGGAGAAAGGGCCCCCAGGGGAAAGGAGCTGGGGACCCTCCCAAAGAAGACGACACCCCTGGGAGGGGCAGGAAAGACCACAGGGCAGAGCAAAACAACTCTGGGCCCCATCCTCGGGCCCCCCTGGGGTGACTGGAGGCACCGACTTCTCTCGGAGCATCCTCGCCCACTCCTGTAGGCTTAGGATGTCAAGAGTGCCCAGCCCACGAGGGTGCCATGGGCCTCGTAAGACTGTGTGCACAGCTCCGGTACACACGGCGTGCAACAAAGGTGGCCGTTTTTACAACAGAGCCACGCTTCATTTGTGGGATCCCCAGAAACCACATGTATAGGCCAGGAGGGCAGACAGAAGGACAAAAGCCATCGTGACGTCCCTGAGTCAGGATGGGCCTCAAGGAAGGAGAGACCCCAGGCCCCAAAGTGCAGGCTCCACACAGAGGCTGCTGAGCAGGCCAGCATCCCGGCCCGACCAGGGGAGCCCAGAGCACCCCCCACCCAGGACCAGATGCCACCCTCTGCCCTCCCCTTGTCACAGGGACCCAGCTGCATAGGTGTGTCCTGCCACGCCACCACCTCCTCCTCCTGCTCTCAGATGAGGGGTGGGAATGTGTATGCACACCTGTGTGCGATGGTGGGGGGCGGGGGGGGTGGTGCTCACCTCCCGACCCAGCAGCGCAGCCGCCGGGGTGGCGGGCAGGGCCTCCTGAGGCGCCCGCTGGCAGGCCTTCTGGAGCTTGTGCTGAACGAAGTCCTCCAGGGCAGTGAACTCTGCCTGGCAGCGGCCGCATCTGTGCACGTCGTCCTCATCTGCAAGGAGCCCACAGTCAGGGGGACTGGGGGGGGCTCCGGTCCTAGGCACACCCACCCAGGGGTGGCATTAGAACCAGGGGCCTGCCCCAGAGAGAGCCACATATGGGAGGAGGCAGCCCTGACCATCCACTTGGGCACAGGATCCAAAGCCCCTACTTCAGAGAGGAGGGCAGAGAGGCAGCTGGGAAGCAGGGGGATTCAGCCATGCTGGTTTGGGAACGGGGGAGGATCCGGGGTTCACATGTGCCCTCGGGCACCTCAGCAGCCGTGTCTGGGTCTGTTTCGTCATCTGTAAAATGTGCCGACTTGGTTTGTGTGCAGCTCCAGCTGAGAGGCCAGCACCCGGCAAACACTGGAGAGGTGAGGCGCCCTGACCCATGCCCGCTCTTTTCTCACTCTGACCTGACGCTTCACTGGTTCCAAGAGGGCAACACCTCCCTACCCTGGTGAAGACGCCTGGGGGGTACTTCCCAGAGGGGCTCCACATTCCAGGGCCAGGGGCCATTGCCCCTGAGCCCCTCACCATCGAGGCTGACCAGCCAGTCCCTGCAGGAGGACTTCTGGCTTCCTGAGTTCCCTACAGTGTGCCAGGCACCTCCCTGGGGATATCACCCAATCCGACCAGCACCCTGAAGAAATGGAAATGACTATGCCCACTCCGGAAAAACAACCTGAGATCAAGGCTACTCTGCTGGTGAGTGTTAGGGCCAGAACCTAAACTTGATGGTCTACCCCAGATACCCAGCTGTTTGCACCCGGGATGGGAGATGTTCCTTCTGCTTTTGTAAGAGTCTGTCCATTCCCACCACCTCATGTGCAATCCCACTTCAAGGTCAAACCCAGGCTGGAGCACCTAAGGAGCCCAGCTGATGCCTGCTGGATTAATGAACAAAGGGCCAAACCACAGCCGAGACTCGCCCACAGAAGGCCGCCTGGCAAGGGCGGTAACCCCCAGATGGCCCACAGTCACCCGCCAAGCACTCAGGTGCCTCCACCCTCCGAATCCTCCCAGCCCACTCACCGAGTCTGACTCGGCACCAGCGTGTTGACATTAAAGGAATCCCCACCGCAGAGGGGAACACTCCCAGCCCTGTAACCCTGAGAGGAAGCCCTGGGCAAGCCCAGCAGGGCACAGCAACCTCCAAAGAGACCCCACGGTGGTTGGTACTGCCCCTACGCAAGCTGGAATAAGAAGGAGCAAGGAAAGATGTACCGAGAATACAAACCCCGTGGGAACAAAGACCACCATCCCAGTATCACCAGCCAACCCCTGCCTGCCTGGCCCAGTCTAGAGTCTCCTGGGACAGGCTCAGAGGGCAGAGATCAGAATTCTGGCTCAGCGCCCCTGTGAATGTAGCCCTCATGGGTCCCCAGAACTGCTCTCAGAGATGCACATGCATGCTCTCCTTTGAGTCTCATGACCATCCTACCAGAAGACAGAGCCCCAGAAGTTAAGGGAGTGTGTTGAGGGGTCACACAATCCTGGCATCCAAATAATACGTGGTATTAAATAACTGGGTGACCTGGTCACTTTCACATCTTTAAACCTCAATTTTCCTCATCCACGAAATGGGAATAACAATAATGGCCTCTAGGGCTGGCTTGAGAATGAAAAAGGCTGAGGCAGGATGAGTGCTCCATACATTATCGTCAACACCGGTGTCTCCATTCTGTAAGCGGAAATGGAGGCTCAGAGAGGTATGTGGTCACCTGCGCAGGATCAAACAGCTAGAACGTGGCAGGTCTGGGGCTGGGCGGCCTGCACCTTTGCAGCACTGGGCTCTGCCACCTCCCTGTGGGTGCGGGAGAGACTGGAGGCCCCGCCCTCCCGGAGCCTCAGCCACACCCCGGCCAGGGCCCTGGTGGCCTGTCAGGTGAGGTGGGAGGGGACGCAGAGGAGGGCCGGGCCCTGTCTAGACGCGGAGACAGCGGGGCCGGCAGGCGGTGGAGCCTATTGCCAAAGTCTCCACTGACAGCCCGTGTGACTCGGACACCAGTGAGTATCCACGGTGGGCGCCGGAGCCCACGGCGGTGGTGATCGGCGCACCGCAGGGTGAGGCCCCTCCAGGGCCTGAGGAAACCAGAGGGCTCGTGGAAATCTCTGAGGCGTCCCGCGGAGACCCACGAGGTCTGCAAGGAAGCTGGCCCGGGAGGGTGTGTCGCGCCCGCAGCTCAGGCCGTCAGGGCCTCCACCAGCCAGGCTGAGCCGCCCCCACCCCGGCCGCGCCCGGCCCCGTGCGGCCCAGTTACCTTCCTCGCTGAAGGGCGCCGGGAGGCCGAGAAAGCCACCAGGGGCCAAGGCCGCCGCCGCCGCCGCGACCCCGCCCTCGCCCGCTTCCCGCCCGGCTTCGGCCCGGGCTTCTGCCGTATGCGCGGCCGTCACCCGCACTGCCATCGCGCCCTCCATGTCGCAACGCGCCGCAGGAAGATGGCGGATTTACGACCGTGTCGTCATAACAACGGGCCGCGCCAAGGCGAGAGAGCGAGAAGACGAGAGGAGGACGACGGGGCGGGGCCAGGGCGGGTTTGACGGGCAGGCGGAGGGGCGCCGTGCGAGGGTGTGGCCTGGAGGCTCAGAGGCGGGACCAAGCGCTGAGACAGAACATCCGGCGGAACTGCCGGGAGAGGTGTGATTACGGTGCAGAGGACTGACAGGCGGAGGGGCGGATCCAAAAGACGGGAGGGGCGGGGCCACGCCTGAGAATTGACATGCTGGGGCTGCGGTGCGCGAGCGGCGTTTAGGCGCTCGAGCCTGAGGAGACCGCCAGGTCTCTTGGGGGCGCCTCCTGCTTGGCCCTGAGCGCGTTCCGCTGCCGGGGTTCGAGCTCTAGAGGGCCGCTGCCGGGACACTGCCCCAGATCGGACCGGTAGAGTGGTGCTCGCTGCCCGCCTCTGACCCCCTCGGATGTCAGAGCCTCCCTTACTGGTTGACTCAGTCCAAGAACAAAACCCGAATTGGGGATCGCTTCACTAACTCTTTCATTCTTTTGCATAGTTTTCAAGTTGTGATAAATACACATAAAATTTACCGTGCGTGACAGTGCCTTCACAACGCTATGCAACTATCACCAACATGTAGTTCCAGAACGTTGTCTTTATTTCAAAATAAAATCTGTACCCACTGGCAGTCACCCCCCTCCCCCATTGTCCCCTCCCTCAGCCCCTAGCAAACCTCTTTCTCTGTGGATTTGCATTTTCTGGACATTTCGTATAATCGGAATTTTACATATGGTAGTCTAGTCAAGGCTATGGTTTTTCCAGTGGTCATGTATGGATGTGAGAGTTGGACTGTGAAGAAAGCTGAGCGCCAAAGAATTGATGCTTTTGAACTATGGTGTTGGAGAAGACTCTTGAGAGTCCCTTGGTCTGCAAGGAGATCCAACCAGTCCATTCTAAAGGAGATCAGGCCTGGGTGTTCCTTGGAAGGAATGATGCTAAAGCTGAAACTCCAGTACTTTGGCCACCTCATGCGAAGGGTTGACTCATTGGAAAAGACTCTGATGCTGGGAGGGATTGGGAGCAGGAGAAAAAGGGGATGACAGAGGATGAGATGGCTGGATGGCATCACCAACTCGATGGACGTGAGTTTGAGTGAACTCCGGGAGTTGGTGATGGACAGGGAAGCCTGGCGTGCTGCGATTCATGGGGTCGCAAAGAGTCGGACACGACTGAGCGACTGAACTGAACTGAACAGAATCTTTTGCATCCTGTGTCCTTTACTTAGCATGATGTTTTTGAGGTTCATTCAGGTTGTAGCATGCAGCAGTACTTCGTTTCTTTTGATGGGTGAATAATATTCCATTATATGAATAGACCAATTTTCATTTTGCCTATTTGGGTTGTTTCCACCTTTTCTATGATTGTAAATGGTGGTGCTATGAACATGAGCATACAAGTTTTTAAAACTTTTTAAGGTAGTATTTAAGTAGTTTTTTGAAGCTAAGTGTTTGACAGGATTTTCTCATTGAAGATACCAATCATCCCCATTTTGAAGATGAAGAAACTAAGGCACAGAACTGACGGAACACTTGCCCAAGTGCTGGCCAGAGGTCTAACTGCTGGCCAGAGGTCTGTCCAGAGTTGTGGGCTAGAAACCCAGAGGGTGTGCTGTCTCAGTTTAGTTACTCTCCGTGGCTCAGCTCAGTGCTGGAGACTCAGGTGAGTCAGGCCCCACTCCCTCCAGGAATGCCAGTCTCTGGGGAAAGCCAAGCAGGGACACAAGGGCCTGGGCAGAGAGTGGGCAGCTCTGTCCCAGGAAGGGCACCAGCAGAGACATCTCCATTCTGAGGCTGCCCAGCTCAGGAACCCAGGACCCTTCTGCACCTGGCAGGAGCTGGGATGTGTGAGACACAGGTTAGATCCCGAGAGGTCAGGCCAGGGTAACAGTGGGGCTGCTGTCTGCAAGGGGCTTGCTCACCATTGCAGGGGTTTAAGCAGAGGGAGTGACAGTGTTTCAGAAGGATCCTTCTGACTGCTGGGCAAGGAAGAAAGACAGTCTCTGAGAGGGACAAACAGGAGGAGGAGCAGGTGGGTGCTTCTGCTGCAGGAGGCATCTGGGAAGCACCTGGGAAGAAAGGACCAGGACACCTCTCGAGGATGTTCTGGGGAGTGATGGGAGAGCCAGCAGCAGAGAGGTAGAGGGAGACCCCCAGAGGAATGGAATGGGGGCAGACTTCAAAGACAGAGCACAGCCTGCGTGTGGGTGGACATGAGGAGGAGTTGGCCCAGAGGAGACCGACAGCCTGCCCTGCTCCGTGCTCCAGAACCTGTGTGACAGTTCTCAGCAAGAGGCCAGGGCTCCTACCTAGTTACTCCCTGGAGGTCAGAAAAGGGAATCCCGATCTGGTAAGCTCTGAGCCCCGCTTCAGCTGAAGCCTAGGCAGACAGCAGACACAGGAGTTGATGGGCCTGAAGTCCCTGGAAGGCAGAGTGGCCAGGGAAGGGCTTCTCCCTTCCCCAAAGTCTCCCTTCCCCCAGGTGTCCTCCTCTCCCACCCTGCCCTCACATGGGCTCCAGCTGCACACTGTGTGTTTGACAGTTGACACCAGCCTCTCTATGGCCAGAGCCAGACAAAAACTCCATCACCCTCCAAAGTGAAAGTGTTCGTTGCTAAGTCCTGTCTGACTCTTTGCAACCCCATGTACTGTAGCCTACCAGGCTCCTCTGTCCATGGAATTCTCCAGGCAAGAATACTTGAGTGGGTTGCCATTTCCTTCTCCAGGGGATCTTCCTGACCTAGGGATCAATCCTGCATCTCCTATATTGGCAGACATCTTTTGCCGAGAGCCACCAGGGAAACCCATCACCCTCTGTGATGGCGGCTAATCTCCAGTCCTCGGATGTACTTATATTTACTCAACCAATCCCACATTGAGAAGTATTTAAGTTGCATTCTTTCCCCCCATCCACCCCCCCCCTTTTTTTTTTTTTTTGCCACTTCAGTCCTTTTTCTTTGTTTTAAAGAATTTTTGTTTGTTTTGTTTTGGCCGCAGATGCATACTGTGGGATCTTTACTCCCCAACAAGGGATTAAACCCACACCCTTGGCAACGAAGTCTTGTAGTTCTAACTGCTGGACTGCCAGGGAATTCCCTTCAGTCCTTTTTTTTGCTTAGCTCATTAGAAAGGAGAACATCTGTGAAAACACAGATTTAATGGCTATTGGTAGTTTCAAATATAATTTAGATCATTTATTTATTTTTGGCTGTGCTGGGTCTTCATTTCTGCATGCAGACTTTCTCTAGTTGCAAAGAGCAGGGATTACTCTCTAGCAGCAGTGTGCAGGCGTCTCTTTGTGGTGGCTTCTCTTGTTGCAGAGCACGGGCTCCAGGGTGCACAGGCTTCCATAGTTGCGGCTCTCAGCCTCTGGAACATGGGCTCAGTAGTTGTGGCATGTGGGCTTAGTTGCCCCGCAGCTTGTGGAATCTTCCTGGACCAGGGATCAAACCTGTGTTTCCTGCATTGGCAGGCGGATTCCTAACTACTGGGCCATCAGGGAAGTTCTCTAATATAATTTAAATGCATGGAATGCCATGAAGATTAGTGTATGTCCTTGAACCATCTAAGTCCATGCCCCACTCCGCTTGTGGTCCAGCTTCCTCACTTGGGAGGGCCCTGGCACTGTCCATTGGCAGGTATACACTGAGCACCTACTGTGTGTCAGGGACACAAAGCCGTCATGCTGTGCACCTCTTCCATCCAGACGCATCGCACCTCTTCCAGGGACAGTCCTCCCCAGTAAAGGGTGCCATCCCTTCCAGCCTCCTTCAGGACCTTGTCCATAACCATCCCCTCTCTTGATACTGGCCATTCCACCTCTCCTGCCATGCCAACTCAGACCCTACACCCTATAGGGGATGTTAAACAAAACAGAGCTCAGCTTTGGGGTCAACTGAGTTTAATCCCAACTTTGCATTGCCCAGTTGGTGACTGTCTGTGGCTCATGTCCCCCATCTATAAATGGGGACATTAATCATCCCCGCCTCTGGGAGTTGTCCTGTGATTCTGACAAGGTAGTGCAGCACTCAGTGCCTAGACACTTACTGCCAGTAAACCAAGGCAGCCAGGCAAGTACTGCGCCAGCCAGCCCTGGCTAGACAGAGCATTCTAGCCCACTCCTGCCAGTGAACCACACACACTGCCTCTGAGTGGTAAAGCAGGATTTGTGACCTCCTGTCAAATCAATTCTTCCCATGGTCAGATCCACCAATTAAACTGAATGGGAAGACACAGAAAGAAGGAGCTAGTGGGTACAAGATACTCCTAGCTAGTGGGTACGCCAGGCAGGAACACTGTATACCATGTCCCTGTCCTCCAGCGGTTCCCAGACCAGCCAAGACCAAACAACAGGCCATAGGGGAACAAGCAGGGCCTTAAGGTACTGAGGTTACTGGTTTTACTTCATGGGTTTGAGGGTGAGGCGGGCCCCAGAGTAGACTTTATGGAGACTTGGGACCCGAGAGAGGAGCAGAGATTTGCCACACTGGGAGTTGGAGGTCTGGATTGCCTGGCACAGGGTAAGTGCTTGGGAAGCTGGGACCTGCTAGTCTTCCCCCTGGCCTTAGTGAAAGTACTGAGAAAACCACACCTACTGTGTGAACTGGCAACTCCACTTCTAAGTATCCACCCAAGAGGAACGAGGGTCTATGTCTATTTCCCTCTAGGAATGAGGGAAATGAACGTGTAGGAAGAACCTTCATAGGGGCATTACTTACAATGGCCCCAAACTGGAAGCCACCCAAATGCCCATCAAGTGAGGAACAGGGGAGTAAATTCTTACAATGACCCATGTGGTAATTAAAAAAACAACAACAACACTGAGAAGAATGGATTTCATTGATACTATGTTGATCCAAAAGAAGGAATAACCAGGAGTACACAGGGCAAGCTCCTGCAAGATAGTCCAGGACAGGCAAAGGAGGCTGTGACTCACTCTGGTGACAGAAGTCAGAAAAGCAGTTGGAGGGGTAACCTCTAGGGACACATAGTGACTTGAGGGAAGTTTCTGGAGTGATAGAAATATTCTGTACCTTGATCTCGGCTGTGTTTACACAGGCCTGTTGTTCAGTTGCCCAGTTGTGTCCAACTCTTTAAAATCCTATCAGGCTGCACACTTAAGATTTATGCACTTAATGTTTTGTGTGTGTCCGACTCTTTGCAACCCCATGGACTGCAGCACGCCAGGTTTCCCTGTCCTTCACTATGTCCCGGAGTTTGATCAAATTCACATCCGTTGAATCGGTAATGCCATCTAACCATCTCATCTTTTCTCGTCCCCTTCTCGTCCTGCCTTCAATCTTTCCCAGCACCAGAGTCTTTTCCAATGAATCAGCTCTTCTCATCAGGTGGCCAGTTTTGGAGCATCAGCTTCAGCAACAGTCCTTCCAATGAATATTCAGGATTGATCTCCACAAAAGTTAGTAATACGTATTAATGATGAGAGCGACCAGTTACTGAGTGCTGTGTTCTAGGCACTAACGTCCTTCTCTTAGACCCTGATCCCACTGCCCTGTAAATTATTCGTCCACATGACCACCAAGCACAGGAAAAGCGATTTTGCAAAGGCCTGGAAACGTCTTCCAGAACGCAAGTCTTGTTAGGAAGGAGCCTGGGCCTGCCTCTCAGGAAAGGCCATAATCGGCCAACGCGCAGACACTGCGTCCACGGCGCAGAACACCGCCCAGCGCCGACCCGGCAAAGGTGCGGACGTGACTCCTGCCGCAAGGAGACAGCAGACCCCTCCCGCCGCGATCCCGCGGAGCGCCCAGCCTGCAAGATAGGAGACAAGCCAGCCAATCACAGCCGGCCCGGCGCGGGGGTCACTTGATTAAGGGCCTCCGTCACCTAGGCTGACCAAGCGCCTCCAATGGGCGAGCTGTCCTGCAGCAGCCAATGAACAGCAGTCTTACGTCCTGCGCCGGCGCTCCGGCTCCTCGGCCGAATTTCCGCAGTGAGCGCTCCACGCAGAATGCCGGTTGGCTTCCAGCCAGCCAATCACCGCGGCGCCTAGGGCGCTCCAGCCAATGGCCGCCCGCCTGTCCGCGGCGGACCGCGACGGTTGGCCCGGCGCTCCCGCAGCCCGCGGGAGGCGGGGGCGGATTGGCGCAGGCGGGGCCCAATGGGCCACACGCGCGAGGCGCGGGGCCTATGAGCGCGCCGGGGGCGGGGCGGGCCCGGCAGCAGGCGGCTGCGAGGAAGAGCGGCCGGCCGGTGGCGGCGGCGGCGGCGGCGGCCGGTGGCGGCGGCGTCGGCGGGCGGCCATGGCGGAGGCGGAGGCTGGCGGCGACGACGGCCGCTGCGTGCGGCTGAACGCCGAGCGGGCCCAGGCGCTGCTGGCCGACGTGGACACGCTGCTGTTCGACTGCGACGGCGTGCTGTGGCGCGGCGAGACGGCGGTGCCCGGCGCGCCCGAGACCCTGACGGCGCTGAGGGCCCGCGGCAAGCGCCTCGCCTTCATCACCAACAACAGCAGCAAGACCCGCGAGGCTTACGCCGAAAAGCTGAGGTGCCTGGGCTTCGGCGCCCCGGCGGGGCCCGACGCCGGTCGCGAGGTCTTCGGCACGGCCTACTGCACCGCGCTCTACCTGCGCCAGCGCCTGACTGGCCCGCCGGCCCCCAAGGCCTACGTGCTGGGCAGCGTGGCCCTGGCCGCCGAGCTGGAGGCCGTGGGCGTCTCCTGCGTGGGCGTGGGGCCCGAGCCGCTGCTGGGCGATGGCCCCGGCGCCTGGCTGGAAGCGCCCCTGGAGCCCGATGTGCGCGCCGTCGTGGTGGGCTTCGATCCGCACTTCAGCTACATGAAGCTCACCAAGGCCGTGCGCTACCTGCAACAGCCCGACTGCCTGCTTGTGGGCACCAACATGGACAACCGACTCCCCCTGGAGAACGGCCGCTTCATCGCGGGTCCGTGCGCCCCGGGTGGAGGGAGGCTGGAGGGCGGGCAGCGAGCCCCTCCCGGTCTCTGACCCCCGGCACGCCTCCCCTCCCTCTCCGCCCCCGCAGGTACCGGCTGTCTGGTCCGAGCCGTGGAGATGGCCGCCCAGCGCCAAGCCGACATCATAGGGAAGCCCAGCCGCTTCATCTTCGATTGCGTGTCCCAGGAGTACGGCATCCACCCAGAGCGTACCGTCATGGTGGGCGACCGCCTGGACACAGACATCCTCCTGGGCGTGACCTGTGGTCTGAAGACCATCCTGACCCTCACGGGTGTCTCCAGTCTGCGAGACGTGAAAAGTAATCAGGAAAGTGACTGCATGGCTAAGAAGAAAATGGTCCCTGACTTCTATGTTGACAGCATAGCCGACCTTTTGCCTGCCCTTCAAGGTTAAAGATTTAGTGTCTTTAATCTCCAGAATAAAAAAAAAATTGAAACCACTCACCCAAATTAATAGGTGGGGCTTCAGCATCGCTCAGCTAGGTGGCTTCAAGTTTGCTTACTTGGAGTTAAGCAGAGGCGCTAGTTGTTAACCTTGTAAGTAAACGTTTGGGGGGCGACTTTGTTTACAGATACTTATATTTTAAGATGCACTTTTAAGCTTGGAGGGCATTGTGGGGATCCTGGGCCTTAGGTGCCAGTGGGCCTTGCTGTTGGGTTCAGTGTATGTCCAGGATTCAGGTAACCTCAGGGCCTACTGGTGGGACTGAGGTGGGTCTAGGGGTGTCATGTATTTATTGAAAGTTTCAGGAATCAGTGGGGAGGAGGCGCTACTCATTTCCACTGTTGTGAGCAACTTGTGCAAACCAAGCCAGGGCCCCATCAGTGTGGTCCTCAGAGGAACCTGCTGCCGCCTCAGGTCCTCACCTGCAGGGTGGGAGCGAAGGAAGGGGCTGCTCTCGGGCGGAGCCTCCCTGTCCATAGGGTCTGGGGTGCTGCCCTCACCACCCCACACTTCCTTCAAAACCACTCCAATGTCACAACTGAGTGTTCGTTTTAGAGACCAGGGCTGCTACCCTCATGGAGTTGTGCATTTCTGTAAACTCAGCCCGGCTGAGCCTCGTCCTTTCCAAACGTGCATGTAAACCCAGGTGGTCTGGACTGAGCCTGTTGCTTGGCGAGCAGCCAGGAGGGCATGAATGCCATCGTTGAACTCAGGGCTGCCGTTTAGGGAGCTCAGAGCAGCATTGATACCAAAAGTTTTTGTTTTTTCGCTTTCTAACAATTTTGTCAGGTGGTGGATTTGAAGCGTAAGCGTATGACTAATAGCTGTGCTCTGTCTTATAGCGGAAATCCCACTGAAGACGTCTGCGTGCCCCACAGCCAGCAGTTGGGCCAAAGGCACGTGCTGGCCAAAGAATGCTTGTCACCCAAGGCTCCCTCTGGGTAGGGGAGGAAAGAGGTGTCCCCAAAACAGGAATTGAATCTTTTCCTGTCTTCCCAGACACTTGGTTGGATAGATGTCATATCCCAGTGGTCCATGAGGCCATCGGTTTTGACCCTGAGGTCCCTTGTCACTTGCCAGCTGGAGGACTGGCTGGGTCCACTGGCCAGCCAAGGGTTCTTGGCAGGGGGCCGTGGCCTTTTCTGCCTGCGCCCTGAGTTGCTGACCTTTGAGAATGGGCCACTGGCTGCACTTGTAGGGGAGTGCCTGGGAAGCTGTTCCTTTTGGCTGACTACTTCCTGGTGCCTCGCCCCACACCCAGCAGCTTCTGCTCAGAGCCCACAGTTCTCTCCTAGCCTCAAGATCACCTTCACCCACCCTCTAAGAGTTCTCAGAGCAATAAAGCATGTCCTGAGCCTTGGCTCCTTCCAGGGCTGAGCGTCTGGGGTTCAGACTCTGCCGGGGGCAACGCGAGGGCAGCAGCGCCTGTGAGGTTGGTGGTGCTGACGTTGGCTCTGTGAGGTCGGCTCAAGGTGGGTCTGGATGTTGAGCAGGCCTGTCAGGGCGTTGTCACCCACACCAGGAGCACGCAGCAGGTGCGGTAGCCGGCGATACTTCCCTCTTTGCCTGGGCAGCAGCCCAGGAGCCTGTGCATCCTGTCCCTCACCCCTGTTGCACTGTGTGAACCCAAAGGTGTATTAAACTCTCGACCACAGCTGACTCTGGTGTTCCTTGCTCTCGCCTGGACAGCAGTCTCTGTGTGGAGGGTGTAGCTGTCTCGCCACAGCTGGGTGGCCAGGGAGCGGGAGGGGGTACCCTCAGGACAAGGCCATTCTGGGACTCCAATTCGATTTGGGACTCAGCACAGAAACTCCGGCCCGTTTGAGGCCCACTGCAGAAATGCAGGTTCTAAAGAATCAGGAAAAACCAGGCATACGAAAAATAACCAGAGAAGGAAGAGATCGTGGGGTAAAGCTGGTGAAGGACACGCACTCCCGAAAACTGCCAGTGCTGGGAGCTACTGCGTGTTGGGGTCCATAGCCCCAAGTGGCTGGAAACGCATGGCACCGGTCAGTCAGGGACAGCCATGCTGGGCCGGGCAGGGGTCTGTGGGCACAAGGCTGGCCTCACCATCCTGCAGTATGCAGGCAATCCTAGGAGGCTGCCCCTGCAGCAGTGGAGCCTCCTAGAAGCTGCCCTCGTCTTGGGCATGCACCCGCGAGCTGCCCTGCATTGGGGACTGGGAAGCAGCTGGGGTGCATGAGAGGAAAAGGAAGTGGCAGAGTCCCATGAAACAGCCATTTGCTGATGGCCTGCTGTATGCCAGGCCCCGTGCCCAGAGTGTAGAGGTACCCTGAGAGACTGGGAACAGACGTCTACAGGAAAATGATATCAGCCCCCAACCAGACTTTGTATTGTAAAGTCCTGGGCAACCTGGGCTGCCTCTGCGCCAGCCACCGGGTCTCCACTTCCACAAGGGCGCCTGCGCTCCCAGGCCCACGTGCGCTCTGGTCTGCGCAGACCAGGCATCAGAAGAGCCAGGCAGCAATGAGCAGCCCCTCCAGGTGTCCCGTCTCTGACCCGGATATCAGGTGGCTGGGCTGGGGAGGAAGCAGGGGGGTCAGGCGGGGAGGGGGCCAGAAGGACTGGTTGATCAGAGGTGTCCTGAGGTTTCCCAGCCGACTCAGGAGCAGCAGACAATCTCGCATTGTCCCCTGGCTGCAGCATGGGGCAGGGGAGCTGCTGGGCCAAGCGCCCCATGCCTGCGAGGGTGAGCGCTCCCCCCACCTACGCCCTCTTGGAGACAGAGGCCGAGGGCAGCCCGGCAGGGCAGGAGGAGCATCTGTCTCCTGAACTTCTTCAGCCTCTACCTCCCCTGAACCAGCCCGTTGCCTGGCCTCCACTCCGGGCCCCACTGACTCCGATGTGCCTCCAGGTGGAGACCAAGCCCTGCCACCGGCACTGGAGAGCTCCTGGCCTGCTGCTGCTGATGCTGGCACTGGCCACCGCCGCTGCTGTGGCTGGAGGGCTCCTTGGTTTCAGCCACAGCCCTCCCCAGGTGAGCCCCTTCTCAGGACCCAGGCAGAGGCTCAGACAGTCAGGAGGGGGAGGAGAGACCAGCCCTGCCCAGCCCTCCTGTGGGGCCAGGGCAGGGAGCAGACATCAGAAACCTAGAAGAGTGGTGGGTCAGAGCCCTGCAGCTGGGATGGGGGCGTGTTGGGGCAGCCCCAGCCTGGCCAGCGATCTCCCGCCTCCCACCCAGCCCCCTCTGCAGACGCTCCGCCTGAGCCTCCCGAGCCCGGGCGTGCCCCGGTCCAACCAAACCGAGCAGGTGGATGTGGCCCAGAACGTGGCAACCATCTGGGTGACTCCAGCCCAGAGCAACCGCAGCTGGGCAGTGCTATTCGACGGGCAGAGCGTGAGTGGCCTGGTGGGGCGGGGCAGGGCGGGGGGGTGGTTCAGGTGGCCCTGCCTCACCTGCCTGCCTGCCCAGGGCTGCGTCTGTTACCGGCCCTCGGAGCACCGGGCCTGCTTCCTGCGCCTGATGGAACCCCAAGACCGTGAGACTCTGCAGCTGCTGGTGAACACCTCTCAGGTGAGGAGCCTCCAGCCATGGGCCAAACAAAGGGTCCTGTGTGCAGCCTGGGCCCAGGGCGGGCTGGGGCTCCAGTTTCAGGGGAACAGAAGCTCTGTCTTCCTGTGGACGAGGGTGCTGACGAGCCGGGGCAGGACTGGCACACCACCAGCATGTCCCGGGATGCATGGGCCCCACCCAGCCGGAAGCAGCGCGAGGGTCCTTCTCTGCAGCTCCAGGCGATGCAAAGCCCCAGCCAGGACACCCACTACACCCAGGAGCTGCTGGCAGTGCTTGGGAGCCAAGAGGTGGACCCTGCCCAGGTCGGGGCTCCCGTGCAGCACCTCTGTGCCAAGACCCCCATTTACTGGGCCCGACGTGCAGAGGGTAAGTCGGGGCAGACTGTGCAGAGGAGCCTGGGCTTCCTTAGGACAGTCTGGGGACAGAGGGGGAAGGGTCCTTTGGGGTTCACAGAGCCCCCTCCTCCAGGGCCCCAGAGGCAGCGGCTGATCTACCTATGTATCGACATCTGCTTCCCAAGCAACATCTGTGTGTCCGTCTGTTTTTATTATCTCCCGGACTGAGCCCCCAGCCTGGTCCCACAGGCCGGCCACCTGGCCGACCCTATCACCAGTCCACGGAGGGCGGACAGGGATAATAAACCATTCCACCCGGCCTTGATGGTGTTCTCTGTGGCCTTGGGGATGCAAAACAGGGCGGGGCGGAGCCCGGGAGGCCCTGGCTGGGGGTAAGCGCCAGCCTCAGACGCCCTTGGTGGCTCTAGGTCCTGTGGGTCCAGAGTTTCTGAAGGAATAAGCCCTGCTGCGTCCACATAAGCAGCCAGGGCTGAGAAAGTCCCAGATTGGACTGGCCTGGCCAGGGGGCCAGGGTCACTCAGTCCAGTCCGACGAGCCTCGGATGAAGCAGCCAGCCCATGGGTGTCACGCTGACCTGGGCAGCTGGACAGACACACCCGGCTGGTGCCACCTGGACGGCTGCCTGCAGTGCCCAGGAACGAGGCTAGCCCAGCACGCTGTCGTTGAAGGCCAAGCACACAACAGCTTTCTGGTGGCCGCCATACTCTCTCTTGATCTCGCCTGTCTCCACACACCAGAGCCGGGCCAGGTTGTCAGAGGAAGCTGCAGGGAGGGAGGAAGAGCACAGATGGGGTTCAGGGAGCAGCCCCGGGCTGGGCCAGTGGGGCGGGGGGCAGGGCGGCGGGGCCCACCGGTGACGATGTATTGCGAGTCTCCTGAGAAGGCGCAGCCCCACATCCAGCCCCGAGATGACTCTCCAGGATTACTGCTCTTGATGCTCAGCTCTGTCATCAGGGAGAAGTTGGACGTCCTCCAGATCTTGCACGTCTGGTCGGCCGAGCAGGTGGCGAGGAGCCTGGGGGCGGGGATGAGCACGGCAGGGGTGCCATCAACAGCCGCTCCCATCCCGCACTCCTGTGCTGTCCTCCAAGCAGACCCAACGCATCAGGCCCCCAGCCCCAGGCACACCGCCTCCTGCCCCCTGACCCTGCACACACGTGGAGTCGGGGCTGAAGCGGCACTGCAGGGCATAGCGGGTGTGCGCCGGGATCTTGGTCTTGGGGATGAGCTGTGTCACCTCGTCGCCAATGCCTCCAGTCAGGTTCCAGACATAGCAGTTCCCCTGCCAGGAAGGAGGGAAGTCACAGGAGGCCGGGGCCTCCGGTCTGACAGGTGGGGGAGGATACCCAGCAGCAAGACTTAGATCCAGGGGCTGCCATTCAGCACTGCGGCTATGCACAAGAACCTGGGGGCCAGGGACATGCGACAGGGAGCACCTGGGAGACCCGGCCCCGAGCAAGGGCCACACCTGATGGGCTGAGGGCAGGAGGCCATGCCTGGCCTTCCTGAAGGATGCGCCTGGCCAACAGAAATGTGCAGAATAAGACGGGACGAGGGCACCCAGACACAGGGAACTGTAGGGCAAAGGCTTGGGAGTAGACAGCTTGGGGATGTTGAGGGATAACTGATTCGCTGAGATCAAATGGACGTTAAAGGAAGAAAAGGAGGCTGGATGGGAGTCCAGGGGTCAAATGGCAGGGTCCGGAGGCCCTGGTAAGGAGCAGTCAGGCTGCTCCTGCTGAAGGATGCTCCGCATTGGGACAGGAAGATGTCACAGGGGGAAGGAAGTCAGAGAGGCTGCAGCCACTGTCAGGAGAGAGGAGGGAAACTGGGACCAGGAGGAGAGAGGGAAGTGGACAACTGGAAAGACTGGAGATGGAGAGGCCCGGACTGCTGCGTGGGCCATGGCCGGCGGTGAGAGGCTGCATCGGGCATGACCCCCAGGGTTCTGGCTCTGGGGGCTGGGTCAGAGCTGGAGCCCAGGACGGGGAAGCAGGACTCGGGGAGAGGAGAAAGCCCACCTGCAGGGAATAGGGTTCTAAAGAGCAGGGCACCAAACCGCACTCCCTCCCCTGGACTCACAGTACTATTGACGGCAGCCATGTAGCTGGCATCTGGGTCGATGTGGGCGGATGTGATGGAGACTTCCGGCTCCGGGATCAGCTGCTCATTGTGGTCAGTTTTCAAGTCCCAGATGTGGATGGCGCCGCTCTGGTCACCCACGATGAGCTCCGCCTGAGGAGGCGCCGGGGAGGTGAGGCCGGGCAGCACCCCTGCCCTCCAGAGCCCCAGGGTGCCCAGCCCCGGGCGGCCCCCTCACCTGGTTGGGGTGCAGGCACACGCAGTTAATGGGTGCATTCACCTGGAAGATTCGCTGACACTGCAGGTTCCGGGACCTTCGAGACGAGGGGACACACCCTGTCTGTGCTGCATGGCCATCGGTGCCCCCCTCCTCCCCAAGATACCCTTTCCTTGCCACTTATCCTCTGTCTGTGATGGGAGCTGTCTCACAGGAAAGACTTGGGCGGGGGTGGGGGCTCGGACCTCCCCAGGGCAGCCTGAAGCCAATGACTGACTCAGAAAGGGCATAAAGCGTGGGCCCTTGCCTCGAGTCGGGACTTGCTCTTTGGTGCAGCTCATTCCAGAGCCCCCTGTGGGATCAGGCTGAGGATCTGCTGGGGGGGTCTTTGTGGGCCTGCCTCCCTGCCCTACCTGCTTTCCTCACCTGCCTTCAAGAAGTCACCTGCATAGACAGTCTCCCGGGCTGGCCCTTGCCCTACCCACCCGGGCAGCAAGCTGCTCCCGCCCAGCGCCCACACCTGAGGTCCCAGATCCGGGCGGTGCAGTCCTCCCCGCCCGTGTACATCCAGCGCCCGTCCTCGTGGAAGCCCACCGACGCGACGTTCTTGTTGACCCCGTCGTAGCTGATGATGGGGTTGGGGTTATTGGAGTTGAGGTCATACATGCGAATGTGCTGGTAACCTAGGAGCAGAGGCCAAACAAGTGAGGCTGTGCCGACGGACCTAGGAGAAATCAGGGGTTGGGGTGGAGGGCAGGGTACCTGCAGCTGCAATCATGGTGCGGTCGGGTGTGATCTCCAGCGCGTTCACCTGCTGGGTCTGTTAAGGAGGGTGACAAACAGGGGCCTCCGAGGCCTCTACCCCGGCGGGTTCAGTGCCGCGTCCTTTCCACCGCGCATCCTGTCCGGCACCACCCGCCCCATCGCCCCAGCGGAGGATACGGAGTCCTGGTGCTGCACAGTTCGCGTACAGATCCCGCTGTGGGCCTGCCAGAACCGCACCGTGTGGTCATAGCCTGCAGTGGCCAAGATGACGGGGTCACTGCCCACTGTGCCTGGAGACGTATTCATGGTGTGGCTGCCGGAAGGACTCGGTTCGATACAGGGCACTAGGTCTGACCCACAGGGGCCAAAGATCAGAGCATCTAGAGCAGAGATAGGGAATGCAATGTTTAGAGAATACCCTACGTCCTAAGTACGTTACAGCAGATTACTCGGTGCTGGGGAATAATGAAATCATCCCCATTTTAGACACGGGGAAAACCGAGGCGCGGAGAGGTTCAGGGAGACGCGTGACAACCGGCAAGGGACAGCTCGGCGCTCCGAGCCGCGGGCTCCGTCCCCAGCCCCGAGAGCCGCCGCCGAAACGCCCTCCCACCGGCGGCCTGCAGGGGGCAGTCGCGCCGCGGGCGCCGCGGTGCCGCAGGGGCGGGCCGCGCATGCGCAGGGCTGAGCACCGGCCCGCGAGCGAAGCCTGAGCGCAGCGGCCGCGCGTGCGTAGTGGGCCGGCGGCGGGCCCTGTGGAGCGGCGCGGGGGAGCTCCCTGTCTGGACCCTCGAGCTCCCCGGCGCTCCGCCGACCGTCCTGACTCTGTCCCGCGAAGCCAGCGCCCCCGGGGCGCGCTCTCCTGGCCCCTGGACGTCGCCTTCCAGCCCTCGTCCCGCGGCCCCCGTACCTTTCAGGCGGCTCCGCGCTCCGCCGCGGCCCAGGACGGCTAGCGGAGCCGGAGCAGGTCGATAAGGCAGAGCATCGAGTTATCGATGGGGTAGTAGGGCGACACCAAGGGGCACGAGGGACGGGGGTGGCGGGGACGAGACTAAAGCTCTGGGGTAGAAGGCCCCTATCTCCTGGGAAGAAGAGGTACAGGCCCCGGGACGAAAGCAGCGACCCCAGCCTTTTCCCCTCTCTGGGACCCCACCCTCCCGAGAGCGGTTCCCTAGGCCGGGTGGTAGCATCCACCCCCCACCCCATCCGTCTGGTGCCCACTAGGATTCCCAGGTAAATTACAGGACATCCAGTTGCATTTGATTTCAGATAAGCAACGTGTTTTGTTGAGTACAGCCTAAATGGGATATACTTATACTGAAAAGTTCTACGTTGCTTGCGTGAAATTCAAGTGTGGTTAGGTGTCCTGTAGTTTTCTTTGCTACATCAGGCAACCCCTAGTCTGGGCCCTGTCAGGCCTGTGCGGACCCCTCGGACCCTCAGGTCGCTTCACTAATCCTAGTGACCCCTCCATTACTGGGGTCCCTTGTGCCTCCTCTTCCATCCAGCCTTCCCACATTCTACACACGTGGCCTCAGAGGGGAAAAAAAAGGATCTTGAGACAGCCTCTCCCAGGGCATCTTCCCACCAGGCTTCCAAATTGCAGCTGCACCCCTTTTCCTTCCTTTGGCCCCTTGACCAAGGCCAAGTCCCCTGCCTATCCCAGGCCCTGGTCCTGGCACCCTTCCTCCCTGAATCTTCCCTCTTTCCTTCCTGTCAGCATTTCTTTTTCTTTTCTTCCTTTGTTTAATTTTTTGTCTGCGCACCATGTGTAATGCGGAATCTTAGTTCCCCGACCAGGGATTGAACCTGTGTCCCCTGCAGTGGAACCACAAGCCTGAACCCCTGGACTGCCAGGGAAGTCCCTCCCTCAGCGTTTCCACACCATCCTTCCAGACGGCACCCTTTCAGAAATCCAGCCTCACTTCTCACTAGCAGCTTGACTCGCTGTCAGCTGTCATGTTTTACTCCCAGCTCTCCAGTGAGAGTTTCACAAGGTCACTGGCCATCTCACACTGCCAAACGCAGTGCATACTTTCCTCATGCATCTTGCCACGTCTGTCTACACAGTGGCTGACAGCACTGCTAGAAAGCTCCTGTGACTGTTGCTAGCTTCTTGCCCCCCACGTTCAGTCTCTTTCTCTGCCTTCCCCTCAAGGCTGGCAGCCTCCAGAGATCCTGTGTCCCTAGAGCTCCTGCCTACTCTCCAGGGCTTTCAGTACCTTCCTTGCTCTGGGTCCTTCCTTCCCTGTCTCCAGCTCACAGCCAGCTCCCTGTTTGACATTGTCCATCAAAGGCCGCACAGACCCCTCCGCTTCCCACAGCCAAGACAGTTCATGATGGACCTGCCCCCAAAGGCTTTCTCTTCTGTGGGTGGTGCCCACCCATATGTGACAGCCAGACGGGATCCCGTGGACCACCACCCCCTCTCAGGAGCAGCCTCCCCATCACTCTTCTCCTGCCTCGTCTAGGCTCTCCTTCACATTACAGAGTGGTCTTCTGAATACCTAAGCCTGAGAACTTCCCTGGTGATCCAGTGGTCAAGAATCTATCATCTAATGCAGGGGCTGCTGCTGCTGCTAAGTCGCTTCAGTCGTGTACAACTCTGTGCGACCCCATAGATGGCAGCCCACCAGGCTCCACCGTCCCTGGGATTCTCCAGGCAAGAACACTGGAGTGGGTTGCCATTTCCTTCTCCAATGCATGAAAGCAAAAAGTGAAAATGAAGTCACTCAGTTGTGTCCGACTCTAGCGACCCCATGGACTGCAGCCTACCAGGCTCCTCCATCCATGGGATTTTCCAGGCAAGAGTACTGGAGTGGGTTGCCATTGCCTTCTCCCTAATGCAGGGGATGTGGGTTCAATCCCTGGTCGGGGAGCCAAGATCCCACATGCCGCAGGGCAACTAAGCCCACGCATTGCAGGTACTAAGCTTACAGCTGGTGAGCTTACATGCCACAACTAAGGCCTGATGCAACCAAACATAAATAAATATTTTTTAATTAAAAAAAAGTCCTAAGCCTGAACCTTGTAAGAATCCTGCAAGTGTCACCCATCACCCTTCAGACTCCTGGGGCCAGCCCCTGCCATCCCTGCAGCTTTCTCCTCTCCACTACACAAGCCACGAGTGAACGGCAGTCTCAGAATTCACGGCACCCTCTCTTTGAACCCTTGCCCACACCTAGAATGTGTCATCTCTGCCTCTTTACCTGCTGAACTCTGATTTTTTTAGCACCTTTCATAGCTTTGAGAGCTTATTCTGTATGAAGGGCCTATACCGAATGTTTTGTTTGAATTGAGGTGAAATTCACATTACATGAACGTTGCCATTTTTAAGTGAACAATTCAGTGGCGCTTAATGTTGTGCAACCACCACTTCTGTCTAGTTCCAGAACATTCCCATCATTCTAAAAGAACCCCACCTCCCCCACCACCCGTTAGGCACTCACTCCCCATCCCCCCCCCCACCTCCCCCTAGCCCCTAGCAGCCAGTGATCTGATTCCTGACTCCATGGATTTACCTCTTCTGGACAGTTCATAGAAATGAAGTCATACGATATGTGGCCTTTTGTGTTTGGTTTCTTTCACTGGGCATAACATTTTCTAGGTTCATCCAGGTTGTATCCTGTGTCAATAAAAGTGAAAATCACTCAGTTGTGACCGACTCTTTGCAACCCCATGGACTATACAGTCCATGGCATTCTCCAGGCCAGAATACTGGAATGGGTAGCCTTTCCCTTCTCCAGGGGATCTTCCCAACCCAGGGATTGAACCTACATCTCTTGCATTGTAGGTGGTTCTTTACCAGCTGAGTCACAAGGGAAGCCTGTATTAGTACTTCATTCCTTTTTATGGCTGAACAACATTTCATTGTATGGATGGACCATATTTCATTTATCCGTTTTTCCATTCATTGATGGACACTTGATGAGATGGTTTCCATGTTTTAGCTAGTACAAATAATGCTTGCAATGAACTTTTCTGTACAAGTACTTCTGAGTACCCATTTTGATTTTTCTTGAGTATATAGTAGCAGTGGGGCTGCTGCATCTTGTAATTCCACGTTTCAGTTTTTGAGGAACTGCCAAACTGTGCTGAGCCTTTTACCCACATTCTGAGTTGGGTCTTCACAATAACCCTGCCAAGGAGGAACCACCCCCATTTTGTAGGTGAGAAAACTGAGGCTTGGGGCTTCCCTGGTAGCTCAGTGGTAATCTGCCTGCCAACGCAGGAGACATGAGTTCAATCCCAATCCTACATGCCACGGAGCAACAAAACTACTGAGCCCACATACCCTAGAGCCCATGCTCTTCAACAAAAGAAGCCACCGCAATGAGAAGCCCGGCACTGTAACTAGAGAGTAGCCCCCACTTGCTGCAACTAGAGAAAGCCTGCACAGTGATGAAGACCCAACACACCCAAAAATAAATAAAATTAAATTAAGAACCCCCCGAGGCTCAGAGATGTAGAGTCACACACCCCAGGGCACGTGGTTAGAACGCGGCAGAACCCACCCAATTGGGCTCAGCTACGCCCTGACCTTGTCCCTTCTGGCTGGGCGATTGCATGCGGGCACCCCCGCCCCACAAACATGCTCATCTTCCTCTTGAAGTACAGGTGCTCCCCAGGGCAGCTCCGGGGAGTGGCAGATGGATATGCGGGCTTGAGAATACCTGAAGAATGTCCAGAGCAGCATAAAGCCTGAGAGCCTGAGTATGGGAGAGAGACGGGGCCAGGAGAGGGCTCGGGGACACAGCCAGGTGTCTGTGGGCCTGTGGCTGGGGCGTGGGCCTGAGCAGTCCGAATTTTTGTGAGGACTCGGTGGGGGGCTTCTCGGTGGGTGACTCTAGGGGTAAAGAAGCCCCTTGCCAATGCAGGAGACATAACAGACGCGGATTCAATCCCTGGGTCAGGAAGATCCCCTGGAGGAGGACATGGCAACCCACTCCAGTCTTCTTGCCTGGAGAATCCCATGGGCAGAGGAGCCTGGCAGGCTGCAGTCCACGGGGTCGCACAGAGCTGGACACGACTGAAGTGACTTGGCACTGGGGGGAGGGCTGCATATGTCCCATGCCTAGGGGGTAACTGAGAGACCAGGCCAGGCTCCCTGTCCAGCCTGAATAGCTCCAGCATCCCTGCTGGGCAGAAAAGGGAGACTCGACCCATGGTTGCGGATCCCTTCCATATACTAAGCATCAGCTGATCACTGTACAGAGGCGGCATCTTTGAGAATGATAGAAACCGTGGCAGCTCTCAGACTTCATGCTCCCAGCAGTCCACCGGGAGGGGACGTTCATCATCACCATTTTTTACATAAGGGGCTGGACCCCAGGGCCCTGGGGGGCTGGGGGGCACCAGGGAGCCCCTGGAAGGGCACACAGCTGGTGGGCAGGAGCAGGGCTTTCGCTGCAGCCAGGGGAGGGGAGAGGTTGCTGTGCAGCTGGGCAGGGGGCCAGCCCAGGCTGCGGTGAGGCAGCCGCTCTACTCCAGGCTGAGCCTCAGCAAATCTGCTGGTTCAGCGGCCCCTCCTCCTGGGATCGTCCTCCCAGCCCCGACTTCCTGGAGGGCTGCCCAGGTCCCACGCCTCTGCATCCTCATATCCCTGGCCAAAGCAGATGGCCCCTTCTGTCGCCCCCATCCCTGGGATGGGGGGACCCCAGGAAGGTTCACATCTCTGTTTCCAGGTGGACCCGTCCATCAGCCGTGGACTGTGGGCGGAACTGCTGGCCCATTTTACAGATGGGCCAGCTGAGCATAGGGAGCTTGTCCCAGGTTCTCTGGGCTGGTTGGTAGCGGATCTAGAATGCCTGATTCCTCCTAGGGCATTAGCCTCACCTACCAGGACGAATCAAGCAGAATCTGTCAGCTCTCTTCCCAGCTCTGTCCTGAAAGGATGATGCGCCACATAGCAAGTTGCCCACCCCCAGGTCTATCAGCTACCTGTTAGCTGTCTAGAGTGGAGGTGGGCAGAGAATGGAGGTGAGGCAGCTAGAGGCAGGGCCAGTTCATTTTCCAGAGCTATGTGATCATTCTAAACTAGGACTTGGCCTTTCAGTTATGATGAAGGTGTATTTGTCAAGGTAGGATGATAGAACATATTCTATTTAATATTAGCACAACTTATAATGTTTAAATTCTTAGACATTTGGTGTGTGGGCCTCTGTTCGTACTCCTGCCCCAAGCCCTGAAAATCTTAGGCTCAGGCCAGAGTGATTTGCTTTCTTGTTGTTCAGTCACTCAGTCTGAACAGACTCTGCAACCCCATGAACTGCAGTACACCAGGTTTCCCTACGCTTCACCATCTCCCGGAGTTTGCTCAAACTCAACTCACGTTCATAGAGTTGATGTGCCATCTAACCATCTCATCCTTTGTCACTCTCTTTTGTCTTCAATCTTTCCCAGCATCTTTTCCAATGAGTCGGCTCTTCGCATCAGGTGGCCAATGTGTTGAAGCTTCAGCTTCAGCATCAGTCCTTCCAGTGAATATTTGGGTTTGATTTCCTTTAGGATTGACTGGTTTGATCTCCTTGCTGTCCAAGGAACTCTCAAGAGCCTTCTCCGACACCACAGTTCATGGTTTGTCTCAGCCAGCCAAAACATAAAAATAGTGGTAAGGGCGCTAACTAACTTTTTTGGTAATGTTTCCTGTGTGCTAGGCACACTGTTAAGCTCTGAAGATGAATAAAATGCAATTGCTACCTAGATGGGGAATATCACAATACCCACAGAAGCGATTTGCTGAGCAGTTATTACGTTCTACAGCAAAGTGCTTTATAGGTAGCACCACAGTTAATCCTCAAATAATCTACAAGGAGGTATCACTCCCTATTTTACGGAGCAGGGATCAAGACACAGAAGGACAAAGTGACTGGAAAAGCAAATCTGGTAAGAGGGAGAACTAGGACAAATGCAGAGGGGGCTGTGGGTTCAGATCTCAGACTCATGAACTGGAGACTCTGGGACCTCAGGTGAGTCACTTGGCTTTTCTGAGCCTCACTTAAATCTTTATCTGTGAAAAGGGTACAGTAAGTCCAGGTTCACCTATGAAGTGACCAGCTCAGTGCCTGACGCAGCAGGTGCCCAGAAATTGGTAACCATAAAGGGTGGGGGGAAAGGCCCTTGTGTTTAGGGACCCTGGTGGACGTAAGACATCGGCCTGCTCCCTAACTTCATGGGAGACCCTACAGAGGGGACTGACTGGCTGCCCAGATCAGGGAATTCCAGTGCCTGCTGCTCACCCTCCTCCACCCTCTGGCTGCCTTCTTCCTGGACCAGCTTGATGATCTGGGTGGGAGAGGGGCATCCCGCCATCATGTGTGTGAACCTTCCCAAAGCTGCGTGGAGGGGAGTCATCTGCCCGTCCTTGCAAATGAGCAAAGAGTCTGAGCTGCTCTGTCTTTAGAATGCTGCAGCCATGACAAGGTGAGGGTCCGAGAAGGTCGAGGTCAGAAGGATGAGACCTGTGTGTAGGGGGAGTGGGGGGCTGTCAGAAGCTGTGGCCGGAGGCTGGGGGGTAAGCAGGCTTGTGTAGGGGTTCAGGTTGCTGCTGGGCAGGGCTGTGACCCCACTGGTGCTGAAGGTGGGGGTACTGAAGCCCGCCCCCCACCGGCTTGTGGATCTGAAGAGTTACATCCCACTCGGTGCCGGGGATGAGGGAACCCAGTCCCTCTTAGTGGTAGGGGTAGGGGGCTGAACCCCGGCTGGTGATGGGCAGGTGCCTGAGGTCGGGGTTCAGATTGAGGCGGGGGCGGGGGTCGTGGAGCATTGTTTGTGGAGACAGCTGGAGACAGCAGGGCGCGAAGGTGCAGTTGCTGGGCTGGGGGTGTTCGGGTTCCCTGACACCGAATTCATTACTGGGAGATTCCTCTTCACAGTCCCTCGACACCTCCCACGGGAGCCACGGGCCAGAAATGTCTGACAGCCTCTGGCGGCCCGGCTCCCGCGCCCGGTGCCCGGGTCTCTCGGTGCCCGGGTCCCCACCCGCCCACTACCGGAGTCCCTCCTCCCGTGGGTCCCGCAGCCTCTGGAAGGCTCTCGGGCTCTGCCTGGCGTCGCCGCCGAGTCGGGGCTCAGCGTCCAGTCCCCCGGCCATCGCCCGGGCCGCGGGGTGTCCGCAGAGGCCAGGCCCGAGCCGCGCGACCCGCACGTGGGGAGGGGGCGTCTCGGGAGGACGGAGCCAGAGGTAGGGGCGGAGCCAAGGAGCCGGGCGCGCGGCCGGCGCGGGCGCACCGAGGTCAGCGGCCGCAGGAGGGGGACCCAGGCGTCCGGGAGGCGGCGCCAGGTGCCGCGCCCCCGCCTCACGCCCGCCGCCGCCGCCGGCCCCCGCCCCCGGGCCGCCCCCCGCCCGTGACGCGCTCCCCGCCCCCTCCGCGCCGGGAGCCCGATCCCTAGCCGGAGCCCGAGGACTGCGAGGGGAGCGGGCGGCGGAGGAGGCGGCGGGGGAGGGCGGAGGAGGCGGCCGGTGCCGCGGGGCCGCCGCCGCCGCCTCGGAGCCGCGCCGAGCGCACGGAGCGCAGCCGCGTCGCTGCGGCCCCGGCCGCGCCATGGGGAAGGAGCAGGAGCTGGTGCAGGCAGTGAAGGCGGAGGACGTGGGGACCGCGCAGAGGCTGCTGCAGAGGCCGCGGCCCGGGAAGGCCAGTGAGTCCGGGGGGCGCGGGGGCGCTGGGGGCGGGCGGGAGCGGCGGCGCGCCCCGGGGCCGTCTCCAGCGCCGAGACCCCCACCCCGCCCGGCGCCGGCCGCGGAGGGGGATGCTCTCGAGTCCCGGGGGGCGGGGCGGGGCCAGCAGCGCCCGGACCCTCGGTCCGCGCCCCCTGCGGCCAGCGCTGAAGGAGGGGCGGCCTCGAGCACCCGGCCGTCACCCCGAGCCCCGCAGCGGGCACCTGGCGGCATCCGCCTCCCTGGCCGCAGGCGTTCGCAAACGTCTCTCCCGCCTGCGATCCCCTCCCTTCCCGGGCTGCGGGCTGACAGCTGGAGGTCTCTGCTGGGCCTTTAAAGGGCGAGGCTGCTCCCCCCCACCACCACCACAACGCCATGGAGAGAAGGAGGGGCGCCTTGCGGTGAGGGGCGACTACAGGGCCGACAGTCTCTGTCAGACCCCTCCCCGCCCCGTGTTTAATAACAGGCTTGGCAGGGAGGGGGGGAAGGACCACGCTGGGGGTGTGGCTGCCCAGGCATGGCCGGCGGGGGGCCGTTTACCGGAGGGGGAGCCGAGGCCCAAGGTCGCCCAGCCCCAGGCAGGCTGAGTTGCCGGCAGGTGCCATCCTGGCCCTCTCTGGCTTCCCTGCTGGGAAAGGGGGCTGGGAGGGGAGGGGGTCTCCCACTGGTCTTCCTGAACTGGGGCTGTGGGCGCCTCGGGGGACGCTTAGGAGCTTGGAGCCCTGATTCTAGCACTCATCCCAGCCCAGCTCAGAGCCTCCCCCGGGACGCTGGGGATGGACGGAAGGGCGTGTGCGGCTGCGCACGTATGGCCGTGTCAGTGTGTCAGGGCACCTGTGAGGGCACCGGCTGGCCTCCTGTGGGTCGCAGGTGGGGTCTGAGTGGCCCACGCCCCATGCCATCCCCTGGGACGGTGTGTAAGCGAGGGAAGCCCCCTCCCCTCTCTCCAGGCGAGATGCTGAGAACTAAGACGGCCCCTGGGGCAGTTGGGGAGCAGCTCCTTGAGTCCCAGGAAGACCCCTCCCACCGCAGCCCCGCCTGGCCGCTCCTTGTCTACCCTGTGCGGTTAGAGAGCTGCACTTGTGTGCTTCACAGGCACAGGCTGGCCCAGCCTTCCGTACCCGGGGCCCAGGGGCGGGCTGCCACTGAGGACCGGCTTCAGGGCCTCAGGGCCCAGAAAGGCAGGGCTTTCAGGCAGAGGCCGCCTCAGCTGAGCCTCAAAAGCAGGAGAAGGGATGAGAGGTGAAAGCAAGGCAAAGACTTCCACCTAGTGGCCAGCCGACCTTGGGTGCAGACAGCTCGGGTCTCCTCATCTGTGGGATGGGACCCTCAGTGGTCCCTGCCCCACAGCCTTGTTTTAAGAACAGTGAGAGTGTGCAGGGAGCCCAGGCCTTCGTGTGTTCTCAGGAAGGGCTAGTAGTGATAGTGTTGGTCACTCAGTCGTGTCAGACTCTTTGCCAGCCCATGAACTGTAGCCCCCCAGGCTTCTCTGGAAGGCTTCTCTGGGATCCATGGGATTCTCCACGCAAGAATACTGGAATGAGTTGCCATTCCCCTCTCCAGGGGCTTCTCCCGACCCAGGGATCAAACCTGAGTCTCCCGCATTGTAGGCAGATTCTTTACTGTCTGAGCCACCATGGCCATTTCCTAGACAGCCCAGGGCCGGTGCGTGGAGGAAGTGGGGGCGTCAGGTTTGGGAACTCCTCCTGTCTTCCACTCTGGCCCCCGGGGAGATATGTGGGGCTTTTACATCCACCTGTGTCCCCACGTGGATCTCTGCATTCGCCCCTGTGTGGCTTGGTCCCCGGGTAGGAGAGACACCTGCCCTGGCCCCTGAATCTGGGCTCTCTGACTCACAGGGGCGGGCGTAATAAATCAGATGGAGAAATCCCTCCATGAATTAGCTCAGTTGTCATGGCAACACTGGCCTGCTTTGGAGTAAGATGTATTTTGATTCAGCAAAGTACAGCTGGAGTTTGGGCCACGGGGTGGGGGGCATCCGGCCGTGCTCCCTGGGGCCCCCCAACTCTAAAGGTGTTCCCACGACCCTTGTTTCCACAGTCCCTTCCCGGCACTGACACCTTCACTTCAGCCCACCCCCCACCCAGCGTCACCCCGGGCTCTGGCGGCTCCCCCATCCCGCCTGAAGGGAGCCTCCGCTCATATGCACGGGCTGCCACCCTTAGCAGTCATCCTTGGAGGGAAGAAGAGACCGCTCTGCTTGGAAGGGAAGCTGCTGGGGTGGGGGCTGGCCTTCTGGGGTACGGGGACGCCCTGTCCTTCCTCCGGGCCCCGCCTCCCCTTTCTTCAGATTTACTGGAGACTACACGCAGGTGCTCCCATGCTCGCTCACCTTAGCCCCGGAGAGCTGCCCTCCAGCGCCTGGCTCGGTGCTGCCTGCCCTGGGGGCGTAGGGGGGCCTCGCGCTGCTGGAGGCCACGGGGTACAGCCAGGCTGACATGGGAGCAGAGGAGGCCGAGGCCCCTCCCTGGAGGGCACGGATGTGGCCTGTGTGTGGCTTCCGTGGCTGGAGGAGTCCCTGGCAGGGAGGTGGAGGGAGGCTATGAGGACAGGGCGGAAGAGGGTCTGGGGTCATCTCCCCGGAGGCATCTGCAGCTGGAGTTTGCAACTGGCCTCCCAGGTTGGGGTGGTCGCAGGAGAATAATTAGAGGTGGGGGCCACAGGAGAGCCCGAGTTCTGGGGGTCAGGGGCCAGGTGCATGTCCCGTGACCAGCGGTAAGCCATAGGACTCGGTGCCTCGTGGGAAGGGTGAGGAGCTCCTGGTACCTTCCGCTCTGTGCCCACAGCCCCCAGGCCTGGGCAGCCCTGCTCTGCACCAGCTTCACTCAGGACACCCGTCTCTGCAAGGTGCAGCCCCCAGCCCCAGGCAGGCTGCCGCTGTGGGGGCTTCCTGGATGCCCAGTGTCCCCATGGGGGTGCTCCAAGGCCTCAAGCCCACCTACATCCAGTTCCAGCACTTTGAGGAGACCAGCCCAGGGAGGGGGGAGATGACCTTACAAGCAGCCCCCTCCTCCTGTGGGGGGTGGTCCCCTTCCGGATGCAGACGCCTCCTCCCCACTAGTGTGTGTCACTTCTGGGCCTTGACCTCCAGCCCCTCTGAGACCTCAGCACCTGCGGGCGTGGCCGGGCCTCCGCCTCTGCTCGGAGCTCCTGGAGCAGCTGCCTGGGTGCCTGCTGCTGGAGGGAGAGTGAGCTGGCCCGGGGAGGCTCTGGGGAGAATCTGAGCCTGGCTACACTGGAACTAAGGGTATGGGGGCAGCAACATTAGAGTCGGGCAGAGCCTTCTGGCACGAGAAGGTGCTGAGCGCAGCCCTGAGTGCGGCGGGGGTCCCTAGTGGGCCACCAACGCCTGGGCTCTGTTCAGCTATGCAGCAGGGACTGCGGCCCACCCGGCCGCATAGTTCACAGAGCCCAGTGCAGGACAAAAAGAGGGGCTGCCTTGTCTCTAGACAGTGGCGGCAGAGTGTCCACCCAGCGCGTGGCTCCTCTTGAGTGGCCACACGGGTCTCACACTTGAAGCCAGGCCTGGCAGGTGGATGGAGTATGTGGGATGAGGGTTCAGTTCAGTCACCAGGCACTGAGCGCCTCGTGTGTGCCCGGCACTGTGTTAGCTGAAAGGATACGGCAGTGAGCAAAGTAGACAAAAACCATGTCTTCTTGGAGCTTGTAATGTAGTGATGGAGGTGGACAATAAAAAAGGTAATGGGAGTTAAAGAGAAAAAGACACAGACACAGGACGGGGTGGGAGGTTACCATTTTATTTACTCATTGGAAAACACCCTGATGCTGGGAAAGACTGAGGGCAGGAGAGGGGGGCGACAGAGGATGAGATGTCTCAAAAGACATGAGTTTGAGCAAACTCTAGGAGATAGCAAAGGACAGGGAAGCCTGGCGTGCTGCGGTCCATGGGGTTGCAAAGAGTCGGACATGACTGAGCAACTGAACACGAACAATTTTTAAAATTATTTGACCACGCCTCGTGGCTTGCAGAATCCTTAGCTCCCCAACCAAGGACTGGACCTGGGCCTGAATCCTAACCACTGGACTCCCAGAGAACTCCCAGATAATTACCATTTTAGATGGGAGTGAGGAGGCTTTGACAAGCAGGTCTTGAATAAAGGCCTGGAGGATATGAAGAGGGAGTCATGGGAAGAGGGAAGAATAACGCCTGCCCTCTCCACATACACAGCTTGTGCAAAGGCCCTGTGGCAGCAGAGGCAGGCGCGTTGGAGTGCCGTCGAGGAGGCTCAGGCGACTGGAGCAGGGGTGAGGGGGAAGCGTGTCCAGCTTCGGCCTCTAACCCCAGTGAGACGGGAGCAGCAGGATCAGACGCGTGTCCTCGGGGGGGCCCCACCGACCTCAGTGGGTGTGGAGGCGACAGGCTGGAAGTGGGGAGGCCAGTGGAGAGGAGGTGGCTGTGGTCCTTCGAGAGATGCTGACCTGGTGTGGGCTGGGGATGTTGCGACCGAGAAAGGATAGGATTCTGGGCGTGCTTTAAACGGGTTCTAAAGGCAGAGCCCACAGGATTTACCAATGAAGACATAAGGACCCAGGGCTGCCTCCAAGGTTTTGCCCTGGACCACCAGCGGCACTGGTGCAAACTGAGACAGACTCCAGCATCAGCCACGCGTCTGAGCGGGGCGGGGGCGGGGGTGGAGACGCCGCTGGTCCTGGAGCCTCTGCTCCTGGGCTATTGGCCGGAAGAGCCCCTCCCTGGGGAGGGTGGGGAGGAGCCCTGTGGAGCTGTGTCAGCAACGGCCACGTGCTGAGCCCTTGGACCTGCGAGGCCGGCCCGTTAGACCCTCCGAGCTCACGGCCCAGGCCACAGGGCTAGTAAGGGGCAGAGGCCTGTCTGATTCTGCGGGCCTTGTGGGCCACCGGGGGGCCTCACGCCCCACATCCAGCAGCTGAGAACCGAGGCTGGGGCGGCTGGGGCTGCCATGGGTCACTAAGCGGCCCTGCAGCAGCCCCTCTGAGCCCCGACTCCCTCGGGCTCCTGCCCCCATCCCTGTCCTGGGCCTGGACAAAGGGGCTTCTGTCTTGCCAGCCCCTCCTTCACAGAGTGACTGACCCACAAATGGGTTATGTAACCATGGCCCAGACAGGCAGGGGATTGGCCCGAGTCCGGCTGGACCTGAGCCCGTGGGGAGAGCATCGGTGGGCTCTGCTCCTCTGGCCGGCGCCCAGTGGAGGCCAGGACTGTGGAGGAGGGCGTCCGAGGGAGGGCTTCAGGCAGGCCGATGAGGGGGTCACTATCGCGTGGCTGCCCAGAGGCATGGGCCCACTTGTCGGCCTCCCCTTCCCGCCTGGCTGGATGGGGTGCATCCACACTGGCCAGGCCTGGGGCTGGAGCTGGGGGAGGCTGCACCCTGGAAGTGCGGCTCTCCCGCAGAGATACCCCTGTTTCCGGGTGTGGCAGGCCGCCCCCGGGCCCATCTGGGCCCTTCTGAGAGACAGATTGGGCTGGCTCTCTCCCTCCCACCATTGGCAGGGGCTCAGCCGGCGTCCCCAGGGAGGGCTTCGTGTGCACATGTGTGCGCCTGTGTGGGCGCCCAGCCCCGGCCTCTCAGACAGGTCCTGGCCTGGGGAAACCTCCCAGCATCTCAGTTCAGTGAGAAACTGAGGTCCGAAAGCTGGTACCTGGTGCTGGGTGCAGGGAGCACAGCGGAATGAATGAACGCTTCTAGACTGAAGCCCTAGATAGCTTTGGCTCTGAGCCTGCCAGAGAGCTAGCCAGCTGCTCTCGGGCTGCCTAGAGGGGGCTGGGCCCCAGGTGGGCCTCCTTCACCGTGTTTCCTCCCCTCCGCAGAACTCCTGGGCTCCACCAAGAAGATCAATGTCAATTTCCAAGACCCTGATGGGTGAGTTCTCAGCCCTGGGAGGCATCAGTCTGGTGTGGGGGTCAGGGACTCCTAGGGCAGGGGGGTGTCCGGCACCTGTCCACATGTGTCCATCACCCGTCGCAGCTTTTCAGCCCTGCACCACGCGGCCCTGAATGGCAACACAGAGCTGATCACCTTGCTGTTGGAGGCCCAGGCTGCTGTGGACATCAAGGACAACAAAGGCAAGGCCTGCCAGGCAGGACATGGCAGTGAGCGAAGTGGATAAAAACCACTGTCCTCTTGGAGCTTGTAAATTAGTGATGGAAGTGGACAGTAAAGGCCAGGGATCTTGGAGCCAGGGGCACAGGGGTTAAGATCAGAGCTTAACCCTGGAGGGACCCTGGAGGCCTCCATGGTCCCTCAACTGAGGTCAGCCTAGGGTCCTGGTCTGGGTCGAGGCAGCTTCTCGTGGGGTCAGCGTCCTGGAGGTCAGGGTTGGGGTCAGGGGCAGGGTCTAGCTCCAGCTCCCAACTTCCCCCGTCCACCCCCCCAGGCATGCGGCCTCTGCACTACGCGGCCTGGCAGGGCCGGAAGGAGCCCATGAAGCTGGTGCTGAAGGCGGGCTCAGCGGTGAACATCCCATCCGACGAGGGCCACATCCCCCTGCACTTGGCGGCCCAGCACGGTCACTATGATGTGGTAAGGACTGCCCCTGGGGGCGACAGGGCACCTGGGGCAGCAGGAGCCTGATGGACACCCCAGGCCTGACCGTGCCTGTGGTCCCTGCAGTCTGAAATGCTGCTGCAGCACCAGTCCAACCCCTGCATGGTGGACAACTCGGGCAAGACGCCCCTGGACCTGGCCTGTGAGTTTGGCCGCGTCGGGGTAAGTCTCCCCGGGGAGCTGAGTGCGACTCCATCTGCTCCGTCTGCTTCTCCTAGGGGCCTCCCACCCCATTTCTTGGGCCCCCTACTCTTCACCCCTCCCTCCAGGTGGTCCAGCTGCTTCTGAGCAGCAACATGTGTACGGCCTTGCTGGAGCCCCGGCCAGGAGACACCACCGACCCCAACGGCACCAGTCCCCTGCACCTGGCAGCCAAGAACGGCCACATCGACATCATCAGGTATGGCCAGGGTGGGGGCGGGGTGAGGGGCTCTCTGCCTCGCGGTGCCTGCTCCTGGCTTGGCAGTAAGACCGGAGCGGCCGGGAAGCCATGGGGATGTGGTCAGGCCTCTGGTACAAGGGATGCCTCCAGCCACCCCCGTAGAGGATGCCCCAGTGGGGGCTAGGGAGTGGGCTTCTACAGCCTCCCAGCCTGTGCCACCTGCCAGGTGGCCCTGTGGTGACTCTCGGCGTCTCTGAGCCTCTGTTTCCCCATGTTCAAAGTGCGCATCGAAGCACTGCTTGTCCTGAGATGAGACAAGACCAGAATGTGAAGGATTTGCACTGGGAGGGGGACTCCTGCAAGTTCCTGGTCACTGGCGGAGGCCATCCTGTCGGGGAGGTGGGGTCGGGTTGGCTCATTCTGGGCCCCCAGGAGTCAGAGGCCGACTTGGGGTGCCGGGCCAGTGGACTCGCATGCAAGGCCCTGCCTGCTCCCCCTGCCACCCTGCCAGACTGCTGCTCCAAGCCGGCATCGACATTAACCGCCAGACCAAGTCCGGCACCGCCCTGCACGAGGCCGCACTCTGTGGGAAGACGGAGGTGGTTCGGCTGCTGCTGGATGTGAGTCGGGGCCAGGGTACAGGGTGCGGGGATCAGGCGAGGGCGGAGGGGGCTCCTGACAGGCCTCACTCTCTGGCACACGCAGAATGGGATCAACGCCCATGTGAGAAACACCTACAGCCAGACTGCCCTGGACATTGTGCATCAGTTCACCACCTCCCAGGCCAGCAAGGAGATCAAGCAGCTGCTGCGAGGTGGGCTTGGGCGGGGCCGGGAGGCTGGGGCGGGGCCGGGGCTGGGCCGGCTCACAGGACCGGGGGGTCTGCCACCTCCTGTGTCCCCAGAGGCCTCGGCGGCCCTGCAGGTCCGGGCGACCAAGGATTACTGCAACAACTATGACCTGACCAGCCTCAACGTGAAAGCTGGGGACATCATCACAGTAAGGACGGTCCGGGGCTGCTGGAGCAGGGCTGAGAGGGGCCTGGGATGCTGCCCCCAACGCCTGGCAAGGACTGGGGGGGCCCAGGCCACCCATCCACTTGACCCAGAGGGGAGTCCCCCCGAGTGTGTTCCCCTCACCTTATCCATTGACCCAGAGGGGAGTCCCTCGGAGTGTGCTCCCCTCGCCTTATCCATTGACCCAGAGGGGAGTCCCCCTGAGCATGCTCCCCTCACCTTATCCATTGACCCGGAGGGGAGTCCCCCCTGAGCGTGCTCCCCTCATCTTATCCACTTGACCCGGAGGGGAGTCCCCCCTGAGTGTGCTCCCCTCACCTTATCCGGCCAGGTCCTTGAGCAGCACCCAGATGGTCGCTGGAAGGGCTGTATCCATGACAACAGGACAGGCAATGACCGTGTGGGCTACTTCCCATCTTCCCTGGGCGAGGCCATCGTCAAGCGAGCAGGCAAGTCCAGCCCAGGCCAGAGGCTCGTGGCCAGACAGGAGCATGTACACGGTGTGCTGCGGGCTGGGCCGGGGCCATGAGCTCCCGCCATCACTGGGTGTGAGGTCCGGGATTTGTCCTGCCAGCTCTCTTATCCGGGTCCCCAGACCTGGTCCTTCATTGATTCAGCAGACACTGCACGCCAGGCTTGAGGAATAGACGATCACCCAAATGGCCTCGTTCCTGCTCTCAAGGAGCTTGCCCTGGGCGGAGGGGAGCACAGGACAGTGAAGTCAGCATGGAGGGAAATGTGCCGACCAGTGACCCAGACATTGCAGATGGAGACATGCTTCAGACAGTGGACGGACAAGGCCCTGAGAAGTGGGAGGGAGCAAGCTGCAGGCGGCGACTTTGGGGTAGCGGGAACCACACATGCAGAGACGCTCAGGCAGGGCAGAGTGTGACCTGTGTGAGGGTCCAGAGCCCAGGGCGGCTGACTTGGTGACAGAGCGAGGGGCATAGGAAGCCACAGGGCTGTGGAATGGCTTCAGGTGGGGTACGGGTGTGACGGGCTTATCCTGTACAGAGGACATGGAGGTTGACAGGCCGGTGAGAGGGCAGAGGGGGGCCAGCTAGGAGGTGTGGTCGGTCAGTCCACCCAAGGTCATCAAGTGCCCTGGCCCCAGGCTCCTGGGGACCTCTTCCCCCTGCTCCCCTATCAGAGGGGTTTGTACCCTCCTGCGAACCCCCACCTCCACATACTGGACCACTGGCAGAATAGCCTGGCCTGCACCCCGCTCTGCCCTGCTCTCCTGCTCGCCAGTGTCCAGGGTTGGGAGGGGTCTTCTGAGGGTCTCTCAGCTCCTTGGAGACAGCCGGGGAGGAGGAGCTGGCGCTGAGCCTCCCGGCCTGTGTGCGCGTGTGCACACATGCGTGTGTCTCTGTGTGCATGTGCGTGTGTGTGTACGCATGTGTGTGCCTGTGTGCACCTCTGTGCATGTGTGTCTATGTGTTCACATGTGTGTCTCTGTGTGCACGGGACTGTGTGTATGCATGCATGTGTGCATGTGTGTGTGCGTGTCTGGCCTCTACTCTACGCAGGCCCTGGAGCCGGTCCAGGGCTCAGGGCAGCTGTGCTCGGCCTGCAGGTCCCCGAGCAGGTGCTGAACCAAGTCCACCCCAGGGAGGCAGCTCCACGGGGCCCGCTGTGCCCCCCGAGGAGATCTGGGTGCTGAGGAAGCCTTTTGCAGGTGGGTGGGGGGCCTTGGGGGGAGGCGGTGGGGTGGAGTGGGGCGGGCGGCGGCTGACCTTGTTCTGTCCTGTGGGCAGGCGGGGACCGCAGCGGCAGCTTGAGCAGCGTGGCTGGGGGCCGGAGCGTCGGGGGCCACACCCTGCACGCTGGCTCTGAAGGGGTCAAGGTAGGTGGGGTGGCAGCAGGGCCGGGGTGCCTGGGTCCGGAGCAGCACTGGTCAGCCATCCTGTCTGGGTTCCAGCTCCTGGCAACGGTGCTCTCCCAGAAGCCAGTGTCCGACTCCAGCCCCGGGGACAGCCCGGTCAAGCCTCCGGAGGGCCCTGCAGGTAAGGGCAAGGACACGGCACTGCTGGCTGGGTGCGGAGGTAGCCCCCAGGCAGCCCTCACCCCTCCAAACCCTCTCGTCCCTAGGTGCGACCCGGGCCCAGCCTCCAGCGGCCCACGCGGGGCCGGGCTATGGGGAGCAGCCACCCAAGAAGCTGGAGGCAGCATCCGAAGGCAAGGTACAGGGCCAGGGCAGCTGCAGGGGCGGGGGCCGGGGAAGCCCACCTGGCTGGGCCACAGCACGGCCAGCACCCTCGATGGGCCAGGCCCGTCCTTCTGTTGGTCTGTCAGTCTGTGTGCGTAGCTGTTGTCTCTTGTGCAGGCTGTGCGTGTAAGCCAGTGTGTGTAAAAGTGTGACACAGTGTGAGGCGAGTAGGGGGTGTGTTTGTGTGTGGCTAGTGTGACTGCAGTCTGGGCATGGGTGCACCTGTGTGTGCATGTGGAGGGTGTGGGTGCGAGACGAGTGGAAGCGTATGTGGGGGTGAGTCGGGTCCATGTGCGTGCACCTGCGTGCTAGGGCAGGCGTGAACTGCTGGCTGAGTCCTCCTGCGTGCCCCCCAGGCAGAGCCCACCTCCCGCGTGGGCGGCAGCAGTCAGTGGCCCCTCCTGAGGCCCCATTCCCAGAGCCCCTGTCACGGGCCACATGGCTGGGTGGCCCTGGTCCAGGAAAGGGGGGCGGTCGGGGAGGCCTGTGATGTGGACGGCGGCGGGACCCTCCTGGTGGAGATCACAGCAGGCAGCCGACACGTAGGACGACGCGGAGACAGCGGAGCCCCGGACTCAGAGGGAGGAGCACCCGGCCAGGCTGATGGGGGCCTGGCGGCTGCAGACGGCCCAGCAGACGGCAGCTCGCGCCGCGTGGTCTTCGGCTGAGCAGAGAAGGAGGCGCTGCGGTGGCTGGGTGCACGCCTGGCCGGGGGGGCAGGTGGGCGAGCCTGCAGCGGGTGCCTTGTGTCTTCCAGGGCGCCGAGGCTGTCAGCCAGTGGCTTGCCACGTTCCAGCTGCAGCTCTACGCCCCCAACTTCATCAGTGCCGGGTACGACCTGCCCACCATCAGCCGCATGACCCCCGAGGTGAGGTGCCCAGAAAGCTGCCCACCATCTGGCTCGGAGATGGGCCCCCAGCCTCTGGCTAACAGGCAGCTCCTCTACCCAGGACCTCACTGCCATCGGGGTCACCAAGCCCGGCCACAGGAAGAAAATCACCGCGGAGATCAGTGGTCTGAGCCTCCCGGACTGGCTGCCCGAGCACAAACCTGTAAGGCCCCCTGCACCCTGGTGGCCAAGCCCAGGAGGGGCAGACCGACAGACGGACAGATAGCCACGGCCCTCCCCTGCCTTCTGGGGAGCCCAGTGAGAGGACAGCGGAGGGTGTCCTCTGTTCGTCTGTCAGGGGCCCCTGGGCCAGCCTCCCCGGGCAGGGGCCGGGGTGACCTCCTCTGAAGGCTGTTCGGGCAAGGGGAGCCTGGAGCCCGGAGCATCCCCGTCTCTACTACACACTTGCCACTCAGGGATGTTGGCACCACCCAGCGCCCTGCAGTGCTGCCCGATGCACGCCCACCAGACACCGCAGGGGGCTGCCACACACCCAGGCACATACCCAGGCACGTGCACAGGGAGGGTGTGTGTGAGCACAGGCCTCAGCACGCAGACCGCATGCGTGCACTGAACACATGCCCAGTGCCCACCGATGGCCACACTGGCCTCGGCCTGTGCTGTCATGCACGGGTGCCCTGCGGAGGCACAGGCTCCGGGATGGGAGAGGGGGACCTGGGGCCTGTCCCATCTGCACCGCCTCTCTGGGCCTCTGGCTCCCACCGTCCAGGAGGGAGATGCTGTGGCCACCGAGGGCCCCCAGGGTGGGACAGGCGGGTGCACACGCCTCACCCACACTGCCTGCCTCGCCCCACTCAGTCCATGGCTCAGGGGTCCTCCCAGCCAGCTCGCCTGGGTCCCAGGGGCTTCACTCTGCTTGCTCACCCAGGCGGTGACCGAGTGCTGTGTTGGTGTGTGAGTGATGTCCAGCTGGGAATGTGGATAGGTGGATCCCGGTCAGGGGGCCACTGGCTGGTTCTGGGTGAACTCCATCACGGATACTTGCACAGGCGTGTGACAAGGCTGTGTGACGTGTGGCTGAGGATGGTGGGGAAATGATGAGAGGGCGTGAGTGTGACTCAGGGGTGTCAGTGCCATGGATGACTGGGGTGCAAGCTATGCGTATACCTGTTGCTGGTCGGTGATGCTGTGTGTCTGCGTCCGTGACGCGTGAGGTGTGTCCACGTGGGTGCCGTCCCCAGGGCTGCCTGGCCTGCCTGGCAGGTGAGGAAGTGCCTTCCTCCCCCTCCCCCCGAGGGCATCCCGCGGAGAGGGTCACGCCTCTGTGTGTGTCTGCCTGTGTCCGCACGTGTGTGTGCGCTGGCCTTGGTTGTGCTGTCAAGGCTGTGCTGACCCCTCCGGCCTGTCCATTTGTCCTTCCGTCTCTCTGTGCCGGGCTGGCCCGGTGCCCACCCCTCCACCAGTTCCGAGCAGCAGGCAGGGTATGGGCAGCCAGCTTGGGCTGCCCTCTGTGTCCCCCGCCCCGTAGGCAAACCTGGCCGTGTGGCTGTCCATGATCGGCCTGGCGCAGTACTACAAGGTGCTGGTGGACAACGGCTACGAGAACATTGACTTCATCACGGACATCACTTGGGAGGACCTGCAGGAGATCGGCATCACCAAGCTGGGTGAGGCCCCGCCCCGCCCCGCCCCGCCCCGCCCTCCTTGTGCTCCCGGGCCTGACCTGCGCCCCGCCCCAACTCAGGCCACCAGAAGAAGCTGATGCTGGCCGTGCGGAAACTGGCGGAGCTGCAGAAGGCAGAGTACGCCAAGTACGAGGGGGGACCCCTGCGCCGGAAGGCACCGCAGTCGCTGGAGGTGATGGCCATCGAGTCGCCACCCCCACCCGAGCCTGCCCCGGCTGACTGCCAGTCTCCGAAGATGACCACCTTCCAGGACAGCGAGCTCAGCGGGGAGCTGCAGGCGGCCTTGACCGGCCCGGCCGAAGGGGCTGCTGCTGCCACCGCCCCAGCTGAAAAGCCGGCCAACCACCTGCCGCCCACCCCGAGGGCCTCAGGGCGGCAGGAGCCCAGCCTGGGGGGGAGGGCGCGGCACATGAGCAGCTCCCAGGAGCTGCTGGGCGATGGGCCCCCGGGACCCAGCAGCCCCATGTCACGGAGCCAGGAGTACCTGCTCGATGAGGGGCCGGCCCCCGGCACCCCTCCCAAGGAAGCCCGGCCCAGCCGCCACGGCCACAGTGTCAAGCGGGCCAGCGTGCCCCCGGTGCCCGGCAAGCCTCGGCAGGTCCTGCCGCCAGGGGCCAGCCACTTCACGCCCCCCCAGACACCCACGAAACCCCGGCCAAGCTCCCCGCAGGCCCTGGGGGGGCCTCATGGCCCAGCGCCAGCCACAGCCAAGGTGAAGCCCACCCCTCAGCTGCTGCCGCCCACGGAGCGACCCATGTCCCCCCGCTCGCTGCCTCAGTCGCCCACTCACCGCGGCTTCGCCTACGTGCTGCCCCAACCGGTGGAGAGTGAGGCTGGGCCGGCTGCCCCAGGGCCTGCACCTGCAGCCGTGCCCACGCCGGTGCCCACGCTGTGCCTGCCGCCCGAGGCCGACGCAGAGCCAGGGAGGCCCAAGAAGCGCGCCCACAGCCTGAATCGCTACGCAGCGTCGGACAGCGAGCCTGAGCGGGACGAGTTGCTGGTGCCGGCCGCCGCCGGGCCCTACGCCACGGTCCAGCGGCGCGTGGGCCGCAGCCACTCGGTGCGGGCGCCTGCCGGCGCAGACAAGAACGTCAACCGCAGCCAGTCCTTTGCCGTGCGGCCGCGGAAGAAGGGGCCGCCCCCACCCCCACCCAAGCGCTCCAGCTCCGCCATGGCCAGCGCCAACCTGGCCGATGAGCCGGCGCCAGACGCGGAGACTGAGGGGGCCGGGGCTGAGGACGGCCGGCTGGGGGTCCGGGCGCAGCGCCGGCGGGCCAGTGACCTGGCTGGCAGCGTGGACACAGGAAGTGCCGGCAGCGTGAAGAGCATCGCAGCCATGCTTGAGCTGTCATCCATAGGGGGTGGGGGCCGGGCAGCCCGTAGGCCCCCTGAGGGCCATCCCATGCCTCACCCTGCCAGCCCAGAGCCAGGCCGGGTGGCCACGGTGCTGGCCTCAGTGAAGCACAAGGAGGCCATTGGACCTGACGGCGAGGTGGTGAACCGGCGCCGCACACTGAGCGGGCCCGTCACGGGACTCCTGGCCACTGCTCGCCGGGGTTCCGGAGAGCCAGCGGGGCCTGCAGACCATGGCCAGTTGGTGGAAGAGGGTGCCGCCCGGCAGCGGCCCCGAGGTCCAGCCAAGGGCGAGGCGGGTGCAGAGGGCCCGCCCCTAGCCAGGGTGGAGTCCAGTGCCACCCTCAAGAGGCGCATCCGGGCCAAGCAGAGCCAGCAGGAGAACGTCAAGTTCATCCTAACTGAGTCTGACACGGTCAAGCGCCGGCCCAAGGTCAAGGAGCGGGAGGCAGGTCCCGAGCCTCCCCCACCACCGCTGTCCGTGTACCAGAATGGAACGGGCACTGTGCGCCGCCGGCCAGCCTCTGAGCAGGCTGGGCCCCCAGAGCTGCCCCCGCCACCCCCGCCTGCTGAGCCCCCGCCCTCTGACCTCATGCACCTGCCCCCGCTGCCCCCGCCGGACAGCGATGCCCGGAAGCTGGCCAAGCCACCTGTTTCTCCCAAGCCCATTCTGGCTCAGCCCGTGCCCAAGATCCAGGGCTCACCCACACCTGCCTCCAAGAAGGTGCCGCTGCCAGGTCCCAGCAGCCCAGGTAGGTGCAGGAAGCCAGCTGGGGAGGGGTCCCACACCACGGTCTGCAGGGTTTTCTGCTTCTTGGATCTGATGAAGGCCAGAGGGAGTGGGGTGGGAAGGTATCTTCAGACTCCCTCATCCAGCTGCTCTGGACCATCAGCCCAGAGCTGGGACAGTTGTCTTTAGGTCCTCAGTGGAGGAGGCACAGGTGCATAAATAGCAGCACCTATGGAAGGAGGACAGGCCCAGGAGGCCGGAGGGTTCGGGGGGACTCTGACATGGCTGTAGAGTGACCCCAGCACGGGAGGGAGGGGAGAGGCTTCCAGACAGAAAGGTCAGAGGTGCAAAGTCCCTGTGACATTCAAGCAACGGAAGGGCCAGTGGCTACAACAGGCCACACCTGGAAGGAGATGGAGGTGGAATGAGGATGGGTCGGGGTTTGGAAGCAGTGACCCAAACAGGTGTGCGCAGGGAAGCGCCCCCCGCCGCCACAGCCTCAGGGAGACCCAGTGGGGAGGGGCACGGAGGGCTGGAGCTGAAGCCGGGCTTGCAGTGCAGAGGGCGTTGTTTTCGCTCCCGGTTGCGAAGCAGGGCCCTTGGGCAGTGTTTAGGCAGGGCTTGGGTAGGGACGGGCAGCGCGCGATTTGCGCGCGCCGCGCGACCTCCCACCCCGGTGCGAATCTCCTCCTCCCCGCAGAGGTGAAGCGTGCGCACGGCACGCCGCCGCCCGTGTCTCCCAAGCCGCCGCCACCGCCCACGGCGCCAAAGCCGGCCAAAGCCGCGGCGGGGCTGCAGTCGGGCAGTTCCAGCCCGTCGCCCGCGCCCTCGCCGGCGCGCCAGCAACCCGCCGCCCTCGCCAAGCCGGCCAGCACGCCGCCCGCGCTGAGCGCCAGCCCCGCCAGCCCCTCCAGGCCGCCGTCGCCCGGTGCGCCCGCGCTGCACGTGCCCGCCAAGCCGCCACGCGCTGCCGCCGCGGCTACAGGGCCCCCAGCTGCGCCCGACGGCGCCTCGCCGGGGGACAGCGCCCGGCAGAAGCTGGAGGAGACGAGCGCGTGCCTGGCGGCGGCGCTGCAAGCCGTAGAAGAGAAGATCCGGCAGGAGGACGCGCAGGGCTCGCGGTAGGTGCAGGACCGGGTGCGGCCTGCGCGAGGCCGAGGCTGCCGCTCACCTGTAGGCTGCCTTGTGGGGGCGGGATCGAGTCGCGCCGGAGAGGCGTGGCCTTTGAACTAGCCCCGCCCCATACTGCGGGGCGGGGCCCGGCATGGGCGGGGTCTCTGAGAGGGGCCCGGTCCCCCAGAGGCGGCCGCGCGTGGGGCGGGGCCTGGGCTGGCAGACGTTATGGGGGCGTGGCCTTGAATTAGCCCTGCCCCATGCTGCGGGGCGGGACCAGAATGGGCGGAGAGGGGTCTGGCCATGAGTTGGGCGGTCAGCCCTCGTGGGCGGGGGAGGGCCGTGGTGTCCGCGAGGGGGCGGCCTTCGCGCGGAGGGGCGGAACGCCCTGCTCCGGGCCTTCCTGCTCACTCCGCGCCCGCCCGCAGCCCCTCGGCCGCGGAGAAGAGCACCGGCAGCATCCTGGACGACATTGGCAGCATGTTTGACGACCTGGCCGACCAGCTGGACGCCATGCTGGAGTGACGCGGCCGCCCACGTCGGGCCCGCACGCTGACCTTTACCTCAGGATGGGCACCTCTGGGCGCGGCGTGAGCAGGCAGGCGGGCGGGGTCGCGAGGGCGGGACGCAGGGGGCCGGGCGCGAGGCTCCTGCACAAGCACAACTCCTGCCGCCGGGCCCAGCCCGGACGACTGCCTGGCCGGGGGACCCAAGGGCTCTGGTCAGATGCTGCTGCCCCCTCCCCGTGCAATAACTGCTGGGCCGCCTGTCCCCACCGCCAGGCTCTGCCCGCCGTGGTGCGGGAGGGGCCGCTCCTGAACCCCCGCCCAGAGCCCTGGTTGGGCCCACCCTCGGGGGCAGTGGGCAGGGGGCAGCCACTGTAGCCCCCTCCCCAGTCTGGGGCAGAGCACAGGCCTATGCCCAGCACAGAACTGCCCGATGGGGACCTCTGCCAGCCGCTCCTGCGCAGCACAAGGGGCTGGGTTGGGCCCCCTGCCCCACAGCACCTCTCCCCGCCCCCCCCCCAGAATATAAGCTATCGAAGAGTATTAATTTATTGGGAATGAGCTAAGGCAGATTTCCCCAGAGATACAAAAAGGTATAACTTTAACAAATATATATTTAAAGAAAGAAAAAATATTATTGATTCTATAGAAAACCATTTACCAACTGTAAGGACGCTGGAGTCTAGTTCAAGACAAAAGCTGTCAAGAGGCCCTGGCCATCTGTCTGTCTATCCGTTCCTCCCTCGGTCCCAGAGTGGCCAGATCCCTGGCCCAGTAGCACAAACAGGCTGGGGTCCGAGGAGGGGTCCGTGCTCTGCCAGGGCCTCCCCTCTCTGATCTCTCTCCTAACTTCTCTGCGTCTGAAGAACCTGAAGGATGTGCCTTGCTCGCCGCTGGGCTGTGTCCTCCGTTTGGTGGAGACAGTGGGCAGGGTTCCACCTCTCTCTGGGGTGCTGGTGTGAGGGTGCCCCTGGGTTCCAAGGGAGCTGTGTGCACAGCGTGGGTGTGTCAGCTGGGTGACAGCAGTGGGTGAAGGGCGTGCATGCCAGGCTGTGTGTGGTACACGCGAGGGTATGCCCGACCCTCCCTCCCGGGGGCCCCAGCTGGCCCCACACAGCCAGCCCGCCGCACCCCCGCTCCCAGACGCTCTGCTTGTGGGCCGAGGCCGTGTCGTGTGGCCCTTCTCGCCTTCTCTCTCCTCCCCCACTCCAAAAAAGTACTGACTGGCCTCCTCTGTTGTGTTTGCTGATCCACATGTGTTGGGCACAACTTTGACATTTCTTAAAAAAGAGAATTAAAAACGCCGAAAACCAGCGACTGTGATTCGGGTGGGTGGAGGGGTTCTGCCTAGGTGGTATCTGGGCATGTGGGGCCCCTCCCAGCAGTCACGTGCTAACACGTCCCCAGGTGGGTGGGCCTGGGCATCTGCCTGGCCTCTTTGCAGTGGGTGGCCCGGACCAGGGCTAGCAGGTGGGGAGGGGGGTCCGGGCAGGGAGCTACTGTCAGCTGTCAATAAACAGAAAACGGAGCTGCCTGGCTTTTTTTTGGTGGGGGGTTGCATATTGGGGCAAGTGGGGGACTTGCCTGTTCCTGGCAGGGGGAAGCAGCCACCAACAGGACCACATCCTGGGGTTGTCAACAGGCACCTCTGTGGCCCCTGCCCAGCTTCCCTCCCACTGGGCAGTGCCTGTGCCCCCCGGCGTGCTCAGGTGTCCCCCCTCCCCGAGGACCATCCCCACTCAGAGCCACAGTCTGTGCAACTTTTATTTCAATCAAGAAGTAATCAAATCTATGTACAGTCTAAAAACAGTGTAGAAAAGGTGAGTAAAAAGGCCCACAGTCCATCTGGAGTGAGGATGGAGGTGGGCCTGGCAAGCGTCGTACCTGGCACCCAGATGGGCTGGGCACTGTCCTGGCAGTGACAGTGACAGGGCCAAGCAGAGGGAGGCTCATGGGGCACAGGGCAGGGAGGGCACTGCCTGCCTGGCTGAGTCCCCATGGGGCAGGCAGAGACCCCAAGACCAGTCACTTGGCCCACCGGGCTTAGGCCTAGGTCAGGCCCAGAGGAAGCTGAGACCCGGCGTGGATTCTGTTAACAAGTCCACACCTGCAGGGGGAAGACTCCATTTCAAGTGCCACTTTGGCCATGCAGCCCCAAAGCCAGCTGCCATCCGTACCTGCCCCCAACAGCCCGGGCTGCTAGCTCCCACCTGCCTCCCTCGCTCCCACTTCCCCACACAGCCCCTGTGGATGGCCTGAGCCACGGTGCTGACCTTCACAGTGCTGTCCACGGCTCCGGAGAAGAGCCGGCCCCGGGACACGGCCAGCGCGGTCACACTGCCCTGGTGACGCAGCAGAGTCTGCGTGCAGATCATGTTGTCCATACTCCAGACCTGGGGACACATGGGACATGAGGACCGCCCAGGCCTGGCACCAGCCCTGAGCTGCCCCCTCCAGGCACTTGGCCAGCTCGTACCCTAAGAGACCGGTCATAGGATGCGCTGAAGACTTTGGTCTGGTCTGGCGTTGAGATGACTGCCAGGGCGTACACGGTGCCAACATGGCCTGTCAGGGTCCGCACCTGCTCCTTAGACTCGATGTCCCACACCTGGGGGGTGGCGCTGGCAGGTCAGAGGACACAGATGGGGGCGGACAGGGGCCCAGAGCCAGACGCCGCCCCCCTGCATCCGCTCTTACATGGATGAGGTTCTCGTAGGTGCCACAGACGATGTGGTGATTGGTCACAGCGATAGAGTAGACGCTGCCGCCAGACGTCTGCAGGACGTGGATGCAGTCGAGGGTCCGGATGTCCCAGATCTACGGGCAAGCGAGGCCACTTGGTCACAGGCCAGGCGGCCCACCCACGACCCAGGGTGCATGTGAGGGCCTCCCTGTGCTGGCCCAGTGGGGGCAGGGCAGACGGAGCCGGCTCGGGGTCGGGGGGGCCCACCTTGATTGTCTGGTAGGAGCCGCTGTACAGGTAGGTCTGGGCGGCCACCAGGGCTCGCACCCAGTGGTTGAGGCCAGTGAGCTCCTTCTTCAGCTTCAACTCTGTGCCCACGATGTCCCAGACCTGTGGGAGTGGCTGTGAGTGCAGGCCGGGGGGGCACCACCGGCACCGGCATGCACACACACCGCCCGGCCTGACCTTGATGGCCTTCAGGGAGCCGCTGAAGAGCATGTTGTGTGAGGACACCAGCGTGCACACCGGGTTGTCGTGGGCCCGGATCGTGTTCACCTTCTGTAGGTTCTGGATGTCCCATACCTGGTGGGAGATAGGCGCGAAGCCTGAGGCGCTGCCGAGCCCAGGCCCCAGTGGCACAGAGTGCCTGGGGCTCTCAGGCCCTGCCCGCCCGCCGGCCCCACTCACAATGATGGTGCAGTCGGCCGAGCCACTGTAGAGCTTGCACCTGGGGAAGGAAAGCCAGGGTGTCAGGGCGGGAGAAGCCAGCATCCCTGCTGACACCGCCCTGGCCGGGCCAAGCGAGCACTGGCCACCAGGAACCAGAGGCCTTGGCCATTGCCAGAACCACTACAGCTTCCTTGAGCCCAGCCTCGGTCTTCCCGCCTCAGCGAGAGGACCTTGGACGCGCCTGCCTGGCAAGCGTCTGACAGCTGAGGCGGGAGGTAATTACCCTTGTTAGCATTGCTGGCAGTCAAGCTGTTGCTTCCTGTGCGCCAGCATCTCACACCACATACACACTCACGCCCACAGCACACAGCCTCGTGACACATTCCAGGAGGGATGGTCTAGAAGGGGCACTCTGGGCTAGGGGGTGGCCGGGCCCTGTTGGCCAGCAGGAGCCTGCCTCCCCTCCGGTCCTGCCTGTCCTTGGCCACCTGAGGCTCTCCGGGGTCAGGGCTCTGCTCAGGGATGCACAGTGTCAGAGACGGAGGCCCCACGTACCACCACCCATGACTCGGCCCTGCTCAGGGTCCCAGGACTGGCGGACAAAGTCACTCTATGACACATGCAGCCACAGTCCACGTGGGCCCTGTGCTCAGTGGACACATGTGCGCCCACACTCACCCCTGGATGCAGAGGGCCAGGACAATGCCATCATGGCCCTCCAGCGTCTTCTGGCACTTGTAGGTGGTACACGTGTCCCACACCTGCAGAAACCAGGGTCAGGGCAGATCCCAGCAGGGCCAGCCTGGTGGCAGGGGGCACTACAGCACGAATGATGTGAGCAGAGAAAGCCCTGTCCATGGGCAGGCCTGGAGCTGGCAGAGGTTGGTGTGCCGTGCCCAGCCCTGCTGCTCCAGGCTGCCTGGCCCCTGGGCAGGCTGCTACCCACCTTGATGGTCTTGTCAGAGGACCCACTGAAGAGCAAGTCCCCCATGGAGTAGACGCAAAGACACCAGACGGGGCCCTGGTGGCCCACAAATGTTCCCTTGCACTTGAAGATCTGCTGTGGGTCATAGGCTGCAGAGAGACAGGAGGTATGAGGTGTCTGGGGGCCTGGGGACCGCGGGGCGGGCAGCAGGGGGCCCACACTCACAGCCGAGGATGCCCATGTTCAGCCGCGCGTTGATGTGGGACAGCTCGTCCTGTGGGGCCAAGAGCAGAGCAGAGCGTGGGATGGGTGGGGTCCCAATGGCCTTTCCTGCCCCAGGCAGGGCCCCCCAGCACAGACACCTAGTCCTGAGTGGGAACAGGCCTTCTGCTGGGACCCACCCCACCCACCTCCCAGCATCCGGCCCCGCCCGTGGCCCCTGCCCGCTCACATTCAACATGGACGCGTCCCTCCGGAACTCCATGAGGTCCTCGCTGAGCTTGCTCTGGTTTTCATCCAGGACATCTGAGCGGCAGGGCAGGGGGTGTCAGGGACCCGGAGGCAGGGCTGAACCCCTGCACCCCCTGGGCCGGTCTCTCACCAAACTTGAGCTCCAGACTCTTCTCCAGCTGGTCTATCTTCTCCGAGAGCTTGCCCAGCATGGAGCGCAGGAAGGCAATCTCCTGGTCCTTCTGGGCCAGCGCCACGTGCATCTCATGGAAGCGGTCGTCTGTCTGCTGCAGGAACTCCTTCAGGCCCTCGAAGCGGCACGTCTCCAAGTGCGTCTCGTATGTGTCCTGGTTCCCGATGAACGTGCACCTGGAGGGATGGGACAGCTGTCCTGCCCACCTGCCCGCCAGGTGGCCCCTTCCCTCTGCCTCTCCAGCCCCAAGAGTCTCCCACAAACCCCACTTCTGTGCCGGGCCACTGCCCTGTGCACAGCCGCTCGCCCACCGCCCGTCCTGCCTCCCCCAGCAATCCAGCCGCCGCACTCCAGCCCAGAGCTCCTCCAGGGCTCCTGCTCCCCCTCACTGGCTTCCGCCCCGAAGAGCCAGCTGCTGCCGCCTCTGCTGGCCCCTTTCCCCTCTGCTCTCAACTCGCTGCTGCTGGTCCAGCTGCCAGAAGCCCTCTCCCAGGTCCGGGCCCGGCTTTTGTGCCCTTGCATGCATCAGTTCCCAGCTCCCCGGGCGCTGTGTCCCCACGGGGCTCGGGTCTCCTCAGCACCTGTACCTCGGTTTGTAATTACACAGTCGATGGTGTGGCTCCCGCTAAGGCCGTCTCCCCAGTGCCTGGTACTCAGGCGGCTCTCAGCCAAGGGTTGCTGAAGGAGGGGCCGTGACCGCCAGCCCAGGCCTGCCGCCCCCTGCGCCCGCCCCGCCCCGCCCCTGGCCCCGCCCCCGCCCCGCCCACTCACCCGTACTTGGAGTGGGGACACTTGATGTGCTCGCACTCCCTGAGGTGGGCCTCCAGGTTCATCTTGAGGAGGGGGGGGCAGCTGGGGTTGTTGGGGCAGCGCACAGGCCTGTAGTCACAGCTGCCCTCGTGGTCCCTGGAGGGGCGGCCGGGCGGCACGGCGTGCGGGCTGAGTCCCCAGCGGCCCCAGCTCTCGGGGGCCCCGGGGGGGCGGGGACTGGGGGCAGACGGGGGCCCTTACTTTCGAGCGCTGAGCTTGATGGTGAAGGGGCACCCTCGGGGGTCCACCTCGAAGACGGAGGGCTTCCCGCCCCCCACCGCCCGACAGCCGTGCCTGCAGTGGATGAAGAGCTCGCCGATCTGCTCGGCCACCGCGATGTTGTTCACCACCACCGTCAGCTTGGCGTTGTCCACGGGGCACTTCTCTGGGGGGGAGGGCACGCTGACCCCATGGCCTGCCCAGCCAGCCCCACCCCGGGGAGAGCATGCCCTGGTGGGCGGCGGGCCTGGAGCCTGCTCCCCGGCTGGGTGGGCTGAGCCTACACCAGGGGCCTCATCCTGGCGTCTACCTTCCCCTCTGGGGCTCCCAGAACAGGAAGGGACGCTCGGCTGGGCCACCAGGGACCACCACTAGGTGAGCAGTGGTGACAGAGGCCTCTTGGTGGACCCAGGAGTCTGGGGTAGTGCCGGGGGGCTGGGGACAGAGCGTGGAAAGGGCCAGCGGCTAAGGCCTGAGTCCGCGAGGCCAGCAGCCCTGACAGCGGGTGCTGCACCTGGGGGTCTCGCCCACACCCGCTGCGGGGAGGCCCCGAGCCTGGCCTGAGCGCTGGCCAGGAACTGCCGGTGGCGGAGGACTAGGGGGCTCCATCAGAGCTGGGACCCGGGTGGACCTCCCCAGAGGGACCTCCCCGCCACTGGGGACCCGGGTGGCCGGGCCTGGGCTGAGAGGGTCCTACCTGACTTCAAGGCGCATCTTCGGCAGAAGGTGTGCTGTGGGGACAACGGGCAGGTGGGGGCGCAGCCGCAGGGACCCCACCCCTCGCCCACTGCAGAGGGCACGTGCTGGGCGGCCAGACCGGGTGCCTCACGGTTCGGGGCTCACAGAGCACACAGGCTGGGAGGGCAGCTCACCCCACACGTGGTGATCACGGGGTCCTTGAACACGCTGCAGCAGAGCTGGCAGCACAGCTTCACCGAGGGCTGCTCGGCAAACACCAGCGGCTCCTGGAACCAAGCAGGGTGGGGTGAGGGGCGCCAGGGCTACGGGAACCCAACTCCCCGTCCCGCAGGCCGGGCTGCCCTCCTGGGGCGAGAGCACCTCGGCCGGGGTGTGTCCTGAGGGGAGCCCACTGAGGCCTAGGGCTCGAGGGGACTTGCGCATGGAGAGGCCCTCCAGCTGTGCCCACCCTCTCCCTGGGACTCAGACCAGAAGGGGCCCCAGGTGGGCCCCGCCTTTCCTGCCGAAAGCTGGTCCCCGGGCAGCCCCTGGGACGGGGAGAGAGAAGAACGTGCCTGGGGGACCCAGTCTGGGCCCCCAAGTCCCCGATGTGGACCTGTGCGGACAGGGAGCCTGAGGGGAAGGGGCCCCCACCGCCGGGCACGGGGAGGGCCCCCCACCGGCCACACCTACCGGCTCCTCCTCCTCCTCCGGCAGCGAGAATGTGGAGCGGAGGGACATGCTAGACTCAGAGTGCAGGGAGCGCACGGAGATGGCTGAGTCGGAGCGGCGAGGCGTGCTGATAGGGGGCTGCGGGCAGGGGGCCGACCATCAGCAGGCGGGAGGACCGGGCCAGGACCCCTGGCCCAGCGGGCGCCAGCCCAGTCCCCAGTGTGCTGAGGGGGCGAAGCCGGCCCCACGGTCCTGGCCCTGCCGTCAGGACGCCCACTCACGTCTGCCAACTTTCTTTGTGTAAATGGAGAGACTTCCTGCTATTCAATTCTACGAGGACACGCTCGGCCTGCTTCCTGCTTCCCGTGAGGGAATGTGGGCCGCAGAGGGGGCACCTCCACCAGCCAATCCCAGGGCGGGGGTGGCCACGGCCCCCAGAGTGCCAGAGGGAGGGGCTGGAAGGCTGGCTGCAGGGCTCCAGGGGCCCACGGGCTGTCCTGCCTGGGGACAGTAGCCCAAGCCAGGGAGGCTCCCGGGGTAGGGTGGACACCCCCACCAAACCCCAGCCCAGCCTCTGAGAGCAGGGGGGAGGGGCACAGGTGCTGGACTCTGCCTGAGCTTCCAGAGACACAAGGAGGGGTGCGCCAGGACAAGGGGCACCGTCCCTTCTTTCCTTCAGGGCCCAGAATCCTCCAGGAGAGATCCTACGAGAGCAACTGCTCCAGTCACTCCCATGCTCCTCTCTCACCCTCCCAAAGCCTCATTCAAGAGCCATAAACCACCTGCCTCCACGCCCAGCCCACCAGCCCCTCTGGGCCCGGCTGCTTCCTTCCAAGCCATGGCGGGTGCATAGACAGTTGGAAGGGTCCCCTCCCCACCAGCCCGAGGCACAAGACCGCTATGGGCCCAGGGAGGCTGGCCGGGTAGTGCCAGGGCCCGGCTTCCCGGCGTGCGGGCGGCAGAGATCCGTGTGCCCAGCATGCCCACAGACGGGCACCTCCCTCACCAGGGCAGCACCCGGCAGCCCAAGTGGCACGTTTGCATGGAAACACCACGTGAGGAGCGAGAGGGGAAAGTCAGAGGAAGTGAGTCAAACCATCCCCAGGGTAGCAATGGAAACCAGAGGGCGAGAACAGGTCCAGGCGGGAGGGGGGCCAAGCATGTGGGCTGGCCAGGCTCTCTCCCCCTGGCCGCCTGCCCGCTGTGGGGACCCCACTCCCCTTGAGTGCAGGGGCAGCTGCAGGTCTGGGCCGGGGGCAGGGCCACTGGCCCCAAACCTCAGGGCCCGGGAAGGTCCAGCTCCTCAGGGCCAGCAGCGGGCGTGGCCCGGGGGGGCCCGACAGCCGCCAAAGACCTGGTGTCCAGGTGGCCGCAGCTCCGGGCCCTCACAGCACGTGCCCACATCCAGAAGCCGCCAAAACCCAAGGATTTCACAGGGAATCCACTGTCCTCAAGGCCCAGCCAGGCAGGCAGGCAGGCCTACTGCTTCCAGCCTTGCTCCATGAACACGTCACAGGCCCTGGACACGTCACAGGCACCAGACACGTCACAGGTCCTGGGCACATCAAAGGCCCTGGGCACGTCATGGGCCCCAGACACAGAGGCAGGCAGAGCCCAGGGGAGGGGGCGAGTGCTTGGGGAGGGCCTAGTGCTGTTCTGGGCACATGAGTGTGTTTTTTGAATAATTAGAAATACTTTTTTTTCCTATTAAACAGAAAACAAAGGCTGGCCACTGAGGAGAAAGCCTGGGTGCTGGGGGGTTAGCAGGGCTGTACAGCTGGCCAGAGGGAGGTCCGAGGCAAAGCAGGGGCAGCCCAGAGAGGTGGGCGAGGGTGAGAGCCCGAGGGTGACTGCGCCCCAGGCCCGCTACCCAGGCCCACCTTTGCTTCCCCTTGCAGCCCCAGAGCCTAGCGAAGGGCCAGTGGGCAGATTGGCAGGGAATGGCCACTGTGACCCTGGCCCCATGGCCTGGGCACTGACACCCAGCTCCAACTCTGCCCCAAACCCCTAAATCGGTAACCCCCGCCCGGGCCTACCTGCTGACTCCTGTCTGTGGTCAGGACCCCCAGGCTCAGGGCCCCTGCTTGCACCCAGCAACCCACACACACAGTCTCCACTCAGTAGGAGAGAAAGCTTCAAAGATGGGGATCAGACCTGGTCACCCTCCTGAATGAACGTTCCGTGGCTCCTACCACCCCCACAAGAGGAAGTCAAACGTCCAGACCTGCGGGCGCCACACCACCCAGCCCAGCCGCCCCTCGCCCCTCTGGAAACCCGGCCACAGGGGCTCAGGTCTTGGGGTGTCGCCGCGCTGGGCCCTGGCCTCACCGCTCTCTCCACCCTCACCTCTGAGCTTGAGGCGCTCCCTCCAGCTAAGCCTCCACCTTCACCTCCTCCTGGGCCTCTCTCTTGCCAGGCCCGCTCCCGAGGGCAGAGAGGAGCGTGGCGCAGACCTACCATGCTGTCCTCCTCGTCCCTCGGGGAGTAGGCCAGGGAGCTAGAGGAAGAGGGCGTCCTGCGGTGCTGTTTGTATGTGCTGGTCCCATCGGCTGCAAAGAGAAAGGGCCACGGTGGGCAGTGCGGGGAGGCCGGACTACCAGGGCTGGCTGCGGACGCTTCTGCACGTGGGCCAGGCGGGGGCCGCCCCGGACAGCCCTGGCACTGAGCCTAGAAGCCCCCTGCCCCCGCCCTGCCACCCCCAGGCAGAGAGGTCTGCGGCCCCTCAGCTGGTACAGCAGCCTGGTGGTCCAGGCCCCTCTCCGCCCACCTCCTCCTGCCTGTCACCTCAGCTGCCCAGAGAAGGCACTGGGCAGGGGTCCATGTGGGAACAGGGGTTCCCCTCTGAGTTGCTGCAGGCAGCAGCCGGAGGCGCACAATGGCCCCCACTGGTCTCGGGCCCACCCGGGCCCAGATGTCGCAACAGCCCCGAAGGCATGGGTGCATAATCCAGGCTTCAGTGGGCTGCCCTGTGAGTGGCCCTGGGTCCCTGCCTGGAATCAGACAGCCTGGGCGGGGCAGCTGGGCAGGCCTGGTTGCTGGCTCTGCCCCGCCCCAACACTGAGGGGGTGCTGGGTGGGACAGGCCCCGTCGGCCTCTGCCTGGGAGCTCTTGTCTGCCAAGGCAGCGTGCCACGCAGCTTCTAAAGGCCGATGAGAAATCAGAGACCCAAGAGATGCGGGTGGGGGGGATGTGTATTTGCTTTTCCCTCAGAAAAGAACATTTAAGGAAAAAAAAGAGGGCTCTTTTAGAGCCCCCAGGTTGGGGGGTCATTTGGCAGAAGCAAGGATCCTGGGCCAGCAGACGTGCGCGGTGGGCTGGCGGCCCCACCACCAAGTGTATCCAGAGAAAATCCTGGAGAAGCAGCTAAAACACTACTTTAATTAACAGCTGGTGCACTCTGAGGTGGAGCTTCCCACTCGCTCAGTAGTAAAGAACCTGCCGGCAATGCAGGAGCCGCAGCAAACATGGGTTCAATCCCTGGGTGGGGAAGACTCCGTGGAGGAGGGCATGGCAACCCACCCCAGTGTTCTTGCCTGGACAATCCCAAGGACAGAGGAGCCTGGTGGGCTACAGTCCATGGGGTCACGGAGTTGGACACGGCTGAGGTGACTTAGCACGCAAGTGTGTGCTGCGAGGAGAGGCAGAGCCCTGAAGAGGCAAAAGGACGAGCGGTCCTGCCTGGAGGGGCCACGTGCCATCTCCAGGGAAGAGGCTGTGCCTTCGAGTGCTGGTTCCTCCCCACCTCCCAGACACACACGCTGGGGGCTCCCCAAGGGACCGGACTCCAGGAAGGAGCCCAGGAGTCTGTCCTGCCACCATCCCAGGCCCGGCCTGTCCCCGAGCCCGACCCTAAGAGCCTGGGCTGGGATGAGTCAGGGGTCACTTGATCAGGGACGGGGTGTGAAATGGTGCCCACTCAGAGAGGCGGCGGGCAGGGCTCCGCGAGGAGGTGTAGGGGGACCTGGGGGCAGGCAGCGGGATGGCGGACTGCTTCCCTGGCCCAGGCTGGTCTGGGCTCCCAGGCTCACCTTTTGTGATGGTGGTGACAGCCGAAAAGGCGGGACCGAACGTGGTTTCCATTCTGGTCTGGAGAGAGAATGAATGTGACTCGGCCCCGACCCCGCGGAGGATGTGGCCACACATGTGGATACGGGCTGACACGCTGTCCCACTAAGGAGCCCGCGTGCACACACACTCGCAGACACACCAACCACACACGTGGCACAGCCCACCCGAGGGACCTCCAGGGATGGACTGGGTGTTCTGGAAAGCCCCCCAGGGCCCTGGGTGTGTGGGGTGAGCACGAGGCGTGCCCAGAGGCGACCCTCCCTGGGGTTGGCCCTTACCCCGGCCGTGTCTGGGGTGGGAAGGTTGCTCGGCCCCCCGGAGAAGCGGTTGTAGCGGGCGCCCTTGCCCGAGCTCATGCTCTAGAGCGGCATCCAGGCTCCTCGGGCGGCGTCCCCTGTGGGCAGAACAGACACAGGGCTCCAGACGGTGGCCCAAGCCCTGCTGGTTGGCAGGGCTGCTCCGGCCGGCCTGGCTCCACCACCAATCCCAACAAGGGTGGGTTCCTGCAGTCAAAGCCCCCTCCCCTCCCACCTGCCCCAGGTGTAGACAGGCCAGAGGGAAGGAGGCGGCCCGGGGGTTGTGGGGGGGGGGCAGGAGCTGGTGCTCAGTTCCACCTTGCTCCAAGGCTTAGCCCTTGGGAAAAGCCAGCCAGCTCTGCCACCCACCTCCTCACTCCTGCTCTGTCTGCTCACCGGGGTCCAAGGTCAGGATGCCCCTGGGGCCAAGGCTGGGCCAGCCTCAGGCTATTTCCTGCCAGGGCAGCTGTGGCCACGCCCCAGGGGACCTGTTGGGTGGTGCCCCGCCCCTCACCAGCCACACCACACACAGAAAGCCCCTTCAGGCAGGAGAGGAGCGCAGAGCTCAGGCTCTTGATGGTGTGCAGGTCACCCACCCCAGGAACAGAGCATGACTCTGCTTGCCCCCCAGAGTGACTCAATCTCAAGGGCTGGGGTAAGCAGGTAGCAGAGAGACGGTGCTGTGGGCATCACCCCCGGTTTCTGGGGACTCCCACCCAATAAGAGAGGAGCTAGGGTGGGCCCAGGGAGAGCTAGCCAGGCCTGGGTGTAAGCAGATCCCGTCAGCTGCCCACAGAGGACGGGCCCTCCAGGAGGGCAGCTCCACTCCCAAGACAGTGCCCACCCTGACAGGGCCATCTGATGTGAAGAACTGATTCACTGGAAAAGACTCTGACGCTGGGAAAGATTGAAGGCAGGAGGAGAAAGGGGCGACAGAGGATGATGGTTGGAAGGCACCACCGACTCCATGGACCTGAGTTTGAGTAAACTCCGGGAGTTGATGATGGACAGGGAGGCCTGGCATGCTGCAGTCCATGGGGTTGCAAAGAGTCGACAAGACTGAGTGACTGAACTGAACTAAACTGAGGTGGCCGTATCAGCAGACTCCACCCGCCCCCCGCCCCACCCCCCACCCCGCCGCCCCCAGAGCAGTGTGCCTGACATCAGGACCTGCTGCGTCTGCAGCCAGGAGCACTGTGTCCCCCACAGCAGTCGGCTGTGCTGAGAGCCCTGCACAGGGAGGAAGGCCACACGCCCAGGCCCCTTCACCAAGCCCGCATGACCTCTGCACCTTGGGAGACCTCCAGCAGCCTCCCCTGGACACACACCACAGGCTCATCACCCAGCGCCTGGTCCAGCCATCAGACCAGCATTAGGAATGGCTCTCCCCATGTTGCAGGGCAGGCAGGGGCCCATCTAGTGGTCTGGGGGTCCTGCAGGACCCCAAGGCTCCAAGGGGAAGGACAACCTATCCCCCCACGAGAAGGTAGGAGATGCTCTATGCCCCCCATGTGAGTCCAGCAGACAGCAAGGCACAGTCCAGTTGGTTCTGGCACTTTCCACACCAGGCCCTCCTGACCTGGCTCCTCCAGCAACAACCACGCCCCCCACAACGGCCAAGCAGTATGCCCTGGGGCCCACCCGGCAGGACAGCAGGGAGGGGTTGACTCTAAAGCTCTCCTCACTTCTCCCCAGCTGCACCCCTCCAAAGACCACCTCTCGCCACAGGCCCAAGTTTTGAGACTCAGGCCTTGACACGGTGGCTCTCAGCCCCCACAGGTGGCATTGCCATGAGGCACCTCGCCCACCTGCAGGGCTCTGAGTGCCTGAGGTGTCCCCAGAGCTTGGCCAAAGCCTCCCCCTCCTGCCTGCTGCTGGCCCTGCTGTGACTCAAAGGGCTTGCCCCCCCACATACCCCCCCTTCTCTGTGGCTTCTTCTCTAGGGGGTAACAGGGGCTCTGGAAGCCCACCTCCAGCACCCCTGTGGGTCTCCCTATTAAGTAGGAAGTCCTGGGGGCTGCCCTGCTAGGAGTAAGGCCACTGGGCTGTAGCTGCGTGAGGCCCAGCCAGCGCCAGCACTCAACCCATCCGCGCAAAGCGCTCCACCCCTTTGGGGGAACCCGCGGCTGGCTCTGGGTGGCCGCTGGCTGACACTGACCTGGATTTTACAATCATCTGCTCCCTCCGCTGCAAGCTCCCCGGGGCCACGAGGCCAGCTGCCGGCTGCAGAGAGTGGCACCCACGGTCCGGGCAGCCGTGACCCTGGCAGGCGCTCCCCCCAGGCCACAGCCAGCCTGCCCGCCCCCTCGGGGGTGCCGGTTGCCTGAGCGCCTGTTGCAGTGGCGGTCTGGCTGTCCCACTCCGAAGTGAAGTAAACAGAAAGGCACGCAGGACTTGCAGGCAACATGCAAATCAGCCGGAAAGTCCCCAGACAGCCAATAGGGTCAGGCGGGGCAATGACACAGGAGCCGGCAGGGGACAGACCGGACAGGACTGGCCCCGTGAGCCGGGCTGAGAGAGGGAAGGACGGAGGGAATCACTTCCCAGTTCACGGGGTTCAGTGCACCGCCCCGGCCCTGGATGATGGGGGACCTTGGTCGTCCCACCCACCCGTGCGCCCTGGATGGTGGGAGGACCCTGTCCGTTCTGTCCACCCGTGCGCCCTGGATGGTGGGGGGAACCCTTCCGCCCCACCCACTCATGCACCCTGGACGGCGTGCGGGGGCGGGAGGGAGGGGACTGTCGCCCCGCCCACCCTGCTCACCCCAGATGGTGGGGCACCCTGCTCGCCCCGCCCACCCGGAACGCTGAGATTGCATCCAGAGCTTCTTGGAATGGAGCGAGATGCCCCCCGGCCCGCCCTCAGGCCCCCCAGGGGCTGCATTTCGTAATAACAGTCCTCCCCAGTATCCTCTTCCTGGAGACCAAAACCCCAGAAACGCAAGAGCACAGCTCAGCACTCCGTGGGCTGGGGCTCCATTGAGGCCAGCCCAGGGGTGTGCCCTGGCCCCAGGGGAGGAGGCCCCTTCCCCACCCCACAGTCAGCCTGAGGCTCCTAGACAGGCAGGACGTTGTCAACAGAGAGAATCCTCACCCACGCCAGAACCTGGCCCTTGATAAACTGGGAAAAGCTGTGGGCTGGCAGACCAGGGAGACCCCACCCAGGGTGGAGGAGGGCCAGAAAGCGTGCCCCCTCACCCTCCCTCCTTCCCGGCCAAGGCACCTCAGCACAGTCTGGGGGCTGGATTCAGAGATCTTATCCCTGAGAAAGGCCCCAGTCCTGATGGAAATAGGGTGTCCACCTGGGGTGAGGCTGTAGGGCTGGAGGACCAAGAAGAGCCCCTCCCCTGCCTCGCCTGAGCGGGTGTCAACGCCCAGGGGTCCTTGGCCACCCACACCCATGTCTAAGGGTGTCCTGGGGCCTGGGGTGCATTCACTGCCCAATGAGGAACTAGCAATTCGCCCCAAATGCCCCAGCGCCTGAACTTCTCCATCCACCCGGCTTCAGGAAAGCCCCCCGCCCACTCCTCTGATCAGCCTCCCTGGGAGGGAGCCCAAAGGGATCTGCTGGGGCGTCCCCTTCAGGAGTGTGGGACATGACGCCCCTTCCCCTCAGGAAATACCCAGAGGGCTGTGGGGGGCATCCATGGTCAGCAGGGTGGCCAGACGAGGTCGAGATCTGCCTCGAGACAGCTGCTCCAACAGCCCAAGCAGCGGGTGTGGTGGGGTCCCCTGAACAGCACGTGCTGAGGCAGCAGGCAGTGGATTGGCCTCTAAACGCCATTAAGCCACACATTTGATGCTGACTACCCCGGGGGGGGGGGGGGGTGGCTCGGAGGAGCTGTGTGTGCAGCCTCGGCCTCACCTGTAGACCACACAGCCCCAGGTAAGCCCTGCCCCGGGGCCCTGGCCCAAGCCCAGGCCAGGCTGCCAAGTCCTATAGAGACAGGCCCGGTTGCCATAGCAAAGCTACACACACTTCCCGTCACTGTTCCCTGCGTCTCCTTAATATGCTTTTTCCGTCCCAGACAGGCAGGCTGTGACTGTCAGGGGTCCCCTCGGACCCCAGCGCACCCTGGTCTGGCGCCTGCCCAGCCACCTTCCCTCCCAGCGCTTGGCCCAGGCCTTCGGCCTCTACTCTCCATCCTGCCCCTGGCACCCATAGCCCAGACTCCACTGAGGTGTCAGAGCAGCCCGAGACACCTGCTGTGGCCTGCCCTCCCCAGGGCTCTGCCTCCTTGCCTCTTCCACCCAGCCTCCTGGCCTTTCCTGTCCAGGGGCAGCCTCTCCAGCCTGCCCAGCCCCTCCTGCACCACAGCCCAGCCTTAACCTCTACTTGGCAATGGAAATGCCTTCCTGTCCCCACCCGCCCTGGGGGCCAGCCTCATCCCCCCCAATCCTTTCTTCCCCATATCTGAGGACCATGTATGAGGTCAGGGCCTGGCCCAGCCTGTGGGACGTCCAGAGGGCTTCCTGGAGGAAGGGGCTGGCCAGATCCAGTGCAGGGAGAGAATGTGCTGGAAAGAGGTGGCATTCATCCTCCTCTCTCAGTGTCCAGCTGCAGGGCTGCTTTTCCTGCCCACACCCTCCCTCCACCACAGGGCCCAGCAAGCCCCAACAGCTGTCCTAAATCAGGAGTCTAAACTCGTGGAGACAGGCCCGGAGCCTTGACCTAAGAGCCACGTGGCTGGTAGTCCCTGGGCCCCGTGTGCACCTCCAGGCTCACCTGGCCGTGGTCTCATTGCTCCCGGTGTGGCTTCTGTCTCCTGGGTTTCCTCCTTCTTGCTTCCCAGTGGAAGTGGGGGAGGGCATGCAGGCTCTGGGCCAGATCTGGGTCTGGAGGTGACCAGCCCACGCCCCTCAGCCCTCAGGCACACCCCTCCAGTCCTGGTGTCTGCTGGGATGCTCCTCCTTGCTCTCAGGGGCTCCTGGGAATGTCCATCCCCAAAAGACTTTCAGACAGCCCACTTCCTCCTGCCCAAGCGGCTAAGGGCCAGGTGTGCACAGTGGCGTCAGCACCAGCCCCACCTGACTCGACGCTCCCCTGGGGAGGACCATCTCTTCAGACTCAGGGCTAGCACACGGGGACACTGAGGACATCAGTTGAGAGGGATTGGTGGGTCTGTCTTCATGGATCCCCCCGCATAAGCCAGCTAGAGGCCTGAAATGCTGGGTGCCCACCCGCAAGTGCTAGGCTTAGGGAGACCTGAGTTCAAACCCCACCTCTGCCACTTGGCAAGTGTGCAACTTCGGGCAAGTAGTGTGCCTGCCTGGTCCTCAGGTTTCTTCCCCCGTTAAATGGACTGGCTCCACCCAAGTCTGGAAAGAACTGTGAGAGATGCCACGTGAGTTAGCAACGAAGGCTCCACCGACATCAGCTCCTTCTTGAGAACTGAAAACAGAGCTGCAAGGTCATCGCAGGCACAGACAGCCAGCAAGAGATCAGGGCCGAGGCTGACCAAAGTCCTGTTCCTTCTGCTTCCTCTGTGGCAGCTAGCAAACCAAGGGGCCCCACCTTGCAGGTAAACCAGCCCCTCCCCAAGCCAGCAAGAGGCTGGATCATCGTGTCTGGGCAGCCAAAGCCTCCAAAGTGGCTCAGGCCCTTCAGCCACATCCTCCTCCATTTCCCAAACTGCCTATTCCTTTGTCCAGCCAACTGGCCAAGGTTCACACCCGACTCTGGAGAAGCCAGGAGCCTGAGCAGGGGGCAGAGAGGAGGCAGAGGGTCAGAAGTACCACTGAGCTGCTCAACCTGCCAAAGGCACTTTTCCAGGTGTTCCTGTCTGCTGTTAGGCAATGCTAAAGAGCGTGATCTTTTTCATTTGTTTCCAGAGGTAACATGACACACAACCATAGTGGAGTCACTCCACAGAGAACCTCAGCTCAAGCTCCTTCCTGGCTGGGCTCTTATCAACCAGGTAGCCCATGTCCCGGCTCTTCCTGCTCCGAGGGAGGAGGGTCTGGCTTCCTGGAGGCAGTGCTGTTATAGCATGCAGGCACCTCAAGACACAGGGACTAGGGTTTCCATGAAGCAGCTTGGATGCCCAGAGCAGTGCAAGGGGGGATTTATGACAGAGAGGAGAAGAGGTGTGGGAAGGGAGCTGCTGCTGCTGCTAAGTCGCTTCAGTCGTGTCCGACTCTGTGCGACCCCATAGACGGCAGCCCACCAGGCTCCCCCGTCCCTGGGATTCTCCAGGCAAGAACAGTGGAGTGGGTTGCCATTTCCTTCTCCAATGCATGAAAGTGAAAAGTGAAAGTGAAGTCGCTCAGTTGTGTCCAACGCTAGCGACCCCATGGACTACAGCCCACCAGGCTCCTCCGTCCAAGGGATTTTCCAGGCAAAAGTACTGGAGTGGAGTGCCATTGCCTTCTCCGGTGGGAAAGGAGAGGCCCAAAGAAATGTGGAAGAGAGATGCCACATGCTTGCCAAAGGCAGCCCCCAGGAGAGGGGGCCTGTGTGTACATGAGGAGAGGTCTGAGGGATGGGAGAAGGGGACACTGATGAGCAGCACAAAGCTCTAAGCAAGGGACATAGCTCAGTGGGGTGGAAACCCTCCCCACCCCCAACAAGAGCAGGACCCCAGACTCAGCCCCAGCTGACCGTCCTGACCTGGCTCAAGATAACCTGGCCCAGGCAGCCAGACCCAAGTGAGGATTAGAAGAGGAAGCCCCCCTTCCCCGACACACACAATCCAGCCTCCTCATGCTCTCCTTCCCCAGCAAAGCCAGCAGTCCATCCTCCGCACACAACCAGAGGCGCTTGACTAGACAGACCTGACCCCGGCTCTCCTGTGCTCGAGTTCCCCAACAGCCTCCCTTGTGAGCACCACGCAGCCTTCATCCTGCACTCTGGCCTGGCCTTACCACTTCACCTCTCACCCCATCGCCAGAACCCGCTGGCATCCTCTGAGCTTTCTCATCCTGGGCCTTTGCAGTCCCTTTTCTCTGCCCAACACGCTTTTCCAGCAACTTCCCAGGACAGGCTGCTTGCTGGAGGTGCCCCTCCTCAAGCCCTTCAGGAGCCCCCAGTACTGTCTCTCTCTCGTTTCTTTCCGTTTTTCATAGCCCCTGTCACAGATCCTCATGACTGTGTCTGTGTATTGTGGGGGGACCCCCAATCACCGGTTCTGAAAAGGGGGGACGCTTGGAAATGGCTGGAGACATTTTTGGTTGTCACACCGGGGGCGAGGGAGGCTACTGGCATCTGGTGGGTGGAGCCCAGGGATAGTGATCAACACGCTACAAGGCACAGCGGGCAGTGACGATGGGCGCGAAGTGCCAAGAGGGGCGAGGCTGAAAAATCCTCCTCGAGAAGAGTACAGGAAAACTGGGGTCTCGCTCTCCGCAGTCTCCCCGCGCCTGTGACAGTGCTGGGCACCCAGCGGCGAACCGTAAACGGAGGAAGAAGGAGCGAATAAAGAAAAGAACGGAGGAGAGGAGCGAGCGATGGCCCAGCTGACAGACAGACAAACGCACGGACGAGGGAAACCCCGGCGCGCCTGAGCCCCGCCCCCCAGGCCCGAACCCTTCCCGGGGCCCCAAACGCCGGGCCCCTCCCTCCACCGCGCGGACCGAAGGCGCGAGCCCCGGGCCCGGCACGCCGCGCGGACACTCACCCGCCCTTGGACGCTCGAGAACGGGAGCGCCACCCTCTCGCCTCATCGTGCCCCCTCGGCCGCCGGCCGGGGAAGGGACGGGCCGCTCGAGCCGGAAGCGCGCCGGTGCGCTGCCCGCCGGGAATTGTAGTTCCCCGGCTCTCGCGGCCCCAGGTGGCCGCCTTCCCCTCGACTCTTCAGGAACTACGACTTCCGGCGGCTCGGACGTCGCAGGGATGGATTGGTGGCTTCGGAATCACTCTATGTTGCAGATCGGGCTCTGATTGGCTGGGTGTATCCGTCAGTCACAGCTAGGTTCAATGGCCTCTGCAAAAGGGTGGGGCTTAAGGGGTCTGGTGCTGGAGCCCGCTCCCGAAAAAGATGCCAGGGCTCGGTTGGCGGAGACAGGAAGAGTAGAAAGAAGAGCGTATCAGCGGTGACGGGGGCGGATACTTCCTCCGGGATTGCCCAATCGCAGAGTTGGGACAGTTTCTATAAAAGCTTGAGTCTCGCAGACCCGCGGTCTTTTAGGATCAAGCACGCGGTTGGAGACGTCACTCTAGGTTCCCCGTGGTGGACTTTGGAGGGCGGGACCCTGGCCCGGCGGGGCCTGGGAAGGTGGCCCAAATTCGTCGGCCAACCTAGCCTCCGGGCTCCTCCCTCAGCCCGAGCGCCCACATTGGTCTTTAGTTCTCCGCCTGTCTGCCTCCCGCTCGCCGCAGTTCCGTCGGAAGTCCGAATTATTTCTGGTTCCCAGAGGTAAGACTGGACTGTCCCTGGCTTCCCAAATCCAGTTCCAGGCCTGTGATGAATTGCTTTAATTTCTGACACCTCGTATGAAAACTGCACGTGCAGTCTGATTATATTGCAAGACTGAGGCTTTAGGGTGTCCCCACCGTGGAAGGGCCTGGGGGTGAAAACACGTCTTGCCAGAAATGGCAGGATAGAGCATCTGTCTACAGTTGGGCTCTTTCTGACTTTCAGGACCGTCGGTGACCCGGCTGGAGACCTTGAGGTCAGCGTCTTTCTAAGGGGCCTTGGATTCCAGGTAAATCCAGGGCCTTTCCCAGCTGCGGCTGGGAAATGTCTGGCTTCTCCCTCTCTTCACGGTTTCTGCCTCGCTTTTTTTCTAAGGCTTCCCTCTTGGGAGGAAGGCTGGTGTTTCGTGCCTTTTGGGAAGATAATTTCTTGAACCTCACTTGCAAACTGTGCCTTGGTCAAACTCAATGCTATGTCCGGTGGAATTCATACGTCCCTTTAGGCATCATCAGGAACGCAGGGTGAACGACTTGGAACCTCCTGTTGCTCCCACCTCACCCTCTGCCTTCAAGGTGCCACCTTCTGTTATTCCCCATTCCAGTTCCCCCAAGTTATTTTCATTCCCTCTTGGACCCCCTTCACTTCCAGCCTGTGCAGTATATTCCTACCTGCAAGCACGCTATTGCCTGGTCAGTTCCATGCAGCCCAGTCCCCGGGGGATATACTCAAGTATAGGAAAATAAGAGACACAATATGGTCAGTTCAGCCAACTGCAGTGTATCAAGTTTGATACTCTTTTAAGGTTTTCTAAAAATTTTTCACAGGCTGTCCCTGAAAGAGAACAGGGTTTTCTTCCTCTTAAATCACTTCCTTGATCTTTTTCAGTGTTTAATGGCTTTCAAATACACTTTCTCATTCCTTCTAACAGGTTGACCTCTCTGCTCCCTAGGGTCAGTCCCCCTGAAACTAGGCAAAAACTCAGTTACAATTAGACCCGCAAACACAAATGCCATAGCTCCTAGAGGTGGCCTTCGAAGTGTTTAGTGATGGAGAAGGAAAGGACTCACCATGAAAAAGCCAGACCAAGGCTCAAACTAAATAGATAGCCTTTGCTCTCAGCCATGCTTCATACATAACCTCAGGGCAACCCAAAGTGGGCAGGAGGAGTCAACCATCAGTCTGGAGGTGAGACCAACAAGGGGGGTTTAAGTGTAAGCCAACCAGCCATTGGCCAGTGAGCACCAGGAGCTCCCGGGCCATGCCCAGTCTACACACAGGCCAGTCACTGGGGATGGGACTGCCCTTGGTCGCTAAGGAGGGGGGCCCTTCTCCTGGGATGGCCATGCTGGAAGCCCAGGGATTCTGGTTGCTCCCCCGCCACAAGATGTCTGTATCCATCGAGGAACCCCTGATGGCAGGTAAGAATTTTTTTTTTTTAATATGGGAGCCACTTTGTCCAGATTTCTCATGCTGGGCCTTCTTCCTGGTGACTAGCTGATGGAAGTCCTTGCCCTTACTTCACTGAGCCTCTCACATGCCTTTTGAGTTGAGTGTCCTACCCCACTATCAAGGAGAGCCCTGGGCTCCCTCAGGGCCACATGGCGGTTAGGTGGCCTTAAGCAGCGTCTAACCTTGACCCTGGCTAAGGCTGATCAACAAGAAGAGCAAGGGCCTGTACCCAGCCAGAGTCTACAAGCTGTGAACCCTGCAGTTTGAGACAAAGGAGTCCCTCTGCTAAGTCACTTCAGTCGTGTCCGACTCTGCGACCCCAGAGACAGCAGCCCACCTGGCTCCAGCGTCCCTGGGACTCTCCAGGCAAGAACAATGGAGTGGGTTGCCATTTCCTTCTCCAGTGCCTGAAAGCGAAAAGTGAAAGTGAAGTCGCTCAGTCGTGTCTGACTCCTAGCGACCCCATGGACCGCAGCCCACCAGGGCTCCTCCGTCAATGGGATTTTCCAGGCAAGGGTACTGGAGTGGGATGCCATTGCCTTCTCTGAGAGGAGTCCCTGGAAGGCCATAAATGGCCAACCAGCAGAAACTCAGCTTAAGCCAAAAGCTGATTATCCTAACAGATAATAGCCATAAGATTAGAGGGAAAAGGTTACAGCCCTAAACAGATGCACTCTTAAAACATAGGCTCTTGGTGCTCTGTCTGAATCCAAGAGTCCCATTCTGTCGGTTAGCCAAATGAGGGATACAAGATGGTGTGAGACCTCAACAGGAAAATGCAGTAGTCCCTATACACCCCCTTGTGGCCAATCCTTATAAAAGTCCCTGGAGATGCTATGTGGCTCACTCTCTGACCTTAAATCCCAGTTGATCCCTCACAATATCAGATTGCCTTTGAGTGGACTAGCCCCAACTTGGACCAGATGCAACAATGTACTTGGTGGACAGAAGTACCCACCGTAGGGGTGTTGGGACATCAACACTTGTTTGCCCAAACCCTAAGAAAGGAAATAAAGATTTGCTAGAAGGGACTGTTCTACAGTCTGTAAATAACATGTTGATATGGAGGCTCAGATGAGAACGACATTGAAGTTCTTAATTTTCTTCAAGCCCGGGGTTACTGGTTCTTCCAGAAAAAGGCACAAATTTCATAGGAACAAGTTCAATACATGGAATATATTGTAACCCCTGGAAATAGACAGCTGTCCCAAGAGAGAAGAGCTATATTAGGCTTGAGTGCCCCTAAAGATGTTTTTTTGTACTTACAAAATTTGCCCTCACTAAAGCTCCTCTCTTTAAAAAGCCATTTTGTATCTGGCTGGAAAGGAAGGGACTACTCTGGAGAGTAGAGTCCTAATACAGAAGCTGGGAGGCTTCCAAGCAACTAGATTAAGTGGCTCCAGGTTGGCCTGGCAGTAGCTGCTGACAATTTGATTACTGGAGGAGGCTAACAAGCTTAACCTTTGGAAAGTGAAAGTCACTCAGTCATGTGACCTTGTGGCCCCATGGACTATACAGTTCATGGACTTCTCCAGGCCAGAATACTGGAGTGGGTAGCCTTTCCCTTCTCCAGGGGATCTTCCCAATCCAGCCCAGATCCCCCGCACATTGCAGATGGATTCTTTACCAGCTGAGCCACCAGGGAAGCCCTAACCTTATCATTGTTGAGAATGTAAATTAGTGCGGCTACTATGAAAAACAGTATGGGAGTTCCTCCAACTCCAGCATATGATCCAGCAGTCCAACTCATGGACACATACCCAGACAAAACAATTATTCCAAAAGATAACATGCACTCCTGTGTGGATAGTGAAGAGAAAAAAAAAAAACAGTTGCTTAAGTTTATTGTTAGGCTAACCACTTCTGCCTCTGTAAACTGGCCTGCTTATTGCTCACCACCTCTGCTTCTGTGAACTGGCCTACTTATTGGGTCAGCCAAACTGCTTAGGCGGGAAAGTCACTAGGACCCAGAATCCCATGCCATAGAAAAGATAGCCAGAACAAAGCCTGTGCGCTCAGCCTCTGGAGGCAACTCTGGAGTCCAGACAGGTGCTAAATAAACTGCTGTTCTGCATCTCCCAGTGTCACTGGTCTCTCTCCCTTGCCATGGTTTCTGTAACAAGAAATGGAAGCAACCTAAATGTCCATTGACAGATGTGGTACATTCTTATCCAAGATGTGGTACATACATGCTATGGAATATCGTTCAGTCACTACGTCCTGTCCAACTTTAACTGCAGCTCACTGGGCTCCTCTGTCCATGAGATTTCCCTGGCAAGACAACTGGAGTGGGTTGCCATTGCCATTTCCTTCCTCTAAGCCAGCCTTTGCACTCTCACCCCCAAGTGGCTCTTCAGTTCCTTTTCATTTTCTGCCATTACGGTTCAGTTCAGTCGCTCAGTTGTGTCCGACTCTTTGTGACCCCATGAATTGCAGCATGCCAGGCCTCCCTGTCCACCAACTCCTGGAGTTCACTCAAACTCAAGTCCGTTGAGTCTGTGATGCCATCCAGCCATCTCATCCTCTGTCGTCCCCTTCTCCTGCCCCCAATCCCTCCCAGCATCAACTCTTCGCATGAGGTGGCCAAAGTACTGGAGTTTCAGCTTCAGCATCATTCCCTCCAAAGAAATCCTAGGGCTGATCTTCAGAATGGACTGGTTGGATCTCCTTGCAGACCAAGGGACTCGCAAGAGTCTTCACCACCACAGTTCAAAAGCATCAATTCTTCGGCACTCTGCCTTCACAGTCCAACTTTCACATCCATACATGACCACAGGAAAAAGCATAGCCTTGACTAGACGGACCTTTGTTGGCAAAGTAATGTCTCTGCTTTTGAATATGCTATCTAGGTTGGTCATAACTTTCCTTCCAAGGAGTAAGCGTCTTTTAATTTCATGGCTGCAGTCACCATCTAGTGATTTTGGAGCCCCCCAAATAAAGTCTGACACTGTTTCCACTGTTTGCCCATCTATTTCCCATGAAGTGATGGGACTGGATGCCATAATCCTTGTTTTCTGCATGTTGAGCTTTAAGCCAACTTTTTCACTCTCCTCTTTCACTTTCATCAAGAGGCTTTTTAGTTCCTAATGGCAGGGTAGTATCTGTGTATTTGAGGTTATTTCTCCTGGCAGTCTCGCTTTCTCCATGATCCAGTGATTGTTGGCAGTTATGTTCTGCCTCTTTGAAACCAAGCTTGTGTATTTGGAAGTTGTTGCTTCCCATACTGCTGAAGCCTGGCTTGGAGGGTTTTGAGCATACCTTTGCTAGCATGCTTATCTCATGTGCTACACACTTATGAGCAAAATCCCTCATCTCACAGTGGAATACTATGTGCTCATTCGTGTCAACTCATGTGGTCAGGTAGTGACCATGTGAAGTGTGTAGCCCATGGGATATTCGGTTCAGCCACTCAGTCATGTCCAACACGTCCTGTGTTGACGTGTCCCAACTCTTTGAACGTTAACTCAGCCGTAAAACATGAAACGCTGTTTACAGCAACATGGATGGATCTAGAGAGAGATGTATGATGGGATCACTTTGCTGTACACCAGAAATTAAAACATTGTAAGTCAGCTATACTTCAGTAAAAATTTTAAAGAACTTGCCACACCTTCAACCCTGCTAAACCCCAAGTAACAGTAACACATTAGCCTTGACTCAGCTTGACAAGAAAATCTGTGACCATGGACTGTCCATGGAATTCTCCAAGGGATCTTCCCAACCCAAGTGTTGAACCTAGGCGGATTCTTTACCAGCTGAGCCACAAAGAAGCCCAAGAATACTGTGAGTGGGTAGCCTATCCCTTCTCCAAGGGATCTTCTGACCCAGGATTCAAACTGGAGTCTCCTGTGTTGCAGGTGGATTCTTTACCAACTGAGCTCTCAGGGAAGCTCAGGGGAAGGAAACATTCAAAATGCCATGTGTCTGTAGAGCATGTAACAATCCCCTGTAAAGTATGGGGCTGAGATCTTGCAGCTTGAAAACAAGTAGCTACCATTCATTGCCATGGACACCGAAAGGTCCAAAGTTAGGCAAGGGAGCAGCAGGGCAGATGGGCCAGCAGAAGCAGCTGTCCTGACTCGCACCGATGACACTGACCCCATCCCTTTTACTTCTGACAGCCCCTGAGGAGACCCGGGCCCAGAAGTGAGGGTCAAAAAGGGATGGATAGTGGCACTTCCATCACAAATTGCTTTCTGACCAATGGAAATGTACTAGAGGGCTGTGAGAATGAACAATGCAAAGAAATACTGGGGAACAATAGAATGGGTAAGACTTGAGATCTCATCAAGAAATTTGGAGTTTATCAAGGGGATATTCCATGCAAGGATGGGAAGGATAAAGGACAGAAATGGTAAGGGCCTAACAGGCAGAAGAGATTAAGAAGAGGTGGCAAGAATACACAGAACTATACCGGAAAGGTCTTATTAACTGGATAGCCAGGGTGGAATTGTCACTCACCTAGAACCAGACATCCTGGAGTAAAGTGGATCTTAGACATTACTACAAAGCTAGTAGAGGTGATAGAATTCCAGCTGCTATTTCAAATCCTAAAAGAATGCTGTGAAAGTGCTGCTCTGAATGTCAAGAAATTTGGAAAACGGGTGGCCACAGGACTGGGAATGGTCCGTTTTCATTCCAGTCCCTGTGAAAGTTGCTCAGTTGTGTCCTACTCTTTGTGACCCCATGGACTATACAATCCATGGAGTTCTCCAGGCCAGAATACTGGAGTGGGTAGCCTTTCCCTTCTCCAGAGGATCTTCCCCACCCAGGAATCGAACCCAGGTCTCCTGCATTGCAGGTGGATTCTTTACCAGCTGAGCCACAAGGGAAGCCCAAAAGCAGTGCTAAAGAATGTTCAAACCACAGCACAACTGCACTCATTTCACATGACAGCAAGGTTTCAGCAGTACATGAACTGAGGACTTGTACAGACTGGGTTTTGGAAAGGCAGAGCAACCAGAGATCAAATTGCCGATGGTGGTGCCCCCAAGGTCAGCGGGCCCGATGGGATCTGTATCTCCTGGGTAGGCTTGGCACCAAGCAGCTAGTACAGTTTTTGCCTCCGCCAAAGCCTTTGAAAAGGCTTATACAACCATATTCAGTGGTGGAATCTTCTCAAACTGTACCAGAACCCCTGCCCAGGCGGACTGCTAAAGTGGCTTGATTCCACAGCAACGCCCCAGGACTGTACCCCTCCCAGACATCTATTTCTTTGTAGTCTGGATATAAACCAACTGCCCTCTTTAACAGACTACAACCCCACTTTCCCAGGATTAGCTGTGGCCTTTGCTTGTATAGACCATGCTGTTTATGAGACAGTGTACACTGAGTAACCAAATAAACCTAGTCTCACCATCTATAACCACCCACCTTGGGGGAGAAGGGCAGTTGGCCTCGTTTCAGCAGGGGTTGGAGCTCTCTGTTGTGGGGCCACCCTGTCTGCCATGAGTGAATCCACCTGGAACTCATTGCAGACCCTCATCGTCTCTTAAGTTCCTGGGCTGATAAAGTGACTGATAATAGGCTGGCCTTGTTCTTCCTCCTAGCTGAACAAAGGTGTGTTACATCATGACTCTGGGGTAGTAAAAGAAAATACACGACCACGCCAAGTGGCCTCATCCTTTCTGATGGGGTAACCCAAATGCTGACTGTCTAGACTGCACTTTAAAGGGATGTTATTGAGTATTGTCTGGTTTTTAGCCCCCATTTGGGCCTCTAGTTGCCATAATCCTTTTACTAGCATTTGGTCCCTGCCTTTTTAATCTGTGGAGTTTGTTTCTCCCAGTTTGCAACAATTCCATGTTAAGGTGATGGTGAGGCAGGGGCTCCAGCAGAAGTCACCCTGGGCAAGGCAGGGATAGAGTTCCAGGGCCCTGGTTAGGTAGGGGCCGTGAGCCTAGCGCTAGGCTGAAGAAGCTGTAGAAGACCTTTACCTCTCAACCTCTCGGTAAAGATTTCTTGGGGTCCAGCATGTGCGTGATCACGCGTGTTAGCACCCCAGAGGACTCCCTGGGATGACAGCTCGTCCCTGGGCAGTCTTGGAGCAACATGAAAATGGAAGTTCATGCCAGTGGTTTTCCACCTGCCAGGACCACCTTCTCTAGGTTTTTGGGTTGTCTTTGCCTTGGGGTAGTTCGTGAACTCTTTTAATTCCCAGAGCTTGTGGCTGTCTTTCAATGGACGAAGCAGGCACTCCAGAAAACAAATTTTATTCACTAGGACCGGAAATAAAAGCTTTTGATCAAAAGACTGACTTGGAGTTTTTTCTTTAGCACAAGGTGGAATGCTCTGCCCACCCCTGTGACTTGACCTCACTGAGCCCAGGCTGTGTGTCGGCCTGCTGAAGTGGTACCCTGGTCCACAGGCAAGGCTGGTGGTCCTGGTTTCCCTGACATTTCCGTGACTTCCCATGGGCTGAACACTGCGTTACAAAGCCATAGCCTTGGCATCCTCCATGGGAATCTGAAAGACCCTGTTGATGTGGAACCGGGGCCTCCCATTGAGGGGCTGGCAGCAGGCAGTTGTCCTTGGGGTGCAGTGCAGGATGGGATTGGTGGTGAAGCCCTCTGCCCCAGGTGTGGGCAGGGTCCTGCCCCTTCCTTCCTGGGCAGCAAGTGCAGCTGAAGACAATGGCTTTCTAGGCAGTTAGGCACTATACATATGGTGTGGGTGCTGCAGCCCAGCCTGAAAGTTGGGGGTGCCCATGGGGGGATGGAGGCAGCAGAGCCCCGTGGCCAGAGGGCCAGGCGCCTGGGAGTCTGCCCTTCGGTGTCCCTCCTGTACAGAAGATGGTTGCCTTGGGGCAAGGCCCTCGGGCAGCAGCAGGTGAAGGACTGCAGACGCTCTGGCTTTGTGCAGCCCATTTGTTGGGACCTCGGCTCTGGATCACTGCCCAGATGAGGGGTGGGTGAGGCTCAACCTGGGACTGACTGCTGTAGAATGTGTAGTCTTCCAGGAGGACGCCTGGTGGCCAGGCCCCACAGGCTCAGGGTCTGCAGCAGGAAGCCCCCCGGCCCTCCCTCTTGATGTAGTCGTGCAGCTGGAAGCGGGGCTCGCTGGGGGCCTTGGTGTGGCGCTGTTTCAGCTCCCTGTGGGGCAGGGATAACTGTGGGATGGGGCAGCCTGGACCCCCAAGGAGGGGGTGCAGAACCCTGAGTCTGGGGCTCCTTCTGGTGACCGTGAGGACTCACTTGGCTATGGCTGTGAAGGCCAAGTCCACATTGAGGCCCGTCTTGGCGCTGGTCTCCATGAACGGCAGCCCGTAGTCCTGCAAATAGCGTGGGCAGCCTGGCAGGGGCGGCTCAGGCGCCATAGCCCTGGGCGCTCGCCCACCACCCACCCCACCCCAGCTCACCTTGGCCAGCTTCTCCGCATCCTCCCGCTTCACCGCACGCTCCTGGGCAGAGTCCACCTGGCGTAGGAACCTTGGTGAGAGCTGGCCCCATCACCCCCAACCCCCACCCCCGGCTCCCCTGCGAGGCTAGAGTGCCCACCTTATTCCCCAGCAGCATGAGAACCACATCATCCTGGGCGTGCTCCTGGATCTCGGTCAGCCAGGCCTGCAGGGGCGGAGCTGAGGCCAGGCTGGAGGCCAGCGCTCCGGGCCCCCCGACCCCTCCAGGACGCACCCCCGGTGTGCCTGGTGGTGCCTGACCAGCAGAGGGGCCCCAGAGCTCGTGCTCCCTGGGCGCCATGCACGGGCAGCCCAACAGCTCCCTCATCTAAGCTGTTGGACTGGAAAGTCCCCCAGGACCTCCACTTCAGCTTGTTCAACATGCACCTGGTGGGGCAGTCTTTCCCCCTCCCCCACTGTCAGGAGGGTCCTCAGGAGTCTGGGACCCTGAGGCCATCTGTACCGGAGGGGGGTTGGGGGCGTGGGTGGCCCCATCTTGGCCTGTCTCCCCACCGCCAGACCCCCCCGGAAGGAAGCCTCTGACCTGGATGCTGTCGAAGGAGGCCTTGTTGGTGACGTCATAGAGCAGCAGCAGTGCTGGGGGGAAGGGCAGTGAGGACCTCTGAGCCCACAGCACCCGCCCCTCACCCCCGCCTCCTGCTCCCCTCATACCCCGGGTGCCCTCCTGGGGCAGAAGCCTGGGGGCCGTGGCCCCGTGCTCACCATGGGCGTCACGGTAGTAGGCGTGAGTGACGCTGCGGAACCTCTCCTGGCCAGCCGTGTCCCAGATCTGTGGCCAAGGCGCGTGCAGCCATCAGCGCTGTCCGGGCCTTCCCAGGGGCTCCCTGCCCTCACCCCCCACCTCACATCACCCCTCACCTGCAGCTTCACCTTCATGCCGTCCACGTCCACAACTTTGTTCTGAAACACAACCAGCCAGCTCCAGCGAGGGCCCGTCCTAGGTGGCGGTGCCCCTAGGGTCCAAGGACCCGTGCCCTTCTGGTGGGGTTGGGGGTCGGGGGGCAGTGGATAGGGTTGGGGGGAAAGGCAGCGCCAGGCCAGGGCTGAACCTGAGGTGAAGAGCTCCAGTGTGCCCCCAAGCCCACCACCCCACGCCTCTGCTCGCCAGACTCTGCCTTCAGGCCCCACCGCCTGGTTCTCTGACCACCTCCTGCCCTCCACCTGCAGATAACAGTTCAGTTCAGTTCAGTCGCTCAGTCGTGTCCGACTCTTTGCGACCCCATGAATCGCAGCACGCCAAGCCTCCCTGTCCATCACCAACTCCCGGAGTTCACTCAGACTCATGTCCATCAAGTCAGTGATGTCATCCAGCCATCTCATCCTCTGTCGTCCCCTTCTCCTCCTGCCCCCAATCCCTCCCAGCATCAGAGTCTTTTCCAATGAGTCAACTCCCCTTGAATCTGAGTTCCCTCCTGGTGACCCATGCACAGTGGGTGCCCAGGCCACTCCCGCCCAGATGGCCATCCTGATGGACTTGGAGGTTGCCCCCCTCCATGGCCAGCTGTGTCCAACTCTGGGCCAGGTGTTTCTTCCTCTGCCCAGCCTGGAGGCCTGGCACACATCCCTGCCAGCTTCCCTGCCCTCCAGGGAACCTGGTGGCCAGTCACTGAGGCCTGTTGACCTGCACCCCCAGCCCATCCCCTCTCCTTCAGCCCAGCCGGTGCCAGCCTCAGCTGACTTCCCTATGCCCACTTGCCGTTTCAGCTTCACCCTGTATTCCTCTCCCCGGTTCTCTGCCCCTAGCCCCCGGGCCACCGGCACCTCTCTCTTGCAGGGCTTATTTGGAGTCCCCCACTGTGTGACTCCAGGCCTGTTGCCCACACTATGCCTCAGTTTCTCCATCCACAAATGGGGATAGCCAGGGTGTCCGTCACACGGTTGCCCTGATTACTTTACGAGCACTGTGTGCAAATCACACAGAGAGAACTGAGTCTGGCCCGGAGCGGGGCTAAAGTGGTCACTTAAAAGCCTCTCTTCTGCAGCCCCCTGGGGATGGGCTCCGAGCGGGAAGCGCAGAGCCCAGGACCTGGCCCCAGTGGGCGCTCCCTGTGGGCTGGCTGGCGATGCACCCTCGCGGAGCCCTCCCAGTTCAGGACTAGAGCAGGAAGTGGCTCAACTCCGGCTCCCATCTGCCTAGGTGGGGGCGGGGGCTGCCAGTCACCAGCTGAGGCCCGGGGAACAGCACTTCCTCCCTCTGCACCAGCTCCTGCTGTCGGGGTGTTTCTGGGTCTCCAGGGAACAGGCGCAGCCATCTGTCCAGCTGCAGGGACATCCCACCTTCCCCAGCGCCCGGAACAGGGTGTGAACCAAACTGCCTCACCTCCCTCCGCACCTGCCCTGAAGCCGAGAGGTGACAAGGGGGAGGTGAGGCCAGGACCACCTCCGCTTCTGGCGCCTCAACCCTTACTTCATCCCAGAGCACGTGAGGGGCTCTGCCCCCCCCCAAAACGGGATAGAGAGCGGCTCCCCAGACCAGAGGGAGCTCCGCCCACCCCACCCACCCCCCGCCCCCGTCCCCAGAATGGGCCTCCCTCCCCACCTTCCACAGACTGGGTCTAATTAAAGGGTGAGAAAAATGCAAATCTGGGATTTGCTGAGAACACATCAGTACCCCAGGACACAGAGTTCAGACGGGTGCCAGAGCCCAGCAAGCCCAAGGCTGTGGTCCCCCATGGCCCTGCAGGCTGCTTGTGGTGCTCGAGGGCTCTTGGGGAGCCGAGTTGAGGGCCATCCCCCAGAAGGACCCTAGGACACAGCCCTGGCGGGGGTGAGGTGGTGAGGGGGTTCTAGCAGGGGAAAGCAGTCAGGGCTGGGGGGGCAGGGATCATTTCCCAAAAGCCTCCCCGCCCAAGGGCAAGGACTTCTCCCTGGCTCTGGGACCGAGGGTGTGCTTAAGCGCCACAGCCATCTGTCTAGTAGGACCTAGCACCTCAGGGCCCCTCTGGGCAGCGGGGCAGTGACGCTGGCCTCCCCAGTGGCCATGGGTTTTGAGTTCCCATGGGGGCACCAGGACACACCTCCCTCAAGGCACAAGATCCAGGCCGTTCCAGCCCAGGATGCAGGGGTACCATCTCTGCTTCAATCATATTCACCTGCCACTTGTCCCCAGGACCCCTGAGGTGTTGGGAAGCAGGCAGCTTGGTGGTGAAGGCGTCCCAGCTTAACTACCTTGACTGTGGGAGCCAGGTGGGCCAGCCTGGTTGGTGAGGCTGCCGGTCCCACAGGGATAATGGAGAACCAGCTGCCAGGGGTGTTTCAAGAAGCCATGAGCTGGTGTTGGGGGCCCAGGGCATGGCTGGGCCCAGTTGGTGCTTGGGATGTCAGCCCCCTCTCTTACCCGGAAGTCGATGCCCACGGTGGAGATAAAGGTCCCCGCCAAGAAAGCCCCATCCTTGAAGCGCATGAGCAGGCAGGTCTTCCCCACGCCTGAGTCCCCCACCAGCATGACCTGGGGCACAGGGAAAGGGCAGAGGGCACCTGGGTATCTGGGAACCCCTCCAGGGGAGGGGCCAGTCTCCCCTGAGCTGGCCTTGCCAGAGGGGGCCCGTGGGTGAGGGGCAGGAGTGGAAGAGGTCTGCAGGTGCAGCAGGGCCTGGGGAGATATAGGGCCTGGACCTCTAACTGCCTCCTCCAGAAGGTTCTGTCCCCTCTCCATCAGTGGGGGGACAGGAGCTGCTGCCTTCATGCAGGGCACTACCTGGACACCATGCTTAGTCTGGAAGGGGAGCAACTGGAGTTTCATGGAGAGCAGAACCAGAGTGTTGGTCACTGGGGGCCTCCTGAGAGGCCTGGGGTGGTGGGGGTGGGGGCTCTGCGCCCAAGGGCTTCTTCCAATCCCAGCAAGACTCTGGAGGAGTCTGCCAAGTGAGGGTCAGATCTTGGTGTGGGGAGGGGCTCAGGCTAAGTTTGCGGGCCGGAAGGGCATTCAAGACCTTCTCCCCTCCCCCAGTCTGTTACCAAAGGTTCCCAAACCCAAGGATGGACCTGCCACCCCCGCCGCCCAGGATTCACCAGCTTCTGCTTTGGCCTGAAGGAGGCCCCAGCGTGCCTCACCCAACCTGTGAACCTCTTCCTAGTCTCTCCCCCTAAAAGGAGAGTGGAAGACCCTGTGGGCCAGAGAAGGCAACATGTGGGAAGATGAGGCTGGGGCCTTTGGTAGGGGCAGGAGCATCAGGGAATAAGGAGAAGATACCTGCCAGGCTCTGACTTCCGCAGGACCTCTTGTCCGGCCCTGCCCGCCGGGTGGGGGTCGCGGAGGGGGAGGGGGCAGCCTTGCCATATGTTGGGTATTCCAAACCCGGGTTTGACAGCTGTGTGTGTGTGTGTGTGTGTGTGTGTGTGTGTGCGCGCGCGCGCGCGCGCGGTGCACCGCGCCAGCCTTGCCAGCTGCGGGGTGCCGCTCGGGGAGCCAGCTCCGTGCTGAAGCTCCGCAGGGCCCTGCACCGTTTCCCCGGATCCCCTCCCCGCTCAGCTCGGGCCGGACGCCACCTGCTGCACTCGCATCGCCTGGGGCTGGGGGTGCCCGGCTCACCTTGAAGGCGACGTCGTAGAAGTCGCCGCCGCCGCCGACCGAAGACCGGCCGGGCTGCGGGGGCCCGTTGGGCGGTGCCTCGGGGCCAGGGCGCGCAGTCCCGGGTCGCACCGGCCGGGGCCCATTGGCAGCGGGCAGGGCAGAGGTAGCGGGTGCGCTGCCCGCCTTGCTCTTGGGGGTCTTTTTCCTGGACATGGCGGGCGGGCTGGCGGGAGCTCAGTGCTCTCCCGCCGCAGCTGCCGCGCCCCGGGACGCCCTGCTCCCCTCGCCGTCGGAGCCAGACCCGGAGCAGAAGCCGAAGCCGTCCCGCGGCGGCGGCGGCGGCGGCGACATCCCTGGCGCCAGGCTCCGCGCCGCCCCGCCCCCGCCGCCCCACGGCCGCGCAGCCACTCAGGCCCGGCCTCCCGCCGCCGCCGCCGCCAATGGCCACCAAGGGGCGTGGCCATGTAAATGAGACGGCCGCCCTGGGGGCGGGGCCCGGGGCCCGGTCCAGGAACGCCGGATCCCAGCGCCTCTGCGCCAGGGGGGACGTTACCGCCCTGTCCTGCGCCCAAGGGCCCCTCTCTGTAACTGCACCCGGGCTTCGGTGCGGGTGTGGGGCGGTTGGCCTGGGTGACCGAGCACTCGGCGTCCTGTCGCTCCTCTACTGTGCACCACCCCGCCCCGCGCTGTCCCTTGCCCGGGTGACCGCCGCCCCCGGACTATCTCCAGGCCCGGAACGAGGAGAGAGGGGGCCACTGAGGCAGCAGGCCTGCGTGGGATGGGCATCTGGGACTCGATCCCATCTCAGCCGGAGGTGCCACCTGGCCTGCTGCGGCACCGCCCCCTCCCTTCCAGGGCAGGCAGGTCCAGGAAGCTCCAACACTCCGTGGTTGGCAAACAAACCGGGGTGCGCCCCGCCACGTGGGGCTCAGCTGACAGCTGGTTATCAGAGGCAGGACGTAGGGGCCAGGCTGAGCGGCAGGGTGGAGGTGGCCAGGTGCTCTCCCCCTGAGCTTCTGTCTTCTGGGCTCAAGCTTCAGGATCCCTGGGGAAGGGGAAGTCAGTGTCACAGCCAGTGAAAGGCCCTCTGAGCGTCCGCTCCCCTAGGGCTCTGCCCTCAGGGACCCAGGAGGTGAAGAACGTGGGAGGCTAGGCTGTGCCTGGCTCCTGGGCTTTCCAATGCTTTCAAGTGCTGACAGTCCAAACCCCATGCTGGGTCCTGGCAGACCCCTCTGCAGGGGCTGGCACCTCTGTCCCAGGACTGCCACCCAAGATGCTCCAAGTTTTGAGGATGAGGCTGAGTTGTTCCTGGAATCCTGGGAGTGGTGAGCCGACATGCCCTTCTCCTAGGGCTTGCAGGCAGCAGGTGCAGACGAAAGGCAGCTCCCTGCTCTGCACTCCTCTGTCCTGAGACGTGACCACTGTCACTGGGACCCTGGGACCTTCAGAGGCCTGAGCCCTCTCAGCTGGCAGCACCCAGAGTCCAAATAATCACAACGGGCAGACTCTGCCTCTGGGGCTCAGAAGTCCGGGAAAACACAGATGGAAGGATGCCACCCAGCCAAGCGATTCCTCGAGAGACCTGGCAGGGCCCTGCATGAGAGAGTTGGCGCAAAGCTGCCCTGCACTGAGTGCTATCATGTGCTAGGTGCAGGTGGGTGCTGCTCTGGTGCCCTGACGATCAGATGGGAAACCAAGGCTGGAGGGTGGCGGGGGGATTGGGGGAGAAGGACCGGGAAGGGAGCAGTCTAGTCACCAGGCAGGAAGCTGCAGAGCTAGGATATCTACATGGGAACTGTGGCTCCAGAGAGCATAAAGCAGGGCTTGCCTAGAGGTTCCCTGGAGAGAGACCCATCCCTCAGGGCCCCGTCAGAGCTGGGGACCCACCTTAGGGCCCCTTGCCTGTCTCGCTCCTCTGGTTCTCCAGTTCTTCCAGGTCAGTGCCCAGACGTGTGGCTGGTGAGGCCTGAGTTTGGGGTGTTGGACTCCCACCCTGGGGAGTGGCCCTGGGGACTCCAGGTATCTCACTCCCACGAGGCTGGCCCAGGGTCTCAGCGCGGCGGTGTCCACTGACCCTGGCATCCTAGTCCATGGGCTCTCTTCCTCTTCCTGCCAGCTGCTGCCAAGGCATGGGAAGCACCAGGGGCTTGAGTGCCTTAGGGCTGGGGCTACAGATGAGGTGTCCTGAGTTGAAGGGGAGGAGGGTGGCTGCTGGCAGGGTAAACAGGAAGAGAGGAGGCTGGCAATCCAGAAAGAGTGGGAAGCTAGGAGTGGAGGGACTGAAAGCAGTGGGGAGACTTGACCTCGCGACCTTTAAAATTGGGGGAGTATGTGAAAATTCAGTTCTCTGGTTTCTCTTGGAAAGAGGGAATTCTGAGTCCCTGACTTGCAGGCCCCCTCTGCCTTCCCTGCCTTCCTGCAGTTCTCCTAGTCTTTGATCATCGTGTCTTTTGGTTCCTCTGTTTGCCATCTGTCTCACCCTCTGGGATGTAAGCTCTCTGGGCACAGGAAGCAGCTTGTCTTGGTCACTGCCATATCCCTGGCAGCCAGCTCCAGGCCTCAATAAACAGTTATGAAATTGGTGAAAGAAGTATGAGCTAGAAATGTGGGCTCCACTTCAAGAGGACACGTCGTTGCCAACACGGATTTGAGGGAGAACATGCCTCCACAGGCAAGAAGAGTAAGTCTAGTGTGTTGAGTGGTGAGAGCAAGACCTTGTGAGAGCAAGAGCTTGTGGAGGTGGGGAATTTGCACCGGGCTTTGAAGATTGAGCAGGAGTCCAACACTCGTGGAGACAGAGAAACTTGCCAGGTAGAGGGAGTATGTGTAGATTCAGAGAGCCGGGAGGTGGGCACTTTGAGCAGAAGACGCCAAAGTGTGTTCCAATTGCTTGGAAGAAATGAGAGGTGATTCGATTGGTGACAGAGGAGGGGGCTAGATTGGAAGGCGAGTTTAAATGTTTTTCCTAGGAGCTTGGAAGTTGTTTGGTGGGAAATAGGGAGCCATGCGTGGTTTCTGAGAGCAACAGAGAGAGGGTGCTGCTAAAGGAATAGTGGGTGTGGCCGGGGGAGCTGGGTGGTGCAGCCTGTGGACAGGGAGGTGAGTTTGAGGGGATTTCAGGAGCCCAAGGAGGGCTAATGAGGATGGAGGGGAGACAGTCTGCAGGCCTGGAGGGGAGGCAAGAAAGAATCCGAGACCCTGCGGGGTGCCCGGCTGGACTCAAGATGACAGGTCCTTTGCTGCTCTTCCCAGTGAGGGGAGTGTCTATGGCAGCTGTCTGTGACCGCTGTGACCAATGCAAGTGACCCTGGGCCTGTTTCTGGATCATGCCCTCCAGGCTGGCAGCTCTCCTTTCCTGTCTCCTCACACACGCTTTCTTGGGACCCAGCTGCTGCCTCATGAGAAAGCTCGAGTGGCCTGGCAGAGAAGCCCAGGTGGAGAGGACCTCACTTGCCAGACTTGTGAGCCAAGAAGGCACCCTGGCAGGTCCCAGGGAGAGGAGGTGAGCCCCACCCACGCTGCAGACGCTGAGCACATGGAGATGTGTGTCACACAGCCCTGGACTTGGGCACCCAGCAACAGGAGAAGTGGGCCCTGTGGTGGAAAGGTCAGCAGGGTGGCTCTGGCTGGAGCTGGGGATCTTCAGACCTGGAGAGACCTCCGCAAGGCAGGCTAGGTCCCCAAGGTGGGGGTTGGAGCTGAAATGAGCCCTGGGGCTGAGGTAGAGTTGAGGATGAGGGCTGTGTCTCCCTGGGGAGGGGACACCTACCAGTGCTTGGCCCTTCTGGCTTAGGGCTGGCCCTGCCTGATACAGAATCCACCTGCAATGCAGGAGACCCCGGTTCGACTCCTGGATTGGGAAGAGCTGCTGGAGAAGGGATAGGCTACCCACTCCAGTATTCTTGGGCTTCCCTTACAACTCAGCTGGTAAAGAATCCGCCTGCAATGCGGGAGACTTGGGTTGGATCCCTGGGTTGGAAGATCCCTTGGAGAAGGGAAAGGCCACCCAGCCCAGTATTCTGGCCTGGAGAATTTCATGGACTGTATAGTCCATAGGGTTGCAAAGAGTCGGACACAACTGAGCGACTTTCACTTTCACTGCTGGGCGGGAGGGGCTGCACAGTTCCACATCCCAGGAAATGGATGGAACCACCCAAGGTGCCTCTCTTGGATCCTCTCTCCAGCATCCTCTGCCGGCCTGGACCCTTGGTCCCCTTGTCTGGGGCCTTCAGCTCCTGCATTCTGCCTTCTGACTTGCCCATCCATGTGTCTGACCCCTTAGTCCTGGAGTGATGTGTGCTGTGGCTCCCCAGCCAAGAGAACCCTCTGGAACCGATGGCTTCAGGCAGTCTTTCTCTGGTCCCCGATTTTCCAAGCACTCCGGCTTCACCGCTCAGCCACAGGGTGTGGCCCTCAAGCCAGGCAGCCTTAGGCAGGAATGAGAGTCCTCCCTGACCTTCCTTCCAGGCTCTGCTTGGATCCTCCTCCTCCGAGCAGACTTCCTGGGCTCCTTCCGCCCCCAGTCTTGTACAGGCACACAGACACTCACGTTTGCTCTTCAGTGGTTCCTGGGGGACTGTGCTGCCCCCACACCAGTCAGTGAGGTTCCTGAGGACAGTGTCTGTCCTGCCCACTCCTACTCTCACCATACACTGGAGGGTCAGCTCCAGTGAACAGAACAGAGAGAGGCTGGACTTCAGGCTCCTTTAGCCAGAAGGGAGGGGCAGAGCCCCCAGAACTTGTGCCCTCAGAACACCTCTCAAGAAGACAGTCCTGCAGAATTCAACAGTTTGCAATCTCAGGGAGAGGGACCCTGGCTGGGAGTGGTGCCCGAAGGCAGGGGCCCCGCTGGGTGTGTGGCACCCACTGACCTCCCCCCCCCAGGTATGTGGCGCACACTCTCTGAGCCCGCCCTCCTCTCTGTGAGCTGAGGAGGTGGGAGGAGCTGGTCTTCGAGGTCCCTTCCAGCTCAGACACCTTATGTTCCATGAGATCCGCGTGAATGTTGCCATGGAGACGTCGGAGAGGAGCTGCGACAGCACAGATGTGACTGAGGAGTCACCTAAGGAAGCGGCTGGTGTCAGAGGAGCCCTCCCCACCCCCTGCCACCCTCGAAGCCCTGGTGCACAGGGGCCACACTGTGCCACCCATGCCAAGGGGACATGCCATGTGCCCTGCCATGTGCCCCTATGAGGCCCAGCAGGTATAAGGAGTGCGTGTCCATCCCCGCCTGCGGGGAGAAGGACTGACTGGCACGGGGGGGTGGTGTGTGTGGAGCACAGCGCTGTTCCCTTGCAGGTGTGGCTGTGAGGTCCGCCCCCTGTCCTTGCTTCCCACGGCCGCTCAGGAACTGGCATCTGGCTGCCCTTGGCAGTCTCGAGACAAAAAGTGTGCCAGTCGCAGTGTGGAGAGTGTGGGGGAGGCCTTGCTCTGATCCAGTCCCTGAACTGAGGCCCCAGGTGGGCGAGACCTCTGGGCTCAGAGCACCCCCAGCTGTCGCGTGGCTCCCGAGTGCCACACGTGGCCTCCTGGCAGGGGAGGCCTCAGTGTCGGTGGGAATGACTAAAATGAACCCCGTGTAACCATGACAACCACTGAAGTCTGCAGCTGGCTGCAGTGGAGTGGGCCAAACTCTTCACTTGCCTCATCTCTTCTTTTTTCTTAATTATAAAAATAATATATATATGAGTTTCGCAGGCACATCAGCTGCACAAAAGGGAAAGGCAAGAATAAAAGTCCTTGCTCTGGGACTTCCCTGGTGGGCCAGTGGTTAAGAATCTGCCTTCCAACGCAGAGGACTCGGGTTTGATTCCTGGTCACGGAAGTAAGATCCCACATGCCTCGGGGCAACTAAACCCGTGGGCCACAGTGAAGACCCAGTTGCTGCTGCTGCTGCTGCTGCTGCTGCTAAGCCGCTTCAGTTGTGTCCGACTCTGTTCGACCCCATAGATGGCAGCCCACCAGGCTCCTACGTCCATGGGATTTTCCAGGCAAGAGTACTGGAGTGGGGTGCCATTGCCTTCTCCGGAAGATCCAGCACAGCCCCCCTAAAAATGTCTCTCCCCACTCCCAGATTATGTCCTTCAGGGGTAACCACTGTAGCTTTGGTAATGGCTCCTGGGTGAGTTCCTTACAGCGGCTGTAACAAATTCCCACAGACACACCTGCACAAAGCAACTCAGCTTGGCCATCCTGCGCTTCGGAGGCCAGAAGTGTGAGATGAGCCTCATGGGACTGAAGTCAAGGTGTCAGCAAGGCAGGTTCTTCCTGGGGGCTCCAGGGCAGAGTCCCTGACTCTTCAGCTTCTGGTGGTCCCCAGCTTTTCTTTGCTTGTGGCCACATCACTCCAGTTTCCACTTCCACAGGTACCTGGCCTTCTCTTCTGCCATCGACACTTCTTACAAGGACGTTTGTGATTACAATACATTTCAGGTCCGCCTGGACAGTCCAGGGTCATTCCCCATCTCGGTCGTTCATTTAGTCACATCTGCGCTGACTTTTGTCATGAGGTAGTGTTCATACCTCCTGGGGATTAGGACCTTGATGTCTTTGGGATCCTTCATTCAGCTGAAACAGGGCCATTCAAGTCTTTATTTTGGGACTTTGAAACAAGGTTTCTGTGACTGAGCAAACCTAAAAAAAGTCACTGGATTATGGATTTCTTTTCTATCTTATCTTTGTCCCAGTTTTTTTAGGTATCCAAATTATGTTTACTAAGTACATTGAACATTTATGCATAAGCATGCATAAAGTACATTGAGATGTGATCCTTGTTCTCTAAGAGTATAAATAAAATAACGACTACCTGATCTTTCCACGTTTGATAGGATTTTCCCATTAAAAGAGCTGGACTAGGGACTCCCCTGGGTAGGAGTTCCATCCGGAAACTAAGATCCCACATGCTGCAGGGTGTGGCCAAAAAAATGTTTTTTTAATTAAGAAAAAAAAAGATTTAAGTGTCTTTTCCTGGCAGGGCTCTGATATATTTTCAATCTCTTCCTTGGATGTTAATTTTTTATTTTTTCTTGAGTCAGTTTTTACAGTTTATATTATTTCAACATGTTTTTAGACAAAAAATTTTTAGATTAAAAAATTGCACATAATCTCATAATTTTTCACTCTTTATTTCTGTGAATAAACCTTCATTCTTAATCTTAATGTGCTGTATTTTATTTTCATCTCTCTTTCGGCTATACTTGCCAGGAGGTTTAGAAAAGAAACTTAATAGCCTTGCTTATTAAAAATAGCTCTTGATGTTATTAATCAATTCTACTTTCTTTTATTTTACTTCTTTATTTTTGGGTGTCCTGGGTCTTTATTGCTGCGCAAGGGTTTTCTCTAGTTGTGGGAAGCAGGGGCTACTCTTTGTTGAGGTGCACGGGCTTCTCTTAGCCGCGGCTTCCCTTGTGGAGCACGGGCTCTAGGCAAAGGCGCTTAACAGCTGTGGCGCACGGGCTTAGATGCCCTGCAGCAAAGATGGAACCTGTGTCCTGCGCATTGGCAGGCAGATTCTTATCCACTGTACCACCAGGAAGTCCCTCTACTTTCTTTTTTTTTAAAGACTTTTTTATATAGACCATTTTTTTTAAAGTCTTTATTGAATTTGTTACATTATTGCTTCTTTTTTTTTTATGTTTTGGGTTTTTTCTGGCCAAGAGGCATGTGAGATCCTAACTCCCTGTCTAGGGATCAAACCCATATACCCTGCGCTAGAAGGCAAAGTCTTAACCACAGGATCACCAGGGCAGTCGCTACTTTTTCTTTTTAAAATAGCTAACTGATACTCTTAACTTTCTAATTTCCTTCCTTCTACTTTGCTTTGGTTTATTTTATAGTTGTTTTTCTAGAATGTTGACAAGGATGTTTAACTTATATACTAGTTTGATATTCCATGATCATCAATTTTAAAAAGTAATGTTATCAGTTTCTCTCCACATATAACTTTGCGTACCACAGATTTGGTAAGATGTGTGCTCATTACTGGAGGAGGCAATGGCAGCCCACTCCAGTACTCTTGCCTGGAAAATCCCATGGACCGAGGAGCCTGGTAGGCTGCAGTCCATGGGGTCGCTAAGAGTCGGACATGACTGGGCGACTTCACTTTTACTTTTCACTTTCCTGCATTGGAGAAGGAAATGGCAACCCACTCCAGTGTTCTTGCCTGGAGAATTCCAGGGACAGAGGAGCCTGGTGGGCTGCCGTCTATGGGGTTGCACAGAGTCGAACACGACTGAAGCAATTAGCAGCAGTGCTCATTACTAGTCATTTCTATGGATAATCTGATTTTAATCTTGATTTTAAATTACTAAAAGTTAAAAGATGGAAAAGAGGGTATTTCAATTTCTAAATGGTAAGATTTTTAAATATCAGGTTTATTGGGGCATAATTTATGTACACCTGTTGGTTTAGTTCCTCAGTCATGTCTGACTCCTGTGATCCCATGGACTGTAGCCTGCCAAGTTCCTCTGTCCATGGGATTTTCCAGGCAAGAACACAGGAGTGGGTTGCCATTTCTTTCTCCAAGGGATCTTCCTGACCCAGGGATTGAACCCATGTCTCCTGCACTGGCAAGTGGATTTTCTACCACTGAGCCACCAGAGAAGCCCTTCTGTATACCAACATTCATCAATTTTAACTAAATAGTTCGGTGAGTTTTGACAAATATCATTATTTAAGCATCATCATACTCATGATATAAAACATTGTTGTCACCTCCAAAATTTCCTCATGTCCCTTTGCAGTAATTCCCTCCTTCTACCCCTAGCTCCTGGCTACCACTGACCTGCTTTTTGTCACTGTGAGTGTTTAAATATGTAAGAAACAACTTTATGAATGTCTAACACATCCAATAACCGCACATTTTTAAAGTGTGCAACTTGATTAGTTTTGACATAAGTGTACACCCATGAAACCATCACGGCAATTAAGATAATGGAGATATGCACCCCTTCTACATTTACCTTTCAATTACCTGGGTCATCAGGATGTCCACCCTTGTCCCAGACCCTCAGTGAATGGCTCTTCAGGCTTTTACCCAGGTGAGCATCCCTGGGTTAAGGTGGGATTGGGGCAGCCCCAGCTGTGAGCTAGACTCATGATGTGATGTGGTTAGCAGATGAAAGGACCCAGAGCACCTCTAGGGGGCAGTGTTTCCTAAGGCCACTTAATTGCATAATCTCTTCCAGATACTTGGCAAAGTACTGTTACATAAACTAGAACTTATTAACTGTGTGGTTCAAACTCTCCATATCGTTACTGAACTTAAAAAAAATTGTTCACTTGATTTGTACAGTTCAAAGGAAGATGTAAAAAGTCTTCCACAATGATTTTGTGAATTTTTATGTTTAGCTGTGTTTGCTGATGTTCTTTTTTCGGGAACACAATGGTTCATTATATGTTCTACATGTATCTTTAATTAGTGCAAAAAAATTGGACTCATTTCCCATTTACTGTCTTTCGCTTTAGGTTTTATTTTCCTAGTATTAATCCTGCCACTTCACCCTCTTTGTGTCTTCACTTTCTATTTCTGCACTCTCAGCCTTCTAGGCTGTTTGTCTCAGCTGTGTCTCTGCAAACAACATTTACCTGGATTGAGTGTGTCTTCTTATGAAAATCTTTGCTCTTTATCAAAGGAATTTAACTCATTTATATTTATAATGTTCACCCACATGCTTGGTCTTCTTTTGTGTTCTGGTTAATACACTGATCCACTGTTTCCTTTAAGTCTTTCCTTCCTGGGCCAATCAGGTCTTCTTGTTTCTTTACCCTCACCTCTAGTTTCCCCCTTTACTTTAAACTAATAGGTATCATTAACTATTAATAAAAAGCATTTAAATCTATCTTTTATCAAGAATTTGACATTTCTTGGACTTCTCTGGTGGCACAGTGGGTAAGAATTCGCCTGCTAATGGGTTTGATCCCTGGTCTGGGAATATTCCACATGCCGTGGAGCAACTAAGCCCGTGGGCCACAACTACTGAAGCCTGAGTACCTGGAGCCTGTGCTCCACAACAAGAGAAACCACCGCAATAAGCTGGTGCACCGCAACAAAGAGTAGTCCCAGCTCGCAGCAACTAGAGAAAGTTTGCTTGCTGCAAAGAAGACGCAGTGCAACCATAATTAATTACTTTTTAAAAAGAAGCATTTCTCCAATGTCCCCCTCGCTGAATCAGGGAGGATCTTTGGCACATTTTATTTCCTCTGACTCACCAAATGGTTTGTTGAAATAGTGTAGAATTTCATCTCCAGATAATTAATTTTCTTCTTTATACATATGTCTTTTCAGGGAACTTCCCTGGTAATTTAGCAGTTAAGACTCTGCTTTTCCAATGCAGGGGGCCCAGGATTGATCTCTGGTCAGGGCACTAGCTCCCACATGTGTGGGGCGACTAAGAAGTCCACATGCTGCAGTGAGGATCCTGTAAGCCACAAGTAAGACCCAGCCCAGCCTGAATAAACAAATTTTAAATAAGGACTCCCTGCTTCCAATGCAGGGGTTTCAAGTTCGATCCCTGGTCAGGGAACTAAAATGCCACATGCCCCGGTGACAAAAAATCAACCAGACTATGTATGTATGTATGTATGTATATATGGGCTTCCCTGGCGGCTCAGATGGTAAAGAATCTGCCTGTAATTCGGGAGACCTGGGTTGCGAAGATCCCCAGAAGAAGGGAACAGCTACCCACTTCTTGCCTGGAGAATTCCATAGACAGAGGAGCCTGGCAGTCTACAGTCCAAATGGTCGCAAAGAGAGTCGGACACGACTGAGAGACTTTCACACGCACACATGTGTGTGTGTGTGTGTATATATATATATATATAATTTTTTTCTATTTCAGAAATCCTTTTTAATCAATTGCATGTATTCCACAATGACACTTAAGCAGTCCTTTAGACTCAGTGTTCTTGCCTGGAGAATCCCAGGGACGAAGGAGCCTAGTGGGCTGCCGTCTATGGGGTCGCACAGAGTCGGACACGACTGAAGCAACTTAGCAGCAGCAGCAGCAGACTTGGTTAATCTGTTTTGCTTATTTTGCATCACTCTTTCTTATGGGTGTATCTTCCCTGAAGTGTATCTTCAAGGACTCAAGAAGGACACCATTCTTGAGTCCTTGAATCTTAACTGTTGGTCATTTGACTGGAATTTAGAAACTGGGGTTTGAAAAGTAATCTCAGTCCTTCCACTTACCTGCTGTGTGACTGGGCAAATTTCTTAACCTCTCTGTGTCTTAGTTACCTCTTTTAATCAGAGGAATAGTAATAGAACCCACCTCCTAGAGTCCTGAAGAGTGGATGGAATAAGGCCGTCAGTGAGTGGGTGGAGAGTTGAAAGATGTGGGTTTCCTCCCTCCAGTCTCTCAGGAAGTTCTTGCCACTAATCCTTCCACTCCCTGTGCACACACTCTCTTTCTCTGCGGTCTATTGCTCCCTCTCTGCTGGCACTCTCCCCTTAGCCTGGAAATTGGTTCAAGTCTCTCCCGTATTAAGAGAAAACCTTGGCTCCCGCTCTGTGTCCTTCTCCTGTTCCTTGCCTCCCTTTCCTTTCATATCTAAGCTTCTAGAAACAGGGAAACAAGCCGTGTCTACACCCGCTCACTTGCTAACATCCTGCATCTCCCTTCCTGCCGTCCCCTCCACTCAGAGTGCCCTCAGCAAAGGTCACGGTGGACACAGCACCTTCAGTTTCCTGTAGCAACACAGCAGGGTGGAGGAGGCACCGGGTGACCCTGGGGAGGTCTGTCCTGCAGGATAAGCTGGAGAACAAATGCTTGTGTCCCCTGGATGGCTGTGTGATGTGAGTGAGCACAAGATGGGGGCTGGGGAGGCTTCCTGGAGGAGGAGTCACCTCCACTGAGTCTGCAAGGGGGTGGGACAGAAAAGCATTCCAAGCCAAGGGAAGAACATGGGGTAAGGCCAGGAGGCGGGAGGCTGCAGAGGGTCCTGGAAGCCGCACGTGGAGGTGCAGGGGGAACAGGGAGAAACTGAGCTGCACCCACGCAGCACTGCTCTGTTTCTGCAGCACAAGCCCTTGTTCGCTTCTCCCCAGGAGCTCTTCCCCCAGATTGCTCACACAGGGCCTCAGTTTCCTTCTGCTTCTCTGGCTCTCTCACTTAGACTCCCCCCAAGGCTTCCCCACTCCCCAACTCCAGGTTGGGGTTCTCTGCCTCTGGATTCTCCCACTTGTCCCAGATGTGCTCACCACCCCTTTTCCAGCTTCACACCCCACCTCCAGCTGCGCTCCAGACACCTTCTCCAGTGGCCTCAGCCCCATCTGTCCAGAAGCCCCTCCTCACCTTTCCCCCCACATCTCTTCTCCCTGCCCGCCCCAACACCGGGCCTCAGACAACAGTCTCTCCACCCATTCTGACACTTGCCCCCAGGAAGGGCACCATCTGAGCCTCCTCCTCCTCCCCCGCCCCCAGCCAGACCTGAGACTGTTCCCCACTTGGGCCTCCTTCCCCTCCCCTTGCTTCGTCCCATTAAGCCCACTGTGGCTCAGCCTCCATGCCAGTGTTTCCAAGCAGGATCCCCAAGTATTCCCTCTGTGACTCTATGTCAAAAGGTCCTCGAGGCCCAAGAGGTCTGCTGGCTTCATGATCCTTCCCTGTTAGGATGGAAGCTCCTCCTTGGGTCTCACTTAAGCCCCTCCCCCAAACTGCTCTAAGGTACTGATTTGGGGACAAAGTAGGTTGTGAGAACTGAGTCTTGAGAATGGACCCTGCTGCTGGACCAGGACCATCCGCTTCCCCTACCCGCTAGAGCCTCTGCCTGCTCCTGGGTCATTGGCCTGTGAGGCTGGCAGGCTGTGCCCTGTTCATCTCCAGCTGGGGCCTGAGCTGGGAACCTGTTCTTCCTTGGGTCTTTCCTGGATGTGACCCTCTCCCAGTCCTAAAACAGGTTTGCTACGCCACGGCCCACTTGAGAAAGGAAGGTACCTGTGCTGTTTTACCTCCCAGGGAATAGCAGAGTTTCAGTGTGCCCACACGGTGGTCTTACCGGGACTCCCCCAGAAAGTGGCCTCGGGACCTGGGCCTAGCGCCTGTGGACTCAGTTGAGGCTGCCAGCTAGCTAAAGACGGAGCACACGGAGGGAGCTGGGAAGTCTCCAGACACAGCCTGACCCCAAGTCTCAGGACAGTGAGATAGGGGCTTACGTGGGACAGAGGCCCTGAACCCAGGGCAGTCTGGGGACCCCCTCCCTGTGTCTACTCTATCCAGGCTGTGGTGGAGGGACTTAACTGACCAGCTTGGGTCAGGTATCCACTCATGACCAAATGGTCCAGCAATTTTATTTTTTCTTTATTTTAAAAGTTGATTCACATACCATAAAATTCACCCTTTTAAGAGCACAGTTCAGTGATTTTAGTGTATTTGCAAGACCCTGCAACCATCACCACTATCTAACTCCAGAACCTCTTATCTCCAAAAGGAGCCCGATAGTCATTAGCAGCCACTCCCCATTTCCTCTCCCTCCAGTCCAGGGAGCCATGAATCTACTTCTTGTCTTTATGGATTTGCCTATTTTGAACATTTTAAAATAAATGGAATCGTATAATATGTTGTCCTTTGTGTCTGACTTCTAACATATTTTCAGGATTCATCCAAGTTGTTCGGTTTGGATTCATCCCACCACGTGCGTTTGTTTCATAATTATGTCCTGAGCACAGAGAGGAACAAAAGCTCCCTTGGCAGAGTCACAGCACCGAAAAGCGATGCGCATTTATTGAGTGCCTACTGTGTGCCAAGCACTCGGGAAACCGCAGTGGTGGAGGAGGACAGAGGCGCTGGGAGCGGATGAGCGCGCATAGCCGGGCCTTGGAGGTGCCGGCTGGTGTTTTCAGTGCTGCTGTGACTGCTCCCGGGCACTGACACGCGGCGAGGCGACCCGAGAGTCGGGAGCAGCGGCCTGCGCTCCTTGGGGAGCAGAGCCGGGGGCCGGGCCTACGGCCTGGAGCGAAGGGCGGAGCTCAAGACGCCAGGCCCACCTAGCACCGCCCATTGCCCACCGCCCACCGCCCACTACCCCGCGAGGGGCGGAGCCTCCTGAAGCCCCGCCCCCGAACCCTCCCCGCGCCGCTCCCGACTCTGCGGCGCGGGGGCGTGGCCTGAGGGTGTCCCCGCCCCGCGCCGCGCCGGGAGGAGGAGGAGCTGACGGCCGGGCCGCACTGCAGCGCCAGCGCGCGAGCGGGCGGTGGAGGACCCGGCCGGCCCCGAGCGCCGAGAGGCTGTCGCGGAGGCAGACAGGCCGCGGCCGCCGCCGGATACAGCCCCGCTGCAAGCCATGTCGTGTGGGGGCCCCGCCTGAGCCGCGGCCGCCGGGGCCGGGGGCGCTCGGGCCCTCGGGAGCGGGCCGGGGCCATGCTTGCGCTGCCCTGAGGATGCCGCCCGCCGCGCCCGCCCGCCTGGCGCTCGCCTTGGGCCTGGGCCTGTGGCTCGGGGCGCTGGCGGGGGTCCCCGGGCGCGGTTGCGGGCCGTGCGCGCCCCCCTGCCTCTGCGGCCCGGCGCCCGGCGCCGCCTGCCTCGTCAACTGCTCAGGCCAGGGGCTGCGGACGCTCGGGCCCGCGCTGCGCATCCCCGCGGACGCCACCGCGCTGTGAGTAACGCGCGCCCGCCGCGCGAGCCCGGTGGTTGCCATGGCGCCCGGCGGCCTGCAGGGGCGCGGGGCGCCTGCACCCTCCGGGGAGAGGCCGGCCGGGCAGGCCGCCGGCCTGGCGGGCCTCGCAGGGCGTGGGCGCGTCCCCGGCCTCCAGAAGGGGAAACGGGGTGCGGGCCAGGCCTCTCCCAGGGCGAGGCTCCAGCGTAGTGAGGGCGGCCCGACTAAATAAGGAAAACCTGGGCCCGCGGCCGGCTCTCAGCCCGCCTGGCCTCAGCCAGAGGGAAATAGGAAAATCCCGGATTCTGTGCAGGCGGAGACCGCGCGCCCGGCAGGGCCCCGCGAACGCCAGCGGACCGGGGCCCGTGGGCTCTGGCGGGGCGGGGCGGGGCGGTCTCCCGCTCATACTTCAACGCTAATTAGAGACTAATAGGATGCGGCTTGGCCTGGGGCGATACCCAGCACCTGGGAGCCCAGGAGGAGGAAGCTGGGCTGGGCAGTGTAGAGCTCTTGATGGATGCTTAGAATTGGCCGGATGCTTAGAATTGGCCTGATGCTTGAAGTGGAAGGGGAAGACCGAGGGGCTGGACTTGGTCGAGCTCGGGTGTATTGTGACAGCTGTAGGGGAAGTGAGGGCAGGATGGGAGGTGGGTTAGGGTCCTCGCGGGCCTCATTTGTCCTGTTTAGCGCTCTGATGTTATCCTGGGAACAGTGGGTGACTGTGATTGCCGTGGAGGGGTTTAAAACGCTGAAAAATCATCCTCAGGTTTGCATTTTGGAGGAAATAATAACACGCAGTCTTTATGGAGAGCTCACCTCCAGCCTCGGCCTGCGTCAAGGTGTGGTTGTGAATTGTCACGCTTAAACCTCAGCCTGACCCTCTGAGGTGAGGTGCAGCAGAGATGCCCATTGTACAGATGGGAACACAGGCTGGAGATGACGATGATGTGCTTTGTCTAAGCACAAGTGACCAGTAACAGCCGATGCCTGGCAGAAGCAGCGTTGGATTGTAAAGGGTGCGGGGAACTGAGGTTTTCAGACAGTTGACCCCAGAGCTGGGGGCAGTCTCCTGGCCTGTGATACACATCCTCAGGGCCCTGTCTGGGTGTTTCCAGACACCTCAGCCAGGACTCCATGGCTCCCTGGCTGCATGCTGGAATCCCTTTGGGGCGGGTGTTCAACATCCCCAGGCTTATTAAAGCTTGGATTTGGTTTTGTAACAATCTCTGGGCGACTCCAGTGTGTGGCTGCCTCTTTTTAGGGGGACCCTCGTGGTCTCTGTTCAGGCGAGTTTGGATGTTGAGGGCGGAGCAGGGGCGGGTGCTTCTCCTGGAGGGTTCCTCCTTGGAGCTCTGCTGGGTGTTGTGAGGGAGCTGGTTCTCCAGGGGCAGCGGCTGGGAGCCTTGGGACCACGCTGTCGTCTTGCTCCCTGACAGCTGGTGTTTGCCGTCACGGCTGTCTCTGCGGAGATGGGCTTCCTGTCTGCGGCCAGTGCCCACGTAATTGTTTTGGATCCACCCCTGGCCCTTGTTTCTGGATGTTGTGAATGAGGTTGCCTCCATCTCTGGTGGGCCAAGAGCTGCTGGGGGTCAGGCCCCAGCTCCTGCTGGTTATTCCCGCTTCCTCGTCACCTGGCAGCAGGCGGGCCTCCAGGAGCTGTCCAGGAAATAAACGGTACTGGTAGGTCGGCCAGAGGCCTGCAGCAGGGAGCAGGACAGCAGTGGAGCCTGAGCCTTGCGTGTGTCCACTTAGCCTCTGGACGTTCAGGAGCTGGCGGCCTGGCCTGAGGCGGCAGGATTCCAGGGCTGCTGGCCCTGCAGCCTGGGAGGAGGGATTCGGGGAACCAAGGAGACTTCACGTTCCAGTCGACACTCTGAAGCTGCCTCAGAGATTTCTGCAGGGCTCAGTGCGAGGAGCCCACAGGAAACTGGACCCTTGACTGCAGATGCTAAGGCCTGCCCCCGCCCAACCCCCCCACGCCACCGTCTGTTCTCTGTGGACTGCCCCAGCCATCATCCTTGCCTGTCCTGCCCCCGCCCAACCCCCCCCACGCCACCGTCTGTTCTCTGTGGACTGCCCCAGCCATCATCCTTGCCTGTCCACTCTGCAAACCGCACCCCCCTCAGAGAGAGGGAGGCAGGTGAACCTTCTCTTAGGGCGCAGGAATGAGGTCCGAGATGCCAGGGAGCCCCCTGCAGGAGGGTGTACGCGTCCAGGCCCTGCCTCCTGGGTGTCACCCTAGCCTGAGCCTAGGGGACTCCGGCCCAGCGTCTCTGTCATCAGTGTCAGGCAGGCACCCCTCCATTTGAGACTCCTTGGCCAGCCTGAGGTGCTGCAGGACAGCTGTGTCCTGACTTGGTGGGGGACAAGGGCTGGCTGGTAGGGGATTCGGGGCTTGCAGGATGACCCAGGGTTTTGAGACCCCAGCCTCCTTGGGTTAAATAATGCTTGCTGCTGGGAGGTGGCAACCTGAACAGGATGACGTCACTCAGTAAAGGGTGGTTGCTGCTGCTGCTGCTGCTAAGTTGCTTCAGTCGTGTCCGACTCTGTGCGACCCCATAGACGGCAGCCCACCAGGCTCCTCTGTCCCTGGGATTCTCCAGGCAAGAACACTGGAGTGGGTTGCCATTTCCTTCTGCAATGCATGAAAGTGAAAAGTGAAAGTGAAGTCACTCAGTCCTGTCTGACTCCTAGCGACCCCATGGACTGCAGCCTACCAGGCTCCTCCATCCATGGGATTTTCCAGGCAAGAGTACTGGAGTGGGGAAAAGGTGGCTGCGCTCCTGTTTTTAAAGCTTTTATCCTGGAGAGTTTGAACTTACATAGAAGTGGGCGGAAGAGCGTGATGAACCTCACAGACCCCACTGCCCTGTGGCCTAGCCCGCTGCTCCACCCTCACCCCCACCCCTTTTGGAAGCAAGCTCCAGCCATCCTACATTTGACCTGTTGGCCTTGGGAAATGTATGGCGACCCCTGATCACACCCGAAACAGTGCACAGTTCCCTGGTCCCTTTCGTGTCCAGTGTGTTCAAATTTGTGGTCGTCTCAGTGTTTTCACTGGATCAAATTAGGATCCAAATAAGGTCCACGCAGTGGCAGTGCAGCTAGTTGATGTCTTTTAAATCTCTGCGGGTGTGCAGGCTCTCCTTCCGTCTCTCTTCCCTCTCTTGTGATTTGCTGAAGAGACTGGCTCCCACGGCACCTGGTGTGGGGTCATGTCTCTGTGTGTCCCTCTGCCCTTGGCGTCCTTCCCGGACACTGCTGGTCAGGCCCAGAGCTGTGTTGGGTGGGGAGCCACATTTCAGGTGCTCGAGCCACAGGACCAGCGGCTGCCGTGTTGGCCGGGTCAGCACAGAGAGTTCTAGATGGGGTGGTACTGCTCCGGGTGCTATCTGTCCATCATGTCCAGTGTGGCTGATTTTAGCCGGCCGCTTCTTGGGTGATGGCCAGGGGCTCTGAGTGGGCCTCATACTGTCTCATGGATGTCAGGTCTAGGACCAGGCTCGGAGCAGGGACTCAGTAGGGGTTTGCTTCTCTGACTAGGATATTGGGGCCTTGGGGTCTGCCATTGGCTGGGGGCACCCAGGGCCTTGCCCCTCCTCACATGTCCCCCTAACTGTTAGGGGGTGTTGGGGGCTCTGGGAGATGCAGCCCCGGGGGAGCTGCACGGGTGAGGGAAGGTGGGTGTTGGGGAGGGAACCCCTGGGCTCGGAGTGCGCCTGGCCTGTGTGTACTGCCACGCACCATGTAGACAGCCATACATGTGGCTTCCTACACATGCATGCATGTAACCCCAGTGATAGAGAGGAGGCCACTTTGCAGGGGCCCCAGAGGGATCTCCAACGTAGGTGACACTGAAGCCAGTGCTCAGCGCTCGTGCAGGTGTCACCCCGCGCCAGGAGAGAGCATCCCACGTAGAGTGGATGGCCTAGCTCAGAGGTTCCAGGTGATGGGGGGCGGCAGGTGGGGCCTCTGGAGAGAGGGCAGTGGGGCAGCATTGAAGGACCCAGGAGAGAAGCGTCATAATTGGCATCTTGTAGAGAGACCGTGGGCTAGGGTGCAGAGGCGCCTTGTGTGCCGAGCTGGTCTCCCCCCTCAGGGTCCCTGAGCCACCTGCGCTGGGAGAAGCAGACTGCGAGTGCATGTCCCAGGAGCTGCCTGGCAAGGGCCGGACGGCAGGGTTGTGCGCACACCGCTCCTGTCTGTGGCCCCTGGCAGGGCGGGCAGGTGAATGGGGAGACTTCAGCTACAGCTGTGACCCGGGGACCTGAAGGGATGGACAAGAGAGCGCTCCCAGTGCCCGGAGACCCTCAGGAGACAGGCAGGCCCCGGAGCAGTGAGGACAGCCACCAGCCTGGAGAAGGGTGGGGAACACGTGTTATGTCGTCTGTCTGATGAAGGACTCCTAGCTAGAATATGTAAAAACTCAGTGACTCAAAGCTAAAAAGCAGGCAGAGCATCTGAACAGGCCAATCTACAAAGGAGACACACCAGTGACTAATAAGCATGTGAAAAGACCCTGTGTCTAGCTTTCAGAGAAATGCAAATCGAAACTCCAGGGAGATACCATTTCACACCCACTGGGCTGGCTGTCCCCAAAAGACAGACGATACTGGGTGTTGGGTGTTGGTGAGAATCCTCGTCCGTGGCTGGCGGGGATGGGGCACGCCTGGAAGACAGTCCGGCAGCTCCTTGGAAAAGTACACGTAGAGTCACCAGAGGGCCTGGCCGTTCTGCCCCTCGGTGTAGGCCCGGAAGAAACGAAACCCACGTCCACACAAAAACTTGAATGCAAATGTCCACAGCAGCTCTGTTCAGAGGATCTAAGAGGTGGAAACAGCCCCAGTATGTATTGGAGATGGATATGTGCACAGAGTGTGGCCTGTCTGTAAGATACTGTTTGGCCACGGGAAAGAATGCGGTGCTGAGGCTTGCTGCAACGTGGTGAGCCTTGGAAACGTGTTCTGTGACAGAACTCATATGCAGAAAACCACGTGTTGTGTGATTGTGCTGATGTGAAACGTCCAGAGTGGGCAAGGCCATGGAGGTGCAAGTGGACGAGTGTCTGCAGCTGGAGTGGGGCTGGGGCTGGGGGTGGTGGCCAAGCATGCTGGTTTTCCCCCTGGGGGGTGAGATGGTCTTGGAATTAGGGGTGGTGGTTGCCCAGCCCTGGGAGTATATGGAAAACCACTGAACTGTATGTTCTGGAAGGGTGACCTTTATAGTTGGCGGATTAAAAAACAGACCCCTGAAGAAAGTACCCAGGGGGGCACACACACCTCCTCCTGCTGCCTCCTGGCCTCCCTGCCTGGCTGCGGCGAGCAGGACTCTGCTGAGCTCTCTGTCCGGCGGTGTGGTGCCGTGGCCTGGGAACTGCAGTCGGTTCCATTTTACAGACCAGGAAACTGAGGTTGAGTCGCTTCCTGGGGTTGCCTGGCTGGTGGGCTGTGGCAGAGAGATGGTCTGGGCGTGCTCAGGGCCTCTCCCTGGAGCTGCACTGAGGGGCCTGGGGTTCGGTGGCGGTGAGGGTATCCCTGAGTGGGGCAGGGTGTGTTCAAAGGGGACCAGGTGGGCTCTGACTCAGCCCCAGCCGCTTGCCTGGCCCCGCCCACCAGTTCTCTCCCAATTCCTTTGGCTGTCCCTGCTCTGGTCCTTCCCAGCAATCCCCCAGGAGGAGCATGGGCAGACCTGGTTCCCATCCCAGCCCCTCCGCTTCCTGTGTGACCATGCCCAAGTCACTCACCCTCTCTGAGTTTCGGTTGCCTGCCCTGCATTTGGGCACCGTGAGTGGATGCGACTGATGTGGTTGTGGGCCTCAGAGGTGAGGGTGTGCGGTGTCCCACGCACTCAGTTGATGGTGGCCACATAATCCTAGCCGCTGCCAGAGTGGACCCCCAGACCCTTCTGAATGAGCTCAGAGTCTACCACTGGTCCCCAAGTGCTGGCCAGGGGTTGGGCCCCTAGGACCTGTCCTGCTGCAGAGCACACAGGCCTGAGGAGAGGCGCCCTTGTGGTGCGCATGTGACTGTGCTGCTCAGACCAGACACATGAGTGAACCTCGGGCAGGCAGGCTCCTACACACCCTTCAGCACCCAGTCCTGGAGGCCCCGTGTCCAGAGGCCTCCTGCCTCTGGAGGCAGGCACGTGTGCCAGGCACGCTTCTCTAGTGTCTTCATCTCAGTTTTACATGTTTGCGTGTCCCACGCCTTCCCGTGTGGACATGTAACGCAGTGAAGGTATAAGGCATCTTATGACAGCTGGCCAGTGGCAGTGCCGCCTGTGGGTGGGCGTGTGGGGACCCTGGCTCCCGAGGGGGGCCCCGGCTGGGGTTTGGTTTCAAGTGAGGAAGCCATTTTGGACAAGACGTGCATTTTCCTTTCCGGAACATTCTGCCGTGCCAGCGCCGCAGCGGGAACCCAGCCGGGCCCAGCCCGCCGAGCGCTGGGGTGAAAACAGCCCGCTCCTGCTGCGCCGTCTGGGGAGGCGGCGGCCCTGGGCCCGGCTCTGGGCTGACCAGCGGGCCGGGTGCCGGCAATCTTGCTGGAAAATGCAGCTCACGCACGTCCTTTCTTCCCGGAACACCTCGTTCCTCATGGCTTGGCAGCCGCCTGTGCCGAAGGGCCCAGCCGTGCCCAGGCCGGGTGGGGGGGCTGCGTTTGGGGGCCTTCTGAACCCCCTGAGGTGCCCATGGGCCCAGGCCGGGTGGAGTGTGTCCCCAGTTCTGAGCCCCCGGGCCCTGGACCCCATCTTGGGGTCCTGCGGGGCTGCCCTGGAAAGGACCGTGCCCTGCGGTGGAGGCCAGCTTTGCCGGTGCCCCAGGCCATGCTCGCAGACCCCGTGCCCACAGGCTGAGACCTGGAGCTCCCTGGGCAATAGGACTGCCCGCCACCTGGGCCGACATGCCTGCCCCTGGAACGCGGGAGGCCACGTGCCTGCCCCCCGCCAAGCGGGGGCGACCCCGGGGACTGAAGCATGGCCCTCAGTCCCCAGCTGGGGAGGCTCCTTTTCCTTGGCCCCTCGCCCCATCCTGGCCTGGTTAGTGGAGGCCGCCTGGAGGCCACCTCTGGGTGGGCTGCCCTGGGAAGGCCCCTCCTCGGGGCTCCCTTCCCCGCCACGGCCTATGGGTCCAGGGGCTTCCCGGGCAGGGCAGCCCCGCACCAGACACCTGTGCCTCGTCCTGCTGACAGCTGAGCCGCGGGCTGGCCACACCCTGCAGGGAGCCTCTCCACGCGCCCTGGAGACAGGCCCCTCCTGTCTGATGCTTGAGACAGGCGCCCGGGGCTCCCGCGGCCTCTCCCCTGTTAGAGGCCCAGACCCCCCCTCTCACTGGTCCCCGGGCCTCGTCAGGAGCCAGATGGGGGTGGGCGGCTCCAGCCAGGCCTCCCGGGCCCCTCGCCTGCCTCTCACCGTCTCTGCGTGTTTTTCTTCAGATCAGCTCTCTCCCCAAAACTTGAATTCATTAATTTAAACATCATTTCCGGCCCTGGAAGCCAGCCTCGCTCACCATAAATAGAAGTTCATGAAGACAGAGCGAGGTTAGCAGACTCAGACTGACCCACCCCATCCCGCTGCCAAAGGGAGCCGTTACTGCTGTGTCAAGTGGGGGCACTGGGTCTGGACTGGCCTGCAGGGTCCCAGGGGCCTGGGGCCAGCCTGTGGCCTCTTGCCCCTTCCACCTGGGCCTGGCCCCCAAGGGGACGTGGTGGGGGGTCCCTGTTTACCCGGAGCCCTGGGGCCACTGTGGAGAGGAATGGGGGGCAGGGCCGTCCCATCCCGTCCTGCCAGGGGGAGGCGGCCGCTGGCCCGCCGTGCGGTTACGTAGCGTGCAGGCGGCCCCTCTGGAACCCTGTTTCCAGCGTGGCGGCCAGCGCTACGGGGTGGGGTGTGGGCTGGGGCCTGGCGCCCGCCTCCACTGCTGACCACACGCGTCTGGAATGTGCAGATGTTTCCTCGGGGGCTCTGGCTGGCCCCCAGACCCCGCCGGGCATCTGGACTGGGGAGTGGGCACCCACCCCCACCCCCCGCCTGGGCAGAGGGGGAAACTGAGGCTGCTGAGGGCAGCAGCGCGGGTCCCTCCACGTCCCCAGCTCCAGGAGGCGACGCCCTGGGAGCCACCCGGGCTCAAGAAGGACCCTGTCCTTGGGCTCCGCATCGGGCACCTCTTCCCTCAGCATTGCCCTGTGGCCTGCCCTATCTCTCCTCTGGGTCCTGAGGCATCCCTTCCCCTCTGCAAGGCCTGGTGCTGGAGGCAGGGGATGGGCCCCGTGTGGGGGGAGATGGAGCCGCTGGCGTCCACAGGGTGGGGGGCTCAGTGCTGTCCCCCAGGCCCCCCTGGCTGGTGGAAGCAGGGATCCCCGCCCCAGCTGCTGCTACAGCAGGAGAGATTGGGCTGGGAAGGACACGACACAGTCCCCTGGGAGGCTGGGTGTCTGACGGGGGCGGGAGGGGGTGGTGGGGCTGGGCCTGCCGCAGGGTGGGGGGAGTGACTGCTGGGCGCTGGAGGGAGGAGGGGAAGGCTGGGGCCTGGGGGTTGAATAGGGGTCTTCCTCCCCAACACCCCTGCCTGTCCCGGGTCAGGAGAGGGAACAGTGTGGTGGTTAAGAAGCCTCCTTCCAGTGCAGGGGACGCAGGTTCGATTCCCAGTTGGGAGCTGAGATCCCACGTGCTGCGGGGCGGCTGAGCCCACACGCCACCACGAAGAGCCTGATGCTGCTGAATAAATACCTAAGTAAATAGAACAGCAGGGGCGGGGCCGTGTGTGAAGACACCCCCGTCGTAGTCCAGGGCTGTGGGCATTTGGGGGCCAGGCTTGTGGCCTGGTCCCTGGTGCCCAGGGAGCTGGCCTGGCTCGTGCTGGTGCGGGGGTGTGGGCCACAGGTCCCCCTTTCCCCTCCCGCCTTGGGTCCCCGGAAGTGGCTAGCCTGGGAGGTCCGGATGACCCAGAGGGCTGACACCATGTGGCATAGCCCCTCTTGGGTGTGAGCTCTCCTCCCTGTGGGGACGGCTGCCCACTGTGGCGCTTGGCCAGCCACCCTGCTGGGCTTCTGCAGGTGGCTCCCTAGGCTGGCCGTGTTCCCCATCCCAGACTCGGTAAGACTGGGAACCCGAGTCGGGGCAGGGTGCAGAGGAAACCCGAGGGGCTGGAGCGGGATGGGGCTGGCCCTTGGCAGCCGTGGCATTCTCCTAGAATGGTGACGACAAAAGCAGATGGAGATGTGGAGAGGTGGCCGTTCAGGGCTGAGAGACTCCAGCAGAGTCCGCCTTGAGGGTCCCCTCTGCCCAGCCCCCCAGCTCGCCCCGTTACCCTTCCGCACGCTCCCAGGAGGCTCTGGCCCGTGGTGGTGTGCCCGGCTCTGTGCTGGACCTGCCTTCAGGCTGCAGGGTCTTTTTCTGCACCTGGGCCCTGGGCACGCCCAGGGGAGTCCCGGGCGAGGGACTTCTGGGGCGGGGAGCGTGTGGCCGCGCCCCTCAGGCAGGGGTAGGGGAAGTCTTCTGGGGGCAGCTGGCTAGGACTGGGTGGAGGACTGAGCTGGGCCGTGGGTCAGTGGGGCCAGGGTGGCATCCTGGAGGTGGTGCTGGCCGAGTGGCGGGGATGCCAGGGTCACCCTGCCCCCCTCCCGCCCTGGGTTTCTGGCACCACGGTGATCGGGAGCCAACCACAGATGGCTCCCAGGAGCTGCCACTAATGATGGATTTTCCAGAAACCGGGATGTGGAAAACACTGCAGCGCTTGTCCTCCTTTCTCTTCCGCTTGAGGCCCTGGCGGGGGCCTCAGGCCTGCACGCCCCCTCGGGCCCCAGTGTCCCCCAGGCCCACCTCTGGGTCCTCCGACAGCCTGGGGCTGAGGCTTCTGCAGCCCCACCCCGGAGTCTCGGGCTCCACAGCTGTGCCCTCTTCAGCCCCTGCGTGGGTCTAATTGAAGTTTCTCTTGGCCTGCCCTCCCCAGCTCGGGGACGCTGAACTTGACGTCGGGTAGAAACTGGCCATGTCCGCTGGTCTCCCGGCCTGTCCCTTCCCACCCCGGGGACGGCCTGGGAGCCCCAGCAGCCTAGTGTGGGCTAGTGTGCAGTGGTGTGGGAGGCACCGTGTTTCCCTGTTTTTTTAAAGTAGATGTGACTGTCTGCAGCTGTTTATAATGGACACTGCTTCTGTCAGCAGCATCAGCGGTGCTGGGGAGCCTTCCCCAGGCCATCTGGTGAGAGCCCGGCGTGCTCCGGCAATCCTCTGGTTGTTAGGACTCTTCCCGGTAGCTTTGTGGGACAGATCAACAGGATAAACTCTGCCTGTGGAATCTTCACCAGCCATTAAGAATCCAGGGTTCAGTGACCACGCAGTGGCATCGAGCTCACTCCTCAGCAGCAGGCTGGAGGCTTGGCGTGAACTTCAGCAGCTTAACGTGATGATGGGCAGGCCAGGGGCTCCTTCAGGCCTGGGTGGCTGCAGCCGGGCTGCACATGCGTTGCAGCGTCTCGCCCTGTGTCTCTCCCGTCGCGTCTCCAGGCAGGTGTGCGGCCGTGTGCCATTCCTGGGTGGCCTATGCCGTCATTTGAGCTTGTCGCCAGGACAGAACCTTTGTCAAGTCCAGCGTCCCCCTGGCCCGTGCAGTCAGGCCACTGGCAGAGCCGTGGTGGGGCTGCTGGGCCTCCGGGCTGACGCCTCCACCCCGTCCGATCCCACCAGGAGCCCCAGTCCTGACCCCAGGGACCCCCCTCCAGGTTCAGGGGTCCCGCTGCCTGGAGGACCCAGCCCCTGGTTATGCAGCCCTCTTGACGGTGCCTGAGGCTCTCTGCTCACAGCCCCTCTTGACACCCCTGGTTCAGTGGAGACTTAGGTCCTGCCCATCTGCTGCTGTGGCCCCCTCCCTGGGGCCTGTGCCCATGCTCCCAGGCAGGCTGCAGCCAGCGTCAGTGGAGCACATCATGTCCACGTGCCGTCCGCTCAGTGCCCAGTCTCCCAATAGCTGCCCACGATGCCGAGGGGGAGACCTGGCTCCCAGGGGTTAGCAGAGTGCATCCAGTCTACCTTCCCTCACCCCCTTGGTGGGGCCTAAGAGGGATGGGAGCTCCCTTCTTTGGCCCGAGCTCCCTTTGTCGGTCACCTGCAGCCCCGCTGGTGACATGAAGGTCAGAAGCCCTCCAGGCCATGTTGGGAGCCAGGGTCACGTGAGTGGCCTGGCTGAGACCCGGCCTCCAGCCCTTGGTGCACAGCCAGTCTTTGGGCAGAGGTGGCCGCCAGGCCCTGCGTGGACAGCCAGGCTCCAGGAGGAGCAGCGGTCAGGGATCGGGGTGGGGGTCGCTTCCTGAGCCTCGTTCCTGGATGTCGTGAGCAGGGGGTGAGGGGTGGCCCTAGGTACCCCAGCACCGCCCGAGGTGTGCACTTGGGGTGTAGGCTTCACTCGGCCTCGACTCCCAGGAGGGCCTTGTCTCCACACCAGCCAGTTCTTACTAAGCTCCACTGTGCATGGGCTGGGTGGGGCAATGGAGCTGGGCTTGGGACAGCCCCTAGCTGCTGAGGGAGCTGGGACAGCAGGGCTGGGGGGGCACCTGCGGTGGGGGTCTGGACTGGGCTGTGGCTGGGGGCACTGGGCTGGTGGGACCTGGAGACAGACAGGCCTGGCGGAGGCACTGTGGTCTCGTGGCCCGAGGCCTGTGGTCATCACTGGGAGGGCCGGGCTGGCGAGCGGTATTCTGGGATGTCCGAGGGCCAGCGTGACACCCGGACGCACAGAGGCTCAGAGGGCGGGAGGCCCAGGCCACGCCAGTGTGGAGAATGGTGCCCACTGAGTCAGGCTGGTCCGGCGTCCCCATCCTAGAATCTGGACACGTGGGGCGACCGGCCTCCACCTCCAGGCCGGGAGGTGAGGTGGCATTGGTGGCTGGAGAGTGTCCCTGGGAGGACTCGCAAGGGGCTGGGGTCATGCTGTCACTGTGTCACCATGTCGCCAGCGCTGCGGCTGTCGGCAGGTCGAGGGGCTGTTGTGCTGTTTTCTTGGCATTTCTCCAGTTGTTACAAGACTGGGCGTACAAGACTGGGCGTGTTCTTGTACATCTGTGACGTTTTGTATTTCTCATCCTATTCTCATCTCTGGCCTTTTTAAAATTTTCTTTCCTGGAGTAGCTTGCTTGCTTTATGGTTTGTTAACAGCACATATGGAGAGAGTATTATGAGCCTTTATGGCATCACCGACTGAAGGGACATGGGTTTGAGAAAGTTCCAGGAGATGGTGATGGACAGGGAGGCCTGGCGTGCCACAGTCCATGGGGTCGCAGTCAGACACGACCGAGTGACTGAACAACAATCCGTGGTCTTCATTGCTGGTGCTTTTCCCAGCTGGTAGTTTGTTTTCCGATATATTGTGTGGATGTTGCGTGCTTTTATGCAGTTGTATCTTCTGGCTTTTGAGATTTTCCTTCTGTTCATAGTTTCTGCTTTGAGAACCTGATTCCTCTCCTGTGCTTGTGCTGGGGTTGGTTCTTTGACACGGTTCTATTGACCTTGAGTGCCTGGGTTTATGGGAGTCCAGCTCTACGTGGTGCCCTGACCCCGGAGGGTTAACACAGGCTGTCACTGTTGCTGTGCTGCGGGGTCCTCCACCAGGGTCCCTCTCCCTTGGTCTGGTCTGTGCCCCACTGTGTCTCAGGACACCCCCCACCCCCCCGCCCCAGCAGCATCTGGGTGCCCAGCCCTGGAGACCCTTGGGCTGCCTCCTGTGTTCTGAACCCCGTGTGGAGGGGTGAAGCCTGCCCCCCACGATGCACCCAACCCTGCTGGGCAGGAGGGGCAGGGGAGGGCATGGACACAGTGCTAGGGCCAGCTCCTCCTGCCTTGGGTTTCCCAGATGGGCAGCAGCACTGACCTGGGCAAACGGAGCTCCGGGTGGGTGGCCACGGGCAGAGGGCGTCTGGGCCGCCCCATGCTGACCTCTGTCTGCCGCACTCTGCAGGGATGTCTCCCACAACCTGCTCCAGGCGCTGGACATTGGGCTACTGGCTAACCTCTCGGCGTTGATGGAGCTGTGAGTGTCCCCCAGGGGCGGCTGCGGGCTTCCACGCTGCAGGCGGGCGGCAGCCTGTCCCCGTGGTGGTTCGGGGGCTCATGTCAAACCACGTTGAACCCCTCCTTTCTTACAGGGACATAAGCAACAACAAGATTTCTACGTTAGAAGAAGGAATATTTGCTAATTTATTTAATTTAAGTGAAATGTAAGTGTCGATGGTTTTGCTGGCTGTGGGTGGCTGGGCCTGGGGGCCCCGCGCTGCCCGCTGAGCCTGCCCCACCCCCTACAGAAGTCTGGGCGGGAATCCGCTCGAGTGTGACTGCGGTCTGGCCTGGCTGCCGCGCTGGGTGGAGGGGCAACGGGTCCGCGTGGTGCGGCCCGAGGCGGCCACGTGCGCCGGGCCTGGCCCCCTGGCTGGTCAGCCGCTGCTTGGCGGAGCGCTGCTGGATGGAGCCTGTGGTGAGTGTGCCAGGGGGCATGGCTGAGTGGCCAGGTGGGACCCCTGCAGGTCCTCTCGGGTGGGGGGCAGTTACTGACTGGGGAGGGGTCGGGAGGGCTCGGAGGTGATGCAGTCTGGGATGGGGTGGGGTGAGGGGCGCACCCTTGGGACCGGCCTGCCCGCCCTTGCAGGTGAGGAGTATGTTGCCTGTGTCCCTGACGACAGCTCGGGCGCCGTGGCGCTGGTGGCCTTCTTGGCTGCCCCCGAGGGCCCACTGGCCCCTGAGGCCTGCAGCGCCCTCTGCTTCGCGGCTGGCCAGGCCCTCGCAGCCCTCTCGGAGCAGGGCCGGTGCCTGTGCGGGGCGGCTCGGCCCCCCAACGCCTCTTCCGCCTGCCTGCCCTCCTGCTCCGGCCCCTCCCTGCCCCCTGCCCCTGCCTGCCGGGGGCCCAGCCTCCTCCAGCACGTCTTCCCTGCCTCCCCGGGGGCCACTCTGCTGGGGCCCCAAGGACCCCTGGCCTCTGGCCAGCCCGCAGTCTTCCATGTCACTGCCTCGCTGCCGGTCAGCTCCACGCACTGGGACTTCGGTGATGGCTCCCCGGAGGTGGATGTCACGGGCCCGGACGCCACTCACCGCTATGTGCTGCCCGGCCGCTACCCCGTAACGGCCGTGCTGGCCCTGGGGGTGGGCTCTGCCCGGCTGGGGGTGGAGGTGCGGGTGGAGGCAGCCCCCGCTGCCCTGGAGCTCGTCTGTGTGGCCTCGGTGCACAGTGAGGAGACCCTGCAGCTCGGCGTCCGAAACCGCGGCGGCTCGGGCCTGGAGGCCGCCTACAGCATCGTGGCCCTGGGAGAGGAGCCAGCCCAAGGTGGGGCCCGCCCTGGCCGCGTCAGGTGGGCGGACTGCCCGGGCCGGGCACACACTGACGCCCGTCTCTGCCCTCTGCCCCCAGTGGTGCACCCGCTCTGCCCCTCGGACACGGAGATCTTCCCCGGCAATGGGCACTGCTACAGCCTGCGGGCAGAGAAGGCGTCCTGGGCGCAGGCGCAGGAGCAGTGCCGGGCCTGGGCTGGGGCCGCCCTGGCCATGGTGGACAGCCCCGCCGTGCAGCACTTCCTGGTCTCCCGTGTCACCAGGTGCCTGCCCGGGTGTGGGGCGTCTGCAGGGGCTGCGTCTGGCCGGCCGGCGGGCTCCGGGCAGCAGCTGTGTTGTGCCCGTGGGCGGCTGCTCCTGTCGGTTCTCCTGATGCAGCCATGGCCACAGGGGTGCCCGCTGTGGTAGTTGGCCCCTACCCGGCCCTGTGTCCTCCCTGTCTGCCCGAGCTGGGCCCCTCCTGCAGAGGGCGGGGCAGGTCTGGTGTGACCTTGCTGGGCGGTCCGTGGTCAGTGCCGCCCACAGCCCAGGAGCCTCTTGGGCACTCTGGCCATCCAGGCCTGTGGGGGACTCCGCTCCGCAGCAGTCACCAGGGGTGGCCCTCAGAGCCTGCTGAGTGATGGGGTGGAGGCTGGCCCCCTGCCCCCCTGGGTCCCTGTGGGAAGGGGCTGACGGGCTGTGGGCCCCGCTGAACGTCCTGTGTCCTGAGGGGAGATTGAGGCTCAGAGCGGTCACAGCCCTTGCCCCGGGTCCTGGGGTCCCCAGGTAGTAACACAGCCCCAGTGCCTGGCTCTGACCCTGCCGCCCACCCCCACGCCCTGCCTCCAGGAGGGTCTCTGCCTGCAGAGCTGTGGGGCTGGCCCATTTGGGGGCCGGTGTGTGGGTGTCTTGGTGCCCACAGGCCTCCCCTGGAAGCCTGCTCCTCCCCTGGACGTAAGTGGGTCCGGTGGCCGGCCCAGAGTGAGGCAGAGCCCCCTGCAGGTCTCAGCTGGACCCCAGCCCCGTGGGGTGGGGCTGGGCAGGTTCTGGCCTGGGCCCCGCTTGCCAGGTCCAGTCTCCGAGCCTCAGTGTGCCTGTCTGGAAGTGGGGATAGAGGCGGAGCCCCTGACGGGCTGCTGCGAGGCGGGTGCCCATCCCTGGGGAGCCCCTGAGCGCCGGCCCTTCGCTGTCTGCCTCAGGAGCCTGGACGTGTGGATCGGTTTCTCAGCTGTGGAGGGGGCGGCAGCAGGTCCCGCGCCCCAGGGCGGCGCCTTCAGCCTGGAGAGCTGCCAGAACTGGCTGCCCGGGGAGCCGCATCCCGCCACGGCTGAGCGCTGCGTGCGCCTGGGGCCTGCTGGGCAGTGCAACACGGACCTGTGCTCAGCGCCGCACAGCTACGTCTGTGAGCTGCGGCCCGGAGGTGCGCGGGACCCGGGGTGGGTGGGTGGGAGCGCCTGCTGCCCTGGCCAGGAACCCTGGAGTCCTCCCCACCTGGCCAGCACAGCTGCTCCTAGCACCGGTTCAGTGCTCGTCACACGTCTGCTGAGCGTCCCCTGTCTACGGCGAGCCAGGGCCTGCTGCTAGGCGGCTCAGTCCCAGGTCCCTCAACCCCTGGGCCCCCAACACTCTCCTCCCGCCCGGGCCTACCATTTCATTGCACGCTTGTACCCCAGGCCCCGTGTGGGACGCAGAGAACTTCCTCGTGGGAGCGCCCAATGGGGACCTACAGGGGCCTTTGAGCCCCCTGGAACAGCAGGAGGCCCTCCTGGCTCCCCAGGAGCCCGTCGAGGTAGGCGGGCCCTTCGGACTTCTTGCTTCTAGAAAGCAAGAAGACTGGGATTGGCCTAGGGGTCCAGTGGCTGGCACTGCACGCTCCCAGTGCACGGGACCAGGTTTGATCCCTGGCAGGGGAACTAGATCCTGCAGGCCGCAAGGAGGATTGATCCCACGTGCGCAGAAGAGACACAGTGTGGCCAAATAAGTTAGTTTGAAAAGCAAGACAGTCCCTCCACAAAAACCCCAAGAAGCCTTTTGCTGGGACTTATTAACATCCTGTGTCCAGTGGGGAGAATTTAGAAAACCCACTGCAGGGCAGAGGAGAGGAGCACCCTGGCTGGCACCCGGGAGAACCCCCAATCTCCCGAGCCTTCTCTCTCCATTTGAGGGTATTTTTTACAAATGAAGGTGGGGTTCCTATTGCTCAGAGACGGTTTTGACCTGATGTTTTTCTCCTGAGCCACGTGGTCTCCTACTGTGTGAGACGAGGCCACTAGGGGGCTCCTCCCCTGACTGGCGGGTGTTAGGATGTCGGGGTGGGGCCAGGCTGAGGGTCGGGGCCTTCGGAGCTGAATGGCCCCCTCCCTGCCAGGTGATGGCGTTTCCTGGCCTGAGCCCGAGCCGCGAAGCCTTCCTCACCGCTGCCGAGTTCGGGACGCAGGAACTGGGCCGGCCCGCCCAACTGCGGCTGCAGGTGTACCGGGCGGGGCGCAGAGCAGGTGGGACCCCGTCCTGGCAGCGGGACTCGGGGGGCGTGAATGGCCTCTCTGCTCTGTTGCATCTTGTCGATTTGTTGCCCACTGGGCTGGTCTCCAGCCTCAGGGTGGACATAGTGGGGCCAGGAGACGCCAGTTCATGCAGGGCATGCCAAGGACAGTGGCTCTGGAGGGGAGCGTGCTGGGGCTGGGGTCAGACGGGGAGAGGAGAGGTGCTGGGGGCTGGGGACACTGGCTGGCAGGACCCCGTCTCCTAGCAGGGTGTCCCTGTGGTCTGTAAGCACACTGGGGCCCCCAATATCCCTCCTTTCCTTGTAGGGGCCCCAGAAAACAGCAGCGAGCCCCAGGGTAGGTCCCTGGAAAACAGGACTGAGCTGGCCCCTGTGTGTGCACCAGAAGGGCCCCTGTGCCCCCAAGCCAATGTCTGCCTCCCTCTGGACACCCCCTGCCACCCTGGGGCCTGTGCCAACGGATCCATGCCAGGGCCAGGCCTCCCTGGGGTCTCCTACGTGCTGTGGAAAGAGTTCCTCTTCTCCGTGCCTGCGGGCCCCGCCACCCAGTACTCGGTGCGTATCTCTGGCCCCTGCTTCCTGCCTCCCTCCACCCCCGAGGCCCCGGCTTCCCGTCACACAGACCAAATACAGTCCCTTCGGCCAAGCCATCCAGTCCCCTGCGGCCTGCTGCTGCCTCAGTAGTGCCCTCCTCCCCTGCCCCCACCCCAGGGCCTTTGCACTTGCTCTCTGGGCATGGCTGGTCAGCGTCCGGCAGAGGCCCCGCCCCTGTCCAGGCAGCCCACCCCTCCTGTGTCCTCTCTGTCCTGTGCCCCATCCGTCCCTGCCCTGATCGCCTTGGAGGCCCCTGGGAAGCCGGGTGCTCCAAGGAACCGAGGAACGTGGAGGCCCCTGTGGGGAGTGACTCAGTGCCCCTTCCCGTATTGAGGACGCAACCCGGCCCTGCCGCCTTCTCCCGCAGGTCCCATTCCATGGCCAGGACATCACCCTGCTCCCCGGTGATCTCGTCATCTTGCAGCACGACGCGGGGCCGGGCACCCTCCTGCGCTGCCCCCCGGCGCTCAGCTTCCCAGGCTCCGAGGCTTCGTATTTCTCTGCCAATGCCTCAGCCTGGCTCGCCCACCTGCCTGCCCAGCTGGAGGCGGCCCCGGCTGGCCCCGCCTGTGCCCTGCGGTTGCTGGCCGCCACAGAGCGGCTCACCCCTCTGCTGGGCCTGGGCCCCAACCCGGGGCTGCGGCGGCCGGGGCGTTATGAGGTCAGGGCCACAGTGGGCAACAGTGTATCCAGGCACAACCTGACTTGCATCTTCGACGTCCTCTCCCCAGTGGCCGGGCTTCGGGCCATCTACCCGGCCCCCCAGGACGGCCGCCTCTACGTGCCCACCAGTGGGTCGCCCCTGGTACTGCAGGTGGACTCGGGCACCAATGCCACCGCCGAGGCCCGCTGGCCCGGGGGCAATGCCAGCGCGCCCTTTGAGGCTGCCTGCCCAGCCGCTGTGGCCACCCTGGCGCCTGGCTGCGCCCAGGAGGCCAATGGCAGCCTGTTTTCCATGCTGACGCTGCCCAGGCTCCGCGAGGGCGAGCACGAGGTGGAGGTGGTGGTGGAGAACGGGGCCGGCCGGGCCAACCTCAGCCTGCTGGTGATGGCGGAAGAGCCCATCCGCGGGCTCCGTGCCACACCCAGCCCCGAGGCCCGCGTGCTGCAGGGCGTCTTGGTGGTGAGTGGGGTCCCTGCCCCGCCGAGATGCGGCTCCCAGTGGAGGGCCACCCGTCCCCATCCTGGAGCGTGCCTAGCCGCTGGGACACTGGGCCTGGTGTTGGGTCCTGGGCAGGCCCCTGCGGGTGGCCCTGCGCGCAGAAAATGGCTCGTCCATCCCCGAGTGACGGGAGAGTCACCTCCGGAACAGTTGTTTTGAAAACACTTCTTTCTCCCACGTTTCCTGAGCCTGCTTTTGAGCTCTTCACCTGCCTTCGACCGCCCTGTTCCTGGGTGTGTTTTGAGACCCCCACTGGGGTCTCACCAGGTGAACTGAGCCCTTTCTAAGGTTGGGGCCCACTGCCGCCCGGCCGCTGTCGGGCTGCGCCTGTGCTCTGGGTGCCCGTCTTGCACACGGGCCATTGTGCAGTTGCGTCCCGTCTTCCTTGCTTACACCTGTCGGGTGACGCAGGGGAGCGTCCAGAACCACGAGGCCCGTGGGGACACACGTGCCTCCCGAGTGGGAGCCTGGGATGGGGGTGCAGGCTGTGGTGGGTTGGCCTCTGGTCTTGGGCACTGGGCCTCCGAGGTACAGAGAGGTTGGTGTGTGGCCAGGCCTGGGCTCAGCCCTGTATGGTATGACGACCTCCATGGCTGAAAGGGAAGCCCACAGACAGCCGTGTCCAGGCGGGTGGACCTGGGCTGGGGGCAGCGTCCGTCCCCCAGGGACCTTGGCCTGGGACAGGCCGTGGCCCGCTCACGTGGCGCCCTTCTGCAGAGGCGGGTGGACCTGGGCTGGGGGCAGCGTCCGTCCCCCAGGGACCTTGGCCTGGGACAGGCCGTGGCCCGCTCACGTGGCGCCCTTCTGCAGAGGTACAGTCCCGCGGTGGAGGCCGGCTCGGACGTGGTCTTCCGCTGGACCATCGACGACAAGCAGTCCCTGACCTTCCACAACGTGGTCTTCAACGTCATCTACCAGAGCGCAGCAGTCTTCAAGCTCTCGGTGGGTCGGGGTCTCGGGCGCAGGGGTGGGAGGGGCGGGGCGTGGGGAGAGCGGGGCGTGGGGGGGGCGGGGGCAGGACCCAGGGCGTGGGGTGGGGCGTGGGGCGGGGCGCGGCACTGCTCACCTGTGCTTTCTGCTCCGCTCTGCTCCCGAGGACCCCGTGGCAGCGGTGGGTGAGTGCGGGGCTTGGGGGGCTCTGTCCACACTGCTTCGCGGCTGGCGGGCGGCCTGCTCACTGCTGCCTGTGTCCACAGCTGACGGCTTCCAACCATGTGAGCAGCGTCAGCGCGCACTTCAACGTCACCGTGGAGCCGATGCAGCGGATGCGGGGCCTGTGCGTGTCAGCAGTGCCGCCCGTGCTGGCCCCCAACGGCACGCTGGCGCTGGCCGCCCACGTGCTGGTGGACTCAGCTGTGGAGGTGGCTTTCCTGTGAGTGCAGCGTCTCCCCCAGCCCCCACCTCCCTGCCAGAACGTGCTGGGGACACGGGCCCTTCGGAGGGGCCGCATCAGGGCGGTGGTTCCCGGGAAGGGGGCTGCAGCCGGGCCAGCGGGCACTGCAGGGGTGCAGTGGGCCCTCCCCAGGCTGCTCACCGCCTGCTCCCTGCCCTGGCAGGTGGACTTTTGGGGACGGGCAGCAGGCGGTCGGCCAGTTCAAGCCTCCGTACGACTCGTTCGAGGTCCCAGACCCCACAGTGGCCCAGGTGCTGGTGGAGCACAACACCTCGCACACCTACACCTTCCCAGGTAAGGGCTGCCTCCCGCCCTCACGGCCTGTAGCTTGGGCGCGCTCTGCCCTGGGACAGCGCCTCCCTGGGGGGTTGTCCCTGGGTCCTGCCTCCAGAATGCAGCCGGGCTGATGGCCTGGGGCCCCTGCTAGCGTGAAGAAGGGAGGTGAGGGGGGATTGGGCCTCAGAGACCCGTGATGCGAGTCTGCCAGCCAGAAACAGACCCCTTCTGTCCCTCCTGTTCCCCTCCCCTGAGCCTTTTCTGGGGGAGAAGGGGAGATCCTTCTAAGTCGCTTCTGAAGTCCCAGAAGCCTCACACAGAAGTGTAAACAGCCTGTGATCCTGGCCCTGCACCCGCCCGTCACCCAAGGGCATTTGCACCTGAGTTGCCCTTCACCTCTTTCTGCCTCGCCCTGTGTGGAGAGCACACTCTGCCTGGGGCCCTGTTTGCCCCGTGGCCCCGCCAACAGCCCAGGGGCTGGGGTGGGCGGGTTGTGAGTGGGGTGGCAGCGCTGGCTTGGCCACATCCCCACTCGGGGCCTGTCCACCAGGTGAGTACAGCCTGACCCTGCTTGTGTCCACCGCCTTCGAGAACCTGACGCAGCAGGTGCCTGTCAGCGTGCGTGCTGCCCTGCCTGCCGTGGCTGTGGCTGTGGGCAGCCAGGTCCTGGTGGCTGGCCGGCCCGTTGCCTTCTTCCCGCGCCCGCTTCCGTCGCCGGGCGGTGTCCTCTACACGTGGGACTTCGGGGATGGCTCCCCAGCTGTCACCCAGCCCCAGCCAGAGGTCAACCACACATTCGCCTTGAGGGGCACGTACCGTGTCCGCCTGGAGGTCAACAACACAGTAAGCCACACGGTGGCGGACGTCAGCGTCCGCGTCTTCGAGGAGCTCTGCGGCCTGACGGTGAGCCTGAGCCCCGCCGTAGAGCAGGGTGTGCCCACGGTGGTCAGCGCTGCCCTGGATTCCGGTGACAATGTCACATGGACTTTCGACATGGGGGACGGCACGGTGCTCACGGGCCCCGAGGCCACGGTGGAGCATGTGTACCGGCGGGCGCAGAACTGCACGGTGACGGTGAGCGCGTCCAGCCCTGCCGGCCACCTGGCCCGCAGCCTGCCTGTGCACGTCTTCGTCCTGGAGGTGCTGTGGATCGAGCCGGTGGCCTGCATCGCCTCCCAGCCGCACGCCCGCCTCACGGCCCATGTCACCGGGGACCCTGCCCACTACGTCTTTGACTGGACTTTCGGGGACGGTTCACCCAATGTCAGCATCCAGGGGGACCCGACCGTGACGCACAGCTTTACGCACAGCGGCACGTTCCCGCTGGCGCTGGTGCTGTCGAGCCGCGTGAACAGAGCACACTACTTCAGCAGCGTCTGCGTGGAGCCTGAGCTGGGCAACGTCACCCTGCAGCCCGAGAGGCAGTTCGTGCGGCTTGGGGACGAGGCCCGCCTGGTGGCCCACGCCTGGCCCCCCTTCCCCTACCGCTACACCTGGGACTTCGGCGCCGAGGATGGCGCCACCCACGTCGGGGGCCCCGAGGCCACGTTCACCTACCGGCTCGCGGGCTCCTACCTTGTGACAGTCACCGCGGCCAACAACATCTCGGCCACCAATGACTCGGCGCTGGTGGAGGTACAGGAGCCCATGGAGGTCACGGGCATCAGGGTCAATAGCTCCCATGCTCTGGAGCTACAGCAGCCCTACCTGTTCTCCGCTGTGGGCCGTGGGCACCCTGCCAGCTACCTGTGGGAGCTGGGGGATGGCAGGCAGCTGCAGGGCCCCACGGTCACTCATGCCTACAGCAGCACAGGCTGCTTCCAAGTCAGGGTGGCCGGCTGGAACGAGGTGAGCCGGGGGGAGGCCCGGCTGAATGTGACTGTACAGCGGCGCGTGCGGGGGCTCAGCCTGAACGCCAGCCGCACAGTGGTGCCCCTCAACGGCAGCGTGAGCTTCAGCACTGTGCTGGAGGCCGGCAGCGATGTGCACTACTCCTGGGTCCTCTGCGACCGCTGCACACCCATCCCCGGGGGCCCTACCATCTCTTACACTTTCCGCTCTGTGGGCACCTTCAACATCATCGTCACAGCCGAGAACGAGGTGGGCGCCGCCCAAGACAGCATCTTCGTCTATGTCCTGCAGCACATCGAGGGGCTGCAGGTGGTGGGCGGCGGCTGCTGCTTCCCCACCAACCGCACGCTGCAGCTGCAGGCTGTGGTGCGCGATGGCACCAACATCTCCTACAGCTGGGCCGCTCAGCGCGACGGTGGCCCCACCCTGGCCGGCAGCGGCAAAGCCTTCTCGCTCACCGTGCTTGAGGCCGGCACCTACCACGTCCAGCTGCGGGCCACCAACATGCTGGGCAGCGCCTCAGCCAACTGCACGGTGGACTTTGTGGAGCCGGTGGGGTGGCTGGCCGTCACTGCCTCCCCGAACCCAGCTGCCGTTAACACAAGTGTCACCCTCTGGGCCGAGCTGGCTGGGGGCAGCAGCGTCACTTACAGCTGGTCCCTGGAGGAAGGGCTGTGCTGGGAGACCCGGGAGCCTTCCACCACCCTCATCTTCCCCAGCCCCGGCCTATGCCTGGTCACAGTAGTGGCCAAGAACCAGCTGGGCTTGGCCAATGCCACCGTGGAGGTGGTTGTGCAGGTGCCCGTTGGCGGCCTCAGCATCCAGGCCAGGGAATTGGACGGCGGCTTCGTGGTGGCCGGTTCCACAGTGCCTTTCTGGGGGCAGCTGGCCGTGGGGACTGACGTGAGCTGGCGCTGGGCTGTGCCAGGTGGCAGCAGGCAGGGCCAGCACATCACTGTGGTCCTCCCTGATGCCGGCCCGGTCTCAATCCAGCTCAATGCTTCCAATGCGGTCAGCTGGGTCACGGCCACGCACAACCTCACGGTGCAGGAGCCCATCGTGGGCCTGGTGCTGTGGGCCAGCAGGAAGGTGGTGGAGCCTGGGCAGCCGGTGCACTTTCAGATCTTGCTGGCCGCTGGCTCGGCCGTCCGCTTCCTCCTGCAGGTCGGCGGGGGCGGCCTCGAGGTGCTGCCCACGCCCCACTTTTCCCGCAGCTTCCCCCGGGTCGGGGACTACACGGTGAGCGTGCACGCCGAGAACCGTGTAAGCCGGGCGCAGGCCCAGGTGCGCATCTCGGTGCTGGAGGCTGTGGGTGGGCTGCAGGTGCCCGACTGCTGCGGGCCGGCCATCGCCACAGGCGCTGAGCGGAACTTCAGCGCCCGCGTGCAGCGGGGCTCCCGCGTCGCCTACGCCTGGTACTTCTCGCTGCAGAAGGTGCAGGGGGACTCGCTGGTTATTCTGTCAGGCCGTGACGTCACCTACACCCCTGTGGCCGCGGGGCTGCTGGAGATCCACGTGCGCGCCTTCAATGAGCTGGGCGGTGTGAACTGCACGCTGCTGGTGGAGGTGCAGGACGCCATCCAGCACGTGGCGCTGCGCGGCCCCCGCTGCTTTGCCAACCGCTCCGCCCACTTTGAGGCGGCCACCAGCCCCAGTCCCCGGCGCGTGTCCTACCACTGGGACTTCGGGGATGGGGCCCCGGTGGAGGACACAGAGGGGCCCTGGGCGGTGCACTCCTACCTGCAGCCCGGGGACTACCCCGTGCAGGTGAACGCCTCCAACCTGGTGAGCTTCTTCGTGGCGCAGGCCACGGTCACCGTCCACGTGCTGGCCTGCAGGGAGCCCGCGGTGGACGTGGCCCTGCCGCCGCAGGTACTCATGCGGCGCTCCCAGCGCAACTACCTGGAGGCCCACGTGGACCTGCGGGACTGCGTCACCTACCAGACCGAGTACCGCTGGGAGGTGTACCGCGCCACCAGCTGCCAGCGGCCTGGGCGCACAGCCCGGGTGGCCCTGCCCGGTGTGGACGTGAGCCGGCCCCAGCTGGTGGTGCCGCGGCTTGCGCTGCCCGTGGGCCACTACTGCTTTGTGTTCGTGGTGTCGTTCGGGGACACCCCGCTGGCCCGGAGCATCCAGGCCAACGTGACGGTGGCCCCCGAGCGTCTAGTGCCCATCGTGGAGGGCGGCTCCTCCCGCGTGTGGTCAGACTCTCAGGACCTGGTGCTGGACGGGAGCAAGTCCTACGACCCCAACCTGGAGGATGGCGACCAGACACCCCTCAGCTTCCACTGGGCCTGCGTGGCCGCAACGCAGGTCAGCCACGGGGGCACGCGTCCTCCCCACCCCGCGCGGGGCGTCTGCGTGATGAGCCCAGCAAGCCTGGGCTCCGAGTGCCCGGTGAAGGGCGGGGGGGTGGAGAGTTGGACCACAGTTGGGGGTAGGGGGTCTTGCTGCTGCAGGCCAGAGCAGCTCTGGGGTCTCACCCCCACCCCCCGTTATGGGCTGCAGAGCGAGACCGGTGGGTGTGCGCTGAACTTCGGGCCCCGCGGGAGCAGCGTGGTCACCATCCCTCGGGAGCGCCTGCGTGCTGGCGTGGAGTACACCTTCAACCTGACCGTGTGGAAGGCCGGCCGCAAGGAGGAGGTCACCAGCCAAACGGTGGGTGCTACTGCGGCCCAGCCTTGGAGAGCCCTCGGCCCTGAGACGGGTGCAGCTGGCAAGGCGGAGCCCACGCAGTGCCCAGCTCCCGTTCCCAAGTGGTTTTTTTACGTTTTGGGGGCTTTGGAAGTCATCGGTCTTGAGTTGTCACTCCTCTCGATGCCATTTCTGTTTAATAAGACTGCCCTCGGCTTGGCTTCTCTCCAGAAAGGCCGTATAGGCGCAGGAAGCCTCAAGGCACAGCCCTAGGCCGTCCCCTCCTGGCACATGGGGGCCCCTCCCGGAATGGGGAGGCCTGGCCTCACGTGCATGGCGCAGTCTCTGTCCCTGAGCACTGTACCCCACCGGCTGTGATGGGAGCCAGTGCACCAGGCCCTGCTGGTGCCTGGGATGGGGTGCATCCCCTGTGCCAGGGGGGTGCCAGGCCTCCGCCCGGCGGGGGTCCTGCCCAGAGGGGCCATCTGGGGCTGTGTGCCAGGGACCCCCCAGAGTGCACAGCAGCGGGGCGCTTGGACGGAGCCATACCTGGCTCGCTGTCGTCCCTGCACGGATGTGTGCACTCGCTCACGCCTTCCTGCCTCTGCTTCTCCATCCACTTGTGTCTGGGCGCCTGTCGGGGGCCCTGGGGGCTGCAGAAACCAAGTCCTCGTGGTCTGTGCTCCTCAAATCCCCTCCCCCAGCTTGGGAGTCACAAAACCACACAGAGTCCTGGGTGAGGGCTGGGCCTGAGAGGAGCCTTGGCAGGTGGCGCCTGCAGGGGAGGAGGCACAGGAGGGCTGGGGCACAACAGGGTCTGCTGCTGCCCTCCGCCTGGGCAGACGGGAGGGTCTGATGTCAAGCAGAGCCCACGCAGGTGGCAGGCCCCTCACCCCGACGGCTTCCAGGTGCTGGTCCGCAGCGGCCGGGTGCCCATTGTATCCCTGGAGTGCGTGTCCTGCAAGGCGCAGGCGGTGTACGCAGTGAGCCGCAGCTCCTATGTGTACCTGGAGGGCCGCTGTGACAACTGCGACGGGGGCTTGGAGCATGGGGTGAGTGGGAAGGGGCTGGGGGCGCTGGGTGGTCCTGGGGGAGACCCTCCCCCAAGCACCGTGGTCTCCGTGCCCCCCTCAGCTGTGGGCTGCGCGCAGCTTCAGCAACGAGACGCTGGTGCTGGACGCGACGACCACATCCACGGGCAGCACGGGCATGCGGCTGGTGGTGCGGCGGGGCGTGCTGCGCGACGGCGAGGGCTACACCTTCACGCTGACCGTGCTGGGCCGCTCAGGCCAGGAGCAGGGCTGTGCCTCCATCCGCCTGGCGCCCAACCGCCCGCCGCGAGGCGGCTCCTGCCGCCTCTTCCCCGTGGAGGACGTGCGTGCGCTCACCACCAAGCTGCACTTCGAGTGCACGGGTGAGTACGGCCGGCCGTGGGGTGGGCAGGCCGGGCGGGGACCCCGCTGACACCCTGGGCCCACAGGCTGGCAGGACGCGGAGGACGCGGGGGCGCCGCTGGTGTACGCCCTGCAGCTGCGGCGCTGCCGCCAGGGCCACTGCGAGGAGTTCTGCGTCTACAAGGGCAGCCTCGCCTCCTATGGGGCCGTGCTGCCGCCTGGCTTCGCGCCCCACTTCGTGGTGGGCCTGGCTGTGCTGGTGCAGGACCAGCTGGGGGCCGCCGTGGTCGCCCTCAACAGGTGAGCCCGTGCCCACAGAGCCAGCCCGCCGGCCAGGGGTCAGGGGAGGGCCCAGCCCCTTTCACGCCCCGCCTCTGCCCTTAGGTCTCTGACCATCACCCTGCCAGACCCCCCCGGGGACCCTGCTGACGGCCCCCTGGACCTCACGGGCTGGCTGCATAGCCTGGCGGGGAGCACGCTGCCGGGGCTGCTGCGGCAGGCCGACCCCCAGCACGTCATGGAGTACTCACTGGCGCTCATCGCTGTGCTCAACGAGGTGGGCAAGACCCCCCCATGCCAGGCGACCCCCACCCAGGTCCTGGGAAGCCCCTTTTGACGGTGTCTGGCCGGCGCTGCCCGCTGACGGCCCTGTGCCCGCAGTACGAGCAGACCTTGCCTGTGCTGGCGGAGCCGGACCCCAGGCAGGAGCTGCGTGCCCAGATACGCAAGAACATCACGGAGACGCTGGTGTCCCTGCGGGTCAACACGGTGGACGACATCCAGCAGGTGGCAGCCGCGCTGGCCCAGTGCACGGTAGGGCAGACCCAGCCCCACAGCAGCCCGGCCCCCACATCCCGAGAGCTCCCTTCCTAGCCAAGCCTGCACGGCTGCATGCCCCCAGGGCGGCCCCCAGGGCTCTGGGCACAAGAAGCACCCGGGGAGGGCGGGTGGGGGGGTGGGCAGCGCGGAGTGGAGACGCTGTTCTGTGCTCCACCCCGGGCCTGTGGTCCCCACCCCGTTGCCCAGGAGTCAGTGGCCAGGCTGGGCTGGGCTCTGTTCTGATGGGGGCATGGTGTCAGGGGAGGCCGGTGGCTGTTGCTGAGGCCTCAGGAGGGTAGTGCGGGATCTCTGCACTGGCCGTGGTCACCAACTGCTCTGTAGCTGGCTCGGGTGTGTGAGGGGCCAGGATGGCTAGTGGGGCCACGCAACCTTGAACTTGGCCTGCATGTGGGGAAGGGTCACTGAGGGGCTTCTGGGAGAGAGACTGGGGGTGGAGGCGTGTTCAGTGTGGATCCTGCAGAACACAGCGGGAAGGGTGCTTCGGAATGGCCAGTGGAGGCAGGGAGCCCCCTGCAAAGGCTGCGCTAAGGGCAGGGTGAGCGGGGCGAGCCCCACCTGGCCTGGCCAGCTGGCTGGACGCAGTGTGGGTGCCCTGCAGGTGTCCAGCCGGGAGCTCGTGTGCCGCTCATGCCTGAAGAAGACGCTGCACAGGCTGGAAGACATGATGCGTATCCTGCAGGCGGAGACCGCCACGGGCGCGGGGACGCCTACCACCATCGCAGACAGCATCCTCAACATCACAGGTGCGCCGCCCCGCCGACCTCTGCCCCCTCCTCTCCCTTGACCCCTCCCACAATCCCTCCCCTCACTTGCCTCCCCCCACCTCCTCTGCCACCCACAGGCGACCTCATCCATGTGGCCAGCTCAGACGTGCAGGGCCCACAGCCCTCGGAGCTGGGGGCGGAACCGCCCTCCCTGCTGGTGGCATCCAGGGCCTACCAGCTGTCGTCTGCCCTCGTGGGCATTCTCACACGCTCCCGCGTGCTCAACGAGGAGCCCCTGACACTGGCAGGCGAGGAGATCCTGGCGCAGGGCAAGCGCTCGGACCCACGGAGCCTGCTGTGCCAGGGTGACGTCCCGGGCCCCGGCTGCCACTTCTCCATCCCCGAAGCCTTCAGCGCAGCCCTGCCCAACCTCAGCGACGTGGTGCAGCTCATCCTGCTTGTGGACTCCAACCCCTTCCCCTTTGGCTACATCAGCAACTACACCGTCTCCACCAAGGTGGCCTCCATGGCCTTCCAGACGCAGGCCGGCGCCCAGATCCCTATCAGGCAGCTGGCCTCGGAGCGCGCCATCACTGTGAAGGTGCCCAACAACTCGGACCAGGCTGCCCAGGACCAGTGCGTCCCTGCCGGCTCCACCGTCATCCAGCCCCGGGCCTCGGTCAGCGTTGTGGTCACCCCTGAGAACAGCAACCCCGAGGCGGGGCTGCACCTGCAGCTCACCTTCACAGTGCTGGACGGTGCGTGGCCAGCGGGGCCCTTGGTGGGCGGCCTCCTCCTCTCTGCACCCGACTCATGTGGGGCTGCAGGGTGGCCAGCTAAACCTGTGTTTCTCACAGGCACCCCCAACTTGTGGCCTGTGTTAAGGCTTGTGTCCTGCTTCATGGGGCTCTAGGGGCCTGGCCAGAGGGCCACAGGGGTGGGCTCCCAGGGCGTGTGGGCTGCCCGGGCAGGGGTCTGAGCTTGCCCATGCCGCCTGCCCACAGAACAGTACCTGCCGGACGAGCCCGAGCCCTTCCTGGCTGCCTACCTGCACTCAGAGCCCCGGCCTAACGAGTACAACTGCTCAGCCAGCAAGAAGATCAGCCTGGAGGCCCTGGCGGGTGGCGACCACAGGCCCTACACCTTCTTCATCGCCCCGGGGTGCGGTGCGCAGCGGCCTCGGCGGGTGGGCTCCCCGTGGTGGGAGCGGCGGGGCGGGGCTGGGTGGGGCGGGGCCTGGCCGTGACACGCCCCCCTCCAGGTCCCGCGACTTGGGCGCGAGCTACCACCTGAACCTGAGCAGCCACTTCCGCTGGTCGGCGCTGGCGGTGTCCGTGGGCCTGTACACGTCGCTCTGCCAGTACTTCAGCGAGGAGCACATGGCATGGCGCTCGGAGGGGCTGGTGCCCCTGGAGGAGACCTCGCCCCGCGAGGCCGTCTGTCTCACCCGCCACCTCACCGCCTTCGGTGCCAGCCTCTTCGTGCCCGCCAGCCGCATTGAGTTCACCTTCCCCGTGAGTGGCGCCGCGCCCGCACGGAAGGGGGCCCAGTGCCGTGGTGCGCGGCCTCGGGGCTGACGGGCCTGTCTCCCCAGGAGCCGGCCTCCGGCATCAACCACGTCGTCCTGCTGACCTGCGCCGTGTGCCTGCTGACCTACGCAGTCATGGCCGTGATCCTGCGTAAGCTGGACCAGCTGGACGTCCGCCGGGTCCGCGCCATCCCGTTCTGCGGGAAGGGGGGCCGCTTCAAGTACGAGATCCTGGTCAAGACTGGCTGGGGCCGGGGCTCAGGTGAGGGGCTTCCGGCGGGGCAGGTTCACACACAGTGGCCTGTGGGCATGCAGTCCCACTGGCATGCACAGGTGGGCAGGATCAGCCAGGCCATCGACCGTGTGGTGGTTTAGTCGCTAAGTGGCCCCATGGACTGTAGCCTGCTAGGCTCCTCTGTCCATGGGATTCTCCAGGTGAGAATACTGGAGTGGGTTGCCATTCCCTTCTCCTGGGGATCTTCCCGACCCAGGGATCGACCCGGGTCTCCTACATTGCAGGCGTATTCTTTACTGACTGAGCCAGCAGGGAAGCCCATTGATTACTAAACGGTAGCAGGTCGTCCGGGTGAAATGTTGTGAATTTCACAATGTCTCTAACTCTCTGACCATCAGTTATAGCCATCAGAGAAGCAGGTTGGCATGGGGTCAGTACTGCGCGACATACACGTTGGACGCTGAGATCAGGCATCTTATTTCTTTGTGGGAAACTGAGCAAGTAGTCTGAGCGGTGTTCCCATCGGTGAGCGCCGCCTTAGGGGCGTCCTTGTGTTTCGGCCAGAGGTCACTTTACTGCGCACATTGTCCACGCTCCTGCTGTGAAGCACCTCTGAGAGCTCGTCTCATGTGAAGAAGCGTTTGCCGTATTGGTTGCTCCGCGGTGTCTTCATCCTTTTTGTTGCAACCAGTGTCCTTGCTCATGTCGGCCACTCGTTGCCACTGGCGGCGTTTTTAGGGCCTGGGGCGGCGGCAGGAGCTGCACAGTTGGCTAGGTCTTCAGTTACGCGTTTGCCTTTAATTTAAAGCGCATTTTTTTGGTACCAGTTTTCATCTCTTTGCTGTGCTTTCGTCTTTATCACCGGGTCCCCTCTCTTGTTAGGAAAGTGTTTATTTTCTTAAATTTTTATGTGTTTATCCTGAAGCTGCCCCAGGTCTTGGTTGCTGTGTGGGCTTTCTCTAGTGGTGCGGGTGCTCCTCTCTGGCTGCAGAGCACAGGCTCCTGGCACTGACTCAACACTGCAGCTCGTGGGCTCTAGAGCCCGGGCTTCGTCACTGAGGCGCCCGGGCCGAGTTGTCCCACCGCATGTGGAATCTTCCAGGACCAGGGATCGAACTTGTGTCCCCTTCATTGCAAGGCAGATTTTTACCAATGGACCGCCAAGGAAGTCCGGGGAAATTTTCATTTCTGAAGTGTGTTTCTGTTCCCTTCTGTGACATTCATAAAATGTCGTGTGGGTTTATCGTGGCCGACACGGGGGCGAGACCACGTGCGCCTGGTGGTTTGTGTGAGACAGGTGCGCAGGGACTGGTCAGCAGCAGGCTCTAGAAGGGGTGGTGTCACCAGTCAGCACCAGCATATGGGTCTCTTATTCGTGCAGCAGACTGCGGGCTGGCAGCCATGCTTCTGTCCCATGTGGTCACTCGCAGTTAATGCTCCACCGCCACCGGGGCCGTTTATGGAACAGTTTGAGGGCCTGAGATCGGGCCTTGCCTGTTGAAGGGAGATCAACAGGCAGACGTGCCGGGGTCAGCATCCGTGGACAGAAACCCAGAGTTGCGCCCCTGTCCGCCTGTGCTCCAGGGACCACGGCTCACGTGGGCATCATGCTGTATGGGGCAGATGGCCGCAGCGGCCACCGACACCTGGATGGGGATGGAGCCTTCCAGCGCAACAGCCTGGACGTCTTCCAGATTGCCACCCCGCACAGCCTGGGCCGCCTGTGGAAGATCCGTGTGTGGCACGACAACAAAGGTGGGGCCCACTGCCCGCCCATTGCCTGCCCTGCACACCCACAGCCCGCCGGCCCTGACTGCCCACTGCCCGCCCTGCCCTGTCTGCCCCACCTGCCTACCACCCGCTGGCCCTGACCGACTGCCTACCGCCCGCTGGCCCTGACTGCCCACCGGCCCTGACCACCTGCCTGCTCTCACAGGGCTGAGCCCCGCCTGGTTCCTGCAGCACGTCATCGTCCGGGACCTGCAGAGCGCCCGCAGCACCTTCTTCCTGGTCAACGACTGGCTGTCGGTGGAGATGGAGGCCAACGGGGGCCTGGTGGAGAAGGAGGTGCTGGCTGCAAGTAAGACCCCTCCTGGCAGCCGCAGCAAAACAAACCAATGCCTGGCCTGGGGTCTCCTGAAGCCCGCCTGTCCCCCTCAGGCGATGCGGCGCTGTGGCGGTTCCAGCGCCTCCTGGTGGCCGAGCTGCAGCGCGGCTTCTTCGACAAGCACGTCTGGCTCTCCATGTGGGACCGGCCACCTCGGAGCCGCTTCACGCGCATGCAGCGCGCCACGTGCTGCGTCCTCCTCGTCGGCCTCTTCCTGGGTGCTAATGCCGTGTGGTACGGGGCTGTGGGGGACAGCGCCCACAGGTGCGTGCTGTGGCGCCCACCCGCCTGCCTTGGCACCCCCCCCCACCCCCCCCCCTCAAGCCAGCCCATGTGTCCTCTCCCGCAGCCAGGGCCCTGTGTCCAGCCTGGCCCCGCTGAGCCTGGACACCGTCGCTGTTGGCCTGGTGTCCAGCCTGGTCGTCTACCCCGTCTACCTGGCCATCCTGTTCCTCTTCCGCATGTCCCGGAGCAAGGTGGGTGCGTGGGGCTCCTGAGCATGGCCGGGCTGTCCAGGAGGGCCAGAAGGGGTCAGCACCTAGAACACGTCAAAGTCAGGCATGAACGGGCCCTGTGAGCTGCCGATGCCCGTGCCTCAGATCACTGAGCAGGCAGGGACGGGCTCCCTGGATGACAGGCCGCAGGTTCTGAGAAAAACCAACCCGAGGACAAAGTCTGAGCAGACCCCGGGCCAGCGCGGCAGTGGGAGGTCACTTAAAACCTCCAAGAACAGCCCAGGTGGCCTCACTGGTGAGTCTCCCGAGCGGTCATGGAAAGAGCAGCACCAGTCCCACATGGGCTCGATAAAACCTGACGGGCGCCTCCTGACTCTTCCCTGAGGCCAGAGCCAGACAGAGACCTCACGCAGCGCTCAGCAAAGGCTACACGCCTCGGCCAGCAGCCTGGTAGGGTCGTCCTTGTCTCTGTGTGGCCATCCACGGTTACGCTGATTCAAGTTAGATACAACTCCAGCTTCTGGGTCACAGGAGTCACTCCTGGCGCTCCATGTCGGCGGCACGTGGCAAGCGGCTCCTATGATGGAGTCTGTAGGTGTAGAGCGCACGTGTGGTTCTAGAAGGTTCTCAGGACAGCACTGCTGCAGACTCTGCTTGCCGGGGCGGGCACGCCTCCCCAAATGGGGCCCCAAGTTGTGTCCCGCTTACACCTGCCTCTCCCGCAGGTGGCAGGGGGCCCAAGCCCCACCCCCGCAGGCCCGCAGGCACTGGATGTGGACAGCTGCCTGGACTCGTCCATGCTGGACAGCTCCATGCTCGCCTTCCCAGGACTCGGTGGCGAGGTGCGGGCTCCCCGGGGCCTGCCCGGGTGGGGCGGCGGCCTGGGCACTCTGGGATCAGGCTCTCTATATCTTTCTCAACAGGCGTTTGCTGGACAAATGAAACAGGATTTATTTCTGGAGGATTCTAAAAGGTGGGGTCCCTAAAGAAAGCATGAGCTGTTTCTTGTGTGGGTCAGATGTGCCTCGCGAGGGTTGCGTTGTGTGTCCTCATCCATGTCGTGGGCGTCGCGTGTCCTCGTCCGTGACGTGGGTGTCGTGTGTCCTTGTCCATGTCGTGGGCGTCACATGTCCTCCTCCACGTGTTGTGTGGGTCACTTGTCCTCTTCCGTGTGTCCTGTGGGTTACATGTTCTCCTCCGTGTGTCCTGTGGGTCACATGTACTCATCCGTGTGTTACACGCCTGTCCTGGGAGCGTTTGCTTAGAGCCTTGTGACAGGACTTGGGTTGGGTGTGTGTGCAATCATGTGCCCGGGCACCCCTTGCTGACTGTTGCCTGCAGCCTGGTGTGCTGGCCATCCAGCGAAGGCACCCTCAGCTGGCCAGACTTGCTGAGTGACCCGTCTGTCATGGGCAGTGCCCTGCAGCGGCTGGCTCGGGGCCGGATGGGCCTCACGCCAGGCCCAGAGGAGGACAGTCTCTCCCTGGTCAGCCCTTCCTCGCCCGCCAAGTATTTCTCCGCTTCAGGTGCGCGGGGTAGGGAGGCACTGCCCAGGCCCCCAGGAGGGCTCTGGGCTGACCTGTCCTGCCCCCTACAGATGAGAACCTGATCCGGCAGATCCTGGCTGAAGGGGCCGGCAGCCTGGCCCCCACCCAGGACACGCAGGGAGAAACGGACCTGCTCGCTGGCCTGTGAGTGCCGGGTTCCAGGGGCAGTGGTGGGGAGGTGCAGTGCTGTGGGGCAACAGCTGCTGGAACGGTGGCAGGAAGGACGGGTGTTGGTCCCAGTACTGTGAGGCGAGCACCCCCGAGCAGCCAGCAGGCCCGGCACCCTCTGCCTGGCCTGGGGTGGCGTCCTCTTTCCACAGAGGCCAGAGGGGGCTGGTTGTGCCCCTGAGCAGTATGCCGCTGACGGGCGAGTACCTCCATCTTGCCTCAGGTGCAGTGCCCCTGGCGAGAAGACCCAGCCTGCGATGCTGCGGAGCCCGGGGGACATGAGGCTGCCCAGCCCAGGCCTGACGTGGGAACAGCCCCCGCCAGCCAGGCTCCCCAGGACAGGTGCGCGCCCAAGTCCCAGGACAGCCTCCCGCTCTTCTGAGCTGCTGCTGACCCATCTGTCTGCCTTCCTAGGGCTGGTGGAGGGTCTGCGGAAGCGGCTGCTGCCAGCCTGGTGTGCGCCCCTGGCCCACGGGCTCAGCCTGCTCCTGGTGGCCGTGGCCATGGGTGTGTCGGGGTGGGTCGGCGCCAGCTTCCCCCCCAGCGTGTCTGTCATGTGGCTCCTCTCAAGCGGCTCCAGCTTCCTGGCCTCGTTCCTCTGCTGGGAGCCGCTCAAGGTGAGAAGGGTGCAGGGGGCCACCCCGCCAGCCTCTGGCTGCCATGGGCCCCTCTGATGCCAGCCCTGGCCCAGGTCCTGCTGGAGGCGCTGTACTTCGCCCTGGTGGCCAAGCGGCTGCACCCCGATGAAGATGACACCCTAGTGGAGAGCCCGGCCGTGACACCCGTGAGCGAGCGTGTGCCCCGCGTGCGGCCGCCCCACGGCTTTGCGCTCTTCCTGGCGAAGGAGGAAGCCCGGAAGGTCAAGAGGCTGCACAGGATGCTGCGGGTGAGCTCGGGCCCCGTGCTGGCGCGTGGCCTCCCTTCCCGGCCTCCTGGCACAGGCAGCACCTTCCAGAAGGGCCCACCTTTCTCAAAAACCTCAATGCGCCCTCCTCCTGAGCACAGAAGGCCTTTCTGCGGGTGGTCTAGGGCTCTGCGGGCTCCGCCCCTCCTGTGACCTCCTCCTGCCCAGCCTCATGGGGCCCTGGTGTGGCTTCTTGGCCTTTGCAGACCATGTGTGCCCACAGGCCTGGCTCTCAGCACCAGCCTCTCTGGCTTTGGGCACTTTGCTGCCCAGTGTGTGGAAGCCATGCTCTGTCACAGGCTGCACCCATGGGGCGCCAGACTGGGTTTGGCTGACCCTAGGGCCATCCCTGCCCCCCAGGGCCTCCTGGTTTACATGTTCTTCCTGCTGGTGACACTGCTGGCCAACTACGGGGATACCTCGTGCCACAACCATGCCTACCGCCTGCAGAGCGCCATCAAGCAGGAGCTGGACAGCCAGGCCTTCCTGGCCATCACCCGGTACGGACGCCCTGTGTGCAGGCACAGGTCTGTCCTCCGGGCCAGGGTGGTGCTGACGCCAGCCAGGGTCCACCTCAACCCTGCCCTTGGTGCAGTGCAGCCCCTCGGGGGTGTTGGGAAGCGTCTCGATCCATTTCTGGTCATCAGAACTGGAGTGGGTGCTGCTGGCCATGGGGAGAGGACACAGGACAGGCCCAGCACAGCTTCACCAGCCCTGAGTGTCAGGAAGCCCAGGCCGTGCCGCCTCCTGTGGGCAGCACTGGCCGCCTCCCACTGACCCGGCCAGGACTGGTAGCAGTGCGCCCTGGGCCTCTCACCCCGGGGGGGCCGGGCTGTGAGGGACGGCCATGTGACCGACTCTGGGTCTGGGGTGGGCAGGTCTGACGAGTTTTGGCCATGGATGTCCCACGTTCTGCTCCCCTACATCCACGGGAACCAGTCCAGGCCGGAGCTGGGGCCCCCACGGCTGCGGCAGGTGCGGCTGCAGGAAGGTGAGTAGCTGAGGGGCGCCCTGGCACTTAGCCTAACTTGTTTCCAAAGGGAAGCCTTTGCCGGAGTCTGGATCCAACACCCCCAGCTGGGTGACGGCCTGCCTGGGTCTCCTGATGTGCAGACAGTGACACCTGCTTCCTGGGGTGCTGGGCGGGTTCAGTGAGCCCTGCCGAGCTTGGCCCGGAGGCTGGTGAACAGGCAGGGCCCTGAACCCTCTGCTTTCAGCGCTCTGCCCGCACCCGCCTGGCTCCAGGAACCCTGCGTGCTCAGCTGCCTCGAGTGGCTTCAGCACCAGTGACTATGGTGTTGGCTGGGGGAGTGCTGCTCTAAACAGCTCTGAGATCTGGGCCTACTCGGCGCCAGACTTGCTGGGGTGAGCCTGGAGGGCGGCCGGAGTGCCGGGGGCAGGGACAGCCCTTCAGAGGAGCTTGCTGGGGCACGGGCGCTGACGTCGCCCCTCCCTGCAGCGTGTGGTCCTGGGGCTCCTGTGCCGTGTACGACAGCGGGGGCTACGTGCAGGAGCTGGGTCCCAGCCTGGAGGAGAGCCGTGCACAGCTGGGCTTCCTGCAGCTGCACAACTGGATCGACAACAGGTGGGCCCCGCGCTCGGCCCCTCCGCCCGCTCCCTGCACGCGCCGCCCCGTCCCCACGACACCTGCTGCCCGAGCCCCTTTGGAGAGCACCGGCCTCTCCCAGCGCTGCCCCCTCCGACTCCTGGCCCCTGCCCGTGCCCTCCGCGCAGAAGCCGCGCCGTGTTTGTGGAGCTGACGCGCTACAGCCCAGCCGTGGGGCTGCACGCCGCCATCACGCTGCGCCTGGAGTTCCCGGCTGCCGGACACGCAGTGGCAGCGCTTAGCGTCCGCCCGTTCGCGCTGCGGCGGCTCAGCGCTGGCCTCTCGCTGCCGCTGCTCACCTCGGTAGGCCCCGCCCCGCCCTCCTTCCATGGACCTGACCCCGTCCTCCAGGGCCCGCCCCAGGGCCGTGGCCCCGCCCTCCACGGGCCTGACCCCGCCTCGGCTCCACCCCGCCCCACCAGGTGAGCCTGCTCCTGTTCGCGGTGTACTTCTCGGTGGCCGAGGTGCGTGCCTGGCGCAGGGAGGGGCGCGCGCGCGCCACACGGGCTGGGACCTGGGCGCGGTGGCTGCTGGTGGTGCTGACGGCAGCCGCGGCGCTGGTGCGTTTGGCCCAGCTGGGCGCCGCCGACCGCCAGTGGACCCGCTTCCTGCGCCGCCGCCCGCGCCGCTTCACCAGCTTCGAACAGGTGGCTCAACTGAGCGCCGTGGCTCGCGGCCTGACCGCCTCGCTGCTCTTCCTGCTCTTGGTCAAGGTGAGGGCTGAACCGGTGGGGTGGGGCGGACAGCGTTGGCAGGGTTAGTCGGCTGACGCCCTGTGTTCGCAGGCCGCCCAGCAGCTGCGCTTTGTGCGCCAGTGGTCGGTTTTTGGGAAGACACTGTGCCGGGCGCTGCCCGAGCTCGCGGGGGCAGCCTTAGGCCTGGTGGTACTCGCCGCAGCCTACGCGCAGCTTGCTATCCTGGTAGGTCCGGTGGGGGGCCGTGGGAAGGCGGCTGATCCCGGGCCCGCCCCTCACTCGTTTCCCCTCCCCCGCAGTTGGTTTCCTCCTGTGTGGACTCGCTTCGGAGCGCTGCCCAGGCCCTCCTGGTGCTGTGCCCTGGGACCGGGGTTCCTGCCCTGTGCCCTGCGGAGTCCTGGCGCCTGTCCCCCATGCTGTGCACGGGGCTCTGGGCTCTGCGTCTGTGGGGGGCTCTGAGGCTGGGGTCTGTTCTTCTGCGGTGGCGGTACCACACTCTGCGTGGGGAGCTGTACCGCCCTGCCTGGGAGCCGCAGGACTACGAGATGGTGGAGCTGTTCCTGCGCCGCCTGCGCCTCTGGATGGGCTTCAGCAAGGTCAAGGAGGTGGGTACGGCCCAGGGGGGGAGAGGGACGCACCCTGGGCCCAGCAGAGCCCAGGGCGCAGCCGGACTGACCGAGCCCCTGTGCCGCCCCCAGTTCCGCCACAAAGTCCGCTTTGAAGGGATGGAGCCGCTGCCCTCCCGCTCATCCCGGGGCTCCAAGGCTTCAACAGACGTGCCCCCACCCAGCGGGGGCTCTGATGCCTCCCGCCCCTCCACCTCCTCCAGCCAGCTGGAGGGGCTGAGCTTGGGCCTGGGCCGGCCGGGGCCTCGAGAGCTGGAGCCGGAGCCCTCCCGCCTCCATGCTGTGTTTGAGGCCCTACTCACCCAGTTTGATCGGCTCAACCAGGCCACAGAGGACGTCTATCAGCTGGAGCGGCGGCTGCAGTGCCTGCACGGCCGCAGGAGCAGTGCGCCCTTGGCCTCCCAGCCCCCAAGCCCCTCCCCAGGCCTGCGGCCCATCCTGCCCAGCCGCCTTGCCCGGGCCAGTCGAGGCATCGGCCTGTCTACAGGCCCCAGCAGAGCATCACTGCGGGCCAAAAACAAGATCCACCCCAGCAGCTCTTAGTGCCAGGGCCTCTGGGCTCCCCTCTCCCCAGGGCGCGCCCGTGGCTCCCCTCTGGCCCCTCGGAGCCAGAGCAGACACCGCTCAGTATTATCACCTTCTGCCACCCTCAGTCGCGGGCCAGGCAGAATAGCTGCACGCAGGTCCCCAGAGAGCAGGCAGGCTCTCTGTGGGCTTCAGCACTTTACAGAGGCCACGTGGCCAGCTCGGACCCAGGGTCCCCTCCCACTCCTGTGGGAGGACACAGCAGTGCTGGATGAGTGCCCGGCCTCAGACGCTATTTATTTCCCGAGTCCTCAGGTACAGCGGGCTGTGCCCGGCCCCCTCCTGGCTGATGTCTCCCCTGCCAAGGCCCCAGGCTCTGGGGAGGGGCCCGCACTCCTGTCGTCCTCCCCTAAGTTATTACCTCCTCCGTCCCTGCTCAGTGCACTCGCCTCCAGCTGCCGCCGTGTGTCTGTTGTAATTTATGTGGGGTTAAAATGTATATATTTTTGTATGTCGCTTTATTTTTCGATACAGCCAAGGGATCTGGTGGCTGAAGCAGCCTGTGCCCACTGTCACCCACATTGAAGGGGAGCTGGGACCGCCAGAGCTGTCCTTTTCTCCCCAGACACCTGCCCACCCAGCTGGAGGAGCAGCAGCTGCTTCTCAGATCCATGTCTGGCCTTGGCAGGTGCTGGGCAGAAAAGGCTTTTGGAGGGGAAAGCCCCCCAGGCCGGCCTTGCCACCACCATGGCCTTAGCCTCCTGTCTAGGCCTGCTGGTGTCGGGTCTGGGTGAGGGCTGGGACCCTAGAGCTGGTAGGGGTAAGATCTCTGCCCGGGGGCTGGCTCCCGGGCCGGGGGAGGTGAGCATGACCACATACACATGTGAGACTGTCTCAAGGGCAAGGCCCCAGCAGCAGCCTGGCAGGCCCCCTCCCCACTCCACTGGGCATGGCCGAAGCTACAGCCTAGATCCCACCCCCTAACCGACGAAGTCAAATAAACGAGTTGACTGACTGCTCCGTGTCTGTGTCCACTCTGGGGTCTGTGAGTGCACAGGCCTGGGCCACACCAGCGCTTTATTTGCACAGATAAATATCACCCAGCGCCACGGGGGCAAGGAGGGTCTGGCAGCACAGCTGTTCAAACAGCTGGAACAGCCCAGGATATGTCCGAGTCAGAGAAGCCCCATGGGTCCGAGTACCCACCCTGCACAGCCTCACACGAACTCAGTGAAGTCGTCCACAGAGGAGACCAGCCGTTTCCGCTGGCCCGTCTCATAGGTGGGCGTGGACTCAGCCGGGGCCTGTGCCGGAGCCTTGGCATGACCAGGAGGGTGTGTCTGCATCAGGGGCAGGCTGGCGCTTGAGTAGTGGGCTTCCTCACGGATCTGGGGGCGGGGGTGGGGCAGGCTTCAGCAGCAAGTCCAGAGGGGGTGGCACACGCTCCTCAGACTGGCCACCCCATCTCTGTGGAGCAACCCCCCGCAGCCCAGCCTCCTACCCGCTGGCGCAGCCGCTTGATGTGGCGGAGCCTGGCAATCCACTTGGAGGGATAAATGTCGGTGGGATTGGAGCGGCTATGATGCACCTGCGAGGCCATCTGGGGTGGGGCAGGCAGCACGGTGAGCCCTGCGTGGGGGCACCTGCGGGCCTGACCCCCACCTCCCGGGGCCAACTCTGCTCACATTGGCGTGCAGGGCCATCTGGCGGGCCACGAAGGGCAGGTTTCGGTCAGACACGATCTTGGCCATGCTGGTATCCACAAGGCCCTCCATGTCTGGGGAGACAGCGCTCATGTGGGGCTCAGCCCTGGAGCCTCTCCCTGCCCCCCTGCCCCCGCCCCGCCTCACCTTTCCTGCACTGCAGAGACACCAGGTTGCACTCGTAGTCCAGGGGCGTGATAATCACGTGGACGAAGTTGAATTGGCCCTGCTCACACGAGAGCAGGGTCACCGTGGTGCTGAGGGCCACTTTCTGCGACCCCCTCCACGCTCAGCCCAGGGCCCAGACCTGCACCTGCCGCCCCGAGGCCCCCAGGCACACCTTGATGGTGCCCAACTTGAAGTCCTCGCCAGAGTCGTTGTAGACGATGGACACGAAGTCGTTGCCCAGGTGGCGCTTCTTGTCACAGCGGTGCTTGTCCACGTCCTTGGTGGGCATCAGGGTGGCGATGTGGAAGACAGCTGTGGGGCGGGCAGAGCTGAGCAGGGCGGGCCAGGTGGGGGCTCCCGAGGAACGGGCCAGTGGACAGGGAGGGCGCACCTTGCATGATGTCGTCGTGCCAGCAGTAGGTGAACTGGCCATCCTCGCCGCACACGTCCAGGCCGCCCAGGTACACCTTGTCCGGCTGGCAGTCCTTGAGCTCGATGAGCTTGCCCAGCCCCGTGAGGAACTCTGTGTACCTGTAGGAGCCATGCTCGTTGGACAGGATGGCGAGCTCGCTGTTGCTCTGCAGGGAGATAAAGGCACGCTAACACCAGTTCCCAGGCCACCCCCAGCCGCCCCCCGTCTCAGGCCCACAGGACCCCGAGGGCCTGATGCTGCTGGGGGGCAGGGGCAGGCTGACTAGTGTGCCTTGGCACAACCCCCATTCTGCCATTCACCTGACCGAGGCAATGCAGATTCACACCCACTGCCCAGGGTATCACCTCCCCCTCAACCCGCGGCCCCACCGCTCCCAATCTGCCACTGACCTGGGCCAACTCTGTCCTCAGAAAAACCCAGAGTCCTTGGCTGCCCATCCCCCTTCGAGCTGGCCCTCGGCCCACGGCAGCCAGGGCGCTTCTGAGACTCAGGTCGAGTCGATGCAAACCCTGCGCTGGGAACTGCCCGCCTCGAGGGGTGCCACCACGCCCCTCATCACGTCCTGTCCCCTCGCCACCCCTGCCCAGCACTCCTCTGCGAGTCCTCACTTCCTCCACATCTCCGTTCAGAGTCACCTCCCTGGGGTCAGTGACAACCCACCCCCCAAGCGCTCTGTGCTCACACCCAGCTTGTCAATCTCACTCCTGAGTCCCGGAGGGAAGGGAGCTCCATGAACACCTGACATTAGCGGCTCCTCCAGAACCCAGCTCTGCGGAGAACAAGAATCCCACCCCCAGCAGGGTGGCCACCCTCTCTGCCCAGCACCCAGGCCGCCCCTGCCAGCCCGGAAGCCTCACCTGGCCTTCTCCCACGTACAGGACCGCGATCTTGTGCGTGTCGTACGACGGGATCTGATCAAGGAGCTGCACTGATCGTTCGAAAGACTGTAGCCATAAACCCCAGTCTGAGCCCAGGGCAGAAAAGTCCCCTCCTCCAGCCCTGCCCAGCCAGTCGCTGTCCGGGAGAGGCCTATCCTCTCGCCGGCCTCCGGGAGCTGGGCTGCAGCCCCCGCTGCCCAGCTGGGGGCTCAGCCCACTGTGCTCCTGCAGCCGGGCTCCAGGGGGCCCTGCGGGGGAGAGAGGACCCACCTACCTCGTTAGGCAAAAGGATTGGCTTGTTGGACTCGTCACCAAAGAACGGTGAGTGGTAGAGCTGCAGGAACACGAAGCTGCGGTGGGGAGAAGACAGGTGAGGTCTCGGCCAGCAATCACAGCCCAAGGGTGAGGGGCCCAGAGCGCGGTCACCGAGGAGCCTGGTCTCTGTGGCCAGCCTGCCCTGCCTAGGCCCCGCCGGCCCCAGGCCCCCACAGGAGCACCAGGAGGGCAGGGCTCACCTGGGGTTGATGCCTGGCACCTTCTCGGTGTTGGAGGTCCCTGCTCGGTTCTTGAAGGCATCCCTCTCCACCCTCTTGCCCCTGCGTGACGGGGCCGAATCCGAGATGGTGTAGCCTCGGGGCCGCAGCCCGCTGGGGGAGCGGGGACAGCTGGAAGGCAAGGGGCCCTCTGGCTGGGCAGGGCCCCGACCCCGGCGTTCCTCACCCGGGGCTGACCAGGCGGCACCTTCCCCGTCCAGGATCCCTGACTGCGACCGGGCCTTGGCCTCGGGGCTCAGCCGGCCGACCTCAGCCTTGTCCCCGGGGTCCCCCAGGATGTCCTGCAGGGTCTGCAGTTCAGGTGACGAGCTGGACTTGCTCAGGGGCTGAGAGGGCTGGAAGGCGAGGTCCACGGAGGCCCGGGAGCCCTCCGAGGAGACCGCCCGCTCGATGGGGATGCCCCCAGGAGGCAACTCCTCGGCATGGAATGACTTCTCCTCCTGGCTGGAGGTGGAAGATGACTGGGAAGAATGGATCCAAAAGAAACGCTCACCAGGAGGCACCGCAGAGCCCACCCAGGTTTACCTGGAGAAATAAGGCCCCACCCATCCCCAGCCAGGGCCTCAGAGCGGCCAGCACGGAGCTAGCGGTTCCCCTTTCCCGAAAGCACTTCCCGTGCCCTTCGCTCAGCAGTGGAGCCAAGGCCCCAGGCTACAGGATGCTGGCATGGAGGGGCTAAAACCCCGGGCGGACCACTGCGGGGGACCTCAGGCTGCCCCACAACAGGGACACGCACAGGGATGGGAGAGCAGCGGAAGTGCAAAGCAAACCAGCCTACGGTGGCTCAGCCCCGCCGTACCCCCAGCAGGGGGTGATAGCACCCACAGGCCCCTCAGGTGGCTCCCCCGCCTGCACTCACCCTGCTGAAAGCGTCGCTGCGCCCACAGCGCCCGTCGGAGCCCAGTGTCGCCTCAAAATCTTCCAACTCGGGAGGCTCTGCAGACAAACCAGCCTCACCTGGACCTCCCTCCTCCAGGACCACCGCAGAATCTGGAAGGACACAGATGTGCTGCTGGGTGCGGCCCGTCCAGGACTCACATGGCCTCTGGGCACCGGGTTTCCCCATGAGAGGGCACAGCGGCTCCCCAGCAGGGCCTGGCCCAAGGCTCTCCTCCCGGGGGCTCTGAGCCACCCCCTCCCATCGAGCCGGCTGGAGAGGGACATTGAGTGCCCTGACACAGGGGTCTGTCTCTTCATGGACTCCCAGGGGTCAAGATGGGGGGCACCTGGCCCCTTGGAGTGCCCACCTGAGCATTCCAGCATCCACAGAAGCTGCCCCAGTAGCCCCCCGGGGAGCTCCCCCGGCAAGGCAGGTGGGCAAGGGCAGACAGGATGCCTGTGCAGAAGCCCCTGCCTGAGTCAGGCCCCGGCCCAGAGGAGGGGCCTCGACCAGCCCTCAGGAGCCGGGAGAGTTCTGAGCTCCTCCCTGCCAGGCCCGAGGGAGAGACCAGTGAGGGACCCCATGTGCACACGGGCTCTGAAGTGTCCTGAAGGGTGGAGGCTCGCCTGCTGAGTCCATACCGACCCAGAGCTGGGCAGCTAAGGAGGGAGCATGACCCCAAAGCCAGGTTTCCTGTGCCAGCACTAGGGCGAGGGGCTGAGGAGAAGCGACTGAGTCAGCGCAGCCCCGCACTGCGCAGTGCGTCAGCCGCCTCGAGAAGCCCTGCCGTGCCCGCCCCGAGCCAGTCCTACCCATGTGGGGGACTGGGGCAGTTGGAGCACCTGGCCAGCCACACCCTCCGGCCAGGGCCTGGGAGCAACGGGCTGGAAGCCAGCCTGCGGGGCCCTCGGGCAGCCCGTGTGTACGGCAGACACACCCCATTTGTGGGCTCACAAGGCCCGTCAGCACCAGAGCCAGGGCAGTGCAGCTCTGTCCTCTGCCGGTCTCTGGGGTGCAGTCATCCAGGTCACCCCCTCAAGCTGAAGACAGGGCTGGGAGAGCCCGACAGGCTTGGGAACAGAACTCAGGCACAGAGGGCACAAGGCAGTGGGGGTTCCCGCTGACAAAGCACAGGCATCCTGCACCGACGTCCTCGTGCGAGTAGGGGATGGCTCCCTGAGGCGACGAGAGGCTCAGACGGGGTCAGGGAGGGGTGAGCGGAGGAGGGACGATGACACAGCATCTACAAGGCAGAGCGGCGCTCTGCAGCAAACACCGCTTTCCTTAAAGAGCGTACGAATACCTGCCCAGGAAATGCTCCTGTGCAGCTTTCCTTGGCACCTGGACTGGCACAGGGAGGAGAAAGAGGCCACTGCAAGGGAAACCGTGAGCGGCCCGTCAGCAGGAGGAAGGCCACGCACAGCCGAACAGAGAGGACAGGCACCGCCGGTCCTGCAAGGACCCGAGCCTGGAGAGAGAGAGGGGCGGCCAGCAGCCGGCGCACACGCCAGCGCTCCCAGCTGCTCAGGTGCACGCCGGGGACAGGAGCGCGCCTCTCTTCACGAGCGGTCACCCGGCCGCAGGGAAGCAGGGAGGAGGGCGGCGCAGGCGCAGACGGGCGCAGGCGAGCTTGGCACGTCCACACCCACACCCCAGCAGCAGCGCGGCCGTCTCCAGGACCCTGAGCGCCGGGTACCCGAGAAGGGTGCAGAGCAAGGCCTGTGTCCACCCCACGAGCAGGGCCAGCTGAGGAGGCCTCGAGCCACCGATTCACGGCACATCTCCAAAGGAGGGTCCCCCAGGAGCAGGCCCCGCTCTCAAGCACCAGGTCTGCAGACCAGTGTGCCCCGCGTGCAGCCGGCCTCCTCAGCACCCAAGGCTGGCAGAGCCAAGACGGCCCAGGACCCCACGCGGCCATCCGCCCTCAGACGGGGCACACAGGCGGGTGGGAGCCAGCGCTCACCTGTGTTGGAGCGTGGGGGCGGGGATGGCTTGGCTGAGCCGGCCGCCGGCACCGACAGCGACTTGTACAGGGCTGTGTCGCGGCGCTCCTTGAAGCGCTCGGCGGCCATGAGGGCATTGGACAGCTCCTGCAGCGGCATGCTGTTGATGTCCGAGGAGAAGGGGCTGAGCGGGTTCTCCAGGCTCATCAGCCAGCTGGTGTTCCCTGCGGGGCGGGCTCAGGGCTCAGCATAGCACCCCCAGCAGCCCTGCCCTCCGCCCGCCCTGGGCAGCCCCGGCTGCACCCTGCTCTGCTCTGACCAGGGTCCGTACAACAAAGGACGACTAAGACACAGAGGGATGACCTTGTAAGGAGCCAGCAAGAAGACAGCCACAGGAGAAACAAGCCCTGTCCACAATCCTGACACTCGGCTCCCGGGCTCGCGGGCCAGGAGGCAGGAGATCTTGTGGTTATAGCCGCCCGGCCGGCAGGGCTTTGCTGTGGCAGCCTGAGCAGACCAGCTGCCGCCCAGCCCTCACGTCCACCCCTGGGGACTCAGCTCAAGGTGATCTCCCGACTGGCCGCCACCAGCTCCGTAGCGTCCGGAGCGTTTGTGTCACTGTGCACACCACGTGCTGACAGCAGCCCAGGCCGGCCGAGCACGGGCCCACCCCTGGGTACCTGTGGGCCTGCGGACCAGGATCTCTGCCCAGCCCTGGGTCAGCAGGGGCACGTAAGCAGCCAGGTTTGTCTTCTCCTTCTGTGCTGGGAGCGGGCTGCCAGCTGAGGCCTTCTCGGGCTGGCTGGCTGGAGCGGTCTGGGAGCCCGGGGACGTGGGGCTGCTGGGGAAGTAGCAGGCTGGAGCGTCCAAGGCACCCACGCGAAGGCCATGGCCCCCTGAGGAGGAGAGGGGAGGGCTGGCTACCACCACCGCTTGGCCCAACAGGCCTGGCTGCTCCAGCGGGGGCCCAGGCTGCCAAACTCCGAGCCGGGGCCAAGGCAGCACAGCCCTCCCCAGGCACGGCCCTCAGACAGCGTCGAGTTGGCTTGGTAGACCCAGGGCAGCAGGCAGGGGCCCAGAACCTGCGGCTCAGACCATGGCTCATTTAAATGACAGCAGAGAAAGCCCCAGGGGTGGGCTGGGCTGATGGCTCACAGCTGCGCAGAAGCAGCGCCCCCTCCTCGCCTGGTGGGGAGGGCTTGCAGACAGCACAAGTTCCTCAGAGCCCGGGCCAGGTCTGAACAGACTGCCCTGCCCCGCAGCTCCCGGGCCTTTCTTGGCCTTGCAAAGGCCCTGGGGGGGGGGGAGGCGGGGCAGGGCGGGGGCTCACCGGACATGGAGCGGACCCGGTCCCGGGCTCCGTGGTACACCTGCTGCCCAGCTTGGGACTCCAGCTTGGCGGGTGCCTCCTTTGTCTGTCTCACATGCATGCTGGGGTCAGAGCTGAGGACAGAGGGTCCCCAGAGTGTGACTGAGGTAGTTCATGGGCTCAGGTGATCTGACACTCTCATGCAGGTGTGGGCTCAGGATAGAGACCACAGAGAGGCAGAAAGCAGTGGTCACCTCAACTCCGGGCCACCCTGCAGCTCTCCAGAGTCCAGGCCTAGCAGTGACCGGGTCCCGGTACCCACGCTTGTCGTCACGGTGACAAGCTTGTTCCCAACCAGCCAGGTTTTGGTCCTGCCACCAGCCAGGAGGAACTCTCCCACGGGGGACCTGAAAGCACAGAGTCAGTCAACACCTCACTGGGTGGGAGCCCTGGACGGACAAGGCGCCCCCATATCACTCCTGCGGCTGCTCAGACCGGATGCAGTCACAGAAGAGCACAGCCCTGCCCTGTCCCGGAGCCGACTCGCACCTCTTGGGGACCGCCGTGAAGTTGGAGAACACATATCTGGCCATCATGTCCAGACACGTCTCTGTGAGCTCCAGGTGGAGGTTTTTCAAGTTGTCGTCGGCCTGGGCCATCGAGTTCTCGTCTGCAGACCCCAAGCTGGCGCTCGTGAGAGAGGTCTGGATCCTGCTGGAAGAGGATCCATGGCAAGGTCAGGTGCCGGCAGGGGCCTAGCCGTCTACCACCGGGGCCAAAGCTCAAGGCATGCAGGTGCGGAGAGGGCCGCGCTCAGAAAGACCCCGCAGGGCACATGGCCCATAGAACCACAGCTTGGCAAAGAGTGGACACACCGCCCTGGGGGGCGGGCAGACAGGGGCTCATGGAGAGACCCAGGCCGGCTCGTCAGAGCAGAGTCCTCGGAGATGGGGAGAGAGGCTGGCCCCTCACCGAAGCACAGGAGAATTAGGTGACCCCTTTGTGGCAGAACAGTGGAGTCATGCAGAGACGTGGAGACCACAGGACACAGACAGATTGCATTCTGCCCCCGGGCCCTCCCATGGAGGATGGGCAGGGTCTGGGTCCTGTGTAAGGCACTGCATTCACCCCCACACTTGGCCGCCGAACCCCGCCCCGTGACCAGGAGGAGGGGTGTGTGCAGGTCTCACTCCAATACAAATTTCACGCCCCCGTGGCTGAGTTTTGCTTATGGTAAGTAAGTTATTGAAAACAGCTGAGAGGGGAGCCTCCCTGACGACTACCCAGCCCCGATTCCCATCCAGGTCAAACCCCACTCAGGGAAGCCAGGCTCAGGCTGGGGCCTGAGCCAGGCATCAGTGAGGGGCTGGGTCCCTGAGCTGTGGGATGCTGAGGCCTAAGGGGCCTTCCACGTGAGAAGACGGTGTAGCCTGGCCCATGGGCATGAAGCGGTGAACCCCACCCCTCAAGAGCTCCAAGACACAGCAGGGGAAGTGACGAGGCCGCACCCCTGGGGAGGTCAGGCCTTCCATGCCCAGCCCCTTGCAGGCTGGCCCCTGGCCCACTGTCCTACACAGAAGCCCCCGTTCCCTCTCACCTGCCACAGAAAGCAGACCTTTCCCAGAGGAAAAACTCAAGAAGAAAGCCCACTCAAGAGAACGTGAGAGAAAAGCCAAACCCTGGAGAGTGTGTCCTCAGGTGACCGGCATGGGTGTGGCTTTAGTTTGCAAAAGCCCCCTGACCTCCGGGACAGGCCTGTGGGCACTGCCACTGGACACCAGCTGCCTCACAAGGGTCACCCCGCTTCGGGCCCCCAGGCCGGCCTCTGAGGATGCCGTGCAGCTAGCCCACGCTAGTCCGAGGCCGGGCGACAGAATGCAACCTTTCCAGCCCTCTCCACCAGGCTTCCCACCGCAGAGCCCCGGCCACACGGCCCAAGGGCTGCCAGGCGGGCTCTCCTCAACTCTGGCTGGGGAGGGCATGGGCAGGTGACGAGGTCATGCAAGCAGCCCCATGCACAACCACCCGGGTGCTCCCGCCTGGCAGCGCCACTCACGGGCCCAGCTCCAGGGTCCGAGCCCCCCGCCCGACAGAGCCCACTACCTGCGGACCACATGTTCAGACACACTGATGCTGCGGCACCGGAAGGCATCGGCTGCAGAGCTCTCCTTGAGTTCTTTCACGGGTGGAGAGTTATTCAAGCCTTGTTTGGGGGGTCTGGCTATCCTCAAACTACCAGGTGAGGAAGGAAGGCCCAAGCCCCAGAGAGCCCAGCTCCCGGCAGGGAGGACAAGCCATTGGAGGGATGAGGAGGAAAGGTCACAGGCCACAGGGTCAGGATGGAGAGCCCGCGGGTGAGATGAACAAAAAACCATGCCAGAGGCCAGTTAGCAGGGGGAGAAACAGAAAACAAAAACGCATGAAAATACATCGTGTAAACATGACGGCGAAAAAGTAAGGTTTCACGCATGATACTAAAACAAAGAACATTGGTGCAAATTAAACATGTGTGGATCGCACCGCACGGCAGATTCCAGGCTGTGCTGACCAGGTGTCCCGCCCCCCTGCTCGGGACCAGCTGCTGGGGCCCTGAGGGGCACAGCTCCAGAAAAGGCCAGTTCTAACTCCAGGCCCAGCCCCAGCCGTTGGGACCCTGAGAGAACAGCCTCTGACTCAGGTCACACTGACTTCTGGAAAATGCCGTATTCCCACCAGGGAGAGCCAGGAAAGCTGGACGGGAAGGGGGGCGGGACGGGGGGCAGCCATTCAAATGGAATGCAAAACAAGAACACGAGGCCTAGCACGGCTCTTCTCAGATTTGGCGAAAGCAGCTGAGGTGAAGAGCGTGTCCCCGGTTGGCAGTGGGCTGGGAGAGAGCTTGGGGGAGCAGGCCACGGCGGTCTGAGGCTGGGCGTCTGTGGCCCTGGGCCCCCATCCAGGCCGAGTGTGGGCTTCTCAGGAGTCAACCTGGGCTCATTCAGTGGAGTCAGCCCCAAATCCAGATGCCCTAGAACTAGCTGGCACCCCAACCTCCAGCTCGGAGAGTCTGTGCTCGCCCACCATCCAGGCAGGACCAGCCAGGATCCAGCATGCAGTCTCAGCTACACTGAGGCCCCAGAGGGCGCAGGCCTCTCTAGCCTTCTAAGGCCGCCTGCCTCCTGAGCCCAGGACACCTGGCGCTCAGCACGGCTACAGGGGGCTCGCCCTCAGCCACAGCCCGTCTCCATTCCCTGGCCTGGGGCAGCCAGGCAGCCCCAGCCTCCTCACGATGCGGCCCTGCCGGCAGGCCTGCCCCGCCCACACAGGCCCCACACCTCTTGGGCCTCTCGTTGAGACTGGTGCTCCGCGCTCGGAAGCTGTCCTTCTCGGGGGTGTCATCGAAAGACAGGAGGACGTTGGAGCGCAGACCCTGGCAGAAAGGAGCGGAGCTGAGCCACATGCCAGGAGGTACCCACAGGCTTTCTCCCGCTGCCCCTGAGCCACCCAGGCACCCTGGGGTGAGCCACAGGCCCAGGACATGGGCAGCCACGAGTTGTGCCCCAGAGATGCCCGCCTCCTCTCCCACTGGTCACCCTGCTCCAGCCGTAGACGGCCAACAGCCTCACCGGCTCACCTTGGTGATGTAAGGAACAAAGTCCTTCCGGAAGGGCAGGCGGCACCTGATGAACCACATGGCTATGACGTGATGGGCCAGGCACACGATGTACTGATTGAACCTGCCGAGAAGAAACGGAGGTGCTGGGCCCGGGGAGGGATCCAGGGAAACGTGCCAGGAGGGAGGGCAGCAGGTCAGAGGCGCCAAGACCAAGCAGGCCTTCTCTGCCCAGAGGCCTGGCCTCCGGTGAGCAGAGGCCTCCAGCTGGCCTGGGCCACACCGAGGAGGAGGAGGCCTGCAGGGACGTATGGCCAGCACTTACTTGGAGGGGTTGGTATACGGCAGGGAGATGGCAAACACACTGGCATACTGCTCTGCTGCGAAGTTCCTGTAGAGGTGAGGCAGTCTGGCCAGAGCTGCAACAAGGAGAGCCAGTGAGGGGCCCGACGGCTGGGCACACGTGCCCACGGCCATGACAGGGCTGGGAACCAGCGTCCTGTGCTGTGTGTCTAAAGCCAGCCTTGCTACTCTGACCCGAGGGCAGCAAAGGAGCGAAGGCGGCAGCCGCCCGAGCGTGACCTTGGGCCTTGGCTCCCACGGCTGCAAACGACAGTGCCCTGGCTCCGTGCAGACTCGCTTCATGACCTGTGAGCTACACATGCTTTCCATCTTTACAAACCGTTGCAAACAGAACGAATACGCAGTCACGCTGGCCCCAGGTGGCCTTTTACAGAAGCAAAGCCCTGCCTGGCTCCTGTTGTCCACATGCCCAAGGCCTGCTGAGGGCCAGATACCCAGGGACACTGGGAAGGAAGGGGCGAGCCAGGCACCCCCAGCTCCTGGACACCCTAGCCTGAGAGGTGAGACGCCCTCCGAGCTGCGGCTGTGCTGAGGGGACAAAGGGAAGGCTGAGAGCTGGGCAAGCACAGAGCCCAGGGCCAGCCAACGGGCGGCTTCTGGCCACTGACCCTGAGAGGCCAGGAAGGAAAGCCCTCAAGCATGGTGGGTGGGGGGGCGCAAAGGCCCTGAAGCAGCAGAGGGGCCCATGGGGCACAGCACACCTACCTGCAGCAAGGGGAGGTGAGAGTCGGCAAAGGTTATTTCAGGCAAGGCGCAGCCCCAGACTCGAGAGCCCACCCCACTGACACCCATCCCAGCACACACGGGCGCAGCCACAGACACGTACTGGACAGGAACTCGAGGAGCGGGATGGCCATGCTGGCCGTGGCCGAGATGTGTGTGAGCTTCACAACCAGGACGGGCAGTGCCTTGAGGATGACGTCGGGCATCTCCACGCTGCACACGGCCAGGGCCACCACACACTGGCTGGCACAGCGGTAGATGAGGCCTTGCTCCAGGCAGTACACCATCTCCCGCTGTGGACAGCATGATGACTCGCACCAGGCCCACCACAGGCTGGCCCGCGCCCATGCCCCATCCAGAGAGCCCCTCTGGGGAGCCAGGGCCCGGTCTCTCCGCCTCCACCCCAGAGGGGAAAGCCAAGGGCCTTATCCCAGGTCTCAGGACCCCCAAGCGGCAGCACCACCAGCAGCTGAGCCCCCCAAGCCCAGTGGACAGCGAGGCCTCCCTGACACTTCCCCACGTGCCCCCAGCCCACTCCAGAGCCAGGACACGCTGGGCTCAACTCCCTGGCTCTCGAATCCCCAGCTGTCTGACACAGCGAGGCGGCTGGCCCACATCCACCCTGGCCAAGTCCCCGGGAGACAAGTGCTGGCTCAGGCCACAGCCTCGGGGCAAACCACCTGGGCCCTGGGTGCTTCTGAGACCTCCTGCAGCCAGCGCCCCCACCCGCAGTAACACTCTGGGCCTCATGCATCCTTGGGGAACCTTCAGCCCAGTATGGCCAGCTACCCCAGGAGTGCAGCCATGAAAACCAGGCTGGGCCACACAGGAGGAGCTGAGGCTCACGTTCCCCAGGAGTGCGAGTGTGCAGTGAGCCCCAAGCAGCGCTGACCAGGAGCGTGGGCTCAGGGCCCACACAGTCCTCGTCCAGCGGCTCGCCTTGCCCTTGCCCTGACCATCCAAACACTTCTGCTCCCTACTCAATAAGGGCAGGGTGACAAAGACAAGTGTTGGGAGCTTAAAGCATGAGATAATGGCTCCTTGCAGGCCTTGTACCCAGCAGTGTGGACCTGAGGAGACAGGCTTTACCATGCGTGCTTGTTGCTCTTGATGACAGACGTGGAAGCAGAGAAGTGGGGGCCCTTGGCCTGGCCACCCTGCCTCTCCACACACGCCCAGGTTAGTCAAGAGGCTGAGCACCTACCCTAAAGCTGGAGCAAGGGCAAGCCAGGCAATGCTCCTTAAAAAGAAAACGGGGCTGCGTTGGGAGGCCACATTGAAGCACTGCATAAGCCCACACCCGGAGAGAACTCGGGAGCACCAGGGAGTCCAAACATCCGTGGTTCTAGGCTGCGTCAGTCCATGCCTGCGGTGGCCCCAGAGGGAAACAAAGCCAGCTACCCTCGCCCTGGCCCAGCACCAGCTTATAAGGAAGACACTGGGCCACTCTGGCTGAGGTCAGCATCCTGGAGACCAACTGTCCCTCTCCTGCCCGGTACCTGTCTAGTTTTGTCCAAGTAGTTATGGTAAGAGATCAGGGCTGTCAGCACGGGAACCACAGCGAGATGCAGGTCGGTTCTGGAGAAGCCTTCTGGAGTGCCTCGGAGCCGCTCCAGGGTCTTGGGACCTGAAAGCTAATAGCCACAGCCCAGATATGAAGCTCTGTCGGCAGAGAGGTCAGGCCAGGTGGCCGGGGACCCAGGCAGGCCCCTGAGAATGGAAGCCCAGCGGGAGGATGGGCCAAAGGCCTGGGACCCTCCTACTGCCCTTTCTAACCAGCAGTCTGCTTTCTCAGAGCAGCAGGAGGACACCTGTGGACCCGCTAGGGAGATAGGAGACAGGATGCCCGTATCACAGAGCTCCTTGCAGGAGCGGGGAGGAGTCAGGACCCCGTCCGGGCCTGCGAGCTCAGCCCTTCACTGAGGCCCCTGATCCCCCACCGGCGAGCAGGGATGGGACTATGGGGTCCTGGAGGCCCCTCCTGCGCTCCAGCCAGGGATGAGTCTGAGGCAAACTTGTCTGTGCTACATGTGGCCCCGCCCACCTCCCAGGCTCAGTGGGCCAGGAGGAGGGCCAAAGTGGAAGGCGCACCATGGAGCAGAGGGCGGCGGACAGCTGGTCGACACTGCATGGGGAGGTGAAGATGAGGACCTTATAGCGCAGCGACTCGGGCAGTTTGCTGAGCACCAGCTTCAGCACCTTCCAGTCAGTCTCCTGCAGCAACGGGAGACAGGTCTCAGGGCTGAGCTCCATCTGGGCGGCAACAGGGCTCGGACCTGCTCTCCTGCATGACCTGGTCCTCTGTCCCTGCAGCTCGCACTTGGAGGGTCAGTCCTGGACCGTGGCCACTGCCTCCAGACGCCAGGTGGGCGGGAGGCCCAGCTACACCTCCAGGGCAGGCAACTTACCCACCCCACCACCAGGCCGGCTCCCTCCTGCTGCTGCAATCTCCCGCCTTCCAAGACTGCCCTCACCCGCCCCCTCACACCCCACGACACAAAATGCCCCCAGCCCTCAGCACCGCCGGCTAGTCAGAGCCCCCCTGGAGGCACACCCCACTAGTCAGAGCCCCCCTGGAGGCACGCCCCACTAGTCAGAGCCCCCCTGGAGGCACGCCCCACTAGTCAGGGCCCCCCTGGAGGCACGCCCCACTAGTCAGGGCCCCCCTGGAGGCACGCCCCACTAGTCAGGGCCCCCCTGGAGGCACGCCCCACCCCACAATCCAGCTGCTTGTCCACACCCTTCACTCTTGTACCACCACCACTCCCAGAGGCAGAAGGTCTCCTGGGCTCCACACCAGCTTCCAGCTTCCACTCACTGCCCATGGCAGGCGCTCAGCACCCCACTATGGAACCACTGAGGGCCCTCAGACGTGAGCACCCCCCACAGTCACCACAGGGAAGGGGCTGAGTGCCCGGGGCACCCAGAAAGCTCGGTCTGACCCAGTGCCGCTGGGAGCCCAGCCCCTCACCTGCTTCAGACACTGCAGCAGAACACGGAAGAGCAGGGAGTAGGGCAGGGACCCGAGGCGCACAGCAGGGCCCGCAGGCGCAGGGCCAGGGGGCCCGGCGGGCGGGGACAGGGGGCCCCCGGCCTTCTTCTCGGAGCTCCTCTCTGTCTCCCTGTGGGAGCGAGCAGGAGATGCGCTGAGGCCAGAGCTCCCTCTCCAGCAGGCTAAGGATGGACACAGGCCCCGAGCTGCAACCGGGGCTGCCCACCGAGCCCTATGGAGCTGTCCCCTGCCCCAGGGCCGCCCCAGGGTGAGAGCAGCCAGCCGCCACCCCACCCCGGGCCCTGGACGTACAGGCAGTCACAGACGCAGTAGGGGCTGAACCTCACAAGCCCGTCTTTGCTGGGCAGGCCCAGGCGGTGCAGTGAGTCGGCCCGCAGCTGCAGCAGGAAGTCGAAGGCCTGCAGAGAGCGGGCGGCGCGGTCCGACAGAGCAGGACACGGCCGCCCAGCCACGCAGGCTCTCAGCAGGGGTGGCCACCCCAACGGCAAATCCGCCCCAATGTCACAGCACCCGTGGCCTCCCCACGGTGCTGGTGATCCCCACAAGAGCTGGGCAACATCGGTCTCTCACCCGGGGCAGTGGGGCAGGGAGCAGATGCCTGGCACCTGGCCAGGCAACAACACATGGCCTGGGGTACTGACAGCAGAGCTCTGCTCAGGACACCCTCGCCCCCAAACACAGAGAGACATCCCCTCAGGCAGACGCTCCATGAGGGACAGGGCTTCCATCCCAACGACCTCTGCTCACGCTGCCGCCAGCTCCCTAGGCGGAAGCTCAAGCCAGGGTGCCCCGCCCTGCCCTCCACCGCCAGGCTCTGGGGCACCAGGACCCCCTGGAAGTCAGGGCAATTCCCGCTCTCCACCCCCATCTCAGAACCCCATGTGACTGAGAGGCACACAGACCACAGGGCAAGGAAGCAGCAGCCTCGGCTGGTGCAGAGGAGGGACCGTCTGCTGCAGACCCCCCGGGGCCCCGCCACCCCTCCAGCCAGTGGTCACTGTGTTCGCCGAGCCGGCTGCAGCTGCTGGGCGCCCCAGGGCACACACCTGCAGACGGATGCTGCTGGCAATGGGCAGGGTGTAGCTGTGCTTGTAGTGGAGCTGAATGTGGCTGACCAGCGTCTCGTACACGCGTGTGGCATGGCTGGCAGGCAGGGCATACAGCTTGGTCTGCAGAGAGAATGCCGGTCACGGCGAGGGCAGGAGGCTGAGATGCAACCGGGGAGCCAGCACCGTGGTGTCCGGGGGAGTAGCCCAGCAGGCACTGAGGTAACTGGCCACATCTACCGCCCTTTAAAACGGACAAACCCTGCGAGCCACCAATGCCCCTCCGGGATTTCCTTCCACAGGTACTGCCTCTCATGCCCCACTTGGTGAAGGCAAAACACCAGACAGTCACGTGTCTGTGTTGTCAGAGGGAATCACATAAGAAATCGGCGAAACTGCCTGACGGCACAGCCACGTGCGGGAGGACCCACATGCACTGACAGCACCTTCTCAACACCATGAGGCAAAGCGGGAGAAACTGGGGGTGGGGGGTCACCCCACACGGCAGGAGGTATGTGTGCCCCGTGCGAGCCCATGAAGGGGGCTGTCCCCTCGCGGTGGGGCAGTCATCCCCGCCCCCTCCACAAGGTCAAGGAAATCTCCCTGAAAGGTGAGGCCTGGGGGGGTGGGCAGGCAGATGGCGCTCAGGGCTGCCAGCAGCCTGGTTTGGGGGAAGAGGTCAGGGGTTACGGGGCGGGGCTGCAGTCCCCTCTGTGGTACTCTAAGCCTTGGAGGAGACTTAAAACATGTATCACTGTACAGACACACACACACACACAGCCTTGGAGGAGACTTAAAACATGTATCACTGTACACACACACACACACACACACACACACACACACACACACGCTTGACAGCCCCAGGTCTCCAGGCTGGATTTCCAAATGAGAGCAAGACCGTCTCTCCCTCCTTCCACACACACACACACACACACACACACACACACACACACACACGCTTGACAGCCCCAGGTCTCCAGGCTGGATTTCCAAATGAGAGCAAGACCATCTCTCCCTCCTTACACACACACACACACACACACACACACACACACACACGCTTGACAGCCCCAGGTCTCCAGGCTGGATTTCCAAATGAGGTCTCCTTCTGGATTTCACAAATGACAGCCCCAGGTCTCCAGGCTGAGACCGTCTCTCCTCCTTCCACACACACACACACACACAGCCCCAGGTCTCCAGGCTGGATTTCAAATGAGAGCAAGACACACACACACACACACACACACACACACACACGCTGACAGCCCCCAGGTCTCCAGGCTGGATTTCCAAATGAGAGCAAGACCGTCTCTCCCTCCTTCCACACACACACACACACACACACACACACACACGCTTGACAGCCCCAGGTCTCCAGGCTGGATTTCCAAATGAGAGCAAGACCGTCTCTCCCTCCTTCCACACACACACACACACACACACACACACACACACACGCTTGACAGCCCCAGGTCTCCAGGCTGGATTTCCAAATGATTTCCCCTCCTTAAATGAGCCCCAGGTCTCAGGCTGGATTTCAAATGAGAGCAAGACCGTCTCTCCCTCCTTCCACACACACACACACACACACACACACACACACACACACACTTGACAGCCCCAGGTCTCCAGGCTGGATTTCCAAATGAGAGCAAGACCGTCTCAAGACACACACACACACACACACACACACACACACACGCTTGACAGCCCCAGGTCTCAGGCTGGATTTCCCTCCGTCTCTCCTCCTTCCACACACACACACACACACACACACGCACACACACACGCTTGACAGCCCCAGGTCTCCAGGCTGGTTTTCCAAATGAGAGCAAGACCGTCTCTCCCTCCTTCCCCGCAGTAGGGTTCTGGTCCATCCAGACCACAGGGCTCTCCACGACCCCTCAAGTCAGGACACAGGGAGCACGAGGCTCCTGCCGACAAGACGCCCTGGAAGTGCCGTTCAGTATTTATATCAAATATATTTTAATTTTAAACTTCCACGCCAGATAATAAAATTCCACCACGTGTAAACTTTACAGGAACTGTTCTACCATCAACGTTTTACAAAGTAGTTGATGAACCAACTGACTCAAACATTTCATTTTACACAATACAGATCCTGGCAAGTGACCTTAAGTAGCACCACACTGCTTTGCCGGTCAGCGATGCACGGGTGGCGGCCAGCAGAAGCGTCTATCACTACCCTGCTGGGGTGTGAAGGGACGGCCACGGTACCAGCTACCCCAGGGATGCCTGCAACACACGAGGACAGCCACTACCCTGGAGAGCGGGCAAGAGCCGCTGAGGGCTGAGGACGTGCGCAAGTGGGCTAATGGACGGGGGACCTGTACCCAGAGAACGTGAAGACCTTGACAACTCAAGAAAGACCACCCAGCTTAACAATGGGCAAAGGGCCTGAACAGACGTTTCCCCAAAGAAGACACACACACAACCAACCAGCATGTGGAAAGGTGCTCAGTGTCATTAGTCACTAAGAAAATGCACCTCAAAACCACAATGAGACTTCACTTCCTACCCATGAGAACGGTGACAATCAAAAACAAACAGAAAATCAGGAGTGTGCGTGAGGGTGTGGCAAAGACGGAGCCCTCATCCACTGCTGCTCTGAACGTAAATGGGAGCCGACCCTAAAGAAAACAGCCTGGCAGCTTCTCAGACAACTGCCTGCCCAGAGTTACTGGCTGACTCAGCAAGTCCACTCCTAGGAGAAATGAAACATGCATCCACGCAAAAACTCATATGAGTGTTCACTGTAGCCAAAAGTGGAAACGACCCAAGCGACCACCAACTGATGAACAGATACCCACACAACGACCGTTACTCAGCAAGACAAAGGACAAAGTACTGACACACGCCCTGACACGGGAGAAACGTGAGAGACATTATGCTCAGTGAAACACGCCAGACAGAACAGGTCGCATGTTGTGTGATTCTGTGTCTACGCGATGCCCAGAGTAAGCAAATTCACGGAGAAAGAAAGCGTGTCAGGGACCGCTAAGGGCTGGGGTGCTGAGGGGAGAATGAGGAGGGACCGCTGATGGGTGTGGAGCTGTTTTGGGGTGACTGTAACGACAGCTGCACAACTCTATGAACATAACAAAAACCACTGAACCACACACTCTAATGGATGAGCTGTACGGTACATGCATTACCTCTTGATAAAGCTCCTTTAAAGAAAGCCACACAACCGCGGGGCCAGACAGACGGCAGCCCTCCCCGTCTCCCTGGCCGCGGGGACAGCTGAGGCAGTTCTGCACTGACTCGGGGTCTCGTCCACCCCGCCGTGAGGACTCTGACCTGGCCCCACGGCACCGAGGAGGCAGGACCACCCCCGGGAGTGCACAGGTCCCCAGAGAGCAGCACCCTCGAGGCAGAGCCCACCTGAAGGATGACCAGGAGCCCCAGGACCGCAGTCTTCACATCCTCCAAGGAGGCCGAGTACGCGGCCACATCCCTCTCCTCCAGCTCGGGGGGCGGAGAGAGGGAACGGGCGATCACCTGCAGAGAGAAGACCTCCGCTAAACCCCAGCTCTGGGCTCCCTCAGGCAGCAACCATCACCTCCGAAGTTCTCAACCAGCGACTACTTTCTCCTCTATTTCTCAGAAAGAAAGGCGCCATCCACCCCGCCAAGGCACAGATCAGAATCTGCAATGCATTTTAAAACTAAAACAAAACGGTGCTGGTTGTGCAGAAGAGCAATGGACCCAAGCCCGCCCCAGCCAGCCCTTCCTAAAGCCACAGAGACACGTCCCGGGACCCCAGGCAGCAGGGCAGCAGCAAGCGCAGCCAGGCCTCCCAACCCCAGGAGGGAACCGGTCTCGGGGAGACTCAGGCAGTCACTCTGCAAAGAACAGACAGCGGGTCTAGGGAACGCTGCTGCCTGCTGGGCTCCACCACTGAGCAGTGTCCCAGTGGCTGCCTGAGCCCCCCAGGTTCGCACGGCTCTCACCTTCTCAACAATGTCCAGCAGGCTGTTGAAGTGGTGGGTGTGGCAGCCTTCGGCCAGATCTACCAGCAGCTGAGTGGCCAGCTTCCGGACCTGGTGGTCTCTATCCTCAGGGATGTGGGAGAGCTGCGAGATGACCACTGAGTTGATAAGCTCCTCCTGCAGCAAGCACAGGAGCAGCCGGGTGATCCTCTGGCCATGGCCAAGACACACCAACACGTCATCCAAACTCGGGACAACCCATGGCAACGGTGTGCAAGAGCCGGAGGGCCCCTACCAGGGCGCTCAGCACAGCCCCTCAGCTCAGGACAATGGCAGGTACACAGTGGCCCAGCGTGGGCAGAGCCCTCGGGTGCAGGCTCAGACGTGAACACGGCAGTGACCACGTCTCCGCTCCCTCAGTGTCACGATTCAGAAGGCCCCCACGCGGAGGGCCCTCTGCGTGTGCACTGATATCACAGAGCCCACTGTCATGGGGCTATAGGAGGCGCTAGAAGCAGGTACAAGGCACTACAGGAGCGCAGAATAAGACAAGGCGACCCCAACACAAGGGACCCGGGAGCCCAGAGGGCTTCCTGAAAGAGGCAGTGCTAAGCCAGACTCTGCAGAGTGAATTCCAGCAGAGATGCAGAGAAAGGGGAGGCTGAGAGGGCAGGCGGGGCCGACAGGTCCCAGGAGCAGCATGCGCTGCAGCGAGGCCACCGTGCGGAAGGTGCTGGAAGAAGGGACACACCCAGCGCCTGAGCACCTCTCCTGGAGAAGGCAGCCCGGCGGGCGGGGCTGTGGCTGTTCTGGAAAAAAGGGCAGGTTCTGACCCCAAACCTAGAGGATAGACAGGAAGGGAAGCAACAGAGAGAACCAGCAGAGAGGCAGACAGGGCCTGGCCCCACCCTGGCAGCTGGTGACCCACCCAGAGTCCAGAGGGCGAGCATGATCACAAAATGAAAAGAAAACGTCCCCACACAAGTCCGTTTTCCTGAAGGCAGGGGCTGTGCCCTCCTGGCCTCTTAGCCACAGGCCTGGGAGTGACGAAGGGAGGGAGAGGTCAACGAGGAAACAAAGCCTGCCACTGAGGGGCCCCAGCAAGGGCCACAGGCTGCTTCTGAGGCCAGCAGTGCCCTGCACGGCCCGCGGAGGTCACCCCGCCCCTGCCGCCCCAGGGCTCCCGCGGCGGCCCCGACACGCACCTCATAGAACTGCCTGTTGATGAGCAGCACGAAGGACAGGACGTCCAGCACCTTGATGCGCACGGCGCTGCGTGACTCGTTCCTGGGGGCGGGGCACACTGCTGGGGCTGGGCAGCTGCACCAGCCGCCGCCTCCCCCTGCACCAGCCTCAAGTCCGAGGGTTTCCCTCTGGGCACCCCACACCCACCCGCCTCCGCGGCAGGCAAGACTGAGGCCAGATTCTTGCGACATGGACCCAGAGCAGCAACATGCAGACCCAGAATGGGCGAAAGGCAGAGCACCTGGCCCTCAGAGACAGCCTCTTTCCAGACAACCACCCAGCGGGAAGAGCAAGCACAGCAGCCTCAGGGGCCTGTCTGTCTGTCCTACTGGAAGACAAATCCTCTCCCTCGCAGTGAGAACCGTCACAGTCAAGATCCGGAGAGGAAGGCGCTAACTGTCCCGGTTGTGCGCCCACCTGAAAAACCTCTCCATCAGCAGCTGCAGGTTGTGGATCCAGCCGTCCTTCGCTGGATGGATGGACTGAGCCCTGTAGGTTATTAAGTTTAAAAGGGATGACTCCTGTTGAGAGAAGACAGACCTGGGGTTAAGGAGCCGCTCGGCCCTCCCCGAGATTTTCTCATAAACCCAACCCCATGCTGCTGGCCCGGGAGAACGGCCACTCCAGGACACAGGGAGGGAGCATATACGATAGAGGCTCTGCTGGCCTCAGTGAGGACTCACTGAAAACCCACATGAAAGTCTTGCATCCGGCTAGCCTCTCTGGTGCCAGGATGGCCTACGGCTTGGGGAGCAGACACACCAAGCGCAGAACTGCCAGGCATCTCCCTCCGCGCAGGTGAGCAGAGATGGAGTCGGGCTGTGCGGAGCGCCCAGCCCGCACGCCTCCAGCCTACTGGAGACATCCGCAGGCCTCCAGCCTACTACAGACATCACTGCTGGGGCACAAACCCCAGGGAACAGGAGCCTGCCCGGGCCTTTACTTCAAACTCATGGAGAACCTCCCCCAGACCCACACAGATCCCCCGCCAACCACCTGACCTAAACCCCAGCCCCAGCGTGGTGAGGAAAGAGGTGGTCTTACAGGCCTCTGGTCCGCACACCTCTCCACGAGTTCAAAGTATCTCTCCTGGGAGCCGTGAAACTCGTTCTGGTCACACAGCTCCTCCACTGTGCTCAGCAGGTCGTGCACGATGGCGCTCAGCTCTGGGCTGTCCAGGCTCTGCAACACGAGGACCCTGGCACTCAGGAAGGAGCCCAGCTCCCTGCCAGGACTCAGTATTGGAGTCCTCAGGTCAAGGCAGCTGGGTCCAGACTCCAGCCCTCCAGCCGGGCGGGGGGCATGACTGCCCCATGCTGGATGTGCCAGGCCCTGTGACGCTCCTGCCAACTGGGAACGGCAGGTGCCACGGAGCGCTGGCGCTGCCTGCACAGTGGGCTGCCCCCAGGCTCTCGCACCTTCTGGGGGCCCCATGGTGTGGTCTTCCAGCCCATCTCTCCAAGATTAAGCACTGTCTGAACAGTCAGTACCCATCCCTGAGGGATGGGAGCCCGGGCCCTGCTGAGTTCTGTCCTTCCTCCCATGGGTCTGGCTGCCTGCCCAGTGGTCCAGGCCCGAGCCTGCGCTGCGTGTGGCCGCCTCTCCTCACAGCCCCTGCTCGAGCACATCCTCCTTCCTGCTACAGGCAATGCCTTACTCCAAACTTCCACCAAAGTGGCAGGCAGGAACTGTCTTCACGGTCCACTTGCGGCCATGGAGGTGACCTGGCAGGTTACTCTGTCCATCCTGACTGACATGGCCCCCCACCCCCTGCTCACCTACAACACAGTCCTGCTCCACCTGACGGAGCAAGTTTGGGAAAAACAGCCATCTTCAGTGGACCACAAGCCGACAGCCCTGAAAACCATCAGGGGACACGGCACAGCGCACTCTGAGGGAGGGCCCTCCCGGCCAACCAGTCTACAGTCCTGGTCCTCTCCGTGCCAGCCTTCCTGCCCACCTCACCTGGAGCTGCTGGAGCAGGCGCTCGATGATGTTCAGCAGGATGTCCCAGGTCACGGCCTGGAGCTCCCTCCTGTACTTCTTGATGAGTCTGGTTATGGAGAGGACAATCTCGTAGGACACCACCTCATTCGGACAGGTCATGGCCTGGAATACAGGGCACGTGGCAGTCAGCTCCTGCTAGCTCTCGCAAAGGAAGCCCGGGCACGCAGCCCTCCCTCGGAACCTAGCCTGAGACCCTTGCTTCCACACGTATCACGGGCCACAGAAACAGCATCTCAGGAGCCCGGAAGTATGTGTTCTACGCTGGCTCCAAAGGGCCTGATGGAGCCAGGCCGTTCACTTCAAATTCTGGGCCCCAACTCACTGGCCTCATGAAACGCAAACCCTGCACAGAGAGCATGCCCTCCCCACCCAGGACGACCCTGATCAGGACACGGTGCAAGCCTGGACAAGACCCAGTGCCTCCATTCGTCTGGTAAGCTGAGAAGAGTGCGATCACCCCAGCCCACCAGGATGCTGTGACAACTATGTGAAAACACGAAGTGCTGCAGGTTCCACCAGGCACTGTGGAGACACGAGCTACCATCTCTGGCCTCATTCTAGAACGAGAGAGAAGCTGCCACTGGACCGAGGGAACTGTCAAAAGCAAGCATGCAGCTATCCCCAAGGGAATCTTGAGCAGTCCTGATGCTAATTGGCAGAAGATGAAATTCATAAATTGTAACATCTGCTTGCGAATGAACCCTTCAAAGGTCCCACATCTCATCCCTACATGCAAAGCCCCGTCCCTGCAGCAGACTCCAGTCTGATGGGCCCAGCCCAGCTAAGGGGAGCCCCGCCACGCTCGCCAGCTTACCATGGTGCAGAAACTAAGTTACCTCATAAAACGATGGCAACACAGATGTTGGGGAGTTCTTGAGAGAATAGAGCCGGTGGGCACCCCAGAGAGCCATGCCAACAAAGAACACGGCTCCTCTCAGCAGTGGTGCGTCCTCCATGTAGGCTCTGAAAGCATCCCGGGAAAACAGGATGTGAACAGAGGGCAGCCCGGCGTCTGCCAGGCTCCAGCAGCTTCTCCAGAGGTCCCTACGCTTCTGAGGTGGCAGCCGAGCACGGCAAGGGGCTGTGAAGGGGCCCGGGGCAGCACAACCACGTGGTCTGTTCTCACGTGTGCTCAACAGTCATCACGCTGACTGGCTGAGGAGCCACGCGAGCTGCCAGGACACAAAGGCCCTCGTGGTGCTGACAGCCTCGGAGACACAGGTGTGAACCAAATCATCGCGTAAACTAACGCTGGGGACCCCCTCAGGTTACAGCTGAAGAGAAGCCGCGGGACAGGAGAGCAGACTGCTCGGGCCATCAGGGAAACCAGGCACAACACTGAGATGTCGAGGACACTCAGAGAAACTCAACCCAGGCAGAAGGACATTCCAGCAAGGCGAACAGCAGCGCAAGGCCCAGGGTGGGAGCAGAAAGGCAAGGTGGAGGAACGAGAGGCTCACAGGCTGAGCGCACTAGGAGCCACTGTGGCTTCGGGCAGAGAAGGACACTGTCAGATCTGTGTGGCTGCGTGTGGAGGACTGGACTTGGGAGGCCAAGAGTGGATGCAGGAAAGCAGTGAGCGGGTGAGAGCTGGGCGGGTAGGGGGGGGTGGGGGCCAGGGAGTGGACCGATGAGCCAGCTTGGGGCAGAAGTGACGGGCCCTGCAATGGTCCAGCTGCGGGAGGTGAGGAAGGCCTGGGGACGCGGCCCCGCTGGAGGAGGTCCGCATGTGGAGGGAGGTCGGAAGCTCAGGCTGAATGTCCTGACTTCACCAGCAGGAGGAAGACAGGAGCAGAAGATGTGTGCCCCTGCTCAGGGCCCCCTTATGGAGCAGCCCTCCCACCAGCCCAGGAGGCTCCCGTCAGCCTGTGCTGGGCCAGAGCCCACACGGGGAGCCTCCCCTGGGGCCCCATGGCCGCCGAGCTGCCCGCACCCTCGCCCACAGGGCCCGGGCGGCCCGCACTCGCCTGTCTTCCATGATGCGGCACATGTGGTAGATGGCGCTGTGGCCCAGGTGGGTGCCCAGGAGGTTGCGCATCAGCTGGGAAGGAACACGCTGCCGTCGGACAGGCAGACACGAGCCCCAGGCCTCACACGGCCACGCCCTGCAGCCCTCCACGCCCAGCTGCTCTCCACCATCTCCTCCCAGACATGGGTACCCAAGTTTGCCCTCAAAATGCCACCAAACCCTGGCCTCCACTCAGCCACTGGGAAAGTGCACTGCCTTCCCTCAGCACACCACTGTCTGGGCGCTCCAGGAGTCAGAGGCCATTCACTGCACACCAGAGGGTCCTTGTCCTGTCCTCAGGCTGACTCATCACCTCCCCTGGGAAGCCCCTGTGGGACGGCAGGGGAGACCCTACCTTCCAGCAAGGTTCACAGAGCTCCTTGACGTTGATGGTGCGGCAGAGAGTGACGATGAATAGGGGGAGGCTCTCGGCTGGCAGACAGTTGTAGCAGACCACAGCATCCAGCACCTGCAGAGACACCTGGGGGGCGGAGAGAGGGTCAGGCCGGCCTGCCTCCTGCCTGCAGGAATGGGACACCTCCACCGGTTCCCACTGATGCCGCTTTGATCAGTGATGATTGCCCTCCCTCTGCCATAGTGGCCCTCCTGGGACCCTCAGAGTCAGTGTGCGTCTGGGAGGCCCTGCTCCATCCTGGTCACAGCGGGTCATTCCGTCATAAATCATGACCCCAGAACAGATATCACCCAACCGCCCTTCCTTAGAGGAGAATCCTGAGGCTCATAGAGGCCAAGCAGCATGCCTGAGGCCACCCAGCTGGTGAGCGGCGGCACAGGGCTTGACCCCAGGGCCCAGGGTCTCAGTTGCAACACCACCTGGCCTGCCCAGGAGGGTGGAAGGGACTGTCCCTGGGGGGAGGGGGCCTTAGGGGGGTTACTGACCTCTATGTCCACGGAGGACACGGTCTGGACACACAGCAGGCAGACCATGCTGGGGAAGAAGCACAAGACAGCTGAAAGGACACTGCCCTGAAGCTGGGTGGCTCCACTACTTCCTCAACAAAGTCAGTTAAAAAGGTGCTTGCCCTCCCTCAGGGCTCCCACCACCCAACCACTGCTCGGGAGCAGGTGTGCAGCACCATGCCTCCGCCTGCAGGCTGCAGTGTTCTCAACACAGCAAGTAACGGTGAACCAGTCACCAGACATCACACACGTCACAAACAGCATGCGGAAAATGGCTCTGGCCATTCCCAATATCTCATTTAATGGTTTCAACAGCTTTATTCACCCTGCAGAGCTGAACTGCGGACATGAGACAGTGAGACTGCGATCAGGCCAATGTGACTGAAAGGCTTTCTTACTGGACCATGGATGCGATGTACTCATCAAGGTAACAGCTGTTGAATTTGACTAAGTTCACGAGCACCAGGAGGAATTCGGAGGACAGGCCAACGTCCATCCACTGCAGGACAAAGTCCGCTGCGGAGAAGAGAGCAACGTCCATACAACTCACTCCCTTCCCGGGAAATTGTGTCCCCCTCCCATTCACTGCTGGAAACCACATCAATGGTCCCCATGGAATGACAGGCAGGCCACCAGGGTGCTGATGGAGGCTGAGCTGGAGCCCCGGCAGGCCAGCAAGTCACAGGAGCTCACCAGCACCCAGGTGCATGCAGGGTCTGGGCTGGGGAAGGGACAGCCTTTGTGCATCTGATGCTCACAGCCCTGACCCCTGATGCTTGGGGTGCAAACGGGGGGTAAGAGTCTAGGAAGGCCTCCCCCCACAAGAGACACAAGCAATACTCAGTTTCTAGCCACTCTTGGCAAGACCCAGCCTGAAGCCTGGGTTGACAGCATGCTCTCCAACAACAAAACTCAGACCACCTCCTGCCCGCCCAAAAGACATGTCCAGGCCCTAGTCCCCAGGGGTTCAGAGCCAGCAGGTCTGGAGCGAAGCCCAGAACTCTGCATTTTTAACAAGCTCCCCAGGAGCTCTGGGAAGCTGAAGAAGGCTGCACACAGGTAAGCAGAACTGGGTGCTTCAGCGCCCTCTTCAGGCCACCCTCGTGAACTGCAGCTCTCCCTCTGGACCCCGAGGCCTTGGGTATCCCAGATTAAATCTGATCACCAAGGCCAGAGAAACCTCACACCCAACCTGGCACCCACCCAGCTCTTCTTCCAAGTAGGTGATGTGTCTCCCATTGTCTGTGAGGGCCTTGAAAACTTCCAGTCTCTCGTGGAGGTCTTCATTAGAGGGGTAATCCTTGATGACCTTGAAGAAGAGGGCCCTGAGAACGCCCAGGCGGTCCCCCTGAAGATAAAACCATGGGGTCAACAGTCAGGATCCCCTGGCTTTCCCGGGCAGCTGTGATAAGTCCTAGAAGTGCTGCAGCCCCAAGACTCCCAGCCCTGGGGCTCTGTCTCCCTCCCCTAGGAAGCGGCTGTGAGGGACCAGCTGGGGAGGCGATCAGGCGCACTGGCCATCAGCTGACCTGTGTGTGGAGCACCTACTAGGCACCCAGGTCTGGACACAGGGGCGGGCTCTCAGCAGGGGTCGATTCAGCCCCACCCTCAAGAGGTGCTCACGGAATGACAGCAACGGCCTAGCCAAGCTGAGGTGGGGGCTTCTCAGAGCAGGGGGCTGTGAAGGTGTGGAGGAAACCAGCCACGAGGAGAGGGAACCTCCCAGGCAGGAATGGCCTGGGTGTTCCAGCAGGGCTGGACCCGGGTAAGAAGGGTGGGGAGGTCAGTGGGACCAAGACAGCAACGGCGCACTCATGGCACTACACCCCAGAAAAAGGAGGGACAAGCACCCTCAACGGACAGGAGAGGTGGCGGTGGCGTGTGCGGGTCACAGAGATAGGAGAGGGTGACACCATGTGTCCACACGAGCGGTGCAGCTCCAGGGCCCTGGGCACCGGCCAACCTGTGCGGGGTGCCACCGGGCCACCCTTACCTGCCCCTGCACGATGGCCTTCAGCAGAGCCAGCACCGCATGCCGGGCCTCGGGTGGCCGCTCTGGCTGCAGCAGGTCCGAGACGGCCTTCCAGAGTGCTTCCACCGCATGCTGCCCAGCAGAGAGGGGATGGCGATCGGCGTGCTGGCCCCTCAGCTCAGGGGTCAGTCTCAGGGGACAGTCTCATGGGCAAAAGACAGAGCAGAACAACGTGCTCTTCTGACTTAAATTCGCTTCTCTAAAGCCCTCATCTATACGTCACAGCCCACAGCGAGCATGAGCCTGACCAGGGGAACGGCTCCCAAGCTCCTTCAAACCCTAGCTGGTCCTTTAACCCTCACCAGGCCATAGGCTGAGGTCAGGGAGGAGGGCAGGTGGGCCAGGGGGGCTGTCCTGGCGGCCCCCGGAGATCAGCAGGGAGTTCCCAGAGCTTGCTCAGCGTCTCTGGGCAGTCACCAGAAGATGCTCAGAACCAGCAGTGGCAGAGCGATCCCCAGGCCTGTGGACTGACCCAGGAGCCCTGCGCTCTGGCTCCCCCTTGTGTGAACAAGCCAGCTTCGGGCTACTTAGCACCCTACCCCAACTCTGCTTCTGCCAAGTGCTCTGTGCAGGTTCTGGAATCTGCCTTCTAAGTCCACCCAGCCCACGAGGGAACTGAGCCCTTTCCCCAGAGCTCTTCGAATCAGCCTCTCACATCACTTTCCTTTCCCCACTTCAGCCAAGGTTCCCAGACCACTCACCCTTTCCTGCGCTCACTCGTCTTAAGTGGGGGGCTAAAATGTCTTTTAGATGCAGTCTGACCAACACTCTAACCGACTCCAGACACCCCAGAACCTCCCCTCCTCTCTCCCATTCCCTGTACTCCTCCCGATGCAACCTGAGCCCCCAGACTACCCAGGCCTCTGAGGCCAAGCCGCGCATTCACTAGATGGCACCCTGGCCATGGCTCCCCTTTCTGCACTCACACCAACAGCTCTGAGAACCCTGATGCCTGTCCTCACATTTATCCCTGGTGAAGTGCAGCCTGCACGTTTCAGATGATCTGCAGAGGACAAAGGGGTCACTCTCCCCCAGGCAGATCTGAACCCATCAGGTATGAGACCCACATCTAGTCCTATGTCATTTGCGCAAAAGCGGGGTGGCAAGGTGAGGGCACAGCCCTTGAGGAACTCTAACGGCAGCACCCCCCTCTGTCCACAGGACGCGGGAAAGAGCCTGGAAGTGTCTATCAGAAATAAACATGCCTACATCTGCGAGGCTGCCTAATACCACCCAAACGTCTCTCTCCAAAAGACAGAGACTGGCATGCCTGGACTTGTTCTACATCAAGGTATACTCTCTACTGAACAAAACAGACATTCCTCTATTGTCCTTTCCTGCAAGTTTGTAATTTGAGAGGACAGTGAGTGTGCATTTCTGTAAGCCACCTCAAAACCTCTCCTGGATCTGCTAAAAGAGCCTCACCTCTTGCTCCGCATCTCCACACGTAACTGGCCTCTCAACGTTGTGCTCAGGACACTTCCAGAAGCTTCCCTATCACTAAGTGAAAGAAGTCTCTCAGTCGTGTCCAACTCTTTGCGACCCCATGGACTATACAGTCCATGGAATTCTCCAGGCCAGAATACTGGAGTGGGTAGCCTTTCCCTTCTCCAGCAGATCTTCCCAACCCAGAGATTGAACCCAGGTGTCCTGCATGGCAGGAGGATTTTTTACCAGCTGAGCCACCAGGGAAGCTCTCCCCATCACTAAGACAAGACTAAATTTCTCAAACGGTGTGCGACAGTTCCTTAGCGACGTCAGCTGTCAGCCCTGCTCCTAGAAAAAGCCAAATCAGGCTCTAGAACAGCTCACATGAATCTGTCCAGTCACCCACCCGAGACACACCTACCTCTTCGAATTTCTTCGTTCTGGCAACCTCACAGATCTGCCCTATCACCCGGATGCGATTATTGAGGCCACATTCAACACTCAGCTCCTGGAAAGAGAATGAAGGAAAGGGGGTCCTGGCTCAGGCACCAGGTCTCCTTACCTGTGAATCACAGGGCACTCTAAGAACTGCCCTGTCTTACCAACACTGGAAACCTACAGCAGACCTCTTGAAACCAGGAATCACCAGTTGACCACTCCTACCTTAAGGGAGCGAAAACTTTTTTTTTCATAGCTACACTTTTTTTCACTTAAAAAAACTCACATATGAGACTCACCATTGTAATGACTTTAAAGTGTATAATTCAGCTTTTAGTATATTCAGAACGTGCAATCAGGTCCACTAATTCCAGAACATTTTCATTACTTCAAAAGGAAGCTTCACTCCCCAACCCCTCCTCACCCACCCCAAGCCCTGGCAAAGGCTAATCTACTCTGTCTCTATGGGTTTGCTTATTCTAGACACTTCATATATACGGAATCATATATTAATGTGAGCCTTTGTGATTGGCTTCTTTCGCTTAGAATGTTTTCAAAGTTCATCCATGCTTTTGCATGTTATCAGTGCTTCATTCCTTTTTTTTTTTTTTTGGCAAATAACAGTCTCTCCATCTTATGGATGTATCCATCATATTTTGCTGACACCTTCACCAACTGATAAGCATGTGGTTGTTTCTGGACTGCTGCTAAGTTGCTTCAGTCGTGTCCGACTCTGTGCGACCCCATAGATGGCAGCCCACCAAGCTCCCCCGTCCCTGGGATTCTCCAGGCAAGAACACTGGAGTGGGTTGCCATTTCCTTCTGCAATGCATGAAAGTGAAAAGTGAAAGTGAAGTCGCTCAGTCATGTCTGACTCTTAGCGACCCCATGGACCGCAGCCCACCAGGCTCCTCCGTCCATGGGATTTTCTAGGCAAGAGTACTGGAGTCGGGTGGGGGTGCCATTCATTGCCTTCTCCATGTTTCTGGACAGGAAACTTTAAAAGCACAAAAATTCAACATTATTTATGGGCAAAGCACTGAGTAGGCATGTGCTGGGAGATTCCAACACACGCAAAAGGGTGAAGACTTACTTCTCCCAAGAACTCTCAAATTATCAGTTACACCTGGGCATAATCCTAACCACCTGAGGAGACCGTGGTGTTCTGGTCACATCTAGTGAAATAGATTTTCTTAACATCAACATCTGAATACTAACTCCAGTGTGCTGGACCAAGTCCCCAAGATCCTGACTTCCTGAATCTCCTGAGGAAAACCATCACCACCATGGTGCTGGGGACAGCAGCCCCACAGAACGGGGTGACAGGTCAAACTCAGCCTTCCCTGCACCTCCCATTCAGTAGAGAAGACCCAGGCAGCTCACTCACTCTCAGGATTTCCGCGGTGATGATAAACTCAGTCTGTTTGCCCTCTGCAGACCTGGGATTTGGCCGTGGAGTCCCCAGTCCCAAAAGAATCTTGAACTTCTCCTTCAAGCCTGAATCTTTGCTTGCTGGCTTAGCCATGCTGGGCAAGGACGCACCAGAGGACTCCTCTGTGCCGAGAATCAGGCAGAGACCTCAGGGACGGCTCTGCCCGCCCGCGAACCCTAGGTTCCCGGTGGGCACGACCTTTCTTCCTCCCACAGCCCCGGGGAGACCTCAACCACAGCCAGGCGGTCCCGGCCAGAAATAAACCCGTGAAGGGCCCGGCCGTCCACCCGCGCCTCCTGACTCAGTGCGTGCGGTGAGGGAGGGGCCCCGGGGGCGGCCGCCGCGCGGTCCAGGGAGCCCCGACGTCTGCCGTCTCTCTTCGCCCCGTGTCGGGGAGGACTGTCGGGGGGACGCCAGGAGCAGGAACCACCCCCCCGCACCCGCCTTGGACTTAAAGCCAAGGAATGCTTGGGGCTCCAGGGTCAGCCTGAGGTGGGCGCGCCCGACGGCCGGGCGCGACACCGCGGGGTCCGCCCCCGCCGCCTCAGCGCGGAGCAGGCCAGGAGGGGCAAGCGTCCCCCGCAGCCCAGTCGGGGCTGGCCACCCTGCGGGCCGAGCCGGCGCCAGCGGCCCGGACGCCGCGAGCCACTCACCACTCGCCCCGCCCGCCGCGCGTAGGGCTGTCCCGGGGCGGAAAACCCAGCACACCCCCGGCCCCAGGCCACCGCCGGAAGCGCGACCCGAACTTCCGGCCGTGGGAGGGCGCCGAGGGCCGCCGCAGCGCTTGCTGGGAGACGTAGTCCTGGGTCGCTCTCTGGCCGGAAGGCCGGGGGAGGGTCTGGTCACGTGGGAAGGGCACAGAGGCAGCCGGGAGGTGTAGTCCGCAGGAATCCGCCATGAACGCGGCGGGAGTGAGGATGGTGGTGACCCGCGCCCGGAGCCGGGGGACTGGGGCCAGCCTGAGGCGGCGTGGGGAGAAGGCCGCGCCGCTCCGGAGCGGAGAGGCGGCTGCAGGTAGCGCCGCGCCCGAGGTGGGGCACAGGAGGAGAGGCGGGGAAGGGAACCTGCAAGGGACTGGAGGCTGGGGTCCCGGTCGCACGTGAGGGCTCCGCGCCGCGAGGGCTGGTACCCAGCAGCCTCGAGCAAGCTCCTGGGCTGCACGTCGGGGGACAGCGGGGCGGGCCGTGAGTTCCCGCCTTGAGCTCGGTTCCCAGCAGACAGGGGCTGAGTTCGTACATTCCCACCTCCTCCGCCTACATCCTGTTCAAGAAAGTCCTCCCAGCCCCACTAGCATGCCCTAGGGTACGCCACTTGTGCCAGGCTGACTGCGAGGCGCACTGGCCCTGTCCTGAGAACTGCTTCCAGCTCAGAGGTCCCAGCCTGATGTTTTCTGCCCCTGCTAGAGGGTTCCTCTGAGAGAAAATGGGAAACGGTTTGACTTTCCTTATCATTTACATGTGTATTAGAGACCTACATGTTTTCTAATTGAGGGCTTACTTTGGGACTCAGTGGTAAGTGAGGATGGCAGGGCCCCTGCCCCTTGTCCTGCCTGGATGTCTGCAGGATTGGCCAGAGGAGGATTCTCACAGACACCCAAAGCCCCCAGGGGTAAGCCCAGACGGACAGGATGACACTGGGCAAGAAGCATGGCGGGGGCACAGGCACAGTGGGCAGGAGCTTTGATGCCAGGGCAGTTTGGAGTTCTTCACGAGCAAAGAGAAAAACCAATGAAAGATTTCCAACAGGAAGTCACACGACTTAATCCAGATTTTTAGAAAGCTCTCTCTGACAGCGTTGAGAGTAGAGCGGGGGCTGCCATGGTGGAGGCTGTCACTAGCGTCCTCGTGTGCGGCAGTGGGCGTAGCCAGAGGGCCAGCGCCATAAGGAAGGCTGACCTGGCCCGGAACATGTGCCATAGAGGCCAGTGCACCCCCAGCTATAACAGGTGTTTGTTGGGTGATTGTTGAACAAACGACATGGGATGAGATGGCAGGTAGTGGCACCTAGTGGCACTTTTTGCAGAAGAGAGGAAAAGCTACAGCCCCGTGAAGCGTCGGCGGAAGGCACAAAGGCTGAGCGTGGCCTACGAGGCCTCAGAAGGTGAGGGAGGCGAGGGGGCCGAGCATCTCCAGGCACCATCCTGGCAGCCTCAGGACTGGCGGCAGCAGCTGGACAACATCCGGACCATGAGGAGTGGGAAGGACGCACCCGTGGACCAGCTGGGGGCTGAGCACTGCTTTGACCCCAGCGCATCCCCTAAGGTAGGCAGGGACCCATCTGCCGGTGACCTCTTCTGAACAAGACACTCGCTTCCTCTCAGGCTTCTAGCAGGGACAGCTGGCACAGCAGGGGTGTTGGGTAACATTGGCTCAGAGAGGGAGTTCCTTATACTTCACTGGCCCAGAGCCTGGTCCTAAGACCAACCTGATTCCAGTCCCAAGTCTGCTGCCTGGTGACTAGGGCCTCAGTTTGCTTGTCTGTGGAGTGAACCGCAGCATCCTTTGCGAAGCGATCACAATAACAAGCGTAACCGAGCAGTGTTGAGCACTGGCGTCGCGCCAGGTGCAGTTCTGTAAGCCTCACAGTGATCTTACAAAGCATGTGCAGCTAGTTTCTTTCTAAGTGGAAAAACAGACCTAAGCCAGACACCACACACGCCCCCTTGGCCAGGCCCGGGGTGACATGTGGAGATGAGTAAAGGGCTTCCCTGGGGCCTGGCCCACGGTGAGCACCCAGGACCCGCCACCACCCTGGTGCCTGTCCCTGTGCAAGCAGGTGCGGAGGTACCAGGTGCTGCTGTCCCTGATGCTCTCCAGCCAGACCAAGGACCAGGTGACAGCGGGTGCCATGCAGCGCCTACGGGCCCGGGGCCTGACGGTGGACAGCATCCTGCAGACGGACGACAGCACGCTGGGCGCGCTCATCTATCCCGTGGGCTTCTGGAGGGTGAGCCAGCCCGTGGCCAGCAGGCCTGGGGGCGCCACTGGCTTGCAAAGATGTCAAGGAGGCTGAGCAGCTGCGGGGGGCGGGCATCCCTGGCTGTGAGTTTCCCCTGGAGCCCCATCCTGCCCTTGCCTCTCTGACCAGCCCACAGGGGGCTGGGCAGTCGGGCCTCAGTCCAGACCCCAGAGCTCCTTGGCCTTTCCTGTTTGCAGCCCACCCCTTCCTTCCTCCCCCTCCCTGCCCAGCCTCCTGGCCCTTCCCTTCCTCGCTAAGGCTGCCCACCCACTTAGCCCTTTGTTGACTTGGAGCCTCCCTGGAGTGCACGGCCCCTCCCCTCGGGAGCAGTGGCAGGGAGTGCAGGGTGGCGGGTGGGCGGGGCTGTTTCCCCTTGGCACTGGCTTGGGCTGCAGTTTGTCAGATGGGTTTTAAATAGCCCTGTCCACTCAGACCCAGGATGGGAACTGCCCTGCTGGCCTGGAGGCAGGCGAGGGAGTCCCAGTCTCCAGCCTTCCTTCCTGAAGGCCCAGGTGCTGTGGAGCCCAGCTGCTGACATGGCCGGCCTTTCTTAGCCTGCTTGGTCTCCCGTGGAGAGTAATGGGGCAGGGGGACTCAAACCAGACCCCACACACTTGTCCTGGGGCCCAGGCAGGTGGGAGGTAGGCCTGCACTGGGCCTCCCTTGGCCTTCCTGCTGCCCTTGACAAGCAAGTGCCTCTGAGTGTGTCCAGGACCGGTGATGGGTAGCTCTGGGCACCTGGGGGTCTTCTCTGTGCTTCGTCCTCCCCAGTCAGGAGATACCCCTGATCTCCAGGGCTCACCCCCTGCAATCTTTCAGAGCAAGGTAAAGTACATCAAGCAGACCAGTGCAATCCTGCAGCAGCGTTACGATGGGGACATCCCAGCCTCCGTGGCAGAGCTGGTGGCGCTGCCCGGTGTCGGGCCCAAGATGGCGCACTTGGCCATGGCGGTAGCTTGGGGCACCGTGTCAGGCATTGGTGAGTGGAGCGCACGCAAGGCGGGAGTGGCCGGTTCCAGGCTTGCTGGCTGCTGTCGAGGTTCCCCAAGTCCCCAGCTCAGGTCTCCTCGTTCACAACTCAGCCCAAAGGGTCAGGAGCGAGGCAGCCCCACCCAGAGACGGGTACTGACTGGAGGAGCTCCTGTTTGCCCAGCACGTGTGGTGGGCTGAGCCCCGGGAGAGGCCCGTGGCCGACTCGGGACTGTGCCGTGTGAGTGAGAGAAACATCAGACAGCTCCTCACTCGAGGGTAGAAATGCTGACGGGGCATGCAGGGCACCTCTGGAGCCAGCCTGGTCTGGGGCGTCTGGAGGACTTCCTAAGGAGGTGATAAATCACCCAAGAGCTGAGTGGTGAGGTGGGCTGGCCAGGCCAAGACGAGGAAGTGCGCTCCGGGCAGAAGGAACAGCGTCTGCAGAGCCATGGGGCAGGGAGAGGCCAGAGCATGAGGCTCTGGGATGCACATGGACAGACAGGAGATGGGACCCCAGCGGGTGGGGGTGGCCCTTCCTGGAATCCTCTCCTGGGTCCTTGTGGTGCATCCTGGCCCTGGAGGAGCTCCAAGTGGAGACAGACCCCGGCGTTGGGGTGGGCTGGCCGCTTCAGATCTTTGCCCAGTGGGTTGGGGCTTCCGAGGCCTCACGGCACAGGCCTAGTCAGCCTGGGAACCAGGCCTTGACCCATGACCCGTTGTGTGCCTCCACCCTGGCGCTTCTCGGGCTTGTGCAGAGGAGCCAAGGGAGGTGATCAGGAATGCCCCAGGGCTCCTGTGGCTGGTGCAGCCCACCCCTGGGCTGGGGACCCCTTCCTTGCACTGCCCATGGGAGGAAGAGGGCTACGCCCACCCCCACCCCCCCACCCCCGCCCCAGGCAGGAGCTCAGAAGCCCTGAGTACAGGAGCCCAGCCAGGGCAGAGCCCCCCACCCCCACTGGGCTCCCGCGGCTGGCAGCCACTCAGCAGACACTCGAGCTTCTCCTGGCGGCTGTCCTCGGCTGCCCGTGTCCAGGAGCGGGCGGGCGGGTCTGTGGGGGAGGGCCCGCCCTCAGCTGGACCGGCAGAGTGTGAGAACTGTGTGCTTCGCGGTTGTCTGTGGACCCGGCCAGCTGCAGGGTGACCCTGGCGGGGGCAGTGCACCCTCCTAGCCAGGTGACCCTGGGCGAGGCACTTGGCCTCTCTGAACTGGGCCACAAAGCGGGGGAATCATTTGCTCCCGTTAGCGGCCCAAAGGTGCAGACCAGCCCCCCCAGGGGCTCACAGTGTGGTGCAGCCCTGGGTAACTTAAGGGAGTGGTTACCTCCATGTTACAGAGAAAGAAGCTGAGCCTTGGTGACCCCAGGGTGTAACTTCTCCATTTACCTGCTCTCCCTGAGTCCCCGGGATGCCTGTCACAGCTGTTGGGGGAGGGCTGAGCCTTTTTCCAGGCAGCTATCAGCAGAGAGTACTCTTGCCTGGCAAATCCCATGGATGGAGGAGCCTGGTAGACTGCAGTCCATGGGGTCCCTAGGAGTCGGACACAACTGAGCGACTTCACTTTCACTTTTCACTTTCATGCATTGGAGAAGGAAATGGCAACCCACTCCAGTGTTCTTGCCTGGAGAATCCCAGGGACGGGGGAGCCTGGGGGGCTGCCGTCTCTGGGGTCACACAGAGTTGGACACGACTGAAGCGACTTAGCAGCAGCAGCAGCAGAAATGTGAGCTGTTGCAGGAACACACTTTCTTGCTTTCTCTTGGGCAGACACGACACGGGGAGGAGGCCTCACCGAGCAGGTGTTCCGGCCCAGCCCCCGGTGGCCGATCAGGGGAGCAGGGGCTGCGGCCAGGTGGACGACAGCTGCAGCTGTCCTGGCCGCGCTTGCCGCTCCATCCCTGACGGTGCAGTGGCAGGTGATGTCTCTGCGGGCTGAGTTGCTGCCATCCAGCCTGGCACCCACGGCCAGTGCCAGGAGGCACTGCTGCCTGCACCCTGTGTAGAAGGCCAAGACCTCTGGGTCTGGCTCCAGCCCCTGCCCAGCCACAGGCCCAGGCAACCCTCTGTCAGGCCTGTGCAGTTCTGGGCTCTCCTCAGAAGCTGGGGGGGTCAGGGGAAGGGCCACGGGGACCCCCCACCCACCCACATTGGGAGCCAGGGGCAGGGATAGGCAGTCTGGCCCAGTAAGCCTGCCGAGTGCTCACCCTGCCCCGTTTCCAAGCAGCAGTGGACACACATGTGCACAGAATCGCCAACCGACTCAGGTGGACCAAGAAGGCAACTAAGTCCCCAGAGGAAACCCGAAGGGCTCTGGAGGAGTGGCTGCCCAGGTGTGCCCACCCCCATGGTGGGCTGGGGTGGGCTCCCTCAGGTGGGCTCCCTCCCTCCCTCCACACTGATGACTCCCACCCCCACAGGGAACTGTGGAGCGAAATCAACGGCCTGCTGGTGGGCTTCGGCCAGCAGACTTGCCTGCCCATCCGCCCACGCTGCCAGGCCTGCCTCAACCGGGCCCTGTGCCCAGCTGCACGGGGACTCTGAGGGCCTGGGGCCCTCTGCCCGGCGCCACTCTGGCCACTGTCTGTCTGTGCCTTTGCTGGGGAGCCGTAGCCTGTTTATAATAAAGCTTGGGGGTTGTTTGTAGTTAGGGTCTGGCTGAGTTGTACTGGGGCGGGGGCAAGGGGCAGGCTGGAAAGCACACGCGTGAGCTGTGTGCACACCCATGCTTACATGTGTCTGGAACAGGGCGGCCTGGGAGGCTGGGATGGGGACGTGACAATCTGGGCTGCGTGCGGGGGCGGGGGCGGGGGCCAGGGTCGTGGGAGCCAGCTGCAGCCAGCTGTCTGGAAGCCCGCAGGGGACGCCGGCTGCCTCCCTCAGCAGCTGGCTGGGGACCTGGGAACACGCCCCCTCCTGAACTTGTGCCCCCCAAGAGCCTGGCCCCCGCCTCAAGGCCCTGCCCCCAGTATTTACACAGCCACCTGGCCTCATCCTGGGATGCCAGCAGGTCCAGGCAGGCCAACACAGGGCAGAGGCCTGACCTGCATGCTCCTGCAGGGGGCCGGGGCCCAGTCTGGGGACAGGAGGGTAGGGCTCCGAGGGTCCCCAGTGCGCTGGGAGGGGCCAGGCAGATGGATCTGGGGAGCGGAGGCTTAGGGAGGGGGCTGTGTGCCTCAGCTGGGTCTTGGGACACTGTGGGCTGCCGCCTCCCTACCTGGAACATGGCCCCCCCAGCCTCTGACACGCAGGCTCAGGAAGGACAGACAGACAGAGTCCAAGAAAGGCCTGTTTATTCTGAGGGCGCGCATGCGCTATGGCTTGAAGGGCAGACAGCGATGTCAGTCGGTGGGTCGGGATCTGGGCAGAGGGAAGGCAGAATGGGCTTCCTCCAGGGAGGCTCCTGGCAGGGGCCGAGCCCGGAGCCTGAGATCCTTCCTGGGGGCTGCCCTGCAGGCACTAGGGGCCTGTCCAGAGGTGCCCTCCTCAGGTGCACGGGGCCTCCATCCTCAGACCGCCCACCCCAGGAAAGGGCAGAGGGCAGCTCCCACGGCCCCTGCCCTGAAGCCTGCGAGCCCCCAGCCTTGTCCCTGGGACTCCCACTTGGGATGGCTGCTGCTGAGGGGGTGGGGGGAAATGGTGTGCAGAGAAAGGTTTGTTTTATTGCAAGTATTTAGAGAGCACGTCCTGAGGGGGTGGGGGCGGGGCTCTGCTATTAAGTGGAAACATATGTGGAGCTAGAGATCTTTCTGGAAAAAAGCAAAAACAAATTCCTGTAAGTCAGCAGGCCCAGGCAGTCAGCACGGCGGCCAGCCCGCGGGTCACCACCGCCCCTCCCCCCTGGCCCTCGCCCTCCCCCTCTTTCTCCCCCTGCCCCTCACTGTCTCTCTGGGTCTCTCACATCTCAGGGGCTCCCTCTGCCCATCTTGTGGCCACACTCCCCTAACACCCCATGGGTGGTGGTGGGACCACCCCAGCTTAGGGGGGAAGGATGCCCCCTCCAGTCCACCGGGGCATGGGGAGCTCTGGGCAGTCCGAAGGGCAAGGCCCAGGCCCGTGGGGAGGAGCCAGCGGGGAGCAGGCAGGGGGCTCAGAAGTTGCTGAAGATCTCGCGCTTCCGGTTCCAGTCCATCTGTGGTGCCCGCTTGTTGACCCTGGTGGCTCTCGCCTTCTCCTTGGCCTCAGCTGCCGTGGGGCTCAGGTGAAGGCCGCTCTCCTGAAAAGGATCTCGCTTCCACGTGCTGCCATCCTAGGGGTGGACATGGTGGGCGGGTGGCCAGTGAGCCCTGGACCCCAGCCCCCAGGCAGGTGGCCCTTCCCAGGGAGCTCGCGCCAGAGGCCACCTGGCAGCAGGTCCAGGAGGGCTTCCTAGAGGTGGCGGCCTCACGGCTCAGGCTGACAGCTCCACAGATGCCCGCCCCCAAGGCCTCAAGCCCCCCAGCATGTGAGCAGCAGTACTGGAGGTGGAGGGGCACCCACTACCTCAGTGTCCTTGTCTAAGCCGGGCAGGTCACTTCGGGATGAGCACACGGAGCCACCATTGAGCTGGGAAACCAAGGGTAAGGTGTGGCTTCAGGGGCCCGCCCAGGAGACTCTGTGCACACATACGTGCACACATGGACACACACGTGTGCGCACATACGTGCACACACCAGAGCTGCATTTACTCCTGCATCTGGCAATGGCACTGAGCCTCTACTGCAACCTGGAAGTGCCCAAGTGCCCTGTGGGGTGGGGTGCGGCTGGGCTCGGACCGGACCCAAGGGGCCTTAAAGCTGGGAGTGACAGGGCCGGGCTCAGTGTCACAACTACGTGACACCAGGACCGAGGTCTCAGGAGGGGCTCCCAGAGGTGCCCCTGTGGTCCCCGAGCCCACCCTGTCTGCTCCCACCCTCTCACCTGGGCCGAGCTGGTCCCGTTGGTGACCGGCGATGGCAGTGGACCTGTGGGGACAGTGTGTAACTGACCACTCAAGCCCCGATGCTTCACCCCAGCCCTGGGCCCCAGGGCAGCCGCCCACCTTCCACATGCTCCTCGGTGGGTGTGACCCGCAGTCGCTTGAAGTGTTCATCCGTCTCGGGGTCCACCACCAGCAGCTGGGCCTCATCTTCCCGCGCCTTGATGCTGGCAACCACCTCCGCATGGCGCAACCCCTCCACATTCTGCCCGTTCACCTGCCGCCAGCACAGAGTCAGTGCTGCCTGGGGGAAGGTCCCCACCAGCCCCCCAAGCCACCCAGCCAGGTGTGGCATCAAATATTCATCAGTGTCATCACCAGCCGCAGCAGCAAGAGGAGCACCAGCTCAGGTTCCCGGAATCTCCCTCCTGCAGAGGACCTGGTGCCCAGACACACAGACGTGGATAGATACACATGGACACACCTACAGGCACACAGGTGCAGACACACAGATAGATACACGCGGACACATACAGGCGCACAGGCGCGTGCACACACATACAGACACACCTACAGGCATGCAAGTGCAGACACACACAGATACACATGGACACATACAGGCACACAGGAGCATGCACACAGAGAAGACAGACACCTACAGGCACGCAGGTGCAGACACAGATACACGTGGACACATACAGGCGCACACGCACAGACACGGACACACCTACAGGCATGCAGGTGCAGACACACAGATACGTACACATGGACACACAGGCCTGCAGGCGCGCACACACAGATACACACGGACACACCTACAGGCACGCAGGTGCAGACACAGATACACACGGACACACCTACAGGCACGCAGGTGCAGACACACACACAGATACAGACACGCCTACAGGCACACAGGTGCAGACACACAGATACACATGGACACAGGCGTGTGTGCACACACAGACACGCCTACAGGCACACAGGTGCAGACACAGATACACACGGACACACAGGCACACAGTTGCAGACAGATACACAGGGACACATACAGGTGCACAGACGTGCACACACACACACAGACACGGACACACCTACAGGCACGCAGGTGCAGACACAGATACACACAGACACACCTAAAGGCACGCAGGTGCAGACACACACACAGATACACACAGACACGCCTACAGGCATGCAGGTGCAGACACACAGATACACATGGACACAGGCGTGTGTGCACACACAGACATGCCTACAGGCACACAGGTGCAGACACAGATACACACGGACACACCTACAGGCACACAGGTGCAGACACACAGATACACATGGACACAGGCGTGCGTGCACACACACGGACACACCTACAGGCACACAGGTGCAGACACAGATACACATGGACACACATACAGGCACGCAGTTGCAGACAGATACACAGGGACACATACAGGCGCACACGCACAGACACAGACACACCTACAGGCATGCAGGTGCAGACACACAGATACATTCACATGGACACACAGGCCTGCAGGTGCACACACACAAATAGATACACAAGGACACACCTACAGGCACACAGGTGCAGACACACACACAGATACACACAGACACGCCTACAGGCACGCAGGTGCAGACACACAGATACACGTGGACACAGGCGTGTGTGCACACACGGACACGCCTACAGGCACACAGGTGCAGACACAGATACACACAGACACACCTACAGGCACGCAGGTGCAGACACACAGATACACATGGACACAGGCGTGCGTGCACACACACGGACACGCCTACAGGCACACAGGTGCAGACACAGATACACACGGACACACATACAGGCATGCAGTTGCAGACAGATACACAGGGACACATACAGGCGCACACGCACAGACACAGACACACCTACAGGCATGCAGGTGCAGACACACACACAGATACGTTCACATGGACACACAGGCCTGCAGGCGCACACACACAAATAGATACACAAGGACACACCTACAGGCACACAGGTGCAGACACACACACAGATACACACAGACACACCTACAGGCACGCAGGTGCAGACACACAGATACACATGGACACAGACGTGTGTGCACACACACGGACACACCTACAGGCACACAGGTGCAGACACAGATACACACGGACACAGAGGCACGCAGTTGCAGACAGATACACACGGACTCATACAGGTGCACAGACGTGCGCACACACACACACACAGACACGGACACACCTACAGGCACGCAGGTGCAGACACACAGATACACACAGACACGCCTACAGGCACACAGGTACAGACACAGATACACACGGACACACCTACAGGCACAGAGGTGCAGACACAGAGATACACATGGACACAGGCGTGCGTGCACACACATGGACACACCTACAGGCACACAGGTGCAGACACAGATACACACGGACACACATACAGGCACGCAGTTGCAGACAGATACACAGGGACACATACAGGCGCACACGCACAGACACGGACACACCTACAGGCATGCAGGCGCAGACACACACAGAGATAGATACACATGGACACACAGCACGCAGGCACAGACACATACCCACACGGACACGGATACACAGACACGTAGGCGTACACACACACACACACAGAAGTACACAGGCACAGACACACAGAGGCACGCACAGCAGGACACAGCTGCAGATGTGTACACACGGGGCAGCCGGCTCCCCGCAGCCCCAGTGGTGGGTACCTCTATGAGTCGGTCCTGGGCACGGAGGCCTGAGTGGGCGGCAGGGGAGCCGGGGTCCACCGAGCGGATGTACTGTCCGGGCCGGGACTTGTCGCTGTGCAGGTTAAACCCGTAGCCCTGGGGGCCCTTCCGTAGGTGGCAGAGCCTTGGGCGCAGCTCCCTCAGGGGCCCGTTGGTATCCTGCAGGCGTCAGGAACACCTGGTGAGGTTCCAGCTCTGACCTCCTCCCACCTGAGAGATGCTGACCCCCGAGGCCTCCAGCCCACACCCACACCATGCCCCACTGGGTGCCAAGGCAGCACTCGGCCTCATACCCCCACCTGACCACAGCCCCGCATCTCAGAGACCCGTTCTGGGGCGTGAGTGGGGCTTAGGCCACCTACGATGATCCAACTTTGGGATCCTGAACAAAGGCTTAGTTTCCAAACCCCCAGTCGACCTGTGATGGGATCAAAGGCCTTACGGCGGGGTTAGGAGAATTCACTGGGTCGAGGCTAGGGCTGGGCGCAGACCTGAGCCAAGTAGGGAGCAGGCGAGGTGAGCTGCCCCACGTCTCTGTTCCAGGAGGGCAGCCCCGCCTGTTGTTTACACCCGCACCCCAAGTGTGGGTCTGCTGGTGTAGGGCTCCAGCTTTGTTTACACTCCCACAGGTCTCCCTGGGGCTGGTGGCGGCTGCAGCTGTGTTTGCCTTCACATACCAGAGCAGCTGGAGCAGCCCCCCACCCCAACAGGCTGGAGCCCAGTGGGCGAGCAGAGGGGCCTGCCTCCCACCTGCCCCTCCGGCCCCGGGGGCTCCTGGTGCCGAGGGTGCCCACCCACACCCCAGGGCCCTGCCTCCATTTACCTCTGGCATCCTGCAGTAGGGCTCTGGGCCAGGGGGTGCAGGGGGCCGTGCAGGCAGGGGCCAGACCCCAAGACCCCCACCCCGCCGGGGCCTGAGGCAGTGACCAGCACTGAGTGGCCAGCGGCCGCGACGCTCAGTCTAACATGGCGGTGGCCGGAGGGAGCGGGCGGCCAGCAGCTCAGGTTTCCCCAGCACTTGGGGCTCAAGTGTGCATGCAGGTGAGACTCTGCGGGGCGGGGGTGCTCACCGGGGCCTGGCCTTCCACCTCCCTGTGTGTGGCCAGGGACACTAGGCCAGGTGGGGGGCCATACCTGGGAGAGCTAGCCTCCAGGCCTCCAAGCTCACCTCAAACCCCCCAAATCTGACTGTGGCCACCCTGCTGTGGAACCAAGAGTGCCCTTCCTTACAGGATGGTACCTTGCCCCAGCATCTGGGCCTTCCTACCGGTGGGGAACACCTTCTGGTCCAGCCTGGGCCCCTTCTCCAGGAGCCCATCCCTGATCCCCAAAGCGTCCCTGATCCCCAAAGCCCCCCGGGAACCCCTGCTGCAGGCCACCATCTGCCCCAGAAATTCCAGGGGCTGGGGCTGCTGCTCCTCTGTCCTCCAGGGGATCGGCCGGGCAGACACCCGGGTTCTCCAGGACCCCACAGACTGGGCCCTCTCCAAACACAGCTGCAAGCACAGGTGTGTGGCTCTGAGGCGACTCTCAGGTTAGGGCTGTCAGACCACAGGTTCCGAGGCTGGCCAGGGCTGTCGGGGACCCTGGACGTGTAACATGACCACACCTGGTAGGTGGACGTGGGCCCAAATGGCTGAGGCACCTCACACGGTCACAGAGACCAGACATCCAAACACAGGCGCGCAAACAGGCTCCACAGACCCCTGTGGTGACCCGTGGTGTGAGAGACAGCCCTCCCCGGGGGCTCTTCCCACGCCCTCCACACTGGTTCCAGGCCGAGGTCTCTCAAGGCCCCCAAACAGGAAGCAGGACTAGGGGGCATCCGGGGCCATGAGACCAGACTGAATGCAGTCACTTCCGGTTTGAGACCACACCGGCCATCTCCCTGCCTAGACCCAGGGCAGCCATCTCCCACCACTAATATCTGGCCCACATCCCTCGCATTAGGATCAGGACTCGGCACTGGACCCTCAGGCTGGGGGCTGCAGTGGCCGAAGAATGAGGCCGGTGGCCTGGGGACCCAGAGGGAGGCCCCGAGGGAGGCCCAGCGCAGCAGGCTGGGAGGGGGTGCAGGCTGGCCCAGCGCATTGCTCGCATTCCTCGCTCCAGCCTGGCTCAGAGCTCTTCCTGCCGCCTCCCAGCTGGGCCCTTGGGCTTCCAGGGGCTTCCAAGTCCCAGTCCCAAACAGACTGCCCCTGAGCTGGACAAGCGCTCGACTCCCAGCCCTGCCTGTGACCAGTCCAAGGACTGGCATGGGGGTAACTCTTGGAGCCAGGCTCTACACCCCCCCATATGGTGACTCACCAGCCCAGGCAGAGAAAGGCCCCCATTGTTGCTCAGGGTCCAGCCTGCTCACACCAGGGTGCCCAGGGTCCCCTCTGCCAAGCCTGGGTGCCAGAGACTTAAGCTGGGTGCTGGTGACCTCACTGCCCACCCCACCCCCAAGCCGCCTGACCTGCACAAGCCCCCGAGATGGGCTCTGTGGAGGGGCTCCTGGGGCCGGGGCGGATGGCACGGCATTCCCAGAGCGGGCCATGGGAGTCGGGACAGAAGCGTCGGGCAGGGCGTCCAGCTGGAGTGGCCTGAGCTCTCGGGCCAGCGCAGCCTGCCACCCCATTTATCCACCTCCCACTGTGGCCCAGGCTCCCCAGGGACGGGTGGGGACACGGGGCTGAGTCACTTTGGGGAACAGGGTGGTGACTGACTCCCCCTCCCTTGCTCAGGCTCCAGCCCGGCGCCCCCTACCAGCCAGGTTTCCGTCCCAAGAAAGGAAGGAAGGAAACTGCTGGGAGGCCCTGCCCTGCTCCCAGGACCCAGGGTTGGGGAGGCCAGGAGGCCAAGGAGGGTACCCTGGCCGCCAAACAAGAGGCAGTCCTGCTGCAGCTTGGGGTGGGGGGCAGGGAACAGGAATCAGAGGCCCCCCAAAGCCTGCCTGTAAGCCCTGCATGCGCTGCAGGACCCTGTCCCTTCACTCCCCCAAAGGCTTCCAGAACTGGGTGTGAGGGGAGGTGCGCCTGGGGCCTGTCACACCCCCACGGCTGGCACCGCCCGCTGCCCCATCTCTGATGGTGGTGGGCCCCCATCACCGCCATCAGGATCAGCTGCACTGCAGCTGCAGCCACCCCAGCACAGCCCGAAGCAGGGCTGAGTCACCACTGACAGCCCCGACAGCCCCTCGCAGGGAGGGCCCGCCACACCAGCGCCCCCCTCCCAAACCTCCTGCACCCCTGCCCAGAACGGGAGGAAACTGAGGCTGCGAGAGCCAGAGGGGCCCTCCCTCCCTCCCACAGGGCAAACCACCATCTTGGTCCTGCAAGCCGCGCCATCCATCTCTCCCCAGTTCTCCGATCCCACTGCCATTGGGGCCCCACCAGGACAGCCCTGTATACGAGCATCATCCAGGCAGGCCCCCTGACGGCCCACGGGGGCAGAAGCTAAGCCTGGTTTGTGGAGGTGGAAGAGCCCCCGCCCCTCCTTCCCGTGCTCTGAACTCAGCCAATTACATCACCGCTTGCTGGTTGCGGGGGTGGAAACCGAGAGACCCTGTCCTCAGGGACTCCCGTGATCTGGAGCCCCATCCCCAGGCCAGCCCCCACCACGGAGGGACCTACCAGACGGGCCCCACTTTGTTCCTCTAAAAATACACCCAGCGGAAGACCCCTCCTAGGGCTTCCTGCAGCCCCCAGAGCCTGAAATAGTGGAGGGGGAAGGTCCCACCCAAGGACAAGGTGCCTCCCCATCCTCCAGATAAGGCCCGAGGGCAGCTTTTTCCACAGGAAGGTGAACTCAGCCATTTGTGTCTAAGTCAATGGACAAACGCCCAGGGCGCTTCCTCCTGGGGGTGAGGTGCCCTGGGAAGGAGGGAGGCTCCAGCTCTCCGGTGGTGGGGAGCTCAGCCAGCACGCTGTCCCAGGGCTCCCCTGAAACCACAAACCTAACCCTTAAACCCCTACTGCGGCCTTCAGTGGCTCCGGGGCAAAGTCCAGATTCCAGGACTTGGCACTGTGGCCCTAACCAACCCCCAGCCTGCCCTCGAGCCACAGAGAACAAAAAGGGTGGCAGGGGCTCATGCCCACGACTGTGCCCAGGCTCCCCCCTTCCCCTCACTGGGAATGCCCTTCCCCCCAGGGGAAGCCCGAAGCCCCCCAGCACCCAGGTCACAGGCCCAGAAGCTTGCCAGGGAGACAGCCAGGCAACGGCAGGTGTCAGGGCCCCCTGGACACCCAGAAACTGCCCTAGGCCAGTGGTTCTCAAAGTGGGGTCTGGGGAACCCTTTGGCTTAAATCCTCCTTTAAGAGTTTTTTTTTTTTTCTTTTAAAAACAAAAGGAGGTAGCAGGACATGAAGGAGAGCTCTATGTGCTGCCCCAACAGGGCCACCCCCGCCAGGCCTGGCTACCCAGCGAGAGGCAGAACTGGGCTGCCCCCACACCTCCCCCCCAGCTCCTTCCCAGCTGACTTTTCCAATTCGAAGGGGGCAGCGAGCAGGGGCAGGTGGCCCAGCCCCCACAGACCACCACTGAGCTGAGGACCCCGCCTGGAGAGTCTTCTCAGCCCTACAGAGGAGGGCCAGCCCCCTCCACAGCCGTCATAGCACAAGCAGACTCCTCATATGGACGGACAGAGAGACAGACACCTAACACAGGCACAGAGCTGAGCATGGTCAGTCCTGGGACACCCTAGCAGCCCGTCCCCAGGTCCCTCAGCCCCCAGGCCAGGGACGGGGAGGCTCGTCAAAGTGACCTGTCCTTCTTGGGACAGCAGCTCTGATGAGCAGCCCAGGGGAGAGGGCCTGAACGGGGGCGGGGACCGCAACGGCTGAGAGCACGGGCTGAGGGCAGAAAGGGTGGCTCCAAGTAGCCAAGTGGGTCGTGAGCAGGGGCGGAGAAGGGGCCCAGAGGGCAGCGGAGGACGAGATCGTGGTGTGGATGCAGCCAGGGTGGTCGCTGTGAGCAGAGCCCGCCGTACCTCCTGGGCGGCCTCGGAGCTGAGGCTGCCCGCTCGCGCCCAGTCTGGCTTCGGCTCCCAGGGGTCGTGGGCCGGTGGCAGCCCTCGCCGGGCCATCTCCTCGGTGCAGGTCAGCTGCCGCCGGCGGAGCTCCTCGTCCGTCTCCTTGTCCACCACCAGCAGGCGCGTCTGCCCCTCCACGGCCTTGATCCTCTGCACCACCTGGGGTAGGCGGGTGTGGGACCGGGTCACGGCCGGCACTGCAGGCAGCACAAGGGCAGCGGCCCCACCCCGGGCTGGCCCAGGGCGGCAGGCAGGCCACGAGCCCAGGCAGCGGTGGGCGGCTGGACCGAGAGACCCGCCGGCCCCACCCCCCACCCCCAGCTCCAGCAGTTGCCTCCCTCTTCTCCCAGGGCTGCAGGCACCAGGGCCCAGGCTGCAAGGGCCCGGGAAGTGACAACGACCGTGTTCAGCTGGGCCTCAGGTTTTCAGTCTACGGGTGTGTGCATGTGTATGGCCTGCGGCCTGCAGCCTTCTAGGTGTCTCTAGGTCTGGGTTTGAAGGGGAGACGTGACTCCCTGGGTCCCAGGCTCGGGGTCTCTGCCTATCTCTGTCTTCCCAGGAGTGGAACACGGTCTAAACTTCCGCCTCTAGGCCTTCTGTTCTCTTCCAGACCCCGACCTTGAACCTGTTCCTGCTAGACCTGCAGGGAGACCACCTGGGGTCCTGTGGCAAGGCGCCTACTCAGGTGCACACCCACAACCCAGAAAGCGGGATTCAGAGGCTGTAGGCAGATGTGAGCAGGGGTAGGTGTGGTTACACGGTGTCTGTGACGTGTCTAGAGCATGTACAAGGCCATACCTGCCAGTGTGTGCCTGCAGGAGGGCAGTGCCCACTGGGCATTGGTGTAGGGAGGGCAACACCCAACCCCTCCCCAAGGCCTTGGGAAGGACCGGTGGGGCCCAGTAGATGCTCTCAAAAGAGGAGGGTCTGAACAGGGCCTGTCTTTGCCCCAGCCCTCCTTTACACCTCTCTCCCCATCACCCCGAGTCACAGGAACCCTGGACCCTGATGTTTCCTGACTGTGGGACACAGACAAGTCACCCAGTATCTCCAAGCATCAGTTTTCTCATCTGTAAAATGGGAACCAGAACTGTACCTTCCCCCTGCCAAGACAGTAGGAAGGTCTCACAGGGTCCAGTGTGTGAGGCTCCTAGAGACGAGCACCCCGGGAGGCCTGGGACACGCTCTTGGGGCAAAGGTGGCGACAACGATTAAACAGAGGCCAGGCCCTCCCCATGGCCTGTCCGTCTAAGCTCTCGGCTCTGACCCTCACCCTCCTTGAGCAAACAGTCCATCCAGCTGACACTCTGAGTAAACCACAGAAGGACAGCTGACAGGGGGAAACACAAAACCTCCAAGGATATAAGCAAAGGGCAGCCCCCAGCCCAACCAAGAGCCAGTTTATGACTCTCAAGGCCCAGGGCTGGTCCTGCAAAAGGTGGGGTGAGGGACACAGAAGACCCTAAGTAGAAGCAGTAGAAGACTGGTCTCGAGCCATGTGAGTCCCTGGTCAGTGGGAGATGGACACCCCCTGGGGGTTAGAACCTACAGAGAACCTCCTTCTGGCCTTTATCTTCCGCTGCAAGAGGCAGGGGGCTGCGACCTGTGATCCCAGCCAGGCCGCCCAGCAGCCTCTGAGGACAGGAATGTGTTACCACAGCTCCCACAGCGGCAACTCCCACCAGGATCCAGACACCCTGGGCCAGGACACACACTAGTACACCAGGCTGCAGACACGCACAGAAGGATACACACAACCCGGCCAGCAGACACACAGCCGGGACACACATACACGCGGCCACACACACAACCCAGTTCACACACCTCCAGGTAGGCAGACCTGTACACACACACACACACACATCTAGGGGTGCAAACCTATATACTCACATGTACACAGTCCAGCACACACACTCACTCAACTGATGCACACACACACAGGTGTGCCCTCGAGGTGAAATCCACGGCAGGTGCACTCGAGGGCCCTGCACATTCACACACGCACATATATACACGCTGGTAGAAAAGCACCGGGGTCCCCAGGCTCACGGAGACCCCCGAGGTGCCAGCTCCTCCACACACTGCCCTGCGCCGGAACAAGACCAAGAGCTAAGAGCGAGGGCTGAGACCCGGAGGAGCCGCAGTGCGGGCCCCTCCCTTGCCAGGATCCACACCCCTCGGTGCAGGACCGACCCGGGTGGAGGAGGCGCGGAAGGACGCCGGCTGCCGCGGCCTCGGGGGCCATGTCCCCCACGTCTCCACGGGAGCCCACAGAGGCCCTTGTGTGATCCCCTCCTGCCTCGAAGAAGGGACGGAGGCCTGGGCGCAGGCAGCGCCGAGCCGGGTGGTCACCGGCGCGCGGGGCAGGGACGCGCGCTGGGGCTGCGGGGTTGGGGGCGCGCGGCGGGTCTGCGGGCCGGCGGGCCGGTGGCGGAGCGCAGACACCCACCTGGTGGTGCGTCTCGCCCTCCACGTTGACGCCGTTGACCTCGACCAGCCGGTCTCCGGCGCGCAGCGCGGCCGCCTCGGCCGGGGAACCGGGCTCCACGCGCCGGATGAACTGCCCGCGGCGGCCCTTCTCCCCGTGCAGGTGGAAGCCGTAGCCGTGCTCGCCGCGCACCAGGCGGCACAAGCGCGGCCGCAGCGGCTCCGGTGCGGCCATGGCGCCCGCTGCCCACCGGCCGGCCAAGGGCTGGCCACGGCGCTCACGCCCGTCGCAGGGCGGGCAGGGGCGCGGGGGCGGCGCAGAGGCGGCGGCGTCGCTGAGGACCCGGTGGCGGCCTCGGAGGCTCCAGCTCGGCTCGGCTCCCGTCGCCTCCGGTTCGGGCTCGGGCTCTGGCTGCGGCACCGCCCCCGCGCCCGCCCCTTCTCCGCCCCCTCCGCCCTGCCGCCCCCGCCCCGGGTCCAAGCTACCCTGGCCATTCCCCTGCCTCGGGCCCCGCCAGCCCAGGGAGTCCGGGAGGGAGACTGCAGGGCCAGGGCACCCCCCGAATCACCACGACCCCTATGTCTAGCCCCCATTCTGGGCAGCCTCCTTAGCACCAGTGCCTTTGCTTCCTATGCCAGTAACACTGGGCGAATGCTGAGTTGCTTCAGTCGTGTCCAACTCTTTGCGACCCCGTGGACTGTAGTCCTCCAGGCTTCTCTGTCCATGGGATTCCCCAGGCAAGAATACTGGAGTGAATTGCCATTTCCTTCTCCAGGGGATCTTCCCGACCCAGGGATCGAACCCGTATCTCATGTCTGCTGCATTGGCGGGTGGGTTCTTTACCACTAGTACCACGCACCTACTAAATGAACAGCACAAGAATGGAGGCAGGCCCTGGAGGTGGGAGAAGGGCCAGATAAACGGTCCTTAGGCTGAAGGACCCCCACCCAGGGGCCACAGGGTAAGAACAAGGGCCATGGCTCTGCCCACCCTCCTCGGGAAGCCCCCTCCCTTCTCCCATGCCCCGTTCCTCTATCAGGATCCCTCCCGTACCCATCACCAAGTGCCAGGATGGTCCTGGAGGCAAAAAGAGGGGATTGAAACTGACCAGGCAGCGGCCCCTCCCTATATCCTGGAGGCCAGGCTGAGTGACTTCCTGGCCCTCCCCAGGAGTGTTCGTGCCCATCTGTGCTGTGCTGGACCAGTAAACATTCCCCCTACCAGCCCCTCCCTCTACCAGGACCCTCACTCCTGTCCCTGCCCACCCCAGGCCCGGTGGGTGACTGCAAAGGGTGAAGGAATGACATGCACTTGTCTGGCTGGAAGGAAAGGGTCTTTGCCCCCTTCCTCTAGACCTGGGATGAAATGCGCTGATGGCTTGGGTGCCAGCTAGACCCTCCTGTCCCCGAGCCCGTCCTCCCCTCCCCTCCCTCCACCTCCCCCAGAATGAATGCCCCCTTCTCCCAACCTATGGACAACTGCTTATTCTTCATGTGTCTCTCTGAGTACATGCTACCCGGAACAACCCTCGAGGGCTCAGGCCATTTTACAGGAAACAGGTCTGGAGAAGGAAGAGACCCATGCAGGGTTCGGGGATGGGGGGTGCAATTCCAAGCCCACAGTCTTCAGTTTTCTCAGTCACCCATACAGGAAGCCAGCTGAGCTGCAGGCTCACCCTCAACCTGCCCCTTCCAGCCCTGCTCGGCCCCCTGAACCTACCTGGTCCCCAGGTGTCAGGCACAACCAACCCAGACAGTTCCCCATGAGGGCACAAGCAGGCTCGCTCAGGCCCAGTCCTTGCCGCTCCTTCTTCCCTCACCAGTGCCTTCAGCCTGGGCTCCTCGCCTTGGCTAAGCACGGCCCGCCGCTAGGCAGCCTCCTGGGCCACAGCCCCTTGGGTGTCCACACCCGAGCTGCTGCCCCTAAAAGCCACTTAGGCTGCAACAGCAAGGCTGCTCCCCCACCCCCACCTCTGAGTTCCTCGCTTATGCTGCTGTAAGCTCCTGCCTGACTAGCCACCTCCATCTGTCCATCTGTTTGTCCACAGTCTGCCTGTCTGGCCTTTGACTGGCCTCCCTGGACCCAACCTGGTAGGTACCACGGTGCCTGGAGTCTGTGAGGATGAGTATGGACAGTGGGGGTCCACGATATACCACCCCACCCTATAGCAACCCAGGACCTGCCAGGTATGCTCTGAGGCCATACCATAGTCGAGGGAGGTGGCTGGATTGGAGACCCCCCAGACCAAGGGGTAGGGAAGGTAGGACTTCCTGGTCCCTTGGGTCAGGATGCTTGGAGACCTCTTCCTCTTCTATAGAGCAGACGCTCTCTGATCAACCTGCAGCCTAGGACTCAGCCTGTGAGTGAAGATGGATGGGGACAGAGCACCCCTGGAGGGTGGAATAAGCAGGGGATGTGCTCACAGCCAGGGGCCAGGAACACTGCCTCCCAGAATCACAAAGCCGGCCCCAAAGCTAAAGAAAAGCCAAGGAAGTACCAAGAAAGGTTAACAGAGTAACAAAGCCGACATCAGAACTGGCAGCAAAGTGAGTGGGTAGCAGCTTCAGAATAAATGCAGCAGCTACTACCTGCAGGGGCTTCCCGGGTGGCTCTAGTGGTAAAGGATCCGCCTGCCAATGCAGGAGACACAAGAGACTTATGTTGGATCCCTGGGTTGGGAAGATTCCCTGGGGAAGGAAATGGCAACCCACTCCAGTATTCTTCCTTGGGAAATCCCATGGACAGAAGAGCCTGACAGGCTACATTCCTTGGTTTCGCCAAAAGCTGGACATGACTGAGCATGCACGCGCGTGTGTGTGTGTGTGTGTACGTACACACACACACACACACACTACCTGCAGGGACCAACTCAGAAGGGGGAGCAGGAAGGAGTGAGAGGGACAGGGAAGGTGAAAATGGTTCTGAGCAGCTCTCTGGAACTCTCCCAGGCCTCTTCCTTTAGCCTCTCTCTGCGGGAGTGTGAGACGAGAGAGGCCAGGCCGCCAGGGAAAGGGAGAAGCCTGGGAGGTGGCCTGGAAGCGTGCCCTGAGGTGTTTGGGCTGGAAGCTGTGTCGCTGGGGCCGGGCTGGGGCTGGGGCTGGGGTGCTGAGCCGGAGGGGCGGGCAGGCAGTCAGGTGCAGCTGAGCAGAGGTCTGGGTCATGCCCACCCCCTCACGCTGGTGCACTCACCCACTTGTGCCATCTAGGCACGCTGGGGTGCGACAGAGGGACAGGAGGTACGTCAGACCTTCCAGTCCCTCTCTCCCTGATCGACCTGGGCTGGGACTGTCCTGTGCTCCTGTTTCGGGGGAAGGGGTTCCCTCTGACCTCTGAACCTACCTCCCTGCGGAGATGGGGCAGAGACTCTGGGGCGTGCCTGTGGGCAGAGGCCTTGTCACTGCCAGAGGGGAGGGCTGGGGGTATGTGGGGGGTGGGGGCCGTCATTAGTCTGACGCCCGGCTAATGGGCCTGCGCTTCTCGGGCCGGCGCGGCCTCCCTAATGGGCATTAAGGGCCTCGCGGGATGACCAGGCCTCGCTCACAACCCCTTCCTTCAGCCTTCGCCAGGCCTCTTTTCAGAGCCCCAGAGGGGAGCCGGAGGGACCAGCGCAACGGGAAGAGATGAGAACAGGAGGTCCGGGGCGGAGAAGGAGAGAACCGAGAGGTCGGAGGACCGATGAGGTCCGAGGCGTCCAAAACCCTCGGCGGGGACGCCCCGGAGGCCTGCCTCGCCTACCCGGTTCTCTTCCCGCCCACCATCCGCCCCAGCCCCGCCCATCCCCCGCCCCAGCCCCGCCCATCGCCGGAGGCTCGGACCGCGCCTGCAGCCCAGGAGAGCAGCCGCACAGCGCCTCCTGCCGGCCCTGTGTAGGATTGCAGCGTCCAGGGAGCTGCCCAAGGTCCCACCCTTCTGGCTCTGACGGCTCCAGCCTTGCCGGATGGGAGATTCGGGTGAGGCCCGCGCCCTAGCTCTGTGAGCACTGCTGGAGCATATGGCCGCCCTGGTAGACAGAGAAGGCGGGCCTCTGCCGAGCTCCCCATGGGCTCTGCTTGGGCGTCTTCTCCAGGCAACATGAAATCTAGCCCCTCACTGAGTGACCCAAACATTCACAGGCCACTTGGCGTCAGGCCCTGGTGAGCACCAGGGAGGCATCGCTGAGACCCAGGGAAGCAGATTTGTGTACCTTAGCGAGGGGACGTGCAGGGCTGGGGCAGCCCCCAGGAGAGGCATATAACCTGGCCTGGGGCCCTGGAGTGCTCAGGCAGAGGGGGCCACAGGGCTGCTCTGAAATCTTCCAGGAGTTCCTGCAGACTGTGTGGGGGGGTGGGGGGGAGAGGAATGAGAGGAGAACAGGGCCCGGCCTCAGAGTAGGAATTCCGTTTCATGAGTGGTGGGAGCCCTTAAGGTGTACTGCGCTGGAGGTAACAAGCTCAGGACACCCATGTTCAGTGAGGAGCAGGGACAAGAACTTTGGGGGGGTGGGGGAGTAGGTTGACCTGAGTGGTCTGCGACTTCCCCCAGTGCAGATCCTAGATGGAAAAAAAGAAACTGAGCGGACTCAGGGAGCCATAAGAATTGGAAGGGTGGAATCAAACAGAGTACTACACTAGCAGGCCATGTGGGAGAAAGGTGCACCCAGGAGATGAGAGGCTTTTGCCAGTTGGGGAGATACCCCAGAAGGTGCTTCCTAAGGCCAGGGTAGAGGGGGTAGCATGGGGGCTGGCTCCACGTGGGCCTTCCAAAGCCAAGAGCTAGACAGACCAGAGGCCACCCTTCCTCCTGTCCTTGCTGGGTGCCCCAAGGTCTGCCTTGCCACACAGCCAAGCAAGGATTCCAAGGGCAGCCAGACAGCATTGGCACAGTGACCAAGCACTCCAAGGTCGAGGACAGTTGTGGGACTCCAGGCTCATATTGAAGAGGGTTGAAGGGGGAGCAGAAGGGTGGAGTGAGGGGACCACTGGCAAGGGACCCAGATGGAGGGAGGCCCTTGCAAGATGGCAGAACACATTTATACGGGGGACTGGGGACAATAACTGGAAATGCAGAAGGGGGTCAGCAGTTGAGGGGCCTCTGAGGATGCAAGGGGGTGTCAGGTGGAGGTCCTTCCTTCCTAGGAAGAGAGCATGGCCGTGGCAAGGGGGCCAAGGGGTCCCCACTTCCTCTCTGGCAGCCTTTGGCTGAGGGGAGGGAGGGGTTCCAAAGAGATCCAGGTTTCAAATGAACGCTGGGAGGTGGAGGATGGGCTGCCAGGTCTTAAGGTACTGCTCCCTTGGGGAAGACGTTCTCCCCAGGCTGGCCAGCGGGCACAGTGAGGAGACTCCCTGTGGGGCTCCTGGGAGGCTGAGGTGGGGGCTGCTGCTCTCCTTCTCCTGCACACGTTGATGTGGCAGCCGGACACCCCCACCCCCACCGTGAGATACCCCTCCCCTCCCTGGGGACCCTGGTTTGATGACCCCACCCCCTACAAGGAGGGGCAGCAATGGCAGAAAAGGGAGAAGGGGACCCAGCCCCCAGCAGTGTCTCTGCCTCTGTGCCCCGCTTCTGCCCCGCAAGGACAAGCAGATCTCGGCTGGATTGGAGCAGAGAGGGCGGAGCAGGGGTGGGGCGGGAGGAGGCGCGGGGTCGGGGGGTGGTGGGAACGCGTCCCCCGGCAGGCCGGCGGGCGGGAGGGCTCTGACATTTGCCAGGGCGTGGGCGCGGCAGTTTGCGCCTCGGAGCCAGATGACAAAGTACACAACTCGGAGGAAAGGGGTCACACGCGGGGGCGCGGCAACTAGGCGAGTTTTATTGAACAGACCGCCGGCCTGTTGGCCGAAGACACTCGGTCTGGGTCAGGCGCGGGGGGCGCTAGCAGGGGCGGCTATCAGGACTGCTTAGGGGCGAGGCGGGGGCTGGCGAAGGCGGTTCCCTGCGCAGACCGTGGCTGAGCCGGAGACTCTCCGAAGGCTCTAGAAAGAACAGAGAGGCCCGTGGGGAGAGGGCCGTGCGCTCTCCACTACCGCTCCCCCGACTCCCCGGGCTGGAAGCGTAGACACTGCTCCAGGAGAGCCTTCCCCGGAGTCGGGGATAGAAAGGTCGTTGGGTGCCCTACGGGCAGGCAGACAGCACGGCTCAGATCTCCTGAGACCCCCCCGTCTGCTGGCGTCCTGTCCCCTTCCTCTCCCCGCGTACCTGGCCTGCTCCGCCAAGATCCAGGAGTAGGCGCCCGGCCGCCACTCGGGTTGGCGCGCGGACTCCGGGGCGCGCAGGTTGCGAGGCGCACTGACCCGGAGCCCGGCCCCGGAGCTTCTGCGTCGCGCCTCCCACGGTCTCTGAGCTCCGGAGGGAAGCAGCAGAGCATCGAGGGCCGCGGGCCCCGGAGAGAGGGTGCTTCTGGCAGAGGGCCCCTGGGGCAGCGCGCCCAGGCCCAAGGTGTCCCAGGTGAGGGGCCCGGCCGCGCGGCGCCACATGTAGGGCGAGCGGCGCAGCCCCATGAGCAGGCCGGCCGCGCGGCCCACCGTGTGGTAGCGGGGGCTCGCCACGTGCTTGTACCAGGCGCCGGCGGACGGCGGTAGCAGCAGCAGCCACAGCAGGGCGAGCAGCCGGCGGCTGGCGGTGGCCCCCCGCCCCGGGCCCCGCACCCCTGTGCCCCGCGCCAGGGTGCTCACGTCGACGTCCGCCCGGAGGCGCGGACCAGGCACTGGCTCCGTCGGGTCTGCGTGCGCCGCGTGGAGAAGCCGGAGTGCGGGAGCTGCAGGCGGGGAGTTGGGCCCCGCGGGTCTGGCTATAACTGCTCGGCGGCCCCGCCCCTGCTCACCCCCGCGGTACCTGCCTGGCTCCCTAAAGGGAGGGGGCGGGATGAAGGGAGAAGAGGAGCCCAGGCCGCGCCGCAGGACGTGGGCTCCTGAAGCACCCTGGCTGAGTGGGTTTTTTCCTGGAATTCATCTCCTCCCCGGTCTGGGGGCTCCCCTCCTCCCCTGTCTCGCGCCCCTTTTCCTCTGTCCCCAAGGAGAGGAGCTGCCAGGCGCAGGGATGGGGACAGGAAGGTGGGGCACACGCAGATCAGACTGGGGGGCCAGCAGCGCCCCAGGGGGCAAAGCAGGAGAGCTGACTGGTGGGGGCCCTCTGCGCCACCAAGACCCCTCTGCCTGCCTCCTCCCCTGACAGCTGTTCCTTATCCTCACCTGTGTGTGCTCAGGTGTGTGCAACTCTTTGAGACCCCATGCACCATAGCCCACCAGGCTCCTCCATCCATGGGGATTCTCCAGGCGAGAATACTGGAGTGGATTGCCATGCTGTCTTCCAGGGGAACTTCCTGACCCAAGGATCGAAACTGTGTCCCTTATGTCTCCTGCATTGGCAGGCAGGCTTTTTACTACCAGAGCCACCTAGGAAGCCCTCACCTAACACAGTTCAAGTCTGTGCCCACACCCTCTTCTCTGCTCCCTAACCCCTAGCTTCTCCCCACCAACCTACTTCCCAGCTGCTGCTAGGTGGTGGATGCTTGCAGCCACAAGTTTAGTTAGGAGACAGTGGTTAGGATTAGGCTCCCAGAATAAAGAGTCAGTCCCTCTTACCCCCAGCCCCTGCCCTGGGCAAGATAAGGCTCTGCAGACCTCCAGCCTCCTCTTTGACTGAACGTGAGAGTCACTCAGTCTGTCTGACTCTTTGCAAGCCCATGGACTATATAGTCCATGGAATTCTCCAGACCAGAATACTGGACTGGGTAGCCTTTTCCTTCTCCAGGGGATCTTCCCAACCCAGGGATCCAACCCAAGTCTCCCATATTGCAGGCGAATTCTTTACCAGCTCAGCCACAAGGGAAGCCCGACAATACTGGAGTGGGTAGCCTATCCCTTCTCCAGTGGATCTTCCCAACCCAGAAATCGAACCTGGGTCTCTTGCATTGCAGGTGAATTCTTTACCAACTGAGCTATTAGGGAAGCCCTCCTCTTTGTCTGTGATCCCCTAAAATCATGTTTTCTGGCCAGACCAGTCTCAATTCTTTTGCTTTACCCAACAACCCACGAGTTGGCCCATTTCTGTGCTTCTGTGCCTGGGACGGACACCCTGGCCTTTTCAATCTATGACCAAACTCCTACTCATCTTTCAGGATCCTGCTTAAATAGTCCCTATCTGAATACTCTACTGGAGTATCCCTCTCTGCCTGCCTGGGGTTAATAGCCTCTTTCAAGATGTCAGGGCCTGACCCATTCTTGCCTGAGCCCTAAGCCAGGGAGGATTCAGCCGTCAAAATAATCAGACCTCATCCCCCCACACCCCACCAGCAACCACACCACTCACGGGGTACCTTCTAAGTTCCAGACACCAGGGATCCTGAATTATCATATTCTGATCTCCAAACAATGCCACGTGTATGCGTGGTAAGTTGCTTCAGTCGTGTCCAACTCTTTGCCACCCTATGGACTATAGCCTGCCAGGCTCCTCTGTCCATGGGATTCTCCAGAAAAGAATACTGGAGTGGGTTGCCGTGCCCTCCTCCAGGGGATCTTCCTGACCCAGGGATTGAACCTGCATCTCTTACATCTCCTGCATTGGCAGGAGGGTTCTTTACCACTGACACCACCTGGGAGATTCCCAAACAATGCCACAAGGTGGGACAATTATTGATTCCATCTACCAAAGAGGAAACTAAGGCCTGGGGGAAATTAACTTGCTCCAGTCACCTGGGTAAGCACTGGGGACAGAGTGGGGTCCAACCTAGACCCCCAGCCTGAGAGTTCCAGTTTGAGGACCCCAGCTACAGTGCTTAATGGAAGCCTCCCCTCTCCCTCTGCCTGTCTCTTCAGCAAGAAGGAGGGGCGAATCCGGGGCAGGAGGGGGGCACAGTCTGGATCTGTCCTTCCTCTCAGACCTGCACGTTGGGAGAGGCCCAGAGGGGCTCAGAGGTGCCAAGGAAGGCCCCTGGTTTTGAGGCAGGAGGGGCAGAAAGGTCTGGTGATCCCCTGGGATCTGGAAGCCGTCGGCTCGCCCCAAAAAGGCCCTGTGGAGCAGCTGAGAAACGTTCCCTGGAGCTCAGTGCCCCAAGCTGGACGCTGGTGGGTGTGGGGGGAGGCACTCCTGCCTCAGTTTCCTCATTGGTAAACAGTAATGGTAGCCTCCTGACCAGCTTGCTGTGAGCACTAAACATCCAGGCCAATGGGACTTCCCTGGCCGTCCAGTGATTGAGACTCTGCAGGGGGCATGGGTTTGATCCCTGGTCTGCGAAGTAAGATCCTGAATGCCATGTGGCATGGCCAAAATTTTTTTTAAAAATCCAGGCTGGGTCTCGACACGGTATCTGGCATGCAGTAACCACTAAAGTCGCTCAGTTGTGTCCGACTCTTTGCGACCCCACGGACTGTAGCCTATCAGGCTCTTCCATCCATGGGATTTTCCAGGCAAGAGTACTGGAGTGGGTTGCCATTTTCCTCTCCAGGGGATCTTCCTGACCCAGGGATCGAACCCAGGTCTCCTGTATTGCAGGCAGACACTTTACCGTCTGAGTCACCAGGGAAGGTAAATGGTGAGGCTAACATCTGTTACTGTTGCTGTGCCAGCAGCTGCCTAGTCCCCGAACCTGTCAGAGAAGATGCTTTGACGGAGGGGTGATGGCGCAGGGACCAGGCAGGGCGGGGGTACAGAGGGAGCCGCCTGCGTGCCTGGAGGGGCCTGGAGGAGCACAGGGACTGGTGGGCCGAGTGGAAAGCTGCCCCTTCCACCCACCACTGCCTCTCTCTCCTGGGGCCCCTTGGCCTCAAGAGCTGCCTGGAGTGTGCGGTTGGCGGGCAGCGCAGCACGACGCAAGGGTCCCCTGGCACTGCCGCCCACTCCCTGCTGAGAGGAGGCAGGGGACTGCGGGCAGTGGGCAGGAAGCGTCTGCAGGCAGAACGTCATCGATGTGAAAGCTGATCAATCGTGGTCGATGCGGTAATGGAGGTTTCTGCGCAGTTAGAAAATTTAAGACAGCTACAGTTAGCAGAGTGGATAAATCTGAAAATGCCATATTGACCTGACCAAAAAAAAAAAAAACCCGTGCACAACGGAATGTTCAGTGTCTGAAGTTTAAATACCAGCGATCCTTCCGGCTGGCTTATGACTGTGAACTAGAGGGAAGGAAAAATGTCCACGTGCAGGTGAGAGGTGGAGGGCCAGTTGGGATAGAGTCGGTGGCTGCCTGTCAGGTGGAGGTGTGCGAAAGGCAGGCAGGGATGGAGCCCAGGGCGGGGGAGGAAGAAGAGCACCGAATAGCTTCATGGTCCCTGGGGGCTCCCAGTTTGGGGTGCTCAGGATGAAGGTCTCTGTGCCCTGCCCAGCACTGAGCCCAGGGGCCCAGGGACAAAGGGCTCCGCCAGACCCCCAGCCCCCAGAAGTCTGGAGCCAAAAGTGTGTTGCCAGAGGAGGTAGTGGCCCTAATGATCCATGAGAGCTGCCTGGTCTTTCTGGGGCTCACTGCACCTTCCATCCACACACAGACCCTTCTAGAAGCTGGATGACCATGGATGCTATTTGCACATCACCTCCCCTGACATTGGACCAAGCCCTCCAGGGGGCTGGGATCATGTCTGCTTCATACTCCCCCTTCCAGGCACAGCACCTTCCTCCTCCCCCAACAGGAACCCCATCCAAATGACACAGCAAATAAGAAAACCTCTCCATTTCATCATTTAAAATGATTATGTTTTATTAAGTCTTCCCTGGTGGCTCAGAGGGTAAAGCATCTGCTTGTAATGCAGGAGACCTGGGTTCCATCCCTGGGTCGGGAAGATCCCTTGGAGAAGGAAAAGGCATGTTTTATTAAGATTGTACATGGGCACGCGTGCTAAGTCTCTTCAGTCGTGTCTGACTCTGTGCAACCTTATGGACTGCAGCCTGCCAGGCCTCTCTGTCCATGGGTTTCTCCAGGCAAGAATACTCGAGTGGGTTGCCATTTCCTTCTCCAAGGGATCTTCCACACTCAGGGATTGAACTCGGGTCTCTTACATCTACCTGCATTGGCAGGCGCTTTAGCACTAGCACCACCATACATTTTAAGTCAAATGCTAGTATAAGGGGCACAGTAAGTGGCCTCTCTTCCACCCCGTCACATCAGCATCCTGCCCTCCAGGGGCAATGACTTCCAACTCTTTCAGCTATTTCTCCTAGTATTTGCCTCCATATTTTGAAATCACGAACAATTGCTATTCTAAAAACAAGTGGTCTTTTTTTTTGGCCATGCCACATATCATATGGGAGCTTAGTTCCCCCACCAGGAATTGAACCCACATCCCATGCAGTGGAAGCATGGAGTCTTAACCACTGAACCACCAGGGCAGTCCCTGGGTGGTCTTTTCTGTTCTGGCTGTGCTGGGTCTTCATGGCTTTCTCCACTTGCAGCAGTTAGGGGCTACTCTTCATTGCAGTGCACCGGCTTCTGGTTGTGGAGCACAGGCTCTAGGTGCATGGGCTTCGTAGTCATGGCATCTGGGCTTAGTTGCCCCGGGGCATGTGGAATCTTCCTAGGCCAAAGGTCGAAGCTGTGTCCCCCACACCCTGCATTGGCAGGCAGATTCTTAACTCCGGACCAAAGGGTGGTCTTTTTAAGGAGGTAGCATATTCAAAAGCAGAGACGGTACTTTGCCAACAAAGGTCCGTCTAGTCAAGGCTATGGTTTTTCCTGTGGTCATGTATGGATGTGAGAGTTGGACTGTGAAGAAGGCTGAGTGCCGAAGAATTGATGCTTTTGAACTGTGGTGTTGGAGAAGACTCTTGAGAGTCCCTTGGACTGCAAGGAGATCCAACCAGTCCATTCTGAAGGAGATCAGCCCTGGGATTTCTTTGGAAGGAATGATGCTAAAGCTGAAACTCCAGTACTTTGGCCACCTCATGCGAAGAGCTGACTCATTGGAAAAGACTCTGATGCTGGGAGGGATTGGGGGCAGGAGGAGAAGGGCACGACAGAGGATGAGATGGCTGGATGGCATCACTGACTCGATGGATGTGAGTCTCAGTGAACTCCGGGAGTTGGTGTTGGACAGGGAGGCCTGGCATGCTGCAATTCATGGGGTCGCAGAGTCGGACACGACTGAGCGACTGATCTGATCTGATGCTTTGAGTAAAGTATGCACATCTTAACTGCATTTGTTACATATGCCTACATCTATGTGCCCAGAGACCAGATCAAGGTAGAAAGGATTTTAGTGCCCTAGGGCGCTCCTTTCAGGCTTCCCTAATGAATCAGTTGGTAAAGAATTCGCCTGCAATGCAGTACACCCGGGTTCAATCCCTGGGTCAGGAAGATCCCCTGGAGAAGGAGATGGCAACCCACACTAGTATTCTTGCCTGGGAAATCCCACGGGCAAAGGAGCCTGGTGGACTACAGTCCATGGGGACTACAGTCCACAACTGAGTGACTAAACCACCACCACCAGGGGGCTCCCTTTACTCCTAGACAGAAGTCCCCAGCGGAATTCATCAGCATTTTCTCAACCTCAGCATAGTTGGCATTTGTGAGGCTGTCCTGGGCCCCGAAGGATGGGGAGCAGCATCTGTGACTGTGTAGGCAGCAAAAGAGCCCTTCCCCAAAGATGTCTGTGCCCTAATGCCTGGAGGCTGTGACTATTTACATGGTAAAGCAGAATTCAAGTTGCAGATAAAATTGAGGATGCTAGTCAACTGAACTTCATATTGGGTTGGCAAAAAAGTTTCTGTGGGTTTTCCCCATAAGATGTTACAGAAAAACTTGAACGAACTTTTTGACCAACCCAATAGAAGCAAAGCATCCTGAATTATACAGGTGAGTCCAATGTAATCTCAAGGGTTCCTCAGTGTGGAGGAGAGAGGCAGTCAGAGAAGGAGAGGTGACAATGAAAACAGGCTGGAATGATGCTATTTGTGGAAGGAGGAAGGGCCAGGAGCATGGAAAGCAGGCAGCCCACCGGATGCTGGAACAGTCAAGGAAACAGGAATGCAGCCCGCCTGCACCTTGGTTTTATCCCAATGAGATTCATTTTGAATTCCTGAATTCCAGAACTGTAATATAATAAATATGCATTGTTTGAAGTCACTATGTTTGTGGTAATTTTTTACAACAGCAATAGGAAACCAAAAAAAAAAAAAAGGCTGAGCACCAAAGAACTGACACTTTCAAATTGGCCACGCTTCAGGTGGCCAAAGTACTGGTGCTTCAGCTTCAGCATTAATCTTTCCAATGAGCATTCAGGTTTGATTTCCTTTAGAATTGACTAGTTTGATCTCCTTGCTGTTCAAAGGACTCTAAATGTTTATATATATATATATATATATATATATATACATATTCCTCCCCACAAAGTTTCCTTCTGCTTTCTGGGTTTGCTTGTTTTTGTCCCTGTATCTCACACCGCAGGCTTTCCTCCTGAGTCTGCAGATCGCTGGCTGCCAGTCAGATCCTGACAAGCTGGCTCCTTTCAAAGGGGCGTGGCTTGCTGAGAGGTGAGCTTCATTGCAGGGCAGCTGGGCACCAGGAGCCTTTCAGTCTCTAATGGGGTATAAAGATCTTCTTTCTGAGGTGGTGCATTTCCTCAGTGAACAATCCTCCAGTTTCCCACCAACAGTGAGTGGGAGGAGGACTGGATGGATACAGGGAAGACCCCAGGTGCCCAGTCAATGCACCAACTTCCATGCACTCCTTTTTCAACCCCACCTGCAGTGAACTGCTCTGTGGAGTTCCCCCAAAGGTCTTAAGGATGCTTTGTAAAATGAAAAGCAGTCACCCTCCACCTGCTCTCTGTCATTTCACAATTTGCTTGCGTCTTTCACTCATTGCTGGTCCCTTCTTCTTCTTTGTGCTCATGGAAAGTCTTTTATTCCTTTGCTGTCCTTTTAGTGGGATTTTTTGAGGGTGAGATGACACCTGCCCATGGCCAATCCACCAGGTTTAATTGGTATGATGATCCTTGTTTTGCAAACAAGGAAGCTAAAGGCTCAACAAGTTGACCAAGGTCACCAGCAAATACTTAGTTGGAGTTTCCAGCCCATTTCTGCTTCTACAGTCCAAGCTCATCCTCCCACAACACACTGCCTCTTTTCTGGAAGGGTTCAGATCTGAACCAACCTCCCTTAACAGCAGAAGAGAGGTCCCGAGTGTGCCTGAGGAGGCCCAAAACATACTGCAGAGTCCCAAAGCCCCTGGATTCACTACCCTCAATCAGCAAACCCGTCCTGCTATTTCTCTGCCTCAAGCCCCCAGGCTCAGCTGGGTGAGGTCAACTTGCCCATGAAGAGGTCACGTTCTCTACCTGCCTTTTCTAGTGGGACTGGGGATGTCCACCCCTGGCTCAGAGACAGATGTCACCATATGTTGTCTTTTCCGATAGGGATTGTGTTTGTGTGTGCGCACACGTGTGCCCGATGACCAGGCCCCTGTTTGTCCCAAATACAACATAAGATCTGGGTTGGAGAGAGATTTGGGTTCCTAGTAAGGTCACAGTATTTAGCAAAGAAAAATATAGGGCTGTCGGTTAAACTTGAATTTCAGAGGAACCATGAATAGCATTTTAGTATTAAGTATTGAAGAGAGAATTCATAGGGCCTGGACTCCATCTTAGGCCTGTTCATGCTGATCATGCTCGGCCACCTCTCCAATGGACTCTGAACTCTGTGTTTAGTGCCTGTGGAAACGACAACAGAAGGATAAGACCCCCTCTGGACAGGCCATAAATTTTTCCTTAGCTATTGGAGTGTAACCTTGGGCTTATTGATTATTGGCCAATTGTTTAACTGCTTGAGCACATAACACGTGAATGATGGGGTTATTGGGATTATATTTACCCTTCCTTTGTTTATATAAGTCTCAAGGAATTTGGAGTGGTGGGTTCAGACAAGAACATATGGGATATAAAGATTTTCACAAATGCTGGTCCGGGTCCTTGGCTAAGAGGAGACTCTGCCTTGGGCCTTCCGGTGTAATAAACTGCACTTCACTATCTGCATTGTCCTTCTGAGTAAATTTGTTTCCCGGAACGCGTGGCTACAACAGTATGATCCATCAATATTTGGGTCATACATTGCTCCCAGAAGAGAGGGCGGGCCCAGGACAGAGGCCTAGGCGGAGAGAAGCCGGATGTTCGCAGCCTGGCGCGGGGACGGCGGCGGGCCTCCAAAGCGGTCGCCTCCACCTAGAGCGCCCCGGGCGAAGTCGCCGCTCTAGCCCGCACCTCGCTGAGGCGGAAGTCGCGCACGCACTTCCGCCGGGCGGGCCCGTTGCTGGGCGGGGCGGTGACGTCGCCCCCGGAAGGGGCGGGCCCGCCGGGAGCCAGGCCGTGCGGTGCGGTGCCGCGCCGGCCGGGAGCGGGCCGGAGGCCGGACCATGGCGGCGGCTGCGGCGGCGGGCCCGGAGGGGCGGCTCGCGTCCCAGGAGGCGGCGGCGGCGGCACCCGAGCGGGGCGGCGGGTGTTGCGTACTGTGCTGCGGGGACCTGGAGGCCACGGCGCTGGGGCGCTGCGACCACCCGGTGTGCTACCGCTGCTCCACCAAGATGCGGGTGCTGTGCGAGCAGCGGTACTGCGCCGTGTGCCGCGAGGAGCTGCGCCAGGTGAGCCGCGCCGGCTGGCCGCGTGTCGGGACTCCCGGGCGGGCGCGGCCCGGCGGGACGACGGGGCACCCGGCAGCCGGAAGGGGACTTTGCCTTCCTGGTGTCCGGCCGCAGGCCTGGTGGCGCCGGTTTCCGAACGGGAGGCCCGGCGCGGCCGCCTGTCGGAGGAGGGATCCCCATCGTTGGTCCAGCTGTTGGCCGTCTGGGCGCGGGAGGCAGGCGGTGGTCGAGGTCCCTGTGGGCCCAGAGCCTGCGGGCTTTCCTGCTGATCCCTAGGACTCTTGCCAGGCCGCCGGAAGGGGCACGGTCAGAGCCGGCGCTCCCCGACTCGCTCGGCTTTGGGGATTTATTTCTCAGGGTTTTCCATCCCGGTGAAGGCAGCGGGGAAAGTGGGGACCTTCAGAGGCGACCTGTCCCGGGAGCAGAGGGTCAGTCTGGGCGTTTCCAGCTTAGCCGTGTGTCTGGGTCTCTCTGGGCGACGCTGAGGGAACTCCTGAGACTGGCGTTTTCATCTATTAAGTGACTGTTGTACTCAGACCTGCCACCCAAGGGGAAAGCGAAACCACTGAGGTCTCCTCAGGGTGCCTGGTGGATGGGGATAAAAGTGTTAGAAGCTTTCATCCTCCTTGCCAGTTTCAGCTGCGGGGGCTCGGCTCCAGAGTGGAGGGGCGGGAGTTTCTGACTGTTCAGACTTGGAAGTCCCAGTGAGGTCAGAGGGCATCATCCCCCACCCCCCACCCTCCTCGCAATGCCAGCTGCTGGCTGGGGGCACTTAGCTGGAACTCCCTGGGTTTGCTGTGCTTTGAAATTTGTTTGCTTCCAGAGTTGTGAAACTCTCCTGGTATGTGAATGGAAAGCTTGGGCTGGTGATACCTGTCAGGGAATCTAACTTTCTTCTTCCTACAAGTGATGCAGAAACGACATCCCTTTTTCATTTTTTAAGTAGACTTTTATGTTAAGGGAGCCAAGCAAATGCTGTAATCCCATGAGCTCTGTGGGCACATATCCTGTATCCTACCTGAAGAAGACACTGGGAGATGCTGTCAGTCTGTGATGGGGTGGAGCTCGACAGACTCGATCTGGGAGAGGTCTAGGGTGCAGGAGCAGTCGGTGAAATTGGATCTGCCTGTGTCTTGGTCAGAAGGCTCCTCCCAGCTACGCTAGAGCCTGCCTTGCAGGCCAGGCTTTCGTGACATGACGTAATTCTTGAATGACCAGGTTTCCCAGCACGTGTAGCTTCCTGGCAGTCAGGCAGGTAGGCAGGCAGGCGCAGTGGAGTCTCCAGCCCTGGGCATTGCACGTCTCATTGAGAAAGTAAAGTGTTAGTCGCTCAGTTGGGTCCAACTCTGTGAGACCCCATGGACTATAGCCTGCCAGGCTCCTCTGTCCATGGGATTCTCCAGGCGAGAATACTGGAGTGGGGAGGAAGTAAGCAGACACCTATATACGACTCTGATAGCTAGCATCTGGCCTCTCTCATTTCTGTGGGTCCCACACCCTTCAGGTGCTCTGTGGCAAGGGGGCGTGGACATGAACTGTCAACTGGCTTCAGCTGGGGTGTTGTTTGGCATCAGGTACCCCAGCCGAGCCGCCTTCCTAACAGGCCTGCTCTGAGTTGCTTGGCAGCAGGAGGAGGTTCTGGGCAGTTTGGGAAAATGATGCTCTTCTCTGTTCATCTGGCTTCCTCCCATTCTTGGACTTGGAATCCACCCCACCCCACCCCCATCCTATTCCCTGGCTGAGTCCTGCACTGTCCTCTGAATTCATCCTGTGTCCCATGCCTGCTCAGAAACTTCTGAAGCCTGCCTCTCCTCTGCCTCCTCTATGGGACTAAGCCTCTAAAAGATTGGAAGGAAAGCACGCCAAGATGCTTTGTGGGACAGGGCAGCTTTATCTGCTTGATTCCTGCATCTTCACCTGGCGCCTCCCTTGGCCGACCCGGGGGACAGTCCTGCAACTGCTGCTCAGATGAGGAGCTGGATGAGTCAAGATTGCCCAGCAGGTGCTCATGGTGGAGGCCTAGGCTCGTTCCTAGCTGGTGGGCAGTGGCAGCACGGGGCCACTGACTGAGACTGATGTCAGGTCCTGGGGTCCTGCCCCCTCTTGCCCGGTCCTGTCTTTCCCACTGGCCACGTTCTTCTAAAAGACAAGTCTCATCTTGCTTTCCACCTGGCCCTGATCCCAGGGATGTCAGAAAGGCTTGACGGGGCTGCTGTACAAAGTGGGATGTGTCTGAGCCAGGAGGGGCCCCGCAGACAGCCTGGTGCAGCCCCTCTGCCCCATCTCATAGGCAGGAACTGGGAGGGAGGCCGGACCTGCTGACTCTGGTCGTGCTCCCTGTTGTCCCGGCCCCTCCTCCCCAGGGAGCCGCTCTCACCCTGGTCACGGTGGACACCATTCTCTTCTGCACTCACTCTCCGTGAGTGCTCCCTGCTCGCTGGAAGTGGGGAACAGCAAGGCCCTGGGCAGACACCCCCCGGTCCAGGAGTCCAAGAGGGCTTTTGTCCCTCTCTCCCTCTCACTGGGGCCTGATCCTTTTGGGGCCCACCTAGGGGCACCCTTTCCCGCTTGGTCATTTACTGCCTGGCCCACCCAGGGGCTGCCCAGAATGGCCCATCCTCAAGTGTCTAGGCCTGGCCTGTACCTCTGTCCTGGGACCCCTCCCATCCCCGGGGTGGGGGGCGGTCTCAGGCCACCACACCCTCCTCCTTGTGCAGCCATCCGGTCTTGCCGCTCGCCTCACCCTCTCGTGAGGTGGGGACACTGGCCTAGTCATCTAGGCATGCTCCCGCCGGTCATCTGGCCCAGTCCTGGGGGGCCCTGTGCTGCTCCCAGGCTGTGTGCAAGGGGCAGTCAGTGTTGCCCCGTGCCACCTGCCAGCCTGCTCACCTCATTCTCAAACGAACACGGCCTGAGCCTGCGTGCCCACGGCCACGTTCCCTTCCTAAGCCTCTTCTGTACTCCAGTCCCTTCCTGAGCCTGCCCAGCGTCCCCCTTTGGCCTGGCTCAGGTGCGCCTAGCCCGGACCGTCCCACCAGACTGTTCCGGAGGGACAGACCCCCCCCGCCCAAGCTGATGGTCACCCGGTCCAGTGAGGGTGCTCACATCCAGGGACAGACCCCACCTGTGGTGGATCGGAGTGGAACTCTGAGTAGAGGGGCCTCCCCACACTGGGGTTTCTGGGGAGGGATATCGTTTCTCTGTTGTCTGCCAGCCGGGGACACTTTGGAAGCTTTGGGGCGTCCCTCGAGGGCTGGTCATGGGGGTGTGGCGTCCTGAAGGTTGGCTCCTGTGCTCTGCAGCACCAGCAGGTCCTTAACAGTTTGGGGCCCTGGACCTGCGGGCACCTGTCCCCAGGCAGGAATGGGGGTCTTTTCTGGAAAAGCACCCCTGGGAGTGGGGGGAAGGCAGGGCTGGGAGTGGGCTTGCTCTTGGAGTGCAGATTCCACGAGAAGAGGCCAGTGTGGCCCGGGCCTTTCCTACGTCCCTTCGGGACCTGTCAGGAGATCCTGGGCAGAGGGTATAGGGTGAGCCTTGGAGGCAGAGCAAGACTCCGCTGTGAAGACGGGCCACAGGAGTGCGGCTGGTGTAGCTGGGGCCACAGCCCCAACGTCCCTCTGCCTGGCTTGCCAGCGTGGTGATGGGAAGGTCTTCAGGGCCTGTCACCCCCCCACCCCTGGTTCTCCAGGTCGGGCGTGGCTGGACTGGGACACTTCCTTTGGGCCAGGAAGGGGCAAGGCTTGGTTGCCCCCAAATGATGGGGCATGTCCTCAGAAGTGGAGGCTAAGCTCCCCATCTCCCCCCGCCCCCTACCCCCAGAGCCCCCAGGAACCGGTTTTAACCACCTTGCTGTGGGGGCTGGCATAACCACTCAGTCTCTCCAGCCAGTCCTCCACTCTCCCAATTTCATGGCTGTTCTGGTTTTAGACATCCTCTGTAGCTGGGCCTAAATATAACAGGGGTGACCTTGATGTGGCCTTTCCTAAGGTGAGGATGTCCCCTGGGTGTGCTGGCGCGGACGCTGAGCTGAGGCGAGTAGCCAGCTCCAGGCCAGGGGCAGAGGCGGATCAGAAAGCCGCTGAGCGAGGAGGTGGGCCTGTCTGGTCTTGGTGCAGGGGCGGGACGGGGAGGACGGGGAGGACGGGGAGGGCCCTCCCTGCAGGGCTCTTGTCAGCTCAGGGGGGACCTGCGCCTGCAGGAGGGCCCTGGGGGCCAGGCTGGGGTGACCTTGTCCCGAGTCACGGTCTGGCCTAGCAGCTTTACCGAGTGCTAGAGACCCTGAGAGGCGGCCAGCTGCAGAGTTTTCACGTCCATCACACCAGCTCAGCCGTGTGGCACCCCCAGACTGTGCAGTTAATGGGCAGGAAGCTGGCCAAGAACAGCTGGGGCCATGACTGAGTCCTGGGGGGCACCCCCTCCCGTGACATCACGGAAGCCTCAGGGGGCGTGGAGGGCGGCCAGGCCTGATGCCCGGTTGCCTGATATAGTCTGGCAGGCGGCAGCCACTCTTTCCCCGGCTGCTCCTTGGACTGTCTCTTCTTCCTCCCGGGCTTGTTGTCCTGTGCTCAGCACCCGTGTGATTGAGCCCCTGGTGGCCGGCTGTCTGATCTGTCACTGTCCCCAGGCAGCCTGTCTGTCTGGGGTGGGTGGGGTCGCTGCCCCCTGGAGGCGTAGCCGGCTGCTACCTCTCTGTCCCGGCCGCCCCCAGGGGTCTGGCCGGGCGTGGGGAGAGGGGCCTCCCAGGAGGGGCTCTCAGTGCCCCCTTTGCTCTCGGCCCAACAGCGCCCTGCAGTGGGCGTCCACAGCCTGCCCAGCGGTCCCTTTGGCTCTGGTTTCAGGTGGTCTTCGGGAAGACACTCCCTGCCTTTGCCACCATCCCTCTGCACCAGCTGCAGCACGAGAAGAAATATGACATCTACTTCATGGACGGGAGAGTGTTTGCACTCTACAGGTGAGAGCGGACTTCTCGGCTGGGGTCCTGCGGGTCTGCGGGCGCTTTGCGGTGGGACGGACAGACCCACCTCACCCCGCCTGTGCTCCTCGCCTCCCTCAGGGATGCGACGTCAGGGCCTGGCGGCTGGTTCCTGTCAGCGGGCTCTCCTGGAATGGAGCTGCTCACAGCCCCCTCCTGAGGTGGTAGTGGAGGTGGGGGGTGTGGTGGGGGAATTCCGGGGTTCTGTGAGGTGCACCAGAGCTGGTGCGAGTCAGGTTCTTCACCTGTAGAGGAAAAACCCCATGAGGGGTACGGTCGTCTTGAGGGTAGCCCCCATCTTCCAGGTGGGGGGCCGTCTCCTGGACTGGGGCCTTGTTCGGCTCAGGCCCTGGCGCCACCTGACACAGTGGTCGGAGCGCCCGCCCTCCTGGCTCTCGCTCCCGGAGTGTCTGCAGGGCCACAGCGGGAGCCGCGGGGTTCTTGTGCTCCCTGGGGCCGGTGGCGCTGAGTGTCTGGGGGGGCTGGCCCGGTGTCTCCCCAGGCAGCTGCTGCAGCACGAGTGCCCCCGCTGTCCTGAGCGGCCGCCCTTCAGCCTCTTTGGGGACCTGGAGCAGCACATGCGGAAGCAGCACGAGCTGTTTTGCTGCAAGCTGTGCCTCAGGCACCTGCAGGTGAGCCCGCCAGGCTGCCTCCCGGAGCCCTGCCTCCCGGAGCCCCGCCCCTCACTCCGCGGGCCACCAGACGGCTGGGCCTCGGTGGGACTGAGGCCACCACAGGCCCTCTGCGCTGTGGAGCCCGGGAGGGGCGGGAGGCCTAGGAGCCCGCCCGTGCCCAGCACCCCTTTCCCGCAGATCTTCACACACGAGCGGAAGTGGTACTCACGCAAGGACCTGGCTCGGCACCGCATGCAGGGGGACCCCGACGACACCTCACACCGCGGACACCCCCTCTGCAAGTTCTGTGACGAGCGCTACCTGGACAACGACGAGCTGCTCAAGCACCTGCGTCGTGACCACTACTTCTGCCACTTCTGCGACGCGGATGGGGCCCAGGACTACTACAGGTGGGCGCGGTGGGGCCCGGAGTGCCACAGGTGGGCATGGGTGCACAGGGACTCCTGGACCAGGCGGGCCGGCACAGGCCCTGCTGACGCCCGGTCCCCGCAGTGACTATGCGTATCTGCGTGAGCACTTCCGTGAGAAGCACTTCCTGTGTGAGGAGGGCCGCTGCAGCACCGAGCAGTTCACGCATGCCTTCCGCACGGAAATCGACCTGAAGGCCCACAGGACGGCCTGCCACAGCCGCAGCCGCGCCGAGGCCCGCCAGAACCGCCAGATCGACCTGCAGTTCAGCTATGCACCGCGGCACTCGCGCCGGAGCGAGGGTGAGCGGGGTCCCCGCCGCCTGCGCACCCTGCAGGCCTCAGACCCAGGCCCTGACCCGACCCCTCAGCATCAGCAGGGACTTGGGACACAGCCTTGAGCACGTGCTGACAGGAGCTCTTCATGAGTCTTGGCTCCCAGAGGGCCTCGGCTCTGCTGTGCGGGGGTCCCTGGGCCTCTTCTCTGGGTCAGGAGGCCCAGGCCCCTCTCCCAACCCAGTTCCTGCTTGACCTGGTGTGCAGGCCATAGGGGTTTGGGGCCACTGTGACCTCTGAGAGGCATCTGTGCCTGCCCCTCGGGTCCACGCTGTGGTACGGAGGGAGGCCTCTGCGGGGTCCGGCCTGGGCCTGACTGGCTGTGTGCTGGCCACAGGGGTCATCGGCGGTGAGGACTACGAGGAGCTGGACAGGTACAACCGCCAGGGCCGCACAGGCCGGGCCAGCGGCCGCGGAGCCCAGCAAAGCCGCCGAGGAAGCTGGAGGTACAAGAGGTGGGAGGATTTGCGAGCCGCCAGGACCTCTGTCCACCTGGCTCCACCAGAGGCCAGGGCAGTGTGGACAGCTGGGCTGAGACAGGCGCTGGGTCAGGGAGCTTGGCCTTCTGGCCTCTGTGTCCCGGGCATGGCAACAGGGTCACTTGGTGTCCTGAATCGGGTGTTCTCCTTTCTCCGCTCATTTAACTTGGGACACCACGACCCTGCAGACTGGGGTCTGAGGGGCCCCGGTCTTGGGGGTACAGTGCAGGTGTGCCAGGAGGCCCTGGCGTGGCAGGCACGTGCTCTGGCTGGGCTGCTCCGCGGCCAGCTGGACCGAGGCATCTGCGGTACCCAGGCGCTGCCCCAGGGAACTGGGCTGGGTGTTGCCGGGTGCCAGAGCCTGAGGTTGGTGGGGAGGTGGTCCTGCTGTCTCCACGGTGCTCTCGCCTAGCCGGGGAGGCCGGGCTGGCACCTGTTCCGCTGGCTGCTGGCAGGCCAGCCTCTGGTGTCCGGGCTTCCCGGGGTGAGGCCCCTCCCCAGCCCTTTATGTCGCGTCGCTATAGTTCTGGACCTGGCCCAGCCTGAAGGCCTCCCCATCCCAGGGAAGAAGAGGACCGAGAAGTGGCAGCTGCCATCCGGGCCTCGGTGGCCACCCAGCAGCAGCAGCAGCAGCAGCAGGAGACGCGCAGGACTGAGGACCGGGAAGAGGGTGGCAGGCCCAAGAAGGAGGAGGCGGGGCTGCGGGGTCCTGAGGAGGCCCGCGGCCCCCGGCGCCCAGCCCGGACTCCGGGCGAGGGCCCAGGTGAGCAGCTCCCCTGCAGGCAGGCCCACCCTGGCCCAACAGGCGGGACGTGGGCTCCTGACCACAAGGTCGGTGAGAAGCCACTGTCCTCCAGTTGGTCACCCCGTCAGGCCTGATCCTGCCCCCTCGACACTGTTCAGCCCTGACAAGGGTTCTTCTGTGTCTCTCAGGTCCCAAGGAAGCCTCCACCAATGGTCCTGTGAGCCAGGAGGCCTTTTCCACCACTGGCCCAGCTGCAGGAGCCACACTCCCAAAGTACACGCGTGTGGGGCTCGGGGCTCCTACCGAGGGTTGGGGAGGATGGGTGCAGATGCCAGGGCTCCCGTGGGGCCGGGGGGCAGGGCAGGCCAGAGCCCACAGGCCGCTGAGCCCTGTCTGCTTTCTGCACAGCACTCTCCCGCCCCCCACTTCGAAGCTCAAGGATGAAGACTTCCCCAGTCTCTGTGCCTCCTCTTCGTCCTCGAGCTCCGTGGCAGCCGCCCCAGGCCCTGTGGGGCTGGCGCTGGCTTACCCTGTGCCTGCCAGGGGCAGGACCACCTTTCAGGAGGAAGACTTCCCTGCCCTGGTGCCCTCTGCCTCCAAGCCCAGCAGTGCCCCCACCAGCCTCATCTCTGCCTGGAACAGTGGGGCCAGCAAGAAGGTGGCGCATCCTGCCCCGGGGTCCCAGTCTACCAGCGGGGGCAGCCAGCCCCCCAGGAAGTCTGGCAAGGGGGGAAAGGGGGGCAAAAAGGGTGGGCCGCCGCCCGCAGAGGAGGTGGAAGAGGATGGCCGTGCGGGCCTCACGGCCCAGGAGCTGCGGAGCGTGCCCACGACGGTCGCCGTCTCCTCCCTGCTGGCCGGGGCCACCACCCACACCTTCACCAAGGTTGGCAAGAAGAAGAAGGTGGGCTCCGAGAAGTCGGGTGCCGCGTCACCCCCCCCCACTGACAAAGAGGGGCCCCCTGGGGCCGAGCTGGCCCCCACGGCACCCCCTGGCAGAGCTGAGGGGCCTGCCGCTGTCATCGTCAATGGACACTCAGAGGGGCCAGCCCCGGTTCGGAGCACCCCCAAGGAGCCCCCTGGGCTCCCAAGGCCCCTGGGGCCACCCCCCTGCCCCACGCCCCAGGAAGACTTCCCGGCGCTCTGTGGCCCCTGCCCACCCAGGATGCCCCCACCCCCAGGTAGGTGTGCTGGGCCCAGGCCTGCTTCGGGGCCCTGGGAAGGGGCCGCGGTAGTGGAGTGAGGCCCAGGGCGGTACAGGCAGGCAGACGGGCCCAGAGTGGTGCAGGCGGGCAGGGAGGCCCGTGTAGCCCCTTCCCACTGCCTCGGAGCCTGGTAGCCAGATCTGGATGCAGGTGGCAGGCCTGTGAGCCCATGGCCGTGGTCCGCCGTATAGCTCCCCTGTGACCTTTCTTTCCGCAAGTTGGGGAGTTCTGGCACCCTCTGGAGATGAGGACAAAGCAGTTAACTCAGGTCAAGGTTTGCCATGAGGAGCATAACACGCGTGCCGGTCCTTGGCGTTGTCAGCGGGCCCCGGACCCGCTCTGTGGGGACGGGCTGCTCTGCAGGGAGGGGCGGCGTGTGGGAAGTGGGGACCCGGGCCTGCTGTGCCTGACCAGCGAGGTCACATCCTGGGACCTTCCCGTGCACCCCATGCCCCGCAGGCTTCAATGCCGTGGTGCTCCTAAAGGGCACCCCGCCTCCGCCAGGCCTGGCGCCCCCTGTCAGCAAGCCACCCCCCGGCTTCTCCGGCCTTCCGTCTAGCCCCCACCCGGCCTGTGTCCCCAGCACTACGACCACCACGAAAGCGTAAGTGTGGGCGGGCCCCTGGCCCCATGCCCCCAGGGGAGAGTGCCCTCACCTTGGGCCTCCCCAAAGGCCGAAGCCTCCACCTCCTTCCGATTCAGACCCAGGCCAACGCCTGTGCCCCGGGCCTACTTGGTCCCTGAGAACTTCCGAGAGAGGAACCTGCAGCTCATCCAGTCCATCAGGGACTTCCTGCAGAGCGATGACGCCCGCTTCAGCAAGTTCAAGAGCTACTCGGGGGAGTTCAGACAGGTCAGACAGGCAGGGGTGCGGGGGGCTGGCCCGGCCACTGGGGCCCAGGCCAGGGCTGGGGGTGACTGGGTCTGGCTCTGGCCGGCAGGGCGCGATCTCTGCAGCCCAGTATTATAAGAGTTGCCGGGACCTGCTGGGGGAGAACTTCGAGAAGATCTTCAACGAGTTGCTGGTGCTGCTGCCTGATACGGCCAAGCAGCAGGAGCTGCTGTTGGCCCACACGGACTTCCGGGGCCGCGAGAAGCCTCCCGGCACGAAGGCCAAGAAGAACAGGAAGAGTGCGTGGCAGGCCAGCACCCGGCAGGTGGGCCTAGACTGCTGCGTGTGCCCCACTTGCCAGCAGGTGCTGGCGCACGGTGATGTGGGCAGCCACCAGGCACTGCACGCCGCCCGGGACGATGACTTCCCCTCCCTGCAGGCCCTCGCCAGGATCCTCACATAGCTCCGATGTAGCTCCCGCCAGTGCAGGCAGGAGCCACCGCACCCACAAGCCTCCTTTCTCCCCGTCCCCACCCCCAGGCAGACAGTGAGGCCACCTGCTCAGGCCTCTCAGCTGGCCGGCTCTCCGGGGATCACCGGGAAGGCCCGCCACGACTTGCCGGCACACCCTCTTGGGGGATCCCTCTGGAGGCCTCCTGGAAACTAGAGAGACCCCTGCCACAGCAGCAGGCTGCTCTGGGTTTACGTTCTCAGGCCCTGGAGGGCGCCGGGGAGGGAAGGGGCAGGTGCCGGGACCTGTGTGCGCTGTCAGGGCTGGTGGCCACGGTGGCCCCTTCCCGGAGCCCCTGAGCCCAAGGGCCGCAGCACCGCGGTCCCTGAGCTAGGCCCACGGGTGCTGGAGTCAGATGTTGAGCGTGTTGTGTAAACACTTGGCTGTTTGGTGACTAAAGAACGTTCAGGATTAAAAGACACAAAATTGTGCTACTTGAAGTTGAATCTTTTTATGAGACTAGCTGAATCTGGGATCTCCAATTGCCTCTGAACTTTTATAAGACAGTTTATCTTCAAATAAATTTATTTTGCAATAATGCACATAGCTGGTGTTCTGAGCTTCTCTGCCTTCCGGGGTCACCCCACTCAGAGTGGTCAGACACTACAGCTCAGGTGGTCTCAGTGAGTACTGTGGGCTGGGGGTAGGGGGCCTGTGGGGAGAGGTGGGCAGCCAGGCTCTGCTCACAGGCAGAAGCAGCTGACCCGGGGCCTGGATCTTGGAGGTCAAGCACCGCCCAAGCCCTCCAGGAGCAGAGCCAGCCATGCTTGACCTACACTGTACCCAGTAAAACTGTCCTTCCAGAACCCAGGAGTCACACAGACCCAAGGTTTACATCCACAGGCCACTGGGAGAGCTAAAGTAAACTCCAGCAGGAACAATTTAGAAACGGATCCAGTATTTTGGAAATGGACCAGGCATGCGCTGAAATCTCCCCATTCTGCCACAGACACATATAAATAGTAGGAAGCAAGATCTAAACGCATAGCCACCTCCAAATGAGGCAACATCCTTACTTGAGAAGAAATGGAGATGTCTTTCTGAAAGAAGCAGAAGGGGGTGGGCACTGCCTGTCTGAACCTGAGGGCCTACCTACTTATGGTGAGACTGGAGCAAGTTTCTGGCTGATGGCTGAGCTTCAGTGCCTGCTAGGAAGCAGAGCCGTCACCCTCTTCACTCTCCATAGGGCTGCTAGGAGGCCACCTGCGTTCCCTATCACACAGGAGAAGACCCCCTTACCTGATGCCCTCTGAAGACCTGAACACAAGCCAACACCCGCAAAGAGTAACCTGGAAGCTGGGCTATTTCACTCATGATAGTAAAAACGCTGATACTTAAAGAAGAACCAAGAACCATAACAATACCAGGCAACACAGCCTGATGACAAGCACTACCCTGAGTAGTTTATGTTAACACCTACTGCACCTTAGCAACTACTACCTGTACTGCAAGGAGATCAAAAGAGTCCATCCTGAAGAAAATCAGTTCTGAATATTCATTGGAAGGACTGATGCTGAAGCTGAAATTCCAATACTCGCCCACCTGATGAGAAGAACTGACTGACTGGAAAAGACCCTGATGCTGGGAAAGACTGAAGGCGGGAGGAGAAGGGGATGACAGAGGATGAGATGGTTGGATGGCATCACCGACTCGATGGACATGAGTTTGAGTAAGCTCATGTTGGAGTTGGACAGGGAGGCCTGGTGTGTTGCAGTCCATGGGGTCTCAAAGCGTCGGACACAACTGAGCAACTGAACTGAACTGCACCTTTGACCATGGGAACTGCTCTTCTCCTCTGGAAGGGTACAAGTTGAGACCAAGCTTGAACATGGCCAAGCCAGAACCCCAGCCCTAGGTCCTGCCTGCTTCCTTGAAGGTCAACTAGAAGGTTGTTAACCAGCAAGAAATGAAAAAGTAACTGAAATAAAACTCCCAAAAGACGAATTCAAAAGTCAACAAGACCAAGCTGGGGATGTCTCCGAAGGGGAGCTGGCCATGGAACGTGGCTCTGGACACTGCATGGTACACAGGGCAGGGGTCTCAGGAACAGGAGGCGGTAAGAAGGGGACATCTGGAGAAATCGCAACGGTTTTCCCTAGCACTCTCCAGAACAGGGGCATCAGCCTGGTCTTTACCTCCCGGCCCACTTCTGGATTCTGGGCCCTGGTGCTCCTTGGGTCCCAGTCTCCGGTACTGGAGGGGTAGGAGTGGAAAGGTCACAGTAAACTCATTTACCGTCTTTATTGTAAAGAAGTTGCAGTTGGAACATGGGACACTGAAAATACACAATCACGGATTGTTCTTTCAGAAGAGGGAAGGAGAGATCCATATATACAAAAATTGTAAACATGTTCACTTAAATATCCACAAATAATTGGTCTATGCTACAATGTACAGGGTTGTCACTCAACTGCAACTCCTGAGAGAGGCATCTGTAAGAATGAATGTGGCAACCGCATTTGGTATTGACTTAATGTGAAAAGCCAGCTTCGAGCAATGCATGAGTACTCAGCTATGCAGAGGGACCCCCCCCCACCTCGGGCTGGGCCTTAAAGTGGGGTGCAGTGTGGGGAGCTGGACTAGTCGAGGAGGCCTATGTAAAGGGGTTTGCAGGGAATGGCCGTCTCCAGGGCATGGCGGGCAGGTGGAGCCTCGAGACCTCTCCTTGTGGGGGGCGTGTCCTGCAGGCACCCAGTGTCTGGAGCCTCCCTGGGGCAAGGTCTTACTGAAAGGCTGCGAGAGGGCTGATGCTCAGACCTATAGCCATGTTGTGCTTTCCTGGCCAGAGCTGCCCGCACCCCAGCAGGGGCCTGGGCCGAGGCAGGTAAGGGCTGGAGCTGGGGCCACAGACAGAGGGGCTGCTTGTGGGGAACTACAAGATGAAACCTTTAGACTTGACCACAATCACAACATCCACAGGGCCGGGCTACTCTAGTGCGCCTGTGAGAGGAAACGGGGGCAGCTCCAGGGAGAACAGGGGGCCCCGCAGGGTGAGACACCAGGGCAGAGGGAGGACCACCACTATCCACCGGGACAGGGGGTGGGGAACTGGCCACGCTTGCCGGGCCACGGGGTGAGGGCAGTGTCCCTTCCCCTAGGCACCCCGAGTCCAGGGCAGCCCCCGCACCCGGCTATGGAGGGCAGCTGGACCTCTGACCCCGGAGTGGGCAGGTGAGCCCTAGCTGGCTCACGAGGGGAATGGCTCCCTGCCAGGCTGGTCCATTTGAGGCTGGAGGACACGTGCCCAGGGCCATGATGTTCCCTCCTCAGGACCTCTGGCCCTGAGTTGGGGACTAAAGGGACCAGAGGAACTTGTGGGGCACAGCCCAGGCACCCTGGAGGCCACCTTCTCTTGGCCCCAGATGACCCACAGCATCCACTCCCTGCTGCTGGGCCGGGAGGACCTGAGGGAGGCCCCAGGAGGCCTTGGACCCTGCATGGGTGGGGCAGCCTTTGCGCCTCGTCTGGGCCTGCTGGCCTCTAGTAGGCAGGGACCTGGTACCCTTTGGGACTGGTGTCCAGGGTCTCGGTGAAGGGCGGGCTCTGGTAGGTATCCGTGCCTTCCACACCGCTGCCCACCGGGTAGCCCGGGTAGGTCTGGCCCGCCCCAGCACCCAGCTGCTCGGTGGCAAAGAGCGACATGTCGGTGCCCAGACGGAACCGCTGCAGGGCCTTCACGGTAAGCGCCACCTGAGGGGGAGTCCGGGGTCAGCCAGGGCTGACCCTGTCGGACCTTGCCCGAGCCCCAGCCCCGCCGCCAGCCGGCAGCACTCACCCAGCTGAGGATGGAGAAGAAGCTGAAGGTGATGACGGCGCGCGCCGCGTCCCCCGCCTGCGCTGTGCCCGGCCCGGGCGCCGTGCGCTGCCACTGGTTGGTGAGGAAACAAAAGCCCACGAACCACAGGAAGGACCAGAGGCCTGCGGGACGGCGGACGGGCAGATCGGGGGGCGCTCCATGCAGGCGCCGGGCCCAAACAGGAAGGAGACCCCGCCCCCGGGCCTGTCCCTGCCCACTCGATGAGAACCGCGCCCCTGGCCCCGCCCAACCCCCGCCCACCCGGAAGCTCCGCGGCCAGGGCCCCGCCCACCTGAGAAGCCTAGGTCGAGCAGCACAGCGCGCCGCCGGTCGCGGACGCTGCTGATCTGCTGGAAGCGCACGTCGAGCAGCAGGAAGCAGGAGCAGGCTAGGAAGGCCCCGAGGCCGAGCGCGACTCCGAAGCGGCAGGCGCCCGCGTTGCCGTTGAAGACGCAGCGTAGCTCTGGGCCGCTGTCGGCGTTCACGTAGCCCTCGTTGACTATGGGCCCGAAGACGGCGATGGAGAACACCTGCGGGCGGCGGCGGGAGGCGCTCAGGGCCCTGCGGTACCCCTTAGGTCTCCTAGCCCACCGTGAGCGCCCACGTGCCCCTGAAGCCCAGGATCCATCTCTCGGGGGCGGGGGGCGGTGTCCTCAGGGACCCCTCCCTTAATACCTACCTCAGGTGTAGCAACTATAGACACAGCCTTTAGTGAGGATCTACTGTGCACTGTACTTAAAATGGCTACATGCCTTATTAGCGCATGGAATTCTTCGAAACAACCGCGAAGGTGCCATGGTTCTTATCTGCTTTGTAGATAGGGAGCTCGGGGCTCCAGCAGGTGAAGTGACTTGTCCAGGGGTCACATGGTTGGTAAGAGCCAGGGCTGGCATTCGAGCTGTGTCCTCTGTACCTTGTGGAGCCCGAAGTGTCTCCCATGGCCCACTCCAGAGCGTGGGGACAGGATCTGTGACCCCCAGGCTTGAGTCAGCAGGGTTGGGAGAGTAGATGTGGAGTGGGGAGAGAGGGGGCATGGGGCGCACAGCAGAGGGACAGCTGCACAGAGCTGTCAGCCAGGACCTGAGTGCACCCCGCCTTCAGCATGCCCCAGCTGTGCAGTCTTGTTTCCCAGCATGCCAAATGTAGCAGGCACGACTCATGGGGCGGTTGGGTTAGAAATAATGCCCACCCAGCATCCTGCACTTTGTGGGCACTCCAGTCTGGGATTAATCATCAATACCATCCATAAGTTCTGGGGTTCAGTCAGACCTCAGTGCCCTGTGGCTGGAAGGCAAGGGAGGTGGTGTTAAGTGTTAGTCCCTCAGTCATGTCTGACTCTTTGTAACCCCATGGACTGTAGCCACAGTCCTTTTAAACCAGATGCTGCTCTTGGAGCCCTGGGCAGCCATCTGTTTCTAAAACAAGAAAAGACCTCCAGTTTCAACTTCATTTTTCTCCTTTCCTGCCCCAGCTCCTAGAGACTAAGAGGGAAACCAAAGTGCAAGATACTGACATGTACCCCCCACTGGTCCACCAGTTGAGTCAGAGCTGGAACCAGAACATAGGGTCCCTACTATCTGGTCTAGCCAGAGTCACTCCACCCCCAGGGCCCCTGCCCCACCCTGAGCACCACCCTCCTGGAAGACACGTGAGTAGATGCCAGCACCAGCTGCCAGCAGGTGGGCACAACCCAGAACTTGGCATTCCACCTTCCGTGTCTCCTGCCTGGATGGATGGGAAGGAGGAGCAGGCCACTGGGCCTAGGGTTGCTCCAGTAGGCTAGGCTGCACCAAATCTGCCCCTCCCACCCCACCTCCAGGAAGCCCTCCCAGTGCAGAGCCCCTTCCAGCTGCCCCACGCAGAGGAATCCCGAAGCACCCCCACCCCCAACTCACGGTTGCAAATGGGGGGCCTGGGAAGGGCCAGTTCCCTTCGAAGGAGCCGGGAGGATGTGCGCGCAGGAGAAGCAAGGGGGAGGCTCGGCCAGATTCTCTCGGTTCCGGTAGCCTCTCCTAGTGCTGAGGCTGAGCGCCCAAGCCCTCCGCGAATCCCGTCCCCACCCCTGTGCCCGTTTCCAAGCGTGAACACAGGAAAAACGGAGCGAGGGCTGAGGAAGGGCACTGAGTTAGACCTAAGGAAGAACTGGGAGGTGGGTGCGGCGGGTGGTGACCCCTCAAGGTCCCCGGCTGTCGCCACCGGCCCCTCCCCCGCCGGCAGGTGGGCGCACCCAGCCCGGTGACGTCACCCTAACCTGGGGCCGGCGGGGGAAGGGCCGGCGTGGATGGGGAAGGGGCGAAGGGCAGGGGCGAGGCGCAGGTGATCGGGATGCGGGAGGCGAGGCGAGGTGGGAGGGGGTATCGGGGAGGGGCTGGGGCCGGCCACTCACCCAGGATGCCACACGCAGTAGGGTCTGGGGCCGCCGCGCGAAGCTCACAGGGTCCAGGGCTGCCCCCGCGCGTCCCGCGCCGAACGAGCCTCCCTCCATGGCCAGCCTGGGCGGGCCGCGCGCCCCCGGGGCCCTCTGTCCGCCTGTCCGTCGGGCCGGCCCCGCCCGAGGCCGCCCGGGGATGCTGCGAGTGCTGATGCTGCCGGTGCGGCCAGTGCTGCCGCCGCCGCCGCCTTTCGGGAGCGCGCGCCCGCTGCGGCGGGGACGCGCGGGGCGGCACCGAGCCCGCGCCCCGACCCTGGTCCGCGGGCGCAGGGCTGGAGCCCTCACCTCCCTCCGCCCCGCCCACTTTCCACCCCCGGTTGGCACCGCAGGACCACCCCACCCGCCAGGATACCACTCCACCCGCCAGTCCCCACCAGGAGGCAAGGTCAAGGGGCCGAGTGCCCCCACCCCAAAAATAGTCCGGAATCAGCAGGGCCCGCAGACACTGGGCTCAGCCTTTGCGGTAGCCACACGGATGGACTGACCGTCGTGACGCTGCTCCTCTGAACAGGGCCCTTTGCTGAGTATATAAGGAGGTAACAAACCCAGGGTTCCAGTGTCTCTCCCCAGCCCTCAGGGAAAGAGAACCCAGCTTCCATGAGTCCCCCTTCTCCTTCAGAAGATTCCAGCCTCCCTAACAGCATGGGGCACTTCTGCCCTCAGGGCACTGCCCAGGCAGGCAGAGCCCAGAGGCCAGCTGGGTGGGAGGTGGGGCGTCTCTGCTCTTATCCTGTGGCTGGATGTGGTCCTGCAGAGGGTGCCCATTGAGCCCCCTCCACACTCCTGGGTCTCCCCAACTGACTTTTGGCAGACAGTTTGGGGCGAAGCATCGGAGATGGGGAGTTTGGCAGAGCGGGTGCCTGGCTCCCTTGCACACCTGCTGGGTTTCTTCCAGAGATCACCCAGCTTGGGGTTGGACAGGGTCCCTTCCTTCATTGTCCTTCCAGGGAGCTGGGCAGGGGCCCAGGTGACGCTTGTTTCTGTCTAGGACATTTGAAGAAAGTCCACATTCCTTGAGCATTGACAGTGCCTGGCGTTCCACCACCCTCTGTGGAGGGGGGGACTCTTTTACCCCCTCTTTCTTCAGATGGTAAATAGCCAGTCCGGGAGTTCCCTGGCAGTCCAGTGGTTAGGACTCGGCACTTTCGCTGCCAGGGCGGGGTTTGATCCCTGGTCCGGGAACTAGTAAGATTGCGTAAGCTACACAACGTGACCGAGTTTTAAAAAAAAAACCAAAACAAACTGGTTTAGTTCCTTGATCACACAAAGTGAAGAGCCAGGATTGAAACCCAGGTCACTACCATGCCAGGACAGATGACGCCAGTTTCTATCCAGGACATTGAGTAAAGGTGTGGCCTGGTTGACTCAATGCTTTGTGCATCCAGTCCCATACCTCTCACCTGTCAGCAATGGTTCCGTCTCACCCATCATTCGTTTCCCCCTTTACTTGATTGGTTACCTCGGTGCCTAAACCTGCTACTTCCTTCCACTCCTGAACCCACTTCCCTCCAGCTGTCACTTCTCCTTTTAGTCCCAGGGGCAATTCAGGCACTGCCATCCTTTTCCCATCCTCCTGGGGACACTCTGACGTCACCCTCTCCTCCTGTTCCTCCTACTTCATGGGCCCTTTCTTGTCTCTTCCTCTTGTTCTTCCTGTGACCTTTGAGCTTAGGAGTCCCCGTGTCTGGTCCTGGGGATCTTCTCCCTGCTCTGTGCTCACTCCCTTGGTCTCCATGCTCACAGCCTGAGCCAGGACTTTCCCTTGAACTTGAGTCCTTCTTGTCTTAGCCTGGAAATCAGTCTGCTGCAAAGTTAGAGTTTTATTGGGAGGTGAAACTTTGAGGAAGCCAGAATTAGGGAAGAAGGGAAGTGAGGCAGGGAAGAGGGGAGAGCCAACATGGAAGGTGTGTGCTGACCACAGCCCTGCTGGCTCCCAGCACGCAGGTTCCCCTATGCTGGGGGCGTCCATCTGGTGTACCAAAGAATGGTGACTTCTCCACTGGTTACCCCTATTTCATGTCACCTGGCCCCTCCCGGCAGCCCCTGTGGAAGCCAGCACCCCCGTGGGGCCAGTGTGGTGAAGATGCCAAGGAGAGACTGACTGCTAAAGGCTGGCTCTTGCCCAGGAAGGGGCTGAGACACGCTAAGGAGAGGTGACCAGAGCTTTATGCTTTATGACCACAGGGCTGGGGCACAGTGTTGCTGGGGCATTCCAGCTGGGAGCCAAGCCCTGGGAATGGGTGTGGTTGAGAGGATCTGGGAAGGCCCTAAAGCTGGGTCTAGGTCACCCCCAAACCTGTTCCACTGATAGCCTTCTGCATCTCACTGACACACTGGGCAGCTCCCTCCTTCCAATGGCTTGGGCCAGAAGCCTGTAGTCACCTTGGACTCCACCTTCAGAATGTATCCAGTGATGCTTGCCACCCACCCTAGGGTGAGCTTCCCTCTCAGCTGCTGCGGAGTAGGTGTCCTTCCTCCCTACTCTCAGCCACCTCTGCCACATTCCAGCTGAAGTCACACCTTGCCATCCCTCGGCTCCAGATCCTCCACGATGCATTGTTTGGTCAGAGCTGGGTGTTAGAACCACACCCTTACTGGGGCCTTGAGGACCTTTCATTCAACCTCCCCTCCTCTGATCCATTCTCCCTCAGCTCCAGCAACTCAGCCTCCTGTTCCTGTATATCCTAGCCCACTCTGGCCTTGGAAAGGCCCCCTTCTCCTGGGGAGCCAGAACCCAGATAAGGAAGCAGCAGGCCTGTCCGCTGTTGCAAGTCCCAGCACAAAACACGCTGAGGCCAGGGCTTTGGTCATTTCTCCAGCATTTTATTTTGGTCTCGAGTTCCATGGAACCTGTAAGGCCAGAGGCCAGACCGGAGACGAGCAGCAGAGTTCGACCCATAAGCCTCTTTCCTGACGTGCAAACAGCGCACAGCCTCCGGGGCTACATCCTGCGCTGTCCCTCACTACAAGGTGGGGAGACACTGGCCAGGCCTGAGGGGCGAGACGGTGGTGCCCAGCCAGGCCTGTGGGCTTCCTGTGTGGAGAAGCAGGCAGCGGGGTGGGTGAGCAGGAGGCCAAATCCTGAAGGGAAGGGATGTCCTGGGCTGCCCCTGCCTCCCGTCGGCAGCCTCGCGGGCCCGCGGTGAGGAGGCCACCACCGGGGTGCCTGCTATCGGGCTCCTCCACGTCTCCCCCGAACTGCAGAGGGAGAGGGTTCCCAGGGCAGGGTCTGGGGAGCACCCAACGGAGACACCACAGGCTCTGTGTGTGACGGCACTTTAATGAGCCCCGCCCCCTCTGGCCGGGCCTCCCCAGGCTCTGGCCACTGGCTAGTCACAGGAGCCATCTTTCCAGCCATCGCGCCAGCGCTCATCCACCAGTGAGCAGTCGAAGTCCGGCTTGCCCAGCTTGCGGTTCACCTCGTTGTGCAGACGGCAGAGCCACTGGGTGAAGCTCACACGAGTGCGTGTGTCTGGCTGGTCCCTGTATATCCTGCGTGAAGGGGAGCACGTGCAGGAGGGGGCAGGCGGTGCTCCCGGCGTGCCCGCCCCACCATCTCCTGGCCTGCCCAATCCAGAGAGGAGAGCTGGGGCCTAGATCCAGGGGTGCCCTCATGCTCTGAGGAATTCCCAGAAGGGGGCTGACCCTCCAGCCTCAAGTCCCAGTGGACTCTAAGGCCTGCTCCAACACCTACCTAGGGCGCGCGTGGCAAACCCTGACAAGAGCCCCGGGCAAGACATTAAGACACGAGGTCTCCGCGCTTTACAATCGCGCTTTACAATCTCGTAACAATCAGGAGGCCTCACCCCAGCATCCCTGGCCCCAGGCAGTGTGTGGAGGGGCGGGGCTGGAATAAAGGCCTACCTGAAAACCAGGTCTGCTTCTTTGCACCTGTGGCCCTGCCACACCACCTCAGCAAGAGACCTCGTATAAATGCCCAGGCTCCAAACAGCAAGGGCTACCCTTTCCCCCACAGCCAGCCCAGAAATGCTTATGGCTGCTGAACAACAGTTCTTGAGCTCCCCAAAAAGGCGGCTCTTGGAAGCAAAAGCAGTGAGGTCCCAAGGCCTTGAAACTGAAGGTCCTGCTCCAGAAGCTAGGAACAGTGGAGTCCCTAGAAACCTGCCAGAGTCTTCATCAGTGCTAAGCAAGGGATCTCATGAGAGTAGCCCTCCCAGGGAGGGAGCTCTGTGGCTGCAGAAAGCAGCAGCCCTCAGCAGCAGACCCAGGCCTGGCCTTTGAGGAGAAAGGCAGTGGCTCCAGAATCCCTACGCTGTTGGTTGGTCCCTGCTCTCGGCAACCCGCTGCCACCTCGGCCTCTACTTCTCTAGGCTCCCCTTTATGACATCTGCCAGGGGCCCCAGACCCAGGCTGCACACCCTGCAGACACGACTTACCTTTTCCTTATGTCTTCGGCACATTCTTCACACGGGTAAAACTTGGAAAATAAATGTATGAACTGAGCCATATCCTGCTGCTGCTCTGGGGTGGGCAGGTCGGGGTAGTAGGCAGCCAGGGTGTGGAGGACAGCCCAGCTGTTGCGGCCCAGTTCCTCGCGATCCTGAGGGCAATCCTCCCTAAACTTGCTGTCCCGCTGTGGAAGGAGGCCGACCAAGGGTCAGTTCGGTTTTCCCCGACCAGAAACCTACAAAGCTCCCTGGTTTTTTTTTTTCGCCCCATCCGGAGACCCACTGACCGGAGACAGAAGTCCTGGGGCCGATCCAGCCCACACATGGCCAAGAGCCGAAAGGCTGGGCCTACCTTGGGGGCACGGTTAGGAAGCGCCGACCCCCGGGGAGGGGGCGGGCAGCCTGTCCCGGGTGCCCGAGGACAAGGTGTGGGGGCCCCCCTACGCCTGCACCTTCTGCTGCGTGCGCATCCACGACTTGAAGTCCACGCAGGCCCGGCAGGGCCGCCGCGGGGAGAACTCGGAGGCCGGAGGGTCGGACGCCGGCCCCGCGGATGGCGCCCGGGCCGAAGCAGTGGCTTCTCTCCGCCCCGCGCCGCGGCCGCGCGCGTCCGTCACTAGGTCGTCCGTCACCTCGGAGCGCGCGCCGCCGGGCAAGAAGGAGAAGAGGATCCCGGCGCCGAAGCGGCCGCGCTCGCCGGGCGCCGCCATGCCACCCGCGCAGTGCCTGCCGGGCCAGCGGGGCCTCCACACCGGCATCCAGGCCGGCCTCCAGGCCAGCGCGCGCGCCGCCGCCAGGGCGCGGCCGCAAGAGCCGGGCGCGCGCGCCGCGGGCGCGGAGCTGGGCCCGGGGGCGGGGCCCGGCGTGGGGGCGGGGCTGGCAGCCAGGGTCCGCGCCCCCGGAGATGCAGGAGTGCGAGCTGGAGACGCGCGGGAGGCCCGAGCCGCGGTACGCGCGGTTCTCGAGCCCCGAGTCCTAGCCTTGCCCCTGGGCCTCCTTCCACGGCCCGAGCCGGTCTTGTGTCGGCCGTGGCAGTGCTCCCGCTTCCTCCAGTAGAAGATTAGCGTGTTGTGGACGACGCGCCGTGGGCGCGACGCGGCTTCGGGCTGCGGCCTCTTGGACCTCCGTGTTGCGGCCCGCGACGCCCCCATCGCTCCGCTCCGACCGTCTCGCGTGCCTGCGGCTTGGCTCTGTGCCCTCCGCTGGGGGCGCGCCCGGGGCCGGGTGCTTTGCGCCTGGGCAATGCGGGGCGGGGCTGTGAGCGCACAAAGGGCGGTGCGGCTGCGGGTTCGGGGAGTCCGCCTAGGCGATCGGCGCCATGGCAACGGGTGCCCGCCTAGGCTGGGAGGGTCGAGCGTGCAGAGGAGGAGGTGCGTCTCTGGACTCCGGGGAGCCCTGAGCAGCCCCCCTCCTCTCTGCTCAGTCCCACAGCCTACCTGAGGGGTTAAACCCAGGTGGGGCGTGGCCTCAGGGATACCACTGCTTCCCTGTGTACATTCATTCCATATGTACATTAATTGATTCTGCAAATAACCTGTGTAGTGCCTAATCTGTCCTTAGCGCTGCTCTAGGCTCTGGACAGGGCGAGGAGCAAGATTCGTTCCTCCCTAACCTCCTCAGCCCATGGTCTAGTGGTCAAGATGGAAAAAACAAGAGTCACACTAATAAGTGTTTAGGTACAAGCTGTGATGGAGGCTATGAACAGGGTGTGTTAAATCTAGGAGGCCTCCTTGAGGAGTTGACCCTTAGGCAGAGAGGCCTGAAGAATGAGAAATCAGCGGAGGAGAGTAGTCAGAGCCAACGGAGGAGGGAGGAGGAGCTTGACTTCCTGCTTGGGCAGAAAGGCCAGTGTGGGACAGGACCTGGGAAGGGTGGTGTGGGCAGAGGTCCTGAGGTGGCCAGGGGCCCACTGAGGATACCATCAACTGACCCAGGAGCTGGGGATGTATGCTCAGGACCCTGGGACGGTGCTGGGAAGTTTGATCCCATTTCGGTTTTGCATAGATTCCTCTGGAGAGTGTATTTCACGGCAGCAAGAGAGGACCACAGGCTTTGTTGGGGGAGCATGGAGCTGTTGTAGTGGTCCAGGTGAGAAGTGAGGGAGGGGATGTGGAGAGTGTTGAGAGGATCTCGGTTGCTGGGGGTGGGGAACATGGGACTGTCAGCAGTGTAGGGAGGGGCCGCAGCATCCTTCTAGGTCCCTGGCTGTGAGCAGACTAGCCCTTCTTCAACATCTCTGTCTTCCAAGGGAGCAGGAGCCATCCCACTTTGTACCCTACCAGGCCAGCGACCCCCACTGAGATTGGCAAGAATTATGACAGCTGGACTGAAGGCACTTTGTAAAAATTAGGCCTGTGTCCACAGGTGTTCATTGCCTGGGCCAAGACCAGGGGAGGTTTGAAGGCTTCAGAGAGTGCCTCTGGCAGGACAGATGCACAAAGGCCTTTTGTCAGGCCTGGGTGGCTTCCTGACCCTTCCCTCCCTCCAGGGCTTGGGTGGAGGGGCTGGGACTGAGGCCCTCCGGCCAGAGTGTGATTGAGGGAGCAGGGGAAGGGCCATCAGAGTGCCGCAGGCTGGCCGCCCCTCCCAGCTCTCAGAGCTGTGGGCTGGGGAAGGAAGAACCCCCATGCGCCAGGTTTGGATGGGCTCTCGTCTCCCCTGTAAGGCGGTGGTCCTGAGACATGGGCCGCTGGGCGCAGCGTCTGTCTGGGGATTCTAGGGCCTTCCCTTCACCGCCCCAGCTAGTTGGGGGAGGGTCACTCCTGACCTCAGAGGTTCTGTCTGCAGCACACTGATAAATCATGAATTCAGAGGTGATTCTTGGAACAGTCCTAGTCATTCCCAATTCCACCTCGCCATTCCCAATGCTAGTGACTACAGATGAACCCTCTTCATCCTGCCGCAAGCCCCTCCACCACAGTGGGACCTGTGGGGTGAGCCTGTGAGGTCTGCCTCTCCCCAGATGATGAAGAAACCCTGACAATATCTGATTAACACAAATTTCCTCCTCTGCCATTTGGGGACATTAAGAGACCTTTCCTCCAATGTGAGGATTAAGCCAAACAAAGCACTTAGAGCCTTTAATATTTTCCTGGTGACGACTGCAGTCAGCTCAGGGACAGAGCCAGGGGCACACCGGGCCACTGGGCGGCTCTGCCCAGCCTGGGCACCAGCAGGGCGTGGCGAGCCAGGAGGGGCAGCCTGCTGGTGCTCTAATGGCCCTGCCTTCCCCTCCTCCCCCCACGCTCACACTCTGGCAGGAGCCCCTCCACCGTCACTGCTTCCCCTCCTACCTGGGGAGCCCCATGCCCCTGCCTACCCAGGTGAGGGGCACGGCGAGGAAGTGGGGAAGGCCCGTCAAGTGCAGGGGAGTGCAGCCAGGACTGGGGCGCTGCTGGGGAATTCCAGCCTTCTGGGTGCCCAAGGCCTCCCCTCCTCCCTATATGGGCAGGGAGGTAGTGGGACCTGGGGTCACGCCCAGCAGACTCCCAGAAGTCCCTCACGGAGATCTGGGGAGGTCACCAGGATGGAGGGAGCCCGGCACCCGGTGTGTGTGAGCGGGGCAGCTCTGGTGCAGACAGAGAGGTTCCAGGTAGGAGCCCGTGGGACCCCTGCCAGCCCTAGAGGAGGTGAGGGAGCTCCTGGCCCAGTGCCTCCAAGACACTCCCAACCTTCCCCCAGCAGATGTTCACCTTCTCTGTGTGCTGGTCGGACGACAGCGACAGCTTCATACGCAGAAGCTGGGAGGACTTCAGGAGACTCCACGTGAGTGAACCTGGTCACCCAACTTCCCCTAGCAACCTGACCCACGAGAGACCACCCACGCCCTGCCCTCGTGCCCACTCGGGCTTTCAGCCAAGGGACCCCTGCCTGCCCTCCCAGGGGAAACTAGTGGGCCTTCAGAGACCAGTGATGACTCTTCTTGCTCTCAGAAAACCCTCAAGGAGACCTTCCCGGTGGAGGCGGGCCTGCTGCGGAGATCTGATCGAGTTCTCCCCAAGCTCCCAGGTCGGGCCAGCAGGGATCCAGGAGGGTGGGGTGGCAGCAGTGGGACGTGAGGAGCCCGGGCGGGGCTCCCACAGCTGCCCCGTCCTGCCCGCAGCTGATGCACCCTGGCTGGTGCACCGAAGCCGCACGGGCCGAGGCCTGGCCCGCCTGCAGCTGCTGGAGGCCTACCTGAGGGCACTGCTGGCGGCCGGGGAGCGTGTGTCCCGCAGCCTGGAGCTCACTGGCTTCTTCACACCACAACCTCTGGACCTGGAGCCTATGCTGCCACCTGGCAGGTGCCTGCCCGGAGGACGGGGGAGGCGTGGTGGGGAAGGGCCCACAGGCGGGTTGGCTTGGAGGCCTGATGGGCCTGTGGGAGACACCTGACACCTCTCCCTTGCATCCTGGGCCCTCACCAGCCTGGTGATCCTGCCCACCCCGCAAGAGCCCTCGCCAGGCCCCTCAGGCAGCCCTGCGGTCCGCACCCTGGAGGCCCAGAGCCTGCACTGCCTGCAGACCTTCAGCACCCAGGACACGCGGGGCCAGCCCTTCCACGCTCAGGCCCAGGAGGCCCTGGATGTGCTGCTACGACACCCCTCAGGTGGGCTGACGCCCCGCAGGTGGGCTGGCGCCTGTTGCAGGGACACACCCTCCTGCCCCTGGGATCCCAGCGGGCTGCAGGAGCTGAAGCCCCCCGCCCATCCCCCTCTCGGGCATAGGCTGGTGGCTGGTGACGAACGAGGACCAGCAGACGGCGTGGTTTCCAGCTCCCTACCTGGAAGAGGCGGCCCCACACCAGGGACAGGATGGGGGACAGCTCCTGGGGATAAGCGGTGAGACTGACCCTCCTCCCCACGCCCGTGCCGTCACGGGGCAGCGTCCAGCGCGTGCCGGGGGAGGGAGGCCATGAGATGGCGGGGGCGACGGTGGCCCTGCAGTGTGTGCTTGGCCCCAGAGCGAGCCAGAGCCCACTGGGCTCTAGAAGGGGTCTCTGGTATTAAGAGAGAGCTCTGAAGCCCCATGGTGACCACCCAGCGTCTACCCCCAGGGCCCCAGTTCTGTGCTGTCCGCGCCTATGAGAGCAGCCGGGCTGATGAGCTGTCCGTGCCCACAGGGGCATGCGTGCATGTGCTGGAAGCCTCCGACCGAGGCTGGTGGCTGTGCAGGTGTGTGGGCTGGGGCTCTGGCAGCCGGTCTGGTGCGGAGGGGGTGGGGTGGGTGGGACCCAGAGCCAACCAAACTCGCGTCCTACAGGTTCCAAGGCCGCACTGGTCTTCTCCCAGCTGTGATGCTGCAGCGTGATGGGCTGGGCACCCTCCTCAGCGGGCCATGGCTCCACCGCGGGGCTGATGGTGCAGAGGGCAGGGAGGGCAAGGCCCACAGCTCCCCCAGGTCCCCCCAGGCCGCAATGCTTCCGCCTCCTGTGCCTGCCCGGCCGCCTCTGAGCGTCATTCAGAGCTGCTGCTGCACCATCACCCGTAAGGCACTGCAGCAGGGAGCCCCCTGAGAGAGCGTGGCCCATCGTGGAGGGCGGTGCTGTGTACCCCAGACCCCAGGGACCACCCGAGGCTCCAGAGCCCAGGGATGACAGCTAGCAGCTGCCTCGGCCTCAGGGCCGTGGGAGGAGCGGTGGAGGTGGGGCTTGCTGGGCTGCGTGCCCCTGGTGTGCCCTGAGTAAAGCTCTCCTGACTGACAGAGCCATGTCTGTGCTGAAGGGCAGGTCTGGGGGTGGGCCAGCTGTGGCCCAGGACCAGGGGGTGAGATGAAGTCAAGACGGACACAGGGAGCCAAGACAGCAGAGTCTGTGTTTCCCTGTGTTTCACAGGGCCGCGGGGGCCGTGGGGAGGGCGGGCAGCTTCATGTTGTGCCACAGGAAGTCCAGGAAGGTGGCTGCCTGCAGCATCCGGCTGAGCCGCTGGAAGTGCCGCTCTGGGGGAGGACCGCAGGCTGTCAGGGGCGGCCGAGTGTGGCGGACGGCCCTGCCCGCCCCCCGGCCGGCCCACTCACCGGTGTAGGGCAGCAGGCCCTCGAGGGAGGCCCGCACACCATCATAGGTCAGCAGCTCGTCCGGGGCCTCATGCCGCAGCAGCACACCCAGCACGGCCTGGGCCTCGTGGCAGTGCCGCGAGTTGGTGTTCCATGTGACGCAGAAGCGCAGCAAAGCCTCTGTGGGCGACAGCACAGTCACACCTGCCCCCGCACCCCCAGCCTCACGCGGCCCCATCCGGCCTGACCTGCCCACCCCAGACCTTTCTGGTCGCGCCGCAGTTGGAGCACCGTGGTTTCCAGCTTCTCGCAGGACTCGGGGTCCCTTCGGATGGCTGCTGGTGGAGAAGAGGTTGAGCCATAGGGAAGGGGCAGCACAGATCCCGAGAGACCCGCCCCGTGCAGCCCGAGGCAGCACTGACCCTGGATGACGGTCAGCACAGTGTGGGGCCGGTCCAGGGAGATGGCCAGGCCCAGCGCCCGCAGGTAGCGCTTCTCATGGAGCAGGTTGTCGAGCTCTTGCTGCCTGGAGGGCAAGGAGGGGACAGGGCACAGGGCCCCTGGGGGACCCGGCCAGGCAAGCAGGGTGGCTGCTCCAGAGAGGAGGGACCAGCGCACCGACTCCGAGCTGGGGGGCGGGGAGACCCCACTTACTTGACCACCTGCTCGTCTCTCTTGGCCTGCTCCTCGGCCTGCTCCGCCTCGGTCACGTCCTGGGGTCAGACCGGGGTCACATTGGGCTCAGACTGGCCCCCACGCTGCCCTGCCCACTGTGATGCCCTCCCTGGCCCACACACCTTCCAGAGGACGACGCGGGAGTCACTGGCACCGGTGAGGGCGCGGTCGTCCAGCCGGCTACAGTGCAGCCCCCAGACCTTGTCCTCGTGAGCGTCCAGCGTCCGCACGCACTCGTTGTTCTTGATGGTCCAGAGCTTCAGGAGCCCGTCAGAGCCACTGGGGTGGGGGTGGGGAGGGGTTCAGCCTGGGCCCACCCGGCGCACCCCGGCCCTGCCCACCCCCTACTCACCTGGACAGCAGCTGCGTGCCGCGGCTTACAAAGGCCACCTTCAGCACAGAAGCATCATGCCCCTCGAAAGTCTGTGGGGGGGTGGGGGGTGAGGCGTCGGGTGGGGGGCCGGGTCTGGGATGGAGGGGGTGCCAGGCCTGGGCCAGGGGCGGCTCACCTTGAGGCAGCTGAAGTCCTGCAGGGCCCAGAGCTTGATGGTGCCATCGGCCGAGGCCGTGGCCAGCACCTGGTCCATGGGCGAGAACTGGACGCACCAGAGGCCGCGCCGGTGGCCCGAGAAGGTGCCCAGCAGCTGGCACTGTGGCAGGGCCCAGAGTTTGGCCGTACGGTCCTGTGAGCCCGTGGCCAGCAGCTTGTCATTGGGGGCGACAGCCACACTATTGATGTCCTGGTGGCAAGAGCAGGCAGCTGCTCAGAGCCCCGTCCTGGCGAGGGCCTGGCCATGACCCCACCCGGGCGCTGCGTGCGGTCACCTTGTCGTGGCAGCGCTGCGTGGCCTGGGCCTGCAGGAGGACCGGGCCGCCCTCGTGGCCTGTGCCCTTGGACAGCAGGGCTTCAGGGAGGGGCCAGAGCTTCACAGTGCAGTCCTGGCTGCCCGTCACCAGGAACGTCTCCTTCAGCCTGCGGCCGGATTTAGGGGAAGGGAGACACCTGCTGAGCCCTGGCCAGCCCTGCCGGCAGAGCCCCACCGCTCAGGCCTGCCAGACCTCAGGAGACCGGGAAGCCTGCCCCACGACTGGAACTGCTATGTGCCCCCCACCCCGGCACCCCTGGTGACTCAGTCCAACAGTGGGACCCCTACCCCGGGCATCGCTCAGTGTCCTTTTACCCACCAACCTCAAGGCTACTTCTAAGGAACCGCAGTCCCTTGGGGTACCCTGCCCCAGCCTCTGTTCCACACCCCTGGGCTGGAGACTCGGAGAGCAAGGTGAGAGCCGCCTCTGCCTCTGTGACACCCCCGGCCCTGACCACTACCTGGAGCAGCAGATGGTGCCCACGCTGTGTGTGTGCCCAGAGCCCTGAGCCACACAAGCCACCTCACCGGCCTTGTTCATCCTCCAGACGCGGATGCTCTGATCCTGGGGATCCGAAGGGTGAGGGGAGGCTGGGCAGGGCTTCCCCACCAGTCCCTGCCCCTCAGTTCCTTTGGTGTCTCACCTTGGCACAGCTAGCAAAGAGCCGCCCCTTCCGGAACACGTCTAGGGCCAGGACGATGTCTGGAAGAAAGTGGAGTGGCCGTAGCTAGAGATCAGCTGAGGTCAGGCCAGGCACTCCATCCGGGTAAGGGCCTAGGGCCTGGTTCCTGCCCTCACCTGTGTGGCCGTGGAGAATCTGGCAGGCTGAGGTCTGTAGATCAAACACCTTCAGGCAGGGGCTGTTAGACGCCACGACAACGTGGGAGTCCTCAGGCCCAAGGAACCGGACATCCAGCACCTCCTCGCTGTAGCCGGCGAACTGTGGGGCAGGAGGGACATGGGGCAGGCTGGGTGAGCGGGGTGGGGGTGTTGGCACCAGGGCGGGGCCTAGCAGGGGCAGTGCACGCGCACCTGTTTCCGCAGCTGCAGGGAGCGCGCGTCGTAGAGCAGCAGGTTGTGGTCGGCAGTGACGCTGAGGAGCAGGCCGGTGGCGTGGGCCAGGGTGCAGTGGGTCAGCTCCCGCCCAGGGCCGGGCAGCCGCTGCTGTGCGTGGACACACCGCCCAGAGGCCGCCTCCCACACGCGCAGCACACCTGTGCGGGGACAAGGCCACTGGGACTCAGGGTCCGCCGGCCCCCACCCCCTCCCGCCCGTGCCCAGCCCACGCACCTTGGTCGCCGGCCGTCAGGAAGTGCAGGCCCGCGGACTTCACACCCAGCTCCGGTGCCGGCTCCTCCGGCAGCAGCACCGCGGCCTCCACGCTCTGAGGGCAAGGGGGTCAGGGGTGGAGGCCCCAGCCCCGCCGCCCCTCCCCTCCCACCGCCCTCACTGGCCCTGGCGCCCCCACCTCAAACACTGGCACGGTCCTTGTGGCCTGGAGGCTCCGCAGGTCCCAGATGACACAGATCTTGTCCCGGCCCGAGCTGGGGGGACACCCACCTCAGTGCCCAGGCCGCGGCTGTGGCCCTCCCTTCCCTGCCAAGGCCGGGGCGCTGGGCTCTGACCTGAGCATGATGTGGCCATCGGCACTGAAGGTCAGAGACGTGACAGCACTGTAGTGGGCAGTCAGCACGGCCAGGCACGACCGCTCCTGCAGCGACCACACGCGGATGCTGGTGTCTGCGGCCGAGGAGAAGAGCAGAAGGCGAGCGGGGTCCGGGTGGAAGGCCACCAGGCTGCAGGCAGGCGGGGCGGAGCTGTGAGCTGTGTCGCCCTGGCAGTGACGCCCCCCGCCCCCGCCCCCCACCGCCCTGACTCACTGCACAACGCCCGGCGAGCCCCGAAAGTGGTGTGTCCCATAGCACCGCACGACGTCCCAGACGCGCACGGCCCCATCACAGCCGCCTGTGGGAGTGGATCCGAGGTGGGGGCGCTGTGGGCCCAAAGATCCCCGCCTGGCTCGCCGCTCCCAACCCAGCCGGGGTCCTACCTGTGGCTAGCAGTGTGGAGGTGGGGTCGAAGGCCATGGTGGCCACAGGGGCTGTGTGTATCGCCTTCCACAGGCGGGTGACACTGCCCTCTTGCCAGGCCCACTGAGCCAGCAGCAGGGCCCGGCTGGCTGTCACCAGCACCTAGGGGAGGACGCAGTTCAGCTGGGGCACGGGTGTACATGCCATCCTCACCCACTCAGTCTGGGTGGGAGGTACCGGAGCCCGCCTCCAGTCCTGATCGCACATACCTTGTCGTCGGGGCTGAGGTCAAAGGCAGTGATGTCCTCCTGGTCCTCCTAGGGGTGAGAGTGGGTGCGCAGGGCACCATGAGAACAGGCCGCCGTCCACACCAGGCCCTCGCCCTGACCCTCCCCGCCCTCACCTGCTCCAGGCTCCGCAGCACGGCCCCCGAGGCCACATCCAAGATGTTGACTCTGGCGCCACAGACACAGAAGAGGTGCTGTCCAGTCTGGTCCAGCTGGGGGCAAAGGGGTCTCAGCCAAGGGAACACCCTGCAGCTCCAGGCTGCCTCATCACCCTGCCAACCCCCCCGCCCTACCCCGGGGCCAGTACCTGCACCTTCCCGCCCTTGTAGAAAGGCTCGATTTTGCGCTCAACAGCATAGCTGGAGGGAAGACAGGGCAAGAGAGTGAACCACCACCCCGTGGTCCCCGGTGCCCAGCCCTGTGCTAGGTGCTCTCCCAGAGGTCAACCCAATAGGGCCCAACCCTTGAGGAGCTTCTGGGAGGGCTGGGATTCTGGTATGTGTGTGTGCACACGCGTGCAGGGTGGGGTGATGAGCTCGTCTGTTACCTTCTTTACCACTCTCAACCATATTTGGAGGTGGGTATTAGTACCCCCTTGTTATAGAAGATTTGGGACCCTGAGCGGGTCAGTGATCCACATGGGCCCAGGGAAGCAAAGGCAGTCCAAATCCCAGAGACTCCAGGGTGCCTAGCAAGCCAGGCCTTGGACGCCCTCTGCTGGCCATAGGAGGCCAGGCCTGGGTACCAGCCCATAGCAACATCCTCTTCAAACATCCTTATCCTTGAGGTCCAACTCCAGCCTGCCCCTCCTCAACCCCAGTTCCTTCCTCCACCCCACTCTCCAGGCAGATTATCCTCACCCCCCACCTCGGCTACTTCCTTGCTGGTCCAGGCCACGGCACTCTCCTCTCTGGGGAGCTGCTATAGCCTCTTCACCACTCTCTCAAAGCTTGCTCCCAGAGAGGCGTTTTAGAACACAACTCGTTTGTGCTGTCCCCTGCCCTGAAACCCTCTCCTCTCCTTACATATTCCCAAGAACCTGCCATGAGGGGTCTCTTCTGATCCTTTGTGTTCACACAGGCTGTTCCCTATTCCCAGCCTGGGCCTCTCTGAATTTCCAAGGTGCCTGGCTAACTCCACTAAAGTAAGCCTGATGGCCAAGAGGAAGCTGGAGGCCCCCTGAGCCCGCTCGACCATCCAACAGAGGCAGTCTTGGCATCAGGGCTTCCCCTTGCTAGTGCTTGTCACAGCTACTGATGGAAATGATCTGCTTGGTAGGTTTACCCCCATCAAACTCTGCTCCTGCGCGTTACACTGAGTCTGTCTGGACCCGGGAACACAGCACTTAGACATTCAACATCAAGTTGGGGATTGCATAAGCCCGGGATTCAGGGACTCCTGGCCACGGAGGTCTAGCTCATGTCCTGACCTCTCTTCCCAGTCCTTGGAGAAGAGAGCATGTGAAAGCTCCCCAGGCCGCCTGGCCCACAGGTGGCTCTTCTGCCGTCGTCTAGGCGGTGGGGACTCCCACCGTCTAGGACCGGCCTCGACCCTTCCTCTCGCTTTGGGATCTCTTGTCCCCACCCCCGACCGAAACTGCTTCAACTTTAGGTCGCGGAAGCTAGCTGCACCCGGCCAGGCTCCAGGGCCTGCCCTCCGAAAGCTGAGCGCTGTCAGTGCCTGCTCTGCCACCTGATGCCGCAGCCGCGACGCCGCCGCCCGCCTGTTAGGACCCAGCCCCGTCAGTACCTCATCCCTCCCCAAACCGATGCGTGTGGGACCCACGCCGGCGCCTTCGCTACTGCGGCTGCGAACCCGGCTCCCTCCCTCGGCGGCGCCCCCAGCCCCAGCGGCGGGTTCGCCCCCAGCCCCAGCGCCCCAGCTTACTTGGACTTGAAGCGGCCCACTCCGGCCGCCACCTCAGCCATGTCGCCGGTGCCACCGCGTGAGGGAGACCCGGGAGCCATTCCGCACCTTGGGCTCGCAGAGATGGCGTCACCGCCCACTACTACTGTGACGTCATCGGCGCTGCGACCTCGGCGACATCTTTGCTGTGGGCAGAGGCGCGGCGTCAGCAAGCGGAAGATGGCAGAGGCGTTTCCGGCCTGGCGGGTGGGGCATAGAGTAACTTGGGAGTGGCAGGGGCGGGAGGCCTGAACTCGGAGGGTGCTGGAGTCTCCAGCCGCCTGTCTTTTAAATGGAAATTTGAAAAGGTTTTCGTAGGAACTGGTTATTGAAGTAATCCCAAAACTCCTGCCCCCTTGGCATTCTGGGGTTTGGGTTAAGCGCGGTGGGTTAGCAGAGCCCTGAACCGGGCTCCGCCTTAGCGTATGGTATGAGAAATACCGCAGGGAACTACTTCAGTTTAGTCGCTCTGTCCAGTCCGACTCTTTGCGACCCCATGGACTGCTTCCCTGTCTATCACCAACTCCCGGAGTTTGCTCAGACTCATGTGCATCGAGTCGGTGATGCCATCCAACCATCTCATCCTCTGTCGTCCCCTTCTCCTCCTGGTAGTAAATCGGGCGATTTCGGAGACGTTCGAATATTGATTGAGCACGTTCTCTGTTCTAGGCACTTGAGAGACACCAGAGAAGATGCCGTGCTAGTGAAGTGAGGGCTGGGCAGAGGAAGGGCCTGGAATAATCTTGTTAAGTGGTTGCTGCTGCTGCTGCTGCTAAGTCGCTTCAGTCGTGTCCGACTCTGTGCGACCCCACAGACGGCAGCCCACCAGGCTCCCCCGTCCCTGGGATTCTCCAGGCAAGGACACTGGAGTGGGTTAGTGTCCTGGAAAGAATGTAGCAGGGTGAGGATGGAGTGGAGTGCAGGGGGCGCAGCTTTAAACTGGGCGATGAAGGAGGCTTCCTTGTAAAGGTGAACCGGGCGAGCAAAGCCGAAGGTTGGTGAAACAGGGAGCCCTCTGATTATCTCGGGGAACAATGCTTCAGACTGAGGAACAGGCAGTGCAGAAGCCTGGCATTTAGGAGAAACAAGCCGGTGTGGCTGCAGGGAGTGAGTAGGAAGGAGAATATAGGGCAGAAACAAGATAAGGAGGGATCCTCGGGAATCACTGTGAGCAGTTGGCTTGTACTTTGACTTCAGGGGTTTGAGCTGTTTGTGCTACTGGCTGCGAAGCCAGGAAACAGATTGGAAGAAGGTAACTGGGAAGGAGGACTGGGAAAGGATGGTCAGGGAGAACCTCTGCAGAGGAGACAATCGAGTGAGAAAAAACCAGGCAGAGAGCTGAGGGGAAAAGTCAGTGTGAGGAACTGGTGGGAAAGAACTTGGAGAAGTCCAGGGGAAAAGCTAAGGTGCCTCTTTCCCCTGAGAGGAGTAGTTCCTGGAGGAGGCGGGGTGAGGTCCGCAAGCACAGTGGTAGTGAGGCGGCCAGACCTGGGCTCTGCATTTATTTACCCTCTATTTACAAGGTAGCTTGGCCCTGGGGCCCCCACACCTCAACCCCAATGCTGCCTTCTGGGGTGGCCTCAGCCTCCTCTTGCGGGGCACCCACGAGCAGGGGGTCATCTTCCTCCAGGAAGTCCGCCAGCTGCCGTCGGATGAGGCCGGTGGTCCGGTGCATTTTGCGCATGTGCTGCAGCAGGCAGAGCACCAAGGTTCGGCTGCGCTGCTGGCGCTGGCACCAGGCCTCTCGCAGCTCCCGGTAGCAGTTGTGATTTGCCCGCTCGACTGGGCCCAGGGTGGCCCCGCAGCCCAGGGAGCAGCGATGATGGGCACCATGCTGGCAATTCTGCCTGTGCTCATCCAGGGCCCCACGAGGTACCCGCAACATGCAGCCTTCATTGGGGCAAACCATCAGCTCGAAGGGGCATGAGTCCTGGTGTCCCTTGCGATGGGCCAGGGGGCACGTCACCTGGCAGCCAGCTTCAGCGTTCCTGCACTGGGGGTAGAGGAGAGCATCGTGTGAGCCAAACCAGGTTGGGGACATCTCCAGACACCCCCAAGAATCCCCCATCCCTGAGGTTCCACTGACCAGGAAACACTGGACTGGCAGCCTCCCAAGCTTTTAGGCTACCAGTGATGTGGTAGAGAGAGGGAAACTGTAGCAAATGCTTGAAGGTAGGAAAAATCTAGATCTCAGAGGAGTGGGGACAGGAGATGTAGAGAACAGGGAGTTACATGGTTGGCTTGGTCTAGTGGGTTGTATGTATGCCGGGCTTTTTTTTTTTCTTCTTTTTTTCTTGGAATTGAACCCAGGATATAGTAGTGAATGATCACACCATCGTGGTTATCTGAGTCATGAAGATCTCTTTTGTATAGTTTTTGGTATTCTTGCCACCTCTTCCTAATATCTTCTGCTTCTGTTAGGTCCATACCATTTCTGTCCTTTATTGAGCCCATCTTTGCATGAAATGTTCCCTTGGTATCTCTAATTTTCTTGAAGAGATCGCTAGTCTTTCCCATTCTATTGTTTTCCTCTATTTCTTTGCCTTGATCACTGAGGAAGGCTTTCTTATCTCTCCTTGCTATTCTTTGGAACTCTGCATTCAAATGGGTATATCTTTCCTTTAATCCTTTGCCTTTAGCTTCTTTTCTTTTCTCAGCTATTTGTAAGATAGCCACAATGGTGTGATCATTCCCCTAGAGCCAGACATCCTAGAATGCGAAGTCAAGTGGGGCCTTAGGAAGCGTCACTGTGAACAAAGCTAGTGGAGGTGATGGAATTCCAGTTGAGCTATTTCAAATCCTAAAAGATAATGCTGTTAAAGTGCTGCACTCAATATGTCAGCAAATTTGGAAAACCCAGCAGTGGCCACAGGAGTGGAAAAGGTCAGTTTTCATTCCAATCTCAAAGAAAGGGAATACCAAAGAATGTTCAAACTACAGCATAATTGCACTCATCTCACACGCTAGTAAAGTAATGCTCAAAATTCTCCAAGCCAGGCTTTAACAGTACGTGAACCATGAACTTCCAAATGTTCAAGCTGGATTTAGAAAAGGAAGAGGAACCAGAGATCAAATTGCCAACATCCATTGGATCATCGAAAAAGCAAGAGTTCCAGAAAAACATCTGCTTTATTGACTGTGCCGAAGCCTTTGACTGTGTGCATCACAACAAACTGTGGAAAATTCTTCAAGAGATGGGAATACCAGACCACCGTACCTGCCTCCTGAGAAATCTGTATGCACATCAAGAAGCAACAGTTAGAACTGGACATGAAACAACAGACTGGTTCCAAATCGGAAAAGGAATACGTCAAGGCTGTATATTGTCACTCTGCTTACTTAACTTCTATGCAGAGTGTATCATGCAAAATACCAGGCTGGATGAAGCACAAGCTGGAATCAAGATTGTCAGGAGAAATATGCAGATATGCAGATGACAGCACCCTTATGGCAGAAAATGAAGAGCCTCTTATTGAAAGTGAAAGAGGAGAGTGAAAAAAATTGGCTTAAAACTCAACATTCAGAAAACAAAGATCATGGCATTTGGTCCCATCACTTCATGGCAAATAGATGGGGAAACAATGGACACAGTGAGAGCCTTTATTTTCTTGAGCTCCAAAATCACTGCAGATGGTGACTGCAGCCATGAAATTAAAAGACGCTTACTCCTTGGAAGAAAAGCTATGACCAACCTAGACAGCATATTAAAAAGCAGAGACATTACTTTGCCAGCAAAGGTCTGTCTAGTCAATGCTATGGTTTTTCCAATAGTCATGTGTGGATGTGAGAGTTGGACTATAAAGAAAGCTGACTGCCAAAGAATTGATGCTTTTGAACTGTGCTGTTGGAGAAGGCTCTTGAGAGCCCCTTGGACTGCAAGGAGATCTAGTCAATCATAAAGGAAATCAGTCCTGAATATTCGTTGGAAGGACTGATGCTGAAGTTGAAACTCCAATACTTTGGCCACTTGATGCAAAGAACTCATTCATGTGAAAAGACCCTGATGCTGAGAAAGACTGAAGGTGGGAGAAGGGGACAACAGAGGATGAGATGGTTGGATAGCATCACCGACTTAATGGACATGAGTCTGAGTAAACTCCGGGAGTTGGTGATGGACAGGGAGGCCTGGTGTGCTACAGTCCATGGGGTCACAGGGTTGGACATGACTGAGTGACTGAACTGAACTGATGGCAGCGAAAGTGCCAAATCCTAACCACTAGACCAAAAAGGCACTCCCCAGCCAAGGTTGTTTTTTTTTTTTTGTAATCTCAATTTCCCTATCTATAAAACTATGAGGCTAGAGAGCAATGGCACCACAGTAGGCTCTCCATCCTTTATTATCCCCATTTTACAGCTGGGGCTCTTAGAGCTCAGAAAAGTTAGGTAACTTGCCCCAAAGCACACATCAAGTATGTTGTAGAGAAGTGACTCACATTCAGCCAGGTCTGATAACCCTAAGGGGAGCAGTGTATTGGTGGAATAGAAACTCTCAGTTCTGAGAGTGGGGTTCTTTTCAACCCCTCTGCTGGCTTTGCCCCGACCCATGCAGAGGGGAGGAGGGTAGGGTGATGGGAGGGGGTGTTCTGAGTTACCTTGACTTCCAAGCGGCCAATGATCTTCTGGAGTTTATTCACATGGACCATCTTTCTGTGTCTCACCTCTTTCCTGCAGCATGGACAGGTCTTTTGTCTAAGAGACAGGAGTGGGGGTGATTGTTGGGCGTGGAGGTGGCAGCAACATGCCTCCCCTGGCAGCCCTTCCTTCTCTCTAGCTGGAAGAGGTGTAAGAGGGCTTTATAGGGAGCACTCAGCTCTGAGGCCAGGGTGCAGATTCCACAGGGGCCCAGCTCCTATATTAGCGTCCCAGATTTGGCAGCTGAACCTAATGGCCACCATGACCCAGTGCTTGGCTGACCTTCCTCTCTGTTCTGGGTCCTAGGCATGGCCCCCCAGCCCTGCCCTGGCCCCCGAGCCTCTTGGGTGCCCAGTAGCACCTGGCTAGCCACCGGAGGATGCATTTCTTGCAGAAGATGTGGCTGCACGGCAACCTCACCGGCCTCTTGAGAACTCCGTGGCAGACAGAACACAGGAAGTTGCAATCGGGAGGGCTGATGAAGAGGTTGAGATCATACCCGCCACTCTGCAAAGGCCAGGCCTGCATCAGGGCCTGGCTGGGACCAGGATCTGACTCCCCACTCCACATGCATGGAAAGGGATTCCAGGAAGCTTTGGGTGGGAGGTGGGCCACATGAGAACCCCAAGTGGAGGGTTGGGTCAGCACCCAGTGTGAGGGGGCAGCAGTGAGGCCCAAGACCCCCCATTTCTACCAGACCCAGATGCAGAAGCAGGCCTTGGCCTGGAGTTAGACCCGGGCTAGAGGTCTCTGAAAGGTTTCCTTGTCCCATTTGGGGCCCTGTACCCCGTTGTGCAGATCATTTCAATAAGGAGTGGGGTCCAGCTTGGGCAGGTCTCTGAAATTAGGCACAAATCTAAGAGCTCACCATGATCTGTGTCTGGACGCCAGCTCCACTGAAGCCAGGGCTCAGGAGTTGCCATTTCATAGCAGGAGCAGGCCGACATCACAGGAGCATTGTCCAGCTCCGGCCAATCACAGCCCTGGCCCAGGGTACCACCTGGCTCTGCTCCCGCCTCAAGAGCGTCGGGGGTAGGGCACCTCATACCCAGGACAGGTCTCTGGAACCTGACTTCAGGGTGGCTGACAGTTGACTTTCAAACAGCACTGAGGCTGGAACCAAGCTTCCAGGGGCTACTTCCTGAAAGCTGAGGCGCAGGGTTTGTTTCTCCTTCCTCACGTGTTGCCGCCCTGGTGACTAGGTCCCCAAGAGCTCTGGGGGCTTTAGACACTGACCCATCACCAGGCCTCTTGGGATCAGACCCAGTTATTTCCAGGGTACAGACCAGGGATGAGGACCTGATTTCTGTGGTACCAGAGCAGCAGCCTAGCATGTGGAGAGCATCCCAGACCCTGCTCTGACCACCTGGGTATGCCTATGAGGAAAGGTATGGATGGGTAAACCAATTCCAACTTGGGAAACTACCATACAGGAGGCACAGAAGAGAACTGGTTTCCATGCCACTGGATATTTGCGCAGGCTTAAATCGCTCAGTCGTGTCCGACTCTTTGAGGCCCCATTGACTGTAGCCCGCCAGGCTCCCCTGTCCATGGGATTCTCCAGTCAAGAATACTGGAGTGGGGTAGACATTTCCTTCTCCAGGGGATCCTCCTGACCCAGGGATCGAAGCCGGGTCTCCTGCATTGCAGGTGGGTTCTTTACCATCTGAGCCATCAAGGAAGGCAGAGTGTAGAGTTCATTAAATCCTAGAAGATTTTGGAGGGTGGGACCTTAGGAGTCGCCTGCCAACCTTCAAGACCGGGTTCTATCCCTGTGTGGCATTCAAAGCAGAGCTGAGATGGCTGGAAGAGAGGTGTAACACAAAGGTATCTCCTCCACTGCACACCTCGGTCCCAGCAGCCACAGATGCGACTTGCACGCTAATAACGGGGGGACCAAGAACACACACACACACACACATACACACACACGGATAAATTAAATCAACACCTTTATTGAAAGATGAAAGGAAAGCCCCCCTACCCGCCCCCGCCCCCCGACGGTCTTTGCGGCGTTGGCCTCAGATTCTGAGCATCCAGCTGTCCTGCGGGTAGAAGACGAGGTTAGATACCAGAGTCCGAAACATGCGAGAGGACGCAACCGAGCCCGGAGCGGCGGCGCGTGTCGGGGCCTGGGTTTCACATCCCCACACAGAGAAGCGGGCAGTGAGCTAAGGCCCCCGGTGGCTCTGGGCGCCGAATCTCACCTGCGGCCATGGTCAGAGCCGAAGGTGATTTTCAACCAACGCCGATCTCCCAAACCGCCCGCCCCAACAGCTTCGCGAACAGCAGGAAGCCAGCAGAACCATGGGAACAACCTACCTGCAGCCGGAAAAGACGAGGTGGCGCCGGCGCGAGCCCTTATATGGGTCGCGCTAGTTCCGGGGCCAGAGACACGCATGCGCACACAGAGCTCGGCGGGGGCGGGGCCCCACGCAGCCAATCACAGGCTCGTTTATATACTCTTGGCACAGCGCCATTGGGGCGGGGCAACCGAGATCTCGCGACCCTTGGCGCCTTATAAAGACACCGTCGGGCGAGCTCTCTCTCTCTTCTTCTTCGTGAAAACACGTGAGTGGTTTTACTCGTTGCTGTCGCAGATGGGCCTGGGTCGCCATCAGACGGGGCCCGGGATGCTGCGCCCGCGCTCCATTGTGGAGCCCGGCCTGGGCGCCCGAGACGGCTGTAAATGCTAGGACTTCACTCACCGACTGGTTCTTGTTTCTCTTTTCAGCAAATGGCGGATGACGCCGGTGCTGCGGGAGGGCCCGGAGGCCCCGGGGGCCCCGGAATGGGAGGCCGTGGTGGCTTCCGCGGAGGCTTCGGTAGTGGCGTCCGGGGCCGGGGTCGCGGCCGGGGTCGGGGCCGGGGCAGAGGCCGCGGAGCTCGCGGAGGCAAGGCCGAGGACAAGGAGGTAGGTCTGAGCTGTGCGCGTGAGGCGGGCCCTTAGAAGCACCGGGGAGGAGGCCCTGGTCACCTGCGCCTTTTTCTTTCGCAGTGGCTCCCCGTTACCAAGCTGGGCCGCCTGGTCAAGGACATGAAGATCAAGTCTCTTGAGGAGATCTACCTTTTCTCTCTGCCCATCAAGGTAAACACGGGTCATCCTGGATGGGGCCGTGGCCTGCAGTCGAGGGAACCCTTGTTGGCCAAACATTGAGAGGTTCTAGACTCCACTTTCCCTGGACTTACCTGGTAGCCCAGACGGTAAAGAAAATGTCTTCAGTACAGGAGACCCGGGTTCGATCCCTTTGTTGGGAAGATCCCCTGGAGAAGGAAATGGCTACCCGTTATTTCTTGGAAAACTCCATGAGCAGGGGAGCCTGGTGGTTTACAGTCCATGAGGTCCTAAAAACTGCAACACAAGCAACTAACACTTAACTCCCCTTTAGGTGCTTATTTTTTTTTTTTTTGTAATGAGTTTATTTGTTGCAGGAGTCTGAGATTATTGACTTTTTCCTGGGAGCATCCCTCAAGGATGAGGTTTTGAAGATTATGCCCGTGCAAAAGCAGACCCGTGCTGGCCAGCGGACCAGGTTCAAGGTACCCCAGTCATCATACCTTCCTGGGCAGTTTCTGCCAAGGATCTTCGTGGGACTCTCTCAGCTCTGCATGGTTGCACTTGTCGTCACACGTGTGACTTTCGTAAAGGGGAGAGAGAGGAAGGATCTCCTCGGGATCTCAGATTGGCCTCCTGGTGGCCAGTCTTGCCTTGAGGGGCGCAACAGACCCTGTGTGGTGGGTGGTTACTGATGCTGTGGAGGCCCCTGGCCCCCCACCCACGTCAGTCTCTCTGCAGGCGTTTGTTGCCATCGGGGATTACAACGGACACGTCGGTCTGGGTGTCAAGTGCTCCAAGGAAGTAGCCACCGCCATCCGTGGGGCCATCATCCTGGCTAAGTTGTCCATCGTCCCTGTGCGAAGAGGCTACTGGGGGAACAAGATCGGCAAGCCCCACACGGTTCCTTGCAAGGTAGGCTGGATGCTCATGCACAGTAGGGCTTGCTGTGGTGTAGACTCCCGCCTGTCTTGTCCCCTGACGTCTCTACCCCTCCCCAGGTGACTGGCCGCTGCGGCTCCGTGCTGGTGCGCCTCATCCCTGCCCCCAGAGGCACTGGCATCGTCTCCGCCCCTGTGCCCAAGAAGCTGCTGATGATGGCCGGCATCGACGACTGCTACACTTCTGCCAGGGGCTGCACTGCCACCCTGGGCAACTTCGGTAGGTGGCCGGCAAGCCAACTCCATCTTCTCTCAGCTCCGCTTAACCACATTCTGTATGTGGTTGGCGTATTTTCAGAGAGAGAGAGAAAGGCCCTCCTAATGCACGACAGACTGGCCCATAGTGGCCTGTTTGTTCCTAGGAGTGCAACAGTCTCCATCTCCATCTGGGGGTTCATCTCGAGTGAATTCACTAACCTCCGGTTTTCCCTTTTCCAGCCAAGGCCACTTTTGATGCCATTTCCAAGACCTATAGTTACCTCACCCCTGACCTCTGGAAAGAGACAGTGTTCACCAAGTCTCCATATCAGGTACTGACCACCCCCACCCTGTTGAAGAGCAGAGGGGAGTACTCCGTCTAGCTGCACAACTAAAAGTGTCTTGTTTTTCTAGGAATTCACTGACCATCTTGTGAAGACCCACACCAGAGTCTCCGTGCAGAGGACACAGGCCCCAGCTGTAGCCACCACATAATTTTATAAAGGGAATAATAAAGTGAATGAAACCAGTTTATAGTTGTGTCTTGTTTTTCTTCCCAAATTTTCTTGGTTGCACTATGTGGCTTGTGGGATCTTTCCCAACCAGGGCTTGAACCCAAGCCCACTGCAGTGAAAGCCACTGGACTTATGCTCAGTGGTGGCTGAATTTGGATGGGAAGTAGGACCAGTGAGATGAAAAGTGTTTCTGGGAGCTGAAAGTAACACTACAGGCACAGGCTCCATTACTCTTTATTTTAGCAACAGTGACAAAGCTGACACTGCTGCCTCAGGCAGCAGCAGCCTCTTTGGCGGCTTTTCTCTCTGCCAGCATCCTCTGCTTCTGCTTTGCCAGGCACTTCCTGGCAGAATAATGGGCTCCCAGGTCGTGATCTGGGAAAGAGATAGGGGAATCATGGGCCATTCCTGCCATGAGGGGAACTTGCCTTTTCTCTGTGCAGGGAGGAGTCAGGCAGCCAAGTCTGGTCACTGAGCAGACAGGTAGGGTGACTCTTAAAACCTCCAGAGACTGGACGAATTAGTAAAGCATTTAGCACAGCCAATGTGAAGACTGGAAGTAGGGTCGGGAAGGCAGGCAGGTGGGAGGTAGGAGGGTCTGGGGGCAGCTGGGTGGGAGGGCTCACTCACAGCGGTCCTGGTAGGCCTTGACCACCTGGGTGAACTGCTCCAGCTCCTTGGCACAGTTCTGCCTGTGGCTCTCACCTTCCCTCTGCTGACAGGCCTTGAGCCTTTCCTGGATAATGTTGACGATTTCTTGATCAACTTTGCTGAAAGGAAAACAAGGAAGATGGTCTAGAAGGACTCCTTTCCCCATACTGAGAGAAAATAAAATGAAGGCAGGGCTTGGGAGCCCTGTGGTCTGGCCTTTCCACCCATAGCTTCCCAAGGGCATGATGGCCCCCAGCAGGGTACATGCATTGTGCAGGGCTCTCTGTATCCTCTGACTAAACAAGCCCAAAGGGGGAGCCTTACTAATCTCTTCTCCACTGCATTTCTGCTTCAAACATGCACAAGACGTCCTTCTCCTGGCACTCTGTGATGTCTGGCACGCGGCGGAACTCACGGTGGTAGTAGTAATACTTGTTCTTGGCATGCTGCCGCTCGATAAACTCTGCAAAGAGAAAAGCCCAGACCCAAAAAGGCTACTGGTTTGGACAGGCACAGTCTGATGGGGCTCTTGGCTTTGTATTTCTCGTAAGCCGTGGAAGAGGCAGGTTTCCCAAATGTTCCCAGTTTTACAAAGACTGGCAACTGGACTCCCAAAGAGGTGTAGGAGGGCTGGCAGCCAGTCCTGGAAAGGACTGGGCTACAAGCAGACGTCTGCAGTTTACGGAGAGTTCTATAAGGCAGGCACCATCCTTATCTCACTCTGTCCCCACGACCCTGTGTAGGGCGGGGCCTTTTCATTTAAGAGGACATCCAGGCTCTGAGACGGCAGGATTCAGAGCCCAGGATTCAGAGTCTGTGCTCTGCAAACCCCCACCTGCTAGTCCCTCCTGCTGGCCCACCTCCCCCAGAGCACGGGGACTCCACTGTGGAGGCAAAGAGGCCCCATCAGGGAGCCATCAGCAGGACTCCAGTCCCAGTTCTGCCACCACCGACCTTCGGTCTCAACTTCCCCATGCGTACATGAACAAGCTGGACCTAGTGAGAGAGATCTCACCTATCCAGACAGAAAACACTTCCTAAAAAACTGCTGCTGCTGCTAAGTCGCTTCAGTCGTGTCCGACTCTGTGCGACCCCATAGACGGCAGCCCACCAGGCTCCTCTGTCCCTGGGATTCTCCAGGCAAGAATACTGGAGTGGGTTGCCATTTCCTTCTCCAATGCATGAAAGTGAAAAGTGAAAGTGAAGTCGGCTCAGTCGTGCCTGACTCTTAGCGACCCCATGGACTGGAGTCTACCAGGCTCCTCCGTCCATGGGATTTTCCAGGCAAGAGTCCTGGAGTGGGGTGCCATTACACTCCTGTTTATTCCAAACCTTTGCAGGGGCAGGCATCTAGTTCCTCCGCCAAAAAAGAGCCACCAGGGCATGCTATGCACCCCAAATGTTTTGCTGTTGAAGGAACGGATTAACTGCACAGACGCATCGCCTGGCACTAGTGATCAAGGGCACAGTGCTCTGGGTGCTGCACCCCACCAAGCTGCGTGACAAAACAATGCCTTAAAAAAACATTCACCTGGTTTGGACCAGAGATGGCGGCATTTGGGCAGCTCACGGAGGGCAAGTTACAGTACACCTCGGTGGGAGGGCCATTTTGTAGGCCTGCGAAGGAGTATCGGAGCACCTCTGCACCGCAAAAGCCCTCCGGGACCGCCTGCTGTGCAAAATGCGGGATGTCCAGCGCGCTGGGAGAGTGAGATCTAACAAGCCTCTCGGAACGCAGATGACTTCGGTCCGCAAACAGCCCCTAATACGTGAGAAGCCTGAGCCCAGGGCTGCGTGGACGGCTCCCCAGGGGGCAAGGGCCGTAAGGGGCGGGGGGAGACGGGCGGCGTCCCGGGAGGCTAGGAGGCCTGGGGTGCAGCGGGGCCCCCGTTGAGTGACCGGGGCGGGGGCGGGGGGCCCGGCGGGGCTAGTACCTCTCACGAGGGTCACCGGCCGGTCCACGAGGAGGTCAAAGGCTTTCGTAAGGTAGGTGATAGGGTTGGGCAGCGAGGTCTGCGGCGAGGGCGCCGGCGTGCGGCGCGGGGGCTCGGGGTACACGTCCTTGTCCCAGCTGTCCGGCATGGCTGCGGCGGGCAGCGCGCTCAGCTCTCGGACGCGATGCCCGGCCTCCGCCCGGGTTCCGCGGCCTAGCTCGCCCTCACAGAGGACGCCTGAGCGGCCGCGCTTGCGCAGGACGGCCGGCGCCCGCGGGGCACCATGGGACTTGTAGTTTGCCCGGAGCGCCCAAGGGTGGCCTCGGGAGGATTATGGGTTCTCCGGAGACGCTTCGCGGCCGGCGCGAGCGCCCTCGCGTGGGATCGCAGCGCTATCGCATACGGGAGGAGTGCCTGCCGTGCGCTGGGCGTTGCTATCAGAGGTGAAGGAAACAGAAGATCCCTAGTTTAATTCTGGGAGCAGAGAGACACTTTAAGAAGTGTAAGTAAGGAGTAAGGAAACCACTCATTTCAGATGCACGTGCCAAGTGCAGCAGGGAGCAGGATGGTGAACACACCAGGATGGCGAACTCAGTTCCAGAAGAGTAAAGTCAACAAATAAAGCAAACTACCAAACACCCTACTCTTCCAGGAAGCCTTCCTGGATTGTCCATTCCCTACAGCCCTCTCTGGGCCCCACTGTCTCTGCCAGGGCCTCTCACGGACTTGCTGATGCCCTTGAGCTTGCAGGACGCCTGGGGGGACAGGATGCTGCCTGGGGCAGCACAGGGTGTAAGGTTTGCCCCCATCTAACCCCACCCCCACCCCCACTAGTGGCTCCTCCCCTGGATACAGGGCACTCTCTTCTGGTTCTGAGGGTTGCATCCTGGCCCTGAGCACTGTTGTCCCCTTGAGGCCAGCTCCACTGACCAGGGCCTTGCTGGTTACCCTCTGTGATCTCCATACCTGGTACAGCCACTGGCTAGCACGAGGGAGGGTGGGTGCTGGTCACTTCCTGCCCAGAGGCTGGGGTCAGCCATTAACTCTATGGACACACAGAATCCAGAATCACAGCATCCTCAGATCTTCAAATCATGAACTCATAGCACTGTCAGAGTCAGCAAATCATAACACTGGAGTGCAGTGTCAGACTGAACCAGGGGACCCAACGGCGGTGGGCCAGAGGCATCACCATGACAGGAATGAGCGAAAGCAGAGTTCAGTACTTCATTAAGGGAAAGCGCCCAGATGACGGCTTTCTGCTGCCACCCTGCCACAGACTTGGAGATCATGCAGCAGAAAGAAAAAGGCAAATGAGAAGGGGGAACCCAAGAAGCTTCATGGCTCCTGTGTGTCTGCAGCCCCTAGCACATGCTCCTTGGTGCAGCACGAGGGTGTGTGCCCTTGGCCCTGAGTCTGCAGTGTGCCCCTTCTCTGCTTCCTTCCTTCAGAGAGTCCCTCTCCCCGGGTCACTTCTGGGCTGAGGGGGTTACCACTGCCCAGGGATTTTTTTTTTCCCTGCTGGTCGCAGCCCAAAGGATTAAAAGTAGCTTTGTCATTAAAAAACAATGACAAAAATGAAGAATTGTAACATTTCATTAGCACAGAATTTTAGCACCCAGTGATGCAAAGTCTACAGACCTTGCAGAGATATCTCAGGCCTATAAACAATCTGATTCTGGGACTTCCCTGGTGGACCAGTGGCTAAGACTCTGTGCCCCCAATGCAGGGGGCCAGGTTCGATCCCTGCTTGGGTAACTAGTTTCCACATGCTGCAACTAAAGATTCTGCAATGAAGATTGAGAATCCTGCACACAGCAACTAAGAGCCAGTGCAAACAAATCAACAAATATGAAAAAATCTCTCGCTCTAAAGTTAAAAGGCTTTATAGCCATAGACTCTTTGAATAAAAAAAAATAGGAGATTTCAATCCCCTTTTCATTCAAAACTTAGCTTCAAAATATAAGTTCAAAAAAATAAAAGTAAGTTCATAAAAGTATCTAAGAGTTCTTGGCTCACAGCTACTGGAGTCCAGGGCCTTGACATTGAATGACACTCTGGTGATCCTCTGGGCACTCATCCAGCCCTCGCCGTCTCCCCCCAGTTTGCCCAGCTCAGGCTCACAGCCCTCAGGACAGGACAGGAATCCACTCAGCTTCAAGGCCAGCAAACTGGATGCAGACTCTCTTAATGGCAGCTGCCAGAGGGAAGCCCCTCAACCTGGGCTCCTCAGCCCTCTATCAGGCCAACTTGTTCCTGTCCTGGAGGGTCCCGTGAGGCAGAAGACAAGGTGTGTGACCATCCCAGGACCCTTGGGGAAGGAGTGCCAGCCCTGGCTCCAGGTGTCCCCCCGGCTGCCCCAGCTGCCCCCCTTCACCCGGCCCTGGGCCAGGCCCGCTCTTGGCACCAGAGCCCACACCCGCCACGGGAGATGACAGAGCTCCCCTGCCAGGGGCTAAATCTGGGATCTGGCCACTGTGCATCCTGGCCCTGCCACTCGACCTCCAGCGCCTGCTGGGACGGCCCCTTCCCTTCCTGACCTGAAGGACCAGCTGCCATGGTCAGTGGGCTGTGGGTGGGTCGGGGCATGGAGGCCTCCTGGGGAGGGGCAGGTGGGCTCCTGGGGTCTCTCCCAGCAGAGAAGGTCCGTGGGCCTGTGAAGGGGTCAGTGAGTAGGGGAATAGTGGGAAGCCTGGGCTCAGGCCTCCGGGACCAGCAAGGTGGGGGGATGGATGGCAGTGGCCCCCTGCCCCTGTGCCCTGGCCGCAGCGAGGATCTGCTGGGCCCGGCTGGGCAGGACCACTGAAGCGGGGAGCCTTTGGGGGCCAGAGGCCGAAGCTGGCTTTGTCCCCAAGACACTGCCCTTAGCGAAGCCTCCCTCCTTTCTCGTGGACGATGCAGGCCCGGAGGACCACCGGGCGCAGCCTGGGGTCTGTGGCTCACTTCCAGTCTGGACTCTGGGACCGTCTAGCTGCCCCTCCTGGGGAGACCCCAGCTCTGACCTACCTCCCCTCCCGCCCCCAGTCCCACCGGAAGTTCTCTGCCCCCCGGCATGGACACCTGGGCTTCCTGCCACACAAGAGGAGCCACCGGCACCGGGGCAAGGTGAAGACGTGGCCTCGTGACGACCCCAGCCAGCCCGTGCACCTCACGGCCTTCCTGGGCTACAAGGCGGGCATGACGCACACTCTGCGGGAGGTGCACCGGCCTGGCCTCAGTGAGTGCTTCGAGGGGCCCTGCCGGGGGCGGGGGGCGGGCAGAGCACCCCAGACCTCCGGAAGATCTAGAGGCCCTTCTGATGCCAGGAGCCACAGCTGGGCTCACGGAGGGGGAACAGCCCCAGAAAGGGTCAGACGCTGACTGCTGGCCACGCCCCCAGAAGCCATCTGTCATCACCCCTGGTTCACAGATGAGGAAATGGAGAAGTTATGAGCTGGGATTCAGGGCAGATGTGACAGTATACTTTTGGTCTTGAGATCATCGTAGATTCACGTGTGGTTTTAAGAGGAACGCCACGTACCTTGAAGGTTTCCCCAATGGAAACATCTCCTGTAACCATGGTACTATGTCACAGCCAGAGGGTGACATGCAGGATTCTCCTGAATAAGATGTGTGTTTATGTAGTTCTGTGCGGTTCTGTCACATGTAAATGCATGTACCCACCACCCTGGGACACTTCATTCCCACAAGAGTCTGTCCTGGTGACCTTTTTACAGCCACAGCTGCTACCCCCAACCTCCTGGCAACCCTCATCTGCTCTTCATCTCTTCTATTGTATATATATATTTTTGCCTCAACACAAGGCTGGTGGGATCTTAGTTCCCTGTGCATGCTTAGTTGCTTCAGTCGTGTCCAACTCTTTGCAACCTTATGGACTGTAGCCCGCCAGGCTCCCCCATCCGCGGGATTCTCCAGGCAAGAATACTGGGGTTGCCATGCCCTCCTCCAGGGGATCTTCCTGACCCAAGGACTGAACACGTGTCTCTTACATCTCCTCCGTTAGCAGACAGCTTCTTTACCACTAGTGCTACCTGGGAAGCCCCCCCGACCAGGGATTGAACCGAAGAAAGTTCAGAGTCCTAACCCCTGGGCCTCCAGGGAAGTCCTCTAATACATATTTTAAACGTACACTTCTTTGGACCAGCCTCAGTAACACCATCTATAAGATCATGGGTTTGGACTAGTTGTAGGTTTCTTCTAGAGCTCTTCTGTACTCCACTGCAGGAGGCCAGCCCGACCCTCTGGGGGAAGCTGCCCAGGCTGTGGCTCTCCTGGCCCTCTCCCGGGCAGCCTGGTGGGGAAACTGAGGCAGGAGCAGGTCAGGCCTTGCCTGAGATCCAAGTCAGAGCTTGCGTGGACACCTCTGGCGGGGTCTTGCCTGGCAGTGACTCCACGCACAGGGCAGAGCAGGGAGAAGGGCAGGGAGTGGGGAGGCTGAGGGCTGGGGGCCTGGGGCCCTGCACATGGGGGCCTCTGTCCACAGCAGCCCTGGGGCTGTGGTGCTCCGTGCTCTCGCAGGCGGATGGGGCTGTGGTTGGCTCCTCCACCCTTCTCCTCCCCATGGGACATGGAGGCCCCCACCATGTCTTCTCCATCTCTGGGTTTCATCCAGAAATTTCCAAGCGGGAGGAGGTGGAGGCAGTGACGATTGTGGAGACGCCGCCTCTGGTGGTGGTGGGTGTGGTGGGCTATGTGGCCACCCCGCGGGGCCTGCGGAGCTTCAAGACCATCTTCGCAGAGCATCTCAGTGATGAGTGCCGCCGCCGCTTCTACAAGGACTGGTGAGGATCATTCCTGCAGGGTGGGTGGGTGCAGGGAGGGGTGTCACAGCGAGCAGAAGGCAGGGAAGTGTGTGTGTGTGTGTGGTGCCTTCACTCCAGGAGAAGACAAGGACTAAGGGCTGGAAAGGAAGTTGTTCGCGGAAAAAAAGAAAGCAAACGTTCTCCCCCCAGGGTGATGCCTGTCAGAGCTGGTTCTGAGCTTCCTAGCAGCCAGGGTGAAAAGGGAAATGACAACTGACAAGCTCATCAGAAAGAAAGGCATCTTTAGGTCTCAAATCTTCCCTGGCATTAAGTCTTGAAAGGGAAGGCCCCCTCCCTGCCTGAGGACCCTCACAGACCCTCCTTCCATATGGAGGTAGAGGCACCGGAGTCTCCATGGGAGGTGAGGGTCCTGGGCCCGTGTCAGAGCAGGCTGTGTGACCACAGGCAAGCTGATGGACCTCTTGGAATCTCCTCTCACCCCACCCTCTGCCACACACACACACACCACAGACACCATCACACGGGAACAGGACAGGTCCCCGCGTCGTGGGGCCGTCATGAGGATGAGATGAGCAGTGTGTGTCAAGTGCTCAGCACAGAAAAAGAGGTTGGCAAATGCCACCTGGCCTATGTTTGCTGTTGCAGTTGTGATCAGCTTGCTCCTCGTCCGGGGGCTCTGATCTCCGTGAACCTCAGTTTCTTCGTCTGTAGGGTGGGGATACTGATGTCCATCTTCCAGTGTCCTGCGGAGGGTTAGGCATGACGGGACTTGGGGCCTGGCCAGTCCCGGCTGTTCACTTTAGAAGTGGGCTCAGCAGCCACGGCCAGGTGGGCATGTGGCCGCAGGCCAGCTGGCACGTCCCTTCCTGGGGCTCCTGCACGGCTGCTTACTCTCAGCTCCAGGAGGCAGGGAGGGTACCCACTTTATGGAGGAGGAAACTGAGGCCGCGAGGGTGGGACCATCTATGCTTAAAGAGGGCGACCGGAACTAGCCCAGGGACCCCAGGGGCCCAGCACTGCCTCCCCTGGGGAGGGGGGGAGGGCGGAGGGGGACATCTAGCCCGTGCTTGGTGGACTATGGGCAGTGGAGGCCACCCCGCTCACCCCACTGAGTACCTTGTGTGCACGGCTCAGGCACAAGAGCAAGAAAAAAGCCTTCACCAAGGCCTGTAAGAGGTGGCGTGACGCCGACGGCAAGAAGCAGCTGCAGAAGGACTTTGCCGCCATGAAGAAGTACTGCAAAGTCATCCGGGTCATCGTCCACACCCAGGTCAGCCCCCACCCTCTGGTCCACACTGGCTAGTCAGTCCAGCCCCCAGGCCTACCCTCCCCCAACCGGGCTTCCGGGAGCCCTGACAAATGTCAGCCTAAAAATACCATGAGCCCTGGGCACAGGCCCAGGGTGCTGGCTGACCGGTCACGTGGGCCGCTGGCAGCCTGGGGCTGGCGTGATGGGCGTCTGTGCGCTCTGCAGTCTACGGGCCACTGACCACACCAGCGGGCAACCAAGGCCCCGGAGGCCCCGGGTCTCCTGCCCTGTGGCAGTGTGGGGGGCTGGGGCCTCTCTCTGGGCACACGTGTGTGAACCCCATCTGTAAGTAGGGTCCAGGTAATCAACAGCTTCCGCCTTATTCTGGAACATTCACATAAGCCTTCCAGGCCCGTGGCGGTGGCCCTGTCCATCTGCCTCAGTTACTCTCACACTTGCAGTTCCCGGTTATGTGCGTCATTGGTTAACCTGTCTCCGTGCATGGACGTGAACTTCATGGGCTGTAACTTCCTCTCACTGCTGCGCCCCCAGCAGGTCATCCATTAGTGCTGGTTGAGCCCTATGCTGTGACCTAACCCAACCCTGCTTCTGCCGGAGGGGGTCCCCACAGCCTGTGCCTCACGCGGCACAGAGATGTTTAAAAGCACGCGTCTGACCACATCGCCCCCATGCTTGGAATAAATCCCCAGCTCATCCCCATGAGACCTGTCTGGCCAGGCCTCTGCTCGCCTCTCCCCATCCTGAACCTTCCTCCTTGTTCACCGTGATCCAGACACACTGGCCCTGTTTCTGTCCCCCTCCCCACCAACCAGGATCTTCCCTGCCACAGGGCCTTTGCATATGCGGTTCCCTCTGCCCTAGAAGCTCTCAGATCTTCACCTAGTGGATCCTTCTTGTTTCTGATGTCACCTCCTCAGACAGGGCCTCCTTGACCACCCTCACATGCGATGACTGTCTCCTCCACCCTCTATTCCATCACAACACATAGGCCTCTCCAAGAGTTTTCTTGGCTTCTGTTCCCTAGTTGGTTGGTGGCTCCGTGGGGGCCAGGACCCTGTCTGCTCATGGCAAGCTGTGTCCCCAGTTCCTCACACAGAACGGGACATGCAGCCACACCAGAGGACAGGATCATCTGCTGAATGAACGCGTGCATAGAGGCCTGCCAGGGGACACCAGCTGGCCATGCCATGTCTACAGATAGGGGGGTCAGTGTGACTTTCTGGGAACCAACCAGCCGTGTTGCATCTGCCAGATGAAGCTGCTGCCCTTCCGGCAGAAGAAGGCCCACATCATGGAGGTCCAGCTGAACGGCGGCACGGTGGCTGAGAAGGTAGCCTGGGCCCAGGCCCGGCTGGAGAAGCAGGTGCCCGTCCACAGTGTGTTCAGCCAGAATGAGATCATCGATGTTATTGCCGTCACCAAGGGCAGGGGCATCAAAGGTAGGGCCGCATGGGGGTGGTGGCTCCAGGAAGGCTGCCTGGAGGGGGTGGGGACCAAACTGGCCTCTCAGCCACCAGCCCCTCCCGCCTGCAGGCGTCACGAGCCGCTGGCATACGAAGAAGCTGCCGCGGAAGACTCATAAGGGGCTGCGCAAGGTGGCCTGCATTGGTGCCTGGCACCCTGCCCGCGTGGGCTGCTCCATTGCCCGGGCTGGGCAGAAGGGCTACCATCACCGCACGGAGCTCAACAAGAAGGTGTGTCTGCAGGTCTGGTGGGGGGATGTCCATGGCCACACCCCAGGGACCCAGACACCTCCTCGATCCTGAGGCTCTCTGAAATGCCTCCTCCAGGGCCTGGGTCTCAGCCCATGTTCTCACGGGCATGGACATCTTGTTGACCCCATAAGCCACCTGCTGTCCCCGACATGCTCTGTCCTCCTGGCAGATCTACCGCATCGGCCGGGGGCTCCACATGGAGGACGGGAAGGTGGTTAAGAACAATGCATCCACCAGCTACGACGTGACTGACAAATCCATCACGCCGCTGGTGAGAGTGGGTGGCTGATTTGGCTGAGGGGTCTGGTGTGTGTGTGTGAGGGGCAAGCCTGCGGGGCACCACCCTCCCCAAGAACTCAGGCACCAGCAAGCCGCTGCCAGCCTCAGAGTCTCCGCTGCAGACAGCATGTCCTCCAGCTCCTGTCCCAGCTTTCGGGGTGCAGCAGCTCCAACTCTGCCCTTGGAGTCAGGCTGCCTGGGCTCACACCCCAGCCGCAGGATGTGGCAACTGTCGGGCTGGGAGCAGTGACATCACCCCCCACCCCTAGCCTCAGTTTCCCCCTCTGTAAAATACAGAGTTTTAAATAAGACAGTCACAGGATGGACTTAGGATCTGGCTCAGAGACTGTCCTGATGTGATCTAGAGTGTCACCCCAGGCCAGGGGAGTTCCCCTAGTTTTCTCAGCTGCCCCTAAACCCAGAGCCTCTTTTCTGGACCTACATTCCCTCAGGGAGGCTTCCCGCACTACGGGGAAGTCAACAACGACTTTGTCATGCTGAAAGGTTGCATCGCGGGCACCAAGAAGCGGGTCATCACATTGAGGAAGGTCAGTGCCAGGTGGCGAGCTGGGGAGTGGGAGCCCCATGGGCTGTGGAGTGGGTTGGGGGTGGGGGGCTGGCCTGCCCTGTCCTCCAGCCTGCTCCAGGAGGGCAGGGTGGGGAAAGCAAAAAGGGAGGGGTTCTAACAGAAGGTGGGTGAGTGAGACCCTCCTCTGTGGACTGGGGGGTGACGGGAGGGGCTGAGTGGGGACCTCCTGCCTTGTTGTTTTCCCTCTCCCACGGGCCCCAGTCCCTCCTGGTGCACCACAGCCGCCAGGCCCTGGAGAACATTGAGCTCAAGTTCATTGACACCACCTCCAAGTTTGGCCATGGCCGCTTCCAGACAGCCCAAGAGAAGAGGGCCTTCATGGTGAGCCCATCCGCCTTGCTCTCTGGGGCTCAGACCCCTCATCCCATCTGCCCCAGGGCAGGCATCTGTGGCACGCATGCCCCTGCACTCATCCACAGGAGGGGCTTTCAGGGGTCTAGTCCTGGGCACGGGGTCTAGTACTGGGCACGCGGTCTTGCTGGAAAGGAAGCAGGGGAGGGACCGGCGGGAGGGGGCACGGGGCTGGCTCCGAGAACCCAGGCGGCTGGTGAGACCCTGTGACTTAACCCTCCTCCTGTTCCTCGCCCCCCAGGGTCCCCAGAAGAAGCATCTGGAGAAGGAAAAGCCGGAGACCTCGGGAGACTTGTAGGCAGGATGGAACGGAGGGGGCCTGGAAGAAGCGCGGCGCAACCCCCGCTGGTGCCCTAGTCTAATAAAAGCCAGAGGCAGTTCTTCCGCGGTGTCTCAGAGTTGGAGGGCACGGAAAGGCTGGTCAACAGCCGGTACTCCGGGGCTTAGAGCCGGGAAGGGAAGAAAGCTGACGTGTCTCCCGGTTCTCTGCAGCCGCCGCCAGGTGGCGGACGCAGTTCGGCTGCGCGCCCTGCAGCTCGGGGCGGGGCCTCGGGAACCGCAGAGCCAAGGTCCTGGCTGGTGGGCGGGGCCAGCTGGAAGATGAGGGGGCGTGTCCTCGGAAGGGCCCTCCCGGAGGCGGAAGTCGGAGCGCTAGCCCCGGGGAGGGATTGGTCCGCGGAAAGGGGCGGGGCAGTGGGAGGCAGGCCCTGAGAGGGTGTCTCGCATTCCCGGACGTGATTGGCTGCCTGGGGGAGTTGTGCCTCGGGGCTCCTGGGCCGGGTGGGGTCAGAGAGGGATTGGTTCTCGCTAGGCGGACTCAAGCGGCGGATCCTGAGTCTGGCCTCGGATCCGTCGGAGGCGGTGGGTGTGCGGCCGTCCTTCCGGCGCCATGTCGTTCTGCAGCTTCTTCGGGGGCGAGATTTTCCAGAACCACTTTGAGCCGGGTACGATCTTTAACTTCTGGGAGGACAGCAGGCCGGGCCGTCGCCGCCCTCCGGGTGGCGGTGGAGCCCCAGGAACACGGGACGAGTGTGGCCGCGCGGGGAGGAGCGCATGCGGAGCAAAGGCGATATGGAGGAGGGAGGAGTCTGAGGGGCCCGGAGAGTAGGGGTACCCGAGGGGAGGGAGACACTGGAGAGAGCACAGGCCTTGACTGCGAGCGTGGCCCTTTCCGCGGAAATCTGTGCGGTCAGGGTAAACGCGGGTGGCGACGCCCTTCGGGGTATCCGGGTCAGGATCGGGACTTTAGAGGGACTCGCTGGAAGGTCCTGTCCAGGGGGGCAGCTCCTGTGACTGGCTCCCTTTCCTTGGGGCATCGCCCGGTTATGACCCCAGCCCTTTCTCCTCCGCAGTTCCCCAGACCTGCGGGGTGAGCTGGAAAGCACAGAATGTCCCGTTGGGATCCAAATGTAACTGTCTGGGTGCCTCCCCAGCCTTCTCAGGGGGCCCAGGGTTGGGTAACCAGGCCAGGCTGCCAATGGCCAGTCAAGTTTGACTGGACAGCCTGGGCCAGCCAGGAGGGGTGGAAGGTGGGGGAGAGGGGTGGTGAGTGGTTGGTTGGGGCATGGCCCACCCTCAGCCCTGGCCCCAGGCTTTGAGAGATCCAGGTGAATCACATTCTGGGCTGTGCTGCCTGGTCATGGACTAATTTGGTAAAAATATGTCCACAGGCAAGACTAGAGCTGCGACCTACCCCGGGGCGGGGTTTCTTGGGTGTCAACTCTCTAGGGGGCTGGGCTGTGACACCTGGCATCTCTGTGAGCCAGCTGCGACATAGGACCCTCTGGTTGTGGGACTTGGGGTTGTCCTCCGGGTACTCAGCCACACTAGAAACCTCACTTCCACAGTACCTCCTGGTTCCTCTTTTCTTCCTCAAATTACTGGTAAACGCTGAGTTGTCATGGACTCTAGGGTAGATTGTCTCTAGGCCGGCAGGGGGCAAAAGGTGACTCAGTACCCCTTGAGGGACCCCCAAGCAGTTTCCTGTTCTGCAAGTCAATTTTGCAACCTTTTTTCCCCCCCTCAAAGTGATCTTTTGGGGATAGTTTAACCCATTTTGCTCCCTGCCCCTCTGTCTTCCTGGGCCCTCTGTCTGGACCGGAAGTGTTTTTGCTGGGATCTTTCTTTTCCTGTTTGGAGAGCAGGCCCGAGGCTGGGCATCCAGCTCAAGGCTTCTTTGGGCAGAGGGTCAGCCACATGGGAAGGGAGGTGGGCTAGTGGTGGTGGGGCCTGTTTGCGTGTTTGGGGGGCAGAGCTGTGTCCTCATCAGACTGCCTGAGTTCCTTCCTGGCTGCACACCCTGTAGCTGAATGTTTTGTATGCCTGCACCTCAGCTTCCTCATCTGTAAAATGGGAACATTTGCGTCACAGGGTTGTTAAGAAGAGCCAGTGAGATAAGTGTGAAAAGTGACTCTCCTGGTCTCTGGCACAGGCTCAGAACCATTCAACATGAACTCCATGCCGTGTCTCCCCTACAGAGTTGATGTCCAGGCCTGTGGGTGGTGGGTGGGTACATGGGGAGGATGTGCAGCCCACCTAGTAACCCGGGTCCTGCTGTCCTTTCCTGGGGTCTCGCCCAGGATTTGGGAGCTCTCCCCTGAGGTGTTGGAGCCAGCATCTCTGCTCTTGCCTCCCTTCCGCCCCAGGTATCTACGTGTGTGCCAAGTGTGGCTATGAGCTCTTCTCCAGCCGCTCCAAGTACGCACACTCATCCCCATGGCCGGCGTTCACTGAGACCATCCATGCTGACAGTGTGGCCAAGCGGCCAGAGCACAATCGGCCTGGAGCCATAAAGGTGAGTGGTAGCAGCAGGGAGGCAGGGGAGGGGTGTTGGTCAGGGGGACCCGGAACCAGGCCCCCCTTCCTGCTGCTCCCCCTCAGCTGCGGGGGCCTAGCGTCTGTCTATTCCAGGCCTCTGGCCTCAGCTGGGGAGCTGCCACCCCAAATTATTGGGTGACCCTGGGGTCTTGGTGAGGACAGGGAAACGACAGCTTTCCGGGGAGGCTGTGAGATGGGGCCGACAGCAGTTGCCTTGGGAAATGGGTGTGAGGACCCCCACTGCGGGGGCCGTGGCTGTAGCTGTTTTTATGGCTGCCTTGTCTCCCCAGGTATCCTGTGGCAGGTGTGGCAACGGGCTGGGCCATGAGTTCCTGAACGATGGCCCCAAGCGCGGACAGTCCCGCTTCTGAATTTTCAGCAGCTCATTGAAGTTTATCCCTAAAGGTGCGTTTGCTTCCTGGCACCTGGGCACAGGCCTGTGTAAACTTTAGAGGCCCAAGGGTACACAGTTCTTGTTCATTTATGGTGACAAAGGGTGGGGGCACCAAAGCACGCCACCCAGGTTCTGCCCAGGGCCACTGGAGGGTGGCTGCGGGGCAGGGACAAAAGACAGCTGTCCTGCCTCCCACGCTGGTTGGTCACATGCAGGGCAGCACAAAGGCTGAGGACCAGGGCTGTGTGGCTGCAGGCTTGCTTGTTGGCCTGTCTGAGCCGCCTCCTCTTCTGTGTAGTGGGCGTGATGGCAGAGTCTCCTTCCCAGGCCTGTTGAGACTGGCTGCCCTAAAGTGCGCTGGGTCCTGGCATGCAGTAGGAGCTAGTAAATGTGTGCTTGTGTTGGCAGTATTCATCATCGGTAGATATTTAGGGGCCATTTTTCATTTGTGTGCATTTTATTTGAGCTCCTTGGTGGCTCAGACAGTAAAGAATCCTCCTGCAATGCAGGACACCCGGGTTTGATCCTTGGGTCAGGCCTGAACCCACTCCAGTACTCTTACCTGGGGAATCCTATGGACAGAAGAGCCTGGTGGCTACAGTCCATGGGGTCGCAAAGAATCGGACACGACTGAGCAACTAACACTATCTGAGCTCAGCCTCCTCTCTGGCCCTCTGCTCTCTGCCTCCCCAACCACCCTCTGAACTTCTCTGCACTCTTTGTAGCTCAATTCCCTCTCTTCATTTGCTGCCCATAGGACTGTGGCCAGCCCCTAGTCTCAGTTTTTGTTTTTTAAATATTTATTTCTTTGGCTGCTCTGGGTCCCAGTTGTGACATATAAACTCTTACTTGTAGCATGTGGGATCCAGTTCCCCAATCAGGGATCGAACCCTGGTCCCCTGCAGTGAGAGCACAGAGTCTTAACCTCTGGACCACCAGGGAAGTCCTCCTAGTCTCAGTTTTATCCTCTGTAAAATGGGGTTGCTAATAGCACCTGCTTGTTCCCTCACCGTGGCGGTTAAGTGAAGGTGTCCGGAAGGGCCAGCATGTGATAAAGGTTTGACAATACCTTGTCCTTCTGTAGTTATTTGTCCTCCAGGACATGTGGAGGAAGGATAGACTCTGGGTTATCCTGCAGTCTCAGCGGATGAACCGGGCACACAGACGTCCCCAGGCTAGGGGTCTGGGTCCTCCTGGCCTCCCTGAGCTGCAGGCTGGAGACACTGGGGTAGCCCAGGGAGTGGTGGCAGACCTGTTAACAGCGACTTGTTTTTCTCTCTCCTCCCTCATTTCTTTCAGCCGAAGAAACCTCCGCCTCCCAGGGACAGTAGGCAGGCTGCCCATACCCAGATCAGGTGGACACTGTCTGATGCCACCCACCTCGGTCATGGAGCCGCAGACATTCAGAGCAGGGGTGTCAGGGTTGGGAGAAGGGGTAGCTGAAACCTCAGGAAGACTCCCGAGCCCTTGGCTCTGAACAGGCTCTTGCTGGGAAGAGAAGAAGGCTCACACTCGGCTACCAGGACAGGCCCTGCTATTGGCTCACACAGGGTCTCGGGGTGTGGACTCCAGGCCTGGTCTCTCTTTGGATGATGCTGCAAGCCCCACCTTCCTTTCCTCTCAGCCCATTGCCCCCTCGCTGCCTCTCTGGACTCACCCCATGGGGCCCAGCCCTGAGATGGCTCCGCCCTCACCAAAGCTCTTGCCCACCTTCTCCAGGCTGTGCCAGGAGATAGGATGCAGACAGGGGTGGCCCTGCCAGCTACCCCAGCCCAGTCACTCTATGATTCTCTCTGGCTAAACCCTTGCAAGCAGCCAGAGTGGTGATGACCCGTGACCCGCTGGGGGAGCAGGCGGAGGGGATGGACTCTGACCTCGGTTACAGGAGGAGAAATCCCGAACCCCGTTGCGCCATCTGTGCAGATGCGGCTTGCCTCACTCGGGCTTAGGAAAGCAGCTATTGCTTCATCACCTTGACAGTGTGAGGCTGGGGACCCTGAGCTCACAGCTTCCCATTAACCCCTCCCAGTAGACAGTGAGCGAACCTCACTGCATGTGCTCTGAGGCACCTGCCATTGGTGGGGGTGGGGGTGGGGGGAGGAGAGTGAAGCCCCTTCCACCTTGAATCCTCTCTAGAGTAATCAGGAGACCAGTAAACAAATGGAACCCAGGCTTGCTGTCTTTATTAACAACATCAGGAATTACAGGAGAGCTGCTGTCATTGAACTGGAAGCCTGGAATGCATGGGAGTCACTGGGTCCCAGGGCAGCAGGGCCAATGGTGGCTCACTGTGCCAGTCAACAGAGTCAAAGCAGCTGTCAGAATAATCTGACTCACACAGAATTACAGAGTCGGCCAGTTGGGCAGGGTGCTTCTCAAAGTGAAGTAGATTGGAAGTCTGGTCTCACTTGATCTGTATGAGCAGAGGTCTAACTTGAATCATAAAGATGATTTCCTCGTTGCCATTTCCTCCTCCAGGGGATCTTCCTGACCCAGGGCTTGAACCTGCGTCTCATATCTCTTGCGTTAGCAGGTGGGTTCTTTACCACTAGCGCCACCTGGGAAGCCCTGTATGAGCAGAAATCTAACTTGAATCATAAAGACAGACACTAGACTCCCTCTGTCAATTCGCAGGCTTGAGCCAGTTTGTGCTAAGTCAGTCAGTCATGTCTGACTCTTTGTGACCCTATGGACTGTAGCCTGCCAGGCTCCTCTGCCCATGGGATTCTCCAGGCAAGAATACTGGAGTGGGTTGCCATTTTCTCCTCCAGGGGATCTTCCCGACCCAGCGATGGAACCCACGTCTCTGTCTCCTGCATTGCCAGGCAGATTCTTTACCCACTGAGCCCACCTGGGAAGCCCTTGAGCCAGTTTGCATGCCCAGAACCCTTTGAATGAATCAGAGCCAGCTGAGTGGTCAGCAGGAACCTCTGGGCTCCAGAGCCAGGAAGGACCTTGGACTTTGCTCACTTCTCCCAGCACTCCTGGCTCTGCATCCTGGCTAGGGTGACCCTTGAGCTTGAACTTGGCCCAAGAGCAAGCTGGCCTCCTGGGGCAAGCTGGGCCCATGTGTCCAGGCCACGCCCTTGTGGCTGCCCCTTGGGCTCAGAGCTATAGCACAGTGGGCTGGAGGGCTGGGCCTGGGGATGGTGAGACTTGTAGGGGAGCTGTGAGTGGCAGTGCTTGATGCCTGCACCCCAGGGGCCCCATGCTCATTTGTACAGGGTGGTAACTGGGGGCTGGCAAGCAGTGCTCTGGGAGGAGGGGAGTGAGGAGGGTGAGCACCAGGACCCCAAGGTCCCGTCATACTGCGAACCTGGAAGTGGATGGCCCCTGACAACGTTTCTACTAAGGGCTGGGGGAATCATAAATCCACCCCACCCCCCTGAAGGATTGCGTCACAACTTCTGGCCTGCCCCTGCAGTTCCTTCTTGAGAAACAAAAGGCTTTTTGAGAGCCCATCCCCCTCTGCCGCCTACCGTGCCTGCTTCTTTGCCAGGTGGAGGTCCCGGGACACAGCCTTTTGAGCCAAGGGTTGCATTCAGGGGCAGACAGCTCCGGTTGCTCTGTCAAACCCAGCCAGCAGGGCTGGGCATTGGCAGGGCAGGGCACCTCAGGCAGGGGACCAGTGGGACTCTGCTGATCCCCAGCCTGGAGGTGTGAGTGGATGCAAAGTCGCTTCATCCGTGTCTAACTCTTTGCGACCCGGGAACTGTAGCCCACCAGGCACCTCTGTCCATGGGATTCTCCAGGCAAGAATACTGGAGTGGGTTGCCATGCCCCCCTCCAGGGGATCTTCCCGACCCAGGGATTGAACTTGAGTCTCTTATATCTCCTACATTGGCAGATAGTTTCTTTACCACTAGCGCCACCTGGGAAGCCTGGAGACTGGGCTTAATGAACACAGAGCAGATGACTGAATTGATGATGCCTGGGGCTTTTGCTCATCCAAGGGTTTCATTTCTTCTGAGTGACAAGTCCAGTGCCAGGGAGAGCCATGACCCTGGTAAGGGTGCTACTTGGGTCCTGTTGGTAGGTCTCAGGACCCCCTGACACCCTGCATGCATGTGGGCAGGGGCCGGACGTGGAAGGGGGCACCGGCAGAGGTCGGTGAAGGTCACCACCAAGCCAGCCACGTGCCCCCACCCCATCCCAGGCCCTGCTGGGGGGTGTAGCGCTGTGATCCCCTTCCGAATCAACCGGTCTTCAAGGTCCTCTCAGGGAGTGGGCCCAGGGACCGTGTGCAGGGCGGACCGGCAGAGGCCGCTCAGGCCCCAGGAGCGCCTGAGCAGGTCTGAGCGGCGCGGCACTTCCCTGTGGCGCCGCCGGGGGCGCTGCGGTAGCAGCTTTGACCGCTGGGCGGGTCCCCGCCCCGGGCTCCCGCCCGCGCCGCGCTTCCCCGCCGCACCCAGGAGTCAGCGCCCGCATCGTCCCGGCTCCAAGCCGCGCCGGCTCAACAAGCCAGTGCCCCCCAACCTCCACCACGAGCAGAGGCCACCTGGCGTCCGAGGGTGCGGCGGAGGCGCATTTGGTGGGCTTCAAGGCAGTTACTGCTCGGGAGACTTCCCTCGTGGTCCAGTGGCTGAAACCTTGCCCTTCCAATGCAGGGGCCCCAGGTTAGATCCCTGGTCAGGGAACTAGATCCCACGTGCTGCAGCTAAAGAACCCGCATGCCACAGCCAAGGTCAAAGAGCCCACATGCCGGCAACTAAGACTTGGTGCAGGGAAATAAATAAATAGTAAAAAAGAAAAAGTTTCTGGTTGAGACTTCCTTGGCAGCCCAGTGGTGGAGACTCCTTGCTTTCAGAGCAGGAGGCAGGGGTTATGCTCTGGTGTTGGGAGAGCAGTGGAGGCCCAGTGTGCCCCCTTCTGGAGTCCGCAGAAGCAGACAGAGCTGGGGGCTGGGAAGGTGGTGACTGATCCCTCCCAGCCCCAGCCAAGCCCCAGACCCTTCTCCAGGGCATTTGGGTGGGACCCACCTGCTCTGAAGCCCCAGCCTCCTCTCTGTGGCCCTTCCACACCTTCTCGTACCTGCTGGCCCACGCTGTGTGCTTAGTTGCTCAGTGTCTGACTCTTTGCGATTCCATCATCTGTACCCCACCAGGCTCCTCTGTCCATGGAGGTTCTCCAGGCAAGAATACTATAGTGCATTGCCAGGCCCTCCTCCAGGGGATCTTCCCAAGACAGGGATCGGACCAAGGTCTCCCGCACTGCAGGAGGATTCTTTACCATTTGAGGGGGCACCAAATCCTGAGGTTCTGCCTCCCACACATCTTTGTCCACTTCTCTCCCACACAGTAGAGACAGCTCCCAGCTGTCCGCACCAGTGTGGTCTTTGAAAAATAGTCATCAGACCAGGTGACTTCCCTCAGTGGTTCCCTCATGCTCTGCCTGCCAAGGCTCCGCAGAACCCACTCTCTGGCTTGACCCTTGATCCCTGACTCCACAAGTGATGGCACAGTTATTTATTTATCGTAACTGTGTTGTTTATATTACGCACACCATCTGCGCCCAAACCCCCTGTGCCTGGGCCTCTAGACCAGGCAGATTCCACCCTAGAATGGTGGAATCTCATTCCCTCCCAGCATCAGGGTCTTTTCCAGTGATGCTGTTTTCATCAGGTGGCTAAAGTATTGGACCTTCAGCTTGGAAAGATTGAGGGCAGGAGGAGAAGGGGGTGACAGAGGACGAGATGGTTGGATGGCATCACCTACTCAATGGACATGAATCTCGACCAAACTCTGGGAGATAGTGAAGGACAGGGAGGCCTGGTGTGCTGCAGTCTACGGGGTCACAAAGAGTCGGACACGACTGAGCAACTGAACAATGACAATCTCCTTCCCTACCCCAAGGAGTGAGCCCTGAAAGGGGGCTGCCTGTGGCAGGACCAGATGAATGTGCATAAAACCGCACTGCCTCTGCTTGCTCCCTCTGCGGGGGCCACATAGTCTCAGGATGAATAAACCACACATCTGTGTGAGTGTATCCATGGCCTGGAGGAGGCAGGAACCCCAGGGCCACTTGTCACCCTACCCCTGGCCCTGGGCTCTGCTAGAAGAGCTTAGGGGTAAGACGCGCAGGGAAGATGGTTGGTGAGGTTCTGGCAGCAGACAAGAGGGGGGCTGCCGGGAAGGGGGTTACCTGCTGATAATCTCCTTCCGCCCCAGCCCCTCAGCTCCCCCAGCACCTGTCTCTAGGCGTGACTTGTTCCTTGTAAAACGGTGGAGATTATCTGTGTTGCAGCCTCTGGCTTCATGTCTTACCATGTTTCATCTCTAGTCAGGACATTTACAAGCTCCTGTTGGCTTCAAAGGGCTTGGCAGCTGCACTGCTAGAGGCTGGAGCAGAGAGGAGAAGGGCCCATGGGCTCTGCTCCCTGAGATGCCATCTGCCTGCTGCTGGTGGCTTTTTGGTCCCTTAGTCTCGGTCGTTGTGGGGTGTTTTGTGCTCCATCTCTGAGGCCAGAGCCCCTGGGGTGTACCTGGAAGTTGGGGGAGGACAGGGAAGCCAGTGTCAGAGGAAGGACAGTGTTGACCATATGGGGGACAAGGGCGGAGTCACTGTTCTCTGAGGCGGGTGTGGCGGTCAGGCTTGAAGGTCCTGCTGTCCAAGCAAGGAGTCTGCCACTTAGCGGGGTGTCTGGAGGGGAGCAGAGCAGAATGCAAGGCACATGTCCAAGATGCTCAACCCTGGGGCTCTGGGCTCTGGATCTTCCCAAGCCCCAGTTGAACAAGCCTGGCTGAATGCCCGTCTGCCCGTCTGTCTGGCCAACTGTGAGCATGGGGTGTTTCCCCTGGAAGCGCAGGGGATGGGTGTGAGGGGCATGGGCCTCCGTGGGGGGCTGTTCCCTGGCCTTGCTGGCTGTGAGTAGGTCACTGGTGTGCAGGGAGGTTCAAACTTGGGGCTCTCCACATGGGGCAGGGGATGGTGGCAGGGGCCGGTGGGCAGGCCTCTGAAGCCCCTCTTGCCTGTGTGTATGTGAGCATGGTCCTGGCCCTTGCAGAGCATGGGCTTCCTGAGCTTGCACTAGCCCCCAGCTCTTGATGGAATGTGTTCAGCCCACGGGGGCCCTCTTCAGGGCACAGACAGCCCTGGCCACAAAGCCCCAGTGGCCTAACGTGGGGGTTCTTGGATGACTCGCAGGCTTCCCCAAGGCTCTGAGAAGCCCGGCGTACGGCTGCAAAGATGGAGGAGGTGGAGGGGGGACAGAGGGAGTCCTGTTTCTGTGGGCCCCCCTTTCTCCCCTCTTTAGACTCACGTTGGGTCTAAAGGCTGTTACCAGCCCTCTCCTTTGTAAGGCTGGGACTCCCAGCCTGGGAGGACTGTTATAAATGGAGCTGGGCCAGGCTGGTGGGTGGGAAGCAGTTTGCAGGGCCCACTTATGTGTCCTGGACTTGGAGCCCTGCCCTCTCCTGGGGAAGCAGGGGCCCAGTGGCAAATGGGCCTCTTTCTGCTGCGCCCCCCAGGAAGACCCAAGGGAAAGGGGTGGGGGTGGCTGGAGGCAAGCTGGGGCCATTCCGGCTCGGGACTCGGGTCTGGCTCCTCCTGGCAAACCCCAGGGCCACAGGCAGGCTCAGCGAATTTGTGTGAACACACAGTGTCCCTTCTCCTAGGGATCCTGTTTGCCCTGCAAGCATTTCTGTCCTTCTGTGTCCTCACATTTAGCTGGTCTCTGGGAACAAGATCCTGCTGCTACTGCTGCTGTGTTGCTTCAGTCGTGTCTGACTCTGTGACCCCATGGACTGTAGCCCATCAGGCTCCTCTGTCCATGGGATTCTCCAGGCAAGAATACTGGAGTGGGTTGCCATTTTCTACTCCAGGGCATATTCCCGACCAGGGATGGAACACGCATCTTCTGCATTGGTAGGAGGGCTCTTTACCACTAGTGCCACCTGGGACACCCTGGGACTAGGGAGGCCCTTCCTCTCCAGCCTGGTCCCCAGGAGGACAAATTAAGAAGTACTTAGGGCTCCCAGGGTGGGAGTACCTTCAGGGCTCCCCTTCTTGTGCCAGAGTCACTGTCACATGCCCACTGCCTCCGTATCATAAAGAGCTTAAAAGCCAGGCACCCAGAGAGGTGGGGGCTGGTGTCATCTCCGCCTTATAAAGTAGGAGAGTGAAGCTCAGAGAGGCTGGCTACCTGCCCAGGTCACACGCTAGGAGGGGCAGAGCTGGGCTTGAGCCCGCCATCATCGCCGAGAAGCCTTGCTGCTGGCTTTGTGCTGTGCTGTGCGCCCCACTCCCCAGGGCTTCCTGGCCCTCGCTCCCTACCAGACTGAGCTGGGCTCTGGGGGTGGGTGGGGTAGGTGGGGAGACGTCTCTCAGGGGCGCCTCCCCGGGAAGGAAACCGCATCCTCTATATGCTCGGGCAGACCCGGCATCTGAAATGGAAAAACCCCACACAAATCAAGGACAGCTGGGCCCACCCTCAGCCTCAGCCCCCTCCCCTCGGCTCCCCTTGCAGACTGAGGAATCCCAGAGGGCTGCAGGGCAGTGGGTCTCGGGGGTGAGGGTGTGGTTCTCAGGGAGGAAGTTTCTGGAAGCCCCGCATGTGTGAAATCTCCCCCAGCTGTGCCCCACAGAGGGAGGGACTGAACGGTGTTATTAATCATTTTCCAGAGCAGAGCTGCACACCCTGCAATGCTGCCTCTGGGGGCCTGGGCTGGGGAGGGGACAGCCTGGGAAGGAGAGGAGCATGGGGGCGGGGCTCCACACCTAGACTGTCTCAGACATACATGCAGAGTCAGTCACTCAGCCACTCAACAAAGGTTCATGAGCACTCACCATGCTTAGGCATGGAGCCACAGAAGGGATCAAGACTGACTCCATCCCTGGCCTTGCAGAGAGCATGGGTAGGTGGAGGAGGTAGATGGAGATCAAAATCGCCCACAGGGAAATCATTACCGTCTGCGAAGGAGATGCAGACACAACTGGGATAGCTGGCTCATAGACCTGTGAGGCCAGGCTGGTCTGTCCATCCACCACGACCTTGCTCCCTGGACTCTCTCCCTGGGGTCACCCGCTCTGGCCCTCCCCCAGGGATGCTGTGTACTTGACCCAGCTCCGTCCACCTCCTCTTCCACATTCTCCCTGCTCAGGCCCTTCTGCCATATTAGATCCAACTTCTCTGCATGTCTGATGGCTGGCCAGGGAGGGTGAGCAGATGGACTTTTGCCTGGCCCCTGACTGGGCAGGGGACCCAGACGAGGTGAAACGGGAATTGAAATTGGGCCATGTGGAGCACTCAAAGCTAAAGGGCTCCTGGGAAGATCAGACTGGACAGAAAGGCCTGGTTGACACCTGTTTTTTCTGGACAGGAAGTGTGACCAGACAGGGCAGGAGTTAAGCCACTCTCTCAGGGCACAGGGACAGCCACTCGCCCTGAGTCCCCATGGCCTACTCTCTTCTGGGTCCCCAAAGTGACTTTTCACCATGTGGCTGAAAGGGGGTGATCCACCCTCCCTAGGTCACACAGCCAGTGGTGAGTTGGGGCTGGACTCTGATGGCAAGGCAGGGTGGAGGGGCCACTCAGACATCCTGGGGAGGAGGGAAGGCAGCAGCCCTGAGGTTGAGAAGTACAGAGACATAGATGCTGAAACTTCCATATTTAACCTTCAAAAGGACTCTTCAGGGAGTTCCCTGGTGGTCCAGTGGTTAGGACCCGGCACTTCCACTGTCCTTGGCTCAATCCCTGGTGGGGGAACTAAGACCCCACAAGCTTCATGTAGTTAAAAAAAAAATGAAAGAGGACTCTTCATAAAGGGATAAATAGTTACCATTTGACCGGGCAATTTCACTCCTAGGTATATACCCAACATAAATGAAACTTATGCTCACATGAGATTTTGTAAATAAACGTTCACAGCAGCATGATTCTCAGTAACCAAAAGGTGGGAAAAAGCGCAACTGATGAATAGATAAGCAGAACGTGGTCCAGCCACACAGAGTATTATGCAGCCATGAAAAGAGTGAAGCACTGACACACCACAGTATAAACGACCCTTGAACACACTATGCTGAGTGAAAGAAGCCAGCTGCAGAAGGTCATATAATGTATGATCCCACATATATGATATGTGGAGAAGAGGCAGATTCAGAGACAAAAAATAGATAGTGGTGGCCAGGGGCTGAGCGAGGGGAGAATTGATGCTTTTGAACTGTGGTGTTGGAGAAGACTCTTGAGTCCCTTGGACTGCAAGGAGATTCAACCAGTCCATCCTAAAGGAAATCAGTTCTGAATATTCATTGCCAGGACTGATGCTGAAGCTGAAACTCCAATATGGCCACCTGATGTGAAGAACTGACTCATTGGAAAAGACCCTGATGCTGGGGAAGATTGAAGGCAGGAGAAGGGGATGACAGAGGATGAGATGGTTGGATGGCATCACCGACTCAATGGACGTGAGTCTGAGCAAGCTCTGGGAGTTGGTGATGGACACGGAAGCCTGGTGTGCTGCAGTACATGGGGTCGCAAAGAATCAGACACGACTGAGTGACTGAACTGAATTGAGCTGCTAACAGGTATGGGATTTCTTTCTGGAGTGATTAATATGTTCTGGAATTCATTGTGGTGATGGTTGTACAACACTGTGAATATGCTGAAAACTGTTGAATTTGAGAATGGCGGCCGAATTAGATGGCCGAATTGCATGGTACGGGAATTGTGTTTCAATGAAGCTCTTCTTTCAGAGTCAGGATGGAGTTTTCCACTTTAGGGACCAGAGGTCTGGGCTGGCAGGAGCCTGAGGACAAGCTCTAGAGGAGGAGGAGGCTGGGACCCACTCCCCCGGGACGGCCTTGGCTCTACACGTTCTCTGCCTCCCCACCCGGCTCCCATCACTGTGCTCTCTGAGGCTGAGCCTTCCCCTGGCCGACTGGGATGCTGTCCTGCCGCTTGCCTCACCATTATCTCTAGAAATCCTTCCTCAGCCTCTCCCTCCACTCCCATCCTTCCACTGGCTGGTCTTTATTGAGTGCCTGTCGGGTACCAGGCTCCATGAGGTGCTGGGGATACACTGGTGAACAAACATCCCAAGGCTGCCATCCTGGATGTCCCCAGATCTGCACCTATCCCTCACCTGAGAGGGCTTCCCTGATGGCTCAGATGGTAAAGAGTCCACCTAAAATGCAGGAGACCCGAGTTCGATCCCTGGGTTGGCAAGATCCCCTGGAGAATGGAATAACTATCCACCCTGAATATTCATTGGAAGGACTGATGCTGAAGCTGAAGTTTCAATACTTTGGCCACCTAGGATGTGAAGAGCTGACTCATTGGAAAAGTCCTTGATGCTGGGCAAGATTGAGGGCAAGAAGAGAAGGAGATGACAGAGGATGAGATGGTTGGATGGCATCACCAACTTGATGGATGTGAGTTTGAGTAAACTCCGGGAGATAGTGAAGGACAGGGAACCCTGGTGTGCTGTAGTCCATGGGGTCACAGAGAGTCGGACATGACTTAGTGACTGAACAATGACAACTCACCTGGGAGCCAGGTGGTGGGTGGAGATAGGGGATCAGCTGCCAAACACTGAGCAGACTCTTGTCCCTGGACATCACTCCCCCACCTGCAGTGTGTTCAGGGTCCTGCTGTTCTTGGTGAATTCTTCCTGAAAAGTCTCCAAACAGGTGTGTGTGTGTGTGTGTGTGTGTGTGTAGGCCGGGGACTAAGGGAGAGGCATTCCCAGGAGGGAGTACAGCCAATGCCTAGCCAATGCTGGTGCTGGGGCAGGGAGACAGAGGGGCCACCAGGGTTTAAAGCTGGAGTTCGGAGCCCTGAGAAGTGGTTGCTGAGGTTGTGGGTGGGTGCTGCAGGTGGAGCGGGCGGCTCTAACGAGAGCCAGACTGTCTGGAACAAATCCTGTTTTAAGCTAGACCAGAAGAAGAACTTCCTGTGACCCTGCGTGTGCTGGCATGCACCTGAGATGGTGCTTTGCCAACACTCCGCCCACGGGGCTCCTGCCTGAGTCTTGCCTTGACAAGCAGGTGCAGGTATGGCATCTGGGAACTGGGCTGGGGCCCTGGTCAGTGGTTTTCACCCCTTGGCTCTGCAGGTGGGTAGTGGAGGCCCCTGCCCTGTGGGAAGTGCTCCAGGGTGCTCTTAGGTCTGGATACCATTAGGCCCAGGAGCGGCCCGTTAACCAGCAGAAGCTGGGGTGTTGGTCTCTGGGCACTGACTGGGGGAAGCCTGGCCTCTTCGAGGAGTTCATGCCCACCTGCCCCAGCCCGAGGCCAGGAAGGCTGGGGAACAGGCAAAGGGAGGACATGGGTTCCATTCTGTCTGTCCCTGGGGCTGGCTCGCCCTCTCCTGGCTGGCCTTCATTGTGCTGTGCTAGGGGCTTAGTGAGCCTGGGGGGTCAGAAAAGTCCCTGAGTGTCCAGTGCCCAGCAGGTCTCTACTGGGATGGGCCCTGAGTCTCCCTGCCCCTAAGAGGAAGCTCTCTCAAAGGACACCTTCTCCTTCTGGTTTCCCCAGCGCAGGTATGTCTCCTGAATCCTCCACATCTCCAATACAGCCGCTTCACCAGCGTCAGAGATGGGTCACTGACATCCCAGGGGGACACCAGGGGACTAGGCTGCACATACAGACAGGTGGAAAGGCTCAGGAGACAGGTCTGAATTTCACTGGGCCTGTTTCCCCTGAGCATGTCTCCCAGACTTTAAAATGGTAATCAACTTGGCTAGTCGTCTCCAACCGCCCTGTCCGTGCGTGACCCTGGCGTAGGGCAATAGCAAACCGATTGTCAGTAGGGTGAGCCCGGTTCCCGCCGCAGACTTCCCACTTTTCCAGAGCCCCTCTGAGCACCAGGCCCGGAACCGCGAGCCACCTTGACCCACTTTCTCCGCCCGCGCACCTGCCGCGCCGCTCCGCGCGGCGATCGGCCCTCTAGGAGCGGGTCCTTTGGACAGCAGCGCAGTCCTGTCACCGTCCTGCGGTCGCCGCCGCCGCATCCCGAGAGGGCTGGGGCCTGGGGTCTCCGAGAGGGCGTGTCAGGCTAGTCTCTGAGGCTCCGAGTCGCGCCCGTGGGTGCCGGCGCGTCCAGGGAAGAGCAGTGGGCGCGTCCAGGGAGAGCAGTGGTCTAGGCGGGGCGGGGCCTTTGGGCGGGGCGGGACCTCCCGCCCTCGCACTGGTCCCGCCCCGCTCGCAGAAGACCCGGCAGTGGGGCGCAGAGCAGAAGTCGGGTGCCGGCCGGCTGCGCGCGGCACTGGCGGGGATGTTCGCCCTCCTGCAGCCCGCGCTCGCAGGCCTGGGCGCGGTGCGGCCCCATGGCAGGTAGCGGCGGCCTGGCCGACTGGGCCGGGGGCAGCCAGGGCACCGCGGGAGGGCCCGGGACAGCGCTTCGGGCGTCCCGTGCGCCTTTGCTGTTCGCCGCGCTCGTTCTCGGCGCCTACTGCCTCTGCGCCCTCCCTGGACGCTGCCCGCCGGCCGGCCGAGTCCCCGCGCCGGCCCCTGCGCGCGCCGAGCCGCCCCGAGCATCCCGCAGCCCCAGGCAGCCCGGTCTGCCCGTGGCCAGTGGCTCCGGCCGGCGGCGCTTCCCGCAAGCCCTCATCGTGGGCGTGAAGAAGGGCGGCACGCGCGCCCTGCTGGAGTTCCTGCGGCTGCACCCCGACATCCGCGCGCTCGGCTCGGAGCCCCACTTCTTCGACAGGTGCTACGAGCGCGGCCTCGCCTGGTACCGGTGAGCGCCCGGGCCCGTCGGCCCCATCGGTTTCCTGGCGGGTGCCTTCGGGAAACGGCGTGGTGCGCTCCAGGGGCCTCGCTGGGGAAGCGCCGGGGCAAGGACTCAGGGTATCTTCTGGGGCTGAGACCAACCTGCGTGCGGGTTGAGATTTGACTTCCTGCAGCGGATTTTATGGAAAAGAAGATGGGTGGCCGTGGGCTCCCAGAAACTTTGAAAACTCCGGGGAAAGCCTTGGCTAGGGGGCTAGAGTGTGATTCCGGCTGATAAGTAGTTTCGAGCCACTGGAGTCTGAGGCGCTTTGGAAATGCTTCGTGCTCAGTCGCGCCTCTCTTCCGCATCTCTCCGGGAAGGAAAGCCTGTCTAAACTCTGGTCAGTTACCTTATGGAAGGGCCTCCCGGTTCCTTGCAGCCTCCTAGAAGTATCTATCACCCCATTCCCACCCCAAGATCCCTGATCCTGGAAAGAGAAATCCTTCTCCGCAGTCCTGGGGGTCTGGAGAAAGTCTGGTCTTTACAAAAGAGGAGGGTGCCTTTGAGTCAGTGTCCAGGGATGGGAACTGGGACCCCAACTTCATGTCATGGGGCTCTGTAGCTGCCCTCATTCCCACCCGGTATGACCTTTGGGGGTTGGAGGAATGAGGGGGGCACCAGCCCCCGCTGAAGTAGCCTGTCCTGGTGGCTGATCAAACACCGGCCCCTCCCTGCGGAGGTTCACAGGGAAGAGTGAACGTGAGGCCCTGCCTGCTGCCTCTGTCGGTCAGGCACAAGTCTGCCTCGGTGTCTTATACTTTCCTTCGGGTAAATGAGAGCTTACAGATGGAGAGTGAGTCACCCCACTCCCTGTGGCACCCACCTCATCCCCAAGCCCAGGCCTAGCCCCTAAGGGACAGCGAGGACCCTGCCCACAGTCACCTGGTGAACAAGCGGAGAGTGGGGGGTGGCAGGACCCAGACTCTTGACCTACATGTTTACCAGGCTTTCTGCACCCAGACTCCACCTGGCCTCCATCTCCTTTTTATCTTTGCTTTTTGCATCAGAATCACTTAAGGATTTGCAGGGTTCCTACTGAGAACTGGGGGTCTGGCTCCTGAACTCTGAAGGACAGCTGCCTTTAGGGGTCTGGGAAGTTGTGTGGTGATGGGGGAGGTGGGTCCATCCTTGGACCCGAGTGTCTGAATCCCTGCATTCCCGATGCTTATGGAGAGACCACTGTCCGCTCTGACAGTGCTCCAGCATCCCAGAGCATCCTTCATTTACCACTTCTGTGCACAGGACGAAGAGGGGGAGGGGAGGGAGAAGGGGGAGGGGAAGCGGGGGAAGGAAACACTGGTAACCAAAGTGCAAACCTCAGAGCTTGGCCCTGATTGGCTAATGAGGGAGGGGCTGCAGGGGCATCTAGAGCTGGGTTCTCAAAGAGCTGGGGGTCTTGAGACCACCATCCAGACGGGCCCTCCCTGGGCACACACTCCAGCTTTGGGGGACTGGTCTGGGGAACCTAAGGGACCTGAGAGGAAGCCAGCTGGACCCAGATTCCGGGTCAGGTCTTCAGCCTTGGGGAGGGGTTCTTGGGCCCCTGGCATCCCTGAGGCCCGAGATGAGGGGGGTGGGGGTTCTGGTCTGTTTAAGTGGTGGAGGAGGAGTCCTTCCTCCACCCAGCCCCTGTAGGGGGAAGGGGCACCGTCCCTCCTGCCCCTCTAATCCGGAGCTGTCCCTTGGGGCTGGCTAGCGCTGACCTCTCACTGCTGGTGCAGGCCTGAGCTTCTGGAGGGCATGTGTCCACGTGCCCTCCAAGGGAGGTGCCGACACGTGCATGGCTGGGCTTTGTGTTGCTCACAGACACCTGTGTCCCTGAACCTGACTGTCCTTCCAGCCAGCCGTGTGCATGCAGTGAGCCTCTGAAATTCCACCCCTGCCTCAGTCTCCCTAGCTGCAAAGAGGATGCCCAACCCCTGGTCAGGTCTGCTCTCAGGACCCTGGACCCAGCCTCCAGGGCTCTTTCTGGGTGGTGGTTTGGAGCAGTGAGCAGAGGAGTGGCTAGTACCCCAGCTGAGTTCTGGGGACACCAGTTCCTCCTGGGCTGTGACCAGGTGGTGTCTCGGGCCCTTCCCTTGGCCTTGGCAGGCATCCTGGGCTGCTCAAAGCTGACCTTGGCCAAACCAGTCCCCCTCCCTGGGCCTCATCTCCTCCCTCAGGTTCTTGAGGGTCCTCCTCCTTGGGGACTGGGGCCCTCAAGTGTCTCACACAGCACTCATTCATCCATTTGCTGACTCACCGATCACCTTCTGTCTGGCAGAGGCTGGGGCCATGCAAACACCCCAAAATCTCGGTTCAGCAGGAGTGCCCTGTCTGGGGGCAAGTGCGGGCTGTACTCTGACTGTGGCATTTTGGAAAAACAGACAGACCAGGAGGGGTGCAGGTCTGGGAACCCCCTTGGCTCCTGGCACTGTCCTGTTTCACATGGGAACCCTAGCTGGTTCCTGATGAGTCCCAGGGCCCGCGGGATGGGGCCCAGGCGAGGTGTGAGACACAGAGGAGGGGCGCCGAGGTGGAGGGAGGCTGAGAAAGAGAGGGGTCCGGGGCAGAGAGGGAGCTGAGAGGGGTATGGACGGCCCCCCAAGGCGGAGGGGCGTCCTGAGGCAGAGACAGAGGGGAAGAGTCACACAGGCTGGATGGAAGCCGCAGGGAAATGCAGACCAGATGATCAGGGAGCGCGTGTCCTCAGAGCAGCCCGTCAGATGTTGGCCGTGGGGGGTCAGAGTCCTGCCCCTCTCATCCTCTCCCCCTTCTCTCCCGCCCCCGAGAAGTCCCCATCCCCACCTTCCTTCCTGCCTGCCTGCCTGGGTGACAGGCTTCTGAGGCCCGTGGAGGGGGGCAAGTCATTGATCCCAAAGATCTTAGCTCTCCAAGCTGCTGTGTGGCAAGCGTGGGCACCCCATCCCATCCCATTCCCCTTCCACAGTGGGGCACCTCCCCCTTCCTTGGAGAGAAAGCAACAATGGGCGCTAAGGCCCCTCACAGTCTCCCCGGCTTCCTTGCAGCCCCTCCCCCCAGGTGTGAGGGGATGGGGCTGCTCAGAATCGGGGTGGCCTGTCTGGGGAACGAGAGAGGGTGCTCCTGGGGTCACTGGGCACCTGGGTAGGAAGCGGATGGAAAGGGGTTTCAGTCGGTGAGGAGGGTCCTGGAGCGGTCAGGGCTGGTTCCCTCCCTGTGGGGGCCGCTGACTGCTGCTGCTGTCTGTGGGCACTGGCTTCTGTCTGTGAGTCTCAGCGTCGAGGTCCAGTGTGGAGAACACCCCTTCTTCTGGCCTCCCTCTTGTGGGAAGGGGGGTTCCCTGAGCTGGCCACCCCAGGCTGCAGCCCTGGACTCGGCCCTGGGCCTTGTCCCCACTCCCAGTCTCTTTGAACTCACCCTGCAGTCCCCACCTGCATTCCGGGCTGACACCGCCTCCCAACAGCTGCAACGCAGGGGTGGGGTGGGGGCCCATGCCCTCCCTAGCACTTCCTGCTCATCTCCGAACCTCAGTGTGCCTGTCTATAGATGGGGCAGTGACTGGTGTGAAAGGAGTCCCAGCTCACTCCTGGGACGTGGGGGAGCAGAACTGTCCCCCATAACTTCTGTAGACTGGCTCTGCCCAGGGCTTTATTTCAAGGGATGGGGGCAGCTCCCATAGCTGGCCAACCACACTGCCTACCCTACTCCCCAGAGCCAAATGGGGGTGTCGGGGGAGTGGCAGGACCCCTGGGACTCCCACGTGCACGTTCTCTGGTCCTGACATCAGCATCCTCCAAGCTGGTACCCCAACTCGTGTGTCTGTCCACCCAGCAGAGCAGAAGAGGAGCCTGCCTCCCCGGAGCTGAGTCTGGGGGTCACTAGGCTGGTTGAGACCTCAGTTCTGTCCTGTCTGTCACCCTCCTGGGGGGAGCCAGTCCTAGGGGCTGTCCACGGGGGCAGGGCAGCTCTGTCAGAAGCGGGCAGAGACCCCCCACCTCTGGAGCGCAGGTCCCAGCCTCTGCCTCTGTTGACCTAGTTCCCTACCCTCCCTCGGAGCTGTTTGCTCAGCTGGCCTCACCGCTGCACCCTGCCCCACCCGACCCAGCTCTACCTGGTTGGCAGGGTGGCCTCGGGACGCTGCCAAGGCAGGGTGCTAGGAGGGGCTTCACCCGCTCTGGGATAGGATCAGTGCCCCCCAGCCCTGGGCCAGAGAGAGGGGACTGCTGAGAAGGCTGCATGCAGGCCCTGCGCTCTGGGTTCCCAGAGGGGTCTGGGCAGCCCTGGCGGCTGAGATGGGTCCTCAGGCCGCCTCACTAACTTCTGCAGTGTCCTGGGCTGGGCTGTGGCTTTCAACTTTCTGGGACGTGGGGAGCGGGTTGGGGAGAATTAGCAGGGCTGCCTTCAGAGGTGGGGAGGGGCGATGGGGGGGAGTGACAGAGAGGAAGGCGGGACGCCCTTTGCTGGGGACACTGGTCAATAACTAATGACCTAATTCAGGGACGCCATGAGCCACTTAATGAGAGTGTGACCAGGGTAATTACAGTGCAGGGGCCTACGGGGGTTGGGGGGACAAGTGGAGCCTTGTGGGCGGTAGGCCTGGGGCCCCTGGCCTCATGAGCACCGGGTCTGGGATGAGAGGCACCCGTGTCAGGGTTGGGGTGCAGCTGAGCCCTGTGGGGGTGTGAGCAGCCTTGCAGGATGGGCCCCACTTGCAGCCTGCCCCAAGGCTGAGCACCCTCATGGTCCACACCCCAGGCTGCCCACGCAGGCACTTTGGATGGGTGGGCCTGGCAGGGTGGGCAAAGGGGAGGCTCAGCTACCTTGTAGGTTTGGGGCTTCCCTGGCGGGGGAGGTTAGTACTGGCCCTGGGTCAGATCTAGTGTGGGAGGAGGGCCAGCACCCACTCACGCCCCCTCTCCACACTCCGTCCCGCAGGAGCCTGATGCCCCGCACCCTGGACGGGCAGATCACCCTGGAGAAGACCCCCAGCTACTTCGTGACACGGGAGGCCCCACGCCGCATCCACAGCATGTCCCCGGCCACAAAGCTGATCGTGGTCGTGCGGAACCCCGTGACCCGGGCCATCTCCGACTACGCGCAGACCCTCTCCAAGACCCCGGGCCTGCCCAGCTTTGGCGCCCTGGCCTTCCGCCGCGGCCTGGGCCCCGTGGACACGGCCTGGAGCGCCGTGCGCATCGGCCTGTATGCGCAGCACCTGGACAACTGGCTGCGCTACTTCCCGCTGTCCCGCTTCCTCTTCGTCAGCGGCGAGCGCCTGGTCAGCGACCCCGCCGGAGAGCTGGGCCGTGTGCAGGACTTCCTGGGCCTCAAGCGGGTCGTCACGGACAAGCACTTCTACTTCAATGCCACCAAGGGCTTCCCCTGCCTCAAGAAGGCGCAGGGCAGCGGCCGGCCGCGCTGCCTGGGCAAGTCCAAGGGCCGGCCCCACCCACGCGTGCCCGAGTCCGTGGTCCAGCGCCTGCGGGCCTTCTACCGGCCCTTCAACCGCAAGTTCTACCAGATGACCGGCCAGGACTTCGGCTGGGACTGATGGGGCCAGGACCCACACCCTGTCTGGGAAAGCTCAGTGACCTTAATTTATGCCCATCACCCGGCCAGAGCAGACCCTGGGCACACGCTGGGCAGAGAAAAATATTTACAAAATAAAGTTGGCATCTGTGTTCTTCTAGGAGCCCTTGAGGGTTGGAGGGTGGGGCTGGAGGTGCCACCTCCTGGAGGTAGAAGTGGAAAGTGAAAGTTGCTCAATCGTGTCTGACTCTTTGGGACCCCATAGACTGTAGCCCATCAGGCTCCTCTGTCCATAGGCTTCTCCAGGCAAGAATATTTGAGTGAGTTGCCATTCCCTTCTCCAGGGGATCTTCCCGACCCAGGGGTTGAACCTGGGTTTCCTGCATTGCAAGCAGATTCTTGACCATCTGAGTCACCAGGTCAGACCCTCTGGGGTTGGGGATAATCATGACCGGGGACCATTCATACCAGGAGTTGACAGAAACTCGATCCTTATCCATCCCTTCAGGTGGGCGGTGAGCTTGGCTGCTTGTCACAAGTGAGCAACTTAGGCTCAGAGAGGTTAGGGGCCCGCTCGGTGACACACAGCTCCGCCCTGGTGACTCTGGAGACCACCCTCGGGCTCTCTTCTCAGCCCTGGGAGGCCGAGCTGGGCCGTCCCTGTTCCAGGTGGGGAAGCGGAGGCCCCAGCTTGCCCACCTGAGATGAGTCTGTGTGGCTCTCCAGGATGCACCTGCGATCCCAGCTCACTCTGTGTCCCTATGCCCAGTGGACACCTGTTCCTGGAAACCTGGTGGACTCTCCAGACAGTGGGTGTGGGGGACTCCTGTGTGCAGAGTGGTTCTTCTGACAGCCTCCAGGCAGCTCCCTGCACAGCCCTGCATCACCCCCTAGGCTCTGACCATCACAGGCCCCGCCCACCAGATTCTGCAGGCCACGCCCACTCCCCCGGCCCTCTGGGCCCCACTTTTGGGGTGTTTATCCAACTTCATTCCCTGAGGATGGGCAAGCAAGAATGCCCAGCTGCAGCCCAGCTGCCAGCTCGGCTCTTAACCAGGCTAGGCCAGACTGGGGCAGGCTGGGGTCCCCACTCCGTCTGTCTTCCCCTAGAAACCCAGGGCCCCCTCCGTAATGATTGTCACCTGCCTCTGGGCATAGTGCTGTCCGTCAGGTGCCTGCCAGCTGTCCTAACTATGATCTCCAGGGCCCCTTAGGCCCAGGCCTGGGCATACCCTGGCCCAGTCCTTGGGTCCGTGTCAGATGGCCAGGCTGGGCCGGGGCTGGTGGAAACACGGTGGCAGATGTGGATGGGTGTGGACGTGCCCACAGCCCCCTCCCCCAAGACTCAGACTCCTGATCTGGGTGTGGGGGAGGGCTGGCTTGTCACAATGATGAGGAGGGGTGACACCCTGCTCTGGAATCCTGCTGGGTGGTGAGCACCCGCCTTGGCAGCTCTGCCCCACTCCCCAGTCGTCCAGTTAGGGCCGGCATGGGGCAGGAGGGGAGGCCGTCGGCCCTGCGGCCAGCCTGGACCTTGCGTGTTTCTTCTTCTCCTGGGACCTACCCTTGTGCAGACTTTCGCCACCTCCTGAGTGGACGGCTCCGGGGGCACCTCTTCTGTTTTCCTGCAATGAGCACTCTGCACACACGGCAGCCAGAAGGGCATCTTCAGAGTAACCCAGATGCTATTATTTAAAATCCTCCAATCTTCTCCCCACCTTCTTGCTTCTAGAATGAAGACCAGATGCCTGACTGAACCTCTTAAGGCCCTCCGAGGCGCGTCCCTCTGCCTGGTCTCTGTCCTTCACTAGCTAGCCTCCAGGCTTCTCCCTATCAGCTCCTCCCACTCGCCAGGACCTTGCCTGCCTCAGAGCCTTTGCATGTGCTGTTCCCCCTGCTGGGGATGCTGTTTCCTGCAGAAGGTGTCAACTGAGAGGGAGGCAGCTGTAGGCCCCGCAGCTGAACTCTCAGCTGGCTCATTTCTCCTGAGAGGTGCTTAAAGTTCCTTTCACGAGCCTGCCATGTGACCGCCTTCTCCTTCCCGAAGCCTCCTGGATGTAGAGCTGGTGGGGGCCCTAGCTTGTCTGGTCTGGGGGCCAGGCCCCACTCAGCAGGCAGTCTGGGAGCAGTGAGGAGAAAGGTGGACAGGGTTGCTCTGCTCAACCTGCTGCCCGTGGAGACCAGGCTGAAGGGCCAGCACCCGGTGCCCGGTGCCCAGCTGGGCCTCAGAAGGCCCTGAGGGCAGCCGTAGGGGTCCTCCTGGCTGTGCATGGGGGTGGGGCTCCACGGGAGAGCCACCGGCCTTTAATTAAAGCCCCTAAATTGCTTCCCCAGCTGTTCAGTGGGTTTTCCATGTTGGAATGTTCCAGATGGAGTGAGCAATGCTGATTCAATTACCCTCTTCCTGTTCCTCTCAGTGGAGGAGATGGGGGTGGGGTGGGGCTGGGGGCTCTTCAAAGCCCTGGGTGTCCGGGAGGGGCTTGGAGCCGTCTGGGGAGGTGGCTGCTTCAAACTTGGGGGTGCTTTTCCCCAAGTACTTCTAGCCATGGTTGGTACTGGTTCCAGTGGGGTGAGGACAGCGTTCTCCACTCTGAGCCTTATAGGCACTGGAGACCCCGAGCAGACCCTGAGGGCCTGAATGGCTCCTGTATCAGGCTGGAGACCCAGATCCAGCCTTCCCATTGACCCCAAAATCCTTTTCTGTCATGCATCCTAATTCTAGATGGGGGGAGGAGCCCCTCAGTCCTGGCAACTTTTTTTTTTAATATTTATTTATTTGGCTGCATTGGCTCTTTAGTTGTGGTGTGTGAACTCTTAGTTGGGGCATGTGGGATCTAGTTCCCCGACCAGGGAACGAACCCGGGCCCCCTGCCTTGGGCACACGGAGTCTTAACCACTGAACCACCAGGGAGGTTCTAAGTGCTGGCAGCTTGACTTTCATCCTCTTGCCATCCATGGGGTCCCTTGTGCTCCTCCCCGGGGCTCTCTGGCTCTGAAGTTGCTTTCTCTCTTTCCTGCGTGTCTACATTATGCTCCCTGAGGAGAGGGACCACCTTCCAAAGTAACAGGAGAAGCACAGGGGTGGGGGCGGCAGGTGGCTCGAGTGGGAGGCAGACGGGAGGTCAGGAGACGGAGGGCTGGGTAAGGAAGCTGTGCCTGTGGAACAAGCCCTCCGTGGGTACAGAAGAGTGGAGAACAAGTGTGCAAATAAAACTTTGTACACCAGTGTTCGTGGCTGCTCTCTTCTCAAGAGCCAAAGGGTAGAATCAACTCGTGTCCACTGAGTGAAAGAATAAACAAACCATGGTCCATCCATAAGATGGAATACTATTTCACCATAAAATGACAAAGTAGTGACAAACCAACAACATTAGCACACTTGGAAAAACCTCAGTGAAGGAAGACAGTCACAAAGCGTCACGTATCTTATGATTGCAGGCATAGAAAGTTTCCAGAAGAGCAAGTCCATACACAGAGACAGGAAACAGATCAATGGTTTCTAGGGGCTCAGAGACTGGGGCGGGGCCTGGGGGTGAGCACTTAATGGGCGTGGTGGTGGCTGCACAACCCTGGCTCTGCTGTCGGGGAGGTGCCCTGTCCCCAGCCATGTGTCCCCTACCTGCGCCCCCAGCCCTCAGCTGAGATGGGGCCCTCCGCAGGTCTCTCTTCTCGAGCTGCTTGGTCCCCGAATGCTCAGCCCAGCTCTGCATTCCCAGGAGTCGCCTGGCCAGCCTAGGTTCCTCTCCCTGCCCCTTGGGCAGCAAGCTGTGGTGGGTGAGGGACTCACCTGCCTGTCTCCTGTCTCTCAGCTACACTGTCTGGTGCTGCCTGCCATCCAATGTCTGAAAAGCATGATTTTGCAGGGTTTTGTCCTGTTTTTCAGTTGTTTCAGGCAGAAGGGGAAATTCAGCCCCTGTTACTCTATCTCGGCCAGAAGCAGAGACCTTCACGTCAGAGAGAAAGAAGTGACTGTGTCATCCTGAAGAAAGAGACCAAACAGCCCTGGCTGGGCTCTGGACCTGCTGTCGCTGTGAATGGGACACGTCCCCTCCAAGGATCCCAGGATGGGCAGGGCTGACTCCCACGGACTTCCTGGGGCAAGTCTGACCACTCTGGCCCACGCTGGGACTGGCCGGAGGCGTGTGCCCACCACGGTGCCCACAGTCACTCACCCATCCCTCCTGCCTGCTCCGTCTGCATCTAAGACGCAAGGAGGGTCCTGACATCTAGAGGTGAAGGAGCCTTTGGGTCACGCTGCCCCTGTGGGGGGAGGGAGGAGGGGGATGTGGGCTCCCCGGGCCTCTGAGGGGCCAGCGTGCGCAGGCCTTGCCATCAGAGAGTCCAGCTCCGGGACGGACCCACGCAGACTGGCACCATGGGAGGTGGCTTCGAGTCCACACACCTTGTTACTCAGTTGCACTGAGCTGTGCGTGGCCCTTGACTGTCTCCACAGGCTCAGGGGGCCACTGAGGGCCTTGTGGGGCCAACACCACCTGGAAGTGGGGCGCAGTTCTGAGCAAGACATGCCCTGAAGAGGGGGCTGTCAGGTGGAGGGGCTCCAGGTTCTGGGAAGAGGGTCTTGGTGCTTCTTGTACAAGATGTGGGGGTGAGGGGCTGATGCTGGGTGGAAATGCACTGTCTAACACGCTGGGGGGCATGTCTGGCCCCCGTGGGCACGCTCTGCTCCTTAGAGTCTCAGGGACTACGGCACCTCTGGGGTCTCTGGTACTTCTGAAGGTCAGAGGGGTCTTCCCAACCTCGACGTGGCTCCAGAAACCGCCTGCAGGTTGCCGTTTCCTCTGACTTCCGTCTGGTTGTGGACATCTAGGACCTGCAATTAGATCCAGAGGTCCAGGCTGTGGACCAACTGTCTCAGATTGTGCCCTTGGGATTTTCATTCATGGAGGTGAATGGACTGGGTGATGACACAGAGAGGCCAATGCCATTAAAAGAACTTTTATTCATTTATTTATCTGTGGCCATGCTGTGCTGGCCTGTGGGATCCTATCTTCCCTGGTAAGGATGGAACCCCTGCAGTGGAAACATGGAGTCTTAACCACTGGACTGCTAGAGGAGTTCCATAAAATAATATTTTTATTACTTACATTTCCCAAGAGAGAAGGGGCATGCCGTGCCATGCCGGGCCACCTGGAGAAGCACTAGCGCTGGCCCAGGAGGAGGAAAGAGGCCAGGGAAGCTGAGATCACAGCCTTGGCTGGGGCTTCCCAGGCAAACACAGGATAAGGGGACAGCCCGGATGGGTGAGTGTGTTCTCGCAGAGGGGCTGACCCTCTTTGTCTGGTCCCTGGCTTGGGTGACTTCGGCAGGGGGAGGGGGTTGATATTGGCGTGGTGGGAGGATTGGAAGTGGAGGGGTTTACGATGTGGGCTCTGGGTCCAGGGCAGATATAAACAGCTGTGGCTGGCAGGTTGGCCCTGAGATTAATGGTGCCATGCAGACAAGCATGGAATCTAAGAAAACACAGTCAGAACATCAGCCTGTGTCCTTTTGTGCCAGAGCTGTCCCTTTGCAGCCCTGGTCCCTTGCTAGACCCTGGACTACAGCCCTCATGCTGGGCTTTTGTCTTTGATGTGAACTGTGCTCTGGGACATTTTGGATCTTGGGCCGCTGGAGCCTTGGGCTGGGCATGTGTCTGAGACACAGTGTCCACTGGCCAGGCACAGCAGCTCCTCATAGCTCGTCCCACCCCACCGCACCCTGCTCCCCTCGGAGACTCTTTGGTCAGCTGCCAGGGCAAGGGTGGCAAGCTGGCTTGGGGAGGAGAGATTTGCTCAGAACACTGGGTGGGGTTTGAAGGTGGACACGCTGGTGCAAGCCCAGGACAGCTCCTGGAGGCTGGCCAGTGTGTCGGGGTCCGGAGGCAGGGCACCACCCTTTGGACGAGGGCTGCCCGGCTGTATCTCCTGACAGCTAAGGGCAGAGCCTGGCTCTGAAGGCCTGGCTCACTGGGGCTCTGTCCATGATGGCCATCAGGAAGACCCATGAAAGCCAAGGAAACCCTCCAGGCGCGTATGGACTGCAGACCACTGACCTCGGGCATTGTCTCTGACCCCAAGCCTGCTGCCCTGAGACGGTCAGCACTGAGGAGACTCCTCTAAACTGATCCCCGGCACAGGCACTGCCCAGCCAGCCAGGGCCGTCAGACAAGAGGCTGGGGTCCCTTCTCCTGCTCAGAGCCAAGCTCCAGGCTTTGAGGCCGAGGAATTCCTGCTTAATCTGAGCCACATTGCCTGTGCTTTCTTGGAAGAGCTGAACCAAAACAGCCAGTCAACCAAGACAGTTAATGCAAAACCGTTGCCAGGATGATTTCGTACACCAGGGCGCCGAGCAAGGGAGAGTGGGGTGCAGTCAGGCCGGGGAGAACAATCAGAGATCTTGTTCTCCAGTCTCTCCCTCCAAGGGAGCCCGGCGGCTCTGAGCACCCAAGGAAGAGCCTCTGACCCGACAGCCGCCTGTGAGTCAGAACCTATCACCGGCTTCTGTCTGCCCCGGGGGAGGATGGGTATCTGATGGAAAGCCTGATGGTATCTGATGGAGAGGAGCAACCGCTGCGGGGAAGTCTGCCTCCCGTGGGAGAGGGGGAAGGAGGGAATGGCTGTTGCAGCAGGCCGACCCCTCCATCAACCACGCAGATTCTGAGGTGGGGGAAGCCTCCGGAAGCGGTCTCCACTCTGGTGGAGAGTGGGTGGCGGGAGCCCTCTTAGGCAGGGATGTTTGCTGCCTTCGCCGCCGCTGGTCCTGTCGGGTGTGAAGTGGGGAGAGGCTCAAAGGCCAGGACAAGCCTTGCTGGGGGCCCAGAGCCCTGGGCAAGACCTGCAGGAAGCAGGAGGAGAAAATCCAGGATTCCCTTCATGCCTAGGGAGTTCCGAGAACTCCTTGTGGGGGTTCAGAAAGAGCCCCAAAGCTGGGAGATTAGAAAGAACGGGACAGAAGGAAAGGACGCAGGTGACCGCTTGCATTTCCTGGGCACTCGCTCTGCACCAGGAATTGGCAGTTGTGAGTACTGAGAATGTGTTGAAAGTACTGAGTGCACTGCCAGAGTCGGGCAGATGCTCAACTGGCCCTATTTTATTTACCAGGTAATTTTATAGCTGAGCAAACCAAGGCCAAGAAGGAACACGAGTTACCGGCAGCTGGCCGAGCACACACCCCAGGACCGTCTGCCTGTGGCTCAGGCCCTGGACGCCCGTGTTGTGGGGTGAGGCGTTCAAGTAGGTACCAGTTTGGAGAAGAGGGGGAAGCAGACCCTCAGGGCTGGTCCTTGGTGGACAGGTATGGTAGTCAGAATTCTGAGATGGCCCCCATGGTCTCCAGTCCTTGGTGTGCACGTCCTGTAAGACCCCCCTCCCCCTAAGCATGCACCTGATGGATGTCATCCTTGTGACTTACTTGCTACTCAGTTATCTTTGAGTTCATCACAAGGAAGAGCGTTCTGGTTGGGCCTCGCCCATTCAGGTGTGGTTCATCTGGGTGATAAACACTCTGTCGAACTAGACAGAGGTGACGGTTTGCACAATACTGTGAATGCATTGAAAGTGAAAGTGAAGTCGCTCAGTCGTGTCCAACTCTTTGCGACCCCATGGACTGTAGCCTACCAGGCTTCTCTGTCCATGGGATTTTCCAGGCAAGAATACTGGAGTGGGGTGCCATTTCCTTCTCCAGGAGATCTTCCCGACCCAGGGATTGAACCCCAGTTTCCCGCATTGTAGGCAGACGCTGTACCATCTCAGCCACCAGGGATGCCGCTGAATTGTTCCCTTTAAGATGATTAATTTTATGTTATGTGAATTTCATTGCAATAAAAACCAAATAAGGGACTACCCTGGTGGTCCAGTGGGATTCCCAGGTGGCACTACTTGTAAAGAACCCACCTTTGACCCCTGGGTTGGGAAGATGCCCTGGAGGAGGGTATGGCAACCCACTCTAGTACCCTCGCCTGGAGAATCTCATGGACAGAGGAGACTGGCGGCCTATGGTCCATGGGGTTATTAAGAGTCTGATATGACTGAAGCGACTTAGCATGCACACGCTGGCGGTCCAGTGGTTGAGACTCCACACTCCCAAAGCAGGGGGCCTAGGTTTGATCCCTGGTCAGGGAACTGTTAACAGACCTTGCATGCTGCAACTAAGACCTGGTGCAGCCCTCCCCACCCCCCAAATAAAACACCACAGTACAAAGGGAGTGGCTTAGCATTGGCTACCGAGATAAAGACCCCAGACCGGGTGACTTAAACAATGGACACATTTCTCAGCATTCCAGAGGCTGGAAGGCCAAGGCCAAGGTACCCACAGATCTGGTGTCTGGCCTGCAGACAGTCTCGGTGTCCTCACTTGTGGAGGGCAGAGGGAGCAGGCAACACTAGCATCTCTTCTCATAAGGGCACGATCCCACCCTCAAGACCTAGTTACCCCAAAGGCTCCACCTCCTAATACCATCACCTGGGGAGGTTAGGATTGCAACAGGAACTTTGTGGGGACACACAGTCCATAACAGTGGGTCTAGGAGGGAGTTACAGAAGAAATCAGAGAGAGTCCCCTTGCTGGCCTGGAAGAGAGCCAACAGTACATGGCAATGGGTCTGTGAAGGCCACCTGCAAAGGAGTTGCCTGCCTCCAGTGCTGAGGGTCCCAGCCGGCAGCCAGCAAGAAAACGGGGCCTCCATCTTACAGATGCAATGAAACATCAGCAGCCATGGAGCTTGGGAGGGGTGCCTGGATCTCAGGTGGCCCCTGCCCACCATCCTGGCTGATCCCAAGCTAAGCTCCAGGGGGCTAAGCTCCAGCGTGCCAAGCTCCACACTGGGCCAAGTTGCTAAATTTGTGGTCATTTGTTGGTCAGCATAGAAAACTTAACACGACAGAGTGGCCAGTGAGAAAGAAAGTTCTGGAAGAGAGGAGCAGGGCTCAGACGGGGTTCTGCCCTCACTTTCTGGACGACAAGGTGTGGGGGAGACTCTGGAAGCCACGGGGCCATGACTCATTTCTGCCCGGGGGCCCCCACGGGTGGGCAAACCCCACTTCAGGTCACCTATCCTACTCCCCCTCCCCAAAGGACTGGGAAGCCTGGCGCCACTCTGGGTGAGACCCCGTGGGGTACCGTCTGGTTTCTATTAAGTATCATAAGCTCACTTTTAATTCCCGCCAGAAGCAAGCATTTAGTCCCTGTCCTGTTGTAAACACAGATGCTCTGGGACATGGGTCCCTGGGTCACGGGGAAGATGTGCAGGTCTATTCCAAGTCCCCAGCTGCACCGCAGAGCCGCTGGGCTGGAGGACAGCTCCAGGAGTGGTAGGAGAGCCAGGGGTAGAAAATCCCGAACCTGATGCCAACACCCTGGGCTCCTGCCTGTGGCTGCATCAAGCCGGGGCTGGCGGACAGTGATGGGAGTGGCCTGTGTCCTCTCCAGGCAGCGGCTGGGAGGGGTTGTGTAAGGGTGTGTGTTGCCGCCGGGAACTTCCCTGGGGACCTTTCTAGTCCTGAGACATGCTTTGGCGTGCTTCAGGCAGACCTCACTCTTCGGTCGTCCAAGGGACTCCCCCTCACAATCCTCCCACAGCCCTGGACGTGAGCGGAGTGGGAAATCGAGACTTTTCCCAGAGGGAGGCTCCTGCCTCAGCAGACAGGAAAGCGAGGAGTCCCCAGGTGTTTCCCTGCCCAAGGGAGTCTGTGGTGGCTTGAATAGCATTCCCCCGAGTCCATGTCCACCCAGAGCCTGTGGCTGTGACCTTATTTAAAAATATGGTTGTTGCAGACGCAATTATTTAAGGATCTTGATATGAGAGCCTCCTGGGTCCATATGATTCATGTCCTTTTAAGTGGTGAGGACACAGAGAGACACCCAGAGAGGATGGCCATGTCGTGAGTGGGGCAGAGACAGCAGGGAGGCTGAGAAACCCCAAGAACGCCTGGTGACACCAGAGGCTGAAGACACAGCAAGGACTCCCCAGCCACCACCCCAGCCTCCAGAGGGAGCCCAGCCCCGCGACACCTGGGTTTCAGGCTTCCCGCCTCCTCGCAGGTAAGAGAATAGATCTCTATTATTTAAAAACATTTTTTTTTAATTTACTTACTTGGAGATTTCCCTGGTGGTGCAGTGGTTAGGAATCTGCCTGCCAACGCAGGAGACATGGGTTTGAGCCCTGGTCTGGGAAGATCCCACATGCCGTGGGGCAGCTAAGCCTGTGCACCGCAACCACTGAGACTGTGCTCTGGAGCCCGGGAACCACACGACGGAAACCTGGCACTCTGCACCTGGAGAAGCCGCTGCAATGAGAAGCCTGCACACTGCGGCTGGAGAGCGGCCCCCACAGCTCAAGAAGGTCTGGGTTGGGCAACCAAGAGCCAGTGCAGCCAAAAATAAATAAGTAAATAAATAAAAATTTTTAAAGTTATTTTATTTACTTATTTTGGCCATGCTATGCAGCATGTGGGATCTTAGCTGCCCGACCAGGGATTGAACCCGCACCCCCTGCAGTGGGAGCTCGGAGTCTTAACCTGGACCCCCAGGGAGGTCCCTGTCAGCTCTTTCTAACGCTGGGCTGGGGTTCTGCCTCACCCCTCCCCAGAGCCCCCTTGCTGACACAAAGACGCGGGCTTGGCCATCCTGTCTAGGCCCGGTCGCAAGTCTCAATCACGGGCTCTCGCCTGCAGCCTCTGGGGCCCTCTTGCCTCGTACCAACCAAAGATGAGTCCTCGAGGGAAGAGCCATGTCTCATCCTGGCTCCGTGTGGGCCTGGCCCCGACTCCGTGTGTGCCCCGTGGACCCCCGACCTGTGTTTCCCTCCCATAAAGAGGGAAGAAAAAGGCCCAGGGGCAGGGAGCCCTGGGGAAGAAGGGTTCAGGGGGGCAGCTGCTGGTCAGCAACACAGCCACTGCCAGAAGGCCCCTCTCCGTGGGCTCCATGGACAGAGACCCTCAGAGCAGCCCCCTGGGTTGGACTTCCTCCCAAGAGCTGCTCACGTGGAAAGCCCTAAGGAAAGGGAGGCCCTCGTGGGGCTGCAGCAGCCCGGGTCTCTGTCCCGGTGACCGTCCATGCCTTGATGCCATCTTCCCTGTGGCTGCCCCACTGGCCTCTTCTCTCTCCTCCAGGGAAAGCCTGACTCCAGTCACCACAGCGGGCGGGTCTGCCTGCTTCCAGCCTGAAGCTTAGGGGAGACACCTTGGTGACCATGTGATTACTGGCACCGATGTCCTGATGACGATGGTGTGACCTTAACTGCTGGTTACTGGATTTTTCATGCCCATCATGGTGACATGGCTGACAGGCCCTCCACAGAATTTGCCTGTGGCCCCTCCTGCATTCACATCCTGACATGATTTGTGGGTGTGTCCCCTGCCTCGTGGGGCCGAGGGATGCCAGGAGAAGGAGGGTGACTCCAGCACCCCTCCCCCCATTCCAGAAAAAAAAAAAAAATCAAAGCCGAATCCCGCTCTGAGAGCTAGAGAGAGGCAAAGTTGTGTCTTGCCGGGGACCAGGTGTGGGCTTTTAAATCACACCCGAAGCCCCTCGAGTCGACTCTACTTCCTGTCTGCACAGTCTCTCTTGTTCTCTCTCTTTCCTTCTTTTGGAGGGGTGGGCAGGGAGTCCCTGCCTCTCAGCTCCACATTCATGTGGCTTTGAATCAAGAAGACAAGCACAGATCTGTCCGGCTTCCTCTTAGAGGGTCTGGTTCCCTGAAGCCCCCTCAGTCCGAACGGCAGGTGGAGAAGCCGAGGACAGGGGCGCAGGGTCACATGTCTGACCTGATGGGCAGGGCACCTCCTTGCCCTGGAGGAAGCGCAGGGCACAGACTGACCTCGTGCTCTGTCGTGGGTGCAGATGGGGGGAGTGGCACCGAGTCTCGGGGAGTGAACGCACGCCTCTTCCCCGCTGTGCGCTGATTTTCCAGGACTTTGTAGCTGCCTTGCCGCCAGTGCTCCTGAGCCCTTGTTTCACATGTGTCTTGGCCCTCAGGGCCTCTGGACCCTGCTCCTCTCTCCTAGGGCCAGGGAAAGGAAAAAGAAACTATCTGACTCTTCGAGACCCCATGGACTATAGCCTGCCAGGCTCCTCTGTCCATGGGATTCTCCAGGTAAGAATACTGGGGTGGGTAGTCCTTTCCCTCTCCAGGGATCTTCCCAACCCAGGGATCGAACTCGGGTCTCCTGTATTGCTGACAAATTCTTTACCATCTGAGCTGCCAGGGAAGGACTTTTTACTCTAACCCTGCCAGGGAGAGCTCCTGGAGAGAGGCGACTGACTGGACAGTGGCCATATCAACAGGGTCTGCCAGGGCCAAGGCAGGCCCTCCCGCTGGTGCCAGTGCCCGGGACCCCCTGCCCGCCCTCTGCTCTGCGTCTCTGCATCTCAGTGCGGAGGGGGTTTCAGTCATCTTGGGGCAGGTGGACCGTGGCTCGCGCACAGCACAGCACGGCTCTGCTTGGTCATCAGTATGGAGGGCAGAAGGACGAGGCAGGACCAGGGGGCAAAGGGAAGACAGTCATTCTGGGCGGTGTCCCGGGCCACCAGACAGGATGGGAGACTCTAGACACCCCGTACTCCCACCCACCCCGGCCTAGCTGCTTCAGCTGCAGCTTGGATATACCCGAGGAGGCCTTGTTGGCTGTTGTTTTCACAGAGAACCTTGATTTTGATCATTCCTTAAGCATGTGCCAGGGGTGAACCACATACCAGGCCACGTGCCAGGCTCTGGAGGTGCCTTTTGAGCAGAAGCAGCCCCGGCCTGGCAGAGGACGGGATCTGTCTGTTAGGCAGACAGACGATAAACAGTCACCCCGGCATCCACAGTCCAAAGTGCCAGGAAGCAGGGACTGGAGGCGGGGGTGTGTGGTCCTCTCAGCTGTCCCTGCATCCTGTGAGGATGTCCCCTCCAGGGTGAAGCCTCCGCAGATGGGATTCAGTTAAGGAGCAGGGAGTGACCTGTGGCCCAGTGTTGTCAATGGGGTCTTAAGAGAAGGAGCCAGGAGGGTCAGAGTGAGAGGAGGGGTGAGGGCGGAAGCTAAGGTCTGACTGCTGCAAGGAAGGGGCCTAGAGTCAAGGGACACAGGGACTCACGAAGCCAGAAAGTGGAGGGAATGGATTCTCCTCTAGAGTCCTCAGCAAGAACCAGCCCTGTGGACACTTCGATTTTAGACTTCTGTCCTCCAAAACCATAAGAGAAATATGCATTTGTTATAGCAGCTGCATGCTGCATGCTCAGTCACTTCAGTCGTGTCCAACTCTTTGAGACCCCATGGACTGTAGCCCACCAGGCTCCTCTGTCCAGAGAATTCTCCCATTCTCTGGAGTGGGTTGCCGTGCCCTCCTCCAGGGGATCTTCCTGCTAGCAAGAGGAAGCAAATATTAATATAAGGACTCAGTGATGTTCCCCTGAGAGGTGATTTTTCGGGTTGAGACCTAAGAAATGAGAGGAGTAATGGGCAGAAAGCAGACGTGGGGTTTTCTGGCCGAGGGAACGGCATGTGCGAAGGTCCTGAGCTGAGACTCTTAGGACAGCAGTTCTCAAACTTTCTGGTTTCAGACTCCTTTTTTTTCCATTAAAAAAAATCTATTCATTTTTTTTCAAGACTCCTTTTGCACTCTTAAGAATTATTGAATCCCTGGTCGGGGAGCTAAGATCCTACATGCCTTGCAGCCAAAAAATCAAAACATAAAACAGAAGCGATATTGTAACAAATTTAATAAAGACTAAAAATGGTCTACATAAAAAAAAATCTTCAAAAAAAATTGAAGACCCCAAAGGGCTTTTGTTCATGTGTGGAGTAAAACCAGGGCTGGTTAGGTAATTTCTGGAGCCTGGTGCAAAATGAAAATGTGGGATCCTTTTTTGTTTTTTTCAAAAGTAGGAATAAAGTGCCATTAAAGGTACTAAAATATTTAGAAAGCTTTCCCTTCTTTTCCACAATCTCTTTCTCTCAGGCTCATACGCATGTACTCAAAAGTGTCATGGTGATTTTATTTGCTGTTTAATGTCATTCTAAGTAAAGAAAAAAATTAAAATTTAAACATTAGGATGACTTTTACCATCTGTCTTTGTATCCTGCAGTGAACTGGTATGCAGAATCACTGAAATTAGATTTGTGTTGTTCAGCTTGTCCCCAGAGGGAGCCTGGAGCAGGTCAGACACAAAGGCTGGGCAGGATCAGGAGTCTGGAAGGAGCAAGAGGCGTAGGGCTGGCCCAAGGCAACACTTCCTGGGTCAAGGACCCTCACAGGGTCCCCTACACCCCACCCTGATGGGTCTCTCCAGCTGAGGTAGGAGATTCCTCTGCTGTGGACAGATACTCCAAAAGAACAGGAACAAGAGAGGAGCTGAGCCCTGCCCAGGTAAAAGATTGCTGTTGTTCAGTCGCTCAGTCATGTCCGACTCTTTGCTACCCCATGGACTGCAGCATGCCAGGCTTCCCTGTCCTTCACCATCTCCCGGAGTTTGCTCAAACTCACGTCTGTTGATTCAGTGATGCCATCCAACCACCTCATCCTCTGTTGTCCCCTCTTCCTGCCTTCAATCTTTCCCAGCATCAGGGTCTTATCCAATGAGTCAGTTCTTCGCATCAGTTGGCCAAAGTATTGGAGCTTCAGCCTCAGCATCAGTCCTTCCAGTGAATATTCAGGACTGATCTCCTTTAGGATGGACTGGTTTGATGTCCTTGCCATCCAAGGGACTCTCAAGAGTCTTCTCCAATACCACAGTTCAAAAGCAACAATTCTTCAGCACTCAGCTTTTTTTATGGTCCAACTCTCACATCCACACATGACTACTGGAAAAACCAGATAACAGGTAGAGACCACATAGTCCTCCTTGAAGTCAAGGAGACCTTCCCAACTACACATGAGCAGAAAGGCTCCATGTAGATAGTACTCAGTGTCCAGCTCTTTTTGGCCCCGTGGACTGTAGCCCACCAGGCTCCTCTGTCCATGGAATTCTCTGAGCAAGAATCTGGAGTGGATTGCCATTTCCTCCTCCAGGGGATCTTCTCACCCCAGGGATCAAACTCATGTCTCCTGCATCTCCTGCATTGGCAGGCAGGTTCTTTACCACTGAGCCTCCTAGGAAGCCCAGAAAGGCTCCTCGGAGGTCAGAAGGGAGGAGGTGCTGCCTCATGGTAAGTGATACCAACCAGAGTCACTAGCTGGACCAGTGCATAAACTGAGGCTGCAGCAGCTTCTCTGCAAAACCCCAGGGTGTGGAGCTCAGTGGGACCATATGTCTCTTCCCCTCTCATCTGAATGCTTCCACTGACTTCCTTTCCTAAATTGTATTCACCTGTGCAAATATTTGTGGTTGGCCCAGCCTACCTCCCGGTCCTTCCTGGCTGCCCTCGGTGGCTGCCTGAGTCGAGCTGCGCTCTGGAGGGCAGCATGTTTCACAAACACTGCCCGTTCAGGTCTTTGCCTCTCCCCAGGGACATGCACCATTTATTTCTGCCTACAAAGCGTGCACACACAGGTCCTACTTTAAAAGCGGTCAAGAACAATACAGCTGTGCAATCATGGAGCTATTGCAGTTGGAAGCTGCAATTCATGGTCAGTCAGGAGAACATGTGGGCTTCCCCGATGGCCCAGTGGTAAAGAACCTGCCTGCCAATTCAGGAGACGCAGGAGACCTGGGTTCGATCCCAGGGTAGGGAAGATCCCTTGGTGGAGAAAATGGCAACCCACTCCAGGATTCTTGCCTAGAAAAGCCCATGACAGAGGAGCCTGGCGGGCTACAGTCCATGGGGTCACAAGAGTTGGTCAGGACTTAGCGGCTGAACACACACACATGACAATGCCTCCATTTGCTAGCCAAGAGCTCCCAGGCACTCAGTCACCTGCCAGTTTGACTCCGTGTTCTCTCTGTGATGCTGCTCACTTGCTTCTAGGGTTCAGACCCCAGAAAAATGGCAGAGCACACCACCATACGTGGGATTCCCCAAGCTCTCCCAGACTGAAGATGCTTAACCCTTCCTGCCCTGGAAGTTAACTGCACTGGAACCTGGTTCAGTGGAGATAAAATATTTTATCTGTTGTTTGTAGGTGCCTGTGCTGGGCGGAGAGTCCCGGGCTCTGGGGTTTGTCTCCCCAGCTCTGATCCCAGGCTACAGGCAGCTCATCCATGTGCACCTTGGATGCTCAGACAGAAAAATCAATGGTTTTGCTCTGCTGACAAAAATGCTCCTGACAACTCAAATGTAGGAGACCATTAAAATACCACAGACACAATTATTTACTATGAAGATGTAGCTATTGATTTAACAGTTATAAGAATGAAATGCAGGAAAACAAGAGACAGCTGGAGGTAGCAGACTTTCCCCAGGGGTGGCCCCGGGGGTGTGGCAGCTTAGGTGGGGGAGAGTTGAGCTTTTTTTTTTTTTACATTTGAAAAACTTTTTATTATGAACTAATTTCAGACTTACAGAAGACTTGCAGAGATTACTCAGGGGGTTCCCATGTCATCTGCCACCCAGCTTTTTCCTCCTGATGTTGACATCTTGTTTGACTGAGTACAATGACCAAGAAACCATTATGGACATCGCACATGTCAGTGGCTATGGACTGTGTTCAAATGTCATCAGCTTTGCTCCTAATGTCCTTTCTCTGTCCCAGGGCTCCACGTTGCTTTTAATTGTCATGTCTCCTTCTCTGGTCGGTGACAGTTTTGCAGTCTCTCCTTTCCCTTTGTGACCTTGATCTTTTTTTTTTTTTTTTAATTTATTTTATTTTTGGCTGTGTTGAGTCTTAGTTGCGGCATGTGGAATCTTCCTTGCGGGGCAAGGGCTTCTCTTTAGTTGAGGTACGCAGGCTCAGTAGTTGAGGCACTTAGGCTTAGTTGCCCCAAGGCATGCGGGATCTTAGTTCCCAGTGTCTTGCGCTGGAAAAGTGAAAGTGAAACTGAGAGTCACTCAGTCAAGTCCGACTCTGAGACGCCATGGACTGTAGCCCACCACGCTCTCCTCTATCTAAGGGATTCTCCAGGCAAGACTACTGGAGTGGGTTGCCACGCCCTCTTCCAGGGGATCTTCCCGACCTAGGGATCAAACCTGCATTTCTTACATCTGCTGCATTGGAAGGTGGGTTTTTAATCACTGGACTACCAGGGCAGTTGTGTGACCTTGATCCTTTTAAAGAACAGTGTTCTTAGGTTTTGTAACAAGTCCCTCAAGTTGGTTTTGTCCAATGCACTCTCACGGTTGGATAGAAGTTCTGGATTTAGGTTAAGAATTTCTCAGGGGAGGTGATCTTTAGGGTATCCCTTCATGGGCTCCTTGGGTCTTGTTCCGGGCACTGTGAACCTTTGTCCCCTAGTTAAGGTGGTCTCTGCCCCATAAAGTGACTATTTCTCCCTCGGCAATGAATATAAATTGAGGGAGGTACCTTGGAATCATACACTTATTTTGTTTCTCACACTTTTACCCACTCATGGTAGCGATGCACTGAGCGTTCGGTTCGAATTCCAGACATTCTCTGAACATCCTTTCCCTGTCCTCTGCAGAATTAAACTCAAGCTTCCAAAGGTCTGCAGACGAAGTCTGTCTAAAGTCCATTATGCGTTTAGACCTGCAGACCCAGGAAAACTGTCACCAAGTGGGCATATCAAGGTGACACAATTACACAGGCGGTTCGAACAGGCCACTCTATCCCCTGCTCCCAGGAGAGAAATGACCTGCAGGCTCTGCCCCCGTCTTAGGTTCTGGTCACAAGCGTGACTTTAGGGCTAGATCAAAAGGCGCCTGCGTTTTCAAGCCCATGTCGCTGCCACCAGCATGTCATTTTTGTCAAGGAATGTGTGCAATTAAGGAAGGCAGCGGGGCTGGCTGGGAAACCAATTACAACAAGCACGTCAGGTGTCGATAGCGCAGCCCCAACACAGCCCTGTTGATGGACGCCAATCACCCTCTGCACCGGCCTGCCAGCCTATTGTTGACACTTTTGGGGACCACCGTATAACGTCAGTTTCCGTGCCTCTCCAGGCGTGCTCACATAGCGTATGCCTCTGCCATCCCTTGGGTCATGTATGCAGAGAACCAAGAAGGTGCTTCTTTTCATTTTATTTATTCATTTGTTTTAGGCTGTGCTGGGTCTTTGTTGCTGTGCGAGCTTTTCTCTAGTTGCCGAGAGGAGGGGCTACTCTTCAGTCGGAGAGGGCGTCTCCTCTTGTGGAGCCCGTGCCTAGAGCACCGGCTCAGCAGTTGTGGGGGACCAGCTTAGTTGCCCTGTGGCGTATGGATTCTTCCCGGTCTAGGGATTGAACCCGTGTCCTATGCACTGGCAGGCAGATTTCTTAACCACTGGGCCACCAGGGAAGTCCCAAGAGGGTACTTATTGCTGCCAACGTTGGCTTTGTTCTTGGATGTCAGGCTTTAAAAAAGCATATAAAGAAAGAACTCCCTGCGCAGAGCCTGTTGAAGGGATGGCCCTCACCGACCTCCTGGGCAGGAATGGCTCTTCCTGCCTCTCATTCCCGGTGGGTGAAGGTCTGTGGGCTGCCAGCCACCTTCAGAGATGGGCCCCTCACACCAGAGCCTTCCAAGGTGGGCCACTCTGCAGCCGGATGGACTGCACCCAGCTCCTGGGGTTCTCCCTTCCAGTGGCTGGGTTCTGTCCGCCAAGTTCTCATGGGACAGGGCCCCACGGCAGTGACCTGAGGGCAGGGGTCATGCGTCCATCTTCCATCCCAGGGCCCCTCCCAGGGTCTGACCCCAAGTCTGTGCTCAGGAAACCTCTGCAGAGGCGAGTCACCGGAGAGTCTCGGTAGAGACGAAGCCCGAAGCCTCTGGAACCCCTGGGATATTCCCCAGGAGATAGCCCCGCTTGCTGGGCACTTGATGCGGTGAGGGGGCAATGGGCAGCAGCGCTTGTCACGTCCTGTGTCAGTTAAGCGTCTGGCTGGGTGCTGCCCTGGGAGGGTCGGGAGTGGGGCGATCCTGTGGGGGGACCTGTGGGCAGGAGGATGGCGAGGGCGTGTGTGGTTCTCCCTGCAGATGCAAAGCTGCTACTCAGGGATGAAGAAGCTTGCGTCTCATGAGAGCAGATCTCAGACCCGCTTCCGGGGCTTTCAGCTGAGGGGCTGGGACGTTCTTTTTTAATTTGGTGTGTTTGCTGGTGGAGGTGGTAGTGTCTGGGATGCAACTGTGTCCCTGGCCCCCAGGGGATGACAGGATCCAAGGCAGAGCGGGCTTGCTGATCAAACCAACACATGGGACAAGCAGGAGATGGGTGACCAGGTGGGCTCCAGGCAGAGCCTACTAACGGCGTCCAGAAGGAGGCCCACCCCAAACCTTGGTGCTGGCAGGAGCTCACAGGCCACATCGAGGGTCGTGCATGCCAGAGGCTGCTCACACTGTGACATTCCTTCTCAGACCCAGTTGTTGTTCAGTCGCTCAGTCATGTCCGACTCTTTGTGACCCCGTGGACTGCAGCACGCCAGGCCTCCCTGTCCTTCACTATGTCCCCGAGTTTGCTCAAACTCATGTCCATTGAGTCAGTGATGCCATCCAACCATCTCATCCTCTGTCATCCAGTTCTCCTGCCCTCAATCTTTCCCAGCATCAGTATCTTTTCCAATGAGTTAGCTCACAGTTTGCTTTGCCGGAAGTCTCTGTAAGGACTCTGGGGTTGGACTTTCAAAAGCTTCTATTTCCTGAGATATGAAAACCAAGTCCAAGAAGCTCTCTCCATTGCAATTCATCCACAGACTCTATACATTTGGGCAAATTCCTCTCTACATTAAGGGCTGTCCTGAATGCCCTTCCTTACCCACTAGGCCTCATACAGGGGCTGTTTTCCTGGGATGAATTTATGGGTAAAACCAACTTTTCTTCCTTAAAGTGGTTGGTCTTATCTGATTCAGTGATCATCATCTCTACCATGACCCTCCAACCCAGCCTTGGGTGTACAAAAATGTATCCAATTATATCCTGGTAAAAGATTCTTATTGAACCTGTGCAATGAAATATCTCATGAAAAGTAAAGAGTTTCTGAATTCAGTGAAAATCATATGTCATTTTTAAAAGTTTCATTTTGGCTTATGAAAGCAGAGTTTGCTGAAATTCTGTGGATTTCAAATTGTTTAAGAAGAGAAAGGGGCTTGGTGGTAAAGAATCCACCTGTCAATGCAGGAGATGCTGGAACTGCAGGTTTGATCCCTGGGCTGGGAAGGTCTCCTTGAGGAGGAAATGGCTATTCACTCTGGTATTCTTGCCTGGAGAATCCCATGGCCATAGGAGCCTGGTGGGCTACAGTCCATGGGGATCACAGAGTGGGACAGGACTGAGTGATTGAGATTGTGTGCAAGAAAAGTCTGCCTTATATACCCAGAAAATGGAATATTAGAACTACACCAACCATATTCCAAACAAGTAATTGTAATAACACTTCCCTCTAAGTTGTTTTCTTTCTTTTTTTTTATTTTTTAATGTATTTAATTTTATTTTTAAGTTGTTTTCCTGTGTGATTGATTCTTGTTCTGCTGGACCTGGGGTCTCACGAAGCCTTTATGATTCTCCAGTAAGAGAGTCTGGAAATCCTGCCTCAGTCAGTATCATCTGAAAGCTGCTTTAGTGGCCTCAGCTCCAAACTATTCTCAAGAGGTCATTCTGTGAAGCATCGATAATTTCAAACAAGCTGCTACGGTCCTTTTTCCGGAAGATTCTTCCTTATTGAAGGCACAAGCTCTGGTCCATAGCTTACAGGAAGACATCCATGCAAGCATCAGAGTAAAACAAAAACTATCTGTGGACACCGAGACTGGGTGACTCTGGTTAATTTATTAATGATAATTTTCAAATCTGAAAGGTCTGATGAGAGTTCATAATAAGAATAAATGCAACTGCCGAGGAAATCTGATTGGCTCTGGGGCATGCAAAGCAAGATCATAAAACCATTCCAAAAAAATTTTTTAAGACAAAATGTCTCTAAGCCTAATGACTAAGCCTGTTTTCAAAGAAGACATTGAATATTACTTCTTATTTATAAAAGTGAATGGACATAAATTTTGTAAATGAAAAAACATCTCAAGACAGAACATATAGTCATCCTTAGACATAATTTTTTTTTTTAAACAAGCAACATCAAGCGGAGAGATTCAGTAAGTCTGGAGGGGATGTCTGCAAGAGTGAGTGCTCAGTCACTCAGTTGTGTCTGACTCTTTGCAACCTTATGGACTGTAGCCCCCCAGACTCCTCTGTCCATGGGATTCTCCAGGCAAGAATACTGGAGTGGGTTGCCACGCCTTCCTCCAGGGGATCTTCCCAACCCAGGGATTGAACCCATGTCTCTTAAGTCTTCTGCATAGGCAAATGGGGTCTTTACCATGAGTGCCATCTAGGAAGCCTGAGAAGACATTTATATTCTTATAAAACTTTGTGAGTAGCTCACATGCGTATCACCTGTTGGGAATCTCTGGCCCATTGAAGATGCTAAATTCAAATGGGAGAAGTTAGGTTGAGGCCATGTCAATTTTCTAAATGGTAACCAAGCTTGTGACTGCTGACTCAATTCTCTTGTTGACAAACACAGGCAAAGTACACCTGGGATGCTGATAAATCAGGACATGTGACAGAATTATTTCACAAGAGTTCTGGTCAATATTTTCACTCATGTTAGTTAGCGTCTATTATGAAAAGCATGCGCATGAATAAGGATCCACAGAGGCTCCCACACAGCGCACCATTCCTGAAATAGGTGACTAACATTTGCCTTTGCAGAATGCGCGTGCTGTGAGCTAAGGATCTCTTCTGATTCTGCACCTCTTCCCATGAAACTCTGGATGCTAGTAACATAAGAAACAAACCTATTTCTAGCACCATTTTTTAAATTTTTGGCCGCAGCCCATGACTTGCAGGATCTCAGTTGCCTGACCAGGGATTGAACCCCAGGCAGGCCACCGCCCGAATCCTAATCACTGACTGCCAGGGAATTTCCTGCAGGAGACCAAGTCTTGAAGACTTGTCTTCACAGCTCATCCGTGTTGAAGCATGTATCAGAGCTTTATTCCTTTCTAAGGCTGAATCATCTTCACCGAGGTGAGCTTTCACCTGGGACTTTCCCCCAGTTTGGTGAGCCAATCAGATGCTGTTAAAACTTGATAAATGTTGGAGGTAACACATACCTGGAGCTTAGTTCTTAAGACACAGATATGGTTGCAACTGTAGACATTCCGGGTTGGTTGGTCTGGGGTGTGGCCTGGAGAGCAGATGATTTCCAAGCTCCCAGGTTGTGAATGGCTGCCCTGGGGTTTGCTTCTGAGAATCCCTGAGGGCAGGAAGCAGGAATCAGGGAAGGCTCCCTGGAGGAGGCAATATCTAAGCTCCCCAAAGAAGGGAGACCTGAGGGAAGCCATGGGATAAAAAACAGCATGGAGGGTGGGAAAGAAGAAGCCTGAGGTCTCCGGATGGCAGTTGATATCTTTTGGGTGCAAGTGAGGAAAACAGCAGTCCAAACAGGTTTGCACACAGGGAGTTTACCGCTATCAGCCTCAGCCTTACTCAGAAGCTGGTTAGAAACAGGACCTCGGCCCCACCTGGCTCCCCTGGGATGCGGGTCTTCCGGTTAACAAGAGCCCCAGGTGGTGATGTCTCTAAACCTGGAGGTTTGAGATGCATGACTTCAGAAGACAGAAAACTGAAACCTGAAACAATATTCTGGCTGGTGGTTTAGTCACTAAGTCGTATCTGACTCTCGCGACCCCTTGGACTGCAGTCCACTGGGCTCCTCTGTCCATGGGATTTCCCAGGCAAGAATCCTGGAGTGGGTTGCCATCTCCTCCTCCAGGGGATCTTTCTGACCCAGGGATTGAATTTGCATCTTCCTGTGTCTTCTGCACTGCAGGTGGATTCTTTACAGACTGAGCCAACCAGGAAAGACTAAAAGAGTGTTTTTGTTTTTTCTACAAGCTTTTGATTTCAAGCCTTTGCATAAAAGTGCTGGAATGCTACTTTCCTGGATCCAAGGAGCACATGAATGGCACACTGTCACACGTGGGCCCTCGGAAACTCAAGGAGGGACCAGGGCTCACGCCCGGATTTCCTTAGGTTTATCCTCCAATCATGGCTTCCCAGGTGGCACAGGTGGAAAAGAACCTGCTGTTAATGCAGGAGACAGAAGAGATGTGGGTTTGATCCCTGGGTCGGGAAGATCCCCTGGAGGAGGGCATGGCAACCCACTCCAGTATTGCCTGGGGAATCCTATGGGCAGAGGAGCCTGGCGGGCTACAGTCCACAGAGTCACAAAGAGTTGGACACAACTGAAGCGACTTAGCGTGCAGGTGAATTTGCAAATATGGAATCTGCCAGTAATGAGAACGGACCGCCTGTACTTCCGGGAAAACATGTTTTTTATCATCGTGGATTTCAGCTGAGAAGTAAGTCCGGAATTTGAAAGTTGAATAATTTTGAAAGGCTGATTCCTCTTTCTTTTAGTTGGATGATCTGGGAAAATAAATGCCAGCCAATGGGGAACAGTGCCAATCATACCTGTCACTCTTGCCGATGCTGCTCCCTAACTGGGGGCAGTTCAGTCCACCACACCCACTCAATGGACAGCCCCCCTCCACTGGCTTACCCCCATCTAGAGACCCTCAGAGATCAGAACAGTGCCAGGCAGTGGGAAGGCTCCAAACAGCGTGTGACACATGGATGAATTTATGAGACAACCTGTCCACAAGGGTATCGGTTTTCCTACTATCGGAAAAAACTCCCACAAAAGAACTTTTTAAAAGACTAGGACAAAAGGAAGAAAGAAGAAATGCCTCACAGCCCCCTGGCCTTGTCGACTGCAGCCCTCGAGCAGAATGGACCACATTGAGCCTCACCAGCCTTTCTCTGAAAGCCAGCATCCAAGGGACCGGAAGGTAGCTCACCCTAAAATCTGATAAAAGAATCTACTACTCAAAATGGCACATTTAGGTGCACAGCCTTGAAAGGAAACACAAGCCAGATGTTCCCAAGGTACCCTGGAATGATTTTGTTATCTCAAGGAGACAGTAATGTTTATGAGGAGTGATAGGATAAGACAGCCGAAGATTTTCTGTCCTTCAAATGTTTATAATCACTCCCAAGCATCCCGTTGCTCCGCTCAAAGTCGTCAGCAACAAGAGCAGGAATAGATGCAGACTCTCTGAAGGAACTCCATGCAACACGCCCCTCCCCTGCAGCCAGGAAAACCGAGACCGTCAACCCACCTGGACCATCAGTGAGGGTGCAGATTCCCATGCAGGGACCCACTGATAATGAAGAAAAAGACCCCTCGATGGCTGGGTTGAATTCCTCCAGAATTCAGCTCCATCTACCTGTCACAAAAAATCCGAATTTGTGTATTTCAGAAGACTCTGCAGGATTTCTTTCCAGCAAACACTTGGAAAATCAGAGTGATTAAAAAGCGTCTGCTGGACTTCTCCAGTGGTTCAATGGTTAAGAATCCGCCTGCCAATGCAGAAGACATGGGTTTGATCCCTGGTCCAGGAAGATCCCACGTGCTGAGTGCAGGTAAAGGAACCACATGCACGAAAAGGGACTAAGCCTGTGCACCACAACTGCTGAGCCCATGTGCAGCCCCTGTGCCAAAACTACTGAAGCCCGCTCACCCTAGAGCCTGTGCTCAGCGGCAGGAGAAGCCACTGCAATGAGAAGCCCGAGCACCTAGACAGTAGTTCCCGCTCATCCCAACTAGAGAAAGCCCACGTGCAGCAACCCAGAGCAGCCATAAGTAAATAAACAAAATTTTTTAAAAAGCACCTACTGCAGACATTTTTATCAGCTGTGATGAGGGCAACCAGTGCAAAAGATTCCTAAGGAGCAGCATCTATGAGACAAACATAGTCTTAAAGGACAGACCTCAGAACTTCCCCCATACCTATCCCCCATCACTAAGCAGGTCAGACTCATTCTGATGGTGGTGGTTACACAATTGAGGGATACAAACGTGTGTCATTTGTTTCGGGAGGAGTCCCATTCCCTGTTCTCATTCTGGTTCCTTTACCTGCATCTCTTCCACAGATCCCTGGCCAGGGGGTGGGCATCCTGGATCCATGAGAGAGGGCACTTAGGGAAAAGATGGAGATATTTTAGGAAACAATACCCAGTATTTATCGAAGTCTGCGAGGAAATTGCAACCTGTGGGGTTGAGGCAAATGATGGACACACTATCTTCTGCTATATGTGAGTAGCTCTAGTTTACACACCTTTAGATTGCCTTTGGGAACCTCAGATCGGAGGCCAGGCAGCTGGATTTCATTGATACTTCTTCCTACGGCCACAGCCTGGCCCAGCAACACGGTGCACACAACGCTTTGACTTTCAGACCATAAAGGGAGGGTCTTTCACAGGGAAGCTGTCTCAGATACAGTCTGTGTGTTCTACAGTGATTTCAGTGTTGATTGGAGAAGAAACTTTCCTCTTTGCCTCTTTTTATTTTTTTAGGCTGACAACACAACTGCCAACAGAGCCTTTACAAAACAGGACATTGCCTGAAACAATAATATTAGGTGATTCTCTTACAATGCATTTATGTAGGAAGGATCTGGATGTGCAAGGAAATATAATTAGAACATAATTTTAAGAACTCAGCAGAACCCAATAAATCTCAGAAATGGCTAGCATATGGGGGGTGGTGGGAGGGAGGCTCAAGAGAGAGGGGATATAGTATGCTTATGACTGACTCACTTTGTTGTCCAGCAAAAACCAATAGAACATTGTAAAGCAATCATCCTCCAATTAAAATAGAATGGATGACCACAATGAGATACCATCTCATGCCGGTCAGAATGGCTGCTATCAAAAAGTTTACAAACAATAAATGCTGGGGGGCTACGGAGAAGAGGGAACCGTCTTACACTGTTGGTGGTAATGCAAACTAGTACAGCTACTATGGAGAATACTGTGGAGATTCATTAAAAAAACTGGATTCATGTTGATATATGGCAAAACCAATACAATATTGTAAAGTTAAAAAAAAACAACTGGAAATAAAACTGCCGTATGACCCAGCAATCCCACTGCTGGGCATACACACCGAGGAAACCAGAATTGAAAGAGACATGTGTACCCCAATGTTCATCTCAGCACTGTTTACAATAGCCAGGACATGGAAGCAACCTAGATATCCATCAGCAGACAAATGGATAAGAAAGCAGTGGTACATATACACAATGAAATATTACTCGGCCATTAAAAAGAATGCATTTGAATCCGTTCTAATGAGGTGGATGAAACTGGAGCCTATTACACAGAGTGAATTAAGTCAGAAAGGAAAACACCAATACAGCATATTAACGCATATATATGGAATTTAGAAAGATGGTAATGATGACCCTATATTCAAGACAGCGAAAGAGGCACAGATGTAAAGAACAGACTTTTGGACTCTGTGGGAGAAGGCGAGGGTGGGATGATTTGAGAGAATAGCATTGAAACATGTATATTAACATATGTGAAATAGATCACCAGGGTGCTCAGGGCTGGTACACTGGGACGACCCTGAGGGATGGGATGGGGAGGGAGGTGGGGGGGGGTTCAGGATGGGGGGGGACACATGTACACCCGTGGCTGACTCATGTCAATGTATGGCAAAAACCTCTATAATATTATAAAGTAATTAGCCTTCAATTAAAATAAATTCAAAAAATAGAATGAGTGACCAACAAGGACCTACTGTATAGCACAGGGAACTCTGCTGAATTTTACATAATAACGTAAATGGGAACAGAATTTGAAAAATGAGACCTGTATACGTATAACCAAATCATTTTGCTGTACACCTGAAACTACCACAACATTGTAATCAACTCTATTCTAATATAAAATAAAAAGTTAAAAAAAAAAGAAATGGCTAGCACAGTCCAGTGTCCTGTCAATGAAACTGGGGCCCCACTGGGGACTTCCCTGGTGATCCAGGGGCGAAGACTCTACACTACCAATACAGGGGGTCTGAGTTCGATCCTTGGTCAGGGAACTAGAGCCCCTGCTGCTACTGCTAAGTCGCTTCAGTCGTGTCTGACTCTGTGCGACCCCATAGACGGCAGCCCACCAGACTCTGCCATCCCTGGGATTCTCCAGGCAAGAACATTGGAGTGGGTTGCCATTTCCTCCTCCAATGCATGAAAGTGAAAAGTGAAAGTGAAGTCGCTCAGTCGTGTCCGACTCTTAGCAACCCCATGGACTGCAGCCTACCAGGCTCCTCTGTCGATGGGATTTTCCAGGCAAGAGTACTGGAGTGGGGTGCCATCGCCTTCTCCAACTAGAGCCCCTATGCTGCAACTAAGACCTAGTGTAGCCAAATTAATTAATTAATAAAAAAAACTGGGACCCGTTTAATGCAACTAGAAAGGGAATAACTCCTGGGGACAGGCCTGCGAAGAGGGGCTCCTGGAGCCTTTCCCTTGACCTGGTGCAGAAGCTCCCCCAGGGTCCCAGTCATACAACACTATTTCGATGTCAGCAGCGCCACAGCCAAGGACAGAGCGGGAGTGCGGAGGGACGAGTCACTCTCACACCACGGACCTGGGGAGCCCGTCCACCCCACAGAGGCAGGAGAGAGAACAGACTGAGTCTGTGGCGTCAGTGGCCCAAGCTTTGCATCCCCCTCCACCGTTTTCTCGGGGCCTGGATACTCATGACCACCTTCCTGAACCTCTGCTTCCTCGCTTTCAATCAGGAGGTGATACAGTGTCACGTCCCAGGTCATTCTGAGGCTCCAGTGAGCAATGCCACGAAAGGCTTCATTTTAAATACTGGGGGCAGCAGCATCTGTGGGTCCATCAGGTGAAAGGCATCAAAAAAATACCCCAAGGGGTGCTGCCTGTACTTGGACTGAGTGGTGTCTCCCCCACAAAATTCACGTCCAGTGGGAACCCCACACATGACCTTATTTGGAAATGGGGTCTTTGCAGATTAATCTGTTCAGATGATGTCATAGTGGACTAGGGTGGGCCCTGAATTCTGTGACTGGTGTCCTTGTAAGAAGCCCGGTGGGGATACAGACACACACAGAGGGAGAAGGATATGTGACCACGGGAGTGGAAATGGACGTGATGCAACGACCGACCGAGGAGGGTCCAGGACCGCCTGCAGCAGCACCCCTGTGCACCCCCTGCCCATACAGGAGGCAAGGAGGGATTCTGCCCAAGAACCTTGGGAGGGAGTTTGGTCCTACCACCTTGATTTAGGACTTCCGGCCTCCTGAGCTATGAGAGGTTTCTGTTGTTGTAAGTCCCTCAGTTTGTGGAGTTGTTACAGCAGCTGCAAAGGGGTTGGCCAGCCCCAACAACCTGATGATGGATACCGACGTCTCTGGGGACACACCTTCGCCCACTGTCCTTCCGCATAAGTGAGAGCTTCAGGATGACAGCAGGTGGGGCTGAGACTCAATCGCAGACTTTCAGATCGGTTTCCAGAACAGGCATGGACTTCATTCTACTTACAGTGTCTGCACCAGTGCTTGGCACACAGTAGAACCTGCAGGCTTATGGAATGAATGAAAACGTGAATGTGGAGAACAAAATAAATGAATATTCAGCTCAGTTCAGTCGCTCAGTCGTCTCCAACTCTTTGCAAACCCTTGGACTGCAGCACACCAGGCCTCCTTATCCATCACCAACTCCTTTTGGCATGCAGGAGTTTACTCAAACTCATGTCCATTGAGTTGGTGATGCCATCCAACCATCTCATCCTCTGTCGTCCACTTCTCCTCCCCCCTTCAATCTTTCCCAGCATCAGGGTCTTTTCCAATGAGTCACTTCTTTGCATCAGGTGGCCAAAGTATTGGAGCTTCAGCTTTAGCATCAGTCCTTCCAATGAATATTCAGGATTGATTTCCTTTAGGATGGACTGGTTGGATCTCCTTGCAGCCCCAGGGACTCTCAAGAGCCTTCTCCGACACCACAGGTCAAAAGCATCAATTCTTTGCTGATATCCAAATGGAGGGCAACAGGCTAAATAGTCTATAAACAAAATGATTGCCAATGTCAAAAAAGGCCATGAAGGAATTCATAGGATGCTAACACAAAATAATGGAAGGACGTAGGACAGGATTGCAGGTTGACCTGTTGAGCAAACTAAGAAACAGAGAGGTTAATCAACTTTCCCAAGGATACACAGCCATCTTATCCTCCCACTCAGGCAGAATTACCAGTCTACATGCAAAACCTAATCATTACAGGCTTCAGATTTTATCATCTCCCCCATCTCCCATGCAAAAAAAAAAAAAAAACACACACACACACACAAAGCCAGATCCTTAAAACTCACTTCAATTTTGAGAAGTTGTTTGGTTCAAATGGAGGGAACTGATTTTCCATTGCCAGAGTGATGGATTAGTAAAGTATTTTTAGTTATTTTCTCTATTAAATATGAGCTTGGATTTTTTTTCAAAAAAAGTTTTACAATACCTCAATAATTTTTAAATGGTTTTTAAAATTATTATTCTTAATATTTATGTTTATTTATTTGGCTGTGCTGGACATTTTGGCATGCAGGATCTTTTTTTAAGTGGCAGCATATGAACACTTAGTTGCGGGCATGTGGGATCTAGTTCCCTGACCAGGGATCGAACCCAGGGCCCCATGCTTTAGGAGTGCAGAGTCTTAGCCACTGGACCACCAGGGAAGCCCCAACACTTCAATAATTCACACAGTTATAAGTTCTAAGCCAAAAAGTCAGCACAGGAGTTAACAGTAACTTACTAAGTTGATAGAGTAAAAATTTAGATTAAACATCACAATGTCTCACACTTGCTCTCTTGCATTAGAACCTACATTCTTACTTTTTTATACATTTCAATATTCAACGGCCAGCAAGTGCAGTCTTTGGATGAGGGAAAGAATAATTAATACCTTTCCAGCTCCCTACTTGCATTGCCACTAGTCTGACCCAATAAAATCAAATTACGGCTCTTCTCATTTTGCTTTATGTATTCTTCAGGTTTGAAGTATAGATAAGTATTATTTCACTAGCAGTAACAGCACTTGGCATAATTACAACTTAATATTTTTGGTACCTTGCAGTGCGATTCCGATCAACCTTTAAGATTAAGATTGTACTCGGTAAACTTTCTCAAATAATTCTAATAGATTTTAAGAGGCAAAATGAAGGATTGGATACAATTCTTGCCTACAGTGCATCTAGGATGTATGAAAGCTGTATGAACTCTTTAGGAAACGGTGTTAATCTTGAACAAATTACTTTGTGGGTTGTTAGATGCTCCTGGGACCCCCACCAGTCCATTTGTGTCATCAGCAAATTTCCGATTGATTCTCTCTGGGAACATCAACCACAATGAAATGGTCTGGACCAGGGTATTAGTAAAATCTCTTTATTAAAAAAGGAAAAGGGTAATTGCATTCTCTGTCAGGTCACTTAAATCACTTGTTGTTTGCAGGTCCTTGTAGCTGCCTGAAATGTGCTCAGATCTTCGGAGAACCAGTTGAAGACAAACAAGCATGAGCTGGTAGTAAAGATTTCAGAGTGTCTGCTGGACACTATTGAGAACAGTATGTGGTTCCTTAAAAACTATAACTAGAACCACCATATGAGTCAACAATCCTACTCCTGGGCATATACCCAGAGGAAACTATAATTCAAAAAGACACCTTCACCTCAATGTTCACTGAAGCACTATTTACAACAATGAGGACTTGGAAGCAACCTAAATGTCCATCAACAGAGAAATGGGTAAAGAAAATGTGGTACATAAATACAATGGAATATTATGCAGTCATAAAAAAGAACAATATTGAGTCATTTGCAGAGATGGACCTAGAGACTGTCATATAAAGTGAAGTAAGTCAGAAAGAGAAAAACAAATATCATATATTAATGCATATATGTGGAATCTAGAAAAATGGTACAAATGATTTTATTTGCAAAGGAGAAATAGAGACATGGACATAGAGAACAAACACGTAGATCCCAAGGGGAGAAGATAGGGTGGGATGAATTGAGAGATTGGGATTGACATACATACGATGCTATATATAAAATAGATAACTAATGAGAACCTACTGTTTAGCACAGGGAACTCTACTCAATGCTCTACATGACCTAAGTGGGAAGGAAATCCTAAAAAGTGGGGATATGTGTGTACGTGCATCATCGACTTAATGGACATGAGTTTGAGCAAACTCCGGGAGATGGTGAAGGACTGGGGAGCCTGGTGTGCTGTAGTCGGTGGGATCGCAAAGAGTCAGGCATGGCTGAGCGACTGAACAACAGCAGAGCTGATTCGCTTTGCTGTACAGTAGAAACTAACACAACACAGTAAAGCGAGTATACGCCAACAAAATTAATAAAAAAAAAAGAGTGTCTGCTAGATGGCTGAAGAGCTGTTACTTTGTGGACAAAATCTGCTGGAACACCCCCAGGCCACAGCCTTCACCCCCAGCCCCCTATCTTGCCAGCACCTGGAGAATGATTTCTAAACTCACCTGAGCATCCACAGCTCCGCACGGAGGCCAGCGGTGAGTCAGGCCTGAGTTTGGGGAAGCGAGGGTGGACGGTCTGTGTCAGCACTACTGGTATCTGAGGTCGGAGTCTTTATTGTGGGGGCTGTTTGCACGCTGTGGGATGTTTAGAAGCATCCCTGTCCTCTACCCGCTAGATGCCAGCAGCACCTGACCCCTCCACCCAGACGTCACACTGTGACAACCAGGAGTCTCCAAACATCTCCAAATGTTCCCTGGGGGGCAGGATCACCATGCCCCCCGCCAGAGCCATTGTGCTAGCTCAGTGGGGCCAACTTTGGGGTTGTGTGCCAGGTAAGCAAATAAAACTACAGGCTGCCTGGTTAAATCTGGGCTTCAGATAAAACACCGAACACTTTTTCAGTGAAAGTGCTGTGTTTTGTCACTCAGTCATGTCCGACTCTTTGTGACCCCTTGGACTGTAGCCCTCCAGGCTCCTCTGTCCATGGTGATTCTCCAGGCAAGAAAACTGGAGTGGGTTGCTGTGCCCTCCTCCAGGGAATCTTCCCAACCCAGGGATCGAACCCAGGTCTCCTGTATTGCAGGTGGATTCTTTGTCTGAGCCATTCAGTTTAAGTTCTTTCCAAATATTACAAGGGCCATCCTAGGCATCCTGTGTTTTATCTGGCAATGTTGGGTAAACTTGGGGAGAAAAAGGACACTGAAATGAGCCCCTTTATGAAGCCAAAGCAGTCATCGATTCTGAAACAATCTAATGATTAGAGGTAATTTCCAGAACATGGGTTAGTCCTGATCTATCTCTTAGCTCCTGTGCTGACTGAATGCAATAAAATGTTTGTGAGGGAAGTGAGTGATGTATGCTCCTTTTAGGCTGTCCGGAAAAATAATTTGATTTTATAAAAATACTACTGCTAAATATTTACTTACATTTCTGTACTATTTACTAATTTGTGCACACAAATGAATTGGGTTCACTGATTTTTATTCTTTGAGTCCAGACTACTTTTTAAAAAGGTACAGTTATTGGAAAATAACTTTGAGTGCCCCTTTTCTATTTAAAACTAAAACATAACAAACTACATTTGTGTTTTAAGGTAAAACAATATAGAAACGTATATAGTGAAAAGTAAAAATCCTTCTCCCACTATCTCTGATGCCCTAGTCCTATTTCTGGAGGTAAACACTACCAACAATTTCCATCTTTTTCTTTCTCTTTTTTGAAGAGGAGGGTGGCTCACCATGCAGTTTGTGAGACCTTAGGCCCCCAACCAGGGATTGAACCCGGGCCCTCAGCAGTGAAAGCACCATGTCCTAACTATTGGATCACCATGGAATTCCCAGAAATTTCTAATAAATTATTCTGTGTTCTACCAGAAATCTTCTATGTATAATCAAGCAAGAAAACACACCTGCCCTTCCATGTGGTCAGCCTCTGAGCTGCTTCCCAGTGACCCAGAGTCCTGGCATTCATGCCTGGGCTATCTTTGACCCTTGAGCGTGGGCAAGATTCTGCCCAGTAATGCAGCTGAGTCAAGGGCCATCAATTCCATGATTAGACCACAAAAGATTATGACGCATGTCTTGTTAGCAGACTATGTGCCTTCTCAGCCCTTGATCTTTGAGGAAGCAATCTGCTCTGTTGGGGACCTCCTCCTGCACAGAGCTGAGGCCCACAGACCTCAGCACTGGAGGCACTGAGTTCTGTCAACCAATACATGAGTCTAGAAGTGGATTTTTCCCTGGTTGAACCTTTCCATAAAACCTCAGCCCTAATGACACCTTGATTGCAACCTTGTGCAAACCCCAAGTGGACAACCCTGCCAAGGAATGCCCAGATTCCTGACCCACAGAAACCGTGATGATAAATGGAGGTTGTCTTAAGCGGTGACGTTTTCGGTGCTTACATAGCAGTAGGTAACTGATTGCTAGGTAATCGTTCTTTTACATAAATGGGGTTTTATCCTCCAAGCTGTTTTCTTAATTTATTAAAAAAATGTCTGCTCTGGGTCTTTGTTGTGGCACACAGGCTTTCTCGTTTCCGCATGCAGGCTTAGTTTCCCAGAAGCATGTGGGATCTAAGTTCCCCGACCAGGGATCAAACCTCCATCCCCTGCATTGGAAGGCGGATTCTTTGGGGGCAGGGGAAGAAGGCAGATTCTTAACCACTGGGCTGACAAGGAAATCCACCCCACGCCCACCCCCAAGCTGTTTTGAGTGCTCTGAGAAATAAGGAGAAAGAATTGATCTAAAAGGAGAAACATCGGGACAAGGAGTAAGGAGTCAGAGTTGATGGTTTCTCGATCACTAAGTATCAGGGGTATCACTGTGGAATCGGTGATGGATCCGGTACAGCGGTACTCATGTTTAACTGCACTTTTTATGAAACAATAACTTGTTGCCCTCAAGGTGTGGGGAGACATGAAGTGAGTGTCAAGTTACAACCTAACGTTTAGGAATAAGTGCAAAAAGGCAATTAAAACCAGAGAAGGGCCCAAAGCGCGACCTTTCAGCGCTGAGTCAGAAACCTGGGAATGATAAAAATTTCTTCGAGCTTTGTGCTCTGTGGTTTCCTTAGCTTCTACGGAGCCATTACTGTGGCGGCTAACATGTGGGGTCACGCACTGGAGTAAAATGAAACGCCACGAACATCTTGGTGTCAATAACTTTAGACACGGAGTAATTTCCCCCTGCTTATTGACATTTTTACTATAGGTTTTTTTGATAGTATGTACTCAAGATTTTTAAAGAGCACTTTTACAGGGGTTCTTAAGTGCCAATGGTCACAGTTTCCTGGCAAAGTGTCAGAATGGTTGGAGCCGAGCCTTTAAACCTGAGTTTCAACCTATCCTAACCCTACTTTTGCTAGTAACACAGAGTTTTAATTTATGGAGAGAAACCAAGCCCTCCAAAACATTATGGCTCAATCTGTCTCACAAGCCAGCAACGTGTTCCTGAAGCACACTGGCTGCCACTCCAGCCCCTCAAAAGCAATTACCCACCACTTTGTATAATCAGTGCATTTCAGCCAGGTTGACCATAAGGCAATTTCTTTATAGAAACCATTGATTTTTATGCTCTGATCATAAAAGAACTCCCAGGAAAGGATCCCCCAAGAGGGCAAGTTGTACTTTTTGAAGGCTAATTTTTACTTACTGAGATACAGCATTGTTTTTAACACGTGTAAATAAGATTTCCACCTAAGACTAGCCACCTTGCTCAATTCTGCCACCAATGGAAAACTTTTTATGCCCAGACAGTATTTAGAAGAGGAGTCAATAAAATTTTTCTATAAAACTGTGTGTGTGTGCTCAATCGTGCCTAACTTTGCAACCTCATGGACTGTAGCCCTCCAGTCTCCTCTGTCCATAGGATTTTCCAGGCAAGAATACTGGAGTGGGTTGCCATTTCCTACCCCAGGGCATCTTCCCGACCCAGGGATCGAACCCTCATCTCTTGTGTCTCCTGTTTTGGCGCGTGGATTCTTTACCACTGAGCCACCTAGGTCAGATAGCATTTTAAGTTTAGTAGGACATAGGGTCTCTGGCACCCCACTCCAGTACTCTTGCCTGGAAAATCCCATGGATGGAGGAGCCTGGTGGGCTGCAGTCCATGGGGTCGCTAGGAGTCGGACACGACTGAGCAACTTCACTTTCACTTTTCACTTTCATGCATTGGAGAAGGAAATGGCAACCCACTCCAATGTTCTTGCCTGGAGAATCCCAGGGACGGGGAACCTGGTGGGCTGCCGTCTATGGGGTCGCACAGAATCGGACACGGCTGAAGCGACTTAGCCGCAGCAGCAGCAGCAGTCTCTGTTGGGCTTTCCCAGCTGGCTCAGTGGGTAAAGAATCCATCTGCAAAGCAGGAGATGTGGGTTCGATCCCTGGGTCAGGAAGATCCCCTAGAGGAGGGTGTGGCAACTCACTCCAGTATTTTTGCATGGAGAATCCCAAGGATAGAGGAGCCTGATGGGCTATAGTCAATAGAATGACAAAGAGTCAGACACGACTGAAGCGACTGAACATACACTCACACACATGGTACCAGTTGAAACTGTCCGAATGTGTTACTGAGGTGTGAAGGCAACTCTAGACTATATGGTGGTTGTGTCCATTAAAACTTTATAGACACATTTGAATTTCGTATAATTCCCACATGTTGTGAAATACTATTCTTCTTTTGATTTTTTTCAACCATTAAAATATGTGAAAACTATCCAATGGTTCTCCAGTCAGAAAAACAGGTGGAGGCCAGATTTAGTCCACGGGATAGAGTCTGCCAGCCTGTCTAGATGGTGCATTTTGTTCTCCCAGCTTCCAAAACTCTCTCTTCTGGGTCTTGATATTTTCAACGTCTTTTAGAGTTGGATTGCACAGTTTCTTATTTGCAGAAGATGCAGACATCGAAAGGATTGCTTTTATTCATCCATTTATTTGGACTTAAAAAAACATCCCAAACCAGTCAATCCTAAAGGAAGTCAACCCTGAATATTCATTGGAAGGACTGATGCTGAAGCTGAAGCTCCAATACTTTGGCCACCTGATGTGAAGAGCTGACTCATTGGAAAAGACCCTGATGCTGAAAAAGATTGAAGGCGGGAGGAGAAGGGGATGACAGAGGATGAAATGGTTGGATGACATCATCAACTCAATGGACATGAATCTGAGCAAACTCCAGGAGATAGTGAAGGACAGGGGAGCCTGCAGTTCATGGGGTCGCAAGGAGTTGGACACGACTTAGCGACTAAACAGCGATAACAACACCTCCTGCTGTGCAGCCTGCTTTATAACAGGTCACGGAACAGTACCAGTATGTGGCCCAGGAGTTGGGGACCCCTGGTCTAGACGCCTCTCCTGGCTCCATGTCACAGTGGAGTAAAGAGTGTTTAGCTATAGTCTACTTCTAGGTGTTTAAGAAGGATACTCAGAGGTATACCAGATAAAAGGTAAATGTAATGAGCAGTATAAAAATTCTCTCAGTTTTATCAAACCGGTTTCTGCCATCCTCGAGAGGATAGAAAAATGGGAAGTACTGCAATTTGACTTCTCGGAAATGTTTAGCCTCAGGTTGATACCATTCATAGGGCCAGGAGAATTCAATCTTTCTATGTGTGGTAAAATATATGTAACAAAATTTGCCATTTTAAAAACATTTATTTATATTTGGCTGTGCTGGGTTTTCACTGCTGCGCAGGCTTCTCTAGGTGCAGAGACTGGGGGTTACTCTTTGCTGAGGAGCTCGGGTGTCACTGCGGTGGCTTCTCTTGCAGCAGAGCACAGGCTCTAGGCACTTGGGCTTCAGCAGCCGCGGCTTGTGGGCTCTGGAGCGCAGGCTCAGTGGCTGTGGGGCAGGCTTAGCTGCTCTGCAGCACGTGGGGTCTTCTCAGACCAGGGATCAAACCCGTGTCCGCTGCATCGGCAGACCGATCCTTATCCGCTCTTTACTACCAGTGAAGTTCCCATTTTAACCTTTTTTTTTTTTTTTCATTTTGACCATTCTAAAGTGTATGATTCAGTGACTTTCCTTTCACAGGGTTTATAACCATCACCATTTCAGAACTTTATTATTACCTTAAACAGAACTCAGTCTTTATACTCTAATTTCTAAAAATTGCCAAAAAGAACACTGACACAAGACAAAGCCAGTCCAGCTGGGGAACATTTCTATTTTCATAGGTTGACTCCCTTTTAAACACTGCAACTGTTAGTCCCTGAGTCATGTCCAGCTCTGTGGTCTGCCGGGGCTGTAGCCTGCCAGGCTTCTCTGTCCACGGAATCCTCCAGGGAAGAATACTGGAGTGGATAGCCATTCCGTTTTCCAGGGATCTTCCCAACCCAGGGATCAAACTTGGGTCTCCAGCATTTCAGGTAGATTCTTTACAGTCTGAGCCATCAGGGAAGCCCAAACACTGTGATAGGAAACCTTTTAATATATTCACACCAGAACTCTGGAAACATTCGCATAAGTAGGTAAAGGGTTTTCAGATGTTAATGATCTAAGATGCATCTTAGAAGTAGAATTTGAATCCGTCATTCCTAATTTCTTACTCCTGATCACATTCTACTGTCTTGCCCAGTGGGATAAAAAATTAAAATTTTTATTAAAACTTATAAATTCAAGATGGACCCTGTATCAACATCTCCTCTCAGGAAATAATTATTTAAAAGTGAATCTATGTGGAATCACTGTTGTAAACTTTAGCATTTTTCCTTTCTAATTGTAGTTCAAAGAGCATCATTTTTTCAACATGTTTTCAAGTTTCCCCCCTTGTAATTGTAAAGAGACTGATATAATAAATATGTTTTGCTTAGTGGAGTGGTTGGCAAAATATAAATGAAAGCATTTGACAGGCAAAGTCTTTTTTCCTATTAATCCGTGGCTTGAAGCCTTTGAAATAACTTGATCAGTGGTGGGTATTGTGTGAAATGGTGACCCCCAAATGCCTGTCAGTTTGCTGGCATGCCATTTTTCAACAGCACAGTGTAATTATGGTGGGCTTTATTGACATCATAAATATGAGAGCACAGGTGGTATCCATTTCCACTTGTTTAATTGAAGAAATGAAAGGTCCTGTAATATGCAGTTGACATGGAGAATTTGTCAAGCCACAATAAAATTTTGCAATAGCTGTGACCTTGGGGTCAGAAAAGGACTGATCAAGAGGAAAAAATTTTTATGATATAGAAGTGACTGTATCGACCTATTTTATTCTTAGCTGTGAAGACAGGGAGAGAATGAACTCCTTCTTACCACCATCTGTTCTAAAGCTGAGTGGTAAAATCTATACAAATATTGTCTGACATCATATGCTATCATTAAATAATAAAATATAGTCAGTTTTTATTTCAAGAATGCTAAGAAGAAAAGCCAAAAGTCCTGGAATTCTACTAGATAGCCCTTGGAAGCTGACGTCAGTGTGCCCAAACACTAAGACGTGAAGAAAAAGCATCAGTGATTTTTTTCGCAACAATACATGAGACCACATACAGATCACTTTTCCCCCATACAACTCAACATATAAATATCAAAATAACATTTAATTTAGGGGCAAAACATAAAATGTTGTGCCAATTCCCAGGCTCTTTTCTACATTTTTATTTTATATTGGATTATGGGCTTCCCAGGTGGCTCGGAGGTAAAGAACCCACTTGCCACTGCAGGAGACGCAAGAGATCCTGGTGTTTGGGCATATCCCCTGAAGAAGGAAATGGCAACCTACTCCAGTGTTTTTGTCTGGAAAAGTCCATGGACAGAGGAGCCTGGAGGGCAACAGTCCGTGGGGTCGCAAAGAGTCAGATACGACTGAGCTCTCACGCATGTGCACACACACACACACACACACACACACACTTTATATTGGACTATAGTTGATTTACAGTGTTAGTTTCAAGTGTAACCAATGATTTTTTTAATCTTAATTTTTTTTTAATAAGCTGATTGCTTTCGATCAACAAATTGAAAAACAAAACTTCGTGTCTTCTATTCATGGCCTCATAACTATGGCAAGAATTAAATAATAGCAAAGAAACCTTTGGTGTGTCTTTAAACGTAATTCAAAAAAAAATGTAATTCATGCTGGGGAAACTCAAATTTAAACTCAGATCACAAAATGTGTTATACAGGGGTACCATTTTTCTCCTCCTCGTCCATAAACCAGAACTTTCAGGATGGTGTCAAAATTTCTGTATGTTCTCAGCAGATTTGAAGCATTGGGTTTTCCAATCCCAGAAGGTCACAGTTCCCTGGCTCATAGTTTCCACAAGAACAGTGAGGAAATCTGAGGCTCATTTTAAAAAAATAATGGCTTTCTGAGATAGAATTCATATATCATACAATTCACCCTCTTAAAGTATGCAATTGAATGGTTTTTTGTATATTCAGAGTTGTGCAATTATCTGGTTCCAGAACATTTTCATCACCCCTTAAAGAAACCCCTTACCCATTCATCCCCCACCCAACCCTAGGCAAACATTAATCTACTTTCTGTCTCTAAGGGTTTGTCTATTATGGTCATCTCATATAAGTGCTCCAGTACTCTTGCCTGGAAAATCTCGTGGACGGAGGAGCCTCGTAGGCTGCAGTCCATGGGGTCGCTAGGAGTCGGACACAACTGAGCGACTTCCCTTTCACTTTTCACTTCATGCATTGGAGAAGGAAATGGCAACCCACTCCAGTGTTCTTGCCTGGAGAATCCCAGGGATGGCAGAGCCTGGTGGGCTGCCGTCTATGGGGTCGCACAGAGTCAGACACGACTGAAGCGACTTAGCAGTAGCAGCAGTAAGTGCAAGATGACTCATGTAAGTGCAGACTTCCCAGGCTCTTTGGTAAAGAGCCCGTTTACCAACACAGGAGACACAAGAGACTCAGTTTTGATCCCTGGATCAGGAAGATCAGGAGGGCATGACAACCCACTCCAGTATTCTTTCCTGGAGAATTCCATGGATAAAGGAGCCAGCAGGCTACAGTTTATAGGGTCACAAAGAGTCAGAGACGACTGAAACGACTTAGCACATAGCACATATAACACAGTCAGACAACCTGTGTCTCTTTGTGACTGGCTTCTTTCACTTAGTATAATGGTTTCAAAAAGGCCCTCTTGGTGTAACAGGTATCAGTGATTTCATTTCTTTTTGAAAAAACAAACAAACAAACTATTTTTCAATAGGTAATCAAGACATAAATTATTTTAAATTAAAGTTATTAATTAATTATTTAGGCCACACTGTGAAGCATGCAGGATCTTAGTTTCTCAACCAGGGATCAAACCTGTGCCCCCTGTACTGCGAGTGCAGAGCTTAACCACTGGACCACCAGGGAAGTCCCAGTACTTAATTCCTTTTTATGGCCAAATAATATTCCATTGTATGGATAGACCATTTTAACTATTTCTAAGTATATCCATTCATTAGTTTAGGGACATTTGAATTGTTTGCATTTGGGGTCATTATGTGTTTCCCTGGTAGCTCAGCTGTAAAGAATCCACCTGCAATGCAGGAGACCCTGGTTCGATTCCTAGTTTGGGAAGATCCCCTTGAGGAAGGCATGGCAACCCGCCCCAGTATTCTTGCCTGGAGAATCCCTGTGGACAGAGGAGCCTGGCGGGCTACAGTTCATAGGGTTGCAAATAGTCAGATACAACTGAGTGACTAACACAGACATGAATTATGAACCTAGATATCTCACCAGGAGAACTGGAAATATATGTCCACCCAAAGTGGACATATATTTCCAGTTCTCCTGGTGAGATATCTAGGTGTGGAACTGCTGGGTCAGACAGTAACTCTTTGCTGAGCAACTCTTTGAGTAACTCTTTGAGTAACTCTTTGAAGAACTGCCTGACTTTTTTTCTCTTCAGCAGATGTGTCATTTTCATCCCCACCAGCTGTGTAGGAAGGTTCTGATATCTCCACACCCTCGCCAACACTTATTATTGTCTGTCTTTAATTGCAGCCATCGTAATGGACGTGAAGTCACAGCTCATTGCTGGGGTTTTTTTTTCAGTCTGCACAGCCCCATTACCTGTGCACTGCATGTTTCTCCTCTGTTCCTCATCCTCCTGCCCAGCCCTTCCTGTACTCCTATTGTTAACATTAGGATTGTGCCTGTTTTAAGTCCTCATAAAGCCCTAAATTCCCTATCACACCCTGCTTCCTAAGACACTTTGTCACGATTCTTTACCAACGTTCACTCCGACTGTGTCACCGGGTTGGAATGTTTATTACTTGGTTGCATTTCCACGCCTTCCACCTCATTTAACATTTCAATTGAGACACCCTTCTCCCCCCTCCAACCCCCAATGATATTAAAATTGTTAGAAAACCAATTTGAGGGAGAGATTCCCCAACTGATGACCTGATGTGTCCCCTGCGTGGAACTTGGTGATGCCCATAGAACACTGCTGAGGCTGCAGGGCTCTGTGTGGCTGTTGGTCTGAGCTCTGCCAAGGAAGGACAGACACATGGACACTCCAGGAAACTTGTGACAGTGCTCTGCTTCTTTCCTGTATGGCTTCTGTTTAGTTGCTCAGTTGTCCGACTCTTTGCGACCCCATGAATGGTAGCCTGCCAGGCTCCTCTGTCTGTGGGATTCTCCAGACAAGAATACTGGAGTGGGTAGCAATTCCTTTTCCAGAGGATTTTCCTGACCCAGAGATCGAACCTGGGTCTCTCGCATTGCAGGCAGATTCTTTACAGTCTGAGCCATCTTCCAAAAGGAAGCCCCTTTTGTGTACTAGACTCTGGTTAATTTAGGGAAAATTGAGTTGAAAGGAGAATGGTGGAGCCATTTCAACTCGTTTTCATAGCCTACCTGGTCCCAGAATACTATCAGCCAGGAATATCAGTTAAAGTATTTTGCAACCTGTTTTAGTGATGGTTATCAATGGAATGCAGCCATCCTTAATTTCCCATTTGTTATTTCCTTTTTTTAAAAGTAATTATTCATTTGGCTGCAAAGGATGTTCGTTTCAGTATGCAGGATTTTCACTGTGGCATATGGGATCTAGATCCCCAATCAGGGATTGAACCGAGGTCCCCTTCATTGGGAACCCAGAGTCTTAGCCACTGGACCACCAAGGAAGTCTCTCCCATCTGTTACTTCATAGGGAGGAGTACACTATGTCCCTTAGGAGTTTAAAATAAAAAAGGGTGAGGAGTCATGTTTATTTACATTTTACATGGACTTCAATAACTCTTCTAAGACCACTACAGTCAGCTAAGTTAGGACTAGAAAGAACTTGAAAAAGCCCTAAGATACAAATCTGTTTATCTCCTCTCAATACATGTAGCAGCCTCTATGCACCCCAAGTGAGCAAAACGTCCCCCCTTTCAGCAGTGTCACCTTTTAGAAGTTGATGTTATTCATGATTATCGAACGGTTCACTCAGCAAACATCAGCTCTTGGCCAGTTGCTATCTTGCATGCTAAGTCACCTCAGTCGTGTCCAACTCTGCGACCCTATGGACTGTAGCCCACCAAGCTCCTCTGTCCGTTGGATTCTCCAGGCAAAAATACTGGAGTGGGTTGCCGTGCCCTCCTCCAGGGGATATTCCCAACCCAGGGATGGAACCTGCATCTCTTATGTCTCCTGCATTGATTGGCAAGTGGGTTCTTTACCACTAGCACCACCTGAGAAGCCCAGTTGTCACGTTAGCCATGGGAGAAATCTGACATGAACAAGCTTTCCAAAACTGTGCATCCAGAAGAGACCAACAAACACACAGATAAATAGAGAGCCTTTCCCTCACAGGTTCATCTGTCCCTTGGGTCTGCCCAAACCTTTTATTTGACAGATAAGGAAAATGAAGCTCAGAGAGTCTTGACTGACACAGCTAATTAATGGCAAAAGTGAAATTTTGACCAGATAGCTTGACTTTTAGTTTCTAGAATTCATTTATTTTCTCATTTAGACAACTGTGCGATAAAACAGCTAAGATGAGAGAACTCTGGCCGATGTGTGTTGGAATTAAGCACGCTGAGAAATATCCATGGTCCTTTTACAATTAAAAATAAAAATGTCTTGTTGAGTTTTTCTCTTTCATCTTTTAGTATTCGGCCAACATGTGAACAACACAGACAGGATATTGAGTGCTGAGCAAAGTCATAAAGCAAACACAGAACAGAGACCGGGATTTGGACCCAGAGGAAAGAAAGCGTAGAGCTGCATGTGGAAGTTGGCTTTTCCCAAACACTCGTACTCTTAGCTTGGAGTAATTTGGACTCTGTTGTTATTGTCAACTCGAGTCCGACTTTCAGTTTATGCCTAACATAAACTGTGATGAACCTGGCCCATGACAGCCCTCCAGAGAGAGGGGCCCTTCCCTGTGTTGTCCCAGGAGTAACCCTCTGGTGGGGCAGGCTGGGGGGCAACTGTATTCTCCTCCCCAAAGGGACACCTGTGCTCCGAGTGCTGAAGAGCTTCCTCCACTCTTCTTCCCTCAACGCGTTCTCTTTGGTACAGCACAGGGCAGGCGTGCAGAGTGCAGAAAGGATGCATAGCATGGACCAGACACCAATGACAGGCACACCTTGGGGATAGTGTGGCTCAGTTCCATGCGAGAAAAAACAAGTGTTTTGGTTTCCTGGTGGCTCAGAGGGTAAAGTGTCTGCCTACAATGCAGGAGATGGGTTTGATCCCTGGGTTGGGAAGATCCCCTGGAGAAGGAAATGGCACCCCACTCCAGTACTCTTGCCTGGAAAATCCCATGGACGGAGAAGCCTGGTAGGCTACAGTCCATGGGGTTGCAAAGAGTTGGACACAATTGAGCAACTTCACTTCAGCCTGGATGAAAATTAGAAATCCCAGCTGCTAGACCACCAAGGGCTAGAGGCTGGAAGCAAAGTTGCCCTGGTATTTGCCTTGTTTTTTCTATTTGCCTTGCCATGTTGGTTTCCTAGTGCATATTTCTTGTTGTTTAGTTGCTAAGTCGTGTCCAGCCCGGATCAAACCCGGGTCTCCTAAATTGCAGGTGAGCCACCAGACTGAGCCACCAAGGAAGCCACCACCCCATATATTTTTTTCAGATTCTTTCCCCTTATTGGCTGGTCTCATTTTAGATGGAGGAGTGGAGAGCGAGACTAGTAATTGAGTTGTCAGTATTTCAGCTCCTGGGAAGGATGTGTAATCACTGGACCAACTTTACAAAAGTTATTTTGTTGTTGAATAAATAAAAGGTGGTTTTGTAATTCATTAAAATAATTGTCATTCCCCCCCACCCCAGCGATTAGTAGGTGTGAAGTTGATTGCTACATGCTTTGCCTGTCACCCCTTTGTGACATGCTCCTCAATGGCCTGACAGCTGGCATGCTCCAGGGAGGTGATGGGTGTGGCCTCACACCATTTTCTTTAGCCAGACACGCAAGCAATTTCAATGTTGACCTTTGTTCACTCACCCTCAACTTCTACATCAAGTGGTGAGGCTAGGCGTTCCCTGTCTTTGCTTCTGTTCATATCCATCCAAAGTGTATTGACAAGTCAATTCTATTGTTAAGAATGGAATTGCTATAAAACTGGAAGAGATGAAGTCTTTATGTAACAAGGGGGGGTGTCCCAATTTCATTATTAACATCAAACAATTCCACTCTTTCAGGCTTGTATTTCAAAGCAGCACATCTTATGAAAAGCCTATTGTGTCCTGGTGAAGTTGACTATACTTGCTTAATCTTAGATACCTTTCAGCTAAAATTAATTTGCTAAAATGTGAAAAAATGCAAATGAAAATTTAAAATTTTACTCCCCCAGTGAGGCTCAAATGAAAAATGCATACAAATTATTTTTTATACCCTTTTTTCCCCCTTTAGAATAGACTAAGAATGCCAGGTAAGGCATTACCTTTTCTTTTGGAAAGATCAAGGTATGTGCTTGTAAAGACAAGAGTGGAAAGGAATAAGAAAAAAATTTTTTTAACTTTATTTAAGCAGCAGGAATGCAGGTACTTTATTTTTCTTTCTACCATTGTTTGGGAAATTAAAAAATAACAAAGGAGGGAACTGCCTGGAGGTCCAGTGTTTAGGACTTGGTGCTCTCATTGTTGGGGGCTGGGGTTCAGTTGCTGATGGGGGAACCAAAATCCTGGAAACAGAGCAACACAGCAAAAAAAAAAAAAAAAAAAAAGATGCAACATAAAACTATGTTTTGATAACAACATAAGACTTGCCCCTGATGTTGCACTTCTCTTTTGCAGTACATAGCTGTATAATAAGTACCAAAATTGTTTTTCCTGTTAAAGAAAGAATTTCAATAATTTAAGTAATGCTACAAGTGGACAGTAACTGGTGACAAATTTTAAGAATTTAGTTTTTGGATCTTAACTTATTTGCCCCTGATTTAGTACTCTTTTATGTGTTAGTCGCTCAGTCACGTCCAACTCTTTGATCCCATGGACTGTCGCCCTCCAGGCTCCTCTGTCCATGGAATTCTCCAGGCAAGGATACTGGAGTGGGTAGCTATTTCCTTCTCCAGGGGTCTTCCTCTTTCAACAAAAATTTATGTCATTAAACTAAAAAGATTTCCAAATGGTACTAACTAAAAAGCCCGGCGAATGTTTTGTCACGTTCACCAAAGCCCAATATTTAGCAGATCAAATTATACATACAGTGTATATCTATATGTATGCATCTGAAATGATACAAATAGCATCATCAGGGTTTAGCGTTATCGATCTAGCAGCCTGGCCTTTGTTCATACTCCCCCAGCAGGTGACAAGTCTGCATCCAACACCCGCTCCTCTTCTAGAAGCTTTATCAGCAACCGTGCACCCTTCTTTCTTCCATGCTCTCTTCTTTCACTGAGATCCAGAGTCACATGCCGCGTAAGAACTAACAGATCCCTGCTACACTCGATCCACCTCTCCCCAGTCAGAACATCCTGCTAGCTCACAACTAGGCTGCTGAGTAGACACGCAGGCTTTTCCAGATTTCCCCGGCTACACTTAGCACATGTTTGTAGCTGTGCGTTCAGCTGCTGCACTTTCTATAGCAATGTCTCCTGTATTTCTGCTGTTTCAGCAGAAAAGATCCCCAGCATCTTCCTGGACACCTGGTTTTTAGCAGCCCGGACTCCCGCTCGGGAGACTGGAGGACAGGCTCGGGCCCCCGGGAAAGCAAAGAAACGGGAACCACCCGCGGCCAGTCTCTCGAGTCTCTCTCTCCTCACTACCCAGACTGCAGAGGGGCGGCGACCCTCAAGGCGTCTGGAGCCGCAAGGCGGGGCTGAGGGCGGAGTCAGGGCGAGGTGAGGGGCGGGGCCAGGAGTGGGCGGAGTCAGCAGAGCTTGGGTTGGGCAGTCAGGGAGTGAGTGGAACGGGAGTTTGCAGAGGGGGGCGGGGCGGGGTCGAAGCTGAGGGCGGGGCAGAGTCAGAGCGTGGGTGGAGTCTGAGATCGGTGGGAGAGGCATGCGTGGAGTCGGATCTGGAGGCGGGATCAGAACTCGGGGGCTGGGCAGAGCCCAGGAGTGGGCGGAGTCTGAGATCGGCGGGGGCGGGGCCTGGGCTAACGGTCCAAGGGTGTCCTCCCGCGGCGACCGTCGAGCGCCGGGGCTGTGGGCAGAAAGCGCTGTGGAGAAGAAGTCGAATTCCGGCCGAGCGGGGGAGGCGTCTGGGCGGGGCCTGCGTGTGGCTGGCTGCTGTCCAAGAGCGAGAGCGTCTAGGCGAGCGCTCCTAGGAGCAGCCGGCGAGAACGCTGAGGTGAAACCGGGTGGCGGCGGGCGGCGGGCGGCGGGCCGTCGTCTGTTCCTGAGGGCAGGCCTCTGGGCCGCGCCGTCCGCGGTGGGAATGGTCTCCCTTCCCGGCTTTCCGCGGGTGGCGGTCACCCCGGTGCCCTCGAGAGGTGGAAGCCGGCGGGTTGCGGTTCGGGGGACGCCCCGGGGTGCGAAGTGAGCAGCTGACGCCGGCTTCCAGTCCACACCCGCGGAGTCACAGTCACGTAGGAACACACAGGACACGGGTGGAGTGTGCTCGTTCGCGTGGCGCGGCGCATGTAGACGCGCGGGTGTAATCGATGCGGGGGGGATAAGCGCGTTCTGAGGTACCTCAGTGCGTCACCCGCCCGCTCCCCCCACTCCCAGCCTGGCCGACGCGCGGCCGTTCTGTGGGGTTGACAGGTGTGTGCGGACACGTGCGCACGGGCACTGGCCCTGGAGGCCCCCACCCACGACTCACACCCCGCTCCCCGCCACCTCAGGCGCCCTCTCCACAGTGCTCCCTGTTCTAGAATGTCCTAGATTTGGAATCTTCAGGTACATTTTAAAGCGTGGAGGGTTTAAAAGGGACGGTTTTTAATCTCTGTGTGCAAGTCATGTCCCTTCCTCCCTCTCTTTCGTTCTTTTTTTCAAAGCAGTGTTTGGTTAAAAAAAAAAAAATTAAGACTACCTTGAAAGTTTACTAGCAAGTGCTCTTTTTGTCTCCATGCTGGTGAGTTCTCCAGAGATGGGCGGTTCCCCGTTTTCTTATGGCCAACCCAGAATATACAAAACTTGCTGAGTTCCCACTGAAGGAGTAAAAACTACCCTTTTGAATTGGATTTATAAAAATAATTGAACAGCTGTTCCCCTCTAGGCAAGGTGGCCAACTTTGTCAAAGTTTGTTAAAAAGAAAAAAAGTCTTTGGTTTGTGATGGAAGTTCGGGGGGATTTTCACGTACAGAAATAACCACATAAGAGGATTTCTCTGTAGCAGCCCCAGCACAGGTCTGTAGAATAAACTAGAAGATTATATAGGACCATCAATGCCAGCTCTTTGGAAGCTCTGTTGATCTAGAATAGTAGGTTACAATTTGTACTTGTTTCTGTAATTTAAATGCTGGATATAAATGTAAAATTAGTTATTAACTAAAATTCTGTTTATCCAGAAAGTTAATTATAGCAATATTATTCTCAAATTACAAATCAGGTTTCTTTTAGGACTTGCTCATTAATTTAGTCAACAAATAGCTAGCAGCTACTATGCCTGAGGTGCTAGCCTAACTAAGTACTGTAGGACACAGTAAGGGCAAGGCAAGGCACAGCCCTGTCATCCTGAACCCCACCCTGTAATGAGGGAATTAAGAATGCTGAGAGAAGGAATAGAGGCTGGGGATACTTGAAGGAGGGTGATAAGATCTTCTCTTTGAGCCCCCCAAAATGTTAAAGCTCTTGTCTTGGGAGGATCTGAGGGTGGGATTGGAGCGGATGCTCAAGGAAGATGGAACTGTGTTCCAAGGTCCCAGGTCCCATTTGTAGAGAGGAGAGCTGCTGAGTTATCTGGAGAGAGGTAATCAGCTGTGTGTGGTGGGGGGCGGGGGCGGGGGTGGAGATGATGTGTATCTAGTGTCTGTAGTATAGGGCCAACCTCATAATAGTCACTCCACAACTATTACCTGTGACATTGCCACCAGGTCACCTTAACTGGACTAGTTCCTCCACCACCTTTCCCTTTACGTTGTCAAGGAGCTGTGTCTGTGGTCTTCGGGCTGTACACGTCTAGCTCCACACCATGCACTTTGGTTTTTTTTTTTTTTTAGCTTCTCTCTGAGCCACCCCTCCTGTCCTGACTCAGTACCTGATACATGTCAGACACTCAGCTCACATGTGTTGAATGAATAAACTATGTATAAGACTAGGAAATAGCAGTACTCCAGATGAGGAGTGACTGATCCTTGCACTGAGGAGATGGCACTGGAGATGGAGAAACAGAGACTTTTAAAATATATTTGGAAAATAGAAGGGACAGCAGTTGCTGATGAATGGTGTAATCTCTGTATCACCATACTGGCCTCTTTATTTCATGTTAATTTTGTATTTCTCAAAAACCTAGAGAAGTAAGTTGTCATTTTCTTTTTGTAGACAGACACTAAAGTATATCACCATATATTTTGATTAACAGTAAGAAGTGAAGGAACTTCAAAGAGTTCATGTGATATTCCTCTAAGTAAGTAACCACCAAGAAATGTTAAGGGCTAAAATTTTGGAGAACTCAGTATGTAGATGGATAGTATTTTTACACAAAATCTGGCTACTGAATAGTTTGTCTTCTCTAACCTCAAGTGTCTAGCATTTGACAGGCTCTCAATATATGTTGGCTGAGTGGATGGATGAATGAATGAATCTGTCAGGCTGGCAAGTATTTCAGAGACTGAAATTGCATAGTGATCAATTTCAACCAGATCAGACTCGGCTGAAGAATAAGTAGGACCTTAACACTGCTAAATTGTTTATTCTGGCTTGAATGCAGAAACTGCTACATTGGATAAGAATGAAAAGCAGTGTTCTCATCGGTCAAGAGCCTGTGGACATCTTGGCTCTTTATGTACACTATTTTGAATTCTCACAACAACCTTGTAGGATAGATTATCCATATTTTGTGGATGAGGAGATTAAAGCTCAGTAATTCAAAACATTTGACCACAAACTAGTGGCGCTGGAATTCAAAATCATATTTGAGTAATTGTGCAGCCTTCTTGAAACTTATGCTATGCAATGTGTCCTGAAAGTACAGCCTGGAGATGAGGGCATTATAAAGAGGCCACATAAAATGAAGTGAAATCAAGTAAATCTGCTAGTTTGGTGTAGCTGACAGCTGTTACTACATTAAAACCTTTTCTAGTGACTAAGTTGAGGGACAAGTCTCTGTTTCATTTATCTCGTGTTTATTGAGTGCTTTTTATGTGCAAGATAGCATTGAAATGCACTCACAAATTTTAAGATGCTGCTTCTGCCCTGATGGAGCTTACATACCATAGAGGGGAGGGTGAAGTACTGCCTAAACCCATACACAATGTAACTAGAAGCATGAGAGGTGGTTACAGTGTAGTTTTGCTATGTTTTTTTAAAAGTAGGCTTTATGGTAATAAATATTTAAATCTGCAATGTCCCATCTCTCATCTGAAACTCTAAATTTGTTCAAACATTGACTAATTTTTTTTTGCAAAGTGAAAGTTAAAAATTGAAACCTAACTATATCATTCGTAACTTTAAAAGACCTTTTAAAAAATATACTTTTTACAGGTTGAATCTAACTTACATTTCACTGTTGTAATATAAAAATTTCCTGGAACTTCCTTGGTGGTCCAGTGGCTAAGATTCTGAGCTCCCAATGCAGGGGGCATGGATTCGATCCCTGGTCAGGGAACTAGATCCCACATGCCACAGCTAAGAGTTTGCATGCTGCAACTACAAATCCCATCTTCCACAACTATAGCCTGAAGATTCCTCATGCCGCATTGAAGATCGAAGGACTTAATAAGCCGCAACTAAGATCTAGTGCAGCCAAATAAATAAAGTTTTCCCAAAGAATGAGTAGAATATCCCATACTTTCCTAAATAAATTCTTTTTTCAGTCTTGGAATTTCTCAAGCTTTATTTCAGTTGTTTAACTTATGCATCTAAATTATATTTTCTAAAATGCAGATAAAAGAATGGCCAACTGTATTGCATCAAAGAACTTTACTGCACTTTCAAATCTGCATCCAAATATGGCTAACCTGGTAAGTTTCAGCAATGCAGTAGTTCATTTGTTCTCTGTTGAAGCTTTAGGTGGTGATATTACATTATGTCAACATTATTGATTCATTTCAACACATGCTTGTATAATTGACAAGTATACAGATACTTATTGCACTGGTGATTGTTAGATATTAAACACTCCTAAACCTCTTTGTATTTATGCCAGCTGAATGAAAATTCGTCTTTTTTTTTTGTCTGCACATTAGGAGATTATAGATATGACTTAGTTCAGTTGAGTTCAGTCCCTCAATCATGTCCGACTTTTTGCGACCCCATAAATCACAGCATGCCAGGCCTCCCTGTCCATCACCAATTCCCTGAGTTCACTCAAACTCATGTCCATCGAGTTGGTGATCCCATCCAGCCATCTCATCCTCTGTCATCCCCTTCTCCTCCTGCCCCCAATCCCAGCATCAGAGTCTTTTCCAATGAATCAACCAATGAGGTGGCCAAAGTATTGGAGTTTCAGCTTTAGCATCAGTCCTTCCAATGAGCACCCAGGACTGATCTCCTTTAGAATGGACTGGTTGGATCTCCTTGCGGTCCAAGGGACTCTCAAGAGTCTTCTCCAACACCACAGTTCAAAAGCATCAATTCTTCAGTGTTCAGCTTTCTTCACAGTCCAACTCTCACATCCATACATGACCACTGGAAAAACCATAGCCTTGACTAGACGGACCTTTGTTGGCAAAGTAATGTCTCTGTTTTTGAATATGCTATCTAGGTTGGTCATAATTTTCCTTCCAAGGAGTAAGCGTCTTTTAATTTCATGGCTGTAATCACCATCTGCAGTGATTTTGGAGCCCCAAAAAATAAAGTCTGACACTATTTCCACTGTTTCCCTATCTATTTGCCATGAAGTGATGGGACCAGATGCCATGATCTTAGTTTTCTGAATGTTGAGTTTTAAACCAACTTTTTCACTCTCCTCTTTCACTTTCATCAAGAGGCTTTTTAGTTCCTCTTCACTCTCTGCCATAGGGGTGGTGTCATCTGCATATCTGAGGTTATTGATATTTCTCCCGGCAATCTTGATTCTAGCTTGTGCTTCTTCCAGCCCAGCGTTTCTCATAATGTACTCTACATATAAGTTAAATAAGCAGGGTGACAATATACAGCCTTGACGTCCTCCTTTTCCTATTTGGAACCAGTCTGTTGTTCCATGTCCAGTTCTAACTGTTGCTTCCTGACCTGCATATAGATTTCTCAAGAGGCAGGTCAGGTGGTCTGGTATTCCCATCACTTCCAGAATTTTCCACAGTTTATTGTGATCCACACAGTCAAAGGCTTTGGCATAGTCAATAAAGCAGAAATAGATGTTTTTCTGGAACTCTCTTGCTTTGTCCATGATCCCACGGATGTTGGCAATTTGATCTCTGGTTCCTCTGCTTTTTCTAAAACCAGCTTGAACATCTGGAAGTTCATGGTTCACGTATTGCTGAAGCCTGGCTTGGAGAATTTTGAGCATTACTTTACTAGCGTGTGAGATGAGTGCAATTGTGCAGTAGTTTGAGCATTCTTTGGCATTGCCTTTCTTTGGGATTGGAACAAAAACGGACCTTTTCCAGTCCTGTGGCCACTGCTGATATGACTAGTAATTGTTAAAAATTATTGGAAGTTTATTTGTATTGTTTTAATTAAATATAGCAAAAAGTTGGATACAACTTCATGACTAAACAACAACAAATTATATATTTAATATGCACTCAAATTTAGCATTGCAAGGTTATTGTTACCATCTTTCTAAATTCCATATATATGTGTTAGTATACTGTATTGGTGTTTTTCTTTCTGGCTTACTTCACTCTGTATAATAGGCTCCAGTTTCATCCACCTCATTAGAACTGATTCAAATGTATTCTTTTTAATGGCTGAGTAATACTCCATTGTGTATATGTACCATAGCTTTCTTATCCATTCATCTGCTGATGGACATCTAGGTTGCTTCCATGTCCTGGCTATTATAAACAGTGCTGCAATGAACATTGGGGTACACGTGTCTCTTTCTATTCTGGTTTCCTCAGAAAGATGGTAACAATAACCCTGTATACGAGACAGCAAAAGAGACACTGATGTATAGAACAGTCTTTTGGACTCTGTGGGAGAGGGAGAGGGTGGGATGATTTGAGAGAATAGCATTGAAACATGTATAATATCATATATGAAACGAGTCGCCAGTCTAGGTTCACGTGCATCCAGATGCACGATACTGGATGCTTGGGGCTGGTGCACTGGGATGACCCAGAGGGGTGGTATGGGGAGGGAGGAGGGAGGAGGGAGGAGGGTTCAGGATGGGGAACACATGTATACCTGTGGCGGATTCATTTTGATATATGGCAAAACCAATACAATATTGTAAAGTTAAAAAATTAGCATTGCAAAATTAAAGCATTTTTGTTAAGCAGCATCTATTGTCCAATCAAATTGTCCATGTTATATGCTGAAATACTTGTTATTATGTTGCTTTTGTGACAAAGGTACACAAATGATGTGTTTCTGAAATCACTGTGTGAAAATTTATTTTGGTGAGAAAGGTTGTGGGGGCACCAGTTATTTCAAATTTGTCAAGATTGTTATTTATTTGAAAGAAATCTAGGTGGAATCATATCATAAAGTGAAGAGCTTACTATAAAGCAATTATCATACTCCCTTATCTTTCCTACCCCCAGCAGTCTGCTATTTATATTTGGAATGTGCAAATCAGATTTCTTAAAATGAGATAAATTACATATAACTCTCATAGAAGGCACTGGCAACCCACTCCAGTACTCTTGCCTGGAAAATCCCATGGATGGAGGAGACTGGTAGGCTGCAGTCCATGGGGTCGCTAAGAGTCAGACACGACTGAGCGACTTCACTTTCATTTTTCACTTTCATGCATGAGAAGGCACTGGCAGCCCACTCCAGTACTCTTGCCTGGAACATCCCATGAACAGGAGAGCCTGGTGGGCTGCCATCTATGGGGTCGCACAGAGTCGGACACGACTGAAGCGACTTAGCAGCAGCAGCAGCACATATAACTTTAATAGTTTGCAATTTAAACTTTATTAAATTTAAACTTTATTAATGTTAAAAAAAAATCGGAGAAGGCAATGGCACCCCACTCCAGTACTCTTGCGTGGAAAATCCCATGGATGGAGGAATCTGGAAAGCTGCAGTCCATGGGGTCGATGAGGGTCGGACACGACTGAGTGACTTCACTTTTACTTTTCATTTTCATGCATTGGAGAAGGAAATGGCAACCCACTCCAGTGTTATTGCCTGGAGAATCCCAGGGACGAGGGAGCCTGGTGGGCTCCCGTCTTTGGGGTCGCACAGAGTTGGACACGACTGAAGTGACTTAGCAGTGTTAAAAATAATTATGGCTGTTACAGTTTTTCTTGAAAGGTAAACTCTTTGCTAATTGCCTCTTCATTAGAAAACTTTATTCAATATTCTCACTAGTTGTTTTCCTAACAAAATTCAGTGAGAGCTGCAGCATATGGAATTAAAAAAAATAATAACAGTGTGTCTAAATGTAATAAGGCTAGCTAATAGCTCAGCTAGGATGTGGTAGTCTTAAAAGATTGCATGTATTTGAAATTGAGCAGATTATTGCAAGGTTAAAGTCAGTAGCTAGAATTATAAGTTCATCCTTTCAGAAAAAGGTAGTTATTTTTATTTTTTAAAGTATTTAAAAATATTTAATTTTTCTTTATTAGTCACTATAGAGAACATTAAAAATATTAAAGACATGTTAATACCTTTAAGGTTTAAGATCTAGGACTTTAGAGCTTAGATTTATTAGCAGTGATATGCAAGTTTTGTTACAATCTAATATATGTTACTGTCCAGCATGTTTGCATTAAGAAGCTAAGCAATTCTATGTGGATTGTTAGAAAACTCTATATAAAAGAAAGCTTTGAAGACCATGGCAAATTAAATTGCATTATACATGTGCTTTGAATGAATTCAGTAAGAATTGATAGCATAGGGCAGTTACTGTGCTCCACCTAGTGATTGAAAATAAAGTAGAAACATACTAAGTATTAAATGATTATATTTGTAATAGTAGTTAACTGTCTTATTACTTTGTACTATTCCTTGTAGAATGAACATTTATGAAGTTCTTTTAGATGTTTGTCTGGAATAAATACATTTAAATGGTTCCTAGTCAAAAATGTTTGTTAGAACCAGTAAAATATAACAAGTCCATGAAATTAAATTTACCATCTCCATCTGTGTTTAATATTCGTCTTCTATAACCCTTTTGTTTTTCAGAAAATAATCGGCATAGTTATTGGAAAAACAGATGTCAAAGGCTTTCCAGACAGAAAAAGCTGAGTTCTATTTAACTCTTTGCTTCACTTTTCATCAACTGTGGCTTATGACTACAACAAAGTATATTTAAGTGATTAAATTTCTCATGCCTGTTTAACTCCCTAAGAGCAATGGCCATGTTCTCTATTGCATGGTAAAGTACTTGACTTAAGGCCACATGTGTGAGGGCATTAAAATCATTTTAATGGTTTTATTTGATATTTCTAAAGCATAACTTTAAAAGCTGTGTATACAGTATTAAAATAGCTAGTTAAATTGGTCAGCTCATTAATGTGTATCAACGTGTATTTTCTGAGCTCCTCCATTGTGCAAAACCCAGTGTAAAGACTGGAGAAAGAAGTTGTAGTCTCTATCATCATCCTCAGATATCAGAGCTTCTGAGAGGATGGACGTGGAGCCTGATTGACAGGGCTCACCCCCGAGTCTGTCCTATGTAGAGCCTCAGAATCAGGGTAAACAAAGCTGGGATGAGACTTACATGAGCTTGTATATGTAAGAGTGTGTAACATAGAGTAGGAACTCCGTGTAAACTGTCAGTATCAGATACAAGCACACAGGTAAGTCTCATAGAAAACAGAAAGTGGTAGGAGGAAGGTTTTCCAGTATGGATGTCAAGACAGTGTTGAGGGAGGGAAGTATGCAGCAGTATCTGTGTATTTATTCAAAGAACTAAATGATTCAGGGGAAAAAAATCGTCTTTCATATGTGGGAAATACAGTTAAGTCTGGCTTTAGTGGTCCTTATTTAGTTGTCTGTGCAACAGTTTTAGGACTATGGAAACATAATCCAAGACTAAAATCAGATTTTTAAAATCAACTGACCTTCAGGGACTTCCCTAGCTGTTCCCAGCTGTCCAATGGCTAAGACTTCAAGCTCCCAAAGCAGGGGGCCCGTGTTTGATTTCTAGTCAAGGACCTAGGTCCCACATGCTGGGAGGAAGACTGAGATCCCGCGTGCCGCAACAGAGACCAAAACAAATAAGTAAAATCAGCCGATCTTCAAACTTTTATAGTTTACATGCACAGATACAATATAGAATGCCAAAAGTAGCAATACACTATTTCTAGCTTCTAAAGTGTCAGTGCTTTTTATTAAAGGGTATGGTATAAATCCTTTGATACAGCTTGAGGGAATCAGAGCTCTAGTCAGCCAGCCAGTAATTTTGACAGAAGACTATTTTGTTTGAATCACCTGAGTAACTGTGGCTGTGTTAATTGACTTGTGGTATAGTGACAGGTCAGAGAAGGCGATGGCACCCCACTCCAGTACTCTTGCCTGGAAAATCCCATCAACAGAGGAGCCTGGTAGGCTGCAGTCCATGGGGTCGCTAAGAGTCGGACATGACTGAACGACTTCACTTTCACTTTTTGCTTTCATGCATTGGAGAAGGAAATTGCAACCCACTCCAGTGTTCTTGCCTGGAGAATCCCAGGGATGGGGGAGCCTGGTGGGCTGCCGTCTATGGGGTCACACAGAGTCAGACACGACTGAAGCGACTTAACAGCAGCAGCAGCAGCATAGTGACAGGTGGGCTTCCCTGGTGGCTCAGTGGTAAAGAATCCATCTGCAATGCAGTAGACCTGGGTTCAATCCCTGGGTCAGAAAGATCCCCTGAAGAAGGGAATGGCTACCCACTCCAGTATTCTTGCCTGGAGAATTCCAGGGACAGAGGAACCTGGCAGGTTACAGTCCATAGGGTTGCAGAGAGTCAGACACGACTGAGTGAGCATTACACACACATACACCATATTAAAAGGAAGATTTCTTTTTTTATTCAAATTTTAATATATTTATCTATTTCATTTTTGGCTGTGCTGGGTCTTTGTTGCTGTGCACAGGCTTTCTCCAGTTGTGGTGAGCAGGGGCTACTCTTTGCTTTCTCTAGTTGCTGTTCTCGGGCTTCTCATCGCTGTGTCTTCTCTTGTTGCTGGGCACAAGCTCTAGGAAGTGGGACTTCAGTGGTTGCAGCAGGTGGGCTCAGTAGTTGTGGCACCAGGCTTAGTTGCCATGAGACATCTGGGATCTTCTTGGACCAGGGATTGAACCCATGTCCCCTGCATTGGCAGGTGGATTCTTTACCACTGAGCCACCAAGGAAAGCCCCTATTTGTATTCTTTATGACGATAGTCATTCTGACAGGTGTGAGGGAATAGCTCATTGTGGTTTTAATTTATATTTTCCTGATAATTAGTGATGTTGAGCATCTTTTCATGTGCCTGTTGGCCATCTGCATTTCCTCTTTGGAAAAAATGCCTATTCAGTTCTTCCTATTTTTTAAATTGGGTTGTTAGGGTTTTTTTATGTTGAGTTGTATGAGCTGAAGATTTATGTTGGATATTAATCCCTGTTGGTCATATCATTTGCAAATAATTTTTCCCATTCAGTAGGTTATCTTTTCCTTTGCTGTGCAAAAGCATTTAAGTTTAATTAGTTTCCAGTTGTTTATTTTTGCTTTTACTGCCTTTGTTTTAGGAATGGATCCAATAAAGTATTGTTATAATTTATGTCAAAGTATGTTCTGCCTATGTTTTTCTCTAGGAGTTTCATGATATCTGGCCTTACATTTAGGTCTTTAATCCATTTTGTGTTTATTTTTGTATATGGTATTAGAGAATGTTCTAATTTCACTCTTCTACATGTAACTGTTCAGTTTTCCCAGCACTGCTTATTGAAGAAACTGTATTTTTGCCATTGTATATTCTTGCCTCCTTTGTTGTAGACTAATTGACTATAATTGTGTGGGTTTATTTCCAGGCTTTCTGTCCTATTTCACTGATCTGTATGTCTGTTTCTGTGTCAGTAGCATGCTGTTTGTATTTCTGTAAAAATTTTTTTTAATTTATTAATTGAAGGAAAATTGCTTTACAATATTATGTTGATTTCTGCTGTACAACAGTGTGAATCAGCCATAGTTATACATACATCCCTTCCGTCTTGAGCTTCCTTCCCCTCCCCCAATCTCACCCCTCTAGGTCATCACAGAGCACCAGGCTGGGCTCTCTGTGTAAATAGCAGCTTCTCACCTGCTACCTGTTTTCCACATGATAGTGTATGTATGTCAAGGCCACTTTCTCCGTTCGTCCCACACTCTTCCCCCACTGTGTCCACACGTCCGTTCTCTACATCTATGTCTTCCCTGCAAATGGGATAAGCAATGCCACTTTTCTAGATTCCATACATATATGTTAATATACGATATTTGTTTTTCTCTTTCAAATTTACTTCACTCTGTTTAATAGGCTCTAGGTTCACCCACTCAGATCAGAGATCAGATCAGTTGCTTAGTCGTGTCCGACTCTTTGCGACTCCATGAATCGCAGCACTCCAGGCCTCCCTGTCCATCACCAACTCCCGGAGTTCACTCAGACTCACGTCCATCGAGTCAGCGATACCATCCAGCCATCTCATCCTCTGTCGTCCCCTTCTCCTCCTGCCCCCAATCTCTCCCAGCATCAGAGTCTTTTCCAATGAGTCAACTCTTCGCACGAGGTGGCCAAAGCACTGGAGTTTCAGCTTTAGCATCATTCCTTCCAAAGAAATCCCAGGGCTGATCTCCTTCAGAATGGACTGGTTGGATCTCCTTGCAGTCCAAGGGACTCTCAAGAGTCTTCTCCAACACCACAGTTCAAAAGCATCAATTCTTCGGCACTCAGCCTTCTTCACGGTCCAACTCTCACATCCATACATGACCACAGGAAAAACCATAGCCTTGACTAGACGAACCTTTGTTGGCAAAGTAATGTTTCTGCTTTTGAATATGCTATCTAGGTTGGTCATAACTTTCCTTCCAAGGAGTAAGCGTCTTTTAATTTCATGGCTGCAGTCACCATCTGTAGTGACTAGAACTGACTAAAATTCATTATTTTTATGGCTGATTCTACACATGAACGGGATTCCTTGGTAGCTCAAATGGTAAAGAATTTGCCTGCAATGCGGGAGACCTGGGTTCAGTCCCAGGGTTGGAAAGATCCCCTGGAGAAGGGAATGACAACCCTTCACCATTATTTTTGTATTTTGTATCTCCAGGCATGGGGTCCCCAAAAGTTGGACACGACTGAAGAACTAACACTTTCAACACACTACACATGGGCATCATCAGATGGTCAAAACCAAAATCAGACTGATTATATATGTACCACATCTTCTTTATCATTCATTGTATTACTTTTTTAGTTAGCAAAAACAATAAAGAAATTTATTTTGGAATTTATTCTGGAAAAAAGTGCTTGCTGACCCCTAGTGGTATCTTTTAGTTAGCACACATTTATTTGTTTCGAAATAATTTAGATTTAACTTAGGTTAAAACAACAGTAAGAGAGAAATGGAGAATGTAATCTAATATCAGGATGGTTCAAACCTACACATTATTTCCCTCTGAATATAGAGGTAACTAGGGAAAGGGAACAAAGAAGTCACAGTGAGGTGAATTATCTACCTTGGCAGTTTTGCAATTCTTAAAGCATAACTTGTAGAATTTATATCTGAAATAATTTTTTATACCATGTGTTTGAGTGTTTTAGTATCATAATAATCACCTTTGTTTAAAATTAAAACTTTTCATCTGAAAAATAAAAGCCTTGGTTTTCCCTTAGATATTGGATCAGAAAGGTACACTTTTAGTTTCACCATTCGTGATTCAACAACCCATTTTGTAAATGCAACATCCTGGGGCAGTGAAGATTACATCAGATCACTTTCTGACAGCTTTAGGGTCGGTGAGTGTGGTAAGTTGGCACTGATTCTTAAACTGTTTCTCTTACAGTATTAGTCCCATGATATATTTGTGGTAACTACACTGAGGGCATCGGAATGAAATAAGACACAATTCTTATTCTCAAGAATCTTATCAGAAAAAGTCAAGTGTTAAGAGTATAACAAGGCATTCAGCATTTAGTTGAAACACACAAACAGAATAATCACATACTTTTACTAGGAGCTCTGTGATCTTTGGTTTATTTCTATTTCACTTTGCATCAGTCCCTCTTGTGACTGTAATCATATATCATTTTGTAAACGTATAATAGAACTGCTAAGTAGACTTTGATAAAAGATGACATGAATTTTTGATGGAATTTTAAGAAATTTTTAGTCTAAAATAGCAAATCTTCATATCCTCTACCTACCCCAGTATCTCTGTGATAGTACAGTATAGTATATTCAAAAGAACAAGACTTTGGGAACAGGTAGCTCTGGATTCAAATCCAAATACTAACACTTATTTACATAGTGGCTTTGAGAAAATTTCATAATCTTGTTGAGCCTCAACTATAAATTAATACCCAGTAGATTCTTATCAATCTTAAATGAGACAGTGTGCCTGGTATGAAGTGTAGAACTTAGTCACTCAGTAGATAACAGCTCTAGCCTCATATAATAAACAAGAAAGCAGTATACCAGCTCTCTTTCATGGTAGAAAAAAGAAGAGAAAGAGTAACACAGACAATTAAACTATTCCTGTCTAATCCTGCAATATCTAGCAGCCTATTACCCATACTGGTTACTCAGCACCCAGTCACACTATTAACTTTCAGGGTTATATAGTATTTTGCTAACTGAATAATAAGGTAATTGGACATATGGCCTGTGAAGGCAGAAAACTCTGGAGACATCTCAGGGCCCAGGACAAGCAGAAGCATCTGTGGATGCATGCCAGAACAACACTAACATAGACCTGAAGATATATTCGATAGTAACCTGCATTCCACACTGATGCTTGTTGTCAGGACGAGTGAGATGAGGGATCGTAAGGATGTAAATCTGATGATGCTTATAAAAGTAAATAAGAGTTTGGTGTGGCTGAGTAAAAAGATTATAGATTTTTGAATCAAAACAATTCTAACTCTACTACTTTCTTGATATAACACCTCAAGAAAATTATTTAACCTCTGTGAACTTCAATTTCTTCACGTGGAAAAAGGGATAATAAAGGGATGGTTGTGTCAGGAATTAACAAAATGCAGCACAAAATGTCTAACATAGACCCATAGGAAATGGAAACCCAAAAATATTAAGTCATAAAGCTATAAGTTGTAGGTTTCAAATCAGGACCCAGATTTTGCACTGCTCTTTCTAACTACCACTATTGTTTTTGAGAACAACTGTGAATTGGGTGAAGATCAATTTAACTGTTCATTTTATAGCAGGGTATGTTGTAATCACATCAAATGTTCTGTATAACTAATCAACAAAGTAATATTTTTTAACGAAATAATATTAATGCAGGTCAAATGTCAGAATTTAAACACAAAGTATAAGAAGTATCATCTGAGATCAAATTGATTGGTCATACACTAGGATTCCATTGCTCACAGCAAAACAAGAAAAAAATTGTGAAGGATATTAACAGCAACTCAAAATTAGAAATAATATTGTAATGTTCATTGTTATGTACACTTGTTTTTTAAATTTATCCTGTTACTTTTTTGGTAATAGCATCATATTTTCCCCTCTGTTATAGTGATAATTGAGAATCCTCTGATCCAAACAAAGGATTTAGAAAGAGAAGAAAAGTTCAGTCCTGCAACTCCTAGGTAAATCTAGCACAGAGGTCAACAACCTTTGTGCCCGAATGATTATTACTAATAGGTTTGTGTATGTCAGATTAGCCGGGAGTGGTGTAGGGGCTTCCCTAGTGGCTTAGATGGTAAAGAATCTGCCTACAATGCATGGGTTCTGTCCCTGGGTCAGGAAGATCCCCTGGTGAAGGCAATGGCTACCCACTCCAGTATTCTTGCCTGGATAATTCCATGGACAGAGAAGCCTGGCAGGCTACAGTCCATGGGGTCATAAAGAGTCGGACACGACCCAGTGACTAACACTTTCACTTTTTTCACTTACTAAAGATGTGTGTACTTTAGGTTGAAAATTCAGAGTTTAATTCTGCCACACAGTATTTATCTTTGATTATAAAATAATTTACCTCGACATAGGATCACATTAAAAATGACTTTATTTTTAATACTTTGATTCTCATTCTTCCCTGGTGGCTCACATGGTAAAGAGTCTGCCTGCAATGCAGGAGACCTGAGTTTGATCCCTGGGTCAGGAAGATCTCCTGGAGAAGGAAATGGCTACCTACCCCAATATTCTTGCCTGGAGAATCCCATGGACAAAAGAGCCTGATGAGCCCCAGTCCATGGGGTTGCAAAGAGTCAGACATGACTGAGTGACTAACACTTCACTTCTCATTCTTAGATTTACAGAAATTTGACTCTAGTCACATTAAACCTGAAAAATGAAAAGATAAATCTTAGAAGTCATATATCCATTTTACATCTCAGTTTATGGCTCTCTTCACATGCCTTGCTCTCTCAGTTCAGGTTTCCAGGAAGCAGAATTCAGAGACTTCTGTGCAGGTGGTTTGTTGAGGGAGAGCTCTCAGAAGCAGCCTGGAAAGACAGCTGTAAGGGAGGAAGGAGTGTTTAAAGAGGCAGGTTCAGCAGAAGCCCCACCTCGTCCTGACCCAGGTGGGAGCTCTGGAGTATCAGTTTCACCTCAGAGTGCTACCCTCTGAAGAAAGGTGCCTGGGCTTTGGTACCCTGAGTTTACAGGTTATTGGCTGAAGTCTGCCCATGTTCCTACGGAGGCACTTCTGGCTGAGGGCAGATCTAGAGAGAGGGTGTAGCTGGTGAAGGGCTCAGGTGGGCACAGCAGTCTCTACTACACGCACCTGCACACCTTTTGACCTCATCTTACAGGCCTCATTTCTCTGCAGCCACATGGAGAGTCCTTACTTTGTGAACATCCTGGCTCATTCTGAGCTAATAGCATGGCATGTTCATGTCCCTCTGCAGAGAACAGTCTTATTTGCTCTTCTCTTCACTCAAGTGTTGGGCTTCCCTTGTGGCTCAGCTGGTAAAAAATCTGCCTGTGATGCAGGAGACCTGGGTTCGATCCCTGGATTGGGAAGGTCCCCTGGAGAAGGGAAACAATACCCACTCCAGTATTCTGGCCTGGAGAATTCCACGGACTGTATAGTCCATGGGGTTGTAAAATCTGACACGACTGAGCGACTTTTACTTTTCACTCAAGTGTTAGTTTAAATGTCATCTCCTTAGGCCTTCCATATCTGCTCTGTAGTAGCCCATCCAGTTCCCATTACTAGGACTTAGTCCTGTACACAGGGTTATAGGCACCATCATAACAGTGGCGCTAGTGGTAAAGAACCTGCCTGCCAATGCAGGAGCCACAAGAGACGTGGGTTCAATCCCTGGGTCAGGAAGATCCCCTGGAGAAGGAAATGGCAACCCACTCCAGTATTCTTGCATGGGAAAATCCCATGGACAGAGGAGCCTGGCAGGCTACAGTTCATGGGATTGGAAAAAGTCGGACACGACTGAAGCAACTTAGCATGTAATACTGATCGCAAGCCTGGATCATTTGATGAATTGTTCTTGTCTGTCTCCCTCTCGCGCATGTGAGACTGTGAGGTCATAGGTCATTGTCTGTCTTCCTCACCACTTATCCCCCGGGGCCTGGACTGTGGTCTAGCACATAGTTGGCTCTCAGGAAGTGTTTGTGGAGTGAAGGCATGAGTGAAGGGGGGGAACACTCCTGGCAGAGGGGACAAACACAAAATCTCCTGGCCTTTTCCAGAACAGTTAGTCATCTAAACCTCATGAAACTGCTGATATTCAACTTTTTTTCCCTCTAAAATAATAGTTTCATAGCCTCGGAATCTGATGTGGCTGGAGTATAGGTAGGCAGAAGAAGCAAAAGAGGGAAGTGGAGACCCTTCACAGACAGCTTTGCTTTTTGTTTCAACCCAGAAGATCTTTGAACGGGGAAATAAGATATGCATATTCATGATTTAGGAAGGTCACTTTGGCTACCTGAGGAGGACCAAGTGTAGGGGAATAAAGCTTAGGAGACAAGACAGTAATTTGGGTAAGAAGTTATGAGGTAAACACCTAAGGCAGTAGCAGGGGAGGAGGCGGGGGTGGCTGGAATAGAGGGTAAGAAAGAGGCTCCATGGAGCACACTTGGAAGCTGACTGGCCAAAGGGAAGAGCACCTCAAGTTCAGTGTGTGCATAAGGTGCATCTGTTTGCTCCTACAGAGCTTCAAAAGTGAAAGTCGCTCAGTTGTATCCGACTCTTTGCGACCCTGTATAGTCCATGGAACTCTCCAGGCCAGAACACTGGAGTGGGTATCATTTCCCTTCTCCAGGGAATCTTCCCAACCCAGGGATCAAACCCAGGTCTTCCACATTGCAGGCAGATTCTTTACCAGCTGAGCCACAAGGGAAGCCCAAGGATACTGGAATGGGTAGTCTATCCCTTCCAGCAGATCTTCCCGACCCAGGAATCGAACTGGAGTCTCCTGCACTGCAGGCTAATTCTTTACAAACTGAGCTATCAGGGAAGCCCACAGAGCTCTGAAGAGGTCAGGAAAGCATGTAGGTGGCACAGTCAGTGTCACAGAGATGGAGCTCAACCTCCTCATAACACACAATGTTTTAGAGTGCTTTTACATCCTTTTTTTTTTAATTTTTTTATGAAGAAACTGAAACTCAGTTTATTGGGCAAGATTAGACTATTAGTGTGCTTGAAACTCAGACACAAATTGGTCTTTAAAATATTTTCTTAATGAAAATAGATTTTATACAAAAAGTATTTTACAGTTTTTCAAGGTTTCTAAGGGGACTTCCCTGGTGGTCCACTGGTTAAGAATCCACCTGCAAATGTCGTGGACGCAGGTTCAATCCCTGATCAGGAAACGAAGATCCCACATGCAGTGGGACAACTAAGCCCATGTGCTGCAACAAGGATCCCACATGCTGCAATTAGCACCCGAAGCAGCAAATTGGTCTTTAAAACACTTTCTTAATGGAAATAGATTTTATACAGAAAGTATTTTACAGTTTTTCAATGTTTCTAAGAGTGAAAAGTATAAATCTTAGTATAGTTTTTAAAGTATAGTTTAAATTACAACCAAAATTTAACTGTGAACTTTGAAATATTTTTCTATTAGAAATCATTTGATATTAACTTTGTGTGTGTGTTTTTACAATTTAGCAATTATAAACTATTGCTCAGTGAGAATCACTCAACGGTAAAACTCTGTTCCAGTTATGAAGTGGATGCCAAGTTACTTTCTTTGATATATTTACCTGTTAAAGAGTCTTGTGATTATTATTCACTGGGTGACATTGTTGCGAATGGACACAGTCTTGATGGGAAAATTATTAATGTTCTTGCAGCTGTGAGGTCGGTAAGTTAAAACCCCAACAAAGCCCAGTTCAATTTGGTGGGGGAGTTCTAGCATAGTATTTGTGTTTGGAAAGTAGTAATCACTGAAGTAAAATTTTCTCTATATCTTGATCCATCCTCAGTTGAATTTAGAAAATTAAAGAAAGCAGCATTTTACCTGAGAATGAGTAGCAAAATAAAATTGTATTTGAATGTTAAATGCAGCACACAGTCATAAATGATTCACTAACTATATGAGAGCTTTTCATACTTCAGTTAAACAAAGGCATGAATAGAAAGAGTAAATTCATTGACTTGACGATCTCCAGGAAGTTCTTTTAAATAATGTATGTTGAATAAATCAAGGAATTAATTCAGTGCATGTTCTCAGAGCTGCCCTGAGATGGGGGACAGAGTGAGAAACCCAGGGTGCTGTGGTAGGGGCCCTGTGAGCTATGGGTGCTGGAAAGCAGGGCAGACTGTCTCACCACCTTCTGCATCCACACCTCCCTCTTAGCAATTACAGCAAGGTTTGAACTCCATTGGACAGACTAGAGTCACTTGACAGGGAGCAAATTTACACAAAATAAAGTACACAAATAAGAATAAAGGAGCAAGAACAACTCTTCAATATACAAAATGATGATAACCAAGGGGGGAAAAGGGAGGGAAATAGATTTAGATACTTGTAGTTACTCTTGTAAGTACTTGCTAATTGCATTTCCATGTTAAATAACTGCAAGAGTGTCAATCATCCCCAAAGACAGGCCAACAGAGGCACCACCCCAACCCAGCGCAGCACAGTGCCTGCCACACAGTGAGCACTTCGTGTCAGTCAGGAATGAGGAATAAACACCCTACATGACAGTCTTGACAATCGGAAAAATCCCTTTCTGGGCAACTTAGGTTCAATCTTACTTAAAGGCAGAATATGATCTCTGAATTTCTCTGAAATTCTATGTAATGCCATCGTATTACAATGTAGTAAGAATTTTCTAAAACTCAGTGTGAATATAAAACCTGCATGGGACTTCCCTGGTGGTCCAGTGGTTAAGACTCCACACTTTTTCAGGGGCCCAGGTTCAATCCCTGGTCAGAGAATTAGATCTCGCCACAATGAAGATTCCGCATGTTGCCACTAAGACCTGGTGCAACCAAATAAATTAAAACAAAAAAAAATAAAACCCTACAACAGCTTTTTCCATGTCCCACTTCCGGCCTCTACTCTTTGAGTCTGGTACCACCTTTCATAGGATTATATTATTTCCTTTTCATGCCTTTCTACTCCCATTTTGCTTCCATCCCTCTTATATTTCCTTTTCTTTACATTTTTATTTAACCTGTTCTTTCTTCTGTCTCACCTCTACTTAGGTTTCTTCCCTTTAAAGCTCCTTTTCATGTCGTTTCCTTGCTTGCTGTGACAGGCTGTTCTTTTCTCTGACTCTGTAAACCTTCTCCTCTGTGGGCAGCTGTGACTCTTTCTCCAGCCCCTTCCCGTGGAGCTCAGTCCTGACAATAGATCATGGAGGCAGTGCACAGTGGGCAGCTGACTGTCCATGTTTGAGCCGTTGCTATGTAGCCATCAGAGGTGCCTGCTGGTCCAATTGCGAACTCCCTGAGGGCACAGAGGGGCCCCTGAATTCACCTCCACCATGAATTCTCTTACACCACAGTGTGGACTGAATCAGACAGTATATCAACACACATTCCCATTATGATCCCTCATGTGGTTCTTCCAGCTGATCCCTAAGAAGGCAGGAATGTGGTTATTGATAACCTGTACCTGGGCCAGCAAGATGCCTGGACAGGCGAATCCATCCAATCACTGAGCTCCATGCGGGCCCTATGCCAAGCCATGGGGACACACAGACATTGAAAGGAATCTTATACCCTCAGTGAGTCCACACAGCTGTCACCCAGGGGCCTGTCATGGAGTGTTTGTTCTGACACGTTGAAAAGGCCCCACAGTCTTTGGAGCACATATGTCTGTGTCTCTCTTCAATCAATGTGTGTACCTTTCAACTTAAATATAGAGCCTGGTGGGCTGCCGTCTATGGGGTCGCACAGAGTCGGACACGACTGAAGCGACTTAGCAGCAGCAGCAGCAGAGGTACAAGATACTTTTAAATACATATTAGTGAGTCTCACTATTTTGATATTTCTAATTTGTTGTTTAAAAGGTAAACATATTTAAGTACCTCTACAGCTATAGGTGAAGAAGAGTAACTGTTTCCTTCCATTTCTAAGGTTGGGGAGCCAAAATACTTTACAACTTCAGACCAAAGAAAAGGCCAGAGGTGTGAAGTCAAACTCTATGATGAGACAGAGTCTTCTTTTGCAATGATATGGTAACTCCCCACATCTGTTCCAAACTGAAATCTGTGCTATTATCGTCAAGTCAGAACATTTTCATCTCATCAAGAGGTGATGGATGTCATATCAGGAGAGGAGTGATGATAGGAGGAAATGGTATTAAAAATAAAACCTTCCTCTTGTGTGTCCAGTCATTACAGTCTATGATTACCTTAAAATGAGATCTTCTGATGGCATGGGATTTCATAGATGGATTCTATAGTAACTTACTTACTATCATACTCTTTTGTAACAAATGATCATTTACTAAGTCCCATTGATAAAGAACAAGACAGACTTTCTGTGATCCATTGGGTGGTACTCTGGAGCAGGCCATGGGAAGATGGTGAAGAAGCAAGTTTTGTCACAGATTGGGTTCTGTGGGGCAGGGCTACACCCTGAAGCATACCAGGGAATACTATGGTGGTGTTTAGACTCAAGATTGAATTTGAAACAGGCCTTCAATCCATCAGGTTCCTCAAGCAGTTTATCCATTATGGGGATAATCCCTTAATGGCATGAAAGAGTGACTTCACAATTTTTAGACTTGTAGTTACTCAGTTATAACTAGTGTGGAGTGACCTGGGTGATAGGAAAAGAGGGAATGGAAAGAGCAGAAGTTGTTAGAGATGGATGTGCTGAAGGAATGCTTTCCATGGGTGTTAAATTTTCTGTGAAATAGGCAGAGTAGCCCTGAAAAATGCAGGAAAAACCAAAACCTTTCCTTGTGCCTTGGATCACATGGGGGATTATTAACCTCACCCATTAAGACATCCTTTTTCTGATAAATAACATGGTCACTGTCAGTGTTTTCTAATGTATTTGATTTTTGTCATTTCTTTTTTCACACATGCAGTTGGGATAGTGAATCTATTCTACTTGCACAGAGCTGGGTTCCACAAGAAACAGGTATCGCATACTTCAGTGATTGTGTTCAATATTTGTAATTTTTTATCCTCCAGTGTAATAATTTTAAAATGGCTTTTTCCCCAAACAGTAATATTTGCTGCAGATGTAAGGATAAGTTTTGACAAATTTCGGAACAGCATGACAGCAACTGTAATCTCAAAAACCATTATTACAACTAATCCAGGTAAAAAGCTATCTGAAAATTTTAATCCCTTTGGAAATGACTATATCATGTATTCCAATATTTGTATAGTGTGTTTAAGAATGAAAATAAAGCTTGGATTTCATTTGAGTTAAAAGTGAAAAGCTGCCTTATATGACTTTTAAAACTTACAGTAAACTGTATCTTTGATATATTTACAAAAGAAATGTGAAAAGCCAGACTCATTTGTAAAGCATTATCCCTTGTGTTAATTTTGAGAGATCAATGCCATTGATTGGATAACCTAAATTATTGACCATTTAAAAATAAATTTGATTTCAATGCATTCAAATAATTTAGTGCTGGAGCATGGAAAACATGTATGTAGTATCATCATGTGATACTTAGTTCATCACTGTGAGTGGTTGTGAAGTGGTTACAGCTTGTCCCAGTATGAAATGAGGGGAGTAGGACTAGGGAGAAGAGGGGGTACCCTGATTGCATCCTAAGGTTGCTTGTAGCCCAGAGAGAAAGGCCCACTCAGCACCCCAGGAGAGCACAGAGGTCCCAGGGATGAATAATCCTTCAAAAGTCTTCAGTTCAGTTCAGTCCAGTCGCTCAGTCATGTCCGACTCTTTGCGACCCCATGAATCGCAGCACACCAGGCCTCCCTGTCCATCACCAACTCCCAGAGTTCACTCAAACTCACGTCCATCGAGTCGGTGATGCCATCCAGCCATCTCATCCTCTGTCGTCCCCTTTTCCTCCTGCCCCCAATCCCTCCCAGCATCAGAGTCTTTTCCAATGAGGCAACTCTTCGCGTGAGGTGGCCAAAGTATTGGAGTTTCAGCTTTAGCATCATTCCTTCCAAAGAACACCCAGGGCTGATCTCCTTTAGAATGGACTGGTTGGATCTCCTTGCAGTCCAAGGGACTCGCAAGAGTCTTCTCCAACACCACAGTTCAAAAGCATCAATTCTTCGGCGCTCAGCTTTCTTCACAGTCCAACTCTCACATCCATACATGACCACAGGAAAAACCATAGCCTTGACTAGATGGACCTTTGTTGGCAAAGTAATGTCTCTGCTTTTGAATATGCTATCTAGGTTGGTCATAACTTTCCTTCGCGTCTTTTAATTTCATGGCTGCAATCACCATCTGCAGTGATTTTGGAGCCCCCAAAAATAAAGTCTGACACTGTCTCCACTGTTTCCCCATCTATTTCCCATGAAGTGATGGGACCAGATGCCATGATCTTCATTGAAAAGTCTTAAGAGAATATAAATGTAGCAAGTATCATTTTAGCTATGCGCTCGCTCTACTGATTGATGACAAAGCAGTAACAGTGACTGAGAGCTATAAAGCAATTTTATATCTTTGACCAAACCATTATCAGAATTGTTAGAAGTGAAATTACTATGAGATATGGTATAAAATAGCAAGACTGTGTTTTAATATCAGTAATTAGATCTTGCTCATCTACTGCAGAAATATTGTCTCCTTGAAAGCAGTATCATGGGAGGTGATATGGCACTCATTGATTTGTTCTTGTTGAACTCTCATCTACTACACATGTGCTGTGTGCTGAGCACCGTTCTGGGTCCAGTGACCAAACACAGGTATCTCTCCTGCTCATGGAGCTCACATCCTAGCAGTGGGGAAACAGAATGAACAATTAGGATAACACATGCAAATTTTGGAATTTGAAATGATTGAGAAGTAAAAGAGAACAGGGTTGGGAGGGTCCAGAATGCCATGGTGTGCGTAGGGCAGGTTGCTTGTTTACATAGAGTGGTCAGGTAGGCACAGTGAGAGGGTGACATCTGAGCGGGGTGAGGGGGTATACGGTGGCATTAACCATAGGAAAAGAGCACACCGGGCAGAGGAGCCAGCCAGTACAGAGGCTCTGCGGCCAGTGTGGCTGGAGCTGAAGGAGCAGGGCAGGAGGAGGGGCTGAGGTCAGAGAAGAAATGAAGGTGATCGGAAGGCTGTACAGGCTGCCTTCTACTCTGTGGGAAGGGGAGCCAGGCAGTGACATTATCTAAGTTCTAAGAGGATTGCAGTGACTTCTTTTACATTGGTGGTGACACAACCATGGTCTGTTCTTACCACAGGATGATACTGTCACTCTTCAATCCTTTTTTTTTTTCTTTTGAGAAGGGTACTATGGTTTCTTATTTTTAATAATATAATAATACTAATAGGCTATTTTTAGTGCTTTCAATAACATCAGTGACAGAGTTTCCATCCTCTAAGGGTAAATTTGGTCTGGGAAAATTTCTAAAAGACAGTTGGGATTGTTTGACGGAAAAGATTATTGAGCTTGATAATACTAATTGTCTCGAAACCTCAAGATTAAGTTAAAGAGACAGATTTGAAGGATATTGTGCATTTGGCTCTGAAAACAGATTCAGAGGGGAAATGTCAAAGTGTTTTGAGCAATGTCAACATAATTAGAATAAATGCCTTACTTATTATTAAGGAGACGAATACAAGGAAAATATGTATAAGGGTGTGTGAATTTCAATATGCTTTTAAAAATCAGTCTTATTTATTTCCTGGGTTACACATGCCACATAGAAATTAAGAACCTCTAAATGGTTTGGTGGTCAGATGTGGAAGGAAGAATTTCTGTCCCCCCACAGACAGTCTGGGATAGACCTGTTGTCTCTAGAGATCTTGACAGCAGTGCCACACCCCACCCTTCCTACCGGTTTATGCCCCAAGATTCTCGTTAATTTACAAATATTTAGTGAATTCCTTTTATTTACCAAGTAGTGAGGTAACTTAAACACTTTCTGGAACAAGGAAGTACCTGAGAGGATGGATGCTGAGATGGATGGAAGGATAGTCATTATATCAGACACTGGAAGTACAGAAATGAAAAGACAAACCCCCTGTCTGGGATTCTGGTCTAGTTCTGGGGAAGAAGCAACAGTGATAAGACTTGTGGTACAACAGGGTGAGGAGGAAGAAACCCTGACTCTGTCCAGGGGTGTCAGGGGGTCTGACATCGGCAGGATGGCTTGCAGAATGTTGGGGGAAGGCTGGAAGACAAGCAGATGTTGGAGGTTGGGGCTTGGGGTTGAAGGGTGTCAGAGTCAGACAGCGCCTTTTCAAAATCAGATTCATGCCTTCTGGCACATTTTCTGACTATCCCGGAGAACATTCGTGTCCCATTTGAAGAATAAGCTCTTCAAATAACCTTAACAATTTTTTTCTGATGAGAGAAGAAATACATACAAAATTCAGAAAATATATAAAAGCATAAAAAAGAAAACAATGATGAACTATAAATTCTTCATCTTATAAGAAATCATCATTTCTTTGATGATTTATTTGATGATTATATCATTCTTTGATGATTATATATTCTTCCAGATAATTTTGCTTATGTCTTTTTAAAATCAAAGGAAATGTATGAAATGTTTTGTAAACTGCTCCTTAAACTCATGATATATGCTGTACATCTCTCTGTGTTAATAGAGAACCCCATCACATTGTTAATGGCTTTGTAATATTCTATTTGTGTTATTCTTATATGTCTTCACTTTTTACCATTAAAAATAGTTTTGGATCATTCACAGTTATTTAAAAAGTGATCAGTTTGCAGTTTACTTATTATGCATTTCCAATTTAAGATACACCAGAAGCTAACATCCTTCTGAATTTTATAAGAGAAAATAAAGTAATGAATCCTCTGGATGATGAAATTGACAATTATTTGAAAGAATCCATGAATTGTAAGTAACTTTTAAATATTATTTGAATTTTTTAAAGGCCAGAATTTGGGTTTATAAAGTGACTTAGTAAAAGACACTGTATTCTCATTATGTAACTGCTATGTGTGTGCATGCTCAGTCACTTAGTCATGTCCAACTCTTTATGACCCCATGGACTGTAGTCCGCCAGTCTCCCCTGTCCATGGAATTTTCCAGGCAAGAATACTGGAGTGGGTTGTCATTTCCTCCTTCAGGGGATCTTTCTGACCTAGGGATTGGTAACTGCTATACTTCTACTTTAAAAAGGTAGTTTAAAACTTTTGGAGATTTATGTAACCTCTTGCCAATCTGATGAGAGTTAATGACTCTCTCCCTAAAAAAGCAGCTGTAGCCACATACAGAATTTTGTGCAAAATGTCATGTATTCACAGACCCCAGATTGAGGCTTGACTTTAAAAAGGATGCTGTTTGCTGCCATCTGTAGCTTATGCTTAGAATGGGGAAAAGCAGAGGGAGGGCTTAGATCCCCCTGTAACTTCATCCTAAGGGGTGAAATTCTTTCTCATAATCGAGGACACCCAATTCATCTCAGGAGAGTAACAATTCAGTTAATCGAGGAAAAAGTATTCTGCAATCACCTTAACTTGTGAAAGAAGAACTTTGTTATGCATTGCTGGAGGGTGTTTAACACTTCCTTTCTTCATCCTCTCGCTCTGTTTTCTCCTGTGCAGTGCAGCTTGTGGGGGTTCCCCAATCAGGGATTGAGCCCTGGCCCTTGGCAATGAAATCGCCAAGTCCTAACCACTGGACAACCAGGGAATTCCCAACACATTTCCTTTCAATAGCAATCACTAATAGAAAAAACAAAACAAAACTACTGGTTTATAATTATCTTTTTGCCTACAAGAAGGGATAAGCTTAAAGTTGTATTATTTATTAGAATTAAAATAAAGCTACTATTGTTACTTTGGAAGCATTTTTAAATGTCCAGTCGTACAAATGCCATTTCCGGACACTTCCAGGAAGCCCAAAAGTGTTCACTGGGCCTTGAGATGGATTTGCCACACTGTGTCTTAGTCCCTGCCTGTCTCTGAACCTGAAAACGGGGACAAGAACAACAGTGTCTACTCTTGTCTTCTACTCAGAGCCATCAGATTTGAGTGGAGAATATTTTCGTGATCAATGACTCATATCAAAGTAACCACAAAAGTGGTACTTAAGTTTCCCTTTCTTTTATTTCACTGTGGAAACTTTTTTTTTTCCACTGTGGAAACTTCTATCATTAAATTTGCTCAGAGGCAAAAATGAGTTGCAATATCTTTTAAAATGCTCATTATTCCCATAAAAAACTTATAGGGTGAAACTGATTAGATATTTCAGAATAAAACTATCACAATACTTTCTTTAAAGCTTTTGTTATTTTTAGTTAAAATAATGTTCAATATTTAAAAAGTAAACACAACACAGAATACAGCAAAAACCCAGAAATAAAGAGTTATTTGGGGAAAATCTTCCAATCCATTTTCCAGTGCATATGAACTGACAGCAGGATAAAGACATAAAAGTAAGATAAATAGATACACATAACTGGACCCTTTATTGAAGAAAATTAAATTTCACATCCCTTTCATGAATCACAGCCTTGTCGTGGGGAAGGGGCTTGCATAACTAAATCCTAAAGGAAATCAACCATGAGTATTCATTGGAAGGACTGATGCTGAAGCTCCAATAATTTGGCTGTCTGTGCTCATGTGAAGAGCTGACTCATTGGAAAAGACCCTGATACTGGGAAAGATTGAAGGCAAGAGGAGAAGGGGGCAGCAGAGGATGAGATGGTTAGATAGCATCACCGACTCAATGGACATGAATTTGAGCAAACTCTAGGAGTTAGTGAAGGACAGAGGAGCCTGGTGTATTGTAGTGCACGGGGTCACAAAGAGTCAGACATGACTTAGCGACTGAACAACAGCAACAAAATTTCATGTGCTTAACAGCAACAAAAGAAAAGAAAGTAGTAAAGCGCTGGAGAACTGGCAACTCCTGTTAAAAGCTTTCTTACTTAAGTAATGTTTGGACCTGTAAGATTCCTCTAAGATTAAGAAAAATAACAAATGACTAATAGATTAATAGTTCTTAGTTTTGTAAATTTTCTTAGAATAACTTTTAAGTTGAAGTATAACATATATGGGCTTCCCAGGTAGCGCTAAGTGTAAAGAACCTGCCTGTCAATGCAGGAGATGCAAAAGAAGCAGGTTCAGACCCTGGGCTGGGTAGATCCCCTGGAGGAGGGTGTGGCAGCTCACTCCGGTATTCTTGCCTGGAGAATCCCATGGACAGAGCAGCCTGGCAAGCTATAGTCCGTAGGGTCTCACAGAGTCAGGCACGACTGAAGTGACTTAGCATGCATGTACTTATCACAAAGAATGTGAACAGTAGACAAGAATGAGAGGACAGTACCATGCACCATTGCACAGAGTACGCACCTGTTAATTGCCAGTGCCCATAAGACCCCTCATGCCCGCCCAAATGTGATTCTGACTTATTGCACCATAGAAACCACAGATAAATTTAGCCTGTTTTGGAATTTTAACAGTGAAGTTGTATCATAGGACCTCACTCTTGTGTCTGATGTCCTTTGTTCAACATTAGGTCTGTGAGTGCCATCCACACTGCTGTGTGTAGTGTTGTTTTTCCTTGATGTATGCAATTCCATTATATGAATATATCACAATTTATTTCTCTATCTTATTGTTTCCTTCTACAAAATTTTTACTTTCTCTTTGAGTGTGACTTTAGGTGAACCTCTGTCTGTTTTTTCTGTTGTTGTTGTTGGATATACATGTTCCTAGTAGGAATACTGGAGAAGGCAATGGCACCCCATTCCAGTACTCTTGCCTGGAAAATCCCATGGACGGAGGAGCCTGGTGGGCTACAGTCCATGGGGTCGCTAAGAGTCAGACACGACTGAGCGACTTCCCTTTCACTTTTCACTTTCATGCGTTGGAGAAGGAAATGGCAACCCACTCCAGTGTTCTTGCCTGGAGAGTCCCAGGGATGGGGGAGCCTGATGGGTTGCCATCTATGGGGCTGCACAGAGTCATACACGACTGAAGCGACTTAACAGCAGCAGCAGCAGCAGCAGCAGTAGGAATATTGCTTTGTCATGCATGTCCACCTTTAAGTGATTCTGCTAAATGGTTTTCCAAAATGTCTGCACCGATTTATACTTCTCCCAGTAGTGTTCAGGAGTTTGAGCTGCTCTACATCCTCACCAATGTTTGTACGGTTAGTCTTTTAAATGGTGAATATTTAGTGGAATCCTACTGTTGTTAAATTTGCATTTACTTAATGATTAATAAGGCCAGTATGTTTATTGTCTCTCTTTATATTCTTTTTGTGAAGTGCTTTTTAAACTCTCTTCCAGGGACTTTTTCCCTGGCAGCCCAGTGGTTAGGAACTCGGTGCTTTCACTGTTGTGGCCCAGGTTCAGTCCCTGGTCAAGGAACTAAGATCTGACAAGCTGCATAGTGGGGCCAAAAATACATACATACATACATACATACAATCTCTTCTGCATTTAGAAAATTGAATTGACTTTTTTTAAATTGATTTTTAAGATTCCAATTTAGATATTTTGGTTATGAATCCTTTATCTTCTTATAAATTGCTAGCATCTGCCACTCTATGGCTTACCTTTTCATTCTTTTAATGGACTCTTCTGATGATTAGAAATTATTCATTTTAATAAAGACAAATTTCTCATTATTTTTCTATTTTGCTTATTTTTTAACTTTCATGTCCATTTATATAATAAGTTTTAATGTATCATATATAATAAATCTTTTCTATTACAGAACTTAAACTGCTACATATTTTCATTTGAGCTCTGTAGGTTTTCTATTTAGATATAATCCTTTAGAATTCTTAGAATATACTTAGAACTGTAATGACTTTTTCTTTTTTTTAGTAAATACAATAGTTGATGTTTATACAGTTGAACAATTAAAGGTAAAAGCTTTGAAGAATGAAGGAAAAGCTGAACCTTTCTATGGAATTCTTTACGCTTACATTTCTACACTGAACATTGATGACGAAACTACAAAAGTAGTTCGAAATAGATGGTAAGCAACCAAATTACTTTTAGAAATTCATTCTCATAAGAAATAAAAAACAATGATTGGTAATACATTTTAAACTATATGAAAGTTAAAGCTATTCTTTGACATAGTAGTGGTTATGTATTTAAAAGAAATGTATAAATAAATAACACATACTAAAGTTTCCTTAACAAACTGTTTAGACCCAAAGATTCTAATACTCTTTTAAAGTAAAATGTATTTCAATGTGTTTTAGCAATCCAAAAATAGATGATACTGCCAAAACCTTTTAACTGGGATGACAAACTATTGTTTTGTAATGAATTTGAGAATTGTTTTGGTGACATCCTATAGCAATAAAAATAATAGTATTTTAGTAACTTGTTTCATGATAATGAAATGAAATGAATGATGAATGTGATTTCCAACCTCTCCTAAGTCAGTTAGTATCTACTTACATAGAAAAGTAACCTCAAGTAGATTTAATTACCTTAGCTAAAAAATGCTTGGTAAAAAAAAAAAAAAGCTTGGTAAAAAAACTCTAAAATATTATTGTGAAACTCTCCCTGTAGATTTGTGATTGAAATTTTTATCGACATATTTCTAGATTCCTATGGCACTGTAAGAAATAATAAACTGTATACTTTGTCCAGTTTCCCCCAGTGGTCAAGGATGAAAGTGAAAGTCACTCACTTGTGTCCAACTCTTTGTGACTCCATAGACTATACAGTCCATGGTATTCTCCAGGCCAGAATACTGGAGTGGGTGCCCTTCTCCAGGGGATCTTCCCAACCCAGGGGTCGAACCCAGGTCTCCCCCATTGCAGGCGGATTCTTTACCAGCTGAGCCACCAGGGAAGCCTCCTCCAGGAATGGTAACATTTTGCAAATCTATAGTACCACATCACAGACAATAATGATCTTAATTAAGTTCACTGATCTTATTCAGTTTCCCCAGATTAACATGTATCGAGTGTGTGTGTGTGTGTGTGTTAAATTCCATGTAGTTTTATTGCATGTGTAAGTTTGTGTATCAACAGTCAAGAAATTGACTTATGGATTTCTAAAACATTGTGTGATTTGGTATTAAAGTTGAAAAACCTAATGTAAAGGCTGTTGTATAAGGCAGGTGCTTATTTTTTGAAAAATACTCTTTAAAAAGTTTTTGTAAGTTATCACCTCCCTTTTTTCCCCTTCATCTTTAATATTGATATCTGAGGAAAAGTGTCTAATATTTAATTTTAAAATGATCTGTGGCTTATAAGAAAGCAGTGTCTTTAGATCATTCCCTCTCCTTGAGACTTTGAATTAATCTTCCTATTCAAATTGGCTAAAGTAATGCCTGCTTCAGAAATATAGAATAGCATGTAATTTCCCTGGCTCAGACAGTATGGAATCCACCTGCAATGTGGGAGACCTGATTCAATCTCTGGGTTGGGAAGATCCCCTGGAAAAGGGAACGGCAACCCACTCCAGTATTCTTGCCTGGAGAATCCCTATGGACAGAGGAGCCTGGTGGGCTACAGTCCATGGGGACACAGCTGAGTGACTAAGCACAGCACAGCACATCCCTTAAAGAGAGGAGTGTGTCACTAGCAGTACTGGCAGCATTTAGGGTGTGAGCCTCTCCAGCCCTGGGTGATTCTGTGAATGTGCAGAGGACCTAGTACAAGACAAGTGAGCATTCACAGAACCTAAGCTTTCCAGGTGCAAGACATGATTCCTGCCCTCAAACTCTGAGCCAGGAGATAAGCAGACCTATCTGCAGTAACACCAAATAGGATGTGACAGGGTGTAAGTCCGTGCTAAAGTGTAAATTATACGTCTGCTCAGAGAAGGGAGGGGATGGGGCTGGGGTGCAGGAGAGGGAGGCCCCAGTGGGGAGGTGACCCTGGGCAAGAACCCCAGCTTTGGGGAAGGTAGGAGGCAGAACCTTGAAAGGACTGGCTGATCGCGGTTTCAGAAGCAGGAATACTGCAAGTGAGGTTGACCACATAGAGAGCGTGTTTGTTATCCTTTTGCATTGTGTCCTGTTATTTCCTGGGTCTATTTTGTGTCCTACTCAGGGCTGAGCACTCTGTAATTACTAACTCATGTGCTAACTTAGACTAAAAGTCTAAGTAATAGTTCTGCTAAAGATCAGAGCTGTCCCTTAGGGCCTTCACATTTTATCATTGTCTTTGTTTCTTTTCAGTTCTGTCTGTGGTTACATTGTAAATGAAGCATCCAGCACTTGTACAACTTGCAACAAAGATTCTTCGGGATTTAAATCGGTTTTTCTCAGCTTTGATATGCTAATCGACCTTACTGATCACACAGGTACCCTTCATTCCTGTAGTCTCACAGGAAGTGTGGCTGAGGAGACTTTGGGATGCACGGTAAATAATAATACTTAGAAATACTTCCAAATTGAATTCTCTTCCCAAAACATATAAGTTATTTTGGTGAACATTTGATAGAAATTAGTTCCTTAATAAAGAGGTCTGGGAAAAATCAATCTTGACTTAAACACACATTGTTTTAATGAATAAAGAATTACATGCTGTATATTAATATCCTAGCTAACATTAACTGTTAGGAATAACAGGAGAGGTCCTTGGTAACAGTGGAGAATATACATGACATTTTATATAGTCAGATAACAGTGGGCAAAAATGAAACCTTGGAGACACTGAGCAGGGTCCTCTGTGAGGAGGGCTTGGTGGTATTTCACCTACTCAGGTGCATAAAATCAGTCTGCCCTGGAGCACAGCAGCAGAGATTAACTTAAACGCTTGGTGTTTCGTTTGATACTTTCATTGTTAGAACCGGCTCTGAAATTTTACCATTGAACTTCAGTGGTGTCCACTTTGTCAAGAGCGGCTTTCTGTGCTGGCCTCTGGCTGGCTTCAGAGATTCAGTTTAGAGCCTGTCTGGCCTCATCTCCTCCATCAAGAGAGTTGAGCTGTAATTACTATGGATAAAATTTCATCTCTAGAGCAAATTTAAGTTTTACATTATTGTCAAAATGAGTTATCTATATATTCTTTGGAAATGTTTAATTTTTTTAATCCAGGTAGATGAGTTTCTTGCAATGACGGATGAACAGAAAACAGCATTAAAGTGGCAATTTCTTTTGGAAAGAAGCAAAATTTATTTAAAAGTTAGTGCACTTTATAATAATTCTATGTAAATAATATAGTATAATATAAATAATACTATTCTATATATTCAATTAATATGAAAACCCCAGAGTATGACCTAGTAAATTAGGGAATTTAGGGTTATTTTTAATAATGTTCAATTCCCAAATGTGCAGAAGGGTTTGGCTACCATAGAAACAGTGAAAATAATCAGGTTTTTTCATATAGCATAAAGAATTACAAGGCTTCCCTGGTGACTCAGGAGTAAAGAATCTGCCTGCAATTCAGGAGACAAAGGAGATGCAAGTGCTATCCCTGGGTTGGGAAGATCCCTTGGAGGAGGGCATGGCAACCCACTCTAGTATTCTTGCCTGGAGAATCCCATGGACAGAGGAGCCTGGCAGGTTACAGTCCATGGGGTCACAAAGAGTTGGACACAACTGAAGTGACTAAGTGGACACGCACACACAAGAATTACAAATGACACAAAAGAAAAAGACCAGCAAAGAAAATATCCATTAATGTTAACATCAAGGCTAGACACTGGGCTTTAGAGTCAGAGCTGGGTGTCCCTGCCCCCATGGGCAGTGATCCTCACTTCAGTGAGTCGTATTCAACAGCATAGTTACATGCTTATGTGCTGGGGTGATAGAGACTCCATTTGAATCCCAGTTCCACCATTCTTCAGCCCATGTGACCTTGGGGAGGTTAATTCTCTAAGCCCCTAATCTGCTGTGATCCTACAAATCTGACCAGAGCAGATTCCCGTAGCAATAGCAACACTTCAGTGTTGGAAGGGCACAGGATCTTAGTGTTAAAGATGTAAAAAAGGCAGTGGGATAAACTCCCTTTATTTTGCAAATGAGGAAAATAGGACAAGAAATGTTGCTTCTTGCCCGAAGTCACTGGTGAGATAGGGCTACCATTTATATTATTCCAGATGTTTTCTCTTCACACTCTAAAACATTTTCAAGCTCTTAAATGAGTTATACCTGTCAATATTTATTGTACTAGAACTTAACATTGAGGAAAACTTTAAATGTATTCACGAGCACACAGTCTTTTAGCAGTCAGAACTGCTATCATCTCATGTCTGGTAGCCTCTTGAAACTACAGTGCACTCTGGTGAAAGGATGCGAGTAAGAAAGGCAGACAGCAATTTCACATTATTATGAAGATAGCTTTGATCAGGGAGAACCTGAAAGAGAACACTGGGTCTGCTCCACCTCAGCTCTGAAGCAGGCTTTCCCATTTCCCAGTGGCTCCTGCCCTTGCAGCCTCAAGCATATCTGAACAGATTGCACACCCAGAGTCACCAATGGCCTTACCAGTATTTCTAGGACCTTGGTTTGAGAATACCCTATCTCTTCCACCACGAGCATGGATCGTCCCAAATACTGTACTCTATTCCCAAGTCGAATATACTCAGATCCCTGCCCGGTTGTATGGTTTCCTTCCAAACAACAGGTACCAGTTGCTGTGAGTTTCATAAATTTAAATTCATGACACTCTGCTTATATTTTCCAAACTGGATTCAAATATAACAACTGCTCTCAGTTTGTACCTTTCCAAGGAATATGTTAGAAAGATACTTGTCAGGGACTTCCCTGGTCATCCAGTGGCTAGGTCTCTGTGCTCCCAAAGCAGGGGTCCTGGGTTCAATCCCTGGTCTAGGAACTGGATCCTACATGCCACAGTTTGAATGCTGTAACTAAAGATTCCACATGTTGCAACTAAGATGTGAGTCAGCCAAATAAATAAATAAATGTCTCTAAAAAAAGATATTGTCATATTTAACAAAGATTTAAAGCAGATAGTGATTATATCACAAAATGTAATAAGGATTATGAGACAAATATAATTTAAATTGTTATAAAAGTTAGAATATGTAATTAAAAAAATAAGAACTTATATTTCTCTGCAAATAAGATAAAAACAAAGGATTTCCATATAGGACATTTTGTGTATTTATCATATTTCAATAAAAAATAATGGCTACTTAAAATTATTCATTTGGAGGGATTTCAAACTGTTACTCATTTTAATGTTTTAAAACATATAGTGTCACAAAATGTAATCAAGATTATGAGACTCATACAATTTCAATTGTTATAAGTGAGAACGTGGAATTTAAAAATTTAATTGTCATAAGTGTGACATCATTATTCATAAACTGTGTCATGATATCGGATCTGCTCTAACAGACCATGTCATTGCTGCGTGTTCATGTCTGTCATAGCTGGTGGTCTGAACACACTTTAAGTCCTTTTTCTACTTGTTGGATTTGATATCTCAACTTTCTTACCTGAGAGAAACATCATGAAAAAATGACCTGGATTCTTAGAAAATCACTGTCAGAAACCAGATCCATAATCTTTCTCCCAACTCTACCTGAGACTGGAACTCTTTCCATTGTCTTACAACTTTAATTGAAGTTTTTGTTCACATATTAAACAAAACTCATTGCTGTTCTCTGTTTGTGGTCATTGGTTTTCAGTTTTATATACCAGGTGATTTTTAAAACTCTCTCTTTTTTCTTCTTGCAGTTTTTTATATCGCACAGAGCGAGGGGTGGACTGAGAGTGAGTGTGCTTTCGTGTAAGCTTGCAGATTCTATTGAGGCAAGTAGGAACTTGTCTGGACAAGGAAGTGTTCAAAACTAGATACAGTTTTAAACTCTGGAAAAGAATATGCATTTTAACCACCTTGAAAGTGGGAAATGAGTTTGAAAATTACAGATATAATTGTATCTTGTTCAAATGTGGTGAGAATGTTTCTGTAAATTGTCCTTCTGTTGCCCCCTAGAGTTGACTCCAGGTGAATCCTAAAATCTCCCTCTTATTTAAGCTCATTTCTTAGAAGCCTTTTTCTATTGGCTTGGCCCTCTCTCTTCCCAAGCTGGAAAATGGTTGTATGAATTAATAAACAAGTTTACTCTCCCACAAACACAATGATTTATTTTCTTAAACCCCTTTCCCCTCTGTCTTGTCTTCTTGGAGAAAGATCAGAACCTCCACAAATGCCTTGGCCCCGTCTCAGACCACTTGGCTGGAGTCGATGGGCGTGTATGGCACATTCTCCCTGTGCCAGGTGGGGACAGCAGACGTCCATGGGCAATGCTGGGCAGCTGCTTTACATGCTGTAGAGCTTTTCTAATCTGTTGCCTTCTCTGATGACACATCAGAGCTAGCCAAAGCTTGTGAAGGCTTGCTGACTCAGGCTTGACACCCGTGGGTCTGAATCAACTGGGAGGAGATCAGCTTCACAAGTTTCATGAGCGGTGCTGAGTCCTGGGAACTTGCAGGCGTGGGAGACTTCTTGGCTTTGGCTGGACATGGCTCCACTCCAGCTGCCTTTGCAGCAGCCCCAGAGCACTCTACTCAGCCCACACCATCTCCAGTCACAGGTCTCTTACTTCGAGGCACAGACCCGTCACCACGGTCAGTGTTGATCCAAGGTGTGGGAGGTTTGGCCAACGTAATTTGAATCTGGTGATTTAAAGATCACCACCTACCACCTACTGCAGGAGTGATAAAAAGAAAAAGTAAGTATACGAAATTCCTTTGTAAGTCTGGTGTTCTGGTGTTGGGAGATAAACTTATCTTGTTGTAGGGTTTTCTCTGGCTTTTACCATGTGAGACCATGGGGGAGGGATATGAGTTGACCCCCAGTGTGCCCAAATTGTGGTGATAAATGAAGTAATTAAGGACGTGGCCATAGGTATGCAGATATCAAGTGTACTTGATGAAGGGCTTCTTTCCTTTCCCCTGTGGGGAGGGGGTGAGTGTGTTTATCAGGGTGACTGTGAAGGTGGACAGGGAGGGAAGGAAGGCAGGAAAGAGAGCTGTGTGGGGTGAGAATGCTTGGCCCAAACAGTGTGTCCAGAGTTGCTGTGCCAGGCCTGCTAGGGCCCTGACCTCTAGCAGCACGCCCCAGAGTGCCAACACCTGGGTCAGCATTCCCAGAGTAGGCACATACGCAGTGCCCAGGGCCCCTAACCAAGGCCTGTGAGGGCTCTGTGTGACCTCCTCACTGCTACCATGGTAACCTCTCAGTCCACTAGCATTTAACCAAGGAGACACCATGCCTGTCACCAGAGGGACATCACAGTCACTTATTTCTTCTGATGAAGTAGGAATCTATAGGGCTAGCTGTCAAGCTGCACTGAATCAGAGGTGCTTCACAAGGCTTAACTTACACATTTACGGAATGAAGGCTACAAACTGTCAACATCTAAAACTGGGCTTTTTTAGCTGAATATAGGCACTTAAACAAGTAAAAGAAAGAAGCTTTCTGCCCTGTCAACACAAAGTCCACAACCCGTCTGCCCAGAATCTGCTTTTCTGCTGCTCTCCAGAAGCTGCTCTTCCTGATCCTAGTGACTTTTATCTGCATTTTCTATATTGCTCTATAAACAATTGGATGACTGTGATTTTTCCTAATCTTCTATGAGTGGTTCATTTAAGCACAATATTCCTTTCCTAATTCTGCTTTGGTGAGGGTTTTGTTTTGTTTTGTTTTACAATATGCTGTACATACATTTATCCACCTTTTACTCTTCTTGAGGAACCTGGAGCTGTTTTTGTCTTTTTAAAAAATATTTGTTTGGCTTCATTGGGTCTTAGTTGTGTCATGTGGGATCGGGTTCCTTACTTGTGGCATGTGGGCTTTGCTGCCCCACGACAGGTGGGATCCTAGTTCCCTGACCAGGGATCCAACCCATGTCCCCTGCATTGCAAAGCAGATTTTTAACCACCGGGGAAGTCCTTGTTTTTGCTTTTCAAATATTTTTATTATAAAGTTTTACATGTTTATTGTAGAAAAATTAGAGGAAATAATAGATAACTCCTCCCCCCAAAAGAAAGATAAAAGAAAACCCGTAATCTCCATTCCCAAATTTTTTTAACTGGTAGGAAACATTCTTTTATTATGCATGTTTTTTTAAATTGTGGTAAAATATACATTACATAAAATGTATCATTCTAACCATTTTTAAGAGTATGATTTGAGTGGCAATAAGTACATTCACAATTTTGTATAAACATCACCACTCTCTATTCCAGAAGATTTTAATCATCATGAATTGAAATTCTGTACTCATTAAGATACAATAACTCCCATTTGCCCCTATGCTCGTCTCCAGCAATCTGTAATATACTCAGTCTCTATGACTCTAACTATTCTAGGTACCTGGTACACAGGGAATCTTGCAGCACTTGTCCTTTTGTGGCTACCTTGTTTTTCTGAGGATAATGTTTTCAAGGTTCATCCATGTTACAACGAGTCAGAATTTCATTCCTTTTTGTGGCTGAGTAGTATGTATGAATTGGATAAATTCACCACCTTTTGTTTATTTATTCATGTCTTGGTGGACAGTTGGGCTGTTGCACCTTTTGGCTATTATGATTAGCCAACCATGGCCGCCATGAACATTTGTGTACAGGCATCCCACATTTCTGTAAATGTCTTTCCTGACTTTTTAAAAAATCATCTCTTTATCCATCTTTCTATGTTAAAGCATGTAATTTATAAAATTAAACCAAAAATATGATTTACAAATACAGGTTATACTATAATCTACTTTTATACTTAATAACTTATAATAAACTTTTCATGCTGTTAAATATTCTACACAGTTTCAATGACTGCCTATTATTTTATTATATGAGCATAGGATAGTGAATGGCTTCCCAGGTGGCTCAGTGGTAAAGAATATACCTGTCGATGCAGGAGATGCAGGAGACACAAGTTCGATCCCTAGGTGCGGAAGTTCCCCTGGAGAAGGAAATGGCAACCCACTCCAGTATTCTTGCCTGGAGAATCCCAAGGACAGAGGAGCCTGGCAGGTGATAGTCCATAGGGTCACAAAGAGTCAGACACAACTGAGCATGTATAAAATAGTGAATGTAATCAATGTGATAACACTTGACACTTAAAATGTTTCCCACTTTTTGCATTATTTATTACAAATAATGACCATAGCTAAATCTTTGGCCACATTCTTAATTATTTCCTTGGGGTAAGTAAGTTTCTAGATTATTAAGTTGCTGCAATAATGTCACATTATTGAATGTGATGGATTTTGTGATAAGCACTTTATCTTATCTGGTTTATGCAGTTACTGTTATTTTGCCCATTTTATAGATGGGACATGAAGGCCAAGTTAGAGGAGGTAGATTTGGAGGTGGCTAAGTGGACAGGCTCTGTGGCTGCAGGCTCAAACCCCAGTTGATACTCCCAGGATGGGCCCTAGCTCTGAGATTCTCCAAGTTTGTGGTTCCCCTCCAGTAAATGGGGATAATAATACCAACTCCTGTTGGCAACTGTTAAGACTAAAACAGAGTTTTACCAAGAGAATGCACTGGTCATAGCAAATATCCTCTTCCAACAACACAAGAAATGACTCTACAGATGGACATCACCAGATGGTCAATACTGAAATCAGATTGGTTATATTCTTTGCAGCCAAAGATGGAGAAGCTGTATACAGTCAGCCAAAAAAAAGGGGGGGTGGGGGGAGCTGACTGTGGCTCAGATCATGAACTCCTTATTGCCAAATTCAGACTTAAGTTGAAGAAAGTAGGAAAACCACTAGACCATTCAGGTATGACCTAAATCAAATCCCTTATGATTAGACAATAGATGTGACAGATAGATTCAAGGGATTAGATCTGATAGAGTGAGTGCCTGAAGAACTATGGACAGGGGATTGTGACATTGTATAGGAGACAGTGATCAAGACCGTCCCCAAGAAAAAGAAATGCAAAAAAGCAAAAGGGTTATCTGAGGGGACTTAAAAATAGCTGAGAAAAGAACAGAAGCTGAAGGCAAAGGAGAAAAGGAAAGATATACCCATCTGAATGCAGAGTTCCTAAGAAAGCAAGGAGAGATATGAAAGCCTTCCTCGGTGATCAATGCAAAGAAATAGAGGAAAACAACAGAATGGGAAAGACTAGAGATCTCTTCAAGAAAATTAGAGATACCAAGGGAACATTTCATGCAAAGATGGGCACAATAAAGGACAGAAATGGTATGGACCTAACAGAAGCAGAAGATATTAAGAAGAGGTGGCAAGAATACACAGAAGAACTGTACAAAGAAGATCTTGATGACCCTTGATAACCACAATGGTGTGATCAGTCACCTAGAGCCAGACATCCTGGAGTCCAAAGACAAGTGGGCCTTGAGAAGCATCACTATAAATAAAGCTAGTGGAGATGATGTAATTCCAGCTGAGCTATTTCAAATCCTAATAAACAATGCTGTTAAAGTGCTGCACTCAATATGCCAGCAAATTTGGAAAACTCAGCAGTGGCCACGGGACTGGAAAAGGTCAGTTTTCATTCCAACCCCAAAGAAAGGCAATGTCAAAGAATGTTCAGACTAACGCACAATTGCACACATCTCACATGCTAGTAAAGTAATGCTCAAAATTCTCTAAGCCAGGCTTCAACGGTATGTGAGCGGTGAACTTCCAGATGTTCAAGCTGAATTTAAAAAGGCAGACGAACCAGAGATAAAATTGCCAACATCTGTTGGATCATCGAAAAAGCAAGAGAGTTCCAGGAAAACATCTACTTCTGCTTTATTGACTATGCCAAAGTCTTTGATTGTGTGGATCACAACAAACTGGAAAGTTCTTCAAGAGATGGGAATACCAGACCACCTGACCTGCCTCCTGAGAAATCTGTATGCAGGTCAAGAAGCAACAGTTAGAACTGGACTTGGAACAACATACTGGTTCCAAATTAGGAAAGGAATACGTCAAAGCTGTATACTGTCACCCTGCTTATTTAACTTATATGCAGAATACATCATGCAAAATGATGGGCTGGATGAAGCACAAGCTGGAATCAAGATTTCCAGGAGAAATATCAATAACCTCAGATATGCTGATGACACCACCCTTATGGCGAAAGTGAAGAACTAAAGAGCCTCTTCATGAAAGTGAAAGAGGAGAGTGAAAAAGCTGGCTTAAAACTCAACATTCAAAAAACTAAGATCATGGCATCTGGTCCCATCACTTCATGGCAAATAGATGGGGAAACAATGGAAACAGTGAGAGACTTTACTTCCTTGGGCTCCAAAATCACTGTAGATGGTGACTGCAGCCATGAAATTAAAAGATGCTTGCTCCTTGGAAGAAAAGCTATGACCTAGACAGCATATTAAAAAAGAGACACTACTTTGCCGACAAAGGTCTGTCTAGTCAAAGCTTTGGTTTTTCCAGTAGTCATGTATGGATGTGAGAGTTGGACCATAAAGAAAGCTGAGCACTGAAGAATTGATGCTTTTGAACTGTGGTGTTGGAGAAGACTCTTGAGAGTCCCTTGGACTGCAAGGAGATCCAACCAGTCAATCCTAAAGGAAATCAACCCTGAATATTCACTGGAAGGACTGATTGAAGCTGAAGGTCCGATAATTTGACCACCTGGTATGAAGAACTGACTCACTGGAAAAGACCCTGATGCTGGGAAAGATTGAAGGCAGGAAGAGAAGGGGACAACAGAGGATGAGATGGTTGCATGGCATCATCATGTCATGGTTGATGGACATGAGTTTGAGCAAGCTCTGGGAGTTGGTGATGGACAGGGAAGCCTTGCATGCTGCAGTCCAAGGGATCTCAAAGAGTCGTACATGACTGAGCAACTGAACTAAACTGAAGACTAAATAAGTTAGTGTATGTAAAATGCTTAGACTCAAGTACTTAGTATATAATCAGTATCAGTAATATAAATGTCGAGGTATAGCAATTTCATTGGCATTCATATGTGGCAATATATTTGTTGTATTAAGTCTATTCTGCTTTTACAGCTTGAATTTTAGATTACAATTACTTTTCTCTCCCTTTAGAATGCAAGAAGATTTTAACATATGAATTAACTGTATTGTAAAGAAATATAAAACTTCCTTGAAACCAGATACTGAACCAGCATCTACACCAAAGATGTGCCCAACAGATGTTGTTAAAGAGATAACTGTGTATAAATACATGAAAAGATGTCAGCTTCACTATTTTTTAAAATATTTATTTATTTATGGCCGTGCTGGGTCTCTTTGGCTGCACGCGGGCTTTCTCTAGTTCTGGCAAGTGGAGGCTTCTCTTCGTTGCAGTGCACTGTGGTGGCTTCTCTTGTGCTCAGGCTCCAGGCATGTGGCTCAGTAGTTGTGTCATATGGGCCCAGCTGCTCCTCAGCATGAGGGAACCTCCCAGACGAGGGATCAAACTAGCGTCCCCTGCACTGGCAGGCAGACTTCCAACCACTGGACCACCAGGGAAGTTCCAGTTTCCCTATTAATCAAAGAAATACAAATTAAAAAGACCACAGCCACAACACCCAGTGTTGACTAAGGTGTGGGCGAAAAGGTTTTCTTTAACACTCTTGTTAAGTACAAATTATTATATCCTTTCCCTTAGGCAATTGGGCAAAAAGTATCAAAATATAAAGTACAAACTATTTAATCAGTTTCACTTCTAAGACTTTTCCTAAGGAAATAAACAAGTGTGAACTGTTGTGTATGGAGGATATTCCTTGCATCATTGTTTCTAGTAGCAAAGCATTAGAAACCTGTGTAACATCTAGGGGAGTATTGGGCTCCACCCAGATCTCTGGTAGGCACCTAACCCTCAACTTCTATGAAGGTTGGAGAATTACCCTGGGGAAGTTACGGGAGAAGTGAAAATTGAAAGTGAAATAGTCAGTCATTCAGTGTGGGACACTTTGCGACCCTATGGCACACAAGGTGAGGGGTGGGAGGAGAGAGAATGAACATAGCAAATGTCAGCAATTGTTGAATTTAATGCAGGGTGTATGGAGTTTGTTGCATTAGTCTCTCAATTTCATAGTAGGTTTAAATTTATTCAAAATAAAAGTTGAGGAAAATGTAGTTTCTGAGTATTAGGACTATTGTGATTTTACCAACATCAGGAATTGTGAGAATTGGTGTCTCTCTTCGATTCTTGCAGCCAGGGAGTTTGTGTGCTGCACCTGCGATGCTGACAGCAACCGTCTGTGACAAAGCTTGTGCCACCACTGGAGTGAACACTGATACTGGGGGCTCCGTACATTCTCTGGGTGCTGGCTTGTCCACCCAAGGGCCACATGCAGACACTACTCCTGCCGTACCTTTAGCTTGCTTTCAGATCTGTCGGCTTTGGTAGACTTGATTCAGTTGGACCTTGTATCTGATAGTCTTACTAATAAACTCTCAATAAAAGCACACCCTTGATTCAGCTCTTCCACTTAGGGGAACCTAGCCAAAGGACAAAGTCTATTAATACTTTCTGGCTTCTTTTGGTTATTAAGGTTCCGTGTGCTCATGCATGCTCAGTCACTTCTGACTCTTTGCGAGCCCACAGACTGTAGCCCACCAACCTCCTCTGTCCATAGAATTTTCCAGGCAAGGGTACTGAAGTGGGTTGCCATTTCCTACTCCAGGGTATCTTCCTGACCCAGAGATTGAATCCGCGTCTTCTGCCTTGGCAGGCCGATTCTTTACCACTGAGCCCCTGGGACGCCTCCTTAGCCAAAGGGAACAACTACCAGCAAATAGTTAAAGATGATCTCAGCTGCCAGAAACGGAGGGCTGACTTCACAGCAAGCAGTCACTGAAAATAGTTCAGAAATGTGCCAATATGGGAAGACAGTTCATACTGTATGGTATGAACAAATTTTATTTAAAAGATCACAATTACATCTGCAGATTTGGAAGAATGCACACCAAAAGCTTAACTTGGACCATCTTTGGGTGTATGGAATTTAGGGTGTTCTGGCTTTTTGGCTTATGCATAATTTCTGAATCTTCTATTAAAAATATCTATTGCTTAAGCATTTAAAAAAGAACTCTTATTAAAAGATAAAAGGGAGTTCCCTGGTTGCCTAGTGGTTAGACTTCTGGGCTTTTGCTACTGGATCTCGGATGCAGTCAAAAACAAAAAAGATAAAGGAAGATTGTTGTTATGTTCAGTCACTAAATTGTGTCCAACTCCAGGTGAAGAGGAAAGAAGATAGTGTGATGTTTTAGAAACAAATCCAACTCTGACACTTCCTCATAATAAATTATAAATTGGGGCTTTCAGAAGACCTAAATGTTTGAACTTTCTAATGTATCTACTTCAAAGATGCAGCCTGGAGTGTGGTCACAACTTTAGGTTTTCCACACTTAGAATGGAAAAACAAGGTCCCAGTGTATAGCACAGGGAACTTTATCCAATCTCCTGGGGTAAACCATAATGGAATGTATATATGAGTAAATCTGAAGCACTTTGCTGTATAGCAGAGATTGGCACAACATTATGAATCACTATATGCTAAAAAACAGGGGGGAAAAAGACTTCAGGTTTCTATCTTGGGATGGCTGTGTTACATTATGGCTCTGCCACTTCAGGCTGGCTAATCCCTGTCTCTGTAACAGGGATGGTAGTAATAGTACCAGCTTTGTTGAGGATTAAATACTACACAGAAAACTCTTGGCACAGTGCCTAGTAGTACTAAGTGCTCAATAAGCGTTAGGAGCTAGCAGGTGCCTTCTGTTCAGGTTAACAGCAGGAGCCCCTGCCTAAGCCTAAAGGACTCCACCAGGCACTCTGACAGCTGTGCACCTCACCTAGTATTTTGCAGAGAAGGGTGTGTGAGTGCTCAGTTGTGTCTGACTCTTTGCGACCCCATGAACTGTAGCCTGCCAGGCTCCTTTGCCCATGGGATTCTCCAGGCAAGAGTACTGGAGTGGGTTGCCATACCCTCCTCCAGCGGATCTTCCCCAATGAGGGATCCAACCCACGTCTCCTGCATTAGCAGGCAGATCCTTTACCCCTGAGCTACCTGGAAAACCCAGAGAAGGGGGCAGGGGAAAGTAAAAGCAGCACTCCCAGGCCATTTTACTTCCCTGAAGCTTCCTTATCACGGGGTGTGAGGTACAGGTGCTGGTCAACTCTGTTAATAAAGCACAGCGCTCAGGAAACCAAAGGCCAAAGACCAAGGTCTGAAGCTCCTTAGTGAGGATGTGTCCCTCATAACCACTACTGGGGGGAAAAAGTACACTTTTAGACCACACAAAAGATAGCATTATTTATTTAGGAAACAACAGTTTAAAAATTATCCCCCAAACTCAGACTCTATGGGCCAGAATACACACCCTAACTAAATGAGTGAGGTCTTCATTAATTGCTCACTTATTAAATAAAACTTTAAGTTAACTATGTGGAGTAGTGTTTCTCCATATTTCCGTGATAAGAATCACTTGGAGTGCCAGAGATTGAGTCCATTAAATAACACATTGCGCCTGGGATGGTCCAGTAATTGGACATTTTTATTTTTACAAATACCTCCCGATGGTTTTCACAATCATAAAGGAACTTTGGGAAACCCTGATGAAACGTGTTTTTCCACTTCCTTTGCAGATTTTAAGTCTTGAACACGTGGTCCTTGAGTGACCCACTGAAAAGTCTAATCCAGTCCAGTTTTAGAAAAAGAAAGTAAGTCTTTTGAACATCTTGATTTCCTGTTTCCTAGGAGACACTGTTTTGCATTTCCATTTCTGGCCCAGCTCGTCTAGGTCAGGTTTTCTCCGAGGGTCCATCTTCCTTGGGTTGAGGCATAGCAACCCAATCATTTTTAAAAATTGGTTTCTTATTAAAGGATTGTCACGTTTAGTTAAATAACCGTTGCTTGATTTTGTCTCTCGTTTCCTTTCCCCCTGAAACGTATGTTAAGAAGTTAGGGTGCTTTGTATAATATACACTCAATATTCTGGCCTCTCCACCTTAAACTTCATACTGAGGACGCCATGTATGCCGGCCTGGATCTCATCATTTTCTTTAACGGGTCCCACTCCCTTTGGCGTCCCGGTCAAGATAATATCTCCTTCTTCCAAGGTCATGATCTTAGAAACGTAGCTGATGATGTAGGGGATGGAAAAAATCATGGAGGATGTCTCACCCTCCTGCCTGAGTTCGCCGTTGACCTTGAGCCAGAGCTTCAGGTTGTGAGGGTCAGGGATCTTCTCTTTGGGCACGAAGGCACTGACCGGGCAGGAGGCCGTGAAACTCTTGGCCAGAGTCCAGGGCAGCCCCTTCTTCTTGCACTCGTCTTGCACGTCCCTGGCGGTCATGTCCAGGCACAGGGCATAGCCGGCCACGTAGTCCATGGCCGCGGCCTCCGAGACGGCGCGGCAGCGCTTGCCCATCACCACGGCGAGCTCGAGCTCGTGATGCAGGTTGCGGGTGTAGGCGGGCACGAGCACCGGCGAGCCCTCGGGGGCGTAGGCGGTGGACGGCTTCAGGAAGAGCACCGGCTCGCTGGGCGCGGCGCTCTGCATCTCCCGGACGTGGTCCGCGTAGTTCCGGCCCACGCACACGATGTTCTTCCCCCACTCCCAGAAGCGGGACAGCGGCCTGCTGGCGGCCATGCTCCTGCCTGCTGCATGGAGTCACGTGGACCCCGCCCGGCCGGCCACGGACGCCGACGGCTGGCCGGAGAGGACCAATTACCTCGGGGCGCCGGACCGCGGACTCCACCGGGTGCCCGGAAGTCGCGGCGCTCGTCCTGTAGGCAGCGGCTGTCCAGTGGCTGCCCCGGGGCTGCCAGGCCCGGTCCCCGCAGAGAGGCGGCGGCTGGAGCAGGTGCCTCCCGGATCGCCCTCAGGTCCTCAGCGGGGCAGGGTCAGGTGTGGACGCGGGCGCTGATTGGCCGGGGGACAGGGCAAGCGGCGGACACGGGCTGGGACGCGGGCGCTGATTGGCCGGGGGGAGGGGCGGGCGGCGGGCACGGGCTGGGACGCGGGCGCTGACTGGCTGGGAGCGGGGCGGCAGGCGCTGATTGGCCGCGGTGTGTAGACGCCTGCGGGTGCAGCCCGCCCCTCGCGCCGCAGCCCCCGCCGCCGCCTGCCCGCCGCCCCGGTCATGGTGCTGGGCCGCGGGCTGCTCGGCCGCTGGAGCGTCGCAGAGCTGGGAGCCGTCTGTGCTCGTCTCGGCCTGGGTAGGTGGGCCGGGGCGGGGCTGACGCGGGGCCGGGAAGGCCCGGGCTCCCAGGGGCTGGCCTGTCAGGGCCCTGGGACAGGGCAGCCGGCCCGCGGAGGCGAGGCGAGCCGCCCGGCCGGCGTCGTAGCCGGGCTAACGGCGGTTGGGCCGGTCGCGCTCCCCGAGGCAGTCCAGTGCGGGGCCCGCACAGGCGGGGCTGCCGTGGCTGACGATGTTTTTTATTGACACAGGATTGTAAGCCCTCGCTGACGCCGGCCGGCAGGCCTATTGGGGTCGAGCAAAGGCTACCCAGCAGTTGAGTCAGACTTTGAGAGGGCTGAAGACAGAGTGGGGTAACTTGTCAGCTGGGGGGTGCTAACGGATTTGTGCTAGGTAAGGAAATGTGTGTTGCGGGGGCGCTCGGGGGGCCCCGTCTCGGGACCCCTGCTTTCCCGGGGTCTGCCTGGCAGCCAGCGAGCGCCCCCCGTCCTCCCGGACTGCGGGGGTCGAGGGCTCCCCCACACGCATCCGCACCCCCCGCCCCAGCCCATGCAAGCCCGGCACTTGTGAAGCCCTGGGGCGATGCACCCGTGTCTGAATCCGCACGGCGTGCGTGCTGTGTGTGCTCCACGAAGTGGATCCCGGCTTTTCACGTGAACTGTGGCCGGCGAGTTGCTGGACCCTTGCCCTCCCTAGTTCTCCTATCCCGGCCTCTAAAACGGGAGGCGTTGGACAGCCTGACCTCCTGGGCCCTGATCGGACAGCTGTCAGATTCGATTTTCACCCAATTGCCTCTTGCTTGCTTAAAATATTTTGACCTTGATTTTGAAATCGCCTTTTATTTCCTGATACCTTATCAGGCTGATGTAGCAACAGGGGTGGTAGGTTAAGCTGAGATTTTGGAGCAGTGAGCCGAGTGACCACGGGGCCCTGGGTGGGGAGAAGGAGCAGGTGGAAGCCCTTCTTGGCCGTGTCCTGACCTCACCCAGAGCAGAGGGTGTCTGGAGTGCGTGGTGTGCCACCATATCTAAGGAAAGAGCTGGGTTTTTCCACGTAGGGACCCGTTAAAGGGTCAGCTGAGTTTCTGTGTTGGGAGGCAGACAGGTGGTGGAAATGGGACTGGAGGGGATCAGCAGGAGTGTGGCTGCCTCATTCAGAGGGGGCTCAGCCCTCTGCTGTGGTGAGGAAGGAGCTTCCCAGGTCCAGAGAAGCCGGACGCCATGTGTCTCAAGACTCGGCCCTGACTCTGCTTCGTAGTCCTCCTGGGGTTCAGATTCTGGATACTGGGGCTGAGAGCAGGTGGCATAGCCCAGAAACCCAATTGTAGAAAAATAGGTTTTCTTGCTGAGCCTGAGGAGAAGGGCCTGGGTAAAGCCCAACTGGTTGTCACACCTGTGTCCCTTAACGCTGAAGTTCAGGCAGTTCCCTGGGCATGGCAGATGACTGCGAACTCTGCATCAGAGGTGTCCTGTCAGTCAGCCAGTCAGTCTGTCTGTCAGTCAGCCAGTCACTCACTCAGTCTGTCAGTCAGTCAGTCAGTGTGTCGATGCCGCCCACTTTCTGGATCCCTTTCCTGGAGAGGCCCCATCCTAGCACCTACCAGACTAAATAGGGGTTTCGTTGTGGAAAGTATTTTGGCCCCTGTGTCTGGGGCGCAGGATGCTTTTGCCCTGTGGTCGCTCCCAGCCCACCCTGGCTGCCTCCTTTGCCTCAGTTGGACAGTGGTTCTGTGTCCTGCACACTTGAATCTCAAACAGATGTGGCCAGCTCTCCCATATCTCAGGCTGTGCTGGAGGGGTTTTATGCATCATCCAGATTTCAAGTCCCTGCCATTCGAGAATGAATCTGCTTTCCTTCTCTGGTGCGTGACCTGAGAAGGGCTCTGAGTCGCTGCAGGGGACTTGGGCTCCCTTAGCTCGCAGAGGGGAAGAAGCGCCCGCCTGGCGCTTTCACTCTGGGTTTCCTTCTTTGTGGTCTTTCTCCGAGTCAGGTGTGAAGAACCCCAGAGCTGACTGTAGGCGCCTCTCACAGAGGTTTGAATTGCAGTTACACTGGCTGTTGTGTCCTTTTAGAGCCCTCGAGAAAGAAAAGAGGGACCCTAAGTGTGAAAGAGCCAATTTCCACGAATATGAACATGAGCTGTGTTCTGTATTCTCCTCATGGATGTGGTTAATGAGGGTATCCTCTTTTCTAAGAAAACTTAGAAAACCTCTCATGTCGAGGCTCTGCACATTGCGTCCCTAGGATCTTGCTTCTGCGGATGCCTGTCCTGCGGGGCTAAGCGCTGGCTTTGAAGTCTCGGCCCAGCATGGCCTCGTGTGGACGCTGACTGGAACTGCACTTTGTCTTCAGGTCCAGCCCTGCTGGGAAGCCTCCACCACTTGGGTTTAAGGAAGAGCTTGACCGTGGATCAGGGCACCATGAAGGTGGAGTTACTGCCCGCTCTGACCGACAATTACATGTACCTGCTCATTGATGAGGACACCAAGGAGGCGGCCATTGTGGATCCGGTGCAGCCCCAGAAGGTGGGAGGCCAGGCCCAGTGCCCCTTTTCCATCTCCTGATGAGTTTGATAACCCAGGGCCCTTGCAACCCGGCCAAAGCTAAACAGAAATTAACCCATTTGGTTTTTGAAAAAGGAACTAGTGTCCCGCCACTCAGTTATCAGGGCAAAGGAACAGTGAGGGGCTGGAGGCCACCAAAGGCTTTGGTGTGGAGAGGAAGGGCTCCTGTGTGCAGAGAACCTGGGCAGGAGAGGCAGCGGCCCTTCCAGCGCCACCACCTCCTCCAGGCTTTGTGCCCCTTGGCACTGCCTTCAGGGGGTGGTCTTGGCTGGAGGGGCTTGGAGAGGTCGTGCCCCACGGATCACAAAAGAAAAGGCCTCCTTGTCGCCCTGCCCTCCTGGAGTCTGGGCGGGTGGGCCAGCTCCCTGGGCACCCCTGCCCGCAGGCTGATGCATGGGCCTGGGCCGGGGCGTGACCAGCCTGTGAGCTGCCGCCTGTTTGGTTGCAGGTGGTGGAAACGGCGAGGAAGCATGGCGTGAAGCTGACCACAGTGCTCACCACCCACCACCACTGGTGAGTGCTCCGGGGCCCAGCCTCCTCTGTGCCAGCAGGGCCCCTGGGGCTCGCAGCTGTGCTGCACATGCCCCGAGGAGGAGCGTCCACCGGGTGGGCTGGCCGGGGTGTGCAGGTTCCTGGGGGACCCCCGGGGGGGCCTGGCAGCCTTTTTCCCCTCTGTGACTGTGAGCTGCGGGTCAGCCCCAGCGGGCCTCTGACGGGGCTTCCAGGCACCTGCCTCTGCGCTGCTGCCCCGCGTCCCTCAGGCCTGGTGACTCAGGGGCCCTGAGGGCAGAGGCTCACGCCAGGGTCCTGGGGCCGTGAGTGGGCCTCTAGCAACATCTTTGCAAGCTCTTGAGCTTGTGTGGTGGGAAGCTGGCCTCAATATTGGAGAGTAAACTGGTCTAGACGTTAGTGTTTTTGAAAATCAAGCTGTCATTTTTGAAGAGTTTGTGATTTTTTAGATACTTGAAAGCTAAAGGATGGAAAAAGCTCTGATGTTTGGGTCTTAGGCCTAGAAGTGCCTGCCCAGGGCCCTGTTGAAACTTTTGAGGCTCTTCAAAGCTAGGAAAAAAATCTTTACTTGGCTCTGAATATTCTTTTCCAAATAACTGCCCAAGGGCAGCGAGCGTCTTTGAACCTGCTCCTGTGGCGCTTGGCCGAGCTCGGGGCGTGTCCCAGGGTAAAGGGAGGCCTTCCAACATCTGTGGGAGTGTCGTGTGGACGCGGTTGGCCAGAGTCTGTTAAATGTTGGAGACTTGTTGGTTGATGTAACTGCAGACCTTTGGGGTGGCTCAGCCTCCGGGGCCTCAGGCATTACTTCCTGATTTAGGGGCTCAGGCCTGCGGTGGCTCCTGGGTGCCCTGTAGCTGCTCTTGGGATCTCTGCCCGGTGTGGCCTCTGTGGGCTGCGGGGCCTCCGCCTCCCGACTTCTCCCAGTGTGACTTTCTTGCACGAGAAACCCCTGCGTCACACGTGGCTTTTCCCACATTGGGGTGCCTTACAAACTAAACCAGGACCCAAACTGAGCTGCAGGGTGTGGCCCGTGCCACCTTGCCACTTACAGGTGGCGTTTCCCAGGTCAGCACTGAGTGTGCTTCACGGTTGACTCGGCCTGCGTGTATCAGCCCCACAAGGAGGGCCGAGGGCGGCCTGCTCTTATCTCAGAGCCCCGCTGTTGCCGGGCCTGTGGGTGAGTGTGTAGTGAGGAGCAGGTGTGCCCTGGTGATTGGAAAGCCCCCGCCTCAGCCTGGAAAGGCTAATCTTCAGGCGCAGGACACCCCAGCCCTGCCCTGCATTCAGGGCCCCACAGGGCTTGTCCTGGTGTGTTTCTCCCCCAGCAAGCCCGTGGCATGGAGCTCTTCTCTTGAACTGGGCAGTGTAGGGAGCTCCTGTGTGCGTGTCCAGGGGGCGCCTTGCTGCTGGCTGCACCATTGAGCCTCCTGGGGAGGTCGTTCTGAACTGGCCTGTCCCTTGGTGACACCGCCCCTGGCAGCTGGGTGGTGGTGGTTTAGGTCTGCTCAGAGTGGGCCCATCTGGGCTGTGAATCAGAGTCACCTGACGGCTTTTCAAACAGGGCGTGCCCCAGGCCCAGGGCATCAGGGTGCCCAGGGCATCAGCGCGCGTGGCTGGGGGTCAGGCCTTGCTGTTCCCAGACCCCAGGTGACTCTGGTGTGCCTGAAGCCTGGGAGCCGGGAGCACAGGAGTCATTCAGGGCATGCAGTTTGCTCCATCTGCTCCAGAAGCTTCAGCAGCAGCACGGCGGGGCATGGCAGGGCCCTCTCATGGGGACGGGGTGTCTGAGAACGCTCTTCTCAGCAGAACCAAATGATGGACAAGAACAGGAAGATGCTTTTCTGCTTCAGAGAAACATAACTGGGCAAAATAAAAACTCCATTTGGTCACGGCGTGGAAGTGGGCACACCCCCTGTGTATCAGCAGCAGCCCCAGCTCCCCCTTTCTGACCTCCAGGGACCACGCTGGCGGGAACGAGAAGCTGGTCAAGCTGGAACCTGGGTTGAAGGTGTACGGGGGTGATGACCGGATTGGGGCCCTGACTCACAAGGTCACACACCTGTCCACACTGCAGGTGAGGAGGGACCGACAGCAGGGCTCAGGTGTGGTCCTGCTGGGCTCCAGGCCCTGTGCCCGCTGCCTCCTGGCGGTCCCCTGGCTCGCCCCTGGGACCCAGAGGGGCACTGAGGGCTCAGCTGTGGAGACAGCCCAGCCTGCACACAGGCGGACGCGCTCCAGGGCCTGCCTGGCCTGCACAGTCCCTCTGCCGAGAGTCTGGCGCGCAGGTCAGTGTGCAGATGGTGACTGGCTGAGGGAGAAGCCAGAGGTGTGGCTTTGAGGTGCCTGGTGGTTCAGTCGCTCAGTCGTGTCCGACTCTTTGTGACCCCATTGACTGTGGCCCACCAGGCTCCTCTGTCCATGGACTTCTCCAGGCAAGAATACCAGAGTGGGTTGCCATTTCCTCCTCCAGGGGATCTTCCCGACCCAGGGATCGAACCCGGGTCTCCTGCCTCACAGGCAGATTCCTTACTGACTGAGCCACCAGGGAAGCCCTTGAGACGCCCGGGGACACGGAAATACAGACTCTATGGAATCCTCTTTCACATCAGGGGTGGATTTCTCGGGAGGGGACCACAGTGAGGTTATATGGGAGGGTGGCCTTGGCTCAGGAGAGGCAGCTGGGGCGTCTGGGCAGCGTGTCAGGACGTGTGTGGGCAGCAGCTGCCACACAGTGGACCTGTTAGCACTTGGTGACCCAGGTAGAGGGCACACAGAAACATCAGTTCAGTTTCGGGTAGGTTAGAACGTTTCTGAGGTAAAGACTGGGGCTGGGGTGGAGGTGGATAAGGGAACAATAGGCCAAGCAACTAAGAGAAAACCTTCTTCCCCACAAGACGCCTGGTGCAGACTTGGCCTGGCTTTGAGGAAACAACAGGATCAGCCCTCTGGTTGGGCACACCAGCAAGCACTGGCTCACGGGGGTCCCTGCACCTCCAGGCCTGGGTCCCGTGGTCACCAGCAAGTCCCACCCTCACGGGGTGGAGCCGCGGCTGGGGAAGCCCCATCGCCCTTGATGGCAGCTCGCGCCGGGGGGCTGGCGGGGTCTGGGAGAACCTGTGGGCCTGCAGACAGGCCCCCACATGCAGGGACACAGGCTGGTGTGCACTCTGTTTCAGGTGGGGTCTCTCCATGTCAAGTGCCTGTCGACGCCGTGTCACACTTCCGGACACATCTGTTACTTTGTGACCAAGCCCAACAGTCCCGAGCCGCCCGCTGTGTTCACAGGTGAGTGTAGAGTGCTCAGGTGTGAGCTGCGGAGCCTGGCATTTTTTGTAAACCTCTGGGCAGAGCAGAGAGCGTGTCCTGCCAGGCAGACTGTGCTGGGCCCTGTGTGGACCCCAGCGCTCGGGGTAGAGCCTGGGCCTCGGCACAAACACACCCAGGGGCCCAGCAGCCCTGGTGGGCACTGGGCAGAGTGTCCCCTCCAGGCTGGGCTTCAGTCCCATCTGCAGGGCCCCTGGGAGCTGTGGTCCTGTATGAGGGGTCCCTGGAGGGTCCAGGCGGGGCCGGTGAGATTGTGGGCGTTTGGCAGGATGGTGCTGGCTGTCAGAATTTAGGGATCACAAGATGGCCTGGCCTGGGAGGAGCTGCTGGGCAGGTGGGGAAAAACTTGGGTTTGGCGGGTGGTCTGAGAGCCAGGGCTGATAGGAATGGGCAGTGAGGGGAGCAGCCGGGCTTGCGTCTGAGCAGCTGCTTGGGGCCCGGTGGGGCCAGTCAGTGCGGCGGGAGGTTAAAGGTGTGGAGAGGGTGGCACCCAGACTCGGGGGGGCCCTGGGCCCTGTCGGGTGGGGGGCAGGTCTGGGGCTGTGGCTGGGTCAGCGCAGGGGGCAGTGAGGAGCCTGGCTGTGGAGCTGAGCAGCGGCCCTAATGGGGGCGTGGCGCGGCCAGCAGCCCTCCAGCTGCACGCTGTCCTGCCTCGCAGGTGACACCTTGTTTGTGGCCGGCTGCGGGAAGTTCTATGAAGGGACAGCGGATGAGATGTACAAAGCCCTGCTCGAGGTCCTGGGCCGGCTCCCTGCAGACACGGTAGGCAGGGTCCTGTCTGCTCGCCAGTGGCAGCAAGACCCTCACCTCCTGCTGAGCCCTCGGGCCAGCTCCCCACCCGGGGTCTCTCAAGCCTTCCTGCATTGGGAGGAGCGGGACAGTAGAAGCATTGCTTCTGGAAGCATATTTTTTTCCTTGAATGTACTTTTTATTGTCATTTAACATACACACCTGCAATGCAGGAGATGTGGGTTCAGTCCTTGGGTTGGGAAAATCCCATGGAGATGGAATGGCTTACCCACTCCAGAATCCTTGCCTGAAGAATCCTATGGACAGAGGAGCCTGCCGGGCTGCAGTCCATGGGGTCGCAAAGGGTCAGACACGACTGAGCGACTAACACACACACACAACACACACAGGACGTGCGCTTACCTTGAGGGACGTCTCGCGGGTGCTGCCCCCAGACGGGCCCAGGCCCCTCACGCCACCTCTGAGGGGCTGGAGGGTGGGTTCACAAGCCTCCTCAGAGCTGGCGGGTTTGGCTCTGTCCTCAGAGAGTGTACTGTGGCCATGAATACACCATCAACAACCTGAAGTTTGCTCGCCACGTGGAGCCCAACAACACTGCCGTCCGGGAGAAACTGGCCTGGGCCAAGGTGAGCGGGCTGCAGGCGGAGGGTCCTGTGGGCTGGGTGCCGTGAGGCCGCTTCCCGGGAGCACAGCGCTCGCAGTATTGCCTCCAGAGCAGGTGGAAAGGGCTCCCTGGGACAGCAGGCAGCAGCAGACCAGGTGGGTTCCAGCCCAACGTGGAGCCAGAGCCTGGGCTGTCTCCCTGAGATCCTTTCTGACTCAAGGGTCTGGGCTGGGCCTGGGATCCTTATCAGCCAGCAGCCAGGGGAGGCCGCAGCAGCAGGTGCCGGCCCCTGTCCGCTCGGGGAAAGCACCTTGGAGGCTGCTTGTCTGAAAGGCATTATTTCTGCCTTGGCCCCCAGCGTGCCCCGTGGCTCGTCCCACGGTCGCGTGTTATCCTGCAGGCATTTTCTGTAATTCTCAGATGAAAGGTCTCGTACACATTGTCAGATGTGTTCCGAAACAGTTCATGTGTATGGATTTTATTGGAAATGATTATCGAGTCTTTAGAAATATTGATTTTTGTATTTTGATCTTGTGTCCTTGTGACTTTGCTTGCCTCAGTCTAGCATCTTTTTCATAGATTCCTTAGCACGCAATCATGCCATCAACATTAAGATAGTGTTGTTTCTTCTTTTCCAATATATTTCATTATTATTTTGCCTTATTGCACTGGCTAAGCTCTCTTGGACAATGTTAAGTAGACATGGTGAGAGTGGACACCTTTGGCTCGTTCCCAGTCTTAGGGGGAAAGATTCAGTTTCACCATGAAGCTAATTGCTTTAGTTGTGAGTTCTTTTAAAGTATGTTTATCAAGTTGAAGTTCACATACATCCCTGGTTTTCTGAGAGCTTTGTCATGAGTAGACGTTGAATTTTGTCAAATGATTGTTCTTCATCTATTATGTAATCATGTATTTTTTTTCTCCCTTACTCTTATTAATGTGGAGAAGTGTATCAGTTGGTTTCAAATGCTACACCAACCTTGCTTTCTGGACAAACCTTAGTCATGGTGGTGTCTGTTTTTGTGTCTGTGTTCTTAAGAGATGTTGGTCCGTACTTCTATTTTTTTGTCGTGTCTTTTTAATGTGAGGGTGGCGCTGGCCACAAAAAAGAAGAGTTGGCGGCGCCCCCTGCTGTTCACTGCGTGTTCCTGCGGTCGTTGTTATTTCTTCCTTTAGTGTTTGCTAGGATTCACTCGTGAAGTCTTCTGGACACTGAATTCTTTTTTGTGGAAAGATTTTTTTGTTACGAATTGATGTTTTTAATTTGCGTAGGGCTGTCAGATTTTCTTCTGGGCTATCTTTTCTTGAGTCAGTTTTGTTAGCAACTAGTGTCTTTCAAGGAATTTCATCAAGGTTTTCAAACTTACTGACGGTTTTTAGTTTCCCTTTTTATTTTCAAGCTTGTTGAAGTTTAGTTCACATGTAAGAAATTGCATCCGTTTAAAATGAACTGAGTGAATTTTGACAGATTAAATGACTCCCCCTATGTTTAAGACCTAGAACATCTCCACCCCCAAAGCTTCCTGTCTCGTTTTCTCTGCCTTGCTCCAGGATGCCATTAGAACTTAGTTCACGTTTTCTAGAATTTCATATAAATGAACTATACAGTGTACTCATATCTTTTTTTTTTTTTTTTACCAAGAAGAATAATTTTGAGATTCACTCATGTTGCTGCCTGTATCAGTTCATTCCTTTTCATTGCTGAGTGGTTTTCCTTTGTTCGACCATACCACAGTTTGCTTATCCATCACCTGTCAGTAGACATTTTCTAGTTACTGGCTGTTGTGAGTAAAGTTGCTGTGAACGTCTCTGTGCAGGTCTTTGTGTGACACGTGGTTGTGTTGTTTTTTATCCCCACCAGTGAAACAGGAGCACTCTGGGTGCTCCACATGTGTCGATCTTCTCATTTTAGCCATCTTCATGGGCAGGCAGTAGTGTTTCATTGTGGCTTTAATTTGCATTTAATCTAATAAATTTAACAATTTATTATAATAATTTAATAACTTTAATAATTTGCATTTAATTTAATAAATTTAATTTAATTTCCTTAGTGCATAATAATTTTGACCATCTTTCCATGTGCTTATTGGTCATTTTGTTTAGTGTTTATTGAGATTTTCTCCCCATTTAAAAAACTTGATTGTCTTCTTGTTGAATAATAGTTTTTTTTTTAAAGTTTATTCTAGATACAAGTTATTTTTCAGATACATGTATTGTGAAGTTTCTCATTCTGTGACTTGCCTTTAATTTTATCAACACTGTCTTTTCCAGAGCAAGCAAATTCTTTTACATTAAATTTTGATGATGTACAGCGTGTTTTCTTTTGTAGTTCATACTTTTTATCTCCCATCTAAGAAAGTTTTGCTTTGCCAAGGTCAAAAAAAAAAAAATCTCCTGTTTTATTTTGGAAGCTTTATAGTTTTAACTTTTAGATCAGTATGACCTAATCCACCCCCTCCAATATCTGCTAGATCTGTAGTGATCCTCCCCTCTTTTATGTGGCTGTACTGGGTCTTAGTTGCTGCTGGAGGGATCTTTCATTGCAGCATGTGGGATCTAGTTCCCTGACCAAGGATCAAACCCAGGCCCCCCGCATTGGGAGTATGGACTCAGCCCCTGGACCACCAGGGAAGCCCCTGAAGGCGTCCTGATGCCACTGCTCACAGTGTGGGTGGGAGTGGGACCCTTGGGAATGAGGGCTCCTGATGGTCAGGAAGCCTGAGCACAGCTGTTGACAGCGGCTCTCCACTCCTGGGCCCTGTGGCCCTCAGGGTGAGCCCAGCAGTAGAAGGGCAGGGGCTGCGGGGCGGGTGGAGACCCTCAGCTATTAACTCTGACCTTCTTCCTGTAGGCGTCTCTATAGCAGTGAACAGTTGGCCAGACGTCCCCGTCTGCATCTTCTCTCCATCTGCCCTGGTCAGTGTTGATCAGGAGCGAAGGCGTCCTGAGTGGAGGTGGCGAGCTGTCTGAGCACCCTGTGATGACAGCCGCCCTCTGGGGGGTGTCACCCCAGGGAGGGTTCCTGGGAACTGGCTGCCCCACCGTTCTTGGCAGTGAGGTGCTCACGAACCACGTGCTGTCTTTGGGGTGGGGCTGTGCTTTCTGTTTCCTGGCTTTTTGCTGGTTGTGACTTCCGTCATATAAAACATAAGCTTTGTATTAATGACAGAAAGCCCCCTGTCCCCCTGCACCTCTGGGTCGTGGTGGGTCGTGGTGGCGGCCGGAGCGCTCGTGCCCCTCTCCACGGGCAGGGAAGGGCCTGTGTTCACGCTGACTGTGTGCTCACTGGATCTTCTCAGGTGGACGACGTGTGAAGGCTTGCTCAGCTGTCCCCTTTAGAAGCTTCCGCACTAAAGCAACCCACTTGTCTTGCAGGAGAAGTACAGCATCGGGGAGCCCACGGTGCCATCCACCATCGCCGAGGAGTTCACCTACAACCCATTCATGCGAGTGAGGTGAGGGCGCGGGCGTCCCTGCTGCGCAGCACGCCGGGCAGGGTCCACGCCCCCGACTCTCCTTAGAGGGCGGCCAGTGAAGCAGATGCTATTTCTTAAAGTGAGCACTGTTCTTGGTGCCCTGGAGAGGGTGTGGGTCCTTTCTGACCCTGGGTCGTGATTGGGAGGTGATGAGACTTGTGCCTGGGGTGCCTCCACGTGCTGGGCGGTGCCGGACGCCAGTGTGGAGCGGGCGTCACTGGGTCACAGCGGGGCTGGCTCGGCCAGCGCATTTCCCGCAGAGGCGAACGCCCAGGCTGTCCACTGGCTGCCGCCGCCTGCAGGCCCTCTTCTCCCCTGGCGCCTCTGGGAGGGGTGGTGGGGCCGTGGGTCTGGGTACAGCCTGCAGCCTGGCGCTTGGCTTCGCAGGGAGAAGACGGTGCAGCAGCACGCGGGCGAGACGGAGCCTGTGGCCACCATGAGGGCCATCCGCAAAGAGAAGGACCAGTTCAAGATGCCGCGGGACTAGCAGCTGCGGGGCCTCCCGGGCACTCAGTTGTGCCGGCTGACTCTCCGGCCAGGACTGCAGGAAGTTCTGCCTCCGTTTAATTTTAAATTAATTGCAGAGCGCTTTGCTTGTGTTATCAAATGTTCTAATGCATATTTATAAGAGAAATTTAGAAAGTGTTTATTCCCGGGAGCTCTGCTTGCAGACCGCATGTTGTCGCCGACCTTTTCATGGGCGCCCCTACAGTTGCCGTGTGAAGCCCCCACACGACACCGCAGGAGGAGCTACCCCCACTGGCCCCGGCCAAGCCAGCACGCCCTGGTTGGGTTCCCAGAACAAGGCCCCCACTGGGGTGGGCACTCCCCCTTTTCCTGCCCCTGCAAACGGACACCTGGCATCACCACCCCCTCCCTGCCCCTCCCCAGTACCTCTAGAGGAAGCCTCCTCTCGCGGCTCGTGTCCAGTGTCGTGTGTGTGCTGACGTGCAGTGGGATCCCAGGCCAGGTGCAGCATGGGGCAGGGTCTGGGCGCTGTCCCTGTGAAGGCCGCCCGTCCTGGGACATCACCTGCTGCGGTGATGCCCTCCTTGACGTCTCCTCCAGATGGGTCACGGCACAGCGTGGTTGTCGCCGTCTCCCTGGATCCCTCAGGTCCTGTCCTGGCCGAGCGGGCCCGCGTCACCCCACAGCCGCCTGTGTGGGCTCCTCTCCAACCACAGTGCTTTCTCTGTGGAGCCCGAGCTCCCTGGAGACCTGGAGGGAGTTTGCATGGGCCCTCCTGGCGCTCCCCATGGTTTTATACCAGCAACTGGACATGCGGGTGCAGGAACCTCAGGACGTGGGAGTCGCATCCGTCCCTCCAGGCGGCTGGTGTTGGCAGCCCCTCCCAGGGATGCTGAGCTCCGCCAGCAGCACAGCGATCGCACGAGGGTGAGCGCTTCTCCCCAGAACCCGCTGCCAGAGGCCCCTGTCCCTCAGCACGCTGGGCCCACGTCCCTCATCTATAGAAACGTGAGGAGGAACACGCACACCATCCTGCCCCCCTCCTCGTTCTCCGAGAGCCCGGGGCACTCAGCAGGGAGCGCTTCTCTTTGCACACTTGCGGTGGTGCTGCCTCCAAGCAGTGGGGCGCGTCCTCACTCTGCCGCGCTGGTGCCCCGTGGCCACAGGCCCTGGCGGCGGCTGAGCTGGGGACGCGGGGCTTCCTTCTCAGCATCTCCACTGCGCTTGGGGCGCCTGCCCCACGTGCCGGACACCCTCGTCCTCGCTGGTCTGGGGCCACAGAAGGTGCCTGGCTCCTGACCACCTTCCACAGCTCACTGGCCACTGGGATTTCCTTCCTGGGGCCGCTTCTGCTCCTGGGTTTCTTCACTGGTTGCTACCAAGTCTTTGTTACTAATCACTGGGAATCCTTTGTTTCACGTTGCATATTTTATGATTTCTTTGTTTCTGTGTTTGCAGTCTTCTAGTTTGATGCTGGTCTCACCGTCTGGTGTCTGTTAAAGGAATTCTTGATGTTGTCGAATGTATATTTTTTCCTTCATGAAAAATGGTTTTGTGTTTAGCAGCCTGTTTAGCAACTCTTTCCCACCTCTGATGCCGCCCTGTAATCTGACCCAGTGGCTTCCGGTTTGTGGTTCTTGTTGCCGAGCTGTTTGTGCTGGTGTCTGAGGGATTGACGCCTCACGTCCCAGCCCCTCTGCACCACCCGCCGCCCTAGCGAGCCGGCACCCAAGGGTCCAGCCTGCTCTGCGGCCCTCCATCCCGTCCATCTGTCTGTCCGTCTGTCTGTCTGTTTGCTGACGCTGCCTCACAGTCCCCATACGGTTCTTCAACCCCAAGATTGCGGCCCAGCCTCATCCGTCAGGAGAGTCCTGGCTCTTTGCTCTTCTGTGTAAAGACCAGGGTGTTCGTTGTCCGGCATCTGGGATGGCGTAATGTCGACTCACTAGGCTGGGAAGAAGTGACTTTTTGTGATCTGAAGTGTTTCCAATTATGAGGACGCTGCTCATCCATCCGTGTGGGCCTCTAGAGCCGTGCGTGCTGTGCGCAGGGCACAGGTCAAGTCTGACATGTCTCCAGCGTGTGGGGCGTCCTAATGCCAGGAGCTGGGCCATCATGCAGGAGTTGGGTGGAGAGGCTGGGGCCGGGCGTGAGGGGTGGGTCGAGCAGGGCGGGCCGGCTGTGTTGCCGGGGGATCCCCGGGCCCTAGAGGGCCGGCAGGAGGGCTGGGGGCTGCTGGCGCGTCTGCCCGGCCCAGCACGCGCTCCTCAGGCCAGGCAGCTTCCAGCGCCCAGTCACATGCTCCCGGGCGAGGCCCCGCTTCCTTGGCACGTTCTCTTCTCTGGGTCTAGAGATGAGAAGGGAGCCTGGAAGCCACCTCACTGCTGGGGGAGTCTGTAGAGAAGGAGACGCTAGTCTGAGCCTGGTGCATTCTGTTGTGGGAATTTTAAAAACAGTGATCCTGTTTTTTAATGGTGAGAAGAGCTGTTGCCTCCAGCTGCTTTTGGTAGCTTACTTCCTTTCCTACATTTTCAAATCCGGCCTGTTGTGTTCTCTCGTCTCTGCTGTGGCATTTGTCTTCCCTGCTCCTTCAAAGCAGAGCCCGTTGCTGTCTGTCCTCTGGCTTTGGGGTCCTGCTTCCTAGCTCCTCAGGGGTCTCTGATTCTTCCTCCTGAGAAAAAAAGGACAGGCTTTCCTGGACCACCCACTTCTAGGGACATTGGTTCTTAGTTGGGGCAGCAGAGAGTCCTGGGGAAGAACTGGATCTTAGATATGGGAGTGAGCCTGGCCTGGGTGCTGTGGATCCAGAAAGGAAGGCTGATTCTACAGCCATGCTGCCCCCAGAGTACATGCGCCTGTCCCACGCTGCCCCCAGGGTAGGTGCGCCTGTCCCATGCTTTCCCAGAGTACGGGCACCTATCCCACGCTGCCCCCAGGGTACGCATATCTGTTTTTCTCTGGCTCTTGCAGCTCAGAGTCATCTTATTCTTGGTCAGCATATTTTCTTAAGCCAGAATCTTGACTTCTTAAGGTCCCAATAATCTCTCTCTCTTTTCTCTGATTTCTGTTCTAATCTTCTATTGAAGAAATGAGTATGTCATGTCTACTTTAAATGGGCAAAACTGAAAGGGAAAATGGGTAGTTTAGCAATAATGGAGATTCTTTAATAGTCCAGTTGATAACAGGACGCTATCACTCAATCAAACCTACTTACAGAACATTCCTCCAACATTTCCAGGTGCTCATGGAACATTGTCCAGGACAAATGATATCTTCAACCCACAGATCACAATGAATTCTAAAGAACATACTTTGTATAATTCCAAACTCCGTTACATTAGATAGCTACAACACAGTGAAGTCTGGAAAAACCCAGATGTTTGGAAGTTAACACATCGAACTACTGTGTGCATCAACCAGAAGGGAAATGAACACAAAATGTGTGGGATGCAGCTAAGCAGTGTAACAGAAGAAGGCCTCAAAAAACCCGGGCTCCTGCCTTAAAACACAAAAGGAGAGAAAACAAAACCCAAAGGAAGCGGAAATAATGATTAGCAAGGAGTCAGTGCAACAGAAAACAGTGGTTTTTCGCTGACCAACAAAATATTTACACACGAATTACCAAAATGATGATTTTTGAAAAGGGGCACATCCTATCAATCCCAAAGAAATGACCAGAACTTGCAAAGGAATGCTAGGGGAGCGGTGCCAACAAATTAGATGAAATGGACACATTCCTTCAGTTGATTCAACAGAAGTCTTAAGGCTTCATGCAAAAGAAAGCTCAGGGCCATATGGCTTCACCAGTGCATTCCGCTAGTAATGCTAATAATCACTCACAAACTCTTCCAGAAAACACAGGAGGGAACACTTCCCAATTCACTCTACAAGGCCGTTATCCCAATACCCAACAAAACCAGAGATCAATGTCCCTCGTGAACACAGGTGTAAAGTCTTTAAAACGTTAGCAATCCGAATACAGTGACATTCCACAGCACAGACAGGTGGGATTTATAACCGGAACACAAGGTTGACTGAACATCTAAAATAATAATAAACCACGGACATAGAACAAAGGACAAAATCATCTCAATGGATGCGGGAAACTGTGACAAAATCCCATACCCGTTTGTGGTTTAAAAAAAAAAGTCAACAAACCTGGAATCGAAGGGAGCCTCTTGGAATTGATAAAGGACATCTGTTTAATCTCCAAATGCTGCTGTATCAAGCCATGACAACTCAGTTGTTTGAAGTGGCACAGATATATCACCTGCCAACTGAGAGGTCGGAAGTCTGTCAAGAGTCTCACTGGACTGTCAGCAGAGCTGCTTCCCTCTGCTCCAAAGGGAGAATCTGTTTTCTTGCCCTTCCCTGCTGTGCGAGGCACCTGAGTCCCTAGCTCCTGACCCCCCTCCTCCATCTTCAGAGGTGAGCAGCTGGGGGCCAAGTCCTCTCATGGCCTGGAATTATAGTGGGGCCACCTGGAAATCCATGTTCGTTTCACCGTCTCCAGGTCAGTTGATCAGCAGCCTCAGTTCCGCTCTGCCACGTGACCCGACATATTCGTGATTCCAGGGATAAGGACACGTGCAACGGTGGCTGGCAGCGTTATTCTGCCTGCGACACTGTGGATCAGAGACGTAAGCCAGCGTCGTAATTCATGGTTAGTGATGGAATGCTTCTCACTGAAGTCAGGAACACAGCAAGGATCTCTGCTCTTGCCACAGAAGGCAGTGCACACACTGAAAAGGAGGAAACGAGAATGTCCTTATTCACAGATGGTGTGATATTACATAGGGCTTCCCCGGTGGCTCAGCTGGTAAAGAATCCACCTGCACTGAGGGAGACCTGGGTTCGATCCCTGGGTTGGGAAGATCCCCTGGAGAAGGGAATGGCTACCCGCTCCAGTATTCTGGCCTGCAATAGTCTGTATAGTCCATGAGGTTGCAAACAGTTGGACACGACTGAGCAATGGCTTATCCTAGAGAATCCAGCTACACACACCTGGGACTAATTAGGAAGGTCCTGGGAAACACGATCACCAAGAGAAACCTGCTGTGTTTGTACATACTGAAAACAGTCTGGAAAGGAAATTGAAAGAGCTGCACTCAGGGACTTCCCTGGTGGTCCAGTGGCTAAGACGACACGCTCCCGATTCAGGCCCAGGTCTGATCCCTGGGCAAGGAAATGGCTCACACGCTGCAATGAAAGATCCTGCACGTCGCTACTAAAGACCTCAGACACTACAGCTGAGGCCCGGCACAGCCACATACATACATACATGTATGTACATTTAAAGAAGGAAAAAACCGGCTCCATTCATATAGCATCAAAACTCATAAAGTACTTAGAAATTATCAAAAGTAGTACAAGATTTATATACTGCAAACTATCAGAAAAAAAAAAAAAACTGCTAAGAGAAAGAAAATGTAAGTAAATAGATTCTATATTCCTTAAAGATTTTTGTGATCTTGGGTTAGGCAAAGAGTTTAGACACCACATCAAAATCATAAGCCATGAAAGAAAAAAACTGATACACTGGAATTCATTAAAATAAACTGTCTTACTTCAAAACACAACAGCAAAAAAAAGTGGCAAGCCACAAACATAAAAATATCTGCAAATGTTATCCTTGACAATCCATAAAGTCCTATCTATAATGTTCAGCGTAACAACTCAGTGAGGAGACAGTTAAAAAATGGATGAAAGTCTTGAATAGACACTGTGCTAAAGAAGATACAAGAATGCCAATAAACACATGAAAAGGTGCCCAGTATCAATCGTCAGAGAAACACAGAAGGGCTCAAAACCAAAAGAGAACAAAGCCGACTGTACCAAATAGCGGTGAGGATGTGGGACCAGACTCTCACAGTCTGTAGAATTACGCAGTCGTTTTGGAAAACATTTTTTAAAAACAAAATACTATGTGAACCAGTAACTCCACTGCTAAGAATCTACCCAACAGGAGTGAAACCTGTGTCCACACAAAGGCTCACGGCAACGTTATACATAATAACCCCAGAGACACCAACCAGATGTCTATCATCTGATGTATGAGTAAACAGACATTATTCAGTCACAAGGAGGAATGAAGTTCCGATGCCCGCTTTGTGGACGAACCCTGAAAGCGTGCTCGGCGAGACAGGCGAGTCACAAAGGGCGCCTGCTGTGCGGGGCGCTCTAACACCGCAGCGCCTGCACAGTGGCACACGCTTGCTGAGAGTCTCCGAGTTGTACTGTGTGCTGACGGGTGGATTTCATGGTGTGAGAATTGTGTATCAGTAAAGCTGTTTTATTTAACTGATATGCAGAGTACATCAGGAGAAACACTGGGCTGGAGGAAGCATAAGCTGGAATCAAGATTGCCGGGAGAAATATGAAGAACCTCAGATATGCAGATGACACCACCCTTATGGCAGAAAGTGAAGAGGAACTAAAAACCCTCTTGATGAAAGTGAAAGAGGAGAGTAAAAAAGTTGGCTTAAAGCTCAACATTCAGAATACGAAGATCATGGCATCTGGTCCCATCACTTCATGGCAAATAGATGGGGAAACAGTGGCTAGTGTCAGACTTTATTTTTTTGGGCTCCAAAATTACTGCAGATGGTGATTGCAGCCATGAAATTAAAAGACACTTACTCCTTGGAAGGAAAGTTATGACCAACCTAGATAGCATATTGAAAAGCAGAAAGATTGTTTTGCCAACAAAGGTCCATCTAGTCAAGGCTATGGTTTTTCCAGTGGTCATGTATGGATGTGAGAGTTGGACTGTGAAGAAAGCTGAGCGCTGAAGAATTGACGCTTTTGAACTGTGGTGTTGGAGAAGACTCTTGAGAGTCCCTTGGACTGCAAGGAGATCCAACCAGTCCATCCTAAAGGAGATCAGTCATGGGTGTTCATTGGAAGGACTGATGCTGAAGCTGAAACTCCAGTACTTTGGCCACCTCACGCGAAGAGTTGACTCATTGGAAAAGATCCTGATGCTGGGAGAGATTGAGGGCAGGAGGAAAAGGGAATGACAGAGGATGAGATGGCTGGATGGCATCACCGACTCGATGGACATGAGTTTGGGTGGACTCTGGGAGTTGGTGATGGACAGGGGGCCTGGTGTGCTGTGAGTCATGGGGTTGCAAAGAGTCGGACACAACTGAGGGACTGAACTGAACTGAAAGCTGTTTTAGGAAAAAAAAAAAACTGTTGGTAAAGGCATCAGAGTTGATACTTTATTACATTATCCCAACATACTTCTAGAAAAACATTTCAGCCTAGACAAAATGAAATGGAGGAAAAAGGGTAACACTTAATAACAGTATCAAAAGTAACAACCATCAATAGGAAAAAATTTTTTTTAATATATGCAAGATCATAACACAGAAATCTACACAAATACCAGGGAGAGAAACTGAAGAAGACCCAACTGTGCCCCGTCCACACTGGAAGGGGAGACTCAAACTGCCCCAGGTCAAAAATGGACAGGCAGTTGTGCACACGCGACAGGCTGCCCCCCGTGGACAAGGAGGAGGCCGGAAGCCCCTGCACACGGAGAGGGGTCTGCTCTGCCTGCAGAGTTCCGTGGGAGCCCAGATAGGGCCCGGCTACCTGGACCTGACCACAGCAAGCTGGAGCCCGAGAGGGAGGAAGAAGGGAAAGCCACTGCCGAAATCCACCAGGAAGAATGAAGCTCAAACGGCAGCTCACTCTTAGGAAGCAAGAGAGAGGGGAGGCCCCGAGACCATCTCAGAGAAAGGGCAGTGATGGGTCCCCCAGGTCTTTTAAGGGAATACGCTCAAGTCCACTGGCAGAACGGGACGTGACACCGCAAGGAGCTTGATACGTACATCAGCCTAGATTAAAAAGCTTTTCTCCCCACAGTTTTTCCATTTAAGGAGCATCTTATGAGGCCACATGAAGATTAGAACTCTCACCAGAATGACAATGAAGAGAATGGAGAGGCAGATCAGGGTGCCAAAGACAGGCCTACTGGCCACACACGACAAGGGGCTGCATCCAGAACACAGTTTAAAACAAGTCGCACTGACAGCACCCAGATAATTCAGCAAGAGACTAAAACGCACTTTACAGGAGGCGACAACCCTCTGGGCAGTGAGCCTCTCTGAAGCGTTGCCTGCCATCACTGGCGACTGAAGAAACGCGGGACAGCGACAGCCACTGCTTACCCGCCTTTGGGCTGAGTAGACAGGGTGGGGTGCTAGTGAGGCCCCCCTGGCCCCGGGCGGGGGGTTGTTACCTGCCAGGATGACACACCCTGGGCCCGGCAGGTCCACTCAGGACATAGAAACGCGCAGGGCCCCTCAGGGCCGCAGCCCCAAGGCAGGAGGCGGGGAGGGGTCTACAACGTGGTGCCTTGTCCATGAAGACCGGAAACCAGGCTCCTCAGGGGCCCTTGGGGTCAAGTGGGAAGAGGCCAGGGCAGTAGTCGTCCTGGGTCAGGACAGGCCACCCCGGGGAGCAGGGACAGAATTAGCCCCAGGCTTCTCCCAACTCAGCGGGCTGACCACCAGCTACTGCAAGACTTGGGCAAGGCTAACCCGGCTGCCGCAGTCCCAACAAGGGTTCCCCAACACACACACACGCTCCCCAGGGATTTACAGGAAGTCCCAACCCAGGCCTGTGGGTGTCAGGCGACAGGCGCCGGCTGCTTGCCGGCTGGGAGCTTTTCGGTGCAGAGGCCCCAGGGCCTGACTCCTGCTGAGTCTGCACTTTCTACTGTGTAAATGCGTGTTTGCCCTGTAAACTTCTGGGTGTGGACTTTCTCCCTGCAGATCTATAATTTCTCAGAAGAGAAGCTGAGAGATGACCTGGAAAAAAGTCAAAGCTCGATAAAGGGAGGAAGACAAAGCCAGTCCTTGAGTCATGGCATGATCTGGGGAGGGGCCACGAGGCACGGGGTCTCTGGGCCCGGGGGCTCCTGCCTCACCCCCAGCCCTCCTCCTCGGCCTCACCGGGAGGCCTCCACAAGCCTAGCCTTATCCACGCATGGTTCCGCCTTTTTCAAGCCCTGATGACACAGGCCCTCCACCCCAGGGGGAGCAGAGGAAGAAGGGGTAGGCGGGCGCCGCAGCCACGGGCAGGGTCCTGGTGAAGGGGAGGGGCGGCTGGAGGCCAGCCCAGGGACGCAGCTGGGTCTGGAGGAGCCGCACCCTGCCTCCCACGTCTGACCCGGGGCTGACCTCAGGCCAGACACTGGCCCCGCCCGGCCTGCACAGTGTGGGGTGGCCGTGCCCCACGGGTACCCCAGAGGGCAGGAAGGGCCGCTACTGCGGGGGCTGGTCTCACGGCCCCAGGATGTGGCCCCCGAGGCCAGGCTACCCCCACTCTCCTCCCTGGAGAACAGGGCCGGGAAAGCAAACAGAGCTGCCAGGACCCGGCCAAGCATTCCTAGAAGAGGCTGGGGGTGGGGCACGGCCAGACAGCAGCTGACCCTGAGGTCACGGGAGAAGCGGAGGCTGGGCCAGGCCTGGGAGCTGACCGAGGACCCCACCCAGGTGGGGAGGAACAGGCGGGGCGTGGTCAGCATTCGGGGGACTGGCAGGCCCAGCTTAACTCCCACACAGCCATCGGCTGGGCAGGGAGCCCCCAGGAGCCCCGAAGGGCCCCCACCCCCAAGCAGGGGGCGGCTGAACACTAGCCCCTCACAGGCTGCTCCAAGGGAGACCCCCGCCCAGCACTGCCTTCAGCCCCAGCTCATGGCCAGCCCTGCAGGGGGATGGGGGCGGGGGAGCCAGGATGATGGGGATGGGCCTGCGGGCCTCAGAGCTGCACCCACCCTCCTTGCCCCTGAGGGCACGGTGGGCAGACGCTGCCCCCAGCCCGTCCCCTGTGCCACCTGCCCCACGCCCCGCTCTCAGAGCCGCCGCTGGCGCCCGGCAGGAGGGGGTTAACGGCGCTGGGGCCAGCAGCTGGGCTGGCCGGCAACACGGGTGCTGCCCCGCGGAGGGGAAATCCAGAGGGCAGGAGCAGCGGCCCAGCAGACGCCCGCTCCCGCTCGGCACGAGGGATGGCCCCAAGCAGAGGTGAGGCTCCCGCAGTCCTGCCACTCGCGCAGGGGTGGCCAGCCCATGCCCCAAGCCCACTATGGTAGGGGCTGCCCCCGGGAGGGCTTCGCTCTGGGAGCCCCCGGGGGAAGCGTGGCCACTTGTCTGGGGGGTCCGCCCACCTCCTCTCCCACCCTGGACCCAGGAGGGGGTGCGGGGGATGCAGGGCCCCGCACCACCCCAGGGCCCCGCCCAGGCCCCCCAACTCCTCAGAGGCCAGGCCAGTGCCACCCGGTCCCCTTGCGGAGCCTCACCCACCCCAGCTGCCGTGCCCACCCTGAGACCCGGAGCACTCAGGACAGGGAGGGGGCCCGCTGCGGGGGACAAGCCCAGTGCCCAGTGGAACTTTGGGGGGCCTTGAGGGGAAGCCTGGCATCCTTTGTCCAGTGATAGAACCAGTTTCCAGTGGTCAAAGGCCTGGGGCCCCATCGGCCCTCGAGGCTGGCACCCTCCTCCTCTCCCCATGCTGGCTCTGGGCTGAGTCCCTGGTACGTGCCACACACATACCAGGGAGGGAGGTGCCCCTGATTGGGGGGTCTGACTGGGGCAGTGGGCATCCAGCTCAGTGTCCAGGCCCTCAGGACAGCAAGCGCTTGCCCACCCAGGCCTGCTCCAGAAGGTTCTGTCGCTCACGCCTTCCTCCAGGCCTGCCTGGCAGCCTAGGCTGGCTCGAGTGTCCACCTTGGGGATGAGAGTGACACACGGCCTAGTGGCCAGGTCCCTGGTCCCCAGTTCCCTCTGGTCCTGCACAGTGGAAAGGGCAGCCGGTCTTGACCCGGAGGACGTCCCAGTCCTGCCCGTTGACGTGGGGCCCGCCTCTCTTGCCCACACCTTCCGCTCTGGTCAGCAGGGCCTTCTCTTAACGGGTGCGTGTCGTGGTCCTGGGGTGCAGCTGAGGCCTGGAAGGTCCCGTGTCTTGCTCCGACCTGAGTCCCCGTCCTGGGCCCCTCCCCAAGCCCCTCTCCCCGCAGGAGTCCCGGCCCTGGTGGTGCTGCTGGTCTCCTGGGCAGCGCTGGGTCCCCACGGCCTGGAGGGAGTGGAGCCCGTGGCGCCAGCAGACCCTGAGGGCCTGCAGTGCCCGGCTGTCTGCTCCTGTGGCCACGACGACTTCACGGACGAGCTCAGCGTCTTCTGCAGCTCCCGGAACCTCACGCGGCTGCCCGGGGGCCTCCCGCCCGGCACCAGGGCGCTCTGGCTGGACGGGAACAACTTCTCCTCCATCCCTGCGGCTGCCTTCCGGAACCTCTCGGGCCTGGGCTTCCTCAACCTGCAGGGCAGCGGGCTGGCCAGCCTGGAGCCGCAGGCGCTGCTGGGCCTGCGCAGCCTGTGCCACCTGCACCTGGAGCACAATCGTCTGCACGCGCTGGCGGCGCACACCTTCCTGCACACACCCGGCCTGGCCTCGCTCGGCCTCAGCAACAACCTGCTCAGCCGCCTGGACGAGGGCCTCTTCCGGGGCCTGGTGCACCTCTGGGACCTCAACCTGGGCTGGAACAGCCTGACTGTGCTGCCCGACACCGCGTTCCAGGGCCTGGCCGGCCTGCGGGAGCTGGTCCTGGCAGGTAACAAGCTGGCCTACCTGCAGCCTGCGCTCTTCTGTGGCCTGGGCGAGCTGCGAGAGCTGGATCTGAGCCGGAACACCCTGCGCAGCGTCAAGGCCAATGTCTTCGTCAAGCTGCCCAAGCTCCAGAAACTCTACCTGGACCACAACCTCGTGGCCGCCGTGGCCCCGGGTGCCTTCCTGGGCATGAAGGCACTGCGCTGGCTGGACCTGTCGCACAACCGCGTGGGCAGCCTCCTGGAGGACAGCTTCCCGGGGCTGCTGGGGCTGCATGTCCTGCGCCTCTCACACAATGCGCTTGCTGGCCTGCGGCCCCGCACCTTCAAGGACCTGCACTTCCTGGAGGAGCTGCAGCTCGGCCACAACCGTCTGCGGCAGCTGCCCGAGGAGGCCTTCGCGGGCCTGGGCCAGCTGGAGGTGCTGGCCCTCAACAACAACCAGCTGCAGGAGCTCAGGCCCGGCGGCTTCCTGGGCCTGCTCAACCTGGCTGTGCTCAACCTCTCCAGCAACTGTCTGCGTGACCTCCCGGAGCGGGCCTTCCAGGGCCTGGCCAAGCTGCACAGCCTGCACCTGGAGGGCGGCTGCCTGGCCCGCCTGGGCCCGCTTGCCTTCGCGGGCCTGTCGGGGCTGCGCCGGCTCTTCCTCAAGGGCAACAGCATCGCAGACGTGGACGAGCGCAGCCTGGGGGGCCTGGCTGAGCTGCTCGAGCTGGACCTGACTGCCAACCAGCTCACGCACCTGCCCGGCCGGCTCTTCCAGGACCTCGGCCGCCTAGAGTACCTCCTCCTCGCCCGCAACCGGCTGTCTGCGCTGCCGGTGGACGCCCTGGGGCCCCTGCAGCGCACCTTCTGGCTGGACGTCTCCCACAACCGCCTGGAGGCGCTGCCTGCGGCAGCGCTCGCACCACTCAGCCGCCTGCGCTTCCTCAGCCTCCGAAACAACTCGCTGAGGACCTTCGCACCGCAGCCCCCTGGCCTGGAGCGCCTGTGGCTCGAGGGCAACCCCTGGGACTGCGGCTGCGCGCTGGGCGCCCTGCGGGCCTTCGCCCTGCAGCAGCCAGCCTCCGTGCCCCGCTTTGTGCAGGCCCTGGCAGAGGGTGACGACGACCGCCAGCCGCCCGTGCTGGCCTACAACAACATCACCTGCGCCAGCCCGCCCAGCCTGGCGGGCCTCGACCTGCGCGACGTTGGCGAGGCCCACTTTGCCCACTGCTGACCCAAGGCTGCCCCGGCGTCCTGACGGGCCCTCGCGACCCCGGGGGGACACAGTTCGGGACCTGCGAGCCCCAGCCTGCTCCCTGAGAGCCTGTTCATGAGGGTCAGGGACACGGCCTCCCTAGCTGTCATCAATTAAAGCAACCAAATAAACGGGGCCACGTGTGAGGGCAGGGCTACAGCTCAGTGCGGGTGGGGTGCTAGCCAGCGCCCCTTTGGCTGCCGCGGCCCCATGGCCTGCCCTGCGCCCAGCCTCCCTTCTCATCTGTGAATCCCCAGGTCACCCCTCTGGGAGTGGTGGGCCTTCACTCGGGTCCTCCGGGAGCCTCACGTGTCAGCCCCTCACCAGCAGCGTCCTCAGAGGCAGCTTGGTCCTGGGAAAAGGGGGGTGGAGGGGGTGCGACCATCCCTCTCTGAGTCCCTGTGCTCCCAGCCAGACCCCTCACCCCCAAAGGAAGCCCCCCAGGGCGTACTCGTCACCACCCCCCCCCATGGAAGCGGGGGCCCAGGGCTGGCCCCCTGGCCTGGACACACCCCTGGCAGAGCACCGAGACTCTTCCCCGGGAGAGTGGCATGCAGGCCGCCGTTCCACCGCCCAGGATGCATCCCAGCTTCCCCAGGACCCACGCAGGGAAGAGGCCCGGGGCTCCGCTCCACACTCGCCTCTCCTGCCCGTCAGCCTGGCCCCCGGCCTGGGGCAGGCCCTCGGCTGTCTCTGGGCCAAGCCTGGCCACTCACACAGCAGGACTGCTGGCCAGTTCCTGGGACTCGGGGGTGGACACTGTCTGCATAGGACATGGTGACACGGGGTCCGGGCGGAATGCTCTAGAAAGGTCAGACATGTAAACACGGCTGTGTGATGCGTTTATTTCAGCTCCTCTGAGTTACAAGTTTGACCCCTGCCTGGGTGTCACCTCCTTCACTGGGATTCCGGGCCAGCGGGCCAGGCAAGATTCCAGACGCACCAGCTCTGTGGTGCATGAACAACGTGAAGACTTGGCTGTCGGGAGCAGCAGTCTGTCTGGGCCACAGGGGTACCAAGCTGTGCCAGCAGGGAGGGCAGGCCACGGCGCAGGGACCCCATGCCATCCCTGGGTGACTGGGCAGAGCCACTCACTGTCGGTGGCTCAGCCGAGATGCTGCCGAAGCTCCGCAAATGTCCAGGGTGGGCCCCGTGGGGAGAGGGGCACACGGGGCCTGGCTGGGCCCCTGCTCCAGACCTCCAGCCCCACAGCGCACAGGAGCGCTCAGCCCGCTTCAGTCAGGAGAGCCCTGCAGGCGTCTCGCTGAGAATCTTCTGGGCGATGGAGGAGAGCGCGGGGAAGGCGGGGCTGTCGGGGAAGTCCTGGATGAAGTCCCGGCCGTCCTCCAGGCTCCGCGTGAGCTCGGGGTCCAGGGGCACCGAGCCTGGGTGGGGGTGGAGAGTGGGCGGTGAGGGCCAGGCTGGGAGGCCCAGTCCACCCCCTCAGCCCAGGAGCCCACGGGCAGCACTGCCGAGGCCCCGCTGGACCCATTCCCGGGCTCAACCTCCCCAGGACGCCCAGCAGCCACCCAGCAGGCCCTGCCGCCTCCCGGGTGCTCCTGCAGAAGAAAGCACAGGGCGCCTGTGGCTGGCAGCTCTCACGGGGCGGGGAGTCGGCGGGGTGGGAGGAAGCCCCCTCTCCCCGGGGGGGGCAGGGCCCTGTGGCAGCCCCAGCCCACTCACCCAGGAAGGGGACGCCGGCATGTCTCGCCAGCTCCTCGCCGCCTCCCTTGGAGAAGACGTTGGTGCACTCCTGGGACACAGACACGGGGTCCACCTCCATCCTCTCTGCTCGCAGGGGGCGGGCGGGGTGGGGGGGAGCTGGCCGCCCATGCCCGCAATCGCCCAGGACTCACCGAGCAGTGGGGGCAGACAAAGCCGCTCATGTTCTCCACGAGCCCAATCACCCGCAGCCCCACCTTCCTGCAGAAGGTCAGCTCCCGCCTCACGTCCCCCACGGACACCGCCTGGAGACCGGGAAAGGGGCCGTGGCAGCAGGTGGGTACCCCGAAAACAGCCAAGATGGGTGAGGAGGACAGGGCAGAGCGTCTGCCCCGGGGCAAAGGCGCCCATGTGGGAACAGTACCTGGGGCGTGGTGACCACGAGGGCCCCCAGGGGGCTGTGGGGGCGCAGGGCGTCCACCACGGCCATGTGCTCATCAGAGGTCCCCGGGGGCGTGTCCACAAGCAGGTAGTCCAGCTGCCCCCAGGCCACATCGGACACAAACTGCTTTATCAGCGCTGCGGAGACCCAGGGAGGCTCAGGGTTGGGGGTAGCAGGCGGGCAGGCAGGGTCTCACTGGGCCCACGCTCCCCCCAGGGCAGGGTGACCTTTGGGCCCAGGCCCACCTGCATTCGGAGAGCTGTGTGTGCCACTGTGCGCCAGGAGCAGGGAGAGACCCTTCCCCAGCACCCCCAGGACTTCTGCTCAGGCCCTAGCTTCGATGGCTGGAGCGGGGATCCTCCAAGGGCAGATGTCTGTGCCCCAGAGAGATGGCCTGTGGGGAACGCCAGGCAGGCATGGCCTGGGAGCAGCCCCCACCCCGGGCCTGCTCCCACACCTGGCAGCCCCGCACTGGCCCTCGGAGGGAGCCGAACCCTGTCTGCTGAGGCAGAGGCACCAGAGCCTGCCCAGGTGCCCCACAGGGCGCCTTCCTGCCCGGGGAGGACCAGGCAGCTGAAGGCCTCATGGCTGCGGCTCACGCTCTCGCTCCCCAGGCCAACTGTCTGCGTACTTGCAGGCTTGACGGGTCAGGGTTGGGGGGAGCGTCTTGGAAGTGAAGACCGGCAACAGTCTTTCCCCCAGCGCCCGAGGTGGTGGGGCGGGTGGGGAGCAAGCAACCTGGCGTGGCATTACCGTTCTTCTTGGGGCCTCTCCACACCACAGCCTCGTCCGGCTGCTCCAGCAGGAAGCCCACAGACATGAGGGAGATGCTCTGCTCCCGGTCCACGAAGACAGGCACCCAGCCACTGTCGCCCTGGTGCACGGCCCTGCCCTGCGCCCGGAGCATGCGGGGGATGCTGGGGCCGCACAGGTCCACGTCCAGGATCCCCACCTGCAAGAGGGCGTCCAGGCGGCTTGTGAGGGCCTCTGACCAGGCGCTGCCCTGTGTGCCTACCCGAGAGAGCGGGGGCTCGCGAGGAGACAGGAGGCACTCACCTTTTTGCCCGCGTGGCGCAGGGCCAGTGCCAGCTCCGTGGAGATGGTGCTCTTCCCGACGCCCCCCTTTCCTGAGAGGACGAGGACGATGTGCCGGACGCCGGCCAGGTTTCCAGGCTCTGGTCGGAAAGACAGAGGGGAGGAGGGCCGGGTGTCTCCTTCGTACCTTCCTTCCGCTGCCCACTCACCATGGTCACCAGGCACTTCCTACACTCATGTCCTGAGAGGGCCGTCCTGAGACCTACCCCATCACCACACATGCAAATGTGGCCACGTGAGAGGGATTCCAGCAGACCCCAGACCCAAACCACTGCTTCCTCAGAAACGGTTGTCCCCGCTCGATCTGGAGCAGGGCTGCTGCGGCTAGAAATGCTGCAAACCCTCTGCTCTGCAGTGTGCACACGTGAGTGCATGCACACCTTGCATGCACGAGGCCAGTTCCAGCCAAAACCTCCCAGTGGCTCCAAGGGATGAGGGTGGAGACCAACGTGCTGCCGGCCCCTGTGCCAGCACCTCCAGGTCTGACCCCAGGGGGGCAGTGCCCTCCTCTGGGGGCAGAAGCGGCCCTCCTAGCAGCCCCGGCCTCCGGCTCAGGAGGCACCCACACCGTGTGAGGGCAGAGGAGTCAGGTCACTCGGATGGCTCAGTTTCGCCTTAAGAAACCCTGGGTACCCCCAGGGCGCCATAGTGCCAGTGCCAGACCCCAGGCAGACTCTGCCCCAGCTCCTGTTCCTCCCAGTGAGCCTGAAATGCCACCCTGAACACACGACTCCCACCCCTGCTACCCCACAGAGGCGCCATCTGTGTACAAACAACCCTCAGCCCCTGCAGAGAGCCCTGAGGACCTCACCACGGAGAGTCCTGCCTGGCCTGCAGCCAGCTGCTCACTCCCGCAGCCTCCCTGCACCCCGGCTCCCCAGGAAGGGCTCAGTGTGAGGTGAGTGAACACTGTCTCCCTCCTGACCCATCTCTCATGGACAGGTTCAAAGGCCGCTGCCACCAAAGGGTCCCTAGAAGGAACTCAGGGTGCACCTGGCCTCTCCACAGGCCCCGGGCGTAAGGCGGTGCAGTGCCTGTCCTGGGTCTCCGTCTGGAGATCCTGTACGGTGACAAGGAAAGGGCACCATCCCCCAGCCGCGGGTCACTGCCAACAAACACAAGCCTCGGCCACCTGCCTCAGGCTACCGTGATGACTTAAAAGGCTATTACTTAAACTGCTTTAATACCAGAAAGTAGTGGGGAGGGGGGGACTTCCCTGGTGGCTCAGTGGTGAAGAATCCTCCTGCCAATGCAGGAGACACTGGTTCGATCCCTGCTGTGGGAAGATCTCACATGCCACAGAGCAGCTAAGCTTGCCTGGGATTCTCCAGGCAAGAACACTGGAGTGGGTTGCCGTTTCCTTCTCCAGTGCATGAAAGTGAAAGTGAAGTTCCTCAGCCATGTCAGACCTTCAGCGACCCCACGGACTGCAGCCTTCCAGGCTCCTCCATCCATGGGATTTTCCAGGCAAGAGTACTGGAGCGGGCGCCATTGCCTTAAGTAAACTCAAAGGCTTATAAATGATGACAAATCAAATGCATACTACTACAGGGGACAGGCTGCCCGGAAGGGGCAAAGGAAAGCAGTGTCTCCCCACAGAGGAAGTGAAGGATCCCACGTGTGGATGAGAGGACCAACCAATCAAGCCTTAAGTCCAACCAAATCAAGATTACCTACCTGATACACTGGACAAGGATGGGAGTCTTTGTATGTAAAGAATCTCTCCAATAGGATACAAGCACCTGACAACAGAAGCTGCCTCTGGGCACAGGGAGGTTTACTGCATAGCCCGTGAGGCTTCTCGAATTTCTGTGTGCATTTGCCTCTTCGTTAAAATAAGTATTCATCATCAACCCCGAAACCATTCCCCTCACCTTGCAGCAAGTGTGCCCTTACCATAACAAGCTTCTTCTGATTTTTCTATCCAGTGTTATGTTTATAATCTGATGGATGAATCCAGCGTTGTAAACACTTTGTGCTCAAGATATCAGACCCGAAGTCTTTTAGAAAATAATGTGGCTAAGGTCCATCTAGTCAAGGCTATGGTTTTTCCAGTGGTCATGTATGGATGTGAGAGTTGGACTGTGAAGAAAACTGAGTGCCGTAGAATTGATGCTTTGGAACTGTGGTGTTGGAGAAGACTCTTTCGAGTCCCTTGGACTGCAAGGAGAGCCAACCAGTTCATCCTAAAGGAGATCAGTCCTGGGTGTTTATTGGAAGGACTGATGCTGAACCTGAAACTCAGCTTTAGCCACCTCACGTAAAGTGTTGACTCGCTGGAAAAGACCCTGATGCTGGGAGGGATTGGGGGCAGGAGGAGAAGGGGACGACAGAGGATGAGATGGCTGGATGGCATCACCGACTCGATGGACATGAGTTTGGGTAAACTCCGGGAGTGGGTGATGGACAAGGAGGCCTGGCGTGCTGGGATTCATGGGGTCGCAAAGAGTCGGACATAACTGAGCGACTTAACTGAATCTGTGCGAATCCGGCTGTGCCCAAGGTATACATTGGGTTCCATGCAGATTTTATTAAAAAAAAAAAAAAGGCTTAGGAAATCAGAATAAAACTTCTACAAAAAACAGAATGTGACGTTCAGGTTTCTCCTTCTTAGAGCGCCTTATTCAAGTAAGACTTCCTTCTAAGCGCCGTAATGACACGTGCGCGCACCTCTGAGAACTTTATACCGCAAATAAGGTGGTGTGCTGAAACCCGGAGCCGCGACTAGCAGCTGCGGGTCTGCCCTTTCCTTCTCGCCTCGGCGCCCGCCGACCCGCAACGCCCCGCGGCCACGCACACTCACCCGCAGCAGCTTCCATCCTCCCCTGCTCGCCCCGCGTCCTCCCCCTCGCAGCCCGCCTCCCTCCCATCTGAGTGAAGCGCCTTCGGGCCAATGGGCAACGCGAACCCGCCTCGGCTCTTTTTGATAGGCCCACGCGCGCTACCTTAGCCAATCAGATTGCGCAAGGGGTGCACGCAGGTTCCGGCGCAGACGACGTACAGGACAGGGACCCACTTCCGTGTCAACGCCCCAGCATGGGACCGCTTCGTTTGCCCGCCCCATGTCCAATAGGTGTGCGAGACTTGTCTCCAGCCGCTTCAGATGTGGCCAATGAGGACGTCGAGCTAGGATTGACAGGCCCAGCAGCCTCTCAGCAAGAGGCGTGTGCAGCGGGGCCCGCCCCTCTTTCGAACGCCGAAGTCAAGTGCACTGCGGGGCCAATGCGGCGCCGGGGGCGGACCGCGGGGCGGGGATTGTTTACGTCTTGCTCCGGAGCGGAAAGTAGGTCACGGCTGGCCCGGCTGAGCGCGGCGGCGCAGAGCGGCTGCAGGTGAGCGGCGGGCCTCGGCCGCTCCTCCCCGGGTCTTCCGGGCCCTGCTGCCCTGCCTGGGTCGGGACCCCACCGCACCCGTTGGCCTCGCGGAGCTGCGGGCGGCGCGGCCGGCGCGCCTTTGTTCCGGCGGCGGCGGCGGAGCCAGAAGAGGCGGGCGAGGCTCTGCGCCGCAGGCCGGGCGGGGCGGCGGGTGGGAGGAACCCCGCGACTTCGCCGACCCTTAGTGCGATACCCGACGGGGAAGCGACCCCTGCTGCAGCGGTGTTGTCTCGGGGCCGTGCATCCCGCGTGCACAGCCTGGCGCCTACTGTTGCCGTGGCGGTGGCGGGCGGGGCTTAGGCCGGGCCCGCCGTGGCCGGCTCCAGTAGCGAACCCGGGTCTGCAGACGGGCTCCCATCCCTCAAAAGCTGTGCCTGCGCGCGTCCCTTGCCATCCCTCGGGATCGTGGCGGGGGACAGTCCCGGTCCTCCTGGGGAATTTCAATACAAGATCCCAGAGATCGACTTGTAACTGTAAGTCAGGCTTGGAAGTTGAGAGCCAAAGAGGGGAGGGGAAAGCGTTCTGGGCAAAGGGCTGGAAAGAACCAGCAGCCGGAACAGGGCCGGAACTTGATGGGCTTGGTAGGATTTTGCATTTTATCCGGAGAACAATGGCAAGCCCTGAGAAGTTTATAACTTGGTAATTCAAAATTTTTTAAGATTTGTGTTTAGAAAAAGCTGGGTTGTAGTGAACGAAGTGGGCGGAGCCGGAGCGGAGGAGTCGTGCGGGGGTGGGGGAGGCGCGGTGGCGGCAGATGGTTCAGGACACCGTTGGAGGTGGTGTGGGGCGTGGAGGGCCGTGGTGGGAGGAGGTGTTGGGATGACTGCTGTGTGTCTGGCATGAGGAACTGGGAGAATGGAGATGCCATTTGTCAAACTAGACACTGGAGGAAGGGCAGGCAGGGCTTGAGATGCCCGAGGGACGGGTAGGCAGGACACTTGGGTTCCTGAGGCCAAACTCAGAGAGGGACCTTTGAGAGTCATGGATGTCTGGATGGTGTTCCACGCTCTCTATCTGAGTTTCATCAAGGTGCTTGGATCCTGGAGCGAGGTACAAGCTTGTGAAGAGAGTTCCAGACCTGGGTGGGCTGGCACAGGCTGCGGGACCTACTGGTGTGCTGTGTCTTTCTCTGCTCCGACCCTGTGGTTTCTTCCAGCTCCTGTCCACCATGGCCAGGCGCCCGCGGAGCAGCAGAGCATGGCATTTTGTCTTGAGTGCAGCCCGCCGAGATGCGGATGCCCGGGCTGTCGCTCTGGCAGGGACTGCCAACTGGGGCTACGACTCTGATGGGCAGGTAGGTCCAGTGGGTGAGGTCGGCATGGCTGGACAAAAGTGAGGAGACCCCTAGGGCAGGCACTGCCTGAACTGAGATGGGAAGGGAAAGATGGCCCTGGGGGCAGAGGAGGAGATCATCTTGGCTGGACCAGTCGCTGCACATGCTGTTTCTGCTCTCCCAAGCACTTCACACCAGTTAAGGGCACACGTGGCCTTGTGTGGTAGGACCCCAAGGCAGATACGTTTCTCTGTAGTGGGTGTCAGTGGGTATTTTGGTCAGTTCACTTAACAAAAACGTTTCCGTTCCATCTACTCAGCCGATTACAAGGGTGGTTATTGTTATCTCCAAGTGCAACTTTTTGGACATTTCCTCTGCCTGTTGAAGTCTGTGCTCTGTATTTGTGTATATGCACCTGAAAAAAAGAACTTTGATTCTTAAAGACAACCACTATTACTGTGCCTTCCTGTGCTCAGGATCCTGAGCTCTGCGAGGCCCAGGAACACAGAGGCCGTGAGGAGGGCGGCTCAGCTGTCTGTCTGCTGGGCAGGTTCCTGAGGGACCTGGGGCTTTGCAGCCGGAGCCTTGTCGCACTGACCCTGCAGGGGGCTGTATGCACTCTGTGTCTGCCGTGGGGAGCCTTGCAGTCAGGCTCCTGAACCTCTCAGGGCAGAGCTGGGCTTGGGCTCTGCCTTGAGTCACTGCCGCTGTTCTTGGGGATCTCTGACTTGGCTCTGGTCTGTTAACCTCACCCAGCCTTGGTGCCCTGGCTTATCCAGGTGTCTGGGGGGACAGATGTCTCTCCCCGCCACCTCCAGCATGAGGGCAGCTGAGAACCTGGAACCACCAGGCTTTGGGGCGGAATTGGAGCTGGTGGTATCCTGGGCCCCCTTCCCAGGCCTCCCTTAGCTCCCTGCCCAGGCCAGCAAGAGGCCCCGGCCTGCATTCCTGTCCCGCCTCCAGCTCCCACTGACCACGTGGCCCGGGCAGTCTTTCCTGCCTGCGTCTGCCTTGCTGGCTCATTGCTGTGGGATGCGGGAGGCATCCAGGGGCTGGAGGCGCGGTATCTGACACACACTTGCAGCTTGTCCTCTTGTCCAGCAGCCCTGAAGGCTACATGCACACATCGCTGCCCCTGCTGCTCTGAGCTCTCTGTGCAGCTTGTGGAGAGGCCAGTTCTGCCCTCCATGCAGGGGGTTACATGCTGGATGCCAAGCATGGGAACTCCAGGGCCAGCAATGCTCGGGTCTGCGCACTGGCTCGGGGAGGGGTGTATCCTCCCACAGCAGGGGGCCTGCCTGTTCCCCAAGAGCCGGGTGCTGGGGTCCCTCAGTCTTTCCACGGGTGCAGGTCTCTGATGGGCTTGACCTCCTCATTCACTGCCTGGCCTCTGCGTTGCTTCCCTCCTACTCAGGGCTGAGTGTGATCGAGCAGGGACTCCATCCTTGGGGGAGGAGGCAGGTGAGCAGGGAGCCGACAGGAAGGAAGAGGACGCAGAACTCAGGCCTGGCAGAGCCTCTTTGAACTGGTATCCAAGAGAGATCCAGGGGTGAACAGACCCCACCCCGACCCCAAGGGGACAAGGGTGGGCAGGACAGGGAGCCGGGTGGGGGCGGTGATGCTGTCTGAGGAGGGTAAGTCTGTGGGCTTTGCTCTCAGGGCAGCAGAATCTCAGGTCTGAACAGGTCCACTGGACTGCTGTGCAGAGGGCATTTTGGGCCAGAGGGGCACCCAGAGGCCAGGAGAGTGAGGGTGGAGGCCTGAGCCTGACCAGGAGCCCAGGCCAACCTGGGAGGGCTCAGCACAGGCACATAGAAGCGGTCTGTGCCTTGGGCCCTCGCTGGCTGGCCGGGGTCTGGAGCCCAGGTGGGCGTTTGGAGGCACTCTAGCTGGCTTTCAGGAGGGTCTGGTCAGTTGGTCTCCGGAACCTGACCAGCTTAGCCTTGGCGTCTGGTGCTGGGCTGATATCAGGCCCCTAAGGCTTGGAGTCTTTCCTGTGAGGACTGAGCCCCCGTGCAGAGGGCATGCGACCGCAGGGCTCCCTCAGCAGGGCCCTGTGACGGGGGTTGAGCTGCCCTGGGCACAGATGGGGAAGCTGCAATCTGGGCCGGGTGTGCAGGCCCTGTGATGGCGATCGGGCCCTAGGAGCCCAGCTGCTGCTCCGGGGAGACCAAGCTGCCTTCGTTAGGTCAGTGGTGGGCTTTGCCACGGACTCCCCTGTGTATCCGTGACCTAGGAGCTCTTGACCTTGAGGGATGGCTGAGCGTGCAGCCCTGCCAGGGGCTGATGAGCCACTGGGCCTCCAGGGCTCTTGACTCCATTCCCAGGAAGCTTCCTCGTGGTCGGCCTTTGAGGAGGAGGCCGGAAGAGGTGTCCATGGTTGCAGTGGCTGGCTGTGCCCCGGGGCCAGGGGTGGTCCTCTGGAGGCCAAGCCCCAGGTCCCTTCCTCCGGACATCCGGCTGTTGACCCATGGACCTGCAGCGGGGCAGGTGGATGGAGGGTGTCTGGGCCAGTGCCGGTAGGTCGGGCGGCAACATCTCCCATGTCCCTCAGCACAGCGACTCAGACTCCGACCCCGAGTGTGCGTCCCTACCGTCGTCCATCCCCAGCGCCGTGCCCGTGACCGGGGAGTCCTTCTGCGACTGTGACAGCCAGAGCGAGGCCTTCTGCGGCAGCCTGCACACCGCCCACCGGGGGCGGGACTGCCGCTGCGGCGAGGAGGATGAGTGTGAGTGCAGGGCCACAGTGGGCGGAGGGCCTCCAGGTGGGCCAGGGCTCAGCCGGGGCCTCTCACTCTCGCAGATTTCGACTGGGTCTGGGATGACCTGAACAAGTCCTCGGCCACCCTGCTGAGCTGTGACAACCGGAAGGTCAGCTTCCACATGGAGTACAGCTGCGGCACGGCAGCCATCCGGGGCACCAAGGAGCTGGGGGAGGGCCAGCACTTCTGGGAGATCAAGATGACGTCACCCGTCTATGGCACCGACATGGTGAGTGGCCGGTGGGGCCGGGAGGTGGGGGTGCTGCCAGGCGCCTCGGTCCCCTGCCCCCTCTGCCCACCCCCCTGTTCCCAGATGGTGGGCATCGGGACGTCGGACGTGGACCTGGACAAGTACCACCACACGTTCTGCAGCCTACTCGGCCGGGATGAGGACAGCTGGGGCCTCTCCTACACGGGTGCGTGGGGCCCGGGTGGGCGGGGCTGGGGGCCCCCAGGCCGCGGGGCTCACCCCGACCCCGCTGCCCCCAGGCCTCCTCCATCACAAGGGTGACAAGACAAGCTTCTCCTCGAGGTTCGGCCAGGGCTCCATCATCGGCGTGCACCTGGACACCTGGCATGGGACGCTGACCTTTTTCAAGAACAGGAAGTGCATAGGTGAGGCTGAGACCTCCTGTGGCCCCAGGGAGCAGGGTCAGAGCCCCTTGGGGGCTGAGTGCCCTGAGGCTGTTCCTACCCCCCGCCCCAGGTGTGGCGGCCACGCAGCTGCAGAACAAGAGGTTCTACCCAATGGTGTGCTCCACGGCGGCCAAGAGCAGCATGAAGGTGATCCGCTCGTGCGCCAGCGTTACCTCCCTGCAGTACCTGTGCTGCTTCCGCCTGCGCCAGCTGCGGCCCGGTTCGGGGGACACGCTCGAGGGCCTGCCCCTGCCACCTGGCCTCAAACAGGTGCTGCACCACAAGCTGGGCTGGGTCCTGAGCATGAGCCGCCAACCCCCGGCGCCCTCGCCCGCGGCCAACGGCCCCGAGCCCCGGCGCTGCCAGCGGAAGCGCTGCCGAAGGACCTAGCCTGCTCCCTCATCGAGACCCCCTGGGGCTGGGACAGCGAGGTCCCCGCCCCTGCCTGTGAACTGCCCCATGGCCGCCGAGGGGAGGACCGAGCTGAGGTTTGTCCCGCTGCCCCTCTGCTGCCTGAGGCTGGGACGGGCCTCGCTGTGGGGGCTCCGGGCTGTCAGCCCTGTGACCCCGAGACCCAGCCTGTCTGCTCCGGTGCTGGGCGTGAGAACAGCTGCCGCCCAAGCGCATCTGGGTTCAGGTCTGGGGGGCTGGCAGGGGAGGGGCTGTGGGGCTGTGGGCTGCTGCCTGCAAGGAGGATGCTCCTTGAGAGGTTGGCTCTCCCTGCCACCACCGGCCTCAGGTTTTTCTTAACTTGCTTTGCATGTTGTCAGCTCTGTTCCTCCTGTCTGAGGCTGAAAGCGACCATAATAAACTCTTAAATCTGATGTCCAGCTGCCTATAGAACGAAGCGGGTCAAAGTGAGGCCTGGGGCTCACAGGTGTCTGCACTTGTCTCCTCTTGGGGCCTCACGATACCCTGGGGAGAGGTAGCCGGGTTTTCTCCTCCCTCTAAAGCTTGTCTTAAAAATGAAGGTGCTCCCCCCCAGCCTCCCAGTGATGGAAGTTTCCCCTGTGGGACCCGAGGCCCCTGCAGCCCTTCCTGCCAGTGCCAGCTGTCTACCAGCCCCTAGGCCAGGGTGCACACCTAGAGCATGTGAGCCCCGCCCCCTACCGTCTCTAGACCTTACGCAGGCGAGAAAAGAATTTCCACTTCTCCTCCCAGTTATGCAAGATTTTTCTCTGCTGCCCCCTCATCCCCCAGCTCGGGGTCATACCCGACCGAGAGCCCGGGGTGTGGGGCGCACCACCCCCGTGGTTTCCCACAGGTCCCCCGGGCAGCTGTGTTCTCTCCTGCCTGCAGGCAGGGGAGGCGTGGTCAGGAGCCCAGGTCCAGCAGGAGGTCGGGGTCAGTGGTGGTCAGGAAGAGGCAGACGCGGCGGGAGAGGTCGGGCCCCACCCTGCGGGGCGGCACACCCTTGCCCGTCTTCACCGGGAGGTCGGCCAGCAGGCCCAGGCGCTCCTGCTCGGTGCCACAGGCCATGTACGCCTAGGGCGGGTGCAGGGGTGAGCAGCAGGCCTTGGGAGCCGGCCCCTGTACCCAGGGTCTGGATGAGGGTGGGCACCCACCTGCTGCAGCAGGCGGGGGGATGGGAAGGCGCTGACAATGGCGTCGGCCACAGCCGGGCTGACGCGGTTGAACTGCTTGACCTGCCGCCACCAGGCCCGCCGCAGCCCCGTGCCATCTCTGGCCACTTGCTCACCTGCCGCCCAGCGCCCAGAGGTACAGAAGGGGAAGGCCCCAGACTCCCGGGCCTGCCTGGGGAAGGGGTGCAGGGAGGTGCTAGAGGCTCCTTGCCTCTGCCGAGCACCCTGCCCCCCCCTCAACAGAGCCTGGGACCCCTCAGCCCTGGGACACCGCCGCTCCCGGCCCCCCAGCAGCTCCCAGAAGGGGGAGAGGCACGCACTTGAAGGGGCGCTGGGCGAGGGCCTTGGTGAAGGCACACACGTGCTGGCTCAGCTCCTGCCAGGAGGCTACCAGCAGCACATCCACGTTTGCCCAGAGCTGCAGGCGCACCAGGGCCTAGGTGGGAGTGACCGTGGTGTGGGGCACAGGGTTCCCCAACAACACATGCCCCCACGGGCCACACCAGCCCCGATGTGCCCTGGACAGCAGCCAAGGACCAGGCCCCAGGCCCACCTGACTGCCTCACCTCCTCCACCTCAGGCCAGCCGACCGCCACCTCGGCGCGAGTGACCGCTGGATGCTCTGGCTGCTGTGTCTCCTGGGTGCTGGGCTTCTGAGACCTGGGCAGATGGACCGTCCCTCTGGCCTCCCCCGACCCTCCTCCCTCGCCCAGAGCTGCCCAAGGGAGGGGGTCAGCTGTGACACCAGCCCCCAGAGCCACCCCGCCTTCCCCCTGAACCCTCCCGTCCCGGTGAGGCAGGCCAAGGGTGTCAGGGTGACCAGTACCACAGGTAAGCGTCCAGCCCAATGACAGCTAGGTGGGGACGGGCAGGGCTCTCAGGTGTGACCCAGGGCACAGGACAGGTCGGGCCACGTACCTGCAAGCCAAGGAGGCTCACCTGTTCCTCGGGGATGTGGCAGGTGGGGTCCACCGGCCAGCACCAGCTTGCAGGAAGCAGGGGAGCCAGCCCAAGAAAGACCCCTCGGTGCTGGGAGGGGCGGGGTGGACTCCTCCACCCAGCCTGCTCTTCAGAAAACCAGCCCTGTGCTTCCCACAGGAAAGTCTACAAAAGTCCCCAGGCACATCCCAAGCACCTAGAAGACTTGGACTGAAAACCCCTCCCCATTCCTGGCCCACCTCTAACTAGCATAGAACAGGTGCTTGATGAACTGTGAACCCTGACGTCCAGGGTCTGGCAGAGGGTCGGACCTAAACACACTCTGGTGCAAACGTCAGCTGAGAGCAATCCCTATTTCTCCTCGCACCAGGAGGGGCTGGGTTGTGGGGTGTCACAAGGCCGACTGCACAGCCAGCCTGCGGCCCTGGTCGCCTGGCCCCCACCCGCAGTTGACCACCTAACTTCTGACTCAGGGCTCAAGAGTACCTGCCCTATCGTGGCTTCTACAGCCCAGCGGTTTCCCCCACTTCAGCCCTGATGCCCAAAGCAGAGCGCCCAGCCCTGCCATCTGCCGACAAGGCTCTTTGCCTGCTCCCCTACCGCACCTGGGTCAGCTGGAGGACGCCTCGCACAAACTCTTCGGGCTCCAGCAGCAGCAGCACGTGGGGCTCATCCTCAGCCCACACCTCAGGGGGCACCTGGGGAACATGGGGGGCGCTGCTGCCCACCCCAGGCCACAGTCCGGGCCCCCAGGAGTGCTGGGGCTCACACAGGTTCTCCCCGGACTGCTCTCCAGCCCAGCGTCCCGACTTTTACTAACACCGACCCAGAGTGCCAGGCGTCTATGCCTGCGGCCACAGCCTTGGACGGGCCGAGAGGGCCGGTCCCTCAGCGCGGCCCTTCCTTCAGGCTCTGGGTCCCAGCCTTGTACAGCCCGCTCCGCGACTCCCATTCTCAGTTCACTGCTCTGGGAAACGTGCCTCTCAGAGCAGCTCTGCCAAGTGAAACACCCAACCCAGGGCTGCACTCGGCCCCCACCCCCGGGACACTCACACCGCGCGGGCAAGGGTCTGGGCTCTCTCGGCTCCAGCGGAGGCTCCGCGCCGGGCGCTGCGGCTCCGCGCGGGGCTCACAGCCCAGGGCGTGCAGGGCCTCCATCAGGGTGTCGGCACCGGCGTCTTCCAGGACGGCTGGGACGGGGCGCAGGGGGGCCGGCGGTCACTGCTCCCTCCCCCGCGCGGGCACCGGACACCCACCGCCCAGACAGCGCGCTGCCAGCACTGACCCCCGGCCGGCTCCCAAGGCGCAGGGAGGAGTCCGTCCAACCGGGCCCAAGGCCGGGCTCCCACCCGGGCGGCTCTCCGTACCTGGGTCCACGAGCACCGCCAGGCGACGCACTGCCTGCCCGGGCCGCAGCCGCCGCAGCGCCTCGGCCGCCGGCCTGCGCTCTTCAGCCGGGTCCCGGCCCCTCGCAGGGGTCTCCGCGCCAGCCGGGCCTTCGGCGTCCGAATCCGAGATCTCCCACGTCGGGAGCCGCCGCTCTCCCAGGCCCCGGCGGGCGCTCCCGGCCCTCCCGGGTCCAGCCCTAGCCATGGCCCGCCCGGCCCCTTCTCCGCTTCCGGCCGTGCCCGGACTTCTTTACGGGGACACACCCGCCGCTTCCGGCGCCAGGCGGGTCTGCAGCGCGCGGCGGCGGCGGCGTCTTTCCGCCCGACCGCGGAGGCCGCCCTGGCCATGGCGCGCAGGAAGGTGCGGCCGCGGCTGATCGCTGAGCTGGCCCGCCGTGTGCGGGCCCTGCGCGAGCAGCGGGAGCGGCCGCGCGACTCAGTGCGCTACGCCCTGGACTACGAGACGCTGATACGGCCGCACTCGGGCCGCAAGCTGCCCTTGCGAGCCTGGGTCGACGTGCGCCGCGAGAGTCGGCTCCTGCAGCTGCTCGGCCGCCTTCCGTTCTTCGGCCTGGGCCGCCTGGTCACGCGCAAGTCCTGGCTGTGGCAGCACGACGAGCCATGCTACTGGCGCCTCACGCGTGTCCGGCCGGACTACACGGCGCAGGTGCGCGCATCGGGAGCTCCGCGCCGCTCCCGGCTCCGCGGGGCTCCGGCGCCTCCCCTGCGCGCCACCGAGTGGGAGGGGGTCTCCTGTCGCCCGACCCCTGGGCGAGCGCTTTCCGAGCTGACCTCCTCCCCCACTTGCTTTACAGAACCTGGACCATGGGAAGGCTTGGGGCATCCTAACCTTCAAAGGTAAGGTGTCGGAGACTCGGTGGGGAGGCTGCCCGCAACAGGTTGTTCCGGCAACGTCTGAGCGCGGGTCCCCGGTCTCCTCTCCCCAGGAAAGACGGAGAGTGAGGCCCGGGAGATCGAGCAGGTCATGCACCACGACTGGCGGCTGGTGCCCAAACACGAGGAGGAGGCCTTCACCTCTTTCACCCCGGCGCCAGAGGAGACGCCGCGCCCCGTCCCCTATCCGCCGCTCCTCCGGGCCATGATTCTAGCAGAGCGACAGAAAAACGGAGATCCTAGCACGGAGGAGCCCATGCTCAGCTTGGAGAGGATACGCACTGATCCCTGGGACTATCCGGAGAATCAGGAGGCGAAGAAAAAGACCAAGGGCACTGCAGTCTAAAGTGCGGGAGCGGGCAGGCTGCCCCAAGGGTGCAAGACAGGGCACCCCTTTGGGTCACACCGGAATCAGCCCCTCTGGTATCTTGGATCTGACCTCCCCGCCAACTTGTCGAGGATTTACGTTTTCGTAGAAAGGGTGCGGTCTGCACCCTGGTTCCCCTGTCCCGGCTTCCCCAACTCGCAGATCTATCTGACTGCCAGAAGTGGCTCCTGGGGGGCACGCTGGAAGCAGCAGGGCAGCAAGTGTGGAGCCCAGTGCTGGCCTGTCACTTCCACCTTGGCTCCCCTTCCCACGACCCGGGCAGAAACTGAACGCGAATAAAGGAACATGAAGTAGCCTGGGATGTGGCTTCTTTTGAGTTTGGGGTTGAGGGACCAAAGCGGGCTGGTGGCAGGGCTTCAGGGAGGAACAGGCTGTCACTGCTGCTTACGGCCGTTGGTGCGGAGACCCGAGGGGACCGGGGCGGTCCGGGCGCGGCCGTAGAGGTCCCAGTGTGGGCGTGGACTACAGGCGCCGCCCCGCTGCGCCCACCGAGGCTGCGGCTCCCGGCGACAAGGCCGCTTTAAGCACAGGCTCCGCCCCGGTCCGCGCGCCGCCCCCGCCCCGGGCCCGCGCCGCCCGCGCCCCGCCGTCGCCATCATGATCTGCCTGGTGTTGACCATCTTCGCCAACCTCTTCCCGGCGGGTGAGCGGCGGGGGCCGGGCCACGCGGGGCAGGGAGGGGGTGCGGCCGGGCTGCGCGGGCCGGGGAGGGGGTGCAGCCGGGCCTGACGCGCCCGGACCCCGCCGGTCCCCGCAGCCTACACCGGCGTGCACGAGCGCACCTTCCTGGCCGTGAAGCCCGACGGCGTGCAGCGGCGGCTCGTGGGCGAGATCGTGCGGCGCTTCGAGAGGAAGGGCTTCAAGTTGGTGGCGCTGAAACTGGTGCAGGTGAGCACCGGAGTCCCCAGCCGTGGGTAGTGGGGCGGGGCCCCGGGGGCCAGAATCCCCCGAGCACGCGGCCTGTCCCTCTACCTCCCCAGGCTTCGGAGGAGCTGTTGCGGGAACACTATGCCGAGCTGCGCGAGCGCCCCTTCTTCGGGCGTCTGGTCAAGTACATGGGCTCCGGGCCGGTGGTGGCCATGGTGAGTGTCGGCCGGCGGGCGGGCGGGTGGGCGGGACGCTGACCCGGCGCTGACCCGGCGCTGACCTCCGACCCTATCGGCAGGTGTGGCAGGGTCTGGACGTTGTACGCGCTTCCCGGGCGCTCATCGGAGCCACGAATCCGGCCGACGCCACGCCCGGCACCATCCGCGGCGATTTCTGCATCGAGGTCGGCAAGTAAGTCGGGTTCCGAGTCTCCCAACTGGGCTGCGCGGGCCCCTGACCGAGCTCTGCCTGCTCCGGGCTGTGCTCATGCCGCCTCTCCCGCACAGGAACGTGATTCACGGCAGCGACTCGGTGGAGAGCGCTCGCCGCGAGATCGCACTCTGGTTCCGCACAGACGAGCTCCTGTGCTGGGAGGATAGCGCGGGGCACTGGCTGTACGAGTAGCTGGGCCTCTTGGGTTGCGGCTGACCCCGCCCCCTCCAGGCCCCACCCCGGAGCTGTGGTAGCCCCGCAGCAGCCTTCCCGAGCGCAGGTGGGTGGCCCGCCTGCCGAGCTCTGGTTGCCTTCCTGCCCTGGATGGGGTTCTCAGGCGCCTCGGCCCAGCCCGCGCCCGTTTACAGCTCGCCTGCAAACGCACCAGGGCGCAGCTCTGGTACTTGGCTTGCCCCGGCATTTGTTTTTATAATAAACGGAAGAAAACTTTTGTGCTCCAGTTGGTTTGGGCACAGGGACACAGAAGTATGGTGTTAAGACATTTATTACATACAGAGCAGACACGTAGGGTCACTTGCAGGGCCAAAGCCTGAGGAGAATCGTCCCAGCCCCTTCCCCTGGCTGCACCCACCCGGCTCCCCCCAGGTCGCTTCAGGCCCCCTGAGGACAGAGAGGGACTTGACGGACATCACAGTGGAGAGTGGCAGGGCGTGGGGGAAGCCTGCAGCGGTACCGGCTGGGCTTGGGGGCAGCTGCCCAGGGTCTGTGCTTCTCTGTGGGAGGGGGTGGGCAGCAGGGCCTGGGGCGACCCTACCCAGTGCCTGGAGGAACAGGAGTGAGGCCTGGGCAGGGAGGGTAGCAGTCCAGGGCGATGCCCCTCAGAGCAGCAGGCACGGATACCTAGCAGCTCCTCTCCTTGGCCTCTGCTCATCAGCCTGTCATCAGGGCCCTCATGGGAGCAGGTCGCACCGCCGACCCCAGGCACTTAGTAGCGTGTCTTAGGAGCAGGCTCCTCGGAGACTGCACCGGAGGCAGGCCCTGGAGCACTCCTTCCCATCACCCTGAGGCTGAGCCTACATCCAAGGACTGACCCCAGGAGAGGCCAGGCCCCCCCCCCCCACCAACCCCTTCTTCCTGAGGCCTGGGCCTGCCCTGGCAGCCTGAGAAATTCCACCCTAGGGGCTTCCGAGAGGGGTGGGACTCAAGGGGCCTGCTCCTACAAGGTGGGTCTTTGCCCAGGTTGAGCCAGCGGGGAGGGGAAGACACAGGTCAGTGAGGGCCTAGCACACGGGACGATCACAGGGCTCGAGCGGGATGAGGGCGTCTGTCTGTCTTTCTGTCTTCTCGAGCAGCTGCCCCAGGAAGCTTGGTTACGTGCTTTCATGCCAGTTCCCAGGGTGGCAGGGGTCGGGGTGGAGGGAGCCCAGGGAAGGTGAGCAGCTGGGCCAGCTCCCTGAGGGTTGGAGCCCTGCTCTTGTGGACAGCAGTCAAAGGCAAGTGGACCAAGGGTGGGGAGACTCAGCAGGGCTGAGTCCCTGCTTGTCCCCCGGGGGGACCCTGGGAGAGCGTGATGGGAGTGGGAGGCTCCGGGTGGAGCCAGGGCCACCTGTAGGGGTGTGCCCTGGCCTGACCCCCACTGGGGTTCTGTCTCGCTCTGGCCCTGCAGTGCCCTGGGCCTGGAGGACTTAGAGCCAGGTGCCGCCAGGAGCTGTTGGGGAGCCGGTGTTCCAAGAGGCTCTGCGCCTCCCTGGTCAGAACGCTGCCTGCTCCCCGCCCCACCCCCAGCCAGACCCACTGCTCTGCCAGCTCGCAGGGGGAGGCCCCGGGCCTCAGGTGAAAGCTGCAGGTTGAGAGGTCAGAAGTGGGGTGGACGGGCGCCTGGCCGCCCCGGGGCGGCGGTGGGCAGGTGGGCGGGGCGTATGTACAGGTGCGGGCGGCATCGGGCGGGCAGGGTGGAGGGGCGCAGCTCACTCGGGGGTGTAGGACACCTGCCACACGATGATGTGGCTGCGCTCGGCCTTGGACAGCACCGGCTTCACCTGGCTGACATCCCCAGCGCCCTCCTCCGGCTCGTCGTCCTCGCCGTCGCCTGAGGAGAGCACAGCTGCGTGAAGGGGCTGCCCGCCCGTGAAGGGGCCGCCTGCCCAGGACACCCCCACCGCGCCCCGTGGCGCGCCCTCACCAATGCGGAAGTCGATGTAGCCCTCCCCGCCGCTCAGCACCAGCACGTTCTTCAGCTTCTGGGCCTCGGCATCTGCAGCAGGAGCGGTGGGCCCAGGGCCCTCGGAGGGGCTGTCGAGCACACTGCCGTTCAGGGTGGCCAGCACATTCCCTGCCAAGGGCACAAGCCTTAGCAGGGCAGCGGGGACCCCGCACGGTCTCCTGCCAGGGCCTCGCTGCAGCCCTCGGGGTGGGGTAGGGGGGCTGCCGGGAGCTCACCTGGCACCGAGACGAAGAACTTGACGGCATCCCGGTGGCCGTGGAAGCAGAGCTGCGCCTGCGCCATGGAGCAGTAGGGGATGAAGCTGCTGGCTGCCCGGTCGCTGCTGTCGTCGCCGTACACGTGGATGACGCCGCCGGGGCGGGCCCCCTCTCCCGACGTGGGGGACGTCTTGTTGGCTAAAGAGAGAGGGGCCGGGGGCGCTGAGCCTGCCCACTGGGCAGGTGGGCCTTCCAGCAGGCAAGGGATGGGGTGGGGCCTGCTTGGGGCCCTCAGCTGAGCCAAGGGCAAGGCCATTTCAGCCCCAGGGCATCCAGGATGGGGGCCTCCTGAAAGCAGACGGTGGGCACTTTGGACTCACCTCGCAGCCCCAGGAGCTGGCCTCGGTGCAGGACCACGGCTGGGGAGGGTGAGGGCAGGGCAAGGAAGGGAGAGAGACAGGTGGTCACAGAGGAACTGGGCCAAGGGGGCTGTGCCCGGGCAGCCCACATCCGCCCGTGGCCTGGCAGCGCGCCCACCCGGGCCCCTGATGTGGGCCCACCGGCTCTGCAGGCACCTGGGGGCACTCACTCTCGGTCAGGGGGATGGAGATGACGACTCCATTGCCGGTGCCCACCCAGAGGCGGTTGCCTGCGATAAGCAGGGCTGTGATGCGCACGAAGGAGAAGCCCAGCTTTCCCGTGCCTGTGGGGGCGGGGGGTGGTCAGCGAGGTGGCCTTGGGGGACCCCCGCCCCCACACGCTGGCCGGCCGCCCTCACCCAGCATCTTGCTGACGTAGGGCTCGATGTCCACGTCCTGCAGGTGCTGGTGGGTGTGGGCGTGGTAGAGCCGCAGTGTGGAGTCCAGGCGGATGGACACCCAGACCCCGTCACCAATCCATGCCAGCTGCCGCACCTGGCTCTCCCGCCGTGGGTGGGCATCGAACGACTTCTGTGGGGTCAGGGCAGCCCGTCAACGGGGCAGAATCCCTGAAGCTGCCACAGCAGAGGCAGCTCACGGCCACCTTTCAGGGCCTCATTGCCCTCTCCTTCTGGGGGCCCCGGGACCTCCCCACAGCTGTGCCAAGGGAGGTGCCTGGGGCCTGCGCAGACTGTGACTGCTGGGTCAGGGGGAAGCAGCAGGCGGGCTCCAGGCAGACAGGCTTTCACAGCCCAGCCGCCCTATGCTGGCCCATGACCTCAGACGAACCAGTTGCCCCACTGAGGGCGTTTCCTGCAACCCCACGAAGCCCCCACGTGGGGAGCCCTGCCGCACTCGCCTCGATCTGCATGGTCTTGGGCTGGATGACGTGCACCTTGTTCTTGTAGCCACACCAGACGCGGTCGTGCACGACGGCCATGCAGCGGATGGAGTGGTGCGGGTGGCCCAGGTCCATCAGGTGGTAGTTGCTCAGGTCCCACTGGCCGTCTGCAGAGAGCCCGCGAGCCCTGCTCAGGCCTGGCTGCGCTGCTTCTGCTCACGTGGGGGGGTCACGCCCTGAGGGGATGTCAGGCCCCCCCGCACCCTCAAGCCAGGTCTCACCTTCACCCCGGTGGAAGATGGCCAGGGTCCCGTCGGCCAGAGCCACCAGCACGCGCCCCTTCACATGCCTGTGACAGGAGGGCAGGTGGGTGGTGACCTGGGCTCAGGCCACCGCCCTTGGCCCTCCCTGCCCACCCGCCCCGGCGGGGTCACGCACACCAGGCTCAGCACCGAGTCCTTCAGCTTGATGGAGTGCAGACACTTCTTCCAGTTGGCCACAGCCGAGTGCACATACAGCCTGCAGGAGGAGGCCAGTGGGCGGGGGTGCCCAGGGTGCCCTCCCCACCCCGACCCCTGCGACCCTGCGTACCAGCCGTTTTGGGCTCCCAGCCACATGGTGGGTGCGGCACTGGTGCTGCCCGCGGGGTCCCCGCTGGGCTCCGGCTCGGGCTGCACACCACTCACGTCAGCCTCTGGCCCGTTCTCACTGTGGGGAGGATGGCGGCTCCAGGGAGGTCCACGGAAGCCTGGTCCCACCCCCGCCAGTCCTCCCAACTCCCACTGCCCCATCCTGAGAGAGCCCACCTGTCAGGCTGGGTGCTGGGGGGTGGGGTGGGGGCCGGGTCCGTAAAGACATGCTCTGTGAGGGGCCCGGGCCTCACGGCGGCTGCCTCTGCCTCGCTGGGCCCTGCATCTGGCACCTCCGTGGCCTCCGTGGCCTCCTCCGTGGATGGAGCCGGGTTGACCTTCCCATTGGCGACAGCCGACACCTCCCCTGTGGAAGGGAGGGGTGAGAGGAGATGGCCACGGGCCTGGCCTGGGACTCACCCTGGCCCTCGTCCAGCACTGGGGTGTCCCCTGGGCCCAGGACTCACCCTGGCCCTTGTCCAGCACCGGGGTGTCTCCCCGGGAGGAGCAATTGCTGCGTGGTACATTGCAGCGCGTGGCACAGCCCACCAGCGTGATGCCAGCCAGCACCCCATCTGCGCCTGAGTCCTCGGGGTTCACGTCGCTGTCCAGGAAGATCTCCCCTGGAGGGTAGTCGCCGTCGCTGGCGGCTGGAGGGAGTCACAGCCGTCACCCAGCTCTGAGGGGCCCCCGTGACACCCCCCAGCTCCAGTCCCAGTGTGGGTGTTGGGAGGGGAGGGGCTGCCTGTGACGCCACCCCATCTCCTTGTCCCGGGTGAGCGCCGCACTGGGGTCTCCACCTCTGTCAGCGACAGGACGGGGCGGTGAGCTCCCCCCTGGACGCCCGCCCTGGGGACCCAGCACCCACCAGGGATGCTGGAGATGCAGAGCACGTGGGCATTGCACACGGTGAACTGATCCACAACAGTGCCCGGCTGGTTGGCGTCGATGACCACCACTTTGCTGGTGGTCAGCGTGCTGGTGAGGATCCACACACGGCTGGAGGTGGCATCTGCCTCGGGGAGCTCCTTGGCCTGTTTTCAAGCACAGGGACAGGCTGGGGCACCCACTATTCTGGCAGCAACGGGGGCCAGTAAGGGGGCCCCACAATCTCTCAGGATCTGGCCTTGCCCATGGCCTCGCCCTCCCCTGTGGCCAGGACGGCAAGAAGGCAGAACTGTACTCCGTGTCTAGGTCCAGGAACTCAGAGCCTCACCTCCCCAGAAGAAAGCTTAGTTCCCAGCATTAAGGCGCTGACTCCTACCTCAAGCCTGGAGGTGAAGTGAAGCCCCAGCATCCAGCCCCTAGCCTAGCTCCCTGGCGGCAGAGACGCTGCTCCAACCTGGCTGCCCTAAACCTTCGCCCCTCCTCGCTGCCCCGCCCACCCGCAGCGGATCTCAGGTGAGCCCGGTCTCCGGCCACTGTCCCCAGCTGTTCTCCAGACTGGGCGCGCAGAGCCCTCTGGACGACAGGACGCCCGCTACCCTGACCTTCTTCTTCTCGGGGGACGCGTGGTTGCTCTTGGCCTCTCCTTCCACTTCTCGGTCGCAGGTCAGAGGGTCGCGGCCCGGCGCGGGCTTGACTCCATTCCCAGGGCCGTCCTCACTCAGCTTCCAGCCGCTCAGGTTGACGCCCGCGGCACACCACAGCTGGGGGAAGGCGGCCGTAAGGTCGGGGAGCCGGCCTCCCCCGGCTTCCCCGCCCTCCTGGACGTAGCTTCTGGGGGCCTCTGCCGCCTGGCGCGCTCCGGAGCCTCACCTTCATGGTCGGGTCCTTCTCCACCAGCGGGCGGCAGTACACGGGGACCGGCACATTCTTCATGCGGGTGTCCTCCTGGCCCCCGTTGGGACTCAGCTGCAGGAACAGGGCAGCGCGCGCTGTGGGTGCCAGGCCGGGCCGGCTCACCGGCGTGCGGCTGCCGTCCGCACTTGGGACCGCCCTGCCCCGCCCCCGCCCCGCCCCGCCCCGCCCCTGTCCCAGCCCCGCCCCATCGTGTACTTGGGACCCCGCCCTGCCCACGCCCCCGCTACGCCCAGCACCTGTTTGTACCTGGGACCCCGCCCCGCCCCAGCACCTCCTTGTAGTTGGGGCCCCGCCCACGGCCCACCCACGACCCGCCCCAGCACCTGCTTGTACTTGGGACCTCGCCCTGTCCCGCCCCCGCCCCGCCCCAGCACCTGCTTGTACTTGGCCGGCAGACTCCAGCCGCAGGCCTGCAGCCGCCCGTCGTCATTGCGCACGTGCTCGCGCACCTGGCGGTACTGCTCGCGCTTCTGCTCCCGCCGCGCGGACGACGTGCAGTCGCTGGCGGGGAAGGGCGGGCAGGTCACTGGGTCTGCAGGAGGGCGCCTGTGCCCCGGGGCTCCCCGTCCTGGACCTGCACTGCCCCTGCCGGGCGCGCATCTGACGGTTCGGAGGCCACTCCAGCAGCTGCCTCGGCCCAGATGTCCCTGTCGCCGTCCTCCACGGCCGACCCCCTTCCTTCCCCCTCCCTTCTGGGGAAACCCCACAGTCTTCTGACCTGGCATAGAATTCCCCATTCGGCCCTGGACCCAGATTCTTAGCTTCAAAACTAAGGACAGCACAAAATTCCAGACACAAACTCATTCCCCAGAAAGAAGCTCAACGCTGCAGGAAAAGTTCCTGTCAACTCCGAGAACCTCTGTGGAGTAGAGGGTGCAGGAGCCGCCCGGTGGGGCCTAGGGTCGCTGCTGGTTGCCTGGTGGGGGTCACCAGAGGAGCAAGGCCCAGCCCCTGGGACCATGCGGAGGGAGTGGGGGGGAGCATGGCCTCGGCCAGGGATGCCCAGTGCTCCCACGGGTGTGCACCCTCGGTGGGACCCCAGAGCAGCACGGTGGGGGCCGGAGGGGAGGGCCCGGGAGACTCACTCATCTGGGAAGAATTCCAGGGGCCGGCTGCCCGCTGAGCTCTGGCACATGCCGTGGTTGCGGCGCTGGCTGAAGCCGGCTGTGGTGGGCGACTTGTAATGGATGTTCACAGAGGGGTATGACCGCTTGGCTGGAGGCGGGCTGGACGAGGAGCTGAAGAGGCGGCTGAAGCTGCCAGCGAGGCACAGGGAGTGAGGGCAGGCCCAAGGGGCAGCCTCCCCAGCAGCCACTGCCCACACCCGCCCAGAGCCCCCAACTCACAACTGCCAGATGGTGGACTTCTTCTTCTCCTGGACAGACGGGTGCTCGCGGGATGCTCTGCAGGGAAGGGGTGGGGGAGAGGCCCTGCTCAGCCCAGGCCAGCCTGACTCTGCCCTGCCCAGTCCAGCCAGCCCCCGTGCCATCACTGGGCCCTCCTGCCTCCCTTGCTTCAGACCCTCCCCCTGGACACAAGCACGGGAGCATCGGATGAGAGGGGCTCCTGGGTGTTACCCATCACTTCCTAGAGGGATCCTGCTGCGCTGGCCCTGATGTGCCCCAGCCTCTCTCTAGCCCAGAGGGTGCATCCACTGGCCAGACCAGGGCTGTACCAGAGGCCTGGCTCTGCTGGCCCCTGCAGATTCACCAGGGAGGCCCTGGCACCCTCAGTCTTTCAGGAAGAGAGGGGAAGGGGGAGGTCAGCTACACTTCCCTCCCCAGGACCTCTGAGAGTGATCCCCGCCCCCGACCACAGGAGTCTGGAGGCCCACCTGATCATCTCGGTCCACCGCACGGCCTCCTGTAGCTCCATCAGCCGCTCCTTGTACTGGTTGCGCTCCATGAGCACGCGAGCCATCTCCACCCGCGTGAAGCGGCGGCGCTGCGCCATGGGGATTTTGTCCTGCAGGGAGAGTGCCGCTGCTCAGCGGTGAGGGGCCGCCTCTGGGAGTGGGCGCACCCTAGGGCGGCTTCCCCATGGGCTCAGGCAATGCGGTGGGGAGGGCTGGGCACGGGACAGCACCACCCACCGGGAATGGGTCCCCTTCTTCCTAGAAGGCCACATGGCACACTCCAGGGCCACTATGCGGTGTGTTTACCTAGGAGCTCCTGGCAATCCCAAACGCCCTCATCAAGGCTAACAGGTGGGACTGGCCCATGGGCACAGCAGTAAGAGAGGATCTGGGGGGTCTGGTGAGCAGGACCTGGGTCACTACGTCAGAACTCATCGCTTAAGGTACCGGTGAAGCTGCTGTCCCTGGCAGAACCGTGTCCTCATGCAGCCCTAGCTGGGGTCGCCCTCCCTGAGTGCCCCCCGGACCGGCACTTGGAGTTCACAGCTGTGCTTGCAGCCTCAGGCCCCATACAAGGCCAAGGCACTGATCGGGCGCCTCCCCCACCAGGCCCCAGGTGGGCCTTGGGGAGTGGCAGCTGCCCAGGACACCTGTGGCTCTGTCCCCTCCTAGAGTATCTGGAGGTGGGGGCTGCGTAGGGTGGGCCAGGTGAGCAGCTAGTTTCCCAGGTGCTGGCTGTGGGACTGGTCTGATAGGTGTGTCACACGACCCCACAGCTGATGAGTGTGAGGTTAGCATCCAAACGTCACCCCAGGTTAGAGGCCCAGGACCGCCCTCTGTGTAAGGAGGGCAGCCAGGTCACTGGGCCGGGTGAGCAGGGAGAGCCCGCCTGTGACTGTGCGCAATCCACAGCTGCTAGGACCTGGGTGAGGTGGCATCCTACAGACAGTGGGGCTGGTTCTGACCTCATAGAGTCCAGGGTGGGGGTGCTGCTGCTGGGTGCAGGCTTCACACAGGAGATGGGCACAGAGACCGGAACTAGGGCATCCCGCTGACCGCCCCACCGCGCCCCGCCCCGCCCCCGCGCCCCACCCCGCCCTGCACGTTAATAGTGGAATATACCAATTCTGTACAGAGACAGCTGCTTACATCCTCCACCTCTTCTTTGGGTTCACGGTGGGCAGTGATGGCCTCCGACTTCACTCTGTGGGATGAGGACGGGAGCGGGGCGGGAGTGAGGCCCCCCCCCCCGTGCACCACCGGGGCTGTGTCACACCTCTCAGCTGCTCGCAGGGCTCTCCCCTCAAGCTCTAGGCCCTGAGCATTCCTGCCGGAGCCCTGGGTCCACCCTCCACCCCTGCCCATGTGCTCCCCGCCCGGCCAAGGAACAGGACCTCCAGTCAGCCCGCCAAGCGCTGGTGGGAAGGCAGTGCTGGCCAGGGGAGACCTGGCCCTGGGCCCCACAGACCCCGGCACAGGCGCCCCTTGCCTCGGGCCTGCCCCTCACACCTCCCTTTCCTGTCTGCAGCCAGAGACACCGGTCGGGAGAGCGGGGTGACGATGGAGGAAAAGGCCACAGGGAGGTGCGGAGCGCTGAGGGGGTACCCCAGCCGTTCCTGGGCTGAGGGCGAGGGCAAGCGGGGAGCGCCGGGACCCACAACGGCTAGAGGCCCTTTCCCCTCTCCCCTTCCCCTGAGCGAAAGGCCGCGTGTGAGCGCGGCGGGAAGGGCCGGCTCAGCCGTTGGATGAGGGACACCCACGACGAAGCGCTGTCCCTAGTGCAGGACTCCCGCAGGCGAGAGGAAGGGGCGCCCAGGGCGGGGCCGGACCCCGCCCTCCACGCCCGGCCCCGCCTCCACGGGAGCCCCGCCCCGCGGGTCACGCCCACCTCCTCAGCTCCTCCTCCAGGTCTTTGATGCGGTTCTCCAGTCTGAGTTTGGCCTGCCTGGCGGCCTCCAAGTCCCCCTTCAGCGCCTCCTGCTCCCCCGACAGCTGGTCCACCTTGGCGATGAGGTCGTTTTTCACCACGTTCAGAGCGTTTCTTTGAAAAGACAGAGAGAGGCGAGCTGCTGTGTGCATTAAGGGATGGGCTCTCAGAGGCAGCTGCCCACCCTGGTGATCTGAGCACACACACCCTGGTCCCAAAAGTGAATGAGCGGTGACAGGTGGTGGTGAGAGGCTGTGACCACCGCCACCCTCTCCCCAGGAGGGTGGGCTCAGTCCAGTGGTTCCAGGTTTTCCCTGCAGGCCACCCTGCAGGCTGGGCGGCTGCAGCCGTTACAGGAGCCCCTGGCCGGTGGAGGGAGGGCATTCTTACTTGGTTTCTAGAAGCTGTGAGTTCTCCAGCAGCAGATTCCCCACTTCCTTGCCCATTCCTGAAACAAAGGGCACGGAGTTGTCACATGTGCATGGTGAAGCCAGACCCTGATGCCCATCCCTGCCTCAGAGTAACAAACGTCTCCCTGGGGGAGGGGGCGCAGCCCACGCTGGAAGGACCCCACCCACTGGGGCCGACGTGAGGGGCCAAGGACCAGAGGCCCGAACTGCAGGAAGACACCAGGCTGGGCCATTCCGGGAGAGGCCTCTGCTGGTCACGGCACAGGCTCTCCACCAAGCAACACAGTTGGGGAAGGACCTGCTGTGTGTGAGCTCGTGGGGTCTCGGCCTGGCCTCTGCAGGGCACTGGGCAGGTCCCCGGGTCCTGGTGGACACCGCAGCCCTGGGCTGACTTCTAGAGCTCAGCGATGGGGATTGCGGCTGTCTACTGACATGAAGTCTGCGCACCAGCAGGGCCCCGAGAGGCCTCTGCACCACCTCCTCCATCTCTGCCCACCCCGCCCAGCGTCACCACCCTCCCCCAGGAGCACAGAGGCTGCAGTTGTGGTGACAGGACAGGGCCCCAGGCCCAGGGGCAGGATGGCCCATGGCAGGTACAGCTCTCAGTGGGCTGGGAGCAGACCTGGGACCTGGCCCGAGGGCAGGGCCCGCAGGGGTCAGAGGTGGGAGTGAGGAGGGCAGCGCTCCCAGGGCGGTGCCTGGTGGGGACCCAGGAGGCCACAAAGCCCCAGAGCACGGCTGATCCTTTAGGACAGCCTCCCGCGCAGTTCACCCCACAGCCTAACACGGCCGTGGCACGAGGTGACCCCGCACAGTGTGCCCAGCCTGGGTCCCCTGCTGTTTCCGTCCCCAACTCCCCGTCCCCAGTGGGGCCTGCCTGCCCTTCAGGTGGGACACAGCTGGCCCTGGGCGCAGGCCTTCTGAACTAACGAGGCTCAGAGACGCTGAGGCTCCCCGCTAAGTCCATCGAGGGCCTGCTCCGAGGGGGTCAGGTGCCCACTCGCCACACCTGCTGGGGGCCCCACACCCCGCCCAGAAGCCACGGCCCTGCTGCCCCCACACGCCCCCCCATCAGGCTCAACAAAGCAAATGGCTCGGGAAGCGTGAGGGGGTGTCGGGGAGGCAGAGGAAGCCAGAAGTAGGGAAACGCGTACTGAACTGGGGCCTTGGCCTTACCAAAAAAATCATCACGCACTATGGGCGCCATCCCAGTCCCACGGGAGACAGGCGACCGGGGCGGGAGGAGGAGAGGGAGAGAAGAGAAGCGCGTTAAGCCCGTGTGACGAGCAGGCGGGGGGACGTCAGGGCTGCTGCTCATCAGGCTAGGGGTGCTTGCGGGAGCGGGATAGAAAGGTCACCCTTGGGCGACGCAGAGGCCTGCCAGGCCAGGAGCGCGGAGCGGTGAGGGGAAGCTCAGGGAAGCCCAGCGGACATCTGACAGTGAACTCCTGGGAGGAGGGGGAGTTAAGGGCGGGGTCTCTGCAAGTGACGGGGAGCTGTGCCAGGCCTGGTGCTTTTGAGTGGGTGTGTGGGGGATGACCACCTGAGGGTGGTCAGGGCCCCAGAGCCCCTGCTGAGAGCAGGCGGGCAGGGCCGTGGCTCAGGCGCCCCTTGCAGAGCACCCCTGACTTCCAGGCTGCACCCGACAGAGGGGAGACACCACAGAACCGGGCCCCCACGTGGTGTCGTTAACTCTCGGCCCTGCGGAAGCTGAAGAGACAGCCTAGGAGGAGAGGCCAGGTCCAGGGCGTGGCAGCTCCCCCTCACTTGTCAGGGTCGCTGTCCGCAGGCCAGTGAAGCAGACCAAAACAAGCTTCGGAGCAGCAGGGGGCTGGCAGCGGAAGCAAGCGTGCCTTGGTGGCTGGGGCCAGGGTCGGGTGCGGACGGGCTGCAGCTGGGGTGTCCCAGGGTGCCACCCCTCCACCGGGACGCCACCACGGGGAAGAGGGTCACAGCAGAGATACACACCTGAGAACTCCCCTGCAGCCACGTCCAGCGAGGCACGGCGAGACCGGGGGGAGGAAGCGACAAAGGTCAATTGGTGACTGAAACCAGCAGAATCGAGAGGCTCTTGTTAAAGAAAAAGCAGCAATGACCAGCCATTTCGGGTTGAAGAGCCCGAAAGAGTATGAGCGGACATCCCCAGGCCCGTGGGTGCCAACTGCCACTCAAGGCAGGGCCCCCGCGGGAAAGGGGAGGCCGGGACAGCACGGCCCTCGGTCCCCAGGCCTGGGGGCGGGCGTGGCCCTCTCTGCTCCCCCCACCCATCAGGAGGGCTGCCAGCCCGTGAGGCCAGCCTGTGTGTGGGGGTGTGGTGGGTGCTGGGCGTCCAGCCTCACAAGTGCCCCCAGAGTGGGTGAGCTGCCGACATGGACCTGGCCTCGGGGGCGGGGGGCCTGGCCAGCCCAGAAGACCAGGGCCCTCTCCTTTGCCAGGAGGAAATCACTGAGTCAGGATGGGGTGAGGTGGCCCTTCTTTGTGCCAAACTGCTCCCCACTACCCAGCTGAAGACTTGAAATGATAGTCTTCACTTTGGTTCACTTCACGCAGAAAGAAATGATATAGCCGCCCGACGGAAGTGACAAGTGACGGACTCTGCTGGAGGCACTGTCATCGCTGCCTCTGGAGCCCGGTGTCCTCCTTAGACCTCTTTCTACACAGACATCACTTTTTAAAAAACAAAATCTCGACCACACTCCCCATTGTCTCGGGCAACTTGCTCCAACCATCACCCTGAAAGCGTCCACGTGGAGACGCCCCACTGTTGGCCGCAGCTCCTCTGATAGGCGTTTCGACCCGGGGCTGTGCAGGCACCACGGTGTGTTCACGGGCTCCTGTGGGCACGCTTGGCCCTATCGGACGAACAGTGGCCTCACTCCTGCAGGCCCAGACGGCCTCCACGTCACCCATCACCTCCCACCAGCAGCACAGACAGCACCCGCTTCATTTTCATCAATCATTTGAGGAAAACGAGTTATCACGGTTCATTTCTGTTACTCCTGAAGTTGAGCAGCTTTTCAGGTTTGTGGGTCCTGTGAATGTCCTACTTTATCCTCTACTCATTTCCTGTTGTATGTTACTTCCTTTAATATTAATCATGGAGACCATATATATATGTAGGCTTTGGCCATGAAGAGAGGCACAGGTTATGAAAATACTCTCCGATACCCTCTTCCGGTTCTATTATCCTCGTATTTTTACGTCGATCTTTATCCACCTAGAAATTACTTATGTACATGGTGTGAGGTTAGATTAGACTTCATTTTTTCCAAGTGGCTATTCAACGACTCCAGTACATATGCTAAGTCAACCATAATCGGGCACCTTCTGGCGTCAGTGACAGGGGACCGGGCTTCCCGTTGCTGACACCTCCTCCAGCTGAGCTGGACTCTGGGCACAAGAGCAGAGCCCCAGCTCACCCGTCCAGCTCATGCCTGGACAAAGGGCCAGCCCCACGCTCCAGGGCTCCGTCCACACGTCCCGAGAGCTCTCCACCCTCCTCAGCTCCTCAGGGCTGCCTGCCCTGCCTGTGCCCCTCGCACTGAAGCCTCCAGAAAGGTCCCCAAAGGCCTGTCACCCCCAGAAGTGGGGTCTCATTCCAGCAGAGCTGAGTGGTGCCCAAGAGGCCTTCCGCCCGACAAAGTGCCAGGACTCAGGGTCCCACCCCCCCAACTGAGAAGACAGCTCTCCCTGCAGCCCCTCAGAGCAGACTCATCGGAGGCGCTGGTTAGGACCTCCCGCAGGAAGATCAGGCCAGGCACTCCCGCTCCAGGGAACCAGCCCCAGGAGCCCTGTGCGCATCATGCTGGGGGCCGGTGACCCACCTTCACCTACTGCTTCAGTTCTGTGGTTCCAGGTAACACCAACTGATGTGCAGTTTACAGGGACTGACATCCAGGGCGGTGCCGCCTGAACCACAGGAGGTGGCCAAGTGCCACAGCATCTGCCAGCCCCGGGGGCGCTGAGGTGGGAGGGCGGGGACGGCCACATGGGAGGGACGGCCACACGGTGAGAGTGGACCCACCGTCGGCGCTGCAGCCGTGGGCACGGTAGGGAGGGACCAGCTCTGCAGCCTGGGGCCATGGAGCAGGAGATCTGGCCAGCAGGAGGGATCGACACGAGCAGGCCACTCAGTGCCGCCAGGGAGCAAGGAGGCCTGTGAGCTCCCGTGATCTCTAAGAACCACGTGAGGCGCCACAAGCGAGGCAGAAGCCTCAGTCCTGACAGCCAAAAGGGAGACGACCCAAATGCCCCTCCGTGGCTGAACGGAGACATGAAGTGTGGTCTGTCCACACACTGGAACGCTATTCAGCCACTAAAAAGGAATGAGATCCTGACACGCTCCTATGCGGATGAGGCTCAAAGGCATTCTGCTAAATGAAGGCAGGCAGATGCAAAACGCACTGACATGAAGTGCCCAGGGAGGCGCGTCTGCAGACGGGACGTGGAACAGTGGCGTGGGGTCGGGGGAGGTGGCAGGGACCGCTGCTTGTTTTGGGGGGCGGGTGAAGTGTTCAGAAGTCACACGGTGAGGAGCGCACAGATAGCGTGGTGTGGACATCCCACCTCTGGAAAGCTGCTGGTCGAGGCAGGGCCACTGCCTGGGCTGGGCGTGAGGTCAAGTCCTGACTCTGCCTACGCACCTCACCCTTGTGACCCTGGTTTCCTCTCTGGGACGTGGGCCATCAACAGTGCCGTGCACAGAGCATGCTGGCAGCCCTCTTCTCGTAAGGACCGTGATGAATGCAGGAGTCCTGTCACATGACATGAACGGGGAAAGGCACGAGGCCCGGGACGCAGCGTCGTCCCTGAGACCCCCACCATCAGCGCAGCCAGGAGCGGGCCTCCGCCCCCGACAGGGAAGTGCAGTGTCCTGTGCCTGCACGGTTCCCAAGCGTGCGGGGCCCTGGTGCAAAAGCTCTGCCGCGCACGAGGCTGCCCTCAGCCCCTCGCAGCCTCCCTGGCAGGAGGGCGCTCGCTCCAGTGACCGCAGCCTGGACCCAGGTGCCTCCTCCCAGCTTCACCCGGCCCTGCCGGCCTGCGCCCGTCCCCATGAGTTCACGTCCCGGGGGGACGGGGACCCACGTCTAGAAACCTCTCCTGAAGACATCACCGGACACTCTGGCAAAGACCTAAGCCCGCAAGTGGCTATGAGAGTGGAAGTCGAACAGTACAATTTAGAACCAAGATGAACCCATCAGGTCATTTGCAGTCACGTGAAGATAAGGAAGGTAGAACGTGCTGCGGAACTTAGTCATTCAGGGGACATCAGCGTCAGCCACAGAGAACAGGCCGGATGCACGTGGCCGCCCCACACCCTGGGCGCATGTGCTGGTGAGGGGGTCTCTTGTCACGACACAGCGGGGGCGGGGGGCTGCTTTGCTGTTTACTCTCTTCTTGGCAGAGTGTGATAATTATTTAACATTATTACCAGCTTGTACCCTTTTTCCAAAACTGAGAAAAATGCCTAAAAATTAAACTTATATGATATTAGCTGAAACATGTAAAAAAAGAGCAGAAAGATGTCAAAATATTAAAGGTGATTATTCCTAATAGATTTTTTTGAATACTAATAGTTTTGTACATTTAAAAATATGTATTTTTATATAATGCTTATGAGAAAGATTCTGTTAAAAATATTTATTGCCCAGAGCGGGCATCCTTGTCTTGTCCCTAATCTTAGAGGGGATGCTTTCAGTCTTCCTGCACGGAGTGTGAACGTACTTCCCAGTCCTGAAACGCGCCTGACAGCTGAGACGGTGGTGAGTTTCACATAGTGTGTTTCATGGCACCCCGATGCACGTGACTGTGCACCCACAGCTGGCACAGCCGTGCTGGTGCTGAGCCCCCGGTGCTGCTGCAGCCCGCAGCCCCCACCCCGAGGAAGAGCCGGCTCCTGGGAACCACTAGGCAGAGGAGGCGGGGCCGTGCCAGCTGAAAACGCCAGCCGGGCCCCCTTCGTCTACGGGTCAGGCCCGGCGGTGCGGGCAATTGGCAGGCTAGCCGGGTGGCACTGTCCACACAGGGACCCACTGTGGAGATGCCCCGAGTGCCCGTGGGCATGTCTGTCGGGGGAGAGACAGCAGCAGCAGGATTGACAACCAAAACTCCGGGATGCTGGACAGCCCTGCCTCCTCGGGCTGCTGGTCAAACACCATCACATGTTAGAAGGCAGGGCTCCCAGATGCTGCTGGAGCATCGCTACCAGCCCGCTGGCCACACGTCCAGAGGGAGCAGCCGTGCCGGCTCCAGCTGCTGCCCCAGCCCGAGGAGAAACAAGAGGACCCTCCCCCCCGGGGGTGGGGAGGGGATGCACCGGAACCGCAGCCCCGATGCCTGCCTCGCTGGCTCAGAGCGGGACGAGGCTGCCTCTCCAGGCTCCGCTCTGGACGTGTGCCGGGTCCAGGGGTGGGGCGGAACCTGGGAGACTGCAGGACTTGCCGCCACTGCCCTGAGGGCTCCAGCCCAGCCTCTGGGCTACACGGGCTCTCTGTACCATCTCACACTCGCGGAGGGAGCTGACTGTCTGGGCACATTCCTCGAGAACTGGAAGAGCTAGCAACGGCCACCCTTCCAGAACGTCTCCTGAAGGTGGGAGGGGCTCGGCACAGGGGCCGCTGAGGACTACCGGGGACAGGACTGTTCTTGGGGTGACGGTGTCTTCTGCAATTAGTGGTTCAACTCTGTGAGCACCGCAAACCCTGCAGGGTGGCACCCTCCACATTTACAGCTGGTACAAAGAACTTCCCGGCTCACAGAGACTCCACCCTCATCCAAAACAAGAGCACCCACAGCAGGCCCCGGAACAGCTGTGTTACCTAGCAGGTCGGCCCCTTCGTCCACGTCTCCGATGACCTCGGAGCCCGCCGTCGACAGCTCGTGGTACAGGGAGTCGGTGTTGATGCCAAAAGCCTTGTTCACGATTCCCTGGGTTGGGCTGTGAGGACACGCGGTGAGGGAGACCAGTGAGCAGGCAGCGCCGCAGGACCAGGCATGAGGACACCCCTGCAGGGCCGCCGATGCCAGCGCCGCCCACGCAGGGGCAGGCATGGCAGGTGCTGGGTCAGCACCCCAGGCATTTCCCCCCCGAGGGGCTGCGGGCACAGGCTCTGGGCCCAGCAAGCACCTGCTGCCTGTGCGGTCCAGGCGGGGCTCCCGGCCCATGTCCAGCTCTGGGGTGGAGTCGATGATGTCCTGGACGTCAGACCACTCGTCACTGCTGCCCATGCCTGGGGGACACAGTGGAGCCTGGGTTGGGGGTGGCCGGCGGCTCCTGGCACTCCCTGTGGCTGCCCTGGGGCCCCCTTGTCTGGAGACCCCAGGCCAGGCCAGCGTGGGCAGGAGGGTCAGGGGAGGGTTCTTCTGGGGGACCGGGGGCCGGGCGCAGTACCTATGCTGACATTGCGCATCTCCTGTGTGACCTGCACCTCCATGTTGCGGCTGTTGCGCTTCTCCCGCGCTCGCTTGCCGTTCTTGGAGCCACCGTAGTCGCCCAGTGGCTGCAGGCCCTCACTGAGGGGCGTGACCGCGGCCGAGGGCACGGAGGATGTGGGCGTGTTGGACTTGGTGCCCGTGGTGCTGGGCGTGGCCGCTGCTGAGGACTGGCCCGACTCGGACATCTCGTCCTGTGGACACTGGGGCCAAACACAGGGAGAGGGAGGCTCGAGGTGTGGGTCTCGCCCCTGGGAGGCCAGCTGGACCGCGCAGGGCGGGTGGGTGTAACGTCCACTGCCTCAAGGCCCCCTCACTTGGGGTCTTTGCCACCCTGCAGTAACACAGCACTTGGGGCCGGAGTGAACGGGACAGGGGGACACTTCTCTCCCACCGGGCTGATTCCTCCTGTCACTCGGCTCATCTGGCTGTAGCCTCTGGCTCTCCAGGGGCAGGTACAGCTTATTTAAAAGGCTTCCCCAGGACAGACAGGAAGTTATGTGGACGGGGCCAGTAACCCCTTGCAGCCGGAGGGTGGACAGAGCTAAGCCACAGCCCAGGGTAGGGCAGAGGCCCCCCAGCGGGGGAGGGGACTGGGGAGGCCGGCGTGCCTTCTGACCAAGTTACCGCTCCTCTGCGAGGCCCTCGAGGGAGGACCCGTCCTGCCCCGGCGACAGTCAGGGGCTGTGACGCCCTGCTTCTGCCAGTGGTGGCCCCTCCCCAACAAAGAGACACCAGGGGACGGGCTTCACTTAACCTCCACGGCCCAGCTGAACTGAAGTTTGCCTTCGACACCTGCGCAAGTGCAAACAAGTTGAAACCCGACTTCTGCAGAATGGGATGTCCCCAAACATTTCAAGAGTGCAAAAAGATCAGATTAGTAAAAACTGCCACCGACTGTCAGCCTTAAGGATCTCCCTGGAGACAGAAAATGCTGTCTGAATACTGTGCTCCCCTCCATCCGTCTTTCCTGGGGAACCTCAATAGCAGCAGCCCCTGATCTGTGAACTGAGCCTGGGGCCTGCAGTCTCTCGCCTATGCAGAGAAGGGGCACAGTCTCGGCGGGGTGGGGGGGACAGCCCTGTGTCCCCTCCAGGCACACATTTCCCCTTGGTGCTTCCAGAGGACCCAATGGTGGGGTGCGGCCTTCTCTGTGAAGCTGGAGGGAAGCTGGGACTCCCTCCTGTAACTAGGCAGGGCTGGCTGGGCTCCTGGGGCCGCTTCCAGGTGACCGGGGGTCAGAGCTGGTTGGGAACTTCTGAGATCTGCCTTGCCCCAAGCAGCCTGGTCACCCTGGGTGCCACCCATCCTGGGCTGAGATGCCTCCACTGTCTGCATCACTGCTAGGAGGGGCCTCCGTCCCGGCAGCTGTGTCCCCAGGGGACACTTGGTGGTGTCTGGAGACACTTGTGGTGACCAGAGCCAGAGCTGGGGGTGGGTGGAGGTGGGGTGCCCACAACACCCCACAGGGCACAGAACGGCCCCCCAGCCAACCACACTTGGCTGCGTTGCCAATGGGCCGCGGTGAGAGGTCACCTGCAAACACTTTTGACTTGGCTTTGGGCTCTGCAGGCTAGGGCCAATTTGCAAAGGACAAACCCTTTCCTCCTCACAGCACCGTGCATGTTGCGGGCCTCTGTGATGGCCCCGTGTACTCTGTCTGCCCACGCGACAGAGGCGCCTGGGTGACCCACGGGGAGGGTTCCTGCTGGTGCCCAAGGAGGGCAGTGCGTGAGGCTGCTGTCCCGGGATTTCACAGGGGCGGGCACCACGTGAGCCCACGCCACATGGAAGCACACATTTCCAGACCACCTGACTCAACGGCCATGCTCCTTGTCTGTCCGTGACTTGAACGCTTTTGCTCCCTGGGCCTCCTGACCCTGGTGATCACTGTGGGGCGAGGCGGCATCACCAGGCCTCCCTGGCTTCCCAAGCTGTCTGTTGCCCTACAACAGGCCACCACTTACCCACAGGACACTCCCTGGCCACTACTTACCTAAAGAAACCTGCCAACCTCTAACACCAACGTGCAGCAGTGGCCTCCAAATGCAAAGAACCCACATCCCAGCGGCCGTGCCTCCCATGAGGAGCCACAACTGTTTGGTTAAAACACTGAAAGTACAGTACATAAAAACAAAAAACAAAACAAAACAACAAAACAAATTAAAAAATTAGGAAAACCTGAAAACCTACAGCATAAAATAAAAAGAACTTAAAAGTAACTGTTAAAAGAAATCAAACAAAACACACCTATGAACTAAAACATGAAAGACTATGGTTTATTAAGAGAGGACGATTTCAGACAACGCAGGAGGAGGAGAGACGCGGTGAGGACGCGAGGGGCCGTCCAGGAGGCCCCCCACCCCGCAGCTCTGAGGCTCACGCGCCCGGCAGGAGCCCTGGGGAGCCCTTCTGCCCAGACCCCACTTGCCGGCAGGACCCTCAGTAACTGGTAGGCACAAGGCTCACTCCACAGAACAAATGCAGAGCGAGTGGGGTCACTTTCCAACACAGCTGGTAGCTGGCAGCCTCCTGCAGCCCGGCCAGGTGCTGCAAGGCCGGGGGGAAGCTACAGGGAGGCCTGGGCCCAGGTCCGCCCCCGACCTGGAGGCCAAGGGCTCTGCTGCCCACAGGTACCCTCTGACAGCCTCGGAGGGGCATCACCAGACCCAGGGCGGCCTCATCTCCCCCAAGGTGGCTTCCTCACGGGCAGGGGGGCCGTGGTCTGCCTTCTCCAGGCTGATGCAGCCCACAGAGCAAGATGCGTGGACAGTGCCAGGGAGCCCTGCACGAGTGCCTGCCCTTGGCCTTGCGGGACCCCAGTGCCAGGGGGTGGTACTCACTAAACTGGGCAGCCCGGATGTCCACCTTCTCAAGCTTGGGCCCAGAGGTCACCAGCACAGGCAGGCCAGGGAGAACAGCCCAGAGAAGAGAAGCTGCCCCCGGCCTCCGGCCTTCTGGTTGGAGCACAAACCTGGGATGCCAGGACCACACGCGGGGAGAAGCCTGGCCTGGGGTGTGGTGAGGGACGGTCACTGTGCTCAGCCCTGCCCTGGGCTCGCCCTGGCACAGGCAGCTTCCCGGAGCGGCCGGGACCCCGTGCGGACCACACCCTCCTGGACACAGTGGGGCAAGGTGGGGCCCTCACTCCGTGGCATGGCTACAAAACCTGGTAGCTGGAGCTGAGCTGCAGCTGGCCGAGGTCGCTCAGATGCCAGTGGTCCCCCGCAGGCGCGGGCTTGCCCCCTATCTGTGCACGTACCGAGCCATCGGCCAGGGGGAAGACGCTCAGGGACGTGGGGCGCTCCTTCCTGCTGAAAGGCAGAGAGAGGACAGGGAGGGGTTAGAGGAGGGGCTCCCGAGGCAGGGCTGCAAACCCCTCCTGGACGCACGGGCACCCACGGTGCAGCTGGGGTTGCTCCCCTAGACCCCCCCCCCCACTCCGCCCAGGGCTGAGTAGGCTGTGACTGTCTGGGCCCGGCGCCTGAGATCCCCACTGACTGCAGCCAGGCTGACTAGCCTGCTCACTCGCCAGGGGCACCTCCGCTCCACAGTGGTCCCTCCGTCCATCCCCCTGTTGCAGCATCACCACCCCTTCATTTGCATCCACTGTAAACAGAGGCCTGCATGGCAGGGCCTGTGGAGGCCCTGTGGCTTCGCAGGCGGCATGCCTGACTTCTCCTTGGCACAGCTTCTGCCTCCAAGGGTCAGGAGGGGTCAACCTTTCTCCCCTGCTGCTTGTCCCATCACTGCTGTCAGGAGCCCTGGGTCTGGAGTAGAGAGCTTATGCTGTCTGCAGCCACACGAGCTTTTCTCTCGCTCTCAGCGGTTCCTCCTTTTAAAGCTCCGTAAGCAAACTGGGAACATCCGTTAGGCTAGATGGAGGCTTAGAGCCGCCTGCCAAGGCCGGTCAGTCCCTGGAAGACGCTCCGGGCTGTTAGTGGTGAGGGCACAGAGCCGGGCCCGGGGTGGCAGAGTCCATGCTGCTCAGAGCCCGGTCAGGCCAGGCGTCTGGACCCCTCACACAGGCGCTGAGATGGGGGTGGCGAGGCCACTTCGGGGGTCCCCAGGGGCCGGTTCAGAGGCTGGGCTGTCTGGAGAAGGGGTGTCTTCTTCACGGTGCCTTGCGGTGCAAGTGGTGGACAGGTAGGCGGAGTGGCCAGGGGCACGACTCTGGGAAGGAGGTCTCTGCCGGGGGTCCCCCACAGTTCCGGGGCTGGTATGGTTGGGGCCCCCATTTCCTGCCTGTCTGTCCTGTTCAGGAGAATGCCGCCCCTGCGGAACAGTGTCCTGGATCCTTGGGGCCTGGCTGTGCCCTCCGGGGCTCTTCTGTGGGTACAGAGCCAGAGGAGGCCTGGGGGGCTGGATGTCTCCCGCGGATGATACCGTGTGCCTCCTCCGTCAGCCCTCGTCCCCCAAGACAGACGCACTTTCTACAAGGCTCGGCCATTGCTTAGAAGGAGCTCAGATGGCAAGCTAGGCAGGCTGGGTCCGTAAATCCACCGTGGCTCTCCCCAGGGCTGTTTGCTGGCCACAGGCCCTGGCCCCGGGCCTCCCTGGGGCTCCCAGCCTCTGCTCGCTGCTGTTTCTCCACGGGGCTCCGGTGTGGGGGCCTCCTCTCCTCGGGCCCAGCTCTGACGGGGGGCTGCACACAAGGGTCCTTTGGGCCAGGCTGTCACCAGGTGCCACAGGGCAATATGACGGTAGGGGCAGCATGGGACCATCTGCCTCCCAGGATGGCAATCTTCTCTGTCGCCCGCCTCCATGGCTCTGTGCATGCACGGAGATGGCCAGGCCCAGATCCCCAGTGGAAATCCTCACAAGGGATGAGTCCCGCGTCCTCTCCTCTCTGAGCCAGTTCGGTGGGGATTGCTGTTGGCTGGCCAGCCAGAGCCCGGTCTGACGCTGGGCCAGCACATCCTCCTGTTACGGCCCGCAGCTCCCCCAGGGGACTTCAGTCCCCATCTACCCCTGAGGCTGCAGCCTGAGAGGGCCACGCGGCTCACAGATGGCATGCCTCTGGCTCTGGGCCGAGCGACCAAGCTGGGCTGCCTGACACCGGGTGCAGTGTCTCCACCAGCGCCTGCCGCCTCCTGGGGTGTGGACATGAGGTCCAGCCTGTGGCCGGCGGGTGTTGGCCAGTGGGGTCTGCATCGCTCTCATCTCTGAGACCCACCTGCCCTCCTCAGCCGCAGGCCCTGTAAACGTGCGTCTGGAGCCTCCAATCGACGCACGACCCCGGCAGCCGTCCAGGCTCCCCCAACCCGAGGCCCAGGGACGGCTGCGGGCTTTACCTTCTCCTCCAAGACTGGCGAGGACTGCGGGGCAGCGACACACAGGTGGGGCCAGCACACGGCGGAACGGCACACAGTGGGGGCAGCACACAGTGGGGGCGGCACGGGGCAGGGGGGGCGAGACAAGAAGACAACATTAGAGGGCGATGGTCGGGGTTTGGGGCACGTGTGGGCACACGGAGAGGAATGGGCCCCACGGGAATAGACAGATGTGGGACATGCAGACGCCTACTCCGGATGGACACAGGACACATAGACACACAGCCTCTTGGCTTGGACAGCAGGTGGCGCCCATTCAGACAGGGTGGGTCGAGCGTCCTCCCCCAGACGCCCCAGCACACGCGGGCACACCCGCGCGGTAACAGGGCACACGGTCACATACGCTACGTTCGCGGCCCAAACACGCTCATCAGTTTTATTCTAGACACACAGGTTCACGACACCAGGCCGGGGGTGGAGGAAGACGACCGAGGCTCAGGGGCCAGTTCTAAGGAGGAGGCCCTCCTGGGGGAGCCTCCACAGGATCCAGAGTTGCGTCAGGACAGGATGTACCCCAGAGAAAAGTGGGCCTCCCCTCAACCTGCCATACGGGCCCCAGTGGGACGGTGCTCCCTCTCCTCCCATCAGGGCGCTGTCTGGATGCGGGGGGTTGGGGGGGCGGGGAGGGCTGCCACCCACATCTGTTCACCTCGAGTCTGCCCAGGGCCGTCAGACACGCACGGGGCCCCGGAACCTCTCGATCACAACCCAGGTTCAGGCAGGGCTGCAGGGCGGCAGAGCCCAGTTCCACATGCTGCCGCAGGCACGGGCAAGAGATGCTGTGCCCTGCGGTGAAGGTGAAGCCAAAGGCGGCCAGCCAGCTGGCAGGGCGACGGGCACGGCCCAGGCATGGCCCTGCCCTCAGCTTCCCACACAAGCACTGCTCTGGCCCCCCGCCCCTCCACACACAGATAGGTGCCTCTTCACCTCCAGGGCACAGGGGGGACGGGCGGCAGCCCCCATGCCGCTTTCTGCAGGCAGGGGTCTCCTCCCTGGGGCTCTGCTCTGAAGGAGTCTTAGCAGAGCCCGAGAGCCAGAAGAGGGCGACGGTGAGGCCACACCCAGGAGGACGAGAGGTGGGCCCCAGAACTACAGAGGGAGCCCCCGACTTGAGGCTGGCCCTCGGTTCGGTCGCTTGGGAAGTCTCTCCGTGACTCGTGGCAGGCGTGAGGCGTCCGTGGTGTTGGGCAGCGGCAGCCTGGAGATGGACATTGCCCACCTTCAGACAAACCTGATCCAGAAGCAACGTCTACAGAGGCTGTGTATCTGAACAAACTCTGGTACATATTCCCTCAGTGAACTCTCACGGAGCCGGGGTCACATAATGACCCCTGACACCCTCTCCTGGGGCGCTCGTGTTTCCAGAAAGGAAGCATCCACAGCGGCTGGAGCCCCTCTCCCCACCGGAAGCAGCGAGACCATCTGAAAACAGGCTGGCGGTCCTGGCGCCCATCCTTCCCAGGTTTTGCCAGGCCTTGCGGACACATTGCACTTTGGTTTTGAATCCGAGGACCCAACAGCTGTGCCCACCTCACCGGGCGAGGGGCTGATGAACCCGGCATGGACGGGCCTGAAATATCTTGATTGCAGACATCACCCACCAAGGAGGCGGCGCTGAGAAAACGGAGCCTTTACAGGACGGACCGGGGCTTTAGGCATTCGCGGAAGGAACAAAGGGCCACAGCTCCAGAGGCAGCTCCATTGTGGGGCAGGGGGTGCTGGGGTCCAGCCTTAGGCCCCTCCTCCTTCCTCCAGCCTGATGAGACACAGCCCTGTGCAGGCAAGGCCTGGGAGAAGACCTCTGACCGTGCGCTCTCCGGGGACGGAGGTGTGCTTCTGTCCTGACTGAAGATGGACCAGGACCAGCCTGGCCTCTGCAGGCGTCTCTGCTCCCCGAATGAAACTGGCGTGGGGTGCACGGCTGTGTCTGCTGGGCCCCCAAGTGGAGGGGCCTCCCCGCCTCCGACAGCCAGTTCCCGCCATGTGAGCTGGTCGTGGCCGACAAAGTCAGTGCAAACACGCACACACGCATCTCACAGGGAGTCTCCATCCCCCTCCCATCCTGGTGGATCCTGTTTCCTTTATTTTACAAAAGAGAAGACGAGGTACAGAAGCACGTGGTGACCTTTAACGCGTCACAGAGGACGGGGCCAGGGCTGGGAGCCTCCCGTTCTTGCTGACTGGCCCCAGGCCCCAGCGCCCTGCAGGACCCCACCCGCCCCATTGCTGGGCGTGTCTGCTGGGGACGGAGCGGCACCTGGTGCCACCCCAGCTGGCGTCCTGTGACTCACACTTGTCACGCTCTGCGCACACCTGCAGGTGACTGCCAAGTGCTCTGAGTGCTGGTTTTGAGGCTACAAGTACGTTTACCAGAGTAGGCGAATTCACCAACGCGGAATCGGCAAGTATCAGGATCAACCATGCGGTTCCCCCAGGCCCTCGTGACTGCCCAAGGCCCCACACCCACTGGGCACCTCCTCAGCACACAGCCTCGCTCAGGCCACATTCTCCGACCAGACACCCCCTTCCTGAGCCTGGGGTCGGGGTGCTGGGGTGCAGCTGGCTCCTACCTCCGCCCTGGCAGGCTGCCCTCCGTCTGGCTGTTTCCCCCGACCTGCTGCATCTTGGACCTCTCGATGTGCTCCACGTAGGTCTGGATCATCTATGGGGACGACACATCTGTGTGACGCTGCCTGCCCGCCCCAGCCACTGCTCTCAGGGCTCCGACAGAGGAGGAGGCAGAGCGTAGGGACCGGGCGTCGGTCACGTGGGGGCCACAGCTCGCTGGTTTGGCAGGGGCCCCGCGAGAAGACAGAAGGCGGCCGGGCCGGGCAGTACCCACCTCCGTGTGCCGCTGGTGCAGCGCGTTATACTCCTTCTTCATCTCCGACTCCCGTTCCTCCAGCCGGGAAACTGGAAGACACAAGCCACCCACCTCTCCAGGTCACGGCCTGCTCCGGGCTGGCCTGCTGGGGGTGGAGGGCTGCAGACAAACCCAAGCCCAGTGCCCTGAGCCCAGGGGCGGCCTCGCCCGCGGCAGCTGCCCTGGGGACACGAGCAGGCGGGCTCCGAGAGGGCCAGTGGGGGAGACTTGCACGGGCCTCAGTCAGCAGGCAGCTCCCAGGTGCGGGAGGAACCCACGGGCATGCTGAGTTATGTCGAGTGTGGACAGGAAGTGAGCGGATGGTTCATGGACAGAGGCTGAATTCGGAAGTAAGCAGCCTCTGACACACGTTCAAGAGAAGAAAGTCCAAAACAGGGTGGAACACACCGTGTCCCTCACTTGGACCTGGGGCTGGAGAGACGGGGTCATGACCATGCCATCTCTGGGCTGAGGCACTGGGATGGCCCCCTGCATGCTCTGTGAGTGCCCGGACCACCTGGAGGGCCACCCCAGGGCCACCGGGCCTCAGACACCTTGTGCCCCTGGGCCTTCGTTCCAGCCACAGCCCAGCAGAACTCTGCGCAGAGCACGGGATGGGGCACGGGGCAGCCGTGCCCTTTCCACAATCCTGACCCCCGGCGCTGACCAAATGGAAAATTCAAAGTGTGCTTTGGAGCTTATATGTGTTTTCCTTCTAAGAAAAGATGTCCTGTGCGCTCAGTCATGTCTGACTCTTTGCAACCCCATGGACTGTAGCCCGCATGGCTCCTCTGTCCGTGGAACTCTCCAGGCAAGAGTACCGGAGTGGGTTGCCATTTCCTTCTCCGAGAAAAGATGAAAAGGTTTCATATGTGAAAGTATTCTAAGCAAAGGGAGTGTGAAGGATTCTGTGGAGTTATAGAAAGGGTGGATCTATGCCAAACTGAAACGGGCCCCTGCTTGTTCTCATCCTGCAAAGACGTGTGTGTGTGTCTGTCTGTGTCTGTGTGTTTGACTCTATCTGTGTGTGTGTGTGTCGTCTGTCTACATGTGTGTGTGTGTGTGTGTCTGTGTGTCCGTGTGTGTGTGACTATATGTCTGTCTGTGTCTGTCTACATGTGTGTGTGTGTCTGTCTGTGTCTATGTGTATGTTTCTCTCTGCATGTGTGTGTGTGTGTGTCTGTGTGTTTCTGTGTCTATGTGTCTGTGTGTCTGTGACTATGTGTCTGTCTGTCTGTATCTGTGTCTGTGTGTGTCTTTGTCTATGTGTGTGTCTACGTCTATGTGTGTGTCTGTGTCTGTATGTGTGTGTATGTCTGTGTGTCTATGTGTCTATGTGTCTGTGTGTCTGTGACTATGTGTCTGTCTGTCTGTATCTGTGTCTGTGTGTGTCTGTGTCTATGTGTGTGTCTGCGTCTATGTGTGTATCTGTGTCTGCATGTGTGTGTGTGTATGTCTGTGTGTCTATGTGTCTGTGTGTCTGTGACTATGTGTCTGTCTGTCTGTATCTGTGTCTGTGTGTGTCTATGTGTGTGTCTGCGTCTATGTGTGTGTCTGTGTCTGCATGTGTGTGTGTGTATGTCTGTGTCTATATGCCTGAGTGTGTGTGCATTGCCATGGGCGTGGGTCACCTACACACTCACCTACAGCACCTGTGGGGTATTGGCTTCAGCAAATGGCCTTCGTGTCTTGGTCTGGGATATGATAGATCCAATCACCAACCTCTTTTGTTTTTATTTCATCTTAACTTTTCAGAATGTGGACAGTGGACAGAATGTGGTCCATTGGAGAAGGGAATGGCAAACCACTTCAGTATTCTTGCCTTGAGAACCCCATGAACAGTATGAAAAGGCAAAATGATAGGATACTGAAAGAGGAACTCTCCAGGTCGGTAGGTGTCCAATATGCTACTGGAGATCAGTGGAGAAACAACTTCAGAAAGAATGAAGGGATGGAGCCAAAGCAAAAACAATACCCAGTTGTGGATGTGACTGGTGATAGAACCAAGGTCCGATGCTGTAAAGAGCAATATTGCATAGGAACATGGAATCTTAGGTCCATGAATCAAGGCAAATTGGAAGTGGTCAAACAGGAAATGGCGAGTGAACATTGACATTCTAGGAATCAGGGAAATAAGATGGACTGGAATGGGTGAATTTAACTCAGACGACCATTGCATCTACTACTGTGGGCAGGAATCCCTTAGAAGAAATGGAGTAGCCATCATGGTCAACAAGAGTCCGAAATGCAGTACTTGGATGCAATCTCAAAAACGACAGAATGATCTGTTTGTTTCCTTCAAACCATTCAATATCACGGTAATCCAAGCCTATGCCCCAACCAGTAATGCTGAAGAAGCTGAAGTTGAATGGCTCTATGAAGACCTACAAGACCTTTTAGAACTAACACCCAAAAAAGATGTCCTTTTCATTATAGGGGACTGGAATGCAAAAGTAGAAAGTCAAGAAACACCTGGAGTAACAGGCAAATTTGGCCTTGGAGTACGGAATGAAGCAGGGCAAAGGCTAATAGAGTTTTGCTAAGAAAACGCACCAGTCATAGCAAACACCCTCTTCCAACAACACAAGAGAAGACTCTACACATGGACATCACCAGATGGTCAACACCGAAATCAGATTGATTATATTCTTTGCAGCCAAAGATGGAGAAGCTCTACACAGTCAGCAAAAACAAGACCGGGAGCTGACTGTGGCTCAGATCATGAATTCCTTATTGCCAAATTCAGACTTAAGTTGAACAAAGTAGGGAAAACCACTAGACCATTCAGGTATGACCTAAATCAAATCCCTAATGATTATACAGTGGAAGTGAGAAATAGATTTAACGGCCTAGATCTGATAGACAGAGTGCCCGATGGACTATGGACGGAGGTTCGTGACATTGTACAGGAGACAGGGATCAAGACCATCCCCATGGAAAAGAAATGCAAAAAAGCAAAACGGCTGTCTGAGGGGGACTTACAAATAGCTGTGAAAAGAAGAGAAGCGAAAAGCAAAGGAGAAAAGGAGATATTCCCATTTGAATGCAGAGTTCCAAAGAATAGCAAGGAGAGATAAGAAAGCCTTCCTCCATGATCAATGCAAAGAAATAGAGGAAAGCAACAGAATGGGAAAGACTAGAGATCTCTTCAAGAAAATTAGAGATACCAAGGGAACATTTCATGCAAAGATGGGCTCGATAAAGGACAAAAATGGTATGGACCTAACAGAAGCAAAAGATATTAAGAAGAGGTAGCAAGAACACACGGAAGAACTGTACAAAAAAGATCTTTACGACCCAGATAATCATGATGGTGTGATCACTCACCTAGAGCCAGACATCCTGGAATGTGAAGTCAAGTGGGCCTTAGAAAGTATCACTACGAACAAAGCTAGTGGAGGTGATGGCATTCCAGTTGAGCTCTTTCAAATCCTGAAAGATGATGCTGTGAAAGTGCTGCACTCAATATGCCAGCAGATTTGGAAAATTCAGCAGTGGCCACAGGACTGGAAAAGGTCAGTTTTCATTCCAATCCCAAAGAAAGGCAATGCCAAAGAATGCTCAAACTACCACACAATTGCACTCATCTCACATGCTAGTAAAGTAATGCTCAAAATTCTCCAAGCCAGGCTTCAGCAGTATGTGAGCTGCGAACTTCCAGATGTTCAAGCTGGTTTTAGAAAAGGCAGAGGAACCAGAGATCAAATTGCCAACATCCATTGGACCATCAAAAAAGCAAGAGAGTTCCAGAAAAACATCTATTTCTGCTTTATTGACTATGCCAAAGCCTTTGACTGTGTGGATCACAATAAACTGTGGAAAATTCTGAAAGAGATGGGAATACCAGACCACCTGACCTGCCTCTTGAGAAACCTATATGCAGGTCAGGAAGCAACAGTTAGAACTGGACATGGAACAACAGACTGGTTCCAAATAGGAAAAGGAGGACGTCAAGGCTGTATATTGTCACCCTGCTTATTTAAATTATATGCAGAGTACATTATGAGAAACGCTGGGCTGGAAGAAGCAGAAGCTGGAATCAAGATTGCTGGGAGAAATATCAGTAACTTTAGATATGCAGATGACACCACCCTTATGGCAGAGAGTGAAGAGGAACTCAAAAGCCTCTTGATGAAAGTGAAAGAGAAGAGTGAAAAAGTTGGCTTAAAGCTCAACATTCAGAAAACTAAGATCATGGCATCCGGTCCCATCACTTCATGGGAAATAGATGGGGAAACAGTGGAAATAGAGTCAGACTTTATTTTTTTTGGCTTCACTGCAGATGTTGATTGCAGGCATGAAATTAAAAGACACTTACTCCTTGGAAGGAAAGTTATGACCAACCTAGGTAGCATATTCAAAAGCAGAGACATTCCTTTGCCAACAAAGGTCCGTCTAGTCAAGGCTATGGTTTTTCCAGTGGTCATATATGGATGTGAGAGTTGGACTGTGAAGAAAGCTGAGCGCCAAAGAATTGATGCTTTTGAACTGTGGTGTTGGAGAAGACTCTTGAGAGAGTCCCTTGGACTGCAAGGAGATCCAACCAGTCCATTCTAAAGGAGATCAGTCCTGGGTGTTCATTGGAAGGGCTGATGCTGAAGCTGAAACTCCAATACTTTGGCCACCTCATGCGAAGAGTTGACTCGTTGGAAAAGACTCTGATGCTGGGAGGGATTGGGGGCAGGGGGAGAAGGGGACAGAGGATGAGATGGCTGGATGGCATCACTGACTCGATGGACATGCGTTTGGGTAAACTCCGGGGGTTGGTGATGGACAGGGAGGCCTGGCATGTCCAAAGATTTGGACACGACTGAGCTACTGAACTGAACTGAACTGAACTTTTCAGAGGAATGAAGGCACCTGTTATCAAGGTAGTGAGATAAGGCAGCAAACGAGGCCATCCAAACCTCTATCACAGAAACCTGAAATTACAGGGGTCCTTATAACTTTGACAGTATAGTTTGTTTTTTTCCTTAATATTTGCTTATTTGGCTGTGCTGGGTGTTAGGTGCGGCATGCGGGATCTAGTTCCCTGGTCAGGGATCCAAGCCGGGTCCCCTGCACTGGGAGCTCAGAGTCTTAGCCAGTGGACCACCGGGGAAGTCCCTGACAGTATTGTTTCAACAATGACTTCTAAAGCTAAAATAATATTTTTTATTAAAAACAAAATGCTTTCCTCGCCTCTCTTTGCAAGGGAGAGGGTGTTCCCGTAAGCAGCCTTCTGGGCCAAACCTTCCCCAGGAACTGTCCCTACAAGAGCATCCCCTTTGGGGTCACGGAGGAACACCCGCTCCCCAGGAGCACTCGTGGGAGCCCCAAACCACAGCTGGGGAGCCTGTCCTAAAAGGCCACACAGAGATTGTGCATTTCGGGCCAAACTGCAGCGTTGAGCAAACGTGCTCTGTCATCAGAGGGGCCTTATTTATGTACTTTATTTATTTCCACAGAGGAATTGAGGCCATTGACAGACACACAGAGCCGTGTAAAGAGAGAAAACAAATCAATCACAATGAAGATGAAACGTGGCCCTCATCGCTCAGCCTGCCTCCACGCTGGGGCAGGGCTGAGGACAAGTGCGGTCAGGAACCGTTTCCTCCCTCTGGCTCCGACTTACTCTGATCTGCATAGTTTTTGGCCTTTAGTTCCAGCTGGCGGGTCTGGAATTCGTAGTGTTCCACCTGGATTTGCAGCTCTTTCTTCTCTTGTTCCAAGGCATCTTCAAACTCGATAAATTTCTATACGTGCAAGGAAGAGAAACAGCAGGTGTCGTAAATGTGGGCGGGCCAGATGACATCGGCCCCTCAGAAGGGCAAGGGCTTGGACTCAGAATGTGGGCCTCCCAGCCGAGCCCCTTGCCTTCTGTCCACTGCCCACGGCAGCCCTGGGGGAGAGGAGGGCCAGACAGCTCCCCAAGAGTGGACACCACGGCCTTCTGACCAGCTGCCTGGGAAGTCACTCGGGGCCCTGAAGCTGGAAGAGCCCACATGCTCACTTTAATCTCGAAATTCTTAATAGTTTTTATTTTTTATTTTTTTAAAACTAATTATTTATTTGGCTGCACTGAGTCTTATTTGTGGCATGCAAGATCTTTAATTGCGGCATGTGAGATCTAGTTCCCTAACCAGGGATCAAACAGGGGCCCCCTGCATTGGGAGCACAGAGTCTTAGCCCCTGAACCATCAGGGAAGTCCCTCTTAATAGTTTTTAAGAGGCCTGCATTTCCACTTTGACACTGAGCCCCACAAATGACGTAGCTGTGGAAAAGACTGAACCCTGAGCATCTAAAAGAGGCCGGGCGTACTGCCCTCCTAACATGTATCTCGGTCACCGCTCAGCTCAGGATGCCGTCATTCGTAGAATAATTAGCAACGCACAGTGCTGCTCTGATTCTTTTAAAAACAGGGAGGGGGGCTGTTGGTCTGGATTTGGAATCTGCACCTTATGTGGTAATTTTCTGAGCAAGATTATTACCAGATCAAGTGAGAAGAAAGCAGTTCACAAAGGAAAAGAAAATCCTAAATGTTCTTAGGAGGAGACCGAGCTTAACTCTGACAGCCTGGGGTGAAGGCGGGCTCTGGTTCCCGAGGGATGGACCAGGTGGGGGCCTCCAGGACACACAGCCCGGCCACAGCCCTGATGGGAGCTGTTAAAACCTCGATTGTACTGCCTGGGAAATAGAAATATTAGTAACAAATTTCATTTGTAGGAAGCATACACGTCAGCTGGGTTCTGAGGATGTCAAGAGGCTTCAAGGGATGGGAATGTGAAGCGGCTTGTGGGTTCCAGGTTTCAGGCATCTGGGGAGTTGATGAATTCACGTCGGCCACAGCTGTATTTCCCATAACACCTGCACTCAGCCCCTCAGCCCCACTCGGGCCCCAGAGACGCTTCTCCCCGCAGCAGCTTTGCAGAGGTCTTTGTGCTGAAAAGCACTGGGGCTCCTGCCTGAGGGATGCCTCACCCAGAGCAGTGACAAAGAGGGCAGGACCGGGGAAAGGAGTGAGAAGGAAAATCTGCCCTGATGACATCACACGCAACTTAAGTAAAATAAATGATGAAGAACATATAACCCGCTGCCATGAAAATGCACACAAATGGTGTAGCTGCACGAAAAACTAAAATGAGCAGTTTTCAATGACTGTGGTCATGACCAGCATATGAAGAACAGACATGCTGTTACCTGACTGGTAAAGAAAATTTTTAATTGGGTAATTTTAATTCCTATTACTAAAAAGTGATATAAACATATATTTTTATAGAAAAATCTTATGACAGTGTTAAGTGAACTTAAAAAAAAAAAAAAAAGACATAGTTCTGCTGTGCTATCAATGATTAAACAACAAAACCAAATTCTAGCATCCAGAGAGTGTCAGATAAAACTGGGTGACACTCTTCCAGACTTGTGTGTGTGTGTCTGTGTTGGACGTGCCGTCATTTTGTACATGGTATCTGGATCTGACCCACTCCCTCGCTTGAATGTCTTTCCACTCTAAGAGTGGTATTCTACACTTCCCACTTCTGACAGCTGTATGCATGTTCCCTGAGGGCTTGTGTGTGCAGGGCAGAGTCTACTCAACTAGCATTGCCTCTTGTTGGACTTTTAGGTTGCTCTGCTGGTGGTTTAGTCGCTTAGTCGTGTCTGACTCTTGCCACCCCATGGACTGTAGCCCGCCAGGCTCCCTGTCCACAGCTCATTATGTCCTTTGTCCAATTTTCTGCTACAGGTTCTTACTTTTCTTAACAATTTGTAAGGACTTATTAGATCCATTCAAGAATTTGTCTTGTATGCCACAAGTATTTTCCCAGGATGTACTTTGTGTGCAATATAGAAGTTGACTTACTTCTGCACTATTTACTTAATAATTTACCCTTTCTTCATGGCTTTGAGGGCTACCTTTGTCATCTGCTAGATTCTAAGACTATTTCAGTCTATATCTGATCCAGTAACCAAAGGTTTCCTTAAACTTGTAGTGTTACAGGGTCTTTTAATGGCTGATATACAGTCCACTTCTTCAGTCTTCCTTATCAGAACTTTATTTATTCCCACTTGCAGATCCTTCTTGATTAAATGGAAAGTCCTCCTCAATCATTTATTTATTTATTTATATACTTATTGATTTGGTTGTGCTGCATCTCATTTGGATAATCGAGGGATCTTCTTCGATCTTAATTGCAGCATGTGGGATCTAATTCCCTGACCAGGGGTGGAACCTGGGACCCTGCACTGGGAGCAGAGTTTTAGCCACCGAACCACCAGGGAAGTCCTTGCATTTACTTGTTTATTTTTCGAGTTGGACACAACTGAAGTGACTAAGCACGCATTTTTTTGAATCAGCATTTTGCCTGCCAGGAAGCATCTGTTCTTCGGTCCTCAGGATTGTTTTTCATGACAAAATGCTCAAGGCTGGACTTGGGAGGAAGGGAAATCTCATCCTGAGCCAGTGAAAAGAGGTGCGATGGGGCAGAAGGAAGGCGGGAGGCGGGAAGAGCGAAATTCTCCCTCCCTGTAAACCAAGCCAGGGCCCACGTCCAAGCTGGAACACCAAGGTTTTACACAAAGAAGAGCACTCTGCGGTGCCAACCATTTCCCTACGATTCCCACCTGTATCTCATCTTGTTACCTGCATCTCATAGTTGACAGTCAGCTAAAACGATTTTGAAGCAAAAGGCAACGTAAGAGAAAGATTAAGGGGGTCAGTGAGATGCTTCTAAATCCGTCCTGATAGGTGGTCACTAAGTCCAAGAGAGCGGCTGCCCAGGTGGTGCTGGCGGTGGGTTAGTCGCTGAGTCGTGCCTGACTCTCGAGACCCCGTGCACTGCAGCCTGCCAGACTCCTCGGCCCACGGGCGGCACTGCCAGTGCAGGCCACACCAGAGACACAGGTTCCATTCCTGGGTCAGGAAGATCCTCCGGAGGAAGAAATGGCCACCCGCTCTAGTATTCTTGCCTGAAAAGTTGATGAGTGAGTGAAAGTTGCTCAGTCACATCGACTCTGTGACCCAGGCCAGAATACTGAGGTGGGTAGCCTTTCCCTTCTCCAGGGGATCTTCCCAACCCAGGGATTGAACCCAGGTCTCCGGCATTGTGGGCGGATTCTTAACCAGCTGAGCCACCAGGGAAGCCCAAGAATACTGGAGTGGGTGGCCTATCCCTTCTCCAGGGGCTCTCCCTGACCCAGGAATAGAACCGGGGTCTCCTGCATTGTTTACCAGCTACCAGGGAAGCTCAGCAAGTGTTTAACTGAATAACTCTTGATTTAAAACAAAATACTTGAGGGAAAAAAAAATCCAATGCTGGAGACAGTCCCCAGAGGCCTGGTCACGCCATGAATCAGCTCATCGCTTCGTGATCACCATCGGGTGGCAGCATCTCCCCAGATGAATGAGAAGCCCCAAGAAACTCATGAGGGACCTCCGCCAACTAGAGGGCCAGCCCTCGGCCTCTCTGCCGGGCTGGACCAGTGCTGGGACGCTGAAGGCCCTTGGCGGGGCGGCAACCACCGCACTTGGCGCATGTGGAGGAGCCATTCCTTGCCTGCTGCCTCGGGGGTCAGCCTAGAGCTGACTAAGGGCACCTCAGGGGCTCTGCGCCCACGGAAGCATCACACACACAACACGCTGCTCTAAGCTTGAAAGATGTCCTCTTTCTTCTCCTGAAAAGACTCTTACAACATCACTACGTAATTTTAGTTAATGAAGAGGCAAGCTAGCTCTTTAACTGAAACGGAAGATTCAACGTCACCTTCATCAAATATTATGAGGGATAAATAATGTGAAGGACTAGTGCCTGGCCAAGACTAAACAGGTACTGGGTCTTCGCTCTGAATGAGGAACCGCTCGGGGTGAGACTTGGGATGAAGTAAGAATCCCCTGGACAAGTGAGGCGCAGCTGATGGGATAAAGTAGGGGCTTCGAGGCTGGTGGTGAAGTGAGTGCAGAAAAATGGTTGAAAATCAGTTCTCCAAAATGAGCTGGGGGAGGCGGGGAGAGGGGTTAGGAGGGAACTCTACTAACTGGGTCAAAGTCACAAAAAGTGCAATAGGTGTTCTCAAGGAAGCAGAACATACTTTATTTAGAGACCATTTTCTTTATTTAGTTTACTGATTTTTAAAACACTGATTTTTATTTATTTGGCTGCGCTGGGTGTGGCACACGGGCTCTTTGATCTTCATTGCGGCATTCAGGATCTTTGGTTGTGGCATCTGGTTCCCTGACGGGGGATCGAGCCTGGGCCCCTGCACTGGGAGCGGGGGTCTTAGCCATTGGACCACCAGGGAAGTCTCTTGGAGCAGCTATTGAATCTTTGCTTTGTGTAAGCAATCCTTAGGGCTAGACTTGGGATGAAGTAAGACAAACGAGAAGCGATTGGTGGAATGAAGCGGGGGCTTGGAGGCTAGGGGGTGAAGTGAGGCAAGGAGGTAGCAGCTGGGGGAGGCGGGGCGAGGGGTCAGGAGGGAACTCTTTTAACTGGGTTAAGGTCACAAAGATCCAGTAAATGTTTTCAAGGAAGCAGAAAGTATTTGTATTTACAGATCATTTACTTTATTTTTAAAAAACATTTATTTATTTGGCAGAACTGGGTTAGTTGCAGCACACAGGATCTTTAGTTGCAGCATTCGGAGTCTAGTTCCCTAGGCAGGAATCGAACCCAGGCCCCCTGCATTGAGAGCTCGGAGTCTTAGCCACTGGACCATCTGGGAAGTCCTAGATCATTTGCTTAAGATTTAAGAGAGTCAAGAGTTTTCAGGAGTGGGGCACAGGGTAAGTTAGTTCTATAAAGAAGTCTTCCATAAGAAAGCTAAACATTTTTCCATTGTTATTGAATATGGCCAATGTATCCAATACAAATGGGAATGAGAGGAATAAAAGTTTTAATTGACAGCATTTGGGTTGAGTGGGTCGGCCTGGTGCTGGATGGTGAAACAGAATGAATCTCTTGTCTGAGACATGGTTCGCACGTGGTATGTCCTTGGGACACCCCCAGAAGGCTTGGCCACAGCCAAGTGAAAAAGACACACACCAATGATGTGTCAATTACACGCACCACAGATCTGAGGTTCTTTGGAAATGTCATCTGTTCAACCAAGGCTATTCCAAGTGTCACTTAGCGCCTAGAACACACAGAGGTTCAAAGTCATCTCACAAGAAATCTTTTGCTCCTGAAGAGCAATGACGAACAACTGACAGTTGAGGAAAAGGCATCAGGGTGACTTAACCGGAATGCTGAGCTGGGAAACCCCTGATTCCCACGTCTAAATACCAGTTTACCACACGGTCCCCTCTGCAGGTTTTGTTTCTAAGATATACTTTCCCCTCCCTCCCACTAAAAAAAATGGCTCTGTTTTGAAATTAAATTCAGCTTTAGCTTTTGGAATTTACTTTTTGGTGAATTTCAAGGTACACACTGAAGTAACCTGAGATGTGGGCTCTTGTAAAATCCAGGAATCAAGGCGGCTTTTCTCAGTGTCCCATTGATCGAGAGCATTCTTCCCAGTCTATACATAAAATCCAACTTAAGGAGTAAACTGACTGCTTGTGTCAAACACAAAATTAAGGCAACAGAAGCCAGCAACCCCAAGTCCAAGTGAGAGAGGTCACTAGGCAATCACTCCTGGTAGCACAGTCATTAGAATTCTGGTAACGTTCACAACCGAGGTTATTTTACTTAAAGGCAAAGTAAATTAAGACGTTAACTCCAATCCTTCCCTCTTATATATGTCCTTTAGGCCAGGGTCACACACAGGAGATAATTCAATTCTGGTTGAACTGAAATATACTCAACAGGAATCAAAGATTTTGTTCTTTTGCACATAATTCCTTCCTGAGGGTGAGGTGCAGAGTGCATTTCCAAAAGAAAAAGCCTCTTCTGGGGTGTCTGATCTGAGGCAGGCAGAGCAGTGCAGGCTCTGTGCCTGGGGAGACCCCTCTCCAGACGACGGTTAGTGCCCAGCTGCTGTCGGTGACTTCTGTCACAATCGAGTGTTTACCGGGCGCTCACCGACGTGATGAACTTGTGAGACCTCACACCTCGGAGGTTTTCCCCAGCTTTCTTCCCATGTCCCTCGACTGCTACCGTTTAGTCTACAGTGCAGTGTGGGCAGGTGGGAGAGGGAGGGAGGGCATGTCTGCATTCAAGCTTCAGACAAGTGTCTGTGATCAGGCTGGGCCTCTCAGGCGGCGCCGGTGGAAAAGAACCTGCCTGCTAATGCGGGAGACATGAGAGACACAGATTTGATCCCTGGGTCGGATCCCTGGCAGAGGGCATGGCAACCCATTCCAGTATTCTTGCCAGGATAATCCCATGGATAGAGGAGTTATGGACAGAGGAGTTTGGCGGGCTACAGCCCATAGGGTCGCACAGAGTTGGACACGACTGAAATGACTTAGCACGCGTGCACCCTGCTATCAGGACAGTGGAAAGGAACCCAAGCACTAGGTTGGATTCATTTCAGAAAAAAGCAAAGATTCTTCATTGAGGTTAAAGGGACCACTGGATCAGCATCTGCCTGAGAGAAACCCCAACAAACGGCATTGGTTTAATTCACACCGATTTTCAAGAGCTGGTAAGACAGACAGGAAAGATGTGTGTGTGTAAAATCTACACACTTTAATACATTATTTATTTAAGTATTTTATGTTAAATACTAATATATACTTTGCATGTTGAAATCCATATTACATTTCTTTACTATATATGACATGGTTGGTACCAGAGGAAGGAAACGAAAAGGAAGATAAGATTAAAACTAAGTGTCTGGACCTGGGAGAAACTTCCCTGGGGGAAGTTCCTATCCAGTAGGTTGCGTTCTCTGAAGCGTTCTGAGCAGTTTACACAAACTTCAATTTCCTAACCTGCTCGGCTTTTACCTCCCTCTCACTCAGCCCAACAGGAGAGACCGAAGGACGGGGTCTTGTGTCCGGAAGCACACACTGCAAGCCCGAGGCCTCACACAGGGGGACCCGCCTGGATCTGGGTCCAGTTTGCTGGGGGAGGGGGCTGTAAGGGGCCACGCGGGGGCAGGGGGCAGGAGCCCCAGCTGCAGCTGAGCAGAAGCAGGGCCCCCACGGTGCTGGAGCAGAGGCAGGGCCGGGAGCCCACCGCTGCTGAAGATCAGAATCCAAGCACCCTGACCCTGTCTAATGAACCACCACTGGAGCTGCGTTCTGCCGAACCTGGTGCTTCCCAAATCTCTCGACCATGAGGGGCTCGGACAAGGTCACTGACTTATGACTCCACGGCTCTGGGTGTTGGCGAATGTTTCCTTCCATGGGGAGTGAGCCTTCCCTGTCCCGGTGACAGGGATGCTTTCCTGGGACACCCCGCCAGCTACTAGCGCATTCTAACCGCCCAGTTCTCCTGCCCGTCTTCCAGAGGGGACTTATTGACACCCCATAGCGGGCTGCACTCGGCAAGGACGGGATGGATTAAAGGAGGACTACAACCCGGGTGAACCTCACGTTGTTTCGCCCATGAGAGAAGCCTGTCCAGACAAGAACACATACTGCGGGATTCCGTTTGAACAAAGTTCTAGAAAGTGCACATCAAGCTACAGCGACAGAGAGCAGCCCCGGTCACCTGGGGAGGGGGGAGCGGGGAGAGACCCTGGGGGCAGGGGCGCAGGAAACTCTGGGAACAGTGAAGGTCAGCGTCATCTTGACTGTAAGCATGGTTTCTCAGGTATAGATGTGTCAAAAGTCACCAAACTGCACACTTCAAACATTACAGTTTAGTGCTCTGACCTCACAAAGAACAGAACAGAAGGCCGGGCTCCATGGTCTAACCAGGAGCCGTGCGCACAGCTGCTTTCGAGGTGCTGGGAATTCCCTCCAGACCTCTCCTCAGCCTCTCGAGAATTTCATCACCTCTCTGCTGTTTCCTAAATAGCTAGAATTCCCTTTTTTTTTCTTCCTTAATATTTTCTTCTGTTCTCCTGTTTCAAAACCTGCTACACTTTGGGGTCTCCTCTCTTTGTAGAACATGTTCACTGAAGGAAAAACACTCCCCCTTTTAAGTCCCTTCTTTTCTTACCGGAGGCTATGAAACAAGTCACAGAATCATTTCCTGCCTGCCCTTACAGGACTGAGCCACACCATCCACGGCTGCACTGCCCAGTTCCCCGGTTCAGCCACGTGTGGCTATTTACACTTAAATTAATTTAAATTACATAAAAATAATAGAAACTTATCCTCAGGAGCCTGAGCCACACGTGAAGTGTGTGGTCCTGTGTGGATACAACACAGTAGAAATTTCTCTCCTCACGCAGAGCTGTGTCAGACAGACGATGGATGGATGGCTGAAAACCAGAGACAGCGGCTTTGCCCTCCAGGAACCAGAGAGCTCAGCACGGGGCAGGGGCAGAGGAGAGCCACACTCCTGCCTCAGGAGCACACGCACAGGCAGTTGGCATCTCTGTGGGACCCGACCTTGGAGCAGGAAGGACCAGAAGGGCACTGCCCCTGGTTGAGCAGGAAGCAGAGACTCTCTGCCCTGCGGGGCCTGCTTGTTTCCATGTTTAGGGAGAGTCTGGTGTGACTGTAGAGCTCTAATGGACCAATATTTAGAGGCGACCATGCAAGGCAGATCCAGGCACCAAATCTTAATGGCTTCCTCTAAAAAAAGCTAAGAACTGAAAAAAAAAAAAAAAAAAAACTGCTTTACGACAACATGGCAGAAGAAGAAACTGCACACCTGTCCAAGCAGGGGTGAGTCTACTGTCTGTAACGTGGCACGTAGGAAGAAGACCTCCTGATTCGGTATATTAATTCACTTACGGAAAATGCCAAGTGAGCCTCTCACTGTAGAGTAGGATGATGGCTTCTGCCCCCTCCAGCCTCATGCTGTACAAATAACTCTCAGTGGAAAGCCTTACTTTTGCACAAGGCGATTCGACACAGTTTTGGATAGAAATAAACTGTCTAGCTTATAAACGCTGAGCAAACACCCACAGCCCCATCTCACCGCACTGGAGTCGCTGACAAGGAGGAGGGGACGCGTCAGTAGTAGTTTCTTTAGGGCCAAGGAGATTTTCAGGCAGAGGAAGGCTAAGAAACCCACACCTTGTCTCTCGGACACTTGCCCTCCTATGAGCCGGCGCTTGAGCCCTGCGCTGCCCAGGATCAGAGCCAACACGGCCTCGGCCCGAACCTCCCTGGGGCTGCCGTGGGCAGTGTGGCCTGGACCGCCCATTCGCTCCCGGCCGTCTTGATCAAATGCCCGTTTCCAACCTTCTTTCCCATTGAGAAAGAACTCAGTGGGTTTTAAACACGTTGTATAGGACGCAGCTTCAGCATTTTTAAAGTCTCTGTAGAGGTTTCAGAAGCCAGCAGCATCCATTTAGCCCTGCAGGTCTGAGAGGGACTCGCTGGCCCTGATGACAAGGACAAAACCCTCATGGTCAGAGATCGAGGCGCCCCAGGCTGGCCAGCGGAGGCAACCCCATCAAGGTGCTCTTCCCTGACTCGGCTAGATCGGCCTTGCCACAATTCTCCAGGCAAACAACAGCTAATCATGGGACTTGGCACTTGAGATGAAAGCAATGTGCCACCTCTGGCAACCAACTGGCTTTACAGGGGCTGCCATGTGGCCAGGGCAGCCAGAAAGGGGGAGATGGACTGCAAGGCGTGTGGCTCTCAGAGGCGAGGCTGGCACCCCAGCACCTGCAGACTCTGTTTGGCCCCCTCCCAGGCTCCAATGTCTCTAGCTACCGTCACTCCCATGGATGAGCCTCCTGGGGACAAGAACATACTCGCCACCTCTCACTGCGGCTTTTACGGTCAAGAAGTGCGGGTCAGGGCTATCTGCCCTGCTCCAGGCTCCCTCTAACTCTGCAGATTCCGAGTGCTTGGAAGGCTGCAGCGGCTCAGGTTACCCAGCTCTGACTAAGCCTTCCTGAGCAGGGTGACCCCAGAGCAGGAGCCACTCTGCATCACACACACGCCTGCAGCCGGGGCTGGGCCAGCTCCCGGGTCTCAGGCCCTCATCTCTGCTCTCAGGCCCCGCCTGCAAAAAGAAGCCAGGCCACCATGTCTTTTCTGTCTGCTGGATTTAGTAAATGAGCTCAAGTGCAAAAATGGTCACAGAGTTTGCCCCCCGCCTTTCGTTTAAAGATTTTTTGAAGTGGATGATCTTTTGAATTTGTTACAATATTGTCTGCTCTACGTCCCCGTTTCTTAGCACCTAGGCATGTGGGATTTTAGCCCCCCAACCAGGGATCAAACCCGTGCCCCCTGCACTGGAAAGCCAAGTCCCAATCACTGGACCACCAGGGAAGTCCCTGGCCCTTTTCTTGGTTGTAACCTCACATGAGGTCTCTCCAAGGGCACATTATAAGCATCAGATCACAGCCTGCTTGCCCACCAGCCAAGCGCTCATACGCTCTGTGGCTCTGCTCAGCAGCTCTTAATGGTGGGGGCGGGGGTGGGGCTCGGCCTCCAGGACACTCTCCCCAGGCCGCGCGAGCACCAGGCGGCAGCGGGAAGGCCAGAAGCACTCTCGTCATGGCTACACTTGAACTGAGCACAGCAGAGCAGAGGCCTCATCCACACAGAGCTAATTCTTAGGCTAGAACGTTAGGATTCTCAACCTGAAGGTTGTCCATCTTTCTCCTTTGAGTTTCTTCTCATCCACTACATTGACCACACAGATACAGGACGAAAGAAAACAAACCTACTCAGAATCTCAGTGAGGCATCAAATGGCGGCTGAGAGCAGTTAGAGGAGTGGGCGGTGCTGCCCAGCACGAGGCAGCCACTGGCCCTGGTTGGCGAGGGGAGCCCCAGCACTCCAGCCTGGGGGTGCAGCTCTCTGCCCTCCCACAGCAGCATGACATGGAAGGAAGTCAGGGGTGAGGGCAGACTGGGTCCTGGCCTGGTTCTTCTAGCCATGTGACCTTGGCCCACCCCCAGTCGGGGCCAGTTCGTTTCCCAGTAAATGCCTAGGGCCACTCTGAACTCTAGAATTCCACAAGCTCTTGCACCCCCTTAAGTCGAGAGTCCTAAATCAGTTTTGGTGGAGCCTGGCACCCTTATCAATAGGCAACCTCCTTTTGACAGATGGATGGAAAACCCCGGAACAAAATAAGCCACCGTAAGTAGGGACAACACAAGGCATGGTGGAATTTTATAAACATGCTTTAAACCAAACGAAAAGGACATAAGCTGTCCTGCCTTAAGAAAACACCAAGATATTGAAGCAATCTTCCATTTCAATACTAAAATAAAAAAAGTTAGCCCAAATTAATTAAAAAGAAATTTAACTCATTTAATAAGAAACTTCCTATTCATAAGTCAAAGAGCATCACCTAGTGCCTGGAACATCAGAACCTCAGGGCTTAGAGATCACCCAGGGCAGCCAACTCATATGACTGATGGAAAATCAAAATCCGGAAGAGGGGCAAGCAACATGGACAAGGTCACAGGCGCAAAGCAGGAAGGAGGACCCGGGCCCCCGAATCCACCTGGCTCTGCCAATGGGGCTAAAGATTTCACAGTGAATGAACGAAGGTAAGAGATGTTCCCTGCAATGCATGACTCTTCTAATGGGTTCACAAATAAGTGAGCTCCAGGCTATGGAGGTATCCGAGAAGACGACTGAATACTTCAAAATTCTACTTTTATCTTCTCAGAAGCCACAGTGAAATTTCTCAGCCTTTCCCACATAAGCTGACCATCTTCCCAAAGGAGGAAACCACAGAACAGAGCACTCACCTCCAGAAACCTGGAGTCTTTCATCTGATGCAAGAAGAGCAATCTAACCATGGCTTTGGTTATGTGTTTACGTCAGTCACCAAATTCACCCAAGTCACCGACCCTCAAAACACTGGGTCAGAAAGGCACAGAAAAGATCCGACAACACCTCTTCTGGCCGCAGAACCCTAAGACCATAAATCCCATTCCTGGAAGGGTTTAGAATTGCAGCAAACCAGAAGTAGTAACTGCGGTCTAGAACATGTTTGCGCAAAACACACAAAAGCAAAACGAACTGGCGTCTGCAATGTGAGGGGGATATAAAGGAGGCCCGGGAAGGTTTAGGTTGCAAGGTCCCCCAGGGAAGCCAGGTGATTCAGGGCTGGGGCTCCCAGCTGGAGCAGCCTGCCAAGAGGAAAGGGGAACGAGGGCTCATCCCCGGGTCAGGCTCACTCCCCCGTCGGGCTCATCCCGGGGTCGGGCTCATCCAGGGGTTGGGCTCACCCCCAGGTAGGGCTCACCCGGGTCGGGCTCGGGGCTCGGGGGCACTGGTGGGCTGGGCGGGGCGGGAGCTAGGGCCCGCGCAGGGCCGGGGCTGAGGGCGGGTCCCCGGGCGGGGCGGGGCGGGGGTCCCCGGGCGGGGCCCCGGCGCGGCCGGCCCACGCACCTCCTCGGCCTGCTTGCGCAGCGACTTCTCCCGCTCGTACTGGGTGAGCAGCTGCTCGTTGTCCTCGCGCAGCAGCTCCAGCTCCACCTCGTGCTCCTGGTTCTCGCTGAGCACCGAGTCGAGGTTCTCGAGAACGTTCACCACGAGAGGCATCAGCTCCTTGACCACCTCCTCGTCGTAGCAGTGGATGAGGCGCTCGAACTCGCGGTAGATGGAGCCCGCCAGGCCCGACACCCGCTCCGACATCACCGAGCCCGAGCAGTAGTCGTCCTGGTAGACGACCACGCCGCCGCCCTCGTCCATCTGGATCTCCATCATCGTGGCCACCGCAGCCGCCAGCGCGGCCCGCTGTCCGCCGGCGCGCCCGCCCGCCCCGGCTGCTCGTGGTCCGGAGGCCGCGGCCCGTCGTCGCCGCCGCAGCCGCTGTCGCCTCAGGGCTCAGCCGCCGCCGCTGATGCTGATGCTGCGCCCGTCACTCAGCTGCCGGAAGTCCCGCCGCCCGGAAGTCCCGCCCGCCAGACTGAGGGGGCGGAGCCCGCTGGAGCCCCGCGGCGCTGAGCCGCTAGGGGTCGCAGGGGCCGTGACGTAGGAGGAAACCCGTCCCCGGGCCGGAAGCTCAGTCGAGCGGGGCAGGGACCGCTTCCTGTCACGCGTGTCCGAGGCGCTATCGCCCGTGCCGCCGGAGTGGACTTTTATAAAGTGACGGCGTCTCTCCGAAGAGTATATATAAATGACCCTGTACGATTTAGGAACTTAGCGAGCGTCCGTGTGTCCACCCTTGCCTACAAAGAAATGGGCGGTATCCTCGCGCGCCCCTCCCTCCCCTGAGGTGCCCGCGGTGCCGGCCTGGTAGCAGTGGACCTTCACTGCACCGCAGTGCGTGCTCCTGAGTAGGCTTTCCCAACTCCCTCCCCAGTGCCCGCGCCCTCCCGTGTTCCCTCCGCAAGTTGACGGCTCATCCTAAATCCAGTAACGAAATCTCATTTAGTTCACTTCTGTGTCCTGATACTGTGTAACTTATTTCCCAGTTTCACTTGAGCTGTGTAACCTAACTCCTACACCAGGTTTTTAATTTCAGCGATTTTGGGGAGGTGCGGGACACATGCGATCTTCTTAGTTCCCCCGACCAGGGATGGCAGTTGTGCCCCCTGCAGTGATGGCAGGAAGTCCCTCAACGGTTAAGTTTCCATTTGTCCTGTTTGACTAATTCTACCAGTTTTTATAGGCCCTTATTTCTTCCACTTTTAGCCACTTGATTTCCATTTTGTTCCACTGACATGAGACCGTGAACCCAAGACATACACTTTCAGCTTTGGGGACCACACAGATGGTGTGAATCCTGATCAAAAACCCATGAGTGGCAGCTGAGTGCCAACAGAAATGCTTTTTATCCCTGTCCTTCCTGATGCAGTGCTTCAAAGTGAAGTCCACTAACCTGATTGCACCCATGAAAGTTCCTCTGGGTCATGCCCTAAATACTGTTCACATTCTTCCCCTTGCTGTATGGATGCTCACCCGCCCCACTCAGTAAAGGCTGGAGCTTTTCAGTCTCACATTCAGCCTGCCTGGGGTTTGATCCTGGCCAACTGGAAAACTGAGCCTAAAACAATTACCAACCTACTGGGAACATTAGGAAGACCATGAAAGGAGTTTAGTATCATCTCTAGCAAATAGTTAAGCATGCAATAAATATAGACATGTTAGTTTTATTTTCTCAAAATGATAAGCCAGGACAGATGAAATGTTTCTTCTGGTGAACAAGTTACAGAGGAAGGTTGTGAATGTTTTGGGGAATGTTTTAGATTTCTACCCTAGTCCTCTCCGGGAAATGTAGGCCCTTTTGAGTTACTGCAATATCTAATAGAGTACAGCAGCCACCACAGCAGTGAGAGGCCAAATGATTTGGCATCAACTTTATTAGTTTTCACATGTTTGGGCAGATTACTTGAAATTGGTTAGAGAAAATAAAGTTTTAACAAAATGATATGCTGGATAATTTTTGATGCTTACTGAATACTAGCACACTCAGAGCTCAAGCTAACTGAATTAGAACTTGCTTCCTTTCAGATTTGTAAAGACAATTGGCTATTCAGCTTTTTTTTCTCATTTTAAGACCCTAAAATGTAAGATGTCCAGACACACAGGTTTCAAAATTCTACTTTAATTTCTAAGTATTCATCCCAAATGCCTGTACTTTGTAGTCACACATATAACACGAAACTTCATTCCCGAGCTCCAAGAATGCTAAGGATTAAGAACATAACAAAAGTTCAGAAGAAATTAACAGGATAACCTGGGATGAGACAGACGTCCTTGCAGGGTTCGACTCACAAAGGTGTTAGAACAAGTTTCACTGTCAAAAGAGCCAGTGTGTTTCTAGACAAGGCACGGAACTGAAGAGGGAGCCCTTAGGTGTTTTCATTTCTGCCCCATAACGTAGGGGAGCCACCCTGGTCCTCTGACTCAGCCACTGCCTGGCCTCTGGAGACAAACAGGCTGCGACAACTCACTGAGGCTGAGGCCTCAGTGCTTGGCCGCGGCTGGAGCAGCTGCTACAAGTAGGTGCCACTGCCCCACCCAGTCCCGGGAGCACACGCAGCACTCTCAGAAACATTTTCAGATGAACAAGTGAAGACAGTGCCAGGTCACCTATGTCGGGTTTCTCTCTTAAGTGCTGTCCTGGTAGTTGGTTGGCCCTGGTAGTTGGCAGAACGGGGTGAAGCTTCTTCTAGGGGGCTTTCCAGGCAGGCTAAGTAGCTCCATTCCCCCCAGTCCACTTAATACACGTAAGGATATCAAATGTGCTTGCAGGACATATGAAAATGGCTAATATATAGAAAGGAAAAACAATCTATGCTTTTTCTATAGGACGCAAATCTACAGGCAGATTCTAATAGCTCAGCACTTTATTCATGGAATTCCCTGGTGGCTCAAATTGGTAAAGCATCTGTCTACAGTGCTGGAGACCCGGGTTTGATGCCTGGGTCAGGAAGATCCCCTGGAGAAGGAAATGGCAGCCCACTCCAGTACTCTTGCCTGGAAAATCCCATGGACAGAGGAGCCTGATAGGCTACAGTCCATAGGGTCACAAAGAGTCGGACATGACTGAGCGACTCCACTTTCATCTATTCATGGCCAGGCTTCAGGGCAGTTTCAAAGTCAACTCAGAGGCAAGTTCTGCAGGAAAATGAGTGGTGTTAAGAGAAAAAAGAATCATTACCTTCAATTTACAGAAACTAAAAGAACACTGCCACATTCCCATCCATTGTTTTATAAGCTAAGTTTTTGGTTTTCAAATGAAAAAACCTTGAATCCATAAACTTTCAGAAGATTAATTTGGGCATCTTCTGGCTTAAAAATAAATAAATAAAAAGGCAAACCCCTTCAACCAATGAAGAGCTGTGAGGAAAGGAGCAGAGTTCAAGCTCTGGAGAATGGATGCAGAGGGAACACGTGAGCACACAGGACCGTCTGCCCACCCGCCCACCCTCGAGTGGACACACACACACTATGCACATGACCAACAAGCATGAGTACATGATTGCTAAGTTTAATTCAACAGCTCCACCCACTCCTGCCTTGTAAAAAAACAGGCTCCTCTCAAGGTTACATTGTGATGTGAGCACAGGTTTGTTGTTTCCAATGACAGCTTTACAAAAAAGTTGGCACCAAATGCATGTAAAAAAAGTTTTAAGGCTTAAGAAAAACACAGACCAGTAATTTCTCAATGTAGCTTGGAGGCTGAGAAAAGGATGCAGAGAGTTAATGAACCTCCCAAACACAGGCAATCCCCAATGTACAGAGCATTTTCTAAATACAAATGGCCTCCCCCATCAGGTTCAAAGGAGCAAAGTTTTCTGCGGCTTCTCCCCTGACCAGACCATCCCAGCTCCCTCAACCCAGGCCCACAGCCCCAAGGAGGGAAAGGAAGAGGGAAGCTGGGGACAAGAGTAAGGCGATGTGGTCCTGCTGCGTTGGGCTCTGCCCTGGTGGTGATCTCTTCCCCCAGCCTGCCCGCCTTGGTTCCCAGCTCTGCCCCAAAGTCCCTGCGAGGGGACGGATTTAGAAAGCTCTTCCCCTCGTGCGGCTGACGGTAAGACTGAAGCCCCAAGGGCCAGCAGCATGTCAGGGTCTTCTTGGCCATCCAATATGGAGTTCACAAATTGTTTTCTTGTATGTTAAAGAACACAACAAAAGAGTTATAAATAGTTCACATCTACTTTTGGAACATCTCATTGTAACTTGTGTAAGTCAGTGAGTTTGAGCTTAAAAGCTAATCACCAGTTACGTCAGTTTTTAATGGGGAAAAAAATGCTCTGAATTCCAGACAACTTTTTTATAAACGACCACTTGAAGGCTAGAGGGAGACAGGAGGTGCTTGAGAGAATCACATGGAATGAGAGTTTCTCAGCTCCAAAGTAAGCAGGTGGACAGGAGCGGGTCTTTGGTTGGCAAGCACCATGCGGACCCCCAGCACTGGTGGAGGGTGTGGAGCCTGGCAGGGAGCTCCCACAGGCACTGGAGTGTTCAGGCCACTACGAGCATGGCCACACTGTAGTAATGAAGACGTTTCCAGCACCTGTATGAACTTAGTAGGCACTCGTACCAGTAGTCCCCCCACCCAAACTGTTGGTCTCTCGTGACTGCAGTACAGGTACTGACACTGTAGCCCTTTAGAGGCTCAATGGGAGAAACTTCCATCTGACAGATTACAGCATCACAACTCTTGCCAGTCTGGCATCTCTGCTGGCAAATACCATGGAATGAGCCAGTTGAGAATTTACTGCCCAACTATTTAATCTCCTGGCCTAAGGTCTCTAAGTCTTGTCTGGAAACTGAATATGGCCCAGAGGTTCTGCAAAGCTTTAAAAGGGTGGGCTAAGAAAACTCTCCTTCCTCTTTGGTGTACCTGAGCGACAGACTTTTTTCTAGAAAGGTGTCAGAAACAGATCAGAGTCAACAGTTACTAAAGTAAAGCTGGCACTTGAGAATAGGTCTTGAGCTATTACCAAAGAAGCCAAACCTAAGAACCCAGGGTTCTCAGGCATCTATTCTTCCCACTGTCAGCAGGAACATAGAGGACACAGGAACAAGAACGCCAGTGCCTGGACACGTCTGGGTAGTTTTAAAGTCCTGTAGAAGGTAGTGGTCTTGCCGACAGGAAGTGTCACTGGTGAAGGGAGCAGTCCACATCACTGGTGAGGAGTAAAGGCCCAGACTTAAGGCTGATGAGGAAAAAAGGAATAACTCACAAGCAAGACTGCCTGTAAAGAGTCTAAACCAGTCTCTCGTGGACAAAAGCAGAGATTCCTACGTAAGACCTGGCTGAGGTTTGAGAGGGCAGAAGCAGGGTGCAAAATCCCTCCATAAAGTGTATGACGGAACACAGCATTTTGGTTTTCTGTTGACAGCTGCTGAGGAAAAGCAATCAAGACGTTTCAAGAAAATCTCTGGAACGGAGGTGAAAAACATTGGGGCCAAACAAGTTCCCGGAGTGGCTCCTCTGTCCCGTAGTGGCGGACCCGCGGTTTTGGTTTTCTCTCAAAGGCTTTAAGCTCTGCTACTGTGTTAGTGATCCCTAGATACCCAATTAGCCAACACACCACGGACGTGAGACCCCACTTCTTGGGGGCAACTGGTCTGGCTCCACTCCCCTCCCGCCCACCTGGGAGCTCCTCTCACACCAGGGCCCCGCCTTCTCCCTCGGAGTCCAGAAGGTGGGTCTTCATCTCGAGATGACCGTGAACAGGACGGCAGCTTCAGGTGTCCACCCGAGACCCTCTCCCCACCCTCTCCTGCGGGCTAAAGGAACTACACTATCTGAAATCCTATCTCTGGAGTTTCTTGTCTGGCTATGGGACACGGCAGGCCTCTTAGTAGAAGGAGATGCTGGACTTGCCTCCGGGCGGGTTCAGGACTTTGTTGTGGGAGCGAGGCCGGGGGCCCAGCCGGGGTTCGTGGCTGTCGACAGCGGGCGCGGGCTCCTGGACGCGGGCTGCTTCTTTCGGGCCGCCAGGCTCGCCTGGCTCTTGTCTGGGTGAGGCACTGGCTGCAGGACAGAGTCAGCACAGGGCCTGTCAGTGGCTGCCCACCACCTGGTAGGCAAGCTGCACACGCGAACCAAAGTCTGCGCCCTGGAGCAGCAGGCACGGGCATGGTGTCAGGCCAGGTCAGAACGGAAGGCCCTGAGCCATCCTCGGGGGAACCCCCAGGGGTTGTCTCCGCGCTGCTGGCTGGCCTCGGTGCTGCTCCCTACCACCTCAAGTCTGACAAGAAAACCTCAGAGCGAGTGAGAAGGGTGAGGAGCTCGTCCTAAGTGGAGGGCCCAGGCAGGTTTCCCTGGACTTCCTGACTGACCCCGTTCCCACCTCTTCATCAACTGAAAGCAGAAATTAGCATCCAGTCAGGTCGGGACACTTGGGGACTGAGCCTGACACCCAGCCCCACGAGCAGGCAGCCCACCGTGGGGTGACCTGGGGGAGGCCGCCCTGCAACGTGCAGCCCTGCATTCCCCGCCCCCCATCCCTCCCACCCCCCCACCCCCCGCTGCCATGTAGCCTCTGGTCAGAGTTCATTAAAGGCTTTGGACCTCTGCTCTTCACTATACAAGATCAGCTTCTAGAAGAGGACGCTGTGGCCTGAGGCCCAGACTGACCAGCACGGACAGGAGGTGCAGAAAAGCCAGCAGGAACGCTGTCACTGAGTAACTGAGCCCATTTCCCCTGCCTCCTCCCTACACAAAACCCGCCCACGGTCACAACTCTGCCGTCTTCATCAGCAGGTGGGCTGGGGCACAGCGACCCCTCCCGGTCCACCAGCAGCGCCCGCAGAGCTGAGCCCGGGCAAGGGACGGACAGTGAGCTCACCTCTGAGGTCTGGCGTGTCCTCTCCCTCACACAGGAGCACGTGGTCCTGCAACGAGGCAAACCCAGGTCAATCCGCTGCTCGGATACTTGCGGCCTTGCTCAGGTGGACGAGGAGAAAGGTGCGGGTGACCCGGGTCTACTTTATCTTTAAAAAGTGTCTATTTGGACAGTTTTAACCGGAAACAAAGCCTCAGGAAGAGTCCTGTGAGCCCCCAGGTAACCCTGCTCCACAGCCCGCCTCCACTCTGGTCTCGGCCAGAGTCCTGCCAGCTTCCAGCCCCCACCCCCCTCACTGGCTGATTCGAAAGCAAATCCCATATTTCACTGATCCATAAATGTTCCAAGATGCAGCTCTTTGAACTGCAAAAATTAATGACTCCTTAAACGTCTCAAGCAGGGTCCAGTTTAACCTTAGCACGCGCTCTCACTGACGGCCCACCCGTGTGACAGAACCCCGCTGCTCTCTGCAGCTGAGCGATCCCCAGCATGTGCGCGGCGCAGCACATCTGGCTCACCCAGTCATCTGGTGATGGAACAGCTGGGTTGTATCCACCCTTTGGTCACTGAGAACAATGCATTAAAACAGGTCTCCCCGAGTATCTGTTTGTTTTCACAACTGAGGTTATATACCTAAAACTGCTGGTTCATACAGTAAAATTCTGTGTTTTAACTTCTTCAGAAACTGCCAAACTGTTTTCCACAGTGGCTCCACCATTATGCATTCCCCAGAGCAGTGTAGGAGGGTTCCAATTTCTCCACGTCCTCACCATTCCTTACTTTGTCTTTTTGATAACAGCCATCCCAGTACATGTGAGGTGGTCTCTCTCTGTGATTCTGATTTGCATCTCCCTACCGATCATGTGCTGACTGACCGTTTGGATGTCTTCTTTAGAGAAACGTCTATTCACATCCTTTGCCCCCTCCCTTTTTTGGTTCTGAAATTTTTATTTTTAAAAATTTATTTTTTTCAAGTATAGTTAACTTCCAATGCTGTGTTAATTTCTGCTATATGGCAGAGTGATTCAACTATACACACATACATTCTTCTTTATAAGCTTTTTCACTGCGGTTCCTCACAGGTTATCGAGTATAGCTTCCTGTGCTACACAGCAGGACCTTGTTTAATCATCACATATAAAATAGTTCACATCTGCCGACCCCAGATTTCCATTTCATCTCTCCCCCTTGCCTTTACCCATCTCTGGGTATGCTATGTATCTGTCTTTTTGCTGTTGAACTGTAGGGGTTCTTGACATACTCTCCAACCATCAGTCTTTGAAAAGGAATCCATATTGTTTCCTATATTCGGCGTTACTCTGATTGAATCCCTGTGTCATCAATTAATAGGAGGTTTGCTTGGATTCAGTTTGGTTGTTTTGACAAGAATTCAAAGGTGGCCCGTGATGAATTTCTAGCATGAAGTCCATCATTTCTGGAGGTGTCCTGTTTTCTGATGTATAAGCAGCCACTGATGATCGCTTCCTGGATTTACAATTTCATTACAAGCTTGCAAAATGGTCATTTCTGAATTCTGTTATTCACTCGTCATTTACGGGCTGGAATACTTTAGAATGAGGAAACTTTCCCTCAGAAGCTGTCATCCCGAGGTACGTACATTTCATGGAGAAACACTGGCTAAATAAGTGCCTGATTCTATCCGTCAGCAGTTTTCCAGATGGACATTCTCCAAAGGGGACAAACTAGATTTTTAAAAATAGTAGCGGGAACCCATAAATTCTAAGTATTTGGTGAATTTTAATCCAGTGTAGCTATCCTACTTACTGACTGATGACAACAGTGAAATGTTGCCAAGAGGTAAGCTCCCCGTGTTAAGTTCAGTTTTATCAGTATCCTCAGCAGTTCTTCGTGGCTCATAGAGAAGAGTGGTGGCCTGCCTGCAGTCGGCCGCCCCTGCCACCAGCGACCCCCAGGGCTCGTCATCACGAGGCTGGAGCACACTCCCCGATGACTCAGGGCAGCCCCGATGACTAATGGCCGCAGCCAGGAAAAGCAACGTCACCCGCCTTGTCTCCTCCTAAGGCACGCCATACCCGCTCGGAACAGTTTTAGCCAAGTGCCTGGCACCAGCTCTGCCTTTCTCACCCTTAGGCCTGCCCTCTGAGAGCATCCGTACCTTGGGCTTGTTTGGGTGCGCCGTGGGCGAGGCAGCAGCGACAGGGGACCCGAAAATGTCACTGGTCTTGCCCCCCGGTGGGTTCAGACGCGGTCGAGTCTGCACAGGCCCTGATTCGTCAAATATACCGCTTCCTTTTCCCCCTGCAGAAACAAGCAGAGTGGTGAGCGGCCCGGAACACCCACCCAACCCCTCCACACTGGTCACTTCAGAGACCTCCCCTCACGGTGACCAGTCCTGAGTTCAGGCTGAGGGTGAGGTGACTGGGTTGACGAGGGATCCTGAAAGACCCACATCACACCCAGCCCCTTCTCGGGGTCAGCTGGGCCTTCATCACTGGACCTGAACTGCACTGGGCTGGCTGTGAGGGGCAAGACGGGCAGGTGGTCTAAAACAGCATTTTCTCCTCTAGAGTGTCCTTAACCCTGAACTTTTCAGATTTTTCTGCTCAAGAATCTTCTGCATTAAACCCAGAAAAGTTCTTTCATACATTAAAGGCAAACAGCTGCTAACTTTTGAGGTGAGATGGACAGAACTGAATTAACATGCCCTGTTCAAGGCAAACCTGCAATTTGGAAAACATTTATTAGTCATTCTCCTGACCTCAATCTGGCTGGAACTTCCAATGACAATTAGATATGCCAGTGAATTACAGATATTTAACATCTTTGCTGACGAACAGAAACGATTTGACGAGCTACTTTGAAAATATGCATCTCAGATGTTAGTTCTTATAAGCTGATGGCTGGGGCATAGACATGGGACGTAGATGCTGACATTAAACAGAAAGACTCTAGCACATGGCGCCGGCCAGTCACCCCTGCAATCAGCAAACACCAGCGCCTCCCTTCCACCGAGTGCCGAGCTAAGATTTACAATCTCACAGGAGAAAGAAGGCGCATTCCACACGCAGCTGAGACCAGACACGAGTTACCCAGCCCCTCTGTGCCCATTCCTCACCCTCAAAGCGGTGGTAATAAAGGCCCCTCCCGCCTCAAGGCGCTGAGAGGAGTCAAGATTCACTGCAGCTCGTGTGTGTCCAACGCTCACACAATGCTGGACACACTGCTCAGTGAAACAACGCAAGATAGTGTGGACGGCACACAGCTTCCATGCTGCAGGCAGAAGGGTGTCCTTAAAGAGCTGGATCTGATAAAGGGCACTGGTACTCCAGTATTCCGCACCCCCCAACTGGGGTGGCAGCAGTGGTGTGGGAGCTTAGGATTCTAAATGTGCTCATTTTTACAGCAGTGATCTTTGCTGACTGCCTCCAAGAAGTTAAAATTTCCAGTCACTTCTTGGCTGTTATGACGCACACCGACAGGACGGGCGAGCAGCAGAACTCTGAGGACAGAACCCAGCACGAGAACCCTTTCTGGGGTGGGAGAAGCTTAGAGAACAGGTGGGTCTGACTGCAGGAAAAGGCACACATCCACGTCACATCAGGCTGATCGCAAGCCTTCCAGTCCCAGCCACAGCCGCCCAGGTTCCCACAGGCTGGGTCCCGCTCAGCCACTACCAACTGTAGGACAGCACCTGGCTGGAGTCAGCACACAGGGGCTGGGCGGAGGAGGGCCTGGAGAGGAAGCTCCCAGACACGCTGCTGTTACTGGGTGTCATCAGCAAAAATATCCAGGCCAAAAAGTGCAGAAAAGCTGCTGTCCAAGGCCACCCGAGTGCCTGTTACTGAGCTGTTGCTGGTCACGCTTACGGAAATTCTAAGATGAGTGTTCTGCTTATTTTAAAATGCGAGACAAAAATAAAAGCAACTCAATCTGAAGGTTTTGGCTAAAAGCACTGCTCATTTAAAGACATTTTAAAAACTGTGAAACACGACGCAGAGAAATTCCTGAGACACAAACAAAGCAAACATTCCAGCAATGATCACAGGTGAGCGTGGGTCAGTCTGACTGGAGGTTCCCTCCCCTTCACCTTCGTCAGTACACGCTCGAAAAACACCACGGTTCTGTTTTGAACTTTATGAAAAGTAATCACACTGTGCGTTTATTACTCAACACTTTACCTGAAAGATGAATTCCACTTTCAAGGTGGAAAAGATGCTCAACTCATTCGTAACGAGAGAAAAATGAATCCAAGATACACTTTTTAGAGACCCAAATCTCAGGAGACATGACCCTGTGCTGGTGGAGTGTGGGAAGTGGGCGCTGCTGACGCCCTGGAAGACGTGTCTGAAGACCAGGCAAAGAAGCACCAGCATTTTATACTGACCTGGCGATGCCGTTTCAGGAAGTCGGCCCCACTTGGAGTATTTGGAGGTAAGCCGGTAGTCAGGAAAACCTGTATCCAATGGCGAGTTCTGCTGCCAGGGAGCTGAGGCCCAGACTGGCTGGTGGACTTGAGCCTCAGCTCCCCCTCAGAGGGGATCATGTATCTCCCCAGGCTGTGGAGACAGCCAGCACCCTGCACAAGCCCTGCAAACACCAAACAGCCTGCCCACATCCATCCCCACCTTCAGGTCTAAACCAGGAGAGTAGGTGACACACGGTACCAAGCAGCCCAGGTCCATGTCCAGGGCCAGCCAGCAGTGAGGCCCCTGTTCCGCACGCGATTAGTCGGCGGGCGGCAGGGGACCTCCCCAGAGTCCACGGGGTGAGTCTGCCGGGCGGGATGCACCTGCAGGTTCCCTTCTCAGCTGCCGGTGAGACTTCTTCACGGGTGATTTTCTCCCCTCGCTCCTTCCTGCCTTCCTTTTTAAAAAGTGTTTCTCCATGTTAATTCATTCACCAGTTAAAATGCGCTTCTGGGTGATGGGAGGCGGAGGGGATTCCAGCATTTGTTAACTGCTCAGCTCTCATCTCAGAGCCCTTGGCAGGACAGAGAACAAACCCAAAACAACAGGACCGCGCGGAGCAGAGATTTCAGCACAGGGTGCCCCCAGGCTGTTGTTACACTTTGGTTTTCTAACTCTCTAGTTGGGTAGGAGGCCAGGCTGCCAAGGGGTCATAGATTTTCAAGAGCCTGGCAAAGCAGAACTACCCCATGTGGCATACTTCCTAGAGAACCCGAAGCCCCAGAGACAGCTGCAGACGCCACGGTGCTACGCCCCGGCAGCCAGCGTGCCCACCCCTAGGTGACCACGTTTGAGTCTACCTGCCACAGCACATGGTTGGTACAAAGGATGCGCAGGGCTGAGCACTCGGGCTCTGCACCCATCAACTGGGTGCATGAGAATGTTCCTCAGTAAGAACCACCTGCTTCTTGGGCTTCCCTAGCGGTGTAGTGGATAAGAATCCACCTGCCGATGCAAGAGAAACGGGTTCAGTCCCTGGTCCGGAGGGTTTGGGATGATGCCGCAGAACAACTAAGCCCATGCCCCACAGCTAGAGCCGCTGCTCCAGAACCTGGGAGCCACAACTACTGAGGCCCGTGCGCCCTCGAGCCTGTGCTCTGCAACCAGAAGCCACGTGCAGCAACAAAGACTCAGCATAACCAAAAATTAAAAAAACACCCAACAAAACCACCTGCTTCTCTGCCGTAACTAAATCCAAAGATACTGCAAACCTCCACCCCACCTGACCACTGAAAACCACACGAAAATCCAGCGTTTGCATCCATTGCTTTTGTTGCTCCAGGTCTGTGAAGCGATATTTGTACCCAGCATCAGGACAGGGAAGGGAGCAGTTCCAGCTCCAGTTCTGTTTGACTTCATCATTTGTCTGAAACACTTACTTCTGTGTTGCATCTCTCAGACCTTTAAGGATGGTACAAACTTTGCTTTTCCCGTGTGGACACAGATGGGGAAGGCCCCTCAGGTAACTACCACTGTGTGGTCACTCACACACAGTGGCTGGACCAGCCATCAGCCAAGAGAAAGGCTCTTCTGAGATTCCTCCCACTGGAGCCACTAAAGGGTGCGTAAGGACTGAGAAGCCGCAGGGCTGCACGCCAGGCTGAGCCGTCCTTTTTAGTTAGTTTCAATCCTGCTCACAATCTGATTAAGAATACTCTGAACACACAGCTTGCAGGCAAGTTCAAGAACCTGAAGGAGTCCATCAGCTGATGCGGGGAGCCTCCCCAGTGGGGAGCAGAGCCCCAGCACGTGCCTGTGTGCCCGCCTCGGCGCCTGCACACGGCCACTATCTGCTCACAGGTGAGGAGCAAGTCCACAACGACCTGGAGGACACAGAGCTTAAGTCAGGATCAAACTTCCCTTCCTCTCCAGGACTGACGGCAGGGGATATGCCACACCAGAAAGCATTTGAAAGGACTGATACAAAGAGAGAGAGATTTTTTTTTATCAAAAGAGCAGCATAAAAGAGAGCAGGTAGAGGCCAGAGGATTAAAGAGTCACAGGCCCGTACCGGGGGGGTTGGTCCTCTTGGGTATGTTCTGAGGTTCTTCAGTTGGTCCAAAAATATTAGAAGCCATCCTGTCCGGCCTGCGGGGAGGCGCGGCTTCCTCTGGACGATCGCCTGGCTCTCCTCCCGGAGGCTTTGCAGCCCTGCAAGCAGAGAGGCTGTGAGGGACCGATGGTGGCTAGCCCAGGCACCACCGTCCAGGGGCTGAGGCAGATGCCTGTGGAGGGGCACGACGTGCTCATGGCCAGCCAGCAAACCTTCCCACCTGCCCATGAGTTCCCATAAAGGTTTTCCTGGCACAACTTGGTTCTGCCAAGACCTCCAGAGGTGTGTAGGCTCTCAAGTTACTGCTGGGACCTCTCATCAGTAAAATTAAACGTTTCCCTTAAACAAGCAAATGGAGCCAGTTCAATGGAGTTTCACTGTCATTTTAATTAGCAGACAGTAGTGCTGGGCCGTCTCTGGGGTCGCACAGAGTCGGACACTGAAGCGACTTAGCGGCAGCAGCAGCAGCAGCAGCAGTGCTGGGCCAGAGAAGGCAATGACACCCCACTCCAGTACTCTTGCCTGGAGAATCCCAGGGACAGAGGAGCCTGGTAGGCTGCAGTCCATGGGGTCACTAAGAGTCGGGCACAACTGAGCGACTTCACTTTCACTTTTCACTTTCATGCATTGGAGAAGGAAATGACAACCCACTCCAGTATTCTTGCCTGGAGAATCCCAGGGACAAAGGAGCCTAGTGGGCTGACGTCTACGGGGTTGCACAGAGTTGAACACGACTGAAGCGACTTAGCAGCAGCAGCAGTGCAAGGCATGTGACAACACACTGCAAGCAGACCACTGCAGAGGCAGGGACCGTAACACTGACGCTTGCCTGGAGGGGCCCACGCTCGTCAAGGCCTGCCCCCACCACCAGCCCCCTCAACAGCCTATCCCCATGTCCCATAAAAGCTACTGGGGACCGGTGGTTCAGAGTCAAGCTGCAATACAGACTTGGATTAAGTTCTTTACAAATATACACCCTACAGCTTAAAAGACCTCAGGTTAACAATGGCTGAAGCATGACGCTTTTAAAATCCCTTTAACACCAGATAATCCCTTAGCAAGAAAACAAAAGCAGGGCTTTAAGACAGAAATCTGACCTAGTCCTCTTAACAGCCACCACTTGATTCCCTTCCTTTAACATGGCCTCAAGATCCGCAGCTGCTAACGGATCCCAAGCACGCGTGCTTAGTGGCTCAGTCGTGTCTGACTCTGCACCCCCATGGACTGTAACCCACCAGGCTCCTCTGACTATAGGATTCTCTGGGCAAGAATAATAGAGCGAGTGGCCATGCCCTCCTCTAGGGGAATCTATCCAGACCCAGGGATCAAACCTGCTTCTCTTGCACCTCCTGCATTGGCAGGCAGGTTCTTTACCACTAGTGCCACCTGGGAAGCCCCACCCCAAGCAGAGGCTCCCAATTAATCACCCAATTAAGATGGCTTTTCCTTCTCCAGCATCCTACAAGGAAGGACTTTCCCCTCATCTTCTCAAAAAAACTAACACTCCAGAGAAGTGAGGTATCAGTTGAGAGCAGCCGCTCTGCACTGTCTCCCACAGCTTGGAAGCCAGCCCAGGGGCAGTGGTCTTTGTGGCGCGTCCTAGCTAACTGCACCAGTGTTTGCAGGGCACCCAGTGCCAGGCCGTGTAAACAAAGACAGAGTGTCCTTAGTGCACACAACTGAGAAAGGCAGCCCTCGGCCAGCTGGTGCCGGTGCCGAACAGCGGTTTTCAGGGCCAGAAACTTGATTCAATATGAGCACTCCAGTATAAACTTCCGGTCCCGTATCAGCACAGACCCAGACAGGAGGGATGAGTGGTCACTGTTACAGGGGCTAATGACTGACGATTTGGCCAGGAGTACTACTGAATACTGACCTGATTCCCTCAAATTTGCAGGGATTTTAGCAGTTGAAACAATCCTTTCATTCTATGTACTGTTTACCTCCACAAACGCCACACTCCTCTGCTCTTATTGCCCGGCCGGGCCACAGAAAGGGCTCACAGTATAGGAAACTTTCAGGCATCGGAAGAACCAGCTCAACCTCGCGGCCGGCTCCCTCGACGGCAGGACACCTCCAGCCCGGGGAACTCTACGTGACTCCCAGTACCCAGTGCTCCCCAAGCCAGAAAGCTAGCCACCGCGCTCTGTGTGTTCCTGATCGTTTAAGCCCAGTCGGTCTGCTCTGTCACTCGCTGTCCTGCCTGTTTCCTGGTCAGTAAACTGGGGGAGGGCGACTCCTGGGTTCGGGCTGCGGGGTGAGAGGCGAGGGCGTACCCCGGCTTCAGGGTTAGCGGGGAGGGCACCCCCTGGCTCCGGAGTTAGAGGCGAGGGTGTCGCCTGGCTCCCCGACTGCGGGATTCTGGGAAGAGGGCGCAGCCTGAATCCGGGGCTGCGGGCTCCCATGAAGGGACTTCGCCCTGAGGGCCGTCCGCTCGCACACACGCCACAGGGCGCCGGGGTCCCGGCCGCGCCGCCACGCCCGCCCCGCCGCTGCAGACCGCTCTGCCAGAGTCTGCGGCGCGCCCGCCCAGGAAGCGGCGCGTGCTGAGACCGGGTTGCGGAGAGGCGCACCTCAGGCCTCCCGCGGCCGCGCCCACCTCCCTCAACTGGCCGCGGAGGCCCCGGCTCTGTGAGCTCACCGCGGCAGCACCGCCGCCCGCACGCCCCCCACGTGACCGTGCCCACACCCGCGCCGCACCTGGGGCCGGCCCGGCCGCCCTCGCTGTCTGGTGCCCGGAACATGTCGCCCGCCGCTCCGAGCCACCAGTCCACCGCGCCGTCCTTCCCGCCCGGCCCCGCGCGGTCAAAGACCCGCCTGCTCGTCCCAATTGGGAGTCGCCGACGTCAGTCAAGCAGCGGCAGCCTATCGCGGTGTCGGGCTCCACCTCATAAGACGAAGGCTTGCGGAGACCCGCAGATGATTGGCAAAAGTAGATGTCGCTCACGGGGCCGGACGTCACCATTGGGTAGCAAAGCCGAAGGGGATGGTCCTCCCGCTCCCTGAGGTGGGCGGGGTCGGACTCTATCCGGGCACCTTGCCAAAACTCCCCGCAGCACCCGGCGGCCTCCATACCGAGAGGCGATGTGAGCACGGTCCAGACTATACCGAGAAGCCTGGTTTTCGCGAGTCAGTCAATGGCACGTGGATACATGGCTAAAGGAAACGGAACAGCAGTTCCTCTGTCCTGCACGTCGCGGGGGCAAGAACACTAAGAAATGGGAAGCAAGGGATAAAGCGTGCAGCTGATTCCTAGTTGGAAAAAACAAAAATAAAATACATTCAGCGGTGTTGTTTCTAAATTACACTGTAGACAGTCCATCGATTCCTCTGAGATCACACCGGATGATGGCCACTTGGGCTGTTTGCAGAGTGCACAGTTAAAAAGAAAAAAGCAGAAACAGTAATTATTAGACCAAGTATTAGTATTGTATTTATGCACAATAATAAAAACAGATTTACAAGTTCAACTGGAAATTTAAACATAAGAAGTTTAACAGCTTTTGTTTATTATATTAAATAACCAAACACCTTTTATTCCCCAAATTGGTAAAGAATAAATAATATAATTTACAATATGGTACAAAAAATAATCAGGAAGGACAGGCATTCTGCTTTATACATACACTGTATATTTATAATCTATAAAACAAATTCACATCTCAAACAAGCCGAAAACTTTAGATGATATGGCTTAACGATTATTAGAAGAAACAGCAATAATCTCTGCTTCCCAGAAGCCCGGGAGCAGGCTATCCTGCTACAGAACAGCAGGGCGGGCTGCTGTAGTGCTTCCAGGACTTGCTCCCCTCACACGACATACAAGGTACTGCAGGGTTAGGAGTTTGTCTGACAGCCAGGAAAGATTTGCTCTGGGTTTTTCTTAAGACAAAAGTGCCATATTTCCTCCTAAATGCACCTGGGATAGATTTCAACGTGAAAAAAAAGCAACTGGCATTTTCCTTCTCCCATTTGTTTCAAGTGTTTTTTATTCTGTGGCCTTTCTTTGCACATGTTTAGATTCAGCGGTGTGACTGAGCTAAAGATGCTATTAAACTGAAGAAACACCACCAGTAATGAGGCTGCGGTACAGAATGGAGAACAGGACTGATGCAGGAAAGCGAGTGGATCAGCCCATGAAAGGGTTCCAAATATCCCTCCGCCCTGAGCAAGTACTCTACACCCAGGAGACACAGGGGACCCTCAGCTGGCCTCTCTACCTTCTGAAGAATGGGCTGCTCATCACTTGAGTATTCACAATGAAGAAGCAAGACAAAAACAACTGCCTAGAGGCAGGGGCTGTTCAGTCTCACTCTTCAGGGTAGACGAGCCAGCAGAAAGATCCCTGATGACGTCAGTGATGAGGGAAAGGCTTTTCTGAGACTGACCTGGTCTTAATCACAACATACTTCAACACACAAAGGCAGCCACAAGTGCAGACAGAGACAATCACATCTTCCACTGCAAAGGCAGAGGGAGATGCTGGAAGTGGGAGGCTTCTCCACTTGGGTCTTTTGAAAAATCCCAGCCTTGAATGTAACAGTTGCTTATTTGTATACATATATAATTATTTAGGCTGGGAGAAAATGCATCCAACGTCTTAATGCTACATATGACACCATTTTCCCTTATTATGGCAAGCAAACAGTTACAGCTGTCTGGTTGCTAGAGAAGCAGCATTCTCTGAATCATGTCAGCTTCACAGGTGAGAAGAGACAATCCTCGCCTCGGGAACTCACCTCCCCACTGCAGACACTGGCCAGTCAGCTACGCCCACAAGGAGTCTATTCGAGAGACGCAGGTGGGAGGTGCTGCTGAGTAAAGGGTTGACAAAGGCTTATCCAAATCTCCAGAGCTTTCCTCATGCTAGACATCACCAGGTGACAGGTACTGACCTCCCCACCAACCGCCTCGGGGCGCCCCCCTGATGGATGAACAGCCTGGGTCTCTATGGTCCCCAGCACGGGGCATGCTGCCACTGGGCACTGCCCCCACCATGGGTGCAGTAACGTGACTTGGCATCGCTGGTCCCAGACAGTAGGGAAAGGAGAAAGCTGGTAGTAGCCTAACCTCAGCCCAGCCCACTGTAGATCTAGCAGAGTCAGATGCCCAGAGACAGACCTGATCTTGTTTGGCTCGATAAGATGCTAACTTCAAGAAGCTGATACACTGATCACAAAACACAAGCTAATTTAGAGAGACTGTGGACTCAAATACTGCTGTCTGTCTCCCTTCACAAAGTGGTGCCACGCCCCTTTCTTTCAGACCTCCAGGGGCTTGGGACTCTTCTCAAGAGCCCAGAGTAGCTGCCTACAGAGGCTTTTCCTCTGATGTCTGTGCCCAGATCCAGAGCTGAAAGAGGGAGACCCCTGGCAGGCTGGAGCCCTGGGAAAGCTCGAGAGGCAGGAGGGAGCTGGGGAGGCAGTGTGATCAAGTGGCCCCTCCTCAGGCACATGCCGAGGACCCTCCGCTCTGCCTCGCATACTGGCTCAACTCGTCTCAAGGGCAAGGGAGGAGCCAGAGGGGCCAGGCTGGCTGGGAAGGCTGCAGGTCCACAGCGAGCTGGGGGGAGGCGAGGGGACAAACACAAACAAGGGTGGGCTGGGCCGGATTCAGGAAGCCACACTGACTGCGGCTGCCAGGTGGAGGGTGGGCAGTGGGTGGGTGGGGAATCCAGCACCACAGCACTGGCGCCTACCCACAAGGGGTGTGCCTGGAGGGCAGTCTGCACCTTGGGCCCACCGAGTCCGAGAAGGCAGAGAAGCCCCGTTAGCTTCACTGGGGAAAACTTGGACACTGGACTCCCTGCTGGTCACCCAAGGCGGCGCAAGGAGCACACCAGAGGGAGGTGGATTCGGCGCACTCTGACTGCGCCTGATGTCTGATCCCTACCTGGACTCCGGAAGGGACAGAAAGAAGAGAAACAGGAGACCATGAGGCAAAGTGCAAGCAAAGGACTGTATACGTGAACTGGGCATACTCTGCACTGACGTCCACAGGAGGAAGACAGAACTTCCCCTGCAAAGGGCATCTGTCCAAGACGCCAGGGAGGAAGGTGTCCGAGAGTCAAGGTCATCAGTAAGGTCTAATCTGTAGTCAAAAGAGTGCTCAGGGATCCCCCAGTGAGAGAAACAATGTCTCAGGTCACCAAGAAGAAACCTACAGATGGATGCGGGGAAGAAACCAACTGAGCAGGGACCTGTTCTTCCAATGTCTCCACCGTCTAACTCATTTTAAAATACAAGCAAAACATTTTCTGACCAGCTTAGCAAGAAGTCCACACAGCCCACAGCAAGACATGATTCTCTTCCCTGTCCTGTTGAGTCAGCCAGGACAAAAGCCCAGATGAGGGAAGCACTAGGTAGGACCAGGATTTCTGAAGAGACGGCACTCGCTACACTGCCCAGGACCCTCTGCTGCCCTGTGACCGGAGTGTCCCCTACAGTGTCCGCTGTGTCACGGTGCAGACACCAGGCAGAGCCAGGCCACACCCAGCTGTCCTCCAGCCGCAGAGAGGACCACCAGAGCATGGCAAGGTTTGGCAGAGAAGGCAGCAACAGCCTGGAGCCTCCCTGCAGAGAGCAGGAAGTCACAGCTCCCCAAGCCAGAACAACAAAAGCCAGGCCCAACGCTCCTTCCTTTTGAAAAGAAAACCCCTAAACATCCAACACAACCGCCAAGGTGGAAGTATGGGCACTGTACAGGCCCTGACCCACGCCCCTGCCACGGGTGGCTCAACGCCACAGCCACAGCTGACGCTGCCCCTGCCGGACTCCGCATGTCCTGGCCCGTCTCCTTGGCCGGCAGGACGGGGCTGTGTGCACGTCACACGTCCTGGGTGCAGAAATGCCTCTGCTCAGACTGTCTCCAGGGAGTCCCAACTTGACCTGCGTTTCCTCCCGTCTGAAGACAGTTCCCCCGGACACTTGAGGACCACCAACCCCGTCCACCACCCTCGCAGCCCCCAGCTGCCCCCACCACGAGGCACCGTCACTGGGACAGGTCCGTGACTGGGGGGCCACCTCCCCCGCCGTCAAACAAAGCCTCCCGGCGGCCGGGCTCGGCGATGGACAGCTCCTGGGCCAGGTCGTTGAAGCGGGAGATGTAGTCGACACTGTTCTCGTTCATCATGCACACCAGCTGCGAGTCCACAACCTGCGGGGACGGGGAGGCCTGTCAGCAGGTGGCTGGACACCATGGCCAGACTGCAGTGCGTGCCCCTCCATGGTGAGGGTTAGAGTCCCCCCAGGAGCCACATCACAACCACAGGGTCGTCACTGTGAACCTCACTCTGTGAACAAGTGCCACTGCCCGGCAGTCAGGTCAGAGTGGCAGGACCCCACCCACATGAGACTTCTGGGAGGATGGTCAGTGGCCAGAGGGGCAGAGAGGGAGCAGCAGCTTGGTTCTACTCCAAGGCTGCCTGGAGGAGGTGCAAGTGGAGGAGGGAGTTTGCATGGGTGTGTGTGACACAGGCGTTCTGAGGCAGGATGTGCGCAGAAGTGCAGGAGCGAGCTGTGTAAAGACCTGAGGGAAACATGCCTGCAAGAAGGGATAGCAAGTGCACAGGCCCTGTGGGAGCAGCCAGCTGTTTAAGAATCAGCAAAGATGGTGGAGGAGACAGCGAGTGAGGCAGAGAGTGGAGGTGGAGACCCGAGTGTACAGTGGGGCCTCCAGCATCAGGCTGGGGTCCTGTGGGCAGATCTGGTCCCGGCTAGACCGGACAGTCGGCCACACGAGGATGGGGACTCTGACCAGTCTGCTCAGGGCCTGCAGCAGTGCCCGGCCCCAAGAGGCCCCACTTGGCACTCTGCACAGGGGCCTGGCAAATTTTGGGTGGGGGCCAGTGCTCAGACTCAGGGTGAGGACAGGCGCTCACCTCAGCGACGTCGGCTAGGGACCGGGACACAAAGGAGTCTCTCGAGCTCCCGTCCAGCAGGCTGGGGCCCAGCAGGGAGGTGCCGCTGCTGGTCCCCACAGGGGTGGGCAGCATCTTCCGGCTCTTCTCCGGGGAGATGAAGCTCGCTGCACAGAGGAGGGAGGGGCCTGAGCAGCTGGGCCTGGGCCCCCCAGGCAACTCGGTGCTGCGGCTGGAGGTGTCAGGCCACACCTGCCCTGCCGTGCGTGGGGAGCCCTGCAGGGCCCATCACAGCCTGGGGGGTTGCCGCGCCCACAGCGAGGCCACCACGCCCACCTCCACACAACTCCAGGCTTGCGATCTCCCTTTGACGTGGGCTCTGCACTGCTCCCTGGGACTTTCTGAGCAGAGAACTTGTGAGAGGACTAGCCCCCAGTGCCACCCAAACCAGAGCCCCTGTCTGTTCTGGGCTGCCAGGTGTCGTGCCCTCCCTGGTGCTGGCCTGGCTTGCCAGGGTCCAGCCTGCCCCGCTCCGAGCCGGGTGCACACCCTGGCCACGCTCTACAAATGCAAAGTGTGCAGGTCCCAGACCTGCCACGGGAGCGCCTCTGGGTAGGAGATGGAAGCTGATGGGTCTTCTAACACCTCCTTCCCAATATCCGAGCACCCAGTGCCGGGGCTGTCCAGATGCCAGCTCTGTGCATCCTGGTGCCCCTAGACTCACCAAACAAGCTGCTGAGTGACGAGTCCGTGGGGTCGCTAGGGCACCACTGGGGGTCGTGGGTGGGAGAGGCGATCCAGTCTGGCTGGGGGCTGCTGGACGGGGAGGGCAGGCTCTTGGAACTGTCGCTGCCATTCAGTTTTGCTGGAGAGAGAGGAACTCCTTCACCTGTCGACCAAAGTTTGGGGTCAGACACCACGTGGGGTGAATGGCTGAGGGAGCACGGCATGTCCAGCTGAGCTGGGAGACCCAGGACCCAACTAGGGCCCCCCAACAGCCGGGACACACACCCATGATCAGACACGGACACTGGCCACAACAGAGGCGGCCCGTGCTAAGGCGGCACCTGAGCCCTCTTGCTGCTGCCGACAGCAGCCTTGCAAGCTGCCTCGTGTCCCCAAGGCCCCAGGGAGGGGAACACACTCAAAGGGACTGGTCACTGGCCCATGGTGACGTGCTGCCAGCTGCTGACTCAGCTCTGAATCCATGGCTGGCCTTGACCAGCAGGTGCCAACCACACTGCCTTCTGTGGCGCCATCTCCGGGAGCTGGGGAGCCAAAGCCCATAGGTACCAGCCCAACGCCTCCTAGAACCTGCCAGCCAACAGGCATCACCCCAGTTCAGAGCCGATGAGATGGCCTGCCTGATCCCCAGGCCAGAGACGCCACGTCAGCCCCTCTGTATCCCAAAGCCCGGGCAGTTACTCCAGACCACCATGGCTCAGGTCCCGCCTGCAAGGGCCTTGTATGCCAGTGCCGCCCCCACCAAGGCTGGCGGTGCCTCAAAGATGCAGAGGCTCAACGACCATAAGAAGAGCTGAGCCGGACGACAAGGTGCCTAGAGGCGGCAGTCAGGCGGGAGGTCAGTTCCCCACGGGAACTGAGTCTGGGAGGCTGGCAGAAGCGCCTGTGGCTCACCATACTGGCCGGAGCTGATGGCAATCTCGATGATGGAGTCACTGATGTGTGTGGCGGGCTCTCCCTGCGAGAGCACGTCCTCAGGGGGGCCGGGCAGTGAGATGTCCAGCAGGGCAGAGACGTTAGGCGGGGAGAGCCGGGTGCTGGAGGCCTCCGATGGGGGCAGTGGTGTGGAGAGCCCATTGTGGACAGGGGCCTTGGACAGCTCAGACAAGGAGAGAACGGGGGGGTTCTGTGGAGACAGGTACTGTTGAGACACGATGCAAAAGGCAGCCGTATCGAGGAACGAAAGCCAACCGGGCCCCGCAGAGCAGTGACTGAGGACGAGTACAGCAAGAGAGGCAGAAACCCCACACTCTCCCACCAGGAAACACCCCTGGGGAATCACTGCCCCCAGAAACCCTGGAGGACCACAGAGTTGAGGGGCCAGGCCAATATGGCCTGGATCTGTTTCCACCCCCAGCTGAGAACTCTTCTCCCTGGCCCAGAAAACTTAAGACCCTGAAGGACTGTGTCTCGATCAGCCAACTTGCAGAGGGAAGTTGGCAGCCTGAGATGGGAGCCATGTGTGCATGATCAAGGCAGGTGCAGGGAGGCACGGCCACCAGGCATCACGGAGAGGGGGAAGTCCAGGACCACGAGCAGGACCACGAGGTGGGACTTGGCGCTCCCTGGGGTATGGGGCAGCTACTCTGCTCAGCAGTCAGCAGTACACTCTACCTGGAAACTGTCGGCCACTGGCTCCTGCCTCGAGGGGACGCTGATGAATGGGTCGCTTGTTGCCTACAGCAACACAAGGAGGACGCCGGTGAGTGCGAGCCAGCCAGTGCCAGGCTGCCGTGGGGAAGCCGCTCCAGCCCATAGCCCCTCACAGGCAGAACACAGACTGAGGGACGGAAGCCACTCCCGGGGGCAAGACAGCCCGCTGCTTTCAGAGCGCACCCCCCGCACCGCCCCACACTGAAGACCGTCTGTGAGTCCACAGCCAACTTGCCACAGCAAGAGGTCCAGCTCATGGTACCCAGGCGGGGCTGGCTCTGCGGTCCTAAGGGGCCGCCCGCAGAGCAGGGGGCCAAGGCAGCGCCTGAGTGGCCTAGAGTCCTGGGTTCATCACCCGCTCTGCCTCCATCCATGGCTCGCCCACTGTGCCACGTGGCCTCACTCAGGCCCTGGCCTCCCTGTTCAGTGACCTCCTCCCTCCAGAGCAGAGCTGGAGTCCCATACCACCTCAGCCTGTGGCTGTGACTCTCAGGGACTGGACCCTAACGTGCCACCTCTGGAGCTGGTGGCAGCTTGGAGAAGCCCTCTGCACACACTCACCCCTACGGCGGGGAGTGGGTCTCCATTCTGGTGGGGGCCGGTGGAGTCTGGCCCCGTGACAGCCGCTGTCACCTCATCTGAAGACAGCGGGGAGATGCCGGACAAGCCATCTGTGTCCAGGACTGGCAGGGGGCTCCCAGGGATGATGCCAGCACTTTTAGCTGCTAGGTCAATAGCACCTGGAGAAGGAGCAACATGCAAGCCTCTGCTCCCATGATACCCGACGCCCACATGGAGGGGACCCCCACATGCAGGCCTCGCGTACACATCAGGCAGAGTCGCAGACTTACTGGCCAGGGGGCCCGTGGCCTGTGGGGGGAGGACCTTGGGCACAATCGGCCGGGACACAGCTGCTTTGGCCAGGGAGGACTGGACGGGCCGGAAGGAGCCTCTCCCTGTGAGGATGTGAGCGGAGGCAGACATATCAGCTGCACAAGCCAACAGCTGCTGGGCGTGCAGCAGGGCTGCACACACTCCCCTTCCCAACCAGTCTCCTGCACGGCCACGGTCCCGACCACAGAGCTGAGCCGAGCTGGAAACCACTGAATGTCCTAACACTTGCCAACTTGAGGAAGTCAGAGGTCACAGAGGGCCCCAATGGGCAGAAAGCACTGTTGCCTATGACAGCGGCATCACTGTGCCTCCTGGGGGCTGCTGAATGGCTATGGTCATGACTGTTGTCCCCAGAGATAGCCCTTTAACAGTGGCTGTTTCCTGAGCTGAGTCACAGACTCCTCTGAGATAGTCAGAGCCTCAGACCTAGGGCCAAAATTCTGTCTCTTCCACCTGGCTCCTTCCTGGCAGGCATTCTGCCATTGAAAAGTAGGTGTGAGAAAAAGCCACTGACTGCTGTCTGGGTCTTGGGAAATGAAGACTGATAGGATAAAGCATGGAATACGTGCTTCACTGAAGGAATCTCACGGCTTAAGATTCACTTCAAAGAGCAGGGACCCCTCTGAGCTTGGGGGAGCACGGAGCATGAGTCATGCACCCTACAGACTCACGTACCCCACTAAACGCCTGAAGACATCATGGACAGGGTGGACAAGAGACCCTTCTCTAAAGTGACCTGAGCACAGCACCCCATCCAGGGCCATGCGAGCCCACCTGGGGATGAAACTGCCTGCAAACCACTGGTCAGCAGTAAACAGCTGCCTGCCCATACCACTGCCTGGGCCCACTGCCCCCTGCAGCTGCACCCCATGTGTGCGTTGATAGAATGGACCCAGGAAAGCCTGGAAGGTAACTCAGAGAGCTATGGGGACAGACGCCTGTGATTCCCCAAGTCGGGGCTGCGAGGAAAGGAAAGCTTCCTGAGGAGCTGCGGTGCCCACCGGTCACAGAGGAATTCGACAGGATGGAGAAGGAGCAGACGTTGTGGGACTGGTTTTCAGATGGCCTCGGAAGCAGCGTCCTCTGTGGAGGGAAAACAGGCAGAGTGACCACCACCGGCTGCGAGAAGCAGGCTCATCGCTGACGCTGCCGGCTGTCTATGTGAAACGCTGACAGAGTGTGTCAGCCAGGGAGGCTGGAGGCGCGACAGGTCTGGGTACACAGCGGGGCCTCCCTGGGCGCTGCCAGGCGCCTTGAGCCAGTGCGCTGACTGTCCATGAGGTGAGAGGCCCTGGATCCCTGGCCAGCCTTGCACCTCTTTGAAAGGGCCAGGCAGTAGAACCTGCAGGCTCTGGCCGCGTGGTGTCTGTTATGGCTACTTGTGTCCACCCTGGTGCTGTGAAAGCAGCCATGCACAGCAGGGAAATGAGGGACCGGGGCCGTGTGCCAGCGAAACTTTTACAAAAACCGTTAAGTGAAGGAACCACAAATGAAGTGTGATTCCATTTATGTGAAATGCTCAGAACAGGCAGCTCCCAAGAGACAGGAAGTGGCTCCAGGGTTGGGAGGAAGCAGTGCAGGTAACAGGTCGGGGTTCTGTTTGGGGCATGAGGGGGCTGCATAACCCCATGAACATACTAAAACCCTGAACTGTATGCTTTAAATGGGCAGGCTTCCTAAGTATCAATAAAGCCACTGACGAACAACACAAAATAGCCACGGGCAGGCCGCAAGGGTGTCCTGGCTGAGACGCTGGGCTGCGGCGCATCCTCCAAGCCAGGAAGTGTGCTCCCTCATCCAGGGCGGAGGGTCTATGTATTTAACCAAATACATTAAAAATTAAATGCCCCAATGTTATATCAGGGTGCACAAAAAACATGGGGCACTTGGAATACATCTTCCTTTCTAAGGTCTGTGATGCAATCCCTCATTCCTAAATAAATTAATTCCAAAAGAGGAACAGATTTCTGCATCTAGTAAAAGGAGAACCTTGCATTAATTCACAAACATTCATCCATTTCAAAGCCCACAGTTCTTTCAGCATCATCTCCTTCATCTGTCACCTCCACGTAAAAACGCCCCCTTTCTCCTGTGCCTCTCACACCCGGCTCTCCCCTGTGGGTCTGCAGGCCGCATCCACGGGTGCTCCCAGCTTCATGACGACGAGCCCAGGAGAGGTCTGGCCTCTGGCCAACCCGTAAACCTTGCCAACTGCTTCCATTGATGAGTTTATAAATAGATGTTCTGAGAGCCTCAAATATAGTCCAATCTCAGACATTCTTGGAACCCAAATCCCTAGAACTTTCTGTCTTTTCTCTAAGCAGTTTTCACGCTGTGCTGAATCTACCTTTATTTTTAGGTACAGTTACGATCACTGTGACTTCCCTGGTGGCTCAGATAGTAAAGCGTCTGTCTACAATGTGAAAGACCTGGGTTCGATCCCTGGGTTGGGAAGATTCCCTGGAGAAGGAAATGGTAACCCACTCCAGTACTCTTGCCTTGAAAATCCCACAGACGGAGGAGCTTGGGTCAGGCTACTATCCATGGGGTCGCAAAGAGTCGGGCACGACTGAGCAACTACACTTTCTTTCTTTACGGTTGCTGTGACTACTCTATCTGTCCTAATTATTAATAAGGAGGAGGAAAGAACAAGGACTTCCCCACTTCACATGGTAAACCTGAGACCCAGGAGGACATGAGCGTGTTCTGAGCAGCCTGGCCGGCGGGACCGGCCAGCCCTCAAGGAGGCGTGCCGGTGGGCGGGGTGCTGACCTGGACCACCAGCGGCTTCCGCAGGTGCCGGTTCCGCAGCTTCCTGGGCTTTGGCAGGAAGAAGTCCGACTGCATCTGCGGGGAGACAGTGCTGGGCTGAGTGCGCCCTGTCCGCGCTTGGGCGGCCTGGCAGCCGGGGGTGGGGGGCAGGCCCACTTACGCTGATAGAGCTCAGGTGCTGCCGGAATGTCAGCTCTGTCTCCTTGTTGGGAAAGAAGAGCTTTCCATGCCGGCTGTTGGGTGGCAACGTTGTTGGGACAGCAAAAAGGCCACCGTCTGAGTCGCTGCTGCCCGTGCTGGTGGGACTGGCCACCAAGAGGGGCCTCGGAGGGTTTCTCAGACCTAGAGACGGAGAAGGGAGATGACAGCAGTGCTCCCAGAGCAACACCACCAGTGCAGAAGGGCGTCCACCAGGAAGAAAATCAGAAAGGAATTTTTGACGACCCTATCTGCTGTCCGTGAAAGAAATCTCCTGTATATCCATCCGTCCTCTCAGAAGCTGCTTTTCTCCTTCTCTCCCTGAAATTCTGGCCCTCACCAAGTAAGCACACCAGAGCTTTCCTTGACCTCCGCTGACCTCAGTGGAAGGGGAGATGCACCTTCCAAGTCATCCAGTCTAGACCACAGGTCAGCAAATGCTCTCTGGACACGGCCAGACAAGAAGTCAGCCTTGAGCACATGGTCTCTGCTGAACTCAGCACAAAAGCAGCCACAGACAACCTGTGAGCCAGTGGCAGTGTAAATAAAATAAAACTTTTATTTACAACTTTATTTAAATAAAGTTTACAATAAAACTTTATTTACAACCAGCAAGCTATGGACCATGATCCACTGATCTTCTTGGTCTTAGTCTGATTATACAGAAAAAAGGCCCAAAAATAAAAGGACAAAATATTTATGAACTACTATTTGGGGACTCCAGGCTTCCCACATGGCACGGCAGTAAAGAATACTCAAGAGATGCGGTTTCGATTTCTGGGTCAGATGATCCCCTGAAGGAGGAAATGGTCAACCACTCCAGTATTCTTGCCTAGAAAATGCCATGGACAGAGGAGCCTGGTGGGCTACAGTCCATGGGGTCGCAAAAGTCGGCCATGACTGAGCAACTGAACAACATTTGGGGACTCTGCTCACTGTTTTCATCACAGCCGCTGCTGCAGCTTATTTCATGCAAGAGATGGGTTCCCTTTCTTTGTTCTTTATTTGCAAATCTGTGAGGCTGAATCGACACACACAGTCCAGAGACTGTATCTTCCCAATGCCTGTCAGGATTCTAGAACTACAGGTGCCTTGGGCCAGAAGCATCCTCAATCAAGGAAAAATGTGGATATTTAAGAGTTCACAGAATCACAAAACTGAAGCCCAGAGAGAAGGTGGAGACGACCATACAGCCTACCTGCTGGCACCACCCTGGTTCAACTCTGATGAACGTGCCTCTGCCCTGAGGACAATGGGCTCAGAGTCTGTGGCTGCCCCACAGGGGCCACGGCCAGAGAAGGACCAACACCAGGACGGAAACAGAAACATGGACGGCAGGAGAAGGGGCCTGACCCTCCACCAGCGTCGCTCTTTAGAATCGTGCAGAGTGAGCAATGCCAGCCACGACGACGTATTTTTTTTTCTAATAAAAACAGCAAGTAAATCGACGCCTTAGGGAAATGGGTTTTGTCTCTCCTGGGGTTTTATGTGCCACAAAACCGAATAAGAGACCCTGAACAATTACTTCCCAGACACAACTGTGGACCAGCAGGTAGGCCAGTCTTGCTTTCCAAGATTTGTGTTCAGCTGGTGGGGAATCCCTTAACTGAAAGCCTCACTATTCTATTATTTCAGAGGAAAAGAAAAGCAGCCTTTCTAAGACCCAGAAAGAACCAGCCCTCCTCAGGCTCTAAACCACCAGTTCAGCAGGACAGAGGCTCCTGGTGACCTCAGAAGGCAAGTCCCCCAAGGTGAACACTGGCCGGGGTCCCCCACATCTCCTGTCAGCTCCCACACCCAGTACCCCAGGGCTTTTACGTTGGGCCCTGCTCTCCCCTCCCTGTGAGGCGGTGGTGATTTCTCTACCTGCATGCCATCCACCAGCCTGTGGCCAACACAGTGGAGCCCCAGGCCCCTGTAGGCCCAGCGCCGCATGTGGCCATCCGAGCCTCACCTGAGGAGCAAGGTACGGAGCTGGGCGAGAAGGCCTTGCTGTGGCGGAGGGCAGCCTGGTTTCGGGGGCAGCGCGGGCTGCGGGAGCTGACGGTCACTACTTTTCCTGGTGGCGTCGTTGACTGCTCCTCCTGGGTGGGCCTCACGGAGGCTGTGGAGCCAGTGTTCGTCTCTGGAGCCTGGGACAGAGGCACAGAAATACACTTGAGCGTGGAGGAACAGCAGAGGGTCAGAGGTCACACGCCGTGACACATGGTCAGCGCCCCAGGCCCCCAGGGAAACAGCCGCTGTCCTCTGGGAGCCCTCTGCCTTCACTGCCATGGTGGCACAGACAGGATGTACCCCGCAGTGACAGGAGGGGATGCCGAGCAGCAAGCCACAGGGACTCACCTTCTTAAAGCCTCTTCTGTGAGTCAGAGAAAGGAAACACAAGAGTAATTTCTAAAGCTAAACACAAGCACGGCCAAAGAGCCCTCTGCGGAGTCAAAACCCCCACCTCAGGGGTTTCATGGGCCTGCCTGAGGCCACGGCTCCTGCCGGCCTGGCTGCCATCAAGTGCCCGGGCCCCCACCACACAGGCACCCCTTCCACTCACCATGCCTGTGACTTCACCCCCCAGCCCCCAGCACCACTGCTCTCCTGCCAGGAGAGCTGACTCTTCCGGCCCATGTTGGGGCTCTGCTCACTGGCCTCAGCAAGGTCCACCCAGCAGGTTGCCCTTTCCCAGGGCCATCGCAGCCACTGCCCCTCAACCAGGAGCCTGGCGAGGAACTCCAGACCACTCCAACCAGCTACCTCCCAGGGAGCTGCCCACCAGGTCCCCGGGCCACACTCCACCCAGCGCAGCCCCTACCCAGCTCTGCTCCCTGCTCCCCGGCTGTGCCCCCACCGTCCCCCCAGGAAGGCCTTTCCCAAGCACACTGAAACCTGCCCTGTTCCCAGCTCCATGCCACGCTGCCCCCGTACCCATCCAAGGCTCATCCCCATGGCCCACACGCTCAGGCACAGCAGCCTCCCCACAGCCACGCACAGTGCAGCCTGTGTGAGCCCCGCGGGACAGGACAAAGGCCTGTACCACAGGGCACAGTGCCCGCGTGCACCCAACCCTGCTCCAGGGAACCACAGGCCAGCCCCAGACCAGCTCCTCTGGGAGCCCCTGGGCCCGACCACCTGCCCCAAGGCCGATCCCTCCTCTCTGGACCCCACTTACCAGCCGGGGGTTGACCTCAGTGGAGATGAGCTTTAGCAGGCAGCTGAGGAGGCGCTGCTTGTGGAAGGTGGCGGGTTGGGGGCTGGCGTGGGGGCCTGAGGCCTCTGGGCCCAGCACCGCCAGCCAGTCGTACTCCAGCTGCAGCTTGCTGGGCTTGCCCATCATGAGGTAGACTTCAGCCAGCGTGAGGCTCTCAGAGGTCTGCAGGTTCCAGCCCTCCTCGCGCAGCTGCTGGGCCAGCCGGCTGGCCGGGACATCCTTCGGAGGCTTGGCGGCAGGCTGGCCCTGAGGCGGAGGGTCCGAGGGGCTCACCTTCTCCTGAGGCTCCTCTGCAGGCGTGTCCAGCAAGTCTTTAGTGCAGACGTCTGGCTGGAACCCGGGGCTGGACTGAGGCTCTGGGCCGGGCGGGCCACGGACAGGGGACGGGGCCCTGGTCCGGGCGAGGTCAGCCCCCTCCGCGCTTCGGGCCTCCGGGGACGGCCAGGCTGCAGGCCGCGGGTCCACATGGCGGCCCTGCTCGGGAATGATGAGGTCCTGGCAGGACTTCATGTAGCGGGGGAAGGGGTCCAGCAGGGACAGCTCATCCTCCAGATCCGGGAGCTGGCCGCAGGCACAAGCTGGCGCCCCAGGCTCTCGGGCAGGGCCGTCCCCACCCTCTGCAGCGGCAACCGCTGGGGTCTTCTCAAGTCGTCCCCCAGCATCCTGCAGCCCCGGAGGGAGCCTGTCGGAGGCATCTGGGCTGCTGAAACTTGCGGCAGCCCCCTCCCCAGGGGCACTTTCTGGGGAACTCTCCCCGGAGCTCTGTGAGGCATCGGTGGAGGGAGGAGGCCGCCCCCCAGCCTTGGCCTCGGAAATGGCCCTCGGGCACTTCAGCTGGCCCCTGGCCGTGCCCTGCCCGCTCTGGATGCCCAGGATCTGGGCCGGGGGCAGCGTGTGGGTGTCCTTGGCACTCTGCTTGCACCGGCCACCCTCCTGCCAGTGCACTGTGCAGAAGGCCTTGGAATGCACCACGCGGGCCACGCCTGGCAGCGGTGTCAGTGTGCAGTTCTCTCCCGGGAACAAGTGCAGCGCCACCTTCTCCTGTGTTGGCTCCGAGAATGAGTCCTGCAACTGCCGCTCCTCCAGCGTCTTCCGCTGAGTGCACCGTCAAGGATCCACCTGTGGCAGCTCGCACCCCCAGGCCACGGGGCCTCGGGGAGACAGGCGGGCCACTTCCTTCTGTAGGGGCCCCACACCCATCACCCGCCCTCTGGGCTGGGGACTGCGAAGGACATGAAGATGGAGAGCTGACCTCAGTCATTTCCCTCAACCTGCTGGCAGGGGTGCCTTGGCCACAGCCCGTGGGCCACAGAGCAGCCATTCAGGCATGGAGGGCCATTATGACAAGAGTTCTCACACTGTGAGGAAACCACAAAAGGGGCTCAGACCTCAAGCCCAGAGGACGAAGGGCTGTAGGTTTTAGTTCTGTTCCACACCAGCCCATGGCCCAAATGCTACACCCCAGGGCTCTGCTGCAAAGCCAGGACTGAGACGGAGATGCCCCCAAGTCTCAGGCAGCAGGTGCTGCAGAGTCCCAGGGTTGCTTCAGTAAGAAAAAGATACGATTCTCACTTCATGAAGTGCCCACTTCTGCTTCAGGAACTCAATGAGGCTGGAGACCTTCCGATGTAGCTCCACAATCATCCTGCACAGAATGACAGACAGAGGCAGGGGCTGGGACGTGCGGGGCCTTCTGGGAGTCCTGGAGGCTGTGGTGGCAAGACGCTGCCATGATCTCAAGGCCCGAGCCGCAGTGTCCCTGCAGAGCCCCTGGCTCTTTTCCTAACACCAACCCTTTAAACTGAGAAAACTGGAGGCCCACGTGAAACTGCAAGAAAAAGTAAGAGAACCAAGCGCGCTTTACAGGATGAGGCCTCAACCAGGACAGAGCCTGGCACAACGGTCCTCCCCTACCAGCTCCTTCAGGGGTCAGAGTGGGTCCAGCCTTAATGAAGCCCAAGAAAATAAAAGTATGTATGGAAGGAATGAAGTCCTGACCCAGGCTACGACACAGATGAACCCTGAGACCACAATGCTCACTGAGAGAGGTCAGACAGAAAGGACTCACGTACAGTTTCTGCTGACGTGAAACGTCCAGCACTGGTGAATCTACAAGGACCAGTGCAGGGAGGCCGGTGGGGCCTGGGGAAGGGACGGGGGGATGGGCAGTGAGTGTTAGGTGGGCATGGGGTTCCCTCTTGGGGGATGAAAATTTCTGCGACTAGAGAGAGGTCACGGCTATACAACACTGTGAAGGTGCCCAATGCCCTGAACTGGGCCTTTAAAAGAGCTTGCAGTTAATCTACAAGATAATGAGAACTGGAGAATGACCCATTCCTGAGTGCCTGGTGCATAGCCAGACACACGGAAGGAGAAAATAGGGAGCAGTTCTCAGGGAAAGAGGAGGGAAGACCCTGAAGCTGTTGGCCTGTGACCACGTGATGTGTTCACACCCGCTGTCAGCCTGCAAAACCCCAGCCAGCGATGCAAACGCAGCTCCGGAGTCCGAGGACCCCGCGCCGAGGCAGCCCTCACCCTACCCTCAGGTGGAGCCGGGGCACCGGGGATGGCTGCTGCTCCCCCAGGGGCCCCTCTAGCCCTGTCCCTTGCAGCTCGCTCCCCTCCAAATGTCCAGCGTCTCACCTGAGCCGCGGGTTCTGGGCGAGGCTCTGCACTCGGGCCCAGGCGTGGTTGTTCCGTGGCTGCAGCTCCACAGGGACTCTCAGGGGCAGACGCACTGGCTTCTGGTCCTCTTCGTCACTCAGGCCTGCGACAGGAAGGGGCTTTAGAGCCGTCTGTTCAGGTACAGACAGACCTCGATGATAAGATGAAGCTCTTGGTCGGACGGCTAAGGTGCCCAGAGAGGAGGAGGGGCAAGCAGCCCTGGGGAACGCTGGAGGGGGTAGGGCGAGGAGCGGCCCTACATCTGCCACAGCCACCACATGCCCGCTGTGCCAGGCCCCAGCCCGGCCACAGGAGACTCGCCCTGACACCTCTGATGCACCATCTCAGGACGGTTGGGGCTTCAGAGCTGAACTAGATGCCTGAGTGGACACATCACTGTGCCTGGAGTCGCAGTCCAGGAGCGATCACCCAGGCTCGGCTGCCACAGGACGTTTTCAGCTCAGGCTGGAAATCACTAAATGCAGCCGTCCAGCAAGCCTCCCTGACGGAAACGGGTCCTCAACGCCCGGCCTGGCCCGCCCCAGCGGAGCTGCATCTGACGTACCATCAGGGTCACAGAGTTTCTTCAGGGCGCGGCACATGGGTGCTTTGATCCGCAGGTTCCTCCCTTTGTACCGGACTGTGGTGGCCCTGGGAGAGGGGTTGAAGGAGCGCTGAGGCCTCAGAGTAGAGTCACTCCCACCCTGTGCAGTGATGGAGGGCCCCAGCCAAGCACCCAGCCTGGCCTCCGGGGGTTCTGCTCAGCCCCATGAGAGGGCCCCTGCAGAAGCTCCCAGAGTTGCGGGCAGATGGACGTCACATGACAGACGACAAGGCTGGCTCTGGACCTCCCTGAGCAGGCAGCACGCCACAAAGGGGGTGCCCACCGCTCAGGACATGCCCTACCCTCCTGCCTGGCCACAAGCACCCGCCACTGCCCACCCAACAGCCTGCTCCTGGAGTGGGGGAGGGCCGCCCCACCCCCGCCCCAGAGCAGATGGGCTCACCCACCTCTACGTGACCTCTCAACCCACCCCACCTCTGCCCATCAGGAACGTCACCCATGCCTCTGCAAACCACACTGGGGGACGAGTGGAGGCTGGGGCCCTGGTAGCCAGCAGGTGGGGGTGCTACATGCTTGTGCTCCCCACACTGGCCTGCAGCGGGCCCAGGTTCAGTGGGGCCTGCCCTACACGTCATAGCTGTGGGTGACTCTCTCTGAACACTGCTGTGGCAGCAATTTATACAATGTTCAAATTACATAAAGAAATACTACTGCTAACTAATTAAAGAAAAATAAAAGCCACGAAAAATAGCTCCCTCTGAAAACACATTTGATACGCTTTGGCAATACTCAATAAAGGTAAACTGTCTTCAAGACTGCAGCCAAACAAGGTAGGCCAGACAATCACGAAAGATTGGGGGTGATCAGGAAGGTCCCTGCAGCCTCTATGTTCTTGCTCCACTTGAAAACGGGAAAATCACAAATGACGCATCTTGGCTAGAACTTCCAAATAAAACCACCCCAAGACTCCATGGAGCGAGCCCCTAAGAAAAGGCATCGGCCAGCCACCCAATGGTTGGTGAACAAAGAAAGGTTTATGTTTTACAAAAGGTTCCAGGCTGATATCTACTGCTTTTATGATTGCTTTTTTACCTGTTTTAAAAATTGAACTACAATATTGTGTTAGTTTCAGAAGTATAGTAAAGAGATTAGGTTATACGTGTATACATTCTTTTCCGGTTCTCACAAGGTTTCACTATTACAAGATCCTGAACACAGTTCCCTCTGCTACACAGTAACTCCATGTTTCTTTGTTTTACATATGGTACTGTGTATCTGCTAACCCCCAACTCTTAACTCATCCCTCCACCCCTTTACCCTCTGGTAACCACAAGTTTGTTTTCTACATCTATGAATCTGTTTTGTAAATAAGTTTATTTGTATTATTTTTTAGATTCCACCAATGGACATGAGTTTGAGCAAACTCCGGGAGATGGTGAAGGACAGGGAAGCCTGGCGTGCTGCAGGCCATGGGGTTGAAAAGTTGGACACAACTGAGTGACTGAACAACAGCATCGGTTTGCCTATATTCTCTGCTAGGAGCTTTATAGTGCTGTGTCTTGTATTTATGTTTTTAAGCCATTTTGAGTTTGGTTTTGTATATGGTGTGAAGGTGTGCTTTAACTTCATTGGTTTACATGTGACCGACTGTCCAGCTGTCCCAATACCACTTGCTGAAGAGACTGTCTTCTCGCCATTGCGTACTCTTGCCTCCTTTCTCAAAGGTGAATGGACCATAGGCATGTGTTTCTTTCTGGGCTCTCCATTCTCTCCCACTGATCCAAAGGTCTGTCTTTACACAAAGGCCACACACAGTTTGGATTACTGTAGCTTTGTAGCGTTGTCTGAAGTCTGGGAGGGTTATGCCTCTAGCTTTGCTCTTTTCCCTCAGGATTTGCTTTGGCAATTCTGGGTCTTTTTGGTTTCATACAAATTTTGGGATTACTTGTTCTCATTCGGTGAAAAACATCATGGGTAATCTACAAATTGCTTTGTCCAGTACAGCCATGTTAACTGTATTAATTCTTCCACTCCAAGGGCATGGGATATCTTTCCATTTCCTTGAATCATCTTTGATTTCCTTTATCAGTGTTTCATAGTTTTCAACATAGAAAATTTTCACCTCCCTGTTCAAGTTTTGGAGAAGGAAATGGCAACCTACTCCAATGATTTTGCCTAGAGAATCCCTCTGGGGTCACAGAATTGGACAGAATTGGACTGAAGCAACTTAGCAGCAGCAGCAGGTCAGGTTTATTTCTAAAATTTTAATTTTTTTTCATGCGATTTTAAGCACAATTTACTCTTTCTACCCTTGACCTTAACCAAAGGCTGAGAAGCTATTTTTACTCTCTTTCTGGTATTTCAGCGTAAAGAAATGCCACAGATTTCTGTGTATTAATCTCGTGCCCTACTATGTTACTGAATTCACTTTGTAAGTTCAGGTGGCTTTTGCGTGGAGTCTTCAGGGTTTTCTATATAGAGTCATGTCATCTGCATATGATGACAACTTTACCTCTTCCCTTCCAGTCTGGATGCCTTTTCTTTTTCCTGACTGTTGTGGCTATGAGTTCCAATACTTTGTTAAATAGATGATGACAGTAGGATCCTTGTCTTCTTCCAGAAGTTGACAGGAAGGCTTTCAGCTTCTCATCATTCAGCATTATGTTGGCTATAGGTCTGTCAAGATTAGTTTTTATTATGTTGAAATGTTTCCTCCACACCTACTTTGGTGAGAGTCAATGCTTTTTCTGCATCTATTTGAGATGACTGCATGGTCTTTTCTTCTGCTGATGTGGTTAATCACGTTGACTGACTCACATGTGCTGAACCATCCTAGGGACTCTGGGACAAATCCATCTTGATTGCAGCATATGATCTTTTATATATGTTGTTGGATTTGGCTTGCTAATATTGTGCTGAGAGTTTTCCATCTGAATTCATCAAAGATACTGGCTGGTCATCATTTTTGGTATTGGCCTGGATTTGTATCAGGCTGATGGTACATTCACAGATTGACTTTGGAGGAAACACTTTGGTGTTTCCTCCCCTCAGCCTTCTGGAAGAGTATGAGAAGGATTAATATAAGTTCTTCGTATGTTTGGCAGAATTCTCCAAGTGAAGCCATCTGTTTTCACGGAGCTTTTTTTTTTAAAATTTTTATTGGAAGTTTCTGCTGTACAGAAAGTGAATCAGTTATATTATCTATACACACAAATGCTGCTGCTGCAGATTAGTCTCTTCAGTTGTGTCAGACTCTGTGTGACCCTACGGACTGCAGCCTGCCAGGCTCCTCTGTCTGTGGGATTCTCTAGGCAAGAGTACTGGAGTGGGTTGCCATTCCCCCCTACTTCAGGTTATCTTCCCAACCCAGGGATTGAACCCAGGTGTCTTGCATTCCAGACAGATTCTTTACTGCTGAGCCACCAGGGAAGCCCATATATATACACATACACACATCCTTTCTTTTTAAAATTTCCTTCCTATTTAAGTCACCACAACAATGCATTGAATTCCCTATGCCATACAGTAGGTTCTCACCAGTTATCTATTTTATACATATGAAGGGAGTTTTTAAATTACAGATTGTTTCACTTCCAGTGACTGGTCTATTCAAATTATGTTTCCTTTTGATTCAGTTTTGATGGGCTGTTACAGCTAGGTTGTTCATTTTGTTGGTATCTAACTTTTCATATGCTTATTTAACTTATATGCAGAGTACATCATGAGAAACGCTGGGCTGAATGAAGCAGAAACTAGAATCAAGACTGCTGGGAGAAATACCAATAACCTCAGATATGCAGATGACACCACCCTTATGGCAGGAAGTGAAGAGGAACTAAAAAGCCTCTTGATGAAAGTTAAAGAGGAGAGTGAGAAAGTTGGCTTGAAGTTCAACATTCAGAAAACAAAGATCATGGTATCTGGTCCCATCACTTCATGGTGAATAGATGGGAAAATAGTGGAAACAGTGGCAGACTGTTTTTTCGGGCTCCAAAATCACTGCAGATGGTGAGTACGGCCATGAAATTAAAAGATGCTTGCTCCATGGAAGAAAAGTTATGACCAACCTAGACAACATATTAAAAAGCAGAGACACTACTTTGCTAACAAAGGTCCTTCTAGTGAAAGTTTTGGTTTTTCCAGTAGTTATGCATGGATGTGAGAGTTGGACTATAAAGAAAGGTGAGTGCTAAGGAATTGATGCTTTTAAACTGTGGTGTTGGAGAAGACTCTTGAGAGTCACTTGGACTGCAAGGAGATCCAACCAGTCCATCCTAAAGGAAAGCAGTCCTGAATATTCATTGGAAGGACTGATGGTGAAGCTGAAACTCCAAAACTTTGGCCACCTGCTGCGAAGAACTGACTCATTGGAAAAGACCCTGCTGCTGGGAAAGATTGAAGGCAGGAGGAGAAGGGGACAAGAGGATGAGATTGTTGGATGACATCACCAACTCAATGGACATGAGTTTGAGTACAAACTACAGGAGTTGGTGATGGACAGGGAGGCCTGGTGTACTGTAGTCAATCCATGGGGTTGCAAAGAGCCGGACACTACTGAGCAACTGAACTGAACTTTGCATGATATTTTCTAATGATTTTTTTTAATATATCTGAGGTGTCAGTTGCCATTTCTTCTCTCTTCTTACCTCATTTGGATCATCTCTTTATTTTTCTTGGTGAGCCTGGCTAGAGATTTATCAATATTTTTGTCCTTTTAAAATCCCAACTCTTGGTTTAATTGATTTTTTTTCCTATTGTTTAATTTCTATTTATGTCCTCTCTGATCTTTATTCTGCTGACTTCACGTTTTGTTTGTTCTTCTTTCTCTAATTCTATTAGGTGGTAGGTTTCGGTTTATTGGGGTTCTTTCTTGTTTTTTTTTTGACAAGGGCCTATATGGCTATGAACTTTTCAGGACTGCTTTTGCTATACCCATGGACTTTATATGGTTGTGTTTTCACTGCCTTTTGTCTTTTAAGAGTTTTTTTTCTCTTTGATTTCATCTCTGAGCTATTGATGACTTTTAGTAGCACACTGTTTACTCTGTATGTAATCATTTTTTCATTACCCTTTCTGTGGTTGATTTCTAATTTCATGCAGTTGTGATCAGAAGGTGCTGGAAATAATTTGTTCTCTTAACCGTGTTGAGATTTGTTCTATGTCCTAGTATGTGGTCTATCCTAGAGAATGTTCCATGGATACTTATAAAGAATGTATATTCTGGGTTTTTTTCAATGTAGTGTCCTGTAGCTGTCAATTAAGTCTAACTGTTCTATTGTGTCATTTAGGATCTCTGTTGCCTCACTGATTTTCTCTCTAGAAAACATGTCTATTGCTGTCAGTGCCGTGTTAGTCTCCTACTATTTCTGCATTCCCATCAATTTCTCCTTTTGTTGTCTGTTAGTACTTGGTTTTTCACTTTTTGTTTCTGGCTGTGCTGGGTATGCATTTCCGCATGTGAGCTTTCTCCAGCTGCAGTGCAAGGGCTTCATGTTGCAATGCACAGACTACCCTTATTGCAGAGCACGAGTTCTAGAGAACATGGGCTCAGTAGTTGCAGCATGTGGGATCCTAGTTCCCGAACCAGGGATTGAACCAGGGCCATGGCAGTGAAAGCACCAAGTCTTAACCAATGGACCACCAAGAATTCCCTATTGCTTTTAACACCTATTTTGTCTGATATGAGTACTGTGACTTCCATTTTCTCATCATTTCTCATATGAAATATCTTTTTCCATCCATTCACTTTCAATCTGTCTTTCCCTCTAAAGTGGATCTCTTACAGGTAGCCTATTGTAAGTTCTTTTATTATCCCACCTAACACTTTGTATCTTTTGATCATTTAGTTCATTGACATTTAAAGCAACTACTGATAAGTATGTATTTATTGCCATTTAAATCTTGTTTTCCAGTTAATTTTATATTTCTTTTTGGTGTTGCTTTGCACTTTTCATTTTCCCTTTTGTGGCCTGATGGGTTTTTTTGGTCTTATTCTTGAGTTCCTTTCTGTTTGGTTTTGGTGAATCTACTCCTTGTTTTTGATTTGTGGTTACCTTGGTTCTCAAATATGTGAACCCAGAAATGTATCTACCAGCTTTACACTGGAAGTCATATATATTCAAATACATTCCAAAAGATCTACACTTTCTTATTCCCCTCCCCCACATTTTGTGATTTTGAGGTCTGGTCTTACATCTTCATGTTTATCCTTTGCTGTTCATTGTAGTTATAATCACTTTCACAGAATTTATTTTTTTAAATCTATATACTGGCTTATCTAAAGTGATCTTTAGTCCTTTTAATAGATTTCTCTTTCTTATTGTGATATTTCCCTTTCCTATAGACTCCTACTTCTCTTTTTATTTAGAAAGGACCTCTCACTATTCCTTTTAGGATAGGTTTAGTATCACAAACACTAAATTCCTTTAGTGTTTGCTTGTCTGTGAAGTTTGCTCTCCTTCAGCTCCAAATGATCATCTTGCTGGGTTGAGTATCCTAGATGGAAGGTTTTTCCCTTCCATCAGGACTCTGAATTTATTTTGCCACTCCGTTCTAGCCTGGACCATTTCTGTAGGGATATCAGCTGATAGCCTTGTGGGGGTTTTTTCCTAACTGACTCTTTGTTTTTCTCTTGTTGCCTTTAGAATCCTCTCTTTATCTTTTGTCATGATGTGCCCTGGAGTAGGTCTGTTTGGGTTCTTGTTGTTTGGGACCCTCTGTGCTTCTGGTCTCTTGAAAACTGTTTCCCACTTTAGGTTTGGGAAACTTTCAAATGTATTTTTGATTCCCTTTTCTCTTTCTTCTCCTCTTGGGTTTCCTTTTACGCGTAGATTGGCACACTTCATATTATTCCACTGATCCTGTATGTTGCTTTCATTTTTTCCATTTGTCTGTTCTGATTGGGTGATTTCTGTTATTCTATCTTCCAGATCAATTATTCGTTCTTCTGCATTATTTAATTAACTGTTTACTGTCTTTAGCTCGGTTTTCATCTTGGTAATTGAACTGTCTTATTTTGATTGGCTCCTCTTTATACTTTCTAGATCCTTATGCCAGTGATCTGCATTTCTAATGATAGCCTTTCTTAATTCCTTCAGCATTTTTATTACCTCCTTTTTGAGCATGGGGTAGACTGGAGAGATTATTTCATTATTTGTTCTCTCAGATTTCCCTCATTCTTTTATTTTTTTAAGGATTTAAAAGTCTTATTCTTACAGGTCACAGCTGATGAACACAAAAGCTTCCCACATGGGTACCACTCAGCGGGAAGAGCTGTCCCAGGAGAAGGGTGGTGGGATAAGTAGAAACCTGAGCAGCCCAGAGTCCATGGTGGAGTGGGGTCAGGGCCTGAGGCCTCAGACACAGGAGCGCCAGTAGCCACAGCACATGTATTCAACGATTCAGTCCACTGCCAGCTTGCTCTGGGGACCCGGCAAATATGGCTCAACCAAAACTGGTGTCCCATGTTTGAATGCACCACAGGAAGCAGAGGTTCTCATACCCTGGCCCTATCCATTCTGTGATCAGGTTACTTTCACAGCCTTCTTTAACATAATATTCACACAGGCCTCTACTTAGGGCTTTCTGCTTGTAATAGAGGTCAAAAATAGAGGGGCTTTCTGGCAGTGGATACTGAAGGTGAGGTTCCACTTTCCTTTTCCCTCCTCAGGTTCTGTTTCAGCGCCTGTCATCTTTTGAGCCAATCCATCCAACACTGGCCTCATTAACTAACAGTCACCCAGGAGAGCTTTTCAGCTCTTTCTGACTCTAGGCAGTCTTTCCCATAAGATAATGTGCAAAGATCCTAGGGTCTGTCTCTTAAAAGTGTAGCAGAAAGACCCCTGTGTCTTCAGTTACAGGCGCGGGTTCTTATTCAGCTCTACCAGTCCCTCCATGACTCAGGGGAGATCACATTCCCTCTCTGGTCCTTGGTCTGATCAGAACCTCTGTCACCACTGGATGCCCCTTCTCTATACTCTTGTTCTTTTAACTGGGAGTAATTCCTCTGGTTTTTCCTTTTACTTAAATTTCTCTGAGCCTGTGAATTTAGGAGAAACAGTTATCTGGGCAGGCAGACCCCAGGAGCCAGCTCTCCCCACCGTTGTGTCAGGATGGGAGGTTCAGAGAGGATGAGAGCCTGCAGGGAACATGGTCTCCACTGAGACCAAGTGCTTGAGACTGAACCACCTCAACTCAGGGGAAACACACACAGCAGAGCACTCCCAGGATGTTCTGATGATGCTGGAATGTGACCCAAGAACAATGGGTCAGTTCTTACACAGCTCCCCCCATTAAAGGGTTCTGGAACAAGTGGACATTCCTGCCCCTCCATCCCGAACAAATACAACAGCAGCAGCAAGATTTAAAGAGCTGGGGAGCCATGTCACGTGGCACTTGTATTTGTGATAACCACATTTTCCGTTAAACTGCTGTTTTGGGACTTCCTTTTTTTTTTTAAGAGACATTGAACAGGGCCTGCTTTATGACTAGAGACCGTTCTGAGGTTACGATCCCTTTCCTCTTCTCACAAATCAAAGTTCTAGGAGTGGCTGGAGGCTGGAGCCAGCACAGGGAGGCTTGGCCCTAGCCAGGCTGGGGAGGAGCACCTGCAGGAGAATCAGGCCCATCCCTGCTCGCACAGAGCGATGCAGAGACCCCTCTGAGTCCTCCACCAGTCTGACTTCAACAAAACAGGCAGCAGAGTAACTCTGCTCTGTGTGCATGGGAGTCGAGCTGTCCTTTCTTATATTTTTCATTTACTTCTCTGCAAAGTTAACTTGGTAAGTCTAATAAACATGTGCCAAATTCTATGCTGCTGGGTCTGCAACCAATGTAATGAGATTTAATTTTAGAGCTTTTCTCAATTCATTTGCTCCTTGATCTAATTCTACAATTTTATAATGAAGGGAGATAGACAGTTATTTGGAAGTAGTCTGCATGAGAGGCAGGGATGGGAAGTGAGATAAATACTCAATGTTCTGATGTCAAGGACTAGTTTTTCCACAGGTACCTTCCTAAACTCCCCCCAACTCTGTCTCACTTTTACAGGATTTTTGCTTTGTTTTTCAAAACTGATGTCTGTTGTCAAAAGAACACACAATACATCAATGGATCAGAATTTAAAGTCTGGAAACAGACCCACACAGTATAGTCAACAGACCTTAGACGAGGGTGAAATAGCAGCGAATAGGGGAAGCAATTGGGGCCAGGCCCAATGGACACACCCACAGGTCACAAATTGGACCTCAGCACAAACGACATGGTGTGCACCAAAGTCAATTCAGAGTGGATTTATATATCAAACCATAAAACTTTTAGAAAAAAAACACTGGAAAAAATCTTGTGACCTTGAGTTCAGCAAAGACTTCTTAGACATACTAAAAGCATGATCCAAATATGAAAAAAACAACAGAACAACAAACTGGACTACACCACAGCTAAAATGTTTACCCTATGAAGGTCACTGATAAAGCCACTAAGAAGATGAACCACAGACTGGGAGGGAACGTCTGCAAGTCACTTGCCTGACACAAGGCTTGTCTGGAACAAATGAAGGACATTCAAAACTCAGTGGGCACAAGACCTGAAGTGGCACCCCACAAGAGACAACCAGCGAGTCTTCGGAAGGTGTTCAATATCAGCCCTCAGGTAAATGAAGTGAAAACCACAGTGAGACACCCCTTCACCAGCAAAGTGGCTCAGATCAGACAGTCTGAGCACACCCAGCGTGGGGCGTGTTGGGGTACCCGGAAGCATCCTTGGAAAGCAAGCTGGCAGCCCCCTGTAAGGTCTACACATGCCCACCACTCCTTCCCTGGCAATCTATGACAAATGTTGGCGTCAACGGCAAGTCCTTCACTCTCCGTAAACTGCCTATGTCCCTTACCGGGGAGTGGGGGAAGGATAAACAGACCATGGATCCACACAGCCACAGGGATGACACTCCAGGGAAGGCTCGTGCACATACCACCACTCAAACCTTTAGATCCTGGAGCCAACACAGCTCCCACCTGACAGGCGGGGCAGGAAGGCCGGCAGGCAGTTCTGACACTGACGGTGCACAGGTGGATGGGGGTAATAAACAACCCTGGGGCCAGGGCCGCTGACCTCCAACCATACCCCATACCTCTGGGAGGCTTGGTGTGCCCAGTGATGCCAGCTGGCCAAGCCACCTGCTCCTCCTGGCCACCAGGATGAGTCTCTGCTCTTTTATACATGGTGGTGCAAACAACCTGGTCGTTCTCAGGCCTGCTCAGACGGGTGACAGTTCAGACACAGAGCCTAGGAACCCACCGCCAGCCTCTGTGAGCACAGATGCTGGGCCAGAGCCAAAGCGCAAAAGCACATGGGCAGCCGGCCTGGCAGGCCCTCAGCCTGAGGAACAGGGGCCCACCGGCCATCCAACATCAGGCCAAGGAAGGAGAGCAGCTGGGGTGCCAAAACGGCTGCCAGAAAAATGCACAGGACAGAGGGCCTTCCAGAGGCAAGAGGAGCTCCCACACTACAAAGCACGAGACTGAGGAGAAGAGTGAGACCGTGAAGGTGAGGGCCGAGTGGAGACCTGCCAAGAAGAGGGATGGACCCCAGCTCGGGGAGAAGCTGGGGCAGGTCAATCCACTCCCCTGGGCTGGCCACCTCCTAACGGGCAGATGCTTAGCTGCAAGGACATAAGGGTTAACTCTGAAGAGTTCAAGTTTTAATGGTTCTCACTGAGAAAAGGGGAGAAAACTGCATGTATTTCAAGGTCTATATTTGAGCAAAAAGTGTAAACTCATGGGAGCCAGCCTGCCACCCACGCCATCTACTCACCCAGCCTGAATGAGCTCGTTCAGCTTCGTGGCATTCTTGTCGTCCATGCCTTCGGTGCAAAAACAAACACACGTGAGCATCAAGGTGTCAGGAGCAGAGCCCAGCAAGATTCCATGTGATTATCTTCAGTGCAGAATCCAAACCACTTAATGGAACATCAGGGCCTCCCAGAGTAACATCCATGTCAGTTGCAGCCCCCGAGAACCCACATGTCACCTGCACTAAGAGCACTGTCCCCTGTCCACCAACCACTCGCCCCCAACTACCTCATGAGACACTACCCTTTCCTGGGGACCATCATGCCCCACTACACTTGTCCTGCTGGGTTCCTGGGCTACTTGTGGGCTTGCCTCCAACAGCTCTGCCAAAGCACGGGCCGAGGCCCTGTGTGTTTGCTTACTAGAGTGAACGTGCACCCACACCCCACCCAGGGGCGATAGGAAGTCGACAAAAGGACAAGGCTGCGGGAGCCTTCTGTGGGGAGGGGTCCAGCTGGGTGACACGGATGGGAAGACCAGACAGGGCCACAGCACTGGGCCAGCACTCCAGGACCAGGAGTGCTTCAGGGCAGGACAGGGATTCAGGAGCTCAGCAGAGCGCTAAGAGCAGGAGCCAGGGGTCTGTTTAGGAGTCCTCAGCCTGCAGGAGGAGGGGCGGGGAGCCGGGACACCTGGCCCTTTCTTCAGAGGCTCCTGGAAGTCCTGCCTGTTTCAGGGAGCGCAGGTCACCCAGGGAATGCCCGCCCCACCAGCCTGCCCACTGTGACGCACTCGGTGGCAGCTCATCCTCATCTCACAAGATGGCCCTGCAGGGGTGTGCCTTCCCAAGCCATGTTGACAGGCTGCAGCCTCACGTGCATAATCACACGGGGAGGCCAGAACACCTGTACAGCTAAAAGGACTCTAGTTATGAGGGCACGCTCAGACCAAGGCAAGGGAGGGTCCCAGATCCCTCAGAGCACCAGAGTTGGGAAAGACCAGGACGTGGGGGCTGTTCTAAGTCCAGACCCAGGAGACACAGCAGCTGTGAATCAGCATGTTGTGGACAGGCGTGCGCCGCCTGGTGTGGTGGATGTTCTGGGAGACCTGAGTTGGTCAGGAGACCAGTGAGGCTGTGGTGCCCACTGGAAACATCTTACACATGCTGGGTGTGCAGGGGAACATCCTTGTTCTCAGAGGCCAGCGGGTGAGGGGTTGACAGTGTGCTTGGGTGTTAGCAACTTACAGTCCCATGGCTGAGCAAGAAGAAAGCCAGTGTGTGGAGGGGCTGGGGGCAGGAGAGGTAACACAGATATGGCCAAGGTTCAGGCCAGTAAAATCTAAATGACAGCGTGTGAGATCAATACATCCTCCTTCAATACTTCCACAATGTTAAAACGTTCTGTACATTAAAGTGTTTTCAGGCTGAAAGCTGGGAAGAAAACAAAGAGCCCCAGGACTAAAGCTGCAGCCCCACTGGGAGGCGGCCCCGGGGAAGGTACTCACAGCCCCCGATCTTCTTGCGCAGCTCCCCATAGCAAATGAGGCCATACAGCTCCTGGGAGGACTTCTTGAGCCCACGGGAGAACACTGAAAACAAGGGAAGGTGCAGCTTCAGAAGGAGAGCACGGACGTGCGGGGCTCGAGGTCACGCCAGGGCACTGGGGGTGCTTCTTGGCTTTGACCCCTGCACCCTGGACCACAGGGCAGAGTACACAGCAATATGGTGCTGTTTTTGCACTTTTCAGAAGAAAAAGAGGGAGGAGGGGACCCTAACAGGCAGGGCAATGTCCCTAGAGAGAAAATAGAATGCCCAACATGGTGGGCTTCCACCAAGCGTGGGAGTATGGGATCACCTCTCTGTGCACAGACCCGGCCAGCTGAGGCCCGGCGCGGGTTTGGGGGAGGGTGGAGGGTAGTGGAGGCTGGGCAGCACAGACAGATCTGAGAAGCTCAGAACAGAACCAGCAAGACTGACAGGCGGATTGGAGACATCCACAAAGATTCAAAGGAAAGACAGGGACACTGTCACGGGAAGTGCAGTGACCATCACAACCATGACTGTCTGGAGCTTGGTCCACAGTCCCGAGAGCCCTGTTGCTGGCCATGGCATCGAGAAAGGACTTCTCCAGGGCGGAGGACAGCAAACCATGGCTTGCAAGCCAGACCCAGCCAGGGCTCTCTGTAAACACGCAAATGCAGCAGCAGCAGCACACAGTCCTCCACACCCCATCCAAGCGAGCGAGGAAGCAGGGTGAAGCGGTTTCAGTAAAGACAGTAACCCTCCAAAGCCAGACTCCTTATACAAGGACAGTTCGGACCACCCCTGGGCCTTTCCAGGCTGGGGGAAGCCCCGGCCCTGGCAACCTGACCACAGGGAGAGGCAGCGGGGAAGCTGGGGGGTCATCAGGGAGGCGAGAACTCGCTGCCTGGCCAAAGACCACCTGCAAGGCACAGGCAGAGTTCACAGGAGTGGCGTGAGCATGGCCACCACAGTCATCCTGCATCAGCAGTGCTGCTAATGGGGAGTGTTAGAACCAGGTGGTCACAGGAGGGACTGAGCCATGAGAAGTGGCAGAAGTGACACGGACACGGCTCTCCCAGCGTGTGGACAAAGGAGGCGGCAATGCCTCCCCCGAGGACAGATGCTGATGGAAGGGGTGCTCGGAGTAGGAAGTCAGGACTGCACCTGGCAATGACCTAGACATGTGACTTAAAGATAGTACCACGCAAACCAGACTCAAACACAAGCGACGAGGGCCTGGGAAAGCCGTGGATGGCCAGCCCTCCACCCCCAGCCTTCCATGCCAGGCCCGGCCCACTAACCCACCAGGGCCCTCTTGGGAGAAGGACGGGTAATGAAGAGGTAGGATCCAGGACCACGGTACCCTCCCTGCCAGCAAGCGAGCCAGGCACCTAGACGCCACAGGCGTCCTCGCAGTTCAGCCCAACTACCAGCTACAAGGCCTCTTGCCAGCAGGCATGCTGAGCCGAGGACACCCCAAGCCGTGTGCTGGGTGGGCACGGGGCCAGGGAGAGGTGGGCAGGCGGCGCTTACCATTGTCGAAGTCAATGTACTTGGTGATCTTGTGCCAGGTGCGATAGTAGAAGTGCCGCACCTGCTCCTTGTTCTTCACCATGCCAGCCGGCCGGCCCTTCTTCCGGTACTTTAGCGCGATGTTGTTCTGGATGGCCTCAAAGTCCTTCCCGTGCTGCAAGACAGAGCCCGCGGCACACACAAGGCAATCACCACGAGGCAGCCTCTGGGCAAGGCAGACGCTTCACAGCTCTCACTGGGAGTGAACTGCAGCCCGGCTTCCCCAGCACCTCAGGTTTCCATCAGAACAATGGACAAAGCAGCAATAGAATGACCTTAACATGTGGGTCCCAAGAGGCAAGGAGCCGGAGCAGGAGAAACATAAAGCTTATCACTTGGACAAAGGGCTTAACCTCTAGAGTTCTTTAGAGCCCATGAAATGGGATACCCGCATAAACAATAACCAGAAGATATGACAGGATGGAGGAGCTCAGGGTGCTGTGTATCTGGTATCTTAAAACATCAACTATTCAGAAACAGTCTCACCAATTCACTCATACAAAAGGTATTAAACAGGATCACACAGAATGTGCTCTGAATACAGCTGTGGACCTTCCTTCAGCAACTCCACACAGAAACCAAGTACAGCTTAGATTTTCAGGACGGAATTTACATTCCAGAGAACACAGTGTCGATGCTGTTCAGGTACTGCCCATGACTGAAAGTCTCATCAACACACACCAAGCAAGAGCGTGGGAAGGGACCTGCAGGTAACGGCACGCCAGCAGCAATGAGCACCATGGGTGCCCAAGGCTTGGCTTCTAAATCCCACTTTCCAAAACGAACAGAGTTCCTTGGGAAAATGGGCATCGCCAAGTCTGGGGCAAGGAAAACACCAGGAATGTCTAGAGCATCCTGAGTTGCCAGAGAGAGAGAGGAAATACTCAAGGTTGAAAGGAAACATGTTAGAAGGACACAGGAGCCAACATAAATGGAGAAGGGAGAGCTCCTGGCGTGGGGTTCCCAATTAATAAATGTACGTAGAGTAAGGGAGCTAGAAGGCAGTCACTGGGCATACACCACAGTAATAGTTGTTCCAGTAAGCAGCAGCACTGGTTGCTTAAATTAGAAGAAGGAAAAATGATGCGAAACAGGGTATTCACACAGCCTCAAAGTTAAAAAAAAAAAAGAGGAAGACTTGGTGGTGGAGAACCTGAGAGATGCAACCTGAATGCAGAGACCAAGGTTCACAGAGCAGGCCCGAGAGCACAGCAGAGGCTCCCACAAGGACACCCAAGGAGGCACAGCACTCCTGCAGCACTCGCAACACAAAGCTTAAGCTTAACCACAAGGAAATGTCAGGTGAGCCCAACGAGGGGTGCTCCACGAGTGAACAGACTGGATGCTTCAAAAGAGACCACGGTAAAAAGGGGAGACTGAGGGACCTGTCCCAATCGGGAGGAGCCAACTACAATGTGGGTCAATGTGACCCGGAGGAGGACCCCAGAATAAACACTGATGACATCAGGTTGATCCTCCTCACTGTGTTGGTCACCCTGCAGTCATGAGGGTATCAGGGAAGCAGGAAAAGGGCACGTGAACATTCCCTGTATTCTTTCTGTGGTTTTTCCAATTCTGGAATCATTTCAAAATTTAAGATCAAAAAGTAAAAATCCTAAAGAATGAATACTCATTCTCTGTTTTAAAAAAAGCAATGGCAGGTGAGCCAGAACAAGACAGAGTTGCACGTGAGGTGCCTCCTCCAGCGTCTAGCTCAGGTACTTCCTCTCCCACAAAACTGCCACCAGCTGCGAGGGGAAGGCCCAGAGGGATGGGCACCACTCTGAGCCACTGGAGAGCATCTTAGAAGGGAGAAGCAAAGACACTTCCCAACAGCCACCTCACTAGAAACAGCTTTGAAGGTCACACCAAGGAGATGAAGGGCCATGGTCAGAGGGCAAGGCCTGGGGCCACCAAATGGGGTGTGAGGGGGGAGCCCCACCAGCCCTGCAGGCTCCAGGAAGCTTACCTCGTATAGCCCCTCAAAGAAGGTGTTTTTGTCTTCTGTGCTCCAGGACTCCCACTGCCGCCGAACCTTCTTGCCTTCCTCCTTCTCCCCGCCGGAAGACCCCAGGTTCCTGGAGGAGGAGCGAGAGCCCCCTGCAGGGGCAGCAGGGGCAACCCCAGGCCCATTTGCAGCCGATGATCCACCACCATCAGCTCCTTGGAGAGAAAGAACCTTACAGTGAGTGACCTGTTACCAACAGAAGCTGCCCCAGGCCCCGCCCCCAGCAAGTGAGTGACATGGTCCTGCCCTGACCTCTGACCCTTGTGAACGTTTAAACAGTGAGAAAAAGGAAACAGAGCGTTTATGTGGCACCACTGAGAGTACAAGGACAAGGCCTTGCTGAGGCACTCAGCACCTCTTTCTCAAAAGAGGTTTTGGGTAAAGTAATTATATTTTCAAATAAACAAATTGAAATTCAAAATCAAGAAAACATCTACATGTGTGTAAGACACTACCTTCTGAGAGCTACAACTGGAACTTCAACATATGCACCACACAACCCCACAGCATCTTTTAAAAGTCTCAAAACTCCTGTTTTTCTTGATCACTTTTTATCAACAAAGTCTGGTGTTCTAAGAGTGAGTGACATCCCACACACGCTCTTGAAGCACCAGTTCTGTATCTCGAGATGAGTCCTTCAAGACCCTGCTGGAGGCAGCAGCACATACGGTCCAGCATGGGGGTCCAAGCCAGGCCCAGGACCAGAACTCTGAGCTCCCAGGAGGACACAGGCAGCAAAGCCAAGGCAAAGGTCACAGATAACTACACACTTTATGACCTGACCCAGCCTTCCCACCCATTCCAGTTCCTTCCTCTCAGATGGAAGGGGAACTCCCAGTGTATTTTTGTGATAACCAGCATTCTCTTTTCTCGGAACCACAGGGCCATCCAATGGTTAGAATCTGCAAACTCTGAATGACAAGGGTAAAAATAAGATCATAAAAACAAAAGTGCTTCAAACAGGAAAAGCAAACAAGTGCAGATAACTGTTAAGATGCTTTCTTGATGAGATAATCATGAGCTTTTCCATCAGATCCACTTCCCAGTCAGTTTGCTGGGGGCCCTCCTTGGGCAGACACGTGCTCACTGGGAACTCAGGGCCATGTTTCCCTCAGCCCCTCGAGAGGGTTCTGCCTCCAAAGGGAATAAAAGACAATCGTGAGAAATAAAAAAAGTGACAAATTAAAAGTGATTCCATGCATTCTTGCAAAGACCACCCCTGCAGAATCCAAGTGCAGGGGCTGTCTGGGGCCCCGGGCAGGGCGGAGTCACTCTCCCCCCTGATGCCTCACTGCCTTTCAAGGTGCGGATCCTCGTAATCACATTGACACGTGTGTGTGCTCAGTCGCGCCTGACTCTTTTCAACCCCGTGGACTATATAGCCCATCAGGTTCCTCTGACCATGTATTTTTCCAAGTAAGAATACTGGAGTGGGTTGCCATTTCCAGAGGATCTTCCTGACCCAAGGATTGAACCTGCATATCTTGCATCTCCTGCATTGGCAGGTAGATTCTTTACCACTGAGCCACCTGGGAAGGCCTAACGTCAACATAAGCAGTATCTAAAAAAAGCTGATCCTATCAGTCAGCTACTGGGCATGAGAATGTGTTCATATGTGTAGAAAAACCACTCAAGTACATGGAATGCGCCTGATTCTCTTGTGGGGAAATGTGTTATCAGGCCAGCGGGCCACCTTCAGAAAGCGACACACTCAGCTAACAGAATTCACAATTTATCAGAGCTGTATAGCCCAATTAGACGATCACTAACGAGGCTACTCAAATTTAAATCTTAATTAAAATTAAATAAAACCCCAGTTCGTTAGTCACACCAGCCACAGCTCTAGTGGTCTGGGTCCACAGGGGGCCAGGGGTTCCCATGCCAGACAGTGTGGGAGGGACCTTTCTGTCACCGCACCTGTATGTTCACCCCTCACATCCTAGACACAGCTAGGGAAGACAAGCCGGTCCCAAGCTGCTTCCCTCCGCTTCGTGAGGCTCAGCAGATCTGTACCTGAGAATCCCCGTGCGCAGAGTAGGGGAAGGACGCCCTCGCCACAGGACCTGACTTTGTCAGCTCCTCACCAAACCAAACCAAACCCCTGACCTAACTCATGAGCCCGGCATGTCCCAAGATGTTTCAACAGGCAAGGCAACTCAGTTCGTGTGCAGGGATCGTCGGTTTTGTTCCACTGCGCGCAGGTCAGAGACGCCTCTCCATGAGCTCAAGATCAGGTCACGGGTGCCATTTAAACCCACTCTCAAATAAAAGAAATTCTGGTTGACTTGGAGCTCATAACTCCTCACGAGTACTCCTCTGAGGAAGGGCTGTCTGTCCACCTCTGCACCACCCACAACAAAGAATTTCATAAACCCTCCTTTTCCAAGACAAAGGCAACTTGCTAACAATCACAGCTCAGGTTTAGCTTTGCCAGCCCACACTGGTGTCAACGTACTTGAAATTACACACATTTTTGAAAATTCTGTTAACGCAGGCCTCTTGCTGGGTTTTGTGAGATTTTCACTGGTGACCCGCAACAAGGAGGATGAACAGTGACGGAAAACTGAATGGCAGCATCTCTGAGCCTGGAGGGACCTCAGGAGTAGCCCACAGAATACACCAAACCAGCAGACACGAAGGAAAGGACGACTTAAAAGCTGCTCCCAGGAGGTCCTTGAGGCCACCAACCATGCGCACTTCAAGGCCAGAGGTCAGAGCAGCGATGCTCAGCCCGGGTTTCAAAAACATTCGTCCTCAGTAGAGGAAAATAAAGCCAAGGACCCTCAGGCGACCATTTCCACATCTGCTGCCCGTCACTCTAGACCTTGAATGCTTCTCAGAAACAGAGTAAAATCACAAAACTTCATGGGGGGAGAGAACACAGCACCTGGTACATCCCTGAAAATTCAGATGAGGAGGAGGAAGAACGGCATCCCACCTGAGCTCTGGTTCCTTCGAGCGCTGCGACTCAAGCAGGAAAAGACAAGTAGGATCAGAGACACTGGGAGAACGAGATGGTTACCGGGCAAAGTCCAAACAGAAAGAGTGATGACTGAAAGGGGAAGACAGAGAAGCCAGCGAGAAGAACAGAGGTGCAGGAAGGCAAAGGGCGGGGGGGTGGGGGGGGGTGTTGAGACGACAACTCTGAACAAGCCTTAATGGGTGTGGGGCTCTCCCTGGGGTGGGCGTGGGTATGCACAGGCCCCAAGTCAATGTGACACCTGCAACCGTGCTTCTGAGGCCACAAAGAGGTTAGTCAGAGCCTGCACGTGAGAAGTCAGCATCGGGAAGGCAGGAGGGAAAGCACACACGAGGCCGGAGCCCGGCAGCCTCCCTGTACCTCAGAGCAGGAACGGCGCGTCAGGCCTCACAGTGTGCTCAGCAAGAGCTGGGGAGCCGGCGACGTCCCTCCCACCCACCACGGCCAGTGGTGGGTGGGCCAGTCCTCCGGAGGCTCGGAGCCACCTCGGAGCAGACCCCTCAGTGCCCTCTCTGGTCTCCCAGACCACCCACCCAGGCCGCAACCCTCTCCAGGACTCACGTTTGAGGAACACAGATGTGCGGCGTCTGTCTGCGTCCCCCGCTGCCCGCATCCACTCCAGACAAGCTAGACCGCCCGCTCTTTCTGCCCATGCCCCCTCAGCACTGCGCAGCAGAGAACCAGCCATCTTTCTGCCGGGGAAGCCCAGGTGCCCAGCCCCGAGGAGCGCGTCTGGACGCCCTGTTCCCTTCTATCCTTGTGTGCAGTCACCATCACCAGGGGGAAAGAAGCCCTGAAAGCGGGAAAGCCGCATGGCCCGGACGGCAGGGGCCCAGCCAGTTCCCCTCCTCATACTCCAGACCTAGCGTTATCCTCCCGGGACACGGGGCTCCCCCAGGACGTGTTACGTCACGGTGGCTGTCACCTGGGCCGTGGCTGCCTCAGCATTTACGACACACAGAGCCACGGGCAGACAAAGGAGAGACCCTGGTCTCAGCGCCCCCCGTCTGTGATGGAGGTGGCAGCAGGCTCAGGACTCTGGTGGATGCTGGCCTAGCACGGCCGTGTGACGTCCCGGGGGACTCCGAGGATGTGGTGACACCCCGTCACAGCACACTCCCTGTCCTCAGCCTTCCTCTGGAGCCTGCGAACTTCCCGAGCATAACATCAAAGTCCCAAGGGACAGGAAGACCCTGTCGGGCTGGACTCGAGGGCTTCAGAAACGTCCACCCAAGCCCACCTGCGCTGGGCAGGAGGCACGCTCCCGTCTCACCGCCTGCCCGCCCCCAGCCCCACTAGGGCGCCGCCTGGCACCGTGGAAGCTCACGGCCGAGAGGGCAGCACGCCCAACATGAGGCCCGGCGGGCACCCCAGGCTGTACTCAGTCCAAATGGGAGGTGTGACACCCAGGGTCTCAGAGGTCCTTCTGTGCTGCTGCTGAAGAAGCCTTCTCCACCAAGGCACAAGGTGGATGGTTCCCAGGAAGGGTGCCGCCCCACGGACGAATCCAAGCACCCCCATCCCCACCACGTCTGCTGGGCCCCGAGAGCCGCGTGCTGCCCACCAGGACCGCCCTCAGCACTTGCTGCTCCATCTGCCTCAGCGGCACCTCGCAAGGCTCAGTGTCCCCCTCTCTCAAACCAGGCGTGGCCTCCCTCGAAGACTTTCGCTCCTCTCACAGATATTTAAGACAAACACAACTACAACTCAGCGCTCCCACTAAAACGTACACCCTCCTCAGGGAGTAACGTGGGGACCACAACTCCAAGGCACGTTTCACACGCTGGTCCTCGGCGCTGAGAACACCAGCCTTGCTTGATGTGATAAAGCACTCCAGCACACCGCCATCCAGGACAAAGACGGTTTCTGCATCTGTGACTCTGCTATCTTTGTATTTTCATATCATCCGAAACAGGACACAACGTACTACCTGAAATGACAACCCTGACGCGTGTACTCTCAGTGGGCACCAGACAACCGCAGAAGCTCACGAGACACCACAGAAGCATCGGTGTTGACGTTGAAAGTCAAGGAAGTACTAATACTCCAAAGTTAGCTCAGCCTTTAAACCAGAATTCAACTGTTCCCTTACCTACTTGCCCAGGCTATCTGTCCACGTCTTGGACATGAAGCCGGCTCAGGGCACAGCTCTGACTGAGGGATTCCTGGAAGCTCTGCTCCACAGGCGGGCTCCCCTCCATCTGGCACGGCTCCATTGTGGCCGCTCTAACGCGGCCTGGGCCGGCGGGTCTCCTGACCCACCACACACAGAGGGGGCCTGTGTCACCCAGTAGAGCCCGTGTCGCAGACCCCGTGTCTCCTGCACATGCAGCCTCAGTAGGGAGAGAGGCATGTGCTGGACACAGCTGGAAGAACGGCCTGCCTCTCACTTCTCCTCCCATAAAGCTGAGACCTTCACAGAGCCTGAGGGACCCTGGGGTGACGATCCAACTGGCCACAAGGACCACAGAGCTCCAGCCTCATGGTCTCTGGAGGGTCGGGTGTGTCCCCCTGCCCCTGGTGGGTATGGAAGGCAGGGACTGCCCTGCCCGGCTGCCCCGGCCTGGGGAGGGACGAGAGTGACCGCGGCATGGATGCCAGCAGGGCCTCGCCAGGCCGGGCACTTCGCGAGGTGAAGGCTAAGGAGAACCTACCAGGGAGACAACCACCTGGCCTCTGGGCCTCTGCCTTCTCGCAGGACCCCAGGCACCTCTGAGCTGAGGGAAGCGCGGCCTCGGCCGTGGCCTGATCTATCTGGTGCTGAACGGAAGGAGCATAAAGTTCGGGCAGGGCAAGCACCCCTCCAGCCCAGCTGAATGAATCCCTGGAGCTCAGAGTGGAGACACTGGGTTCCCGACCACAGATCATCCTTCCTCCCAAAAGGATACCGTCTCCCCAGGGTCAGCCGCAACAGGGTGAGGTACGTCTGAGACATCTTTAAAAAAAATTCTGGAAGGTACAGGCAGGCCCCAGACTAAGCAAAATGCAAACGCTGATTTCTAAGCAAGACACAGTAAAGCCAGACAACGCAGCCGCACTGTGGAGACGGCGCCTCCTCTGACTTGCTCCCTGACTCTGCAGAATCAGCCTGCTTGGGTGGGGGGAGGGGACAGCCTTGGAAACAGAGGGTCTAACTCTGCCCCCAACTCAGGCGTCCCCTGAGGACCCCACCCCCTAGAGGCTCGGGGGCATTCCTGGCACCTCTATCCTACCTCCCAACAGGTGACCCCGCCCACCCCGTCCATCCACTCAGACTCTGCCTGAAGCTCGACCTGGCAGCCAGGCCCGCTTTCCCTAAGAGCAGGGCTTCGGGGCGTTACTTATTTCAGTGAGGCAGGCATTGGGGTTATCCTGAGAACCTGAGATGTGCATCAGGAACTGAACACACGGGAGGGCGTGGGGCCCTGCCTCCTGGCCTGGTTCCTGCAGGTTGTGAAGTCAGTCTCAAGTGTGTTCTCAGGCCACTTGGGGCGCATGGCAGCGCCAGGGGAGCATTTGTTTTGACATCAAGCAGAGCCACTGGTTTCTGACCTGCAGCCTACCTTCTGTGTCAGCTGAACACGTTATCTGAACAACACTCCTCCGTATCTGCGCCCAGACAAAAAGCAAAGTAACAGAGGTGCAAGATGCCTGGCACACAGGTGCTAAATCATTGCCACTTGCCCCTGGTCAATTCAAAAAGGATTTGATTCAGACTTCCACTTCTGGTTTTTCACTGAAGTTGACAAAAGAGTCCATTCTTATGAAAAAAGAAAAGACAGTATTTGTGTGGACAGAAGCAAAACGAAAACTTCCTTTCCTCCCCAAGCCTTTTCCTCCCAAACGCCGGCAGAGCTCTCCATGCATTAAGACTGAAACTGGAAAGCGGTCAGTAACCAAAGGAGCCTTCTCTGGCTGGCTGTGATTGTACCTCAAATATAATGGAAATTTTTACTTTCCTGAAGTGAAAAACCTGGAAAAATTCCCTTACTGGTCCATACTCATCACTACAGGTGGAGATTTCCACCGTCTGTGCAACGAACAGCTCCTCCAAGAATGTTCCCCAAGGTTACAATTGACCTGCTCTCTGCCGGTCAAAGGGGCGGGAGAGGGAGGAGAGGCTGCCCGAAGCAGGCGGGGGATATCCTGGGCACAGGGAAACTTGAGGCACAGCCCAGAGGTGGCCTCGCCAGGAAGCTCCGGGCCAGAGGCAGGCCCAGGAGTCTGTGAAGCAGAGGAAACACACTTTTCACTCCTCTCCCAAACATCAGCACCACAGTTCAGCTTCATTATTCACTTTAGCAAACTTCTGCGTGCTAAAACAGGAAAATACACAAGCTGTAAGCAGCACAATTTCTAACAAACTTCCATTTTACTGATGGGAACTGGATGGCTGTTCCAACCACGTTTGGGCAAGAATTAAGAACACATCTGAGGCCAGGCTAATCAGAAACCTTCCCCATCAGCCCCACATTCAAGTGTGCAAGGGAAAGCAAACCGCCCCTTACCCACTGCCAACATTCTAACTTTAGTCTCACGTCCCATCCACGCCACATCACCTCACAGGCAGCCATTCACAGGGGACAGAGAGCTTCCAGTGCCTCACTCCATTTTAGCAGCTACACGTGGAGAGAGGGGAGCCATCCCCGGCACTCCTCAATTCACAGGGAAGGAAGGATGCCTCTCCAAGGAGAAAGCCGGTGAGAGGGGTACAGCGAGCAGACGGAGGTCAGAGGGCCAGGGGACCAGAGCCAGAGACTCTGACCGGACGTCAGAGCCAGTGCTCCTGAAGCCACAAACAGACCCTTGGAGGCTCACTAGCACTTACACATGGTAACTTAAGACATCTCTCTGAGTAGGAGTGAAAAACTGCTTTTTACAAAACAAAGCCATGAAAACAAATTAATGTTTTCCTAATCAATCAGCAATTTTCACACCAAAATAAACTTTTATGAGACAAGTTTTAACTTCTGAAGCATACAAAATTATCTCATGCTTACATCTCCAAGTGAGTATAGTTACACCAAAAGTCTTCACCCCCCCCACCTCCCCAAAAATGAGTAAGGCTATGACTTCAGAGGCCAGTCCTCTTCAGCTGAGAATGAGGCAGAAGTTAGCAAGTTTAACTGCACACATTTGGCACAGATCTCCAAAATGGGTCCTCCACTAGCTTCTGAGGTATTTCCTTCTTAATATTATCAGGACCAGCTAACGATTTAAATTCCATCGCCCAAGGAACCAAGTGAAAGTTTTTCTCATGTGAAACTCACTAGAAAATGGTGTTACATATGCTATCCATAAAAGTGCTGCAAACTTGGCCTGAAACAGAATATTAAGAACAATTCACTTATACCATTAAGAAAAAACAGAATACTGAAATATAAACAGATACAAGCAGAAAACAATGGGGAACTGACACATGGTTTTCTTACTATTTTGATAGAGACGTCCTCAACAACCTGAGAATGCCAGGACAAATCCTGTGGACTGCTGCTCGTTTATGTCAGGTCATAAATGTTTTCACCACTTACTACGCTAGGGGAGATGTTCTCATGGCACCCAAGGAAACCTTAGTAGAAACTCAAAGGGCCATGTCTTGAGGCCCTTAACACTCTCAAACCTAGCATACTTGAAGTAGAGGGTGATGGGCCCAAGCTGGACCCTCGGAATCATTCATTTTCGACTGATCAACCTTTCCCCACAAGAGTTTCAAAACTCCATTCCTTTGTTGTATTTTCACCATCTGAGGCTGAGGAAAAGATACAGCACGTAATTTCTCAATCCCTTTCTAAACTACTGTTTACTGTTTAAAATAGCCTACCATATAAATCACCCAAGCGCCTTTGAGGGGGGAAAAAAACCCAACCATCAGAAATCTATCCTATTTGTCCAAGGAAAGAATACTTACTGCCCCTTAACACAGTCGAAACACAGAAACAGTCTCTTTGGAGCAGGAAGAGAGCATGTCCCCTCCAAAGTGCCACTCAAAGTGCGGGTGCAGACACACGAGGGAACCCCAGCGGGGTGGAGGCAGGGAGGCATGAGGGAGGGGCCCCCCACCGGGGGCGCAAGGGCACACCCTGCAAGGGGACAGGGTCGCCTTACCTTTCCCGCGGGGCCCGGAGCTGCCCGCACCGCTGCTCCCCCCAGCGCAGGACGAGTCCTTCCTGAGCCTCTTGCTCTGCGGCCTCACGCTGGACCTGAGGAAGTGGTGCTGATCCTGGGGGCAGGCGGGCGGCGGGGACGGGGCCTGCGGGCCGCCCGAGGGGGCCTGGGGGCCGTCGCCGCCGTCCCGGGGGGTCTTGCCGTCCCTCTTTGTGCCGCCGCTCTCCTCGGCCGCGTCCCCGCCGCCAGGCCCCTCTCCTTCCAGCGAGTCTTCCTCGGCCGACCTCTTGCCCAGCCTCTTGAGCCCGTCCTCCCCGCCGCCGCCGTCTCCCAACTTCACTGTCATCCTGGCCGGGGCGGGGAGAGGGGGCCCGGGTGAGGCGCGGCCCGCAGTCTGCGAGAAGTTTAGCCGCACCGCTCCCCTCTCAACATGGCCGCCGTTGTTTGTTCCAGATCCCCTCCCGCGGCCCGCCCGCCCAAGCCCGGCCAGCGGGCCCGAGCCGCCGCCCGCCGGACCCCGGCCGGGACCCCCGCGCGCCCGCCCGCCCGACGCCCAGGAAACGGTGGCCGGCGACGCGGAGGCGGCGGGGCGGCAGCTGGGCGGCCGCGCCCGGACGGCCCTGTCCGCGCGGCGCCCCGGTCCAGGGTCGGAGAAGGGGCACTGGGCCCGGGTCGGGGTCCAGGGGTCCTGCAGCCACCTACCCTAAGGGCCCGCGGCTCATGGCCTGCGCGCCGGGCAGCCCGCGCGCCGGCCTCGCTCCCCGCGCTGCCTGAGCCGGCCGGGCCTCGGCGCCCGAGCCCCTCGACCCCACCCCACCCCACCCCGCCCCCCAAAACGCGCGGGGCTCCGGGCCCGCGCACCTGCCCCGCACTCCGGCCCCCAAAGTTGGCTCCGGAGCGAGGGTGAGGAGCCCGGATCGACCCCGGCCGGGCAGAGGCGCGGGCTCGCCTGCGTGCACAGGGAACTCCATGGTGGCCCGAGGCTGCCAGTCCGCCTGCTTATTTTAAAACAGACATAAAGAATAATAAGCTCGGGGTTTCTGGGAGTCTTGCTTCCGAGGGTGGGAGATGTGTGCTGCTGCGGGGATTTACGAATTAAAAATGCTTTTGCAACAAAGGAGCCTGTTGTGTGGAACAGACTGGTGTCACCCGTGAAAGTGACAGACAGCACAGTAACCTCCAGGTAAGAATGGACAGAAGATAATTCTGTCAAAACGCTAGGTAACCATGAATAAAAATCCTGCGCTAACTTTGTGACTCTCTGTTGTGAGCAATGTCATTGACAAAATATGATGACTTTAAAAATGTTTGTTGCCCAAAAAGCAGATCCACTCAATTTATTCAAGGAGATTCAGGTACTATCAACGTTGTAAGTCCAGAAATAGTAATGTGCACATGCGATGAAGCAAGAAACCTAAAAACTAGATTCCTCAACAGGTGTTGATACTGTGCCCAAACTGTGTTTGATATGCTCAACACGACTGCTGAGAAAAGGAAAATGAGAGTAAGACATCAAGGCCAAAAATGAAATACAGTAACAGGAGTGTAAGGAACTCTCCTAGAAAGACTTGGAAATGATTAAAATCATAGTGATACCTACCACTGCTCAAAAGTATTATGCCTCAAAACTACCTGCTACAGCTTTCATCTGTTAAAATTGATGTCTATCATAAACCATCTGAATCCACGTCAGTTACAAATAAAAATTAAAAAGACCTGCCATGCCAAAGAATAGTAATGTAAGACAGATGCCCAAACTTAAAGGACTTCGTGGTAGTACAGGACATCTCACTATTCATCCCTTATCCTATCCGTTTCTACTTAAGAAACCTGGGTTATAATGTGGCGAACCCTACCTTCCAGGAACCAAGCCATCATCCCAAAGCTACCCACAGTCAACCCAGGACCCAAGTAGTGGTTCTATCAGCTACAACAGAATAAACTTGCACGTTGGCCAAGCTAAATCTTGGGAGACACTACCTGAATACAGAAGAACGTGGCTTTTCAGAATTCAAAAGGTATTGACGTATTTCAGAGTCTTCCCTTGAGGGAAAAGGAAAACAGGAGATGGAATTCTCTCAAAGAGTCCCTCCAACCTTACTTCCTGACCGCGCACACAGGAGGGATCGCCTCAAGCCCCATCCCGGCAGGACACCACTTGTCACCTTCTGGGAAAGGAAAAGCAAAACCCACCTCCCTGGCTGACTTCTAGCTGCACACAAAGAGCTCCGTCAACGCAACACTCCTGGGTCCCGGCTCCCCGAGCCGCCCCGACGAAGCACCGCGTGCGTAACCACCGCCGTCAGGGCGCAGGCCGCTTCTCCCGCAGCCCCGCTCGGGCTGGGAGCCGGCCTCGCCGCGACAGCCAGTCGGGGCGGTCCACCCCTCCCGAGCCCCCAGCCTCCGGTCACCTTTTTCATCAACGCCTCGCAGCAGCCTGGCTTCCCGGGCCCGCCGGGGTCCTCCCGGGCGCCCGCAGAACCGGCCGAGTCGGGCAGCCCGGCCCCCGAGCGCCGGCTGCTGAGAGACCGCAACGCCGGTGTGGTCCTCCCGCCTCAGAAACAGTCGCCGAACGGCACTCGCCCCGGTACGTCCCCCTCGGCGGTCGGCGTGCGGCTGAGGAGGCTGCGGGCGCCGGTGCTGTCGCCCCTCAGCCTCCCTGAGGCCCGGCCCGCGGCGAACAGGAGCAGTTCCGGCTACGGCGGCCGGCGGAGTCCGCGGAGCCGACGCGCGGGGCGGGGCCGGGGCGGCGGGAGTGCGAGCCGGGGCGGGGCGACGCGCGCGGGGCCGAGCACGCCAAGGTTTCCAGCGGGCGCGCCCCCTCTAGGCGCCTTTCCATTGGTCAGAGGCGGGCGCGCGCGCTTACACGCAGGGACGCTGGGTGGGGGCGGAGGGCGGATCTGCGACGCGGGTAATGTTGTGACGCTAGCCTCGCGGCCGTGCGGACTGGTACGTCTCTCCGGATTGGTGGATCGGCAGCCAATAGAGTGAGAGCCTAGCCTGTGATTGGCCCGAGCCCTGTTGACGGATGCGTGAGAAGAAAACGCCGCCTCAGCTCTGAGTCTTGAATCCGGCGCGAACCGGGTTTTTACCGAAGAAGTGTGGAAGTGCGACTGAGGCAGATAAACACACCCTTTATTGGATTGAGTGTGAAGGCTTTCAAGTTTTTTAGTGCTGCCGATGGTGCTGGACGCTTAGGTTGTTTTTCTTCGTTTTGGCGATAAAGGAGTGGAGTTTATGGAGGAGGGATAAGAGTGATGGGGCTTAAGGGTACAAATTTGTTAAGGAGTAGTATGTAACGCGCAATGTTACGCCTGCGTGCTCAGTCGTGTCCAACTCTGCGACCCGGTGGACTGTAACCCGCCAGGCTCCTCTGTCCATGGGATTTCCCAGGCAAGAATACTGGAGTGGGTTGCCATGTCCTCCTCCAGTGGATCTTCCTGACCCAGGGATCGAACCCCTGTCTCCTGCATTGGCAGGCGGATTCTTTACCACTGAGCCACCTGGAAAGCTTGCACAATATAATGGATACAGACAATAATACTGTACTGACTAATGTGATAAATATCTCTACAATCTAATCACATAATATATAATGGGTCAAAGTAAGATTTTGTACACCTTAAATTTACGCAATATTACATATTAAATTTATTCAGTAAAATCCTAGTGTTCATGAAAATGGGTTTTTTTAAATAGAATCTTCCTTGTATGCTTAACAAGTGAAAGACCTTTGCTGCTGTTTGCTATAGTAAGTTTTCTTAGTAACGTAGCTTTTTCTTTTAAAATTAGTTTAACCCACCAGACCGTTAGAGCAGGACGGCACGTTGATAATACCTTAGGGAATGCAGTCAGCCGCCAAGGTTAGGGAAAAGGTTAGTTTCTAACTAAATGATCTCGTACTTTCTACTCTACGCTATTTTCTCTCTAATGGCGTCCATAAGCCTCCCCCCTCAAAGCACTGAACCAGCTTCAAGGAACTATGTTGAATCAACTGACTTTTCTCAGAAATACTCTTGAACGATACCCTCTTGGAGACAAATCAGAATCTAGCAAATCTTTCGGGGTCCAAGCAATAAGATTAACCAGAGGAGAGAAGCTTAAAGATGGCGTTCTCCTTTCCCAGTCTCCCTGCTGCCTTCCTCCTGACTGACCTATGTGGTTGGAAAAACTGAACTACAGGGGCGGGTCGCGAACCGACCGTGTATCCCCATCACATACAGAATACACTAGCTTCCCTTCTCTGGGCAGAAAGGCATATTCTGTCCCCTCGGCCCCCTCTGCGAGCTAGCGTTGTGGGCTCTAGACAACCATCGAGAAAGGGGGAAATTGCCCTGCACAGCCCAGCAGCTCGCCACTCGCGGGAGGAATCCTGCCCTCGGCTGCGTACGAACGTTTCCGAGCGTCTTCGGCTCTTTCCGGCCTCTCGGGGCGCTTCGGCTGGTCTCGGCGTCCGCCCGCTCGGCTTCGGCTGTATCCGAGCTGGGCTCGCGGCCGTTGTCCCGGCAACGCGCGGCGGCGCAGCGGCCCAGCCAAGGCAAGTGCGGCCCCCGGGCCGGGACCCAGGAGTAGGGGGTCTGGGGGCCCGGAGCCTCAGGACAGGGCAACGACGAGGCAGGGCCGGGGATGGGCTCGCGAGGCCGAGGGCCGGGACGGCTCGGGGAGTCTGGCGGGTCCGGGAGCCCGGAGCCTGGGCCCGGGAGAAGGGCGACGCCGAGGCGCGCCGGACTCTCTTCTCCGCCTCCTGGATTATCTTCGCCCAGAAACCCTGCCTGGGCCGATCGCCCGAGCGGTGGCCGATCAGGCCAAGGCTTAGGGGTGTGGGGCGGGTGTCTGAGGGCTCAGTGCGCGGCGAGGTCCGATTGAGGGCCGCGTGGCGGCGCGAGGCCGGGAGAGCGGAGCTGGAGGGGAGGGGAGGGGACGGGGGCCCGGAAGGGATTCAGAAAACCACCTTCTGCGCTGTCAGTTCTGTGGCCCGCGGGACTGCGCGGTCGAGCCGGAGATGGTGTTTCTTCATGTCCACGGGATGCAGCTATGAGCCTGCATTGACGAGGGTCGGGGGCGGTGGTTCAGAGTGAGGCTTTTCGGGGTGTCTTCCAGTGCCCTCCACTGCGCCCCTCCACCCAGCAGCCCCCGTTGCCTCACAGTCCTTCTGGTTTCCTCCCACAGCGTCTCCAAGCAGTGATGCAACTGAAGTCATCCTTAGTACCACAAGCCGTTGCTTCCCAAAAGGTGGCTTACCTGAAGACTGAAGAGGTTGCACGGCTGGAGGTGAGAGGAGCAAATCGGTGAGAAGTGGAATTTTTTTTTCTTTCCTCCAAAGTTTATATATTGACAAACGGCATTATGTTCAAGAGGTACCCTGCCTTTAGGAAAGGAAGTGCCCTTGTTTCTGAACCGATGCCATTAATGGATGCGATTTCGTTGTTAGTCATCTCTCCTTCTTGTTTTCTTTGATAACTTTTGTTTGTAAGAGCACATGTGTATGTGCGTGCTCAGTTGCTTCAGTCGTGTCTAACTCTTTGTGACCCCACGGACTGGAGCCCGCCAGTCTCCTCTGTCCATGGGATTTTCCAGGCAGGAGTACTAGAGTGGGTTGCCATGTCCTTCTCCAGGGGATCTTCTAGATCCAGGGATCCAACCCAAGTCTCGTGCATTTCAGGCAGATTCTTTACCAACTGAGCCACGAGGAAAGCCTTGGTACACAGGTAGCATTTACTGCTGCTGCTGCTAAGTCACTTCAATCGTGTCCGACTCTGTTCGACCCCATAGATGGCAGCCCACCAGGCTCCCCCGTCCCTGGGATGCTCCAGGCAAGAACACTGGAGTGAGTTGCCATTTCCTTCTCCAATGCATAAAAGTGAAAAGTGAAAGGGAAGTCTCTCAGTCATGTTGGACTCTTAGCGACCCCATGGACTGCATCCTACTGGGCTCCTCCGTCCACGGGATTTTCCAAGCAAGAGTACTGGACTGGGTTGCCATTGCCTTCTCCCAGGTAGCATTTATTCATTGTATAAAACTGGATTCATTCACCCTGGCCTGACCCCAATTTCTGCAACTAACAAGACATCAAAAGCCTCTTTCCTTGCTAGTAAGTATGTCCATCAGAGATTCATGTACTGGGGCCTGTTTGGTGGAGGCAGTGTTCTGGGGCCGGGTATGCTCCGGTGGCCCCTCACTCTGTGGGTCAGGTAATTGGGTGAGGAGTGGAGGATGGTCAGTCAATCACAGACTTACAGTACAGTCTAAATGGAGAATACAGGGTTCTCTGAGGACACTGGGCAGAAGCCCAGGACGACCTGGTGGAAAGAGGGTCCTGAGTACCCAGTGCAGGGGTGTGAGGGGGAGAGCCTCTGGGAGAGCCCCAGCAGGAAGAAAGTAACTTAAAGATCTTCTAGCATACTCGCTCCTTACAAAGTGATGTTCGAAATAAAAGATAGAGGAAATCAGGTTTAACTTTTCCAAGTGCTCTTATAATTCTTTTTCCGTCATTACAAGAAGATTGATATGTTACTCATTTTTCCAAGGCATATTTTCAGAGAGTAAACTTGTTAAACATGAGTAAGAATTTCCTGTAGCCCAGAATTTAGACCCTTGGTGGCTGCAACATGTTAGAACTCAGTGTAAAAGGCTTCCTTGCTGTGTTAATCTGCCCAATTTTTAACCCAGTGTGTCTCATTGTGGCTCTGTGTGAACGATTGCATGAAGTCTTTACTCAAGGAATCCAGAGCCCTGGACCAGTGCACATGTCCCCTAAGTGGAGTGTGTGCAGCTGGCCATGGATCCTACCCCCACAGACCCCAGTCTCCCATCCCCCCAGCTCCTCCGGCCAGTGCCCAGCCATCTATCAGGAGCCTGAATGGGTGCTTTTCAGCACCCATTAAACTCACCACCAGCTTGTGGTGGTGACTTTAGTGGTCAGGGTATATTTTCATAAAAGAAAGATACGCATTTGAAATGTGACTGTTCATTTGTACTCTCCTGCCTTCCAGCTTCTGGAAAAACAGGGTCTCCCTCTCTGAACCCAAAATGAGCCTGCATGGCTTTCTCTGATACAACTGTTGTATTGCTCAAAGCAAATGGCGTAGCCTGTTCCCTTCTCCAGTGATGGAATTTTGTAGGTGCTGGATAGCTTTTTTTGCAGTTTTTCTGTTGTGGTTAAATATACGTAAGATTTATTATTTTAACCATATATAAGTATATAGTTCGATGACAACATTAAGTACCTTCACACTGTTGTGTGGTCATCGCTACCAGTCTTTCGAAACAGAAACCTTATATATAATAAACACTAATTGCCCATCACCACCTGTAGCAGGCCCTGGCAACCACCAGTCTACTTTCTTTTTTCTTTTTTAAAGATTTTTTTGATGTGGGCCATTTTTAAAGTCTTTATTGAATTTGTTACAGAATTGCTTCTTGTTTTTACATTTTGGTTTTTGGTCATGAAGCATGTGTGATCTTAGCTCCTGCAGTGCCTGCATTGGAAGGCGGAGGCATTGAATTTGGTGACTCTTAAGTACCTCATATAAGTGAATCATGCATTATTTGTTCTTTTTGAGTCTGATTTATTTCACTTCTTCTAGGTTCATCCATGCTGTAACATGTGTCAGAACTTCATCCCATTGTAAGGCTGCATTGTATGGATATACCACATTTTGTTTATCCATTCATTTGTTGATAGGCATTTGGGTTGTTTCCACCTTTTCACTATGAATAATGCTGCTATGAATATTGTGTTCAAGGATCTGTTCATATCCCTGCTTTCGATTCTTATGGGTTTGTGTCCAGAACTGAATTGCTGGATAATGTGATGATCCTGTGTGTGAGCCTGAGGGACCCACCAGACTGCTTTCCATAGCATCTGCACCATTTTACATTCCCACCAGCAGTGCACAAGGCTTCCAGTTGCCTCATCAACACTTTTTACTTTCTGTTTTTTTGATAATAGCCATCCTGAGGGGGATGAAGTTGAATAATTTCAAATGATAGCAACCACCCCAAAGAGACTTTTCTGGGCTAGTTTGCTTCCCCAGACTGACTCTAGGATGTGAACAAATGAGTGGCAGTCAGACAGTCATTCCATTCACCCTCCTGCCCCTCACACACAGGGACAACGTGCACATCTCTTAGGGAAGGAAAGAGAAAGAGATGTTAGGTAACTGATCAAGCTTATTTTTTCCCCAGTTGCCCTGTGGCCTTGCTTCCTCCCACTCCCTGACAGATGAATCCTTTGCTTCCTGCCACCGCAAGAGGACAGCAGGGACCACCTTGGTTTTCTGTCAAAAACTGGGGGTTAGGTTTTTCTGCACATTTCTCTTCTGTGCAACAGTTTGCTTTTTTTGGTTTGTTGTTTGAAAATATTGCTTAAAGGGGAACTGTAAAAATATGAATTGTCCTTGTTATGATTAGAATAAAAATGATCAAGGGTGGCACGTGTGGTCTAGTCTGCAGGCTTCATTTCTTTACTGTTTTGATGGCAACGTGTGTTATTCTTTTCCGTCACACCCCAGGCCTAATCCCTTGCTTCTAATTGTGTTTCCCACATTAGAGATCTCTTCCACATAAATTGCGTGCATCGGTCTGAAGGAGTGTTGATAAGGCTGTTGATAACTTGCCTGATGTCTTATGATTGTGGGTTTGTGTTACCTTTTTTTCCTAATTCCATATGTAGGAGTTTTGTTCAAAACCAACAGGACTTGTTTTTTCCCCAGCAGGTTTCGGTGCTGAGCAGGCCTGCGTTCCATCATGGCCCTCTACTTTGACCACCGCATAGAAGCCCCAGACACAGTCGGGTCTCCGTCCCACATTGGCTGGCATCCCATCTACCCGTTCTTGGCGGTTGCTTCTGTTAGCACAACCTCAGGAGGCAGCGTGGATGTGTATCTGGAGCAAGTGAGTGTGGAAAGCAGCAATCTGACTGCAGTGGCATCTGGCTCTTGTCTTGTTCTTTTGTTCTGGTGTGTGTGTGTGTCTGTGTGTGTGTGTGTGTGTGTGTCTCACGAGGTCCAAATTCTCAACACTGTAAAAGCCCTGTTATATAAGTAATTCTTTTACCCTTATTATTTAGTTTTGGGTACACAGTTAGGGATGCTTGAGACAGAATCCACCGTCAGTTCACAGTCACCACCAGGGCTGTCTGTCCCCACCTCGCCAGCCTTGTTGGGTCACACCAGCCTTCGAAACTGTTCGTTTCCTGGAGCGGCCATAACAAATTACCACGGATTGGATGCCTTAAAATAACAGAAGTTTATCCTCTCATAGTTATGGGGCCAGAAACCCCCAGCCCGGGGCTGGCAGGGCCCTGCCCTCTGAAGGCTCGAATGGAGGGTGTGTACCCTGCTGCACATTTACTTTGGTGCAGCCTGCAGTCTTCAGTGCCCCCTAGCTGTGGCGGGCTCTCTTTCCTCCTCATGTAAGGATACCAGTCATACTGGACCAGGGCCCACTCTAATGGCCTCGTCTGAGCTTGGTCATCTGCAAAGACCCTGGTTTCATAGGTCATGTCACAAGAACCAGGGGTTTAGGAACCAGCATATCTTTGGGGGCCACACAACTCCATAACAGGAACTTTCTAGAAACTCCTACTTCACCAAGGAAAATGGATTTCCTTTCCCGCCCCCTGCCCCACCCTCCCCAGAAATCTACCTCTCATGCTTTGGGTCCGCACCTGCTATCCCCTCCCCACACATGGCACCCTCCTGTGATGTCCTCCGGAGAGCACACCCAAGGGGCTTCCTCACCCAGCCTGCTGCGTCCAGCCTCCCCCATCCCCGACTGGCCTCCTCTCCCTCCATCCCTTCCTCCTCTTGAGGCTACGTTACCATCTCTTGGGGGACAACTCACAGGCCTGCGGTCCAGCCCACCAGTCCCACTGGACCACCAAGGAATTCCATAGATAAAACTTCAAAATTCAGAAAATTTAAAGCACACTATTACAAAACTTCATGTGTTTCTAATTGGCAGAAGGAAAACTGTAGGATTTCAAAATTATGATTTATTCGATGATAAGAAGGTCACAGATATAGCAGGTATAACTGGAGATTGGTAGGAAGAGCCCAGTAGAAATGCTGAGAAGCAAAACTGAGTTAATCTCTGAAAACACACACATTTATACTTTTAACCTGCTGCCTTTGAAAATTCTAGAAAACATGAGAATACAAGATCACATATCTTACTAACTCTTAGAGCAATGACATTGTCATATATCTCAAAGCTTCCGGAAAACTCCACTGTTCACTTGTGAGAGAACGAGAGTTAACAAGGCAAACCACATCCTAGTATCATTCTGAAAATGACTTTGGCTTTGCAGACCTCAAAAAGGTTCTTAGGGTCACCTAGCCACACTTTGAGAACCTTAGGTCAACATACTTCACCTGCTGGCCCAGCACTTGCTTTTGTAAATAAAGTTTTATTGGTAAGCTGGTTTGTGGGGTCGGTTAAATGTTTGCCTTGTGCTGTCATAGTTCAGCTGAGGCAATATGGGTGTTTCTATGACAATTAAATAGACTGTTTCCTTAATAAGCAGCTTGTTATATCCTCTACCTGATATCATTCCACTGATGAGGCAGAAATGCTTAGTCGCCGCCATTCCCTGTAATAAGGGCTTTACCTTGTGTGTCGCAGGGCGAGCGCATGCCAGACATGCATGTCGAGAGGTCATTCCGGGTCACCTGCCTGTGCTGGCACCCAACGCGGCTGATCCTGGCTATTGGCTGGGAGTCTGGAGAAGTGGTCATGTTTAACAAGCAGGACAAGGAGCAGCATGCAGTCCCCGCCACGCACACAGCCGACATTGCCATCCTCGCCTGGAGCCCCAACGGGAACTGCCTAGTGTCGGGGGACAGGGTGAGCAGACGCGCGGCGGCCCGCTCGGGGTCTCAGCCTTGCCCTATCTGTGCTCTCAGGGATGCGGGAGGCTCTCAGGGACCAGGTTATTAGCGACGCGTGGTTGCCGGGCTCCGCTGACCTTGTCAGCTGTAACGGCAGGCTGTGTTTTATGTTGGGAGCAAGATTTGAAAGCTTTATTCTACCTTCTCACTCTGTGGCAGAAGTGTGTAATTTTGTAAATGAACATCTCTAGATACCCACATTCACACGGATGGTGCGGTGCCTCAGGTACCCCGAACCCCAGTGTGCCCTCTGAGCATATCGCTTTGTTGCCCAGGAGTCCCTGGTCCCCATCATCTGGCCTGGGGCCTCCTAAGCATGTGGACGTGCCCCCAGGGGACACTGGAGAGGTCGTTCCTCATCGTAAGGGAGAGGGTGCTTTCTGCTGGCATCCGGTGGGTGGAGGCCAGAGTTACTGCTCAGGATCCGCCAGCGCTCAGGGCAGACCCCACCGCAGAGAGTCACCAGCCAGAGACGTCCGCAGGGCCTGGGCTGAGAGGCCTGCTCTAGACCTTTTGATTCAAAAGGGACAGTAGAAAGTGTACGGTGTGTTTATTTCTTTTACACTTTCAAGGTAATACGTTTGCATGTTTCAGAACTCAAACAATACTAAAAGGTACATGCTGAGAACACTCTCCTCATCACCCCACCCTGCCCCCGGCACCTGCGGCTCCTTCATGTCTCTCTGGGTTCCCATGGGAACACACAGGAGCATGCAGTGCATTCTCTCCCCAGCTTCCAGCTTTGAAAAATCACAAACGTTAGAGGAAGGAGCAGCACAAGGAATACCCTTGTGCCCTTGCTGTGAGTTCAGTAGCTGTTAACATTTCGACACATTAGCTCTCTGGGTGTCTGTACTCCCCCTGTGCATTGGGGAGTTTGTCACAGATGTCACACTTCACCCCTCGATGCGTTGGCATCCGTGTCCTCGGCGCGTAACCACGTGTGCTGTCGCACAGGAGGGCAAGGCCCGCGCGCTCCCCGCCGCGGTCGGTGTGGCGCTCCTCCTGCCGTCCTGGTAGCCCGTCCTCACCTGGGGCTGCCGCGCGCTCTCTGCCTCTGCTGCCGTTCCTCTTTTGTCTCCTCCCATCGTAACACTGGGAGTGTAACTTTTGTCTCCTTCCATCCCTGCTCTCTTCTTTCGTCTCTCTCTCTCGTTTGGTCTTTGATGACATCGACATTTTGAGGGGTCCAGCTCGTAACTGTGTAGCGAGTCCCTTGGTTCAGGTCCGTGTGGCTGTCTCCTGACCGCTGTGAGTGCCTTCACACGGGGACACAGTCCCCTCCCTGTTTTCCTGGATCCTTGTCACGTGAGGGGCAGCACCCGTCACACACTGTGATGTTTCAGGCTTTTCATCAGAAGCCGTGTCTTCCACTCTCCACGGCAGCGCACAGCAAGCCTCCTCACTCTCTTTAGACCTGCCCTTTGTGCCACGAACCTGTTATTATTTGCCTTCGCAGCCTCTGTGGGAAGCAGTCTTCAGTTCTTCGCTGGACGGTGACACGACAGCTGGCCTCATGCTTTTGTCCTTTCTCATGTGTGAACCTTTAGAGAAAGTCCTGGAGGGAGGTGGGACCCAGGGCGTGCCCTTGTGGTTTGATCGGTGTGCCCAGAGCTCCCTCTGCGGGGCTTGACCGGCTCACACCAACCCACGCGTGTGTCGTGACCAAGCTCAGAATCTTGGAGAAGTGCTGTCTCGGTTGTGTCCCAGTTTGCGTGCGTTTCTCTTCCTCCTGAGGGTAAATGTTACCTAGAAAGCCATTTATACTTAATTTCTACTCATACTGCCTCTTCCCTATTCTACTTATTCCTTTTTTCCAGACATTTCTTGTTTTTCTGTTTGATTCACACCTGGTGACGTTGCCCCACCCCAGGCTCCTTCTCCTGTGGGCTCCTACCCCTTCCTCATCTCCCTGCTCTGAAGATCCCCCATGGGGATAAAAGGAGTCAGGGTCCTTGAACATCACCATTTGCATCTTGAAGAAAGGAGAAACAACTGACATAGCGGATGACTCGAGCGTGACCTGGAGCCCCGGTCACAGCTGACCGAGTTCTGGAGTCAGAGGATTTCAGAACAAAAATACCTGGTCCTTCTCTCAGAAAATCTGCAGTCATGTCCCAATTTGATACTGGACTCCAACAGGAAGAGACATACTAACGAACAGACACGCTGAGAGTAGCAGCCCCGAGATGCCAGCTCCCCAGGCTTGGCTGAGGGTCTTTTCCACTCTTCCACCAGAGGCCTGGTTTGGCCACCCTGAGACTCGCCAGATGCAGCAAGAAAGCACAGTCTGGAAGCCTTGGAGTGTCCCACGTCTCCAGGGGCGGGAGCCAAGCTGGAGGGCGGGAGCCGAGAAGAAGGTCTGAGTGTAGCAACTGGGGTGAATGGCAGCTGCTGTGCACCCAGAGAGCAGCCCTCAGGAGTGGTGGGGGGCCCAGGGGCATCTGCTGTGTTGTCTTCCGCTTGGCAGTCGTCTCTGCCTGGTTCCCAGAGACACGAGAGGACCTCCCGTGGCCTCCCCCCACCCGCCGTGGTGCATCTGTCCTCGTGTCCGAATAGGGGTCCGCAGGCCTCTGAGCCAAGCCCACCGCTCTAGGGCCCGGGCTCCAGACGCATCCCCGGAGCAGCTTTCGGGGCCTGGACGTGCAGAGTGTGCATGGCTGCTCAGGAGCCCAAGGGGTCGTCACGTGTGCCGGTAAAACAGTGACTTACTGTGTTAAAAACTAAGTGCTGGGCAGGAATTCCCCGGCGGTCCAGTGGTCAGGGCTCAGCACTCTCCTGCCAGGGCCTGGGTTCCATCCCTGGTCCGGAACTAGGATCCCATGACCCACACAGCACCGCCAGAAAAGAAAAAAGTGCTGGCCGGCTGCACTCACAGGGTATTTTAAAAGTAATTTCTAAACACAAAGAAACCAAGAGTGCTTTTATTCTTGTCTTTATAAAGCTGGCAAAGTCAAGAAGAATCTGTTTGGCCTTCCCTGGTGGTCCAACGGCGAAGAATCTGCCTTGCAATGTGGGGGACTTGGATTTGATCGCTAGTCTGGGAAGATGTGGCACGTGTGGGGCAGCAAAGCCCGTGCGCCACGACCACTGAGCCTGTGGTCTCGAGCCCAGGAGCCGCAGCTCCTGAAGCCCCGGGCCCTAGAGCCTGTGCTCTGCGGTAAGACGAGCTACCGCGAGGAGAAGCCCACCCGCTGCAGCTGGAGAGTAGCCCCTCTCGCCGCAACTAAAGACAGTCTGCGCTCAGCAACTGAGACCCAGCACAGCCAGAAGTGAATATCTTTTTTAAAGTAGAAGAATCAGTCTAATAATACGTGATTTAGATTATATGTACACTCAGGTTACATACTATGTCCACTCTTAACGTGCTTTTCTTAGAGATTCATTGTGCAGGTTGCTTTGTAAGGCCCACTTATTTGAAAATCCTCTTTTCATATACAATTAAGTGATATTATCCAGTTTGGGGGATATATATGTATATATATCCCCCAAATATATCCCCGTGATATATCTAGTTTGGAATGAAAGTGACTTGAATGAAGGGAGAGAAGATGACCTCACTGTCTGCTAAAATGCCCGCTGACCTGAGCGGGAAACGTGCCTTCAGGACAGCTTGGGCTCTGCTGTGATGGAAACGGTACCATTTCACACAGCCAGGCTCATCCACAGCCAGACGCCCTCGCAGACTACTGCTCCCAGGCCAAATAGTCTCTCCCAACTTGAACTTTTCCAGCGCTTGTCTGAACCGTTAATCTGAGACTTTGATGTTGAATGTACAGTACACCTGGCATCCAGATCTTGGTTGGTTTCTTCCAATAAAAGGAACTAGGGCTCCTTGGAGAAGCAGCTGGTCCTGGACTGGGGCAGGACCGTGAGCCCAGAGGATCTGTCAGCCAGGACGCGAGGAGGGGCTCACACACCCGTAGCGACGGCCGTGTGAAAGGGACAGTGGAGGCAGAGAGAAGAGCGCCCAACGGCCGGAGCTGGAGTGTCTACACCAAGCAATACTGAGCTATAACCGTGAGCAGAAACTAGACATCCGTGGGTCCAGATGATGAAAATCTATGACTTAATAAACCAGTAAATGCCGGAGAGCTGGGACACATCTCCAGATGACCTAGAGGTGAGACGTCACTCTCCTCCTACGTGTGGGCCGCACCCAGCGAGTTCCTTCAAAGCTGGACGGGATGGCAGGAGGAGGAGCGCCCAGTGAGGGAGGCCACATCGAGGGCATGACCCCGATCAGAGATGCCAACAACAGCACTTTCCCTTCGATGTCCCTCTCAAACCTGCCACTCCGTCAACAAGGAGAAAAACATCAGACATATCCCGCCGGGGGGCACATTCTGGAACCCCGGGCTGGTCCTCCTCACACCGGGCAGGCCTCTGAAGCAGGAGCCCGAGGAGGTGCAGCCACCACGTGTGTGAGGACGAGGTCCCGGAGGAGGCGCTGAGGAGACGGCGTGAAGCCCCAGCTGGAGTTAGTGGCATGTCCCCTGGTGACCGGAGCAACTGGGGCTGGGCTGGGGCTTCTCCCAACTGCCTTTGCCACCTTCCCTTCAATCTGAGTCTGTCCTCAAAGGTTTGTTTTTTGAAACTGAACACGTGATGCTTGTGATCTTTAGGGACTGAAGGCGGGAGAGGGCACAAAGAAGGTTCTGGCACCTCGCGGAGCCCGTGGATTGTTGGATTTTTTACAGTGCCTGCTGTAGTTTTGAAATTGGAGAGGGAGTGAGTCCACGCTCCAGGGCGTGGTGTCACCTCCGCGCGCTGAGGATGTGACCTTGGGTTTACAGCTTGGCGTCCTGCTCCTCTGGAGGCTGGACCAGCGGGGCCGCGTGCAGGGGATGCCGCTACTGCGGCACGAGTACGGGCAGCCCCTCACCCACTGCATCTTCCTGCTGCCCCCGCCTGGCGAGTGAGTACCGCGTGGGAGGGGGTGGCAGTGGGGTTCTCGTCTGTGGTCACCCCGCCTGCACCCCAGGGGCCACGAGGAGCTCCCCATCCCGTCTGCTTTCAGGGACCTGGTTCAGCTGGCCAGGGCGGCAGTGAGCGGGGACGAGAAGGCCCTGGACATGTTTAACTGGAAGAAGAGCGGCTTCAGGAGCATCCTGAAGATGGGGTCTCAGGAGGGCCTCTCGTTCTTTGTCAGCCTGACAGACGGTGAGACGCGCGCTGGGGTCAGGGACACCACAGCATCTCGGGGCATTTGGCGGTCACCAACGAGCAGACAGAGTGTCTGTATAAAGCCGCAGGCCGTGCGCCCCTCCTGGACGGATGCCTTGGCCCTCCCATGCCAGGGTTATCCTGGGCCCAAAGGGTGGCTTCCCTTGGCGCCAGTGGAGACAAACAGCTTTTATTTGTATTGGAAAGTTTTTTAGGAGGAAGCTGTCCGGTTCGCGGGCCCAGACGAGTCACTGCCGGGGCACCCACGTGGTCTCCATGCCCACGTCCAGACTCAGCTCTGGGGCCGTGACCGGGGTGCTGGATGGGCTCTGCCGGCCGCAGCCCCCGGTGGCAGCCCTGGGGGCCAGGCCGTGGTGTCAGCTGTAACATGGCTCCTCCTCGGTGCGCCAGGAGGCAGGAGGCAGCGGCAGACGCAGCATGAGGGTCTTATCCTCTTGGGACATTCATGGGTTGCGTCCGCTGCAGGAAAGGGGCCCAGGAGGTGGGGCTGCGCGGGGTGATGGGGTCTGGGATGCGCATGGCCAGGCAGCTTGACTGTGACGGGTGACCGCGTGCAGGGGCCGGGTGCTGGTCGTCTTAAAGATAGAGACACTGGCATGTCGGGGTGAGGGGTGGAGCTGCAGGAGGGCAGCTGGAGGGACCGGGGTGCTGCCCTGAGGGCAGAGGGCAATGCTGGTGCTGGGCGCTGCGGGCCAGGCTCTGTGTCTCCGGGCACCACAGTCCCTGTGCCTCAGCTCCTGGGCACGGCCCTGGGGACACAGTAGTCCCTGCCTCCTGCTCCCCACAGGCAGAGCTCACGTGAAAGTGCACACCCAGCCCACCGCACGTGTCTGCGGAGCAGGTGCTTGTTTCTGGGAGTGAGATGGGGGCCCCGAGGGTGAGGGGCTCTTGAGAGCCGCAGAATGAACCCACCCGAGAGCTCACCTGAAAACAGAACCGGGAGGCAGCTAGGGGCCAAGGCGAGGGATCCAGACTGGGAGGGGCCTGGGAGGGGAAGAGGGGGCAGGCTGTGATACCCGGGACCTGGGATGGAGGACCTGGGTCGAGGCCCCAGGGAAGGTCGTGGTTCAGGCTCTGGGGACAGACATGACCGGAGCACAGAGGCTGCGCACCAGGAGGGCGGTCACTGAGTGCTGGACAGTGGTGGAGGGGACGGCAGGGGCAGGAGTCCGGCTGGACTAATGCACGAGACGGCAGGTGTAGCGGTTACGGGCCAGTGTTGTTTTGTTTTTTAATTATTTTATTTTATTTTATTGCCTTGGGTCTTTAGTTGCAGCATGTGGGATCTAGTTCCCTAACTAGCTATTGAACCCAGGGCCCCTGCTTTGGGAGCATGGAGACTTGGCCACTGGACCTCTGGGCAAGTCTGCCAGTGGTTTTTAAAATGGTCTATTTGTAAATGATTGTGATGAAGATGCTTATGTTGAAAGTGTCCGTAAGCAGGTAGAATGGCCGCGGGAGCGTCCAGCTTCCATGGACACAAGGCTCTTTCACAGGGACCGTGCACCACGTGGACGAGAAAGGCAGGACGGCCCAGGTGGCATCCACAGACAGCTCCATCCAGACACTGTTCTACCTGGAGCAGAGGGGGGCGCTGGTGGCGGTGACGGACAGCCTGCTGCTCTGCCTGTTCACGGTGACGCCCGAGGGCACGGCCGAGGAGGTGATGAAGGTGCGTGGGGCCACCCCAGGGCCGCCCTCTGGCCTGCCTCACCCTCACTTCATCTTGGTTGAGGAGTCCATGTTGCAGGGTCACCAGAGCTTTGGTGCCTATTTGTTGTGGACCATCGCAGTCACAGGCTGGGGAGATGTCCGGGGAAGGGGCCGCCCGAGCCTCGGGAGGCAGGGGGGTGTGGTGGGGATGCCTGGTCACGTGCAGACCTTGGGGGTTGTCACCAGTGTTTCCACCACGGCTGGTCCACACGTGTGACGGTCGCAACTCTGAACGCCCCACCATCCCTGTGGGCGCCTCGCCCCTGACCTGGGGGCTTGCTCGCAGGAGGACGCCCGGAGCCTGGGGTGTGGTCAGGCAGCACGCACCGCTCCCTGAGGACCGCTTGCTGCCCTTCTGCGGTCTCTCGGTTCCACCCGCAGATTCCAGGTTCTCAGGGACCCCGAACCTCCCTGGAGGTGGTCTGGTAGACACAGAAAGTCAGTGTGTTCGGGGCCCTTGTGCACCTGTGTCTGCACAGCAGCTGAAATGTGGTCACTGAGTCCATGGACCTGGGTTCAAATCCCCCCTTGGCCCCTCGCTGGTTCTGTGTGTGGGTGTGAGGGCGCCTCCCCCATGAGGGGCTCCATTAACTGCTCTGGCCTGAAAAGCTGGGGCCGCCCGCACTTCCTTTGCGTGGGCACTCTCCCCGGAGTTGCTGCCAGCAGAGTCCAGCCCGTCAGCAGCAACACAGCCTCCACACAGGCGGCACCCTCCTCTCAGGTGGCTGTTGTCGTGCAGGTGAAGCTGAGCGGGAAGACGGGCCACCGGGCAGACGTTGCGCTGATCGACGGCAGCCTGCTCGTGACCGCCATCGGAGAGGCGGCGCTCAGGTGAGAGCCGACCCTGCGGGGTTGGAGGGAGAAATCTGTTCCCAGCACTCTCGTGAGTCGGCTCCGTACTGAAGCCTAACGTGCACAGAGGCCAGCACACGAATGATGGCCGATTGTCACCACTGTCTGTAACCGGCCCCGAGGTGGACGAACAGACAGGCAGAGCCCCAGCGCCCGCCACGGAGTCCTGCTGTCCCCTGCCTTTCTGACTCTGCCCCCTGTGTACGTGGAAACCCATGTCATGGCCTCTTGGGCCATTGCTTTGAGTCCACGTGACGCAGGGGTCTCCTGGGCTCAGGTGCTCGGGGCTCCTGTGCTCTCCTCCTGACCTGGTGTCCCACAGGGGCCCTCTGCATTGGCAGCATCTCCCTCTGGTCATGAGCAAGGCCTAATGGACAACATGATGATGAGAAACTTTTTTTTTGTAGAGTCTGAAGGGCTGTGTCTTTTTCCTGATATTTAATGTTTAATCTGCGAGTTGAACAAGACCCTTGGAGCTGAGGGAAACACACTAACGCAGGCCCCTCATGGGCTTTCCTGCTTGCCTTGTAGATTCTGGGATTTAGAACGAGGGGAGAACTACGTCCTGAGTCCAGAGGAGAAGTTTGGTTTTGAAAAAGGAGAGAATATAAATTGCGTTTCTTACTGTAAAGTTAAAGGTGAGACTTCTGGCATCAGGGGCTGTTCTCGGAACCAGCCACTCGAGGATGGTCAGCCCAGAGCAAGAGAGAGGTGGGCGCTGTGTTTGTCCCGTGTGGTGGCCCAGGAGATGGTCAGGAATGTGACCGTCTGGCTGCGGGAATGGGTGTCTGTTCCTCCTGAACCCTCGGTAGAGAGTCAGCGTGAGGAACATTATATGTGTGTGTATATTAATATATATGTGCATGGATGTGTGTATGTGTACACACACGTGTGCACCCATGCGCACACACACAGTGGAATAGGAGATGCATGGGAGCAGCACCTCTGTGCCCACTAAGTGCCAAGTCCTGTGTGGCTCCTCACACACGCACACACACACGCCTCACGCGTGCGTACACATACTATCGCTACGGCAGTGAGCTCCTACAAAGGGGATCAGCTGGGTAAGTGGCTGCAGAGTTACTGGGCGGGCTGATACGTCTGAGAGGGTGGTCAGAGGGCGCCTGCTGCCATTTTATCCCTTTCCGGCTCAGCTAAGGTGAGCTCTCTTTTTACCTGTAGGTCTCCTGGCAGCAGGTACCGACAAGGGGCGAGTAGCCATGTGGAGAAAAGCGCCGGGCCTCCCGAACGGCCGCGGGGCGGAGGGCAAAGACAAGTGGACCCTTCAGGCCCCCACTGAGCTGGAAGGAAACATCATGCAGATAAAGGTACAGCCGGTGGGGTGCTGGGGGCCCTCGCTTTTTGCACAGGTGGAGGCAGTAATTGGCTCTGAGCCTATTTTTGTCAGTTGTTCAACTTAAGATTAAAAAATAGCAACAATAAAATATAAAGGCCTGTTGGGTCAGAAATTATATAAGCAGTCGTGGCTCTGCGGTAGTCTATATTTATCTATTTTACCGATTTACCTGTCCTTTTGTCTCTACCGTCCTCTGTTTTGTTTTCTCACTTATGTTTTTTTGGCCGTGCCCCTCGGCTTGTGAGATCTTATCTCCCCGACCAGGGGCTGAAGCCCGGCCCTGGCAGTGAAAGTGCCGAGTCCTCACAGCTGGGCCGCGGGGAGCGCCTGCCCCAGCCACCTCCCGATGCTCCATACCTCCGCCGCTCTCCGGGCACTGCTGTCTTGCCCATGCTCTGTTTTAGATAGAGCTGCTTGTGTTGGGAGCTTGCTGCTCCAGAGCCTGCCTGTGGGGAGAGCGGCTTTGGGCACCAGAGCCTCTGTCTGGGACTGCCTCCCCGCGAGAAGCAAGCTAGGGCGAAGGCCTGGTCTGTGTGGTCAGGCTCCACCCCAAAGGCAGAGCCTCCCCGCACACCCACCTGGAGCTGGCCTGTGTGCGGAGCTGAGCGGTGAGAGACGCTGGCGGCCGTCCCTCCCTGGGCCTTTTGGCCAAACCTGCCCGCCAGGCTCACCTGCCGCAGACTCTGCTCTTCTCTCTAAACTCAGTAGATTTTCTTCAGTCCTTCTTTCTCCATTTAACTTTGTGCCCGATTCCGAGAGAAATGGGCAGTTGTGTTCTCACAGTTTTCACCAGTTATGCCTGCTGTGTCCTCAGGGCTCCTCACCTGCCATCCTGGGCCTGGCCTGTCAGCTCTGCTCTGTGTGATATGGGCATGCAGCACACAACATCTTAGCTCCCTGACTAGGGGAGGGTAGTGTCCTGCCCACTGGACCCCCAGGGAACTCCCTGAACTTTTTAAGATGAAGTTTAAATAATCTAATCAAGAAATGAAACTTATATGGTAAATAGTTTAGGGATGTCTTAGAGCAATTTTGGAGGAGGAAATGGCAACCCACCCCAGTATTCTTGGCTGGAAAATCCCATGGACGGAGGAGCCTGGTAGGCTACAGCCCATGGGGTCACAAAGAGTCGGACATGACTGAGCGACTTCACTTTCACTTTAGAGCAATTCTAGGAATTTCTTTTAGATCCTCCACTGTTAGCCACTCAGTCATATCTGACTCTTTGCAACCCATGGATTGTAGCCCACCAGGCTCCTCTGTCCATGGGGGTTCTCCAGGCAATAATACTGGAGTGGCTTGCCATTTCCTACTCCAGGGGATCTTCTCAACCCAGGGATTGAACCTGTGTCTCCTGCATCTCCTGCTTTGGCAGGCAGATTCTTTACCACTGAGCTACCTGGGAAGCCAGGTAGTTCACTGATAGGGTGTAAACTCTCTTTCCGTTTATAAAACACAGATGCCCCTAAGTTTGCATCGGTAAACTAAGCTCTAGAAGATGCTCAGCCAGTCAGAACAGACACAAACTAGAACCAGCACATAAGTTTACATGCTGGATCTCAACTCTGGGTGTTGAGATCCAGTATTTTTAAGCTTTTCTGCAAATTACACATTTTACACTTATAAATTTTTAAAGTCATGTTTTTAAACAAGAGGGCGTCCCTGATAGCTCAGTTGGTAAAGAACCCGCCTGCAATGCAGGAGATCCTGTTTCGATTCCTGGGTTGGGAATATCTGCTGGAGAAGGGAAAGGCTATCCACTCCAGTATTCTGGCCTAGAGAATGCCATGGGGTCGCAAAGAGTCGGACACGACTGAGCAACTTTCACTTCACTTTAAATAATGAGAAGAAGCAGTGCTTGGAGGCTGTTTATGAATCTTCATACCTGTGACGTTGCCCTGACTGCACGTCTCCTTTCTGTTCATACCTCGGTGGTGTCTCTCCTTGTGGAAACCAAGTGGGGCTCCAGGAAGAGCCTCCTGGCCGTGAACAGCATCAGCTCCGTGCTCATCCTCCATGAACAGGCCATGTCATCCCACTTCCACCAGCAGGTGGCCGCCGTGCAGGTCTCCCCGAGCCTCCTCAGCGTGTCCTTCCTGTCCACGGGGGTGACCCACAGCCTGCGCACAGACATGCACGTCAGCGGAGTGTTTGCCACCAAGGTCACTGCCAGGATGATCTGTGGGCGGGGGGCAGGGTCACTGATGTAGACAGAAGCCCTGGCCAGTTGTTAGTGTCACTGGGGACGGTGAGGCCTGGATGACTGGTTGCTTTTTCCCTTCCGTGGCTCTTCATAGGATGCTGTTGCCGTCTGGAATGGAAAACAGGTGGTGATCTTTGAGCCGTCTGGAGCCACGTTACGCAGTGCAGGTGGGAGTCTTTTCAGCCCCCGGAGGGTCTTGTGTCTGATGCAGGTGGGGGTGCTAGTTCCTGAGGGGCCGGGAGGGGGCAGGTCCTGGGCCACCGGGAGACCCCACACCCGTTCTCGTGCCCGGGCTAGAGCTCGTGGCCTCCAGAGTCCTATGTATGATGAGCTGCAACTTTGACAGTGGTGCTGTCACAGAGGCTGCGCTATGGGAAGCACCAGCTGCTCACCAGAGGGAGGAGGTGAGGGCATCAGTGAGTGGTGAGGGTGGGTGCCTGGCACTGGGTGCCCCATCAGGCCGTCACTGGCAGCCATGGCCCTGGGCAGTCCCTGTATCTTGGAGCCTCACTTACCAAAATGAAGAAAACACACCTTTCACAAGGCTGTTGTGGGGCCAAGGAACAGTAGGGAACACACGTGAGAACATTCTTGATACTACAGCTCTGCCTTTTCTCCCCATCTTTATAGCCTGAGGCTCTTCATTATGACTTTAGTTGTAGAAGATGTTTTGTGCTAGATTCCAGTCTTTCTCATCAATCACTCTATAAAGAGTTCTAGTTTTAGTGTGAGAATGCTTCCGAAACTCTAAGGAGCTCTGACAAGACTAGCTGCTGGTGTCATGACCTCTGTCTGTCATTTCAGGGTCCTTCCTGTGTGAGTCTCCAGTGTTAGCCATGCATGAAGAAAACGTTTATACGGTGGAGCCAAACAGAGTCCAAGTTCGAACCTGGCAGGTAAATGACTGTTCTACGGTGAGTGGCCTGTGACGTTAAAGACAACTAGAGCAGAGTTTAAAATGCCACCTCTAAATCAAGCCAGAGCCTGCTTATTGACTTCACCCAGCCTTATCAGATCCCCTCACTGGGTGTCTGGTTGGATTGTGAATCTAATGGATTCTCACATAGCTGTTCCATCGACAGCTCTTGTGACTTCAGAAATCAGGAGGTAAGGCAGTGGCCCTTTGCAGCGAAAAGGACTGCCTGGCTGGTTCTAGAGTGCATGATGAAATGGGAGGAAGGTGTGCTGTTTAATGTGCACCTAGAGGACTGAGGGGCCGTCAGTTTTGGCCACAGCTTTAGACCTTTTCCTGCATGTGTCTGAGGGTGGGAGCCATGCGTACCTCCAGGACCACAGCCTCTAGCACCATTCTGTCTTCTGCAGGGGGTGCAGTAGGGGAGCCCCTGCCTGCCCGCATCCTGTGCACACTTGCTTTATCCCTGGGGCTGACACGGAGTATTAGTTTCCTGACTGGCCATAACCAATGACCACAAACTGAATGGCTTAAAACAATAGATATTTATTTTCCTCAGCACCGTTCAAGAGGCTAGAAGTCCAAAATCTAGGTGTGGGCAAGGCTGCTCCTTCTAAGGCTCTGGGGGAGAGTTTGTCCCATGCCTCCTCCAGCTGCTGGCATTGCCAGCATTCCTTGCGTTCCGTAGCCTGTAGCCAGGTTTCTGCCTCCATCTTTACATGGCCTTCTCCCTGTGTCTGAGAAGGACGCTTGTCCCTGGATTTAGGGTCCACCCTAATCTAGAGTTATCTCTATTTGAGAGCCTTAGTTATATCTTCAAAGACCCTTTTTCCAAATAAGGTCATGTTTACATCCAAGTGGGTGTATCTTTCAGGGGAGACCATTCACCCCGCACGTTCAGCAGTGTTCTGCATCACATTTGAGGACACTTGCTGTGCTGCTGGTTTGGCTCTCGGTGTGTGTGACCACTGTGTCCAGCTCTGAGTTCTTTCCTAAGGTCTGTCCTGTGCTTATACCTCACAGGCTTATACCTCCCCTTCTCTATTCAGTAACTCCTGAAGGAGCTTCCCTGCAGTTCTAGCCTCTAGCAGAAGGGTCAGACGGTAAGGAGCACAGTAAAGTATGGAGGGGGTTGGAGAGTATTGCAGGGGGACACTTTAGAATAGAGACCTGACAGGTGGGGAAGGTGGCCGCAGTCCCATGAGCCTCCTGGGGGAACTGCAGGGAGGGATCTGGGCCTCGAGAGATGCCTGGCCAGGTTCAGGTCAGAGGGGAGGTGGGGAGGCGGAGGGATGGGGCTTGCAGACCGCTGATAGTGGTGAAGGGGCATCAGGTGTGGACATAAAGCTGAGGTAGGGAGGAGCCCTGCCAACAACAGATGAGGGAGCAGCTGGGTTATTAGAGGGATGAACTCCAGAGCCGGAAGGTGGAGGCATGCAGGAGAGAAGGAAAGGCCTGCTGAGAAGGGGTGAAAGGCATGCTGGCAGAAAACGAAAGGCACACTGGGAAAAAGGCGAAATGTTGCTGGTAGGGGCGAAAGGCATGCTAGGAAGGTGAGTGAGAGGCATACTGGGAGAGAATGAAAGGCATGTCAGGAGAGAACCAAAGGCATATTATGAAAGGCCTATGAGGAAAGAATAAAAAGTCCTGCTGGGAAAGCAGCAAAAGTCATACTGGGAGGAAACAGAAAGGCCTTCAGGGGAAGGGGTGAAAAGTTTACTGGGAAAAGGGTGAAAGGTTGCCGGTAGGGGTGAAATGCATGCCGGGAAAGTGGTGAAAGGCATTCTGGGAAGGGACAAAAGGCCTGCTGGGAAAAGAGAACAGCATGCTGGGAAGGGGTGAAAGTCAAGCTGGAAATCATGGCAGTAACTTAGGAGCATCTGACCATAGACAGAGTTTAACCTTTTAAAATTTTTATTGAAAGGAATATATGTCAGGGACTCCTCTGTTGGTCCAGTGGTTAAAACTTGGCCTTCCAAGGCGGGGGGTATGATTTGAACCCTGGTCAAGGAGCTAAGCTCCCACTTGCCTCATGGCCAAAAAAAAAAAAAATATATATATATATATATATATGAAACAGAAGCAATATTGTAATAAATGAAGACTCTCTGAGTCTCTGTTCCTGGTATGCAGAGCCCACTAAGTTCTGTGGGAAACCCCACCCCTGGCCACTCTGCTCCCAGCCCAGTGCCAAGCCAAGCAGAAACTCACTGGGCATTGGTTGAATGTGAAACCATTTACCTCAGACTGGGACTTGAACCCACGTGCTGGGACTCAAACCGGCCAAAACCCACAGTCTTCCCACTGAGGTCACAGACCTAGTTTCAGGATCTGATAAAGCTCAGGTTCATGATATCTCATTGCAGAAAAAATTCAGTGAGAGACAAAATAATAGGTAAGAAGTGGGTTTATTCAGAGAGAAACACACTCCACAAGCAGTGTGGACCATCATGGAGGACAAGTGCAGAGGCCTTGAAATATGGTGTGGTTAGCTTTTATGGGCTGGGTAATTCATAAGCTGTACAATGTCACGAACCTCATTCCATAGCTCATCAGGCACTCTATCAGATCTAGGCCCTTAAATCTGTTTCTCACTTCCACTGTATAATCATAAGGGATTTGATTTAGGTCATACCTGAATGGTCTAGTGGTTTTCCCTACTTTCTTCAATTTAAGTCTGAATTTGGTAATAAGGAGTTCATGATCTGAGCCACAGTCAGCTCCTGGTCTTGTTTTTGTTGACTGTATAGAGCTTCTCCATCTTTGGCTGCAAAGAATATAATCAATCTGATTTCGGTGTTGACCATCTGGTGATGTCCATGTGTAGTCTTGTCTTGTGTTGTTGGAAGAAGGTGTTTGCTATGACCAGTGCATTTTCTTGGCAGAACTCTATTAGTCTTTGCCCTGCTTCATGCCAAGGCCTGTATTCCAAGGCCAAATTTGCCTGTTACTCCAGGTGTTTCTTGACTTCCTACTTTGGCATTCCAGTCCCCTATAATGTAAAGGACATCTTTTTTGGGTGTTAGTTCTAAAAGGTCTCGTAGGTCTTCATAGAACCATTCGACTTCAGCTTCTTCAGCATTACTGGTTGGGGCATAGACTTGGATTACTGTGATATTGAATGGTTTGCCTTGGAAATGAACAGAGATCATACCATCCCCATGGAAAAGAAATGCAAAAAAGCAAAATGGCTATCTGGGAAGGCCTTACAAATAGCTGTGAAAAGAAGAGAAGCCAAAAGCAAAGGAGAAAAGGAAAGATATAAGCATCTGAATACAGAGTTCCAAAGAATAGCAAGAAGAGATAAGAAAGCCTTCCTCAGTGATCAATGCAAAGAAATAGAGGAAAACAACAGAATGGGAAAGACTAGAGATCTCTTCAAGAAGATTAGAGATACCAAGGGAACATTTCATGCAAAGATGGGCTCGATAAAGGACAGAAATGGTATGGACCTAACAGAAGCAGAAGATATTAAGAAGAGGTGGCAAGGATACACAGAAGAACTGTACAAAAAAGAGCTTCACGACCCAGATAATCACGATGGTGTGATCACTGACCTAGAGCCAGACATCCTGGAATGTGAAGTCAAGTGGGCCTTAAAAAACATCACTACGAACAAAGCTAGTGGAGGTGATGGCATTCCAGTTGAGCTCTTTCAAATCCTGAAAGATGATGCTGTGAAAGTGCTGCACTCAATATGCCAGCAAATTTGGACAACTCAGCAGTGGCCACAGGACTGGAAAGGGTCAGTTTTCATTCCAATCCCAAAGAAAGGCAATGCCAAAGAATGCTCAAACTACCGCACAATTGCACTCATCTCACATGCTAGTAAAGTAATGCTCAAAATTCTCCAAGCCAGGCTTCAGCAATACGTGAACCGTGAACTTCCTGATGTTCAAGCTGGTTTTAGAAAAGGCAGAGGAAGCAGAGATCAAATTGCCAACATCCGCTGGATCATGGAAAAAGCAAGAGAGTTCCAGAAAAACATCTATTTCTGTTTTATTGACTATGTCAAAGCCTTTGACTGTGTGGATCACAGTAAACTGGAAAATTCTGAAAGAGATGGAAATACCAGACCACCTGATCTGCCTCTTGAGAAATCTGTATGCAGGTCAGGAAGCAACAGTTAGAACTGGACATGGAACAACAGACTGGTTCCAAATAGGCAAAAGAGTACGTCAAGGCTGTATATTGTCACCCTGCTTATTTAACTTCTATGCAGAGTACATCATGAGAAACGCTGGACTGGAAGAAACACAAGCTGGAATCAAGATTGCCGGGAGAAATACCAATAACCTCAGATATGCAGATGACACCACCCTTATGGCAGAAAGTGAAGAGGAACTAAAAAGCCTCTTGATGAAAGCGAAAGTGGAGAGTGAAAAAGTTGGCTTAAAGGTCAACATTCAGAAAACGAAGATCATGGCATCCGGTCCCATCACTTCATGGGAAATAGATGGGGAAATAGTGGAAACAGTGTCAGACTTTATTTTTTGGGGCTCCAAAATCAGTGCAGATGTTGATTGCAGGCATGAAATTAAAAGGTGCTTACTCCTTGGAAGGAAAGTTATGACCAACCTAGACAGCATATTGAAAAGCAGAGACGTTACTTTGCCAACAAAGGTCCGTCTAGTCAAGGCTGTGGTTTTTCCAGTGGTCATGTATGGATGTGAGAGTTGGACTGTGAAGAAGGCTGAGTGCCGAAGAATTGATGCTTTTGAACTGTGGTTTTGGAGAAGACTCTTGAGAGCCCCTTGGACTGCAAGGAGATCCAACCAGTCCATTCTGAAGGAGATCAGCCCTGGGATTTCTTTGGAAGGAATGATGCTAAAGCTGAAACTCCAGTACTTTGGCCACCTCATGCGAAGAGTTGCCTCATTGGAAAAGACTCTGATGCTGGGAGGGATTGGGGGCAAGAGGAGAAGGGGACGACAGAGGATGAGATGGCTGGATGGCATCACCGACTCGATGGACATGAGTCTGAGTGAACTCCGGGAGCTGGTGATGGACGGGGAGGCCTGGCGTGCTGTGATTCATGGGGTCGCAAAGAGTTGGACACAACTGAGCGACTGAACTGAACTGAATTCATAAGCTAATGAGTGGGAGGATTTTTCCAGCTATTTGGGGGAAGGGGTGGAGATTTCCAGCAATTGGGCCACCACCCACCTTTTGGTCTTTTGACTTTTGGTGTCTTGGAACTGTCATAGTGCCTTTAGGTGGTCATTTAGCTTGCTGATTGAGGATCAAAGTCTAGGGGAAGCTGACTTGTCTGCCTCTTTGAAAGTGACAGTGAAAGTGTTAATCGCTCAGTCATGTCTGACTCTTTGCAACATTATGGACTATAGGCTGCAGGCTCCTCTGTCCATGGAGTTCTCCAGGCAAGAATACTGGAGTGGGTTGCCATTCCCTTCTCCAGGGGATCTTCCTGACCCATGGATCGAACCCAGGTCTCCCGAATTACAGGCAGATTCTTCAGCATCTGAGCCACAGGGAAGTGGAGTCTGCCACCCTGGACCCATTTGATTCTAATTGGTTTATGTTGTGTCCTTGGGTTATGTCACTCTTTCATAAGTTGTGCCCTGCCCCCTTCCCTCCTGTTTCAAATTGAGCCGGGGACCCATCTCAGCTCCAAGGAGAGGGGTCAGTCCATGCATAAGATACCCAAAAGTGTAAGCTCTGCCCAGGCCTGACTCTGGTCACTCTTTCCAAAATAACAATAGTGGGATGTGTTGTAAGAACAACATTTTAAAACATAAATGATTTTAAGTCACCTGTGGCTCAGAACCCTCCAGTCTTCCAGCTTCATGTGGAACAAAATGTGACTCTTCGCTTGGCCTGCACTGATGCCCAGTGTGGTGTCTGCTCACTGCCCGCCTCAGGGCCCGCCTTCCTTCCTGCCACCCGGCTCCTCCTCCTTCTGGAAGGCCAGTGCAGCTCTCCAATGGCTGGCTCCTTCCCCCCAGGCTCACTTCAACTTGCCCCCAGACAAGACCTGTTCTCAGGCATTTACCAGCATATGATGGACACACGGGAAAGTAGGCATGTGGTGTGGGCGGCTCATGAGTTTTTGCAGATGGACATACCTGGGACGTGATCACCACCCCTTCCACTCATGGCCTCCCCAGAGGTGACCACTAGCCACACAGTCAGCTTCACTGGGGCATTAACATAAGACCTCGTGGGCAGCATCTCCTGCGTCAACCCAAACGGATGGAATTCCACCTGCTGCCGCCTAGATAGTTTTCTTTAGCATCCCTCCCGTCACCTGTCTGCGCATGCTCAGGCTGAGTCACATGTGTACCTGCTTGTTGACCTGGCTTCTCTGTACCTCCCCCATGACCGGAAGCACCAGGGATTCCCCGATGACAGGGCCTGTCCTCCCAGGTGGGGTGAGACTCCAGCAAGGGGTGGGGCCTGTGACTGAAGCCCCCCTGAGGTCCCTGTCCCCTCCTTTTTCCTTAGGGGACCGTGAAGCAGCTCCTGCCGTTCTCCGAGTCAGAGGGGAACCCATGCTTCTTGGACATCTGTGGAACTTTCCTGGTTGTAGGGACGGACTTGGCTCACTTTAAAAGCTTTGATCTTTCCCGAAGGTACAGTTTTTGTCCAAATAAAAGTATTTTAAATGCATTGGGAGACGATGCGATGGGTAGAAGACAGACGGGGGCAGCAGACTGTTTATGTTCTCGTTTCAACATTAATGTGCACTTTCCTGTTGGAAATGCCTGATGCCTTGGTTTAAAGTCTTAATCTCTACACGAAGTGGGGAGCAGCGTCACTGTGTGGTAGACACGTGACACAGCACCCTTGCCGAAATCCACAGACCTTTACAGCTCACAGTGAGCGTTAGTATCTGCAAATTAAAACAACCTTTCAGTTCAGGGGGGGCCCAGGATGAAAGGCAGACAAGGCAGGACAACCCCCATTCATGAGCATGTGGAACTGCCTCCCTCTGCGCCAGGAGCTGCCCGGGTTACCCTGGGCCTGAGCGGGGCCCTGAGACTAATGGCTGAGGGCCCGCACGCAGCATGCACTCTGCTGATAAAGTCAGTTCCCACTGGCACGGGGAGGCGTCTAGGCTGGTCGTGAGCAGCTGAGTGTCAGGATGAGGACTGGCAGGGAGCCGGCTTCTCACCTGAGGGGTGGTTTCCAAGTCATCAAGGGAGGAGGCTGAGTGACCCCTGAGCGAATGCATCCAAGGTGGAGACCTGAGTCTGGAGCCAGGTGAAGCTTCTTGTCGATGCAGGTGGAGGCAGGTATGTGTGCAGGTACCGGGCAGTGCACACGGCCTGGTCTGTCCGCCACTGAGGTCTGGGAGCAGCGACACCCCAGGAACCATAAGCACACCCCATGCCCAGATCTGGGTCCAAGTCCTCCTGCAGGAAAGGGAGTGGGCTCCTAGGAGACTGATGATGGAATGGATTCTGGGCCTAGGCAGGAAATACACGAGATGAGCCTGGAGCCCGAGGCCCTGTCCCAGCCCAGAGGGACCCAGGGAGACGAGATGATTAGATGCCATGTGAGGCCTGGATGGGGGTCCCGGGCAGAAAGAGAACACTAGGGGGAAAGTAAGGAAATGTGAATAAAGTAAAGAAAGTCATGGTGAGCTACCTCTACAAGCCAGTTTTGTTTCTGGAGGCATCAAGCTTGACACAGCTAAACAGGACTAGTGTAATAAATTTGAGTTTGTCCACACAGTGGAAAAGCATGTGACTGTAATGAAGCGTGGGCAGCAGAGCCCACGGCCGTGCTGTGGGGACGGCGTGGCATCTGTAATCAGCTGCTTCTGTCTGTGATGGGAACGAGATAGTGCTCCTGCCTGTTCACAAAAACAGAACTTTAAAACCTCAGCCACACAAATAGCAGACTGTTACACTGTGCTTCTGAAACTCAGATAATGTGTGTGTCGATTATATCTCCACCAAAAAATGTGGAAAACTCGCCCTGTCTCCTGAGCTCAGCCCATTTCCTGAGTCTGCCGTTCCTGAAGTGAGAGCCGCTGGTCCCAGGTTCCAGGCCCAAGGGGAAGGGCTCGCCTGCCGTCCCAGCGGGGCCACTGAGACCACCTCCCTCCCTGCAGAGAGGCCAAGGTGCACTGCGGCTGCAAGAGCCTGGCCGAGCTGGTCCCAGGCGTGGGGGGCCTGACCTCACTCAGATGCAATGCCAGCGGCAGCAAGATCAGTCTCCTCCTCAGCAAGGTGGGCCCCTACGTGCGCTGCCCCACCTGCCCGCCCCCCTGCAGCCCGGGCGCCCCCTCCACCCCCTGGGCTCCCTCCACCTCCCTACCTTCCTTCACTTCACTCCCTGTGTCATCAGAAGCAGTGGTTCTTGCAGAGACCCTCACCTCTTCCTTTCTGCCTCTTTGCATCATCAGACTAAGGTCTCTGGGCAGCAGGGGTGACTGGCGTGGGAGGACCTGGAGCCTCTTGGTTTGAGAGTGGGTGTGAAGGAGCCAGGTGGCAGGGGCGTTGGTTCTAGAGGGGCTGGTGCCTTCCCGCCATCAGTGTCTGTTCATGTGCTCCTCTGTCATTCACTCATTCACACGTTCATCCCTTCACTCACTAACTCATTCACTGACTCACTGATTCATTCACTCTCATTCCCTCATTCACTCGAGTGGGTTGTTCGCTGCTGTGTGTACCACACACTTTGCTGGGTACCGTAAACACAAACTGATGTGTTAAATGGGGGACTCGACGCCACCCCTGTGGATGAGCAGACTCAAGTAAATTTTTACAACCCTGGTGAGAGCTGGGAGGAGAGAAGCAGGGCTGGAGGGCAGCAGTGGGCCCAGCCACTACGGGGGATCGGCTGAAACTAGAAAAGAGTAAACCCACAGCCGTTTCAGTGGGATGAACATAGGCTGACATTGGAATTACACGGTCTGGACCTTGGCACCTCTCCCAAACGTGTGGAACATCAGTGGGCAGGCACACTGAGCTCCGGCTCTCTCTTCCTAGGCTGACAATAGCCCTGATTCAAAAATCTGCTTCTACGACGTGGATATGGACACAGTGACCATCCTCGACCTCAAGACAGGACAGATAGATCAGAGAGAGACATTGTCCATTAATGGGCAGGAGACAAAGAAGTAAGACTGTGGTTTGGGAGGACTTTGTTGAAAAAAGATGTTGAAAATGCTCAGTTACTTGTTGGCTTTGAGCCAGTTTGTTGCTAAGTTTTCTTCATACTTGGAAGAGCTCAGTGATCATGAGCAATGGGGACCAGAGGTGAAACAGAAGCCCGCTCCCCTGGGCCGTCGCAGGGATTTGAGTCTAATCTGACTCCTCGGTTCTGAGGTTCTGGAGTCATGGGCCGGGAACTTGAGCTTCCAAAAGGGCTGCAACGCGAGTGCCCATGGGCAGCCCCAGGTCTCGGGGTACAGAGGGCCATCAGCGTCCCTGCCGGTCTTTCTTCAGGGCCTTGGTGTACCGCGCATGCGGTTCTCTTTCTTTTTCAGGAGCCAGGCCCTGGAGGATGAGAGGCTGACAGACCTCGTGCCCGTCAGCCACTTCTGGGATCAGAGCGAGCCCCGGCTGTTCGTGTGCGAAGCCGTGCGCGAGGTGCCCGGCGCCCCACCACAGCCCGCGGACAGGAACGCGCTGGCCGAGGCCAGTGCAGGCCCCTCGCCCCTCGCCCCTCGCGCGGTCACCTGTGTGTTTGGACAGCAGGCAGGGCAGGCTCTGTCTTCCCAACGTGGTCCCTGGGGAAGTCGTAGGGAACGGGTTCCGGGGAGCCAGTCTCCACCCCCAGGACGTCAGTGGACACCTCTCCCCTCTGGGTCGCCATCGAGAGCTGGCCCCACCCTCTGTCACGTGCCATTTTCTCTTGGGGATCAGAGTCTCCCTTGATCTGGGCGCGTCCTGTGGGTCCGGTTACGAAGGTCCCCTCAGTCATTCCCCAATCAGTGGGCCCCCAGCCTCGGTCACTGCCCTCCCCTCTCACCACCCTGCTCCCCTCTCTGCAGGGTCTTCCTCCCCAACACTCCAACGCCAGTGACTCCGAGCCCCATCCCCTCATTGGGCCCAGACTCCACCGCTTTCCAGTGTCCTATTTTACAGGACACCCAATGATCCCATACAAAGCCCTCTTGACCCTCTTGCATGCGTGACCTACCTTGTTCTACAGGGGTTGTGCATAGGGTCCTCGGCAGGGAGAGTGGGGTTATGTGAGAGCCAGCCTGTCGGCTGCTCTACATTCTCTGTGTTTTATGTAAACTTCCTGGCAATGTCGGACAAGTGGGGTGAGACAAGAACCAGGAAAGTTGCTATCGAACTGAGACAGGACACGTCCCTCCGCAGGCAGACGTGGTGGTCCTGTCCTTCTTCGTCTCAGAAGAGCACGGCTTCCTGTTGCAGGACAGCTTCCCCCGTCCCCCTGCCTTCCAGACGCTCCTGGGGATCCAGGTGCCCCACTACTACTTCACGAGAAAGGTGGGCCCTGCGGGCGCGGCCATATCCTCGGGCCCTCCTCCTCCCCGGGGGCTCTCATTACACAAAGCGTGTGCCCTGAGCTGTCCCCTGAGATCCCAGCAGATCCAAGGTTGCCGTCTGTGTGGGGAAGGTCGAGGGCGGGCAGGTGGGCAGCAGCTCCACTGAAGGGTATCCCTCCTGGCTCCCCCAAAAGCACTGGGCCCTTCCACCTTTCTGTCTTTTTTTAAAAAAGTCTAGCTGCTTTTTTAGAAGTTTCTATTCCTATATTTGCTTAGTTGTGTCTGACTTTTCTCTAGGCCAGAATACTGGCTAGCCATTCCCTTTTCCAGGAGATCTTCCCCACCCAGGATTGAACCCAGGTCTCCTGCATTGCAGGCGGATTGTTTACCAGCTGAGCCACCAGGGAAGCTCAGCCAGTAAACAATCTCACTGCAGTGCAGGAGACCAGGGTTCAATCCTGGGTGGGGAAGATCCCCTACAGAAGGAAATGGCAACCCACTCCAGTATTCTTGCCTGGAGAATTCCATGCACAGAGGAGCCTCACAGGCTGCAGTTCACGGGGTCACAAGAGTTGGACATGACTTATCGACTGACTATTCCCATATTCACTGTAGGAAATTCAGGAACTGCAAATGAGGAAATAAAGACCAGAGGTGATACAAATCTCCATGGTTGCAGCCCCCAGAGGTGCCACTGGGGACAGCTAGGGAGAGGTTCCGTCTGTAGCCTGCATGTGTGCGTCACATACACTGTCCCTTCCTCCAGGGGATCGACCCAGGGATCAAACCTGGGTCTCCTGCATTGCAGTCAGACTCTTTACCAGTTGAGCCAACAGGGACGCCCCGTTACGTACTCACGTGTGTTTAAATTTCTGGTCAAATGGGGTCATTGTCAGCACTTGCCCCAGCCATTTTAGATGAGTTATTTGCCATCCCTGGGACATGGTCTCTGCATCCCCATGGTCCCGCCCAGGCCTGAAATCGGCATCCTTGGCCCTGAGGTCAGTGCTGATCAGGGGTGGGCACGTCTGTGATGGACGGCAGAGCTTCCAGCCCAGCTGAAACACCGGCTGAGCCACCTGTTCTCAGCCGGGCGCCCACAGCCCCCTGCACTGAGGGGCCTGTGCAGGCTGCAGCCCGTTACTCTGCCTTGGTCCTGTGGACGTGGGGTGCCACCTGAGTGGCTCCCCTGAGTTCTGCCGCTCCCCCTCCCCCAGCTCTGTGCTTCCTGCTGCTTTGCTTCTTCACTTGTTTCGTCACTGTCCTGTCAGAAGAACTGAAGTGTGCAGGCTTTTTCTTGGATTTTTTCTCTTTTTTTTTTGGCTTTTAGTTTAAGGTGACTTAAAATCAGGCCTCAACATGAGCTCTGTGTTTTCTGTGTTAGCAAGTATCCCTCTTGTAGCCAGACGTGGGAATGGACCAGGAGGCAGTGGTGCTGCACGTGCTTATAGCACCTCGTGCACGGGCACACGGTCAGACGCGACAGGAAGAGCTCTTTCTAGGAAGTTTACAGGCAGCCCATGGGTGGGGTTTTCACATGTTCATGGCTGTAGAGCCGCTGATGTCACTGCCTCAGCCGCAGGTCCCTGCATGCCGACGCCTGCATCACCCACACTCTGAAGCTGGAGCCCCGTGCTCTGGTCCCTTCGAGGGCTTGCAGCCGTGTGATGCTTTTGCCAAGAGCATTGCTAAATGTGGGGTCTGTGCAGAGGGTCCCCTGGGGAGAGGCCCGGGGCATGCACTGGCTTCACGGGGACCCACAGATAGACTGTGCCCTTTGTCATCCAGCCAGGAGAAGCTAATCTGGAGGACCAGCTGGACTCCGGGTCCCAGTGCATCCCCCAGGCAGTGGGCAGGAGGCCCCTGCGGGACTTCGTAGGGCTGGAGGACTGCGACAAGCCCACGCGGGACGCCATGATCAACTTCAGCTTTTTCCTGACCATTGGGGACATGGATGAGGCCTTCAGGTCCATCAAGCTCATCAAGAGGTGAGGGGCCGCTCGCGGGGGGCAGGGGGCGGTGGGGGCGGTCACCGTCGCTGAGTCTGCTTGGTGTGTGTGGTGTCTCACGGGTTCAAGGAGATGCTGGTGGAAACCGGGACGCGAATGGCATCCGGCTGGACTCGGTGCTCAGAGCCTCAGGGGCTGCGATTCAGTTGTTTGGATTTATTTTACTGTCTGTACACTTCCTAGTCGAAAATTCTGCCGTCACTAAATATTTATAGTACCTGTCTCTCTGGGAATAATTGCACCACCCAGAAAAGGTTTTGATAGTAAACCCTCAAAACGGCAGGCAAAATGCAATTAAAATCGCTCCAAGAGAAGTTGTCCGTCAAGGGTTGCGTATAAGCGACTTTTTCTCTGTTCCTGGGGGAGCTTCTCAAGAGCATCTGACAGTTTAATCACAAAGGGTAGAAAAACTGTTGAAGGATGGAAGTCAGGTGGAGGGAGAGGACAGGAGTTAAGCGCCCCCCCCATCCTGTCTGCAGAGACGGGTCTGTAACCGGGTCAGACTCTGGTCATCGTGGTCTAGAGCAGAGAGTCTTTTCCCCACATCCCCTGGGTGGGCGAGAGGCCCTTGGTCGGGGAGTGCAGAGTGGCTGGCGGCACTTGCCGTTTGATAGACGCTCCACCACAGACCACACGTGACCACTGGGCCGCTGCAGTGTGTCGTCGTGTGCGGAACGCTGCCAAGGCTGGACCCTGAGCTGCTGGAGAGGAGGGGCGGCCCCCGAGTGTGCCCCCGGCCCGAGCTGCGCTGACACTCTGTCAGGCTAGGTGTGCTTTGAAGCTGTCCTCCCTTGCTTTGTATTTACCTAAAGCAACAGAGCGACCCATCCCTCCCTCTGACTAAAGAAATTCCTGGGGCAGCATGGCCTTTGAGCCCCAGGCTGGTCACCGCTCATTGTGGGGAAGGGTGCGGCAGCCAAGCTAAACCTTTCTTAGCATTCTTAGAGGGCCGGCCCTGTGGGGAGGCAGCAGAGGACTTAGCACAGATGCCTCCCCGCCCCCGCCTGGCTTCCTGGGCCGCACCATACCAGCAGCGCTTCCCGCCGCCAGGGGGCGCAGCACCCGCGGGCCTCACAGATGTGGGCGGGTAGCCGCCGGCCTGAGGGTGCTTGCTGGTGTGAACCCCTGAGCTGCTGGTGCTCAGCGCGGGGAGTCGGGGCTCCAGCCCAACTGCTGGGTCCGGGGCTGTTGGCGCCAAGCTGGGGCTGGGACGGAGGTCTGAAGCCACCAGTGGCGGGGTCCCGGCTCGGTGCATTGAAGACTCTGCTAGGGGAAGAAGCAAAGCAACCTCTGAATTGTTTGAAGCCAATAGACGTCTCTCTTACTTGCCAACCTGGACGTGCTATCATGCAGCCGGAGCTCAGGAGCCGTAGGGACGGGGACTTGTGAGTGGAGGCGTGAGTGAGGCATGAGTGACCCCCAGCCACGCTGCCTGGCACCTTCTCTGACAGTCAGCCTACAAAACTACAGGACTGGCCCGATTCTTCACCACGTGGCAGTGTAGCAGATAAAACACAAGCTTTAAGCCATGGTGAGAGGTTGGCATTTTATTTTAACTTAGAAGGATAATCAGGAGTAAATGGATCTCATTTACACAATGCTGTCGTAAAGCCGTGACCATCTGACTGAATTCTGAGTCCCTGGAGGGAGGTCCGTGCATTTCACAAACTCTCCCTGTGTTCTGTTTTAGCAGAGTAGTTAGGACCCAGGACGCCCCTCTCAGCAGATGCTGAATAAATTAACGTGGGCCAGGGCAGAGTGCAAGGCCGTGCAGGAGCGTGACGCAGGCCGCGGGGGAGGGCGCGGATGCCACGTGGTCAAGCCCCGTGTCCGTGGATAACGTGGTCAGTGCGTGTGGTGTGTGTGCTCGAGTGGACAGCAGTGCCCTGCTTCCCAGACGGTCCTGGGGTGGAGGGGTTCACCCTCAGCACGGCGACTCCACGTAGTCGTTGTCCAGCCCGCGGCGAAAGCGTGCGGTCAGGGAGCGGCTGATGACGATCACGCGAGGGGCTGTGCAGTCCTCCCGCCGGTGCAGGACGTTCCAGATGAGCATGGCGGCGGCCAGGGTGGCCAGCAGGCAGGCACCGATGTTCAGGTAGCATGACCAGGACAGGCTGGTGTAGGGCCCGATGCGGTAGAACGTTACCAGCCCGATGACCAGGACAAAACCTGCAGACGAAGTCCAGGGTGAGGCAGCCGCTGGAGGGCCCCACTCCCCGCCCGGCCTCCTCCGCCAACCCTGTCCTGTGGGCCAGGAGCCCAGCCCCGCCCCACTCCCTGCCTCGGGGTCGGCTGTGTTCAACGGGGCCCGTGGGTCTGGTGGGGCGTCTGTCCCAGCCAGGCCCAGTCTTGGGGCTCAGGTGGGTCCTGAGCCCTGGAAGGTGTCTGGTCTCGGCCGCCCCCCCCCTCCAGCAGAGGGGACGCTGACACCCGCTTCCTCACCCCAAACAGCCCAGCAGGGACTCCACGTGAGGTCCGCCAGGCCTGTAAATGCCTTATTCATTCAAAGTGAAGGAAAACACGTGTTTCCTATGTTGTACCTGGAAGAGCTCAGACCGGTGTGTGACTTAGTTGAATTCCCGTCCTTAAGAGTTCTCTTATTCCTGGCACACCGAGCAGGCAGGGGGCCTGGGAGCTGGGCTCCAGGCGTCTCCTCTGCCCTCTGAGCAGCTGCAGGTGGTCCTAGAGCATGCCCACCCCGTCCCGTCCCCCTCATCCCTGTCTCTCTTCAAATGATGCCGGGCCCCGGGGGTGGGCGTCCAGGACTGTGCACAGCGCCCTGTGCGGCCTCGCTCCCCTCTGTCAGCTGTTCGTGTAGGCCCGTCATCACTGAGAGACGTGGTTCAGTCTCTCAGGGCTCCACAGACTTATCTTTTGGTTCCTACGATAAGAAGACTGGGATTTTACACCCAGGGTCTGTGGGCTAAGCCAACAGGCACTGGCGCTGGGGAGAGTTCAGGTCTGAGTCTGGGCCGGAAGCCCTGGTGGCTAGGATAGGGGTAGAGGCAGTGGTCCTGCGCAGGAAGCTGTCCGGAGCCCACCCCTCCTCCCAGCCCTGGGTCATCAGCCCCCAACCGGGTGGCCCTGGCAACCCCTCTGCTGTGCCGACCAGGCTGAGTCTGTTTCTAAGGAACCGAACGTGCCTGATGAGAACAAAGGCCCTCAGGGACCTGGAGTGTCCAGATGGGACTCCCCACCCTTCCCAGACCGTCTCGGCCCCTGCCCTGGGCCCTGGCCAGCCGAGCCCTCCGAGTCCCTGTGCCGTGACATCCGCACTCTGCTCCTGCCAGACCCCCCCCCGCCCACTTTCCTTGGGAAACCAGGCCACGCACGAGCCGGGGTGGCCCCAGGGCGGAGGGCCGTCACAGTGGTGCCCGTGCTGAGTTCTAATAGCCACATCCTGACTGGGTGTCGGGCGCAGGCCGAGCTTTTCTCGAAGCACAAGCGTTATGGTCTCGCCTTCCCTGCGCCTTCCAGAAAGTCTGGCTCAAGTGTCTGTGCTGCGTCGGTCACGTGCTCGGCTGCAGTGGCGCTGACCAAGCCCTGTGCTCATTCTCCATGGTATTTGGTGGATCTTGTTACGCCTGACACTTGTCCATGCTCCCTTTCTGTTAGAAATAACGGGTTCTGTTGGTCATGCACACTGGCAGCAAGAAATCCTGGGCGCTTCTGTGCCCACCAGGACAGACGGCCGCGCCCGCTGTCTCGTGCGGCCTGTTCTGCGTTCATGACGGGAGGGGTTCGGGCCTGTGTTCTGTGAAACGAAGGCGGAAGCGCTCTGCATCCCCTCCTTGTCACAGTGTCTGGGCGCTTGTTGGGCCTTCTGTCAACAGGACTCAGAGAGCGGGGGATGGGGTGGGGGGCAAGTCAGCACGCCAGCCGAGTCGGGGGAGGGGGAGCAGAGCGGAGGACTCCCCCGGCCCCTCCCTCCACGGTGCTCAGAGCCTGTTGCCCCGTCTTAGGGAAGCTTCATCTGGTTTGTACGTGTTACACAGGATCTGTTATGTGGTGGTGCCCATCCCCAGGGCGCGGGCCAAAGCACTGGGCCAGTCCAACGTGGGTGGCTTTGCGTCACTGATGGACAGAGGACCTTGAATTCATAAGTGGAGGCTTGTGAGTCGTGAGACCCCGACCTGGACAGGCCCTGGCTGAGACCAGGGCAGGGCATGCTGATGGAGTGTACACATGGCCTGGGGACCCGAGACCCACTCCCAGGACACGCCTGAGTAAGACCCTGCTTGTCACAGATCGCAAGAAACATGACTGTGACCCAAGCCAGCAGCGTCTGAAACGCGGTCATCAGACACAGAGCGCTGGGTGTGGGCCGCGGGTGCCCAGCTCCAGTGCTTGCATCAGACGGGCTCAGCTGATGGGCAGCAACCACCGACAGGCCGGGGCAGGGAACACAGGCTTCCCAGTGTCACGCGTGTGTCTTCAGCAGCACATGCGTGTCTCCTGAGCCCTGTCTATGTAAGGTTCACAAGAGGACGTTTAGAAGGTTCTGGAAGTGCAGCTAACCTTTCCTTCTTCCACTAACGGGTGCCTCCTGGAGCGCGTCACAGCTCTGGGGACGTGAATCCCCACAGCTGCACAGTTGCCCCGCGGAGGCCATAGAGGACACATGTCGTCTCCGCTAGCATCTACCGCCCTAGGGACTTGACCAGGCCTCGTGTACGCTGCCCTCCCCCACTTTCCTGGTGCTGTGCCCTGTGTCCATCAGCTGGGGGCAGGCTGCCTCCGGTCCTCCTGTCCTGGCCCCTCAGCACACAGCTGGGCATCACCACCCCTTGATCCAGGCCCCCCCAAGGTGCGGCGCCCACCACGCAGCATTTAGGACGAGGGGCTGGGCGTCTGATACCAGGACCCTGGGAGTCTCCAGCGCTGAGAGGGCGCTGAAGAGCACATCCTCTGTTTTGGAGGGAAATAGGACAGGTGGTCGGAGAAGGCAATGGCACCCCACACCAGCAGTCTTGCCTGGAAAATCCCATGGACGGAGGAGCCTGGTGGGCCACAGTCCATGGGGTCACTAAGAGTCGGAGACGTCTGAGCGACTTCACTTTCACTTTTCACTTTCCTGCATTGGAGAAGGAAATGGCAACCCACTCCAGTGTTCTTGCCTGGAGAATCCCAGGGACGGGGGAGCCTGGTGGGCTGTCGTCTATGGGGTCGCACAGAGTCGGACACGACTGAAGCGACTTAGCAGCAGCAGGACAGGTGGTTACTCTGTAGCCATTTTACTCAGCTTATCACTTCTGTGCAAGTACACGCGAGATGTTCTTATGTTACCAGAAGAAAGCAGTGTGAACTGGCATGTGAATAGACAGCTCTGCACACACAGCTGCAAGAGGTGGGGGCCAGGTGAGCACAGTCTCTCAGAGGGACGCTTGTCAGTGACCAGAGCAGGCTGAGCCTCGCCTCTCTTGCGCTTTGTCTTGAGCAGCGTTCTCTGCCGTCTTGAGCAGCGTTCTCTGCCGTCCGGAGTGAGCTGTGCGGGTGGGTTTCCAGCAGGACGGCACTCATCCGCGTCCGCCTTCGGCCAGCAGGGGCAGTGTGGCTGAGCAGACTTGGTTGCGGCAAGGACCGCGATGCACCACGTGTGGGCAGTGGAAAGCCACAGGGACATGAAGAGTTGGCAGCTGCTGCACAGGCCACGTGCACATCCTCCTGAAAGCAAACTGGCCTTTTACTTTGACGAGGTTCTGAAGCCAGGCCATCCGTCTCTCTCAGCCCGGGTTGAGGGCCCCCTGCTCCTGAGCGTCTCCGGAGCCTTTTCCGTGATGTCAGGGAAGCGAGTCTAAGGGGAGAGTTGCAGTAAACCCACGTGGAATTGATTCCGTCCTCACGAGCTTATGTTCCAAAGCAAACAGCCCCTTCCTGTGGGCCTGTGGCTGGGGCAGCATGGTTCAGGCACCCTCTCCTCTCTTCCTTCCTGTGGGCTTCCTTGGGCTCCGCCAGCTGTCACAGGCATCCTCCGGAGTGGCCATCCAGCCCACGCGGAGGTGCGGATGGAAACTGTGGGGCTGAGCCCTGAACTCTCACGGGCGCCTGCCACGGGCCACAGGCAGCACCAGCTAAGGCCCCGCATGTGGGGCCCTGAGGCTCAGCCACAGGCGGGCTTCCAGCGCCGTGGGCAGCAGAGGGTGTGGACAGGTGCTGCCCCCCCACCCCCGCCAACCCGGGAGAGTCTGGGAAAGGACACGGTCACAGGAGCAGCGGGGCAGGAGACAGGAAAGCGAGCCGTCCGGCCTGAGCCAGGCGCTCGGACAGCACAGAAAGGGGTCCGCTGGTGCAAGGAGGTCCCTTCCAGCTCAGATGCCAGGGCAGCCACCACGTGTCACCCGGCTGAGCTTTGGTGACAGTAAAGTCAGCCTCCTCCTCAGGTGTAGGGTAAGCGACCCTTAGCGTGTTGGTAAGTTTTTCAACAACAACAAAAAATCTCAGGATTTGCAGAAGTGGAGAGAGGAGCCCAGCAGACATGAAGCCCACACGGTCTGCGTAAATGCTGCTCTCGACCCCTGCGGGGTCTGAAGGGCTCGTGTCTGAGGAGGGGCCGGCCAGGCGGCATTGGCAGATGGCTGCCATGTGGCGCCTGTTCCCCCCGCCCCCGTGCACAGCACTTTCACACAGGGATGTTCAACTCATGCGTGGGGCTGGACTAAGGGACGGCGAGGAGTTTTTTCAACTTTAGGGTAAATGAAAATCACACTTGGAAGATTCTGTAAAGAATCGGAAACCCTCTCGTGTGGCCTGAGTGCAGTAGAGCACAGCAGGCGAAATCGCTGGCGGTCGCTCTCTCCTGGGGTCCTCCCTGGCGTCTGAGACGGGGTCTCTTGGACTTGCATCCCTGATCGAGGGGGAGCAGGCCGGGCATCCTGTGCCCAGGGGACCAGTGCCCAAAGCAGCTGTGGGACCACCGGGAGAGCCACAGGCGCCTCCTGCTGGGGTGTTGCTCTCTGGTGGATCCCCATGCTCCTGCCTCCCGGGGAGCCACGCTCCCCCGCTTCCACGAGCACCTTCTCTCCCCCGCCCACCCTCTGGCCCTGCAGTGGGGACTCAAGGTTCCCTTGCATAACAGGTACCAGCAGGCATTTCCCCCTCCTGGGACAGGATATCCTGGCGCCCTTCAGTCTCTCTCTGACTGTTTAAAACAGACCAGAGCACAGGAAAAAACCTAACTCTAAAATTAGCCGCGTGATAGAAGAAAGCCCCAGCGCTGTGCTCTGTACTGTTTGTCAATGAAACAGTCTAAACAGGGCCAAGTGCATTTCCTCTCTGGGCACAGCAGCCCCGCGGGGGGTGACAGTCGGACGCGGGGCGGGGGCAGGGACCGTGACGGGGAGCTGGCCTGCGGAGGCAGGGCCACAGACCGGACCGCGGGAGGGCTGCAGGTGCCCTGCGGGCTCCTGGCTTTTTCCATCGGCCTCTGCTGGCCTGACGGGTTTGGGCAGAGCCTGGTCCTGCCTCCCAGGGGCGGTGCTGGCCTGGGGATGCCCAGGAGGGCAGTGCGCGCCCCCCATGCCCATCGCTGCAGGACAGTGTGGTTTTAGTTAATGGGGGAGGGCTCCCCCGCTTCGATTTTTTTGTGTGTTACTTGGAAACAATACAGTTTTGTTCTGAAACAAGAGTTTGCAGGAAGTAAGATGTCAGGTTTAACACCAAACCCACAATACGTTTTCCAGTAACTCCAAGTAAGTGTGTCAGGGACATTTCTTCCGAGGGGCAGTGTCACACTAGGTCCTCCTGCAGGGAGGAGTCCCTTTCTGAGTCAAGAGCTGTTACTGGTATTCCTTTAACACCACTCGAATGTGTCTTTAATCCAGCTTTTCCAATCACATTTTCAGAATCTCCCACTTCCTTCCTGAAGGGATGAAATTCCAGATGACCCCTCGTGGGGGAAGGGAGGTCTCAGCAAGGCGCGGAACCACAGCACCGAGCTCAGCAGGGCAGCCCGTGGAACGGTCCTGGAGGAGGGAGGGGGCGGCGGTCCCAGGCCCCAGAATCGCCCTGGGCAGGGTGGGCGTCACCCCGGTGGCTTTGCCCCGTTCGCGGGTGACCGCAGGGGCGGACGCAGCCCTGTTCTCCTGACACCTACTGTGCGCCCTCCTGGGCCTCGTGGCGCCCCGGGCTGCCTGGCCCCAGGGAAGTGACCGGTGAGGGCTGCGCCGCCCTGTGAATAGGGCCTGTTTCCGAGTCCCACCCGGCACTTCCCAGCATGAGTGCTGCCAGCTGTCAGCCGCGTTCTGGAAACTGCGCTTCTCCAGGAAGTGGGGAGGGGGCCGGGATCCATCGTCCCCCGTGATTCACTCACACTTCCTGTCCCCCAACAGGGCTGGGCTGCAGCCTCACTGCTGGGCGCTGCTTTTCCCCCGAGCCGGATGCCTGGCCCCCCTGTCCTGTCGGCCACCCACCTGCCCTTCCCCATGGGCAGCAGGAACCTGAAAGCCCAGGGTCCCATGATGGTTAAACCTGGGCCAGCAAGACAGGCGGGGGGCGGGGTGGGGGGACCTCAGCACAGACGTCCCCCCAACCCCTACTCCTGGGGCACACAGGTGGGCGGCTTCGGGGCTTCCTGGCCATCGTACAGCCTCCCTCGCCAGGCCCATTCATCACCTGTAGGGCCGCTGTTGTTGTCCTCGGACGCTGGCAGTGGCCAGGCCCTGCCCCACCTGCATCATCCCCAGAGCAAGGTGGCTTCTGGACTGTTCACTGAGGGCCTGCGGCCTTACCCCTTTCCCCAGCGTCGCCCCAACCACGCTCGTCTGACCCCAGCCGAGCCCAACCTCAAGCCTATAGATGGCCAGCTGGGAACCACATGCGTGCCCAGAACTCCCTGCCTGCTGACTGTTAGCCAGGAAGAACGCGGGGCTCAGAAGGGCACCCGCCTCTGTCCACGTGCCCACATGGCCATGGCAGGCTGTGGCAGCCTCGCGGGAGGAGCGTGAACCCAGGCCGCCTGCCACCCGGGCTGCAGAGAGGCAAAGAAACAGCAGGTGCCGGAGACTTTGAAAAGCCAAGCGAGTCACCCGAGTGTCTAGTGTGGGCACCTCGCCTTAGATGGCGGGAAGGGCCCGGAGGCCTCGGGCAGACAGAAACTAACCTCTCAGATTGCACTGCAGCCCCCACCCCCACACCGTATGTATTTCTGTCTGGCTGCTGCCTACAGTGACGGGTGGGGCGGAAGGGTGAGCTGCGGGGGCCGCTGTGACTTTAGAAGCCACAGCTGACCTGCCGCCTCACCAAGTACTTACTCGCCAACTGGAATGCGGCAGCCATGGCCTCCTCCCAGCACTGGGCATCGGGCGACAGGAGGGGCAGGCCCGTCAGCCCCAACACGAAGGTGAGCTGGCCGGCCGCCAGTGCCGCCGTGGCAACCAGGTTGCAGGCTCGCATCATGTCAAACTGCACTGCGGGGCGGGAGGGAGGGGAGCAGCGGTCAGCGCGGTTGGCACTGGCCAGGCTGCTTAGGCCGGGCTCCCTGCCCACCTGGGGCTCCTCCCTCTGTCTCCCTGAGTCTCATAACCCCCTCCCCAGCCCCCACCCACCTGCACCCTGGACCCCAGACCCTGAACGAGACCCACAGGACGTGCATATGGGGCAGCCTGGGGCTCGGACCATAGAGGAGGGGGCTGGGGGGTGTCGAGAGGCCCATCGGGAGATACCGTCCCACCCGCGTGCTAGACGGCAGAGCCCTCAGCTGTGAAGTCTGCGCCTTCCTGTGGTCCTTCCAGGGTGTAAAAGCCCCCTGCGCTGGGGCCTTGGGTGCAGGGCGCTGTGGGCCAGCAGCGTTCTCCTTTAGCGTGTGTGGTCAGCTATGCCGCTTCCCACCAGAGGATCACTCCTCCTGCCCGGGGGCCTCGGGAGGCTTGCCCCCGGCCCCTCTCCTGCCTTGCAGAGCTCGAGGAGTCTCGCCCTTCCCAGGTCCCAGGCCTGTGCCATGCGGCTGCTCAGGGCTGCGGGCACCCCAGGCTCTAGACAGACATGAGAGCAGCCCTGGGGGTGAGTGGGTGGACTGGTGCTCAGCACCGAGGGCCTAGAAGCACTCCCAGACAGGTGGATGGACAGACGGACAGACAGATGGCTCCTCTGCCTGACGCTCTAGCCTGCAGCTCTTGGGTCCCTGCCTCACTGTCCTGGGTTCTGTAGTCATCAGAGCAACCACAGGATGTGGCTGCGGTCTCTGGGAACCCTGACCTTTAAAGCGAGGAGCCGGAGAGCTCAGGGCAGGCCCCGGGAGCCCGAAGTCCCAACGCAGGCTCAGGTCCCTGGCCTCCCCACACGGGGCGGCAGGGCAGCAGATCTCGTGATCTGTGGGAACCCTCCTGGCTGCTCGCGAGGGCTTCCTGGGTCCCCTGACCGCACACAGGAGCGGGAGGCCACATGGGTCCCCGGTCAGCACGGGGCTCGGCCACTCACCGGCTTTCCCGGGGAGGCTGCTCATCGCGCTCTTCCTGCCTTTTCACCTAGACTTTCCAACCACGTTTACCCTTCAAACAACTTTATCCTACGGGAAGGCTCTGCTACTCTAAGAGATCACGAGTTTGGAGGTAGAGGTGGAGACAAGGGCTGTCGAGGGTGATGGATGCTCAGAGCACGAGTGTGGGGTCCACCTGAACCCAGGAAAGTCCTTCTGGTCCCGGGGCTCAGCCTCAGACGCGCGCAGACTGGCCAGCCGTGCCGGGAGCATCCATGCTGCAGGGTGCGGGTCCCGGCGCAGCGAGGCCCTGAGCCTCCCCCCGCCCCGGCGTGAGCAGGGCCTCCTGAGTCAGCGGGGGCCGAGGGGACTGAGGCGCGGACTCGCCCCTCGGCCTCGCCACCCCCAGCCACCCGGGTGGACGAGTCCCGCCGGCGTCCTCTGAGCCCAGGCGTTTGGCAAGTCTTCACAGTTGCTGTGCGCGCAGCCTGGGCAGTGGCTCTGGGTTTGGAGGAGCCGTGAAAGTGAAGCTTGAGACCGGACATGCATTTATTCATGTCCCCTCTGGTTCAGGGAAAGGACAGGATTGTGTCAGGGCCTGATAGAGTGTCCAACACATGGAGAGATGGAAAGCGGCAGAGAGAACGGGGATCGGAAAGCAAGACCGATTCCCCCCCACACACCCCCGCCTGATCAGTATTGAAAGTCAGGGCCGCAGCACGTGCTCAGCCAGCGATGTAAGGAGGGGCCCTGTGCTCTAGGACGGGACCGATGTGACGGGGGTGGCTGGGGGCCTGACCCAGCACTCGGGACACCCTGACCGAAGCTTGCCCCTCGGGGGATGGCAGAGTTGGCCCCACGCGCCTAGCAGCTCTGGCTGGGGTCCGCAGGCATTGCCAGGACGTGGGCACAGAGCCAGCGGGAGGGTGGCTGCTGTTGCCCAAGGGCTGCCCTCGGCACCTATGTGGAGTCTGGGACCTCCAGGTCAGCCTGGCTCTGGATGGAGTGGCACAGGGCCCAGGGTGTCCGCACGGAGATGATATCACAGTCAAGGCTGCCCCCTTCTCCTGTTCCTGGCTCAGCAGGAGGCTGGACCATCGGGCAAAGCCTGGGCTGGGGTTTTGCTGGGAGCTGCTGATTGGATTGGCGGGGACAGGCCCAGAAAAACACCAGAAGCCCCTGCCTCTGGGGCCTCAGGGCGGCAGCGCTCTGTCGCAGGGAGCTGCTGAGAAGGGTGTCAGCGCCTCTTCCTGGTGGCAGCTCACGCGTCAGCAGCTACACTGACTGCCCCCTTCTTTGGGGAAAATATCTGATGCTCAGGGTGTCGTTAAGGGCCGGCTGCTGCAAGTGCCCAGTAGTGGAGGAGGGCGTTCTAAGAGCTGTTGAGGGGCCTCTCAGGCGGCGGCCAGCTAGGACAGCGCGTGAGGGCAGCCGAGCGGCTGCTCAGGACTCAGGGCGGGGCAGCCGTGGGGGTTCAGAGCAGGCTGCGGCCTGGCTTAGCAAGGGGGCGGCTGGGGGTGCCTGGAGCGGGCACCTGCGTGGTGGTGTTAGGGGCTGTGGCAGGCGGCCTGAGCCCTGGGAGGCAGGGGAGCCTGTAGGAGAGCACAGGGCCCCTGGGGGTCGGGGAGGCGTGGCCTGCACCAAGCCCACGCTGGAGCCCTGGTCACTGACTCTCACTGCCCCTCAGCACAGATCCAGAACCCAGAGGGGACCCCCCCCGACCGGCAGGTCCCGGATCCCCAAGTTCAGAGGACCTGCCAGCGTCCCGCAGGCCCTGGTCTGAGAGCTCATGGGACAGGCCAACTCCTCCAGGCTCTGCCCACATTAAGGGAGGCTGTGGCCCACTGCTTATGAAGGGCGGGGGGCTGGCAGGCAGGCCCCTCCCCGTGGGACACCCCCCCGGCTGTGCAGTGAGGGCTCTACTTGCAGAGACGGGGAGGCGTCCCCTCAGGGGCTCGCGGGGACCCTGCACCTCCCGCAGCCTCCATCTCTGCCTGCCAAGTGGAGACAACAGCCTCCAGCCAGCTCCCAAGGGGGCCCAGCAGGGCCCAGTTCCGGGGGCCCAGCCGGCTGGGGGCAGTCAGGCCTGTGCCGGCCAAAGCCCTGCTGGAGCTGCATTCTCCCAGGAAGAGAGTTGCCTTCAGAAGGGGGAGGAGGTCTGTGCGTCGGGGCCCGTCCGCAGCTGTCACGGGCTGTCCCCAGCCCGGGTGGCGGCCTTTCCCGTCGGCCGCCGGGAACCCTGGGTCCGCACACTTGGTGTCAGGCGTCTTCATGTGCCTGGACCTTCCCTCGCAAATGCTCAAACCCAATCCTGCTTTCAAAGTCAAGTTCCCACCTTCCAGACCCCGTGCCGGACGTGACCAACCAGACAGGACCGCTGGGGGCAGTAGGGGCAGCCAGGGCCCTGGGCTCCTCCCCGCCCTCCACAGGCCTCAGTCTGCCAGTCTCTCCTGGGTCACCCACCTCCAGCCAGCCCCCCGAGGGTCTCCCTCAGCTCTGCCCACAGCCCGAAGGACCCTGACGACTGTGGAACGAAGTCCAACCCAGCCGCATGTTTTACGCTCCTTGTTTATTTCACTCATTAGCAATCTTTATTTTCCACCAGGAAAAACGCGCTTTCCTTGCTTCGATTACTGTATCCGTCCCCCAGCTATGCATAATGGCAGAGAAAAGCGCCCTCCTGCACTGGAAGAATTCTGTCCCAAAAGGGCCAGGGCAGGTTGGACATGGAGCCTGGCACCCGGGTCCCCAGGAGCTCCTCTCTGCCGGCGTGCCCCACGCACGGCCAGCCACTCTAAAGGAGGCAGTGACACAAGCCGACTTACGTTTGACGGTGCCTCGCGACTCCTGGAAGCCGGCTGCCTCGGAGCCCCAGCCCAGAGCCTCGCAGTCGCGCACGTCGGCTGGCCCCGGCCTGGCCCCCGGGCCGGGCACCCCCCGGGGCCGCTCCGCCAGCCAGCAGGCCCACCAGAGCCCCACGCTGCGCCTCCGGCCATCCTCCAGCGTCTGGTACACCCAGTTGGGAGTGAAGGCCGCCGCGTTGTTGAGGACGAGAGAGACCAGGGCCACCAGCACGGCCGTGGCCACAACTTTCCTGACGGTCATCGCGGCCGCGGTGGCGTCTCGCGTCGTGGAGAGAGTCCCAGCCGCGGTTGGTCAGCCTGTCAGCGGGGCTGGCTAGAGGACATCCCCACTCATGCTCGGCGGCGGCGGGAAGGCCCAGGCGGCAGGTGCGGGGGCGCCCGCCTCGCGGGCCCCTTACCCGGCCTCCTGCACCTGGAGCAGCGCCAGGCCTGCGCTGAGGCCAGGGCCTCCCATCCCGGGGGGCACACAGGGGCAGCAGCGAGAGCCCCGAGTCCTGAGTGCGCCGTCTTCCTAGGGGGCGGAGGCCGCGGCGAGCAGAAAACCACAGGCAGGCAAGGCGGGAGAGCACGGGGCCGGCCACTCTGGGGACCAGCGTGGGGCGGGCGCAGAGCCGGCGGCGGGGAGCAGCGAGCAGCGGGCGGCGGGTCTGAGCCCCTGCCGGCGCCTCTGCCGCGGAGCAGCTGGGCCTGGAGAGCAGACGGCAGAGGAGGCGCGTGTGTGTGTGAGTGTGCCTCGCGCCTGCGTCTTCCCCGTCTCTGGCAGGGAGGAAATGGTTGTTTTTGAGGCTGTTTTTGGAGAGCCGGAGGGCGTAGCCAACTGCAACAAATAGCGGCCAGACGCCCACAGGATGTGTTTCCTGATGGGAAAGGCAGGGGCCTCTTCGGGAGGCCTCCGCGACCCTCCCCCGCACCCCACCTTCCCTGGGAGTTACGCGCGCCCGCCCGCCGCCCTCGGGCCGCTGTCTGTCTGGCCCTGGCGGGTGGCGTGGGTGGGGGCCAATCGTCCACTCTGGGCACAGGGCGTCCCCCCGCCATCAACTGCTCCCCTCGCACATGGGTGCGCACCACAGACAGGCTGGTGTGCTGGGGGCCCCGGACGCCCCCCCCCCAGCCAAGACCCTCACCCACACTCGGAGACCCCCCTCCCAGAGCAGGCCGTCGTCCGTGTGCAGAAGAGGGTTGTGGGTGAGCTGAGCACCCAGCAAAGCCCGAGTGAGGGCCGGGCCGCGTCTGCTGCCAACACTGACAGGCCCAAGCGGTCTGCCGGTCCCATGGGGGGCGCCCTGTCCTGCACCCCGTAAACCGTCAGCCTGCTGGGCTCTCAGACCCTCACCCGGCCCACCTTCCCGTGCTGACTCCCAGCGGGCCGGGTCAGCCCCCGAAGGCCCCGCCCACTCTGGGTCCGCCTTGCAGGGGCCAAGTTTACATTCCTGAGAGGCAGGGGCCGTCAACTCCCAGCAGATTTTTACCTCTTCTGGGTTTTTCCCACCAGGGCTCACAGCAGACGTACTCACTGAGTTCTCACCACTTTCCTCCTTCCGGGGCCAGAGGCGAGGCTGACCTCTGCTCCACCAGCCATGCCGTGTCTGGGAGATGCTGGCAGTCCTACATCTTCCTCACACCATCAGCTCAGAAGACCCCGCGGAGGGGCGCCCCTCCAAGGGGGCCGCGGGCTGGGGATCAGCTCAGAAGACCCCGGGGAGGGGCGCCCCTCCAAGGGGGCCGCGGGCTGGGGTCGCTGCACACACGGTGCAGTCACTCACCTCAGAAGGAGGTTTTCCCGACAACCTCTGGCAGCAGAGCGTTGCCTTCGCTCCTTACTTACATCGCTCTTCCTGAGCCAGTCTTCACGTGCTCTCTTCTGCTGGACAGCAGGCAGTGGTTTCAGGAATAGCAGTCCTTGCTCTGTCTTCCCGGGCTGGGCAGGCGCAGGCCAGGTCACCCGCCTGGGCTCCTGTGGGCCAGCGGGCCGGCGCCTTCCCAGCCCCCAGCCTCGGGCGGAGGGGACAGCTGGGACGGGGCTGGGGGCTGGCCTAGGAGCAGACCTGAGTCAGGAGTGACCTCGCCCTCCGAGGGTCCCCTCGTCCTTCGAGCACTGCCCCCCGCGAGCAGGGCCCTCAGCACCCCCGAGGCCTCCCTGCTCTTGCGCACGGACTCACAGGAGCATAACCTTAGAGCAGGGACGCATGGCAGAAGTGCAATGCCATGTGTGCCGCTGGGCAGCCGTGAAGCTGTCGTCCACCATGGCCCCATCCACCGGGGTCTCCACAGGGCAGCCCAGGAGGAGGGGCCTCGGCGGGTCCCAGGAACTTTTGCGGGGCCTGGGCTTATCGGAGAGTCGGCTGCTGGGAGCCTGTCTGCCCCTTATGTTGAGGGTACAGTCCACACGCGGGCCCGGGCAGCAGGGAGTTTGCACTGTCAGACGGGCATCGGGCGGGTGTCCATGTGGCCTGTCCGTCGGGTGTGCGGACCCATCAGAGTGGCCAGCGTGCTGGGATGGCACTTCCCACGGGCTTTTCCCAGCCCGGCTTGGTGGTGGGGTAGGCCCACCAGCTGCTCACGTCCCAGGAGTTACTGATCTGTGCTCCTCAGGGCCGTGGGGTCTTCTGGGCATGGAGCACCCTCCCTCCCATCAGCCTCATTTCTCGTTTCTTGGGGAGGCCCGACCTGCTGGGGTGGGAGGGAGAGAGATGCCAGAAATCTCCGAAAGAGGAAGACCCCCGCCCCGAGCCTGTACCGGGGGGTCAGAGGGCAGCTCTGCAGGCCGGCCCCAGGGACCTTCACCACCTTCTCTCATCCCCCAGTCCCCCGCCGACCCAGGGGCTCTGTGGAAGGACGCTGGGCCACTAGGAGCCCAGCCTGGGATGGAGGTGCTGGTTGTGGGGGGCTGGGTGTGCTCTGAGGGGCACGGCGGGGCTGGCAGCCTGTGCAGGACACCCCTAGTCTTCGTGAGAGGGTGGCAGAGGGGAGCCTGGGCGAGGGGCAGGGTCCCAGCTGCGGACCGGGCTACAGGGCTGTCATCGCGTCCTCCTCGGGAGGGCCCGTGGGCCCCAGCTTGCTGGGCCGCTCTGTGGGTGAAGCTGTGGGGCTCGCACGTGGCCTCCTCCTTGGGGACCGTGTGCCTGGCCAGGTCCCTGCGTTACCTGGCACGGGGGGTGGCCGCTCACCAAGCCCTGTGTCCTCCACCACAGCCAGGCCGTCTGGGAGAACATGGCACGCATGTGCGTGAAGACTCAGCGGCTGGACGTGGCCAGGGTGTGCCTGGGGCACATGGGCCACGCCCGGGGGGCCCGAGCGCTGCGCGAGGCCCAGCGGGAGCCGGAGCCGGAGGCCAGGGTGGCCATGCTGGCCGTGCAGTTGGGCATGCTGGTGAGTGGCACGCCCCTCACGCGGGCCCATTTCCCGCCCGTGCGGGCTTATCTGGGTCATTGGCTCACAGGGAGCAGAAAACCCCTCGGGCAAGCTGAGGCCATAACGAGGGGTGGGGTGAGGGCGTGGACACCCCCGGTTCTGACGGGATCCACAGCCCCTCGGTGATGGGGGTGTCAGACTGCAGCTGACAGGCTGGCCGCCCGCACCGCAGAGCGCCCGCACCCCCTGTTCCCGCAGGAGGACGCAGAGCAGCTCTACAGGAGGTGTGGGCGCTACGACCTCCTCAACCGCCTGCTGCAGGCCTCAGGCCAGTGGCAGAGGGCCATCGAGGTGGCCGAGCGCCACGACCGCATGCACCTGCGCACCACCTACTACAACTACGCCCGGCACCTGGAGGCCAGCGGGGACTGCGGCCCGGCCCTCAGCTAGTGAGCCGCCCCAAGTGTCTGAGTTTCTCCGGGGAGGGGCCGGGCCAGCACCGCTGCAGGGGATGCCCGAGCCCTGTGGCTCTAGGGGGAGAGCCGGGCTCGGCCAGCTGTGTGCATGGGCCTGGGCCCCCACCGGACAGTGTGCTGGTGGGGCCCGCAGTCGGGAGCATGGCCGCAGAGCTGAGGCGGGAAGCGAGGTGCCATCCGTCCTCGGGTCCTCAGGGCTGAACCTGGGCAGGGGTGAGTGACGCCGTCTCTGCTCCCGCAGCTACGAGAAGTCGGACACACACCGCTTCGAGGTGCCGCGGATGCTGGTGGAGGACCTGCAGGCTCTGGGGCTGTACGTCAACAAGATGAAGGACAAGTGAGTGCTAGCCCGCGGGGCCTCCCGCCGGAGCCTTCTGTGCGACGGCATGGAGCGTCCCAGCCCCTCCAGGCTGGACCCCAGGCCTCCCCGGGACCTCACCCAGGCTCGGCCGCCCAGCATCCCATCTCCCAGCTGCTGTGGGCCAGGGCAAGGGCCTGAGGAGAGGTGTGGCTCCGCAGGACGCTGTGGCGGTGGTGGGCCCAGTACCTGGAGAGCCAGGCCAAGATGGACGCGGCGCTGCACTACTACGAGCTGGCCCAGGACTACTTCTCCCTGGTCCGCATCCACTGCTTCCAGGGCAACATCCAGCGGGTGGGTGCCCCGACCGGGTTGGGTCGGGCCGGGGGACACGGGGTGGGGGTGCTGAGGGAGGGGGCTGGGTGCTCCAGGGGAGGGGGCCTGCTGCAGCGGGGCGGGCTGGACGTGCGGCCACTGTCCCTGGTGTCTCTAGGCCGCCGAGATAGCCAGCGAGACTGGGAACTGGGCGGCCTCCTACCACCTGGCCCGGCAGTACGAGAGCCAGAACGAGGTGCGGCAGGCCGTGCACTTCTACACGCGTGCCCAGGCCTTCAACAACGCCATCCGCCTGTGCAAGGTGGGCGCCCCTGCTTCCGCTCCAGGGTCCCGTTCCAGGGGAGACCCTCCCGCCAGGCGGTCCCCTCCACGTCTGTGCCCCCACAGGAGCACGGCCTGGACGACCAGCTCATGAACCTGGCCCTGCTGAGCTCCCCCGAGGGACATGCTGGAGGCCGCGCGCTACTACGAGGAGAGGGGCGAGCAGATGGACCGGGCCGTCATGCTGTACCACAAGGTGAGGCCGCCCCGCCTGGCCCAGCCCCGCCTGGCAGCGCCCAAATGGCACACTCAGAGCCCCGCTGTCCACAGGCCGGCCACTTCTCCAAGGCCCTGGAGCTGGCCTTTGCCACCCAGCAGTTTGCAGCCCTGCAGCTGGTGGCAGAGGACCTGGATGAAAAGTCAGATCCCGTCCTCCTGGCCCGTTGCTCTGACTTCTTCCTGGAGCACGGTCAGTACGAGAAGGCCGTGGAGCTGCTGCTGGCCGCCAAGAAGGTACGGCTGCAGACATGGGCCTGCTCCCCAGGAGGGCCTGGCAGCTGTGCTGGGGTGCAGGCCCCTCTGTGAGAGACTCACCGCTCTTTCCCAGTGCACGTACCACGGAAGTCCCGCCGGGGGGCTCCTGGGTGTGCAGCTCAGGGCCGTCCGCAGGGCCTCTCATCCCCAGGACTCTGTCCCCCTCAGCTCAGCACACGCCCCCCTTTCTTGTCTCCCTGTGTCTGACAGCACACTCACACACAGGAGTGGCGTGTGCACAAGGCCCGCAACAGCAGGCCTGCCATCTGCATCTGGGCAGCACGCCTGCCAGGCTGCCTGTGCAGCCTCCGCAGGGGGTATCCCTGCCCAGGTCACACTGCACTTTCTTTCCAAGAATCTTTCTCAAGTGAAAAATAGAAAATTTTTCTTAAGAAAAAAGTAATTAAACCTCCTACTCTGAAAACTTGAATTGAGAAAGAAAATTGATCTGTGGTCTCTTCTTCCATGACGAATATACCTTCCTTCCCAGCGGCGTTTCCTTGGCTCTTCTAGAGTGTCTGCAGGGAGAGATGGTCCCCTGCCCTACCCTGGCCACGTGCTCCCCCAACCAAGGGGTGGGGTTGGGGATGCCCCCCTCCCGCCCGCCCACCCACCCGAAGCTGACCACCCCTCCTCTGTGTCTGTGGCCCCCAGTATCAGGAAGCACTGCAGCTGTGCCTGGAGCAGAACCTGACCATCACCGAGGAGATGGCTGAGAAGATGACGGTGCCCAAGGACTGCAAGGAGCTGTCCGAGGAGGCCCGGCGGGTGCTGCTGGAGCAGATCGCCAGCTGCTGCATGCGCCAGGGCAGCTACCACCTGGCCACCAAGAAGTACACGCAGGCAGGGGACAGGCTGAAGGTGAGCGTGGTAGGCTCCTGCTCACGTCCCGCAGGGCGAGTTTCCCGGGCTGGGCTCCGGGGGCGCCCGCGAGGCCCTTGCAGCCCGGAGCTCCCTCGTCCTAAAGCTGCGCCTGTTGCGTCGGGTGGGCGCTCCGTCCGTGTGCCTGGAGGGGCCCAGCCCGGCTCTCTCTCTGTCCAGGCCATGAGGGCGCTGCTCAAGTCCGGGGACACGGAGAAGATCGTGTTCTTCGCGGGCGTCTCGCGGCAGAAGGAGATCTATGTCATGGCGGCTAACTACCTGCAGTCCCTGGACTGGCGGAAGGACCCCGAGGTCATGAAAAGCATCATCAGCTTCTACACCAAGGGCCGTGCGCTGGACCTTCTGGCCGGCTTCTACGATGCCTGCGCCCAGGTGCCGCCCCGCTCCCCAGCCCGGGCCCGGGGGTGGGGTGGGGGGGAAGGCAGGGCGGGGCGCTGGTCCCATGCCGGTCCTGATGCTGCCTCCTGCAGGTGGAGGTCGACGAGTACCAGAACTACGACAAGGCACATGGGGCACTGACCGAGGCCTACAAGTGCCTGTCCAAGGCCAAGGCCAGGAGCCCACTGGACCAGGAGGCCAGGCTGGCGCAGCTGCAGAGCAGGATGACGCTGGTGAAGCGCTTCATGCAGGCGCGCAGGTGCGGCCGTGGGGCTCACAACGCCCGCAGGGTGCCCTCTCCCTTGGAGCTCGCTGCACAGTGGGCACGGCACTGGCAGGCGCACTCTGCAGCCCCAGGCACGGTGTCAGGGCCCCTCTGGTTCCCGCAGAACTGGGCCAGTTCTAGGAAGGTCGCTCCAGAGATAGCCCAAAACTTCTGAGGGAGGCAGGTGTGCTCCGGGAGGCTGTACCTGCAGGGAGCCTGCGGCCCGCTCTGATGCGCAGGGGCTCCAGCCCCCGGTTCCGGCGCGGGCCTGGGGTGGAGGCCCGCTGTTGCCAGACCTGGACATGTCCAGGACCCCAGTTCTTATTTACTGGCTGCTCGTGCAGCACTTCCGAGACCCTCGTGTGGGCCCTGAGCTCGGCTTCTGACTAAATAGAAGCACTTTCCTTACCTGAGAGCAGGCTCTCCGAAGAGGAGCCCCAGGCTGTTCTGAAGCTGTTTACAGAGCTGGGCTCCTTGGAGGGCACTCCCGGCTCCGTGTGCAGGTTCAGGAACCTCAGGGTGGCAGGAGGGAATGGGCACAGTCCTGGACAGGTGCCCGGACAGACTGGAGGGCGGGCCTGCGGGGCTTGCAGGGCCTCCTGGTGCCCCTCACCCACACTCACTGGGAACCGCCGAGCTCCTGGCACCACTGTGCTGGCCTTTCCCCGGGGGGCCCTGCGTGACCACCTCCCGGGTCAGCACACTCTCTCCAGGCCCTTGGCCTCCGACCCAGGCCCCCCACCCCGGGCAGGGCCAGGTGTGGACAGGCCAGTGCCCTCCAGAGTCCAATGAGGCCCTGCGAGCGGCCAGCACGTTTTGTTAAATTACTGAGTTTATGGACCTCATGGGATTGCCTTCACAAAAGCTGCGCCCTCCAGGCCGAAAGCCTGCCCTGACCCTTGACACACAGCCCTCGCGGGGCTGGGGCTCAGGCTGTCCGTGCCCCCAGCAGGACCTACACGGAGGACCCCAAGGGGTCGGTCCGGCAGTGCCAGCTGCTCCTGGAGGAGCCGCACCTGGACAGCGGCGTCCGTGTCGGGGACGTCTATGGCTTCCTGGTGGAGCGCCACGTGCACTCGGGAGACCTGCAGACGGTGAGGCCTGGGCGGGGACCGTGCCTGCAGGGTGCGGTGGGGCTTGGCTTCCCTGCGGCTCCGTGTCGGTTTTGATTTTTCAGTCTTTTAAAAAAATATTTATTTGGCTGTGCTGGGTCCTAGTTGAGGCATGTTGGATTTGGTTCCCTAACCAGGGGTCGAACCCAGGCCCCCTGCACTGGGAGTGTGGAGTCAGTCGCTGGACCGCCAGGAAAGTCCCTTCCTTTCCTACCTTTCTTATTTTGAAATACTTTAAAAATGGGAAGTTACAAGAATAATAGAACCCCAATTACCCTTTACCAGATTGATGAGTTTTAAAATATCTTGTCATATTTATTTATTCACTCTATGTTTTAAGATTTATATTTTACACATAAAATGAGTATTTCCTGAGCCATTCAAGAGGCACAGAGTCCTTTCCTGCCCCCCACCCCTCAGTCTGCTTGTACTCGGGGTACCCAGCTCCTAGAGCTCCTGAGGGAATTTGTACAGTAAGATGGATGTCAGGTCCTTAGGTGCCAGATGGAGCGTGTAGGTGGACTTCTGGCCTCAGAGCACTCTTTCTGGAAGGCTCTTGATCATTCAGTTTAATAGAACAGTTCTCAAGCATTTTGATCTTGGGACCCCTTTACATTGGGAAACTTACAACTCAAAGAGCTTTTGTTTATGTGGGTTATGTCTACCAGTACTTACCGTATTAGAGAATAATAAATTTGTAAAATATTTGTTAATTTACTTAATCATGAAAAACCCACAATATGGTAACACAGATGACATTTTCGTTTAAAATAACAGCAATTTCCAAAACGAAGACCTTTATGAGAAAAGTAGCTTTGTTGTACATTTTTGCAAGTCTCTTTAATGCCTGATTTCTGCATTCTATGTGGCAAAACAGGTTGTTTGAACTGAAATATGAGACCTGTGATGAAGACCCAGCTCACACCAGCGTGCAGGCGAGAAGGGGCGGGCCTTCCCGCACCTCGCCGGGTGTCCGTGGGTCTGTCTCCTCACCACACTCCTCAGGCGGAGACCAGGCCTTGCTTTTCGTACTTGTTAGCTTAGAACCCGTTGGTCTGTCTTGGATCTTGTACACACACGTGATTTTATCACATCACAGTGGTCATTTGGAAAATACTGGTTCACTGGATTGTGCAAACGTGAACACAGTTCATTACACATTGGAGAAATCCGCTGGCCGACGTCACAGGGCCCTCATCTGGAAAGTCCCAGTGCAGGACGGCTCGCCACGGCCTCGATGCAGGCGGGTGCACAGTGTGTCTCACGGTGGTGGTCACGCCCCGTCTGCAGGCCCCCCTCCCCCACGAGCGCCCACGCTTCCCCCCCAGTCTCGAGGGGTCTGTCCTCTTATTGGTGAGCATGGCCTGGACAAATCCCCATCGGACCTGTGTGCTGCTGTGTCCTCTCCATCTGTGGGGGCCCCTTGCACCCCCTATCTGGACCCGTTTTGTGTGGGTGTATTGGCCCTGGCACAGCCGATCCCTTTTTCAGAATTTTTCCTGTTTGCACTGGTGCAGCTGCTTTGCTGTTGCTGCAGGTTGACCGAGACCAGGTTGACAGCCCTGCTGTCGCTCCGTCTGCACTTGTGCCCCCGGTGGGTCTGGACCGCCTCTCCTCCCTCCGTCTCGCGTGTGTCTTCTCTCTCTTTGGAGTGTAGTCGCTCCACACTGCTGCGTGGTGCCTGCTGTGCAGCGAAGCACACCAGCCACGCAGACACTCGCATCCCTCCTTTGGGTTCCGCCCCTGCGGCCCCCGCAGCGCACCTCGCTCTCCTGGTCTCCTTACTGTGCGGCTCTCTCCTCTGCCTTCCTGTGTACGAGACGTGTTTACCGCACAGTCCTCAGCTCCCGGCTTAAGTCCTGGTGTTTCTGTTGGTTGAGTCTTCTCTATTGTGGTTCATATTTTCCTGCTGCTTTGCAGGCCTGGTGATTATTTATTGGATTCTAGACACTGTAACAGAGAAGGCAATGGCACCCCACTCCAGTACTCTTGCCTGGCAAATCCCATGGACAGAGGAGCCTGGTGGGCCGCAGTCCATGGGGTCGTTAGGAGTCAGACATGACTGAGCGACTTCACTTTCACTTTCACTTTCATGCATTGGAGAAGGAAATGGTAACCCACTCCAGTGTTCTTGCCTGGAGAATCCCAGGGACGGGGGAGCCTGGTGGGCTGCCGTCTCTGGGGTTGCACAGAGTCGGACACGACTGAAACGACTTAGCAGCAGCAGCAGCAGCAGACACTGTAAATGTTTTAGGTTGTCAAGTGACGATGTCTTTGTCTGTGTGTGTGTGTCTGTGTCCCTGTGTGTGTCTATTTTTTTTTTACATTATTTATTTATCTTTGGTCATGCTGGGTCTTCGCTACTGCGCTCAGGCTTTCTGTGGCTGCAGCGAACAGCAGCTACTCCCTGCTAAGGTGCACAGGCTTCTCGTTGCAGAGCACAGGCTCTAGGACACGCGGGCCTCAGGAGTTGCGGCGCGTGGGCACTAGAGCACAGGCTCGATAGATGTGCTGCACGGGCTTAGCTGCCCTGTGGCTCGTGGGGTCTTCCCAGACCAGGGATTGAACCCGTTCACTGGCATGTGCGTTCTCATCCACTGAGCCACGGAAGCCCTGAGTGTGTGTTTAGACATCATTGAGCTTTCTTCTGAGATGAGTGTTACTTGAAAACAGTTTGATCCTTTTGAAACTGTATTTGGGAAAGCTACAATTTATTTTTCATCCAAATATTTTTTTCTGCCGTATTCTTTTCAGCCCATCTACACTGCATGCAATGTCAGGGTCCAGCAGAGGCCAGGACCTGGGCTCCAGGGCTCCCTTGTTCCTCGCGTACCGGCTGCCATGTGGACGCAGTTCTGGTTCTGGTTCTGGCTCTCTCAACCACAGGGTGTGGCTTCTGTGTGCCTCTCACGTTCCCTAGCGCCCGGGACTCGGGCCTCCCCAAGGCAGTGGTTACAAGCAGAACTCACCCAAGCGTGGGCCCCAGAGCGCCTGTCACGGTTGTTTTCTGGGGCCAGTGTGTCTGTGCAGCCTGTCTTTGCTGGTGGGAGGCTGACCTAAAGCGGGCTCAGCGGAAGCCTCTGTCCTCATCCTTTGGGTCTCCGTACTCTCGTGCAGACAGCAGAGCTCTGCCCGCCACATTTCCCCGTCATGTCCCCAAGGGCTGCGCACAGACCTCGCTGCAGCCCAGAGCGCTGCCCAGCCCAGCCCCCGCAGCCAGTGACCCGAGGCCCCTTCCTTTCCCAAGCGCTCACAAGCCCAGCATCGGCCAGTCGTTCCAGAAGTGTTGCCAGCAGGCCATGCCGGCCTCGTGGGGCACGGCCCCAATTCCCAGGGAAGCTGAGCGTCCGCCCAAGGCCCCAGCCTGAGGGTCTGCACTGTGAGCTCAGACTTCCTGGCCGGCTCGCCTGTGTCCTCTCAGCCCTTCCACTTCCAGCTCCGAGCCCTTCTGTTGTTGTGGAGACAGCTCTGAAGTGAACCAGTGTCCCCCTTTTAGGAGAACACAAGCTGGACGGCAGAGATGCTTAGACCTCTGAATCCTCAGTATCAGATCACATTGCAAGCATTTCACCAAATTCTTTGCGGTCTCAAGCTTTGAAGCCAGTGGGATTTTTAAGCTCTTTTATTTACTTATTTGGCTGCACCAGGTGCTCGTTGCAGCACACGGAATCTTTGATGTCCTGACCAGGGATGGAGCCCTGGCCCCTGGCGGGCAGTGTCTCAGCCACTGGTCCACCGGGGGGTCCCCTGAGGGAAACAGTAACTCCAAATTTAAAAAACCTATAAATAGAGACAGGACAGGCCTGCGTGTCTCCTTCCGGGAGGAGGGCAGAGAAACCCTCCCTGCAGCTGGGTGGGGGGAGGGGGTCTCCCCCAGACGCCCCTCCCCCGTCATCACAGCCCCGCCCAGACCCCTAGCCCTCCCAGAGACGCTGCTGCCTTGCCCCTGTGTGCCGCCAAGTCCCCCCCCGCCCCGCCCCCTCAAGTCCTTTCCTGCTTCCCACCCTCCCATCCACGTAGCAGCTCCCCAGCACGACCCCTGCAGCTGCCCAACCACCTCCCCCCTTGCTGGGCCAGGCCTCTCACCGCAGTGCCCACCAGCCTGGCCTGGGCCTCCTGTGCTCTGCACTGTGCGCCCCAGCACGGCTACTGGCCCACAGCCGGCACTCGGCAGACACGAGGGCCGCCCTTGGTGCCCAACACCGCCTCCCCATCATTGGGGAGTCTGGGCACCTATACGCTGCACCCCTCGTCCCTCCAAATAGCCCAGCTTATCTCACAATCTTTGTTTATCTCTCTCAATTACATCTGAGATGACTGCTCTAGAATTGTATCATCTGTAAGAAATACTTAGATGTGACCATCATTTCCTCATATAGTCAGAGTTCCTGGAAACTTTGTTCACATCCTGAATTGATTCTTTTTTTTTTTTCCTGAATTGATTCTTAGTGAATCCACACAAGCCACGTGAGGCCCCTCATGCTTGCGTGTGACCCTCCCTGCGGGGGCGCAGGTGGAGCGGGTATAAGCATGTTCATCCTGCCTCAGACACCCCCCCGAGCTCCTCGGTGGCCCCCATCACCCCCAGATTCCCACTTGGCAGAACCAGAAGAGGCCCATAGGAAACACCAGCCCCCAGCCAAGGACCACACACACACACACGAGACTCACTAACCACAGGGCCGACTGACTGCACTAGACTGGACGCCTGGTCAAAATACACAAGAGAAACCTTTTAAATTTATTTGGCTGCACCAGCACGCACCATGGCTCGCAGACCCTCGGTGTGGCTTACGGCTCCGTAGTTGTGGCACGAGAGCAAGACAAACTGTGTGTGTGTAAATTATGCTGCCCACCACCCCAGTGAAGCGTGTGAACCCTTTCCCAGGGTCCCCCTGTGAGCGTCCAGGGCGGCCCACCCTCCAGGGCCATGGCCCCAGACACAAGATCCTGCTGTCGGGCTGCCCACAGGACTCCTCCCAGGGAAAGTCACAGCACTGGCCCCAGAGCCCCGGCCGCCTCCACACTTGGGAAGGTCACAGGGTCACCCGAGCCCCATCCTCCGCTGCCCACTCTGACCGTGGCTGGGCCTTCGTTCTGTGCACTGACTGTCTTGGCTGCCCTGTGTCCCCAGGCCTACAGGTACCTGGAGGAGATGCGGCAGCGGCTGCCCTCCGCCAACGTGTCCTACTACGTGAGCCAGCACACCGTGGACGCCGTGCACCAGGGCCTGGGGCTCCCTCTGACCTGCGCGGCGCCGAAGCGCGCGCGGCACAGCAGCATGGAGGAGCACAAGGAGGCGGACGAGGAGGTGGCCGAGGAGGTGGAAAGTGGGCCCTGAGCTGCAGCCGGGCTCTGGGACCTGCCCGGGACCCGCCCACCGCGGCCAGAGGGGAGCCCGACTTCCCTGTTGAGCTCAGTGCCCGAGACCATAGGCAGAGCTGCAGGAAGACATGCTGGCCTGTCTGGTGGGGGTGGCGGGGTGTCTCTAAGCCACCCCTCCGAGTCCCTGGCTCCTGCCGAGGTTTGTTTTAGCCCTTTTGCAGTAAAGGGAGTAGGTTTTTCCCCATGACGTTCCCCCTGAGTACAGGGTGTAAGAAAGAGGTGTCTCCTGGCACCCACACGAGTTGCCTGGCAGCACGTCTGGCCAGTTCCTGCAGCACAGCCCGTCCTGACCACAGGCTGACAGCAGCTGGCACTGGCTGCAGCTGGAGGCTCTGTCCCTCCAGGCTGCGCCCCTTCCGTCACCAGCTCCCACTGTGAGGGGCTGTCAGGGGCTGCCTCACCCTCTCGCACCCTCAGCCCCGCGTCTCCTTGCTGAAATCCTCCAAATAAAGCCTATTTTCTCAAGGACCCATGTCCCCTTCGTGGCCCCATTTTCGCGTCTCTCTGTCTGGGCACCAGGGTCCCTGCTGGAGACAGAACCATCTACCCCTCTCTCATGCTTCCTTCCGGGGTTCTCAACGCCCCAGTCTGCAGTCTGCATGGGGGCCAGGCTGAGCCGCGGCTCCCCGCTCTTGCCCAGCAGCAATCCTGGAGCCCGAGTCCCAGAGCCACAGCGGCCACGTCCCAGTGCCAGGCCGTGGAGGACAGCGCCCAAGGCCCTGGTGGACATCTGAGCTGAGCCGCAGGCACTCCAGCCTGCAATAGGCGCCCTGCTCATCTAGCAACGTGCCTCCTGGGCTCAAGGGTCAGGGGTCGGGGCCTAAGGAGAGGAGAGCGGGAGGAGCCTGTCACGGAGCTTCTCCAGCAGCAGCAGCGCCTTCACCGCCAGCAGCCGGCAGTCCTCGTCCGCGTCCTGCTCCGCCACGTCTGTGAAGACGGAAAGGAACACGCCACAGTGTCAGGGCGCCAGGCCCAGCCTGTGCGTCACCTGCTGGAAGCGGCCCAGACGCGGGGCACCTGGGCTGGGAGCCCGGCCCAGGAGGCGCCTCAGCCACTGCGTGACGACGGCTGGAAAACCAGCAGAGACCCGACAGGCTGGCTGCAGGGGCTGGTGGCCTCGTGGGGGCAGGTGGGCAGAGAAAGGCCATCATCAGAACCCCCTAAGTCGCGAGCCTCGCGGGTGTACACGGGCACAGCGTGCTGAGGGCTGTGGCTCAAGTGCCCACAGGCAGAGGTCACACTGACCACAGGGGAATTTTTAAAAAGAATGTATGACCCGGGGGCAGGGGCCAGGACACTGGTAACCTCACGGAGGGCGAACCCGTCCACCCTAGATACAGGCACTGCCCCAACGTTCCCCACAGGGTGCCCTGAAGTGACCGATGGCACCGTGTCCCCGCCACCGAGCTGACGGCCCCTGGGCTGTGTCTACCCCCTCAGCCTCACCACCTCAGCCCTGGCCCGGCACCCACCTGCCAGCCAGGACCGGGCCTCCAGAAGCTCGTCCAGCAGGTCTGCCAGCAGCCACTCGGCTGGCACGCTGAGAAGGACGGAAGAGACGGCGGACAGCAGGCCCCGGCGCACGTAGCTGCCAAGAAGACGGAGGCTGGGTTGGAGGAGACGCTGCGCGGTGCTGTCCACCCCAGCCCAGCCCGCCTGCCGCTGTCCAAGTCCCACAGGATCCGAGACCCCCCCACCCGACTGCCCTCAGCCCTGCAGCCACTCACGCGTCCCCGTGGAAACGAAGAGCCCACACGAACTCCAGCAGGGCCTTGCCCATGGGCACAGCCACCTGCAACAGGCACGCCAGTGGGCAGGGGTCCAGGCGCCAGCAGCCCCCACCGCAGGGCCCATGAGGCCCAGCACGCCCGCCCCGAGGCAAGGCCAGCAGGGCCAGGAGGCCGGGGTGGGCTCCCCGGGGGCGGGTCAGGTGCTCACCGCCGTGTTGACGGCCAGATACATCAGGGCCCCTAAGGTGTGGGCCAGTCTCCCGAGAACCAGCTGGTCATCTCCCAAAAGGTCAAAGGTCACCACAGGCCTACAACACAGAACCCAGCAATGATGCCAGCCAGGCGCTCAGGGCTGGCTCCCCGCCCTCCTGGGCCACGGAGGGACCCCAGGCCTTGTCGGCCCTCCTCACCTCCTCATCCACGTACTGCCCAGAGCCGTGAGGGGGAGGCAGTGGACAGACGCCCCGTCACTCTGCAGGGCCGCCTGGTCAAGCCCAGCCTGGGGCAGGGAGCCAGGACAAGGAGGCACATGGGGGCGGCTGTGTTGAGACACCATGGAGGCTCTGGCCCAGCCCGGCCATGAGCCCAGCGTCTGTGACAGATGCCCTGACGCCCTGTCGTCACTTACGCTACGAACAACCACAGCCAAGATCCTGACCCCGCTGAGCCCACCTCAGCCCCCAGCCTGGGAGTGTCCAGGGCTCCTGTTCCCCAAACCATGGGCTCTAGAAAACGCCCTCACCTGTCGAAACGCTGAAGGAGGGGGAAGAAGAAGTATCCAGCCACTGCGTTGAATTCGTTGGGGCCAGCAGCTGCTGCCCGCCCCGTGGAGCCCTGCTAAACACACGCACACTCAAGGCCCTGTGGACCCACGGGGACCCTTGGGAGGGCTGGGCACCCCCCACCCCGGTGAGGACGAGAATGTCTCCAGACATGGCCCCATGTCGCACCCAGCGGCCAATAGCTGCTGCTGAGCCTTGGGGCTGTTCTCCCAGCCTTACAGCCCCTTCAGCCCGATGCACTGCGGCCCTCGTCCACCACCGAAACCCTCCCTCCCCTTCCCGGGGCACAAGTGGGCACCGCGTCCGCGGGGCAGAGGTCCCGCCCGGGAGGCCACGCCGGGGGCCTGCTGACCTTGCAGAACCGCCGGGTCTTGCATCTGACGCGCTCCTCCACCACCGCCTTCCAGGCCGGGACCGCGGCCCCACTGGGCTGGGAGCCGGGCCCCGGGGAGCCCCGTTGGGCAGCCCTCCCGAGGCGCCCAGGCCGGGACAGCTCCTGGGCGGCCAGGGCCAGGACCTAGAGGAGAGGAGACTGGGGCAGCCGCCGCCCTGCTGGGGAAGGACGACGATTTCCAAATTCAAGGTGGGGTGGGGCCGCGGAGGGCCCAGCGGTCCCCGAGTGGAGGTACCGGGAGTCCCGCGGCAAGTCTGACCCCACAGGCGCACTTCGCTTTGTGGGGGGCAGGTGGGCGCTCCCTGCTGAGGAGCCCACACCCCGGTCACTTCTCCCAAAGCCCACCCAGTCCCGCCATCCCTGTCTCGTGGACAAAGGGAAAGCGCCACCATCCCCGGCACGCCCAGAGCCTCCCCATCCTCACAGATGGAGCTCTGCCCCGGGGAACATGGACTCCCTGCCCCTCCCGCCCGTCCGTTTTCTAAGTCAGGTCATTTGCTGTCTGTCCTTTGGTGTCTGGCTTACTTCACTGAGCATCATGTCAGAATTTTCTTCCTGTTTAAGGCCAAGTCATGCTCCACTGGGTGAACATACCCTATTTTGCTTATCATAAAACTGAATTTACGCCGTGTGCATCACAACTCAGTGAAGCCGTTATTTAACACAAAGGACGCAGCCCCCGAGGCCGTGCCCTGTCAAGAAAGCACCGGACAGGCGCTGGTCCCAGCCTCTCACGCCAGGGACAAGGGGCCGGGGAGGCCTCTGGTCCCTCCACGAAGATTCTGGCAAACGCCTGCCCCGTCACCTCCATGCCCGCCAGTGCCGCTCTGATGGGGGAGGGCAAGGCCTGGGCACTCACGTCCAGAATGTCCATGCGCTGCCGGAGGCTGTAGTTGAGGGCGTAGAACTGCACGGCCAGGTACTCTGCCACCTAGGCAGGGCGGGCGAGAGGCGGCTGAGGGCCATGACCCCGGAGGGGGCCCCTGCACAGCCCCCGCCGAGGGCACGACCCAGGCTCCATACAGAGCGGGGACTCACCCGTGCCGGGTCTGTGACTGTGACGGCCACCAGAGCCCTCTGGCGCAGCCTCTCAAACCCTGCCACGGCTGTCTTCTCCTCCAGGTGCAGCAGCACCTTGGCCAGCTCCAGGCTCACCTGTCCATGGGGTCAAGGGTCAAGGTGCACACCGGAAGCGGTCCCGCCCCCGCCCCTGCCCTCAGGGAGGCCAGGGTGCTCCCGCTTGCTCACCTCCCGGGTGGCAGCCGGGCTCTTGAGGACTAGCCCTTCCAGGGCCCGCAGGGCCGCCTCCCAGCGCTCCCAGTCTTCAGATGCAGTCAGAGCTGCAGAGAGGCCCCCACGGCCCGAGTGAGGCGGGGTGGGTGGGCAGGCTGGGCGGGGGCGGGGGACCCGGGACGCAGAGGACGCACCTTCCAGGCAGTCCCGCACGTACGCGGGCGTCTTGCTGCCCCTCTGCTCCCCATCCCCTGACATGTCGTAGGGGACAAGCTCGTCATCACTGAGGAAGAACACAGACACTCGGTCCCACCGGACCTGGGCCCCTCAGAGCCTGCGGGCTGATTTCCCCATGGGAGGAGGACTCGAGGGACAGAGGGAGCCAGTGCCGCGGGGCCCACATCCCGCCACAGCCCTCACGCCCTCCCTTGTGGGGCCACCCCTACCTGTCCAGCTCAGAGTCAGAGCCCTCCCACCCAGCCTGGGGGCCGCCACTGTCCACCGTCTCTTGGTCAGGAGACTCCCCACTGACGGGAGCCACAGGCGGGCTTTGGAAACAAAAAAGGAAGCCTCAGGGCTGCCCTGCAAGACTCCTCCCAGAACCCGGCCTCCTGGGGAACGCTCGCTCCGCCCCTGCCTGCATCTCAGCTTCTGTCTCAGCCAGGACAAGTCAGGAGTAGCAGGTGGGAAGGAGCCGCCCCCCAGGCCCACCATGCCCAGAGCTCCAAGTGGGACCCTCACCCCGCCTCCGAAGGGCCGTCAGCCGCGGGCCAGGGCACGGCCAAGGCCAGCATCTCTCGGGTCAGTTCATCCTCTTCGTACTATAACGGAAATGAGCTGGAGTCGGCGGGACGGGTCCAGCGGGGCAGCACCGTGGGGACCCCCTGAAGCCCCCATCACAGCTCGAGGGCTGCATAGCCGGCCAGCCAGCCGCCCCTCAAGAGCAACTAGGTCTCCCTCCGCAGAGGGTGGCACCGGGGGCTGGAGGGTCTAGGCGTCCCCAGGGACGGGGCAGATGCGGCCCCGTCTCAGAGGACATCCCAGAGGGCTCGGCGGATGGAGGGGCCTGAGAGTTCTGTCCTGAGTCCCCTGGGGGCTCGTGCTCCCGCATCAGCATGGGGGCTGTGCCTCCACCCCTCCCAGCTGTGCAGACACCTGGGGACACAGAGGCTCCGCAGCCTGGACCCCAGTGGGCGGGCAGAGCGACTGGGGCGAGAGTGACGGCGGCTCTGGGAGGGCCCTCGCTCACCTGGAACTTCAGGGGAGGCCCCTCGGGGTGCAGCCGGGCGCTGGCCACCTCGGCCACAATCATGCCCAGGCGGCGCACGGGCGGCAGGCTGCTGTCCAGGCGGCTCTTCACTCCCTCCATCAGGCTGGCCAGCAGCTCTGGAAGCACCGAGCCACACGGGCTGAGCTGGGGGAGGGTGGGGAGGTGCCGGGGTGGGGGATGGGGTGCCCCACTGCTCACTGCTCACCGTCCCGGCTGGCCCGGAGCTCCGCCTCCCCCAGGTGCGTCAGGCAGATGAGTAAGGCCTTGCTGACATAGCGCTGCTGCTCCAGGGGTGTGTGGCGGATGGCACTGCTGCTGCCCCACGTCTCCAGGAGCTCCTTCAGCGCCTGGCAGGTGGCGGGTCTAGTGTGTCAGTCACCCCACCCGCTCCTCACAGTGTCCCCACCAGCCCCCAGGAGGCTCCGGCCAGCGCCCTCCACCCCCAGCAGGAACACTCTCTCTGGGGGTCAGGGGTCCCTTACCTGCACGAGGAGCGGGCGCCGCTGGCTATCCATGGCCAAGTACCCCAGCAGGCTCTGCAGCATGGGCATCTGCGACACAGCCGGGCTCCCATCACCGTCTGCAGACAGACACCACCCAGCCGGCCAGGGAGCCCGGGGGCAGGAGGGTCCAGGGAGCCAAGCACAGTTCCCGCCCCACTGGCACCCTCACCGAGCAGCTGTACTGCAGGAACAGCAGCTTCTGTGTCATCACAAACTGGGCCTTCTTGCTCTTTGTCACCAGGTTCCCCAGCAGCCGCGAGAGGACCTCCGGCCTGTGAGGCGTGGCAGGGTGAGAGGGAAAAGCAGGACTCTGAATTCCCCGGATCCGTGCTGACCACTGGGAGGCCAGGGAGGTACCCCAGCCTCCAGTCAGTGCTGACCCTCCCTCCTCCCAGTAACTGTGGAGACTAGGGAGCCCAGCGCTGGACACAGAGGACATCGCTCCTCGCCCCAACGGGTCCAGGTGAAATGCTCCATCCATGCAGGGCAGCCAGCTTTCTCCGGGCAGGGCCAAGCACACAGCCCACTGGGCTCTGTAGCTGCCGCAGCTGGGAGCAGCCATGGCAGGTAGGTCCACAACTGAGCATGGCTGTGTGCCGATAAAACTTCATTCGTAAAAGCACAGGGTGAGCCGCAAAGGCTGTAGTTTGCAGACCCTGATCTAGACTAAGAGACCCCTGTTTCCTTCAAGTGAGAGACCAGCACTCTCTCCCATGGCTTTCGTGAGAGCCCCGGGCATGGCCACCAGGCGGGATGGAGCCGCGTGCCCAGCACCCTCCTGTAGGACTTAAGTTTTCTGAGCACAGGGACCTTCCGGTGCAGAGAAGACAGAAGTGCAGACGGGGGGGCCTGACTTGGCCACCAGGAGTGAGGAGGGATGGGCATTTGCAGGACCGAATTCCAAGCAAGGACCAGTCACCAGATGGAGGGGCCCCCACCAGGTGCCATGGCACTGACCACACAGAGACGGGAAGGCCAGGCACCCTCTGGATCCCCGCCACCCGCCCTCCTGGGAGAGGAGCATCTTCAGTAGGAAGATGCCTCGCTTCTTACCCTGGGGCGGCCTCCACGAGCCCCTTCAGCACGGCTTCCATGGCCCGGTCGGGCACACACTCCACCAGGCGCCAGCAGACCCGCTGCCAGAGGCAGTTGCCCTGGGTGAGCACTGTCAGCCGGGGCACCAGCACGCCCAGGATCTCCTCTGAGGGGAAGAAAAGGGGGCCCTGAGCCCGGGGGCCATAGGGAGTCCAGCCAAGCCCCACCCAGCAGGGCCAGGCCCAGGCGGGGGCACCGCCCCTCCCAGGACACATCGAAGCCTCTCCCACGGCAGGGACACTCACTCTGTCTCCCATGGACGCAGGCTTTGCCCAGGACCTGAGACAGAAAGGAGACGGAGCAGTCCAAGCCACCTGGGATGAAGAAGGAAGCAGTGAGGCCACCACCTGTGTGCACCCGGCCTTGCAGGGACAGACCTGACTCCTGGCAGGGGGACCCCGTGTTGTAAAAACGCCAACATGTTCAGTCTAACCCCAACCCCACCAGCATTGTTTCCAACTCAAAGAGCCAATGAAAACATCAAAAAGCATCATGTTCACTTGCTTCATCGTCACGGTGATCCCACAAAGCAGGGACCATGTGGGGCGCTGGGAGAGGCCACAGCTGCCCCATAAGAACCGCTTGGTCGGACCAAGCAGGAAACAGACAGCCCCCCGCATGACGGGAACACGGCATCTGCGATCTACAGACGGGCGTCCGGGATCCGGGTGGGAGTGAATTCAACCCGGCCACACGGCGCGGGGGGCGGGAACGAGACGTGTTCCAGACACGTCAGCCCCAAGGACCCAACACTCAGGTCCATTCCTCTCAACAGACCCGTGAGGACCAGGGGCTGCTGCTTTGAACACCAGGTCAGCTGTGGACACAAGTCCGGGATCGCAGCTCACGCCAGAGGGAAAGTCAGACAGCAGGACAGGGGCCACTCTAAGCACTTTTGAGGTCAAGCTGGTGGCTGTGATACTAAACAGGGTGAGATGGTGACCGGGAAGTGGCCCAGAAAAGCAGCACCCGAGGCCAGAGCCGCTCCAGAGCTGTGAGGGGGCGTGGCGGAGCCGTGAGGGGGCGTGGCAGAGCTGAGGGGGCGGGGCGGAGCTGGGAGTGGGCGGGGCATAGGTGAGGTGGGTGGGGCGGAGCTGGGAAGGGGCGGGGTGAGCTGCTGGGAGGTCCTGAGCGAGGCTTAAGGTAATAGCATCACTCAGCTGCTCAGTTCAGACAAGATGGGAGGGGTAGGTGAGGGTCTCGGTCCAGGCCTGGGGCAGCGCAGGGGCCAGGCCACAGGGAAGGAGGGCCTCACTGTGGGGAGGGCCAATGCCCACCCCAACTCAGGCTGCTACGACCCCAGCTTCTACTGGCTCCCAGACCACAGGACCACACTGGTGGGGAAGCCAGGTTCCTGCTGCTCCAGAGAGGGTGGGAGGGACACTGCCCTCATTGCCCTGGGCACAGGACGCTCCCTCAGAGTTGGTCCCCAGCACTGCCCCCACCCGCCAGAGAACCGAGGTCCTCTACCCGCAACGACAGGGACACGGGCACCTCGGCCGGCAGCCACCTCAGATGGACCCTCTTCACACCACAGCTCTTTAGTTTCCAGACCTCAGACGTTCCCTTATTCTGAGTGGGGGGGCTGGACACACAAGCAAGGACTTCAGGGCCAGTTCCATCTCCAAGGCAAGCCGAGCCAGGCTGAAACTTCACAGGTGGGTTGCTGAGGCCCCAGACGGACCATAACATCCGACCTGCCCGTGGCACTGCCCAGAGGTGGAAGAGTCCCTGGAAGCCGGAGAGGGCGGGCATGATGGGGTGGACGCCGGGCTGGGGAGGCTGTCAGAAGAGGGGCCCTCACCTCGGAGAGAGTCCACCACTGCCTGCAGCACCCGCAGGACCTCCTCGCCCAGCAGAGGGAAGTAGTTCTGAGGGAAGAAGGCAGCCAGCGTCTCCCGCTGCAGACGGTTGCCCAGGTGATCGGGCAGGCCCACCACCCGGGTGAGAAGGGTCTCCTGGAGCAGGCGGGAGGCCGGCCCCGCCTGCTGCCCACACTGCCCCTCCATCACAGCGGCCATCCTGCCTGCACTCAGGAACCTGGCCAGCAACCGAGCCATCTTCATCAGACGGAAGCTGGGGCTGAACCAAGAGCAGGTGTGAGCAGCCTCGCTTCCTGAGCACTCTCCACACTTTGGGATCCCTGGACACGCCCCCTCCCATCCCGCCGCAAGGAGTCAGGGTAACCGGCATCCCCGCAGGGTGCTTGATGCCCAGGGAGGGGTCTTGCTGGGGTGCCTCACGCCGAGTTGGGAGCCACAGAGTGAAGGAAAGGGCTCCCCCCACCCAAGGATGGCCACACCCCACTGCTTGCTTAGACCACTTAAGCCCGGAGCCACCCCGCAGGCCCGCCTGGCCACCCGGGTGCACCCACTCCTGCAGTCCCTTCACCCACATGGCAGGACAGAGGGCCTGTCCATTGCAGAGATTAACGAAACCCTCTTTTAGTTCAGTGTTCTGACATGCACTGCTTTTACTTTCTCACTTCTCAGGATGCTGAATTCTCATGTAATTTGGAGAACCCACTGGCTCGAAATCCTCCAGATGTTACAAGTGACCCCATAATCAGACCCAGCCTCACTCACCTGGCAGCACCCTCAATGGACTCCATCAGCACCAGGAAGGCTTGGTCAGCTGGGCCCTCCAGGAAGAAGCTGGCCCACAGCTCCTCCAACTGGCCATCAGGCAGCAGGTCCAGCCAGTCGGGGCTCAGCTTGCCCACCAGACATCTGAGAATGGTGGAAAAGTGAGTCCTGCTAAACTCCTCCTGCTCCTCAGGGGGGGCTTGGGTCTCTGTTTCACCAAGGTACCGCCTCAGGGACTGCAGCGTGGAGATGATGTGGCCCCCATCCTCAGATGAAGAAAGGATGTGAACAGCCTCCTGGACTGCCAGGCGGACAGCAGAGGCCACAGGATCCATCCTGGGGTTCACAGGAAAGGTGTGTGAGAAGTCCCAGGGGCCATCATCGTCCACGTGGGACTCAGTCTCGGATAAGGAAGCGTTTTTCACACACTCTCAGGAAGCCCACCCTCAGGCCCCCCTGCTGGCACCCAGCAGTATCCTCCCCTCCCTTCAGCAGCTGTGGCTTTCTCCACCAAGAGCCATTTCTTGGTCTGAGGCTCTGAAGTAGGGTACCCACGCCCCGGGAACCCGTGTCTGGGGACTCCTTTATATGTCACAACTGGGGACTGCTACTTTTTTGCCCCTAGTGCGTGGTGGAAGCCAGGGACGCTGGTAAACATCCCACATGTGGGGCGCAGGATAGCCCACAACAGGGAAGAATCCACACCCAGAGGTCAACGGTGCTGAGGCCGGGAGGCCCACCTGGGGTTCACCCTGCCAAGCCCCCTCCCTGCCCAGAAGCCATCAGTAGCACTACTGGTAGTGATGGTAGGGTCGGGCGCCCCTGCAGCACGAGCGCCATGAAGTCGGCACCTGTCTGACACCAGTGCACCCAGACACTAGATCGGGACCCAAGGAGTGTCCCCCCGAGCCTGGGCCTCCCTGCTCGGCCCGGCCCACGCGGGCTCCCGCTCGCGGCGTGCAGAGCCGCCAGCGATCGCCCGGCTCGGCGCCCGCGCCCCGGCGCGCGCCCTGAGCCCACCTAGTGGCGCAGCGGACAGGGACCACGTGGGACCGGCGGGGTCCTCGGGGAGCCGGACGGGGCGTCGGGACGCGCGGGGGTCTCGGGGCAGAAGGGGCGTCAAGAAGGACCGGGATCGCCGGGAGGGGCGCACCCTCGGGCCCACCGAGTTGCAGTAGTGTGCCGCGGCCCCGCTCGCTCCGCCAATGCCCACCGTTCGCCGATTCGCCACGGCCCTCGAGGCCCGCTCAGCGCTCAGTTCGAGGCCCAGCTCACGTGGCACACAGCAAGGACTCTCGGGGCCTAAAGAGATGGCACTAAATATCTGAGCTCGGGGCGCGGGTTCCCGCAGGTTGCACGTAACGAATCTGCCGCCAATCTGCTAGCCGGAAGAGGCGCAGGACGAGCGGCCGCATCTGCGCCTGCGCGGGCGCGGGGGCGGGGCGTGTCCGAGTGGGCGGGGCTTCTGGTGGGCGGGGCGGTTTTCTCTGGGTTGAGCCGCACGTGGCTCGGAAGGACAGTAGCTGCTTCGCGCCTGCGGGCGTTGATTCTGCTGCTGAGTGCGTCTTCCCGGGGTGACCTCCTCCCTCCCTCCCTTCACCCGAGAGCTCCGTTTCTCTCCTGAGCCCACACCTTCTCGCCCCCACAAGCTCCTACTGAGCCCCGACCTCGTGTGCGGCCTTGCCGCCCGCCCTGAGGCAGGGCCCGGACTAGGAAGCAGTCGCAACGGGGGTGCTATCCTGAGGCAGGGGCGGCAATATTCAGCACGGTAGCCACCAGCCGCCGGGCCAGTTCCTTGGTCGCGCTGTCCATGTGTCAAGGGCTAGATGCACAGCACAGATACAGGACCTTCTGTCTTCCAGAACGTCCTATGGTGACTTGGGGAGCGGCCCGGGAAGTCCTCCCAAGATCTTCAGCCCAAGGGGTGTTGAGGGGAAACCTGGGAAACAGTTATAAATTCAACACACGTTACCTGAATGCCTGCTGCGCCAGCAGGCACTCTTGCAGGGCAGAGACTGAAGCAAAATTTGTGTTCACACGTCAAGGAGACAATAAAGTACACGTACAATAGTTGTTCAGCCGCTAAGTCGTGTCTGACTCTTTGCGACCCCATGGACTGCAGCACGCCAGGCTCCCCTGTCCTTCACTATCTCCCAGAGTTTGCTCAGATTCATGTCCATAGAGTCGATGATGGCAAACAACCATCTCATCCTCTGCTGCCCTCTTCTCCTTTTCCTTTCAATCTTTCCCACCATCAGGGTCTTTTCCAATGAGTCAGTTCTTTGCATCAAGTGGCCAAAGTATTGCAGTTCCAGCTTCTGCATCAGTTCTTCTAATGAATATTGACTGGTTTGATCTCCTTGCAGTCCAAGGGACTCTCAAGAGTCTTCTCCAACACCACACTTTAAAAGCATCAATTCTTCAGTGCTCAGCTTTCTTAATAGTCTAACTCTCACATCCATACATGACTACCATAGCTTTGACTACAACGACCTTTGTCGGCAAAGTAATGTCTCTGCTTTTTAATATGCTGTCTAGGTTGGTCATGGCTTTTCTTCCAAGGAGCAAGCGTCTTTTAATTTCATGGCTGCAGTCACCATCTGCAGTGATTTTGGAGCCCAAGAAAATAAAGTCTCTCACTTTTTCCATTGTTTCCCCATCTATTTGCCATGAAGTGATGAGACCGGATGCCATGATCTTAGTTTTCTGAATGTTGAGTTTTTGTTTTTTTCTGAGTCTAGATCAAATATTTTTAAATTAATTTACTTTTTTAATTGAAGGATAATTGCTTTAAAGAATTATGTTGTTTTCTGTCAAACCTCAGTATGAATCAGCCATAGGTATACATATACTCCCTGCCTTTCCAACCTCCCTCCCCATCCCACCTCTCTAGGTTGGTACAGAGCCCCTGTTTGAGTTTTCTGAGCCATAGAGCAAATTCCCATGGGCTATCATGGAACAACAGACTGGTCCAAGTAGGAAAAGGAGTACGTCAAGGCTGGATATTATCACCCTGCTTATTTAACTTATATACAGAGTACATCATGAGAAACGCTGGGCTGGAAGAGGCACAAGCTGGAATCAAGATTGCCGGGAGAAATATCAATAACCTCAGATATACAGATGACACCACCCTTATGGCAGAAAGTGAAGAGGAACTAAAAAGCCTCTTGATGAAAGTGAAAGTGGAGAGTGAAAAAGTTGGCTTAAAGCTCAACATTCAGAAAACGAAGATCATGGCATCCGGTCCCATCACTTCATGGGAAATAGATGGGGAAACAGTGGAAACAGTGTCAGACTTTATTTTTTTGGGCTCCAAAAATCACTGCAGATGGTGACTGCAGCCATGAAATTAGAAGACGCTTACTCCTTGGAAGGAAAGTTATGACCAACCTAGATAGCATATTGAAAAGCAGAGACATTACTTTGCCAACAAAGGTCCATCTGGTCAAGGCTATGGTTTTTCCTGTGGTCATGTATGGATGTGAGAGTTGGACTGTGAAGAAGGCTGAGTGCCGAAGAATTGATGCTTTTGAACTGTGGTGTTGGAGAAGACTCTTGAGAGTCCCTTGGACTGCAAGGAGATCCAACCAGTCCATTCTGAAGGAGATCAGCCCTGGGATTTCTTTGGAATGAATGATGCTAAAGCTGAAACTCCAGTACTTTGGCCACCTCATGCGAAGAGTTGACTCATTGGAAAAGACTCTGATGCTGGAGGGATTGGGGGCAGGAGGAGAAGGGGACGACAGAGGATGAGATGGCTGGATGGCATCACTGACTTGATGGACGTGAGTCTGAGTGAACTCTGGGAGTTGGTGATGGACAGGGAGGCCTGGCGTGCTGCAACTCATGGGGTCGCAAAGAGTTGGACACGACTAAGCAACTGAACTGAACTGAACATAAGTTTCCATGTTACTCTTTCCATACATGAATGTTGAGGTTTGTTTTTTTTTTTTTTAAAGACATTTATTCAGCATCATGATCAGACTATTACATTTAGCAATCAACAGCATGGGTGCAAAAAAAAAAATCTACATTAAAACCCTTTGTTGGAATGCTTTATACTTTCCATAGAACAGAAACTAAAATAACCTGTTATACAATTAGTCACAAGTACAGTCCTCGAGTTTTTTGCCCATACACATAAGTATTGTCTAAAACATGTCTTCTTTGTAGCAGCTAGGCCCTGCCACCACTGTGCTTGGCTGAGTTCACAAATCTGTTGTAACCTGTAGCTTCCCTGTCGCTTCTCTGGCGCTCCTCTCCTGCTAAGCTTTGTTTCCTGGCAGTAATTAAAACCTTCTGCCACTGCCATAGCTACTGCTGCTGCTGGAGCCACCATAGCCACCTTGGTTTCGTGGTTTGGCAAAGTATTGGCCTCCACCACCATAGGGGCCAGAACTTCTGCCTCCAAAGTTTCCTCCTTTCATGGGTCCAAAATTTGAAGATTGATTGTTGTAATTGCCAAAATCATTGTAGCTTCCGCCACCTCCACAATTGCTTCCGTCATTACCAAATCCGTTATATCCATCCCCACCGCCACCATATCCACCACCACGGCTGCCACCAAAGCCACCTCGACCACTGAAGTTTCCTCCACGACCAAAGTTGTCATTCCCACCAAAAGCACCTCCACGACCGCCACCAAAGTTTCCAGAACCACTTCGACCTCTCTGGCTGGATGAAGCACTAGCCATCTCTTGCTTAGACAGGGCTTTTCTCACTTGACAGTTGTGGCCATTCACAGTGTGGTATTTCTGAATGACAATCTTGTCTACGGAGTCGTGGTCATCAAAGGTTACAAAAGCAAAGCCTCTCTTTTTGCCACTGCCTCGGTCAGTCATGATTTCAATTACTTCAATTTTCCTGTACTGTTCAAAATAATCTCTCAGTGATGTTCCTCAGTGTCTTCTTTAATGCCACCAACAAAAATCTTTTTCACAGTTAAGTGGGCACTAGGTCTTTGAGAATCTTCTCCTGAGACGGCCCTCTTTGGTTCCACAACTCTTCCGTCCACCTTGTGTGGCCTTGCATTCATGGCCGCATCCACCTCCTCCACCGTGGCGTATGTGACAAGCCCGAAGCCTCTGGAGCGCTTGGTGTTTGGATCCCTCATTAGCACACAGTCTGTGAGCGTTCCCCATTGCTCAAAATGGCTCCTCAGACTCTCATCGGTTGTTTCAAAGCTCAATCCTCCGATGAAGAGCTTCCGCAGCTGTTCGGGCTCTTTGGGAGACTCTGATTTAGACATGATGGCAGTGGAGGCAGGGAAGACTTCAACGATGCTTTCTCGGCGGCGTCCACGGGCAGAAAAAAGCGAATGTTGAGTTTTAAGCCAACTTTTTCACTTTGCTCTTACACTTTCATCAAGAGGGGTCCACCCAGGGTGCAATTAGGAGAGTGTACAGTAGAGGGCAACCGCGGATGCAGAAAGCCCAAAGAGGCAGCCGGTAGGAGAACAGCCAGGGGTCAGGTGATGAAAAGGGGCTCACCTCGGGGAGACCAGATGGGTTGGATGTGGGTGCGCCTCGCAGGAGGCTTCTGGACTACAGCTCTCACTTCTGGCTCCTACAGCTGCTTCCTTCTCCCTCTATCCCCACGTTTTTCTGAATCCTGTCACTCAGTAATGTCTCAAGAGACTGGGCACAGAGGATACATTTCTTAACCCTTTGCATATCTGAAAAAATGACTTTATTCTTTGCTCCAGGTGGATTCACATTTGAGCTATTAATAGATACACAATTCATCAGTATTATTCTCTAACCATCTGGGCTAAGTGGCCACTCCAACTGCTGTTTTGTCCAAGATTTATTTACATTCCGTGATGCTGCTCAGGCTTTTTCTAGCTGCCTCGAGCAGGGGCTACTCTGTTGCACTGTGCAGGCTCCTCTCATTGCGGAGCACAGGCCCTGGGTGGGCTGGTTTCAGTAGTTGCACCTCTCGGGCTCTAGAGTCCTGGCTCAGTAGTTGCTCGGGGCATGTGGGATCTTCCCGGACCAGGGATCGAATGGTGTCCCTTGAATTGCGAGATGGATTCTTAACCACTGGACCACCAGGGAAGCTGTGCTCAGTTTTAAATGAAAATCATTTCATTCAGAGTCATCAAGTTTTGTCCCCTGTCTTTGGCAGCCAGCCTTGCTGCTGAGGTGGCCAACAGGCCTCTGGGGAAAGCCTCAATCCACAGGTGACCAGGTTTTCTCTCTGGACACTTAGAATCTTCTCATCTGTGGTGTCTGACACTTAAAGATGAGCCTTGTAGTTGTCCCTTGGCCTGGGGCTCTCTGCCACGAGGTCTTCAAGTGATGGATGCCTTTGTCTGCAGCACCTTCACAGATTATCTTCCTAGAAATTCCTTCCCTTCTTTCCTGTAGTCTCATACGCCATAGTGTCTTTTCACTGGACTGAGATCAATCCAGTGTTTGGCTCTTCTTTTCTATTTCTTTGCCTTTTTGCCTACTTTCTGACCAACTGTTTTAACTTTGCCTTTTAATTTTTCTATTCTACTTATATATTTATTTGCATTTTACTTTATTCTTTGTATTTTGGAAAATTGTGCTTTTCATTTCCAGGAGCAGCTTCATCCTTTCTGATTATTCCTTTTTCCACAGCATCCATTTCTTGCCTTGTGGACACAAAGCTTTTCTTGCCTTTCTGAAGGTGTTCTTTAGATTGCTTTTGAGCCTTTCCTTGGCCCTCTGCATCGTCTCCTGGTTCCTCTTCTGTTGGGGCAGATTTCTGTCTACCCTGTGGATGGAAGTTGGTTTGGCGGGGTGCAGGAAGCTCTTGCCCATGATGTTAGTAAGAGCGGGTTTTCTGCCTGGACTGAAGAAGCTCCCTTCTTCCTCCTGCCTGGGGGCAGGAGCCTGGAGGAGGTACCTGGGGAAGGTCCCTGTCTGCTGCTTTCCAGAAGCTGGCAGAACCCTCAGACTCCCAGTCCAATAGGTAGATGTTTACTTCAATAACATGTTGTTAGTTTCACCCTTAAAATGAGTGAATTTTGTGATTCATGTTTTTTTCCACCTTTTTTTTTTTTTTTAAAGAACGGATGATGAAAGCGAGTCAAAGGAAAACCCCTGTTTCTGCCTGGGGGCCCACAAACCAGAGTCTTTCTCCAAGGTGACACTGTCCAATCAAACAATGACATGAGCTCCATATTTAATTTTAAATATTTTCGTAGTCTTACTAAAAAGGAGAAACAGTTGAAATTAATTTTTAAAACATTTTATTTAACCCAGTGCATCCAAAATATTATTACCATTTCTACATACGCTGCTGCTGCTGCTGCTAAGTCGCTTCAGTCGTGTCCGACTCTGCGACCCCATAGACGGCAGCCCACCGGGCTCCCCTGTCCCTGGGATTCTCCAGGCAAGAACACTGGAGTGGGTTGCCATTTCCTTCTCCAATGCATGAAAGTGAAAAGTGAAAGGGAAGTCGCTCAGTCGTGTCCAACTCTTCGTGGTCCCATGGACTGCAGCCTACCAGGCTCCTCTGTCCATGGGATTTTCCAGGCAAGAGTGCTGGAGTGGGGTGCCATCGCCTTTATAATCATACATAAAATCTGATGATTGAGGAAGTATTTCTCATTCCTTTTTTATACTAAATCCTGGGATCCAGTGCGTTTTTTATACTTGCAGCGGATCTCCACCCAGGCTAGCCTCATGGGACGGGCTCAACACTCCCACGCATCTGGGGCTCTGGGATTGGACATCGCGGCTTCAGAGAACCAGCTGACCATGTCCTGGGGCTGGACTGGTGGGCAGGAGCAGCCACCCAGCGCAGCAGGTCAGGAAGGAGGCAGGGGGCCGGCAACTCTGTATTCAGACTGACATGAGTCTCTTCTCTCCAGCCTGCACATCGCCCCAGCCCCCCGCCATCCCTGGACAGCCCCCAACCCCTCAAACCTCCCTGTAATGGACTGAATGGTGGCCGCCAAGAAACACATCTAAGTCCTAACCCCCGTGTTTATAAATGTGAACTTTTTTGGAAAAAGGCTCTTTGTAGATGTAACCAAGTTTCAGATCTCGAGATAGATCACCCTGTTTATCTGGGTGGGCCCTAGATCCAATGACTGGTGTCCTTGTTGGACAGAAGAGGAGAGACACGCAGGGGAGAAGGCCTTGTGAAGACGGAGCCGGGGCTGGGATGAGGCTGCCCCAGGAGCAGCCGGGGGATCCTTCCTGAGAGTCTTTGGATCCAGGGTGGTCCTGCTGACCCCTCCACCTCAGACTTCCGGCCGCCAGAGCCAGAGGAGAATGAACTCCTGTGCCCGCTCCCTGGGGTGGTCATGGGGTATGGCAGCCCCAGGACGCAGACCCACTCCCTGCCTGCCCGGGTCCCCTCTGCCCCTTCCTCTGCTCCCCAGGGCAGCTGCTGCATCTCCTCTCTTTGCCCTGTGGCTCCTCCAGGCTGTGTCCCTTGGCCGCCATCAGAGTGACCCTGGGGAAAGAGAGGATATCAGTCTCTGTGCCCCGGTGCCTTGTTCACCTGGAACTCTCAGCCTTGACCGTGGTTTTCTCCTGCTCCCCTCACTGGGAAAACACTGGCCATGGACCTGGCCCTGGAATGAGGTCTCTGCCCCCCGTTCACTTAGGCAGGCAGCCTGTGTTCATCCCCTGGGGTTGCTGTAACCAATGATCACAAACAGAGGAGCTTAAAACAACAGCCACGCTTTCCCTGGCAGCCCTGGAGGCTGGAAGTTGGAGATCAGGGTGTTGGCACGACCATGTTCCCCCCGAAGGCTCCTGAGAGGATTCTCGCCCCCTGCCCCCAGCTCCTTGTGTTCCTGAGGCAGCTCCACCCCAACTTTGGCCTCCGTGTCACACGGCCCTCTCCCCTGCGTGTCTCCTCTCTGTCTCAGGACACTTATCCTTGGACTTGGGACTCATACGGATGATCCAAGATGAACTCATCTCAAGATCCTTAATTGTATTTGCAAAGACCCTTTTCCCAAATAAGCTCCCATTTGCAGGCACCAGGGTTAGCCTGGGACCTACCACTCAGCCCACTTCATAGCCTGAGGCCTGAGATGAATTAACGTGGCTCCCAATTCTGTTTCCATTGCCTCCTCCAAGGGCGAGGGAGGGGCCTCATGGATCCGGATCTGCTGTGCACGGCCAGCAGGCTGGGCCCGCTGCAGACAGCTCTAAGGAGCCCCTGCCCCCACCAGGGTCCCTGTGCAGCTTCCACTCCTCTGGTGGGAACACGAGTCTGTATGCTCCTGCTAAAGCAATCACCCCGCCCGCCTCCAAGCCAGTTGGACCAGGCCTTGTACCCAGTAGACCTATTTTCCAAAGACACTGCATCTGTTTTCAGCCTGTGTCCTTAGGAACCTCAAGTGTCCAGAGTGAATGTCTCTCATCAAGGTGGTGGGAGGCACCTGACTGCCCGCCAGAGGGGAAGAAGGGAAGCCACCCCCAGGAGAGGCGGGCCAGCCTAGTGGAGGCCCAGCTCCAAGCAGACGTCCTCCTGCATTCAGGGTGCCTCTTGCCCCTTTTCAGCATGGGCAGCCCAACGGGAAGAGCTCTGCCTTTCTTCCTCATCCTTGTGCACATATATCTACATGGAGCTTTGTCGCAAACAACCGGCCCTGTGGGGCAACGAAAACCATTTTTCGAGAGGCTCCGTAGACTAGAAGAGCAGGTAAGTGCACCCACTGTCTGAGGCGGTAGAGTTTTTTAATTGACAGCAGGTGATGCAGAGGTGATACAGAAACAATGGGAAGTTTCTGTGCTCTGTGGGCTCAGAGTGGAGTTTGCAGTTTTTATGGTCTGATTTTTCACCTATGGTTGAAACAGCAAAACAGGTTTGGTGGGCTCCTTCTGAAGAAAAGTCAGCTGTGTGTGAGGGTGGGCAGACTTGGGGCAACCCCGAGGAGGGTACCCACAGGTGTGCTGGGGCCTGCTGGGCCTCGGGGTACCGGATCTCAGGTTCCCCATGGAGCAGAGACTCCTGTGTGGGGCCACGGCCGGCTCCTAGGAGCCCAAGCCCTCCTCACTTTGATCCCCACACAAGCTGCCCACCCTCACCAGGGGAGTGAAGAGTGTGGCTGCAGGAAGGGGTGGGAGCCGCCTGGGGGCCCTCACCCCCTGCAGCACAGGCCTGGGGTCGTCCCGCAGCTGCGAGCTCGGTGTGGGGGCGCTGGTGGCAGAGGTCGGTCACCTCACCGAGCTGCCCTGAAGACCGAGCCCCTGGGACCCCCTGTGTCCTCTCCACAGTTTCGGAGGTTCCAAGAGGTGACCCTGACGCACCTGCAGGGCATCGCCAGCCACTACAACCTGTCCTTCGACATCGAGGCCCGGTTCCAGAGCCTGGCCCATGAGAGCCGGGCCGTGGCCCTGGCACTCAACCAGTCGCAGGTGGCCGTGCAGGACAAGCTGGGCCACCTCAGGACCTGGGTGCGGAGGACGCAGCGCCGAGGCCGGAAGGCGGACCACAGGCTGCTGGCCTTGAGTGCTGCCATGAGCGAGGGCAGCGCGCGGCGCGCCCGGGAGCAGGAGAGACAGAGGGCCGCTGTCTCCGGGCTGGCCCGAGACGTGCGGGCCCTGCAGGATGCGCTGCTCCACCTGACGCCCCTTGTCCAGAGCCAGAGTACCAGGCTAGCCGCTCTCGAGGGCCAGCTGCGGTTGGCCGGCCCCGGCCCCGCCGCCCGGAATGTGACCCCGGACCCATCTAGGCCGTCGAACCCGAGCGCCCCACAGCTGCAGGGGGGCGGGCAAACGATCAGAGCTCCGCCTGAGCCCCGGGACCCACCTCTAGACTTCGCTTACCGTCTCCAGGGGGCACAAGAGCCCCTGGGCCTAGGCAACCAGCAGGCGTGGCCCCCCGAGAGCCCAGGAGAGGGTAAGCACCACACCCGCTCACCCCCATCGGTCTCCACCTCTCCCTCAGGGGCCTTCTTAGCCCTTAGTGCCCTCACACCCCCACACACCCCACCTTCAAAGAAAGGAACCGCCCAGGAGATGGCCTGCCTGCAGGTCAGGCCGCCTGGCACACCCATGAGTCGGGTGCTGCCTGCGGGCAGTAAATGCCCACTCAGGGTTGGTGATCACACAGGTCAGGGCTGGCATCTTCAGCCGTCACCAGCAGGGTCCTTCCTGCAGGGCTGGGGCCCCGGTCTATAGCCCATGGGGTCTGTGCCCACTCATGGAGGGCCCCTGGCCTCTGCCGCTTCTCATCACCAGCTTAGGGTTCTCCTCCAGGGGCACCTGGGATCGGGTCGTCCCCAGCTGTAGGGGCCTCCAGGGCACCGAGAGGTGTTCGGCACCTCTCTGGCCTCCACCTACCTCAAACTCTCAGCTGTGGCCCGGCTGCTCCCAGTCTGGCCTGGCAGCCCTCAGGGCCCATTAGTCTGGAGCAGATCTCCCTCCATCTGCATGGCTCTGGGGGCCTCACCAGTAAGACTGAGCTGACTAGCTGACCTTCAGGAAATCAACAGGGCTCCCGGGAAAGCGGGGCTACAAGTTTGGGGACCCCCAAAATCCTGACAACCAAACCTGTCTGCAGGCGTCATTGGACGTTCCCCGGGCACACAGGTGTATCCAGTTGAGAACCACTGCCCTAGATCATGACAGGAGCCCCCACTTCTACCCTGGAGCTAGAAATGCAGGCTCCCCACCCCTGCCCCACCCACTCTCCTTCGGGCAGATTTGGGAAGAAGTCTGGTCAGCAGGATGATGCCACCAAAGATGCCCACGTCCTGGCCCCAGCCCCTGTGGCTGCGTCACCTCACATGGCAAGAGGACTTTCTAATGTGAAAGTCCATCCAGCTCCCTGAGATGGGAGCTGATCCGACCTCACGCCAGGGTCCTCAGGAGAGGGAAGCAGGGGGCTCAGCGTCAGGGACAGAGATGTGAGGCAGGAGCAGAGGTCAGAGGGCAGCAAAGGGCTTCTCCCTGGAGCCTCCAGAGGAACTAGCCCCACCCACACCGTGATCTTCAGCTCAGAGAGACCCGTGGGGACTTCTGACATCCAGACTGTGAGATGCTAACTTTGGGTTTTGTTTTGAGCCGCTGCATTTGTGGGGGGTTTGTCCCAGCAGCCACGTGACACTCATCTGGGGCTCCCTGCTGCAAGGAGTGCAGCTGGCCAGGTGCCCTGGGCGTCAGTCCTCCCATCTGGGAGATGGCGCCAGTCACGTGAGGACAAGTGAGCCGCCGCCCCCGCAACTCGGGCTGACTCTCCCTCCTTGTTTGTTTCTAGTTTGCAACGTGGGCCCTGCGCTCATCTTCCCAAATGCCTCCACCATGAATGTGGGCTTCCTCCGCCCCGGTTTCCTCACGGGTCTGCGGGCCCTGTCCATCTGCAGCTGGGTCCGCACAGCCGCGGACCACCTGGGCACCCTCTTGTCCTATGCCACCGAGGAAAACGACAACAAGCTGGTTCTGCACGGCCGTGACTCCCTGGCCCCCGGCTCCGTCCACTTTGTGATCGGAGACCCAGCCTTCAGGGAGCTGCCCCTCCAGCCACTGCTAGACGGCCAGTGGCACCACGTGTGTGTCATCTGGACGTCCATCCTGGGCAGGTACTGGCTCCACGTGGACCGAAGGCTCGTGGCCACCGGCTCCCGCTTCAGGGAGGGGTACGAGATCCCCCCAGGAGGGTCCCTCGTGCTAGGCCAGGAGCAAGACCACGTGGGGGGTGGGTTTGACAGCTCGGAGGCCTTCGTGGGGAGCATGGCAGGCCTGGCCATATGGGACCGTGTGCTGGTCCCTGGTGAGATTTCGAACCTGGCCATGGGAAAGGCGCTCCCGACGGGTGCCATCCTGACACTGGACAATGCCACGTCAGTGGGCGGATTCGTGCAGAGGGTGAACTGCACCTGCCTACAGCTGTGTCCCTGAGGGCTCACCGCACACACAGCAGTGGCACTCCTGAGATGGCCAGCGGGAGGGGCACCCCCAAACTCTGCACAGTCCATAGAGGGCCCCCACTCAGACTGAGAGGCCGTCTGCTGCCCCTGACCTGGACCAGGCACACCTGCCCTCTAACACAGGATGTGGGCATTGCATGGGGGTGGAGGAGGGGAGCCAACAAGGCAGAGCCAGGCCACAGGGCCCCCAGGACTGCATTCTCCCCCTCCTGCAGTGTTCTTACAAACACCCCCCTTTGTAGTATGACGTCATTTCCGCGCAGCTGACCGGCCATGTGGTGGTGGCAGGCTCTAGCTCCACGCTTCTTGGGTATGGGTTTGGGGCAGCCGCAGGCTGGTTCCTGGAAAACTCTTCTCCTTGTGTTAGCTGCCATGGTCCTCTCTCCATGAGGCTTGTGAGAGTTTCTGTTTGTCTGTTCCCTGTTCCAACATCTCTCATGAGAAGGGCCGGAGAGTTCATTTCCTGGCCCTGCAGCTCCTTCACCCTGGGGGTCCATCAGGGTTCTGTGACATGGCTGGTGAGGCTATCAGAGCCACCGGGAAGGGGGCTTGCAAAGGAAACAGGCTACTCAGAAACACACATTGAGGATGGGCAATGCTTTTACCTACTATGAAATTCACCCATTCTAAGTGTAGAGTTTGAAGATTTGTAGTCAATCTGCCAAGTAATCAACCATCACCATGATCCAGCTTTAGAACATTTCCATTGTCCCCCCCTCATAGAGACATCATGCCTGTTAGGGTCACTCCTGTCCCCACACAGCCCCTCCCCCAGCTCCGCACCCACGCTCCTGCTTTCCGTCTCTGTGGATTTGCCGGTTCTGGACGTTTCACATAAATGGACTCCGTCACTGTGTGGTCCTTGGTGTCTGGCTTCTCTCACCGAGCATCATGCTTTCCAGGTTTGTCTGTGTTGTGGTGTCTGTCTGCTGCATTCCTTTGTGTGGATGAATGACCTTCTGTCCTAATGACCCACGTTTTGTTTATCCATTCATCAGTCGATGGAAACTTGGGTGGTTTCCAGTAGGGGGCCCTTGTGAATGAAGCTGCTGTGCACACCCTCCTCTGAGTCCTTCTGTAGACACATGCTTCTGTTTCTCTTGAGCGGATACCTAACAGCGGAATTCCTGGGTTAAATGATAAAATCATGTTTAAACTTTCAAAGAAACCACCAAATTGTTTTCCAAAGTGACTGTATTGTTTTATATCCCTGCTGGCACTCTATGATGGTTGCCATAACTCCCCATTCTTGCCAGTACTGGGTATTGTTTTTGACAGCTTTTTTTTTTTTTTTTTTTCAGAATTTTGAATCATGGCAAGTTTAAAAAAAAAAATGCATTGGCAGAATAGGTGTGGGGAATTCCCTGGCACTCCAGTGATTAGGACTCAGCCCGGGAGGAAAAAAAAGAAAAAGAATCTGTGATGTAAATTAATCCTTGCAAGAGCTCAGAACCTGAAAGTCAATCTGTGGGCGCAGAAAAGAGCAGATTTGGGGTGTGTGTGGTGGGGGCGGCGGGCATGTCTGCTCATCTGTCGGAAAAGCTTAGAATCACTAAGTCTGGAAACTGGCCTGCTGGTGGGCGGGGGTTGGCGGCGGGGGTTGGGGGGGCGCTGAAATCAGTCCCCGGGGCCTCTTAGCAGTGATCCCAGGCCTTTAGCCAGTCTGGCCAGCCACCTCCCCTCCCCCTTCCCAGCCCATTCCCCAACCACCCATGAGTCAAGGTCAGAGGATGAATCCCAGGTCTGGAAACCCCACTGGGTGGCCAGAGGAAGGTCCTAGAACCACAGACTTCTGCTTCCCCTGGCACTTCCCCAGGGCGTGTCTGTCTTCACAGAGAGCTGCCCTTCTCAGTCTCTTCTTTCCCAGGCTCCTCTGGCCTTTTCTATAGCCCTGGCTGCATTGCACCATTGAGGAGGGAGAGATGACATCTTTTAGGGGAAGACTAATTTGATTAGGAAGTCTTTCTTTAGGGACAGCTGGGTCGCCAGCATTGAGAGAACACGCAGGCTGTTTCCCGCCCTCTGCAGCTTTCATGCGTGTTACAAACACCTGTTATAACAGGTCCGTTAACACAGCATTGTCCATTAACCACAGCAGCATTTCTGCCCAGTGTTCACAGATGCTGAAACGGTGGGCATTTGGCAGAGGTAGTACAGCAGTGGCTGTCTGCCGACCTTCGTCCAGGTGCTTGGTGGGGCCTCTCCAGGAGGGGAGACCCACCTGGGAAGGTGTTTGCAGGGGAGATTGGTGGGAACTCAGGTCATTAGGCATTTGGGCAGGGCTGGGCTTTCCACCGAGGAGTGTAGGGAAGCCCGTCTAGGTTTTGGGGCAGGGGAGGCTGAACAAGACATGGGGATCCCCAATGGGTGAGTGATGGGAGCCACACCCACCTCGAATCCTATCAACCCCACTTCTGATCTGAGTCCGCTGCGTTCCTGGGTAGGGAGGACGGAAGAATGCAGAGGGGCCTCCCCTCCGGACCCCTCGTCCCTAGGCCTGTTCTCACTTCCCCATTGCTCTGTGCAGCTCTCCACAGGCCTGGGCTTCATACAACCTGCACTTGCCCACTCCCTTCAGTTGAGAACCAGCCCCACCGCTCCTCGGAGCCTGAGCCAGCTGTACTCCGTAGCTTCCAGGCCCTCCTCCACAGACAGGGCTGGCTTACGATTGTTCTTATCCCGTAAAAGGGCAAAGCCAGGTCACACCTTTTGTGATAGATCATGGGGAAAACTTACAATCCTGTTGGGCTTCCTTCCTCTTATTTTGGTTTCAGTTTTGGTTTTATTTTGAAACATGTGGGGAGAAAAAAGCCTATAAAGAACTTCTAAAATGCCTTTATTTTGAAAAGCTTCAAATTTAAAGAAAAAAGTTACCAGAAGAATACATGGCACAGGTGTATTTACCCTGGATTCATCCGTGCTAACATCCCACCAGCTTGCTTTCTCCCTCTGTGGGTAGCTACATACTGTGATTACCATTAGCCTGTGAATCACCTGAGGCTACACTGCAGACATCACATCACAGTCCCCGAATATCTCAGTGCTGTCTCCAGAGGAAATGGGCTTTTCTGATATGACACCCAGACGAAGATCACGCTCCAGGTTTGGGCGCCACAGTAACGCCCCTACCTAATACACAGTGCATGTCTGATCTTTGCCAATTGTCCCCCAAATGCCAGGCCCACGAGCAGCCTCGGTTGCCCGGTTCTGAATCTCCTGTCATCCAGGGCGGTCTCACGGTGTTCCTCGGTGTTTCTCGGTGGACGCTGACACTGCAGGAAGAGCTGCCTAGCTGGCACGTGTCCCGAAATTGGGGTTCAACTGATTTTCCCTGTGTGATGCGCTCAGTGCAGCGTTTTCTGCAGGAAAGCCACAGGGCCATGGTGTGCCCTCAGCACAACCGTTTGCTGCGCGGGGACTCGTCCCGACAGGCGGGTCTGCATGCACGGCTGTGCGGACTCGCCCTGGAGCCGGCTCACTCTCCGCGCGGCCCAGCCGGTGCCGGGCAGCAGAACTGCAACTCCCAGAAGGCCACGCGCGTCCCGCGGCGCCGTCGGGTCACGTGGGCGCCGGCGGGGCACGTGACCCGGACGGCCGTCACGTGACGGCTGCGCGGGTCACGAGAACAAACACGGCCGCGGCGCCGGCGGCCGGTCCACTGCGGCGGGACATGGCCAACGTTTCCAAGAAGGTGTCGTGGTCCGGCCGCGACCTGGACGACGACGAGGCGGCGCCGCTGCTGCGGAGGGCGCCGGGGCTCGGGGTGCCGGCCGGCGAGGCGGCGCCGCTGCTGAACGGGGCTGGGCCCACGGCCGCCCGCGCGGTGAGCCGGGGGCAGGCGGGCCGGGTAGGGTCCGCGCCGCGCTCGCGGGGGCCGGGGGCCGGGGCCCGGGGACGCGGCGAGTCCGTGCTCGGACCGCCGGGCGGACGGTAGGGCGGGCTCGAAAGCCGGGCCCCGTCGGTTCTGGACTCGCGGGATCGCGGGGCCTTCCCCTCGTCCCCGGTGGAGCCCGGCAGCTGCGGTCGACTCCCGGCAGCACGAAGCTGTTTCCTCCCTGTTTGCTCCACAGCGGTTGTGAAGAGAAGGCAGGTGGTCTGCTGCTCAGGTCACCCATTACTTTTTGGTTTTGTTTTTTTTTAAATACGAGGTACTATTTTTACCGGGTCGTTTTTGATCCGCTAGGAAAGATGTTTCAAGAGCTTAGGTCGCAGAGTTTGCTTTTGCAGTGGGAATACCTTGGGGACTCGGCCAGGCCCCTTTAGACGCAACGGTGTCAGGGCGATCTTTGGAATGACAGGGACCTGCGTTCGGTTTTCCCGCAGCTGTTCTTTGGAATGCAAGCGCGGCCAGATGCAGGAAGACAAGTCCGAGTGGTCTAAATGTGCCCTGCGAGTCAGCACAGAAGTCTGTGTCACTTAAGTCAGTTCCTGTGTGTTGTGTTAATTTTGAGTTGATTGCGTGGCCTTACTCTGTTTTGTGACTTTTCTTCCCCTTTCTTTTTTCTCACTGTGTTCTAGATGTGTCCTTTACACCCTTTTGTGGTGTTTAATGAGGAAGGACTCAAGCATGGGGCTGTTCCCCTAGAACTTATCATTAGATTCCCCTGGTCCCCCAGAGATGCATTGGACGGTGAGGGTCACAGTCTGCTCCGTGAGTGAGGTCTTCTGCTCAAGCGCTGTCTGTCCGCGTGAGAAGTGACCTAAAGGGTCTGATTTACAGTTGTTTTTGATCTGCTAGGAGACAGGGCTGCTTTGTTATTTTCTTCTCAAAATGTTTGTTTCTTTTCTCCTCCTTAAAAGAAAGTGTGGAGAAGGAAATGGCAACCCACTCCAGTATTCTTGCCTGGAGAATCCCATGGACGGAGGAACCTGGTGGGCTACAGTCCATGGGGTCACAAAGAGTTGGACATGACTGAGCGGCAGGGGCAGTCTTTCTGCCCCCTTCTGATGTCTATGCCAGAATCTTTCTCTATCTCCTTCATACTTTAATAAAACTTGATTACATAAAAAAAAGAAAGTGATCTGAAATCTACAAACTACAAATATGAAACTGGCCCTAAGGGCTGACAGGTAAAATGATTGAAAGCTTCCAGATGGAATTGGAGTTTATTTCAGGACTCAGTGTGCGGGGGTTTCTCAGTTCTCCTTAGACAGCATAGACACGGGAGTTGACTTTTTTTTGTTTTTCCTTAAGAACCTGTTGACTCTTCCCTTGAAACTCATTCCCCTGTAAAAAACCTTTAGGGGCTTTTTTGTTTTTCATTTGTGTCTAATAAGTATCAGTTGCTCTTAAGCAATTTGAAAATAAGGTGTGGTGCATCTGCTGTGTGCCCCAGCTGCACACAAGAGGTGAACAGCGCAGCTCCCTTGCCACTGGCTCCAACTCCAGGAAGAACAGGCCCAGGGCTCTGGGAGGACTGTGTGAGGGGCCCCAAGGGCAGGAGAGGTCACCTTGGGTCCAGTCTTGAAGCCTGCATGATCCTCGGGCCAGTAGACAGAGGGGAGAGAGAAAGGGAGAGTGCATTTGGGAAGCAAATTGGAGTGAGTGGTGGGGCGGGGGAAAGAGCCAGGATGGACTCGCAGGGGACAGCTGTGGGCTTCCTGTTGTCTATCTCGTGGAGAAACCTCGGGAAGCTGGAAACTCCAGCCTTGAAGGATGCTCAGACGGCCTGGGGTGGGCGAATGGAGGGGCTAGGGGTCACTGGAGGCATTGATGCAGGAGCTTTGCTCTGCACCAGCAGAGGCAAGTGCTCAGGCTCCTTGCTGGCAAGGAGGGTCACCCATGTCCAGCCCCCAGCCGCCCGTCATGAGGTGGTCAACACTGGTCACTCCCAGGGGTATTAGAAACAGCAGTTTGGCTCTGGTGGTCTTTGGGTTGCCGCTGACTCAGCCCCTCAAGGCCAGCCATCTTGCAGGAGGGGCGGTTCTGGACCGGCAGGCTGAGTTCACCACAGCACACTTGGAAGCTGCTCTTGGAACAGGGCCGTCTGAAGTGGCAGCCTGGTGCCTTGGGGTTTCCTGCAGGGTGTCCCCAGCCGGAGTCCAGTGCACCCAGTATGGGAACCTACCAGGCGCTCTGGGGGCTGCTATGGGCCGTCCTGGGCAGGATGGTTGTGGGGCGCCCCGAGTGTAGCCCCATCCGTCGGGAACCAGGCCATTCGGAGCTGCTCTTCTCTCTCTCTGGTCCTTGGCCTGTCATGCCCAAGTGTGCGGTGAAGGCAAGTTGCTGCCTGTCCACCCCTGGGGCAGGGGAGGTGGCGTCAGCCAGCAAGTCACAGTCATATGTGCGGGCAGAGGGTGGGCAGCAGGAAGCAGAGGCGTCTCAGGACTCAGAGGGAAGCCTGAGCCGGCAGCAGCTCCGGGCTGGGGTGAGCGTCGGCGGAAAGTCCCTCTGCCTCCGTGTCCGCGTGCTGTCCTCCTCCCCTTCCAGCTGCCCTGGCTCCACGTCACAGGGTGCAGGCCAGCCACCCCGGCACCTCCCCGAGGGCTCCCTCTCTCCCCTGTCTCCCCCAGGCCTGCAGTAGCCTCTGCCCAGGGCTGGTGCAGGCGGCTCAGAGTCTGGGAGGCAGAGGACGTGAGTACAGCCGAACCGTGTGGGAGAGATGAAGACAAGGTGGGCCCAGAGCCGGTCAGGGCGTCCGGGAGGCCCCCGGGGCAGAGGCAGCTGTGCCCGGACAGCAAGGCCATGGCAGGGCTGTTCTCATCCCCCACCGTCTTCTGTCAGCTCTCGGCCCGATGCCGCTGCCCCCCGCCCCGCCGCTCTTGGGCCCTGGCATCACCCTCAAAGCCTTCCTTTATGCTGACTTTGTTTATGGGCAGCCTGGTTTTTCTGACTGTAAGCCCCTGGTGGCAGAGGCCCTGTGCATGTCCTCAGTGCTCAGGGCGGGGGGCTTCGGGCTGAGGGGGGTTGGAGAGCAGAGGGCAGGGGTGTGCAGACAGCCGGTAAACTTTGCCATTTGTTTTAATGATGCAGAAGCTACGTAGCACAGTTGACCACCTCACGCGTGACTAAGCACACGTCGGCAGCACTAAGTCCACCGTCAGCAGCAGCACCTCCAGGACCTCTCGTCCTCCCAGACTGAACCTCTGTCCCCTGTGAGCCCCGACTCCCCAGCCCTCCCCCAGCCCCTGGCAAAGGCCGGTCTGCTGTCTGTCTGCGTGACGTCTCAGAGCAGCGGCGTCATGCAGCATTTGTTGTTTTGTGACTGGCTTCTTTCGGCGCCTCCAGGTCTGTGCGTGCTGGAGCATGTGACGGGGTTTCCTCCTTTCTAAGGCGGAACAGCGCTGCACTGCGTGCGTGGACGTTAGGCTTATGCACCATCTTCCAGTGGGCAGTTGGGGTGCTTCTGCCCCTTGGCTACTGTAAACGATGCTGCTGTGAGTGTGGGTGTACACACACCTCTTTGAGACCCCTTTTGCTGGTCATTTGGGCCTCTACCCGGAGGTGGAATTCCTGGATCATGAGGTAATTCTATTTTTAATTTTTTGAGGAACCGCTGTCCTGTTTTCCACAGCAGCTGCTCTGTTTTACGCTCCCAGCAACAGCGCGCAAGGGCTCTGGTCCTGGCATGTCTTCACCAGCGCTTGTTTCTCTGTTTTTTGACCCTGTCCGTCCTCACGGGTGTGAGGTGGTATCGCACTGTGTTTTTGATCTTCACGCCCCAAGCCCCATGGCCGGTCTTTTTAGTCGAGTCGTTCGTTGCTGTCGGGCTGCAGGAGTTCCGTTCTGTAGGACTAGTTTCTTTTCACTCTGTTCATCGTTTCCTGTGATGCATGGAAGTTCACTTTGATGTACTTCCCTTCGCATATAAATTTTTAATTAATTGTGGATTTATGGGAAGTTGAAAAGACAGTACAAGAGAGCCTGTGTGCCGCACCCCATCTCCCGGGGGCCTTCCGTCTTATCCCGGGGCAGTGCCATGCCAAAACTGGGCAGTGATGTTGGCACAGTGTGTGTGCCCAGCGCCCTGCTGTCCCGCAGGGCACACCCGTCAGTGCCCGCATCCTGCCTCTCTCAGCCACTGCCCAGCCCCTGCCTGCTCTCCCTCAGGACTGGCGTTCCAAGCATGTCGGCTCAGGGGAGCCACATGGAGTGAAATCTTGCAGTCCTTTCGGAAGTATGGAGGTTTCATCCAGGCTGTCGTGTGCATCAGCAGTTTGGGGACGTGCTAGCAATTAGCTTGGGTGTAAGAAAAGAGAGAAAACAAGTCCCCATAAATCCAGTAAACGGCTTTTTCATCACACAAGATAATTCGTTTGTGAGATGCTCATAGAGTTCGGGGGAGAGATGATGAAAACACGAGGGTGCTGGAGGAGGGGTGCGGCCGGGAGCCACAGCAGGGGCTCCGTCCCTGCAGGAGCCCGTGTCTGGGTCTGACCGCAGCTCCCTGCTGCCCTCACGTGCTCACCCGGTGACTCCTGGTGGGGGAGTCCACGCCTCTGGGGCTGTGCTGCCCACTCTGCCTAGACCGCGTGGTTGCAGCCTGGCCCTCAGGGGCTGTTGAGCTGGCAGGGGAGCTGCTCTGTGGGCCAGCGGCTCAGCAGGAGCGACTGGTGGTGCGCTCTGTCAGTGGCACTGAGACACGCGTGCCCCTTCCGCCTGGTTCTGCGGCTCCGCTTGTTGGGTTGGTGGGCAGTTAGGTCTTTGCTGCTGCTTTCGAATCCCACTTTCAGCTTTGCCTATCTCTGCACCCCATCTCCTCAATGGAGAAGTCCCCAGTGCATGCTCCGCCGGTGGGCTGGCGGCCGGCGTGCCTTCTGGCGACATGTGGCTGTGTGGGGAGCACAGGCTATAGCCAGCTCGGGCCTGACCTGTGAAGTCGGGTCCTTTCTGGCCCAGTGGGCCAGGCCCTCCTGCCTTCCTCATCAGGGTCAGCAGTTTTGAGGATGTTACCGATTGTTTTTAGGAAAGAGAGCAGTTGTGTTCTCTGCTCACTCCCATTGTACTGATGTTTGCCATTTACACTTGGAGGAAAGCGGCTGGAGCAGGATGGTGGGCTCGTGAGCACGCCTGACAGGTTACCTGTCGTGGGGGAGCAGTGCCCCCGTGGGGTCCCCCCAGCCTGGAGCCTGTGTGGGGTCTCGGCAGCTGAGGCCAGGCCCCAGTGTGGTCAGGCTGGTGTCCTCAGAGGGGGACACACACAACACATGTGCACACATACCCACACTCAAGCGCATGTACACCACGCGTGCGTACCTGTCCACGTGCACACCTGCAGGCACACATATGCACACACACAGGAGGCTGGTGGTAGCAGAGCAGAGGTTGGAGTGATGTGACCACAGCCGAGGGGCTGCCACACCACCAGGGATGGGAAGGGGCAGGGCCTCCCTCCCGACCCTGCGCGGGCATGCTCCCCGCTGGTACTTGTATCCGCGGAGCTGAGAGAACGTTTCTCTGCCGCGGCCTCTGCAGCTGTGGTCTCAGCCTGGGGCCTGCACTGCTGGCGGCTGGGCGTGCTGCTGAGTGTACGCCCTCCTGCTGGAGTGCCCGTGTGTTCTGGGCTCCCACGTGGCGGGCCCGCGGTCCTCATCCCTTCTGTGCTCTGTGGTTTCTGCAGAGGAGAGGCCAGGCGCCTGAGCGCCGGGAGCCCCTGTGTCACACAGGGGGCTCGTTTCCCGGGGCTGCGCCTGTGGCGGCCTATGCTTCGTCTCTTGGTCCTCATGTGTGCCATGCCCGGCGTTGGGCGTGAGGGTGGGCACGTGCCAGAGTGACTGTCCTCTGCGATTGACCTGTCCTGGGCCCAGTAGCACGCCTTGCTTCAGAATGCCCTGCCCCAGAAAGGATGCTCCTCTGACCGTGTGTCTGGGTAGAGGTGGTAGTTGGGAGGCCTGTGACGGGCCCACCTGGTGGAGCGGCTCATGTCATGATGGGGGGACAGAGATGGGGCCTCTGCAGGTGGCCGGGGGGTGCGGGGTGAAGGGCTCCTGGAGGAGGGGCTTCATCCCCTGGGTTTCCCAGGACAGGAGAGAGGGACCCAGGAGGACCCGGGGATGGGACAGGCTGTGGGTCCCGGGCTGGGCCTGGGGGCAGCGCTGGCCCCGCTGGCATCTTCCACACGCGGATGTGGGTCTGTGTTCCCCCAAGGACGCCAGGACACCGGGGTCGGGGGGCCGGGAGGGGGTTATGCCGATGCAGCTTGGCCTGCAGCTGAGCAGCGTATGGTTCTCTTCTGCTTCCAGTCACCACACTCGGCATTCTTTCGGATCGGACAGTTGAGCAGCGTGGAGCTGGATGATGAGCTTCTGGACCCTGTGAGTGGAATCCTGCTTGACCAGGCCCCTTCCCTGCCCCACCCCAGACAGCCAGGCCCGTTCTGTGGAGCCACAGCCTGGCAGAGGACGGACAGAGAATGCCACACAGGAGGATGGCAGGTGGTGACAGTGCTGTGCAGAGCGTGGGGACAATGCCGTGCACACGGGCCACCAGAGGAGGCTCCCCTGCGGGACCCCATCCCCGAGGCTGAGATGATGAGCGCAGGTGGGGGCACGCACGTCAGGAGCGAGCTGCTGTGTGCAGCCTGGGAGGGCCAGGCGCGGGGCCCGTGGTGGTCCAGGGATGGCATCTCAGGGTGCTGGGCCCTTGGACCTGGGTGGCGTCCCTTCTCCTGCCCCTGTTTCGGGGGTTGAAGTATCCAGCAGTTTCCAGCCTTTTCCCGAGACCCTCCCCGAGTCGTGCAGTTGACCCCCACCTCGGGAGTCAGCCTGCATCCCCGTGAGGCTGCTGGCACCGCACAGCCTTCGTGTCTTTGTATCTTTGGGAGAACTTCTGGGTCCTGTCACGTTTCTTAACCAGGTTGTTTGTGTTTTTGTGATTGAGCTCTGAGAGGTCTTTGTACACTCCAGACACACATCGCTTGTCAGTTGCAGGATCTGCAGAAATTTCCTCCTGTCCATTACTGGTCTCCTCACTTTATACCGGTGTCCTTTGAAGCACAAACACTGCTAATTTTGACACAGAGAGTTCATTTGGTCTGTTTTTTGTTGCTTGTGCTTTGGGTGTCATAGGTAAGAAACCACTTCCCAGGCCAAGGTCATAAGCATTTACTCCCATCTTTCGTGTTCTACAGTTTAGATCTTTGATCTGCTTACCCCTAGTTTTGTACATGATGTAAGATAAGGGTCCAGCTTCGTTCTTTGCACCTGGGTGCCCAGTTTTCCCAGCACCGTTTCTTGAAAAGATAGTGCTTTCCCTGGTGAGTTGTCTCAGCACCATCATTGAAGGTCAGTTGCTGTGACGGGTTTGTTTCTGGGCTCTGAGCCTGTCCCTGTGCCTAGGCGACACTCCTCTGACGCCTCTAGCTTTGTAGGAAGTTTCAGAAGTAGGAAGTTTGAGTCATCCCACTTTGTTCATTTCCTGAAAGAGGTTTTGGCTGTTCAGGATCCCTTGTGTGTTTCTCTGTGGGGTTCAGGCTCAGCTCATCAGTTTCTTCAGAAGCTCCAGCTGGAGTTTAGACAGAGGTGGCGTCGACTCTTAACATCCAGTCTTCTGATCCCCAAGCTCAGCATAGCTTCTCATTTGTTTAGGTCTTCTATTTTTTTTTTTTTTAACAATGTGTTATAGTTCCTAGTGTACAGATTTTCACTTGCTTTGTTAAGTGCTTTCTAGAAATAAATTTTATTTTGTAGAGTCTTTTTATGCTGTGGTAAATGGAGTTGTTTTCTTAATTTCTTGTTGGATTATTCATTGCAGGAACATGGAAATATGTTTTTCTAGAGTACTTTTTGGGGTTTTCTGCATATCAGACCATGCCACCTGCAAAGAAGAGTTTCACTTTTCCTTCCTGACCTGAGTGCCTTTCCCTTTCTCTCTTGCCCGATTGCCCTGGAAGAGCCTCCAGGACTGAGCTGAGCAGAGGTGCCCGGCAGGCACCCTCACCTTGTCCAGCTGAGCAGAGGTGCCCCGGCAGGCATCCTCACCTTGTCCAGCTGAGCAGAGGTGCCCGGCAGGCACCCTCACCTTGTCCAGCTGAGCAGAGGTGCCCGGCAGGCACCCTCACCTTGTCCAGCTGAGCAGAGGCGCCCCAGCAGGCACCCTCACCTTGTCCAGCTGAGCAGAGGCGCCCCGGCAGGCACCCTCACCTTGTCCAGCTGAGCAGAGGCGCCCCGGCAGGCACCCTCACCTTGTCCAGCTGAGCAGAGGCGCCCCGGCAGGCACCCTCACCTTGTCCAGCTGAGCAGAGGCGCCCCGGCAGGCACCCTCACCTTGTCCAGCTGAGCAGAGGCGCCCCGGCAGGCACCCTCACCTTGTCCAGCTGAGCAGAGGTGCCCGGCAGGCACCCTCACCTTGTCCAGCTGAGCAGAGGCGCCCCGGCAGGCACCCTCACCTTGTCCAGCTGAGCAGAGGCGCCCCGGCATGCACCCTCACCTTGTCCAGCTGAGCAGAGGCGCCCCGGCAGGCACCCTCACCTTGTCTAGTCTCAGAGGGGCGGTCTCAGTCTCTCACCCCTGAGCGTGTAGTTACGTGTGGGGCTTTACAGGCACCTTGGTTGGTGGAGGAGGTCCCCCACGTTCTTCTGTCCTGTCAGGTGTTTTCCCTGTGTCTGTTGAGGTGCTCTATGTGGATTTGGTCCTTTATTGAAACAGTATTGGCCTGTTTTTGCTTTTACACCACGTCACCTTCTGCTTGTCCAGACGCCCCCAAGTGTCCTGCAGCTCGGTTCCTTCTGGCCCTAACGGCATCACAGATCCACAGGCTGAGGGCTCAGTCCATGAAACAACCCCCTCCCACACCAGTCCAGGCCGCCACCGTGCTCCCATTGACCAGTGCAAATTAGGGTTCCCACGACCCCCTCCTTGCTTCCATAACTTGCCAGAATGCCTCGCAGAACTCAGGGGAGCACTTTGCTTATGTTACTGGTTTACCACAAAGGACACAACTCGGGAACAGCCAGATGGGGGAGACCCCCAGGGAAGGTATGGGAAGGGGTGCGGAGCTCCACACCCTCCCTGGGAGCCCTCTCCCAGCCCTCCACGTTCACTGGCGGGAAGCTCCCTGACCGCTCCGTGTGGGGTTTGAGTGGAGGTCCATGGCGTGGGCAGGACTGGTTGATCCCTGCCCATTGGAGAACAGCTGCGTCTCCAGCCCGCTGGTCCTGTGGTGGTCTTCTAGTCCCAGCCCAGCCCTCTCTCAGCCCAGACTCGCTTGTCACTCAGAGAAGCCAGGCGTCCGGGGCCGGAGCTGGAGCATGGACGAGCGCCCACAGTGGGTGTCCCGTCGCACCACAGACATCTGCCATCTTGCTTTTCGGGGCCAGGCCACCTTGGTTCCTGGCATAACCCACCTGGCAGGTGTCGCGGGGCCTGACCGCCTGCTTCCTGTTGAGGTTCTTCGTCTCCACATCCAGCCACATGCCTGGCCTGGCTTTGGGCTCAGAATCGCTGCCCTGTGGGGCGCGCGGGCACAGCCCCTTCCTTGTGCCGCTGTGTCCTGACACGTGCTGGGTTGCCAGGCTCTGTCTCTTCCCCACAGGACATGGACCCCCCTCACCCCTTCCCCAGGGAGATCCCACACAACGAGAAGCTGCTGTCCCTCAAGTACGAGGTGGGCCCCCTGCGCCCCGCCCTCCCCCAGCGTGGCCGGCCCGTGCCCACGGGCCAGGGTCGCTCACCACTGTCTGCCGCCCGGTCCGCAGAGCCTGGACTACGACAACAGTGAGAACCAGCTGTTCCTGGAGGAAGAGCGGCGTATCAACCACACGGTGAGTCTGCGGGGGAGCCGGGGGTGAGCCTGCAGGTGAGCTGGGGCAGGTGAGCCGGGGGGTGAGCCTTTGGGTAAGCCTGCAGGTGAGATGGGGCAGGCAAGCCGGGGGGTGAGCCTGTGGGTGATGCGGGTTGCAGGGGGCAGTGTGTCTGTATGTGTGTGTGTCCGTCCATCTGTTTGTGTGAGACCCCGCCGCCTCCCTCCTTCTCCTTCCCGCCCCAGCCCCTCCTGGCGTTCTGGGGTGAGCACTGCCCACGGCAGGGCTCAGGTGCCCATGCCAGCGTCACGTTGTCACCTCTGAGGAGGTGGCGGCCGGAGCATCGGCATCCAGTTATGGCCCTGGTTGGGGGTCCGTCCTCCAGGGCTCCACAGCCTCTGAGACGCCGGTGGGCTGCTCTTCTGGGTCTGGGGGCCCGCAGGGTGAGCCTGTGCACAGTGGAGGTCACAGAGCGGCCCCTGACAACCACACCCGCCCATGGCGACCCGCAGGCTTTCCGGACGGTGGAGATCAAGCGCTGGGTCATCTGCGCCATGGTGGGCATCCTCACGGGTCTCGTGGCCTGCTTCATCGACATCGTGGTGGAGAAGCTGGCCGGCCTCAAGTACAGGCTCGTCAAGGACAGTATCCTTTGTCCGTGGTCACTGGAAGCCAGTGGACCCGCAGGAGGGGTCCCCACCGTGTTCTGCTGTGCGTCAGACAGCGTGATTGGGCGGGGCTACGTGTCTCGGGGTGGGGCTGTGTGGTGACCCCGAGATGCCCATTAAGTGCCCCGTAGGCCAGAGCACAGCCCCCTGGGGAGCGGCGCCCCGTGACCCCACAGCACGTGGCCCTTGACAGCCGCAGACATCGACAGGTTCACCGAGCATGGCGGGCTGTCCTTCTCCCTCCTGCTCTGGGCCGCACTCAATGCCGCCTTCGTGCTCCTCGGCTCCACCATCGTCGCCTTCATAGAGGTAGGCGGGCCCGCCGGCCCGGCCCTGCAGGTCTGCTGGCGGAGGGCCGCACTGAGGGGTCACGTGCCCCAGGACCCCCTTTCCTCCCCATGCCCCTTTGCTCGTCCCTGTGGGGGTGTTGGAAGGAGGAGGGGGCTGTGTCCGGAAGCATCTGGGTGCAGTGCAGGGTTCTCTAGGCGGGCAAGAGCACAGGCCCCTTAGTAGGCCCCGTCCTGGGACCCCCACCTGCCCAGGGGGCCACCGGGCCCCCTAAGCCCGTGGCATTTACTCCCCTCGGTGGTCACTCTGTGTGGGGGTGGGAGAGGCGAGCAGCCCCCTCCCCCGGTGGATCGAGCCCCACCAGGCACGTCCTCTTGGGCCTGTGGCAGCGACAGTGGCTCGCCTAGCCTGTGGGCTCAGTGCTGCCTCTCCTTCCAGCCGGTTGCTGCTGGCAGCGGGATCCCCCAGATCAAGTGCTTCCTCAATGGGGTGAAGATCCCCCACGTGGTCAGGCTCAAGGTGAGGTGCGAGGCGGCCCCTGGGGGCTCAGGGCTCAGCCCAGGACGCGTCCTTGCCGACTTAGCAGTGTTCTATTTGCCCACGTTCACCTCCACAATTTGCCCAGACTCGCGCTGTCTGCTGTTGACACGCCTCTGTGTGGACGTGCTGGCAAGTTTATGGGAACTTTTTTTGGATGACGACTCCTGGGCATTTCCAGGGGGTGGTTGGTGGACCTGGGCCGGGGGTTTGCTGGTGACATCTCTCCTGCCCTTTCTGGGGATGGGGTGCTCCAGGCAGTCGGGGGTCTGGTCCTTCTCAGGGGAGCAGGGAGCAAAGCCCGAGGACAGAGCGACAGCTGCTCTGCGTGTCTCCTGTGTGGGCGTGAGTGCCCGGGATGGAAGGTCTGAGGAAACGGGTGACAGGGGGACGCCGGCTGCCAGCCCCCCATCCCTGGACGCCTGCCTGGGCCCTGGCCCCCTTTTGGCCTCCTGCCTGCTGGGGTCACGATGAGGTTCCTCTCTGTGTGCAGTTTGTCGCTTGGGTCCTTGACCACGTGTGGCCTGTAATCAGATTTGGCATCTTTTCCTTTGTGTTCCAGACCCTGGTGATCAAAGTGTCTGGCGTGATCCTGTCAGTGGTGGGGGGACTGGCCGTGGGGAAGGTAACGGAACGCGGCTGCCCCAGCCTGCACCCCCTGCCCCTGCCCCGTGGGGGCAGGCTGACCTTCAGAGCACACCGTCCTTGCCTTCCAGGAGGGGCCGATGATCCACTCGGGCTCGGTGATCGCCGCGGGCATCTCCCAGGGCAGGTCCACGTCGCTGAAGCGGGACTTCAAGGTGAGTCCCCCGAGTGCCCAAGGCCAAACCCCGGGCAAGGCCCACCTCCCCTGCAGCCTCCTCTCCTCAGCCTCTGGTCCGTGGGGCATCCGGTTGCTCAGTGCTCCGTGCGGAGGTGTGTGTCTGTGTGGAAACGGCGTGTAGCTCTGAGAAGTGTCCACGGGAATGTGGCCCAGAGAGGTCGGGAAGCTCGCGTGTGCGGGCTGGTCCTTCGTGCACAGACCACAGCGTGTGGTCACTCCTGGAGTGGGCAGTTTTCTCTGGACGTCAGTGGGCAAGGAGGCTGCCCGAGATCCTGCTCTGCAGTCCTGCCAGCCAACCCCATGGCTGAGCCCATCCGCTCCCTTCCTTCTTCCCTTCCTCCCTCTCACTTTGAGTCCCTTTCCCCTCTCTCCTCCCCTCCCCCACCCCTCCCCTACCCCTCACTCTGGGCCCCCTCCCCTGGTCTGAGAGAAGTGCCATCGGAGGCCGGGGCTGAGGCGTCTCTGTTGTCCTGGCCCAGATCTTCGAGTACTTTCGCAGAGACACGGAGAAGCGGGACTTCGTCTCGGCAGGAGCTGCAGCTGGAGTGTCCGCAGCCTTTGGGGCCCCTGTGGGTGAGGAGGGGTGACTGCTGGCCCCCGCTGTGGGGAAGGAGGGTCTTGGTGTTGGGGGACTCTTGCCACTGAGCACGTGGGGCGGGCCTCCCGAGAGCCCCGATGGCCCTCTGTCAGGGGCCAGGTGCCCTGGGGGCGGGGGCGGGGGCGGCCATGGGTGCAGGGCTGTCTGGTGGGGCGGTCACCTTAGGGCTGGCGGCTGCTCTTCCAGGTGGGGTGCTGTTCAGCTTGGAGGAGGGCGCGTCCTTCTGGAACCAGTTCCTGACGTGGAGAATCGTGAGTGCCGGGGACGGCCCTCCTGAGGCTGGGCAGCCCTCAGCCCACAGTCCCTCCCCGCTGTCCCCCGCTGGGGCTCAGCTGTGTCCTGCTGCAACACGTTGGTGCTGACAGTGTGCGTCTCTCTGCCTGCAGTTCTTTGCTTCCATGATCTCCACTTTCACCTTGAACTTTGTCCTGAGTATTTACCATGGGAACGCGTGGGACCTGTCCAGCCCTGGGCTCATCAACTTTGGAAGATTTGATACTGAGGTGCCCGCCACGGCACCCCTCACCCTGCAGCCTTTCTCCGAGGGGGCCGGGCTATGCACTCGAGGCTCAGCCCGAGCAGCTGTGGGGGGAGCCCTTGTCTGTGGGGCTAGGGCTGGAGCTGCCCCAGGAGGGGGTGTCTCGCTTGGCCCTGCAGGTGGGGCGCCCATCAGCCAGCAGTGCTTCGGGGCAGCTCAGGCGTCTGCAGACTGTCGGGCGGCATCACTGAGGCTGATGGCTGGTGCCCCGCAGCGGCTCCCGGAGGCCAAGAGGTCCTCAGTGGCTGGCTCTTTCCCATGACAGGCTGCTGGTGGCCAGGTCACCAGCGTCCTCTTCCTCTTTCGTGGCCCCTCACTTCCCCATTTGCAAAACCCTGGGCCGTCCCCAGCCTCCCTGTGAGGAGGCAGGCGGTCTGGTCTGCCTAAGTGCCTAGGGTTCCTCTCCTGGGGTCTGTGCCCTGTGGGGAGGCATAGGGCCCCTGGACATGCCTGGCCTCATCTGAGCAGGGGCCGGTGGTTTGCTCATGGACGCCTGCTCTTGTTTTTCCACACAGACCATGGTGTACGTGATCCATGAGATCCCCATCTTCATCGCCATGGGTGTTGTGGGTAAGGACGGTCGCGGGCTCCAGGCCTAGCCCGGCTGTGGGGTCCAGAGAAGCTCATGGCCCCGGCTCTGCTGGCTCTCCCGGGTGGCGGGGGGGGGCCCACCCAGGGGGACAGCTCCTCAGCTTCCTCACTCTGAGTCCGTGGGGGGGCCCTCCCTCCTCGGGCGTCCCCTCTGGCCCCCCTGCCACCTGGGCAGCCTTCCCTGAGTCTCAGACACGTATCTGCTCCTTCCTCTTCCCAGGGGGCATTCTCGGAGCTGTGTTCAACGCCTTGAATTACTGGCTGACGATGTTTCGAATCAGGTGAGAAATAAGTTTTGACAGGTGTGGCCACACGGGGTCTCTTAGAAACAGTCCCGTTCTGTGCTCTCGCCATGCAGTAGCCCTGTGCCCAGTGTGCTCCCTGCCCCCCACATGGCGAGGCACGTGAGGCCTGGCAGGAGGCACGGCCCGTGGACCTGGTGCGGCCCTGGTGAGGTGTGTCGGGCTGCTCGCATCAGCCTCGGTGGTTTGCAGGGGTGTCTGCCAGGCACACTCTGTCTGGCAGAGTTGCTCGTGTCGCTGGGAGAGCCATCCCGGGGGCCTCTGGTGTTTGCGGCCGAGGCGGGGTCTTGGCCTTCTTTCTCCTTGTCCTCTCACTCCGGGAGGCAGCCGAGAGCAGGCAGAAGCCTGGTGCGGGTGGGCAGATGGGCGCGGCGTCCAGGGCGGCCTTCCCGAGTGGCGGGCCCTGTCGCCCTTGCCACTGGCCAGCCCACACTTGGCCCGGCTGTGCGCTCCAGGTACGTCCACCGGCCCTGCCTCCAGGTGGTCGAGGCCACGCTGGTCGCCGCCGTCACCGCCACGGCCGCCTTCGTGCTCATCTACTCATCCCGGGACTGTCAGCCTCTGCGGGGGAGCTCCGTGTCCTACCCCCTCCAGGTAGGCGACCGAGGGGGTGGGGCAGGGCAAGCCCCCAGACGAGGGCAGGCACCTACCTGGCCTCCTGGAGTGGTGGGCTGACGGGGTCTGCAAGGTGGGGTGGTGGGTGTGCAGGGGAGACCCGTGTGCCCACGCTCACCACGGCAGGTTTCACCGCAGCCCTGGTGCCCGCCCACGACAAGCAGGAACCCGGTGGTTCACACACACGGTGGGTCCCCTCCCTGTGGAGAGGGCTGAGCTCTGACGTGCTCCCACATTGCCACCTGAGAGATGCCAGATGGGAAGGGCCACACGTGGCATGGTTCTGTTTACGGGAAACGTCCAGAGCAGGCTCCTTCATAGACGGGAGCTGTTTGCCGGTTGTCCAGGGCGGAATACACACTCACAGGCCTGTGTAGGCCCGCAGCTGGGGCCGTGGGATGGACACACACCACTCTGCTGGGAGCCCCTGCTCAGGTTAAGGCTTCTAGGGGGGCACAGTCTTGCTCAGCCTGAGGGCTGGGCCTAGCACACGCCGGGCATTGACGTCTGCCCAGGCACTGTGGGAGCCTGCTCCTGACACAAGCTCTCGGGCCTCACCTCCTCTCCGAGGCCGCAGCCAGAGCCCCCGTGTGTGCTTGTCCCTGATGCCTCCTGGCCCAGGACCACCGCATCCCACTGCCCATCCACTCTCACCCCTTGCAGCTCTTCTGTGCTGATGGGGAGTACAACTCGATGGCCGTGGCCTTCTTCAACACCCCGGAGAAGAGCGTGGTCAGCCTTTTCCACGACCCCCCAGGTACGTGCCCCTGCTCCGAGCTGTCGTTTGCCTGTCCCCTGTAGGCCTGTGCCCTCTGGCCTGTTTGCGCGTGCACAGACGCGGGCAGGGCTGACTGACGCCTTCTGGCTGAGCACCCGCAGCCTTGCTGCAGGGCTGGCTGTACTAGGGCCTGCAGCTGGCAGCCAGTGCCCGGGGGCCCAGCCAGGCTCCCCAGGCTGTCTGGTTCTCTTCCTGGAGGCCATCCTGTCCTTTGTTCAGATGGACTTGCCTCCCAGGGTGGGCTTCCCTCTTGGCTGCTGCCCACAGGGGTCACTCGGTCAGAAGACAGCCTGGGGAGGCGCTCTCTGGCGCTAGAGCCTTGCGCAGTCCCATGTTCCTAATGACAGGCTCAGGCTGGATGCACACCTGCTTCCAGTGCAGTGGTCTTGGTTACCCAGGGGCGAGGGGCCGCCCTGGCCGCTCGGTGCCTGTCTGCAAGCCCTCTGCCTCAGCTCTGGCTGTCGCCCACAGTCAGTGGCAGCCCAGGGCCCCCGCTCCCCACTGCCTGTCCCCTGGGCATCTGGGCTTGTGCCCGAGGGCCGGGCCCTGAGACCCTGCACTGGGCCTCTGAGGATGGGAAGGCTCGGGGAATGGGCTGTGACCAGGGACTCAGCTGGACCACTGGGTGGGCAGTAGCACCCAGGGTTGCGTCCGCGAGGCAGGCCCTGGCCAGCGCCTTGTCCGCAGGCTCCTACAACCCCATGACACTCGGCCTGTTTACCCTGGTCTACTTCTTCCTGGCCTGCTGGACCTACGGGCTCACGGTGTCAGCCGGCGTCTTCATTCCGTCCCTCCTCATTGGGGCTGCCTGGGGCCGGCTGTTCGGCATCTCCCTGTCCTACATCACGGGGGCTGCGGTGAGTGCGGGTCCTCCGGGCCACAGCCGGGCCAGTGCCCTGGGAGAGCACGGCGGGCCCAGGAGCCCACCGTTGCGGGGGCGGAGCCTGGGGGGTGGAGCTCAGGCCTCAGCCCTGGCGATGCCTCCTGCTCGCCTCCCACCTGCCTCCCCGGGTGGCTTGGCCTTCAGCCTGTGGGCCTTCCAGCTGTATTGCGGTGGTTCAGACAAAACCTTAAAAAGCCATCAGAGGGGTACAGTGAGTCTTCCCTCGCCAGATTTAAGTCGTGTGGCCCAAGTTTCCTTCTAGACACAGTTTTGGCTTTCGTTACGGTGACTTTCATACCTTTGTAAACTCCTGCCTTGTGGAAGTGAACAGCTGGGCAGCTCCTCAGCGTGTCGTAGAGTTGTATGACCACGACCACCACCGAGTTCCGAGTGTTCTCGTTACCCCAGAAGGACAGCTGTCTGCGCTAGGCAGTCCCGTTTGTGTCCCCGGCCCCGGCAGCCCTAGTCAGCTTTCTGCCTCCGTGGACTATTGCAGAGGCAGTGTATCGTGCCTCTGCTGGCTATTGTGGCAATCTGTTTGTGCAGGCGGGCCATCGTGAGCGTTGTGTTTCCACGGCTCGCCCGTGCAGTAGTGCGAGTCGGCTTTTCACTCCTTTCTACGCTTCCTGGTGTGGCCCAGGTGTTTGTGTGTAGACTCCTGCCCACACCCGGCCCCGCCCCAGCGTAGCGCATGCCCGTCTCTCAGGCGGCCAGGTTCACTTGTCCCTGAGTGGTCCCAGTGAGCGTGTTCACAGACTCAGGTGACGCTCGCTCCTGGGCAGTGCGGTCAGTGCGGCCTGGGTGGGTTTGGATCGGGGCTACCACGCCCCCCAGCATCCCGTGTCTTCCCTGCAGGTCTGGGCGGACCCTGGCAAGTACGCCCTAATGGGAGCCGCTGCCCAGCTGGGTGAGTGCTGGCTACCATGTGGGTGTCCCACCCACCTCCCCCCACCCCCCCACCTCCCCCCACCCCCCCCCCCCCCCGCCCATCTGGTGCTGCCTGGGGGCCAGGCCGCAGGGTTGGATGGACAGCGGGGTGCTGCACAGGGGACCGTGGGGCTGCTGCCCTACCCGCTCAGTCTCCCCCTCCCCCTCCCCCGGGGCAGGTGGGATCGTGAGGATGACGCTGAGCCTGACGGTCATCATGATGGAGGCCACCAGCAGTGTGACCTACGGCTTCCCCATCATGCTGGTGCTCATGACCGCCAAGATCGTGGGGGACGTCTTCATCGAGGTTCGGCAGGGGGACTGGGGGTCGGCGGCTGTGGCGAGGGCGGGCCCGTGGGGGTGGTCCCCAGCAGCCTTGTACATGGCCCTGCCCACTCTCCCCAGGGCCTGTATGACATGCACATCCAGCTGCAGAGCGTGCCCTTCTTGCACTGGGAGGCCCCTGTCACCTCGCACTCACTCACCGCCAGGTACCCTCCGGGAAGGCCCGCAGGCTGGGCGGGTGCTGGACGCCCTGGGAGGCTTCATCAGCCACATGGTGGGTCACAGCGTGGCTCTTCCCCAGGGAGGTGATGAGCACGCCGGTTACCTGCCTGCGGAGGAGGGAGAAGGTGGGCGTCATCGTGGACGTGCTGAGCAGCACGGCGTCCAACCACAACGGCTTCCCCGTGGTGGAGGATGCTGACGGCACGCAGGTATCGAGCCCCGTGGAAGGCCAGGCCGACACCTGGGCTGACCAGGGCGGCGAGTGGGGGCGGGCTTCTGTGAAGGTGGGCATCTTGCTCTGGGGTTTCTGGTAAAATCCTCTGCTCGCACCGCTTTGCCCGTGAGCGAAGTTCCCGTGGTGTGGTGGTTACTGAAGCACCCCAGCGTCTTGTGGTCCCACCTCAGGCTGCACCCCAGCCGAGGAGTCAGGGCTGACTGTCGGGGTCCTGACAGGATGTGCAGCCACGCTGCCTCTGGCATCTGGGCCAGGGGCCAGAGTCTGCTTCTTGCCCGCACTAACACAATGACCTCTCGGCACCTCATGGTCTGGGTCCTGCCGCCTCTCCTGGGCGTTTGGGGACCAGCAAGCCTGCCTGGGGAAGTGCCTGCTGCATGGCTAGTGCCCGTGGGCTGTCGGCATCACCCGGGAGCCTGGCTGGAGCCCCCAGCTGTCTTGGCGCTGGCGGCCAGTGGCCCAGACGGGCGGGTGGGTCCCAGGGCTCCTGCAGATGAGGCATTTCTTGTGCAGCCAGCTCGGCTCCAGGGCTTGATCCTGCGCTCTCAGCTCATCGTCCTACTCAAGCACAAGGTAGGCCATCGGGTGGCCCAGAAGCCAGGCGGGGCCCTGGGCTCTGAACCTCCAGCACCCAGTGCCCGCCCCACCGTCAACCCCGCCTCCCGCAGGTGTTCGTGGAGCGCTCCAGCATGGGCCTGCTGCGACGCCGGCTGCGGCTGAAGGACTTCCGCGACGCCTACCCACGCTTCCCCCCAATCCAGTCCATCCACGTGTCACAGGATGAGCGGGAGTGCACCATGGACCTGTCCGAGTTCATGAACCCCTCGCCCTACACGGTGCCCCAGGTACTGCTGGGGGGTATCCTGCCCCGTGCCCTCCCAGGTGGGGTGGGGCTGGCGGGTGAGCTGAGGCCGTGTCCATGTTGCAGGAGGCGTCCCTCCCACGGGTGTTCAAGCTGTTCCGGGCCCTGGGCCTCCGGCACCTGGTGGTGGTGGACAATTGCAATCAGGTGAGGGGGGCCCGCTGTCCCTGGCCTGCCTGCCCACCCCCAGGGCTCCCCCAGGCTATGCCATCCCCTGCATGCAGGGCAGGGGCATCCATAGAGGGAACGCTGGACGTCATGACCCGGCCTTGCTTTCTCAGGTGGTCGGGTTGGTGACCAGGAAGGACCTCGCCAGGTACCGGCTTGGAAAGGGGGGCCTGGAGGAGCTCTCTCTGGCCCAGACGTGAGGCTCTGGCGCCTGCACCTCCCCCAGGGCCCTGCCTCACTCCCTGGCAGCAGATCCAGCGACCGCAAGACGTTGGGGATGGCCTGGCCAGTGTGTGGCGCACATGGACGCTCTGTGTTCTCAGTGTTCCCTCCCCCAATCTCACCCCTGGGGTCCCACACCCAGCCTCCTGTTCCTGATTCTTTAGGAATCTGTGCAACTGCTGTTTTCTTCCCAAGAGCCCGTGAGCACGCATGTCTGCGTGTGTGCGAGGGGACAGCTGGCGAGCAGGGGCCCGTGGGTCTGAGTGCTGCAGCCCCACGACGGGCTGGCTCCTAGGCCTGCGCCCTGAGCACCACCAGCGGCTGCAGCAGACACCCCTGGCCCTGGCCCTCGGGCCTCGGCTCGGTTGGTGGCCGTCAGGTTTTGGGTCTGGACAGAGACCCGAACTGGAGGCACAGAGGCGAAGGCTTGGGGAGCGGGACCACCCTGGAGCGCAGACCCCAGAGCCGGACTCCTAGACTCACCTCTGCAGCCCTGGCTTCACCCCCCTCAGTGCAGTGGGGTCTGCGCCGGGGTCTGGGCCCAGGGGGAGACCTGAGACCCTCGTTCAGGCCTGGACCCCCAAGTCGAACCACGCCTCTGTCACCACGCCCTTGTGGACACCGCTGGGAAGGCGGATCTTCTTGGCACATGGCGCCCCAATGGCCCTGAGTGATACTCTATAGCAGCTCTGCTTCCAGGATTGGGGGCAGGGGCTTTCTGGGATGAGTCAGCGAGCCCAGAGCAGGGACGCACCCTTCCCAGGCCGGGCAGGCCCAGAGCTGGGATGCTGTGTCCCCGAGGCCCCACCGGACCTTTCTTCTGCAGGGACTGGCGTCCCTGACCCACTCTGGTGGCAGCCATGGATGGCTCTGTGGTGGGTTGGCAGGCATTCCAGCTGTGTTTCAGCCCCTTTAAAGGGGGTGGGGCCTCAGAAGGTGGCTCTCTTGCTGGTGGGGAAGCCCTCCGTGGGGGGCACGGGGGTCTGATTGTGGGGATCTGAATGGAAGAAATAAAGGAATGGTACTGATGACCGTTGTCAGCTCCTTGTTCCCACCCAGTGTGGACCCTGATCCAGCACCCAGGATTCACTGGCTCACAGGGGTGGAGGTGGGGGATACCCCAGTGGGGACGCCCGTGAGTTGGGGATGCAGGTGAGGGACTCAGAGACCCGTGGATGGGCAAGTGCCTGGGGCCACCCCATGCTCCAGGGAGGGTGGGCCCTGGCCACCACATCCTTGTCCACATTCCTGGGACCACCGCAGAGCCCTTGGAGAAGGCTGTCTTCCCTCCCTTGCCTTCCGACTGCGGCCCCGGTCCCCACACTCGGGGGCCCCCAGGCCACGGCTGCTTGGTCGGGGTGCGGCCCCTAAGACACCCTGTCCCTCACCTGCCGGCCTCCAGGGTGTGTGATGTGGCTGCAGGGCGTCGGGCTCCCTGGGGAGGGGTTGACTTTGACACAGGCACACCTTGTAACAGGGAAGTCCCCCAACGGCCCTCGTGGGCAGGTCTGGCAACAGTGGGAGGGGGACCACCTGGGTGGGGTGAGGGGCCCGAGTGTCCACACGGGCCTGAAGCCAGATGTGGCCCCCCTGGCACCTGGCTGCAGGCTGAGACACAAGGAGAGCGCGGGCGCCATCCCCAGTCGCCGGGCATTGACGTCGAGCGAGGGGCTGGGCGGCGTGTTAGTTACCCGCTTTGAGTGGATTGCAGGTCCGCTTGGCCTGCCCTTTCTCGCGGGGCTGTGTCTGCCCTGCGGCTGCACCCTCCAAGTGGCCCTGCCCTGGCCTCGCCCCATCGCCCCTGTGGCCCCGTGCCCTTGGCCTGGCCACCCCTCCCACCGAGTGTGGTCCTGGCCTCCAGCCTCCCCGCTTGGGCTCCCTGACCAGAGGATGGGTGATTGCTTCCAGGCCACCCCTCCCACCAGGCTAGGGGTTCCCTGGCTGACCCAGCGGCCCGCAGCCACTCCCCCGACGGGCAGAGGGGCGTCCCTTCAGGTCCATCTGAGAGTGGGCAGTTGGGGCGGCCTCGTTGGGACAGGGAAGCTGAGGGCTCGGGTTCCACCGGCAGTTGGGCCGTGAAGTCAGGAGGTTCTGCTGAGGAGAAGGTTCCGGCAGAGCCCCGCTGTCCTCCAACCTTGGTTTTGTCCCAGAAGGAGGGATGTGAGGGCAGGGGCAGCCTCTTTGCGCCCCACGTGCTCCCCTGACCCTGGAGCTTCTGGCTCTGACTCCCCACTGTGCCCTCTGCCCCTCACCCTCACCCCCAGGTCCGGATCTGGGCCGCCGCGGGGCGCGAGGCCCAGGCCTCCTAGCAGCAGGCCGGCCACAAGCGGGGCCGCAGGTGAAGCTGTGAGTGGCGGCTGGAGCTAGAGGGACTGTCTGGGCAAGAGCTTCTGCGTCCCGTGGGGCCCCCGGCTCCCCTCACAGCCCTGGCGGCCTTGGGCTGGCAGCCACTGTCCTGCTGTCCAACGCTGTGTGTCCTCAAGTGGGGCCTGGACCTCTCTCAGCCTGAGCTTCCTGTGTGGACGGCGGGATCCAAGCCCTCCCTGAGCCTCGCTGTGTACCCAGTGGGATGAGCCACGGTGAGCGCAGTGGGTGCCTGCGGCAGGGTCTGGGGTCCATCTGGGAGCAGCTCCCCAGTCAGCCCCAAAGGCGAACCCCAAGGCACCTTCTCGTAGAGTGGACAGACAGCAGCCCCTCATCCGAGGCCTCACCGCCCTCCCAGCTGAGCACCGTTGCCCCAGAGGACCTGGGGCTCCTGGAGGAAGAGCTGGCCAGCCCCGAGCCCCTGAGTCCGGAGGAGGTCTCGGAGAAGGATGCGTGCAGTCGCCTGCAGTCCGACGCCTCTGACCTGGAGCAGGGCACCCTGAAGCGCTGGAAGCAGCTGGAGCAGTGGTGAGCCCCTGGGGCAGGCGAGGGAGCCTCATGGTCAGTACCACCGCCCCACACAGACGGCCGACTCGGCCTGCTCCTCGCCCCCCAGGGTAGCCGACCTGCAGGCTGAGGTGGCGTCCCTGCGGGGACACCGGGCCCGCTGTGAGCATGCCACGCTGAGCCTGCTGCGGGAGCTGCTGCAGGTGCGGGCCTGCCTGCAGCTGCAGGACACACAGCTGAAGAGGCTGCAGCTGGAGACACGGCGGGTGGCTCCAGCCCCCGAGAAGGAGGCTGTCCAGGTGGGGCGTGTCCCGAGGCCTGGGGGCAGCGCCTCCCCAGAACCTGAGCCCCACTCAGCCCAGGCCCAGCACCCCGACAACCCCCGGGGTCGGGCTCCGAGGCCCCGGCTGCACTCAGCCCGTGTCTCCGCCTCGCAGCTCCCTGGCCCACAGCAGCAGAATCAGATGCAGGCTCTGGACAAGAGGTACCCCCCCGTACCCCCCACTCACAGAACAGGCCTGGGGGAGGGAGAGGGCCTTTGGGGAAGCAGCCACTGCTGCCCGGCCAGCGTGGGCCCCAGCCCCGGGCTTTGGTTCCCTCCAATGTGGCGTCTTCTCGGGTTAGCAAATCCATCCACAGCTCCTCTCCAGAAGGCCTGGTTGCTGGAGCCCGGGAGCCCAGGAAGGGGGCTGAGGCTTGGCCAAGCCCCAACCCTGAAGGCTGCCCAGCCTGCTCCTGGCCACTGGGAGGGGCCCCAGGCAGGTGTGCCTCTTGTGTGCCAGGCTGGTGGAAGTCCGGGAGGCCCTAACCCAGATCCGGAGGAAGCAGGCACTCCAGGACTCCGAGCGGAAGGGCGCTGAGCAGGAGGCCAGCCTCAGGTGGGCCCCTCGGGAGGCGGTCTCTGGACCTGATAAGTGGTCGTTGGGGCGTCCCATGGCAGGGCAGGTGTCCCCCCGCCCTGGGTGCCAAGCTGCTGGTTGACAGGAGGCCTCAGAACCCCTGTGGACACTCTGTGGGGAAAAGAGACTCGAGCCCAGGGTCCCCACCCCACCCCTCCACCGTCATCGTGCTCACAGGGAGCCCAGCTCTTACCATCCCGGAGTGGGGGCGCAGGGGGAACACGCGCTGGGCTTCTGGCCTCTCGAGAGCGTTTACCCTGGCGGGGTCAGACCCCCTGCTCTGCCAGCCCATGGATCAGTCTCCACCCCCTGGATACAGGCTCAGGCCTGAGAAGGACTTGATGTCCAGGCCCCCACAACATCCCTGGGGCACCCCAAGGCCCTCCGGCTGGCTGGGCTGCCGTCACCTACAGCCATTGCCCCCAGGCTGTCCGAGCTGACTGGGAAGCTGAAGCAGGAGGAGCAGGACCGCGAGATGGCCTGCGGGGCCCTGCAGAAGAGCCAGGAGGAGGCGGGCCAGAAGGTGGACCATGAGGTGGCCAGGATGCAGGTACCCAGGAGGCCCACGCTGGGCCCAGGCATCTGAGCGGCCGACGAGCTGCCAGTGAGCTGGTCCACACCGGATCCCTCCCAGCCGGCGTCTCCTCCGTCAGCAGGCTCTTCCTTTCCCCGGCTCTCCTTTTGGTTCTGTCCATGTGTTTGGACCTGGACCAACCCCCAAGACCCACGCTGTGCACTGTGGTGGCCACTGGCCATGGGGGTCTCTGCATGTCGGCTCCTTGGTCATACGAGCCAGGCCACAGTGCCCTGTGGCCACCTGTGGTCAGCGCCTACTGCCACGGTCACGGCCACGAGACAGAGCACTTCCTCCCCTACAGAAAGTCCATCATGAGCGCCTCCCTGTCCCAAGGGACCAGCCCCTGGATCTGGAAACAGAAGCTCATACCCTGAGGCCCTTCCCCACCCTCCACCCCCGCACATGGACATGCATATCCCGGTAGGCCCGCTGCTGGACCAGTGCGCGTGGCTTAGAAGGTAGGGCTGGGGCCGTGCACTTCTGGCCTAGCCTTTGCAGCTCTGCAAATAGAGACCAGGCCCCGCACCACGTCCCCAGCTGCTGCTTGCATAGCTCAGCTGCCCTGCTGCCTGCCACCCCTGCGTGGCCCTGTGGGAAGGTGGTGTGCTGGCCCCATCGACAGGCAGGCGCTCCGGGCAGTGTCGGGGCCCAGGGTTCCCCATGCCTGGCTGGCCCACCGCCTCCGTAGTGTGCCCCAGGGCACTGAGTGGGCTCCTCGGCCTGTGGTCATCTGTCTACTGTTGCCCACGGCTGCTCTGGCGCAGGAGCCACGAAGCTGGAGGGTTGTGACAGAGACCCTGGGCCCATCAACCCGAATGTCTGCCTCTTGGTTCTTTGCAGAAGCAGCTGAGCCCGGCTCTAGGTCAGCTTGCATGGGGCAGGGAGGCACGTGCCGGCCAGGCACACCTGCCCTGGACTAGGGGCGGCCCTCCCGGCCTTAAAAGGAGAGGGTGCCTCGTGCCTGTGGGCGTGTCGGGGGGCGGCGCTGGGCGGGGCTGCACCCAGACCCCTGGTGAGGCAGGAAGGGAGCAATGGAGGGAGAAAGGGGAAGGGCCTTCTCCCTGGGCCCGGGGGCAAGGGCAGGCAGTGTACGAGCGAATGTGTGTGTGTACATGTGTTTGCGTGTGTGCGCCCATGCTCAAACGGGCACCAAGCTCCTGGCAGGGGTGAGATACGTGGCTGGTCTGCAGCGTCCCTTGGCCCGGGGGTCTGGGGGTCACTGTGGGGACCACGTGTGTCCTGGGCCCCTTCATAGCCCTTGGGGACCAGGGCCCCGCCTGCCCACCTGCCATCCTCTGGAGGGCGTGACAGGCCCGGCTCTGCAGGTGTGGGGACCAGGGCTGCCTCCGACAGAGAAGGCTGGGGAGAGCACAGCATGGCACTGTGGGCGAGGGGGCGGACATGGGGGATGCCCACGGCCATGGTGACCACATGGACCCCACCCGCAGGCCCAGATGACCAAGCTGGGGGAGGAGATGAGCCTCCGCTTCCTCAAGAGGGAGGCCAGGCTGTGCGGCTTCCTGCAGAAGAGCTTCCTGGCCCTGGAGAAGGTGGGCGCCTGTGGGGGGAGTGGGGGCGGCCATGCCCCTCACGCCCCAGGCTCATGGCCACTGGCCGCTGCAGAGGATGAAGGCCTCGGAGAGCGCGCGGCTGCGGGCGGAGAGCGCCCTACGGGAGGAGCTGGAGGGCAGGTGGCGGCAGCTGCAGGAGCTGGACACGGAGCGCGTGCGGGCCCTGCAGGGGCAGTGCCAGGTGGGGGAGGGGCAGGGCCAGGGGGAGGGGCAGTACCAGGTGAGGGGGCGGTGCTAGGCAAGGAAGGTGGGGACGTTGCCAGGCAGCAGGGAGGCGCAGGCCCAGTGAGGGGGACGGGCAGTGCCAGGTGGGTGATGGAGAGGCCAGGGGGGTGGCACAGCATGTGCGGGCCCTGTGGGGGCAGCGCCAGGTGGGCAGTGTGCCAGGCCCCCTCCACCCGGCAGCAGGAAGAGTGCCACCTCCTGGAGCAGTGCCGGGGCCTGGACAAGGCCGTGGTCCAGCTGACAGAGTTCGTGCAGCAGAACCAGGTGTCGCTCAACCGCGTCCTCCTGGCTGAGCAGAAGGCCTGGTGGGTGTCCGAGTGGGCCCTCAGGCAGGGCAGGTGTCCTCCTAGCATGGTGCCCCAGGGCAGAGGGGCGGCCTTGTAGTGGGGGCTCCCCTCAACACCCCAGCCTGCTTCGCAGGGTGCTCTGAGTGGTAGCAGAGGACACAGCCCAGTCCAGTGGCCCCTGGGATGACGCCCATCATCTTGTCCCTGGGGCCTCCTGGAAGGCTCTGAAGCCAGTGGCCCTAGTCCAGTGCCCGGGGTGGAGGCCAGCCTTGGCTGGAGGTCAGTCTCTCTCAGTGGCACCCACCCCCAGGGATGCCAAGGGGCAGTTGGAAGACAGCCGGGCTGGGGAGCTGGCCACCTACCTGCAGGAGAACCTGGAGGCTATGCAGCTGGCCTGCGAGCTGGCCCAGCAGGAGACGCAGGGCGCCCTGGAGCTGGTGAGGCCGCTGGGCAGGGGGCGGGCTCGCAGGGTCCCCCTTCCAGGCGGGCGGCACACTCAGCCCCGCCCCCTGCAGCTCCGAGAGAAGAGCCAGGCCCTGGAGGTGTCCGTGGCTGAGCTGGTCAGGCAGGTAAAGGACCTGAGTGACCACTTCCTGGCCCTGAGCTGGCGGCTGGACCTGCAGGAGCAGACGCTGAGCATGCGGCTGCGGGAGGCGAGTACCCGTCCCGCCGCTCTGGCAACTGGCCCCACGGCCCCGGGCCCAGAGCGCACGGGCTCCACAAAGCTGCCAGCACAGCAGCCTCCTCCCAGGGGTTCTTTGTCTTCTTTTTCTAACAGCTTTATTGAGGTTCAGGGCACACAACAGTCCACCTTTTCAGAGTGTGTAATTCCGTGGTTCTTCGTGCGTTCGGAGCTGTACAAGCACTACCATGGTCACTTCTAGAACCTTTCCTTCCTCTCTGAAGGAAACCCCGTGTGTCCGTGGACACTCCCAGCCCCAGGCAAGCACTGATCTGCTCCCTGTCTGTGGATCTGCCTGCTCTGGACGTTTCACATAAGTGGGACCGAACACCCCGTGGCCTCTGTGAGCATCTCTCACTGAGCGTCACGTGTCTGGGGCCCATCCGTGCTGTGCGTCAGCACCCGCCTCCTTTTCTTGGCTGTGACATCTCGCCGTGGACAGACTGCAGCTTATCCACCTGTCCGCTGATGGGCACTGAGCTGCTGCCCTTCGGATGCCCTCAGTCCTCCCATGAACACACGTGTGCACACGTGATCACCCTTCGGCGGTGGGGCGGATGTCTGTTTTCAGTGCCTGTCTACACAGGCTTGTGAGCCGCTGGGGCAGGGAGCCAGGCCTGCCGTGTGCCAGGCCAGGCTATGTCCAGTTAGTGTGGACCTGCTCAGACCTAAGGAGGGTGCCCCAAGCCCTCTAGGAGCTCTGCTGTGTGGGGGTGACCGTGTGGGGTCTGGCTACGTGTCCGTCTGTCCGCCCCTCCCCCCTCCCACTCCCTCTGGGCTCTGGCCCTCACTGGTGCCCCCCCCAGACACAGAGTGAGTGGGAGGTTGCAGAGCAGCGGTGGCGGGAAGGCCTGACGCGGTGTCGAGAGGAGGCAGAGGCACACCTGCGGGAGGTGCAGGAGCGAGTGGACCAGCTGCCCCAGCAGGTGGGTGTGGGCCAGGCGGCCTCCCCTCCCACTGTGCCAGGCCGTAGCTGCCCGCCTGCTCCACGTTTCAGATAGAGGCTGTCACCGACAAGTGCGTGCTTCACAAGAGCGACTCGGACTGCAAGATCTCTGCCGAGGCCACAGCCAGGTGAGGCCCGGCTCCGACACGGCCAGCAGGGCCTTCGGGGCGGGGCTGCCCCCCCAAGCAGGGCACAGTTGTCTTAGCATCACCTGCGGCCTCCCGGGCCTCCTGACGGTGGGCGTCCTCCCCAAGCCCCTGCCTCTGTGGCTGCCCCAAGCCCTTCCCAGCCCCACCTGGCCCAGCTTTGGGCTTGGGTCCTGTTGGGGGTTGCCTTCCCCCCGTCACCTCCTGGGGACCCCCCGGTGCCCACCAGAGAGGTGGCAAGGCTGAGCACCCCCGCCCCTCCCAGGGCCTCCTCCCTCCACCGCCCTGTGTGCCCCCGTGGGCTCTCCCAGAGCCCAGCAGCCCCACCTCTGTGCCCACAGAGAGCTGGCTGTCGAGGCCGTGAGGCAGGAGCTGGCTGCCCTGCTGTCCTCCGTGCAGCTGCTCAGAGAGGGCAACCCCGGGCGCAAGATCGCCGAGATCCAGGGCAAGCTGGCCACGGTACCCAGGGCCTGGCACACTTGGCAGGGGCAGGGGCCACGCAGACCTCCCCCCACCAGGGAGGCTCAGATCCAGGACAGTGACTGGCGGGTGGGGCAAGGCCCATGGAACCAGCCGTTCTGCTGCTGGCTGTGCATACCTCAGCCTCTGAGAGTACCAGTAGGGGCTCCCACATGGACCTTCAGATGCTGGGGCACGTCCACGGTCACAGGGGAGAGAGCGGCCCTGAGAACTGCCGAGTCCCGCCTTGTCACTGGGCAGAGTGATGCTGCCAGCTTCCACCCAGGGGCCAGGACCCTCTCGTGGGAGAGCCTCCTGCCCCAAATGGCTGGGGTGGGGCTGCCGCCCGGGGCTGCAGACTCCCTGCGTCCGTGCGTGGCCATGAATGGAGGGCCGTGTTTAGTTTCAGAACCAAATGATGAAATTGGAAACCAGCATCCAGGACAACAAGACCATCCAGAATCTCAAGTTTAATACAGAAACCAAGCTGGTGAGAGGCGGCACCAGCGCTGGCCGCTCCCGCCCCCCAGGCCTGCAGGGGGGCCGCCCGTGCCTTCCTCTGTGCGGGGCCTGACGCCCTGCTGCCCTCACCACCCCCAACCCGGCCACCTCCTAGCTCTCCTCTCTGCGCAGCCGTTTGTCTGTCTGCGTGTCTGGCCCAAGCCACATTTCCCGGCAGATAAGGCCCGGGTTTGTCCAGAGGGAGATAATCCCCACTGACAGGTCCCTGTCTGGTCCGACTCCCGCGTCCACAGCGCACGGAGGCAATGGCCACCCTGCAGGAGAGCATGCTGCGTCTGTGGAGCGAGGAGGGCCCCTGGACCCCGACACTGAGCAGCAGGAGGGGCCCCATGTCCCTGGGGCGGCAGCAGCTCTTCATCAAGGACGTGGCCCCTGACGACGTGGTCCCCATGAATCGCTGGGGCGTGTATCAGGCCGTGAGGTGGGCAGCAGGAGCCACCTTCCAGAGCGCCTGCAGATCCGGGTTCAGGGGAGGCCGCAGGGCAGGGGATGGAGGTGGGCCCCGGGCGTGAGCCGTGTCTCGGGCAGGTGGCTACAGTGGAAGGCGGCTCTCGTGAACCTGGCAGCCCGGCAGACGTCCAGGAGTGCGGCCTTGGAGAAGCCCCTTGTCCAGAAGCCTGCCCGCCGACTCTCATCCCTACCTATTCCCCAGAAATAAACGTGCCGGCCCCATTCCTGTGCAAGTCCAGAGTTCCCTCCCGGGGGCGGGCAGGAGGCCCTGGGCAGAGAAAAAAACCAAGAGGGTTTTTCCGAGACTCCCAGAACCCCTGTTCCAGCCAGAGCCACCAAGCCCAGGCCCCACAGCTCCCCAGGGCCTCCTGCCCACAGCACCACGCCCCCCTGGGCCTTCGCTCCACACGGAGACGGCGCCCACTTCCCGCCCCACCAGAAAGCCCTCGGCCCAGTAGCTGGCCTTGGCCTCCCGTGGGCACCGCAAGGAGGGGCCACCCTGGGGCCAGCTGAGCGGGCAGTGCAGAGGGTGGCCCTACACCGCTGGCTGGAACCTTGGGGGCTGGCCTGGGGGACATGGGACTCACCCACAGCATGTGGACTCAAGCCCCCACCTCCGAGGGGCTGCAGCTCCTGCCCTGCCCTCCCTCCTGTGGGCAGAGCCCCTGGGCAGCTCCGGCCCACCCCTGCCCTGGCCTGGGGAACCCCCACCTGAGCTGGTCCAAGTCCTGGTGGCCGCCGTGGCTGGGGGTCCCCTGGCTCCTTCCAGTTCAGCAGGAAGGTGAGTCTGGATGCCTGGAGCCCTCGGTTCACCCCCACTGACCCTCGACTGATCACTAGGCCTCGGCCAGCTGCACCCCCTCCAGGCCTGGGGCACCCGTGCCCAGCAGCTCGGACCCGGCCTCTGCCGACCAGCTGGCCAGCAGGTCACTGAAGTCAGGCGTGCCGGGGTGCAGCAGGCCCAAGGGGCTGGGTGCCGGCTCCCTCCAGAAGGATGGGGGCAGCTTCCTCTGGGTCATTGGGGTGATGTGGCCGTACTTGCGCTCCAGCCTGAGTCGCCGCCCACTCACTGCCTGGGCACCAGAGCACTGCCGCAGCCCATAGTCAAAGAGCTCGGCCAGGGGCCCCAGCAGCGGTGGCCCATCCCTACCAAGGCCTGGCCCGTGCACCTGCCCCTCGGGGCATCCCGGGGAGCAGCCCCCGGGCTCGGTGGCCTCACGGTTTTCTGGGGGGGCGCTGCGGGCTGGGCGCACCAGATCGGCGCAGGAGAGCTCCCTGGCCAAGCTGCTGGCCGGGCGGCCGTCAGCGTAGATGTCACAGGCGTCAGGGTCCTGCCCCCGGTCCTTGCGGCCGAAGTACCGCTGGATGTCGCCGCTGATGAGCTCCGAGAACCGCAGCAGCTGCAGCGGAGTCTCCGGGCTGCTGGGGTCCAGGGGGGGATCTTCGGGGGCCCAGCCTGGGCTGCAGAAGTTTGGGCCGTGGCCCTCTGGCCCCTCAGCCTCCAGCTCCTCCTCCTCCCCCTCCTCCTCCTCAGAAGTATCTGGGGGCTCCGGGACTGGGGACAGGAAGGGCTGGAGGGCCGGCAGGGGCAGCCGGAAGTCACAGAGCGGCCGGATGACCCCCGCGGCCATCTCCTCCTGGATTGTCAGGGCAGCGGGTTCCGGCTGTGGAGGGAGGCAGAGAGGGGACAGGGTAGCAGGCGGGGACCCCAGCCGCGCTAGGGGAACGGCCACTGCAGGCTTGGGGCGGGCGCCGAGCTCGGGGATGGCTGATGTCTGGGGAGAGACCAGGTGGTGGCCCGCGGGCGGGTGGGCGCGGCGGGAGGGGGCGTGCAGGCCACGGTCACCCCGAGGGGGTGGGTTCATCCTGCCCTGTGGGCTGGGGGCCTGGCGACAGTGCCACTGAAACAGCACCTCAGAGACAGGAGTGGGCCAGGGGGCAGGGAGCCAGCTGGGCTGGGCTGCGGGTGGCTTTGGGGTCTGGAGAGCAGAGCCCTGTCGCAGCGTAGGGTCGCTGTGGCCCTTGACACACAGGCTGGCTGACGCGGCGTCTGCCCCGGGGCGGGGTGGGAGCGGGGGACCCCTTTGGTGGCCCCCATGAGTGTCTGTGGTTGGCAGGGTCCCCCCATCCCTGAGGTGCCAGTGCTGAGCCCAGGAGGCCGGGCCTGGCCACCTTGACCCAGCTGTTCTGTCCCTTGAAGTCTGGGGGCTTCAGGGGCTGTGAGGGTGACTCTGGGGGGCCTTTGGGGGAAGACAGAGCCATTTCTCCACCCCTACCACCCCAGGCTTCCCTGTGCTCTCTGGTTCGGGGTCACCTCGAGTGTTCCTAGCCTGAGGCTAGGTGTGGGGAGGTGGTACAGGCAGGACTGGGCAAGTCACTGACAGGTTGCAAGCCAAGGGGGGCTGCGGGCGGGGTCGGGGGTGCAGGGAGCTGATTATGAATGTGGGAGGCCCCCACCCCGGGACAGGCCAAGCTCCTCTGCTTCAGGGGAGGCAGGTGGGCCAACCCTTGGCCAAGAGGCCTCCTGGTGGGCGCCCTGGCAGGGGGCAGGAAGAAAGGGAAGGGGGTTCAGAGACGGAGGAGGTCCCAGCTTCAGGAAACCACGCTGTGCGTGGGGGAGGGGCGAGGAGTCGGAGTCAGGGGAGCTCCCCTCCGCTGCCCCCTGCCCCTGCTGTCTGCTCACAGTTCTGGGGTCTCTATTCCCCGCCTGGGTGTCCCGTGGCCCCAGTGCTGGGGTACGGATAGCCGCTGGTGGGGAGCCGAGCCTCGGGTGTCTGTCTCCCCCTGGCCTGGTTTTGTCCTCAATGGCCCAGCCCTCCCCACCCTGCTGGTGACCCCTCCCCGTGGGTGGATGGTCTGCAGAGACCACCTGGGCAGAGGAGCCCACAGCCTTCTTCTGCCACCCGCGCCCACCCACCACCCAGCCTGGCTCCTACCTGCCGCGGCCTGCAGCTCCCACTGGGCAGGCCCACCTCCACCTGGGCTCAAGCGTTTATAGCCGAGCTCCGTGGCGGGCCAGGCCAGCAAATATTTGATGACTGCATTGTCATCGCAGACTGGGCAAATAGAGCCCGTTTGCTTTAGCGCCCGGCAACCAGGGTCCCGCGGGGGGAGCCCCAGCCTGCCCGGGGACGGTGGAGTGTTTGCCGCTCGCCCAGCTGGCTCACACCCGGCCGAGGACCCTTATCTCAGCGCTGATTGGGGCCCAGACCCAGCCTTGTCAAATAGGCGGAAAATTAAATTTCATGCTATTTTGACTTCTGGAGTAGCCTTCTCTAGAGGACATCCTGCCTCCGCAGCGTCCTGGGTGAGCAGGCTCTGGGCCAGGGACCACCAGCCGGGCTGCTCCCGCCACCTCCCACCGCTCCAGAGCGGCAGGTGCACGTGCGGCAAACCCTGAGGAGCCCCCGCCACCCCCGGGCGCCACCCTTGGCACCTGCTTCTCTGGCATCTGGGTCCTCCTCTGAGGGACATGGTAGCCCCTTCAGCCCCGGGGGTCCCGCCCAGGGGTGTCCTCCCCGCGTCTCCAGGGCGGTTACAGTCGACACCGCGAGCAGGACCCCAGAAGGCCTGGACCCCGCCAACCCCCGCCCAGGAGCCAGGCCCGGACCCCAGCATCTTCGTGGGCCGTCCTCCCTGCCCCCTCCATGTGCTGCTGCACTTGCGTCTGGGGCCGCCCAGCCAGTTCCCAGCAAACCAGGGGGCTGAGCAGAGCTGGGGGAGCCTCTCACAGCCCTGGAGGCCAGAAGCCTGAAGTGAAAGGTCCTGCCCAAGGCTCTAGCGGGGAGCCCACCCGCCCTGCTCCCTCCTGATCCCAGCCTCCCAGCCTCCCAGCCTCCGCTCATCGCAGGGCCGCCCCACCCCACCCTGTGTCATGTCCGAGTTTCCCTGCTCTTTCGAGAACACCTGTCGCAGGACTGAGGAACACTCCAGTCCCTCTGACCTCGCCCCGCTGACTCTCCTTCCATGTGAGGTTTCCTTCTGAGGTCCATGTGGACACGGTTTGGGGGACACTGTTCTGCCTCGTCACCCACCACATGTGGGCGTAGCTGGGTGCTTTCCTCCCGGACAGCACCCCCAGTGCTGGCTGGGGGTCTCCCAAAGCCACCGCTGCTTGGGGGCCAGGTTCTCAGCATAGGACAGCAGCCCCTCCCAACCTGGCATGTGCCCGGCCCCCGGGCCCCACGGTCACTCATGGCCCGAGATCTCCCTCCGGCTGCGGGCCTTACCTGTCCACCTCCTCCCTGGGCCCTTCAGCTCCAGGCTCCACCGCCCTCTGCAGGGGGCTGCTCCCTTCCCATCCCACAGGGGTCCTAGTGGGGACTGTGGGGGGACTTGCCCTGCTGAAAGCTGCCAGTCACTTCTCCGCCACCTGGAGGGTCCAACGCCTGCCTTCAGGACTGGCTTTGGCTTTGGGGGGAATGACAGGAAATGCAAAGTTCCACCCTAGGGACGCAACCCGCGCCCAGGCCAGGCTGGTGACCCGCCCCGCGGGGGCCTTCACAGCAGCCAAGGGAAGCTGTGGCATGGGGTCCAGTGGCTGCCCAGGGTGGCTGGGACCCCAGGGTCCCTCTCTGCCCAGACACAGCCCCAAGGAGTGCCCTCCGTGACCGACCCAGGCCTGGACCCCAGCATCTGCCCGGACCCCAGCTGCAGTTCCCTGTCGGGAACAACCAGGGCCCGGGCCTGGGGAAGGGCTGGAGTCTGGCTGGGCGACCGGGTGAAGGGTGGCGAGAGCAGTGCAATCTGGGCGGAGGCCCCAGGAGGGCTTGTGGGTCAGTCTCCAGCCCTCGCCTGTGCCGGCCCCTGCCTGGGGGGGGGCTGGGCTGATGAAGGTGAGGTGCAGCCCTGCCCTGGAGAAGGTCCTACAGTGTGGCCAGAGGGGGTCTTCATGAAGGAGGGGGTCTGCGGGCACTGAGGGGGCAGTGAAGGCGCTCCAGCAGCAGGGACGGCCTGGCGAGGATGCCCATCCCCTCACCCTGGAAACTGCCGTTGCCTCACCTGGCAGAGGGACCCAGCGGGGCTGACTGAGAGGAGGACCCCGAGATGGGAGATGGCCCTAGGTTACCCCACGGGCTGTGATTCAGAGGGAAGGCGGAGGGGCCAAGCGCCAGGTGAGCGGACACGGGGCGACAGAAGCAGAGGGGCCCGGCTGGCTTTGAAAGGGGGAGGGGCCTCAAGCCAAGGAATGGAGTGGCCTCCAAGGCCCCTGACCCTTGGGGCCCCTGAGTGGGCCGGGGGCCAAGGCACTCAGGCTGCCAGGCCCCCCAGCGCCTGCTCCCAGCCCGTCCCCCTCATGCGCGGTGTGGGGCCTTCACAGCTCTGTGCCCACCTGCCCCCACCTCTGCTCTCAGGCCTCGACACCCGGAGACAGGCTCTGCTTTTCCAAAGGTGGTGGCCCTGCCTGTCCCCACGCACCCTGTATTGATCTTCCCAGGGAAAATCAATAGGTCCAATATGTCAGCTCTCAAGTGGCGCTACAGTAAATCAGTCCCGTCATCGGGCACACTGGGCGGCAGCCTCCCTCCCATTAGTGGAGCATTAGGCCCGTGTGAGGTTGCTCTGTGTGTGCTTTGAGATAATGAAGGCTGAGGTGTTGGTTTATGCCCCGGGGGAGCGGGGGCATCGCTGCCAGTGTGGGGAACCTGTCACCCAGCGCCCTGCCAAGATTGCTGGGGTCAGGAAGGGGAGGGTCCTGGAGACGCTCTGGGGGTGGCCCCAGGAGCATCTGGTTGTGGCTTTTCCCATTGGGGCTCCCTTGCATCGGAGAGTCAAGCAAACCCCAGCATTTGGGGCTGCTGTCACTCTCCAGCTAGAGGCCGGAGGGGACACACATGTCACTGAACAAGTGGATTTCAGCAGGGAGAGCTCACGGCCGCAGTGCAGGTGTCTCGGGAGGTGGGGCTTAACAAAGGGCTCTGGGTTCAGCTGTGTTCCTGTGGGCTGTGCTCTGGGGGCTATGAGTCTCCAGGATCTGCTGTAACAAAGTATCACCCACAAGGCCCGGCCGGGGCAGTTAAAACAACAGAGTTCCTATATCTGAAACCATGAAGACTCTGAGGAAGAAACTCCTCCAGGCCTTTCTTTAAGCTTCTGGTGCAGCCGGGATCCTCCCAGCTCCTCAGCTCTTGGCTCCATCCCTCCAGTCTCCGCCCACCTCTTGGCATGGCCTTCTCCCCACGTGTCTCTGGGTCTTTTCTCCTCTTATAAGTATGCCATTTAGGGCCCACCCTATCCAATATGATATGCATACGTGGGTGCTAAGTCGCTTCAGTCATGTCCGACTCTTTGCAATCCCATGGACTGTAGCCCGCCAGGCTCCTCTGCCCGTGGGATTCTCCAGACAAGAATACTGGAGTGGGTAGCCATTCCCTTCTCCAGGGATCTTCCTGACCCAGGAACTGAACCCACGTCTCTTACATCTCCTGCATGGGCAGGCGGGTTCTTTACCACTAGCGCCACCTGGGAACCCCATCCAATGTGACATAGTTTTAACTAATTACATCCACAAAGACCTTTCCAAATAGGGATTATGTGGTGGGCTCTGGGGGGACAGAATTTGGAAGAACATTGTTCAGTCCAGTGTAGCATCACTTAAAAGTTGTACTTCTTTTTAGCTGCGCTGGGTCTCTGTTGTGGTACACAGGCTCCTCACTGCTCGCGGGCTTCCTCTCGTTGTTGAGAGTGAGGACAACTCTTCATCGCGGTGCTCGGGCTTCTCCTTGCAGTGGCTTCTCTTCTTGCGGAGCACAGGCTCTAGAGTACACGGGCTCAGTAGTTGCCCCTCAACATGTATGAGCTTAGTTCCCGGCCAGGGTTTGAACCCACATCCCCTGCATTGGAAGGGAGATTCTTAACCACGGAACCACCAGGGGAGTCCCTAGTATAGCATCTTAACACATCTTGTCCAGAAGAAGGACAGCCATGGCTGGTGAATGACCAGAGTCCCTCCCATTAGCCAGGAAGCGGGTATTTGGTCTTTTTTTGAGGTTTGGGCCATGTCCCTGTCTTGTCTGTGTTCAGACGTGACTGTCTTGAGCCACCATGGTCATGGAGTGCCCTGGTCCAACACGGATGTTCTCTGAAGTTGTTTCTGTTCCACGGGAGAGCCCAACTCTGAGCCCTAGACCCGCTCTCAGAGATCAGGGCCTGCTGACTCCACAGGACCCTGTGTCCTTTGCATCATGCCTTCACCTAGAATGGAGACCCGGCCAGCAGGACTTGGGCACAGAGGACATGTGGATTTGCTAAATCTTTGCTGTGGCCCGCACTGCTCCTCCTGGACTCTGCCCTCAGAGCACCCTAGGAGGCTGGCGGCCATAAGGGAACATCCGTTGCTTCAGGATGGGAGGACATTTCCACACCGTCCCATTAACATTAACAGCTGCCCCAGGGGCTGCCGAGGGCCCCTCAGGCAGAGCTCCAGTCCTGGAAGCAGCCCTGAACGACAGGAGATGCCCATTTTCCAGCTGAGGAAGCAGAGGCTCAAGAGGTGCCTGTCCAGGTGTCTAATTTCTGTCACGCATCCAAGGCAGTCATCAAGACAGTTTTAGTGACCCTTTAGAGGCGGCCTTGCACGGGGGTGGGGTCCCAGCTCCCCCATCAGCCCCTGCCCTTGACCTCCCCAGCTCTGGGCCCTCTCTGCTGGCCCAGGGCAGCTTGTGCCCAGATGCCTGAAAACAGACCAACCAGATGGTTGTATAAGCTGCAGTCAGCAGCTCCACCCCTAACCTCCTCCTCAAGTTATCTTTGCCTCCTCCAGGAAGCCCTACAGGCTGCATACCAGAATGATTGTGGTCCATCCTCCTGCCTATAGTTGGTGCTCCTGGGGTTCCCTGTGGCTGAACTGGTTCAGCAGTGACTCTGGGTGGGGTTCTGGGGTGGAACAGGTGGGGCAGAGCCCAGTGAGGAGGACGTGAGCACACAGGCACCTCTGTTGACACAGCAGCTCTGGACACAGCCCTGGGTTTGGAGCTGAGCCACCACCAGGGGTTCAGAGTTGGGCTTCCCCAGGTGGGGAGACTTCCCAGGTGCTGCTGAGTTAGGAACACCTCCATTCCGCCACGCTTGCTCAAGTGTCTCCAGCATTCCTGGGGTGTGGCGGGATCCCCGAGGCTGGCGCTTCTCCCACCAGAAAGCAGGTGCAGAATATGCTCGAGGCAAAGGTGCGGAACCAGGGAGGCGGCAAATTGCAGCTGCCAACAAAGACTGGCACTAGCCACCCGGTTCTGCAAAAATGAAGTCACTAGCCACCGTAGTGGCTGACCTTCAACACACCCTAAAAGGAGTTAAGGGAAAACTGACCAAAAAGAAAAGCCCCCTCTCATGTTGTGGTTTTTGTTTTTCAAATGTCACAGCTCATAAGGTGGCCTTGTAATCTGATTTTGTCACCAAGTGCCCCCTCACCCCCAGCCCAGCACATTCCCACATCGTCACAGAGTCTGTGGTAATGCCCGGGGTCCTCCTATGTGGTCTCCAGACAGGACGGCTCAGCTGACCCAGCGCCAGTTTGCCTTGATGGCAGAAGGCTCCAGTAGCTTCCCTATGGAGCCGACTGGGGTACAGGGTAGACAGGGAGTCCCTGGACAGCTCAGAGCTGCCTCTCCCGGCCTGACTCCTGCAGGTGTACGAGAAGGTCCCCGAGGAGCACGCTGCACCCTCCATCCAAAACAATGGCGCTCCGGGCCCTAGGCAGGTGTTCCTGCCGGCCTGAAGAGGGAAACGTGCCCGAGTGCCCGTCGGCTCCGCGGGGAGGGCCACGGGCGTGCCCTGGTGCCGTGGGTGAGGCCCACAGCCCTGCGGCTGAGCCGTGTGCCTGCCAAGCAGGTCGGATGGTGTATATGCGGCGACGGCTGCGCAGCTCGGAGCCCGCAGAGCGCAAGGGCTGGGTGCGGGCCCGCGGCCCCGGGGCCGGGGACACTAGTCGACGGGACATAGCTGAAGTCCCACGAAGAGAGCAAGACAGCGGCGCAAGGACGGGGGAAGAGGCGTCCGGGCTGCGCCGGCACGGCGGGAGGGGTGCGTAGTGTGGGCCGTTATCGGGGGACCCGCGCTGAGGCGAGCTCGTCGGAGGACCATGCTAACGCCCCGTCCCGGCCGACAGGCCTCAGGCCTGGGGCGCAAGCCCAGGGAGAGGAAAGCTAGCACCGCCTCGGGCCGGCCGCGAACTACATTTCCCGGCATGCCCGCGCGGCCGACCGGGGGCGGGCCTGCTACGGAAGAGGTTGCAGGAGGACGTGAGTCATTTCCGCTGCGCGAGCGGGGACTCACGTTCTGTAGTCGTGCGCGGAGGCCCGGAACAGCACGGAACTTCCGACTTCGCGCGACGGAAGTGACAGGACTGCGGCGCCGAGCGCGGAGCTGGGGTCGCGATGAGCGGCGTTTTGTCCGCGCCGGCGGCCGGGTGAGCTGCGCGGGGTCTCGGCGGGACCGCGGGCGGAAGGGGCGGGCGCGCGCGCTCACTGCTTTCTCTCTTCCAGGGCGCTCCGGGCGCTGAGGCTCGTGCGCTGGGCTTCCCGAAGCCCGCCTCCGCCACCCAGCGGCCGGGCTCGAGCCCAGCTCGCGGCCGAGGGCGACGAAGAGGATGATCCTCACCTCCCCCTTCGGTTTTCCTCCAGCAGAGCCGCGCCGCCCCGCTGGACAGTGAAGCAGTCCCTGGGAACCGGGCAGCAGCGACCCTGGTGGGTGGTGCTGCCCTTAAGCTTGTCCCTCATGGCTCTGGTCATTTGGTGCTTCTTTAGGCGGGAGACCAGCGCGGACCAGTGGTTGAGACGGATGTTGCTGGAAGAGGTACCGGAGCCCAGCGACGCTTCTGAAAAGCCTGGAGCTCCGGTGGCCCACGGGGCGAGGACTTAATGGGGTGCCAGGAACGAAGCAACAGACCTCAGCCCTTAGGCTTTGGCGTCGCGTTTGACCGTTTCTGTCCCCGTTATTACTTGCGTCCTGAGACTGAGGGACTTGAATGACCGACCTGGCTAAGCTGACCCCTTGAAGGCGACACAAGATGTTAGCAGATCGGAACCGGCTCCTTGTCTGATGCTCGTTTCCCATCGAATATGTCGGAAAGCTTTCTCAGATCCACGGAAAAGGTTTTGGTCGCAGCATGTGCTATTGGATTTGTGGTGTCTTTGTACATTATCATGTTTACAAAGCAACGTAGTGACACCTGTAGTCCGGTGTGATCCACTTTCTGAGACAGAGTGACTGACAGAAGAGTTAAACACTTTATTTTACAGTGTACTGTGATGTGTATAAATTGATGTTTAACAATAAAATTTTAAGTTGGTAATGTGAAGTTAAGCCAATTTTTTTTTAGCACTTCATTTTAGGAAAGGGAGCCTTCTAGTCATTTCAATTCCTTTAGTTCCGCCCCCACCCCCCCACCACCCGCCGCGCCGCCACCCCAGAATAGGAGCTGAGGAAAGAAACCTAAATGTAGCTGATGGAATATGATCAAACAATACCAGAAATAATGAGCTTTCTCAGCTCTCTGTACATTTTTATTTTTAGCAAGGCAATAACTTTCTGAGTAGAGTAAAATTGGTAAATATTTTTATTGACAGCTTACAGTATTTTGGATATGTAAATGATTATGTTTCTCAAAGTACTGCTTAGTAGGAAACGTGCTTAATTCTGGATTAAATACAGGACGCGTAAAGGGATGATTTTATTTACTTACCATTTTAGTAGAACATTTTATCTTGACTTTTTTGGTGCCAAAGTTAACTGGAAATTTCTCTCACTCGGATTGAAGACCACTGACTCTATTGCAGTGTACTGGCTTCTTGCAAGACACCTGCAGAAGTGCTCTAAGTGGCTGGCCCACCTTGGTAAATTATGCTTGTTAGGGAGGGGCAACTGAGTCAAGTATATTCATTTTTTTAAAGATGGAGAGACCAAGATTTGAAAAGATTGGCCTAATCATAGCTCAGGCTACATCCTCAGTCCCACTAGTAGCAGAGAATTAAGACGTTCTTTCTCTGGCCTGGAGTGATTGTGACCTTTTTGGTTGTGAACCATTTTTTTTGAGCAACAGTCATTCAAACCTGAATCCTGGCTTTACTCTCACTAGCTCCTGCAAGAAAGAAGAACTAACAAGAAGAAATTTTGTTTTCATTAAAATTAACTTTCATATGATCAAAGCAATAAGCTATATTTGGAAAAGTTAGACAGTGTGGTAAGCAGAAAGAAGAGAATTGGAAACACTCGAGTCCTACCACCTAGAGATAACTGCTTTCAAAGCTTTTGGGGCAGAAGATAGAGACAATTTTTTTTTTTAATCCCAGGAAAAGTTACTGAGGTCGATGATCTCATATCTTCTAAGCAGCTGTGCTATTTTTTGTGTGTGTCTGGGTACTATCCCAGCCTTTTAAGAACATTCTTCAAAAGTCAAAAAAACGACAGTCTTTACAGCCTATCCCAATTCTCTTCAAGGAAGGTGCCTCTTGAGTGAGGAGGAAAAGGAGGCATCGTTTTAAAGATGCCCAAATTTCTTTATCTTGAGCCCTTTTTTAAGCTCAATGTATGTGGGCTTCCCTGGTGGCTCAGTGGTAAAGAATCTGCAGGAGACAAGGGTTCTATCTCTGGGTCGGAAGATCCCCTGGAGAAGGAAATGGCAACCCACTCCAGTATTCTTGCCTGGAGAATCCCATGGACAGAGGAGCCTGGTGGGCAACAGTCCACAGGGTCGCAAACAGTTGGACATGACTGAGCAGGCGCACACGGCTCTCTGTGCCTCTCCACTGGACTTCACAGGTGCTTCAAACTCCTTAGGTTGGAAACAGAATTCGGCTCTCCCAAACCTGTGTCTTTATATCCTTCCCAGCTTGGGACCTTGGAATTATCCTAGGCATCTTTCTCATTTCCTACATCCTGGCAAGTCTTCAAGATCTGTTTTGTCTTCCAAAGAATTCACGGACCCTGTTTCATTCTCCTGCTTGATTTCCTTAAAAAATGTCCTGTTGTCCATTTTTTGCTATTTTAGTTTCCAGGTTTCAATGTACAGTTTGTAGAAGTAGTGTATCTCTTAGGCAATGTGAACATATAAAGAAGGTAGTCACTCATCCCACCACCAATGATAGTTCATACTGTTCGATGTGTTACTTGTATTTGAAAAAACACCAGGAACTTATATTCTTGGCAACTAATGTATGGAACTGCTATATCTTGCTTTGTCTTGTCACTTGAGGAGGAGCATTTTTCTTGTTAACAATTCTCAGCATTTTTATTCTCTGCGAGGTGCTCTTAAGTTTATGCCAAATAACTCTAATATCTTTGTACATCTTTGTCTGAATCTCATTCTTTTTTAGGCTGGAGTCTCTAGAAATGGAACAAATTAGCTTTCCATAAAGATCCATACCCCTTCCTTCTAGCCACACTTCCTTCAAGGGTATTCTTGCCGCAGGTTAGAGTGTTGTTGATTTTCTGTTCAGAATAACACCAAAGTGCCTGTTCCAAGAGCTCTTGTGCATTCTGTCGCTTCAGTCGTGTCCGGCTCTTTTCGACCCTATGGACTATGGCCCACCAGGCCCTTCTGTCCATGGGGATTCTCCAGACAAGAAGACTGGAGTGGGTTGCCATTTCCTCCTTCAGGGGATCTTCCTCACCCAGGGATCGAACCCTTGTCTCCTGCACTGGCAGTCAGGTTCTTTAGGAGTAGCACTGCCTTGGGAAGCCCCCTTCTTTGTTTAATTTGCATTAAAAAAAATTACTGGCGAGGTTAAACATTTAACTTGTCTTGGGAATTCCCTGGAAGCCCAGTGGTTAGGACTCTGCAATCTCACTGCCCTGAGGGCTCGGTTAAATTCCTGGTCGGTGAACTAAAATCCCACAAGCCACCCAGCCCTGCAAAAAAAAAAAAGAATGTCTCTTATGCTACGTATTTACAAAATAATGCACTCTGGGCCTGGGTTCTTCTTCCTCAAATGCACACCGTGCTTCTTCCTTCAGGGACCACTGTGTTGGACCTCCGAGTGAGTCTTGAGGAGGGGCCGGGGGCGAGGGTGGGGGGCGAATGCTGCCTGCCCCGGAGTTCCCGCCCTCTGTGCTTCCCCTCCCACCCTTTTGGCGAAGGGTGTGTGTCTGGTCTCCCTCTTGACTTCGCGCCTTTGGATTCTAAAAAATCAGCTCTATTGATATGCAGTTCATATTTACCCATTTAAAGTAAACAAGTGAAAATTTTTAGTACGTTCGCAGGGAGCAACCACTACCACATTCTAATTTTAGGACCTATTCGTACGCCTAAAAGAACCCGGGTACCAGTGAGCAGTCAGGCCTCTTTCTGCTCCCTTGTCTCCCACACCGAGCCCTAAGCAACTGGAGCCACTCTTCGCGGTCTCAGCATCCCCCCGGGGTCACAGAATGAGTGAAGGCGCGCGTGACAGCCGGGCCGCACTGTCTTTACTCGGGACCTGTCCTCTGTCTCGGAGCTTGGAGTTGCGCAGGGCGCTGTCCGGCTTGCGGAGCGCGTGGGCAGCCCTGCTGGGGTGAAGGCTGCAGCGGGGCCGCGGACTGAGCGGGTGCGGGATGGGCCGTGAACGTGGACTTCGGGGACCCCGCGGGAGTGGGTGGGGGCGACCGGCCGGGACTGCGGGCTCGGGGCGTGGCGGGGTCCGGGGTGCTTGCGCGTCCCTTCTGGGCGCAGGGTGACCGGAGGCGCCCAGGGCCGACAGCTCCGCGCCGGGCGCCGGATGGGGGCGTGGCGCGCGGGTGTGGCGTGGCGGGAGGGCGTGGCCGGCCGGGCGGGGGGCGCGGGTGGGCTCGACGCGGGGGGAGATCCGGAGAGGCGGGGGCGGGCACGCGCGGCGCATGCGCGCTGCATTGTTTTGACTGAAAATGCCGTCGGTTTCGAAAGCGGCGGCGGCGGCGCTGAGCGGGTCCCCCCCGCAGACGGAGAAGCCGACCCACTACAGGTCAGTGCCCCGGCTGGCCGCGGCAGGAGCGGGGGCGGGGCAGGGGGCGGCCCCGCGCTCCTCGGGCCCGCGCGCCCGCGCCCCCGCGCCCCTGGGCCTGGGAGCTGCCGCCGGGTGCGGCCTGGGGCCCCGCGCCGCCCCTCTCCCGGCTCCCTCGGCCCCCGCCTCTCACCTGCCGGCCCCTAGCCAGCTGGCCCCCCAGCCTCCGCGCGGTGCCTGGGCTCTGGAGGGTGGACCGCCATCCTACTCGGCTGCCGCCGCCCGAGCTCAGGAGGCGGCGCCCAGGTTCTGGAGTGGCACCTGGGCTTGGGGGCTGGGGGACGGGGTCGGGGGTCCCCGCACCTGGGTTGGGGACCGGAGAACAGCGCCTGGGGTCGTGGGTCGGGGCCGCCGAGAATGCGCCTGTGGTCGGGGATGGGGGACCGCGCCTGGGCTCGAGGGAAGGGCGGCCATCTGGACTCCGGCTGCCTCCTTGGCTCGGGGCTGGTACCGGGGCTCGGGGGCCGGGGCGCGCCTGCAGTCCCGGAGGTCATGTCTATGTTCCGTATGAGGGGACTGCGCGCGGGGTCTGAGGGAACGCGCCTGAGATCCAGGAGATTCTCCTGGGCTCTGGGGGAGCGGCCGCCTGGGACCGTCTGGAATCGGAGTGGGTGTCACGCCTGAGCTCCGAGATGGGCCAGCTGCGCCCTGGGCCAATCCGCGTCTGGATTCTGCAGGGTCGTGCCTGGGGTCGGGGACCGTGTCTGGGATTGACGAATCCTTCCTGGGATCCGAGGAACGCGCGTGGGCTTTCAGGGCGGCGGTGGAGGGGAGTGGAGGGAGACGGATGAGCAGAGAGGGAGGCGGGGCAAGGGGAGAGGGAAGGGAGGTGGGGAGGGGTCTGAACTTGGAGTGAGAGGTCGCCCATGAGATTGGGGATCACACCTGCGGTCTGGGATGGGTAGCTGCGCCTGAGGTTGGGGATGGGGGGCTTCGCCTGGGGCGGGGGGCTGTGCCTGGGATTGGAGCTGGGGACTGCGCCTGGGGTCGGGGATGTGGTATCGTCTCTGGGGTCCGAGAAATGCGCCTGGGCCGGGGGAGCGGGGCGGGGGGACGGCAGAGTGGGGAATTGCGCCTGGGGTCGGGGCCTTCGGGCGCACGGGGTCCGACCCCTGCCCAGGAGTCCTCGGGCCGCCCGCCGGCGGCGGCGGCGGCAGCGGAAGCGACCCCAACGCTGTTTGTCTTTTTAGGTATCTAAAGGAGTTTAGGACAGAGCAGTGCTCCCTGTTTGTGCAGCACAAGTGCACCCAGCACAGGCCATTTACCTGTTTCCATTGGCATTTCCTAAATCAGCGTCGGCGCAGACCGCTCCGCAGGCGCGACGGCACTTTCAACTACAGCCCGGACGTGTACTGCTCCAAGTACGACGAGGCCAGCGGCGTGTGCCCGGACGGCGACGAGTGAGTGCGTGCGGCTGCCGGGCGGCGCGGCCCACACCCGGCGGGTGCGGACGCGGGTTTCCCGGCCCCTCGCGCGGGAAGGCCCCGTCTCCGCTTTGAACTTTCCCCGTGACCGCTGGTCTTGGTGGGGAGATTTGTCAGCCAGTGCGGGAAGGACCGCGTGCGGCTGGGGGATAGCCCTTGTAGGGGGCAAACCGACTTTGCTGCGCTTCCCGCTTTGATCACGGCCCAGTTCTCTGAACTCCCTGCATTAGAGCCAACCCTCACGAGGTACAGCTTTTGAGTTTAGGATCATTTTGTAGTCGTCTCTTGCTTTCTGGTCAGAGAGCTTGTTAGAAGGTTTGCTCACATTGTGCACATGTATCCAGAATGGCTTCTTGCTTGCTGTTTATATGTTTAAATTTTAAAGAATTGACAGGAAGGTTATTTGCAGACTGTCACTTGTATAGCACTTTTAAAGTTTAAGAAATCCATGTTTTGTTTTGGTTGCTTTTTTTTTTTTTACAAGTTTCCTAATGGTGTTATGAACAGATGTCCTCATTTTGAAGTATGTAGAATATGAAAACAAGGAAAGTACAAGTTAGATTGTACTTTCATGAAACCAGCAGAGATCTGTAGCAGGAGGTCTTGCTTTTTTCCTGTGGGCTGTGTCAGGAGAAAGGGCCTCCCCAGTCCCTCCTGGAGGTGAGGTGGCGGCGCTGTGCCCCAGGGCCTCTTGGAAAAAACGTCTAGGGTTCAGCTTCTGTCAGATCCAAGTCTGATTTGGGGGAGGTCTTTTTGGTTTCTCAGGGGATTCCCTGGTGGCTCAGATATTAAAGAATCTGCAATGTGGGAGACCCAGGTTCAATCCCTGGGTCAGGAAGATCCCCTGGAGAAGGGAATGGCAACCCACTCCAGTACTCTTGCCTGGAAAATCCTATGGACGGAGGAGCCTAGCAGGCTCTGACAGTCCATGGTGTCACAGAATCAGACACGACTGAGCGACTAATGCTAATCGATAAATACTTTAAAGTCTTTCTTGAATCTACTGCAGTGTTGTTTCTGCTTTATGCTTTGGTTCCTGGGCCCTGGGGCATGTGTGATCATACCCACACCCCCTGTGTTTGACGGTGAAGTCTTAACCACTGGACCATTAGGGAAGTCCCCTGTTTTTCATTTAAAAAATGCTTAGGTCCAGGGAGTAAACTTTTGATCTTTGGCGATCATCTTAAAAGCTCTACTTCCTGAGAGGTTTTTAGTTGAACACCAGATAGTCAAATAAGGTTGTTAAGGCAGCCTGTAGCCTGTGGAAATAATGTAACTGGCTTCATTTTGGTTAAGATGGTATTATATTCTGTGAGGTCTTAAAAGTGCGTTATTTAATTGCATCTTGAGCTGCTGTTTGCTGCAAATCGGTGTTTGGAAGAGAGATGTTTTTGCCTAGCTAAGGCTTAGCCCCTGACTCCTCATTTCCCGTGGCCATGTCAGTCACCTCTCCTGAATGTAAGCCTTGAGTCGCCCTCAGGGGGCCACTGATGAGACCCTGCTGCAAAGACCCAGTCACCTAGCGTGTGTGACCCCATTCCAGAGTCCAGGATGGGAGACTGATTGGCAGTATTCATGGATGATGAAAAGAAAGCGTATTTTAGTGGCTGTTTTGGGTTCCAGAGTCTGAAGGGCCTGGTATTGATTCAGACCCATTGCTGGGCTTCAGGGTAGGGTCCAGTTCCTATGGGATGAAGAGTACTGCGGTGAACACCTACCTGGTGATGGTCCTTTTAAGCTGGGTTTAAACATTAATTAAATAGTATTGCAGTTTATTATAAAAATGTTAACATGGGGAATCCCCTGGTGGTCCAGTGTCAGGAGTACACACTTCCACTGCCAAGGGCCTAGGTTCAGTCCCTGGTGGAGGAACTAAGATCTCACAAGTGGGGCAGCATGGCTGGGGGGTGGGGGAGGTGGGGGTGGAAACACTTGCAGCCTGAATAGCATGCAAGTCATCACTGAGAAGAGTGGGATTAAAATGGGTGTCTGACACTGTTTGGGGTGTATCCTGTGAATATGTACACATAGTGTGAAAGTACATGTGTGTCTTCCTAAAGATTTCCTTTGTGACTTTTATTGAGCAAGTGAGATGACTTGCTTTAGCCCCACAGGAAGTGTCTGACAGGCCAGACGTCTCCCTGAGAGTCTCTCGTTAGTAATCACTACTCATTCGGCCTGAGATGGACTTTCCTGGAGTCTGTCCTGTTGAATTACATATTCTGGCTCATGCAGGGTTGCCATGGGATCTGTAAATAGACTCTACCCTTCAAAGCAGGGAAATAGCCTCCTTCCTTTTATTTCAGTTCATTGCTTCTTGAAATGTCTATTTTGGGCTTTTATAGGACCAACCTATTACTGTAAATCATGAATATGTATCAGAGAGCAAAGACCCTTCAGTCAGCTCAGGTGACTTGTGCGTCCAAGGCGGTTCTGCCAGTCTGATGGAGCCGTGGGGCTGAGCCACAGGCAGGAGCGGGGACCCCCAAGAAGGCTGGCATCCCTGATGTCAGCTCCTGTGCTAGGCAGGTGGTCATTCTCCCCTCTTGCTGTCGCCCCTTCTCCTGGGGCGCCCTCACCACCTGTCCCCACCACCCCAGTGAGAACTCCAGCTGTCTCTGGGTAGCCCCCCATCCCCTCTCCCCCACGGGCACACCCCCCACCCCACAGTCACCCCCTTTCCCCAGCGGCAGTCACCCTCCTCTCTATCACACCTCCTCCCTGGCCCCGCCCCCGCTTCGCCCCGCCCCCAGGGGAACACCCTGTGGGCCCGCCCCCCCGCGGCGCCCTTTGTTCCGGCGGCCACGCCCCTTCCCCGGCTGGCCGCGTCTGGCCGCGGGGTCACGTGGCCCCGCCCCGTCCCCGTGGGAACTGGCCTCCCCGCGGCTGGGGCCACGCTCACTCCGAGTCGGCCCGGCGCTGCCTCTGGCCGCGGGGTCAGGCCCGCAGCCCCGGGTGCGTGTTCCCTCACTCCCCGTGCGGATCCGTCTCAGGTATTCCCTAGGCTGGCTCTTCGAAGAAAGCGGCGCGGGCAGGAGCGCCGCGTGGCTGGAGGTCTCTCCAGATCAGCCGCCCGCTGAGAGCTGTCCGAGAGCGGCCCGGGCCCCCAGCTGGTCCTACTCGCGGGTCTTGCTTCCGCTCCCCGGAGACCTTGTATCCCTCCTGTGCTGGTAAAAGGTGTCAGGAGCGTCTACAGAGGTCGGTTCAAAGCGAAGGCCCTTCCAGGACTCCGAGGGGCCCCTCCCGGAAATGTTTTCATTGGCAAACAATACAAGCAGCCCCCAACTCTGCCCGGTACAAAGTTGCCTCCCTCTTTGCTGATAACCCTCCTTCTGCCAAAGGCAGGCCGCCCGTGGGTGGCCTTCCAGGCCCCACGTCTAATAGATGTTTTCTTGGGTTTGGTAAGAAGTGGGCCTGCCCCCCCATCCTGTGCTGTAAGTTTCCAGGTCCTCTAGAGGCCTTCCTGCCTGCCTGCAGGGCTCCCTGCCGTGGCTCCACCGGCAGGCCCTGTCCTCTCCCCACTGCACCGGGGGCATCTGGTAACATGGCCCCATTGCCTCAGCGATGATGTGTGATTTGGGGACCTTCCACCTGTGAATCTGGGCACCGTGGGAGCTTGCTGACCTACAGAAACTTTTCTACATGTCCAAGGCTTGGTGTGCCTGTTGTGCCATACGGGTCCTTAGTCTGGCCTCTCTGCTGAGAGATGCTCTTGCCATGTTTAAAGAGTCGGGTGTCCTGGGACCCAAGGCTTAGTGAAAGTCTGTTCATTGCAGGAGGGTTATAAACTCTTGGTGTTAAACCGACCTTATGAGTAAACTCTGCTTGGGCTTTTGGGGGTGAGGTGAAAGCCAAGGGCAGGCTGGGAACATGAGAGCAGAATATTTAGAAGTTGTGCATGCTCAGTCACGTCTGACTCTGTACGACCCTGTGGACTGTAGCCCGCCAGGCTCCTCTGTCTACAGGGTTCTCCAGGCAAGAATACTGGAGTAGTGTGCCATTTCCTCCTTCAGAGAATCTTCCCCATCCAGGGATCAAACCTGTGTCTCCTGCATTGCAGGCAGATTTTTTACCACTGAGCTACCTGGGAAGCCCTATTTAGGAGTCAGGGGCTACTTAACAGTCTCGAGGAAGACACAGGCTTACAAGCTGACCAACTTAAGGACATTACAATCAGGTGACTGAGTTGGATCTATGAGAGACCAGTAGGTAGAAGAGCTAGAAGAAAGTGAGAGTGATGTTAGCACTTCAGTTTGTCCTGCAGTGAGTAAAAGGGGGCTGTGAGAAGGCGAGAGCTCTGGTGCTCCTTGGGGGTGAGTGGGGAGATGGCCACCACAGGGACAGGATCCCTGGAGAGGATGGCAGCTGGGAGGTGCAGAGGAGGGCGGTGGACATTGCTGGGCTGATGGTCCACGTTAGGGATTAATGAAGGGTGACTAGCCTGGCTCAAGAGTCCAGGGAAGCCCTTGGAAGCCAGAAGCTGGGGGTGCAGAGGACAGGTGTGTCAGCATGGGGTTAGCTGGCAGCCCCCCACCCCTAGTGTTGGAGAGGAGACTCTCAAGCTTCTCCCCACAAGACCCCCCCTTTTCTTCATCCCCCTACTCCCCTACCCCCAGCTGGTGTGGTCCACAGGTCTTCCTTTTCCCATTTTTCTGCTGCCACTCACTTTCTATTCCTGCTCCTTGAGGACCAGGAGAGAATCACGTTGTACTTGAGTGTCCCTCTGAGCCCAGTGGTCCTCCCAGTGCGGCCCCAGCCCCGCAGCCGCACCGTCACCTGAGGACTTGCCCTCAGTTTAGACCCACAGTTCCCACCAGTGTCAGCCCAGACTGTCCAGATGGTTCTGATGCGCTCCAGCCTGGCTTGCTAACTGGTGTTAACGCAGAGTGGCACTGGGTCTGTGTGTCCACCATTGCTTGGGTGAGTTGCAGGAGGGAACTGCTGGAGCTGTGTTCCTCTCTCCCCCTCCCTCCTGGCTCTAGCGGCTCCAGAGCTTCGCGGCAGACCTGTGTCTGACATGTGCTGCTGCACCACGGCGTCCACGGAGCCCTGTGTTAATTACATGGAGTGGGTCACTGGTTGGATGGGCTTGTCAGCTATGGACACCGCCCTGAATTTGGTGGGCTGTGGGACTGAGTCATGTTACACGTGCTGCCAGGCTGTCAGTGGCCCGGAGGTTGGATGACTGAACTCCTGCTTCGAGGAAGCACCTGCCTGCCGTATTGAGCTGACCCCTGGGGTCTCCCAGCCCCTTCCCCACTTCGGTGAGGGCCTTTTGTGTCTTAGATGTTCTTAGGCAATGGCACCCCACTCCAGTACTCTTGCTTGGAAAATCCCATGGAAGGAGGAGCCTGTTAGACTGCAATCCATGGGGTCACTAAGAGTCGGACACGACTGAGCGACTTCACTTGCACTTTTCACTTTCACGCATTGGAGAAGGAAATGGCAACCCACTCCAGTGTTCTTGCCTGGAGAATCCCAGGGATGGGGGAGCCTGGTGGGCTGCCGTCTATGGGGTCTCACAGAGTCGGACGCGACTGAAGTGACTTAGCATAGTGTCTATTAGTCGTTCAGTCGTGTCCAACTCTTTACGACCCCATGGACTGTAGTCTGCCAGGCTCCTCTGTCCATGGGATTCTCCAGGCAAGAATACTGGGGTGGGTTGCCATTTCCTTCTCCTGGGGATCTTCCCAGCCCAGCGGTTGAACCCAGGTCTCCTGCATTATAGCCAGATTCTTTACTATCTGAGCCGCCAGGGAGGCCCCTTAGATGTTCTTAGGTGAAGCCATTTTCTTTTCATTAAATGTTCTTCAATATCTTAATCTCAGCTCATGCTTGCAGGCAGAGGTGACATGCCCCTAGTGAAATAATAGTGCCTGTTCGGTGCTCAGTGCTAGGGAGAGGGGGGACCTTGGCCAGGTTCTGGTTGCCGTGGAGATGGTACTGGCAAAGAAACAAAATGATGCTAAGAGCAGACCTGAGGGACCGCTAGGAAATGGGAGGGGTGTGGCACCACCACATTCCCTCCCTGGGTCCGGGAGGTTCCCGCAGTTTCTGCCACAGCCTGTGTCAGCCCGTTGGTGGTGCTCGAGGTCCTGTGGTCCTGCTCGGGCTGTTCTGCAGACTTGGTTTTATAGACAGACCTGCAGATGCTGCCTCGGCTCTGGTGTGCTGGCTCCCTCCCCAGACTCTGGAATTATCTTCCTTTAAACGTACAGTAGATGAGTGAGTGTTTCTGAAGATTGGAACTGTTTTTGCAGAATGGCTGTTTTCCTGTTTAAGTCATTTTATCTTTTATTGAGGCGAAACATAACATTAAATTTGTCAGCTTGGCTCTTTTACGTGTACAGTGTAATGGTGTTGAGTTCATTCGCGGTGCCGTGCAGCCATCACCACCATCCACCTCCAAAACTCCATCTTCAAACCGAAACTACGTCCCCGCGAAACAGCCCTTCCTTCCATGATTTCTGATGGAAGCAGATGGTGTGTCTGTATTCCTGCCCCTCCCCCACCCTCCGAGGTAAACTGTAGGGCGCAGCGCTTCCTTTTCTTGGTGCTTTTACCTCGCGGTGCCTCCTGGCACCCCTCCCGAAGCCCTCCACGCAGACCACCCGCTCATACAAACCACCAGCTCGCTCCTCTGCCTCTGCGGACCTCCCTTGGTGTTTATCCCACAACTCGGTTGTCTCCAACCTTTGGCGGTTACAAACAGCACATCTTTCTGTCTCTGTTTGCTAGTCTGTCTGTGACGGTTACTGGGACAGAGGGTAAGGGCACGTGTCCTCTGGGTGCCTGTCACTGGCCGGCAACAGTGTCACTTGGCTGTCGCCCTGCGCCCCAGGTTCTGTCCGGAACAGACGGGCCTCCAGGTGAGTTTCTCTCATCAGAAGCAAGGCGAGTGCCTCTCAGTGCTCCAGACCCTTTGCATTTTCACTGAGCTAAGTTCCTGGTTTGTTTCTCTAGCTGTCGTCCTGTGACCTTCTGGTCCCTGATTCTACATTCTTTATTTGTTAGTGATATTAGTCTGTATATTAATGCAAAAAGTAGGGGGTCCTTGTTCTAGAACAGGCTCCCTGGTGTGGCAGAGGCTGCTCCCCGACAGCTCTCCTCTCTGGGATCCCAGGGACTGAGTCGTGCAGAGATGCGCAGGAGTGCCAGGAGGAGCTTGAGATGTGAGATGCAGCTCTGAGGGAGGGATTTTAAAGCAGGCTGCACCGGCAGCTAACACAGTAAAACTGCTAAGGAGACGTCTGACCATTCCACTCACGCTCCCTGAGAACTGTTCCTTGGAGCTTGTCGCTGGGAACATGGAGGAAACAGCTCGTATTCGGCATGTGGAGCACAGTCAGCATGCGGAGTGTTTCCTTTCCCATATCTGTGTGCGAGACAATAATAGTCAAGTTTTTTCTTCTCTTTTTTGTAAAGTGGGGACCAACTTGACCTGTAACCCGCTTTCTCCACTTTCCTCTTTTCCTTTATCTCACGAGGACGGCTCCGGCCGCTGGGATTGCCCGGAAGTGTTGTGCGGAGGTAATTGGAGGAATTGCCTCACTTTCAGTTCCTGCCCGCAGACAAGAGGGTGCGGTCCATCCCTTCCCCCGACCCCCGTGTCCATGTGCGGGGGCCCTTGGGCTGGCTGTGTTCCATTCTCTTATCTGGATGCTGCCACTCAGGTGAAATGCCGCAAGCCAGCCAGGTGTGATCTGTGACACGTGTCCCTGTAAGTGGTATTTCACTACAGATGTGGAGAGCAGCTCTTGCTTCTGTCTCCAGTGGACTTTAAGTTGTGATAACATCCCTAAAGTTTGCCATTTTAAATATTTTTAAATGTGCAATTCAGCATCGTTAATTACATTCAAAATGTTGTGCAACCATCTGTTTCCAGATTCTTTCTCCCAGACAGAAGCTCCGCCCTCTTACACACCCGTTCCCCCTGCCCCTCCCCGGGCCCCACTCTCTCCTTCCTGTTGCTGTGAAAGTGACTGCTTTAGGGCCCTCGTGTGAAACGACCCCCACAGTGTGTGTCCCCTGGTGTCTGGCTTGGTTCCCGTAACGTTGCAAGAACCAACGTTCCCGGAACGTTGCAGCCGCGTCCACACTCACTCTGCTGTCCGGATGGACCACGCCTCGCTCATCTGTCCATCAGTTGGTGGACACTTGGTTTGTCTCCAGCTTTAAGCTCTTGTGTCTCTAGTCGTGGGGGCACAAGTTTCTCCTCGAGACCCTGGCTCCTTCGGGGGTACGTCTGGAGGCGTCCCTTCGGGGCCCGCAGCATTTACCTTCTGCCTGGTGGCTGCAGGGCCCCCGGGACTTGCTGGGCACGGGGTCTTCTCTGCCTCTTGCCTCCTGCTCACGGGCCTGCACGCCCGAGGTGTGGTCAGGTCTGCGGTGAGCTGCCCTAACCTGGAGCCTCTGTTTCTTCATCTTCTGAGATGGGGATGCGGATTGCTTGCCCCTCGGTTGCTTTCCTTTTACCCTCGGTCCTGCCCATCCATCTGTGCTCTGCCCGGGAGCCCCCACACCCCAGGTGCTCCCAGCGCCTGGGCCACGGCCTGCCTGACAGTGAGGCAGCCCCCCACACCCCCACAGTGAGGCAGGAGTGGGCCTTTTCCAACTCCCACACGGTGCTGCCTTGCTGTCTCGGGGAGGGGCCGAGGCTGTGTTCTTAGACCTGGGGGCCTGCAGCTGTGGCCTGCATCGGCCTCGGGCCGTCCGGGGGCTGCTCAGAGGGGCTCCTGTCCCATCCTTCTGTGTCCATGGCTTTTGTCTGGAGGGACCGACCTAGAGGTGGGCTCATTCCCGCCATGTCTGTGCTGGGACCATCCATGCCATCTCACTGCTGACATCTCCCTGCGTGGGACCCTTGACCTTGGCCTTGACCCTGACCCTTGGTGCTCCTGGAGCTGCCCGTGGCTCTCCCTGGGCATGTGAGGCTCTGGGCCTTTGTGTGGCCCCAGGGACACTGCCCCGTCCTCCCCCAGTCGCTTTTCCTCGGCCTGTCCCCCACAGCGTCCTCCAGCGCCGCCTCCGCCGAGGGGTCCCCGGAAGCACCTGGATGGGAGGAGGGAGAGGCTGCCAGCCGCTTGTCTGATGGGAACTTTGTTTTCCACTTGATTCAAAAAAATTACGAAGGGTGATTTTCCAGGAGCTTGGGTGTTGTGCTTTCTTCCCACGTGTCGTCGAGGGCTTCGTGGGGTCTGAGGGCCGTGTGAGGGGTCTGGGGCAGGGATGGGGCTCTGGTGCTGTTCACCCTCCGACCAGAGCAGGCATCTGGGAAAAGCTGACGCGAGCCAGCCGGCCGGGGAGCAGGTGGGCCCCGACACGCACTGTCCTGTGCCCCCAGGTGTCCGTACCTGCACCGGACGACCGGGGCCGGGGAGCAGGTGGGCCCCGACACGCACTGTCCTGTGCCCCCAGGTGTCCGTACCTGCACCGGACGACCGGGGACACGGAGCGCAAGTACCACCTGCGCTACTACAAGACGGGCACCTGCATCCATGAGACGGACGCGCGGGGCCACTGCGTGAAGAACGGGCTGCACTGCGCCTTCGCCCACGGCCCGCTGGACCTGCGGCCGCCCGTGTGCGACGTCCGGTGAGTGGCCGTCCTGCCAGGAGCCGCTCTGCTCCCCCGGCCTCAGGCTTCGCTTGCCTCCAGGGGCTCTTCCGGGGCCTGGATTTTATTCCTAAGGAGAAAGTGACCCGCTGCTGTCCTGCTGACCTGGGCATGGGGAGCTCGGGCGTCTTGGGTGCTCAGCTCTCAGGCCTGTTGGGGTTTGAGTCGAGGCGGCCTTCCCGGGATGGACGTGCCTAGGTGGCTCCATAAAGTGACAGAGCCCTGTGGCCGTCTCACCATCCGAAGCTTCGGACGGGGCGCAGTGCCGTGACCACGCGTTGTTTGGTTTCAGGGAGCTGCAGGCGCAAGAAGCCCTGCAGAACGGCCAGCTCGGCGCCGGGGATGGCATCCCTGACCTGCAGCCCGGGGTCCTGGCCAGCCAGGCCCTGATGGAGAAGATCCTGGGCGAGGACCCCCGGTGGCAAGGTAACCCTGCGGCCACTGCCGTCTGCAGAGTGCCCACATAGTGGACCTCGAGACCGAGGCTCCGTGCACGCTGGCCCCCGTCAGCGCCCCTGCTCATGGGTCTGGTCCCCGGGCTGCTTGGGGACGGGACTGCATGGCGGCCCCTGCTCCTGCAGAGCGTCCTGTCCCGGAGCCTGCCTGCTCCCCGGCAGCCTCACAGGTGAGCCACGGGCAGCGGTTTTAATTGTGAAACACTCACAACATAAACACCCCACTCCAGCACTCTTGCCTGGAAAATCCCATGGACGGAGGAGCCTGGTGGGCTGCAGTCCATGGGGTTGTGAAGAGTTGGACACGACTGGGTGACTTAACTTTCACTCTTCACTTTCATGCATTGGAGAGGGAGGTGGCGACCCACTCGGGTGTTCTTGCCTGGAGAATCCCGGGGGCGGCGGAGCCTGGTGGGCTGCCGTCTCTGGGGTCACACAGAGTCGTACACGACTGAAGTGACGTAGCAGCACAACATAAATCTTCCATTTTAACCATCTCAGCATCACAGCTTGTGGCATTTGGCATGTCTGCAGTGTGTGCAGCCGTCACCTTGGTTCTAGAACATTCCATCACCTCGGACAGAAACCCCTGCTGTTAGTGGGCCTGCTTCACAGCCCTGGCCCGGCTCTGCCGCCATGGGGCCGCCTGTTTGATGCTTCTCTCGGGCGGTGTGGTTTTAAGAGACAGGCCCCACCGCCCCCACCACCCCTAAGTTATGCCAGCATGTCTCCTCAGAAGCTTCGCACACAACACTTCAGGCTGCCTCACTTCAATGCTGAGTTCCCTGCAAGGGTCTTTCCCCTGCTTGCTGAACCCTGAGCTGCCCGGGGCCCAGGCATGCGTTTATAACGGTGGCCGCCCAGGCCTTCTCGGGACGGGCCTTGCGGGCCACCGTCCGTGTGCTTGTCCAGCCGTGCCCGGGGAAAGGCTGCCACAGAGGAACGGCCGCCCGCAGCTCCCACTTGCCGGCACCTCAGAGCTTGTCATTCAGCAGAGCAGCCGTTTTGTGTTGCAGCCCCTCAGCCCCCCTGGTCCGAGACCCCAGCTCCGCCCGTGCGCTCCGGCTGGCGGCCCGGGTCGGGGTGTGAGTGCCCTCGTCACCGTCGGGCAGGCTGAGCTTGAAGAAGTAAAGTGGGCCCGGCCAGGCCCAGTGATTCTCAGCCCTGTGGATTGAGTTTTTAAGGAGCAGATTTTCTTTCTTAGGGAAGTTCTTTGTTGGTGCTTCAGGAACACCTAGTATTGATGTGGTAACGTTTGTTACAGTTGACAACCAGCATTGATACACGATTGTATTGATACCCAGTTGACAACCAGGATTGATACACGATCGTATTGATACCCAATTTCTCACCCGCCTTGTGTTGTCCTCCGGGTTTGGGCAGATGTGTAAAGACTTGGATCCTCCCGTTAGGATGTCACTGCCCTCAGACCCTCTCTGCTCTGCGGCTGGTCCCTCCCCCTCCCTGCCGGCCGCTGACCTTTCACCCCACGGTCCTGTCCTACAGTGGGGACCACAGTGCACAGCCGTTGCACTTGGTGCTGTGTGTGCAGGGGTCCCCCGGTCTCTTCAGGGCTTGCTAGTGTCTTCTTATTGCTGAAGAGGTCTGGGGGGCTTGTTCATCCATCACCCTCCGATGGGTGTCCCCAGCCCCTGGGACTCAAGATGCTGCCACGCCGCCTACTTCCTCGTGGGTCATGCCATGCAGTGCAGGACCTCTGTCTGTTGGAGACCTTCAGTCAGTGCTTGTGAACAAACAGCATACAATTTTTATTTTCTCAAAATCATCTTTTCTGCTCAAACTCCTTTTGTCCTCACCATGCCCTGCTGTGCGGTTCATGTTTCTTGTCATTTAGTCAGTTATTTGGAACTGAGTTTGGCCTGGTGGAGGTGGGGCCATTAAACTTGGGCGTGGAAGCGTGTCCTGGGCGTCGCGGCACAGCACTGCCCCGGCCTTTCCCGCAACACCTCAACGGTCAGCCCCGCTGGGCAAGTTTGGTTAAAAACAATGGCGTTTGTAAAAATATAAAGGGAAGGTCAATTATTAACCAGCCCAAAGAAAGTCAAAGTCACTCAGTCGTGTCTGAGTCTTTGCGACCCCATGGACTGTCCGTGGAATTCTCCAGGCCAGAATATTGGAGTGGGCAGCCATTCCCTTCTCCAGGGGATCTTCCTAACCCAGGGATTGAACCCAGGTCTCCTGCATTGCTCAGGAATGCGTATTATTTTCAAGAATCTCCTTTTATTGGATACGGCTTATAAATGACCCTTGGTAGGTTTTTATTTTTTGCTTTAAGATAACGTGAAATGAACCATTTAGAAAATAGACTTTATTTCTCAGGGCAGGTCTGGGGCCCACCTTATGGAACGCTCGGGGGCTTCTCACGTGGCTACTGCCTCCCCACAGGCGGTGGCCCTGGTGCCAGGGGACGGCTGTCACAGCGTCACCTGCCGGTCAAACCAAGCCTTTTAAAAGTGTATTTCGGAGGTTTCTAGTGTGTTCAGTGGTGTGCGTCCTTCACTTTCATCCGGTTCTAAAACTCTGTCCAGTCTCCCCGAAGAAGCCCCGGGCACACTCTGCCGCGGGTTTGCCTGTCCTGGACGCTTCCTTTAAGTAGGGTCAGGCCGTGCCTTCTGTGTCTGCCGCTCTCGCTGACCACGCATCCGGCCCGCTCAGGGCTCACCCACGTGGCACGCGTGTCTGTGCTTCACCCCTTTGCCTCCACCATGGGACAGGCTGCATGGCGTTTCTCGTCACCTGCCCAGAGACGCTTGGGGCAGCATGGCCGCCGTGAGCGGGCGTGCGCATGTCCCCGTGTGGACCCCTGTCTTGCAGACACCAACTTTGTGCTGGGCAGCTACAAGACAGAGCAGTGCCCCAAGCCGCCACGCCTGTGCCGCCAGGGCTACGCATGCCCACACTTCCACAACAGCAGGGACCGGCGGCGGGACCCTAGGCGGTTCCAGTACAGGTGAGCCCGGGCCCTGGGTCACGGGTGTGGGCCTGGCTGCCCCTCCACTGGGCTTATGTCTGGCTCGAGGCTCTGCTTTAGGCAGTGGCCCCTCCATTCCCTTCAGCCTCCCTGAAGGCCCTGGTGTCCAGGGATGCCAGCCCAGCAGATGCCCCCATGGTGGCAGGTGTGGTCAGGGTGTGGCTCCTCTGTTTCCCTGTCCCCCCCGTGACCTGTGCGTCCTCCGGCAAGGGCGCCTGCTGGCGAGGGCCCGCCCTGGCGAGGCTGGGAGTCCTGGTGCCCACAGCCTGCTTCACCCTCTCTGGGGGCCTGACTTCCTCAGGTTGTGGGTTTGGGTCTCACCTGGGGTCGTGCACCTGGGTAGTCCTGATCTCTTCCTGGGCCATTTCCTCCTCCCTCCACCTATCCTCACCTTGGTGCCCGGCTTATCCTCTGGTTTCCCAACCCGCCGCACGGGCCCAGCACTGGGCAGGGTGGGGGCTGGGGGTGCAGAACCTCCAGGGGTGTCCGGGCATCTGGCCCCTCACCTTGACCCTTCTGTGGGTCCCCAGCTCTGTGTCCAGCTTGTTCTTTGAGCCAAAAGTCATTCTCCAATCATCTGACACTGCCTCGCATGCCTTACTTGGCCTTCATATAGAAAGAGATCTTTTTATGACGGTTACTGTTCTGAGTGGTTTAACGAGAGTTGAGGGTCAGAGAACCTCTGAGTATTAGTCACTTGATGTCGTCTCGAGAAGGTGAAGTAAATTTTACTGCATATAAAAAGGGTAGAAAATCATAAAATATGTCCTATTTCCCACAGATAAGTTTAAAATAAACCCCATACAATAAAGCTGCTGGGAAGCACCTGAAGCATGGAGGGGGTTGTTAGGGTTTTCGTGTCTTGGGCCCTGGGTCTCAGATTCAGTGTTGAAGCAGTCTGGTGGGGAGAAAGAGGGTGTTAGTCCCTGGTGGGCTGTGCGGGGTTGGACCTGGTCGCCCAGATGCTGCAGGAGGCCCGGCTGAGTCTCACGGGCGCTGGGGGCTCTTACCGAGACTCACTCACACTTTGTGGAAAATGAAAACAGGCTCCCAGATGCTTTCTGGGCTCCCCTGGATGCTTGTCCTGGTGAGGAAGGGCCAGAGTATGCAGGGCTGCGCCTGGTCTCCAGGGGCGCATGGGGAGGCCATCTGCCCACCTGAGCCCTCCTTGCCGCAGGTCCACGCCCTGCCCCAGTGTGAAGCATGGCGACGAGTGGGGCGAGCCGTCCAGGTGCGCAAGTGGGGACAGCTGTGCGCTCTGCCACTCACGCACGGAGCAGCAGTTCCATCCCGAGGTACGGGCGCCCGATGGGGACTCGCAGTCTGCTCACGGGGCACATGCCATGGCCGCTTAGCAGGCACTCCTTGGGCACCTGCTGGGTGGCGGCCACTGAGCCAGGTGCATCTTTCAGGAAACGCCAAGTGGCCAAGCTGACCTGGAGGGTGGCTTCGAGGACAGGTGCCACAGGAGTGGCCTGGGCCCACATGGTTCCCGGGGTTGATGGGCCCACGCAGGCGCAGCGCCCTGGGCCGCTGGAGGGTTGAGGCGGGGGGAGGCATGCTGCCTGCATCCGTCGTCTTCAGGAGACCCCGTTGTGGTGTGGTTCTTTGAGCTCTGCGTCGTGACTGGCTCGGCTCCAGGCCTCCCGCGGACACGGGTCTCCAGCCCGGTGCTCTACGTGCTGTGTCGCCCTTGTTTCCTAGATCTACAAGTCGACCAAGTGCAACGACATGCGCCAGACCGGGCACTGCCCCCGGGGCCCTTTCTGCGCCTTCGCACACGTGGACAGTACGTGCCACCTTTGCTGGGATCGGGCGGGGGCTCCGCCTTGGGCGAGGGTGGCTGGGAGGGTCGGGGGCCTCTGGGCCTCCTGGGGCCCAGCCTGGCCCTGCCTCTGGGTGCCCCAAGGTCCTGAGTGCAGTCACTGTGACCAGATGAGCCTGTACAAAGCACCTGAAGGGGAAGCAGCCTCGGGTTCGGGAGGTGCACAGACGCAGCCCTTCCTCACTGCACCTGGGAGCTTCCTCCTAAAGCTGTGAGCGTGGGTTCCTGCTCTTACGAGCATGTTACGAATTCCAATTTTACTTTTTTTTTTCTATTTTAATGGTGAGGGTGGCTTTTCCCGTTGAAATTCTCCATGACTTTGGAGTCATTCATGATTCACCCCAGAAGACATGAGGGTCCCTTGCAGGTCAGCTTATACCTGTCAGAGGCTAATACACACTTGCCCCAACCCCAGCTTGGGGTCCCTTAAGCATAGTCTCAGCCAGGAGCCACTCAAAGCCCCCTTTCTCTGCAGAGAGCCTCGGGATGGCCAGCGACTGGAGCTGCCGAGACCTTGCCCTCACCAATGTCCCCACGACCCCCAGTGGGCAGCCCGGACACGTAAGTGGGGACATCCAAGGAGGATGCCCGCTGCCATTTGGTTTGAATCCAGTGTCAGGCACTCAGATGGGTGTGGTCTCTGCGTGATGCGGTTGGAGGCGGCCTGCCTGCAGGGTTGGTGGCGTAGAAGTGTCTAGAAGAGTCCTGGCCGAGTCCTGACTCAGGTGGACTTGCTTGGCCTCGTGTTTTGTCAGAAACGCATGTGTCAGTCGTGTGCGAGGCGCGGTCTCCGCCTGAGGGTGAAGAAGGACCCCCATCGGGCAGGCGAGGCCATGCTGGCAGCTCCCCCGTGAGGAGCACAGCTGACAGCTTGGGACTCAGTGTCTGAGGTGCAGGCGTGTCCCGGGGGCGCCGTCTCGGGGTAGTGAGTATCACAGGAGTTCTTCTTCATCGGCCGTGACTTCCATAAAGCCGTCTGCAGGTGCTGCCTCCGCATCTGCCTGCAGACGGGGCTGAGTTCTTTCAGCGGGGCAGGGAGTTGGGCTGCCCTCCTGGACGATGCCCGCCCTGTGCCCGGGTCGGGCTCTCAGCTCCACTGCTGCCGTATACAGGGCTGCACTTGGATGCAGCCCCCTCCCAGCTCCTCAGTTACCCTGAGGTGGAACTCCAGTGCAGCTCCTTCATGGTGAATGAACAGCGGTGGTCCAGCCACCATTTCTGGTTCACCTTATGTGAGCCAGAACTTGGGAGGGCCTGAAACTGGAATCTCCAGAACTGGAAATTGAGAGAGAAGTTAGTAAGATCCTCTAAGGAGTTGTTACGGAATCCCTTGTACTGCTCATCATAACAGGTCATAAGTCAAAAGGCTGAGTTGTTGGGGCAAAGAATAGCAACATTATTCAGAAAGCCAGTAGACCAAGAAAACGGTATAGACTCGTTTCCCAAAGAACCCAGTTAGAAATCAGGCTTCTTTTGCACTAAAATGGGAGTGGGACTGTGGTTGGTTGGGTTAGCCTGTAGATTTCAGACCATAGGCAACATTCTTTTAGTGATTAATTTGTAGCAAAAGCAATACAATACAAATGTTAAAGTGAAAGAGATCCAATATGGAGTCAGATATGTTTTCCTATGTTACAAAGTGTCCAATAAAAGATTGGAGCAAAGTGTTTCAGAGTGAAACATCCAGCCTTCCCCTGGGCAGGAGCAGGACCTGGAAACTGGCTGTTCCTTCTGCCCCATGTTTTCAGCAAATGCTCAAACAGACTTTGAGAGTCCAGGAAACATGTGGGATCTGAGGCGCTGGGGTCAGTTGGGCCCACGCCTCGGCGTGAGGTCAGGGACGTTGGTTTGGTCAAGACCCTAAGGGAATGTGTCGGTTGGGGTATTTGGAGACCGTCAGACCTCAACATGAGTCTTGCTGTCCCAAATGAGCCATTTTCATTTAAGGTGATGGTGAGGGGATTTGCTTGGTGGCCTGGTAGACTGGAGCTAAGACTGAGCTCCCAATGCAGGGGGCCTGGGTTTGATCCACCTGGTCAGGGAAGTTGATCCCGTGTGCCGCAACTAAGACCCAGCACAGCCAAATAAATAAATATGAAAAAATAAATAAATATGAAAATATAAATAAGCCAAGTTGGGGCTCGGACTAGAGGCCAGCTTCCCTTCCCTGTTTCCCAGGATCTCATCGCCTTTGACAGCCGAGCTGAGTGTGAGTGAAGTGCCCTGTGCCCAGAGGCGCACTGCTCTTCCCATCCTCCTCCTGCCCCGTTCCAGTGTGTCTGTGAACAGCTCAGCGCCTGCCCAATGTGATGGGAATTCCTGGTGTTGCGGAGCATGAGCCCCCACCCCCGTCCCCGGCACAGGGCAGAGGCAGAGGGGCCTGGATGGGGCAGAGCCCTGGGACTTGATGAGGAAGCCAAGTGGAGCTGTTTCAGGATGGCCTGGCTCCTTCACAGTGTAGCTTCTCCGTGGAGCGAGGATCTCGGGTCCCGGGTCAGGGCCTTGGCGCCATCGCCCAAACTGGGGTCGCAGGGTCACTTGTGGAATTCTAGGAAACCAAAGATACCCAGATGGGCTCAGAGTTGAGCCATCGGGCAGGAGGAAGGAGCCCCGGTCAGGGCCAGCGTGAGCATCACTTCTCCGCCCTCCGTGGGTCCTCCTGCAAACGCAGAAACCAAACAGGACGGGGTAACTGGAGCCATCGCAGGCTCACGCATCATAGGATCAGACACAGGAACCAGAGTACTTCCCAGGCCTGCGGGGCGTTTCACGGCAGCTTTGTGCCGACGTTTGCCCTGAGGAAGTCCAGGCCCCAGACGCTGTAGGCAGAGCCGTCCTCGTTCGCAATAGCCCCAGAAGGTGGTTCGTGGGAGTCAGGAGTCCATACACACAGGCAAGGGGGGAACGGTCCCCTCTACCCTTTCAGGGTTAGTGTCTGGGGTCCCGCAAATTAAACTGACCAAAGCCAGCTTAGCTGGAGGAAAGATTTATTATTTATTCATTGGGATGCCAGACCTGAGGACTTACCTACCGTTTTAACAGAGAGCGATAAATAGTGAAGAAGTGACTAGACCTAGGGGTTTCTGCTTTCAGGGAGCTGAATTACGGGATGGTAAAGACATGGGGGAGGAGAAGGCGATGGCACCCTACTCCAGTACTCTTGCCTGGAGAATCCCATGGACGGAGGAGCCTGGTAGGCTGCAGTCCATGGGGTCGCGAAGAGTCGGACGCGACTGAGCGACTTAGCAGCAGCAGCAGCAGCAAAGACATGGGGGGATAGTGGACGAGGAGGGTTACGGAGAGAGTCTGTGGTAAGGTTCAGCCTCCTGCAGCCCCAAGTGATTTGAGTTCTCTGGGGTGAAGCTCTTCCCCTCCTCTTGGGAGGGAGGGGACTGTGTCCAGGCCAGAAGGAGAGGGCAGAGAATCACCTTCCAGGAAACCATCCTTTGCCTCAGGGGTTGACTTTCCAAGACTCTCCCCGCACTGGAGGTGCAGCCCTGCCTGGGACACTTTGTTTGACACTGTGGGTTCAGGGACCTCTCACCTGCCTCCACACAGACCAGCCGAGAGCTCAGAGATCCATGTCGGGCGTGGGAAATGGAGCCCAGGAGAGCTGACACAGAAGCAGCGACTTGAAAGCCTTTTCTGTTCCCTGGACTTCAGTGCTTGGCCTTTCCTGCCTTCCTGGTGGAGCTGAGGTCTCTCTGGGGTTCTGATCAACTGCTTCTCCTTCCAACAGCCAGTGCGTTTTCTGTTGCAGGCAAAGCGGAGAGAGTCACCTGCCGATGGCAGCCAGAAGGCCAGCGAGCAGGACGGCAAGCAGGTACCTCGTGCTGTCTGCAACCGACCTCTGCCTGTGTTAGGACTCTGCACGCAGCTGGTCACACTCACCCCCGCCTCACACAGTGACCGGGCTGACGTCCACTTGTGAGACAGCTCCTTTCTCACAGCCCCCATAGAGGCGTCTGTTCCGTGTTTCCTTTGTTTTCACGTTTTAAAAAATGTACCTTAGAAACAACAGAACCAAAGCCTCTTAAAGGTTCCCCCCGCCCTGGGAAAAGAAGAGGTGCCCTTCGTGGTCTTCTGTGTGGGTGACGGCCCCACAGACCGAGGCTTAAACCGCAGGCCTCGGTTCCGTCCGGAGCCCGAAGTTGCAGACGGGGTGTCGGCGGTGGCGGTTCTTCCTGGGGCCACCCTCTGCCGTCTGCCAGTGGGCGCCGTCTTCCCTCTGCATCTGTGTCTGTCTGCAGTCGTCCTTTTGCCATCAGGACATGAGTCCTGTCGATCAGGACCTGCCCTGACGACCTCGTCTTAACTTGATTCCCTTGGTGAAGACCCGACTCCCAGTCAGGTCCCGCCCAGAGGTACAGGGGGGTCAGGACCCCCATGTCAGTTCCAGCCGAGCCCACGACAGCGTCCGTTGGTGAGCCTGGCTCCCTCTTGGGTCACAACCTGGGCTCGTTCTCACCTCTGCGGGAGTTGTGAGGCTACACGGAGGCTTCCCCCGAGTCGGACCCTTTCTCTCTGTTCTGTGCCACCCAGCTTCCCGTGTGCTCGTTTAACCGAGTTGTTTGAGAAGCAGGGATTTTTTTCAGACATGGGACGCGTGTTTTTCTGCCACTGTGGAAAGGCGGAGGGAGTTTCGCCAGCTTTGCAAGGCTGGGGCCTGGTCGGCAGACAACGAGCACACACCCTCTGCTCGATTGTCACTTGTCTCTGCTCAGTGCTTTCTTTTAAATCCCCAAGTGGACAGGGTGTTGCTGTTTCTCTTCTGCTGGTTTTCTTGGTGCCCCGAGGGTGCCTCCCAGGGGACTTTTCAGAGGGAGATAATCAGGACTTTTTACCATTAGGAAGTTCTGAAGCCATCTCTGAAGTCAGCAGGATGATTGAAAGTAAAAATACAACCCAGTTACTTTGTGACTTTTTAAAAAGATATTGAAATCGAGACGTTGCTCATTAAGAATCTGAAACATGAAATGTTAACAGTAGCATAGCCAACAGGGCACTGTGGCTGTGGTCTCAGGGCTGTGGAGGAAGGGCCTGGAGAGGAGTGGGATGCGTGGCGGGGCACCTCGAGAGGGGTGGGCAGTTTCTGATGTGATATATGAGCTATACCCCCTCAGGCGCTGTGAGCAGGCTGGCCAGGTTCATCTACCAGCCAGTGCTCACCTACACCCAGGGACCCCCTCCGTCCTGTCCCCAAGCCAGGCTCCAGGGACAGTGAACAGGGGTTGGGGAGCAGTATCGGAAAGCCATCTAAGAGGGACCCTGGGACCCTGAGCTTTCTACTTGTTTGAAGGGTCTGCTGGAATGCCCAGGGGACGCCATGGCCGTGAGGCTGGCCTGCTGGCTCTTGTGGGCAATTGGTGCTCAGAGCTGCTTTGGGGACCCCTTCCTGCGTGTGGGTGCCGTCCGCTCCTCCCCAGGACCTCCGTCTCCTCCTGCAGCCACAGAACCCTGAGTCCCTGGGCCCCGACAGGACAGCCCAGACAACGCACCGTCTCACTTTGCTATAGCCTCTGACTCCTGGTTTCCTGGTGACCTTGGAAAGCCCCGAGGCCTGACTTCATGACTCAGTCCTGGTTCATTTTTATTGCTGCCTTTACTGTGTGCAGTGCCCTCCACGTTCCTGGCTGTTTATCCAAGATTGTGCCAGTTCTTTTCCTTTTAATCTATCAAATAAAGATAATGCGAATTGCCCCAATCTTTTATTTTTGTTGTTGGATAATGAGATTACAAGGTTATTTCATCGAAATCATCAGAAGCATTGCTGGCTGTCTGCTCGTGCCGTGGGAGCTTCTTTCTTTCTGCTCTGCATCGCTATTACCATGATTCTTACTATTGTCACTATAAAGAATGACACTCTCTGGATGCACTTGTTCCCATCCCTGGGTGGTAGCAGCTTACGATTCTGCAGCGACAGTTTCTAACTAACCAGACGTTTAAAGCCCCTCCCTCTAGAATATCTGGAAGAGTAGTTGGCTCTCTGGTCTGCTGTGGGGAGCGAAGCAACCTGGCCTGTCCGTTGTGACTCTGTTGTCTCTGTCCCCCAGTGTCCTCTGTCACTGCGCGGCCGTGATCACGTTGCTGTCCACGAGCCCAGCGCTGGCTCATCCTGTTGTGTCTTTGCACAGAGCCACCTTGCGGTGTTGGCAGTGGGTCACCCCCTCGCTCCCAGCGTGAGTTCCAGCCTCGCGTCCAGTCTGGCGTCCAGCACCGGCTCAGGCGGCTCCTCGCCCACCGCTCTGCCCACCCTCTCGGCCCGCACCCACCCGCTCGACCCTTCTGGCAGTGCCGGCGAGGGCGTCCCAGGTAAGCCCGGGGCTCTGCTGCCTCTCTGCACTTGCCTTGACACCTTCCGGTGCACGCGTGTGTGCGCACGCTCCTTTGCAGAAGAGCGTTTCGGGTGGTCACCTGCCACTCCGGCCGTGCTGCCCGGGGAGAGCGCCTACCTCGCTGGGCGCCACAAGCGGCAGAGGGGATATGGCGCCCTCTGGCGGGCCAGAGCGGCAGCACCACCGAGAGCCCGAGGCTTCAGAGAAATGACGGGGGCCTGTAGATTCGACGGTGACCAGGGTGGGGAGCGGAAGGCGTCCCTGGCGGCTGGGCGTCCTTGTGGGTTTGTGAACTAATCACCCATGTAATCGGACGTGGGGGTTCGGTTAGGGGCGGTGGTCGGGGCGCAGAGCCCTGGCTGGGACTGTGGTGAAAGCCCAGGGAAGAGTGGAGCTGGTGCATGAGATGGCGCCTTCCAGGTCACGCTGGTCCCCTGATCCCCGTCTGGACAGTGGGCACCTTGCTGTTGTGGGAAGTCACAGAACGTTCAGAGCTGCCCTCTGGCCCCGGGAGGAGGGCCCTGGCTGGCCTTTCCGCTGTTGGCACCCAGGACCCGGAGTGCACAGCCTCCCCCCCCCCTCATGCCCCACTCCCCCATTTCCTCCCCCCTCCCCACGCCCCACTCCCCCATTCCTCCCCCCGCCCCTGCGTCCCCCGGGGTGCACCTCTGCGATGCACTCACTGCCTGAGAGTCAGCTCAAACAAGCCGGTGCTCCTTACAGACCTCCCCTTTCATGGACTCCGTGGAGCCCTTTCAGGGCCACTGGGCAGGTTCCTCTCCCTTGCCTTCCACCTCACACAAACAGGTGGAGCCCTGCAGAGTTCACTGCCAGGTGGCTGGCAAACGGTGGGACCCGGGAGGGAGGGACCCAAGGCTGTGGGCAGCTGAGGGCAGGGTCACGGCCTGTTAACCCACGGGCGCTAGGTTGAGCGTTTACTTGAGCCGCTGCGGGTGGGCAGGGTAGGAGCAGCCGGCCGGCGACAGGGCTCGCGGAGATCCCACTTTAACCCACCAGAGCAGCCCTCGCCGCGGTGGTTTTCGCACACTTTGGGCCCGGGGTCCCAGCACGCTGCCTTGCAGCGCCGGCAGAGTCAGGTGCTGGTGCGAAGAGGTGGAGTGCCCCGCCGAAGGCCCGTGCTCTGGGCGGTGGGGACGCTGTGCTCTGAGGACGCGGAGCTCCGAGGACGTGGAGCCGCGAGGCGAGCACCAGTCCGCAAGCACCTGTCTGCACGGCGGGGCGGGGCCAGGGACCAGGGCCAGGGGTGGGGTACCCTGGGGGCGGGGCCAGGGGCGGGGCGGGGCAGTGGGACGGGGTACCCAGGGGGCGGGGCCGGGGCGGGGTACCCAGGGGCCTGCGTCACCGGGGCGGGACGTTTTAGGGGCGGGGCGATCTAAAGCTTACGTCACCGGGGCGGGACACCAGGGGCGGGGCATCCCGTCTGGGGCGGGGTGTTCAGGTTTGCGTCACCAGGGGCGGGGCCGGCGCGGGCAGGCGGGGAGTGGGCCGCGTTTGAATCGGCGGCGGTGACGGCGGTACCAACGCGGGGTGCGGGAACGGTGAGTCAGCATTGTCAGCCCCGCTCCGGTAAGGTGCGGGCCGTCATTCCCCGGAGCTGCGGATGGGGCGGTGCGCCATCTGCCCCCCGCTAGATGCACCCCCCATCCCCTCCCCGCAGGCGGCCAACTCCCGTCCCCCCAAGCGGGCCAGGTGACCCCTCAGGTGCGGTGCATCCGCTTCTTCCTCTCGCCACCCCGGCCGCCCCCTCCCCTCCCAGTGGCCCTCGTAGCAGTCTGCGGCACCTGCGTCCCGACCAGGTGTGACAGCCAGGGGTCCGTGCCAGGATCTTAGGGGTTGCGGAATGAGGCCAAAACAAATCTCCCGTCTTTAGGACCCTGCTCTGCGGGGGCGCCCGGGTGTTCCCTGCGTGGGCGCCATCCACCGGGCTCTCCAGGGAAACCTGCATCGCCTAGCGTGGGTGGGTCTCCCGCTCCCAGGGTCCCTGCCTTGTCCTGCTGCGAACTGCCGCTGCGCTATGGGGAACTCAGACCAGCAGTGAGCCGCTTTGTCGGGTGCGTGTCCATCCAGCAATTAGCGGAAGGACAGCCAGCCAGGGGCATCCTGGCCCGCCCCAGGGGGTGACGGGTCAGGGTTTCCCATTCTGGCCTCTAATTCCTTGCGCTGTAAGTTGTCCCCATGTGTCGCCTGGTCCTGGGGACCTGGGCATCCCTCAGATGTGCTGTGTCACGTTGGGAACTGAGCTTTGTCAGGGCTGTTACTCAGCAGTTTTCAGCTAATTGCTCACTAATGTCTGGGCAGTTCCTGGCATTTTGACACGGTCAGGTACGGCAGGTTATAGGTCAGGTGACTCAGTCACGTAGATTCTGAGTGTTAAAAGTCATTTCTTTTGAGAGAACATCTCAGAACCTGGGTCTGATCTTAGGGAGCAGTGGGGTGTGTAGTAGGACAAGAGAAGCAGCACTGATTCTTTTGGGGGCTGGGACACTTCTCGGGGGCGCCTGCCACCACCCCACACAGGCTGTGGCTTGTCAGGTGAGACTTGGTCCCGGTTGTGCCCTGGCTGCACCTGAGGGGGGCAGGGCAACAGCAAGGTCCTTCTGTGCTGAGTCACAGGGTGGGGGTGGGGGAGTGGGATGAAGTAAATGCCTTCCAGGTGAAAAAGGCTCCTGCGCTCAGTTTATTTCCATCCATCCATCCGTTCCTTCCTTTTACATGCCTTTGTTAGTCAAAAAAACGTTTCTGAAACTCTGCCAGCTTTGAAGCCAACCTGATCCCCCCACTGCAGGGTGAAGGGCCAAGTCCACATTGTTGGGCCCAGCTGACGGGCATGTCCCAGCCTGGGGAGGTGGTGCGGGGCAAGTATGCAATGGGTGGGTCACCCTGCTTATGCACAGCAGGTGAGTCTGCACGTCAGCCCGCAGTGGTCTGGGTCTGAGATGGACCACACGGTCCAGGTGACTTGAAGGGATCTAGCAGGGGGAGATTCTGAAAGGGTTTTGGCGTTTTCTCAGAAGTGCTGGGGCTGATGGGAGCTGTGTGTGAAGCTGCCGCCCACAGCAGCGCTGCAGTGTGAAGGCAGAGAGGGGCCCCTGCCGGGGTGGGTGAGGGTGAGAGAGGGTCCTGCTGGGAAGCGTGGACCAGTCACTGAGGGGGGTGCGTCTTTTCCAGGAGGCTGGGCTTGGGACATGAAGGGGCTGGCATCCCTAAAAGTCTCCTGGGACAGAAGAGGTCAGGGTTGGGGGCAGCCTGCAGAGATGGGGGCCCTAAGGGGGTGGGGGGGAGCAGCTGAGGGCCACGCTGGGCTCCTGCTCAGCACGTGGGTGCCGGTGCAGCAGCCTGAGGGAGGCACCGCGCACACAGTTTGCTAAGGGGCCAGGGCTGCTGTGGGTCCTCCCTTGCCGGCAGGCAGTGATGCAGCCGCGCTGGAGGACAGCTGGTGTCTGCAGGTCAGCACCACAGAGGTAACTGGTGTCCGGGTGTGACAGCCACAGGAGGGGCTGCGGGGCTGCCAAGGAGGACGGGAAGGCCAGGAGGTGGCCCCAGGCAGAGGAGGGAAGAAGGACAGGTGGAGGGTGGCGGTGGGGGCATTTAGGAGCACCACTCAGGGCTGGGGGGCAAGGCTGGGGCAACAGTTTGAAGAGTGAGATGGAAACTGGGGATCGCAAGACGTGGGGGTCAGCCAACTCAGGTTGGATTTGGGTGAGGGCCTGAGGGGCCTGCCATCATGTCTTAGGAAGGGTGGGAGCCAGAGGCGGCCCCCTTTGCAGAGTTGACCGAGGCAGGAGGGGTCCTTAGAGGCCTGAAGCCCCAGGCCTGCAGGAGGCGCTGTTGGGCACAGAGAACAGCCTGGTGAGGATGGGTGGTCCCAGTTACTGATGGTTAAATTAAAGGCCTGCCTCAGCCCTGCACTGTCTGCTTCTGACCCTGGGAATGTGACCTTATTTAGAAACAAGTCTTTGCAGGAAATTCCCTGGTGGTCCAGTGGTTAGGACTCCTCGCTTTCACTGCCCAGGGCCCAGGATCAACCCCTGGTCGGGAACTAAGGTCCTGCAAGCCGTGAAGTGCAGCCTGCCCCCCACCAAAAAGTGAAAAATAAAAGTCTTTACTGGTGTAATTAAGGTAAAATGAGGTCATTAGGATGGTTACTGGTGTAATTAAGGTAAAATGAGGTCATTAGGATGGGTCCTAATATGATATAACATGTACTTAGAAGAAGGAAACTTGGACACAAAATACAGGGGAGGGACGACCACAGGAGGACAAGGCGCTGGGGAGGCCAGAGCATCCGCAGACTGAGGACCACTGAGGATTCCCCGCTGGGAAGGCAGGAGGGTGGGCCCCAGGAGCCTGGGCGGAAGCGCAGCTCTCTGCTGCTTGTCGGTTGCCATCCAGGAATTCTGCCACTTGGCACCGGGCAGCTGGGAGCGGAGGCGGGAGGCTGACCCAGAGCAGGCAGGCCTGACGAGGGTCCCATTGTCCACTCCGGGCTGGAGTCTGGGGCCTCTTGAAATGGGCCTCGGTGTGTCCACCAGGCATCAGGGGCACTGTGGGGCCCTGTGGCCAGCAGGGGGCATAGGACGGAGCCATGCCAGAGAGGCCCCAGCCTCCTGGAGGGGGTGCTCTGGAGTGGACCCCAGCAGGGCTGGGGGCAGAAGGGATCTGGGGTGGCAGCGCTCCCATGTGCTGGGCCCTCAGCATCACCACGTCTCCCCAGACCTGGCTGTGGCTTGTGCTGGGTGGCTGCTCAGGCCCTGGGTCTGTCCCTGAAGCTCCTGCTCTCCTGGACCCTGGTCCCCAGGCCACACTTCCCCCAAGTTGCCCCCATGGGGCCACGGGAACTTGGGGGGTTGGCGGACCTGACCTTGGCCGTCCTGAGACAGCGTCCCACTCTGTGCCAGGGCCTGGAGGGCGTGTCAGGTGGGGACAGTGGGGGCTACGGCCCTTTCCCCTGTCCCTATGACAGGCCTGGGGGGGTGCACAGGGGTCCCCAGCAGAACAGGAGGGAAACAACCCTGCCCACTTGCGGGACCTGGTTTGGGCCCTGGGGTGGAGGTCAGTGCAGGTCCCCCCCGCGTTGTCCGTGAGCCCCTTTCTCCCCATGGACGTCGCCCTCCTCAGATTTTCTTTACTAGGCAGGCATGTGATCCGGTCAGATTTTACCAAATGATCAGAAGCTCAGTCGGCGAGATGAGGGCTGTGTTGCCATGGCTATAGGAGGGGTGGACCCCGAGCCCAGGTGGGTCCCCCCGCCACAGGAGCCTGGATCCCCCCTCGGTGACACTAGATCTGTCCTGCAGGATCCACCTTAGACCTTCACCTTGGTGACATCAGCCTTGTGCCCCCGGATAAGGACCTGGAGGAACACGACGGCCGTGACCTGGGACCCACAGGTAGCACCTAAGCCGATGCCTTCCAGGACCGCCCCCTGTGCCTCTGGGGTGGGAGGGGTCCTGTCTGCCTCCCTGCACCCCCCACCCCAAAGTCCCTACAGAGTCGGGGGCAGGCCTTTGTGGCCATTTCGAGGAGACGAGTAACCACAACATTGGTATGAAGACAAATAGGTTCACAGTTCACATCAGATACTGAATCGTTTTCTTCAATGTAAAAGTTCATCTTTTTTTTTTAATTTCTCTGATCTTAAAAAAAACCACTTCTGGGGCCTAAAACATTCTGGGACCACTGTGCCTGTGGACAGGTCACCCAGGCGGGCCTAGAGAGCATCTGAGGGGTGAGACGTGTGGCCTTCTCACCTGGGTGGGAGTCCCCCAGCTTGGGCAGTGCCGGGAGATTCCAGGGCAGAGGGTCTCCTGTTGTGTGTCTGGTCCCTGGGGCTGCAGCAACCGCCTCCCACTAACCTGACACCACTCCCCCAACTCCGTGCAGGTCAGAGGTCGCTGGGGGGCTCTGCCCCTGTGGCCATCCCGGGCTGCCTGCCGCGTTCCCCATCCCTGCACTCTTCCTCATCCCTGTCCGCCTCCCCGCTCGGCTCCTTCTCCCAGTCCTTGCCGGGCCCACTCATCTCCTCGGCCATGACGCCCCCCCAGCAGCCGCCGCCCCTCAAGTCGGAGCCCAGAGCACTGGGCCCCTCAGTCTCGTCCTACAACTCCTTCGGTGAGTGGCCTCGTGGGGCCCCAGGGTGGGGGGAGCCACAGTGCAGTCCATCATGTCCTGTTGCCGCTGCTCGGCTGCACGTGCCCTGGGGACAGGGCCTGGGGTTCGCACCTGGACCTCTGGGGGGATCAGCGTGCCTGGGACCCCATGCCGCCCTAGGACGCCACTCTGGTGGGACCCGCCTCGCGTCGCAGGCTGCCAGGCGCACGAAGTCAGCAGAGGCCAAGCACAGAAGCAGATGGATTTGCAGAATCCATCTGCAAATGGAAACTTGTGATCTGTTTTAAAAGAAACAATGTTTTTATTGTTATTTTTAAAGAAACCATGTTTTTAAATGCTTGTTTTACTCTCTGATGTCACATACGTCAATAGATGTCACTCAGGTAACCAGAAACCCTGTGGGGTCCTCCAGGTCCTAAGTGTGGACAGGGTTCTGGGACCAGGGTCTGAGCTCCGCGGCCCCCACGACACAGCTCTTGGGGCGAGTGATGGCGCAGGCGTCCTTGTCGGGGGGCAGGGCTGGGGTCCCCAGAGCTGGCTGGGGGGATGCCCAAGAGGCCCAAGCTCGAGCAGGCTGACGCCAGCTCCTCCACACTCAGGCTTGAACGGCGTCCCCGGCAGCATCTGGGACTTCGTCTCTGGCAGCTTCTCTCCCAGCCCGTCCCCAATCCTGAACGCCGGCCCCGCGGCCTCCTCAGGCGTGAGTCCCAGCAGCGCCGAGCTGGCCCGGGTCCGGAGGCAGCTGGATGAGGCCAAGAGGAAGATCCGGCAGTGGGAGGAGTCCTGGCAGCAGGTGAAGCAGGTGAGCTGGGGGGGCCACGGTGCGGGCGGGCGGGGCAGGGGGCGGGGCCCACGGGGCGGGGCGCGGGGCTGAGCAGGGCGTGGGGCGGGGAGCCGGCTCCGCAGGGTCACCTCGGCTCCTGGGTTTCAGGCCTGCGACGCATGGCAGCGGGAGGCCAAGGAGGCTAAGGAGCGGGCGCTTGCGGCCGACAGTGCCCGGCAGCTGGCGCTGCAGAAGAAGGAGGAGGTGGAGGCGCAATTCCGACGGCTGCAGGAGGAGCTGGAGGGCCGGGGCTTGGCCTCCGCGCTCCCCGGGCTGAGCGGCTGCAGCGACATCGGTGCCATCCCCCTGCCCAAGCTGCACTCGCTGCAGAGTCAGCTGCGCTTGGATTTGGAGGCGGTGGACGGGGTGAGTCCAGGCTCGTCCTCAAGGAACCAGCGGGCTGAGCACCGAGGTGGGGCGGGGGGCCCGGTACAGCTTCCGTCCACTCCCCCTTTGCCTCCTCTCAGCCACCGTGCCCCCCTGGACAGGGGCCATGTCACCCGCGTCTTTGGGTCACCCTCCAGGGTCCTTGGTCACCCCCCTGCTGTAGTGCTGAACCTGCTGCCCTTGGCTCAGCAGGAAGACCCTTCCACACCAGGCATTTTGTTAGAGCCCGGGGCGTCTGGGGGCTCCCCGCCCCTGCCTGTCACGCATGTCACTTCCCTGGCCCGGCCTGCACACACTTCATCTCCGAGGGGCCTGTACACGGGCTTTGGCTTTTCTCGCCGGAGGCTGTTCAGGAGCCGGCGTCCATCCTGCCCAGGCCCCTCCACGGGCCGCCTGCCCAGCTCCCCTCCCCTCGCCCTGTGGTGGCGCAGGCTCTGGGAGCCCAGCCCCACCCCGGAGGTTTGTGGTGGATCCTCCCGCCCCCTCCTGGCTCCTGGGTGGCCGCAGGAGGGCAGCCTAATGCCCCAGCCTAATGGTGCTTCACGCCTGGCCCGCAGGTCATCTTCCAGCTGCGGGCGAAACAGTGCGTGGTGTGCCGGGAGCGTGCCGGCGCCGTCCTGCGGCCCTGCCAGCACCGCGTGCTCTGCGAGCCCTGCGCAGCCAGCGCCCCCGAGTGCGCCTACTGCGCGGGCCAGCCCCTGCCCTGGTGACGGCTGCCTCGTCCGCTTCCTGGTGCCACCGACGTCGGGACCCCAGCCCCGCACGGCCCACCCATGGCCTCAGACTCTTCCTCGCTGACCCTGGTGCCCCACGGGGCGTGAAGGCAGGGTGACCCATTGGGGTCTGTGGTCCTGACGCCACTGTGACTGGATCCTGGGAGCTCGAGTCCCGAGAAGCACTTTGTAGATGGAAGAGTTTAGGCAGAGGTTCCAAGTTGCTCTGAGCTGCTTTGAGGTTCGTGTTTTTAATATGCGGTAATATGAAGCTTTACACGTGTACTGTGAACAGAGCACTTCCTCTTGGTCTCTCAGCCCGTATCACGGCAGCCATGCTAGTTCCTGTCTGAGATTAGTACTTAAGAAGTGAGCATTTATCTAGTAGTGAGAGATACCTAGGATTTTTACAGTTTTCAAATTAAGTGCAAACCAATAGTATTTATAGCAGAGTGATTATTGAGAGACATATACATGTAGATGAAATTTTATGACGGGAACTCACTTCCTGAAAGTGTGCACAGTAACTGCAGCGTCAGTGACAGCCCTGTGGCCACAGGCCCCGCTCAAGTGCCTATGCCTTGGAGAGCCGGGGATGGCGCGTTCCTCCTCTCTGGACCCGGCCAGCGTGCGAGGCAGCAGGGCAGCAGGGAGGGCCCTGGATGCTCCCCTCCCCCAAGCTCACAGTGGGCTTCCTGGCTGGAGCCTCGCCCACCCGCGTGGGAGACACTGTCGCCAGGTCTGTCGTCCAGGTGTTGTGGTCACGTGACCACAAGGTGGTGGAGGACCTGGCCACCGTGAGGGCGGTGCAGGGCCAGGGTGCAGCAGGGCTGCTGGGAACAGGTCAGATCTCAGTGCTGGCTTCGGTCTCTCCTGTCTGCATTGGGTCACTTTTCCGAGGAATCCGGGAGGAAGTAAAAGCTGTCTGTAGTTGGCTGAGACCTTACTTGCAGACGTAGATAGGGCAAGGATCTCCCTGGAGTCTGCTGCAGGCACGGAGCGGGGACTGGGCCCTGGCCCAGAAGGGACTAGCTGTCCCTGCCCGCCTGCCCAGGGCTGTGCCAAAGACTTTATATAGCATTTTTTTAAAGTGCAAAGTGACTAGGTAAAAATTTTTATCAGTGACCAAATTAGAATGTATTTACTATAGTGAGAGGTTGAAAACCTTTTTTTAATGACACACTGATGGGAAAGCTGTCATTCAAAGGTGGGTCCATGGCTCCATGCAGCTCGCCCGCTGCTAACGGTAACTCTGACTCAGTTGTGGTGAACCTTTGTTTCTAATTATAGTGATGATTTATTAGCTCTTAGAAATTACGTATATTTTGTGCTACTGTAATCACTGTTTAAAGTTCTTTATTTTTATTAATATTTATGCACTTGTTTCCCACAGCAGGCCTTTGGCCTTCTAGGCAAACGGGACAATGTCTGTAATCGACATCTAGCCTAGACATTTTCAAATTATAAACAGGAACAATTAAGCTTTAGGTGTATTTATAAGCTACTCCGGTCAGTACTCTCTGTGGGGTTCCGGAAACTGGAGGCGCACCCCCCAGGTACTTGCTGGCTCTGACGACAGGTGTGGTGGCAAGACCAAAGAACCACCGGGGTGGGGCTCCTGGGCTGCCCCCCAGCGGCCGGGTGGCCCTGGCCTTCTGAGGGGCTGAGCGGGCCTCCCAGGCTGGGCCGGGCCGGGCTCAGGGTGTCACCGCCCCGCACTCGGGTGACAAAAGGGGGTGCTGGGCGTAGCAGCTGAAGCTACACGGTGCTCGGCGAGGCCGCGGCTCTTGCTGCCGAGTGTCAGCTCCTGCGTGCTCGGTGTTAGCGGTGACACTCCATCATCCCACCGTCTGTCGCTGTGGGCAGAAGACCTCGACTCCTTGTGGACGCTTCATACAAATTAATTTATGGAAGCCCCAATCTGTATGTTCGAGTGTTTAGATGAGAATGTTATTGGGATGGAGTTTTCTTAACCCAGAAGGTAGTATTTATAATGCATAATCATTTACTCGTAGTGAATTGTTTAAAGTTGTTAACACTTGTTTAAATTTTTTTACACTATAGCATTTATGCAATGGTTTACAGAATTCATGGAATTATTTTTATCAGTATGGAAATTAATTAAAACTCTGATCTTTATTTTGTCTGCATCTTTGAGGACAACCCCGAGGGCCTGCTGGCTCAGAAGGAGAGAAAGGTCCTTAGGCCGAAGCCCACAGTCCTGAGGGTCACAGGGTGTCCCCACGCAGTCCAGGGTCGCCTCGCAGGGGCTCTGCCATCCCGGCCGTGGGCACCTGGGGGCCCCAGTGCTCAGAGCTGGGGGTTTCTGCCGAAACACCAGACAGTGGGAGTCAGGACCCGACCGGCAGGCATAAAGCCCGGGTGGGCTTGGCCCCCTCACCCCGCACCGGGCACCACAGACCTGTGGGCTTCCCGTAGGGGACGCCGTGCTGGGTCAGCACGCCTTGCAGTCTCTTTATCTCCTGGGACAGGGCCTTATGTGCCTAGACCGGGAGTGGAGAAGAGTGGTCAGGCCCTTGGTGGGAGGCCGTCCTTGGCCAGGGGGCCGTGTCTGTACCTCCTGGCAGCTCTCCAGCGTCTCAAACCGCAGGCCCTTGGTGCCTCCTTCCTGCTGCGCCGCTTCATTTGGTTCTGATGTCTTCAGATAACCAGCATCTTCAAAAATTGCCCTGAGCGACTTCTCGTAGCCCTGCAGGTGGAGGATGAGGAGGGAGCGCCCATTGGGCTGCCCGGCCCCCATGTGGGGCCTGCCCATGGCTCACCTGGGCCGTGATCAGCTCGTCCACCCGGTCCTGCTCCAGCTGGTCCCACCGCTGCTGCAGGGCCGCAGGCAGGGTCGGATACACTGAGGGTCCAATAGAAACTGGCTGAGCTGAGCCCCTCTGCCCCTCAACGCCCCCGCCGCCCGCCCGGGCACCCACCTAACAAGGAGTGGGGGTGGCAGACGAGGGGCGTCTCGAAGGTCAGCGCGTAGACACAGGTGCTTGGCTCAGACACGTGGGCCAGCCGGTTGCTTTTGCCACAGGTGAGCTCCACCTGGGGGGACCTCAGTGAGCAAGTGGGGGAAGCAGGCACCCCCCCGCCCCGCCCCCACCTCCACCGCCCACCTTGCTCTGCCGGCTTCGTGACTGGCATGCATCGCCATCCCGCATCCACATGCCCCTGAAGGTGTTGTTGGTGATCTCCCACTCATGCCAGATGCTGCGGAGGGGCAGAGAGTGAGGCGGGGTCGGGCACGGTGCCCCCGGGGCCTCGGCCGCACCCCGCTCACCCGAGGATCCCGCTGTAGGCGTTCCAGCGGAAGGTCTGCTCGTGCTGCGTCACGTTGTGGAACGGGCAGAGCTCGTACTTGTACCTGCGGGCACGGTGCCGTCAGCGGGGCCCCGGCCCCCAGCCACCCTGCCCTGCCCTCACTCACGTGGACTCCACCAGGCTGAAGCACTTGCCAGAGAGTCTGGAGAGGTGCGCGGGGCCTGCGGGGAGAGCGTAGCCTGCTGAGCGTGGTGTCCTGAGCAGGCGCAGAGCCCAAAGTCAGGGCCCTTTGGGAGGGCGAGTGCCGGAAACGTGACAGCCAGGCGGAGGGCGTGAGCGACCTCACATAGCGCCGGCTCACACCCTGTGAAAACACCGCCAAGCGTTCCAGAGAAGGCTTACCTGCAGCCAGGTGAGCCCCTTGCAGTGAAGCCCCCGCCCTAGCGGGGCCTTGAGGAGCAGCCTGGCTGAGGCCTGCCAGGAGCCCAGCCTCTGTTCTGCTCAACTCGGATCCCAGGCAGGAAAGGGGGCTGCTCATGAAGGCTGCGGGTGAGGGGTGATGGTTGGACACACACAGCAGGCCGTCTGGGCCCAGGAGGAGTGCAGGGAGACCCCGGGGGCCTGCACGCGGACGCCCCCAGGCTCTGAACTCTGGGGCCCAGCCTGGTGAAGGGCCCCAGCACCGAGCCAGCCTGCAAGGGACCCGCAGCCTCTCCAAAGGAAAACGCAACAGGACCACCTGGGAGAAGCGCAGACGCTGGACTGACTGAAGACTTCAGTTAAACAAATGCCTAAAATATACTTAAGGGGCTGGAGGGAAACAGGAAGAACCAAAGTGAGTTGGGAAAATGACACGTGGGCAGAGAGGTGAGAACCATGTCGAGAGGAACTAGAAAACCCTGGAGCCGAAAAATACAACTGAACTAATAAACCCACAGAAGGAGTTCAACAGTTCTGAGCAGAGAGAAGAACCAGTGACGAGACAGTGGAGGTAAAGAGGAGGGGCAGAGACGGGATCTGAGGAAATAACTGCCCCAACCCAACAAAACACACGGATGGACAGATCCAGGCGGCTCACTGAACTCCATGTACAACACACTCAGAGACCCCCACCAAGACTGAAAAGAAACAGCAGACACCAAGTCAAAAGTGCCAAGAAGTGACTTGTTACATGAAGGAATCAATGATTATCCACCACTTATCTGCTACACTTGGGAGGCCAGGAAGCAGTGGGGTGGGAGGCAAAACTGTCAACCAAGGAGTCTATCTCCAGGAAACCCTCCTCCAAGAGTTAGGCAAAATCAAGACTCTCCCAGACAAAGGCTGAGCGATTTCATTACCACCAAGCCTGCCTTGGACGGAGCCCCTTATTGCCCCCAGGAAAGGCAAATACACGGGCAAACTCAAAGCAGTGCCATGGTCCTGAGCCGCAAATCTACAGGGTTCAAAAGACAAGAAGCATGGATGTAGCTACAGATTCATGCTTGAAGGGTCACTTTCTAAAGTCCACCACAAAGTTGGGGAGGGACAGAGTTGTGCAGGAGAGTCTTTCAAGTCACACCAACTTCAATCATGTACAAGTTAGACTTGAGTTACATGATCGTATGTAATCCCCTGGCGACTGGAGAGGAAATGGCTACATAGAATGCACACAAAAGGAGGTAAGAAGGATGTCAGAACAGGTCGCTTAGGAAAAGGTCAACAAAAGGAATGGAGGGAACGAGCAACAAAAAACAACTATACAACAAATTTTGCTGTTTTGTCTTCTCCAAATCCTTCCTTATCAGTGATTAAACGTAGACAGATTAAACTCTCCCATTCAGAAGGCACAGATTGGCTAAACGGGTAAAGAAATGTGACCCAACTGTGCATACTCTTATCTATAAGAGACACACTGAAGCTCGAGGGCACAAGCAGGCTGCAAGTGAGAGGATGGAAAAAGACGCAAGTAGAGCGAGCGGGGACGGCCACGCCGACACCTGACGAGACAGACTGCCAGTCAGCGCTCTTCAGGGAGGTAAGGGGGGTGTTACACATGAGGGTCCCCTCACCAAGGTCGTGACAGTTACAAGCACACGGCACCAAACATCAGAGCGTTGGCAATGACGCCAAAGGCAACGGTACCAAAAGGAAAACTAGAAATGTGGGGCGCTCCCATAGCAACAGCAAAGCCCCAAACAACCCAATTAAAGGATGGACCACGGGGACTTCCTTGGTCCAAGTGGCTTAGAAAAGTGGCTAAGACTCTGATGCAGAGGGCCTGGGTTCTATCCCTGGTCAGGGAGCTAGATCCCACATGCCCCAACTAAGACCCAGCACAGCCAAATATATCAGAAAAAAAAGTTTTTTTAAGATGGACCAAGGATTACTAGACATTTTCCTGAAGTGAAAAATAAATACAAATCAAATCCACAATGAGATATCACTTCATCTACATTAGTATGGCCATTATTAAACAAACACAGAACAAATGCTGGTTAGGATACAGAGAAACCAGAACCTCTGCACACTGCTACTGCTGGTGGGAATGTAAAATGCACAAGCCGCTGCTGAAAAGTCTGGTGGTTCCTCATAAAGCTTAAACATACGGGGTTGGCCAAAAAGGTTCATCTCAGATTTTTCTCTAAAGATTTTTCAGAAAAACCCAAACGAACCTTTGGCCAACCCAACAGAATCACATGATACAGCAAACTGACTCCTGGGTATGTGAGCTGAAAGCAGGGACTCAAACGTGGACCATGTTCACAGCAGCCTTATTCACAGTAACTGAAAGGTAAAAACCCAAGTGTGCACGGCAGATGAATAGACAGAATGCAGTGCGCATGGGCAATGGAATACTATTCAGCCTTAAAAAGGCAGGCAGTCTTGCCACAGGCCACAAAGATATCACAGACAGGATTTTTCTCCTACACAGACAGGATTTTAAAGCAGCTATATTGCAACCATGTTCCAGGGTGTTAAGGAAAACAAGGTGCATAAATGGAATCTCAGCAGAGAAATAAAAATTAGAAAGAGATGTGAAACTCTAAAAATAATCTTTTAAAAAGTCAGAAATAATTAGCCCGGAGATCCCTAAAATACACGTATTCATCATGCTCAAGGGAAGCTTATTCCAAGAACACAGTGTTGGCTCAATATTCAAAAGCCAAAGATCCCCACCCTATCAGTTCAGTCCCTCAGTCGTGTCCGACTCTTTTTCGACCCATGGACTACAGCACACCAGGCCTCCCTGTCCAACACCAACTCCCGGAGCTTGCTCAAACTCATGCCCATCGAGTTGGTGATGCCATCCAACCACCTCATCCTCTGTCGTCCCCTTCTCCTCCTGCCCTCCATCTTTCCCAGCATCAGGGTCTTTTCCAATGAGTCAGTTCTTTGCATCAGGTGGCCAAAGTATTGGAGTTTCAGCTTGAACATCAGTCCTTCCAATGAATATTCACGACTGACTTCCTTTAGGATGTAATGGTTCGATCTCCTTGCAGTGCAAGGGACTCTCAAGAGTCTTCTCCAACACCACAGTTCAAAAGCATCAATTCTTTGGCACTCAGCTTTCTTTATAGTCCAACTCTCACATCCATACCTGACTATGGGAAAAACCATAGCTTTGACTTTGCTGGCAAAGTAATGTCTCTGCTTTTTAATAATGCTGTCTAGGTTGGCCGTAGCTTTTCTTCCAAGGAGCAAGCATCTTTTAATTTTATGGCTACAGTCACCATCTGCAGTGATTTTGGAGCCCCTCAAAACATAAAGTCTCTCACTGTTTCCACTGTTTCCCATCTATTTGCCATGAAGTGATGGGACCAGATGCCATGATCTTAGTTTTCTGAATTTTGAGTTTTAAGCCCACTTCATCACTCTCCTCTTTCATTTTCATCAAGAGGCTCTTTAATTCTTCTTTGCTTTCTGCCATAAGGGTGGTATCATCTGCATATCTGAGGTTATTGATATTTCTCCTGGCAATCTTGATTCCAGCTTGTGCGTCATCCAGCCCAGCATTTCTCACGATGTACTCTGCATAGAAGTTAAATAAGCAAGGTGACAATATACAGCCTTGACGTGTTCCTTTCCCGATCTGGAACCAGTCTGTTGTTCCATGTCCAATTCTAACTGTTGCTTCTTGACCTGCATACATATTTCTCAGGAGGCAGATCAGGTGATCTGGTATTCCCATCTCTTGAAGAACTTTCCACAGTTTGTTGTGATCCACATAGTCAAAGGCTTTGGCATAGTCAATAAAGCAGAAGTAGATGTTTTTCTGGAACTCTCTTGCCTTCTTGATGATCCAACAGATATTGGCAATTTGATCTCGGGTTCCTCTGCCTTTTCTAAAACCAGCTTGAACATCTGGAAATTCACCATCCACGTACTGTTGAAGCCTGGCTTGGAGATTTTGGGGTATTACTTTACTAGCATGTGAGATGAGTGCAATTGTGTGGTAGTTTGAGCATTCTTTGGCATTGCCTTTCTTTGGGATTGGAATGAAAACTGACCCTTTCCAGTCCTGTGGCCACTGCTGAGTTTTCCAAATTTGCTGGCATATTGAGTGCAGCACTTTCACAGCATCATCTTTCAGGATTTGAAAGAGCTCAACTGGAATTCTATCACCTCCACTAGCTTTGTTCATAGTGATGCTTCCTAAGTCCCACTTGACTTCACATTCCAGGATGTCTGGCTCTAGGTGAGTGATCACACCATCGTGGTTATCTGGGTCATGAAGATCTTTTTTGTACAGTTCTTCTGTGTATTCTTGCCATCTCATTCTTAATATCTTCTGCTTCTGTTAGGTCCATACCATTTCTGTCCTTTACTGTGTCCATCTTTGGATAAAATGTTCCCTTGGTCTGATTTTCTTGAAAAGATTTCTAGTCTTTCTCATTCTATTGTTTTTCTCTATTTTTTTTTGCATTGATCACTGAGAAAAGCTTTCTTATCTCTCCCTGCTATTCTTTGGAACTCTGCATTCAAATAGGTATATTTTTCCTTTTTTCTTTTGTCTTTTAGCTTCTCCTCTTTTCTCAGCTATTTGTAAGGCCTCCTCAGACAACCATTTTGCCTTTTTGCAATTCTTTTTCTTGGGGATGGTCTTGATCACTGTCTCCTGTCCAATGTCACGAACCTCCGTCCATAGTTCTTCAGGCACTCACTCTATCATCTATTTCTCACTTCCACTGTATAATCCTAAGGCATTTGATTTAGGTCATACCTGAATGGTCTACTGGTTTTCTCTACTTTCTTCAATTTAAGTCTAAATTTTGCAATAAGGAGTTCATGATCTGAGCCACAGTCAGCTCCTGGTCGTCTTTTTGCTGACTATATAGAGCTTCTCGCCTACCCTAGAAACAGCTTGAAAAAGAAAACTCAGGACCACCTTGATAGGTTTAGAAAAAACCTTTGACAAAACCCAACAGCTATTCATGGTAAAAACTCAGCAACCAGGAACAGCCTGGAAGGTCCTCTCCCTGAGAAAGGGCTATACATGGGAGCTTCAGGTGAGAGACAGAGGCCAGGTGGGGGACACCTCTCCCCACTGCTCTTGAGAAACCCAGAGGACCGGCCAGCACGCAGGCACACAGCTGGACTCCAGCTACTACACGAACAAACGTTAACCACGGGAATCCAATGGACACAGTCCAGAATGTGGGAAACACTCGACCCAATTTCCTTAGTAGATAAATCGCAAGGAGCCGGAGGGAGGGATCTATAGAGTCGAGGAAACTGGAGCACACGTGGGCGTGTGTCAAGTGCACGACACACGGCCCTTCCCTACTGACTCAAACCACCGGCCTGTTAGAGAGCATAAGACTATTGGAGACATCTCACACAATGAGGGCATTTTACCGACTGATACTGTTGCTGTGTCCTTCAATACATGCACACCAAAATATTACAAATAAATTAAGTTGAGAGAAATTAGTTTCAAAGTAACCAGAATGGCAAAGAGAAAGCTAGGTGAGGGTGCCTGGTGCTTCACACACCCTTCTTCCACTTTCACACATGCTTGAAATTGTCTAGAACTATTTTTTTTCTAAGTCAAGGAAAAATCAAAAGTAAAAATGTGTAGAGTAAGCACTAAAACTGAGCACAAGCAGAAACACAGCAACCCAACTGCAAATCAAACTGATGACAAAAAAAAGAATGACCTCGTGAAGGGTGGACCACAGTGCCCCGCTGCCCAACTCTGGCTGGACACACTCCAAAATAAATTGCAAGTCTCAAACCTTGCTCACTTGTCTCATAGTCAGTGAGACGGCTGGCCCAGCACGTAATTAACCAGACGCATACATTCCCCTTGACTGATTCCCGGAGCGAGGGTCGGGGTGAGTGTGGGACCCGGGATAGCTGTACAAGGCATTCTGTGTGTGTGTGTGTGTGTGTGTGTGTGTGTGTGCGCGCTAGTCACTCAGTTGTGTTCAACTCTTTGTAACCCCACAGACTGTAGTCTGCAAGGCTCCTCTCTCCATGGAATTCTCCAGGCAAGAATACTAGAGTGGGTTGCTATTCCTTTCTCTCGGCATCTTCCCGACCCAGAGATCAAACCCTGGTCTCAAACGAGAAGAAGGTAAAGCAAGCACAGCAGAACATCAGCTCTTGCACTGAGTCGGAGTGTATGCTGCTGTTCACAGCCCCATTCCTCAGTTTTTCTATTCAATATTTTCACAGTAAAAAGCTAAAGTCTGTCTAGAGTGAAAGCTCACAGCTGTATCCTCCGTCTCTTATCTCGGCGCCCCACCCCCACCCCATGGCCAATCCTTCCAGGCCTGGCATCCGTGCTCAAGGCCTGTATGTGGCCACTCCTTTTGCTGGACTCTTCTCCCCCAGATAGTCACAGCCCTAACTCCCACTGCCCTTCAGTTTCTGACCGAAATTTCACTTCTCAGTCTTTTCCTGAACTAGCCCCCCATTTAAAATGGCAATCCCCAGAACAACCCCGCACGCACACTCTTCTCTGCCTTCCGTACCTACAGAGCACTTTTCACCAGTCTACATTTTACCTACTTTTTTTTGTCAGCCTACTCCCCTGCCAATTAAGACTGTCAACTCCATGAGGACATTGTATGTTTTCTTCATTTCTGCATCCACAGCATAGACCCTAACACATGGTAGCATTCAACTGAAAAAAAAAAAAAAAAATTGGAGGGACTTCCTTAGTGGTTCAGTGACTAAGACTCTGCACTCCCAACACAGAGGACCTGGGTTCAATTCCTGGTCAGAGAACTCGACCCACATACCCCAGTGAAGATCAAAGATCCCAAGTGCCTCAACTAAGACCTGCTGCAGCCAAATAAATATTTGTTTTAAAAAAAGATCTTGGATTTTTTTTCTTTTTAATTGGTGGGCTTCCCAGATGGCTCATTGGTAAAGAATCTGCCTGCAATTCAGGAGACATGGGTTCAGTCCCTGGGTCGGGAAGATCCCTTGGAGGAGGGCATGGCAACCCACTCCAGTATTCTTGCCTGTAGAATCCCATGGACAGAGGAGCCTGGTGGGCTGCAGTCCACGTTGTCGCAAAGAGTCAGACATGACTGAGCGCTGTGCAGCTTGCAGGTCTTAGTTCCTGCGTCAGGGATTGAATTCAATGCCCTTTGCAGTGAAAGCACCAAGTCCTAACCACCAGAGAAAAAATTCCCTTGGATTTTTTGTTTGTTTATATTTAATACCCATTTAACAACATAGCAATTCCACTCCTGAGATTCTGCTGCAGGAAACCACTCCAATAGATGTAGAAACAGGGACCCCTAGAAGGGATATTCTTCTCAACAATGCTTTTAGTGACCGAAACCAATAAACAACACCTTGCTGGACAATGAAAGAACACAGAGCATCCTATGGAATGCTAGGCACCAAGTGAGAAGAGCGAAGACCCACAGTGAGCAACAACAGCAAATAAGCAAACCTGCATAGTGGAAGTTGCTCAGTGGTGTCCGACTTTTTGTGATCCCATGGACTAAACAGTCCATGGAATTCTCCAGGCCAGAATACTGGAGTGGGTAGCAGTTTCCTTCGCCAGGTAATCTTCCCAACCCAGGGATCGAACCCAGGTCTCCCTCATTGCAGACAGATTCTTTACCAGCTGAGCCACCAGGGAAGCCCAAGAACACTATAGAGTGGTTAGCCTATCCCTTCTCCAGCGGATCTTCCCGACCCGGGAATCGAACCGGGGTCTCCTGCATTGCAGGCGGATTCTTTACCAGCTGAGCTACCAAAGAATCCCGTTTTGAGCAGTAAAATGGTACTACTCAAAACAAGAAAGCAAAGGTCACACACAAAAAACCTACTACACGTTTTTTACGTGTAAGCTTATGCATGTAAACGCACTAAAAAGCGTTTAAGAAAACAGACACCAAACCTGATGACAGAGATCACCTCTAGGAAAACAAACTAAGGACTAAGTCCCTAACCAGTGAACCCGGCACAGGCACGCTCTGGAAGGTTAGCGTGCACTTAGAAGGCTGACAAAGGACAGCATGAGCCTCCAGGTCCTAACTTCCAAGGCCCCTCTCCCTCCCTGGCGCCGGCTCCCGAGAGCTGACGCGGCCCACCGGTGCTGAAGCTGGGCCGGTTCCCTGCTCGCCCCGGGTCCCCGGCACGTCAGCGGTCAGGGCCCCGCACTCACCAGACACGGGTGAAGGGTCCCTCTTGGGCTGGAGGCGACTGGTCTGAGGCAGGAACGGGTTGTTGAGCCTGCGAGACGCGGCAGGGTCAGGGAGAAGCAGGCCCGGGCCGCGGCGCCGCACCCCGACTCCCCGCGCAGCCACTCACCCGAAAGTGTTGGGCTCCTCCACCACCTTCATCTTGGCGGCGCCTCCGGGCGCGGGCCCTGCGGGGAACGAGCAGTGAGGAGGCGGGCAGCGCGGGCGGGGCCGCGGAGACCAGAGCGGGTGCTCCGGGACGGAGGCGCCGGGCCGGTCACTCACCGCGGGCCGCGAACCCGAGCAGCACCGCCAAGCCCGCCAGCCTAGCCGCCATCGCGCCGCCGCCGCCGCCGCCGCGCGGTCACGTGGGAGCCGGAATCGGAAGTGGCGCCCCGCCGCGCGGTCACATGGGGACCTGAACCGGAAATGGTGCCGGCGCACAACTTGGCCGCCGGAGGAGCGGAGACGCGGTAGGCGTAGCGGGCCCGGCTTCTCGCTATGGGCCGCCGGAGGGCCTCGCGCGGGCAGGGCGCGGAGGGCGGCCGTGCTCGGCGCCCAGCGGGCCGCTCCCTGGAGGCCTTCGCCGAGGAAGTGGGCGCCGCGCTGCGCGGTGAGTGGGGCGTGATCCTGTTGGGGGCCGGGGGTCGGGCCGCGGAGCCGCGCCTGAGGCCGGGTTCCCTTCTCTGCCCGCCGCAGCGTCCGTGGAGCCAGAGGCCCCTGAGGACCAGGGCGGCCCGGGCCCGGCGCAGCTGCCCTGCACGCTGGCCATGTGGGAGTTGGGCCACTGCGACCCCCGGCGCTGCACCGGCCGCAAGCTGGCCCGCCTGGGGCTGGTGCGCTGCCTGCGCCTGGGCCACAGATTCGGCGGCCTCGTGCTCAGCCCCGTGGGCTCCCAATACGTGTCCCCCGCAGACAGGTAGGCTCGAGAGGACTGGGTGCGGGGAAACGGAGTGGGCCTGCTCGGACTCTTCTTAATTAGCGCCCAGCCTTGGCGCATCTTTCCCTTCAGGGCTCACCTGTTTGTGTTATCTGTCTAGTTGGCCCCCGTTGCCTAGGACAGAACCCAGGAGGTAGCAGGCAATAGTGAACATTTGTTGAGTGAATAAAAGCCTCATGGAGGAACAGCTTTCCCCCAATTGCCTCAGATGCTTAGCCCGTGAGAGTCCTTGAATGATGCCCCTGAATCCCCAGGGCGGCCAGTCTCCTAGGACATAGCTGCCCTGGGGCCAGCACCCAGTTAAACCCAGAACCAAGCCCTACACTGCTCTTGGCAGACACTTGGTGGCACAGTCTGGGGTCGCTGTCATCGACTGCTCCTGGGCCAGACTGGATGAGACTCCATTTGGGAAGATGCGTGGGAGCCACTTGCGGCTCCTGCCCCACTTGGTGGCTGCCAACCCTGTGAACTATGGCCGGCCCTGCAGGCTGTCCTGCGTGGAGGCCTTTGCTGCCACCTTCTGCATCCTGGGTGAGTGTCAGGGCCTGGCAGCTGGGAGTCGGTGTGCTTTTGCTGCCAGTCCCGGGAGGAGCCTGACCACGTGCTGGGTGGTGGCCAGGGTTTCCTCCCAGCTCCCACTTTAGTCCTCTCCCTGAGAGGCGGAGGTGGAGACAGAACAGACCATTGGCCTCCAAGCGCTTGTCAGGCTGTCGTCAGGGCACAACGGCCCCCAGAGCCCTGTTAACCCAGCTCATCCCCTGAGAACTTAAGGTCCACACGGAGGCTCAGACGGGCAGTCCCGTGAGACGCCCTGTTGGGAGAGGGACTTGGTGGGCTGCAGAGGGCTGTGGGCCAGTATTGGCGGGACTCTCAGTTCCTGGGGGGCAGGAGAGGGACTGTCTACATCCATAGGCTTCCTGCACCAACAGGCTTCTCAGACCTCGCTGTCATTTTGCTGCGGAAATTCAAGTGGGGTAAAGGCTTTCTGGATCTGAACCGCCAGCTTCTGGACAAATATGCGGCCTGCAGCAGCCCAGAGGAGGTGCTGCAGGCAGAGCAGGAGTTCCTGGCCCAAGCCAAGGAGCACCCCGAAGAGGAGGAAATCGGTGAGGCCTGGCAGGGACACCTACCCCCCAGGTGGGAGCCAGGACCCTCCAGGCCTGCCCCCTCCCTTGAGAAGCCCCGGGGTTGGGAAGACCTTCCTGCCACAGCTGTGAGACTCCTACTTCAGGCCGCTTTCCTCCTTGATTCTTCTATTCAGATCCCTTTGATGTGGACTCAGGGCGAGAGTTTGCAAACCCCAATCGGCCCATGACTGGCTCCCGGTAGGTCCCCCAGCGTCATGATAGCCTTGACTCAAGGCTCTCCTCCACCTCTGATCCCAGCCCCTCCTTCTGCAGGGTTGGGGACTGTCTTAAACATCAGGATGGTTTTCTGACTGCAGAGAAGGGAAGCTGGAGGGGTTTCCACTCTGAGAGGATGGGGAATAGGAATCTGTCCTCAGCTTGGGGGCTCTGGTGAGTGAGTAGGTGTGTCGGGGAGGCCAGTGGACATACCCCTCTCTCTTAGGCTGCCCAGAGATGGTGCTGACAGTGACACTGAAGATGAGTCTGAGGAACTTGGGCCTGACCCTGACAGTGGGGGAGACAGCAGCAGCAGCCCAGAAGAGGAGGAGACTGCTGAGCAAGGGGCTGAAGCCAGGGTCCCCACAGAGATTTGGAAAGGAATCAAGAAACGGCAGAGAGACTGAAAGTTGCAGAGGTGTGTATTTTTGGAGGCGGAGTGACGAGGACATCTGGAGATGGCAGTGGAGCTTGTGGGAACACAAACGGGCCTGGCGGCCTCAGGCCGTGCAGCTGCGAGCAGGACTGGACTCTGACTGGGTTCTTTCCCGGCGCTTCTTACCCAGCCTTGCTCTGGGTCCTGCCTCAGAGCCCTCCCAATGAAGCTGCAAGCCAAGAAGACCCCCGCGTGAGCCTCTGCTTCTCGGCACTCGGCCTCTAGTGAGCCACATCCTGCCTAGAGAGCCTGGGGTGTAGAGATGGGACCCCTGGGTAGGTCTTGTGTGGACGCTGTGCATTCATGAAAAGGAGATGGCCAGACAGTTGGCACAGAGTGCCTTACACTAACCCAATCAGCCTGGCGTGACATCCTCAGCCTCCCACAATGACCGCAGAGGTCCCTCTCCTGGGCCTGTGGGCTGGGTGGGGACTGGAGACCTGTGGAGCTCTCAGGAGAACCCCTTCCATATGCCCTCTTAGAGCGGGGGGCATCCCCAGAGAAGGTGGGGGCGCTGCGGGTGTTCACCTCTCTCTCTGAGGCCTGGATTGTCCAGACTCCAAACTCAAGACCTTCCAGCCTCTCCGCTTAGGGAGACTCTGCCCTGACCCCAGAGAGGCCCAGGACAGAGGTCTTCCCTGGTTACTGGTGACATTTACGGGTGAACGATTCTATGTTGGGAGGAGGGCTCATGGCAGGATGTCAAACCACACTTCTAGCCTCTACCCACTGATGCCAACAGCACAGCCACCACTCACTCACCAGGTGTGACTGATCCCCCCTGCCTAACGTCCCCTGGGGGCAAGGCCCCCAACTGAGAACCTTGCCTTAAGACCAGGGTCCTCCCACCCTGAGGCCGTGGAACCTGAGGGGAGATGGGAAGCTCACCTGGTGGCCAGGGCTCGTCCAGTCGGCTGTCCAGATCCAGTAGGGTAGGGCTTATTGGGCACAGTTCACAGCACACACCGCACAGACGTGGTGGGGCAGAAGGGAGCCGGGGAGTCCAGCCACGGAACACACACCATGAAGCGGGACAGGGCGCCATGGCCCAGCTGCACAGAGCTGACCACAAGGCGAGACAACAGCGCGGGACGTGTGGAGGGCTTGGCTCTCGCCCGCAGGGCTCAGGGGTCCGCCTCCATGTACTTCTCCAGCTCCCGGAGCCTCTTGACAAATTCCTGCGCCTCCTTGTTGGGGCGACCCTCCAGCATCCGAAGCGCGGACCTCACTGCGGGCGGGGGCGGGGGCGGTGTCAGTCCTGCTGGCCCCGCCCTCACTGCTCAGTCACCCTGGGCTCTGCAGGGGGCGGGGCCAGCATCGGCCCGGCTGGCCCCGCCCCGCCGGAAGCTCACTCACCCTGGGCTCGCGGCCGGCGCAGGTGCAGGGTGACCGGCTGGCTGGCCCTCGCGCTCCCTCCCACCTGGGGCCTCGCGACGCCGCCAACGCTGCCCAGGCCCAGGGCTGCCTCCCCCGCGAAGTCGTTAGTGGACAGCCAGTCATGGTCCATGACGGTGAACAGCACGCAGGCGCCACGGCGGCGGCAGGCCTCTGCGGGCACGGAGCTGCGTGGGGAGAGGGGAGGTGGGTCGTTATCTGGAGCCCTGCTCCCCACTCCGGGCCGGCAGGGTGGGGAGGGACACTCACAAGTAGAAGAGCTCGTCGTATACGGGGTGCAGCGTCCGGCTCTTGACCTGGGTCCTCTGGCTGCGGACCAGCGGGAAAAGGTGCGGCGGGCCCAGCTCCACGATCACAAAGGGGTCGCTTAGGCCTGGGGACACGGCTGTGAGCGCACCCCGCCGCCAGCCCCGCCCCGCCCGGTGGCAGCCCTCCCCACCGCTCGCCCGCACCGTTGGCGTCCAGGGGGAGCAGGTCGGCGGCGTGCAGCACCTCCACCGCCAGACGCTGCTCGGCCGCCTCGTAGTGGCAGCGGACGCTCAGGCGCCCGAACCGGTTGTGTTCCATGGATCTCTGTGGAAAGGCCAGGAGCCGGTGAGACGAGCTCGGGGTCGTTGGGGGCGGAGCCTCGTGCGCGCACCTGGGCCGCACTACCTGCTTGAGCTTGTCCAGGTAGTACTGCTCGATGCACTCCCGCGTGGAGCACTGGTGCAGGCGCAGCTCCTCCTCCAGCCTCTGCAGGGAGGAGGCGGCGCCTGGTGTTACCGGAGCTCCTCACCGGCCCCATTTCACGCGCGGGGCGGGGCTGAACTCAAACCTGGGTCTCAGGTGTCCGCCCCTGCCCCTTCCTCTGTCAGAGGCCCCAGGGCCAAACCTTACCTTGTAACTTCCATCTCTCAGGCTCTCCAGGGGCAGACCCTGGCCCTCAGCGTGGAAAAAGTTGACCAGGGCCTGGGGTGGGGCAAGAAAGAAAAGGTATCAGGGGCCGGGTGGGTGCTGGAGACAGAGAGTGGGAAGGAATGGAGCCTTGAGCAGCACCCGGCCTGGGCTGTCTGGAGCCCAAGGCAGAGCCACTCACACCTGGGCCGTTATCAGAAGCTGCCAGGAAGCTTGGGGACATGAGGGCACCCAAAGCCAGACAGCTGTCAGAACAGGTGGCCCAGATGCTGCTGACTCAGCAGACTCAGGGAAAGAGATGCTGCCTGATGGCTTCCCAGAGGAGGAGTGTCTGGGCTGGGGACCAGGCCGGAGGGGGGCGTGCAGGTGGAAGGGTCAGCAGTCTTATTGCCAGGGGGCAAGGGCAGAGGGGCCAGGAACCAGGAGTTCAGGCAGGAAAGGCTCTTCCATGGGGCCCTACCTCCAGTGTGAAGTGGAAGCGCCCATAGAAGTCGGCAGACACGTCTCGGTTTGCTCCCAGAGCCTGCAGAATGGCCTGCAGCAGCAGCTCCCAGAGGGCCTCCAGCACCCTGCAGGATGCTCAGCATCTGTGACCCGACCATGGGCCAGCCCTGCTCTACCCACCCGCCCAGGACCATACCTGTGAAGGTTTTCCTTCACCAGTGAGGCATTCAGCAGAGCCAGTTTCTCATCCAGGTACTTCAGAAGGGGGGCCACGGCCTGCAGGTAGGGTCCTCAGGCTAGGACTGGGCCCCAGTGCACACACGCATTCCCCACCAAGCCCAAGACCTCGCTGGCCGGGCACTCACCTCGTCATTCTGGATGGAGTCCGGCGAGAGGCTGACGTGCTGCACATACTTCCTGACGTCACCCACCATCTGTGGGAGAGCAGGAGAGTGGTGCTTAGCAACGCGGGTGCAGGGAGGGGCAGCTGGCTCCTGCCCCAGCCCACCGGCCCTGCCACCTTGGAGGTCAGGTGTGCTGTCACAGTTCGGGCCTCCCGCTGCAGGTCCTCGTCCAGGGCCTGTGTGCAGCTGAGCAGGGGCCGCGGGAGCGTGCCCTCAAGCCCCGCAGCCCCCTCCGGCCACGCCAGGCCACGCAGTGCCTGGCCAGCAGCCTTGCGGAGGAGCTCCACGTCGTTGAGGACCACGCAGAGCTGGGGAGGTGTGATGGACGTGCGTGGGCTGGCAGCCGGGTGGTGGCCACCCTAGGCCTCCATCCCCCACTCCTGCGCCCCCTCTGCTCACGGGCTCGCTCACTGCCTCTCCAGCTGCCCCAGGCTGAGCATCCACCTTCTTTCGCAGCAGCTCTGTGTAGAAGAGGGCGGCTTCACACAGGTCCTGGGGTGGAAGACGGGGGCTCAGGAGCTGTGGGCCATGTCCCTTCTGCACCCAGACCCCAATCTCCTCTTGGTGGGTAGTCCCCACCTGGCTGAGCTGGGTGCCTAGTGTCTGGGCCTGGGCAGGGTCAGGCCATGCCAGGCAGGCCCACAGCTCCTGGATGTGGCTGAAGCAGAGGCTGGCAGTGGCCGCAGAGCTGCTGTGCTTGGAGGAGGCATCCATGGGCTCCAGCTAGGAAGCAGGAGGAGGCCCAGGTTGGGGGGAGCCCAGATGAGCCCAGCCCCCTCAAGTCTGAGAGCTCACTCACTGTGTCCACATCCACGGCTCCCTGAAGCCTCCACTTGGTTTGGTCCCGCAGCACCTGCAGCCAAAGCTTCACAGCAGGCAGGAATGGGGCATGGATGCCGGCCAGGGCGAGGGAACGGCTGTCCCTGCAGTGGGAGGCCCGTCAGCGCTCACCCTGATCAAACACCTTGAGCCAACATGTCCCAGGTTCCCAGCCTGCAGAGGCCCTGGGGAGACTGCACAGAGAGCCCTCCAAGAGGAGACTGGAGGACAGGTGGGGCAGGGCACCCACCGGCCCGGAATGCTGCTCCAAAAGCGCTGGATGTCCGCCAGGGTCAGGTAGAGCTCAAAGAGCCCCAAGGCCACCTCCAGGGTCATCTTGGGGCTCAGCTCCTCTGTCAGCACCCAGGCCTCTTCAGCCACCTGCCCAGGAGGGTGGACTCAGGCTGGTGGCAACAAGGAACCCCAGGCCCCTTCCCAGCCAGGGGGCTCTCCCCACGCCCCCTCCTCACCAGACGCTCCAGCTGCCGAAAGGTGAGGGTGAAGAAGTCGACCTTGATGATGCTGCAAAGGACACACCTCAGATACCTGCTCGCCCTGCTCCCCAGCTGGGTGGTGGCACTTTAGGGGCTGGGTGCAGGGGCAGCAGGGAGAGCCCTGGCCCCACCTGTGGAAGAGGCTGGCGTAGATGCCGTAGCAGGACTGCAGGTCCTCGTAGATGGTGTCAGCCAGCTTGATCAGCCCGGCGAGGCGCTGTGGGCCTGGCTGCAAGGAGGCCCAGCACACTGACCTTCTGGCCTGCACTCACCTGTGGCCGCGCACCTCCCCTGTGGCCACGCCCCCCCACTCTGCCACCACACCTGCTCACGAGGACTTTGGGTGTTCAGGAGCTTGTCGAACCACTCACGGTTGCCTCTCTGCAAGGGAAGTGCCGAGGAAGCGTGTTGGGTGGGAGGGAAGAAGGGCAAGTGTGTGTGGTTCCACAGGTCCAGCCTGAGGGCAGGGGCACGGGCAAGGATGGGCAGTTAGCCCAGACCCAGCTACCAGACGCACCTTCAGGGCAGCAGCAATGTCCATGTTTAGCTCCGTCTCGAAGGGGCAAATCTCAAACGAAGGCTGGAAGAGCTGCAGCTTGCCAAGACACCTGGGCGAGGGGTTGCAGCTGACTGGGGGCTGCCCCACCCAGTCCCCCAGCCCCAACCCCCACCCACAGATGAGTGGCTGCACCCACTTCAACAGCAGCTCCAGGCGGTAGACAGCTGTGCTGTTAGTGGCAGGAAAGTAGTCCCGGAGCTGTCGCAGCAGCTGAAGCCCAAACTCAGAGAAGGCAGAGAAGCTGTCTGCCAGGCCCTCCTCCTGAGGGACAGGGCCCTTCAGAACGGACTGCTGAGTGCCCGCTCCTCGTCAAAAGCAGCCGGTCTGCAAGGCCCTGCCCTGAAGAGCACCTTCCCTACTACGGGCCTCCAACCCCACTGGCCTCGCCCCGGTGCCCTCTCCAGCCTCCACAGCGCCCCCTGGAGACACAGACGCCCCCAGGGCCTTCGCAGCACGAGCTGCGCCTCCTTCCTTGCGGCCCACTCCCTCCGCTGCTCGCGGGGCTGAAGCCGCACGGCCTGCCTCCCGCGGGACTCCCTCTTGGTATCGCACAGCCCTGTCCTGGGACCGCACAGCAGCTGCTCTCTCAAGTCCCGCGCTTTGTCCGCTTATTTTTAACCCCCTACCACTCCCACAGGCTATGCACCCCAGCAGGGCAGGACTCTGGCGGTCCTGTCCCTGCTTGTCCCAGCCTGAACAGCCCCCCGGCACACCCTCCAGGAGCATTTTCATGCGAGCCCACCTGCTCCTGGGGCAGCGAGCCCGCCTCCTCCCAGTGAGCCTGCAGGTCTTCTAGCAGCCCCAGCAGGTAGCCGTAGTCCAGGGTGCGGGTCTGATGGTGGCGGCTGCTGACCTGCCAGTGCCTGCGGGGCCCCAGCCCAGGCTCAGAGTAGCTGCGTCAGGGGCCCGACCCAGCAGGGGACCCGTGCCCCTCCGACTGATAGCCCCACCCCTTCCCAGACCCCGCCCCCGCCCCGCCCCGCCCCCCGCGGCAGGCCTAGCCCACCTAGCCCCGTTGCGCCTAGGCCCCACCCCTCGCGACGCGGCCCCGCCCACTCACAGCACAGCCAGTTGCAGCGCCGACAGGTTGCTCTGTGCGCCGTGCAGACAGAGCACGGTGGCCGCAGGCCCGCTGAGCTCGCCACGCCAGCTGCTCGAGTTGGGCTGGGGGACGGGCTGGCCGTGGGTGGAGGCGGGAGACCCCATCCCCTCTCGGCCCCCAGGTCCCTGGCCTCCCCGCCTCGCCCTCCCCAGCCGCCCCTGGCTGGCCCTGGGGCCGGAGGTTGGCGCTACCTCCTCGGCTCGGTGCTCGAACTGCAGCAGACGGTTGAGCAGCAGCAGGTACGACAGGAAGCCCGACCGCCCACGCTGGCTCATGTTCGTGTCCCTCTGGAACGCAGGGCCGGCTGGTCAGTAGCCCTTCCCGAGCCTATGGGCTGGGGTGCAGGGCTGCAGGAGGGGGGCCCTTGGCTCCCACCTGTGTGGTGATCAGCTTGAGGATCAGTTGGCAGTCACCCTGCACCCGGGAGGCGCTAGAGCGCGGTTCCAGCTTGAACCAGCGGTCCTCCCCAGCCACAGGCACCTCCTAGGGGAAGGGAGTTCAGATTGGTGGTTCTGCCTAACGCTCCCTCCCTGCACAGACTGTCTCTGGGACGGCAGGAGAAACAGGCCTCTACTTCCCACTGAACGCTGGTGACCAGCACAGGGGCGCTCAGGGGTGCCTGGACACTAGAGGTTCCTGGAGGCTGTCCCTCCCCACTTGCAGCATGATGTTCCCCCAGCCCCAGCTCAGGAAGGATGGGAAGCTGCTGGGGTATCACGGGACATAGCAGCAGTGGGGCAGGACTGCTGCCAACACCAGGTGGGACACCCAGGAGCAACCATTCGGCAAGCAAAACTGCCAGCCCACTCACCCGGACGGGTATGTTGAGGCACCCCAGGAAGTCATCAGTGTGGTCCTCCGTGGGCCCCGCTGTCCCATTTGCGCGGGCAGACTTGACAATCTGTTTGAAATACCTGGGGGCAGCAGGATGGCTTCAGGCCTGTGGCCCCTGAGGAGCCCACACCCGCTGGCCCCTGTGTGTGGGAGGGTCCTGCTGCCCCACCTGCTCACGCCCTTCAGGCCGATGACCTCATTCAGCTTTCTGCACGCTTCCACCAGAGACACATCATCGTCGTGATCCCTGGAGGGAGTGGGGGGCCTGGCTTGTCTGCAGCTCAGCCTGGCTCTGACTGCCCCCTCCCGCTCCGCCCAGACCAGAGGCGCCCGCACCCCCTGCCCTGCAGGGCACAGGGGCCTCTACCAGATGTCCAGGTGCAGCTGGTCTGTGCCCACGTCCTCGATCTCACTGTAAGGAGAACAGAGAGGTGCCCCGGAGGGTCCAGGTGATGCCCTGCCCGGTGCTGGGGCAGGGACAATTTCTGAGCCTCAGTCTCCTGCTCTGGAAAGTGGGCACAGGACCAGCCCTTCGGTTCCCAGGGGCAGGCACTGAGACCACCTATGGGTGCAGCTGCTCCAGGACCAGCCGGCACCGCCACAGACCCCGCCCAGCCACCCTGCTGCCCAACTGGACAAGGGGCCTTACAAGAGGAAGTGCTCCTTCCACACGGGGTTCAGGGTGCTGCTCTTGACCTCGGTGACCTGGATGCACTTGGCTGGCAGCGGGCCACCTCGCTTGCTGCCCTTGCGGAAGCTGAAGCGCTGTTCCTTGTGCGGGCTAGGCTCCCGCACAGCGCCTGAGGCCGGCAGGATGCCCAGCATGCAGTACGGGTCACTGAAGCCTAGGAGATGGTGGGTGCCTCAGTCCCAGCCCCGCCCCCGTGGCCCCCAGACCCGGCTGGCCCCCCACTCACCGTTGGGGTCTTTGGCCAGCAGGTTCTTGGCACGCATGACGGAGACTTTAAGGGCATAGGTGGGTGCCTGCAGGTGGGGGGCAGTGACGGTCTCTGGGGCTCGGTGTGGGCCTGACACGGCTGGCCCTGCACCCCTCCACCCTGAGCCTCTGCCCACAAGCACTGCGAGGGCAGCATCTGCCCATCGGGCAGCAGCCTCACCTTGGCCTTCTTCACGCGCTCCACAGCCGCGGCGTGCTCCTCGGGGCCGGTGCCAAACACCTGCAGGCCGGCAGGTGTGAGGCCCAGGGGCCCTTGAAGCAGACCAGTTACCATCCCGGGGGCTTCACGGGGCAGGGGGAGCACACGCAGCAGGAAGAAAGGGGTCTGTCCTTCCTACCTTTCTCTGTGTGTCTGTCCATCCTTCTGTGTGAGTCCTACATCTGTCTACCTGTCTTTTCCGATGTTCTTTGTAGTTGTGTCCATCTGTGTGTTCTTCTGTTTGAATGTGTCTGTGTGTCTGTCCACCTTTCTGGGCATGCCTGTCAGCCTATGTGTGTCTGCCTGAGCACCTGTGTGTGTGTTATGTATGTAGGGCAACTCTGTGTGTTGAGGCGACAGTAACACAAGCAGGTGGGGAAAGTGTCTCAGCCACCCCCAGAGACAGTGGGGCCGGGCCAGCCGAGTGGGCGGGGCCTGGGGCTCACCTGCTGCAGGTAGCTCAGCAGGGCCTCCTCGTCATCCACCTGGTCGGGGCCCATGGTGCCTGCGCGGTGAAGGACCGTGTACAGAGCCTCCTCGTAGAGCATGTCCACCTGTAAGTGGGGACGTGGGCCCTGAGTCCCGACTGCAGGGGCTCTCGGCTCCTCGGACGCACCCTCTCTGCCCAGCCCCCAGCCACTCCTCCCACTGGCAGAGCCTGGTCTCTGCCTCTGCGCCTTTGCACCTTTGGGGCCTCCACCAGGGGTCCCTCCCCACCCCTGACCTCTGCTCACTCCCATGGGGAGGTCGGCCCACCCTCCCCAGACACCCCCACCCCCTTACCTCCTCTTGGCTCAAAGTTCTCAGGCCACGGCTGGGGTCCACGGGCTCTGCGGGGGCAGGTGAGCTGCTGCGCAGCAGGACCTGTGAGGGGCGCCGGGGTGTGAGGGTCTCCGTGGCTCCCTGGCAGGGAGTGCTCCAGGGAGGGAGGGTGGGGAGCACGGAGCAGCTGCTGGGGAGGCCAGCCCGGGCCCATTAGGGGCAGTAGGGCCCGCAGTGTCCGCACCTCAGGGCACGGGAGCCCCTGTCTGCCCTCCCCCTTCTTCAGGATGAGGCGCATCTGGGCGAAGAACTCCACACCATCTCCGGGTTTCCTGCAAGAAAGGCCACACTCGGGGTCAGCAGACCCTCCAAACACTGCAGCTCAGAGCACGTGCCAGCCCACATGACTCAAAGGGATCCCCGGGTCTCTGAACAGCTGGGGGTGCAGTGTGATGCCCTCCACAGCCTTGGGTTCAGAGCCTCCTGGGCTTCCCCCAGGGGCCGTGCTGGTGTGTGAGGTCAGGGGAGGAAGGGAGTGGGCTGGGGGGCACCCACCAGGCCCCGGCTGTGGGCTCCGGCGGGTCGGCACTGCCGCTGGCCGGCTCCTCCTCCGTCCTCCGGCGGAAGGATGGGCACACCTGCACCTGCCTGAGCACGCTGCTCTTGATCTCCAGCAACGTGGACATGGCGGGCGATCTGTGGGCAGAGAACCCCGCCTTACTGTCCCCTGTGGTCACATCAGGTGCCACCCTGAGCAGTGACAGAGGTGTGACCTGGAACTCAGAGGTGCTTACTGCTGGGGCCATGGGCTCCAACCCTCCCAAGGCTGCAGACTTGCTCAGTCCAAGCCCTGCCTCCCCGCAGGTTTGGGCTCCCCAGACCAGAATGATTCGGACTGAGCTGGTCTCAGGGGACACACAGGCGGGGGCCGCCATGCCCAGCCCCCATTCCTCCCTTGGCATGAAGAATTCCCGTGCCCCAGGGTGACATCTAGGCTACTCCAGGCAGGATGCTGCGTGGTGGCTCAGTTGCTATGGCAACACAGGCCCTGGGAGCAGACAGGGGCTGCGGCCCCACAGCCCACACTTTGCAGAAGGGGAGTGGGACCTGCTCGGGGGACACCTTCCTGTCCAGGGGGCCCGGCCCTGGGACGCCCCTGAGGGGCGCACGGCTGTCACTGCTGACTCCAACCCCCTCACACCTTGCGGGTGCTCATGCCCCCTGCAGACCTCGGGGGGAAGCCACCAAGGGCCCTGCAGTCCGCCTCTTCCACCCCGTGACCTGGCCCAGGCAACTACCTCCGGCCTTGGCCTCCCAATACCCCTGCCCCCACAACGTCTCACAAGGTGGTCTCATGGTCTCCTGTTCCCACGCTAAAAGTCAACAGGTCAAAGCAAAGACCCTCTCCTGCGCCACCTCTGCCCCTCAGTGCCACCTATTGGGCTCCCTGGCCCTGGCTTGCTGGCCTCTGTGTGCTGGACATGCCATGTTCCCCTTGGCTCACCTGGGGACCTGCCCACTGCCTGGGTCCTGTCCTTGTCCACTCTTGAGGGCGCCCCCCGCCACCCAGGCCAGGCACGTCAGCCCGAGCCTGTCCTTTTCATTTGACAAAATAGGAAATGGGGACCCCGCCAGATCCAGCTCTACTTGCTGGGCTCTCACAGGTCCCTGGCAGTGGGGTAGCCAGGGAGACCCACCCCGCCCTGTGTGCCCACTGCCAGGGGCCATGTGAGTGCTGGCACGTCCTCATTTATAGCCTTGACCTCCTCCCGGATGGTCACCCTCTGCTGGGACAGCGGGGCCAGGCACACCTGCCACCTTGAGGGTCCAGGACAGACTTTTCGAGCAAGCCGGGTGTATCTCTGTGGGGGTGGTGCCTGGGCTGCCATCGCCGGTATGTGACCCCCGCCAGCTCTCAGCTCCTCATCTCAGTCCCTGATCCTCCAATCCTGGAGCTGCAGGGCCAGGGGAACCCATCCGGCCAGACCCGAGAGCTGGGACAGGAGGAGGGGTGCCTCGGCCTCCAGCAGCCCTGGGCCCCCTTCACGCCAGTTGGTGCTTGCCCCAGGGAGCCCCTACCCCTGCTGCGGGCTCGGCAGCCCAGAGAGCTGTGAGGTCCCTGGGGGCTGGGTGTCACGGGTCCCCTTTTCCTCTCTAGCTGACTGGAAGACGCTGCTTCCCCAACAGCCCCCCAAAGCGAGGGAGCAGCCACTGCTTGAGCTGTTGCCAGGGTAACCGCCAGCTGCGTCTATGTGTGACGGGGGCTCCAGGGCTCACAGTCCCGGAGACAAAGATGACGCAGGAGCCAAGTGGCCTGAGCTGCAGGGTGGGAGGCTTTCTTGGTGAGACGAGAGTGTTCAAGGCAAGGGGGGCCCCCTCCTCAGACCAGCCCTGGATAGGAAGTGACATTCTGCTCCCCGCACCTAGACCAGGAAACCGAGACCCCAGGCTCATGAAGCCCAGGGTCAACCCAGCCAGCAGGCAGCCCGGGATAGAGTCACGGCCTCCCAGGCTCTGGCATCCAGGCGCTAAGCTCTTGGCTCGTCCTGAATCCCAGGTCCAGGCGGGCCCCTCCCTGCTCCCATCTCAGCCTGTGCCCAGGAGGGAGGCAGCAGCGGTGTCCGGGTGCAGAGGCTTTTCCTGGGAGCTCAGAAGCCCTCTCTGTCCCCTGGGAACCCCTGGGCTGCCTGTACAGCCACAGACTCGCTGCACCCGGCAGCCTGAGCCCTGGGGCCAGCCAGCACCCACTCAGAGCTATCATGGACAGAGAGCGTGGGGCCGATCTCTAGGGAGCACTCACTGGCTGCCAGGGGCTCTCGGCGTGCATGGGGCAGAGTGAGCAGGGTACAGGCTTCAGGGGACCCCCTGTCTGTCTGACGGACCCCAGAGGACTCCTTCCTGAACTTTTCGTGTCTCAGTCCCACCCAGGCCTGGCCAGAAGCTCTGAGCAGGAAACACCTGTATCCCCGCTCAGGCCTGGCCACCAGCTCCAGTTTGTCCAATGAACAAAGCGAGGCCAGCCAAGGAGCTGGACGCCCTACAGGCACCAAGACCCAGACGAAAGCAATAGGCCTGCTGTGTTTCAGGGCTGTGCCCAAGGCCTGGGGTTGAGTGGGAAAGGATCACTCTGCAAAGTGATGTCACTCGCATTTCACATCCCAGTGATGGGGTGACTTGCCCAGAACCCAGGGCTCAAAGCCCAGCTGTCTCTGCTAGCCCACCTGGGGGCTAGCACTGAAGGAGACAGGTCTGAAGCAGTGGGGCTGAACTGGAGAGCCAGCCTGGTCTTCTAGAAGAATCCCTAGCAGCCCACTGGCCGCCCTGAACGTGAATCAACACCCTCAGGGCGCTGGGGCCGCTCACTGAAACCGGTCCCTGGGGACTTAGGGGTAGGGCATCCACCGATGCTGCCCCTGGCATGTGTAAGGGGGCAGCAGAAGGTCTGGCCTGGCCACCTGGCTCTCCCTGCTGCCCAGCCCAGCCCCCAGCTGGCCCCCTTCACTCTCCTAGGGGGTTTCCGGCTGCCCCCCTCCGCTGACTCCCTGCACAGTGCTCCCCTGCACACAGTGCGGCCGCAGTGCGTCCCGCAGCCCGCCTGCAACGCCTCTTAGAAGCACTGCTCACTGGGATCTCCTCCCCACCCAGTCCAAGGGAGGGGTCTGAGGTCTGTATTGTAAACAATTCCGCGGGCGGACCTAGAGCTCTGAAGCCGGAGACCAGCAGTAAAATGTTGGCGAGATGCTTCTAGAATGAACGCATTTAAAATGAAGTGCCCGTAAGATCTTCCTCAGAGGTCCCCTCCCACCTGGCCAGCCGGTCCCTCTGACCTGCTCCCCCCTCCCACTTCTCAGGGACAGGCTCCCAGCTCGCCCCTTCCTCCCGACCCCCGCTCGGACCTCACCCCCACCCCAGTTCTGTCGGGGTGCTTCTCTCATTGGTGGGTGTTCGGTTCGGGGACAGTTTGGAAGCCTGGAAAGGGTGTATTTTGGGGGACCCACCCAGACGCCGGGAGGAATTTGGGGAAAACAAGGGGTCCTGCCAGGATCCGGAGGAGGGGGAGCGGGCTGGGCTCAGGGGCGTCTTAATCGCTGGAGGGTGGACTGGGAAACCCCGTGGAGGGTCTCGGAGTCTTCGGTCCCCGCCCACCTGCGGCTTCCCCCGGGGATAGGGCGCCGGGTCCGAGCGTAGTGACCCTGCGCATGTCGGGGGGGGGGGGCGGTGGTCTTGGAGCCCCGCGCCCTCCGCGGCTGGGAGGTCTGGTTCCCCGCCCCTCTGCAGTGCGCACCGTCTCCCGCTCCGAGGCTCCGCTCCTCCAAGCGCGCGCCGGCCTCGTCTCCCCGGTGCCGACGGCGCGTCTTGGCGACCTCCCGGCGCCCCGGGGTGGCGGCGAGCGCGGTCCGCCGGCGGGGCGCCGGGCTGGGCTTCGACGGCCGGGCAGGAGTCCGCGGCACTCACCGTGGGCAAGGCGGCGGGGGCGCGGGGACGGGGCTCCTGCGGGCGCCGCACTCGGCGCCGGCTCCCGGGTCGCTCCAGCGGTGCGACCGCTCGCTGCCGCCAGCGCCCACGACTGAGCGCCAGGGGCCCCGCGCCCGGGCTGCAGGGGCCGGGGGCGGGGCTAAGCCTGCTCGCCCCGCCCCGCCGCTCGGGGCCCGCTTCCGTCCCGCCCCCGCCTCCCTCGCGCCCCTCTTCGCCCCTGCCCGCGCCGCTAGGGGCGCAGGGCGAGGATCCACGTGCCCCTAGTGCCCAGCCCGCGGACCCTAAGGGGAGGGGGCTCGGGGATGCCAATCAACCCACACGGGGGTACTGAGGCGGAGCAGACCCGCTCTGCGTCACGACCCCCTCTCGGGGACCCCAGGGCAGACAAGAGTTGCGGAAACCGAACAGGATACGCCTGGGCCGCAGCGCAGACTTTTCTGGAAGGGTTGTGTGGTCATCTCCAAAGTTGCCCTCCCAGCCAGCAGTTGGAGCTTGGAGCGGGCCTGGGCCTGAGGACTCCGCCTCCGCAGTCCCAGCCGCTCTTCTCAGAGGGGACAGCCCGCACCCCGGGGGGTGCCTACGTGTGCTGCAGGGGTCAACTCAGAACGCCCGCAACAATCCTGGTCACCGAAAGGGCCACCGACCCCACGGCCCATGTCTAGCCACCTGCCAGGTTACCCCGACGGCTGGAACCCTCTCGAGCTGTTCCCAGCCCATCTTTGGCGCCCCTCCACCGCGCCATGGTCACCTGGGGAGCCCGTAAAAATGGCTTGCTGAGCCCACCGGGGCCTGCTGACTCCCAGAGCCCAGGCTGGGCCTCGCCATCTGAGGCTTCTCCCACCCCAGCTGAGAACCCTGCAGGCTGCTCACATGCGCGGGCTCCCTGGATCCCCTTCCTACCTTTAGTAGACCCTGCTGGACCCTCAGAGCACCTTGTACTTGGGGGATCAGACTGTGGTTTGGAGAAGTTTTCACCCCAAAGGACCTCGTCTCTAGTGGAGGGACTCTAGGCTGGCTGGGGATCAGACAGACCTGGAACCCACTTCTGCTCAGCCCCAGAGTAAAAGAACGGTTGGCTCTGGGAGGTCAGGGCTGAGCTGAGCGGAGGAGACCCTGGAGGAGCAGGGTTCAGCACAGAGCTGCATGCAGGGAGGCAGCTGTGATTTCTCTATTCCTTGGTCTAGAGGGGACAAGATGCACTCCTCTCACCCCAGGAGGGGGTGGACAGTGCTTTGAGAGGGCGGACAGTGCTTTGAGAGGGCCACCACCTGTCTTAGCTTCTAGACCCAGACTCATGTCTGAGCCGCCTGTACCTATCTGTGCAGGATGAGACACAGAACCACCTGGGTTGGGGAAAACAGACCTGCAGGGAGGGGGTACAGCCCTGCAGGGAGAGGGGCAGCCCTGCAGGGTGTGTTCTACTGCTGGAGGCTCTAGTCCCAGGTCCTGCTTCCATCTTGACCCAGCACAGCTGGGCAGAGCGGGTGGGGGAGCTTGGGAAATGCACAGCAGCTTTGCACAAATGAATCAGATGAGCAGGGGAGGGGGCTGGACCCCACACCACCAGCTGCCCCTTGGCTTCTACAGGGGATAGGAATGGGGTCAGGGCAACTAATGTCCTTCCCTGAGGATCTGGCAGGTCCTGAGCCAGGATCTTGTAGCTGATGCCCCCCCACCCCTGCAGTCTTGCGTCAGGTTCTTCCAACCTGTTGGAACAAACATGGCTTGGTTGCCATGGTGATCATAATGGCTTTGGGGTGAAGAGATGAGACTCTGCAGCTGCTGTAAACAGGAAGTAAGGAGGGGCAGCTGCCAAGGGAGGGGGCCCCTGCTTGAACCCCCATCCCATGCCCAAGGGGAGCCAAGGGGCTGGGGGCCAGAGCCACCCTGGAGATGCACCAGCCCCCAAGACTAAGACCACAGAGGGCTCCTGGAGACCTCACCACTCTCTTTTGCAGGTGGGGAAACAGGCCCAGAGAGGGGAAAGGGATTGTCCAGGCAACAGGCTGGGTACCAAGCCCAACTCAGGGCCTCAGTTTCCCCAGGAAGGCATAACCCTCAGACCCTTCCCTCCACTGACATTTCCTGGGGACGGAGTGATGGTCCCATTGGCGCCAGCCCCTTCAGTGTCTCCTGACTTGTCCTGAGGCTGGAGTCAGGCCCTCCCAGGTCATAGTCCTGCCCTGCTGCCCTCCTCCGGCACCTTGGGCCTTTGCTTTCCTCATTTGTCAAACAGAAATAGCAGCAGCAGCGGAGCCCAGCCCTCAGCAGGGGCTGGGAGCCATCCTAGAGAGGAGGAGCAAGTGCTGGTTGAGTCAGTGGCAGCTCCTCCACTCCAGGGGAGAAGAAATGGGGGCCATCACCGGGGACCCTCCAGGGGCCTCAGGAGGGGCTCTTTCCTTTGGGGACTGCTTTGGCCTCAGCAGGTTGAAAGGATAAGCTTGTCCTCGTGTGACCCCACAGCAGGCAGAGGGCAGGGAGGGCGCCCCTGGCCCCAGCCTGTGCCCCAGACCTCAGGCTGAAGGATCTACCTGGCCCCAGACCCCCAACGGCACTAGGAGCTCGAGGCGCAGTGAGAGGGCAGCTCGGGGCATGCAGGGGCGTCAGGGCACAAGACATCCTGCCTGTGGGTGTCAGGGCTTGGTGGGGCCCCTGGGGAAGTGGGTTTACCCTCAGGGCTTGGGCTGGACAGGATCTGGCAGGCAGCAGGTGGGGCTTTCCCTCCTTAGGGCCAGGAGAAAAGCACCAGGCTCTGGGTCGCCACCCTGATGGCTGCTGATGGGCAGGGACAGGGGGCCGCAGAGGTGAGGTGCATCCTGTGAGGCCAGGGCACCACCATCATTAAAAAAAGGTATTGATTTGGCTGCACCAGGTCTTGGTTGCCACATGCGGGATCTTCCATCTTCCTTGCGGCACGTGGAATCTTTAAGTGCAACACGCAAACTCAGTTGTGGCAAGTGGGATCTAGTTTCCCGACCAGGGATCAAATCCAGGCTCCCTGCAAGGAGAGCTGGGAGTCTTGGCCACAGGAAGTCCCCTGCCGTAGGTTTAATAAGGCATGAATCCCGCCCTCTGGGGTCAGCCTCTGGAATTGCAGGCACAGGTCCTAGCATTCTGACCCCCACACCAGTGGACGGACTGTGGCAGGCAAAGTAGGGAGGGAGGTGGGCCCCAGGGAACTCCTGGGCGCATGGCCAAGGGGTTCAGCCAGGGTCCCTCCCTGCTCAGGGCTGGAGGACCCTGAGGGACTGCAGGAATCTGGCCTGGGTGCTGGTTCTGCCAGCAGAGGAGGCGGCTCCAGTTAGGCGAGGGTCCGGCCCAGGTGTGGCCCCTGGCCTGGGGCACTTAGCAGAAGCCCATCGTGTATGTGGGGGGAGGGGGTCCTGCACCTGTGCAGGTGGGGCCTGTGCAGGGTTGGGGCTACGGGACCTCGGGCCCGAGGTTTCCGTGGGGCTGCAGGGGGCACAGAGCAGCCCCGCAGTCAGGATGTGTGGGTGTCTGTGAGGCTGGGCCGATGGGCTGCAGGCTGGGAGTGGGCCAGGCGCCTGCTCCTCTGAACACACCCCTCTGCACGCGGGAGGCGGAGGCACTTGTACTGGCTCTGGGGCCCCCGGTTCTCCCCTCAGGCAAGAAAGACCACCTTGGGACAGGTCACCTGTGAGAGGCCCGGGGAGGAAGGACCCAGGCCTGGGCACTGCGACTATTTTTTGCTGCTCCCTTATTACTTTTTTTTTTTTTCTGGTTGTCAAATGATCCTTTTTTTTTTTTTTTTTGCAGTTCTTAACTAGCGGGGCACTCCACTGCGCCACTGTTGATATCATCTATGATGTCATGAGGGTGGCGGCCATCAACATTGCAGCCCACAGACTGGGCGGTCCCCAGGATCTCTTTAATGGTTCCAGAAAGTTCTCTAGCTAGAGACCGATGCCGCATCTGCCGGGCAATGTTGACGATCTCATCAAAAGTAATGTTTCCACTGTGCTTAATGTTTTTCTGCTTCTTTCTGTCCCTTGGTGGTTCCTTCTAAGTGTGTCCGTCGCTCAGTCGTGTCCAACTCTTTGCAACCCCACAGACTGTAGCCTGCTAGGCTCCTCTGTTCCAGAATTCTCCAGGCAAGAACACTGGAGTGGGAGCCATTCCCTTCTCCGGGGGATCTTCCTGACCAAGAGATTGAACCTGGGTCTCCCACGTTGCAGGCAGATTATTTACCATCTGAACCACCCAGTTTCCCAACTGATGCCTGAGATTTCAGGCCAGGTGGCAAAGTCCATGTGTCTGAGAACTTGGGGTGGAAGGGGCCCAGTGCTCCCGCCCCTCTGCCCGGCCCACAGCCTCCGCAGACAGGACCATGGTGGTCTGGAGGCCTCTAGATGAGCCTCCTGAATCGCTGGGGCAAGACACCCACAGACTCAGCACCAGTGTCACCTGGGGACAGACCTGGACCAGCACTCCTTGGGCCTGTCCCTGCTGGAGCTGGCTGAGACTGGTTCGAGCCAGCCCAAGTCAGTATTCAGGCCCTCCAACCTGGCAACTCGTCGTCATGGCAACCTCAAGCGGGAGGCAGGGCCTGGTGCATGGTGGGAGGGCCTCGGGCAGCTGGGTCAGGCACGAGGGCATGGTGATGGCTCGGCAAGGAGAGTCCAGGGAGGTCAGGGGCTCCCAAGAACCCAGAGCCCAGCCAGAAGCCACAGGGGCTCCACGCACAGGGGTTCCTGGGGTAGCAGTGTCCAGCCTGTCCTGTGGTCAAGTTCTCCCGGAAGCCCCGATGTGGGTTCCTTGCTCGGCACCTGTGTAACAGGCTGCCCTGAGCCTGTCCTGGACACGCTGAGGACTCATGCGCACCTTAGCACCCTGGGACAGCGTCCTGGCTCCCTGGGGAGGGCCACCCTGGTGGTGGGAACAGCCCCACGTGGTGCGTACCTGCTCCAGCAGGCGAGACTTGGGGGACAGGGCCAGGGGTCAGCACCGGACGCAGGCTGCCTGCGCACTGACCTCGAGGTACACACTCGACCTTGGCTCTAGGGAATGTCACCCCCTGACACCTGCGGGTCGCTGCGCCTCTGACGCTGGAGGCCGAGGGAGGAGGGACCAGCCAGCCTGGCTCCTTGGGGCAGGGCGGCAGGAAAGGACTCCAGCAGGCGGCGGGTATCGGAAACATTTTAATCAGAGGATTTTAGATTCACCCCACAGTTCCTTACACGTCATGAGGCACCTCATGCTGGGGACACGCTCTTCCCTTACAGTAGAGACAGGGTGGTCGCATTTCATAGTTCTTGTTACAAGATTCACATCTTTGTTAAGCCAAGAACTGTGGCACAAAAGGACATTTCATTAGCCAAAGTCACGACGATTTACTAGAAATACTGATTACCTTAGAATGCTTTAAGTAGAAAATAGATTGAATTTCCACACATGGTAACCATATACACGGGTAACTATTACGAAGAATAGTTCAGTCATTACAAAATAAGATGTTCTGCGAGAAGTTACAGATACACAGCCTGTGGACCCCCAAAGGCCCTCTGTGCCTACCTATCCTCCGTGTCAGCAGCTCATGCGAGTCCAGCCCGACGAGAGGGCGAGCCACATGGGCCTTGGAGCCGCGGCCCCCAGCTTTCAACACAATCCTGTCGCTAGGTGGTGGGTCCCCAAGTGGAGCTTGGCCCCGCCTGGCTTCCTGACGGGTCGGGGTGATCAGTCCTCCTCAGGCCCTCAGCCTGTGGGCGGAGCCACAGGCACCGGTCCGCCAGTGAGGGTGAGGGTTCGAAGTGTGGGAGGGCAGCCGGACCCTGGGCCTCTGCAGTTCCAGGGTGCAGGACCCGGGCCAAAGCCCGCCTGCCTCGTCCTGTCTCCATCTTCGGGACCCCTGAGTGGGGCGGAGCCTCCGGAGGAGCGGCCTCAGGTGCAGATGCATCCGCAACAGGGAGGTGCCTGTGGGGCAGCGGCCTGCAGCGAGGCCTGCCCGCCTGCGCTCGCGGGGCAGGGGCGGGGGTGGGGGTGGGGGGGTTGTGTGTGGGGTGTGTGGGGGCTCCGCTCACCACGCAGGCCTCACTGCAGTCTGGGCCCCATCGCCCGGCCCGGCAGCCCTCAGCCACACGTCGGCCCTGGGGGTGAGCCGCCTGGACCATGGTCTTCCCGCCTGCCTGGCCTGGGTCAGCGTCTCCTGCTCCTGACGCCTGGGCCTGCGAGCTTGACAAGCCTCTGGATGCCAGTTCCGGCCTGACCAGACCTGACCCTCCGGCGCCCGCAGCCCCGAGCCCAGAGTGGCGGGGAGAGAACGCCTGCCACTGTTAACAGAGGACGGGGCCGGGGGCACATGGAGGCCACCTCCTCACTTTTAATGATGATAATGCAACAAAAACCTTTATATAAACAGTTTATTTACTCTAAACAGCAACACAGACAAACGCCATATAAACACAAAGGAAGTGATGCGGAAACGCGACGCTGGCTGGCTGGGGCTCTGGGGCTCTGGGGCTCTGGGGGCGGGCGGCTCTGCTTTCCGGCGTCGTGCGGCCAGCGGGAGGCTAAGTGCAGCTCTGGGCGGCGTGGAGCATGCCTGCGTCCGCGAGCGAAGGGAACGCGCTCCTCGGGACTCATCCAAGTATAAAAGTTTATAATTTTACAGCAGTTGAAATACTGACATCAATATTAAAATAAAAGCAAGTTTTACATAACAATCAAAAATACAAAAGACTGAAGGAAGAGACCCTGTATGAAAAACTGGGCGATTCAGCGAGTCGAGACTGTACCAGTGGCGGAAATGGAAAATGGCGCCCGCCCACCCTCCCCAGGTGACCAGTAATTGTAGAGCAACGTTAGATTTGCAAAAATGTTGTAAACAAGTTCTTGCCAAACCAATCCCTTCCTTTTACGATGCCACAGGTCGCTGCTTATGAGGGAGCAAACTTCTTGGCTTGTGCTCGAACCCTTTTCTCGTATTCCACTCTGTTTTGGCTGAGGAGGTCAAAAGAGAGACATGTTAGAAGGTGCAGCTGCTGCCCGAGCTGTACGGGGAGCCTGCGGCAGCCCGCGCGCTCACTGGTCAGCAGGAGCAACAGCTCCTCTGTCTCTGAGGCAGCCTCCACCACCCTGGTCAGTGGAGGAGACAGAGCGTCTGCACACCTGCCTCAAAACCAGACAAGCCCCGGGGGTCTGCCCCTGGCTCTCAGCGCTGCCCGTGGGAAGCTTACAGCTGGGGGCTCCAGGGTGAGAACCGCTATTGATGAAAGGGGCGCTGTGCCCCAGGGGGGAGACGACACTTACAACTGAGGCTCATCAGGGACGCGCACACAGGTGTGTGAAAGAAAGGAAGCCAGGGTCCCCCAAGCTGTGCTCACAACAAGCGTGGCCCCTCAGCGTGCCGACCCCAGCCTGAGGCCCAGTGGTCACCTCCAGCCAGGCGTGGGGTGGCAGAAGCTGCCCTGCTGAGCCCTGGCACCCTGCCTGCAGCCTCCCTAGGGAACGGCTGCAGCACCCGCAGAGGGAGAGCTCGAGCTGCCCTGCAAGCCGGGAACGAGGCAGAGGAACCAGAGCCTGCAGCAGACTGACTGCACCCCAGGGGACGTGGGCGTGTGGGCCAGCACCAGCCACACCACTGGGGAGACCTCGGGCGCGGATGCTGCGGAGTGGTGTCCCCACAGCACCCGGCCACACACCACCACCAACACAGAAACCCAGGAAAACCGGCCTGAGGCACTGCTCCCCAAGCTCACGGGTACAGGAGACTCCCTGACTTCGTGGGCCATGCTCCTGTTGCAGGGCTCAGCTCGGGTGCATACCTGCTGGCCTTACCTACTAAGGCTGCAGAACTGAGCACCCAGCACCCAGCTTGGGGTCAGGCAGAAGTCAGTGTACAACCAACCTGGCAGTGAGAACGTGCTCGCTAGAACCACGAGTGATGCTCCCAATGGGGACCCAAGGAGGCAGGGGGACTGAAGGCTGGAGGTGAGTGGGCTGGGGGCTCAGGGACTGGACCTCTGCCCTGCCGGGGGTGGGCACCATGCTGCCCTTGGCCAGTACTGGGCCTCCACCCGGGGACCTGAGCCGTTCTGGGGAAGCAACTTGGTGCTTCTCTCAGGGAACTCAGGCAGCTGGGGTGCTGGCCACTCAGCGGGGCCTGAGGACAGCCGCAGTCTTGGCTTCACCACCTCCCCATGCTCTCTAGGAAGGACAGGCCCTGGGTGCCAAGCCATCACGGCACTGGGGCTCCCTTCCCCCAGTCCCGAGGGAAGGGTGGGGCTGGGGTGCCGGGGCCCCCAGCCTGGCTAAACGCCCTGCCCAGGCCAGCCTGGGAAGAACCAGAGCACCAGGTGTAACGGGTGCTTCCCGACTCCATCACCCCAGCCTCCTCCCTCAGTGCCGACCCTGGACACAGGCCCTGAGGGACACACAGCAAACGGCTGGGCGTGAAGCAGACACCTGGCTTCGTACCCTACTGCTGCCCCCGCCCCCTGGAGAGGCACCAAGCCCGGGCGGGACAGGGAAGAGGGGCTGGGAGACCCGGGGGCCGCAGCAAGGCCAAGGCAGGAGGCTGGCGTCCCTGGTTGAGTGGGCCGCTGGTCACCCCTCCTCCAGGGCCCACACCCAGAGGAACGTTCCCACTGAGCCGGATCAGGGCTCAGACACAAAGCGGTCAGCCCCCGACCTCCGCCTCCTGACACCCCATCACCCGCTCTCCCGCCCGCCAGGGGCGGCCTAGACTGGCCTTCAGGGAGGCCAAGGAGAGGGTGCAGCGAGCGAGCGGGTCACTACTGACCAGTAGATCGTGTAGGCCTCTGCTTGAGCTGGGTCTTGGATATTTGGTTCGTTTAGAAGTTCCTGTATTCCTAATAAGATCTGCATGAGAGAGAACAGAGTGGTGGGAAGGGCAGGCTCTCCGGCCGCGGGCTGGGCTCCACTGGGGAGGGTGGGCATGGGCGCGTACCTGCTTGATGGTGATGGCTGGCCGCCAGTCCTTGTCCTCCTCCAGGATGGACAGGCACACTGTGCCTGAGGGGTACACGTTTGGGTGGAACAGCGGCGGTTCAAACTTGCCTGGAGCACAGGGAGGGAGATGTTTCTGTAGGCAGGTGTCCCTCTGCCCAGGGCCTGCCACTCCCCTGGCACCCCTCCCCCACACCAAGCGGGAAAACAAACTGGCCTCAGGGGGAGGCGGCAGGGGGAGCGAGCAGGCCGAGCAGACAGGCCCAGAGGGCAGGCCCCGAGGTGGCAGGGGGCTGGGGGGTGTGTGTGTGTGTGATCAGAGTACCGTGCCCTGAACGGGACCCCTGCCCTACGGCCTCCCAGTGGCCTGGCTCAGGAAGAAGGCAAGGAAACCCTGCAGCGGGAGACGGGGGGCCTGGGGGGCACCGGGCAGAAACGCAGGGGCCCTTCCCCACCAGTGGCCATTTTCAGATTCATCCTGCTTCACAACCAGAGGCTTTTAGGATCACAGGCTCTTTCTTCAAAAACAAAAAACACAGTTCACCTTCTTTAAGGAAAAATATAAACATACAAAACTTGAAACTATAAAAACAGCAGGAAAAGCCTGCCACCCTGAGCCCCACCGCAGACCTTTCACTCATCTGCTGCTTTGGCCAGTTTTTCTCACCTGGACCCTTTCCCCTCTGTCTAAACGCGTCATACCCAGAAGAGGGCAGCAAGCACAGCAGCGTGGTTGATGAATTACCAAACAGCTTTGACAAATCTGCCCCGGCCCGGGGCTCCGGCTCTGCCCGGGGCTCAGCCCACCCCACTAACCACGCAGGCCTCGCTGGCAGGCCTGGGCGCTGGCCTACAAACCCCAGGGCACAGCTCAGCCACTACGAATGGAGCCACAAGGCCTTCTCAGCATGAAACCACCACTTGAGCAGATGCTGCTGGTTCGCATGGCGGCTGCAACAATTCACACTGCCAGCGGGTCTTCAGGCTCCCAGGCTTCACGACCGTGCCAGCCCAGTGGTGCCTGCCACCCACGGTGCCGACGTGCGGCCCGCCACGCCTGGTCAGGGCTGCCCCTCTGGGCAGCTCTTCTTCCATCTCTGGCACGGTGTTCTTGCTGACTTGCAGACGCTCTTTATACACACACACGCAGGACACAGGCCCGCTGTCAGGCATTTGTGCCCCACTTCGAGTCTGTCTCTTTGCTCCTTTAATTTTACTTTTTGGTAGATGTTGCTTCCCATCTTTAACTGAATCTTGCTTCTTGTGCAGGAAGACGCTGGCCCAGCACCAGCACCCTGAGCCCCGCCATGACCTTACCCCGCCTCATGGGCGCGGCTGACCCCAACTGAACACAGTCAGCGCCTCCTGTCTCCGGCACGTGCGGGCCCTTCTTTCCTCTGCGCAGACCGTCCTCTGCCCGCTGTGCAGACTCGAGGGCTGCCCCAGGTCTCCCTGGCCTTCTGCTGGGCACAAGTGCACTGGGCCCCTCCTCAGGGAGCGCCAGTCCAGGGACAGGCGTCGCGTGCGGCCTCAGGAGGCCCGCCGAGCGCTCTCCAGGGAGCATTCAGGGCTGCCGGGTTGCCCCCCGCAGCGTCCACGAGGAGCTGGGTGCCCTCCTGGGCCGCCGGCCAGTTGGAGAGCCTCTTCCGCGAAGGGCCGTCCGAGCTGATGGCCGCTTGCTTCTCCTCACCAGCGTGCAGGGGCTCCGATGAACGTGGGGAAAGAACCGACGACAGACACATCTTTCTCTCCTCCTCACGCGTACTGCCCCGGGGGAGGGCACGGTCCTGACTCCAGGGCTGCCCAGCTCACTTTCCCCCTGGTATTTCCAGTTAAGGGCTCTGGTCCGCCAACATGAGGGAGGCCATCTCCCCAGCAGTTCCTCTCCCTCTGGGCGCCAGGATCCCCAGGAGCACCCGTCCCTCTTCTCCCACCCCCGCCCCCCGACCAATCGCACACGGCTGGCCTTCCTGGCCTCTGCTCCTCAGGCCTGCCTGACGAGCCTCAGCCTGGGCCTCAGGACCCCCCTGGTCCCAGCCAGAGTGCCAAGGACGTGACTATTCTCAGCACTTGCCTCCCCTGCGTCTCAGCCAGGGCGACAGCTTACAGAAGTCTGCCTAATCACACTGGACTTGCAAGCAGAGCTGAGAGCAGGCGCGGACACCCGCGGCCCCCTGAACCGCGCACGCACTCGTCCTGCCAGGGCTGGAGGCGGCCGGGATCCTTGCTGAGACGTCTTTATTTTAGCCACACTGCAGGGCTTGTGGGATCTTAGTCCCCCAACCAGGGATTGAACCCCTGCCTGCAGTGGTGAAAGCGTGGAGTCCTAACCACTGGACTGCCAGGGAATTCCCTTTAAAATTATTTTCTGTTTTTTTCCCCCAGCAGTGAGGCCTTACATCTGTTGGATTTACCCCGCTATATTTGATGTACGTAGTATACTTTAGAAGATGCCATCTCTTGTAATCACATGAAAACAGACTTTTGTGAATTGCTCTTTCATTCAGCAGCCTTAGACTTGGAGAGATACTGGTTGTAGGCTTGTCCTCCAATTCCACTGGGGTTTCCTCTTCCTCTCTGGCTGGATCAGCTTGGAATTCCAATTCAGGGTGGGACAGATAAAGAAAGCTGCTACAATTTATCTCATTTCTTAAAGATGTTCTTTAAGGTAGTAACTTTGTGGCAAAAAAATTGAAACAGCAAAGAACAACGCAAATGAAGTCAATCTCCCTCCCAGGGGCTGACTATCCTTTCAGAAATTCTTCCAGTCCTGCCTTTGTAACAGACAACACTCCTGAACCACCAAGCACCAGAGTGAACGCCGACACAGTCTTGCCCCACGCGCTGGGTATGAGCTAATGCGCTCAACGAACCAGCCACAGCATTTGCTGATTTCCAGCTGCCAAGAGGAGAGGCCTGGCCCTGCCTGAGCCCTGCGGACCTGCTTGTGGAAGTCTGCCTCAGCACCACCTCAGACGCAGCCGGGCCGGCTCCTCCCGCGCCTTCTCTGGAGGCGCCAGTGCACCACCCACGCAGGGGCGACACACAGCACCACCAGGTACAAAATCCCAACAGGCGACAAAACCCGAAGCGGGGGAGGCTCCAGACTGCAGCCCTTACGCACACCTGCCTCCCTCCAGGGCTGGAAGCTGGTGGCAGCTGGTCCCTGCTGGGCACCAAGGGTCCAGGGGCCCCAGGGATGAGTCGGGTTCTGAGATCTCAGCCTGTTCCATGCACTCCCGCCACTGGGGTGGAAACAGACTCACGCCCACCGCCCACCTCAGGGAGCAGAGGCTCTAGTGGAGCCGCCGGGAGCAGATGGGAACACGAGCTCGGCTCCCCGGGCCCAGGCTCTCCAGGGGGACCTGGACCACCCGCTGAACACCGTGGGAGCGGCTGACTCCTGAGGACCTCGTCCTACTTACATTTTGGTGGTGAGGATGGGTAATCGTCTTTGAACAGCATCCGTAGTTTAAACAAGCCTCCTTCCCATGGGGTCTGTTGGGCAATGAAACTGATCAGGAGTGCTGGTGGCCAGGCCCAAGAGGGGCAAGGGGCCTTCCCCAGAGCACCCCCAGGAGGAGGACCCCAAGGCAGCTCCCCGGGACTCCTGGGGCCTCTACGGCCCCAAGGGGACATGGAAAGGGCCTTCCCTGGAGGAGTACGTGGCCCTGGACCCGCACCAGCAGGTGTGGTGAGGACTCAGGGAGGGGGCTCCCTGGGAGGGACATTCTGCGAAGCCGTCCCCAGACACCCTGTGGGCCCAGGCAGCCTCCCAGCTCTACGGCGCAGCCCCACTGCCAGCGTCCACTCCTGCTGCAGCTTCGTGCCAACCAGGAGGGGTGCAGGGACGAAGCCCTGTCACCACCCGGGCACCTCAGGGGTCTCTTCCTTCCGCCCCTGAAGCCCACAAAAGCTTCCAACGTGCCAGTTCCAGTGTACCCAGTGGCGCCGTGGCGCCAAGTGAAGGACACCAGGCCGACAAGGCCATCCCAGGTGGCAGAGGTCGCTTCTGCGTCTAAGGATCTGCCAGGGTCTGAGACCCAAAAGCCCCTCCGCCCTGGCCTTGGGAGCACCGCTTCAGCCTCAGCACGTCCGTTCCACTCCACCCCTCAAGGGCTCCCCCTGCTCCCGGACGTGGGGCCCCACGGTGCACTCCCCACCTGCTGCAGCCCAGCTCCTTTCTGAAGTAAGGCTGCCCGGGGGGCACGTGTCACTCTAACCTTGTCCCCTGGCCAGGGGACGGGACCAGGGCCGGCCTGGGTCCTTCTGAAGGGGTGGCCCCTCTTACCCCCTTCTTCCCAGGAATGGCACACTCCCAATTCATGAGGTTCATCGTGCCGTCAGGGTTCTTTGTTGGGACGGCCACGAAACCCTGCAAGGGAAGAGCATCAGCATATCGGCACCGGGCAGTGGGCCTGCCCCAGGACCAGCCCTCCAGCACAGCCCAGGCCAAGCAAGGACCCACAGGGAGCAGGCATTCCAGTCAGGGGATGCCGTCACCCTGCCACATGCAGAAATAAAGCTTTCCTTACAAACGGGTGGTCTTTTCTCCAAGCTTTCCTCTCCTGGGCGAGTCTGCTGAGGGCGATCCCCGACATGTTCGCGTCCCTGGAAGAGCCGGGCAGAATGTGTGATGAGCAAAGGTAGCTGCAGGCCCTCCGCCCCTCACCCCGCACCTGGCCCAGCCTGAGACTTGATTCCGAGGAGCAAGCAAACGAAGGGTCCCAGTGGCCTCACAGGCTCTCTGGGCATGCTTCCGCCTGGGGTGTGCATGGGGGTCGTGCTCCCTGGGGCGCCCCCCGCGCCCAGTAGCAGCCCTGCCATCTTTGTCCTGCAACCCTGGCTGGAGTGACAGGGACCCCGATATCACTAGGAGGGGCAGGAGCAAGACGGGGACATCCAGAGGGCCGGCCTGAGACCTAGGGGGCAGTCACTAAGCAGAGGGACATGAGGGTGCTGCCAGAATCCATGCCTGGGCCCAGCCAGGAGGGGAGCCTGTGTTCTGGAAGGCGGCCCCGGGCAGAGAGCAGCTCAATCACAGGAGGGGCAGGGGCCACACAAGCCCAGCCTCCAGCAAACCCCACCACCAGGCCGTCCACAGCCCCGCCACTTCCTCACCTGACACCCCACCCAAGGACCCGCCGCCACGCCGCCTGTCCCCTGGACTTTGGGGAAGTCAGCAAAAGGCTCAGTGGGCCCTGTAGCCAGGCTGCTGGGGCCCCCGGGCACTTCTGAATGCCCTCCCCCTACCACCTCTGGACCCCAGACCTTCAAGGCTGGGCCATCAGCACACAGATCCATTGCCTGACGCTGTTGGGTCACGTCCCAGGGCAGCTGATCCCGCACGCCGACCAGACCAGGAACGGGCCCAGGTCAGAACCCCACTGCCCCCGCCACCCTTCCGCCCACAGGAACCCGGCCCCAGAGGCCACAGAACCTGCTGGGCCACACAGAACCTAGTGTGTTCACTGGTCTTCAAGTCCATGGCAACACTGGAGAGTACCACGAATCAAGTACCTCCACAAGCACGACTTTAACCATACTGAGGGGAGGGTCTCCGAGCTGGGCACATCCGCCGGGTGGCCGGCTCACCCCACCTCGCGCCTCTGGCAGGGGAGAGGCCCAGCACCTGGAGTGTCCTAGGACAACAAGCCGTGCCTTCCACAGCCACAAAACAAACTTCCGCTGAAGACAGGACAAGAAACCGGCCATGCCTCCCAGTGGTGCTGGCCCTGCCCCAGAGCAGGGGACCAAGCCCAGCTCAGAGCTGAGAAGGAAAGACCCAGAAAGTAACCTGCCCACTGGGGGAGAAGCCTCAAGTCAAACCCAGGGGTAGAAGGGCCACTTCTCACCGAGGCCTCTGGCCCACCATCACTTGGCTCAAGCTGACCCCCAACTTCTCCAGCAAGCCAAATGGCGACCTTGTCCCAGCACCGGCTGCTGGTGGCCACTCTGGTGTGCCCACGTCTGTGCAGGGGAGCGGGGTCAGGTCAGCAGGTCGACAGTAGAGCCCGGCCCTGGGCGGCTGCTTGTTCCCAGACCCAATGGCCTCAAGGAGCCAGAACTCTGCAGGGGTCTGGCTCTTGGACCACTCCCCAATAAGTAAGCATATGGGAGGTGGAACTGGGATTGCCATCACAGCCTCACCCAGGATCCCAGGGTCCAGGAAGTGGGGTGATTTACTGCAGACACCAGACAACTGGGTGCCGTGAGTTGTCCAGAAACACGGAGACTTGGTCAACACAAGGAAAAGCGAGCGTCGAGACTCTAGCTCCCACGCAGGAGGCCCGGCTCTGACCACCGAGGACACTCCCCAAGGCTCTAACCCTGCCCAACCTCAAGTTCCAAGCAAGAAGGCCTTAATCCCAAATAAGCCCGGACCCCAAACAGAATTTCTCTTTGCCACCCGCAACCCTCCAGTCCTGGCCCGCCCACCTCCTCCTCATCCATGGACCTGACGGACAGGACCCCATCTGGGGTCTCCTTCCCTACACATACACACCCATCTTGTATTTTCATTCATTCATGCGATGTAAGTTGAAGACCACAAGCGCAGCGGCCCGAAGGCTGACATGGGTATACTGGTGCCCCTGGGTTCTAGTGGTGGTTGGCTGGCCACCTGGGCACTGCCTGCAGCACTGGGCTATCCAGAAACAGGACAGAGGGGGAGGTGGTGGAGTCACTTCCCTCAGGCGGGGAGCCAGCAGAGCAGAGGGGAGCGCCGGCCAGCTTTCGTCTTTAAGGTCCTCTCTGGTTAAGACATGAGGGCAGTAATCCTGAAGCCTGAAACCCTTCACTTCACACGACCCTTCTAAACAGAACTCGCCCCCCGCACATCCCCAGGGCCGATGGGAACACCTCTCCCTCCCCCAGTGGGGGCTTAGGGAGGTGCAGGATGTCCTACACGAGCCCCTCACGGGCCAAGGCAGAGCACAGGGCACCGGCTGCGGCCACCTCTAAACTGTCCCACACAGAAGCTCAGCGGCAGAGACAAGCAGCCTGGCTCCCCGTGCACTGCGAGGTTCCTGTTGAGTCTGCGCTCAGCAAGGCGTCAAGACTGGTTCCTGGAACCTGGGCGGCACACGGGTTCTGGAATGGGCAAGCTGGCACTCCAGGGCTCTGGAGCGGCAGGGCTGGGCCAGGATGTAGAGAAGGCCGGTGGGGTGATCCTGAGTGCCGCATGCCTGCTGACCGCATGCCAGGACCCCGCCACAGGCCAGCTCTTCTGCTGACAAGGAACAAAGCCGCCTCAGCAGACCCTGTCGGGGTGCCAGCTGTGATTGTCTCAGGTGCAAAAAGTAACAGGGGAGGGGGGGTGTCCCACAAGAGCTGCTGCAACCCCGTCCTTGGGGGTGACAACCAAACCGGGCACCAGATAGATGCTGCAGGCAGAGCAGAGTCACAGGCGCATACCTGCACCAGCCCAGAGAGAGGCTGGCCTCTCGCTCCCCAGGAGAAAGCAGCCAATTTGCTACATTTTAATTACAACACGGAACCACTCCTTCAGCATCCCACTTAGAATCGAATCAGCTTTTCCCAACTGACAGGGAGGCACTTAAGGAGCTGTTAAGTGTGAGGAGAGTCCTCAGAGCAGCAAAATCACTGAGAGGAAAAGATCGGATATCCATGACCTGCTAGAGACAGCCTGAAGCACAGGATCCGAGTCTGGGGCAGACCCTTGAAGTCTGCAGCCACCCTTCTCCAGCATGGGCTGTGCTTGAACCCACGCTTCTCAGATCACGCTCTGTGAAGCCACTTACTGGCTGCAGGTGAGGGCCAGCGGCTTCCCTCTCCCACCTCAACCTTCTCACGGGTAAAATGGGCGATAGCACTGTGAGCCCAGGGGTCAGCCCAGGGGTCGGCCCAGGATAAAACCGATGAAGGCTCACGGCCCTTGGTGGGCTTTCCCACCCAACCGTAAACTCGCCAGGAGAAGGAAGGCACTGGCTTCACCTGCGCTCAGGAGACCCTCCAGCCCAGGTGCACTTCCCTGGTCTTTCCTGACACGCCTCCCAGGACGCCCGGCTGTTTCCAAAGCAAGCCCGGCTGTTTCCAAAGCAAGCCCGGCACCCCCAGCCAGACTCACGTGCAGCACGATGCAGAATTCACCCCTAACCCACCCAAAAGCAAGTCAGGACAAACATGGGATCCTTCTTCCCCTGCTGCTCGGTAGGTTCTCCGTCCAAAGGCAGGGTTTCCTTGGGAGCAAGAAACACAGAGGACCACGGGCTTAAGAGCAGACCAACGAAAGCCAACTCCGCAAACAGAGGAGTAACTCTGCGAAAGGAGCTTGTTTTCAAACCGTACAAACCAAACCAGCTACTTCTATGATTCAAGGACAGCTGCTGGCCGTTACCATCAGCCCAGCTAATCATTCCCTCGCCTTCCTCTTACTCGCGAAAACTACCAGCTCCAGCCTCCGTGCAATTGGTATAAAGCGGTCTTGGGACGAGACCTCCCCGTCAAGGGAAGCGCGAACACTCGGTGGGTCCCCCCAACGGCGGGCGGAGCTCAGAGGCGCAAGAGCTCTGGCTTGTTTTCGTTTCCAGGCATCACACGCCACCCCCAAACGCGCCGGCGCTCCTGCAGCGCGCGGCTTTGCACTCTTTGTGCTGCGCGTCCTCTCCCAGGCTGGAACGCGCCACAGGTTCGCGCGCAGACCGTGACCCCGGAAACGCTCCGCCTGAGCGGAGGGCTCGGCGCTCCTGTCAGCGCGGCCCGAGCGGAGCGCGCCGTCGGTCGCCCCGGACGCGACTCGCCCCGAGCGCGCGCCCGGGGGAGAGGACGCCCCCACCTCGCGGGCCGAGGCCGTGGTGGGCCGGCGGCCGGGCCGCCCGAGGGGAGCCCGGCGGGCTGGCCCCCGCCGCGGCGTCAGCAGCCCGGGGCGGGCCGGTCCCCGGGAACGGGCCGGGCCGCGCGCGGAGGGTGCCTGCCCGGCCGGGCCCGCCGGCAGCGGAGGCTCGGGCCCCCGCGACCCGGCGCCCGCCCCGCGGCGCTCACCTCGGGCGGCCCGGCCCGGCGAGCGAGGCGTACTAGGCGGCGGCGGCGACGGCGGCGGCGTCTGCGTTCCCTTTGTCTCGGGACTTCCCTCCCGAGCCCGCTCCGCGCGCAGCCCGAGCGCTCGAGGACCCCGGAGCGGGCGGGGCGGGGCGGGGCCTGCGGGGCCTGCCCGCCGCGCGCCTGCCTCGCACCCCGCCGCCGCCACCGCCAGCCCCGCGCCACCCGCGCCGCCGAGCGCCGCCCGCTGCCCGTGTCCCGCCGCCGCGCGCTCGCGCCTCGGGCCCCGCTCGGGAGCCCGGCCTGGAGGCGGCTTTCCAGTCAGGCGGCGCCATGGACACCTGTGTCCTTAAAGGGGCCGCGTCCCGGGTGTCAGGGAGCGTCTGCAAACTCCCCTTAGTGGGGCACTGTTCCTCGCGAGGACGGGCCGGCGAGCGGCGGGGAAGCAGGGCGGCCGAGATCTCCCCGGGCTCTCCGGATGCCCCGCGGGCACCTCCCCGGGCAGTGGTCCCGGAGGTCTCCTTGAGGCTAGGGCCCCGGGCGGAGGAGCAACGACCACTGAGGCCTAGGGATCCCCCAAGCGTCGTAGTAAGGTGACAATCCCTCGCCTACGGCATGCTGTGAAACCCCTTGCGATTGGCCAACTCGGGGCCCTGGGCGGGGCATCCGTCTAATGTGCCCAATGAGCAGGCCCCGTACACAAGACCAAGTGCGGGCCCGACCGACGGGAGGAGAAGTGCAGACGCTCCCTAACCCAGGAGCTGGCCTGGGGGGAGGGGCGCCAGGGGGGGTGGTCCGGGAGGGTGGGGGAGGAGCAGGGGCAGGGCTAGGCCCCTGCGGCCGGGATCTCAGGTCCTCCCCGAACCCAGGCGCGAACGCCTGTCCTTCCCGACCACGCTGGGCGCCTCCCTGTCGGGCGGCCCCCGACCCCTGTCCCCTGGCCCAGAGTGGGAAAGAGGGAGCGTTCCAAGGTCAGCCCCTCCGCCCGTGGGCTCTTTGGGGTCAAGTGGCGGGAGGTGACCCCCCACCCCCGGCTTGCATTCATTCACCCCTGCGCCCTGGGTCTCCTCCTTCCTCCGTTTCCTTCCATCCAACCCACCCTCGGCAGCCCCCTATTTGGCACTGTACTGAGACTGTTGGCCTCCAGGGCAGACCGCCCCGGCCCCCGCCCCCCACCCCCGCAAGACTGGTGTCCCAAGGCCCACGTCTGGCCCAGAGCTCTCAGCAGGTGTTCAGCGCTCCCAGCCCGTCTGTTACAATGAAGACGGTCACTAGCCCTGAGAAGGCCCCGGGCCGGGCGTGGGGTTGGGGTGGGGGCGTCTCCTGGGGCTGGTAGCTCCGCTGGGCTGGGGAGGTAGTCTGCCTAGGTTACCTCTGGGTCAGCCGTGGCCCAGAGGGCCTGGTTATAGTGCCTGGGGTCCCAGGTAACGAAGACCAGAGGGCCCAGACCCCTTGAGCAGCAGGTGAGCATTCCAGGTCTCTCTGAGGCCTCTCTGAGGACTTCAGAGAAGTCCAAAGGGGCTGCCGGCTCCTGTGTCCCCACAGTGACCCAGCGTGGGCCTGTTCTGGGACACTGCCTCCCCTGTCTCTTCACCGGGGCAGATGCCAGGTTCAGGGGCTTATCTGAGACATCTGTTCTCTGGGTCCCCAGCCTTGGTTCGCTGGCTCTGAGTAGAAGTGTGCGTTTTAACAAGTGTCTCATGTGGGCCCTCCATGCAGCACTTGACCACTGAGCTACAGTTTTAAGAACCCCAGGAGCATGGGCTCAGTGCCAGCACCATCTTTTTTGTGAGGGTACTGGGGAGGTTTGCACAGGGCTGCATGGGGAAGTCACCCAGACCAGTAACATTTGCCGGTGAAAAGTGGTGGTCATTGCTGGGGGAGGATCCCGGTGGACTGAGCCTGATCATGTGCCCACTGTGGGGGGAAGGGGTAGTAGGTGTGATTGGCAGCTGCCTAGAGTAGGGGTAGCACCGCTAGCTCCCTCAGGTGGCTGTTGAGGGTCAGGCCGTGGCAGGTCTACGTGCAGGGGCTGCTGCTTCAGGGGCTGAGTTAAAAAGGAAGCAAATCCACAAGCAACGGAATGAAACTGGACCCCGACCTCACACCGCATACAGAACCAACTCGAAGACCTAAACAGAAGAGCTCAAGCTATAAAACTCTTAGAAGAAAATGGAAAAATCTTCATGACACGATTTGACAGTCATTTCTTGGATGTGACACCAAAAGCACAGGCAGCTAAAAAGGAAAAAAATAAATGAATCAAATGTCAAGATTGTGCATCAGAGGACATTATTACCAGGGTGAAATGGTGACCCACAGAATAGGAGAAAACACGGATTACATATCTGATAAGGGGTTAGCATTTAGAATACATAAAGAACACCTACAATTCAACATCAACAGAACAATCCCAGTTCAAAAACAAGCAAAGGGTCTGCAAAGACTTCTCCAAAGAAGACATACAAATGGCCAATGACCACGTGAAAAGATGCTCAACACCACTAGTCACTAAAGAAATGCAAATTAAAGAGCGTTGGCTGGAATATGGAGAAGGCTTGTACAAGATGGTGGTTACATAAAATGGTTTGGGTTCAACTGCCATGGAAAAATCTGGAAGGTGGGAAGGTCTAGGGCTTGCAAGGACTGCATCTGTCTCCCTGAGCTTGGGAGCCGTCCTCAGAGAACCAAACTTCTGGACTTCACACGCTGGGGGTATCTGTGGGTTGCAAAGCGTGCTGGGGAGGCATAGGATGGATGCCTACCAACTGGGAAAGGCTGGGTCTTTATTTATGCTCCCATGTGTCCTGCAGAAAGCTGAGCCACCAGGGTTAGAAATATTTGATTGTCACGAGTCTTTCTACGAGTGGAGGATAACATCACCTGGGGCAGCTGGACATTCCTCTCAGTGTAGAAAGAAAGTGGCCCCAACAGAGCCTGGCTCCCAACCCCCATGAAACAGAGGACATGCAGTGAGGGTGCCTTCCTACCTGGTCATAGGTTCGTTCACTCCCTGCCTTGTCATTGAGCCCAGGGTTAAGAAAGGATTGGTTGGTTTTTATTTTATCTTAAGATGGGAGAACATGTTTGCTATACAAGACAATGAGAGAGAAAGGGTGCTCAGGGGTGAGCTGGGCACACCCCGGAGGTTCCGGGCCCCCATGCCCTGCAGGTGGGCACGCCTGCGAACGTTTTCAGAGCCCTCCCCTCCGCGTGAGCCATGATTCAGCGTCTCCCCCTGGCACCCTATCAGACTCAGCCCCCAACATCTCAGTAGGCATTCTGAGGACCCCAGAGCCGCTGGCCAGGTCAAGTCCCCTGCACTCGGCCCTCCCCTCCCCGCACTCAGCCAGCTCTGCCTCAAGGGCGAGGCTGAGGCCTGGGTCGCTGCTGTACCCCTGCGCCCCTCCCCTTCCCTCCCCCAGCACCGCAGCCAGGCCTTCCCCTCCTGCGTCCCCTCCTGCCTGCTTTAAGTCCCAGCCCCCTCCGGGTCCTCTCCCAGCGTCAGAAGGCCGAACCCGCAGGATGTACAGCCCTCTATACGGGGGCGCTCCCCCGCAACCTGCGCCCAGCTTGGGGGAGGAGCTTTCAGGGTGCCAAGCGGAAGAACCGGGAGACCCGCGGCGCTCACCTGGCTCGGCGGGCGGCAATGTGACCGCGGCGCCTCGCCCTGAGCTTGGCCGCCAGGTGGCAGCAAAGCGCCGCCACCGCCCCAGCTCGGCGGCAGGTAAGGCAGGTTCGACCCCGGCCCGCCGTATTGCCAGTCCAGACTAGACCAGCCGTGTGTTTGCACACTTAGCAGCTGCTGAAAGGAGGCTTCCTACACAGCTGGATAGGGGGTGTCCCTGTGCCTTGCACTTAAGTAACAGTGCAAACTGAACCACGCTCTGAGTTTGAAGCCTGATGGCCTTACCTGACCCTAACCTGCCCAGATTCTGGCCTCACTTGTCCTTTCTTGTTAAAGTGGGGTGGGGATGGGAGGGAACAAGGATACCAAGACGTGGAGAGGTGTTGAAGTAGCCACAGCGGCTCAAAGGCAAGCCTTCCTCTTGGCTTTAAACTGAGGGATTCTACAAGCACCTGGCATGTCTCCTTTATCCTCTAATTTGATGTGTTTTTACTGCAGGCTCCTCCAGCCTGGGAACTATCTGTGGGCAGGTGTTCTCTGTCCCCACTCTGAGAGATGAGCTTAGAGCCAACACCAGCGTGCTCCGAGGCCACTGTGACAGTCCCTCCCAGCTTCCTGGAGCTCAGACTCCACGTCCTGGAGGACTCCAGGCCCCAGTGGCGCTCAGGACCGAGTGTGTGTCCCTGAAGCTGCTCTGTCCCTGGAAGCCTGTCCTTGAGCAGGGGGACAGTCTAAGAGGGGCGGTGCCAGAGCCCTGGGGCAGGGAGGGCAGCCCGCCTCCTTCCCTGTGTGGCCCACCACCCATATCCAGGGCCTCTGCCAGGCTCACAGCCTGGGCCTTGTCTGCAGCTCTCCACCTGGTAGGGCTCGTGGGGCTCTAGCAGAGGAGCCTGTGGAGGAGTGGACGTGGAGCCGGGTGGTGGAAGCTACTTGTCAAGGAGCCAGAGCAGCAGGGTGAGGGTGGCTGTAAGGTCAGGTGATAAGGGGGCGGCTCACCCCTGCAGGTTGGGTTTAACATGGAAAGCTCCTTGCTATGTGACCCAGCACCCCCCACTTAGGCGAATATGCAGGAACTGAAACCAGGCATTCACACTGAGACGTGTCCACATGTGTTCACAGCATCCCTGTTCATGGCAAGCAAGAAACAGGAGCACCCCACAGGCTCCTCAGGGGAAGATGTGTCAGGAGACCCTTCCATCCAGACAGGGCATGGCGTCCGGCCCACACCCCACACCACGTGGACGCACCCGGCAACGTGCTGAGCCAGCGAGGGAAGCCAGACACTGAAGACCATGGAGCTTGTCTCCCCCTCTGTACAAGATGTTCAGAATGAGGAAATCCACAGGCAGATGGAAAGTGGATGGTTGGTCACCCGGGGTAGGGGGTGGTGGTGCGGGAAGGAACGGGGAGCTGTGCCTTCATGGGGATGGGTTTCCTTTCATCCCTTGGAAATGTTCTGGAATCAGCAAGAGGTGGGAGTTGAGTAACATTGTGAATGTACTAAATGCCACCGAATCCTTCACTTTAAATGGGTACAACAGCACATTCGTAGTTTATATGTGCTTTACAATAATAACGGTGCTAATGGTAATGAATGTCCTAAAATCTCGCCTTCTGGTAACCCCCTCAGTCCAGACGGGTCAGGACAGCAGGTCGCCAGCACACATGGGCCAGACCGGAGCACGCGTGGAGGTCCGTGGGCGCCTGGCAGAGCACACGCACCAAACCAATGAGACAGACAGCCAAACCTGAAGAGCTGGTTGTCCAAGGAGGACCAGAGGCCAGTGACTCACAGCAGAGGAATGAGATCAGGGGAGACAGAGGGGAGACTGCCCAGGTGTAGCTGGGCCCTCGGGGTGAGGCCACCAGGCAGGACCTGATGAGCGCCCCCACCAAGGTTCTGGGTCCCGATGGGCCTCAGCCTTGCAGGGAGGGTGTGTGAGCAGGAGAGTTTGTATTGCAGTTCTGTTTGTGACGAGTGACAGTGCTTTCTCTTCCTATACAGTGCTATGGTTTTTGTTTTTAATCTGGATCTTAGTTAAACATTTGAACAAATTTAAAGACAAAACATGGAACACAGATGCGAGAGGGTTGGGATCCCAGAAACAGAGGTCTTTGCTCCTTGCCTCTCCTTGGTGGCTGCATCCTGCCAGGTGCCCTCCCCTGGGAACTTTTCTGTTGGCATCTGGGGGTTGCAAACTGTGTCCACTCCATCCCCTGTCCCTGCCCACCATGGCCTCAGGGGGCCAGAGACAAATTGAAGACATGCCCTGCCCCTAAGGACTCCCAGGATGCCTGGTGCTCTGGGAGAAATGGCCGGACAGGGGCTGTGCTCAACACTGAGCTGTGGGGACCCCTCCCAAGGCACTGGGCCCTGAGCCCAGAGTGATGCCAGCAGGTGGGTTGTGATGGGGGAACAAGGAGACAAACTTCCGTGGAGATCGTGAGGCCCTGACCACCACCCACTGACCATTGCTGCCAATTCTCCAAGCCAGGCTTCAACAGTATGTGAACTGTGAACTTCCAGATGTTCAAGTTGGGTTTAGAAAAGGCAGGGGAACCAGAGATCAAATTGCCAACATCTGTTGGATCATCGAAAAAGCAACACAATTCCAGAAAAACATCTGTTTCATTGACTATGCTAAAGACTTTGTGTGGATCACAACAAACTGGAAAATTCTTCAAGAGATGGGAATACCAGACCATCTAACCTGCCTCCGGAAAAGTCTGTGTGCAGGCCAAGAAGCAACAGTTAGAACCGGAGATGGAGCAATGAACTGGTTCCAAATTGGGAAAGGAGTACGTCAAGGCAGTCTACTGTCACCCTGCTGATTTAACGTATGCGCAGAGTACGTCATGCAAAACGCTGGGCTGGAGGAAGCATGAGCTGGAATCAAGATTGCGGGGAGAAGTACCAATAACTTCAGATATGCAGATGACACCACCCTTATGGCAGAAAGCGAAGAACTAAAGAGACTCTTGATGAAAGTGGAAGAGGAGAGTGAAAAAACTGGCTTAAAGCTCAACATTCAAAAAACTAAGATCATGGCATCCGGCCCCATCACTTCATGGCAAATAGATGGGGAAACAATGAAAACCGTGAGAGACTTTATTTCCTTGGGCTCCAAAATCACTGCAGCCATGAAATTAAAAGATGCTTGTTCCTTGGAAGAAAATCTGTGACAAACCTAGACAGCGTATTAAAAAGCAGAGACATTACTTTGCCAACAAAGGTCCACCTAGTCAAAGCTATGGTTTTTACAGTAGTCTTGTATGGATGTGAGAATTGAACCATAAAGCTGAGTGACAAAGAATTGATGCTTTTGAACTGTGGTGTTGGGGAAGACTCTTGAGAATCCCTTGGATTGCGAAGAAATCAAACCAGTCAAGCCTAAAGGAAATCAGTCCTGAATATTCATCTGCCGGATTAATGATGAAGTTGAAACTCCAATATTTTGGCCACCTGATGCAAAGAACTGGCTCATTTGAAAAGACCCTGATGATAGCAAAGATTGAAGGCAGGAGGAGAAGGGGGCAACAGAGGATGAGATGTTTGGATGGCATCACTGACTCGATGGACATGAGTTTGAGTAAGCTCTGGGATTTGGTGATGGACAGGGAGGCCTGGCATGCTGCAGTCCATGGGGTCGCAGAGTCAGACACGACTGAGTGACTGAACTGCACTGAACTGAAGATGCTTTAAATGACGGGCCTGCCGTTACTTCTTGTGGCCCCACAGTGGTGCCCAGGCCAGCAGGAGGGAAGAGGAGGGTGACCAGGGACTCGAGATTTAGGTTATGAAGCTCCACCTCTGCATGCATGGTTCTTGTGGACACTTGTAATGGCGAAGAACGTTGCTGGTTGGCCTGTGCACTTGCCCTCCAGCAGCCCTGTGAGTCAGCCCATCTTCTCCCTCTGCCCGTTGCTGCCTGCTCTCTCTGTCTCCTCCGTCCAGTGTCCAAACACTTGCCCATAAGACACGGACATGACACTGTGGCCTCTTTCTTCGCCTCCGAGTTGATGCCAGTTACTTGCGGCTTCTTGGCCGTCTCTGTGGCCGGGGTTTAGGGAGAGAGCGCTGAAAGCCAGCAGGCCTTCCGCTGTGAGTTTGGAGCCCCGTCTGCATGGTGACAACACTGCGTGCCCGCTGCCCCCTGCTCTGCGCCGTGGCTGCCCTCCCCTGAATTTCCCTCCAGACACCCTCGGGAAAATGAGCAGATTTGCCTGCAGTACCCCACTCCAGTACTCTTGCCTGGAAAATCCCATGGACGGAGGAGCCTGGTAGGCTCCAGTCCATGAGGTCGTTAAGAGTCGGGCACGACTGAGCGACTTCACTTTCACTTTTCACTTTCATGCATTGGAGAAGGAAATGGCAACCCACTCCAGTGTTCTTGCCTGGAGAATCCCAGGGACAGAGGAGCCTAGTGGGCTGCCGTCAATGGGGTTGCAGAGAGTTGGACACGACTGAAGCGACTTAGCAGCAGCAGCAGCACGTCACAGTGGGGTCAGAAGGGTTGATGTTTGATGACAGCCACCTCGAATGGCATTTTGTTTCCCTTCTCAGGAGAGTTTTGCAGTCATCACAGACCTGCAAACATTCCTTGTGCAGCTATTAGAGGGGGTGGGGGCACTGATGCGGCTCTAGACTGGCCCCTCCTGCAGTTATCCCTGGGAGGCAGGGATGACTTTCTTTCTTTCTCTACTTATTTGTGTTTAAAATATTTATCTTACATCTCAACACTTTAAGAAACTTAATTTAAAAACCTCTTCAGTTGAAGCTTTTGGCTTTTCCGGGAAGAAAATCACATTATCTGCCAATAATAGTCAGGAGGCTTTTCCCCCATAAACCTCAAACCTCTTGCTTCTGGTTCTGGCTGATCCGATGGCTGTGTTCAGACCATGTCTTTGCCCCCAGTGTTCTCCCTCGGGGTTCTTTTCGGAAGCGGTGGCCCCCCCTCTCTCCCCGGCTCCACTCCAGCCCATTTCACCTGATCTGGGCTTGGTGGGGTCGGAAAGTCAGGGCCCAGGCTCAGGCTCGGCCCTGGGGGCCTGGGGCTCCTGGCTGTCACCTCTGTGATGTGTCCCCGTCAGCTGGGCCTTGGGAGCCAACTCCACACCCACACCCACCACCATGGGTGGATGGATGGTGGGGGGTCGGGAGGAGGCCCCTCACCCAGATCTTGTGCCTGGGGCCTGTAGGACTCCTCCCCTCCTGTGTGCAGACTCTCTCCCCCTGATGGCACCCTGGCCACTTGGGATCTGGGTTGTTCTCTGTAGAGATCTGAACATCTCCTGGGGTTCTGGGGCCCCCGGAGGAGCAGGAAGGATGCTGGTGACTCTCACCCCCAGAGGGAGTGATGGGTCCCTGGAGACCTGAGCTCGCCAAGTGTGGTGCTGTGACCAGAGGGGAACCTGGTTCCAGCTGGGGTGGTGTGTTGTAGGGCACTGCTGTGGCCCCAGCTTTCCTGGAATGACCTCCTGCCTGTGCCACAGCCGCCACTGCGGCTCCTCAGCCCCTCAGCCCCGGGCAGGAGCCAGGGTGCTGGCGGCACGGGCTGGTATTGGACCCTCCCGGGTGTTTGAGGAGGGGGCCCTCACTGCTCCTTCCCCGATGCCCACTCTTCACTCAGCTTCGTCCTCCACCACCCCCTGCTCTGAGACCTTCCTGCCGGGCCCCTGTCCTTGGCTCAGGGAGCAGCCGGACCATGCCCTCAGGTGGGGCCAGGGTCACGGCCTCCTCGCCTCCTCTCTGTGCAGCTCACTGAACCCAGGAGAGCCGGCTCTGGGTGTCCCTGCCTGAGGCTGTGGCCAAGCAGCTGCTGGGTAGACTCTTCCTGGTGGGCTGCCAAGGGTAGGGGAGGTGGGGGCTTACAGCAGTGGAAGGCTGCAGGCCGGGGGTCCAGCTCAGGGTGTCCTGGGGGCTCCGGGAGGACCGCCCAGCATCCAGGGTCACCTGCATCCTTGGTGGTGGCCACGTCCTCCTGTCTCTGCCTCTGTCACCTCCATGGCTGTCTCCTCCGTGTGTCTCCCAGCGCCCTCACCTCTTCTTACAAGGACACCCACCACTGGATTGAGGGACCACCTAGCTCCAGTCTGATCTGGAGGGACAGGGTGGTATCAGTCGAATACTTAGGGGTCCCAAGCTGGGGGGTGGGCAACAATGCCTTCAAAGTAGCAGTGGGCGGCGGCTTCTTCCTGTTGGGAGTGAAGCGCACTGGTTGCTGCCCAGCCGGCCAGGCGGCTGGTGGAAAAGTGGTCACGGCCGGGGGCATTCTCAACAGGGCTGCTTTAGCCTCCCAGCAAAGGACACCAGTGCCCACTCCGATGGCACAATTCTGCCAGGGAGCAACTGGCCCTGTGGACAGAGCCCCACGTCGGTGCTTCTGCTCCTGGAAGGACCAGAGGTTTGTTCCTGTGGTGATGGAGGCATGTCCACCTGGGGTTTTGCAGGAACTTGGCTGGCACCACTATCTGGGAGCTTGGGTGTCTGAATCCCATCCCATGGCATCTTAGGAGGCGAGAGAGAGGCCCACGGCCAGGCGCCAGCTGGGCACACCTGGGAGCCACCGGCCGGTGACCCAGCTGGGCAGTGACACGTCATGGGTCAGGCTGTCCTCCAGGATGAATCCCAGGCAGAATTGCAGGCCTTCTCTGGAGCTGTGTCTCCAACTGTGGAATCAGGGTGCAGGGGCCATGGAGGGAGTCGGGGATCATGGGGGCGGGAGGGAGCAGGGCTCACGAGGGGAGTGGGGTCATGGGGGAGCAGGGCCCCCGGAGGGAAGCAGGGTGCCACGGGGGGAGCAGGGTTTCCCCAGGGGAGTGCGGGGGCCACGCGGGGTGCGAGAGGGCGCAAGGGGAGCAGGGCTTGCCCACTGTTATGCTCAGTGGGGACTGGTGCTCCCGGAGCCCACAAGTCTGCACTGTGTAGGGTCAAGGGTCATGGCCCCTCAAAGGGTCCCAGTGTCATAAGGGTGTTGAAAGCAAAGTCGCAGTTGATGCCTGGCCGTGCTGGGCTTTGTGTCCAGAGGCCCCTGGTCAAGAACGAGGGGCATCCTGTTGGTAGGACAGTGACTGACCCCCGGGAGGAGGGCTGTTGTGTCACAATGGAGGGCAGGGCACATGCAGAGCACGCCCCTGGCTCACCTCAGTTGTGACGGCCCGGGACTACAGCCCCGGCCCAGACGTCCATGTGGCCAGACGGAGCTCAGACACCTCAGGGATGGGGTGAGTCTGCGGGTCATCGCCAAAGGGGGTCTAGTGGACAGTGGGGGGCCCTTCTGGCCCCCAGCATGGCCGCAGTGGCTGTGGGCTGGACCCTGAGCCCCGCTCTCCCCTGTCCTGCAGCTGCCGTCCTCACACACAGTGGACGGTGCTGGACAGGGTGGGCTGCCATGTCCCCCTTCTGGGGAGCACTTGCTGACCAGTGTCTGGGGGGCTGGCAGCTCCTTTGTGGCTGCCTCACTCCCGTCGGCCCCCTGGCTAATCTAGGGTGGTGTAAGGGCTGGCATTTTTTCCCCACGAGGGCTGTGCATGCCCTGGGCCTCCTTGCGGGCGGTGGTCAGCCCTGCATCGCCCTCCACCCAGCCTGGCTCCATCCACCTGCCTTCCACGGCCCAGTGGGTCACACTGTCTCAGCAACAGCTTCTGAGAACCCCAGCCTCAGAGCAGACAGGGTGCCGTGTCCCTCCGCTGGTGGTGGTGAGGGTGGCGGCCAGCTGTGCTCCAGGCAGATGGTGGTGTGCTCCAGCTGCCCCGCCGAGCTCAGTGGCCTCAGGGGCTGCCCCGCGGCTCAAGCGGCCCGGTCACTGGCGAATGCTGCCCCTCATCCTGCCAGCCTGGGCCAGTGTTCCAGGACTTCATCCAGCAAGCCTGCATCCTCTTCACGTTCTTCTGGGCCTGTTTCCGCCGGCCTGGTTGTGGGTTGGCAGGTGAGGTTTTGGATGTCGGGCTTCCCAGGTGGTGCTAGCGGTAAAGATCCCGCCTGCCAGTGCAGGAGACAAAAGAGACACGGGTTCAATCCCGAGGTCGGGAAGATCCCCTGGAGGAGGACATGGCAACCCACTCCAGTATTCTTGCATGGAGAATCCCGTGGGCAGAGGAGCCTGGCGGGCTGCAGTCCCTGGGGTCTCACAGAGTCGGACAGGAAAGAGTGCATCCACAGCAAAGTGTGGATAGGGGCAGTTCAGTCGCTCAGTCGTGTCTGACTCTCTGCGACCCCATGAATCGCAGCACGCCAGGCCTCCTTGTCTATCACCAACTCCCGGAGTTCACCCAGATTCACGTCTATCGAGTCAGTGATGCCATCCAGCCATCTCATCCTCTGTCATCCCCTTCTCCTCCTGCCCCCAATCCCTCCCAGCATCAGAGTCTTTTCTAATGAGTCAACTCTTCGCATGAGGTGGCCAAAGTATTGGAATTTCAGCTTCAGCATCATTCCTTCCAAAGAAATCCCAGGGCTGATCTCCTTCAGAATGGACTGGTTGGATCTCCTTGCAGTCCAAGGGACTCTCAAGAGTCTTCTCCAACACCACAGTTCAAAAGCATCAATTCTTCGGCGCTCAGCTTTCTTCACAGTCCAACTCTCACATCCATACATGACCACTGGAAAAACCATAGCCTTGACTAGACGGACCTTTGTTGACAAAGTAATGTCTCTGCTTTTCAATATGCTATCTAGGTTGGTCATAACTTTCCTTCCAAGGAGTAAGCGTCTTTTAATTTCATGACTGCAGTCACCATCTGCAGTGATTTTGGAGCCCCCAAAAATAAAGTCTGCACTGTTTCCACTGTTTCCCCATCTATTTGCCATGAAGTGATGGGACCGGATGCCATGATCTTTGTTTTCTGAATGTTGAGCTTTAAGCCAACTTTTTCACTCTCTTTTTTCACTTTCATCAAGAGGCTTTTTAGTTCCTCTTCACTTTCTGCCGTAAGGGTGGTGTCATCTGCATATCTGAGGTTATTGATATTTCTCCCAGCAATCTTGATTCCAGCTTATGCTTCTTCCAGCCCAGCGTTTCTCATGATGTACTCTGCATATAAGTTAAATAAGCAGGGTGACAACATACAGCCTTGACGTACTCCTTTTCCTATTTGGAACCAGTCTGTTGTTCCATGTCCAGTTCTAACTGTTGCTTCCTGACCTGCATATAGGTTTCTCAAGAGGCAGGTCAGGTGGTCTGGTATTCCCATCTCTTTCAGAATTTTCCACAGTTTATTGTGATCCACACAGTCAAAGGCTTTGGCATAGTCAATAAAGCAGAAATAGATGTTTTTCTGGAACTCTCTTGCTTTTTCCATGACCCAGTGGATGTTGGCAATTTGATCTCTGGTTCCTCTGCCTTTTCTTAAACCAGCTTGAACATCTGGAAGTTCACGGTTGACGTATTGCTGAAGCCTGGCTTGGAGAGTTTTGTGCATTATTTTACTACCGTGTGAGATGAGTGCAATTGTGCGGTAGTTTGAGCATTCTTTGGCATTGCCTTTCTTTGGGATTGGAATGAAAACTGACGTTTTCCAGTCCTGTGGCCACTGCTGAGTTTTCCAAATTTGCTGGCATATTGAGTGCAGCACTTTTACAGCATCATCTTTCAGGATTTGAAATAGCTCAACTGGAATTCCATCACCTCCACTAGCTTTGTTCGTAGTGATGCTTTCTAAGTCCCACTTGACTTCACATTCCAGGATGTCTGGCTCTAGGTCAGTGATCACACCATCGTGATTATCTGGATAGGGGCAGGAGCTCCTCAATGACTGTAGATCGACTCACCAAGCTCAGTCCCCATGGGGCCTGAGAAAGGAGGTGCTTCACAGCTCCCTGGACGCCCACCTTGGGGGTAAAGGGGCTCAGAGGGGCTGGAGGGGAGTGAGAGGTGCACCCCCGTGAGGAAGCCCCCCACTCACCTGCTTGTCTACCCTCCCCCCGGGGTCCTGGCCCTGGGTGCCTCATCAGGGGCCCTGCCCTCCCCCGCAGATGCTGTGGCTGCTCTTCCTGACCCTTCCGGGCCCGGGGGGCTTCGTGCCTATGTCCCTCGGTAAGTCCTGAGTCCCTGTCCCTGTCCCCTGCCCCGGCCACCCAGATGCCCCTGTACCAGTGCAGAGGGGACTGGTCAGTCGACCCCCGGGAGGGACTGAGTGTGTGCAGCCGGGCAGGGGTCCCTGATGGCGCCCTTCCTCGGCTTCCCAGATCCCAACCTGGGGAGGGAGCAGCGTGGCACAGTGGGGGTGCACGATGTCCCTCCCGGCCGGTGGCCATGGCAGGCCAGCCTCAGAAGGCACAGCAAGGAGCGTGAGCAGTGGGAGCACGTGTGCGGGGGCTCCCTCGTTCACCTGCAGTGGGTGCTCACTGCGGCCCACTGCATTGGACGGTGGGTCACTCTGCTCGCTGCCCCCTTGGCTGGGGAGGGGAGCGGGGGTGGGGGGCACAGGGGGGTGTGGGTGTGGGCTGGGGGCCAGGTGCTGGGCCACACAGAAAGCCATGGCTCTGCCAGCAGCCAGCCCTGTTCCTGCTGCAAGACGAGCCCGGCCCTGCCCCAGCCCAGGCCTCTGAGTGGCTTCCGACCCCTCTCCCTCAGGCAAAGCCGGCAGGCTTCTGCCTTCAGGGTGCAAGTCGGGCAGCTGAGGCTCTATGACCCAGACCGGCTGATGAAGGTGACTGAGATCATCCCACACCCTGATTACAACCACCTCCTGTCTGCCAAAGGGGGTGCGGACATCGCCCTGCTGAGACTGGAGGCCCCTGTGACCCTCTCCCCTCACATCCAGGTGGTCTCCCTCCCACCTGCCTCACTGAGGGTCCCCGAAAAGAAGATGTGCTGGGTGACCGGCTGGGGTGACGTCAGACTCGGAGGTAAGGTTCTGGGAGACCCAGTGGGCATGCACAGAGACCCTTTATTCTCTGTGATGTGGGGGAATCCTCTCCTTGTTTAGTGGGGTGAAATATACCTAACAAGGGCTTCCCTGGTAGCTCAGCTGGTAAAGAATCCACCTGCAGTGCAGGAGACTCGAGTTTGATTCCTGGGTTGGTAAGATCCCCTGGAGAAGGGAACGGCAACCCACTCCAGTATTCTTGGGCTTCCTGGGTGGCTCAGTCGGTAAAGAATCCTCCTGCAATGTGGGAGACCTGGGTTCGGTCCCTGGCTTAGGAAGATCCCCCTGGAGGAGGGAATGGCAACCCACTCCAGTATTCTTGCCTGGGAAATCCCACAGACAGAGGAGCCTGGTGGGCTACAGTCCATAGGGTCACAAAGAGTCGGAAACAACTGAGCGACTAAGCACAGCACATCTAACAAAGTTTTGCCATCTTAACCACTTTTAACTGTACATGAAGTACATTCACATGATTGTACAACCATCACCGCCATTGGCCATCAGAACGTCCCCCACACAGAAGCGCCATCCCCCTCAAGCACTGGCTCCCCTCCCCCAGCCTCTGGTGCTACCACCAGCTCTCTGTCTCTGGGGATTTGCCTGTTCTGGAAGCTTCCTGTAAATGGAATCATACAATGTATGGTCTTTTGTGTCTGGCTCATCTCATTGAGCATGTTTTTAAGGCTCATCCACATTGTAGTGAGTCTCAGCACTTCGTTCCTTTTTTACGGCTAAGCTCAAACTACCGCACAATTGCACTCATCTCACACGCTAGTAAAGTAATACTCAAAATTCTCCAAGCCAGGCTTCAGCAATACGTCAACCGTGAACTTCCAGATGTTCAAGCTGGTTTTAGAAAAGGCAGAGGAACCAGAGATCAAATTGCCAACATCCACTGGGTCATGGAAAAAGCAAGAGAGTTCCAGAAAAACATCTATTTCTGCTTTATTGACTATGCCAAAGCCTTTGACTGTGTGGATCACAATAAACTGTGGAAAATTCTGAAAGAGATGGGAATACCAGACCACCTGATCTGCCTCTTGAGAAATCTGTATGCAGGTCAGGAAGCAACAGTTAGAACTGGACATGGAACAACAGACTGGTTCCAAATAGGAAAAGGAGAGTTGTCAAGGCTGTATATTGTCACGCTGTTTATTTAACTTATATGCAGAGTACATCATGAGAAATGCTGGGCTGGAAGAAGCACAAGCTGGAATCAAGATTGCCGGGAGAAATATCAATAACTTCAGATATGCAGATGACACCACCCTTACGGCAGAAAGTGAAGAGGAACTAAAAGCCTCTTGATGAAAGTGAAAGAGAAGAGTGAAAAAGTTGGCTTAAAGCTCAACATTCAGAAAACAAAGATCATGGCATCCGGTCCCATCACTTCATGGGAAATAGATGGGGAAACAGTGGAAACAGTGCAGACTTTATTTTTTGGGGCTCCAAAATCACTGCAGATGGTGACTGCAGCCATGAAATTAAAAGACGCTTACTCCTTGGAAGGAAAGTTATGACCAACCTAGATAGCATATTGAAAAGCAGAGACATTACTTTGTCAACAAAGGTCCATCTAGTCAAGGCTATGGTTTTTCCTGTGGTCATGTATGGATGTGAGAGTTGGACTGTGAAGAAAGCTGAGCACCGAAGAATTGATGCCTTTGAACTGTGGTGTTGGAGAAGACTCTTGAGAGTCCCTTGGACTGCAAGGAGATCCAACCAGTCCATTCTGAAGGAGATCAGCCCTGGGATTTCTTTGGAGGGAATGATGCTAAAGCTGAAACTCCAGTACTTTGGCCACCTCATGCGAAGAGTTGACTCATTAGAAAAGACTCTGATGCTGGGAGGGATTGGGGGCAGGAGGAGAAGGGGATGACAGAGGATGAGACGGCTGGATGGCATCACTGACTCGATAGACGTGAATCTGGGTGAACTCCAGGAGTTGGTGATGGACAGGGAGGCCTGGCGTGCTGTGATTCATGGGGTTGCAAAGAGTCAGACACGACTAAATGACTGAACTGAACTAAACTGAATATTCCACTGTGTGGATGAACCACATTCTGTGTATCTGCACCAGTTGATGGATGCCTGACTGTTTGCCAGTTTTTGGCTCCTGTGAGTCAAGCTGCTATGAGCCTGAGGCTGCCAGCACCTATTAGAGCATCTATTTTCAATTCTTCTGGGTCTAGATCAGGTATGGAATTTCCAGGTCATCCTTTAATTCTATGTTTGATCTTTTGAAGGGGATTCCCCTTTGAGCTGAATGTATTTGAGACCTAGGTCTCAGATGGGCAGGTGTGTGGGATACTGGGGACTCAGGGCCTTTATTCTCTGCCAGGTCCCAGCAATTACACCCATGGTTCTCATGGGTCCTCACCATGACCGCTGGGGTGGGCCTTGACTGTCCTCCTGCATACAAGCAAACCTGGGATCGAGAAGCTAGGGCCTGCTCCTGGGCATGTACCTGAAGAAGCCAAAATTCAAAAAGATACCTGTGCCCTGATATTCACTGCAGCACTGTTCACAGTAGCCAAGACATGGAGACAGTCTAGATGTGCGTCAACACATGAGTGGATAAAGAAGATGTGGTACAGGTACACCATGGAATATTACTCAGCCATAAAAAAGAACGAAATAATGTCATGTGCAGCCACACGGACGGACCTAGAGATTGTCATACTGAGTGAAGTCAGGACAGAAAAAGACAAATATCTTGTGATATTGCTTATATGTGGAATACGAAAAAATTGTACAAATGATTTACAAGACAGGAATCGTCACAGATATAGAAAACAAACATGGTTGCCAGGAGAGAAAAGGCTGGGGAGGGATAAAACTCACTGCTGCTGCTAAGTCGCTTCAGTCGTGTCCGACTCTGTGCGACCCCATAGACGGCAGCCCACCAGGCTCCCCCGTCCCTGGGATTCTCCAGGCAAGAGCACTGGAGTGGGTTGCCATTGCCTTCTCCAATGCATGAAAGGAAAAGTGAAAGTGAAGTCGCTCAGTCGTGTCCAACTCTGTGCGACCCCATGGACTGCAGCCCACCAGGCTCCTCCGCCCATGGGATTTCCCAGGCAAGAGTGCTGGAGTGGGGTGCCACTGCCTTCTCCATAACTATCTATATATAGGTATAACCGAATCACTGTGCTGTACACCTGAAACTGATACAACATTGTAAATTAACGATTCTCCAATAAAAAATAATTAAAATAAACAAACAGAAAAAGAGAAGCTGGGGTCTGCCGTGGTCTCAGATGTCAGAAGGTGCAAACTTGAACCCATGTGGCTCAGAGCACCTTGTCAGGACAAGGGCTTGCTACATCCCTTCTCCAGGGAAAAAGAACTCCCGAAAGAATGCCGTCCTGGGTCATCCTGTCCTTAGGCTTATAGAGCCCTGCGTCCTGGTGCTGGGTGGATTTAGTGGATGTGGGGAAGCTGAGCCCCAGGGCCCCAGGGTGCTGGGTCTGGACCCAGGGTTAGGGTTGGCAGTGGGGACCTGGAGCCCACTGCTGACGCCCCAGCGTGGAGCAGAGTGAGTGCCTGCCCTCACCTGGCCCCCGACCCCCGACAGGGCCGCTGCGCCCACCCCACCACCTGCAGGAGGCGGAGGTGCCCGTCATGGGGAACGAGGTCTGTAACCGGCACTATCAGAACTCCTCTGCAGACGCCGCCCGTCAGATCATCAAGGACGACATGCTGTGTGCGGGCAGCGAGGGCCGGGACTCCTGCCAGGTGGGACCCAGGCCCGCTCCATCCTCCCGCCCCTCCTCGCCCACGAGGGGGCACTGCAGGGCTCTGAGGGCCGCCTCTCCCGCAGGGTGACTCCGGGGGCCCCCTGGTGTGCAGCTGGAATGACACCTGGGTCCAGGTGGGCATTGTCAGCTGGGGAGACATCTGTGGCCATCGCGACCTCCCTGGGGTGTACACCCGGGTGACCAGCTACGTGTCCTGGATCCACCAGTACGTCCTGTCCCCCGGACACTAGATGGGGTGGGGGTGGGGTCTGCACGATGAGAAGACTGCCACCCCTTCTGGCCAACACCCCGCTTCTTTCCCAGGGCCAGCCTTGCCCTCCCAATCCCCCTTCCCCTCGCCCTGGGAGGGAGAGACAGCGAGAAGCCCCGTGCGCTGTTGTCTCCCGGCAGTGTGGTGGCCCCTGGCCTGCTGCTCACCCTCTGTCTCCCATTAAACTCAGAAAAGCCAGCCCCCGACTGTGGTTTGGGATCGCGGCGTTGTGCTTGCTGGAGGGAGCCATGCGGGGGACCCTGAAGGGGTCCCTGGACTCTGGCGCTAGGCTGGGTTGCCATGGTCTGGGGGTGGGGACATTTCCGGGAAAGCTTTCTGGGAGCTTGCGGGGGAGGGTTAACCTTGCCCCTGGGTGTGTCCCTTTCCAGTGAGTGCAGGGCAGTGACTTTGTTCTGATCACATCCCGCTTGCCCAACCCCACGCCTCCCGTGACGTTGGTTCAGGACTCTCACCCCCAAGAGGGGTCTCTGGAGCATGTTCAGTTCAGTTCAGTCGCTCAGTCGTGTCCGACTCTTTGCGACCCCATGAATTGCAGCACGCCAGGCCTCCCTGTCCATTACCAACTCCCGGAGTTCACTCAGACTCACGTCCATTGAGTTGGTGATGCCATCCAGCCATCTCACCCTCTGTCGTCCCCTTCTCCTCCTGTCCCTAATCCCTCCCAGCGTCAGAGTCTTTTCCAATGAGTCAGCTCTTCGCATGAGGTGGCCAAAGTACTGGAGTTTCAGCTTTAGCATCATTCCTTCCAAAGAAATCCCAGGGCTGATCTTCAGAATGGACTGGTTGGATCTCCTTGCAGTCCAAGGGACTCTCAAGAGTCTTCTCCAACACCACAGTTCAAAAGCATCAATTCTTCGGTGCTCAGCTTTCTTCACAGTCCAACTCTCACATCCATACATGACCACTGGAAAAACCATAGCCTTGACTAGATGGACCTTTGTTGACAAAGTAATGTCTCTGCTTTTCAATATGCTATCTAGGTTGGTCATAACTTTCCTTCCAAGGAGTAAGCGTCTTTTAATTTCATGGCTGCAGTCACCATCTGCAGTGATTTTGGAGCCCCAAAAATAAAGTCTGCACTGTTTCCACTGTTTCCCCATCTATTTGCCATGAAGTGATGGGACCAGATGCCATGATCTTCATTTTCTGAATGTTGAGCTTTAAGCCGACTTTTTCACTCTTCTCTTTCACTTTCATCAAGAGGCTTTTAAATTCCTCTTCACTTTCTGCCATAAGGGTGGTGTCATCTGTATATCTGAGGTTATTGATATTTCTCCCAGCAATCTTGATTCCAGCTTGTGCTTCTTCCAGCCCAGCGTTTCTCATGATGTACTCTGCATATAAGTTAAATAAGCAGGGTGACAATATACAGCCTTAATGTACTCCTTTTCCGATTTGGAACCAGTCTGTTGTTCCATGTCCAGTTCTAACTGTTGCTTCCTGACCTGCATATAGGTTTCTCAAGAGGCAGATCAGGTGGTCTGGTATTCCCATCTCTTTCAGAATTTTCCACAGTTTATTGTGATCCACACAGTCAAAGGCTTTGGCATAGTCAATAAAGCAGAAATAGATGTTTTTCTGGAACTCTCTTGCTTTTTCCATGATCCAGTGGATGTTGGCAATTTGATCTCTGGTTCCTCTGCCTTTTCTAAAACCAGCTTGAACATCTGGAAGTTCATGGTTGACGTATTGCTGAAGCCTGGCTTGGAGAGTTTTGCGCATTACTTTACTAGCATGTGAGATGAGTGCAACTGTGCGGTAGTTTGAGCATTCTTTGGCATTGCCTTTCTTTGGGATTGGAATGAAAACTGACCTTTTCCAGTCCTGTGGCCACTGCTGAGTTTTCCAAATGTGCTGGCATATTGAGTGCAGCACTTTCACAGCATCATCTTTCAGGATTTGAAAGAGCTCAACTGGAATTCCATCACCTCCACTAGCTTTGTTTGTAGTGATGCTTTCTAAGTCCCAGTTGACTTCATATTCCAGGATGTCTGGCTCTAGGTCAGTGATCACACCACTGTAATTATGTTGGTCATGAAGATCTTAGGAGGGGCTTTAACCCAGTAAGTGAAGGGGTGGCCCTGATCCCACCCTGTGCATTTCAGGGACGCAGGTGAGATCAGAGCTGCCAGTACCTGTGGAGGGTTCCCCAGGGACTGGCCCATGAGCCCTTCTGCCCGTCCCCCTTTCTCTCCCTGAAGCTGATACTCAGCCTGGAAAATCACTCCCACCTGGGACCTGGAGGCGCCCGGGGACACATGGATCCTGCCCCTTTCCGTAGCATGTACAAGTCTGGGGTCTGGCAGCGGTTGGGCCCCCAGCCCCAGCGAGGTCCCCCTGGAGACACTAGGGCGCCCCCCTACACATCTGTGTCCAGGCCTGGGTCCTGGGGGCAGGAAGCACCCAGCATGTGTCCTGGGGACTCGAGGCCTGAGGCTCAGGGTGTTCCAAGGGGTCAGGGCTGAGACGGGGCGGGACACGTGGGGTAGGGAGCGGCCCCCTCTATGAAGTGGGCGCATGGCTCCCCTAGTGGGCAGAGTGAGGCCCTCCCCAGCTCGGAGGGCTCCCGTGGGCACCTTGAAACCCCAGGGAAAGACCCTACGAGACTGTGGAGGGCCTAACACCATGGTGGGCAGCCTTAGACGAGGCTGGACAGTGGGTGGAGACCACCACCATTGGGAGCAGGTGGTTCCCAGAGGGAAAAGGACCATGACACTGGCTTCCCAAGGCCGGGAGCTGTACCCCCTCTGATACAGTCATCCTGGGCTGTGGTCCTCAGGGGGATGGCTTGGCCGGGCCACCCTTGGCCATCCCGACACCTCCAAAACTCTCTGTGTGCCCTTTACTGCCGCCCCCTCCCCGCACAGCTCTCAGCTGCAGCCTCTGGCCTCCAGGTTGCGTCCGTCGTCCAACACTCTCCGCTGCGTGAACGCACCGCTGTTTGTTTCTATGTTGTTTAATTAATGTATTGGTTGCACCGCATATGGGATCTTAGTCCCTCGACCAGGGATTGAACCTGCGCCCCTGCTTTGGCACCTTGGAGTCTCGACCACTGGACTACCACAGAAGTCACCTACCTGTTTATTTTTATTTGAACTTAATTTCCTTTTTTTTTTTTCAACCTGAATTTACCTGCTCAGGATATTGGTGCTGTTCCAGGTCTCTGGTGAGTGTGTATCAGGCTAATCTTTCACACTGGTTTGCGTGGGAATGTGTGTCCATTTCTCTTCTCGGAAAGCCTGCGTTTTGCTCTGTAGCCCTTGACTTTGTCATTGGCCTTGAAATGCCATTTTAACAGGTTAGCGCTTATTTTAACCTGCATTTTGCTAATGACTCAGTCTGCTGTGCGTTTTCATGTGCTTCCTTGGCACCCTGCTAGCTTCTCTTGTAAACGCTTTCTCTACTTGGGCTTTGTTGGGGCAGTACGACCGCAGGTTGGAAGACAATTTCCAGACACAGAGTACTGCAGTAGGGAGGGAACTCATTAAGAATAAAAAGCAGAGATAATGCAGGTGCTGCGAGCACCTTGGGTCAACCTCCTCACAGGCCAGGGAGAGTCGACAGTTTTCATGGGTTAGTAGCCATCTTTTACAGCCTCAAGACAGAGAAAATTCCTGCTGGAAGATTGGCATTAGGTAATTGGTTAAGTTCAGGTGGTAAAGAATCTGCCTGCAATGAAGGAGACCCGGGTTCGATCCCTGGGTCGGGAAGATCCCCTGGAGAAGGACATGGCAACCCACTCCAGTGTTCTTGCCTGGAGAATCCCATGGACAGAGGAGCCTGGCAGGCTGCAATCCATGGGGTCACAAAGAGTCAGACACAGATGAGTGACTAACACTTTTTATTTTAGGGCACTGTAGGTTGACTATTGGGGTGGGCATCTTTGCCTAATTTGGGGTGAGGAAATTTGCTGGTGATGACTGGGCTGGGGGGGTGTCTTTTGGCAATGGTTACAAAGGGGCTCAGTCAGCTTCGGAGGGGACCTTGGCTCTGGGCTCCACTTCTATGGCCTTGGGACGTGACCTTGGGACAAAGCCTTGAACCTGTGGCCTTCGGGCAGGACTCAACACGTTTTTGTTTCTCAGGATGGTGTCTGGGGAATTCTTTATCTGTTCTGGATACAAGTACTTCATGCTTTGCAATTACTTTCTCCCTGGGACTCCTCACCCCATTTTCTTGGGAGTGTTTTTTGGGGAGCGTAGGTTTCTGGTTTTGATGCCATCCAGCGTGCCCCCGAGGTTCTGTCTGTGGCCCACGCTCCCCTTTGGCGGGGTTTTGCCTGTAGCGTCTTTTCCATCCCACACTCTCGTGAGTGGCCTGTGTCCGGGGTATTTCCGATGCCCTCCTTCCGTGCTGGTGTGTAAACTGGTGAGCTCACTGTCATCGCCTTGATGTCATATAATCACTGACGTCCTCAGACTGGCTTCTACCTCCTTAACTTACTAATTTGCATTGTCCCAGCATTTCTCAGAGAAGGCAATAGCACCTCACTCCAGTACTCTTGCCTGGAAAATCCCAGGGACGGAGGAGCCTGGTAGGCTGCAGTCCATGGGGTCGCTAGGAGTCAGACACGACTGAGGGACTTCACTTTCACTTTTCACCTTCATGCATTGGAGAAGGAAATGGCAACCCACTCCAGTGTTCTTGCCTGGAGAATCCCAGGGACGGCGGAGCCTGGTGGGCTGCCGTCTATGGGGTCGCCCAGATTCAGACACGACTGAGGCGACTTAGCAGCAGCAGCAGCAGCAGCATTTCTCCACCTTCTCCCCTTTTTCTTCTAGAACAGACATCTGTGCATAACCCCGATAAGAGAAGACGTTGATCGGCCGTTCATCTCCTGTCTCACGTACCCTGAATCGGCCATCTGGACAGCATCTAGACTGTTAATTCTGGGTCACTGTGGCTGCCTATCTCATCGTTCTCTTTGATGGCATCTCTTTTAAAAAGATAAGAATGATGATGATCTTTGATGATGAGATTTGATTTCCTTTGCTGAGTGTATCTTTTGGGACATTTGCCTTTTATTGAGCTTTACTGTAATCGATTCAAAGGTCTGGGATGTGGTGTTTCTGAGAATATGCTTGTGTTGCCCTCTTCCTCAAATGGCTGTTCGCTTGCTTCTAAATTGTCTTCTTCACCACTCTGAAAGATGACTTGCCTGTCAACTTGCATCTGCCGTTGTTGTGGGATCATCTGATACAACTACTGATTTTTCAAATGAGCTGTGACTCCTCAGACTGTTAGACATGGTCAGGATCCCCTCCACCTGCCCAGCCTGCCCCTGGGGGTGCCGCCTGCTGTTTTGGCTTCAGTTCTGCCCTGAGATGAAGATTTAGGGGAGGCTCCCTGTGGAAGGGGAGGGAATCCTGGCAGGGAGGGGACAAGAGCTGGTGACATAGGTGTGGAGAGGCTTCCCACTGTGGCTTCAGGAGCTTTCTCTGCCGAGGCTCTTCTGGAGTCAGGAGAACATATCGTCCTGTGACATCCCTCCAGAGGGACTAGGGAGCCATCGGTGGGTGGACCCGCCTGACATCGGTCCTGCTGTGAAGCCGCACCGATGGCAGGGCCAGGCGTGAGGCTTTCTGCTGGGATGAGTCTCCACCTGTGGATTTAGTGGCTGATGCAGGGCTCCGTCCTCAAGGATGGAGAGGAAGATGGGTTGCGTGCCTCTGGTCTCACCGGGAGTGTTTGACAGGAGCCAAGTTTTGAGCTGCTTCCCATTGTCTGGATGGGATTTATGCTGGAGAATGGGGGTTTGAGGTGCTTTCAGGTTGAGGACCAGGTGAGGAGGGGGAGTGATGGGGAGCGGGGGTGCCAAACCCAGGCCACGTGCTGCCACGTGCTGCTGGAAACAGGCCGGGAACCTCAGCCTGAGAGACAGACCACAAGTACCAAGGGGGCGGGTTATAGACTAAGAGATGGAAGGCGAGCATTTGAAAGCTGGTCCCCCACCAAGTCCCCAGGAAGCCCTTTTGAGGGCATCTAGAAGGGGCCGTTTGCACCCCAGATGGGTGAAGACTGAGGAGACAGTGCCTGGAGGTGGCAGCAGCAGGGAGCAGACGCTCTAGGGCTGATGGCAGGTCCCTCTGCCCTGCAGGGTGGCTCAGGGAGCCAGGCTGCTGCCCTTGTCCCTCGGGGTGGGGAGGGGAGGTGGTAAAAGAGCACACCAGCAATGGATTCAAATGGAAACACTGTTTATGTTCGTGTAGGCAGAATCTGTACGCGACCTGAAAGCCCTTCTGCTGGAGATGAATGACTGTGTGTGGGCCCTGTCGCCATCCAGGCAAGCAGGCAGACACTGGAGGCCGCGATGCTGGTGTCACCGCAGAGGGGGGATGAGCTGCGGGGTCATCCACTGGAAATACCACGCAGGCGAAGCAGCGCTTGCAGTGGTGAGGGCTGCGGCCTGCGGGCTTCAGACAGGGAGGTGGGCTCCTCTGCAGCATGTGCAAGTGTGTTCAGGGCAGAGACGCCTGGTTGACGGCCATCATGATGAAGTCTACAATAGCGCGTGCTGGGGAGGCTGTGAAGGGAAGGGGAGCCTCCTGTAGTCGGTGGGAATGTAAGCTGGTCAGCAACTGTAGAAGACAGTATGGAGGTTCCTTAGAGAACTGAAAACAGAGCTACCACCATGCACGTGCACTAGGTCGCTCTAGTCATGTCCCACTCTTTGCAACCCCAGCCTGCCAGGCTCCTCTGTCCATGGAGATTCTCCAGGCAAGAATAGTGGAGTGGGTTGCCATGCCCTTCTCCAGGGTATCGTCCCAACCCAGGGATTGAACCCACATCCCTTGTGTCTCCTGCCAAGAGCAGGTGGGTTCTTTACCACTAAGCCACCTGGGAAGCCCCAGTGCTACCATATGACCTAGCAACCCCACTCCTGGGCATGTGTCCAGACAAAATTCTAGTTTGAAAAGATACACGCACCCCAATGTTCATAGCAGCACTAACACAATAGCAAAGACTTGGAAGCAAACTAAATGTCCGTGAACAGATGACTGGATAAAGATGTGGCGCATATACATGACGGAATATTACTCAAGCATGAAAAAGAATAAAATAATGCCATCTGCAGCAACATAATGGATCTAGAGATATCATACTAAGTGACATGTTAGAAAAAAACAAATACCATATGATATCACTTTTATATGGAATCTAAAATATGATTCAAATAAACTTATTTATAAAATAGACACACTCACAGATATGGAAAACAAACTTTTGGTGACCAAAGAGGACCAGGGAAGGGAGGGATCAGTTATGAGTTTGGGATTAACAGATCCACTTTACTGTGTATAGACAGCCAATAAGGATCTCCTGTATGGCACAGGGAATTACATTCAATCTCTTTTAATAATGTATAATGAAGAATACAAAAAAGAATATGTGTGTATGTGTGTAACTGAGTCACTTTGCTGTACATCTGAAATGAACACAGCACTCCTCCAACCCTAGGCCTTGCTGCCCTTCCCCGACCCTCCCTGCTGAAGACCTGCGTGAGCAGAGAAGAGCCTGCAGGCGAGAACCCACCATCTCCCTCCTCCAGGCCTGGGGATCCTGGGCTCGGCTGTGAGGCAACCTGGGCTGGGCAAAGCCCTGCAGATCAGGCAGGAGTGTGTCTCCTCCCAGTCCTGGTGCTGGATGTGGAGGCCTGCTGGGGCAAGGCTGGTCCTCCGGGGACCTCTGTCCTCGGCCTACACACGGCACCTTCTGCCCGGATCCTCCGAGGTCTCTCCATGCATGTCTGTGTCCTTCTCCTAAGGACACCTGCCATGTTGATTAGACCGTCCCCCTGATGACCTCTCTAACAACCCCCTCTCCAAATACAGTCACATCCTGAGGAATGGGGGCCAGGGCTTTAACACAGGAATGCAGGGGATATCACTCAGGCCACACAGGGGACCCGGGCTCCCTGGAGAACTGGGAGAAACACCTCCGGCCCTCCTGAGTCTGGCTGACTTCTCTCAAATGCACACCCCTCCCCACACACAGGGGTCCCTCTGGACCCCAGACTCTCCTAGAAGACACCTCGCAAGTGGGTCCAGGCAGAGAGGTGCCAGCTTCCAAGGGGTTGGGAACCAGGACCAGGGAGGGGCCCAGGGAAACCCTCACCCCTCATCCTCCAATTCTTTCCCGATCTCAAACCTGAGAACAAACAGGCCCTGAGCTGACCCTCTACCCACCATGCCCCAAGACCCATCCTGCCTTCAGAGGCTATGGTCAGGGCAGCACTGAGACCACATACCCCCGGAGATGCCCGGGTCCCCAGGGTTCCCATGGGCGCCCGGCCCACACTCTCAGTGCTGGAATGCTCCTTTGTCCTGGCTCTGGAGCCTCCATGGGCATCAGTAACTGTTAGCCCTCAGGGTCTGGGAGAGACGTCAGGAGGGTCATCAGCCCAGGCGCTGGGCTCCAGGCTGGAGAGCAGCGCTTGGTCCCTGGGGGTGGCCGGTACCCAGAAGAGCAGGGCCTGGCCTCACCACCCCGCCTCCGATTAAGGACCCCCTGGGGCAGCAGCCGGCCAGCGCCCCTCAGTCGTCTCCCTCCTCCCTGCCCACCGAGTGTCCCTCCCAACGGGGCCCACCTGGGCCGGGGGCTCCGGGCTCTCGCTTCTTCCCCTGCCCGGGCCCCTGCCCCCACCCCCTGCTGGAGGAGGCTGAGTTGAACTGGCCCCGGTCCCTGGCCCCCACGGGTAGAGGACCGACCTGGCCACAGCACACAGCCCTGTGCCCACTTCCTGTTTGAGGGGGATAAATGGGGCCCTGGGGAACTGGGGCAGAGACGTGGAAGCAGCTTGGAGGAGGCCACCCTCCTGTCCAGACCAGCTGGAGCCTCAGGCCGCCCTTCCCGAAGTTGGTGCTGGGGGTCCAGCTGCCCCTCAAGACCACCTGCAGATGCTGTGGCTTCTGGTCATGACCCTCTCCTGCCTGGGGCACTCCGTGCCTGTGACCCTGGGTGAGTTCACACCCCACGCAGTGCCCTGAGGATCCCAGGACCCATTTCTGCACCCAAGGTTAGCCCATCTGGGGGGCAGGGGCCTCCGCGCTTCTGAACAGCTTTGCCTGGGAAGGCCATTGTCCTGGTCCCTGACGGCTCCTTACATTGCTTCCCCAGGCCCCGGCTCAGGACGTGAGCTGGTAGGCATCGTGGGGGGGTGCGATGTCTCGGCCAGGAGCTACCTGTGGCAGGTGAGCCTGAGGTTCTACAATAGGACAGCTGGCCTATGGATACACTTTTGTGGGGGTTCCCTCATTCACCCCCAGTGGGTGCTGACTGCTGCCCACTGTGTTAAGCCGTGAGTATTCTGTGTCCCTGTCCCTGTGGCTGGCTGCAAGGAGGGTGGGGAGCAGAGGGGGCTGGGGGAGGTGTGTGTGGGTGTCCAGGGGCCCCTCCCCAGCTCTGGGGGTCCCCAGCCTCCTCTGAGTGGCTCCCGGTCCCTCTCCCCAGGAAAAGCAAGAAGGCTTCTACCATCAGGGTCCAAGTTGGGCAGCTGAGACTCTATGACCATGACGAGCTGACCAAAGTGTCCAAGATTGTCCAACACCCCGATTACGACCAAATCCTGTCTGCTGAGGGTGGGGCGGACATCGCCCTGCTGAGGCTGGAGGCCCCCTGAGCCTCTCCTCTCACGTCCAGGTGGTCTCTCTCCCGCCTGCCTCACTGACGGTCCCTGAGAGGAAGATGTGCTGGGTGTCCGGCTGGGGCAAAGTCACGGTTCACTGTAGGTTTGGGGAGACTTGAGGCAAAGGATGAGGAACTGGGGAGGCTGGGTCTTCAGGGAAAGCAGCTCACTCTGCAGACCTTTGGACCCCAGGGAGGGGTATTCTGCGTGGTTCTGGACGGGAACCTTTTGGAACAATCTCAGGGGTGGGCCACTAACTCTGGGTTCTGGTCAGACTCTGCCCCAGCTGTCCTGGGCTCTGACCCCCTCAGCCTGAGCACACAAGGAGGTCATCAGGTCATGGGGAGGAGGTCTGGGTCACTGAGCGTGGGCAACCCGCCAAGGTCAGGGTTCCTCCATGCTGCAGGGGGATGGGCACCTAGACGTTTGAGAATCATGTGATCAGACCCCGAATTCATGGCTGTGGGGACACTGAGTCCAAGATCAGGGGCGCTGGGTCTAGATCCCAGGGTCGGGCTGGCAGTGGGTCCCCAGGCCCCCCGCAGACCGAGGGGAGCCCCTCCCCAGCACGGAGCTCACCCAGCCTCTCCCCGCAGCGCCCCTGCCCCCGCCCTGCCACCTGCAGGAGGTGGAGGTGCCCATCGTGGGGAACCAGGTTTGTAACCAACACTATCAGAAAGTTGAAAACAGCACCAAGCCAATCAAGGATGACATGCTGTGTGCCGGGAGCAAGGGCCAGGATTCCTGCAAGGTGGGACCCCGGACTCACCCTCTAATCTGTCCCCCCAACCCCTGAGCAGGGGACCCGCCAGCCCCACTGCCTAGGGGCATGGGAAGTGCTTACTGAGTGGTGTTTTCCCACAGGGTGACTCCGGGGGGGCCCTGGTGTGCCTCTGGAAATGCTCCTGGGTCCAGGTGGGAGTTGTCAGCTGGGGCCACAAGTGTGCGCTCCCCGACTTCCCTGGGGTATACACCCGGGTGACCAGCTACATGTCCTGGATCCGCCAGTATGTCCCGCTGTCCCCAGGGCCCTAGACCTGGAGACCCCCAATCTTCTTCGCTCAGGGGCCCCTGGTGGTCCTGGGGAGAAGGCAGGGGCTCCAGAAGGGGGCACCGTGTGGAAGGGAGAGGCCGGCAGTCAGCTGTCTGTGACGTGAGCCTCATTAAACTGTGCAGAGCTGCTCCCAGGCTGTGTGTGCTTGATCTGACCGGGGTGGGGGTGGGGGATCTCTGGGTGGGCTCCCTGGGCACAGCTGGCGGGGAGCAGGGTGGGCCCACCTCCTGGGGAGGTATCCTCGGCTTCTCCCCCTCCCGCCACCGTCGTCTGTTGCCTGCTTCTCTGAGACCCTGCGGCCTCAGTCCACACGTCCCTCCCCACCCCTCCCTACCCCTCCTCACCTGACACCCGCGCCAGGAGAATGGGGTCCCCGCTGGCATCTCTCACGACTACAGCTGTTTCTTACGGGATGTGTCCTGTGGGCCCCCTTGGACAGCTGGTCTCTGGGGTTCGGAGGTGCGTCTAGGTGACACTGGAGGAGTAAGGGGCCTGGGGTGCGGAGACAGCCCCGGCAGGGGGGCCCAGCGGGAGGGGTGTCCAGGTCCACGTCTTCACGCTGCTCGGCCTCCAGCTGACTCCCCACCGGCCAGGCCTCTCAGGACCCATGTGAAGAGCCAGCTTTTCCTGAACAGAATGAGGCGTCTGTCCAGAATGGATTCTGGCCCCTCTCCCTGTGGGACCCAAGGGCTCTGAGGATGAAGTTTGGGGCCCAGTTACAGTGTTCTGGGTCCTAATTAGTTTTAACTGGCTTGAGCTCAAACTGGACACGGCTGATTCCTAGTCCTTGAAAACAAACTGGGCAGACAGCTGACCGTTTAGACTCTGTGCCAATTGGAGGACCTGCCCATTTTTGTAGCAGCAATGACAGGAGCCTGATCGGTGAAATTGGGTCCAAGGTCGATGGGCCTAAGTGGTGATCACCATAGGTGTCAGCAGGACAGGCTGATCTGAATGTCTTGATGACAGGCTGAGGGAATAAAAAGTGATCACTAAACTCTTTGACGCTTAAAAAAGTGAACTAACGGTTGGTTGTAAGGTGCTGTAGGATTTACAACCAAATCCTCAAGTGGAATACATTTTGTTGACCCAGGATGGAAGAAGTATTCACTTATTGGGGTCTGGGGAAGTCATTCCATCTTATACATGATTGAACTCGATCTTATGCTAACTTAACTCTCAGGCTGTTTGTGGCCATCAAACACACATTGTGCACCTGCTTTAATTATTCAAAGAAAAGGGCGCATTGGTCAGAATTAAGGAAAGTAAACGCCTCCCTTCCTGGGGCTCTGAATGCTGGTGCTCCTTCCGCAGTAAGACTCCCTCCCAGGTGCCCGACCGGGCACTCGCTGGTCTGTTTCCTGTCTCCTGTTGTGAGAGACCCACCCGGTCCTGCCCACTCTGTTGCAGCTGCACCCCACAGCCACCCTTCCTGTCTCAGGGTGACCCCACGGCCTCCCGTCTGCAGGGTGAGAGGCTCCCAGCAGTTGCAGGGGTGCCCAGCTGGGGCTCTGGCTGGGCCCCGTGTGACACTCTGGGGACCTAGCACCCTGGAGCACCTAGCAGCAAATCCTGAGTTTCCCCTGACTCAGTCCCCTGGCCTCAACCTAGGCCAGCCTGGAGGACCTGACCTCCTCCTCTTCTTCCCAGACTCGCCGCTTGGGCCCTGCCCTTGACCTTCTATTCTGGTCTTTCAGTGTCCAGGGCTCCCCTGACCCTGGAGGAGGCAGCAGGGAGATGCTGGTGGTGGTGGAGGGGGCAAGGGAGAGGGCCCCAGGCCTCTACTTGATTGAAGGCCAAGAGGAGTGACCGGGGGTGCTGGGACTGACCAGGATGGCATGGCTTCCCCTGGGGGAGGTGTCCCGAGCCCTGCGGGCAGAGGGCTGAGCTGGGACCAGTGCCCTTCCTGGGACCAATGCCCACCCTGGCTTGGCAGAGAACAGCAGGGATCTCAGCGTCAGCTCTACCTTGAAGCCACAGCCCCCAGCTTGGTCCACCTGTCCCAGAATTCACCACATGACACTGTGCGTGGTTCCAAAGGGAATTTATCCAAGTCAAACGATTTTGACTTGGTGTCACACCCACCCCCGGACACCCATCCACCCACCCCTTTCTCCTGTGAGGCAGCCTCTGTTCTCTGAATTAGCCAGTCACCATGTGAATGTGACCCGGGTATGACATGACTGCCTTTTCTCTGGGGAGATGTTAGCTCCCCTGGGGATCGCTCAGGTGAGGGACTGGCTCCCGCAGGGTCTGTCTCTGGGTGGGAACCAGTCCCAGCTGCCTGTAGGCGAGCAAAGCACCAGGGTCTCAACGGAGGTGACCCTTGGACCCCGGGACAGTAGTGGGGGCAGGTGGGAGCAAGACCCAAGCAGTGGGAAGGGGCAAAGGTTGGCATGCTTTCCTGGGGTGCCCAGAGCAGGTCCCACGGCCCCCTAGGGGAGCTGCAGGTCCTGGCAGACGTGGTCCTCAGCCTGCACCTCCTCTCTCCCCCTTGGCAGCGGTGGGAAGTGGCCAGGGACAGGGACAGGGACAGGGCCCCTTCCCCGTCTTGCCCACTGTCTTCTTGGCTGAAGGGCCGCAAGGGCAAGTCCAGGCAGGGCAGCGAAGGCCAAGGCGCCCAGAGATGAGGGAGGCTCTTGAGTCACAGGTGCCTGCTCAAGTTGGCAGGGATGCGGCTTCTGGGCCAGGTGCTCCCAGAACGCGCCCTCCTCCTCCGGTTTGCTTGGTGCCCGGACCAGGCAGACCCTTAAGGTCATGCCTGGGATTCTCCTGGATTCCCCTCACCCTGCCGCAGGGCCCACGCAGCAGCGGGCAGGGGGGCGGGGAGCACGTTTCTTATCTACAACCCAGCCTGGCAGGGAGGGAGGCTTGCCCGGGATCAGTCCTGGCTGCCGCTGGCTGCCAGACCCCGTGCCCCGAAGCCCGTGTCAGATGGGGCCAGGGCAGAAGGAGAAGCTGGAGCTGCTGCTGGCCCTTGGCAGGCGTCCCTCCAGGTGAGGGGGTCTCAGGAGGGCAAGGGGCGCAGGCCTCTTGGGACTGTGGTGCTGTGGCCCCACAGCAGGTCTCTGGGCCGGGCTCTCCAGCACCCCTGGTCTTTCTGGTGGGGGTTCGTGAGCGGCGGCGCCCAGGCCCTGGGCAGCACCCCGGGCGGTGGCCTCTGGGAGAGGCTGGGGCCGCCCCTGCCCTCCCAGGTGCTGGCGCTCAGTCCCCCTGCCTCCACCCGCAGTTGTGGCTCCGTCTGGCACTCCTGGGGCTTCCCTTCCTGGGAGACAGAGGTGAGAGCCCAGGCAGGCGTCTTGCCGCCCTAGAGCCCAGGCCCCGGCCCTCTGGGCAGGCTGCGGCTCCTGTGGGCTGGGTGTTCTCCAGCAGCAAGGCAGGGCTCCGGCCACACGCATCCCGCTCGCTCTGAGGTCTGTCCTGGGCCCTCACAACATCTAGCTTTTCTTCCTGGCTCCACCCCTGGGAGATATGTGTGGGGTCACTTCCAAGACCACCAGTTTTTTTTTCCAATTTTATTTTTTTTAACACCAAGAAGCATTTTGTATTAGGATGTAGCCAATTAACACTGTTGTGATAATTTCAGGTGGACAGTGAAGGGACTCATGTATCCATCCTTCCCCAAACCCGCTTCCCATCAGGCTGGCATGCAACATGAGCGGAGCTCCCTGTGCTCTACAGTAGGTCTTTGTTGGTTATCCATTTTAAAGATAGCAGTGTGCACGTGACCTTCCCAAAGTCCTTAACTAGCCCTTCTCCCCCACGCCCACTGGTTCTTGAAGGCCGTCACCTGTGCCTGGTGGGTCTGTGTGAGAACACTCAGGTCCTGCCGCTTTGATAACTTTCGAAGTCCTTCCCTGAGGCTGCTCAGCTGGCTCAGGAGCAGAGAGACGCAGAACCCGGTGGAGCCATTCTCACCCCCAGGCCTTCTCACCGAAACCTCAGAACAACACCCAGGAGACCCTCCTCTCGTCCCAGCAGGGAGACTGAGGCCTCCCCAGTCTCCAGCCTGGGAGCCACTCACTACCCACGGGGCCCACTTATGTCTAAATTGATTAAAATTAGGTGAAAAGTTTAGTCACACAAACTGAAGTATTGAGCCCTTTACCGTGGAAAGTTTCAGGGGGCGGCTGCTTGTGGTTCAGAAAGTTGGTCACAGGCAGGAGTCTAGAGCTACTCAGGAGGGCAGCCACCTTGGCCCCACCCCAGGCCCTGTTATTGCAGAGGGGCCACCTGGGGGCTGCTGGGCTGACTGTGAGCGTTCTCATCCACCCCTCGACCAGCGAGCAGCTTCGTCCCGTAGGCCCGGGTCGTCAGGAGCACCGAGGAGTACCCCCGCAGTGGCCCTGGCAGGTCAGCCCGAGAGAGCAGGGCCGCCACGTCTGTGGGGGCAGCCTCATCAGCCTCCGTGGGTGCTGCCCGCCGCCCACTGCGTCTGCAGGTGAGTCCTGCTTCCCTCTCACTGGGGCTGCGTGACGCCTCCGCCCCTGTTACTCCGGGTTCTGTCCCTGGTCAGGGGACTAGATCCCACACGCTGCAGCTAGGACCCAGCGCAGCCACATAAACAAAAATGAGTGTATATATATAAAAAATTCCTGCCTGTGTGTGCTTTTGCACACTGCTCTCCTCAGGGGACCCTGTCCTGACCCGTTTCAGGTCAGTGTCTTACCTGCCAGAGGGCTCAGCTCAGCTGTCCTCAAACACTGGGAAGGGGCCATCCGCCACCCCCCGCCCCGCAGCTGCACCTGGAGCCCCTGAGCTCCGGCCAGCCGCCTGCCTGCCTCCTGGCACAGAACCTGTCTGCCGCCCACTGCCAGCCTCAGCTTCTGCCGTCTGGGCACCACTTGCCTCGCTGTCCGCCTGGCCTGGGAAGAGTGGGGTCCAGTCCTTTCTGCCCCTGGCAGCAAGGCCCTGCCTCATGTGGGGCTCTGCACAAAGATGAATCATCTAACCTCATGGCTGGAGTGGACCCTGGAGTCTTTGTCTCCTCCCAGATGTGGCCAGCCCCGTGGGTCAGGGCTGAGCAGAGAGGGTCTGAACGAAGCCCCCAAGCACATGGCCCTCACCCCCAGAAGCCAGTTCTGATGGCGCCAACGCCACCAGACTCTCCCTCCTCACGCCCCATCATGTGCCCCCACTTCCCGCACAGCTCTGTGAGCCTGACCGTCCAGCTGGGAGTATCTGTCCTGCACACCAGCCCCCTAGGCTGTCTTCGTGGCTGTGCTCTGCGTCATCTGACACCCCTCCTTCAACGGGAATGTGCCTGCTGAAGCTGGCTCCGCTGTGCCCATCTCCCAAACCGTCAGGCCCATCCCTCTGGCCTCGGCAGGCTCCTCCTTCCCACCGGGCACCCTCTGCTGGCTGACCAGCTGGGGGGACATCAGGCAGGATGGTGGGTGAGGAACCAGGGGCGGGGATGGAAGGGGCGGCCCCGAGGTGGAGCAGGCCACGTGCAGGGGTGACGGGTCACTCGTGGCCTCTCTGGGCATCCCTGTCCCTGAGCACCTGGTCCTGCACACCACTCACCTCGCTGACCACTTGGGTCAGGTATCGGCCTCACCGTGCAGGGCGGGGCTCACCCCCGAGGGCAGGCATGGCTGTACTCCCCACCCACGGGCCCCTCCTCCCTCCCTGATGCCCAGCCTCCTGCAGTGGCCCTGCCAGAGCCCCATAGGCTTCAGGAGGTAGATGTGCACATTGTCAGCCTGCAGAGCTGCCGCAGGCTCTCCTGCTTGGAACCCGTCACCAAGGAGATGCTAGGTGCTGGCCACTGCCAGGGCCAGAAGGGCTTCTGCAAGCTCAGACCCCCATTGGCACTCCTGCCCTGGTCCTTCACTGGGCCTGGGGAGCCACCGGACCCCTCTGGGCCTGTTTCCTGCTCAGCACAGTGAGGTGAGGAAGCAGAGCCCCGTTCATAGGGAGTCTGTGACATGCCTGCTCCGTGCTTAGCCAGGCTCCCCAGGTCCCCTTTTATCCTAAGTGACCCCAAGAAGCAGGCTGGGTCCTGGACTTGGGGCAGGGGAGAGACATCACCATCTCGCTCCACGAGGTGGAGGGCTTTGTCTCGCCCCCGAGGTGGAACGGCGTCTGGTGCAGCTGGAGCTCGATGGATGCTTGTTACAAGAATGAGTCTGGAGTCAACCTGACAATAAACAGCCAGAGAACTCGAGCTCCAGCTGCCGCAGGGAGGTGAGTGGGTGCTGCAAAGACGCAGAGGGTCAGAATCCAGGCTCAGAGAGGCCATGTGACTTGTAAGGGAGGCAGCATGCATCAGGGGAAGCATCCAGGCTTGGAATAATAATAAAGTAACTGAATCTCAGTGATGCTGTAACCTAGCTGTGTGATCTTTAGGGAGTTTCTTAACCTCTCTGAGCCTCAGAGGCCTCAAAAAAAAAAAAAAAAAAAAGAGGCAGATAGAGCTGATATGCAGGGCTGCCAACAGGACAGATCAAGGATGAAGCTGCTGCATGGACACCTGGAGCCCCAAAGAGCTTGCTTGTGTGCCCCCGTCCCCTGCCCCGGCACCCAGCCCCTCTCGGTCCCTGTACTCCCTGAAGTCAGCCTCGGCCAGAGAGCCCCCGGACCTGTCTGCTCTTCTTGCTTCTACCAGGGTGACTCTGAGGTCCCCTGGTCTGCCCGCTCCAGGTCCAGCGCTGGGCACAGGTGGCAGTGGTGAGCTTCAGTGGGGTCTGCGGTGAGCCCAGCCACCCGGGCGTGTGCGCCAGTGTCTCTACCTGCCAGCCCTGGATCCGCGCCTCGGCCTCCTGCCGAGACACCTGCGCGGGGGCTGACCCCTCCCCGGGGCATGGCCTGCCCTTCTCCCATCATCTCCTCCGAGCTGCCCATTTCTGTGGGGCCCTTCCCTGCTCTGGCTCCCTGTCCCGCCTGTCCCCGCCTGTCCCGCTCTCCACCCTGACCCCCACGTGACCAGGATGGAAGACAGCCGGGGCATGCAGCCGGCTTGACTTGTTTAAAGCAAAGAGCTGGGTCAGGAGGGAAGCACAAAGTTGCTGGGCCCTGCGGGTGGCCTCGGGGGCCCTGGGGGCCTGGGGGACTGGGGGCGGCCAACACCCTGATGCTAACACCAAATGCTTGGTAGCCTGCTCCTCTGGCCTGTTCATTTGAACAGTCATGGCAGTGGGGGCTGCAGGACCACATGTCCTAAGCGGACATCCCCAGCGGGGCTCTGCACCCCTGGTTTGGGGGTGTCTGAGGTGGGGGAGGTGGGGAAGGCTGTGGATAGTGTTTGGTCTCAGAGCAGTGGCCTGAGGCTCACCCTGGTCTGGGAAGGCTACATAACTGGCAGTGTCTCGTTTAAAAGGCAGGTAATGACTTTTTCATTCTTTTTGAGTCTCTCCATGAGTCAGGCCCTTCTCTGCACAGGGACACCCACAGAGTGAGCCCATCAACGGCTTGGCCCATCCAGGCTGCAGGGTGTGAGCAGTGATGTGACTCCAGGTCACCCGTGCCCTAGACCCCCGGTCCAAGTCTCACTGTCCAGCCAGGAGGAGGGAGCAGAGAGCCCAGCGGACCTACGTCCATGCCCCAGACCCTCCCGTCCTGGCCGTCGGCAAAGGAGGGGGTGGCCCTGAGTGGCTCCTGGCGCAGACTGGGGCCAGGGAGCCCAGCTGGGAAGGCGCTCCCAGCCCCTCCTCCTGCCTGCCCTCCAACCACGCCCTGGCTAGGAAGAGGGTCCGAGGGGACTTTCCTCTGTCCGGAGAGGGGGCGGAGCAGGCAGGGCCCCAGCTTCTGGGTGCAGACACGGCCGGAAGGGGCCTGGAGGGTGTCTTGTGGCCCTGGAGTTGCCTGGTGGAACCCTGCTTCCTGTCCGCGTCTCAGAGGCCGCCTGTGTGGAGGGCAGGCTCCGCTGCTGCTGCCTGTCCCGGCCTGGGAAGGCCTGTCTCCTCACTGGAGGGGTCCAGGGTTATTGCCGAAAGCCTGCCAGGACCCCATCCCCTAGCAAACCTAAAACCTGTGGCGGAGAGCCTGGATTCCCGCAGCTGCACAGCTGGCCTGCCCTTGGCGTCCCATCCCTGGAAAAAGGCCCTGAGAGCCCACATCTCTGCTGTCTGCCGTGTGGCCTGGGGAGCTCCCTCCTCCTGCAGGGAGGCAGGGAGGACCTGTCACCTCCCTTTGTCCCCATGTGGACACTGTCACGTGGCAGCAAGTGGCCGACTCAGCAGGGCTAGGTCAGACCCCAAGCATCTTGGCTGCAAAGACTTTTTTCCCCAACTGGGCAGGGATTGGAGCCAGTGCCACCCCCTCCAGGAAGCCCTCCGTGGTTCCTGCAGGGCACACTGTCTCCCCTTCTCTATCCTCCAGGACCCTAGTCTTTGGGGTTCCTCAGGAAGGTGTAGTTTTGAGGCCCAGACTGAGCCCCATGGAGACAGCTCAAGCCCTGTGACTGGTGTCTCTGTGCCCACCCATCCCTGGGTCCCGTGGGCCCCACCACAGATCAGATTGGCACAACCCCAGCTACCCGGCCTGGGGAAGCCTCTTCCTAACTGTCCTCTGTCCGGCCAGGGCCTGATGACTTAGCTGATTAGGACCCTGGGAAGGGCCAGGACTTTCCTGCCCACCTTCTTGCCCCAGCCCCCTGCCCAGCTCCTAAGTGCAGGCTGTCGGTCCTCCGAGATGCTTGAGGTCAGCGGCCCCTTCTTAGGTGTTGGGGAGCTGAGACATGGACGTGCTACATTTATGATTAAAAATGATTTGAGACTAAGATGGAGAATGAGCAGCTTTGGCACCTCCCCCAGTGTGTGGCTTCAAGTCAGAGTCAGAAGTTGGGAGTCTGGCTGCAGACCAGGGCCTGACCTCTGGGGCTCTGCAAGGTGGACCCCAGTGCCCCTCGGCCCCCAAGCCTTGGCGGAGCTGCAGGGCCCGAGGCTGGCAGGGCAGGAAAGGACTGGGAAATGCAAAGGCAGTCTTGTCTCCGTGGTTCTGGAACCTCACCTGATGTGGAAATCAGTCCTAGAGGATTAATGTCAAAGTATGTCCGCATGTGTGAGTACACACACGTATGTGTGTGCGTGTATGTGTGTGCATGTGTGACAGTTCAAATCTTCAATGTGTAAATACAAACACCTTCAACTGTACAAAGCCAACGAAAACAATTTTCAGCAACTGCAAAAGTGTTAATGCAGTCATTTCATCAAAAACCTCAAAATGACGGGAAGAACCTAAGGACTCCAAGCCTCCCTGCCAGGGAAACACAGAGCTGCCCTAAGGCAAAACCTGCACCCCAGCAATGAAATAAATGCGATCTACAAAATGAAGCAGTCAAAGAATGCTACTCCTTCCAATGATTTAAAACACTGAGTATTGATTATGCCTTTACTCCCTCGACGTAGTATGCGTGCGTGCATGCTAGGTGGCTCCAGTCGTGTCTGACCCTCTGTGACCCCACAGACTGCAGCCCACCAGGCTCCTCTGCCCATGGGATTCTCCAGGCAAGAATACTAGAGTAGGTTGCCATGCCCTCCTCCAGGGGATCTTCCCAACCCGGGGATGGGACCTGTGTCCCAGTACAGACTGGGCTCCAGTCTGAAGGAAGCAAGTGGGGATTGAGGGTCAGGGAGCAAGGGGTTGATAGATGGAGCATTTCTAAGCAGAGACAGCATGTCTGGGGGAATTCTGGTTAAACCAACCTAAAGAGGCTCCTGACACAGCCCAGGGAGATGAAACCTTGGGTGGGGAGTGAGGGTTCTGATCAGATATCAAGGGTGATCAGGTACTAAGGGCAGGGATCTTGCTGAATCAGCAAGGTTCCTGGTAAAGTAGGGTGTAACCAGGAAGGGCGCCGCTGGGCCAGGAGAAGGTTCAGGGGCTGCAGTGATGAGGGGAGCGCTGTGATGCCCACAGGTGGGAGGAGACAGGGGACCAGACTTTCTGGAGATGATATAGTGTTGCCAAGGGGTTGTAGGGAATCTGCTCCAGACACAACAGCCAATGAGGAGACAGCGCTAGGATACTGACAGCAAGAGCAGCCTGTGCGTAAGCAGGAACACAGTCCCAGTGAAGACAGTTGGGAGGCAGGGGCCCAGGCGTGTCTCCGAGATGAACCGGGACAGTTGTGGGGGCGGTCCCCTGGGGGCTACCTGACAACAGCAGCGGACCCTCTGCCCCGCAAGACACATGTGCTCTATGGCATGAGCCAGGGAGCAGAGAAGAGGCCCTGGGCTCGAGGGGCAGGGCAGGGCCACCCCCACAGCCAGGTGGGTGCCCAGGGGTGGGGGACCCACAGAGATGGTGGCTGCACCCAGCCAGGCCCTGGGGCCCTCCCCTCCCACGGCGACATCGCAGCCAGAGACAGGCAGGACCACGTCTGCTCTCCATGCTTTTTATGAGTGTCAGCAGCCCCTGTCAGCGCCCTGAGCTGAGTGGGGAGGGGGCTGGGGCAGGGGTTCAGGGCAGGGAGGGGTCAGCAGAGAGGGGTCAGCCAGGAGAGGGGTCATCGGGGGTGGGCATTGGGGCAGGGGGCCAGGGAAGGTGGGGGAAGGTCTCCTCCTCGGCCGGAAGCAGCGGTGTGGGGAACAGCTCCTCCGCTGACCCAGGGGGTGGCCTGGGGACCAGGCTCAGGGCCCCTGGGGGACGTACTGGTGGATCCAGTCCAGGTAGGAGGTGACGCGGGTGTAGATGCCGGGCCGGTTGGGCTTCGCGCAACCATCGCCCCAGCTGACCACCCCCGCCTGCAGCCAGGTGCCATTCACCTTGCAGACCAGGGGCCCTCCAGAGTCGCCCTGTGGGGTGGGTTGGGGGAGTCAGTGCGGCTGCAAAGCTGGGCGGTGGGGGCTGGGGGCAGGCGCTGACCCACCTGGCAGGAGTCCCTCCCGCTGTCCCCAGCACACAAGTTATCCTCCTGCACTATGGGTACGTTGTCCCCCGTGGACAGGCCAGAGTGGTACTTCCTGTCACAGACACTGTTCTCCACGACGGGCACCTTCACCTGCTTCAGGGGGAATGGGGGCGGCAGGCGCCCTGGGGGGAGGGGGCAGAGGGAGGCAGCATCAGGGGGAAGCAGGCGGTGGGGACCCTGGTCCCCAGAGGAAACACCAGAGCCTGGAGCCTGGCCCCGCCCCATCCTGGGGGCCCCGACACTCACTTCCATTGTCCACGTTGCCCCAGCCCGTCACCCAGCACTGCGTCCCCGGGGGGAAGGTCTCCGACTCAGGGGGCAGGGTGACCGGCTGGACGTGACAGGAGATGCTCACGGGCTCGTCCAGCTCCAGCAGGGCGATGTCCGCCCCGTTCTCAACGCTGTAGTAGTTGGGGTGGGGGATGATCCTGCTGATGGGCAGCAGCTGGTCCTGGTAATACAGGTGCTGCTCCCGCAGCTGCACCCTGAAGTATGAGGGGCCATGGACTTCCCTGGGGACAGAGACGGGCCCCTACTCAGAGCTGAGCCACCCTCGGGACACCCAGGAGCCTGGGTGGAGCCCCAGGCGCACCCCGCCCGCAGACCCCCTGGAGACTCACGGTCCGACGCAGTGGGCTGCGGTCAGCACCCACTGGGGGTGGATCAGGGAGCCCCCGCAGTGGTGCCTCCAGTACTGGTGGCTGACTCTCAGGCTCACCTGCCAGGGCCATCTGCTCCCAGGGGCCTCCTGCCCCCCGACGATGCCCGCGCGCTGCAGGGCCTGGCCTGGGGCTGGAGCAGGAAGCCTTCAACCTTGGGCTCCTCTGAACCCACCACCCGCCCCTGGGCTTGTGGGGGTGGGGGAGGGCAGAAACCCCACGGCCTGGGGTCAGGACTCACCAGGGGCTGCGGAGACCAGGCTCAGCAGGAGGGCGAGCGCCAGCAGATGGAGCATCTGGAAGGAGCAGGGAGGGGTCTGGGGGTAGATTCTGGGGGTGTGTGGTCTGGGGGTGTGCAGTCTGGGGGTGTGGCGTCTGTGGTGAGGGGTCTGGGGGTGTGGAATCTGAGGGTGCAGGGGTCTGAGGGTGTGTTGTCTGGGGAAATGGGTGTGGGGTCTGGGTCTGGATCTGGGGTCTGGGGGTGTGGGGTCTGGGGGTGTGGGGTGGGGTCTGGGGTCTAAGGGTGTGGGGTGTGGGGTCTGGGGTCTGGGGTGTGGGGTCCGGTGGCATTTGGCCCTTGACCAGGGGGTCTGTCCATGCCGGGGTTCTGGGGCCTCAGTGCTCGGCCAGCCAGCTGCACAGTGACACCCGGTGTCAGGGTCCTGCTGGGGGGCTCACCTTGGCAGGTCCAGGCTGCTCTTGCCCAGCCTGCTCTCTCTGCCCCTTTATCCTCACAGACAACGACAGGGTCAGAGGAGGGGGCGGGTCCTCCAATCCAGGGGAGTGGGGGAGGAAGTGGATGACTCAGACCAGAGCGAGTCCATCTGGTCAGGAAGGGGCCCCGCCGCCCCCGTTCACACCAGCAGACCCGATTCCTCCATGTGGTCCCATATCCATCTCTGGCTGTTATCTGAGAACTTAACTCTACCATCAGGGGAGCCTTGTTATCTGGGGATCTGAGTGCCATCGCAGAGGGACAGGCCGAGGGATGTGACGGGGAGGGGACAGGAGAGGCCAGAGCCACCTTCCCTGGACGCTCCCCCACCAGGCCCAGCACCCCTGTCCCCCTCCTGCAGGCCGGGGTGAGCCCCATCCCTGTCCACCCACCCCACCTCCTCACTCTCCCCTGGGCCTGCTGGTCACCCGGTTCTGCAGCCCATCCACCCTCCTCACCTCATGGCCTCCTGACCCCTGCCTCCCCTTCCCCACCATCCAGGTGGCACCTCCTGTCCTGCCCCTACCCTGCTGGGACACCAGCCTGGCTCTGGGGCCCTCCTGTCCCTGGCTGGCTCTCTTGCACGCCCTAGGGGTGTACTCAGCTGGATTTCTGGGGGTCGGCACCCCTGGAGACAGGCAGGAAGACAGGCTGCCCATGCCCCATCTCAGGCGTCCCTCCAGCCGACCCTGGTCACTTATTCTGTCAACAATTCATTCCAGGGCTTCCAGGTGCTGCATCCGGGTCCATGCAGCAGGTTAATGGAGAAGGAACTCTAGGAGCCCACGGTCAGGGGTAGGGGAGGGGGGGAAGCAGGGACAACAGTGACATGCTGGTGCCCAGGGCCTGCTAGGGGACCAGGCAAGGCTTAGGGAGCCCCGGAGAGCCTTACCTGCAAAGGAGGCTCTGATTGGCTTAGCCCTGGGAAGAGGGCCAATCAGCAGTTTAAGCATGTGCTTACTCTGATTGGCTAACATTGGACCAATACCTGGTCAGGCCTGGGATGTGGGCGAGGCTAGGTGATGGGAAGGTGTGGACAGACCCCACGTGAGTCCTCCCGAAGACCTTCTGAACTGAGTATCCTTAGTTCATAAAGACCACCTCCTCCTCTTGAAACTCAGCAATAAGTTTAAGCCCCTTGTACAAAATCAGTAATAACCAAATAAATAAATAATTCAATGAAGAAATGCTTAATTTTTAACCTAAAGAGATTCTACCTAGTTAATAACGAAAATCGGAGAAGGCAATGGTACCCCACTCCAGTACTCTTGCCTGGAGAATCCCATGGACGGAGGAGCCTGGTAGGCTGCAGTCCATGGGGTGGCGAAGAGTCGGACACGACTGAGTGACTTCACTTTCACTTTTCACTTTCATGCATTGGAGAAGGAAATGGCAACCCACTCCAGTGTTCTTGCCTGGAGAATCCCAGGGACGGGAAAGCCTGGTGGGCTGCCGTCTCTGGGGTCGCACAGAGTCGGACACAACTGAAGTGACTTAGCAACAGCAGCAGCAGCAGCAATAACGAAAATGCGATATAAATTGGGCGATCATGTTGGGGGTCAAGTTTGCAAGGTTCTGAGATGCACTTCCCGGTGTTGCAAGGATGCATCCCATGTGTCCCACTGGCTGGAGAAGCGATGCTGTTGGCCGATGGCATCCTGTCCTCAAGAGCCCTAAACCAGTGGCCTCTTGAGCTTCCTGTGGATTTCTAACTGCGGAATGAATAAGTGATGAATGAAGCTGGTCAGTGCATTCAGCCCCTAGGGTAGCCCCAGGGGAAGTCTCTGTCTGAGGCTGTGGTCTTTGGGGCCAGGGATGGGGGTCCTGCCTCCCCAGTTATCGCAAGCCACTGGCCTGAGGTGGGACCTGAAGTAAGAAAGGACAGGAGGAGGCAGGCTTCAGGGAGGAGCCTGGGGGATGCCCTGAGAGCCTCAGTCTGCTAAGGACAGGGTGATGCAGAGAAAGTGGGGCTGGGCCACCCCGGGTGAGAGGCCTGTTGCCGCGGGGATGATGGACCTGGGGGCAGGTCTCCCTGGGGGTGGTCCTTGGGAGTGACAGGGCAGTGTGGAGGAGATCGGAGTTGGGGAGTGTGTGTCAGGAGGGACCAGCTGACCAGCCATCCCTGACCTGCCTACCAGTTCGCGGTCTCAGAGTGGAGGTCTGACTGCAGCTGTGGCTCTGGGCTGGGACCTCTGAGGAGGGCGTGGGGAGCACAGCTGGACCTGGAGCACTGGGGTCTACGGACTCTCCTGCCTGTGACCGTGGCCTCAGTTCCCACAAGGAGGAAACGCTGAGGTGGACTGGACCCAGTGCTTCTTGCCCCAGGCCCAGCCTATGGCCTGTGCTCTCCCTGCCAGGGAGGGGTCATGGGTCGAGGGTCAGAGAGCAGGAAGCCTGGAGAGCCCGTGATGTGGGCCAGTCAGGACAGCCACAGCCCTCACGCAGCTCACCTGCAGTAAGGTACTGGCTGACCAGAGGTCCACTAGGTTGTCCTGTGGGCAGAATGGGGTGAGGACCAGGAGGCCAGAGAGCCGAGGAGTCCCTGTCCTCCACTTCCCAAGCCTGGGCTCACCTGCCCGACCTTCCTGGGGGTCCAGGGGACGCAGCATGTCCAGCCGGCCTATAGGGGCTGCCCTCTGGGTCAGGTCATCCTGGCTGGTGGTCTGCAGGGCAGCGGGGGAGGCTCGGGTCGGGGGGAGCTCTACAGGGAAAAGGTGGCAGCAGCCCTGAGCTGCTGAGTCACCCACACACGGGATGCCAGGCACCCACAGTGGCCGCGAGAGGGTGTTACCAGTGCAGGGTGATGTCCAGAGTGTTAGGACAGTAGCCTGGAAAGAGACTCAGAAACACAGTCCCCTGTTTTCAGGAGACAGAGACGGGGACCTTCCTAGCACATGTTTGGAACAACTGTGTCATCTGTGTGGGAAGAGAGGTGAGCCTTGGTGCTCGCCTTGTAACACACACAGAGAAACTGTTCACAGTGGCCACTAGGCCTCAGTGTAGACAATAAAACTGTAAAACACGGGAGAGAAACTATAGCGGGAAACCCTGACCTGGAGGAAGGCGAGGAGACTCGGAAACCACCAAGAGAAACAGAAGAGCTGGTGAGTTTCTGAGTCAAAAGAAACTGGACCTCGCCAAATTGAAAACTTACGCTCTGAGAGACACCGTTAAGAAAGTGAAAGTGTAACCCACCCACTGAGAAGGATATCTGTGAGGCAAGGGCCAGGTAAAGCGGGGAGAGGAGGAGGCTTACAACCCCTCAGACGACACCCCACTGATTTAAAGGGGCAACAGCTTGTGTGGATGCTTCCTCAAAGGTGAAGCACCTTCTTCCTCATCAGGAAAGTGCAGAGAGGAGATGCCGCCACTCACCCTCTGAAACGCAGGGACACCCCGGGCTCTGCCCACTGCCTCCCCGTGTCCCTTCCTCTGAGCTGGGCAGTTGGGTGGGCGCTCACTCGAGAGGGGATCAGTGTTGCAGAAAAGAGAGGAGGGTGCCAGCGGAGCAAAAGGGCTTGTGTTCAGGCAAGGCTAATGGAGATGGGAGGGTGATGGACATGTGGGCATTGGCCAAATAAGTCGATGGATTAGGGGCAGAACCGGGTTTTACCCACCGGAGAAGGCAGGAGATAGGAGACGGGGCTGCAGTAAACCCCGAGGTGTGGAGCTGGGATTGGGGAAAGCTGGTGACTTCAGTGTAGACACTGAACCATACAGTTCAGTAAATACAGGGGTGTGAGCCCGTGTGTGTGCTCATGCATCAGCCCCTGTGTGCATGTGTGTGATCCCTTGCGCACGTGTGTACATGTCTGTGTTCACATGCCAGTCCGTGTGTGCATGTGTGTGCCTGTGTGTGCTTATGTGTGAGACCCTGTGCAGTTCCCTAGCTGTGTCCCTGGGAGCACCCAGGAGCCTCACTGTCACTGTCCCTGGAGTTCACGGGTGTGTCAACACCGCTTTGGAAAGTTTTCTGTAAATCTAAACGTGTTCTAAAAAATTACATTAAAAAAAAGAAATACAGAATAGCGTTTGAGGCTCAGCTCAGCCCTGTGACTGGCGTCTCTGTGCCCACCCGTCCCTGGGTCCCGTGGGCCCCACCGCAGATCAGATGGGCACAGCCCCAGCTGCCCAGCCTGGGGCAGCCCCTTCCTAACCGTCCTCTGCCTGGCCTGGGCCTGATGACTGAGCTGATTAGGCCCCTGGGAGGGGCTGGTACCTTCCTGCCCCTCCTTCTTGCCCCAGCCCCCTGCCCAGCTCCTAAGCACAGGCTGCGGGTCCTCCGGAAAGCTCGAGATCAGCGGCCCCTTCTTAGGTGTCGGGGAGCTGAGGCATGGGGTTGGGTGGGGAGCTGCTTGATGATCCACGGCGGTGGGGGACAGAGGCAGTGGGGGGCAGACTTGTCTCCTCCCCGCCAATCCTGGGCTCAGAGCCCTGGCCCAACAGTGTGCACTCTGCGTTTGATCAGCTGACAAATCAGGACGATAGAGGCTCTACCTACGCTCTGAGCCCACGGGGACTATACACCTAGGAAGGTGGCCTTCGGGGAGGCACCGGGGTGGTGAGAACTGGAGCCCAGGCCACCCCTCCCAGGGCCCAGGAGGCCTGGTGTGGGGGCAGGAGAATCAATGACCAGGGTCTGCTGGAGGGACGCCCGAGATGGGGCCTGGGCAGCCCCTGCCTGTTTTGAGGGGTGCTCACCTGAGAAATCCAGCTGAGTACACCCCTAAGGCGTGCAAGAAAGCCAGCCAGGGACAGGAGGGCCCCAGAGCCAGGCTGGTGTCCCAGCAGGACAGGAGGTGCCACATGGATGGTAGGGAAGGGGAGGCAGGGGTCAGGAGGCCATGAGGTGAGGAGGGTGGATGGGCTGCAGAACCGGGTGACCAGCAGGCCCAGGGGAGAGTGAGGAGGTGGGGTGGGTGGACAGGGATGGGGCTCACCCCGGCCTGCAGGAGGGGGACAGGGGTGCTGGGCCTGGTGGGGGAGCGTCCAGGGAAGGTGGCTCTGGCCTCTCCTGTCCCCTCCCCGTCACATCCCTCGGCCTGTCCCTCTGCGATGGCACTCAGATCCCCAGATAACAAGGCTCCCCTGATGGTAGAGTTAAGTTCTCAGATAACAGCCAGAGATGGATATGGGACCACATGGAGGAATCGGGTCTGCTGGTGTGAACGGGGGCGGCGGGGCCCCTTCCTGACCAGATGGACTCACTCTGGTCTGAGTCATCCACTTCCTCCCCCACTCCCCTGGATTGGAGGACCCGCCCCCTCCTCTGACCCTGTCGTTGTCTGTGAGGATAAAGGGGCAGAGAGAGCAGGCTGGGCAAGAGCAGCCTGGACCTGCCAAGGTGAGCCCCCCAGCAGGACCCTGACACCGGGTGTCACTGTGCAGCTGGCTGGCCGAGCACTGAGGCCCCAGAACCCCGGCAGGGACAGACCCCCTGGTCAAGGGCCAAATGCCACCGGACCCCACACCCCAGACCCCAGACCCCACACCCCACACCCTTAGACCCCAGACCCCACCCCACATCCCCAGACCCCACACCCCCAGACCCCAGATCCAGACCCAGACCCCACACCCATTTCCCCAGACAACACACCCTCAGACCCCTGCACCCTCAGATTCCACACCCCCAGACCCCTCACCACAGACGCCACACCCCCAGACTGCACACCCCCAGACCACACACCCCCAGAATCTACCCCCAGACCCCTCCCTGCTCCTTCCAGATGCTCCATCTGCTGGCGCTCGCCCTCCTGCTGAGCCTGGTCTCCGCAGCCCCTGGTGAGTCCTGACCCCAGGCCGTGGGGTTTCTGCCCTCCCCCACCCCCACAAGCCCAGGGGCGGGTGGTGGGTTCAGAGGAGCCCAAGGTTGAAGGCTTCCTGCTCCGGCCCCAGGCCAGGCCCTGCAGCGCGCGGGCATCGTCGGGGGGCAGGAGGCCCCTGGGAGCAGATGGCCCTGGCAGGTGAGCCTGAGAGTCAGCCGTCGGTACTGGAGGCACCACTGCGGGGGCTCCCTGATCCACCCCCAGTGGGTGCTGACCGCAGCCCACTGCGTCGGACCGTGAGTCTCCAGGGGGTCTGCGGGCGGGGTGCGCCTGGGGCTCCACCCAGGCTCCTGGGTGTCCCGAGGGTGGCTCAGCTCTGAGTAGGGGCCCGTCTCTGTCCCCAGGGAAGTCCATGGCCCCTCATACTTCAGGGTGCAGCTGCGGGAGCAGCACCTGTATTACCAGGACCAGCTGCTGCCCATCAGCAGGATCATCCCCCACCCCAACTACTACAGCGTTAAGAACGGGGCGGACATCGCCCTGCTGGAGCTGGATGAGCTTGTGAATATCTCCTGGCACGTCCAGCCTGTCACCCTGCCCCCTGAGTCGGAGACCTTCCCCCCGGGGACGCAGTGCTGGGTGACGGGCTGGGGCAACGTGGACAATGGAAGTGAGTGTCGGGGCCCCCAGGATGGGGCGGGGCCAGGCTCCAGGCTCTGGTGTTTCCTCTGGGGACCAGGGTCCCCACCGCCTGCTTCCCCCTGATGCTGCCTCCCTCTGCCCCCTCCCCCCAGGGCGCCTGCCGCCCCCATTCCCCCTGAAGCAGGTGAAGGTGCCCGTCGTGGAGAACAGTGTCTGTGACAGGAAGTACCACTCTGGCCTGTCCACGGGGGACAACGTCCTCATCGTGCGGGAGGACATGCTGTGTGCTGGGGACAGCGGGAGGAACTTCTGCCAGGTGGGTCAGCGCCCACCCCCAGCCCCCACCGCCCAGCTTTGCAGCCGCACTGACTCCCCCAACCCACCCCGCAGGGTGACTCTGGAGGGCCCCTGGTCTGCAAGGTGAATGGCACCTGGCTGCAGGCGGGGGTGGTCAGCTGGGGCGATGGTTGCGCGAAGCCCAACCGGCCCGGCATCTACACCCGCGTCACCTCCTACCTGGACTGGATCCACCAGTACGTCCCCCAGGGGCCCTGAGCCTGGTCCCCAGGCCGCCCCCTGGGTCAGCGGAGGAGCTGGCCCCCTCTGTCCCCTCAGCGCTGCTTCCGGCCGAGGAGGAGACCTTCCCCCACCTTCCCCGGCCCCCTGTCCCAATGCCCACCCCTGATGACCCCACTCCTGGCTGACCCCTCTCCCCGCTCAGCTCAGGGCGCCGGCAGGGGCTGCTGACACTCATTAAAGAGCATGGAGAGCAGACGTGGTCCTGCCTGTCTCTGGTTACGGTGTCGCCGAGGGAGGGGAGGGCCTCAGGGCCCAGCTGGGTGCAGCCACCATCTCTGTGGGTTCCCCCACCCCTGGGCACCCACCTGGCTGTGGGGGTGGCCCTGCCCTGCCCCTCGAGCCCAGGGCCACTCTCTGCACACTGGCTTGTGTTTTTGGTGAGGTAAAAAGTACCTTTCACGACAGGTAAAGCAACACAGTCATTGAGATGATTCTCGGGGCCCCAGGTACCCAGCAATGAGTCAAGAATCAGATTATCATCCCCTATAGCCTGTCCCCGCCCCAGGGCCCTGTCCTAACAATCCAGACTACCCAGCCTGGCAGGCAGCCCCTAGGAGGCCTGCCCAGTGACCCCAGACTCTCGCCAGAGGATGCGGACTCCCTGGCACGCTGGTCCCCACCCCACCCCGTCCCCCAGGGTGACCTGGAGAACCTCTGTTCCCCAGGGGCCAATACATCACCCAGGTGAGCTGGGTGAGGACTGTGGTCCACGTCCCTGCTTCTGCACACAGCCTGGTCAACTGTCCCGCCCTCCTGTCCTCTAACCCTTGACCCACAACCCGTCCTTGGCACAGAGAGTGGGGGCCACTGCCTGGGCCTGGGGCAAGAACTACTGTAGCAGCCCTGGGTCCGACCCAGCTCAGCGTCTTCTCCTTGTGGGAACTGAGGCCAACATCATAGGCAGGAAGATCACAGACCCTAGCACCCCGGGTCCACCTCTGTCCAACTTGGGGGGCTGCTTGCTCTCTGGAGTCCTGCAGTTCTTCGAATCTCCACCAGAAGGAGACCCTACCGCATCTGGGCTGGGCAGGGCCAGGCAGGTGGGGAAGTGGGGGAGGGGCCGGCTGCAGCCCAGGGCCCCCATACTGGAGACTCGCTGCCCACCTGGGTCGGAGCAAATAGGTCCCGGCCTCAGCCAGGTAAGTCCCAGATGCCACCTCCCACCACCTGGACCAGCCTGGAGGCAGCCACTGTCCTGCTGCCATGGGCACCTGCTTTGCTGAGTGGGAGGCAGTGCCTGAATGCTATCAGGGAGCCAACCCTGCACGGGGTACAGCCCCACACCATGGCCACAGCCACAGCCCACCATGGAGGACCACAGGTTCTAAGCTGACCTGGCCCCCCTCTGTTCCTGCTCTCAGGGGGAAGGGATCGTGGGGGGAGAGGGTCTCTGCACTGGGGCTGCAGCTGAGGCCAGCAAGACATGGGGCAGGTCTGGGGTCAGAGCCTTCAGGCAGGGACACAGGTAGAGAGACAGCAGGCGGGGGTCAGTGCCCTCCACAGCCCCAAGCGACTGCCCAGCTAGGAAGCTGTCTCACAGGGGCCCACGCCCCTGCTTCCACCCCTGCCGGGAGCCCTTGCAAAATCTTCCCGGTCGGATCAGACTCCAGCCATATGGTTCTGGCTGCCAAGGTGAGCTTGGCTTTTCCCAGCAGAACTCTGAGATCTGCCGGGGAGTGTGGTGAGGGTGGGGTGGGGAACTGGGGAGTGGTGAGGACCTACAGGGGCAGGGGGGCTTTGTGGAGCCCTGTGGCCCTGGTGGTGGCATCACCCACGTCTGCCCTTGCTAAGGCCACAGGCTGGCCACCCTCCCATGGGGGAGGGGCGTACCAATTCTGGCAGTGGAAATCCAACGTGTTTCTTAAATAAGTTAATATTTATTCTGCTCTGCTTTGCAACCCCTCCCTCCCCTTGACTTGAGAAGCCGAGTTTTCCACATCGGATTATTGCAAACGTTTAACCTGAATTTATAAAAGAAAGTGAAACGATGGGGCCATCAGCTCAAAGTCTTGAACCAGGCCCCACGGGCAGTGGGGGGCTTATTGCACGGTCCCCACTCCCTGGCGACCGGTCATTTCCCAGGGACCAGAGTCAAGGTGCTCTCTGGAATCCTGAGGGGTTGGAACGGCAGGGAGTGGGTGTGGAGGGGAGATGAGACAGCGATGAGTGGTGGAGACATGGATGAGAACTCGAGACTGTGAATGACGGAAAGCGTGGCCACGGCGGCCTTTGGCAGGAAGCCGCCACCAGAGGGCGCGAGCGGCCCCAAGCGTGTTCCCTATAAAAAGAAGAGGACGTGAGGATGGGGCTCTGCTGGGTGGCCTCTGCCTTCCTCCTCCTGGCCCGTGTCCCTGGGACTCCTGGGCGGGCCGCCAACACGGCCTGGGACCACCTCGGCACACTGGGAAACCCCAAACCTGAATCGACAGGACGGAGGCCTCTGGCTGTGGCCTCCGCTGCTCCACGTGCCCAGAACGGCATGGGCCTCCCCTTCCCTGCACTGACATCCTTCTGGCTCCTCTGCCCTCGGGGGGCCCAAGCCAGGATCCACACACAGCTCTGTCCTGGCCGCCACCCTGCTGGGCGCACCTCAACCCCCGTGCCAAAGCCTGTGGGCACTGCACCCAAGCTACACGGGCTCATCCACGTCGTCACCCGGGACTGGCACAGCCGGGGGGGACGCTCTCTTCGGTGGGCTCTCCGGGACAGTGAGGTGCACCCCCCGCCCCTCCTCTGGGGGGTCTCCTGAGGGCACTGTGGACTCCATCTCCCGGGGTTCTGGAGGGGCCACGGTGCCTGAGGAAGAGGGTCTGGGTTCTGGGGTGGCCCCATGGCCCGCATCTGTGAACAGGTCCCCACTGGGGCTCCCCACGTCCAGTGGCTCAAAGGTGAAGTTCGGGACAGTCAGGTGTTCTGTACGGCAGGGGCCCTGGCCCCGCCGCTCCCCCTTGGCAGCAGCGTCCAGCCCTGTGCTGTCTGCGGGCTCCAGGGGGTCCCTGTGGGGCACAGCCTCGCAGGATGGGGTTCGCCGCCGCAGGGTGGTGCTGCCGCCTTCTGCCGCAGGGGCCCTGGCCGCACCCTCGTCCTCAGCGGGGGGCTCTATGGAAATGCAGGGGGGGCTCATCTTCTTCTTCCTGCGCGCCCCCAGGGCCAGCTCGGCCTCCAGGACCCGGGGCTTCGCCTCCCCGGCCTCTGGACGGCTGTCCCCAACTCCCGGCTCCCCCAAGGGCCGCCTCTGCTCATCCACCCGGCCCGGCTGGTCCAGGAAGCCCCGGGCGTCCACGCTGTAGAGCCTGTGCAGGTCTGGCTCGCCGCCCACGATCCCACAGGCAGTGGGCGAGGCCAAAGGGCTGCGGGCAGAGCTGGTGATGTGGCTGACCTCCTCGTCAGCCGGGTCTGGGGCTGGACTCCTCCCCGCCTGGGGCAGGAGGCCGGCTGGAGATGCAGTGCTGTCCAGAAGTGTGCTTGCGGGTGCGGATGCTGGAGGGTCGAGGGGACCGGGATGGGGACCGCAAGGAGGGCCCCAGGGATGCCTGTCTCACGGGGGTCTTCCCGCCAGGCTCTCCCCAGAATGGGCTGCTGTCCTCAGTGCCATCAACATGCCCTTCCAGGGACTCCGTGTGGATGGCCTCCTGCAAAGGCAGGGAGTCAGGTGAGACCAGCCAGAGGGACCCCCTCCCCACTCCAGGCCAGGTGACCTTGTGACCCCCCAAGGCTATGGGCCAGGGTGAGACGAGGCTGCAAGATGCTGGTGTGGATGCACTTGCCCCGCAACTGGAGCAGAGGAGCCCTCACCAATTCTGGTCGTGTGGGGAGGACTGGAGGCCAAGCTCCTGTGGGCAGAGCCTTCCCAGGGCCCTGGAAACCCTGAGGGGCACAGACCCCGGCTGCAGCCGCTGCTGGACTGCGGTACTAGATCAGCTTGGTTCCCCAAGCAGGGAGGGGGAAGGGAGGGGGACCAAAGGCTCAGGCAGGAGAGGATCTCTGGCTGCAGCCAGGCTCGTGGGCACGGTTTCTGGGGAGGGGGGTTCTGGGGGGCTTAGGCTGCTGTTTCGGAGAAGATAATGGCACCCCACTCCAGTACTCTTGCCTGGAAAATCCCATGGAGCCTGATGGGCTGCAGTCCATGGGGTCGCTAAAAATCAGACACGACTGAGCGACTTCACTTTCACTTTTCACTTTCATGCATTGGAGAAGAAAATGGCAACCCACTCCGGTGTTCTTGCCTGGAGAATCCCAGGAATGGGGGAGCCTGGTGGGCTGCCGTCTATGGGGTCGCACAGAGTCGGACACGACTGAAGTGACTTAGCAGCAGGCTGCTGTTTAAGGGGCCATGGGTCCCCGTGGCCGGGTGTGGTCATTACACACTCCAAGGGCCCAGAGCCCACGTCTCTCACGCTTCAAATCCAGAGCCCACGTCTCTCACGCTTCAAATGGGGAGGGAATCCCAAAGACCCCAGGGCGCGGCTGAGGACCCGAAAGCGCCTCCTACCTGTCTGCAGAGAAGTCGGCCGACATTAGGCGACCGGGCTGCACCCCGTGGGGGCAGGGCACGGAGGGTGTCGCCGCCCCTGGACGGGGAGGACACGGCGGACGGAACCTGGAGGGAGGCGCAGGACTCCACAGGCGGCGACTGGGCAGCGGTGACCTGGCCTGCGGCAGGAAAACGCCAGAAATGTGTATCCACCCCCAGCGGGCCCTGCCCGACAACACACGCCCCTCTGACCCCTGCCCCGACTGCCCTTCTGACCCCCGCCCGCCCTGCCCCATCGCCCCTCTGGCCCCGCCCCGGCCCCTCTGCCCCACCTGACTCCGCCCCCATCGCCCCCTGGCTCCGCCCTGGCCCCTGCCCTCACCCATCCCCCCCTTTGGCTCCGCCCCGGCCCCCGCCACCCCGCGTCGGCCCCGCCCGCCCAGGGCCAGGCTGCATCCGCCAGAGGCTGTACCGGCGGCCGCGCCCGCGTAGGTCTCCATCTCCACCTCCTGTAGCGGGTGGGGGTGAGCGGCTGCCGCAGGCGCCACGGGCCGGAACATGTAGCTGTCGTTGGGCAGGGATAGCATCCTGGACACCGACACCTTGCGCACGACCAGCACGTTGGGGGAGTCCGGCGAGGCGCCGGGGCTCTGAGGGGCCGCCGGCCTGGGACGGGCTGGGGACCCCTGCGCCATTTCCATCTCAAGCTCTGCGTCCAGCTCGGCGTCCTCGCGGGCCTCCTTGTTGCTCTCCTCCAGGTGCTTCATGAGCACGGCCACCACCACGTTGACAAGCACGAACTGGGCCACCAGCACGAAGGTGACGAAGTAGATGGGCGAGATGGCCGGCAGGTAGGTGAGGCAGTGCTTGTCCTCGCGGGCGCACTCGCGCAGCGTGTCCTGCGGGCAGAGGGCGGCGGGCAGGCTCCCACCTCCGCCGGCAGCCCCCTACTCTGGGGGCTCCCATCGCCCCGCCCACTGCGCCAGCCTGTACCTTCATGATCCCGTTCCAGTTGTCCCCGGTGGACACGCGGAACAGCGTGAGGAAGGCCATGCCGAAGTTAGAGAAGGTGGCGTGTCTGCTCAGGCCCTCGCAGGGGTTGTCCTCACTGCATTCTGCCGGGAGCGACCGGGTCAGCCCGCCCCACGGGGCCAGGGCACACACGGGCCTGCCCTCGCCAGGGAGAAAGCCATGCTCCTCGGGGTGCAGGGTGGTGGCCCAGCAAGTCCCCTGCTCTGCGGAATGACCGGGAGGCCCTGGCACTGGAGAGCCCCAGATGCTGGGTCAGGCCTGGGAGTCGCCAGGTCCAGGGTCGGGGCACCAACTTCGGGGTCCGGGCAGACCCTCAAAGGTGACAGCCACCTCAACCCCCTCCCACACAGGCCCACTGGTGGCTCCTGGAACCCATTAAGTGTTCGTTCAGTGACACCCAGTGGGAGGGGGCACCCATAGGACCTGGGCCGCCACGAAAGGTCCCCACAGGCCCCTACCTAGACTGGACAGAGCCGCACGTGCGGGAGGTCTGAGGAGACCCTGGGTGATAGGAAGGGCTGGCTACAGCACAACCCTGGGGCCGGTAGACTTGGGGCCACACCTGTGTGTGTGTGCGTGCACTCACACTGATGTGCGGCTCCGTCGGCCTGGCCTGGGTGTTAACACGTGTGCGGGTCTGCACAGCGCGTCTACATGCGCCACGTCCACAGTTACCTCACAGTGAAGGGCCGCAGGGCAGGGGCCGGGCTGGAGGCCGGGCCAGCAGCCTGAACGCATGTGCATGCGTGAAGCTGCGCCTGCTAGGGGAGTCTGGGGAGTGGAACGCCGCGTTGCCGCACTCACCTAGCCTCCCGAACAGCTCCACTCCCAGGGCAGCATAGATAAAAAACAGGAGCATGAAAAGCAGGCCGAGGTTCCCTACCTACACAGGAGAGAAGCGGAGCGAGGTCAGGGGGCTCAGCCCGCCCCGTCCCCCACCCGCGACCTGCCCAGCAGTTCCCAGGCCTGCCTTGAGCCCTGTTCTTGCTCCAGGCCTCCTGGCCTCGAGGCTCCTGTGGCCCCAGGGCTGCCTGGTGCCCAGGGCCCCTCCTTGGCTCTCACTCTGCCCTGCACTCCAGGGGGCTGCATCCAGTTCCTCTGCTCCTGAGACCTCCCAGCGGCTTGGGTGGACTCCAGCCTCAGGGTCCCCACGGCGAGGTGAAGGAGGAAGCTCTGCAGGCTGCCAGGTCTTGCCCAACCCCTGCCCGCGGCTCTTCCATGAACTTGCCGCCCTTCCTCCACACCTTCCTGACTCTGATGTGGCTGGTCCCTCTCTTCACCAGCCCCCAGAGACATTGCACCGGGGGTGGCCGGGGCCTGGGCTTCCCTCCCACCGCCCCATCCAGCCGCTCCCAGACAGGGGGTGGCTACACTGGAGCACTAAGGGCATAACTCGGGGCTGAGGAAGGCTGCTGGGGACCAGTGGAGGCCAGCTGAAGATGCAGGGTGTGGACGGCTGGGGAGGCAGCCAGATGGATAGATATATGCTGGGCCGGTGGACAGTGGCCAGGAGGGCTGGATGATGGACAGCTGGGCATCTGGTAGATGGGGGACAGACAACTGTCTGAATGGATGGATAGAAGCCTGGGTGGCTGGATGGCTTGTTAAGAGGGCTGGAGTCACGGTCAGATGGACACATGGATGCCCGGGTGGACTGGCTCAGGGGCTGAATACTACACAGATGGGGTAATGAGACTTTCAACTCAAGAAGCCATACAGGGTCAGGGTTGGGGCTGTGGACACAGGATGTGAGGACAGGGCCTGAGCTGGCTTCAGGAGAGACAGGCCTCTGGCCAACACCCGAGCCCCGGGTGTGGGCCTCCAAACTCGACAAGCCCGCTGCAGCCACGGGCTCTGCCCTCTGCCCAAAGCCCACTGAGCGCAGAACTGCACCGGGCAGTGGGCCCTGGTGTTCCCCAGAGAGACTAGAGTGAGGCCGGAAAGCAGGTGGGCCGCCCCCTCACAGCACAGCTCAGCAGCCCATTACTCCCTGTAGGTGGCGGGGAGGGGCTTGAATAATTGCGTTTGTCTAGAGACTAGAAAGACCACGTGAACGAATGATGCCTGACCAGTGAGCCAGGCCCTCCTGCAGTCTTGTCCTCTTGGGGGCATCTGTGATGCCCACCCTGGGAGCAGGGGAGCCAGACCCAGGCCAGGCCCCTGAGCGGCCGACGTACCTGGGGCAGCGCCTGGACCACCGTGTCCAGCAGGGCCCGCATGCCCGTGGCCATCTTGAGCAGCTTCAGGACTAGGACGGGGAGCCGAGCATTAGTGGGGGGTGGGGCTGGTCTGACCCGAACTACGCATACCCCCACCCCCCGGTCCCCAGGCAGTCCACTGGGGCAGGTGAGGCAGGAGGTGGGGGGCGGGCCCTTGAACAGCGCGAGGCTCAGGTGGGTGGTGGCCTACCGCGGGCGATACGGAGGACACGCATGATTCGGATGATGGTGGGGTTGATGGGCAGTGCTGCGTTCATCTCGATCTCCTCCAACGTGATGCCCATGATGGACAGCAGAACGATGGCCAGGTCCAGCTGGTTCCACCTGGGCGGGTGGGCAGGCATGGCTCAGCGCCAGCCAGTGCCTCCCCCCAGCACCCCGGCCCTTCGGAGCACCTGCAGTCCCTTCCCTGTCCCCTGGGAACGTCCTGGTATCACCAGGGGCACCCCTGCTCAGCACCGTTGCCTCTGCAGGCTCCGGCCACGGTGCCCATCTGCCCCGCCCTACACACCTGTCCTTGAAGAACCTCCGGAACCCAAAGGCCACCAGCTTCAGCACGGCCTCGACGACAAAGACGATGGTGAACACGTAATTGCAGTACTTGAGGGCCTCGTCCAGAGCCTGGGGGCGAGCACCAGGCTCCTGAACATCAGGCCCCCTGCAACGCTGCCCACCCTGCCCCACCTCTCTGCTCTGCTGACCGACCGGGGCACCTCAGGCCCGCCCACGGACAGGCCTCAGCTATTACTGGATGGAGGTCTATGCTGGCTTAGGGAGGCCTGCCTGGCCTGACCCTCACAGGATTCTCAGCACGACCCTCAGTTGGGGGAACCTGCTGCTGGGAACCCAGACTCCCAGCCCTGGCTGGACCAGTCCCACCCACAGCCCAGGGCAGAAGCCAGCCCGCCAGACTGGCTCAGCTTCAGCTACAGAATCAGAGACTCTCAGCTGTTCTGGGAGGAGGGGGCGTCCCGTCTTTGATGAAATAATGGAGATGGGATCTGAGAGCATCACCCTCTCAGTCTGACCTTTCTGGACTTGGGGACATCCCCTAGCCAGTGTTTTTGGATGGAACCTGTCACGGGGTCAAGGATGCCCTTGGGACAGGTGGCCCAGGGAGTGTCCACTGGCTTTAAAGGAAGGAGGGCCCTTTGTTCAAGCCACACCTCCATGTATCCCACAAGCCCCTACGAGGGCTCAGGCAAGGTTGCAGACCTGGGGCCTCCAGCTCTCAGGGTAGCACCACCCGGCTGGCAACAGACCCCACCCTTGGTGACCAACACCCCCACCCCTGCCCCCAGTGTTTAGGCCTGGAGGCAGGAAGGCCGGTGTGTCAAGGCAGCGAGCCCCACCTTGGGCTGGTTGTAGTGCTCCATGGACATGGTGATGACGTTGACGCCAATGATGAAGGTGATGAAGAGGTCCAGGTAGTGGCTGGTGCACAGAGTGTGGATGGAGCGGCGGGTGGGCGAGTAGTCCGCATAGTAGGGCCGTCGCTGGGCCTCTGCAGGGAGAGCACAGTGGTGAGCAGGCAGGTGGGGCGGCATGAGAGGGCTGCCTCCCAGGTGCTGGGGAGTCAGGGGGCTGGAGGAGGGGCCAGGCTCGCGCATGGGCCTCAAGGCAGGTCACCCACTGATCTCCTCCTCCAAGAGGGCCTCAGCCTCAGAGCAGATCCCTGGAGTGGGCATAGAAGCTGAGACTCCACCTGGGCCCTGCCCTGGAGCCCTGTCTGGAACCCCCACCCTGCCAGAAGGTCTCAAGGCAGGGCCTGTGTCGTCTACTCTCCTGGACTGGCATCAGGGTTCAGAGATACCTCAGCGATGAAGGGAGTGGCAAATGGGAGCTTTTGGGCAGGGACAGTCCCAAGGCAGGGCAGGGCAGGGTGGCCCACCACACCCCCATCTCCCCAGCTGGGCATGTGCTGCATTCTGGCCACCAAGCCCAGAGTCCCTCCACTCCCTGTCCTCCAGGAGGCCTGTGGCCATGTGCCTGCTGTCTGGGGTCTGCTTGCCCTCTGGTCCATCTGAGGTTGGGGGCCATGACCTGGGGGATGGGAGGGGGTACATCTCCCAGCAGCTCTGTCTGCACTAAACGCTCTGCCTGCAGTAACTCCCTAGGGCACACCAGTGCCTGCTAGGTGAAGGCACAGCTGCCCCCACTGCACAGGGGCCCTCCTTGGCCTCAGAACCTGTGGGCAGGGACCAGGGACGGCAGGGGCCGATGGGAACCAACCCCTCCCTGGGGCCCACATGCTCCTCGGTCTGGCATGCGGTCACTAGAGAGCTCAGTGCAGCAGCCAAGGGGGCCAGAAGCCAGTGAGGCCCGGCCAGCACTGAGGACATGGGGTAGCGACCAGCCAGCAGGCGTCCCAGCACAGCAGGCAGGCGTGCAAGCCAGGCAGAGGCACACACGGGCTCAGAGGCAGCAGCGTGAACACCAGGCAGGCCAGCCAGCAATCCCTCCTCCTCCCACTGGCACCTGGCGCCCTACAGCCACCCCGTGCTGACCCTGTGGTGGACCCCAGGGGGCCTGGCACCTTCCTGCAATGTCCACCCTTCCCTGTGGCAGGGGCAGAGGAGCAGAGATCAGGCCAGTTCACAGGCCCATGCAGTGGCTGGCAGAAGCGGGGCTGAGGCATGCGGGGTGGGGGCAGGTACCTGGGTTGGGGAAAGTGCCTGGAAAGACAAGGAGATGGTCTGAGCTGGCCGGTGGGCGGGGCCAGGACCCCTCCTGGAAGAAGCCCACTCTGCTCCCCAGCTTGGGCAGGGGTGTCCTAAGACCCTCTCTCTGTCTTGAATGGCTCTGCTTGCTCCCCCCACCGAGGCGTGAGAACACAAAAGCGGCGTGAGCCTGCCCCTGCAGTGGTGGGCGTGGGGGCTGGGGTCTCATCCCTGTGCCTCCTGGGAAGGGCCCCCTGCCTCCTCCGCAGCCATTCTTTTCTGAGAACATAAAGGGCAGAGCGTGCAGAGCCATCTGGAGAGGCCAGGGCCGAGAGGAGTGGGGCCAGGCGGGGGGCTCCGGGGCCAGGGTGCTGAGCCGCTGCCCAGATGCAGTCCTCACAGCCCTGGGCCGGGGGCGAGGCGGACCTGGTTTCCGGCGGCAGCAGCCCGGTCTCGGAGCTGCCCCTGGCTGGCCTCCCGTCCCCAGCCACCCTCCTATAGGCGAAAAGTGGGGCTCAGGTGGATGGGGGGGGGGGCAGGGGCTGGGCGACGCGCAGGTAGCCACCGGCCACTGCCACCCGGAGGGCCTTACTCCTGCGCTTCCTCTCCAGGCGACGCTGCCGCTTTTCCTCGCGCCGCCGCGCCTCCTCGGCCTCCTGGTGCTGCCGGCACTTGTGGAAGTTCTCCACCACGACGCCCACGAACATGTTGAGCACGAAGAAGCTGACGATGAGCAGGAAGGAGATGAAGTAGAGCAGCATCCAGGGGTTGTGGTTGGGCACGGGCTGCGGCACAGGAGAGCGCGTGGGTGCCGGTCCGCCCACGGGCACTGACCCCGCCCACACGCGCTGAGCCCCGCCCATGGGCGCTGACCCCCGATGTGGACCTCTGCGGACGTCCCCAGAGGCCAAACGCAGCCTTGTCTCTGGGGACCTTGCGCTCTCTGAGATAAGCAGAGACCAAGGGAGAAGGCCCGCGCAGAGGAGCAGGGCTGCCCGCCGCACCTGCTGGTCCACGCCCACGGCGTCCAGCCCGTCGTACATGATATTCACCCAGCCGTCCTTGGACGAGAGCACGAACAGCGACATCAGCGCCTGCGAGGCCAGAGCAAGGCGGGCACCTCTGGGCGTGGCCTCCTGCCGGGCGCGCCCTGCAGGGCCACACGCGCGGCCGAGGCTCGATCACCGCGAACCCTCCTAACTTGCTGAGACCCTGTGGCTCCCGCCCTCTAGATCAGGGCTGAGCTGGGTGAGTCACCCGCCAGCCCCGCCCGCCCCGCCCCAGCCCCGCCCACCTGGCCCAGGTTGTCGAAGTTGTACTTGCGTCGCACCCAGCGGTAGTGCGCGGCCCTGCACTCGGCCTTAGTGGAAATGTTCCTGGTGTCGGCGCCCTCGCAGTAGTAAAACTTCCCCTTGAAGAGCTGACCGGGAGGGGCGGTCACTCAGAGGGCCAGGCCCTGCCCTGCCATTCCCCGCCCCTTCACGGGCCCCGCCCTCCCCCTGCCTGCTTGGGCCGAGGCCCTCCCAGGCGACTCCACCCACTGTCTCTCAGGCAGGCAGGCCACGCACCTGCACCCCGAGGATGCCGAAGATGATGAAGAAGGCGCAGCAGATGAGGACGATGTTCCCGATGGGCCTGAGGGACGATATCAGAGTCTCCACCACCAGCTTGAGTCCCGGCGCACGGCTGATGACCCTGGAAGAGGGCCAGAAGGAACGCGTTGCTGGGCACGCCCAAGGGAGCTGCCATCAGGAGGAGCGCCCAGCACTGCAAACACCTTGCCACCCTGCACCTGCAGCCCGGGCCCCTCTCCCTCCCGGATCCCGCCCCACGCGTGGGCCCGCCCTCCTGTATCCGTCCCCTCCTTTGGCCCCGCCCCACGGCCCAGTCCACCTTAGCGGCCGCAGGGTCCGCAGCAGGCGCAGCACACGCAGGATGCCCAGGATCTTGGCGCCGCCAGCCGAGGCCATGGCCACGATGATGTCCACCAGGGACACCAGGACCAGCACCCCATCCAGTATGTTCCAGCTGCTCTGCAGGTAGGCATGCTCACCCGAGATGAGGCCCAGGGCCACCACCTGGTGAGTACAGACGATGGGCTCATGGACCTACGCCCTGTATATGTGGCCATGGCCGCAAGGCCAGATGGACAGACCCCCAGGTCCCCCAGCACACGGTGTACCTTCACCATCATCTCCACCACGAAGATCGCTGTGAAGATGTAGTTGGAGACGCTGAGGAAGACGCGCTCCTGCAGGAGACAGGAACATGGGAGAGGCCGGCCGTGGCCATGGGACCCACCCCTCCCTGGTGAGGAGAGAGCCTCACAGTGCTGCCGGGGTCGATGTCGGGCCTCTCCAGGGCGATGGTGATGCAGTTGAGGAAGATGAAGACGAGGACGACATGATCGAACATCTTGTGAGCAATGATCTTTTGGCAGGAGATGCGGAACCTGGGAGCCGGGAGTGGGGTTTTGAGGACAGTCCTGGCCAAGCCCTGGCTTCTGTCCACAGAGCTCACCGTCTGGTAGGGACGAAGGGGGCCCCCAGGGCGGGGTCAGCGTTCCCAGGTGCGCCCCTCACCTGTTCTGTGGGGAGAAGAGGTACAGGGCCCAGGGCTCGCGGCTCCGGCAGCACTCCGGCTTGTGCGGCTCCAGCACCTTCTGCAGCCTCGAGCAGCAGCTCTGGGGAGGAGAGGGGGGTGTTCAGGGCCCCTCCCAGCCTGACCAACCCCAGCCCCTCCCACCTTCAGGCTCAGCCCTGTCCACCCACCCAGGCACGGGGCCAGGGAGCTACACTGGGGTCTGGGGGACCAGTGAGTGGCCACCCTCAGATCCACACCCAGGTGGCCCCCAGCAGTCCTGGGCAGCGGGGTGCCCAGCTAAGAAGGCACTTACCCTCCCCACGGACATCTCACTGGCTGACTGACTCCAACCCAGAACCAGCCCTCAGCCTGAGGTGGGGCTGACCCTGGGGCGAATCCCACTCCAGAGCTCCCTGTGGATGCGCTCTGGCCCAGACTGTCCTGCTTCCCAGCCCCTCCCGCCCCCAGGGCCTCCCATGAACACTGCCCCCACGACTGCAGGGAGGCAAGGGGCCAACGTGAGGCCCACCCCCACTCACGTCCTCCACATCGTCGTCAAACTCGGCCGGATCCTCCTTGTGGCTGTCGATGCGCAGGAAGAACTCGCTCGGCAGGGCCAGCACCTGCCCGTTGCAGTCGTGGACCTTGGTGGGCAGCAGGGTGGCCGGCCGTGGGGGCCGCAGGTCCAGCGTGCTACGGTGGTCCAGGGACTCGGTGCGCCGCAGCGGCGTGGCACGCGTACCCGGCGAGGCCCCCGACCCGGGCCGGCCATCCTCGGCCTCCTCGTCAGTGCTGCCGCTGCCCCTGCCCTCACCGGACAGCAGCGACTCGCGCTCCCCACACTGGCTCCTGCGCTTGAGGCTGGGTGCACGGCCCAGGCTGTTCCAGCTGGAGCGCCGGCTGCTCCAGGCGCTGTTGGGCCCCCAGGGGGCGCAGGGCGAGCCGCGGAGGCTGGACTGTGGGGTGAGGGCAGGAATGAGCAGGTCACACCCCTCCCAAGTCACCCCCAACACGCTGGCCTCAGGGCACCTGGCTCACGGGACTTTCCCTGGTGAAAGGGATCTCCAGTGACACCCGTGGGTGACATTCGTACATGGATCATCTCCTTTAATGGGCTTCCCTGGTGGCTCGGATGGTAAAGAATCTGCTTGCAATGCAGCAGACCTGGGTTCGATCCCTGGGTTGGGAAGATCCCCCAGAGAAGGAAATGGCTACCCACTCCAGTATTCTTGCCTGAAGAATCCCATGGACAGAAGGGCCTGGCGGGCTACAGTCCATGGGGCCACAAAGAGTTGGACATGACTGAGCAACTAATATGCATGTGTAAACTAAACAGGGCCTCTCCTCTAGGGAGCTGCTAGGGGCACTGAGCCTTCAGCGAGATGCCTGTGGCACACAGTGGGTCAACGGTGAGCTGGAGACACCGCCAGCAAGTGTCAGATCCCTGAGGGGGCCTCGCATGCCAGCTTGAAGACCAGAGGGTGGGCGAAGGTCATCAACGGGCCAGGGACCAGCTACAGACCAGGCATCCTCAGATGCGGCCCAGCAGCTGACCTGGATCTCAGGGGAGGGACCGCTCATCAACTTCTGGCTAGCAGGCTCTGGACTTCCAGGAGAAGCCACACGCCACCTCAGGAGAGAAACTCAGCTGTGCTCCAGGACTTCACCTTTGCTGTGCCTATGCTCTCTGCCCTTCGCCGTTTTCACCTCCTGGGTCAGCAGGAGCTGAGCTGGAATCTGGCCCAGCAGCTCCATCCTCCTCCTGGGGGCTCTAGCAGCTTAGCTGTGATGTGCTTGGCCACAGCTGTTCTGTGACTGACACTCGATGTCCCCTCCCCCTCTCGATGGTTCACCTGGACTTTCCTCCAGGTTCACCCCCCACCCCACCCCAAGTTAGCTTGTCCTGCTCCACCCACCCCTTCTGGCCCTTCTGAGACGCACAGAGCCGGCCCTAGCTGCGTCTGTCTGGGGTGGTGCTTCCTGGGTTTGTCTGGAAAGACCGTGGGCCCCAGCTCCACAGGGCGCTGCTGGTTGTGACGCATGGAAGCCTCCGCCCGGCTTCCGTCACCTGTTTCGTGTGCTCAGCTTTTACACCTTTTTGCCATCCTTCTCTGTTTTCCCTTCTTGTACATTCTGTGTTCTGCCAGCTTTTATCTTACATTGTGCAAATTGGAAGATAAACTTCTGGCCTGCTATTCTACTTGCTTATTCACACACCTCCCATCAGAACAGCGGTTTCTAGTTCCATTTATAGAAAACAAAGCGCTCGGGCCTGATGGATTCTGGGGAGGAGGGGGCACATTTGGGACCCTCACTCATCTCTGGGAAAGGTCTAAGGAGCTGTGTTGGGGGGGTGAGCCTGAAGGTGCCCTGAGGCCAAGGCAGGGTCCCCTACCAGAGATTTCTGGTCTCCTAGCTGAGGGTCCATGGAGCTGCTGCTGCCACGGCGCGAGTCCAGGGGGCCAGGGGCCTCGTCCAGGTGTGGGGAGCTCTTGGGGGTGGGCATGGGCGTGGCCGCTGTGCGCATGATAAGGGGAGGGGGCAGGCTGCCCCGGCCCTCCAGGTGCCCGTTGGGTGTCACTGCCAGCGAGTACATCTTCATCTCTAGGGGAGGGGGGAGAGGGGAGGCCACTCGAGCCTGCAGGGCTCCCAGGAAGGAGCGCCTGTCCGCCTAGGATCCCCCTCCGGAGTCCCAGCTGTGCCCAGACCCTAGAGGCAGTGTCCCCTCCGCCGCATCCCTGCCCCCCATCCACACGCGCACCTGTGGCCCTGAGGTCTCGGAACTTGTCCAAGTCCTCCTCCAAGTGGGTGGATGTCTTGTCTTCATCTGTGTCGGACCTGGTGGCATCACCCTGTGCCCGACGAGCACACAGCAAACGTGAAGCTCCCCGTGGGGGGGCGACCCCCAATGTAAAGGTCAGGCCCACAAGGGGTGGGCGTAGACAGAAGAGCCCAGCAGGGTGAGGACGAGGTCTGCCCCACACTCCTGGTTCCCACCGCCTCCCCTGGAAGCCCCTCACCTCCTCTGGAACCCCTCACTCCCCTGGAAGCCCCCTCACCTCCCCTGGAAGCCCCTCACCTCCTCTGGAACCCCTCACTCCCCTGGAAGCCCCCTCACCTCCCCTGGAAGCCCCTCACCTCCCCTGGAAGCCCCTCACCTCCCCTGGAAGCCCCCTCACCTCCCCCGGAAGCCCCTCACCTCCCCTGGAAGCCCCGCACCTCCCCTGGAATCTCTTACTCCCCTGGAAGCACCCTCACCTCCCCTGGAAGCCCCCTCACTTCCCCTGGAAACTCCCCCTCACCTCAGCCTGGAAACCCTCCACCAGGATGGCCACCAGCAGGTTGAAGAGCACATAGTTGCCAAAGGTCATGAGGGCCACGAAGTACAGGGCGGCCCAGGAGGACGTGGAGGCCATGCCGTTGTACAGGACGACGTTCCAGTCCTCCTGGGTGAGGATCTGGGGGAGGGGCGGTGGGCAGAGTGGGCCCAACGTGTGGGCCGAGGGGGCACCAGGATGGGGTCCTGGCTGGGGGAATGCCGCCAGGTCTCAGGACCAGAAGGATGAGTGAGACCAGGCCCACCACCTCAACGTCCCGGCCACCGTTCTTCACCCCCAGTGGCCTCGGAGGGGCCTCAGCCAGCTCTGAGCAGGGCTATGGCCCTCCAGGAACCACCCGTGCACAGCAGGGGACGGCCTGCCCAGCTGTACCTGGAACACGGTGACGATGGCCCACAGTAGGGAATCAAAGTTCTTCCGGTCGGGGATTGTGTCTCCGGTATCTGTTTTCAGACTGAATTTGCAGCCAAAGAGATGCATGCCAAGGATGCTAGGGGGGTGGACAGGCAGGGGTACAGTGAGTGACTGGTGCAGAGGGCCAGGTGTGGGGCTGGGGACCCAGCCTGGTCACCCCACGCCCACCATCCACTCCTCTACACCTTCCTGAACTCTGGCTTCCTTGTGGGCAGGACTGCCCAGGGTCCATGGCCAAACTGTTTCCATTCTATAGGTGGTAAGACCAAAGCCAAGAACGCGGGAAACACGGGAGGCCACTCTGGCTTCAGGCAGCGGCCAGGACTGGGTGTCTGTCTCACCCGGCCTATGTGGGCTGCTCTCTGCCCCAGACCCCTCCCCGAGGCCTGGGATCAGTGACAGCAGCAGGGGTCCAGGAGCCCCAGGTTGCCTGCCTGCCCCTCCCTCCTCCGCCCCTTTCGCCCTTGGCTCTTGAGCACAGTTCCAAGTCCCCCACTGCGTGCTGGCGCCTGGCAGCAAAACCCACAGTAACTGAATTTGTCTTCCTCTTTGAGGCTCAGGGCATCCAAGGCCCCGAAGCCAGGGCCGGCGCAGTGGGCGGGCCCGGCTGGGAGCGGGGCCTCCCGTCCAGCGCCCGTGCGGGCTCCTTGCCACAGGCCTTCCCCTTGCAGCCACCCGGGGCAGGGCGCGGCGCACACACCTGAAGATGAAGATAAAAAGCATGAGCAGCATGCAGAAGGTGGCCACGTTGTCCATGGTCTTCATGAGCACCACCAGCTGGCGCCGCAGTGCGGGCATGAAGCGCACCAGCTTGAGCACCCGCAGCAGCCGGAAGGTGCGCAGCACCGACAGCCCGCCGTCCGCCTGCCCGATGATCTCCCACACGCTGGGGGTCGGGGGTGGGGTGGGTGGGCAGCGTTAGGATGGCCTACTCCCGCCCTGACTCTGGGACACTCTCTTCCCAGAGGCAGGAACGACAGCCTGGAGCCACCTCGGCCTCTGCTCAACCCCACCTGGGAGCAGGTTCGGCTGCATCAAAGCATCGGAGGGGCTGAGGGGTGGTGGTGTCTCTGAAGACTCGACTGAGCGCCTTTCCAATGTGCCTGGCTTGTCTGCTCTCCTTAGACTGGGGGCCCCCTTGAGTCCCAAGGGCCCTGCTTTGTCCCGGGGGACGGAATTTCCCCAGATCCCCCTGGTTCTTTCTGTGCTGATTTTGCTGCAGCAAGCTGGCCTTTCTTGCAGGGGCTGAGCCCTCAGTGGAGGCCGGCTGCAAGGCTTAACAGCCACTGAGTGCCTGCTCTGTTCCCGCAGGGAACAGCTCCACTAGCTTCTAGAAACTCCCGCCTGAGCTGCAGCTGACCTTGTCGTGTGCACCCGACTCTGCCTTTGAGGAGGGGCGAGGGTCCCGCCCCAGGAGACCCCACCTCTGCACCCTGATGGCAGGGCCTTTCCCAGTGGCAGGGGCTCTGCCATCTGCGGGGGCTGCGGTGGACATGGGAGCCTCCCCAGGCCCCAGGGGAGGAGGGGACCTACCTGATGACTACGATGATGCCGTCAAAGATGTTGTAAGGGTTCCGGATGTAGCCCAGTGGGCCGCAGGCCAGCAGCTTCAACAGCATCTCCAGAGCAAACATGCTTGTGAACACAATGTTGCTGATCTCCAGGGCGTTGGTCAGCTCATCGGGCTGCGGGTGGCAGAGTGGTTGTCAGGGCCCACCCCCAGCCCCCACTGCCTGTCATGGCAGGGTGGGACACCACTCCACTGCGCTGGGAGCAGGTAAGGCTGCATCAAGGGGCTGTGGCAACATCTCAGGAGGAGCCCCATCGGCTGCTGTCCAGAGGAGGAAACAGGGACCGCAGGGGTGTCCCCTCCAGCTGCACCCCAGCCTGCCTGGCCCTCCCACCCTGACTGTCCCTGGCTCCCCCAGGCCCCACCTGACCTTCCCAGCAGCATGTCTGAGAAACAGGGCTCCAGACACTTCCCAGACCCCAACAGCACAGGCCTTGGGAACAGAGCCTAGAGCATCTGTTCCAGGGTGGGCGTGTGGGTACCCGGGGTGCAGACAGTACAGTGTGGTTCCCCCAGCAGCTGCCCTGGCCCTGGTGGCCCCACACACCCTTCCTTGTCAGCAGAAGGCCCCAGAGGCCCTTTTCTTACTGGGGATATGCTGGTCTAGGCGCCTATGTGTGCAAGTGCACACCTGTGCCAGTGTAAATGCTGGTGTGTGTGTGCCAGTGTGTGGTCTGCTTGTGTGCACATGAGTCTGCATGTACCCGCATGTGTTGTGTGCACGCATCGCCACCCACGTGTGTGTCTGTGCACAAGCCCACATCTGCACAGATAACCTTTGCGTACGTGCGTGTGTGCATGTGTGTGTGTGCAGAGGCTCCTCCTGGCCAGGGATCCCCGAGCCTGCTGTTGCTCCTGCCCTGGATCTCACCCTCACAGACAGCACCTCTCAGCCGCCAGCTGGAGGCTAATATCACTTGCATTTTCCCTGAAATTGCTAAAGGATGAAAGACCAGAGCTTAAGGGACTTAAAAAGCCCAGAAGGCAGAAAAGGAGGAAGGCAGTTTGGTCATTAAGAGTGAACTGGCCTCGGTCCCCAGGGAGGACGACCTCTCCCTGCCAGCCCAGCCGCTGCTCCTTGGGGAAGCCCCAGTCCAGGGCAGGGGCCGCGTGCCAGCACCATGTGCCACTGCCACATTCCCCTCTGGGGCCGCCCAGGGCATCCCAGCCTGAAGGCCCAGCTCATATGGGGGGCTCTGTCCATGAAAGCTGGGCTCTGGAGGTCCCACCTTGAAAAGCACCAGATGGCCTGGCAAGTGCCCTCGGCTCCCTGCTGCCTCTGGGTCTGTGATCTCAACGCCCCAGCCCAGACAGAGGACCTCCGGATGGAGCCACAGTCTCTCTGTCTCCACTCAGCAGAGGCCCACCAATGAGCAGCAGGAGCATCCGCTGAGTGAACGGTAAAAACTCCCTCACAATCGACCTTCAGCCCCACTGCCACGCCTATTCCCCAACCCCAGAGAGCCCTCTGTGGAGCCCATGAGAGGCTAAAGCCTGCAGGAGATACAGGCAGGCGGGACGTGCCCCAGGGCCACTCTGAGGGCTGTCTGTGTGGGGCACCCACCTGCTCGTGGTACTCGACACCCATGCTCAGCGTGTTAGTGAGGATGGCCACCATGATGCCCCGGTTGAAGTACTTGCTGTCCACGATGCGGCGCAGCTTGCCACTGAAGGAGGCCCAGACGTGGCCCAGCCCACCCTGCTCGCCTGCCGCCGCCCGCTGCGGCCCCCTCCGCCGTGTGCCGCCCACGCCTGGCGCCTCTGCCACGGGGGGCGACTGCATGGGGTCGCGGTGGTCCCCGTGCCGCACATCCTGCGTGAACTCGTAGACCCCATTGCTGTCTGAGCCTCCACTGTCTGAGTCGCTGAACTCCAGCTCGGGGTCCTCCAGGGCACTGGTGCAGTACGGGCAGCTGCTCAGCTCACAGGTCAGCGTGCCCGCCTGGGGGCTGGGTAGGGGGCAGGGCACACTCAGGCCTGACAGGCGGCTGGGGGCCTGGCCCAGTCCTGCGGGGAGAAGGACGCAGGCAGCCTCAGGTTGCTCAGCTGGTGCCCAGGAAGCAGGCGCTCACGGAGGCTGCTGTGGGGTGAATGGTGTCCATGTGCACACCTGCACACACCTGGGCACACTCATATACACTTGGGCACACAGCTGAGCACATTGTACACACCTGAGCATACCATGCATGCCTGCATACACCTGAGCACGGGTGCACATCTGGGCACTCTCATACACACCTGGGCACACAGCTGAACACATGCACAGGAAGAGACGCACACACTTGCACACTCATACGCCCTGCAGAGCTGCTCTCTGTTCACTCAGGGGTGAAAAGAGGCAGAGGCACATCCCCGCAGGAGCCACACCACCCACAGAAATACGACGTGAGCCACTTTCCAGTAAAGGGATGCCATGACCGTGAATGTTCTGGCTCATGATGCCCTGAGCCATCGTCACTCCACGCTGCCTCCCCGGCTGAGTCTCTGGGGCCCAGGTGACTCTGCACCCACAGAGGCTTAGATTCGCTGCAGCCAGGAGCCCCGCAGGGCCATGCTCCCCCAGGGTGCAGTGCAGAGCTGCAGGCACGTGTGCAGTGACACCCCGGGCACCACGTGAGCACACAGGGTGACCCTGGCACACACACCTCTCCCTGCCCCAGGTGCCCCTGCCAGTGCAGGCCACCTGGGAGGCCTCAGCCTGGTGTGACCCCAGGGTCCTGCATGAGCCAGGTGGGTTAGGCCGGGGGCCCAGGTGGGAGGACCGGGTGTACCGAGGGGCACCCTGGCTCCTCTGCTCAGCCTCTGGGAGCTCTGCGACCTTGGCTTCCCCTCGCCCCGGCCCCAGCCACAGTCTCCCCACCAAGAGTGCAGGCCAAGTGCTCCTCCTGAGAAACAACTGGCCGCCCTGCTCGGGGCCAGACGTGGGCCATGGGACATGGCCCTGGGGCTTCTTTTTTGCTTGCTAGCTTCAGAATTCTCATTTCCCGGTGGCAAACACTCGCACCCCACTGAGCCATCAGCTGCTCAACAACACAGGATGGGTGGAGGTGGGGGGGCACCTCCTCCCATCTGAGGCCCCCAGGCCCCCTTTCTCTTCCTTGTCCAGGACTCCAAAGAAGGCTGGGCTCATGAGGGTGGGCACATAGGTGGGGATGTCCCAGGAGCCCTGTGCCCCACCCCCCACCGCTCCCCACAGGGGCAGGTCCTTACCATGCTCCCCAACCAGGTGCTGGATCTTCTCGCAGGGGTCCGGGCTGCTCAGCCTCAGGGGGCTGTGCCCCCCGGCTCCCGGGGGGCCACCAGGCCGCTTCCCCTTGGGCCCGAGGCCGCTTTTGCCACTGCCCGCAGCCGAGGGCAGGATGGTGGGGTAGTTCATGGCTCCCAGCCCGGCAGCCAGCTTGAGCCCAGCAGCGGCAGTGGCTGTGGCGTGCGCCACGCGCGCCCTCTCCTGCGGCCCCTCCACATGGCAGTCAGCGTGGTACACACTGTGCACCGACTCGGCGTCAGGGGGCCCGCGCCCGGGTGAGGCTGGTGCTCCGGCCCGCACCAGCCTGGTGTCGCCGGCTCCTGGCTCGGGGCCTGGCCGGCGGGGGCTGCCGTGGCTGAAGTGGTAGTGGTGGTGGTGATGGTGGTGGTGGTGGTACACGAGGTGGTGGATGGAGGCAGCGCGCCCGCCTGCCCGCCGCGGCCGCCGTCCTGAGCCCTGGCCATGCGTGGCGCCACCGGGCTCCACCTTCTTGCGCCAGCGGCTCTGCCAGCGGGCGTAGAGGCGCAGGCCACGGCGCTTTAGCTTGCGGCACACATGACCCACGTACCGGAGAAGCTCCTCATAGCAGCTGCCCGGCTCAGAGAAGCTGGCTAGCGTGCTGTCATTGGACAGATAACGGGCCCGCTGCTCCCGCATCAGCTGGTTCTCCCGCTGCTTCGTCTCTGAGAACTGCGTGGCGATGACCACCAGGCACAGGTTGATCATGAAGAAGGAGCCCACCTGTGGTGGGCAGGCAGCCGTGAGCTTGCTGGCCATGTGCTCCTGGGAGGTGGGGAAGTGGGGAGCACTGGGATCCATCTTGGGTGGGGCAGGAGGCCAGGACAACAGCTGTGATTTCTACACCACTATCAAGCCTCTGATGAGAAATACACTGAGCCCTACTGTGGGCTTCCCGATCTAGGGGCCGATGGGGCACCCTGGGACAGGCGGGATCCCTGCTGATTCGATACTAAGCCCCAGCATCTGGAATGGGTGGTGGGCAGTGGCTGCTATCAATTATGGACAATTGGAGGACGTGTAGGGAGACGCCCTCCTGTCATTTGTGTGGTTCATTCCCTCCTCCTGAAGATATATTCTTCAACTGGATCCTCATGCCTGGGTCAGGCCTCCCCCAGCCCCCAAGGCTGCACTGTCCTCTGTGGCAGGATCAGCAGATGACACTCTCCTGTGCTTGGGTTTATGGTCTGAGATGGCACCCCACTCCAGCACTCTTGCCTGGAAAATCCCATGGACGGAGGAGCCTGGTAGGCTGCAGTCCATGGGGTCGATAGGAGTCGGACACGACTGAGCGACTTCACTTTCACTTTTCACTTTCATGCACTGGAGAAGGAAATGGCAACCCACTCCAGTGTTCTTGCCTGGAGAATCCCAGGGACGGGGGAGCCTGGTGGGCTGCCGTCTATGGGGCCGCACAGAGTCGGACACGACTGAAGTGACTTAGCAGCAGCAACAAAGGGCAGGTTCCTGGCTCAACTCACCTCTGGTCTATGCAGACCCTGCCTCAGACCCCAGGGCCACTAAGAGAACCAACTGAGTGCCACCTTTGGGGATCACACTCCCTGTGGAGGGCCAGGATGGCACAGGACCTCCATGGATCCCGGGGGCAGGGCCACAGCCAGTAACAGAGGAGTTCAGGATCTGAGACAGGTCTGTCACAATGCAGGGACACCCCACCACCCCTTGCAGCGGATGTCCCACCACGTCCCCACACTCACGATGATAAGCAAGATGAAGTAGATGAAGTTGTAGAAGGAGTGGGCGTCCATGACGTAGTACATGATGTCCACCCAGCCCTCCAGCGTGATCACCTGAGGGGGGGCGGGCAGGAGGCTGGACACATGGACGGCCCTGAGAAGGCAGTGGGCCCTCCTCGCCTGTCCTGGGGAGGGTGGCATGGCTGGCGGGGCAGGAAAGCCCTGCCTGGCACTAGCCCCCAGCCCTACACGCTGGGCGTGGGGTACCGGAGAGACCCGGAGCCCACCTGGAAGATGGCGATCCAGGCGTAGCCGATGTTGTCGAAGCTGATGGCCCCGTTGTGCGGGTTGGAGTCGCCCGAGCGGCACACATTGTAGTACTGGTTCCAGTTGATGCAGGTGTGGTGACCCGTGCCACCTGCGCCCTCGGCCTGCGGCTGCCCGTAGGCCTCCCAGCCCAGCGTGCACTCCACGCGCAGCTCGCGGCGGCTGGGGATGTGCGAGCACTTCTGCATGCCGTTGTCCCGGCGGGAGGAGCAGATGAACGGGTTTTCTTCACCCTCCTCCGGCTGGTAGTACGGCCGCAGGAAGCTGAGGTTGCTGTTCCTGGAGTAGAGACGGCGAGACAGACACACACAGAGGTATACACACACAAAAAACAAAAGGTAAGAGGCAGACCTAAGTCCGCTAGTGCTAGTGCCGCTCTCGGAAGGTCAGGTCTTGTCTGGGGAAACCGGGCTTGGAGAGCAGGAACCTGGAGGGCGGAGCCTGTTTGGGGGTGGAGCCTCCAGGGGCGGGGTCTGGAGGGAGGAGCCTGTTGGGGCGCCTGGAGGGAGGAGCCTGTTGGGGTGGAGCCTCGGGGCGGGGCCTGGAGGGAGGGGCCTGTTGGGGTGGTGACTCCAGAGGTAGGCCCAGGAAGAGCAGGTTAGGGGCAGGGCCTGCGCACCTGGCGAAGGTGCTGTCCAGGAAGCAGCGGTTGCGCAGCAGGCCGGCCCAAAGCTGGACGCCCACGATGCCGAAGATGAAGAAGACAAAGAAGCAGAGCAGGAGAACGTTGCCGAGCATGGGCAGTGTGTCCAGCAGCAGCGTGACCAGGATCCGCATGCCTGCAGGCATCACGCAGCCGGTCAGCGCAACAGAGCCCTCCTGGGCATCCCTGAGGCCCCAGCCCCTCCTGAGCTCTCTGCCATTCACAGGTGGGCATCAGTACCTCTGCGGGGGACACGACCCAGGCCCCTGTACATTCTGTTAGACCCCACGGAGGGCAGTAAATAAGGCCACCGACTGGAAAGGCTCAGGGTAGGTGGTCCTTGCTCCTCAGGAACGCCAGCCCGGACCAGACTGTATCCAGGCGGGCCCCTAGCGTGACAGTTCAGGAGTCCCGCAGCCCCAAGCTCATCATGGGAGCAGCAGCCTGGGGGAGCCCCAGCAGCTCAGACTCTGGGCTGCCTCCTGCATGCAGGAGCCACGGGTCTTGAAGCAGGTACTGTGTTTGGGGACCAGTGTTTCTTCCCACTCTCTATGTGAATCATGTGAAGCAGAGCCCTGGAGGGGAGGTAGGGTCTGGGTGCACCCCAGGACAGGAGGCAGTTTTTTGTTTTTTACAGATTTTTTTCTTTTTAATGTGGACCATTTTGAAAGTCTTTATTGAATTTGTTACAATACTGCATCTGCATTATGTTTTGGACTTTTGGTCACGAGGCATGTGGCATCTTAGCCCGCAGACCTGGGCTCGAACTCACTTGCCCTACATTGGAAGGTGAAGTCCCAACCACTGGACCACCAGGGAAGTCCCAGGAGGCAGCTTTTGAGAAAGCGTTTGGAAGCTCTCGTTCCTGGGTGTGATGGAGTGTGTGAACACAGATTAATCCAGGGAGTGGGTCAGCCAGCCCCACCAGCCCTTCGCTTGGTCCTGGCTCTGCCCTGCTCCCAGACCTCAGCAAGGACATGTCTCACTTCCAGAAACAAGCAAGGGCCAGGCTAAGGGTGCAGGCAGAGCCTGGGGCAGATGCCAAGGCCCCCTGGAGAGCGCCCAGGGGCTGCTGGGTGACAGAGGGGCCCCTGGGGCTACAGGAGTAATCACAGCTGGGAGGGGCACTGCAGTTTCAGAAATGGCCGAGAGGAAGATTCACCAGGGACAAAGTCTGAGAGCACCACCGTTGCCAGACCGCAAGTGGCTCCAAGGCCACAGGTGATCCAGGGTTCAGAGTGGACCCCAGGCAGCCAGAGTAAGACGCAGCCTGGAACATGCCCACTGGGGGCTCACAGTGAGGGGAACATGGTCCAGTGTGGGGGAGGCACCCTGTTTGGGACCAGGGCCTGACCCCACAGGGAAACTAGGCTGAAGGCAGCATTTGGCCTGAAAAGTGATCTGTACTGTGAAAGGGGTTGTCACTTCAGGCACTGAAAGGGGACCCAGGTGAACAATGCCAGTGTGTGGTGGTGCTGGGCCCAGAGCCAAGAACCACCTCACCTCACAGCCGTCCTTGAGGAGTACCATGTTCACAGGTGGGTAAACCAAGGCTCAGAGAGGCACAGTTACTTGCCCAAGGTCACACAGCATCTGAACCCTGTCTGATTCCCGAGGGTAGAGCCAAGTGGCAGCTAGATGGAATGCCTAGGAGTCCCACAGCATAACCCTTCACCCTCCTGCTCTTTGGTGGAGCTGACAGCTTCAGGGGGAGACAGTGACCCATCCTGGGGGGGATACTTCTTGGAGGAGCTGCAGGACAAGCCCCGATCCCCTGGGCCACAGTGCTGAAGCCACCAGGACCCAGGATAGGCAGCCAGAAAGGCTGTGCACACCAAGGTGGTACACGAGACCCACCTGTATGCGTGCGTACACACACTTGACAGTCATGTGGGGAATGCCCCCCACTATACCCTCAGGAAAACTAACAGCTGAATTCAGTCAGAACACTGGAAACTCTGAAGACACGGAGATCCCCACACAGACCCATGTGGGCATGACCAAGGTCAGCACAGACCACCTTCCAAACAAGCTTCCAAACCTACACCGTCCAAACCCACACGACTGCCCAGAAGTTTCTCCATGCTTCCCTGAGCACCAGGCCCCTTGGCAGGGCTCAGATAGGAAGATTGCTGGGGCAGGCCAAACAAGGAAGCCACCACGTCCTGCATGGCTCCAGGACATGATCCCAAATGCTGTGTGGATGATGAGTCTGAGGTTCCGAATGGCCTGACACTCAGCAGCCCTGGGGGACATGGGGCTGCCATTCAGCCTGACTGCCCATCACACCCCGGCTTGGTACAGGGTTGCTTGTCTCCACCCGCCCCCCGCCACCCCGAAAAGCAGTGGCAAATCCTCAGCTGCCATGTAAGTGGCAGGAGGCCTGCACCATGGTCTGGGCTGGGACCCCAGTACCCAGCAGCCAGACAGGCGGTACGGCCTCTGGGTCTTGTGCCCAGTGGGGCCTCAGGAGCTCTCAGCAGGGCTGTCTGGCCACGCTTACCCCAGCCCCAGGTGGGGGTCACTTACTGGGCACACGGTTGATGGCACGAAGGGGCCGCAGCACGCGCACAGTTCGGATGGCCGAGAGGCTCACGTTGTGTCCGTCCAAGGAGTACTCCATCATACTGGGGGCAGAGCAGGGGCATGCTCAGCGGGGGCAGGTGCTGGGAGGGGAGATCAGAGCTAGGCCAGCGGGCACCCGGCTCTCTCCAGGGTACCCTGGCGGCTGAGGCCAGGAGGTGAGCACTTGCTGGAGACATGATCCCCATGTCATTTGCCCAGCCCAGCTGCCCGGAGGAAGGGAAAGCACAGCCTCCGCTCAGCACTGGAGGACCCTCGCCACTCACAGGCCACCCCGGACACCCTGTGTCTGTCCCACAGTCCCTGGTGCTGGCACAGGGAGCCCCAGATAGGTCCCGCTCCTGGCACCCCACCCCCAGCCACTCCCCGGGCCCCGTCCCGCCTGAGTGCACCTCCCCATCTCTCATCCTGGGGGCCCCCGGGGCCGCTCCCAGGCGGGCCTGACCAGGCACTGGGGTCGCTCCAGGCTGGCCCCTTCCATGGCCTTACCCCGCCATGACGATGAAGAAGTCCAGCCTGTTCCACGTGTCACCCAAGTAGCACTTCTGCCCAAACAGCCCCAGGGCGATCATCTTGATGACCATCTCCACCGCGAAGAAGGCGAAGATGAAGTCGTCAAAGGCCTGCAGGAGGGGGGCCTGAGAGTGGGGCCTGCGCCCCTCACACGGCCCAGGCCGCAGGTGACTGGCCCCGCCCCCTCCCTCCAGGCTCCGCCCACACCCAACTCTGCCCTCCGACCCCACCCAGGCGTCGCCCCTCCCACCTCCAGGCCCCGCCCCTCCGGCCCCGCCCACCTCGAGGATGCCACAGCGCTCCGAGCGGCACTCGACGTCCTCGCAGGGCCGGAACATGCCCAGGGTCACGCAGTTGAGCATGATGACCAGCATGCTGACGTGCTCGAACCACGTGGGGCAGGTGCCGAGTTAAGGGTCCACGTAACAGTTAAGGAGCCCCAGGTCGCTCCCCCAGCACCCCCCCAGATGCCACAGGGGTCTCAAAATCTCCCCATTCCGTGCCCGGCCCATCAGCTGGGCAGTGAGGAACAGACCCCAATACCGGCCTCTGGACACCGCTACCAACCTCTCGTGTACAGCAGGACCCTGGACCGAGGCGTGGGGCCAGACACTGCCCCTCCACCAGGCTCCCTAAACTGTGGCCAGGCTCACCACTGCTGCCCAGCTGGGACCCCAAGTACTACAAATGCCCACTAATTGTTACGGGTGCCATAAAGGCAGCCTCAAAGACCCTCTCCGTGGCCCTGCAAGAGTCCCTCCTGTAACCCCAGAGGATGCCCTGACCACAGCGACAAGCAAGAGGGATGCGAACTTTAGCCCAGCTCAGTGCCTGTGCCCAGGGGACCTGCAGTCCTACTGTGAACCTGGATGAAGGGGGATGGGACATGGACGAAGGACAGGTGAGTGAGGACCACCCCCCAAGTTAGTCGGCTCGTGAAGGGTCCCGTCCAGGAGACTCTCCCTTTGGCAGAAGGGTGTCCAGTCAGGACATTAGGGTGCCTGGCCAGCAGCCAGTGCTGTACCAACCCGTGCTGTGTGAACCTGGTCACCTGCAGGGTTGCTGGCCCTCAGGATGGAAGGCCACCGGCCACCTCAATGAGGACGCACATTCTGAGAGTGGCCACCAGGTGGCGCCTCGGCTCCACAGAAGCCACAGTGCACCGCCAAGTTCCCCCTCTGCTCCTCCGGAAGGCAGCCACGTGGTGGGCCAGCAGTGCCAGGCCTGAGGAAGGGGGTTCCCCGGTGGGGGCAGTGGGGCTTCACTCAAGCCCGTGGGTGTAGGCAGGTGTCCCTCAGATGGGAGGGCCCTGGGGCACTCCTTGTACCTCGCCTCCCACCAGGACACATAGCCAACTCCGGGGTGGGCTTCTCGTGGGGCTGCCCGCCTGTGCCGCCCTGGGCTGGATAGCAGGGGACCCGAGAAGCCTTCCCGAGCTCTGTGGGGTGGAAAGGGCCTCCTACTAAAGAGAGAGAGTCAGCACTTGGAACACACTGCTTGTTGGAAGACAGCCTGGGAAATTCGGTACCGCGGCCCCTAGCCCCACCCCCGGCGCCCAGGGGGCTGGACAGGATGATGGGTTGGACCGCCTGCAGCACATGCGGGCTGTGTGCCCTGGGGCCTTGGTGCCCCTCTGTGCCCCCTCAGTGTCCGCCAGTTGGGGGAGGGCGCATTGCACAGTTCAACAAGGTGACCATAGCAGTAGGGCCTGGCTCCACAAAGTGGGTCGGTCTCCAGGGACCTGAGAGCCCACTCTACGCCCCTCTGCACGTGGGTGCTAGGCTCGGGGTCCATGTGGCCCCGCCTATGCGGGTCTCTGACCCTGAGGTCACCTGATACACTGGCAGAGGCTATGCGTGACCGGGGTCAGGGAGGGACAAGGCGTGGGGATGTTCAGGGCCTGTGTGTTAATTCAGGCGGATGGGCAGAAGGCCGGGCTGTGTCTGTCTGCCCTTCCATCGTGGAGCTGGCAGCCTGCCCCACCGGGACAAGGGGCAGACCCTTCTCCCCCGGTGCCCCACAGGGACAGGGCCAACAGTGGCCTCTCTGAAGCCCCTGGTCCCTGGCGCCCCTCGCAGTGTGGCACTGGGCCACCGATGTAATTACCCGTTCCCGCTGAGAGCGCCATAATTACACTTAATGGGTTCAGCAGTAACAAGTGCCTCTGCTGTGATCTGGCTGCAGAGAAACAGAAATCAGCATCCCGCTAAGATAGCTCAGAGGGCCCGGCCCCCACGTCCGCAATGGCGGGCCACCGCGAGCAGGCAGCGCTGGGCCTGGTGGGTGATGGTCAGATGCTCCCCAGACCTGGCTGGTCCCTTGGTTTTGCAGGCTTCCCGCCCCCACCCCTGCAGGGAGGCAGCGCAGAGCAGCCTGCGCCCTCGGTTTGCCTGTCCCCAGCAGCAGGGGTGTGGGGACTGCGCACCCGTCTCCCGCGACACCTCTTCCCTGCCCCAATTCCCCTAGCTCTTCCTCTACCCCAACGGTTTCTGCCTGGCTGGCCCTGCCTCCCACGTGGTGAACGTCCTGCTCCAGGAGCAGCAAAGTGCCCAGCCCAGCCCACCCCTGAGCCCTCAGCCCCTCCCATCTTCCACCATCATCACATCCCTCTTCTCAGACTGATGTCACCAGCCTGATTCCTCCAGGGCCTGCACCCACTCTCGCTCTGAGGTCACCCCAGACCCTGGAGCTGGCGTAGGGCAGAGCTGAGGACCTTGGCACTCGACAGTGCCGTGTACATCTGGAGCCCCAGGCTGGTCTGGACTGGGACCCATGAAGAGCTATTGGGCAGGCACTGGGGGTCACAGTCCCCCACCCGTGCTTCAAGCCAGGTCCCCAGCAAGTTGTAAAGACAGTCCAGCTCAAGGTTCTGGGCTGTGGTCCTACCTCGATACCTTCCCAAACCGTAGACAAACCCCCAACCTCAGCTTCCCCTGACCCTGCCTGCCTCCCTCAACCTTGGGGCCTGCCCCAGGGGCTCAGCACAGCTTCCATGGCTGCAATGACCCTGAGGGATGAGCACAGGCTCATGTGAGCAGCGGAGACACGGTCCGTGTAGCTGGGGTGACCTACCTGGCCAGTATGGCCCCCACCCATCCCCACAAGCACAGCCCTTGGTGGTTACCATCCTATGATACACCCTCCCCACCCCCACCTAAACACCATGTGAGGGATGAGGTCCCGGGGTCCTGCAACCCGTGTCTACAAAGTGCACCCAGGAGACGCAAGCCGCCCTGCCTGGGGAGGGCTCTCCACGCACAGGGTCCCCCTGGCCCAGTCCAGAGAGGAGACCCGCTGGAGGGAGGCTCCATCTGCCCCCTAGGCCAGCCATCCCCGAGTCGCGCCTCAGTGGGCAGCTGACGACAGGCGGTGCCAACCGGACTCTCATCTCACAGCCGCTGACTTCCGGAGGCTTAATTACACAGATGGATTTTCCGGGTTTTAATTAAAAATCCTGTAGGTTTTGAACCAAATTCTACAAATCAGAGTCAATTTCCACTGCAGGTCCAAGGAAGCCAGGCTGACGTGTGGCTGGGCAGAGACGGCTGTGCCAGCCCAGCAAGAGGCCTGGCCACATGCAGAGGGGCTGGGGCCTGGGTCTTTCGCACGGGACCCCACAGCCAGGAAGGTTCTGTCCAGGCCTGGAGGCTGAAACAGAGGCAGACAGACTGCTGACCCATGCTCCCGGACCCCCCCTGGGCCTTGGCCTGACAGAGCCCTGCTGTCCAGCCTGGGCAGGGTGGGGCCTGGACTGACACTCCCTGGAGAAGCCTGTCCCACACCCAGGCTGGGGGCTTGCAATGAGAAATGGGTTTCCAGAGAGGCTCAAAGAGGGGCCCAGAGCCAGGCCCGGAGACCCAGTCAGCAAAGGGGGCAGGGATCTGGTCTGTCCTGGGACCCCCTCAAGTGCCATACCCTGCCCCCACCCTGCCCCACGGGCCGCACACTCCGTCTGGAAGCTCTCCTCGCATCCACCGGCCCTGCATCAGCCTCCTCCCTGCTCCTCCCTTCTTTCTGTCTCTGTAGCCTTGGTGGGGACCACCTTCCCACCCCTGCAGCCATGCCCACAGGCTTCACCTCCCCCAGCCGGTGCAGTGCAGGAAGTCAGTCTTGTCGTGAAGACTCTTGGTGCTGGCTCCATGGTCTCCCAGCCCACAGCTGCAAAGCACCAGACACAAACCCAATGACAGGCCCAGAGGGCAAGGAGGGCAAGGTGGACAGCAGTCGCTGTCCATGGTGCTGAAGAGTCCACATCTGGGGAGCTGAGGGCTGAGAGGCTGGGCTCACCCAGGGCCGGGCTCTGTGGAGCCACTTCAGAATGTCTAGCTCCATGTCCCTTCTCATTCCCAGACTCCCAGCTGGTTAAGAAAAGCACATCAAGGGCTGCTTGGAAGACAACTGGGGAGCAGGGTGACCCCCAAAGGTGCTAGGATGCTGCAAGGTAGGGAGCTGGGGTTTGGGGAGGTCAGGAGAGGCTTGATCAGCACACACCAGAGGCAGCCAGCCCACCCACCAGCAGCCACGCCATGGGGGTACTGACTCACCATGCCCATCACCAGGGACACTGGTCTCCAGGGTCCTGGCACAGGGTGGGGGTCCCTGAGGCCTGGGTGGCGCAGGATGGTGTGGTCCCGGACCCCTGAGCCAAATCCTCAGCATTATGCAGCTGCCCACAGCCCACCCAGACCTGCTGGTTCCACGAGTCTGGGGACAAGAACCTGACTGCCAGGTTCTCTTCATGACCCCCACCCACCTCTCACCTTTTTTTAGCCTCAGATCATACCAGTCAATCCTAAAGGAAATCAACCCTGAATGAAGGACTGATGCTGAGGCTGAAACTCCAATATTTTGGCCACCTGATGCAAAGAGCCGACTCACTGGAAAAGACCCTGACGCTGGGAAAGACTGAGGGCAGGAGGAGAAGGGGATGACCAGGGATGAGATAATTGGATGGCATCACTGATTCAATGAACATGAGTTTGAGCAAGCTCTAGGAGATGATGAAGGACAGGGCAGTCTGGCGTGCTGCAGTCCATGGGGTTGCCAAGAGTCAGACAGGACTGAGCGACTGAGCACCACCACCCACCTCTCACGTTTTCTTAGCCTGTTTCCCCACCTGTACAGCAGTGGTGATGATAGCTACTTTCCAGATGAGGACGGTCACTCAGATCCCCCCATCCTGTCCCTCATCCTGATGAAGGCTGCCACGGCCCCTCCCCTGCCGCCCAGGACATGCGGAGGGAGGGGACATCATGCCTGCCCCCCACCAAGGATCTGAGGCTGTAGGGCGGGGCCTGTGGGGGAGGGTCAGGGTGAGGGACACCATCACCAGGGGTCAGACAGCAGAACCGGGCTCCAGACCCCAGAGACACAAACCCACAGGGAACACAGGACTCAAGGGCTGTAGGGCGGAGTCCCCGGGTGTGGCTGCTATGTGGGGTCTAAGCCCTGACCCCCCAGGCCACGTTGAGATCACGTGGACAGAGATGCAAAGCTCCCAGGAGGATGAGAAGGCCTGAGCTGGCTGCCCCCAGAGCAATCTGCTGGGCTCACTCACCCTCTTAGGCCCAGCCCACAACTGTTCAGCGTGAACGTCCACGTGCCCAGGCAGAGGGGCTCCAGCACCAGGAAAAGGAACCCGGGTTGGGGTGGCCCAGAGCTGCCCACGCCAGACATCCGGGTCAGCATCTGTGCCCTCCTCACCATGGCTGAGGCCACCACCCAGGCCAGGCCACTCTTGCTCGCGCCGGGACCACCTCCCCCCTGCTGCCTGCCCTGTACCTACGGCAGCCCCCGGAGCCCCGTCCTTCCACTACGCCAGGGTCCAGGACACATAGATGCAAGAGCAGGCCCTAGCTGATTGTGACCCCTAGCAGGCAGACCCCTGTAGGGAAGCCCTCAAGGCTGTCCTGCGGCGGTGGGGAGCGTGGGGGTGCCTCCAGACCCTGCCCCCAGGGTCCAGCATCGGGCCGTCCCATGTGGTGTGGAAGAGCCGCCCCGATGGGCAGGAAGATGAACGGCTGAAGACGGACTTGAAGGGTGGACGCCAAGCTGTTACTGAGGCTCTGGACCTGCCCAGACGCACCGCCTCTGGGCGGCCCCTGGTGGGAAACCCCTCTCTGCCGCGGGGTGGGGGGCCCGAGGGCGGCCGCCCCTTCCCCACGGCTCTGCTCCTGCCCCACCCGTAGCTGCACGCCGCCCACGCAAGCCGGCCTTCATCTCTGTCTTCTCCAGTCCTGGAGCACTCAACCTTGCGCTTCCTATTTGCCAGAGGAGAAAAGCATATGTTTATTCATGGGGGAGGAAGCCCCGCCCTGCGGAAGAACAACCTGGGCCCTGAGGCCTGGGAGGGAGCGCGCCTCCCCAGAGCCCGCTGGAGACCCCATGGGCAGGGCTCAGGGCAGCACGGAGACCCCAGGGCCCGCCCCGCTCCGCGCAGCACAGCGTCCGGAACCGAGTGCTCTGTTCCAGGACCCGCTACGGCGGCGAGGCACCCTGACGTTCTCGGTCTGGGTGCAGGGGCCCAAGCCCCACTGGACAGCAGTGTCTGCAGCCCTGAGACCACTGACGGGTGCGTGAACTGCTCCAAACATGTCCTGTGCGGCTGAGTGGGAAAAGTCTGCGGTGGGGAACAGAGCAACCCCGTTACAGAGAACGCGTGTGCAGGCGCGCCGGCAGGCGGGCAAGAGGGCTGGGCCCAGGTGGGAAGTCTGATCCACACATGACGTGAGCGTCACTGGAGCTGCATCGCTGGTGCAGTGACCAAGCTGGGGTGTTAGGAAGTGCAGACACCGCGATCCACAAGGGCTGCTGGCTAAGTGAGGCTGGGGAGGGGTCCCCACTCCTGGCTCCCCAGCCACCCACCCGAGCAGACACACCTAGCCCAGTGTTTGTGGGGCAGCCAGAACCCATAGGCCTCCTGCCCGGCCCCCCAGCTGGTGACCAGCACTTCCCAAGGTTGCCACAGACTCAGAGCAGCCTCCTCCCTTGCCAGCATCCGATCAGACACACGTCACTAACAAGGGGGGCCTCCCTCGCCAGCCTCGCCCTGGCAGCATCCCCGCAGAAGGGCCGGTGGCTCACACGCCATGAGAGTGGCCCCCACTCAGGGGCCAGCATGCTGGTGAGACTAAGCTGGCCAGCAGCGCCATCTGTGGAGCACCAGCTCTACAAGGAACTCAGAGGGCTCCTGGCAGGACCCACGGACACCGTCCAAGTGCAGCCCCTACTCCAGACCCCCAGGAAGCAGGAAGATGAAGAGGTGCTGTCTGGAAATTCCTCAGAGTGTTAACCCGAGTCCCCACGCAGCGCAGGGTCACACCCAAAAGACCCAAAACCCGGAGCTTAATACATACATGCATTCAGGGTTTTCCCGGTGGCTCAGTGGTAAAGAATCTGCCTGTAATGCAGATGTCGCAGGAGATGCGGGTTCGATCCGTGGGTCAGGAAAATCCCCTGGAGGAGGGCACAACAATCCACTCCAGTGTTCTTGCCTGGAGAGCTCCATAGACAGAGGAGCCTGGTGGGCTATACAGTTCATGGGGTCGCAAAGAGTTGGGCACAACTGAAGTGACTTTAGCACATGCTCATACACGCATTCACAGCACCCGAAAACCGGGGACAACCCCAACGTGCACCAGATAAATGGACAGGCAGCACATGGTCCACCCGAGCACCGGACCGCTACTGGGTCATGGAAAGGAGTGGAGCAGCACCTGCCGCCACGCACCAATGAGCCTGAACACGCGACGCGCGGGCGGCCAGACACCAGGGCCACGTCAGTACAATCCCATCTACAGTTTATGAGACGTGCTGAACTGGCAGATCCACAGGCAGTGACCCACTGGGCACCAGGGGCTGGCAGAGAGGGCGGGGTCCCTTTGGGGTGAGGTAAAGCTCCAGAATTAGGCAGGTGTGGTCGGTCAGGCCGTGAATGTACTAAATGCCGCTGAACCGTTCGCTATAAAAATGCTGATTGTATTACAGTACGTGAACTTCACTTTGGAAGATGCCATTTGAAATGAGCCTCCCTCGGGCGGGCGGGCCAGTGTGAGGGGCTGGGCGGGGTGGGGTATCCAGTGATGGCTCCCAGGGCCTCAGCAGCTCGGGGGTGTGGGTGAGATGGGCTGGGGGTACAGTAACACCCAGCAGGCAGGGGCTGAACCTCACCAAATGAGAGCCGGGCCCCTGGGCATGGGCAGTGCCCTTCAAAGGCCAGGCAGCGCCCTTCAAAGGCCGGGCAGCAGCCACACACGTGGCACTCAGGCCATGCTATGTGGCATCCACCCTGGCTTCAGCATGGGTACCCCCAGAGCTGGGCCTGGCCCCCCTGTGCACCCCCACGTTCTGTCAGGGTCCAGGGCTCCAGGCCCGCTCTCCATGGCCTCAAGGCCCCGATCCTCCCCTCTGTGAGTGACGCCCACACCTCCAGGGACTTGGGCTGGACCCTCAGGTAGGGGTCTTCTCCCTGATCTTGGGGCCCTGGCAGGGACTCTGGTGTGCAGCAGCTTGGGAGCCAGGGGCTGACCCCCTGCAGCACTGAGCAGGCAGAAGGTGTGAACGGAGGCCTGTGTAGACCCGCCTGCCCCTGGGGTGGGGTGAGTTTCAGCCCAGTTTCTGGCTGCCAGCCTCCACGTGCAGCCAGAGGGTCTAGGCAGAGACAGACCCCTGAAAACGAGCACTCCGGCCCCTCCTTCGGGGGTCTGGGCTCACCTGCAGCCCCCATTCAGCGCCCCCCCCTCCAACCCCGGGCAGATGCACCTTCCCTGGAGGCTGGAGATGCCTCTTCCACAAGCACTCTTGGATAATTAATTAATTAGCAAGGTAATTCATTAATTAAGGTTCCCACTGTGGTGACGGGGCCCAGCCAGGAACGAAATGCTCTACAGACTTGGGGGCCTCCAGGCAGAGGGACAAAGTGGGTCCCCTGGCACGTGCTTGCTCACACGGGGCTGCAGACAGAGGAGACAGGCCAGCGTGGCCAAGACCAGGAAGCTGAAAATGGAACCACGTGGTGAGGGAGCCCCCCAAGGGGACCTAGACATTTATGTAGCTATACCCTCAGCCACATCATGCCAAATGCCCCCTTTCCCAAGGGGTGCCCAGGCCACTGCCAGCGGGGACATGGGGGCAGGGCCTGTCTCCGAGGGTGTGCTGATCCAGCATGGACGGGCTCTGGCCTGGGGCCCAGGTGGGGCAGAGGTCCACCCGCAAGGGCTCAGGGCAAAGCCGGCTGCCCGGGACCCGAGCCCACTGCCGTCAAGAGCCATCTCAAGGGGAGGTGAGAGAAACCCCACAAAGCGCAGGAGCACACGGTGCCCATGGGGCTCCCAGAGCGGGGCTTGAGCACGGCCGTCCTGATGCCAGGGAAGAGCAAGGGGGTTCATCTGGGGGGCTCTTCAGGGAGGGTGCCGATGGAGACCATGTTTTTAGGAAGCCATTCTTTCCCCCAGGCCATTGCCAAGGCGACAAGCTGCTGACAGGTGTAGGAGGCCACGGAGGGGCTGCCCCCAGTCTCCCCCACAGGAAGGCTCCACAAGTTTTAACTGGGGGAGGGGGTGGAGCCCAGAGGATCCTGTTGGTGTCTGAGAAGTGGGGCAGGCAGGAGGGGGACCCAAGACCAGGGAGGAGCTGGGTGTGTGGCCTCGGCCTCTGGCGGGTGCAGGCAGGCTAGGCTGCAGTCCATGGGGTCGCTAGAGTCTGATATGACTGAACGACTTCACTTTCACTTTTCACCTTCATGCACTGGAGAAGGAAATGGCAACCCACTCCAGTGTTCTTGCCTGGAGAATCCCGGGTATGGGGAAGCCTGGTGGGCTGCCGTGTCTGGGGTCGCACAGAGTTGGACACACCTGAAGCAACTTAGCAGCAGCAGCAGCAGAGAGAAAAAGGCCCCGCTGGCCCCCTCCCTGCCCCCAGCGGCTCTGCCTGTGGCAGGGCCCTGTCTTCTGTGGGCAGCTCCAAGTTGTCCACGCCTGTGGGGACAAGTGGCCACCAGTCCCCACAGGTCACCTGTACCCCTTGGAGCCACAGGTATGCCCACCTGTCTAGAGCTCCCTGGACGCGCTCACCCAGCATCAGGGTGGCGGGACCTGTCCTGGCCATCGGGGGTGCAGCAGTACTCCATTTCCTTCCTGCTCCGTCCCGGGTGCCTGCTGTGGTCACACGGGGCAGGGGTCTGGATCAGGAGCCTACCGCAAGCACCTGTGGGCTCTCCCTGTCCCCGTGCCCGGATGGTGCCCACTGACCTCCCCGACTGTCCGCCTGCTCAGACCCCGGCGCACGGGGCTGGTCTTCCCACCCCCGCCCCAGCCTGGGCCCGTGTGACTCACTCAGTCTGCTCGGCCGGCGGGTGGGGAGCGAGAGCCGGCCAAACATGGAGCTGTTTGTTCTCAGAGAGGCTTGAGGTCACGCGGGGGTACTGGGGGTGCTGGCTGTCCCAGGTAGAGCGCATTCCCGGGCGCCTGCGAGCCCACTACCCACCCAGCCCAGTGATGGGTGCTTATCGCCCCACAAGCGGCTTGCTGAGGCTGCCGGAACGTTCTTTCTCCCCCTGGACCCAACTTTGTGTCCTCAGAGCCCCTCCCTGTGCCGGCGGCCCCGAAAGACTTCCGGAGCTGAGTCTAGAGGCTCCCCGGAAGCCCGCTCTGACCCCAGTCTGCTCCGCACCCCTCCCCCAGCGCCCTGGGGCCACAAGATGTGGGCTGGCGCCCAGACCCTGAGCAGCCTGGGGCACTGACGCCCCCGCCCCGCCTGTGAGAGTTCTCACTCAGCTCATCGGGAGAGCGCCGTTCTCACGCTGGCAGTCCACACCCATGTGCCATGGAGGAGGGGGACAGGAGCAGAGGCAGCCCCTGGCCTCCAGCCAGGCGGGGCCAGGGGGTGGGCAGCCAGATCCCTGCAAGAGCGGGCCTGCACCCCTGGCACGCGCGTGCCAGGCACGTGCGAGTCTGTGCTCTGCTTGTTCCTGAGCCATCCACACCCCAGGCGTGCATCCAAGCAAGACTGTGCACACACATGCTCACACATCTGTATACCAAACACACCACCACGCACACGTCATGCATACACACCCCGTCACGCACACACACCATCACGCACACATCATGCACACCCCGTCACACACACACATCATGCACACACACACCATCACACACACATGCACTCTTGTGTGCATGCCATCATGTATACACACCCCATCATGCACACACACGCCATCATGCACACACACCCCATCACGCGCACATGCACTCTTGCACACACACAAGCTCGTGCAAATTGCCACGTGTGCATCTTGCAGGTGGTGGCCTTGGGGGGGCCTGGCACTCCTCTTTCTCGGGAGGAAGACCCCCCCCCCAGGACTGCAGGACACCAAAGAACCGTACCACATGCCCACAGCTCCTGGTACCAGCACCCAATTCAGAAGACTGTGCTAATTACGAAGGGTGCTAACGGTTCCCTTCAACTCCTAATAAAGAGCTTGATTTGGGATTTTTTTCAAGGCATAACTGAGGGAAAAGTGCCTGGTCTCCACTGCCGATCACCACACCCGCAAGAAGCCACCACGTCTAGGCCACCAAGCCTTGTGGAGATCCCGCCAGTCACTTGGTGGCCCATAGCCCCCGCCCAGGAATGTTCCTGCCTGCAAGTAAAGCCACCCAAGCTGCCCCTCCAAAACCCTTCCAGCCTTATTTCCCTCCCTTATTTCCAGCTTTCCCGACAGAGCTTTCTGCCACAGCTCTGTCTTGGCTCCCGCGGGGAGCAGTGGAGGGCTTGGAACAGTCCGCCCCTGCTGGCTCTGTCCTGGGCCCAGGAGGGCCCAGCCTTCCCAGGTGAGGCCTCCTTCCAGCCACACTTCTGCCCATCTTGGTCCTTCCTGGGGGGCTCCTCACAGCCCTGGACCTTGGAGGATGAGGCGGCACAGAGCCAAGAGGGGCCCCTCGGGAAGATGACAGCCCAGCGTGGGGCCTGCTCCGGGCAGGAATTCTCCAGGCCAGAAATAACCGCCTCCGCGACACTGCACAGCTGCCCGCGGCCTGAATTAGCGACCCCAGGGGACTGCTCACTCCTTCCATGGGAACGCAGCCTGGAGTGGCCCGCCCTGCCCCCCACAGCCGGCAGGCTGTCCCCAGAGAAGGGGCCCAGGGTCTTCAGAAGGCTGGCTGCAGGGGGCTCCTTCCCACAGGAGACTGGGGTTAGCGCACCTGGGGCCCCCCGCAGGGCCTCCCCCCGCGCCCAGACCCGCGTCCCCCAAGTGCAGGGCCCAGGCGGGGAGTTCTTCAGGCCTTGGCACACCTGGTCTCAAGCTCTTGTGTGTGTTAGGTAAGGCCCAGCTCACACCTGGGACACATAGCCACTGTGGTGGGAACAGGCTTACACGTGCATGTACATCTCTGCACAGGAGAGACCTGGTCACCCAGACGGCAGGGACATGGGCAGGCAACTCGCAAGGGGCACTGTCCCCTTGCCCTCGCCCTACGTGGGCGGCTCCCTGCAACCCAGCTTCCCTACGAGTGTTGCTGGGCAACTGGGCATTTATTAAACAGATGGAGAAAGGCCAGGCCTCGCCTGCCCGCCCGCCAGGGGCGGCCTGCCCTCCCACGGCACCCGGGGCATCCCCGCGCAGTCAGGCCTCCCCACCCCAAGGGCTGACTCAGCCGGGCCCCCTCCTGGGGTGGGGGAAAGCAGAAGGGCAGCTCGAGGCTGAGGTCAGGGACCCCAGAGTCCAGCCTCCACCAGAGGAGCCACACCCCTTCCCCATCAGTCCCCCAGACACTGGGTAAAGACAGAGCCCCTCCCTGGGGTGGGGACAGCAGCTGGGGGCCCGCACAGCTGTTTTGATGCCCCAGGCAGGTTTGGGGAGCCCAGCCTCAGGGGTCGAGCGCCATCCACTGCCTCCACTCTGCCAGCCCCCAGGACGCAGCAGCAGAACCACCAGGCAGGGGCCCCAGGAAGGGGGGGTCCTGAGGAAAATAGAGGCAGTGTCCAGAACCTTCCAGATGAGTCGCAGGCACTGGGAGCTAAGGTGACCTCCCCCCTCCAGAGCAGAGCAGCCCCAGGGCTCCGTGGGCTTCTCAGGAAAGACCCTGCACAGGGGGTGGGACCCCGTCAGGGATGCGGCTCCAACAGTGACGAAGCCACCGGGGGATGGGGCCCTCTGCCCAGGGAGGGTCCAGGCCTCCTCTTTGGCACCCCTCCTGCACCCTAGACCCAACCACCCCGCACAGGGTAATCTCCAGGCCACTGCGGGAGAGCCTCAGCCTCTCAGGGCCTTGGGGCTTAAGGCGGGCCCTAGAAGCCCCTGGGTGGGTACTCCTCACCCCTGTGCTGATCCCACCTCTGGAACCACTGGCTTCTCCAGCCCGAGCATCCTTCTTCCTCTGCCCACCCCCACTCCCCCTGCCTGGGGGTGTGGATGGCCTAGGGCCTGCCCCCGGGGCTGCCAAGGAGCCTCTGGAAGGACTCAGCCCATCTGGGGGGCAGGAGGCCACGCATTCGGATGCCCCCCCACCCCTTACAGATGACACACCAGGGCTTGGAGAAGGAAGCTCCCGGTTGGGCAGCAAGTTCAAGGCCTGAGGGAGCCCCTCGTCTCCTCTTCGCAGCCCCCAGGGATGCGACCCCCGCACCCAAGCAGACCCCCTGCCCACACTGCTGAGCTGAGCCGGGCACTAGGCCCCAGGCCCCAGCCCTCTGGAAGGTCTGGGCAGCCGCACTTGCTCCCCCAGGCCCCTCCGCACCCCCGAGGCCCTCTGGCCTGGTATGACCTCGGCCCTGCCTGTGTTAATAGCAGCAGTGACATTTTAAAAGGATGGCCCAGACCCTCAGGATGCCAGTTTCAAGGTGAAACTTGCTGGCCCTGGACTCGCGTCCCGGGACCGCCGTCTCCCCGCACCCCCACGGCCACCGCTCCCCAACCCCCGCCACAGACAGTGCCCCTGACATTTCAGCACTGACGCCGCTCGGACGTCTTGCCCGAGGTTCAGGGCCGGTGGTGCCCTGCTGCCTGGAGTGCAGAGTGGGCAGGTGGGAGCGCAGCTTAGACCGTGGCCCAGGACCACGCCTTCCTCAAGTGCGAGGGTCATGCTCTGGCCCGGGCCGGGGCCCCCTGCCCGCCCTCCACGGCCACGTCCTCCCGGGTGTGGACTGAACTGTGTCCCTCCAAGTCCTATGCTGAAGCCCTACCCCCCGGACCTCGGATGTGACTGCATCTGGAGACAGGCCTTTAAAGAAGCGCTGAAGGTCAAGTGAGAGGCTACGGCGGGCTCTAATGCCTTGTGACGCAGGGGATCGGGACACGGACATACACTGGGGGGCACGTGAGGACAGACAGTGGCCTCGGGAGAGACCAGCCCTGACTGCGGACGTCCAGTCTACAGGACTGGGGGGGAATAAACATCTGTTGAGGAAACAAACATCTGCTGTTTGAGCTGCCTCGTCTGCGGTGCTGTCACAGCCACCCCGTGCAAACACACCCAAGTGCCACCAGGTCCTTAGGGGACCCTTCCTGCCCCCAGCTCAGTCCCGCCTTACCCGGGTGAGGACTCCCAGGGGCCGGCATGGCCCCGGTGCCCTGTCCCATGGGCCCTGTCAGTTGGGTGAAGAGATTTGGGGGAGTGGCTCGGGGGGAGGGGTCTGGCTGCCCAGACAGATGTACAGCTGGATGGACACTGGTGACTCCCCTGTGTGTGCGGGGGTCCCATTTTCCTCCTGGGACCACAGTTTACCTGATGGATAAACCAAGGCCCAGGGCACATCGCCTGCCAGGCCACACTCCAATGGACACTCACCCTTGTGCCCCTGGTCCCGGGCTCTCTGGGAATCCGACATGGCCCGATGGCCCCCAGGGGCCCCTGCCTCCTGCTGCCCCAGCGCAGACCCCGCCCTCCCGGAGCAGCCAGCCCGCTGTCTCTGGCATGGCTCTGTCTCACCCCTCCCCGCCCCTTCCCGGTGCCACGTCCCACAGGAAGTCTCAGCAGCTGGGCTCACACGCGTAGAAGCAGGCTCCCCGCGCTTCAGGGGGCTGGGGCGGCCAGCCGCCAGCAGGTACGGGCCTGGCAGGTACGGGCCCCCAGACCCAACAGAGACCCAACCCGGGCAAGCAGCACAGAGCTGGGCCCTTGGAGCTTCCAGGAAATGTCCCCCACAGGTGGGTGGGGGCCAGGGAGTGTCCAAAACACACGCATGTACTCCGCCCACGACCCCCATGCCCAGGACCAGGGAGGGAGACACTCCAGAGGCGCCTCGGGCTCCATCAGACGCTAATTAGAGCCCCGTGTGGTGCGTGCTCAACAGCAACAGAGGGGCGGCAGGCACAAACATTTCAAATGACACAGAATTTGCGCTTAATGGGCTGAAATTCTTTAAGCTGAGAGCCCAGCTGAGCCATTATGCGGCCGATTTGCAGGACGCGGAGAACACCGCATGGGAGCCGACTAGCAGGGCACTTCCCATGACCAGAGGGGCAGCGGCCCGGCCCCGGGGGCGGCACCCCCAGCATGGCCACCAGGGCACCCCTGAAGCCTGGGAGCCCCAGCCAGGTGTAGACAGGACCCAGGCGCAGAACGCAGGCTGCCAGACCTTCTCAGAGCACTGCTCATCCTACCCCCGCAGCATAAGGGCAGCCCCTTGGGGGACCCCTGAACGCAGCAGTCTTCGCTTGGTAGGTACACCGGTGCACACAGTAGGGCCACACTTGAAATGAGGTCACCCATTTACAGGGCCTCAAATTATGCGTGGCTGGGAATTTGGCCTGTGTGCACAACTGCGTCCTGTCCCGAGTCACGAATGAAGGGCGGCCTCGTTAGGACACGCGTGGACCAGGCGGGGCCTGCGGGCCCACTGCTGCGGGAGGGCACCTCTCCTGGCTGCCATCCGCCCGGCAGCCCCCTGTCTGCAGCCCTGGGCCCCGGGGAGCTCGCAGCCATGCTGGCTCCCCTCCAGCCGCCTGCCTTTGCATCGATCCCCTAATAACTCGATCCATTATGCCGGAGCAGGATTCTTGGAAACCCGCAGGAAAAGGAAGGCTTCTGCGAACGGTCTGAGTCATTTTTTTTAAACTAACAATAGGGTGCCTCTCCCCTCGCCACTGTCGAGGGCTGTCCACCCTCGCTGTGCCCCTCGTCGGGAAGGGGCCCCGACGGCCTGGCCAGAGCTGCACCGTCCCTCCCAGGGCTCTAGGCCCCGTCCAGCTCTCCCCTCGAGTCCAGCCCGGCCCGGGATGTGGGCCCTCGTGGAGGAGTCACTCGCTGGTACTCTGGGAGGGAGACCGTCCACCCCCCACCCCAGCAATGGACAGAAGCTGAATTTACACCCGAGTCTCCCGGGCTCCCAGCTCCTCAAAGCACATGCCCTCTGGGGTGCAGCCCCCACAGGGCCAGGGTGACCAGCAGACCTCAGGCCCAGCCTCCAAGCAGGCTGAGCAAATGGGCCAGGGCAGGCGGCCAGGGCCCAGGAGCACCATCTCATCTGCAAAGCAGCGACCCCAGCGGCACTCCCTCCCTACGGGGAGCCTGGAGAATTCTCCGGCAGGCGAGTGCTACTGTCCCAGGCTGGCGGTCCTGGCAGGGAACAGGACCCACCCCACCCTCACTGGCGCCCAAGGGCCCTGCTGTCTCCAGCTCTTCCATCAGGCCAGGGCGATAGACTGGCAAAACCCCACAATGCCCCTTTTCCAGCTGAATTTTTATGGTTTGGAAAATACAAACGTTTTTCATAAAAGAAAATGCTATGGCAACACCTAATGAGTTTACTATTGTTTTAAATTAATGACTAAAGAACGATTTCTAAATTTCTTCAACTTAAACTCCAAGGAGATAAACAACAGAACAGAGGCCCATTGCAGAGACCTCCTGGGGCCTCAATCCATCATGCCCTGGGGTTCGGGAACCTGTTTCAGAGGTGGCAGAACAGGGTCTGGGTGCTCAACCGTGCCAGGGCTCCCAGCCTCAGAAGGATGTCCCCTCCCTGCCCTGCCGGACACCCGAGGCCCCACCCCCAGGGGCCTTCCTCCTGGGCCCGCTTTAAGAACCCCCAGTCCGCAGCCAGTGCCTCCCCAGGTCCCCCTGGGTTCCAGTGGACACACCCCAACACCCCCAGGGGACCAAAGCACTTCTGGCCACACAAACATGGTTCCCACACCCAGTGCTGGCCGGGGGTCCCCACGTTATGTGTTCCCAGATGCCCCCTTCCCGCATCTGCCAAGGCCTGAGGGGACCACCCCTGGGCTGGCCAGGCCAGATGTACCTCTGCCCCACAAGGCCCTGACTGGGGGTCACTCGGGGCTCAGCAGGACCCTTTCTAAGGAACAAAGCCCACCCTTCCCACCGATGGCCCCTCCTGGACCTGGGCCTGGGCCAGCAGATGAGTTGAGGGGGGCTTGCTCCCCAGAGGGGGGTCGTGGGGTCTGCAAAGCCACCAGCCGGCCAGGACCGGCCCCCCAGCCCAGGTGGCTCTGCCAAGGAAAGCTGCCACCAGCCTCCCAGGTTGGGCCTCACCTTCATACCCCCTGGGGGCCCCCCGGATGCCTGACGCTCCAAACATGCTCACACAGCTCCACAGGCCCCCAGAGTGACCAAACGCTGCCTCTTGTGGCGTGAGGGCTACACTCAGCCCAGTTCCCTCCTGGCCAGCAATTCAAAGCATGTCGCCCCAAAGGCAAGGGGGCATCAGGGGACGAAGATGAAATACACAGGTTCACACAGAAGCGGGTGCTGATGAGGGTCCCGGCCAGCAGAGGGTCCTGGCCTGCCGACACCCTGCCCAGCTCCCTCCAGAGGACATTCAGGAAGGGGTGGCAAAACGGGGGCATACCCGGTTGGCATGGCAACCAGGAAGCCAGCCCGACCTCAGCCAGACCATTATGGTTAGAGAGTGAGGCGTATTTTCTAATTAAAGTGGGAGAGGCGACATTGATCCTGGGTCGGTCCTTAATGAGGCGGGGGACCTGCAGGGGGCCGATGCAGGCCTGTTTTTCCCACCAGGCTCTTCCCCCGCCCCCTGAACCTCCCTGCCTTCTCCAGTCCCTCTTTTAAGGTAAAACTCAGACCAGGCCACAGCTGAGTCTACCCAGCTTCAGATTCCACACCGTGCTGGCCCAGAGAAAGGCCCGGAAGGCGTGGGGAGGGGGCCGCCCCTTATGGAGGGCGGGTGGCGGCCAGCTGGCAGCCCAGAGACGCCCATCCAGGAGGCTACTGCGGGGCTGGCAGGGCTGGGGGTCTGGAGGCAAGCCCCCAGCGGTGCCCACCAGGCAGCTGGAGCACAGTGGAGGTGGGAGGCGCCTGGGAGGGGCGCGGGGGGGCACTGACTCTCCTCGCCCGGCCTCCAGAACTCTGCAGATAAACAGTCTAAATTAGGAATTAAAACATCGTTCGCTCCCACCAGCAGGCAGGCCAGCCGTATTTCAAACGTGCAAGAAACACCCCGGCCCCTCCCGGAGCCCCAGACTTCCCAGTGTGGGTCTGCAGGGTCGGCAGGCAGAGGTCAAGGTCAAGGTCGAGCACAGCACAGCCTGCTCCACCCCGGCTGGGGCCCGGCAGGGGCCTCCCCAAGCCGGCAGGCTCAGAGCAGGGCCGGGACCCCAGCCCACCGTAGAGTCACGCGCTCTGCTGGGGCCTCCCAAGAGGCTCTGAGGAGGCCAGGAACCCCCACAGGCATCAATGGCGGGGGCGGGGGTGGCACTGGGAATGCCCTCCCGACTCCCCCCTGCCCCCCCTGCCCCAGGAGAGGCTTCAGTGGGTGCTGGGCAAGGATGTCCGCCCTCAGGCACTGTCCTGGGCCCCATGCGGCTGCAGCTCCTCCTCTCCAGGCTCCAGGGCCCACCCTCCCCCAGCTTCCTGCCCTCTCACTCCCAGGGGAGCAGGGGGCGGCCTGGAACAGGGCACAGCCCTGGGAGTGAGCACTTGGCGGAGGAATTCCAGGCGTCAACGAACTGGAGGGTCATCCCTGAATTCCGGCTGGAGGATGCCTGCTCCACCACGGATCAGCCCATGGGCCGCCAGGCTGGTCCAGAAGATGCCACCGCTGGGGGGCGTGGGGAGATGATTCAGGACCACGGTGCAGATGGGAGAGGGTGGTGCGTTGGGCGCTGGGAAGGCTGAATCAGCAACACAGGGGGCCCCCCGAGAGCCCCTCCCCCCACAGGGCCCCCTGCACGGCTGCCATCTGGGGCTGCCCCAGGCTGGAAGGAGATGAGTCTCGGGGTGTCAGCTGTCCTGGGGGCCCTGTTCTGACCCCTGCACTGACACCCCCACATGGACCACGACTCTGGGGGATGGTGGCTGAGATGAGCCTACTCTAGCAGCTTATAGAGGAAGCCACTGGCTGGGCGTGGGGGCACCTTGGACCTGTCAGCCCCCAAGTCACAAATCCCAGCCACAAAGAGTCAACAGACACAAGTCTGGACATACCTCAGGCCATGGCCACTGAGACAGAGAGAGAAAGGGCCTGGGGGGCTGACCCACGGAGCCCAGATGGCCAGAGTGTACACTGGTATCTGATCACAAACACCGCCCAGCCGCCTCTGACCTGTCCCCCGGGGGGCTGGGAGGACCCATGGAGCCCCCTGCAGACACCGCTTCACATGCCGTTCGCACAATGTCTCTGCCTGGACACTCTGGCCATGAGGAGGCAGGGCTGTCCAGCCCTTCTGCCTCTGGTCATTGTCTCCAGCAGGATGAGAGGACAGTCTTCCAGAGGGAAGCCTGATACTGCTGGATGGGCTGGACTAAGACCTCAGCGGCCACACAGAGGAGTGGGGCCCCGCACATCCAAAGCACTGCTGGGTAGTGGGTGTTGGTGGCCCACGACTCCTGGCTTTGTGCAGAGCTGAGGTCACCCCGGGCATTAACCTGTCCAGCCTGGTGACTTCGGGGAGCAGGGCAGGAGCATGTGGTCAGAGGGCCACTGTGTGACAGGCCCAGGTAGCCACGGATTCCAGGGGACAACCCTGGGATCCAACAGCTCTGGGGAGGTGCCGTGGGCTGAGTGGCTCAGACCCTGGACCTCAGAACGCGGCTGTGTGGTGTTTGCAGACGGTGCCTTTAAAGGGGTACAGAGGGTAAAATGAGGTCGCCGGGCTGGACCCTCACACAGACCACGTCCTTATAAGAAAAGACCAGGACAGACACACACACAGCGGCCCCACAGGAAGACAACAGCTACAGGCCAGGGACAGAGGCCCCAGGCTGCCCGGGAATGCGCCAGCTCCCGCCCCAAGCGCTCCACCCGCTGGTCCCCGTGGGCACTGAGCCCCGGCTGGTGCCAGCCTCCATCTCACCCCCGCCCCAGGCACCACACACGCTGGACCGAGCAAAGAGGCAACCCTCAGGGCTTGTCTTTCCAACAAAAGGCCACACTCCAAGGGCCCCAGCGCCTCCGATTCCTGAGTCTGGGGAGCCCGAGGTGTGGCCCGTGGAAGGAGGTGGGACGGCCAGTGGTGGGGACGCCCTGGTCACAGGCAAACTGGCCAAGGAGCCCCGGGGTCGCCAGGCCTGGAGCAGTCCTCGGCGTGCTAAATCGCTTTATGTAACTCGGGCCAGGCCGGTAAACCAGGAGCCCGGCTGGGGATTAGTGACAGGCGTTGCCACGGCAACCTGATTAGTCGGAAACGTGTCGTCCTAGGGCCTGGCGCTGCTCTGCAGAGGTAAAAGGAAACCCCAGAGATTCATTAGCAACAGGTTCCCATGGCAACCGCGCCAAGCTCATTAATAATTTTTTTTTATTCCTAGTGTGGGTGTTGAAATCCTCCAGAGGGCTGATGGAGGCACAGATCCGGGCAAACACACGCCAGCTACTCCCCCCACAGCCTGGCACCACCCCACCCATGTGCCTGCCTGTGCGCCAGGGTGCGGTGCCTGGCAGGCCGCACGCTTCCGATGGCTGAGCCTGGAAGGTCCATTGAAGGGAGACCCGGGTCAGAAGGGCTGCCCGACCCTGGAGGCTACCAAGACCCTCTTTCACCCTGACCAGACAGTGCTGCCCACCACCCAGGAGACACCCCAGAAGCATCTGCAGGAGGGCAGGTGGGCAAGCCCTGCTCCTCGGTGGGCTCAGGCTCGGGGCGGGGCGCGGTGTGGTCTCTGCTGCTCTCCAGCCTTCTCTCTAGGGACTACTGCCGAGACTGCTGCAGATCCACAGGCTCCGAGACCCAGGTCCAGGGCACAAGGGGGTAGGAGATAGGCGCTGCTTCGGAAAATGTTTTGGCACCTCAGGCACTCTGACACAGTTCCCTGTAAGCGGACAATTCCGCTCTGGGGCGCATGCCCAACTCAGACACAAGCGCTCACGGCAGCACCGCTCACAGTGGAAAGATGCAAACAGCCAGGCCCACTGGCGGTGAACGAGGAGACAATGTCCCACCATGTCGGCCCCGAAAGGAGCGGCGCACTCTCCTGCTATGGCCTGCACGAGCCCAGAGGACACGTGTTCAGAGACACGCCAGACACACGGGTCACTTCCGTGCGGTTCCGCTCCTATGAAATGCCCAGAGGAGGCACATTCGGAGATAAAACACAGGCCGGGGGCGGGGCAGGGGGCCCCAGGAGTGGGGGTGCTGACTGCTGACAGGGACAGGGTCTCCTGCAACAAAGCCCCAGAACTGACTGCAGCGATGGCTGCACAACTGTGACTACAGCAGAGAGCGGTCCACCGTGTGTGACTAGCACAGCGCGTGGCCTTACGTCGCAACGATGCTGAGAGAAAGCAGGCACCTGGGTGGGGCTGTCTGAGCTCTGAATCCTGGGGACGTGCAGGGACCCACTCTGACCCTCTGTTTCCTCATCGGCCGACAGGACTTGGGTGAGAAGTGCCCCCAGGCCTGAGACACAGTGAGGGTCACCCCGCGGCAAAGGTGAGCCTGGTTACCGTTGTTCCTCCACCCTGAGGTCAGAGGTGAGCAGGTGCCTGGACCACAGGGACATGTAGCAACGTGACCCAGACAGAGCCCAGCACGGCCTTCCAGGCCGAGGGACACCCCGGGAAGGACCCGGCACACTGAGCGGCCTGCCCCCCGCCCGCCCACGTCCTGGTGACACCCGAGTGAGAAAACACAAACGCAGAGGCCCTGCCACTCCGTCCGGGTGGCTGGATGTGAATCTACAAACGGGCCAAGTGGACATGTGCACACGTGGCCCAGTGGTGTCTGCAGGGTGGCCGAGGGGCGGCCGCAGGGTCTCCTTCCCCTCAGGCTCCAAGCTGGTTCTCCTCACCTCTCCGTCCTGTCCCCTTGACCCAGATTTCAGTGGCTCTGGAACCACACCGAGGAGTTCCGGGAAGCCCAGTGTCTGACACGCAGACCCACACCAGGGACGCGCTGCCTGAGCCTCCCGCCCCAGGCCCCACTGGCTGGCAATCCTGACGCTGCCCCTGGCTCCTAGAGTGCCCCTTGGGGCGTTGAGGGGCTGCTGGGGTCCTGCCCAGGGACCCCGAGGCTCCACGCTCAACCAATCTCCTTCCGCCTCCAATGCACCCCAGGCGGTCCACCCGCAGCCTTGTGCCCCTGCTGGGGGCTCACTCTGCCTCTCCCAGCGTCTGCACCCCGCAAGGGGTGTGCTTCACGTCCTGGAGCCCACTGAGCCACACGACCGAGCCCATGTGTCCACGGAACACAAGCTGCCTGAACCAAGTGCCTGGCCCGCCACACCCAAGGCACAGCACGCGCCAGCTAAACACGGCGGCCCGTGCAGAGTCACAGGGGCACAGCAGGCCAGGTCCCATTCTGGGGCCAGAGCAGGGTGGCTCCCCTGCCAGCAGGACTCGGGACGCGTCCTCATCCATCTCGATGAGGCGCTGATGCAGGCTGACTCATCAGACTGTGGCCAGGAGACTGCTTGAAAGACAAAGGGACGCGCAGGGCGAGCAGCGTGCCGCCACCTGGCCAGGAGAGGGGTCACCCCCGCACCTCCCGGTCACCCCCTCACACTTTCCCCCCGGCTCGCTCAGCCCCGAGGCACGTGCGCCAGTGGCAGCTTCAAAAAGCAGTGGACACAGGTCAACGTTCAGTGGGCCGTCCCAGCCGCCCCTTCTAAGGAGAGCACGGAGGCCCCCCGGCCCTGAGGTTCCTGACTGTCAGATGTCCCCACACCTGTCTCCTCGCCTCCACGCCAGGAGCCTGGCCTCCAGCCGGGCACCCAGGGACCCCCCCACCCAGCCTCAGCTACCCCCAGCAGCCCTGGGACACCCACTGTTCAGGCCTTCACACCCTAGTCCTGGTAGACTACCCCACAGGTCCACCCCAAACACTGTCCACCCAGGACCAGCCGTGGTCGTCCTCAGCCTCAGCGAGGCCTGGGTCTCATCTGTCAGTGTGTCCTCTGCCTCCTGCCCTGGCCTGCCCCCCTCAGCTGAGCACAGCCCCTGAGCCCCGGCCCACTGGGAAAGAGCCTCACAGCCTCGAGGGAGCCCAGCCGGCCTGAGCCAGAGCCCTGGGGACCGGGAGAGCCAGGCCTGGGGCAGGGCCCTGGCCCCGGCTGAGGAAGCCCAGGGCTGGGCTCCAGGTGGGGGGCATCGGGGGAGTCCAGCTCCAGGACTGAGGCTGCCTCTTTCCTGGCTACCTGGGGCAGCGCCTGGCAGGAGAGGGTGTGGCAGTAGCCAGAGCCAGACGCCCCCCGGAGCCCCTGCAGCTAGAGTGGGACCCCAGCCGGAAGCCAGCCGTCCACACTGCATTCCTTGGGACACCCACGGCGGCCATAGTCTCAGGAGGGAGCCAGGTGAGGCTGGACACCGGGGTTCCCACCACGGCCACTGTACTCCAGCCACAGGGGGCAGTGGAAAGCCCACAACACAGGTCACTCGCTGAGCAAGGGTCCCAGACGCCCACAGGATCTCTGCAGGCTCCATCTGGTGGAAACGCAGCTAAAGGCCTAACATCCCGGATGGACACCTCCTCAAGGACAGCCCCCCGCCCCGGGCAGGCGACCTCCCAAGAACCCCAGAGAAACAACCGTTCGAGGTCTGACCGGGCCTCCCTGGTGACGAGGCCTCCAAATGACCGATTTCACGGCTGGTTTTCCCCGGGTGGCCAAGCTCCTCGTGGAGAGGGGAGGCTGACCTGGGGTGGATGGTGTGATGTACCTGGCAGGGCCACCTCCCACCGGCCCGTCCCCACCACCTGCCTCTGCCTCCAGAGCCAAGCCCAGGTGCGTGAGCCCAGGTGTGTGAGCCCAGGTGCACGAGCTGGGGAGGGCCCCCCAAACAAAGCACCACAGCCCCGGGCTCACACTGCAGGAATTCTCACAGTCCAGGGGCCGGGGGTCTGCAATGAGGGGTCAGCAGGCCGCATGGGGACCTGTCCAGGCCCCTCCCAGACCCTGGAGGCTGCAGGAACCTCGATCCTGGGCGTGTGGCCGCCTCACGCAGCGACTGCTTCCAGCCTCATGTGGCATCTCCTAGCATCTCTGTCCACTCCTCTTAGAGGACACCCGTCAGTGGGTCCAGTGCACCCCAGCCCAGTCTGACCTCATCCTAACACAACCGTGTCTCCAAAGACCCCACTTCCCCACGAAGTCACTTTCTGAGATTCAGGTGGACATGAATTCAGGGATACGTTCCAGCCAGTGCACTCGCCTACCCGTGTCGGTCTGTGGATGAAGGGCACGCCCACAGCCACGCTGACGCCCAGCCTGCCCACTCCGACCGCCCCAGCACCCCCACTGGCCCAGTCGCTCTGTCTGGGCCTGCAGCGACGCTCCCAGCTTAGGGCAGGGGCCCCCAACCCTGCTGCCCTCCCGTCTGCTTTTCTCCACCCCTGTTGCAGGCTCCGTGGGGCCCTCAAGGGCCTGCCCTCCCTCTGCCCACGGCCAGCACAGAGGGCAGATCCCGGAACATGCACACAGCTCCACATGGGGCTTGGGGGACATGCGTGTCCCAACTGACAGGTGGACACCTGCATAGTCACAGGAAGCACTGAGTTCCAGGATGAGCTGGGCTTGCCCCAGACCCCCCGGGGTGCCCACAAGCGGCTCAAAGTTCAACCTGGTGGCGCCAAGTGGGCGGCCTGGGCCTGGCACCTGAAACCTGTGGGGAGGCCCCACAGGCCCTGCCCAAGAGGCCTTCCCTGGCCAGGGGGGCCGAGAAGGCCCCACCGTGAGCCCAGGCCCGCCCGCTCGGCTCCTCAGGCCTGCTCCCAGGGGAGTGGCCGGCACTGAAGCCAGCCCAGCAGATGGGCCCCGGCTACCTGACCTCCCCAGGCAGGTGGGGCTGGAGCACCCCTCCAGCACACGCCTGCCCCTCAGCACAGAAAGGCTAGGTCCAGGAGGCAGCCCCGGCCCCCAGGCCCGAGCCCACAGCCCTCACTGCGTCGGCCTTCACTGACACAGACCTGGCCCCCTGAGAGGCCCCACCGCCTCCCGGACGTCACCCAGCCCCTCCCCGCTTCAACGCCCAACGCTGCCCACTCTCCCTGCAGGCTGTGGCCGGGGGACCCCAGCACGCTCAGAGCAGGGAGGTGGCTGTGCCTCCGGTCAGGCCTCCGAAGCCTCTGTGGCTCGGCCCTCTGAGCAGCTGCTCTGAGCTGGACGAAGCCTTCACCCCCTACACCAAGGTGCTCCACAAACCCCACTCTGTCAGTGACGGGAGAAGGAAGAGGAACCGTGAGGGGCCAGCACCCCAGCTGATGAAGGGGTCCCCAGACCCTCCTCCCCAGGGTCCCAGAGGCCCCAGCCTAGCCGTGGGGATGTCAGGGGCTGTGGCCCCTGAAGAGGTGTCAGGGTGCCCCCACAAGCATCCCCAGGAGAGCAACAGCCCGAAACGTGACCACCGTGGCCAGGGCCCCTGCTGGGTGCCAGTGAGCAGGTGGGCAGCAGAGAGGCCCCTGCAGCCCGGAAAAGGGATGCTGTCCCCGCTGCCCCAGTGCCCTGACCCCACCTGAGGGCAGCGGGGAGGGGCCAGCATGAGCAAGCGGGCCAGCCACCGCCTGCCAGGCCTCTTGGCACCAGCGTCAGGTTGGGCTATGCCCAATTCAGGCAGCGGACGGGGGCTGTGCCCACCCAGCAGGACTGGCTTGTCCCCCAGCCCCACTCCCCCTTCCAGAATGCAAACGTCTCACTAACATCGGCTCCCTATGACGGTTCAGGCAGCTCCACGCGGGAGGGAGAGCTGACGCCAGACAGGGCTGGGCCACCTGGACCGTCCCAGACCCAGCGGGGCAGGCGGGCTGGTGGCAGCCAGACAGCCCCTGTGGGGCGGCCTCGGCCCTCTACCATGTCTGCCTCCAACTCCGGCCAAGAGTGAGGCTGACACGGGCTGCCCAGGACACGGCCCTGGCTCCTGTCGGCATCACACTCAGGAAAGGGGGTGCTCCCGGGACCCCTGAAGCCCCCCTCACATCTGGGAGCCCCTGGGGGCCACAGAGGCGGGCGGCCCCCACCGTGAGGCTCCCTGCCCGCTCTGGTCCTGGGGGCACAGAGGTAGCAGCGTCCGCGCTGGAACGCTCTAATTGAGCACATCCATCAGCTGTCCCCACTGATCGGAGCTCTGGGCTCGGCCAGCACCGGCGACACTCTGCCCCGCCCCGGCACCAGAGGAGCCCACGCCCCGGGGCTGGGAGCACGGGTGCCCTGGCGCCTGAGAGGCCATGCAGGGCAGCACGGCCTCGCCTCCCCAGAGGCGTGTGTGCGCGTGTGCGTTCAGCGGGGCCCCTCCTGACGAAACGACAAGCCGCTACTCACTCCGTGAAGACAGCACAGCCACACAGCCCCATCTGTCATCCAAGGCGGGCGCGGCGCGCAGGCTCTGGGGACACTGCCCAAACTCGTTGCCAGCTCGCCAGGGCCGGGCTGCTTGCCTCCCAGACCCGTCCTGCCCGGCTCCCCCCATCCCTGCCGGGGAGCTGGGCCCTAAATCACCACGTGGCTGCCAGGATGGGCGCCCGCCTGGAAACTCAGCGGGGGCCCACGTGACTCAGAGGTGTTCCCGCTTCTGTCAAAGCGAACCGCTGCAGGGAGGAGGAAGCAACTGGTCCTCCATGCCCCTTGCGAGGAGGAGAGAAAGGGAAACTGGCCCACTTGGCTAGCTGGGAGGGCGGCCACTGCTGCCTGGGAGGGCGGGCACACGCGCGTGAAAGGAGGTAACGCGTTCCCACCCGACCTTGACGGCCGGGCTAAGGTCTGGACTCCAAGCTGCACACAGGCTGCACGGACTCACCCTGTGGATGTTTGACAGGCCGGCCCATCCCCCGCATTCCTTCCCATCCTGACCCTGGAGCTGGGCGTCTCGCCAGCTCCAGGAGGGTGAGGGGGATACCCGGACCACCTCTGAGCACTGCACCATGCCAGGAAGGGTGCCCGCAGCCTCCTGCAGCAGGACGGAATCTGGGTGGTCACCATGGGGCGCCCATGGCCTCCCCTCGAACCCCAGACCGCCCTCCACCTGCCCTGTGCTCCACTTCTCCCCAGAGTGGTCCCAACACGGCCCCTGCCCAAGAACAAGACACAGCCTGAGACCCTGGGCCAGCTCACACCCACCCTCCACGCTCACAGGCTTCTCTGGCCGCCCGGCCCCTCCTGCCCCACCTCAGCACACCCGCCACCCCTCCTGTTGAGAGCTGTGTGCGGTCCGCCTCGGGGCCTTTGCACGTGTCACTCGGCTGCCTGGGCCATCCCTGCTCCTCGTCCACCCTCCCCTCCTCCCCACAAGGTCCCCGTGAGCAGGGGGCTCCCTGACTCCGCCTGCCCCAGGACCTGCAGCACGATCAGGCCAGAGGCCGACACGCAGTGGAAGTGGCCTGCCGGGAGGGCCCGGGGCCCAGCATAGGGCCCAGGGGGGTCTGCACAGTGAGGCCGCCTAGCCCCACCCCCCAGGGCACCGCCAGGCCCAGCTGGGAAGCAGGTGTGGGGGCGGGGGCCGCGCTCACGTCACCATGTGTCACCGTGCCACACACGGGCACTTCATCAGTGCTCCTGGCGTCTGCCGACTAATCAGGCCGCCAGAAGCTGAAGCGACACCAACCGTCTGCCCGCGTCAGGGCCCCGAAGGAGCCCAGGTGGGGAACAGGGCGAGCCTAGAAGTCTAGGCCCCTTCAGGCTGGGGGTCAGCCAGGACCCTTCCCGCACAGTCTCACGGCACTGAGTGACACAGACACAAGCCAGGCCCTCCTGGGCAGACATGCCTCAGCTCACCCCGATTTCCCCTTCTATAGCCCCCTGCCTTCCTGGACCCTGCACTCACCTGAAGAGCCCAGCCCAGCCTCACCTCCTCCAGGAAGCCCTCCTCAACACACCAGCCAAGAGACAGACTATCACACCTCGGCTCTAAACTCAGGGTCCAACGGGAGCTCAGGCCCGTGTCCAGGGATCCCAGGAGCAGGCACCCAGGGACAGGACTCCCCTCCCAACCTCCTGCAGGTTCTCTGAGATCGCCTCTCCACTGCGCCCCCCTCCACCGGCTCTCAGGGAAATGTCCTTCCCCAGGAAACCCCCCTACCACGAAGCCCTATCTCTGCCACCAAGGTCTCTATTTCCACTGCCCTCCCCACCCCAGGACACATGGCCTCAGAGCCCGGGGTGGGGTGCTGGGCAGACCCAGAGACACTCGGACACACATATGGCGGCTCCTTCCAAGTCAGAGGAAGTTGGGGCAGCTCCGTCAGCCCGGGCCCCACCGGCCGAGGGGCAGCAGGCCCCGGGAAAATAACACACGGCGGCATCAGGACGAGGACCCAGGACCAGGGGCTGGGGTGGGGGTGCTCAGAAGCCGGAGTGCCCCCCGGGCCTGGGCGCCACAAAGCGCTCAGCGGCCACGGGCTCAGGAAGGGGAGGACACAGACCGTCCACTCACGGCCAGTCCGTGGGGCCAGAGGGGGCAGACGGGGGCCTGTCCCCTCCCATCCACATCCCCACGCCCCGCGTGTCCTCGCTGGGACGCCCGCCGGGAGCCAAGGTGCTGGCAGTGAGCACAGGGGAGCGGCAGGACGCCTGCGACAGCGGTGTCCACAAGACACCGTCAAGGGCCTGGACGCTGGGCCTCACCTCCCTGCTGGGCAGCGCCCTGCCAAACCCGCGGACGCGGGAGCCAGGCCGGGCTCACCCAGCACCGTCCTCAGCCAGCCCTGTGACCTTGCCTCGTCCTCTGTCTCCTCTGAGCCCTGCGCCTGGGGCGTCCGCTGCCGGGCCCCTGGGACACACCTCCTGGGCACGTCCACCGGCCCTGAGCCCCCAGGTGCCCCCGCGGCCACCCCCCAGCGCCTCGGCGCCGGCTTCCGCAGCTCCCGGGGAGGTGGTGGCAGGGCCCCCTTCCCAGCCGACGAGCACCCTTGGGAGGCCCCGCCTGGCCTGGGTGCTGGGACGCGGCAGCCACAGCACAGGCTGTGCGAGTCAGGAACCCCGGGGGAGCCCGGGCGGAACACAGCCCCACGGCGCGGGCTGCAACACAGATCCCACCCACCTTCCGCTATAAATAAACCTGTGTAGGAGACACAGCACTCGACCCAAAAGTTCCAGCACCATTATATTTTCAAAAAGCGAAGGAAATCAATAAGGACACCGGCCGCCCTTGGGAGCTCCTCTGCTGTGGACCCAACATCCTTCAAGGCAGACAGGACACACGTGCTCGTCTGTGTGGGGGGCCGTTCACGCCACGCAGGGGCTCCCGAAAGTCCAGGCTTGAGGAAGGCCCCTGCCTGTGTTCCCACTGCTGGTCTCGTCCCCACGCGGGGCTGAGTTCGGCAGACTGGCTGGGGTTCTGCCCGCCTCTGGGGAGCATCGAGTGGCTTCATGGCATGTGGGTTCCCAGAGCAAACCCAGTCACCCCATCTCCCTCTCCAAGTTTACCCTCCGCAGCAGAAGAGGTTCCAGGAAAGGACGCTGGGAGCCGCCAGCATAACACCCACCTACAGGGCAGGGAACCAAGGCCAAGGGGTGTCCTCTGGCCCCAGGACGGACACCACGTGGGCTCTGGCAGACTGCAGGCCACCCACCGAACCCCAGCCTCTCACAAGGAACCTGAAGCGCTCGGAAAAGGCTCGCTGAGGCCCAGGGGCTTCCCCGAGGGGACCGGGCCCCCCAGTCCGGGCGCACTGAGGCACCCCTGCACCAGGGCCTGGTACCTGCAGGACGTCACAGCCATCCCTACTCGCTAGGGGCCTGACAAGCCCACCCCACTCAACACAGGCAGCCTCTCCACAGCCAGGCTGGGAAAGACGATACCAGGACCTGAGCTCCCCCACACCCTGCCAGTCGGAAGGGTACTCCCAGATTCCCTGCCCCTGACCCGGCGGAGGGCTCCTCGCCTCTTGACACCCTCCTGCTCCTGGAGTCCCCAGGGGCCCAGGGACAGACACACGGGCAGGTGGTCCTGCCAGCCCCACCCCCCACCCCCTGGGCCCCCCCCCACCCGCATGGAGCACCCCCCCTCCCCTGCACTGAGGAACACAAACAACCTTGTCAGACGTCCCGAAGGACGCAGCCCGCCCGGAACATCCAGAACACAGGGTCAGGCGGGACAGGGACAGGGCGGCCAGACGCGGGGGCTGTCAGGAGAGAGAAAGTGCAGGCCCTGCTCCCATCCTTCCCTGACTGGTCCCCACGTGTGCCTGCAGATGAAGGACACGGCAGGGGGGCTGCCTCCCCTCCCAGGGCCTCATGGTGCCCACTGTATCCCCCAGCACCCCACCCAGCCGGGCCACCTTCCCACCCAAACCAGGTGGCCTGGAGATGCCCAGGGTTTTGGAGGGAAGACCAGCCTACAGCTCCCCTGCAAGCTCAGCCTGGCAGCTGCTGGGGGCTGAGGGGGGCCCCAAGCCCACCCAGGAGTTGTGGGACAAAGGCAGGCAGGGGAGCCTGCTGCCATGCTGGGGCGGCAAGCGGCCACGGCCCTCAACACAGGCCACGACGGACCCCTTGCACAACCGGCATTGGAGGCGGGCGGGGGGGCAGGTGTTGGCTACTCTGACTCAGCCCACGTTTGGATTTCAGGAAAGAAAAAAAGACAGGGTTTGTTACTTTCCTGCTACACATTCCTCTTTCCTATGTGATGTTTGTACAGTTCGACACACAAGGTAGGAAAAATATATACACGCATCGCTCATGCGGCCTGTCTCCTTCACGTGGACAGGGAAAGTTCACGTGCAAGGTCTCCCCTCCACCAGCCTCCTTTCCTCAGTCCCCCACCCTGCTGTCACCCAATCCCTCCAGGCCAAGGGGAGGGAATGCCTGGTGCCCACAGCCCAGCCACCTGGCAGCCAGGGGCTCGCAGGAGAACCGGCCGGGACACAGCGAGCCAGGGCCCACTGACAGTCCCCAAAGGCCACCTGCTGGGGGTCCCCAGCTCTGCTACCTGTGTCCCAGAAATGCCCCCTGCCTGACCCAGCTCTGCTCTAGAACCTTCTCTGAAAGTCTGTGTCGCTCTCACCAAGAGCAAAAAGAGAGGCCCCTTCCTCTAGGGTCAGGGAAGCACCGGGAGAAGGGACACCAGGGTGCGGAGCGCGTGCCAGCTGCCTCCCTGCCCCCCACCCCCAGCTGCGCATGACTTAAATCGGCCCCAACACCGAGTTCAGCCTGGAAAGGCGAGTTCACAACCGACGTCACCGCCTCTCCCCACGGAAAAGGACCAGCGAGAGAGCAGGGCTTCCCGGCCCCCAGGGTCTCCCAGACTCTCCCAAGCGCAAGGGACAGGGAGAAAACTTTGATCCCTTATTGAGGTCCCGCCGGCCCCCCCTACCCCCCACCGCAGTGAGGATCCTGCCTCAGGCCGGAGGTCCTGTAAACCCGGAGGGAGGAATTCCCGTCCTGACCGGCACCCATGGGGGCGCAGGCAGTGCCCACTTCCCTCCCGGCCACCAAGCCCGCGATGGCCTCGCCGCTTCTATTCCACCCTCTCTTGTCCGGAGCTGGCTCTGGAGCGGGGACACCCCGTTTTGGATCAAGAGAGCCGCGGCCGCTGCCCGACAAAGCGCAGCCCGGGGCCGCCTCTCTCGGAGGAGCGCTCCCCTCGCGCCCCTGTACCGCGTCCTCCGCGCACCCAGACCGCGCCAGGGCCAAAGAGCCCCGGCGTGGGAGGCACACGCGGGAGGGGGTCCCGCGCCTCGGAGTCCCATGCCCAGGATCCCCGCACCCCCGGAGGCCCGGGAAGGATATGGGTTACAGACCAGCCGGAGACACCAGCTGCGCGGCCGCGTGGTCTGCCCGAGACAGAAGAAGACGGTGGCCGCCAGCGCCGGGTACGGGACGGGCTGCTCCTCGTCGGCGCCCAGCTCCGCGCCGCGCTCGGCCGCCGGACTCTCGGGGGGCGACGCACTGGGCCCCGACCCCCGCTCCGCCTCTGGCCCCGGGGCCCCAGGGCTCGCCGGGGACGCCGCCGCCGCCGCCGGGCCCGGGGCTGGCGCGCCCAGGGGCACGCGGACCTCGTCGGCCGCCTGCACGCCCTCGGTCATGGTAGCGGCTGGCAGCACCTGCAGGGGACAGGCGGTGACCAGGTCCCGGGAACGACACCCTCGCCCGCCTCAGGCGAAGCGGGATCCGCGGAAACAGCCACGGCCGCCGGGATGTCTTTGTCTTTTCTCATTAGAGACAAATGCGCCCCCCGCCCCCTCCCGCCGGCGAGGGCTGGGCGGCCCCTCCCCCACCGCCGGGGCGGGGGCCGGCGCCCGAGGGGCTCCCCCGCCGGCCGCCTCAAGTTGAAGAGGGTCCCGGCGCGCAGCGGGGCGCGCGTCCTCGCCGCGTCTCACCTCGCTCCGGCTGCCGGCGGCGTCCCCGCGGGCATCGCCCGGGCGGTGCGGTCACCGCGGACCCGGCGCGGCGATTGGCCCCGGCTGGAGCCCCGCCGCCCCCGGCCCGCGCCCCCAGCCCGCGCCCCCGGCCCGCCGGCTCCCGCTCCGGCTCCCGCTCCGGCTGGCCCGGCAGCGACGGCGGCGGCCGCCGGGAGCAGAGGGCTCCGCGAGGCGGACGGGCGCGGGGCGCCGGGCGCGGGGGGCGCGGACCGGGCGGCGGGGCGGCGAGGCGGCGAGCGATCGCGGATCCCGTCCGCGCTCCGCGCAGGAAACTTCGGAGTGAGCGGCGGGCGGGGCGGGGGCGGGGCGCGGCGGCGGGGCGGGGCCGGGCCGGGGCGCCGGGGGGCCGTTCCCGCCCCGGGGCGCGCGCGCCGCCCCTCCTCCTTCGCGGAGGGCGCCCCGCCCCCGCCGGGAAGGCGGAGCAGGGCCCGCCCGCGCCCCCCATCGCGCCCCTACCCTCCCGCTCGGGGCGCGGGGCGCCAGGGGGCGCTGGCGTGGAGGCCTGGCGGGGGCGGGGCGGCGGCGCCGGCGTCTTCCCCGCCCCCAACTGCGGGGGCGGCCGGAGCCGCGGAGGCGGGCCCTCCCTCCCCGCCGGGGCGCGCACCCAGCCCTTCGGCGCCGCGGGCGGGGGTCGGCGAAGGGGCGGGGCTGCGGGCGTGGGCGGCGCGCGGCGGCCGGGACGGCGGCGGGCGCGCCCCTCCCCCTCTGCATGTGTGTCCTGGGTGTGACCGCGCGTGTGATGCGCTGCTGTATCCGTGGGTGGGATTCTGGGTGCGCGTGCATCCGCACCCCCGCACACACACACACACACGCGCGCGCGCACAAGCGTACCTACGGCTTTCTGCGAACTTGTCCCTCGCCCAGCCTCCTCCTGGACCGAGCGAGCCGCGTGGGACCTCGAGGAAGCGCCCAGGCCCTCCCGCAGCCCCCCAGCCTCACACTGAGACACACTGCCCCCTGTGCTCCGGGGTCCCACTCGGACCCCTTGGTAACTGAAAACCTCACAAGCTTTTCACTTTTCCACGACCACCAGTCTGGTGGCTCCAGGTGCGACCTCCCTTCTTCCAAGCCCACACTCAGCGCCGGACAAAGAGCGGGGTGGCTGGTCCACACGGGCGGCTCCAGCGGCCTTGGGCCTCAGCAGTTACTCGAGTGGGTGAGAGGACCCACGTGGGGACCCCCAGATCTGGAGCGACCCTGGCAAGGTCACTCAACCAGGGCTTCCCCACCTGCGCTGCGCGATGGCACTGCAGAGATGCAACCAGAATAGGGTGGCCGTGCGGGGGTAGGGAAAGCCCGGGAGGCCCCGCGCCCTGCTCCACCGCTGGGCCTTGGGGGAAGGAAGACGCAGGAAGGCAGGACCATGGCAGTTCCCAGGCAAGGCCCAGGGGGTGTCCAGCGCGGCCTGTCCCTGCTCAGCAGCACTTCCTCTTGTATATGTGAACTTTTCAAGAAAATGAAAACATTTACTCTATTTTAATGCTGCTACTTAGGGATGGAGGGCCATGACCAGTAATTAAGGCCCTCAAAGAGCAATTAGTGCCCCAGTTACCTAGGAGAGGGCCTGGGAGAGCCCTGAGGGGAGCTTGCAAGGGTGGGGCAGACTTGAAAGCCTCAGCAGCATCCTGGGCAGGGGTCACCTGGACCTCCTGATCCTTTCACACTGGCCGGATCATCAAAGGTCAAGGTGAAGCTGAAGATTGGCTCTGGCTGGGGAACTGTGAGTGATTTGCTGAACAAAAGTCAGTGGGAGGCCCACAGTGTGGAACCAGGGAGGCAATGGTGGTGACCGGTCCAGGCCTTATCCTTGTCCCTTGGAACTTCATTCCAGTGGGGAGGCAGCCACAAAGAAACTGGTGGATAGAGGAAGCGAACAGTTACAGGCTGTGTTAAGACCTGTGGGGGGCAGGTAGGGGGCAGAAGATACATCTGAGGACAAGAAAGCAGCTGGAAGGGGCAGGGTGGAGGGTGATCTTCCCAGCTGCAAGAGCAGACTGTGCAAAGGCGCTGTGGCAGGCAGAGAGTGCTGAGCAGGAAGAACCAGAGACAGCCTAGCATGCCCATGCAGGGGCCCTGCTGTGACGTGGGGGGAGCGGGTGGTGGGCAAGGGCAGGGCAGGGCAGGCGTTCCCACGGGGCCCCAAGGAGCAGGGAATTTTAATGTGACAGACCGTCACCCTCGTCTGCACACTCTGTCCTTCAGACGTCCACAGAAGGGACAGGGCATGGATTTTTTTAAGTAGGCATTATTTTTTAAAGACAGCATCTCTAAGCTGACAAAGCCTGTAGCCTTCAGGAGCCCCGTGGCCCATTTATAGATAGGTGAGGCTGCACAGACACTGGACAGGCAGCGACCACCTCAAGGTCTCAGAAGGAGACCTCCTCCCGCCACATCCGGCTCCCTCCAGCACCTCCGAGAGCCTTGTCCTTGAGGGCTCCGAGTCCCCTGAGCTGATGATACTCACTGACCGTGTGCGTGGCGTTTGATGGTATTGACTCTGAGCTCTCCAGCCAGAGGGGGGACTGCACAGCGTGGGGGACAACTTCGCCCCACAGCCAGGAAATGAAGAACAGATCGTGGAGTGATAGGAGATGAGAAAATAGCATTAGAAACAATGAGGCCGTAATACATTCACATCGCTAGAAAGGAATGTTGGAGAGATGAAACACAGGACAATTTGGAAATTGGCATTAAAAGTATTTAATTAAATCGTACAGAGTGTTCAGGTTTTTTTTTAATCCTCTTGGCCTCTGGAAAATTTAGTTCTGCTTTTTGTTATTTCCTTTTTTTTTTAAGGGCGAAGCTTTTTCTTGACAAAGATGGGGGGAAATGAACCGCCTATTGGTTCAGCCAGTGGGAGGTAGAAACCAGATCTCCCCCGAGGAGAGGACTCGCACCCTGGGGGCACATGGCTTCGACTATGGCCATCAGGCTGCCTTGGGGGCCCTCCACCTTGGCAGGCTGGGTGTTGGGCAGTGGGCAGCAGGGTCACCTCCGTCTAACCTATGAGTGCCTGAGAGCTCACCACCCCCACCCGGCCACTCTGCCCCGTGTCCAGGCACCCTGTCCACCTTCAGGCTGGCTGAAGCCCCCAGGGCCTGTCACACCACACTGGTCCCTTCTCCTACCTGTCACGTGGCCTCCTTCCTCTCCAAAGGTTCCCCCCCACCCCGCCACACACTCCCTTCCGTCCAGAAGCCCCCACTGGCCCCAGGTCAAGCCACCTCGAGTCAGCAGGAGCTGCCTCCAGCCTCTGTGTCCAGCCTGTCCTGCCCCACTGTCCTTTCGGACTGCAGACCCACCATCCAAGCGCCCCTCCAGGCCCAGCCCTGGCCCTGCCTTGCCTGTTGCTGGGACGCTTCGCCTGGCCCGAACTTAGCAGTGCCCTCCTGCCAGTGGTGGCCACTCCAGGGCCTCTCTGACCATGACACCTCCCCCACAGCACTCACCTCGCGGTACTCAGGCCGGCCTGGGGCTCCTGGGGCAGCCACTGCATCATGTCTGATGTGCCTGTGGTGCCTAGCAGCTGGGGGTGGGGAGGCCAGGAGACACTTGGCTGGCGTGGAGTGGCAGAGTGGTGACCTGAGCAGGGGTGGGGAGAGGTGAGGTGCTGGTCACCGGAGGGGCGGAGGCTGAGCCCTGATTGCCCCCACCACTGTGGGGGCTCACGCTGCACAGGAGAGGTCCTGGGCCTTCTGCAGGTGGCCGATCCCCCTCAGCCACCCCCAGTTGCGCTGAGCCCCCCACCCAACACGCCTGGACTAGCCACCGTCTCCAAGGAGCAGGACCCAGCGCCCCGCTGCCTGGAAACTGAACCCAGAGATGCCTCCCTCGGGGTGTGGGGCTGGAGGCCAGGCTCTGCAGGGAGTGGCCTTCAGGGCAGGCAGCAGGGCCAGCACAGGCCTGGACCCCTGCCCGGCTGGAATGCCTCCAGTGACAGGCCCATACGCCTGCCCGGGCCCAAGCATCCTGGGCCATCATCCCAGCTCAAGGGCGATTTGGGGGCTGCCTGCCCCGTGGACAGTGCCACCCCCGGCCCCAGCACAAGGCGGCAGCTAAAGGCCAGGCTTTTCTAAATTCTTACTTGGTACTCACAGCTCTGGTCGACACAGGTGTCCAGGAGATGCTGTTTGTGTAACGCTCAGTGGTCTCCTTTGCACTTTAGCGTCCTGTTTATTTCTCGAGCTGTGCCTGTGGAATCAGCCCACTCAGACAAGCTGCTCTGTGGCCCCCCATGTCCCCCCGGCTCCTCCGCCTCTGGGTCCCCACAGGACGGGCCCAGGAGGAGCAGGTGTCCTGGGCCTCTGGGCTCCCTCTGGTCTCTGGCCACAGAATGGGCACTGTTCACTCTACTCACAGAAGCCTCTGATTTAGCAGATAAAGACACAGCTTGCTTAGTTAACTTTGAATTTCAGACAAACACGAATAATGTTTAGTGGAAGTATATCCCATGGCAATACCAGTTGCTAAGTTGTGTCTGACTCTTTGTGACCCCATGGACTGCAGCATGCCAGGCTTCCTTGTCCTTCACCATCTCCCGAAGTTTGCTCAAACTCATGTCCATTGAGTTTGTGATGCCATCCAACCATCTCATCTCTGTCATCCCCTTCTCCTCCTGCCCTCAATCTTTCCCAGCATTACAGTCTTTTCCAATAAGTCGGCTCTTCACATCATGTGGCCAAAGTAGTGGAGCTTCAGCTTCAGTATCTGTCCTTCCAGTGAATATTCAGGACTGATTTCCTTTAGGATTGACTGGTTTGATCTTCTTCCAGTCCAAGGGACTCTCAAGAGTCTTCTCCAGCATCACAGTTCAAAAGCATCAATTCTTCTGCACTCAGCCTTCTGACAGGAAGAGCCAACTTATTGGAAAAGACCCTGATGCTTGGAAAGATTGAGGGCAGGGGAGGAGGGGGCAACAGAGGATGAGATGGTTGGATGGCATCACTGATTCAATGGACGTGACTTTGTGGAAACTCTGGGAGACAGTGAAGAACAGGGAAGCCTGGCGTGCAGCAGTTCATGGGATGGCAAAGAGTCAGACACAACTTAGTGACTGAACAACAGCAACCGTCTTTATGGTCCAGTGCGATAGTTGGGATATATTTATACTTAACACATTTGTTTGTATCTGAAATTCAAATTTAACTGCATGCATTATATCCTATTCAGGGCCCCTTCTTCGGGCAGCATGGTGGGTCTATAAAGGGCTGGGAGGAAGGGAGCAGGGGAGGAAAGGGGCCGGTTCCAGCTGAGCCAGGTTCGGGGCGGGGGGGGTGGGTCTTAAACTGGGGTGGGAGCACGCCGAGTGTGTATGTCTGTGTGGCCAGCACCCTGCAGGCTGCCCTCTCCCCATGGAGGGTCGGAGGGTTCAGTCCCCACCTGAGGACAGCCAGCTCAGCTTCCCTCGGGTCAATGTGGGAAGGAAAAGGGCCTGAGGACTGGGGCCTTTGAGCCCTGGACTCCAAAAGCAGAAGAGAGTGTGGTGGGTCACCGTGGAACACGCAGGCTTCTTGACCTTCATCTCCAACTGCATGACTCCATGGGGCCTTGGACACAAGGCCCACAAGGGCAGGAGTTGGGGGTCTTCTTTGCTCAGTGCCTGGCATACAGTAGGTGCTAAATGAGTGTGTGCTGACATGTCATGCAGGGGCTTGTGCTTGCCTTGAAGTTATTTGGGGAACCACAGCTGCTCAGGTTGTATTGGGAGGGGTAACCTCACCACAGACAGGGGCCTTGTGACGGCCGAGTGGTGGGCACCCGGCCCCCAGCTCACAGAGGGGGCTGCCCTTTTCCGGGGACCTCAGATATTGTCTGGAATCTTAACTGAGCAGCAATGCACTTTGAAAGTTTTAGCATGAAGTGCCTAAGCCTTAGTGGTGCTGAGTGCAGAATCCTCCCACCTTATCACAGGGCCTTTCTTGGGCTCTGCAACCACAGGGCCTGGGTTCTGATCCCAGGCCTGCCACACACTGGCAGTGTGGCTTTGGGCAACTTAGCCTTAAGTGGCCTCCTCTGAAAAATAAAACCTGCATCAGGTGAAAAGTGATATTGAATTGGCTGCTCCTGTCAAACGGCTAAGGACAGCGTTACCAAGGATACAGCAATTCCACTCCCGGGTACATGACCCAGAGAAGTGAGGATCCACATCCAGACACTTACCCGAACGTTCACAGCAGCCAGATTCGCTGCAGCCAAACGGCGAGGCCACCCAGTGTCGGCAGACATGTGGGCGAGCTGCACGTGGTGCGTGCACAGAGCGGAGTCCACTCGGCCACAGAGAGGAGTGAGCGAAACACAGACGAGTCTTGAAACCGTGATGCTGAGTGACAGCGGCCAGACAAGCACAGACGCGGGGCGTCCACACCTGGGAGGCCCCAGGTTGCCACGGGGGGAGGAGGGGAACGCAGCGGGTGTCCTCTGGGATGACGAGAATGTCCTAAACGTTGACTGGGGTGGTGGCCCACCCTGAATTTCCTGAGACCCCCGGCGCATCTGGGAACCCTGTGGTGTGGGAAGCCCATCCCGGTGAGCTGGGAGCCCACAGGGAGGGCGTGGTGCTGGGTGAACTCCCATGACTGCGGCCGTGTACAATGACCCCCGGGCCTGGGGGCAGGAGGGGAGCTGCCCCAGGATGGGGGGCCTGGGGGAGCGGATTTGGTGGCCTTCAGGGAGCTCGTCTGCCCCCCAGGGTCCTCAGGTATCGAGGGCCCAGGACGGCCACCTTGCAACAGCATCATGGCCAGCCAGGCACGGGGTCACATACAGGAGTGCAGCCTCTGCCCAATAAGTCAGGGAGGCCTCCAGGACCTCCTCCAAGTGGGGTGTCTCAGCCTTGAATCCAGGGATGCAGGCTCCCCCTGCCTGAGCCGCTGAATGTCCCCCACGGAGAACGCTCCCCCGGAGGGAGGCTGACCTGGGGAGGAAGCAGGCTGTGAGCCGGTCAGTGGTCCTGAGCACTTTGGAGGGGCCATGGGCAAGCCAGAAGCCCGAGGCAGATGTCAGCGCATCTCCCCACAACCCAGTTTCCTGCACAGCCCCCCAGCTCCACCACCCCCTCCTGCAGGCGGTTGCTCACGGGGGCTTCCCAGGGCCTTTATCAGAGGAAGGCCCTGAAAGGCTGAATCTGCTGGCCCACAGACCCTGAGTTCGTCCTCAGCCGGCCTCCCTGCCCAGTGGTGACTCCCCGGGGGGCTCCCGTTCTCCCTGAGACCCAGACAAGGCCGCCCACTGGGTGCCAGGGGCCTCTTCCCTGACCCGCCCCCTCCCTCCCCCATGTGCCAGCGCTGGAGCTTGGACGCAGCAGGGCAGAGACCCTTGAACCGACAGGTGAGCAAATGGAGGGGGTGTCAGTGTGACATCTGAGCCTGCCCTCGAAGCGCTTCCTGGGGGCCAGGCTGCCCTGTGCACTGCGGCAGCCCTGACTTTGCACCTGTTCTTCGCTGGAGAAAATCAGGCGTCAACCCAGGTCAGGTGGTCAGTGGTCAGCAGTCAGCGGGCCTCAGGGAGCCCAGCGAGGAGGGAGGTACCACTAGTTCCTTCACTGGCCATGTCATCTTTTGGGTTAAATGGATTAAGTTGTCAGGTGTCACGAACGGAGCAGCCTCTTCCAAGGGACGCCCCTCCCAGCTGTGGGGTCTGTGCAGGGCCGCCCAGCTGAACATCAGGGGACCCTACAGCAGAGGTAGCGCCCTGGGCGCCAGCAGGCCTGACAGAGGTGGAGGCTCCAACAGCATTTACATAATTTATTGTAAATTACTCCCACTTTGTTTAACGCTCCTTTGATTCCACTTAATACTAGCTTCTCCATGGCTGCCACCAGATGCTGCAGGAAGTTCACGTTTTCAGAGACGGGGAGACATGCCCAGCAGGGAGACTGAGCAGTCATGCCGCCTGTGCCACACAGCATGCCCAGCCTCCCTCCCTGCACAGGGCACCCTGCCTCCCCCGGGAGGAGTTTCAGATTGCCCGGGCTCCCAACCTGGTGCCCAGACCCGGTGGCAGAGCGCTAACTCCTGGCAAATGGCTGTCGGGTCCCTTGCATGGGGACCCAGGGCCCGAGGAGACAGCCCGGGACACACAGGGGCACGCGGCGTGGCCGTCTGGGCTGAGTGGGCCTGGGCCAGCCCCTCAGATGGGGCTGAGAAAACACAAGCGGACAGTGTGGAAAGGCCCATTTGGTCCATTTCTGCCCAGAAGTGGGGGTAGGAGGAAGAACCACCAGGCCGGCCTCTCTGCCCCAGGAGCAGGCTGACCTGCCAGGACCCACCAGGGCCAGGAAGTGTCTCCGTGGGCCCCAGGGGCACCTTGAATTCCCCAACATCAACTTCTGCAAATCTGGGCCCTTGAAGCAGAAGTGGACAGGCCGGCAGCCAGAGGACTCCAGCCCCAAGAGGGCACTTTGGAACTCTCTGGCTTCCAGACATGGGTCTGCACAGGCCCGGCTGGGCCAAACCCCAGTCACGTCCACAGCCTTGACGCTTTGCTGCTGACCCAGGGACCTGCCTTCTTGGTACAGGGCAGGGGATTTAGTGGTCGTGGGTGGGGGTGGAGGCCCAGCCAGGCAGGCCTCTCGGCCACGACCTGGAGGCTGGGGAGGGCCGCCGGAGACCGGGCGGCCACAGGCCCCAGGGTGAGAGGGTGAGCCAGGTCCAGAGTGGCCCCAGGGCCCGCGGGCAGCATCCCCCTCAACGTGTGTGTCCCCATCTATCCATGGGAGCACCGGCCCCTCCCCCACCCCAGCTCAGCTGAAAGGCACCAGGGTCCCCGACTCCAGAGTCTGCTTGGGGTGGCGGGTCCCCGCTATTCCCCGAGGGGTTCCTAAGCAGGATGGATGGTGGCCATCCAGCTCGCCTGGGTCCCCAGACGTGTTCTGCAAGCCCAGGTTAGTCTTGTGTGTGTGTGTGTGTGTGTGTTCAGTTGCTCACTCGTGTCCGACTCTTGGCAACCCCACGAACTGTAGCCCTTCAGGCTCCTCTGTCCATGGGATTTTCCAGGCCAGAATACTGGAGTGGGTTGCCATTTCCTCCTCCAGGGGATCTTCCCGACCCAGGGATCAAACCCCGTCTGTTACATCTCCTGCATTGCCAGGGAAATTCTTTACCATTAGCGCCATCTGGGAAGCCCCAAATGAGTCTTGTACCTCCAGAGAAATGGGGCCACTCAGGCTGTGTGTGTGTGGGGCCTGGTCTGTTTCCTGGAAAGCGCACTTGCGCAGGGAGGGCGGGCCTGGTGAGCAAGGCCGCAGGGCAGCTGAGGAAGGGCGGGCAGCCCTGAGCCGAAGGCGGTGCGGGGTGGATGAGGCAGGCTTGAAGCCTAAAGGGGCTGAGAATAAGCCACGTGAAATGACAGGTTCTTCCATGAGTTGGCCTCCACGCTGAAAGGAGGGTTTGCTCCCGGGCAGCCAGGCTTCAGTCCTGCTGGGACCCTCGGCAGGTCAGGCAGACCACAGCCAGCATCATCCGCTGGGGGACGGGGGAGGGTGGTGTTGTCCACCCGCTCCTGTCACCCCCAGGGGCCCCTCCCTGAAGAGCTGGCTGAGGCCTTGCTCGGCCGAGCCTGGGTTGTCTCTCCCACCTGTTTCTTGAGCAGGTGCTCTCGTGTCCCTGCCCTGGCCCCGGGGCCTCCTCTGAGTGCAGACGTCAGTGCTGGTGACCCTGCCCGGCGCCCCCTCTGCACCCAGGGCTTCGGGAGGGGGGTCGGAGCCCTGCCTTCCTCCCCAGCACCCAGCAGGTCCTCAGCTAGGAGCGCTGTGAGCCCAGGGCAGGGGGGTGGGACCAAAAGGCTGCCAGGGCGTCAGGGGTTCCCTCCCACCACGTGGCCAGCCCCTGATGGGGAGCCACGCGGTCCAAGCTATGGTTCCAGCTGGCCCTTTAGTCACAGCAAGGAGAGAACCAAGGCTTTCTCCTCCTGTGTTTACCAGTAAATCATCCTCTGTTGTCAGAGCAGGTGAAGGTGAAGGAAAACAGTATCATTTGCCATTATAACAAGTGTGTTCTGGCAGCATCTGTGATAAGGCGGACGTCTGTCGTCAAGCTGGCTCAGTCCCTCACTCGGCCGGCCGCCGTGCAGCGGGCCCTGAGAAGTTGATCCGACCCAACCCCCATAGGCCACCAGCCTGCGGGACTCAGGGGCGTCCCATCCTCTCTGGAGAAAGGGACTCATGTGAGTGAGAGGATCATTGGAGAGCCTTTCCCCCAGAGCTTCAGCATCAGGTTAAGCATTGCCCGCCCCTCCTTGGGCTCATCTTTTCAAAGACCACATTGTCTGGGAGGGGCTATGTCTTGAGCTGTAGCAACCATTCACATTTTAGTATGAATGAGTTCCTGCAATCCTTCCCCATCGACAATGGTGGGGAGCAGAGGCGAGATGAGGTGGGAAAGGGCATGAAGGTGCTGCTGGCCTGAGAGGGACCTGGGGGCTCAGCAGGGCGGGATTGGCGTAGGTCTGGGCCCCAGGGGAGACCCATGACAGCTTGGAGGCAGGGTTGTTTCAGGGGTGCAGAGCGGGTCCACAGAGCCAATGGGTCAGGCCTCCTGCGGATGCTTTTAGGGGATGAGGGCTTGGGGGCAGCAGGGGTGGGCCAGGCTACCCAAGGAGGGGGCTCCAGGGGCCTCTCTGTGTGAAATGGAAGGTCCCTGAGCTGAGAGCGGCCCACTCCCTGGGCTGCGGGGAGGGGCGTCTGCACATCTGGGCTTGTGCTGGGTGTAGCGGGGCCTGACTCCAGGACTGAGCTTCGCGCCTGTGCTGGCAGCTCGGCCCCTCGGGGTGCCTCTCTGATCCCCAAGGCCCTGTGCAAGCCCTCCCTCCACAGGCAGGGCCTTGGGACAGGGCCCTGGACCCAGGAGGCTCCCACAGCTAGGCTTACCAAGGAGGGGCATGGGGCAATGACCACACGGCCTCGCCAAGCCCCCTGCCTGGCTGCCAGGAACCTCCTCTGGCTCCTGCCCCTCACCTGGCAGGGGAGCGGCTGCAGGAGACAGGAGATGCCGCTGCTTTAATTTCCTGGATTTATAGCGTCTTCTGCGACTTCATCACGAGATGAGGATGGAACTCGTCCCCGTCAGGCTCCTCTCGGGTGTGCAGCTGCCTGGCGGGCCAGCACTGACGCTCTGCCTCCCACGCAGAGGTCGGGGGACCCTGGGCCTCCAGGAGTCTCGGGTGCTCGGCGTCCTCCCACTGGGGCCAGAACAGTGGGAATGCATCCACCTGACCGAGGTGTCTATAACCCCTCACTGACCTCACGCTCAGCGACGAAAGGCTGGAAGATTTGCCCCTAAGATCAGAGCCGAGATGAGGACACCCACCCTGGCCACTGCCACTCAGTACAGTGCTGGAGGCCTAGCCTGTTTAGGCAAGAACAAGAAATAGAAGGCTGAAAGTTTGGGAAGGAAAGAGCAAAACCGTTTACATACAGACATGAGGACTGTCTGGAAATCTTGCGGAATCCGCCCCAAATCAGCCAGAACCAATATGGAGCTTAGCGAGAGCGCAGGACCACAGGCAGAAGTGTGCTCCAGCACCAAACGGCAGAGGAATGTTGGAAACATTTCCATTTAAAGTATCATGAAACAGGGACTTCCCTGGCGGTCCAGGGGTTAAGACTCCATGCTTCCAATGCAGGGGGCGGGAGTTCGACCCCAGTTTGGGGAGCTAAGATTCCACATGCCGTGCAGTGTGGTCAAAATAAATAAATAAACTTTAAAACATATATATCACAAAACATAAAATATATGGAAAGGAATTTAACAGAAGATGTGCCGACCTCTGGAGTGAACTGAGTGTAGCAGAAATTTGATGCGAGAGGTCCAGACCTCAGCTGGCAGAGGCTCAGACTTGATCTTCAGTCAGGGACCAGGAGCCTTGGCGTCACCAAGACATCACCCCTCCCACGCCCCTCTGTGAGATTCAGGGATCCCCAAATGAACCCCGAGGCTTTTTTTTTTTTTTTTTGGTAGCAGTTAACCAGCTGAATCCAAGATGCACGTGGACAAGCAGAGAGTAAAGGGCTGAAACCATCCTGGCAAAGGCGAGCAGAGCTGGAGGACTCACACTCGCCACCCGCAGTCGGCCGGGAAGCCTCAGCGATCGACACAGTGTGGGCACCGTGACAGCTGGCAGCAGAGCTGAGGACGCACGTGGCCCCGACGGAGCCGGGCCGGGGAGTGGGTTCAGTGGGACGAAGGAACTCGCTCTGACAAATGGTGCCGGGAAAACCAGCAGACTCAGCAGGAAGACCATTCCAACCCTCCCTCACCCCCCACACATGGTGGTCTGAAACAAAGCACGCGTGTCTGCGTGCTAAGTCGCGTCACTCGTGTCCGACTTTTAGTGATCCTGTGGACTGTACCAGGCTCCTCTGTCCATGGAATTCTCCAGGCAAGAATCCTGGAGTGGGTTGCTGTGCCCTCTTCCAGGGGATCTTCCGGACCCAGGGACTGAACCCACATCTCTTAGGTCTCCTGCACCGGCAGTTGGGTTGCTTACCACTAGCACCACCTCAGAAATGAAGCAGAGACCCCTGAGTAAAAACTAAAACTGTGATTGTCTGTAGAAGTTCTGGGTGAGTATCTATGCAACTTTGAAGCGGGCAAATATTTCTCAAATAAAACACAAAAACATAACCCTAACAGGGAAGACTGATGCGTCGAGGGACTTCCCTGGTGATCCAGTGGCTAGGACTCCGCGTCCCGAGTGCAGGGACCCAGGTTCAATCCCTGGTCAGGGAACTTGATCTCACACACCCCAACTAAGCGTCTGCATGTTGAAGCTAAGACCCGGCGCAGCCAAGTAAATAAATGTTTTTAAAAATGTTGATACACTGAGCTGCATCAGTTAAAACCTGTCCATCAAAAGGAAGTCAAGGGAAGATGCAGACTGGGCAAGGACATTCGCGTGGTCCACAGGAAAGTCTCGAGCCCAGGATGGATGAAGAAACGCCGACACCAACAACCCGATTTGGAAATGGTCAAAGGCTGGAATACATACGTCACCAAGGAAGACATGCATGTGGTGGAGAAGCCCAGCATCACAGGTCACTGGGGGGATGCGGCCTCGACCCACCGGCCACAGCAGAGACCCTCCCCTGTCAGGTGGGCTGCGGTACCAGGTGTTGGCTGGTGAGCAGGATCCGAGCTCTCACACTGCTGGTGGGATTGGAAAGCGGCGGGACCACTCAGGGGGATTTTGGCTGTTCCTTAAATGCGCTCACACTGTGTAGTCTGATCTTTCTGCAGCTGCTATTTACCCCAGAGAGATGGAAGTGTGAGTCTTACCAAGATTTGCCTGAAGGTTCACAGCAGCTTCCTCGTAATTCCCAGTCCCCGTTGGCCCAGGCCTCCAGAACAAAAATACCATGATCTGGGCCATTTACTAACAGCAGACATAATTATTGCCCGCTGTCTGGAGGCTGAGAGCCCGAGACCTCAGCACGCGTGGTTTTCCGCGTCTGGTGGGGCAGCTTCACACAGTGTCCTCAGGTGGAGGTGGTGAGGGAGCTCCCCAGAGTCTCATGTGCTGTTGTTGTTCAGTCGCTCAGTTGTCTCTGACTGCGACCCCATGGACTGCAGCTTCCTTGTCCTTCACCATCTCCTGGAGTTTGCTCAGACTCATCTCCATTGGGTCGGTGATGCCATCCAACCATCTCATCCTCTATCGCCCCCTTCTCCGCCTGCCCTCAACCTTTCCTATCATCAGGGTCTTTTCTAATGAGTTGGCTCTTTGCATCAAGTGTCCAAAGTATAGGAGCTTCAGCTTTAGCATCAATCCTTTCAATGAATATTCAAGGTTGATTTCCTTTAGGGTTGACTGGTTGGATCTCTTCGCTGTCCGAGGGACTCTCAAGAGTCTTCTCCAGCACCACAGTTCAAGCCTCATATACCTGTCTTCAGGTTCACTGGTCATTTCCATTTCTCTGCCTAGTCTCTAACCCGCACTTCTGACTGATCACCTCCCGAAGGCCCCACATCCTAACACCGTTACTGGGATCAGGTATAAGTGTGTGAATTTAGGGGGACACAAATATGATTGAAGGCAGAAGGAGAAGGGGACGACAGAGGATGAGATTGTTGGATGGCATCACTAATTCAACCGATATGAGTTTGAGCAAACTCCGGGAGATGGTGAGGGAGAGGGGAGCCTAGCATGCTGCAGTCCACGGGGTCACAAAGAGTCGGATGCGACTTAGCGACTGAACAAACATCCAGACTGCAAACTCAAGCCCAACACTGGAAATGACCTGAATGCCCTCAGCAGGGCAACCCCAGAGCATAGGACATGGCAGGAGGGGTGAGTGGGTGCAGACGGAGCCCGGAGCAGAGCAGCCGAGGGAAGGAGGCGGGGGGAGAGGGGACACCTCTGCCCACCCTCCTCGTCAGTCCACCTGCAGCGACACCAGGTCATGGGGGGGCTCCTGACTTCTGGGGAGACTGGCGTTTCCGCTCTCTTGATCTTGGTGGTTTCACAGGCATCGCGTGTGTCCAACTTCAAACGCGTGTGTTTTATTGCACATGATCTACACCTCCGGGTGCTGCATGACAGCAAGGCATGCAGAGATGCCGGCCCGGTCTCCAGGGGCCTGCACACATCCTCTGCTCCAGATCCCTTTGTCCTCAGTCACAAAGAGCGGAGACCGAGGGAGCCTCACGCTGGAGCAGGGAGGGGCAGGCAGCCGGTGTGGGGTGTGGCCACGGGGCTCCGGGCTGAGCACCAGTCCGTGTGTCCTGACGTGCCCGAGGTTCCCACAGGCACGCGGTTTCCGCAGAGGCTTTGATTCCAGGCCACACACTTCCTCTCACTCACGCTCTCATCTTTCCTCCCCTCTGATCCTGTGCCTGGGGCAGAGGAAGCGACATCTCAGCCCCGAGAGAGACAGCACAGGGCGCGGGGGTTGGGGATCCTCGGCCGCCCCCGCTGGGACCCACGGCCTCCAGCACATGTTCTTGGGGCTGCTCCGTGGCCAGGGGAGGGGTGGACATGGCTCTCCTGGAGGCCTCCAGACCCCGAGAGGAGATGGGCAGTGGGCGAGGGTCCCCAAGGACCTTGGGCAGGGACTGTGCTTGGTCCCTACATAGGAAGCTTGGTCTCTACACGGGATGCTCGGTCCCCACACGGGATCCTTTGTCCCTACACGGGATCCTTGGTCCCTACACGGGATGCTCAGTCCCTACACGGGATCCTTGGTCCCTACACGGGATGCTCAGTCCCTACACGGGATCCTTGGTCCCTACATGGGATGCTCCGTCCCTACACGGGATCCTTGGTCCCTACACGGGAAGCTCCATCCCTACATGGGATGCTCAGTCCCTACATGGGATCCTTTGTCCCTACATGGGATGCTCTGTCCCTACATAAGATCCTTGGTCCCTACACGGGATGCTCAGTCCCTACACGGGAAGCTCCATCCCTACACAGGATCCTTGGTCCCCACATGGGATCCTTGGTCCCTACACAGGATTCTTGGTCCCTGCACAGGAAGCTCTGTCCCCACACGGGAAGCTCCGTCCCTACACGGGAAGCTCCGTCCCCACACGGGATGCTTGGTCCCCGCACGGGAAGCTCTGTCCCCACACGGGAAGCTCTGTCCCCACACGGGAAGCTCTGTCCCCACACGGGAAGCTCCGTCCCTACACGGGAAGCTCCGTCCCCACACAGGATGCTCGGTCCCCGCACGGGAAGCTCCGTCCCCACACGGGAAGCTCTGTCCCCATATGGGATGCTTTGTCCCTACACGGGAAGCTCTGTCCCTACACGGGAAGCTCTGTCCCCACACGGGATGCTTGGTCCCTGCACGGGATGCGCCTAGTCCGCACTGTAATCAGTGCTGGCACTCATGCTTCCTACGGGGTCTCTGCTCTAGAGGAGCGCCGCGTGGTGTCTGGGGTCCACAGCGACACACCAGGGGGCTTCAAACAGCAGGATCTACCCTCTTGGCCTGGGCTAGAGTCCAACACCCAGGGGTTGCGGGGCTGTGCACCCTTGGAGCTGCCAGGGGAGGCCCGTCTGCCTCCGTCCCTGCCCCTTGGTCACGGCCGACTCCTGTGTGTGGCCATGTCTCACCTCCTGCTCTTGTCTCATAAGGGACTGGACTCAGGGCCCATCTGGATGATCAACATCCTTCACTCCATCTGCAGAGATGCTTCTTCCAGGTGAGGTCCCGCCTGCAGGTCCCGGGATCAAGAGGGGTTGTGCCTTTGGGGGGCAGTGTTTGTCCCACGACACAGCCAGGTGGGGGGACTCTCAGGGGGCTCTCTCTGAGGCTGTTGCCCGCATGACCCCCATCGCCTGACCACCACCCCAGCATTCCCTCCCGACTCCCCTCAGCACTCAGCCCTCCTTTCCTCGGTCGTCCTTGGAGACCTGGCCCCGTTGTGGCCTGTGCTCGAGCCCTGTTGCAGCCTCAGGGGCCGCGGTGCCCCAGGCCCCCCGGGAGGTGCCCTCCGCCGCCATGTGGTCCATCGCCCCCGCTTCCTGCACCTCCGTCGAGCATCGACACGGCCGCCCGGCCGGTCAGTTCCCCGCAGTGCCAGACCTGCATCCTCTCTCTCTTTCATTCCTCCTCAGCTGGAGCATGGACAGCCTGTGTTTAACAGCCCCGCTGGGATGAGGACAAAGCCTGCCCTGCGTCCCCAGAACCCACGCTGACTACCACGTCCCCTCTGGATGCTGTGGCCTCCGCTCCCTCTGGGTCTCCAGTGGGAACCGGGTCCTGGCCGAGGGGCTCGTGGCCCCGCAGGGACTTTCAGGATGGACAGGGTGGTGGGGGCAGGGGGGGGGCACCCAGGGCAGCAGCAGTGAGGAGCAAAGGATGAGCTGAAAACCCCACCCACTGACACTGGAAACGCTGAACAAACCACCGCATACGCTGCTCTAAGGGCTCGCTCGGCTCACCCAGGAAGGAAGGGAGCGATAGTGTTGGAGTGGCGGCTGCTGGGGCGGCCGATGCAGAACACAGCTGGCTGGGCGGCTCGTCCACCAGAGGGATTTCCTCCCTGAGGTCCAGAGGCTGGACGTCCAAGGCCAGGTGCCCGCCTGGCTGGGCTGCCAGCGGCCAACCTGTCTCTGTGCCCGGGTGGGGAGAGAGGGGCTCCATGGGGTCTCCTTCATAAGGACGCTGCTCCCCCCCGAGGCTCCACCCTCACAGCCTGGTGACCTCCCGAAGGCCCCGCCTCCTGACACCGTCACCCGGGGCTCAGTTTTGCACACATGGATCTGGGGGACACAGACCAGAGGAGGTGGGGGGCACGGGGAACCAGGCAGTGAGCCAGGGATGTGCTCCCTCTGTCTGGATTAGGGGCTGGGACGGCTTGCCTTCCCGCCTCCCGACCAGGGGATTCAATATCAACTGCCATGCAGAGGCAAGGCTTTCCATCTGGCGGCGGGTGGGGGGGATTAGAACTGGGGACCGGGAGCTGGAGAGGTCCAGGCGCCGGTGCTGTCTGTGTCCGTCTGGCCCCCGGGCAGGAGGGAGAGGTGTGTCCCGGGACTTGAGACAGCAGCCTGGCTTCACACAGGCCCTGCAGGCCTAGGAGTCCTCCAACCAAGACATGACTGAGAAACTGGGCCAGCGACAAGCCCAGGTCCCTGGGCCACGAGCTGCCAACTCCTCTCAACCAGTTTCAGCTCACAAGGAGATCAGCTCTGTGAGCTCCAAAACAGGAGCTGGGAATTCCCTGGTGGTCCAGCACGTAGGGCTCCACACTTCTACTGCCCGGGGAACGTTCCATCCCGGGTGTGGAGCTAGGGTTCCTCATGGTGCAGCCAAAAAAATAAACAAGTAGTTTTTGAAAGAGCTGACTCAAGTTCAACCCCTGGGTTGGGAGGATCCCCAGAGGTGGGAATGGCAACCCACTGTGGTATTCTTGCCTGGAGAATTCCGTGGACAGAGGAGCCTGGCAGGCTACAGTCCATGGGGTCACAAACAGTCAGACACAACTGAGTGACTCACACACACATACACACACACACCATAACACACATTAGAGACAAGGAATAGGAAGAGGGTGTGCAAGAGTGCTCAAAACACGCAAGAAGGAGCCTAAGACCCCAGGGAAGGATGAGACATCGTGGGGAGAGCAATGGCGCTCGGAGACGTGAGAATGACCTTTGAGCTTTGGGTGGTGGACATCACGTTGTGAGAAGCTGAGGAGAGAATTAGTGAATTGGAAGGTAAAGGTTTGGGGACCACCCCGAGTGCCCCACAGAGGAGCCAAAAGAGGGAATAAATGAAAGAGAGGTCAGGAGATCAGTGGTGGGTGACCAGAGCCTCACCCAAGAGCTCACATGTCGTCTGTGAACCCTTTCACGCTGAAGCTGCAGTCACATCATTGATGAAGACACTCGGGCCCACGCAACCTGAAATACTTGCGAAGCCTGCCCTGGAAGGAGCGCCAGAGAAGAAAGGAAGGAGATGCAGGAGTGGGACCGTTACAGCCTAGAATTCTCCAGGACTGGTGAGAGCTGAGATACGTCAGATTCCAGAGACACATGGAGCCCAAACATGGACATGGATGGATATGATAACTAGGAGTAAATTCCTGCTGAGGCTGGACCCGGGGCGGCTGCAGGACCCAGGCAAAGACAGGGTCTTGGTGAGAGTGGAGAGGAGGGTTTGCTGGTTCACAGAACAGCCAGAAACAAACGCCAGACCCTGCTTCTGCCCACTTGCAGCCTTGGCCATGAAAGCAGGAGAGCCATGAGGGCTCAGGGCTGCCCGCCCCTGGGCTCCAGGCTGACGCCTGCCTTGGCCTGCGGAGGGGCCTCCCCCGGGGTCCTGGGCCCCGTCCACCTCCTGCCCCCAGCCATGCGTTGGGCAGCACCTGTGCGCCCTCTTCCCCCACACGCACCCAGGGCCAACCCGGGCGCCAGGAGGCAGAACGCCAGCAGACAGCACAACCGCAGCCCAGAATCGATCTGATCGTAACTGGGGCTTGGAAGAGGTTTAATATTTAACAGGATTAAATATTTAAACAGGATGAGTTGACAGGGAGCATGGTGGCTCAGGGAGATGTGGGGACCGGTCTTGAAGACAGGGCAGGCCTCACTTGGCCAGTGAAACAGCAGGAGCTCAAGGCATCTCCTTCCAAGGGGACGATCGGTCCCAGCCCTCAGGGCTGACCACTGGTGGGTGCTGACACAGTGTCTCCAGCCCTTTCCGTGGGACCCTGTTTACTGAGCACCAACTGTGCCAAGCAGGCCTGGGGGTTGGGACTGCCTTGCAAGTGCTCCTGTGACTGTGAGGCGCTGCCTCCTCCAGGAAGCCCTCCGGCACCGGGCTGGTTCCTTGTTACACACACTGTCACCCCCCTGCCCCGTGCCATTCGTGAGGATTCTAAGTGCTGCAGGCTTGGTGTTATCGGCAATGCCCCACGTGCAGCCAGTGCTCAGCACTGCCCTTGACTTAGCGGCTCCCAGCAGGGGGACCTGGCTGGGCTCCTCTGGCACCAGCTCCCTTTGGGCAGCGCCAGTTAAGGCTTCCCATCTGGAGTCCTGGGGACCCACCTGAGTCTGACACGTGGTGGGGGGCGGAGTGGTGAGGGGCAGGGAGTGCAGTGGGGCCAGACTGGCTCACGTCCAGTGCTGTCCAGCAGGGAGGCTGCCTGGGGGCCGGCAACTGGGGGCACCGTCGCAGGGAATGGGGCGAGGACGCGGGGCTGGGGGCACCGCAGCGGGAGGGTGGGGCGAGGACACGGGCGTGTGTCTCCCTTGGGGCTGCGGGCAGCCGGAGCCTGCGCAAAGCTCATCCTCCCACGCTCTGGAGGCCGGAGTCCAGGAGCGAGGAGGCCTCAGGGCTCTTCCTGCTCCACCCAGCTCCCTCCAGCCCCTGCCTCGGTCATCACTGGGCCTCCCGTGTGTGTCTGAATCTCCAAGTCTCCTCTCTCATAAGGACAGTACCCAAGGGACCAGGGTCCCCAGTGATTCATCTGCAAAGAGCAATTTCCAAATAAGGTCCATTCTCAGGTACTGGGGTCAGGATCCCGACTTATCTCCTGGGGGGTCAGGACTCAGACTTATCTGCTGGGGGTTGGGACTCCAACTTATCTCCTGGGGGAAAAAATTCAGCCTACCAGCCAGTGTCACTTGTACTGAGCTGGGGGTCAACCGTGTGTAACCCTGGGTGGCCCCAGGCCCCTTAAGAGCCCAAGTTTGGTCCCTTGATGGACAGGCAGGCAGGTCCGAGCCCGTGGTCCCCAGTTCCTGACTTGGAGTCCAAGAGCGGAGGGAGACCAGGCAGGGTATGTGAGGACTGTGCTGGGGACAGCTGGGACCTTCAGTGACCGGAGACAATGGTCTGTGCCCCCAGAGGCTGAGAATGACCCATCTCCGAATTTCCCCTTCCCTTCAACCTTCCTTCTGAACTGGAAGGTTTGGTCTTTGTCCCCTAAGAAAGCGCTGGTGCTGCCAAGGGGCTGTTCTAGAGTTTCCAGGCTGCACTGTCCTCTCCCAGTCTGATGCCCCCGACTCCTCCAGAAGGTGCGGCGAGCTGAGCACCGAGGGGGTAGGGCAGCTGGGGTGCAGCCCCTTGGCCTTGGGTCTCCAGTCCCACCCCACTGTCTCTGCGCGGCTGGCAGGAGGCAGACGTCCAGTCCTGGGCCCAGGGTCCCCACAAGAACTCAGCAACTCCCAGGGGGGCCACGGGAGCCCTCACCTGGCGCCCCCTGCGCCATGAGTCTGTGGGCGGCTGCAGCCGGGAGGCCATCGTGCAGCCAGATCGGGGCTGGAGGTGCGCCAGGTGTCCGGCTCGGCTCCCGCCCTGGCGGGTGGCTTCCCACACGCAGCACCCACGTGGCCAGACCGAGCCGTCTCTGCGGAATGTCAGGGCCTCTCGGAGGAAGTGAGCAAGGCGGCCGGCCCCTCGTGATGTCTTGCAGAACCTGGGAACTGGAAGAGACAGCCCATGCCCCGGGCCAGGATGACGGCTGTGTTCCAGGTAGACCCGGAGCTTTCTGAGGCTGTCCAGCTCTGGGGCTGGACCCAAGGGCATGAGCGAGGCTGAAGGAGCAGCAGGGCAGGGTGGGGGAGGCCCAGAGGGGCCCAAATCCTCACAGGGGATGGGGGGCACTCGGGAGCAGCCTGCTTGGGGGCACCCTGGAGCAGGTGTGGGCCCAGGCCAAGGACTGGTCACACCTCACGGCTGCACAACTCGCCGCAATTCCCTCACCCGTAAGATGGGCTGGGCCACCGTGCCTGCGGTGGGGCGGTCACGGGCTGCGACAAACGAGCCCTGAGACTGGGCCCTGGTTGTCCATCTATCAGGGTCTCCTGCTGGAGGGAGACAGACACACAGGCAGGGGGAAGCAGGTCAGAGCCCGGGAGGAGCAGAGGCCTAGGGTCCTCTGTAGCCCCCCGCCTCCACCGCCGGCTGCTGGGAAGTGGCAGCCAGGCCCGGAAGCCCGTGACCCAGATTCCCCCTTGCTGGTTTCAGGCAGGAAGCTCAGACGCTCCTCCTGCCACCTGGCTGCCCCGCATCCTGGGCCCCTGCCTCCGACCCTCCTCCTGGTCTCTGACCTGCTCTGCAGGCCCCCGTCCCAGAGTGTCAGTGTCGGGGGGGCAACACTCTTGGGATGGCAGGGAAGTCGGAGGTCAGGGGTCAGGGTCCATTGAGAGGGACCTGGGGATGGAACCACCCCCTTCACAGACCTTGAGTGGGGAGAGGCCACAGGGGCTGCAGGAGGGGGTATGTGGGGGGGCTTTCTTGGGAAGAGGAGACGCTGCCTGCCTCTCATCCCCTGGGTGAAGGAGACCCTTCTGTGCCCCTGGGAGCCTCAGAGTCCAGGGGACAGACAGACAGCACAAAGTGGGCAGCAGGCTGGAGCTGGAAGCCAGGCGATGACTCTGTTCCTGGGCGGGCGCGGTGGGAGGGCTATGGGGACAGCTTGGGGGCGGGGGCCCGGGGCCTTTTAACTTTCCCAGGAAAGGCCTCCGAGCTTCACACCCGAAGCTGCTGGCTCCTTGGCAGTGACTAGACAGTAGCAGACACTCAGATGGGCTGAGAGCGAGGGGGTTAACCAGCAGCCTCGGCTGGGACACAGTTCCCTGGACACGGATTCAAGGGCAACCAGAAGGTAATCCACATTTCCACTGGATCTCCTAGACAGGCTGTGTGACCTAGTCACACAGCCAACATCCCATAATTAACCTGGGGTGGGGGGTGTTCTTCTTTGTTTCCCTGAATCTTTCTTTTAGCTCTGATGAATGGGCCACCATAGACGCAGCTCACAGCATCACTGCCCCTCAGGGTTCATACCGGCAAACTGACATGCTGGGATTTCCCTGGCGGTCCAGTGGTTAGGGCTCCATGGTTCCACTGCAGGGGCTACAGGTTACATCCCTGGTGGAGGAACTAAGATCCCCCCACCCCAACAAAAAAACTGACCTGCTGCTGGTCAGTCTCTCTAGCAAGAATGTCTTTCTTTATTCTGCCCACCAGAACAAACTCCTATTCACTCTTCAAAACCCCATGAGATCTGTACTCTTGAAATTTGAGCTTTTCACTACATGCAATTATTCCTCAATAGAGGTAAAGATCTTGGAAAAAATAGTGAAGCCGGAGTACCTTCTATTTCCGTCTCTGGGAGTCGAGGCTGAGTGGGAGGGTGTGGACAGTGTGGGTTCCTGGAAGAGACCCTTTGGGTTGGTATGAGCCACCACTCCTTCCCTGCGAGAGGTGGCTGGGGAAGGTGTCGTCCCCACCAAGGGGAGCTGGAGGGGTCCTGCTCACCCGTTGGACGGCTGCTCCCGGGGTCCTGGGCCACATCCAAGTTCTGCCTATGTCCTGAGGAACCTCAGGGACTCCAGCCTGGCTTTGGCGCAGCTCCGGCCCCCTCTCCCCTCGCTTGTCCATCTCTGCCTCCACGGCCATCCTGGGGGCAGAGCTTGAGTGGCCAGGCGGGGGTGGTCTCCACGGAAACAGCCATGGCGACTAGTCGTGGGCTGATGCCCTACAGAGAGGCCGAGTGGGGACCTGGTGCTGGAGTTTGGGGGCATCCAGGGCGGGTGGGAGAGGCCTGGGCTGGGGGCTGGGTGGCCAGGCAGAGCTCGGCTCCCTCCTAACACAGGCCCTTGGCCCCATGTCTGCCTGTGGAGCCTGTGGTGCCCAGGCAGCTCCTGGGGGCCACAGTGATGTCATCAGGCCCTCCTGGGGAGGGGCTGCTCACCCGCCGAGCCTGGGGAGGATCCCGATCACTGTTCAACCTGGCTGCGCGTGCAGACACCACAGAGCTTCTAATAGCCAGCACCCAGGCTGCCCCAGATCCATCCCCTCCGGATCCGGGGCTGGGCCGGCGGAGGCTCTCGGAAGCGTGTGTGGAGCCAGGAGGCCCACAGCCCCCACTGTGGGCTCCAAGGGCCCTAGCCCCGCACTCAGAGGCTAACAGAGCCCCGGGACCCCCGAGCCCCTCCATTTGCCCCACTTAAGTGTCCCTCACCAGGTGACGGGGCAAGGACCCCACCTCTGACTCCTCGACTGCCCCGCCAGACGCCTGATGGGGTCAGGAGGCCTGGGCGTGGTTGGGGGAGGGCATGTGTCTCCTCCCTGGGCCCATCCACGGGGTAGCGAGAGTCGGAGAAGAGAAGGCCCCAGAGCATCCCGGAGGTCTGTGGGTACTGGCGGGGGCCTCCCCTGGGTGAATGGACCCCATGGAGATGTGGGGCCCTTCCTCCTCCCAGAGGGGAAACCAAGGCTGACAAAGGCCACGGTCTCGTCCAGTATCTCAGAGCCTATAGTCGAGCTTCGTGGTGACCTGACCCCGGCCCAGACCCGGGGGTCTCCCCAGGAGGGTGCATGGTCAGTCCCTGCCCACACAGCTCTCGTACACAAGCGATGCCTCTGGTCTGCAGACCAGACTGTCCAGTGCTCCAGGGAGAGGGCAAAGCTGGCCTCTGAGGAGGAGGGCTGGACTGGGCTCAGCTAGGGGTCTGGTGAAAAGTAGTGAGGGGTTTCCCTGGTGGCCCAGATGGTAAAGCATCTGCCTGCAAGGCAGGAGACCCAGGATCGATCCCCGATTGAGAAGATCCCCTGGAGAAGGAAATTGCAACCCACTCCAGTATTTTTGCCTGGAGAATCCCATGGACAGAGGAGCCTGGCGGGCTATAGTCCACGGGGTCACAAAGAGGAGGACACGACTGAGTGACTCATGTGAGCAGGAAGGGGCGGGGCAGGAGGAGGAGGCGGCTCTCGCTGAGCAGCCCTGGAGCTGTCCCGACTCACTGTTCATTCCAAAAGTGCCTAAGGAGCACCGTGTGTGCAGACACCGGTTGGCTGCCAGGGGAGAATCGAGCAAGGCTGGACCCCCAGTCCCGCTAACAGGAAGTACAGGCTGGGAGGGGCAGACTTCAGGGTTAGAGGTTACCCATCCCTGCCGGGACGCTCCTTAAACAATCTCGTGTGGACTTCACCCCGAGGGTTAAGCAAGATAACACCCAAGGGATGTGTTGGCTCAGGCTGAGCCTGGGGGGCTCCGTGAGCAGTGGAAGGAGCAAAGGCAGGGGTTCAGGGGGGCTCAGAGCCCCTTGTTCCCTGAGAGGAGGGCTCAGGTGAATGAAGGCTTCCAGAACTGTGGGGGAGCCCACCGGGTGCAAAGGCCTCGGGAGGCCCTCAGGAGCCTGCAGACGGCTGAGGTCACACCCAGGGCCGGGTCAGAGGCCCTTAAGCGCTGTCGGCCGATGTCTAGAGCATCACTTGAGGGGGCGGGGTGGGGCCAGGGGCAGGGGGCAGGGCGCCACCTGCCAGTGAGTGTGTGGCTGTCACCCTCGCCTCGGGGTGGGCGCTCAGAGATGCCTGGGGCTCCCAGACTCCGGCCTCGTCTCCTCCCCAGCGGGCACTGGGCGTCTGCTCGTCACAGTGCGCCAGGCCTGATTCCCAAACAAAATATTTGGTTTCCAGGGCTGATGGCCTTGAAATGCAAATATTGCTTCTCTGTTTCCAACAAACAGTCACACACGGGCTCTCGGAGCCCTGAGCTGGCTGCCTACCGGCCAAGATAACCGGGGTCTACCACCCCTGCTGAGAGCCAGGCAGGAGCGGCCCCTCTGCCCCCAACACCCTGGAATGGGGGCGGGACCCCCCCACACCCCCCCACACCCCCCATACCCTACCCCCAGTGGTTTTGTGGATAAGGACTCATCTCAGAGTCACGGAACTGCTGGGCTCAGCCACTCCAGCTCTGCTGAAAGCCCCGATGGAGGGGGACAGGTTGGGGGGCACACACCTTCTCCAGGCTGTGAGGAGTGGGGACTCCTGGAAATCCCAGCCTCTGGGCCTTCTGCTGAGCTCCAGGGACCTTCAAGGCAGCCGCGTGGGCCCTGCCCTTACCTGGAGCACCTTCTGAGGTGCCTCTGGAAGGGCCCAGCAGGGAGGGGCAGAGGGCTCCAGGCCAACCACCCTCGCTGCCTGGGGGGATGCCACGCCCATTCAGGTGCCCCCCACAGCCCCACAGGACCCGAGGTGTCTGCAGAGCTAGGCCTCACCAGCACCTTGACCTCGTCCAGAGTGGAGGTCAGAGGGGAGGTAGGAGCCTTGGTGGGGAGTGGCCCTGGAGGCGCAGTGGGTGAGAATCTGCCAGTGTGGGGGCGCAGGTTCGACCCCTGGTCTGGGACGATCCACACGCCTTGGAGCAACCGAGCCCGTGGGCCACAGCTACTGAAACACGTGCGGCTAAAGCTTGTGCTCTGCAAGAGGGGCCACTTCTCCCCTCTGCAGAGCGAAGTCTGTGCCCTGCAACTCGAGGGTAGCCCCCACCCGCCACACTAGAGAAAGCCCGCGAACAGCAACGAAGACCCAGCACAGCCAAAAATAAACAAATAATAATAAAGAGACACTGCAGGGTGGTGCGTGTCCACCCCAGGGTGGGTCAGTGGGGCTGGGGGTGGGGGAGAGCCAGGGCCTGTGCCATCCCAGGTCCCCAACCCAGAACAGCTTGTGTGTCCTGGAGGGGAAGACCAGCCGGTGCCTCCTTGCCCGGGGGATGCGGCTCGGCCAGGAGGCTGGAGGCCCTGTACCAGGAGGGAAGAGCCGGTGTCTGTGGTCAGCCTGCCTCCGGATGGATGGCAGCAAGGCCCCAGCCCCCGTCAGAGTGGGGACTGCAGGGTGGGGAGTGCGGGTGGCTGGAGGGCCACCCAAGGGCTAAACTGATGGCACAAAGGCAGCCCCCGCACCAGGGTGTGTTCCCGGGTGGGAGCCAGAATGGTGAGACCTGGTGCCCTGGGTCCCACCCCAGCTCTGGTCCAGCGTGTGACCCCAGGTGATGAGGGGCATGTGGCCTCCTTCTCCAGGTGTGATGGGGCGGGGGACCTCACCCTTGCTCTGAAGACGTCACTGCTCTAACTGGGAGCATCGCACCCGCCAGGTGAGCGCAGATCACACTTCACACCTGGGGGAGCTGTCACCTGCCGGCCTAAAATCGGGCTTCCACTTCTCAAAAAAGCAGTGCAGCCTCAATCAGGGCCAAGCAGCCCAAGACCTTGACCCAGCACAGCCGTTGGGCGCCTGTCTCCTGGTCTGAGGCCTGCCCAGAGGCCTGCATGCCAGGGGCCGCTCCGAGGCTTAAGACAGCAGGGGCTCCTGGTGGTTGGCGCCCTGCTTTCTCTCCCTCTTGCTGGGACTGGGCATCGGATGCTGAGGACAGAGACTGGACCAGCAGATGCGACCGTTGACCAAGACCTGTCCCTCCAGGGCCTGCAGCCCAGGGCCCACCCCAGGGGGCAGGAGAGAAGCTGCGCAGCTCATCTGCAGAGGGGCCAGCCCCGCCGAGGCCCCGGGGTGTCCCCTGCCCACGGCCCCTCCCTCAGGCTGGCCAAGCCGGAGGTGCCGGGGGAGGCGGGACCGGCCTGCGTGGGCGTGGGGCGCGGTGCTGCAGCAGGGTTGCCGGGCAACCACCACGTACATCGCTTGTGTCTGGGCTCCGGGGGGCGGAGGAGCCCTGGTGCCAGGAGTCAGGCTGGCTGCTCGCTAAGGCAGCAGGAGGGGAGTGTGTCCCGGACACCCCGGCGTCCCCAGAGAGGAGAACGCTGTCTCCCCTGTCCTGCTGTCAGGGGAGGGGCCCGGGAGTCCTCCAAGCAGCTTAGAGCTGTGGGCCCACAGTCTGTGATGGTGGAACTCAGGTCCAGGGCCTTCCTGCTGAGCCCAAGTGGACACTGAGGGCCGCCTGTCCCCTCAGCCTGGCTGAAAGTGAGGGTCAGACCCAGCCTGGGGCCAATCGCTCCTGGTGGTCCTCAGTGGCACATGTCTCACCAGCACAGCCTCCCCCAATGGTGCTCTGAGTGCAGCTCCACAGCTGGTGGGGGACCCAGACATCTGAAACCCCAGCTTTCCCGTAGGTGCTCTAGGGCCCTGGGGGGTCTGTCTGCTCCATGAGGATCCAGGGTGACCTGTGGCCCAGGGCCCTACTGACCAGAGGACGGAGACCCCACAGACTCCAGGAAAGAAGGTGCTTGCCATGGAGCAGGCAAGATCGAAGCCAGCCCCCCTGGGGGCCCGGAACTGCCCACAGCACTAACTATGTGCCAGGCTTCCTCGGGGGGAGGGCTGAGGACAGTGGGGGCCTCCATCCAGGCTTGGGGATACTGCCCACCAAGCTTCTAGTCTGGTCCACCCTGGTCCACTCCTCGTGGGCCAAACCCCAGCCGCTGGCCAGGTAAGCTGGGCTGTCCACTCTGCTGGGTGGCTGGGCTTCAGCCCCGCTGTGGGCTTGCTCCATCTTGCCCTGGTCCTCCTGCCAACCAGGGTGGGGCTGGGTGAGGTAGGCAGGGCTGGTCCTGGCTGACCCGCTGGGAAGCACCAGGGCTGGATGAGGGAGAAGGCTGGTCTCGTAGGAGGGTCACACTGGCTGGGACCCTGGCCTTCCCTGGGCACCAGCATGCAGGGCAGTCTTACCCACCTGCAGGCAACACAGCCTCGGGCTCTCCGCCGTCCTGGGCGCCACCAGCTGACCTGCCCCTGGGGAAGCGCCCAGGTCTTGGGCTGTGTGTGCTTGGCCGCAGGCCCGAGTCACCGGCTCCTTCCACATCCACACCCTCATGCAGACCGGGGCGTCCCTGATCTGAGGGTGCCTCCCGCCCCGGCCGGCCAGCGCTGAGTACACAGCCACCCCAGCCAAGGAGTGAGGCAAGCGGGGCCTCCAGGGCCGGGCTGCAGGCTCCCCCTGCTGGCATCCCAGCTTTCCACCCATGGGGCACCTGGTCCAGGCCACACGACCCCCAGGCCCCCTGTCAGAGGGTGTGATGTAGGGGGGTGGGGAGCGCTGGCTTTGAAGGGGAAATGATGTGATGACCCCCTTGCCCGGGGGGTAGGGAGTCTCCATGCCCACACAACGGGACTCTGTGGTCCACGTGGGGGTCTCTACATCATGGGGACTCTCAGTTCTCAAGGACCGTCCACGCACTGAGGGATGTCCCACAGCGGGGGCAGACAGCTGAGTGGACGAACTCCCCCAAGGGTCCTGGAGGCACGAGCCCCCCCGTCGGCTCAAGGGCACCTGGACACCCCAGGCCGTGGTCCCCCTGGAGGCCAGTAGCCTCAGCTGAGCTTCCCCGAGGGGGTCCAGGTTTCCTGATGTTTGAGGACTCGCATCTCCCGGGAGGCAGGGCCCTCCCCAGCCTGTGAAGTCGCAGCCCAAACCAGCAGATGGATGTGGGCTCAAGAGGGGGGCCGCCACACACGTACACATTCACACACGTGAGCCAGACAGACTCGAGTCCTTCTCTTTGTTGAGTGTAAAACGCAAACCCAAGATTTCCACGTGCAAATGTACGCTGAGCCTGGTGCCAAGTGCTGGCGATCAGCAGATGTTCTGCAGAGCTGGGGGGTGTTTACGGAGGGGCTCCCAGTCAGCCCCCGACCTCAGGGCCTGGATCTGGGGGTCCCAGCCAGCCCCCACCCCCAGGGCCTGGATCTGGGGGTCCCAGCCAGCCCCCACCCCCAGGGCCTGGATCTGGGGGTCTCAGCCAGCCCCCCACCCCTGGGGCCTGGACCTGGGGGTCCCAGCCAGCCACCTGCCCTACGACCAGGCTTCCCCATGTGCCTGGTCCCTCTGAGCCCGTGTCGGGACCAGGGTCCACTTTCTTGTACCCTGTAAGAGGGGCAGTCCTCTCTCCAGCCTCTGGACGTAGGAGGCTCCCAGCCCCCACTGTCCTTCTGGGTAAGGCCCCGCTGCCCTGGATTTATGATCGTTGGAATAACACTGACTGAGCACTAGCCGGGCTTGTCCAAGGCCCCAGGAGCAGCCTGGGGACCAGGGCCCAGACACTGGGGAACCCTGGAAGAGCTGGCTAGGGAACCCCGGGACTGAGACCCGAGTGCGAGGGGCCTTTGGAGGGAGGCCAAGCGGCATGGCCCCCAGCCCCCAGCATCCAGGTTGGCTGCCCACACGGTCTCTCCGGGGAGCCCCGGCAGGACTCCTGGCCTGAGAGGGGGGCCAGCCCTTGCCCCCAGGGCAGAGACTCCAGGTTTCCATCCGGGCTGAGTGCTCCGACGAGCCTGTCCTGGATGGCAGAGGAGCCCAGGGTGACACGGCCCCAGCCTCAGGCCACCCCCACGGCGGCTGGTCCGTGAGAACCACCTGGCCTGGGGAGCCCCTCCCTGTCTCGGATGGGCGGCCTGCTCCGTCGCCCCCTGCCCAGGCTTGGCTGTGTGTATTCACGCATTGCCCTGGAAGCAGTTTCTTTTAGTGTCTCTTTGACACGGCAGTGGGGACTCTTCAGTGAGGACTCTCAGACACGGGCCACGGAACCCCCTCTGCTCCACGCAGACCCTGGGGTCCCCGTCAGCCACAGGGACCTCCTGACGGGAGCGCCTTTTGTGGGGTCTCTGAGGCCTTTGATGCCTCCCATGGGTGCGGCTTGCAGACAGGCTGGGGGCTTGGGGAGGGCTGCAGGCCATAGCGTTCACAGGACATAGCAAAGCCCTCCCGCTCCCAGCCCCATAACTGCCCTTCTAGTCTCTGGAAGCTTCCGGGGTCTTCCAGGCTGAGCTCGGGGGTCAGATGGCAGGCCGAGGAGGGGGCCGCGAAACCTGGACTGTCCCTATCGATCCAGCACAATTCCCTGATGGCAAACCCCATTGTTCCTCACGCACCGCTAAAGACTGAGTAACAGTTCACCACAGACGCCGGGGCTGAAGCTCAGGGTGGGGTACCGTGCACCTGACTGTGAGTGCTCCGCTCCGGACATGGGGCGGGCATGTGGTGAATCTGGGTCCCCAGTGGGGGGCACCTGTCCTGCCCTGGTGGCTGGGGAGAGGCAGACCCTCCACTGGGGAGCTCAGGTCTGCTCAGAGACCCATGCAGCTTTGCTCTGGCCGATCCCAAGCCCCACCTCATGGACCCCAGGCACCCAGAAGCCCAAGAAGCAGGGTGTGCTCCTCGCTCAAAGGTCGGGGGCCTGGCTTGACCCCTACCCCCTCACCCTACTCCCAAGGCCTGGTGGGCAATTCTCCACCAAGACCAGGAGGCCCAGTCACCATAGAAACAGACCACATTCCCAGAGTAAACCACGGCCATCTGTGTCCCTCTCTGGCCAGGGCTGGGAGTGAGTGGGGACAGGCGGCCTCTCCTCCCTGCATCTGTTAATGAGACGAATGGGGTCAAGGCCCCGCTTGTACACCACCCACATGGGCCAGCTTCTTGTCACGCAGAAATCAAATCCTTCCCCCGATCACATCTCTCTGGTCCCTCTAAGACGCCATGCCGGCGCCAGCCCCCGCTGGCCAGCAACATGCTGAGCTGAAGCCCATTCTGGCCTCAGAACTCAATTAGTTACAAGCCAAGGAACACAGGGGCCCCAGAAGCTGGGAGAGGCTGACAGGATCCTCCCAGGAGCTGTGGAGGGAGTGGGGTGCTGAGACACCTCGCTTTGGAATTTTCAGTCTCCAGACTGCGTGAGGATGAGCTTTGGGTTAAGCCCCCGGTTGGGGTGCTAATGCTGGGCTTCCCTGGTGGCTCAGAAGGTAAAGAATCCGCCCGCAATACAGGAGACCCGGGTTCGAGTCCTGGGTTGAGAAGTTCCCCTGGAGGAGGGCATGGCAACCCACTCCAGTATTCTTGCCTGGAGAATTCCATGGACAGAGGAGCTTGGTGGGCGACAGCACACAGAGTCAGGCACAACTGAGCAACTAACGCTTTGGAAGCTAACATCTATCTTAAATCATGGTCGTCCTGATAGTCTCTGATACACACAGTCAAGGGCTCCTGTAAGCACGGATCATGCCTCTTTACATCTTCTGGTGCTTTTCTTGGTGTGTAACATACAAAGGAAGCGTATACTCAAGGCAGCCCCCGCCCCCTAGGACCTCAATGCCAGCTCTCAGGGAAGCAGTGATGCTCAGGTGCCTCTGGCCGGGTCTCACTCTGTCTGTGAGGTGTTCCTGCCAGTCAGCTGGCTGTGGAGTGGCTGAGGGGCCGGCCGGGCTGGTAGCCCTTCCAGGCTGAGTAGGGGCCCTTCAGACAGTGGTCACACCATTACCTGGAGGAGGGACGCCGGCTCAGTCTGGTGGGGTCACCCCCACGTGGTCAGCCTGGGCACTCTGTGACCACTTGCCATTGGAGGCTGAAGTGTGGGCAACTCGGAGGCCCAGCTGGAGGCCCAGGAGGGTCTGGGGATGCCCGGGAGCTTCCTGGAGGAGGGGTCCTGGGGCTGGTCCTGAGGATGGAGAGAGACGGGAGGGTGAGCAGCCTTGGGGAGACCCAGGGGCAGGATAGCCTGCGCTCTGAGGTCCCACGAGGCTGGCCTGGCTGGCAGAGTGGGCGGCCAGGGGGCTGGCAGGGGCTGTGGCAGTGGGGCAGGGGGCGGGCACACAGGACCCGCAGGGAGGCAACTTTCTGCAGATCAGGAGTAAATGGTGTTTGTGCGGACGAGGCGCCAGCTCCTTGCAGAGGCAGGGTCCCCAGAGCACCCTTCCACTCTTCTCAGGGAAGTAAGATGCGCAATAATGCAAAGTGCATTAGCAGACGGGTGGCGGGGGCGGGGGCCGGGGCCCCCCACTGGCGGCCGGCCTTCCTCATGGGCTTCAAGGCTGCGATGCCTTAGCTGACAGCTAGTTAGAGCCAGCCAGAGCTGTGCGGGCGGGGCGGCTCTCACGGGTGCTGGGGGCTGGCAGAGGCTGTTCCCCGCCCCCGGCATCCCCCACCCCCACCCCATGCCAGGTCCACCCCTCTCCCCAGTAGGCCCTGCCTGCACTTACCTTACCTGCAAGGAAGACCCCTATTCCCAGGCGCCTCCTTGCCCTTCTTAGGGGACCCAGAGGGTGGACACTAGCTGGGACCGTGGTCAGCTAGACCAGGCACGGAGGTACGTGGCCGCCAGAGATCCGGTCTCCAATGGGCTGGTGGACTCAGGGCCCGTCCAAGCCCCAGCTAACTCCTGGAGTTCTGGGCACACACCGGGTGCTCCCAGGGTGACTTGTTGCCGTGGGCAGCTGTGGGTCGCCGGGTGGGGGGGGGAGCCCCATATGGGCTCCATTGCCCACCATCCCTTCTGGCCTTGGGACTGTCGGCTCCCAGAAGTACCTGGCCGAGCAGAGACCAGAGACAGAAGGCTCTGGTCTTGACAGGCCCACCTCGGGGCCTCCCCTGGCCTCCAATGGGCTCAGGGCCTGGGTCGGGGGCCTCCTCATGCCTGCGTGGCCCCTGAACCTTGGTCCTCCAGGACGGTCTTGACAGTCCCCTGGAGGGTCCCCAAGCTTGGGGAGCACCTGGAGTTCAGAGGGCAGCGACCAAGCCCCCTCCTCCTGGGGCCCCGTCCCTGTCGGACTCTGTCTGCACTGACCTCTGGAGCCCATCGTCCCCCGGGGGGCCCAGGCCGGTGACCCAGCTTGCCTGGGCCTACCTGTGTGGGGAGGGACAACACCCAGGAGCTGAATTTACGCCTGAGGTCACTTCCACAGCCCCAGAGACCAGAGGAATCGAGGAGATGAAACAGGAACGCAAACATTACCTGGGGACCCTCACCCTGGCCCCGAGCTTGGGAAACCCAGCTGGGTAGGGGCCCTCGGCAGAGAGCGCACGTAGTCCGGGGCAGGGCAGTGGGTGCAGGTGTGGGGGGCTTTGTGGGGAGGCTGGGGGTGCTGGCATGGGGGTGGCAGGCAGACAGAGGAGGGCAGGCCGGCAGGCCTGCAGCTGCCCCCTTGGCCAGGCCTGGCGGTGACCTTCCCCCCCTCCTCCAAGCACTTAACCGGCTGCTTGCTCCCTCTTGGAGACTCTGAGTGGTCCTGGTTCTCAGCTAAGTGCACCGCTGCCGTGAGGGCCTCTGGGGTTCGGTATGCGTCTAGCCACCGTCCTCCGTCTATTTTCAGGGCTCTTTGGGCTGAGTGCTGGGTGGAGCCCGGCCTCCCACCATGGCCCCTGGGGGGCTGCACTGGGGCTATTTGTGTCCTCTCTGGGGCCTCCAGCTCCTGGCGCCTCCAGGGGCCGGACGTCCCTTCAGATGTTCTTGGGATGCCCTTGGCCAAGGATGCTGGGGGTGGGGGGTGGCGCCAGCTCCTCTTTCCTGCTGGGAAAGTGTGGTCTGGGAGAGAGAGGAAGGCTTGTGCTCAGGATGGCCAGCAGGAAGAGCCAGGCCCCTTCCAGGGCAGGATCTATCCCCCCAATCCATCCGCTTGATGTAGCCAGTGGTGGGGGCGGGTGCCGAGGAGGTAACCAGAGCCACTGGCTGCTACCCACAGGATGCTGGCAGGCCCCTTCCCCGGCCATCGTGACAACCACGAATGCTTCCAGTCGTTGCAAAGGGTCCCCTGGGCAGAGTTCCCCCGCTGAGAACTGCTGCTGTAGGGGGGGTGTGAGGGGATCCCACAGAAAGGTGATGTGAAGGTCTCCTGGGGACTCCTGTGTGGGGATATTTGGGGCCTGGGGACCCCCAGTCGCACTGCATGTGGGACCCTGACCCCTGTTGTCTGACGGAGGCCGTAGTGTAGCCCAGATCCCGCTCCTGGTCCCCCGGGGGCCACCAGAGGAGCGTCAGACTTCACCCTCCTCCCTGATGAGTCCCAGAGTCCCCCACATGAGAGGACAGGAGCCCCCGGCCCGCCGTGGCCTGTAGCCTGCCAGGCAGAGAGCCGGACACCCCTTCATAGTCACTGACAGCAGACCATGTCTCCAGTTTGCAGACAAGGCACAGAGAGGTTAGGGGTTTGCCAGCAGTCACACAGCGCTCAGGCCAAATGAGGGCTCGTCTGGGAGGACTGACTTCAGGGCAGCTCCATGCCCTTGACGGGAGCCTCCAGAGGGGCTGGGCGAGGGGGTGGGTAAGAGGCAGGGATTGGGTGGAGAGAACGTGTTTGCACTGGTCCTCCTCTGCGCCTGCCCTCCGAGTGACCTGGGCTCTTATCTGGAGCCCGCACACCCCTAATCGGCTCGATTGCCCACAGAAGCACTTGCAGCTGATGTCACTGGAGCCTCTTAATATCAGACGCGGCTCCCCCCACTGACTCTCTGCCGGACGGTCCAAGGTCACTGGGGCCACTCCTGCAGTGGGTGTCAAGAATGGGGGTGGGAAATGTGGTGCCCCCCTTGGGGATAGGCCAACTGAGCTTGGGGTGGGGGGAGGCACCCCGTGCAGAGGGGGAGAGGGGACCCCTCAAGGCCCCTCCAGGCCCTGTCCCCAGGGGTCTCACAGTCTCCAACTCAGGGTCAGCCAGGAATGCGGCGTGCCCCCAGGCCGCCCCGGGACCCCCACTCATTTTTTCTCCTGGGATGGCAGAGGCATAAGGTGGGGAGGGGTGTGAGCAGCCCTGAGACCTATCAAAGGTCAGGGTGTCCAGGAGAGCCAGCTCCAGAGCCTGAGACCCAGGGCTTGGCCAGGGCTCAGGCCCCAGAACTAACAGCGTCCAGACAGCTCCTCTGTCCCCCGGCTGGGGCCCAACCGCACCTACGCCCTGGGAACACCTCAGCCCAGCAGTTCATCGTCACCCGTCCGCCCCTGCTCCCCACAAAGGCCCCCGAGTCCCGTTATTCCCGTTAGAGAGGCGAAGTTGCCCAGCTGGTGGGTGCTGGGCAGGCCCCGGACCCTTTCGTGGCTCAATGCCCTGCACCCCACAGCCTCTGCTGTGACCCCACGCCTGCCCCCCGGGGACCAGGGCCTCCAGGACACAGAGGACCGTCACCAGTCAGTCCAGTCATTTCCACAGGGCTCAGCCAGGCCCAGTCTGGCTAAGAGGTGAAAGGGTGAAGGCGCCAGAGCCCGCAGCCCTTCTGAGGCCAGCAGAGCCTGTGGTGGTGGGCGCCAGCCTGGGGATGAGGAGTTTGGACAGGTGGTGGGCAGGCAGGCCGGGCGGGCGCTCCCCTCCCCAGGCTCCCTGCCAGGCCCACCGGCTTCCACCTGTCAGCCTGTAGGAGACTGCCAAGTTAGGGACCACCCTAAGGCCCTCACTCCTGACCCTGCTGCAAGCCTGGGTCCCCAAGACCACCCCAAGCTTCCTAGAATCTTCAGGACTTACAGTCCCATGATGCTCAGGGGCATGGTCCCATGATGCTCAGGGGCACAGTCACATGATGCTCAGGGGCATGGCTTATCACCGGGACAGAGCAGTGGTGGGTCAGGGTCTAGACCTCAGACCCCTTGTCACCCCCAACACACCCCTAGCATGTCTGTGAGGGCACACGGGCAGCGCTCCAAGCCATTTGCAGGGATGTCCCTGGGGATGCTACGAGCTTGGGGACCCCTGGGTGCAGGTGGGCAGGAGGCCCGCGGGAGCCTCCGAGGCCACTCCCAGCCACACTGCTGACTGGGCTCTGCGATCTGGAGGTGCCCTCACCTCCCCCAGCCTCAGCTTCCTCGCCCAGGAAAGGACTGGGTGGGAGGTAGGTTGAATCCTGCCCTGGACCATGCGTGTGTCTGCCCTTAACATCCATGCTGGACATCGAGGGCAAGTTGATGGAGCCTCTGTGGGGTTCTGGAAGGCTCTCCAGGGTGATGAGGTGGGGGCGGTGTAGAAGGGGAGCACGGGTTCAGGGGCCTGTGACCCCGCACGTGGCCGCTGAGTGCAGCCAAGTGGGGGCTGAGCTGGGTAGCCTTGCCTGCCCACCTGCCCTCGGCCTCCGGCATCAGCGGCCTCGCCATGTCAGCCTGTTTCTGGCCCTGCTCATGCAGACGCAAAATCTCCCCTAAATCCTGTATTTAATTTTGTTCTCTGGGAAATTGTAGGAGGGTTTGGAGATAAAGCTGAGCTGATAAGTCAGGGATTTGGCTGTTCTTGCAGAAACTCTTGGACTGGGAGGGGGAAGGCGGGTCCAGGATGACTGAGTCAGCTTAGGAGCCCACTCAGAGCACACACAGCACCCCCAGCAGGCCTGAAGAGTCTACAGCTGGGTCAGCAGGTTCCCCAGGGTGAGGGGTGTGAGGGACACACATGGGGGTCAGACCCCAAGGAGCACCTTCAAGGCGCTGTTAGAAGGTGGGTCCGTGCACAGCAAGACTTGAAGGGCTGAATTACATGCGGCGGGGCAGGGGGCAGCTGATGCTCAGCCATCCTTTGAACCCTCTTCTCAAAGTTGTGCTTCCAGAGACCCTTCCCCTGGGAGAAGGGGTGTCAATCCTGCCCTCACTGGCTGCTCTGCCCTGGACTTAGCCAACACCCTCAGCCCTGGACTAGTCTCTTCCAATCTCTCACACGTGAGGCCAGAGCTGAGTGGGGTAGTAGGATGATAACCTCCCTCATTTGGGAACATATACATCTTTTAATGTGACCCCAGATGACATTTGGTTTGTCAGCCTTGAAACCTACTGGCTGATGTCCACCAGGGGCCTCAGAAATCCTAGTGGGTAGGGCAATTTTTGTCTGGTTTGCTCACTACTGTTGGATTTGTCTTTTTAATGCAAGTGAAGTTAATGCTAGTGATGTTGAAGCTGAAGCTCCAATAATTTGGGCACCTGATGCGAAGAACCGACTCATTAGAAAAGACCCTGATGCTAGGACAGATTGAAGGCAGGAGGAGAAGGGGATGACAGAGGATGAGGTGGTTGGATGGCATCACTGACTCAATGGACATGAGTTTGAGTAAGCTCCAGGAGTTGGTGATGGACAGGGAGGCCTGGCGTGCAGCAGTCCATGGGGTCGCAAAGAGTTGAACACAACTGAGTGACTAAACTGAACTGAACTGATGTTTAGCCGGTGGGCAGGAGGTGGCTCAAACCCAAGAGTGTTGTGAGTTGCCCATTGGACCCCTTTGTACCCTCTTTGCCTCTGGAGTGTCTCATCTCTCCTTGCACACACCTCAAGCTGGTTTCTTATATTTCCTTAGCTGAGTCTGAGTTCCTTTTACTCAAGCAAAAGTTTGTGAATACTGGATGTGCCCCTGACTCTGGACTGCTGAAGGCAGAGGACGGAGGAGCTCCTGAGCCAATTCAGACTGCAGGAGGCAATCAGGGCAGACTTCCTGGAGGAGGGGTGAGTCTGCAGGAAGCGGGGTGGAGAGCACCCCAGGATGGGTGCTGAAGCCTGGGGTGACCCAGGTCCTGGCTTTGCTATAGTGACAGCTGTGGTCATCATGGTGACTTCCCACAGTAAAGGCATTTCGGTCCCTGGCGGGCTGTCCAGGGCCTGCCCCACACCATCCTCACTCAGGGATATGTCAGTGGCCACCCAGCAGGGTCAGGGCAGAAGGAGAACCGGTGCCAGCTCTTTGATCTCTGCCTGTGAGTGACTTGGGTCACTTCTGCTCCTGTGTTATTGACCCGAGCAGGGCACGGGGCTTCACCCAGCTTCCAGGGGCTGCTGGGGCCTCTCCCGAGCTACCCCGTGCAGACACGGGACTTGGGGTCTGGCTCCGGCCATGAGGAGAAGACCCCTGTTGTCCAGGGTCCCTGTGCACCAGGCCCACCTCGACCTCAGAGACGGCAGGTCCCCCGCTGAGAAGCTGCGTCCCCCAGCCTCCCCCTTCCCTCTGCAATTCCACGGGACAGGCGGACGGAGTCCAGGTGCACTGGACCATGGGTGAAGGGCCCCAGGGACTCATCTTTCACGGGGGTCCCCAGAGACCTGGACGGGCCCTCCCTTGGTGACGCCACCTCTGTCCAGCCCCTGGAGGCGGACTCCAGGTCCTGCTCCTGTGCCTGCTCCACGCTAGCGTCCTTGCAGTGGGCAGTCAGAGCGCCCTCAGGCGTCACAGAGGGCCTGTCCATTCTGGTTCCAGGCTTCAACCCCACATCCCCACACCTGACTGCTTGAAATCCTCCACGGACGGGGAGCTCCCTCCCTGTGAGAAGCATAGCCGTGCTGCCCCGGGCTGGGATTAAAAAGCCTGCGTCTCAGCATTCTCTGTTCCATGGACACATCTCAGGCCTCACTCGTCTGCATCCAGATCCCAGACGCGTGTGTCCATCAAGGACACGCTTGTGTCTTCCTTGTCGCTGCACCGATCTGACTGTTGGATACACTGCTTCTTTCCGCTTTGTTCTGCTTATAAACTCCACTGCGGTGCAGCTTGGTACAGGTGACTTTTTTCTTGTGTTTAAAGCTTCCCTCTTAGTTGCAATCTTTCCTAGGACTGGATTTCAGGGGCTGGAAGTGCCACGTTGAGTGCAGAAGCATCTGTTCATGTCCTGCCCAACTACTTCCAGAAAAGCCGACCCAACTGGCTGGGCCCACGGGACAGCCCCGCCTGTGCTGGGTTGCAAACTCATGAGGGTGTGATAGTGGTGGGCAGCCCGTCAGATTTTTATTACTTTCGGGTGGCGTCTGGGTAATAACAACATACCCTAAAGAATTGAAAGTAGTGTTCAACTAAAAGCCTGATGCCCACGTTCACAACAGCTGAAAGGTGGAAACAACCCAGATGCCCACCAGCGATGAGGATAATCCATGTGGTGGAATATTACTCAGCCAAGAAAAGGAGTGATGTGCTGACACAGGCCACAGCCTGGATGAACCTTGAAACTGGCGTGTGCAGCAAAAGGAGCCAGATGCCACAGGACACATACCTGTGTTTCCATTCACACGAAACACCCAGAACCTGAAGACCCACAGCCAGAATGTGGATCGGGGGGTGCCAGGGGCTGGGGGAGGGAGGCTGGGAGTGAGCACTAACGGGGACGGAGTGACGAGAAAGTTCTGGAACTGGATGAATGTGATAGATGCGGCCAACTTGGACTCTTCAAAATGGTGAACACGGTGAATGCTCTGTGTGTTGCTGCTCAGTCGCTGAGTTGTGTCCGACTCTGTGACCCCATGGACTGCAGCACGCCAGGCCTCCCTGTCCTTCAGCAACTCCCAGAGCTTGCTCAGACTCGCATCCATTGAGTCGGTGATGCCATCCAGCCATCTCATCCTGTCACCCCCTCTCCTCCTGTCCTCAGTCTTTCCCAGGATCAGGGTCATGTAAAGAAGCAGCGCCAATGGTGGCATGCTCAGGTGGTGTTTGCTCTGTGCCCGGCGGGCACGGCTCTCACCTCCCATGGCAGCTTATAATTGTGACTTACAGATGGGGACAGGCCTGCGGGTGGCCTCCCGGCTGGCTAGCCTGCCAGGGAGCCACGGCCCCTGCTTTGCAGGCACTGTCTTGTTCCTCGCGTCCCAAGCTCTGTCCTGCTCCAGGGCCTTGGGCAGAAGCTTCTCTGTGAAGCCACCTTAATAAGCACCGTTTATTCTGCGTCCAGTGATTCCTCCTCCTCCATCAAGAGTGAGGCGTCCACGTGCCTTCTGTTACAGGATCGCTGGTTTCAGGCCCTCCCAGCCTTTGAGCCCACCCGTGGCCACCTCTCCACTCAGACAGCAGAGACCTCGCTTGGGAAAGACCTGAGGGTGGGAACCAGGCTGGGGCCTCAGGCCGCCCAGATGAGGCGACAGCCACCCGGGAGCTGCACACACACACCTCCCTCCATCCTCCCTCACCAGGTTGGGAGACCGCCCGCACCCCCATTTCGCAGATGGGGAAACAGAGGCAGGGTCACAGGATGGCTCCCAGCCACACAGCCTCTGGGCTGACCCGGCCATGACGCCTGCAGCAGCCACACGCAGCCTCGGCCTTCAGGCAGGTGAACTGGGTCCTGCATGTGACGCCCTCCCTGGTGAGGCATGGACAGGGCAGCGCCCGCGGCCCTCAGCCCCTGCCTGCTCCGCTGCCTGGGGCCCATCCTCAGCCCGTCAGCCTCCCTCTTGTCCACCCGGCCGCCCAGATCGGGGACGTGGCTCAGAGCCCAGCTCGGGGGGGGCCAGTCTCTCGCCGCAGCTTTGCTTCCAGCCAGCCTGCCTGCCCAGGCTCATGTCTCCTGTCTCTTCCGGTCCTGAGCCTCACATCCCCGAGGGAAGAGGCTCCACCACCTCCTAGAGGGTCAGACCCAGGCTTGGGGGCGCCTGCCGCCACCTGGGCTGAGTGCCCACCAAGCCTCACCCAGGGGATGCTTCCTCCTGGAAGCCCTCCTGAGCTCCTCCCCGGGGGCGGGGCCTGGTCTTCCTCCTGCACGCGGGCCCCTCCCTGCTCCCAGATCCCCACATCCACTGACTGTACCAAGGCCAGGCTCAGGGCTGTCTGAGCCACTTCAAATCCTCTCATTATGAAAACGTTCCTCTGGCCCTGGGAGAGCCAGGCGAGGCGGGGCCTGTCCCCCGCGCCCGGCCGGTGTTCTGCCTGGAGGCCAGCGGCTCCTTGAGCTGACATTCCAGGTGGCACAGTGGGAGGGCGAGGGGGAGCCAAGAAGACCAGATGGCTTCGTCTCTGCCTCTGGCGGCAGAGCAACCTTGGGTCCGTCATGGCCACCTGGGCCTCTCGAGGAGACGCAGGCCCCTGGGTCCCCATCTGGGAACTTCCGGTGGGGACACAGCTGGTGGGGCCTTGGGCAGACGTGACCCGGGCTGGATCCAGCAGGAGCCTCTGGGGATGGCGACAAGGCACGCCGCTCCAGAGGGACAGGCTCTGCGTCAGCCCGGTGTGGGGACGGGGCTGCCGCCCCCAGCCCTGTGGGCCAGGCTGGGGCCAGGCCCTCAGCAAGCGGATGGAGGGGGCAGGGTGCCTCTCGTGGGCGTCCGTCTGAGGACCTAGGTTCCGTGCTCTGAGGCCCCTCCAGGCCGGGCGTCCTCTGGGAGCTCGGGGCGGGGAGTGGACGGGGTACCCTTCCCAGGGCCCTGCGGGGCAGCCATCCTAATCGTCATCTGCACAGGGACACGGCTGATGGCTGCATCCAAGCCCCTACACATGACCCAAAACTCCAGCTGTGGCTGGGGTGAACCTGGCCCTGCCCTCCCATGTTTGGGTCTCTAACCAGGGGGCTGACTTCAGGCAGCATGCCCTCCAAGGCCCCTGTGGTCTGGAAACCCAGCCAACGCAGCTCAGGGGTTCAGCTGACCCATCGGACCCCAAGTGCATAAACGGGACACGGGCACAGAGGGTCCAAGCTTTCCTGCAGGGACGCCCCCTCCCTCCCAGGGCCTTCCCCCTCCCAACGGGGGGCTGTTGTTGTTCAGTCGCTCAGTTGTGTCTGACCCTTTGCGACCCCATGGACTGCAGCACGCCAGGCTTCCCTGTCCTTCACTTTCTCCCAGAGTTTGCTCAAACTCATGTCCATTGAGTCGGTGATGCCATCCAACCATCTCATCCTCTGTCATCCCCTTCTCCTCCTGCCTTCAATCTTGCCCAGCATTAGGGTCTTTTCAAATGAGTCAGTTCTTCGCCTCAGGTGGCCAAAGTATTGGAGTTTCAGCTTCAGCATCAGGTCCTTCCAATGAACACTCAGAACTGATCTCCTTTAGGATGGACTGGTTGGATCTCCTTGCAGTCCAAGGGACTTGCAAGAGTCCTCTCCAGCACCACAGTTAAAAAGCATCAATTCTTCGGCGCTCAGCTTTCTTTATAGTCCAAACTGGTGTCGCCCTTGGGGATTGGAATGAAAACTGACCCTTTCCAGTCCTGTGGCCACTGCTGAGTTTTCCAATTTTGCTGGCATCTTGAGTGCAGCACTTTAACAGCATCATCTTTAAGGATTTGAAATAGCTCAGCAGGAATTCCATCACCTCCACTAGCTTTGTTCCTAGTGATGCTTCCTAAGACCCACTTGACTTCACACTCCAGGATGTCTGACTCTAGCTGAGTGATCATACCATTGTCATGATCATATCATATCCAGGTCATTAACATCTATTTTGCATAGTTCTTCTGTGTATTCTTACCACCTGCCTCCCAACTAGGGGCTACCCATCCATCTCAGGGGGTTCCCCTTGCCACCCAGGCGAAGTATTCTCTCTGCAATTTAATAAGTGTCTAGGTTTGTCATAGCTTTTCTTCCAAGGAGCAAGCGTCTTTTAATTTCATGGCTGCAGTCACCATCTGCAGTGATCTTGGAGCCCAAGAAAATAAAAGTCTGTCACTGTTTCCCCATCTATCTGCCATGAAGTGATGGGAACAGATGCCATGATCTTCGTTTTTTGAATGCTGAGTTTTAAGCCAGCTTTTCCACTCTCCTTTTTCACCTTCATCAAGAGGCTCTTTAGTTCCTCTTCACTTTCTGCCCTAAGGGTGGTGTCATCTGCATATCTGAGGTGATTGATATTTCCCCCAGAAATCTTTATTTCCATCTTGTGCTTCATCTGCCTGGCATTTCACATCATTTACTCTAGATATAAGTTAAATAAGCAGGGTGACAGTATACAGCCTTCATATACTCCTTTCCCAATTTGGAACCAGTCCGTTGTTCCATGTCCATGTCCAGTTCTAACTGTTGATTCTTGACCTGCATACAGATTTTCTCAGGAGGCAAGTAAGGTGGTCCGGTATTCCCATCTCTTTGAGAATTTTCAACAATTTGTTGTGATTCACACAGTCAAAGGCTTTAGATAATCAAGGAAGCAAAAGTAGATGCATTTCTGGAATTATCTGGCTTTCTCTATGTTGCAATTTGATCTCTAGTTCCTCTGCCTTTTCTGAATCCTGCTTGAACATCTGAAAGTTCTCAATTCACGTACTGCTGAAGCCTGGCTTGAAGAATTTTGAGCATTACTTTGCTAGCATTGGAAATGAGTGCAATTGTGCGGTAGCTTGAATATTCTTTGCTATTGGCCTTCTTTGGGAATGGAATGAAAACCTGATTTTTTTCCATTCCTGTGGCCACTGCTGAGTTTTCCAAATTTGCTGGTATCTTGGGTGCAGCACTTTAACAGCATCATCATTTAGGATCTGAAAAAGCTCAGCTGGACTTCCAACACCTCCGCTAGCTTTGTTCCTAGTGATGCTCCTAAGGACCACTTGACTTCACATTCCAGGGTGTCTGGCTGTAGATGAGTGATCATACAGTCATGGTTATCTGGATCATTAATCTTTTTGGTGTAGTTCTCCTGTGCAGTTTTGCAACCCCGATCCCAACTGGGGATTCCCTCTTCCTCCCAGGGGTTTCCCCTTTCCTCCAGTGGCTTTCATCTTTTCTCCAGGGACTTCAGCACCCTACCAGGGTCTTCCCCCTTTGTATCAGGGACATCCCCCTTCCTACTAGGGGCTTCATCCTTCTGACCGGCGGCTTCCCCCTTTTTAGCATGGAATTCCCCCTTTCTTCCAGGGCTTCTCCTTTGCTACCAGGGGCTTCCCCTTCCCTCACAGGGGCTTCCCACTTGGTACCAGGGACTTCCCCCTTCCTATTAGAGCTTTCTCCATCCTACCAAGGCCTTCCTCCTCCTGCCCAGGGGCTTCCTGCTTCTGACCAGGGGATGCCTCCTACCTACCAGAACCTTCCCCTTCCTACCAGGGGCTTCCTCCTCCTGAACAGGGCCTTCTATCTTTCTTCCAGGGACTTTTAGTATCCTACCAGAGGCTTCCTGCTTTGTACCAGGAGCTCCCCCTTCCTACCAGGGGCCCCCCTTCCTACCTTGGGCTCCCCCTTCCTACCAGAAGCTTCCCCTTCCTACCAGGGACCCCCTTCCTACCTTGGGCTCCCCTTCCTACCAGGGGTTTCCCCTTCCTACCAGGGGCCCCCCTTCCTACCAGGGGTTTCCCCTTCCTACCAGGGCCCCCCCCTTCCTACCAGGGCCCCCCTTCCTACCAGGAGCTTCCCCTTCCTACCTTGGGCTCCCCTTCCTACCTTGGGCTCCCCTTCCTACCAGTGCCCCCTTCCTACCAGGGGCCCCCCTTCCTACCTTGGGCTCCCCTTCCTACCTTGGGCTCCCCTTCCTACCAGGGCCCCCCTTCCTACCAGGGGCTCCCCCTTCCTACCTTGGGCTCCCCTTCCTACCAGTGCCCCCCTTCCTACCAGGGGCTTCCCCTTCTTACCAGCTACTTCACTCCCTCCCAGGGGCTTTGCCCTCCCTTCCAGGAGCTTCCACAGGCACTGGGACCATATCCTTGAAGAGCTGCTCCAGCTGCCAGGTCTGCGACCTGATGCTGAGCTGCAGCCCATGTCCCAGCCCGGGCTAGGCCACCTCCTGGGCGTGCTGCCCTGCCTGTGGCTCAGGGTCCCCCTGCGCCCAGGATAGCAGTCACTGAGCCCGGAGAGCAGGGGCAGGTGCTTTCCAAGCTCCTGCTAGCTGGTCATCATCTGGCCCTCCTCCTCCTCCATCTCTGCCTCCTCTCACCTCAGCTTCCCCGAGATTGGGCCCAGTCAGGGAAGGGTCCAAGCGGGGGCTGACTCAGAAAGGATCAGTCTGGGTCGCCCTGCAGATCTCCCCTGGGGGAAAGGGAGTGTCCTGTCCCTGGGTGTGGAAGAAGTTTATTTTGGGTGTGCAAAGTCTGTCCGGGCGCCTTGGGGCCTCAGAGCTTTGCTGACCCCAGCGCAGCCTCAGATCACTGTCTGAACGCTCCTGCGGAAAAGGGTGCTGGGCAGTCCCAGCATGTCTGAAGTTCAATTTCTCCAACATAAATTCAGTTTGGAAACAAATAAACTTAATAAATCATTAATATATCTAATATACGCTTTGTAGCTGAAGATGGAAACTCTACGGTGGTCCTCAGAGCTCAGTCCTGTCTGACTCTGCCACCCCATGGATTGTAGCTCACAAATCTCCTCTGTCCATCTAACTTCCAAGCAAGAATACTGGGGGCGGGGGCAGGGGCGGGGGTGGGGTGGTGATTGGGTTGCCATTTCCTCCTCCAGGAGAAGCTCTACACAGTCAGAAAAAACAAGACCTGGAGCTGAGTGTGACTCAGTTCATCAGCTCCTTATTGCAAAATTCAGGGTTAAATTGAAGAAAGTAGGGAAAACCACCAGGCCATTCAAGTATGGCCTAAATCAAATTCCTTATGATTATACAGTGGAGGCAACAAATAGATTCAGGGGATTAGCTCTGATAGACAGAGTGCCTGAAGATCTATGGATGGAGGTTTGTAACTTTGTATAGGAGGTGGTGACCAAAACCATACCCAAGAAAAAGAAGTGCGACAAGGCAAAACAGTTTCTGAGAAGGCCTTACAAATAGCTGAGAAAAGAAGAGAAGCAAAAAGCAAAGGAGAAAGGGAAAGATATATCCATCTGAATGCAGAATGCCAAAGAATAGGAACAAGAGGTAAGAAAGCCTCTTGCACAGAAATAGAGAAAAACAATAAAATGATAAAGAATAGATATCTCTTTAGAAAATCAGAGATACCAAGGGAACATTTTTGGCAAAGAAGAGCACAAGAAAGGAATGGACCTAACAGCAGCAGAAGAGATTAAGAAGAGGAAGGAAGAATACACGGAAGAACTGCACAAAAAAGATCTTCACGACCCAAATAATCACAATGGTGTGTCACTCACCTAGAGCCAGACATCCTGGCATGTGAAGTCAAGTTCGCCTTAGGAAGCATCACTACCAACAAAGCTAGTGGAGGTGACGGAATTCCAGCTGAGCTATTTCAAATCCTAAAAGATGATGCTGTGAAAGTGATGCACTCAATATGCCAGCAAATTTGGAAAACTCAGCAGTGGCCACAGGACTGGAAAGGGTCAGTTTTCATTCCAATTCCAAAGAAGGGCAATGCCAAAGAATGTTCAGACTACCATACAATTGTGCTCATTTCACATGCTAGCAAAGTAATGTTCAAAATCCTTCAAGCTAGGCTTCAACAGTATGTGAACTGAGAACTTCCAGATGTTCAAGCTGGATTTAGAAAAGAAGAAGGAACCAGAGATCAAATTGCCAATATCCGCTGGACCCTAAAAAGGCAAGGGAATTCCAGAAAAAATATCTACCTCTGCTTCCTGGACTACATTAAAGCCTTTGACTCTGGATCACAACAAAAAGTGGAAAATTCTTCAAGAGATGGGAAAACCAGACCACCTTCCCTGCCTCCTTACCTCATTTCACGGCCAATGTCTCCCTCTGCCGGTCATGTTGGGAATCGACAGGGCTCTTGGACTCCCCGCCCAGGAGAGGGCACTGGGAGGTGTCACCCTCCCCAGGTACCAAGCGAAGGTCAAGAGGCAACAGTTAGAACCGGACATGGAACAGCGGACTAGTTCCAACTTGGGAAAGGAGTACATCAAGGCTGTATATCGTTACCCTTCTTAATTAACTTTTATGCAGAGATCAAGTCACTATGTGAAAATTGCTCTGTTGTGTCTGACTCTTTGTGACCCCTATAATATGCCATGGAATTCTCCAGGCTAAAATATTGGAGTGGGTAGCTGTTCCCTTCTCCAAGGGATCTTCCCAACCCAGGGATCGAACCCAGGTCTCCCGCACTGCAGGCAGATTCTTTCCCAGCTGAGTCACCAGTATGCAGAGTACATCATGTGAAATGCCGGGCTGGATGAATCACAAGCTGGAATCAAGATTTCCAGGAGAAATATCAATAACTGAAGATATACAGATGACACCACCCTAATGGCAGGAAGTGAAGAGGAACTAAAGAACCTCTAGATGAAGGTGAAAGAGAGTAAAAAAAGCTGGCTTAAAACTCAACACTGAAAAAACGAGGATCATGGCATCCCGTCCCATCCCATCACTTCATGGTAAATGGGGGAAAAAATGAAAACAGTGACAGACTTTATTTTCTTGGACTCCAAGATCACTGAGAACAGGAACTGCATCCATGAAATTAAAAGACACTTACCCCTTGGAAGAAAAGCCATGGCAAACCTAGACAGTGTATTAAAAAGCAGAAACATCACTTTGCCAACAAAGGTCCATGTAGTCAAAGCTATGGTTTTTCCAGCGTCCTATATGGATGTGAGAGTTGGACGATAAACCAGGCTGAGTGCTGAAAAATTGATGCTTTGGGACTGTGGTGGTAAAGAAGACTCTTGAGAGTAACCTGGACAACAATGAGATCAAACCAGAAAATCCCGAAGGAAATCAACCATGAATATTCACTGGAAGGACTGATGCTAAAGCTGAAGCTCCAATACTTTGGCCACCAGATTCAAAGAGCCACCTCACTGGAAAACAGCTTGATGCTGGGAAAGACTGAAGGCAGGGGGAGAGGGGACGACAGAGGATGAAATGGTTGGATGGCATCACCGACTCAATCAACATGAATCTGACTAAACTCTAGGAGGTGGTGAAGGACAGGGAAGCCTGGCGTGCTGCAGTCCATGGGGTGTCAGAGAGGACTGAGCAACAAGAAGAACAACCAGGAGCTTCTCCCTCCTGTCCAGGGACTTCCACTCCCAACAAGGGCCTTAAGACTCCCACCCCAGGCTCCCCTCTCCCTGTCAGTTAGCTCCCCAGGTGCTGGGACCACACCGTCTCTGATCCACTCCACCTGCTAGGTCCTGTGCCAGCCTGCCCGCGGCCTCCCGCTGTGCCAGCCTGCCCGCAGCCTCCCGCTGTGCCAGCCTGCCCGTGGCTCGGGGTCCGCTCTGCTTTTGGTGCAGCTGGTGTGGGCGGTGCGCGCTCCTGCTTAAGTGTGTCATCATCTCACCTTCCTCTCCCCCCACCTGCCTCCCCCTACCTCAGTTTACCCTAAAGGATTAGACAGGGAAGGGCTCATGAGAGGGTCCGACCTCCAGGAGGAGCAATCTGGGGGGGCGCCCTCCAGAGCCCCGCTGTGGGGAGGGCAGCGTCCTGTCCTGGGTGTGCAAGCAGCCTGTCCTTGGGGCCTCAGAGCTTTGCTGACCCCAGCGCAGCCTCAGATCGCTGTCCGAATGAACACCGCTGGGAAGGGAGCAGGGCAGTCCTGTAAAGCTCAATTTTTCTGACACAGTTGAGGTTTGGAAACCGATACATTTGATAAATCCATACCTACACCTGCCCCTGCTCCAGCATTTCACGGTCACTGTCGCCCTCTGCTGGCCATGTTGGGCATCAAGCAATGAAATCAGATCGATGATATTCTTGCAGCTGAAGATGGAGGAACTCCACGTGATGCTCAGTCGCTCTGTCATGTCGGTCTCTTTGCCACCCCATGAATTGTAGCTCCCAAAGTCTCCTCTGTCCGTGGAACTTCCAAGGCAAGAATACTGGATTGGGTTTCCATTTCCTCCTCCAGGAGAAGCTCTAAACAGTCGGCAAAAACAAGGCCTTGAGCTGACTGTGACTCAGATCATCAGCTCCATATTGCAAAATTCAGGCTCAAACTGAGGAAAGTAGGGGAAACCACTAGGCCATTCAAGCATGGCCTAAATCAAATCCCTTATGATTAAACAGTGGAGGAGACAAATTGATTCAAAGGATTAGCTCTGATAGACAGAGTGTCTGAAGATCTATGGATGGAGGTTTGCAACTTTGTACAGGAGGTGGTGACCAAAACTATCTGCAAGAAAAAGAAATGTAAGAAGGCAAATCGGTTTCTGAGAAGGCTTTACAAATAGCTGAGAAAAGAAGAGAAGTGAAAGGCAAAGGAGAAAGGGAAAGATATACCCAAGAATGCAGAATTCCAAAGAATAGTAAGGAGAGATAAGAAAGCCTTCTCTAGGGAACAATGCAAAGTAAAGGAAAACAACAGAATGAGAAAGACTAGAGATCTCCTCAAGAAAACTAGAGACACTAAGGCAATATTTCATGCAAAAATGAGCAAAATAAAGGACAGGAAACGTAAGGACCTAAAAGAAGCAGAAGAGATTAAGAAGAGATGGCAAAAATACACAGTAGAACTGTACAATAAAGGTCTTAATGACCCGTATAACTCAGATGGTGTGGTGGTCACTCACCTGGAGGCAGACATCTTGGGCTGTGAAGTCAAGTGGGCCTTATGAAACATTACTACGCTACTGGAGGTGATGAAATGCCAGCTGAGCTATTTCAAATCCTAAAAGGTGATGCTGTGAAAGTGAGGCACTCAATATGCCAGCAAATTTGGAAAACTCAGCAGTGGCCACAGAACTGGAAAAGGTCAGTTTTCATTCCAATCCTAAAGAAGGGCAATGCCAAAAAATGTTCAAAGTGAAAGTGAAGTTGCTCAGTCATGTTCAACTCTTTGCGACCCCATGGATTGCAGCCCACCAGGCTCCTCCATCCATAGAATTCTCCAGGCAAGAATACTGGAGTGGGTTGCCATTAAACTATCACACAATTGTGCTCATTTCACATGCTAGCAAAGTAATGCTCAAAATCCTTCAAGCTAGGCTTCAACAGTATGTGAACTGAGAACTTCCAGATGTTCAAGCTGGATTTAGAAAAGAAGAAGGAACCAGAGATCAAATTGCCAATATCCGCTGGATCCTAAAAAAGCAAGGGAATTCCAGAAAAAATATCTACCTCTGCTTCCTGGACTACATTAAAGCCTTTGACTCTGTGGATCACAACAAAAAGTGGAAAATTCTTTAAGAGATGGGAAAACCAGACCACCTTCCCTGCTTCCTTACCTCATTTCACAGCCAACGTTTCCCTCTGCCGGTCATGTTGGGAATCGACAGGGCTCTTGGACTCCCCGCCCAGGAGGGGGCACTTAGAGATGTCACCCTACCAATACCAAGCGAAGGTCAAGAGGCAAGTTAGAATCAGACATGGAACAATGGACTGGTTCAAAATTGAGAAAGTAGAACATCAAGGCTGTATATTGTCACCCTGATTAATTAATTTATATGCAGAGTACATCATGTGAAATGCCGGGCTGGGTGAAGCACAAGATGGAAATGAGATTACTGGGAGAAATATCAGAAACCTCAGATACGCAGATGACACCACCCTAATGGCAGAAAGCAATGAGGAATTAAAGAGCCTCTTGATGAAAGTGAAAAAGAGAGTGAAAAAGCTGGCTTAAAGCTCAACATTAAAAAACCAAAGATCACGGCATCCCATCCTATCAGTTCAGTTCAGTTCCAGTTCAGTCACTCAGTCGTGTCCAACTCTTTGCAACCCCATAAATCGCAGCACGCCAGGCCTCCCTGTCCATCACCAACTCCCGGAATGCACTCAGACTCATGTCCATTGAGTTGGTGATGCCATCCAGCCATCTCATCCTCTGTCGTCCCCTTCTCCTCCTGCCCCCAATCCCTCCAGCATCAGAGTCTTTTCCAATGAGTCAATTCTTCAAAGTACTGGAGTTTCAGCTTTAGCATCATTCATTCCAAAGAAATCCCAGGACTGATCTCCTTCAGAATGGACTGGTTGGATCTCCTTGCAGTCCAAGGGACTCTCAAGAGTCTTCTCCAACACCACAGTTCAAAAGCATTAATTCTTTGGCACTCAGCCTTCTTCACAGTCCAACTCTCACATCCATACATGACCACTGGAAAAACCATAGCCTTGACTAGATGGACATTTGTTGGCAAAGGAATGGCTCTGCTTTTGAATATGCTATCCAGGTTGGTCATGACTTTCCTTCCAAGAAGTAAGCGTCTTTTAATTTCATGGCTGCAGTCACCATCTGCAGTGATTTTGGAGCCCCCAAAAATAAAGCCTGACATTGTTTCCACTGTTTCCCCATCTATTTCCCATGAAGTGATGGGACTGGATGCCATGATCTTTGTTTTCTGAATGTTGAGCTTTAAGCCAACTTTTTCACTCTCCTCTTTCACTTTCATCAAGAGGCTCTTTGATTCTTCCTCACTTTCTGCCATAAGGGTGGTGTCATCTGCATATCTGAGGTTATTGATATTTCTCCCGGCAATCTTGATTCCAGCTTTTGTTTCTTCCAGTCCAGCGTTTCTCATGATGTACTCTGCATATAAGTTAAATAAGCAGGGTGACAATATACAGCTTTGACGTACTCCTTTTCCGATTTGGAACCAGTCAGTTGTTCCATGTCCAGTTCTAACTGTTGCTTCCTGACCTGCATACAGATTTCTCAAGAGGCAGGTCAGGTATGACAAAGCCTTTGACTGTGTGGATCACAATAAACTGTGGAAAATTCCCATCCTATCACTTCACGGCAGATAGATGGGGAACAATGGAAACAGTGACAGACTATTTTCTTGGGCTCCAAGATCACTGAGGACAGTGACTGCAGCCATGAAATTAAAAGACGCTTGCTCCTTGGAAGAAAAGCTATAACAAACCTAGACAGTGTATTAAAAAGCAGAGACGTGACTTTGCCAACAACGGTCCATATTGTCAAAGCTATTCTTTTTCCAGTGTCGTGAGAGTTGAATGATAAAGAAGACTGAGTGCCGAAAAATTGATGCTTTAGGACTGTGGTGTTGGAGAAGACTCTTGAGGATAACCTGGACAGCAATGAGATCAAACCAGAAAATCCTGAAGGATATCAACCCTGAGTGTTCATTAGAAGAACTGACGCTGCAGCTGAAGTTCCAATACTTTGGCCACCAGATTCGAAGAACTGACTCACTGGAAAAGACCTTGATGCTGGGAAAGATTGAAGGCAGGAGGATAAGGGGAGACAGAGGGTGAGATGGGTGGATGGCATCATCGACTGAAGCAACATGAGTTTGAGCAAACTCTAGGAGATGGTGATGGACAGGGAAGCCTGGCAGACTGCAGTCCATGGGGTCCCAGAGTAGGATTCGACTGAGCAACTGAAGGACAACAAGCGGCCCAGGGACCAGGAGACACAGGCCAGGCCCTGGGTGGTCTTGGGGACACTGTCCCCATGACAGGACCTGCCTCCTTCCTATGGGGCAGATCTGCGGATCTGATTCAAGGCCCCCACTGGAGGCTGAGTCAACCCCCATCAGGGACACGTGGATGCCCAGGAGAGCACTGCCCGGGAACAAGTCTGACATAGGAGACAAAGGCCTGGCCTTCGTGCAGCTCCTCTGGCAGGTACGAGGCGTGGCCAGGACAGGTGGGGCTGGGGCCTGCCTGGCCCTTTAAGAGGGCCACCAGGTGGTGGGAGGGGGGAGAATTCCAGTTGCCTAGCAACAGGAGGGCTTGGTGTGTACTGGTCTCCGGGAGACCAGAAGCCACGTCCTGCTTGGGGACCCAGTGGCTGGAGCTGCCCTGCTGAGCGAGCTGAGCGGCCCCCCTCCCTCTCTCCCCACTCCCGCCAGTGCCTGGGCGGCGCCATGGCACAGACGGACATACTCCTGACCAAGGAGCCCGCCCCACAGACGGTGCCAGCATGCCAGCTGCCCCGCAAGCTGTACGATGTGGCCCGAAACACGGGCGCCCACACGTCCTCCGGCCTGGCCACCTCTGGCTTCCGCACGGCCAAGTACCTGCTGGACGAGTGGTTCCAGAACTGCTATGCCCGCTACCACCAGGCCTTCGCCGACCGTGACCAGTCGGAGAGGCAGCGCCATGAGAGCCAGCAGCTGGCGGCGGAGACCGAGGCGCTGGCACAGCGCACACAGCAGGACTCCACGAGGAAGGTGGGCGAGCGCCTGCAGGACATGCACGGCTGGAAGTCGGAGCTGCAGCGCCAGGTGGAGGAGCTGGTCTCCGAGACCGAGCTGCTGCTGGCCCAGAAGCAGCGGCTGGAGCGTGCCCTGGATGCCACGGCCGGGCCCTTCTCCATCGTCACAGACAACCTGCAGTGCCGTGAGCGCCGTCAGCACCCCGACCTCGTGCGCGATTGTGTGGAGATCGAGCTGCTGAAGGTTCGGCTGCCCCGTCCCCGGAGCCGCAGACCGGCCTCCCAGCTCTCTCCAGGGAGCACGAACTTCCCCGTGTTCCCCCCTCGACTTGACTGTGCAGAGCCTCGGTGCTCAGGCACCCCCGGGAGCCTGCACTCTGCACACGTGGGGACACTCGAGCATACACCCAGGCACAGAGGGGTGGGGTGCCAGAACCAACTGGTCCTGGGGCCTCCCCAGCTGGGGGCAGGGGTGGAACTCAGGCTGCCTGGGGGGAGGGGAGAGGGTGCCAGGCCTGGCCTTCCCTCAGCCTGGTCCCCACAGTGGGTGCTGGACAAGGCTGAGTTCCCTGCAAGGTGGGCTACTCAGGCCCTGCTTGGTGAGGGGCACCGTGGCCTGGGTGGCCCCCTGCACGGCGGGCAGGGCTGGAGCCTGGTGCTTGTCCACTTGGCCCAGCCCCGGGTGCAGGGTTCCTGCTGTGCCCGTTCCACCCCGGCTCCCACTTGGGGCGAGGCAGGGCCCAGGCCACGGCGGCATTCATCCTGGAACGTGTGCCGGGATGATGTTGGCCTGAGGCAGGGCAGGACTCGGCCCCCAGGAAACCAGGAAGGGCCTGAGATGGGCCCCAGGGGCGGCTGGCTGGGGTTGTAATGTGTTCAGGGGAAGGGAGACCCTTCTGGTCAGGTCGTGGTGGCGCCGGTACCTACTGGGTGGTCCCTCAGTCACCCCTGGGTCCCGGCACCTGCTGAACTGCCCCTCTGGTCACCCTGGGTCATGCAGATGAAGCCTAACCCTGAGTTCACAGAGGTGGAGCCCTAACACACCCCCACCCTGCCAATTGATGTCCGTATTGGAAATCTAGCCTCAGACCAGCGTGCAGGTGTGGACGGTGAAGGTGGGGTGGAGGCCTCGTGCATCCCACAGAGACCCAGCAAGACCTGTCCTTGGGGCAGCTCTGAAGGACTGGGGGTCACCCGGGCCAGGCCCCTGATGCTGGCGGGGAAGGGCCTCAGCTGCGAGCATGCTGCAGCCACAAGCACTCATGAGACGGGGAGACATGCACACAGTCAGGCACCTGGGGACCCCCTCAAATCTGGGTGCCTCCCCTAAGCCCAGGCCCTTCCCCTGCCCTCCCCCTACAGCCCCACCCTCACACTCATTCACTCAAGAACCTCCCAAGGCTCCAGGAGTGATGGCTCTGTTCTGAGCCAGGCGCCCCGCCCAGCAGTACATGGACAACCGAGTCAGGACAGGAAGGCGGGCCCACGGGTCAGAACTGGACACAAGGGCTTAGAGCCCGGGGGAGGCGAAGATTCGGATCCGGGGAGGGCTTTTCCTCTGCAGGAAATGAACCCGTCAGGGAGGCAGGAGGAAACACAGGGTTCCTGTGTGTCCTGGGCATGTGAGGGCAGTCCTGGGTGGGGACTCAGTCGATAGGGTCCTCAGAGACTATTGCTGGGTTCTCTGGGGCCCGTGGGCAGGCGCCAGTGATGGCCCAGAGCCCGGGGGTGCTGCGTGCCCAGCAAGTGGGAACCACCTTTGGCTGATGCTCCTCACAGCCCATAGAAGACCCCCAAAGAACCCACTGCAGTGCCCCAGACAGGGTGCTCCAAGCCCAGAATAAATCCACTATGATAACCAAGCTCGCCCCCATTTCCACCAAAGAGACTGGGGCCACAAGCAGGGCCCAGTCCCACTGGGCGTCACCCCAAGCTCTGCTCCTCCTCGGGGTCTAAGAGCCCGGAGGTCCTCAGACTCTCACCAGGGGCGGGGGTCTTCTCCCCCAGGAGGCCGAGCTCATCCGGAACATTCAGGAGCTCCTGAAAAGGACCATCATGCAGGCCGTGAGCCAGATTCGGTGGGTCTGGGTGGCCTCCAGAGCTGCCCTCAGGACAACCCTGTCCCCCTACCCCTCAGGCCACTGTAGGCAGGAGGTCGGCTGACCCGGCCCTGAGGCTCCAAGAGGTGACAGACTGTCTCCGGCCACAGCCAGGAGCACAGGGCAGGGAAGGGGCACTGGGCAGGTGGGGGTGGCCAAGGGGCCTGGACATCTAGAGCCAGACCAGCACCCCGGGGCCCACCGTCAGCAGATGAGGCTCCCCTGCCGTCTGGGGGCTGGCTGTGCCCAGCGTCGGGGTGTGCCCAGCTCCCCACCCGCCCTGACGCAGGCCCTGCCCACTGTCCGCCCGCAGGCTGAACTGGGAGCACAAGGAAACCTGCGAGATGGACTGGTCCGACAAGGTGGAGGCCTACAACATCGACGAGGCCTGCTGCCGCTACAACAACCAGAGCACTGACGTGCAGTTCTACCCGCACTCGGCCAAGTTCGAGGAGAGGTGGGGCTCCGAGATCCCACCTGGGCTCCCCGTCCCTCCGCTGGGGGGCCTCTGTGCAGCTCTTCTGCTCCTGGGGTGGGCAGGCGAGCGGCGGGACCCCCAGCCAAGTGCCGGGCACACACGGTTGAACGTCCCGGCTGGGCTTCACAGAGGGAGGCAGGACCCAGCAGTGGGGCGGGGTGTGTGTGTGTGTGTGTGAGAGAGAAAGAGAGGAATGTGTGTGAGAGAAAGTGTATATGTGTGTGTGTGAGAGAGTGTGTGTGTGTGAGAGTATGTGAGAGTATGTGTGTGAAAGAATGTGTATGAGTGAGAGTGAGAAAGTGAGTGTGTGTGTGTAACAGAATGTGAGAGAGTGACAGAGAGTGTGTGTGTGTGAATGTCTATGTGTGTGAAAGAGTGTGTGTGAGAGTGTGTGTGAGAATCTGTGTATGAGATTGAGAGTGTGTGTGTGAGAGTAAGAGTGTGTGTGAGTGTGTGTGAGATTGAGTGTGTGTGCGTGAGAGGAAGTGTGTGTATGTGTGTGAGTGTGTGTGTGTGAGACTGTGTGAGCGTATGTGTGAGAGTGTAAGTGTGTGTGGGCGCGCGCGTATGTGTGAGAAAGTGAGAATGTGTGTGTGAGTATGCACGTGAGTGTGCGAGATAGGGAGAGTGTGTGTGTGTATGTGTAGGGGGAAGCGGGCTGCAGCTCCGCGTGTGGCCGGCAGGGGGCGCGCGGCCACCACCCGTCTCAGCCACGGCCGTCGGGGCACGAGCGCGGGGACCAGCGGGCGGCGCAGGAGGCGCTGGGAGCGCGCGCAGAGACCCTACGGGCGCCGTAGCGGGCGGGGCACAAGGGCGCGGGGCCGCGGCGTGGCCCTAGGACTGCGGGTGGTCGTCTGTGCCGAAGCGCTGGGGACTCGGGGTGTGGAGGGCGCGGGGAGGCCCCGGTAGGTGCCCCCACCGATCGCGGTGTCGGCCTATTCCCCTCACTCGTAGTGCCTCCACGCCCGAGACCTGGGCCAAGTTCACCCAGGAACACCTGTACCGCGCTGAGCGCGAGCGCCTGGCCTCGGTCAACCTGCGGAATCTCATCGACTGCATCCTGCAGGACACGTCCGAGGACCTGCGGCTGCAGTGCGACGCCGTGAACCTGGCCTTTGGGCGGCGGTGCGAGGAGCTGGAGGACGCGCGCCACAAGCTGGAGCACCACCTGCGCAAGGTGGGGCCTCGCGACTGCGCGCAGCCCGCGGCCAGGCCACGCCCATCCCGCAGCCAGGGCCCACGCAGGCTATTATATAGCCACGCAGAGCCCGCAGCCAGGCCGCGCCCAGGCTATTATATAGCCACGCCCATCTCGCAACCTGGTCACACCCTGGACACGCCCATCGCGCAGCCAGGCCACGCCCAGCTCATGACCTGGCCCCGTCAGGGCAGGCCCTGAGACTGGCTCTCCGCCAGTAACTACAAAGACCAGGCTCAGGATGGGTAGCCCAGACCATCACACTCCCACTGCCCACTATGCCCTGGTCACAGCCTGGCCTGGCCCTTGCCCCACCTCGGCCCTGTCCATCCTGAGGGAACCCTGGTCAGGGCCCCCCACCTCCCCCAGGGCCCTCATTAAGCTGATGAGAAAACCTAGTGACATTTGAGAATGGTGGCATTGCCTCTGGCGTGACTGATACAGGAGAGGGCTGCAGGCCAGAGCAGGGAAGGTGGAAGGAGGTGGCGGGCTCTGCTCTTTAGGGGTGTCCCTGATGCTGGCCCTGGCTCAGCAGGGCCCTGACCCTAGGCTCTCTGGGTGACCTTTGCTGCCTTTGTCTCCACAGCACCTGACCAGGGTCGGGGTCTGGTGACCTCAAGGCTGGGGCTCTTAGGACAGAGTCGCTTTGCGCTGAGCTTTGCTGTCCTTCCCCGGCCCCACCCCAGGCCTCTGGGTGCCCATGGCAGGGCTGAGGTGGCCGTGCACACCCTCCCTTCTTCCGCACTGCCCCCAGAAGCAGGGGGTAGGGCTTGGGGTGCGGGTTGACCCACTGGGCTGTCCTGTGTGGGTAAGACCCAGGGCGGGGGTGACCCACGGGCCGTCCTGTGTGCAGACGCTGCGGGAGATCTCGGACCAGGAGCACAACATCGCGGCCCTGAAGCAGGCCATCAAGGACAAGGAGGCGCCTCTGAAGGTGGCCCAGACCCGCCTGTACCAGCGCTCCCACCGGCCCAACGTGGAGCTGTGCCGAGACGCTGCCCAGTTCAGGTGCTGTGGCCGCTGGGCCGTCACCCTCCACCATACGGGTGCCGTCCACCCGCCCCCAGGCCTCCTCAGCCTCTGGGGCCCCCTTGAACATCCCCTGGCACACAGCCCTGCAGATGTAAAGAGGAAAGACGCTGGCCCCCACCTCACCCCCCACCCCACACACGGGGCTCCCACATTCCCTCTCCTGCCCCAGCAACACTGGACACTGCATGTCCTTTGGGGGACACTGTGTGGATCTCTGAGTGCCAGGGCCGGCCACACTCCCCACTTCACCCTGGTCTGGGATCTCAGGGTCTGGGAGGCAGAGCTCCCCGAGCCACATGGCCGCCCCGACCACCTGTCCTGGCCCTCCACACCTCTGACATCAGGGTGAATGCGCCTCCCCCTCCCAGCCTGGCTTCTGGGTCTCCCCTGGGGCTTTTGGGGGTCCTTCTATGGCCGAGCATATTGAGCAGTATGCCCTGCCCGGGCTCCCGGCCTTTGAACCTGGGGCTGGCCCCTTGGCGCCCTCGGTAGGCCCGGCATCCAGGCTGGCCCTGCTCAGCCCGCCTCTGCCCGCAGGCTGGCGAGCGAGGTGGAGGAGCTGAACCTGTCCCTGGCAGCGCTGAAGGAGAAGCTTCTGGAAGCGGAGCAGTCCCTGCGCAACCTGGAGGACACGCGCATGAGCCTGGAGAAGGACATCGCGATCAAGACCAACAGCCTCTTCATCGACCGCCACAAATGCATGGCCCACCGCGCCCACTACCCCACTGTGCTGCAGCTGGCTGGCTACCAGTGACCGCCCGGCGCAGGGCCCACCCCTCCTCGAATAAAGAGCACGTTAGCTTTCTACTCAGGGTGCGCACCTGGGCAGGGTCGCTTTGCCTGCGGACCCCATCCCGCTGTGGGAGGCCAGGGGTCTCCTGCCTGGGGCACCCCCAGTCTCCACTTGGGGACAGGGGTCAGTCGAGGTCCCCCTCATTGCCCCCGCTGACCACCTGGGCCACCTGCCAGATGCTTCCAGGGGAGCGTCACCTCCCGTCACCACTGGTCACGGCCTCCGGGCCCCGCAGTGGCAGCTGAGCTCCGTTCTTCTTCACCGTGCCCTGGACGGTCACCCAAGGCCAGCTGGCACTCCCCTCTCATTAGCAGGGGCTTCAGAACATGGTGCTGGCCCAGCTACCCCCAAGGGACTTGGCCCCTGGGCTGCACACTGCAGGCCTGGGGCAGTGACCACCCAGGGAACCGTGGGACCGCTCCCTGCCACCCCTGCCTGGCGCGGGCTGGGCACCAGAGGGCATACCTGAGCTGGGGGTGGGGGTGTCCACGGCTCTGGACAGAAGTGGGCTCTGTCTCTGGGGCACCCCCTGAGCAGCACCAGGCCTTCTCTCTCCCCCTCTGCTGAGGCTCTCTCCCTGTGCCCCCTGCTGACGAGCTCAAGGGGGCCACTTCCCTCCCCAACAGCAGCTCATCAGCAGGACTCGGGCAGCCTGCATTAAGAGGCCAGGAGATAATAACCCGGCCGCACACTCGCAGCTCTCAGACCCCATTATCAGCCGAGGTCGCGCTGTGCGGAGCCCCCATCAGTGCCCAGGGCCTCCGTGTCCCAGCCCGCACCCCCCACCCCCGACTGGGGCCGCTGACGGGGAGCCAAGTGGAGGTGCTGTGCAAGGCTCATTATCTCCACGGCCCGGGGGGCCGGGCACTCATTGTTCGCAGTTGTCTCATGACCACCCGTGAGGCCGGAAATCTTGTCCTCTTGTAGAGATAAATGACCAGGCCCTGGAGCTGAGGGATGGTCCTGGGCTGCTCAGCAGGTTCCTGAGGCGATGGCTGCGTCTCTCTGGGGAGTCAGCAGCCCTGGGGAGGAGGCAGACAGCTACGCCCACCCTCAGGGATTCAGGACCTGCAGGAGTGGGGAACCGGGAGGCACGGGGGGACACCAGGGCCCTGAGGGTGGCTGAAGCCTGGGGACACTCTGGCCACTGCTGAGTCCATGGTGCCCATTTTAGATGGGGAAACGAGGTCAGACGCAGGGAGCAGTGGAGCCCGGGCGTCTCCCTCTCTCTGGGTGCCCCAGAAGCCCCCGAGACGAAAGTAGAGCAGGCAGAGAGGAGCCCCCAGCCCACCCCTGGGCCAAGCAGCTCTGGCCGGAGCCTGGGTTAGCCCAGCCCTGGCAGAGGGTGGTGGGGTGGCGTCTGCAGAGAGGCCTCCGTCCAGGCCACCCGATCTGGATTCCACCAGAAAGTGTCCTTGCTCCAGACAAGGACAAGGCGTGGGGACGGCTGAGCACTGCTGCAGTGAGAACCTTCACCTCCAGGAGCCGGGGGCGTCCGGGAACCAGCTCCAGCTGGCGGGCTCCCCTGACCACAGCCCTCACCAACTCTGCTCTCCCCAGCCTGGCATGAGAATCCCCCACAGGCAGGGTCCCCTGTCTCCCCCGCTACCCCCAGCCTGCCTCCTCCATGGTCAGCAGTGAGGAGGGCACGGGGTGCCTGTGGGGAGTGCCGGACCCTGGGCTATACCCAGATCTGCAGGGGCGAGCAAGCCAGCCCCAGATGCCCACAGCCTGCCTCCCGGAAGGTGGCCCCAGCTCCCCAGGCCATGTCGGTGCCCCGCCGCCAGGCAGCCTGGCTTGGTGTGGTCGAGGAGGGGGGATGCTTCTCAGGGAGTCACATGGCCTCGTGCTCAGAGGCCGAGGCGCCAGGTGCTGCCCGGGGCCCAGTGTCCAGCTGCTCAGGCCCAAGCAAGCATGAGGCCAGGTCCTGGTGTAGTCACAGCCCCCGCCTGCCACTGCCCGGGGCGCCCTGTGAGTCATTCCTGCCGGAGGGGGCTGGCATCACAGGGACATAACCCTCATCCTCTGAAAGGCTTGGCTACTGCCAAGGGCCCCTGACAGGGTATCACAGCCTCTCCACTGGGCGCCACGGCCCTGCTAGGGTGTGGCGGGAGGTGGGGGCAGACACCACAGCCTGGCCAGACGCTGCCCCCCACCCCCCAGCGCCACCCACCAGGCCCAGCCCTCACGGCCCAGCCTGAGATGGGAGGGGGCCACTGTTACCAGGTGGGCTCAACACCGGTGAGTGGTCTGTCTCCAACTTTGGCCTCCGGCCTCGTTGCCAGTCTCCACTCAGCCACTACTCCAGCCTCCCCGACTCCCCCTAACTCACCGCACCCCAGATGGCAGCCAGCCCCACAATCCTGGCCACCCCAGGCCCCCAAGCCCCGCCACGACAGGGCTGGGGGAGGACCTCAGAGCTCCTGAGGCAGGGCTGCGGCAGGTGGCAGGCCGGGTGGCGGGCATCGGGGCCCCGTGAGCCTCCTGCCGGGAGCTCGGAAGCTGGCCCGAGGCCTGTTGGTCTTGGATGGCCAAGAGGGAAGCCACGGGTGCCTGGGGCGGGCATGAAAGGGCTCTTTCACTGGCCGCTGTGCAGAGACGCCGGAGACCGCCAGGCAGGCAGCAACACCCGGTCGTGAAATGGTAACGGGCGGTGGGGGTGGGTGGTGGTCTTTACAGCAACCTTGAGCAGGGCCTGTGGTAGGGGCCCCAGCAGCACAGGCCTGCCTGGGGGGTGGCTGCCCAGGAGACACCCAAGCTGGTCCGTTTCCTCCATGGGAGGGGTCTGGGAGAGTCCTGCAGGGTCCAATGTGGCTCAAGGGGCGGGTGAGGGTCTGTGAGGTTTGAAAAGGAGGTGGTAGAGACAAGGGGTCCCACCTGCCAGGAAAGCTCAGCTTGGGAGTGGGTCTCCCAAGAGGAAGAGGAAGAGAGGAAGAGGAAGGCCTGCATCTTGGGCTGCAGTCCTGAGAGCTTCCTGGAAGAGGGGGCCTGGATATTTGTTCAGGATGGCCAGGGTACAGAGAAGAGTGAGGACCCCGATTTCACACACCTGCCCTTGCAGGAGACCAACCCTGCCTGAGCCTCTTGGACGCAGCCCTTGGGAGAACAGGGCAGGCAGAGTCCATTTGCCAGGAAAACTGAGGCCTGGGCCCATATGGAGCTTACCCAGGGCCCCCAGCAGCTGGAAAGTGTGGCTCCACCTGGCACTGATGGGCCCGGGGTCAGGCAGGGTCTTCCGGGGGAGGGGACATGGAGACCGGAGGCTCAGGACTGGCAGGGATTAAAGACCAGCTTCTGTACAGCTGGGTGGGGGCCGGGACAGCCTCCCTGGTTACCCTGCCTCCTCCTAGGGGGTCAGGATGCACATGTCCCCTCTGCCCAGCAAGGCAGCCTGGCAGAAACTGCCTCATGTCGGGCCCCACCCAACACGGGCCCGGGGCCCCGCTGCCCGGAGTGTGTGTCGGGGGGTGGGGGACATACCCTTCCCTGAAGTAGCCCCTCCTGGAGGGCTCTGGCCAGTCCCGGTGAGGAGGGGTTGGGGGGCTGTTTCAGAGCCCCACCCCCACTCAGTGCCCCCTGCATCTCCCAGGCGTGGAATCTCCGGCCACGGGGCTTTGGGGACCTGGATTCCCCAACTGCAGGCACTGAGGGTGTCCGCTGCCACCCAGAACTAAGGCCTCGGGGAGGGAGGGGCACGAGCAGGGAGCAGTGCCCAGGAAGCGTCAGCTCCCATGGGCGGCCGCCTTGGTGCTCGGGGCTCGGGGAAGACAGTGCGGGGCCCTCCCAGCAGTGGTGGCCCCCAGGCTGTGTCAGGGAGGAGTCTCAGTCCCGGGCAGGGACCCATCAGCGTGTCAGGGCGGGATGAGAGTCCAGGAGGGGCTGACCAAGCGTTCTGTGTGGGACGAGGCTCTGGCCGAGCCCACTGCAGCCCCCTCGAGGGGTCCCAGCTGTCCCTCCCCATCCAGGAGGCTCCCTGGGCCCCCCATCGTCTCCCCCATACAGGGGAGCTGCCAGGCTGCCGTGGGGGGCGCTGGGGGCTCAGCAGGGCGAGCCCTCCACTCCCCGCCTTCCTCTCCCACCTTTCTCTTCCCTTCCTGCCCGGCCGCAGGCCCTGGCCTGGATGGTGGCCCCTGCCCTCCTGCTGCTCCTGGCGCTGCCCGCTGGGGCCTGGCGCGGCCTGGGGCTGCCCCGCCGGCCGTGCGTGCAGTGCTGCCATCCAGCCTGGCCCCCCGCCGCCCCCGGCCCAGGTGCCCACGTGAGTGACGGGGACGCGTGGGCGGGGCTGCCCCGCCTGCGGCCCACCATCGACATCTCGATCCTGAAAGGTGAGTGTCCCCAGAGGGGTGGCCTCCCCCACCCCCCCCCCATAGGGACACCTGTGCTGAGGGGAGGGGACAGGGCCCAGGGCAGGCTCTGGGAAGGCGGGGGGCCCCGAGGAGACAATGGACGGGTGCCTGCTCCCCGCTCCCCACAGCCACCCCCCGGGTGGGCAGAGGGTGTCCCGGGGAAGGGGCTGTGGATAGAGGGCCTGAGGCTGCCCTCAGCCCTGCCCCTAGGGGAGGGGAAGGGGGCTGGGTCCCCTCTGGGGGCAAGAGAGGAAGGGTTCCGGGAGGGCCGCACCCTAGGGGCTGGACTGCCGGCTGCACTGAGCTTGAACCCCAGAGCTCTCCTCCTTCAAAGACCAGTTCAGACCCTTCTTCTGGCGGCTGCCTGACCCCGCTGGCCTCACATGACCGTCAGCACAGACCCCAGAACAGCCAGGCCCTCGGGGTGTGGCTTCTTTCTCTTTGCCTCTTGGAGAGTGGGTTAGCGCCCCTCTGAGAGAGGAGACTGAGGCCCCAAAGGCGAGATCACTTGCAGGGCCGCGTGGCCAGAGAATCTGACCCTGGGAGCCTTGACCAGGGGCTTCTGCTCACGCCCCGCCCCTCCCCGGCAGGTGAAAAGGGCGAGGCGGGGGTCAGAGGTCGCTCTGGCAGGAGCGGGAAAGAGGGCCCGCCCGGCTCCCGGGGCCTCCGGGGGCGCAAGGGCCAGAAGGGGCAGGCGGGGCTGCCGGGCGCGCAGTGCCCGCGCGCCTACGCGGCCTTCTCGGTGGGCCGGCGCGAGGGGCTGCACAGCGCCGACGCCCTCCAGGCGGTGACCTTCGACACGGAGCTGGTCAACCTGGACGGCGCCTTCGACCTGGCCTCCGGCCGCTTCTTCTGCACCGCACCCGGCGTCTACTTCCTGAGCCTCAACGTGCACACCTGGAACTACAAGGAGACCTACCTGCACATCATGCGCAACGCGCGCGCGGCGGCCGTGCTGTACGCGCAGCCCAGCGAGCGCAGCGTGATGCAGGCGCAGAGCCTGCTGCTGCCGCTGGCCGCGGGTGACGCCGTGTGGGTGCGCATGTTCCAGCGCGACCGCGACAACGCCATTTTCGGCGAGAGCGGCGACCTCTACATCACCTTCAGCGGCCACCTGGTCAAGCCGGATGCCGAGCTCTGACGGCCCGGCGCCACGCCAGCTCCCAGGGCCCACACTCCAGAGCCCCCCGCCCAGGATTGGGGCCAGCTGTGATTGAGCGCCGCCCGCATGCACACGTTGAGCTGAGGGCGGCCCGGCAGGAGCAAGACAGACCCACCAGCTCTGCTAGACGCGGACCCCAACCGAGGGGTCCCAGCAAGAGATTCCGGAGCAGACCCGCGTTCCCGGCGCGCGGTGGGCGGGGTTGGGGCGGGGCACCTCCACCCGCTAAGGAGCTTGGCCCCCTGGTTGGGTTCCCTTTTCTCTTATAAAGGCTATGCCAGGCCCCGCGCTGTGAGAGAATTACAAAGCACCTACTGAGTGCTGGGCTGGACGCTGGGGAGGCTCTGGGGGAGGAGTGGAGTATGCTGAATTCCAGGGTGCTCAGGGCAGCAGAGGCCACGGGACCAACGACGTGGAGTAGGTGGGTGGCTGGGCTGGGCCAGGACAGGCCTCTGCCTGGGTGAACACACTGCCAGCCCTGGTGGGTCGATTTTCTGGGGCTTGCGGCATCCCCGGGTCTGTCTTGAGTGGGCTGGGAGGAGCATGCACGCCTGAGCCCGGGGAGCCCCAGACCCCTGGGGTATCACCTTCCACTTCTACATGCTGAAGCTGGGCCTGGTGGGGACCCGCAGTGAGCAGGCCGGCCCCATCCCTGCGGGCAGGCGTGTGTGGACTGGCCGAGCTTTCTCCACTGGAGGCCTCCGTCCGCCCAGCAGTAAGAGCCACCAGGCTGCCCGCCCTCCGGTCCGCTCCGAGCCTGTTCCTTTCCTGCCACGTGTCCTCTGGTCATTCTGGGATCTTCTGTCTGGCCTCTGTGGCCCCACTGCCCACCGCCTCCTCTCTGGGCCCTCCCCAGCCTCCCCTCCTGTGGCCGCTCCGCCCAAGTGAGGATGCTGAGCTGGTGAGGCGGCCGCGGCCCTGGCAGGAGCAGCGTCTGGAGTCACCAGAGCCTGGCGTGCTGGCTGAGATCCCGGGCCAGGCGGATGTGGCTGGAGATGCAGGCTGGCCAGACTGAGCCTGCTGGGGCTGCCAGGTGATGAACACGCTGGAGCCTCCACCCTGGGGCCCTGAGCCCACAGAACGCTGCATGTCGGGTCCTGTCTCCTCATCACAGCCCCCCCGCCCCACCCCAGGAGCTCAGTCCATCCTGAGATGGTCCCTGGCAGACCTCCCCAGACCATGGTCATCTGCTGGGGGAGGCTGGGGAGGGGGTGGGGGCCCCTCATCCCCGTGCTGGGGGAGGAGACACAGCTGGGAGCACGGTGCCCCTCCCCTGCCGCACGGAACCCCGTGACCCTCAGGAACATCTGCCCTGAGTGAGGCTGGATCCAGGAGCGTCCACACACACCCGTGGGCAACAGGGCCCACCCTCCCAAATTCCCAGACCGGGGCGCCCTGGAGAGGTGGAGATTTTGAGGTCCAGCGAAGGTGTGTAGACCCCCAAGTGTGTGTGATTCTGGGAGCTGGATCCCCCTCAAATAGGGCTGACTCCTCTAGTGTGGCCTGGGATGGGGGGAGGGGAGGGCCCCCACTGGAGAGGGGCTACTGGGACTCCGAGTCTGCAGGGAGAGGGGGCTTTCAGCCAGCAGCCTTCTGCAGGGGCTCAAGGGCTGTGACAGTCCCACCTCTGAGGCTGGCTCTCAGGCCAGCTCTGGACCAGGGTTGGGGGCTCCTGGGGTCCCAGGTATGAGGCCCAGGTATGAGGGACATCCCAGGAGGAAGCTGGGACTCAGAGGCCTGAGTCCCTGAGCTCAGGCCTGGGCGGGGCTGTGACCCCAAACCCCCAGCACAAGCAGGGTCTGGTCCCCCCCACTCCGCCCCAGGCCGCCGTGTGGTGCATCAAGGATGCTGTTCACCCTCTCGTCTCCTGAGCGAGCAGCGTGGGCACGGATTCCTGAGTCTGGAATGTCCCATCACTTTGTGGACATGACGACTTCCCCTCATCCCACCCGTTCTCAGTTATGGGTTTTAACTAAGCCGGGGGTCGGGGGGAGGCCCAGGTATGAGGGACATGGGTTCACAGCAATGTCTACTCCCAGGAGCCCCAAGGCCCAGCTGGGCCCGGCCGTGGTGCAGGGTAGGGGGCCTCAGGACTCTGGGGGACTGGCCGTAGCCGAGGGGTTGGGAGCTGAGTGAGGCACCCTGGACTGGTGAGCCCGGCCCCAGTGAGACTAGAGGGTGCTCGAAGAGCCCGCGGGGAGCCAGAGGGCAGCCCTGGACACCTCCCCAGCCCTTCCCGACGGCTCAGTACTGCCCACCCCCACCAGTGATGCTGACTTGGGCCAAGGAGCCTCAGGCTGCACTTTGGCCCGAGTCCTTTTATGACTGGAATAACTGGACACGCCCAGGGTGCCTGGCAACCAGCAGGGCATCAGGAGCGCTAAGAGGGGCCGCGGGGGCCAAGGGGGGGCATCCCACGGCAGAGATAAAGGCACCCGCACAGGAGCATGAGGGGTGGAAGGACCTCCCTCCATCCTCCCAGGTCTGGACTCCCTGCCCCCAACTGGGACCCCGCCCGCAGAGTGCTGCAGGCCAGCCTGGCCACTGGGGGTGGGAGGGCTGCCCGGTCCAGCAGCCTGGGCAAAGCCGGCTCTCTCGGGCTCCCCGTCTGACCTCGAGGTGCACTGGGCCCTGAGGGTGCAGGGATGGGGGGGCATTTCCATGAAATCTGTGGATGCACTGGCCGCTGGGCCTCCCTCTCACCTCACTCCGTTCGTGGGGCCTAGACCAGAGGCCCTGGGGCGGCTCCACTGAGCCCCCGGGACAGCCCTGCTCCCCTTGCTGGCCCAGAGGGCAGAGCAGGCCAAACAGACGGTGTCTAATCAACTCCAAAGTCAAGGCCACCCCCGCCCTCAGAGAGCAGGGGCCAGGTGGGGTCTCCCCTGAGTGCGAGCGAGAACCCTGTGGAGGCTGCTGGTCAGAGCCTGCGTGCCTGGGACGCGCCAGGGACACTGAGAGTGGTTGCCCCCCCGACCCCCGGCTTAGTTAAAACCCATGACTGAGAACGGGTGGGACGAGGGGAAGTCATCCTGTCCACAAAGTGATGGGAAGCTCCAGACTCAGGAATCCGTGCCGCGCTGCTCGCTCAGGAGACGAGAGGGTGAACAGCATCCTTGATGCACCACACGGCGGCCTGGGGCGGAGTGGGGGGGACCAGGATGCACCTGCCCCTGGGGAAGAGAGCTGGAAATGACCGGAACACGGGGCAGCCCAGAGGCGGAATCCTATGGAAGCCGTTTCCTGTCTCAGTTTTTATCCGTTTGGTGGAATTCCAACAAAACATCTATTTTTAGAATTTGGGTGAAAGTCATGCACCATAAAATGTACCATTTTAAAGTGAACAAAGTGAAAGCCGCTCAGTCGTGTTCGACTCTTTGCGACCCCATGGGCTGTACAGTCCATGGAATTCTCCAGGCCAGAATACTGGAGTGGGAAGCCTTTCCCTTCTCCAGGGGATCTTCCCAACCCAGGGATTGAACCCAGGTCTCCCGCATTGCAGGCGGATTCTTTACCAGCTGAGCCAGCAGGGGAGCCCAAAAAGGGAACAACTCAATATTATTTAAGGTGTACAAGGGCGTCCATCCAGAGAGTCTCCTTTCCAAGTTGCCTGGTCGTCACCATCATCTGTGTCCCTCCTCTGGGTAGGGCCTCCAGAGGATGCACAGGCAGACAGGTCCACTGTCCAGGGGGCCGAGGAGCCACAGCATGGCTCCTGGGAGCTTTGGCCCCTCTCGTGACACCTGCACCCACTGGACCCCTGCCTGGAGCCAGGGACCCCTCGGCATGGCTCCTGGGGGCTCAGCTGGGAGGGTGGGTCCTGGGTTCCAAATGGGGAGAGGTCAAGGGGCTCTGGAAGCTGACCCTTCCTCTGGCTACCCTCTCAGACCCGATGACCACCAGAACATGGGTCCCCACGGCCAGGTCACCTTCCAGGTGCCACGTGGGTGGGGGGGAGAGGACAGGCCCTCAGCCCCCAGGATGGCTGCTGCCCTGGGTCCACTCTGCAAATGTCCTTTCATTAAACCCTCCTCAAGCTGCCCAAAGGAGGGGCCGCCTGTTTCCTGGGCATGGGGGGACGGGGGACACGTGGGGGCACAGGAGACACTCGGGGTGCAGAGCAGAAGGGGATCGGGCCAGTCCCCACTGCTCTGCAGTCAGTTTCCTTCGTTCACAGCCAGCCCCTGTGAACGGCCCTGCCCCTCCCCTCCTGCGGTGCCCCCGCCCTGCACCCAGGCCTGGCGCCCCACACCCTGTGGCCATGGCCACGGTCTGCCGTGTGTGCAGAGGTCAGAGAAGAGACAGGCTGAGAAGGGCACTCAAGCCCCCTCCCCAGAGGCAGGAGCCAGGGAGGAGGTTTCCTCCGGTGGAGACACTCCCCCTGCACCAGTCAGGACCCACGCAGGCGCCCAGGTGGAGCCCCCAGACCCCCATCAGCGCAGATACGACAAATGCACAGCTGTCACCACCACGGCCAGATGTGCAGCCTAGGGAATGGGGAGGGGTGAGCCTGAGAGCCAGGGCGGGGGGCAGCGATGGGGACCCCCTCAGGTTCCTGGACAGTCGCTGGACCTTCAAGGTGGGGACTCCAGCTGGACAGTGGCTCACGGTGGTCGGGCCAGCCTCGAGGAGCCAGGGCAGCATGGAGAGGAGGCGGCAGGCTGGGCTGGAGGAGCGGGCCACAGCCCCAGTGGCCTCCCCAGGGCCCCAGCCCGCCCAGCCCTTGAGGCCCCGGGTTCCACGGTGGCCCCGACAGGTGACCAGCAAAGACCCTGTTCTCAGTCAGTCAGCTGCCTGACACCCCCAAAAGACATACCAGCTCTCAGCCCCCAGACTCCGTAGGAGGCTCTTCCTGGTGTTTACCTGCGGCCTGCTTGCCTCCTGTCCCGAGACACCCCAGGATGGGCCCCACTGACCCCTCCAGGGATGCCCTCGTTCAGCCCCCAGGGTGGGCCATAGCATGGGCTCTGCCCATGGGGGCTGCACCATGGTCCTCCACCCCCCCACACACCCACCCCCCCGGCCTGGCAAATAGCCAACCCTCAGCCCATCCTGATCCCGGAGGCAGCCTCACCCTGTCCTGCGGGCCGGATTTCCTGAGCAAGGTCACTCTGGGAGCCACTGGAGCCCAATAGCCAATAAAACCCATTGATGCGGAGAGAGAGACAGTAAAGCAGGTCACCCGCTCCGCTGAGGGTGTTTGTTCTGCCCTCCCCACCCTGCTCGGGGCCTGGGGCCCCAAGACCTGCAAGCAGTGTGGTGCTCTGTGCCCCCGCAGCTGTCCCCAGCCTGTGCTGGGCGGGGAGGGCAGTGGCCGGGCCAGGCTGCATCCCCACACCCACTGTACCGTGTCCACGGCTCCGTGGGCTCACATCCTTCTGGGACACTCCTGTCCCCGCACCTCGACAGGCCCTCAGGGGTGCCCAGGTGCTCACTCTCTCCTGTTCAGTACCCCCCACCCAGGGCTTTGGGGACTGTCCACACTGGCCGAGCCCAGTCACCAACTCCCACACAGACCCAGGGTCCACGGGCCACCTGGCATCTCTTCCTCCACCTGTTGAGTCTATCAGGCCTGGGCACACACAGGCACACACATTCACACGTGCACACACAGGTACATTCACACACGTGCACACACAGGTACATTTACATATGTGTACACACACCGACACACATACACACAGACACAGGTTCACACATGCACACACAGGCACACATTCACACATGTGCACAAACAGGTGCACACATTCATACATATGTACACACAGGTACACACACATTCACACATGGTACACACAGGCACACACATACATGTACACAGAGGTACACACATGTCTACACATGCATTACACAGGCACCCACAAGGGGGCACATGCACACACACCTACACATGTATACACATGTGCACACATACAGACACACATGCCAGTACACGTATATGCACACAGGTACACTGAATTCACATATGTGTACACACATGTCCACACATGCATCACACCCACAAGCAGGCACATGCACACACACACACACATTCACATGAGTGTATACACATGCACGCACACAGGCACACACACCCAGAAGCAGGCACATGGACAAACACACAGGCATGTCCACACACACCAACATGCTCACAGGCAGGACTGGCGAGGGCACTCTAGTGTCCGCACCGCCCAGGGAGGGACCTCGCCGTGTCAAATCAATTGGGAGAAATTGACCCGAGCAGATATTTCCGTGCCATCTGTTTGCTCCCCAAAGTCACTCTGAGCAGATGGACTTTGCATCCAAGCCCACGGGTGGCCTGGCCGGCAGAAGGGGGGTGACTGGTCAGACAGACTTGTTTCTCCCAGGCATCCACCCCTGCACGGGATGCCTCTCCCCTAGGGCCGGGCGGGGAGGCTTTGGTCACCAGCTCCCTGTGACTGACACCAGGGTTTGTGTCCTCCACCCTCTAGGTGGAGCCCAGGTGGGGCTGGATACTAAAGCTGGGGCTGAGGAGACGGCCGGGACCCCACTCACCCAGAGTCGGGGACAGGAGCCCCAAGGAGCTGCCCATGCCCCACACCCAACAGCCGTGGAAGGATCGGATGCCCCCGCCCCACCGCCCACATCCTCAGGGCCACACCCCGCTCCTGCCAGCCCAGCCCCGAGGCTCCTTTCCGCGGGTACGGACGCTCCCCTCACTATTATCTGGGTGTCCTGCTGCCTGCCCCGCCCCGGCTGCCTGCGATCCGCCCGCACTGATGTACACCAGTTTCGATCGGCTCCAGGGACAATATTTGCTCTGGGAAAGAGTCAAACATTTATTCTCTAATTTATTCAGGGAGCACTTGTCAAACACAAGCGCCCTTGTTACGTGATCTCGTTTCCAGGGCTTGGCCTCGGTCTGGGGTCCGTGCCGAGGCCCCGGCAGCGCTGACCCTGACTCTCCCCTGCCCAGCACGGCGCTGCCCACTCCCCGCGCCCCCTGGTTTCTGCTTCCTCCTCTGGTCCAGCCATGGACCCCAGGAGGGACACTGGGCAGGGCTGTCTCAGCGGGGCCTGTGGGGGGCAAATGACCCCCATGTCCTTCTTCTCCTTCCAGCCATGATCACAGTGAGGCCCGGGCATCCGGGAGCCCAGGCCTCCCCCAGTGAGGCTGCCAGGCACCTTCTCTAGGACCTGTTTCAGGCCTGGGGCCAGGGGTGGAGGGGGATGAGCTGGTGTTTCTGGGGGTGGAGAGGACCATTCCGGCCAGACCAGACTGAAAGCCGAATTCCTCCGGGGTCCAGCATTTGCACGCGCCCATGGCCTCTCCAGTCTGCTGTTTGCCTTGGGAGGCGGCTCCGCCTGCCCGCTGCTGTCTGGCTAGTCTCCTCTTCAGCTCCAGCCCCCCAACTCTGGGAGGAAAGGCAGAAGAGGTGGCTGTGGGTCCCGCAGCCTTGCCGGGCCCCCTCTGCCCCCGCAGCCTCAGCACTCACAGTTTGCTGGTCTGCATGAGCCCGTTGGCCTTGCAGCTGCGCATGGGCATCATGGCCTCCTGCAGCCGGCTGCTCGGGCCCGGCTGTGGCTCCGTGGCATCCGCATCCTCAGCGCCAGCACCGTAGCCTTTGCGGAGGCACAGAACCTTCCGGAAACTCTGGCGGAAGTTGTCGGAGAGGAAGCCGTAGAGCAGGGGGTTGGCACAGCTGTTGGCGTAGGACAGCACAACCACGAAGAAGTAGGCGCCGGCGGAGGCAGGCTCCTCGGGCAGCGCAAAGGCCAGGTTGACGATGTTGACGATGAAGAAGGGCAGCCAGCAGCCCGCAAACACCAGCACCACCACCACCACCATGCGGGTCACCTTCCGCTCCGAGCGCCGCCGCGTGGAGCCCACGCGCACGCCGGATGCCTTCAGCTTCACCACGATGAGCAAGTAGCACAGGCAGATGACCAGCAGCGGCCCGAAGAAGCCCAGCACGGACGTGTAGATGATGAACACGGCCCCCCACAGCCCCACGGGCTCCGGCCAGCTGAGGTTGCAGGTGTTCCAGCCCTCCTGGATGTCAGCAAACACCACCAGTGGCAGAGACATGACCAGCGAGAAGGCCCAGACCGCAGCGCTGGCCAGCTTGGCCACCCGGGGGCGGCGCCAGCGGGCGGAGCGGATGGGGTGGACCACGGCCAGATAGCGATCCACGCTCATGACCGTCAGGCAGAAGATGCTGGTGAACTGGTTGATGCCGTCCAGCGTCATGACCAGGCGGCACAGCACGGGGCCGAAGGGCCAGTAGGAGATGGCATTCTGCGTGGCCACGAAGGGCAGCCCCAGCATGAGCAGCACGTCGGCCACGGCCAGGTTGAGGATGTAGATGTTGGTGACCGTCTTCATCTTGGCGTGGCGCAGAACCACGTAGATGACCAGTGCGTTGCCGCCCAGCCCCACTGCGCACACCAGCAGGTAGAGCACTGGTACCACCACTGCCCGGGCACCTGGTGAGGGCCCCAGCCCCGCCAGCGTCCCATTCTCATCGCCGCTGCCGCTGGGCACCACTGAGGAGGTGTTCCAGGTGGTCAGCGGGGAGGCCGGGAACAGAGGCTCCATCGTGGCCACTGCGGGCAGGGCAGGCTGAGCGGGAGCGCCGGGGCGTCCGCTGCAAGAGAAGGAAGGACACAGAGCGACTGAGCCGAGGGCGTCTCCCCTGCGCCTGCCCCACCTGCCCAGGACGCACGGGATTACCCCGGGGCGGCGGGTAAATACGATTACTCATGTTCAACTGGGCTGGGAATCACATTAAGCAAATTGTTTGGAAAACAAACCTGGAGAGGAAGGAGCAGTGGGTCGGTGGCTGTGGGGGCACTGGGCAGGTAGCCCCTGGAGCCGAGATGCCACAGCAGCCCCCAGAGACTTGACTGTCCCTTCAGCCCTCTGCACCCAGAGGCCCCCTTCCCGGCTCAGCCAGGCCACCTTCACGGAGTCCTGGGAGGGCACTGATACCTCACCTCACAGGTAACGGACTGAGGACCCTCGGAGTTGCCTCCCCAGGGACCCGCAGGACAGGTGGGAGGGGAGGGACAAGGAGGCTGGGACAGCAGCCAGGCACCCCCAGCCCAGGCAAGCCAGAGTGTGGAGACACCCAGGCCCACTCTGCTGGGGAACCCCAGAGCCGGACTCCAGGTGGCCTCCTGGAACCATCCAGAGGCTCCCAGCCTTCCACGTGGCTGAAAAGCAAGACCTCAGGCTGCAGAGGCTCTGCCAGCCCACCTGTGAGCCGTGTCCGCGTCACCCAGCAGAGCCCAGCTGCGTGGCCAAAAGGACCTGGCTTCCCTGCCCCCAGCAGTTGCCGCTGCAGGGCGGATGTCCCTGGGCCAAGGAGACGACCGGAGACGGGGCTGCGCGTGCTCTGGGGCGGGGCCGCACCCCCAGTCCCAGGACAGCAGACTGCAGCCCCAGGCAGAGGACCCTGAGCGGGGGTGGGTCAGTGAGGACCCCACCCTGTGAACAGGTAACACACGACAGGCAGAGGCAGATTCCAGCCCGAGCCGCGGGCCAGGAAGAAATGCACGTATGTGTGTGTGTCTGCGTGTGTGTGTCTGTGTGTATGTGTATGTCTGTGTGTGGCTGTGTCTGTGTGTGTGTATGTGTGTATGTCTGTGTCTGTGTGTCTGTGTGTGCGTAAGTCCGTGTGTCTCTGTGTGTGTGTGTGTCTGTGTCCGTGTGTGTGTATGTCTGTGTCTCTGTGTCTGTGTGTGTCCATGTGTCTGTGTGTGTCTGTGTGTCTGTGTGTCCGTGTGTGTGTCTGTCTGTCTGTGTCCATGTGTGTGTGTGTGTGTCTGTGTGTGTGTGTGTCTGTGTGTGTCTGTGTGGTCGGGGGGACAATGTGGGGCAGGCAGATTTGGGGGAGGCTTCGGGGGCTGAGGTCCATGGGGTCGCATAGGGTTGGACACGACTGAGCGACCTCGCTTTCACTTTTCACTTTCATGCATTGGAGAAGGAAATGGCAACCCACTCCAGTGTTCTTGCCTGGAGAATCCCAGGGACGGGGGAGCCTGGTGGGCTGCCATCTATGGGGTCGCACAGAGTCAGACATGACTGAAGCAACTTAGCAGCAGCAGCAGCAGGGGTGATAAGGTTTGTAGAGAAATAGCCAGGGCAGGGCTGGGGAGGTGGCACCTGAAGTCCACAGTGACGGGCACACGTATCCACTGTATCACTCTGGTACTTTTCTGTACGTTGAAATGGTTCACAAAAATAGTGATCCTCATGAGAAAGGAACCACCTCCGCTGATGAAGAGAGGAGGAAGGGAAGATGGGGGCTGACACCTCAGCCGGGATGGGGGTCTAGGCGCCCCCAGGGGGCCCAGACAAGGCCCTGAGGGGACTGGAAAGGGTTGTGATGACCAGCCGGGGTCAGCTGACCCTCGGTGCCCCAAAGTCACCTCAGCACCAAGGGCATCCCCAGCGGCCTCCAGGCCCGGGCTGGGGGCCCCGGGGTTGGGGGTGGGCGACTGGCATCTGGTAGACAAGGGGGTGCAGCATAAACAACACTGGCAAGGGCAGGGAGACTCTGCTCCTGACCGGCGCCATGGCTAGACGCTAACGGCCACCGGGAAACTCGACCCGGAAAATCAGCGGAGCGGAGGGGGATCAGCGGATTCGCTCAGGTGAATGAACAAGTGTGCTTGTTCAAAAGTAAATGAACAAGTGTGCTTGAGATACGTTTAGAAATGTTTAGGATCCTCCAGGCGTGGATAAAAATACTCTGAAATGAATTTGGCTTCTATCTGAGAAGTAAAATGAACAAGCGTCTATTTTTGAAAATTACAACTCTTGGATGTGAAAAACATCAACATTTGGACAAAAAAAAAAAAAAAATCCAGGAAAGTCTGGACACAGATGAAGAGAGAATCAGAATCAGAAGAGGGGCTGAGGGACTCCCTCAGAGCAGGTGCAGAGGTCGGGGCGCAGGGGCGCCTGCAGAACTGACCTGGGACGAACTCTGTCCTGAGCGGATAAAGTAAAGATGAAACAGTGTCTGAGTGACCTACAGAGTGTCGAGGAGGAAGAGAAAACTCCGGGGAATGTGGGCAGAGAGGCTGGACAGAAACCTTGGAGCAGCGCAGGGGGTTAGGACAGCAGGCCCCGCCCACGAGGGTCCCAGGAGCAAAGGAGAGACGAGCGCTGTCCCCTCTGAAGCCCCCACCCAGAGGAGGGCCCCCAGCCGGCTGGAAGCGGAAAAAGACCTTTCTATGAGTCTTGCAGGATTTGCTGGTCCGGGTCGCCAGCACTCCTGCTGTGTATTGTGACCGGATGTGAGGTGTATGACAAAACCTCTGTTTAAAAAAGGTTAAGGCAGGCTCCTGGGGTGGGGGGGCCTTCCCCAGTAGCTCAGTGGAAAAGAATCTGCCTGCAACACAGGAGATGCGGGTTCGATCCCTGGGTCGGGAAGGTCCCCTGAAGGAGGGCACGGCGACCCCCTGCAGTATTCTTACCTGGAGAATACCATGGACAGAGGAGCCTGGTGGGCTATGGTCCATGGGGTCACAAAGAGTTGGACATGACTGAAGGGACTTGGCACGCATGCACACAGGCTCCTGGGGTCTATGCATTTCAAGATGAAGCTGGGGGTCCCTTGGGCTGCGCTCCAAGTTGGGGGCGGGGTGGGCGGGACTGGCACCCGGCTGGCAGGAGGGCCACCCCAACACCCCAAGAGTGGACCCAAGGCAGTGGAGCTCTGGTGGGTGGGGGGTCGGCCTGCTGATCTCTTCCCCAGGGCTGAGCACAGAAGGCTCCCTCACATTATAAAAAAAAATTAAATGTAAAATAATGTTTAAAGCTCCATTGAGGTGCTGCGGGGGAATGAATGCTAGACTCTGGTGTGGAGATGGTGGGGTGGACTTTGTTGGCATCTGGGGAGAGAATCCTGGGGACTACACCCTCCCTCAAAAAATACCCAAGGATGGGCTCTCAGGAGGCTGAGTGGGGCAGGAGCTCAATGGGCCTGAATGTGAGTTTGATTCTGAATCAGATGAGTGCCTTCAGGAGGCTGCCTGACACCCAGAACCCAAGGTGACCTGAGCAGATTGCCAGGCTCCCCTCCCCCCAGGCACCCCAAGGCCTGAGTTAAACTTTAGAGCAGCAAAGAACAAAATTAGGTAGATCTTGCCATGCCTGCCACTTGGAGCCCAATTCTGCAAGAGTCACTATTCAGGGACAGCAATCTTGGTCACAGGAATCACACCCTCATGGGGACTCATCCCTCCGGCCCCTTCCTCTCAGATAAGGGATGGGGAGGGTGGCGGTGGAAGGACCACAAGCCGTCACTGGGGCTTTCTGACCCAGACCCCCACCAGGAAGGGACCGCTGCTGTGGCTCAGGGAACAGAGCCCACCCCCTGCCCCAGCACCCCCCGCATGCTGGCCAAGGGGTCTTGGGTAAGTCATACCACTTCTCTGGGCCCAGGCTCCCATAACAGAGACTTGTACAAAGCCACCGAGCAGAGAAAACCATCCTGACACAGGATGCTGCTGTGATGACCCGCATACAGTGGGTGCTGAATAGCTGCTCCCACCTGCCTGCCCCAAACAGCCTGCGTCTCCTGCCCAGCACCAGCAGCCCTGGGCTCCGCAGAGGAGCCAGAACCTCCGCGGGGACCTGGGGACAGGGAGGAGACCTTGGTGCTCCAGTGCTCCATGCTCCCAGGAGGACCAGTGCTGGGCCCAGCCCCTCACAGGCTAAGATGATGCTTGGTCAGCAAGAGGGAGCCGGCCCCGCTGCCCAGGGGCAGTTGTAGAACCCACTGAGACGGCAGCTTGATGCTCCTGGGTCCTCACCTGTGCGGGGCAGGGACAGTCCCCAGCACCACCCAAGAGCCCCACCCCCCAGGCCTGCCTCCCCAGGGAGGGCTTAGCTCAGGGGGGCAGCTGATGGCCACCCCTCTCCTCACCCCTAAACTCGCTCCATCTGTCCTTAAGGCAGCCTTGGCCTGGGGCACCCTTCCCCACGAGGGGACCTGAGGTGCGCGTGTGACAACAGGGTCTCCGTGGGGCCTCCGCACCCTTCGGGGAGTCTCCAGGGCTAGGGGCTCCTGCCCCTAGAACTCCCAGCCACTGTCCCTGGGAACCAGTGGTGCCTTTACCATCACTGGTGCATCGACCGCGTCAGCCTGGGGGGCTCCTGGTCCTCCGCACGAGTGGCCGCTGCCCCCAGGAGCACAGTCTCCTCGGGCAGGACTCAGCAGCACCCGGGATTGCCTCACACTTTGGGTAGCAGGGTCTCTCCGCCCTCGCCTTCTCTGGGGCCCCAGGCTCGCGGGAGGTCAGGGCCAGCAGTCCAGGCCCCACCTGGACCCTGGGTGGGGAGATGGCCCACAGGCGAACTTCCAGGCCGTGTACTCCCTTCTGAGGAGGGGCCCAGAGCACCGGAGCCCTGGAGATGCTGGGGTTCCGTCCCCAGCTCCAGCTCCCAGGGCTGCACCCCACTCCCTCCCAGTCCAGGGTGAGCCCCCGGACCAGGCCCTCTGCACCCTGGCCCAGCACCACCGCCCTGTCCCCAGTGCTGGCCCACCACCGTCTGTCTCCCCACGCAGAAGTCCCAGCCCCCCCCTCACACTCTCGCTTACCCCCCTCCCCCACCACCTACTCCAGCCACAGCCTCCAGCTGCGCACACCATCCTGGGCGGCCCCACTGTAGTGCCCAACGCAGGAAGGCTGGCAGGCCCCCACGCAGGGCAGAGGGGGCCGGCCCTGACTCCCGGAGGCTTCTGCCCTGACCAGGTAGAGGGTGGCCAGCGAGGGCAGGTGGTGGGCCGGGGAGACCGAGAGGGCAGCCGATGAGAGGGGTGGGGAGGGACCCCTGGCAGCGGGCAGCGAACTCCAGGGGTTCATGGGAGGGAGGGGTGTGGAGAAGCAGAAGACAGGGAGGCTGCGGGGCGGTGTGGAGCCACCCAGGGCCAGAGTGCAGGCTGCCCTCAGGAGGTTAGGAGGTTAGACCCGTGGAGAGTGTAGTGGGGCTCTGGGGGCGGGGGTGCGGGGCAGGGGCGCGGCACTCACCCAGGGACGGCGCTGCCTGCGGCCCCTCGGGAGACGCGCACCCGCTGCGCTGGCTCCAGACTCCGAGCTGCGCTCTGGGGCTCGGGGGCGCGGGGCGGGGAGGCGGGGCGGGGCGAGCGTTGGAGGGAGGTGGGGGTGCCTGGGCGGGGCTGGGGCGGGGTAGGGGCGGGCACTCGGCTCCCCGCGGGCCCCGCGCCAGTCTGTCCTCTGCCCCCTTTTTCCCTGAGGTCTACGCAGCTGGCCCACAACCCTTGTCCCGTCGGTGGCGGCGTCTCTGATGACGGTGGCGTCTTCACCTCGTTCTCTTAGGTCCGCTGGGGCGGCAGACCAGAGCTTGGGGGTCGGAGGGGACTCAAAGTGCCCTTCTGAAAGTCTGAGGAGGATGGAAAAGGGCAGGAGGCTGACTCTGAGAGATGGAGTGGGGCCGTGTCCCAGCGATGGGTGTCAGGACGGCTGGCCGGGAGGTCCACTCGGGGGTCTCCCCTTAGCAGGTGCCAGAGCCACCTGAACGCAGGCATCAGAGCAGAGCTGTCCCCTTGCCAAGGTCCCTGCAGCCTAGTGCACAAGGCCTTCTGGATGGAGCCAGGTGGCAAGGCAGGGCTGGACAGCATCTCCTGCTTGGCTGGCACTCTCATGTGGCCTGTTGCACACTCAGCAGATTCACACACCCCCTCTGGACGTGTTCAGGTGGGAGACACGGAGTTCCTGCGTCCCCAGGGGCCATGGCTGCACGGGCTGGTGCGGATGGCACTTAGCACAAAACAGACGAGACCATACTCTGAGCGCCGAGGCCAGCAGGGAGACGGGCGACAAACCAAAAGTGACTTAATAGAGGTACTTTTAGACTGTCATCAACGGAGAGGATCAGGGTGACGGGAAAGGGCAGTGGGGACAGGAAGGCCAGGGAGAGCCTCTCTGAGGCTCACTGTCCTGTGTGCAGGAGCGCACACGAGGGCGGGACCCGGCACACGGCAGGGATGGGCCCTGTGGGTGGGCGGGTGCTTGGTCAGTTACACCTAGCAGGCTGCGATGCCCACACACCTTAACACCCAGGAGGGCATCACCTGGGCTCTCAGAAGAGAGAGGTGGTGTGTCTTCCCTGTGCCCCACTTCTGGCAGGTGTCCCCTGGCCTCTGAGCCCCAGGAGATTAGCTGAGGTGAAACCTGAGGACACTCTGCAGAGGTTACGCCAGCCCCAGCCAGGAGCCATGGCAACGGGACAGTGCCCGAGGCGCCCCCCATGGATGATCTCGACCCCTCTTATGGGGCCCACCCTCGCTGGAGCTCCGCTCTGGGCTGCCGTCTCCCTTTACAGAGTCTGAGGCCAGTGGCTGCTGGACACGACGTCCCTCTCCAGCCACCCTGCCCCGCCCCTGCTTGGGCACCAGGGCTGAGGCGCCCCATGACTATTCAGAAACCTTGGAGGCTGACTCCAGTTCACCTGGAGCCACCCCGCAGCTGGGTGGGTCCTGGGGGCCAGGAGGCCCTCCTCCCTGCGCCATGTTTCTTCCCACCGCAGAGCCTTTCCCGGGCCAGCCCACCTCCCTCTCCCCACCTGTAGCTGGAACGCCCCCTCCTTCAGGAGGCCCCTGGCCGCTCCATGCTGCCTATTTGTCCCTCAGCTTCCAGCAGCTCCCAGACCACATCCCCTTGGCAGCGTCTGTCCTGGTTGAGAAGGTGTGAGTGCTGGTGAGTGAGCGACTGCAGGTGCCGCTGTGTGCACTGCCTTCGGCCGTGGTCTCAGGCTTCAGTCCGTGCTTTGTTAAGAAGCAATTTCCCAGACGTCAGGGTGGGACGTGGGGTGCAGCGGCTTCACCCCAGGGCTTAATGCTCTGGTCTCTGCTTGGACACCCCACTGGCTGTGGCCGGATGTCCGGACAGCCTGCCGGGTCCTCTGTGGCCCCAGCTTCCCCATGGGAGGATGGGCTGCGTCCCTGGGGCAGGGAGCGGCTGCCCTCCCCTCTCTCCCCACAGACACAAGAGCTCCGCGGGGCTCTGTGTTGTATTTCCACATTTAGTGTGTTCTGGTGACGGCGCATTCAGAGTCCATTTAAGTCGCTTAATTTCCCACTCGGAGGCAAGTCAGAAAGAGATTTGTCTAGATTTGTTCACAGCAACCAACTTTTACATCAATTAAAAAGTCACCAGATGCCAAAGGAGCGCTGTTTTCTAATATGTTAGAATTTAGTGATTCATCAGTTTATTTCATTTCATTTACATCTGAGAGTCAAATGGCGTTTGAAAGCAGATTTCTCCACCAGACGAAAAGTGATCAGTAAGTTGGCACAAAAGCATGAAGCCCCCACTGCACCATCCCAGCAGTGAGTTGTGGGGCTGGGACTCGGGATGGAGCCCCCTCATCCTGTCTCAGCATCTGAGCCCCCAGCCATGAGCCACTGCCAGGCTCCCAAACGCCTCATCCTCAGCCGGGGGAACAGAGGAGGAACAGCACTTCTGAGTCACGGTGAGGCTCGGCCACTGGCCTGCCGTCCACTGGCTAAGCAACAGCCCCTCTCAGCTCCTGCCCTTCGAGAACACAGGGCCAACATCACCAGAAATTCTGATTTTTTATTAAAAATAGTTATTTATTTGGCTGTGCTGGGTGTAGGTTGCGGCATGCAGGATCTAGCTCCCTGACCAGGGATTGAACCTGGGCCCCCTGCAGGGAAGTCCCAGAACTTCTGATTTTTTTCAAGAGAAAAATTGTTGCATTCATTGCCCGGATCCACACAGGCCATCAGCAAACTCCACCCACGACATCCATCACGCCTCCCAGCACACCCAGGGCCTTGTCTTGGCCCCGTGGCTGCCCCGACACCAGGGTGCTGGCCACCCTTCCTTCAAGCAAACCGCTTGGCCCACGGGGCAGTGTGGGCCCCAGAGCCGTCCCGACCCCAGACCGCAGCCCGGACTCCTCGCGGCGGCCCAGGTAGGGGTGTGGCTGGGGAACCCTGCCTCTGCCCTGGCCAGCCGCGGACCCAGGCCAGTGGTCTCCTTTGAGCGCTGGCTCCTCGTCTGTAAAGGGAAACAGTGAAAACATGGAAAACGAGCCACCACAGTGCCGGCTGTGATGGGGAGGTTTGCGCTCACTCAGCTGCTCGCCGCTGCAGGCACAGGCGTGGGCCTGGTGCCTGCACTTACACCTGCGTCAGGTGGCTTGAGGGACAGACGCCCTCGCTCAGGTGGGCCTCATCCACCTGGAGGCCTCAGGAGCAAGACTGGGGCCTCCCAGGAAGGGATCGCTGCGGGGTCAAAGGCTATACCCACGGGGATGCTGCCTGCACGCCAAGTCACGCCCCAGGGGCCCGGGGACCCCACAGAGACCACGGTCACGCCCGACCCCGAGTCCCTGCAGGTGATCTGGCACCTAGCCCCGCCGCCTACGGGCCACAGGATGCGCCCAAGCTGATGTCACGCCCAGCAGCCTGGGATCCTGGCGGCCGTGGGACCAGCTCTGTGCCCAGAGGCCTGAACTGCCGCTGGGCTCCAAACACCGAGGCCACTGCCCCTTAGATGGTGGCGAAATCTGACCCAATTCCGACAGATCCAGCGCGGTGGCCAGGCCCCAGCGGCAGGAGCAGAGCATGCAACTCTCATGACACCTGGGGGCTGGTGTGGGGGCTGGGGTGGGCTGGGCCCCCGGGGCTGAAGCTGGGCTCACCAGGTGCCTGGAGGGATCCGGCTTCAAGCGCTGTTCGCAGATCTCACTCACGCCTACAGCCGAGAGCTGGGGGCGCAGGGAGGCCCCACGGGCAGAGCCCCACCGCGGTCACTGCGGCTGTGGCAAGGAGCAGCACACCGGGGCTGAAACAGGAGCCTGGCTCCCAGGGTCTGCAGGCCAGAGGTGGCAGCAGGGGTGGGCAGGGCCGCGCCCGCTCCTCAGGCCAGGGACCCTCCCGCCTCCGTCCTGGCGCTCCCTCACCCCCGTCTGCCTCTGTTCCGTCCATGGCCGCCTCTCTGCGTGTCCAAGTTCCCTCTGCTCACAAGGACACTAGTCACTGGACGGGAGCTGCCCTCACGGCCTTGACTCGGTCACACCTACAAGCCTCTATTTCCACATAGCGTCCCACCGCAGTTACTGGGAGGGAGACTTAGACACCCCTCTGGGGGAACACAGGTCCACGGTCCTCCCGCACCACCCGCTTCTAGAACCAGTGCTGGATTCAGCCCCAGGCCTCCAGCTGTGGTGATCACTGGTCAGCACTTCTTATGAGCAACGCCTCCCCGGGCTCCCGGCTGGTCCCCCTGGTACCTTTGTGAGGGACCACCTGGAGCATCAGTGGGGCAGGACAGCTGACCCTGGTGCAGACAGAGCCCACCCAGCTCCACTTGCCTCAGAGCAAGGGGCACCCCGAGACACCCTCCCAAACACCGGGCTGGCTTTGCTGTCCACTGCATAAGAGCCAGGCCCTGGGCCTGTGGCTGAGAGTGATCAGGCGTCCACGCCAGGCCACAGCGGGGCCCTGGGAAGGCTCCTCTGGGTGGTTGGGCAGAGGAGACTGTGGGCCTCTGCAGAGAGCACCCAGGGCCCAGCAAAGGCACGTGTCCACTGCAAGGCAGAGGCCCCACACAAGAAGCAGCTCCTGTTGAGGATCAGCGCACGCACAGGGGTGGCAGCAGGCACACCAGCACTCTGAGGACGAGAAATGAAACAGCGGAACGAGTCAGAAGAGATCAGGCAATCAGCATAAAGTGATTCAACTGACGACAGCAGAAGTGAAAACCGACAGCATGGAAAGAGGCAGGGGATTCGGAAAACAACCAGATGGAACCTTCCGAATGAGAAGTGCGGTTAGACGTGCAAAACCCTCCTGGAGGGTCTGCACAGCAACTCGCGTGTGGAGGCGGCCCTGAGGAATCACCCAGGCACTGGCCGTGTCCCCCTGCCCGCTACCCGCCCCATCCCACAGCGGGACGGGGTGCAGAGACTGGGCTTTCCACTGAAGATTCAGGCCGGGCCACGCGTGTCGTGTGAAGGCACTGACCTGACACAGAGGGGTTGGGAAACACACAGCTGGGGCCCCCAGAGCCTGCTGCTCAGCACCCACATCTGTGCCTCTGGTGTGAGACACGATTGTAAAGGCCCCAGCCCAGCAGCGCCCCCCAAATGCCAGAGCCCCCTGACCGGGACCCCATCTTGGTCAGGGGCTTTGGGCCTCAGGTAGAAAATGTTCAAAGGCACCAAGAACCTGGCCCTGCCTGTGCGCTCACGTGGACTCTCTCAACATCAAACCGACACAGTGATAACCAGCTGAAAAGACAAATTAAAGGCATTAGGACAAATTAGAGGCTCTCAACTGGTCTGGGAGAAAATGGGTGGGGGCGGGGCCTGGTCTGAGCTGGAGTGGCTCAGTAGGGAGTTGGGGGGGAGCACAGACCCAGGTCAAGGGCCCCCACCTCACCTCCCCCGCAACCCTCAATTGCTCCCCACTGCCCTCTGCTCTGCCCTCTTCCTGGGACCCCCCAAGCCCCCTGCTGTGTTCCCTCTGCCTGTCCGGGGCCCACCCAGCTCTCCCTTTTCTCCGGGGTGGGGGGCAGCTTGTGGGGCAGGAGCAGAGGGAAGACACCCAGACGCCGGGACCCCCGTCTCCTCCCCTGGGAGGAGGCAGCCCCCAACTCGAACCTCCCTGCGCCAGGCGGTCCCCAGGCAGGGGCTGCATTGACCCCTCGTCGCTCCGCGCGGGGACCTCACCCAGACACACGCTGTGGGGAAGGTCGCGAGCTGACGGGGCCTCCGCGCATCCATCGGCCTCTGGCGCCACCGCCTGGGCGCCGTGGTCACTGCGGGCGGGGAGGGGCGCGGCGGGGGCGCCGCTGGGCTTCTGGAGCGAGGCGAGTGAGGGGTGACCAGAGTCTGCCTACGGTCCCCAGTGCCACCTGTGGCCAGGCCAGGTTCCTACCAGGTCATCATGTGGCCACAGCTGGTCACCCAACCTCTCTGAGCCTCAGCATCCTCCTCAAAAACCCGGGATCATAATTACTGTCCCTCTGGTCCCCTCCTCTGGAAGTTTCCAGGAGAGCCCTGCCCCTTCCCTGAGCCTGGACTGGGGTCCTTGCGGCCCCTCGGTTGGGTGACCCCTCCCCAGTGTTTCCCCGAGCTCCTCTCCCTGGGGAAAGCCTTCCATGGGGCACCCTTCTCTCAGGGATTAGTGTCAGAGGCCTCAGGGCTGTGTGGTGGCCCGGATGGAACAGGGGAGGGGGCGCACCTCTCCCCACTCCTCGGAGACCTGCCTGAGGGCCTGAGTCCACTGGTCCATGGCCAGGCGGTGGCCCCTCCCGCAGGGGGACCACCATCCTGCACGGGGGCCAGCTGGTGCCCAGTCACCTGTGTGCTGGGCATACCCATTTGATACCCGTTTGATGGGGGCCAAGCCCAAGGGTGGCCCCCACACCCCCCGGGGCTCCTGGTAGCACTGAGACCCTGTCTGGTTTGAGGCTCCCAACTGGGGGCAGCCTCTCCTCGGCTACCTCCTCTTGCCCAGCCCCCTAACCCTGTCCCTCCATGAGACAGATCAGGTCTGCCTCTGAGCCTGTACCCTCAGTGGGCCACAGCACAGCACCACACGGGGCTCCCTGATCCCCCGGCACCCTTCAGCCTCTGTGAATCCCTGCGAACAAAGCTGGCCGTGGCCACTGGGAGGTGTGAGCAGCTCACAAATGCTCCTGACGCAGCCCCAGCGCCTCAGGGCCCTGCGACCGAGGCTGAGACGTGGGGCTGGGGCACGGGTCTCTGCTTGCGGCGCCTCTTTTCTGATGGACGATGAAGATTTCCCACCCTGGATTGAAAACCGGGGGTTTCAGGCCAGCCGACCGCCCCGGCCGTCCGCAGGGCCCAGAGAAGCCGGTTGTGGTCCCTGCTCCGGTGGGGCAGCAGTGAACCCTGCGGGCTGTGGGGGCCTCCTGCCACCCCCGTCCGCCCTCTGTTGGCTTTGCTGCCCGGGCGAGGGGCCAGCCTGGCTGCCCCGCACCCTCCAGCAGCTGGCTGGCAACTCTCCGGGCGGCCGGTGCCTCTGCTCAGCTGGGCCGGCCACACCTGCCACAGCAGCTGGTTCAAAATCCCCGAGTCCTGAAAACCGGCCCCACTTGGCCAGGCCAGGGAGTCCTTGGCCCTGACGGTTGGCCTGTCCTTTGCTGAACTGGCTGGCAGGGACTGAGGCCAGGCAGGCCGGCAGACAGCCCCAGGGCCCGGAGAGGCCAGGGGATCCAGGCTGGGCAGGCTGTGCAGACCCTGGGCCTCTGGGCAGAGTGGACCTGTCCTCACGGCAGGGCTGGGTCTTGGGGGCCTGCAGATTCATGTGTTAGCAGAAAGGCCTGGAAACATTTAAGCAAGAGTCTGGGCACCCTGGCCACCTCGGACCAGAAGGCGGAGATCTGGGTACTGTCCCTCCGAGACAAGGTGGCCAGTGGGGAGGCTTCAGCCCACAGTCATGATGGGGACCTCAGGACCTACGTGGCTCAGAGAGAAGGGGCCAGCGTTATGGCAGCTCCTCGGCTGGAGCTTGGTATCTAGTCTGCTCCCAGGCCTGGGGTGAGACCCATTGTCCCTTGCTTGGGGACCCCCGAATCTCAGGCATGGGAAGTGAGACCAGGCACTGCAGGAGTGAAGGACAAGCCTGGGCCGCTGACACCTGGAGAGCCAATGGGGTCCTGCCATGTTCTGGGGTGCCCACAATGACCCTGTGGCCCCCACGCGGGGCAGCCCCTCTCACCCCTATCCGCCAGGCTTGCCCCACCGAGGCCCCCAGCCTCCATCTTGCCCCCTGCCCTGCCCACCTCCACTCAGCCTTGGGGAGAGGGTGGGGGATCCCATGTGCTGCCCAGAGGGTTAGTGGAAAGGGGTCTTCCTACATCCTGGGCTGCAGATGGCTGCTGATCAGAGATTCAGACCTGGAGCACGGGAGGCCGAGGGATAGTTTCAAGTGGGTGGCAGGATCCCTGGGCCATGGGAGGGGGTGGACAGCCACGTCCATGCTGACCCCCACCCAGGGGAGTCCTGGTGTCGCACCTGGGGACTGGGCAGGGTGCTCCCCTCCTCCACCCCGCCCCATCGTCTCCAAGCATCTGCAGCCGCTGTAACCAACCCCCAGGGGGGCCGGGGGCAGCCTGGGCTCTGCTCTCCTGGCTGTCCAACCTCCGGCCCAGCTGTTGCTGGGGAGGCTGTGTCTGTCCCAGGGACTAACAGCTGCAGCCCCGGAAGCCCCCCACCCTCCCCAGAGCAGGTGTGCCCCCCATGGCCCAGCCCAGCCTGCCAAGGGCTGGTCCCAGGGGTACAGGAGGCCCCACACCCTCATCTCTTCAGTCTTGGAGGGGCCCTGGGCTGGGACTGGCATTCAGGGTGCTTGGGCCTGTGGTAGCAGAGCCCAGGCCCCCAGTGGCCAGCCTGTGGGCTGTGACCAGTGCCAGGAGTGGGCCCTGCCATGTGTGCACACCAACACCTCAAGGCCGGCCGTGAAAATGCACACAGGTGTCTTGTCCAAGGTCCCCGGGGCAGAGAGCAGGAGGTGCCCTGAGGGCCCCTGAATGAGCAGCAGTGAGCAGCCCCAGGAGCCCGCCCCCCACCCTCTGCCCAGGCTCAGCCAGGACCCTGCCCTGTGCCACTGCCCACCCTCAGGGCCCAGCACCCGCAGTGTGCTCCCCAGTCTGTTCCAGGACAAGGGGCCCCTGAGCCGTGGAGGCCACTTGTGAACATTGGTTGAGGGCGCTCCCTCTGCCTGGGATGCTTCTAGCAAACTCTTCCTTGCTCCTTGCAGCATGGCCGCCTGTATCTCAGGCCTTCTGAGGCCACAGTGGGAGGAGCTTAAGGCTTCAAACCAGGGCCCAACTTGGGGATCCCATTCCCTCACCCCACACCAGCGCACTGACTCCCCGCCCTGACACCCTACCTCTGCCCGGCACCACATCTTTGACCCTCGGAACCCCCAGCACACCCTCCCAGAACAAAGCGTGACTCCTGCATACAACGGGGCCTGGGACGGTTGCAGGCAGGTGGCCCTGCTTCACAGAGGAAAGACCGGTACTCGGCGAGGGGTCTTGCCCCACAGGCGGGCACAAGCTGCCCCTCGTACCACTGGTGCCTTGACTGGGTTGAATAGTGTCCCCCAGATTCACGTGCATCTGGACCCCCCGCTGCGGTCCTATTTGCAGGAGTGGTTAAGTCACGGTGAGGCCGGGCTGGGCCGAGGGAGCACCAGTGTCACCAAGTCACTGATGTCACGGGCGTGGTCTCATCCTGGAGGGATGTGGCCCCAGACCAGGGGCTGCAGAGGCCTCCAGGAGCTGGCGCCTCGGGGGGACTGAGTGGGGCCTGCCCACACCCTGACCACAGTCCTGGCCTCTGGCCTGAGAGGGTCCCTCCTGCTGCTTTAAGTCCTGTTTGTGAACATTGTACAGTGGCCGGCCCTAGGATACCAGCACACACCTGTCCCTGGACGTGGCAGACGGGGGCTGGGCTTCCTGGCTGTGGCCCAGTTGTGCTTCAGTGCCTGGTGCTCTGGGGTGCCCAGCAGGCCCCCCTCTGGACGGTCCACCAGCCCGCCTATCTCTGCCTTTTCCCCAGGACCCTCACCTGGGCCAGCTTGTGGTGGTGGCTCCTGACGGGGGCGGGCCTCCACAGCCCTCGTGCGTGGGCCGCATCACCTGACCTGTACACTGGGTTTAAATTTATATTGTCAACTGAACTGCTCATTCTGGGGGCAGGAACCCAGATCAGGACCAGCCCTGCTGTGGAAGGGGCCCTCGGGATGTCACGGCTCTGAGATCGAGGATCACCTGTGTGGGCTCCAGCCACACCTGGTGGAGCTGCCTCATGTGCAGACAGGTGTATTTCTACTCACCCCTGGGCCTGGAGGCCTCTGTTGCACGTGGGGGGCTATAAATCTTCATCTCTGTCGAGCCCCAGGTAGTGGGTGGGGGGATAGAACAGGTGGACCACACACGGGGCCTGAGGACAGCGAGCAGGCCAAGGGACCTGGAGGGGTGGTTCCTGGCGCTACAGCCGGGCTGGGCAGCCTGGCTCCGGGCATCAGGCCCTCATCCTGCTCCGTCACCCCACAGAGAGAGGCTGTGATCCCCCTGACGTCCACCTCTCCTCCGCAAGACTGTCCCCTCTCCAACAAGACTGACCCCTAGGCACAAAGCAGGAGCCCCCACCAGGGGGAGCATACAGGGTGATTTATCTGGGCTTCCAGGATTGAGGAGGGTGGCATCAGCCCCTAGGTGGGTACAGTTCTGGGGAGGAGGAGAGACCCTTTTCTCCTGAGGCAGGGACTCCCGGGGGCTGGGGGTGGGCTGGACCTCTCTGGCCAGCACCATCAGACCCCCAGGCTGCCTGGAGGGATGTGCTGGGAAGGTCAGGAAGTCATTTCTGCAGGACTATGTGCAGGGCTTGATTAGTGATGTCTGCCCAGGCACCACAATGAGCAGTGATGCTATGCTGGTGTTTGCTGCCTGGCTGAGATGGAGTGGGAGATCCAGACAGCCTCTGATGATCCTTCCAAACCAGCTGCCAGCCTGGGAGTGCTGGGGCCTCAAAACAGCGCCAGGCGCCCCCTGGGAGCTATCTCTTCCAGGCCAACTTCAGGCGTCCAGCCTGGAGTGGGCTGTCCAGAACCCCAGGTCTCCAGGTGAGTCCAGGGCTGCCTGGCAAGACAAGGAGGGAATGGGCACACCAGCTCCCCTGGCTGGTCCCCTCCTGACCCCCCAGGAAAGGAGGCCTGGGCCAGACACGTCTGGTCAGGCAGACAGGGTCCCCACGCCGCTTCCGGGCCCCCGGCACCCCCAGTATTGGTTTCTGCAGCCCCTCCTCGGCACTCAATCCATCAGCAGCCTTCAGCACAGGCCCAGAGCGAGTGGCTCATGGCTGTAGGCAGGTGATTTATCTGGGCTTTGTTCCTCCCCAGCATCTTCAAACCGACATCTGACGGTTTTATTTCTGCGGGGCGGCTCCCCGCAGTCTGCGTTTCCCATCTCCGGGATCGTGCACTTCTGAGCACGGCTGAAGCCATGCATGTTTCTTTTATCGCTTCTCCCCACGCAGGAGTTTAATAATCCAGCCGCAGGCTCGAGGCAGCTCTGCACAGACCTCTCTTCTTTTCCAGACCCCTGTGTGCATGTGCCGGCTGGCCGCAAAGCATGTTTTCCCTCGAAAGACGTGGCTTTGCTATTAAGATCTTCATTTCAGCTAGATGACTCTACCATTCCTCGTGTGAGCCCAGCTGCCCGGGGCCAGCAGCAGCTCCCCGGGGCTGGACCAGCACCCACGGCAGGTCAGCCCCGAAACGCCTGCCCGAATCTCAGCCCAGACGCTTGGGCCACACTTTCGAGCCAGACGCTAGGAAGCAAAGCTGGGCCTCATGTTGGCCCCTCCCTTGGGCACCTCCCTGCCCTGGAAGACAGCCCCCAGGGTGGCAGCCACCTCTTGGGACTCTTGGGTCTGGCCTGGGCCAGTGTCCACTAGCGCTCATTAAGCACCTACTGTGTGCCCCTGGCTTGGCTTGTCCATCTCTAAACTTGACACTTGTGGCCTTCCCTTCATAAGGAGGGGTGCGAGGCTCAGAGAGGCGGTTACTTAACAAATTCTTAGAGCGCTCCTGTGCACCATTGGAAGGCCTCCACGGAATGTGCCCCGTTCTCTCCACCACAATCCAACACATGTATGACTGTTAGCCATTCCCCAGATAAGGGAACAGAGGCCCAGACAGGCTGAGCACCCACATGGCAACCAGAGGTGGCAGGTGGGCAACTGGGCTGTGCCCTCCCCCTGCTCTGCTGTGTGTGCATTGGGGGAGGGGTTCTGATGAAGAGGAGGGGTTCAGGGGCGACTTTAGGAAAATCTACTGACTGAGGAGGCTTGGGGGTACCCTCCTGGCCCAGACATGGAGGGGCCTGGGTGGGGCGGGCCAGGCACGTGCTGCCTTGGGGGGCAGGGAGGGCTGAGGGACTGTCCCCCTTGTGGGTCCCACACCCTTGAGGCCCTCCCTGTCTCATGACAGACTTGGCTAATTGCCATCAAAACTGGATTGTAAAGCTCAGAGCTGCAGGCCCTGTGTTCCTGGGCTCACCCAGCCCTTCTCAGCACCTTAATTTAAACTGCCCTGCCCAGCAACCCCCACCCTGGACAGAATCCATGGCTGGGGACCAGGCTGGGTCTCCTCTCTCCACCTGAGTCCTGGGGCTGGAAGAGTGGACGGCTGGCCTTGGGGGAGCTGGGCCCCTGGAGGACCCCCTAGGTCATGGGGACCCAGGAGGCGCGGGGTCAGGTACAGGTCCTGGGCAGCCGAGGTTATCAGGATGACACGATGGGGACCCCCCTGGCCCCGACGAGAAGCAGCAGCTGCAGCTGGTCTGGCCCCCAACAGCCCCAGGCACCCCGCTGCACCGATGCAGGGTCCCGGACCCTGTGCCACCGGTGGGCGTGCCTCCTGCCACCAGCCCGTACCCAGACCTGGGTGCCCAGTGCAGAGGAGACATGTGCGGGTGGTCAGGAGCCTCAGGAGAGGCCGAGGGTGGCCCCGAGCTCCAGGCCGTCTGTGTGTGCCCAGCCAGGTCCCCCAGATGGTGGTACTAGGCTTCCTCCTCAGACGCAGCCCGAGAGCCCCTCTGCCCGCAGATGCAGGCTCTCAGGCCACGGCGCTCAGCCCCAGCCCCCACCAGGCCCCCCCGAGCTGCCCGGCGGGAGGGGCTCCAGTGAGCGCCCGCCCGCAGCCTGCCTCACCCCTCATCTCGCACACGTGTGAGCGCAGCTGTGGGCCCCCGGGCCGGAGGAAATCCTCAGCTTTGCACAGGCCCCGGGGGATGCTGCTAGTCTAGAACAGCTGGGAGGGAGCACGGCCGGCGGGGGCCCTGCTCTCCCACTCCTGGGGGCTGGGCTGGGCTGGGCTGGGCTGGGGGCACCCTGCCTGAAGAGAGGCCAGGCAGGGGCTGCTCTTCCACCAGCAAACTTGCTCTCAGCCACTGAGGAGACCTGCTAGAGGGGCCTGTGTCAGCATCGCTGGGGGGGCACCTCCACCTCAGGGCAGGGACGATCTGCCCTGAGCAGCTGTGACTGTCCATCCTCCCCTCGCCAGGACAGAACCGCGTCCCTGGCTCCTGAGACAGCCAGGTTCTGGGTGCAGCCCCCACTGAGGGCGGAAGTGGGGGCAGAAGGGGCTCCTCAGGGTCCTGAGCCTGAGGGGAGGCATGGCCCCTCTCCCCGCTGCCCTGGAGCAGGTCTGGGGGCCACACGGCCGTGGCCTGGGGTGATCAGGAGACACAGGACAACCCCCCAGGGGTGCTGGCCTCTGGTCAGGTGCGGGAGTGACCCTAAGAGCCTGGAGGTGCAGTCCGTGCTGCTGAGACCCCGCCAGGCCCTGCTGGACGGATGCATCCTCATGGGGCCCCTGGCGGCCGCAGGGTCTCCCTGCCCGCTAAGTGTTGCCCTGAGGGGCAGGTCCCCAAGGAGGGGGGCTATTTGAGGGCCCCGAGGGGTGGTGGGCCAGAGTGGGCCGTGATTCTCCTCAGGCCCATGCAGGGGCAAGGGCACAGGCTGCTGAAGCCTGACCACCCAGAGAGCAGAAGGGGCCAGGCTCCTTGTCACGTGTCCTGAGCGCGTCCCAATGCCCCTCCCCACACCCAGGGCCCACCCCACATCCTGGAGCAAAGGACAGAGGCATCAGACTCCCGGAAATAAGCGAAAAGCACCAGCTCCCAGATCACGAAGTTGCAGCTACAGCTTCAGTCATGGCTGGATCCAGGTGCTTGGCTCAGTATTTCTGTGCTCTCACTATCCAGGGAAGATGGCCCCCTCCACGCACTGAGCTCCTGGGTATGGGAGGACCCATCTCTCCTTTGTCCCGCTCTGGGGTGGCTCAGGTTGGCCCCGTGGTCACATGTCACATCCACGGTGGAAAAGAAGGCTCTGTGATAAAGCCCCTGTCCACCACATGGAGCCAAGGTGGCCAGTGGGGAGGGCCTGTGGGCCTCTAATGTCGCAGGGTTGGCACGTGGAGCTGTCAGCCTACAGATGGGGCATCTCTGTGCCAGCAGAGACCCTTGGCCTTTTGGGTGACACCCCAGGGTATTCGGCAAAATCCGAGGATGAGAGCCCTGCACTCCGCAGCTACACTAGGAAGCAGCTCAGCCCTGAGCCTTGAACACCCCGTGTCCCGAGCTATCTGTGCCTGGCGTCCCAATAGCCCCACCCGGGGGCACAGCCAGCCCTCCTCTGCCGGGTGCCCCCCTACCCAGAGCAGCACCTCACTGGCTCTCTGGGGACCCTCCCCAACAGGACGTGTCCACCAGCCACCTCAGACCCCTGGGAGCTGCGAGATAACTCCTGGGGTGGCTTTAGAGCCACAAAGCACATCCCACCACCACCCTCCCTACCCTGGCCTTGAGAAGGCAAGGTCTGGGGGCCAGGGGCAGACAGTGCCTCATGGTGGGTGCTCAGCCGCAAGACACCCCAGACTCCCCAGGAAGGGGCCCTGGCATAGAGTCCTCAGTCTGGGGAAGCCCACCTCTCCCTAATGGGCTTCAGGGGCAGGAGCCACACGGGGCTGGGGGCCCAGGCCTGGCAGCCATGGGGCCTGGGGCGGTGGGGCCCGCCCGTCCGGCTCCGTGCTGCCCAGCCCGGGCAGCCGCCCCACACAACAGGGCTCTGAGCCTGGGGTGGGCCGGGAGGCGCTGCCCGCCGCCCGCCGGCCGCCGGCGCACAAGGGCCCCATTGTGTGGCTGCGGCTGTGGGCAGCAGGTGGCTGCCCGGTCCCACACGGGGAGGCCCTGCCGCCAGCCGCGCGAGCGGAGGAGGGCACGGCGGGCACCAGCGGGGCGGGGGGCGCAGGCAGGCCGGGGCGCGGCACACACGGAGCCGGGGCTGCAGCATGAAGGCGCCTATTCTCCTGGCCCAGCCCCGCCCACTCGGCCTGGACAGCATGCAGCCAGGCGGCCCCCACCCCACCGCAGGCCCCTGCCAGTGCCCGGCCGCACCCAGGACGCGGATGCCGGTGCTGTGGCCTGCCAGCGGCTGGGGCTGGGGACACAGGGCTGGTTCTGAGCAGAGCAGTCCCAGCGGCTTCCTGGAGGTGGTGAGAGGTGAGAGGAGCCAGAAGTGGGCCTCAGAAGGGCCCAGTGTGACAGGGAGGCTCCCAGGATCCAGGGCGGCTGTCAGACCCGCTAGGGCAGTGGGACACCCCTCGGACAGAGCAGCACAGACACCGCCCTCCTGGCCACCGTGGGCTCCGACAGTGGATGCCCCTCTCTGCCTTAGTCTCCCTGCCCACGGAAGGCACACAGCCCCAGGGTCACCTGGAGGTGTGGGGAGCGTGACATGAGGCCGCCCACCGACAGGCCCGGGTTGGGGGCTCCTCCCTCCCTTCAGGGCCGAGCACAGGCCAGACAGCCCTCCCCTCCCCCATCACCCCAGGAAGCCCCCTCTCCCCCAAGCTGGCTGGTACTCCGGCAGCTGGCAGGGAGGGACCCCAGGAGGGCCTCGGCCTGCGGCCTTCTCTGGCCCCCAGCTCCTCCCAGCCCTGCCCCCCGGGGCCTGTCATGCAAGCAGCGAGCCGGCGCCTGGCCGCCCCACTCTGGACACTGGGCAGGCCACTCCAGGGAAGGCGGGAGGCCTGGGCTTGGCTCCCACCCGGCCCCCAACCCCACGGCGGCCGGGAACACATGTGGGGGCGGCCGCCCGGCCTCCCGCCCCGCGGCGGCATTAGGTAAGGACAGCTGGAGCCAGCCGGGGAGGCTGGCGGGTCCGACGGTCAGGCAGGCCTCTGGCAACCGGACACTGGGCCGGTTTCCCCACTGCTCCCCAGCTGGCCCGGGACTCTGGATCAGGCCGCCCCTCCTTACCCACCCGGCAGTCGGAAAGGGCTGCCCAGGGCCCAGGCCAGCAAGCAGGCAGCCCCCCTCTGGGCTGTTAGTACAGTTGTCCCTAGAACAAGAGGTTGGAGTTAACACAGTGTTAACGTTCAGGATGTAACGGAAATAAAAGGTGAGAATCATCAGCCCCAGTGGCAAGATTGGAGTAAAAATAAAATTTGGCCCAGGGCCTGAACACCCCCAGGAGTGCGGGAACTGCACACCAACCCAGGTCTTGCCACGGCGAACGCAGTATCCCAGGGGCGGGACCCGGGGTCGGGGCTGCGAACGGCCACTGTCGGGGGGGCCGCTGCCCCAGGTGCGGCCCCAACCCCCAGGATGACACCGAGGCCAGAGTCCGCCACGGCCCAGGGGCTGCTGCTGGACCGCCCCGACGGCCTCCTTCTGCGGAGGGGCCGCCCCTTCAGGCTCCAGGGCTCATCCCCTGCACACTGAGGGCCAGGTCCCCACAGAGAGTCCCTCAGGGACAGGCGGCCAGACTTGCCTGGGGCCCCCGTCCCCAGCCGGCTTCTTGGCTCAGCCTCCTGGCAGCCCTGCCCGCCTCCTCCCGCCCTGGCCTGGCCACAGAGGAGGCCCCCCGGGGCCTGCTGGGCGACTCGGGCGCTCAGGGAAGCCGGGCGTTGGGGAGAGACGTTCCGGGCGATTGAGAGCACTCAGCCAGGCATGAGGCGTGCGGTCGCCTCGGGGCCTGTGGGAAGAGCACATTTGGTTCACTGAAGCCGGAGCCTTGAGGGCTGCCCGCCCAGGGCCCGGCCCACTGAGTGGCTTCCCTGCAGCCCAGCCCGCTGCTGCTTGTCACCGGGCCCCTCACCAGCTCAGGGCTGCCTCCTCCAGGAAGCCTGCCTAAGGCCGCCCTCCCCTCCCTGAAGCTCACAGTAGGCTGTGAAAGAGCCCAAGAAGGGGAAGTGGCTGCGTCCATCCATGGCCTCCCTTCATCTCTGACTTCGGCTGCCCAGGCCTGGAGATGCCCTTCAGTCTCTGACACTCCCCACAGGCGTGTCTCTGTCCTCGGGGGATTCAGGCCAGGGCATGACTGCCGTCCCTGGGTCCCGTGCCCAGCTGAGTGCTGGCTGGCAGAGCAAGCCACCTCGAGACCCTGCTGGTCTCCTGCCTTTGGGGGTGAGCAGGACCCCGGTGGGTGGGCCCGACCCACTGCTCCCAGCTCCACCTTCCCGGTGGCGCCAGCAGGCTGTCCAGGGGTGTCCCAGGGGTATGTCGGGGAGAGACGGGGACAGGATGGCGGGGGACGTGCAGGGGGCTCCCTGCCTGCAGTCCTGGATGGGGCACAAATCAGTGCTCCCCCAGTTCCTCTCTGGGCCCATCTGGAGCTGGATCAGAGGAAGAATTCCACGGCTGGCGGAGCGGAGCCAGGCTTGACGCCGAACAAGCCGGCTCCCCACTGCCCCGCCCTCCCCAGCGAGAATCACAGCCAAGGCCCATTACCCGCTCCCATCCACCACGCCCTGCGGCTCAGGGCGGGGGGCAGCCTGATGCCCCCAGAGGCCCCAGAGTTTCCCCCCTCCAACTGCAGCTCAGTCTGCCCACTGCCCCCTCCGCCGGCCCCCACCAGGAGAGGCGGGCACTGGACGCCAGGTGGGCCCGTGCTGTCCCTGGAGGACCAGGCTGGCCCCTCCGTCCAGCAGGGCTCCTGGCAGCTGCCCAGAGCTGCTCCAGTGGATGCTGTGTCTGTCCAGACATGGGGCCCCCCAAACGTGGGCTCCATGGCTGCAGAGTGACACCACAAGGCACATCCAGAGTTCTCAGATTTTAAAATGTGCCACCGGCTTTGGCTTTCGAGCATGTTGGTTGGACGGGTGTCCCTGGCCAGGAGGGTGCACCTGAAAACTGCACGTGGGCAGCTGGGCAGAGGCTGAGCTGGGCTCCCACTCAGCGGCCCCAGCACCGTCTGGGCTTCATGGGGCCACCCGCGCCAGGGAGCAGCTCAGCCTCCCTCCACTGGGCCGCATCTGCGAGGAGCCTGCTCCGGGCCCCCACAGCCACACGCACAGCGGGCCTGGGGACAGGATGTCCTGGCCGCCTCGCTGATCTTTCTCGGCTCACGGGTCCCGCTTTCTGGGGCCGATGCCTCCCGCTTCTCTGGTGGCCCCTCCAGCCCCCTCCCTGCTCGGGGCCCTGCCCAGGTGATGGGAAGCCCCAGGGCCTTCGCTCTTCCTGGACCCGCTCCACCCCAGAGCGCTGTGCCTGGGCTCGGCCTGACCATCAGAGCCAAGCAACGAGGCCACCTCCTGTGTCTTGGTCCCCTCCAGCTGCTGTGACAAACCATCCCAGACTGAGCACTTTAAATAGCAAACCTAGATTTCTCACAGTCCTGGAGGCTGGAAGTCCCAGGTCAAGGTGCTGGCAAGAGTCTGCATCCGGGGAGAACCTAACCCTGATTCAGAGATGGCCAACCTCTTGCTGTGTCCTCCTCATGGAAGGGCAAGGGGCCCTGGGGTCTCTTTTAGAGGGCAGTAGTCCCATTTGCAAGCGTCATGGCTTAGTCACCTCCTAGTGTCCTTTATCTCCTGACAGCGTGACCTTGGGGATAGGATTTAACATAAACATTTGGTCCACAGCATACCCTGAGGCAAAGAGACGACTCATTGGAAAAGACCCTGATGCTGGGAAAGGTTGAAGGCAAACGGAGAAGGACAGGGCAGCAAAGGATGAGATGGTTAGACAGCATCTCTTTGAGCGAAGTCCGGGAGATGGTGAAGGACAGGAAAGCCTGGCGTGCTGCAGTCCATGGGGTCACAGAACTGGACATGACTCGGTGACTAAACAACAACACAGGCTGAGAAGCCCTTCCTAACCAGCCACTCTGCCACACTGTGCTGTCCTCTCCCCGCCCTGGCCCTCTGATCTCGTGTCTTCACCCGGGTCGCCCATCTCCTTCCAGACCGTCTGCACCTCAGCTCCACGCACTGTCACGACCCTGCGGTCCAGTCCGGCCCTGACCCTCGGAGGGTGGTCAGTGTGTGACGCCCTGTGAATCGTGCATGAGCGGCCCTCAGCACCCCCTCTAAACGGAAAATAGCGACCCAGCCGCTTGGTTACATGATCCGCTGACATCTGGCACGTGATTCTTCTCACTGAATTAACCAGCTGTTTCAGAGTCACGCATAACCGGGCTGGTTAAATTCATTTTTGCGGGTTGATTTGAGTTGATGGATTGGAACAGAGGGTTCAGCAACAGGTCTCACACATGGAAACTTAGCGCGTTGAGAGTCGGTGAGGGAAGCAGGGGTTCTCCAGCGACCGGTGCGGGTGTGGGGACAACCGTCTACCCGCAAACACCAGTACGCTCAGATCCCTACCTCACGCCACACACACCGTGAATGCCAAGGGGTGGCGCTTAACACGGCCAAGAAAGTGAGCACTAACCCTGCAGTCCAGCCCGTGGCGCCTGACGCCAAGGGGGCGGACCCCGGCCCCTCACGGATGCATCCGATACCTCGGGAGTGGCCCTGCCACCCGCGCTGGAGAAGGTTACAAACAGTGGCAACATCGCCTGAGGAGCCGCTGGGAGCAGGGCGGGAGTCTGAGCTCGAGAGACACGGGGGCAGGAGGTCCTGGGAGGTTGGCCCCTGATGGGGCGTGAAGGGACGGGGGTCCTTGGCCGTCACTGTTTCCAGGGGGCACAGGGCTCAGGAGGGCAGATGGAGGAAAACCTGGCGGTCACAGGCACGGGGCCCCTCTGAGCACACAGGACCCCCAGGCAGCCCGTCACCCCGAGTCCAGCTCACAGGCCCCGGGGACCGTCTAGTCACACGGATGCCGAGTGCCCGGCGGGGAGAAAAACCGGAAGCTCCGTGTGGCAGGGCTGTGGCCACACGGCGAAGAGGCCAGGAAGCCTCAGGGTGACACTTGTGTGAGGCAACAATACCCTGTCTGAGGTACAGGTCAGCGCCCCAGGGCGCTCACACGGAGCGTCAGGGCTCCCATCCGGCAAGAGGGAGTTCACCTGCCTTCAGCTCCTGGGTGACAGAGGGAAGTGGGGAGGGCATGATGGAGATTCTGGGGGGAAGGTGGGCAGGCATCCTGGGAGGAGAGGTGAGGGGGGTCCCCGGAGGAAGGCGGGGCAGGCGTCTGACCTCCTGCTCAAGCTCAGGCAGGAGGCTCTGGGGTCACTGGCTGGTAGCTGGGGAGCCCCGGCCCCAGGCTCCTCGGCCTGAGCAGTCCCCCAGCCCCTCACAGCATGGGGTGTCGTGCAAACACCCTTCGGGCCCCCAAGCAGCGGCTGACGTGCTCTCGGACGCTCCTCTCTCCAGGCCCCAGCCCTGCTGGAAGCCCACTTCCCTAATTACACGTTGGGCCGCGGTGGGCCAGCCTGGCGGCAGCCTCGCCCTACCTGTTGTCTCAGAGGGAAGTTTCCGGGCTCTGGGCCCCAGGGGACCCCGGACACGTCCGCGGCTGGTGGAGTGGGAATGGCTGCGCCCTGAGGTCCCACGCTGGGCTCCCACGGCCAGGCCAGGATCTGCCCCCGAGAGCCGCTTCCCTTCGGCCCAGCGACAGAGCCTCCTCATTCTCGGCTACAGCTGGGCTTGGACTGGAGTCCCCGCCCAGCACACCCACCAGCTGTGTGACTCTGGCCAGGTCGCTTCACCTCTCTGAGCAAGTAAGGCGGGAATTCTACTAAGTGCGTCTCCCAGGGCCAGGCTGGGGCTTGAGGCCAAGGAGGGGCAGGCCGCCGGGGGCGTGACCTTCAACCTCACCGGAAAACGGTTACCAAGTGAGCAGGGATAAAAGATGGACATGGGAATAAGGCCTCTCTCCTGCATCCAGGAGGGCCACGCAGTGCAGGGTTTGGGAGGGCAAACCCAGAGACGCCCTCCCCCGCTGCCATGGCACCCATATTCCCAGGGTCCGATCTGAAACACGTCACAAGTGGATGGGGTGCAGGACGTGGTCTGCCACCCAACAGCAACCACAGTGCACAAAAATTAACACCCCGGATGCCCGTAAAGGGGGATGCTTCTGCAGGATGGGCCAGCTGATGACGAGAACTCACTGGACAAAATAAGGCCACACTGAGGCAAAGGCCAGAATGAGGGCAAAAAAGGGTGGTGTGGTGTATTCCCCACTGCTGCTGGGGGCTGGGCGTGCCCCCAATTCCTATGTTGAACCCCTAACCCCCAGTTCCTTGGGATGCACTTGTATTTAGAGAGTAGGTCTTTGAAGAGGTAGTGAAGGTACAATGGGGTCATGCGGGCGGACCCTAATCCAGTGGGAAGCAGAGGTCAGGGCACACATGTGCAGATGGCACCACATAGGGGGACACGGGGTGGGGGGCGGGGGAACAGTTGTCTGCACCCCCAGGAGAGAAGCCGCAGGAGGAGTCGGCCCTGCCACACCCTGGTCTCCGCCGTCGGGATCTCTGTGTTCTCTGGGACAGTGAGAGTTCCACTGTATAAACCGTCCCGTCTGTGGGGCTTTGCTGGGGGAGGGGGGCCATAACACACTAGGGGGGCTGTGCGAACAATCGCCCCCAAACTTGCCTGCCTGAAACAACTAGACACACCCCCTGTCCACACAGCTTCGAGTCCGGGAACCCGGGAGCGGCTCAGCTGGAGGGTCTGGCTCCCAGTCCTCGTGAAGACGGGATCACGCTGTCGGCTAGGCGGCATCCTCTGGAGGCTGGACGGGCCCTGGAGGGTCAGCTTCTACTGGTCCCAGCTGTCACTTGGGGGGCTGGCAGGTCAGTGCTGGTGGGCAGGTCAGCACCCTCTGGCGTTCTCCCAGTGCGGCAGCCAGCATCCCTCAGGCGAGTGACCCAAGAGAGGCTTTTAGGACCTGGAGACAGACAGCACACTCTGTCACTGCCCTTTCCTGCCACCCATGCAGGCTAGCCCTACTCAGCACGGGGCCCACACCAAGTGGGAGCACCAGGGAATGAGAGCCACTGGGACCACCTTGGAGGCTGGCTGCCCACTGGGGTTACAGAGACTTGATCCCAGGATGCTCTGCAAGAATTCAAAATTCAAAGACACTTGCTCCTTAGAAGAAAAGCTATGACATACCTAGACAGCATATTAAAAAGCAGAGAAGAGACATCACTTTGGCTACAAAGGTCCATCTAGTCAAAGCTATGGTTTTTCAAGTAGTCACATATGGATGTGAGAGTTGGACCATAGGCTGAGCACCAAAGAATTAATACTTTTGAACTGTGGTGCTGGAGAAGACTCTTGAGAGTCCCTTGGACTGCAAGGAGATCAAACCAGTCCATCCTAAAGGAAATCAACCCTGAGTATTCACTGGAAGAACTGATGCTGAAGCTGAAGCTCCAATACTTTGGCCACCTGATGCCAAGAGCCGACTCACTGGAAAACACTCGGCTGATGGGAAAGATTGAAGGCAGGAGGAGAAAGAGGCAACAGAGGATGAGATGGTTGGATGGCATCACTGACTCAATGGACGTGAGTTTCAGCAAGCTCCAGGGGATGGTGAAGGACAAGGAAGCCTGGCGTGCTGCAGTCCATGGGGTCGAAAAGAGTTGGACATGATTGAGTGACTAAACAACAACAAAATGAACATTCCAGCTGCATTTATAGGAAAGTCATCTGGACAGACATGAATCCCAGGGTTCCCTGGGGTCACACGTGTGTGTTTGGCAGCCACGGTAGAAATCTTGGAGCTCTCTTTGCTGTAGTTGCGCATTCTAAAAGGGTTTGTGATGAGCCTGTCTTGTTTGTATAATACAGTTTCAAGCTTTATGCAAAAGATGAAGAATATGAGCAAGACCAGAGATGCCCGAGGCCCGACCTTGAAGCTGAAGGCTGTGCAGGGGGTCAGACCAGCCTTCCCAGAGTTCACCGGCCTCCTGAGGAGGCAGGAGGCCTTTAGTCCTCCAGTGCGAAACTTCTCATCATCCATGGTCACCTCTGAAGCTGGGCACCCGGCTCCGTCTTCCTTCCCTATTGAAGGCACTGGGGCATGTTCCTTCCGGGGGTTCTGCTGGCACCAGGGCCAAGTCTATACACAGAAAAGCTGACTGATAGTCACTAGCAGGAGAAGAAAGTCATGTACGGGAGCCAGGCTCTCGGCTAAGACCTAAGACTGACACCTCCTCCCTGTAGCACTAAAGCCCTGGGGGCGGAGGAGGTGGGGATAGAAGTCTGCCTCAGTCAGGACCCTGGTGTGCTCACGTGCGCTGTGCCCATGACGACAGGCCCAGAAAGAGGGCCGAGCACACGGCAGGCACTGGGCACAGGCAGATGCCGCTGCATGTGAGCACCTACGCTCCCTGGAGCCCCGACCCGACCCTGAACCCAGCACACCGGCCGAGTCATGAGATGTGTCATGGTGGCCGCTGCCCTGGCGGCTCCTGGAACCTCCATGGCTGATGGCCGTGCAGGGAGGACAGGGGACCCCATGGAGGTACAGGAGGATGTTGGGGATCACCTGGCTGGTGGGATAGGATGGGGACGCCCTGGGTTGAGCCCCCGCCTTGCAGCAGAAACCACCTGCGGGCAGTAGAGGCCGGGCCTGCCCAGGACCCTCCGGGCCCCACCAACCAGGTGCCGCCAGCCTCTGGCCCTCTGGCCTTGGTCCCCCCTGTCAGTCACGGGCTGTAACCAGCAATTACCAGGGAAAACCACAAATGGCTGCACGAAATTGTCCCAAATCCCCAAAGCAGGGAACGCACAAACCTCCCAGGGACGAGGGCATCTGGAGGCGCATCCGGCTCTCAGCGCCCGCTCAGACCCCTCCCGAGCCGCCTCCGGGCGGCCCCACTTCCGCCCCCTCCTCATTTTGGCACCTCCAGGACTCTGGCTCTCCCGCAGGAAGCCCGCGGTCCCCGCAGACGTCGCGGCTTCCTTCGGAAGTTGCTGGCTGGAGCCTGAGGTTGGCGGCGAGGGGAGCAAGTCCTGCTAATTACAAGTGAGCAGCGATGACCGACCATCGGAAATGGAGCGATTACACGCTTGGGGCGGAGCGCTGCACAGGGCAACCTGAGTTATAGCCGTGGGGCGACTTCCCCGGGACTCGGCTCCAGGGTCCCCTCCTGACAGCTGCTGGACACACAGCCCCCTTCCCGGCCGGGACTGTCTCCCTCACATTTGAGGTCCCCCAGGGTGAGAGGGACACCCTGATGAGCCCCAGGACATGGAGGGGTGGTCTCTCACACCCCTCCCTGAAGTTGGGGGCCCATGGGCAGGTGGGGAACAAGGCAAAGCTTCCCAGCCCCCTCCCTCTCTGAGATCCCACATGAAGCAGCACATGGGGAGCAGTGGGGGTCCCAGTTCGGCCCTCTGGGCCACTGGGCAGGAGTGCCAGAGGGGAACCCCAGACAAGGCCTCAACTCCTGGAGCTTCTTTGTAGGGGGGAGGGGACAGGGCAGGAACAGCAGCCAGTGAGGGGCTCCAGCGCATCTGTGGGGTTGGAAGCCGGGGTGTTTATGTGCCAATTCCCGGGGCCTGTCCAGTGTCCAGAGGGCTCCTGGGCTGGCCAGCTGTGGCAGAAGCAGAGGGAAGCACCCCTGTGGGGCTGGCAGTGCCCACTGTGGGTCCCTGGTGCAGGGCAGAGAGCATAGCTAGGGGACCATTCCTGAGCACTCAGGCATACAGTAGGTGCTTAATGAATGCAGGTAGTCTCCTGGGAGTGAAAAGCAAAGTGAATGAGGGAAGCTGCTCCCTCTCCCGCTCCCTGCCCGGCCCTAAGGGGTTAACAGCAGGCTGGCAGGCAAGTTCCCCCGTGCCAGCCCCTCCCCACCCCCATGCCCATTCATCCAGTCCACACAGGGCTCCGTTGTCCACCAAGGCCCACGCTGGGAGGCGGGGACTTCAGGCCACCGTCCGAGCACACGCGGGCTCGGCAGGACCACAGAAGAGGCCGCTGGCCTGCTCACTGAGCTCCTGGGGCTGCCGGCCGGTTTGAGGGGCCCCCAGGATGGGGCTCTGGATGGGCCCACCCACCCCTGCCTCTCACTGGCCTCTATCCGCAGTGGCAGCCAAGAACGTCGGCCCTGCCACTCCCCACTTGCGTGGCCCAGAGCCTCGGTGCCACACCGCCCCTGCACCTCCCAGGGAGTCTGGGAGCGTGAAGTGGCCGTGTGGGTGGCAAACGTCCTCCCCTGCTCACAATCCCTCCCAAAACCAGGGTCTCATCTGAAGCCAAGGTGCTGGACTCCTTGCAGCTGCCTGTGGCCAACTCTCCCCTCAAGGCTCCAGACTGGCCCCCTGGGCAGCCCAAGGATCACTTCCAAGCCTAGCAGCCTTGGCTCATCCATGCTGGTTTCAGGAACTTGCAGAGAGGGTGTCTGGTCGGAGTCAGAGGTCACTACACCCCAGGGAGCATCCACTTGGGGCCAGAGGCCCCGGTGATGTGTCTGTGCCGTGAAGCCAGCCCCACCCCAGGCCCAGCACCCTTCTGCTGGGTTCCCAGGGCCCTGGCCAGCAGCTCCCCCTCCTCAGCCAACCCGTCCCCCAAGGCTGGCACCATGTCCTCAGGCCCCCGCGGAGCCTGGATGGATGGATGCTGGGAGCTTGCAGGAGTCTCTCCCACCTGGCACCCCTGCACTTTCACAGCCACCTCCTTGTGCCCTTGAACTTCTGCCCAAACCTCCCTCGTCCAGCCTTTCTGTCCTCTCCCTGGTCTGAATCAGCTTGGACCAGCACACACATCTTCCCGCCCTGAGGCCACCCCCCACCCCGTCCAAAGGAGGGTGAGTAATTACGCTGCTGTGAACTGGAAACACTTCTCCACTGCAGCGACAGAACAAGCAGGTCCAGACTCCCACCCAGAGCCCACAGCTGCAGGCTGGGCCGCCTGCCTGGCGGCGGGGAGGGTGGACCTTGTGGTCTGTCTGGGGCTCCCCTCCCCACCCACTCATTCAGTCACCCAAGGTCAGACACTGAGGGACGGGCCGAGAGAGGGACAGACAGACAAACACTGACAGACGATCGGATGGACTGATGGACAGACGGCTGGGTAGATGGACTGGTGGCCGGGTGAATGGGGGACAGATGGATGTTTGGGTGAATGGACGGACAGACAAATGAACCAAATTAACAGGGCCTGGGAGGCAGTGGTCTGGCCAGGCTTTGGGGGGGCGGTGCAGAGCCTTCAGCTCCTTTCTCAGGGGTTCATGGTGACAGAAGCACCAGCTGGGGGCTGAGCCCAGCCCTCGCCTGAGTCCTGAGTCATCCTAACCTGCCTCTGAACTCGGCGAGGGGGTCCTACAGGTGAGCGCATCGAACGGGACCCCACAGCTTCCTGGGCTCTCTCTTTCAGAGGTCAGGCAGCAACCTCTGTCCTCCTGGGTGACGGGCACCCAGGACAGGAAGGCCCTGGGTGGATTCCAGTCCTTGTCACGTCCGGACCCCTCTGTGTGCCTGGCCAGGGGTTGCTGAATGGTAGCCCCAAATTTGTGTTTGCCAGAACCTGTGATGGGGCCATGTTTGGGAAAGGGGTCTCTGCAGATGCAATGAAGCTAAGGCTCCCTGGATGAGGTCATCCTGGATTGCCCTGGCCAGCCCCAAATCGAGCGCCAAGTCTTCAGAAGAGATGGAAGAGACACCCAGGGGAAGAGGCGGCTGCTTGCCGAGGAGCACCAAGGATCGCCAGCCTCCACCAGAGCACCTCCTCCCTCCACCCGGGGCAGGCTGCTCGTCCCCTGCCCCCTAAGCCTGGCCCCAGCCACGGAGGCTGGGCACCCAGTTCACCAGCTGCGCCCGGCGCCTGTCCTGGGTGTCTCCCCAAACCCTGAGCCCCAGGCAGCAGCTCCACCGGCCCCACACTACCCCCAGCCCTGGGGAGGAGGCCTGGAGGGAGACTGTGGGCCCAGCCCACCAGCTCCACCCACACCACTCCCCCTCCCCTCCCTCCTGCCTGGGGGGGCCAGGCGGCTGCTGCCCATCCCTGCACGCGTCACCCCACTCCACACCCCCATCGAGGGGGACTCAGCTCCCTCTGATGAAAACGCCTTGGGAGGGGTTCTCTTTCTCAGCAGGACCCTGAGTGAAGGGCAATCCTGCCAGGAAGCCTCATACTCCCCCCACGGCCCAGGGCCACAGGTTGCGACCGCCCCACCTCCACCTTAGGCCTCCTGAGGCCAAGGACACAGGCAAACGCTCGCACCTGAGTCCTGCTGCGTCCTCAGGGATCTAGGTCATGGGAGTGCCCCCCACCCGGCCCCCAACCCCCTCCTCCCAGACAGGCCCTGGTACAGGTCGACACGGGCCAGGCTGAGTGGCAAGGGGTCTTCTCAAGGGCTGTGAGCACGAGGGTCCAGGCTCACCCCGGAGCCCGGGGCTCAGGGCATGGTGCCTGTGGCAGGGCTCCCAGTGGAGGACCCCAGCCCAGCCCCCAGGGTGCCCTCGGAGCTCTACAGGCCTCCCCGGCCTCCCCACCCTCTGAGGTCATTTTCCGCTCGGCCCACACCCGCTGGAAAGAGAGACCAGGACACCTCACTGCCAAGCCAGGGGGGCCGCCGGGGAGCAGCGGGAACCCGACCAGGCAGCAATTCAAACCGGGAGGCGCAGCCCGCCAGGGGAGGGGCTGTTGGGGCTGGCGGGTGCCCCGCAAGGACAGCGGCCTCCCCTGGCCCTGCCACGGGGCGCCGCCGCCCCCCCGGCCCCACCCTCACCCCGTGGCACAGACTCACAGGCTCACTGTGCCCACGGAGCACGGCCTCACTCACACCCAGTGGCCCAGATCTGGGCTGGTCTGGGAGCCCCGCCAGCAGGGGGTGGGCGGGTCAGCCACTCAGTCCTGGGGCCACTGGAGCAAAGGACTGTAAGGCTGGACGGCCTGAAACAACAACACTAATCTCTCGAAGTCTGCAGCCCGATGTCCAAAATCGAGGTGTCGCAGGGCCGGGCTCACCCAAGACTCCAGGGACGGCCCTTCCTGCTTCGTCCAGCCTCTGGGCGGCCGGCGTCCCCAGGCTTGTGGCCATGTCCTTCCAGCCTCTGCCTCGTGGTCACATGGCCACCCTCTTCCCTGGTGTCTATCGGCTCTCCCTTTTTTCGCAAGGACATCAGCCACCTTCCCCCAACCACTCCAGTCCGACCTCAACATAACCTGCTTCGACTGCAAAGACCCAATTTCCCAAGCAAAGTCACTCTCTGAAGTTCTGGGTGGATTTTGAGGGGCCTGTGCAGCGTCCCAGGATGTGAGCAGAGCCCCTGAGTCAGGAAGCTGCCTCTGACAAACATGGGGCAGCTTACAGAGCCCAGGCCACACGGTACAGGGCAGGTAGCACCCGGTCCTGAAGCCCAAACGCAGCTGAGTGTCAGGAGCCGCTGGAGGCCGGGGCAGACCCGCTGGAGGCCGGGAGCCACTTCTGGGTGCTCAGCTCAGGCACGTTCTCACTGGTGCCACCATCACCGCCGCCTGTCTCAGAACGTCCTCTGTCCTCATCTTCCCCAACTGAGATGCCATCACTGGCTACATCCAAAATACCATCACTACCGTGTGTAATTAATACTAAAATTATTGATGAGATGGCTTACATTTTCCTCATTTATTTTTCTAAAGATTTTTTGACGTGGACCACCTTCAAAGTCTTTATTTGAACATTGCTTCTGGTTTATGTTTTGTTTCCTTGGCCAGGAGGCATGTGGGATCTTACTTCTCCGACCAGGGATCGAACCTGCACCCCCTGCAATGGAAGCCAGGGTCTTGACCACTGGGCCCCCAGGGAGGTCCCACAGATGTTCAAACCAGTTTTACTGAGATATATCTCACATACCATACAGTTCACCCACTGAAAGTCTGCACTTCGATGGCTTTTAATATATTCAGAGTGATGTAACCATCTCAATTTTATTTTTTACTTTTTAAATACTTTGTTTGGCTGTGCTGGATCTTAGTTGCGACCCACAGGACCTTACTTACCAGGGATCGTACCCAGCCACCTGCCCTGCACTGCGGTCCGTAGAGTCTCAGCCATTGGACCACCAGGGAAGGCCCTCCACAGTCAGCTTTGGGACATTTTCATCCCCACAAAGAGCAGCCTCCCCCAGCACCCGCTCCCCTCCCAGTGCCGGCACCACTGAGCCACGCTCTCCCCCCATGGACATACCTGTTGTCGATGCTTCCTGTACGTGAACCGCACAGTCTTCCGCATCCAGCTTCTCTCACTGAACATCGCATCTTTGAGGTTCACCATGGGGTAGCCTGTGTAAGCGCTTCATTCCCTCTTCTGGCTGTGTAATGTCTCATCACGTGGGCTGCCACATTACATTCTTGCTCTCGGTCTTGCAAACCTGGCCAGCATGTCACACAGATGGTTCATCTTGACACGGACAGGCCACATTGCGGGGCAGCAGCCGAGTGGCCCCTTCAAGCCCTGACTGTCCAACGGCTGACCATGCTGTGCCTTAGACTGCACCAAGACGAGGTGAAGTCAACAGCTCTGATGTTTCAGAAAGGAGACTGTCCTCGAAGATGTTTTCCGACTGGCTCCTTGCCTTTGGTCTTCTAACGCGACAGTTTGCGTCTCTGGGGGCAGGTGGGTGGGAAGCCTGCCGTGTCCTTTCAGGTGAGGGGTCCTGATCACATTGTCACGCTGCTCGAGAGGGGCTGGGGCATGGGACAGCGCGCCTGGACCAGAGGCCACCGCCCCGCTCCTGAGAGACGCAGACACTGCCCACACCTCTCCTCCGAGGGTACCCCCTGGGCCTCAGCCGTGTCCATGGGGACATCAGCCTCAATGCCCCAGAGACAGTGGCTTCTCAGGGGTGCCTGGCGTCCCAGTCGGTGAGCTGATCCCAGGTGAGCCCTGGCCCACAGGGTCCCTTCACCTGCTAGACGCCAGCATGTCCACCCACTCCCTGCCTGCAGGCAAGGCCACTAGAGCGTCCGCATTTGGCTGTGACCCTGGGGTGGGCACACAGACCCTTTTGCCCCCGGTCCCCCGCCGTCCCAGCACTCCAGTCTCCAGAGTCTGGATCCCATGCTGGCCCTGGGGCTGGGTGCTGGCGCCCCTTTTACAGACAGGGAAACTGAGGCTCGGGGTCAGGTCAGGGTCACCCCTGCTTGGTGGGGCTGCGCTGACTCAAACCCAGGGTGTTTGGCTCCTGTCTCCTCTGCCTCCTGATTAACACTCATCGTGACCACTCCTCACATGTGGGGTCTCCTCAGCAAGGCCAGGGGTCGGTGCGGCCACTTCACATCTGAGGACTGAGGCTCTGAGAGACCCCGGGGACCACCTGGGAGGAGGGTCCCCACCAGCTCCCTGCTCAGTGGATGGACAGCCCGTGCTGTGGGGTGGGGCACGTCCCACAAGGAGGAAACCGAGGCCTGGTGAGAGCCCTGCAGTGCCCGGCAGGCTGGTCTCCCCTGGCGTTAGCCTGAGCCGCCCCTCAGGGCAGCTCCGCAGCTCCTCGAGGAGGCCTGATGTCTGCAACCAGTCCCTGACTTGGCCAGTCATTGCACAGGGTCAGCGGCCTCCGGCCCCAGCCAGCATCTCAGGGCTGAGGGACAAGGATGGTCTTATCTGAGGCCTCTGCCCAACCCAGATGCCCTGGGGTGGGCCTCTGGGCTCCCAGCTGCACCACGCTCCCTCCAGGAAGCAGAAGCCTGGGTCCCTGGCCCAGGACGTCCTGACAGAGGGCCCTCAAGCACCAGGAGGGGCTGCCTGCCCACCAGCTCTGCGTCCCCACCCCCAGCCCCACAGAACTGGGAGCTGGGCACCCATGAGTCACCCTATGGAATTCCACCGCACATCCAGCAGGGTGGGGCCTCTGGGCCCCGTTGCTCTTGTTAGAAGCAGAAGGAATGTCCTATAGAGGTGCCCCGGCTGCTTGCCAAGTGGACTCCAGGGTGTTTTCCAGGCAGATCAGGAAGTGAAATCGCTCCTCATGCAGCCCTCTGGGGCTGGGGCAGGGGAGGCACGGCTGGCCCCCAGGCAGGGAAGGAGAGCCACCCACGGACTCACCTTTACCGGGGCCCGCTGGCTGCATCCCCTGGACCCTGCTCCCAGTGTCCTGCTGCTAGGAGCCATGTGCTGGGCAGTCAGGGAGCCCGCCACGCCGCGCCTAGGCGGGAGGGACAAAGGACACCTTCCAGGGTGAGGCCCATCCCTGCAGAGCTGAACCCAGGCTGGAGCAAGGGTGGGGCGGGTGGGGGGTCATAGGTCAGACCCCGAAGGAGGTGCAAAGACCCCAGTTCTGGGGGCAGGAAACTGACCAACGAGCTCAGGCTGAGCTGAAGAACCATGGAGGGATCTGACCCCCTGACCAGACCTGGAGGGCTGGACGGGGTGCAACACAACGCCCGCTGCCCATCCCCCAAGGCGGCCTTGGCCACCAGAACCCCCTGCGCACCCTGCATTCCAGCCAGGAAAACCCCGCTTCCCTCTCTCTGCTGGGGTTTGCCCAGAAGCAGAAGTGTGTTCAGGTCACCTGGGAGCCTGGTGAGGGTCACGGCGGGGTGAGGGTCACGGCCGGGTGAGGGACACAGCCTTCCACACCACGCCCCTGACAGGCCCCTGGGCACAGAATTCACTGCTGGAAGTTCAGGGAACCCCTAACACCACGGCTCAAAGTGCAACCCGGGGGTCTCGATGGCTGAGCCGATTCCTTCTGGGTGGAGGGGACACGGGTCAAGGATCAGGGTCTCCATGTCTCTGAACCTGCGCTGGCCTGGCTGCAAACCCTGGCTAACTGGGTCCCTCTCCCAACTTGGGGGCAGTGGCTGCTGGGTCTGTCCTCCGCCCCTCTGGCGCCAGACCTGCCTGCTGGGGAGGGGCTGCGGCCAATTAATCTATCAGTTCCTGGTGTACCCTGGCTCCAAGCCCCGGAGAGGCCAGTAGCTGCTCACGTGGAGCCCGCGGGTGGGCTGATAACCCAGCCCCTCCTGGGACGACCCCGCCAGCGGGCTGGAGCCGGGGCCAGAGTTCAAACTCATTAGCACACGCAGAGCTCAAGGCGGGGCCCAAGGATGCCCTCCAGCCCTGACCTCCCGGGTCTCCTCGGGGAAGGATCGCGGCCCTCCTCCCCGCTGCAGCCCTCCTCCGAACTCCCTGGTACACAGGGGGTTCTGGTGGACAAGGCCGCCTTGGAGGATGGGCAGCGGGCATTGTGTTGCACCCCGTCCAGCCCTCCAGGTCTGGTCAGGGGGCTCAGATCCCTCCGTGGTTCTTCAGCTCAGCCTGAGCTCGTTGGTCAGGTTCCTGCCCCCAGAAGTGGGGTCTTTGCACCTCCCTCGGGGTCTGACCTACAACCCCCACCCCCGCCCCGCCCCACCCTTGCCACCAGGCCCTGGGCCGCAGTCACCCTGAGTATGAGCCCCACTAGCTGGTGTGGCCTAGGGGTGAGGCCAGAATGCAGACCAGGGCTGCCCCGGGTCCGCCACGGCTCACCCCCCAGCCTCCACCCCCACACCTGGAAGGCCCCCCAGAGACGGTGCCCTCAGACCCAAGGTGGCGGGAGATGTCTGCACACAGACCACCCCCCAGCTGCTGGCCCGCCACACGGCAGCACACACACTCCACATGCATGTGCACGCCCTGCTCCAAGCACAGGGTGGAGAGGAGCTGCAGAGACCCTCAGGCCAACATCCTGCATCCGCCTCGCGAGTCCTGGTGCAGAGGCTGTTTTTCTGGCCAGGCCGGGGCGGGGGTGGGGGCCTGGCGGGGGAGGGAGGTGGTGTGCTGCCCCCGACCCAGTGAGGAGCCTAGGGGACAGAGAAACTGTCAGAGCACTGCCCTGGGAGGTGAGTCTGTACCTTCAGAGATCTCTAACTCAGGGCGGGATGCCCTCGCAGGTTGGCCACGAGGCTGCCTGGGGCTCTCACACACCCCGGCCTCAGACCTGTCCATTTGCATGGCAGGGCAGGTGTCGGCCACACCCCGGGGAGGGCTGGTGCCCCCACAGACTTCCAGGGCACGGGGAATCACGGCCACACCCCCGGAGGCCGCCCCAAGGGCTGGTCCAGGACAGCTGCTGGCATCCCTCAGGCCGTGTCCAACAGGGGGGCCGGCCCCGCCCTCGCACACCTGGACTCCAGTGACCTGATTACCGAGCTCACACATCCTCCGGGGGCGGGCCACTGGGCTCCACTGTCTCAGCCAAACCCTGGTACCTCCAGACTGCAGTGAGACAACCGTGAGCATCTCAGGGTCCCCACCAAGAGTGGCAGGGTCCCCACAATTCCTGAAGATGCAGGAAGAGAGAAGGCTGTCCAGGAGGACCCCAGCCCCTCCTGCACCTTCCGCCTGGGACTCAGATGGCTCTGCCGTCCATCCACGTGGGTGCAGATGGCCTCGGCTGGCGGGCTAGGGAGTGGTGAGCCTGTGGGCCCAGCCGTAGGCACGCTGGGGGTCGAGACGCCAGCCCGGCCGGCCGTTGCCCTGTCTGCCGCCGGCCCATGGCGCGGCGCGCTGAGGCTCAGCTGCCTTCTGAGAGCGGGGTCCCCTGCTTGCTGGTTTGTGGCCGCCTTAATCCCGCACTAATTAGATTTCTGCGTTGGTGGTGAAAGGGCCCCGTGCGTGCCAGCCCCCGGGTAGCCCAGCCCTCGGCTTGTTTTGCACAGAATTTTAATTGTTTCCAAATTAATCCTCGGACTCAGTGAGCTCAGCGCAGATAAGCCATCGCAGGGAGGGGAGCGGCCGCCTTCCCAGCTCCCGGCTGGGGCTGGCCGCCTCCAGCGGGGTGGCGAGGGGAGGCCGAGCCTCGGACATGACGCGATCGCCCAGAAATGTCCAGGCCTTCTCTCGCCTCCGCGTCCGAGGACACGGCTGGGCTGCCCGGCCCGGGGACTTTTCCTTCTGTTTGCTCTTGGCTCAGCTCCTCTCCTAATCCTATTTTCGCCAGTTTCTATCCAATTTAATACAGCTTCTGTAAGTCAAAATTAATTACCCTGTGTGCTTCCAGCCCTCCATCTCCGCTTGCTGTTCCGGGGCTAGGCTCAGAAACGAGGGGCTTGGAGGGCAGGCAGGTGCGGCAGAGGAAGACAGCCCCACACCTGGAGGACACTTTGGGGCCCCACTTCTGCCCCAGGGAGCCCCGCCAAGCTGAAGGGGCCAGGTCCTAACACCGCAGTGAGAAGGACCAGCCTCTCCCTCCAGGAAGCCTTCCCTGACCACCTCGGCCTCCCTCAGCTCCGCTGACAGCCACGTGTGCCAACACCGAGCCTATGCTCCCCACTACCCTCAGGGAAGGACCCATGAGGGATTCACCTTACAAAATGTGTCCATTACAGTCGGATAAAAAAAGGAATAAAGATACCAAAAGCGTAGATGACAAAAGAAAAAAAATAGATAAATGACTTCGGCAAACTAACAGCTAGCATACTGAGAGATCCCTGGGGGCGTAAGAATCCACTTGCCAATGCAGGGGGCACGGGTTCAATTCCTGGTCCAGGAGGGTTCACGTGCCACGGAGCAGGTAAATCCATGCGCCACAACTGCTGCGCCTGCGCGCTGCAACTACGGAAGCCCTGAGCTCCGCAACAGGAGAAGCCCGTGCGCAACAACCAAGAGCGGTCCTCACTCACCACAACTAGAGAAAGCCTGGGTGCGTAGCAGTGCAGACCCAGCACCACCAAAAAATAAATAAGCTAAAAAAAAACCACAACTTGTGCTGCAAAGGCACCCCCAGGAGAAGGAGAAGGCGACCTGCAGGTCAGGAGACGTTTGCAAATCAGGTTTCTGATAAAGGAATGGTAAAGGGGTCTAGAATACACAGAGAACTCAAACAACGCAACAACAGGAAGACAAACCGCCTACTTTAAAAAACGGGTAAAGGATTTGAACAGACATTTCTCCAAAAGGAGACACACAAGTGGCCAGTGAGCACGTGAAAAGATTCTCAACATCATCACTCATTCAGAAAATGCAAACTAAAACCATAATAAGATACCACCTCGCACGCACTAGGAAGGCCAGGATCAAGAAACAAAACAAACCAACCCCAGAAAATGACGCGTGTTGGGGAGGATGTGGTTCGCGGAAGCCTGTGCCCTGCTGGTGGGGACGGGAACGGCGCGGCCCCGGGGGAGACAGTCACTGTGCCTCCTCCAGAGGACAGACGCAGAGCTGCCACGAGACCCATGATTCCAGGTGGGCACCCAATATAATGGGAAACGTCCACACAAGAACTTCTGCACACGTGTTCATGGCGTGATCCACACCAGCCCAAAGTGGTAAAACCACCCAAACGTCCAACGGAGGAGTGGATGACCCTAAAGTGGCCCATCCACACAGTGAGTCTGATTCAGCCACGGAAGGAAGCGCTGATACATGCTACACACGGGTGAACCTCGGAAACATCGCACTCAGTGACATAAGCCAGACACAGAGACACATACTATGCGGCTGCCCCCCCATGAAGTGTGCTGAGACAGAACGTGGACTAGTGGTTGTCTAGGGAGAGGGGCTGAGGGAGTGCTGGCCGAGGGGTGGGGGCTCTCCTTCAGCGAATAATGAATCGTTTCAAAACTGGCTGTGATCCTGGCTGCCTGACTCTAGCATCTGTCACAAGGATCAAGAACCACTGAGTCTTACACTTTAAACTGGCAAATCTTATGTAGATGAAGTACGACGTGTGCGTGCTGCGTCGCTTCAATCGTGTCCAACTCTGCGACCCCATGGACTGTAGTCCACCAGGCTTCTCTGTCCATGGGATACTCCGGGCAAGAATACTAGAGTGGGTTGCCATGCCCTCCTCCAAGGAAATCTTCCCAATCCGGGGATCAAACCCGCATCTCTTACATCTTCTGCATTGGCAGGTGGGTTCTTGACCACTGCACCACTTAGAAGCCCACAGGTGAAGTATAACAACAGAAATGATTAATAAGAAATGAATAATGAGTGGAGAGAGGAAGAGGAAATATCGAAAGAAACCAACACGTTGAGGGAGTGCCCAGAGCCCCCAAGGCAGGTTGAGCTGGGTCACACCCTCTGCTTGGCGCTTCCTGGTGGGCAGGGCAAAGACAGAAACATGCTCACAATGATGCCCTTTGCTTCTAGGCACTTCTCTTGTGTCTGTCAAGTTTTACCCCAGCAGAGTGGGCAGGAGGCTGGCTTCACAGCGGAGAACCCCGAGGTATATCCAAGGTCACGAGCTGGCCAGCAGCAGAGCCCAGGCAGGCACTTCGCACAGTCTGCAGCCACCCCACCTGCCCGCTTGTGTCCATGGAGGTGTGCGTGGTCACCACCAGCAAGAGGTGCCACACAGGGCCTTTCCAAAGGGGGTTCTGTAACCTGTTCTTGAGGGCGGGGAGGGAGGGGTCCACCCCCGACAGGGTGACCCACGGGACTAGCCCGGTGTCCTTTGCACAGAGGGCAGCGGTGGGGGCAGCCCCAGGGAGCACCTCCAGGGCTCATTACAGATGGCTGCTGGCCAGAGAGGCTGCCTCCGGTCACCACCGTGACTAAAGCCTAAAGAATGCTTGAAGCCTTGAGGCGTTTACGAAAGGACCATTCCCAAGGGTGTTTGGGAGCGTCTTGGTCCCTGGGTGGGGAGACCCTGGCTCCTGAGGTCATCGGCCGGGTCCCCTCGGATGTGTACACAGATGCAGGCACCCCATGGATCTGAGCAACCCTACAGACGTGGCTGTCTCTCCGAGGCCCCGGGCCCTGGGGGGGTCTGGGCTTGTGGTCTCAGTGGTGTCTTCCTCTTCACCACTTTTCCCTAGCAGAGGGGGGAGCGGGCGCCAGGAGGCCACAGTTCCCACGGCCAGCGGCCCCTCAGAGGCCTCCCCAGAAGCCCTGGCTGGGCCCCCCCAGAGGGGGAGGCTGGGGTCCCCACAGTCTGCACTTCTCCCGCTCTCTCTCCTGGGGCCCTCAGCACAGGACTCTGCCCCATCTGCAAATGCCCGGCGTTGTGGTCCCGCAAGCGACAAGCTGACCTCAGGTCTCCAGCAGCGCCCGGCTCAGGGGCCAGGGCCCCGCAAACCCCAAGGCCCTTTGCCAAAGGGAGCCACGTTGCTGCCTGCACCCTGCTTCCCTCTACAGGACTGCGGCAGGAGGGAGCGCCCAGGCCTGCAGCAACGCCGCCTGGAGTTTAGATGAGTGGTCAGGCCTGACCTCCGATGACTAAGCTCTGAAGGGGCCCCCGGGGTGGACGGGAGGGCAGGAGGCTCCCCGGGCTGCGGCAGGGTCTATCCTGGGTCCTGTCCAGTTGCTGGCAGATCCCAGGTGCCAGGCCATAAGTCCCAGTCTCCCCGCATGCACTGTGTCTACAACCTTCCCCAAGGATTCCAATCCCCTGGGTTAGGGTCCGCCTCACTCAGGCATAGCCACCACTTAGCTTCACTATTAATGCAATGACTGTGTTTCCAAATGAGGCCCACCTGGAGGTCCTGCGGGTCAATGCTTCAGCACAGGGATTCAGGGACACAGTTCAGCCCTTAACACTCCTGCCAGAATTCCACCATCAACATGACTTGCATCTGAGGAGTGGTGCTGGCCACCACCACTGCCGGCCTGGGTGCAGACCCTGAGCATGAGTGCAGCTCTCCCGGGCTTGGCTCGGGGAGCGGGGGGGGGCGGTTGGGCCGTGGTTCCTAGGGGTGCAAAGTCCCCATGGGCTGCACTGGGACCAGAGAGCATCTGGGTGGGCCAGTGTCATCTCAGGGGTCTTCAGACATAGAAGAGGGGGCCAGGGAGCCGCAATGCCATGAGTAGGACCCAACCGGCCATTTCTAGCTATGAATGTGGAGGAGGGGCCACAAGCCAGGGACGGAGCGTCTGCAGACGCTGGAGAAGGCAGGGCACGTTTTCTGCCCTGAGCCTCTGTGGAGCCCGGCCTGTAGATACTCCGATCTCAGCCCCTGAGGCCCAGGTGGGGCTTGCAACCGCCAGCCTGGGAGAGAATGAGCTTCTGTCCTAAGGCGCTGAGTGTGGTGGTTTGTTAACCAGCGCACCCCTGCCCACTGGGGCCCCAGGATCCCACAACCAGGCCCAGAGCCCTGAGCCGCCACACAGATACAGCAAACCAGGCACACAGCGTTCTGACTGAGTGCCGGCCTAGCGCCACGGACGGTTCCGCAGAAGGACGGCCACACACCTGACACCATGAAAGGCCAGACCCCATGAGCGCCATCTCAGTAAGAACCGCTCACCTTGCTGGGTGACAGGGGCTCTGAACGTACCTGTCCTCATGGCTAGGGCCTGGGGCCGCTTTAGGGGCCCTGGAGCTCATGGGGGCCCATGGGATCCCGACAGGGCTATGCACCCTCCTGTACCACCCCAGGCCCTGGAGGCCTCTGTCCTCTGCCAACCCTGGCCCGAGAGCCAGCCATCCCAGCTGCTCCGAGCAGATGCGGCCACAGAGGGTGGGCCCAGACCCAACACACATGGCCCCGAGCTTTGGCTGTGAGCAGCACCCCAGGGCAGCAGCCACCAGCAGGCAAGGGTACTGTCTCCATCACTGACACTGGTGGGGTCAAGCTGCCCCAAACTCTAAGCTTGGGCAGCGTGCACTGCGCTCCAGGCCAGCCCCCTGCTCAGACAGGGAGACTGAGGCTCACAGGGGCCACCAGCTCAGAGGTCCACCCCTGAATCCCCACCCCCAGGGACAACTCAACCATCCCCCCTGGGGACAGACTCAGGGAGTGGCCATGAGGTGGGTAGACACCCAGAGTGTTCAGGCTGCTACTGCGTGGGGCTTCTGGACCTCGGCCCCCACCTCCCAGGAGCTGGAAACAGCTGCTCGAGAACTATCAGGCCTGGAGGAGCCCCAGGCCCCTGGCCCGTCTCCAGGAAGCGCAGCTCGGGTGGGTCTCCAGGGCCCACCCCTTATCAAGTGAGCATGGTTCTCCCAGGGACCCCTCCAGCCAGCCACTGCCCATTCCCACAGACCTCACCTGTCCTACTCACTGCCCCATCCTCCTGGCTAAGGCGCCCAGGGCCTTACGCTGCTCAGAAACAGAGCTTCACCCAGACCCAGAGCCCACCCCCCAGCCCAGCTCCTCAGAGCCCAGCACACAGTAGGGCCCCATCAACACCTGTCACATGCAGGCAGAGGGAAGGTCTCCTGGCCGCTGGGACTGAGCAGAACTGGACTGCTCCCCTGGGCCCCACCAGCCTGTGCTCCCCACCCTCGGCCAGCTCCTTCTGGAGCCGCTGGAGGTCAGAACAGCCCAGGAGAAGCCATTAGGGGTCCGGATGCCCAGTGGGTCTGGGGTAGGCAGGACATTCGAGTAGGAAGACTCTGGCACCTGCTTCACAGGCAGAGGAGGGTGCCAAGGGAATCATGTTGTACCTGCTAACTGCATGGGTCCCTGTGTGTGTGCACACGCATGTGTGCACAAGAGCACGGCACTGTGTGTACACGTGTGTTCACACATAGGCAGGCGAGCTCAGCACTGTGTGCACACGTGTGCATACATGTGTGTGCATCTAACTTGGGAGTGCTCCGGAGAGCTTTGGGCGCCATGGAGGACCCAGCCCAGCCCCAGGATCCCTGTAGGCCATGGCCACATGTCCTCCGTGGACACTGCTGGTACCTGGCCCTGGGCCTGGGGTGGGCTGGGCGGGGCCCTGGGCCCTCACCCCCTCAGCCGTCCCCCTGCCTGCTCTGTGGCCGTGGGAGGGCCTGTGGGAGGGGGGTGGGCAATGGCACAAACAAAGCCAGGGAGGTGGGAGCCAGCTCGGCCTGTCCCAGGACCGGGTAACATCAGGGGGATGCGCCTGTGTCCCAGGACCCCGGGTGGCCCCTTGCAGCGCTCTGTGGCGATCCCAGGCTGCCTTCCCAGAGTGTGGATTCCGGAGCAGCTGTCCAGCTATCAAATCACCTTGGGAAACACAGGCGGAGGCTGCCAGGCTGTGCGGGTAATCCGCGCCTTCCCGGGGACATGGTGGCCACCGGGGAGCCCTGAAGACTGATTTTCCACTCGATTTAACCAGCCCTCATCCCTCCCAGTGTGGCCCCCACCGTGCTCAGGCAGAGCTGCACTGGGCCTCCCCAAACTCAGGCCCGCCTGCCTGTGGGGGCTCCTGGGTGTCAGCAAGCTACCCTCACCCCAAACGGGCCCCACGCTGAGCAATCAGGGGCCTCAGTGAGAATCCGACTGGCCAGCAGGTCTGTGCTTCTTCCAGTGTGTGTGGGCCAGAAAGAGAACTCCACCAGCATCATGAACCACCTCTGGAAGCCTCTTTTCTAACAGGCTTGAACTCAAGTGGATCATCTTGAAGATAAGCAGGTCCCAGGCCGCCACGGGTCCAGCAAGGCAAACAGCACTGACAACATCCCCCTTGAGTGCGGTCACATCCAAACAGGTGTCAGGCAGGCAGATCAGGTTCACTGGCGTCTTTCAGCACCTACAACACTCCCAGCTCTGTGCCATCCCATGAGCAGCTTCAGGCAGAGAAGCATGTCATCCCTGAGGCCCAGAGGCTGGGGTCCCCTCTGAGGTTGGGGCAGGGGCCGGATAAGCCCCCAGGTTTCCTGACCTGGGTTGGGGGGCGAGTGAGGTCACAGCCCAAGGGGGAGGGAGCTGAGCCCCTGACCTCATGGATGCCCAGCCGGTCAAGCACAGAGATGGCTTCTTAGGCTCCCACAGAGCCCGCGGGGGCCACATGCCTGCTCACCCCTCCTCAGCCCCAGGGCCATGGGAGTCAGGACAGAGTTAACCCCCCAGGAGCCTACCCTGCTGTGTGGTGCGGGGCAGGGAGCCAGCGACAGACAGAGAGACAGACTGAAGGGATGCGGCCACCAGCCAGGAGCACCACAGACGTCCCAAGACCAGGCAGCTGCAGGAAACCTGAGCAGACGTGGGCCAGGAACCCAGGATCACAGATAGGCTTAAAATGGGAACATACTCTATTGCACTCTGGACGCCAGCTCGGAAATCGACAGGTCAGCAGGGTTGAGTTCTTCCTGAGGCTCTAGTGGAGGGTCCTCCTGGCTCGTCCGGCCCTGGTGGCCCCTGGTGGCCACATGGCCCCGGCCTCTGCCCTGTCCTGACACAGCTGTCCTCCCCCGTGTCTTCACAGCGTCTCCCGTGGCAGGTGAGCCCGGGCGGTGCCCTGTCCTGCACAGACGGAGCCCACTGCCCATGGCTCTCAGCTGCTTGCTTGCCAGCACTCCTGGGGTCACAGTCCTCCTGGAATCCCCGTCCTCCTGGAATCCTCGTCTCCAGAACCCAGGCTGGGATATGCTGGGCTCAGACCAGCTCCCTCGACACCTGGAGACCAATGAGGGGAGACGCTGGCTGGGAGACACACTCAGAGCTCAGTAGCCACACATTTCTGATCCTTCTCCCATGGAGGGGAGGGTTTCCTGCCCGCCGACAGGCCATGTGGATGCATCGCCGCTACCCCGGAGCGGAAGCAGCCGGGGAACCCACCGCGCTGCGCGCTCACCCATCATGCTTGCGAGCACACCTGCGCTGTGGCGCTGTCTGGCTTCCGCATCTGGCGCAGGCGTGTCCCAGGGGCTGCCCTGCTGGTTAACAGCCTTGTTTTAAACTCAGGGTTAATACCACAGTCCAGCACCCGGCACCTCAAACTGACAACAGGAAGTCCTTCAAGGTCCCTCCACGCCCGGCCTTTCTCATGGCCTCACACTCAAGACGCCAGATGCCCCTGCCCGCCCCACCCCAGGGAGGCCGAGGTGGGTGGACATGCTGGATCTGGATGCAGGATGGGGCACTGGTCGCCTGGAGACACAGCCTCGGATGGGCCGTGCTGGCCGACAGCCGTGCCTGAAGCTGTTGCTGCTGCAGCCTCATCAGGTCTGGAGCAAGCCAGTTGGGTGCCCCGCAGCCAGGCCGGAGCCCCACCTGGGCAGACCCTATGTTCCTCCCTCCGGAAGGACCAGGAGACCCGCCTGGTGGGCGTTGCGCCCACCTGTCCTTGTGCAGGCGCCCCAGGCCGGGGGCATGTGATCTGCAGGTATGCGGAGGACGGGGCTCTGACCACCACAGCGTTCCTGGGCTTCGCGTCTCCCTCTGCCAGCATCAGGGTGTCCTCTCGTTCCCACAGAGCCCCTTCCACGGCCCCTGTCTGGACACCTGCTGGGCGTCCAGCCGCAGATCGAGCGTGCACACTCACTCCAGGACGCCTCGTGCCCTCCACTGCCTCCTCTTCTCAACAGGACCCGAGACCACCCCGCCCTCATCCCCGGGGAGGAGGCTCTGCCCTCAACTTCCTCTCCTTTTATTAAAAGCACAAGCCAGGGAATTCCCCAGGGGTCCAGCGGCTAGAGGACTCTGCATTTTCACTGCTGAGGGCACAGGTTCAATTCCTGGTGAGGGAACTGAGATCCCACAGGCTGCACAGTGCGGCCAAAAAATAAATAAATAAATCAGGCCAGACCACCTGCAGAACAGGCTCTGGGTTTGCCATCTGCCTGGTCCATCGGGAACCCCCAGTACCCCCAGGAGGCAGCTCCAACCTCACCTGGGGGTCCCTCCTGCCCACAGGCCCCAGTGCCCCCAAGAGCAGCCCCTGGCCTGGCCTGAAGGATGGTCTGTGAGCAATGAGGTCCTGCCTCCCTTGGGCAGGCTGATGGGGGTTGCGGGGGGTGAGGGTAGGACACTGGCCAGGATGCCCCGGTCACGGGTGGACCCAGGAGCCTGGGGGACAGGGCCTGAGAGACCAGGATGAAGACCCCTGCCTAGAGTCTGCAGGCCCAGGTGGAGGGCACAGGAGACCCTGGGGGCTTGGGGACCCGCAGAGCCTCATGGGTCCTAGGAGCCCCACCACGGCCCCAGGGAAGCAGGCAGTTGGGCCAGGTTCCCTCACTGAGGGCCTGGCAGAGCCCGCAGGAGTGGGAGGAGGGCATGGAGCCTCCCGAGGAGGACTGGGGACAGCCAGCTGCCCCCTGCGGGCTGCACCTGGGCCAGAAGGGTGTCCCCGCCAGGCTCTGGTCACCTGGCCTGGCAGAGCTGCCCGAGGCTCCGGGCACGTCCGTCCTACTGGGCATCCATGCTCTCCTCCCTATGCTGGATGCCGCTGGAGCTATTTCAGGCGCCTGGTGAAGACATGAGCCGTCTGGCCAGACAGAGCCATGCCCCCGCCCACAGGGCCCTCCCTGCAGGGGCGTCCTGGCCCTGCGTGCTGTGGTGACTCACGCCCGCCATTGGCCCACTGGCCGGCTCAGTGCAGGGCGGCCCCCAGGGGCTGCTCGCCCAGGCCCACAGCAGGGAGTCCCTGGTGTTGAGGACCACCGGGCAGGGGCCACCAGGCTGCTCCTCCCGGGGTCCTGGGCCCAGCCTTATGCCCCCGGGTACCAACGCACATCCCCACCAGATAAAAGAAGTCATACGTGCAGCGACGTTCTTCATGCTCCCTTGGGGTCCACGCCCCCCACCACGCAGCACACCATCTTGCTCTGGGCCAGCTCTCAGACTGCCCCCCAATGCTGGGGGATTGAGTGAAGGGCCCACCGCCAAGGTCCCAGAGGCCAGGACAGCCATGGTGACAGCGTCCCCTTGGACGGGGTGGGACTGACCGGCTCCAGGGCTGTGGCCACGGTGGGAGGGTCAGATGCTGAGACTGGTCCCCAACTGGCCGTCACGCCCCAGGGGACAAGACCGCAGACTGCCAAGGTCCTATGCCCCTTGGGGCCGGCATGAGTTCTCATTGGTGGTCCCGGGACCCCAGCCCTCACGGGCACCCGGCTGGGAGGTGGGTGCGAGGGAAGGGCTCTGGGGCTGAATCTGAGATGCCACCCTGCGGGTCAGGCCCTTCCCAACACACGCGCCTGCTCCCCTCAGAGCAACCCTGAACCCAAGCCAGCCAGAAGCCCCATGCTGGGTGTTGTGGGCACCAGCACCTCCGATCCCAATGAGGGGTTCTGCCCACAGGGCAGAGCAAAACTCAGAACCTGCACCCACCTCCATCACCTCCCCTTCCTCCCCACCCCGTTTTCCGAGACTTCAGATATGCACAGAAGCCAGAAAAGGAAATTTCTTCTGCCCAATTCAAGCTGCAGTTCCCGTCCTACTCCTGATGTACCAGTTACTGGAAAGCAATTCCACAAACGCCTTTCTGTAAAGGACGTGTTTTTGGCCAGTTTATACAGCTACCCTTGTTCACCCAAAAATCTGGAAGCTGCCTTCCACGAGCTGGACCCTCCCCCTCGGACACTCAGGGAGGTGTTTCTGCGTGAAATATGGGCCTGCTCTGAGGCAGAAGACGAACGGGCGCAGTAAATTCTGGGGTGGAATTTGTTTAACCTATCAACCCCCCCCACCCCCCGACCCGCTGGCAGTAAGTACGACTCTGGGCGGCCGGAGCACTGATGTATTTTTATGACACTTGGCAAGGCTGCTCAGGAGGCTGGAGAAAACGCGCCAATCGGAGCTGCCGCAGAGGTGGGCGCGCTCCCCGGCCGGCTCCTCACCCAGAAAATGTCCTGAAGCCTCACAGACTCTGCAGCAAACCCGTTCATTCATTCATGGCCGACTTCCCTCTCTAGCCAGGCAGGCTGCTGCTGCTGGACAGAACCAGGAAGACACTGCCCTCAGCCCAGTTCCCCAGCCCCCTGATGTGATGGGACAGGCCCCAGCAGGCGGGAAGTTTAGTAACAGCCCAGCAGGAAGGCAGGAGAGGCCTGCCCTTCAAGACATCCTCCTTCCAGGTGCCTTCACAGGGAGTGAGCCCCCTGTCTCTGGTTGTAAGCAAGGAGAAGCTGGGGACCCCAGAGAGCAGGCTGGGCCAGGTGAACCTGGGCCTCTCCAGAAGTGCCCGTCTCGCTGCTCAGACGTGGTGTGCTGCCCAGGCCTGTGTCTGTAGCCACGGGGCAGTGCTGTGTCTTCCTGCCCAAGGCCAGGACTTAGGAGGAGGTGGTGGGCAGGTTGCGAAGGTGGGAATTTGACCCAACACACACATCCATGGTAGAGACACAGCCCCTTGCCAAGAGGCCCAACTCACCACCCTACTGCCTTGGGTCTTGTGAGACAGCGACTTTTCAGCTCCAAAGCACAATTCAGGCCTGGGTGACGTCCCTCCACGGCCACCAGCCCCCAGGGGCTTCTGTGGGACCTGGACCCGCAGGGCACTCAAGAAAACGGGAACAGTTTCAGCTCCAACACCCTCCAAATATCGATGTTTAATCATCTGAGTCTTAATTGAAATAAATTAGGAAAATTCTCCCCCACTTTGTTTTGCAGAGAAAAGAATTGATGGATGTGAGATGGGGGAGGGGTGCCCCATGCAGGTGCTGTTGCCCCATCTCTGCCCAGCTCAGAGCCCCCCAGTTCCAGCTCAGAGCCCCCCAGTTCCAGCTCAGAGCCCCCCAATCCAAGTTCAGAGCCCCCCAATTCCAGCTCAGAGACCCCCATCCCAGGGCACAGACTCCTATCCCAGGGCACGGACCCTATCCCAGCTCACGGACCCCCCATCCCAGTTCATAGACCCCCCATCCCAGGGCACAGACCCCATTCCAGCTCACGGACCCCCATCCCAGGTTACGGACTCCCTATCCCAGCACACAGACCCCATCCCAGCTTACAGTCCCACATTCCAGCACAGAGACCCCTTCTCTGCCCAGCCCAAGGACTCTGTCCAGCTCAGGCCTGGGGCCTCTGGCAGTATTTGCGTGGCCGTCCTGTGGGCTCCCCGTACCCTGAAGGCCTATTGGGCACGACCTCTGCTCTGCATCAGTATTGACCTGGGAGTGGGGGGCCTGGCGGCCCACAGGCAGCTTGCAGAGTCACTCACGCTTGCCATGCTCCCGGGCCCCTGAATGTTTATGGAAGACTAGAACCCACTCTGGGCTCCACATTTACATCAGGAAAAATAACATTTTTTTTTCTTCATGAAGTTAGTTAAGGGCTTCTGGAGGAAAAGAAACCTTGAGTCCTTGGTATTCAACTCACCAGGGGTGTGAACCGCACCATTGTGCCCGCCACGCGGCCCGGCAGGCATCGAGCCAGGGCGGAACATTCCGGGGCGGCCTCTCCTGGAGTCCTGATGCCAAGGTCTGGTTTGGGGGAGGGCCAGTGTGAGACCAGGCACAGTGTGTGTCCACACCAAGCTCCCTGCAGGGGGAGGGGGGCTGCACAGGCAGCCTGGAACCCCGATGGGCAGATGTCAAGGTCACAGAAGCTTCTGGAACCCCTCCCAGGGTGTGGACACAGCTGCCTGTGTTAGGCTGTGCTTGACCAGCAAGTATTTCAGTGGCTTCTGCTGGCTCAGGCCGCCAGAGCAAAGCCCCACAGACCGGCTCAACGGCAGGAGTGTGTCTCCTCCCAGTCCTGGTGCTGGACATAGAGACCAGGTGGTGGGCAGGGCTGGTCCTCTGGTGGCCTGTCCTCAGGGAGCACACAGCCGCCTTCTCCCCGGGTCCCCGGGGTCTCCCCTGTGCCCTTCTGTGTCCTGACCTCCAAAGGACACCGGTTATGTTGATTAGGGCCCCCCTAATAACCCCAATTTCGGAGAAGGCAATGGCACCTCACTCCAGTACTCTTGCCTGGAAAATCCCATGGACGGAGGAGCCTGGTGGGCTGAAGTCCATGGGGTCGCTAAGAGTCAGACAGGACCGAGCGACTTCACTTTCACTTTCCACTTTCATGCATTGGAGAAGGAAATGGCAACCCACTCCAGTGTTCTTGCCTGGAGAATCCCAGGGACGGGGGAGACTGGTGGGCTGCCGTCTATGGGTTCGCACAGAGTCGGACACGACTGCAGCATCCTTTATGTTATGTTTATGTTTAACAACCCCAATATACCTTCTCCACCTCTCTAAAGGCCCTGTTCTCCAAATACAGTCACGTCCTTGGGGAACCAGGGATTAACCAGGAACTTGAGGGACACGCCCTGCCCATGAGCGCTTCTGTCTCTGACAGTCACCTGGGGGCGATGAAGACAAGTCCTGGTCCGCAGGCTTTCCTGGTGGGCCCATGGTTAGGAATCCGCCTGTCAATGCAGGGGACACCAATTCGATCCCACCAATTTGAACCCTGGTCCGGGAAGATCTACATGCAACTAAACCCGTGCACCACAACTTCCTAGCCTGCGCTCTAGAGCCCCTGCTTAGCAAGAATAACCACAGCAATAAGAAGCCCACACTCCACAGTGAAGAGCCACCCCCACCCATCCCGCTCACCACAACTAGAGAAAACCCCGCACAGCAACATAGCAACAAGGACCCAGCACAGCCGTAGATAAATAAGTCGTCACCTTCTGGGCACTCAGAGCTGTGCAGGCGCGTTACCTCCTCAGCCCTACAAACAGGGCACCGGGATCCCCCACCCCGTGGACATGGGGACACACTCACTTGTCTAAGAGTCCCGGGCCTCTGCTATGGGAATCCCAGGGGACAGGCAGGACCACAGGGTGAGGGAGAGACTGGAGATGACTCTTAACTCACTCTGTACCCCCAAGGATTCCTAGGGCCTGCGCCAGGTGCCACCCCTCTCTGAGCCTCAGTATTCCCATCTGTAAAGTAGGTGCAACCAGCATCCCCCAACCTGGAGGTCACAGGCAGAGGCGCTTTGGCCGGGGCTGGAAAAAGCTTCCTGTCTGGGGCACCTGTCATCACCATCACGGATCAGGAAATCACATCCAGGTGCAGAGGCAGGTGGACAGCACACGGCTCCTACCAGAGGCTGCACGCAGACGGGTGCGAGTGACCCATGCCCTGGGAAGCCTCTTCTCCCCAGGAGGGCTGCTGCCTGTGCCCACCCCTGCCACACAGGCCTGGCCTGTACACCACAGAGGAGCACGGCCTCCCAAGATGTCACAGGCTCCGGGTTTCCAGGGGCCACTGCCTGAGGCCAGCACTTCCCGGAGGACCAAGGCCTTCCCCCATGGAGATGCACCGCCCTCTGCCTAACTGTTACTGGGGTCTGACAGCCAGCACGTGGTGGGAGGGGACACTGCATGGGGCCCTTGGTGGGAGGTTGCCACGTGCTGCTGTCTGGGGAGCTGGGTGAGCGGGGCTCCGGGTGACCAAGGGCCACTGCAGCACCTTCTGGGGCTGTGTCTGGGCTTCTAGCCCCGCCGGGCGGTGCAAGGGGCCCGTCTTGGACTCCCACCACCGGCAGCACTTTCTGTAAAGCCTGGGAAGTCTCCCTGGAGCCACCCCTGCCCCAGAGAGTGTGCGACTCGGGGAGTGAGCTCTGAGCCCCAAGGGACACGCGGATGAATGTGGGCGCAGGGGTGCCCGAAGCCCTCGGGGCTGGACGTGGAGACCCCGGGGTAAGGGTCTGGTCCGGCCCCAGCCCCGCACTCTGAGCCTCATCCTCGGCGCTGGGCAGGATCCCTGGGCACTGGCCGAACCCAGAGAGGCCAGGCCCTTCGTGCGCCTCTGCAGCCCCCTCTCCACGCTGGCTTCTCCACACCCCTGGCCTGGCCCAGGCCCGACAAAGACTCACTTCTCAAAGCCGCCCCCTGCCCTGGGGTGGCCCAGCCTATGTCCACTGCTTGGGGGACGGAACGCTTACGCTCCAGTTCCCTCCTGCCTTGGAGAAACCCCTGCGCTAAAGCCAGCCCGGCCCCTGCTCAGCCAGGGTGCCTCTCTCCTCCTCAGCCTAAGCGACCTCACTTGGGTCTTTCAGTTTGTGGAAAAGTTTGGATCTGTCTTTAAGCGACCACAGTGCAAATGCTCTGGATGAGTTAGCCCCACACCTGAGTCATCTTGGCTGCCACGAATCTTTCTAATTTATCGAGGTGAGATTCCCGTAACACAAAATTAACCATTTACAAGGAACATTCTCGACGTGATGCGACCACCACCTCCATGCAGCTCCAGGATGGTCACGCCCTGCCCAGACCCCGGGGACCACTGACCCACCCTCTTTGCGGATCTGCCTGCCCAGGACGCTCCACATTCGGGGCTCTCTCACCGTGTGGCCTTCTGCGTCTGGCTTCTCTCACTCAGCGTCGTGTTTTCGAGGCACACTCCTACCATAGCGAGCGCCCACACTCCCTGTTCGGGGCCGAGTGAGGCTCTGTGTGCAGGGGGCCACACACGTCTCCCCCTTGGCCTGGCTGGTGTCACCCGCTGTCCCGGGGCTGCGGCAGTGCGCACGGCCGAGCCTCCCTGCGCGGTCCTGGCCCACAAACCTGGCCGGCGCACACCAGGTGTCAGCTTCGCACCCGTTTATCTTCCGCACGGGCTCTCCAAGAACAGGTTGGATTGGAATCATTTTAATCAGCCCCCGGTGAGGCGTATCAGGGCTTCCCAGGTGGCTCAGTGGTAAACAATCTGCCTGCAAAGCAGGAGACGCAGGAGATGAGGGTTCAGTCCCTGGGTGGGAAAGATTCCCTGGAGGAGGGCACAGGAACCCACTCCAGTGCTCTTGCCTGGAGGATCCCATGGACAGAGGAGCCTGGCGGGCGACAGTCCATGGGGTCTCTAAGAGTGGGACACGACTGAGTGACTGGGTGAACACACACACACACACACACACGGTGTATCGGGGTCCTGGGGGCTATACCGGCTGCTCCTCTATGCAGAGGCATTAATTCCCTGCCTGCAGAGGTCACACATGCCTGCTGTCCCCACCGAAGGGCAACCCCGGTCATTCCAGAAGCAGGCTCTGAGGCCGGCATAAAGGGGCTGCCTGTGTCCTGTCACCTGATCCCCAGGGAGCACCCCGATGAGGAGCAGCGCCCAGACAGGCCGAGAGCCGTGTCCAAGACCAGGCGGCCGGCCGTAAGCAGAGCTAGGAGGCGAGCCCCTAGCCCGCCCAGGGTCCGGCGTCCCTCTCTGCTCTCCTGAGCTCGGCTTCCAGCTGACCATCCTGCTGGCATTCCGAGGAAAATCAGACCCTCCCGGGTGGAAACAGCGTCCGTCCAAATGAGTTTTCCGAGTCTGGTTTAAAGCACTCTGAGAAGCTCCAGGAGAGAAAATGTGGTTTTGATTTTCTGGGGCAGCCAGAACCCCGAACTCAGCCCCTGCGGCCCGAGAGCCCCTCGCTGCTTCTCAGCCAGACGCAGCCGTCACGGGGGGAGCTGTCGACAGGCAGCCCCTCCCTGGGGCCTGGGGCTCCTCCAGCCCCACTTCAGACAGAGCCAGCAGCTGAGCTCACACCGGCCACTTATCGAGGTCACTGAGAAACTGGGGCAGGGAAAGAGTTGACCCCGTGGGGCTTCCGGGAGGTCAGGCTGGGGTCAAGCTGCCGCCTCCGGCCTGGGATGGCCTAGGATGGCCTGGCCAGGTGGTAAGCTCCCCGGCACAGGCAGGATGCCAGGGCAGCCGGGCGTGAGGACAGAGGGGAGGCCCTCCCAAGGACCTGTGCCCACTCGTCTCATCTGAGCTCAGGAGGTGTCGCTTGTATACACCTCTGGCTGGAGCATCCCAAGTCCAAAGACAGCAGGAAGGGTCTGGTCACCCAGAGTCTATGTTGGGGTCCCCAGGGGCTCCTGCAGACTGTCCCAAGCCAGGTTCTTGGAAGTCCACAGGAGCAATCTGGGGGAATCTGGTGGGCTCCCGGGACTAGGATCACAAGAAAAGCCCTCCTTCTCCCAGGATCAGTCCCCTAAACCTACATCAGCTGAAGGGCAACTCAAGAGGTCTCACCAGGCACTTTGTGACATGAGACCCCATTCTCCATCGACAGATCGGGGAGACCCCCACCAGGCAGGGAGTCTGAGTGATGTCATGAGGGGCGCTGGCCAGAGCTCAGCCCACGGACCTCCCACCCAGATGCTATCCCCGGATCCCCTGTCCACCCTGATGGTCAGCTCATGTGCCTGCATGAGGTGCTGAGGTCAGCAATGACCACAGTAGGCTCCCTGCTGCCCTCTCGGGGCACATGGCATGTGGGCAGGACTGAGTCCCACCCTTCCTCCCCAGATGCTGAAAACAAACAGGTAGCCCTCTCAGTCCCCTTAGGTCTCCTGGGAAGCGGAAATGACCATTCTGGCTCCAGCTGAGCCAGCTGGCTTCCTGCTACTCCATCTCTGTCTTGGGTACAGGGCCTGCGGGTAGCCGGCTGGGCTCTCCCTCTGGACTCACCCCCCCCAACACACCTCCTCCGCTAGCCCCGCAGGCCCCGCCCACCGGGCCAGGCCCCCCTGCATGTCGCTTGATGCTCAGTCGGGAGCCAGTCCGCACAGCAAGTTAATTATATTCACGGTTAGGAGTCCCCCTTCCACGAATCTCCCTCAGGGAGCCCCTCAGCCTGGTCCAGCGCCTCCAGGACCCGAGCTGTCTCCATTCCGCAGGCGTTTCTTGAGCTTCCTCCCTGGGGGCCCCCAGCCTTGCGGTGCGGGCCCCAGCACCGTGGCTCTGGCTTCTCCACCATCTACGGCTGAGCAGGAATCTCACGTTTTAGTTCCGTTTAGGCTCCGTGGGGCCCAAGCCTCTGCTCCTTCAAGCTGACCACCTTGGCTGCCCACGGGAATATCGCTCTTCTCTTCCCCTGGTGGCTCCCTCGGCCCCCGTGGTGCCCAGACAGGTGGACCCGGGTGCCCATTTCCCAGATGAGTAAACCGAGTCTGAGCCTCTGGGACACGCCCGGCACGGGGGGTGGGGGTGGGGTGGGGTGCGAACCAGCAGGGAACAGAAGCGGCCTCTGGCTGGGGTCCCAGCATCCTTCCGGATGGCGGGGTGGCGGGGCGGACGAGGGGCTGCATTTTGCAGACAAGCTTCAGGGGCTCCACACCAAGGAAGATTTGGGTGGGGGCCTCTCCCGAGCTTCATGCAAATGCGCCTCCGCCGTGCTGTTTTGTACCGGCGCGGGGAGCAGCCGCGCCCACACTCCGGATCTGCCGCGCCCGCCGCCGCCCACGCGCCCTGCGGAATTAGCTCGCAAATGGGAGGAACAGGTGACGGGCGCCCGCATAGGGTAGCAGCCCCGCCGAGCGCACACACGGTGTGCTGAGCTGGAGGCGGGAGGGGGCGAGGGCCCGCGACCCCATCGACCCAGCACCGTCGAGAAGGAGTTGGTCTGCTTTCCAAAGGCACCGGAGCGGGCTGCGTCCTGCTTTGCAAGAATACAGCTTCCATGCCAGATGGAAGCAGGACGCCCACCTCCCGGAGCCCCAGAGCCGGCTTCCTCCGCGACAGCGCCTGCTCGCTGCAGGCGCTCCCGAGGCGATGGAAACCCCCGCTCGGCCGGCCTGCGACTTCCATCTGCCCGCGAGCGGCCGGGCTGGTGTTCCAAGGGAGGAAACACTGCCGCCGGCGCTTCCCGATCGGGTCCTGGTGCCGGGGCATCTCCCGCCGGTCCGGCTCCAAGTCCCGCAGCCCCTGGTGTGCGCCCCACACCCCCCGGTGTGCGCCCCACACCCGGCCGGCTCCCAGGGGCCAGCCTGAGTATCCAGACGTGCCCACTGCGCTCCCGGGGCGGGCAGAGGGATCCAGAACCTTCTTAACTAAGACACCAAGAACGCGTCCCCTGCGGGTGATGCCAGCGCAGGGGGCTTATGGGCAGTGGGACCTTGGGTGGGACTCAGGGAGGCCGAGCCTGGGAGCAGCGCCTTGGCCCACAAGCCCCTCTGTCCAGCTGCCGGGGCGAGGGCACTTCCCCTTCCCAGCCGGCCAGGGCCAAACAGCCCACGCCTCTCGGAGTGCAGACGGTGCAGCGTCCATCTTCACAGCAGCAGAGCCTGGCCCGTCCCGCCCCCGGGCCTCGCCCCACTTTGTTCCTCTGCCCGGGGCTTGGCCTGGGCCGGCCAGCAGGGTGCCTGTGGGGAAATCACAGACCCTCAGGCCTTGGCTGAGATAGCACAGACCCGCCCAGCTCACCCGGCTGGTGGCCGCTATCCTCACGGCCCCTGCCCCCTCCAGCACACCCAACTGCCCCCCAGCCCTTGTAAATGGCTTCCCCAGATTCTCACACAGCAGAGCGCGGAGATGTCCTCCTTTCACAGGACCGCGCTCATGCCTGGACATTCCTCTCTGGGGCCTCAGGCAGCTGTGCGGGGGGCTCCTGCCCTCCCCTGCCCCCAGCAGAAGAAAGGTGCCCAGGACACCCGGGACACAGGCTCTCCTCACCACTACTCTCCTGTCTTCAGCGTAGTTTCTCTCCATCTGCTGAGTGAAATGGAACCTTCCAGAATGTGGAGACTTGGGGATGTGGGTCCCCCCACTGTGGGGAGAAAAACTTCCAGAGACCCCACTTCCCGTAGAGAGGTCAGCAGAATTTGGGGTTGATCTTGGGAGAAATCCTTCCGTGTGTTTTTCTCACTGCCCTGCCTTTAAAAACAAGAAAGCAAAAGCCCTCATCCTGGAAGTGAATGGAGTCTTGCGAGATCCCTGCCCCTGGGGGCCCGCCCCGAGGAGCCCAGCTCCTTCTCCTAGCTGCGTTGGACCACAACGTGTGGAAAGACATTCCCTTCCTTACTTGAAGGGCATGTGGGAAGCTCCCCGTCTATCTCGTTAGCACGAGTGCTTTCATGGGTGTGCACGTGCCTGGAGCGGGCTGCCACACCACAGGGTATGCGCATGCTCGCTGCTGGAGGACGGAGCCCATTTCAAGGGATGAGGCCCCGGTCCCCACGTCCTCTCCAGAGCTTCATGTTTTCCCTTCTCTAAATGTTGGCCGTTCTGGCAGGCGCCCTCCCCGCCATGCCTTCTGGAGAAGGGAGCTCAGCACGTGCTTCAGATGTCTCTCGATCATTCGAGGTCTCGATCATCAGTGATCCTTATCATTCTCTATTAAACAGCTCAGAGCAGGCCAGTCCCCCACAACAACCACTGTGTGTGGGCCACCAGCCTACCACCCAGGGATGCCCAGGGTGCCCAGGGTTCCTTTGTGTCTCTGGTCCCACCAGCCACCCCTTTTCACTCCCTGCTAGGCCTGTACAGGGAGCCGCTGTCTGAGGCCTATTGAAAGAGAAACAGCCTGGCTTCCTGCCCTTCTGGGGCAACTGGGCAGTCATCTGACTTCAGGCTTTGGAGAACTGAGACTTGCCCCATCTTCCTCCATTCATGCACGGATTCACAGTCAGCAAACACTCCCTGAGGATCTGGTCTGTGCCCAGAACAGCCTAGGTCAAAGGTGAAGTTCAAGCACAGCCAAGGCTCTGACCCTGTTGAGCTCGTAAGGCCACCCAGGGGCTCACTGCCCGTGTTGGGATGGGGTTACTCCTCCCCTTGCCCCCATCCACACCCCGAAGTGTGTGTTTTCCATAGCAGGGCAGTGTGTGAGCTCCCACCCCTGTCTCTTGGGTAACCATCGTTCAGGTTCTCCAGGGACAGAGGGCCTTCTCGGACACGTGACAGTCAGTGTTGGGAGAAACCAGAATGAGTTGGGACCCAGAGCTGTGAGAGGCTGCGCCTGAGTCCTGGCCTGGAGATTTCTGCCTGCCCCAGGCATGGCTTGGGGCTGTGTCTCCTCACTGCTGCTTCCCACCCACGCCCAGCAAGAAAAGAACCAGCCAGATGGGCCCCTGGCACTGAGTGAGTGTGCGTAGGATGGTACCATTTACAGGGCCAGCCCTGCCCAGCAGGCCGACCCCTGGCTGAGGTGTGATCCCAACTTCAGCTCGAGATCCACTCTGGGGGATGTGTTTGCTGGCTGCTCCGAACCCAGTCCCGTGCTGAGCACTGTCCACCTGCATCTCCCATGCCTCTGAGCCCTGTTCCTGGGTGGTCCACATCATCCTTCTCATTTTACAGTGGGACCGCAGAGGGCAGAGAGGCCCTGGGCAGGGGTGGGGGCAAGCTCCCCAACGCCGGGCACCGGACCCCGCCGAGATGACCCTCTCTTCCTGTCTGGGTAAGGTAGACGCCTCCAGTTTCTAGAGCCAGGGTCACTCAGGCCCTCTCCACGTTCATCTCATCCCTCCCTTCCCGTCCTTTAGTGAGCCGGTTCCCCAGAGGACCCCAGTGGCCCCAGAAAGGGGGGAGAAGGGAGAGGAGGCCCCCTTTTAGGGGTGATGCCCAGAGGGTCCAGGCCGCCTCAGTCCCACACTTGTGTGTCAGAGGGGATACACATCTAACACAATTGTGGGGGTGGTTTGTCCAGAGGCCCTGCCGCCAACAGGACCAGGTCATCTGGAAACAGGTGTGGCCTCTGCTCCGTGCAGCCCTGATCTGACAGAGCCCCCACCCTCAAAGGCAGCCAGCACCCCCCTCCGCCTGTGCGGGGGCAGGGTGTGCGGCAGGGGGCTGACCGTCCCTCCTGTGAAGGTCTCAGGAGCCCAGGAGCCCCCCGGCCTGGGCTTGAGTGCCGAGACCAGGGACGCGGCCTTGGGCTCTCCTCCTCCGTCAGCCAGATCACGAGCTGGGCAAGCAGTCCTGGGGTGGTGCCACCTGTCCCTTAACATCCAGGGGACAAACCCTGCTGGCCCCCCACACTCCCATCACCTGCGTGGGGAGACCCCTTTCCTCCCACCCCTGAGAGGACACCCCGCGGGGCACAGGCCATTCTGTGAAGGAGCAGGGGGCTTCTAGCAATTACCAGCTCCAGCCCCCTGGGGAGTGGGTGCACAGAGGGGCCGGCCAGCCTCCCCCAACCCTCCCCGGTGCACTCCTAACTCGCAGGCTCTCTGCTCTGCCCTCCCAGAGCAGCTCAGCTTTTCTGGGTGGGAGAGCTGGATCTGTAGGTGGCACTTTTTTTTCCTTGTGACGTCTGAATAACCATGACAGCAGCAGCAGGCGCTGGTGGAGCCTGGCTCTCGGGAGAGCTGCTTCTGGGTTTTCCAGGCTCCCTCTCCCCTCTGCACTCGCCCCCTCTCCTGTCTTTTTCCCCCTCCTCTCCTCACCTGTCTCCTCCTCTTTCCTCTCCTTTCAGTCTTTCTCCTTCTCCCCAACCCCCGCCTTCTGCTTCTCACAGTGCAGGGAGTGGGGGGCACCCCCTCTGCTGGCCTCTGTCCCCTGAGCCGGGAGTCGAGTCTGGAGGCCAGGACGGCCACCCTAAAGTCCCCTCTGCCGCCAAATATTTACGCTGTGTCTGCACACAAAAATTAATACATCGATTTTGTCAGCCGATTCCCACTGCCCGCGTGACCACCATGGCAGGGCCCACAATGCCGCCCAGGCCGGCTGGTCGCGCATACAAAGCACCCGCCCGGCCATTATGATTCCAGAGCTGAAATCCACCCCTGCGTGCATCTCATCGGTCATTCAGCAGCCCTTAATGACTTGTCAGTTCCTTGCCCTGCCATTTTCTGTCTAATTAATTCTTTTATTGTGCACCGGATAAAGCAAGACAAAGGCCTCCCGGCAATAATGATTCATTAAAATGCAGCGCCTTCGCCTGCTCTTGGCCCCGCACCAGCCCGGCTGCGCTCCACCCGGCCTCCAGCACCTTAACCCTTTGCGGGGTCCCGCGGGGGGCACCCTGGCCTGGGAGTGGGTGAGCAGGGCCGAGCTGACCTGGGGAGGGGCCTCGCGAAGAGGTCTGTCCAGGGACCTTGCGCTTTCCCAGGGCAGCTGGAGCCCCAAGCCCCCCACATTCTGGCCTCAGCCCCCTAGGAACAACAGGGGCTGAAGAGAGCTGGGGGGCGCAGGGAGATGTTTACGGCTCACTGGACTGTTCCCCGCCCCCCCTGCATCCTGGGATAGCCCTGCCCGGGCGGGAGGCAGGAAGGCACCCTGGCCTCCATCAGCCGGTCTGGGGCTGAGCTGAGGAAGTCACTGGGTGCCTGGGGGGAAATGAGGGGAGGGAAGACCCCAGGGGCCCAGGACGAGTCCGTCCGCAGGAGGGGGCCGGAGGGCACTGGTCCTGTTTGTCCGTGCTGGCCCTGGCCTCTCTGAATGCACCCTCAGGGCACCTTGGCAAGGCCGTCGCCACCCCGTGGTCATGGGCGCAGAGGGGCAGAGCTTCCAGCCCCTGGCACGGCAACCTTCCTGCAGGCACTCAGAGCGGCAGGAGGGGTCCGGGGCGGGGCTGGGAGCGGGCATCCCAGGCCCCCCGCCTTGGAATGCACATTCTCTGCCCATTTCATTTTCACTTGATTTTTTTAAGCAAATCTGCCTTATTCTGCTGAGCACGGAGCCGCATGGTGTGACTGGAGGTGGTAATGGCTCCAGGGGCCGCTGTCAACCGTCCGCTCAGGCCCTAAACTTGCTGGTTCTGCCCAGCATGTTAGGGGGTCACTTCCATCTTACAGGTGGGGAAGCCAAGGCTCCCAGAGGGAGGCCAGGTGCCTCAGAACCAGCTGGAAGAGGCACGAGAGAGGACAGCCTCAGAGCCTGGGTGCCCGGCACACGGTCCAGGGTGGACGCACTGGGCCCTCGGGGCCAGGCCGCGGCCCTGCTCCCTGCTGCAGGACCGTCCTCGGTGGCAGCGGGGCCGCAGCCCTGGGTGTATTTCTGCCTTCTGCTCCTTCCCTCCCTGGCTTTTCTCCTTGGAGGGCCCCCACGCCCCATCGGGGCCAGGGGCCTGAGTTTGAGGGCAGAGTATGGCTACACACCTCCTTCCTCAAGAAGGAACCCTCCTCACCCCAAGCGCCTGGCAGAGCACCCCGTCTGCCCTGTCTCGGGTCTACACTGGCCCCGGGGTGAGGGTGGGGTACTTGGCACCGCTGGCTTTGTGGCGTCCAGACTGGGTCGTGGTCAACACGGGCTTTCCATGAAGCCTGTTGGAATGTGTCCACGGAGGCCATCCACACAGGGTGTGAGGGCTTGCCTGGTGCCGGGTGGCCCTGAGTCACCACCTGGAGACATTGTCCACCCCCCGCCCCTGCCCCACCTGACGCCACAGACCAGACGTCGGGGAGGAGAGAGTGGCTCCACACCAGGCCAGAACCCTCCATCTGTAATGTCCCATCCAGGCTGTTGTCCCATTAAATGTGGCCCAAAGTCACAGCAGGCTGGGTGGGTCCCGAGCCCAAGCCTCGAGATCTGCAGGTGAGCAGGCTTTCGGGCCTTCCCCAGGCAGCTGCCCAGAGGACCCAGGCCTGCCCGGGAGCTGACGCCACGTGGGCTGTGAGCTCCCATCCAAGCAGGAAGTCCCCTTCTGAGAGCCAATGTCATTCCAGGAAGGGCCTTCCTACTTCACCTGAGCAGGGCTGGGTCGTGAAGGCCAGTTCCCCTTTCTCCCTCACCAGAGGCAATGCTCTCGCTTCTGGGTGAGGAAGTGAAAATTGAGGAACTTCTGCCAGGCTGGCCCTGGGGTGGGAGGCCTCCCGAGAACAGGACTCCGAACCAGCTTGCAGCCCGGCTCTCCTGGACTCAGGGCGAGGCCGGGTGAGGCCGGGTGAGGCCGACCTTGGAGGGAACATTGTTAGCCAAGCTCTCCTCAAAAACCCTTCACCAGGGACTTCCCTGGGGGTCCAGTGGTTAGGACTCTTCCTTCCACTGCAAGGGGCTCGGGCTCCATCCCTGGTGGGGGAGCTAGCATCCTTATGCCTCGTGGGATGGCCAAAAAAGAAAAAAAATCCTTCTCCAGCCTGAGGACCAGGACAGGCCAGGGACCCCTCCCAGCAGCCCTGACCTCTCAGGTGTCCACCCTGGATGCCTTCTGAGAGTGTCACTGAGGGGTCTGGCATTTGGGGAAACAAAGATTCCCATCACTTCAAGGCCCTTGGCTGTGGGCTCAACCTGTGATGTTGGAAAATGCTCCCGGCGGGGGCAGGAGGTGAGCCACCAGCCTAGCCCCCAAAAAGGGGAGGGAGCCCCTGGAGGGGCAAGGACACAGCATCTCCAGGCCCTAGGCCAGGCAGGGGTGGGGACTCACCTCTGAGCCTCCGGAGCTCAGAGGTCTGAAACCCATGGGAACCCCACCCAGGGTGAGTCGGCGGGAGAAGACCGGGCCCTGGGGAGTTAACTCACAGGAGCCCCTCCAAGTCCAGACAAAACCAGCAGAGCCGCCAGCTCTCGGGAACCAGGGCCGTCCCAGAGCAGCACAAGGGAGGCCTCCTCTCCTCTTGTCAGCAAGCTGGACGCCGGGGCCTTCCTCGATTTGGGGCATCAGTATGAGGGCTCGGAAGGCCATATGGACTTGGACAGCCCTTGGCCAGGCACAGGCCGGGCGGGGTTGGCTCTGTGAAGGCAGCCGGCTGTGAAGGCCGCGGGCATCCGTGAGCCTGGCTTTCTGCAGCCCCTTCCCAGACCTGGGAAGCTTGGCACACACTGACCTCACGAACCCTCATAAATCCGGGCAGCTCTTCCCAAACGCTGCTCTTGGCAGGCCCTGGACGCAGCTCCCTAGCGCGGGGCGAGGGACGCGCCCTGGACTACAGCCACGTGGGCGGCTGGGCCGGCGAGGGGACGGGGTGTGCGCCCCCCTGCCTGTGCTGCCCCATTAAAATTACAGAGGCAGCTGCCTGGCGTATCTCGGTTCTCATGAGAAGTATAATCTCCCTCTCAACCTTCTCAACCCAGCCGAGTCTGCGCAGCTCAGAGGTGGGTGCCCCCGGGCTTGTGAAGCCCCCGCATGAGCCGCATGTGCGGGAAAGGCCCCTCGCTTGTCGTTGCTCCCACAACCGTCTCTGCCTAGAAACCCTTTCTGCTTACCAGACAGCCCTGCCCAGGGCCTGCGGGGCGGCTTTTATCCAGCTCCCGGCCTGGCTCCGAGCCAGCGCCCGAAAAATGCCGTCAGCCACCCAGAGACCAGCTCTGGGATTCGCCCAGGAGGAAACCGCCGCCCGAATCTGGCTCATCTGGACCCATTTTGCCTCCTGAGGAGCCTCCCCCCAACACCCGCAGGAAGATGGAGGGTGGTCTAGCCAGCCGGCCCCTTCCCGGGGAGCCTGGGGTTAACCCTCACAGAGCCCCGCTTTAAAACGGGACCCCCTCGGTCTTGGAGACCCACAGCTCCCAGGCTTACAGGAAGCAACACACAAAATGCAGCCCACGTAGATAAAAAGCATTTTTTAATTTTTATCAAATCAATCTGTACAAAAGTTAGCGTTGCTTGGTCAGAAAGGAGCGAAACACAGCAGGTAAGTGACAGCGAAAGTTCAAACTTGACACCAAAAAATAGATTGCATAAAAAACAGTTTGCTGCAGCCCCCTGCCCCCACCCCCAGGAAGACATATGCAAAAAAAAAAAATTTTTGTTCTAGAAAAAGGTAGGAAAAAGTAGAAAAAGTAAAAAGAAGCAACATCTCAGATGTACTTAAATTTACAAAGTTTTAAAGGCACAATTTTCCAGGAAGTAGGCGGTTATCGTCGCTCAGCGCACAGCGGAAGCAGGACAGGTAAATCCGGCATTTTTCTTCTAAAACTAAGAATCTAAAAACGCTTAGTGGAGAAGGTTCTAGTTTCACAGCTTGTAGGTGGCGCCTGGTTCCTAAGAGCCAAGATTAATGCGTTTCTGGAGCCACCGAGTCCCAGGAAATCCCCGCCTCCACCACTTGGCACGGCCCCGTGCAGGGATGAAATTCAGTGGCGCTCTGCCTCCTAAACCTTGACTTAATGCCCGTGCCAGGGGTACCCCAACCTGATCAGAGAAACCACAAGACAAGCCCCTTCTCCTGCCCAGGTGCTCCGGCCACCTCCGGCGGACCCGGAGCTGGGGCCCTGCCACTCAGAGCAGGGACCCCCACCCTCTGCCCCGCCCACGCCTCACCCTCAGCTCTCCGGCTTCTGTTTCGTCTTAAATTCTACTCTCTGCACAGATTATTTCATTAATTAAAGATAAAATAACACAGAACATAAATACATTTTAACAGCTTTCAAAACAAATCAAACACATTGAAGCTTCAAAAATAAAAATTAAAAAAAATAATAAAATAAAAAGAGAGAAGTGTTAATCACAGCCAAACCTTGCTCGGAAGAACCCTAACTACAAGGAACACCTCCAGTCTAATGGGCTGGTCCCAGGAGGTGTTCCCTCGGATGCCTCCCGGCCACGGGAACGTCATCCGTGGGCCCTGCCCGTTCTCAGTACCAAGGCTGGCCGGGCCTTCGGAGCTCAGGGGGCCCGGAGCCCCCGCGCCTCTTCCCTCCTTTTGTCTTTTGTGCTGTGGCTGCCGCTTTGCAGCCATGGAGAGGCAAAACCCAGGCTCCCGTGCCTGCTCGGAAGAGGGGCCCGGCTGGGCTTCCAAGCCGCAGTCCCCACAAAAAGAGAGGGAAGGGAAGGAGGGCTTTGTCCGTGGATGGGGGTCTGGGAATCTGGAAGCAGAGGGGGCTCATTCACACAGCCTGGCTCCTCACGGACCTCGGCAGGCACTTGACACAGCCACGACTCCTGCCCTCGCTGCACCTTCCAAGCCCCTGGAGGCTGTGTGTCTCTACCGGGGCGAGGAGGTCCTCGGCCGGCGCCCCTCCCGCGGCCGCACCCTCAGGGTCTGGTCAGGGTGGTGTACACGGGCTGCTCCCAGTTACTGGGGGGGCTGTGGGCGGGCGGCACAGACAGGCCCCCGAGCAGGGGCGAGGCGTAGGGCCGGCGGGGCGAGTGGAAGTAGGGGTACTGGTAGAGGCCTGACGGGTAGCCAGGGAACGGGCCGTAGTAGCTGGGTGCCTGAAGGTCGGTGTAGTCGCACTGCGAGCTGGTGAAGGAGCTGGCGGCTGCGGCGGGGGCGGCGGTGGTGACGCTGGCCTGCGCGCTGTAGGAGCCGTAGTCGGCGTGGCCCGGGGAGCCATGTGACTGGTCGCCGTAGTGCCCGGGGCTCAGCTGCTCCGTCTTGATGTGCGGCCGTGGGGGGCCCGCCTCGGTGGGCGATGCGGAGGCCGACGGAGTGCCCTTGTGAGCCCATACAGGGGACGCCCCGATGCCGGCCGCCCCGGAATGCGAGTAGGACGTGCCCCCATAGGAGCCGGCCGCCGCGGGCTGGCCAGGCTCAGCGGGCAGGGCCGAGTGGCCGTTGAGGGGCAGGTACTGGTCAAACTCGTGGACGTCGAAGGTGTCCATGTTCCCGATGACCTCACTGCTCAGCTCGGAGATGTCCACGTTGCTGAAGTCAATGTTCTGACGCCCACTGTCCACCAGGCGGCGGCCTTCCAGCTTCAGCTCCTGCTTGCCCCCGTGGTGCAGGTCAGTCTTGGGGGTTGTGGGCGGGGTGGGCGGCCCGTGGGTCTGCCCTGGGGACAGAGCACATTTCAGGGATGAATGCCCCTTCTGTAGGGGGCAGCTGGGCTGGCGACACACACACGGGAGGAAAACCCGCCCCGCTAACTGCCGCAGGTAGGAATCAACGGCTTTTTGTTCCCGTATATTTCCCAGAAATTCCAGGAAAGCCAGACCCAGACCTCACTCCGCAGCCAAGGAAATTCCGTTAAGCACTGTTCTAGGGGAAGACCTGGGGCCAGGGAGGCCCTGTCGTGACCACCAAGGTGGGGGTGGGGGGGAGGAGAGGAAGCACCCCGTCCCTCACCCATGGCAACCACAGGGTCCACACCAAACCTGTCTCCCCAGGCCCATTGCTTTCGCCAGCTCGACTGAGACTGCTCAGCTGGCCGGGATTCCACCCGGGTCAGTCTGATCCTGAAACTGAGCTGCTGACCACCAGCCCAGCAGCATGAGTGAACCCGAGGTCAGAACCAGTAAAAAGGCCAGGGGAGCAGAAAGGCCTTCCTGAAGGACAGAAAACGCCCAAGTCACAGGGCACTGGGCCAGGATGAGCCCTGAGGCACCCAGTGTCAGAGGAGGCCGAGCAGGCCCCGTGGGCGTCGGAATAGCTGCCTCTCGGGGCTACAGGCCTTTCTCAGGGGACCCGGGGAAGGCCTGGTTCTCTTGTGGGCCCTGACCTGCTCGCTGGCCCCGGGAGCCCACCTGTGTGGTCACTGTGGTGGTGCGCGTCCCCCAGGCCAGCGTCGGTCTTGTACACGCTGCCCGGGTGGTGGCCCAGCTCGGCGCCCGAGTCCGAGTCGCTCTGGCCGGTCTTCACACTCTTCCTGCGGCGCGGCTGGTACTTGTAATCGGGGTGGTCCTTCTTGTGCTGGACACGCAGCCGCTCCGCCTCCTCCACAAAGGGGCGCTTCTCACTCTCACTCAGCAGGCTGCGGGACAGAGGGCAGGGGTGGGATGAGCAGGCGGCCGGCACCACATCGGTGAGCCTGGGAGGTCCAGGGGAGCTGTGTGCCTGCCCGCACCTCTGTGGGGGTGGGGGCCCCAGGCCGTGTGCCCCTGCTCCGAGGTTGGGCGGGAGTAAGCCAGGGGAGATCAGAGGAATGAGCCAGGAAAGACTCAGGTCCTCCCGTTTCCATCTTCTCCCTCTTACTTCCCCTCCCGAGCCTGTTTGTTCCCTCCCTTTGGGACTTTCTAAGGCAGGCGGGTGCAGAGGCCAGGACCCAGCTGAGCATACACTTGGACAAAGGGAGGCTTCCTGGGAGCCAAGCCGAGACTCCGGGCAGCTTGGCTTCCCAGGGCTCCAGAAACACTGGCATGAGCCAGTGGTCCTCACTGAGTCTGTGAACACACACTGCCCTGCATACCCTTCCAGAGCTCCCCTCTAACTGCCTGTGGGCCAGGGTCTGGGGGCACAGCACTAACTGGACAGGGGCAGGAGCACAGAAGACACAAACACAAGGTCTGAGTGCCCACTCGCAAGGTGAGGGGCAGGAAAGGGGACCAGTGCCCTGACCCCCAAGCCTCCCACTGTCAAGCCCAGTAGAGAGCATTTGGTGGGGGTGGGCTGCCCCGAACGAAGAGCAGTCCTGTCGCTGAGGCCCACTACCGCCGTAGGGCAGCTACTTTCTACAGAATGGCCAGCCTCATCACGCCAATGTGGGCACCAGCGCTGAACAGCCCCTGCGTTCCCCTCTGTCCCCGCTGAGGGTGCAGAGGTGGAGAAGAGGGAGAAGCTGCAGGGAGATGCCATCAGGCAAACCACACCCTTCCATCTGCCTCTAGACTCCTGCAATGGGGTGGTTCGGGCGTCCTTTCCAAGGAGAGGGCACCTCCAGAGATGGGTCCTGCTTCTAGAAAGAGGCCACTTTCCACTGGGAGGGACAGGCCTCCAGGCTCTTGGGCCATTCACAGCTGAGGTCCCCTAACTCAGCCTGCCATCATGGCCTAGAGGGGGCTGTTTCTGGACTCTAGGCGTGTTCTCGGGGGCACACTCCTCCCGCTGCCCTCTGCCTGCCCAGTCTGTCCTGTACCCCGCACCCGACCGGCTGGCCAGATCGGGTTTTTCCACTAGGACTCGCCCTGGGAACAGCCACTGGGAGAAGGGCCGAGGCCGGGCGCTGCGCCACCTCCCAGCTCCAGGCACCCCAGGGCCCGGTCCCCGCCCCCGGCCTGAGGACAGGCACTCACCGCCACAGCTTGCCCAGCGTCTTGCTGAGCTCGGCGTTGTGCAGGTGCGGGTACTGATCCGCCAGCTTGCGGCGCGCTGCCTGCGCCCACACCATGAAGGCGTTCATGGGCCGCTTCACATGCGGCTTGGCCTTGAGAGCGCCGCCGCCGCCGCCGCGCACGGGCATGGGCACCAGGCTCCAGTCGTAGCCCTTGAGCACCTGCGACACGGCGTCGCGGATGCAGGCGGGGAAGCGCTCATCCGCCGCCTCGGCCGCGTCGCCCCGGCCGCCGCCCCCCGCGCCCGCCGCGCGGCCCAGACCCTCGGAACCGGCGGGCGAGGGCGGCGCATCCGAGTCCGAGTCCTCCACGTGCGACATGGAGCTGGCAGTGCCAGACGGGCTGCAGGGCGGCTGGGCGCGGGCCTCGCTCATGTCCAGCATCGGGGCCGCGCGCGGAGAAGCGCGCACCAGGGAGGCGCACCGGGTCGATGGCCGCTGCGCTGCAGCCGCTCTGGGACCCGAGGTTGCCGTGCGATGGCCCGACCCCAGCCCGCTTACAGCCGCCGCTGCCGCCGGAGATCGGTCCCTGCGGGGCGACCCGCAACAAGTTTCTTTAAGCGGCTGCCACAAGGCTCCGCCCTCCGTCCTGCTCCCCATTGGCCGGCACGCACCCCACTGCCACTGGGGGCGGAGCTTGGCCGCCCCCCGCCCCCTCCCCCCACCTTAAAGAAAGCGCCGCGATTCCCGCGGCGCCCCCGCCCGCCCCGCCTGGCGCCTCACCACGTGGGGCCGGCGCGCCCGGCAGCCGACGATCGGAGGCCGGACTGTGCATCACGCCGTGGGCCCCCCTTCCAGACGGGGAGGGAAGGGGAAGGGGGCAGCGGCGGGGAGCACCGAGCGCTCGGGGCGCCCTGTCCCTGCTGGGGTGCTCGGCGGCGCTCCCTCTGCTGGCGCGTCCCGGCCCTGGGCCCAGCCCCCAGCCCCCGCTGCCCGCTGCGCGAGGAGGCGGGCCCTCAAAAGCCTCCCCCCCCCGAGGCCTGCGTCGAGCCCCGACGTCTTGCCCACAGCCCAGAGGCGCCGGGGTCAACTGCCCGCCAGCCTGCGGCCCAGGGCGGGGATCGGCTCCCCGCCCGCAAGGCCGGCGCGAAGTGGAGGAGCCTCCCGCGCGCCAGTCTGCACGCCGCGCACGTCCAGGTAACGCGCGCTCAGGGGACACGGCTCGGAGCTGGGCGACCTCAGGACCGGTCCCGTCCCGGCGTGGAAAGTGCGGCGGGGGCGCGGCCGCGGGAGCAGCGGCAGCCAAAGTGGGCGGGAGCGCTGGGCGGGGCCTGGGCTGACCCTCGCTGCAGAGTCCCTAGGGCGGCCCGGCGGATGGCGTGGCCGGACGCGGGGGCCTAGGGCCTTCCGGACGTGATCCGGGGGTTGGGGGCACCGAGGCCGTCCGGCGGGGCGGTCCTGGGTGGTCTGGCGGAGGCGGAGGTCGCTCCGGGCGCCTGGAGTGGAGGAGGTGGGCGCGCCAGCCAAGGAGAGAAGGGGGCGGGGTGTGCCGCCCTGGTGGGGACCGCGGGGTCGGAGAGGGGACATTTCCCCGGAGGCAAGCGCCGGGCCGCGGCTCTGAGTCCCCGCCCGAGGCCGCCCCCGCGAGTTGGCCGCGGGCCCGGCCGTCCCCGAGGGCGGCTCGGATTCTTTCGCCAAACCCGCCCTGAGACGACGGACCAGCCGCCCAGGCTTCGCCAGACTGCACCCCTTGGGCAGCCAACTCTGAACGCGCCTGTCTCCGAACTTGTGGCCCTCCCAACCCGAGTGACCCAAGGCAAGGGTGCCCAGTCCCCAACCACGCACCTCTGGTTCGGGTCATGATTCCCTGACTAGCAGCGGTGCAGCCTAAGGAGTAGAAGGGGCTGGTCGGATAACTCCAAATTGAAAGTCGGTGATGCTTTTACCAACTTGAGGGCTGCCACTGAGCCTCTGACCTTGTAGGGAGAGCCTCTTGCCCTCACCCCACTCCTTAGCCAGACGGTGCCCCCAGTACCCGGTCCCTCCCCCTTCCTACCCACAGAGCCCGAGCACCTGGGCTGTGATCCCCTTAGAAATGAAGATTCTGCACACTCCACCTTGGAGAAGGCCTAGTTTCAGGCAGACGCCAAGTGGGCTCCGGGGGCTGCCTGGACCCCACAGCCTCACATCTGGAGCCGCTGGCACCAGGGCCCAGAGGCAAGTCCCTGCCACTTTTGGGTCAGGGACGGGCTGCCCCACTTGCCCTGGGTCAGTGACCCTGGTCTCCAGTCTCCCAGGAAAGCACCCTGAGGCGCCTTGCTCTAAAGGTGCTGGAGAAGGCCCCGACGGTGGAGGGAGAGCCAGCCTCCAGAGGGGCCTGTCCCTGTGCCTCCCCTCCCATCGCCTGCCCATCTTTGCAGAGTCACATTCCCCTCATCCGGTGGCTTCCCTCCTGAGGCCCTGCCCTCCTCTTGGGGCCCCACCCTACAGCCAGAGGCCCAAGGCGGGGTCGGGGGGGGGTACCCCAGGGCAGCCGCCGGACTTTTGGCCCATAGGGACCCAGGCATCCTGTAGATGAGGGGAAGGCGGCAGGGATGACAGACCTGCCCTGGGGCCCGGATCCCATCCCGCTGTACTGGGTGTGCCCTTGGGCACCAGGTCTGTGTTTCCATGAAGAGGAGAATGGAGCCCAGGCTGCATTGGGCACACTGGGCAGGGCGGCCTCTCCCTGCTCCCACCGACCTGTGGAGGGGCGCCGCACAGCTAGGACACAGACCGGTGACTGATGGGACCCCTGGAGGAAAAGAGGCTGAGCTAGAGGAGCCCAGCGCCTGATCCAGGCCACAGTGTGTGGCATGTGACCACCCTGGGCATCCCCAGGCTGCAGTGGCTGGGACTGACACAGTGCTGTGGGCAGCTTGTCACGTATGTGCAGGCCACCGTTCCCCACCATGGGGCAGCAGACCCCTGCCAGGGCTCGGCTCGTTCCTGCTGCTGATGCCCAGAAGTGCCCCTCAAACCCTCTGGCTGGTGTGAAGGCTGTAAAATTCTCCGGGTGCACTCCAGCCCCACCCATGGGTGCTGACCTGGGTTCGTCTCCTGAGCTTCCAGGCAGTCTCTGAGTGGACCCGGGATGCAGCCTGCAGAGGAGGCAGGGCCATAGCTGGTTCCTGTACCAATGAGGTGCCCGCTGTGTGCGGCGGCCTTTCTGGGCAACACACAGTCCCAGCCCAGAAGGTGCTGGCGTCTGAGGAGGGCCAACACACCAAGCTGCGAGATCTTACCACCGGTGGGCATGGGCGTGGGCGGGGTAGTCCAGGAAGGCGGCTCTGAGGAGGTGACAAGTTGAGGCCTGAAGCTTCTGACCAATCAGAGAGGAAAGAGTATGGTGAGGAGGGGGCACGGAGCATGTGTCAAGGCCCTGGGGCAGCAAAAAGCACTGGTGGTCTGTGAACACAGCGAGGTGGGGGCAGCTCCCAGTTCCCCTCCTGGCCCCCCCTTCTCCTAGCTCTTCCTTCCTGTCCTGCCAACCCCAGTCCACATGCTGCACCTTTACAGAGTGGGCTGTGCCGTTTCAGGGAGATGATCCGATGGGCCAGGTTTGGAGCAGGACCCTGACCCTCGACCATCAGCCTGGGAACACTGATGTAAGCAAGGTTTCTAGGCCAGCATCCCCTGGCAGAGGCTCCAGGGCCCTGCAGAGAAGGGGGTGTGGGCTGCCAGGCGCCCCTGTGCCTATGAGGCCCGCCAGCAGAGGGCTAGAGAGCTGCAGGGCAACCCCTTCCAGGTGCAGAGACCCCCCCCCGGCCCACCCACCGCAGCTGCTGGACCTGCTTGGGAAGTCCCTATCTGAACGGGCTGCTGAGGGCCCCAGGCCACTGCAGAGAAGGGTACCCTGCCCATCCCCGTCCGTCCCCTGGCTGGCTCTCCTCGCCGACTGTCAGGGAAGCCATGTCTGTAGTTGGCCTTGTGGGGCAGGCCACGTGGGCCCCTGAGCCCCAGCGGCCGTGTGTCCTCTGTGCGTCCGCAGCCCCGGCCTGGGCCTCTTGGCAAGCAGCCCGAGGCAGTTGGCATGACATCCTGGGAACCCCAGCTGAACCTCAGGGATTAATTGGTACTTTTAATTACTGGCCGGTCTGCAGACACCAAACACCCAAGCCAGAGATGAGGGGGCAGCTCTGAGCAGAGGCCCCATGGAGGCAGCCTCATCCTGGCCCACCAGGTCCCGGAGAGAGAAGACAGGCGCCCCAGGGTTCCAGCAGCCCTGGTGACAGACCCTCGGGGCTCGGAGCCAAGCCCCCCTCCCCAGCATCGTTGCCAGCTGCTGTGGAAGTTCTGGTCTGGGTGGAAACTGGCCCCTGGGTTGGACCGGTGTCCCCCAGGGGTGGGCAGTGGTGGCCCTCATCACTCTGTGTGGAGGACTCTAGAAGGTCGCACCTGGATCTTCCCGTCTCTGCCCGTAGGGCGGGTGTTCGGGGCCGCCCATGGCAGGGGCAGGTCCTGAGCCATCGCTGCATCCAGCGGGCACCTCCGCAGGCGCCTCCCGGGCTCCGGGCACAGGGCCCAGCCCAGGTTATCCCTCTGCACCTTGTCACCAGCTCCAAGGCCTCCTGATGGATAAACGCACAGCGCCTGGGGGCGCCTGCAGGCTGCCAGTGGGACCCCCGTGCTGTGGCCGTTCTTCTTTGGGGAGGGATGATGCTCAACCCAAGGAGATGGGCCCCCATGCCCAGTGTCTGCCCAGTGAGATGTGCGCACAGGTGTGTCGGGACAGCTGCAGTCTCTGCTCCGCTTGCGTTCACCCCCCCACCCCCACCCCAGGTCCCCGAGCCTCCGGCTGTGCCCATCCGTCTCTCTCCAGCCAGCAGGCTTGGAGCTGGCTCCACCCGCAGCCATTAGGTCTCTGATGGCAGGAAGAGGGTGATTCTGCTGCCAAAGCTGCCTTCAGGTGGGGTCCCCAGGGTAGAGGGAGCCCCAGGGGGTCCAGCCAGGGCCAGCAGCATCTTCCCCGGAGTAACTGGGCGCCGAGGAGGCATTGGGCTCTGCCTGCCTCTGGACGGCCCCTCCCATCAGCTGGTAAATCCACTCCCTGTCCCTGCAGAAGGGCTCTGCATGCCACTGGACTCCTGGATCTCCGGACCCCAGCCCCATTCTGGGCCCTCACCCTGGGGACCCCAGCAATGGGACTGGAGGGATTTCCTCAGTCCACCTGAAGGAGGGGGACCAGGGTGTTGAAACTGACTTCAGAAAAACAGCTTTCTGAGCCCAAACAGGCTGCCAAGAGCTATGCTTTTCCCTCCAAGCTTGACTTTCTGATTTAATGAGGCTTCTTGTCCAAGTTGGGCTCCCCTTGAGGCTCAGCTGATAAAGAATCTGCCTGCAATGCAGGAGACCTGGGATCAATCCCTGGGTTGGGAAGATCCCCTGGAGACAGAAAAGGCTACCCACTCCAGTATTCTGGCCTGGACAGTTCTGTGGACTGTATAGTCCGTGGGGTCACAGAGTCAGACACGACTGAGCGACTTTCACTCACTCACTTGTCCAAGTTGGGCTTTCCAGGTGCTTCAGTGGGTAAAGAATCCTCCTGCCAATGCAGGAGACACAGGAGATGCTGGTTTGATCCCTGGGTTGGGAAGATCCCCTGGAGAAGGAACTGGCAACCTACTCCAGTATTCTTGCCTGGGAAATCCCACGGACAGAGGAGCCTGGCAGGCTACAGTCCATGGGGTCGCAGAGTCGAACCTGACTGAGCGACAGAGGACGCACTTTGTCCAAGTTCAACTGCTCAGCACCAGCCTGTGTCAGGTGAGCCTAGGGTGGGCCAGCGTGGCTGGAAGTAGACACGTCACAAAGAAAATCCCCTTTCCTAGTAAGGGGCTCCGGCTGGCCAGGCCCTGGACACCTCTGGAAGTTTTCACAGACCCACTAGTGTCCAAGGCAAGTTAAAGCACACTCTGTCACAGATTTTCACTCAGGTGTTTGTCTTTCTGAGCACGGTGAAGGGGGTTTAACCAAGGTGTTCTCTGGGGGAGATGCTGGGGGGTCGCAGTTCTCCCGCAAGGAGGTGGGAGGTGCTCAGACGCGGGCCAGGCAGAGCCTTGCCCCTGGGGCGCCAGGCTGCGGCAGAGCCCTCGGGGCCTCCGGGCCTGGCGGGGCAGCAGCCAGCTCACCCCCTTCTTGGTGGGACGCGTGCAGGATACGAGCAGCAGCCGCCTGCTCCTGTGCCCGGGACCCCAGGACTGCGAGATGGGGGCCGGCTTTGCCGTTCACACTGGTGGTCGCCGCCCAGTCACCTGGTGTCAGCTTGAGAAGGAATAGGCTCCCTGGCCAGGCATAAGCAGGGCACCGGCCAGTCATCAGAGGAGGTAGCTGGGGGCCCGGGGGCAGATGGATCGCAGCCTCCTAACGGCTGGGCCGCTGCTCCCTCTCCGAAGCCCCTGGACACAGGGCCCTGCTCAGGCTGTGTGGAGCTGAATGCCAAGGGCCCTGGATGCACCGACTCCCAAGGCTCTTGACCATGGAACCCCTGAGCATCCACTAGAGGATCAACCCGAGAGGTTAGAGGCAGTCTTCCACAGCTTTCAACACTCTGTAGTTAAGAAACGGAGAGCACCCGTGGCCACTGAGCAGGTCTGTGAGCTTAGATCGGGGGTGAGTGTGATGTGTTTTGTCGCTCGTTCTGCAAACACTTCCAGGGCTTCCAGGCCAGACGTGCGTTGGTGCTGGGACAGCGGATGACACTCGCGGGGTTGGCCCTGCAGAGGCTTGGCCTGTGAAGCGTTCCAGGAGGTGTGGCTGGAGGTTTCCCAGCCGGCCTGTGAACAGGAGCTGAAGGCTTGTCCCCGCCCAACCTCCTGCGCTGGGGGGCTGTGGGGCTCCCCCGGGGGGCATTGGGGTCCCTTCAAGGAGGGCGCTCCCAGCTGCGGATCCTGATGCCATCCTCTGGCCTCTAGCTCGGGCGAGTTCTGGCATTACTCTGGGCAGCAGGGAGCCCGCGACACCTGCGGGAGTGACCCTGCTCCGTAGGATGCTGGGTGTGCCGTGGACAACACCCCATGTGTCTTGTGTCCTCCCTGTGAACTCCGTCACAGGAAGCTGGATGCTCTCCGGGCACGTTGCCCATGGGCAGGTCTGCTGGGCGTCCTGCAGGAGAGCCCGGGACAACAGTGCTGCTCGCCCCTTCCGGAAGTGCAGGCTCTGCTTCACCACTGGGCGAGAGTCACAGGAAGGCACGACCAGGTGCGGCTGGCCCTGGACACAGGTTCCCCCGCCCAGCCCTCAGCACCCCGAGGTCTGGGCCACATCAGGGGTCCTGGAGGCAGGTCCCTTCAGGAGCCAGGCAGGGAGGTGGGCGTGGAGGCCACTGTGGGCGAGGCTGTAAGGTGCCTGTGCCAGGCTGGCTGGGGAGCACTGCCCACCAACCGTGACCTGTGGCTTTGAGGCTGTTTGTTATATGGCATTACCGTGGGGTTTGGTAACTGATACAGCCCCATGGGCCAGATTCACCTATGGGGTCCTGACTGTGACCTTGGAGGTTTCCAAGACTTTTTCCCGTTCAGAATGTGATTCCACAAGCTTAGCTGTCTGTTCTTTTCCCCTCAGGGCTGTGCAGCCAGAGAGGGTAACTTTCTGCCCATTCTGCCTGGCAATACTCATGTCCCACCGCCCTGCAGGGCCGCACGGGGCTGGGCTCCTCTGGGGGTGCAGGGTAGACTGCCCAAGCCGCGGGGACAGGAAACGGCGAGCCAAGCAGAACAGCCGCCCGTGAGTCACCGTTCCAGAACAACCACAAATGGCCCGCACCTGCTCGTCCACCCCCTCCCGCACCTGCCAGCCTCACCAGGGGCTTTTGGCTGCTGGACAGAGTGGGGCTGGTGCACACTGACCACCTCCAGAAGACAGTGACAGATGTTAGCGCCAGCAGGTCCTGCCCCTCCCGTCAGCAGATGTCAAGACATGAAAAATTGGGGTAAATGAAGGGTGCATGATTAGATTCGGGTGCAAGCTGGGTTCTTGTGGGTGCCAGAGACAGCTGCAAAGGCACGTCGGGGACAGGTGCCCTGATGCAGTGGGGGCTGCTCGGCCCGGGTGCCCGGGGACAGCTGGACGAGGTGCCGACGTGGCCCTTCCTCCGTGGAGCCGCCCCGCAGCTGCTGGGAGCACCGCCAGCCATGAGCCGTGCGCCCCAGCTCCGGGCCCACCCCGGGGTTCCCAGGACCCCAGCCTATCTCAAGCTGATGGCTCTTCTCAGGGGGCCCCTGTTCTCTCCTCCCCTTCTTTCTGGGCCCTTTCTGGTTCTGTCTAGGTGGGGTCGGCTCCGGATCTTCCTGCAACCAGCCGAGAGGGCAGTCAGGCCTCTTCTCAGCACCTCTGGCCTTTCTCGTATCTTTTTGACTTATTTTCATACAGTAATCTGCTTGTAAATGTGGGTTCAAGAGCCTCTCCAGGCCCTGGCGTTGGCTAGTTGGCAGCTCCACCGATACTCGTGCAGGCGTGAGCTGGGGAGCCAGAGAAGGCACCTCAGAGCGCCATCCAGCACCAGGCCCACAGCCCTGTGGCTCAGGGTTGCAGAAAAAGGTTTGTTTCTGAGTGGGTTACCCTTGTGGGGCACAATAATATCTAAGATTATTTTACAACTGTTAGCCACTCCCCACACCTTGGCCACCTGATGTGAAGAGCCAGCTCATTGGAAAAGACCCTGACCCTGGGGAAGATTGAAGGCAGGAGGAGAAGGGCACAACAGAGGATGAGATGATTGGATGGCATCACTGACTCAATGGACATGAGTTTGAGCAAGCTCTAGGAGTTGGTGATGGACAGGGAGGCCTAGTATGCTACAGTCCATGGGGTCACAAAGAGTCGGACACAACTGAGCGACTCAATAACAGCAATATAGATCAAGATGTAAGTTTAGTATAAATGACAAGACCTATTGTGACTGGTAAAGCAGTGCCTTTTTAAGTGATTCTGAAACTAGGACCAGAGCAGATATCTTTTTTTTATTTTGGTGAAACCCACATAGCATAGAAGTAAGTATGTTTAGGCGTACAATTCAGTAGCATTTCGTACACTCGCCATGTTCTGCACCACCTCTCTATAGAGTGTTTCCTTCATCCCACAAGGAAACCCTGCCCCTGTGAGCAGTCTCACCCCCCACCTCACTCCCTGGAGCCACTGGTCCACTTTCTGTCTCTGTGGATGGACTTAACTCTGGATGTTTCATGTAAATGGACTCGTATAATACGTGGCTTTATGTGTCTGAATTCTCTCACTGCACACATTTCAGGATCCATCTATGTTGTAGATACATCAGTACCTATCTCTTGTTTTATGGCTGAATAATACACCAGTGCACATTTTATTAAATGCAGGTTGAAACAGCCAAGAACTTGAGTTTCTGGCTGGCCTTTCTATGGCCAGGTCCTGCTCGTCAGCGTTCATTCCCATGGAGGTTCTAGACTCTCAGATGGACTGGACCTCTGTGGTCAGCTCAGGAAGGAGGACCCTGGAGGGGACATGAGAACATGAGCTCCAAGAAGCCCTCTCTGGTGGCCTCGCCCACCCTGGGCAGACCCGAGGAGGGAGCCCAGAGCCCCGGGAGCTGGAGGCTGGACAAGGGGCCCTTTTCTGCTCTGCACAATGTCCCATTGTGCCCTTCTGAGGGGGGGGGGACAATGCAGCGCTGGCCAGGGGAGGCTGAGGACAAAGGGCCCTTTGTGGCTCCATCCCCACCTGAAAGGCAGTGCCCGGGGTCCCACCTGGCAGCAGCGCAGCCCTCCTCGCCCCCGGCCCCTGCGCTGCTCCCACTGCTCGGAGCGCTCAGTGAGGACCCAGGGATGCTCAGGCAGGCTTGGGCCAGGGCCGCTGGACTCTCCCTCGCTCCCCCCAGATGGCTGCGTGGGCTCATGGCCCACTGCGGGGGGTGACAAGGCAGGATGGGGGAAGTGCGGCATGTGGGTTCCTGTGGAAGGACCTGGAAGCAAGGCCTGACCAGGTCCTTGGGCACACACTTGTCTGCTGGGGGCTCTCCACGTTGCGGGTGTTTGCACCTCTGTCAGAACTCTTAGAGGTGCTACTCTACAGATGAGGTCTGAAGGGAGGGCTTTTCATGGAAAAGAAAAGGGAGCATTTTAAAAGAAAAACACACACTGTAAGAAGCATGTGTGTATGGACGCTCAGTCATTCAGTCGTGTCCAACTCTTTGCAACTCCATGGGCTGTAGCCCCTCTGTCCATGGAATTCTCCAGGCAAGAACACTGGAGTGGGTAACCATCTCCTTCTTCAGGACATATTCCCAACCCAGGGATTGAACCCGAGTCTCCTGCATTGCATGTGGATTCTTTATCACTGAGCCACCAGGGAAGCCCAGTTCAGTTCCTTCACTCAAAATGCTACCAACACCAACAGCGGAGGCTGGGGCGGGGGGTCCAGAAGTTGCTGATCAAGCCTATCTGGGAGAGCCTCTGTTCAGAGGCAGCCCCTCTCCTCATGGAGTCCACATGACAGGTGGTGAAGATAGAATTAAACAAGCCAGGAAAACTGGTCATTTGACCACATAACTATTGGTAACACACCAAACATTAGGAACAAGACAAAAAACCCAGAATGAACATTTGTAACATACATAGAAGAAGAGGATCTTTCTTGACAAAATTCACCACACACTCGTCTGGGCATGTGTTGGGGGCATTTCACATGGTATGACAAGGTGGTTGTCCCTCCCCGGCTAGACTGTGAATTCTTTCAAGATCAAGAGCTGTTTCATATTTACCTTTGAATTCTCAGTGAGCAACACAAAACTGCTGCATATGCTCAGGGAATAATTAGTTACAATGAGAGCTATACCTCATGGACTTTGATCTGTTTAGAAATTGAGGACACTGTTCTACTTCCACTTTGGAATGGAAAGATAGTCTAAAATAAAATCTCAAGCAATATGTGTGTGTGTGTGTGTGTTAGTCACTCACTTGTGTCCGACTCTTTGTGACCCCATGGACAGTAGCCCGCCAGGTTCCTCTGTCCATGGAATTCTCCAGGCAAGAATACTGGAGTGGGTTGCCATTCTCTTCTCCAGAGCATCTTTCCAACCCAGGGATCAAACCAAGGCCTCCTGCATTGCAGGCAGATTCTTTACCATCTGGGCTACCAGGGAAGCCCTAAAGAGTATGTTTAATACATAAAGAGCTCTAGCAAATGAATAAGAAAAACCCACACCTGTCTCAATCATTTCCTTTCAGGTGCTCCACAGTTCATCCAGTAACCCCAAAGGCTCTATGCCTGCCCTTTCGCACACCTCTTGTTTGCTCTGAGGAATGCCTGCGACTCCACCTGCTCAGAGGCACCTCTCCTGTGTCCTCAGAAGGTAGCATTGCTGGTGTCCTCACTGGGGTGATGCTTGGGTCATTCATTCATCAGTAAGTTCTTCCTTCCTCTGAATCCTCAGCCCACCACTGTCCCTTGTGGCTGGAGGGCCAGTCTGGAGGGCCAGAAGGAGCGCTGACTGCCTAAAGGGGCTTTGCTGTCCAGTGCAGAGCTGTGGGCTTGGGGCCAGGGGGAGGGCAAGGAAGCTGGAGGGTCTGAGATTTAGGGCCAGACGCAGCCCGCACTGTCCCTCACTAGTTCTGTCAGGGTCCCCCCAGCGCCCTCCTCAGGCAGCAGAGATGGGGCGCTGGGCAGGAGACACCTGTGCGGTACCTGTACACACCCCTGGAGCCCTGGGGCGCAGCGGCTGCTCCAGTCGTCCGCACACAGCCAGGGCCCGCTGAGGGAGCGCAGGACCCACCGGCGGCCTCCCGATGCCCACATCTCAGCCACTGTGGACGCGGACCAGGCCTGCGGTCAGATTCGTGCTTTCCAATCACCTCTTTCACGTTGCATTTCTGCTTCCTAAGTGCCTTTCCGCCCTCTCTACCGTGAGGGTCCCGGAGGGCGGGCGCCTAGGCAGGGGAGTGCCCAGGAAGCCCCTGCAACGGTGGCCGAGGCAGTAAATGAACGGGCGGGTGGGGCGGGGGCGCGGCTGTACAGGCTCCCACGCGCTTATGCGGCGGGGCCTAGCGGAGCGCGCGGCAACGGGCCAGGAGCTCGCCCCCGGCCGGCGGGCCTGGCCTCAGGTGTGGGCGGGGCCTCGCGGCGGGGCGGGGCTCGCGGCGCCCCGGCGCATGCGCCGTGCTGGCCCAGCGATGGCGGCGCCCAGGGAGTCGCTGAGGAGACGCAAGGCTGGGGCTGGGGACCCGGAGCCCGAGGCTCCGCCGGGGCAGGGGCGCGACCTCAAGGGCCGCCCGGCCGCCTCCGCGCGGGCACTTTCTGGCTGACCAGGATCGTGCTCCTGAGGGCCCTCGCTTTCGTTTATTGTGAGTCCGCTGGGCCAGGCCCCTAGCGTGGCCCCTCCGCGCGCGCCCCGTCCGCCACGCCCAGGGCGCCCCTGAAGCGTGTTCGCGGCCGAGTCCCGGGGTTCCCCGGCCGATCCCGCGCTGACCAGAGCCGGTGAGGCGGTGACTGCGGCCCCGCAGCTTTGGTGCCCGGGCAGCAAGTGCGGGTTCACCTGCGGGGCGCAGCCCGAGCCAGGCGTGAGCAGGTGGAGAGCCGCGCGCCCCGCGCCGGCCTCGCCCACCGGGCCGCCCGCCAGAGTACGACTGGGCGCCCGGAGACCCCCAGCGTGTGTGCGTGCCCCGCCCCGGCCCCACGCGCGGAGGGGCGCAAACCCCCGAGACCAGCAGTGTCACCCGACGCCAAACAGCTTCTCGAACGAACGTGGCAGCGCGGGGCCGGCAGGGCTGGGGGCGGCCACCGGCAGAGTGGCCTGGGCCCGTGGGCAGCCTGGTCCCAGCGGGTCCAGAGGGCCCTGGGCACCGGGCGTCCCCGCGTCATTTCTGAGTCGCTTCCGCACACGCCTTCGAAGGGGGCGCGCGTGCCGCTCTCTGCCCGGCGACCTTCTGCCAACCCAGAGTGGGCACCAGGGGCCCCGGTCCGGGGAGGGGAGGGGCGGCAACTCAGCCACGACTCTCGTCTGTTCTCCAGTGCTCTAAGTTACTGCAAAAAATAGTTCTTGCTGCTATGCTCTATCCTCCACGGGATTAAACAGGCATTCTAAACGTTTGAGCTGTCACTTAGGGAAAGATGAAGTCAAGACAATGTTAATCTGCGAGGCTTTAATAGACCTTTAAACTGGCGCCGTTAACAGTGGGAAAAGCCCGCTAGCGCCTCGAGCAGAGAGCGCAGCTTATAGAACCAGCCCGGCTGGCTTTGATCTCGCGAGGACCCTCAGTTCAGTTCAGAAGGAAACCGTTCTGAACCGCTGGATCAGGCAGATAGTTTAAGCCTGGCGCTGAGCACAGAGTGAGTTGCTTTGGCACATGAAATTTTTCTCCACCTACCTTTTCTCACTATGTGGAGTAGGATTGGAGTTTGTCAGCCGCCTTAAGGAACCAGTTTACCATCTTCGGCGACGAGGGTCCCTGGTTGAGACGGCTGGCAAGTAGGCAGCGTCCTGGGTTGGTCTCTTCTGGAGGCTGCAGGTCTCCTGGGGACTGCCAGCAACCTCAGCATAACTTAAGTCCCAGGAACTTCCCACAAGGCCGTGGGGTCCACACCTTCTACCTGATGTTGAGTGTAACCCACCAGGAGGCTGAGTGATGGGCCTTAAGCTTCCGCGCCCTCTGCACACGTGACGGGGTTCTTAGTGCCGTTGTCCTGCCTGTCTGTGCATCTCCCTGGGGGCTCCTGCAGTGGGGATGGTGTGTAACACCTCTGGCCTCTGTCTTCTGGGAGCGGCTCCTGCTCCATAAATTTCCCTTGACTGTTTTCAGTCTCTGTCATTGCTCTGTGCCACCACAAGACCCTTTTCCACCTGTGTCCTCCCCCCCGCACCCCGCACCCCAGTCCCTGGGTGTGACACTCAGGTCAGAGACTGCCCACCTGCAAGGCCCCTAATCTAAGCCCCAGGAACCGGGCAGCGCCTCACACCTTCCAGCAAAGGGAGGGCCACGCCTGTCCTGGCTCCTGGGTCACCAGTCTGCTCCTGCTGGCAGGTACACCCCGTGGCCAGCCATGCCCCCCACAGGCCCATTGCCGACCTGGCAGCTCCGCCTTCTTGGCAGCCCTGTCTCAGGTCCCGGCGGCCCGCAAGTACCCCGGGAGGAGCGCGGGGAGCCGGCGGGCAGCCCACCTCCAGGCACTCGATGTTGGCCTTCAGGCAGGGCGTGCAGGACCTCAGCTCGCTGTTTTCCTTGTCCAGCTGCTGCAGCCTGGGCACAGGAACTAGGCTGGGACCCGCAGAGCTGTCCCCGACCACCACACGCGCCCACACAGGGGCCAGAGCTCCTCACAAGCCAGGACGGCATCTACACCTCAGGTGTGGGGACGCCTCACGTTTACAGAAAAGCTGTCACCACCAAGCAATTCCCTGGACCCCGAGCCCCTAGCGGCTTCTTGAGGCGTCCGCTCGCCCTCGTGGCATCTGTCACACTCACACTGGAAACACGGGTGACCAAGCCACGGCCTCGACCCAGCCTCCCCCCAGCGCCCCTTCCCGTCGGGTCCCCGCACCGCGACACCATCACGGCTCCTCTGTCCCCTCAGGGCTGCGGCATCTCTGGGCTTCCCCGCTCTTCATGACCTTGATGTTCTGAGCGGGCCTGGCCCTGTGTTTGATGGACGCTCTTCAGGCTGGGCTCATCTGGGGTCCTCTGGAGACTGGACAGGCTGTGGGTCTGGGGAGAGCCCTACTGGGGCCGGGGAGGAGCTCAGCTTCTCCACTGGATCCTCATTTAGCTTCAGGCTCTGGCCTGAGCTGGGGGGTCGCAGCAGGTTGGTGGTTCCCACAGGGTGCATGTTGGGCCCACTGGGGGTGTCTGCACAGACACGGGCCTGGAGTCTGCAGCCTGGGCGGGGCCAGAGGAGTTCATCCAGAACTTGGGCAGGAGTCTCACGTCTGAGCCTACCCCCACTTAAGACTCCAGTGTTTCTCTACGGAGCCCTTTGTCTTTGACCTTACATTTCATAGTTTTTACTCAAAACGATTTCCGAAGTTAATTAGGCCAGCCCTCCCTCCCGCCTTCCATGCTGCATCTGCGTGGCCGTGTTGTACGTCAGCAGCAGAGTTGCACTCACGTGTCCTGGTCTGCACTCTAGCCTGGCATCCCCTGGGGTCCTGGCTAGGTTGTTTTGATAGTTTAGATAAGGTTCCTGTTTTGTGATGTACAGTTTTATGGGTTTTGACAGATGCATAGTAGTCCATCACCCCAGGACTAGACAGAACAGTGCCATCCCTTCAGAGTCCTCCGGGCGCGTCACCGACTGCTCCCCACACCAGCGCCTGGCGCGCTCTGACCGTGTTCGGCCCCGGGGTCCGCCTTTCCCAGGAGCCTTTGGGTCTGCTTCCTTTACTCAGCAACACGGCCTGGAGGTCCTCCCATGCTGTTGAGTGAATCAACATTCCACTGATGCTCCCTGACGCACCACACTTTGTTTACATATTCCAACACTGAGGGACATCTATGTTTCCAGTTTTAGCAATTATGAACATGTAGGCCTTTGTGTAAATCTAAGTTTTCAGTTCACTTGGGTGAATACCTAAGAGTATAATTGCTGGGTTCCATGGTAAATCTGTGTTTAACTTTATGAGAAACTGCCAAACTGTCCTCTAGAGTGACCGTACCGTGTGTGTCCCACCAGCAGGGAATGAGAGTTCCCCTTGTTCTGAATCCTCTGGAGCATTTGGTATTTTCAGTTTCTCGGATTTTGGCTGTTATGATAGGTGTGTGATGATATTGCATTGTGGTTTTAATTGGCGTTTCCCCAACAACAAATGATATTGAGCATCTTTTCATGTGTTTATTTGCCATCTGTGGATCCTCTGTGTGAAGCAGATGACTTTCAGCGTCTGCTCAGATCTTTTGCCCTTTGAAAACCTGGGTTGTCTGTTTTCTTGTTGAGTTTTAATGGCACTTTGAGTATTCTGGATGCAAGTCTTTCATCAGATATGTGAGCTACAGATACGTTTCCTAATCTGCAACTTGTCTTTTCATTCTTTTAAAAATATGTTTTACAGAGCAAAACTTTCTCATTTGATAGAGTTTACTGGCTTTTTCTTTCATGGATCATGGTTTGATTGTTCTTATCTAAAAACGTATTGCAAAACCCAAGTCACATCCATTTTCTTCTATATTTTCTTTTGGAAGTTCTATACTATTATGTTTTACACTTAAGTCTCTGGTCCTTTTTGAATAAATTTTTGTATAAGATGTGAGTTATATATCAAGGTTCATTTTTTTTTTTTTGCATATGATGGCCAGTTATTCCAGCACCACCTATTGGAAAGACTGTCTTTCTCCATTAAACTGTCTTTGCATCCTTGTCAAAAGTCAGTTGACTATCTTTGGGTAGGTCTACTTCTGGGTTCTAGACTCTCTTCCATTGATTTATGTGTCTATACTTTGGCTAATACCACACTGTCTTGATGACCATAGCTCTGTAGTAAGTTTTGAAGTTGAGTAAAATAAGGCCTTGAACTTTGTTCATTATCAGAATTATTTTGCCTATTCTAGTTCCTTTACTTTTACATACACATTTCAGAATCAGCTTGTCGTGTCTACGGAAAACTTTACTGGATGTTTTGATTGAGATTGCGTTGAATCTATAGATCAAATTGGGGAGAAATGACTTTTTAATGATGCTGACTCTTCCAATTCATGAACACAATGAATCTTTGTATTTATTTTGATCTCCTTAGATTGCTTTCATTATGTTTTGTAGTTTTCCACATACAGATTCTGTGTATATTTTGTCAGTGTTTTTAGTCTAGACCCTGTGTTTGGTGGCTGTTGTAATTTTTTAAAAATTCAGATTACAATAGTTCATTGTTGGTATATAGTAATACAGTTGACTTTTGTTTGTCAATCTTGTATTCTGTGACTTTCATAAACTCACTTATTAGTGCTATGAGGGCTTTTTTTTCTTCTTTTCAATTTTGGTTGATTTTGGGGGATTTTCTACAGAGGCAGTGTATTAATAGAAATAGTTTCCTTCCTTCCTTTCTAATCTATATAGCTCTTATTTTTTATACTTGCCTCATTGCCCTGGCTAGAATTTCCTATGCAGTGTTACTGGAGTAATGAGAGAAGAGAGAGTCTTGCTTTGTTTCAAGGCTTCAGGGAAAAGTATTGCCATTAATCTCTAAGTATGAACTTGGGTGTAGGTTTTTTGTAGCCACCATTTACAGATTGATGAAGTATCCTTCTATTCCTAGTTTGCTAAAAAAAATTTTTTATCGTGAATGAATAAATTCTTTCATGTACTTTTTGTGTGTCTATTGATACTATCATATGGTCTTCTTATTTAGCTTGTTAGTATGGTGATTGCATTGGTTGTTCTTTGAGAGTTGAACCAGCCTTGCATTTCTGAGATGAAATTGGTTGGTTGTGATGTATTATCTTTATTTCTTCTTTTGTGAGTTTTGGTAGTTTATGTATTTCAAGTAATTGGTCTGTTTCATCTAAGTCGTCAAATTTATGATCTTAGATTTGCAGTATTCCTGTATTATCTTTTTGTCTGTGAAATCTCTAGCAGTGTCCCTTTTTTCATCCCTGATATTGGTGTCTTCTCTCATTTTCTTGGTTATTCTGACTAGACTTCTATTAATTATATTCATCTTATCGAAGAAGGATAAGATTTTGATGGTTTGGTTTTCTTTTTCCTGTTTTCAATTTCATTGATGTCACCTCTTTTTTAAAATATCTTTTCTGATGCTTGTTTTATATGTAATCTGCTCTTTTTTCTGATTTCTTAAAGTAGAAGTTTAGATTTGAGGCCTTTCGACGTTTCTGACATAAGTGTTTTATTGTAAATTTTCTTTAAGCAAAGTTCCCTCTGGGATGGTTACCTAACCATTTTGTGTAGCGGTCACATACTTCATACAGACGCGTGTGTGCTGTGTATGCACACATACACCGTGCACACGCAGGAGCAGCACACAGGTGTGTGTGCCTATACCTGTTTCCTGTGACTTTTCCGGGTCGGATCTTCTACTTTCTCCCCAGAGACTTGTGAAACACTCAGACTCCTCGAGTCCACACTTTGATTCCAAACTGCTGCTCAGACCCTGCCCAGTCTCCTCCCGTGGCCGGGCCCCGCATGTCCGGGAAGTGTCCACAGACATCTGTGCTCCTGCTCACACTGCTCTGTCTTCTCTTCCTTCCAGTTGTGGCATTCTTGGTGGCCTTCCATCAGAACAAGCAGCTGATCGGAGACAGGGGACTGCTGCCCTGCAGGGCGTACCTGCAGAGCGTGCAGCGGCACTTCGGAGGGCGAGTCAGCTGGGATGCCCTGAGCTACGCCCCCACCATCCTCTGGCTGCTGGACTGGTCTCACATGGATGCCAACCTGGACGCCCTGGCTCTCCTAGGGCTGGGCATCTCCTCGTTCATCCTGGTCTCCGGTTGCGCCAATATGGTCCTCATGGCTGCACTCTGGGTCCTCTACATGTCCCTGGTCAACGTGGGACAGATCTGGTAAGAGGGCGGATGGGGCACCTGGGATGGGGCACGGTGACTCGGGGCCCCAGGGGCATTATGCTGAGCCTAGCAAGGCCTCCTGGCAGCGGGAGCGAGTGAGCAAACTGTCTTCTTATATGAGTTCAGAAAAGACCGCCCGTTTTCTTAGGCTTTGGGGGCACTGCTGGTTGCATTCAGCCCAAACCCAGGAGCCTCCTGCTTCGGGAGTGACTTTGATTCTGTTGGGAGTACCACGGCCGCACCTGAGACCATGCTGCCCGCCTCCTGCGCTGGGGACTGTGCGATGGGGGAGTTGAGTGTCCTGGGGGTCAGGGACACTGAAGAGACGCAGAGCCAGAGCTCAGGGACTGCTGCTGCAAGTGGCTCGCAGGGACTGACCGGCTCAGATGCACGGGAAGCCCGAGTTGTCCCTTCGGCCCCAGGCTCCTCGGTTAGTGTCAGCTCCCCCAGAGGCTGGGTTTCTGGTTCTGTTATCTGTGCTTGGCCATGGCAGGAATCCTGAAGGGCTTCTTTGTTGTGCTTAAGGCGGCGTGTGGCCGCCCTCCCCGCTCTCCACCTTCCCGGCCCCCACAAGGAAGAAAGGATTATCTCTGGAAACTTGGAGCGAGGTTGGGCGCTCCAGGAGTCCCTTCCTGCAGAGGAAGCCGCCTTGGCACTTGCCTCTGGCAGAAGGGACAGAGGATCGACTTCAAAGGGCTGGGAGCTGATGCCCAAGGGCCGCAGAGGTGCTGAGGGACCCCTGCATCGTGGCCGCTAAGGAGGAAAACTTTATCTTGGCCTAAGACTCCAAGATGTCCAGGCTCTCCTGCCCGCGGCCCTGGTATAGACGAATTTGATTTGGAGAAGTGGATTTGATGCTATGGTTTTTCAAGGTCTGGGCAGCAGTGCAGTGCCATCCCCACCGCATGGCTGTGCAGGGGGGCCCTGTGCCCATGGGGACACCCCAGGCCTTGCGGGAATGGTGGCTCCCCACTGCCCGTGGTCATCGGACGTGACATGGGCCTTCTCTGCTCCCGCTGACGGCACTGGACGTGGCCTTCTGTGCCATGGTGGCTCCTGTGTTCCTTAGCTTGGGGAGGAGGGGCCGTCACCCACTGGCTGCATGGCCAGGCCACTGCTTTAGCTCCTCTGGCCTTCCCGTCCAGCGCTGCTTCTGTTCAGCTGTCTCCAGGGGCGCTCACAGGCTCAGCCTGAAAGAACCTGCTTTGTTAGAAATTCCCGTCCACCTGCTTCCCGAGTGGAGAAATGCTCCTCTGCAACAGGCAGGAAGAATTACGCAGATTCAACGCTGCCCCTCCTCGCCCCCTGCCACCAGCCAGGGGAGAGCAGATAAAATATTTATCCCTGATGCCCTCCTACAAAGTGAAACATCTCCAGGAACCCGGTTCAGTGTTCCAATCACCTGGCGCAAAGGCCTCTGGGTGACTCGAGGCCGAGGGCTATGCACACAGAAGCGGGGGCGGGGGGCTCCCCCACCTCAGTTCTCTGCCTTCCTGCCGGTGGAGATGAGTGGTCAGTGAGCTGTGGGCCACCCTTGGTGGTGGTGGCAGTGTTGTCTCTAGCAGACAGTTGGAGGTGAGGCGCTCACACAAACCATTTGGGAGCAAAATCTGAATCTCTTAGAATAGGGTGCACCTGAGTTTCTTTAAAAACCAGAACAATAGACCATCCCCCAAACTGGTTCTGTGAATGGCTACCTTTTCTAACATAAGTTCCGGCTGTTAAAAATACAATAAAAGCTGTAAAAGTCTAATGAATACCTTTTAGCTTTTCACATAATTAGATGTAACTACCTATTTAAAAATCTTGTATCAGGCAGCCTTGAGATTTAAAATTCAGAATAGGCGCAGATACGAGAAGGCATTTCCTAACGCCCTCAGCAGAGGCCTGTCATCGAGTCCACTGAGGGACGCTGCTCTTGTGGCCAGGCTGTGGGCGGGGGCCGGGCTGGCCAGCTGCCCTATCAGCTCCCAGGCTCCTCCAGCTGGTTCTGAGAGACACCGGCAGCGTCCACTCCGTGAGGTTCGGACAGTCAGCCCCTTCTTCTCCTCTGCTCACCAAGGTCACTTATTGGAAGAATTTACTTCTTCCATCAGGCAGCGTGTGACTGGCCGTTGTAAAGGGTTTACTGTGGAAACTAAGGCTCCTGCTCATCAGAGAGCTCAAGCCGTTTCCTGTCTTCCTCCTCCAAGCGGTGTTCCCTGTGGGAAGCCCGCCTCTCTCGGGCTGGATGGATGAGCACCCCAACTCCGTGAGGAAGGGCCCCTGGCCTCACCGCGTGTCTGGTTGCCAGGCTGATGGGGTCTGCGTCCTACCTTCTCCGGGGGAAGGTGCCTGGTGTAGGAAACAGGCGCTCGGGGGCCCCTCGGACCTGCCCTCCCCTCCCTGGGGGCTTGCAAATCTCGGACTCCCTGTCCTTTCACGTGTCAATACTTCATTGAACAAATGTTTGTCTTAAAGCATCTCTATTTACATACCACAAAATGTAACTAGTTAACTTATGCAAGAACAGCCACCATCTACCTCTAAAACGTTTCCTCAGCCTGCGTCCCCACTCACCCTCGGCACCGCTCTCCGTGTCCTGTCTGTGCCTCACACGGCTGGGGACACCTGTGGCCTCCGCGTCTGGCTGCCACCACCGAGCAGGCATGTGGCTTGTCCGTGGTGCAGCCAAGGCCAGTGCCTGGTCCTCACTCACGGGCACTCGCTGAGCCAGGCAGTTGTGCCCTTTATCCCGGGGTCCGCCTGCTGGCGTCGTGTTGACCTGGGGAGAGGATTCATGGTGTGAGGAGTATCCTGGGTCCACTCACGTTACATTGTGGGGCTCCCTCCCATGACCTGGGGTCACACACGTGTGTGCTCCCCAGGGCCCCAACTCCCTCAGGGAAGGCATGTCTGACACGTGCTCCCCTTAGGGCTGCTTTTCTAATAATCTGTGCTCAGCGTAACGTGGTGTCATTTGAAATGAACGATTCCGGGGTAGGACATTTTCACAGTGCTTGAAGGAGATCACTGCAGTGAAACCAAGCACAGGTGACCTTTGAACGGGGATCAGAATTGCCTGAGCCCCATCTATCTACACAGGCTTTTCACCAAACCTCTAAGAAAAACCACTCCACTGCAGAAGCATCAGCCCGCCTGGCTCCAGGTTGTTCAGGGGTGAAGAGCGTTACATGTACTTTTCCAAACATACTTACTCATGCCCTGCTGTGGGCATAGGCCTGCAGTGCGACTGTGCGGTGGGGCCAGTAAGAAACTCCTGTCAGTGACGGTTACCTGGGAACCTAAGGTGTGCCCCAGGTTCAGTAAACAAGGGCAGGTCTCCCCTCACCTCACCTGCACTCAGACGCCCAGGGCAGGTGCGCCTCACTGAGCCCCCCACTCAGACACTTGAGTGCAGATTTTCCTCAGGTTCACCTCCACTCAGACCTCTGAAGACCGCTCTCCCCCTGGCTTCCACTTTGCTCTGCCACCTGAGGGCCCTTCTTCCTTGTGGCTCAGTAATGTGACCTCTGACCTCTGCAACCTGTGCCTGTTCTGTTTGGAGACAGTGGGTCAGTCTTTCTTTAGCAGGTAAAGCGATGCATTAATTTGAAGCTGTTTGGTGACAGCTCTTCTCCTCTTGTATTTCAGGTACTCCTTTGGTAAGTGGCGGTCACATAATCCGGGTGTCGGCTGCTCACGCCAATGGGTCTCGTCTCCCGCGGCTGCACCGGCTGCCTCGGGCCTGAGTCCTCACCCGCAGTCTCCGCCAAATGAGGCCAGATGCCGCCTCACACCTCTGCCCATCACGCCTCCCATGCTGGCTGTGGGCACCCAGCCGGCGTCCAGGATGTCGACACTGGCGTTCCTGCTGGTGACTGAAGGGCCATGGTGCCCTGCAGGCCGGCCCTCACTCCCCGGCGTGCACGGGGACACCCCAGAAGACGCAGGATTCCTGGGGCCCCACAGGCTTGGGTCTTCCTGGGTTTCTGCCGGAGACTGCGGGTCCCACTGTGCTTTGTGGGTAGCGCCACCCCACGGGCCCCCGAGCTGGCAGAAATGCAGGGCTTGGGGAGTGTGGCCAGTCTGGACCCCAATCCTCTGAGCTTGGGAGCAGAAGCAGGGGCTCCCTGTGGCTCTGAGGCCTGCACTGGGTGGGGGGCGGCGGGGCGGTGACCTCCCACGCTGGGTGGTGGTGGGGGCGACCTCCTGCGCTGGCCTCACCTCAGCATCCAGGGCCACCCCCGTCATGGTCTCTGTCTGGCCTCTGTCGGAGGTCAGTGTCTTCAGCTTCACTCCTCAAAGGTCACTCCCTCACCAGCAGAGCAGGGCCACCTGCGATGAGCAGGACAGATGACCTGGGGCTTGTGGCCTCGAGCAGGGACTGCAGATGGGCTTCCTGGACTGTCTCGCAGCCATTACTGGGACAAAGTGGCGCACATCATCTCTCTTTGGTTCTGTGTGGGTTCCCTTTGGGTTCTGTCCAGTGGGCTCCCAAGGGAAGAATGGCCGTGGGGCGGGGCTGGCGCTGGACAGAGGCCCCGGGTGAGGATGGAGGCGGGGGTGTCGGGGTGGAGACTTGGGTGGGGTCTCCATGAGTGTGAGTGCTTCTTGAAGGCTGGCGTGGGCATACGGTTCTCTGAGGGAAGCCTGTCCTCTTCGGCTCTGAGGATCCAGGAGGAGCTGGGGGTCGGGGGGAGCCGGTGGAGGAGCCACTGATTCTCCTGTGGGCTTGGGCCAGTCCTGCTGACCCCAGGCCTGCACACGCGTGTACAGGTGGACTGCCAGGGGCTGCCCGCACAGTTGAAACAACAGACGTGCTCTCCCAGGGGTGTCACACCCTTACCCACAGCAGGATCCCGAGCACAAGGGGATGAAGGACCAGGGCCACAGGGGAAAAAACTACAATGTCTGGAATAAAAGCTCACGGGTAGGGCTGGATACAGGGGGCGGGGTCAGGAATGAATGGAGGAGGAGGAGCCACCAGCCCAGGGACCTGGACTGAGGAGCAGAGCCCAGCCTTTGGGGGGAGGAACAGGGAGCCCAAAGGGCCTTGCACCTCGGGGCACAGGTGCAGGGGGCCGAGGGGCACTATTTGTGGAGGCGCAGTCCAGGGGCAGGGTGGCAGGAGGGGAACCATCCACCTGCCGGGACACGAAACCTGCGTTTCCCCCTCTCCTGCTCCAAAACACGGGACAGGGGCTTTCTGGTGGCCCAGGGGTAAAGAACCCGCGTCCCAGTGCACGGGGCATGGCTTTGATTCCTGGTTGGAAAACTAAGATCCCACATGCCTTGGGGCAGTGAAGCCCATGCAGCTGGGAGGACTGATGCTGAGCCTGAAGCTCCAATCCTTTGGCCATTTGACGTGGCTGACTCACTGGAAAAGACCCTGATGCTGGAGAGACTGAAGGCAGGAGAAGGGGACGACAGAGGATGAGATGGTTGGTTGGCATCACTGACTCAATGGACATGAGTCTGAGCAAACTCCAGGAGTTGGTGATGGACGGAGGCCTGGCGTGCTGCAGTCCATGGGGTCACAAAGAGTCAGACACGACTGAGTGGCTGAACCGAACTGACTGCAACTAGAGTCCATGTGCTGCACCCCAGGTCCTGCGTGCCGCAGCTAAGCCCCGACACAACCAGATAAATAAACAGATGTAAAAAATAAAGTACAGGAAGGTTTAAAGCGAAAGTAGGCACGTGTCTTGCAAGGAGGACGCCTGTGACAGACACGGTGGGGGCAGGACCCTCCTCCTCTGTGGAGTGACTCGGTGTGAACTGAAGGTAGGTTTGAGAAGTTAACGGTGGACGTTGTGTCCCTAGGAAAGTGTACTTGCAGCCAGAGCACCAGTACTCAGTGCCCATCCAGGGGACCCACAAGGGCAGGATGGACAAGCAGGGACAGGACTGAAGTTTACAGGGAGCAGAAGTCAAGTGTAAGCTAACCGGCGGTGCAGCAGCCGTGCTGAGACACCGGGCAGCCTGTGGTCCTCAGGGCGGTGGCGCAGGCCACAGCCCACGGAGGGGGCACGTTTCTGGGTGACTGTTTTTACCTCAGTAGCTGCTGTTTCTCCACACACGGTGTTTGACACCATGACAGATTACTGGAGATGCACAGCCCACAGAAACAGGCCTGCTGCAGAGTGGGCACACCTGAGGAAAACACTAACAAACCTGAAGACGTGGGCCTGAAGGACAGTCACAGCCTGAAGGTGGGGAGTCATGTTGTATCAGGCGGGAGTTTTTAGGACTTAGGCCCAGGAGGCAGCATCTCTAGTAACTCTGAGAGGACTCCTCCAAGGGGGCCGAGGCAGTAGCCAGGTTATGTAGAAGTTTTGTAACAAAGGGCCAATGGTATAGCTGAGAAGAGGAGAGAAGCTAAAGGCAAAGGAGAAAAGGAAAGATAATACCCATCTGAATGCAGAGTTCCAAAGACTAGCAAGGAGAGATAAGGAAGCCTTCCTTAGTGATCAGTGCAAAGAAATAGAGGAAAACAATAGAATAGGAAAGACTAGAGATCTCTTCAAGAAAATTAGAGATACCAAGGGAACATTTCATGCAAAGATAGGCTCAATAAAGGACAGAAATGGTATCGATCTAACAGAAGCAGAAGATATTAAGAAGAAGTGGCAAGAATACACAGAAGAAATGTACAAAAAAGATATTCACGACCCAGATAATCACGATGGTGTGATCACTCACCTAGAGCTAGACATCCTGAAATGCAAAGTCAAGTGGGCCTTAGGAAGCATCACTACAAAGCTAGTGGAGGTGATGGAATTCCAGTTGAGCTATTTCAAATCCTAAAAGATGACGTGACAGTGCTGCACTCAATATGCCAGCAAATTTGGAAAACTCAGCAGTGGCCACAGGACTGGAAAAGGTCAGTTTTCATTCCAATCCCAAAGAAGCAACACCAAAGAATGTTCAAACTACCGCACAATTGTACTCATCTTACCTGCTAGCAAAGTAATGTTCAAAATTCTCCAACCCAGGCTTCAGCAGTATGTGAACCAAGAACTTCCAGACATTCAAGCTGGATTTAGAAAAGGCAGAGGAACCAGAGATCAAATTGCCAACATCTGTTGGATCATAGAAAAAGCAAGAGAGTTCCAGAAAAACATCTATTTCTGCTTTATTGACAACACCAAAGCCTTTGACTGTGTGGATCACCACAAACAGTAGAAAATCCTTCAAGAGATGGGAATACCAGACCACCTTACCTGTCTCTTGAGAAATTTGTGTGCAGGTCAAAAAGCAACAATTAGAACCGGACGTAAACAATGGACTGGTTCCAAATTGGGAACAGAGTACATCAAGGCTGTATATTGTCACCCTGCTTATTTAACTTACATGCAGAGTACATCATATGATACGCTGGGCTGGAGGAAGCACAAGCTGGAATCAAGATTGCTGGGAGAAATATCAATAACCTCAGATATGCAGATGACACCATCCTTATGGCAGAAAATGAAGAGGAACTAAACAGCCTCTTGATGAAAGTGAAAGAGGAGAGTGAAAAAGTTGGCTTAAAACTCAGCATTCAAAAAATGAAGATCATGGCATCTGGTCCCATCACTTCATGGCAAAAAGGTGGGGAAACAGTGGCTGACTTTATTTTTGGGGGCTTCAAAATCATTGCAGATGGTAACTGCAACCATAAAATTAAAGACACTTGCTCCTTGGAAGAAAAGCTGTGACCAACCTAGATAGCATATTAAAAAGCAGAGACATAACTTTGCTAACAAAGGTCCATCTAGTCAAAGGTATGGTTTGTCCAGTGGTCATGTATGGACGTGAGAGTTGAACCATAAAGAAAGCTGAGTGCTGAAGAATTGATGCTTTTGAACTGTGGAGTTGGAGAAGACTCTTGAGAGTCCCTTGGCCTGCAAGATCAAACCAGTCCATCCTAAAGGAGATCAGTCCTGAAGGACTGATGCTGAAGCTGAAACTCCAATACTTTGGGCGCCTGATGCAAAGAACTGATTCCTTAGAAAAGACCCTGATGCTGGAAAAGATTGAAGGCGGGAGGAGAAGGGGACGACAGAGGATGAGATTGTTGGATGGCATCACCGACTCAATGGACATGAGTTTGAGTAAGCCCCAGGAGTTGGTGATGGACAGGAAGGCCTGGCGTGCTGCAGTCCATGGGGTCACAAAGAGTTGGACACAATTAAGCGACTAAACTGAGCTGTCTGAATGTCAAAAGATTATTGTAAATTAAAGAAAACCAGATATGCCGAGTTCAGCGCTTCTCTGTGTGTGGGAAGACGCATGAGTCTGCTCTCACTGAATCACTCCTTGATGGGCACCTCAGCTCTTGGCGCTGGTGTCCCGAGTTTCCACATCCTGAGTATCCTCGGGGCTCACCAGCTCACATCGAAGGGGTGCAATCAGTGAGGGCTGTGACAGCCTTTGTTTACTGATTTGGCAGGAAATACTCCATTTCTCAATTTCCTCCTCTTGATCTGGAATTCGACCAATATTTGGGAGACATTACATGACCAAGTTCTGTCCCATGATACTGGAGGCTCATCCTGCGTCAGGTGAAAGTTCCTGTTGATATGCTGTTCCAGCTGCTAATTTCTGGATTAGGCCCCATTGATAATTAAAGATTCTCTGGATCCTCCATCTTATTACTTACCACTATGATCCAGGAAATGTTTTCCCTTGTTGCTTCTTCCCATGCCTGGGAATCACACTATCACAGTTATTTTACATGAATCCTAAATGTGATCTGTTTCCCCAAGATGTTTAACCATCCTCAGTAGCGTCCAGGCTACACAGTGGGCGCCTTAAGAGACAACAGGATCCAAGTAATGCCACCAGCACCCCTGACAAAGCCACCATGCAGCAGGGAGACATGGAGCACAAACAATTTGGAGACAAAACAATGATTCGTGTAACTAGTTAAAATCCAGTTGCAATAAACCATGAAGTCCACAGGAGAGCCAGCTGGAAAGCGAATTCTGGCAGGATCAAGTAGAGAAAGATAAAATGTTTTCATCTTTGTTTACAAAGGCATATTTTATCAAGTTGTAGTAGGTCACAGCATAGGAGAGCAGGCTTTACTGGAGAACGAAGGTTTGAGCTGGCGTGTTTTCCCCGACGGAGCCGGTGGGGGTGACCCACGTGAGCTGTGCCACGTGTTGTGCACGTGAGCCGAGAGCACAGCGGATCCTCCAGGCGGCACCTCAAGTGGTGAACCACAGTGTTTGAAATAAACATGAGTGGGCCGTGCAGGAGGCCGTAGCGGGGCTGGCAGGGGTCTGGCAGGGAGCCTGGGCTGCGGGCCGGCTGAGTTGGGTCACCTGCCGCCGGGTCTCTGGTGCAGAGCAGCGCCCGCCCTTGCCCCCGCCTGTTAGGTTTGCCTCCAGGCTGGTCAGGCAGCCGCATGTTTAAGTGGCCTGGATGCTTGACCCCCGTTCCCTGTGACAGCGGCACCTCCCGCCAGCTGTTGCAAATTAAAGGCTCCCTGTGACCCTTACCTCTCTTAAATTCATGCTTTAAAAACAGCTTAATGAGGGCTTTACTGGCCCAATTGGAAGTTTTTATTAAAACCCGTCAGTGCTGGAGTGGAGCCTGCCTGCAGGAAGCGATTGGCCAGCCTCGAGTTCAGAGCTGCTACGGCCACAGCAAGGCCACCAAAGCGTTTTCAGACCCTTGCCAGCCAGCTCGAGCTTTGCCTGGCCCTCACATCAGCCCCATGTCCCAGAAAGCAGTTTCTTGTGATTAAATTCCCGTGATCAGAGGCAGTTGAGGACACCCTGCCATGAGCTCACCCTTCCAGCGAGCCCTGCCTCCCTTGTCCCAGCCCTCTGACCTCCCAGAGATGTGGGTGCTGCTGGGCTGTGTGGTTCTGGCCTCGTGTCTGGTCGTGTCCTTGGAAAGGACTGAGAGCCTAGGTCAGGTGACTCGGGGCTGCCATGCACCCAGAGGAGCTGGTGGTTCCCAGAGGGAGGCAGGAGGCGCCACTGTGTCCTCACCGTGCGTGGCCGGGAAGGGGCCCTCGCTGGGGTCCCAGCGCCACCTGCCCCTCTGGCCTGAGCCTCCTCAGAATGCTCTGGGCCTTGCTGTCTCCTCTCTGTCCCCTCCCGGCCACAGGGAGCACAGTGCAGGAGACCCACTGCCCAGGGGAGGGGCTGGGGTGGGGGAACCAAAGGCGCCACCCCATGTTCAGCACCTGCCTGACCTCCGTCCTCACCTGGAGCCTGCTCAACTCTGTAAGCGTGGACACAGCTTGTTGGCATCCCCGCACGACCATGTCGGGTCCCGCCTTTCTCTTTTCTCACTTGGCAGAATCTGGTGACCGTCACTTAGTGGAACTGAGAAGAAAATATATTTTGAAGACTTTTTTCTTGTTTACATAATTATTGAGGCTTTAGTTGTTCTGAATTTCTCCCATTACATCTCGTTACCCGTTTGTTTCTAAAACAGAATAAGCAGAATTCTAGAATACTGAAGAAACCCTGAATTTGAGGGCTTTTGTCTGGAATCTTCTAAATTGCCTCGTACTTTTATCCAGTCGCGTAGGTGTTGGGCCAGTGTTTCCTTTTCAGTTCACAGTATAGCTGATGATGAGCATCGCAATGGGCAGAAGACTCCTGGGTGCCATCGCCCAGGCTGTCGAGGCAGGCTCATCGGCACCCGGTTCCCAGAGGCCCGCGGCTGGTCTTGCAGCCCCAGTCTGCTTGCTGACCAGCCGCCCTCCCCCTGCCCCCAAGCCCAGCCCCACGCGACTCTCCTGCGACGACCAGAGCCTGTGTGGCCCCTCCGCCCTCCCACTGCACAGTAGCCATGTGGCTCCTTTCAAAGAACTGGTTTTATTTATCAGATTTTTTAAAATGTGTTTTGGCTCATTAAATTTTAGTTTTTATAGGTCGCTTCCTTCTGGGAGGAAGGAATTTAGTATTTTCTAAGATCTTGAGTTGATTAACTCATTACTTGTCCACTCTTCTTACCTGAAATGAAAGCGTGGAGACGGGTGGTCACCCCCCTGTGACTGGTCCTGGGCCCCTGTGGGCTGAGGCCCGGTGTCCCCGACAAGGCACAGACACGCAATTTCATAACCTTCAGGTGTTACTGCCTCTTTAGCCCAGGTGCTGTTTAAAGAGGGTCAGAAACTCCAAACGCTTAAGGCTTTGTAGGTTATCTCTGGTTGGTCAGTTTCTGATTTTATTACACTGCAACCAGAGAGTATGGCCTGAAGATTGTTCATTATTCTTTAAGTTAGGTGTGTGAAGGGATTAGAAATTCAAGACGTATTACACAACCTGTAATACAAACAGCTCACCGTGGTTTTCCTGCGCTCACCCCGTCGTCTTCTCGGGGTGACTCCATCTCCCCAAGCAGTTCTGCCTTTTGGGTTTCCATTGGGTTTATCCAGTCGTGTTTCCGTCGGGTTTACCCGGTCGTGTTTCTCTTGGGTTTACCCGGTCGTGTTTCTCTTGGGTTTATCCGGTCGTGTTTCCGTCGGGTTTCTGTCAGGTTTCTCCTGTCGTGTTTCCTTCGGGTTTCTGTCGGGTTTATCCAGTCATGTTTCTGTCGGGTTTATCCTGTCGTGTTTCTGTTGGGTTTATCCGGTTGTGTTTATCTGGTTGTGTTTCTGTTATCCGGTCGTGTTTCCGTCTGGTGCCTCTGCTGTGTCGCCTCTGGACGTCTTCCGTGCACTTCCCGCTGTTTTTCTCCCACCTCCCTAACGCTCTTCCTCCATCTCAGGTCAGCCATCACAAGTGTCATTAAGTTAATATTTGGTCTTTACACTGCAACTATGTGAATATTGTTGAGTGCTAAGCTGATAGTGAAGTGTAATAATTTTCTCTAATTGGCGGGATCCACACAGCTTGTGGGATCTCATTTCCCCAACCGGGGAGTGAACTCAGGCAGTGAAAGCCCAGAACCCTAATCACTGGATGGCCAGGGCACTCCCTGGCTGCCTCTTCCTTTGCCTTGTTTTTCATCTCTGATCATGCTAAACTCAGCAGCTTTTCCACACTCGCCAGCACAGCGGCTCGGCCCCTCCCAACACTGTTTATTTCTTACCAATGTGACACGTGAGAACCTGTCAGTGCCCCTCAGTCCACAGAGGCTCTGCTTGCGCAGTGTTACCATTTGGAGTGGGGACTTCCAAGGCCTTGGATTGGGGTAGTGGGCAGGTGGACGCTCTGTCTGAGCAGGTACCACTGATGACTCGCTGCCCTGTTCATCCCAGGGCCCTTGTGGTCTAGGGCCAGGAGCCTCACTGTGCTGGCATGAGGCCCGAGGCGCAACACCTCCCTACCGCCTCCTCCCGGAGGTGTCCTGGAGTGCATCGTCAGGGTCGTTTTTAAGAAGCCCTTTTTTTGATCACATTTGCACAGAACAGCTAAAAGCAGCTGGCGAGATGGTCCTCGTCCTTGTTTCCTCAGCATTGATCGTCACCCGTCTGAGGCGAGGCCAACAGGCAGGCTTCATTCCCATCGCCCCGGCGCTGCTCCCGTGCCAGGGACATGCCTGTGTCCTGAGCCTGGAAGGCTCTGAGGAGCGCGCGAAGGCCTTAGTCTCAGTGAGCCCACTGCGGCCCATGGAGAAGGCCCTGTCTCTGAGCCCACTGCGGCCCGAGTCCGGAGTGCGTCCCTGGAGCATCTGGCTCCCACGCCCCGTCATTGGGCGCCGGAGGAACACAGCGTCAGCAAGCCTACCCTCTGCCAGCACGGTAACAGGGAGAGACATTGTTAGGTCGGCCTGGGTCAGCAACTATGTGCCAGTTCCTTTTGTGAAAGCTTTGATATTTTAAAACAGCAATTTTAAACTAGGAAGCCATGCTTTGTTGCTGTCACAATAGCAGCTCTTGTCCGGGTGGACCCGCTGAACGGAGACCGACACCGGCACAGTTTCCTCCCGTGAGCAGCTCCCAGTGCATCCAGCAGGCCCGGCGGCCATGTCCTCCGCTTACCGGGGAGGGGCCACCTCCTTAACCCAGGATTCTGCACTCGTCATGGGATGCTTGCTCGTCTCCAGTTCATGTCCAGTTGACACGGTTTTCCATTTGGCTTCAGCCTCAGCGCCTGTCTTTTGAGCATTCAGAAGACAGACCGGATTCAGGGGTGAAACCTGCGTGGTGTCCATGGACCCACGTGGGCCTCAGCAGGGACTGCTCTCCCCAGGGGCTCCTCCAGCCCCCTCTGGCCTGCACCCCCACTACCTCTGATGTAGGTCTTTGGTGGGTGCCAAAACCCTCCCCACAGCGCATCGGCCTGGTTCCCGCTGGAGCGCGTCTCAGCTCCAAGCCTGCAGGGGGCGTGGGGCTCAGGTCCTCTGAGCGGTCACTGGCAGCAGCGGGCAGCCCCCTAGACAGGAGTCTCAGTGGGGCTCCAGGCACCTGGCTCAGAAGCCGGGCTGGTGGTGCGCTTGCTCATCATGTCGAGAACCCCGAGTCCTCGTGTCCTGAGTGTCCGTGGAGCAGCTGTGCTTGCTGTGAGGTGTCTGGAGCTTGGGGGCCTCCTCGGGCTCTGCACAAAGGCCGGGTCTTGGGCTGGACCCAGGTGGAACGCTGGGTGGAAGCCCTGCAGGCAGAGCCCCTGAGCAGCAGCCCAGTCGGCAGTGGGATGGGCCACAGCCCCAGCCACGCAATATTGGGGGGCGGCTGAGGCAGAGCTCCCAAGTCCACCCTCACCAGGCAGCTCATCCTGATGAAAAGTGTCAACACGGCCTCAAAAAGATCTGACGTGGCTTCCCAGTCTGTTCAGAGTCCCTGGAGCCCTCCGCCCAGCCGCTCCATGGACATCTTACTGAGCCAGCCCTGGACACTGCAGCTGGACTGGAGACTAAATTGGGCTTGTCTGCTAATGGCACCCCACTCCAGTACTCTTGCCTGGAAAATCCCATGGGCGGAAGAGCCTGGTGCACTGCAGTCCATGGGGTCGCTAAGAGTCAGACATGACTGAGCGACTTCCCTTTCACTTTTCACTTTCATGCATTGGAGAAGGAAATGGCAACCCACTCCAGTGTTCTTGCCTGGAGAGTCCCAGGGACGGTGGAGCCTGGTGGGTTGCCGTCTATGGGGTTGCACAGAGTCAGACACAACTGAAGCGACTTAGCAGCAGCAGCTGTTTTCTCAGGACTGGGCAGGCTGGTGCCCGCCCCTTTGGAGCATGTCGTGCACCTCCGGTGGCCTGCCCCTCGGGCTCCTGCAGCAGGACCAGGAGGTGAGGGAGGGCGCCCCACTGTGGGGGAGTCTGAGGCTCAGGTGGGGAGCTGGTTACATACACGCTACTTCTGCTCCCGTGCTCCACGATAAGGTTCACTCAGCACAGTGCTGTTCAGCGTGCAGGGCCATGTTTACGCCACGTTAAGCAGTGTGTCCTCTATTCCATCTTGCCTCTAGAAGCTGTTTTGAAATCCATGACCAAGGAGTTAACCAGCTTTACCCCTGGGTGAGCAGGTCGCTTCCTACTTCTCTCTGGTTCTGAGTTATCTTCACTAAACGTTTTTGCTTTCTGTTAAGGATGAATGTTAGTTTTAATAAGTTAGCTTTAATAAGTGAAGTCAAAGGTGAGTGGACGTGAGCTGGGCCAGGGTTATCCACAAGAGCTTCTAAAAGCCCTGTTGGTGGCTGTCCAGGCTGGAGGAGTGTCTCCACCTCACAGGAGGGGCTTCACGCCCTGGGACGAGTCTCAGAGTCTCAGCAAAGAGGAGGCGAAGGTGGGGTGCAGGCAAGGTTCAGGCCCCACCTGGGTTTGGGGCGGGGCCCAGCACCCTGGGATTTAGGAGGGTACAGGTCTTCAGGGCTGGAGGGTAGCAGGGTGTCCAGCCGCCAAATAGGACCCGTCTTTGGCCAGTCCCAAAGTTGGCCTGCTCCTGGGACCGCTGCCTGGCAGGAGGTGCTGCCCAGGGATGCCTGCATCCCACAAATGGGCCATCCTCCCTGGGGACAGTCCTTACAAGAGGGCCCTCTGGCGTGGAGTCGAGCAGGCAGGATGGGGCTGGGACGATCTCAAGGTCTGAGCTTCCAGACGCCCAGCAACGGGTGCAGAGAGCTCCTCACCTGGCTGCCTCCTCCTCTGTGCCCGAGGCCGGGGCTGGGGGCAGGGGTCACTGGGACCCCGCCAGGCACTTCGCGCTGCATCGGCGCCCGGTAAGCTCAGTCTACGCCTATGCCGTCTGTGCTGTGTCTCGGGTTCTGTCCGTTTGGACGGTGAGAAATCTCCTTTCATCTAAGGAAGAGATGTTTGATCTCCTTCAAGAGCAGCAGCGGGACCCAGGGATGGAAGCACAGAAGCTAGGCCCCGACCTGCAGGCAGCCCTCCAGCCGCAGGCCTCCCGGACCCTCTGTGGCTGGGCCCCTCCTTCCTGTGCTCCATGTGTGTGTGTGGCTTTGTCCGGAGGCTTGTGTGGTGGTCTGTTATTGATACATCCATGAGATGCTCAGGCCTTAACTTGGTGAAAAGCACCGTCCAGAATGGAGGGAGTGGGTCTCTCTGTGGTCCATTACACAAGACAGTGAGGTAAGGGTCAGGCTTTCGCCATAAACACTGTCGTGCGTTCCCTCCCGCCCCCACCACTCTGCCACTTGGTTCAGGACCCGCATTCGGGACAGCCAGCACCGTGAACGCTTGGCTCATCTTCAGTACCTGGATAGCTCTCTTCCTCTCTTTCCCTTCTGAGAGTGCCAGAATCAGCCGTGCTGCCATAGCGCCCGTGGCGGCCTCCGCTGGAAAAGGTCGGGGTGTGCGGGCGGCAGCAGCTGCTCTGGTTTGGGAGCCGGCGGCCCTGGGCGGCGCCCTCTGTCTCACCTGCACCTGAACTGGCGCAGAGCCCCTGCTGCACAGAGGACGCGGCGTGCCCGGGTCCTGCCCTCCTTCCCGCAAGCTCCCGCGCGTCTGCGCTCTGCGTAGGGGGCTGTGGGTCGCACACTCGGGGCGGGCTCTGCTCACCCTCACTCCTGCCTCTGGTGGCGCCTGCACTGCCCGAGTGGAAACACGGTCAGAGGCATCCGTCAGCCCACGTCCGCCTCCTCACGGAAGCCATCACTCTGAAAAACACATCTCTTGCTTTGTTCTGGAATAAGTTTTGTGTTCAGAGTTACACCTGAATACTTTGTTCAGACTCAGCACCACAGCCCCAGGACGGCGACTTGGAGCTGTCCCCTGAAGCCGACAATGCAGATCCGCCCCGACCTCCTCCAGTCTCAGAGCGTCGGCCCTGCGTGGCCAGCGCGGAGGCGGATCAGAACTCGCCCTCGGTCCGGTGGGCCCGTGTAGCACCGCCCGCCTCTCGCGAGGAGTCTGACACGGCTCTCTGAGACGAGCCAGCTAATTCTCATGCACAGGAAACAAAAGACAAAGAAACAGTAAGGCACCGTGCCCTCCAGCCTGATATATGTTAAATGTTCGGAATATGTTAATCCTGAGAAATCTGTTGCCAAGTCTCATTTCCGGTGACAGGAAGCATTCCTGTGTGTTACCCCAAGCCCGCAAAGCCAGCCAAGGTCATTACTGTGGATCTTGTTTTGGGCTGGCTGGTGACACCTGCATGGACCAGAGCAGCGGGACACCTGGGGCGCTGAAGTCTGGTTGCCACAGCAACCGAGTATTAACCAGCACCGTGACCAAGTGCAGCGGGAGGAGGGTCACCGCGCAGGTCACACGGGTCACTTCCTGTTCCTGCAGCGCCCAAGGATGTCCGTGAAACCCAGACTGGCAATTTGCTAAATGCTTCCTAACTGGGAGCGTGCAATTTAAAATTATTTTATTTAAAGCGTGAAGCCTTTAACCAGCTCTTTCAAATTCACCATCCAAGCTCTGGCTGAAATCTTCACAGATGTGAGAAGTGACCAGGAGGCTTCTATCCCAGGAGACCTGCGAGCTCACACCAGCTCCAGAGGATTCCTGGGCAGATGGGGTCCTGGGGTGGAGGCCAGACCCAGCCTGGGGCAGTGGGGGGACGGAAGACGAGCAGGAGCAGCCACACGTCTAGGCGGGCAGCGGTAGTACTTCTGGGGCCTGAGGGTGGCCCAGCTTCCTTGAGGACAGGGCATCTTTGCCGGCGGTTCCAATAGCTGGAGGGGTCAGCGGACCTAGGCAAGGCCCCACGCAACGTGGGGCCTCTGGGAGGGGTGCGAGGTAGACGTGAGGGGCTCCTGCCCTCACTGGACAGGCTCGCGGCCTCCTGGTGCCCCATCCAGGCGGGAACAGATGGACACGCGTGTCCCATGACGTGCGGCGGCCGGCGGCTATGTAAACACCAGTGGGAGAGTTTCCCTCAGCTTCTGCGTGGCCTCCCTTGTGCTTTTCACCTGGTCTCATTTTGTATTTTGTCTCAACTGAGAAGGGAGGCATGTTAGCTGCATGTTGGGCAGGGAGTGCTGAATGGACGGCGGTGTTGGCAGGGGTCCCATCTGGGTGAAGGGCGGGTGGAGGTTCAGTGTCCGGCTAACCGCTGTGCGGCTCGCCCCCCTGGCCGGACACCGCACAGCAAAGCTGCCCTTCGTTCTGGAACTGTGTTCCTTAGGGGGGGCCGCCTGCTGCTCCGGCCCCTCCGTCTCCCGGCTGACCTGTGACCCCAGCCCCCACCCTCCACCCCCTCGAAGGAGGTGTGGCCTCAGGACAGAGGAGCGTCCCCAGGACATGTCCCAGGTGTGAAACGGCCCTTCCTTGGCATCAGCAGCAGTGGATGGCTGCTCTGCCTGGAGACCTGCAGCCCCGCGCCCTGGGGAGGCGCCTTCGCCGTCTCCCACTCCTGACCGTGAGGCTAATGGGCTTCCTGCTCACCCCACGGAGGGCGCTGTCATCTGTAAAGCATCCTCGCCTGCCGCACTTAACTCCTCTCCTAAGTAACTGTCACAGTTCTGAGGCGGCTGTGAGGCTTCAGCTGCTCTCGGAGCCCTGGGGCGGCCATGGCCGCTGAAACCTGCTTTAGGTCACCTTTCCTCCCTGTGTGTGCTGCCCATGACCCTGGGTGACTGACCACAGCACCTGGGAGCCCCCTCTGAGCCCCCAACGGTCAGCAAGCATCTCTCACAGGAACAGCCTGGCCCCACCCACGTCTGTCCTGCAGCGCGATGCCCACCCTGTGGTGGCCACGTGCTCTGCGACGCAGGCCACCCGGGGGCGAATTTTCTGATCCTTGGTCCTCAACATAAGAACGTCTCCACTCTTCACAGGCCCGGAGGACAGGGCTGAACGCCGGCACCTTGTCCAGGAGCAGTTCTTTGGGGAGCAGGTGCCCCAGGTGTGGGGAGTGAGGTCAGCCGAGAGGCTGAGGGCAGTGTTCAGCACACCATGGGCCTCCCTTGGCCGCAAGCAGCCCCGGCAGGCATGGGCCAGGAGAGAGGCGCTTGGGAGCTCCGGTCTGCCCACCTGCAGCCAAGCTGGCCCACAGGTGCCCGCAGCCTGCAGGGTGGGGAGTGTGTCTGCACTCAGAAATGGAGACCACCGTCAGCGGCCGGCCTGAGCCCCGGTCAGGACGGGACGGGTCGACACCTCGTGTCCCTGTCGGGCTGTCCCCTGAGACGGTGGGTAAGCGGCTCCTCGGGAAAGGGGGACCACGGAGCTACCCACGCTCTCCTCTCCCGCATGCAGGGTGGGGTGCCAACCCTCAAGCTCGCAAGGACACCTCCCACACATGCTGGGCCAGCCTGGGCAGTGTCCAGGAAGCCAGCCCGGAGCCACAGCGGTGGGAGTGTGAGCTGCGGGCGGTGTGGTCAGGTAGGTTCCTGGCCGCCTGCTCACCGCCACCCCAAAGCCCCTGGCAGGAGGTCCCCTGCTGCAGGCGGAAACTTCCAGCCCCACGACGGGCCTGCGCTCGGCGAGGGCCGAGGGTGTGCGTCTGGAGGAGGGCTGTCCCGGGCCGCAGAGAACAATGGGGCTCCTTGTGTGCGCCGCAGCTGCTGACCCAGTGGAGGATGCAGAGCAGGTGGGTGCCAGTGAGCGCTGATGGCAGCAGGCCTCAGCCTGGAGGGCGAGACGGGGTGCCCACGCCCCGCAGGGCGAGGCAGCTTCCGGGAGCAGGGAGCAGGCGGGAGAGCAGGTGACACGTGCGTCCCTGGGGTGCGGCAGGCCCGTCACCTGCTTCCCGGCACTTAGCAGCTCTCTGGGCGCCGCCGTTTGCACGTCACTTTGATGGGTGTCACTCAGGCAGCACATTAAAATTCTGTGTGTCGCGTCTGTGCAGAGCGAGGTGACAGGGAAGGCAGGCCGGGCTCTGGGGACCCCCTCCACCCACCCACGTGGGCCCTGCGAGCTGTGGAGGGCCTCCAGGGAGGTGGGAGGCGGGCCCCTCACGGGTGGGCATGTGCTGCTCCTGCCTTGGCCTCTCTGGGGTCTGCCCACTCGCGGGGCCGAGCAGAGGCGGGTGGGGTTGAGCAGCCTGTGAGGGCCCTTCTCAGAGTGAAGTCCGCCCGGAGCCACGTTACTGCCGCTCCACGTTCTGCTGCTGTAGACCGCAGGTTATAGAATGTCCCCGTGGCGCTGGAAAGCAGTCCAGACTTAATGATCACAACCTCTCAGGACAACACCAGAGAAGCTGTCAAGAAAGGAAGAGTCTGCTGCTTCCTTTTGAGACAGGAAGGGGGTTTGAAGCGCTTTAAGAAGCACAGGTCATCCGTGTCCACAAGGAGGACAAGGCCTGGACGTGAAGTGGGTGGCTCCGGTGTGCGGACCCTCGAGGTTCTACACGGGGAAGGCCCTTCCTGCTGTCCTGGCTGCAGCACCTGGGGGGCCAGCGGGCCCCTCTCCCCTTGGCCAGTCACCCTGGGCTCCGCTTTCCTCTCCTGATCACAGAGCCCCCTTGGGGCTCTGGGGCCCACCTTGCTCAGCTCCCTCCTAACAGCACGCCTCCCCGGCACCATCCAGGCTTCTTCTGCTTCTGGAATCACCTCCAGACTGCGTGGGGTGCACTGCTGTCCTCAGAGCCCACAGCCCAGAAGGCTCGGCCGAGGCGGGCGGGGCCACCCCGTGACACCCACACCGCCGCTCCCAGGTGCCGCTAAAAAGCAAACTCGCCCGCTTCTTTACAAGAGGAGAACTGAGTTTCAGACAAAGCGAATGAGAGTCAGTGGGATTTCTGCCTCCATATTTTACTAGGAAAAATTTCAAGCTGCCGAGTTTCAAGCAGTTGTGCAGGGAAAACCCACAAACCCACCAGCTCCACCTGCCTTGGCTGGTGCTGTACTCGTTGGCGTCGCCGTATCTGTGCGTTTCTCCTCTGAACACTCAGTGCGTCTCAGAGCGAGCAGCGCAGACGGGGTTCAGAATTCATTCAGGTTTGTCTGGGTTTTGAGGAAGATGTTCACAAACACTGAGCACTTGGGTGTGCTGCCCACACCTGTGTCCCTCACACGGGCTCCCGGCGGGAAGAGCGACCAGCCCCCACCCGGTGGGACCGGGCTGAGCCACTCAGGGCCTGGACCTGCATCCCCCACTCCCAACCGGCTCCCCCTCCCTGGGGCAGCCGGGATCATGGTCTGCTCTGCGCTCAGCACCTCCCAGGGCCATCCTGCCTGGGCTCTGCCGCGGGTGCCCCAGGAAGCTGCTGCTCACGTGCTCTCTGTTCCTCAGGGTGGGAGTCCCAGCTCCTGGAGACAGGCTTCCTGGGGATCTTCCTGTGCCCTCTCTGGACGCTGTCTGCGCTGCCCAGGGGCACCCCCACGTCCCGGGTCGTCATGTGGGGCTTCCGGTGGCTGATTTTCAGAATCATGCTTGGAGCGGTGAGTACAACCTTTACCCGTTAACGTCCGGGGGGGGACATGCCCTCCTGCCACTTCCCTGAGGTCCATGGACCTGTTTCTGAGCCCGTGACTCCCCCGAGGCCCAGGGGACAAATGACACTCAGGGAGGCCCCTGTCACCCCTGCCCCCTGCCCTCCTAGGGTGTGCGGAGTGTCCGACCCCACCCCAGGGAGGCCTCCTGTCTCTCCTCCCAACCTGCCTGTGTGACCGGTGTCGCTCCCGAAGGCCGTATGCTCCGCGTCCCCCTTCCTGCCGCACGCTCCTCCCAGCCCTCGGACCAGGCCCCTGCCCACTACGCGGCCGGCAGAAGAGCACATCTCAGTTTTAGCTACACCTGCGAGCTTCCAGAAGCTTAAACTAGGAGTGAGGGGACTCACCAGGCAGAGGCCGCGCAGCTCTGTGGTCGGTGCCTCCCACCTCTGCCCTGCTTGTTCCACTAGAGTCACACCGTGCAGACGGGCTGGCGTCTATCTGCTCTAAGCTGTTCCTCGTGGGCAACCACGCGCCTGCAGGGAGTGGGGCCCAGGTGGCGGGCGCGTCCCTGCCCCAGCCTTGCCGGCCCCCTCAGAGCCGCAGTTCTCCAGGCGTCAGCAGCCACTGTGACTCGGCGGGACTCTATGCCCCTCCTCACCCGTGTTCCGTTTACTCGAGGGTGTCTTACACCAGGGGGGCCGCGTCCCTGCAGCACAGTGTCCGACACCCTCGTTCCTGCAGGCTGCAGTGAGCGTCGGTCCTCCAGCAGGACGGCATGCCCCCAGGACGAGGCGCCATGCTCTCAGCTCCGCACACTGCCCAAGCCCCGACACCAGGTGCCAGGGATGAGCTCCGTAGGGAGCGGTCAGAGGGGTGGCACGGGCTCCTGACCCAATCAGATAGGAGTGGCTGCGGCACTGGGAGACCCTGCATCGGGTGACCGTGTGTGCAGGCGCCAGGGTGAGTGCAGTGCTTCCCTCATTCACACGTAACTGGAGTGGGTATGGCTCACGGGTCCCTCTGATGAAACAGGAGACCACGAGCTGTCCTGACAGCGCAAAGGCATTCTTAGCTTCAAATCTGTCTTAGCAGTTCCTTGCCCACCTAGGGCTCGACTCTGGCTTCTCTCTCAGCTGGCTTTAAAAAGCATGAAAACGTACGCAGTGTTTCAAAGGCCTATGTCAGGATCTCCTATGATGGCAGCCTCGTGTGTGGCACTGAAGCCAAGGGCCAGGGTGGAGCCCAGCCAAGCGGGTGCAGAGCCCAGGGTGGCGGAGCCGTCGGGCTGCTGAGCACAGCTCGCTGCTGAGCAAACTCCCACGACGCCTCAGAGGCGGTGAATCATTAGCATGTTGTAAAGCACCTTTTATGGAGTTTTGATTGACAGTGAGCACCAGCTGGATAAAAGATTATCAGGTGCAGTAGAAGTTGTAATTACTTGATTCTATCTGTACACTGGATATTATTCGCCGTGCTTTGTAGGAAAGCAGAGCGACAGGGCTGGCTTGATGAAAAGGAGGGGCAGCAGCAGGGGTCTGTCCGTGGGAGCTGGGCAGACCTGGTGCCTTACGCCCCCGGGACCAGCCCGGCAGGTCGTCCTGGATGGTCTTTGCCAGCATCTCGAGGATCCATGTCACACCGTGCGTTACAGCCTGAGGAGCCGTCAGCCAGGGCGTCCGTGGGAGGCTGCTGAGAGCCGGACGGGGCTGAAGCAGCAGGGACACGTGTGCAGGGTCTCCGTGCCATCTTTACAGCTCTCCTGAAGTCTAAGGTTTTCTTCAAAATACAACGTTAAAGAGAAGTAGCATGAGCAGCTTCGTGCGTGGGCAGTGGGCACTGAGAGGACCCAGAGGTGGGTGTGCAGCACCGACACGAGAGGGCCTGCGGGGCTGAGCTGTCGTGTGAACTGAGTCAGTGAACACCTCCCACCGAAAGCCCCAGACCACTCCACTGACGAGTCCAGTCAAATGTTTAAGGAAGAATCAATACAAACCCACACACACTCATTCAGAGAACACGAGAGGGAACCCTTCCCAGCGTACTCCTGAGGCCAGTGGACAATGATATTTCAGACAGGGAGGTTCCAGAGCAGTGTTCCTCAAGAGCACAACAGAAACTCTCAAGGAACGGTCAGCAGGTGGTCCAGAGTACTTGGAGGGTTCAGGTCCACACGGTTTCCCAGGATGCAAGGCTGGTGGTACGTGAATTCAGTTCAGTTCAGTCGCTCAGTCATGTCTGACTCTTTTTGACCCCATGGACTGCAGCACGCCAGGCCTCCCTGTCCATCACCAACTCCCGGAGTTTACTCAAACTCATGTCTATTGAGTCAGTGATACCATCCAACCATCTCATCCTCTGTCATCCCCTTCTCCTGGCTTCAATCTTGCCCAGCATCAGAGTCTTTTCAAATGAGTCAGTTCTTCACATCAGGTGGCCAAAGTATTGGAGTTTCAGCTTTAGCATCACTCCTTCCAATGAATATTCAGGACTGATTTCCTTTAGGATGGACTGGTTGGATCTCCTTGCAGTCCGAGGTAATTCACCACGTTGCCAGACATAAGGAAGAAAGAGATCAGACGACATATTTGTCTCATACGATGTAGAAAACGCATTAGACAGTGTTAAACACGTATTCACAATTAACAAAAAAGTTCTTAGCAAACTGGAAATAGAAGGAAATGTCTTCAACCTGATAAAAGATAATATACAAACTGCCTACAGCTGACATCAGACTAAATGGTGAAAGACTGAATGTTTTTTCCTATAAGCTTGGGAACAGGGCAGTGCTGGCCACTCTCCTCATGGCTACTCGGCAGTGTGTTGAAGATCTTAGCTTGTCTTTAAAGAAAGAAAAAGTGATGAAAGCCCTGAGGACTGGAAGGAGGAAGTGAAATCATCTGTGTTCATCCCACACATGGATGATCACATGGGCTGCAGAATTAGGGAGTGAAGCTGACCCACATGCAGGATGTGGCCAGTGTTTCCACCTGCTAGCAAAAACTGTCAGAAAACAAAGTTACAGATAAACCCTGCTGCTGCTGCTGCTGCTGCTCCTAAGTCGCTTCAGTCGTGTCCGACTCTTGTGCGACCCCAGAGACGGCAGCCCACCAGGCTCCCCCGTCCCTGGGATTCTCCAGGCAAGAACACTGGAGTGGGTTGCCATTTCCTTCTCCAATGCATGAAAGTGAAAAGTGAAAGTGAAGTCGCTCAGTCATGTCCGACTCTTAGCAACCCCATGGACTGCAGCCCACCAGGCTCCTCCGTCCATGGGATTTTCCAGGCAAGAGTACTGGAGTGGGGTGCCATTGCCTTTATCTCCGCAGATAAACCCTAACAACCATAAAATACTTAGGAAGTACTCACAGAAGTGTGACACTTGGGCCCTGAAAACCCCTAGACGGTGCCTAGAGGAGCCCTGGGCAAGGAGGTCTTCCTTGTTCGTGGCCAGCAGTCAGTTGTCCCCATACTGGTCGATAGATTTCATGCAGCCCCAACATAATCCTAGAAGAGTTTTTTTTCAAAATCGGTGAACTGATTGTTTGGTGAGCACGGAAATGCCCAGGACCGAGTCTTGAGTGGGAGTAAAGCAGTTGGCTTCATGCTACTTATGGGTCCCGGATGCTCCAGGGACCGTGGCTCTCGAGGTGCCAGGGAGGCGCCAGCAAGGCTGCAGCGACGGGCGGGTCAGCGCATGCAGACGGCGCCACACTGACGTCAGGCGAGGCTGCAGTGACGGGCGGGTCAGTGCGTGCAGACGGCGCCACACTGACATTAGCGTCAGGTGACATTTGGACAAGGCAGCGAGCCAAGTCGGCTACGACAGAAAGGAGCTTCCACAAGAGGTGCTGGGTGTCCATTGGGTGCACGAACCCCCGCCCCACCACACCTCCCACAACAGGCGGTTTGAGGTGGACAAACACATAAAACCAAGACACCTCTCGCAGATAATGTAGAACATCTGCAGTCCTGGGAGAGGTGAAGCCTGCTCACAGCACAGAAACCACTAACTGTTAATGAAAAGACATGGGTTAACTGGACAATTAAAATCTTGAGCTCTTCAAAAGACACCACTGAGAAACGGCGAGCCACAGGCTGGGGGCGCACTCAACACAGCGGGCAGAGCCTCTGTGTGCAGCCTGGGAAGGACGCAGCCCCCACTGACGACGGGTCATTCAGGAGAGGGAGCGATCTGGGCAGGCTTGAGCACAGGCGGGTGTGCACACAGCCGTCCCCGCGCTGGGTGCCCGTCAGCCCCACAGAGCACAGCCCCACACACCCCAGGGCCGGGCTTTCCTGGGTGGAGCAGCAGGTGACGCCACATCCTTCAAGCCCTGGAAAGACTGACCGGCAGCCCCGCCAGGTGCCGCCGCTTCCCGCCTGTCTCCCGCACAGACTGCAGGCCTGGCCTGTGCTTCGCGGGTTCTCATCTTCTTTTTCGTTTCCACAGACGTGGAGGTGACATGACGGCCCCAAACTGTCCCCATAGCAGCCGGGGGGCAGGGGCGTCACCACAGGTGGGGGCCGCGGGCCTTCTTCCTGTAGGAACCTGCCTTGGGGCAGGGGCTGCCTCGCAGAGACGTCCAGGGCCCACGAGGACGGCAGCCAGAAGACGCAGTGTCGCCAGAGCAAGGGCCGTAGGAACCTGTCTGCTGCTGGACGTCAGTGGGGGCGCCCTGCTGGTGGATGTTGGGGGAGGGTGGGGAGACCATCTGGCTGCCAGGTGTGGGCGGGGGCCTGTCGGCCTGCACCGCTTAACTAGGTTGTTCGTGTGGCTTTTCTTCTCCTGCGTGTTCTCTCTACAGTTCTTCCAACGCCTTTCACTACCTTTCCCCAGGTACCATGTTGTTTTTATTATTGCTTCACATTTTAAGACTTAAGAACTTAGGACCCTAAATTCTCACTAAGCAACATCACCGCTAAAGTCAGCAGTTTTCACCGAGAATTGCATCTTTGCTGTCGCCGGAGCTGGTGGTGTTTTTTGTTGTTTTGTTTTGGGGTTTCTTTGACCATGCCACACAGCTTACAGGATCTTAGTTCCCTGACCAAGGACTGAACCGGGGCCCAGAAGTGAAAGCACCGAGCCGTAACCACCGGACAGCAGGGAAGTCCCTGACGCAGGTGGTTTTTACCTGACGTAAATGGAGAGGTCACAGCATGAAAGGAGACCGCGGAGAATCGCGGCAGGAGGACAAGCCTCCGGGCCCCCCAGGGGCAGCACGAGGATGCGCTTTTCTGTCTGCACCGGGCAACCCGCATGCCTGCAGGCTGCGGAGGACAGCCTGGGCCTGGTTACCGCCCACAGCTCCAGCCTCACACCTGCACACACACCCTGGGATCCCCAGCTCTTGGTGTGCAGACCACACCTGTCTGGTTAACACACAAAACTGCATCTAAATTGGAGAAAGAGACACCCCCAGAACCCACTGTGCAGAGGCCAGGATGCAGCAGGGCAAGCCGTGATTGAAGGCCCACGAGAAAACACTTTCTTCAGATAAAGGCGGTTTTGTCTGAGACTCAGCCATAAAGTCACCCGGACTATCATGAAAGTTTTGGGCAAGTAAATTTGACAACACAGATGAAATGGACAAATTCCTTCACAAATGTAGCTCACCAAAACTGAGACAGAAGGAAAGAGGAAATCGAAAGGGCTTCCTATCTGGTAAATAAATTGGATTTGTAACAAAATGTAAAAAACCATTCCAGAAAGAATGTGTAGGCACAGATGGCTTCAGCAGTGACATCAAACATCTAAAGAGGAAGTAAGGGCAGTCCTACACACACCCGGGAGAACAGCGGAGGCGGGGCCGTTCCCCAGGTCCTTTCACGTGACCAGCAGAACCCGAGGAGGCCAGCGCAGAAGGAAAACCAACCAGCATCCCTCACGAGCAGAGACACGGGGACTCCAAGCAAAACACCGGCAGATCGAGCCCGGCCATGAGAGGTGTGGCTTACCTCAGAAACACACTTCACTACAGCAGCAGAATGAAGCTGAAGAGCTGTTTGTCCGTCTCAGCACAGAGCACACCGAGGAGCCCACGCAAGGTCATCTCGGGGGGGGGGGCTCCTGCGCCGTGATGAGGGAGAGCATCCACGCATGATTAGACAGGCCTGCTGCCTGTTTCTGGTGCTGCTCTCCAACACTGTGTTGAAATCCCAGTGCAATAAGACAGGAAAAAGAAATAAAGGCACAAACATTCCAAAAAAGGAAGTGAAACATTCACAGATGTGATTATACAAAACCCCGGGAATCTTAAAAAGCAGCTACCGAAGTGAATACATTAATTTAGCAAGGTTGCAGGATACAGTCAATGTGAAAAATGAATGGTCCATCATATACTATAAAGAAGTCATTTGAAAATAAAATTCTGAAAATACTATGGGCCATTGCTTGAAAACTCCAATGCCTCATAATAAATCTGATTAAGGATGTAGAAGACATGCATTAAAACTGCAAAATATTGCTGATATGAACGTAAGACCTACGTAAGCAAACAGGTGTCCCCCACTCATGGGGCAGAAGACTCAGTATTGTCAAGATGTCTTTTTCACCTGGATGTATATATACATTCAGGGTGATTTCTATCAAAAAAGCCCAGTGGGCTTTTTTGAGGGAAAGACATGTCAATTCTAAAATTCACATAAAGAGAATCTTGAAAAATAACAAAGTTGGAGGACTCACACTTCCTGATTCTTAAGGTTAATTTAAAGCTGAAGTATGAGGTTGATCTAAACTACAAAAATACATCCGTGGAGGAGAGGAGAGTCTGGAGAGAGACCCACCTCTGCTGTCAACTGACTTTGAGCCAAGGTACCAAGTCAGGTCAAGGGAAAAGGAAACTCAATTTTGCAAACAGTGCCAAAATCACTGGGTGTCTGTGTAGAAGGAGAAAATGAGCTTTGAGTGCCGTTTCAACAAAGAAGATCAGATGCTCAGTAGGAAGAGCGTCCTCTCCCGAAGTTAGTCCCTGCAGTAAAAATCTTATTAACGTGATAAAAGAAACACGGGGATGCAACACATCACACCCCCCAAGAACAAATCAAGTAGGCATCCCGGCCACTTCCTTGTGGAGCCTGCAGTCTGTCACCCCGGCTCCTGGGAGGCATCCTGGGACCCTGAGGAGCACTGTCCAAGGGCTCTGACCTCTACCCAGCTGCACCCCCTCACAGCAGCTCCCCTCCCCGTCCCTCGTCTCTGACCAGCCACAGCAGGACAGCGGTGCCTGGACCTGCAGTGGTGGGGGGCCCTGGACCGTCCCCCCTACCCGCTCTGCAGCTCTGGCAGGTCTGTCCCTGGCAGAGGTCATCTGGGCAATTTTCACAGGCTTCCGGGGTTTGGGGAGGGGGCATGATGACCCCCCCACCAGCATTATCCAGTTTCCCTCCCTCCCTTCACGTTCAGCCCAGAGAGTCCCCCACAGCCGATGCAGTGCCCCTCACCTGCGTGCTGCCTTGGTGAGCTCAGAGGGCAGGTTTCTGTTTGACCCCACCTGGGATTCTGAAAGCAGACACTGCCCCATCCTGGAGAGAAGGGGCCCGTGGTGGCCCCGGATTGGCTGGGACCCCTTCAGATGTGGACTGTTCAGTCCTGAGACCCCGAGCAGACCCATGTGCACTCAGGTGAGGTCTGAGCGCTGAGCCGTGACCCTCAAATGCTGCGTCATCAGGAGACGGGACACAGGGCTCCCCCACCTCTCACAGAGCACATGGGGTCCCGTGGGTCAGCTCCGCAGCCAGAGAAGATGCAGGGCGCTGCCAGATTTGATCAGAACTGAGGCACCCCAGCCCGCATGCCCACAGCTGTGGACACATCCCCAACCAGCAGGCCTGCTCCAGGGAGAGCCGGCCCCCTTCCTGCACCTGCAGATGTGCTGTGTCCACTTGTGGGAGGAGCAGGCAGAAGGCGGCCACCTGTGCTTACAGATGAACAGTGGGGTTCCTGGAGCAGACTCGGAGGGGAGAACGGGGTGCAGGGCATGTGCAACACTGGGGCGCTGGCGAGGGAGCTGGTGCTGGCTCGGAACCTGAGGCCGTCACCCCTCCCCCTGCCACAGGCTGGGAGCCCCTCACCCAGTTAGGTGTGGGGCTGATGTAGCATTAAGCAAGCGATGCTCTTTCTGTGGCCAAAGGCCTTCTTTCTCCCATTTCCAAGGGGGAGATTTTCAGAAGCGAGTTCTGGGACCTGTGAGCTTCAGAGAGAAGCCCCTCTGCGTCCCCTGGGCACTGTCCCCGCCCGCTGCCCACGAGGTGAGGCCTGGGCCCCCTCAGCCGCCCCAGAATGTTCCCAGGTCCTGGCACTTGCCCTTTCCCCAAGGAGAGCAGGGGCTGGGCGGACAGCTGCAGGTCACTTGGTGTCTTACTGGCCTGTCTGTGCCATTTTTTTGGAATTAATTTTGGGCTGAAAAAGGCTCAAAGAAGGCTTTGTTCCTTTGACACTTACTCTGGAAGAAAAAAAAAATCCGTGGAAAATCTGACATCTGCATTGTAGAGAGAAATCAATAGATGGGAGGAATATAATTATCCTCTGCTCCCAGAAGAACATTTCAGATTTTTAAGTGTCTCATATCAGCTTAGAATTTGAATGACATTTTAATTATTTTGTTTTTTTTCTTCTCTGCCTGGCGTGAATCTCCAAAGAGTGCCACTCTCAGGTTCCGGGGGATGTAGGGAGCGGAGCCATGCTCACGGGGAGCGTCGTGTGAACTGGCACGTTGTCCTCAGGAGCCAGCGGGGCGTTCGGCCAACAGGATGCTGGGGTCTGCAGCGCTGCTTCTATGCAGATGCAGCCGAGTCTGGGGTGTCCATGCTGGGAGCTGTCTCCTCAGCGCGTCCGTGATCTCAGCAAACCCCCTTTCCAGAGCCTCAACCCCGCCCCCAGAGTGACCTGTCTCGAGAGTCTGCAGACATGGCAAGCAGGTCCTCGGGCGTGGTTCCACCTGACTGCGAGGCGCCCAGGCCCCCGGGGGCACTGCTGGACAGCCACCAGGGAGGATGGTGCCCAGGACAGTTGGGTATTGCGGCCTCCAAGGGACACACGTATGAACTCGCTGCTGGGCCCCACGGCAGACTCACCTGGCCTGTGAGCTCGGCCAGGACACAGGTACTTGGCCAGTGTGGCTGCCACAGGGCTCCACTGTTTCTTGTGTCTATTCCGGGTGCCACGGCATCCCTGCCTCCCACAGGGGCCCAGGCCAGGAGCTGGCTGTGTCCTCGGCCCGTCCTGTGGGCTCCTTGCTCCCAGCCAGGCCGGAGTGGGGCACGTCTCATCTCCTGGGCAGGCATCCCGCCTTGCTGGCCACCACAGGTGGGGCAACTCACACTGTCTACTCTTGGCTCAGAGCCCTCAACCGTCCCAGAGTCCTTCCCATACAGGCTGCTGTCTTTGTGACGCGGTTCTCACCTTCCAGGGCAGCTGTCCATTGAGACAGACATCAGGGCTGAACCTCTGTGTCAAGCAACAGCCTCACTCCTGCCAGGGGACAGATGGCTTCTGACTACGTGGGGGTCAGGTGGAGCTGTGATTCCCAAAGGCAAGTGAACAGGATGTGTGGCAGGCACGGGAGCTGACTGCCCTCATGGCCACTGAAGAGCAGCATGCTGGCCACTGCCTGGCGGGGAGACTGGCAGAGCTGCCGGGAAGCTCACCCATAGGAGCCCCTCTCTGCAGCGGGTTGCCCAGTGGACTGGGTGGCAGAGGAGTCCCTGAGCCCGAGGTCTCCCTCATGCTGTGCCTGAGTGCTGGGGTCTCCCATGTGCTGTTTCCCATCATGTCAGCGGCGGGTGGATACTCTCTCTGAGGCCCAGTGGGACATCGTCCCTCCCCCATCTTGGCATTTCTAAGTCAGGTTGTGTTCTCGTGCTTTATGAATTTGCCTTTTCTAAAACCTCACAGTTGCATTACTGTGATGACGCTCAGAGTCTAAAAGCTGGGTTTTAAAGAAACACAGGAGGAACTGACGTAAAATGGAGAGTGTTTCTTTTTCCTGCATTTGCTGTTACTCCTGAGACGCTGAATGTTCCCTCCAGGAACACTGTTTGCAGTTGCCCTTCTGCGTCACCCCTGCATGTCTGTCCAGGGGTGGCTCACGGTCCTCTCCATCCTTGCAGGGCCTGATCAAGATCCGAGGGGACCAGTGCTGGCAGGACCTCACCTGCATGGACTTCCACTATGAGGTGAGCAGGGCGGCCAGGGGTGGGTGGGGGCGTGGGTGCAGGCTGAGCCCACCATCCCCTCAGGACGGGCCCTCCAAATCCCTGTTCCTGCTCCTGCTGACCACACTCAGGCTCATGCTGGGGCCTTTCCGTGATTCACCCAAGGGCATCTGGCCTCAGAACAACCTTCTCCTGGCGTCGGCTCAGCCCTCTTTGCCTGAGCTCCTCAAACCAGCCCTGTCGTTCTCACCCGGTCTGGGCACCACCTGTCAGGCGGGATGTCTTCCTTCCCCGGGGCGGCTTCGGCCTGCTCCCTTCGAGGGGGTGGGGGGGTCCCAGAGTTGGGGTCCCAGTGCCCAGATGGGGGGCTAGAGGCAGGAGCTGGGGGTTCCAGAGTCGGGATCCTGGCACCCAGATGGGGGTTAGAGAGGCAGGAGCTGGGGGTCCCAGAGTCGGGGTTCCGGGGCCCAGACGGGGGGCTAGAGGCAGGAGCTGGGGGTCCCAGAGTCAGGGTCCTGGTGCCCAGAAAGGGGGCTAGAGAGGCAGGAGCTGGCGGGTCCCAGGCCCCGGCTGCTCTCATGACCAGGACGTCATCGGCAACAAGCAGAAGAGCGTCATGGCCACTGTGCTCCTACGAGACCCACACAAGGTCATCACAGCTCAGTGTTAGGAGGCACAGAAAACTACCCGAGGAGGAAGGGGCTGGAAGAAGAGGGACACCTGGGAAGCTGGGCATCCAGGTTCCTTTACTGTTCTTGCAACTTCTCTGGGCTTCCCTGGTGGCTGAGCAGTAAAGAATCCGCCTGCCAATGCAGGAGATGCAGGTTTAATCCCTGGGTCGGGAAGATCCCCTGGAGGAGAAAATGGCAATCCACTCCAGTATTCTTGCCTGGGAAATCCCGTGGACAGAGGAGCCTGGCAGGCCACAGTCCATGGGGTCACAGAGTTGGACATGACTGAGCAACTAAACAACGACTTCTCTGTAAGATGGAAATCATGTCCAATTGAGAAGTTAGCAGGAAGACATTCTCCCAAGGGGGGTTGGTGGCCCTTCCCTGGGGCGTCGCACTTGGAGCCCCCACCTCCCTGTGTCCAGTGGGACACTACACCCTCCAGGCACCTGGGCCTGCGCACTCTGACCGGCATCTCCATGTGCCCACCGCACACCAGGCGCCTCAGCGTCCACAGCTAATCCGCGAGGAATCATACCCATGGCGGGGAGGGAGAGGGTCAGGCCTCAGCCACACCCAGGGCCAGGGTGCACGGGCCGCATGGTTGGCAGCTGTAGGAGAGTGCTTCCTTTCGCCGGGCTCTAAGCCGTGTCCAGGGGGAGTTACCACCATGAGTACCGTTTACCTTTGGCCCAGCCCTTCCCTCTGCAATGCGGGAGACCTGGGTTCCATCCCTGGGGAAGATCCCCTGGAGAAGGGAAAGGCTGCCCACTCCAGTATTCTGGCCTGGAGAATCCCATGGACATATAGACCATGTGGTTGCAAAGAGTTGGACACGACTGACTGACACTCACTTCCTCTGATGGCTGATGGCAGCCATGCTGTCTATATGCGTGCACGTGTGGGCTGTGTGTGTGCAAAGGACACAGGGCCCCGGAGGGGGAGTGCACAGCAGACCCCAGTGCCCTTGTCAGACCCGCTGTGCACAGACACGGAGAGGCGCACTCCGAGTCGGTGGGGCTGTGGGTCCACTGGGTCTGGGGCCGCAGAAGCCTGGTGTCCCGCCCGGCACCGTGCCCTTCACAGACAGCTGGATGTCCACAGCGGCTGCCCCGGCCCCACACAGCATCGGCACAGCTGGCCCCTCTGCGGACGGCTGCATGTGCAGGGAGGACAGGGCCCGTCAGCTGGGCCCTGGGCGCCGGCGCCACGGCTGAGTCAACACACAGGCCTTGGGGACCTGCCGCGCCCGCCCACCCCACACACATGTGGAGGCCATTCCCAGGAACACACACATGGGGCCGGGACCCCGTGCCCCCAGCCTGCATGTCCTCGGAGAGGAACTCCACGTGTGAGCTCCCGCCATCCCGCCTCCTCCCCACACCCCATCCCTTCATGGGGGTTTGCCAGCGCCCGAGTAGCTCAGCGCTGTGAGCACAAGTGCCCCCCGCCCCGTCTCTGAGCACCTGGTCACCAGGGCCCTCGGGGGTCCCTGAGGGGTCGGCATCAGAAGTACGGGAAGTCTAGGAGTGCCAACTCGGCCGCGTGAGCTGCTGGAGGGGATGCCTCTCCGGCAGGGCCACCAGGGGGCGCACAGGGTAGGGTGCAGGGGGCGGGTCCCCGGGGACCTCCAGGCACAGCTCCGGGCCTCCCTCGCCCACAGACACAACCGGTGCCCAACCCTGTGGCCTACTTCCTGCACCGCTCCCCGTGGTGGTTCCACCGCTTCGAGACCCTCAGCAACCACTTCCTGGAGCTGGTGGTGCCCTTCTTCATCTTCCTCGGACGGCGGATGTGCATCGTCCACGGGGCCCTGCAGGTCCTGTTCCAGGTGAGCAGCCGCGCCCACAGAGAACCTGAGCTCCCACATCCCGTCTGCCGCACCTGTGGGGGTGGACCCGCAGGGCCCCCGTCGCCCCGCGAACCGTGCCCCCATCTTCCCGCTCCTCGGCATGGGGCCCATGTCGAGCTGCCCCAGACGTGGGCTCCGTGGTGCCAGCGGGGGAGGGACCCCACACCAGGAGGGAGCCTGCGGCTTGGTTGGTTGTTTACTATGCCTGCTTCTACCAAGTTCTCTTGTTTCTTGTTTACTAGAAATTTTGTGTTTTTTGTTTTGGGTATTTTTAGTCATGAGTGGGTGAGGTTTAGCAAAAATGCAGCCACAGTCAGTTACCTTCCTAGAATGAATCAAACTCAGTCGTGCTGCGTACATGCCAACACGTTGCTGGGTACACTTGCTACCGTTTTGTCTGGGTTTTTCGCACTGTCAGTGAGGTTCTTCAGTGGTTTTCCGTCCACACTGGCCGTGTCTGGCTCTGCTCTGGGTCTCACTCTCACCCTCGCAGACAAGACGGAACTGTTGCTCCGACATCTCCACTCGGCCGGGGCAGGGGGTGGTGGGCGGAGCGGGGTCTGTGTGGCCACTGACAACCTTTCGTGGCTGCTGAACATTAAGGGTCTCTGTTTTCTGTAGGTTTTTTAATGGCAAACATTTTCCTTGGAATTTGTCCGTTTTATCTGCTTTTAGACGTCCTGGTCAAGGAACAAGTGTGGTAGTCTCCTATTTTGCAGTCTGGATTTGTGTCCTTTCTTGGGAGTTGTCACTCATGATGCTCAGAGCAGATTCTTTTCCAACCAGCCTCATGCTCGTTCAATGAAAAGTTCCTGTACTTCAGCAGGTGCATTTATTTCCAAAGCTTTGTTTTCTCTTTGCCCTTGTTTAGCTCTCCTCTGAGGGTTCTCTCATTCTGTTATTTTCCCTCTCCTAATTACCAAGTATACTGTTTCAGGCGAGCACATGCTGAATCCCTGTCCTTGCCGCCATGACGGTCCTGTGGCTTCAATGTGCCGTCATGGTCTCCCCTACCCACCTGCTTTTGCTGCCAGTATTTTAAGCTCTACTTTGCTTTTAATCAACCGTCTTTTTAAGAACAGTGTTAGATTTACAGAAAAACTGAGCTAAGAGTACAGACTGGCCCTTACAGACTGGCATCTCTACTTAGTGACGTGCAGCTGAGGTTGCTTGTGTCCTTCTGTGGGTAGAGAGCTCATCTCTTACTGCTGACTGATATTTCACTGTCTGGATGCACCACAGCTTCTTCCGGACTTGACTCTAGGGCAAAACCCTGGCTGGCCGGTGACCCTTCCTCCCAACAGCCTCTGAGGAGGGACACCCCCAGGAGCCCAGGGGTGCTCCTCCACGTCCCTGCCGTGCACACACTTCAGCTCAGGCAAAGGCTCAAGCACCCTTGAGGTCCAGCAGCACAGACACAGCCTCACACTGGACGGTCCTCCACTGGCAAAGGATGCCCAACTGCTGGCTCCCCTTTGCTCTGGCGATGAAGAACATGGATCCTGCTCCCGAGGCAACTCGGAGGACCTGCCTGGAGCACAGCCTCCACGGGCACCTGGGTCTGCTCAGCCTGCATGGTCACCAGGGTGACCGTGAATCGCTCTTGAGGCTGTGGGGGCATTGATGAGTTGCTGCTTCAGCTGCTTTCACCAGCCTGGGACCACTGGAACCCTCTCAGGGCTGTAAACGTGGCAGGGGCCCTCCGGGCATCCCTCAGGCTTCACTGACTAGTTTCTGTACAGAAATCTGAGCCCAGCTCTGGCAAGCGGTAAGCAAAAGCAAATGGCCATGTCACAAAAAAATAATTGAAGGAAGTTTGGGTTACTGGTGCAGGTAGACGGGTTTAGCTACTTGAAAATAGGATTTGGGAAGGTATTTATGTTGACATTTGACCCAGAAGCCTCAAAATGCCTTTGTTTGTTCCCAGTGCACGTGATGTCTCATGGCATTTTAGGATGAGGACCCTCTAACTGGACTGGCCTGGCTGAGTGTGTCCTGGGCCAGGGTGCTGGCACCTCCACCGTGGGGGCCATGCAGACTTGAGGGGCTCAGGGGTAGATGGCTCCCAGGCCACATGGCTGGTTCTCCACCCAGCTCTGGGTCTGCTGCCCGGGTGGACAGTGGTAGACGGTGGTGGCACACGGACACTGGGCAGAGAAGAGCCAGAGCTGGACCCTGAAAGATCAGGCCAACTTGTGGCCCTGGACGTCACTCTCAAAGGCCAGCCATGCACTCGCCTTCCGTCCCCCAAGGCCCTGGGAGCCTCGGTCCAGGCATGTCCCAGCGTCATATTCCCCCATCCACATGGTGCCCAGGACAGGTCCAGGCTGCGGCTCTTCTCTGAGGCTTGCTCTGTTGCCCTCCTGGGGCCAGGCCTCAGCTCTCCAGAGCAGAGAGGATGAATGGCCCCCGGCTCTGCAAGCCCGCCTCCCGGGAACACGGCCCTCTGCAGGCATGGCACTGGGTGCTGTGGGTTTGCATGTTGCTCTGTCTCCACACCCGCAACCCCGAGGGTCCCTGGCTCTGTTTGTTTCCGTTTGTTCCCCAGGAGAGGGCTGAGGATGTGAGCACTCGCACCTCCTCCCACGCTCAGTTTGCACAGCTGTTCCGGAAGGTTCTGCGAGTTCTCCAGAGACAGCCTGTTGTCTACATGGGGAGGCGCACCACCTCGACCTCGGACCCCCATGCTCTGCCAAGGAGAGACCCTGCAAGGCCAGTGGTCAGCTTTTGCTGTGGGCCCAGCAGGACCTCCTATCCCGACGTGAACCAGGCCCGTGGCTCCTGGTCCACTCAAAGTCACATCCCAGACTCCCGTCCCTACCTCCCACCACGTCCGGCTTTTTCTAAACTCCATGACATCAGCCACAGCCCAAGGAACATCGCTGTGGGGACATCACTACAGCTTTGGGCACAGAGAGCTGCCCCCACCAGCCTGAGTGACCTCTCCACATCTGGGGTAACAGTGCAACTGCCCGGGGCTTCTGGCCACAGAATATCACCCACGAGCACCCACCCCTCCTTGAGGGGCAACTCCTGGGCCCAAGGTCACACCTCACAGTTCATCTTCCCACTGGCCCCTGGCACGGGGTCATGGCCAGCGTGTGCTGGACAGGGGTGCCACGACAGCCTCCTGAGTCCTTGGGGCTCCCGCTGCCATGTTAGAAACAGGCCTCCATCCCCAAACGCTCTGGTGAACCTCATTCTCTGGGTCAGACCCCCCAGCTGGGCACACAGTGAAGTGACAGGGAGGGGTGTCTCTGGGCCCAGGGGACCCACTGAGGCAGGACTGGGATGGGAAAGCTAGGCATTGCTCAGAGGTCGTTAGGGCCACACACAGACTTAGGCTGCCGAAACTGCGGGGCCTCAGGAACTTGCCGGGCCAGGGCGTTCTTGGTTGTGGCCTGTGGACCAGCACCTGGGGCCCTGCCTCACCCCCCCAACAAGAGCCCCTCCTGCCACATCCAGACGGTCACAGCCACTCAGGTGGCCGTGCCAATGAGGGAGTGTCCTCATCTCCTGGGCTCCAAAGCTGGGGAGCCTGAGCCAGTGGCCGGAGGACCACGCCCAGGGCAGGCTAGCCAGACGCCGGCCATCGTGGGGGCAGCTTGTGGCCCTGGCCCTCCTACAGCTGTCAGAAGAAAGGACCACCCTGGCGCTGGCCCCATACCGTAACTCCTACAGCTGAGTCTGCAGCCGGGACACCGAGGTCACTGGGCAGAAGGCTGAGGCCAACCAGCAAAGCCTCCTCAGGACACAGAACTCAAAGACCGAGCCAGCAAGGCCAAGGCACCGAGTGGACGCACTGCCCCAGACCTCGGAAGGCTGCGTGGCCCCAGGCCTGTGGCCCCCACAGCTCTGGCTAGGAGTGCCAGGGCTCACACTGGTGGGGCCATTCAAAGATGGAGAAACCCCCCTCAGAAAACACAGGGTCTGAGCTGACTCCAGGGGTCCCAGCCCCACCTGTGCTGAGCCACTCGACCCCTCCCTGTGGTGCTTCCTTGGCCCCCAACGGCTGCCGTCAGACCAGCCATGTTTGCCATGAGCGGCTGGGAGAGACTATGGCCCCCAGGGGTGGCCTGGTGTCTGTCTCTCCAGGAGGGCTTGGGTTACAGCCAGTGAGACGATGGGGTCCCAGACCAAAGCTGGGGGGGCATGTGCAGCGTCATCGCTGTGGGAGCCACGCCAGCTGAAGCCTTGCGCCCATGCAGGGCCGTGGCCCTCGTGGGTCCAGAGGCACCCAGGGCCCCTCCGATGGCTCTCATCCCGAATGGGAAATAACTGGCTTGGAACAGAAATGAGGGGAAGAAAGGCCCCCAGGGAACCCTGCTGGGCATGTGGGGTCTTCTCGTCACAACCACAAGTTCGCAGTCACTGTTAAAGCTTTGCAGCCGTCACTCCAGCAGCTGCGACCACGCTGCGCAACTGCCTCATTTAAGCAGCCCACAGGCTGCTGTGTCCGGCCCCTGCCTGCCGGCGTGCGCGTCCTGCTCGCCCACTTTCCCTTTGTGTCCCGTAGTTTTCTAACATTTCTTAGCAGAGGCTGCTGGCAAGTGACTTCCCTTCAGCCCTCTGGGGTCTCTGCTGGGGAGTCTGGGGGCCCTGAGCCCCACCCCTCTGGCCATGACTCCTCCCCTCTGGCAGCCTCTGTGATTTTTCTTTTTCAGTTTTTCAGCATGTTGATTCAGTGTGCCTTGGGTGTGGCTTTCTTCGAGTTTATCCTGTTTTGAGATTTCCTAGGCTTCCGTGATCTGTATGTAGTTCTCATCACTGAGAAGTCTCTTTATGTTCCTCTGCGCCCCTCCCCTCCCGGGGTTTAGGTCACTAGTCTGCCAGGCTGCTTGGCTGTGTCCCCCAGGCCCTGCTCGGGTCTGCTTCTCCCAGTGCCTCACTTCACAGAGCTCCTGTGGTCCTGGCTCAGATTCACCAACTCCTTCTTCTACAGTGTCAGTTTTGTCAAAAGCCTATCCAGTGAATTGTTTTATATGTTACTTTTTAAACTCTCGAGTTACCGCCCAGTTCTTTGGCATTTTCATATTTCTCTTACTTAGGACTGTCTTAAGCCCCTTAATCTTTGACAGTAGCTGTTTTCACATTCTTAGCCACCGGCTTCAGCCCGTTCTGGCTTCTGACTCTGCCCCGGGCAGGTTTTTTCTCTGCCTGTGCCTTCAGGCTACTCAGCACTTCCAGGCTGTTACCTTTCAGTCACTGCTGGACGCCAGTGTTGCGGATTCTCTCCTGACAGCCGCTGATTCCCTTACAAATCGCTTTGTGAGCCTCCTGGACACACAGTGTCTCTCCACATGAGTTCCCAGGACTCAGGGGTCTTCCAGACCCGAGTAAGGTCAGTGAGGACACGCCCTGGGTGGGTCAAGCACTTACCCCGGCCTCACAGAGGAGGCCCCATCCTCCGAGCTCCGTGGCCGAGGGAACCGAGGCGGGACTGCAGCTCTCGGTTCCTGAGCCCCCTGCCGTGTGCCCATGTGGCGAGCCAGCCCCTCCAGCTCCCGGCATCTCAGATGCTTCATTTTTCCAAATGCAGTCATTTGTGTGGCCTCTGAGCATAAGGCAGACAGCCCTGAGGTGCAGCCCTGCTCTTGGGGTGGAGGCGGCGGTGGTGGGGTCTTGGCAAACTTGGCTCAGCAGGGCAGAGGAAGTGTGCGGGGAACAGGGGCGATGCCAGTGTCCCTGGGCCTTGCTCTCGATCCTCGTCCGTGGTAGGGGTGGCGGGTCCTGACACTGCCAGGCCTCATGCTCAGCTCAGCTCTCAGGAGGGACCCTGCGTCCTGATCACCCTTCTTCACGTTCCTGCTGCTGCCCACCTCCCTCTCATTCCTGGAGCTGAGTGGAGACCACTGAAGGGCTCCAAGCTCAGTTGGCAGGTGTCCTGCCTCCCTGGGCTGCCTTCCTCACTTTTCTTTCCTTTCTTCTAATTTTTTAACATTTTTCAGGCTAAAGGCTTACACTGTTTTACTTTTGACTCATCCTCGGAAATGGGAAATGGCCAGAACACGTGTGGGCTGAGGTCTCGCTCCAGTACACTGTCAGGCACCCTCATCCCAGGCCTCCTCAGGCCCGAGAGCACCGCCCGCTCTGGTCCGGGAGTCAGTCTAGGAGCTGTTGGCTCTGCTGCATCATCTCCCTCAAAGGGCCTCGTGCGCCTGCGCCACATCACAGACAGCCCCCACTCGGTCTCCCAGATCACGATTCTCCCTGAGCATCATTCCTTCTGCTGCTCGCCTGTCTGGGTTTCAGCGTTGCATGTGTACATGCGAGGGTGCAGAGGAGCAGATAATGCTCACTCCTCGGGGTCCTTCAGGCTAGCAGCATCCTGCCTCGGTTTCTCTGGACGCCTCTGGGGTCTCGGGAGCCCATGTGGCCGCAAGGCGAGGCTATGGCTCAGTGAGGGTGCAGGCTGCACCAGCCACACCTGGGAGGTCCGCCCTTGGGCCACCTGGGGTGAACGTGGGCGGGTGGCTCCAGGAAACCCCTAGCTGCCCTGCTCCGCAGCGTGACGGGGGCAGTTTGAGTGTGGCTGGAGTGGTGGGACTGGTGGCTTCTCCCAGAGCCCTGCGGCTCTGAGCACATGCCGCCTATCCACTGCCCGCGGGGCCCGAGCAGTCACTAGGCCCGAGGGCAGTGTGACAATGGATGGGGCCGGCTGCTCCCCGCACCTTCTCAAGGGCTGTGGAACATGGGCAGGGCCCCCAGGGCCAGACCCAGAGGTGTCTTCGCGACGGAGGCTGCAGTGCGCCAGGGGCTTCTCCCCAGCTCTGGCGGCCGTCTCAGCCAAGAACTGGGCAGTAAGCAGAGGGCTTGCCACCCACGTGGCCCCACAGCTGCACCGGATGGCAGCCCCGGGCCCCGCGTGTCCCCACCTCCGTCTCCAGTGCCAGTGGCCGTGCTGCACAGCTGAACCACGGAGAGAGCGGCCATCCGGCTGAGCAGCCCACCCGCAAGCACAGTGCGCTGGCGGGGCTGTCAGGAGGGGTGAAGGGACAGCCCCCCAAGCCCGTGCTGACACAGAGGAACCAGTGGAGCATCTAAGGACTTGCTGGTCTGGAGACAAGGTCTGCCCAGGGGGAGCTGGGCCCAGGCCGCACGACCCCTGCCGCCCCCGTGGTGGTGGAGGGCCTGCTGGCACCCCAGCCCAGACCCTCAGGATCCTGCGGTCTCAGCAAACCCCAGGGCAAAGCCCCGTCAGCCCCGAGCAGCCCTGCCAGCTCAAGACCAGAGGCCCAGGGACCTCAAGGGGCTGGGCGTGGCTGCGGGAGAGACCACCAGACTAGGGCAGGCGCAAGTGGGGCCACTTTGGGCATCAGGGTTTGTTAACATCCTAGACAGTGAAACATAGAAATTATTTTTAGGCTCAGAACCAGGAAAACTAGCTTTCCAGAGTAATGCAGGGAGAGACCTCCCTGGTGGGCCAGTGGTTCGGATTCCGCACTTCCACTGCAGGGGGCACGGGTTCGATCCCTAGTTGGGGGAGTAGGATTCCCCCTCTGTGCAGCACAGCCAAAAAATCCCAAAGTAATCCAGGGAGAGCTGTGACTCCACATCTCACATCACACTCTGTGAAACCCCATATGGTCCATGAAACTGACTGGTCAAAAACCCAGCTCCTCGCTAAACCTGGGTCAGGCTGGTGTCTGTGACCACATGTTCTCCCTGGTCACCAGGATGGAGACGCAGCTTTAACGATAAATCAAGGAGTGGGTATCAGCTGAGCCTCACCTGGCTGCACAGCTCCGGCCTGGGCCTGTGGTCTCACCTCCTCCCTCAACACCCCACTCAACCCTGACCCATGAAGCAGAGGAGCCCATGGGCGGCAGATACGCACGCAAACGACCTGGGTGGGCACTTGGCCACTCTGCTACTTGGGGGCTGTTGGCTGGTCCGGGTCTGACTGCTCTGCAGAAATGTGACCATCTGGTTGGACAGCTGAACTTGATGAAGTCCTCCTTACTCTTCTCATCACCATGGCGACTGCGCTGTGGTCACTGCGGGTCTGCTGTCACTGAGGGTCTCTTGTCACTGAGGGTCTGTTTACTTGCTGGTGCTACTGATCCCCGTTTCCTTCTACCTTGCTGACCTGCAGCTCCTGGTGTCGTTTCCCCTTTTCTGAGGTGGTGTTTGAGGCAGTCTCCCTGTAGACACCGCCGCATGGACCGCCCACACCTGGGACCCCCGTCGTTCCAGAGCCCCTGCTTCCTTGCAGGTCTGAGCCCCACCACCCCCAGGGGCAGAGCCTGGACCAAAGCAGAGCCAGTGTGACCCTTATCTCACACCTTCCCCAAAAAGCTAATTTGAAATAGATCCGAGACCTAAACATAATAGCCAGACCTGGAAAATTTTTAGATCTTTGTATCTCTGAATGAAGAAGAGATTTCTTAGATGGGACGCAAAAAGCAAAATTGTAAAGTTTTTTAAAAGTGTAACTTGGACTTCCTGAAAGTGGAAAATGTCACCTCTTTGAAAACCAAATAATGAAAGTCTCTGCCAGGACCTGCACTCAGCGAGGCCCTGGGGTGTCCGGGTGCTCCCCTCACCCTCCCTGGCCTCCAGCCAGCCCCCTGCTGAGTCACCTGGAGCCTCCTCCCCTGTGTCTGTCACTCCTGTAGGGACCCAGAAGCTCTGTGTGCAGTTGGCCTGGGGCCCTGGGGCCCTGTGCTCAGAGGCGCCTTCCGGGCACACGGGCGGGCATGACCCTGCAGCCTCTTCTGCCTTGAGTGAAGACCACCCCACTCCCGGCCACACCCTTGACAGCCAGGCCTGCATCAAGTAGAATGTGCCACTTTGAGTCTCTAGAACAGCTGACAGACATGCGGTCACCAGAAGGGACCCTGTGGAGCTTCTGGCTGGGAGGCACCCCCGGACGCAGGCGGCAGCACTCGTGGACGGGCCGGGGAGCGGCGCCCCTTCCGTCCCGCACGCGGGGGGCCTTAGTTCTCACAAGTTGTCTGCTCAGGGCCAAGCCCCAGGGACTGAGGACGTGTGGGCTTCTTGGACCCTGGTCATCCAGGCTCACAGGGACACTCGCCGGATCCAGCTGGGCCCATGGAGGCTTCTCAAGACGGGCAGTGACCAGACTCTCGGGCAGCCACCCGGCAGATAGCACTGGGAGGTTCACGAAGACAGGTCCAGCCAAGGCGCGTCCAGGTGCAGGCCTGCCCCGCAGGCTGCCTGTCCCGGGGAAGACTCGGGCCCAGGGCCGGCCTCGTGCCTGGTCACTCCGTGGTGGAAGCCGGGCTGGCACAGGCGCAGGCACCAGCGCATTCCCCAGTCCTGGTCCAGGGGAGCAGCAGGAGCCCCATCCAGACCCCGTCCCAGGGAGGGACGCGCTGCAGGGCCCCGGGGCTGGCTGTCGAAGCCACGCTGGGCCTGCTGCTCACTGGTCACAGTGACAGCTGCCACAGACACAGATTTGTCCTTTCCCGGCTGTGAAGCTGAGAACCCCAGCAGCCTCCACACGGGGGCAAAGGCCAGACTCAGGGTCAGCAGGAGGGGTCTCACCAGAGGCGCAGGGCAGAGTCCACCTCTGAGGTCGTTTGGGACATGGGCATCCCTGGGCCAGTCTGAGGGAGGCAGGGCAAGTGGCCTGGGTGGGGTAGGGGGCTGGGCACCTGGGATCAGCACAGGCTTCGGGAAGGGTGCGACCCGGGCCCGTGCGTCACCACAGCTCGTGAGGTGCAGTGGCTGGAGCCTGTCTCCCCGCAGGTGGTCCTCATCATCAGCGGGAACCTGAGCTTCCTGAACTGGCTGACCATCGTGCCCAGCCTCGCCTGCTTCGATGATGCCACCCTGGGCGGCCTGTTTCCCTCAGGGCCTGGCCGCCTCAAGGACCAAGTCCTGAAGATTCAGGAGGAGGAGACCCGAGGGGCCGGGGCCCCGCGGACACGCGGTGGGTGACACTGGAAGGCGGGCGTGGCTGGGGAGTCCAGGTGGTCTCCGTGTCTGGTGCCAATCAACCCCTGAGGCTATGGCACCCAGCCCCATGCCCACCCCAGTGGCCTGGGAGATAGAGCAGTGTCTCCACGCCTGGGCAGGGTCACTCGCCTGCGTGGTATGGACGGTGTGTCCTGGTCCCCGGCACAGTGACCTCAGGTGCTCCAGCCCAGGTCTTGGGACAGCTTGGGGGCTGGAGGAGGGCTGAGAGGAGCGGCTGTGTTTCCACATCAGCCTGGAAGGTATCCTAGGCTTAGGGAGAAGGGGCTGCACGTGGTGGGAGCCCTTCCCAGACTCCCCAAGGGACCAGCTGTACCTCTTTTGGTCTCCGTGGGCCCAAGGGGCCGCAGAGAGGCCAGGCCTGGGGGCCACAGCCCACCCATTGTGCCCCCTCCCAGCAGGCAGCGTGGCACGGGGCACGGTCAACCTGGCGCTGGGCATTCTGGTAGCCTGGCTCAGCATCCCGGTGGTCCTCAACTTGCTGAGCCCCCGGCAGGTCATGAACAGCTCCTTCAACCCCCTCCGGATCGTCAACACGTACGGAGCCTTTGGCAGGTACCTCAGGGCCACTGAGACCCCGGGGGAGACTTGCACATGCGGCCAGCCCCCGCCTGCATCCCCAGCCTTACCGTGGCCTGCTCGGGTCGGGGGTCAGGGTGGGGAGGCTCAGCCCTGACTCAGCCCCTCCCCGTCCCTGCCAGCATCACCAGGGAGCGCACGGAGGTCATCCTGCAGGGCACAGCCAGCGCCAATGCCAGTGCGCCCGACTCTGCCTGGGAGGACTACGAATTCAAGTGCAAGCCCGGGGACCCGAGGCGGCGCCCCTGCCTCATCTCGCCGTACCACCACCGCCTGGACTGGCTCATGTGGTTCGCGGCTTTCCAGGTGAGGCCCTCGGCGGGGAGGCCCTGCAGACACAGGATGAGGTAAGGGAGTCTGTGCTGGGGCTCTGTGGGTGCCCAGGGCCGGGCCTCCCTGTCGGCTTCTCAGAGTGCTTCCCCCAGAGCAGACAAGGCAGGCATGGCCAGCGGCGGGGCAGCCAGCATCCGCGGAACCTTCGCTCAGACCCGAGCAAACCGGCAGGACTGTGACCCCCGCCCAGGACGACAGCCTCTGGGAGGCTCAGTCACGTGTCTGGGACCCCTGGTCCTGCCAATGACAAAGCCAGGCCTGGCCCCACTCCACCCAGGTCTCCGAGGACAGGACAGTGGGGAGGCGCCCAGGAGAGCAAGCAGGCGGCGAGAACAGGAAGGACTAACAGCCCGGGGTTCTGGCCCCCAGGAAAGCCCACCCAGGAGAGCTGACTGCCAAGCGTGCTGCGCCAGGGCCCCCAGGCCGGCAGCCTGAAGGCTGGCAGCCGTCAGGAGGGAGGGGCGGGGTGCACACACGTGGGGGCTCTCAGCTGTGTGCACCCCGAGTGCCCCGTCCTCTCCTCACCCCCAGACCTACGAGCACAACGAGTGGATCATCCACCTGGCGGGCAAGCTCCTGGCCAACGACGCGCAGGCCCTGTCCCTGCTGGCCCGCAACCCCTTTGAGGGCCGGGACCCCCCCAGGTGAGATGCCCCTGCCAGACAGGCCCCGCTGCAGCCTCGGCTGCCCCTCAGGGCTTCTCCCCTAAATGCAGAGCTCTGCCCTGGGGACCGGCCTGGCCCAGAACCAGGCCTGGACACAGCAGTCCCGAGGCCCCACATACCCACTGAGGACCGCAGGCTCAGTCCGCAGGCCCTGAAGCTTGGCCCTTCTGCTCCCGAGCCCCGCTGCCCGCCATCACGGGCTGGGCCTCTGGCTGCTCCTGGCCGGGCACAGCCCAGCTCTGTGCCCAGGGCCGTCCAGGGGCCGAGGCTGCCCGCTGCCCTCGCCTTGCAGGTGGGTCCGAGGAGAGCACTACAGATACAAGTTCAGCCGCCCCGGGGGCAGGCACGCGGCCGAGGGCAAGTGGTGGATCCGCAGGCGGCTCGGCCCCTACTTCCCCCCGCTCAGCCGCCAGGACCTGAGGGGCTACTTCACGTCCCGGGAGTGGCCGTACCCGGAACCCGAGTAGAGGCGGCCAGGGCTCGTGGCAGGAAATAAAGCAGGAAGACAGTGGCTGGTTGCTCTGAGTGGGGATCTCCGTCCACAAGGACGTGTGGGAAGCAGGGCTGGAGAGAGAGGAGGGGCTGCTGGCCTGGATGGGGTCCACGCTTCCTCGTCTGCCTGGGCCCCACGTCGCTGCTCACCACGGGGTCCTGAGGCCCCCTCCCTGGCTGCACTCCCAGTCAGCAGGCCCCGGGCACTGGCGTCCCAGTGCTGCCCGCATAGCCTCTGCCCCCAGCCGTGCCTGCAGCACCCACACTGGGTCCTTGGCACCAGTGGGCTGGTCCTCGGCCCAGCGTGTTGTGTGCCAGTGTGGCCAGGAGAAAACCCTGCCCCTCCTTCCTGCTCCCGAGTGGGTCCCCACTCCATGCAGGAGGTGCCTGTGTGGGAGAAGCTGGGACTCCCCTCAGAGCCCACACACCCCTGCACCCACTGTCCCCTGCAGTGACCAATGCCCAAGGGTGTAGACAGGGCCTCTGTCCTCCTTGGGTGGGCTACCCCCACCAACCCTGATCGAGGTCCTCCCCCACCTGTGACCACGTGCCCCATCTCACGCTGGAGCCTCCTGCTCCCTGACCCTGACCCGGCAGGGGGGCACAGCAGAGCGGTCAGCCCCGGCCCGGACGCTGGGGTGCGGGGTCCCCAGGGCAGCCGCTCTGTGGCCTGCTCACTTCAGGTGGAACTGGATTAATGGTTTGTTGCTTGGTGACCCTCCTGGGCTGCAGCCCAGAACCTCCACAACCTGACGTCAGCGGTGAGTGGACACCTGCCCCCCCAGTCATCCACGGCGCCTGCCGCAATGCGGAGGGTCCCCACGAGAACAAGCTGGTCTAGGCCAGGAGACCAGACTGAGGTGGGCACAAGCGTGAGTCTGTGCAGAGCCCCCCCGCCTGCCTGGGGGCCAGCCGGCCCAGGTGCCAACAGAGAGGCCGTGTTCTGCTCGCAGGCGAACAGGCGCCCTGTGTCTACCACGGGACAGATGGGGCCTCAGACACCGAGCCTGGAGCCAGCACGTCTGCCCACGATGGCTGCATGGAGCTACCGCTGGCCCGCCGTGCCTGGGCCCTTCCCGGGGGGCTGTCCTGGGGACACTGCCAGTGGGTGGGAGCACCAGGGGTGCCCCTGTGGGGCCCAGGACGGGCAGGGGGCCTGAAGAGACACTGTGTCTTGGCTCGGGGTGGCCCCCTGGCCCCAGAACCACAGGTGGCCTCCTTGCCAGGAGCCGTGGTGGGTCCCCGCCCTGGCAGCCCTGCCCACCACACTCTGGGCTCAGCGCCGCCCAGGGATCAGGCCGGGAGCCGTCGGGACTCGGATCCCCGGTGTGGGCTCTTCTCTCGGCTTCAGTCCAGACATGCTGGTCCCAGGACCCCTGGGCCCTCTTAGGACACACAGACGGTGGTCTCAGACCTGCAGGCTGGGCGGAGCCGTGGGTAGAGCCACGGACAGGAGTGCTAGCAGGAAGGTGGCCCAGGAACCCGGTGGCGTGCTCTCGCCCCTGGGGACATCCCAGGTGCGATCAGGGTGGGCGCATGGCCCACTAACAAATCAAGGCCCATCAGACCTGCCCGTGCCTCCAGAGGCTCGGGTCCCTGAGGGGTCCCCACTGGTCAGAAGCGGCCCCACCCCGACCTTCAGAGCCTGTCCTGAGGCCCACACCCTCCTGTCGAGGACAGTCAGAGCCCACCCTCCTGCAAAGCCCTCCCATGGCCCACCTCCCTGAGCCTGAACCTGGGGTCTCCACCCGGCACCTTGCCCCTCCCCTGCGTCCTCTCATCCCGCTCACCCACCAGCCACCTGGGGCCACAGGGCCTTTGCACTGGGAGCTCACGGTGCTCACGACACTCAGGGCCACCTCTCCTGCCTTTGCTTGACTCCAGCTGCTCCTGGTCACACACGGGTTGGCGGGGGCTCACGCTGGCCCCCCAGTGCTGGATACACTGTTGACCTGATGCAAGAGAAAGGCCCAGACACGCGTGTCTGCTCCAACCGAAGCTGCCTCTGTCCAGTGTCAGGACAGTCAGCTGTTGGTGGGGAGGTCGGGGCAGGGACATGAGGTGGGGGCTTGGTTCACCCCTCCTGGGACAGGCGACTGAGTGCTGGGGGTCCTGGTGGGTAAGGATCCACCCTCCTCAACAAGAAGCTCAGCTGCAGGTTGGGAACTGGATTTCTGTCAGGTACGGGCTGTTGCACAGGGTCCTAGGTTCACCTTCTAAAACCAGGAGTCCGCTCTAGGCAGGGGCAGAGGTATCCTCCCAACACAGGAAGGGGTGGCCTGCTCGCAAGAGAGGTGAGCAGAGTGTGGCCTGGGCACTGACCCTCTAGGGGACTGGAAATTTAAGGTCAGTTCTTCCCACCCGCTCTCTCGAGCTGCCGCCTCATGGAAACCTCTGCCTGACAGGCTGGCCCTCGATGAGACCCCCACCCCATCTGGGGGCTTCTCCCCTGCAAAGCGCTCTGCCCCTGTGGCTGCCTCAGTCTGAATGGGGTGATGGTTGCAACGCCCAGGCCCAGCCCCACACCTCCCCACAACTCTCCAACTCGAGGGCCCTGCACTCGGCCCTCTTGCTCCAAGACAGGACTTGGGCCTCCGGTCACCAAGCAGCAGCTAAGCTCAGGTGACCCACTGAGTCTGGCTGGGGGCTCAGCTGGGGGCCTGTCTCAGGGAGGACCCACTGCCTCCCTCTTGCTTGAGGACGGAGCAAAAGGCTCAGCACAGGTCCTGTCCCCATGAGCAGGGTGTGTGAGAGCCTGCCTCCATCAAAGGGGCTCTGGGCGTCATCCCTTTGCCAGAAGGTCTTCTGTCTCGGAGATGATAAACGCTGAGGCCACGCCCACCCTCAGTCAGATCCAGGCTTCCGCATCCACGCAGGGATGGCCCGAAGTTCCGCGCTCTTAGGCTGCCGGCTCTGGAGGGACAGGGTCGGCAAACACTGGCCTGTGGCCCCTCTGGGGCAGGACCATCTCCTGAGGCTGTCAGTTTTTAGAATGGCCCATGGAGACGTGGAAGCCTGAGCGGCCCTGAGTGCCTGGCTACCTGTCTCGACTGCCCCGCTCGAGGCCGCCCAGGGGCTGAGGCCTGCTCGCCCCGACTCGCCCCTGTTCTCAGCAGCCGCTCCGGCTTCTCAGGTCAGCTGTCCTGCTCTCTGTCTCACCCGCACGCGTGCTCTTCCTTCCTGCCACCTTTTCCAGGTCTGCCTTCCGTCTTCTCCTCAGGCTGCACACTTACTGTCTTTCTAACTGTTCCCCCGATTTCTAAGCACAGCTGAGGACCCTCACACAGTGGCTGCGCTTGCAGGGCTTCATGAGTTAGACCGTGGTCTCCTCTTAACACAGCAAACGCCAGAGGCAGGGACTGAGGTGCTCACGCGCAGGGACTAGGAGGCAGCCTTTTGCCTGAGCTTTATCAGCCTGTTCGTCACTCCCAGCGCCCCTCGCCCCCACACCGCCAGCACGCTGGGTCAACACCCCTTTCAGAAGTGAACAGACTCTGGTACGAAGGACACTTGAATTCCCAGAAGGCTACTTGTGTCCCTCTGCCGAGAGGTTCCCTTGCTCAGCATCATGACAACCTGTCCCCAAGGTCCACTCCCACCCTATATCCTGTGGCCTGAGGACACCATGGACCTTTGCGCTCAGGGACTCAGTTCCAAAGGTGGAACTCACATTTCAGAAAACTTAACCTTTAAAGTTCCTAAAATAATCAGCAGAATTGACAAAACAGGAGCTTTTACTGACGAAAGAGAAGATACAAACAACTAGAATCAAAAAAGCTAAGTGGGACATTACTATCTACATCACAGACATAAAAAGGACCACAAGAGAACAGTATGAACAAATGTGCCCAACAAATCAGGTAACCTAGACGACACAAATTCCTAAAGACATGAAACGCTCAAGAAGAAAAAGGAAATTGAAGAGATCTCTTGCACGTAAGATTGAATCAGTAATCAAACTTCCCAGCAGAGAAAAAGACTGAAGCAGATGGCTTTGTTACAGAATTCTCCCAAGAATTCAAAGAAAAGTTAACACAAATCCCTCCCAAACTCTTTCCCAAAAAAATCAGAAAAGGAGGGAACACTTCCTGTCTCATAAGGGCAGTATTACCCTGGTAACAAAGACAGACAAAGACACCAGTATCCTTTATGAACAGAGATAATTCTGTTATCAGAATTATTTATAACAAAAATCCTCAACAAAATACTAGCAAAACAAGTCTATCAGCATATTAAGAGAATTATATGCCATGACTGAGTGGGATTTTCCCCAGAAATGCCAGAGTGGTTCAACGTAAGAAAATCAATCAATGTAATACACCACATTAGCAATGTGGTGGTGGTGGTTTAGTCACCGTGTCATGTCCGACTCTTGCAACCCCATGGACTGTAGCCTGCCAGGCTCCTCTGTCCATGAGATTCTCCAGGCAAGAATACTGGAGTGGATTGCCATTCCTTCTCTAGTAACAGAATATAGGTGCAGAAAAAAAAAAAGTCTTTCAGTTGATGTAAGAAAGTCATTTGCTCTCATGATAAAACCACTCAGAAAACTAGGAAGAGAAGGGCACTTCCACACATAACAAACATTCATGAAAAACCCCACAGCTAATGTCATCCTCAATGGTGAGAGACTGTAAACTTTACCTCTGTGATCAACACCGAGACAAGGACGCCCATTTGCACCACTGCTATTCAGCACTGCACTGGAGATTGAGCCAGAGCAATTAGTCAAGAAAAATAATTAAAAGGCTTTGAAATTGGAAAGGAAGGAGTGAAACTATATTCACAGATGATATAATCATATATAGAAAAGTCCAGTGATCCACAAAAATACTACTGGAGCTAATAAATTAATTCAGCAAAGATTCAGGGTATGAGATCAACATGCAAAAATCAGATGTGTTTCTATACCTGCAATGAACAATCTGAAAAAGAAACGAAGGGAACAATACCACTTACAATAGCATCCAAAAGGATCAAATACCTAAGAATAAATATAACCAAGGAGGTGAATGACTTCTACACTGAAAGGTACAAAAATGAAAAGCATCTATGTCCATGGATTTGATGACTTAATTCTGTTAAGATGACAGTACTAATAAAGTATCTACTAAGTTGATGAATCTCTATCAAAATTCCAATGGCCTGTTTTATAGAAATATAAAGGTCAATCCTCACGTCCACATGGAATTGCAAGGGCCCCAAATAATGAAAACAACTTTGAAAAAGAAGAAAGTTGAAGGGCTCACACTTCCTGATTTTAAAACTTAATACAAAGTAATCAAAACTGGTAATAGCACAAAAGTAGACACACAGATAACAGAATAGAAAGCAGAGCCTAGAGAATCCCTCACATGTTTGGTCAAATGGTCTTTGACAGGGTGCCAAGACCATTCAGGGGAAAGAGGATAGTCTTTTCAAATGATGCTGGGAAAAATGGATCTAAATGCTAAAGAATGAGGTTAGGCCCTCACCTGACACCATATTCAAAAATTAACTCAGGGACTTTCCCTGGTGGCCTAGTGGCTAATAAGATTCTATGCTCCTAATGCAGGTGGCCCAGGTTCGATCGCTGGCTGGGAAACTAGATTCCACACACTGCAACTAAGAGTTCTCATGTGACAACTAAAGATCGCACGTGCCTCAACTAAAACCCAACGCAGCCAAATATTTCTTTTCTAAGTACCAGTACACACTGCAATGTGGATAAAACTTTCAGTTCAGTTCAATTGCTCACTCATGTGCATTTCTGTGACCCCATGGACTGCAGCACGCCAGGCCTCCCTGTCCATCACCAACTCCCTGAGTTCATTCAAACTCATGTCCATCAAGTCGTTGATGCCATCCAACCATCTCATCCTCTGTCGTCCCATTCTCCTTCTGCCTTCAATCTTTTCCAGCATCAGGGTCTCTTCCAATGAGTCAGTTCTTCACATCAGGTGGCCAAAGTATTGGAGCTTCAGCTTCAGCATCAGTCCTTCCAATGAATATTCAGGACTCATTTCCTTTAGGATAGAGTGGTTTGATCTCCTTGCTGTCCAAGGGACTCTGTAGAGTCTTCTCCAACTCCACAGTTCAAAAGCATCAATTCTTTGGCACTCGGCTTTCTTTATAGTCCAACTCTCACATCCATACATGACTACTGGAAAAAACATAGCTTTGACTAGATGGGCCTTTGTCAGCAAAGTAATGTCTCTGCTTTTTAATATGCTGTCTAGGTTGGTCATAGCTTTTCTATGAAAACATTATGCCCAGTAAAATAAGCCAGACAAAAAGATCACTTGTTATATGATTCCTTTTATAGAAATATCTAGAACAGGTAAATATAAGGATAGAAAGCTGACTAGTGGTTGCCAGAGGAGAGAATGGGTGGGTTGGGGGGGTTGGCAACTGCTAATGGTTCAGGGCTTCTTTCTGAGGTAATAAAATACTTTGAAACTAGATAGAGTTGATAACTGCATGAGACTGATATACTAAATATCACTGAATGTTCACTGCAAAATGATTAATCTTAATGTCAATTTCATCTCTATTTTTTAAAATAAAACAAAAAAGAAAACCTTTTAAGTGTCCTGAGACCCTGCCCCAGGGGCTGGGAGACCTCATGCTGCCATGTGTGTGGAGCACATGGCACAAAAGGGTTGGGGGAGGGCAGATTAAGTGCTTTGTCCCTTTACTGCTGTGTGCACAGGGCTGGATTCACTCAGGCTGAAACATGTAGCTGTGGTTGGCGGGTGGGATGGAAGGTGGGTGTCCAGAATCAGCCTGTGACCACACTTGGGCACTGATGGTCTTGGAAAGACAGTCACACACGCGACTACCAATTAGCTGAGGAAAGAAGCAAATGATAAGGGCAGTCATGGTTGCACAATGCTAGGCCAAGGAAAGGTGGGCAAACAGAAGGGCAGTCGTGGCTACGCGATGCTGGTGATTCTTAAACCTGCGTCTGCTGAGGCCACCAACCCCCTCTTCCCAACTCAGATGAGATTCTTAGCAAGGCCTCGGGGTGGAGCACAGCTGGGGTCCTCTGCCCGCTCTCTGCAGGTGTGTGGCCACCTCATCCACTGGAACTGATCTGACGAGTGAGCAGCAGCTGACCCTGCAGCCCCTGGGCTGTGTGCTTCACTGTTCCAGGGGTCACACCTGCCCAGGGGTGTGCATGGTCCACATGATAACAGCTTTATCATACATCCTGGGACCTCATGGTCTCAGCCCCCACTGCTCTAAACTGCCTTGACATCTTTAGCACGTCCCTCACAACAAGTTGAAGCTTCTTGTTCTAACACAGGCAGACCCGTCTCATCTCACTTCACAGATATTGGTGCTTTTTACAATTGAAACAACCCTGCATCAAGCCTGTTGACACCATTTTTCAACAGCATTTTGTCACGTCAGGCCTCCATGTCACATTTTAGTAGTAATATTTACTTAAATATTAATTTAATTCTCTTAATAATAACTGTTTGAATATTGCATTTGTTATGGTGCTGTGTGATCAGTGATCTCTGATGTCACTACTGTTAACTGTTTTGAGGCCACAACCTGTACCTTTATAAGACTGTGAACCTAATGGATCAACATTTGTTTCCAACCTGCCATCCTCCCAGCTCTCTTTCTCTCCTTAGGACTCCCTGTTCTCCGAGATACAGCAATACTGAAATTAGGCCAATTACTCAACCACCCTACAATGGCCTCTAAGTGTTCAAGTGAAAGGAAGAGTTGCACATCTCTCACTTAAAAGCACAAGCTAAAGATGACTGGAGCATAAGGAAGGCTGAGTGCTGAAGAATTGACACTTTTAAATTATGGTGCTGAAGAAGACTCTTGAGAGTCCTTTGGACGCAAGGAGATCAAACCAGTAAATCCTAAAGGAAGTCAACCCTGAATATTCATTGGAAGGACTGATGCTGAAGCCAAAGTTTTTTCCAATATTTTGGCCACCTGATGCAAAGAGCCAACTCACTGGGAAAGACTGAGGGCAGGAGGAGAAGGGGACAACAGAGGATGAGATGGTTGGGTGAAATTACCAACTCAGTGGACATGAGTTTGAGCAAACTCAGGGAGATAGTAAAGGACAGGGAAGCTTGGCATGCTGCAGTCCATGGGGTTGCAAAGAGTCGAACATGACTTAGTGACTGAACAACAACAAAGATGATTAAATTTAGTGAGGAAGACATGTCAAAAATCAAAACAGGCCAAAAGCTAGGCCTCTTGCACCAAATAGCCAAGTTGTGAAGACAAAGAAAAAGTTCTTAAAGGAAATTAAAAGTGCTCCTTCGGTGAACACATGAATGATAAGAAAGTCAAACAGCCTTATTGCTGATGTGGAGAAAGTTTTAGTCTAGATTGAAAATCTGACCAGCCAGAACATTCCCTTAAAAGAAAGCTCATCCAGAGCAAAGCTCTAACTCTCTTCAATTCTATGAAGGCTGAGAGAAGGGAGGAAGGCACAGAAGGAAAGCCTGAGGCTGGCAGAGGTAGGTTCATGAGGCTGAAGGAAAGAAGCTGCCTCCATGACAAAAAAGTACAAGGTGAAGCAGCAAGTGCTAATGCAGGAGCTGCAGCAAGGTATCCAGAAGACCTAGCTGAGCCAATTAATGAAGGCGGCTACACCAAATAACAGATTTTCAATGCAGACAAGACAGCCTTCTATTGGAAGAAGCCACCTAGGACTCTCAGAGCTGGAGAGCAGTCAGGGCCTGGCCTCAAAGGACAGGCTGACTCTCTTGTCAGAGGCTAGGGCAGCTGGTGAGTTTAAGTTGAAGCCAATGCTCACTGACCATCTGAAAATCCTAGAGCCCTTAAGAATTATGTGAAATCTACCCTCCTGCACTCCATAAATGGAGCCCCAAAATCTGGACGGCAACATATCTGTTTACAACATGGTTTACTGAGTATTATAAGCCCACTGTTGACACCTACTGCTCAGGGAAAAAAATTCCAGTTCCTTTCAAAATATTAATATTACTGCTCACTGACAATGCACCTGGTCCCCCAAGAGCTCTGATGGAGATGAACAATGAGATTAATGTTATTTTTATGCCTGCTAACACAACATACATTTTGCAGCCCAAGGATCAAAGATAAGTCATTAAGAAACACATGTCCTAAGGCAGTGATTCCTTGGATGGAGCTGGGCAAAGTCACTAAAAACCTTCTGAAAAGGAGTCACCATCCTAGATGCCATTAAGAACTTTTGTGACTCAGGACTCATCGACACTAAAAGGAGTTTGGAAGAAGCTGACTCCAACCCCCATGGATGACTTTGAGGGGTTCAAGACTTTAGTGGAGGAAGTAACTGCTGATGTGACAGAAACAGCAAGAGAACTAGAAGTGGAGCCTAAAGTTGTCACTGAGTTGCTTCAATCTCATGACAGAATTTTTAATGAATGAGGAGTTGCTTCTCATGGATGAGCAAAGAAAGTGGCTTCTTGAGACGGAATCAGCTCCAGTGAAGATGCTGTGAATATTATTGAAATGGAAACAAAAACTTTAAAATATTACATGAACTTAGTTGATAAAGCAGCAGCAGGGTTTGGGAGGACTGCCTCCAATTTTTAAAGAAGTTCAACTATGGGGTGGCAAAGAGTCCCACACGACTGAGCAACTGAACAGCAGCTATGGGTGCACCGCTATCAGTGCGCCTGCCTACTGCAGAGGACTCACTCGCAAAGGAAGAGTCAGTCCACGTGCCAAACATCTGCTTTTAAGAAACTGTCACAGCCACCAGCCTTCAGCAACCGCCACCCTGCTCAGTCAGCAGACATCAACACCAAGGCAACTCACTGAAGGCTCAGATGACGATTCGCGTTTTTAAACGGAAGGCGGGTATGCGCACTGCTCTTTAAACAAAAGGCTATTGCACACTTAATAGACAACAGCACAGTGTAAAGGTAACTTTTGTATGCGCTGGGAAACAAAGAAAGTCATACGACTTGCGCGTTATTGCGCTAAAGCTTCCTGCAGTTTGCTGGAACCAAACCATGAGATCTCTAAGTTGTCTGTAGTTTACATGCAAATAGTGAATGGTGTTATTTCTTTTTTACCCACCTGAAGCTCTTTGTTTTCTTTTTTATTCGTTTATTTTGGCTGCACAGTGTGTGGGATTTTAGTTCAGCCCTGAACTAAAATCAGTACTGTGGTGATGGAGAAGACTCTTGAGAATCACTTGGACTGCAAGGAGGTCAAATCAGTCAATCCTAAAGGAAATTAGCCCTGAATATTCATTGGAAGGACTGATGCTGAAGCTCCAATACTTTGGCCACCTGATGCAAAGAGCCAACTCATTAGAAAAGACCCTGATGCCGGGAAAGATTGAAGGCAGGAAGAAAGGGGACAACAGAGGACTCAATGGTTGGCTGGCATCACCAACTCAACAGAACAAGCTTTGAACAAGCTCTGGGAGATGGTGAAGGACAGGGAAGCCTGGCATGCTGCAGTCCATGGGGTCACAAAAAGTCAGACACGACTGATCGACTGAACAACAACAACAGACCAGGGATCAAACTCAGGCTCTTGGTGGTGACAGCACAAAGTCCTAACCACTGGACTGCCAGGCAATTCCCTCTTTCTTGTCTTCTTGTGCTAGCTTCCAGGTTGAGGCCCACTATCTCTCTTATGATATCTTTTTTCTAACCTAAAAGTTGTCCCTTTAAAATCTCACTACAAAAAAAATAAATTAATTAAATAAAATAAAATCTCACTATAGTGAGTTGGTCTACTGCAAAAACCCTTTGGCTCAAACCATGTAAAAATGCTGGAGGAAAAAAAATCAAATTTTGTATCTGAACTCACACACACAAAATATAATTCAGTACAGGAGGACGTGAAAGGCAGAACAGTGCACCCCAGGCTGCAGGGAAGAGGCGCCCAGTCCTGATGACATGGGGACTCCCAACAAAGACCTTTGCATAAAACAAAAACCCTTTCAGGACCAAACATTAGAGAACAAAATCACTGAAACCCACTCTGATTCCTTGAAAATATCAGTAAAAGGAGACTTCCCTGGTGATCCAGTGGTTAAGAATCCACCTGCCAGTGTAGGGAACACAGGTTCGATCCCTGGTCCTGGAATATTCCACATGCCATGGAACAACTAAGCCCTCGTGCAACAGCTACGGAGCCCATGTGCCCTAAAGCCTGGGTTCTGCAATGAGAAGCCACTGCAATGAGAAGCCCACACACCACAATCAAAGAGGACCCCCGCACTGCAACCAGAGAAGGTCCACACAACCAGAGTCCCCCCCACTACAACCAGAGAAGGTCCACGCAATCAGAGAGGACCCCCACTGCAACTAGAGAAAGTCCACGCAGAGAGGACCCCCCACTGCAACTAGAGAAGGTCCACGCAATCAGAGAGGACCCCCACTTCAACTAGAGAAGGTCCACGCAATCAGAGAGGACCCCCACTTCAACTAGAGAAGGTCCACGCAATCAGAGAGGACCCCCACTGCAACTAGAGAAAGTCCACACACAGCAACAAAGACCAGCGCAGTCAAAAATAATAAACATTTTTGAAAAGAAATGAGTATCTTTGCTTTTTAAAAAGTTTAAAAATGTATCGGTAAAAGGGATAAACTTCTAGCCACAATGAACGAGCCAAAAAGGAGACAAAACACAAATTACAACATCTAGAAGAAAAGGGGGGACATCACTACAGATCCTATAGACACTGAAAGGATAACTAAGAGAATATTGTGAATTTTATTCCAATAGACTTTACATGCCAGTTGAAGTGAAAAAGAATTCCATGAAAGTACACATTACTAAAACTGACTCACAAAGAAAGAGAAAACCCTAACAGTTCCATAACAATTTTAAAAATTGAATTCTTAATTTAAAATCTTCTCACAAAACTTCAGACCAAGATGGCCTGATTAGTATGTTCTATCCAACATTTAATGAAAAGAATATCATCCTACACAAACTTTCATAAAATAGAGGAAGAGGAAACACACACTACTGGTCAGAATATAAAAATGCGCAACCACATGAAAAACAGTTTGGCATTTTGAAAAAACATTAAACATGTACTCCCATATGACCCAGCCATTCCTCTCCTAGGTATGAAAACACAGAGACCTGTAAGCAGGTCCGTAGCAGACTTACTCATAATAATTGCAGAGCTGGAAGCAGCCCAGGAGTCCATCAGTAGGCAAGTGGATGAACCCATAGTGCTGTAAACACACAACAAATAATTCTTAGCAATAAACAGATCAAATTATTGCTACAAACTTGAACCTCGAAAACATGCTGAGCTAATACACACAGGAATACACACAGGAATACACAGAGCATAATTCCGTGTATACAGGGCTGTCGGTTCCGTCGCTCAGTCACGTCCGACTCTCTGTGACCCCATGGACTGCAGCACGTTGGGCTTCCCTGTCCATCACCAACTCACAAAGCTTCCTCAAACTCACGTCCATCAAGTCGGTGATGCCATCCAACCATCTCGTCCTCTGTCATCCCCTTATACGAGGCTGTAGGGAGGGGGAAATTCTCAACTACAGGGACAGAGAACAGATCAGGGGTTAACCCCAGGGGGCGGGCTGGGGAGGGGCTGACTGGGAAGTGAAACAAGGAGTATTTACAAGAGCTGGAAATGTTCTGTCTTAATTGCAGGGCAGGTACTTCAGGGTTTCTCAGAAACCGTTAAGCTATACACTTAAATAGGTGTATTTTGTTTTATGTAAATTATGACTGACTCTGTGGATAAAGCCCTAATTTGTAGTATTTTTTAATTTCCATGATTAAATACTCTCACCAGATCACTCAGCACAGAGTTTGGAAGCAGTGAGCATGGTCAGTCTCGTGTGGCGGTCAAGCCAGCTCCAGCATGCCACCACTTATCCCTCAGTCAAGTAAGAAACCCTGAACCATCACTACAGCAGGCTAAAATAAATAAGACTTTCAATGCCAGGTGTTGGTGAAGCCAGAGAGCAGTAGAAGCATTGGTCCCCATTGGAGATTGGTGACATCTACTGAGGCGGATGCTGTACACACCAGGACCCAGTGGTGCCATGTCTGAAGCATCACAACAGAAGTGTAAACAGATGTCCCGTGCACTACAGGCGTGCACAAGAGGTCACAGCAGCACTGATGGATCACTAAGGACCCAGACACCTCTCAGGAGTGGAGAAATACACACGGGCCTGCACCCACACGAATGGACAACTGACTGCACTCGAATTCTGCCACATGATTTCACTCGACCCCATGGGTGCGCAGGCCAATACAGATAACACTGGGGGGCACCTCCTGGGGCAGTTACACCCACATTCTGTTTGTGAACATTTTCTGAGCTCACGTTTTGTGAACTTCCATATTTGTTCCAATCCACAATTAAAATGTTTTCTACGGAAAAATCTGTTTTCGTCATAGTGTCAGACCTTTTAGGCTGCATTTATTGTAAGAGTCTGGAGCTGGGTGTTTGTCTTTTCTCAGACCGTGTGTGCCCACTTGACTCCGGGTAGGGGCCCCAAGCACCTCTCTTGTGTTCTGACCGACACATTTTCCCTTTGTTGCTTGCCCGTTGTCGAAGGGCTTTGTTCCCTGAGTTTGTAAACCTGGGACTCAAAAGCCCCAGACAGCCAGCCCTTCCTCCCTCTCCCCCAGGCCCTGAGGACCAGAGCAGGTTCACAAAGCTTCCTTCATCTACCTGCAGGGACACCTCACTTTGGGGTGAAAGTCAGGCAAGCGGTGACACAGAGCCGGCAGAACCAGACAATGCCTCTCACCTGCCTCTCCTCCTGCGTGGGGCCACGATTCCGTTTGTCCTGGAAGGGTCGTCCGCGTGGCAGTCCCGGCTGGCGCTGGCTCGGAGGGGCTGCACCTGGGGCGAGGGCCTCGGTGCCAGCCAGCAGCTGCGCTCCCGCCAGGCATGCATTTGCATCTCAATACACTGGGCTGGAGCTGGAGGAGCCAGCTGTCGGGGCCTTGGGAGAAACGCGCCTTGTTCCTTTAAGGGGTGGGCTCAAGGCTCTTCATCAAGTGGCCTCCATCTCCCTGCAGTCTTCACACTCACACAATTCTTCTAGACGAAAAAATATGAAGCGCCATTAGCGAGTTATCAGGGGCCAACTGTGTCCCCATCAAAGCCCCTCAGTCCATTGAGGCCGCGTGCAGCTGCAGGGGCTGGCGCCCAGCAAGCAGCCGGCCGGGCCGTCCCTCCGTCCCGTCTGTCCATCTCCACCGGGCACCGCGGCCCCGGAGGCCTTTTACCATCACATCCAGTGGAGTGGACGGCACGTTCAGAGCTCATGCGCTGTCCTGGGGGATCAGGCCCAGCCAACACCCCCAGACAACTACCCAGACCCAGCGGTCCCATCCTCCCCCAGCTGCTTCCAACCCAGTGCCACAAGCACGCCCCTTGCCAACCACAGCCCCGGGGCTTTAGCGCACAGGTCTGCCCGAGAGGCCGTCCCAGGTCCACCCCAGTGTGTCCCTCACCACAGGTCTCAGGACAGGCATCCCCAGGCCTGGGGTTCCCTGCTCCTCAGTCCCCACACGGGGATCAACTCCACCAGGGAGGGCCTATAGGTTGGCAGTAGCAGATTGAGTTTGTTGGTGTTAGTTGCTAAGTCATGCCTGACTTCGCAGCCCCACGGACTGCAGCACACCCAGCTTCCCTGTCCTTCACCATCTCCACTGAGTCAGAGATGCCATCTAACCATCTCATCCTCTTACCCCCTTCAACTACATGGAGCTTTGTTGTCAAAGTGATATCTCTGCTTTTTAATATCTTGTCTAGTATTGTCATAGCTCTCCTTCCAAGGAGTAGCATCTTTTAATCTCATGGCTGCAGTCACCATCTGCAGTGATTGTGGAGCCCAGAAAATAAATCTGTCGCTGTTGCCACTTTTGCTCCATCTATGTGCTACGATGTGATGGGACCAGATGCCAGGATCTTAGTTTTTTGAATGTTGAGTTGAATAGTGTCTCCCAAAATTTATATCTACGCAGAACCTCAGAACATAACCTTGAAATAGGGGCTTTCTGGTGCGATGAGCTAAGAGGAGACGAGGCTGAGGTCCTCACCCCAAGAGGAGACGGCACACAGGGCATGTCACCTGATTTCAGCTGTCCGGGTTGTGGGGATCTGACTTAGCAGCCCCAGGACACCAGCACAGCCACCATCCCACCCAAGTGCAGGTGTGATGGGGGCACTCCCTCCCCCGGCTTCCTATGACTTCTCTGGTCAGCCCTGGGGGCACACCCTTGGCCCTGGCCTCACTGGACACACCCACGTCAGACGCAGGAACAGCTCTCCTTTGATCATTTAGATGAAATGAACCAAATCCCCCCAAACCACAAACAACCAAACCTACTCAAATGTAACAGGTACTGAATAGTCCTATAACTGTGAGGACATTGAATTTGTAGTTATAACTACAAAAGAGAAATGCCCAGGCCCAAGTGGTTTTACTGGTAAATTCTAGTGGTGGTGGTTTACTCGCTCAGTCGTGTCCAACTCTCTGCAAACCCATGGACTGTAGCCCACCAGGCTCCTCTGTCCATGGAGATTCTCCAGGCAAGAATACTGGAGTGGGTTGCCATTTCCTTCTCCAGGGGATCTTCTTCACCCAGGGATCAAACCTGGGTCTCTTGCATTGCAGGCGGATTCTTCAGACATTTAAGGAAGAAATAACAACAGTCCTACCTGATCTCTTCCAGAAAGTAGAAAAAGAGGGAACACTTCCCAGGTCAGCTTTATCCAAACCAAATTAAGAAAGGACAAATAAGAAAATCAGAGACCGTCACCCCCTCACAACATAGAAAACAAGTCACCGATCAAGTGGGATCCGCCTAGGAATGGATAGCTGTTTCAAAAGTCAAAAATCAATTAAAAGACCAAATAAGAGAAACCACACAATCCTATCAATAAAAGCGGAAAAAAATCAGACAAAATTCAGTATCTATTCACGATAAACAGCAAGCACCTCTCAGCAAATTGGGATGAGAAGTTCCTGAGCCTGACAAAAGGCATTGACACACCCACAGCCCCCACCCCTCAGTGGGGAGAGCCACACAGCGGTCAGCTGGGGACTGACCCCTGTTTGGAGGAGCTGGGACAGGGTGGGAGGGGGAAGACAGTCCAGAGAAGGCAGGATGGCTACCAGTGCCAAGTGGGAGAAGCTGGCAGACAAGCACCACGTCCCACACAGAGTCACACCAGGGTCTCCTCCCCAGGGCAGGGGCCCCAGCCCGGGAGCCACCCCCGCTCCCCAGGGCCCAGTGCTGAGCTGCGGTCAGACCCAGGGTGGGCCTGCAGATGCCCCCGCCCCTCGGAGGCCAGGTCTGAAGGGGCTGCATCCCCATGTGAACCCCACAAGTCCAGGTTCAGCCAAGGTGAGTGCTGGCCCGCCACTGCCTGCCAACAGCTCCCAGGAAGGGGCACCCCGAGGGAGCGTCACCATGCCAACAGGACCCCCAGGACTGTCACACTGACCTCTGGAGGTGAGAGGCTGGCACTGGGCCCCAAGACCCGCCCCCCGACTGACCAGGTCTGGTCTAGGCAGCCTCCCTATGCCTCATTCCTCCACCATTTTGACAGCTTCATGGTGATTTTCGTACTCATGAGCCGACAGCCTGTGTGTTGGCCACAGGGCATCCCCTGGAGCTGCCTTGACCAGTCTGTGGCTCCGGACATTGGCCTCACTCGAACCGACGTCCAGCGCCTGTGGGCAGAGCTCAAGGGCAGAGCTGGACCGAGGGACAAGGGCCTCTCTGCTTGCGGCCCCACGTCGTGCAAACACTGGGTAGAACTGAGGGGAAGCAGCCTGGGCATCCCCCGTGGAGATTCTCAAACCACTAATCTAATCTAACCTATTTCACATGGGTCTTAGATTCTGCCAGTGAGGAAAGGCCAAGGGAAAAATAACAAATAACGAAAAGCACACAGATGTGTTTCCTGGTCCTGCTCACACATGAGAGGAGGAGCCTGCCTCCCCTTGGCTGTTTCCCCACAACCCTGACTCAAACTTCTGCGCTGATGCCAGCTGTGGTGGCAGGGCCCGCTGCTGCCTCTGACAGTGGGGCCCTAGCTCCAGTCTCTGTCCTGTGGAGTCACCTCCAGACAGGACAGCAAGGAAACCCTGGGTGGTCCAGTGGTCAGGACTTGGCCCCTGAGGGGCAGCCAAACCTGCTGGGGGTCTGCTCCCAACTCGACCCCACTCCAACAGCCTCTCAACCTAGAAGACCCCAGACCGTCCAGGCTCCCCTACCCCGGCACACACCGCTGCCAGACAGCCCCCACAGGCCACGCCCACCAACCCTCACCTGCTTCCCTGTCAAGCCTCCCACTCCCTCCTCCACTCTCGCCTCCAGCCTTGCCGCCACCCCAACCTAAGCTCGCCCCCCAGCATGGCCGAGCCCCCAGCCTGAGGCCCTGGGCCCTGCTCCCTCACTGGCCTCCACCTCCGTGTGGCCTCTGGGAACCAACCTGACACCTGGTCAGCATGGGTGACTCACCCAACCCAGCCCTGGAAGTACCCACCCGCCCCCTGGAGTTCTCCCCCCTCACCCAGGAGCTCACAGCCGAGCCCCCCAGGCACAACCAGAAAGGAGCCCACCTACCGCCTGCGGACGACCGTGCTCGGGGCTACCTCTGAACCGTTCACCTCTCCCTCCAATCGCTCTGGGCCCTGAGTGTGCGCGGGCCCGCAAGAGGATGCGCAAAGGCGCTATGGCTCCCTGACCCCACTCCCCACCGGCTCCAGGTTCCCACCTGAGCCGGTCCAGACGCCGCCACACAAGGAGCACGGCCCCCCGAGCATATGCACAGCCCGCGGCCCCACGGATCTGGCCCAGTGAGCTGGGCAGCGCTCCCACCCACGGAGCCCAGAGGTGATGGTAAACAGGTGTGACTCAAGCCGAGCTGTGGAAATCTGTTGCACAGTCACAGAAATCGAATTCCACTATGTGGAAATGTTACAAAACTGATCATAATGCAATAAGGCCACAAGTTATGAAGTATCAAAAAGAAGACAGAAAAAGACTTCCACATGGAAATTTTTTTTAATTGCTCACTCCTGGATGAGTGGGCAAAAACAGCTAAAATTACAGAATTTCTAACAAGATAATGATGTGAAAACACTACATACCAAAATCTTTAAAATACATTTAAAGCACTGATCATAAGACAATTTGCAGTATTAAACATTTTTATTTAAAAATATGAAACAAGTTAAATTCCCAACCCAAAAAAAAGCTTAGAAAAAGAACTAAGTAAATCAATAAAGAGCATATGAAAGGAAATACTAAAAAATGAGAACAGACATGCCAGGGTGAAAAACTGAAAAAGCACAGTCATGATTAGTAAACCAAAATCCTGATTTTTAAGTTAACAGAATATGTCATCTATTAGTTAACTTAACTGAGAAAAGAGGAGAAAGCCAGATATACAAAATAAGAAGTAATAAGGGCAAATAATCATTGAAACAATAGAAATCATGAAAAGAGGCCACTTGGCATCAGGCTCTACAAATGAGTCTGAAGACATAGAAGACATAGGAAACATCCCAGGGAAACACACCAAAACCGACACTGTTAGAGATGGAGAACTCAGACCTACTTACATGGGAAAAAAGTTACCATGAACCACCCAATCCACCCTACCCTCCCAAAAATTAGGCCTAGATAGCTCAACATTCAGAAAACGAAGATCATGGCGTCTGGTCCCATCACTTCATGGGAAATAGATGGGGAAACAGTGGAAACAGTGTCACACTTTATTTTTTGGGGGGCTCCAAAATCACTGCAGATGGTGACTGCAGCCATGAAATTAAAAGACGCTTACTCCTTGGAAGAAAAGTTATGACCAACCTAGATAGCATATTCAAAAGCAGAGACATTATTTTGCCAACAAAGTTCTGTCTAGTCAAGACTATGGTTTCTCCTGTGGTCAGGTATGGATGTGAGAGTTGGACTGTGAAGAAGGCTGAGCGCCAAAGAATTGATGCTTTTGAACTGTGGTGTTGGAGAAGACTCTTGAGAGTCCCTTGGACAGCAAGGAGATCCAACCAGTCCATTCTAAAGGAGATCAGCCCTGGGATTTCTTTGGAAGGAATGATGCTAAAGCTGAAACTCCAGTACTTTGGCCACCTCATGCAAAGAGTTGATTCATTGGAAAAGACTGATGCTGGGAGGGATTGGGGTAAGGAGGAGAAGGGGACAAGAGAGGATGAGATGGCTGGATGGCATCACTGACTCAATGTACGTGAGTCTGAGTGAACTCCAGGAGTTGGTGATGGACAGGGAGGCCTGGCATGCTGCGATTCATGGGGTCGCAAAGAGTCGGACACGACTGAGTGACTGAACTGAACTGAACTGAACTAAATTTCACAGATAAATTCTACCAAATCTTTAAGGGCTAAATGGTCTTAAAGCTTTACAAATTATCCCACAATGTTGAAATGAGGTGGTAACTTTTATATTCTTTTTCTAATGCAAGAAGAAAACTGGTAACCTAACCACAATAAAGACAGTATGAAAGAAGACATTTACAAACCAGCATGACTTACTAATACTGATGCGAAAGCACTAACCGAAACACTGGCCATCAGAATACAACGCTGTATGAGGAAAATAAGACACCACACCAAGGGGGATTTATCCCAATACTCCACAAAGTTGCCACACTATCAGAAATTTGATACAGAAAATTCACTATATAGGTACATTTCAGGAGAAAAATCACGTGATTATCCCCCTAGGTGCAAAAAAAGCACTGACAGGGACTTGCCTGGAGGTCCAATGGCTGAGACTCCAAGCTCCCAATGCAGGGAGCCCACGTTCGGTCCCTGGTCAGGGAACTAGATCCCACATGCCACAAATAAGCCTGGGCACTGTAACTACTGAGCATGTGTGCCATAACGAAGACCCAGCACAGCCAAAATAAATAAATATTTTTTTAAAGCCCTGACAAAATTTAATTTTCTATATAGAATTTCTGATAGTGAAGTAACTTTAGAGTCTTGGGAAAAATCCGCCTTGGTTGTTCAGTTCAGCTCAGTCGCTCAGTCGTGTCCAACTCTTTACAACCCCATGGACTGCAGCACACCAGGCTTCCCTGTCCATCACCAACTCCTGGAGCTTGCTCAAACTCATGTTTATCGAGCCGGTGATGCTATCCAACCATCTCATCCTCTGTCACCCCCTTCTCCTCCTGCCTTCAATCTTTCCCAGCATCAGGGTCTTTGTCAAAGAGTCAGATCTTCATATCAGGTGGCCAAAGTATTGGAGCTTCAGCTTCAGCATCAGTCCTTCCAATGAATATTCAGGACTTATTTCCTTTAGGATGGACCGGTCTGATCTCCTTTCAGTCCAAAGGACTCTCAAGAGTCTTCTCCAACTCCACAGTTCAAAGGCATCAATTCTTTGGCGCTCAGCTTTATAGTCCAACTCTCACATCCACACATGACTACTGGGAAAAAAAAAATCCATACATGACTACTCTTTTCCTCAAGCAGAGTTGTATTCTGATGGCCAATCTTTCAGTTAGTGCTTTTGCATCAAAATTCAACAACTAGAGGGACTTCCCCGGCGGTCCAGCGGTTAGGAATCTGCCTTGCGTGCAGTGGACCCCTGGTTGAGGAACTAAGACCCCACATGCTGGGGGGCAACGAAGACCAATTGCTCTGGAGCCCACACTCCACAACTAGAGTCCATGTGCCACAACTAAGACCTGACACAGCCAAATAAATATTAAAAAAAAATTCAACAGCTGCAGGTGACAGCTGCATTGGACAGCAGGCTTAGCCCTAAAGAATCAATGGGGAAAACAGACCCAAACGGTGAGTGAGTTCACAAAGGCATGAAATTAACACACAGAAATCCAGAGTTTTCTGTCCACACAAAATAACCAATACATACCCGCCCCCTGCATCAACCTCGGAAACCAAGGAGATGAAACACTTGAGAATTAACCTAACAAGTGTGCAGAAGTCATTATGGGACAATTAACTGTGAACTTGCAGATGTTCAAGCTGGTTTTAGAAAAGGCAGAGGAACCAGAGATCAAATTGCCAACATCCGCTGGATCATTGAAAAAGCAAGAGAGTTTCAGAAAAACATCTATTTCTGCTTTATTGACTGTGCCAAAGCCTTTGACTGTGTGGATCACAATAAACTGTGGAAAATTCTGAAAGAGATGGGAATACCAGACCACCTGACCTGCCTCTTGAGAAACCTATATGCAGGTCAGGAAGCAACAGTTAGAACTGGACATGGAACAGACTGGTTCCAAATCGGAAAAGGAGTACGTCAAGGCTGTATATTGTCACCCTGCTTATTTAACTTACATACAGAGTACATCATGAGAATCGCTGGGCTGGAAGAAGCACAAGCTGGAATCAAGATTGCTGGGAGAAATATCAATAACCTCAGATATGCAGATGACACCACTCCTATGGCAGAAAGTGAAGAGGAACTAAAAAGCCTCTTGATGAAAGTGAAAGAGGAGAGTGAAAAAGTTGGCTTAAAGCTCAACATTCAGAAAACTAAGATCATAGTATCTGGTTCTATCACTTCATGGGAAATAGATGGGAAAACAGTGGAAACAGTGTCAGACTTTATTTTTTTGGGCTCCAAAATCACTGCAGATGGTGACTGCAGCCACGAAATTAAAAGACACTTACTCCTTGGAAGAAAAGTTATGACCAACGTAGATAACATATTGAAAAGCAAAGACATTACTTTGCCAACAAAGGTCCATGTAGTCAAGGCTATGGTTTTTCCAGTAGTCATGTATGGTTGTGAGAGTTGGACTGTGAAGAAAGCTGAGCGCCAAAGAATTGATGCTTTTGAACTGTGGTGTTGGAGAAGACTCTTGAGAGTCTCTTGTATTGCAAGAAGATCCAACCAGTCCATTCTAAAGGAGATCAGCCCTGGGATTTCTTTGGAAGGAATGATGCTAAAGCTGAAACTCCAGTACTTTGGCCACCTCATGCGAAGAGTTGACTCATTGGAAAAGACTCTGATGCTGGGAGGGATTGGGGGCAGGAGGAGAAGGGGACAAGAGAGGATGAGATGGCTGGATGGCATCACCGACTCGATGGACGTGAGTTTGAGTGAACTCTGGGAGTTGGTGATGGACAGGGAGGCCTGGCGTGCTGCGATTCATGGGGTCGCAAAGAGTCGGACACGACTGAGCAACTGAACTGAACTGAACTGAACTGAAAGAAGTATGAGTACAAACTTCAGATTAGAGAACACCCAGTGTTGTTTGCGGAGAAGGCAATGGCAACCCACTCCAGTACTCTTGCCTGGGAAATCCCATGGACGGAGGAGCCTCGTAGGCTACAGTCCATGGGGTCGCTAAGAGTTGGACACGACTGACGTGACTTAGCAGCAGCAACAGCAGCAGCAGCAGTGTTGTCTGAGGTTAACGTCCCGAGTTTGCCTTGTGCTTCAGTTTTAGGAGAATGAACACCTTGTGTTTAGGAAACACACCCCTGGAATATGTCAGGGGCAGGCACCATAATGCAACTTAATCTCTGAGGACAAACACAGGAAACATTGACTTTTGGGTGAGCTGGGAGAAAGGAATGCAGAATTCACCATACTGTTTTTGCAACTTTCCTTTAGATGTGAGATCATTCCACAATAAAAAGTTAAAGAACTGAATTACAAATACCCACCCTCTGTGACCTGGCACTCCCCTGCAGGAACCTGGGTCACACTTGTGCCTGTGAGTGAATTTTCTTCTACAAAGATATTCTCTGCTGTGTCCAGACTGTGTTACCAACTTTTAATGTCACTAAATTATGTCCACAAAAGACAGGCCATGCAGGTGGAGTCAACCCCTCACAGAAGGTGCAGAAGGGGGTGTGTGCGGAGGGCTCTGTGCACACAGAACACCCAAGACACAGAGAAGCAGGGGGGCGCCCATTTCTCAGGGAGGAACTGGGAGCACTGGAACACAGAGCTCATGTTTCAATGCATATCCCTAAAAATTAAATACTTTAAGACATAAATAAGATTGATACCTTCAAATACAAGACAATATAGCTGGCACCCTGCTATGGGCTAAACTGTGTCCCCCAAAAGTAGATGCTGACATCCTGACCCCAGCATCTCAGAAGGTGACCTTGTCTGGAACCGGGGCCTTAAGATAAGGCTCCCGCCTCCTGGGGCCTCCCAGGTGGTGCAGTGGTAAAGAATCCATCTGCCAATGATGCAGAAGATGAGGCCCCCCTGGAGGAAGGCAGCCCTGATCCCCTAAGACTGGAGGACTTACAGGAGGAGTGTTAGGGAAAACAGAGACTGAAACCACCCACCCTGGCCAGGCAAGATAGAAACCACCTGTGAGAGTGCTCTTACAGCAGCAAGTCCTGGTAAGGAATATGGAACTAACGAGTTACCACCAAATGAAATAATTTGGGAAAGGTCAGAAGGAGAGAGACGACACCAGCCCACAGGTCCTACAACCTCCCAGAGTCCTCCTCGCTGGAGTCCACCTTGGCTGAGCAACATGTGCACCGCCAGGAAGCGCCCCGAGTCAGGATGACTGGACAGACAACCCGGAGGGACCAGGCGCCACGCTTCTGAGCAGTGCTCCTGGGCCCAGGCGCCCCCCCAATAGTCTCTGGCTTTGCCAGCACGCGGTCTCCTCGGACAGTTCATTCACCAAAGGTTAGACAAGCGCCCACTCTCAGGCTCTGGAAGGGGTCCCCCTTCCTGCAACAGGAAGACGAGAGACACAGCCAGACCGGTGTGAAGACAAGACCAACACCAAGGGCCGTGGACAGCCCTAGAAGGTGGATGAGGCAGCAAGAGCCTCCCCAGAGCCACAGAGTGGCCTGATCTGACCTCCGACCTCCAGACTGTGAAGGGACTCGAGCCCCCAAGCCTGTGGCGTTTTTAGGCAGCCCTGGGAAAGGAACAGACCCTGAAAGCAAACAGGCCTGAGTCCAAGGTGCAAACATCCGAGGGACCCATCAGCCAGACAGGGAGCCCAGGGGCTGAGACTGCCCCTCCCGAGTCTGTCCCTGTCACAGGATGCAGACTCGGCTGCACTGCAGCCAGAAACCACCTCGGGCTTGTTAAGTGCAAATGTGGGCTCTTTCAAATGCTAATCAGGATGCGCAGGGGGCCCCCAAAAGGAAACCAAGAAATGGGCCCAGCAGGGCCTGGGGCAGTTAGGAGGGGTGAGCAGGGACAGGCAGCGGCAGACAGGAAGTGCGGCTCGGCAGACAGATGGACAGGGTCTGTGCGCTCAGTGCCGCCAGAGGGGCTAGGGTCCAGACCAGAGAGCTGAGGGGACAGTGACAAAGCGCCCGGCAGAAAGCCCAGTGACCACAGTGTCCACCTGCAGAGCCACCCCAGGTGACCAGCGCTCCTAAGCAGAGCTGTGTCTGCTGAGAGAGGCTGGTGGTCAGCAGGGCAGCCACTGGCCCAAGGAGCCAGGCAGGGCCCCACCTCAGGCACAAGTGCAGAAACAGCTGCTGAGCTGACTCGCCTGACCCTGCTTCTGCACATCACTGCCCGAGCCACGCCAACGTGCCCACACAGACGCACGTACACACAGACGCATGTACACACATGTGCACAAGCACACACCCCAGCTTCAAGGGCTCACCAGGCCTGCGTCCATCGTTACATAAATGACCTTCTTCCAACAACCAGGCATCACTGTTACCCCAATTCTCAAGAGAAGGAAACTGAGGCAGTGTTGTAGCCACGCGTTCCGGGAAACAAACTCACTCAGAAGGACAATGCAGATAGTGGAATGCAGTTTATTACACCGGCGGGCCCAAGGCAGTCTCCTCTTAGCCAAGGACCCCGACCAGCATTTGTGAAAATCTTTTATACCCCATGTGTACGTGTCTGAACCCACCACTCCAAATTCCTTACATAAACCAAGGAAAATACAATCCCAATAATCCCATCATTCATGAGCTATGTGCTCAAACAGTCAAACAATTAGCCAATAATCAATAAACCCAAGGTTACACTCCAATAGACACAGAAAAGATACAGAAAAACTTACGGCCTGTCTGAAGGAAGGGGTGATTGGTGTGTTTTCTCTTAGGTGATGAGTAACCTAGATACGATCTTCAAGGTTCTCCTGTCTGGAGGGGGTCTTATCCTTCTGTTGTTGTTTTCACACAGAGTTCAGAGTCCATTGGAAAGGTGGCCGAGCATGATCAGCATGAACAGGCCTAAGATGGAGTCCTGGCCCTATGAATTCCTTCTTCAGCAGGTGATGTGACTCTATCCACAGCAGATGGCGGTGGAGCCAAAGTTCCCATGGTGGGGGCAGGGGTACACCCTCACTGTGCAGGTCCTTCCCGCCTCCTTATTCACTTATTCCAGAGCAGTTCTGTCCTCTCCAGGCAAGGCATCAAGGCAGGTCCTCACGAGGGATGGATGCCACAGAGCGGAGGAACAGAGACAAGTGCTCTGAGTGGCGGGACTGGGATTCCGTGTTGAGGACATGCATCCCACACAGAGGCAGCGAGGCTGTGGAACTGGGGGCATCAGAGGCACACGGGCATGAACTCAGTTTCAATCCAAGTGGCTACAGACAGAGGTGCATGGACAAACGTGTGTGTGCGCCCTCCCATGTCCCTGAGCTCGTCCAGAGTCCCCTCCCACTGGAGGGCCCGAGGCTCCTCAGAGTGGCACGGGGACAGCAGAGCTCGGACACCTGTCATCCAGAAAGGAGGGGGGCTCCCACTGGCCAAGGCCCAGATGCTGGGGCAGGAGCAGGAAATAGGACATTGAATGAATGAACGAATGGAGACTCCAGCAAGGAGTAAGACCTTTGGAGTCCACACAGCCAGAAACAAGCCACGTGGCAACTACAGCCTCCTGACAAGCAGTGCCAGGCAACGATCCTTCACAGAGGCACACGCGTGAACCCCCTGTCCTGAGGCAACATCAGACAGACTGAAGTTTGGGTCCCCACAAGGCTAGGGCTCCCATCCTCCAAAAGCTGAAAGTCACCAAATCCAGAGGAGATGAACACGTTTGCACACTGGCCTGTGCTCCAGGGCCACAAGCCTCCCCAGCCAGCACGGGGTCCACTGCGGTGGGCTTGGGGTGCACCAATCTGTCAAAGTGTCTCCCCGCCCAAATTCCCTAAAGCACAGATGAGCTTTTATCGTGAATTTGCTTTGATTTTTCCCTAAGAACTTGGTGACCCTCCCTAGACACAGAGACTCTCCCAGGATCCAGAGTCGGGGAGGGCGGCCACAGCGGGAAGGCCTCAGGGACTCGGAGCCCAGGCGAGAGCGCTGCTCTCAGGGTGGTTTGGGAGGCCTGCTATCCGGCAAGCTGCTCCCTGGCAGGGCTGTAGCCAGAGCAGTGGCGCTTGGCCGGCCTGGGTTGAAGGCCCTCCTTCTCTCCCCGGCCCTCTGACCTGCCCCAAAGGGACGCCCCTACAGTGTTTTCTGGGAAGTCTCCATCCTCCAGTTGGTCCCCCACGACACTGAACAGGACCCCTGAGGCACAGTCACCTTCACAATGGCCAGACAGGGGGAAAGCCTGGTGTGCTTTCTGGGCTAGGGACAATGAAAGAGACCTCGCCTAAAATCCAACAGCCCACTGAGCCCACCGGCCTGTGGGACCGACCTGCGCAGCCAGGCAGGGCCTCTGGCAGCAGCACCAGCCTAGTCGCCGCTCCACCTCCGGGGGGTTGTCCCCCAGGCCCATCCTGCCCACAGCTGCATGGTGCAAGCTCGCTGCTTCTCTTCTCAGTGTGTATTTTCTCTGGACCCCAACCCATGGGCTCTTCTGCATTCTCTTTGAGATAAAAATCAAACACAAATCTTTAAAGGCCATCTCCAAAAACCACAGAATAGCTGGAATTAAATAAAAATAAAGCTTGTGGTTTTCCTCCCAGGAACTTCCTGCTTATCTGAAATGCACTGAGTCAGCAGCACCTCAGAGCCCAGATGGAGGTTCCTGGGGCCTCAGCCTTGGGACAGAGTCAGCCCGGCAGGTGACCAGCCCCCAAGTCCAGGGTACATCAAGGGAGGGGGACAGTGGCCAGACCTGCTGATCCAACACCGATGTACACATGTGCAGTCCAAACGGGGGGCTTAAGAGTGTCCCCAAATACCCACATTCACCATGATTCATGCCCAGGCTGTTGTGTACTCTCTCATGAGACAGTCGGTCAGGTGTGGCCACAGAAGAACATCTGGAGAAAGCCAAGTTTATCAAATTCACAGACCCCAGAGATGGAGCCACATGTGCAGGGCCACAGGGAAGCACAAGAGTGGAAGCCGGAGCCGGGGGAGGCCTAGAAGAGCCTTTCTCCGTCCTGGGGGCCAAGGGCTCTGGGGCTGTCCCCAGTTGTCTGGGCCCTGGTCCTGGGTGACCAAGGGCAGGGGGAACGCTGGCATAGTGTGTGGGCTGGATAAGGAGGTGGGTGGGGTCTAGAAGCTAGGTTCCTTAAGATGCCAAAACATCACAGATACAGAAAACTGTAAAACACAACCAACATAAGCTGAACATCAGATCATGACATTACGTGGCAACGGGGTCCTCGCAGATGGAATGAAGTAAAGAAGCTTTAAGACGAGATCATCCTGGATCAGGGTGGCTCTAAATCCAATGACTGGCATCCCCACAGAGGAGAAGCCACATGAAGATGGGGGCAGAGGCTGGAGTGACATGGCCTCGGGTCAGGGACACCTGGTGCCCCAGGAGCTGGGCAAGCCTGGATCTCTGCTGCAGCCTTGTCAGCCTCCAGAGGGGGCATGGCCCCGAGACAGCGCCATCTCTGATTCCAGCTCCAGCCTGCGAGAGAACCAGTGCTGTCTTAGGCCCCCAGTTTTAGTGATTTATCGAGGCCTGAAACCACGGTCTCAAAAACGTTCCTAGGGGTTTCGGCATCATCGTGAAACAGAGTCGAGAAACCAATAAAATTGACTGTGAAATCTTCCTTTCAGCTGCCAGGAGAACACCTTTGGGATGACATTTAAATTTAGGGGTGGGAGGCAGAAGGAATGCTTTGGTGGGTGTTGAGAGTCTGCCGGGACTGGCACCACAGGAGGAGGATCAAAGGTTTTCACCGGGAAAGCCCTTCGTGTATGAATGGGTCCTTCTCACCTCAGCCCCCGACTCCAGGTTCCTCCCAGGCTCCAGGGAACACACACTGGGATCCGCCTGCATCGCAACACAGCACAAAAATCTCCTTTTCCCAGACAATTAATTTAAGATGCTGGGACACGTGGGGCAAGGCATCTGAAACCTGCTCAACATCTCTGCTGAACTCTACGTGGAATTTATACCTATGTACTGACTGCCAGGAATAGATGCATCAGCCAAATGACTGCAGTCATGAAGGGCACTCACATGCATCTAGTGGCAAGTAACAGAACTGCAGGCAGACAGTGAAAGGGAGCCACTGCAACGCTAAAGGGTCCTGGTGCTCATCAGAGAAAGTCCCATCCGTACTTGCCTCTCCCTGCCCCGAAGCTCACCCTCTTAGTATATTCCACACAGCCTTAATAGCCAGGAAGACGCTGTCATACTTTCTGATCCAGAGTTAATAGTGTGAAATAAAAATAAGTTTTATTCTTAGAAAATTTTCCAAATGCAAACCATAACATAAAATTTAATGTGACTTTTCTTTCAAGCCATATTGTCTCAAAGTCCTGACAGAGTCTCCTAAAAATGGGGGCAGGGTACCCATCTGAAAAATCACTCTTCTGGAAAAACTGACTTAACAATCATGAAAAGATACAGATGCTTCATGCGTTTATTTGCATGTCATCCTTGAGCATGTGCACACGCGGACACACACACAAACACACTATGTGCTCAGTTGTGTCTGACTCTTTGTAACCCCACAGAATGTAGCCCACCAGGCTCCACAGTCTACAGAATTTTCCCGGCAAGAATACTGGAGCCGGCTGCCATTTCCTTCTCCAGTGATCTTCCCAACCCAAGGATCAAACCTCTGTCTCCTGCGTCTCTTGTATTGGCAGACAGATTCTTTACCACTGAGCCACCTAGGAATCCCCATCCTTGGGCAGGGGCCATGCTCATTATTGTTTCAGTTTTAGTGCCTGTGCTAAAGAAGCCAAAAGCACGTGGAATTTAAAGGAACCCACACCCGCATGAATAACTCCAATGTCCTCGCCCCCGGCTTCCCCGATGGTTTCAGCTCCTCCAGACTGATCTAAGCCTGAGTTTTTGTGCAGAATAATCTGACTTCCTTGTACTGATGTGGGAAGAAATAACAGCTGTTTTCACAATTCACCATCCACACATGGTAACAAAAGACAGTCACCTCTCAAAGCTAGCTTTGCTAAAAGTGGCTGTTGGGAGGCAAACTCCTAACTGCACTTTGATGGATGAGACACAGGTTAACTTTGCCAAGAAGGAGAATTTGGGAGAGAAAAGAAAAGACAGACAAGGAATTTCTTTCGTGCAGCAAAAATATTCTACAGCTTTCGGCTATAAAGTTCTAACAACAAACAAGCTTTACTGAGGAGAAGAAAGAAACCACACACTCTCCAATGCAGAGCCCAAGGCCCAAAGCTGTCCAGACTTGAGGAGATTGGAGTAAAAGCAAAATCACTGAAGGAACAAAAGCAGAGAGGCTCAAAGGCAGCCTCCAACATCAGTATTTTCAACGAATAAACATCCGCAGGCACCTGTTTCCTGGGAACCAAGAGAGAAAAGCAGAGACTTTAAAGAAAAGCAGGGAGTGAGGGGGGTGCCGTGGGGACTAAAAGGCAGCTAATTTTATCTGGCTTCTTTCCAGTGATAAAATCTAATCCATCATTTTCTCTGGGTGAAAGCTCTTAATGAAAATTTAGAGAGTGCAACTGAAATTTAGAATTCTCCGGGGATTCTGCCGGGAAGATGTCTAACCGCCACACAAAACTTGCCGCAGCTGACTCTGCCGAGAGAACTGGCCACGTGGGAGGCCATGGGGCTGTAGCGCGGCTCCTGGACCTCCGTGCCCCTCGCTGCCACCAAGGGAAACCTCCTCCTCCAGCTAGGGAGCCCAGTTTACTGCTTTCCGCTCAGGGACACCCTGTGGGGAGGGCTGATGGAGATGCAGCCTTTCAGCACAACACACTTGCTCTCTGACAACATCCCCTGCACGCCGTCCTCACTCAGACAGACGGGAAAGGAGTCTCACTAGTCTCCCTCGTACAAACATCACACCTGGCTAGTTCCAGACATTTCTATCACCCCAAAAGGAAACTCTGCACCCATTAGCACTCACTCCCCACCCCACCCCAGCCCCTAATCCGGTTTCTTTTTTTATAGTTTTACTTATTTACTTTTGGTTGCGCTGGGTCTTCGTTGCTGCGCACAGCTTTCTCTAGTGGTGGCGAGCGGGTTCAGCAGTTGTGGCGTGCATGCTCAGCCACCCTGAGATATGTGGGATCTTCCCAGATCAGAGATCAAACCTGTGTCCCCTGCACTGGCTGGCAGATTCCTATCCACTGTACCACCAGGGAAGTCCTAATCTGTTTTCTGTCTCTCAGTTTGCCTGTTCTGAATGTTTCACACAAGTGAACACATGTCAGGTATGTGGCCCTTTCTGTCTGTTTCATTCACTTCGAACAGTGGTTTTGAAGTCCGTCCACAATGTAGTGTGTGGGCGCTTCGCTCCTTTTCACAGCTGGATGACACCCCTTGTATGGACAACTTCACTCCAATTATCCACCATCCATCAATGGACCCAGGCTGTTTCTACCTCACAGCTGCTGTAACTGCAGGAAAAACCGTGGGCAGGCAGATATCTGTTCAGGTGCCCATTTTCAATTCTCTTGGGTATGTACCCAGGAGTGGAGTTGCTGGGTCACCTGGTGACTGTGCTTAACCTTCCGTGGAAACTCTGTTTCCCACAGCTGCTACACCGTTTTACATCCCCATCAGCCATGCACAAGGGTACCAATTTCTCCACATCCTTGCCAGCACTTGTCATTTTGCATTTTTATTATAACCACCAGAGAGGGGGTGAGTGGAATCTCATGGTGGCTCAGATTTGCATTCTGTCAAGCATTTGTTCATGTCCTTGTTGGCCTTATCTTCTCTGGGGAAGTATTTGTGAATCTGCACTTCCACTGCAGAAGGATGCGAGTTCAATACCTGGTTGGGGAACTAAGATCCCACATGCCACAAGGCATGCCCCCCCCAAAAAAAACTTTACTTAGGCCACAATGTGCAGCATGCAAGATCTTTGTTCCCTGACTAGGGACTGAACCCATGCCCTTCGCATTGGGAGTACAGAGTTCCAACCACTGGACCACCAGGGAAGCCCCTATTGGTGCATTTTTGAACTGGGTTGTTTGTCTTTCTCCCGTTTCCACTCATCTTTCTGTAACCCTGCATGTAGGAGTCTGGGGCATGTGGGGTCCTACTACTCCGTGAGGCTCACAGGGCCCTCCAGTGCACAGGCTATGGTCTTTGGTCAGTGTTTGGAAACAGAGGGAATGATCTCAGCCTGTTAATGATCTCCTTCCTGGGTGTTCCCTTCTTAAGGATCTTTGATCAAAGGACATCATCATCCAATATATTTAATATTTTGTTTTCTCCTGGGAAGAGATGGATCCCAGTTATCCCAGGGCAGAAGGAATGACCCAGAGGCCAGGTTAACACCTCAAGCCACATAACACAAGACAGCGATCAGGGCTTCCACATCACTGAAACCCGAGCCCACCGCCACCTTCAATCCCAGAGAGGGCCCGAAGAACCAAAATTCATCAGAAAAAGCCAGAAAACACATGGCGATAGCAGATGCCACCACTAAGCTTACAGTACTGACAAATATTCTTCTGCCACTTCAAAGCTGCAGCACCACGTCCATTCCCTGTGCCACGGGCTCAGTATCCCCTTATTTTCCTCCTTTGATAAACAGGCAATTCAGATTCGTTTCCACAAAAGCAGGGCCCACACAATTCTCAACAGATGTGCTCCAAGCACACGCAATGCTAGAGAGTTGTGCTAAAGCCCTTTTCATCTTAACTCTCTTTCATTCTATAGTGTCTCACCCTGGAAAACCAGCTTGATTTAAAGGAGCTCCCTGAAATTCAGAAACTACGTTATCCTGTACCTACATGAAAACACGGGTATGACCTCTCACACTTGCAACCTGAACAAAGACTCCCCTGGTGGTCCAGGGGTTAAGAATCCATCTGCCGAAGTAGGGGATTCAGGTTTGAGCCCTGGTCCTGGAAGATCCCACCAGCCAAGAGGCAACTAAGCCCATGCACCACAATTGTGGGGCCAAGCTATAGAGCCCGCAAGCCACAGCTACTGAGCTTGTGCTCCCCTACAAGAGAAGCCACTGCAATGGGAAGTCCCCACTCTCCACAACTAGAGAAAGCCTGCTTGCAGAACAAAGACCCAGAACAGTCAAAAATAATTAACAAAGTTAAAAAAAAGAAACATTCTAAGTCATCTCAGCAAACCTCAGCCCAGTGCATCTGCGCCTGGTTAAGATGTGGCCTCCAAGACGAGGTGCAGGCGTCCTGCGCAAGGGTGGCTGCCTGCCCCTCCTGAGGGCAGGGGTCACCAGAGCTGCCTGAAGCCCCTTGGCTCCCCGTGGCCCAGGCAATGGAGCTGATGGATTGGCGGTTCTCTCTGAGGCCAGGGAGACAGGTTCGAGGTGTGGGGGTGGGACACGGCAAACTGCCTTTTCTTACGTGGGACATTGTGAACCCACTTCGAACCAAAATTAGAGGGAAAAACTAACATTTTTTTTTCAATTTTCCGATATGTGAAGTCCCCCAGACCACAACAAATCACCTGCCCTGTAGAAAGAGTATCTCTCCCTTCTCTGTAACCCCCCATCTGCCTTCCCTTGGACCTCTCCTCTCACTCACCTTCCCACCTGACAGTGTTTTTGTTTCTGATGAAAAGCCATCACCTGTCTGACCTTCCCACTCACTGCTGAGTTTCTGTGCATATCACACACAAGGGGAGCGGAGCGGGGGAAGAGGGAGGGCGTGGGGCTCCTCAGTCCTGGCCCCGGCCCCCTCCACCCCCATCGCCTCACCCCATCCCCAAGTCTGGCCAAGTCAGGGAGCCTCTGTGGTGAAGGAGGCAGTAGGGTAGTAACCAAGGTGTGTGGACTGAACTGACAACAGATTAACAGAAGAACAAGTTCATTTGTATGCACATGGGAGCCCAGAAAAGTAGCTGGCTCTATAAATGGTTTCAATTAGATGCTTATATACCTAACTTAATAGGGAAAAGGGAGCCAGGAGAAAAGCCTTCTTACAGGAAAAGCAAATCTCTTCAGGAAAGACAAATGGGTTTTAAGAGAATAATCGAAACGTAACAATGTATGTGATAATGTCCCCTAGAAGGGACTTGGGATAGAACTTATTCCCAGTGTCCCCTGGGAGCAGACCCCCCACAGAAGGAATTTACCACTGCCTGACTTCCCAGAAGCTGCTCTTAGTCAGATGAGGGACGCTCCAAAAAGCCCTCTTTATGCATCTGTTGATTCTTGCATGCCTTCAGCTCAAAATAAACTTCACATCAAGATGCTGTATTTTGTACTGTTTTGTTGTGTTAATCCTATTTTTTTTAAGTTTTATAAAATCTTTATTTGAAATTTTAAAGATTTTTTGGCTTCACTGGGTGCTAGTTGCTGCATGCAGGATCTTTAGCTGCCATGTAGGATCTAGTTCCCTGACCAGGGATCGAACCCCAGCGCCCTGCATTGGGAGCGCAGAGTCTTAACCACTGGACCACCAGGAAAGTCCCCAAGGCGCTGTATTTTTGGCATGGCACAGCCTGATCCCCTTCAGGACCCATAACTACACATGTTCACCCTGTCACCCAGCACCAACCAAGTCCCCTGGGTCAGCAAGAGTTGCTGCTGTGTGGGCCATCTGCTTTTCCCTCCAAAGCCAGGTACAGCAGATCCTTTAAGGGCTGCTTGATCTCCCACATGAGGCTGATTAGAACATATACTGAATGAAGGAGTCAAGAGGGGAGTGTGGCCCCCCTGCCTGGCAACCTGGGAGCCCACTGGGGAGCAGAGGAGATGAATGGTGTTGGGTCCTCACTCCAGGAAGCCACCGACAGAGCCAAGGAAGGGGGCGGCCGGACATACCAAAGCCTCCCCTCCAGGCCGGGCCAGTGGCCCCTGGTCCACGATGCTCAAGTACAGGTCACAAGAACACCCTCTGACAGAAACCCTTCAGCGGGCTGCTTCCTGGAACCCTGGCTACACCGATGGTGCTGAGTGGCTCACATGTACCACCCCCACCCCCACTCACCTCCAGCACCCCATCTCTCCAGGGTTTATTCTTCCAGTGAAACCATGGTTGTGTTCAGAGCACCTGATAAAGTTTTGCAACAATAGCAAAGGCAAGAATTCTGTCCTGATGTATCAGAGTTTTTTCCACTGGGAATAAAATGAATAAATTCCCCTCCTTTTCCAAAAAAATATAGACACAAGCATGCTTAAGTTCCTACATAAGACCTGTGCTTGGAAATGTCTATGACCCAAATATTTTGTCAATTCAGTATGTACTGGGGCACCAAAAGAGACCCAAAAAAGACTAAGCAGTGAGTCCTTTCATAATCCTCTGAATTATGTTTTGACATTTGAGTTTACACAAATCTTGTTTGTTTTTACATGGGACCCACTGTATTCCTATATACGTGTTTCTTTTCTAATATGAGAAAAATTACTCTAAGGAGATGAAACAGAATGTCCCACACGTCTCCACAGTCAAAGTCCCACACTACAGTCCCACATGTCTCCACAGTCAAAGTCAAGTGGCTGGAAAGAGTGGAGCTAGAACTGGTTCTATGGGATGGGGGTCTGGCATCCTCGAGCTGGGTCCCAGCAGTTAGCAGTAGACCCAGTCAAAGCTGCGAGGTCCATTAACAAAATCACTACCATCATCACCATGACCATCATCACAAATACCACCATCATCATCACCACCACCATCCTCACCAAAACTACCATCACCATCACCACCATCATCCCCACCATCATCCTCACCATTATCATAACCAAAACCAGCACCATCAAAATCACCTTGGGCTCACATTTACAAAGCACTGACCACTAGCCCTTTTAATGTACCAATTTATCTAATCCTCACACCCTGTGGGGTTAACCTCAGTTCACAAGGAAAGAGACCATGGCACAGAAAAGCTGAAGCCACACAAAATGGGAGGGGACAACAGCAGAGTGTCAATCCCAGCAGTCTGGCTCCAAAATAAGACCCATTCCCGAAACGTCAGTTAGACCAAATGTCAGTCCAACTCCCAGACTCATGGGAGAAAGTCAGCAGAGGGCCATGCTGCTTTCCTTTCTCTTAACTGTTTCTTTTTTTCTTTTTTTTGGTTGTACTGGGTCTTCATCACTTTGCACAGGCTTTCTTTAGTTGCAGCGGGCAGGGGCTACTCTCCCATTGTGCTGCACAGGCTTCTCATCGCAGTGGCTTCTCTTGTTGCAGAGCTCAGGCCCTAGAGCAAGGGCTCAATAGCTGTGGCCCACAGGTTTAGTTGCCCTGTGGCATGTGGGATATTCCCGAGGCGTCCTCTGCGTGCAAGGCATATTTTTAACCACTGGACCAGGAGGGAAGCCCCCCTCCCTCTGTTTCTGACACACAGAGCTCTGAGCTCTCAAGCAGTGAAATGGGGTGGTCTCTGTCATGCACAAAGCGCCTCTGATCCCCATTAGGAAGGGAGAAAGGTGGCGTGTGGATATTAAAATGGGAACTTCTGGCTGTTCACCCACAATTGAAGCAATCCAGGTGACCCACACTCAACATTTGGTGTGCTTTTCTGAAGATAAATGACAAAGAGTTCAATTTCTGGGGGTAGGGCTGGTTGTGTTTCTGCTTTAAATGCTATCAGATTCCTCAGATGGGGAGGCCATGGGGCAAGGGGGTGCACACAGGTGGAGGGGCTGGAAGAAGCTGTGAGTCAACTAAAAAAAAGCGGTCAGTCAAGAGACTGTCTGTCAAAGGCAGCAGGAACCTCTTCGACCACATCCTGATGTCCAGGGCAGGGGGCTGCCTAAGCGGGTCCTACAAATGGGAAGACTTCCCATCAGCTGTGTCTGAGGGACAATGGGAAACAGAGACTCACTAAAAACATTTATGAAAAGACAGGAGCCTTGATCCTCACTCAGCATCCTCACTCAGTAAGGATGTGTCAGTGAAGAATGGAACCAAAGGCACTTTTTCTAGGAAACAGGCTTTTCTACAAACCAGTTGTCACCAGCACAGTGAGGGGTAAGGACCAGATGGCCATGTGATTCCAAGCCACTTCCACCCCAAGCACTGGGGAGGCGACAGGGATGACCTTCAGGGGCGCCCCCACCCCCCAATCCAGCCCAACCCACTCAGCCCAGAGTGTCTGCCAGCCCTGCAGTCACTGCCTCGTCTGTGCGCACACCCACGCTCCCCACCCTCTCCTGCCTGCTCCCCATGGAGCCTCCAGCCCCTCAGCAGGAGCTGGTCACCCACAACTAACACAAATCCACACGTGAACCCTAAAGGGCAAAGCAGATGAAAGCAGTAGCTCAAGGCCCTGAGGCCAGAGCGAGAACTCCCAGAAAAGCTAAAGGGGGTGTTCTGAAGAGACAGCAGCCTGAACTCACAATCCTACTAGCTCACCTGAGGCCAAGCCCGGCAGGGAGAGAGCAGGCTGTTTGCCCACTGGATCCAGGGAACCGAGCTGGGAGAACATGTGCTGCCCAGACAGAGCCCAACCACTGTGACCAAGGAGCCCCTCACCAAGCAGAGTCTTGGCTCTCTCTGAAATGAGGCCTCAGGCGGGAGCGGCTGCAGGGCTCCTCACCAGGTGCTCCACTAGGTGCTCAAGGGTGTCAGGCCAGTTCCCTCAGCCCTGCTTTGTTGTTGCTGCCTCTCCAACACCGCGTGCTCTCCTGGCCCCCGCTGCCATCCCCTCAAGCACTCGCCCCTTTCCCCCTCCTTCTCCCTTTGAGGACAGGAAGGACCCTGTTCTGTGCCTCCAGGCCCTCTTAATCTCAGGAGAAGGAAGCAGGATGTACAGAAAGGTCATGATCCAAGCAGCAGTCACCATCTCCTTGCCCAACCAAGAGAAAAACATCCAACAAACCCCAGGTGAGGGGCATCCTGCAAAATCCCTGACCAGCACACCTCGGAATGGCCAAGGCAGTCAAAACTAAGTCAGAGACCCTATTCCAGAGGAGCCTGGGAGATGCAAGGACCACACATGACAGGGGACCTGCTGCAGGAAGAGGATGCCACCTGACACTGTGCTGGCGTTGGTTCATAACTGTAACGAGTAGAGGCTAGCTACAAGGGATGCGAAGGGCAGGGGGCACACAGGGACACCATGCTTTCTACTTCGTTTTTCTGTAAGCCTAAAAGTGCTCTAAAAAAGTTACAGTCTATTAATTACCTTTTTTTAAGTAGCAAGATGCCCCCGTAATCACAGCAGCCCAGTCTCTCCTCAGACCCCAAAAGTTGAAAGGACTGGGACCCTCGCAGTCACCCACAGTCTCTAACACAGACACTGCCCTCTGAGAATCCCGAATATCTGAGCCTCAGCAAGACTCATGGGGCAGAGTAACTGTGATTACAAACCAGGTTTCTGCAAGATTGTTTATCCTCATAAAATTAAATATTTTATGTTTAACCTTCCTTATCTTTCAACAAAAAGAACCAAAAAGCAGCAAATCAATGTGGACAGAACAGCAGAAAGAACTTGAGTTGGCCATGTAGTTATAACCTAGCTCTTCTAAGGGATCTGCACCAATGATGGGAAAATAAAGCTGTTTTTCTTTAAACTGTGATGTTTACATGCACTGGATTTATCATCACTGGTTTTAAGTGAAAGTCCTAAGTGTAACAGCTGCTCTGTTTTTGTCTCTAAATACCTCTAGATGTCACCATGTAACAGAAACTTGAAAAATTTAGGAGAGTTGAAGAAGAGTCCTGACGCTAAATTTGAAAGGCAGGTCTGGTGTTTGCAACGTGGGGAAGCAATTGGGTAGGCCTGTGGCTCCACCTAGTGGCAAAGGCCAGGCAGGGGCCATGGGTGAGCCAGCCAGCTGAAGATGGAATGGCCTGACACCACCACACAGTAATGGGACTTCAGGAGCTGCCTTTTTGGGATTCAGGTGAAATGCAACATGAAACTGTGTCTTGGCAGGGCTTCTGGGATCTTCCTCTGAGATGCAGCTCCAAAGACCTAGCTCCACAGACCTCAGCCCAAGAACTGCTCAGGACCTCCACATACCACGGGGAGCACCTCTTGCCGTGTGCTGCCATTGGTGCATTTGCCCATTAGAGATGGACAAAAGTGGAACTTGGCCATCTGCACAACCCAGGCCCTGCCCAGGACCAGGCCAGGGGGCTCGAGGAGGGAGAGGCTGTGGAGAAACAAGGAGAGGGGGGCCTCAAGGACTCACCAAGATAGGGCGGTGGTGGACCCCCACCCCCATGGGTGTTGAGCAGCACCCCTGGCCTCCACCCCCAGACCCCACAACCTTTCCCAATGGAGATGGTGGTGGGGCAAGACTGGATGTAGATCCCAGGAGACCAGGCTTTACAGCTGCTGTGCCTTGATTCACTGAATTTTGTCTCCAACACACCCCTCCCCCTCCCTACAATCCTGGCTTACTTGCTATCCAAGCCACAGGCCATCAGGACAGTGCCCAAAGTCCTTACTGAGTCACGATGGAAGACAAGCTTTGTCCCCTGTCGACTGTCTGCTCAGCCTGTTAGTTTTACAAAAACTGCCTGGTGTCCAGTTCCATGGCACACCTCAAAACTCACCTGGAACAATAATCACATGGCTCACTCAGATGTCCAGAACAGCCCTTTAGGAGGGAGGGTGTCCCTTGAGAGGGGACCTAGGTGAGGAGGTTTGAGAGCGGAACTGAGAGGGGGCACCTGAGGGGGAGTAGCTGACAGGAGGGGCTGATCTGAGAAGGGGGGACCTGATGGGCGGAGACATGAGGCGAGAGACCTGAGGGAGGACCTAAGAGGGGGTACCTGCAGGGGGAGACCTGAGAGGGGTGGACTTGAGGGGGAGGGCCTGACGGAGGGGGGATCTGAGGTGGTGGGTCTTGAGAGGGTGAACTTGACAGAGGGGACCTGAAGGGGATACCTGAGGGGAGACCTGAGAGGAGAGACCTGAGTTGGGGTAACTGAGTTGGGATATCTGAGGGGGAGACCTTAGAGGGGGAATCTAAGAGGGGTGGACCTGAGGGGGTACCTGAAAGGGGATCTGAGTTGGGGCACCTGAGAGAGGTGGACCCTAGGGGGAGGACCTGAGAGGGGAATCTGAGGAGGCGACCTGGGAGGGGGCACCTGACGAGGGAGACCTGAGGGGGGGACCTGAGATAGGGGGACCTGAGGGGTGGGGACCTGAGAGGGAGGACCTGAGGGGGAGACCTGAGGGGGGGATCTGAGTGAGGAGACCTGAAGGGGGATCTGAGAGGGGTTCTGAGGGGGAGACCTGGCAGGGGAGATCTGAGGGGGAGACCTGAAGGGGGGATCTGAGGGGGGGACCTGAGGCGGGGACCAGAGGGGGGGGACCAGAGGCGAGACCTGACAGGGGGACCTGAGGGGGAGACCACAGGGTGAGACCTGACGGGGGGGACCTGAGAGGGAGACCTGAGGGGAGGGGACTTGAGGGGGGACCTGAAGGGGAGACCTGAAGGGGGATCTGAGAGGGGGACCAGAGGGGGAGACCTAAAGGGGGGATCTGAGAGGGGGACCTGAGGGGGAGACCTGAAGGGGGGATCTGAGAGGGGGACCTGAAGGGGGATCTGAGAGGGGGACCAGAGGGGGAGACCTGAGTCAGGGGACCTGAGGGGGAGACCTGAAGGGGGATCTGAGAGGGGAGACCTGAGTGGGGACGTGACGGGGAGACCTGAGTGAGGAGACCTGAGGGGGAACCAAAGGGGAGACCTGAGGAGGAGACCTGATGGGGGGACCTGAGGGGGAGACCTGAAGGGGGATCTGAGAGGGGGACCTGAGGGGAGACCTGAGGTGGGGACCTGAGGGGAGACCTGAAGGGGGGATCTGAGAGGGGGACCTGAGGGGGAGACCTGAGGAGGGGGACCTGAGTGGGAGATCTGAAGGGGATCTGAGTGGGGGGACCAGAGGGGGAGACCTGAGCGGGGGGACCTGAGGGGGAAACCTGAAGGGGGGATCTGAGAGGGGGACCTGAGGGGAGACCTGAGGTGGGGGACCTGAGGGGAGACCTGAAGGAGGATCTGAGAGGGGACCTGAAGGGAGGGATCTGAGAGGGGGGACCAGAGGGGGAGACCTGAGGGGGACCTGAGGGGGAGACCTGAAGGGGGATCTGAGAGGGGAGACCTGAGTGGGGGGACATGACGGGGAGACCTGAGTGAGGAGAGACCTGAGGGGGACCTGAGGGGAGACCTGAAGGGGGAATCTGAGAGGGGACCTGAGGGGGAGACCTGAGGTGGGGGACCTGAGGGGGAGACCTGAAGGGGGGATCTGAGAGGGGGACCTGAGGGGGAGACCTGAGGAGGGGACCTGAGTGGGAGATCTGAAGGGGATCTGAGTGGGGGGACCAGAGGGGGAGACCTGGCGGGGGGAGACCTGAGGGGGAGACCTGAAGGGGGATCTGAGAGGGGACCTGATGGGGAGACCTGGGGGGACCTGAGGGGAGACCTGAATGGGGGATCTGAGAGGGGGACCTGAGGGGGAGACCTAAAGGGGGGGATCTGAGGGGAGACCTGAGTGGGGGGACGTGAGGGGGAGACCTGAGAGGGGGGACCTGAGAAGGAGACCTGAGTGGGGGGACCTGAGAGGGAGGACCTGGGGGGAGACCTGAGGGGGGGAACCTGAGAGGGAAACCTGAGTGAGGGGACCTGATGGGGGGACCTGAGGGGGAGACCTGAGGGGTGGTACCTGAGGGGGAGACCTGAGACGGGGGACCTGGGGTGAGGACTTGGGAGGATCTGAGGGGGTGACCTGAGGTGGCGGGATCTAAGGAGGGACTTGAGGAGGGGACCTGAAAGGTGGGACCTGAGGTGGGGGACCTCAGAGGGAGGATATGGGTTGGGCAGAGGCACCCTGACAGCTCATCTCCCCTTTTTTCACAGATTCGGGCGGACGGTCTCGCTCACCAGTGCCGCCGTGGGGGGAGGGGGGATGCCCGGCCACCTCAAAGGTCACCTGCCATAACTTAACAGGAACCCGAGAAGCCAGGCCAAGGGAACACCTGAGCTTGACAGGTGACAACACCACATCCGTTCCGGCCACGCCTCCACAGAGGACGCAGCCGCCGCCCGGTTCCAAGATGGCTGCGTCACGCAGAACGGCGTCCCGCAGAAGTCCCGCCCCTCGACCGGGGGGCAGGCCCCCTGCGTGCCCCGCCCCCCCCACGCTTAGACCCGGAAGGGATCTCCCAAGGCGGCAGTGGGCTTCGAGCGCCGCGGGCTGTGGAAGAGCGTTGACGGCGGGGATCGCGGAGCAGCGGAGGTGCCTGGAGCCTGCTGCCGGGCCTTCCCTCGCGGTGCCGCTCGGTATTGTCTTCACGATAAACATCGCACGTTAACACTAGTAAGAACGCCGGAAACTTGTTTCGCTTAAGTTCTTTAGCTAAACTGGCCGTCAGCCTCCGTCCTAGGAGTCCTCGTCTTCTGATAACGGTGTCTGTCGCGAGTTCCCTGTCCTAATCCTGGCCGTGAGGGGAAGCCCCCCGAGTCTGCCCTGCGTTGCCAGCGGCCGAGCAGCCAGGGCCCCGCGGTGCGTGGGCTCCTCTTGCAGCTCCGCGCCGCCCGGGTCCTCCGGAAGCCAAGCCCGGAGCAGATTCGTCCTGTGAAACCGAGCAGCGAGCCGCGCACACCTCGGAGCCGTCCCGCCGGTTCCGCCCCGAGAGCTCCGCAGTCCAGGACGCGCTCCCGCGTTTGCTCCTTGCGTGGACTCCTGTTAGCTTGGTCCTTCACCGTTTCACATGACAGACCTTTCCCCGGGAGGTTGCATTCTAGATTCCTTGTAACTCTGGTGTCAAGTTCTGCAGAGCAGTCTGCATAGACTGCATCCAGAAGTGGCAGACGTGGCCCAGGCGAGGGAGCCCTGCGCTGAACCTGGGAGGGGTGAAGGATGTCCGCGGTCCCCATGGGAGACCTCGCCCCCTGGCACAGGACGGGGGTCCTTTCTGGGGAGAGATCTTTGTGATAGTAGAGGGTCCCCATTCAGTTACTTGCACTCTGCAGTCACCAGAGCTTCTGCAGCTTCAGATGAAATGAGCAGATGGCAGGGATTCCAGGTGTTTGAGGGAAGTCACTAGATGAAGGACACAAAACCGAGGGTGAGACCTGGGCAAGCCCAGAGCCCCAGGGCCTCAGTTTCCTGTTCAGCCAGTTCATCAGACCTACTCTGGGCGGTGAGCACTGCTGGGCATCATCCCTACTGTGGAAGGCAGCCCCAGCTGACAGCAACGTCCCCTAAAGTGTCTCCTCTGCTTTTGTGGAAAACCTCTGGGCACTGAAACTGTTTCTAGGAGCCTCTTCCATCCACCCCTACATGGTGGGCATATCACTTGGGACCAGAAACGTACCTGCTGAAGGCGCAAGGCCCACCACACTTGGCCACTGGGCAGGGGACGGAGGTGGCTGTGGCAGCTATGAGACAGAATTGGGGGGCCCGCCACACACCCCCAGCTCCACTCACATAGCTGCCCCATGATCAGGTAGAACTTTCTGCAGTGCTGCACAGACCTGGGGGTGCAGCTGCAGGTCGAGAGAGAAAACCTAGAGCCATGCCCAGGCCTGGGTGACAATGCACTGGTGGCCCGACCTGTGCATTCGTCCCACTCACCCACCTTCTTGGCGAAAGGCCCTTTGTGGGTGCAGACCAGTAGACTTGCCAGCAATGCTCAGGACCCCTGAGTGACACTAGCCTCATCAGGAGGGGACCCCCATGGCCTGTGGGCACTGGAGTGTTTGGTGCTTAGGCAGGTGCAGGCCCTGGGCCTCTTCCTGAACCTCAGCAGCACCAAGGTATAGACCACGTGCGTCTTTCTGACCCACATGCTGGCAGGAGCCAGTGTCATGGGAGGACTGGAGCAGGCGGGGAAGGAGAGTACCTGTGGACCGCAGAGCCATTAGAATAAACTGCTTAACCAGAGTGAATGCCCTGAGACTTTATGACTCACAGCTTATGCTTACAACCTGTGATTCCCTGGAATCATTCACTGTGTATTTTGCAAACATGAGTCTAAGAGCTTAAATTACTTTTGAAAGTCATTTTCAAACACCCAAAGATTATCCAAGAACTACCTAGTTTCTTGTGAGCTCTGTTTAACTGGGTGAAATAGTTTCTTTTTTATCTTCCTATCCCCATGTTCACCTCAGACAGCTGTTTCCAGGGATGGGAGACAAGCAGGCACATCCCCTGAGGCCTCAGGAGGGGAGTCAGCCTGTTGTAGTCGAGAGGGTCCCACACCTACCCTGGGATGGGTGCTGGCAGGCTGGGCCCCCACCGTCTCCTGCCAGGCCTAGGTTCTACAGCATGGACTACTTAGATTTTCTCACCAGAGACCAGGCCTGTTGCCATGGGAGGGTTGTGTGTAGGGTCTGACCCCACCCCTAAGGTCCGAAGCGAAGCTGCAGACACAGGGGAGGTGTTCTCACCGGACCTTATCACGCCAGCACATGGGGCCAGATCTGCCCCAGCTGCACATTTCATTGCTGGGGCACCATGTGGAAGAGAGCCTGGTTTCAGGAGGACCAAGCGGGGAGCTGACAGCACCAGGTGGCTCTGTGTCACCAGCATGCTCTGCATACTCAGAACAGACCAGGTGAGAGGTTGGCCTCATCTCTGGCCCCTGCCTAGCGAGGCCACAGGTCTGAGTAGCACTGGGACCAAATCAGGCTGCAGGTCCTATCGGGTTGGGGCGTTTCCTGCCCCTGCCCCCCAAGTCCTCCTTGGGGACCCTATTCAAAGTGGGTCAGAGCACCCCACACACCACTGACTCGTCCTGAGCACTAGAGCCAGCACAAAGGGACCCTGCCTCGCTGCATCTGCCCCCACACCCATCACATCCCTGGGAGCCCAGCCAGGTCCCTGCTCCAGTCAGGAGCCCTACGGGCGTGGGACCTGCAACAGCCGTTTCTAGGCCAGTGAGGAGCCCTGTTGATTCTCAACAGCAGCCCAGTTAGGGGAGCTAATTTCAGAAAGGCGGTTGGTCTCCCTGGGTCTGCTCTGGGTGACTGCAAGGTGGCATCAGCTGGAGCACCAGCTGTCACTGCTTCTGGAGCATCCTCCCCACACCGCAAACCACTGGGCCTCTGCTCATTCTGGACCCACCCAGTCCCTCTGCGGATCTGGGGTTGACAAGTTCAAACTCCCAGGAAGCTGAAATAGGAGACACCGGTCCCCCAGTTTTCACCAAAGACAGCGGCTTCACAGGCTCACACAAGCATGCACACATCAGCTTGACTGCCGTGTAGTCACCGCCTCTGTCCCATGGAGTCACCAGGGTCAGCACAGAGACCACTTCTGAACCCTGAGGGTCCACAGAGCAGCAGGTGTGGCCGGTGCTCACAGCCAGGAAGCAGCACGCAGAGCGGGAATGCAGGACCCCACGCCCCACACAGCTCCCGCCATGCTGGTGAGGTGATGACACCCAGGCGTTTTCAAGTGACATCATGAAGGCCTGTGTGCAGTGGTCTCAGTGGAGCACTCCGAACCATGGAGGAGAGATCACACGACGCAGGCCTCAGAGCAGAGCACAGGGGCTGTGCCCCGCCAGGTCACACCAAGGCTCCTCCCAGGGCCAGAACACAGTCCTGGGTTCCCCATTCTGCCTGTACCCTCCATGGGGAAGGCATGGCTGGGGGCAGGGACTGGCTGGCTTGGTTTCAGTCTAAATCTTGAGCCGGTTCTGGGGGCTGACTCAACACTGTGCCTGAGCACCCACCTCTTGTGAGCAGGGTCCCAGCCACGGGAGAGCCCCAGGCACCCCGAGTAACAGGGTGCCTGCCCAGTCACAGGGCACCAGAGGAAGAGGCCAGGGGTGGGGGCAGGGAGTGAGGTCAAAACTGCTGGCCATCTGCCCTGAGGAGGATGCTGGCAGCCTTGGCTCTAAGTCCCCCCACCCCCCATAAATCCATAATAAGAAATAATCCCTAGTTTTCCTAACATGCCCCAGTTCCAGAAGCGCCTCCTGTTCCGTTGTCACATTGGTGTGGGAGAGGGCCGGGCAGGTGCCGCTGACCTTGTTTTCTGTGATCACAGCAGGGAGCCCAGGGCCCGAGGCGGGCGAGGAGCACCCCAGGCCTGTCCCACTCCCGAGTGGGAGCACCTACTGAAGGCCTGGCCCAGGCTGCCGTGGGGAGCCATGGGGTCTGGCCTCCAAGGGGACTGGTTGGTGAACTGGACCCTGCCACCCACCACAGCTGCCCAGCTGCCCACTGCTGGCCTGGGAATGCAGGGCAGGAAGCAACTCCACACAGACCCAGGTGTCCTGGTCAGAGTAGGCTCACGCCCGTGGTGGGTCAGCCCTGGGCCTGTCAGTGGACACTGCGGAGGCTGGGAGTGGGGGTGGGGGGCAGTATCCCGGCCTGGAGACTCCAGCCCATGAGGAGCACCAGGGGCTGGGGTACGATCTACCGGCTGACGGTCTTCGGTTCTGCACCACATGGCAGCCTGCAAGCCCACCCAGCCCAGTGGGAGGACACCTCACCCAGGGCCAGAGCCGAGCCTACACTGCTCCCAGCTGCACCTCCCACCCCCCAAAGGCTGGCAGAGTGTGCCTGGTGAAGCCAGCTCCCCATGGTCAGCCCAGCCCCCCAGGAGGGCGGGCAGAGGGTGGGGGCGGTGCCTGGGCCTGGCCCAGGTGGCGGGGTGGGCGGGGCACCTGCCCAGGCTCTGCCCGGCTCGCTCGCCCATCACTCGTCCTCGCCATCCCGTGGCCCTCGTCATCTCTGTCCTCGCGGTCGCCGTCCAAGGTAGGTCTCGGGAGCTCGCCCCTGTGCTGAGCAGACTTTGGGGCCTGCCCAGGTCCCACTGGGCTGACCTGGACGCCCCCCCAACCCCTGAGGCGCCCTTGCCTATCTGTCTTCGGTCGTCCTCCTGTCCCAAGGGGCCGGCCAGACAGCGGGAGAACCCTCCATCCGCCGGCTGGCTGCGAGGGGGAACGGCATCCGCGCGCGCCGCCCGCCCGCAGTGCCTACCGAGTGAGCGAGCGCTGTGCGCCGAGGCCGGGCCGCGCGGCGGGCTAGGCAGCGGGGCTTGGGGGCTGCGGACCCGGCTGCTGCCCCCCTAGCTGGGGGGTGGGGGGACGCACCCACGTGAATGTGAGAACCTGCGCTACCGGGTGGGGTGCTGGAACTCAGGGTCTCTGGGAGGAAGCTCCTGCTCGCCCCCACTGGCTACCCCCCAGAGCCTCGCTACTTCCCCAGTCTCACTCCCTCCTGGTAGACCCTCCCAGGAGCCCTTTCCGCACCCTGAAGTAGGCAGTGTCACATTCCTGGCAGCCCCTGTGCACACTTCCCAGGTCAAGGAAGCCAGTCCCTTGGTTCCCAGCTTCGGTGACGGGGGCAGGGGTTGGGGGACAGCCAGGGGCTCCCTGGGCCCCCGAGTGGGCTGGAGCAGGGGGAGGCAAGGAGCGGCCTTGCCTCCCTTCACTTGCTGGCCGGGTCTGGAGTCTGAACCTGTGCTCTGCCGGGTGGCCCGGCAGTCAGGCAAGTTGGAGAAGGTGCAGGAGGCTGCAGGGGCCCAAGTCCTGGACCAGCTGGGCAGCCCGCGACTCCAAGACCCCGGCACGTGCCCCAGCCCGCCCCCTGGGCAGAGATGCAAATAGCAGCCCCACCCTCCTGGCCCCTGGATTAACCTGCCCTCCGGGTGGGCTTTGCCCATGCAAAGCAGGGGGAGGGGTGTGTGTGTGTGCCCAGCCCCTGACACAAAGGTCTTCTGCGATGGGAAATGGGTCCTGCACTTTAAGGGTCAGGGACCTGACCTGTCCTGCTGTTGGCAGGACACTGCCCCTCCCCTCTCCAACCCAGAGGCCCAGCCTTGGTGAGGCTTCGATGGCAGGTAGGGGTGCAGAGCTAAGCATGGAAAGTTTTCTCGGCAGTTAATGAGCCCCGTGGGAGGTGGGGGGGCAGGCACATGGGGCCTGATTACTGTGGCCTCAGCCCCAGCCCTGTTCCCTGGTGGGTGGCAGAGGCCGTGGGGACTCCCCAGGCAGTGAGCGGGTGTCCCTTTCTGTGGGGGGTGCTCACCAGAGGGAGGGTGCATCAGGAGGGTGACTGAAGGCTGGCAGCCCCTGGCTCTGTGGCTTGCCCCATACTCCCCAGCCCCAGGCTGGCCGCTTCCGAAGCCCCCGACGCCATGGAGGAGTGGGACGTGCCCCAGATGAAGAAGGAAGTCGAGAGCCTCAAGTACCAGTTGGCTTTCAAGAGGGAGATGTCATCTAAGACCATCCCTGAGTGAGTCCCCAGGACACCCTGTGGAGCTGCGGCCACACCCCCTAGGCTGGCAAGATTTGTGTCTCATTTCCCTGCCCTGTGCTCATTTGTATGAACCAAGACCACACCCCCACACACTGCCACCAGGCAGCACTCCTGGGGCCAGGAGCCCACGTGCTCACCCACCCTCCCCACCACAGGCTCCTCAAGTGGATCGAGGAAGGGATTCCCAAGGACCCCTTCCTGAACCCCGACCTGATGAAGAACAACCCGTGGGTGGAGAAGGGCAAGTGCGCCATCCTGTGAGCCCCCGCGGCCCAGACTCACGCCTCCCTGTAAAGTGGACGCCTCTGTAAAGGTGTGAGTTTTATAAAGACTTTGCGAGAACGCTGGTGCTTTCGTACACTTTCTAGGAGAGAGAAAGCAACACGTAGGTAGCCGGTGTGTATCGGGATATCTGGTGTAGTCCAGGGTGTCTGGCGTGACCCCAGAGGGTCCAACATGGACTAGAGTGTCCAGCACACGCTCTGGGGACGTCCAGCATGGGTCGGGGTGTCCAGCACAGCCCAGGGTGGCCGCCCAGGCTCCAGGGGCTCGCCATGCCCCCTAGAGCAGGTCTCTGATGTACAGGCTGCGCCGCACGGCATTGGAGACGCCCTCCTTGAAGCGGAACCACACGTCGCTCCTGCCCACTGCAGTGCCCACACGCCGCTCAGCTGTGTCAGTCTCAGGGGCCTCGTGCCCTGCGGGGGCCACACAACCGTTCTTCCACCTGACTCCGGCCAGTCCCTCCACCACCCACCCCTCCATACACACCTGTGCTCGGGGCTGCTGCTCTCTTGACAACCACACGACCGAAGAAGTCCCTCTCGGGCTGAAGGAGACAGGCTGGTCAGGTTCACGGGGACTGAGCTCTAGCGGACTAGCCCTACCTGGGGAAAGGGCCCAGAGGCCATGGCCCCCTCCTGCTGAGCCTCTCTGCATGCACCCTCCACCACGCTCACACTCACCTCTTCCCTGCCAAGGTCAGGAGGTGCCAGCACGCTGCCCAGGTGGGAACTGGGCCCAGGCAGAGCCATCATGCTGAGCAGCAGGGAGCTGGACTCCAGGACTTAGAACCAGCCCACTGCAAAGTCGCCTGCCCAGGGCCCCCAGCGCCGCCCCCACGGCCTCCCACTCATACGTCGGCCCCTACCTGTTCCTCCAGGGCGGCTCTCTTCAGGATACACTCCAGCCGCTGCTTGTGGTTGCATGGGGCAGGTGGCTGCAGCTCCTTCTCCCCCGAGCCCCCCGGGGGACCCCCATCCACCTGCAAGAAGTCACAGACAGTGACAGTTGACTGGGTAGGACCACGGCGGGGCTCGTATCCTCTCCAAGGGCCCTGCTCTACCCAGGGCCTGGGGAGGCTCACCTGGGGGCCATCCCTGGCCCGAGCCGAGGCCTCCACCCGCCGCATCTTCTCCACTTCCACCTCGCGGGCAATGAGCTGCTTGGCCTGGTAGGTGAGGGGCTTGCGGGCAGGCAGCTCGGGAAAGTGGCAAACCTCCTCCACGTTCCTGCTCTTGGGGTAAGCGGGGCAGGGCAAGCCCCGGGACACCTGGTCAGCAGGGACAGGCCACGAGCTACTTACCACCTCTGGCCCCACCTGGCAGACTCAAGAGTGCAGGACGGGGTCCAGGCCTGGCCCTGCTGTGCCCCAGCTCCACAGCAGCAGGGGCATTCCCACCCTGAGCCTCAGTTTCCCCCACCACACATGGGCAAGTGGAGGGCTGCCCAAGGAGGAACTGACACCACACAGCAGGGCCTGGGCTCAGGCTGGGCTGAGCGCATGGAATGGGCATCATTACTGCCTGAGGCCTGCATCCGGCCCCCACTAGTGCCAGCACTCCACCCCATGACCCTCTCAGGACAGAGGAGCGGAGCCCTGTGGAGCTCGAGGGCCCTCTGGGGGCAGCTCCTGCGGGCACTGAGGGACTCCACGTACACCTCCCGTCCCAGGGTCGGCCCCAGTGGGGGCTCCACTGCACAGTCACATTCGGGCAAGGAATGAGCTAGACCTGACTCCCCCAGCCTTCAACAAGAGACCTGAGGCTCACACCATGCCTTCAGACTCTGGCCGAGCAATCGCTGTGGCACCTGGAGCCCAGCACCCCCAGCCCAGGTGCTGCACAGACTCACGGCTCCAGCCTGTAGATGTACTGCCCATCGGGCGTGCGGTCCTGGCGGTAGGTGAGGCTGTAGGCAAGCATGGTGCCTACCAGGCTGGCCAACTGCTGCTTCTCTCGGGCGCTGTACAGCTGTGTGCTCACCTGTGGGCCAGCAGGGCACTGAGCCAGGCCCCACCCACCCCAGGAGGCACGCCCCTCCCGGGCCCAGCACTGCCAGGCCAGGCACTCACTGGGCGCAGCTTGGGCGTGAGGATGTCCAGGAGCAGACAGAGGGTGTCTAGGATGAGTGCCTGTGGTGCAGCCCAGCTGCGGGTGGCTGGCGTGATACCTGACACCAGCGTCTGGATCAGGTTCTGTGTCTGGTTCATGCGATTCTGGGCCTGGGGTGGAGGGCGGACCAGGACTGAGTCACCCAGGACCCCAGGGCTAGACCCTGGCCCCGGGCAGGGCACAGGCCGTACCTCCTGCTGGCTGCTGGGGAAGGTGATCCGCGGCACGTGGCTGGAGGCGAAGAGGAGGTGGAAGGCCGGGAGCAGGAAGGGCAGGTAGCGCATCAGCTGGAAGCTCTGGCCGTGGAGGGCGGCCCGGCCCAACAGGTCGTCAAAGGCCAGCCAGTCGAGGGCAGTGCACACGGCGCCCAGGCTGGAGTCCCGTAGCCTCATCCGCAGGAAGTTGTCGAACAGGCCCTGAAGGCAGGTGGACAGGCCAGTCCCTGAGGCCCTCCAGCCTCATGGAGCCCACCCACAGCACAAGTGCCACCCTGGGGGGACCTTCCCCTCCCACCAGCCTGTAAGCCGCAGCGAGTGGCCACAGGGCCATGAGGGGGCCAGAAAGGCCTAGCCTGCTGCCCCCACTCGTCTGACCCAGTCACCTCCTAAAGGAGAGGGAAGCTCTGTCCACCAGGGTCAAGGGCACAGAGCCTACGCACGTTCCATGTGGGAGTCCCTCCCCTCCGGCCACCACGCTGCCCTCCACACAGTGGTTTTCCGGATTTGCAAGGATCCCCAGCTGCTAATCCAAAGCTGCTTAGCCAGGGAGGCAGCTTACACCAGGCTTCCCGGGGGTGGGGGTAGGGGGGCCTGCCACCTGCTCTCCACCCCACCTGCACATATGGAATCCAGCCCCTCCTGCCACTGCCGGGCCCTTTAGCTACTTCCCCAAGGGCAGACACAGAGATCCCACCAGACAACCCCCGCCAGCCACCCCCGCTCCTGCCTGACCCTGCTCCCTCTCAGAAGCCTCCCAAGCACTGGGTCCACCAGTTTCTTCTTGGGCTCAGCACCACTGAAGGTGCATGTCCCAGTCAGTTGCTGGCCAGGGTCGAAAAATGCTGCCAGAACGGGGCCTCCTGCCCCCCAACCCCCACGAGGCTGGAGGTGGGGCACGGTTACCTGGACCACCTTCTCATGCTCGCCCGCAGACATGGCCACGTGCAAGATGTGGTAGAAACGCTGCGCGGCTGTGGTCAGGGGCGCCTCGGCAGCGAGGGGCCCTGAGCCCGAGAGCTGGTCCCCGAGCAGGAGCATGTGAGTGCGCAGGGTTGAGGCCTGACCCACACGGCGCCTGCAGGGGGAGCTGAGGCTGGAGTGGAGCCCCTGCCCCGTCACCCAGACCCAGCCCTACCCACCCTCGTCCTCCGGGTAGCACCGGCTTGTGCATGTTTAGGGCACCCTGAGGTGCCACAGGAGGGCAAGGTGCCACGGCTCCATCAGCAAAGGCAGAGCTGGCTGTCTTCCCAGGGCAAGGGTACCGTGGACATTCCAGGCCAAGGCTGGCCTGCCTACCTCTGGGCCCGGGGCAGCTGGAAGACCTCCTGCCACACGGAAAAGAGCCCCTTCCGCTGATCCTTCAGGCCAATGTGTGTGCTCTGAACGGCCTGAACGCTCAGCTCCCGCTGGCCCCGCCTGTGTAGGAACTGGACATGGGGTCAGGGAGGGTGAGGATGGCTGACCCCAGCTCCAGCAGGAAATGGACACAGGGGAGATGTGGAGGGGGCGCTGGCCGCCCCGTCCCCTGCCCCAGAGCCACCTGCCCACCTGCAGGGCGTTGATGCAGGCGCGGATGTCGTTGTCCGTCTTCTCACAGAGGGCCGCCAGAGCGCCGGGGTCAGCCCGCATGCCCCGCCGCAGGGAGATCTGCAGAGGGGTGGGAGGATGAGTGTACCCCTAGCCCTGCCCTGTAGCCACCACCTCCCTAGAAACAGCTCCTATCCAACGGGGAGCAAAGGCCGAAGAGCCCTGCAGAAGGAGCTCGGTTGCGCATTGGAACCACCCACAACCAGAGAACAAACTGGCCCGGGACCTCCACCCAACATCCTGGGGGTAGCCGGGGGGCCACAGGCGGATGGCGGAGGCAAGGCAACCCTCACAGACCTCCTGGAGCCGCTGCATGAGCCTGGAGGGCAGCGTGGGCGGGAAATGTAGCAGGAGGGCCTGCTGCTTCAGCTGCCGGAGAGAGGGAGCGAACCTGCAGAAGCAGGGCATGCATAGTGAGCCGGCCCTGGCCAGGGCACTACCTGAGTCCAGCAGCGAGGGAAGTGGGAAGTGAAGAACAAGCCTCCCAGTGGAGACCCCGCCCACCCGACAGAAGCCCCTCCCCAGCCGAGGCCCCCCCTCCACTCACGGGTCGTTGCAGATGCAGATAATGGGCCTCATCAGGAGCCCTGCCTCTGCCCGGCGCCGCCGCCCCCCGCCTGTGGGCACAGATGGGCCCCCTGGCCCTGCCTGCTGTGGGCCCTTGCGATCCAAGACACTCAGGAGAACATTAATGGCAGCCTGGGGGGACACGGAGATGGCAGTGAATCATAGCCCCCCACTGCGGGACGACCAGCCCACCTGCCGGCCTACCCAGGAGGCCCACCGTGGGGGCCCCATCGATCTCGTCGATGACCAGGCAGTTGGGTCTCCCACCAGCACCCAGGACGGACTCCATCTGCGTGGCCGCCTCGATGCGTGTGCGGAAGGCTTCAGGGCTGCGGTCATCACTGGAACCAGGAGGCCCGGGAGCAGCTGTCAGGGTAGCCAGTGTCCCCAGCCAGACGGTCCCCCAGGGCAGAGCCCCCACGCCTACCACTCAAAGATACTACACAAGGCCACCCCCTGACACCACGCCAAGTCCCAGGAGCCCTGAGGTGTGTGGACCATGCCGCCTCATGCACCTGGGACACCAGACCCCAGCTCCAAACCAGGCATTCAGGGCTGTGTCCCAGTCGGCCAGGCACGTTAGGACACAGGGAGGCCCAGCCTTCCCCCCTCACCTCGCATTCATCTCCACCACGCAGTACCCAGCGTGCCGCGCAATCACGTGGGCCAGGGTGGTCTTGCCCAGCCCTGGGGGCCCACACAGCAGTGCCACCTGCAGCCAGGACAGGAGAAAATGTGCTGCAACCCGCCCCGCCTCATAGACTTTGGGAGTCCCTGGCCCAAATGCCAGAGACAAAATCCCATCCCACAAAGTGCAGTGCCAGGGGATGTTGCCCTGCCCTGCCCCTATCACCAAAGAAGGACAAGCCCCCGCCTGCTCGTGGCGCAAACAATAAAGGCTCATGTCAGATGAGTGGCATTGAGATCGGACACAGACACAACTGTTACTGCCATGACTGACGCCTGAAACCCACCCACGTTCCAGTGTAATCACTGTGGGAAGATGCAGGGCCCTTCAAGTAGTGCTGACTTTGTCTAAGTCATTAGAAGAAAGGACTCGCGTCCTAGCTCAAACTGCTGACACTCCACACCAAGACATTGACATCATCACAGCCTCGGGGGCAGTAAATGTGCCTCATGGCCCCCAGAGGCTGCAAAGGCACCAGCCACCCAGAATAAGCCATTAGACATGTGTGCAGAGCAGTCAGGTGCACTCACCTTCTGCCGGGGCCGCCCACTTGGGTCCAGCTCAGCCTCCAGCATCTCCTCGAGAACTTGTTCATGGCTCTTCCACTTGCTGGAAGCTGTGGCCTCCTTGCCACCACGGGCCGGTTCTGCACTGGGCCTAGGCTTCCGGACAGGCTTCTCTCGGCCAAACACCACTAGGTCCCACAGCTTCAGCCACTTGAGAAGGCAGCGGTTAGTAAACTGAAAAAAGAGAGGCCTGGCCTGGGTGGGGGGGTCTCCTCATGCCTGCCCCTCATGTCACTCTACTCTTTAAAGCCCAGAGACACATGCAGGGACGCTGAGGCTGAGTGACCAGTGAAAGACCCAAATTAGCCTCAGTTTCTTTATCTACCAACACAATCCAACAAAGCTCATCAAATCCTTCCCCTAAATTCTGACACCCCTGTGGGCTGGCAACACAAGGACCTATTAGGCCCTGAGTTCTTTTCTCTCAGCAACAAAGAAGCCAGTCACATTTGAGCAAGAACAAGGCCTCACGTCATCACTGAGCAGCTCCGTATAGCGCTGTGGTGCAAACTCATCCACCCAGAGGCAATGCTGGGAGGCATCTTGGCTGTCAGCTGGCTCCTCCTCAGGTGCCCCTGAGGGCTGGGTCTCCTCCTCCATCTCCTGTGACCTGAGACTGGAGAGCATCATACCCTGAGCCACTGGGCCTTAACCCCATGCAGGGACTACCCCCCTGGAATGCACACTAGGGGTCAGCAGTCCAAGGACTAGCGAGGATCCTGGGGTGGAGAGCCCCCGTGTCACCTGCACAGCATGTCTGAGAGCCGCTGGGCCTCTTCCAGCAGTCGCCGTCGCCGCTGTGCAAATTAGATCAAAACAGCTCAGCCACCAGTCACCTAGGAGCCACTCCTTCCCTCCCAGGAAACCCCAGCAGCCCCCACCTCGCTGTCGACCTTCTCCTTCAGGGAAGTGAAGGGCATGCCCAGCAGGTCCAACTGGCCACGGCCACGCCACCCGGTGTCACGGAAAGGGCTCTGTGGGGGAAAGCGGGCATCAGTCACTCCCTTCTAGTTATGGGGTTGCCACAGCTCCCTCCCAACGGTGCTCAGGGATCCATGTGGCATTCCCTAGCATCCACAGCCACAAGGAGCCCCTTCTAGCTCCAGTGACCCCAAGGGGTCACTGGAATGGCAGCAGATCTAAGGAGAAGGATGAAGGAAAAGGTAGAAAAAAAGAGAAGAAAGAGGGGAGAAAAGATGGAGGAGGAGGAAGAGAAAGAAGGTGGCCTTCCCGAATGCAAGAGCAGAGGCAGGGTGATCTCTAGAAGGGTACCCAGAGTCAGAGTGAGCATATGAGGTCCATGTACCGGCTCGTGGCTACACGGCACCCACCTGCACCCCAGTGCCCACTGGGTCAGCCCGAAGCACCAGAAAGGCCCGGTCGCCGCCCGTGGAGGTCACATTGACGTAGTCTTCCAAGACTGGGGGCCGCCGCAAAACAGGATTGCGGGTGGCTAGTGAGGCCTGAGTGAGACCCGCATCAGCCCCAGAGTCTAAGGGCCTGGGAGAGAACCACGATTGTTATGGGGATACTCAGGGAAGAGCCATGGACCCAGCCCTGCCCCAGGCCCCAAGCCCTTGTTGGAGGAATGGGATCCTTCCAATGCCCCTGGAGACGCCTCTGCCCCAAGTTACACACCCTTCGCCCAACAGCTCATCAGGTATCTCGGGACTTGGTGGGGGAGTGATGTCCAGAGTCGGGGAATCAGGAGGTGTCATCTCTTCCATCTCCTCCGACCTAAAGTTCAGTCTCCTGACAGCCTGCAGTCTGGACCGTTTGATGTGGGGAGCTGGGGAGACACATGGAAGGAATAGAGGGCCTTCCCCAGCCTCGCACCCCACCCCTATGCTCTGGGCCCCAAAAACGTACTAGGGGGCAGGGATCTGTCGCCCTGGATGTCAGGAGCCAGATGCCTCTTCCTGACACTGCCCTTGCTGTTCCTTGGAGGTCCGCCTGGAGAACAGTGAATGGCAGCGTCCCCTCCAACAATTGCCTCCTCGAACGTCTGGCGGGGCCGGCCCACAGTGGGCTGGGGGTCCCTGGAAGGCGACAGGGCGGCAGTCCCTGCGGAAGGAAAGCCCATAGCAGTCATCCAGAGCAGCTCGTCTGCACACACAGCCACAGCCCCCGCGGCCGGCGCCGCTGCAAGGCCGTGCTCTCTCCAAGGGGGTTGCGGCCTCTCCCCTGCGCGGCCCTCAGAGCAGCCCTCCTGGACTCCCCGCGAGGGCCAGGCTTCCGTCGAGCTACCTGGGACGAGGCCGCGGCGATACTCGCGCCTACCTTCCAGCTCGGCCAGCACCTCGAGCTCGGCCGCGAATTGGCTGTCGAAATCGTCCTCGACGCCGTACAGCTCCAGCTCGTAGTCCTCCATGGCTGCTGGATGCGCAGCCGCCCGCCGCGGGGACCTGGCTCCGAACCTCCCGCGCCCCGCGCGCCGCTCCCGCCCCCAGCGACCCGGTGCCACCAATCAACGGCCGGCGTGCCCGGCGGCGCGTTCCATTGGCCAGGAGGAAGGGCGGGGAGTGGGCGGGGTTGCGTATGCACGCTGGGTGGGGCCGAGCCCTGACGCCAGAGGGGGAGCCGCGGGACTCGGGCGCTCTCCATTGGTCAGTAGGACCGCCCGTCCGTGCCGTGGGCGGGACGTGGGCGGGGCTGAGACCGCAGGCCTGGCCCGGCCAGGCGCACCTCTGTGGCCTGAATTATTGCTCCGGTACCACTGGGCCACGAGGCGCGGGACGCGAGTGCGGGAACCAGGGACAGGTCGCGGCATCGGAAGCCCGGACGGCGCAGCCCAGCTGCAGGTCGATCCCGGAGTGGGCAGGGGCGCGGGAAGGATTTGCAGCGGGAGTCCACCGGGCACCCTTCCGCCGGTGTCCATGAGACGCGGGAGGCGAGAGTTCCGCGGAGAGGAGCCAGAGCAGGGGGCGTCTGCGTGGGCGAGAAAGGGCCCCGTCTCCTGCTCTGTACCCGCCCCACTCAGGAAAAGGCCAATATCACGTGTCTGTGGCCCGCCTCGGGAAGAATCCGTGGGAGCGGGCTGGAGGGCAGGACTGCTTATCCCCACAGGCCCGGGTCTGGGAAGGACCGCCCCACAGCCAGAACTCAGGGCACCACTAGCTTGCCCTCTCCTAGCCAGAGCCCCCAACCAGTAGACGCCCTGCTCATCCCACTCAGAGGTTGGGAGTGCAGGCACACAGTCGGTCTACAAGCTTGCCTGACAGCATCAGTGGCTTCAGACCGACGGCCCTGGGGAGCAGGGGTGTTCAGGCCAGGTGGGCAGGGCTCTGATGCGGGCTAGGCAGCCCATAACCCCGTTCCACACACTTGCCCCGCATTGCAGCCACCATGGAGCCAGGCAGCGTGGAGAATCTGTGTGTCGTGTACCGGAGCCATGACTTCCTGGTGGTGAACAAGCACTGGGACGTACGCATCGACAGCAAAGCCTGGCGGGAGACGCTGACCCTCCAGAAGCAGCTGCGGCACCGCTTCCCAGAGCTGGCCGACCCCGACACCTACTACGGGTTCAGGTACCCACAGTGGCTTCCACCGGGGGGGGAAGCAGCCCCCAACCCAGCCACCACTGAGCCTCTGCCCCATACTAGGTTCTGCCACCAACTGGACTTCTCCACCAGCGGGGCACTCTGTGTGGCTTTGAACAAGGCAGCCGCAGGCAGTGCATACAGGTGCTTCAAGGACCGGCGAGTCACCAAGGCTTATCTGGCTCTGGTAAGGCCGGGCTGGTCCTTGGGGCAGGAGCCTCCGACCCTCCGTCCACTTTGGTAGGCTGTGGATGTCAGGTGGGCTTCCCAGCAGTGGCGGGTGACCCCATGAGCAGCATGTGACCCCCTGCCTGGCAGGTGCGGGGGCACGTCCAGGAGAGCCGAATGACCATCAGCTACGCCATCGGCAAGAACAGCACAGAAGGCCGGACCCACACCATGTGCATTGAAGGCACACAGGGTACGGAGGGCAGGGGGTGGAGGGACCAGGGACACAGCCGTCCAGAGGGGACCCTGGATGAGCTGGGGCAACCAGGCCACATGACCGGGCTGCAGTGGACTCGGCCCCGGAGTGGCCTAACCCTAACCCTAACCCCAGCTATCTCTGAGCTTGCCTCGCTCCCCTCAGGTTGTGAGAACCCAAAACCAAGCCTCACAGAGCTGGTGGTCCTGGAACACGGGCTGTATGCAGGTGACCCAGTCTCCAAAGTGCTGCTGCAGCCCCTCACAGGTGTGTCCCGGATGTGTGCCCAGGGCCCCTGCTCCCTGCTGACGATGTCCTGCCTTGGCCTCTCCCGGCACAGGGCACCACAGTGTCCCCATCCTGCAGGGGAGGAACCTGCCCGGGAGCCCCCAGCATGCTGACCAGGCTCACTCCTGCCCCCCATGCAACCTCAGAATCTGCAGCCTCTTGCCCCACACAAGGTCTCTCTGGTCTGGGTTCTCAGCTGACTGGGCGCTGCTTTGGCCCTGCCCTCACCAGCAGCGTCCCAGAAGTCGCTTCTGTTTTGAGCTCTGACTTTGTGGCACGAAGCACAGGGAGGTCTAACGTCCCCAGGGGCTGCATGAAGCTTCAAGGACAGCACTTGAGCATGATGTGAATGGGTTTGGGGTGGGCACAGGGTTGTGCTCCCACCTGACTGCCCCCCTCTCCTCCCCAAAGGCCGGACGCACCAGCTACGTGTGCACTGCAGCGCCCTTGGCCACCCCATCGTGGGGGACCTGACCTATGGCCAGGCCTTGGGCCAGGAGGACCAACCATTCCGTATGATGCTGCACGCCTTCTACCTGCGCATCCCCACGAGCGCCGAGTGCGTGGAGGCCTGCACGCCCGACCCCTTTGTGCCCTCCCTCGATGCCTGCTGGAGCCCTCATACCCTGCTGCAGCCGCTGGACGAGCTCGTCCAGGTCCTGCGGGCCGCCCCAGACCCTGACCCCTCAGAAGGAGGCCCCGGGCCCTGCAGCCCCTGCACGCCCCTACCTGGGCCAGGCCGGCCCCCACCACCCCCCGAGACAGAGGTGCAGCGGGCCTCCTGCCTGCAGTGGCTATCGGAGTGGACGCTGGAGCCAGACAACTGAGAGCATCATACTAGGATGGGAACAGCAGGCTGGGACCTGCAGGGCCGGGCTGCTGGTCAGAGCCCTGGACAGTCCCTGCAGCGGCCAGGCCTAGAGCTGGGCAGCTGCGATCACAGAGGACAGGACTCTTGGGCTGCAGGACCCACACTGGCCTCCGTCCCAACACTGCTCTCCAAATGGCCTCAACAGCGCCTCCCTGGTTCTAGAGCCTCAGCTCCAGGGACTGACTTGTAGACGTGATTGGGTCAACATGCAAGAGGCAGAGCCAGGACCTGGGCCAGCCTCAGGTGGGCTCCTTCTGGCCCCCTACCCCACCCCCCAGAGCACCCTGCTGCATATTGCTCTGCCTGGACCTCCGTGCCCGCCACCCCCAGCCTGGCTGGGTCCTCCGTCTGCAGACCTCTACACCCTGACCCCCGCCCCCCGTGCCAGGCTGGTCCTACCTTGTGCCTTTGCTTCTGCCAGATTCTGGCCCCTCCACTCACATGCTGAGCGTCTCGCGTGGAAGTGGGTGTGGGCCACACACGTGCCATCAGCCCCCTCAACCCCCACCACATGTCATTCCTGCAGGCCTGCCCTGAGCATTGCCCCATGGGGTCTTCCAGGCCCCTCGTTGCAGCTGCTGCCTCTACCGCCTGCCTGACAGTCCCCAGGCAGAACCTCCGCCTGGAGCCAGGGGATCCAGGCAGTCCGTCCATCCCAACAACGCGGCCCAGCTGCAGGCCCAGCTGGGCTCTGAGGATGGAGAATAAATGCTCAGTGACAACCTGCAAATGGCTGTGAATGTGCCTGATGTGGGAGCTTCGGGGGGGGCTGGTCCCCCACCACAACCCCTGCATGGGGCAGACCTTTGCCTTAGGTCCCCAGCAGGAGCCTGGATGGACCCTGTGGTCCTGGCTGCTGACCTGCCTACCCCCCACATGCAGAGAACAGCCTGCAGCCCTGCTGTGGGGGCCGGGCACAGAAGCTGGGTCAGCTGCATCCCTGGAGGACCCCCAGGTCCCCAACAAAAGCATCAGAGCATCCGCCAGGGCTCCCCGCAGAGCTGCTGCCCAGAAAGTGCCAACCTTGGGAATTCCAACATCTCAGAATGCCACAGGGCAGGGGACAGGGGCGGGGGGTGGCACGTGCATGGGCCTCCTGGCAGCAGTCACACACCACATCACTGTGCCCACCCAGGCGAGGCCCCTCCTCTTGACTGGCTAAGGCAGACAGGCCCTGTTGTGGGGCTCCTGGGCTCAACCCAGCTGTGATCACAGCGAGAGCTCAGCCAGGGTGGAGCCAGAGGCAGCTGCCTGCCCAAAGGGTCTCTGAGACCCTGCCCCTGCTCCCTGCGCTTCCATCCCCTCATCCTTAACAGCACTGGGGGCGTCCACAGGGCAACAGCCCGCACAGACAGATGCTTACCACGGCGGGCCAGCGCCAGCCTCCGTCAACCTGGGGTGGGGCGGGATAGTCTCCCCTCCCTGCACTCCCAGCCCCTCTGTCCTCACCAGAATGGCCCCTCCACCTCCCTCCCACTGTCTTCCTCCTCTGCCCTCCTCTCCCTGCCACCTGCCGCCCCCACCCTAACCCAGCAACTTACCTGTTTCCTCCCCTCCTCGGGCCCCTGCGGAGCCTCAGGGGCCGTGTCAGCCTGGCTCCCCTGAGCCCCTCAGCCCCAGTGCAGGCTCCGCCCGCAGCCCGTGCTGGTGAGAGTCTTCATGGAGGATGAAGGGTGGTTCCTGAAGGACTCGCCATGAGCCCACCTAGTGCAGGCTTCCGGCCCCTCCCCTGGCCCCCTCGCAGCCGCACCCGATACATCTCCCGCTCAGCCATCATGCCTGCTGCCACCACAGGGTTCACTGCTGCCCCCGGCCCCTCACAACCTGTCCTGGGCCTGCAGTGGACTTTGGAAGTCCCTCGGACACACCCTGTTGCTTCCTAGCTGCTGGCACCTGCCAGAGGGTCTGGGCCCACAGGGGCTGCGGCTGCGGCAGGACCATCCTGACAGCTTCCCTTGCAGGTGGCCTCCCTACCCAGCTCAGGCCGGGCCACCCCAGAGCACCCCAGGGAGCGGCCAAGTCTCTGTCCTTGTGCCCCAGCAACTGGGCACCGTGGGGCAGGCGGGGCTCCTGTTATGTCTCCCTGGAGCACAGGTCCTGAACTCATGAGGGCGTTTCCCGTGCCAGGACAGAGAATCGTTTTTCTCCAGCGGGCCAGCGGAACCGCTGTCCACCACCCTCGGGTCCCAGGAAGCTGCTGGTGAGGCCAGGGAGCCAAAGGCTACCCCACCCCCTCCCTTCCGGAGCCAGGAGTCCGCCCCCACCCCACCCTCACCACCTTGCCACAGGGACGGGGACACACAGCCACCGCTGCCATGTGCCAGATTTCAGGACCTGCTTAGTGCCAAGGGGCCTGGGAGGTCAGCCAGGCTGGGGCCTGGGGCCAACCCTGACTGCTGGGCGGCAGGGTGGGACCTACTGGTGGGGAGGGCCTGGAGGAAAGCCAAGGGCACACAGGACCCACTGCAAAGCACAAGCCTGCTCAGGGCCCAGGGGCTGAGCCTGCAGAGCAAGCGACAAGACAGATGGCAAGAGGGCTGGACTGGACAGACAGGCGGCCACAGGGGCAGTAAGGCAAGGTGGGAGGGTGGCAGGGCCCGTGGGTGCCAGCTGCCCTGGGGATGCCCCATAGCCTGGCTTCTCTCCCTTGAGAGCCCCCCCATCCCCTCTGAGAGCCCCCAGGGCCAGATCTTGACCTGCTCCCTAGGGGTAGCCTGCCCCCCACCACTGGCGCCTGGGCTAAGGCCTCAGAGCCCAGACATGGGGTCCACCTGCCGATCTGCCCCCCACAGCCTACTGTGGGCAGCCCACAGAGGTCACACTCTAGGGGCACGATGCTGGCAGCTCAGGAGCCCAACCCGGCCGTAGGGCCCAATCCCACTCCCGCTTACCTGCTTGGCCAGTCAGGCCTCAGTCTCCCCATCTGTAAAACGGGCTGGCGGGGGCAGAGCCCATGAGCAGTACGTGGCAAAGCTGGGGACAGAGGGCCTTTCTACAGCTCGGCACTTGCCTTGTTGCTGTGTTCATCTGTCCACCCGGAGCCTGGGGTGCCCTGGAGGCTGAGCCCAAATAGGGTAGCGAGCGTCTTCCTCCTGCACTCACTGACCTGTAGGGAGTGTCCTCCGCCCGGCCTGGGCTCTTGGGTGGGTGGAGACCCCATCACCAAGTGACGACTGAGCGCTTGAGAACTGACTGGCCAGCCTCGGGGGGTCAGTGCTGGGGCCCAGAGTGAGACTGCCCACCTCCCATGGGGTCCACCCCCTGAACCCCACCCTCTACAGACTCTAGGGGTCACTGTTGGGCCAGCAGGACAGGGACTCACTGGACAGCTTTCAGGAGGGAGGGACTGTCTCCACTGGCTCTGGGTGCCCTCCAGCTGTCGATGCTGTGGCTGGCCTTCTAGGGGTCAGGGAGTGGCCCTCAGCTGGTCCCTCCAACCCTCAGTCTCCCAGAGTCAGCGCCTTGGCTTGTATGTGGCTGGCTTGATGGGCATGTGGCCCTGGGTGAGCTGGCCCTGCCAGGAGGGGGCAGATGTGGTGAAAGCCAGAGGCTGGGCACGAGGCATGTGTGACCGGCATGGTCCTCCCATCAAGGCTGCCTGCACACTCTCCTTGTCCCACAGCGCACACACATGTGGACACGCATGGGAAGCTCTGCTCCAGTACCCACAGAATAGAAACACACCACACATGTCACTCAACCCAGATGCCACAGTGGGGCCACATGTGCCTGAGATCCCTGCTGGGGACACACACGCACCTCCTGCACATGTATGCATGTAGGGGTGTGTGCTCCTGGGGATGCATAGACATGCATGTGTGCTCATACATGGATGCCAGCACACACGTCAAGTGCAGGTGTGCACACGTACAGGTGTACACGCGACCCTCAGGGCAAGATCATGCCTGAGCCAGGCCCCCTGAGTGGGGAGGGATGTGTGCTGGACCGCTGCCAACCGTGAGCTAAGCCTCCTGCTCCCATGGGGCTGGGGAGCAGGTGCCCGCTGTGCCTGGGGCCTCCAGGGGCTGACAAGGCAGCGTCACCTGGTATAGCCCCACCCCCTCCTCTACACATCTGCCTGGAGGACGTCGCTGCCAGAGTGGGTGGCTGGCAGGGCAGGGTGCTGAGCGGGTCATGGAGGTGAGCGGAGACATGGGCGCTCCCACCTTGCACCACCCCTGTGCTCTAAGGCTCAGTTGCAGGGGCTGACCCCGAGTGGGCTGGACCCCGTGTCTGGAGTCTACAGCATCCCTGCGTCCAACATCTGCCGTCTGGACCCCAAGCAGCCTCCCTCCAGGACAGACGGCATTCTTAGTGCTCAGGTGAGGGGCAGGGAGGGGCCGGAGCCACCACCCAACGGACACACAGGGGCCCAGCTGTGAATCGGACCTCCTTGCAGCCCCGGGCAGGTAGCTGAGCCCCTATGAGCCTCCATCAAGCCCCATGTGGGGTGCTTACCTCCCCATCTTCTTCGTGCAGAGCCCAGAGGCCCGCAGGTACCGCAAGCCAGCAGTCCGCGCATGGCCATGGCCCGGGGACTCGCAATGAGGACGAGGCTCCCTGCCGCTGCCCCCACCCCAGGCCTATTTTGGCCTCTACCACGGCCAGGGCGCCCAGCAGGCTGCAGCATGGGTTGTGCCCGTGGCCAGGTCACACTGGGCATCCGAGATCTGGGAGGGGAAGGGGGCTCCCTGGGCGCCGGGTGTGGGGTGAAGCTGGGTGGCACCAGGGGAGGTCGGGGCCACCAGGCCTCTCCCAGCTGCTGCATGCACTCACTGGATCCTGGAGGTCCACCACCCATCCCGCTCCCCAAAGCTGTCGAGAGATTTGCTCATGGGAGACACGGCAGCCGAGCCCATGGGTCCCCTGAGTCTGACCTGCAATAAGAAAAGCCCTAGAATCTAGCCTGGCTCCCCCACAGCCCCACTGCTCCCTTTTGTTCCAGAGATTCACTGTTTGTGGGTTGTGCCTGAGACATGGCTGCAGCCCAAGATTCGAGGTCCCCTGCCCCGTGTGACCCTGGGTGGTGACCTCCCCTCTGCAACTCCCTCCCCCGGCCTCACCACCTTCCATCTCCTGTCCAGCTTGACCTGGACCCACTGCCTGTGACCCTACTGCCTTCCTGCCAGGACGACCTGTCGGCACCACACAGCCATGGGCCCCAGAGCAGGTGAGACAACTCTCCCTCCCCCTCTTGGAGGGCAGCACCCATGGCTGGCTCCCAGGGGTGGCAGAACCACGCTTCCCCCTCCTGAGCCTCTACCTGGGGTCCTGGCCTGGGCCCACCACTGGGGGTCAGGGGAGCAAAGGGGCGGCACAGATGGGGCATTGGGCCGTGGGGACAAGGCAGGGACAGGGGGCCATGGCCAGGAAAGACTGAGCATTTGAGGAGCAGGAGGAGGTGGGTGCTGACCCCTGTCCCCTGTTTCGGGGTCTTGGGGCTCAGAGTAAGAGGGCAGAACCGTAGGGGTGGAGGGAGAAGGTGCACTTATGTGGACACTGCTGGGCCCGTGTGCAGGCCATCACATAGGTGTGCGCGTGCTTCCTGACACAGTCACATGCCGCCACCCACACATGCATACACACTGTCACACACACGTGTACACATTGTCACATATACGCGTACACACCACCACACACATGCACGCACACCACCACGTGTGTATGTGCACACCGCCACACATGAGCATGAGCACTGTCACAACCGTGTACACATCATCACACACGCACATACACACCATCACACATGTGTGTACACTGCCTCACCAGCAGCCACACAGATATACTGTGTGGGCATGAAGGCCACCACAGACATGTACACCCCACCACATGTGTGGCTACACCACCACACGGGTACGAGGTGCACACGCGTACAGCACCGGACAGAAGACACACTGCCACACACGCCTGCCTGTCAGAGGTGCCCAGCAGGCTCGGGGCCAGGCGGGCGCATAGATGCCCAGCTCCCCAGGTGGCGCTCCCCAGCATCAGGGGCAGTCACAAGCCCACCCGGGATGCAGGGCCCTGGCGGACCCACACGGGACGCTCCCACACACGTGTGCGTGGCCTGTTCTGTTCCAGGTGCCCTGGTGAGCCCGGGCCTCGCCCTCCTGGTGTCACTCACTGCCCACTGCTCTCACCCCCAGGCCGAGGGCGCCTCCCAGGGAGGCCTGGATGCCAGCAGGGCTGACCTGTGGGCCAGGTGAGTGCAGGCTCCGCGTCCACAATCAGGTTTCCTGCAGCAGAGTCCCTGGGTGGGAGTGAGGAGGGACGACCTCCAGGGTCTGCTCACGACGTGCGGGCATGGCCAAGCAGGGCTCCAATACAGAGTCCTGGCCCCGGTGGCCCAGGTCACTCGATGGAGATGGCTCTGGGCCTCTGGGGCCCTGCACCGGAGTCACACCCACACGGCTGGGACAGGCCCCCCTCCGCGGCCTGGAGACAGTTACTTCCTGTCCTGAGGCCTCTCAGTTTCGTTCTCTCCACCCTGAACCTGGCTGCCCTCTCAGGCCCCAAGACTGAGACCCATCTAGGGGGTCTCCTGGTGGGGGCTGGAAGTCACTGGTCTGCCTCATCAACGGACCAATCAACTGAACCACCAGGCAGGGCTGCAGGCCCAGCTGGACCAGTCGGGCCCTGGGTGTGGTCTTGTGAGATCTGACCCTCGCTGGTGCACGGGTCTTCTTAGAGTCACACCATGAGGACAGCCTGGCTGTGGGCACCCAGCAGGTGCCCTCCAAACCCTCAGCCATCCTGGGGCCTCGGAGCCCTAAGCCCCAGAACTGGGCCCCTGGTACACGGCCTCAGACCCAGAGTCTGGACAGGGGTCACTTTTTTTTTTAATGTTTATTATTTTTTAAAAATGTATTTGGCTGTGCCGGGTTTCATTTGCAACATGCAGAATATTGTCTTCACTGCACACACGGGATCTTTAGTTGTGGCATACAAACCCTTAGTTGCAGCATATGGGACCTAGCCCCACCAGGAATCGAACCCAGGCCCCCTGTATTGGGAGTGTGGAGTCTTAGCCACTGGACCACCGGAGAAGTCTCTGGACAGGGGCTCGTTGTAAGCCCTGGTCTTGGCTTGGAGCCTTGGCACCACAAGGGTGCCCTCGGAGTGGGGACGTCCACACCTCTTGCATCTCTCACCCTCACCCCAAGTTGAGGAGTCTGACCTCCATCCCGAAGACTGCAGTCTGGGGCCCCCACTCCCTCTGCCCCTCACCGTCAGCCTCCTTTCTGCCCAGTGCCAGCGCTTCCCTCCTGCAAGGTTTCTGGTGCCAGCCGGCAAGCCAGCTGTCCCGCGACCAACTTGCAGCTCTCATCAGGAGGATGGCAACGCAACACGTCCTCCTCAGAGCCTGGCAGGTCAGCGGCAGCCACCACCAAGACTGCTTGGGGGTCGAGGGCAGGGGGGGACTCCCTGGAGAAGGGCCCCAGGGACAGGCAGGAAGGAGGCGCCCCTAGCAGGGGGCCCCGGGCGGCACAAGGCCAGGATTGGGGTCAGGACGCAGGGTAGTTCTCCTGGAGCGCAAGGGCCACTGTACCGACAGTCTTATTATAAAATTAATGTAAAATCAGTAATACATTTGACACGACCTGCGGGGAACGGGACAAGATGTTCAGCAGGGGTGGATTGGGTAAGTGGACCCTTAGTGAGCCACCACGGTGGGGCCCGACACCAGAGGGGAGGGGCTCTGGGGCTGGTGTTCCCTGTCCTGTTCTCACCTGGATGTGGATGCAGGAAGAGGCGGACAGGAAGTCAAGTGACAGAGGGCTGCCAGGCAGGAGGGGTTGGTGGACACGGGACAGAACTGAGAGGTGGGTGGGGGCTCCAGGGAGGTCCCAGTCAGAGCGGAGGGCCCAGGAGAGCCCAGGCCATGCAGCGAGTGATGTGCTGCCCGCCCTGCCCAGCTCAGCTGCCTGGCCAACCTGGCTGCCCGACAAGGCCTCCAGGGCGACTTCGAGCTCCACCCCCCCGACCTGCTGCTCTTCTATAAGTGAGTGCCCTTCCCCACCCAGCACCTGGCCGTGCGGGCTGAGCACGCTCCCGGGGGCACCTCCATCACTCAGAGGCCCCCCGTCGGCCCTCCCAGCGGCCCCCCAACCTTTCCGCAGCCTGACGCAGGTGAAGGAAGCGGACTGCCGGGCCTTCATCCGCCGCGCCGCCCAGGGAGACACAGAGTTGCTGGCCAATCTGCCCGACCAGAGGACCGCCCTGCAGCACAGGGCCCTGGTCTGCTTGGTAGGCGCCGTGGGCTTGCTGGCCGGGTGATGGGCTGTGGGACCAGGCTCATGCTGACCTGCTATCCTACAGGGAGGGCCCCAGCCAAGGCTCAGCGCCTCCGACCTGCTGCTCCTCGGGGTCCTGGTGTGTGACATGGACGCTTCCAGCATCGTGGCAGCAGACCCCCATGTGCTGCAGAATCTGCAGCATTGTCCCCGGCTCACAGCTGCCCAGCAGGCTGCCCTCAACAGGCTGCTGGCCAGTGGCAGGACCATCCTCGGGTGGGTGGGGGCCCCTCCCTTCTGCCTAGGCCTCCCCTCCTGCAGATGAGAGAAGAGGCAGCCTGGGGGTTGATGTTCACAGCCCCACTGACCTCCAAGTCTGACCCAGCTCATGCCCCACACTGACCCTGCAGCCCATGGGGTACCCAGAGACCTGGGGTGGGAGCGTCCACCGGGCAGGCCCTGGGAACAGCACTCGGGGAGGGCAAGTGGCCTGACGGGTCCCGGCGCTGCTCAGAAACCGACTCGGAGCCCCCTTTGCACACCAGGCCCCCCAGCTCCTGGAACCTGGAGAGGCTGCGGGCTCTAGGACGCCTGGCATCATACATAAGCCCCGGGCTGTGGATGCAAGTGAAGGAGGTAGGTCAATGCCCCAGGTGGAGTGATGGGGGGGGAAGGGGGATCCAGCCGACCTTCCACCAGCCTGTCCAGCCCTGAGGGCCGGCCTGCAGCCACTCTGATACCCAAGTGGTGTCCCCAGTCATTCCCCGTCATGGAGTTTCTGTCTGAGGGGAAGGAGAAGGGAACAAGTGGCCCTCCCCAGGGTGTGGACTCTCCAGGCCCGCCCGCCAGGCCGTGGGCCTGGACTTCTTCCGCAGCATAGTGGCCGCGTGCCGGGCAGGGCAGCTCAGGCAGCGTGATGCCAGGCGCTTTGTCACCAGCTTCCTCGAGGCCAAGTCCAAGGCGGTGTCCTCACCGTCCAAGCGGGACACAGGTCAGTGTGGCCACCATGGCCTGGGGATGCTGCATTCCCCTCCGCTTGGGTTTCTCATCCTGCAGTGGGGGCCCCAGAGGCATGGCACCCTCTGCCTGGACCTCCTGAGCTTGGCCAGGGCCTGTGTCCTGGCCAGGGGGAGTGGTCAGAGTGGTCAGCCCCAACTGGTGGGGCTGGTTTGGGCATTGAGATCAAGGTCAGGGTTGACTCAGCCTGGTCTTGGCCAAGTTTTTGGCTGGGAGTCAAGCTTGGAAAGAGTCAAGGTTAGGAGTGAGGTGGGGCCCAAAGTCAGCAGTGGTGGTCAGCTCAGGCAGAGGCTGACCAGCCAGGTCCTAAACACCAGCACCTCACCGTACCACAGGGAGACCCTGCGTCCATGGCAGCATCACTGCGGCCACCCTGCACGATGACCTCTTCCTGATGCGCTACGACTGCAGGCAGCTCGAGTCCTGCCTGGGCAGCAGTGTGCTCAGGGCCAACCTGGACCCCCTGCTGCAGCACCCGCTGCCTGCCGAGTGCCAGCAAGTCGTGAAAGCTAAGCTAGCTAGGGTGTGCCAGGGCCTGGTGGTGGGAGGGGGTAGGGGGTCACGGTGTGGCCTGACCACCACCTGCCACCCACCTGCAGGTCTACCCAGGCGGAGTCCCTGAGGAGCAGCTTCGGCTCATCCCCTCGCTGCTCTACCTCTACTCCCTCTCGGAAATCGGCCAGTGGCACATCACGTCCAAGGACACGGTCGTGACCCTGTTGGCTCCAGACGGGGCCCTGGAGAACCAGACCGAGGTGAGGGTGGGTTGGGGTGTGGTGGGCAGGAGACGCTCGCTGACCCTGGCCTTGCTGACCCCAACCTTGCCTGCAGGCCATCCTGCAGAAGTTCCTGGACCACAATGGCACCGTCACTGGTGCGCTGCTCGTGGCCATTGGGGGCTCTCGCCTCTGCTGGATGAGCCCCCGGCAGATCCAGGACATCCGGCCCTCAGAGTTCCGGTGAGCCCCCCTCAGAGTTCCGGTGAGCCCCGCTCTGAGTTCCGGTGAACCCCCCCCCTCAGAGTTCTGGTGAGCCCCCATCAGAGTTCCAGCCCCAACTTCAAAGCCAGCTCCACTCTTCAGCCAAGGCAGGCCCAGGTCGGGGCCCAGGCCAGGCCTTCCGAGGTCACCAGCTTCCCATGGCCGCAGTGACAAAGGTTTACAAGCAGAGTGACTGAAAGCAACAGAATCGTGTGCTCTCATAGTCTGGAGACCAGAAATCTGAAATCCAGGCATCAGCAGGGCCGTGCTCCCTCTGAGACCTGAAGGGGAGGCTCCTTCCTCCTCTCCCAGCTTCGGGGGCCCCATCACCCATCTCTGCCTCCCTGTGCATACACTCCCTTCTTCTTCCGACACCAGCCATTAATTTAGGGCCCACCTTAAGTGAGTGTGTGCCGACTCACTGGAAAAAACCCTGATGCTGGGAAAGTTTGAGGGCAGGGGAAGGGAACGACAGAGGATGGATGGTTGGATGGCATCACCGACTTGATGGACATGAGTCTGAGCAAACTCTGGGAGATGGTGAAGGACAGGGGAGCCTGGCGTGCTGCAGTCCATGGGGTCGCCAAAAGCCCGACACGACTCAGAGACTGAAGAACTAAGTCAGGGTGACCACATCTTAATCTGATTACGTGTACAAACAGGGAAGACCCTATCTCCAAATCAGATCACACTGTGAGGTTCTTGGTGCACCTCGTCCACACTACGGAGCCCAGTACCGAGGGCAAGGGGAAAGCCGCGGTTCGGGGTGAGAGGGCGGGGCCGGTGTCCCCAGGTGAAAGGCCCCTGGCCTGCCCACGAGCCGCGCCCCCTCCCGCAGGCTGGCCGGGGCCCTGGACATCTCCTCCTGCCCTCAGACCCGCAAGAACGTGCTCTTTGACAAGGCCCGGGAGGCCTTCGCCAGCGCCAGCACCTCGGACACCTACTACCGCTTCATGCGCCCCTACCTCGGTGAGACCCGGGCGGGCGTGGGGCCCTCCTCCCGGAGCCCCGCCCCTCGAGGCCCCGCCCCTCACCGCTGCCCCGCCCCTAGGCGGTGCCCCGGTGGAGGAGCTGCGGCACCTGGCCCAGGCTAACGTCTCCATGGACATCGACACCTTCACCAACCTGAACCCCCGAGTGCTGCAGGTGGGTGGGGGCTGCCCGTCAGGGGGAGTCGGGGAGCCTTAGGTTACGGTCTGCAGGCCCCAACACCCCAAAGTCTCAGGTGTGCAGACAGTGTGGGCCCCAGGTCACTTCTCCAAGGTGTTTCGCAGGGTCTTACCACCCCCGCCCCCGGCCAAGTGCTGACCCCGCCCCTTCCCTCCTCCACCCTTCACTGCCTCCCGCAGAGCCTGACCGTGGGCAACGTGACGACGCTGCTGGGTCCGAACGTGGGGGACCTGCAGAAGGCTCGGAGCCACCCCATCATCAGCTCCTGGCTCCGCAGCCTCAATCGGTCAGCCCTGAGCGAGCTGGGCCTGGACACGGACGCTACCAGCCCCACCAGCTCTGCCCACTCGACCACTGGGACGCCCAGCACCACCCTCTGGACGCGCCATCAAGCCCCCACCTCAGAAGGGCCTGGGAGCACCGCCCCCAGCTCAGGTACCCTGCACCCACCCTCCCCCTGGGGTGGGCCATCCCCCCTCTGCTTTGTGGGCCCTTCCCCGCCCCCCCAACCTGACACGCACTACTGGCTTCTCTTTCGCCCAATCTCATTCTCTGCTGGTGACGCTTCCCATGTGCCTCCTTGGGTGACACATGGGTGACTCTGACTTAGCTCTGCATTGCCTGCTGAGTTAGTGAAGACACAGTCACCTCCCCAAACCTGCTGAGCAGCAGAAAGTGGAGGATAGGGGAGCTCTGAGGTCCCGGTTGGGGCCCAGAAGAGCGGCCCGACCTGGGGTCCTCACCACTCTTCCCCACCTTCAGGGGCGGCGGGAACTGTGGGCCCTGAGCCTGGGACGCAGGGCAGCCTGGGAGCTCCCAGCTGGGCTGAAGGTGCTCCCTCTGTGTCCTATCTGCAGGCAGCCCACCAGCCCCTCTAGGGTACCTGCCACTGGCTGTGGCCCTGCCTGCAGGCCTCCTGTGGCTGCTGTATGGAGGCACCCCAAGGCCCAGCTGGGACCACCTGCAGGGCATCTGCAGCTTGGTGGAGGACCGCACTGCCCCAGCTCCACATGCAGGAGAACAGGGGTTGGCACGTGGAGCTGGACGCCTGCCTAGACCAAGATGCAGGTCCCAGGGGACCTGGCCACATCCCCCATCCTAGGGGCCTGCAGGGCCAGTCCCTGCCTACGCCCAGCTCCAGGACCTGGAGCTAGAGCGAGGGCCTGGGCCCGGGGTCACGGCCCCAGCCAGTGAGGGAGATGCTGCTCCTGTGCTCAGGCTTCTTCCATGGACTGACTTGGCCAACTGACTTGAATAAAGGACAAGGTGATCTTCCTGCCTGTGTCCCTTTGATCTGGGCCTGAGGAGGGACAGAGCCCCTCTCAGCTGGGATCAGCACTCCAACTGGCCATCTCCCGGGGCAGCTGTGTCACCAGAAGCCACCTGGACCATTGGCCTGGACTCGGGGGAGATCCTGCGTGGAAACAGCGCCAGGAAGTGCGCTTCCAAGTGCGCGTGGGAGGGGCTGCAACCCAGGTGGCCCTGTGCAGGGGGCACAGCCGTCAGGGCTCCCCTTCAGTCCTCAGAACACCACGGGGCACCTCTACAAGAGGGGGGTGGGGTTCTTTTATTGAGCTCCAGAGCCCTTGGGGTCCAAGCCCGGCGGGGTCTCCATGCAGCGCTGGTCGCCAGGCCACAGCAGCAGGCTCAGCTCAGGACCGAGACCAGGAGCAGACTTGCGGTCACAGTGAGCACGGGTCCCGGCCCTTGTCCGAGGCGGTGGGGGCCTCCCGAGGAGGCCTCTGCACAGAGAAGAGGCGCCTCAGCCCCTGCCCCTCACTCTGCCCAACACCGCCCAGCCAGCCACCCCAGCCCACCTCGTCCGCGGAGGTCCAGGACCAGGTAGCCGTTGGGGACGCCGCCGACGAGCCCCAGCCCCAGCCTGTCCAGGTCCTCCTGCGACTGCCGGGATATCCAGTCCCGCAGGAACATGTTCCCTGTCTCAGCCTTCAGGCCTACCAGGTTTGGGCCCAGAAGTTTCTGCACCTCGGCCACGGTTAGCGACTGCCAGAGCCCGCAGGTGGCGGTCAGAGTCATCCTGCCTTTTCCCAGAGGCTTCGGGCTTCTCCTGCGCCCAAACCACCCCAACATCCCACCCACGGACCCCGCCTTAGCCTCTGTAGGCCCTGGAAGGGGCTTTGATGGCCGCCCCTCCCAAGACCCCGCCCCTAGAGGCCCCGCTCACGGGAGGCCCCGCCTTTCCCCGCCGTCCTACCAGCACCGCCTCTGTTGTCAGTTTCTTGAATGCCGCCGCGTCTATACTGATGTTCTGCGAAGTAAAAACCCGCAGGTCTTCCGTGGAGGCCCCACCTGCCCTCGGGGAGAGGAGCCCCCAAGTGTGAGACCGTGCAGCAGCCCCCAGTCCCACCCTCTGACCGCAGGCTACCAGAAGCCACTTCTTTTACCAAGAGTCCCTTTTCCTAAGGAATTCCTGGGCCCCTGATTTGCCTGCTGACCACCTGACCCTCTGGGTTGAAGGAGAGGTTGGAGGTGCCCAGAACTCACAGGGTCTCAGCCAACACACACTTGGAGGGACAGACTGTGAACACTGGTCACGCCGCCAGTGGACTGCCCAAAGACGGGGGAGCCTCAGGCATCATTTCCCCTGTATCTTCCCGGGCTCACCCAGGAAGGGCTTGATCCTTGTGAAGTATTCAGACCCGCTGACGTTCTGGAAGGCCATGTGGGCCTTGTGGTAGAGGACAGCCATCTGCGGTGGGCTGCACGCGTCCAGGTCCTGGGGTGTGGTCATCCTGGGGAGGTGGCATGGGGCCGGGCAGCGAGCTCGGAGCACAGCGAGCTCGGAGCACAGCACTCCCACCACCCCCGACAGACCCCAGGACTCACCAAAGCACGCTGAGCTGTACGGAGTCCAGCTGCTCAGGGCGGAGGAAGCACAGGTAGGCAGGGCGGAAGGTGGCCAGGGTGTCCAGGGCGGCCTTATCCAGCTGGCCTCCTCCCCCTACATAGCGGGCAATCAGGGCAGCCACCTGTGGGAGAAAGCCACTCAGTGGCTTGGGGCAGGGAGAGATGTATGCCCTGGGCCTTGACTACCTCATGCCCTGTGCCACCCCCAGGCCTGTGCCATCTCACACTGAGCACCCCCCTCACTGGGCCTGCACAGCCTCACAGCCAATGTCTGCCCCCTCCCACCCCCACAGCTCTCACCTGGGCATCCACACCATGCCCTTGGCTGACTTTGAGCAGAGATTTCACGGTGTCCAGGGAAGTCACATTCCACTTGTGGATGTCCTCAGGGGTGACGTAAAGGAAGAAGTAACTCAGGCGCTCGATCAGGGACTGGGGGTACCCCTGCGGGTAGAACTTCCAGGGGAAGGGACTGTGAGGGCCGCCGCCATGACTGGGGCAGCGGGGATGGCCGAGCTGTGGCAGGCGGGCTGAGCCCTGAACTACCTCATCCAGTTTGCGCTTGAAAATGTGCAGCTGCTGGTAGGTGAAGGGAATCAGGTTCACTTGTCTCATCTGCGTGGCCAGCAGGGCCCCGTCCACACAGGCCTCCAGCTCCCACTCCTCATAGAAGAAGAGGTTCTCATCCACCACTTGGGCCTCCCGCCCCGGGGGGCAGGCCTTCTCTGCAGGGACAGCCAGGGGGTGAAGGGTGCTGGGCTTCTCCCGTCAGCCTCCTCCTCCCGCAGGGTCTCCCTTCGCTGAGACCCTGAGCAACACACGACTCTCTGGGCCTCGGTTTGAAAAGTGAAAGTCGCTTAGATGTGTGCAACTCATCAGTCCGTGGAATTCTCCAGGCCAGAAGACTGGAGTGGGTAGCCTTTCCCTTCTCTAGGGAATCTTCCCAACCCAGGGATCGAACCCAAGTCTTCCACATCGCAGGCAGATTCTTTACCAGCTGAGCCACCAGGGAAGCCCAAGAATACTGGAGTGGGTAGCCTATCCCTTCTCCAGTGGATCTTCCTGACTCAGGAATAGAACCAGGGTCTCCTGAGTTGCAGGTGGATTCTTTACCAACTGCGCTATCAGGGAAGCCTGGGTCTCCATTTACTCATCATCAAATGGCGTGATTCTATTCACTCTCCCGCGTTATCATGATTGAAGGAGCTCAGTGGCCAGGAAGGGCCGCAGGTAAGGTAGAGGAGACCTCACGGTGCTAGCCCCCAACCCCCGCCTCCTGACACCGATGGGGCTGGGCTGCATGCTCACTCTCTGTGCCCCGCCGGGCCCTCGGGAGGAGGACGGTCAGCTCAGGCTGCTGCCAGGACAGGTCCCGGGATGTGCGCTGCAAACTTGAGCTCAGGAGAGCCTGAGAACAGAGCAGGGCTGGGACTGAGCAGGGAGTGTCCTGGGGTCCGAGGAACCCGCCCAACCAGGGCCAGAAAATGTTCCTCTGACTCCCCAGAGGGTCCTTACCAGTCCCACGTCTGCAGCCTGGGCCCTGGAAGGTAGAACCCAACCTGCAGGGAAGGGGACACCAGGCTTGAGGGGTGGCCGGGGGCTCCACCCTGGGAGGAAGGGGGCCACAGTGGTCCCTCCCGGCCAGCCCCTGGTGTCACAGCCCACGACACCCCACGAAGGAGCACAGGCCTCCCCATCCTCCTCCTGGGGCCCCTCTGCTCAGCGTAGGCAGACGCCTGTGCTGTGGGCACCCTCAGTTTGGCCTGTGCCCCCATCACTACCCTGCTTCGGCCTCCAGCCCCGCAGGGCAGCGGTTCCAGCAGGGCTGCCAGACACAGTCCCTCTCGGGGCAGAGATGAGGCCAGCCGCCTGCCTGCAACTCGCACCTGCTGACATTCAGGACACGGGGCTCCGAATTCAGGGGCACCGGACAGGGTGGGGGGCCCCGCCCACAGTGGGGGAGCACCCGCAGAGCCAGCAGAGCCTTTCCTGAGGCCCCGGCCCCCTGCGGACCCCTGCAGCTCTCCACAGTCCAGCATCCGGCTACCCACCCTCAGTGCTCACCAAGGCAGAGAAGCAGGAGCAGGAGGCTGCCATGGGCGGGGGTCCCCCAGGACCCCAGGCGGGGCGGAGCAGTCTGCAAGGCCATGGTCTGCGGCGCTCTGATGTCCCCCACACTGTGTGCCCCTGTTGCGACACGGCCCCAAGCCCGTGCTAAAGGGGCACCAGGGCTGGAGGGCTCAGACCTGCACAAGCCTCCAGGGCGTCTGTGCGGCAGGCCCCCGGCCCCAGCCGGCCCTGGCCCCGCCCATCTGGGAAGCCGGCCCCTCCTTCGGGGTCAGGGTGAGTCAGCCCGGCCCCCAGCCGTGAGGGCCCCAGCTGGCACAGGCCTCTCGCCCCCGCAGGGCAGGGCGGGGGCAGGGCAGTAGTCTCCTGTGAGGAGGCAGGGCCGCTGCTGGCTCTGGCTGACCTCAGTTCCCCACTCAACACTGGGGAGCTGAGCGGACCCCCACCCTGCCCCACAACATGGTCATCTCCCCTGGGCTTTGTGCAAACCCAGGGCCTGCTGGGGCACCAGGCTGGCAGGGCCCACCGGGTTCCCTCCTGAGCTCCCCCCGAAAGCAGAGGCCTGGGAAGTGCCAAAGGGAGTTCCGCGGGGCCTAGGGGTCAGGACCCCAGGCTTTCACTGCTGTGGCCCAGCTTCAGCCCCTGGTCGGGGAACTGAGGTCACACGTGCCATGTGATACAGCCAAAACACAACTGAAGGTGACAGCCCTTCCTGCCAGTCAGCCCCGTGGGTCGGGGCAGCCGGACATTCTGGGGACCCTCCTGTGCTCTCTGGAGTGGGATTGGGGCCTCTGGACCAGTGTGGGCAGGAGGTGGGTGGGGAGTGGATCTCTGGAGAATATTGTCCCAGAATAGGTGGGGGTCAGAAGCAGACCAAACTGCTGTCCACACGCATCTCCCAGAGAGGCCTGGAGGGGGGCCATCAGGGCCAGGTGGAATGGAACACCCCCCTCCCCCAAACCCCTGCCTAGGCCTGTGTCGGGCCCACCCCGGCCCAGAAATGGGGGCACGCTTCTGTGCCTCAGCACCCCCTTTCAGCAGGGCAACGAGCCCAGCCTGCAGGGAATGTCCTGGGGAACAGCAAAAGCCCAGGGGGCCCCCCACCCCCACCAGGCCCCCAGACCAGAAAATAGGCAGTTGAGTGGGGCCTTGCCCCAGGGGTGGGTGAGGCCTTTCAGGAGCTCTGTGTCCCCCCACTGTCTCCCCTGAGCCCCCAAACCCAGCCTCAGGCAATGAGGGACCCCACACCCTAGGTAGGGGTGCCCTCAGAACCTTTGCCAGCCACTGTGGGCCCTGGAACCTGTAACCTTTGCACCCCGTACCACCACGCAGGTTAGGTCGGGGCCACTGAGGCACCTCAGCTGTCAGGGTGGCAGCTCCCAGAGTGGCCCAAGTGTGATTACAGGGGTCATGGCTGTTTGGGGCCCCCCAGGCCACGCATACGAGTGCAACAAGGACACAGGCCACTCACGGCGCTATCTCCCTTCACAAGACCGCTTCCCTTTCTGGTACCCAGGGTGGTCCCCTCTCCAACCTTGAGTCCTTCAAGACCGGTGTCCACCTGGCTACCTGTCACTCACGAACTACCTGCACACTCCCCTGAGTGCCCACTGGATGTGGGCCTGCATAGACACTGCACTCGCTGGGGAAGGTGATTTAGGCCCTTGCCCAGGACCTGGGGTGGGCCTGCCTGGCAGCACGTGGGGTCTGGGGTCTGAGTGGACCACCAGCTCATCAGAGAGGTGCACGAGGTAGCGGTGGCCGTGGCCATGTCTGTGTCGGGCTGGCTCCAAAGCCCAGCCCAAGAGTCCTGAGCTCATGGCCTCCAGCAGGTGTGCAGCTGCAGGACGCTGGTGGAAGCTCTCTCCCTTCTCACCTGTCTCACCACCCGCAGACCCTCCCACCCCAGCCCAAGCTCGGCCCCCAAGGTCTGGCTCTCAGCTGGTGGAAAATGAAGTCAGACCACATTCCCTGCCAGCCCCAGGCCACTCTAGTGAGAGAGGGAAGGGGCATAGAATACACATTTAGAGGCTTGGATACAGGATCATTTCATCCGCCTCAAGCACAGAGACGCCTTGTGGCTTGCCCGGGGTCACACAGCATGTCAGGGGCAGCTGGGGCTAGGATGCAGTTGACCCTGCGGGCATAGCCCTCTGAGATCAGGGGAGGTGGTCCCTGCCGCTCCCCAGGTGCAGTGGCGACAAGGGTGAAGCACCAGTGGGGGCAGGAAAGGGGGGCTGCCCTGTCTCCCCCAGCCTCCCAGGTTGGCCCAGTACCAGCCTCCGCCCAATCCCTGCTCCCAGCAGAGCTGTTTGGCTGGAGGTGCTGACAGAAGTGTCCCGCTGTCACCTCCCCTGCATGCCCTCCCTCATGATCCCACCGCACGCAGATGAGGCCGAGCTCAGTCAAGAGCCTGGAGCCTGGGCTGGGTGCTGAAGATCCTGGTTACTTCCCCAGGGTCAGCGGGGGGTACCCTGCCCATGGTGACTCTGATGTTCTGGGGTGATCAGCCAGTTCTGAGCCTGTTTCCTCAACTGGGATGCAGACTCCTGGTCTGTCAAGGGAAACAAACGAGGGGCTGGCCAGCAGCTGGGAGGAGTAGGACTCAGGCTGCAGGAATGTGCGGGTGGAGATCTGGGGAGGGCGTGGGGGCAGGGGAGCCGCCTCTGCCTTTTCCTCTGTGGGCAGGCATGGGAGCTCCACATTGGCTGACCATCAGGTACCAGGCATGTATGGGGAGTCAAGGCCTCGCCTCATCAGATTTTACTCTCCCATTTCTCAGGTGGTAAAACTGAGTCTCAGTGCCACAGAGATGCCACAATCACACAGTAAAGCCAGGGAGTGGCCCCCAGCTGGTGCTATGAGGGTCTCGACCTGAGTCAGCAGGTTCTGGGTGATTGCTGCCCGGCCAGGACATGACTCCCAGGAGGGAGCTCCAGGCTGGGGGTGGCATGGTGGTGAAGTGGCCAGGGAGGGGGCCTTGGAAGCTCACCAGCCCATACACTGGCCATCTTCCAGAAGGGAGGTGGAAGGCACCTTCCTGCTGCTGTGGCCCCAGGGGTGGACAACATGCATCTTTGTGCTGGCTGGACACCAGTGTCTGCATCCTGACTTGGGCACTTGTAGGCACTCATGCAGATCCTGACTTGGCCCTGAAGCCTCCGTGTGCACCCCTGGAGCCGGAGTCCCTGGCAGCTCCTTCAATCCCTGCCCTGCACCCTCGATACTTCAGTCAAGTCTGTCTGCAACACACACCTGCAAATGTTTCTGTTTGTTGATCTGTGTGTGTACAGCTACCCCGTCTCTGACCTCTCTCCATGGGCTGGGCTTTCTATTCTGTGCAGTCAAGGCCAATACCAATTCATACAGAATTCAGGACGGCTGCCAGGTACATTAGGGGAGGAAATGGCAACCCACTGCAGTGTTCTTGCCTGGGAAATCCCATGGACACCAGGGACATGAACTAACTCACAGATAGAAGTGTCTTAAAAAAAAAAAAAGTCATGTTCATAGATAACAACTGAAAATTTCAGGACAAAATATTTAAAAACCAATTCCCAGGACTTCAGTGGGTTTAGACTGGGCGCTTCCACTGCAGGGGGTTTGGGTTCAATCCCTGGTTGGGGAACAAAGATTCTGCATGCTGCATGGCACAGCCAAAAACCAATATATTTATTTTTTAAATACACAACAATTCCGAGGGCTCTGGGGAGTGAAGGGAAGGAGGCAGATTTTGAATGGGAATCGATATTCACGGGAAGGTATCAGGGAGCATAGATTTCCCTTGTGGGTATAGCTTTGTGGGGTGGAGTGCTCAGACACCAGAAGAAATTCCTCATCTTTCTGGTTGAAGGAGCCAGAGAGCAGAGAGTAACTAGAGAACTCTGAAAAGGAGACAACAGAGGAAGGGCTCCCAGATTCTGTGTATGAGCCCCACCTAGCCCCTCAGTGACCCTTGAACCACTGTGTGTGCGAGGCAGACAGCTGAAATGGCCAAAACTCTGCCCACCTTCTGAATGGCAGGGGTCACAATTCAAGCCTGACCAAGTTCATTCTCTGCCAAAACAGAGGCAGCAACAGTCTTTGTAGAAATATAACAGAATGCAGTGTCTACACAACAAAAACAGTCACAACGGTCAGGATAAAATCCAAAGCTGCTGGCACAGGGAGAGCCGGGAGACTGTGACCCGTCTTCAGGGAGAAGAATCTGCTGGGGCCACAGTAAGACAGTGTTAGGATTATCAGACAATGAGGTCATGGAAAAAGTGGGTTCTCATGCATGCAGAGGTAGGAACAAATGAAAATAGTCCTTAAAGAACCAAGTAGGAAATTTTGGATATGAAAAATACAAAATCTGGAATTTAAAAATTCACTAGATGGACTTGACAGGGTTAATCGCTTCCACTGGAGGGTTAGGTGGGGCCCCCGCAACTGCACAGTTCCATGAATTTGTAGATGTGAGGAGGTTCCTCTGTGCCTAACTGCAAGAACTGCAGTTTGAGCCCAAAAGACCCAACAGCTGCAGAGCAGGTGGGAACTGACAGTTCACATCCTACATTACTTTGATTGCACAGGAGGTGTGTGCGACTCGTTACTTTTCTTGTTAACATGAAGGCCATGCTTTGCACGTAAGTTCTATTTTCCCTCCTAACTTTAGGTTGCCTTCGTTAAGAGACACAATCAGGCCCAAAGCAAAAGCTAAATTCCAAAGCCATTCAGTGATAGATGATTCAGGTTAAAGGAATCACGCTGAATTGTACGCTTTACATGAGTGGGTTAGATGGTGTGAGAATTCTTTCTCAGGAAAGCTATTTTTAAAAAGACAGGCCAAGGGGCTGAACTGGCTTCCCTGGGGCTCAGTGGCAAAGAACTCACCTGCCAATGCAGGAGACACGGGTTTGATCCCTGGGTTGGGAAGATCCCCTGGAGGTGGAAATGGCAATCCACTCCAGTATTCTTGCCTGGGAAATCCCATGGACACAGAAGCCTGGAGGGCTTCAGTTGATGCCGTTGCAAAGAGGCAGACACAACTGAGCAACTGAACAACAGTCAACAGACAGTCAACAAAAGAAGACTCGGGAATGGCCAACGGGCACCTGAAAAGATGCCTGACTCACTGGGGAGGTGCAGATCACACCCCCGGCCACAAGACACACACCCGCCCACCAGAACCAGGACCCTTAAAGGGACCAAGAAGGACAAGTGTGTTGCAGGCGTGGGGCCGTGGGACTCACCCCCGCTGGTGGGGGCACAGGGTGGTGCTGGCATTTCTGCCAGGCGTCTTTTGTTCGCTTGGCCATGCTGTACAGCTTGTGAGGTTTCCTGACCAGGAACTGGACCTGAGTGCCCAGCAGTGGAAACACAGCGTCCTGACCACTGGACCGCCGGGGAATTCCCTTGACTAAACTGTCTATTTAAGCCATCTCCCACCGTAAGCAATGGGATGGAAGATCAGTGTATTGGCTATCACCGGACACGGGAAGGTGAGCTGACGGCCCTGCATGCTGTTCTGGTCCGTGTGCACAGAGCCGTCACCCCACTGGGTGGTGGTCCGGGCTGTCTTGATCCACCCTCACAGCCAGGTGACGGCAGGTCCCCCGAGGGCTGTGTGTAGGGTTCGGTCGCCACCTCCCAAGGGAGATGGCAGGGAGGCGGCGCACTCGGGTCTCTCCTCCTCTCCGCAGGACGACTTCAGGAATACACTCAGCGTGTTCACCCCCACCCCAGGGCACCACAGTGGGCCAGGACCTTGCACGTGGGAGCTGGGTCCTCCTCACCGGGGGGCCGCTCCACACAGGCCGCCCCAGCTGTAGCTGGAAGCACGTCGCGGCCCAGAAGCCCGGGATCCAGCCGCCGTCGCTGTTTTCCACCCTCTTTCCACTTCTTAGTTTCTTAAGAAGTTGGATATGCTCCTAACCACAGAACATAGCCATTCCACACCTAGGTAATCACTCCGAAGAAATATGCCTGGATGTGCACACAAAGCCTCGTACGTGATTATTCGTAGCAACTCTGTTTACAATAGCTCCAGTCAGGGGGAAAAACAAATTTCCATCAATAGAGCAACAGGGAAATGAAATACGATATTATTCCTATGATAACATACTAGTCAGAAATAACAAGGAACAAACTACCAATACATGAAGAAAAAGGATGAATTTCAGCATCATTATGCTGAGTATGGAGAAGGCAATGGCAACCCACTCCAGTACTGTTGCCTGGAAAATCCATGGACAGAAGAGCCTGGTGAGCTGCAGTCCATGGGGTCGTGAAGAGTAGGACACGACTGAGCGACTTCACTTTCACTTTTCACTTTCATGCATTGGAGAAGGAAATGGCAACCCACTCCAGTGTTCTTGCCTGGAGAACCCCAGGGACGGGGGAGCCTGGTGGGCTGCCGTCTACGGGGTCACACAGAGTCGCGACTTAGCAGCAGCAGCATGCTGAGTATATACCGCATGGTTCCGTTTCTACAAAAATGTTAAATTGCAAACTAATCTATCATGACAAAAGCACAGCGGTCATTGCCAGGGGCCAGGCAGCTTCACTAAAATTCAGGACTCCTGTTCGTGGGAGGGGCGGTGACGGATCTTCTGGGGCTGGTGGGAACATCCTGTCTTGACTGGAACGCAGTTTCCCGGGTGTGTAACCACCAAAGCTGTTTGGACTGTGCCCTTATTGGATGCCTTTATGGTGTGTAAGTTACACAATATGATTGATTTAAAAGTCAGTAGCATAATATTTTAAATGGATAACCAACAAGGACCTATTGTATAGCACAGGGAACTCTGCTCGGAGCTATGTGGCAGCCTGGATGGGAGGAGGTTTGGGGGAGAACATGTGTATGTATGACTGAGTCCCTTCTCTGTTCACCTGAAACTATCATAACATTGTGAATCCCCTGTACCCTAGTACAAAATAGAAAAATCAAAAAAAGAAAAAGAAATTAAAGAGGCAAATCAGGGGAAAAAAGATCAAGAGCATAACAGCTGCTGACAAGAATGGGGAGGAACTGTCACATCGGGGTTGCAGGTGGGGATGTCAAGACGAGCCGCAGCTGCGGAGGACACTCTGGCAGGTCGTCAGGACTTGAGCCTGGGGCCACCGCGTGACCCTGCAACTGAGATACACCCCAGGCCAGCAGTCTTCAACCTTTGTGGCCCTGGGGCCAGTTTCCTGGAAGAGACTTTTTCCATGGACTGCTGCTGCTGCTAAGTCGCTTCAGTTGTGTCTGACTCTGTGCGACCCCATAGACGGCAGCCCACCAGGCTCCCTCGTCCCTGGGATTCTCCAGGCAAGAAGACTGGAGTGGGTTGCCATTTCCTTCTCCAGTTCATGAAAGTGAAAAGTGAAAGTGAAGTCGCTCAGTCGTGTCTGACTCATAGCGACCCCACGAACTGCAGCCTACCAGGCTCCTCCATCCATGGGATTTTCCAGGCAAGACTACTGGAGTGGGTTGCCATTGCCTTCTCCGACAGGGGACGCAAAGTCTCTGGAAATCAACCTTAGTAGGTACACAGGACACCTAGCTTTATATGGAAGAACCCAGCCTGATAAAGGGCCCCTGACATTAGCCTATAAATTCAATTCAACCCTAGTGAAAATGCTAGGAGGACCTTTTTTTCAGGAACTCAACAAACTCATTCAAAAAAATAAAGAGAATAAATATCCATGGTGATATGAAAAGAAGAGGCAAGCTCCCAGATATTAAGACAAAGTCAGAGTGATTAAGATAGGAACAAAGGCTCAGATTAGAGACTTCAGGCAAAACACACCTGTGGCTGGGCTTCACGCCCGGAAGGCGGTTGGTTCCTCAAAGCAGTGGAGGTGCAGGTCCGGGGGACCGGTGGTTCAGGAAACAGGACGCCCTGGATGAAGAGAAGGGAAGCAAGACCCCTAGTTTACATCACATGCAAGCTGGATACTGAACACGGTCAAGACCTGTGTGTGGTGGAGGGAACTATATAGACAGAAAAAAGCAGTGATTGAGGGAGATGCCCAGATCCCCCAGCAGGACTTTCACTGTGTGGCGTGGGCAACCCGACTTCATCAGAGCCGAGGACCCCTCTCTACTCAGGAGACGAGCCAGCAGCTAACGGCCGCTGTCAGATGGAGAGAAGACACGTCCAACACCCAAAGCGCCTTGGCTCAGGAAGGAGACCACGCGGAGGACCGCACACCAAGAAAAGCTGGAAACCAACAGAAACAGTGGCCAGGACACAAGCACGAATTCTCACAGGGAGGCCCAGCGGCTGGTGGCTTGCGAAGCCAGAGCCGACCTTCGCGGGAACCGTAGAAAGTCGAATTCAAACAGGAGGTTTACAGAATTAGAAAGGTGGACAATAACAAGTGCTGAGACAGAACCAGCGATTGGTATTTTTTTTCTGTAATAAGCAAAAGTAAGTGACGCTCATTGAAGAAATGTAGAGAAGCGTGGAGAGGAGGCGCGGCTCTGCCCCTTGCTGAGCTTCCCTGGCTCATAGCCGGCTTCGCGCTCAGCCCCCCTCAGGTGAGGCCCCCACTTGTCCTGTCAGCTGGTGCTCCCAGGCAGTCCTTGGCTTTTCCACTCTCTTTGGACAAACAAAGCAACTTTAGGGCTGTTTATTCTGCCCATTAATTTTTTTTTCTTTTCACACAGCTATATTCATTCTTGTCAGGGCACCCCGACACATAATCTGGATAAACAGTCACTCCTGGCTTTGCTGGTTCCCCCCAGCACCCATTTAGCTCTGATCCAATAATCCCCACGAGGCCCAGGGCAGCCGGCCAGCTCCCCAGGTAGGACCCACGTCCTCAGAGGGCAGGAGCCATGCCCCAAGCTCAGGAGGCTGGCTCCTGCTCTGGCTTCTCAGTTTGTCCCCCAGTGTGGGCAAAACAGGGAAGAGGCCTGGAGGCTGTTGCTGGCCTGGAGCCGGGGGCCAACCCATCAGTGGGCCTCTGTTCCTGGTCACCTCCTCCAGGAAACCTTCCTCACCCCACTTCAGCCACCTCCGCTGGCCGTGTGCCTGAGTACGCTGGCCTGGCCTTCTTCCCAGGTGCGCTGGTGCCATGAGTGGCTCTTCTGGGCTGGGGGGTACGGGACAGCCACTCGCCCAGCTTATCTTATGCCCAGATGCCCAATGCTGTCCGGCCACCTCCTGCTGGGCCTCTGCCACCGCCTGGACCCAGCCCACCAGGGCAGTGCCGCCAGGATGTCCGGCTCTGTGGTCAGGCTCGCCTGCAGCTGCATATGGCGCCGTCTGGTCCAGATCCTGGGGACCTTCCTGCGATGACTTCAGCAGATAGAGGCACAGGCAGGCATGGGCAGCCTGGTGCTAGGGGTTGGCGGGAGGGGGGACAGTGGCAGGAGGCTGGGTATCACCCCGTCCACATGCCCTGACCCCAGAGTGAGGGGCTGCTGCAGGGTCTCCAGCTGCTCCAGCACCAGGGCCCACAGCATCTGCCGAAACTTCCTGCCCTGCAAGGTGTCTGGGGGTGACGGCAGGTGAGCAGGGCCACCTTAACTCTCTGACCCCCAACCCCACCACAGTCTGGGGTCCTGGGGTGGCCACTTGGGGCAGCGGATGGGTAGGGTTTGGGAGCAGCCCTGGCTAGAGTCAGAGGTCAGGCTCGGACCCCGAAGGGCCCGTCCCAGGGTCAGGCTCGGGGGCCTTCTCCCCGCAGGTGTCTCAACCCCAGTGTGGGCAGAGAGGGTGTGCACCTTGACATGCACTCGCATCTGTACCCAAGTCTGTGCAAACTCCCAGCTGTGGAGGGAAAGGACCTGAGAAACCACCTGTCTCCAGCTCAGCACCTGCTCGGAAGGAACCTGAGGCTGGGGTTGGGGGGGAGTGGGCAGGGCGAGGAATGGGAGAGGCGGGGGGAAGGCAACTTGAGCAGGCAGGCAGGGGGCCCGGTGTCAGGGTGGGGCCAGGTGTCACGGTGGAGTCCAGGTTCAGGGTGGGATAAGGCCAGGCTGATGGGCAGTGCCCACCCTGGCCTGGGGCCTGGGCACACTTGTGCTGGCCCGGCTGGCCGCCAGCCCCAGGGCCTCAGGCGCCATCATCACCCGGAAGCTGGATGAGGACCAGGCCTTGGACCAGCTATTCCTGGAACTCTGCGGGTGGGCCTTGGGACTGGCCCCTGGCCTTGGCACAGCTGGTGTCCTGGGCACCCAGGGGTGGCATGCCCAGCCCCTCCCACTCTGCCCTCGGCTGGGGCTCGTCCCACACAAAGCAGGCAGGGGGGTTGACAGATGGAAGTCAGGAGAGTCAGACTGGAAGGAGGGGTCAGACCGGCAGGAGGGGCACAGGGATGATGCCCCTGAGGCTCACCTGGTGCTCTGGCCGCCAGCACACCAGAGGGGGACATGCTCATGAACCTTGACCCCAGGCAGTCTGGGTGGGCAGCCCAACTCCTCTCTGACCGTCATGTTCTTGGGGCCAGGCTGGTGGAGCAGCTACAAACCCCCCATGCCCCTGCCCGGAGTCCTGCTGTGAGGGCCAAGGGGAGGGGAGCAAGGGGGGGACGAGGAGGGTGCCGGGGGCTGGGGCCCAGCGACGGGGACGAGGCGGCCACCGGCCCCACAACACTTGCAGGGGCTGCCTCTCCAGAAACCAAGCCCCAAGACCTGCAGCTCTGCAGGCTGTGGGCACCTCAGGGAGTGCGGCCTGGGTGGGGACCCCCGCCCCACCCAGAAGCCTCGTGGCCCTGCTGCCAGGTACACGCCACCTTGAAGGCTCCAGGTGCCCCCTGACAACCTGTGGGCTGAATACAAAGTGTGGCTGCAGAGGCAGCAAAGGGTGGGCTGGCCTTGACACTCTGACAAGGCGGCCGGTGCGACAGCGCCACCAACCAGCTGCAAACCCGCCGTCAGGGCAGGCCGAAACACGCTTTAGTGGATGGCCTGCAGAGTTAGACCCCCTCAAGCCAGCTGTGTGACTGGCGCTCACCCTCGGAGACACAGACCAGGTGCCCGGCCGCCATCCTCGCAGGCCCGAAGCCCCGAGGCTCCACTATGGAGGTGGGCCCTGTGCCCAGCACCCCGCAGCCGGTGGGGGGCTACCCCCTCAGCCTCCCCGCCCGCGCTGCTTGGCCCACTGTCCGGAGAAGCGGCCTTCTGGGCTAGGGCGGGGCCAGCCTCCCACGCGTGGACCGTGTGCGGGCCCTCCCAAGGCCTGGAGTGTCACCGCCGCACAGCGAGGGCCTCTCTGGGACCGACTCTTTCTGCTGCTTCCTGCAGCCCCCCGGCCCCTGGCAGCAGCGAGGGGGACCCTGAAGGGCCGCTGGGCTCTCCCGGAGCCCTCTCCTCTCCAGCCCTGGCCCTGGCTACAGAGCGGGTCACACAGGCCCCTCATTAGGCGCTAATTGCCGCGGGCGCCAGGCCCCCCAGGGCCGTTGCTGGGATCACACCTGTTGACAAGCCGGGGCGGCCCCAGCGGGAAGGCTCACAGTGTTGATGATGCCGCTAATGATGTGTTCTTGGCCCACAGTGATTCCCTTCCATTAATAAAGCCCTGTGCAGCCCGGGGCTGCAGGTCTCACCTCGCAGAGCCTGGAGGGCTCGGGTGGGGATGCCTCAAGCCACGTTTCCTGCAAAGGTCAACTCCTCTCTGGGGTTCTAGACCGAGAAGCACAGGAACCTGCCCCACGTGGGCCCCCCACACCCGGCGCTCAGAACCTGGAGCCGCTCAGAGGGCAGCGGGGGGGTCTGCACGGACTGGCCCGGAGGCCGCGCCTCCATGCCCACCAAGTCAGGGCTGGGGGAGCACCTGGGACCAACAGAGACCAAGCTGACCTGCCCAGAGCCCCCAAGGGTAAAGACTCTCACCTCGTAAGGAGACCCTAGCTGGGCGCCCGTACTAACAAACAGCACAGTCCCCGGTTTATGAAAAGAAGAGGAGGGCTTGGAAGGCAAGAGCCCCATGGCTGGGTACGAGGCTGGCCTGGCTCCGGGACAGTTGCCTGGGGCAGGCCCCTGGGACATGAGGCCCTGCAGCTACGTGGGCAAGGCCTGCGGCCCCGTGGTCTCCCCATTCCTCTCACTTGGTGGCTTCCAGCCCCAAGCTTAATATGGAGCACCTTTCGGCAGGTGGCCCTGCCAAGCTGGGGCAGCAGCAGGAAACCCCTGCCCCTGGCCCAAGTCACCCTCCCCAGTCCAACCCCCACGAGGGCATCTGGGTGGGTCCTGTGGACCACAGAGACCTTGACCATGTGGGCTGCACCCTCGAGGCATATCCCTGCTCCTACACCCCAGCCATGTGGAACCCACCCCACTTCTGTCCAGCTTCCTGGGGGGCATTGACCCACAACACCATAACAGAAAGAACACGTTTCAAAATCACATGTTTAGAAACATTTTTAATTTATTTTGGGAAAGACAAACTACCTTTTACTTGTCCCCACCGGGGTCATTGTATTCCCACTGCACACAGACTGTCTGCCTGGCAAAGACAGCTGCTGGCCCAGCCCAGGGCTGGTGGTCCTTGGCACCAAGGCCCGTGTCCCCTCTGCCTGCCTGTGTGCCCTCTGCCTGCCTGTCCCCTGCCTGTCTGCTGGCCCCTAGAGGAGGGGGCTACAGCCAGGTGAGCCACACCCCATCACATGGCCCTCTGCTGAACCCCCTGATTCCCATGAAAACGTGGACATGTGGCCTGCGGTGGACTGAATGGTGCTTTCCAGCAGAACCCGTGGATGGGGCCTTATTTGGAAAAAGAGCCTTTGTAGACATAATTAAGTCAAGGCTCTGGAGAGAAGCTCATCCTGGATTAGGGTCCTGAACCTAGGGATCCTCACAGGATCAGAGAAGGGGGGAGACACAGGAGCCATGTGACAACGGGGACAGAGGCTGGAGTGACGTAGCCCATGCCCAGGGAGGCATGGACGTCCAGAGGCTGGAGGGTGGGACGGATCCCCCTGGAGCCATTAGCGGGGCCCAGGCCTGCCAGCACATTGATTTCAGACTTCAGGCCCCCAGACCACGAGAGAAAACTCTTCTGTGGTTTTAAGCCTCCCAGCTGTGGTTTTGTCCCCGCAGCCGCACGGTTCCCACTCCTCACAGGGTGAAACTGAGTCCACGGGCAGGAGGGCTCAGTAGATCCACATGCCTTGGGAGAAACCCCACCCGCTCCTGTCCAACCACCAGACGCTCGATGATCAGGTTTGGACAAAGCAGGTCCTGTGGGCATGGCCAGAGCAGAGGACGAGCTCTGCACCAGCTCGGGTTCAGGGACAGGGGTGCCCACACACAGCCAGAGCGTCAGAGAACGTGCTCAGGCCTACCAACCCGGCCTCAAGAGCCTCAGCCCCTCCCTGTGTCCTCATCTGGCCCTCACGGTCCCCCACGTGTGTAAACACTGGCATTGCACATGGGAAGCGCAAGGTGAACGCTCGATAATGATGATGATGAAATAATTTGCAAAATGTGAGGGCACACGCACTGGAGGCGAGGTGTATTGCTGGCACAAGAGCCTAGGGGCTCTAGGGACATGGCTGTGAGTTAATAAAATACCCCGAGGGGCTGAAAAGTCCCCGCTCTTGGCTCTACTCAGAGCAGGCAGGAGGAAGACCTGCCCTCATCGTGTGTATGTGTGTGTCAGAGAGAGAGGTCAGAAACCCCTGTTCAGCTTTTTTCCCCAGAAGCTGGCTCTGGCACTCCCCCAGGCCCTCCTACAGGGGTAGACCAGGGTGTGCTTACTGCCTGGGCCTCTGGGGGCCTCTTGGGGTAGCCAGCTTGAGGGGCAGCCTGCCCCTGCCATTTTTAAAAATAGCTTTAAAGAGATATAAATACACTTACCACGCAATATGCAATTCACCCATTTGGAGTGTGTGATTCAATGGTTTTTAACATAATACATTAGTAATTTTAAAATTGTGTTAAAACATACATAACAGGTCTTCCCTGGTAGCTCAGCGGTAAAGAATCCACTTGCCAATGTGTGAGACGTGGGTTTGATCCCTGGGTTGGGAAGATTCCCTGGAGTAAAAAATGGCAACCCACTCCAATAATCTTGGCTGGAAAATTCCACAGACAGAGGGGCCTGTCTGTGGGCTACAGTGGGGCTACAGGTGGGCTACAGTCCGTGGGGTCTCAAAGAATCAGATACGACTGAGCACACACACAATAATGAGACTGTCAAGATTTCAGGAGCTGTACCCCAGACCTTAGTCAGATGTTGCCAGGACATGGAGGGGATGCCGGGGCGGAAGCCCACCTTACAGCTCCTTGGGAAAACCCCTCTTGATGCTGAGAAGGAACTCCCATCCTGGGAGCCAAGAGGAGCAGCTGCAGGGGCTGGAGAAGGTCACGCCAGCTTGTGGGCTGCTGCGCCCTGGACTCCACACTTAATCCACAGGCAGGTGAAGAGTCAGCAGGTAGCGCCCACGTCAGGACAAGACACCTAGAGCGGAGGACGGGATGGGCTCCCAAAACGTGAGATCATGCCCAGGGGATAGTCTGGGGCTGACCCTGCCAGGGTACCTTCAGGGCTGGGCCCAAGTGGGGCCCTAGGATGCACCAGATTCGACCACTGGAGTTTTCTGGAAAGCCCCCATAAGAAGTGGTCATTAAATGTATATGACGGAGACGTCCCTGGTGGTCCAGTGGTTGAGAATCCACTTTCCCATGCAGCGGACATAGCTTCTATCCCTGGTCGGGGACTAACATGCCACACGCCACGGGGCAGCCAAGCCCAAGCCGCAGCTGCCGCCCCTGTGCTCCAGAGCCAGGACTCTGCAAGAAGGGATGCCCCTAGCGCCGAGCGCCGGAATGGAGACCCAGCGCAGCCAAAATGAAAATAATAATAATAATAAAGACTTTAAAAAAATATATAGGACCACTCAAGAATTGAGTCCAGCCAGCAGCGTTCTATCCGCGTTCCACAGAGAAAAGGGCTTTTCTCAGGCTGGTCTCCGGAATAACCGGGGGCGGGCTTGCCAACGCAGGGGACGCGGGTTCGATCCTCGGGTGGGGAAGATCCCCTGGGGGAGGAACTGGCAACCCACGCCAGTGTTCTTGCCTGGGAAACTCCATGGACAGAGCCCCCATGGGGTTGCAAAGGCGTCGGACACGACCACGTAATTGAGCACACACCCTCCCAGAGCTGCGGGGCCCTGCACCGGCCGGGGCTGAGACTGGGGGAGGCGAGCCCGGAGCCCCGAAAGAGGCGCGGCTCCTTCCCCGCGGCCCTCGCTGGCGCGGGGTGCAGAGGACCGGCCCGCCAGCAGGGGGCGCGCGCCCCCGGGAGCCCGGCCGCGGGGCCAGCCGCGCATGCGCACGCGGCGCTTTCCGGCAGTGTGGCGGAACTGCCTCGCTGTTTCGCGGCGTTTGGCGACGCCGTCCGGGCCGGGGCCGGCGGTAGTGTGGCGCCATGGCGTCGCCCTTCAGCGGGGCCCTGCAGCTGACGGACTTGGACGACTTCATCGCGCCGTCTCAGGTGGGCGGGCCGGGCGGCTGCTTCGCGCAAGGAGTCCTCTCCGCCGCGGTCTCCCCCGAGAGAGGGGCTCGGGATCGGGGGGCCTGTTGGGTCGCACAGCCCCGCGGTTTCCGGGTCCCCTTCCCAGGCGGCCACGACAACCAGCTCGGGGCCGGGAGGCCCCGCCGAACTTCCCTGGCCGGCTCCTCGCCCCGCCGCGAGGGCAAGGGGGGGCGTTCCGCTGCGGTCAGCGCTGTGGTCGGCGTAGGTGTCGACCTCCCGGGGGAGGAGACAGAGCGTGTCCCCAAGGGGACAGGCCAGCCGCACGTGAGGGCCGGCCTCCTCCCCTGCTGCCCCGCTTATCGGTTGCCGGCAGCCGCGCGGGACCAGGGCTCGGCAGAGGCGTGTCGGGGGGAGCGCGAGAGGCCGGACGGACCTCCTGCCAAGGCTTTCCGAGGCTGCTCGCTGGGAACGCGACGGCCCGCGAGCTTCCTCTTAGGCAGAGAGGAATTGGGGAGAAAGGAACCATCTTCCAGGAACTGGGCGAGGCAGAGCTTTTCTGCCGACCCTCGGCCTCCAATGAAACACTGGCCCTCCGTGCGGTGCCCCACCCGCCATTTACTGGCGGTGTCCGCGGACAGTTAGGTTGGCCACAGCGCCCGCACCTGCATCAGGTCAGCGACCTTATGCGCTCGACAGGCAGGGCAGTGTCTGAACGCGCGCGAGTAGGGTAAGCAGCCACAGTGCCAAGACTGCTTCTGCGGCAGGAAGGCCGGAATCAGGGCAGAGTTTTCGTTCCAGTCGGTGTTGGGGCCCCTCCGCCGCTGTGCGCTCAGGCGCTCTTCGGGTCTTTTACGGGTAGGACTGCATCAAGCCCATGAAGGTGGATAGGAGGCCTGGAAGCGGCGTGGCCAAGATCCACATCGAAGATGACGGGAGTTACTTCCAAGTCAGTCAGGTAAGTTCCAGCCCAGCTGCTCTGTCCAGTGACAGGTGCAGTGACCATGGCACCTTCCACGTGTCACCAGCCCTTTCTCAGGTGTGCACTGCAGAGGGCTCTTTGCAGAGGTGGCAGTTCCGGCATCCCTCTCTCTCAAGTTCTAATTGTGTAACATTTTTTAGTCCAGACCACTTGTTCTTAGTGAAACCTACTTCCTGTGTAATTGAGCAATGCCAAGACCCTGGTCCCACGGCGTTAAAGTTGACACCCCGACTGTCTGCCATTTGGGTCCGCGAGAACACCCATGCTGTCCCGAGGACTACAGGCACCACTGGGCGCACTGGCCCAGGGGTCCCCCCCAGCAGGCGAGGAGCCACAGGATGGCTCGCGGTGGGGCCAGACAGCAGGAGCCAGCGATTCCGGGGAAGGAGTCCATGTTTACTCAGCCCTGGAGGGTGACCTGGCAGCCCAGCTGGGGTCCCGCCCGAGCCCAGCAAGCATGGGAGGCGGGGTCCTTCATGGGGCCGGGGGCCCTGCTCCAGGGCAGCAGGGGTTGACCTGGAGGGAAGGCCAAAGCACATCAGTCCCTGTTGGCCTCGAGGCTGGCCGGGCCGGGAAAGCACCCTGAACTCAGACTGCCACTGTAGTGCAACGTGGGCCTCGTGAGTGGGCTGGGAGGGGGTCCCGGCTAGTCAGCCCCCAGTCACAGTTTGGGCCCCTGAAGCTTTCCCGGCCCTGACTCAGACCACTCCCGTGTGTGCAGAGGAAGCGAGGGCTCTGCTGGGCCCGTTTGCGGCTCAGAGCTGCCCAGCCGTCGGCCTGGAGGCCAGTGTGAACGCCCAGTCCTCGACTGTCTGGCTGAGTCTGGCGTCCTAACTGCCCCTTGCCTGCCTCGCCCACTCTTCTCTGTGCAGGTGTTGGGGGATACAGGCTCCCACCACCTCCTCCCTGTCCCTCTGTCCTTTCTCCTTTCATCTTCGCCCTTGCCTTTCTCTTCCTTCTCCTTTCAGAGCCTGGCCTTGAGCATTTTCCTGTCCCCACAGCACTTTCCTGTCCCCATAGGCACAGTCTGGGGACCAGTGATGAGTTGGCTGCTTCTTTGCACATTTAATGTTCATGTCCCTCCCCTAGTGGGCAGCAAGGCTCTTTAATACAATACGCCAGCCACGTTTGTACCCAAGTTAGCATGGTGCCTCTAGGAAAGTTTAGAACATATATATGTATTTCTGTACTAAATATTTACTTTCTAAAAACTTACGGCACATAAAGCCAGCCAACTACCACGCTGCTTGTCAGCGCTGTGAGCCAGAGAATGAAGCTCTCCCATGGGTCACGTCATCCTGAGCGCGCTGTGTCCTCGTGTGGAAGGGCCCTTGGGGTACTGGGTTCTCGTGCTTCCAGGATGGAGGGATGAAGAAGCTGGAGAAGGCCAAGATCTCGCTGGACGACTGCCTGGCGTGCAGTGGCTGTGTCACCTCAGCGGAGACTGTGCTTATCACTCAGCAGAGCCACGAGGAGCTGCGGAAGGTTCTAGGTGCCAATAAGGTGAGCAGTGGGCCGTCTTTACTAGTGTCGTTAAGGCAGCTCATCTGGTGCTACTTGTCCTGTGTCTCCTGGGGACTCCTGGCATTGAAGTGTTAACCCTAAACTTCGAGTTCTGTGTGTTTGCAATATTGACACGCCCTGATGTGGTCAGCGGAGAAGGCAATGGCAACCCACTTCAGTACTCTTGCCTGGAAAATCCCATGGACGGAGGGGCCTGGTGGGCTGCAGTCCATGGGGTTGCTAGGAGTCGGGTCGGACACGACTGAGCGACTTCACTTTCACTTTTCACTTTCATGCGTTGGAGGAGGAAATGGCAACCCACTCCAGTGTTCTTGCCTGGAGAATCCCAGGGACGGGGGAGCCTGGTGGGCTGCCGTCTATGGGGTCGCACAGAGTTGGACACGAATGAAGCGCCTTAGCAGCAGCAGCAGATGTGGTCAGGCTGTAAACCCCACAGAGCGAGCCGTGGGTCCCATGCTTTGCAGACGGCAGCACCTGATCAGCAGAAGCTGGTTGTCATCTCGGTCTCGCCCCAGTCCAGAGCGTCACTGGCTGTGAGGTTTCAGCTGAATCCTACGGACACCGCCAGGAAATTAACAGCATTCTTTAAAAAAATAGGTAGGTGCTGCAGCTCGGCGAGCTCCCGCATGGGCACGGGACTGAGGTGACACCTGGCTGTTACTGGACTTAAGTGCATCAGAAGCTCTGTTGGAGGTCAACTCAGCTTGAGCTTCTATTGTGATGATTGAGAGCAGGGCCTTTTAATAAAAAAAAAACCCTGAATTTTGATGTTGCACATCCCCGAGCCTGGAGTTCACCTATTCTTTACTTCGTTTTTAAATTATTACCACCAAGGCATGGTTCTCAGGCCTGAATTCGGCCCCTGGTCGGCCCCTGCACGCCGGGGGCAGGGCTGGGAGGGCATAGGGGGCCCAGTGCAGGCGGCTGTGCTGGCGTGTGTGGGGTGCGGCCTGGCACCTGCAGGCCAGACCTCAGAGGCAGGGCGCCGGGCGTCCACCACCGACGCGTCCCGTGACACCCGCCCACCCCGGGCGCAGCCGTCCTTCCAGGGGTGAGGTGGGTGCTCCCTCACAGGCGCACACTACGTGTTCGACACCGCCTTCTCAAGGAACTTCAGCCTCCTCGAGAGCCAGTGGGAGTTTGTGCGGCGGTTCCGAGGACAGGCCGACCCCGAGCAGGCCCTGCCCGTGCTGACTTCTGCCTGCCCAGGTGTGCGCCCGCGGCCGGTAGCTGGACGTGGTGAGGAGGGTGGGGGCTCTTCGGCAGGAGCCACCTGAGGGTTACCTGGAGCCACTTCAGTTCCTGAGGGGTGATCATGGGGACACCAGAGACACGTGTTGGCAAGAGCAGAGCAGAGGGCTCTTTGGTGGGACCCTAACCCCTTGCATGAGTCAACCACCCCCGGAAGTCACCTCACTGCCCTGCTCACACCCCGCATCGGCCTCAGGCTGGATCTGCTACGCGGAGAAGACCCACGGGAGCACCCTCCTCCCCCACATCAGCACGGCACGGTCCCCGCAGCAGGTCATGGGCTCCCTGGTCAAGGACTTCTTCGCCCAGCAGCAGGTAACGGGGACCCAGAGTGAGCCCCCCTGCGGTGCCCCCCATCAGCCCTGCACCGCCGCCTCACTGCCACACCCTGCACACAGCATCTGACCCCCGACAAGGTCTACCACGCGACAGTAATGCCCTGCTATGACAAAAAGCTGGAAGCCTCCAGACCCGACTTCTTCAGCCAGGAGCACCAGACACGCGACGTGGACTGTGTCATCACCACAGGTGCGGGCCCGGGCCAGCCAGCGCTGTGACTGGGAGCCGTGCGTCTGTAATGGTCTCTGTCGCTCCTGAGACTCAGCTGAAGCGTGTCTGTGCTGTGGTCTCCTGCAGGCGAAGTCTTCAAGCTGCTGGAAGAAGAAGGGGTCTCGCTGTCAGAGCTGGAGCCGGCTCCTCTGGACAGTCTGTACGTCATCACCGGCCCTGTTGGAGGAGCTGTAAGCTCACCCAGCACTGGGTGCTCTCCACCCGGGGGGTCTCGCAGGTCTGGGCAGGCGGCAGGAGGGGCCGTGGCCCTCAACGCAGGCACTGGCCTCCTCCCTTTTCTCTGGCCTGGCCTCCCTCGGCCCCTCGTGTGTCTCGGTGTCCAAGATGCTTGAGATCCCGAGGCAGCCTGTGGACAACTGGCTGATGGTCGTCAGAGCTGACCCTGACTTCACACAGGTCTGAGCTCCCCCAGGACAGGTGGTACGACGGAGGGGACAGTCCTTTGCCACACAAGCCTCTGCCCAACACACCCTCAAGGCCTTGGGCTCTGACTCATCTTGCGCTTAGAAAGCAAACACTCTCAAACCTGAGACAGAGGTTGCTGCAAGGCCTCGGTGGGCAGCAGCCCCAACACCACCTGAGGCCTGGCCTCTTCCCCAGGTGCAGCAGTGCCTCTGCCCAGGAGCCCACCAGCCATCAGGGCGGGGGCTCAGGGGGCTACCTGGAGCACGTGTTCCGGCATGCAGCCCAGGAGCTCTTCGGGATCCATGTCACTGAGGTCACCTACAGACCCCTGAGGTCAGTGGGGAGGGCCGGAGCCGGGCCCTGCACTCTGGCTCAGGTGATGGGACGAGCACTCCCGAGCCCTGGGTCTCCTCACGGTAGAGCTCAGTGTCCCTACCCACAGCACTGGGCTGCACGAGGGCGGGACGGAGCTCCTGGCACACACTGTGTCCTGATGTGAGCCCCCACTCCAGGGAGGGTGGGCTGGGGCTCGTCTGACCTTGGGAAGGCGGGGTTCCCATTCTACAGACCAGGAACCTGAGGCTGGGACTGCCTGCCCCACTGGTGGGAAGGAGCTTCTTCCCCTCCCCCCTCACCGCCCCCACCGGGAGTGAGCCTGGTATGCTGTGTGGACAGCCAGGTCTGTGCCCTCAGGAACAAGGACCTCCAGGAGGTGATTCTGGAGAGGGAGGGCCAAGTCCTGCTGCACTTTGCCGCAGCTTACGGCTTCCGCAACATCCAGAACCTGGTGCAGAAGCTCAAGCGCGGGCGCTGCCCCTACCACTACGTGGAGGTCATGGCCTGCCCGGCAGGTAGCTATGGGCAGGGGGCCCCCGGGACCCTGTGCGCCGGCCGGCATTCTCTGTGACCACGCCTGCCCCCCTCTGCCACAGGGTGCCTCAATGGCGGGGGACAGCTCAAGGCCCCTGACATGCCCGGCAAGGAGCTCCTGCAGCAGGTCGAGAGGCTATATGGCCTGGTCAGGACAGAAGCACCGGAGGACGCACCCGGGGTCCAGGAGCTGTATGAGCGCTGGCTGCAGGGTGCAGGCTCGGAGCGGGCTGGCCGCCTGCTGCACACCAGCTACCACGCTGTGGAGAAGGCTGGCTCTGGACTCAGTATCAGGTGGTAGAGGCCTCACGGGTCCAGCCAGTCCACTGCCACCAACACCAGGACTCCTGAGAAGGTGGGGGGTCTCCAGCAGGGCAGCTGCCCGAGACCCCGAGGGGCGCCCCCAAATGCTGCAGGGACACTGGGACCCTCGGAGCAATGGGACTCAGGATCGCTCTCACCTGGGCTCCCCCTGGGTGTGCGGGAGGGGGTCTCAGCTCGTCCCGTGGGAGGGCTCCTCACCCTCCATCTCTAGAGTCCCCCCAAACTGCTGTGGGGTGGTGGTGACAGGCTGGACCTGCCCGGCTGGTGAGGTCACAGCAGAGCCTGGGGAACCTACCACACTGGGCAGCCGAGGACACTGGCTGGACACAGGCAGCCAGCCCATGACCCCACCTGGGGTGGGGTGCCCCTCCACCGACACCAGGTGTCTGATGGAGCTGTGATGCCTGGGGCCGGAGAACCTGCCTCCCGGGGGCTGAGTCCTGTGTCCACAGCTGGACCCCTACTGGCTGGGGCTGGGGCGGGGCACGTCCCTGAGCTCATCTCTAGTAAAAACAGCTTCTTTTCAAGAGTGTCTGTCTGCGTCGAGAAAAAGGCCTTTCAAAGCTTTATTTGAAGTTCAGGAGCCCTGCACACCCCACTGCACTGTGTGCAAACACCCCTGTCTCACTGTGGCCCGGAGTGGGGCCGGGTGTCCAACCCCAGAAGTGCCAGAGCACCCACCCTCCGGGGCCGGGCAGGACTGAGGATGGCCAGGCCCTCCTATGGGTCGAGGGAGGATGGCCGTGTGGCCTGGCCCATGTAGAGCTCACTTCTGCCGGGGTGTGCTCAGGAGCCCCCACTGCAGCGCAAGGAGAGCCCGGGCCTGTGGCTGCAGCGGCTCAGCCGCCCTCTCGAAGCTCGCTCGCTCCCTGCAGAGCACATCTAGGACGTCGGATGGGGCCACCTTCCCTGTGAACTTGCGCACAGACTCCTCTCTGTGGGGAGAGGGGGCACTGTGGGGTTCAAGGGGACCCACGGGGTGAACCAGACGTGGTGGTAGAGACAGCCCAGGGACCGGCCCCCTGCCACCTGATGTCCAAATAAGTGCAGGGGAGACCCAGAGCACAAGTCAGCCCCGTGCCAGCCTGCTGTGCAGCGAGGTGCCTGGGGAGGACACAGGTCCCCAAGACGCACTGGCTCAGGCCCTGCCCCATGCTCCCCAGCCCCCCTCACCCATACGCGAGGGCCCAGCATGCTGGCTGGTACTCACGCCACCCTCAGGAAGGGGTTGTAAAGGAGTTCTTCGCCCAGGGTTGCCGGCACCGTGGGCACATCGTCCTCATCCCTCTGCTGGAACAAGCACAGACCCCAGTCACCGCCTTGTCTGGCAGCCCCAGGCAGCTTGGCTCCGTCACCTGCAGCCTGGGGGTTTGAGCCTAGGCCCTGAAGGTGGGCACTCGAGGGCCAGTCTGCAGGTGGCCCAGAGCCTAGGATAGGTGAATGCCCCAGCCAAGCCAGGCCTGGTCTCCCAGACCAGTAGTCATGGCTGACACCCCACCCATACACACACACTCAGTGCTGTCCTGGCCCCAGCCCGCCCCACCCTCCAACCTTGCCACCGAGAGTGGAGGAGTGGCCACACCTTGGCCCACGACAGCTTGGCCTTCACATGGTCGTTGTAAGGCTCCACTTTCTGTGCAAACTCGAGGTTGCCCAGTGTGTGCTCGTGACCACAGAACACCTTCTGGAGAGACGAGGTGCTTGGGTGCACAGCACTGCCATGGGCAGAGATGCTCCCCACCCCCTCGCCGGTCCACTTCTTGCCACAGCTGGCAAGAAGGCAGTCATCCTGAACCCTGGCATAGGCAGGTGCAGTGCGTGCTGCTTATATGGGAAGCCGGGCCCCCACAGCCATGAGAGGGCAAGGGGCAGACTGCTCACTGTCTCAGGGGGCAGGGTGCCCAGGGTCTCCACCAAGCTCTGGTACATCTGCTGAACTGTGCCCTCCAGGCGTGAGCCGCAGCCGGCCACGGACAGTGCATCCCCTGGGGAGTTGGGTGGGTCAGAGAGAGTGGAATGGGGCACGGGGAGGTGGGGCAGGTGGGTACAGGGCAGCCAGTACCCGAGAACACGGCGGGAGGGTCCGGACATTCCTCTTCCCACAGGAAGTAGCTCATGTGGCCCAAGGTGTGGCCGGGCGTCAGGAGGCAGCGCACGTGGATGGCCCCAAACTGTGGCAGAGGAGCAGGTGAGGAGGTTGGGCCCAGGCTCTCTCCCCGTCCCTCCCAGGCGAGCGCTCACCCGCAGCTCCTCGCCATGTGCCAGCCTGCGCGTCAGCGCACAGATGCGCTCGTCCGCACCCAACACCACCAGACCAGGCAGCAGCCTCGCCAGTTCCGCGTTGCCACGAGCGTGGTCCCTGAGGATGGGTGAGAGCGGAATCACGTGGGCTTGGGGCTGGGTTGGAGTGAACCCGCCTGCCTCAGCCCTGCCCCTACAGCACTCACCAGTGGTGATGGGTTGTCAGCACAGTGGTCAGTGATACCCTCTCCCGGCCCACGATCTCCAGCAGCTGAAAGGGATGGGAGTTAGGGACATGCAGACGGCCCAGGTGGCTGCCTGCATTGGGGCACCAGGCCTGGGTGCACAGTGTCCCAGGCATGGGATGGTGCTAGGGGCAGTGGAGACCCAGCAGACAATTAGTGAGCACCCACTGTGTACAAAACAGGCACCAGGTGAAAAAGTCCAGAGATGGCTCTAACCTCAGAGGAGACCCAAATCAAGAAACCCTAAACTCCAAATAACCAGAGACCAGAAAATAGGGGAGGGTCTGCCCCCAGCAGTGTTGTCCAGAGCCTCTAGAGGGGCCTAAGGTGCCTGGGCCCACAGCAGTGCCCCCGCTGCCTCAAACCTGCCCTCACCCTTTTGGGCACGGCCACGTCCACGGCCACAGCTTCCCGCGTGCGCTCCTCGATGACCAGGTACATGTAGTTGTCCTCAAGCACAGGGATGACTTTGACCTTCATGGCCGCAGAGCTCAGCCGCACCGCACCTCCTGAGCCCCTTCCTCAGCGTGGGGCTGCCCTCTCCAGACCCTAGGCAGGGCTGTGCACGGGAGGGGTCAGTTCCACACACACGCCAGAAAGGAGCCCCGCTGCTGCTCCCGGACTGTCCCGAGGCCCGTCTGGAAGGCCAAGCTCCAGGCTCCAGATGACCTGCAGCTGCGAGGACCAGTCCCTCGCCGAGACGCCTCCCGCCGCAGGCTCCGCCCCCACGCCAGAAGCCCCGCCTATACAACCACGCCCTCTTCCGGTCCCGCCCCCAGTAGGACCGCTGCCCGAGTAGGCCCCGCCTGCTTCCCAGGCCCCGCCCCCCACGCCCTCCCGGCGCAGCGCAACCCCGGGCCCGCCCCTCTCCGGACCCTGCCCCTCTGCGGATCCGGCCCTCAGCGCGGCTCCTCAGGCCCCAGCCCCAGACACCCTCCCGGCCCGGCCACCCACTTCCCGAAGGTCCTCTCACCTCTGTGGGTTGCGCCAGCCGGTCGCGCGGACTCCCTGAAGGACAGCCGGACAGAGGCGGACCTCGGGCGCCAATCCCGGGGCCTGGACGGAGCGCGCCACTCTCGCCGCCGCCGCCAACGGCCCGGGCCCGAGGGGCCCGCCCGCGGGGCCGGCCCGGAGCCTGCGCGCCGCGGGACCCGAGCCCGGCGCAGGGAGCACGCGTGCGCGGAGGGAGCGCGCGCACTCGTCCGGCCTTTCGCGCCCGGAGCTCTGGCGCCTACTCCGCGAAGCCCTCCTGGCACCGCGCTGAGCCAGTCTTCCCGAGTCCCCCGGCCCCGGGTTGGGACGTCTTCGGTCGGGCTGGGAGTGTAGGGAGGCTCCCGTTTGTTCGCCTGCTCGTCCCGGCGCTCAGCCTGGGGGCCTAATGAGTGTGGAACACACATGATAAGGCAAAGCGCGCTGCCTGAGGATAACAGTGACAGGGGCGGCCGCTCGGCTCCCTGTGCGCTGTCCCACACCTCCCCAGCCTGGGCCTTCTGCGCACTCCTGATTCCATTCTCGCCCCTGAGACATGCTGGGGTGACCGTCTGAATTTCCCAGATAATGAAAAGGAAGCCGGAAAGGTGTCACCAACCACTGTTCTGCTTGCCCTCGTGGGCGGGGCACCGAGAGTCTCCTGGGAGCGACAGAGGCCTTGGCAACACAAGCCACGGTGTTGCAGTAACAGGCCGGTAGTCGAGGCGACACCGGGCTCGGGGCAGCCTGCAGTCCCTTCTGTGTATGGAGCACGTGGCAGCCCCAGTGCCCCCTCCTCGGGCCACTGAGAATGTGAGTCCTCCCAGGACGCTGCTGCTTTTGGGGGTGTCCCCTGTTCCCTCACAGGCCAGGAGGGGTGTATGTACTCAGGAACTGGGCCTGATCCTGGCCACTGGAGAGCCTGCCCCAGCTCTGCCAGGCTGGGTGTGCGAGGGTGGAGGCCACAGCCCGGGCTTGAGACGAACCTTGGGGTTGAGTGGTGGTGCCTCCCTAGGTTCTGCCACGGGCCGAGGCCTGGCTGCCAGGAGTCCCTGGGGGTGCCCCAGCCTGGGCCACCAACCTTGGGACAGAGCTTCCCTCAGACCTAGAGCTGAGTGAGGAGCAGCGGCTGCAGGTGGGTGTGGGGCTTCTGGGTGCTGGCAGGAGGGAGGGCATCCCCAGGGCCTCACAGACTCACCCTGACCAACCCCAGGTCTGCAAGGAGCTGGTTGACCTGCAGATCAAAAACCAGCGCCTGCAGGAGCAGCACGATGCTGAAATCTTTGAGCTGAAGAGTGAGGTGGGCACTGATGTGTGCCCAGGTGTGGCATCCCAAGGGCATGTGGGGGGGTGCAGGTATGCCCCGAGTGACTATGTACACTTGCACAGTGTCTGTACACACTCACACACCCCACCTGTCCTGTGTGTGCCGCGTCCCTGTGGATGCCCAGATGGACAATGACCTGGTCTCACGCAGGTCCTGTGGCTGGAGAGCCGCATGCTGGAGCTGGAGCTGCAGGGAGTGCAGGCGGCCCCAGCAGAGGCTGATCCAAGGCACCACCCGGCCCCGGCACAGGAGCTCGGGCACAAGCCCGGGGGGCAGGGACACTCCTACCGTCACAGACTCCAGGTCACCGGGAGTGCACAGCGGGAGGTGGGGGCAGGGGCTGCCTGGGTGGAAACTAAGCGGGTCCAGGGAGGAACAGTGAGGCCTAAACAGCTGTTCTGTGCAGGCACAGTCCGCAGACTTCCTGACCCCAGAGAACAAGCAACAGGAGCTGGGGGATGGCACAGGTGTGCAGCCACCCAGCCTGAAGGTCTGTCAGGGTTTCTCCCAGCCTGGGGTGGAGGTGGGGCGGAACAGGGGACCTGGGGCTTGGGCTTTCATCCAGCCAGCCATCCTGTGCTCCACAGCTGCCAGCAGAGGCAAAGCGGGTGCAGGAGCAGCACGGGGCTCAGCAGAAGGCCCTGGAGACGTGTGTGTGAGTGGTTGCCTCCCTCATCTGGGACTGGAGGGCCCAGCGAGCGAGGGGGCTGTTCTCAAGGGGAAGAGGGGGTTATCCTTCCTGGGCCCGGCTGAGCCTCACACTTTGTCCACAGGGCAGCCCTGGGCCGGCAGCTGCAGGGAGCCTGGGAGGAGGCCAGGACAGCTGGGCAGCGACTGGCTGCACAAGCCGTGGTGAGGCCCAGCCCTACCTGCTTTGCAATCTGGCTCTGCAAAGTCCAGCTGTGGGACACAGACTCAGGGCCTCCTCCACCCCCAGGTGTTGTCTTCCTGCCGGGGCCAGCTCCACCAGGCTGAGGCAGAGAACGCCCAGCTGCAGCTGCAACTCAAGAAGCTGAACGAAGCGTATGCCATCCGACTGCAGCACTGCGCCCAAACCGTGGCCGTGAGCACCGAGGGGTGGCCTCGTACTGGGTGGGAGGCCTCTGGGTCCTGGGGAGCCTGAGCCTGGCCTGACCGCGATCAACCACCTCTGAGACTCCTGACCTTGTTAGAGAGACTTCAGGCCTACCCAGCACACTATCCTCAGACCAGCTCTAGGGCGGGAGTTAAGAGGGAGATTGGATCCGACCAAGCCCCGCCCTTCCCGGTCCTGGCCCCGCCTCCTCCAGGGATACGCAGATGGCGCAGGCCCGAAGCCCACAGCCGCAGCCCTTCGGACATTCCTGGAGACCACTCTGGAGGACATTAGGGCAGCTCATCACAGCCGTGAGCAGCAGCTAGCCCGGGCTGCCCGCTTCTACCGCAAGTGCCTGGCAGATCTGAGCCGGAGGCATGAGGAGCTGCTGACCGCCCACAGGTGGGCCCCTCCCTGAGACTGGCACCTGGGGGTGGATGGCCCCTCCCTGAGGCGGGCATCGGGGGGCAGACGGCCCTGTGAGACCCGGTGTGGGGCTTAGTGTGCAGCAAATGCTGGTGAACCCTTTCAGAGCCCAGGGGACCCCCAGGGCTGCCTTTGGTGCGGCTCCCTCGGATGTGGCGCTGCTGCCCCTGAGCACAGTCACCGAATCCAGCCACCAGACGGAGGACCAGGCCAGGCTGGAGAAGGAGCTCCAGAAGCTCAAGGCCCAGGTGACCCCTCCCTGCTGCCCCCTAACCCACCCCAGGACCCCTTCCAGGCTCAGCCAAGCCCAAACCCCCAGGCCTTGGAGCAGACTGCCCTGTTTAGCAACCCCTGCTCTTGTTCCCACAGAAGGGATCCAGTGAAGTCTCCCAGGGGGGCACAGTAGAGCCACAGTGAGTACCTAGTGTGGGTGCTGGGGGGACCCATTTATTCTGGAAGCTAACTACAGGGGCAGTGTTCTGGTTGCTGCAGCAAATAAAGTGATCTAGCTGTGACTTCCAGTCTCGGCCTGCTTAGGAGACACTATCTCAGAAAACCAAGCGCCTGGAGTGAGGAGGGGTCCTGACAGGAGAGGGGCTAACCTTGAATGGGAGGGTCAGGGAGACGCCCCAAGGAATGGACATCTCACCTGAGACTCAGGACCCCAGCTGTAGACCACTGGGGGTGTGGACAGAAGAGGGCCCGACCCAGGACAAGGCAGGAGCAGCTGCCTGGTTACTTTCACAGCCTTTGTGCTTTCATGTTCCCAACATGAAGCCTCCTTACTGACACTGCAGTCACTGTCCAAGCTGGCCCGGTGGCTCAGCTTTCTGAGTGGCCAGTGGGGCCCCCACCCCCACCCCTGCCATACAGAGCTGGCGCCAAGACTCAGGCAGGGCCATCCCAAACTTGCTGCCAGGAGGAACCTCAAGGACCGCAGGGCCCTGACTTGAGCAGGGTTGTTGATCAGCACTTGGGTCAATGCCAGCTCTCATGCCCACCTCTCTGCCTCCCCTCAAGGGGCCTGGAAGCTGCGTCCTGGGCCCAGATCCGCCAGAATCTACAGGAGTTCGCCCGTGGCACCCAGGTAGTGAGCAGAGCCTGGCCCGAGGCCCCTCCTCACAATGAGCCTAGCTCATGGCTTGTGTCCCCCACGCCAGGCAGAGCTGGAGCGGGAGCGGGCACAGCTGCTGGTCCGCGCCACGATGGCAGAGGAGCAGCTTTCTGAGCTACAGGAGTATGTGGACCAGCACCTGGGAAGGTGGGCCTGGGATTCGGGGACCTCGGTTCCAGGCACTGGCAGCAGGGCTTGTCCACAACTAGGCAGGTGACTAACCTGGTTTCTCTGAGCAGGTACAAGCAGGAGATCCTGAGGCTGAGAAAGCTGGTGGGTACAGGGGACCCCTGGAAAGTGGGGGCCATACCTTCAGACAAGCCCCAGCACCCAAGGACCTGCAACCACTAACTGGTCAACAGGCAAACCTGGAGGAGAGCTCTTCATAGTCAGCCAGCATGGCGCTCTCCCCACAGCACCCCCTAGATGACTTCACCCAGCCCTCCAGCCAACAAGAAGCAGGGTGGGGTCTTCCCTTGTGGTCCAGTGGCTAAGTCTCCACACTCCCAATGCAGGGCACCCTGGTTCAATGCCTGATCAAGGAACTAGATCCCACATGCCACAACTAAGAGTTCTCAAAACATCCCACTGCTGCAACTAAGACCCAGCATAACCAAATAAATATTAAAAAAAAAAAAGAGAGAATCAGGGTGGAGCCCAGAGTCTTTAATGCCTGCAGTCAGCCATTCTGAGAATTGGGGGTTCCAAGTACGGAGGCAGAACTGGGCCCTGGCACAGCCTGCCCAGCGGGCCCACCTCTGTGGATGTCATAGGCCCAGACTCGGTCCAGGCCCTCACCTACCACAGCCACAGGCTGCCAGGTGGGGAGGGGGAAGCGCCCAGACACCACGCGGGCTCCTGCAGGCAACTCTGCCTGCAGCTTGTCCTCCAGCAATGGGAGCTGTGGGAGAGAGGGGAGGGTGGCGTGGGCCAGGGGGACATGGCTCCCCCTAGCAGCTCCTCCAGGTCCAGTGCCTACACTGGGGATGGCCTGGGCGTCCCATGAAGTCAGCAAACCCCAGACCTACCACACTAGGAGCCAGGAACACAGACACATTATGGCAGTCCCTCAGGCTCACCTGCAGGAAGAGGAAGTCACCCCAGCTGGGAAAGAGGTTTGGTGGGCATGGAGTCACCACAGCTTCCAAGGCCCAGCCCCAGCCTGCCAGGTGGTAAGAGGAACCCGGCGCTGTCAGCAGAGCGGCCATGCCAGAACTGGAAGCATGGAGATCAGGCGTGGGGTCTGAGGGGATCCAGGGCTCCCTAGGTTACCTTCCAGAGGTCCTCACGGTGGTAGCGGACACTGCCAGCACAGCCTGCCCTCCAGGCACGCAGCCGCGCCAGTCCCACCAGCCAGGGGTTCAGCTCGTAGCCCACAGCGGGGCGGAGGCCGCACCTGTGGGCAGCCAGCACCTGTGGGCCCAGAGAGTCAGGACCAAGAGACGCGGAGGCGCGCTCACAGAAAAGGTTATAGCAAAGATGTCCCCAACACACACAGTCCTTACAATCCTGCCGTCCCCAGAGCCCAGGTCCACTGTCTTCCCAGGACGGCCTCGCAGCAACGACAACACGTGCTCCACCTGCCTGGCACTCGCGCCGACATACGGCACCTGGACGCGGAAGACGGGGCTGTGAGGGTGGGGCCCGCCTCCCAGGCCTCCTCTCTGGGCGAGGGCTGTCAGGTCCCACTTGAAGCGAGCTCCACCCCACAGCCCCGCCGGCCCGGCGCAGCAGCACCCTCCGCCTCACACCTGCGCTCAGCGACCCGCCCCAGCCCAGCCCACCCGGCCGGCGCTGGCCCGCCGCACCCCGGCCCCGCACCTGCAGGCGCAGCGGCACGCGGCGGAAGCCGGGCTGCAGCAGCAGCGCCCACACGGCGTAGACGGCCAGGCCCGAGCCCGCCGCCACCTGCAGCAGCTCCAACGGGCCCGGCCGCCGCTCGCGCAGCTCCGTCAGCGCCTCGGCCGGGTCGTCCTGCTCCATGGCTGCGGGGCACTGGCTTAGGGGCGTCCCGCCGCAGGGACCCTCCCCGGCTCAGGCCCAAGATCCGGGTCGCCGACGCCGGAAGGGGCGGGGCGATGGCTGCTCCAAGACGCCGGAAGCGGTCGGTCCGTTCGCGTCCCGTTTCCCCCGGGTCCCGGGCCCGTGTCGCGGGTTCCGGGGCGACCCTCAGGGGTTCTGGCCACACAGCACGCCGCGCGTAGCGCGCGTCCCTCAGTCGCGGACTGTTGCCGCAGACTCCAGTGCCGCGCGTCCCAGAGCGGGGGCCGCCCGCGGGAGGCAGTGCCGGGCCCCGGGGACTGGCGGCGGAGGCCCGTGCGGCCTGGGAAGGGCTCGCGCGGCTGAGGCGGCGACCAGCACACCCCGATCGCCCGCCGAGCCCAGGAGCAGTCTCGGGGGGCCCGGGCCCTCCCACGGCTGAAGGCAAAGAGCCCGGGTGCGCGGGAAACGCCGGGTTCTGCAGGGGCGGGGCGGGGGGTTGGTCTCGGCTGAGGGCCCGGCGAGGGGGTTGACAAGGAGAATTCAGCAGAACGGAGAAGACAGATGGCTGTCTCAGCGCGACGGGAGGGGAGGCGAATACGAGGGGCTGGACCCTCTGGCAACTGGCCCAGCCATGGGGGTGGGAGGAAGAGCCCCAGGAACTGGGGAGACCACCTCCCTTCTCCAGGAAGCATCACACACACAAAGAAAGATGGAGTTCCCAGAAGTGCCCTGGCAGAACTTGGGAACGGGAGAGGGAACTGGCAGGACAGAGCCAGGACCCCCTCCTGAGGCCAGAAGGCCTTGAGTGGTAGAAACTTGTCTGCACACAGGCTCCTCCTCCATCCATGGCCCGTCAGTAGGCCCAGCGGGGACGGACGCTGCTTCAGGCAACGTGGACCTGCCGGATACCACTGTCCGCAGCGCCCCCCCTCCCAAGTGCAGACTGCTTCACACTGGGGCCCCGCTGCCACCAGCGTGGAAGACAGGTATCCTTGTGCCCTGCTCCCGAGACCTGAGTACTGAAGAGGAGGAGGGCTGCTCCCACCTCCAACCAAGAATCTCCTGCCTCCTTCCTGGCTCCCACTGCCCCTCCCCAGAAAGGGAGGACGTGCACTGGGCTTACACAGCATCCCATTCTTGCCTCTTTAGTTCCTCAAATTATTCCTGGTGCCTGGCACAGCACCTGACACCTAGAAGAAACTCAATAAAAGCTGGTCAAGTGAATGACAGCGCCTACCCAGACTCCCCCATGAGCACATTCACAAGTCCTTCACTTTCACACCTGCATCTGCCCCTCACCTTTGGGCACCGGTGCACACCTCTGTAAGTACACGCACCCAGCGGTGCCCCAAAGGCATCTGCTCCCATAGCCCCAGCCCACATGCTCACCCACACCTTTCCCTTTGGCCACTTCCTGGAGAGCAGGCATGAAGCTCCTGGCCCAAGCATTTCTGGTGCCTCCCAGAGCACCCTGGGGCTCCTTTGGTCCTGTTGCCACACCCACTCCTGCTCTTTCTGCTCCTCCTGAACTGGTTGCAAAGCTAACACTTAATCTGGAGGAGGATGTGTGCATCAGAGGTGCTTCATCAGAGGCACTTCCTGGGGCAGGTGGGTAGAGGCCAGTGTCCAGCCGAGGGCCCACCCCAAGGCAGCTGCCCTACATTTTTATGACAGATGGTCCCAGAGACAATCCACAGTGACCACTGGGTGTGGCCGTAGGCCTCTCTCCAAAGAAGAGGAGAGCTGGCCAGAGCATCATGCCAAGAGCCAAGGGTAAGGCACCCCTCAGGTCCCGAGGGGAAGCTCTCCTTGGCCAGGGCCTTTGCAGACAGAGAGGAGGAGGGGGCAGGAGAGCATACTCCACTCCTTCTTCTCTGGTTTTTACTGAGATACTCCCTGTTGGTGGGGGAGGGAAACAAGTATACAAGGGTCTGGTCGAGGAGCGAGGTCCATGGGAGATCCAAATGTGGGGTCATCAGCATGTTGGTGGTATTAAAGGCAGGAGGCTGGCCTCGCTCGGGATGTACTCGGAGGGGAGGTCTGGGGCCTGAGCCCCGAGCAATCTGGGGTTGCCAGTCTGAGTCTGGGGGAGCAAGAGGCTCCGCAAGGAGCCTTAAGAACAGCAGAGGTGGGAGGAACCCAGGGGCGCTTGCCCTCCAGGGTGGCTGTACTCCCCCTCACAGTTCTCAGCAGTCCCCGCAGCCACGGCCCGTCTGAGTGAAGAAGTATGTCCCCCCAGCACTGTAGCCTTAGACAGTCTGTCCCATGGGAACTCCAGAGCAGCCACTGGGCGTGGCCACACGAGGCACCTACACCAGCTGAGTCTGGCAGCAGGCGCCCCGAGGAACCTTGCTCCCTTCCTGCCGGCAGGATGGCAGGGCTGCTTCTCCAGTGAGGACTGTAAGGAAAGTTGTTTCTGGGGCTCAGCCCAGGAATCTCCCCTGATATGAGCTATGGGACTGGGTCAGCAGAGCCAGCTCGTTCCAGCTTCCGAAGTCCCCCATGCACAGCCTCCCACCCCCTTCTCTTCCCCCCACCCCCTGCCTGGCACTGGGGCCTTTCAGCCTCAGGGCCTTCAGCATGGTCCAGAGCGTGTGGTCCAAGGCAACGACAATTAGGCCACTGGGGAGAGGTGGTGGAAACGGTCCTTAAGAGACCCCATTGTGTACCCCCCACCCACTGGAAATGGGCAACAAATAGGACCCCTGCAGGAGAGACCCCACAGCTGTGGGGGGAACACATCGGAGGGGCCTGGGGACAGAAGCCCATTCTTCCCCATGGGTGGGGTGGGGCCAGGGTGACCGCTGGGCTTGCGGCACACCACTTGGGGAAGTCGGCAGGTTGCCAAACCGCAGCCCTTTCCCTCAGGGTGGGAAGTGGGGTTGCCTGCCTGCCCACCTGAAACCTTGGGGGTTATGGCCCCTTTTCATTCCCACTCTGGTGGTAGAAGCACCTGGCATTGGGGCAGCAGACCAAGGGTCACATGAGAGGGGGTTCCTGCGTGCACCCCCAGCAGCAGCCCCTCGCCCGGGCATGGGCTGTGTGGCCGCGGTCTTGGGCTCTCTGAAGCGGGAGCTGTGTGTCCCGAGGCTGTGGGAGGACAGAATGGAGTGAGGCGGCCGGGGCTGGGGACCATATGCACACTGGCTCATCCATTCAGCGCTCTTATTGGTCATCGCTGTTACCTCAAAAGCAGGTGACGCTGTAATGCCGTCTGCAGGCCACCCCCCACCCTCCCCAGCACCCTGCTCCCAGGCCTGTCAGTCCAGCACCACCTCGCAGGGGTGCAGGTGGTCAGCGTGGGCAGCCGCATAGGCACGGCTGAATTCCTGGAGGCGGGGAGCGCAGCCCAGCCAGGCCTCACCAAAGCGGTTCCAGCCCATGAAGAGGAAGGTGCCAGGGCCGGGGCGCACGCCACAGTGCAGTGGGGTGCGAATGGAGGCCTGCCCCTGGCCCCCAGGGTCCCCCACCCGGAAAACCGGCAGCGTCTGGCGGAGGACACGGGCAGCTGCCACGGTGATGACAGACTCCTGTAGCTCTGCGTCGTGGGCAACTCCGAGGATGGTTCCGTAGATCACTGTGGGGACACGTGTTGGCCAGTGACCTCAGGGGAAGACAGGCCCCTGGCTCCTCCCCACCACCCGCCCTGCAGCGGGGCACTCACCAAAGTCACTGGTGCACACGGCCAGGAGGAGCTCGGCATCACTGCAGGGTCTGCAGGCAGCTGACATGCAGGGCAGGTCAGGAGTGGAGCCCTGAGCCCTCCCCCAGCTGGACACTCCTGTGTCCAGGGCAAGGGCAAGCTCCCAGACCCCCCTCAGGGCCTGATGGCACCTGTGGTCTCAGATAACTTGTGTGCACACTCTGAAGACACCCTGCACTTGTAACACTAAAGGTTTGTGCGTGTGTGATGCACACACAGCCATGGGCCAGCACGCAGGCACAGGGCCCACAGGCCTGGAGCTGCAGGGCCAGGTGCCCGCCCGTCTCCCATGCAGTACCAGCAGGCAGTAACTCCCTGTCTCCCAGAGCTGCTTCCTGGGACCCAAAGACACCAGCCCAGCCCATGGGGCAGGAGGTTATGATGGGTTCGGGGGTCAGGGGACAGAGCAGACACCCCCGCCATCCCCCGTGGGGTCAGGCTCCGACCTCCAGGAGAGCAAAGAGCTGGGCCTGGTGCCCTGCGGGGAGGCGGGGCTGCGTCTCCATGGTGACAGGCTCACAGTGGACTTCTGTTATACTGGGCTAGGGGAGGGGAGGGAGGTCACCGCCGGGCCAGGGAGCCCTGGACAGCTATGGCCGTCATCCCCTCCCCCAGCCCTTCAGGACCGGGTGGCCCTGCCTGGTCTCACCTTCCAGGATTCTGCCCCCCGCCCCTCCCCACCTGCCCTGCCTGTGACAGGCCGCCTCCGTTTCTCCCCCGGTGCGATGGGGAGGACAGTCAGGTCTCCACCCAGACCCGCACTCACCATCCGCTCCAAGGCTGCGGGCCTGCGGGGGCAGCTCCGGACGCCCGTCCTCCCGCAGCTGGAAGCGGAAGGAGGCCAAGCGGCGGCTGAGGTCGGGATGTGGGGTGGCCTGCAGGAAGAGGGCCCGGCGCTCGCGAGGACCCCAGCGCGCGCACCGGGCCCCGGCCGGGCCCTGGCCCTCGGCCAGCAGCAACTCTAGCCCGCCGCCCGTCCGCTCCACGAAGACTTGGGCGCCTGCGAAGGGCCGCGTCGGCCGCAGGCAGACGATGCCCGGCTGCGCGCTGGGCTCAGAGCCGCCAAGGGTGAGGCGCAGCGCCCCGGCCGGGTACAGCCACTCGATCTTGCCGTCCGCACAGGCCAGGGCGAGCTGTCCCACGCTGCCGGGCTCCTGGGTCAGGCCGCTGTGGACGGACAGGCGGCTCTGAGACGGGCGGCCGGCGTCCCCACCCGGTCAGCCCGTTCCCCCTGCACCCCGTCCCCGCAAGCACCAAGAGCCGCGTCCACTTGGTGGAGAACGAAATTGAGGCCCGGGGTTCAGAGTCTGGGAGACGAAGGTGGCAAAGGCAAGGGTTCGGCGCCGGGACGGAGCGCCCGAAAGGGCGGGCGACACATCTCCCAGCCCCCGCCTAAGAGGCTCACACAGCTCCGAGGGGTTGGCCCGTGGGGGCTTCCAGTGGGGCTCGTACCTGCCCCTCCAGCTGCAGCGGTCCTCCGAGTAGCCGGCGCGAGCGGCCGCGGCCAAGAGGCAGAAGCAAAGTGCGCAGAGCAGCGCAGGGGTCGGCATGGCGCGGGGGACGCGCGGGGGCGCGGCGGGAGCAGCCGGGGCCTTGGCCCCGGCCCCCGCACAGCCCCGACCGCCCGCGCCGCCGGCCACGCACCGGGTCGGAGCCGGGAGCGGCTTAGGCAGTGGGCGGGCCGGACAGCCAATCGCGCCGCGGGCCCCGAACTTTCCACCAATTGCAGCGGCGCTCTCGGGGTGGGCGGTTCGCCAGGGGCCCGGGAGGCGCCGGGGAGGGGGCTCCGCGGACTGGGAGTTCTGCGTCACCTCCTCAAGGTCCCCCTACTCCCCGCCCGCCTTCAGCCTCGCCCTGCACGCCGTCCTGCTCGGCCCCTGTCCTCCAGGCCTTCGGCGGCAGTGATGCCCACTGGAACATCTGGGGTAGGGGGGCTTCATCTGGGGGGCTCTCTCTAAGAGTGGTTCCTGGGCCTGCGTCCCCCATCTCTCACCAGCCTGGCCCTGGTGACTCCCCACATGCCAGGTGGGTAACCCCAGGATGCGGGCTCAGGCTCGGTGAAGCAGCAGGAGCAAGAACAGCCCTAGCCCCCGGAGTCAGGCCCTGGTAGGTCGGGCCAAGCTAGAGCCGGGCCCACTCTTTTAGAGGAAACTCGCAGCCAGTGTCACTGTGGAGGCCAGGGCAGGAGGAGAGGCGGCGTGGTGATCAGCTGGGGATTGCAGAGACGGCCAGACAAAAGGGAGGGACAGACAACCACGCCTGACGGTGTGGACCCAGCAGACAGGCCCCAAAGAGCCTGGTGAAAAGCCGGGGTCGGATTACAGAGCCCTTAGGCCCAAACCCAGGACTGCAGCCTCAGTACTGGACCGCTTGGGGTCCCTGAGAGCTTTGGCTGACAAAGACCCTCTGCCGTCTCTGGGTGTAAGGTCCCCCCGGCCCAGCCTCCTGCTGCCCTGGGCCAGAAGTCCACCCTGACAGATGAGGCAGACGGCGCCAATGGGAAGGCGGCATTGGAGCTGCTGCCAGACCGAGCAGACCACCGCCTCCTCTCAGGCCCCACAGCCCTTCCAGGTCAATGAAAAGCCAGGCACACACAGGGCTCAAGGGCTCAGTTGCCCCTGGCTCTAGGCAAGGCGGGTGGGAAAGTGAAAGTGTTAGCTCATGTCCGACTCTTTGTGACCCCATGGACTGTAGCCCACAAGGCTCCTCTGTCCATGGGATTCTCCAGGCAAGAATACTGGAATGGATTGCCACACCCTCCTCCAGGGAAGCTTCTCGACCCAGGGATGGAACCCAAGTCTCTTATGTCTCCTGAACTGGCAGGTGGTGGGTTCTTTACCACTAGCACCACCTGGGAAGCCTCTCAGTCACAAAATATGAGTCTACTCACATGAAGTACCTAAAACAGTCAAATTCATAGTGGAAAAGTAGAATGGAGGTTGCTTGGGGCAAGGCAATGGGGGATTGGTGCTTAATGGGGACAGGGTGTTCATCTGGGAGGAACAGAGTGTTCTGGGGGTGATGGTGGTGACAGCGGTTTGACACACACACTCGACACCCCAGTGCACTTGGAAATGGTGAAGATGCTAAGCTTTATATGTATTTTACCCAACTACGAATTTAGAAAGGGGAGCACAGGGCAAAAAAGATTTTCATGACCCAGATAACCATGATGGTGTGATCACTGACCTAGAGCCAGACATCCTGGAATGTGAAGTCAAGTGGGCATTAAGAAGCATCACTACGAACAAAGCTAGTGGAAGTGATGGAATTCCAGTTGAGCTATTTCAAATCCTAAAAGATGATGCTGTGAAAGTGCTGCAGTCAATATCCCAGCAAGTTTGGAAGACTCAGCAGTGGCCACAGGACTGGAAAAGGTCAGTTTTCATTCCAGTCCCAAAGAAGGGCAATGCCAAAGAATGCTCAAACTACCACACAACTGCACTCGTCTCACACGCTAGTAAAGTAATGCTCAAAATTCTCCAAGCCAGGCTTCAGCAATACGTAACTATGAACTTCCAGATGTTCAGACTGGATTTAGAAAAGGCAGAAGAACCAGAGATCAAATTGCCAGCATTCATTGAGTATGTCAAAGCCTTTGACTGTGTGGATCACAACAAACTGGAAAATTCTTAAAGAGATGGGAACACCAGACAATCTTACTTGCCTCCTGAGAAATCTGTATGCAGGTCAAGAAACAACAGAACTGGACATGGAACAACAGACTGGTTCCAAATTGGGAAAGGAGCATGTCAAGGCTGTATATTGTCACCCTGCTTATTTAACTTATATGCAGAGTACATCATGGGAAATGCCAGGCTGGATGAAGCACAAGCTGGAATCAAGATTGCTGGGAGAAATATCAATAACCTCAGATACACAGATGATACCACCCTTATGGCAGAAACTGAAGAAGAAATAAAGAGTCTCTTGGTGAAAGTGAAAGAGGAGAGTGAAAAAGTTGGCTTAAAGCTCAACATTCAAAAAACTAAGATCATGGCATCCGGTCCCATCACTTCATGGCAAATAGATGGGGAAACAATGGAAACAGTGACAGACTTTATTTTATTTTCTTGGGCTTCAAAATCACTGTAGATGGTGACTGCAGCCATGAAATTAAATGACGCTTGCTCCTTGGAAAAAAAGCTCCTTGGAATTAAAAAGCGGACATATTACTTTGCCATCAAAGGTCCGTCTAGTCAAGGCTATGGTTTTTCCAGTAGTCATGCATGGATGTGAGAGTTGGACTATAAAGAAAGCTGAGCGCAGAAGAATTGATGCTTTTGAACTGTAGTGTTGAAGACTCTTGAGAGTCCCTTGGACTGCAAGTGGATCCAACCAGTCCATCCTAAAGGAGATCAGTGCTGAATATTCACTGGAAGGGCTGATGCTGAAGCTGAAACTCCAATACTTTGGCCATCTGATGCGAAAAGCTGACTCCTTGGAAAAGACCCTGATGTTGGGAAAGATTGAGGGCAGGAGGAGAAGGGGACGACAGAGGATGAGATGGTTGGATGGCATCACCAAGTCGATGGACATGAGTTTGAATAAACTCTGGGAGTTGGTGATGGACAGGGAAGCCTGGTGTGCTGCAGTCCATGGGGTCGCAGAGAGTCGGACAGGACTGAGCGACTGAACTGAGCTGAGCAGAGGGTGTGCCACTGAGCACATAGAAGGCAAAGAAGTCTCCAGTGGGAGGAAGGGAGCAGGAATCCCGGTCGGTTGCCTTTGCTGAGACCTAGGTCCAGTTCTGGAGGGACTCCCAGGGCCCTGGACCGCCCTTGCCCAGGCTGGCGAAGCTGACAGCGGGCTTCAGGCGCCCTCCGGTGTCAGTGTGGGGAGTTGCTTCAGACCCTCCTTCCGCTGGCTGGGGGCCCTGGCTCCCCACCCTCCCCGTCGGCCCCCTCCCACCCCCTGAGAATGGGACAGTGTCCCTGGGTTCCTGGGAGGGGTTCCTAAAGAGTGAGCTGGTCTGGCAAGGCCCGGCCCTGAGGTGGCCCCCGGTAGCAGGCTTCCCCTTCCTTCTGCCTAGCTGGGTCTCCAAGGGCTGGGTGGTGGCGCTGTCACCTGTGCAAGAAGGCCCCGCAGGCTGCCTTTGCTCACAGCTCCTGGCCCTGCAGCCTGTGAGGGGTGCTTCTCTGAAGCGCCCAGTGCGGTTAGCCATCAGAGGTCTGCTGCCCACATCAAGAAGCCCAGAAGGCTGTGGGTGCAGAAGAAGACGTGCTCGGTAAATACCCAGAGAGTGAGTGTGTGGACGGACGAATGACACCCCAAATCTCAGGTAACTCCCCCAACGCTGTGTTCCATTGGAGGCTTTTGCATGTCCCCCTAGCTCCAGACCCTGCAGTGCCCTGACCCTCCAAAATGGGCCTTTCTCCACTTCCCACTCAAAGCCCAGGTCCTGGCTGGGGACGAGCAGATGGTGGAACCAGGAGCAGTCTCAGGTGGGCCATGCCCTCTGGCAAGGGGCAGCCACGCAGGGTGCAGGGCACAGGTGAGGAGCACACAAGATCGGGGTGGGGCTGGGCCGTCCAGGGCCTATGGGAGCCACACCAAGCCTACGCAGAGTCAGTGGGCATGGACGGATAGGAACAATGCCCCAGGTCTGGTTGGTGCCCAGGGCAAACCAGGAACAGGAAGCTGGCCAGTGGGAGGCAGGAACTGGCTTCAAGGGGTCGGCTAGCCAAGCTCCTGAGGAAATGGTGGGAAATCCCAGAGGGGTCAAGTTCCCCCAGCTGCCGAGACGTCTCATTTGGGCTCCCATTTCAGCAAAATTGAGAGGGAGAGACGTGGGCTGAGCAGAGGCCAGCTGAGCCTGTGGGCACCCAGACCCCCGCAGCCAGGACCCCCTGAAGGTGTGCTCCAGCTGACCTGGGGCAGGGCGCCGTCACCCTTGGAGGGGCTGGGGGCTGGAGACACCAAGATGGTTCCCACAACCGAGAGCCACGTGGTGCCAGGAAGCTGCCACCCAGTGGCACACTCCAGGGGTGCCCACCATCAACACTGGCCTGGAAGGCTCCTGGCCAGCCTGACCTAGGGAGACCCAGGGTGCTGGAGGGACCAGCCCTCCCAGAGACCCCATCAGGGAGACAGTCACATCTATCAGCTCTCGCGGGAAGCCTGAACAACCTCTGGTTCCCCTTCACCTGCACAGCGCCCCACCCCGTTCCCAGGTGGACTCTGGCCTGGCCCACCTATGAGCCTGTACCTTAGGAAACATGGCAATTTTCCTCCCTTGACGAGAAGTCCACTGACTCCCTCCCGCCGCCTCACATACACCTTGCATCTTCTCCAGGAGCCAAAAATGCAGCTGCAGATTGATTTGCAGCTGAGCTAAAAATAACCGCCAGGCTCCAGCCAGGGCCCGGGAAAATATCCCATTGCTAGGAGACAACGTTACTGGGAAACCGCCATTGCTAGGCAACAGGGTTGCTTGGTGACAGCTGGGCCCTGAGTCATACTCAGCCCTGGCCACTCCACCCCCCGCACCCCCTCCCCTGCTTTGGTGAGTCGGGCCTGGGTCCCAGGAGGAGGGAAGACAGGGAGCAAAAGCTGGAGGCAGCAGAGGCCTGCACCCACCGCCCGCCGCCTCCCACAGCTGCCAGGGCCGCCCCACGCTGCGAGGTTCTCACTTCCCTGGGCTCCCATTGGGCTTCAGAGTGCTGAGGACCGCCAAACACATCTGTGGCCTCCCCACGCCACGTGGTCCCCCCCGCAGGCCCTCTCAGGGGGGCCCCTGCCTCTGGGTGGGGATCAGGGGCAGTGGGGGCACAGTGTCCATCCTCCCTGCGGGTCCAGGGCAGCCTGACCTCTGGGGAGCATGGGGCTGTCCTGACCTGCACTACATGAGGATCTCCAGGGCGACCCCTTGGGCCCCAGACTCACTTTCCAAGAGGGGACCTGCTTGTCTGAGGCCCCACCCCTGGAGGGCGGACCTGAGCCCAGGTTTGTGATCCCTGAGCACACACCTCACCCCAAGGAAAGGCCGTTCCTTCCCCATGAGGAGGTCGGGCCTGCAGAGCTGTGAGGTAAGCAGCTCCGCTCCCCGATGTGACTGCGGCTCCCTCTCAGAGCACAGTGCCTTTCGTCCTCACCCCCTCATGCTCCAGAACTGGAGACCCCCAGCTGCCTGGGCTAGGGAGACTCCTCTGTGCCCAGGCAACCAGATGAGGGGAGCTCCAGGTAAGGGGTGCCCCAAGTGAGTGCAGGGGTGTTTTAGGTGATGTGGTGATCAGGTGAGGGGTGTCCCAGATGAGGGGAGCTCCAGGGGAGGGGTGCCCCAGGGGAGGGGTGCTCCAGGTGAGAGGCACTCTGGGTGAGGGAAGCTCCAGGGGAGGGGAGCCCTAGGTGATGGGAGCTCCAGGGGAGGGGAGCTCCAGGGGAGGGGTGCTGCAAGTGAGGGGAGCCCCAGGTGAGGGATGCTCCAGGTGAGAGGCACTCTGGGTGAGGGAAGCTCCAGGGGAGGGGAGCCCCAGGTGAGGGGAGCTCCCGGGAGGGGAACCCCAGGTGAGGGGTGCTCCAGGTGAGGGGAGCCCCAGGTGAGGGGAGCTCCAGGGGAGGGGAGCTCCAAGGGGAGGGGAGCCCCAGGTGAGGGGAGCCCCAAGTGAGGGGAGCTCCAGGGGAGGGGTGCTCCAAGTGAGGGGAGCCCCAGGTGAGGGGAGTCCCAGGTGTTGGCACAGCCTGCTTTTTGCCTGGGCCCTGGCACCTGCTGAGGGGCAAGAGCCCCGCAAAGTGCAAAGTGAAGCCCTGCCTCCCAGTCAGGGCAGTGTGCACACCCCACTGCCCTCTGCCCACCAGGGCTGAGCCTACGTGGAGGTGACAGGCCGGGTCAGACAGCACTCCCCAGTCACCTCAGGTCTCACGCACCCCCACCCACCCCGCCAGGCCTCCTCCTTTGGTCAGGGTCAGCAGGACGGGGGCACAAGTCCCCACCACACACAGAGGTGTCCTCACCCCGCCAGCACCCACACAGCTGCCTGAGTGGCACCTCCCAGGCCAGCGCGGAGGGCCAGCCTGCCCCCTTCCACTGCCCCACCTCACACCAGTCCCCCTGGGTCTGCTTCCTATCAAAATGTTGCTGACAACAGCCGGTTTCATTTCTATTAAGGCTCTCAGGGGGCTGCCTCTCCGCCCTGAGGCTCTTTCCCTGGTGCAAAGACCCGGCTTTGCTCTCCCCACACCTGGTCCCTCTGCTGTCTCCCAGGAGGTCCCGAGGTGGGCAGTATGAGCCTCAGTCCTCCACCCTGAGCCTGCTGGGAGGCCTGGCATCCCCAGGGGCCCAGACAGAGCCTTCCGCATCCTCCCGCCCCGCCCCGCCCCGTCCCACCCTCTCTCCAGGCCTATTCCAGAGGGAACGTGCCTCAGGACCTTTGCACACCCCTTCCTGAACAACTTCCTTTGCCCTCTCTCCCTTGGGGGACTCAGTTTAGTGTCCTGTCCGCAGGAGCCCCACCACCACCACCACCCTCGGAGGACTCCATCACGTGTCCCTCTTGAACCTCCATCGCGCTCGTCTCTCTCCAAAATGATCTACTGGTCACTTGTTTCTCTGCTCTGCGGGTGCGCAACTGTGTCCCCCGCTGAGGGAGGTTCCGGGGCCTGGTACCCACAGGTGCGCGGAGGATGTGATGGCCGGGCGGTGAAGGGTGCCCGGCCGTCCGCTCCGCAGGAGGGGCCGGAAGGGGGAGGGTCGGACCGCTGGCGCCCAAGGGCTCGATCCTCTGGGCCCCGCTGGATTCGGGGTCCCCGCCACTCCTCCGAGGCAGGGCTCGCTCTAGCCTGGCTCTCCGTTCGCGGGCCTGGACCTTCCTTCGCCTCCCTCCTGCCCTCGCCGGCCCTCCTCTCCGCTCCCCGCCCCGCGCGCGCCGGGTTTGTTATTGTGCGGGCGCCCGTGGCAAGGGGGAGCGGGGGCGCGTGCCGGCCCGGCGCGTGGCCGTGGGCGCCGCGGCGGGAGCGCGCTGTGCGCGCGGGAGGGCGCGGCGGGGCGGGGCGGGGCTCGGCATCCTCGGCACCCCCGCCCTGGCTCGCCAGCCCGGATTGGCTACCGGCTCCGGGAGCGCGCGAGGGAGCGGCGCGTAAGGCCGGGCTGGGGGCGCGCGCGGCGCCGCCGGCGGCCGCGGAGGAGCGCGGGGAGGAGGGCGGAGGAGGAGCGCCGGGAGGAGGGCGAGGGGAGGGAGGAGGCGCCCGCCCGACTCCCTGCAAAGCGGCCTTATTTATCTGGGCACAGCCATAGCCTCCCCGGTGGGAGGCTCGGGGCGGCCGATCCTCTCCCACCGGGGAGCTCCTCTCGGGGGTGGGCAGCGGAGGGGCCCGGCCAGGCCGGACGCGGGGCGCGGGGCGCGGCCGGGCCCTGCCTGCCAGGCCAGCACCTCGGTCGCCTCCCTGCCTCGCCGGTGCCCATGCCGGGCTCCCCATGACGGGAGGACGCCCGGTGGACAGCGTGGCATGAGCCAGGAGCCCGGGCCGAGGTAAGGTGTGTGTGCCGGGCTAGGCTACAAGGCGGGGAGGGGGCAGGCCACAACACTGGGGAGGGGGCAGGCCACAGCACCGCCGAGGCCACAATGAGCAGGAGGCTGGGAAGGGTCTTGGGACAGCGCCGCCGCTGCCCCCCCGAGGGCTTAGGTAACCGCAGCCCCTTCCCTGGCGGCTGCAGCTGGGCCTCCAGCCTGCCAGACCTTCCCCCAGCCCTTCACCCCAGTGGCTGCCTGGTTGAGGCCCGATCCCCATGGCAACTGGACCAAGGCTGTGGGTCGGTGCCACCGTGCTGTCCCCCCGTGGACTCCGAATTACAGGCCCCCAGCTGGGCTGCCTGGGCGAGCTCCTGGACCCCCCACAGCACTCAGGACTCCTCACCCCAGCACCATGAGCCCCTACGCCTGGAGACAGGTGTTAGATACAGTTACACTCCAGGAGGAGCTTGTGAACGCGAGGCCCAGTCGCTGACCTGCCCCTGGACACCTGAGCCCGGCCCTGCATGGAGCTTCTACAGTGGGAGGTCGAGGGGAAGGGAGGGCGCTGGCCACGTGTGCTCTGGAGGAGGGGCCGGGCGCTGGCCAAGGCTGGAGGGCCCCAGAAGCAGAGCTGGGCACCCCGAGACTTGCTGGGGGAGGGTCTGTCCTTCTGGGGGTTTGAGTGGGTCGAGGAGTCCCCCACCCATGACCCAAGAAGGAGAGAAGGCCTGGCTGTTGGAACCTCCAGGAGCCTGCAGCCTGGCGGCCGCTCCTCCACCCCTCCCAGCCTCTGCACGGGAGGCTTTCCCTCCATGGACAAGGCCCATGGACCAGGGTCAACCCAGGCCCCCCTGGCGCCAGGCAGAGCCTGGGCCCCTTTCTTCCCACAGATGCCTTCGAAGGATGCTGGACGGAAGTCTTGGGGCAGGAGGCCTGGGCGGGTTGGGAGCCTGAGAGGTTTGGGGTCCCCCAGGGCAGCCCACTGGCTCCACAGGAGGTGGCCCTGGGGCTGGCCGAGGCTATCTGGGGAGGAGGGGGATTCAAGGCCCAGTCCCAAACACAGGCAGAGTGGGGAGGCTGTGCAGGCCCCAGGGCACCCCAGGACTCACCTAGCCGGATGCCTGCTGCCTCTGTGGCCTGGCTCCCCCTCACCTGGGGCCCAAGGGGCCTCTGCCTCCCCTTGCTGTGGGCCAGGCCTATGGGCATCTCTGACGCTCCGGGGGTTCATGGGGCCGATGCCACCCTCCAGCTCACACCCACTTTCGGGGCACTCGCACAAGTCCTGTCGCCCACTAGTAAGAAGGGAACAAGTAGCTGGAGGTTGGAGCACCTGGACACTCAGGCCAGCTGGGCCCAGCCTCAAGAAGGGCTGCACTGCGGGGACCAGGGAGACATCTCGCCTGGAGGCTGGGGAAGGGGTTCCTGGGCTGGCGCTGTGAGCTGTCTGCAGCCCCCATCTCATCACACGTGGGAGCTGCTGCTGTGTCTGAGGGCTGGCTGGAGGGACGAGCGGAGGTGGCAGCGAAGCGGGTGGCCCGGAACCTCCCCTCCCAGTGGCCCGGGGGAGCCTCAGTCAGACCCACTGCAGAGGGTAGGCTTGGCCTCCCCTGGGCAGTGTCTGAGGCACTGGATGCACCAGGCCCTGGAGGGCATGGACCCTTCAGAGCAGAGAGGCCTGGAGCCTGGCACATACTCCCAGAGGCACCCGGTCCCACGTGGCTGAGCTGCCCTGAGCTTGGCCACAGGACATGCTCTGCTGGAGCGCCAACTCGGCTCTCTCTTGAGGCCCACGTGCTGCCTTTCCAGAGCCCTGGGTGCCCGGGTGGGGCAGCCCTCACCCCCAAGCATCTCTGAGCTGGGGGCGGGAGGGGAGCGCTGCTGCTAGGACGTGTGCAACGTGGTAGGGATGTACATGTGCCTGAGTCACAGAGCTTGTCACGGAATTTGTCAGCCCGCGCCGTGTCCCCAACCCCAAGCTACCCTGGTCGTCACCCCAGTCCCTGGGCCACCGCTGCAGGTTGACTTGATGTGAGCTACCCATGCCCTGTCTAGCTCGATGGCCCTCAGCCGGCAGGGGAACTGGTCAGTGCAGGTTCTGTTGTATTAGACGGGCTATCAGGGGTGAGTGAACCTCTGAGCTGAGGACCATGATGGGTGGGTATAAGCAGTCCCAAAGATGAGTGTCTCAGTGGTTGACACGCAGCTTGCAGCTTCTGGAAGGAGAGCAGGGGCGTGACAGGGGGCACACTGGGAGAGACTCCCGGCCCAGGGCTCCAAGCTGGGAGAGCATAGGGACTGAACCAGAACAGAGCAGAGAAAGGAGGCAGCAGCAGCGGGCGGGGTGGGGTTGGGGGTGGGGGCGCAGGGTTGCACTCTGGACAGCCATGCCTGGCCTGAGTCTTAGGAGTAGGACAGCTGGAGGACTTGGGGTCAAATCCTAGCTTTGTGCAACTTCTGAAAATGCACTCTGAACCTTGCTGTCCTGGCTTGTGTGTGATGGGCTGAGATCAGCAGTGCAGTGGGAGGACGTGGCGCTCGGAAGCTTCCCTCCCTTCTAATGCTTCCTGTCCCCTTCCCCCTGGTCCGGCCAGACCATGGGGAACAGGCAGCCAGCACCCTCAACCCTGCAGCCCTCAAGGGGGGGACTTGGCCAAAAAGGAGACACAAGCCGTCCCCTTCCCGAGGTCTGAGTAAAGGTACAGCCCGCCCCAAGCCCCAGGGTCTTGGGAGCCTTCTCAGAGACCCTGGCATCACTCTTTCCCTCCCTCATGGACACCGGCCTCTGTCACAACCTGGACTGAAGAGCTGAGCCACAGTTGAGCCCTTCCGTCAACTGCCCTCCATCCCACCTCTGGGGAAGCTGCACCCCTTTCTACGTGACCCTGATCATTGGGCTGGCATTCTTCATTCACTCAGCCACCCAGCCAGCATGCTGTCTGTCCTCAGGAGAGACAGACAGGTAGACAGTGATGACAGTCCATGTCATGGCGGACATCTGGAGATGCTTTCAGGCCAGGGGTCCCACGGGGAGAGGCAGGGCGGTGCTCACACCAAAGGATAGAACAGGAGGAGCTTGCGGGGTTAAGGATCCTGGAGGCTTCCTGAGCAAGCAGGGGACCAGCATGTGCCTGGGCAGAGGGGGAGAAGAGTACAGGACAGCAGGTCTCACTGAACTGTGGGGTCAGTCTGGAAAGGGGTTGGAAGTGAGGCTCTTAGGTGGACTTGCTGGGTCTCAGCGCCCAGTGACTTCATCTATAGAAGAGGCAGCTCCTCAGGAAACCCCAGCATGGCCATCTCCAGACCTGGAAGCCACCAAGGTCTGGAGTCCTTGCAGGACTCACAGTGCTCCCCAGGTGCCCTCTGGCCCCCACGGTTCCCGTGAGTCTTCTGGGGAAGCAGAGGCCTGGTTTGCTCTCCTTGATTCACCTCTGGCTCAGGCTGGTGAAGACAAGAAGCTAAACTAGTGACTACCTTACTCCTCCTGTGGTGAACCAGGAGCCTGGAGCCCCTGCAGCCATCATAGGAGAAGCCCTCCCCCAGAATCCCACTCCTCATGGAGACACAGCACACCAGGGGATGAGGCTGAGAATAGTGCAAGCCTGACTGTCTTATTTTAAAAGACTCTTTCCCTGCGCCTTAGCTGCTGGTGTTGCTCCCTAAAGGGGAGTAGTCCCCAGGGGACTGGCTGCCCCGCCCTGTCCTGACAGGAAGACCAGGCGGGTCCTCCTGGACACACTAGGTGCAGTGGGGGCAGGTGCCAAGAAGGCAGAGATTGCAACCTGTCTTCTGGGTCAGAGGGTCAGAACCAGGCTGAGGGGCCCTTGTCCCAGCCCCCCAGGGGCCTCTTGCCTCACCGGCAGGAAGACCCATTTCTGATTTGAGCATTGTCCCAAAGCCCTGACCCCTGAGCTAAGGTGTGGCTGTTTCCAGTTTCGAACTGAAGATCTAGGGCTCAGACTAAGTCAACGAGGCTGGAGGGTGAGGAGCAGCTGGAGCGCAAGACCATGGACACGGTCGGGGAGCAGCAGGCCTGCTCTGTGGGAAGGAGGCTCAAACCCAGAACGTAGCGGGTGGGGAGGCTAACCGACAGGTGGACCAGGGGCTGTGGAAAGAGGGGCGGCCAGGTCTCGGACACTCCCTGCAAGCTGCTGTAAGCTCTTTTCCGTGGATGGGCTCCACCCAGAGGTCTGGGGGGTGGGGATGGGATTGTGGGTGTATGCAAATGTGAGCTGCTGTGGGGGACGGAAGGGAGCCCCGCGGATGCCCGGGGCATACACGTGATCCCCCCGACTCAGGCTCCACGTGCGCACCCATGGCTGGGAGAATTTTCAACCTAAATCGGCACTGCTCTTGAGTTATTTCTCCCTTGGTGCCGCCTCCGCCGCCTCCTCCTCCGGATCTTAGCTGGGCGGGCGTCTTCTCCCCCCTCCCCCCGCAAGCCTCCCGGGCCCCTCCCAGCCGAGCTGAGTTTGCCGGGCCGTACCCTCCCCGCCGCGCGCTGCCGCTGTCCGTGGTGGCGCGGCCCGGCCCGGCCCCGGAGCCCGCACGAGGCGGCTGCGGGGGCGCTGTCCATGGTGCTGCCGCCGCCGGGCGCGCCCTGCTCTGGGACACAGAAGGTATTCAGACAGGGGCTGCCCCTCTAACCAGCATAGCTCGCACGAGGGAATTGCCAGGATGCTCTCCCCTCTGGCCCCAGGATGGGGGGGGGGCACTTGTAGGCTTCATACTGTCCCTTCATGCGGCGCTGTTGTCCCAGGATGGCCCCTCCTATGTACTGGCATTAAGGGGTCTGGCCACCCCTGCCACTGTGGGCAACTGTAACTCCTGGGAGCCTCAGGTTCCTGGTCTGAAAACGGTGCTCACAGCAGTGCTTTCCCCTGTGCCCCCCAGCCGGGCAGTTGTGAGGCTGACATACACTATTACCCCAGTGGGCACTCGGCACGTGCTGTTAGGGATGTCGTGTATCAGCCCAGGTGAGGAATGCAACTACCTGGTCATGGCCTGCAGTGAACGGGCAGCCAAGGTGTGGGGGTCTCCTCTTCGGGCGTGGACTGGCAGCCTGAAGGTTCATGACTATCAGGGCATGAAGGCCTTTGGACTCAAAGCTGAGCTGGCAGCCACGAGGGCCACGTGTCCCAGTTAGACCCTTGGGCCCAGCCCAGGATGCATCCTCCCCAGATGTGGAATGCCGGCAAGTGTTGTCCTGTTCAGGGCTTGGGAACCAGTGGAGGTGTGATGCTGGGAAGGGCAGGGCAGGGAAGGACCACTGGCTCCCCTCCCCCTCGGGCCAGCAAGCTCACTCTGAGCCATGCCCTTGGTCCTCTCCTCATGCTGTTCCATGGGGCATATTGTCACCCCCAGGCTTTGAAGTGAGGAAAGTGAGGCTTGGAGCAGGGAAATGGCTCCCCAAGGCCACACAGCGATTTGGGATGAGCCACTGGGTACCCACCTCCAAGCTGAGTGTCAGAGGTGGGGACGGGCAGGAAATCTGGAATGAGAGGCAGATGGTAGCCCTGTGAGGGACCCACTGCCTCTTCTCTCTGGGGTCATCTGCATCCAGTGCCCTCTGCCACCCATTCACAGCCTTGGAGGCCTGAGCAGGGGAATGGGGGATGGTCTCAGTCCCACCCTGTGGGAAGATCCCTACACATAGCCTTTTTCAGCCAGTTCTGTGTCTGTGTCTTGGCTCCACCACTTACTGTGACCTCAGGCAAGCAATTCATGCTGCCTCAAGCTATGGTTTCCTCTTCTGTACAATGGGTACAATCATCAAAGCATTGTCCTCCATTGGTTGAGTGGGAGATTAAGGAAACAATATGTGTGCAGGGCTCATTGTGCTGGCATCACCATGAGCACCCTGGGAAGACACTTGCCCTTTCTCTGGGTATGTTCTGAGCCACAGAACCTCCTGCAGCCACAGAGATTCTCAGTGCATGCGCCTCAGATGGAGCACTTAAACCACTCCAGAGAGCTACACAGGTGTGACATAGAGGAGTGGCCAGAGAATGCCCCAAACCCTCAGTTCCCCAGCCTTGCCTGGCAGAGAGAGGCCTGGCAGGTGCCGATGGTGGGCAGCAGAGGTGAAGGGGACGGTCACCAGCGAGTGTTCCTCCACCTCTGTTCTGTCCATAGAACCCGGGGGTCAAAAAGCTCTGTGGTGGGTGGAGGTTGAGCTCAGTGCATACAGTAGGTGCTCAGGAGTGTTGTAGTCGTGACCAGCCCTGCCTTCCTGCACCTGCTCAGTCAGGGAGTCAGGGCTTACACTCAGACCCTTTCTGTTGGGCGTTTCTGGGAATGGCCTGGGAGGGGATGCCGGGGCGAGGGGGGGGTAGGGCGGAGCCTAGTCCTCCCGCGCAGGACTCACTGCCGTCTCCTGGACCCTGTCTGCAGCCCGAGCGAGGAAGATGTCGAGCCCGGGTGTCAACGGCGACCCCAAGCCTCCATGCTTGCCTCGCAATGGCCTGGTGAAACTGCCGGGCCAGCCCAATGGCCTGGGTGCAGCCAGCATCACCAAGGGCACGCCAGCTGCCAAGAACCGCCCTTGCCAGCCACCCCCGCCCACCCTCCCACCACCCAGCCTGGCTGGCCCGCCGCCCCGGGCTGCTCTGGCCGGGGGCCTGTGCCCCCAGGCAGGGCTCCCCCTTGGTGGACCAGCCTTAGCCCCAGTGTCTGGGCCCCCAGCAGAGCGACCGCCCCTGGCCACAGATGAGAAGATCCTCAATGGCCTCTTCTGGTACTTCTCGGCCTGCGAGAAGTGTGTGCTGGCGCAGGTGTGCAAGGCCTGGAGGCGTGTGCTCTACCAGCCCAAGTTCTGGGCGGGCCTCACGCCTGTGCTGCACGCCAAGGAGCTCTACACAGTGCTGCCTGGAGGGGAGAAGGAGTTCGTGAACCTGCAGGGCTTCGCAGCACGTGGCTTTGAGGGTTTCTGCCTGGTGGGCGTCTCTGACTTGGACATCTGTGAGTTCATCGACAACTACGCGCTCTCCAAGAAGGGTGTCAAGGCCATGAGCCTCAAGCGCTCCACCATCACTGATGCCGGCCTGGAGGTGCGCACTGCCATGGGCCCAGAGGAGCAAGGGCTGGGGGCTGGGCCAGGCAGTAGCCACTCAGCACATGTGTGTTGTGGGGGGTGGGGCGGTGAGGAAGAAGCTTTCACACACAAGCGGCAAAGTGGCTGAGGGTGGGGCTGGTGCCCTGAGGAGTGTGGCTGTGGGGTGGGGGGAACAGGGCTGGCTACTTAGTTTGGGGGATCTAGTTCAAAATGAAAATTTGGGTCCTTTGCTCAAAGATAACTAAGGATTTCAAGACAGTAACAGCAAAGCAGGGGCTTCCCAGGTGGCGCTAGTGCTAAAGAACCCACCTGCCAATGGAGGAGACAGCTTCAGTCCCTGGGTTGGGAAGATCCCCTGGAGGAGGATATGGCAACCCATTCTAGTATTCCTGCCTGGAGAATCCCATGGACAGAGGTTGCAGAGTTGGACACAACTCAACTGACTTAGCACTCATGCATGCAACAGCAAAGCAGACAAATGTGAGACCCTGCATGCCGAGGATGCTGGAGGAGGTGGGAGAAGCAGGGGCAAAGGTCAGAGGAGCAGCTGTGGAGGTGGCCCCTTCCCCAGGAAGGGGACTCTAATCATCACATCATTAACACCAAGGGCTCTGAGCACCTGCTCGGGCCTGGCCCCGGACTCCCAGATCCCCTGTGCCCTGCCTCCTCCCTTAGAATGTTGTTTACATGTAATGAACACACTGTAAAGTGCACTTGGCAGAGTCCAGCTTGATGGATGTTGACACCGTCTGCACCCTCAAGAACACAGCTTCCTGCCCCTCAGCGGGCTCCTTCCACCCTGTCTGCTATCAGCCACCATGCCCATGGGGAGGCTCATGCTTGGGAAACCACGGTAGGCTTGAGCCCCATGGAGGCCTCCTGACCCCCCCCCGACCCTGCACCTGTCCACAGGTGATGCTGGAGCAGATGCAGGGCGTGGTGCGCCTGGAGCTGTCAGGTTGCAACGACTTCACCGAGGCTGGGCTGTGGTCCAGCCTGAGCGCGCGGATCACCTCGCTGAGCGTGAGCGACTGCATCAACGTGGCCGACGACGCGATCGCGGCCATCTCACAGCTGCTGCCAAACCTAGCCGAGCTGAGCTTGCAGGCCTACCACGTGACGGACACAGCCCTGGCCTACTTCACAGCGCGCCAGGGCCACAGCACGCACACACTGCGCCTGCTCTCCTGCTGGGAGATCACCAACCACGGCGTGGTCAACGTGGTGCATAGCCTGCCCAACCTCACCGCGCTCAGCCTCTCTGGCTGCTCCAAGGTCACGGACGACGGCGTGGAGCTTGTGGCCGAGAACCTGCGGAAGCTCCGCAGCCTCGACCTCTCCTGGTGCCCGCGCATCACTGACATGGCGCTCGAGTATGTGGCCTGCGACCTGCATCGCCTGGAGGAGCTCGTGCTGGACAGGTGTGCACGGCCCCACCCCTAGGCCACGGAGGGCAGGGCCAGGCAAGGCTGCTGGACCTCTAAGAAGGGAGCCTAGTGGACAAACCTGTAGTTAGAGGGGGGCTGCAGCGAGGGGGGCGGGGCCCTCAGAGGCTAGCCTAGTGTGGACTATAACACGGGGGCGGGGCTGAGCAGTGCCCGCCACCCCCCACCGCCCCCCCCCCCAGGGAATATGACCTAGCGGCCACTTGGGGGCGGAGCCTGGGTGGCGCGCGGCACGGTGGGGCAGGAAGGTAGCTCAGCTCCGGGCGTCTGGGGCGGAAAAGGAGGAAGGGGCCAGAGCTGAGGGGCGGGGACAGGTGTTTTGAAGGTGGGCAACCCCTTCTGTTGCGACCACAGGTGTGTACGCATCACGGACACTGGCCTCAGCTATTTGTCCACCATGTCGTCCCTCCGCAGCCTCTACCTGCGATGGTGCTGCCAGGTATCAGCCCTCCATGCCTCCAGAGACTAGGGAGTAGCGGGGGAGGTGGGGGGCGCGGGGAAAGCCCCCACCCAGATATGCCGCTGACCTGTAAGGAAGCCCACTCAGATCCTGTAAGGAAGTCTGGGATCCCTTCACACCCAAGCGGCGCGCATGGAGTCCCCAGGGCCCTCAGCGACTCCGTGGGGACCTGAGAACCTACCCCCTTCCCCCTACGGCCTGACGCTAGGAGTGGGGCTCCCTCGAGGCGGGAACGGAAATAGCTAACTCGCCCCGCTCTCCCGCCCAGGTGCAGGACTTCGGGCTGAAGCACCTCCTGGCCATGAGGAGTCTGCGTCTCTTGTCTCTGGCAGGTGAGCCCCTGTGCCGCCCTCCTGGGCAGTGGCCACTCATCCCCACCTAGGCCGACTCCGCCAGCAGTGCCGGGACCCTCGTGCAGACCCACGCCTGGTGTTGACTTACGGCGGCCCAGGTCCCACCCGGCCAGAGGCGGAGTCTCGCCTGGTCCGGGCCCCGCCCTGGTCACGCCCACTAAGCCCCGCCCCTCCGCAGGCTGTCCGCTGCTGACCGCCACCGGGCTGTCGGGCCTGGTGCAGCTGCAGGACCTGGAGGAGCTGGAGCTGACCAACTGCCCCGGAGCCACCCCCGAGCTCTTCAAGTACTTCTCGCAGCACCTGCCCCGCTGCCTCGTCGTCGAGTAGTCGGGGCCTCCCGGCCCTCGGCCCCTCGCTCTCCTCCCCGCCCCGCCCCGAGCAAGGAGGGCGGCGGGCGGGCCAGCCCCGCGCACGCACGCACGCACGCTCGGGGAATTTGTGCATGCCCCTCGCGCCCGCAACTGCACGCCCGCCCTTCGCCACGCCACAGTCGCCTCCATCGTTCGCCCGCCCGCCGGAGGCGGAGCGCTGGGGCTCGGTCCTGGGGGCGCTTTGAGCTCGCCAGACGGCCGCCCCTACCGCCTTCTCCGCCACACCCCGCTCTGTCTCCCCACCCCGGGCAGGGCCCAGGGGGATTGAGGGGAGCTGGGTCCCCTAGGACACAGGGGCCCGGAAGAGCCCCCAGGGCTTCCCGCATCTTCCACTGCACCGCGCCTGGAGCCCTCCGAGGGGTGCGAGGGGAAACAGGCCGCCGCCAAAGCCATGGCCCGCCCAGGAGCCCAAGTCCCGCCCGCCCTTCCCCAGCTCATGCCAGCCTGACCCTCAGCGACCTCCCCTCTTCCTTGCCGCTGTGTGAGAGAGGCCCGGCTCGCCCCACCCCACCCACAGACCTAAGGTCCTCGGACCCTGGCCAGGCTAGGGCAGAACTGGATTAGGAGAGGGGCCACCGGGCTGACAGTGACCTTGGCATAATCAACATTAGCCCAGCTGGCCCCAGTCCACCTCAACTCAGGGGTGGCATAGCTACCTTGGGAGGCTTGCAGCTGGAGCGACCATTAGGGCCTGCAGGCCTTGGGAGCAGTCCTGAGTGGACCCTGCCCTGCAACCCCTGTAGCCAGCTGGGCCCAGGCCCCTCAGCGCAACGCTTCATCCTGGGCAGGTCTCCACCAGGTGGAAGCTGGGAAAGGGGGCCCTAGCCAGTGACCAATCTTCCAGTGACCAGCTCCCCCTCAACACCCAAAGGGAGGGCTCCTTTCTAGCCACAGCCTCCCTCTCCCCAGCTTCCCAGACTTCTACCTGCCCACATGGGCGCACCGTGTTCTGTCTAGTCCCAACACACCTGGAAGTCCTGGGGTGCTGGCCCATCTTGGCGATTGCTGAGGAGGGGGCTGGGACCCCTTTCCATCCCAACCTTGAGCACCCACACCCTATCTTGGGACACTCCCCCTGCCCCCAATCTGGTTGGAAGAGAGTAGCCAGTTTCCAGAGAGCCAGAGAGTGACAGAGAGAGAGAGAGAAAGAGAAAGAGCGAGTGAGAGATGCTGTTGAAGACAGACAGTTCAACAGCCCAAAGATTTCCCTGCCCCTGGAGTGCTGGCCAGAGGCTCCAGGGCTGAGATGGTCAGGAGCCAGTTTCTTCAGCCCCTCCTCCCCACAGCTCCCAGTGGGGAGGGGCAGCTGTCCATTTGTCCAAAGTATTAATGCAACTGAAGCTGTGATATTTCCAACGACTGTAGGAGGAAAAATTAGGGGGACAGAGGAAAACAAAACCAACCAACCCCTAAAATCATTTTCTTATTGTACATAACGACCTCATTCTCCTGTATATGCGGAAGATATAACCTTATATTTGGTAAGTGTTTCTTGTGCTATTTTATCACGTGACCTGTTTATAAAAATATATATTAAAAAAGTTGTAAAAACACATGTCTGAATTGTTTTTAGGTCATCACACCATGGTGGGGAAGGTGTTATCTGTCCTGAGTGGCCCAAGTCTGAATTTTTGTGCACCCCTCATCAGGTTTATTGGTTCTTTTAATAAACATGCAGAGACTGGTAACACTGTGCCAGGCTGGAAACCCAGCAGTGACCACCACAGAAGGCCCCTAACCTCTTACTGTGTCAGCGGGGAGAGACACTAAAATCATTACATATAACAGTCCTTCCAAAATATCTAGGATATAGCCCATTCTTCCAAGGGCAAAAATGAGGGCTGCTAGGGGTATCCTTGGAGAAGGAAATGGCAACCCACTCCAGTGTTCTCTCCTGGAGAATCCCAGGGACGGGGGAGCCTGGTGGGCTGCCGTCTATGGGGTCGCACAGAGTCGGACACGACTGAAGCGACTTAGAAGCAGAAGCAGCAGCAGCAGCAGCAGGGGTATCCTAGACGATCACACAGAGCAGCAAGCACCGGCCAGGGCGCATAGCCAGCAAAGAAAGGGCGGCTCAGAGAGGGTCACTGATTGAACCGTTTGTGTGAACAGGTCCAGTCAGGCACCAGAGCTCTTGGAGACAGACGGATGCGAGTTCATACTCGTGTGAAACAGATGTAATCAGTATACCAGGTTGTGACGAGCGCCGTGAAGGCCACTTAGATGGGGTGGCCGGGGAAGGCCTCTAAAAACGTGCCATTTAAGCTGAACTCTGAGGGATGAGGAGAATTGTTCTGGGGAGGACAACGAGCGAGCACGCGCGATGACCGTGAGGCAGGTAAGGGCGCAGCCGGCTGGGAGCCGCCGTGGCGGGAGCTGCGCGGAGGGGACGGGGCCGGGAGCTCGGGATTTGCCTCCCAGCGCGGTGAGGACGTGTGGGGAGGCCCGCAGGCCGAAGAGTCCCTGGCTGTGTGGAGCTCAGATGAGGCGGGAGGAGGGACCCCTGGAGAGCCGCTAGGAAGCTGTTCCCGAGTACCGAAGAGGGCGAAAAAGAAGGCGGAGACGGAGGAGGGGTGTGGGGCTAGCCTGGGAATGCCTGGGCTTGCTGATGGACCGTGGGGCAGAGATGAGCACTAGCGTTAAAATAACACGAGTAAAAGAGGAAGAGGAAGAATACCGGAGGCGGAACCGGCGGAGCCTCTACCCCACCTCTGCTCTCCCCTCCGCCTCCAAGGCGCGCTCCCGTCCCGGAACGTTTGTGGTGTGGGCACCCGCTTCCAGCGCGGGGCTGGAAAGAAAAGGACCACGTTCGGCGGGGGGCGGGACGGAAACGGGCTGCTTCCGGCGCGGCCGTTCCTCCCCTGCCCGGCAGTTTCGGGAAATGGCTCCTGTGCCCGCGGAAGGAGAGACTTCTCCGTTCCTCCGGTTCTGTTCCCGCTGTCTCCGCTCCCGCCGCAACCTCTGCGCCGCCAGGCTCTCCTGAGCGGTCGCGCCAGCCATCCCTCTGGCTCCGTAAACAGCTCGGTCCTGGAAGCCCCTCTGACCCTCGCGCCTCTGTAGTCTGTGTTTTCTGGGCGTCTCTGGTCTTCCTGCCCCCTTTCCAGAGGCCGACTGTGCACGGTGGGAGCCATCTGGTTTCCCTGGCGGGACTGACTGCCCGAAGGTCCAGTGACCATCCTGATTTGGCAGTTAGGGGGTTGGAGAATTGGCCTGGCCTGGGGCTGACCAGGTAAGGTCTCCCCCAGAAGTCAGACATGGGGCTGGCTAGCCTCAGGGCAGCCATGGCGCCCTCCGTCTGCCCGGTGAGGGTGATGGAACTTGCCTATCAGACCGACTAACGGTGGACTCCACTGGACTAAGCAGTTTTGGAGGAACCACCCAGGGTGAAGGGTCTGAGTGGCCACGCCCCTGCCGCCAGGCTGACCAGGCCTGCCCACTTCACTGATCTGTCCTCGCCACTCGTGCAGCCATGGAGAAGATGTCCCGCGTGACCACGGCCCTCGGTGGAAGCGTGCTGACTGGCCGCACCATGCACTGCCATCTGGATGCTCCAGCCAACGCCATCAGCGTGTGCCGTGACGCGGCCCAAGTGGTCGTAGCAGGCCGCAGCATCTTCAAGATCTATGCCATTGAGGAGGAGCAGTTTGTGGAGAAGCTGAACCTGCGCGTGGGCCGCAAGCCCTCCCTCAACCTGAGCTGTGCAGACGTTGTCTGGCACCAGATGGACGAGAACCTGCTGGCCACGGCTGCCACCAACGGCGTGGTGGTCACCTGGAACCTGGGCCGGCCGTCCCGCAACAAGCAGGACCAGCTGTTCACGGAGCACAAGCGTACAGTGAACAAAGTGTGCTTCCACCCCACTGAGGCCCACGTGCTGCTCAGCGGCTCCCAGGATGGCTTCATGAAGTGCTTTGACCTGCGCAGGAAGGACTCTGTCAGCACCTTCTCGGGTGAGGCCCTGGGAGGCAGGTCAGGCAGGTGTGCATCTCTGCAGGTGGCCGACCTGTCTAGGCAGGTTAAGAAGCACTGTTTGTCAGAGGCCCTCAGGTGTGCTCCCAGAGGGCTTCCTGGAGGAGGAGCCAGCTGAGCTGGCACTGGAGGAGGGGGTGGAGGTCAGCAGGGAAGGGGCAGGGGTGGGCCTGGTGGAAGTGTGAGGGGTATGTGGAGTGTGGGCACAGCGTTGATGCACTTGCGGGGCCAGCAGGAGTCGAGGGTAGTGTGGGATCAGGGAGAGGGCAAATGGGTGGCTGCCCTGGCAGCTGAGCCTTCTCTCGCCATGCCTCAGAGCTCCAGGCCACCTCATTGCATGAAGTCTGCTTCCAGGGTCCTCAGCCCAGGGAAGCAGTGGGGAGTGGGGCATTGCCTGGTTCCTCCCCCCTCAAGTTCCCTTCCCAGCAGGTCCAGCTCTTGACACCCCCGCCTTGAGCCAGCTTACCTTTTTACCTCGATGAGACCAAATGAAGGACAGGGCAGAGCCCTCAGATAATCAGGGAGCATCTTACGACAGTCCTTGAGCTCCCTGTGCGGGGGAAAGCTGGATGCTGCATTCGAAGGCTCCTGGTGTGGTGGTCCTCAGGGCTAGACGTGTCCCCTCAAGGTCTCCAGTCCTTGGGGGCTGGCCAGCCTGGCAGCTCCAGCTCAAGGTGTAGGGCCTGGGCAGAGCCTGGGGCATTCTATCCCTGCCTCCTGGGGCCTGAGGTTTCCAGAGGATTGTGTTCGGCCCACCAAGGCTCCTGTTCACACAGTGCTCTGACACCTGGTCCTGAAGCCGTGACAGCTTTGCACGAGGACGGATGTCAGATGCAGAATCCAGAGAAAATCAAGGTCCAGGAGTCTGTTAAAAACCACCCGATGCCTGGTGTCCCTCTCACCTGCCTAGGCTCTTATCTGCTTTGCCATGCCTCTCTTTGCCCCTGTCCACTCTGGACAGGCCTTGGCAGTGTCTACACCACCCTCCAGGCCTTCTGGTCTGGGCCATGGGCAGGAATGCAGCACCAGCCCACATCCATTCCAAGGAATCCCCATTGGTTGCTTGCTTTCCCTCCTGGAGCTCCTGTGGGCCACCCTGTCCCCCACCCTCAACCTTCTCCCTCCACTAATGTCCACTCACAGGCCAGTCTGAGAGTGTGCGTGACGTCCAGTTCAGCATCCGAGACTACTTCACCTTCGCGTCCACCTTCGAGAATGGCAACGTGCAGCTCTGGGACATTCGGCGGCCTGACCGCTGTGAGCGAATGTTCACAGCCCACAATGGGCCTGTATTCTGCTGTGACTGGCACCCCGAGGACAGGTGTGGGCTGGGAGCCAGGGCAGCGGGGCAGGGTGGGTGGGCTTGTGGAAGGGCTCTCTGACTGCCTCAAGACCTGTGAGACAGAGTGGGGAGCCCTCCCACCCCGAAAGAGGTCACTGAGGACTTCCTGGGCCTTCCCCAGGGGCTGGCTGGCCACAGGTGGGCGTGACAAGATGGTGAAGGTCTGGGACATGGCCACACACCGTGCCAAGGAGGTGCACTGTGTGCAGACCATCGCCTCCGTGGCCAGAGTCAAGTGGAGGCCTGAGTGCCGCCACCACCTCGCCACGTGCTCCATGATGGTGGACCACAATGTCTACGTGTGGGACGTGCGCCGCCCTTTGTGCCTGCCGCCATGTTTGAGGAGCACCGGGACGTCACGACGGGCATCGCCTGGCGCCACCCGCATGACCCCTCGTTCCTGCTCTCCGGCTCCAAGGACAGCACTCTGTGTCAGCACCTGTTCCGCGACGCCAGCCAGCCTGTTGAGCGTGCCAACCCTGAGGGCCTCTGCTACGGCCTCTTTGGGGACCTGGCCTTCGCAGCCAAGGAGAGCCTCGTGGCCACCGAGTCGGGGCGCAAACCCTACGCTGGGGATCGGCGCCACCCCATCTTCTTCAAGCGCAAGCTGGACCCTGCCGAGCCCTTTGTGGGCCTCGCCTCCAGTGCCCTCAATGTCTTTGAGATAGAACCCGGCAGCGGCAGCATGAGCTGGTTCGTGGATACAGCCGAGCGTTACGCCCTGGCCGGCCGACCACTGGCCGAGCTCTGTGACCACAATGCGAAAGTGGCTCGAGAGCTTGGCCGTAACCAGGTACACAGGGTGGGCTGAGGGCTAGGATCTTGGTACAGGGCCTGGCACTCCTCTGACAGCTGCGGCTGGACCGTGCCGAGTTCAGAGTTCAGCTCTGGCTGAGGACACCCCCAGCTTGCCCCAGTAACAGAGTGTCCAGAGCCCCAGGAGTGGGCCAGATGCCAGTGCCATTCCTGGGGTGCAGGCCTGGGTGTTGTGGGGTCTTGGCCCCTCTTGGCTTGTCCTTGCTTCTAGACTTCCCAGGATGTCCAGCCCTACAGAGAATGTCCACATTGCCTTGCTCATCATCTCCCTGGGACCTCAGGCCCATTTCCATGTTTCCTCTGCCCGTACAGGATGGAGGCTAGGTTTTTTGTTTTTCCTATGGGCCTCGGCTTCCCACCTGGGGTGGGCCAGGACGTTGGGTCCCTGGGGCAGCTGAAAGCTGAGGGTTTGTGGTTCTATCCAGGCAGAGGGGAGCCTGTGCAGGCCTCCAGGGACCCAGGACCCCCATGACTGACTAGTGCCTACCCCTAGGTGGCTCAGACGTGGACCATGCTCCGGATCATCTACTGTAGTCCTGGTCTGGTGCCCACCACCAATCTCAACCACAGCATGGGCAAGGGCAGCTCCTGTGGCCTGCCCCTCATGAACAGGTAGACACCTGGGGGCGGCTCTCCCCAGAGGGTGGGACTGCTGGTGCCTACCCACCCATCGGCCCTCCCTGCCTCCAGTTTCAACCTGAAGGATATGGCCCCAGGACTGGGCAGTGAGACTCGGCTGGACCGCAGCAAGGGTGATACACGGAGCGACACAGTGCTGCTGGACTCCTCAGCCACACTCATAACCAATGAAGGTAGGGTGGGGGCTGGCAGAGGGCCTTCATGGGATTGGGAATGGGTCTCCAAGCGTGAGGCAGTCCTGGAATGCTCTCCCTCCCTCCCTGGGACAGATAACGAGGAGACTGAGGGCAGCGATGTGCCCACTGATTACCTGTTGGGCGACGTGGAAGGTGAGGACGATGAGCTTTACCTGTTGGATCCGGAACACGCACACTGTAAGTGGGGGTGTGGGGAAGGGGTGGAGTGGGGCTGGGAGGCGGGGCCAGAGCCTGCCTACCCTTCCTGCCCCTATGTCATAGCGGAGGAGCCCGAGTATGTGCTGCCCCAGGAGGCCTTCCCGCTGCGCCACGAGATTGTGGATACCCCGCCGGGGCCCGAGCACCTGCAGGACAAGGCCGACTCTCCCCACGTGAGCGGCAGTGAGGCAGATGCAGCCTCCCTGGTGCCTGTGGACTCCTCCTTCTCACTCATCTCGGTCTCGCACGCGCTGTGCGACAGCCGCCTGCCGCCCGACTTCTTCAGCGCCCTAGTGTGTGACATGCTGCGCTTCTATGCCGAGCAGGGTGATGTGCAGATGGCCGTGTCCGTGCTCATTGTGCTGGGTGAGCGCGTGCGCAAGGACATCGACGAGCAAACCCAGGTGGGTGACAGGGTCTGGGGGTCTTCCTGGAGCAGCTGCCACCCCGAGGACTGCCCCTGCACGCCCCGCCTACACCCGCACCTGTGTCTATGCCCAGGGAACCCCGGGTTCTTACTCCGCCCTCCCCGCCCTGCCCACCAGGAGCACTGGTACACGTCCTACATCGACCTGCTGCAGCGCTTCTGCCTCTGGAACGTGTCCAATCAAGTGGTTAAGCTCAGCACCAGCCGCGCCATCAGCTGCCTCAACCAGGCCTCCACCACCCTGCATGTCAACTGCAGCCACTGCAAGCGGCCCATGAGCAGCCGGGGCTGGGTGTGCGACCGCTGCCGCCGCTGCGCCAGCATGTGCGCCGTCTGCCACCACGTGGTCAAGGGGCTCTTCGTGTGGTGCCAGGGCTGTAGTCACGGCGGCCACCTGCAGCACATCATGAAGTGGCTGGAGGGCAGCTCCCACTGCCCCGCCGGCTGCGGCCACCTGTGCGAGTACTCCTGACCCGCTGCCGGGCTGGTGGGGATGGGCTTGTGAACCAAATAAAGGACGCGGGAGGCATTCTGAGCGGCTTGTTACCTGCTCGTGTCGCTTGGGGTCAGCTGCCGGCGCGGCCTACTTTACCGGGCGGAGGGCGGGGCCTCCGCGGCGCAGTAGCCAATAGCATCCCTTGGAGCGGCCCTCGCCCCTCCTCCCGGAAGCGCCCCCCTCCTTCTGGGCCGAAGGAAGCGGCTCCCCAGCCGGTCCGTGGCCTCACGGAGGCACTCCCGGCGTGCCTCGCGGCTGCAAGCTCATGGCGCTGGAGGCGCGGCCGCTTCTGTGGCTCGCGCTCTGGACGCTGGCGGTTCCCGCCCGGAGCTTCGGGAAGGACGCCGACGGAGGGTGGTGAGCGGCGCCGGGTGGCCGGGTGGGGCGAAGCGGGGCGGGGCGCGCAGCGGGGCGGCCGACAAAGTGAGCCGCTGTGTCGGCAGGCGACGGCCCGGACCGGGGGCGCCGGCGGCCGTGACGGAAGAGGAGCACTGCACTGTGGAGCGCCGGGCTGACCTCAGCTACGCCGAGTTCGTGCAGCGGTACTTGCGGCCTCCTTCGGGGCCACACCTCCCGGAAACCTGTGCCTAGAGCCGTCCCCTGCACCGCCGAGGCCGCTTCCCCTTGAGCCCCTTCGAGCGCGTGTGGGCGGGAGCCGAGGGTGGGCGAGGGTCAGACCTGGCCGTGACCCTGCCCTTCCTTTTAGCTACGCCTTTTCCAGACCTGTCATCCTGCAGGGGCTCACCGACAACTCGGTGAGTATTCACGCCCCTCTCGACGACCACTCGCCAGTGCAGGGCCCCGCCCCGAAGTCCTTTCTCTACCTCCGCAGAGGTTCCGGGACCTGTGCACCCGTCAGAGGCTGCTGGCCTCCTTTGGAGACAGCGTGGTCCGGTTGAGCACCGCCAACACCTACTCCTACCAGAAAGGTGAGCTGCCCCACCCTGCAGCCCAGCCTACTTGCCAGCACCTTGCAGGCAGCACCAACTAGTCCTGACCAACGCCTTTCAAACTGCAGTGGACCTGCCCTTTGAGAAGTATGTGGAGCAGATGCTGCACCCCCAGGACCCCATCTCCATGGGCAATGGTGAGCCAGACAGGTGACCATGGGTGTGTGTGGGGGGTGACTTGGAGATCCCTGTGTCCTGTGTTTTCCGCTGGCAGACACGCTGTACTTCTTTGGGGATAACAACTTCACTGAATGGGCCTCCCTCTTTCGGCACTATTCTCCACCTCCGTTCAGCCTGCTGGGTACAACTCCTGCTTACAGCTTTGGAATTGCAGGTGGGTGCCCTGCAGGACAAAGGGACTTGGGGGCTGGGTTGGGGAGGATTAAGCTTGGTAACCAGGTGCTCGTAACTCGCCTCACAGGAGCTGGCTCTGGGGTGCCCTTCCACTGGCATGGACCCGGGTTCTCGGAGGTGATCTATGGCCGCAAGGTCAGCACAGGGTGCGGGCTGAGACTCTGGGTTCACTGACCAAAATACAAAGCATAACTTTGCTGCTCCTCCCCACCCCCCAGCGCTGGTTTCTGTACCCTCCTGAGAAGACACCCGAATTCCACCCTAACAAAACCACACTGGCCTGGCTCCGGGACACATACCCAGCCCTGACACCATCTGCACGGCCCCTGGAATGCACTATCCAGGCTGGTGAGGTCAGTGGCTGGCAGGCAGGGGCCAGGCTGAGCGAGGCCAAAGATCCCCAACCAACCCATCAACCCACATGTCCCCCCCACCCCTCGCCAGGTGCTGTATTTCCCTGACCGATGGTGGCATGCCACACTCAACCTCGACACCAGCGTCTTCATCTCTACCTTCCTCGGTTAGCCAAAGGGGGTGGCTGGCGAGCCCACTGCACACCAGCACACATCCCTGCAGTGCTCACAGGTTTTATTACAGGGACAGAGGTGGTGGCAGCAGCCTCAGCCCAACCCACCTCAGCCCCCCTTTCCGGCCCAGGAGGAGGATGAGAGGTGCGTTGCCCAGCAGAACTGATGGGGGTGGGGTTGGGGACACCAGGGTAGGGATCCAGGGACACAAACTATGTACAGAAAACTAGGGGCTACTGCCCCAAGGCCCTCCTGAGCTAGGGCAAGGCAGGTGGGTGGCCCATACACCCACCCTGCTCAGTAATCCTCTACCCAGCCATTCTCAGAGATGAAGGCATCGATGACCTCTTTCATGGCCAAGTTGGGGATGAGCTGTTCCTGGGTCAGGGGGCTCCGAGTCACAGGGTCAAAATGGCCCACGCGCTGTAGTGACGACAGGATCAGAATTAGGAGCTGCTCAGGGTGTGTGGGTCCTGCTGCCAACACCCATAGGCCCTCACCTGCAGGTGCTCCTCGATGTCCTTGCGGTCGTACGTGATGCCACTGGGCGTGATGCAGGGCTCCCGCATCAGCTCAAAGCTGATCTTGCCGCACAGGTAGTCGGGGATGTCTCGCTTCTGCAGCACACAGGGTTGGATCAGGTCAGGGGCTGGGAAGGGACACTGCTCCGGCTACCCACAGGCCCCAGAAGACGGGCAGCTCACCTTTCTCTTCTCATCTACCTGGGAGAAGAGCTCGTCCATGTCTGCCAAGTACTTGTCCTGCAAAGAACCAAGCAGCCACTTGTGGGCCTGACACCCCTCTCCCCTCCCCAGGCACCGAGACACACAGACCCAACAGGAGCTGGGGCACCTCACATCACAGCACACACACACACAGAGGAACCACACTTGGGCTGGGGCACCCTCACATGCTTGGCTTCAATGCAGGCCTGCTGGGCCCGTATGTGGCTGTCGTCCTCGTCACCCTCGTGGTTCCGCTGACACTCTTCCAGTTCCCTGGGGGTTGACCAAAAGGTGATCAGAGATGGGTCTGGCCAGGGACAGTCAGACTCCACTCCAGTCTTAGGATCATTCAGGCCTCATTCCCCTCCATCTCCTGTGTGCCAGAGTTGACCTTCAATAAACACCTGTGTTCACACCTCAGAGTTAACCTAAAAGTGGTGACTCGAGGGGGGGAGCCCACCTCTCACGCTCAGCCACAATGAGCCGTGTAAGATAAGAGTGCAACTCATTTTCCTGGTGGATGCGTCGCTCCTCAATGCTGTTCCAGCGCTTTTTCTTTGCGATGCGCAGAGCACTGGGGATGTCATCCCCAAAGTTGAGCCGCTGCTCCTTGGCCAGGTTGTAGGCTGGGGGATAGAGTATTTGGGTAAACTTCAACCAGTCCACCCACCTGGTCCCAGGCACCCTGGAACCGGCTAGCCTATAAGCCCACCTCGCTGCAGGTTGGCAATAGCCTCATCATAGCTTTCCATCTCCAGCTGGCATTGCCCCAGGAAGAAGTGTGCCTTCACAGACTGCCCGTCCAGCTCCAGGGCGCGCCGACAGTCAGCCAGGGCTTGCTCGTGCTGCTGCATCTTCAGGTAGCACAGTGCCCGGTTGGTGTAATACACTGCCACCAAGGGGTTCCGGGTCTGGGGACCAAGGCCGGACCAGCCGGCATGAGGGAGTGAGCTCAGCCTGCCCACTCTGTCCCAACTTGAGGCCCACAGTTGGAACCAAGACACTAGCGTTTTCTCAGCTTCCAAGCCCTTGGGTTCTGAGGGAGGGTGAAGCCTACGTGAGCCCACTCTCTTGGACTCCAATGAGTCTTGTGAGGTAGCTTTCCCAGACTCGTGCAAGTGCCCAGCATCGCGTTTGACTCCTCAAGGAGCAAGGGTGCCTGGTCCCCAGCCCAGTGGGCCTCGAAAACCTACAGTTCCCACCCAACACAGTTCTCTGGCAGCCCGCACTGGCTTGGGAAAGGCGCGGCCTTGGCCCCAGACCCCAAGCACCCACCCCCTCCCTCCGAAAGTCTGGCGGGCACGGCCTGACATGTTCTGGAGAGGGCGCGGGGCAGAAGCCGCACCCCGGCCCCTCCCCTGGCTCAGACGCCAAGCCCCTCCCGCAGCGCGGGCGCACTCACGATGGCGCGGCCGTAGCAGGCCGCCGCCTCCGGGTACTTGCGGCCCACGAAGAGCCGGTTGCCCTGCTCCTTGAGCTCCTGTGCGCTCGGGCTCTTCTCGGGGCTGCCGCCGCCGGCGCCCAGCCGTGCGCCGCCCTCCTTCTCCTCCTTGCCCTTCATGGCGCCGCGCGGCACCGCCTGGGCTCCGCTCCCAGGCTCCGCGCCCAGCCCGCCCTGCGCCCGCAGCCCGAGCCCGCGATCCGCTCGGGCCCGGTCCAGCGCTCCGCCACCGGAACTTCCGGTCTGCAGGTAGGCGGGGCCAGCGGAGCGGACCGCCGCGCGGGTGGGCGGGGCCGCGCGTGCCCTCGGCGCGCTGCGGGGGCGGGGCCGGCGGGGAGCGTGACTCTCTGGCAACGCGACGCGACGTCAAGGCTTGCGAAGCGCCGGGTCACACGGGCAGACGCCCGCCGCGGCAGTGCTCCGAGGCCCCGCCCGGCGCGTGGAGATGGCCGCGGCCGGCGGGCTCTGGAGCTGTGAGGACCCGAGCCGCTGGGCCGCGGTCTTGGAGTGCCGCGGGGCGGTGCTGGGGGCGCGCGCGGGTCCCCAGGGGCGGCTGGAAGCGCTGGACCAGTGGTAGGGCGGAGGGGGCAGGGGCGGGCGGGCCGAGCCCCGTGGCCCGGATTCCGTAGCGCCGCCTTCCCCCAGGTACCGAGAGGAGCTGCCCGCGGCCATCGGGGCCCGCGCGGAGAAGCACGTGACACGAGACGAGCTGGAGCGGCTGCTGGCGTGGAAACTAGCGGTAAGGCTTCCCACGTGGGGCTCGGCACAGCCACGTGGGCGGGGTTTCTCTGGGGGCGCACCCTCGTGGCAGTCTTGAGGAGGCTCTGACGAGGGCCACCACTCGTGACACCCGACTCGACCTGGCCACAGAGGGGCCGCTTCCGACCGCGCCTGCAGCAACTCGTGGCCGCCAACTCTCCGGAGCTGGTGGTGCAGCATTCGGCCGCCGCCTTCCGCCTTCTGCCAGACATGTACGCAGCGGTCATGGCTCTGTGCGCCCTCCGTGGCGTGGGCCCGGCTACCGCCTCGGGTTAGTCGGGAAAGCTGAACCGCCCCCGGGCAGGGTCGCGGGCGGAACCTGGCCTGTTAGTGTCCTTATCCATGAAATGGTCCGATGGCCAGATACATGATACAGGAGAGTTGCTGGGGACAGCAGCCCCAGGCCCAGGCGGGGCTGAGTGCTGTCCATTCACTGCCCACAGCGGTACTGGCTGCTGGAGCTCCTGAGGTGGCAGCCTTCATGTCTGAGGAGGCAGTGGCCGCAGTGCCCGGCCTGCCCGCCCTGCAGTACACCGTCAAGCACTACCTGCTCTACCTGAGCCGGGTGCAGGAGCGTGCAACAGCCTTGAGCCAAGGTGCGGAGACCACGGGCGGCCAGGGTGGTCACGGAGAGCTCTCTCTGACGGTAGGAAGATCGGTATCTCTGAGCCCCAGACTCCCTCTGCCCTTCTCTAGGCAGTGCGTCTGGGCTGTGGACCCCGCACCATGTGGAGACGGCCCTGTGGACCTGGGCTGTAGGGCGGAAGATGTGCCCGGACCTGCTGCCCAACCTGAGTCCCAGCCCGGTCCCCGCTGAGGACACCAGGCCAGCCAAGAAGCGCAGGACCCAGGCTGAGTGACTTGGCTGCGGCCCAGAGCCTGTTCACCTGCCCTGTGATCTCAGGCCGTATGTCTCTGGACAGGAGGCTGGCCGACCAGGAAGCTGGTTGCTGTTGAAGCTCAATAAATGCCTGCTGAACTGACACCTGAATGTGAGGCCCACAGCCCCTCCCCAGGGCTCCCGGCTCCCACAGACACAGCTCATGCTGGGTACAGAGAAGCAAGGCGGGGGTGCCCTCAGCCACTCTTGTGGAGGGAAGGGGTCTCACAGTTGCTCAGAGTTAGGGGGGAGACGAGCCCAGCCCAGGGCCCCAGTACAGCCAGGTGATGCTGTGTAAAATATTTATTTATTCTTCAAAAAGGCTCAGACTGCAAGTCTCAGGGAAGAGGTGGGGGCAGGGTCTCTTCTGGGGCCACCCTTGGGGACCTCCACCACCTGCCCCAGGCCAGCAGACCTGTCCCTCCAGCCTGGGAGGGGGTGGCCAGGGCTGGTGTAAGGCTCGGCCTGGACTCAGTGGGCCGCAGGGGCCACCAGCCCACACCGGGAAGGAGCAGCCTCAAGACTACATTCACTGAGGGTGGACATGCAGGCCCTCCCAGTGGCTGGCCCTGGGGTCCTGCACCCTGGCCCCTGTAGCTCTGGGGACCCTGTCAGGGTGGTGGGGGGATATGGGCACCCAACAGGTCGTAGGCAAAGATGTTCCAGAAGATGGCGAACAGCAGGAAGGTGCCATAGGCAAGCAGCACCACCCACCAGCCGCACTGGTCCCTCAGGCGCTCTTCATAGCTGCGCAGGATGGTCAGGCCCATGCTGACGCCCACCACCGCGCCCGCCAGGTGCGCCATGAAGCTGGGCTGTGGGCCTGAGGCAGGCAGTGGCGGGGAGAAGCGCAGCCACACGGCCCGGCCCACCTCGGAGCTCACTGCAGAGGGAGGCGGCAGGTGAGGCCCCCTGGCCAGGGGCTGAGACCCCCGCCCTGGCTCCCTACTTACTGCACACCAGGGCCAGCACCATCCTCAGGAGCTTGTAGGGACACCTCATCCCAGCCCAGTTCTGATGGGGTGCAAAGAAGAGGTGGTGAGATAGGTCTTGTGGGCCCCTCCCCGCACCCCACCCCAGGGGCTGCCCCGTTACCATGACGACATTGGCCAGGTGTGCAGAACACAGGGCATAGACCCCGCCGGAACCCCCCACCACAGGGGCCCGCATGTCAGTAATGGAGACGGTCAGGGAGCCTGTGTGAGCAAGGGGAGAGCTGTGAGGGCGAGGCTGGCCGGGGCGGCCCCAGCGCAGGCAGCTGCCTCACCTGCCAGCACACCCGCCAGGTAGAGCAGGCTGATGCGGAGCAGGCCATGCACCATCTCCAGCGGCACCCCGATCATCAGCTGCAGAAGGGCATTGAACCCCAGCTGCTCCAGCCTGGCCATGGGGGGGCAAACGGGTGTAAAGGGAAGGGTGGGGTCCACAGTGGGGCTGCCAGCCCCCTACCCCCACCTCAAGGGGCTGAGCTCTCCAGACCCAGTCTGGGAGGGCGGGGTCCTCACCCGACATGCATGAACATGTAGGTGAGGAAGCGCCAGGCCCGAGCGCGGTGGCCGGGGTGGTACACGAGGGGGCTCTTCATATACTCGGGGTGGTAGGTCTGCAGCACCCACTTGTTGAGCCGGGCCCCGTAGCACAGGAACACGATGATCTGGGGGGACAAGTGCTGGGGCCAGGCAGGACCAAGGGCGCGGGAGGCTCCTGGGGAGCTGGCTGGACAGGCAGGCCCACCTGGGCGAGGGTGACCGAGGCCATAAACACAGGGGGCGGGCAGCTGCGGTGCCGGTAGAAATACCAGTGGCGGTCCACCTCTCGGGGCAGGATCTCGTAGGCCACGTAGCGCACGAACCGCTTGTAAACACCCAGGCCCGGCTCATCCAGCAGCCCGTCCCGAGGCAGTGCCCGCTGTCCGTTGGCGATGGCCCGCTTGAAGCTGCTTGAGCGCTTGCTGCTGATCTAGGGGGCGGGGCCCAGGCATAGACCACCACACTCCCCCCCAGGGCCGCCCCTCCTGAGCGGTCCACCCAGCTCCTCACCGGGTCCCAGGCTCTGCCCCATGTCCACAGCCCCCCCGGTGGGCAGGGCAGGGAGGAGGGGCCACCTGCCCATCCCACTCCAGCCCCGGGGCTGCATGCGCCAGGTCGAGCCCCACCCCGCTGCCCGCCCGCAGCACACTGACCAGGTCCGCCAGCTCCTGGTAGCAGACCTGGCCCCGCTCGTTGCTCTGGGCCAGCGCCACCAGCATGTCCAGCTTGGCTGGGTCCAGGGGCAGTTCATGGCGGTGCACCAGGCCAGTGAAGGTGTCCGCACCGATGAAGCCTGTATTCTCAGGGTCCAGCTGCTGTGGTTGTAGGGGGGCGGGGGGGCGGCCAAGGCTTGAGCATGGGCCCGGCCCCCAGACCACAGGGCTGGGCAGGTCAGCCTGGAGAGGCAGCCTCTGAACACCCCAGGTCCAGGCCCCTGTGCCCACGTGGTCGCAGGAGCTGCAGGCACCAGTGCCTAGGTCCCTGGCCTGAAGCTCCGCTAGTTCTCTAGGGGTCTCCCCACCTCATTTCAGCCCTGCCTATCCTGGAAGGGTAGGGCCAAGGTCTGAGGGCAAGCACCCGCCTGCTGCCACGCTGCAAGCGCCCTGCTCTGGCTCGCCCTTTCCTGGGTCTTGGGCAGGAGGCTAAGGTCGTGCAGGGAGAGGTTGGGCTGAGGGTCTCTGAGAAGTCCGTTCCCCCGGCCCACCCAAGGGCGAAGGGCCGCGGCGGGGGCGGTGCCGTCGGCCCCCACCTCTGCACGCACCTGCTCCTGGATAAGCTGCAGCAGCGAGCTCCTGTCCATAGAGCCGGGCCGGGGGCCGGGGCCGGGGTCGGCGGCCGCGGCCGGGAGGGGCTGCTCTGCGGACGACTCCGCTCCGCCCCGGCCCTCCGGCTCCGCCCGCTCCGCTCGGCGCCGCGTCACGGAGCCGCCCGCCCCCGCCGCACACGCCGCCGCCACCGCCCGCCCAGCCACGCGCGGTCGGGACACGCGCGCGCCCCGCACGAGGACGTGCCCGGGCAAGAACGGTGCGCGGCTCCCGGTTCCCATCCCGCTAGTCCCGTGGGGCGGCAGCCGTGAAACTGAGTCAGGCGCAGTACCCAAGCCCCTCCCGCGCACGACCCGTTTTCCCAGGCGGGGTCTCAGCGCCAACGCCACCTCCTCAAGGAAGGCTTCAGGGAACTGCCCACTGCTGGAACTCTCTAGGCGGGGGCTCCCAGAAGGTACCTCCCTGTAGGCAACTTGCCCATCCTGACAGACTGGCGTCACCGCCCAGCCGACAGACAACTAGCAGGGGGCAGGGAGGGCCTGCAGCTGGCCCTGCTCGGCAGGCAGGGACCAACACACCTTGGGCTGGAGGCTCCTGACCCCGCCTGTGGCCACAGCTGGGGTGGGATGGGAAGGGGACCTGGCTCCCAGGGAGGGCAGGCGGTCAGCTCCAGTAAGGAAGGCGGCACTCGGGACACGCACTGCAGGGCCACCCTCACCCCCGTGCAGCTGGGCCTTGCGATGGGCCCAGCAGCAAAGAGCATCCTGCCAGGCCTGGCACCAGGGAGGACTGTACCAGGAGCCTCGGGTGTGGAACTGGGGGCCAGCGGGATGGTCAGACAATGTCCAGGTCTGACCCCCAGCCCCTCCTGGGCTAGGCCTGAGCATCCCTGCTGGGTGGGCAGCTCCCCACCCCCTAGAAACAGCTTGTCAGGACCCGAGGGCCTGGGCCCAGGGCCTACCTTGCACAGAAAGACCAAGTGCAGGCTGGAGGGGGCAGGAGCCCAGGACGCAGGCCGGAGCGAGGCCTGAATGCCGAGCCAGGCCCCCACCTCAGCCCCAGGAAGGCTCTCTGCTTGTCCGCAGGCTGTCCTCTGCCCAGCGGGAAGGGCAGAGGCTCAGGAGGGGCGGGAGGAATAAGTGAGAAATAAGACAGCTCCCCTAGAGCAGGGCCGCCGCACACCCCAGAGCCTCAACACACTGTAGCCAAGCTGATAGCCAGAGGCTGAGATTGGAGAGTGGGTACTCCTGGCAGTGGGGAGGGGGTCGTATCAGAGGGACCTCCAGTATTAGGCACCCCAGCCTCTCACCCTCAGCCAGCATGGACTCAATAGTCCTCAAGGCTCTGAGGCTGCATCAGGGCTGAACTGGTCCTGACCTGGACCCGAGGCCTCAGGATGGTCACCCAGGCCCAGAGGGGAGGTGTGAGCTTAGGAGGAATGTTCCCAGCCCACACCCACGAGGACGCACTTTAGTTAATTCAAGAAGTCGTTTTCAGTAAGCAAGACTCAATATGGAAAAGACACAAATGACGTTTAATCAGGAAACCCAATCTCACGTCTGCCCTGGACTGGTCTTCAAATTGGGATAGGGGGAACATGCTGGTCCAGCCGTTTCTTCCTCCCACCCCCTGCCTTTAGCCCCAAGTTCCTGCCTTCGTACCCCCTTCACACCCACTGGCCATACACCGAGGACCAGGAAGAAGGGATGGAGCCCTGAGAATTCGGGTCTGGGGGCACTGACTTGCTCACACACCCCCGGTCCCTCCAACACCTGATGCCCAGAGGCAGGCCACACCCAGCACCTGCAGCAGCTGGGAGCCAGGCCTACCTGTGGGCAGGGCAGGGGCAGAGCAGTGGGGGACTGTCCTCAGGGGGAAAGCGGAGACTGGGGGGAGCCCTGCCCCCCCAGCACCCTGAGATAGACCACGGGGCCCGGGGCCTCATCGGCTCTTCACCAGGACCCTGTAGAGGGAGAAGCTGAGGATGGCAGCGACGGCAGCCCCCATGGCCCCCAGCGCCACCCGGAGCCAGAAGGAGGTGGCCTGCAGCTGCCCGTGGACAAGGTGTCTGCAGGAGAGAGGAGACCCTTGCTGCTGTACCCCCGTCTCCCAGGGACCACAGAGCCCCCGCAGCTGCTCCCTGCCCGTGCCCACTCGACAGACCGCCCAGAGCAGGGGGAGCCTATGAGGCCCGGTCCCTAGGGCCCGCCCTGCCCCACTGCAGTCCCAACACCACAGCCACGCCGCCCTCCTGGGACAGGGTGCATCTCCCACACGGGGGCTGCGTGCTGGTACCCACGGGAAGGTGGCCATGGTGGCCAGCCGGGTGAAGATGCCCATGCAGGGCTCGACTGGACCGGCACAGGAGAACAGGGTTGGGGTGGGCAGCCGGTGCCGGCGGCAGAACTCAGCAGGCGACAGGCCGGGCAGCGGGACGCCTCCGGGCAGGTCAGCCTTGGAGCAGACGAAGAGGCAGGGGGTCTGCCCATCCATGTAGTGCTGCTGCAGGGCGGGGGCCATGTGAGCACGCTGGGGGTGCCTGCTCACGCCCTGCTACCCCGCAGGCCCCCAGGGCGGGCGGGACCTTGCCTTATAGACGCTGGCACACAGCGCAAAGGACCTGAGGTCACTGCCGTCAAACATCAAGCAGGCCACGTCACAGGAGGCGTCCGCCGAGGCGGTCAGCAGGCTGTCCGCAGCCACCTCGCATAGCTAAATGGGATGGCCACAGAGGGGCACAGGGCTGGGTCCCTGGGCTACGCTGGGCAGCGCCCCCCGCGTGCATGTGCCAGGCCACCCTGGGGACCCCCGGCACTCACGATTAGGTATTTCTCCTGCCCGTTGACTTGCACTGTGTCGATGGCATAGACGGAGGGCTCCCCGGCATCCTGGTGCTGAGGAGGAAGGCCCCTGCAGCTTACGGCTCGGCTGCTCCCCAGAAGCCCAGCCCCCAGGTCCCCTCACAGCCTCGTGGATGCTCACCCCCAGGCTGTGGCCAAGGAAGGCCCGCAGGAAGGATGACTTGCCCACACCGCGGGCCCCCACCACCTTGCATAGGAGAACGTTTCTCTGCGTCTGTCCCTTCTCCTGGTCCAGTCTCTTCTCCCGGGTGACTGTAGGCAGGAAGAGAGGATGAGCAGGAGGTGGGGGCTGCCAAGGAAGTGCTGGCCAGGGGCTGGGGTGAAGCGGGCACCCACCTGTGATGGCGTGGGCCTGGGAGTCCTGCTCGCAGAGCGTGGGGTAGCCCAGATAGCCTAGGTGCTCAAGAGAGCGCCGGACATCCAAGTAGGTCACCAGGCTGGGGACGGGAGAAGGGGGCATGTGGCGTCGCTGCGGGGCAGAGGGCGTGGGCCTGTCTGGGCGGGCGAGGGCTACACTTACGTCCACTGGCAGAGGTACCCGTGCAGGGGCAGCCTCCCGGCCTTGGTGCGGACCGTGCTGGGGAGGTGGGGGCCCCAGGGAGCAGCGGGAAACACGCTGAAGAGGCTCTGCAGCTCCGCTGGGGACAGGGCACCGTCCCGGTCCTGCGGGCAGAGGGGCGGCGGTGACAGGAGCTCAGGAGGCCACGGGGGTGCAGCCGGGGCCCAGCGCCCTCACCTGGTCGTGCTTCTCAAACATCCTCTGCACAAACTGGTAACCTCGGTGGTTGAGCTCGGCGCTGCAGCCAGGGGGCACACGGAGCCTGTGGGCGCCGGGTGGGGCTGTGCTCAGCTCCCGAGCACTGCAGGGCACTTCTTCCCAACACAGGCCAGCCACGCAGCCAACCCCCCAACCCAAAGATATGCCAAGAGCCCCCAACGCAGGGTCCAGGAGCCCCATGCCCAATCCGACACAGAGCGGAGGTGAGCCCTGAGCCTGAATGCCACTCACGGTGGGCAGAGGTAATCAGCTGTCAACTCCAGTGAGTCTCCATAGCCAAAGCGCCTCAGGATGGTCCACGTGGTCTCATGGCGGCCTCGCTGGATGAAGAGCGTGTTCAAGAAAAGGAAGCCTGCTCAGGGGTGCAGAGGATGGAGTGGCACCGGACACAGCCTGGCTTTGCCCACCCCCAACCCCCGGGCAGGAAGGGCGTCAGGCCTCACCGTCCAGGGTTAGCTGGTCGTCCCGCACACCTCCCACCACGTTCTTGCTCACCACCATCTTCACGTCCTCCAGGGCCTGAGGGGCCAGCGGGTGCCCGAAGCAGGACGTCTGTCTCCAAGAGAAAGCGGTTGTTGGTCAGGTATCCTCTCCCTCTGTCTCAAGGGTGGCCCAGGACTGGGGGTCCGCTGCTGCCAGGGGGCATGGGAGGGGCCGGGAGACAGGCGGGGCCGCACCTGGAAGGCGTTGAGCTCCTGGTCACTGAGTGCCTGGTCCATGTCCTGGTCTGAGAGCCTGAAGATGCGGGTGAGCGCCTGGGCGCACGCGGGCCTCAGCTGTGGAGACAGCAGCTCAGCACCCCCGCTGCTCCCTCCTGCTCCCCCCACCGCCGGCACCCACTGCCCACCTGCTTGGCCTCGGGGTCGTAGAGGGGGGCTGTGGGGTGCAGCACGGCCTTCTGAGCGTAGTAAAACAGCTCTGAGATGTTCTTCAGGTTCTTGGCCGAGCACTGGGACGTGTGGGAGCAGACTCGAGTGAGACACGAAAGTGCACACCCTCGCCTCTGCAGCCCCGTGGCCCTGGTCCGCTCACCTCCACGCAGGTCTCAATCTCAGGGAACTGGCTCATGATGGGCAGCACGGCCTCCATGGAGCCCCCTGGCCTCAGGTCCGACTTGTTGCCCACCAGGATGATGGGAACCCTGGGGAGAGGCCCATGTCACCAGGGATCAGGGAGCCGGCAGGGCCCAGCCTCCTCCCTGAGCCCTGCCTCCTACCTGGGTCCCCTCTTGGTATCCCCGTTCACCAGCGGGATCCATTTGGTTCGGATCTGAAAGTAAGAGGTGCTCGTGAGGGCTGGGGCCTACCCAGCCCACCCAGCCCACAGCTCCCAGGTGGAACTCTCACTTGGCTCAAGACAGGCCCACTGAGGAGCGAAGTCACAGCCACCGGCAACAAGGCCAGCGTGGGAGAGCAACCAGCAGGCGGTTCCCAAACACCCACAAAGGGCCTGACGTCAGCAGCCCTTCCCCAGGGCCTAAAGAGACTCAAATGTAAGGCCATCCACCATCTCTGCTCAGACACGTTCCAGGGAATTCCACGGAAGCTGGGTGCCAGGGGCCCCACGAGACTCCCCAAAGCCCTCATGAGACACGGGGTAGGCTGCGGATGCAAGTTGCCCTGAACCTGGGCCAGCCTGGGGTGTGTGCGAACGGGTAGGTGACCAGGCTGAGCACCAGTGACGAGAACCTGGAACGCTCACCTTCTCGACGGTGGCCTCTTCAGACACGTCATACACCACACACACCACGTCCGCCTGTTGAGGGAGGGCAGAGGTCGCACAGCGGGACCTGAAGCTTCCTGCTCTGCTCACAGGCGAGACAGGACAGGGCTCAGAGATCAGGGAAGCCCACTGCTCCAGCTGCTCCCAGGCTGAGTCGCTGGCCGTTGGCCACCCACACCTCAGGCCAGCCCTTCGCTGCCCTCTTCTGCTGCAGAAGCCAGGCCCTAGTACTCAGCTCTGGCCAGCAAGTCCCGTGAGGACTCAAGACACAGCCACCCTGACATTTGGCACCCCAACCCCAGCCTCAGCTCTTCGCTCCCTGGCCCCTACCGACAACAGCAGATAGACAGCGACAGCACAACGGGGGTGATGGTAAAACAGTGGCTGTGGCCTGGACCCTACCCGGCCGCGCCCCAGGACACAGCGGAGGCTGCAGGGGCGGCACCCGAAGCTTGGTCCAGGCCCAGGTCCTCCCGAAAACAGGAAGGCAGAGAGCCCTCAGCCCTGGTCACGATGCCCAATGCAACTGGGAGATCCAGGACGGTGTGCTGGACTAAAGGGTCAGGACTGGAGGTGTGGGCACACAGCTGTCAAACGGATCACTTTCAAGAACTTGGAGGCTGCTCCCCAGGGTCCAGCAGAGGAGGGAAGACCAGGCGGGGAGGGCTGGAAGATCTCCGCCCGAAGATCTCCGGACAGAATTAGCAAGGCTGTGGCTCCTTAATCCGCTCCCTGGGAGGATGAAGCGGATCCGGCCCGCGGCGGCCCCGCCCACAGGCCATGAGCCCTGACCCTGCGCCCAGCAGCCCCCCAGAACACCCTGTACCTTGTCAATCTCACCCTGGAGCTCCTCCACCGTCTGCTCCGTTTCTGAAACAAGAGACCCCGCTGCAGATCTGCCAGAGACGCCGGCTCCCGGGCGGAGCGGCGGGCGGGCGGGCGGCCGCGCTACCTGAGTAATCCACGATGTGGGTGGGCACCTTCTCCGGGGTGACATCCGCGGGAATCGTGATCTCCTCCGCCCGGGCGGGGACCTGGGCAGACGCGGCCGTGAGGGAGCCGGGCGGGGGCGCGGGGGGCGCAGGGGTCGTGGGGACGCAGGGGCGCGGGACGCTCAGCCTTACCTCCTCGGGGAACTCCTCGCCCACCAGCGACAGTATTAGCGACGTCTTCCCCACCTGGGCTGCGCGGGGCAGCGCGGTCAGCGCGGCGGCCGAGGTCGCGCCGCTCCGCCCCGCCCCGGCCCGGCCCTGGGACCCCCGCCCGCCCCGGACCCAAGCGCCTACCCTCGCCCAGCAGCAGGATGCGCACATCCCGCTTCATGGTGGCACCGGGAGCTGCAGCCCGGGAACACCGACCCGCCGGCGACCGCGACCCAGACCCGGCCCCGCGCTCGCGGAGCTCGCACTTCCGGTCCCGCCCGCGCAGCCGCACTGAGGCCGGCGGGCCAGAGCGGCGGCGGAGCGCGGCGGCGCCCCCGTGTGGGCGCGCCGAGCACTGCGGGCGCGTGCGGTCCTGGCCCAGAGCAGGACTGGGGCTGGGGGTAAGCTGAGCTTTGGCAGTAGTCTGCAGTGACAAGGAGACGATGTCTCACCGCTACACGCACATTTATTTGAACTGTACAAGGCAAAAACAAAACCCCAAGGGAGAAGAGCTCCGAGTACTTCACACACGTTCAAGGTCCTGATGCTTCACACATGCTCCCAAGGTGCCGGTGCGGAGAGCCCACCGGGCCGACGGAACCAGCACAAGGCCCGGGGCGGACCCAGCTTCTCAGTCAAGCCTCTGCCCAGGCCAGGGGCCCAGCTGAGTGGCAGGGCTCAGCGGCCTGTGACTTCCCACACCAAGATCTCGCTGTGGGCCGCCGTGAAGAGCAGCTGGGCTGACGGGGCGAACCTGCACAGCTGCACAGAGTCGTCATGGCCCGCGAAGTCCTGTACGGCCCCCGATGCGCAGTCCAGCAGCCGTACCATGCGCTCTGCAGGCAGACAGCAGGGGCTGGGCCAGGGCGGGGGCGGGGGGCCTGCTGCCCCCTGGCCCTCTCTCCAGATGGAGCTGGTGCCTCGCTGGGGAACCTGGCGCCCCACCCCCTCACAGACCCTGTCTGTGAGCCCCAGGAGTGGTATCCTCAGTCCACTTTCAGGGACAAGAAACCTGGGGCCCAATGGTGAAGAGTATGGCTCTGTGAGGGAACACAGCAGTGCCCAGCCGGCCCGACTCGAGTCACCAGCACTCACCAGAGAAGCCAATGGCCACAAGGTGGGCCCCAGGGCACAGACTCATGGACACAGCAAAGAAAGGCAGCGGGATCTTCTCCACCACCTGCGGGGAGCAAGCATGAGGCTCTAGGGGAGGGGCCCCTGGCTCTGAGACCTGTCCCTCCCCAGCCCTGGGTCCCTCAGGCTCCCAGGACCACGGCGAGGTACACGTGCCTGCTTCTGGCGGAGGCTGTAGAAGACCACCTCAGGGTACACGCCGAGACCTGCACACACCAGCACCGCCGGGTCCCAGGGGCAGAAGGCAGCGAGCGAGGGTGGCAAGCAGCCGGGAACCTGTGGGGGCACAGTGCAGGGTGGGAGCCGGGGGCACTGCGCCCACGGGGCCGCCGGGACTCTTACCTCTGTGAGGCCGGGTGCTGGGAAGCTCAACCAATCCACGAGCTCACAGTGGTCCCGCAGCCAGTCAGAGGCCCACACGCTGACTCGCTGGTCCCCGCTGGCGGCCAGCCACAGGTCCGTGCCCTCTGCCCCGAAGTCTCCACACTGGGGGAACAAGGGCTGGTGGTGCTGCCTGCCCTGTTCTCCCACCCCGTCCTGCCAGCACCCCAGCCTGTGCGAGCCCCGCCCAGGAAGGACCAACCATGTCACCTCCTTCCTCGTGCTCTGCAGAGTGCAGATGGGGGCGCCGCGATGGTCACTCAGCACCCGGAAGGTCATCCCTGTGCGCAGGCGGCTCACGGCCACGAGCCCGTCCTTGTCTCCAGAGATGATGGTCTGACCTGGGCCAGGCAGACCCCCTGCTGTCACTTGTGCGCCCGGCCTTCAGCCCAAAGGCGCGACCTGGGCCAGGCAGAGCCACAGAGCCATGCCACCCCCGGGAGCCCAGCCTCACCGTCAGCAGAGAAGGCAAGGGCCCTGAGTGCAGCCGCGTGCGGGCACATCTTGAGCTCTACGGCCGAGCGCGCTATGCTGAAGACCCGCAGAGTCCCGTCGCTGTAGCCCGCTGCCACGTGCTCCTCTTCTGGGCGTCCGCACGACGGGGGGCTCCAAGCCAGGCAGAGGCAGCTCTGGGGACCACCAGCGGAAATCGTCAGGACCCCCGGAGGGGCGGGGCCCGGGCCCAGCCAGACACCAAGGCCGGAGGAAGGCCGTGGGGCCTGCAAGAGGCCAGGCCAGCGGGGACCTGGCCCGGGCTCGACCCGGATATACCCCCAGCCCCGGGCGTGCCCCCAGCCCCGCTGAGTACCTGGCTGAGCACCTGGAACTGGATCAGCAGCTCCGTGCTAGCCACGCACCACACCCTCACGCTCCCGTCATCACTGCACGTGGCGCAGTGGGACTCGTTGGGGCTGAAGGCCACGTCGTTCACCTGTGAGGAGCCACCAGCCTGCCTGAGGCCCACGGCCAAGGAGGAACACAGCCTAGCCATGTGGCTCTGGAGAGCATCCGCCTCCCCCTGGAGTCTGCCAGGCCCCAGCCCTGCCACGTGACACAAACTCACTGTCCCAACCTCCAGAGGTCCCCCACGAGGCCTGGGTGAAGGCCCCTCCCCAGGTCCCCCATGAGGCCTGGGTGAAGGCCCCTCCCCAGGTCCCCCACGAGGCCTGGGTGAAGGCCCCTCCCGAGGTCCCCCCACGAGGCCTGGGTGAAGGCTCCCTCCCAAGGAAGGTCCCCCATGAGGCCTGGGTGAAGACCCTCTCCCGAGTTCCCCCATGAAGCCTGGGTGAAATGTGAAGCCCACCAGTCAGTTGAACTTTACCGTCCACTTGCTGGGACGTGACAAAAAGAACCGTTCTGACAAAACCCAGAACATAGGACTCCTGGGGACCACAGACTGAACTAAAGGATGTGCTGTTAACCAGGCCTCATGGGGGGGGGGGGTGCGGTGCGCAGTGGGGGGTGGCTTGAGATCGTCAGGTGTGTGCAAAGAAAGATTACGCAGAATCAGGATCTCTGGTATAAGAAAAGTGAGATGAAGACCATGCACCAATGATGTGTGGACAAAAGCCAAGTCTTGAATTGGAATAAAAAGCTAAAAATCGAGCCCTGCCTGGGTGAGAAGTGCTGAGCCCTCTGGCCCTCAAACCGGGACCTCTAAGCCCAGTTCCCATTGGAGGGGCACAGAACTGGGGCAGGCAGGCCGGGGTCAGGCAGAGCCACAGAGGGAGGGCCTGGAGCACGTGTGCCCCTCGGGAGGCGGGACCAAAGTCAGCACCAGCTCTGGGGGACTCGGTACAAACAAGGCCACTGCCACCGCCACCAGACACGGGCACTGCTGGAGAGACACAGTGCTCCCCAGGGAGTCAACGCTGACTGGCTGGCCCTGCCTAGACCCCGGCCCGGCCTCCAGACCCAGGGGATCCTAGAGGGGCACACCCAGCCCCGCTGGTGGGGGATCCCAGCAAGGACGACCAGCTTTCTCCAAGTAATCTACAAGAAAAGGGGTTGGACAAGCAGGGTCGCGAAGGCCATGGGGCCTGGGGCTGCTGCGGGGACACCTAGCGGACACCGCACCCACGGGCAAGGGGGAAGGAGCGAGGAGGCTTCCCACCTGTGTGAGCAGTGGCCCGGCACTCACCTTGCTCCGATGGCCACTGATGAGGCGAGTGCTGGTGCCCTCGGCCCAGCTGACGTACCAGAGCGTGCCCGCTGTGGTGCCCACCACGCCCATGTCCATGCTGTCGTGGAAGACCGCACTCACGACGGCCCCGTCGAGGGTCAGCTCACGCTCCAGAAACACGGAACTGGACCTGGAGAGCAGGGATCACAGGGCAGCGGCGGGAGGCCAGGGCGCCAGGGGGATAAGCCCATGGCCCTGACTTGCCCGAGCACACCCCTGGGGGGCGGGTCCAGCCGGCTGGAGCGCTAGCTCCGGACACAGCACGCACGCTCACCTGGCCCCCGAGCCCCTGCACCACAGCTCCGACACGGCCCCCACAGCCCACAGGCGCAGCCGCCGTGTGTTGCTGCCGCTGACCAGCCAGGTACCTGAGCACAGCAGCACTCCTGGGGAATGGGAGCTGGCATGAGCCGCGTCCCCAGAGGCCTGGGGCTCCAGAGGGCATCGCACCGCCCCGGCACTGTGACTCCCAGGGGAACGGTGCCCCAAGGGCCGTGGGCTCGTCAAATACCCACCGATCTCGCCATCGTCCGCCTCCCAGGCCAGGAAGCAGCGGCCGGCACGTGTGTCCCACACGGACACCTGGCCCTCGCTGGAGCCGCAGTACAGCAAGGGCGGGGCCCCGTAGCAGAGCGAGCTCAGCTCGAAGCCCCCCGCCTCCTCGGGGACTGGCTCCCGGTTGGCCTGGTGGGAGAACAGCAGGGGTCAGCCACGCCCGGGGCGCCCCACCCCGTCCTCCAAGGCCACCTCCCAGCCCCGGCACCTGGAGGCTGACGTCACCCGCCTGCCCCCACAGCAGCTGCAGGGTGAGGACACCCCGGCCCACGCAGGCCAGCTCGCTGGCGTGCCAAGGGCTGAAGGCCATGCTGTGCACCGGCTCTGGGAGGCGCGTGGAGGACAGGAGCTCACAGGTGGCCGTGCTCCATAGGGCCAGGGTGCCGTCGCCACAGTCCCCTGGGGAGACGCAAAGGGCCCGTGTCAGCAGCCCAGGGGTCCCAGGACTGGCAGGGGCTCAGAGACCACCATCCTCCACCCCCGTCCACTGACCCAGTGTGACAAGGAGCCTGTCGTCTGGTGAGAAAGCCAGCGCCTGGACTGCAGAGTCGTGGTGAGAGAGGAGCTGCCGGCAGGAGCCCCGGGGCACGTCCCAGAGACGGATCTGGCAGCGGGAGGCAGTGCCGCTTCCGCCAGAGGCTGAGACCAGGACCTGGCGGTGAGGAGCACGCTCAGCACGGAGGGTGCAGTCCACGGGCCCGCTCGGGTTGCAGGGGCACCTCAGCTCCAGGCCTGTACAGGGGGCCACAGGGCGGGCACCTGGGCATCGTGGCTGAGGGCCAGCGTGGAGATCTCCTCTGGGTGGCCGAGCCAGTGCTGCTGGGCGCCTGAGTGCAGGTCCTCCACCACCACCAGGCAGCCGCACGTGTAGGCGAAGAAGCCTGTGGGCAGACAGAGCCCGGTGGGTCAGCACACCATGGCACGCTTCCCCGCAGGCCCAGCCACAGGGGCTCACACCCGTGCCCCACCCCGCCACCCACGGAGAAAGGCGGGGGGGGGGGCAGGGGGCCCAGAGGAGCATCAGGACAGGCCCCCCGCAGCCCCTGGGCCGTGGCCACACCCGTGTCTGGGCTCCAGACCAGGTTGGTGCGCCCGTTCCCGTTGTAGCCCACGACGGCCTTCAGACGCAACCACTCGTCACCAGCAGGTGGCAGGGAGAGGCCCTGTGGGGAAGCGACCAGGACGTGGGTCCCCACCTTAGACTCTGCCCTCAGGCCAGGCCTGGATGGAGCCCGCAGGTGTGGCTCCAGGGGTGAGGTGGCAGAGGGCAGGAGTTTGGGAGGACGGGAGAGAAGAGAGGCCAGGCAGGGGCTCCTGGGAAAAGCCTGGGGTGCGGGGAGACCTGGGCAGGGCAGGGAGGAGCCTGGAGGAGGCCTTGGTTGGGGGAGGCGGGAGGGAGCCGCACGGTGACGGGGGGGGGGGACGGGGGGGGGCGCGCGCACAGGACACTCCCGGTCCCACTGGCACGGAAACGAGCCTTAACCAGCCCGCTGGGGACACGGACCGGGCTTGAGATGGAGGGTGACCAGCAGCCTCTAGCCCAGGGAAATGCCCCAGGGACACGCCAGGAACCACTGCTGACAATGGGGGAGCCCCTCGGACACCACAGGCTGCATTGCCTGAGCTCGGCCTCCACAGCATCCGTCAGTGGCCAGGACCAGGAGGACCCCCGCCCCGCCCACCTGGGCCAGTGAGGAGGCCTTGTAGCGCGCAGTGAAGTGCCTGTAGGAGTCCGGGCGAGCGAGGGTCCGGGCCCTGGCTCCCACTGTGCTGCAGGCGCCTGTCGGGCAGGGTGAGAGGCTGTGGACCTCTGGGACCACACAGCGACCTCCCCGCTGTCGCCCTGCCCTGGCTGGTCAGACGCTTGGAATCAGAGGGCACTGGCGGGCCACACTGCCCTGCCCGCCTGGCTTGACCGGGGCCTCAGGGTATCTGCCCTGCAGGTGACCCCCCCTTGTCTGCCGGGGCAGCTGGCTTTGTCCTTAGACCACCTAGAGCCCACGAGGTACAGGCACCTGGGCCCGAGCCCAGTTACGAGGGACCCCATCCCACGCTGCTGCCCTGCCCCTGCTTACGGGGCCAGCCACAGGGGTGGGGACGCCTGCCAAGGTCCCAGGGGCCTCCTGTCACCCCACAGGCCCCATCGTCAGCCCGGCCAGCCTCCTTCTGCACCAGCACGGACGGGCCTGAGGCCTGATGGAGATCCTCGGGGCCATGGCTCTCGTCTGACGGGAAGACGGCACCTGGGGAGGTTGGGGAGACAGCAGGGGTGGGGAGCAGGCGCTCTGAGCCCCCAGCCCGCCCCCAGGCCAGGAGCAGCGGAGCACGTAGGGGGAGCCTCCCCCTCCCAGGACCCCCACCCTCACCGTCAAAGCCCTCAGGGGGCTCAGCACAGAGGCCCGGCTCGGGCGGGAGTGCCGGGGGTGACACGGACACCTGCCGGGGGGGCGCTCTGGCCCCGGACGCCACGCCGTCCAGCTCTCCTGCACCCGGGCCTGTGGATGGAGGAGCCAGGCTGTGCTCAGAGACGAGGAGTGGGGGCACAGAGCAGGAGGCATGCCAGCCCCCCTCTCCCAACCAGCTCTGGCCTGGGGCCCCAGCCAGCATTAGCGTGTGCCTCCCACACCAGGGGTCACCGCAGGGCCTGCCAGCGTGGTGGGGCCACTCACCTGCTTCACAGGTCAGGGGGGGCCTGGGAGCACCCTGGACACTGCAGAGGCGACAGGAGAGGCTGTCAGCGTGTGCTGGGGGTGGCGGGTGCCCAGAGAGGCCTGGCAGGTTCAAGTGAAGGCAGACACCTACCTGCCTGGGGACCAGCTCTCACGGGGAACCAGAATGTCCCAGAGGAAGATGGCGTCTCCCACGCTGAGGAGCTGCTGCTGGTTGGGGATGAAGGCCACGGCCTGCACTGGCTCCGAGTGGCCAATGTACACCTGGGGTGGCAGTGTCGCCCAGACCTGAGGCACGGCCCTTGCGCACTGTCAGCCCGGGGCACCCAAGGCCGTCCTCCACCCTCCTGCCCACCCGCCTGGGACACACACCTGGCAGCTGAGGCCAGCCTGCGTTGCGTAGTCCCACAGCCTGACAGCCCGCTCGGCGGCTGTGAGCAGAAAGCGGCCATCCGCGCTGAGGGCCAGGGAGGCACAGGCCGCGGGGTGGCCACAGGACAGCTGCAGGAGAGTGCACTTGCTGTGAGGCAAGGTGGGCACACCCCGGACCGCCGGCCGGGGGAGCCCTCCCCAGCGCGCAGCCACTGGGGAGCAGCAGGCAGCCCAGGGCCGCCCCGCCGTGGGCGCCGGGAGCACCAAGGCCGGAGCCGGGAGGAGAGGGGCCAGGTCGCCAGCCATGGCCTGGGCTCACCTGCCGCACCACGCGGCCTGACCTGGCGTCCAGCACGGTGATCGTGTTGGAGGACGTGGACACCAGCAGGTGGCTGGGGGGTGAGGGGCCGAAGCAGAGGGCCACAGCCGAGTCCAGGCAGCTGCCAGCCAGGTCCAGGGCACTGACGTCAACCTTCAGAAGCTGTGGGAGAAGCAAGTATTGCCCCCACGAACTCCAGGCGGAGCTGGGGCCCCCAAGCAGAGGCCCAGGTCGTGGGCAGCCTCAGGCACTCTGCCCTGCCCAGCCACCCACAGCTCATGGGTCCTCTATGCCCCTAAGGGGCCCAGGGCCTGGGTCCTCTCTGCAACGAGTATGGCCTCCCGCCCACAGGAACAACCCAGCCACCAGGGTCAGGGGTGCCCATGGGGTCTGTCCACCCTCAGCACTCACGTGCAAGGCTCCGGCTGACTCACCTCATCCAGCGAGGCTGTGTCCACGACGCTCACCGTGTACTTGGAGGGACCCACGAAAGCCAGCAGGCGGCTGTCCCTGCTGACCACCATGATGCTGGAGCTTGGGCAGGCCTCCTGGCACACCACGTTAGCTGCCAGCACACAGGGGCGGGCAGTCAGCCGGGCAGGGCAGACCCCACGGCAACATGCACTGCCCGAGCGCCGGGGCTCTCCCAGTGACCACCCAGAGACTGCCTGGCTGGCCAGAGACACAGTGTCCATGGGGGCCTGGCCCTGCCCTCTGGTGCTCGGGCTGCAGGTGATCACCCCCTCCTGGCGCAGGGCGGGCGCACTCTGATCTCCCACTTGGGGAGTGCCGGGCAGTTCTAAGATCACACCTGGCCCGGGGGTCTATGAGTGAGGCTATGGAACACAGTGCCGTGGTCAGGGAGGTACTGGGAGATCCAAGCGGGGCTGGGCATGGGGGCCTGACCTGCTACTCGCAGGACGCGGCACCGGGGCGCACCGCTGTGGTACTGGGCCAGGGCGCCCCGGGAGCAGGCGCTGAACAGGAAGCGACCGTCAGGGCTGGCGGCCAGGCTGGTGATGGCTCCTTGGTGACACCTGCGCCACACGGAAAGGTGTGGGGACGCCCACAAGGTGTCCAGGGGCAGCAGAGGGCGGCGTCCACCGTGGGCATCTGTGGGGCAGGCCCGCCCGGGCACCCACCTGTGCTCCACCAGGGCCTCGGCGGACTCCAGGCTGAAGGAGCGGACGGCCCCGCTGCTGAAGCCGCAGAAGAAGGTCGGCTGCGTGGGGTGGAAGGCAACAGCACGCGGGGCCTCCTCGGGCGACATGAAGTCATACAGCTGTGGGGAGGGGCATGTCAGGGCAGACGGCGGGGCCCCGAGAGCCAGTCTCCCCAGAGGGCTTGAACCTCGGGCCCCAAACCCGGGCAGAACCCAGGGCCCACCCGCCGGGCCTCAGTATGGCCTGCGGCTTCCAGACCGCCCTCCCAGCCGGCGCCCCTCTGGCCACACCTCACCTGCTGCAGGGTCGCCAAGTCCCAGACGCGCACAGTGCGGTCCTGGGACACAGTGGCCAGCTGTCCCCGGCTGCGCTCGATGGCAAGGGCCAGCACTGGGGCGGTGTGGGAGCGCACCAGCATGCGATACTCCTGGGACGGGACGTCCAGGAAGCCCAGGTGACCCGAGGACGTGGTGGACAGCACACGCAGGCCGCCGGGGCTGACGCGGACAGAGGTGACTGGCCCCTCGTGCTCTGCAGGCATGGGGCTTGGTGACCGCCTGGGCCTGCAGTGGGGCGGGTCCCGCACCAGGGCCCACCCGTGCAGGCTGAACCAACCCCTAGCCCCTTGTCCAAGACAGCGAGAAGTGTGTTTTCCTGCAGCCTGGAGCCCCGTCTCCCTGTGAGCTAGGACCAGCACCGCCCCCGTGACTACCCACTCCCAGATTCAGGACACAGCCCCGTGGAGCCCCACGCTGTCCAGCCTGGGGACACGGCCCTCCTGTGCCCCCCCGGGGGCGAGGTGGTGTGCAGGCCCCACCTGCCTCCAGGAGGACGGAGGAGAAGTCCAGCGGCCAGAGGCGCAGGTAGCCATCCTCGGAGCCCACGGCGCACGCGGACCGGGAGACGCCGAGGCTGCTGATGGCGATGCCAGGGCCTGGGTAGGGGGAGCCGGGTCAGCCCCCAGCAGCAGGGCCCCTCCCCCTGCACAGCAAGGCCCACCTACCCGAACTGAAGGTCTGCTTCTGTGCGAGGGGGTCACGGGGGGTCTGCAAGGGCAGGAGGCGGCGAGCATGCCGCACGGCCATGCGCTGGTGGTCAATTTCCAGGATGTGGCCGCTGCGGCTGCACACGTAGCTGCCAGGGAGCGGTAGGTGAGGGCTGTGGTGGCGGGGGCGGGGCAACGGGCCTTCAGGGAAGGGGGTGGGGAGGGGGGTACTCACAGCGTGTGGCCATCCTGGGCTGGCCCAAAGGCCAGGTCGGTGAACTCCAGAGCGTGGTGCTCCCCCAGGTCCACAGCGCAGGAGCGCAGCACCCCACCTCGGAGCCGCCACAGCCGCACATTGCCCCGCCCACACGATGCCATCCTGCGAGGGTGGGAGGTGAGTGGGGCGAGGGGCGGGCTCACAATTCAGCGCCCCAGCACCCAGAGAGGGCAGGCAGTCACCTGGCTTCGTCGAAGAAGGCCACCCGGAACACCTGGACATCGGCGTCGCTGTGCGCCTGTGCAAGGATGATGGCCTCTCCGCCTCGCCCCAGCTGGGCCACGCCCCACACCAGCACCGTCTGCAACAAGCCTGCACTGAGTGCCCGCCCACCCACCCGGCATCTCCAAAAGAAGTCAGAGAAACCTCTACGTGCCCACCCAGGGCGTCCACAGACGTGTCTGCAGAGAGGAGCAGAAGACGCAACTGTAAGTGGAGGAGAGGCCCCGAGGGAACACCCAGCTTCACAGACACTGGCGTGAAAAAACATCCATCTCAGGCCTGCAGGACTCGCCAGCAAAGAGAGCAAGGCCAGTCACTTGAAAGGCAGCTCCGCCACAAAGGCGAAACAGGTGCCCTGTGGAGCGTGTGACTTGGGGGTGCCCGGCCAGGCTGGGGGAGGCCAACGGGGGTCCCTGCTGCCTGCCTGTACCCTTGGACGGCTACCCCACCTCCCCGCCGGCCCAGTTACCGTCCGCCCATGGCGGTCCTTGCCAACGCCGCAGAGCAGCTCCCCGCTGTTGGAGAAGCTGTGGACAGAGGCGACAGTAAGCGTCACAGGGGCTGGCCCCCACCCCCCCGGAGGCCCTTCACCCACCTGAGGGAGCAGATGGTGTGGACCGGGCTCCGGAACAGGGCCAGGCAGCTCCCCGTCTGGAAGTCCCAGAGACGCAGCATGCTGTGGGGCCGGGCCTGGGCCGAGGCCAGCAGCGAACCGCTCCCATCCAGTGCCAGAGCAGAGACCTGGGGGCAGGGAGTTAGGAAGGGTACAGGCCAGCAGACCAGGCTGCCCCGGGCCAGGGGTGCCCACCTTGTCTGTGTGGCCAAGGAAGAGACGCTGCTCCCGGGTTTCGACGTGCAGGACGACAACAACTGCGTGGCAAGGGTACACAACAGCAGCCCCATCCGGGGTCCACAGGGCCTGCGAGCAGGGGCCAGAGGCTGAGGTCACAGGCTAGTCAGCTTCACTCCCCGCCACACTTGAGCCCCCCGAAGCACAAGCACAGGAGTCACTGCGTTGCATAAGCCCAAAGGACAGAAAGCCTGGTTGTATGTGGGCACGGCAGGGCTCCCGCTAAGCAGGGAACTATAGGGTTAAACTAACAAAAGGCTGAGAGCCCACAAAGACTCAGAGCCCACATCCAGGACAGCCTGGTGAGCACACAGCCACCTCTCCCACGGCTGCCTCCACAGGGACCCTGTCTTGCCCACACCAAGCCCCCCTTGGCTGGATGACACGCATCCAAGACTTAAAGGATGAACAAGGGTCTCAGATCTCTCAAAGCTCGAGCATCTGGACTGGCACCACCCCGGCTGGTGCTCACAACAAAAAGGGCCGCCTGTGTCTGGACATCACAGTACCAAGGACGCACCAGGCATGTGCGGACGCGGGCGGGGCTGGGTGACCACAGCAGTGCGGGGACCCGGTGCCTAGGGGAGCTCAGAGACCCACAGCCAAGGCAGGGAAGTGCAGCATCTGCCCGCCGTCTGCTCGGTGTAGCTGACGCTTGTAAGACCCAACAAGAGCACAGGATCCCTCACCCATTTGGTGCTGTGACCCCCAAAGCCGATGACCCCCTTGAGCCTCAGGATCGGATCTGGGAGGAAGCTCTGAAACAGGCAGACGCACAATGAGATCCAGGTGGCAAGGTCCCTGTCGCAGCAGAGCTACCCCGCCCAGAGCCAGTTCCGGCCTCTCAAGAAAGCCATCCAGTCCTGAGCTCCGGCCAGCCACTCTGCGGCAGGAAGCCAGGACTGCAGTCACAATGCTGGATCCTCCAGGTGCCCCAGTCCTGCGGACCCCCCACAGACCACTGGGGCTGGGGGCAGGGCACCAGCTCTCTTACTCTTTGTTGAAAACGCTTCTTGCCCAAAGCCGCCTCCGGTAAGCTCTGCTTCCTGCCAGGAGACTGGATGGGAAGGGACCATCAGAGGGGACCACCCGCCCCTCGCCCATTCCCCGCAGGCAGTAGCCCGACAGCCCTCCATCCACTGCTCATCCACATGCAACCCCCTCGGGGGTGCAGTCCAGCCCCACCTTCCTCGGGAAAGGCCCTCACCTCATGCGGAGCTGCATCCTCTGGGGCCGCGGGCTCCACCGTCGGCTGACCGGCCGACACGTGAAGGCCGTCACCAGCTGCATGCTCGTCAGTGGCCTCCGCCCAGGCTGAGGGCTCCTGGATACAGCCACCAGGGCCAGCCACATGGGAGACCTCTGAGCGCTCACAGGACATGCTGACCTCCGGAAGGGGCCTGGGCATGGAGGGGGCCCAGCGGGACTGCAGGAGGACAAGTGCCCATGAGCACCACACCTTAGACCAGCACCCACAGCCCCACCTCCAAGGGCGCCGGGCACTCACGGCTGCGGGGTCATGCTTCTGGACCATGAGGGCCCTGCTGTCCCACGCAGGCTTGCTGCAGGCCACTGGGGAAGGGAGCAGCCGCGGCACGTGCCCCACTAAGACTGCAGCGGAGAAGAACCGACTGAGCAGAGTGCAGACAGGCACAAGGCACTGGGCAGGGGCGGCAGGGGGCCTGGCCTTGCCCCCTCTGCAGGAGAGGGGCCATGCCGACAGCGGCAGCCCACCTAGCAGGGGCCCCAACACCCATCCCAGCAGCAAAGTTTGAGGCCCCAAGCACTCAAGTCACAGCCTCCCGCTGCTCCGGAGCCTCACGGCCACCTCCCTGCGCCCTTACAGGCACCACACTGCTGGGGTCCCCAGATGCAGCATCAGGACCCCTCTCCTGCCGAGCGCCGTGGGCCCTGCAGACCTGAACCCCGGTCACCGCTGCCCCACGGGCCCACCTGCCTCAGGAGGGAAACCGCTCTTCTGTACCAGCTTGGAGGGCACATGCGAGCTGCCACTCGGAAACCTTGGTGGGGTAGAGGGAGAGTCAGCTTCCGGGATGGCCCTGCCCAACCTGTGCCTGGGACGGCAGAGCACTCACCGGATATGGACATAGCGGTCGTGCCAGCTCTCCCCCTTTGGCACTGGGAAAGCCATTTCTCGAGGCATGGGGGTGACAGGCAGTTTTGCACGCCGGGCTTCAGCAACAGTGACGGCTGCAGAGACCACAGTTGGTCCAGGTCCAGGGAACCGTCCAGGTCCCTCTCCCAGCCCAGGGGTCTCAACCAGGGGCCATCAGGGTCCCGCCTGGCCACCAGCCTAGCCACCACTCCCTCTGATGGCTGCCTTGGGAGCTGGGAGGCTCAAAGCTGGCACAGCATGGGCATTTCCACTGAGTGCCAGGGACGGAGCGGAGGGCAGCACACAGGGAGCAAACGCAGGTGGGCTGCAGGCTAACACAGCTGGGGTCCTCACCAGGATTGAAGCACAGGTCACTGGTGTAGAGGTTCCGGACCAGCATGCTGGCACACAGCCTGACGCCCTTCAGGTGACTGTAGCATCGGTGCAGATAGACCAGCAGGATGTCGTGCAGGTCAAGCTGCAGGCAGGTCCAGCGGGCACCAGGGGAGGCCACACCTGGCAGGTATGCAGGACTCGTGCCAAAGTCAGCACCTACCGTCTCACCAACCAAGCCACAGCACTGTGTCCTCGGCCTGTTCCCAGTCTCGCGGCCACAACCACGTGGCCCCCACCCAGACCTCCCCCTGAGCCTTCTGACCGGACGCCTCTCCCAGACCATCCCTGTGTCCCATTCATGCCTCATCTGCACGGTACCTTCCCTGGGTGTCCCAGCCTCACAAATGAAGGGGAACTGAAGCCACGTAGCTGTGGACTTGAACTCCTTGAAGAGATTGGAGAAAGACACTCGGATGACCTGGCTGTCCTGTGGGACACAGCATGGATATGAGGGGTCCAGGCTGCCGCAGGAGTGCAGGGCCCCGGGCGGCCCCCCTCTCCCAGCTCAGCACCTCAGTGGACACATCCAGGTGAATGACGAAATGCTTGGTGGGCAATGGCCGAAAGAGCACGTACAGATACCGTCCAGTCAGCCCCAGGGACTGGGTGCTGGTTTTGGGGAGCTGGATGTAGTTGCTCGCAGAGACAGAGCCCCGCACGCGGTACACGGTGCACTTGAGGGTCTTGTCCTGGAGAGAAAGACGTCTTACAGGCGTCCTGAAGCCCGGGGAGGCCGGGAGGGCTGCAAACAAGCGTCCATAGAGAAGAGAAAAGATGCCGCCGCTACCGCCGCCGGGCGCCCCGGCCACTCACCGTCACGGCGGCCACGTCGCCCTCCTTAGTGGAGCGCTTCCACTCGTCCACCTTGAAGTGTCTGAAGACGTTGAGGAACGGCTGCTGCCACACTGGGGGACAAGGGGACGTGAGGCGCCAGGCCCACCGCAGGTCCAGGGAGGGCCCGGCAGGGCCTGCGCTCTCCCCAGCGGTGACGGCCAGCGCGGCACGCAGACTGGGCCGCGAGCGAGTCTCAGCACCAACCCGTGCGCGGCGGCGCGGGCCCTTGGACCCCAAAACCCAGCCCCGGTCCGCGCGCCGCTACCTCTCGCCATGGCGCCGCAGCTCGCGCTTCCCGCCTCTGCCGACGCGCACCGCACGCAGGGCACGCAGCGCGTGCCTAGCAACAGAAGCCCGGCAACGGCGCCACTGACGCCGCACGGCCGCAGGTACGTCACCGCGCCTGACACGTGACTGCGGCACGGGGCGGGGCCTGGCGCGGGGATAGACCCCAGTTTCCCCCGCTGCCTTTCTTCCGGTAGCCCCGAGTTGCTGTCCGGCCACTTCCTCTTTACTGCTGTCTTGCCACGGGACAGGAGCCTCCGCCCCCGGGCCTCTGCGGCCATCCCCAAGCCGGGACCCCGTGGGCTTGCTCTAGCACCGCCGGCACCCCAGCTGTGGGGTCTGATCCGGAAGGTTCCTGATCTTGAGGCCCGTGTTCACGATGGGAGTGAGACGCAGCCCAGAAATCCTGACCGCACTTGGCGTGGGTGGTCCTCCCCTCCCCTGCTGCTGCCCAGCCCTCTGGAGGCTCTTATGTCAGCTGCAGGCCTCACAGGACCCTGAAGGCTCCCCGCCAGACCTGGGGGGTTCAGATACGACAGCAGGCATCCTGAAACCTGACCCCAATTCTGCGTGGCTGAGACCCCATCTCAGGGTCAGTTAAGTAACATCTCTGGGTCTTGAGAGCAGGTTTCGACACCTGACAATGATTACAGGGAGAGGAAGGGGGCGTGGGTGTCAGTGGGATCGGCTGGCATTTACAGACTTCTACGCAAAATGACCTGGCCCAGGACACAGGAAGGCAGCTAGGCAGGAGGCTAAGTGCCAGAGCTGGACAGAGCTTCAGCTGTGGGGAGACGAGACTACTGAGCAAGTCATGCCCGGCCTGGGGCCTGTACACAAGCGCACTTCCCCCGCTCACTCCCCACAGCCCACCGAGTCAGGGCCTCTCCAAAAGGCAGTTTCTCAACTTTATTAGCCTGGAGCTCCTCCCTGCCAGCCCCACGGGCTGGTCCCCGGGCACAGTGAGCAGGACTGAGGTCAGTTTCAACCCCTGGCCCCCGGCAGCCTGGAACAGCTGGGCCAAAGGGTCAGCAGGGGCAAAAGTCCAAATGCTGGCACTTCAGGTGTGGCTGGCGCCTGGCCAGGCCCAGGGTGAAGCACAGCCTGCCGCAGCTGGTGGACAGGGCGCCGTGGTCCTCTCCTGGCAGAGGGTCCAGCGTGGGGCAGGGCCAGGCCCTGCACAAGACAGCCTTCCTTCCAAAGCTGTGACTAGGAACAGTTGGTGATCCTGGCCAGGAACTGCTGTGCCCACCACTCGTCCAGGTCAATGGGCACGAAGTCTGTGGAGAAACAGAAGGCTGGGCAGTGACACACCTTCCCAGCGGACCAGCGTGAGCTGGCCACAAGCCCCTCACCCAGATCCCAGCTGTAGCAGACACTGGGAAGAGTGGATCAGGCTCCATTCCTCACCCCACCCCCTTGGAGCTAGAACCTGGCTGAGCCAGGTCAGGGGTGGAGGGCAGGGGGCGCTCCTTGAGGGTGGGGGAGGGCTCACTCTGCAGCCTGGGGTTGGGGGTCCTCTCCACGTACTGCACAGGCCTTGGCCCGCTCTCACCGGCCGGGCCACCACCCAGCTGCTGCTCCACTTGCTGCCAGGCTGTGGGGAGAGGACAGTTAGACTGAGCCAGGCCCCTGGCACCCTCCCACCCTAGTGGCTAGCCTGGATCCCTGCCCGGAGCTGGGAACGGGAACGGGCAGCCTGCTGGACGGTCACAGGACAGACAGGCCCAGAGCCCAGGTACGTCCCAGCCCTCCAGGGACTTCAAGTTCAGGTTACAGTGGGAAGGGGACCAGTGGGCTGGGCCACTCCCTCAGACCTCAGCGCTACCTTCTGACACAAATCGGACGTTCTCCTCGTGGGCCAGTGTGTAGGGCTCCTGGGTTCCCTCGAGGGATGGGGACGTGGCAGGCGGCCGGCGGCCATTCACCCGATTGAACACGAGCCTCGGCCCTGGACTGTGGGAAGGCAAGGAGACACTCAGCCACATTCCCAGGCCAGGTGCTACCTGGCAGAGCTCCCGGAGCAGTCGCAGGCCACCCCGCCCCACAGGCCAGGCCCACTCCAGGCACTTCCCTGAACCACAGGGCAGCTGTGGGCTGCAGCCGGTGGCCAAGGCCTTTCTCCTGCAGGCCTGCATCCCCAACAGCTCAGCTCACACCTACAGCCCCTGGCCCTGAGGCAGGTCTAAGTCTGCAGAGGGGCTCTGTGTCCCCAGATCTCCACAGAGCCCCATGCTCAAGGCACACAGACGGCCCCCGTGTGTCTCTCAGGAACCTCCACTGCCACCTGCCTCCCCCTCCCCACTGACGGGCCAGGCCTCCAGCAGCCCAGGTTCTGACCAGAGTAAACAGGTTTTTCGGCCCAACCCCGCCCCCAGGCACAGTTCTTGGTCACTCTCTCCCCCACAGAAGCCTCTTCATCTCAAGATGCCCCCAGGATGGAAGGAAGGACCCTAATGAGAGCAGGTGGACTTTGCCCTTCGCAGCTGCCCGGGCTCCAGAGACAGCTCCTGGTCTGGCGAGACAGTGCCAAGTGCTGAGTGGGCCATCCTGGGTGGGGAGGCTGACCGTGGCCCTGGTCCACCCCTGCAGCTTCCCGGCAGGGGCCATGCTCTTGCCCACAGGGCAGGAATGCTGAGTGAGGAGATGGCCCTGGGTGCTGGAGCCTGGCCTGGTGGGCATTCAATGTCCAGATGGCCACTGGGCCCACCCCAGCCAGCCGGGCCCAGGGCATGGATGGGCTGCCCTGGCTGGAGTCAGCTGGCCCAGCCCTGCACACATGAAGCCCGGGATAGGGCCGCGGAGGGAGCGGGGCCCACACCTACAGCAGGAGGTGGGAGCCGGGAGTCCTGGGCTGCACGTGCCACTCCGCCAGGCACTCGCGGTCCCGCCGGCCTGCTCGCCATCCTGGGCTCAGGTGCCCCACCGCCGCGCGGGGTTCCTCCTCAGTTGAGAGGGGCACTAAAATAAAGAGGAGCATCCTGAGGGGCACCAGTCCCGCCAGCTCCAGGCTGGCAGGTCAGGTGGCCACAGAAAACGTGGAGGGGCAGGGCTGCTCCCAGGCTTGAGCGATACCAACCAGAGGGCGTGGATGTCTGTCCTCAAGTGGGACAGCCCCTCGCTTGCCTGCTAACCTTACCCCTGCAAGGCCACAAACTCTAGGAAAACTCGGAGACTGAGCATCCAAGAAGGAAAAAAAGAATTGCAGTCAAGGGCTACGAACTGCCAAGTACTTAGAGGGTGCTTTCCCTGGTGGCTCAGTGGTAAAGAATCCGTCTATAACGCAGGAGACCCAGGTTCAATCCCTGGGTCAGGAAGATCCCCTGGAGAAGTAAATGGCAACCCACTCCAGTATTCTTGCCTGGAGAGGCCAGTCCATGGGGCTCCAAGAATCAGACAGGACTTAGTGACTCAACCACCAGAGGGCCCCCTGGCTGGGGCTGAGAAGGGGCTCAGGCTGGCACCTGCCCGCCCCCTGCTGGCAGTTACGTAAGGCGGCTCCGTGGGCCCTCTGGAGGAAAGGGCACTGCTCCCCTGTGCGCCTATGGTCGAGTCCGGTGCCACCCCCATCTCCACCCTCGTGCCAGAGCCCAGGGACACGGTCCACTGGCAGGCCCTGCCCACGGCAGCAGCAGCTCTGGACTCCCTGCTTAGGGCCTGCCAACTAGGGCCTCCTCTTCATCCCCTTCACTATCCTCCAACATAGACCACCCACCCATTTTCAGCCAAGGCTCAAGAAAGAAGTGACCTGTCCAGGGTCACACATGGTGAGCGGATGGCAGCATCAGAACTGTACGCGTGTCTGAGCCCGAAGCCCACAAGGCAGTGCAGCTCCCAAGCCTCCTCCCCTGCACCATCAGCAGGTCACAGGGTGCCCTTTCCTCTTTTCCCCCGACAGCAGGTCTTACTCTCTGGCGCAGAGGGAGAGAGCTCATCAGAGGCCCAGACTCACACAGCCTGTTCACCACCATGGGCAGCGCCCAGACCCAAGCCCAGTCAGGGGCAGACGCTTGGGGCACCCGTGGTGTGCCAGGCACAGAGCGCCCCAGTGGCTCAGACTCCTTCTTCCCTGGCAAGCCTGGCTGAGGGAGGGTGGACCGGAAGTCTGGGTGGAGTGATTTTGGTGGGTCCCCCCCCCCAAGAAGTTTCAGGAGCAAGGCTAGGGGTCCCCATGTGGGAGACCTGAAGGTGCTCTGGCCTCCCAGTGGGGGCTCGCCCCTGAGGCTGGGAGGGGAGCGGCTCAGGGAAGGGGTGACTTCAGAGGTTAGGGGGGATGGCACGACCAGCACAGTCTGCCTTCCTGCTGACCCCCTGCCAGACGGGGCTGCAGAGGCAGGGCGAGCACCAGCACCCCCGACCGGGACCTGGCAGGCTGCGGCCCCTTGTCTCTTCCGTCTCTCCCAGCATCTGGACCCTGCACACACCGCATGCTTCCTCCCCCACTCCCCGGCAAAGGTGCATGGAGAAAGCACAAGCTTCTCCAGGTAAGAGAGTGGGAGCTTCCTGCCTGGGTGTCAGGGCGGGGGGCGCAGGGCGGCTGAGGACCAGGGCTGACGTCACAAGGCAGGGTCACAGCGCAGTGGGCCCTGGGACGCGCCCCCACGGCCGTACGCACCCCTCTCCCTGGAGGCGCTTGTGGTCCTCACAGGACCAGTCTCAGAGTGTCAACATGCTCCCAGCAGGAGGCTGCCCGAAAGGGCCTCAGCCTAGAAGGGTCTCACAGGCTACCCCCACCTGTGGCATCTCAGGCCGGCACTGAGGGGGAGGGCAGGTTGAGGGCGCGCAGCAACACAGCCCCCAGCTCTTACCAATCCGGAGGCCGTCTGTCCTCAACTAGAGAAGAAATCCCAAGCCCTGTCAGTGTCCCCCCACCCACCCACAGCCTGCAGGAGCCTCAGGCCTGTGTGGCCTGGACCAAGCCCTGGGCCCTGAGCCTGCAGAGAATAAGTAAGAAGACCAGAGAACAGACTCGAGCCAAAAAGTTACAGTTTCAGTCCCAGAGATGGAGGCGCTGACCTCCTGGGCACAGTGACTTGGAGACCACAGTGGTTGAACTGAGGCTCCCAGCAAAACTGCTGGTCAGGAAAAGCAGAAAAGCACCGGTGGGGGCTAGGGGAGAAGGCGGAGGAGAGCAGCGGCCTGGCAGGGCCCGAGGGAACCACGTGCACCTCTCCCCCGCTGCTCGGCCAGCACGGGGCTGGCAGCCTCCGGCGGCGGCCGCTCCCGCCCTCCAGGGCGATTCCGCGGTAGCTCCTCTCAAAGCGTGGCCTCCGCCGCCCAAGGTCGGCCCGGGCACCTGACTCAGCCGCCTGGAGCCCCTAAGATCCAGGAGCGGGTCGGCTTCCTCCCGACTCTGGGTGCGTGGGGCCCCAGGGCTCGGAGGAGTGTCACGCACCCCCGGCCCGGTTCCCTCCGACCCAGCCAGGTGCCAGGTGAGGCGGAAGCGCGGAGTTGCGGTCGCGAGCCTCAGGCGGGCCGGGTCGGCGGGCTCCGCCCCCTCCGCGCCCGCCGGGAGCATGTGGCCCGGGCTCCGCTAACCTTTCCCCAAGGTCACCCTCGCGGCCCCGCGAAGGCCGGCGGGGGAGGGGAGAGGAGGGCCGTGCGTCTCACCTCGACAGAGGCCAGGGGCCCGGCGGCTGTGCCCGCGGGTGCTGCGGGGTCGGCGCGGAATGCCGGCATTTCAGGAGCTCGCCGAGCCTGCTCTCCACCTGCTGCTGCGTGGGACCTGTGGGCACCGGGAGCGCGCGTCAGCCGCCGGCGCCGCGCCGGGGGCGGGCAGCGTATGCGGACCCCCGCCCGTCCCCTCCCTGCCTTGCCCGCCCCCGCCGCGCACCTGTGCGCCGTTGCGCGACCAGCTTGCTGGGTCCCTTGGTGATGGTGTACATGGTGCGGAGGGGCCGCAGCGCTCCCGCGCCCTCCGCGCCCTCCGCGCCCTCCCCGCCCGCCGGCCCGCGGCCAGACCTCGCGCCCTCCGCCCGGCTGGCACTCTGCTGGCGGCGAGGGCGCGGCCCCTTTAACAGGCGGCCGGCGCCGCGGGGAGGGGGCGGGCCCGCCGCACACCCCCGGACCTTAAAGGGCCCGCGCCGAGGCTCGTGGCAGGGGTGGTGCTTGAGCCTTGGGGAAACTGGCGGGACCCCCTGGCGAGGTCTGAAGGCGGAGTTTAAGCAAGTTTCTCAGGGCCCGGGCCGCCGTCCGCCACTGGAGGAGGCTCGGGGGGCCACGGGCACCCAGACGTGGCGAGGCTCTGGCTCAGGCCCTCGTGGGGTCGGCGGTGGTGTCCCAGGAGCCGAGGAATTGACAGGTGCTGGGAATGATCTGTGTGGACTCTGGAAGCAAGGGTGTCCCCACGCACCGCACGTCAGAGACCCTCGGCCAAGGTGCCTGGGCCAGTGCTGCGGTTCACTCACACGCGACTGAGGGGTGTCAAAGATGAGAACAGCGGGTCGGCCCCCGGGTTTGGGCAGAGACATGACACCCTGGGAATCTCCCTTTCATCCTACGGAACAGGAGCTGGGTACCGACCGACTGCCATGTGTGCACCTGCAGACCCCAGGGAGGGGGAGGGAGGCCCTTTACCAATCCAGGAGCACCCTGGGTGCTGCGGGGTGCAGAAGGCAGGTGAAGGAACCCAGCTCGCCTGTCATCCCGCGCAAGAGAAAGAGCACTTACTCCTCCACCCGCCGCATGCACTGGGGTCAGGACGCAAGATCTACTGCAGTGATGTGCCTCAGGAGGAACCAGATATGCCTGCAGGGGAGGGTCTGGGGGCTGGGCCCTAGCCTGCCCACAGCTCCTTCCCGAGGGTGAGGTGGAGCTGCTCCCCCTCCCACAAGGCCTGTGACCTGAGAGGAGAGAGCATGCCCAGGGAGCCAGGGCATAAGCACACCCCCCACCCGCACCCCCGGCCACGCTGGGCCCCCTTTCCACCCCTGGGGCCCATCCCCCCACCCCACCCCCACCCCCTAGCTGTGTCAAGGCCAGCATGATCCTGCGTCATCTGTGCTGACGGCCCTGGTCTCTTCGGTGGCCTCGAGCACAGTGCTAACTCAAGCCGGGGAGACTTTGAAGGGTGAGGGGCCTGGGAGTGGGGAGGGTCTCTTCCAGAAGGCACATGCTCTGGGCAGGAGGAGCCAGGCCCTGGGCTGACACAGAGCTGAGAGCTCCTCCTCTCATGGGCAACCCCTCAGGCCAACATGGAGAGGACCCTGTTGATAGGCAGGCAGGCTTGGCCTTGATGGTGGGCAAGGCTGCTAGACCCTAATATCCCAGCCCTGCCCCTGGCCCTTGTCTGACGTCAAAGGTTGGGTCCAGAGCCCTTGGAAAGACTCCAGAAGAAAGCCACAGAAGAGGAATGGTCCTGCCAGGTGAGAGGGGAGGGGGTGCAGGACAGGCTGGGGGTGGAGGGGGTGGTGAAGGAACCCCGAGGGCCCCCAAAGACACTGAGCTGGGGCAGCAGGCAGCCAGGGGGAAGAAGGCCAGCTTGTAGGGAGCAGGCAGCAAAGCCATGACACCTGTGTGCAGGAGGGCAGGGCCTATCTCCCCACCCCCACCGCCACCCAGGGGCCTTCCCAGACTCCCTGCTGCCAGAACTTAGCCTGAGCACCTGAGCCACCCTGACTTGGGGACAGAGCCAGGAGGCATGCGGAGGGCCCAGCCCAAGCCAGGAGAGTCAGGGTCTAGTCAGTGCGACCGTGAGCTCAGGTCGGTTCTCCAGTTGGGGTAGGAAGCCTGGCCGGTCTGGCCTCGCCTTGACTACACTGTCCATGGCAGTGAGCAACCTGCTAAGCCCCCAGAGACAGAGTCTTGCAGCCGGCAAACATTTCCTATTGTCAGAGAGGCTGGGAACCCAGCCCAAAGTCAGTCACGGGCAGCTGAACAGGAGGCAGGAGCCTCACCCAGCAGCCAGCCACAAGCCCAGAAACGCCTGGAGCCACACAGAGAACGTGGGCGTCGTAGCAAGGAGCGACCTTTACCTTATTGACTCCAGTTAACCCTAATGAAGACATTAGGGTTTTTCTCTTCTTTGCTGTTGTTCAGTCACTGAATTGTGTCTGATTCTTTGCAACCCCATGGACTGTAGCCCACCAGGCTCCTCTGTCCCTGGGGTTCTCCAGGCAAGAATACTGGAGTGGGATGCCATGCCCTCCTCCAGGGGTTCTTCCCAACCCAGAGATAAAACCCATGTCTCCTGCATTGGCAGGTAGATTCTTTACCACTGAGCTGCTGGGGAAGCCCTTCTCTTCTGTGTGTTAGTCGCTCTGTCATGTCCAACTCTTTGTGGCCCCATGGACTATAGCCTGCCGGGCCCCTGTCCATGAAATTCTTCAGGCAAGAATATTGAGTGGGTTGCCAGTTCCTGCTCCAGACTTTCTCTTCTAAAAGGCTCTAAACGTGATATGGAAATTTCATATTAGAGGAGAAAGTTTAAGTTTTCAGCCATCCTTAGTCATTTTGCAGATCTGAAGTTCATGCCCTCACCAACCCAGACTGGAGGATGGGCTTCTGCCAACAAAGTGTGGTCAGTAGCCCCAGGAAAAGCTCTGGCAGGATGCTCCCATACCACCACCAAGTGTCCAGGGACTGCCCATCCCTTTTTGTTTGCTTGTTTGGCTACAGCTTGTAGGATCTTAGTTTCTTAATCGGAGATTGAGCCTGGGTCCTGGGAGTGAGAGCGCCGAGTCCTAACCACCGGACGGCCAGGGGGTTCCCAGGGCTTGCCCATCCCCACACCCAAGTACAATGAGCTGAACAGTGGCCCCTCAAAGAAACACCACCTGGAACCTCAGAAAATGACCTTGTTTAGAATAATGGTCTTTGCCGATATAATTAAAGCAAGGGATTTGAGATAAGGTCATCCCAGATTAGAAAGGGCCCTAAAATCCAGTGAAGCCTGTCCTTGGGAAAGGAGAGGGTCGTATCCTCCCATTGTGTGAAAATGGTATAAATCCTAATTATGTTGAATTGGTTCATAGTGCTTTTCAGGTCTACTCTATCCTTCTACTTGTCTATTCAGCCTATTAAATTTTAAAATTCTATTAATTTCTAAGGGTTTGATATTGAAACTCCAACTAAAAATTTTACTTTATCTACTTAAGAAAATAATTGTCATATATAGTGGAACTTTATGTAACTTTATACTTTCTAAGTATCCTGTAAATGTGTTATCATACTTTCATAACTTAAAAAAGAAAAAAAATTTTAAATAAAGACAAAAAGGAGAGGGATATTAGGACACAGAGAGACCCAGAGGAGAGATGGCAGGGAGGTGGCCACAAGCCCGGGAGCGCCTGGAGACACAGAGAGAGAAGGAAGCTGTGCTGACTAAAGAGCTTCCGGTAGGGCTGTTGGGCAGCTGACATCTTTATTCTGGACTTCTGGCCTGCAGAACTGTGAGAAAGGAAACTGTTGTTTGGAGCCACCACACTTTGGAGTAATTTGTCACTGTAGCTCTGGAAAATCAATGTACTGAGGGAATCAGTAGTGGGCGAGCACCCTGGGTACACATGGCAGGGCTCCGGAGGGAGCTCAGCAGGTGGCAGGCACCTGGGCCTGGACCCCAGGAAGGAAGCTGGACGCCGCTGTTGGCTCTGGACATCATGAGGCAGCAGGAGTAGCCGAGAGGGCCCTTCTGGCTCCAACAGTAACCCTCAGGACACAACCTCAGGAGGTAGCACTGAGCACAGGCCCAGGCGTGGGACGTTTCCAGGGGTCCCATGTTCAGCAGCTCCTGGGGGCTTCAGAGTCTGACTTACATCCGGGACTTTATGGAAAGTGTTCGCACGTTCACACACACGCACACTCACACAGTCCCAGGTGCTCCCGTGCATGCATTCACACACGCATGTGCACTCATACTGCAGCAAAGCCCACTGCTCTGCTCTGTCCACTGCCTCTGCCTCTGCCCCAGGCTCTGAGGGTGCCGAGTGTGGAGGGAGGGCAGGTGTCCATCAGTCACACAGAATCCAGCCCAGAGGGATGAACGGCAGGCAGAGAGCAACTTGAGGTCAAGGGCTGTTAAATGGAAGACCTTGCTGGGCATGTGGGCAGCACATACAACATGAAGGCTTGCTCCCTCCTACAGACGCATCTCTGACTCTTTGGATCCCAACTGGGTATCCTGCAATCTAAGTGGATTCTAACTCCACCCACCCATTGTCCACACAGATCCACAGGCTCAGGGCTCAGTCCCACAACACAACAGGCAAGAATACTGGAGTGGGTTGCCATCCCCTTTCCAGGGGATCTTCCTGACCCAGGGATCAAATCAGTGTCTCCTGCAGCTCCTGCATTACAGGTGGATTTGTGACTGACCAGCTGTAAATCAGGGTCCTGTAACTTGCCAGAATGACTCACAGAACTCAGGGGAGCATTTTGCTTACCTTATTGGTTTGCCACAAAGGACACAACTTGGGAACAGATGCAGGAGATGCCCAGGGAAGGTGTGGGAAGTGGTGCAGAGCCCCACACTCTCCCCGGGAGCCACCCTCCCAGCCCTCCACATTCACTAGCTGGAAGCTCCCTGACCCCCTCCATTTGGGGTTTGAGTGGAGGTCCATCACATTGGTAGGACTGGTTAATAATGGAGATTAGCTGCATCTCCAGCCCCCTATCCCAGGCAGGAGGTCAGAGGTCAGGAGTGGGGCTGGTTTCCCCTGGCAACCAGCCCCCCCTGCCCCTCCTCCTGACTTGTCACCTGTCTGGTGTGAACCCAGGTGAGATTGAAAGGGGCTTGTTATGCATAACAGATGCTCCTCTCACCCCTTCCTTCAGGAAATCCCAGGGTTTTAAGAGTTCTATTCAGAAATCAGGATGCAGACCAAATATACATTTCCTTCTTTTTTTTTTAAGTTTCTTTGGCTGCTCTGTGTCTGGGTGTTTGTTGCCGCACAGAGGATCTTTGATATTCATTGCAGCATGCAGGCTCTTTAGATGTGGCATGTGAGATCTAGTTCATTGACCAGGGATGATGGCTCAGCGGTAAAGAATCTGCCTCCTGAGTGCAGGAGACAGGTTCAGTCCCTGGGTTAGGAAGATCCCCTGGAGGAGAGCATGGCAACCCACTCCAGTATTCTTGCCTGGAGAATCCCATGGACAGAGGAGCCTGGCCAGGCTACCGTCCATGGGGTCGCAAAGAGTTGACTCGGCGACTAACACTTTCTTTCCCATTGGGAGTGAGGAGTCTCAGCCACTGGACTATCGAAGACGTCCCTCTATTGTTTATTGTATGAGAACAGCGCAGGGCAGCCCAGGGAAGCCAGGGAGCTTTGTGCCTCTTGAGTGGGCGAGGAGGCTGAGGGGCCTGGGTGGAGAGGCCCCAACTAGCCACTGATCATCACAGGTGGGGGCAGAGATTCACACTGAGGGACACCTCTTGTCCACCTGGAGACGCAGAAAATACCCAACAAACCAGGCATGCGTGCGTTGCTCAGTTGTGTCCCTCCCCCACTGTCCGTGGAATTTTCCAGGCAAGAATCCTGGGTTGCCATTTCCTACTCCAGGAGATCTATCCTAACTCAGGAATTGACCCCATGTCTCTTGCATCTCTTGCATTGACAATGCTGATTCTTTACCACTGGCATCACCTGGGAAGCCCCAGCAAACCAGGACTTGAGGCAAAAGTGAGTCAGGTAACAAAAGCTTATGAAATGAGAAAGTCGGCTAAGAAAAAAGTGTGGTAACACTGAATGCTAAAGGGGTTGTCTGGAGGCCGGCCCACTGAAACTTTTCTAGGGGCCTTGTATTCACATTGGCCAGCTCTACACCACCTCTTGTCCCTAAGAGGCAAGGCTGTCCTCCCCATCTGATGGCATTCATACTGTAGTCTCTGGTCCCACTCTGCATGGCCCCGAGAGAGCACCCCCAGACTAAAGCCCGGTCAGCGCCATTCGCAGAGCTTTTTGTCAGAGCGACCCTGGGGGTGTGTGTGTGTGTGTGTTGGGGCCGGGAGGCGGGGGGTGAGGGGGCTGGAGGGGGGTGGCAGGGAGCGTCTCGCGCAAGAAAAATCGCCCAGCAAAGGAGATAAGCTAGACCTGAGTGTTGAGCGCCGCCTCACGCCTGCTAAGAGGGCCCTTTCCGAGACACGGGCCCCGAGACAACCAGGGAAGAGCGGTAGAACACACAAACCGGCCCCCGACGAGACTCAGAGGTCACCGACCCCTTAACACCCGTGAACCCTGGGTTTGCACTGCTTATCGCAGGGCCACAGAGACGCCCTGAGCAGTACAGGCTCGTCTCCGCAGGCAGCCCGCCCCTCCGGGGGCCGCGCCCCGTCCACCGCAGGGAGCTCCGCCCCGCTTCCCCGCCCACCACAGGGAGCTCCGCCCCGCGGCCCCGCTCAGACGAGAGCCCAGTCAAACCACGAAGGCCCTCCCATGGCCCAGTACCCACAATTTCCGGAATGCCGCGGTTGCTATGGTTTCCCCGGCGTCAGTTCGAATCCAGTCGGCCAGAAACCGCATCCCTCATCGCCGCTCCTTCCCCTGGAGTGCTGGGTGCCCGAGAGACTCGGCGGGACCACCGCCTTCCCGCTCCCCGCCCCTCAAGTCCATTGCTTCCAGCCCTGCAGCTCGCACCGCAGCGACGCCTGCGCTCTGACGGCTCCGCCCGGGGCTGGGCGGCGGGGCTTGCGTCACAATCTCCTAAGTCTCGCGGACACACTTACTGCCAACCGCGCCGCTGGTGTAGTGGTATCATGCAAGATTCCCATTCTTGCGACCCGGGTTCGATTCCCGGGCGGCGCAGGTTAGGATATGTATTTTTTTCCCTTTCAGCCCCCAAAACCCTCGAGGGATTTAATTAAAAAAAAAAAAAGCCAGACAAGGTGAAGGAATCCATTCCAGTGCGACAAGAATGAGACAATTTCGGAGTAACAAGCACTATGAAAAAGTGCTAGGACAGCCACGGGCACCGGGGTGCTGAGCCAATGGACGCCTGTAAACTAACGACCCAAGCTTGCCTCCCGGTTCCTGTCCAGAGGTGGCGGCTCGCAGCGCGCCTCCCGGGACTGCGGTGCCTTTACGGCGCGGCGCGTGTCCTAATGGGAATTGTAGTCCGTGGAGGGGAAAGGCCAATTGCAACACGGGCAGGCCACAGCCCCCGCCCTCTCGCAGTGACTACCACTCCCGACGGGCCCCGCGGCCCCAGACTACCACTCCCGAAGGGCCCCGCGGTGCTTGACTTCCGCCCCCGACGCTTCCGACTGTGCCAAACTCGCGAAGGCGCTCTCCGCGGGGGACTGGGAAAATGCTGGTTGCGGAGGCCGCTGAGCGGAACAAGGAGCCCATCTTGCAGGTGTTGCGGCAGTACTTGGACTCGGCCCAGCGCGGCGTCCGCGTGCTGGAAGTGGCCTCGGGCTCGGGCCAGCACATAGCCCACTTCGCGCGAGCCTTTCCCCATGCGGAGTGGCAGCCGTCCGACGTGGACCAGCGCTGCCTGGACAGGTGCGGCGGGAAGGTGGGACCCTGCGGGTGAAAGTGGGCCCCGTCCCGTTGCCCTGGACCCCTCCGCTATTGTGGTTCCTCTAAGCTTCCTCCAAGCAGGATTGCAGGGGCTCAGAAAAGGCTGCACAGGCCACCCCCACCACGGGCTGTCCTCCCGCAGCATCTTGGCCACCACTCAGGCCCACGGGCTGCCCAACGTGAAGGCCCCGATGTATCTGGACGTGACCTGGGATTGGAAGCAGTGGGGCGGGATCTTGCCGCAGTCGCTGGACCTGCTGCTCTGCATCAACATGAGCCACATCACCCCCCTGAGTTGCACCGAGGTCTGTGGGAGCGTGGGCGAGCCACCCAGGGGCCACCCACCAGCGCCATGTGGCACTCTTTTTCCTGCACTGGGAGGGAGCAGAATGCCCGATCTGCCCTGTATCAGTGATGGGGACTCAGGCCAGGGAGGTCCTGGGAAAGCTCCTCACTGCTGTCCTGCCTCCCCGCTCCGCAGGGCCTGTTCAGAGCAGCAGGACACCTGCTCATACCCAAGGCTGTGCTCATCACCTATGGGGTGAGTGCTCCTGCCTGAGATGGGCCTCCCCAGGCAGGCGGCCTTGGCTGTCCTGGCTTTTCTGGACTGCCTTCTCGTCTTGGTATTTTCACTTGCCTTTCCCTCCAGCTTCCTATCAGCACTGAAGCACACCCAAGCCCTCTGCTCTCCAGCACTCCCCCGTCACTTGCCCTTGCTCAGCACTGTCCTCTGCTGTCCCCTGTCTGGGGATCATCGAGGGGTGGGTCCTTTCCATTCTGTGGGTGCCATCCTGCAAGTGTGCACAGTGCTTGGCTGCGGACGGCTGAGCCTGTGGACAGTGGGCAGAATCGTGTCTCCCGTCTCCACAGGCCTATGCCATCAATGGGAAGATTTCTCCCCAAAGTAATGTGGATTTTGACCTGACTCTCAGATGCAGGTCAGAGCTCGGAGAGTAGGGGGCTTGGCTGGGGGGCAGGTGGGTCGAGTGACCCCCAGGCCACGACCTTGCCACTTCCCCTCATGCAGGAACCCTGAATGGGGGCTGCGGGACACCTCCCTTCTCAAGGACCTGGGCCAGGCCAGTGGCCTGCTCCTGGAGAGGATGGTAGGTAGAGAGGGCTGTGGTCATGGGCAGCCTCCCTGGGGACCAAGAGCAGCTTCTCCAGCCCAAGTATCTCCCCCAGGTGGACATGCCAGCCAACAACAAGTGCCTGATTTTCCGGAAACAGTAACTCCCTCTTCTGCGATGCCTGTGTCCCTGGACAAAGCCCCTGCCACCCTGGGCCAGACTGCGGGGCGTGGCCCTGCCCAGACTGGGGATTTGTGACCAGTGGCCACAGGGCTGCTGAGAACCTGAGAATAAAATGTTTCCTGCTGCCCCACTGCTGGTATCTCCCATGTCATCTCCTGGGAGCACCCCTGCAGGGTGCCTGTGGGCTGTCTCTGTCTCTGAGGTTTCCATACTGGGCACAGGAGGGGTCTGGCCTGTGGGTCAGGACTCGCAGGCATCTTGGACTCTGCTGCTCCCCTCGGGCAGTGAGGGGATGGAGGGATAAAGGCCCCTGGAATGCTGAGGCAGGACCGAGCTGACTGCCTGGTCCTCTTGCCAGGGGGAGGTGGCATCCACCTCCCAGGCTGGTCCTCCCTCCTCATCTCAGAGCAGAGCCACGTGCGCATGCGAGGGCCAGGCCCCCAGCACCCACAGGCTGTGAGGTCCAGGACTTTTATTCAGGCAGAGGGTGGGAGTGTGGGGAGGGCGGGGCCTAGCGGGAAGCTGGGGCTGTGGGTTGGTGGGCAAGCTAGTCCTGGAAGCGGTTGAGCAGCTCGCAGGCCTTCCTCTCTAGCAGCTCAGAGATCTTCTTGACGCGCTTCTCGCTGGCGGCGCGCACATAGCTACCCGCATCCAGCATGGCTACGCCGTCGCGCACCTCGCCCATGATGACCAGCGGGCCGTCGCCGGCCGTCACGTTTGGGCAGGGGCAGGCTCGGTCCACACCGATCAGCGTCACCTCCAGGTACTTGGTGCCCAGGAGCCTGAGGCCCATCTTGTCATCCTTGAGCACTTCGTCCAGCGCCACGCGCGCAATGCCGCCGCCCCCCGCCTCGGGCTCCTCCAGCACCTCGGTGAGCCGCCCCACGATGGCGAAGTCGCTGCGGCACAGGCTGAGCGCCAGCTTGCTGCGAAGCCGGCAGGCCCGGCAGGGCGGCGTGCGCGGCACCGGGCAGGCGTGCTCGCAGCTCTCGCGGCTCTCGAAGTTGTTGCCGTTGCCCTCGCAGCCACTGTACTCAAAGGGGTGGCAGTGCTGCAGCAGCGGGCTGTAGGCCCAGCGCGGCTCCCAGCCCTGGCAGGGGCCCTGTACGGCCGGCAGCGCACAGGCGTCCCCAGGGTCACGGGCGCACGCCTGCTGGCACGCCTCATAGGTCTCGAAGCCCTGGGCGCCCCCAGCACAGCTGCCCACGGGGAAGGTCATGCAGCCGCGCCGCTGCGGGTCAAAGTGCCAGAGGACCCGGCCAGACGGGGGGCCAACACAGGCCTGCGTGCTGGGCAGGCACTGGGCCGGGGCGTTGGCCGCCTCGTGGGCCCCAGCCCCGGCTGGATCCCGCTGGACCACGGACAGCGGGAAGTCAGCCCGCAGCAGCCCGGCGGCGTTGCGCGCCGTGCACGTGTAGAGGCCGGCATCCTCTGGCCGGGCGTTGTAAAGCACCAGCTGCCCGATGCTGGTGACCACCACGTTGCCGTACATCTGGTCTGGCCGCATGATCAGGTTCTCCCGCTGGTCACTCTGCTTCTCCCAGGTCACGGCGGGGGGCGGGCGGCCGCTGACGTCGCAGTGGAGGCTGGCCGTGCCCCCCACATATACTGCCTGAGGGGAGGGGCTGCTGTAGAGGGCGGGCGGCACTGGGGCATCCCCGGGCGTGGGGCGGGCGGTAGTCTCGGGGGGCCTGGGGCTGCTGGGTGGCCAGCTGAGGACGTGCTTGCAGGGCACGACGCGCAGGCGCAGGCCACGCAGGCAGGCCTCAGCATCCATGTAGCAGCGGTTGTAGTAGGTGAGGCCATCCGAGGCGCAGGTGAAGCTGGGCTCCTTCTCACAGCGGTCCCGGCAGCGGCACACTGGCTGCCCATCCCAGATGTCGCAGTCAGAGCCCTGCTGTGCGCACACGAAGCCCTCACACGAGGCCGCCAGCCTGGATGCAGCCGGGCCGCCGTCAGGGAAGCGGGCGGCCACACAGCTTTGCAGCCCACACACGTTGGTACAGCACTTCTCAGTGGCCGCGCAGTCCTGGGGAGTGGGGGGCACAGCTCAGCAGGCACCTGAACGCTCCTTCCCGCCCAGCCCCAGCATGCCCAGCTTGGGCGGGGAAGGCCTGCTGCCCCTCCTTGCGTCAGTGTCCCCTCTGGAGCCGAGCAGGTTGGCTTTCCATCTGGGGGTGAGCCACAACTGCCAGCAGCCCCTCACAGGTCACCTTGCTGAACCTCACTACGCCCCCAGACAATTGGCCCCCAAAGCAGGTGGTGGTACTCCTATGGTACAGACGAGGACACGAAGGCCTGGGGAGGACGTACAGCGTCCTGAAGGCCGCAGCACTGCAGCAGGGTCGGGCCGTAAGGACACAGCACATTCAAACAGGGCCCTGGCCTCTGCCTCGTTGGGCCCAAGAACGGCTAGTTTCAGGGTGGGGGTGGGCAGGTCTGGGGACAGAAATGAAAGTCGCTCTGTCGTGTACGACTCTTTGCGGTCCCATGGACTACACCACCCGTGAATTTCTCCAGGCCTCAATGCTGCCGTGGGTAGCCATTCCCTTCTCCAGGAGATCTTCCCAACCCAGGGAATCAAACCCAGGTCTCCCACATTGCAGGCAGACTCTTTACCAGCTGAGCCACCAGGGAAGCCCATTCAATCTTCAGACACATGGAGGCAGCATCTGGGCGTGTCTATCCCCAGGGCCCCTCCACATGGAGCACAGTGCGAAGAGTGGGGAGCCCCAAGAGAAAATGACCTCCAGGATCAAGGGTGGCTGGGTCCTCTCTGCAGTGCAGGCAAGGCCTGGGGGAGGGGTGAGATCTGGGCTCCTCCAGCGCCGACCAACCAGACCAAGACACCCTGGCCCCTCCAGGAGCTGGTCTCCCCCGCAGCCGGGCTGGGGGGGACTGCCTGTGCTCACCTGATCCCCGACGCACTCTCGCTCACAGGTGCTCTGCGCGTCCACCCACAGGTTGGGGCTGAGCTGGTTGGGGCACACCCCCGGGTGGCCCCCAGGGCCAGGCGGCAGGCTGGCCCCCGCAGTCAGCCCAGCCAGGAGCAACAGCAGCAGGAGTGGCCTCAGGGCCGGCATGAGGACCGCGGGACCACAAGGTGGGGGGTGTGGCCACTAGCCCCTCCTCAGACCCCGCGAGCCCCGAGCCCTGCAGGCATCCACCCTCCCAGACCTGTGATTGGTGCCCCTTTCTGCCCCGGGCTCCCCTGTACCCCAAGGTTGGAGCCCACAGCGGACGCTGGCCTCAGACCGGGTAGAGCGGAGTCTGTGCATGTGGCACCGGCCCCTCCCCCGCCTGGCCCCTCTGGTCAGCTCAGGGCAGGGGGCGGGGAGACGAGGAAGGCTGGGGAGGGGCCAGCGCCCAGGAGCACAGAGACACTGGCCACGAGGGTCACCAAGGGGCGGAGAAGGGCGGCTCTGGACAGAGAGGGAAGGGGGCACTGCTGTAACCGGAGCCCCTCCTCCCTCCAGGCCCTGGGTTCAGGGATGGAAGGGCCCTGGGATCAAAGCTGCCCTGCAGGAGGGGGCAGGGCTGGCCAGCCCCTTCCCCAGAGCAGACCGCCCCCTGGGAGTCACTGTGTCCGTGCAGAGCTGCAGGGGCTCTGCATCCAGCCCAGTCACCGTGGGGTTCTGCTCCCTTCCCGGGGAGCCTCTTCCCCTGCTCCTTCCCACAGGCACAACCCGAGAGCAGGTCTTGGCGTCAAATCTAAATGCTTTCTGCTGGAGAGAGGCATTCGCAGCACAAAGATACCTGGTGGGCGGTGCCGCCTGGGCTTGCTCTGGTGACCAGTGGTTGGTGGAGGGGGGGAAGCTGATGCAGGGCAGAACTCTGCATTTAGGGCCCCCACCCCCCACCCAGGCGCCCGACCCCTGGTCCAGGGCTTTCCTCAACTGGCTAACGGTGGGTGCCTGCAAAGGGTGGATCCTAGAGCTGTGGTCACATGAGACGTGGACACTAGACAGGCTGAGTGTTTGCTTGGACTGATTTGAATCTTAGTGGCCGTGTGTGGCCCTATGTGGGGCTATGTGGTCCTGAGAGAGACCAAGGGCATCTAGGAGCACCCTGAGAAGAGTCCTAGGAGAGCTTAACAACAGCCAGGACCCAAAGGCATTGGCCTGTCTCCTGCAGGCCCCACAACAGGGAGCCCCGCTCCTCATGGGCAGGGGCAGATCAGGGCCCAGGGGCCGGACCGCCCACTCTGAGACCAACGGGAAAACATCCTGCCACCCCGTGTCTGACCTGTTGACTTGAGAGGCAGGGTCCTAAGAGCCTGGTCTGGTGCAAACACCACCAGGAGACACTCCAGGTGCGGAAGACTGAGCAGGACAAAGCAGCCGTCTGCAGTGCCATCTGCCAGCCAGCCCAGCCCATGAGAGCCAGACCTTCATTCTCTCCCAACGCAGCCCAGAGACCAGAGCTGAATTATGTTTACTGAACAAAGAAGAAAAAACCGTCCCAAGACAAGCCCAGGAATGGTGCAGGTGTGGACAGCAGCAAAGGGTAGTGTTGACACGGTGAACGCAGGCCCGTCCGTTCCCTCCACACAGTCCAAAGGGGCGCCCGCCGGCAGCCGGGATGGGTGGCCTCCTCTGCAGGCCCTGCTGGCAGCCGGGCGCCTGGCCACAGATGCTGCGGCTCCCCCCACCTCACCTCCCAGGACAGCAGCCCCCGGGGCACCCACCACATAAGTCCTGATCAAGGGGTCACAGGCCAGGGAGGGGCCCACAGGCAGGAGGTAGAGTTGAGCACCAGTGTGACCTGTGGCCACGTCACCAGCCAGGCGGACGGAAGGAAGCCAGGCCTCCAGCTCAGGCTGGCTGGTGGGTCCTCGAGGAGGGGCTCAGTGTCCACCACGAAGAAATGGGTGAGGAAGGCTCTTGTGACGTGTCACCTCACATTGTGACGTGTGACCTCACAGAGGGGTGAGTCTGGGTGAGGAGCAGCTATGGGATCCCACCCAAGGCCAGGAAACTGAAGCTGACCAGAGTAGGGTCTAGAAACTCCAGGGCAAGTGGGACTGGCTCGGTCCAGACCTACCCTGGCCTCAAGGCCCAGCGAGTACTGCCTGCCTACAAACAGCTGTGTCCTCAACTAGGAGAGAAGCTGAGCCAACTTCGCGTGGCAACAGGTACAAATGGAACTGAAGGTACAGAATCCCAAGGCTGTCAGCCCCCGAGTGGGGAGAGGGCGCGGGGGAGGGATGTGGGGGTGTGCCCACTTCCTTTCCCAAGAAACCTGAGACCTGCGCATCACCCCGGCCCTGACCCCGCGGCTTGGGGCTCACAGGGTGTCCTCCAGGAGGGCTGGTGGGCGCCCTGGGAGCTGCAGCCTAGCGTCCCGGGGCAGGTGCGCCAATCACCGTGCTCAGAGGCTGACAGTGCAGCTGGGGGTCCCCGTGACCCTCGCTGGCCCCCGCAGCCACACCCCATGTGAAGGATGGTGGCTCCCTTCTGGTCTCAGCCTCACCACCCTCCCCATGCTCCCAGGCTCACCCCCTCAGCTGTGCGCTCACCGCGTGGCTGCACAGAGGCTTCCCTGCTGGTCCTTTAAAAATGTACAACCGTGTGTTACATAAATAAGAAGGGGCCTAGCCCCAGTCCTCAGGCCATCACCAGGCACAGCCTCCTCGGGGCCCTTCTCAGCCGCTCCTTGGGGTCCCGGCGTGCTCCACCACCATCTGCACAGCATGGTCCCCGCTGTCCTGTGCAGCTGGTCTGGCCGAGACCACTAGCCTACCAGGTGCGTCCCCCATGCCTCCCAGGAGGGGCTATGTGGCCAAAGTCCCCGGCACATAGCACAGGGCCCAGAGCCCGCCAGGAGCATTCCCAGGCTGACCCTCCCGTGGCTAGGAGATCTTGCAGTTGCTGCGCGAGCAGTTCTGGGGGGGGCTCTGCGGTGGCCGGATGGACTTGGACCGCTTGAGACTGTTGCCCTTGCTGCCGCCACCCCCAGCCCCACTGGCCAGCGAGTAGGAGCGCCCGTGCATCATGACGGCGTTCATGCCATTGGCCATTGAGAAGGACTTGAGGTGGCTCTTGATGGTGACGGGCAGCGGGAGCTTGTCGATGAGGTGCACGGGGGTGCAAGAAACGATGGCCCGGCAGCAGAGGTCCTGCAGACTGAACACTGCGGGGGCGGGGGGCGGGGGTGTCAGATGATGAGGGGTCAGGTCGTGGGGAGGTAAGGGGGGGGTCTTGGTGGCAACTGACAACCTCGCCATCAGATGAGCACAAGAGACAGAGCAGGGGCCTGGGGACTGGGAGGGGCGGTGCGCAAAGCCCCCAGGGCTGCTGAAGGGGAACAACCCCCACCCCCCACCAGGCAAGCCCAGAGCAGCCACTGGGCACCCCGCCCCTGTCTCCTCCCCACCCCGCAAGGCTCGGCGGCTAGACATCCAAGCCCATAACCCTGGGTGGGAACCGAGCCTCCCTGCCACCTCGTTAGCTCTGCTCTGGTGGGACTGGGGCCTGGAACCTGTCCTCTGACTGGCGTCGGACAGGTCAGTCCGCAGCCGCCCCTCCCCTGCAGGCCCCGCCCCTCCCCTGCAGGCCCCGCCCCCGCAGCCGGGCCCCGCCCGCGCCTCACCTCTGTTGGGCCTCCAGATCTTCTCCATGCCATGCCGCATGAGCACGATGCGGGACAGCTCAGTGAAGGACTCAATGACGTTGAAGTTGCACAGCGGGCTGACCTCGAAGAAGGTCATGCAGTTCTTCTCCGCGTAGGCGCGCGCCTGCTCTGTTGGGACTTGCCGCTTGAAGGCTAGATGCAGCCGGTTCCCCACCAGGATCCGGGGGACTCCGGGTGCGTGCTAGGAGGTGTGCAGGACTCAGCAGACGTGCAGTGGCAGGATGCCCCTCTGCACCCACCCCCAGCCCCCAGCTCGCAGGGCGGCCCTCCATCGATTCCGTGCTGAGGGGCCCCTGGGGGCCCAGAACCCCAACCCGTGGTGCCATTGCAGCCAGCGGCCAGCGGCTGGGGACGCACAGAACCTGGGCATGGGAGGCGCTGCAAGTGGGGGCCACAGAGGCTCCCTTTGCAAGAGGGGGATGTCGGCCCACATGCCAGGGATGGGTGTGGCCCTGGAAGGGGGTCTGGGGGAGTACACCTACCTCGTCGATCTCTTTGATCCACCGGTCAATGCCGTCGAAGGACCAGCGGTTGGTGATGTCATACACCAGCAGGATTCCCTGCAAGGCAAGTGAGGGTCTTACGAGGTCCAGGTTCCCACGGATGACGGGGTCTTGTTCAGGCTCTGCCCCGTAGCCCTCCGTCCCCATACGGGCAGGGCCGGGGCGCTCAGGCACCAGCCAAGCTGTCAGGTGGACACGCAGTTCACCCAACAGGCGGCGATGTGGAAAATGAGCTCTGAACCTTCCTCCTGCATTTAAGGGGGGCTCTGTGCACAGGGCTCAGCTAGCCCGACCTGTCTCCTCACCATGGCATGCCCTGTCCACCGTCTGGCTGGGGGCCATCTGACTGTCAGGGACCTCAAGGGTTCGGTACTGCCTCCCTCCACGTGGGGAATCTGCTGGGATAGAACTGTAGTTTTTCCATATCTTTCCTCAAGCACACGTGCTACCCTACGTCGTCTAACAGTCACTCCACCTGAGAACGGCAGGCGCACAGGACTGTGGTGTGGGGCACTCTTCCTGGGGAACCAGGGGGTGCTGAACAGAAGTGTTTCTGAGCGGTCCCACCCACACTTGCAGGGGACGTGAGTCCGGGAGCAGCTGCCCCAAGACCTCCGCACAGAGGCTCTGCTGCGGGGACTTCCCTACCACAGCCCTCGGAGACTGCTACTCCGCCTGCCTGGTGGCAACCTCTCATGAGCCTCAGGGCCCCGGGGTCACCCCTGTCTCTGGCCTCATGTTCCACCCCGAAACAGGCTCTGTGAGAACCCACCCACCAGCATGGCTCACGCCCTCCCTGTGCAGGGAGTAGCCTTCATCTAGCCCACGTCTCCGTCACACACCAGGAAGGGGAGAGTGTAGCTGTGATGGAGGGCACCCTCCATCTCAAAATGAGGAATTCTGAAGCCTTTCCCCTTGAAACTGTGCTTCGAATTCTGGCAGATGAGGTCCTGCTAAGGAGCAGGTGGAGACCGCTTTCACCCCGGCTGGGGTGGGGTGGGGGATGGAAAGCCTGTGCAGGGCAGGGCGGAGCTGCCTGCAGGGGACACGCTGGGCCTGGAGGGGAGCCGCCCGCTGTGGGGGGATGACAGAGTCCACCAAAAGGCACATGGACCAAGGGCTGGGCCATCCGCGTCGAGTCTTTACAGATACTCAACACAGAACTGCTCATAAAACAAACATCAACAAACTAAACATGCGGTCCCCAGGCCCCCAGGCGGGCAGGCGACGAAGGCAGGGTGCACTTGCGCTCACCCACGCTGCTCATGGGCACCACAGACATCGAGGGGACAAACACGGACCCGATGCCATACACGGGCAGTTTTAGAGAACAGAAATACAAACACACCACACAGAACAGGCTTCCACAGACGTGACCACCCGTGGAAGGGCTGGACGGGGACTTATTTCCTTGCTTACGCTTCCTGTGTGATGTTTATTTTTTGATTCAAGCATCTTTATTAACCTATCAATGTTACATTTTACACATAATATAAAAAGGGATCTACATTAGTACATCATGTTAATAAAGCAGTGCTCCAAAGTGACCAAGAAGCTGGGGAGGGAAAGAAATTTTCATTTTGGTCTTTTTCTTTCCACTCCAGCAAATTATACTTTCAATTAACAGCAACAAGGGTATCTTAAAAATGCTCTGCTCGTTACATTTCTGTGCCTCACTGCAAATTAAGAGTAGCACTTGAGCCTTTCGGCATGTGACTGAGTCTTCACTGACAGCCCCGTCCAGGCTGGGTGCAGCCCTGGTCAGAGGGAGCATGGACGCGTGACCTCCGGGGTCCTTCAGGAGGGGGACACCTCCTCTGGGGCTGTCAGGCCCCCATCTGGCCTGGAGCCACACCAGGGCGAGAGGCAGGGGCTGCCATGCAACAAAAGGCCTGGTCGTGCCAGTCTGCAGCGTAACTGCTGAGGTGGAGGTGAGCCAGCAGCCACTGAGGCCGACCAGCAAAGGCCAGAGCTGGGCCTGGCACACTGGCCACACAGCCCGAGGACTGCTGAGGCTGTGGGGGCCCACGTGCTGACCACGGCCAAAGGCTGAACTCCACGCTGCTGTGGGCACAGCTGCCCTGAGCTCCGACCAGCCTGACCTGAGCTCCCGGCGGCCAGCAGGGTGAGGCAGCAGTACTGGGAGTGCTCCCGATGGCCGCCGGCTGGAGCCCTGAAACCGGCGTGTCCGTTAAGCCAGATGCCAACAGGACATTTTCAGTGATTTCGTCCTGGCTTGTTAAAGCATCAGAAGCTGACTGCCGTGCTCCAGAGCCTGAGCGGACCGTGCTCAGGGAGCACCGGGAGCAGTGGCGCTTCCACCACCACACCCTCCTCCCGGGGCGCCTCTGGGTGGTCCTGGTTGCCAAGCCACCCGATGCACAGTGCACGCTATTTCCAAGTCCCACCGGTTCTTGCCGAAGGTCTCACCCAACCTGACTCAAGGGGTCTTGGCCGGCTGTGAGCAAACACTCTGCTTTGGTTTCCTGCCATGCAAGGGCAAGGTCAGCACTACCAGATCTGCAGCAAGACCCCCATCTCCACGCTTCTGTCTCCTTGTAACTCCGTCAGCACTAATCCATCCTAAGTGTCATCTTCATCATGAACGGGAATCCGCAGACATCCTCCCCCAGCGGAGCTTTGATGATGGCTTCCCACTCAGTCCACCTGCCCATTCCAGGAGATTCCATATATGAAACTCCAGAGGCGCCCCCCTGGTGGTCCAGGACCTCAGTCTCCCAACGCAGGGGGCCTAGGCTCCAGCCCTGGTCAGGGACCCAGGTCCCACAAGGCGCATCTCACGGACAGCTCACCTCACCGGCAGCTTGAGCGGGCCCCAGCCAATCGCACAGACCCACCAAGCCAGTGCAGGCAGGTGGGGAAGAAGAGGGGACCCGTAACGTTTAAAAGCTCGAGCAAACGGAGAGAAGCCCATCTCTTGGGTTCAGGCTCAAGTGCACCCCAAGGCTGTTGAAGAGCCTCTGGCTGGTCTCCTAGCTGGCGCCAGTCTCTGCCTACCACCGCTACCCGTGTCCGCCAGGTCAGGCTAATGACAGAAAGGTCACAGGACGAAGGACAGCGAGACGGCCAAACTGTGGGCAGGGACCAAAGGGACCAGAGACTTGGCGGAAAGACACTTGGGACTGAGCACAGGTGGCTTCCTTGAGACCCCAAATGAGGTTCCTGGTCACCAGGACCCCTCCAAAGGACCCCCAAGTCAGCTGTGACCTCAGAGAGCCACAGGAGTGGCAAAGACATTCTTACTGTATTCTCCCCTTTTCTCTTAACTTTGGCTCAGCTTCTTAAAACTGAGTAAGCCTCCATGGTAGAGACAGAGGCTCTGGTCCTGCCCCCGCCCCAGTTACCTGCTGCTGTCTTTCAGGCGCCCACAGGCATCTCCTAACCCACAGAGGGTCCTGGTGCAAACCGCCCAGCACACCAGGGCCCTTCCCCACAGCAGCCACGCTCTTGCACCAGGCTGGTCAGCGGGCGCGGCTGCTGGGTCACAGGTGACACACCTCATTTTGTTACAAACATCGGCAGCGAGCCTCTGAGCACACACGGGTGACTCGAGCTGCGAGAGAAAACCTCCCAGGTGTGGGTGGGCGTGTGCACCCTTGTTGCCAAGGTAGTTTATTGAGCTTACACACCAAAAAACGTAGGCATTTCAGGTGTGACCTGTTCAATGAGTTTGGACAAACACACACTTGTGCAATCACCACCTGACCAAGGTTGGAGGGCGGCTTTTACCAGTGAGTGTGGGCTGAGTCACGCGGTTGTGGTACAGCGGCCAAGGAACCACAGGCTGTGGCTGAACGCCCCTGCCCACGCCCCACGGCGCGAGCACAGCTCTGCCCAGAAACAACCGCGCGGACGAGGGGAGCAGACGAACTGCATACACCCCACCCAGGCTGGTGTCCTACTTGGCACTTGCTGGAAGGGCGCATGTGCCCAGACCACTCACCTGTCTCCAGGAGACCAGCGCCTGGCTGAGCTCCCCTTGGTGCTAACCCAGCTGATCCCAAGCCCCAGCTCAACAGGACGCTGCCGTCCCCGGCTCCCCCCACACGCCCAGCCCATGGGAACTGGCACAGGGGACCACGGTCCCCCACGCAGGGAGCGCTGGCCGCCTGGGCCACAAGTGGCCACCTCAGACCTCAGCAACGGAAACAAGGGTCACAAGTCAGGAGACCTGAGACAGAGAGGGCCTCCCAGGAAGAGACACATGAGTGCAGCCAGGGCTGCGTCGGCGGCTGTGGGGCCCGGGTGCCTGTGAGGCCTCCGGGGACTGCACCAGGGCAGGAGGGCGACAGGACAGACAGGACCTGGGGAGGAGCAGCTGCTGATCGCACCCCGGGCCCCACGGGCCACGCTGCAGCCAGCGTGGGGCATCGACCAGGCAGGAGACCTGAGGTCAGCTTCCCAGCTGGAGACCCACCCCCACCCGCCACCCGGGCCGGAGACACACTCAGGATCCACGACTGGTTCCTCCAGCCCAGAAGCAACAGAAGCCTCCGGAACTAGCACAGTCAGCATGAGTGACACGTCCACGCCCGTTGCCCTGCAGAGAAGTGGGCACGGAACGCGCTCCCTCCCCAGGTCCCCGCAGGTGAGCCCTCAGCCGACCTGCCTGCGCCCGTCCCAGAGGAGCTGGCCTGCATGCGGGGCCCCGGGGCTCCCTGCTGTTCCCCGATCGCCCTATCCCCACAAACCGAGGTAACCACCCACCCCCCCCCCTCATTTCCTGTTTTATTGAAAGAGTAGCAATGGGTGCATCGTAAAAATTGGGAAACATTCAAAAGCAGCGGGAAGAACAAAGACCTCGTCAGGAAGCCTGTGGTCTCAGGCCCAACACCCGTTCCCCCGTGCATGAGTAGACTCCCCGTCAGACCCCCCCACAGAAGAGGTCTCCTGGGCGCCCGTGCTCTCCCGCGGTCCTGGGCTGTGGGGAGGCCCCCGCACCCTTGTGTCTGCGCTGGTGCCAGCCAGTCTGCGGGCTGCCGGCTCTGACCGTCTGGGAGCAGCAGCTCCAGATGGGACCGCCAGGCTAAGCAGGTCGGCAGCAGCACCCTCGCTCGCACCTTGGTGGAGGCCTGCACAGCCAGGAGCCCCGCCATGGGGCTACCCACCACACGCCCAGCCGCAGCAGGGAGCGGCGCTCCGGACGCTCCTGAGAGGCACCTGCAAACGTGTCAGCTCCTGCTCACCAAGCAGAGGAGGCTCAGCCTGCACTGTCCAGTCCACCATCGGGGGGCACGCCCCACCTGGTCAGAGCCTGGGCCCCCCACAGGTCCCCTGAAGCCAGTCCCCTCGTGAAGGCAGCGAGTGGGCAGCTGGTCTATTCACACAACTGCTGCTTCCCTCCGTGCAGCCTCAAATCTCACACTGACGGCTGGCACACAGGCCACCAGGAGATGCCCAGGACAAACAGGGATGAGCAGGGCCCCAGGAGCCCCCGCACTGCACACAGCCCAGCCTCGGAGCTCCTCCCTGCAGGCCCACCACAACAACCCGTGTCCGCCCTCTGGCATCTGCAGCAGCCCTTCCCACAGGGCTCAGCCCTCTGTCCAGCCAGCTGGCCCCGAGCCCACAGCTGCCGCGCCCTGCACAGGGTGCCACAGCCCTGCAGACCCCATGGAGGATGGCCGTGCAGGTCTTACCTGTGCGCCCCGCGAGTAGGACCTGAAGATGGTGCAGAACCGGCCCTGGCCCGAGGTGTCCCTGAAACAAAGTGGGGGGATGCGACCCATGGGAGCCCACCTGCATGAAGGACCCCGCCCCTCCCGCTCTGCATGCGCCCTGCAGACCTCCTTGGCCTGGACACTCCAGAAGACTGCCCTGTGGGGCTGGAGAACTCAAGTGCGGGGGAAGTCACATCAACTGCGAGGGTCTCCAAACGCCCTCAATGTGGAATCTGGTAGTGGCAAGGAGGGAAGGGCCGGGGCCCCCTGGAAACACGTCTTTATGGGCAAAAGGGAGCCAGGCTCTGCCAGGACAGGCAGCCCTGACCTTCTGGTCTCTGCGTCACATGCGGTCCCGTGTCTACACGGCTGCTGTACTGGTGGTTTCCTTAAGGACCCGACTGACTTCACCCCGCTCCCTGGCCCCGGCAACAAGGGAAGCACAGCAGCCCCCGCCCAGGCGTCTCGGCGCGCAGCCCGACTCACCAGAGCTCCAGCTTGACCCGCCGGCCGTCCAGCAGGATGGTGGTTGTCTTGTAGTCTATCCCTGCGATGAAGCAGAGCGCGGGTGAGAGACTCGCCTGACCAGGACCCGGCCTCTGCGGCCCAGAGGAGACAGGGCTGCAGCTGGGGAGCCCAGTGGCTCCTGTCATCCCAGGGGCCCAAGGGGGTGCCAACGCGCCAGCCAAAGGGAGGCTGGTTGGCCTCAGCGCTGGCCACGTCACACGCTGCTCAGAGCTAATGGGTTTCTGAGCTCCTGGGCTCACCCACCACCCAGGTGCTGACAATTGGAGTGTGCCTGGAGCACTGTTAATGACAAAGCGGCATCTAAAATGCTTCTTCTCTGGAAAGCTCTCAAAGAACCTCTGCTGGCCACGTCTTTACTTTTCATTTTTTGAATACTTTAAAAATTGAAGTATAGTTGAATTACAATTGCTTCAGCTATACCGCAAAGCGATTCAGTTTTATACGTTTATCTATTCTTTTTCAGATTCTTCTCCGTCATACGTTATTATAACATACTGAATTTAGTTTCTGATGTTATACAGCAGTTCCCTGTTTATTACTTTCTCATACTTTCATGCGGAAAAAGCTAAATAAGTCCCGTCCCTGGCAGGGGCAGGGACAGTGATGGATGCATCGCCGTACACCAAGATCTTCAACTGGTGTCCGAAAAGCTGGGTCCTTTGTCCTCCTCCCTGGAGCCTTAGGCATCCAGGTTCTCGACTGTTCACGACACCTGTTCCAGGGAGGCTTGGAAATGGGCATTTTCCATGCAGACTCTGCACGTGGGCAGACTCCACCACAGCGCTGCACAAAGGGCCCGAGGGCCTTCCACCCCACTCACTGCTGGCCACATGTCAAAGCCTGGCTCCCACCCATCAAGACACTCATCAGAAGGAAAACGTAATCCACAAAATGGGACATGATAAATACTTGCAAATCACGTATCTGAAAAAGGACCAGTATTCAGAAAACATAAAGAAATCTTAAAACTCAACAAAAAGAATCCAGTTAAAAAGTGGACCAAAGACTTAAAGAGATGTTTCTCCAAAGAAGATATGCAAATAGCTAATAATCACATGAACTAGGGAAATGCAGATCAAAGCCGTATGAGACACCGCATCACACCCATCAGATAGTTATTATCAAAAAAGCAGAAAACAAGCAGTGTTGGTGAGGATGCAGAGGAACTGGAACCCGTGAGCACTGCTGGTGGGGCTGGAAGATGGCGCCACCAGGGGGGACAGCACGGCGCTCCCTCAGAATTAAACTCAGAGTGGCCAAGGAATCCAGAACATCCATCCAACATGTACGTGTCGCACACGCATGCTTACGGCAGCATTATTCACGACAGCTAAAGGACGGACACAACCCCAGTCTCTAAAGATGAAAGAATGAATCAGCAAAATGCGGTCCACCTGTACAACAGAGTATCATCCCACCTCAGAGAGGAAGGAGAGTCTGACACATGCTGTAACGGGAATGAACACTCAGTAAAACGAGCCGGACACAAGACAAGCACTGCCTGACCCCTTCTGCGAGGTCCCTGGAGCGTGAGCCTCAGACGGAGACTGGACGGAGAGAGGCCGCCTAGGACCGGAGGTGCGGGGGAAGAGGTGCTCAGCGGGGAGTCCCAGCTGGGAAAGTGGAAAAGCTCTGGAGGTGCTGGGAGGGCGACTGAACTGTACACCTAAAAGACTTAAAATGATAAATTTTACGTGGCCTATATTTAGCCACAATTTTTTTCAAGACGGAAGAGAAGATTCTTCCACACGCACTCTCGAGCTAAAGAAACACAGAACTCGGGTGTCTCCACCGTCTTTCCTGTGCATTCACCTCCCCTCAACTGTCTGCCGACAACCCACTTTTTTAGGTGGGAACTCCTGGAATTCTCTGTCAAACGGGGAGCTCAGATTTGGCCCTGGACACCTTAGAGGGTCCGGGCTCTCCGGCTGCGTGAGCCAGACCCTATGAAGACAGTGCTGGACACAGCGATCCCAGGAAGGCCACAGACGCCCACGGCCCACGCTCCAGTCACCTCTGTGGGTGCTCAGCCCAGCGGGTGCTGGCCATGGGGACCCACCCCGAGGCCGCCCCCACGAAAGGACTGTGGCCAGTGGACCAGGGCCCGGGGGGCCAGCCTGGAGTTGCAGGGAGGAGCGGGCACCCAGGGAGGGCCCAGGAGGAAGCAGGGCACAGGGAGCCACTGGGGAGCACGCCAGCCTCTGTGGCCCTGGGGCAGTGCACACGGGCACCTCGCCCACCCCCCGCCTGAGCCCGCCCAACTCCTTACTCAGGACTTCAACTCCAAAGAGGACGGCCAGCACCCAGCCTTCAGGGCCTCTGCTCAAAGCGCTGCCAGATGCCACAGAGGGCCCTGTGCGGACAGGCTCGCAGAGCTGGGCACAGGCACCGCAGAGGGACCAGCTCCACCTTCCCTGCAGCACCGCCTCCACGCACAGCGGCTGGGCCAGACGGCCCACGGACGGGAACCAGTGGGACTCCCACCCAGGAGCCCGCCCCAGGGCCGGAGGATCCTCAGGGCAGACAGCGGGGTCCAGCTGAAAATGGCCAGGGGCCCAGCTCTGCAGAAGACACAGGAAGCCGGCAGACTGACACACTCCCTCGGAGGTTCTAAACCACCTCAAGGAGGGACTTCCCTGGCGGCCCAGGGGCTAGGACGCTGTGTTTGCATGCAGGGGCGGGGTCCCATATCCCTCGGGGAACTAAGATCCCACGAACCACACAGCGTGGTTAAAATACATCTCAAGTGTGCTCTTCAAGCTCACCCTGCCGCTCACCCACCCACCCGCCAAACCTGGGCAGAAACGTACAGTGTGCGTAACAGACTCAGAAAACCCAGACACTTGAGTGCAAAGGGAGGCCCACCCGCAGAGGCAGCGCCTCCTGCACGGACAGCGCCAGACCTCACGGCTTCCCAGCCCGGACCCCCTCTGTGGCCTCAGGACCTGTCCCAGCAGAACTTCAGTCCCCCGCCCATCCTCGAAGACCAGCAGCTTCATGGGATGCATGTAACACCTGGTCGGCACAGAACACCACCAGTCCCAGCTGACAAGGCGACTGCCCAGCGCACACAGAGGCAGGGCAAGGGCACCTCACACACGGGGAGGAGTCCCCACAGGACCTGGCCAGGGGCCTGGGACTGCAGACACTCCTCCAATGGACACAGGGCTCAGGAGGCCGCTGGGGGCCAGAGCAGGCCGGCTGTGTCCCCATTGGCCCCTGGCTGCCCAGGCTTCAGCTCTGCGGCTCCTAAACGGCCAGCCCCTCTCTCCTGGGGGCTCACGGGACGTCTGCCTGCTGCTCCCCGGGGCTTCTGAGGGGGCACAGTTCACCTGACGCGGTGGCCTTCTGCATGCCTCACTCTGCCAGGCCCCAGCCACCACGCGCAGCCCTGAGCCAGGAACTGCAGCCTGAGCGTCGACTTCTACCCCGCGCCCCCGCTGCGGCCGGGTGTTCACAGCTGAGACCCCACCTTAACATCGCGTAGGGTCCGACATTTCACAAGGATGTTTCCACTTTATGAATCATATACGTCTGTTGCTTGTTCAGAATCTGAACAAGAACTGTTCACCATCTCAAAAATAATCGCGTCATGCACAGTGACACCGTCACCAGGTCCATTTTTACCGTCACCTTCTCAGCGTCGCATGGCTGTCCCCAGGCACTGACTCACTCGGCCACAACCACCTTACGATTTCGCCCGCGCCCCTTTGTCCTGCTTCACGTTACAGACGTGTGTGCTGTAGCGACGAGTGTGGGCAGAGCAGGTGATCCACTAGTTCCACTCCTTTTCAGGACAGTCAAGGGGATGCTGCAGAGACCTGTCCAGGAGGGCCGACGCCTGGGACCCCGCGTCCCCTGGCCCATGGGACCCGCCCGGCAGGGAGGCGCACAGCCCGGGAGGCAGGGATGCAACAGGAACTGCCCGGCACCGACGCTTCCGCCCTCCCCAGAGGTGCTCAGAGCAGGGCTGGGAGGAGGAGGCAGGTCGCTCAGGTCCCATCCTGGCAGGTGCCCACGTCCTGGTGATCAGGGAGTCTATCGGGCACCCCTTAGGCCCTGATAGCCAGTGCACCAGGGGCTGGGACTACGTGCACGGATACACAGGAGGAAGGCCAGGGGGCCCCAGCCAGCAGGAGAAGCCCCCCGCGGCCCCAGGGCCCTCCTGTGGAGGACGGCCTGGTGCGGGGTTCGCCTCCCTCGGGCCCTTCTCCCCGCAGTGCAGCAGGCAATCCTCCCTTGGGACCCACATTTCCCACACCTGCAGGCACAGACGCAGGACAAAAGACCTTGAGAAAACCCACCTTCGCTCGAGCCCTGGGAAATAACAAGGTCAGCAGGGTGAAAGGGACAAGCAGCATCAGTTCTCAGCTTTAGCCTGCGCACCAACCAAGTCCGTGGGTGTTCAGAAGCCCAGGGTTCTGCCCTCCCTGGGAGCAACAGCTTTCAGGAGCAAGACCACCAGGCACAGCCTGCCTGACCCCTGGGGGATGGGGGGCATTTCCCATGCACCGGTCCAGGCTAAACTCAGACCCGTCTGCAGGACCGCCAAGGAGGGGTGCCCCACCCACAAAACAACCTGCCAGCCCCGCTTCCATCTGAACTTTAGTCTTTACAGAGGAATCGGCAGCTCTAGTGTATATCCACCGAGGCACTTCCCAACAAGATGAAAAGCCATAGGACAACTTGTTAAAAATTCATAACAGAAAAAAACAAGTGACGAAGACTGGGTTAAGAACGAAAGAGAAATTGCTGATCAATGCCTTCTCTTGCGCCTGACACGGGTGCACAGCTCCCGGGCATGGAGGGGCTGCTGTCACCCTGCCATCCCTGCACGGGAGGAGCTGGTCTCCCAGCACGGCCCCCAGACCCCTGCTCCCCTCCTGGACCCAACATGATGCCAACGCCCAGCGTCAGGGTGCTGCCCCAAACCCAGACAGGCAGCCGCTGCTCCTCAGAGCTACTCCTTAGGGAGGGAAAACCAGATATCGCCAAGTTCCCAGAGACAGACAAAGGCAAAAAAGGCCTAGGTCCTTGCGGAACCAGAAACAGCGTTCAGCAACAACGGCAGACGTGCAGAAGTGCTGGGGGCCGCACATGGCAGTGCAGGCAGCACCAGGCCAAGCGGTACTCCTGACACACCTGACCAGCCCTTGCACACCCTCTCCCCGGGGGCGGGGGGGACAGCAAGGCCTCTCTCTGCCACGTGTGCCTCCTTCCAGGGCACACGGGGGGCAGAGGAGGGTATCCCGCAGTGTGGCGGGCCCTCACAGGCAGGCATAGGCCTCAGTCCTCCCGAGAGTGATGGCGGTCAAACCTGGTTTCTGCTCCTCAGAGAAAGGCCCAGTGACGATGGCCACTCCACGATCACACTGCACAGACAGCCCTGCGGCTCCGTGAAGCAGGAGGCTCCTGGTGAGAGGCCTGTGCCCTGGAACGGAGGCCGGGCACCACTGCTGACAACACTCAAGCTCAGCGGGCCTTCGGCCTGGCCCACGAGTGCGCAGAGCCCCCGAGGCCCAGATTCCTGCCCCACAGACACGTGCATGGTGCTTTGTGGTCGGTTCGGAGCTGAAACAATTCCACAGTCTGGGACTCATGGACAGCAGACATTTATCCCCCACTGTCTGGAGCCCGGGAGAGCACTCAGCACGGGGGATCCAGCATCTTTGGGGGTGGCTGCCCACCATGTCCTTGGGCGGAGGTGGCGAGGGAGCCCTCCTGACCAGATCACCTACCGAAGGCCCCACCTCCTAACACCATCTCTGGAGTCAGGTGTGAGCATGTCAATTGCGGAACGCCCGCCCAGTGCTGGCAGGGGCAGAAACACGGACGTGCGCTCCGCTGACCAGCCTGCAAAAGCCGACCAACACCAACAACCCAAAGACTCTTCCATAGGGCTGTGTGGTCCTAGTCCTGGAACCTGAGGACACGCTTCCCACAGGGCGAAGGGCTTGGCCGACATGATGGGTCCCGGGCCTCAAGAGGGAGAGGACCCCGGGCTCCCCAGCCCAATGTCATCACAAGTCCTCAGAGGTGGGCACCCCTGGCCAGTGAGTCTGACAGATGCGATGGAAGGAGGGCCCTGCCCTGGCTCTCAGAGTGGAAAGGGGGACCTGGTGAGGAGCGCAGGTGACCCTGAGGGGCTGGGACAGCCCTCTGTCCACAGCAAAGGAACAGGGACTCAGCCCCATCTGACTGACTGCTGCGCCTGCAGAGCGGCAAGATGGCGAGTGACGGCAGAGGGAGCGGCCGGGGGACAGGCGACCGCGGCAGTGGTCTCAGGGAGTGCCCAGGGGATGGGTGACCAGGGTGGTGGTCTCAGGGAGCGGCCGGGGAATGGGTGACCACGGTGGAGGTCTCAAGGAGTGCCCGGAGGACAGGCGACCAGGGCGGTGGTCTCAGGGAGTGGCCGGGGGACGGGTGACCGGGGCGGTGGTCTCAGGGAGCGGCTGGGGGATGGGTGACCGGGGCAGTGGTCTCAGGGAGCGCCCTGGGAACAGGTGACCGGGGTGGGGGTCTCAGAGAGTGCCCAGGGGACGGGCAACCGGGGTGGGGGTCTCAGGGAGTGTCTGGGGGATGGAAGATCAGGGCCGGGGTCTCAGGGGACGGCTGACCACAGCGGGGGTCTCAGGGAGTGCCCGGTGGGTGACCAGGGCGGGGGTCTCAGGGAGTGCCCAGGGGACGGGCGACCGGGGCGGGAGTCTCAGGGAGCGCCCAGGGGATGGGTGACCGGGGTGGGGGTTTCAGGGAGCGCCCGGGGGAACGGATGACTGGGGCGGTGGTCTCAGGCCGTTTCTAGTAACAACTCGACAGGGTCTAAAACCCGCCTGCTGGGAGGATTTACCAGGAGGCGGCCCTCAGCACGGTGAGTGTGGAGTGCCCGCAGCCCTCACGCCCTCCCCGTCGGGCAGAAACTGCACGTCTGCTCTGGAAAGCTGCCGGGCGGTGCCCACCCCCAGCACTCACCACACCCCTGACGGAAATACGCGTGCTCACTCGCCCAGACACATGTCAGAATCCACACACCAGCACCCCTCAGGGTGACCCAGACATGGAAACCCGCTGGTTGAAATGAGAAGACAAGAGAGGCCAAGTCGTACAGCTCCGCTTACAGAAGTTCAGGCAGGAGAAGCGGGCCGGAGGGGACGCGGGGTGGGGCAGCTGGGGCCTGAATCATACCATGATCAGGGCCACTCGCTGATCTGCTGACCACAGCAGATCTGCCCTTCTCCGGCGGCGCAGGGTCGGAACCACAGGTGCAGGCGGCAGCCCGTCACAGGCCTGAAGGGGACAGAGCGGACGCCCTTGCACACGGGCACTCGGGCTGGGGAGCAGCTCCAAGGAGGTCATGGGCTGGCTCCCTTAACACCTTGAAAACCACATGAAACCAAATCAAAGCAAAAGCTTTCTGCTGTCAACGAAGAGCAAGCCATGTTTCACACACAAAACTTCTGTTATTTAAAAAAAACAACACAACACCCTACCGATAATCCCAAAACTCAAAGGTGACCATTAACGTTCTTGAGTGTTTCAGCCGATGATTCTGCCCTTTGTCTTACTTACACAGCCTTGACAAGATAACAAAGGCTTTCCTAACCACTGAATGTTCATTCACTATTTCTCCACACCAGCATTTTTAAAGGCTCCACAATATCTCACCCTACCACTTCCATATGTCCTTGCCAGACCTGTGGGCTGCTTCAAGTTTTTCATTTTTATTTTTTTTTTAAAAAAGAAAAAAGCTTTGCTTTCCTGCAGATGTGCCCCTTAAATTCCTCAGGGTGGGTGCCTTACCACTCGCAGGAAGCGGGGCTCGTCCACGTCTGGACACAAGTGGCTGCACGCCCGGGGGGAAAGCAAGCATCCTCTGACCTGGGCTGTGCTGAGCTCATGGGCGAGCACCCCATCCCGCTGCACCTCAGGGCTGAGCGTCTTCCCATGTCCTCCCCCTGAAGCCTATGTGTTGCCAAGTGCCAGAGAGGAAAACACACCCAACTACGACAGCATGACCAAGTTGCTCCCATTGTTAAGGCATGTGGGTGCTGCTGACGCGGTCCAAGTCAAATCACCACAGCCCCATGGTGTGTGTGTATGCACGCGTGCACACCCGCAGCTGACAGGCCTCTGCAGCCACGTCACACCTGAGCCCTGTGCTCAGGGACACACCTCCCGCCCAAACTGCATCGGTGGGAAGATCAGAATCAGGCAGTTTGAGGACAGACATCGGACCCAGGAAGGTAGGGGCCAGACGGCGGGGAGGAGAGCACTGAGCCACCACAGCCCCGGGGCAGCATGGCCCGCAGGGCAGGCGCGGGTGGCCAGCAACGCTGCCACACTGCAGCACCCATGGCCCCCGCAGTGGCTTCTGGACCTGAACACGGAACCTCGGTGCCCCTCAGATGGATGTCTCTGCGTTCTCAGGCCTGCACACCCCATCTCATGCACCATCCCTCCCCATCCCTCCCAGAGAGGTGCGCACAACCCTCATCCGCAGGCACCCTCCCCACTTCGGACCAGGTGCTACCCCGGAAGGGAAGGCGCAGCCGGCTGTCCGCTCAGCTTATGCCCCCAAGAACTGCCCTGGTCCCAGGACATCTGCCCACTGGGGATCCACGGTGCCGTGCTCAGTCTAACCCACAGAACACACCAGGTAGCCTTTTGGGCTCACAAACACATGTTTATCACCAGCCAAGATCTCTGTCCAGGGGCTTCCCAGGTGGTTCAGTGGTAAAGAATCTGCCTGCCAATGCAGGAGACCCGGGTTCAATCCCTGGGTCAGGAAGATCCCCCGGGGAAGGAAATGCTGGTAACCCACTCCAGTATGGACAATGGAGCCTGGCAGACTACACTCCATGGGGTTGGAAAGAGTCGGACACAACTGAGCAACTAAGCCGCACAAAGACCTGTGTCCAGGGTTGGCACTGACTCCTTTGCACCTGCTGTGGGCAGAGAACCGGCCCACTCCCAGGGCTCGGGCCTTCCCGGCTCTGCTCTTCCGTCTGAGGACGGGCATCCTCTCTGCCATGCTCTCTGCACGCCTTGACTCAACTAGGCAGAGTCCGCCCAAGATCCTGGAAGCCTGCCTGCCGAGCAGCCTCCCCGTGTGTGAGCACATCCCCTGAGCGCTCCTGGTGGTGCCCACCGCCCCCATCGGGGCCAGTCTCCCTCACCGTTGTTTCCGCCCCCCTGCTTCTGAAGGACGCATGTCCACAGCCAACGAGGGTCCGGACATTCCAACCTCCACAGAAGAAAATGGTCCACCACGGACACCAGAACCTGCTCATTACTACCAGATCCCGAACGTGACTGGGAAACCTCAGTTACCACCTTACACTCAAGACTTCAAGTTCACCTTTCCTGCATGCCCAGTTGCTCAGTCCAGCTCTTTGTGACCCCGTGGACTGCAGTCCGCCAGCCTTCTCTATTGAATTTCCAGACAAGAATACAGGAGTCGGTGTCACTTCCTCCTTCAGGGGATCTTCCAGACCCAGGAATCGAATCTGTGTCTCCTGCCCTGGAAGGTGGATTCTTTACCACTGTGCCACCTGGGAAGCTCAACTTCACTTTATTCACTTCTATTTCCCAGCTCGTTCCCAAAGGACTGACGAAGTCCAACTGCCCATCCTGAGAGTGACCTGCGCATGGTCTCTGACACCCGCACGCAATTCCAGCGTGCTCTCCAGAGCGCCCAGGTCAGCACAGTCAGCCCAGCGCCCCCTCCCCTCCCTCCCGCGTTCCTTCTGCAGCACGCTCCAGGTCAGGGTGCCGGACACTGACATCTTCCCCACATTCTCCAAGCGACCGAGGGATGATGTCCCAACTGATGTGGTCCTGGGCCCTGTGAAAGGTGTGTCCCCCGCACTAAGTACTGCCCACGCCCAAACCAGGCAAGTGGCCAGCTCTTCAGGGAGCAGCCACTGTGCACCTGGTCAATTCCTGGGCTGCACCGCAGATATGAAGAGCTGCAGTGGAGGACTGTGGTCATCGGGGAGAAGAGCCAGGCCCAGGCCCAGGGTGGAGATGCAGCCAAGGGTGCAAGCACAAGTGTGAGAAGGGCTTGCCGCTGCACTCTCACCCCAGAACCCGGCACCCGACAGAGGGAAGGCAACCCCGAAATCACTTAGCTCCAGACTGCGGTGCCCAGGAAAACACAAAGGAAGAGAAGAGACTGGGAGAGGTTGGGTGGTAACCATGAGCCCAGGGGTGCCATAGCAGGCTGCCTGCTGTGCCTCCCAGGCGCAAGTCTCCTGCCAACACTAGGGACAAGGCAACGGAGAAAACAGCAGGGGGCACACCCCAGCACGACAGCTCCGGGTCGGCACTGAGGATGGAAACCAACCTCCAGCCCCAGAAACAGCTGGACCTGTCCAGGGACGCGGCACCACACTGGGTCGCAGAAACAGAGAAATAACCATCAGGGCAGACCCCGGGCAGGCCACCCCTCAAACCAGCTCGCCCCTCCGGTCCCTCCATCTCTTTCCTTCCCTCCCCCACACCCCAGGTTCAAAGGAGGCACACACTCAGCAGCACTGACACCAGGAGCAGACAGTGAGGACGGAGCTGTGCCTTTTCTCCAGCTTCCCAGGACATGGGCGCGTCACGACGATGTGTCTTCCCGCTACCCCTAACCCTGAAGACCGTGGGAGCCAGGGTGCCAAGGGCGGAACTGCCCTCTGTGAACGGGCAGGGCCCGAGGGGCGGCAGAAGGCTTCCAAGCACTGGACCCAGTAGTGTGGACAGTGTCGGAGCGGAGTCTGTGGAGCCCTGGGGAGAAGACGCTGGGCCGCCGGCGCCTCCCGCCAGCTGCCTCTGTGCCAGCAACTCCCAGCTGCCTCTGTGCCAGCAACTCCCAGCGGCCGGTCCACAGGAGCCAAGTCTTGCCACAGGCACGGACCCTTCCTCTGGCCCCATGGCAGGGTGTTAGCAGAAAGGAATCTGAGCTCCCAGGGAGCGGGGATCGAGAGGACCACCCTCGAGAGGCTTCCTTCACCGTTTCTGGCTGACCCGCACTGGCCCAGGCCACTGGGAGTCCGAGTCCCTGCCGTCTCCACGCCTCAGGCAGCGCTCCGCCTGTCACAGGAAGGAGGCGGGTTCCCTCTCCACCTGTGGCTGTGTCCCCAGTGCTCACCACACCCGGCAGGAGGACCCTCGGCAGCAGAGGTCTCGTCCGAGAAAACCTCTGTTGCCCTGATGGCGCCCTGGCCTCGGGATCTGCCGGATACGCACCACCAGCCTCCTGGGCATCGGCTCCGGGAAGGTGACTCAAGAGTCCACCATCCGCGCCTGGAGACACCCAGCAGTGGCGGTGGTGGCCTCCCGCTGGCCCTCTTGCCCTTAAAACGAACCCAGGGCCCTACTCTCGCTGAGGCTGGGAGCATGTGCTCGGGGAGGTGGGACAGACCTCAGCAGGGGGGGCCCGGCCAGCCCAGGTAGCCCTACGACCCTGACAGTTCTGAAAGGAAAGGATGGAGGAGCAGCGTCCACAGTCTTAGCCGCCACAGGCCAACAGGATAGTAAACAGCCTCCGCAAGAACCCAAGACACAAAGAGTGTGGAGGACGAGGACGCCAAGAAGCAGAATTCCTCAGGAAAGCCAGCCTTGCCGGGAGCACGAAGGTCCCGGGGAAGGAGCGCCAGAGCCTGGGAGGGGCCGCGCTGCCCCGTCAACCGCGGACGCTGAGAGAAGCCCAGGCAGGTGCCAGCGATGCGTACGTGCCGTGTTTGGGCCACAGGTCCGGGAACGTGGACAGAACGTTTAATCCCGTCAGGAGCGCGCGTTTTCCTCCTGCACAAGGTGCTGATGCTCGGAGCCCGGAGCCCGGAGCCAACCGCCTTCCTCTGAGGACGCCCAGGTGTGCACACCTGGAGCGGCCGCGCGGCCAAAGCAAGGCCCTTCTTCCTCGGAGGCCCGAGACCAAGTCTCCGCCCCAGAGACGCCGCGGGCCGCGACGGGCCCCGGGGAGCTAGGGCGCTGATCCCCGGCCCCCGCCCGGCGCCGGCCCGCGGCCAGGCAGACGCAGGTCACCGGGCGGCGCCAGGTGCCGGCTTACCGTTGCTGTAGGCGTACGGGGACTCGGCCGCGCCGTCCTGCAGGCTCTCCAGGATCTCGCCCTTGCCCACGTCGCTGTCGCCCACCAGCAGGAACTTGAGCAGGTAGTCGTAGCTCTTGACCGGGCTGCCCTGCGTGCCCATCGTCGCTCACGCGCGCGCGGGCCTCGCCCGCATTCCCACGGCGCCGCGGAGCCCGGCGGCGGAGGCCTCCGGCCGACCTGCGGGCGCCGGCGCGGATGAGTGGGGCTAGGGGACGGCGAGGCCGCCCAGCCCACACCTGCTCCACCGCCCCCGCCGGGCCTCTCCTCTCCTCGCCTCAGCGTCGCCGCCGCCCCGCCGCTTCCCGCAAGGCGCCGCTCAGCCCCGCCGCCCCGCCGCCCCGCCCCGCCCCGCGCGCCGCCATTGGTCGTCCGTCATCCCCCTTCCCACGGCCATTGGCCGGCGGCCACGTCCTTCAGCACCACGGGCGCCCCCAGCCCCTGCCCCCGCTTCCCAGACTTCGCCGCGAGACCTTCGCGCGCCCCGCCCCGCCGCCGCCCCGCCCCCGCGCCGTCGGTCATGCCCCGCCCCCTCCCCGCGGCCATTAGCCCGAGCGCAGGTCCATCACAGATGCCCCGCCCCACCGCTTCCCAGGCCGCGCGGAGAAGCCCGCAGATGCCCCGCCCCGCCGCCGCCGCGCCCCGCCTTCCCGCCGTCGCCATTGGCCCTCTGCCGCCCGCTTTCCCGGAAGCACTGGTCCGCCTGCACGTCCGTCACAGCCCCGCCGTCCCCGCTGCGTCCCACAGAGCATCGCGGACTCACCGGCAACCCAACCCCCCGCTACCACGGCTCCTCGGCCCGCCCTCCACTTCGCCACTGGCCGCCGCTGCAGCAACCCTCCCACAGCAACTGGACCACCCGCACATTGGTCTCGGCCTCTGAGCCCGCCCCCCTTCCGAGATGCTCACCAATCAGGAGCCTGGAGCTCCAGGTTGTTTGCATACGCTCCTCCTTCCGCGTACGGAGCAGGACGGCGGCCGTCCCCAAGACGGGGTGAGGCGGCTAGGCGCGGGAAGACTGGGGTCTCGGGAAAGTCGCGGCCGCTGCCCCCACGAAAACCTCGGACGGGACGGAGCGGCCCGTTTGCTTCAGCGCCCTCGGAAGCTGCACTCTTCGACAAGGGGGCGTGGCGCGGAGAGGAGGGCCAATCGGCGCTCGGAGTGGCCTCGGGAGGCGGGACTTCCGCTCCCGCGTGGGCGCCGGGGCCGTGAAGTATGGTGTGAGGAGGGGGCGGGCCCGGAGGACCGAGGAGGGCGGCGGGCGGCGGTGAGGATGGTTGGGCGGCGGTGAGGAGGGGATGCTCGGGGGCGGCGAGGGGACGCGCGGGTCATGACGGGGGCGCAGGGCCCCCAGCGCAGCAGGTCCGCTCCGGTCCTTCGCCTCTGCTTTTCCCCTGGCAAGGCCTGCAGTTAAACAGCGGGGCTCCGATGGCCGGACTCTGCGGAATGGCGGGCTCATTGCGCTGGTTTTCCTCCGGCTCCAGAGAAGATGGCACTGCCGGCTCGGAGCTGCTGTGACCGGGTGGGGGGCCCAGGAAGAGGGCCGGGGCGTGGGGCTCTGAGGTTTGACCAGGGGGCCTCCAGGAGGAAGTGACTTTGGGGTTGTTTACAGGATGGATTAGAAATGCGTGTGAACCCGTGTGAAGATAACAGTTTTACTCTTCAAGATGGAAAGTAAAGCAAAATAATACTCTTCTCCCCATTGGATCAGCAATGTCACATGTGGGCCACGATGTGGGGAACAGCTCTCTGGGAGGGAGGTTGGACAGCCTAATAATCCCGTGTCTTGTTTAGCCTGGAGAAGTTGTCAGAAACAAGCTCAAAGAATCACTGTAGAGCATTGTAGTGATGGTGAAAGTGGTGAAACCACCTAGACCCGGGATAGGGTGCCATTAAATCAACCAGGTTTACGCCGCCCCTTCAGTCATTGAGGTAAACCGCGAACAATACTGACCTGAGAAGACAGACAAATGACAGTACAGTTATACCCAGTGTAACTTTAACAGGAATGTTTTAAAGTTTTAATTTGTTTCATTCTAGATTTGTGTGTAGAGAAATATAATGTGTGCACAGGATGAAGTCTGGAAGGATGCTCACCAAATGGACAACATGGTTTCCTTTGGGGATGGAGAGTGGTGTTCTCATTAGTAAACATTTTCCCGGGAACATATTCCCACATGACATGTAGTTAACAAAAGTTTAGCATATGGGCTTCCCTAGTGGCTCAGTGGTAAAGAATCCACCTGCCAATGCAGGAGACATGGGTTTAATACCTGGTCGGGGAAGATTCCACATGCCACGGAGCAACCAAGCTCATGCGTCACAATTACTAAGCCTCTAGAGCCTGGGAGGCCAAGAGCCTGTGCTCCGCAACAAGAGAGGCCACTTCAGTGAGAAACCCGCATACCACCAGAGAGTAGCTCCCTCTCTCTGCAACCAGAGAAAAGCCTGCACAGCAACAAAGACCCAGCACAGCCAAAAATAAACAAAATTTTTTACAAGTCCAGCATAGAACTACCATACAATGCAGCAATTCCTCTCCTAGAGAAATGTAAACATACTCTTAAACAAAAACTAGCCTATGAATGTTCACAGCAGCATTACTCACAGTAACCAAAAGGTGGAAACAACTGAAACATCCATCAGCAAATCAACAGATAAACAAGATGTGGCGTATCCACACAACAGATTTTCATTCTTAAAAAGGAATAAAGTGCTGATGCCTACTACATTTATATGAAACATCCAGACTAGGCAAGTCCACAGAAAGTAATCAGTGGTTGCCAGGACCTGGGGGAGGGGAAACGGCGAGTGCCTGCGTCCTGGGCACAACGTCTCTTTGGGATGATGAAAATGCTCTAACAGTGGTGACGGTTACACTACTTGGTAAAGCTATTGAAAACCCAGTGACTGTAGGGACTTCCCTGGTGGTCCAGTGACAAGGACTCTGCTCCAACGCAGAGGGCCGGGTTCGATCCCTGGTCAGGTCCCACATGCTACAACTAAGATCCAGCGTGGCCAAATACAAATATTTTGTAAAACTCAAGAATTGTACACTTGAAATGGGTGAATTTTGTAATATGTAAAGTATGCCTTAATAAAAACATTGAAAACAGTAAGTCAGTGAAAAGGACCCGAACTGGCAGAGGCCACGTGTGTTGGGGCTCCCTAGAAAGACTGCATGCAGAGGGGACAAGCACATCAGCACAGCAACTAGGCCCTGAGGACAGCTCAACTGGCACGTGTCCAGGAGGTGAGCAAGAGGGCACCAGCAACTCTTCCTAGCGGGTCACCAAGCCTGGGCCATTCTCCAGCAGTAGGTGGTCTTCACAGGGAGCAGACCTCTGCGTGGCCAGGGCACAACTGAGTGACCACCCCCACAAGCTGCAGATAACCTGCAGTGAGCCGTGTGGACTCTGTCATTTCACTTTGGTGGGGCACCTGGGGAGGCCTCCTAAGGAGGCCTGGTCGCTCTTTTGGGTGCACAGCACCTGGTGAGCACCGGGCCCTTTCTCACCTGCCTGCAGGGAGAGGCTCGGTACCCTCCTAGCTCTGGGGCACTCATGGGCAGGGGGGTGAGCAGGGCCATCCGGTTCACTCAATCTACAGAGCAGCCATAGCCTGGATGCTGGCCCATGGCAGACAGGGCCGCCAGCATGCCAAGACAAGGCACATCCTCCCACAACACAGTGTTCGCAGAAATGCCAGCCCGTGGGTGGAGTCTCATTAGTCCTCAGCTGGCAGGGCTGGGGAGCCGCAGCCAAGCCAAGCCTCTCCTGCAGAGGTCACTGCACCAACCTTGGAGCCCACCTCTGCCTGGCCTTGCCTTCTCCCTGCTCGAAAGTCACTCCTCACTGGTGGTGACATTTCTTTCTTGGAGTCTGAGGCTGCTTGGAAGGGATGGTGGGTGAGAAACTGTTATCCCACTTTGAAGAGAATTTTAAGTCAAAACCACCCTTTGTACCTCAGGACTGGGGGCCCCCACTCCCTGGTTCTCCATTACCCAGGACAAAGTGAGGCCACTGGGTCCTTACCAGCACAGCCTGTGCAGCAGGCGCGGCCACCTGAGACCTGTCTGCGGAGTCCAGTCCTGGGAGAAAGATGCAGCAGCCTCCCAGGTGCCTCCTGTCCTGTGGACTTACAGTTTCCAGTGCCACTGTCCTCTCTGGCCTCTGACCTCCTGGCCCCAGGGCAGAAGGGCTTGGCAAGAACCCACAGGGTCTGGAGCCAGGGGGCCCAGACAAGGGAGGGATGGTGGAGGGGTGCCGTTCCCTGAGCCCAGCAGGCCCTGTGGGTGGAGGAGCTGGCCTCCACGTAGCTCATGCATTTCTGCAGGGATGACCTTTGAGGAGCCTGAGGCCAAGGACACAGCAGCCCAGAACAGCCCTCTGCTCACAAGTCCTGGGTCAGCCCCGCAAAGGCGCCCAGGTGCTGGGTGGTCAAGGGTCACTCTGGGCCCCTCTGGTGAAGAGCCTGACGGTGTCCCCTGCAGTTCCCCCATCCACTGGCTGGGGCCAGGATAGGGGCCAGGCCCCCAGACCCAGCCTCTATCCAGAGAGGGGGAACAAAGAAGTGGTCTGTGGCGTCTCCCCCTCCCCACTGAGTAGGGCCTGGGGTCCACCCATGGGGTGAGTCACACAAGTGACTGACACAAGTCACAACAATTGGCCCGCTGGTTACTCAACCTCCAACCCCCGGCCTGGGCCTGCTGCCAAGAGAGGCCCCACTGAAGTGCCTCAGATGGAGGGCGCTGGAGTATGTGCACGCCCAGCAAGAACCAGCAGGGGACGTTGCAACCAGTGGGCCAGAGCAGGAGGAGGGACAGGACAGGGGGCCGTGGTATCTCTCTACTGGTCACTGTCATGTGGAAGGGACAGCAGCTTGCAGAGGCAGCCCTGGTGTGTCAGGCTGACTTCACAGGGATGGGCAGACTCGGTGTTCCTCCCAAGGCGATGCCTGAGGTCACAGTGGCATTTGCGTGTTCCCACCAAGAGCACAGGAGCCGAAGCCCAGGATCATCAGACGAACCCAATGTAGGGACAGGCTACCAAGAAGTGACTGGCAGGATCTTAAGGACCCCAGTGCCAGGACAGGCAGAGCGGGGCTGGGGACGCTTGGGGGCAAAGGGAGAGGGGGAAGCAGCTGCCCCACCCCTCTCAAGTCTCCCTTTCCCTCACCGTGCACTGGGTACGTAGGTCAGGCCTTGGCCCACAAGATAGGAGGCCCAGTGGGCCTTTCAGGGCACAGTTAGGGGCAACTGATGATCAGAGTATGAGTTCAACAAAGCGGCTGCAGGAAGCTGGGAGCCACGGGGATCTGGTGAAGGGCGCGAAGTGACGTGCCGGCTGTCTCCTGGTGAGAAGTTACAGCGTGAGCACACCGTGGGCCTCAGGCCACCTGCTTCAGCAGCTGGCCATCCCTCTCTGAGCCCACCTCTGCAGCAGAAGAGCACCGGGCCCTCCTCTGTTGGCAGCCGTGAAGACCTGTCAGGGAGGTAGCGGCCCCAGATCAAAGTGGAATTGTCCATTTCTCAGGGCAGCCTGAGTTGTATGTAGCACAAAGCCCTAGGTCAGCGTGGTAGGAGCAGTCAGAGCCCTGGGCTGGGGTGGGGGCCACTGATGAAAGCCATACAGGTCCAGAGACCAGACAGGATGGGAGCAGCTGAGATGTGTAGGTGGCGTGTCTCAGTGGCTGCCAGTGGCCAGTGTTCCCTCTGCTGGCTCTGGGGCCAGGCCTGGCCCTTGGGAGATGGACAGGCAGTCCTGTACCCGAAACGAGTGACAGCTGCCTGACAAGGCCGGGAACGTGGCTACCGCTGCCCAGCAGGCTGAGCGGAGCAGGGGAGAATTCAGCAGGAGGTGAGGCAGGCCCCAGATGCTGTTTCTGAAGGTGGAGACCCTTCTCAGCAGAACATGGGGTGTGGTCCTGTCTGCCAGGCCCCACGTGGGTCCTCTGTTGACCCCGGTGGAGACGCTGGCCTGGAAGTTGCCAAGTGGCCTCTTCAGGCTTCTACCCTCTCCCCCACAGCCCGGATAGCAGGCTCAGGGCAGTCACCCGCGGGCCCTGGAAGCTGCAGGATGGAAGAGTCCATCAGGAAGTACCCCTTCCGTGTGTGGAGTCCCAGGTCTCAGGCAACAACACGCTTATCAGAGCTTACCCACTTACCCAGAGGTCTGCACCCCAGGCCCATGTCCTGCTCTGGGAGCCCCTCACGCCAGGGCAAGGCCCAAACTAGAAAGCAAGTGGCCCTGGGTCCGTCCATCCACGCCAGGACATCTTCAAGGGGCTACACACCCAGCCCCCACATCTGCAGAGGCCTGCGGAGTGCCCACTGCCCCCCAGCTTGGTCATCGTCTTAGGACAGACAGTGGGGGCCCCCGCCCCTGGAGAAGGGGCACCTCCCCAGACCCCGTTGCTCAAGTGCTGATGAAGGCACAGTGGCGCACTCCAAGCACATTGGAGGCTTTATTGTCCCGGCAGAAAAGACAGAGCCAGGACCCACCCTCCTGACCCTGGGCTGTGGGGACACGCCCAGGCCTGCCCACTGTAGCCCCCAGCAGGGGAGCGTGGGTGTCAGGTGGGCAGTCCTGAGTGCCTGGGTGGACGGGGGCACAGCCCCACCGCCTGCTGCACACACGTCTCCACCTTCACGATGACATGCTGTACATGACGCCACCGCCTCTTGAGGGCCCCCATCCCCGGAACTCTGGGCTCACACCCACACCCAGGTCCTGCCTGTGGCTGCCAGGCAGGTACAGACCAGCGCTGGGACCCCTGCCTGGGGGCTGCCTGCCCCTGCCACAGGCCAGTGACAGGATGGAAGATATAGCCAACAAGCCTGATCCTGCAGGGAGTAGGGTGGGAACGGGCAGCCAGGTGGGCGGGTCCCTGCTGCCAGCAGGGGCACCCCCTATGGCCTGGCTTCACTGAGAGACACCCAGAGGTCTGTGGGCAGCTCCTGCTGCAGAACAGTCTTCCCAGAAGCGTCAACAGGAAGCCCTGTGTGACTCGGTGCCAGAGGCACTGCTGCCCAGCTTCCTGGAACCGCTGGACCGGGCTGGGGGTTGGCAGCGGCTTGGATCCCCCAGACTGGCTGGCTTCTTCCCCACTGAGACAAGCTGGAAGGCACTGGGGACCCCAGGGAGCAGCCCCCAGGGAAGGAGATGCTTGGGGGCCAGAGTCTCGAGGTTACTTGAGTGCACCCTGGGAAGGGCCCCCCTACCCATGACAGGGCAGGGTGCAGGGGAGCAGCCAGGAAGATCGCCGGCCCATCCCACTGGGAACAGGCAAAGCGGGCAGAGGCAAGGCTCTGCACACCCGTCCGGGTCTGGGGCAGGTCCAGGGGCCGGTGGGACAAGGTGAACCGTGCCGTCACAACAGGTCAGCAGGGGGCCCCGAGGCAGAGCTGATGGTGCTGAAGCTGGGTGCTGGCTTGGCTGACTGCGCGCATCCCCCTCCTCACCACCCCCAGGACCGGAGTCGGGTGGAGATGCGACGGGTGGGGCCTGCAGAGGCCCCGACAACCAGGGGCAGCAAGAGGTGTGTGCCGCCCTGACACCTGGCAGATGGCGGTGCAAGGCGGGCCGGGGGCCAGGCCCTCAGTCCTGCTTGTCCCCTCTCTGCCTCCAGGGGTAGATGAGCTCCCCGAAGAACAGCTTGCGGCACAGGGAACCCCAGGAGTGCTTGGGGTGGCAGCCACAGCTGGGGAGGCGGTAGGTGCGCACCACGTGGCTGAAGGGCAGAGGGTTTATCTGGAAGCACAAGGGCAGCAATCAGCCAGGACATGGCCCCAACCCCCGGACTCCCTCTCCAGGCCTCGCAGGCTGTCCTGGGGGTCCCTGGGCTGGACAACTGCAGGGCAGGGCTGGCTCCGAGCCAGACACACTCTTGCTGGGGCACACAGGTCAGGCAGGCCCGGGCCTCAGTCAGCAGTGCTCTGCTCTGGCCCGGCTGCGGGGGCCGAGACCCCGCTCCAGGACTCACTCCTTGAAAACCACCTCGCTCCAGGCCTCCCCAGAAAACCACACAGGCTCCTTAGCCTCTGAACTCTCCTCTCAGGCCAGCCTGGCTGCTTTTGCGCCTCAGGCAACTGGCCCACAGCCCCAGGGGGACAGGCCCCAACCCAACAGGGCTGGCCTGTGCCACGTTTCTGATATCCTGCCTGGAGACAGAGCCCCGGCCCAGGGCAGGACACAGGGACGCAGGGCCCAACAGGTAGAGCCTGGGTACCCCAGGGTGTCTGGCACACCACAGGGATTCAACGCTGGGGGAAGGCCCAGGCAGAGGGGGCGTCACGGTGCCCAAAGGCCTTGGGAGCAGGGGAGTCTCCCCGGGGCCCCTGAGGCCCCCCACCAGGGGGGCAGAGAACATGCCCCAGAACAGGGGGCCTCACGGTGAGCAGGGCGCCTGTTCACGGGCAGCAACGCGAGGGCCGCAGGGAGGCCTTACCTGCATCAGGAGGCGCAGGGGCCGGCCAGCCTCGTGCTCCAGGACCCGGAACTTCACGCCGGCTGTGAGGAGAGTGAGGCCCGGTGAGGCGGGGCGGTCCCCGCAGTGCGCCCCTTGGAGGGCTGCACGTTATGGGCAGCAGCCGCCCCTCACCAGAGCTCCGGCAGAACCGCACTGAGACCAAAGCCCAGGGTCTGCAGGCAGGGAAGAGCCAGCAGGCTGTGCTGCTCTGTGAGCAGGGCAGGGGTTTCCTAGAGTGGACACAGCACCCACTGGGGGGTGGGCACCCTGCTCATCACAGTGCCTTCCAGCACAGCTGACTCGGGGACCCACCACACTCTAGCCTGCAGTGTAGGCTCCCATGCCTGGGGATCCTCAAGGTGGAAGGTTCTTAAAAGGAGAAATAGGAGCTAATTATCAATTGATGAAGAGGCCCCAAGGCAACGCAGTGGAGAGAAGAGGCGGCATCTGCAGCCTTTCCTTTCCTGTGAAGTTAAAAGGACTGCGCAGGCCTGAGCGCAGGCGGGGCCAGGGAGGTGCCAGGTCCGGGGGCTGAGGTGTGGTGGGGACTGGGGGAGCCTGGGCCACCTGGGGGTCAGCGGAGGAAGCTCTCGGAAAGAGGGTTTGAGGACATCCGGTGGGCAGACTCAAGGCCCAAAGCCCACAAACACGCACATTCATGTCTCCTGACTCCAAACTGGCTGCGAGCAGCCGCCACAAGCTCTGGGGTGGGCCGAGCTGCTGGCTGCAAACCAGCCCAGGGCCTCCTGGGCACACTGGTCACCCGGGGGCCACGCCAGGAACCCCCAGTTTCCCCGACTGTTCAAAGACCCTGCACTGGGTAGGCTGGACCACAACTCTGACCAGTCGGGTCTGGCCTCCCTGTGCCTGCAGTGGGGACGGCCTCCCGTCAGGGGCATCTGGCCAACCTGCAGCTGATGTCAGCATGCAGACAGGGGCCTCTGCCTGCAGGGGGGCCAGTGGGGGTGGCCGGGCTGGCCAGTGTGGCCGCAGCAGGCAGCAGTCTTCTGGGGGGCCAGCCCCCAGTGGAGGGACGCCAGCAGGCACACAGCCTCACAGCCACAGGGGACACGTCTCTCTTCTGAGCCACACACAGGCACTGCCCATGCAACACTGCAGGCACGCTTCCGAGCAAACTGCACACTCATCCCAGGAAAGGCTCAGGAGGCAGGAGGGCTGCGCGTGCAGCCTCTGAACCTGAAGGCGGGCTCCCCCTGAAGCTCACGCCCCAGAACCAGGGCCCTGTGCTCCCTGCCTGCCTGCCACACAAACCGCGGCTTCCAGGGCCCCAAGCGTGCTCCCTGGCCAGCGCGCAGACCTACCCGCAAGCCTGTAGGGCCGGCACAGCCGGAGGCCAAGCGAGTACAGCGGCAGCGAGTTGATGAGGTCCACGAGCAGATGGACCAGGCCCTGCACGGTGACCACTAGGAGCCGGAGCTGCAGCACAGACAGTGCTCAGGGTCTTGGGCCTGGGACCGTGGCCAGAGCCATGCTGCACATGCCTGAGCTGAGCGGCCTGACAGGTCCCCGGGGCGTGCAGGGGCCCAGCCCTGAACCTGAGGCCTGAGCACAGGAGTCACGAAACCCCCTCCCACTCAGAAGATGGGGCACTCCAACCCAGGGACACACGCCACTGGCCCCTCGGCCCGGCCACCCGGGTACCACGCCCCTCTGCTGGCCACACTCCGCCCCCCCGCACTACGGAGAGCCCTGCCCTCCATGCATCCAGCGGCGTATGCCGGGGCAGTAGGGGGTGGTACCCCCAGGGTGGACCCCTGTCCACTCCAGGGCCCAGTACACAGAGTCCAGAACAGCCACCCTCTGTCGTGGCTGGCACAGGTGGGTGGTCTGCCCACAGCTGCCCGCTGGTAGGCAGAGCAGGCAGTCACCACTCTGCGCACGTGGCACTCGGCTCACCAGGGTGAACACCAGGTAGTACAGGGCCGTGGTAGGAAGCAGGAAAATCAGGATGGTGAAGAGCAAGGTCCCGATGAACAGCTACGAGGAGAAAGGATGCCAGCATCAGCAGCAGCAAGAGCCCCACGCTGGGGCGCCCCCACCTGCACTGACCATAGCCCCTCCGCCAGTCCAGAGGTGGAGCGCCCACCGCTGCCTGATGCCAGTTGGGACAGCCCTCCCCAGTCCTGGGAGGGACGCCTGCCCTCCAGACTTGGTGACACAAGGGCAGAGAGTGGGTAGAGACAGGACCAGCTGAGAGGTGTGCAGCCCATACACTAGACAGGAGGGGGGTGAAAATTAGGCAGGAAGAGAACACCCTGAATGGCAGCACTCAGGGTCCCTGTGGCGGGTGTGGACAAGCTAACAGGACGAGCCAGGCCCCATGCGCACTCACCTCCAGCGCCTGCTGTCCTGCAGCCTCCCGGAGCAGGGTCTGTCCCCGCCTGCGGCGAGTTCTGCCCCGTTATGGCCCCGTGTACACCCTGCCCCTTGCAGCTCCCTGAACCCCTGGGGACTGCGGAGCAGGAGCGAGGCTGCCCCTTGTGATGCCCGGGCCACTGCATGGGCCGGCGCAGGCCGAAGGCCGGCTGGACGGAGCTGGTACCTGGTCCAGGTCGTAGGAGCAGGAGTCCACGCGCTGGCGCAGGACGTTCCACTTCTTCCCTCGGAACAGGCGCCACAGCGAGGACAGGCCGTGGATCTTCAGGCAGTAGAGCCTGCAGACCACTCCCGTCAGGGTGGGGGCCACCCCACACCCGCCCGGCCCGGGAGCCTGTCTGCGCCCAGGGCCCGGGGCTGCACGCGCCAGCCCCCCGGGGGGCGGGGGGGGGGTGGCGGCACACCCACCTGGCGCCGTAGACGTAGAAGCAGTAGATGTGGAAGGTGAGAAGGGAGATGATGTCCGACAGGATGGACAGGGCGACCGTTAGGCCCAGGCAGGCCGAGAGACCCAAGTGCCACAGGATGTGCTCGATGAAGGGGGACATGAGGTGGATGTAGCCTGGCAGGACGGGGTCAGCCTTGAGGGGTGCCCGGGGTCCTGCAGCCCCTGGTCCTCCCTGAGGTTGGCTGCCTGAGGTGTGGCCCAGCTCCACACACAGGGTGCTGGGCCGACAGGAAGCAGAGGCCAAGAGGCCCCATTCCCCCTCAGCTGGGCCTCTGTCCCCGGGGCACGCACCGCGGGGCTGGCCAGCACTCACTGATCCACAGGTGGATGTGATACAGGAAGAAGCGGCCCAGCACCTGGTCCAGCGCCCGGTTCATCTTGAGCCCGGCGGGCGCACCCATCAACCACTGCAGCAGATGCTGGAGCTCCTCGGCCACACGCTGCAAGGATGGGGGTGTCACCCGGTGACCCACCTGGGGACCCTACATGAGCCTGGGGGTTCAAGCTCATCAGGGGCGCATGAGCTGGGCAGGGGTGGGGTAGCTGAAGGGTCCCACGGAGGGAAGAATGACGAGGGGTAAGGGTCTGGCACGGGGCCTCACAAGGAGCGAGTAAGCCGACCCCCATCCTGGCCACCCCAGGAGGAACACGGTGCAAGCACGGCAGGCGGGCCCTCAGGCCTGGGCCTCGGTACCCATGGGGGGCCACAGGCGCCCTGTCCCTGCCCTGTCTGCCAGCCCCTCCTGCCTGCATACAGGCCTCTCCCAGCCCTGGGTGATGGCCTCTGCTGCGTCTGGGGCAGTGAGAAGGGAACAGAATGTTCTTTATAAATAGAGTTTATTTAATATTTAAAGGGTAAGAGCTTGGCAGCAGGAAGAAGCTTTCATTTTTAAATTAAATATTTATATTTCTGAGCAATTCTGCAGAAAAGAGGCCTAGGATAAAACTGGCCGAAAGGCAGAGCGAGGATAAAACGGGTGGAGTGGCGGAGCCCCCTCCCAGCCCCCAGGTCCCCCCTCCTCCCTCCTGGGCCAGCCTCCCTTAGAAGCTACGGGACTTGGCCTGCGGGCTCCTGCCCTGTGGGGTCCTGGCCACCAGCAGGCCCAGTGCCCACCTGTGACTGGAGACTAATGATAGCAGGAGTGGCCGAGCCCACAAGGATGCTACAGTCAGATCTCAGCGGCTTGACCACACCCAGGGCCGAGAGGGCCCCAGAGGCCTGGGAGGGGTGCTGAGGGGCTGCCCTGGGCAAAAAGACAAGCTCCCGATACAAGTGCTGAGACGGCAGAGAGAACTCAGAGCCTGTGTGGACGGACAGCAGGCAGGCGGCCATGGCTGGGAGAGGAAGCCGGGGCTTCTGGCCCTCAGTGCGGGAGCCACAGAACCGGCGGGGGGGTGGCAGACGGGAGGCTGAGTGCACCACAGAGAGCAGCCTGGAGGCACGGGGTCTCCGTGACGCTGACCCGCTGACCGTGCACAGGCCTGGGCTGACGGCCAGGAGAGCAGAAACGACTGCGCACAGCGGGGCCACGGGGCGCTGGGACCTGGGCCTGGCAGGCAGGTGGTGCCCCTGCAAAGCCTGCACAGGGGCTCCAGATGGCCACCGTCAGGACGGGAAGGCCAAGGCCAGCAGCAGCAAGGTGGCCCAGCTACAGGGCCCACATCTATGCAGCTCCACGGGTCCCGCAGGACACAGTGGCTGTGAGGGGACCGGGTGGGCCCGCTGCGAGCTGCTCCCAGGAAGGGCTCGCCCCACCCCCAGGAAGCAGGTGCTGGAGAGCAGCCGGGGCCCTCCCGCCAACTCACGTCAGCCACAGGGACGAGTGCCTCGGCCAGATGAGCAAAGCGGTCCTTCCTGTGCAGCCAGGACAGCAGCAGGAGGCCCAGGGCCATGTCGAGCAGCACAGAGACCAGCGTGTTGGCCTTCCTGGAAGCAGGTTCAGCGGGCGTGAGTGTGCAGGCAGCCGCAGGGGTCAGTGGGGGGCAGGGGGCCCACAGCGCCCGCACCTCATCAGCTGGGCAGGGCCCTCGGCCCTGTGGGCACTGACAACGAGCGTGAGCTGGTCCAGCCGATGCCTGAGCTGCTCGCAGGTAGACAGCTTGCTCCAGATGAAGGACAGTGGCCACGGCCGGAACACCCTGCGGGGCACGGAGGCAATAGGCCTTCGGGACCTCGGGTTTCCCTGCATTGGGGCTGCCGCAGTCACGGCTACTACCCCTCAACATGCAAAGGGAAAAGGCCCTGGCGGCCCCAAACACCCATGGCCACACTGCTGAACTCCGTGGGCTGTGGACACAGGGGAGGCCCTGTGGGTAGCCCAGTGGGGGTCACAGTCGCTCCTATCAACTGGGAACACGAGGTGCTAACTCCAAGCACTGAAGCTCAGCACCTGCTGGACAGACGACCGTGTCCAGGGTCAAGCCCAACACGACTGACCCCTCACGCAGCAAAGGAAGCACCAGACGCTTCACAGACCTGCAGACGTTGAGAGGATGTGTTCTCAAGCGAATGTGAACCAAGCGTCCAACGGCAAACCCAGCGCCTGAGTCCGGGGCAGCCCAGAGCCCTGCTGTTGGCCAGAGGGGCCGACGGGGCGCCTGCCACGTGCAGGGCCGCCAAAGGAGCACGCTCAGGGCCCCGGGGGGAGGGGGCCTTGACCCTGGAGGTTTAGACTTTGACCCAACTCCCAGAGAGAAATGCAGTCAGCACACCCCCGTTCCACCCAGTGGAAGGCAGGCGATGGGCAGGGTCTCCCCAAGGCCCAGGCCAGCCCCCCAGGACTTCGCTCCTGCAGCCACAGCCACGCCTCACACTGATGTTTGGGGCTCCTGATGGCCACCAAGGCCTAGCGCCTGCCTCTGGGTCTTCGGGACTGGGGGCACTCGAGCAGCAAGCAGCTGTTCTTGCGTTCTTTGAAAGCCAACAAAAGCGAAGGAACGTCTCTTCTCTAAAGTGCCCCCAGGCAAGCCCAGACACTGTCACATGACTCATTTCAAGGTCAAGACACTAGCAGCCCCTATAACCTAAGGTGCTGCCCACACACAGTTGCTGGTCTCTCTGTGGGGACAGGGCCAGGTGCCCCCAGAGCCCCTGGGGAGTAGGCGAGGCCCGTCCCCAGACCTGAGGCCAAACCCCTTGATCTGGGGTACGGCATGGCTGTTCCACACCCAGCGGGGCCTCTGGGGGGCTTCTCACAGGGAGAGGGCCCACAGCCAGGAGTGCTCTGGTGAAGCCCGAGACCAGCCCCCAGCAGACAGTGAGGGGCTACTGCCCGCAGCCTCCCAGTGCGGCCACTCCTGCAGCGCCAGGGAACGGGGTGGGCAAATGCCGGGAGACCAACAGGAGTCCCTGTGCGGAACAGCCCAGGTCTCCCCAGCACCTAAGTTCCCTGTTGAGGCCTGAGCTGTCTGAGGCTCACTGCGTCCCCTCCCCAGTGGGTCCCACGCAACCACCGAGGCTGCTGGGAAGCCTGGCTTCACCCAGAGCAAGAGGCACCGAGAGAGCAGCCCCCACTGGGGACGGGACGTGGGACAAGACCGGGGTGCGGGGGCAGCGTGGGCCTCAGAAGGGCCCGTCTGGCCTCTGTGGGCCCGACCTACCCGCCCTGCCCCGGGGACACCTACCGACAGGCGCTGGCAGCGGAGACCAGTGACAGCAGACAGGCCAGCAGCAGGCAGACAGGCCCCGCCGCGCGCTTGGCCAGCTCCACGAGGATGCTGGCCTCCACGCCCTCCGACTGCCAGTGCGTCAGCCGCACGGGGCCCTCATCGAACCGGTCACTTTGGAAGAGCACCTCACTCCGCGCCACTGTGTCAAAGACGGCAGCCAGGCCACCCGCGCTGGCTGTGGCATCCCCAGCCTGGCGCTCGGGCAGGGCTGCGGGCGGGTGCAGCCGTGACAGCAGCACCTTGCGCTGGTCGTAGAAGATGAGCATGACCTGGTCCTCGCATGCAGGGGCGAGGGGCGCGGGCCCCTGCCGGCGGGTGGCCTTGCAGTTCCAGGACTTGCTGCCCCTCTCCCGACACAGCTGCAGCCAGGGCTCGTGGGAGAAGAGGGTGCCCAGGCCCTCAAGGAAGTGGCCCAGGCTCTCCTCCGGCTCCTGCCGGCGGTGGCACCAGGTGCCCAGCACAGCCACGCCCACCTGGCTGGCCTGCTGCACCTGGGCCAGGAGCTCCTTGACCTGGACGGGGATGAAGGGAAAGTGCACCACAGCCAGAACCACAGCACTGCTCTGCTCTGGAACCCACCGTCCCACCAGGAGGCCGCTGTCTGCCGAGGCGCAGCACGTGGGGAAGAAGGCCTTGAGCACCATGCCGGGGCCGCTGGAAAAGAGGAGGGCTCAGCTCAGAGCCACCACCGTCCTGTGAGGGCCCAGGGTGGCTGCCAGTGCTGGGGAGATAGGCTCTGGCCACAGCTTGTGGCTCAGACGACCCTGACAGACACATCCACGTGGCCACTGGGCCCACAGATGGGGGCAACCCGGCTTCAGGTCTAGTCGCAAGGCTGGCGGGGGAGCCCCCAGCTGCCCATCTCCGCCCTGGGCTGCAGTGTGCACAGGCCCAGGCCACGCCCACCCCCACCCAGAGACAGGGCCAGGCTTCCCTGCTCCAGACACAAGCACCTGAAACTCAGCGCCACTTAGGGGCTGAGCACAGGGCTAAATTTTTGTTTTTAAAGAACTGATTATGGTTTCTGACTGCAGCACAAGGGAAAATCTACAATCTCATTAACAATTAAAGTAATTTAAACATCTCAAAGCTTGACTTACTAAGCTAGCAAGAACAAAGATGCACATCTAAACAAATCACTGCTGAGCTGAGGAAAGTCAGGCGCGTGCCCACTGCCAGCAGCTGTGAGCCTTGGTGTGGGGGCCCCAGAAGATGCCTGGGCACGTGCCTGGTGCCAGAGTGAGCCCCTGGGGAGCCTCGGTGCTCAGGCTGGGATCCACCGGCATCCACCCTGCCCCAGCCTCCCCCTGCATGGGGCCCACCCCTCCCTGGGCCCCCACCCTCTTGTCACAGCTGAGCACCTCCCTCAGGACCTCCCCCCACAGGCTGTAGAGATGGGGGTGGCGCTCCCCAGCCTTCACGTGATCCTGGACAGCAACAACCTCCCCAAGAGGCCGCGGTTTCTGAGTCCTGCGGGGCTGCGAGCCTCACCCTGCACGAGAGTCAGCCTGCTGCGGAGCCAACTCTCAGGAGCTCTCCACGTCCCACCCTGGCGGGCCTGGCGGGCAGGAGCTTCGCCTTGGTGAGGGCTCACTGGGGCTCTGGCCCCCTCCCAGACACGAACGACCCCACTGTCAGCACAAAGCGCACAGCAGCGCCCTGCCACACCCGAAGGAGGGACACAGGCCTCTCACTGAGCCTGGCCCTCCAGGCCCCCGGGCTCACCAGGCCCTTGGGGACAGGGGGACAGCGAGGCTGAGGAGGCATGACTTTGAGGGAGCCCTTTCCTGAGAGTCGGGAGCTCTGGAGGGGGCCTCACACGCCCACGACTTAACAGGCAACTGGGGCAGCTACTTTCCTCCCCTCCAGGGAGCCCAGAGCGGGCTGGAGGGAGAGGCCTCTCCCCGCTATGGGTTCTGACTGAAAGGGTCCCCCTGAGTCCAGCAGCAACCAGACTCCCAAATGCCCCTCCCTGCAGAGATCAGAGACAGCAGGCAACATGGCGTCTGCAGGGAGACCTGGAGCCCAAAGGCAGCCCCGGGCCAAGTCCCTGTGGCCACTGGCAGGGGCATCAAGGACTGCCCTGTCTCCTGACACCTGTCAAGGGCATCACAAAAGGGACAGAGGCATTCTGCTTGTGAGTCCCGCCAATGCATGTTGACCACCAACGGGGAGCGGCCAGCACAGCACAAGCCTCTCAGCACCAGCCACTTGCAAACACCAGGTCAGCCAACTGACAGGATCACGGTCCCCTGCTTGGGGACTCCTCTCACAGGAGCTAAGAAAACCGCCCATTGCTACTGTCAGAAGACAAACACACTTGGCCTAACAGTGAGCAGATGCTCTGGGCAAAGCTGGTTACACGGTGGTTTCACTTGCAGAAAATTCATCGAGCTGTACACATACGATCTGTGCACTTTGTGTGTTCTATGCTTCATCTACAAAGTTTACCTATTAAAAGAAAGAAAGAAAGGAGAAGAAGAGCTCCTCATGTCTGGGGAAGGCAGCAGAGGGCAGAGGGTGGTGTTCCCATCTGTGGGGCAGTGAGAAAGAACTCTTAAATCGAGGGGCAAGTTTCCATCCCCATCCCCACCTCAGCCTCTGGGAGGGACCAACACAAAGAAGTCTGCTCAGATCAGACAGCCAGAAAAAGATGAAAGAGCAGGCAATCGATAGCAGAGGTGCAGATGGGAGAAAGCGGGGCAGTAACTCGGCACCGTGTGCATTTTTAAAAACTGCGATAAAGACAAGGGCACAAGCCCGGGAAAGCTGCCTGCTACCCAGGACACCAGGTGCCCTGTGACCCAGCCCACCATCCCAGGTCAGGCAACAGTCTGTGGGACACCCCTCTCCACACGACCTGAACTTAACCATCTACCTTGTGAAGCCAGCAGTCTGTCGTCCTCCGCCAGAACTGATTCAGGGCAAACACCCAGTTATGACTGGCCAGGGACCCCTCACTGCCTAAAACCATCCTCTGGGGAGTCTCCTGATCACTGCCCTTGGTAGCTCACAAGAATTCCTTGTACTCCTTATGTCTGCGATTAAAAACAACAAGGATTGTGTTTAAAGAGGGCTTTCCCCCTCTCTTTTCAGAAGAAAGGACACGAATCCAGGGCTCTGGGTTTTGGCCTGTACCGCAGTCAGAGACGACGGTAAAGCGCTGATGGCGAGTCCCCTTGACCCTGAATGCCCTTCCACCGGGTCCACGGCGGGACCGTGTGGGGCGGGCCAGAGGGCACCAGCCGGCCGCCCCTCACCGCACAGGGCCGGGCTCCAGACGCCCCGCCAGAGCGCCCCCGTGGCCCACCGCGAACCTGGCGTCGCCGCCCCTACCGGCCTCCGGTGGCGCCCCCACTTTACGGCTGAGAAAGCAGGGGCTCCGAGAGGTAAGAGGCCCGCGTCGGCTCCGGAGGTCCCCGGGCTCCCCGGCCGCCGCGGCGGGGCCTGGGCGCACAGCCCGGCGGGGCGGACCCCCAAGGTCGCGCCCCAAGGCCGCCGGCCTCCCCCGCGGTGCTCACCGGGGCCGTGCACTGGGCCGGCGGGGTCCGGCTGGGGTCGGGGACCGCGTCGGGCGGGCCCAGGCGGGCGGCGGCGCTCCAGGCCCCCAGCCCCGCCGCGGCCGCGCCGCGGGACACGCGCCCCATTTCCGCCCGCTCCCGGCGTTGCCGCGCGACGGTCCGCCGCACAGGCGCCCGGGCTGCCCGCTGGCCCCCGCCGGAGCGTTCCGCGCACGCAACGTTCCGGTCCCGGAGCCGGCGGCCGACCCGCGCAGTGCCCCGGTCCTTCTGGCGGCCTTGTCTCCCCACGCGCTGCGCACAACAGCCTTCTCCCCGTCGCAGCGCTTCTGTCCCCCCCAGTCTACCTACAGTGTCCCCCAAACCATTGCCTTCCAGTTCCCCACCACGGCGTCCAGACCTCCCCTGTCCCTGGTTTCCTCGTCTGAGGGCTCCAGATCCAACCTTGCCCCATCACCGCGGGGTTAAAGGACCCCCAGGCCCCGGAGGGGGTGGGGCGCCAGGGGTCCCAGAAGAAACTGCCTCTTCAGCTCCGGGCTGGCCCCCTAGCACTCTGCTCCCTGCAGAGGCCAAGCGACCCCTGAAGTTGCAGGGCCAGTCCAGAGGCTGAAGCCATCTGGGATGGGGGTTGGGGGGCGCCTCTGGCCCCCTCTTCTTCAGGGAACAAGACCCCTAACTCAGCAGCAGCCGTCAGCATTGACGCAGCACCTGTTCCCCGCACTTCCTTACTCTGACCCACTTAATCCAGGGCCATGCTCTCAGGAGCCAGGACACACAGATGGACCCTGAGACCACCCCCTCACCACGCCCAGGGCCAGACTAGGCGTGGCCCACCCCGGGGGCCCCTGATGGAGCTGGGAGCCTGGCTGGGCCCAGACTCTGAGGAACCCCACTCCTCGGCACCCCCAGCCTGGTTTTTCTGTCTGTGCTCACAGGAAGGCTCTCCTGCTCTTGACTACTGCCCGGGACTCTCCCCCTGCCCATGAGCCTGAGCTGTTTGGTCCAGCTCCAGGAGGTCAGACAGTCTCACATGGGCCCGGAGCATGGAGGGTGGTAACCCAGCTGTGTGTCACCCCAGGGTGCCTCCAGGTGGCCCGTCCTCTGCTCCCCCTCTTACCTCAGCTGGGCCCAGAGAAGCTGCAGGAGTCTCGGCATCCAGGGCACCTCTGAAAACAGGGGACAGTGAGGAGCCGCACCCCTGCCCAGCCCAGCCCAGCCCAGCCACACCTACCCTGCCTGCCTCCCTCTGATTAGAAGGCTGGGGCTGGAGCACTGAATGGAGAGCCGGCCCGGGTAAGCGCTGGCGGCTGGCCCAACACGCCAGAGACATCCAGGCTTCAGCTGCTGGCCCCAAAGTGCAGGCCTCCTAGACCCTGGGGGCTGGAGGCAGCTGATTCCGGCTGCCCCCTGAATCTGAATCCTCCCCAGGAGAAGGAGAGGAGTCCAGGCCAGGGCCCGGTATGACGGGGCTCAGGACTGTCAGCAAATGTCCAGGGTCAGGAGGGCGAGGCCCACACCAGGAGAACTCTGAGAAACCTGAACATTCCTTCCATCATGGTCTGGGCCCAGGGGGCTACGCCACGCACAGAGAGGGGCGCTGCGGTTCAAGCCCACAGTATCAGTCCAACTCCAGGTGGGACTGGTACACTTTGATGTCGCCGTCCTCTGCGTCTGCCACCAGCAGCTGGCCCTGGGGCCCACAGGCCACACCCAGGGGCCGCCTCAGCCCCTCGGAAACCAGGCAGATGGGCTCCCTGGCCTGGCGGAACAGGGTCACCTGGCGCCGCCGCTGGTCCGCCACAATGACACCGCCCGCTGCGTCAGTGCACACACCTGCCGGGCTGCCAAAGGGGTGCCCGGTCAGGTCCCCCAGGGAGCCCAGGGGCTGGCGGGCACTGCCAAACAGCTGTACGTCCCCAAACTCCTCGCTCACAGCCAGGCCCCCGTCGGGCGCCAGGCCCACCCAGCAGGGGCCCTCCAGGCCTAGCAGGGAGGCAGGGGCCAGTGGCGCCAAGTCAGGGCCCAGTGTGAAGCTGTGCACAGCCCCAGGCACGTAGTCTGTCACCAAGAGGCGGCCGAAGGCATCTACAGCCAGACCCCGGGGGGCGGAGAAGGAGCCCACCGTCACCCAGCGGCCTTGAGGGGCTTGGGTGGTGTGCTGGAGCGCACGGACAGCCCCGTGGACCAGGTCACTGACCACCACGAGCCCAGCAGCTGTCACCACCACATCTTCCGGTACAAAAGCCCCAACCCCTGGCACGTAGCAGGGCAGGTGGCAGATGGAGCGTCCCTCGAGGTCCAGCACGTGGACGCAGGGTGCGGCACCCGCTGTCAGGAAGAGCAGGCCATCTGGGGAGCAGTGCAGGCCCTGGGGTCCCCCGGTAGCTGCGGCAGGCACTGGGATCTGCCCAAGCAGCCGGGGCCACCGGCAGCAGGCAGGGCCTCCGGGAAGGTCCAGTGCGGGGCACCGTCCCTGGGCCGTGGCTGATGCGCTGGTCGGGGAGGCCCAGGAAGTCCAAGCAGGAGGCCTGGGAGCAGGCGATGGGCCGCCGTCACAGCCTCAGCATCTCTGAGCCAGTCCTCCAGTCCAGCCAAGCGTGGGGCTGCAAGACAAGTAACAGCCTGCCGTGACCCGGGCAGCGCTGTGGGCCCGACACGGCTTCCTGGCACCCTGGTGTCCTCTCGACCTATAGACCTGACTGTCCCACCACGCCCCGACTGCCAGTCATGCATCTGGGCCCTGTTTTCCCAGCTGTGGTCCCTGAGCACAGTTCTGAGAGACACACGACCCCCAGATGGCTGCTGTTCCGCTCTGAGGTTCAAGAAGAGCTCGGGGCACCTCGCTGTCCGAAGTGGGGTAGGGGTGACAGATGAGCAGTGTTTCTCTAAAGGCAGAGGAACGGGGCCTTGTTGGAGACCTCCAGCCCTGAGGGGTAAAGTAGGGGTCCTTTCCTAGGCCTCTCTGGCCGGGGGGAGGGATCTCCTACCTGGGACCAGGCTCCCTGGGCCGCAGGCCTGTGTTGTTGGAAACCAGAGCTCAAGGGGGTGGGAGGAGCCACCTGGCCTCAGGGAGGGGCCGGCAGAGCTCTGGCCAGGTGGCCTTTGAGCTGCAGCCCAAGGAAGCCCGAAGGAAAGAGCCTGGCACTCAGCTGCTACCCGCCAGACACCCTCCAGCGGCGCCGCATTCCCGCCTCGGGGCCTTTGCACTGGCCTCTGGGACATTCCTCAACCTGTCTGGCTGGTTGCACTCAAGGTCCACCCAGCCACCCTCCCCAGGGGTCCAGGGCCTCTACTGCCACCACCTCAGGGGATAGCACCCACTCCGTCCTCCAGCCAGACCACAAGTTCAGGACTGAGGGAAGGGCTGTGCCCCTCGCCTGCTGGCTAGCTCACTCCCCGGAGCCCAGGGTGGGGGCACCCCCGCACAGGCTACAGGTTGGGTCCTGTTTCTGCACCTGTGATGCGGGGATCACACACCTCTTGCAGAGTCAGGCTTACATCTGTCCAGTGGGTGCTAAGAAGTGGGAGTGCTAATGGGGGGCTGAAGTGGGAGGGGGCTCCCTCAGATTCGGGACCTGGGGATTCTCCAGACCCCTCATGCGTGGGTCAGCCCTCAGCCCCTAAGCCCCTCCAGGAAGCCCCTGAGGGTGGGGTTCAGCCCGTGTCTGTAACCCATAGCACTCCCTACCCAGCCACCTACACCCCAGCTCTGGAGGCTGTTGGGGGTGGGCGCGATGCTATCTGCTGTCGCCACGGCTGATGGGCAGCTGCAGTCCTGATCCGACTGGCCCCAGCCCGGCCAACCCAGCCTGGGGAGCCGAGAGCAGGCAGGAGCGGCCCTCCTGGGGCCACTCCTGGGTGGGCACAGAGGTGTGGCCAGCTCCCAGGCAGAGAAGCGATTAGCTGGGCCCAAGGGTCCCTGGGGCACCCCTCCCCCCGCTGTGGGAAAGCCAAGTCTGGCCGCACTGGGAGGGAGGCAGTGGGCTGTGAAAGCCGCCCGATGCCTATCGCAGCTGCAGGGGCTGGCCAGGGCCCAGTGAAGGCCACGCTGTGCGACCAGCCCTGGGCCACAGCACGTGGGGCACTGTTTAACCAGAGCGAGCAGCCTCCTGGACGAATCTGACATTAGGGCTGGCCGGCCAGATGGGGCTGGAGGCATGCCCTGGGGTCTGTGCCTACCACCCGTATGCAGAAATGCAGAGAATCTGAGACTGTGCATGCCTGCCTTCCCTGCCTCTGCTCTGCCCCTGTGGATAGCGCTCCACTCTCTCCCCAGACTCTGGGTCCCGGGGGAGGGCCCAGGACACTGTGCCCCGACGCCCAGTCTGGGGACATTTACGTGGACGGTGACGCTGCAGCGGCAGTGAAGAAGGAGCCCAGACGGGTGTGTGAAGGTGGTCTCCATTTTAATGTCCACAAACGTGCTCACCAAGGGGCCCTGGGCGGTGCCTGCATGGCCCTAGAGGCAGGCGTGGCCACAGCAGGTGGGGGTCTGTCCCCAGGCATGCTGGGAGGGGAGGGGAGCCAGGCGGCGGGCGCAGGGTCGGAGGAGGGCACCCGTCTAGGAAGGACCACGGGGGCAGCAGGGGCTGTGGTCAGACCTCGGCACCCGGCGGTCTCTGCAGGCCCGGGACGGCCTCGGGGGGCCAGGAGCCCCCAGCCCCACCGTGGGGGCCCCAGCTGCTGGGAATGACAGGGTCCTCGGGCCCCTGCAGGGGAAGGGCCGGCGGAGGGACACTGGAGTCGGCCTCACACTTGGTGGTGTGGCCGGTCAGAGGCTGGGCTGCCAGCAGGCCGCGTGGCTCTGGGGTCCCCCGGGCCAGTGTGGGGCCCAGCTCTGGCTGCGTCCATGGCCCTGTGGGCACCTCGTGCCCCTTGGCGGGAGCCCGCTTCACAGAGAGGTCAAGGGGTGCGTCGGGTGGCCGCGCGGCCCGCACCAACGCCTGGTGGATGGTGAGCAGCTCACGGCGGATTTTTCCCAGCTGCTCCCGCAGGGGCCGCGGGGCCAGGCCCCCGGCGGGTGCCAGCTGGCCCAGGCGCTGCTCCGCCCTGGCACAGTCGCCCAGGGCCCGCGTCAGGTCCCCACCCACATGCCCAGGGCCCCCCAGTGCCAGGCCCAGCGGCTGCGGGGGCAGTGAGGCTGCGGGGCCAGCGGTCTCGAGGTCGCTCAGCTCCTCGTCCTCAGGCCAGAGCATCGCGGAGGGGCCGGTCCGCAGGCTGGGGATGGTTGGAGCCGGTCAGGAGGCTGCATTGTCCCCACGGTGCCCGCCCCTCATGCCCCTGTGCAGCCTGGCACCCTCGCCTGGGGCCTCAGAACCCCAGAAGGGAGGAAGGCTGGCTGTGTGCTTCAGTCTCCCCTCTGCAGCCTGCAGTCCATATTCCTAGCGGCTGAGCTCTGGTGGGGGGCCACCCGGCCACCCTGCCCCCTCAGCCCTCCTCCCGCCTCCCTGAGTGCCCCATGACTGGGACCCCACACCCACCTGCTCTGGGCGCTGAAGCTCGCTCGGCTGCAGGGGGCCTTCAGGAGTTCTGGCTGGGCCCCCAGGGCCAGCTTTCTCTTGGGGTCGCTCTGGGCCACTTGCCCCAGCTGCTCTTCCTGCCCGGGGTCCCTGAGAGCACTGCGGGGCCAGGGCCCACCCAGCCCCGGCACTGGCACCTTCAGCAGCCCAGGGACCAGGGCCCCAGGAGGCCCTCTCGGGGGCATAGGGGGCTTGGCGAGGGCGGTCTTGCCGGCCGGCAGCCCTAGGCTGTGCTCCAGCAGCAGGGGGTAGTACAGGCGGGGGGCCAGGGCGGGGCGTTCGGGGGGCTGTGGGGCAGGGAAGGCAGCGGCTGGGGGCAGCAGGGGGCTGGCCGAGGTCAGGAAGGGCACATGGGCGGCGGCAGCCAGGGAGGGCCCCAGGTAGGAAAAGAAGCCCGGGCCGAGAGGGTAGTTGACGCCCAGCAGGGACAGGTGGAGGCTCTGGGCCTCGGGGAGCTCCCCGGAGCTGGGCGGGGGGTAGCAGGGGACACTGGTCTTGGGGCCCACGGCGCCCACCACGGCTGCACTCCTCCGGCCCCCGCCCGACCCCAGCTTCCACGACTCGGCCAGGAGGCCCTCCAGGCCCGCACCCTTCTGCACGTCCCTGGGCTCAGGGGGTGGTGTCCCTGAGGAGGAGCCCTCGGCCCCCAGCCGGGGGCCCCCGACCCGGCGACGCAGGGAGAGGACATCGGTGGCCGCGAGGTCCACGTCAGGTGTGGCAGGGGAATCCGGGAGCCGCGCCCCTCGGGGCCGGGCGCCGGGGTCAGCTGGGGCCAAGGGGTCCATGGGGCGGCCCGGGGTGGCCGCGGGAGGCCGGGACGTGGCCGGGGTGCGGCGACAGGCCCAGTCGGGGGAGTCCAGGAGGAGGGATAGCGAGTCCTTGCAGAGGCTGTACTTCATGTGGTTGTAGAGGTGGGACTTCTCCAGGCAGGTGAAGGGGCACTGGAAACACTTGTAGTTGTAGGGCTTGCCCCAGGGCCGCGGGATGTAGTGCGGCTTCTTGGGCTTCCGCGCCCGGGTGCGCGCCCCGGGGCCCAGGCGGCAGGAGCCGGCCTCTCGGGACATGGCAGCGGCTAGCGGGCGGGCCCCGGCCCCATGCCACCTGCGGATGGGGCCTGCGTCAGCGCCAGCGCCCTAGCCGAACCGCCCCCCTCCGCCCCGTCACCACAGCGGCCCTCCGCCTCCCCGGCCTCTGCTGCCCAGACCAGCAGGCCTCCCTGCCGGCCTCCCTGGAGGGTCAGCAGACACGGTCAGCACACAAAAATGGGGAAACGGGACTCAGGCAAACAGCAAATGCTTTCTTACTGTAAGTATGGCCGAGCCAACATTTGGGCACTAAAAAATTATTTGTTGTTTATCCGAAATTTAAGTTTAAGTCCTGTACTTTCTTGGTTGACCCTACGTACATGTTGGCCAGTCCCCGGCAGGCCCAATTCTGGGGTGACTCCATCCACACCCATCTGCCCCATGCCAGCAGAGCTTGGGTCTCCATCTACCCCTGGGGCACTGGTGAGTGACTGGAGGAAGCCAAGTATGAGCAGACTCACTTCTGGGGACGCGGCCCTTCCTGTCTCACCCCACCCCAAGGGACCCCTGCTCCCGGGGCAGCCGAGATGAGGAGCAGCAGGAGCTCTAAGAGCCTGTCAACACAGCACGGCCCTGCTCTGCAGGGTGTCCCTGGGCACTGCGGTCTCTGAGAGGGTCACCCTGCGTGGGCCAGGCCAGGCTGAGGGGCGTGGATGTCCGGCATGGCCCCACGGCACGGCCACCTGCTCAGCCCGGCTCCATCTGGGTGGCTGCCGGCAGGTCGGCGGCCGAGCCTGCCGCGGACGAGCTTGGCCAAGACCCTCCTCTCCCCACACCCCGCTCGCCTGCTCAGAAGCCACTCCACAGTCCATCTGGGCTGCCACCTGGGCCGTCCACCGCCCCAGTGCGCGCCTCGGCTGGGGCTCGGCGAGTGCGTGCACACGAGCGTGCAGGGCTCCTACCGAGCCCTCCTCATGCAGCGCCCAGAGAGACCACCTCGGTGCAGCTGGGCCACCTCGGAACAGAGCCGGGCAGCTGCCAGAATGCAGGGGGCCCAGGCACAAAAGGCTCAGAGACCACTCAGAGTGGACAGGCCACCGCCCATGTGAATACACAGCACATACACACACCGAGGACGCACAGGGTCACAGTCACTCACAGGTGTGGACACACGGGCATGTGTCCCACTCCCTGAGGCTCAGCTGGGCAGGGCTGGGGCAGTCATCGGGAGCAGATCGTCCTCCCTGCTGGCCTTTGGGCTCTGCACATGGCGGGGAGTCACGTCTGCTGCCTCCAAACACTGAGCGGGCACCCCCATCATGGGAATGGCCAGAGGGGCAGAGAGGGCCGCCCATTAGAACGGGCCCTGGGAGGGGGCTAGCATGGCCAGGGCTCCAGTGTGGAGGGCTGCGGCCATCCGGGAAGGGACAGGGCTCCCAGCAGGGCTGGGAGGAGGGGGCTGGCTGAGGAGAGGGGCTGGGGCCCTAGAGGGCCGCAGACACGCCCTGAACTTGGCGGTGGGTGCAGAGGCAGGCCCCACCCCTGCCCCCCGCCCCCCTAAGACACAGATGACAAATGGGTGTGTGTGCTCCAGAGACAGAGGCGGCTGTGCTGGGGCCATCGATCACCCAGCCCTGGGAGCCACACAGCTGTGCCGCCTGGTGCCACCACCACCCCACCTCCCAGCCGGGCCCCTGGACTGGGGGGGCTCCTCCTAGACCCCTGAACTCAGCAGACAAGAGGCTTGTCCTGTGTTGGGCTTCGAAGCAGTCACCTGGCTGCAGGGGGGCTTGGTAGAGAGACATCTCAGTGCCGCTGACCCCATGGGGGCCCAGAGAACACCTGGTACCTGCCCAGCATGACTGTGCACAAGCATAAAACACCCCCAGACACCAGCACACACCCACACCTCCAAAGGCATATTCATTCACACGTGTCCCAACCCGTGACTGTGACTGGGTGCCTGTGCCCAGTGTGGCCTGCCGCCCCCCATGTGCTGGCCCAGACACCTGGTCCCACTAACCCTTCCCTGGCTGGGGGAGAGCTGACAGCCGGCCAGGCAGGAGGCCCCACCCCAGGGGGGAGAGGGGGCACCCAGCGCTTGGAGCCCCCGGCAGCCACCAGGGGATTAGACCTTGTGTCTTGCGCCCTTGGGACTTGGGAGCACCCCACAGGGCGTTGTGCAGGTGACCAGGCTCCTCCAGGGCTGAAGTCCAGACCCCAACTCCCTCCCCGCTTCCCTGCAGGGCGTCCTCCTATAACGACGCTTCTACTGCGCCCTAATAGTTCGTGGAGCCTGGACACCGCGAAGTGGGGGATGTGGGGCTGGGGCAGCCCCGCCCACGCCCGGACAATCCTGGCGGCCTCTCGCGGCCCCCAAACTTCAGACCCGCCGCCGCCCGCGCCCGCTCTACCTGCGCCCTGGGCAGAATGGAGCCTGCTGCGCCGTGATAAGTCTGCGCGTAGCCCCGGAACCCCGCGGGAACTTCCCGCCCCGCGCCGCCGCGACCCCGCACCCCAGGGACCTGCACGGGCTCTCGGGGCGCGACCACGATTCCCGCCAGGGAAACTGCAGAGGGACCCCGCGCGGTCTGCAGTCACTCACTAGGCAGCGAGTCCCCGAAGCCTCCGCCACGGACCGCGTTCCCCGACGCCGACTTGCACCTACCGAAGTTGGTGGCAGGAGCGGCGGCGCGTGCGCCACGGCGCCGGCTCCGGGGGGCGCGGCGACCTCCGACCCAGGCTCGAGGGGGGCGGAGGCGCCCGAGCGCCGGCAGTGATCCCCTCCCCACCTCGGGTGCTCCCCCGTCTCTCCCACTCCCCAGCCCGCAGTCGCCCCCTCGGCGCACTCACCGGCCTCGCGCGCCCGGGACCGGCTTAGCAATCTGCGCCGCGCCGGCAACTCGTGGATGGAGTCTTGGCCGGTGACACCGGTGGCGCCGCCCGAGCAGGGCAGGGTCGGGCAGCCCCGTGGAGGCGCGCGCAGTGGAGACGCAGGTGTGCGGCCGAACGAGGGGCGCCTGGCACGTCTCCGCCCTCGTCGCCTGCAGGCTGCCGCGGGGGTGCGCAGAGGCAGCCAGGTCTCCCGGGGTCCCCGCAGCGGTATGATGGGGTGTCAGCGGCCGAGGGCGCAGGGAGTGGGGCCGTCAGCATTCATCCGTCAGGGCAGGGCTCTGGCCCCTTGACAGCCCCTCCGCCTGAGCTAGGGCCTGGAGGCTGAGCCCCGGGACAGGAGGACTTTGGAGAACAGAGCTGGCTGAGGAGGGCAGAGCCCTGCACACTCGTGCAGCGAGTCTCCTCTGCTGACCAAGGCTTGCCTGCAGTGCCCTTCTCTCTTCTCCAAACAAGAGGCTGAATGGCTCTGCACCTCCAAGCCCCTGCCCTGCCCACTGACAGTCACTAACTCTGGAAAAGAGGGTCCCATGTGCTCACTCCTGCTTTCTGGAAGCATCACCCCCAGTCCCCTGGCAGGTGCTCTGGGGAGGGCCCTGCCCCTGCCCACTGCTGGCAGGCCTCCTCTCCACTGCCCTTCCCTCCCCGGAGGGCCGCTGAACCAGGCGGGGCGGGGAAAGGGCCCACCAGGAAACACCGCCCCCTCTATCCTCACAGCCTGAGCCGCTCCACCGCCCGCAAAGCTTGACTCCATGTTGATACCAAACATCCAAAGTCAATAGTCTGGGGCCCCACGTCTCAGCTGGGTCCTAGCAGAAGTCCCCCTGAGCAGCCAGCACCATTCTGGAAGTGGACACAGACTGCAGGCCAGGCCAGTTCCTCAGAGGATGTTTGCCTTTGTTCAGGGGACGGTGTCCGAACCCGGAGGTGCGTGATGTCCATCTCAGGAGTGGGGTGGGGTCTGCCATCGGAGGGGCAAGTGCTGCCCCAGAGGCCCCCATGAGTGTCCGCTCCACCTTCTCTGGAACCCCCATTGAAGCCCATGGCAGTGCAGCTCAGTGCGGGGACAGGGGCACTTTGGGGGGCAAAGGTGTGTCCTGTAGGGTCTCTGGGATGGAGCACTCTGGGCCCTGTGAGCCTGGCCACGGTTTCCCCAGCTGTGCAGGAGGGTGACTGGCCACGGCGCTATTGCTGGCACTCTGGTCAGCCCTGACTGGCATTTGTAAGGAGCAGGGCGCCATGTTCTGGGGGCGTCCAGTGCCAGGACACTGGTGTGAGGGTGACTGTCCAGTGTCACCCTCCCTGATACAACTGGGGAGACCCCACTTCCCCCCGGCAAGCCCACAGGGCAGGGTGGGAGGGGTGGAGGGCTGCGGGGCGTGGGCACGGCCCACCAGCCGTCCCTCTCTGCCTGCCCGGCCTGGCCCAGCTGACCAGCTGACCGTGCAGGCAGCCCCAGGCCGGGAGACAGCTTGAGCGGTCATCACGCCAGCAGCTCTGCGGAGCGTCGGGGCCAAGAGGCCTGCTCCTTCTGCACACAGACCCCACTCCGGACACACACAGCCAGGCCCCGGCCCATCTTGGGCACTGCCCAGACAGGGCAGGGGGCACAGGTCACCCTGAGACCTGGGGCTGGGGGTCCCAGGGATGGCACTGAGCTTCCTGGCCCCCCACTGCTGACTCCTCCTCCTGCTCTCTGGGAGGCCCTGCTGCCCACACAGGGGGCCGGCTGGCTGGAGGCTGTTGCCACCCTCCAGGGGAAGGGAGGGGCGTCTCAGGACAGCCTGGTAAAGCCCCAGAGAAGGGGCAGGAGGCCATGGAGGGCAGCTTGGCCCTGTGGACAGCCCTGCCCGGAGTATGGGCGGGACACGGAGTAGTCCTGCCCCCTGAGCTCAGACTGAAGGGCATGGCCGGGCTCCAGGAGGGCTTTTGCCAGGGGTACAGGTGGGTACCCCTGAGTGCACAGCAGGGGTCCCAGAGCTCAGCTGTAGCTTCAGCCTGACAGCCTGTCCCCAGTGCTGAGTCAGGGTGCACAGGCCGGCCCTGGCCGCGGCAGGGGAGGCTGGTCAGTGGTGCTCTGCCTGAGCCACCGTGGGCATCTCTGCTCCCCGCAGCTGGTACAGTGTGCCCGGAGCCTGTCCCACTTTCACCTTGCAGTAGGGTGTGGTGGGAGGCAGGAGGTCATGACCCACCCACAGGCCCCACCCCAGCATCCCAACATGCTGGTGCGTGCTCGGGCCCAGGGATTTGGCCCTACCCCAGAGGCAGCATCAGGGACCCCTGAGCTCAGGGGCTTGATCCCCTTGTGGCCTGAGCCGGGAATCCTCTGCCCATGCTCCCTGGGTATCGGTCTGGGCCTGCAGACTGGGCAGGGGGCCCTAGGGAGCAGCCTTCCCTCAGCTTGTCCTGGTGTGGGGCGGGGAGACACGCAGCCCCTCCCTCTGCCTCCAGGGAGGCATCATGGCCATTAACCTGCTCTGCCCGCTTGCCCAAGGCTGCGCATCTGTCACTTCCACTGATGCCGGCACTTGTGTGCCAGGGGCACATGGGCAGGACGGACAGTGGGCCCAGGGAAGGCAGGGGGACAGCGGTGTGGTGCCCGAGGCAGGCCTGTCTCCTCCCCTCAGCATCCATGCGCAGCCCTCACCAGGACTGGTGTTGGGGTCGGGCAGCCTCTGCTCACCCCATGGGAAGGGGAACAGTGGCACAGCCCATGAGCAGGGTCTGAGCCCTGGGAGGGGTCAGCGCCAGGTGGACGATGGCCATGGCTCATGGTTACCCTCTTGCTGATGACACGTGGCAGCCCCCCAAGTGTCTGAGAGCTCCACCACAGGCAGAGCCTGAGTCATCCTAGGCACTTCCCTCCTGCACACTCGAGGTGGCCTCAGGGACTCATGGCACGGTCCCCAGGGGCAAGGTCACGCCCGGGGCCCTGAGAGCACTGGGGAGCCACAGCAGGTTCACTGCAGGTCTGTGAGGGGGCAGCAAAGCCACACTGACAGGACCGGGTGACACTGGGGCACTGGTGGGGGCCGCCACAGACCCGCAGGGGCGCGCCCATGGGGGGCATGCTCTAGGGAGGGCATTGTGGGGCTATCCAGCCGGCCCAGGACATGGCGCAGAGTGGGCCCACGCCGAGGGAGAGGGTGTGCAGCTGGGAGGCTCCTGGCCCCAAACCTGCTCACTGCAGCCCTCCCCAACCAGCGCCATCCTTGGGAAGCACCCCTGGCCCCTCCACCAAAGCTCGCTCAGTGACCCCCTGGGGTGGGGCGGGACCAGTTCTCCACGCGCACTGGAGGTCCTGGAACCAGAAGCTCCTGGCTGCTAGCTGGAGGGGCTGCCGCGGGAGTGAGCTCCCCGTCGGGGGGCGTATACCAGTGGGGCAGGGGCCGGGCGGATCCGAGGGAGCAGCCGGCCGGGCGGGTGGGGCGCAGCTCAGGCCGCAGAGCTCTGGCGCGCTGGCCGAGCAGCGCCCGGGGCCGACAGCAACCATATGTTGGAAGAGGAGCTGTGCGTGTCCCGCGCGGCCCTCGGGGCCCGGCCTTCCTGGGCCTGTCACAGGCGATTTTCCCTGCTTGAGTGGCAGGCCGGCCGGCAGGCGGGGCAGCGGGGGCTGCAGTCTGTGTGTGGCTCGGGGTCCATCCCCCCATGGCTCTGCACGCTGGCCCTGGCCCTCAGGGCAGGCTCGGTGCTGGGCTGAGAGCAGGAGCCCCTGCTGGCTGGCTGGATGCCCGCCCCTTGCAGTCACCCCTGTCCAGGTCAAGGTCAGGGGCCACGGAGGAGCCGGCTGGCCACCGCTGTTGTGGGTGGGCGCCCGGGGCAGGCGGGAGTCTGCGGAGCCCAGAGCCCAGAGCGCGGAGGAGGCGGGAGGCCGCAGCTAATTTGTACACTAAGTGCTTCTGACAGGGCTGCCTCACAAGTGAGAACACCCCACCGCCTGCCTCGGGAAGGCCACCGCGGCCAACGGGTGGGCAGCCAAGCGGCCTGGGTAAGGGGCCGGGAGGCGCTCCAGCCAGCAAAGACAGGGGACGTGGGGGGACGCAGCCCGGACAGGCGCCCCCGCGGGTGCGTCAGGAGGCTGTGCCTCGCCCACCGCCCGCACCGGCTTAGGTCCAGGTGCCGCTAGGCCCCACCTCAGCACCCGCAGCACCTCCTGGGAGCAGCTGCGTCCCCGAGAAGTGTCCTACCCGTGGGCCCCTGACCCCTAATTCCCTCAGCCCTCCCTGCCGAGGAAGGTGTCCAAGGGGAGCGGGCACAGGCCGGGCTCTCCAGGCCAGCTGACAGGGAGGCAGGCAGCCCCCAGGCCCGTCAGCTCTCATGTCCTGGGTGTCTCAGGGCTGCAGCGATGCGGGCCCAGGCTCCCTGGGACGCCCTGGGGTGATGGAGCCCGGCCCCCGGAGGAAAAGGTCCGGCGTGGCCGCGCAGCCGCGGATGGAGCAGGAGGTGGGGTGGGGGGGCGTCTCCAGGTGCTGAGCCGAGATGCGTTGTGGCAGCTCCCCGCCGCCCGAGGCCCGCCTGGAGCGAACACTGCTGGTGGCTTTAATTGCTTTCACATTCGATAGGCTGGCCCGAGACAGGCCTCTTACACCCTGTGCGGCCTCGGCACCCCAGCCCCCCTTCTTGCTGGGAGGCTGGCCTGCCTGGCCCCACACAGAGCCTGGGCTGGGACTGCAGGCCGCACGCCACCCAGCCTGGCAGGGAGTGGGCACAGGGTGGCTATCTCCCAGCCCCACTCTCCCTCTGCTCCGCCCAGGACCGACAAATCCAGACAAGTGCCTGGAACACAGCTCTCTCTCCAAGAAAAGCCCGGCACGGGCCTGGCCCTTCTGAGGCTTCATGGGTACCAGTCTGCAAACCACCACAGGGTTGGGCCTGAGCCTCTGCCCCAGCTGGATGCCCTGTCTTTCCTGGGGTGCAGGCAGCCGATGGCAGGGTGCCCCTGAAGGCTCCCTGGGAGGCAGGCCTGGGTACCTGCCCAGGCATCCCAGAGAGGCTGTCCCTAGATGGGCACAGCTCTGTCCCAGAGAGGAGTCCAGGGGCCAGGGGCCCTGGGGAGAGATAGACGAGAACAAACTTACAAAACAAAACATCTTTATTTGGTCCGTCGGAGCCTGAGTCTGGAAACACCCATGGGGTCATCCTACGGGGATGGCGCTGACGTTGATAAAATAGTCTCTGCGTCAGAAGAGCTGCCGTATGTACAGGGTTAAAAATACTCACAGCTCAGAGTACGAGGAGGAGTACAAAGGGGGCGGGTGTGGGGGTCTAGTGCTTCTGGTGCTTCTCCAGGGGCGACCCCCCACTCAGAGTAACGGAAGGAGTACAAAGGGGCTGGGGACCTAGTGCTTCTCCAGGCGTGAATCTGCCCCTCCCCCACCCAGCAAGCCCCACGGAAAGCGAGGGACCACGGGCAGGGCCACTCGCTGCCAGGGGCTGCTGGGCAGTGAGACTGGGCACCCAGGAAGCGGCCTTAGTCGTCCCCAGGCAGACACAGAGCTCAGGGCTGAGCAGCACAGGGAGAACGCTGGCTCAGGGGGGAGGGGTGCGGGGCTGTGGCCCACCCTGCATGTGCCTGGACACGGCCTGGGGGACTCTGGGACTCTGCTTCTCCTGCAGGTCAGGTGGTGCCAAGCACGGGGCTGGGCCCAGGACCACCTGACCACCACCCCAGCCCCGGCCCAGGGCATGGCTTCGATCCTGGCTGGCATGCCAGGAATTGCATAGTGTCCCTCCCCACCCTGGTTCAGCCCACAGTTGCCAGGCACCTGCCTCCTCGGACCCTGCTGGGGCTCCAGGGACCCCTGCTGGCCACATGAGGGCTTGCGGGGGGTGGGGCGGATAGGTGGGATATGGGGGCAAACTGAGGAAAGGTTCTCAACCTCTGGCCACAAAGGGGTATCCCTACTCTCACCCTGGGGTCTTGACCTCTGACCTCCCCAAACTGGGGTGGTCCCTGCTCTCATCCTTGGGCCCTGGCCTTGACCCCCTAAAATAGAGGTGGTCCCTACTTTTACCCTGGGGTCCTGGCCTGACCCAACAAGGGGGTGGTCCCTCCTCACCTCAGGGTCCTGGCCTCTGATCACAAAACAGAAATGGTCCCTGCTCTCACCCTGGAGTCCTGACCTCTGACCCCTACGACAAGGGTGGTCCCTGCTCTCATTCTGGGGTCCTGGCCTCTGACCTGCCCAGATTTGGATTTGGAGCACATGGCTGCCTGATCCGGGCAGGAGACCCGGGCCCATGGATAAGGAGCAGCCTCACCCTGACCCTGGAGGTTGGAGCCAGATCTCAAGGTGGCCTGGTCCGAGAGGCTGGCACATGTCCCCCTAGAGCTGGAGGTGGGTTCGAGGTAATCTGCTGGGTGGCTGGGAGGCCCTGGGCAGGAGGGAGGGGTGGGGGGAGGGCCGGGGGAGTTGTGCCCACAGCTGGAGCTCCCTGGGTGGGGGTCCTGAGATTGTGGTTCAAGCGTCCTGTGTTGGGGTCTCCCTCATAAAGTGCGTGTGGGGGCAGGCAGGTGGGGGCAAGGAGGTCACAGCGGCCGGGGCCCGTGCAGGCCAGCGACCTCGGGCGTGAGTGGGGGGCTGTGGCTGCCCTTGGATGTCGTCCAGTCACTGAGGAAGGCCTGTGCTGCCTTGCGGTGCGCCAGGCGGTGGGTGATAGAGAAGCCAGCATTTCCTTCCAGCTGAGACAGGATCACCAGGACCTGCCTGGGGGAGGGGGCCGGTGAGGGCCTGTGGGGCCAGCGGGCCGCCAGGGGCAGGGCGGGGCGGGGCGCACCTGTGCAGGGGTGGCACGCTGTCCTGGGTGCGCAGGCTGCCGCGCGTGGACACCACGTTGAAGCTGTCGGAGCAGTCGCACTGTACGTGCAGGTAAGACTTGGGGTGCCGATTCTCCACAACCACGATGAGCCCCGCCCAGCCGTGCGTCAGGTAGTAGCAGGTCATGCCCTCGCGGCCCTGGGCGCAGGCAGTGTAGGTGTGGGTGGGCGGGCCGTGGGCAGCCACCTCCTGCTGCCTCCCCAGGGCCCACGCCCGCCCACTCACCTCGTGCCGTTCGCCCCTGCTCTCCGTGAGCAAGATGATGGCGTCGGCCAGGGTGGTCGGCTGGGCCTCCACGGGCTCCACCATGACGAGCCTCGAGCTGTACACGGCCAGCACGTGGCCGGGCGCCTCTGGGGTGCTGCGTGGGGCCCCCGCTGAGGGGCTGGAGGCTGCAAGGAGGGAGGGAGAGAATGAGGGAGAGTGTAGGGCGGGCCCGAGCTAATAGGGACGGTGTGGGCGGAGCCTGGGGGCCATGGGCGGGTCTGGGCTTTGTGGGACGGGGCCGGGGCCGTGTGGGCGGGGCCTGGGGCTGAGCGGCCACAGTCACCTACCCTGCAGGGCGGGTGGGCCGGGCACGGGGCCCCAGTGGTTGAAGGCACAGCACACCACGGCATACTCGCCAGGCTCCAGCATCACATCACAGTTGACGAACTTCTTCACGGCGCGTTTGCTGTGGGCTAGCAGGCGGCCCAGGCTCAGGCGGCCACCGCTGCCAAAGGAGGCCCGGAACACCAGGACACACAGGTCCAGGAGGTGACTGTCCACTGAGTCCGCGCGCCTGGGCGAACAGAAAGGTTGCGAGTGGCCAGGCCCCGCCCCTAGACCTGTGCCACCCTGCCATCCGGCCCCCAGTCCGCCCGGCCCACCTGCTGCCCTCCTGGAAGAGGGCAAACTCCAGGGACGCACGCTCCAGCACCGTGAGGGCCGTCACACCCACCGGCCCGCTGGCCGAGCTGGGGAAGCTGCCTTGCACCCGCGCCTCCTGCCAGTCCGAGTGCACCTTGCAGATATCCACGGAGTCGAAGTACCTGGGCAGCCAGAGGATAGCTGGCTGAGTGGCCTCCACCCAGCTGCCCGCACGGCATGTGTCCCTGGGCAGGGTAACTGCAGCAGGCTCTCGCCCCATGGGAACTCTTGGAATCCGTGTTCAGATACCCCAGTCCTGGCTGTTGTCTGTGGACACCGCCAGGGGGCGCCAGGCCCTAAGGCTGATCAACGGGCAGAGCCCCAGCAGAAGCACCCCCGCCAGGCAGTAGACAGGCGGAGCTCCTGGGAAACACGCTGTATTCGCCAGGGTGAGCGTGGTACCTGACGAAGTCGCTGTACTCCATCCAGAAGACACCCTCGCTGCTGCCATGCGGCATGAGCTCACTCCGCAAGTGCCCCGGCCAGTGTGGCCACTCGTCTGACCAGCTGCCGTTCCAGGAGAAGCGGCCCCATGGGTTCCGTAGGCGCAAGAGCCTGCGGACAGACCACAGGGTCAGGGGCCATGCCCATGGCCCCACCCTGCCCATGCATCACCACGCCCATCCTTACCTGGAGCCCTGGACATCCCGGACATCCAAGATGGAGTAGGCGTGGCGGGGACGCAGGCCTAGACTCTCGTAGGCAGCATCGTCCACCTTCATGTTGCCCCCACCACAGGAGGCACCCATGAGGAACCTGTGCAGTTAGAGCAGCCCGCTGACCGGGGCCCCTTGGTATTGGGGTGGGCTCCCTCTCTAGGGGACACCTGCTGTCCCGGCCTGCCTTGGGGAGGTGCAGCTCCAGGTGGGGGTCTCCCTGCCTGTGGGAGACCCACGTGGGACGCCGGGGCTCAGGAAGTGGTGGGCCAAGCTCAGCGGGGCGGGCAGGCCTGGGTCCCGTGGAGGTCTGGCAAGGCTGGGGGCCCCGCCAGCTCAGAGATGCTGCTCCCCAAGGGGCAGAGCCATGCCACTGCCCACCACAGCTGAGGGCAAGGGTCCTGGACCCTCCCCAGACACTGGCCAGTGCATGCTGGGGCTCAGAAGCCCCCGCTCCCCCAACCCATCCACCCTGGGGGCTGCTACTGCCAGGTGCCACCACGGCGCTCACTCCACGTGGACTCCCAAGGGTGCTGATGGTCATCACAGGCCCAGGTCAGGACAGGGCCTTCTAGGTACAAGCTGACGGACAACACCCCACCTGCCCTCACCCCATCCAAGCAGGTGGGGTGGCTGGCACAGCATGGGGAGCTGGGCCTCCCAGCTGTGGTTAGCCCGTGCCAGAAATATCTTGTGAAACGTGGGTGCAGATCAGGGCACTGGCCTGACTATTCCCGCTGCTCCAGGTCCCCAGAGTGGCTGTCCCTCTTACCCAGCCTCTTTAGAACTCAGCATTTTGGCCCAGATGAGGTCAGTGTCCACCGGTTCCTCGCGGGGGTTCGTGGAGCTGACCTGCAAGGCCAGGCTCTCACAGGGGGCACCGGTGAGCGTGGCCAGGCCCTCTATGGCACGCCCGGCCTGGAGCGCGAAGTAGGAGCCGTGCAGCTTGGCCAGCGCCTTCTCAATGAGGGCCACCCACAGCTGCTTGCGCTGAGCCTGCGGGGGGGCTGGAGTCGTGAGGCCGCTGCCTCCTCGCGCCTGCCGCCCGCCCGCCCACGCCCCCGCCCACCTGGGAGAAGAGCAGGAAGCCGGCCTCGTCACAGGGCAGCATGTCGTCCACCAGCACCGTCGTCCACGTGCCGTCCTTGCACAGCCGCACCTGGTAGGCACCCTCTGCACACAGGCTGCGCGTAACCATCACCCGCTCAACCAGGTCCGGCCGCTCAGCCAGCACTGCCAGAGCACTCAAGAACCTGTACGAGACCAGGATTCAGGGGGAGCTTCGCCCGCCCGCCCACTCCCTCACCCTGGGTGGGAGACCCACACTCACCAGCAATTCCCCAGGAGACCCTGCAGGATGTCCGAGGGCCGGAGCGTGTGGAACACAGACCAGGAGGTGCTGTGGTCCCTGAACACGGAGCAATTGATCTCGTGCGGCCGCAGCCACTGACGCACGCGCTGCTGGACACTGTCACCCACGGGGAAGCCCACAGACGCAGGCCCAGGGGGGAAGCTGTCGTCCACAAAGTTCACGCTGTTCTGCAGAGACCATGGCCACAACTCAGGGCAGGCCGAACCCCATCCCACCCCAAGAGAGTACCCAGCTACCTGAGCCCGAGAGGAAGGGGGGCGGCGTGCAGCTCGCAGCCTGCAGATGGCACGGCTGAGCCTCATGAGGCCCACACCACCCTTTGTAAGCATGGTGGACTGCAGCCAGCCAGGGCACAGCAGGCTGGTGATGGGCCAGTGGGAGGTATGTGTGTCCCAGGGGACGTGAGGGGCCCAGCCTGGAGGCTGCAGGTGTGGGTGTGGGGCGCTGAAGGCCCTAGAAAGAGAGGTGGGGGGCCTGACGGGGGTAGGGTGGCCAGGACACAGCTCTGGACGGGCTGCCGGCAGTGACAGAGGGCAGCAGCCCAGGGGGACAGACGCCCCCCTCCAGGCCCCTGGGGGTGACGCCCTGGGCTTAGCCTTCTGCAGTCCAAGGGCAGAGAGCACAGGGGGCACCTGTCTTAGCTGGGGCTCTGCATCCAGGGGCGGCACCTGGCCTGCCTGTCCCCACCTTCCCGTGAGGCCACTGCTGCTGGCACGCACGCTGGGGGTAAGGGGTCAGGACCCTCGCAGACATGGAAGGAAAAGGGCCTGAGGATCTCAGGTGAGAGGTCACGTGAGGGTCACTGGAGCTGAGGCTCGGGGGACGAAGGGAGCGCCACGTGCCCGCACCTCCCGGCAGAAGGCCACGATGTCCTCCCACAGGGCCTTGGCCTCGCCCTCGTCCGTCTGCCGCCGCTTTTCCACGAGCACACTCTCCCTGCGCCGCAGGGGCGCCACACCCCGGCGCTGGGCCGCCATGAGCTGGGGGGTGTGGCAGGTGGCACAGTGCTTGGCCCGAGGCGCGTTGAGCAGGGTGCAGGCTGGGCAGGCCCACTGGCCCGGGCGCTCAGATGGCGCTGCGGGGAGGGGGCGGCCGGCCTTGTGGGCTGGGCAGGGCCCGGGCCGGTCCGCACTGCAGTCGGGGCAGTGGGCGGTGGTGTCACCGTGCTCCTGGAAGCCGTGCAGCTTGGAGCAGCCGCACACCGTGCACCGGGGGGTTGCCGTGGGGTTCCTGAGCGTGCACCTGGCGCACGACCAGGTGGTGAAGTCGGGGCTGGAGGGGCTGGCCGGCGTGTAACGCACGCTGTCACCGCCCAGGTCGATGACGTCGCTGCCTGGTGTGCTGCTGCCAGCCTCGCAGTGTGCAGGGCTGGCGGGACCCGGGGGGCGCAGCGTGGGGCCTCCCTCGGCCGCCTCCTCCTCCAGGAAGCTCAGCCGCTTGCCTGACAGCAGCTCCGCCAGGCGGGAGGCCCCGGCCGTGGGCCGCCCCAGGCCCTGGGGGGGCCCCTTGGAGCTGGCAGAGGGTGAGGGCTGGGCGGCTTCAGGCACCGGTGGCTGCAGCTGGGGGGGCACCTCGCGGCGGCTGCGAGGCACGGGGTTGTTCTGGAGGGTGGGTGAGAACGGGCTGAAGGGTGGCCCCCGGGGGGGCTCCTGGTCCACGGCAGAAGGAGTGTTGGCCTCGGCGCCTTCCCCAGGCTGGGCGGGGGCCGACGTGCCGGGGAAGCCTGCAGGAGCCACGACTTCCGGGACCACAAGTGCCTCGGGAGGGATCCTGGGCAGCGAGAGTTTCCGGGGCCCCCCGCAGGCCGAGCAGGAGCTGGCCACAGGCGTGTTGTGCAGCGTGCAGCGCTGGCAGGCCCAGCCGCTCCCAGGCGCAGCCGCGCCCCCCTCCTGCCCCTCCGCCTCCGCCGGCCGTCCACCTGCCGGCTCCACAGCCACCGGCCCCGCTGTCCGCAGGGGCCCCGCCTCGTCCCGGCAGCTGCCCGGGGGCTCTGGGGGCACCCCGTTGATGATGGGCAGCGGGGAGGCCCCTGGGCCAGGCTCGGGGGTGAAGCCACACATCTCGCAGGCCCCCCTGCCCAGAAGGTTGCGGAATGTGCAGCGGGCACACGGCCACTTCTGCTCCTCCACGCTGAGCCGCAGGATCCGGTCCAGGTCGGGCTTGTGCCGCGGGGCCTCGCAGATGGAGCACTGGCGCTGGCCGGCTGGGTTCAGGAAGGTGCAGCGTGCGCAGGCCCACTCCCCGACCGTGGCCATGGGCCCGGGCGAGTGCGTGTGGCTGCAAGGGAAGGCCGTGGTCAGGGGTTTCTGACAAGGGCATCAAGAGTGTTCAGCGGGGAACGGATGGTCTTTTCAACCAACGCACTAGGAAAATGGGATCTATATGCTAAAGGAGGAGCCAGATCCGTACCTCACGCCATATTCAAAACTTAACTCAAAATGGATCAATGACCTAAGCATAGGAACGAAAACTATGAAACTCTTAGAAGCAGAAAAAGTGGGTAAATTTTCATGACCATGCAGGCAAACAAAGGAGGAAACAAAAGAACATAAAAACTAACATCTTCCACGAGTCAGAGAACACCATAAAGAAAGCGAGAAGATACCCTACGGGAGACAGCATTTGCAAACTGTGTGTCTGACCAGGGTCTAGTACCCAGGACGTATGAATCGTTCTTATGACCACACGACAAAAACCTGGTTTTAAAAATGGGCGGAGGATTTGAGGCGACTTTCCCCAGAGATACGGAGAAGGCTGTGGAAAGCTGCTCAGCGGATCAGTCAGGGAAATGCAAAGTGCAGCAGCCCACCCGGCAGGGCAGGAGCCAGGACCTGGAGCTGGAGTGACCCGGTCTCCCATCACTGGGGGAGCGCAGAACAGCACAGCTGCTGCGGAAAACTGTTAGATGGCTCCCCAGCAGCTACCAAGGACCACAGTTAGGACCCAGCAACTCCACCCCAGGTACACGCTCTTCACCAGCACACATCCACACGTGCTCACGGCAGACTTGCCCACAACAGCCAACTGGTGGAATCAAGCCAAGTGTCCATCAATGAGTAAATGGATAAATAAGGAACACCGTTCAGCAGCCAGGAGCGAAGCACGGACACACACTGGCACTGGGCCCCGACACGTGGCGTGATTCACCCATGGGGAGGTTTAGGATGGGCAAACTCAGAGGCAGGAGGAGTCAGCGGCTCCCGCAGGCTGAGCAGGGGGCAGGAGCGGGCTGGCTTCCCACCGCCTCGCAAGGCCAGCCCAAGTGGGGGGCGTCCGCGCTCTCCTGCCCTGACGGTAGCTGGTCTGCTTGGCAGAAACAGCAACTGTTCTTTACAGCGAGACGCAGAGCTCGTGCTTCTCGTGCTGCGTTTACGCCAAACACTCCAGGGAGAAAGAAAACTCCCCTCTTCAAAACAAACAGAAACCCTCCTCCAAGCAGCGTGAGGGTTCCTGGGCCAGTGCAGGCCGCCGCCGCCTCCCCAGGTGCGGGGCTGAGCCTCAGAGCTGTCTGCAGCTGCCGCAGCGCCACAATAGTGGACAGGCCCTGGTCGGGTCAGCTTGGGCTGCTGCGTCACCAACACCTAAGAGATGCCCCTGCTACTCCCCACTGAGGAAGGCCCACAGGCAAGGCATGGGCACACGCGGCCACACAGACAAGCCACACACACGCTGCAGCCCAGGCCCATGTTCAGACGGCCGCCCTGCGCACCGTGTGCCCCTGAGGCCTGGGGGAGACTTGGGGGAAGACTCGGGCCTGCCCTCGGCTCCAGGCCCCTTGTGGTCCAGGCGTGCTGAGCACACGCAGGAGGGCAGGAAGCCCAGCCCAACAGCTGGCCGGGCCCAGGCCTGGATGAGCATGAGGCCACACCGTGATCCTCAGCTGGCGTCCCAGGAGAGCGCGAGATGGTGCGGGCTGCCCCCCTCGGGGACAGTCTTGACGTCACAGGGTGGGCGGGGATGAAGTGGCTCAGGGGGCAGCGGCGGGGTGTCCGGAGGAGCCTGGGCCTTCGCCACCCCAGCCCCAAAGCCAGGGTCACCTCCCAGCACCCTAACGTGCCGGAGCCTCCACACAGACACTCCCAAGTACCGGGCACTCTCAGAGGCTGGGCGCTCACCCTCAGGATGCAAAGGCAGGCAGGTGGGGCGGACAGCGCACGCCTGCTCAGCCTCAGCTCTCTGGGCTGCAGCCTCAGCCCCAGGTGAGAGCGAGGTGGGGGCGGGCGCTCCTGGGACACAGGGGCTGCAGCAGCTGGGAGATAGCCTTCGGCTCCCTGGAAAGCTTAGAGGAGTAAGAGGGGTCCCCACTCGAGGACCCGGCTGGTCAGGCCAGCAGACCTGAGGCCGCGCTGCCCGGCAGGACGCCCACCTGACCCCGACCCCCAGCTGGTCCCAAGGGGCACATGGGCACCTCCCTCCGAGGCCACCCTCAGCCAGTCTTGCGCCGGCCCCTCGGCCTGTGTCCCCAGGGGAGGCCTGCAGCTTGCAGTGGCCGACACCCACACCAAGCCCAGGTCCTCTGGGCCTTGCAGCTCCTGGCCCGCCTGGCAGTGGGACCAAGCCCAGACCTGCAGGCTCTTCAGTGGAGGGGGCGCCCCTCAGGGCAGGGATGGCTTGCCCGGACCACCCACACGCGCGTCCACATGTCCAGCGGAGGCGTGGGGAGGGTTGGCCTGCCTCTGCCGCACCAGCCCCCTGCCTGCTCCTCTCGTGTCTAGTCGGGTGCCTGTGGATTCCTCAAGGTCACTGGCAGCTCTTCCTCCTGACTCACTCCAGGTGGCACAGTTAACTGCTGGCGGCACTGGGCCGGAGAACGAGAGGGTGCGGGCTGGACAGCCGACCTCTCTGCCACCCGCCTCGGGGCCCGTGCCCCTCCCTGAGGCCTAGCAATTGCCCCCTCCCCAGGGACTTACCCTGAGGACGTAAATACCTGGAAATGAAACGACACACGTGCGCGTAGAAGGTGCGAAGGGACACACTGGCCCATGGGGAGATGCCGGTCAGAGCGGCACGGTGACCACCCTGCATGCAGGCGGGGCGGGCGGGGAGAAACCAGAGCCCTCCCTGCATGGCTGGGGGTCTGGGAAACGGGGCGACCACTGTGGAGAACAGCCTGGCAGCTCCTCAGACAGTTAAATGTGAACTTACAGTGAACACCAGCAACCTCATTCTGTGTAGCTACGCAAGAGAAGTAACAACACGCATCTGTGCAAAATCCTCTCCACACACGTCCACAGCGGCAGAGCCGCCAGTGCGAGTGTCCATCAGTAACCAGCAGGCCTACTCCACACGGCGGAGCATAGCTCAGCCATAAAGGGGCAAAGTCCCAACACTTGCTACCACGTGGACGGCCTGAGAACACAACGCTTAGTGAGAAGCAGACACAGAGGCCACACGCTGTGTGATTCCCACTGTGTGAGTGGAGCCCCTGACGGCAGGTGAGTGCCGTCCAAAGCCGGCACTGACTCAGCACAGGGAGCCGAGGCCTCCACTCTGCAGCCGTCCCTCTGGGCCGCGGGCCTCCATGACTACGTTCACTGGGGTCACTCAGCTACCCCCAGAAGCCTGCCAGGACCCAGGTCCTGCTCCACGCACGGGCCGGCCGCCTAGACGGTGAGCCCAGGACTGTCCTGCACAAGTGAGCTGTGTCCGAGGGAAGTGCCCGCCGAGGGCTGCTGGCGGAGTGCGGTGTCTGCAGCCCCTGAGGTGGTCCGGGGCGCCGAGAAGGCCAAGTGCCCCCTCTGGCCCAAGGGCGGTGGACTCTGAGTGTCTGCTGAGCCCCTCGCCCTCCAGTCAGGCTGCAGGACGTGGAGAAGCTGGGGCATCCATGTGTGGGGGCATTTGGGAGTCCATCCCACCAGGTCTCAGCAGTGGGCATCCTGGCTGGGCTGCCCACCCCTCACCTCAGCACCCGGAGGTGGAGCTCACCGGGGGAGCCTAGGCAGCCGGGGCCGAGTCTAGCTGCAGCTGCAGCTGGAGGACATGGGCACGTGGAGGGCGGCTCGTCAGTGGGACCCACACCCCCTGCCCCCTGCAGGCAGCCACGTCACAGGGCGACACGTCGGGCCACGGCAGGGCCCCAGATTCCACGGGAAGCAAGCAGCATTCTCGGTGCGTGCCGTGCCCCCGGCCCCACCCAGCAAGCAGTTCCAGCAGCCGCTCCAGAGCCAGCGGACAAGCAAGACCCCGGCCTGAGGCAGTGGCGGTCCCGGCCCCACCATCTACGGTTCTGAGACCCTCCGCCCAGCTCCAGGGGGCGGGGGTCCCGGGTGTGCTCTGTCCAGTGAGCAGCCCGAGTCGCCCGGGTCTCTGGGGTGAAAAGAGTCTCCAGAGGGCCCTAAGGGACAGGGCCCGCTTGTCTGGGAGGCGCCAGCCGAGCAAGGGCACCTGACGGCAGCCCCGCCCTCGGGCCCGGGGCCGCCCCTGCTCCACCTGCTTACCTTCGGGCCGGGGCCGTGGGGGCGGGTGCTGCCGGGTGCCCAGGCTGTCGCCCCATGCAGGCCCCCCGGGGCCGCTCCTACCCCAGCCAGCCGCTGCCGGGGGCCCCGGGCAGGGTGGGCCCCGGGGGAAGCCGTGGTCCGACTCGGTCTCGGCGGCCAGCGAGGAGGCGGAGCTCCCCATGGCCCCCACGGCGGCCACGCTGAGCGCCGGGCCTGGTCACAGGGCGCCGGCGACGGCGGGCGAGGCGGAGCATGGAGGAGGGCGGCCTCGCGAGCCGGGCTGGTCCGAGGAGCACAACAGAAATGACAGAGACAGAGAGAGAAGAGACACGTGACTACGGCGCCTGGAGGGTCCCAGCACACGCGCAGCTTCCGGGGAGGCAGGGGTGCCTGCAGCAGGGCCACCGTGGGGTCCCCCTTGCCCCGTGGTGCCCCCCATTATGGCCCCCTCAGCGCCCCCAGGGCAAGGCGGCTGTGCCACGGTTGCTGGCCTTCAGAATGGGTCTCACCCTGAAAGAAATGATTGAGAAGATATTTAACCAGAGAACATGAGCTGGAAGAGGAGCGCCCGGTAGGGCTGATGAGCCCTGGGCACCGTCCACAGTCACCACCAAGGCCCCTGTGGAGGACAGCCTCCCCTGACCTGGATATGGTGAGCAGGAAGGGGCCCAGGAGGCTGCCTGCTCTCAGGAGGCGTGGGCCCAGGTGCTCCTGCCCTGAGGTGGGAGGCTGGCAGGTGGTGGTGGGGGGGCCGTCTCCTTTCAGACGAGGTGAGTCCTAGTCAGGCGAGGGAAGACGCCTGGGCCGCCTCTGGGCCGCCATGGGTGTCCCCTTCGCTTTCTGGTCAAGCAGGTGACCAGCAGCTCTGCCTCAGCCCCGGTCCATCACACACGACGCCCTCCCAGCAGGCGCCCAGGGCCCAGCAGCGCAGCGGCTCCGCACGGGGGAGGGCCTGGGCCCTGCCCTCAGGGCTGCAGTCAGGCCAGAGAGCCGGGCAGCAACACGCCTGCCGGACCTGTTCCTCCAAGGGACCCAGACCAGGGCTGGACAGGCTGCTGAAGGCCCGGTGCCCCTGAAAGTCACCCACCACTCAGGCTTCCCCTCAGCTTGACCAGAGCCAACTGAGGGGTGGGGGTGCGGGTCCCCAGTGGCTGCAAAGCCAACGCTCCCCACGTCCACCGACAGGAGAGCCACCAGTGGGAGCACGCCACGAGCCACAGGGGTCACTTCTCATTCCCGACAGCCACGTGGAAAAGGCAGGACAGGGGAACGGACTCATGTCACCCGACACACCCGACACGCCTGACACGCCGCCAGGCCCACCTGACGTCAGGGTGAGGCCCGTGTGAGCCTCCAGTCGCGGCCCTTCCCCTCCCGCGGCGGACGCTCACCCCACGGGGACGAGTCACACGCGGGCGGCGGCTGCAGCCGGAGCCCTGCACCCTGGGCTGCGAGGGGGCGCTCACGGCGGTCAGGCCCACGCCGAGCAGGTCCTTCAGGACACCTGCCCCTCCACAGCGACAAGGCAGACGCATGGCAACCAGGCCAGCCCCCAGCCTCCTGCCCCCACCCCACGCGGGCGCCTTCCCAGGGAGAGACCCCGAGCGTATCCAACACTCCTTTTCCGCAGCCAAACCCTGAGTGGCCAAGGCCTTGAGCTGAAGCTGAGCCACGAAGGTGCCTATGGAGCAGGAGCACCTACGCCCGGGTCCAGCCTTGGGCTGACCAGGAGCTCGGCCCGTGCCCACTGAGAGCACAGAGGATGGCTGGGGGCGGCCCACCCACAGCCAGAGCCCAGGGTAGGTAGCGAGGACAGGGCCTGGCTTCCGTGCAACCTTGGTCTTGGGGTGGCAGGCGGAGTCCTGCAGCAGGGAGACAGGTTGGCACCCCTGACCGATGGACTCTGGGTCCTGGCGATAAGCCTGCAGGCTGGGCTGCTGCTCCAGGGCCAAAGTCCAGACCTGTCCAGGCGGGGAGGGCTGCCTACCTGCAAGACCTGCCCCTGAGCCTCACCTCCCAGCCCGAGCCCAGGCTCCTGGCCACAGTCCGTCTGGCGGCAGGGCCTCACACTGTGCAGTCTGGGGCCTGACTCAGCTGCTCCTAGCTGCCGGGTCCAAGGCCACCACTGTTTAGGCCAGCCAGGGCCACAGGGGACAAGGCCTCCCACACCCTGGCTCTGCCATGGTTGGGGCCACCAGGGAAAAGTGCCTGGGGGGCGAGAGTCAGGGCTCTCAGCAAGCAGTCAGCAAGACTCCCCGGGAACCAGGTCCTGGTACCACCTGCCCACGGGGCACACGCCTCCTGTCCTTCCCAGGTGCACTGTGAGGCCCAGACACCCCCACCGGCCGGGCCAGAACCTTGAGGAGGGGGCTGTGGAGATTCTGCTGAGAGTCACCATCAATGTCGCCTGAAAACCAGCTGCAGGAACAAAACAGGAACCAGCATTCCACTACCCAGCCCGGGAGGAAACAGTCCGGCCGCAGACCCTCCCCCGCACATGCTTCAGGAGGCCGCTGTCTCCGCACCTTGGCCCCGCAGTGTCCAGCTGCGGTCCGGATCCTGGGCCCCCCACCCTGTGCGGGTCACATGGCAGGCAGGGCTCTGCTTCCAGGCCCCTGCTTTCTGGGAGGGAGGGGTGGAGACAGCTCCCCAGAGTGACACCCACAAGCGAGGGGTGGCTCGCTGGCAGGGAGACCGGAGGATGGGACGCAGAGTCCCAGCGTGTTCTCTGTCTCTAGTCGTACCCGCTCAGTCAAGCCTCAAGAAAAACGAAACTTCTGCCAGGGAGCCAGGGATGCCACCACGACTTCGCTTTCCACTTCACAAGTTCAGAGCCACCTGATGACAGGCGCTTGCCTCTGGCACTTCCCCATTTCTGTTGGCCAAGTGGCCGCAGAGCAGTGCGGCCTGGGTGGCTGGTGATCGCAGGCCTCGTGGAGGCAGAGTTGCTTCAGAGACATAAAGGCACTGGAGCCTCTGGCTCACCCTGGGGACGCAGATGGGCCGTGGGGAGCATCTCCAGGTTGGCCATGGAAGGGTCAGCAGCAGGCACTGCCTCAGCTCCAGGCTCAGCCCAGCGGCCGAGGGAGCGAAGCCATGAGCGCCTCCTCAGGACACGGACGCTACGGCTCTCATCAACAGCAGCTATCAGCCTGCTTTCCCTCTGATGTCTCGCAGAGCCGTCCAGCCCTGTCCCGCGGTTTGGCCACCAGGGAGGGGGAAGGAGACAGCAGGCGTGGAGCCGCTGCTGGAGGGAGATGGTGCTGCCAGGATGGCCAGGGAGGCCAGAGCGCCAGGCAAGTCCTCACTGGAGGGACAGCGCGTCCTGGGGGTGTCGGGTCCCTGCTGCTCCCCTGTGGCCCCCAGCTCCCTGCACCGTCCTGGCAGCTCCAGCACAGCCATCCACGGGGTGACCCAGAGTGACAGGTGTGCCTGGGCAGGTGTCCAAGTCCAAACTCCACCCACACCCTCCTTCCCCTCATCCAGGAAGGTGGAGACGGGCGGGCCAGTTCTCATCCCCAGGAGCAGGTGCCGTTCTGGCCCTGCGGCCCAGAGGCCCCTCTGAGTTCAGAGCTGGGTCACCAGAGCAGCCTGCAGCTGACGCAGGATGCTTGCTGACCACCTGCCTCGGTGCCGCTGGGGCAGCGCTGGGCACGGGGAGCTGGGGACACCAAAGGGACCCCACAGGCCTACTGGGCACTCTTGGTGGGGGGGGAGGTGCTGGGGGGGTGGTCCTGCCTGGGAACGTGGCACAAGAGGTTAGGCAAGAGAGACACCACCATGTCCCTGCTTTGGGATGCTCCTGCAGGTGCCAGGTGGGAGGGCTGGAGTCAGTGTGGGCAAAAGAGCGACTGACCTGGGGGCAGGGAGCACCCGGGCCGAGTCTGGGCTTGGACTCTTACACACCCAGCCCCGCAGGCTCTTCTGCAACCCGCTGAGGCCCATGAAGACATCTATGGTTTTAGAGAACCTCTAGGGTGCAGAGTCCTTCTTCCCAAATAAAAGACAAGCATCGGGGGCGGTGGAAGCAGGGGCTGGAAGGACTGGATGTGCAGCCCACTCATCCCTCCCCACAGCCCGGCTGCCCTCAGCCTGGGCCTCCTGTCTGTAAAGCAGGGCTCAGCAGGATGCTGTCTGACACGGGTCCAGAGAGTCTAATGCAGAGCCTGAAACCAAAGAGTTTTAGCAAATGACCCCGTCCAGAAGGGTTGGAGGACCCAGCCTTTCCTGCTCTCAGAGCACCTGGTCTGGGACAGGGGTCCTTAGAGCAGAGACACAAGGTAAGACCTGCTCCCTCTCTAAAGCCTAGCAATCACTGAGTTTAAGCCTGGCTTTCAGGAGGTCACGATGTCGCCAGCCTGGTTGCTCACAGGGAGCAGCTCTAGACAGCTTCAGACGCAGAAGAAAAAAGAAGCACTCCTTCAGGGAGCAGGACAACCCAAGAGAAAGTGAGAGGTGCCTGACACCAAGGCCAGGCTGCACCCACCAGCAGGGCTTCAGAACAGGGGTTCCCAGGCTCCCCGCCCATCTGGGGCCCTCCTCCAGGCACCTGGGCCACAGAAACACTACCCTTCTCCCCACCCTTCTCCCCACAGTTGAGAAAGGCCCTCAGAAGTGTAAGGATCAACTTACTCCATCTCCCCTGGAGCCCAGCTCTGGGGGCCGGGTCCTCCCACAGGGGCTTACACTGCCCCCAGAGGCAGGCAGAGGGAGGGGGCCCCACAGGAGGGGCTCTCAGGAGAGCACAGAACAACCAAGCACCCAGCTGAGTCCCAGCTCCCCCACAGTTGAGCAGGGCTGGCAGCCACAAGACCCCGAACTCCCAGGCTGGACCTTACTGGGGTCCTGTTGTCTGCAGTCTGGTCACAAACTCCTGCGTGTTAAGGGGGCCCGACAGCCAGCCCCATCAGGGCCACCTGATCACACAAGGCTGCCCTGGCCAGGATCAGAAGGGCCCCCTCCTGCGGGCAGCCGGGTGGGCCGGCAGCCCGGCAGCCACTCTGGGGGCCACCATGGTAACTTTTCGGTTCGCTCCAGCGCCAACAGGAAAAGAACAGGAGAAGGAAGCGTGTTTGGTGGCCAGCGGGCAGACAGGACGCGCTTGCTCCCCCACTCCACAGGGCCGGATCGGACACTTCCCCTAATGCCGCCGCGGCCGGGACACTGACCGGAGATAAGGGCACTCAAGGGCAGGAGGGGCTGAGGCCGCCTCCCGCGCCTTCAGACCCTGGGCTGGTCTCCCGCTGCCCGGCGCCCGAGGTCCTGGCGGCTCCCCTCTCCAACAGCGTCCCCAGCCCGGCCACGACCACCCAGTGCCCAGGAGGCGCCGCCCGTCGGCCACGGCCTCCCGGGGGTCCAGGCCGCGCCCCCGGCCCCGGCCTGGCCCGGGTGACGGGACTCACCTCCGCAAACCCGCGGCGCCTCCTCAGTCCCCGAGGCCCGGCTCGCTCGCCCGCGCCGGCCGGCCCACAACTTGTTCTCGGAGGGCGGGCGGGCCCTCTGCCGTCGACGCGCGGCCCCGACAGCCTCTCGTTCTGAGTGGCGGAGCCGGCGAGCGCACCGACCCGGCCCGGCCCGCGCCGCACCCTGCGCCGCCTCCGTAGCGTAGCGCCCGGCCGGGGCCCCGTGGCTACGGCGCGCCCGGGGCGCACGCGGCACTGTGAATCGCCCGCCCGAACTACCGCTCCCACAAGGCAGTGCAGCGCGCGGGGCAGGCCGGGAGGCGGAGTCCAGGACGGCGCGCGAGGCAGGCTGGGAGGCGGACTCCCGGGTGGCTGCCTGTAGCCGCCCCGACTTGGCGCCCTCCGATGTCCCCGGCAGTCCCGCCCGCGGGCGCCGAGGGAGGTGGTGGATTCCGCTGCCGGGCGGCGAGCCGTGCTGGAGGAGGCGCCGAGGAGGGAACGAGGACTACAACCCCCTGAATGCCCGGCCCGCAGGAAGGGACGGGACCTTCAGCGGCCCGGTCGCGACGCTTCCGGTTTCTGTGCTGGGAGGCGCCCGGCTGCGGATCCGGCTCTGGCCCCTGAGGACCGCGGAGCCGGTAAATGCGCCAGTTCCCTCCCGGGTCCCTCCAAACTTTTTTGCTTCCTGGGGACCCGCAAAGGTTTCACGGTCCGACGCTCCAGTTTCGCTGGGCCGACAAGGGCGGCGCCACTCGGGGGGTGACCTGGGCGAATAGCGTGTCCGAGCCCCGGGTTCTCCTCGGCCAGCGGGGGAACCAGCACCCCCGGGCCGCCGGAGGACCGAGGGAGGCACAGCGCACAGCTCGGCCCCCCGGCAGGGAGGAAGCCAGTGTGATACTTGGGGCCTCCGAGCAGAACCGGCTCCTCAGGCACGTTCTGCCCCTGCCCGTCGGGCAGCGGGAGGTCACTGACAACTCAGCAGCCGCGGAACTGGGGGTAGGCCCTGCCCCTGGCCCCCTGCCCTCCGACGCCTAGGGTTTCTAGAGGCAGCAGGACCGGCTGAAAGAGCTTTGGTGTCAGCGGTTTACCTGGCGCCCCCGAAGCACGCGGAGGCCGCAGTGAGGCGAGGGGACGCTGAGGGCGGAACTCCGGGACCCTGGTTTTCGGGGGGTGTGTGGAGCCGGAGAAGGCACGGCCCACGCGGGAAGACGGGAGCGAGGTTCCCTCCGCTAGGCCAGATTTCAGGAGAGTGGGCGTGGCCCAGTTCCGCCTCCACACGGAAAGGGGCTCTGCACCGGGAGTTAGCTGATGTTTGCTTCAGCGTCCAGTCAGTAGGACCTTCGGGGACAGCGCTCAGGGCTCCTGAAAAACCTCCATCTCCAGATGCTGCAGCCAGGACAGCGACATCCCCACCCCAGATACTCGGGCTTCAGACACAGCCAAGACAGCCCCTTCCTGAGTGCCCGCAGGGACTCAGCCCGCCCCCAGCTTCCTCACCTGCACGAAGGTGGCAGTGATAGGCCTCTGACCAAGGCCTGGTTGCTGCAGAATCACTTGAGGACAGAGTCAAGGGCTGACTCCCAGTGGTGGCTCAGTGACCACAAGTCCCTTTCCTTCCCTGTGCATTGCCTGGGGTGACTGGGTCAGAGCTGATGTCCACAGCCCTGTAGCCTCCTAACAAGAAAAACAGCTGAAGTTGAGGCAGGTTCCTGCCAGCTCACTCTATTCCCGGTTGGGGAAGGAACCACAAAGCAGAGGGTGACTTTCAGGAGACAGCCACCTGGAGGGGAGGGGAGTCCCTGGGGGCAGATCTCCCCCATGCTCTTCCCGGCTTTAGGACACACCAGTGAGAACACCCAGATGCTCTCGAGGAGTAGAGCATCTGCGGGGATGCGGGCACGGGGACCCTCCCTGCTGTGACAGGCACTGCGGCCCCTGGGCTGGGAGTGCAGAGCGGCCACCCTTCAGCGCGGACAGGCCTGAGCTGGCCTTGGCCACAGCAGGGCAGCGCGTGTGGGACACGAGGGGCCTGGGGCCAGGGTGGCTGTGCAGGAGAGGCAGAGCCTTGCTCTGTTTAGTTTGGTCACGAACAGGCCAAGACCTTGGCTCCACAGCTCTAGCAGTGTGACAGGATCCGCTTTGGGACTGAGGGTGGAGGGTCCCCCCAGGAGAGACGCCCTCCGGCCTCCTGTGTCCCCTGCGGCCTCCCCGCACTCTGGGCGCACCCTGCCTGGGCCGGTCCTGTAAAGAGCTCGCCAGGAAGCTGGTCCTGGGCAGCAGCCAGGCCCTGCCGCATCACATGGTCTCCCAGCCCACCCTGTGTGGAGGGGGCTGGGACCCCTGCAGGCCAGGGCAGGGGCCTCAGTGTTGGCTGCTGGGACCGGCAGGGCTGCGGACAGGCCCCTGAGTTTAGGAGAGGAAGAAACAGCAGGGTTCAGGGAGGAACCCCTGCCTGGCTCTGGCCTACCTGACAGAGTGAGCCCTCCCCCCACACTCAGCTTCTCCTCCCAGGCAGAGATGGGCCCTACAGGATGTAACCCAGTGTCAAAATAGAGGCACTGACCGTCCCAGGCCAGCAGAGGCTCCCTCAGTGCCGCCAGGCTGGGGACAAGGCCCTTACAGGTGCCCATTGATCCTCAGAACTTGTCACGGCTGCTGGGCACCTTGAGCGCTGAGCCCCCCTCCTTGCACAGCTCCACCCAGAGCCTAAGGGTGAAGCCTGCAGCCCAAGGCTGGGCACAGTGCTGCCCTCCCTGGCTGCCCCGGCCATGTGACTATGGGCCGGGGGTGGGGGGACAGGTACAAGTCCCAGCCTCACTACTGAACTCGGTGAGGCCCTGTGGACTCTGGGGAGCCACCCCTCAGCACCAGGAGCATGGAGGGGGCCTGATCCTCTCCAGGCCCCCTGGAATCCTGGCCAGGGTGCAGGCTCCAGGCAGAACTCCGACACATCCACACCATCAAATTGCCCCCCACAGTGCCCAGGCCCCTGGCAACCCTCTGATTCCAGTGCCCCACCCCCAGCTGAGAACAAGGCCAGGGGGCCCTGCCTGCGGTCACCTGGAGCCACACGGTTAGCAGCCCTGACTCCAGCCCTTCTCTGCCCCACTGGGTCGTCGGGCAGGGCCTGTCTCCACCTGTGTCCAGTACACAGGCACCTTAGTGCTGGGGGTCACAAACACCTAGCTAGGGAATCGAGTGCTGGGGACTTCTGGCTGACACCCCACTTCAAGTCAGACTTGGCCACTCACCCTTAGAACCACCCGGGCCCTCCTGCCCTGGCCCCCCTGCCAAGCCTTCCCCCACAGTCTCACAGGGCCTGTGCCTTTCCAGTGTCTTCCTTTGGGTTCTCTGTGCCTGCCCCTCCTGGAGCCCTCTTTACCCATGATTACACGCCCCATGGGTCCTGCCCAGCTGGCCTTTGGCACCATGTCAGCAGCCAGGCCACACTCAAGGCCCATGTCCTACCATGAACACAGCCCTGAGGCCCCAGTGTATCGCCCTGGCCCAGGAGGTGCCCTGGATGGGCTCCCCTGGGGGCCCAGTCTGGTGGGGCAATCCCGCACACTGCCTCTGGGAGGGGCTGGCCAGACCAGGCCTCCTGCTGCCCAGCTCAGAGGACGCTGCGGGCAGCCTCTGGCCAGCCCCCCAGCACGGCCTCTCACTGCTGTTGGGGCCCCTGGGTGCTCACATCCCGTGTCATCCAGGCTGCTGGCGCGTGGCAGGGAGCTCTTTCTTGGGGTGAAAACAGGGTGAGCGTGCAGGTCAGTGCCCAGCGCCTGCGAGGAAGGCTCGGGCAGCTCAAGTTCACAGAAACAGACCCAGGCTGTGTGGTGCGGCATGGCAGGGCGGGGAGCAGAGTTCCAGTGTTTATTGTACATATATATATATTTCATGTGTATACACAGATAGTTTTCTCTCTTGGAAGTATTAAAAAATTGATCAACCTTCAATCTATAAAAAATACCTACTCTACATGATAGAAAAATCTCTCCTCCAAGTTTACACTGATTTACACCCAAGGCTTTCCCCCAGAATGTACAATACGAGGCAACATCTTAAACCTTAGTGTAGAAGGTGGGCCACGCAGAGGGTGGAAGGACACAGGGCCACACACATGCTCACACGCTCGCACGCACACACACTCCCTCACGCACATGCTCGCACCAGCAGGGCCCCCACCCCGCCCCCTCCAGGAGGCTCCTGGCCACACTCAGGCCCTGGGGCAGGCCCGCAGCCCCGGGGGGTGATGCTGCTGCTCCTTGAAGGGGCCCCCAAGCCACCAGGAAGGCCCTGACCTGTGGACATGGGGGCCAGCCCTGCCTGGCCTCCTGCAAAGCGCTCCTGGCAGAGGGACCACGACCCCTGAAGACCTCTGACTCCCAGAGGAAGCTGGCTCCAGACGTGCGGACTCCTGGGGGCAGTGGACATTCGCACGGGGAAGAGGGCCTGCCCCCCAGAGTCAGTGACCTCCACTGGGGGCTCTCACATCATAGGATTAGTGCACGGCCCTGTAACCCGAAGGCCCCCGGGCTTCACACTGGACCAAGGGGCCCCTTCCAGTTGGGTGCCGGCTCAAACAGCCCAAGAAAGCTGGGGGCACGGCAGCGCCTGGTGGGACCCTGACAGCACTGTCCTCGCCTGCCTATCCTCCCCCCACGTCCAGCGCCAGAGTTCTGGGGCTTATGTGCCATCCAGGGGCAGCGCAGGCCTGGATGGCACCGGGCAGGGCACCTGGTGGCCACGGGGAGCAGCACCCCAGGGGGACCCGTTTCCCTTCCTCCCCGACCGGGCGGGAAGCGCGGGAGGTCTGAGGGGCACGCCCAGCCTGAGGCTGTCCTGGAGCCCCTCCGTCCGGCCCCGCCCCGGCTCAGCTGTGTCCTCCCGCTGGGCGAAGGAGACCCCGCGTGCTGGGTGGAGACTTCCTGCGGCTACTTGACCTCCAGGATGGACGGGTTGGTCTCCATGATGGCCACGATGATCCTGTCGATGTAGTCTTGCAGCCGGAAGTTGATCTCCTCCTGCTTCTGGATGGCGTCCATGAGCTGGGGGGGTAGTGGGGCACGGGGTTGGTGCCTGGCACCTGGACTGCCGACGCCTGTGGGCCGTGTGGGGCACATGGGGGCGGGGCCGTTACCTCATCTCGGGAGACTGAGCTGATCTCCGCGGCCAGAGACTCCGAGAAGGCCGTGGAGAAGAGGCTCCTGGCGCCCTGGATGCTCAGGTTGATGATCTGCCCGTTGAGCTCGTCGTTCTGCTCCTTCAGGCTGCGGTTGTCCTGGGGGACACGGGGCGTCACTCCTGGGTGCACGGGACAGGCCCTCCCGCCGGGTGCGGCCCCAGCGCACCTGCTTGAGCCTGCGGACCTCCTGCTCCAGCTCGCTCTCCCGCGTGCGGCTGTGGTATTCCTGCAGACCCGCACTGCTGCTGCGGCCCCTCCGCTGCTCAGCCTCCAACTTGAAGAGCTGCAGGTGTTCCAGCTGCTTGCGGAGGTCCTCGATCAGCTGCGGGGGATTGGGCTCAGCCAGGCCGCAGGGCCTCTGGGCGGTCTCCGCACCCTTGGGGCGGCCCCTGCTCACCTCCTGGGTGGCCTCCTTGTCCCTCTGGAACTGGTGCCTCTCGTGGCTCAGCCGGTCCCCCAGCTTCCGCCTGTTCTCCTGCTCGTCGCTGAGCCGCACGGACAGCTCCTCAATCTCATCTAGCAGCTTCTGCTTCTCCTGTAAGAAAGAAGGTTGCCGTGGACACGCCCGTATGCCGTGGTCCCTCACAGCTCCCCCAGGCCCAGGTACTGTTTCTGTTGAGGGAGATGGGACCCACACAGGAGCAGGGACTGAACCCAAGTGCTCCCAGGTGTCCTCAGGGCACACAGTGGCCCAGCTGAAGTCAGTCCATCAAGGACAGCATCCTGGATCAAATCAGGGGTTAATCTAAGCGTAACTTTCCAGGCCCAAGGACCCTGAGAAGCCAGGCAGGGCCGCTCACCTTTTGGCAAAGGGAGGGCCAGGCCCCACCTGTCCTGGCTCTCAGCCCAGGGCCCCCATGTCACTGCCAACCAGGTGGCTCCCTCAACTTGGAGACCCTGTCTCAGGTCCCGGCGGCCCGCAGGTACCCCAGGAGGAGCGCGGGGAGCCGGCGGGCAGCTCACCTCCTCCAGGCGCTCAATGTTGGCCTTCAGGCAGGGCGTGCAGGACCTCAGCTCGCTGTTCTCCTCATCCAGCTGCTGCAGCCTGGGCACAAGAACTAGGCTGGGACCCGCAGAGCTGTCCCCGACCCCACACGCGCCCACACAGAGGCCAGAGCTCCTCACAAGCCAGGATGGCATCTACACCTCAGGTGTGGGGACGCCTCACGTTTACAGAAAAGCTGTCACCACGGAGCAAGTCCCTGGACCCTGAGCCCCTAGCGGCTTCTCGAGGCATTTTCAAGTCCTCGTGGCATCCGTCACACAGCGGAAACACGGGCGACCAAGCCAACGGCCTCGACCCAGCCTCCCCCAGGCGCCCCTTCCCGTCGGGTCCCTGCACCGCGACGCCATCACAGCTCCTCTGTCCCCTCGGGGCTGCAGCATCTCTAGGCTTCCTCGCTCTTCATGACCTTGTTCTGAGCAGGCCTGGCCCTGTGTTTGGTGGACTCCCCTCAGGCTGGGCCCGTCTGGGGTCCTCTGGAGACTGGACAGGCTGTGGGTCTGGGGAGAGCCCCACAGAGAGGGGTTCCCTTCGCATCCCGCGTGACGCTGACCTGGACCACTGGGTGGTCTGTCTGCCAGGTGTCTCCTTGGTCAGGTTCTGCTTTTCCCATCTGTCCTCTGTCTTCTAGTCACGGGCCCCGTCCAGGCTCCAGGGACGCCCAAAGGGGCTTCTCCACGTGTTGTTTGGGCTCCTCATTGGCTCAGGCTCTGGCAGAGGCTCCTGCTCTGCCCCAGCTCTGCCCACCTGGAACCCGTGATGCACCGCATGGCTGTGCTCCAGTGCCTCCCCGCTTCTGCTGGTTTTTCTCTGGCCCAACCACATGCCCGCCCTTCTCCCAGGAGCCCTGGTTCCTTCCCTCATGCCCCTGAACCCCCAGGGCTACAGGTCCAGGCACAAGGAGCTGCTGACTGAGGTGCATAGGGCAGGCAGTGACCCGAGTGCCGTCTTGCTCCGAGGGCCTCTTGAGGCCCCATCCACCTTTAGCCCCAGCTGCTGCCTGTTTGACCAGCAGGATGGCCCGCCCATGGCACCCACAGGCCAGTGCACAGGGCCCCACGGAGAGGCTCTCCTGAAGTCCGCTGACCCCACTGTCCCGAGGTCCAGCAAGAAGGCTGTCCCAGGTGCTGGCGCAGCTGGCCTGCCCCCTGGAGGCCTCTGTCCAGGGAGACCCCAGCACAGCTCTGCGTGCAGCCCCTCCTGCCGCCCACCACTGTGAAAATGTGTCCAAATGTATCTTCCAGCTTTAAGAGCTGGACATAAACACATGCTTAAGGGCCTGGAGTCATGAATCCCTGCTGCCTGCTGAAGGCTGAGGGTGGGGCCATTCAGTCACAAAGATGGTGACTGCAGGAGGACGGCAGGAACCCTCGTCAGGGACCCCACAGCTGACCAGCAGCCTGTGGGCATTTAGGTTCTCTGCCAGTTTTGAGATGCACGTGTCAGCATGTGTGGACACCGCAGACTAAGTTCCTGGTCCCCTCCTGTGCCTTTGTGGGCATGTGCGTGGAGCCTGCTCCCCTTTCCTGACTGTTTAAGGCTCATGCCTTCAGGGGAGCCCAGGGTAATGTTCTCAGGTTGCCTTAAAGAAAGATGGTGACTTTGATTTGGTTGGTGTAACGTCCTCACGAGAAAGATTAGAGGAGGTGACATCCAGGTGGTGTCCATCTTTGATCCCGATAATCATGGCCTTCAGTACAGTCTTACAGTTCACTTCACAGAGGTTTTCCCACTGTTCCTACAGTCAACTTTGTTCCTAGGTGTCATGCCCTGGGGTGGAGGGCTGTGCGCTGACCGGGCAGCTCTCTCTCTTCCTCATCGCTGTCCGCCTGGCCCGCTGGTCCCATCTCCCCTCCCCGACCTGCCCACCCCCTTCCGCACCCCACCTCCCCTCCCCCTTCCTCCATCGCCCCCTCCCCCTCCATCCCATCCCCATCTTCCCCTCTCCCTATCCCCCTCCCCTCCCCACACCTGGCCTGCAGGTTCTCAATCTCGATGCTCTTCTCCCGTTCCATCTTGCACAGGAGCTCCTTCTGCTTGCGGGTCTCCTCCAGGACCATCTCGCAGGCTCTCAGCTCCTGCTCCTTGAGCTGCTCCTCCAGAGCGTTGGCTCTGCCGGCAGAGGGGGAGAGACTGTCCTGAGACACTGCGCCCGGACCTGGAGAGTGGCCCTGCCCCCAGGAGGGACAGGCAGGCACAGAGGATCCCCCACGGCCACAGCTCTCATCAAGGGCGGTTCTGAAGCAGGAGATGTGTCCCCCAAAGGAGGCTCCACCCCATACTGAGGGTGCCTGGGCTTCAGACCCCGGCACAGTCCTGACAGCAGGGACAGTCCCCATTGTTCTCGGGGGCCCTCACCCCCGCCCCAGCCTACACCCACAGTAGCCGCCAGCTTGCTGGGTGTCAGTGTGAGACCCTCTCGGGACAAGCCCACCATGTGCTTGGCCCTGGGCACCTCGTCCTGCTACTCCAGACTAGGGACGTGGTTTACAGACTGCCCCCCACAAGGTCAGATGCGAAGGCAGGTGTCGCAAGAACTCAGAGACAGGTGGAATGTCCACACAGAGACCCCGACCCTGGTATCTTCCCAGACCACCACGCCTACTTGCAGGAGACCTCCCAGAGATGGGCTCCCGGGCTCGGCTGGGCTGGCGTGCCCCAGCGGCCCTGCACACGGGGCTTCTCATCTGCCTTTTGGCGCCTGCGCCTGAGAGTACACAGTAGGCCGAAGACCACGAGACACCACTGGAAAGCGCTCATACAAAACGTCCAGAGCAGACAGGAAAAACGACCCAGGGGAGACACACATTTTGTGGGAGACAGTCCAACTGTCACCCTCAGAGGCCAGAGACACCACATCCATGAAACAGCAGCTGTCACGGGAGCGACGTACAACAGAGGTAGCCCTTAGCAATTAAAACTCCAACCCAACACAATTCTGAATTCAAAAGAGGAACTGAAAGAAACAAAAAATCATCATACAGCAAGAAAGAACGAGAAAGAGAACAGGAAAGGAAAGGAGAACGGTTCAGAAGGTCTAACACCTGACTAACAGAAGTGCAGACTGACTACTGACCTTGGGAGAAAACGGGAGAAACCATACAGAGAAACAATCCCAAGAATGATCCTCCTGAAGCTGAAGGAGCCGCTTTCCAGATTTAAGGGCTAGAACCTCCTGCCCCTGGCTCAGGAGACGACACGAGGCCCTCCCAGCACCCAGGGAAGGAGCAGGACCCACAGAGCCGTGACCCCAGTGGTGCCAGGGCCCCGCTCACAGATGGACAGATAGCAGCGGAGCAGGCTGCCCAGGGCCGGCTCCCAGCGGAATCCCAGACTCAGCCACCCATCGGTGGTGGGGAGTGCCGGGGGCGGGGGAGCGCGGGCACAAAGCCTTTTTCAGACACGTGAGGCCTTAGGGAGCCAGGCTCCTATGCCTTGAGCAGGGCCTCTGCTTAGAAACCAAGTGGGCGAAGACGTGGAATCTGGAGAATAAGAAACCAGACATGGGGGACACAGGTGGAACTTGTCATATGCAGGAAAAAAGGCCATGGGGGTCACAGACTGGGAACCGCAAGCAGCCCCAGGAGTGCGGGCCAAGGGGACTCAGGCAAAACCAGGAAGAGCAGCCCAGCAGCTGGACATGGCAGGCCTGGGGCTGGCAGGCAGGGCAGGGCAGGGCGGGCTTTTCACCAGTGTGTGGGTGACTGCTAAACGCCCATCAGGCCAGAAGGCCCGCCCGTCATCTGAGAGAGCTGTCTGGCCGCCCTCGCACTCTCCCTGGCAGCCCCCACCCAGGGCCCAGCACTGTCTCTGAACCCTGAGTCTCAGTCTCCTAGTCCAGGGGGGTCTCAGACCTGATGCAATCCTGCATCAGGACAGGTTCCTGGAATGGGGGCACATGCCAGATGCCCCCAGATGGGAAGCCCAGCTAGGTGTTCTGACGGCACAGTGTGGCCCCGGCTGCTCTTGAGGGGCCCTCCGTTGCCCTTTCCTCGGGGAGAGCCTTGCTCACCCCACCAGTACCCAGAGAGCCAGCCCTCAGCAGCTGGATGGGGGGCAGCGCCTAGAGAACCTGAGGTGGATCACACCCTGTAGGCTGCAACAGATCTGCATCCTGTGCTCACCTGTGTCCCTGCCCTCACCTATGTGCTCTGTGCCCACCTGTGTCCCTGCCTTCACTTGTGCACCTACCCTCACCTGTGTGCCGTGCTCACCTGTGTCCCTGCCCTCACCTGTGCACACCTGTGTGCCCTGTGCTCACCTGTGTCCCTGCCCTCACCTGTGCACACCTGTGTGCCCTGTGCTCCTGTGTCCCTGCCCTCACCTGTGCACACCTGTGTGCCCTGTGCTCACCTGTGTCCCTGCCCTCACCTGTGCACACCTGTGTGCCCTGTGCTCACCTGTGTCCCTGCCCTCACCTGTGCACACCTGTGTGCCCTGTGCTCCTGTGTCCCTGCTCTCACCTGTGCACACCTGTGTGCCCTGTGCTCACCTGTGTCCCTGCCCTCATCTGTGCACACTGATGTGCCCTGTACTCACCTGTGTCCCTGCCCTCACCTACGCTCACCTGTGTACACCTGTGTGCTGTGCCCTCACCTGCATGCCCTGTGCTCACCTGTGTCCCTGCCCTCACCTGTGCACCAGCTGGAGGTTCTCCTGCCGCAGCCGGCTGTGCTGCTCCCCGTTGGCAGCTGTGTCCTTTTCCAGTTCCGACACCCGCTTCTCCAGGAAGACGACCTGGGGAGTGAGATGGTGGCTTGAGAACAAGGGGCTGGGAGAGTGCGTGCCCCAAGCAGACGGTCCTGGAGGCCACACCCAGCAGGCTGGAGAGCCGTGAGCACCAGTGAGGGCAGGGTGCACACGGCGCCCTCAGGCCTCAAAGGGTGAGGCCTCAAGGGTGGGCAAGGCACTGCTCTGCAGGGCAGTGCGTGCACAGAAAGGCCTAGGGTTGGTGGTGCCCACCTCATGGAGCCAGGCACACTCAGTAGGTGTTGAGAAGTGTAATGACCAGACCACAAGACTGGAGAGTGGGGAAGGCTCGGCAGAGCTGAGATGCTGCAGAGAGCAGGTCCAGGAGGAGGGTGGACAGGGAGGTGGGTGGATGGGGAGGAGGAGGGTGGACAGGGAGGTGGGGGGGGGGGGGAGGAAGGTGGACAAGGAGGCGGGGAGGAGACAGGGCTGTGCCGTCACCCAGCCCCTGCATGGCCCGGAGCCCTGAGCCTCGTGACCTCGGCCAGAGGGAGGCTGCCCCTCCCCTAGGAACCTCTCCTGAGCAGCAGATTCCACCCACGGCTTGGCTCTGGGCCCTGGCTCTGGGATCGCTGCAGCCATCCCCCCAGCACCTCTCCATGAACAGGTGTCCCTTTCCTGTTCACCCGAGGCTGCCGACCCTGATGGCACCCACCAGAGACCAGCAGGGCTATTGGGGGTCTGCTCAGCCCCCACAATGCTAGCCCCTCCTCCCACCACGCTCAGCACACCTCGCCCAACACACCCGCCAGCCCTGCCACCAGTCCAGGGCCCACCTTGTCAGCGATGTCCTCGTCCATGCCCTCCACGGGACCCGGGGGAGAGTCCTGCAGGGCCTCCATGGTCAGGGCCCCTGACTGCTGCAGGTGCCTGTGGAGGAGAAACGACAGGCCCGTCCAGAGGTCCTTCAGTGGGGCAAGGAGAGCAGAAAAGGGGAGCGACCACGGAGCCGGGCCTGTGCACATGAGCAAGCCCGGGACCGTGCAGAGGCAGAGCCCAGGGGCAGCAGGCAGGTCTCTACCGGAGGGCCTTCCGGCAGGACGCCACAACCAAGGGCCGGGCAAGCGGAGGCCTCACGGGCCCGGGCTCCTCCTCTGCCAGCTCCTGGGCCGGGTACTTTGTACTTGGGCAATAAAACAGGACGTCACCCCTCTCGGCAATATGAAATATTCTCATGTCCCCCAAGCCGGTGAAACATGCTCAGGGTCGACTGCGGGCAGACCGGGCCTTCGGCGCCCTCTCCGTGCCTGACTTGCAGGCCCACCACTGGGGGCAGCCACGGGGCCCAGGCGCGGGGCTCCAGCGGCCGAGCAGGCCCGCGGCCCTGATGCACATGAGAGACTCAGCGCGGTGTCACCCCGAGGAGGCCGGGCACCCCCACTGTGCCCGGGCACGGGCTCACGCAGGCGGTCACGCAGCTAAGGCCACAGCACGGAGAGCCCGTTCAGGAAAACGCTGTTAGAAAGTGCGCTCTATCAAACATATGAAGGAAGCTCTATCTGCTTTTCAGTACTGACCAAGCTTCTACGTTCTTTTCATCTTTTTCAAGAAACATTCTCAGGGGAACAAAAAAGAAGGGCATCTTCATGCCCAGGGGCCTCGAGCCCGACGGTGCCCTGGGGGGCATATTGGCGCCATGCTGTGGATTTCACTGACCCTGCAGGGCCGGGAGGACGGCATCAGCTCCCACTGAACCGCTCCATGTCCGCGTCCACAGCGGGATCCGAACATGAGCTCCTGGCCCAAGGCCCATCCCGAGGAGGGGCCGCGCCTGGGCCAACACCCGACCCTGACCTCAGACCAGGGGCTGACTCCGGCTTGGGGGTGTGTGGCTGAGTGCGGAGCCATCTCAGTAAGGCCAAGGGTCCTCGTGTGGGGGTGTGGGAGGATGGGTGTGAGCCCATCCTCACTGAGGAGGCCCAGCAGAAGGGACCCGGTGCCCGATCCACCCAAAGGAGGTAGGTCAGGTCGAGTCCTAGACACGACCGGACCCCAGAGCCGCCTGCACGAGGGGACCACAGCCAGGTAGAGAGAAGCGACAGCAGGCATGCTGAGCTTCCTCAGGAGGCCGGGGGCAGTTATAGAGGCAGCAGACTAAAATTGCACGCATATGTGTGTGTGCGCGCACACAGCAAACTACACACACCCACAGGCCGGGCTTTCTCACACAAGGGCACTCGTGAGGGAGGGTCAGTCCTCAGAGCAGCACCACAGGCCAGCCTCGGGCGTGGCCCAGGGCCCAGGCGCCCGGGCCTGATGTGGGGCTGGGAGGACGGGACTCGGGCGGCATGTCCCGCCCGCTGCACGTGTTTGGGTGAAAGGCAGGGTGAGCGCTGCAAGGTGGCCCCCACCCATCCCCCCCACCCCCCCGAGCCCTTAGCCCTCAGAGTCACAGGGAAAGGAAAACAAGCAATTCATAGCCTCAGGGACAGACGGTGGGAAAGCACGCGGCACCAAAGACCAGACATTCAGGGACCACACGCTGGAGGAGAGGCCCTCCAGCGCCCAAGGGGCCACAGAGAGGAGCGCAGTGGAGGGCCAGCCCCCAGCAAGCACATGACTGGGGACCAGGGCATCCCAACGGGCTGCACCCGACCTGTGACCTGCCCGAAGGCAGCCGCAAGCCAGTTGACAGAGGTGCACGGGCCCTAGCACACGCTGGCCCGGGGCCCCACTGGCTGTGAGCCGGAAGCCTCCAGTAGGAGGCAACGCTCAGAGAGGGGCAGGCGGGAGCGCAGGGCAGAGGCCGCCAGCAGGCACTCTGGGGGCGGGGGGCAGGGGACATCGCAGATCGATGCCCCAGAGAGGCCGGCAGTCAGCAGGAGCCTCCAGACTTGGGCCTGGCCTTCCACTCCGCCAGCCTAATTCACCTGGAAAGGGGTGCAAAGACTCCCCAAAGATGCCTGAGCATCAGGGAAGGGGAGCGCTCCTAGGAGCTCCCAGAAGGGAGACATGGTCACCAAGAGACCCAGAGAGCACTGTGCCGGACCCTCTGCAGCAGCGCTGGGGCTAGCGCCTCAAGAGCAGTGCCTTCCGAGCCGCAAAAGGGAAGCCACTTCTGATGTGAAGTCTGCACCAAGCCAGACCACAGGGGCGAGGCACCTGGCGAGGGTGAACCGCCTATTTTCTGGGCAACCCCTTCTCAAGAAGCTACAGGAAGACATGCTGGACAGAAAACAGAGATTAAAAAGGGAAGAAAGGTCCGAGGGTGAGACAAGCTGACATCCAAGAGAGACACACAGCCCGCATGGCACGGGCGCGCAGGGCCGGGGCTCCGGGGCCGTCCAGGCAGGAGATGACACAAACAAAAAACGTCATGGCAATCACTGTCTCTGGGAGAAGCAACATGTTTTTGGGAAAGGACATCCAGTGACCACATTGCAAGCCTCCCCATGGAGAAGGCTGGCCCCGGACACGCCTAGCAGAGGGGGGAGTGTCCACACGCCCCCAGACCTCAGTGCAGCTCCAAGACCGAAGAGCGAAGGGACAGTCCCGATGCACGTTGTTCACACACTCATCCACCTCGCCGGGGGGAGACGGCAGGGCAGGAGGGGTACAGCCCTTGAAGGAGGCGGACCCAGACCCGGGCTGCGGCTTTGGGGGCCCCCTGACCCTGCCCAGCCCTCAGGTGGGCTTTCCCTCGACCCAACTGGAGGGAGGCGAGAGCTCCCACCAGAGACCCCCGGCCACACACCCGGGTCCCCGTCCACCGCTGGAGTGAGTCTTTATAGCCCACCCTTCAAGTCATTTTCAACTCCAAACCATGAGAAGTGACTTTCAAAAGTTTTCTTGAAAAAGCGCCGTGAGCAGGGATACGTTTCAGGAGGGGTCCTACCTTGCCACCTTCTTGCTGGACAGCCGCTTCGCTGGACTGCAGGATGAAAACAAACAGGAAAGTGGGGTCAGGGGACAGACAGGGAGGACGAGAGGAAGCAGGAAGTGCTGGCGGGGCGGACGGGGTGGGGGCGCGCCACAGGCATGCACACCCGCGCCCCCGGCCGCACCATGCAGGAAAGGCTGGCTCCCGGCTCAGCAGAAACTCAGGGACACAGGGACAACCTCAGGGCCTGGCGAGGCCACCATGCATCACATGCTCCTAGCCGGCACAGAAGTCTAAGATAGAGTCACCGCCGGACCGTTAGGGCGGGACCCAGAAGGGGCCACGCGGGGTCTGAGCCATCAGCCGGTGGCACATCCCCGGTGCTGCGGGGCCGCGCTGTGCTCCTGAGGCCCGGCTGCCAGAGGCCCGCATGCACAGGAGGTTCTGCCGTGGGTTTCGCTCCAGCGCAGGCACTGCGTACCCTCAGCCCTGGCCGCCTGGAAACCCAGAAAGCGTTCCTGCACCATCCAGGGCAGGCACGCCAGCTCCAGGGCGCCCGCTTCATGGGACCGTCTGCAGTGGCAGAAGGGCCAGCTGACCGCACCTCTAGCCTCTGGTGTCCTAGGTTCCACTTCCCAGTTTACCTGCTAAACCATTGCTGGGGCCTGAGGAGGCACCAGCCACCTCTCAGAGAACAGCGGGGTCTGGGAAGGGACGTGCCCCCAGCCCAAGCCTGTGACACTGCAGCAGCACAGGGACCCAAGACGGGGCCTGCTTCCCGGGGCCTATCTGCATGAGCCGCGCTGTGGTGGAACTCAGGCCCTGATGGCCAGCCCCTGGCAGGTCCGTGGTGGAGCTGCTCTGGTGAGAGACCCCCACTTGCCAGCAACAGCATTCCTCCAGGGGGAGATGTCCAGTGAGTCTGGAAGGTGTGGCCCCGGGCTGGGTGGCCCTCCTCCCTGCCCTCCTCTCCTCCGCCAACCCCTGGCCCCATGAGAACTGGTCACTCTTTATCACACTTCCCATTCAGCTTACTGTGTGGTCCCCTCTCCTGACTGACGAAGTGTCAGCTCAGGACAGACCGCTGTCCAGCTGACTCCTCCCCCCGGGCCCACAGCACCTACACCTCTGGGGAAAGCCGACTCCCCATTGTCACGCAATGAACTATTTCACAGAGGCGCCAGGAACATGGCAAGTACGTGTGTTCTGAGGGTTGGGAGGTAGAAATCACGCCTGTTGTCAAACCTGTTGGACACTGGACTGAGTCACCTTTCACAACTACCAGCTCCGCTCACCCTGAGACAGTTCTGTGGACGCCGAGGGCAAGCCTCTCCTGGAGCAGGTATGAGGGGAACTTCCCATCTGACATCTGTGTCCCGATCGTAACGAAGGCTTTGATGGCATGTTAACCCTCTCATCAGCGCCTTTCTTAGGGGACAGGTGGCTGAAATGGACGTGAGACCCCTTAGATTTGCTGGCTGGATGCAGTCACACCCCAGTCTAGTCTTGGCCCCACAAAGCCTCACAGAAGTGACCGTGGCTGCCCTGCAGCAGGCCCTCAACGTGGAAAAGACCACCTCCGTGTCAAGAGACTTCAAGAGCGGGAGAACTAAGATGCGCGTATGTCCTCAAGTTCACTCTCAAACACAGAGACGGCAGGGCCCAGCTCGGGAAGTAAAATGACCTCCCCAGCCTAGCGGGCGGCCCACCCAAGGCGTGTGTGGAGCACTGGGCTGAACATGAGGGGTAGAGGGGGCCGGCGGGTCTCTGAGCCCCCTTGTCCCCTGAAGCCCCTCAATGGGCACCTACAATTCCTCCTCAGTGCTGCCGGGGCCCAGGCTCCCTGTGAAGCTGCCCACCAGCCCTGTCCCTCACTTGACTGGGCGCTGGCTGGACCCGGCTGAGTGGGGCAGGAGGATGCACACAGTGGGCTGTTGTCAAGGGTCCACCAGGCCGGCTGAGGGGCCAATGGCAGGCCCGGGAGACGTGGACACGTGGTACCACCGCCGGTCAAGGCCCCCTCCTCCAGGAAGTCCCCTGGAAGTCCGAAGCACAACAGCACCAGGTGGTCCCGCACCTCCTCTGCGGGGCGGGGCTGTGGGGTGTGTGGCATGAGGGCTCGTCGCTCCGTGCAACAAGCTAGAGCGCCAACCTGCCTAACGGACACGTTGACGCACGCCAACTGCCCAAGCTGTTTCCTGCAACTGGAGGCTGTGAGGAGCCAGGGGCCGCCCCCGGGACTCCAACTTGGGGGTGGGCGGCGTCAGGCGGAGAGGGGAGCAGATGAGGAGGGGGACGGGCGAGGAGTAGCACATGCACATGGGCGGCAGAGCCCCTGGGGCACCTGGCAGAGTGCCGACCCCGAGAGCCACTCCCATCTGCACCCAGACCTAGGTCCCTTCAGGTTTCCCGATGCTGCTGCTGTGCCTCCACTGAAAACGTCTTTTGGTGAAATGCAAAGAGCATGTCCTCCTAAGAACAGGCTCTCCTCCATGCGCTGGCGGTCCGCAGGCAGGGCAGGGCGGGGGACTGGGTGGTGGCATGCACGTGGGGCAGCAGGCCGGACGAGCACATGCAGGGCCGGGTGGAGGTGAGGCTGCGGCCCGCAGGCCCGCTGGCCCACTTGAGGGAGCCCCCGGCACTCAGGCGGCACCTGGCCAGGGCGGCGGGCGCTGCGGGCCGGCGGGCTCTCCCGCGCCCGGGACAGACAGCAGGCCAGGCACCGCGGGTTACCTATTCTTCTCGAGGTCGTTCAGGCGAGCAGAGAGGTCCTCCAGGCGGTTGATCTGCCTGTGGCACTGGCTGCAGTAAAACTCAAAGGCCTCGTCAGTGAGGATGCTGTGCAGCTTGGTGCTGAGTGGGTCGGCGCTGGAGGGGCGAGAGGTGCGTCTTCAGGAGGGGCCGGACCAGGGCTGGGCAGGGTGCCGGCAGGAGACCTCTGCTCACGGTGCAGAGGCCCTCGCCCCACCTCTGGGACTGCGCCGCCTGCCGTGCGGCGGCTGGAGCACTTCCTCGTCAGGCGCTCAGGACGCGGGCGAGCCTGGCAGCTTTGCGGAGAAGCCAGCATCGTGACACCCGCATCCTCCACCCGAAATGTGTCTGTGTGAGTGCGGAGCACGCAGCCAGCGCCTCACTTCCCGCCCTGTGGCCATGGCAGTGACTGTCTAGGGAGTGCCACAGCCAGGGCTACGGGAAGGACGTCCTCTAAAAACTCAGAATCGTTACTGTCCCAGGAACTAACCACAGGGGCCTTCAGGGCAACGGGAAGTGCGGCCACGAGGACCCCAGGCTACTGAAGCACAGACGGCACCCTGCAGACGAAGCCGAGGACGCGGGCGGGCACGGAACCAGTGGAGGCACGTGCGCGGGGGCCTCGGCCGGGCCCTCGGGCCATGCCAGCAGAGTGCACCCCTCTCAGCACATCCAAGTCCACAACCGCCACTGTGGGCACAGGTGGAGAACCCCAGAACCAGGAGCAGGGGGACAGGGGGCTGACGGGGGCAGGCACGGGGGTGGGCGCTTCCTCCAGGCCTCCTGCTGCCCGGAGAGGAAGCAGAGCTGGGAGGAGCCCGCCCGTGAGCCCAGGGCTGGCCCGCCAGATGCCACAGCTCAGTGTATCCAAGGCCGAACCTCGCCGTCTGGGGACGCCAGGTCATTATAGGAAATGAATCCTGACAGCCGTCTGTGATGCAAACACCTCTCTCAGAGGCTGGTCAAAAGACACCAGCATCCAGCTACAAGAGGAGCACAGTCTGAAGACACGCGGGAAAACACGGAGAAACAGAAAACTCCGAGAGGAGGCCGGCCTCGGAGCTACTGCAGCCTCATCTGCGGCCGGTCGCAGTAAAAGGAATCACTGGAAGTTCCTGTTTCCGGTGCAAGTAAAAGTGACATCCACACTACACTGTAGTCTAAAGCATCCTGTCTATAAAAAATGCAGGGACTTCCTGGACTCCCAGTTCCCTCTGCAGGGGCACAGGTTCAATCCCTGGTCGGGGAACTGAGATTCCAAATGCTGTGTGGTGCAGCCAAAAAAATGTACAATATGCATACCTTAACTGAAAAACACTTTATTGCTAAAAAATGCTCACCATCACCTGAGCCTTTAGGAAGATGCAATCGGTTCACAACAGTCACGTCGCAGGTTGCTGATCCCAGACTCCCACCATGATCATAATCATATCAAAGGTTTGGAATGCTGAGAATTTCCAAAATGTGACACAGAGATCGACATAAGCACCGCCCTTGGGAAAGTGCAGGAGGGTTTCCACAGGCCTTCAGGGCATACAGTACACGAAGGGGCGTGCAGGGCGAGGCCCATCAGCACAGCGCGACTCGGAGAGCTGAGCAGGACGCTGGCGCTTACTCACACAGGACAGGCCACACACGTCACACGCACACACATGCAACACACAGAGAACACACAGGACATGCACACAACAGCCCCCCCACAGAACACATCACACACAGAACACATGCGACACACACAGAACACACGTGATGCACACACAACAGGCCCCCCCCACAGAACACATCACACACACAACACACGCGACACACAGAGAACACATGTGACGCACACACAACAGGCCACACATACACCACATGCATCACACACAGAGAACAGGCTGCACACAGAGAACACACGTGACACACAGAGAACACACGTGACGCACAGAGAACACAAATGACACACACAGAACACATGTGACGCACACAAAACAGCTCCCCCCACAGAACACATGCGACACACAGAGAACACACGTGACACACACAGAACAGGCCACACACGTCACACACAGAACACATGTGACACACAGAGAACACACGTGACACACAGAGAACAGGCCACACATACACCACACGCAGCATACACAGGACAGGCCACACACACCACACACGTGACACACAGAGAACAGGCCACACACCACACACGTCACACACGTAACACACAGAGGACACACCTGATGCGCACACAACAGCCCCCCCACAGAACACATCACACACAGAACACACACAACACACACAGAACACACGCGACACACCACAACAGGCCACACATACACCACACATAGAACACACGCGACACACACAGAACAGGCCACACACAGAACACATCACACACAGAGAACACATATCACACACACAGAACAGGCCACACACACACCACACACACCACACACACAGAACACAAGTGATGCACACACAACAGCCCCCTCACAGAACACATCACACACAGAACACACGTGACACACACAGAACACACGTGACACACACAGAACAGGCTACACATACACCACACATAGAACACACGCAACACACACAAGACAGGCTACACACAGAGAACACACGTGACACACACAGAACAGGCCACACACAGAACACACACGACACGCACAGAGAACACACGCGACACACAGAGAACACATGTGACACACACAGAACAGGCCACACACACAACACACACATTACTCACACAATACACATGACACGCACAGAACAGGCCACACACAGAAAGAACACATCACACACACAACACACACGACACACACAGAGAACACACGTGACACATCACACACACAACATACGCGACACACACAGAACACACGTGACACACAGAGAACAGGCCACACACACACCACACATGATACACACAACACACGTGACACACACAGAATAGGCTACACACACATCACCCACCGTGTCCCCTGCAGCCGTGGTCCCCACTGCAGAGGGTCTCTGGGGACAGCTCCGCACTGCCCTCGCCATAGTCCTCATCACACACACCACCCACATCACACACACAGAACACACGTGACACACAGAGAACAGGCAACACACACCACCCACACATCACACACTAGCACACACGCACTCTCTCACACACACACAACACATATCACACACACACACAGCCTGCCTCAAGCTTACCGCAAATCACAGCTCAATTCACAAGCAGCGCTGAGAAACACGCACAGCCAAGAGTCCCCTGTCTGTATGCCTGGGGCTCGGCCTCGGCCTCTCAAACAGGGAGACGGGACCACGACGGGATGAGAGGAGCTGCAGCCAACATTCCCCCCAACGGGAACCCTAATCTCAGTGGCACTGCTCAGCTACATCACAGGGAACGAGACCAGCCTGCAAACAGGAGCCTTTACCTGGGAGTGAGGAAGGCAGGATCCCTGCAGCCGCGGTCCCCACCGCAGAGGGTCTCCGGGGACAGCTCCGCCTCACTGCCCTCGCCATAGTCCTCGAAGTGCTCCTCACCACCTATAACCGCGACCACGGACTGGCCCTGCAGGTGGGACCTGCGGAGGCAAAGGAGAGTCAGCTGCCGCCTCGGGACCGAGGAGCCCAGAGCTGCGGATGTGACCCGAGCCTCTGTTCAGAGCCCACGGCGACCACACGTGTGAGTGGCGCCTATTCCTGCAGTCATTCTGGGAAAGATAAACTCAGGTGACTGACTTTGCCCGTGGACTCCGCCTGGCCCAGCCGACCCCACACCACCACGTCCGTAACCAACACTTCACGGTCTGTGTCCCCCAGTCACCAGGTGCCCTGGAGCCCAGGGCTCACTGCACCCCAGCTCCCGCAGACACTCCTGGCCGGGGCAGGACCCCTCCTCCCCACAGCCCCCCACCCCAGAACCCATGAGCAGGCACTGGAGCTGCCCCTTGGGGGGCCCAGGGGTCACGGAGGCCGTCCGTCCTCTGCCCAGACCCACAGCCACACACATGCAGCTTGGGCTCCACCGTGACCCAGCCGGGGGCTCAGGATCTCAGCCATCTCTGAAGAGCACCCTGAGTCTGCCTGCCACCGGCCAGCCACTGAAGCCAAGAAGAAGGGATTCCTCCCGACAGCCGCCTGATCACACAGAGCTGCTTTCTGTTTCTCCAGACGAGCTGCTTGTGTGTGCACGTGCCCAGACCCGGGACAGGAAGCTGCCTGCACGGCGAGAGGGACCCTGCCCAGCCTCCGCGGGTTGGATCCGGGTGCTCGGGGCAGCGAGCGGCCAGGCGCGTGTCCCCACGTCAGAGGGGATGTGCACCTCGTGCTGGGGGCCTGGGGCGGGCCGCGAGCGCGGCACACACCACGACAACAAGAAGACAGGTGACCTCAGCTCAGATCGGCATCCTGTCGCCGATTCAGGTACGTCTCACACTGAGGCTCACATGATGTCAGTGCGTCCTGACAGCAAGTCACTGCTTAGGCAGCACAACAGACCAAGGCTGGAAAGTTTCAGAGAAAATCGAAGACCTCATAATGGTTTCCTGGGTTTGGCATTTCTCCAGCTTTGGTTACTTAACCCAGATGGAATTAAACGAACTTACCTGATTACCTTAAAAACACTGGTTAGGAAGCTGCGCTAAGGCAGTGCCCCAGCCCCACGTGCTGCATCGTAACCCTCTCTCCCCAGCCCCTGAGGAGTCGCGCAGGCTCTGTCCTCACACACGGGGCTCGGCCCGCGGCCCCCACAGCTGTCCCTCTGGCCCCAGAAGAACCGAGAGCCCACTGTGCACACCTGACCGCCCCCCACCAGATGGCCACCCCCACCATGGCAAGCCAAGGAAGACTCCAGTAAATGCAGCAATAAACTATGTTCGAAGATTGGGAAGCCCATACTTCAAGATGCTGGTTCTGTCAAATAACCTGTGGACCCAGCACACGCCTGCCCAGCCCACAGGTGCCCTCCCCAGAGACTGGCAAGCCGAGTCTGGGATCCACATGGACGCACCAAGGCCAAAGCAGCAGACAGCCCTGGAGAGGGGGCTGGAAGCGCACACGCCGGAACCACGCGGTGCTGACCCACGCAGGGCACACACAGCTAAGCAGGCCGGCCAGCACAGCACACACACTCGGCCACCGCGGGGGCCAGCGAGCAAAGAGAAAGCTTCAAACCGAGCCTGAGCCAATGGACGTCCTGATGCCTCTGTCTCCCGAGGATGGGAGATGTGACCCCTGCCTCACAGCACACACAGGAGATGCAGGGCTGAGAACAGTGGCAAAACAATAAAGCTTTCAAACAAGTGCAAGTACCACTGCAGTGATGTGGAGTGAGCAGAGACTGAAACAGCACAGGCAGCCAACCACAGACACACCAGATGCCTCGGAGAATGAGAAGCTACCCCGAACGAGTGGCGGGGGGAACACGCTTGCAGCACACCTGGACAGAGGGGACCCCTGAGACACAGCAAGGGCTCCAACCACTGAGGCCAGAGGACCTGGGAGGCCAGGTCTACCCACGCCTGTCTGCACGAGACAACTGACACGGAACTGAGGAGCAGCACCCGCTCACTGTCCCATTTCTTGCGGACCAGCTTGCAGAGCCCGGCTGTCAACAAAGGGGCACCAGCCTGCAGGGGAGAGGGTCTCCACCAGGCAGCATACCAGCAAGGCATCACCCATCAGGCTCCTGTGAGACCTAGGTGAGGACTGGCCATTCTGCGCCAGGACAGGACATGGAGAAGCAGACGATGCCAGGAGCTGCCAGGATGGAGCAGCCAGAGCCTGCGGGCAGCTGGCTGGCAGGGAGCCACCCAACGCTGCCTGAGACCATCTGACCCACAGTAACCCCTATAGCCGAGACCGAGCCCCAGGCACACCCGGATCCGCGAAGACAAAGCCTGCACAGAAAGACATGACGCTTACATGAAGCAGCTTCATCCAGGAAACCTAAACTGCACGCTGCCCCGGAGCCCAGGGCCCACTGACAGGAAATGAAGGAGCTGCACACATTCCCACGGTGCGGCTGACAAGGACAACCCCCCGGTGCCTCTGGACCAGGTGAGGACGTGCCCCGAAGAGCGCATCTCTCTCTGTGTCATGAGAGGCAAGACCGTGACGACAAAGCCCTGACCGCCAGGCGAATCCCCCCACAACTGCGCGTGAGCACCCAACGGGCGGCCTCGCGGCCTCTCCGGAGGGCCTCCGCAGGCTCGGGCTCCGCCGGGACTCCCCAAGGGCCTTGTGACCCTGCCGGCCGGGCAGGCGGCGGGAACGCACCTGCCGGGCAGCAGCAGCAGGGCACCGTGCCCGGGCTCCTCAGCGGCGTCCAGGCACTCGGGTGGCACCAGCGTGCCCGTGTCCTCGTCCGTGAAGGTCTCACACTCGCTGTAGGTGCTCTCGGAGCCCATGTACGCGCTGTCCGTCACCTCGTTGGCCTAGGAGAGACGCCCAGAGTCAGTCCCGGCCGCGGAAGGGGCCCGCGACGGGGAGCGTCCATGAGATGACCCTCCTGCACTTCAAAGCAGAAACAGTGGCTCACGGCAGACTTTAGAAAAAGTTAGTAGTGTATGTAAACATGCCTCAAGCAGACACAAGTGTCCCAGCATCCCAGGGTACACACCGGGAGAGCCGGCGGCCCTTTGTGGCCCCCGGCACTGGAATGACCCACCCTGTTAACAAACGTCCAACAGTCTAAGGACATGCCTTTTTCAATTTAAAAGTCCCCACCAACGACTACTACGTATGTGCAGACTACTGCTCTGAAATTCAATTACGTGGTCTAACCTCAAAATCTGAATTCATCAACTGTTGGATCAATTACATTCACTGGTTAAGGGCTACTTTCCCACTAAACACACCCGTGTTTTCAGTCTTTTGGACCCAGCACCAAGTAGGTATCTGCAGACCGTCCAAATGAACTTACAGCCAGTACACAGGTTGCGTTCACTTCGTAACCTCAGCTTTAATTGAGGGGCAACTGGTTAGCAAAGCAGCCAAGCTTTCACGCTGGTTAACGATGGACAAATGAGAGAGATTTCAGAGAAGAGGCTGGAGAGGCTGCACTTTGTCCTTGGGCTCTGCCACGAGATTTGGTGGGGGGCAGAGGGCCCCGCATGGCTGCCCCCACACCCATGCCCAGTGGAGACCAGGTCCGGCCTCGTCTGCCGTCCACCAGTCATGTGATCCGTCCACCAGCCATGTAGCTGGTGAGCATCCAAGCGGCGCCGCCTCGAGGAGAGAACAGGGACTAGACGCAGCTTTCTCGAGGTCACCACCTCTCAGAATGTGGCCGTCACAAGGGCAGATGCGGGACAGCCTGAAAGGGGGCCTGTGTGCCAGCTGGTACAGGGCAGCGTGAGACGGGGAAGGCCCGAGGTCCCCACTGCAGGCCTTTCTCGACGCTCCTGTTCCCATACTTCTCCAAGTCCCAGGCGACTATGTAATCCACAGAGTGCTCACTTCAAAACCGAAACCAGGACTCCCTTCAAGAGCCCCCACTGTGCTTCTCATGACCACTGAGTGACTGGCTCCGGGCTGAGCCTGCAGGCAGGCACCGCGGTGTTGAGGCTGGACCCACCGCCCGGGTCCGAGGGACAGCTGCCCGCGGCCCTTTTCACCCCCCACTCACCCTCGACCGGAAGCAGGTGGGCCCACACACCTGAGACACGGGCTTCCCGCAGGGACAGAGTGTGACTCGAGGCCAGCACCCCAGCACAGGCTCCTCTGGGCAGCAGAGCCCCGGTCCTCACAGGCAGCTGGGTGCGCAGAAGCGGGGTGGGCTTGGTGCGCAGGCCTGACCTCCCCCGCAGTCGTGGCTGCAGCCTGAGTGAGCCTTCCTACTGGGGCTCTGCAGGACAGCTCAGGATGGAAGTCACCCCCCTCCCCCGCCGGTGCAGGAAGACCAGGCAGACGCTAATCCCAGCTGCCAGACAGAGAGGAGCACTCGCCCACCTTCCACGCTCCTTCCCACAGGAGGACCAGCCCCTAGGGCCCAGAGCGGCCCCTGGGCAGGAGGCCCTGGGGCTCCCGGAGGACCCAGGGCGAAATCTGAGGGGGGCTGAGGGGGCCAGGAGGACAAGGCGGCTGGTCTCTCCCTGGAGTCAGGCTGCCCTGAATAAGCGTCACAAGCCGGATGTTTTCCAGGGAGGGCTGGTGAATCTGCCCTTAGGAGGCAGAAGCTGTGTGGGGTGGCCCTGCAAGAGCACAGAGGGGCTCGGAGTCCTTCCTCCACAGCCTTGGTGCTGCCAGACGGGCCTTGCTTCGCCAGCTCACCCTCTAAGCCACCAAAGAAACGACCATAAACTACTCGTCAGGATGAGTTCAAGGAAATCACAGTGCGCCTGAGAACGCTCGGCTGTTTCCTCACCAGGTAACAAACGCGGTGGGCAGGGAGCTTGCACGCACCGCCCCCAGCGAGGAGCTCCGGGGCGGCCAGGCCTGCCCAAGGCCCCGCCATCCGGCCACGGTCCCTTTGAGGGGAACCGGCGGCCGGGCCAAGCGTGGCCGGGGCCCTGCCTTCTCTTACCCTCAGACACCCGCCCGGCTGGCCGGCTCCACACAGCAGCTCCAGGAAGGGCGCGTGTGCAGACGGCCTTCCCATGAAACTGGGTGCCGGCACTCCGTCCAGCCGGCCAGCAGCTCCAGCGGCCTCCTACTGGCCGGGCGTGCGGAGGTTCTGTCTGTCCACCTGAGGGTCCATCACAGCCTCAGCAGTTGTTTAACCCGCTCCCAGACGCGCTCCGCTGGCTGGCAAGGGGGCAAAGTTCAGGAAATGCTTGCTGGGCTTTTAACAAACATTTCTCAAAACAGAGAGGCTTTTGTTCTTGCTCTTCTAGCCCTTCTGATAAGAGTTTGTACAAAAAGCCCATTTCCCCATCTTCTTATAAGGTTGGGAGTGGGAGGAGGAGGGAGCCGGAGTAGGCACAGCAGAGCCCACTCCTATCTTCCCGTACTCAGAGTACTCATCGCCAGTCCAGATAGGGGTCCAGCCCCTCCTGCGCCCCCTCCTGTGGGCAGAGTCCTCCACCAGCTGCTCTCTGCCTCAAGGGCTCAGATTCACACCCACAGCCGCCTTCTCCATCACAGAACCTCAGCAACAACCTGCACTCAGCCCCCGTCCCTTCTTAGAAACTCCACATCAGAAATTTTCTTCTGGGGAATTCTCTGGGGGCACTTTCACTGTCAAGGACACAGTTTCAGATCCTGGTTGGGGAACGATTAATAAGATCCCGCAAGCCACATGGTGAGGCAAAATACAAAAACGAAGAAACACCTTTCTCCTGGGAGCTCTGCTACAAGCTGGGGCCACACGGGTGCTTGGGGAAACGCTGGGAGCCACAGACCCCGTCACAGGCAGGAGAGGCCCTGGGAGGGGCCCTCAGTGTTACACCCAGGGCACCACAGACCCCGTCACAGGCAGGAGAGGCCCTGGGAGGAGCCCTCAGTGTTACACCCAGGGCACCACAGACCCCGTCACAGGCAGGAGAGGCCCTGGGAGGGGCCCTCAGTGTTACACCCAGGGCACCACAGACCCCCGTCACAGGCAGGAGAGGCCCCCCCGTCACAGGCAGGAGAGGCCCTGGGAGGGGCCCTCAGTGTTACACCCAGGGCACCACAGACCCCCGTCACAGGCAGGAGAGGCCCCCCCGTCACAGGCAGGAGAGGCCCTGGGAGGGGCCCTCAGTGTTACACCCAGGGCACCACAGACCCCCGTCATAGGCAGGAAAGGCCCTGGGAGGAGCCCTCAGTGTTACACCCAGGGCACCCCTGACCAGCACTGCTGGACCCCACCAGAAACTCAACAAAAGGCAGGGGGTCTCCAAATGTGGTACTGGACGGTAATACACATCATCTTCACTCATATTCTTACAGGACTTATTAGGCTTACACGATTCAAAAGTTTAGGGGGGAAAAAAAAAAAAACCAGCTCTCTACAAGTCTTTGCTGCTGCTACTGCTGCTAAGTCGATTCAGTCGTGTCCGACTCTGTGCGACCCCATAGACTGCAGCCCACCAGGCTCCCCCGTCCCTGGGATTCTCCAGGCAAGAACACTGGAGTGAGTTGCCATTTCCTTCTCCAATGCATGAAAGGAAAAGTGAAAGTGAAGTCGCTCAGTAGAGTCTGACTCTGTGCGACCCCATGGACTGCAGCCCACCAGGCTCCCCTGCCCATGGGATTTCCCAGGCAAGAGTACTGGAGTGGGTTGCCATTGCCTTCTCCGCTACAAGTCTCTGTATAGCACCTAATTCTACTCCTCTCAAAATCACATCTAAAACCTTAAAAAGCAAAAAACACATGGAGGAACCTTTAAGGCCCGAAGCTGCGGATTCAACCAAGTCTACGAAAGCGTGAAAGGGCAGAACTATGGAGACAGTACAAGTTCAGAGGTCTCTGGTGCTGGTGGGAGGAAGGGACGAACCTGGGGGGCAGAGAGGATTCTTAAAGCAGTGAAACTGCAACTATTAAGACCTACAGATCCTGCACTGCCAAGATGGAGCCCTGATGGAACCCTGCGCTTCGTCGGTAACAACGTATCTATACGGGTTCCCTTCACAACAAGTGGGAGATGTTCAGGGCAGGGACAGTGTGTGTGGAGGGAGGCCAGGGTGGAGGAGGGTGAACCGGGAACTCCCTGTTACTATCTGCTTCATCTTCTGTAAACCTAAAACTGCTAGAAAAAAACGAAGCGTATTATTTTTTTTGAAACAACAACAAAAACTTAAAATATTCCCTCCTTGTTGAAAACAAATTATGATCCAAACACCTGAGCAGCAGTCCTGCTGCATTTTGTCAGGCTCCCACCCGCACCTTCTGAAGGTGATGAGCCCCAGGCGGGGCTGGCCTGCCCAGGAGTCAAAGCACCACCACGGAGGGAGGGTCGCACCTGTGGTCTGCAAGGGGTCCACCCTGCAGAGAAAAGGGGGCCGGGGGCCGGACAACACTCCAAGGCTGCTCCATCAGGCTCCAGGAGGCAGCCCCAGGGTTGACGCCTTTTACAATCTGGATCACAGAAGTCATTCTAGTTCCCTGGGGCATCCGATTTCCATAAACCAGAGGCTCGAAGCAACAGGAATGTATTCCCCCATAGATCTGGAGGCAGAAGTTGGAAGCGAAGGTGTCAGCAGGGCTGAATTCCTCCTGAGGCTCCTGTGGAGGCCATGTTCCTCCAGCTCTGCCCCGTCCTCATACCGCCTTCTTCCAGTGAGCCCTCTCCCTTTCTCTTCCAAGGACCCTGGTCACTGGAGTCAGGGCCCACCCTACCTAGCATAATGAGCTCTGCAAAGATCTCGTCTCCAAATACGGTGACTTTCATGGCTTCCGGTGGACTTTTGGGGGCTACGATTCAACCCATGATGCCCATGTACACATAAAATACAAAGAATCAACAGAACACTCTAACTGAGATACCAGAGAAGAACAGAACGGAAGACACTGATGGCAAAGCATACTCTGGGGTGTCAACAGGCAGGAGAGGTCAGCTGCTGGCCAACCAGGTAAGCGACCAGGGTTCCCTGGACGTTCAAAGACAAGCAGCCTCTCCCGGCCCAAGCTGCTGTGCTGGGAGGCTCCAGGTGTTTTGGTCTTCCAGGGCCTTCCCCGACTCGCTACCCCAGGGTCCAGGACTGATGGTGGGCTGGACAGCTGACGTGTCCGGGCCTGCACGCCCTCCCTGTCCGACCACGCCGCCCCTCACAGCCAGCACTCGTGCCTGCGGGCACCTGGTCCCCACGCAGCACGACTGGCCCGGCTCCCCCAGTCACAGCCAGAACGAAGATACCAATCGCTACTGAGTGGGGATGCACAGCAGGCGGTTCCTGTCCTCAGGGGCTCAGGCCTGGCTGGGGCTCTGGGACAGAGCTGTGAGGGCTTAACAGCTGCGGGTGGCCTGGAGGCCCAGGCTGGCAGGAAGTGAACCTGTACCATTGAGGGCCAGTTTCTCAGAGCAGGGAAACAAGACACCCAGACTCCGTGGAGGGCAGGGGTCCTGTGGGCCGTCAGCACTCCGAGGGGCTCTCAGTTGCCAAGGAGCCAACGCCCAGAGGGTCAGGGCATGGCCTCAGTCCCACCCTCTCCCTACACCCCACCCTGGGCAACAGCAGGCTGAGGGGCTGCCACAGCTGTGTTTTTTAAAAAGGAAATTCCTCGGGAATTCCCTGGTGGTCCAATGGTTAAGACTCCAGGCTTCCGATGCAGGGGGCATGGGTTCGACCCCTGGTAAGGGAACGAAGGTTCCCACGTGCTGTGTGGCCAAAACAGAAAAAAACTGCAGATGGAGCCACCAGGGCCCTCCCAGCCTCTGCCCCCACCACCCCGGTGATGAAGCTGTCTGGTCTCCTCTGTGGCTCCACTCACACACCTTCTCCCCACATTGCACACGTGCTCAGTTGCTCACTCGTGTCCGACTCTGTGACCCCGTGGACTACAGCCAGTCAGGCTCACCCGCCCATGGGACTCTCTAAGCAAGAATACTGGAGGGGGTTGTCATTTCCTTCTCCAGGGGATCTTTCCCACCCAGGAGTCAAACCAGAGTTTCCTACTAATTAGATACAGCTAATCCTGCATTCGGAGAAGGCGATGGCACCCCACTCCAGTACTCTTGCCTGGAAAATCCCATGGACGGAGGAGCTTGGTAGGCTGCAGTCCACGGGGTCGCGAAGAGTGGAATTCGACTGAGCGACTTCACTTTCACTTTTCACTTTCATGCATTGGGGAAGGAAACAGCACCCTACTCCAGTATTCTTGCCTGGAGAATCCCAGGGACTGGGGAGCCTGGTGGGCTGCCGTCTATGGGGTCGCACAGAGTCAGACACAACTGAAGCGACTTAGCTAATCCTGCACTGGCAGGTAGATTTTTTCCCACTGAGCCATCTGGGACGCCCTCTTGGGGGCAGGGGCTGAAGGCAGCAACATGTAAGTCAAGCGTCCCCAGGCCCATTTTCTGGGTCTAGGGACGTTTTTGATAAAACAAGGCCCTCACCACACATCCCAGTGGCCTGGCAGAAGGGCCCAGCAATGACACAGGAGAGCCTGCCCCTGCTGACCCCAGGCCCCAGGGGCCCTCCTGCCATCAGCCTCAGGTGCAAAGCGTGGAGAGCAGACCCCTGCTGACCACCGGGCAGTCACAGTGCCCCCTGCCTGCCCTGCACGGCGCTCCCCAGGGGCCAGCAAGTGACACAGGGTTTAGGGTACACAAGGCAGGGGGGGTGTGTCCATCAGACTCCCTCTCCGCTCTCCCAGGAAAACCACTTGCCTCAAAGGTCACGAAGTCATCGAACTCCTCAGGGCAGGCAGGCAGCTCCTCGTCGGGGGCAGGTGTGACACTGCATAGCGGGCTGTCGGGATCTGCAGGAGAGAGGAGACGGCTCAGCGGCAGCCCCAGGCACCCCCATGGTGTCACAGGGACAGGCACACGGGGCGGGCACGGGTAGGGCCAGAGTGGCCGTGGGAGGCATGGGCGGGAGGCCGCAGGCAGTGCAGCCCCTGGAGCCTTGGCTTCGTGCCAGCTCTGGTGGAGGGGGGGCCTGAATGGCAAGAGGGTCCTTCCTCACAGAGTTTCTGTGCTATAAGGAGAAGGTGGAGGACACGGAGCTCTGCGGTGCTCTCCAGCTCGAGAAGGAACGAGATGCCATTCTCCCTTTCCATTAGTTCATTTATTTACTTATTTATTTTAGCCGCACCGTGTGGCTTCGGGAGCTCAGGTCTCCAATCAGGGAGCGAACCTGGCCCTTGGCACCGAGAGCACAGGGTCCTACCCGTGGGACCACCAGGGAAGTCCCGGACGCCGTATTGTCCTGCGAGGGTCGGGTCAGGAGATAACGTCTGTCCAGCGTGCCAGACTCGCACGGCTTTCATTTCCCCTTTTTTTACTTTATCGTCTACAACATGTTTTATTTTATAATGAGTCTCAAGGAAACTCCATCACATCACGCTGGGTTACACTGATGTCAGCAGAGACCCCACTTCTCAGACAGGATCCCACAGCAGCGACCCTCCTGAAGGAAACGCCCTGTCCCCCGCCCCCAGCCTCTGAGCAGCCCAAGCCTGTTCCAAGGAGCAGGCACGACACCCTTGTTTCTGCAGCCGCCCTGCAGAGACATCCCGACATCATGACAAACATCTACCTGGTCTTTGTCCCCGTTCCGGCACAGAGCTCCGAGAACCCGGGATTTCCTGAGTGGAGGATGAGAGGAGCTTCTTTTGTGCATAACAAGCCCCTTCAACCTCACCTGGGTTTACACCACTCAGGTGACTCTCAGAGAATGCGGGCTGGTTGCCAGGGGACCCTACCCCCCACCCCTGACCTCTGACCTCCTGGGACAAGGAGGGAGTGGAGACACAGGTAGTCTCCCAAGGTCAGGGCTTAACCAGTCCCACCAGTGGAATGGAGCCCCCACTCACGTCCTGGACGGAGGGGGTCAGGGAATCTGGGCTGGGAGCACCCACAGGAGCCAGGAGGGTGGCACGGCCCAGACGCCCCCACGTCAGGCCCTGCCCAGCGGACGGACCCGGTGCCCCGCTGCTCACAAATCAACAGGGACCGGGCAGCAAAGCAGCTGCCAGGGCTCTGAGCCATTCTAGCAAGCATCAGCCCACGAAGGGCTGTGGGGACTTGGGCCTACGGTCAGGCCAGGGGGCAGGCAGGGCCGCCGGCACCCGCAGGGGCCTGTGCTCACTCTGGGCGGTGGCTATCGGAGAGCTGCTCCTGAGGAAAACCCACACGCAGGGCGTCGAAGCTGTGAGCACAACACAGGTGCCAGCAGTAACTGTCCACACACGCCAGGCCCGTGATGAGTGTGTGTCACGTGACCCGGACGCCCCTGAGGCCAACTGCACCAGCCAGCCCCTGACATGCCTGGGCAAGGATGCTGGGACGTCAGCACCAGCCTCCTGGGTCAGGGGACGCTCTTCTCCAGCATCTGGACCTAAGTCATCAGCCCGCAGCTAGGCTCTGAGGTCCGTGGCCTGGGGTCGCTGGACCACCTGGGGAGGGGCCCTTGGCACAGAGCAGTGACAGGACCACGGTGCCACTGCTTTCAGAGCCCTCAGGCTGAGCGGAACACTCACGCTCCCCTCGACAGCCTGGCAGAGCCGAGCGTCTACAGGTCCAGTCACTGAGGCGTACTGAGGCGTCCCCGCCAACTCAAGGCCCAGCACCCTTGGGGCTCCCGTCAGAAGAACCCAGGCACGTCCGCTGCTGCTGCTTGTGCCGTCTTCCCAAGAGAGTCACCAGCTGCGGTGGCACCTCGGAGTGTGGCGGACTGGACCCAGGGCCTGCGCTGGCCGGCCTCCAGCCCCCGGGCCCCGTGTGGAGGCCTGGTCTCCAGAGCAGGTGACCAGCAGCAGAACCACAGCAAGAGGGTTTCCATGGACCGGGGAGGGAGAGGACCGCTTCCCAGCACAAAGCTAGAAAAGGCTAGGCTGACACTGCCTGTCTTCTCACTTTCAAATGTTAAGTCTTGCTTGCACTTTCAAAAACCAAACAGAGGATCTAAAACTTTCAGAACACAGCCAGTCATGAAGCCACGGTGGACGTGGACTCAGATTCCAGAGATAGGTGCTGCCCCCGAGGTGGAGGGGATGTGAATGCAGTGGGAGTTTCTACAAGCTGGATGGGAACTCAATATGGTTCTTTATCAGTTTTCTCTACAGAACTAAAACAAGTCTCCATCAGAGCCTGGTGGGGGGACGAGCTAAGCAGTGGCCCATTTGGAACACCCTCCTCAATCTCATTCTATTCCTGAAACGAGGCCTGTGGCGAGGACAGCAAACTCCTGTGCTTTTCTGCAAAACTGGGTCAGTACATGGAGTCAGCGCTCCGTGCCGGCCACAGGCCGCACGTCTGACAGACGCGCCCACAGCCGTGGCAGCCCCGGCAGGCGCACCGGCAGGACGGCCTGGGGTGAACTCTGGCTGAACACAGGCCGGGCGAGCACACTCTCCGTCTCCCTGTGAGTTAACAATTTCAAAAGCGTCTCTGACCTGCTTTTATTCTATTTTTATTTTCACTCTCCATTCCCAACAAAAGCTAAATGATGACAGATTACCAAAGAAGCAAGGAAAAGCAGGCGGAGTTCCTTGGTGGCCCAATGGATTCTCCACGGTTCTACTGCCGGAACCCAAGTTCAACCTCTGATCGGGGAACTGAGATCCCAAAAGCCACTCAGCCAAACAAATAAAGGAACAGCAGGACCCACAGCCTGACCCGCCCAGAAGGTCCCCACAGGCAAGGACGGCGTCCCCACCAGCGCGGCCCCCGGAGGCCTGGCCCTGGCTCGCTCCGGGAGCTGAAGTGCTGGCCGCTCCCACACCTCCTGAACAGCTGGGACCACTCTGGCCGCTCCCGCCCAGTCACGGGTCTTTCAGGAGCACATTCGGACTCCTGAGGTCCAGGGTGGGGGCCTCGCAAGTCACGAGCCCCCGGGAATTCCTACAGCAGAACTTGCTCCCTTTCTCGTCACCCGTGGGCCATCAGAGCAGAGCAACAGAATCGTGGACAGGGCTCAGAGAGAGCCCCAGAGCCACACAGAAGGCTCAGGCACCGTCGCTCGCTGGCCACTGTTTGGGGCTCCTCCCTGCCCACGCAGTGGAAGCCCCAGCTGGAAGGCGTGGAGATGCCAAGCTCCTCCCAGCCCCTTTGACCCTTGGCCTGGGGAACCATGATGCATCACCCCTATCGGTAAATTACAGGACGCATCCCGCCCATAGGCGGGGCCGGTGCCCGGTGGGCAGTGGCTGCTCCTTGGTCACCCACAGTGGGCCTGAGGAGTGGACTGACCTCCCACGCGAGGCTGGGAGATGAACCGGGCCACAGGCCAAGAATGGCCAGCGGGTGCTAAGCACAGCCGAGTCCCTCAAGTCTCCCGAGCTCCAGGACGTCTGCCCTGTGCCCACAGGGCAGCGTGGTGCTGGTCTCCAGTCACCTGAGTGCTCAGCTCTTTAATCACTGCGACTACGCACACACTGGCCCCGCTGGCTGAGCCCCTCCAGAAGCAGGCTTCCCCTGCGCCGCACCTTGTTTTTCCTGGCACGAGCGACCGTTTTCTGGTGTCCCGGGCTTGACCGCATGCTCCCACCGCCTTCCCACCCCTAGACCCTCAGACGAGCTGCAAAGGCTTCTCCCGTGACCCACCAGTCCTGGAGCCGACTCCCGCCACCTTCAACTTACAGCCAACACGTCCCGTGGGAGTGAAGGCAAAAAGAAGCTGCTGGAGACAAACACCAACAGGACCACCGCCCTCTAGGACACACGACCTCCCCACTGATCCCAGGACCCCAGGGACCAAGCCCAACCAGCAGCTGCAGCCCTGTACACAGAGACTCCTCACCCCGCATGCGGGGCTCCAACGAGGGGCACGCGTGAATCTGGGCACACTGCACAGGTCCCAGAGCCCTGACAACGCGTCCCAGACTTGGACCTGATGTCACTAGGAGGTTCATTATCAGGGCCCCACACTGCAGAGACTGTTGTCCATCACCTGGGGGGGGCACTGGAGACAGACTGCTGCCACCGCCTGGGGGGGGCACTGGAGACAGACTGCTGCCACCGCCTGGGGGTGGACAGGTAAAGCACCTAGACACACAAGCGAGCACAGCTCACACCGGGGAGCCCTGACATGCAGCAGCACCTGTGGGTAGCGAGCGTTACAGGTGGGTAAAGCCGACGCTGCAGCACAGCTGACGGTGTGTTTATGAGAAGCCCACAGCGGCCAGGCTGACGTGTGCTGATGGAGACCAGCTGAGGAGGCGAGGCGGGAGGGCAGGGTCTCAGCAGGCTGGCAGGGAATTGTCCGGGGGCGGGGAAAGCTCTGGGCAGGGGTCTGCACCCCCGTGGGAGGATGTCACCATTCACAGAAGGGCTCACTGAAGATCTGTGCACTTCTCTAAAGGAGAATTTGTACCCCAAAGGAGACTTCAAACCACTACCAAACTCTGGGTAATGACACACACAGGACCCAGTGACTGGGGGAGTGCGTGGTGGTGAACTGACCTAAAACCCATCCCACTGAAACAAAGAGATGGATAGGTGGACAGGTGGACATGCGACGCTGCCTGCAGACTGCGGACAGCAAATACATGGTGGGGGGTGTTCACTGTGGGTCTTGCGATGTTTTTGTATGTTTGGTTTCCATAAAGACTTACGGGGGCAGCAGACGCATGTCCAACACCACGGATGAGTAGCTGAGCCAGGGGACCCTGGAGGGCGGGCCATGAGGGGCAAAGATGGGGGCGGGGGCCTGAAGCTCAGCAGGGGAGCTGGGGCTGGGGGTGGCTAACAGGGAGGCAGAGGGGAGGGAACGAGGAAGGGGGTGGGCAACTCACCTCCATTCCTGATCGCCTCAATCCCCCGGTAGAAGTCTTCGAAGCTAATCACTCCGAGCCCACTGGGATCCAAGTACCTCGTGAGGTCCGTCACCTGCAACAGCCAAGCGAGCAGGTTATCCGAGCTGTCACTCTGCATGTGGCCGTCCCCACGCTCAGAGGAGCAGCCAGCTTACGAGGGGCGGCACTGAGGAGTCGGGCCGTCTGGTACTCTGACAGGACTGCCAGCCACAGCTCCAGCCAGGGCCTGGGCCTCCTCTGGGCAGGCGCCGCCAACAGGGCCCAGGACCACAACCCGCAGCCCCAGACCCTGCGCGCAGGCCGCCACCGCGCTTCCTGGGTGCACTGCCGTCCCAGCACAACTGCAGCCAATCACACAGCAGAGGCCAGCGCTGCCACAGGCCTCCCAGCAGACACCTCGGTAAAGGGACCCCAGCAAGCAGACGGCGGACATCAGAAATGACAAAGAAGCAGGACGATGCACACGTGACACTCCAGAGAATGAAAGTCCCCTAAAAGAAGGCAAGTTTGTTTTGAAGTATAAACTGGATTTCATCAAAATTTAATAATTTTGCTTTTTAAAACACACCATTAGACAACACTGCCAATCAATTATCTTCCAGGAAAAATTCATCAGACAGACACTGGGACTTCCCTGGTGCTCCAGTGGTTGAGAATCTAACTTTTAATTCAGGGAACACAAGTTTGATCCCTGGTCCAGCAACTAAGATCCCACACGCCTCAGGGCAACTAAGCCGGAGGGCTGCTGCTAGAGACACGTCCACAGGCCACAGCGAGGACCCAGAGCAGCCGAAATAAACAAGACAAAACCATACTTAGGAAAAGTTCCCTAGAATTAAAAAATAGCTTTTAACGACATAATTGTTTTTTCCTTGAGATTTTACTTTATTATATTATTATTTTTATTGAAGTGGAGTTACCATGTTTCAGGTGCAGATCGAGAGAATATACTGGGTACCTACAAGTATCAACTCCCAACCCTAAATGCCTCACCTAAGACTTACTCCGGTATATTTCTTAGACTTTAAAGGAAAAGGGAAGAAACCCTTTGAATATGCAAAAAACAAGTGATTTATACTTTGGCCACCTGATGTGAAGAGCCAACTCCTTGGAAAAGACCTGATGCTGGGAAAGATTGAAGGCGGGAGGAGAAGGGGATGACAGAGGACAAGATGGTTGGATGGCATCACTGACTCAATGGACAGGAATTTGAACAAACTCCAGGAGATGGTGAAGGACAGGGAAGACAGGCATGCTGCAGTCCATGGGGTCGCAAAGAGCTGGACACAACTTAGTGTCTGAACAACTATGATCAAAGCCACACATGCCAACACTACAGGGGGTGTGACCAGCAAAACCCAATCCAGGGACCCTGACAAACAGGGGACCTGCTGTCTTCAAGAGGAGAAGACTCACTAGGAGACTCAGGAGACACACTGACCTGCCCCACCACTCGGGGACTTCTTGCATCTGACCTCTAATTTTAAAAAATTTTACTCTCATTTAAAAAATAATTACAAACTTGAATACTGACTGATCCAAGACACTGAATACAGACTGAATACTTGATGATGTTAAGGAACGGTGGTTAATCTTTACAGGTAAGACAATGGCATTTCAGTAATTTTCCCAAGTGCACTGCTTTTTGATACACACTTACTGCGCTATCCTGAGGCTAAGGCACACATGTGGTTACACGTGGGGTGGGGGTGGGGGCGGGGGCACCAGGGAGGCACCACACAGCTCTCTCTACTGAACTCTCCCAAATGAAAATAAGAAAGAAAAGGAGAAGACGAGCAAGAAAGAGAGAGGAAAGATGGGGGAGGAGAGCGTGGGAAGGCGGAGTTGGTCAGCCAGGGAGAGAGTGGACCTCGGACCACACGGGGCTGCCCGTGGACAGGGCACCCTCAGGGAGGGTGCAGGCTGGGAGGGCATCTGGTGTGCTGAACCCACCCGCCCACGCCACCACAAACACCATTCTGCACAGGGCAGGCTGGGGGCTCTGCCACGTTCAGCCTTCTCCCCCCTGTTGACCTGCAGGGCGGGGACCAGCTCGAGCCAACTGACCCGCAGCCCAGGATCCACCACCATCCCTCCACCATAGGGCCCACGTGTCCCTGAAACGGTGGCCTGGAAGTCCACTCAGCAGGTGACTTCCTGAAACCACGGAGTCTGAGTCCCCACTCAGTAGCTCACTCAGGCCTTGATGTCTGGGCAGCGCCTTGCTGGGGGCCTGAAATCCACCAGTGCCAATCTGCTTTAGGATTCCTAAGAATTTCAACCATGAAGCTACAACTGGACACAAAGTACCAAGATTTTCCTTAGGAAACATTAACCAGTGCTTTTAAAACAAATGTTAATTATTTACCATGTTAGAATAAGCCCCTGTTGAGTTGAAGCAGGCATTTTCTGAAGTCCACTTTACTTTTCTTCAAAATCTGGAGGATAAATCAATATCCATGGGGCTGATGATTTGGGGGATGGTTCCAATTCTCCAAGGCCAAAGTACTCCATTTGGAGGTTTCAGGGGAAAAAACAAAAACAGGCCTGGAAATTAAGAACCTGCCCTTTCTGCACATAAGAGACAGAAAACCAAGCCCAGCGACGTACACCCTATCCAAGCCACCCAGCACCTCCCTGGGCAAACAGACATGGGAAGCCATAGAAACATCCACAAGAGAATGCTACTTTGCACCCAGCTGTAGGCAGACAGACTGGCTCGCACGTGGTTCTTCTAACATGAGAAATTTACTGGCAAATCATACTGCTTCTGCTACAGCTGTGCAGACATGTGTGCGTGCTAAGTCCCTTCAGTCATGTCTGACTCTGTGCGACTCCATGGACTGTAGCTTGCCAAGCTCCACTGTCCATGGGATTCTCCAGGCAAGAATACTGGAGTGCTGTGCCTGTGAATGCTGTGCCTGCCTCCAGGGGATCTTCCCCACTCAGGGATCGGACCTGAGTCTCTCACGTCCCCTGAATTGGCCGGTGGGCTCTTTACCATACGCCGCCTGGGAAGCCCTATGCAGACAGAATCTCAGGAGAGGACACCAGGTCATCTTCCCCACTCACTGCTCCCTCCAGCCACAGAAGCACTGGGAAGCTCCGCCCTCTCTCCTGCCCCTCTGGTTACTGCTGTCCCTGAATCGTCACACTGACAGAACAGCCGTCTTACCAGAAGCAGCTCAACCTCAACTAACACTGACAACACTCCAGCCTGCAAAAGCAGAATCCTTCCAAGTGCACATGGAACTTCTCAAGACACAGTGCAGGCTGGACCGTAAAACAAGTTTCAGTCGATTCAGGTCTCAAGACCATTAGGGAATGTAAATCCCACTGCAACGAGGTTCACGTGTGTCTGTATGGCCAGAACGTAAGACGGCTGCACACGCACTCCAGGTGTCTGCAGGGTGTGGAGGAAGGCCGCTGCGACTGGAAAATTTCACAGCCAGTTTGGAAAACTCTGGAGATTCCTCAGGTCAGCCGACTCCTACACACCATCCAGCCATTTCACTTCTAGGTATGCTCAAGAGAAATGAGAGCAGACGAATGCACTCATACATAAAGGGTTACAGACGCCTGATGGGTGATGGCCTATGGAGACAGCCCAGATGTCCATCCACTGAGAATGACCGTAACGTCCACCCATTGAGAATGACCGTCTCTCCAGGGGCATCTCCGGAGCAGCTGCGTGCACACAGCGGCTCTCCCCGCTGCCCAGAACGCCTCTGAGCCGCCCAAGTTGCACCCGGAGGTACCTGGAGGCCACCTGCCTCTGCAGCTGGAGGGGTGACCCTAGATCACCTCTTATGAACCAACTAACCACCCCTGGTTTAAGGGGGAGGGCTTAGAAAATTCTGGAAGGGAAGCATGGTGCTGGTCTCAGATAGAAAGGTCATTCCTCATGCCCTTGAGAGGCGTCTGTGCATAGACGCGAATGCCGCAATGTCGCAAGTCGTGTCCACCGTGGACGGAGGGCGGCCACTCAGTGCCCAGCTGAAATCATCCACCGGCGGCTCCTCTCGACACACTCCAGGACAGGGGCCTCGGAAGCTGCTGCCCCTCCATCTGTCATCACCGAGGCTCTGAGAGCTCGCTGTCCGCCCAGCTCAACACCAAGAGGATCTTCCTGGTGTGGGAGGTGGGGGTCACGGAGGTCGGGCTCCGGGGCAGGGGTACCTCCAGCTGCTTCAGGGGACGCAGCCGTCCTGACCACATTGTATCTGTTAACAGCTTTACAGACATACAATTCACCAACTTAAAGGGTACAATTCAGTGGTTTCTAGTATATCCATAGAGCTGTCTCTGTGTAATTTTAAAGACAGTAAAATATTAAAACGCATGTGAGAACACTCGGGAAAACAGTCGACCTTTATACAAACATGCTGAAAAGATACAACCATTTACAGGCGTAGCAGAGGATACATCTGCTCCTCTCATGCACCCCGTTAATCAGGGCGAAGAGGGGGCACCACTGGAAACAAAGGCCTCCCATTCAACCCTGCATATCAGCCCCCAGGAGCGGTGCTGTGGGCCCCCCAAGAGGCTACCAAAGGGTCCCCCACTCGGCTCTCCTCTGACCAGGGACGACCAGGCCCTGCTCCCGGCCATGTGAGGGGCAGCGTGCCCTCTGGCCTAACCGGCAGCTCTCTGCACAAAACAGAAGGGGAGGCGTCATTCCTTACAGGACACCTCTGGACCCCTAATCCAGGCCCGAGACTAAGGAGGTGGAGAAGCAACGGACAGTTATCAGGCGCAGGTGTGCACAGGTACACAGCTTGGAGGCACAGGGCTGTACGCTGGGGCCGGGCAGACCTGCCTCCCTCCCGCCCGCCCACCCTACTCTGTCCAGAGGCCCCTGTCTCTGTTCTCCCCACAGTTTATTTTGGGGGTCACTGCCTTCATGTGAAACTAGTGTGCTCCTGGAGGCACTTCCTGGCTTGTCAGGTGTACACGCTGCACCTCAGCCTCCTGTGGTCAAAAAATGTGAATGCCACACCGCCGGCCCCACCCCAAGTCCAGCCAGGCCCTCTGCAGCGCTCACATCCGGGACAATGTCAATATTTCCCGCTCTCCAGACGCGTTTCAACGGCCCCACTGCCTTCCGTACCTAATCTCCTCCCCACTTAGTCTCCTCGGTTCCCTGCCTCCAGCGTCTGCACACCTACTGCTCCGTCAGATCCCCAGGCCCGCCCGCACCTCGGTCTCCTCGGGTCCCCTCGCCCGCGCCCTCATCTCAGCGCCCCTCACCTCAGGGCGGCGCGAGCAGGGTGTGCGGTGCACCCGGAGCCCCCGCCCCTCACCCTCAGCAGCCTGCCTGCCCTAACGCTTTGGGCGGAGGCTGTTCTCACCTCCTGCTCTCTGCTGACAGGATGCACCGAGCTGGCTAGGGACACTTTCCACTCACAGGAAGAGCCTGCCACCTGGAGGCGGTCCGTGTGCTCAGCCTGGCTCCTCAGGTCCAACAACACCAGTCAGTCCCGCGGACCCTTCCCTCTCCCCTCACCTTTCATCTCCTAGTCTCTTTGCCTTTTGAAGAACCTTCTGCCAGGTATTCTTGACTTGATCTTTGCTTCTAATTTCTTACTAAAAAAAAAAACGCTTTTATTCCATTTTTAACTTCGGAGGGTGTGTTCCAGTTCTCTGAATGCGATACTTTATTTAATCTGACAATATAACTCGTGTCATTTTCCAAGTTTTCTTCTGCTCTTTGCACTGACCCTATTCCCTTCAGGAGCCTTCTGCTTTTCTGTTCTTGGTCTCTGAGTCCTTGACCATCCGTTTATACATAAAAATGGTCACTAAAGAGCCAACAAGCCAGAGTGGCTCAGTGAGGGGCCTGAACACAGGTGCCCCGGGCAGAGACCTGGCTCCAGGACCGCACACTGTGGGGACAGGGTCCTGAGAGGGCTTGGGAATGCAATGCGACAGTCCCATGCGTTCCCTGTTGCAGGCAGCTAGCCACAAGAAGGAAGCCGCTGGGTGGTGAGGGCCACGTGGCTGGACCTGAGGGTGGCCGCTGGGACCCAAGCACGTGGCTGGACCTGAGGGTGGCCGCTGGGACCCAAGGCCACTGCCTGCCAACTACCTGCCAACTGCTGGGGATCTCAGCCCCACAGCCACCAGGAACTGGACTGTGCCCACCGTGAACGAGCATGGTGGAGGACGCCAAGCCCCAGGGCAAGGCTGGGCAGAGGGCATGGCTGGGCAGAGCCCAGGTAGAGGCCACGGGGCTTGCAGGGTCGAGCCAGCGCACAGGGCGCCTCGGGGCGCTCAGGGATGGCCAGGGCGAGTGAGGGGCCCGTGCCAGGAAGGAGGCCAGGGCCCTCCTTCTCCTCCTCAGGAGAGCTCTGAGCACGAGGGCCGCGGCATTTGCCAGGACAGTGCCGTCTGAGCCACAGTCCCGGCAGAGCCACAGGTGAGCCCAAGACCTGGCGGGACGCTGAATGCGTCCTGACCACAGAGCCAGCCGGGTGCAGGGTGGACCAGATGTCGGGTGAGAGACAGAGGTTCTGGCCTGAGTCACTGGACGGCGGGGACTATTACTAAGCTGGGGACACCGCGGTGGCATGAGTCTGAGACATCCGTCTGACATCCTGGCACGCGCCCAGGCCCAGGAGGCGACCAGGCTACAGCTGAAGGGGTCTCGTCAGCAAGTGGACACTGGAGGGAAGAGGAAGGGGAGCAGCCCTGGCCTCCAGCCCGGGTAAGGACTCACAGGAGCAGAAGCTGCACAGAACTTCAGGCCGCGCAGGGCAGCTCAGGTAACAAAGGATCACCGAGCCGCGGAACTGGAACCAGTGCAGCGGGGCAGATTCTGTGGCTGCGCCCACACTGACCTGGGAACAGCGGCTTCACAGAGCCGTCACTTTCCACAGGCATTTCCTGCTCCCACTCCTCCACCTTCAGAAGGGCAGCGACAGGACGCTCTCACAAGCCTCCAGCTGTGACAGAACCCACATGACAGGAGGCTCCCAGGTGGCTCAGTGGTAAAGAACCTGCCTGCCAGTGCAGGAGACTTAAGAGACATGGGTTCGATCCCTGGGTCAGGAAGATCCAGGAGGAGGGCATGGCAACCCGCTCCAGTATTCTTGCTTGGAGAATCACATGGACAAAGGAGCCTGGCAGGTCACAAAGAGTTGGACACGACTAAAGTGACTTAACACGCATGCATGTCTGCACATCTGTAGCAGAAACAATATGATTTGCTAGTAAATTTCTCCTCTCCCCACACTGGGGGTTTCTACCTGAGCCCCCGACTCCTACAGGAGAACACATTCCCGGAGAGGCTTCCAGGCGCACTCGTCCTGTGGACCAGGCTGCCCGTCCACCATGGAGCCTGTACCCAGCCCAGGATGGTGCACCGCTGGGAGGAAGTGGACAAGTGTCGAGGAGAAGCCAGGCTCTGCTCTGAGGCCCTCGGCTCTCCTGGCAGAACCATTTCCCTGTGGGAAACCCAGCACAGGGGCCGACGGTCACGGGGACTCGGGCCTCTGGTCCAGCACCTGACAGGGACAAGGCCTCCAGCATGCACTCCCCATCCCCAGACCAGCCCAGGGACAGCCATGCCCATGCAGGCTGCGGTGGGGTCTCAGTAGTCCTGTTCTGTTTTGAGATTTCTTTAAACCTAAAAGTGACTCCTAGACTGTGACCTGACCGAGGAGAAGTCTTGAAAGGACTGAAAAACTCCAGGAGCTCTAAAATGCTGGCCATTAAGTCTTGGAGCTGAAAAAAGCTAACTGTAGAACTGGCCTAATGGCCATGATTACCATGATTATCACAGTTTTTTTTTTTTTTTAATTATCAAGAGATCATTCGACTAAGTCAGCACAAAATGAAATTCTTCAGGCTCTCCTTCTGTCCACTATCATCCAGTTCACTTCTGTCTTCATCTTCAGCACTTTGCTCTTTAAACGCAGAATGCTAAACCAAAACAAAGACAGTATTTATCCCTTAAAGATACAGACTGATGGGTCCATCTGAAACAAGTTAAGAAGAGCTAATACTACAAAACCAAGGAACTCTACAGACGTAAACTCATAACATTTTACAGCTCCACAGGCGCCCACATCACGGGTTAAGGAACAGAGGCCAGCCAGCCCTCACTGTGACACAGAGGACACACTCCAAAGACAAAACTACTGTCATTAACACTTTCAGTAAGAGAAACATCAGGTCAGATATACTTCTGCGGTGAAACTATGCTGATACACCACTGTTCCTACATCAGATTGGTAATACTTGTTTAGAAGATACTGTAAAAAAAAAATCTAAAAAATAGTTTAAGATATATACACGTCTCCCCAGCGATTCCATTCTTAAGACTTTAAACTTAAAGACATAACAAAGACTGCACAGGAAGATTCAGCTAGGAGAAAGCTTATAAAAGCAGAAAAATGAAAACCTAAAATACTAAAGACAGGATTAATCGAATAAGTTTAGAACATTCAATCATGTGGTCAAAAAATAGGCACTAAAACCACGTTGGAAGCAAGTCTACTGACACTGAGATTCCGATAAAACAGACTGACTTAAAATTGTAAGTCAATTGTGACTCTGGTTTTATTAGTATTTCTCTCTCTCATAGAAACAATGATTTAAAGCCTGGAAGGTTGAAATGATTCACAACGCCAGATAGGATTTTTGTTTTCTCCTTTATTTGCATGTTTTCATTTATGTAAATGAACATTATCTTGCTTTAAGGGCAATACCAACCTGAGAACAGGTTCTTGCTTCAGGCGTCACAAATGCGAAGACCCCTCCCACGAGAAAGTTCTCAGTGCGAAAGAGAAAACCAAATGTTCCTCCAAATGGGGATTAAGGCCCAAGAAGCAGTGCTTCTCTCAAAACTCCTCAGAGGGCAGGCTCCTCGAAGGCGGTTTTTAAAAATAAAATCACCGAGAGGAACATGTCTGGCGACTGAGGCCCTTCTCTCCTCACCAGCCAGTGAATCAACGGTGATAAGGACAGACTGTCTCATAAAAGGGCCTTTTGTTTGCCACAGCAAAAAGTCAGTCCCGGATTTTAGTAAAGTAGACCAACCCACCCAGCTTCATTCCAGCTTTAATTCAAGCTGGAATGCAACACAACCGCAAATGAGCGGAAAAAGGAGAGGGGCGAAGGAGGGCGGAGGGGGCGGCCCCTGCCCCAGCCTGAGAAGCAGTGGTGGAGCCCAGAGGGTCCCTCCAGCCCCACAGACGCAGCCAGAAGCACAGCCCTGTGCTCGCCCTGCTTCAGCCTCGGCTGCTCCCCGACGGCCCAGCAAGGGGTCTCCTCCCGACTGCCTGGGCGCTGTCCCGGGAAAGCAGGGCTGGCCAGGAGGACCGGGCACTCCTGCACCACGCGGGCGGCTGCGGCTTCTCGGCGGACAGCGGGGCCTCCACACGAAAAAGAGCGACAAAGACTCCCGGGGGTAACCGGTTTAATTCAAACTGGGTGCCCCTCAGTGTCTCCCTGAGCGCCCCTCACTCTGACCCGGCCTGGGCAAGCACACTGGCCAACAGAGGGGCAGAGGCCGGTGGGCCTGGGGGGACGATGGAAGGATGGGGGCTCGGCTGGCTGGCAGCACGGACAAGCCGGGGCGCAGGACGCTGCAGAGGGTCATCCGCCAGGGCCATTCCCGCGAGGTGACGCCCCGGACTCAATCCTGGAGCTGGGCTCTGGGACGGGCTTCTACCTGCTGACCCCTCAGACCTCCCCTACAGCCCGGCCTGACACCCAAGGGCACGGCTGTACCCTTCAGTGGGGGCGGGCACATCTCTGCCCCCAGCGGCCTCTTCTCACCCCCGCCTCCCCCACTCCACCCCTCGAGCACCACGGGGTCCATGGCCTGGCCCACCGTGGGCCTCCCCATCCACCCTTGTCCTCTGCACCCCCAACCACCTTCTGGACGCGCCAGTCTCATTCCCGACCCTGCTCACATAAACTCCCTGGCACCTCCCCCCAACCCTCGTGCCCGCACTAAAGGCATCTCAAAGTGGCTGCAGCCCCTCGAGCCCCGGCCCAGCCCCCTTCACGGTCGCGGCTCCGCGTCCCCTCAAGCACCCCCCATCCTCCCGCGCAGGCCTCTCCCTGGGCTAGGCTCCAACAGGAACGCTCCCCTCTCGACCCTTCACCTCACAACAAAGGTCACCTCAAAAGAAGAAAAGAGCAAGCAAGAATAAACCGGGGCTTCCCTGGTGGCTCAGGCGGTAAAGAATCCACCTGCCAATGCAGAAGATGCAGGTTCGATCCCTGATCTGAGACGATCCCACATGCCGTGGAGCAACTGAGCCAATGCGCTGCGACTACTGAAGCCGCTGCAGTGAGAAGCCTGTGCATCGCACCTGCAGAGCAGCCGCCCTCCCTGCCCCTGGTCAGGACCACACCTGACCTAGTCACTGCTCACAGCACCTGTGGACAGGCAACGCCAGACCCTCCCCTGGACAGAGGCCTGGAGCAGGTGGGTGTCTCGCCAGGCCCCAGCCTCTGGCCTCCACACCCCCTCTTCACACCCCCGCCCCCGGGAGCCTCAACCCTGCTGCTTTCCTGAGGTCTCATGCATGACTCCCTCTGGCCACCATCGCCCGCAGGGATGTCCTGGAGAAACAGGGAGGCGTTTCCGGAAGCACAGCCAGGGACCGTCTGCTCCTCCCTTCGGGACCTGCTCTGGACCCTACGGCAGAGCCCTGGAATACACAGCGAGCCCAGGTGAACCTCCTCAACTACGGCAGAGCCCTGGAATACACAGCAAGCCCAGGTGAAACTCCTCAACTACGGCAGAGCCCTGGAATACACAGCGAGCCCGGGTGAACCTCCTCAACTACGGCAGAGCCCTGGAATACACAGCGAGCCCGGGTGAACCTCCTCAACTACGGCAGAGCCCTGGAATACACAGCAAGCCCGGGTGAACCTCCTCAAATGGCTGCGACTCCAAGCGCAAAGTAGGAACCTCCACTTTGCCAGCACAAAACTCGGTCTCCTTTAGGAGTCAGGTACACGCAAAGTGAACTTGGTGGCTGGGGGTACGGTGGCTTCTCTCCCAAACGTCACTGACCACAGCACAGCAACACAGTGGAATCTTCTAAGCTGCCAAGAGCCCAAGGTCATGTTTATGGACTTTGTCAACACATGGAGACTTTCACACACATACGAAACACAGGTGAGAAAGGCTAAACCAAATCACCTGCTGACCTAGATTAGAAAAAGCAAGAGAGTTCCAGAAAAACATCTATTTCTGCTTTATTGACTATGCTAAAGCCTTTGACTGTGTGGATCACAATAAACTGTGGGAAATTCTGAAAGAGATGGGAATACAAGACCACCTGACCTGCCTCTTGAGAAATCTGTATGCAGGTCAGGAAGCAACAATTAGAACTGGACATGGAACAACAGAATGGTTCCAAATAGGAAAAGGAGTACGTCAAGGCTGTGTATTGTCACCCTGCTTATTTAACTTACATGCAGAGTACATCATGAGAAACGCTGGGCTGGAAGAAGCACAAGCTGGAATCAAGATTGCCGGGAGAAATATCAGTAACCTCAGATATGCAGATGACACCATCCTTATGGCAAAAAGTGAAGAGGAACTAAAAAGCCTCTTGATGAAAGTGAAAGAGGAGAGTGAAAAGATTGGCTTAAAGCTCAACATTCAGAAAACGAAGATCACGGCATCCGGTCCCATCACTTCATGGGAAATAGATGGGGAAACAGTGGAAACAGTGTCAGACTTTATTTTTTTGGGCTCCAAAATCACTGCAGATGGTGACTGCAGCCATGAAATTAAAAGACGCTTATTCCTTGGAAGAAAAGTTACGACCAACCTAGATAACATATTCAAAAGCAGAGACATTACTTTGCCAACAAAGGTCCAGCTAATCAAGGCTATGGTTTTTCCTGTGGTCATGTATGGATGTGAGAGTTGGACTGTGAAGAAGGCTGAGGGCCGAAGAATTGATGCTTTTGAACTGTGGTGTTGGAGAAGACTCTTGAGAGTCCCTTGGACTGCAAGGAGATCCAACCAGTCCATTCTGAAGGAGATCAGCCCTGGGATTTCTTTGGAAGGAATGATGCGAAAGCTGAAACTCCAGTACTTTGGCCACCTGATGGGAAGAGTTGACTCATTGGAAAAGACTCTGATGCTGGGAGGGATTGGGGGCAGGAGGAGAAGGGGACGACAGAGGATGAGATGGCTGGATGGCATCACTGACTCGATGGACGTGAGTCTGAGTGAACTCCGGGAGTTGGTGATGGACAGGGAGGCCTGGCGTGCTGCGATTCATGGGGTCGCAAAGAGTCGGACACGACTGAGCGACTGAACTGAACTGAACTGAACCCTCACACCCCACTCCGCCCTGGTCACTGGATGGCAGCAGAGCAGACAGAAAGGCCGGTGCCTGAGCCGTCCTGCCAGGCGCACGAAGGAGAGAGAGGGGCTAAGCGGAGTTAAACAGGGACGCGTGAGCTCCTCTCCCTCCCTCCTGAGGTCCAGGGAACTCAGGCTCCAGAGGAGAGGTCCCAGGGCTCGGCAAGACGCACAGGGGCCAGCAAGCAGGAGCTCACAGTGGAGGACACAGACACGCTAGGCAGCGGAGCGGGTGCCGGACGGCCCAGCGCCATGCGTCATCCCCGAGAAGCGAAGCCTGGTCCAGAGTCTGCCTGGGGAGCCCAGGCCTGGGCGCCAACTCGGGAGACGCAACCACAGTTGCTCCAGGAGGTGGGAAGTGAGCCCCCCAGAGCTCCAAGGGGTGAGCAGACAGTGAGGTCCAAGCAAACAAGCCAGACAGGATGGTGGACAGGTGTGCCGAAAACTAAGCAAAGGACCACTAACTCCAGGAAAAGCAAAAAGGTGCGTCAGAAGGGAGGTGCGGTCACAGCTCACAATCGGGCCAGCCGTGGGAAACGCCTGTAGTCAAGATAAGACAAAGCCAGATGGCCACTCAGGAAGGCTGCGGGTAACTGCACTGACGAGAGTGGGGCAGACAGAGGGAAATGTGTGGGTATACCTCCCGCAAGGAGACATCGATGAAAAGAACCTGGAATGGGGAAACAGCACTGTAGAGTGAATGGTGAGGAGCGGGCGCGGGGCAGGGGTGGGGGTAGGAGAGCACGGGACACAGCACAGCAGCACAGAACAGTCAAACGGAAACATGGAATTAAAGTAAGGACCAAACACACGCAGCAGGCTGCACCGAGGGCAGCGGGCACGTGTCAGGAGGAGCGGGCCACGTGGACGGACCTCTCTGCCGGCGTCCTGCCTCTGGGCTCTGCTACCAGACGGAGCAGCAAGGGTGGAGGGCAGCCCTGAAGCCTCCCCAGTGCACCCCAGGTAGACACGGGGGAAACCAGTGTCGGGATAAACTCAGCAGGGAGGAAAAGAGGGAGGTTAAGATATGCCTGGGGGGGGTGGTCTTTTAGGGAGGCAAGTATTTTCAGAACCCCCAGGAGGTGGCTCTGCAAACATGACCCCAAGACCAGGCCCGGCAGCACCGCCAGGAACGTGTGCAGGGCGGGCTGCTCAGACCAGACCGAGCAGACGCCGGGGGGCCCAGCAGCCTAGGTCCACAGGACCTACCGGTGACTCTGAGAGTGTAAACCCGGCCACCAGGCCACAACACAGCCATTTCAGGAGCGCAGGTGAGACAGCTGTTCTCAGCCAGGGATCCAGAGGCCGCAGGACCCCAGGGTCTGAGAAGGGAGGCAGTCTCAACACTCTGGGACGTCCCTTCCTTTCACCCCTCACACTTTCTCTGAAATGGGCCGCGGAGTTTTCCAGCAGCTACATGACATGACAGACGGCTCACAGAAGCGGATATTAAAGAAACCAGCTCTCTTCAATCAAGCCAGACATTTAGGAGACTTGCCCCAATGTTAAACAATGCCACTCTCTCACTATTTTAGAAAGCAGTCTTTTTTCCAAAATATGTCAGTAATGCGAACATGTAATGGATTATTTTTCAATGAATTAATAAAAAGACAGTTTTTGGGGGGTTTTTTTTAGGTTCAGTTTCTAATACAGCAAAGACCAATAGAAATAACCCGCACAAACAAAGGCTCTTTGGTACTGACTAACACCGAACAACACGCAGGGGCTGAGACAACTGATGCGTCAGTGGTCTAAGGCGTCAACAGCCTACACACACACACACACACACACACACACACACACACACGGAGACTCCTGACCATCACTTAAGGTCACAACACACACTGTACACCTTTCAAGGCTTCCTACACCGCCAGCAATGAGAACAGGCAACTCTGTGGCTTAAACCAGCCCCACCAAGTCCATTTCGCTGCGCTGTGTTGATACCTAAACCCAGAGTGAGCGAGCCTCAGCACTGCCTCGCACAGCTCCCGTCGTGCGTACACACACGCTCCACAGCAGCACCAGCCATTTCCACAACAAGACAAAACACAAAGCAGAAAATACATAAACTACCCCAAAACAGAAGTTATTTTCGGGTCCCTGAGAATTTCTAAGCTCCTCCCACACAGGTGTGCAAACATGGGTTGACCCCACTGGGCACTGTCACTAGAGAGCAGAAGGGGCTCTCTCTGAGGGAACCTGTGGGTGAACAAGATGTTCGCGTCCCTTTGGGGAGTGGAATCTCTTGATAAATAAGAATATGGGGGACTTCCCTGGCGCTCCAGTGGCTAAGAATCCGCCTTCCAGTGTTGGGGACGTGGGTCTGATCCCCGATTGGGCAACTAAGCCTGCGGTTGCAACAACTGAAGCCCGCGTGCTCTACAGCCGTGCCCCGCCCATACACCAGCAGAAGGCACCCCCGGGTGCTGCAGCCAAGACCCAGCACAGCCCAGGTGGTGCCACGGTGAGAGCACGCCTGCCAGTGCAGGGGATGCAGGTTCAGCACCTGGATCGGGAAGATCCCCTGGAAGAGGAAATGGCAAGCACTCCAGTATTCTCGCCCGGAGGTCTCTACAGACAGGAGCCTTGAAGGTCGTAGTCCATTAGGTTGCAGAGAGTCAGACATGACTGAGTTGCTGAGCACACACACATATATATATGCGACTTTATCATACAGCTATTCCTAGTTTAAAAGGAATTTTAGTTTCCCATTTCTTTCTTTTAATTCACCTGGCTGCGTCAGGCCTTCGTTGCCACATGCAGAGTCTTTTAGTCCTGGCATTCAAACTCTCAGGTGGAACAGATAAGATCTTAGCTCCCCAAACAGGGATCGAATCCAGGCTCCCTGCCCTGGGCGTGCAGACCCCCAGGGATGTCCCTTAATTTCCCATTTCAACCACTGTATCAAAGAGAGGTGTCACCTGATACCCCGTGTACTCGACAAGCCAACAAGTGACAGAATGGGGGCTGAGTCAGGAAGAAGGAAAACCTGTCTGCACAGGTATAATGTTCCTTCCACTTGTTTGGAAATTCAGGAGTTTTTGGTTTCTTTTTGTTGCTTGTTTTAAGGATTGGTAAAAGCCACACAATCGAACTTTCCCACAAGATGAAGTATAGGTTATCATCAATGAACTTCCCATACTGTATTTTTCGTTTTTAGTTTGCAATATGCCAAGCTGGTTGAAAAAGTTCAAGTAACACCTGCACCCCCTCCCCAGAGTCAGCAGTGACTGGCGTCTTCTCACGGTTGCTCTCCGTCTCTTTCTACACACCTGTGCTCTTCCTGTGGCACCACTGAAAGTCGGCCCCAGACATCCAGACACCCGCCTGGTTATTTCCGCCTGTACCTCCTGGCAACAGGGACCCTTCTCCCCCACAATTCAACACTATTATGACCCCAAGGAATTGAGCACTGTTACTAGCAAGTGTTACATCTAGACTCAAACTTTCCCAATCGTCCCAGTAATGGCCTTTCTGTTTTTATTTTCTTTTACTCCAGCATGCAGTCAATGACAGGCTTTATGGTCATGACCCCTTAGTCTTCTCCAACCCAGTTCTCCCTGTTTAGGACATCTTGTCTAGAACGCTGACACTTGAAGGGTCCAGGCAGCTGTCCTGTGGGCTTCCCTGGTGGCTCAGAGGTAAAGAATCCACCTGCGGTGCAGGAGACACAAGACACATGGGTTCAATCCTTGGGTCGGAAAGATCCCCTGGAGAAGGAAATGATGACCCACTCCAGTATTCTTGGCTTGAGAATCACACAGAGAGAGGAGCCTGCTGGGCTACTGGTCATGGGGTCGTGAAGAGTCGGACACGACTGACTGTAGCATAAGCCGCTGTCATGTAGATGCCCTATACTATGGCTCTGATTCTTTCTCATTACTTGACTCAGTTCAAACATTTCTGGCAAGAATGCTGTCCCTCCCACTGGTCCCATGGAGGGGCACACAGTCTAAGCAGGTCTGAGTTTGACTGTCTGCTCAAGGCGGAGGGGCTGGACTCCTCCAGTGTAAAGAACTCTCTCCCCTCTGTGAGCAGTCATCCCTGCAGACAGTTCAGTCTGTGTGATGATTTACCCTCCCCCCACCAGCCAATCGCTCACACGATGCTTTCTGACAACCACCGATGATCTTGCCTGAATCGGCTATTCCCTTGGTGAATGTCTAATCTTCCAGACTCTACCTGAACTGGCAGTTGTCCATAAGAAGCCCCATGCACCCCTCTGGAGCACCCCTGTGACATTCACTCGCTGTGCCGTGGACTCCCTAAATTCACTGTATCCATTATTGTCATTCTTTTCTGTGCTCGAAATGCCCAGATCTGTCCATTAGGAACCCATTCAGGCTGCTCTTTTTCTGACACGTCCCCATCAATTTTTGATCACTTCCTTGGTTTCTGGTACAAGATAATCCAGTCTTACACTGAAATTCCCCTGCCCAGAATCTGGAATACTTTATTTCTCCAAGGATCCCAGATCCCCTTAGTGAAAAATGGTGTTTGGCAGCCAGGATCTAGGGAGCAGACGTACTCAGTCCTCCTGGGGTGTCACTGCCCCAGGCCCTCTCAGGAGCGTGTGTTCACCACGCACTCACACTGATACCTCCAATCTGGATCCTCAGACATCAGTCCTTCCCACCACGTTTCACTTCCTTTCTCCCAGAAAACCCTGGCTCCCAACACCAGGACAGGTGCTCACTTGCTCCACCCTAAAACACGGCCCGAGTCAGTTCAGAACTACCCGGACCTGTCAACAACTAACCTAATTTGTAGTATGTTTCTCCGTCATTCTTTCTTTCTTCTGACTATATCCCACTAAAGGAATACAGAGTACTACTGTGTGTGACTGGAATTACGCTTTCCTATGTGGTTATGTTATTAATAATAATTCAATATACTGATACTTCTAGGTTCATTTGCTTCCATTTAAATTCAATTATTCTTTTGTTCTATCAATGCGGCTATATTTTTTCAAGATGTAGAATATTTATATGACTCAGAAAGTCAGAATGATACAAAAAGGCATACTCAGATAAGTTTCAGTCCCACCCAGATCCCTCACCCCCCACCCCCACCTACTCGGATAAGTTATTTTAATTAGTTTCTAGTCTATCCTTTCTAGGTTTCTTTCTGCAAAGAGAAGCAAATACACATTCCTTAACAAACTGAGGGCTTCTCACTGTGGTGGCTTCTCTTGCTGCGGAGCACGAGGGCTCCCGGGCCCTGGAGCGCAGGCTCAGGAGTTGCGGTGCACAGGCTTAGCTGCTCCTCGGCACGTGGGATCTTCCAGGACCAGGGGTTGAACGCACATCTTCTGCACAGGCAGGCGGATTCTTCACCACTGAGCCCCCAGGGAAGCCCCATATTATGCATGTTAATTTGCACTTTTTTTCACTTAATGTATCTGAGAAATAACTCTGGCAGTTCACAGGAATCTCCCTCTTTTATTTTTGCAGTCGCACAGTTCTCTGCTAAGGGGATTGCACCTTGGCTCACTCATCCTGGGTGGACGTTTCGGTTGTTTCCATTTTACATCACAGACAGTGCTGCAGGGAACCACCCTGTGCATCTGGTGTTTTGCCATCTGTGGAGGCACACGCTTGGGGTAAATGACAGGAAGTGGGGCTGTGCTGTGCAGGACAAGTGTGCACACGGACACTGCCTAGCTCCCCTAGCAGGACTGGGCCACCCTGCACCCCCACAGCTGTACTAGAGGGCGCCTGCTTCCTGAGGGCCTCACAAGATGTGCTCAAGCTTCACATATTTGCCACAAGTGAGAAACTGCCCTGGCGATTTTAATTTTCATTTCTTCTATCGTATGTGAAGCTGAGCATCTTCTCATATATTTGAGGGCCATCTGTATATATTCTGTGAATGTCTTTATGTTTTTTGTTCATTTTTCTATCAGTTTTTGGTCTCCTTTCCCTTTGACTTTTAAGAGTTTTTAAGATTTGCGTGCATGCGCAGGCCACTTTTTAAAATATAAATTTATTTAATTGGAGGATAATTACATCACAATATTGCGTTAGTCTTTAAAACATACATCAACATGAATCAGCCACATGTATGCATACGGCCCCTCCCTCTTGAACTTCCCTCCCGTGTGTAGACCACTCTTAAAGTCCTCATTGAACTTGGTACAACGCTGTTTCTGTTTTATGCTTTGGTTTTCTGGCCCAGAAGAATGTGGCATGTGGCTCCTCAACCAGGGATGGAACCCACAGCCCCTGCAATGGAAGGCAAAGTCTTTTTTTTCTTTTTTGGAAGGCAAGGTCTTAACCACTGGACCCCAGGGAAGTCCCAAGAGTCTTGGTATCTTATTGAGAGCTTCTACGCCAGAACACTGGGGACAAAGGGGTGCCCCGGGCCAGCTGGGCCTCCTCCCGCTTCTCCCAGACAAAGACGGCACTCCTGCGTGGGTGTGGTCAGGGGTGCACCAGGGGCCTAGCAGAGCCAGCCATCAGCTCGGCCAGAGCCAGGAGCCCAGCCACCCTCAGCTCAGGTCTCTCCTGCAACTCACAGCTCCAGCCTCTCTTCCGTTTGTCAAGTGAGAAGAATACCCAAAGTGGCGAAGGGTCTACAGGCACTTCAGCAGGCTTTCAAAGGAGATGCGAATCTCTCTCATCAGTGTAGAGTCTTCCTTTTATTGCAGCTCAAGCAATCTACGAATTAAACTAAAATTACATTTCACTTTATAAATATATAAACAAGGTCCTACTTATAGCACAGGGGAACTATATTCAATATCCTGTGACAAACCATAATGGAAAAGAACATAAAAAAGAACATACATGTAAGACTGTGTGTGTGTGCATATGAATGGCTTCCCAGGTGGCTCAGTGGTAAAGAATCTGCCTGCCAATGCAGGAGACGGGGGTTCAATCCCCAGGTCAGGAAGATCTCCTGGAGGAGGAAACGGCAACGCACGCCAGTATTCTTTCCTGGAAAACTCCATGGACAGAGGAGCCTGGCAGGCTACAGTCCATGGACTTGCAAAGAGTCAGATACAACTGAGCAACTGAGCGCACACACACACACGTGTGTGTCTATACATATGTATATATATGTATATGTGTATATATATCTCTCTCTCTCTACTGAGTCATCTTGCTGTATAGAATAAATTAACATAACACTGTAAATCAACCATACTTCAATAAATTTTTTTCAACTTCAATAAATCATAAAATTTTAAAAATAAACTATATATGGTTAATCAATTCACTGGCAGGAAGCTTAATCTAAACAAGATTTATAAAAATAAATAAATAAATAAACAAGATTTATAAATGTCCCTGGATTTCTAGTGACAGTGAGAAAAACACCCGTAGGTACTGCAGGTCCTAAGCCACTGTCCTGCTTACTGACCAGTGATTTAAAGCAGTGAACGTCTTTACAGTTCTGAGCAATGCCTCTGGTCCCAACAAATAAACCACTGCGAACAGGCTCAGCCAACAGGTGCCAGGACATCATTCGTAACTGGAGTCTTCAGTTTTAACCTGGTTAAACTTGTTTAAAGAAAAGTCAGAATAAAGTGTGTGAAATAAAAAAGAACAATGAATCATGAAAGCCCCCGACAGCAACATCACTGGTGAGCTCCCCACACTGTGGAGCCCTCGCTCAGAACAGGGACGCGAACGGGCAAGCGCGCTCTGGCTACAGCAGGACTATTTATTTACCTGTGGGGACTGAAGATTCTAAAGCTTTTTGTCCAGGTTTTTTAAAAAATTAACAGAAGAAAAAGCAAAGTAGATCATTTAACAAATTAGAATTACAAGAGTTGTATATCCTTAAATCCTTCTGAAGACATGGGCCATTAGAAAAATAGCTGAGATTTCAAGAAAAAAGCTAAAAAATATCTGCAATTTGAGAAATCCCAAGTGATCAACATACAGTGTGCAAAAGGGCTTAAAATAATACAGAGTGACAGTGCTTCCTGTGTTTACAGCTAGTATCACTAAAATGCTATCAGCCCTCCGTTCGTCTCGTATTTTAGAACATCCATCCAGGACACCCTGCCCACAATATGTCCCTGCAGGAAGCAGGCTACTCCAGGCCTGCTGCAGCCAGCACAGGTGACCGATCGGCACAAACAGGACACTGGCTTATCGTTAGAGCTGGGTTTGAAACAGAGAAAAATATGCCACCTCGAGATTGTAACCAGAGTAATGTTAGTACGAACTTTTCAAAAACAAGTATTAAACATTTAGACAGAGAAACAAAACTGTACCTGCTGAAGAAATTTCTTTTCCTCCCTAACCATGACATGGAACCAATCCATGTATATATATGGGGGCGACTAGTCTCAAAAACTTCCGAACTAAAAAAAAACAAAAACAAAAACAAAAAACTTCCGAACTAACAATGCAATCAGTGCAGTTCTTTTCCTAGGAAGTTCCTGGTTACATCACATGTTGATGTAAGCTCAGTGCCAATCTTCAAGAGCATAGGCGTGTTCTAATATGTATTTCTCCAAATATCAACAAAAATTAACAATGCATCTTCAATAAGCAACTGAACATGTTCAATGTCTCATAAAGTTTTTAAGCTTACTAGAAAATCTGAGTTTGTTTAGATATATTTTGTTTATGGATCTAAAATCTTAATGGAGTCAAAGTAAACAGGCAAATATTTTGTCTTCAGAGTTTATTTACATTTTTATTTCTAAATATGAGAATGAAATTTCTTTAATAGATTCTTTTCTACACTGCTTGAAATTCATGGCATGGGTACAGGGACTACTTTTCAAAATAATTGAAATAAGTAACAATAGAAAAGTTGGCCAATACTTCAAATAAAACCAACCCACTTCCCAACACACACTCACACAATGAAAAAATAATTTTTTAATATTTCCTTAAAGATTTTTTTCTCATGGACAACTTTTACAGTTAAAATCACGGTATACATACAAATCAATTTATATACAACTATTCATTTATATTGATAACCTACGCTGTGGAAACTTTGCAATTATCATAAAAGTACTTCTAAGGGCCACCTAACAGTCTTCAGTGGGTATCCAACTCTTCTGTCTGATATTTCAATTACAATTACTGTTTTGACCCTGTATCCAGAATTTAAATGAAATAAGTGTTTGAAAAGGAAGCAACCCATAACTTGGTGCCCTTTACAACCTGGTCTGGGCTGGAAGAAGCACAAGCTGGAATCAAGATTGCCGGGAGAAATATCAACAACCTCAGATATGCAGATGACACCACCCTTATGGCAGAAAGTGAAGAGGAACTAAAAAGCCTCTTGATGAAAGTGAAAGAGGAGAGTGAAAAGGTTGGCTTAAAGCTCAACATTCAGAAAACGAAGATCATGGCATCTGGTCCCATCACTTCATGGGAAATAGATGGGGAAACAGTGGAAACAGTGTCAGACTTTATTTTTTGGGACTCCAAAATCACTGCAGATGGTGACTGCAGCCATGAAATGAAAAGACACTTACTCCTTGGAAGAAAAGTTATGACGAACCTAGATACCATATTGAAAAGCAGAGACATCACTTTGCCAACAAAGGTCCGTCTAGTCAAGGCTATGGTTTTTCCAGTAGTCATGTATGGATGTGAGAGTTGGACTGTGAAGAAAGCTGAGCGCCAAAGAATTGATGCTTTTGAACTGTGGTGTTGGAGAAGACTCTTGAGAGTCCCTTGGACTGCAAGGAGATCCAACCAGTCCATTCTGAAGGAGATCAGCCCTGGGTGTTCTTTGGAAGAAATGATGCTAAAGCTGAAACTCCAGTACTTTGGCCACCTGATGGGAAGAGTTGACTCACTGGAAAAGATTCTGATGCTGGGAGGGATTGGGGGCAGGAGGAGAAGGGGATGACAGAGGAGGAGAAGGGGGTGACAGAGGATGAGATGGCTGGATGGCATCACCAACTCGATGGATGTAAGTCTGAGTGAACTCCGGGAGTTGGTGATGGATAGGGAGGCCTGGTGTGCTGCGATTCATGGGGTAGCAAAGAGTCAGACACGATTGAGCAGCTGAACTGAACTGAACTGAACAACCTGGTCAGTGTATCCCACATGGAATTTAACTCTTCCTACGTGTAAGAGCCTGCACTGGGAAAATGCCACACATGACTCTGAATCTCCTGGGGACAAGTTAGGCTTCCATTAAAGCACAGCTGGCCCTCCGTATCAGTACGTTCCACAGCCACGGGTTCAACCAACTTAGGATCAAACACTGTCGGCGGGGGGAAAAGAAATCCAGAAACTTCCAAAAAGGAAAACGTGAATTTGCCACCTGCTATCAACTATTTACATAGCATTCACATTGTAATAACAACTGTTTATGCAGCATTTATGTTGAATTAAATATTATAAGTAAAACAGAGATGATTTAAAGTACCTGGGAGGGAAAAATTTAAAAACAACAAATTAACAAAAAGAACACTGTAAGTCAACTACACTTTGATAAAAAATTATAAAACAAAAAAATAAAGTATATGCGAGGATGTGTATAAGTTATATGCAAATACCACATCATTATATACAAGGGACTAGAAGCATTTGTGGATTTTGATATCCATGCGGGGGAGTCCTGGATCCAGTCCCACCCCACCCCTCATACTGAGGACAAATGTATATATCTGAGATCTTCAATTTTAAAAACCAGGTCAAAAGGCAGGTTCAGAACAACAGACATGGAATGTACCATTTTTGTACAATGAAGCATCATTACATATATTTTGATTTACATATTAAATACTTAAGGAGTCATCTCTGGATGGTGGGATTATAGGTGATCCCTATTTTTATATTTTGCTTATTGGTCTTATTTTCATATTTTTAAACAATGAACATCTATAAAAAATAATTTAGCTTCTCCCCACTAGGATCTCAGTTGTGTACTTCTATACAATTAAGTGTGTATGTGTGCGTGCACACAGAACAGTCTGGAAGGAAATGCACTAAAATGCTAATGGTGTTTTTCTCAGGCTAGTGGGATTGTTAGTCATTTTTTGGTTTGGATTTTATATCACTCTGTATTTTCCAGTTTTTAGAAACAGTAAGCCTGTGTTACTTTTATAACATAAAAAATTGTAAGACCCTAACAAAATTGCCTGTTATCCAAGCACAGAAAGGAACATCATCTGCCTTTTAGCAATTCCTCCAACACACAGGGCCAGACACACACACATCATCAGCTCCCACGTGCACCTGCCACGCACACACGCTCATTCTCACACACACGCAAATCCAAGCCTAGGACTGGAAAGGACAGTGGAACAACTGAAAGGTGTGCCCAAACGTCCTCAGGGAGCTCCAAGTGCCCACCAGTGGAGGACTGAAAAGAAACCAACAGCACGGAGACCCCTGTGCGTGGACACCACCTCCAGCAGCCTCCTTACTGAGGAGCACAGGCAGGGCCCACAAGGTTACTGAAGGGCGTTCCTGTTCCAGTGTGCGGAGCTCTCTGGAAAGGACCCTAGGCTGTCTAAATGCCCAAGTGAGTGCTGTCCTGTGAAAATAACCTTTACTATTATGATGAATTTCTTTGAAAGGTAACACTGAAAGAAACCAATCGTTTCTCACAGTACTCTTATTTTACAGTACAGTTTATTTTACAATTTCTTCTTTATGATAAGTTGGTGATAATTTTTACAAAAGCATCTGTCCTTCATCATGAAAGGGTCACATCCACAAGGCATCTTCAGAGATGGTCGAGGCCTTAAAGATAAGCTCTTGCAACTTGACAACCGGTGCCTGGGCACATCTGACTATAAACTCCTGGTCAAGAACACACAACCAGAAAGCACCGCTGTAGTTCTTTCTCCTTTCAATTCCTGCCAACACTGTATTATATTACACCACACCTGATCTATCACCAGATGAGGTAATGAGAACCAAATACACCATGACACTGCTAAAGAGAGAGGGACACAAAAGCCGTCTGTATTATAAATGGGAACGACTTCTATTAAAAATTCAGATAATCCACTTAAATAATTCAAAATGCTTCCTTCATAAACAGATTACATAAAAGATAATGCAAGTGCTACCTTTGACAGTTTGACAATAATCAAGTTGCTATCATCAAGGACAGTAATGTGACCAGCCTAAGAGTCTCATGCACTCTGTATTTTGAAATCTCAAGGTAGAAAGTACAAATACTTATGGTCTTTATTGCTGTGTGTTCCTACAATTTAAAAAAAATATGACTGTTTTAAAAAGAATTATCTTCTAGAGATAGACACGGAAATATTTATGGGTGACATGATATGTCAGGTATGTGCTTCAAAAGTAATCTGGGGGTGGGGAACAGAGAATTTACAAGTGAACAAGGACTTCGGAAACTGAGCGATGGCTTGGGTGCAGGTAGAGGGTTTCACCAGACCTCTCTCTATTCTTAGCTATGTCCAAGACTTTCCATTTTTAAAAATTAAAAATATTGATCAAGGTAGAATTCTTCACTTTTCTCTAAAATACTTCACTAGCAAAGAATATTTCTTCTCTTTGCCGTATTCCGACACCAGACTTGGAAAAGGAAGTCTGAGTCATAATAAAGGCTACCAAAGCTTCAGTTCAGTTCAGTCGCTCAGTCGTGTCCGACTCTTTGCCATACACACAAAAATCAGCCTTTCACTACCCTGTTAATTATCTGCTCCTAAACAAGAGCTGCCCTCCACCATCCCAGGAAGCTCCTCCAAGTCCGGTATTCAGATCACACCCAACTTGGCTTCTTCCCCAGCTGTCCTGGGAGCAGAAGGAGGGGGCGGTGCCACTGCAGACCTCCCTCACTCGCCCTCTCCCACCAAGTCCTGAGTCATCCTGGACTCACCCCCAAACTCAAGATTCCACCAGGAGCTCCCTGAGCAAAGAATGTCAACTCAGTTCTACTCTGAATAATATTTAGAAGTGAAATGAAGTCGCTCAGTGGTGTCCAGCTCTTTGCGACCCCATGGACTGTAGCCCACCAGGCTCCTCTGTCCATGGGATTTTCCAGGCAATAGTCCTGGAGTGGATTGCCATTTCCTTCTCCAGGGGATCTTCCCAACCCAGGGATAGAACCCGGGTCTCCCACATTGTAGACAGACGCTTTAGCATCTGAGCCACCAGGGAAGTCCAATATTTAGAAAAAACTCAGCCCCAAATAGCAACCTAAAGTTTTTCCCACTGTGATCAATAAGAATGTCACAACAAAAGGTGATTCCCAAATGAAAATGATTTTATGATAGTCAATAAAATGAAATTTTGTGGGATTAAAGTTTAGGGCCACAAAACCTAAGAACTTGGGAGCCATCTAAATGTCATGAGCCTAAGACCTAGTCCCTGTTTCAACACTGACAATCTGTGAGGCCTTGGAAAGTCACTTAGCTTTTAAGGGCCTCCAGTTTCTCACCTGTGGGATGAATCTCTTCCACGTATGACTGCCTCAGAGAAAGGCTGATGACCCAGGGAAAACACAAATGAGCTTCATATAAGCTATAAAGCACCGCATCAAAGTCAGAGTACGGTAAAGAAGAACAAATGTACCAATTCCCTAACATGCTTGATGGGTATGATGAGGAAGCGTATGTGTGGAGAGAAGATACATCGTTCCAGTGAAAAACAACTGGGGATGCCCAAGGTGCTCTCCAGCTGGGGGGCAACAAAGAAAAGCTTCAAAACACCTGAACCATTGACCACAACCCATGTGAACCATGCAAGCAAGACACTGTCCAGCGATCACAATCCAGGCTAATCTCTCTCATTAGACTTACAGAGGGTCTAATGGGCACGTCTCTATCTCTGCCCATTAGCCTAAGAGATGGGAGACCTGTCCTGGGCAATGTCTTCAAACCAGAGCTACACACAAGCGTCACACTGACCAAGAGGTCAACATTCAGGATACCCATATGGACACGTCCGGACTGAAAACTCAACAAGGAGCCCTGACGCAGGATGACCCAGTTCTTTACATGACTGCTCAATGGACACCATGAATACTCAAGGGGCAAAGAGATCCTGTATAAAAGTTCTTAATGTTCTGGCGGAATCCTACATACCAGGGTGTCAATTTTACCTCTTGGCTTAAACATGCATATGTACCTCAATGTATCTGAACGCCCACTTCACAAATATTCACAGGTATGAAAAGTCAATTAAATACAAACACTAGCAGACCAGCCTTTTGGAATGTCTCATCACTGAACAATGTATTTAATAGAACACCTGTCACCTGTGTGATGTCTATCTGGGATAACAGCAGGACACACACAGCCACGCTGTTGTCTCCACCTGAACTTTCGTAAGCTCACCTTCTCCCAGAGCAGCACAGCCCTGGCAGCGGCTCGGGACCCCCTGCCCTGTGCATTCCCTCACCTGCCCAGCACCTCACCTGTCCTACAAGAGTGGAGGTGGATCTGATGGAGTTCTGTGGAGTCTGTATTCACCGCAGTGCTCTAGGGTTCATCCCTCTCCCTTGGCACAGAAGGTAAGGAAGTGAACATTTTTAGCCTTCACTGTCTCCCAAATAACGAACCTACCTAGAATACAAGCCAACCATAGATGAAGTAACTGCGTTCAAAATAGATTATTAATATGATCTTAAGCATCCAAGTGCAGCCTGGCCTTTGCAGACAGGAGTGAATTACTTCAGCCAAACCGAACTTGGGCTCTCAGTTGGGAGACCTGCTGGCACCTGTCCATCCGGGGGGCACTTCTATGCAGCAGACAGGGGGCATGTCCCCAGGCCAGGAGCTACCCTCAATTTAGGAAAGATTCAGCTGTGTGGCTTGGGATGGCAGGGAAAGAAACTGACTCCCGAGAATAAAACCTCTTTAAAGGGGGAAGACGTGCTTCAGCGAATTCAGCTAGAGGTGAGGGGAGAAGCGGTGAATCAGAAAAGAAGCGGGACCCCTGGCCTCCACTGCACTCCACGACCAACGCGCGGGCTCGGCCCTCACGCGGCGAGTTACCTGCTCCGCCCCGTAGACGGTGGCGAACTGGACGAAGTCCTCGATGCGCACGAAGCCGTCCCCATCCCCGTCCAGGGCATCGAATACGGCTCGGAGGCGGGGGCTGTCCTCCGGACATCCCGCAGGCTCGCTCGTTAGGGGGTGAGTCTGGCTAAAGTCAGAGGGCCCGTCCGGGTCCCCGGGACCCAGCTCCAGGGCCGAATCGCCCACCTCGGGCGCGGCGAAGGAGGGGAAGAAGTCGACCTCGCCTCTCAGGTGATGGCTGCGGCTGAAGTCCTGCGCGCGGATGGATGCGCTGTGCCCGGGGCCATCACCCTCCGGCTCCATCGTCCAGGAAAAGAACGGGCCGAGCTCCGGCAGGGCCAGGTCAGGGTCGGAGTCGGGGTCGGGGTCGGGGTCGGGGTCCCGGCCCGCGCGCTGCGGCCGCCGCTCCCATCCCGGAGATCGCCCGGCATCCACGCCGGCCGCGGGGTCCTGCGGGCCGAGCCCCGGGCTCCGGGCGGGGGCGGACGGCGCGCCGGGCCCGCCAGGCTCCGGGTCGGGGCCCGGGCCGCCCGCGGGGGAGGCCGGCCGGCCCGGCTCCATCTTCATGGGCGCGCCCCCGGCCGCGGCGCGAGCCCCCGAGGCCAGTGGTGCTGCGGGAGGCAGACAAAGGCGCTCAGGGCGCGGCGGCGGGCGCGGGCATCCCCGCGGCGGCGCGGGCGGGCGCGCGCGGGGCGCCCGGGCTGCTCCGGCTGGCTCTCGGGCCCTGCTCCGCCCTCGCCCATCTTCGCGCCGCGCCTCAGCTGTCCTCGGCCCGGCGGCGCGGCGGTCGCGGGCCCATGGCGGCGGCGGGCGGCCGAGGGAGGTCGAGGGGCAAGGCGGGAAGGGACTCTGAGGCGCGGGACGCTGTGGAGGGGACCCTGAGGAGAAGAGCCCCGAGGACGCGAAAGAGGAGGATGACGACGAGGAGGCGACTGAGGTACCGGAGCGCACGCCGCCGCCCTCGCCCCGCCCTTCGCCAACCTGACGTCAGCACGTCGCGCCGCCGGCTGGCCACGCCCCTCACTGGCCAGGTATAAAGGCAGGCTCCGGCGCCGCAAGGCGGCCAGTGTCGCTTACCCTCGGGTGGGGACCCGGAGGCGGGCGTGCTTGGAGGCTGCGGACCCGGGCGTGACGTCACCGACCCACGCGCGGGGCGAATGGACTGAGTGCTGCTGGCGTAAAGCGCCCCCACAACACGCAATGAACGCGATCCTGAAGGGGCGGGGGACGTGCACGTGGCACCCCCAGCAGACGCCTGCTGCGCGGAGACACCCGCCTGAGTATGGAAGGGCCTTGGAAATGCGGTCCATCCCTAGTGACCGAAGGAACGCGTGGCCAAACACTGAGACCGTTTTTAAAATCTGTGACAAGTGTTCCCCCCCGCCCCCCCCGACAGGCTATCCAGTGTTCGTCGCCAGTGTACTGCCAGGCCTCCCAAGCGCTGCGGCAGTCTTTGACAACTGACATCTGTTTCTCTAGATGTCACTGTCGTCAGTGGGGACACGGGCGCCAGAGAGCAACACAGGCACCTTGCAGCAGGCATAAAAGTGGAGACATGCAGATGGGAGCCCGTAAGCTGCCAGGCTCCAGGCAAGGTGCATGTAGCATTACAGGCTCCATTTAGAGCCCGTAATAAGATGTGGGGAACGCACTGCCCCGCGTACTGTGAGGAGCGGTGTGTTGGTTAACTGAGTAATCTGCCATGACAAAATCCCAGGGCATGTGGCCCCAGTGTTTGTGAGGCTGGCATTGGGAAAAGAAGGGTGAAGGAATACCCCCAACCCAAAAACTATATTCTCAGTTTCTTATAAGAGCTCTATGCTTTCATGAGGAAGATACTGCACTCAAAGGGAAAAAAAAAATCACCTCCAGGAATTTCCCTGACGCTCCAGTGGTAAAAAATCCACCGGCCAATGCAGGGGACACGAGTTCAATCCCTGGTTCAAGAACTAAGATTATTCATGCCACGGAGCAGCTAAGCCCGTGTGCCGCTACTACAGAGCCCAGTGCTCTGGAGCCCATGAACCGCAATTACTGAGTCCTGGAGCCATAGCTACTGAAGCCCACTGTCCCTAGCTGCTGCTGCTGCTGCTAAGTCACTTCAGTCGTGTCCAACTCTGTGCAATCCCATGGACTACAGCCTGCCAGGCTCCTCCGTCCATGGGATTTTCCAGGCAAGAGTACTGCAGTGGGGTGCCATTGCCTTCTCCGACCCTCCCTAGAGCCCATGCTCTGAAACAAAAGACGCCATCACAATGAGAACCCCAGGCACCGCAACTAGAGAGTAGCCCCCGCTCACCGCAGCTGGAGACAGCCTACAATGCAACAACGCAGAGTCCATGCATTGCAATAGAACTCAGCACAGCCAGGAAAAAAACCATCTCCAGTTTTGGTGAGAATCTGAAATTGGACTGATGCCTTTGGCCAGACACAGCTTTTAAAGGTAGTTATAGTGATGTGTCAACTTTTCTAAATAAGGATGTTAGCAGGGGGAGGTGAAACCAAATGAGGCAAGGGCTGCACCCCCAAGGAAACAGCTCTCTTGCTGCTATGCCAGTTCCTGAAAAATCTGCATGCCTTGGCTGGCCAATGTACCCAAACAGAAGTCCAGCATGGAGAACACGCACCTTCCTGCTTGGACCACTTCAAGAGACTCTGTCCCTGAAACATTAAAGGTGACAAGTGCCTGGTCAGTCATTTGGTCCTCCAGCATCCACGTAGACATTTTCCATCTCTAACATTCAAGATGAAATGAACCAGCTCGAGGGAAGCAGGCTCTGCTGCCGTTTTGACCTGCTCCTCCACGCCCACCCCATGCACATTTTAATTTAGCCATGTAACAGGTACACAGAAGAGGAAGGGAGAGGGTGGGGTGGGTGCAGCTCACATCTGTTGGCATTTAGGCCTGAGTGACTGTCTGCGAAAACCTCCCTCTATGAGTCCTTCTTTTTGAAAGGTACCTGGGATAAACACTTATCTTTTGGAACTCTCAAGCAAATGGGTCTCCTTGATCCCTTGTCCCTGGTGACCTTTGACCTATGGAGAAAGATGGGAAAAAGAAGACCAGCAGGGTGACTCAGCAGATTCCTAGCACAGAACTGTTGACAGGGGAGCAAAGGGAAAGTAGGTCAGGAAGCCTCAGTGGAAGAATGCACAGGTCTCCCCTGGGGAAGGGCCTCTCCACTGCCCGGGTGAGAGCTGGCCATTGACAGCAAGGGGGTAGGGGGATGACAGACAAGGCTAAATCTGATCACAAATATCTCTTATTTAATGCACATCTCAAAAAAAAAAAAAAACAAGAAGAAACACACAAAAATTATAGTGGACATTACATATGTTTCCCCCATTTTTGCTAGTCTGATGAACTTAAAATGGCATCTCATCTTGTCTTATTTTAATTTAGCTGAATGCTAGTATGGTGGAGCATTTCTTGCTATGTTTAGTGACCAACTGGTGCTGCTGCTGCTGCTAAGTCGCTTTAGTTGTGTCCTACTCTGTGCAACCCCATAGATGGCAGCCCACCAGGCCCCGCTGTCCCTGGGATTCTCCAGGCAAGAACACCAGAGTGGGTTGCCATTTCCTTCTCCAATGCATGAAAGTGAAAAGTGAAAGTGAAGTCGCTCAGTCGTGTCCTACTCTGTGCAACCCCATAGATGGCAGCCCAGCAGGCTCCGCCGTCCCTGGGATATTCCAGGCAAGAGTACTGGAGTAGGGTGCCATTGCCTTCTCCGACTGACCAACTAGGGTCTGTGAACTGCCCACTTGTAGCGCTTGCCTGTTTTTCTTTTGGGTTCTCTGACTTTTTCTTTAGGGAAATCTCTCATCAGTTTGATATTGCAAATATCTTCTCCCTGCTTGTGACCCCTTTGTGATCTCTGTTGGAGAAGATTAGACATACATCTTTAATTTTTAGTAGTCAAACCCATTATTTTTATCCTTGGTGACTTTGCTAGTAAAAAAGAAAAGATCGACTTTTCTATAGCTGGTGCCAGTTGTCTGTACAGAAACCTTACAACTAGATCCCGAAGTGACATCGATACAAAAAATAATTAGAGAAATCAAACACATAAAAGCGGAAAGTGAGGGAATCACCTGGCAGTCCAGTGGTCAGGACTTACCTCTCCCAAGGGTGCAGGTTCAAACCCTGGTCGGGCAACTAAGATCCTGCTAGCCATAAGGTGTGGCCAGAAAAAAATAATAATAATAAAAACTTTAAAAGCTTTAGAAGACTTTGAAAAATATCTTTATTATCTTGGAGCAGGAAATTTTCTTACATAAGTAAAAACTGCAAACAAAGAGAATGATTTGAAGTTAAATACATTAAACTTTCCATAAGTAAAGGAGCACAAATCAGATTGAGCAGGGCTGGGGGAAAGGGAAATTAGTTGGAGTGAAGGAACTGTTTCATACCTTGATTGTGATACCTTGGTTCTATAACTGAAAGTGTTTGTCAAAATTCACAGAACTGTACACTACAAAGAATGAATTTTACTGTATGTAAATTACACCTTAGTAAAGTTAATTTTAAAAACTTCGCTTTCTGTTTGACACAAGACACATCATAGATTGGTGTCTTAGTCTGCTCATGGTGCTATGACCAAATGCCATATACTGAGTGTTAAAAAACACATTTAGTTTTCACAATTCTGCAGTCAGGGAAGTCTGAGATCATGATGCCAGTGTTAACCTGAAACAATTAAAAAGCTGGCTATTTAACAGCAAAATGGGTTTATTCCGAAGCAGCAAAGATCTATAATTGGAGACATGCAAATATGGCTAGCAAAGGAGAGGAACTGTTTTTATAGAGGAGAAAGAGGGGGTTGGAAGAGGCTGTTATAAACAAAGTGTCCATTGGAGGAAACTGGGAGTTCAGAGTGCAGGGACTTTTCACTGGCTGAGTTGTGACAAGCTCTCATTGGCTGGACTGTTGCTGAAGGAAGAGAAATTGTTGCTTCCTGCTGCTGGGTAGTGTAACAATGGCAGATATTGGGATCTATGTTGTTGAGTGGTATGTGCCTGAAAGCGCCTCCTTCTGGCAGCCTGGCTCTATTTTCATGGAGCTCCCAAGTTCAGGAGGAGGGATCCCAAGGTCAAGGGGAAGCATCTGAGCTGGCCAGGGGTGACCCCAGTGCCCCAGGGAGGCCTGGGGGTAGCCCTGGCGATGCCAGCAGAAGAGGGCAGAGGTCTATTCCAGAGGAAGAAGGGACCTGCTGCAGACCCGTGATGGGGTCACAGCAAGGAGGACCAGGGCCACCAAACAGCCTGCCCCCCGGGCACCCCTGGAAAGGGTTCTAAATTCGGCTGTGGCCCACGCCCCTGCTGTCTGTCCCACCTTCTCCCACAGAAGAGGCTGGCCTCGCCGTCCCGGCCTGAACCACCATCCTGGCTGGGTAATCTAGGGTGAGGGGCACAGAGAGGCAAGGGGCTTTCCAGGCTGGAGGAGAGGCTTTGCAGGCGCCCAGTGTGTTTGTCCTCTTAATTGTGGTTCAAGGACGTGGACGGTCAGAGCTCTCCAAACTCTGCTTGTCACTTGGGCGCGATCTGTCAAATGCTGATTATACCTGTCAAGCTGCAAACAAGAACTGCTGGCCAGATATTTTCAATCTGTGATGTTGAAAACGGCATAAGCATTTTGCATGGGGTAAGCACACCAAGAGCAGGGTCGATTTAGATCTAGATCACACCCACCCTCCACAGCTCCTGCAGCCAGGGGCGCAGTCCACACTCGTGTTTACCGATATTTATTCAGGGGGGATGGGTTTTTTCTCACATTCAAATTTAGTAAAGTACATTTCTTAGAGTAAAAATAGACCATGAGTTTGTAAGTCACAATTTAACTCCTCCTGAGGCAGCCGAGGTTTGGATGATTTCCTTATCTTAACGTCTCACTCTGCAGTTCCTGTGACGACAGGCATCTCCAGTCCTTGTGGTGCCCACGTCGACACCCTCCGAGCCTCCCCTGCACCCAGGATCCCAACCCGTGTCCCGGGAGGGGTGCCGAGGACCAGACTCAGAGGTTTGTACGCAGATCCAGGATTTCCTGTTTTAGCCTCAGGTCATGGTTTCCAGAGGTGAAGATCTGGAAACTTACCAGAGACGTGGCCTCGCTGAGTGACGCAGGGAGAGACGCTGCGTCTCTCCTTTACCACTCTCCTCCCATGGGGTAAAAATTGTCCAAATTACACATGATGGTGGAAGAGTTAAAAGCAGATTTCTGACATTCCTTATTCCTTCTTCGGCAGACTTCTGTCAGCGCTATCTTCGGCAAGATGCTCTGATGTACACATGCGATGAGGTGCCCCGCCCCCAGATACTCCAAAATTTGGAGATAAAGTTATCCTCTGGGACTTCAATTAATGAACTCCATGCCCTGTCCATAGGGTCGCAGAGTCAGACACGACCTGAAGCAACTTAGCACATACTGATAATGCGTCACCTAGGAAATGAAGCAAGTCAATCAGTAAATAAGTGACTAAAGAGTTTGAAAACCCTCTGTTTGCTGACAGAGTAAAGTATGTCTGATCCCAGAGACCTGAACCAGAATGCAGCGGTACATATGAAATCCAGGGAAGAAGCTGGTTCCCAAGACACCTAGGACAGAAGAGTCGAGTCGGATGGAAAAGTGAGCAGGGAGCCTCTGCCATCTCTGGCTGGGTCTCGGATTTTGCCAGCAAGGGGACCCAAGGCTCATGTAGTCACACACACACACACTCAGCACACTGGTCTGCACATTGGTCTCTAGTGATTGTGTCTGGTGTGAGTCAGGACCCACATGGGATGCCTGCTCACATGCATTTTCTAGAAGTGCTGGGAGCTGCCAGGTTCATATGGTGCAATCAACCCTTGTGTGTGTGTGTTAGTTGCTCAATCATGTCTGACTCTTTTCAACCCCATGGACTGTAGCCCGCCAGGCTTCTCTGTCCATGGAATTCTCCAGGCAAGAATACTGCAGTGGAAAAAAAAAATATTGCAGTGGGTAGTCATTCCCTTCTCCAGGGGATCTTCCCGACCCAGGGATCGAACCCGGGTCTCCTATATTGCAGGCAGATTCTTTACCAGCTGAGCCCCAAGGGAAGCCTGAAATCAACCCTTGGCCTCCTTTATTGAGCAAGAGCCAGACCCTGACCCAAACTGGGACCCGTGTCTGACCAAAGGAACGCTGGCTGTCTCTGCAGGGGGCTGGGTCACAGCTTGCACACAGGGAGCCTGACAAAGACCAGACGAGGGGAGGGAGGGTTCACAGGGCAGATGGAGGTGGGAGAAGGAAGACCCCAATCTCCAGCTTCATCCCCAAGCTCCAGAAGCATCCCCCACCCCGGGAGTCTGAGAAGGTCCCAGGATCTCCCCCTCCTTCCCCTCTAGCATCCAGCAGAGACTGGCCCAAGTGCCCAGAGGGAAATGCTGGAGGGGGCCCACACTCTCTCCGTAGCCCGAGAAGCCCCCACCCCAGAGGGCCCCTCGGCCCTGCCCAAGAGGACACGGCTGCCCAGTTGCAGCATGACTGGGCCTCAGGGCTGAGCCTGGGGCAAGCAGGATGCCTGCCTGGACACGCAGTCCCAGGCGAGGGCTTGACCACTGCAAGGTGAGCTGGGTCTGCCCACACAAGAACCCTGCCCAGAGCTCAGCGTCTCTCCCTGCATCACTCAGCGAGGCCACGTCTCTGGCTGAGAGGAAATTCAGGAGGGCCAGTTGTGCTCACGCTGGCCCCCAGCCAGGGCGCCGGGCAAAGGGCTCAGTGTGCACGGTGGGCGGACTGCATCCGGTAAGGTCAGCCTCAGCCTCTCAAGTCTCCTCCTGCATCAGGTGGCCTGGCCCCGGCCGGTCCCACAGGGCCCTCTGGGCCACCAGAGACCAGTGGGGAGGACGCCACCCAGGGACCCAGAGCCAGCACTGCACAGCCTCCAGTCCTTTCGAGGTGACCCAAGACAAAACACTGGCAAGCCAGTGCGGTACCAGGTTACCACGGCAACAGGAGGAGTGGGCTGGGAAACTCCCCAAGACTATGCTTATTTAAGGTAACTTTGAGGTTCACTGAGTGATGCCTTGGGAACACCCAGCACGACTCCACACAAGGGTGAACGAATTGGGGTCATTCATATATTCACTCAACAGAGTGTGCAGCGGGAGCAGGGGCTGGAAGGCTGAACCCTGGTGGTGGGCAGCCTCTGCTGTGGCTTAATGTTTTTATGTACGATACAGGCTCACCCCATGGCAGGGGGACTTGGAGTAGGCGGGGCCTATAAACCAGCCTCCGCAGCTGAGATTCATGCATGAAAAATGAGACTGCGTTTCAGTGAACCTTTCTAAGAGAATTTTAGAGATTGTTAAAGAAGAAGGGGACAGTCTAGTTCTCTGCCAATTGCCACCAAGTTCAAGTGCCACTCCTGTGTTAGCCGGTCACCATGTGCACCTGGCCTTCCTTGCCAGCCTGTCCAGAGCCCAGCCAGCAAGCAACAGGTGCCAGGCATGCCTATGACCGAGTGCCCCACAGCCATCCTGGACCTGTGGGACGACAGCAGGGGCTGGCAGACTAACCGAACAGCGAGGTCGATTTCTTTATCTTTTCAAGTGGTGGGGCTGCGCTGGGTCTTCATTGCTGCATATGGGCTTTCTCTAGTTGCGACGTGCAGGCTTCTCTGTGTGGTGGCTTCTCTTGTTGCAGAGCACAGGCCCTAGGGCGAGCCAGCTTCAGTAGTTGGAGCACATGGGGCTTGTGCCCACCAGTGTGAGGGATCTTCCCGGGCCAGGGATTGAACCTGTGTTCCTGCACTGGCAGGCAGATTCTTAACCACTGGACCCCAGGACAGTCTGCGAGGCCAATTTCTTGCAGGTGAGCTGACCACCACATGCAGATGATGAAGACTGGGGGACAGACCTCACGGTGTGTGCAACTGCATTGAATAACTCTGGGTCCGCTGGACGGGGCCGATGGACGCCCAGGTGGCTCGTCACCTGGTATTTCTGGAAGGGAGTCGCATTGATTCAGTACCTGGAGGATCTGCCCTCAGCAGTGGCAGCACAGGAAGGGCAAGTCCCTCACCCTCTTCCCTGGACCATCGAGCCCCTGATGCTTGGTCCTTCGGGCTCAGACTGAATCACACCATCTGCTTTCCCGGGGCTCCAGCTCACAGTCGGCAGATCATGGGACTTCTCAGCCCCCACAGTCACATGAGCCAGTCCCTATAAATCTCCTCCTGTGGATCTATATATATCCCGCTGGCTGCCTTTCTCTGGAGAACCCTGACTAGCAGTAATGAGAGGCTCACTCTCACTCTCAGAACCAGCCTGCCACTCTCTTTTATCCTCCAGGAGCTGAGCCGCCGCGCCCCAGGCCCTCGGATGTGGCTGGCGGGACAGCCTCCCCGGGCCTTCTCCATCTCCTCGGGGACAGCAGACTCCAGCTCTCAGGCACGAGGGGTCTGTGGCTCCTCTCCCCGGCACCTGCCTTCCCGCCATGGCAAGTGCCCACTTGCCTTGCTGGTGGACCTCCTGGCCTTGGTTTAAGCGGCAAGCAAGACCCCTCTGCCCACTGGGTTCCCTGCCCCTGCACCGCGAGGGTGGGAAGGAACTCAGGTGGGTGCGGGTGCCTGCGGCAGAGGGCTCAAGCCCAGAGCGAGTGGCAGCCCCAGGCCCAGCCTTGGAGGACACCCTTCCCACCCTTGCTCCTAGGCTCCCTTCATCTGCGGGTGGTGGGCAGGGGCGCGCATTTCAGGCATTAGGCAAAGTGTTTTCTAAACTCTTCACAGGAGAAAGACAAAAAGGAGACACGCTGCTACCTCTCAATGCCCAGATCACCAGTCCAGGTGTCCTCCTTCTCCTTCCAAAAATACTGTGACGTCCACTGAATATATAATTTTATAATAAGATGTTTATTTTTTAAGGAAATGCATTTTCTGGCAAAACTCTAGAAACTGTGCTTATGCAAATGGATGATATGGGAGGGGGTGTCGAGGAGGGCAGTGAGCCACCTGTCCGGCCAGAGGGCAGACCAACAGCTAAGTACGTTGAAGCTTTTAACAGCACACAAAACAAGCCCAGGATCCAAGTGGCCCCCTTAAGGGCTTGGCCTGAATGTGTGTCACTGGGGAACAACTGAGGGTCCAGAGATCCCCCTCCCCCTGGGCCTGAGGGAGGGTGACAACGGGGCCAGGCCTCCTGGAGGGTCCAGAGAGTGAGCCCCCAACGACCAAGGACTAAGTCCTCTCCAGGGCAGGTGGGAGCACCCCGACCTGTGCCAGCAGAGGTCCTGTCTGCAGCCCACACACCCGGGGGAGAGCACGCAGGACACAGGCCTGGGGGCAGCTCTCAGACACACTCCTCCAGCCTTCCTGGTCTGGATTTCGGTCAAGCAAAGGTCTCAGAGTGGGAGAGCAGGAGAAGACAGCCTGAAACACCTTCTTTTCTCCATCCAGGCCACGGGAGCCACCTGGAGGCACCCCCTAGACACAGGCAGGAGAGAAAGCCCAGCCTGGGTGGGGGCTGGGCAGGCAGGGAAGCGCTGACCCTGGGTTGGGCCGGGGCACACTCCGGGGGCCTGGCCAGGTGCTGGAGCACAGGCCGCCCGAGTGCGTATGGGCAGGTCCCTGCCTGGTCACTGCCCCACACTCCCTGCGCACAGACAGGGCCGGGGAGAGGGCGCGTGGGCGCAGCACCGCTCCTAGAGGAAGGCCCGATCTCTCTTCAGGTGCTTGGCTGGGACTGCTGGGTCTGCCGCTCAGGCTGGGCAGGTGGGCGGGTGGCAGGTCTGCGGTCTGAGAATGGGCTGTGGACCAGTCCCCTGCAGCGCGCTGTCCACTGCCTGTCAGAAGTGGCAGCAGACACCAGGTCACTGGGGTACCAAGGGACGCCAGGCCGGCCCCCTACAAGCCCTGGGGGAGTGAGTGGCAGGCTGGGCGATAGCAGGCCACCAGACCTGTGTGTCTCCTGAAGCGGACACGGTGGCCCCCCGCCTCCTCCCTGTCCTCCCCCAGCGCTCTCCACCCCAGCAACTGGGGGGCCTGCCCAGCACGCACGCCCTCCTGCCACTTGGGGCCTTGCTGCCGCCTCCCCCACTCCCACCCCCGACCCCCGCTCTGTGTGTCTAGAGGACTGAACACATCTTATTGTTCAGATGCTAAGTCACATCCTACTCTGCGACCCCATGGGCTGCAGCACTCCAGGCTCCTCTGTCCTTCGCTGTCTCCTGGAGTTTGCTCAGACTCCTGTCTGTTGACTGTGTCTGCCAGCCACCACACCAGAGAGCCTACTAGCATCACTTCTCCCACAAGCAGGCTCACCCCTGAGACCAGGGGTCCGTCTGGAAGCCGGCGCCAACCATAGCTTTGTGGGGAGACCAAACACTGTGAGCCCTGGGTGTTTCACCACAACTACCTCCGACGGGACAGGAGCCAGTCCAAGTCCTGTCTCTACCCTGTGACGGGGACCCAGGAGGCAGGGGCTGGGCCCTCCCAGCACCCCCACCATGCCCTGTGTGCCCACAAGACCACCCAGGCCTCGCCCCACAAACGGAGCCAGGGAGCCCGGGGTGCCTGAGAGCACATCTAGAGATACGCATAAGAGACTGAGGGGCAAGGCATCACGCCCAGCGCAGTGACTCCTGGCCACAGGGTGGGTGTCTGGGAAGGGGGCCAAGGACACGGGTGACCGCGACGGTGGGAGCGGGGCGTCACCTAAAGCTTAGAGGAGGGTGAGAAATCTGCCAGCGACTGGACGTCATTAGGGAATGTTAGCCAGGCGCCCCCGTCAACCACCAGCAGGGCCCCCGTCACGAAGGACGCCAGCGGGCTGGCCAGGAAGAGGGCGCTGTGGGCAATTTCTGTCTTGTTCCCCAGCCTCTGCAGGGGGCTGGCCAGGACCTTCGCCCTCAGGCCGGCCTGCGGGGCACCTGGGAGGGAGAAAGAGGTTCAGGCAAGTCCCAGGACCTGGGGGCCACCACCTTCCTCTGCCAGCCTCCCCTGAGCCGCATCCGGTAATGGTGGGGACTCCGGCAGCGTTGTCCTGGGCCGGGCCCAGTAACCCCACTGTGGAGCCAGCACAAGGCCTGTCCCTGCTTGCGGCCAAGGCTCTGGAGGCTTCAACGGGGCTCCTTGTGTGCGGCTCACGAGGCCAGCAGCCCCTGGGCTCTAGCTCTAGGGGCAGCTGCCTAAGTCCGGCCCCTAGCCCCGTGCAGGGCTGCACGAACTGTTCCCAGGCTGGGGATGGACTCTGCCCACCCGGGGAGCCACGAGCGCTTGTCTCTGATCCTGGGCCTGTCCCAGCCAGGCAGGAGGAGCGCCCCTAGAGGTACTGTAGGGCCTGTGCCTGGGGCAGCACCCGCTGGGGGAGCCTTACCCAGACGCCGCAACCCCTCTGTTCCACTGATGGGGCCGGGGGCAAGGCTGTTGACGCGGATGTTCTGGGGGCCCCACTCCACGGCCAGGTGCCGCGTCATCGCATCTGCAGGGGAGGCAGGCTGTGTGAGGGAGAAGCAGGGCTGCCCGGCCTTCGGGGTGTCCCGGACGCGGTGGGGGCGCAGCTTCACTGGGACACTGCTGGCCTCCAGGGACAGGGAGGAACCCAGGCGGGCAGACCGGGGGGGTGCCCATACCCACGGCCGCCTTGGCAGAGCCTGCGTGCACTTGGAGCACCTGCCCCCGGGTGCCCAGGGTTGCAGTGATGTTCACGATCACCCCTCCATGGTCCTGTAACACATGATGGGGGCAGTGAGCATGCGGCCAGGACCGGGAGGCCCCGGCCTCGGGACACTCACCCTGAAGAACTTCTCGTAGAGCACACGAGACACGTTGAAGGTGCCCAAGGTGTCGATGTCCATCACAGTCTTGAAGGCGTTGGAGGACAAGGCGCTGGCCGGGCACAGGAAGTTCCCGGCTGCACCTGCGGGTGGAAGGAAACGGCGGTCAAAGCAACTGCATCCTCAGGGTAGTCCAGGCCGGCCAGGGAGGGAACCTCAGCTTTTGGACAAACTCTTGAATGAGGGGCAGAGCAGGTGTCATGGGTTGGATCGCATGCTTCAAAAAGATACACTCTTCAGTGTATCCCAACACCTGATGCCTGTCATGGCTTGAGTGTCCAGTCGTGTCCAACTCTTTGTAATCCCACCAGGCTTCTCTGTCCATGCGATTCCCCAGGCAAGAACACTGGAGCAGGTTGCCATTTCCTTCTCCAGGAGATCTTCCCAACCCAGAGATTGAACCCACATCTCTTGTGTCTCCTGCGTTGGTAAGCAGGTTCTTTAGCCACTGCACCAACTGGGAAGCCCAGTGCAGATAAACTTAACTTTATGTGGAAACATGGTCTTTGCAGATGTCATCAAGATGAGATGATACTGAACAGGGTGGCTTAAACCCAACGACTGCTGTCCTTAAAAGGGACACAGCCATGCACAGAGGGACAGAGCAGAGGCTGGAGGAATGCAGCCAGGAGCCAAGGGATGCCAGGCAGCAGCCCCAGGAGCCACAAGCCGGGCCCCGGACAGACTCTCTGGAGCCTCCTGTGGGAGCGCGGCCTGCTACACCTTGCTCTCACATCTCTGGCCTCGAGACTGTGAGAGAATGCATTCTTGCTGTTTGAAGCTGCCCAGCTGATGACTTTGTCAGTGGCAGGAAAATAATACACTAATTTTTTTTTAATTAATTTTTACTAGAGTATTTTGTCACACTGGAAGTTTTTAAAGGAAATTTCAGCAAAAATGAGCCTGAATGTAAAGTAGAGACTATAGTTAACAATTGTAACAAATGCAAGGTATTCATAGTAGACACTATGTCTGTGTGTGTGGCAGGAGTGTGGTATGAGTAGTTATTTATACTATCTTCTCAATTAGTCTGTGAATCTAAAACTGTACTAAAACAGGAGCTTTCCTGGTGGTCCAGTAATTAAGGATCCACCTTGCAACTCTTGAGAAACCTATATGCAGGTCAGGAAGCAACAGTTAGAACTGGACATGGAACAACAGAATGGTTCCAAATAGGAAAAGGAGTACGTCAAGGCTGTATATTGTCACCCTGCTTATTTAACTTCTATGCAGAGTACATCATGAGAAACGCTGGGCTGGAAGAAGCACAAGCTGGAATCAAGATTGCCGGGAGAAATATCAACAACCTCAGATATGCAGATGACACCACCCTTACGGCAGAAAGTGAAGAGGAACTCAAAAGCCTCTTGATGAAAGTGAAAGAGGAGAGTGAAAAAGTTGGCTTAAAGCTCAACATTCAGAAAACGAAGATCATGGCATCCGGTCCCATCACTTCATGGGAAATAGATGGGGAAACAGTGGGAACAGTGTCAGACTTTATTTTTTGGGGCTCCAAAATCACTGCAGATGGTGACTGCAGCCATGAAATTAAAAGACGCTTACTCCTTGGAAGAAAAGTTATGACGAACCTAGATACCATATTGAAAAGCAGAGACATTACTTTGCCAACAAAGATCCATCTAGTCAAGGCTATGGTTTTTCCAGTAGTCATATATGGATGTAAGAGTTGGACTGTGAAGAAAGCTGAGCGCTGAAGAATTGATGCTTTTGAACTGTGGTGCTGGAGAAGACTCTTGAGAGTCCCTTGGACTGCAAGGAGATTCAACCAGTCCATTCTAAAGGAGATCAGCCCTGGGTGTTCTTTGGAAGGAATGATGCTAAAGCTGAAACTCCAGTACTTTGGCTACCTCCTGCGAAAAGCTGACTCATTGGAAAAGACTCTGATGCTGGGAGGGATTAGGGACAGGAGGAGAAGGGGACGACAGAGGATGAGATGGCTGGATGGCATCACTGACTCAATGGACGTGAGTCTGGGTGAACTCCGGGAGTTGGTGATGGACAGGGAGGCCTGGTGTGCTGTGGCTCATGGGGTCGCAAAGAGTCAGACACGACTGAGCGACTGAACTGAACTGAACTGAACTTGCAACACAGGGGGCGCAGGTTCAACCCCTAGTCCCACATGCCTCGGGGCAACTAAGCCTTCAAGCTGCGACTACTGAGCTTGCGCGCCACCATCCAGACCTGACACAGTCAAATAAATAAATAAGTATTGAAAAATAAAACTATACTAAAACAATAATGTGTCTTCCCTTTTCCTTAACGGAGAGCTTCAGGACATGAGAGTGACCCTTCTCTGTGATTCAGCCTAGTTCTTGGGGCATCCTCCTGAGCCACGGCTGCATGGACCTGGGAGGAGCACAGCTGGACTCAGACAGTGGCCTGGAGCCAGGACAGTTCCAGGGCTTCCAAACAGGAAGGTCTGGTATTGCAGACCCATCAGAAGCCCCCAGTCATGCTCAACAGGGACTCACAGTTGATGAGAATGTCGATCTTCCCGAACTCCTTCAGGGCCTGCTCTACAGCTGCCGCGATGGCCAGGGGAGCTCGGACGTCCAGAGACAGAGGGAGGCACCTCTGGCTGGTGGCAGCGGCCAGCTTTCTGGCAGCCTAGAAGCCAGACAGGAAGAGAGGTGGGCAGCAGCCTGCTGGCCTCGCCTGAAGGCACAGCCCTTCAGGATCCAATGAGGATGATGAGCCAGGTTCTGCCAGGGACCCAGATTCTGTAGCTGAAACCCACCCTGGGGAGGCACAGCTGCCAAGCGGCCCTCTCCAGGGCCACAACCCCTGGTACAGGCTAAGACATCCTGTACCCTCTCCCCTCTCATCACCCTCCAGGCCACTGGTCACAGGTCAACAGCAGCTCCAGCTGATGTCCAGTCCCTGTGCTGAGACCAGCTGTGGCAGGGGAGATATGTTCTCCCCTCAAGAAACTGCTGAGCCCAGAGATCTCTGCTGGGGCCACAGTACTACCCAACAGAAGGGTCGTTTCACAGGACCCGATAATTAGATTCTGTAAAAATACGAGAGTATCCCTGGGGACCACTTCCGTTGAAGCTCCATATTTGGGAGACAGGTTGGTTTTGGTGTGATCACCCTAGGCCAGGACCTTCCAGGCCTAGGCTCCTGGCCCCCAAAGTCACCCATGGACAGCTAGGCACAGGACAGCCCCCTCACCATCGATACTCTGGGAAGACTTCTGCTGGCGATGACTGTGTGACAGCCGTGCCTGCAAAGCCAGAGAGCAGGAGTGAGGGCAGCAAGGTGCAAGGGACACACCCAGGAGGGCTCCTGCCCAGCAATCTAAGGGGCCCCCTCCCCCAAGGGTGTCTCAGGCTTGAACATTAGCCCGGGGCTGAAGGCACAGCTGGCAGAGGACCCAGGGGCCTACGTGGGGCTGAGTGACTGTGGCAGGACCCCTTTCAAATGTTCTCTGATGGACTTGGAACTAGAGGGGTTCCCATCACTGACCGGCATTTTGCCCAGGATCCCAGACCCCCTCCCAAGGAGGAGGGGGCAGCAAGATGGGGCATGGAGCACACACAGCAATGCTTATTTACCGCATGAAAATCTCAGCAATCCGGAACCCAATTCCAGAGCCACCACCCGTGATGAAAGCCACCTTGTCCCTGAGAGAAAAAACAGAGACTCTTTACAAAGGCCCCGGTTCAGACTTCCTTGATGGTCCACTGGCTGGGACTCCATGCTCCCAATGCAGGGGGCACAGGTGCCACCCCTGGTCAGGAAACGAGACCCCATACGCCACAACTAAGATCCAGTGCAGCTAAATAAATAAATTCTAAATAATTTGTTTAAATAAAAAATAAAAGCGTAAGGGACTGCTGTTGAATGGGGATGGGGGAGGTGCTCTTCCACTGACCCTCTGCACTGGGCACTTGGGTCAAATTCGAGAAACGCTGCTTTTGAAGGCCTGCATTCCTCACCTTTCTTCAGCCTAGAAGTCTCTATGCAGAAAGCTATCAATTAATGAGAAATGTTTTCAAAACATAAGCCTTCCTCCAGCCGCCCTCTAAATGGATAGGATAGCAGATTCCTGGAGAAAGAGAAACAGGCAGGCTTTTCTTGACATAAGAGAAGCCATCTGGGGCCTACGCCATTCTGTGATCTAAGCCTGGACACAGTGCTGTGCTCGACAGGTCTCACAAGAATACAGAAACTAACAACTGTCATTAGGCAAGAAAAGTAACAATAGCCAAGATATGAATCATATACTGGTTGTAAAGTCTCCCAATTCTGTTTTGATGGTAAAGATCAGCCTGAAGTGCTCAGTCACCTGACCAACTGGAACCTCTGAGATGATGATAGTGACTTTTCTGACACTCGTGACTTTAACGAACTAACGCTTGGACTTCATCAACCACCCAAACCCCTACTTAAGATGCTTGCACTCTTAGCTTAAAACCTCCCCAAATTTGCTGTTCGGAGAGACAGCTTTGGGGAAAATCTTCAGTGTTCTTACTTACTGCTAATAATAATTAATCCTTCTCCTCCTGACCTTTGCTCTGTGTTTTTTGACACTCGTCCCCACCTCCCCATAGATAAACAGGACATGCTCACGCAGGACAAAGATCGGAACACCAGTACTTGCATCGCTGGGATACCCGGACATCTGGACAGCCTGGCCACCAGGCTTGGGGTCCTCACACATCCCAGGAAAACCTCAGTCCCCCGCCGCGCGCACCGCAGGCGCCCCCGCCCCTTGCCCGGCTCCCTGGGGCGCCCCAGACCCGACGCTTACTGGAGCAAGTCCGGATGGAAGAGGTGGCGGTACTCCGGGAGACAATCGTCCTCGCTGACGTCGGCCGGTGGCTGGGCCATGGCGCTCGGAGCGGGCCTGGGTGGCAAAAGCAGCAGAGACCTGCCGGGATCCCAGGACTCTAACCTCGGCCTCAAAGCACAGGAGGCTCTCTGGAACGCGGACTTTCCGCACCTCGTCCACTCTCTTCCCAGGACGCCCCGCCCCTCGACCCCTCGCTCCTCCTTCCCAGGACGCCCCGCCCCTTATATCCTCTCTTCTCTCTGGACGCCCCGCCCCGCGCCCCTCGCTCCTCCCAGGACGCCCCGCCCCACGCCCCTCCCAGGATGCCCCGCCCACCCCGGTCCTCGCACCTCCCAGAGCGCCCCGCCCCAACGACAGTCACTACTCCCACGAAGTCCCGTCCACTCAGTCCTCAATCTTCCCAGGAAGCTCCGCCTCCGCGACCCACGCCATTCCCAGGATGCCCCGCCCCTCCCAGAACGTCCCGCCCTCAGAGCCCCGCGGGCTGCTGGGACTGGAAGTCAGTCTGCGCGCCGCCGCGTGCGCAGGCGCAGTGCGGCGGGCCGGTTCCCGTGGCGGAGGCGGGGTGAACGCGAATCAAAACTCAACTTTCTACTTTTCACGTGATTGGGCGTCAGTGCTGCATTGGGGGCCAGCCGGACACAGGGAACATTTGGTTCACGGGCCGAGGCGGGGCTCCTCGGCTTCCCTCACCGCTTTGGGCCTAGCTGTGCATTTAAAACACTTCTTCGGACTCGCCTAGCATTTAAATATCTTCCCCTCCCGGGTGCTTCTCTACCCTGTTGCAAAGAGGGAAGGAGACTAGAGCCTAGGAAAGTCACGGGAAACTAGGAAGGCCTTTTCCTCGGACGGCCAGCCCCAGGGTCAGCTTCAAACATGACCCTTTCATGGCCAGTTAAAGGTCAGACCCTTCACGTGGAGGCACAGGGAGAAACCTGAGGCGGGAACCCAAGGCCAGCATCGCAAAGACGTCATAAAGCAGGGTGAGGACCAGTCGGCCTCAGCAGGTGTAATGATATGCAGTATCCAGTACCTGTGACAAGTGGCCAGGGACACACCTGAGGACCAGGTGTGAGGAGTGATATGCAGTGTCAATGTGGCCACCAGCCTTTCTGCCTTCGGGGCGGCTTCAGCTCCCTGCCTACCCCTTCCTGCTACTGTTCACAACTGCCTAGGGCTCCTCCTTGAGGGACAGCACAAGCTCTGTGGCTCAGCTTGGAGCTCCCAGATTTCAGGCTGGAGGTTTCAGGACCTCTGCCTGTCTCATATATTCAACAAAGTTCTTGATCTCCTGGTATGTGAGATGGTAAGCTTCATTTCTACTTTCAAGCTGCTTACAACTTTGCATAAGGCCTCATTCCCACCTCAGAGATGGCAGGGGCCATAATGAGCACTCCACTCCCACACACAGCACAGTGAATTTTAATGTCCCCACTTTGGGGAAAGGACGGTCACACTACCAGCTTTTGGACCCCAAAGCTTGTCTGGCACTTTGGTTCAGAAAGGACTTGGTCCAGTTGCTGGCTTACTAAAAGGCACATAAAGTTTGTGGCTCAACCATTCTGGGGCTGGAGTGGGGCAGAAGGTGGACAGGGAGGTGGTCTGGGACAGATGGGCAGAGCGTGGGTGTGAGCTCAAGTTCTTGTCAACAGAGGTAGCTGGTCCTGAGTGGATGCCAGGGTGACCGCGGGTGCCTGTGTGCTCAGGCTGCGTAGATGCTGCTGAGGTGGCCTTCATCTGCCCAGTCCACCAGCTCACTGCTCTGGAACCACAGCTGGATCTCTCTCTGGGCCCCCTCCACGGAGTCACTGGCATGGATGACATTCCTGTGCCAGGTGGCAGAGGTAGGGTACAGGCTTCAGCATGCACCTCGGGGGTCCTAGGCACAGTCTGCCAATCCCGACTGTCTAGGGGAGTGGGTGGGTGATGGTGCAGAGGGGCAAGGAAGAACAGAAGAGCTGGAAAACTGGGTTCCAGCCTGACCTCAGCATCTGTCCCGGGCCAACCCCTGGGGCGTCTGGAGGTAAAGTCAGGTGACAGACTGATGGCAGAGCATAGACACAACACAGGGAATTCTTTATCACCTCCTGTGTACGTGAAAAGGTTTTTGAAAAATACTGCACTAGCCAATGTCAGGTTTGACATGCTACCATCAAGTTTTCTGGCTTCGCTTTCCCCTGAGCAAGACACCCAGGCCTGGTGGATCTGCCTTGGGCACAGGCCGCCACCCTGAGCCCCTAGGGCACTGGGCCTCAGCTACAAGTGGCTGAGTGTGTTACCTGCTGACGTGGGTGCTGAAGTCTCCCCGGATGGTGCCAGGGGCAGCCTTGGCAGAGTTAGTGTGGCCTATCATGGCCCTCGAGGTGCAGACCACATTGGGGCCTTCCCAGACCTGCAGCAGAGAGATAGAGGAGGTGGGGAGAGGCGGGGGTCACCCAGGGCTCAACCCAGGGCCCTCCACCCTCCCACTGCCACAGCCCCGCTATACCATGGCCACCACGGGGCCGGAGCTCATGTAGCTGATGAGGGCTGGGTAGAAGGGCTTCCTCTGCAGATCGTGGTAGTGCTCAGCAAGGATCCTCTCTGGGGCCTGGTACATTGAGGGAATGGGTGAGAGGGAGCCCCACCGGGCACCAGGGCAGTGGCTGTGGCGTCCTGACCGCAGGGCCCTCGGCAGACGACACCAGTAAGAGCTGGCACTCCAACTACAGGAGCACAGGGCAGGCGCTTCCCGCCCCTCCCCTCCTACTGCCAGCACAAGAAGGCTGTCCAGATGCAGGGCTGAAAACAGCCCCCACCCCAGTCCCCTCAGCGACACCCACAGGCCGAAAGCCCTGGTACCTGCAGCATCTTCATCCCCACCAGCTTGAAGCCCCTCCTCTCAAAGCGCTGGATCACATCCCCAACTAGCCGCCGCTGTACCCCGTCTGGCTTCACCGCAACCAGCGTCCGCTCCCGGGTCCAGGAGGGTCCTCCTGTAGAAGAGGGGGTCTCGGGGCTGCCATGGCCTCACCTTTCATGTCTCCTGGACTTGGGTTCCCCTGCCAGGACCCAAGTGTCCCCTAGACTGCAGAGTTTGCCTCAACCAGAGCAGTCCTGGAGGGGAAAAGTATGGTGCCCACAGCCAGGACTGTCCAGCACGGTGGGCCCCTGGGGACTTCAGCCTGTTGCAGGGGGCATGGCCCCACCCAGGCAGGCAGTGGGAGAAGCTGCCCATTATGGAGCTGGTGCCCCTGAGATGCCACACTGGAAAGAAAATACAAGTCCTGATGTTCACTCCTGTACTTTGGGGAGCTAGCATAGACACTGTCTGCACCCCCAAACTGCCACATCAGGGGTCTGAGGTGCAATAATGGCAGGGACCAAGGAGAGTGAAAAGCACTTTCCCACCAGGTGGGTCACAGGGAGAGAGAGAGAGGGACCTGGGGATTGAGAAAGGGGGAGGGATCCCTGTCTGCAGCCAGGGAGACAGGAGGGCTCCTCCCCTGACACCTTCCTTGGCCAGGCTGCTGTTGGGGTTTCAAGGCAGGAAGGACACTTGAAACCTAGTGTCCTAATGTCAACACTGCCCCAGCCCTCCTCCTCCGGGGGTGATGCTGCCAGAGAGACCCCCAGTGTCATCACCCTCCTACCGCCTAACACTTCCAGAGTTAGGCTGACCCTTGGCATTGGGTCTAGGGTCAAGTGTACTCTGGAAAAGGGCCCAGACCCTGGATTGGCGGCTAAGCCCTGCAGAGAGGGAGGAGAGAACTGGAGAAGAGAGCCGCCAGGTCCAGAAGAGCCAGTGTCCCTGGGGTATCTGCATCTGCCTTCCCAGCCCCAGGAGGCCTTGGGGAGCAGGCATAGGGTGCCCACCACGTACTTTCAATGCCTTGCACTGCAGGAAGGACCCCACCCTTATTCGTTCCCCCAAAGCCCAGTCCCTAGGGGCCCTGCTGTCCAGCCTGGCCTACTGCCAGCTGGCTCCTGCCTCGGAAGATGGCAGTTTACCCTTGCCAGCATTGGAACGCCAGGACTCTGGAAGCGCCCGAGGGCCAGCTGCTAGGGCGGAGAGCCCCCGGATACCTGCAAGACTCCAGGCAGAGATATGCTGGGAGGAAAGATGTCTCAGGATAGGAGTGTTAATTTGCTGAGAATGACCCCACGTAGGAGCCCTGGGCCCGCTGGGATCCCCGCCAGCACAAAGTGTAGCCACCAGGCTTCTGGTTTCCTCCAGCTCCGAAGCCCTCGGACCCCCTGCCCCGAGCACGGTGAGGTGAGTGGGGCCGTGGGAGCCTGGCTGGGAGTGAGCGGTGAAGGCGGCGGTGAGCGCTGGGGGCCCGCGGGGCAGGAACCCCAGGGGCGTGCCTCTCCAGTCCGCCTACTCCCGGCCCTTCGGCCCCGGCGCCGGGGCCGCACGTGCGTCAGCAAAGGCCGGCGGCCCCTCGACCCGCCCCACCCCGCGCGTGGCCGCCAGGCGAGCGGACTCACCCGAGCAGGAGCGCGCGAGCAGGCTGGGGCCCAGGGCCCGCGCGCCGCACAGCAGCCCCCGCAGCGCCGCGAGCCCGGAGAGGCCGCGCATGACTCCCAGCCGCCGCTGCCGGCCGAGCGCGCAGGGGAGAGGGTCCTGGGAGGAGGGGGAGGGGCGGGGGGAGGGGCGGAGGGAGGGGGAGGTGGGAGAGAAAGAAACTGGGGGAAAGGGTGGAAGGAGGGAGGCGGGAGGAGGCCGCAGGGGTGGAGGGAGAGAGGGAGGCGGGTTGGGGGAAGGAGAGGGAGGGGAAGGAGTCGAGGGAGGGCAAGGAGTCGGGGGAGGGCAAGCGGCCCCAGGCTTCTGCGCCTACGGCTCCTCCCTCTCCCCCCCTGCACCCCGCACTCCCCAGCCACCCCCCCGCACCTCACCCCAGACGCTGTTTCACTCGAGTGGACTTGGGAAGTGTCTAATGTCAATTTCTGTTAAAATCAGAAGAAAAAAAGAATAATGGTGATGAACCCAGCACGGATTGTGTTGTCTTTAAATCAACAATCAACGCAGTCCTTAAGTATCATGTTGAGTTCATGCAGGTCCTCCTGCGCCTGTCTTGGCCTGCACCCCTGTCCTGGAAGCAGGGCCGGCTTCTGGGCTGGGGGGGTGCGGGGGCGCGGATGCTCCCACCTGGGTCTGGGTCTCCCTCTGAAATGACACCCTGAGCTGGGAGGATGGACCTGCATGGTCAGGCAAGGTTCGGCAGGGCATCCAGGCATTTGGATGGGGAAAAATCCCACCTTTATTGTCAACTGGCCTCGAACCGGAGGAATTTAGCTTCACTGAAACACCTTGCGATGCCTGTGACTTGATCATAAACAGAAATCACAGATATTCTCATTTATAGTACAGTTCACGTTAAAAGGGTGGCAGCTCACTATTTGAATTTTGAGATCCACCGGATCTAACGTAATGAGTTTTTTAAAAAACATACGTACTTAAAGTTTGTTTTTAAGCTGTGATATTTATTTTTTTGATCACACCTCGCTGTGTGTGGGATCTTAGTTTCTACCCCAGGGATTAAACTTAGGCCCCTGGCATTGGAAGTACAGAGTCTCAACCACTGGACTGCCAGGGAAGTCCCCATATATATTTCTGTGTGTTGTGTGGATGGAGTTTTTTTTCTTAGTTTCATTTTCAATTGTTGATTGCAAGAGTATAAAAATACAATTGAGTTTTGTACGTAGATCTTGTACCCAGAAACTTTGCTGAACTCATTTATTAGTTCTAATAGTTGCTTACTGGATTCTTCAGGATTTTGTACACGCAAGGCTCCCCAATTTAGATGCCTTTTGTTTCATTTTATTAATGAATTGCTCTGGGTGGAAACTCCAGAGGGGAGAAACATGGTGACCACAGCCAGGATCTCCAGTAAAATATTGAATACGAGAGACCCGCTTTTTCCACTGTCTTCAGATGGGACACGATTGTTTTGAAATCTTTTTGCTTTCTTAGTATGGACACTTACAGCTATAAATTTCCTTCTAAACACTGTATTAACTGTATTCCATTTATTTTGATATGTCTTCGTTTTCTTTCATCTCAAAGTATTTTCTTTAATATTTACTTTTATTATTTTTTATTTGGCTGTGCTGGGTTTTAGTTGTGGCATGCGGGATCTTTAGTTGTGGCGTGTGGTATCTAGTTTCCTGACCAGGGATTGAACCCGGGGCCCCTACATTGGGAGTGCAGAGTCTTAGTCTTTGGACCACCAGGGAAGTCCCTCTTTCTTTTTTTTGAATTGATTGATTTCTTACTGCGTTGGATCTTAGTTGCAGCACTTGTGATCTTTGTTGTGGGCTTCTCTCTAGCTGTGGCATGGGCTCCAGAGCATTTGCGGCACACGGGCTCAGTTCCCCTCTGGCTGTGGGATCTTAGTTCCTTGAACAGGAATTCAACCCACATACCCTGCATTGCAAGGTGGATTTTTCATTTTTTTCTTGCGCTTGGTCTTCATTGCTGCCCACAGGCTTTCTCTTGTTGTTTTTCGGTCACGAAGTTGTGTTAACTCTTTGCAACCCCATGGACTGCTGCACGCCAGGCTCCTCTCTCCACTATCTCCTGGAGTTTGCTCAGATTCATGTCCATTAAGTCAGTGATGCTATCTAACCATATCATCCTCTGCAGCCCGCTTCTCCTTTTGCCGTCAATCTTTCCCAGAATCAGGGTCTTTTCCAATGAGTCAGCTCTTCACATCAGGTGGCCTGATACTTCCTTAGCACTCAGCCTTCTTTATGGTCCAACTCTCACACCCATACATGACTACTGGAAAAACCGTAGCTTTGACTATACGGACTTTATAATGTCTAGTTTTGTCATAGTTTTCCTTCCGAGAAGTAAGCATCTTTTAATTTTATGGCTGCAGTCACCGTCTGCAGTGATTTTGGAGCCCAAGAGAATACAATTTGTCACTGCTTTCACTTTCCCCCTTCTGTTCACCATGAAGTTATGGTCCCAGATTCCATCATTTTAGTTTCTTTAATGTTGTGTTTTAAGCCAACGTTTTCACTCTCCTCTTTCACCCTCATCAAGAGGCTCTTTAGCTCCTCCTTGCTTTCTTTCATTAGAGTGGTAGCAGCAGCGTATCTGAGGTTGTTGTTTCTCCCAGTTTTCTCCAGCTGCAGCAGATGGGGCCCCTCTTTGTTGCGGTAATAGGCTCTAGGTCTCGGGCTCGGTAGTTGTGGCCCATGGGTTTAGTTGCTCTGCGGCATGTGGGAGCATCCTGGACCGGCAGTTGAACCTGTGTCTCGCTTGCCTTGAAGTCCCTTACAGTACTGTCTGATTTCCCTTTTGATTTCGTATACTCTAAAAACTACAAATCAGGACTTCCCTGGTGGTCCAGTGGTTAAGAATCCACCTGCCCTGTCAATGCAGGGGACACAGATTCAACCTCTGGTGCAGGAAGGTTCCACATGCTGCGGGGCAGCTAAGCCCACGTGCCACATCTGAGTGTGCGCCCTAGAGCCCGCGCTCTGCAATAGGGGAAGCCACTGCACTGCAATGAAGCGTAGACTCCAGGTTGCCAGGGCTTAGGGGCTGGAAAGGATGAACAGTCAGAGCACAGAGGATTTTCAAGGCAATGAGACTACCCTGTATGACGCTCTAATGATAGATACATGTCATTACTGTATGTGTGTTAGTCACTCAGTCATGTCTAACTCTTTGTGACTCCATGGACTGTAGCCCACCAGGCTGCTCTGTTCCAGGGATTCTCCAGGCAAGAATACTGGAGTGGGTTGCCATAACCTTCTCCAGGGAGTCTTCCCAGCCAGGGATAGACACCGCGCCACCCTGTTTCTCGTGCCCCCTGTATTGCAGGCAATTTCTTTACCACTGAACCATCTGGGAAGCCCTGACCTGGGGGTATAGCTCAGCATTATTGTATATTAGCTGCTCTGCTGCTGCTGCTGCTAAGTTGCTTCAGTCGTGTCCGACTCTGTGCGACTCCATAGATGGCAGCCTACCAGGCTCCTCTGTCCCTGGGATTCTCCAGGCAAGAATACTGGAGTGGGTTGCCATTTCCTTCTCCATTGGTTGGTCTAGGGATTGTAATTAGATTCTTAACATTTCACAGACTCTAGAATTTATACTGTGCCGTTGCTTGTAAGATGCAGGAATTTTGCAACCATGTAGGTCTGTTTTCTCCCTCCCCCATTCTATCTGCTCCATTGTTTCTAAGAAGTCATTCATTGTTTGAACTGTTATTCCCTTGAATGTCATTTTTCTCTGGGTGCTTTCAATATTTTCTCTTTTTGTTTGGTTTTCAGTAGTTGACTGTGATGTGTCTGCCTGTGATTTTCTTTTACACATTCTTCTTAAGACACACTGAGCTACTTGAATCTGTAAATTAACGTCTTTCACCAGATTTCATGTTTTTTTCTGCCTCATTCTCTTCTGTCCTCTTGGAATTCCCCCTTTAAGCATGTTAGACTTCTCATTCCCCCTTGGATCACTGCCAGGGGAGCCAGGGTAGATGGCTTATTCTAGGAGCGGGGGTCCCAGGAGGCTTACCCCTATTCTGCCACCCCAGGGAAGCTGGTGGGGGGTGCCAAGGGACAGCCCGCAACCAGAGCTGACGCTAGAGCCTCCTGTCCTTGCAATCATCTTCTGCCCTTGTCACCCTCTGTCACTCTGCTCCGCACTGGAAGGGGAGCAGGACTCACCACGGCCACCGTGCCCCATTGCCGCTGGGCCGTGGCCCCGACTCAGTGCATGCCAAGAGCTCTGAGAGCAGCTCCTGTGCCCTGCACCTCCTGGTTCCTCGGTGCCCAGCACCCAGGACAGGGAGCAATCATTAACCAGATAAAATAGGGATACAGGAGAACTACATGCTGCACTCTAGAAAAAATAACTTGCATTTAAGCATAATTTTAAGTGTATGAGCCTCCTAAAAGTTTTGATGGGAAAATGATCCTTTATGAAATGATAATAATAGATGGTAGTTGGAGTTAAGAAAAACTTTGTCTCAGTAAAATAAAGATGCAGAAACTCTATTTGTTCCCCAAAGTTCTGGGGAAGCTATTCCTCTGGGCCCCACGTGTCTGGGTGCCCTGGTCTAATTCATGCTGACACGTAGGGGCACTGGGAGGAAGAGAAAGAGAAACCGCCCGCATCCCAGCCCCGCTCACACGGGGACACTCTGGTCCCTCCCCGAGGAAGCCTGCAGTGGGCTGACAGGACACCCCGTCTGTAGAGCAGGTGACTCCTTCCAACCTGGGCCTGGCACACAGGAGGAACCTGGGCTGAACTGGGGAGGGTGGGAGAGCAGGGGGCGGGGGTACTGAGGGGCCCAGCCTTTCCCAGTGTGCCCAGGGCTGAGTGCCCACCTCAACTGGAAGGGCAGCCGTGGGAGCGAGGCCAGCTGGCACTGGCACTGGGCCCAGGATGGCGGCAGTGCTGGCCTGGGCTAAGCGGGGAGGAAGGACGGAGGGGAGACCTGGGAGAGGAGGCAGGCGGGCGACTCAGGAGGGGCGGGCAGTGCTTGCTTTCTCTCCTTTGCGGGAAATATGTCTTTCCCTGGGTGGGCAGGCAGGCAGCCGTCCACTCAGTCCACACTCATGGAGCCGGTGAGGGCCTCTGAGGGTGTTCCAGCCTGGAAATGGGCTGCATCCAGGAACTCTGTCCATAAAGCCAATGCAGGGGACGCAGGTTCCATCCCTGGTCCGGGAAGATCCCACAGGCTGTGGAGCCACTAAGCCCAGACTCTGCAACCACAGAAAGCCCGTGCGGGAAAACCCATCTGTGGGAAAACTGTGCGAAAATTCCTGAGATATCCAGGTCCTCGTCTATGCACCGTCCCCTCACAGAGCCCCAAGGGTCCACAATCACAGGCACCTCTGTGGCTGTGACCATGCGTGTAGCCTAGTGTTTGAAGCCTGGCCTAAGATGGAGTCCGGCTCTGTTTCCTCCTTCAAAAAGGGCCCAGAAGGAAAGAAGACACTGGAAACACCCCACACCCTGGCAATCGACAGGAGACGACAAGAAAGATGTAGCTGGTCCACTAGCAGGCAAACGGACCACAAGGGAAGACAAGACACCCTGTCCCCTCTCAGGCGAGGGAGCGGGCACTTGCCCTCTGTGGCTGCAGTGTGAGCTGCTCCTGAAGGCATCGGTGGCAACACTGAAATGTACTGGAAATGGGGACCCGTGCTTACAGGGGTGCTGGTGAAGGAGGAAACAGACAGAACAGGCTCCATCTTGAAAGCAGGACTCCATCGTGGGCCGGACTGTGGACTTTGAGCTCTATGCCCAGTATCTATGGAACCGACGTACCAATTGGAAAACCAGACCCCAGGGATGAAAGAGCCCCAGGACTCGTACCTAGACTCTCCATTGCCTAAAAGAATACCCTAATTATCTGTGTAACCAAATAGAATCATTAATTCTATTATGCTTATTGGGATATGACCACAGGCCTATTGATTATTGTCCACTGTTAACTACCTAGGCTTAAGGCATATGAATCACAGGTTAACTTTGATTGTATCTTTCTTTTCCTTTGTTCAGACTAGTTTCAGGGAATTTGGGGAGGTGGGTTTGGGCACGTACACTTAGGGTATATAAGATTTTCACAAAAAACTGGTCGGGCTCCTTGGCTAAGAGGAGACTCTGCCTTGCGCCCGCTGGTGTAATAAACTGCACTCCACTATCTGCATTATCCTTCTGAGTGAGTTTGTTTCCCGGAAAGTGTGGCTACAACATTTTCTTAAGTGTGTGAATTCCCTTTCTATCTCAGGTGGGTTTTTATTACTTGCACAGCACATGATTCCTTCCACTTGGCTTGATGACGTGGATCCTTTCTCCTTTTACCCATTTTACAATTACATAACGTTTTTTAAATGAATCTGTTTTTTAATTTTTTGGCCATGCCGGTGTTGTTGCTGCACAGGGCCTTTCTCCAGTTGCGGCAAGCAGGGCGGCTCCTCTCTGTCGAGGAGCACAGCCTTGGGCTTCTCACTGCGGCGGCTTCTCCTGTTGCTCTATGTCACATGGGCTTCAGTAGCTGCTCCACAGCACGTGTGATCTCCCTGGACGGGGGATGGAACCTGTGAACCCTGCACCGGCCGGCAGTCTTACCCACTGAACTACCAGAGGAGTCCCACATAACATTTTTTAAAGTGTAGTCAAATAAGTAACCTTTTCTTCATGTTCCCCAGTTCTTTGTCTTGCTTAAGAAAGGCTTTCCCATACCTGTATTCTAAGGGACGTGTTCTAGGTTCCTTTTAATATTTTTATTGTTTTATTCTTAACAGTTGATTACCTCGAATTTTCCACATACTGTGAGGTAGGATACAGAAACCTCCTACCACAAGGGCCTGTTTCCATCTTCAAGTGAGGCCCCCAGGTGGGCCCTTTCTATTATAAAGACTCTTGTTACTTAGCAGAGATCTCTGATTCTGGTCCATTTGCAAGTTCCCCCGCCCCCCAGCCCCCCAGCTCCCCGCCTCAGACGAAACACAGACACCTCTCCTCCTGCCTGCTAGGGAGCTCGGTGCTGGAGTCTCACTGAGGTGACCCTCAGAGCGGGTAGGGTTGAGGGCACCGCTGAGCCCAGCCTGGGGCAGGGATGGGTCTCAGATGGTACAGACCTCGGGGCTCAGTGCTAACCACAGTTGCTGTCCCTGCGTGATCTGGGTCAGTACAGTGCACTAAAATCGAAGCTCAGCAAAACCCGTAATTGGTCTCGTCTCTTTGAGAACCTGGGAGCCCCCAGCAGCCCTGGGTGAAGAGGCCCTGCCCAGATTCCAGAGGAATAAATAAGAGTTCACACCTGGGGCTTTCTCCTCCCCCTTCACCTTACCTCATCCCTCCCTTCCCCCCAGCCTCCAGTGGCACTGGGCTCCAGGGGTCAGCTTCTCCTCTCTCCGTACCCATAAATCCACAAACACACAGACACACATACACTGAAATTCAAAAAATTCAAACAGATAGAACCCCTCCTCCCAGTCCTCAGCCACTTGCTTCCCTTCCTGCACCAACTGCTGGATGCTTCTAGGCATTCTCCACCTTTGAGACATACCAACTAAACAATTTTTTTTCCTACAAAAAGTGGAGCTTTCTGAACACATTATTCTGCCCTTTCCTTTTTTCTGCTAACGGTCCTCCTGCTAGACCATTCCAACCAGTACACAGAGCTTCTGGATTTTCAGCCCACTGGATCAGTGTTTATACCATCACAGCATTTGAATCTCCATCTGGGTACCCGTGATTCAAATGCCCCTTTCCCTCATGACAGGTATCTGGGTGCAGGCTGCACTCATGCAAGCTCATGCTTCTGCGACCATCTCTGCAGGGAAAATGCACAGCGGTGGCAGGGTGAGGCTCCCAGAGGCTCAGCAAACCTAAGAAAGTCTGGGCGCTGCAATCAGCTTTTTGCAGATCTGTTAGGTCAAAGAAAAAAGGCCTCTGGGTGCTTTTCATTTTGCCTTTCTCTAAGGAGGGAAATTTGCATATCCTTTGCAGGAATCTTCTCCAGTGGTTTCCTTATTGGTATTTCCTTACTGGTATCTGTGGTTTCCCGGTTGGTGTGTCTTATTTATCTGTAGGAGCTCTTTATTGTTAGTAATCTCAGTAAGATTTCTTTGTGATGCAAGTCCAAGTGTCCTCCAGTTTGAGGCTTCCTTTTTGTGAGTTTGTTGCAGTTTTGCACTTAGCTGAATTTCTCAGTCTTGCCTCTAGTCTCCTGGGTGATATTTAGAAAAGTCTTCGCTTCCCCTAGACGCTAAAAAAGTTTCCCTAAGTTCTCTGGAGTCCCTTCACCGTTTCCTCTTCACGCTGAAATCCTTAATCTCTTGGAACAGACCCCGGGGTCAAGGGTGAGGAGTGACTCGCACCACCGACGCGAATCGCCACCTTCACAGTGTACAAAATATGTGCAGGAGCCTCTTAATCTTTCCATGAAAGTGTTTTCACCCGCACTCGTAGAGCCTTTGTGGTGTGGCGCGCCGGGAGGCCCGCCGGGGAGTCCAGATCCGGGAGGCGGGAGCGGCCGCCGGCAGGCCGGACCTCCCGCTGCGCCCAGCCAGTCACGCAGCGACCCGGGTGCCCCCAGACACATGTGGGGCGCTCTGCGGCCGCCCCGAATCTCCTGCGCATTCCAAGCCACGCCGCACCATTTCTGCTTCAGAACCAAGACCCCCGCGGTTCTCTGGGTCCGGTGCCACCTTCTGCCCCGACTCCGCCCCCCGTGTCCCGCGACCCTGCACCGCATCCCGCCCCGCCTCCGCTACTCTGTGCGCAGTGGCGGACCCACGTTCCCGCTCAGTCCTGACCTATTTTCCCAGCGCGCCCTCTTGGTCCGCGGGACGGCCCCAGCCCCGCGTCGCACCCCGCCTCGTGTCACCCTCCCTCGCCCCACGTCACCGCCCCGCGTCGCCCCTCTGTCCCGCATCCTCCTTCCGATCGCCTTCCACGCGCGCCCCCCGGGCAGCTCTTCACCCAGCGCCCCTGTCAGCCCGGGCTCCGGCGGGGCGGGGCCTCACAGGCGGAAGTGCCCGGGGCGCCGGCGGCCGGGACCGGCCCGGAGGATGGGAGCCTTGGGCAGAGGCGGCGGCGGGGGCCGCAGTGGCGGCGGTGGCTGCCCGGGCGGCGGCGGGGGCGGGCGGCCTGGTGCGCGGGCCGGGTAGCGCCTGCCCGAGCGCGGAGCCATGCGCGGGGCTGGGACTGGGACCGGGGGCGCGGCGGTGGCGGTGGCGATGTCGCTGCTGCTGCTGCTGCTCTCTCGGTCCCCGCCTGCCGCCGCTGGCGACGGCAGAAAGAGCGGTAAGCGAGCGCGGACCCGCGGGCCCCATCCCCGGGGCGCGGGCGGGGGCGCGGGGGGGAAGAGGCCGGGGGGGGCGGGTCCGGGATTGTGACTCACCTGGGGACACCTGTGCGCTCACCTGGCGGGGACGTAGGCCTCAGGTCCCCACACCGTGTTGGGGGCGCAGGGCGCCCCCTTGCAGGGCGCCGAGTGTGAGAGCGATCTGATAGAAAGGACGCCCTCTCCCCTTCCTCTGTGCCCAGGGCCAGGTTCGGCCAGACTGTCCCCTTGGAGCAAGCTCTCCTTTCCTTCCTCCTCCCCCTCCTCCTCCCAACGCGTTCTGGCCGGGTAGGACCTTCGGGCACCAGGGTGAGGTTGAACGGCCTGGGGGGGACTCTCCTGGGACTCCAAGGGCTGCGGTGGGAGTGCGAGTCCCTAGGAGGAAACCTTGGGCAGTGGGGTTCCGGGATGCCATCTGGTCTGGGAGAGGGGCAGAGTTGGAGAAAGTTGCTTAGATCCTGGAGTCGCAGCCAGGTGTGTTTCATGGCTTCGCCTCTCACAGTGACCACTACCCGGGTGCAGTCAAAGGCTCAAGGGGGTGGCTAGATCAGAAGGTGCTACTGGGTGGCGACTGGGGGTGCTGAGTAAACTACATGACTTCTGTGGCCTTGGGCTCTCTGATGGCCTGCTGGCGGGCCTGGGAGGGCCCAGATGCCCCAGGAGGCATTAGGCAGCTTATCCAGCACAGCATGGGGTGGCTCCCAGCCCATCCCCCCACCCTTCTCTGAGATCTTGCTCCTCCAAGCTCCTGTTTCTCTGAGGGCTGTGCCTCTGGTTTCTGAGCCTGGCTTAGCTTGAACTGAAAGGCAGTTTCCCCAAGGCTGGCCCCTGATGAAAGCGCTCCACTGGGGACTGCCACCCCTACTTTCTCCTTTTCTTCCTTCTCCCTGGTCATTGGTAGGGAGATGGAAAACCTGGGGCAGCCGCTCCCCTCCTGAACGGATCCTGCATTCTGTGTGATCCTGGCTTCTGGGGTCTCTGGGTGGGCAGGGTCTCCGCACTGGGTGCCTATGCTGGTTTGGAGGATGTACTAGAGGATCCCCTTACTAGGGTCCCCAGACAGGCTCAGGGACTTTCTTTCTCCTACCCCCAACCCTGTGTCCTTGGAGGGGGTTGTGGGCGGAGCAAGTATGCATGTGGCTGGTGCTTCCTGATACTGGAAATGTAACTTCCACTTCAAGCTCGGATGTGTGAATGGCCTGGTACATTCACCAAGATAATGGAGTGGGTGTCTTGGGCAGGGAGGTCGGGGTGCAGGGCTGGGGATGGGATGGAGGGGCTGGGTGGCCCCGGGAGTGGGAGGTCTTATCTCTTGTGCACCTTGAGGAGACTTTACAACCACCAGCTGAATTGCAGGTGTCCAGGGCTGGCCGGGGAGCCAGAGGACCCAGCCCCTCTCAGGCAAGGGGCTGGACGCCACAGCTGGACCTCTCCTGCCTGGCCACGTAGAGCAGCTGGGTGCTCGGCAGCTGACTGTTTCTCTAAGGCCCTGTGATCCCATGGTGGTGGTAGTGGGGGGATGGTGCAGCAGGAAGAAGTTTATATTAGTTCAGTGGCTCCTAGTCTCTTGGCACTCAGGCCAGAGCCGGTAGTTGGAACCTGGTGACCAGCAGATACCTGGAAAGCCTGGTGCTTGTGCTGTGTGGTGCCTACCCCTGCCCAGCCCCCATACTGGGCTCCTGGGAGCTCAGATGGCTTTGCAAGTGGGCTGCTATCTCTTTTCAAGGTGCTTACATGGGAGTCAGGAGGCTGGCAAGAGAGCCAGCTGCTCACCCGGTTCCCTCACCTGCTCACCTGGCCCACCTGGAGGGGCCCCGGGCTTACTGCTGGGATGCTGTGGGCTGCCACCCTCCTAGTGGGGCAGGGGGAGGAGAGGGTGGCCCCACCCTGCTGTGTTCACAGTGTGTTTCTTCCCGAAGCACTTTAACATCCATTAACCATGGAGGGAGGGGCAGCTGAAGGGAGGTGCTGTCCTACTCGCCCAACTCAGAGGAAGCTGGGCCCAGAGAGGGGAAGGGACGGTCAAGGTCACTCCGCGAACAAGTCCTGAGCTGGCGGTGGGGCAGTGCTTCCTGCTGAGCAGCCCGGGCACCTCCTTAGTCACCCCTGTACACAGCACTGGGGCGGGCCTGTTTTTGGAAGGTGGGGCCCCCTCGTGGGGCAGATGGTTATGCCATGGGCCCCAGACACGAGATTGTACTGGTTAACGGACTCTCCTAGGAGGGTCCTAATCCAGGGTGGGGTCTCCAGAGACCTTTAGAGCTGGTTTGGAAAGGCTGGTGTGACAGGAGGGGGCCTTGGGTGACAACTTGCAGAGTGTGTTGGGGAGAGGGGCCGTGGAAGTGAGGGGCTGGGAGACACTGCCAGGACTGGGGGGCTCCAGGGTGGGGCATAGGCCGCTAGCTTGTGTGCTGCCAACCCCTGCTTTGTCCCTGTGCCCCTCTGCAGGGGCTTGTGCCCACTGAAGCAGCCGCTCCAGCCTAGGTGCCCCCCGCCACCCTCCACCGCAACACACACACAGGGTCTCTGCTCGCCTCCTCTCTGGGTGAGGAGGGACAGCGGCTCTTCCTATACCCCAAGTCATGGCCTGAGCAGGCAGCCAGCCTCCGGACCTGGTCGCCCTGCCCTGTCCACTGCAACCAGGACCAGGGATCCTAGCACTGGGGAGACTCAGTGGAGGTGGGGGTGTGTCCTGGCCTCCAGTGCCCAGGGCAGATGGGAGGAGGGATGGGGCTCCCACCTTGACCTCTTCCTGTGCCTTTCACCCTCCATCCCTCAGCCCCAGGTGTGCCAGGGCTGCGGTGGGGGGCCCCAGGGGCTGTGAGCAGTGTGGAGAGGAGCAGCCCTCTGAGGGGGGCTCTTCCTGCTTCTGAGGTCTGAGGCACTTGACCTCATGTTGACCCAACATGTGATTGGTGTTGGGGCCTGTGGGACTTGTTGATCCGGGGTGCCTGGTGGGTGGGATGCAGAGATCTGGGGAACTGAGCCTGTGAGCTGGAGGTTGCTGGCAGGGCTGGAGGGGTTAGGAAGATGGATGTACAGACGTGGGTGAGAATGTGATTCCTGAGTGAAAGCTTCTGAGCCCCGGCCCTCACCAGGGGCTCGGGGGCAACAGTGACTTTTCCCAGGTTGGGGTTGGTGTGCCAGGCATCCCAGGGGCTCCATGGCTCCCCTGGCTGCTTCTCTGAGGCCAGGCCAGGCAGAAGGGCCTCCGCCCTCCCCCTTTCTCCATCTTGTCCCCAGGGGAGGGCTCCCAGGCTCCCTGGCTGCCTGACAGTGTCTTCTCTGCAGACTCCAGGCTGGTGTCAGAGCAGTTCTCCCAGGCCCCGCAGAAGCTGGCCTTTTACAACTGGTACGGCAGCGCCCGGCTCTTCCACTTCCGTGTGCCCCCGGACACGGTGCTGCTGCACTGGCTGCTGCAGGTCACCCGGGGCAGCGGCCCCACCTGCAACAACGTGGAGACCACCGTGTAGGTGCCAGCCCGCTCATTGCCTGCCTGCTGGAGCCGCCCAGGGCCACACCTGAGACCTCCCCGCTCTCCCTGCCTCCAGGTACTTCCGCTACGGCGCCCCTCCTGTCATCAACCCACTGGGCACCAGCTTCGCCAACAATACCTCGGTGCAGCCCTCCTTCCTCCTCAGGATGCTGCAGGACAACGCCTCTGTCAATGTCTCCTACCCAGCACCTGGGGACTGGTTTGTGGCCGCCCACCTGCCCCCCTCCTCCCATAAGATTGAGGTGAAGGTAAGAGCACTCCCTCTGGGGATCGGGGGGCAGCACCGCTCAGTGCACGAATGACTGGTCCCTGTTCACCTCCTTAGGGCCTACATTGCTCAGGGCTCTGCTGCCCAGCCCTGCCCCCGAACCCCAGGCTCTCTGGGCCAGCCCCGCCGGCTCTGGACCAGTCACTCCCCTTCAGTCCATCCCTTCCTCTCTGGGCCAGCCGCGCCCCATCTGCTCCAACCCCACCTCCAGGGCCAACCACGCCCCCTCTGAACCAGCCCCGCCCCATCTGCTCCAACCCCTCCCCCTCGGTCCATCCCCGCCCCTCTGGGCCAGCCTCGCCCATTTGCTCTAATCCCGCCCCCTCGGGGCCAGCCCCACCCCATCTACTCCAACTCCGCCCCATCTGCTCCAACCCCTCCCCCTGGGTCCATCCCCGATCCCTCCGGGCCAGCCCTCCCCCACCTTCTTTGCCTGTCCCTGCTCTTTCCTCAGGACTTTATTCCCACCTGTGCCTACATCTTCCAGCCGGACATGCTGGTCGTGCGAGTGGTTGAGATGTCCATCCTGGAGCCTGACGTGCCCCTCCCACTAGTCCTCCTCTCCCAGCCCAGCTACCTCAAGTAAGTGCAGGCTTGCTGGAGTGGGCAGCCCTGCTGGCCTCAGGGCAGGTGAAAAGGTGGGGGGTCCAGGTCTTGGCCCCCACCCTGGAGGGTGAATTTAAGCATGGGGTCCGGGGGCAGGCCGAAGCTGCAGAGCCCAAGCGAGGCCGTGTCGCCTTGGCTGCAGAGTCTTCGTCCCCAAGCACACCCAGGAGCTGCGGCTGGAGCTGCAGGGCTGTGTGTCCAATGGGAGCCTGGGCTGCCCTGTGCACCTTACCGTGGGGTCGGCCACCCTGCCAGGAAACTTCCAGAAGGTGCTCACTTGTAGCCATCCCACCACGGCCTGCCGCCTGCTGCTGCCCTCACCACCCTGGGAACGGTGGCTGCAAGTGACGGTCAAGAGCCTGGCGGGGCCCCGCGTGTTGGTGACGTTTAGTGCCGTGGCTGCCCTCACAGGTGGGCTGTGCGGGGAGGTGGCTCTGCCCCGCTCCATCCCCAGGCCTGCCTGCACTGAGCCCCTTGTGGTCCTGACAGCCTGCAGACCGTGGACTGTGAACCTCCAGCGCCTTCTGCAGAGCAGCCCGAACCAAAGCAGCAACGCCTCCACGGGCCCGCCGCCCCTGAGCCCCAACACCCAGGACCTGGACCAGAGTGGCGAGGCAGGCAGCGGCGCCTTCTGCTTCAGGAGCTTCCCCATCCTGCGGGAAGACATGGATGTGGTGTCTGTGCGCTTCCGGCCCCTGGACAGGGCCTCGGTGCTCGTGCAGTCGGACATGCCCTCAGTGATGAAACTGCACCTTAACACGGGCATGGACAGTGGGGGCTCCCTCAGCATCTCCGTGAGCGTCAACCAGGTACCCTGATCCTCAAGGTTGGGTTGGGATTGGGACCCGGGGCCTGGGGCTCAGACCTTCCTGGGGTGCAAGGACTGCTCAGGCCTTCCTGTGCCCACTTTGACATGGAGATTGGGTCGGGGTGGCCTTTCTGGCAACAGAGTGAGCCTGGCAGGGCATCGGGCTGGCATAGGTGCCAACTGAGAAACAGGAGGCCTGTCCCGGGGGCAGCGGGTCCCTGTTGGCAGGCTGGGGCTGCATGGGGGCAAGAGGCTGAGGCTGGGGCCCTTGGCCTGGAGGGGACAGTCCTGGTGGGCCCTAAGCCAGCGGGAGCCACAGAGAATAGCATTTAGCACCAGAGGTGAGCGTGAGGTGGAGGCTGGGGACTGACCCTGCCCGGCCTCCCTTCCAGACCGTGATTGCCAGCAACACCTCGGTGGTGGCCTGTGTGACCGCCGGCTCGCCCTTCCTCAGCTTCAACACTTCGCTCAACTGCACCACAGGTACTGGGAGGCGCGTCTGGCCCAGGGACTGGCAGGCATCTGGCTGCCTCTGACCGGGCCTTCCCACTTCCTCCCTGCAGCCTTCTTCCAGGGTTACCCCTTGTCCCTGAGTGCCTCGTCTCCCACAGCCAACCTCAGCATCCCCTACCCAGAGACAGACAACTGGTACCTCTCCCTGCAGGTCCTCTGCCCCGAGAGGCCTGAGTAAGTAAACTTGGGGGCAGGTGGCCAAGTGGTTGTGGTCAGGCCTGTGGATGGGACTGCCTGCATTCCAGTTTGGGGGTGACCTGTCTTCCTCCAGCCGTGCCGGGTCAGTTGCCTCCTGCGGGGTCCCTCTCTCCCCCCAGCCACTGCTCCCGTGGCAGCTCCGAGAGCGAGGACACGAGCGGGGATGCTGGTCCCAGCCCAGGCAGGTGGGGGCTCAGGCAGGCAGGGAGAGGGCATCCTGGCCTTGCAGAGCCCCTTGTGGTTGCAGTCCTCTGGGGCCCAGGGGACTTGAACACTCTGAGTTCAGGTGTCCAAGACCCTCTGGGAGCTCCAGAGCAGGGCTGGCCAGCAGATCTCTGCAGCCAGCCTTCCTGGGGCCCCTTCCTCGCAGGGAGTGCATGCAGGCCTCAGTCCTTGTGGAGACCACCTTGTACTTGGTGCCTTGCCTGAACGACTGCGGACCCTACGGCCAGTGCCTTCTGCTGCGTAGACACGGCTACCTGTATGCGGGCTGCAGCTGCAGGGCAGGTAGGGATGGTCCTGATGCGCCTTCCGCCTGTGCCTGTGGACCTCAGCCCTGGGCCTCTCTCTGGCAGCCACCCCAGCTCGGCCAAGGTTGGGGGGCGCCCCGAAGAGTGAGGGCCACCGCCTCCTTCCCCAGCCTGCCATGCCCCGCAACCCCTGTGTGGGCTCACGGAGGCACCCCCGGAGATGGGACTGCTTTATGGTCTTGGTTTCCCGTGCTCACACCTGCCCACACTGGCCTCCGTTTGCCCACACTTGTCCTGGCCCGCTGTGGGGTGAGGAAGGGTTTCCTCCTCAAGGCTCTGGGCATGGAGTAGGCCCTGAGGTTCCTGAGCAGCCACTACCTTGCCTGGCCACACTGGCCCGGCCTTGGCACCCACAGTGCTGCGTTGGCCCACAGGCTGGCGTGGATGGAGCTGCACAGACAACAGCACAGCCCAGACTCTGGCCCAGCAGAAGGTAGCCACCCTCCTGCTCACCCTGAGCAACCTCATGTTCCTGGCCCCCATTGCCATCTCTGTGCACCGCTGCCTCCTGGTGGAGGCCTCGGTCTATGCCTACACCATGTTCTTCTCCACGGTAAGTCCGTCCGCTCCCCGGGGTCGGGGGGAGGTGGGAGGCTGGGTTGTCGCTCATCACTCGGCCCACAGTTCTACCACGCCTGCGATCAGCCGGGTGACGCTGTGCTCTGCATTCTCAACTATGACACACTGCAGTACTGCGACTTCCTGGGCTCTGGAGTGTCCATCTGGGTCACTGTCCTCTGCATGGCCCGGCTGAAGGCGTCCCTGAAATACGTGAGTGACCTCCTGATTCCTGGGTCTGGGTCCTGGGAGAGCGGAGGCCCTTGTGCACAGCGTGTCAAGGGAGACACCAGAAAGGGGTTTCTCGCTGCCCTTGGAAACCTCTTGATCTGACCAGTACTGGGAGAGGTGCCTCTAGCTGTGAAGGGACTGCTGGCTGCTCGGAGGGTGCCAGGAAAGGATGTGGTGGGCAAGGTTAGGCCAGGCCTCATCCAGAGAGGAGGCCCGGAGCCCCAGACCTGGACCAGACCTCCCCAGGAAGCGGCAGCTCTGCTCCTGGAGCCCCAGTACTGAGAACACTTCAGGGCTTGGCTGCTGGAGATGCGTGCCCTGGACAAGCCCATGCTTCAGAAACTCCCCTGTGGGGAGCTTTCTGGTGGCCCAGTGTTTCAAACTCTGTGCTTTCACTACCCTGGGCCCAAGTTGGGGAACTAAGATCCCACAAGTTGTGCGGCATAGCCCAACAACAACAAAAACTGCATTAGAAATACACCTGTGGATGGACCCGCGGGACCAGTGGATCCCAGCAGTGCGGGACCTGGGAGAGGATTACCTCCTCCCCACCAGCAGGGCAGGACACAGGCTGCCGGTTTCTGCAGGGGGCTGGCAGGGGTGCTGGGGGCGACGGGGGGACATGGGGATGACCAGCGGGCCCACACCGCCTGCTCCTGCTGGACCTTGTGCCATCAAAGACACCCTGGCCTGGGGCTCCCATGACCCGTCATCGTCCCTGTGTTTCGCCCAGGTCCTCTTTATCCTGGGCGCTCTGATCTTCGCCATGTCCTTGCAGCTGGACCGCAGGGCCGCCTGGAACACGATGGGGCCTTGCCTCTTTGCCATCGTGGTCATGGTTACCATGTGGGTAAGGACCTGGGGCAGGCAGGCTTCTTGCCCAGACCCCCTCCACTGGAAGTTGGGGTACAAGAGTGTGGGCTCCCTATACCTGCTCACCCTGCGAGGACAGAGTGTGGCCCCTCGTTCCGTCCATGTTCTCATTCCTGGGTCTGTGAGTGTGGCCCCTCATTCCGTTCATGTTCTCATTCCTGGATATCTGTGTTCTCCACACCCACCGAGGGCTGCCAGCGGCAACCCACAGGGGCCCAGTGTGGCTTGGCACCCCTTGAACCCCTCCAAGCAGCCCACACTCGCAGCCCTGGGCAGCGCCCCGAGATATGACCGCAGCTCCGTGCAGATACCCGTGTGGTTTCCTGCAGGTATACCGCTGCGGGCGCCGGCGCCACTGCTACCCCCCCTCCTGGCAGCGCTGGGTCTTCTACCTCCTGCCCGGCCTCTCCATGGCTGCTCTGGCCCTCACCATCTATGTTTCCATGATGACCAGCGAAAACTATTACTACACCCACAGCATCTGGCACATGCTGCTGGCAGGGAGCGCAGCCTTCTTGCTGCCGCCAAGGGAACAGCACGCCGAGCCCTGGGCCTGCGCCCAGAAGCTCACCTGCCACTATGAAATCTGCAAGAACCACCGGGACGAGCTATACACAGTGACATGACAGCCGGCGGGGGCGGGTCACCTGCAGCTCTGGTGATTCCTCCAGCCAGGACCGAGGGAGAGGGACCCTATGGAGATCCATTTCCAACTGAATAAAACTGCCCTGCACACTCTTTGGCTTCCCCCTCCTGATGGAGGACCACACCCCCAGATACCTGTGCCTGCGGGCTGCCAGCTGACTCGGTCCCTCTGCAGGTCCCAGCTGGAGTCTGTAGGGGCCCCTGGGGCCAGGGCCAGGCTGCCTGGAGAGCACAAGTACCATGTGGGAGCAGGCTGTGGGTTATCCTGGCCTGGGGATGGTTGAAGGGAGATGTGGAGTGGGAGTCCCCCACTGCCCAGTTCCCCTGTGAGGCTTTTGTGTGAGACACCCAGGTGGGCAGAGGAGCCCTGAACCTGCCTCCCGTGGGCCTCTGGCTTCTTGACCCTTTGTGCCCTGAATGCCAGCCTGCCTTGGGCATGGATCTACCCCGTGCTGACACACTTGCCTTGAGAAGGAGTGACCACACTTAACCATGGAGCTGATGGCACTGGGGGTCCGTAATGGCCAGCTGCCATGGGTGGGCATGGGGGAGGCTGGCTTCTGGCTGTCCACTCCTCCCCCTTCACTTCCTGTGGCTCTCAGTTTTGAGATGAGCTTCCTGGGTAGGAACCTGCCAAGCAGCTCTCAGGACGCTGAGCCCACAAGGCACACCTTGTCCTAGCTTGTGTCCCACTGGGCCCTGGGTTCTGGGCCCTTGTCTAGGGAGCATCTCCTTGTATTCCCGGGAGAGCAGGGATGGCTGCCACCTTCCACCCAACTGCACAGAAGGGAGGGGACTCCTGGAAACCTGGCCCAGCCTTTCTCCGGTTGTGGGGACGCCCAGTAAGGGCTGCTGTCGGCCCAGCCTCCCTAAGGGGCTGCTGTCTGTTTGAGGGGCCCAAACGGGGGGCCGTGGGAAGGTGAGCAGCTGAGCCCAAGGTGAGGGGCACGCGGCCCTCCCACCTCCTGGCGTCTTCCTTTCTGAGTCCTGTCCAGGCTGTGGCCTCCCCGGAGGCTTCCCGCTCCTCCAGAAACCCAGGACTTGGCCACCGGAGCTGGCTTGTGAAGGGGAAATATTTATATGCAATATTTTGAGGGGAAGATTTTTCAAGACATTTAAAACGTATTTTTCTGTAGCTCTGATTTCACTGTGATTGGTGAATTTAATATTCTACAATGATGTTTCAAGGCAAGAGTTTTTACATTGTTCTCTGCGCCCTTTCCGGGAGGCGGGAAGGTGAGACCGAGATTGACAAGTCCCACCTCCTTGGAAACGGGCCGTACTTGCCGACGGTGCCTAGAGCCGCCACCTTCTCCGCAGGGAGTTTTCTACCGTCCCTAAAGGCGGGAGAGGGGGCGGGACGAGGAGGGGTAGACCGACAGATTTTGCAGCCAGTCAGCGGCGGGTGGAGGGCCCGATGCCTCGGCGCGACTTCCGGTTCCGGCGAGGCCTGGGTTCTGTAAGGTAGGTGCTGCGGCAGGTCTGGGTTCGGGGTCTTGCAGGGTAGAGCCTGGATCACGCGTCTGCGGTCAGGGCCGAGCGGGGGGTTGGGCCGGTGGCGGGGATATCGCGGGAGCAGGGGTATGGTCGAGGCCCGCATCCTGCCGGGCGCGCGTGACGGCGGCCCCGGCCTCCCGCCAGGCTCGCCGCGATGCCCCTGCACAAGGTCCCGGTCGGCCTGTGGAAGCGGCTGCGGCTGCGCGAGGGCATCTACTCCCGCCTGCCCGCGCACTACCTGCGCTCTCTGGAGGAGGCGCGGACACCCACACCCGTGCACTTCAGGCCGCACGGGGCCAAATTCAAGATCAACCCCAAGAACGGGCAGCGGGAGCGCGTGGAGGACGTACCTATTCCCGTTCACTACCCCCCGGAGTCCCAGCTGGGGCTCTGGGGCGGCGAGGGCTGGCTGAAGGGTCACAGATACGTCAGCAACGACAAGGTGGGTGAGCAGGCTGGAGCCGTGCTTCCGCGGTCTCGCTGCCCTGCTCCTCGTGGGCTTTTGGGGAACGTGGACAGTGTAAGGGCGCCCACCGCTCGGGGAGAGAGCCTGACAGTGTGGTAGAGACAGCTCCCTCTGAGTTGTGCTCAGGAGTTGAGTCTCAGTTCTGGCAGCCAAGTCGAGTGTACTGATGGGAGGAGCCCTGAGTGTTGAGAAGGGCTGGGGGTGAGGTTTCAGGTCACCTGTCAGCTTGCCGCCAAAGATTCACCTCAAATCAGGTCTCCTGAGTCTGCTGCTAAGCGGTGCTGCCTCTGGGGGGAGCTTGAGGTTGGGGGCTTTGTGTCTTTAAGGCCTCCCAGGCTGGCGTCTCTTTGCCCTTGGCCCCTTGGTCTCTGGTTTGGAATGACCTGTGAACCACGGGATACAGCTGTGTGTGCTGTGTCTGGAATGAAGACCAGCACCCCGGGCAGAGTCTGGGTGGGAGTGGTCCCTGCACTCCAGGGTGTGGTGAGAAGCAGCAGGGCTCACCAAGCCTCCCACATCTGCAGTTCTCCAAGAGGGTGAAGAAAGTGTGGAAGCCACAGCTGTTCCAGCGTGAGCTCTACAGTGAGATCCTGGACACCAGGTTCACTGTGACGGTGACCATGCGCACCCTGGACCTCATTGACGAGGCCTACGGGTTTGACTTCTACATCCTCAAGGCAAGCAGATCAGCACCAGGCTGGGGTCCCTGGTGAGATGTAAAGGGGACCATGTCCCTTAATGGACACCCCGGTGGGAGTCAATTACTGTGGACGTGGGAAGCACAGCTACCTCCTTCTCTGCTCTTAGACCTTCCGCTCTCCCGGCCTGGGTGTGAGGGCTGCCCACATGGCCTAAAGTACTGCACCAGGCTGGCCTGGGGGCTGCCAGCTGCTGGGGAGGAAGCTGGAGGGGCCAGCTGTTGGGGTGGGCGGGGCCCTGCCCTCAGCACCTGGCCCCATGCGGTGCCTCCTGCCAGACCCCGAAGGAGGACCTGTGCTCCAAGTTTGGAATGGACCTGAAGCGAGGGATGCTGTTGCGGCTCGCCCGACAGGACCCCCAGCTGCACCCGGATGACCCTGAACGGAGAGCGGCCATCTATGACAAGTACAAGGTCAGGGCTCCAGCCTTTACTTACTGCTCCTCGTGGGTCCCCCAGCTGGCTGCCTGAACCTCACTGAGAGCCTGTCTCTGCCTGCCCAGGCGTTTGTCATCCCAGAGGCAGAGGCTGAGTGGGTTGGTCTGACGCTGGACGAGGCTGTGGAAAAGCAGAGGCTCCTGGAAGAGAAGGTGAGCGTGTGGAAAGACCAGTGAGAGCTGGATGCTTGGTGCCACTGGTTGCTTTGACTGCCTGGCATTCCCCAGGGTCTGCCCAGTACCACTCGGAGGCCTTTCTGTCTGTCCCTTAGAGGAGTCTGTGGCACATGGTAGCTGCTGCCCTCTCCCTCTGCCTTTATTCTCCAGGGAAGCCAGGGGCAGGTGCCTGATCCTGTGCCCCTCTCCCCGAGACAGGGCACTGTCCTCTGGGTTAGGGGCGAGTGTGTGGTGAGTGGGCCTGGTTGACCCTGTGGCCAGGCCCAGTCCTCTCATGCTTGATGCCTCTGGTGTTTGGTCAGCAGCAGCTGGACTCTCGGCCTCCCCAGAGCGCCTTATGGTGACCTGTCTTGCCCCTCCAGGACCCCGTGCCTCTGTTCAAGGTCTACGTGGAGGAGCTGGTTGAGCAGCTTCAGCAGCAGGCGCTGTCCGAGCCGGCTGTGGTACAGAAAAGAGCCAACAGGACGTAGCTGCCCGGGGACCTGGGCCTGACAGCCAGGCTCAGCACCGTGGACAGAGCCTGGGGCCTTGGTGACAGCCGCCCATGGGCAGTGGGTGAACCCATGGCTGTGTGCTGGCCATGCAGCTCCTGGCTAGGGTGGGCTTTGTGGGAGCCCCAGGAGGCGTCTCGTCCCAGGATCCCCAGAGGCCTGGGGCCATCTTACTGCCTGTGTGGTTCCCTGCTCCCTCCTCCTGCAGCAGGGGCCCTGTTGAGGAGGGTCACCACCCTCCGGGGCCAGTGTGAGTAAAGTCTGAGCCAGGTCGTGTGTGTGCTGCTTTGCTTAGAGGATCAAGCTGACTCCCTGCCGAGGTGGTCTTGGCACGCAGCTCAGGTGGGTAGTGGTCCCAGGCGTGCAAGGCTTCAGTCCTGTCTCTCGTGGAGAACCCAGCGTCGGGGGAACAGAGTGGTGCTGCCCCTCCCCCCGTTGCACAGCCCTGCCCAGGTGGACTGTCCTCCAGAGCGGAGGCCAGGTGCCATGGCCAGGCTCTGGATGTGGCTGCACAGGGTCTGTGCCAGCTCGGCCTTTGGCATGGTGAGCACCCCCACCAGCCCTGGGAGGTGCGGGGGCAAAGGGTGTCCTGCGGGGCAAGCCTAGAGGCTGCAGCTTCTGGCAGCCCCTCCTTGTCATGCTCAAAAGGCCGCCTATGACGTTGGCGCCTCTCCTCCGCTGGCCCACAGCCTGAACTTGGCGGGGGCGCTGTGCTCCAAGTGGGAGGCTGGACCAGGTACCTGAGGCTTCTCCTGATCTGAGATTTGGGGGCCATGACCCTCTTTGCTGACCTTTACCCAGGAGTCCTAAGCACTGAGGCCCATCCAGGTTTCTCTGGGAGGACAAGTGGGTGCCCTGACCGAGTCCTGTGGCTGACTGGACCACCAGGAGTACCAGGCTCCCCGGGGGGTTGCCGTGGACGTGACACCACCTGGGCTATGTTTATAGGACAGGAGACCAAAGAGAGCCTGCAGCTGGCTGGTGGGCATAGCTGCAGGAGGGCCCTAGAGACCCTTGGCTCCCGGTGAGGTCATCCAGGATTAGGGGGTGCCTTGGGGTCAGGGCCCTAGCGGGAGTGCCGTGGAGGTCTCACCAGTCCCTATCTCCTCCATGGACCTTGAGACCCCATGTGTCCTACCCCTGTTTTGTGATTGGTTTTAATTTTTTAAGAGTTTTACCAAATGCTGATGGTGCCCAACTCTCCCCTGGCCCGGTTCTGTGGGCTCGCAACGTCCAGCCCAGTTATCCAAACCACAGCCCCTAGCTTGGTGGACTGGGGGTGATCTGGGCAGGCCACGTTCCCTCCCATGTCCAGGGTCTCCCCCGCCACAGTCTCTGCCTGGGTCCCCTGTGATGTCTACCCAGAACATTCCCCGTTCACTGACCTCAACTCTGGTACTTCTGTCTTGGCCTGCTCCTTCCTGCTCCAACTAAGGCCATAGCCGAGGGGGCACCTGGGTCATTCCTGGGCCCCCGAGGGACCCTGCACTGGTATAGGGTACGTGACCTGAGTAGGTGGGGGCTGGGCCAGGTACCAGCAGTGGCTGTGGGTTGGGGGGTACTGGTGGGTCCTGGGAGGCCTCTGCTGGCTACTGGGAGGAGCTTGGCATGTCCTGAGAGGGTCACTAGCCTGCCCGCCACCTGGGGCCGAGCTGGCGGTGGGGTCTGAGTGCAGCCCTTTTCTTCTGGTGCAACAGCAGTTTCGTCAAATTCTCCCTGATACCCTTGACTCCAGAGAAGTTTTGCAGCTCTCCCTGCAGGCCAGACTCATTGCCCGGCCCCTAGGAAGCCACCCCTGGGCCTGTGGGTTTGGTCTGGGGGGCGAAGTGGTAAGGGGACAGGGACTGCCCTCCACGTGTCCCACTGCCAGTCCTGGTCAGGCTGAGGGCCCCTGAGCTGCCATTGCCCCGCTCAGCCACACCCCTGACGTGTTGCTGTTTGAGCCTCTGGTTCTGCCCTGGCCGAGGGCCTGCAGCCCCTCAGGACTTGCAGTGGTACCGAGGAAGGTCAAGCCTGCAGGAACCGGAGCTGTCCTGCACTAGCTCCTAGCTGCAAGCTGGCCATGCCCCTGTCTGCACCAGCTGGGTCGACCCTCCTCTTGTGTTTCCCTGACAGCAGAGCTCAGCCAGTATGGCTCCCTGCTGGACTGGGCAGGAGGATGAAGTATCACAGTGGCTCTGGACTAGGGAGGGGCCTTTGGGACCAGCCGTGGGGCCCTGACAGTGTGGCATGCTGAGCTCACTGCCTCCTTCTGACGTCCCTGAGTCCCTAGAGAAGGGGATACCCTAGGTCAAGAGGGGCAGGGCCCCTCAGGAGGGTCTCACCTGAGTTTTCCCATCTGCACAGGGCAGCCTGGGCCCTGTCTGGGTGCGGGGGAGTCAGAGGAGCCGTGGGGGCATCCACACGCACTGGGACCCACCCAGCCTGTACACTCATCGCTGCCCCTTGAGCCAGCTCCCACCCCCGCTGGCTGCCCCCAAGGCAGAGCCCTGCAGGGGTCAGAAGAACCTGTGCAGTCTGGCGCTCCCTGGCAACAGGCTGGAGCCCCTTTAGCAGCCCCAGGTGGCCCAGCGCTGAGCCCCCGCCTGCACTTTGCCCCTGGACAGGCTCTGCCTGCGCTAGGTGTCCACAGACAGGAGGCCCCACGGCTGGGGGTGGAAGCTCGGAGACTGGGCAGCGTGGGGTGGAGCCAGGCCAGTGTGAAGAGGTGTGGGATGAATCTAGGGTACTGGACAAGCAGCTTCTGGGCCCAGTCTAGCGTGCCCTCTTTCTGTTCCGTCAAGTGTGTGAGCCCTGGGCTCCTGTCCCACACTCCCCTTGACTCCAGAACCCTCTGGCTTTGGCAGTGGACTCCTCAGGGTCTGCCTCAACTCTGGCCTCTTCCTGGGGCATGAGGCTCACACCTGCTCCTCCTCGCCTGGCCTCTAGTCTCCATCTTCTGCTCAGCAGGTGGGGCTGGGCTGCCCAGGGCTCTCCGGTGGCCTTCACGGGGACCTCGACAAGGTGGTGCTGACCCCAGCAGCCCATGGAAAGACCATAGGCTGTCAGGAACATGGGGTCTGGGTGGCTCTAGGATGCTGTCTGCCCTGTAACACCCAGAAGGGCCGGTCCTTGGAGTGATGGTGTGTTGTGTCCTTGCTGGAAAGCTGTGGCATTGAGACCTCAGGGAAGGCCTTGCTGAGGCCAGCAGGCTGGGGACAGGCCCTGGGAAGAGCAGCTGCAAAGCCTTGGGGTTGGAAAGAGTCCCCTGGTCCTGTCGGACAGGCACACAAAGTCTTTGGGGCAGGAGGGCTGTGCTGGGGTCACATGAGTGTGTTCAAAGGGCGGAGGAGGGGTTGGCTGCAGAGATGAGGCTGGCAGGCCCTTTGTAGTCTAGGTGGAGAGAGCTTGGACTTCCCTCAAGGGTGGGGAGTTCCTGCGGCTCCCGCTTCCGCTGCCCTCACCCATTATTTTCTCACCAGCGTGGGCCTGGCCTTCAGCTCCTGGTGCAAGCCTGACCTGAAGTCATCCTCTTAGTAGGGGCTGCATGGACACTGTTCCTGCCACTGCCAGGGTATCAGGAAGGGCATGGAGTGGTTTGAGACACGTCTCAAGAGAGGGACAGGGAGCCCCTCATGCTGGACGTGCACAACACACGTACACGCTCAATGGCTGCTGCAGGAGCAGCCACCACCCAGCCACGTCTGACCTGACCCTCCGAGGGGACCCTGGCATGGGCCCACCAGCGGTGCCGCCTGCTCCCTCCGCAGTCAGGAGTGGCTCGGGGGTGGCGGTGTCTAAAGGGGCTGGTTGCCATGGCTACCATAGGGTTCCGAGGCCGTCATCTGGTCCCTGCCTCAGCCAATCGGCGGTGGGAGCCTGAGCTGCAGCCTAGAGTCACGCTTCTTCCTCGCAGCCACACAGTGGCCAAGAGCAGGGACCCGCTTCCTGGAGTGGCTCAGAGTGCTCTCACGGACGGCCAGGCCCAGCATGGCGGAGCGCGGGCCGGTGGGGCGGGAGCAGGCGCACGGAGCCAGGCAGGTGAGGTAAGCCGGGCGGGCGCATGGACAGACAGACGGGTGGACAGGCAGACAGGTGGACGCGCTCCCTGCTGCCCATTGTTCTTGTGGCGGAGCCCAGAGCCCTCCGCCCACCCCGCCCTCTGCACCTTCACCCTGGGACCCTCTCCCCAGATACCCCAAGGAAGGGTCATGGGAAGAGAGACAAAGGGAACGGCACGAGGCAGGACGAATCGCAGCGCACCGAGGTCCAGGAAACCGCTCTCGTGGGTCTTTCTCGGCAGATTTCACATAGAGGCGGCATCAAAGACCCCCAACTGGCCAGGGCCCTGGGCGTAACGGCCGCCCAGCCCCTCTCCCGGCCACTGCTCCCAGGGCTAGGCAACAGGCATGTCAAGGCAATGCAGTTGCAGGAGCATTTTTTTTTTTTTTAAGAAGAAAAAAAAAAAGGCGGAAAAAAGGGAAAAAATGTCCACCTATAACGGGAGCGGTCAGCCCAAGATGGATCAGAAGCACCAAATCCCATTACTCGGGACTTCAGAGGACAGGCCCCGAAAAGGCAGCTGTGATTAAGAGCTTGTAAATGGAGTGTCTTTTGGAGATCAAAGAGGGACACGCTCATGTGTGTGCATGTGTGCGCGTGTGCACGCGTGTGTGCAGGAACGCGCGTTGAGGGGCGCCAGCAGCGGGACCGTGCGCCATGGCGTGGTGGAGCCCGGCGTGTCACCTGCCGGCCACGGCCGCCCTCCATGTTGCAGTGTCCTTGCCGCTGTGTGCTACGTGCTACCCTGGGGGCTGAGCCCACGCAGGCGAGGCCCGGTACCCACCACCCGCAGCCAGCCCTGGGCAGCAGGCCCTCTGGAAGTCGGTCCTCCCTGGGCCTTGGCCCCCAGCACGGGCCTCCACATTCTCCGGGTCTGCTCTCGTCCCCGTGTTTGGCCCAGATGGACCTGGCAGGAGCCGAGGGCTCAGGCCCGCTGCGGCCGAGCCCGCCGTGAGGACAGGCGGAGGCGCCTGAAAGCGCCCGGTCGTCCTGCTGCCCGCAGAGGCCGCGAGCTCCCAGATGGCCTGGCGAGCGTGTTTTGGAGGTTCAAAGCCTCCGTCTGTGCGATTGTTAGGTTATTAGGTAAACTCTGAGAAGCAAATCTTTTAATCCACTGTGGCTAATCCAGTGCACTTTTGTTTGCCATGACAGATTCTGCAGCAACAAAGGGGCCAGAGGGACCCGGCATACATAATCACATACTTATAACTGGGCCGCAGTGGCCGCAGGGTTCCTAGGCAGCCGAGAGAGACATCGAGGGACAGCAAGTGAGGGCGTGGGTGTGGGCGAGGGCAGCTGGTCCACCTGGGCACACTTCCCCATCTCCTGGCACCAGTCCCCAGCTATGAGCTTGGGGAGTGGCCCTGGTCCCCGGACCGTGCAGGCTCGAGGGGGTGGAATGAAGTATGTCAGACCGAAGGAGAAGGGATAACCAACAGATGGGTGTGAGTTCTCACTGCCCCAGGAGGGGACTTCAGGGATGGGGCAGCTGGGACAGGGAACAGGGAGGACAGAGGTGCCAGTCCACCCGGTGTGAAGTCAGTGCAGCAGGAGGGCGGGCGTCCCTCGGGGACCTGGCCCCTCTGCCTGGATCTGCCGCTCCTGGGGAAAGCACTGGGAGTGGGCGGGGCTGGGAGGCCAGTCCTCTGTTGGTGACGTGTCTGAGATACTCGACCTGGACCATGGCCAGCGTAGGGTCCAGCTCATGGCCTACGCCTGTTCATGGAGGGCTGCACACAGACCTCTGAGGCCAGCAGCAGGTCGGCACCCTCACTTGCTGAGGAGGGCACTCTGGCTCAGGGAGGTGCCCAGAGACTCTGGCTGGCCTGAGGCAGGCAGGTGCTCAAGTATCCAGGGAGGCGGGAGCTGGACAGGGGGTCCCAAAGCACCAAGCTGGGGAGGTATGGAGCTGGGGTGGGGGGTGCTGCTCGCCCCTCCTCCTTCCCAGGCCCCAGTGGCTGTCGGGAGCCACCTTGGACATCAAACCCTCAACACCTGGCCTCTGTCCCTGAGCCTAACAGGCAGCCTTGTGGTCAGAATCCACCAGAGAGGCAGTACAGGAGGGTGGCCCTGCTATGCCCCTTGACCTGGAGTGATGCAACCCCCTCAGGACACAGGGTAAGACCCGAGCTGGGCACGTGTGGAGGGTACCCTGGGATCCAGTGTGCTGGCTTGGGACTTGGCCCTTGACTCCTAGGGGCCAGCAGGGGTGTGGGGGCTCTCAGGTTTGCTGGGTGAGTCATCTGTTCAGGGACCCTGGGACGAGCGTGGCGCTGGCTTGTTGGGCCTGCGACTTGGGGCTCCGAGCAAGCGGAACAAGCAGGTGACCCCTGCGGCTGGTTGTCTTTGAGAATGCCTGCAATGGCAGGGTGCTCGGAATGCTTCCTTCACTCTGGGTGGGACCTCCTGGCCTGAGAGAGGCCGGGGTAGGGTGAAGCATCTCCTAGGAGTGGGGGCCACTGGGACTGGATGACAGAAAGCAGCAGGGTCAGAAAGTATCGGCTGTGCCACTGAACTGGCCTTGGAGCCAGCTTGTCTGAAGAAAACCCTGCTCCTGTCCCTTGCCCTCCCTGCTTGGCACTTAGGCTGGGGTGGCTACTGGTTGACCTGTCTGTGGCAGCTTTGGCTGCAGGCTGGAGAGAGAAGTCCAGGCAGCAAGAGGGATGCAGAATGCCAGCCTGAAGAACACGCCTGCCCACAGGTATGAAGGGCGAGAGGAGCTGGACACAGGTGGAAAGAGGTGGAGGACCTGTCAGAGGCCGAGCCTGGGCTCAGAAAGGCCCAGACGGGCGGCCATGGAGCCGGCTGGCCCAGGAGGCGCACCTCCTTGCCGGTCCTAGGACTGACTCGGGGCGACCATAGCAGTCACACCCAGTCTGACACTGCCTCAGGGATCAGCTCTGTCCCGTAGCCCCAGGTCCTCCCCTGCACCTGTCTCACTCTGTTGGATTAATTTGTACCAACCATTGATGGGAAGATAGCCTGCTGCAGAGCTTGCTGGCCTTCCTGAGATCACAACAGTTAGTGTCCTTGTGGACCTTCTTCCTGACGCATGAAGAAACCCCAGCCCGGCCCTGTCCCCTCCAGCGTGGGTGTTCTGGGGTGTTTCCTGCCTTTACAGGCATGTCCTCTGCATCCACCCAGGCGGGTACCGTGTGTGTGGGCTCTGAGCCTTTCTACTTGGTGTGTATCTCATGCCCTCGGTGTGACGACTCCGCATCCTTTGCCAAACTTGTGATGGGGGCACACCTCCTCCCCCCACCCCCTCCCTGAGCTCAGAGCTGATGGAAAAAGCACACTTGGACAAGATATGGAGTCGCCGGGGCCAAGTTCACTGCCGGAAAGGCAGGTGGCCCCTGTGGCTGGGGCCGCCTCTTGGAAGGGAAGTCCACGTGCCCTCGTCAGAATGAATGAGCCAAGGCCTCCTTCCACTTCGGGTCCTCACCTGCCTGCCCACTGTCCACCCCCACCATGCACACCTGTGACCAGGCAGAGGAGCAAGAAAACGCAGAACCCAGAAAAGGCTCTGCCTGTGAAGCGGGACCGCCTCCACAAGGCTGACTCAGAGCAGCCTCTTCCTCGTCCTCCTCTCCTAGGAGAGGGTGCGGACCTTATGAGCAGTAGCCCATCCCGGGGGCTCGTCCCCCACATGTGGCATCAGGCTTGATGCCCCTCAACGTGCCTCCTCAGTCAATCATGGATGATTCCTGCGAATCATTTCTTACGATAAATGGTCTTCCTCAGCCAAGTGGACAAACAAACACCCATAAGGCTTCAGAGCTCACTGTGTTTCAAATATTCCTTTTATGTCTTAAGTTGAAGAAAATAATTTCTTTTCTGGTTTTAAGTTTTTCATTTAGTTCCTGGAAAGCCTGAACACACGTCATCCACAGTTTATCACATCAAAGCCTGTGGTGGCAGATTCCTGCCCCTGGGGAGGGTGCATCGGAAAGGCCCTCTGTAGGAGAAAGTGCTCCAGCCTGCACTTCCTTGTTCCCAGGCTCCCACGGCTCTGTCTGATCACAGCTCTGGGTGGCTGACGCAGTCCCTCTGACCGGCCACCCCTGTTCCAGCACAGGCCCCCGGGGCTGCCCTCCCTGCCTCCCTCTCTCCAGAGTCTCCCTGAGCTCCCTCCTGTGGGCTCCCCCATGCCCGCCCTGAGTGCCCACAGCCACAGCCCATGGAAGCAGGCTGCAGCCTTTCCTCGAGGCTTTCTGACTCCCTTCCTGTCCCCACAGGGTGAGGGCCCCGAGGAGCCGGAGGTGCGAGGGCCCTGCTCTGGTCCCAGGGCCTGGGGACGTCTGCCGCCATGGGCCAGGAGGAGGATGGATGTGGACACGACCCTGGGAGCCTGGCCTGGCCACAGCAGCAGCTCTGCAGAACCAAGGCAAGCACTGGGGGCCCGTGTCTGGAGGTGGGAAGACAGCCTGAGGACCGATGTCCTGGAGGCCCTGCTGTCTGTCCAGCTTACCCAGGACTCCTGCAGCCCACACAGACCCTGTTGTGCCACGAAGCCCACCCACTCTGCCTCTAAGGCTCTGCAGCTGAACAGAGCCAGGGAGAGGCTGCAAAGGCATCTCCTGTACCAGCCCTTGGAAGCCTGGGACCATCCCAGGGGATGTGAGAGAGTGACACCTGTCACAAGGACCCTAGTCGGTCCAGCTGGGTTCATCAGTGCTGTTCCTCTGCGGTGCTGACCCACCGTAGCCACTGCCCCTACCCAGCCAGTCCTGGGTGTGGTGACAGCCCTCAGAGGCGGCCTGGGCTATCGGCAGGCTGGGGCACTCCCCTGTGGCCTCCTCCCTCACGGATGAAAGCCTGGGTGTCGGAGGAGGCTGTACTGAGCCCTAGGAAGCTGGTTGCTAGAGCTGGGGTGCCTCCGTGCTGTGCACCTCAGGCAGGTGCCAGCCGTGGGCAGCTGCGTAGGAGGCTGGCTGGTGGGGGAGTGCCCAGAGCCTGGACTTCCTCCCTTCGTAGCGGGCAGTGGGGGTGAGCAGTGTCCCTGGGAAGAGGTAGTGGCATCAGAGATGACCTCAGGGACTGGGGGCAAGTGACCAGAGGCAGCCAGGGAAGAGCCCTGAAGACTGTGAGGGCTCCAGGGAGCAGGTTGGCTGCTGGGGACAGCCTAGGACAGAGGGACGGGGGGTGCTGGGGACAGCTTGGGACAGGTGAGGGATACGGGGCCCCAGGTCTGGAGGACGCGAGCAGGTCCCTGTGCGGCCTGAGCTCCAACCTCCTTGTGTGTACAAGGGGGTACTAGCCAGGCCCTGGGGCCCCTGGGAGCATTTCTCAAGGTGCCCGGTCTGACGTGGCACAGCTGGAGGATGAGGTCCTGGATGATCGTGGGGGTGGACTGCAGGGACACTTCCGTGGGGGGCAGTCAGCACTTCCTGGTGCCTACATCTTTCCTCTGGGAGGGGCTGGTGACAGGTGGGCAACCCAGGAGCTAGCCAGTGGGGCTTGCAGATCAGGCCAGGGTGGCCATGGCAACAGTGAGGGGGAGGGGGTTGTCATGCAGGTGTTGGGACATCCGGAAGCCCTTGCTCTCAGGCTGGCCTGGGCCAGTGGTACCCGTGGGGCAGTGGTGGGAAGTGAAGCCCCTGCCAGGACCCTGGATGGTGCCTGAGTGGAACCCCGAACCTGGACCAGCTGGGTGGGGCCCCGGCCATTCCGCCCACAGCTCTTTCTGGAGGTTGGAGCTCCCGCCCTAGTGACAACCAGCACTCACTGGATGCCTTCTTGTGTGACCTGACGGGGACTCAGGGAGGGCAGAGCCCAAGCCCACCTTCTCAGGGTCCTGGCTGACCAGGAGGCAGTAGGCATGGAGAAGGGGGACCAAAAGGCCGTATGTCACTCGGGGCTTAGCTCCTGGTCAGCCTGGCTTGGCCCTGCAACTGTCCAACTCCTGGACACCTGCTTCTTCCGTGCCAGGGGCAGTCAGTGGCCGTTCTCCTCCGAGAGTCTTCCGGGTCAGAGAGCTCGGAGGGCGTGGCAGCCCGGCTGGGCGGGCCGGGACTGGGGTGCTGACCTCTGGAGCCCTGGGTCAGTGGACACCATGTGGGAAGCAGAAAAGGGCTCCGACCTGGCGTGCGTCTGCGGGGCCGCCTGAGGGCCATCTCTCCGTTGGGCGCTCGGGCCACCCTCCCTAATGACACAGCCCCAGGGGACCAGAGCAGTTCGACGGCGTCTTGGCCCCGCCCACACTAAGGCCCCGCCCCCAGCGACATATCCGCTGAGGTCCGCTTGGCCAGGCTTTGCGTCACGCCTCCCGTCCGCCTGGACACTTGGCTCCGCCTCCACGCTCAGGGCCCACGCCCACGCCCAGGCCCCGCCTCTATGGCAGAGGCTCCGCCCCCAGGCTCCAGGCCCTTCCCAGCGCTCGGATTCGGTCTCGCGCTCTGGCTCGGTCTCGCGCTCTGCGCCCGGTTCCCCCCTCCTTGGCCCCGCCCACAACTCGGCCCCGCCCACAAGGTCCCGCCTCCACGCCGGAGGCTCCGCGCCGCGCGTTCCTCGCCCTGTCCCCGCGTTGGGCTCCGTCAGGTGCTCCCGGCCCCGCCCCCGCGCTCTCGGCACGCCCCGCGCCCCGGGCCCCGCCCGACGCTCCGGGCCCCGCCCCCGCACTTCCGGGCGGCGCCGGCGGGGGCGCTCCGGCCTGGGCTTAGGCGCTCTGGGCTCCGGCTCCCCGCTCGGGGAAGCGATCGTGGCCGCCGCTACCTCCTCCGCCGCCGCCGCCGCCGCCGCCGCCGCCGGACCGGCCGGAGTCGGGCCGGAGCCGCGTCCCCGCGGAGCAGGCCGGCGGGAGTCCGCGGCCGGCCTTGGCGGCGGCCCCGCGGCCTGCCCTGCGCCCGCCTGCGGGCCGCCGCGCCGCCGCTGCGATGGGGGCCGCCCGGGGCGCGCCCCGCCGCGTCCCGCCCGCGGCGCCGCCGCTGAGCGCATGGGCCGCGCCGCGCCGCTCCGGGAGCCGGGCCCGGGGCCCCGCCGCCGCCGCCGCCGCCGCCGCCGCCGCCGCCGCCGCCGCGCGGGTGAGTCGCGCGGCCGGGCGCGCATTCCTGAGGGGCGCGGGCCTGTGCGGCGCCCATTGTAGGCCGCGCGGGCCGGGCCGGGAGCGGGACCCGGAAGAGGGGCTCGGGGGGCGTGCAGGTCCGGGTCCGCGAGGGCTCGGAGCGCGAGAGGAGGCGTGCGGCCCACCGCTGCGAGGGCGGGTGTGTCTAGGAGGGGGTGCTCGCTGCTGATGCCGAAGACGAGGGGTCGGCCCCTGTTGACTCTGGGGCCGGTGGACGGCTCACAGCGGGCAGCCACTTGCTCTGGGTGAGCTGAAAGGAGTGAGGAATACTCGGGATTCTCAGAAGGAAGGTCCTCCGGGAGGAGGCTGAGGTGTGCAGCTGATGTGTTTGATTGGATGGTGCTGAGTGCGGTGCTGTGATCCGTGGGCCTGGGGCAGAGTGGGTGGTGGGTGCAGAAGCATCCTGGGGATAAGGCGGATGGCGGAGGGTCCCTTCTCCTCCCCGTACAACCCCCGCCCCCCCAACCAAAAAGTAGGAGTGAGTGAACCTGAAACCGGAGGAAGCACTCCCCGTGAGGCAGAGCCTGAGGCCGGGTGGTCTGGCTTGCTTGAGGGGCTCTACTCCCTCGGGGAGATGCTTCACCCCCCAGCTTTCTCTGCCTCTCTCCCGGGTGTATGTCTTAGAGTCCACCTCTGCTCTCCATTTTCATGGGAACTGAGTCCCTTCTGAAACCAGAGCTGTACAGTCAGGGCAGTGACGCTCATAGTTTAGCATCGAGCACAGCAGAGAAAAATGCGTTAGTCCTCTGGGCATTTTTCTCAGCTGGTCTCTAAGATAATTAATAAAGAGTGATTGTGCATCTTGGCCCCTTGTTTGTGCTCATACTTCTGTTCTCTGCTGCTTCAGGGAGACCCTCAGACATCCTTGGACCAGGCCTTGTTTTGGAGAACACACACATCTAAACCTGACCTCCCAAGATAGCACTATCTGGGTTTCAGTTTTAAGAACTCGTATTCAGGAACAAGGATGGGAAAGCATACAGCATGTATGTTTCTGTCTGATTCCTAGCCAGTGTTGACGTTTCTTGGATTTCTGGTTTCAGGAAAGCTAAGTGGACTTTTTGGGTTTCTTTGGTCATTGAGGATTTGGGTGGTGGGGGAATAAATTACATGGAAAGCTGTAGTCCCAATCCTTAGGACAATCCTTAGTTAACGGACAGTTGGGAGTATGTCAGAGTCACACTCTGTTGTTTCCATACTTCACATAAATCAAAACTTCAAAAGTTGCATTTGAGTAAAATAAATAAATATACACACGCCTACAGCTCTGAGCTGGCTGCCGTGGTACCCAGGGGGTGCTCCTTGGCAGTGACTGAAGGAGATTGTAAATGAGGCATCAGAGTTGTAGATTCCTTTTGTGGGGTCCCCTTTGTTGAAGGTGGTTACAGGCTGTTGGCGAGATCCAGTGCCTGTGGGTCCGTGACTCTAATCTGAAGCAAGGCAGCATCTTCCTATGTGGTGTGTACGTGTGCACGCTGAACGCCTGCCATGCTTCTTCTTGGGAACCCGGAGATCTCAGTAATGGGAGCGCGTTTCATAACAGCAGCAATGTGGAGAGATGTTCTTGTGCTTCTGGGACACCGAAGGACTCCTGTCAGTTGACAGGCAAAAGCAGATGTGAATTTTAAGAAACGTTTCTTCCGGGCTATGAGAAGATAGCTTAAATGATTAGGGGGACTTGCTCTCACCCAAATGAAAAGACAGCTCGATGTTGAATTTGCTGCTGTTTCAGCACCCGTGAAGGCTGATGTTCCACATCTGTGCCGAGTGTTGTTTTCCTTAATGTTCATGAATTACATGTTTGTTGGTGCCCCTTAGTTGAGAGACCTTGTGTCAGATCCTGTAGGCCCTGCAGAGAACGTTTAAACCAGGCTGCTCCAAGTCATCTACCTGGAAGACATCAGCACTTTAAGAGAAAGTGACATGACTTGTAATCAGCTTCCCCTTAGAACACAGTGACTTAGTTTTTTCTCAAGGCAAGTGAACCACAGAGCATCTCCAGCAGTAAGGCTCAGGGGACCAGGTGTGGGTCCTTCCTGAGATGGTGACCCCAACAAGAGGGCGCTAGCATCCGGGAGCTGGTGTGGAGACCTCAGAGGTGCTCAGTCCCCATCGATGGGGTTCAGAGGAGGTGACCTTGCAGTTGAAGTGGTCTGTGAGCAGCAGCTGTCACAGCCCGTGGGCCTTGACCTGAGAAAGCAGGCTGTTCCTGCCGAGGCCGAGATTGCAGCCGACCCGGTAGGCTAGTCACTAGCTGCAGGACAATAGTTGTGACCCATCCTCCACCTCTGGGTGCCATGAGGTGTTGGCAGCTGCTGGCAGGCGAGTGTGTGCAGACCAGGTGTGGGGCAGGTTGCATGTAGGCCAGGGCCCAAGAGTGGAGAGGTGGCTGGGAGGTCTGTGCCTTGTGTTGGTGCCAGGTTTTTGGATTTTGCTCTGCTCCTCTGACTTGCTCAGCGCTCTCAGCGATTGGGCCTATCACGCTTCTCTCCAGTCTCCTAGGCAGACCACCTACATCCAGCAGGCCAGGTTGGGAGGTGTGGCCTGAGCCCGTGGGCTCAGTGTCAGGGAGGACAGGACGCGAGGCTGTGGCAGAGCCCTGACAGGGCAGCCCTCCCTTGTGCAAGACGGGCTTCTAGCAGCAGAGACAGAACCATGGCTCCCTAACTCCGAGAGGGCGAGTCACGTGGCCTTTACTTTCCCTAGCTGCATCCTGTGAGCCGCGGGCTTCCTTAGCTAGTAGGGTTTGGGCCTCGTCTGCTCGGTACCCTCTCTGCTCCTCAGAGTACTCAGTTGCCATTTGCTGTCAGAAGGACACTTTCCTTTTAAGCAAGGTTTTCAAGTCTAGAGCATGTCTGATGGAAGCTTTTTTTAAGACTGTTTATGGGAATTCTCTGGTGGTCCAGTGGTTAGGACTCCAAATTTTTACTGCTGAGGACCTGGGTTCATTCCCTGCTTGGGAAACTAAGATCCCACAAGCTGCCTTGTGTGGCCAAAAAAAATAAAAGCCTTCACATCATCAGCGGTGTGAGAAGGCCCCTGTGCACGGAAGCAGCGTCCTGTGCTCCTCACTGGAAGGTTCCCTGCTCTTTGGGGTGTGTGGAGACTTAGAAGAACCAGTTGCTGTGTGTTTGCCCGGGTCGTGGGGACACTCAGTGTGAAGCGGTGGAAAGCAAGAAGCAGAGCAGCCGTGGGCTCGAAGAGCGTGGAGGGCCAACATGGCTGCCAGCCTTCGGTGTGGAGTGCCATGTCTGCGCATCACAGCGGCCCTGTGACGCTGAGATACACACCCTCACCTTCCTCGTGAGGGGCTGGCTCTCACCTGGCTTTGCACAGCTGGGAGGACCAGAAGCTCCTGTGTCTGCTCCAGCCCTCCTGCCTTTCCGGAGCTTGAGAGGGCTTGGCCACGCAGTCCTGTAGCAGCTCAGGATGGAGGGTCCCCAGGCTTGTAGTCTCTCTTTGTTCTCACAGAAGGACCCTCAAGGGTAGTGACGCTCTCTGTGTTCTGGACATCGATTTCTTTGTGCCAGAGGCATTCCTGTAGTTGGCAAAGTTTACAGAAATTGTTCTAACATAGTACAAAACCTTGTGACAAAGGATTGAACATTTAAACTGAGTTTCTGGCTTTGAGTTCGAGTGGGAGGGCATCATTGAGAGTCTTGTGGTGAGAAAACCTCTGTGGTCATGTTTCCATGGACCCACCTTTCCTAATCCTTGTCCTCTTAATGGTTTCAACAGGACAGATTGATTCACTTTGGAGCCGTAAGTACTGATGTATTAGGGTGCAGCGCTCATTGTTCATTGACGCACAGAGTCCCAAAATGAATATCCAGGAGCAGGGTTTCCCCTTGGACCTCGGAGCAAGTTTCACCGAAGATGCCCCCCGACCCCCAGTGCCTGGTGAGGAGGGTGAACTGGTGTCCACAGACCCCAGGCCCGTCAGCCACAGCTTCTGCTCTGGGAAAGGCGCTGGGATTAAAGGGGAGACTTCCACAGCCACTCCGAGGCGCTCGGACCTGGACCTGGGGTACGAGCCTGAGGGCAGCGCGTCGCCCACCCCTCCGTACTTGAAGTGGGCCGAGTCGCTGCACTCCCTGCTGGACGATCAAGACGGCATAAACCTGTTTAGGACTTTCCTGAAACAGGAGGACTGTGCCGACCTCCTGGACTTCTGGTTTGCCTGCAGCGGCTTCAGAAAACTGGAGCCCTGTGACTCGAATGAAGAGAAGAGGCTGAAGCTGGCCAGAGCCATCTACCGCAAATACATCCTTGATAACAACGGCATTGTGTCCCGGCAGACCAAGCCCGCCACCAAGAGCTTCATAAAGGACTGCATCTCGAAGCAGCAGATCGACCCCGCCATGTTCGACCAGGCGCAGACGGAGGTCCAGTCCACCATGGAGGAGAACACCTACCCCTCCTTCCTCAAGTCCGACATTTACCTGGAGTACACGAGGACAGGCTCGGAGAGCCCGAAGCTCTGCAGTGACCAGAGCTCTGGGTCAGGGACAGGGAAGGGTGTCCCCGGGTACCTGCCCACGCTGAACGAAGACGAGGAATGGAAGTGTGACCGGGAGGTGGATGAAGACAGTGGCCGGGACCCTGCTCCGCCCGGCAGGCTCACGCAGAAGCTGCTCCTGGAGACGGCCGCCCCGAGGGCCTCCTCGAGTAGACGGTACAGCGAAGGAAGAGAGTTCAGGTGAGTCGACCCGCGGCCTGCAGTCCTGTGCCCACCTCCACGACCTGGAGAAGCAGCCAGGGACAGGCCTTGTCCTTCAGCCAGAGTGGGTGGACTCCCGGAGCCGGGGTGAGTTGTGGGGCTGGTCTTTGCTCACGATACCTTCTCGTGTGTTAGGTGTCTTTACGTTTCTTTTAAAATTGTGTGTGTGTGTGTGTGTTTTATTCCCGTGCTTGGGCTTCCCCTGGCTGTGGCGAGCGGGGCTGCCCTCCAGCCGTGGGGCCCGGGCTTCTCCCGTGGTGGCGGCTCTGGTTGCGGCTCGTGGGCTTCGTAGTTGTGGTGCACGGGCTTGGTTGCCCCGCAGCACGTGGGATCTTCAGGGACCAGGGATCAAATCCGCTGCATTGGTAGGCGGATTCTTAACCACTGGACCACCAGGGAAGTCCCGGATGTTTGTTTGTTTGTTTGTTTGTTTGCTTGGCTTCATCAGGTCTTAGTTGCTGGGATCTTTGTTTGGGCCCACGGGCTCAGTAGTTGTGGCCCGGGGGCTTAGTTGCCCCAGGCATGTGGGATTTTCATTCCCCAACCAGGAATTGAACCGGAGTCCCCTGCATTGAAAGGCGGATTCTTAACCACTGGACCACCAGGGAAGTCCCCCCTAGATGTTTTTAATATTTGTATTTTGAGGGCACTTTTATAAAGAAAGATTGAAGGCGGGAGAAGGGGATCACAGAGGATGAGGTGGTTGGATGGCATCACCGACTCGATGGACATGAGTTTGAGGAAAGTCTGGGCGTTGGTGATGAACGGGGAGGCCTGGCATGCTGCAGTCCATGGGGTCCCAAAGAGTCGGACACGACTGAGCGACTGAACTGACTGACTGACCTATCAAGAACAGCCTAGCCTATGTGGCTTTGTAAGTCATTAGGAATGTTGGAACTCTTAGGAGTCATATGATATTTAAAGCTTACCCTTTAGTAGTAAAATTTGTGTTCTTTTGCACAGAAGGTGGGTTTATGTGGCAGACTTGATCCTCTTGGCTTGATAGGACATTTGAGTGCATCAGTATGGAGGGAATTCCGGGCCGCTTGGGAGGTGGTGGCGAGGAGGCTGCTGTGCCGCAGGCTGTCCGAGCACCTTGGGAACTCCCTGTGGCTGCAGCGGGGGCTCCAGGATTGGTTGTGCACCTCCTGGGCCCGCCAAGGAAAGGGTTGTGCTGCTGTGTGTTCAGTTCCCAGCTCTCTCCAGTTGCGATCAGTCCTTGCATGGGGCACGGTGCAGCCTTGGAGGCGTGAAGTGGTGCTCTCCGGAAGTCGTTGCCAGTTTGGAAGTGTGCCAGTTTGCTGGAAGTGTGTTTGGTGTGGAGCTGGGGCCTATAGCCAATGTCGGTGGGCGCTCGCGTCCTCACTCATTTCCCTGTCGGTAGGGGGTCCCGGACACTCCTGCCTGCAGAACTGAAAGCCGTGGATTCTGTGGCCCTGCGGATTCAATCGCGGATCTGCAGATGCATCCCTGGGTGCTGGGCTCTCCTGTGGAGGCGGTAAAAGCCCAGATCACCTCTCCAGGCTTTCTGTGGCAGAGAGATTGGCCACTTCTAACAAACACAGTGTTAAACTTTTTCAGGGTTTAAATATTCTTTAAGTGACGTGATGAAAAAAGATACAGTGTTTGAGGTAATCTTTGTGCACCTTTATACACCTTTTGTTCACTGTCCTTATGGATTAAGTAATCTTTTTAGGACAGAATATACTATAAAATTACCCTGGTAAGGAAGGCAGTAAGTGACAACAGCTTTTAGAACCTAACGCGGAGGTTTTCGTATTCGATTAGAACAGTTTTAAAATGGGATTATATTTGAGGCCTGGGCTGCAGAGGAAAACAAATTGAGCTCAATTCTGATTTCTGATTTTAGAAATTCCCACGTGCTGCCCCTCACACTTCCCAGTTCTCGGTCGGGGGCCCGTTGTAGCAGCAGCCTTGTTTTTTCTCTCTTCAGTTTGCTCTGTTCGTAGTATGTACCCTTTACTGTCCGATTGCGGGAACATGTTCAGCTGTGAGGACTCAGGCACGTGGAGGTGCTGGCGCCCCCGAGCCCTGCCTGCACTGGGACGCGCCCTCCCGGGGCTGCCTGTGTGGGTGTGTGGATGGGCGCCCTCCTGTGTCAGGGCCGGTGTTCGTCAGCACTGACAGGCTGTGGAGTCCAGCACAGTCCGCTCGCTTTACAGGGGTTGCGGTTAGGGCCCATGAGGTTGAGAGTCACAGAAAACCCAGCCCGCCCGGCTTCCACAGTGAAGGCGTTGGGCTGACCCAGATAGACAGAAAGTCCGGCGCAGGCCCAGCTTCCGGTGCGGTGTGATTCTGACTTCAGCCATGTTTTTTTTAAAGACTTGATTTTGTTTTTGTTGTCTTTTAGGGCAGTTTTATGTTCCCAGCACAGTTGCAAGGAAGGTACAGAGGTTTCCTATGTGCTCTTGCCCCACATGTGCACAGCCTCCCCCTACCACCCCATCAGCGCCCCTACCAGAGTGGTCATTTGTTAACAGCGGATGAACCCGATCCTAATCTCTACTGTCTGCACGGTCTTGTCTTTTCTATACGCCATGTAATTGGAAGTAGACCGTATGTAACCTGTTCACATTGGCTTCTCTCACTTGGTCATATGCTTTTAAGGTTCCTCAGTGTCCTTTCGTGGCTTGATAGCTCATAGCTTCAGCCCTGAATAGTATTCCACTCTCTGGATGGACCACAGTGTACGTATCCATTCGCCAGCTAGAGGACTTCCTGATGGGTCCAGCTTTGGGCAGTTGCAGTAAACACCTGTGTGGGGGTTTTTGCGAGGACGTGAGTTTCCATCTCCTGTGGGTAGAACATCTAGGATCGTGAGTGCTGGCTCATGTGGGAGGTCGGTTTTACAGGAACTGCTCTTCTCTGGGTGCTGCTCTGTCTCTGCCTTACCACGGCCAGCTTTGCTCCCATGTTCTGTAAACAACTGCTCCCCACGGCTAGGGCTGCCGTGTGGCCGGCCCACTCCAGTCTGATCACGGTGCCTGGGCTCCTACCAAGTAGGGCCGCCCCGCCCTGTCCAGCGGGGAGGGAGAAAGAGAGTGGGTGCTGGTGCCTGCCCCCGCTGCCCAGCCGGAGGAGCAGCACGTGCCATCTCAGCGCGGCCGCTGCTGGAGAGTGTGTCAGGAGGGCCTGTCTGGGACAGAACGATAGCAAGGGGCTCCAGAGCTGAGCTCCCCGGCCCCACGGGCCCTGCACGTGAGGCCGCTCCAGCTACGCTTGCTGGGGCTGCCCTGGCTCCCTGTACCAGGTGGGGCTGCCTGTGTGCCCGCTCCTTGCCCGCTCCTCATTGGCTTCACGTGCTCACATGGCTGTTTTTCATGTTGCTGACTTGAGAGCCCTTTCCATAGGTCTTTGTCAGAACTGAGAAAACAGGGGTGTTCCTGCTGTTTTCTGCACTTAACCTAGTCCCCTGGGGTCATTTGGAGCCCTGGGCTGAGGGGTCATTAAATTCCTTGCTGGTTTGCTGTTCTCTGTACGGAAAATTTTCCTGGTCTTTGTGGCCCGTTGTCAGTGGAACTCTGCACTGACTTTGGTTGGTTCCTACCCGCATTTAAATTTGGTGTGAATTGGCAGAGGGCCGTCTGATGGCACAGGTGTTTTGGCTATTTATTTGCTGAGTGGTTTGGCCTGGGGGCCCAGGGCCTGTAAGACATCCACAGGCTTGGAAGCCTGGCCTGGCCTGCCAGGGGCTGGGCTCGGCCTGCTTGGTCAGGCTTGAAGTCAGGCCATCTTTTTCAGTCCTTCAACTACCTGCACTTATCTGTTGCCACTGGTTTTCTTTTCTCTGTCTCTTTTTAAAAACATATTTCCTTTTTGGGGCACAGTATGCAGTGTGTGAAACTTCCCTGACCAGAGATCGAACCCGTGCCCTGCTGTGGTTAAGCGTGGAGTCTTAACCAGAGCGCCACCAAGGAAGCCCCTCTCCTTTTTTAATCGACATATAGTTGACTTACAGCGTTGTCTTAATTTCTGCTGTATAGCAAAGTGACTCGGTTATACGTATACTGTATATGCATTCTTTTATATAGTCTTTCCCTTACAGTTTATCTCAGGATATCAAATACAGTTCCTTCTGCTCCACAGCAGAACCTTGTTTATGTTGCTGCTGGTTTTAATGTCTAAGTGGCGAATGCTTTCCATTTCTCTTTACTGCCTTCCTCACTGGTTGAGAAGTTGCCCGAGGACAGGGTCTCACCTGCTCTCTCCTTACATCTTCTGGGTGGGGCAGACAGTGAGGCCCCTGGTCAGCGCTGGTCCCGGTGGCCGTGGGCTGAGAGTTCAGTGCGGATGATGCTTGTAGCAGGAGTAACTCGTGGGTCTGGTGAAGGACGGATGACCAGCCCTTACTGCCCACACTGAGGAACTGCCTGACCTGTTTGTTGCCTTGTCAACTGTGTTCTGGTAATGGCTTAAAGAAGGAGAAATGTAAAAAGAGGAAGCACCCAAATGTGTGTCATTTTGTGTGGAAGGCAGAAAAGTGAGGTTGCTCTGGGGTTTCTCTTGCAGCTCCAGCCCCATGGCGCGGGGGTGGGGCGGTGACTCTGGGGCCGGCTGCTTCTATCCTCGGGGTGGCGGGGGCCCAGGTGACGGGGGTCTCAGGACACTGGTCCTGCTGCTGTGGTTGTTGTTCAGTCGCTCAGTCGTGTCCTACTCTTTGCAACCCCATGGACTGCAGCACGCCAGGCTTCCCTGTCCTTCACCATCTCCCAGAGTTCGCTCAAACTCATGTCCATTGAGTCAGTGATGCCATCAAAACCATCTCGTCCTCTATTGTCCCCTTCTTCTCTTGGCTTCAATCTTTCCCAACATCAGAATCTTTTCCAGTGAGTCAGCTCTTTGCATCAGGTGGCCAAAGTACTGAAGCTTCGGCTTCAGCATCAGTCCTTCCAGTGAATATTCAAGGTTGATTTCCTTTAGGACTGACTGGTTCAATCTCCTGGCTATCCAAGGGATTCTGGTGACAGCCTGTTTAATTTGACCTTCAGGGCTTCCCAGGTGGCACTGGTAGTAAAGTGACCCGCCTGCCAGTGTAGGAGATATAAGAGATACAGGTTTGATCCCGATCCGTGGGTCTGGACGATCCCTTGGAGGAGAGCCCTGCAATCCTCTGCAGTGTTCTTGCCTGGAGAATCCCATGCCTGGTGGGCTCCAGTCCCCAGGGTCGCAAAGAGTCAGATATGGCTGAAGTGACTTACCGTCACTTACCGTGACCACCGTTGCACTAGTGAAGTGCAAGTACTCTTCACTGTTGGATTCTTAGATCTTTTGGATGGAGGGTGACTCGTTTGTGCAGTGTGGCTCTCCCTGCAACCTTCCCCCTCGTTTTTCCTGCTGCTGAGGCTTTACTCACTCTCAGTTGGGACATGCAGGTTAGGAAGAGAACATGGCCCTGCTGCCTTTTCTTACACCTTCCAGGTGTGTGGCTTGTCCACCTGGATGAGTTCCTTTAACTGAACAGATGATCCCAAGGTTGGTGACTGGAAATGTTTTTAGACATACTTTAGTGTGCAGCTGTGGGGTTCTCAAGACAGGAATTTACTGGGCATTCCCTTGGGGTCCTGTGGTTAGGACGCCACACTCCTGCTGCAGTCCCGAGTTCACTTCCTGGTTGGGGTACTAAGATCCCACAAGCTGGGCAGTGCAACCAAACAAAAAAGACAGGAGTTTATAGATCTTTCCAGTCACCTTGTGGGCTAGATGGGGAGAAGGTTAATTAAGCTCAGTGGTTTAATTTAAGAACCCCTCGCTTGATGCCTTTTCCACTGGCTGTATCTTCTGGGGTCACCCTTCTCCTGGTTATGTGATGGTGGGAGAGTTGCCTCACCTCTCTGAGTTTTCCTATAACATGAGGAGGATGAAGCAAGGGCCTGCCAGATGAGGCTATCACGGAGGCTCGTGAGCTGGTCCGTGGTGGTGCCGGCACGCAGCAGGTGTCCAGCGCACACAGCAAGTGCTTGAAGTTTCAGATCCTGCTGTGTCTTCGTTGTCATCTGAACTTACTGGTCTGCTCGATGTTGGTGACATTCTCATCCAGGTGACAGGCGATTTCAGATCGTGACACTTTGCAGTTTTACTAATCGTGTATCCTGAGAGGCACCCAAAGCTGCCATCCTTAGCTACAGAAGTAGCATCACCATCTACCAGCTCCAGCCCAGCCCACCTGGCCAGCCCAGCCCACCAGCCCAGACTCCCTGGCCAAGCGTGTGCTCAGCCCTCTGCTTCTCGCTGTGGCGCCCGCCACCTCCTGCAACCACAGAACCTTCTAGCTGAGTCTCTGCCCCAGTCTCTCCCCCACCACGCCCAGAAGGATCGTTTCTAGATGCCGGTCTGGCACGCGCTCCTTTCCTCCCTGACGCGTGGACTCCCCCCGGCTCCTGTGACTTCGCGTGTCCACGGGAGACCTGGTCACAGTGCCGATACACTGTGTGTGCCTCGTGTGCCTGTCGGTCGGGGGGGCTGGCTAGTGAGAGTTCATGAGCTAGTTGCAGGAGAATCAAAAAGTATTTTCTCTATTTCAGTCCCACAGAACTCTGTAGTCTTTGATGACAGATTTCAGCAGAGCTCAGGACTTCGGAGATGGAGAGGCCCCTTTGTCACGTGCTCCGCGGCAGTGGCTTTATGAAAGGGGAGTGCCTGCAGGGACCGTGGCCCGTGGGGCTGCCGCAGCCAGATCGAGGTGCCTGGGCAGGCGGGTGGCCGGGCGTGTGCGTCTCTGTGTGTCCACCGCCCAGGGATCAGCCGGTTCTCAGGTTTGCGTGCCAGTTAGCGTCACGGAGACTTGCATCTGATTCATACGCACTGTCTGTTAGTCTCCTCTAGCATCCTGACTTCATTTACACCAGTTTACCTGGCATCCTTAGAAATGGTGGAGTTTGGCCAAGTGGTTGTTGTTCAGTGAGGGAAAAGGCAGATGGCCTAATAATTCTGTCTTCAGTCCACCTTGAGGCTGAGTACGTGTGTGTGTGTGTGTGTGTAAGTAAGAAAACCAGCGTTGCTTTATTTTTCCCCCGTGTCACATCAGTACAAACGCACATTTTTGTGAACCACTCAGGCTGCACCCAGGGCCCGTTAATTCCAAAAAATGTTTGATTGAGAAAACAACTCAGTCAATCTCTTCAGTTCCTTCCCAGAACTCAGGCGTGCCTTCTGACTTAGTGAAAAGAAACGTAGTCTCCAGGGTCGTGCAGAGGGCTTCGTGTCTGTCTGTGAGGGGCTGCAGCCTGCCCCTTCCTCATCCCTTCTCAGAACCAGTGAAAACCTTGGGAGCAGCTGGACTCCGCTCTTTTGTTTGGACCAAACTCCACCAGTTTTTGTGGATAGAGACAACGAGCCTTGCTTGGTGTGGCCCGGTGGACACCCTCCTCAGCCCCCCAGGGCCAGGAGGCTCCTACTGCCTGGCTTATGGGGTCTTAGTTCCCCCACCAGGGGTTGAACCTGGACCCTCGGCAGTGAGAGCCGGGAGACCTGACCATCACTGGACCACCAGGGAACACCCTTCCTTGTGTCCTTGGAGTCATTAACATGCTTTCGTCTGGAATCAGTCCTCTCTGAATCACTGGCTCATTTTCAGTCTTCTCTTAAGGAGATATTTAGAAATGATCAGAAAGCACGTTGCATGCAGCACTGCGAGTAATAGCTCGCAGTCAGAATATAGTTCACTTGGTGTCTGATCTGATCTGACACAGGGCTTGTTGTACAGGGATTTTTTTTGTATGGCTGGAGAATATAGGCTTTCTGTTTTCTTCATTTGGTTTTTCTACATTTTCCAAATTCCTATAAAGCATACATTTTTGTAACTAGAAAATATATTATTAAAATATATACAAAAATGTATCATAGGAAGGTCTGGATGATATGCAGTTTTCAAAAGCATATCTTTGTCTTTTAAAAGGATCATATGTGGAGAAGGAATTGGCAACCCACTCCAGTGTTCTTGCCTGGAGAATCCCAGGGACGGAGGAGCCTAGTGGGCTGCCATCTATGGGGTCGCACAGAGTCGGACACGACTGAAGCGACTTAGCAGCAGCATAACTGTCTATTGTAGTCCATTATTTTAATTATACTATCAAATAGTAGCTTATACATGAGCTTATATTCTGTTTTTCAACAGTTTAATCCATGATTGCATTTGATAAGCAAACAAAAACCATGTATTGTTTTTAATATTGTTTGGAGATTGAAATGAAGCAAACTTTGTGGCTAAAAACAATTTAAAGCAATGAGACAAAAATAAAGTTCGTAGGTTAATATAAAAAAATAAAGCAATGAGACAAAATAAAATAAATAAAAGGATCATATAAATGTTTCCTTTAAGTGTGATCTTAGGTTTTAATGTTTGCACTATTATACCAGTATTTTAATTAATTTTAATTTTCATTAAAAAAAAAGAAGGAAAAATTCAAATAACACTAAAAGGCCGAAAACTAAGTTTGGCAGTCTCATGACCCCTGGCCTTTCCAGGGTGGCCACGTCCAGCTTCTTACCCGAATGTGAGTCAGCTCAGGTCACCATGGCAAAATACGGTAGACTTGGGGACTTGGGTGACAGACTCTTCTCATAGCTCTGGAGGCTGGAGGCCCCAGGCCGAGGCACCAGCAGCAAAGCAGCCTCTGTCCCATTCCCCTCGAGGTTTGCGCATGGGCCTTTTCTCACTAGGTCCCGGTGGAGACAGACAGCTCCCTGGTCTCTTCTGCCAAGGGCAGTGATCCTATGGGATCAGAGCCCCACTTATATTTCTATTTATTTATTTTATACTTTTTGAAACCTTGTACTTATTTGGGCTTCCCTGGTGGCTCAAACGATAAAGAATCTGCCTGTAGTGCGGGAGACCTGGGTTCAATCCCTGGGTCAGCAAGATCCCCGGGAGAAGGAAATGGCAACCCACTCCAGTACTCTCGCCTGGAGAATCCCATGGACAGAGAAGCCTGGTGGGCTTCTGTCCCTGGGGCTGCAAAGAGTCGGACACGACTGAAGAGACTAACTCGCACTTGTTCAGAGACCTGTGCTGCGTCTCTTGCTCCACGGGCTTGCTCTGGCTGCAGCAGGCAGGACTGCCCTGCCCGCAGCCCAGGCTCTCCCTGCAGCGGCCACTGTGGCTGTGGTGCGGGCCTGGCTGCCCTTGGCCTCTGGGGTCGTCCCAGACCGGGATTAAATCTGCGTCCCCTGCCTTGGCAGGCGGATTCTTAACCCCTGGGCTGCCAGGGAAGTCCAGACCTTTTCTCTTTTGTAAACTGTTTCAGTAGTTTTTGTCTTTTTTCCCCCATTGTGCTTCATATGTATGTTTTCCAGACCTGTCTACCATCGGCTCGTTTCTCTTCAGTCTACTATTAGGCCTGTCTGTGGAGTTCTTGGAGAAGGCAATGGCACCCCACTCCAGTACTCTTGCCTGGAAAATCCCACGGACGGAGGAGCCTCTTGGGCTGCAGTCCATGGGGTCGCTAAGAGTCAGACACGACTGAGCAACTTCACTTTCGCTTTTCACTTTCATGCATTGGAGAAGGAAATGGCAACCCACTCCAGTGTTCTTGCCTAGAGAATCCCAGGGAAGGGGGAGCCTGGTGTGCTGCCGTCCATGGGGTCGCACAGAGTCGGACACAACTGAAGCGACTTAGCAGCAGCAGCAGTGGAGTTCTTAACTTCAATTGTTATATTTTTCAAGTTTAGTGTTCGTTTGATTCTTCTTTTTGTTTTTTTAATATTCAGTTTTCTGCTCAGACTCTCTCAGAAGCTTGTCTTTTAATGAACATGTTCATCACATGCATTTTAATGTCCTGTAATTTTAAAATTGGGGTATTTTGTGGTTCTTTTTCTATTGTCTGTTTTTCTCATGTTCTTGAGTTGGCTGGTCCTGCCTCCTAGTATGCTGGGCAGTTTTTACTAAACACTGGACATAGATTCTGTACGTGACACAGATTAAGAAATCACTTGAGGACCCCAATCACATTTTTCTCCAGTGAGGGCTTACCTGGCCTTTAGTGTGGGGACTTGTCACTTTACACCAGCCGGAACCAGTCATCCCTTTAGGATAGCCACTGGGATCCCAGCTGAAGGCCTGGGGTCTGCACCAGCGTCCACACCTTTGGTGCATTTGAAACGCCCATGTAGGAATTCTGAAGTTATCACATTCTCAGCCTGGAGGTCACTGCTTGAGGACCTCAAGGAGAAAAGTGGGACCCTGTGTCTGACTTCTCCATCTATTCTTCTCTTTTCTCTCATGTTTTAGCCCCTTAAGACCTCATTTCCCTGGTAGCACTTGTGCCTTGTTGTTGACTCACTAAGTCCAACTCTTTTGTAACCCCATGGACTGTAGCCCGCCAGGCTCCTCTGTCCATGGGATTTCCCAGGCAAGAATACTGGGATCATTCCATTCTCCAGGGGATCTTCCTGACCCAGAGAGTGAACCCACGTCTCCTCATTGCAGGTGGGTTCTTCATCACTGAGCCGCCAGGGAAGCCCCTCTGTGCCTTAAAACACATGAAAACCTTTCTGTCTGTTTTTCTCATTGGTCTTGCAAGTGGTAGTTTGCTCCCGGGTCAGGGAACTAAAATCCACATGCCATGCAGTGCAGCCAAAAAAACAGAAAAATCTGTGAAGAGATGAGTCCTGTTGGGCATCCCTGTTTCTCTGGATGTGCCTTTAGCTGCCTACGGGCAGAGTGAGTGCTCCGTGGATCATACAGCTCAAATGTCCTTCTCTGTCCACACACTCACCCCATTTGCCCTCTCAATATTGTTCAAAGGTAAATAATCTGAATAATTGTGTGCCCTTCCAAAGCATCTTTATGAATATAGAAATTAATACGAACATATTGTTATATTTTCAACGTTAAATACATTGTAAAGTAGGAATTTTCTTTAGAGAAATGTATGTGACCTAAAAAATGAGGTCCATCACACAGAATATGGTTTATGTTGAGTATGAACTCCAGACCCATTGTGTATATGTTCGTTTTTCAGGTATAAAGGTGACTTTACTAATCACTGTCAGCATTTCTGGTGGTGTCGTTGAGTTTGGGTTTTGTTGCTTCCTCCCTCTAGGTATTGTTGCGTGTCTCCCGTGTGACAGAGGCAGCTGGGTGGATTATGGCCGGGTTCACTGTGACCTAAATGAGAAGCACACTCGGGGCCCTGGTGGACCTTGTGTTACTCGGTGCGCACGGCAGATGGGTTCAGCCACGTGTTGGCTCACCTCCCTTAGTGTGAGCTGCTGGCCTCCGCGTCCGCCCTGCACGGGCCCGTGTCTGAGCTATGCCACCGACACTCTTCCTGGGGGCAGAGAACAGGTCCCCAGGTGCCCCTTTGTTGGGGCTTCCCGCCCCACGGGGGTTCCCACTCTCTGCTGGTCTTGGCTTCCCAGCGACGTGGCCATGCCCCACCTTCCAGGCAGCCCCCAGGGCCACAGGCACGGAGACGGCAGAGTTGAAGGGGCCGGATGAGGCCTGGCGCGGTGCTCCGAGGGGCAGTCTGAGCTGAGGTAGGCCAGTGACGGGACACTGTTCGACATCCCAGCGTCGACGAAATGGCAGGCTTGCACGTTGGTGCTGTGAAATTCTGCTTTGGAATGTAAAGTTTTGTGGTGCCGTGTGCAGTTTGTTGGAGTTAATGTAAAGGTGACACATTTTCGTGGTGAACAAAGAGTCTGGCAAGTGAGAGCAGTCCAGAGTCCATCCTGTGTGCAGTGGAAGCAGGGGCTGTGTCTTGCCTGGTAGGGCTTTCTTGTAAGGTGGTCAGGGCAGGTTCATTTGGATACGGTAAAAGTCCTTTAAAAAGAAAATCCGTTTGAAACGTTGTGAAAGAAAACTTCATCAGTGGAAAAATCAAATAACTTATAAAAGCAAAGTACCTGAAGAGTCTGAGTTCTCCCTCAGGTTTTCACTTTCTCGGCAAACTTCATGTGCTGAGTCAGGGGAGGCAGACAAGGGTGTCCTTCGGGCCTAGGGGCTGCCAAACGCGTGGTTAGCTTAAAGAAGGTTGAGTGTTACCTGGGGCTTCCCTGGTGGCTCAGCAGTAAAGAATCTGCCTGCAGCGCCGGAGACGTGAGTTGGATCCCTGGGTCGAGAAGATCCCCTGGAGAAGGAAATGGCAACCCACTCTGGTATTCTTGCCTAGGAAATCCCATGGATCCTGATGGGCTCTAGTCCATGGGGTTGCAAAGGTCAGACATGACTTAGTGACTAAACAATAGCAAACAACGAGAGTTACCTGGTGATGTTAGGAAGTGAAGAGGGTTACCCAAGGCTTGGAATTTCTGGTTTCTGAATTACTTCAAGGGAACAAATGGTACTGTTTTATGAACAGAGTTTTGAGTTTGACTAGATTCATAAGTGCATGATCTTAATTTTTGAAAAGCCATGTTTTCAGAGTTGCTGATTTGGTCTTGTAGCTTCAATCCCGATAACTAGTCTCCTCATCAGAGTTCTGTGCGATCTCAGAACTGCAGCCCTCAGCCTCCCGTCTGCTTTAGGTTGTGAACTGGGGATCGATTCAGGCCTGTGGTAAAGAGGTTGTGGGCTGGCCACGTGATCTGTGATTTTGAGCTCATCAAGAGCCCATGTCTGGAGTCCCTAGCTGGATTTGCGCAACCTCAGGGGTTGACAGATAGCATCTCTGTCTGTTATTCTGAACAGCCTGCAGTTTGTTGGGAGGTGTCGCTCTTGCATGTTGATGGTGGTGATTCGCATTTGCGAAGAGTGACCAGCCCGTTCCTTGGAGCTTCTGTTTGAGCCATCAGAAGCTGGAGTGAGGGGCTGAAGTCTCCAGGGGAGGTTAGTGCCAGATGCATGCTGACCCTGTCATTGGAGTGAGAGTGATTCATTAAAAATCATAGTGGCAAACACATACCTGACCATGTGGAAAGCAGACAGCTAGTGGGGAGCTGCTGTCTAATTACAGGGAGCTCAGCCTGGTGCTCTCTGATGACCTAGAGGGGTGGGGTGGGGAGTGTGACTGATTGGCGTTGTTGTATGGCAGAAACCAACACAACATTGTAAAGCAATTCTTCTTCAACTAAAAATTTTTTTAAATGAATACCAAAAAAAAAAAAAAAAAAAATCACGGTGGCAGATTCTGTGAAACATTTTTTGTTACACTTTTTAAATACTGCCACATGGAGTTCCTCTTCATCAGATCCATGTAATCTAAAGATCTGATGTGAAGCATTTGTGTGAGTCCAGGCCCTGAAGGATTTCTGCTGTCTGAGAAGCCTGCTGTGCAGAGAAAAGCTGATGTAAATGTGCAGTGTTTGCGCAGAGCAGAGATGAGCAGGGCTTCTGCTCCGGTTCATCCCTCATTTGAGCTCTTGCTGGCGAGTTCCAATTGCGGTGCTTTACAGTTTTCAGCGTGCTCTTCACGTATATTGTTCCATAGATTTCAACTGCTCTGCAGCAATGAACATCCAGGGACACGTTGCAAAAGTTATATAAGAAGTATATTTGGTGCAGGAAAATTGAAAAATACAGATAAGTGAGAAGTGCTCTCACTGGGTCCCTCTCAAATCTTCTTGGCATCTGTGTGGCCTCCTCCCTGCACAGATGGGCCCTGACCCATGTCACTCACAGCATGAATCTTTAGCAGGTGTTGTAAAGAGTTGCTGGTTTATCGCAAAGAGTTACTGGTGTTCACAGCTGCACACAAGAATCGTGGCAAAGAGGGAGTCCCCCTCGCTGACCCGTGAATCTCTCAAGCCAGGAGTGCATGGTCTCCCTTGAGCATGGATTCTGACCTTAGCGCCTTGAATCTGCTGTGTTCAGCATCTTACAGGAAGTCAGGGGGGATCTCCGTCCTGCAGCCCTTAGCCCCCAGCCTCATCCCGCTCCACGTGCGGGATGCTGTGCCGGACGTGCTGGCCCGTCTAAGTCTAGCGGTTTCTGCATCGTCGGGTGCTCGACATCCCCTTGTGTGCTCCTGAAGGGTGCTCGGACCCCTTTCAAAGAGGTGGCCATCGTCAATCCACTTTGCAGGAGTAACCTGCCCACAGTCAAGTGCTGGTAAGCAGTGGTGAGGGCATATGGGCCCTGGGGGCCACTCTGGGGCCAGGGTCCTCCACTGCCTGCCTTGTGGGGGGCCGGGGTGTGGCGTCCGTGACCACCACGCCCAGTCCGTGCCTGCCTTTTCCACAGAGCGTAGATCCTTCTGTTGTTACTGTTCAGTCTTGACTCTGATGCCCTTTGGCGTGTTGTGCAATTCAGCATTCATTCATGGTAGTGGGTGCGGTGTGCCAGTTGGGTAATAAAAATAAGTAAAGGGTCATAAAGTAAATAAAAGGCGTGTGGGACCGGGAGGCCACCTCACAGCACAGATCACAGGCTCTAGACGCCTGCCTGGTGAAGACCCGTCAGGGTGGGGCGGGGCTGCTCAGGGCTAAGAGGATGGCACAGCAGGTAGATGTCCTGCTACAAGGGTGCGTCCTCCCAGCACACGCAGATCAAACGACGGGTGTGAATAGAATGTGCATCATCCTAAAGTATCTCTGCCACTCATCACCTCTTTTTTGAAAAATAATTTTTTAGTTTTGGCTGAACTGGGTCTTGGTTGTTGCACACAGGCTTTTTCTAGCTGCAGCGAGTGGCGGCTACGCTAGTTGTCAGGCTTGGCCTTCTCTTGGCGGTGGCGTCTTGTTGCAGAGCGCAGGCTGCAGGACATGAGGGCTTCAGTAGGTGCGGTGCACAGTCTTAGTTGCCCCGCGGCATGTTCAATCCCAGACCAGGGATTGAACCTGCGTGCCCTGCGTTGGTGGGCGGATTCTTTATCACTGGACCACCAGGGGAGTCTCACGAGATCATCTCTTAATTACAAAGGAAAACAGTGAAGTTAGAGTAGAAACTTGGCAGGCACTGGGTTTGCCGCTGGCATTTGGACCAGCCTGCAGGACGTTCTTGGAAGCGTGGCGGCATCGCCTTTGTGCCGCTCCTGGAAGCGCCTGCCGGGATCTCACAGGAGGCCGTCTGGGCCCTTGAGAGTGTCCCAGCGGGACAGGCTGTGGGCGTCTGAAGACTGGACAGTCATTATGCGGCTGTGGCCTGGGTCTTGGGACATCGGAATGGCTCTCAAGGCCGCTCCTGCCCAGGGGAGGGGTCCGCGCTCTGCCTCCTGCTGCTCTCTGTCTGTCTGTCGCCCCTGCGTCCCAGGTCACTGGGCTCTGGCCTGGGGCACCAGGTCTAGAGGCTGGGTGGGGAAGGTGTGGGCCGGGCCAGCCTCGCCTTCCCAGGAGGGGCTTGCAGAGGTGATGACCAGGAGGGTCACTGCACAGGGCCTGGGGGCACAGAGCTCTCCCGAGACCCTGCTCTTGAGTCCTTTGGCTTTTACCAAGGAGGGAAATTGCTGGATCCTACGGCAACTCTGTTTTAAGTTTTAGAAACTACCAGACTGTGTCCCACCGAGTCTCTGCTGTTTACATCCCCGTCAAAAGCTTACGAAGTTCCACAGAAACTGAAAGGATTACCAAGCAGTGAAAGTGAATTTCAGCCCACTGAAATTACCCTTCAGGAATAAAGGGGAAATCAAGACAGTTTCAGACCAGCAAACACTGAGGAAGTGTCAGCTGCAGCACTTGTACTCACGGATGTACTGAAGGGTGTTCTTCAGGCTCTCAGGCAGGAGGGACAGGGGAGGGTGTGGTGACTCCAGGCCGCTGTTGAAGGATAAAGCAAGACTGGTGATGTCTCCTGGGGTTAAGATACCACATGGATCCAAAACCCAAACGCCAACAGCACATGAGTGTGTGGGAGGTGGGTGGAGTTAATTCTGTTTTTTTTTTTTTCTTTTTTGCTGCTCCATGTGGCACGTGGGCTGTTAGTTCCTCAACCTAGGGTCGAACGTGCACCCCCTGTAGTGGAAGTGCAGAGTCTTACCTGCTGGACTGCCAGGGAACTCCCGAGTGGAGTTACCTCTGACCATGTGTTGCCTGGGAACAGGTAGAATGCAGTTAATTGGACCTTGATGCATCAAGGGTACCTGTTGTAATCCCTGAAGGAACCATTGAAAGAACAGTGAAAGGGCTACTTTATTAGAGGAAGGAGACAGAAAATAGAAAGTATTCCAAAAGAAGGCAAGGAGGAACAAAGTATAGAACAGCCATGACCGACAGCAAGCAGTGAGCCGGTGGATCCACTCTGTAGCCACACTGAACGCAGCAGGACCGGAGAAGCGATTAAAAGGAAGAACTGTCAGACCAGATCGTGGGAAGGCAGCTGCTCAGGAAGGAGACAGAAGCAAAAGGACGCGGGAAGTGTTGGAGGGAAAGTGTGGAGGGCGGAGTCCTGCACTCAGCGGCCCCAGAGGCCGGGGGGTCCTGCGGGTTCTGTCGTGAGGTCTGGAAGCCACAGAGAGGCCGGAGGTGTCGCTAGATCCCGCGTCTGAGTTCCGGTTCCGGCTGTCCTGTGGGGAGCAGCCGGCGGCCCCCGGGTGACGTTTTGCAGAGCTTCCTGTGTTGCGGCAGCCTGTGGCGCCTGTCCCGAGGGCTGGCCTCACTGCCGGCCCCTCCTTCTCTTTCTCCCCACTCACTTTTCTTCCCCGTGTGTCTGGACGTGGAGCTGTGTGTGTGCTAGGGTTTGCTCAGCACTGGACGCTGGGGAAAGAACCCATGTTTTCCTTGCTTGTCACCTCAAAGCTGGGTTTCCTGGGCCCCGTCGGAGGAGGGCACAGGCAGCCCGTGCAGGTGTTGGGGTTGCAGGCTCAATCCTGCCCTCTCGGGAAAGGTGAGGGCCTGGGGCTTGCAGGTGCTGGCCCTGAGGTAGGGGGACATGGAGGGGCGACTCAGCTGTCCGTGGTCTGAATTCCAGCGCAGTGGCTGTGTTGGTGATCGCATTGATGGTTTGTGTTTAAACAGCCAGAGGAATAGCAGTGTCATTTAGGGAGAGCGTGGTGCTGCAGATGTGGGCTCTGCGTCAGCGCTCATGTGGGCCCAGGGCGGCCCCTGTCCCTTCCCCGAAGCCTCTGGGCCCTGTGCCCGCCCTCATTTGGCAGGAACCTGGCTGCTTTGGGGGCTCAGGAGGACCGTGATGTGGGGTAATGAGCCCGGGTCCTGAGCTGGAGGGCAAGTCGTGAGCACTGTCACCATCTTGGAGGTGCCGTGGCCACTCTGCTTGTGTGCGTGGCCCCGGGGAGGTGGGCTGCTCGCTGGGGTCTCTCCAGCGATACTGCCTGGCCCAGCCCAGCTCACGCGTCCTGCGTGACTGGCGTTCTGAGGTAGCAGGGTGTGGGCTGGCCTTTCCCCAAGCATCCACAGCTCACACCACGGCGTCCCCCTGGGCCCCATGGATGCAGAAGCACTCTGCTCCCTTCTCTGCAGCGAGCACACGGGTCCCCAGAGCCAGTGTGGCTGCCGTTCACGAGAGCCCTGACCAGGATGAGGCTGCAGTCAGAGCCCTCAGAGGCCTCCTCGTCATGTCCCCGCTTCACACGACCCTTGGGGACTGACCACCGCTGCTTCCAGGGGGCTCAGGGAAGAGCAGGTGGTGCGGGGAGCCACAGCTGCAAGGGACTGGCAGGGCCTTCGCAGGATGAGCATAACAGAGACTCCAGAAAGGGGGGCGTGTGTGGGGTCAGGTGTGCGGGGATTCAGGACACGGTGGTGGTGTGGTGCTCAGTGCTCGTGGCTGGATCTCCATTTTGATGCAGAGGAGTAAGTGGATTTTACATGCACATATTTTAGGTAGAGATCTTAAAAAATATTGAAGTATTTGGAGAAAAACTAAGGGATATATTTACGATTGTCAAATGAGGAAAGTTGGCCTATGTAAGATACAAAAAAAAAATCTGTAAGGAGAGATTGGTAAGTCTGATTTCACAGAAGTAAACTTGTCTAATACCAAAATCGACATAAACAAAGTTAAGAAGTGACATTTAGGGAGGAAGTATTTTCACGTATTTGTAACCAGAGGTTAATAGTGAGAATATTTAAGTGAAAGTCACTCAGTTGTGTCTGACTCTTTGCGACCCCGTGGACTGTCCGTGGAATTCTCCAGGCCAGAATACTGGAGTGGGCAGCCTTTCTCTTCTCCTGGGGATCTTCCCAACCCAGGGATCGAATGCAGGTCTCCCACATTGCAGGCAGATGTTTTACCAGCTGAGCCACAAGGGAAGTTCAAGAATATTTAAAGACATCTGTAAATCACTAAGAAACTCATAAACCGCCTAACAGAAAATACAAAGTATGAACAGGTCATTTAAAGAGGAAAGAATTAACTTAAGTGACATCTCAATGCTCCCCCTGCTGACCATCTACCAGGGAAATGCAAACTGTTAGTGTCAATTTCTGGCTAGTTCGGCGACCCATGGTGGCGCGTCCTGCCCAGGGGGTGCGGGATGGGCACTGATGTCCCAGAGGGCAGCATGGCAGCCGCTCTCACATCCACGGCCCTTGTGCTCGCCCCTGCTCGTCCACGCTGTGCCAGTGCTCAGGCTTGTGCCCCGGAGGCCTGGCCGGGGCCCTCGAGGACGGCTGTGGCACGGGGCGGGCGGGGGGGTGCGCTCTATGGGTCCGTGAGTCTGCGGCAGAGCGCTGTAGGGGCGGGGGCGCGGAGCTGGCGCCATTTCTAGTTACCGGCAGAGAGCACGTGTGTGCAGCTGTGCTCACGGGCACGGCTGCCCAGCTGCACAGGGGCGGCGTGGGGTGCCCGTCTCCCCGGAAGCGCGGGGTTGGGGGCGGGGTGGACCCGCGGCCTCTTCTGCCCTGTCTCTTCTGAATGCTTTGGGTCTGTTCCACGTGCTGGTGTTGCAGGTGATCCTGAAGAGGATCAGTGCGCGGGGACGTGGCCTGGCGGCTGCTAACATACATCCTTATTGGCAGGTGTGGATCGTGGCGGGAGCCCGTCAACCCCTACTACGTCAACTCTGGCTACGCCCTCGCCCCCGCCACCAGCGCCAATGACAGCGAGCAGCAGAGCCTGTCCAGCGACGCTGACAGCCTGTCCCTCACCGACAGCAGCGTGTAAGTGCCCGCCGCCCCCTCCCCAGCACCACGGGGGCTGTTCCTGGAGACCCTCCTGCAGACCAGAGCCTCAGTTGCTTCCCTCCAGGCGAGACTGCCAGAGCTGCCTGGCGGCACCCAGCCCTGGTCTCAGTGGTGCTGGTGTGTGCGGTGCGTCCAGGGCAGCCACCCCAAGTCGTCTGCTCTGTGCTCGCCCCGCTGTGATCTGGAAGCCGTCTTACCCGATTGGCAGGGCCTGCTGTCCCCTCGGTGTGGCTCTGTGCCGGCCGGCCGGCCAGGGCCACAGGAGCCTCTGCACCCTCGAGGGTGGCGTGAACCCCTGTCCAGGGATGCCTCCCCTGGGGAAAGTGCTCACTTCTGACACCTTTCTCTCTAGTTTGCCAATGACTTCAGGGACCTTGGCGCAGGTCAGGATGTGATGGTGTCACACCTGCCCATGTCACGCCAGGGCATGGCCTGTCTGCCTGCTGGGGTCACACGGGGACCAACTCCACCGCCCACGCGCGTCAGGCTTGCCTGCGTTCAGTCACACACCGTTTGCTGTCTCTCTGCCCCGACAGGGAGGTTCTGGCTTGGAGCCGGCAGGTGTGTGGGCATCTACCCCTGCGATGGCATGTGGGCTGCGGCCCTGACCCTGTCAGCGGGTTGTGGGGACTGTGTCCCTGCCGTGCGTGGTGTCTGGAGGTCAGACAGGCTTCAGTGAGGAGGAAAAGGCCGGCTCGCCTGTCCTTGCAGGTGACCGGGTCCTTCTGTGCTGTGGCCCTGCCTTGTGGTCTGTCCTGTCTCCTGGCGCCTCGTACCGCCTGCCCAGGTCTGGCTCTGGTCTGACAGCCCCGTGTCTGGCACATCGGGAGCCCTTTCTCCTCCTGTTGGGGGCCACAAGATGGGGGCGTCATCCTGGGGCAGTTGGCATTCATCATTACGTTCTTCTTTGTTTTGACTCTTTCATAGAAAATGTTGATGTTTTTAACAACTTACTTGATATGACTGGGGTTTCAGCACTACCTGCCATGAATATAAAATGTCGTGTTAAAGGGTTCCAACGAGCTGTGCCCCTCAGAGCCCCCGGGAGCGGCTGACAGCACGCGTTCTGTTCTCTTCCCCAAAACTCAGTTACTACAATGTCAATTAATCTCTTAATTCTTTCTAAGGGAAGGACATATGTTTGCTAAAGGGAAGATCTAAAACAACAAAAAGAATTTCCCCGATACTCTGTTCATCTTGGTTTACACTGAGACTCAAAAATATAGGAATAGTTAAGAACTTGGAATGTAAAATTGTGGCAGATATTTAAATATACTGAATATATGAGGCAAAAAAAAGGATCATGTGTTTCATCTGAATTATTTCTGTTGGCAACTCAGCATCGCCTCCACTTGGCAAAGGGCTTCGTGGTCCAGTGCCGTTGGGCACAGGCTCCATGGACATCGCCTGGCCTCCCAGCCGTAGACTTTAGGTGCACGGCCAGAGCACATGAGCCTCACACACGGGGCTCAGGACACCTGACCTGTGAGGGCGTCCAGATGCACCGCGGCTCTTGTTCCCTGAGGCCCAGCCCCCTGGACCCCTGCACCCGCTGCTGCACTGTGGCCCCAGCTGGGGTCCTGAAGGCCTGGGGCACCCAGCACCCCTGCCGCTATGCCCTGCTCCGAACCAGGGCCGCCCTTCCCTCGCACTGGGCTGAGTGTGCCTGGGCCAGGCTGGGGCACACCGAGCACCGTGTGCCTGGGGCGCCTCTGCTGGCCGAGCAGCGGTCAGCGCGGGCCGTGCGTGGGAAGCAGGTGAGGGGCCAGGGACCGCCAGCACTGTGGGTTCCCCCTGCAGGAGACCCGGGAGGCTGGGGGCTGTCAGGGGGCCACCCCTCAGGTCCTTGGGAGACGGGTACCAGAGAGCAGGAGGCGAGCAAGTCAGATGCTTCTCAGATAAGTGCTTAGTCATTTTAAAGGCAGTATGTGATTTGACTTACGGGTTACATCAGTCTTCAGAAGGGTTGTAACTAAAATCACGTCAAGAGAACAAATTTGAGCATCTGACAGATTATGCTGCTTTACTGTCTTATCCTGGAAGAAAGCAGGATTCAGGAACCCGTCCCGTTCTTTTTAAGAATGCAAAGTCGTCTTCAGCCAGTGCAGCTCAGGAGACAGGCCGTGCGGGCCTGCTCCCAGAGGCCGTGGCCGAGCCCTGTGTATGTTCACAGGAGTGTCTCTCTGACAGGGATGGAGTCCCACCCTACAGGACCCGCAGGCAGCACCGCCGGGAGATGCAGGAAAGCGTCCAGGCCAACGGGCGGGTGCCTCTACCTCACATTCCTGTAAGTGTCCGCCTGCGTGCGCCCTGCTCCCACCCGAGGGGCGGTGGCCCGTGGTCCTTTGGAGGGTCCGGGTAACTGCGTACAGGGTTTCTCGCTCTGCTTACAAGTGTTTTGGATTTGAAGTGATTTCAGTTTATAGCTCATACCCGCCCCCAAAGCTGTGCGGCATGCTGCTGTGAGGCGTGCGTGGAATTGCATTCTCTGAACATGGCTCCCCCTTCCCTCCCCGGCTCCTCCCTGCACCCAGCTTCTGTGTCAGTCGTCTGGGGTGCAGGGCCCGGGCCCCCCTCCCGTGTCGGGTGCTGCTGCCCCTTGGGTGCAGGGTGGGCGCTGCAGAGCACCTGCCCTTCTGGCGCCCGGGCTCAGCCCCGACCTCAGGGGTCTGCACAGCTGGATGCTTCTGCACAGCTGGCTGGTCAGTCACATGAAGCCCTTCTCCAGGGCTGGCTGGCAGCCTCGGGTGGGCGCCTTGGGCTGTGGGCACCAGGGTAGCCGTCCCCGAGGAGGCGTAGCCCCCGGCCTCCTCAGGGTCTTCACCCATGGTCGTGGGAGGCAGGAGGCAGCCGTGTCTGCTTATCCCCGCCGGTCAGCCCGGGGCAGGGAGGAGAGTGCAGACCGTGCCCTGCTCACCACGGTGTATCAGGGTTTACTGTGGCATTTCCTCACAGCGCACATACCGAATGCCAAAGGAAGTCCGCGTGGAGCCCCAGAAGTTCGCGGCAGAGCTCATCCACCGCCTGGAGGCCGTGCAGCGGACGCGGGAGGCCGAGGAGGAGCTGGAGGAGCGGCTGAAGCGTGTCCGCATGGTGAGTGGCTGCTGTGGCGCGGGCCACAGCGGGCCCCTGAGGCGTTGGCCTTCTCCGTGCAGTGGAGGGCATCTCCCCACCAGCCGGACAGGTCAGGGCTGGAGGCCTGCGTCCTGCTCCGCGCCCTCCCTGCTGCGTGGAGCCCAGATGGCCTCCCTCGGGCAGGGCAGCCTGAGGCTCTGACCAGTGACACAGCTCTGTCTGTCTCGTTTCCTGGCTGGTAGCCTTTCTGATAGAATTCCGGGAGCTGACAGTCTCAGCACACCCGATCTATTTGCTGTAACTCTTTGCCTGTAGGGGCCTGCATGCCTGTCTTTTTTGCCTGCGGTGGCGCTCTCCCATCCTGGCTGCTGCACACGTGTGTCGTTCTACACACGAGGGGCCCCTGGGCAGAGGTGCTGTGACAGGCGTGCCCCCGCCCCGTCCCCCTCATGTGCCCCGCCCCCCGGACCTGTGGGCCTCGAGGCTTCTGGCACACAGGCCTCTCAGGGTGGGAGTTCATTCTCTTCTCAGTATTTTGTTCAATATCTGAAACTCAAAATGTGACTTTCTTGTAGGAATTATTTCTCTACCAATCATCCGATCTTCCTGTTTAAACTGCAGAACCTGAGCCCTCCCCGGACCCTGTCAGAACCCGAGGGGGTTCTGTTTCGGGTTCCATGTTCCCCAGGGGTGCCCCGTGCACCACCACTGAGGGCAGTGCCGTCAGGGTGGGTGAGGGGCCTGGCAGGTGGGCAGTCGCCTGGCCCTGACACAGGCTGGGCTCCCCTGCCTTCCCTACACGGAGTCAGCAGGCACATCTCATCGCGGGGCGGACCGTGGACCCCTGGAGGTACCGGAAACAGCCCCGAGCATGAGGTGGTCACAGGCCGTGCTGTGCCATGAGGGGCCTCGCGGGACCGTGCCCTGCTCTCCCTCCCGCCATGTGGCGATGGCATGGCCTCCTGGCAGGGCAGGTGCAGCCCGAGGCATGCCCAAGGCCCTCGCCCCATCACTGCTCAGGAGGGCATGACCAGCGGGCAGGGTTAGGGATGCGCTAGTCGTCAGAGCTGAGGGTTTCTGCCTCCTGGGAGCTGCCTAGAACAAATGCAGACCAGACTCATGCATGTGCCAGTGCACTGGCGGAACTCAGCCCGGGTCACGCGTGTGAGGAGGCCGTGTGCCCTGGCAGCATCTCCACCACTGCCTCTCTGTGAGGCTGTCCTGAGCGCGTTGCCATCGACAGTGCTTAAAACAGGCTCAGGAGGCAAGCCGTAATGTTTCGTGAAAGAAGTTTCGGAAACCTGCAGACTGGCAGGTTTCACTGCAGACCTGGGCTTTTGTGATGCGCTGCTGTGCTTCCGGCCTTGGCTCAGGCTGTGTGCATGTGGTCCTGGCCGGTGGCGTCGGGTGGGAGGGGCGCACTCAGGCGGCCCAGCCTTCTGACGGCGTCTGAGGCTCTCCCACCGCGTCCCTGGCAGGCGCTGGACGGCTGTGCCTGCAGCCCACGAGCTCTCAGGGGGCTGGACCCGGCAGTGTTCTCTGACGTGACCGAACGTGTCCCAGCAAACGTCCGGTGTCAGTTGCTCAGGGCCTCAGGCTCAGGAGGGCTGCCACGCCTAGTCCTTGGGTCCCGGCTCCCAGCCTCGGGGGTGTAGCTGGCCGGCTCCCAGGGGCGTCCCTCCGCCCCAGGGGGTGGCTCACTGCCCAGCAGTGGCCGTGTGGTCTTGAGTCTGTTGCCGGGAGTGATTTTGTAAGCTATGTGAACCATGATATAAACAAGAATCCTTTTTTACGAGTAATAGCTCAGACATTTTTGGGGCCATGCCTTGCGGCTTGTGGGATCTTAGTTCCTGACCAGGGATCTAACCTGGAATCCTGCAGTGAAAGCACCAAGTCCTAACCGCTGGACTGCGGGGAATTCCCACTGCAGATTTTTAAGTAATCAATTATTTTCGGTTGAGCAGGGTGTTCTGGCAATGCGTGGGCTTTCTCTAGTTGTGGTAAGCAGGAGCTACTCTTTGTTGCAGTGCATGGGCTTCCCACTGCAGCGGTTTCTCTTGTTGGGGAGCACCCGTCCTAGGGCATGTGGACTTTACTAATTGTGGCTCATGGAGCCAGTACTTGGAGCACACCGGCTTAGTTGCTCCATGGCATGTGGGATCTTCCTGGACCAGAGATCGAACCTGTGTGCCCCACATTGGCAGGTGAATTCTTACCCACTGGAATACCTGGGAAGTCCTACAAATTTTTTAATAATTAAAGTTTACTGTAAAGCTTGGAAAATCAGAACAGAAGAAAATGAAAACTAGTGCTGAAGGGTTACGTAAATGTGTAGTATTTTATAGTCTGCTGCCCTGGGAGGGCGTGAATGGCATCAATACTGGGTGCCCCTTGGTGCGGGTCTCCCGAGTCCCCACCCCCTGATAACCACGGAGCACCAGGGTCGGGGTGGGGACAGGGTGAGTGCAGGAACCCAGGGTCCAGGTAGCGATAGAGGGTGCAGAGCCCAGCGTCCGGGGCTCTCTAGGATGGCTCCCAGCTCACCCACAGGGCTGCGTGTCCCCCCGTCTGCCCCTGTCTCCCAGCCTGTCCTCTTGGGTGCCGTTTCTGAGTTGTGGTGCCCACAGCTGGCGGCACGTCTGGCTGACCGCAGGCACTTCCACAGCGGTGCGGCGTCCTGTGGGGACTCCTGGGGGCTTGTTCATGTAGCGCAGGGTGGCTCAGTCATCCAGTCTCTCAGCATCTGCTCAGGGCAACTCAGTAAGACTAGACAGTGAACGTCAGTTGTGTGTTTCAGGATTGAAGTGATTGAATGTGTATGTTTACAGGTCTGCTTATAGCAACTCTCAGAGTCAAAGGAAGTTCTGCTAGTTTGATGTGATAATTTATTAACACTTGTAGCAAGATAAGGAAAAACCGGGAGCTCTTCTGTATAGGGGCAGTGTTTCCTGGGAAAATATGATGGAAAATACGGCAGTAAAATTGAGGAGTAGGAAAACAGTTGAAAAAGATAAACATTTTTATTGAGAAGCTTAACGTGGAAGCAGTGCCAGGTGTCCTGGTGGTCTGTGCGGCCCTGGTGCTGTGCCCTCCTCCGCGTGGCGTGTGGCCCTGTCCCCGCACCAGGGAGGGGAGCCCAGGCCAGCCCCCATGCGCTTTGTCCTCCCAGAGCTCGGCCACACTGGCGCGGGGCTCGGGGCCACTCTGGATCGGGCGGCCCCTCCTGCACTTCGCTGGCCCGGCCTTGTCCCCAGCTCAGGGCTCGGGCCTTTGTGCTTTGTGTCCCCAAGCACGGGGTCTCCACGGTGCAGCCAGTGCCGAGAGGTGCCATGCTGTCTTGTTCCAGCAGGAGGAGGAAGGCGAGGACAGCGACATGCCCTCTGGCCCCCAGGGCGCCAGCCATAAGCTGCCCTCGGCCCCGGCCTGGCACCACTTCCCCTCCCGCTACGCGGACGTGGGCTGCACAGGGCTGCGGGACGCGCACGAGGAGAACCCCGAGAGCATCCTGGACGAGCACGTGCAGCGAGTCATGAGGACGCCTGGCTGCCAGTCGCCGGGGCCCGGTCACCGCTCCCCAGACAGCGCGCATGTGCCCAAGATTGGGATGCTGGGGGGTGCCATGCCCGGGCATGGAAAGCATGCGCCCAAGTTGGGGGCAAAGCTGGACCCGACTGGGCTGCACCTCCACAGACACGGCCACCACCACGGCCACCACGGCGCGGCCCGGCCCAAGGAGCCAGCTGAGGCTGAGGCCGCCCGCCGGGTCCCGGGCAGCTTCGCCTGGGGCCCGGAGCTGCACAGTCACGCAGCCAAGCCCCGCAGCCATGTGGAGAGCACGGGTGCCCCCCCTGCCGGTGGCGACGGCCTGGCCTACGGGTGAGTGTGAGCAGCGATCCCCCGCCCTGGCCCATGTCAGTGCAGGTGGTGTGCCCCGGAGAAGGGTCCTTCGTGCCACCCTCGGGCCAGAGTTCCCCTGAGGAGTCCCTAAGCCAGGGCCAGAGCAGGTTGGCAGGAGTGCACGCCTGGGTGCACAGCCGCGGGGCTCCAGCCCTGAAGTACCGTTGGGTTGGATGAGCCCGTTTCGGGGGTGGTGTCTGGGTGAGGACAGGTGGCTGGGCCCGAGCTGCCTGGACACCTTCCGTCCACAGAGTCGGCCCAATACAGCCCAACCGCGCCTGCAGGAGTGTGGCCAAGGCCCCACGTGCAGGCAGGGCCCTTGCGGGCTGTCGTCCCCAGCCCTGCGGGTCCCGGCCAGCCATCCAGCCTGGGCTGGCTGAAGTAGCAAGTGACCAGGCCTTGCTCTTGCAGTGGGAAGGTGGGCACGACCTCCAAGAGAAACTCCAAGAAGGCGGAGTTGGGGAAGAGCAGCAGCACAGAGGCGCCAGGCCCGTCTGAGGATGCGGAGAAGAACCAGAAGATCATGCAGTGGATCATCGAGGGCGAGAAGGAGATCAGCCGGCACCGGAAGGCGGGTCACGGGTGAGGGCCCCCGGCTGAGTCACCACCCCCCCGGCTCTGAGTCCCCTTCCCCTGGCTCTTAGTCCTCCCACCTCAGTTTGAGTCCTACCCCCCGGCTCCGAGTCCCCAACCCCCAGCTCTGAGTCACCCCCCCACTGCCGGCTCTGAGTCCCCCCACCCCAGTTCTGAGTCCCCCCAACCCCCAACCCTTAGCTCTGAGTCCCCCCAACCCCCAACCCTTGGCTCTGAGTCCCCCCACCCCTGGCTCTGAATCCCCCTACCCCCGGCTCTGAGTCCCCCCCACCCCTGGCTCTGAGTCCCCCCACCCCCTGCTCTGAGTCCCACACCCCCGGCTCTCAGTCCCCCCACCCCCGGCTCTCAGTCCTCCTCTGCCCCAGCTCTCAGTCCCCCACCCCCCAACTCTGAGTCCCCCCACCCCTGGCTTTCAGTCCTCCCCTGCCCCGGCTCTGAGTCCCCCACCCCCTAGCTCTGAGCGCCCCCTGCCCCAGCTCTGAGTCCTCCCCTCCCCCCAGCTCTGAGTCCTCTTCCCCCTGGCTCTGAGTCCTCCCACCCCCAGCTGTGTCTGCCCCTGGCTCTGTTTCCCTCCCCACCGGCTCTGAGTCCCTGCCATCTCTGGAGCCTGCTGTCAGCGCCAGGCAGCAGTCTCTGCAGGCCATGTGCCCATTCGACCAGGGCCAGCCCATGGCAGCGTGAGGTCAACCCTGCCCTGTGTGGGCCCTGTGACAGGGTGGGCATTGGTGACAACGTCAGTGTCCCGGGCAGGAGTGCCCAGTGGTGGGGTCAGCTGCTGCCGCCCCACTGGGCAGGATCCTACAGCCCTGTGGCTGTCCCTCCAGGAGGAGCCTCTGGATCTGGCCTCCTTGACCCCAACTGCCAGAGAACATGCCTCTGCTCCGGCTCCTCCGGCTCCATGTCGGTTTCAGTGTCACCCTTCCTGTTCATGGTGGGGGCAGGGTGGGCAGGGGCCTGGGCTTTGGGGCCGGCCAGCCATGGACTTGCCTGGTCCTGAGTTCTTGGGTCCAGACCCTTTGTACTCACAAAACCTGTCCCGGTGGCTCGCTCCTTGGCCGTTGCCCCACCCCAGCTGGAGGGTTTCCGTGGGAAGACGAGTCCAGAAGCAGTGTCCTGGGTGCACTGTGGGCTCCATCGTGCAGGCCTTTCTGGGGTCTGTGGGCCTGGAGGCAGGGCACAGAGCAGGAATTGAGGAGTTGAGGGCCTCGTGGGTCCTTCTAGGAGGAGTCCACCTCCCCATGGGGCAGGTCACATCATACAGGCACTGAATCAGCCCTCCCCCAGGGTGCCATTCCTGGGATTCCTTCATTTTGCTCCTGGGGACATGCCCCCCTTCTGAGGCCTCTAGTCCAGCTGAGAGAGGCAATGTTTTCACTTGAATTCCATGCAGTGGTTGAGTGATGGCAGGTCACACAGATGTAGGTTCTTGATATCTGATGGCAGGGAAGGTGGCATCACGTGGAGGAAAGTCAGGAAAAAGCACGTGGTCAGAATCATGCCAACCATGGCAGGTGTTTTCAGTGGGGAAGGAAATACGCTGAATGTGCCGAGTGACTATCGCTAAGTCATATTTATTTTTTTCTTAGAATTTCCTGAACATTTCAAGTTTTTAACAAAGAGCACTTATTTATTTATATTTTTAAAGGAACGATAAAGGTTAAGCTTTTGTTTGGCTGCCCTGGGTCTTGGTTGGGGCATGTGAGAGCAAGTTCTCTGACTAGGGATCAGACCCAGGCCCCCTGCATTGGGGGCTGGGAGTCTCAGCCATCCGACCTCCAGGGAAGTCCCAAGAACACTTATTCTAATATCAAAATACTTTTCAAAAACAAAAAAACCTTTATGTAAAAGAAGTCTTCGTGGGGAAACATTAAGAAAGTGTCCACACAGGGTATGATTTGTATTTCAGAACACGATGAGCACAGTGCAGAGCAGGTCTCCAGAAAGGCGTGCATCAGGGGTGGGGGGTGTGCAGAGCCTGGGCGTGGCTCACCTGCTTCTTTTGCCCCCGAAGGTCGTCCGGGGCTAAGAAGCAGCAGGCCCACGAGAGCTCCAGGCCCCTGTCCATTGAGCGCCCTGGGGCGGTGCACCCCTGGGTCAGTGCCCAGCTCCGGAGTTCGGTGCAGCCTTCGCATCTCTTCATTCAAGACCCCACGATGCCACCCAACCCTGCCCCCAACCCCCTGACGCAGCTGGAGGAGGCACGCCGGCGCCTGGAGGAGGAGGAGAAGAGGGCCAGCAAGGCGCCCTCGAAGCAGAGGTGCGTGGTCCTCACAGCATCCATCCGGGGTGGGAGCCCTTCTGCACCTCGGCTGGCCTGCGGCTGCGCTGAGGGTGCCAGCTGAGGCCCACTGCATCCGCGAAGGGGCCTGAATTGTTCCCAGCCACGCAGGGGACCCCTGGTGTCTCACTCTCGGTGCTGAGAGCCCAGCCCCGCGGCCCTCCTCACGGCGCCCTGCATGGCTGTCAGGGCCGGTGCAGCCCTTCGTGGGGCAGGTCATTCCTCCACGCTGGACCCTGGCAGTGGGGCCTTTGCAGTCACTTTCCCGGGTGGTCTGGGCTCTGAGGGCCTGGAGATGTGAGTGTGGTCGCTGGATGGTGACACTGTCCTGGGTGTTACTGGTCCCCATGTCCAATCTTCAGTCAGCTGGGCTCCTGGGGCCGGGGCCTCGCTGCAGAATCCGTGCTGCCCTGGGGAAGCCGGCGCCCAGGTGCAGACCCGCCCCAGCCCACCGCCCTGCGGGAGGCCCATGCGTGTCCCCGGTCACTGAAGGTGACCCCATTTACAGCAGCCGTGTCACGCGCTGAGGTCTTGCTGGTCCACGTGGCCCGGGGTGAGGGCGGTGCCTGAGGCCCGGCGGGCCAGCCCGTGAGCTGGAGGGTGGAAGGCAGCAGTGGGGCTGCCCGGGAGGGTACTGGGGCGAGCGGGCCCGTCCTGCTGCGCCTGCCCAGCAGGGCTCCCTGCTTGTGGTCTTGCGTCCTTGGTCTGCTCTTTGCGCCAGCGCCCACGGGCCCTGCCCAGTGGCAGGTCCTGTCTGGCTGTGACACAGCTGAGCCACAGGGGCGGCTCGGGCGCTCCACACTGGTCGGTCCAGGACATGTGTGCCTTTTGTAGACAGCAAAGACCCCAGAGCAGAGGTCCGCTGCGTCCTCCTCTTGGGGTGACCCCACCCAGGGCGGTCAAAATAGAAGTCACGTCAGGGCCACAGAGCGTCGCACCCGAGGTGGATGGCCCTGGGACAGGAGCGGTGGGTGGTGTGCTCTCTTCAGCTGGCAGTGACTGAGCTGCAGGGCCAGGTTGGGGCCTGCTCCCCTCTGGAGGCGAAGGCTCCTCTGAGTGCATGGAGTGGCAGGCACCTGCGGGTTTCAAGAGACTGAGGTCCGCCTGGTGAAGACCTGGTGGGCAGAAGCGCCGGTGTCCCGCCTGCTCTGACGGAGCCCTGACCTCCAGCTCCACAACCACGAGGGCCTGCTGTCCTGCCGTCCTGCCGGCCCCGCGCAGCAGGCGCCTCCTCTTTGCTGTGGAGCGTGGCTGAGCTGAGCGCTGCTGGAGGCCCGGCCCGGGCGGCGGCTCACTGCGCGTTGTTCCCTAGGTATGTGCAGGAGGTCATCCAGCGGGGGCGCTGCTGCGTCAGGCCAGCGTGCACGCCCGTGCTGAGCGCCGTGCCGGCGGTGTCCGACCTGGAGCTCTCCGAGACAGAGTACGTGCGCCCCCCTGGGTCCTCCCAGTGCCGGCCGGCCCGCGACGGGAGCTCAGGCGCTGCGCCTGAAGAGCTGGGGCTGCTCGTGTGTCTGTGAGAGGAGCCCTGGCCGTCCACGTGGGGGCAGCAAGCGACAGGCCCGAGAGGGGTCTGCGCTTTCCGCACGAGGCCTCACGCCCCGCACAAGGCCTCGGCCCTCGCTGCAGTGACCTGCCTGGTGTGATGGGCTCAGGGCTGCGGCCCTGACTCCCTTGTACACTGCTGACCAAAGCACAGGCCCCGGGCGCTGTGTGCACAGCGAGCCGGCTCTAATCTTGCGTGCCGCGTGGGAACTCGTGGTCCATGCCCGTGCACACGGGCCGGGCTGGGCGTCCAAGGCCTGAGGGCCGTATGTGGACAGCGCGGGCCACCCTGTCCTTGAGCAGAAAGAGGGGCCCCCACTCAGCCTATGCCGGCCGACCCCCCAGTCCTTTGTCATGCGTGGCCGAGGGCCCAGCTCTGAGCCTCCCCGTTGCTACTCTTTCTGGGGGGTGCTCTTCTGTAGAGAATGGAGCCCCTGGGAATCCCAGGCGGCTCCTGGGATGGGCCAGGCCTGAGGTCAGAGGACCGAAGGAAGGGAAGCAGACATCAGGAGCCTGGCTCAAGCTGGGGGCGGCCACTCAGCTGAGGTGACCGCCTGCTGTGTGACCAGGAGCACCAGTGTGGTGGATCCCCACGGAGAGGAGAGCCCACTATGACTCAGGGCCTTCCTGACACAAAACTGGCCGCTCATCTGGCCAGGGCCAAGGGCTGCTCCTGGGCCCACTGGGCAGCTGGGGCAGTCACTGGACAGGACTCAGGAGGGCACAAGCGCCACCCGTCGAGAGGAAGCCCCTCGCTGCCCGTGCAGGAGGCGCTGTGGGCCTCGGTCCCTTCTGGAGAAGGGGCCGGCTGCCGCCTCTGGTCTTGTGAGCAGCTCTCTGCTGTGAGGCGGGTCCATTTCCGGTCCAGCGGTTCTGATGTCTAGTCCCTGGCCTTGGGATGTTTCTGAAGGTGGCTTTACAGGGACATGGGCCGAGCCACCCAGCCTGCTATCTCAGAGCCAGGGGCTGGCTGTCTTGAGCCGCCTGGCAGAGGCGCCCACCGTGGGGTCCTCCTGAGAAGCCTGCTAGCCCGTTTCATGTGGTCTGGGTGGTAGGTCCGCCCCCCAGGCCAGCCAGGCCACAGTGAGACCAGGGCTTCGAAGCAGGTGGCAGCAGTGGCGGATAGCTGCTGTCGGTGTCTGCGTCTCGGTCCGGGCTGGCACAGCGTGGAAGTGTGCAGGGCGAGCCCCCAGGGGTGGGCGTGGCTGGGCGGGGTAGGCAGTGGGGCCTGTGGACACCCGGCGTTTCCGAGTGAGGTGCAGCCCACCCTGCAGGCTCTGCCCCGGCATCTTCTGGGGCGTCTGGTAGGGCCCCAGCCCCAGCGGTCACAATGCTTCTTGGCCCTCAGGACGAAATCACAGAGGAAGGCGGGAGGTGGGAGTACCCAGCCATGCGACAGCATCGTCGTGGCCTACTACTTCTGCGGAGAGCCCATCCCCTACCGGACCCTGGTGCGGGGCCGCGCGGTCACCCTGGGCCAGTTCAAGGAGCTGCTGACCAAGAAGGGCAACTACAGGTGAGAGGCTGGGGCTCGCAGCACAGAGCCGTGTGCTCCCCTCCCGTTGAGTCCCAACCCCGTCTGCCTGGCCGTGGGCTGCTGGCGCGTACCCTGCGACAGGTGAGGCGTGTGTGGCCTCGGCTCAGGGCCCAGGTCCTGCAGGCCGACCAGGGCACCCATGCTGGTGTGGCCCGAGCCGGCCTTGTGTTGGCTTCCTGACCAGGCGTTTTTTACGGGACCGCGGAAGCCAGGGCCCTACTGCAGGTCTGCCCTGGAGGCCCCTAGGGGCACTGCAGAACACGCTGGGGCCGGTGGGGTCTGTTTTGGGGCCAGCCCACAGAGGGTCTGCCTGAGTGCTTCCCTCTGTCCACCAAGTGGCCGAGAAACCCCACTGGGGGCTGTTGCCGCTGGAGAGGCCTGGACTGCAGGGCCGAGTGCATGCAGTAGTCAGTGGAGGGAACGGGGACCCTGAGCCCACCCACCCCTCCCTGCAGAGGCCGGGGCAGGGACCCGCATGTGGTCACTGCACGTATCTAGCACCGGCGCTCAGGCACCAGGGCCAGCTCACGGGCCTGCAGGAGGTGCTGGGGGGCGGCCGCCCAGCTGCCTGGCCCCGCCACCCTCAGTGCCTCCTCCCGACCACAGGTTCTACTTCAAGAAAGTGAGCGACGAGTTCGAGTGCGGCGTGGTGTTCGAAGAGGTGCGTGAGGACACGGCTGTGCTGCCCGTCTTCGAGGAGAAGATCATCGGCAAGGTGGAGAAGGTGGACTGACTGGCGGCCTGGCCGCTGCACCCTCCGGGCTCCACGAGGGCCCGTGCCAGGCCGCCCGCTCTCGAGGGTGCAGTGGGTGCAGCTGCTGGCAGGGTGGTGTGCTTGTCCAGGCAGCCCGCCTGGTCCCTCTGTGTCCAGGAGGGCGGGAGTCTGCTGCGGCGCCTCCTCCCAGAGATGTGCACTAGCCCGCACCCGTGGGGAGCCCGCCATGGGGCCACCTGGAGACCCTGCCCAGCGACCCCGTGCTGCTAAGCGGATGCCCCTGGCGCTTGCCTGCCGTGGCCTGCCCCAGAGCCAGGGTGCAGGGGCTCCGGGGCCTCTGTCCATCGTCCATGTCACCGAGTGCCTTCAACCAGCTTGTCTCTGGCCTGCCACTGTGTGGGCCCGGCGCCGAGCACCGAGGCCCGAGCTGGCTCAGCGGGTCCCGGGCTGCCCTCCCCAGGGCCCCTGTAAATATGTACATTTCTCAGGCCCGCACCAGCGGGGGGCTGCCCTGAGCCCGTTTTTCATGCGCTGACTTGTACAATTATCTTTTCAAAGGTACTTGGATAATGAAATAAAACCATTTTTGAACCTTCCCTGGCTGTGGACTGCAGCTGTCCAACATGGTTGCTGGGCTCCTGGCGTACGTGCCCTGCCTCCCAGGCAGCATTCAAGGTCGGGCCCAGCCTCATGGGGCATGGGGTGGCGGGGCACAGAGCCACGCTGGCAGCTTGGGGGAGAGGGCAGGGCCAACACAGCAGCAGTGCTGTGGGCCTCCTTTCTGCCCCGGTGAGGCTGCAGACCCAGGCTGGACCTAGGTGCCCATCAGGAGGGCCAGGCCCCACCCAGGATGTAGAGGCCCCAGGGGCTGAAATCCAGCCAAACCAAGACCAGAGCTGCCCTTCTTAGGAACCACACACAGTCCAGGGCCAGAGCTGTTTATTCACACGGCTGCTCTCACGGGCCCGGACACGGCTCCTGGGTGGGTGCTGACGGCGGGCAGCTACAGCTCGTCCCTGGGCTCCGTGGTGTTTTCTGGCTTCTCGTCCTTGGGTTCCGTGGTGTTTCCTGGCTTTTCCTGGCAAGGGTCACAGAGACCCAGCTGGGTGCCACACCCTCCGCCCAGCCCTGCCCATGCCCACCCACAGCTACTCTCGAGAGGACTGGCCCGAGGCCTGGAGCCTGGGGACAGACACCCACCAGGAAGGCGGCTCCAGGCACCTCTGCAGGCTCCTCTGCAGGCAGCTCGCCCCCGCTGTCCAGAAATTTGGAGAAGGTCTCCAGGTCCCTGGCGCCTTTGTAGTCAATCACCTGAGGAGGGACATGGTCTGGGGACCCCGCCTCCTGGACCCGAGGCTGACTCTCCAAGGCCACGCCCACCTCCAGCCGAGGGTGGAAGCACCCAGACCTAGCCCAGGCCGCACCTTCCGACCAGGCCCTGCTGGGAAGTACTTGAGGGTGGGGAAGCCGCGCACAGGGAAGGCCTCCAGCTCGTTGGCTGTGGCGTCCAGCTCGGCGATGATGACGTCCTCGTGGTCCCTGTACTTCTCGGCCAGCTCCTCCCAGGCTGGGGCCATCTCCTTGCAGTGGGCACACCACGGGGCGTCTAGGATGGGACACGTCAGCACAGCCAGCAGGTCCCCCGCCACCCTCTGCCCGCCACCCGCCACAGCCACACTCACAGAACTTGATAAACACGTTCTTGGTCTCATCAAAAGCCACCTGCTCAAAATTCTTGCCCACGAGGGTCTTGACTGGCCGTTGGTCCCAGTCTGGGGGGACCTCCTGGCTCAAGTGATAGGGCTAGGGGAACAGGGCCAGGGGTTTCACCAGGGGTCTCCCGCTAGCTGCTGCTCCCACCCCATGGGCAACCCACCGCTGACCTTGACCCCTCCACCCAGGACCGTGCGGCAGAAGTCTGTGATGGTGGCAGCGGTGACCGGCGCCCCATGCTCCGGCGCATACTTCTTGGTGGTCTCGATGTTGATGAAGCGCAGGGTGGGGGCCTCCTGGGCCTTGAGGCCAAAGTACTGGAGCACGTGGTCATTGTCGGCACCCACGTCCACCACCACGAACAGCACCTGCCAGCAGGGAGTCCGCGTGGGCTCCCCGCAGCCCCACCACCCCAGCCCCTAGGCCCAGCCAGTACCTGCCCCCGGAAGGGGGGAGCCGCCTCCCGGAAGCCTGCCAGCAGCTCCCGGTGGGCATCCAGCGTCTGGTTGATGAACAGCAGCAGGTGGTTAAGGATCTTGGCCTCAAAGATCTTAGAGGACGTCTGCAGGGGCAGGTGGAGCTCGTGGAGGCCCCCACGGCCGCCACCCACCGCCCGCACCTGCCCGGCAGCCCACTCACCTCGCTGCTGTACTCTGTGACCAGGTGCATGCTGTGGGTGAGCAGGAAGCGAGACAGGTCCCCCTGGTCCAGGCCCAGCTCCTTGTCCACCGGGAAGTCCGCCCGCCCTTCGTCATACTGGACGACGCCGAGCGGGTCAGCGGGAGCCAACGCACCCACCCCGGCTCCTCCCTGAGCCCGCCTGACCCACCTTCTTAAAGAGGACCACTGTGTCCTTGGTGAGGCCGAACTTCTGAAAGAGCTGCGGCCGGTCGGTGAGGCCAAAGGTCATGTCCAGGGCATCCTGGGCCAGGCCCAGGAAGGTAGCCACGTCCCTGTCCTGCAGGTCCTGAGGGGCCCGGGCCTGTGAGGCCGCCGGGCCCACACCCTGCTCCCAGGCCCGGCCCCGGCCCGCAGCGCACCTGGAAGAAGCCGACGACTACCACGTCCCGGGTGTCCGTGAGTGCGCGAACGTCCTCCTCGTCCTCCAGCTGCCTGGCGCTGGGCCCCACCCGCCGCCGCAGCCACTCGGCGATGCCCTCAGCCTCCCGGGGGCCTGCGGAGACTCCCCTCAGCTGAGGCCCAGCCTCTGCCACCTGCCCGCCCCCTCGCCCGCCCCCTCGCCCGCCCCGCACCAGTGTACTCCTCTGGGTGTGTGCGGTTCCCCTCTCGGAAGAACTTGAGCGTGGGGTATTCTGTCACTGCAAACTCCTCGGCCAGCTCTGGCTCCGCGGGCCCATCCACCTTGGCCAGCGTGACTCTGGCCGACTCTGCTGCCAGCAGGGCGGCTGCCTTGCTGTACTCAGGGGCCAGGGCCCTGCAGTGCCCACACCACGGGGCATCTGGAGGACAGACCCATGAGTGCCCCAGGCCTTCACCACCCCCGCCACAGCCCCTGCTCCAGCCTGGCCAGAGCCGGCCAACCTCGGGGCCAGCTCCACGCTTGAGATCCGGTAGGGAGCAACACGTCCAGTCTACACCCTCCTCGTCAGGGGCCCACCTGAGCCTCGGCCAGAGTCCAAGCACCGGAGGCCAGACTCCTTGAGGGCCCCCGAGTGGGACTGCAGTGGCCAGCACTGTCCCTAGAGTGGGTTTGGGATGGATCTTCCATGGCCACCCATGAGGCCAGCTCCCGCCATCTGCCTGTGGAGGCCTGCCGGCTGGGAGTGGCTCCTGCCTGTGAATGGGCTGTACAACCCCAGCCTGAGTGCTGGCTGGCCCTTCACGGAAGAGCCTGGGGGACACTGACTGGATCCCCCCTGCACCTGTGCCTCCCCACCGTGAGGCTGGACCCCAGGCCCAGCTCTGCCCCAGGGCTCTGATGGAGCCCCAGGAGCACAGCGAGGGAGGAGCAGAGCACCCAGGCGGCCCCTGAGGGTCCCCAGCCATGCTGGCCTGGCACTCACAGAATTCCACCAGCAGGGCTGGGTGCTCCTGCAAGGCCTGGCCCAGGGTCTGCCGGCTCAGCACCAAGACCCCATCCTCCTCCGGGGGGTCCTCCTCGGGGGGCTTCTCCTCAGGGGGCTTCTCCTCTGGGGGCTCCTCCAAGGGACCCCTAGGCCCCAGCCCCTGTCCGCACAGGCCTGAGGCCCCGAGCAGCAGCACCAGCACCGGCAGGAACTGGCCATCCATGGCGGTGCGGGGGCCCCTGGGGCGGGGGCAGATAAGGGGGCGGGGGGCCAAGCAGCGGCCGCCACGTGGCACCCAGGCCTGGTCGCAAGAGAGATAAGGCCAGGAGCCCCCCCCCCCGCCCCCGCCGGGGAGGGGAGGCAGACAGGCAACACCAAGGGCACCGAGGCAGAGCGACGTTTAATAGGGCTGTTCAGGGCACAGTGCCAGGCCTGGGGGCATCCTGGGACAGGACAGGGGGTGGGGGGATGGCCACTGAGGGGCCGGGGAACGCTCAGGGGTCCCTTGCAGCAGCTGACAGAAGCGGGGGGGCCAATGGGAAGCGGCCCCGGGGCGGGGCGCTCAGCGCTCCCAGTCCTGGCAGACGTGGAGGCCCCACTCCCAGGACAGGTGGGCGGTTCTGTCGTCATCGGTGAAGAAGGACGTGACCACGTAGGCACCCCGCACCAGCGCGCCTCGGGGCGCCTCCTCTACCGGAGTCACGAACTCATACTCCTGGGCGCTCGGGCCGTAACTGCCCACCATGTAGACGGCTTTGTCCACTGCGGGGGAATGAGGGCACTGGGGGCTGCCCTCTGCCCCTCTCCAAGCCCGCCCCCCGCTGCTCCCTGCACCCCACCCTCACCTCGAAGGCCGTGGCGGTAGGTGTGATGCAGACACTTCAGTCCACTGACGATCTCCTTGTTGACCTGAGAGACAGACAGTGTTAATGGGAACTTCTGGGGCTGGGCCTGGGGCTGGCTGGTGTCCCCATGACAGCGCCCTCACCTTGAAGGTAATCTTCACTTTGTAATCAACACCCTCCTTCAGGACAAACACCTGGTTTTTCAGCGCAGCCAACTCCCCTGTTAGGGAAAGTGCAGTTAAGTGTGAACTCCTGTGAGGATGAGACTCTGAGCCCGGAGCCCCCATGGGGGGCCTGTGTCTGTGGGCTCTGCAATCTGAGGACTTGGGATTGGGTCCTAAGAGGTCCATGGCGATGAACTCAGGTCTCTACCCCAAAGATCAGTTGCAGAGGAGGTTACCTGTGAGGTCCCTGCCTGGGGCTCAGGGTTGTGCCAGGCATCTGGGAGTTACCTGTGAGGTCCATGACGATGGGCCCCGGGGCCTGCTCAGATATCAGTGTCAGCCTAGTCACCTGAACGTTGGGCAGGCTTGGATCTGAAGAGAAACCACGAGTCTACAGGTGCCCCTATCCCGCCCTCCCCCCAGGCCCAGGGCGTGGGCGTACCCACGGCAGGCAGCACAGGCCCCAGCAGGGCCCGCTTGTACTTGACCAGGCTCTCGTCGTCCGGATCCAGCTGCTGGATCTCCAGGAGGCTCTTCTTCCCCGGGGCCCGGTACTCGGGCACAGCCTCGTCCAGCGCCTCTTCCGGTGGCAGCTGCCCCCCCTCTTTGTCAGTCAGGAGGACTGGGGTTTGGGGAGGCCGTGTGAGCAGCTGCTGCCAGCTGACCCTGGCCTTTGCTGGAGCCTGCCATATGGCCAACTGGGCCTCCCACCGCCCAAAGGAGGGGACTGAAGAGGCAGCCGGTGAGGGCTCTGGGAGCCGGGTGGGCAGGAAGATGCAGACTAGCATCCACGCCCAGCCTCTTCAGGAGGGGCCTGGCTAGTGCAGGAGGCTCCCAGAGACAGGCAATGGACCCCTGGAGGCACCAGCCACTTTCCCCTGGCCCGACCCTTCATGTAGAGCCCCTCCCTGACTCTGAGGCCAAAGGTGAGGAGAGGGAAGGGCCCAGATGGGGAGCAGCCCTGGGGGCCGGGGTCCACACTGCAGAGTGTTGACCACTGAGATCTCTGGAGCAGAGGCTGCTCCCCGACGCCCTGCAGGGCCCCTGGGCCCCGTTCCCACAGCGCTCTGGGACAGCTCTGGGTCCCCACCACACTGCCGGGAGCTAGCTTCCCTGAATGCCTCCCCGCGGTGCAGGGGGTTCCCCCACACAATGCCCCACACAATGTTTGGTTCTCACCAAACCCCTCTGCTTATGTTCTGAGGCCACCGCCCCAGGTGACTCCAGACCCTGTCAGCTGAGCCCAGTCCCCAGGCCTTAATGGGGGTCACTCCCAGTCCTTTGCACAGTCCCGGGAGCCGGCTCCCATGGTGCCCTGGGGCCGGGTCTCTGAGTCCCTGCCCACTGCGCCCGGGTCTCTGCGGGCTTCTCACCCTCCCCAAGGGGCGCGAGCCCCACCCAAGGGAGAGCGGACCTCAGGGGCAGGTTCCCGCGGGGAGAGGGGCCCCCGGCGGTCCTGGCTTCACAAGCAGACCCGCCCCCTCTTGGCCCCTTGCCCCATGACTGTCTAGCCTGGGAGAAGCCCCCCACCCTCTCCAGAGCGCGGCGGGGGGACCGCACCGCAAGGTCCCCACCAGCGCCCCCAAAGTTTCCGCGGGGGAGAAGCGGGTCCGCCCTGGGCTGAGCGCCCCCGCCCAGAGCCCCCCGCCCACGTGGCCGCCCTGGCCCCAGCCGGGCCGCTCACCTCGGGCGCACAGCGCCAGCCGGAGCAGTTCCAGCAGCTGCGCCCCCAGCTCGCACGCGTCCAGGCCCAGCATGGTGGCCCGCGGCCCGGCTCCGCCGCCGAGCCGCCGAGGAGCCGCCGCCCGCCCCGCCGCCGCCCGGCTCGGCGCTCAGCCCCGGCGCGACTGCGGTGAGCTCATCCCGGCCGGGAGCGCCCCCCGCGCCCAGCGCCGCGCCCGCGCCGCGCGCCCCCAGCCGCTCCGCGGACCCCGCGCAGCCCCGCAGAGACGCGCGTGTCGCCCGCTCGGCGCCGGCACCCGGTCGTCCCCGCCGCGGGCGCACCCGAACCCCGCACGGCAGCCGCGGACACAGACGCACACGGCCGCGGTCACGGTCCCAGCCTTCCGCCCCGCCTGCACCCCGCTCTGGCCATCAGGGCGGCCCCACCCCCGCGGCGCCGCCGGGAGTCTGGGGAGTCTCCGGGGAAGCCCTCTAGGCGGGGCGGTTGGGGCCCGGGGCGCCGAGGGGAGCAGGTGCGTCCCCCCCACAAGTCCCCAGGCTCTTGTTACCTGACGGCAGCGCAGGCCGCACCTGGGGGCCCCCCCTCCTCCTACACCCTCTGGAGCTTCAGTCTGGGCAGAGGGGACCCCTGGAGTGTGCCCAGCCTCGGGGGGTGGGGGAGCTGCGCACCCCAGAGGTTCACCGGCGTCAGCGCAGACGGGCCAGCGTCCACACACAGGGCCGGGGTCCCCCACACAGTGAGACACCCCGCCACGATGCGAGTGTTTATTGACCGAGCTGTGCCAGGGCGGCTTGGGTGGAGGGGCCTTTGTATGCTCTGTGCTCCCGAAGCCCCTGTCCTTGGTAGGGGGAGAAAAGGGACTGATTCAAAACAGGTGGAGGTGGAGAGCTGAGAGGGGACACAGAAGGGCTCTCTGGTCTCGATGCCTAAACAGACCTTGCAGCAGGCAGATTGGGGTCAGCAGGGCGGGGGCTGGGTGAGCTGGGCTGCAGGCTGGGGCCCTGTAGGTCAGCTTGGGGGGTGCAGAACACCAGCTGGAGTCCCCCTGCTTCCTTACACCCCTGAGTCCACCCCCCCACCCCGTTTCTGAGGACACCCAAAGCTCAGATCTGCCCTTGCCCAAAGGAGCGTCTATCTTTGGAGGAGGCCAGCCGGCCGTGGTGCTGGGGGCACGCAGGCTGGGCGGGGACTGTCCCCCCTGGAGCCCACCTGCCTACAATCTCTCCGAGGCAGGATCTCCCCAGCCATTCGAGGGTCACATCCCACCCACCTCCCCCACTGCAGGGGCCCAGGAGGCCACTTGTCCTCAGACCGGGGACAGCTGTGGCCTCTGGTGGCTTTCAACCTCTCTGGAAGAGGACAGCTAGGTAGGCCTACGGTCAGCCTGACCCGACCAATGTGGGTGGGGCTGGGTGGGTGGGTTTCACTGGGATCTAGGGGAGAGTGATGCCTGGAGGGGTAGGAGCCTCCTCTAGGCCCCTCCCCAGCTCATCCTGGACCTGGTTTCGCCAGCAGTGGAAATGGATTCAGATCGCCATGACTGAGGCTTCTGGCCAAAGGCCAATGCCAACATCCTGCTCCACCCCCCAGCACCTAAAAAACAGAAATAGACCTGTCTGCACACTTTAGAAAAGCCCCAACAAAGGGGTGTGGGAAGCCAAGATGCTGGAGGAGGGAGAGAAATGGCCAGGCTGGGCCCTCAGCCCAGAGAATGCCCACGAATCTCAGGAGCAGGTGCTGAGATCTCTCTGCAGTAAAGCCCCATCCCAGTCTCCCACAGCCGCAGGGTAACCTGGGTGGGGTCTCTGCTCTCCAAAGGCCCCCTCAGGCCCCTGTGCAGCTGAGGGGAAGGGTGCTGCCTGCAGTCTTCCCCAAGCCTCAAGGACCCCCACCTGCACCCCTACGCAACAGTGTCCCCCCAACCCGGGAGCACCGCGGGGGTCAGGCACAGGTTCACAACTGCAGGGACACTTGTGAGGCTGTTCGACCCCTCACCCAGCCCCCACAGCCCCCGCACGGCTGACCTCCTGGCACCCAGCAGGTATGGAGGAGGGGTCACAGCACCCCCACCTAAGGCGCCTTCCCCCGCGTCTCCTCTCCCGAGTCGCTCCCCTCCCAGAGTCCTCTCCTGTATCTGCGCCCCAGCCTTTCCCGAGTCCTCGTCCATCTCTGAACCTCCTCCCAGCTAATCCCGGTTCTCTCATCCCCCACGTAGTCCGGGTGGGGCCAAGACCCCCTCGAAGCGCCAGGCAAGTCCCCACGGACATCGGTTTCTCGTGTCGTGAGGGGAGCCTGTCCTGAGGCGGATGCTCTGACGCCCGCGCGCCCCCCAGCCCCAGACCTCGAGGCCGCTGCGGGCGAACACGCGGGCGGGGCGGGGCGGCGGCCGGAGCGGGGCGGGGCGCGCGGACACCCTCGCCGCGCCCGGCCTGCCTTTGCTATGGCCGCTAGCCCCGCGCCCCTCGGCGGGCACCCCCGCGTGCAGAGGCCGCATCTGAGCAAGGTGGGTGCCGGGGTCCCGCCCGCCCCCCGATTTCCTGGCACGCGAGGCCGGGAGGGGCCGGAGAGCAGTGAGTGCGGGTGCGCGCGAGTGTGGCCGCTACGCGAGCGCGCTAGTGTGGCCGCGGGTCAGGGGCGATGGCCCTGTGCGAGCGGGGTGGGGCGACGGAGACCCTGGGGCTGGGGTCGCCGCTCGCCCGCGCCCCCCTACCCCCACGGCCCCGCGCCTCCGCGCTCCGCCTTGGCCTGAAATCGCACCATCAGTGCGCGTTAATCTCCCGGCACACTGATCCGGCGCGTCCCGGCCGGTTCCTGGGAATCGGGATCTGGGGGTGGGGCAGGCCGGCCGCCGTAGCCCCTCAACCTCTTCCGCGCAGATGGAGCGGATGGTCGTGACCATGCAGGACCCCGACCAGGGCGTGAGGATGCGGAGCCAGCGCCTGCTCGTCACCGTCATCCCGCACGCGGTGAACGGTGAGGCCGCTGAGGGCGGGGGTGGGGGGGGTGGGGTGCCCGCCGAGGCCTCGGCTCACCCCGGCGTCTGCCGCGCAGGCAGCGACATCGTGGAGTGGCTGATGCAGAAGTACTCCATCGCGGAGGATGGTAAGGGGTCGTCGGTGCTCTTCCTGCGCCCCACGCGGCCCTGGGGCCGGGGCCAAGCCCGCTGGCTCCTCCCGCCCCTGAGAATTCACCGCCTGACTTCCCAGAGGCCCTGCACCTGGGCAGCCTCCTCGTGCAGCACGGCTACCTCTACCCGCTGCGCGACCCCCGCCGCCTCGAGCTCCGGCCCGATGAGACGCCCTATAGATTCCAGGTCAGCCTGGACTGGGAGCAGGTGGGGCGCCCCCCGTGGCTGCACCCCCAACCCTGTCGGGGACTCCAGGGAGGGGTGGGGCTGTGGTTGGAGCAGCACTGCCCGTCTGGTGGTCCGCTGGCCACTCCCCAAAAGGCCTGGACTGGAAGTGTCCCCATGACAGAAAGACCAGGTCAAGAGGAGGAACCTTTAGCAGGGTCCCCTAAGGGGGGCCCCCTCAGGTCCCTGCTGAGGACCCCGCCAGCTTACCCGGGTCCTGAGGCCTCCCCCACCGTCAGGGCCCTGAAGAAGGCAGCACTGCATCTCAGTGTGTGTTCTCAGTCATGATGGGGCCCCCCTCCTGGCCACACCAGGGACCCCGGCAGGACCTGCCCTCAGTCCCAGACCCCAGCACAGCAACTGCATCAGGGTCCTGGGCAGGAAGCCTGGAGTCAGGGAATGGCAGGTGGTCAGCTGAGCCTGGGGGTGGTCGACAGATGCCCCCCAGCTGGCCCAGTCTCTTCCCAAGGGAGCTGAGACGGTGGGGACAAACTCTCGGGGTGGGGAAGGCACAGAACATCCCAGAAAGTCCCAGAAGCCTCTGTTCCTGCCCCTTGCCAGACGCCCTACTTCTGGACCAGCACCCTGTGGCCAGCCGCCGAGCTGGACTATGGTGAGTAAGGGGGGTGGGCCAGCCCGGGTGAAGCCTCGGGCTGGTGGCCTTGGGTGTGAGGCTGCAGGGGAGGGGAGCCGACGTTCCTCTGCAGCCCGTGCCTGCCCTTCCAGCCATCTACCTGGCCAAGAAGAACATCCGAAAGCAGGGCACCCTGGTGGACCACGAGAAGGTGGGCATCCTTCCCTTCACAGGCTGAAGCCAGCCTGGGGATGCCAGTCCCCACTTGAGGCCCTGGAGCACACGGGGTGACTCAAAGGGAGGTGGGCGTCTGAGCCCCAGAGCTGGGCGCAGGAGGGAGGGTCCCACTGGAGACCTCAACCCTGCCCAGGAGCACTACCACCAGCTGCACAGGAAGATCAACCACGCATGGGACCTGGTGATGATGCAGGCCCGGGAGCAGCTGCGGTGAGGCCCTCCCGCTTGCCCCCGCCCCCTCCCATGCGGGACTGTCCAGGCCTTGGCCTGAGGGTGGGGCTGCTGGCGTGGACACGGTGTCCCTCCATCTTCGCCCACCCCCACCAGGGCAGCTAAGCAGCGCAGGAAGGGGGACAGGCTGGTCATCGCGTGCCAGGAGCAGACGTACTGGCTGGTGAACAGGCCCCCGGTGAGCCCCTGGGGGAGCTTCTTGCACAGCCGTGGGGTCCTGCCCAGGGTCAGTGTGCTGCCTCATGTGCTCGCTGAGCAGGACCTGCTTTCTGACCCCTGGGAAGGACATGCTTTTAGGGGTTCTGTCGGGTGATAGGAAGTTCTCTTTCTGTGGTTCCTCACAACCCAGAGGTCACAAGGCCAGGCCTGAGCCGCCCCTGCCCGCAGACCAGGGCACACCTGCTTCTCTCTGGGTCTAAGGAATCTGACCGAGGACAACACTGCCCTGGGGGGGTGTGAGGGGTGGGGTCACCTGAAGGCTCTGAGGGGCAAGTGGGGACCAGGCTTCGCTGCAGCGTGAAGGTCTGAGGTTGCAGGCCAGAGGCTCCTGGGGCGCTGGCCTGGGGCCTGGAAGGTGGGTTGAGGCCCCGCTGGAGAGCCTGGTGGCCATCAGCTGTGCGGGCAGTGCCAGCCGACCACAGTAGGTGCGCTGGGGGACGTCCCCGCGGGAGCAGGCACCGGGGGCGTGATGACTCCATCAGGTGTGGCTGGCGTCTCCGGGAAGATGACCCCTAACCCTCCACCTGGGGGTCCCGAACTCAGGACGGGGAGGTGGCACGGGCGGGTGTGGCCGAGGCCGAGCAGCGGACTGAGGGCCATGAGGGCTCCTGGGCCACTAGCTGGGAGGGCAGCCGCCACCTCCCACGGGGTGGGCACCCATGGTGGTGGGGCGGCAGGACCCCACGGGCTCAGCAGGGCCTCCCGGGGTTCCGGTCTGAGCAACCCAGAGCCTGGGGTGAGCTTGGCCCAGGCGAGGAAGGACGAGAGGCCTGGGGCAGATCATGGGCTTCACTTGAGGAGCTGGGTCAGGGCAGGAGAGGAGACGGGGTGGGCTTGGCTCGCAGAGAGGAGACGGGGCCCAGGCTCCTCTGAGCACGTTTCCTTGGTGTGGGTGACACGGTCGGAGCTTCAGCTTCGGGGGTCAGGAGGGTCTCTGCAGTCCACCCAAGCTGTGTCCCCACTTCCTCTTGTCTCTGCAGCCAGGGGCCCCCAGCGTGCTGGAGCAGGGGCCAGGACGGGGCCCCTGCACGGCCGGGCGAGTGCCGATGGTGAGGGCCCTGCGGGCTCGCCCCCGCCCCCCACCCCACCCCATGTGCCCCCACCTCCCCCACCCCCTCACCACCGGGGACCTGCTGTGGACTGCCCACCCACCTGTCCGTCAGCCAGTCCTGGCACTCGGTCACTTCGGCTGCTCTGCTCTGCTCCTTGCCTCAATGCCCCCACCTCAGTCCCCTGCTAACTTGTTCTCTCTTGCCTCCCACCTGCTGCCCTGGGTGGAAGTGAGTACAGCGGGCCCTATGGTCGGGGGGCTTCCCCCAGCCAGGGCAGCATCAGAGTCTGCAGGGCCTTGGAGGGGGTGGGCAGGGCTAGGGGCCCAAGGGACCCTGGCAGAAAGAACCACGCTCTCCAGAGCATGACTGGACCAGGACACACGTCTGAACTTGGTCGCTGTTGAGTCCTCAGTCAGATCCCATGACACCCGAAACAGGGCAGATTCTTCTGGTCTTCCCGATTTAAGAATCATGCTTTGTGGTCACGGTTTTATCACTTCCATCAAAGTCAGCTGAGAGGGAAGGTCAGATCACAGGTGTCCTGGGGGTGCCATGCCTCTGCCCTCCCCGTGGTACGTTTAAGCAGGAAGTAGTGACGGTTGAGGAACCTCAGGCAGCTCTGAGCATCCAAGGGCTTGGTCAACACCCTGGAACCTCCAGACTTGGGGCCCCAGGGAGCTTCCTGAAAAGTCAGACCCTGCAATAGAGGCAGGGGCTCTGAGGGGCAGGCCAGGGGTGGGACATCAGGCCCCAGAGGGGCCTGCCTTCTAACTGCAGCCCACCGGCCCCTTGCAGACCAAGACCCTGGATTTCTACAGGCGGGAGGTAGGTGGGGGGAGGAGAGGGCGGGGGGCCGGCGGCTCCCAGGCCTGGCCTCCCTCACAGGCCTCCTGTCCTAGGTCGAGTGCTTACGCAGGGCGCTGGGCCGAGCCCGGGTGAAGTCCTCCACCTGCCTCGAGGCGTGAGTGGGATGGGGGTGGCGGCTGGCACCCTGAGCCCAGACCCTTCCCCCTGCGCCCTGGTCCCCACAGCCCCCCTGCAGCAGCCCTGGCACCACCCCACCCCCAGGTACCTGAAGTTTAGCAGCCAGCATGGGCCACATGACCCCATCATGTCGGGTGCCTGCCCAGCAACCCCTGGGTCACAGACGACGATGCCTACTGGGCCATGAACGCACCCAGGTGAGCAGGTGGGCCAGGGGTGCAGGAGTGCCCACCCCATTCCTCACACTCTTGACCCGCCCGCCCTTCACCAGCGTGGCCATGCCCACCAGGCTCCGTGTGGAGCAGTGGGCCTTCAGCTTCCGGGAGCTCCTGGAAGACCCCGTGGGACGGGCCCACTTCATGGACTTTCTCGGGCAAGAGTTCAGTGGTGAGAAGCCCCCACCCTGCTGCCTGCTTGAGCCCCAACCCCAGATGCCCAGCAGCCCGTGGTGGGCCTGACTTGGTGCCTGGACCCCCAGCCGAGAACCTCAGCTTCTGGGAGGCCTGTGAGGAGCTGCGCCACGGAGGCCAGGCCCAGGTCCCCGCCCTGGTGGACGCAGTGTACCAGTGAGTGCTGCGGGCTGGGGTGGCAGCCGTGGGCAGCCCCGCGGGCCTGATCTGCCAGGCTCCCCGCCCCCGCACAGGCAGTTCCTGGCCCCCGGCGCCGCCCGCTGGGTCAACATTGACAGCCGGACGATGGAGCAGACTCTGGCGGGCCTGACCCAGCCCCACCGCCACGTGCTGGACGACGCCCAGAGGCACATCTACCTGCTGATGAAAAAGGTGGGTGTCCCCACCCCCCTGGGAGCTGGGGTCAGACTGCAGCCCAGGCCTGTCCAGACTCACCGCCCCTCCTGCCCACTGCCCTCCTTGACTTGAAAGCCATTTCCAGACTCCCAGTCTGTAGGTGTTGCAGGAAGTTCCCTTAAAGGACATGCCCACCTCTAATTCCTTTCAATGTGGCCACAGAGGCCAGCCTCACATCCCAAACACCAACAGTGTTCTTTATTTACTTTTTTTGTATTTTTAAAATATTTTTTACTTTTATTTATTTATTTGACTGCACCGGGTCTTAGCTACAGCAAGCAGCATCTCCAGGTGTGGCACAATGGGATCTTAAATTTATTTCTATGTTTCACTCCGCTGGGTCTTTATTGCTGCTGCACAGGTGGTGGCTGCGTGCTCTCCACTCAGGAGGGACGCAGGGCCAGCCGTCTCTTCTCGTGGCGAAGCCCCACCTTGACAGCCCCACCCAGGCCCTCAGTCTCACACACCACTGCCTCCTCTCTCCACGTTGCTGGCCCAGCGGTGCCGATCATAGAGGAGAGACAGGACGGAGAGATGGACTTGGTTCCTCCTCTACCACTTTTCAGAATAGGCGGTTGGAGCCCTGGTATCTGCTGAGGGCAGTTGGTGATGTCGGGATGTTTTTAATGCCACTGTTCACATTTTCACTGTATGGGATGGCTTTTGGGCCCCTCATCTCATGGGAGGTGCAGAAACCCCCTCTTGGCTAGCTGCTCTCGAGTCCTCTGATGTGTCTGAAACCTGTGGTGCTTCCTTCCTTTCTATGGGGCCATCCTGCCCCAGAGCCAGCAGCTCCCCGAGGCCTTGGCCTTCCCCCTGTAGTGGCATTCGGAAGCCTTGACCTGCAAACCAGACTGGTCGGTAGCGTCAGGGGTAGTCATGGTTACCAGGCCTTCCGGTGGACAGAATCAGGGCGTGTTTGAAATAAAACACCAGGAGTTCGTACTGAAGCTTCTACTTTGGAATCACGATTATAGCATTCCTTTAACCTCTTTCTTCTCACTCCCCTTCTGAAAATCTGGGTTCTCAGTGGTACCGTTTTTCCTCTAGAGTTACTCAGTAGCTGAGCCAAGGATCACAGCGCTACCACTCAAAGTCACTGAAAGTCGTTTACTGTTTTTTTTTCTTGGTCCTTTGGCTGTAGCCCCTCGGATGCTTGGTTACGTGAGGTCAGGGTGATGTCACCCACTTGACGCCCAGCTTCACCTGTCCCCGCTTCACTTTCAATATTTGTTTAGATCACTTGTTTATTTTATGATCACGTGAAACATCCGCACTGCTTCAGAATCTAACCTATAAAGCAAAGTACCTTCCACTGAATCGTTTATATCCCTGTTCCTCCACCTGAAGTTAACAATGTAAATGTGTATTTGTTTTTCTTTTTGAAACATAAGCAGCTGGGTTCATAGCTTCCTGTCCCTTTTTACTGAATCCTGTGTCATCCTGGCCCACGCCCTCACCCTCTCTCTGCGGGCCTCAGAGAACCAGGGACACGGGTCCCTGTCGCCGGAGGTTCCTGCCTGATGGGGGCCAGTCTCCCCGAGTCTGAGCTGGTCTTGGCGGGGGAGGCCCCTGTCCGAGGCCCGGCCCCAGGTGAGCCCGGCCGTGATGGCTGAGCAGGAGCAGGAAGGGCTCAGGGCGGGATGCTGTCTCTCACAGGACTCCTACCCGCGCTTCTTGAAGTCAGACTTGTACAGAGACCTGCGGGCAGAGGCTGTGGTGCCCCTGGAGACCAAGCGACGGTGAGCCAGGCTGTGCCCGGGGCAGCGGGCGGGGGGCCGGTGGCCAAGCGCTCAGGCCCCTTCTCGCCCGCAGGGTGTTCCCGTTCATGCGGAAGCCCCGGCACTCCAGCCCCAGCCCTGCTCTCCTTCCCGCCTCGGCCTCTGGGGAGCCCGTGGGTGGAGATGGTGATGGGGAGACCTAGGGGGCCTGGGGGAGGGGGCACCATCTGGCCCTTGTCAGCTGCTCCACCCAGGGCCCTGGCAGCTGCTGAGACCCGCTGTGCAGGCGTCCCCGCAGGCCCTGAGCATCCAGGGCCAGCAACGTCCTGTTCCCTTGTCACACCCTCCCTGGGGGCGCTGATTCCCAGGGCAGGGGTGCCCTGCGCGGAGACGAGATGGCAGGTCCGGGTGTCCTGTGCTGGCGCCCACCCGGCCAGAGACTCCGGGCGCAGTCAGGTGGTCGCCAGCAGGGGCGCCAGCCTGCAGGGGCCTGGCCTCCCGCTGGGCCTCCCTGCCTCCAGGGCTTCTCCTGACCTGCACAGAGGCTGCTCCAGCACCACTGGTCCTCGGAAAGCCGGGCCCGGTTCATGGCCAGGGCAGCAGAGCTTTTGGGGAAAGACACCCGGGCTCCCCACCCGGAAGGCCCCCCAGACTCGGGGTGAAGGTCCAGCTGCTCCTTGGAGGGGCAGCGCCACCGCCCTCAGGGCGGCCCACACCCTCCTGCCTCCAGCACAGAAATAAAGGCCTCCGGGCCCTCCCTCTGAGCCCGCGGTGCTGTGGTCCCATTGGTGGTGCGTGTGCGCGTGGTGTGGAGGCGGCGATCGCTGGTGAAGTGAGCAGTGGGCAGTTTGGGTGTCAGAGGCTGTGGGTTCAGGGTCCCGTACGCAGAGTCCACAGGCCTTGGGCAGAGCTCAGGCTGCAGACTTGGGGTTTGGGCCTTGGGGGGAGATCCAGCGAGAATATTGTGCTCTGGTGCCACACGGATGCCAAGTTCTCCAGGGGGCCGGGTGGTGCTGAACCCAGGTCTCCAGGGCCAGCTGTGCCTGAAGGCACCCCTGTGGGGAGCACAGTGCCAGCCACAGCCCCCGGAAGCGCAGTGGCCACGGGCACAGCGGCTTCACTCACAGGCCCAGGTGCACGGGGGAGGCTGTCTCTGGGCCCTGACTCCTGGCTGCCGGCACACAGTCCTGAGGCCTGCAGGCTGCTCGCTGCTTGGGACAGGCTCCTCTCTCTGCGGTGTGAGCTCTGCTCTGGGCCTTGGGGGCTCTGTGGCTTCTCACAGGAACAAGGGATGCACCCCTTCAACTCCAGCCGCGTTGCCATGCCCGAGGCTTTTGCAAGAAGCAGAGCTGGTTTTGGAAGCAGGCTCGTCATATAAACACTTTTAGTAAATTCTTGTAGGATTCCCCACATGGCCCCATTGCTTTGTGCCCAGACCCGCGAGTCACTGAAGCTCCTGCCTGGGTTGCTCCTGCTGGGTGGCTAGGGGACCCCTCGCAGGTCCCAGAGAGGGAAGTGCACCCACAGGCCAGGCCCCTGCCCTGTTCTGGGTGAGCAGGGCCCCGAGGCGCACTTGGAGGCTGTGCTGGATGCCCCCCACAACTGGTCAGCCAGTTTGGGTGCTGGACGCCCTCCCTCTAGACAGACTTCCCACTGATTCAGCAGAGACACAGGCACATACAGGGCTTTCCCGATGGTGCAAAACCAGTGTTTACTCTGATTTCTTCCCGAGGTGCCCAGGGCCATCAGGCTGCGTGCTCTTGTCCGGTCACGGCGGAGCCCCACAGCACCAGGAAGTCTGGGGCGAACAAGGCACAGAGGTGACACCATCTGGGGTGGGGAGATGTCCCAGCACCAGGAAGGAGGGGCCGCTGGCCACAGTCAGGGCTGCAGGGACCCCTGAGGGACAAGGAGCCCTGGTGTGCATCAGGGGTGCACGTGGAGCCAGGTATGTGGAGCCAGGGCCTCAGGGCACTCACAGCTCCACACGGCACATCCTCCTGCCAGGCCCATTACTCGTCGCCCTGTCACGGGCTGTCCGGGCAACTCACCACAACCATGTGGGGGTCTGGAGTGGCCTACCACCCCCTGAGGAGCTGTGACCCCGGGAGACAGTGCAGAGAAGACGAGGCTCAGACCGAAGGGGGTTGGGGACTTAGGCGGCTGTGTCTCTGGCCAGGCGTGGAGGGGCAAGGGTGAGCTGCTGTCGGCCCGGGGCCCTGCCCAGGGAAACCCCGAGGGGCTTGGACGGGGGGCTGAGTGAGGACCTGAGTGTCCCTGGGGTGGCAGGACCCGTGCAGAGTGTGTGGCCGGGTCAGGAGTCAGCACGTAGACTGAGTCAGTGATGGACCGACGTCCCGGGACGTGTGACCGCAGCGGCCTCCTCCCCGTGGGCTCTGCCGGCCTGTCTAGGCCTCGCTCCGGTACCGCAGGCGGGAGAGCCGGTCCCGGACGGCCTGGTCGCTCTCGGCGCCACCCTCGGCCAGGTGGACCACCCTGCCGGCCAGGACGAGGTCCTGCACTTTTTGTTTGGTCACGGAGACCAGGCCGGGCGGGCTGGGGCTGGCTGGGCCCGTCAGGAGTATGCAGGCAGCGTGGCGGCCCGGCTCCAGCAGAACCACTGCGGGGACACGGCAATCAGGGCGGGGGGCTGGCCAGCGCGTGCCTCCTGCAGCTGGCGGGCCTGGGCCCACAGGGGGCGCACTCACCCTGGAAGGCGACGATGGGGACGGAGACGTTGTCAAGCTCCAGCAGGACGCCAGGCAGCGTGGGGTGGAGCATGTACAGGCGGCGCCCAGCTGCTCCAGGCTCCTGTGTGAGTGCGGGGTGGAGGGTGAGGCCAACGCTCACCACCAAGGCCCTGCCCGGAGCTGTGTCCTCTGGGGTCCCGGGAAACACCAGTGCCAGCACTGCACCCACTTCCTGCCCCCCTTCCCTGCCTGACCCTTCTCGGGGTCTTCCAGGTGCTACCCCCCGTCCTCCCAGTCCCCCTCGTCTCTGCCCGCCCCAGGGGATTCTGTCTCCTTGCACGCCCCCAGCCACTGGGTCTGCCCCATGTTGTCAGCCACAACCCAAGACTCTACCGTCTGGTTGGAGTCAGTTGGCTCGTGGACGCCCCAGAAGAAAAAGGCGGAGCGGTGGTCTGCGGTGGGCAGGCTGGCGGACGGCGGGTCCCCAGGGAGGCCCGGGAGGGCCTGGCTCCACAGGACGGCCCCGGAGCCGAGGTCCAGGAGCAGCACCTGTCGGGGCATAGGACAGGCTGCAGCCCTGGGGGCGGCTCGCGGGGCCCTGGTCTTGCTCCCAGCTGCGAGTAGAGCTGAGGCTGAAGGAGGTGCCGCTGACCTGTCTGTCGGGGCCGGTCCCATTCTCGACAAGCACGGCTGGGGTGTCGGGTTTGTAGTAGCCAAGAACAGGTTTTCTGGAAGGAGAGCCACGAGGGGGCTCATGTAGGGCCTCTGTGAGGAGGTGCCCGAGATGGGGGCATGCCAGCGAGGAGGGGCTGCTGTCATCAGGGGGGTCTCACCGCCCCCCCCCCCAGCAGGGTGGCACCAGGTGACAGGCAGTGGCGTTGTCCCCAGGTCTCCACAGGGGGACAGGCTGGGGGGCCCGGCTCCCTGCAGAAGGACCCCATACCTCAGGACCTGGGTTGTCCCGAAGGTCCACCTGGGCGTCAGGTCCTGCCCGTCCAGCAGCATGTAGGCCTCGGTGCTCACGAGCAGCAGGTCATCGCCCGCCTTCCCTGGCACGTTCATCAAGTAGCGGATGGCCCCAGAGCTGCAGGGGTGGGAGGGGTGGGGTGGGGGCCCCACAGGGGTGGGCGGGATGCTCCTCGTCCTCTTTCCCCACTCCCCGGGGCGCCTGTGGGGCTCCCAGGGCGCAGCCTCACGTTTCTTGCTTCTCCAGTTTCAGGATAACAAGACCCTCGCTGGATGCAGGGACCAGCAAGCCTGGGGGGACCCATCTTCTCCCAGTTTTTATTCCATTTCTATGCGCCAAGTGTCTGAGTTTGAGCCCAGGGTGACCCTAGATCCCTGGCACACAGCCTGTGCCCCCCACGGCTCCTCGCTCCCCACACCTGTGCACAACCAGCCTGTGTGACGCGGCGCTGAGCATGTCCTCCCAGAGAGGGTCGCTCTTGAGCGGGCTGTCCCTCCTGCTGACCTTCTCGTACAGGCCCTTCACGGAGCGGCTACAAAGGGCAGTGCCTGGGAACATAGACAAGCCTTGTCCCCTCTCAGCGGGTGAGGCCCTCGCATCCCTGGAGGCACAGCCAGCCCCACACCCGTCTCCGCCCGGGTGCCAGCAGGCCCATGTAGGAGGCCATCCTGGGGCCGTGGGCGCCACGTACCGCAGGGGATGAGGACGTAGTGGGCCCCCGCCCTGGTGACATGGAGGATGGAGCCGCTGGTCCCGTCCACACCCAGGCTGTCTGGGGGGCTGACCTGCTGCCCGGTGCCACCTGAGTAGATGGAGCCATTGACCTGCAGCCCAAGCGGAGGAGACGGGGCTCAGGCCGCTGGCGGGGCGTCCAGGGCTGAGGCTGGAGGCTGTGGGGCTGCCTGCGCATTCTCAGAGCTGCGCCTGCGGCTCTGGCGGGGAGTGTGCTCTCTGCCCGTCTCAGGGCCCCGAACGAGGCCCCGATGGGGAGGCCGCACAACTGGGATGGGGCGGTACCTGGTTCTCCTCCTGGATAAGGACCAGCAGGTCCGGGGCCCCGTCGGCGTCAAGGTCAGGCACGCGGAGCAGAGGGCTCAGGACGGACGCATTTCCCCCGAAGCTGCTAGGCTGGCTCCACAGGGTCTTCCCTGAAACGGAACATAGGACACAAGCGCTGTGTGCGTGACCGCTGGGTGGCCCGCAGGCACAGTCAACGGTGTCCTCCTTTGCCCGCCTCGTGTTTTCAGGTTGGCCGATGTGGACCTCCCCTTCCCAGGTAGGCAGGGCATGGCTCACTGCTGCTCTCTGGGGTCACACACATGCACGCACCGGGCAAGAATGAAGGTGCAGGCTGGTGGGGACCCGGGGGCTGCAGGTGCTGACCTGACGGCGTCTGACCCAGGTACAACCTGCCCACATCCGGCCTGTCCTTAAAACCACAGCTTATAAAGCAAGTGCCACCTTGAACCACCCTAGTGTCAAGGTGCAGGATTCCTCAGGGCCTTGGAAGGGGACCTGGGCCTATTGTCTTTAAGGCGTGTGTGCGCCTCGCGGCTTGAGATGGACCTGCGCACACCCTGTTCCCCCTGGACCTGGCCTGGCACCTGCACCTGCCCCGCGAGTGGGCAGCAACTGGCTGCCCCAGCCCCAGGTGCCCGCAGCCGCACTGGAGGGGAGGACAATGGAGTGTGACTCCTCACGACCCCCAAGCCCAGGCCTTCCCTCCTGTCCAGATTCACTGCCCCTGGGGAGGGCGAGCTGACCCCTGAGGAGTGTGTAGCCCTGAGACCCTCGAGCCCAGGGGGCCCGCTGCAGGGAGCAGCCCACCTGTGAGCGTGTCCACGGCAACAAGAGAGCCGGGCCTGCCGAGGACGACGCAGGCAGAGGGCGCCGCGCTGCCCCTGGGCTGCAGGATGCCGCACTCCACGAAGGCCCTGTCCTGGGCCACAGGCCTCTCCCAGAGGACGCTGCCGCTGGCCCCGGACACAGCAGCCACGAAGGTGCAGGGGCAGGAAAAACCTGGAGGGAGGGCAGCCGCTGGCTGCAGCGTGACCCCGGGCCTTGGCCCCGAGCCCCAGGGGTCAGACAGGGAGGGGGCGATGTGGGCGTGTCCAGGACTTCCGCCAGCTGCCTCCCCAAACCCCGAGCAGGCCAGGGGACCCCTCCTCCTCCTGCAGGGAGTGCTCAGCTTTGGGATAAAAACAAAACGTACCTTCATCAGCACAGGAGAAGCTGGAATTGCCGCGGCTGCTGTTGGTATTTTTATAAAGAAAGAGAATATCCTGGATCTTGTCCTTGTTCACGTCTTCTGCGGCCAGAAAGTCATAGGCGACTGGAAAGGAAACACCAGCCACGTTCCCAGGCCAGGCCTGGCGTGCCCCGCTCTGTGCCATGGGACCGGAGCTGGGTGCGGCTGCGCATGGAGGGAAGCAGGGCAGTGCCGCCTCCGTGGGCTGGCGACCCCATGCCCTCCAGAGGGGGCACCAGGTGCTAAGGACACCTGGGCAGCACCTTGTATCAGGGCCGAGGCCCGCCCTAATCAGCCTGGGATCTGGAGTCCATGCTCACAGGGGCTACCCTTCCTCCATTCAAGGATTCAGACGACAAACTACATGCTTTAAAATCAGACATCTAAGGGAATGAAATGCAGCCCTTACCTCACCCCGGATACAAAAATTTTCTCAAAATGGATCAAAGACCTAAACTGAAGAGCCAGAACTATAAAACTCTTAGAAAAAGAAACATTGGGGCAAACCAACAAAAGAAACAGGCAAGAGGGAAAAACAGGCAAACTGGACCTGATCGGGGGCACTGTCAGGAGAGGGGGAAGAAGAGCCACAGAGAGGGATGACGCGTCTGCAGACTGCGCACCTGACGAGGAGGATCCAGAGTGTACAGCAACAAAAACAACCCAACTCAAAAATAGGCAAAAGACTGGAAAAGATGTCTCTCCTAACAAGATGTACAAATAGCCCATAAGCTCACAGAAAGACACTCAACACCACTAGTAATAAGGGAAGCACACCAAAACCGTGAGGAGACACCATCTCCTACTTGTTAGGACGGCGATTATTAAAATAAAAGAAAACCGGAGTTTCCGGTCCGGAGCCCTTGTCCTTCGCTCCTGAGGATGTAAAATGTGGCAGCTGCTATGGAAAACAGCCCAGCAGTTTCTCAGAAAGTTAACACAGAATTAGCCTGGGCTCCGGCACTCCCATTCTTTGGGTGAACAGCCAGCATAACCGAAAGCAGGGACTCAAGTAGTCACTTGTACAGGAACGTTCACAGCTGCGTTATTTACAAAAGCCAAAACATGGAAATAAGCAAGGTGTCCATGGTTCGAAGAATAAACAAAATGTGATCCATCCATAAAACAGATTGTTATTCACTCATAAAAAAAGAGCAAAATTCTGCATCAGGCTGCAGCATGGATGAGCCTCGAGTGTAGTCAGCCAGTCACAAAAGACACCTCAGTCACAAAAGACACCTCAGTCACAAAAGACACCTCCAGTCCCGTGAGGGGCTAAGCACAGGCCCCCCCCAGAGACGAAGCAGCTCAGACAGCGGGAGCGCTTGGGCGGGAAGGCGGGTGGACAGGCGCCCTGCACCGGCTATAGAACTTCTGAGGTGACCAAAGTTTTGAAAAAGCGATGATGGTCACGCGGTCTTCTGAACGAACGCCACTCAGCTGTTTACTCTAAAATGGCAATTTTTTTTGGTGATATGTGTTTTACCACAAAAATAAAAATTGAATACCGGACAAAAGACTTTCATAGTTAAGTGGTGAAGAGCTTGGCAAATAAACCCTCTCCTCCAAAAATAACGGTAAAATGAGATAGAATTGTGAAAAGCTCCCATTTCAGGACTCTGGGAGCAGACTGAAGGCGCACATTATTGGAGCTGCTGCTGCTGCTGCTGCTGCTAAGTCGCTTCAGTTGTGTCCGACTCTGTGCGACCCCATGGACTGCAACCCACCAGGCTTCTCTGTCCCTGGGATTCTCCAGGCAAGAACACTGGAGTGGGTTGCCATTCCTTCTCCAATGCATGAAGGTGGAAAGTGAAGTCGCTCAGTCGTGTCCGACTCTTAGCGACCCCATGGACTGCTGCCCACCAGGCTCCTCCATCCATGGGATTTTCCAGGCAACAGTACTGGAGTGGGGTGCCATTGCCTTCTCCCCCATTATTGGAAAAGCACTGATTTAAGACACATAACCAGAGTTTTCTGGGCTGCCCACCCTGCGTCAGCCGGGGACCACAGGCGGTAAGATCAGAAAGCAGCAGCTTCCCGCCAGAGGGACTGAAAACGCGAGTGCCCTCTGGGTGGGCGGGTGGGGGAGTGGGCAACTTCAGAGTGGATCACAGACCTCAATGGCAGAGCGAGAACTATAACGGGAAAACCCGGGGAAAATCTTCATGGCCGTAACTTAGGCAAAGAGTTCTTAGACACCAAAAGCATAAATCCACACTAAAAATGGATACATTTGGTTTCATCGAAATTTAAAACTTTTGTGCTTCAGTAGACACCCTAAAGAGAATGAAAAGACAAGCCCCAGATGAGTCACACATATTCACACATCATATATGTGACGGAAGACTTGTACTTGGAAGATATTAATATAAAAACCTTAAAAATTTTTGACTGACGTATATTTGATTAACAATGTTGTGTTAATAATAAGACAATCATACTTTTAAGTGAGCGGAAGATGTGAATAGACGCTCACCACAGAAGGAGTAAGACCAGCCGATAATTCACGTGAACGTTGCTAGCCACCAGGGAAACGCGAACCACAGTGAGACACCACTTCACACCCACTAGGAAGGCCACACGGCAAAGACCATGACGAGCGTTGCCCAGTGGGGACATGAAACGGAGGCCTGGAAGGGACTGGAGTCAAACCGGACTTAGTGTGAGGTTCAACAACCCTGTTGCTGCCGGTCTTCCCAAGAAAAACAGGACATGTCCACACAAGGATTTGTACACAAATGTTCACAGCAGTGTTACTCATGAAAGTCAGGAACTGAAATGATGCAAATGGTCACTAGCTGGTCAGTGGATGAACACCCTATCCACACAAAGGAACACGGATGAACTCATGTGAGAGAAGCGAAGACGCGTCTTACAGGATTTCATTCACGTGAAATGTCCAGGACTGGCAAGTGGATGTGGACAGGAGCTGCTGGTGGGGACAGGCCACGGCGAGGAGCCGGGTAGGAATGAGGGGACGGTCTCAGTGCTGGATGCAGAGACAGCTGCCCAGGTGCTCAGGCCTTCAGCTGACTAAAAGTCACCAAGTCATGCGCTCAGCACAGGTGGATATAATGATACATGAATTATCTCTCAGTAAACCCGATAAAAATCAACACAGAAGCACATGTTACCACTCGCTCTCAAAACTAAGCACCAAATTCTGAACAGAACCGACTGTAAGTGGGGCTCATGGAAGAAATTTCCCTCATTCCACCAGAAAGTGAAAGTTGCTCAGTCGTGTCCGACTTTGTGACCTCAAGGCCTATACAGTCTGTGGAATTCTCCAGGCCAGAATACTGGAGTGGGTAGCCTTTCCCTTCTCCAGGGGATCTTCCCAACCCAGCGTTTGAACCCAGGTCTCCCACACTGCGGGCAGATTCTTTACCAACTGAGCTATGAGGGAAGCCCTATTCCACCAGAGAGGGCTTCCAGTCTGTTCAAAGCAGCACTGCTAGGCTGTGAGCACGCAGGCCCCCGACGCGGGACGGCACCCAGTGGGCAGGGGCGTGCCCAGGAAGCAGATTCAGCTGCAGGCCCAAATCATGGGCACCAGACGGCAGGGAGGGCTGGAACCCGGCAGGAGGCCCACAGCAGACCAGCGGCCTGGTTCTCACCTTTGGGACGGCCTTCTCTGCATCTATTCTGCCAGGGCTCTCTTGCTAATATCTTTTTTTAAGTCAGGAAAGTAACCACACGGGCCCCTTTCTTTTCCCGACCCCACTCCCTATCCCGAGGGCACTCCCGTTTCTGAGACTCCAGGGAACCCGGGGTCCCTTGGCGACCCCGCCGCCCACACCTGCCGCATTGTAATCGATCCTCCACACCCCCTGCAACACCGGCCGGTCCGGACACGGGATGATGAAGGAGACCACGAACACCACGAGGAGGCAGGCAAACAGGGAGAGGAAGAAGGCCGCGGTCCGGCAGTGCGAGAGGCGAGTCTGCGGGGCCGGCGTCCCGCGGGGCTCCTTTCCTGCCGGGGCCCCCGTGTTCTCTGGTACCTTCCTGTTCTCGCTTTTGAGCGGGTGGATCTCGGCCTCCAAGTCCTTGCCGTCCGTCATCGTGTGCACATCCCTGAGTTCACCTCCCGGCCACTGCAGTGGCGACAGAAGGAGAGGCGGTCAGGAGCTGGCGTGGCTGTGGCCCATCAGCCAGGAGACAGCATCACGGCTCCTCTGGAGAAGGGCTCTGAACCGGGAGGTTGTGGTCTCAGAGGCAGCAGACACCACGGCTCCCGCCTGCTGACCCGGGTAGGCCAGCTAGGCAAGACTACAGCAGAGCACGCGTTAAACATTAACCATGAACTGAGGCACCTCTGACTGGCCTCCCGCCTGCCCCAAGCGAGGGCCAGACCCCAGGGAGGGGCTGCGCTTACTCACGGTGTGACCTGGGCGTTGGGTGAGACCTGCTGGGGCCTGCGTCCGTCCCTGCGAAAGGGAACAGTGTTCAGGAGGCTGAGGCTTAGCGTGCTAAAGGCACGGAGAGCACAGGTTCAGCTTCTGATACACAGAGCGGCAAGCTGATTGCTGCTGGAAATGAGGGTGTCGGCCACCTCCCTCCTTCCTGCCCCATCTCCGAGTGCACCAGGCGTGGGCAGGGAGGCAACCCGGGAAGGCTGGCTCGGAAAACACAGGGGAAAACCCTTCTGAAGAGGTGACCCACTGACAGCTGCACACCACCACCACCAAGCCCCGAGCTCTTTGTTGTGTGAGAAGGAAACACACTGCTGTTATTTTAGCTTTTGGCCATGCCTATTGGCACGTGGGATCTCAGTTCCCCTGCCAGGGATCGAACCCAAGCCCCTGCGGTGGAGATAAACCGCGGGACCACCAGGGAAGTCCCACACTTCCGTCTTGTGGAAGGCCAGGTATTTGTTATTTTGATTCTTTTTAAACAGCCAAACCAGTGTCCTAACAGACACAGATCACATTGAGAGGACGCGGGGGATCACAGGGTCTTAGTGGGTGAAATCCTCATCTGCCCGAGAGGGAGGCCCTGCTGGAGGTTAAAACCAGGACGGTGTGACGGGCTCCCACGGGGTGGGTGAGGGAAGCAGGAAGAGGCCACAGAGAGCGCCGATTCCCTGTATAAACTTTTTACTTTCCCCCTTTAATGGCTTTTCTCTATTTATATAATAAAAACCTGTGTATACACCCACTAGAGCGGCTTTAGTAATAAAGTGAAAAAATGTAAGCGTGGAGGAGGAGGTGGGGACCCTGGGTAAACAGTCGTGTGCGGCTGAGGGGGCGGGCATCGCGGCAGCTGCCGTGGAGGCAGCCTGGCGGCTCCTCGGATGGTCAGCCACGGGGCCACGGTCTGACCCAGCGGCGCCACTCCCGGGCGCCCCCCCAGGAGACCCAGAGCCCCTACACACTGAGGCTCAGAGCTTCATGGTTCGAACAACCCCAGTGTCTCTCTACAGGCGGTGGGTAAGCAGCACGGGTCTGCCCACGTGATGGAGTATTACACAGCTGTGAACACTCCCTTGGTGAGACTATGCAGACACAGGTCACACACTGAACGGCTTCATTTCAGTGTGTCCAGAACAGGCAGCTCCCTTGAGGCAGAAAGTAGGTGAGTGAGTGCCAGGGGCAGGGGAGGCGACTGCTATCGGGCGTTGCTTTGTCCTGTGATGTAACGATGACTGCAGACCTCACGCGTGTACTAAATGTCACTGATAGTAAGCTCCATGTTACGTGTACATTACCACAACTGAAAAAACCAGATGTCTGTGCCTTCTCCTCAATGTTGAGACAGGAGTTTTCACATCGTGAAAAAGTGAGCCTGTCAAGGAAATGAGCCGGACACAGGAAATGGAGCAAGGCTTGTGACCAGGGCCTCCTCTCAGCCCAGAATCTGACTGCAGGGGAGGAGGGGGGCGCTAGGAGAGAGGGTCTGGGAAGCCGGCTCACAGACAGGTCGTCAACACCGGTGTTTTGAACGGGCGCCCTCATGCTGGGAGGTTTACCTCTTTTGCCAAGTGGTGGGCATTTTCAGCCCCGCTTTGGTATCCGGAGCAGCAGCAGAGCTTTGGGAGTCAGGGTGCGGGTGCTGTGCCCGGCCCCCCCGGCCATTGGGGACTTGGGATGCGGCCCCCTCTCAAGCTCTGTGTCCCCGACCCCGCGGGCAGTTCTCGTCAAGTGTATTAAACCCAGAAAAAGTGAGTTGACTAAAGGAAAGTATTAGATGACACTGAGCACACTGCTGTCCTGCGGGCGGTGGCACAGAAATGGTGTGGGGCCTGCAGACGGCAGGGACGCACAGGCCTGGTTGCTGGGAACCTGTGGTATTGCGAGCTGAAATCTGCCTTCCGAGACCAGCTCCCGGCCCAGATTCTGTGCTGTGGAGTCACATCTAATCCCTCTCTTACACGTAAGCCTTCCCAGCGTCTAAAGACCATTAATGAAAAACCATGTTCAGGAGGCTACCGCCTGCCCCTAGAGCTGCGGCCCATGACAGGTGCAGGCTCTCTGGTGTCCTGTCCAAGGTACCCATCCGACCTCGCTACACCACCCAAGGTTCCTGTTTGCCAAAATACAGCAGCTAATATTGGTAGAAAGAGAATTTGTTGGAAAGAGGTTGTTGTTTGCATGGTTCAGTGGCTAAGTCACACAGACAGTGCCAGAATGGAGGGGAGCTGGAGAGCCAAACTCAGAAATCGGTGGGCACCAGGGACCTGAGGTGACCGGGGCTCTTCGGGCCCACAGTTGGGGGCAGTCGGCGCTGGCACCATGCTCTGCCTCGGGCTCTCTCAGTGGGATGCTCCTGGGACAAGCTGGTCACCCCTCCGGTTGTGCATCCACTGTGGACCGCCCACCCCCTGGGCTGGCCCCGTTTCCAGCCCTGCACCCTCCCAACAGGGCCCTGGAGGAGTCCGGAGACAGCACTGCAGGCGCAGACAGACTAGCCCCGCGGAAGCACAGGCTCTCCATCCTGCTGTGCACCACACAGGCCCCAAGCAAGGCCAAAGGCCACCGCCCTCACCTCAGGCAGAGCCTGCACACATGGCTCAGGGGCCACTAGTAAGCCACTCCGGAAAGTGAAACACTGAGCTCTACCTTGCAGCGTCTTCGAGAGCCGTTTCAGCTCCTGTGAGGTAACAGTGTGCCGGGGCGGGCCCAGGGTGTCTCTGGCTGGAGGCCGGAGCAGGGCTGGCCCTCCGCCCTGCTGCCTTTCTCCCTTAGGAGCCAGAACTCCAGGCACCTCCCTGAGTCAAGAGCTGACTCTAGTTACTCTGAATAACTTTTCTCCTTTTAATCATTAACAGAGTTCCAAGTTAAAGATACTTTGTAACAAACAGGTGAAGGATACTGTGTTCCTTCCTGGGGAAGGTTTGTGTTCTTAGGAGAGAAACCTTACCAAGTACAAGACTTGATTCACCTGGAAACAAACCACCCACAGAGGGAAGACTGGGGAAAGACTCTAAACCACTCCCTGGACTCCTCCTCCTTCCTGGGTCCCTAGGGCTGGCCAGGCGGGGCTCTCCTGTCAGGTGGGGGGGTCCACACGCCCACCGCGCTGCCTGCCGACAGCCCCCCCCACCCCCGGACCAGGGAGCGCATGCCGGGGCTGGCGGCCGGGGGAGGCGGGTCTGCACCACAGCGCCTCCGACACCACGCTGGACGTCACCAGCGCTGGGGCCAGCCCTGCGAGCTTTCTGTAACATCTTGTGAGCCTATAATTAGTTCCAAGTACACAGTTTAAAAAATAATAAAGAAGGTGGGGTCAGAGCTTTGCCAGTGCTGGCGCCGCCCTGGAGCTGCCTGATCTCCAGGCTTCTGCTCCAGAGTCAGAGAACTGTTTGTGCTTTGTTCTGCTTGTTCTTGGCAGAACATCAACCACAGTGGAGTTTCTGCAAAGACCTCTGAGAACAGCCAACATCCCCCCGCCTGTTTCAAACCAATCACCGCCTTTCTGCAGGCCCCCCACGGCAATCACTTCCCTCCCCACCATGGGGAGAACGTCCCTCTGGTTCTCTGCTGCTCACGTACAGCGAGTCCCCGAAGAAGACAGCACAGGTGCCTGAGGTCACGAAGGGCCTGCCTGGGCAGGAGGGGAGCCCGTGAGGGCGTGGCGGGGCTCCAGGGTCCCCAAAGCCAAGGGTACACCTGGACCTGGCCTGGGTGCCCACAGCACCGCTCACAATTGAAGGCGCTGAGAGTGGCTCAGGGTGTCAGCCCGACCCCTGAGCCTGGCAGATGCAGAGTACAGTGCCCAAAGTCTCCCCGGAGCCGGATCAGTCAGTCGGTGAACGTCAGGCTTTTTTCCAGTCTCTTTCAGGTCGCAGCTGCTCTGGTTCAATTCCACACAAAGGGGGAATAAGAGAAACTTAACAGGTCTTTTGCCTCTAATACCGCAATGAAGCCTCTGCAACCCTAACCCCGGAACGAAGCCCAAACCCAGGTGTGTTGATTAACTAGCCCTCACCTGCCAACACAGGAAAGACCCACAGCCCCCCACCGATGGGCTCTCAGTAACAGGCCCGCTGGAAAGACAGACCAGCCTGGGCATGGAATGCATATTTTTTACGTCAGCAAAACAACGTGGGAGCCTTGTGTACGCATCCTCATCAGTATCACGGCAATAGATACTGAAGGAAAGCACAGCCCACGCTGGGCACACGGACACCTAAGGAATGAAGCCGCTTTCACCTCAAATGAGGCTTCCCTGATAGCTCAGCTGGTAAAGAATCCGCCTGCAATGCAGGAGATCCCGGTTCAATTCCTGGGTCGGGAAGATCCACTGGAGAAGAGATAGCCTACCCCCACTCCAGTATTCTTGGGCTTCCCTGGTGGCTCAGCTGGTAAAGAATCCACCTGCAATGTGGGAGACCTGGGTTTGATCCCGGGGTTGGGAAGATTCTGGAGAAGGTAAAGGCTACCCACTCCAGTATTCTTGGCCTGGAGAATCCCATGGACCGTATAGTCCATGGGGGCGCAAAGAGTCACACACGGCTGAGTGACTTTCAGTTTCACCTCAAGTAACAGCTGTTAGGATACAACAGAGAAAGCAAAGATAATAAAGGGCAAGGCCCTGAGGCTCAGCGATTTGAATCCTGACCTCATTTGCAGCCCTGTCCTTTTCTGTCATTTCTAAGCTGCTCTGGGACTTAACGACAGAAATCAAGCTGATTCACAGGATTTTCGGTCACTGGGTTTTTTTTCTCCTGATGCTTCTGAGCTTCCCAAATAACTACAGAAGTAAACCAACAGAAAAAAGAAATGAAGGGAAAAGTGAGAGGTTAAGAAAGAAAATGCATGGAGATGATATCTGTTAAGGTAAAAGGTATGAGTCTAAGAATCACCTGCTTGAGATAAACACGCAATCACTGTGTGAGGCTTTTCAAAGCCGCCTGCCCTGCCACCACCCCCAGCACTAAGAAGCCTCACCCAGCTCCCCTGGGTGTGTCTGCTCAAGGCCAAATCTTCGCACCCGCCCAGCAGGGAAGGACAGAACACCCAGCAAGAGTTAACATTTGGAGGGGCAAGAAGATGCAGTATTTGGAGAAAAGAAATAACTCCTTTTCCTCCAAGAGTTCTTTCTCTGAGAAGAGTTTACTGAGTCAGAGACAACAGAAAAGTCAAAAATAAAAAAGCTTCACCCTAACTTTGATGCACAGTGAAAGCACAGAGTCTAACAAGGCTAACAAAGAGTCTAACAAGGGAGAATTGCCCCAACAAAGACCTGACAATTCTACAGGGATTATGAAAGCAGGGGCTTAACTTTTTAAACTAAAATTTGGTAACTTCTTTTTGGAGAGATCATTTTAGAGGAGTTTAATAAGAAACGTGTCCCCCACCCCCACCCCCTGCCCAATTTTAAAATGTTCAAATTTACAGCATTCCTTTTTTTTTTTTTTGGTTGTGCAGAGAGGCTTGTGGGATCTTAGTTCCCCAACCAGGGATCGAACCCATGTGCCCTGCATTGCAAGACAGATTCTTAGCCACTGGGGCCAGCAGGGGAGTCCCCACAGCATTCTTTTAAAGGAATTTTCAGACTACGATTCAAAGAGGTCAGACGTTGAAAATTAAGCACTTCAAACAGAAAGGCTGTTTGCATATTTTTAAAAATTGGCTTAAAGTAAGTAAATTTTTGTTTAAACTGCCTGCCTTAAAATCTTAACTCTGGTTTTAGCTGAGAATTTTCAGAACATGGAAGCACAGTCTGCTTTGTGAGGGAAGAAGGAAGGAGGCACCGCTGGTATTTGCCCAGAAGTCCTGGTGGAGACACAGACCGCCTTCCTCCACTCATGCAGGAATAGCTGCTTCTGTTACTTGACCTTACGAGGGTGACAGCCTCACAAAGCAGATATTATTTTAATCAAAGGTAACTGCGAATTAGAAAACATGAAAAACATGCAGGGAAAACTCAGGAAAAACTCTGACTATAGATTAACCTCACTCTTTTAGCTTCACCAGTTAGTGAGAGAAACCAAAAGGATTTTGTCACTGGATTAAACCAGGAAAAGGTTTAATCGAGGACTGATCAGGTCCAGCGAGACTCTTACGGTGGGGGTGAGGGGGAAGCAGACTTCTCTCCACCGGCATCTCTCCCCCTAATTCACACTCACCGGGCTTATATTTCAAAGGCGCAGGAATCATAAAGGACAGAACACACAGCATCTAATCGTGTATCCACTGCCTTTGCTCACTTGGCCGTGCTGTGACCTGACCAGTAAGGGGGCTGGTTTTCAAGTCTTCTGTGGGGCTGGGTCCCCTGCCAGGAGGCCCTCTCAATCCTCCGAGCCTCGGCTGGACCGCGTCAAACTTCAGGAAGCTCTGCGCGAGCCCCATGGACCGGGCGGGCCACCTTCCACCAGAGAACTCGGCCTTTTTCTTTCAAAGCGCCCATCATACTCCTCCCGCAGCCACTGACCGGGAGCTATTTTAGGGCAGGCAGACTCCCCGGTGCCAAACACACGGCAGACACTGGGTAAGTGTCAGTTACGTGGGGAGAAAGCTTCACTCAAGAGCTTGTCTTGGTGCTCAGACCTCCTGACCTGTAATCATGAATCCACCTTACGTACAAGTGCCCCAAGGCTTGTCCCCAAAGCCAGCTGTGACACACACAAGCGGCCTAGGAATGTCTTTACATCAGGGCTGCTCCAACAGCATTCAACCAGAGGTATGCATGTGAGAGACGCCCACAGAACCCAACTGGGCAAACTGGGTTTTCGGCTGAGCAAAGCAGAAGTCAGACAATGCCCACTTCAGTGTTCAGTTGTTTACAGCCGAACAACTATTTCCTCTTGTCACTAAGCAAATAATCTCAAGACAAAGACGACGCCCTTCATCAGCTTTCAAATGAGGTCAAATTTTAAGATCATTCACGGTTCCCGGATAAAGACAAGTGTTTCACAGGCAGGTCAGTGCTTAGGGACCAGACCTCAGCACAATCCTTTTCCTTCACAAGACTCAAGACCACACCTGTCAGAGCGGGTGAGGGTGGCTGGAACACTGCCTAAGAGTGAGCTAAGAAGGACTAGCCACCTGCATTTCAGATGAGCACAGAACAAGGTTTTGCAGATTTATCCATAAAATCACATGGAAGAAGCCTTTTACCTGAGTTCTAAGGCAGATTTAATTTCCTCTGCTGCTAAGTTGCTTCAGTCGTGTCCGATTCAGTGTGACCCCATAGACGGCAGCCCACCAGGCCCTGCCATCCCTGGGATTCTCCAGGCAAGAACACTGGAGTGGGTTGCCATTTCCTTCTCCAATGCACGAAAGTGAAAAGTGAAAGTGAAGTTGCTCAGTCGTGTCCGATTCTTCTCGACCCCATGGACCGCAGCCTTCCAGGCTCCTCCATCCATGGGATTTTCCAGGCAAGAGTACTGGAGTGGGTTGCCATTGCCTTCTCTGAATTTCCTCTGATTCCCCCACAAACCAGTGTTTCTTCTTGTCCTCACATTAGGGAAGGCAGAGCTTTTAAGACGATAAAGAATAACTCTTATGTGATCACCTTTCATCAATCCTATAAGTTGGTCCTCACTTGAATTTACTTATTTTTTAAGAGCTTTTGGCACACAAACGTTTAGATATTCGTGAACGCAGAGAGCCCTAGCCCCATCCTTCCTCTCACCCAGTTCAGTGATTTCTAACAGAGCCAACCGTTTCCGTCTACAGACCAGCACTCTTCTCCACCATGCCCCACCTCCAGTTTTTAAAAAAGTTGCTCCGATTGTGGAGACATGCCATTTGCTCTCTCAACATCTACTTCCTGGTTATTCATTTAGGAATCAGTGTTCTTCTTCTTCTTTTCGGACACCATATCCAAATTCCATGAAGGATTTAACACAGTGAGAGAGGGAACAAAATTCACCAAGTTTGCGGGTTTTATAAAGACTGATTTTGAACGAGGTATCTGGTACATTTCGAAACAACCAACAAACCCTGTAGTTTCTGACTTAGCTCTTCAATTAGCTTCTCCTACCAACAGCAACTACTTTAGGTCATACTTTCATAATTTCTCACTTGGATTTCTGTAGTCATCTCAAATCTTGATTAAAAAAAAAAACACAAAAAAAACCCTGCCTTCATGCTGCAAGAGACATCTTTCTAAAACATCTGATTATATCATTCCCCTGCTTGAAACTCTTGACCAACCCTTCACAATTTGCCTGCAGGTCTTTTCACCACCTGGCTTTTGCCAACCTGTAGTGTCATCTCTCCCCAAACCCTACACCAAGCAACTGTTCCCTCAGTCGTAAGGCCTTAAACGCCCACTCAAACCAGACCACCCCGTCCGCACCCGCCACTGCTCCTTACTCACTGAGCCACCGGTGAGACCTGCCCCAGATGGCAGAAACTTCAGAGGGTATCCCTTCTTTGTGGCCTTTGTTTTCCCAGGATAAAGCATAGTGCATGGCATAAAATAAACACACACGTTCACCTGTCAATAAATGTCCAATTCTTCCTATGCTCTGCTTGTCAGCTTTTCTTGCAAGAGTAATTCATAAATGCATTTTTTGTTGCTGTTGTGTTTCTTTTTGTGGGCTTTTTCATAAATGCATTTATTAACAGTTTATTTTGAAATATACACTGTGCAGGAGCACGTGACTTTTAAAACCTCCTTTAAAATATATAGCGTGTATCAGATGTCGGGGTCAGTTTGACTACCTGACATCTACTCCTTCTTTCTATAAGAGCACCTGGATTTTCTCTGGGTAAATGCACTTTTCCACAAGCTGACTGTGGTTCTGATAACTCTGAGGAGAGCTCCTTGTCTAGGGTTAGCTGCTGCTGCTGCTAAGTCACTTCAGTCGTGTCTGACTCTGTGTTACCCCATAGACGGCAGCCCACCAGGCTCCCCTGTCCCTGGGATTCTCCAGGCAAGAACACTGGAGTGGGTTGCCATTTCCTTCTCCAATGCATGAAAGTGAAAAGTGAAAGGGAAGTCACTTAGTCGTGTCCGACTCTTTGCGACCCCATGGACTGCAGCTTTCTAGGCTCCTCTGTCCGTGGGATTTTCCAGGCAAGAGTACTGGAGTGGGGTGCCATCGCTATCAGTTAGCTAACAGGGGTTAGTTAGCTAACAGGGGTTAGGATCCAACCGGAATTACAGAGGCACTCTTCCCATAGAAGTGGTTTTAAAATAAGTTCACAAGCTCTTTGATGTGCCTTCCTTCAAGGTGAAGTCTTTGAGGACCTTTCTGGCAGTCCAGTGGTTAAGAATTTGCCTTTCAATGCAGGAGACGTGGGTTCCACCCCTGGCAGAGGAACTAAGATCCCACATGCTGGAGAGCAACCAAGCCCGAATGCCACAATAAAGACCCAGCACAGCCAATAAGTAAGTAAATAAATAAATGCCTACTATGCCCCTTAAAACTTCCCTAAAACACTTTCCTTCCCATTATGACTACCCAGAACCACCCAAAATTCTGCTTAGACCGGGGCTTCCTAGATATGTTAGAGACCCACCGGATACATTCTAGGTATATCCAATATACCCTGGTCATATTGTTTTTTTAAAAAATAAAAAGGTGAAGTCTTTTGTGCTTAGTGATGCTAGCGGATAGAATGTGGCGGGAGAACCAGCAAAACTGCAAAACAAGTTCATAAAGGTGTGGTGGCTTCACCATCCTCTCCTCTCTGACGTCCTGCTCTGAGGCGAGGAGGCCATGGGCCCTGTGCAAAAGCCCCCCAAGCTGGGATATTAGGACTCCAACCAACAGCCCAGAAGGCACTGAGGGCTTGAGTGAGCACGCTATCCTGGAGTCAGAACCTCCAGTCCCAATCAAGATGTCAGAGGACTGTGGCCCCAGCCAGTACCTTGGTTGCAACCCCATGAGAGTCCTTGAACCATAATCACTTAAGTCACTCATGAATTCTTGACCCACAGAAACTGATAATAAATGTTTGATGTTTTAATCCATTAAACTTTGTGCTGATTTGTTACAGAGCAGCAGATAACTAATACAAGCAGGTAGGACAGAGTCAGGAACCTGAGAAGAAAGCCAACACATAAACAGATTAAAGAGTTACGTGAGGTGATACTAGTGAGACCCCATGTGCCATCATCAGATGCTGATGGTCTCATTTAAGCTGCTGGCCCCATCTGCTTCTGGTCCCCTGGACATTCCTAAATGAAAGGCAGTGGAGTCCCTCCAGAGGTTGAACTAGTTTTAATAGATGCTTGACACTCGAAGCCGAAAGCACTAGAACCAGTGCAACATGGGCTCACAGAACTGGTAAAATGCCCAAGCAAATCTTCACTTGGTTGTTAACAGGGCCATTTTCATTTCACCCTTTCCTGCTCCTAATTTAGCTAACTTATTGTACTTACTATCTGTATCTTACCATAGAATTGAAGCTCCTTGAGAACAGGAATTCCTTGGTAAGTGCTATATCCTCAGCACAGACAACCATGCCTCCCCCCCGCCCCCGACTCTCCCCGGCACTTTTTGAGTTCCCTTGAGCTGCTGTAACTTCAGGCTCACAGTCAAAGTGCAAGAGAGGAGGGGAGAGGTCTGCGTGAGGCTCAAGGTATCAGCAGCCTGAGTGAGTGAGTCGCTCAGTCGTGTCCTACTCTTTGCTCATGGACTGTAGCCTGGCAGGCTCCTCTGTCCATGGAATTCTCCAGGCAATCTGCAGCCTAGGAGGAGGCAAGCCCATCGCACAAGCTCCTCGGCTGAAATTACAGGGTTGCAAGGATTTGCCTGTCAGTTCCCAGGCGGTCAGTTCACGGGGGAGCTGAAGTCTCACAGACGACAGCGTTCTTCCTCCTTTTCAACTCTGCCTTGCTTTTGCTTAGAAGACCGGCTGCAGACAGCGATCACCCCATAGATAAGTAACCGTCAGCTGAGCTTTGGTTACCGGGCCGGTCGTCTGACAGGCGCTGTCCTAGTAACAGGACGTGGATCTCTGACTGTGGGTAGCGGCAGCTCACGGATATCGTGTCTTAGCATATTTTAAAATTACTCCCAGGCAACCCATGAAGCAATGGCTGGCTCGCCTCCCGAGCAGCTAAAGAGGGGTGGAAGTTAATCCTGTCCTGAGGGTGAACTGAAGCCTGGGCTGCGGGAGTCGGATCTGCTCAGAGCGCCTCCACCCACCGGGCGGCGCGGACAAGCGCGGACCCCAATGCCGGGCGTTGGGCGCGAGCACGATCGGGCCCTGGGGGCTGGGGTCTCCTGGGACCCCGCGGCGGCGCGGACACAATCTGCGGGCAGGGAGGAGGAGGACCGCGCTAGCCCCGCGGCGCGCACGCGCGAGGAGGACGAGGACGCGCTACTCACCTGCCGCCGCGCCCTCGCGAGGCTGCCGGAGCTGCTGCCGCGCCGCCGCAGGCCGCTCGGGCCCGCCTCTGGCGTCACTTCCGGTCGGGTGGGGCGGGCCAGGCGGAAGCGCCCCAGGTCCGGCCCCGCCTTGCGGCCGCATGGTTGCCGAGCAACGACGACGGCGGTGCGGGTCCGCCCGGCGAGTTGCACCTGGGGCTTTGGCTGCTCTGCTGCGGTTCCGCGGTTGTCTGCGCGTTGAGCCTCTTTCGTAGCTTTTCCGTGTGTTCGCCGACGCTTCCTCTTCCGGAAGTGCCTATTCTGGTCGTTGGTCCAGTTTTCTTCTCAGTGGGGTGTGTTTCCGTACTGTTTCCTAGCGCTCAGGAATGTTAAATTCTTGTCGGTTGCTTGTGTCGTTACGTATCTCGTTTTGCGCCTTGTCTTTTCACTTTATGGATCTCTATTTCAATATAAAAAGTGCCAGTCTTTTATGATAAGTGCCTTCTTTGTCTTGTTTAAATAATCCTTCCTACCCCAAGTTACTCCCTCACATTTTAAAGTTTTGATTTTAACATTTAAGTCCTTAATTCAGTTTGGAATAGCTTTAGTATGGGCTAAATAGGTAACTTCATTTTTTGCCTATTTGGATAACCAACACTCCTAGTACCATTTATTGAATTAGTCCCTCTTTCCCCCAGCAGTGTGCAATGGCACTTGCCATATTTTTTAAAAATCTATATATGCATGGGTTTCTGTTGGGTTTTTAATATTAAGTGTTATTAACTTTGTCCTAATGCTCACACAACGCATTAAATTAGGTTTTTTATTAATTACCCCACTGCTAAGTCGCTTCAGTCGTGTCCGACTCTGTGCGACCCCATAGACGGCAGCCCACCAGACTCCCCCGTCCCTGGGATTCTCCAGGCAAGAACACTGGAGTGAGTTGCCATTTCCTTCTCCAATGCATGAAAGTGAAAAGTGAAAGTGAAATAGCTCAGTCGTGTCCAACTCCTAGCGACCCCATGGACTGCAGCCTACCAGGCTCCTCCACCCATGGGATTTTCCAGGCAAGAGTACTGGAGTGGGTTGCCATTGCCTTCTGCAATTACCCCACAATAACAGTAACTATGAAACACCCTCCACAGGCCTTCCCCATGCCCACCCAGCCCACTGAGAACAGATGGAAATTTGTCTTTTTTGAGTGGCCACATGCTATGCAGTTGAGAGGTTCAGAAAAATCACTTCTATCTGTTCGGAGAGGGGATCTGGATCCCCTCCAGATTTGAGTCCTTTAGTATGTAGATGAATCTCTCTGGACCCAGGCAGCCCCAGGCTCCTACGTCTAGACTTTTAAGACTCCTGGACCTCACTATCCTTGAAATGTAAACACTTGGATCAAGATAACCAGCCTTTCTCCTCAGTACCTGGGCACACAAGCCAGGCTGTAACTACTTGACCCTCTCAGAGAGATAAGGCAAGTTATTATATTTTTGAATCACAGCAATTAACTAGACAAATAACTACAGACCTAATTCTCCACCAGGCTTCTCTGGTGGCTCAGATGGTAAAGAATCTGACTGCAATGCAGGAAACCCAGGTTCCATCCCTGGGTGTGGAGGATCCTCTGGAGAAGGGAATGGCAACCCACTCCATTATTCTTGCCTGGAGAATCCCATGGACAGAGGAGCCTGGCGGGCTACAGTTTATAGGGTTGCAAAGAGCTGGACACTACTGAAGGGACTTAGCCCTGACGCAATTCTTTTAAGTATGTGAAGAGTCTCAGGGGACTAGGGCTTTTTTTGGAGCACTGGGAAATGGAGAGAAGTCTTATTTGCTCATAGCTTCTTTCTGGGATCAGTATGTATTCCGGTGTGCTGGGGCCACATGACAGCAGTTACAATAAAGAGAATAAAGAGTTAAGGATCAAAGTGAGAGAGTCAGTTCCTAGGCAGGTTGATAGGGAGTCTAGGGGTCCCCAAGGAGAGAGGGGTCTGGAATTCTCAAGGAGGAAGAAAGGACGAACTTTTTTTCTTTCTCCACATTCCTTAGGATTATATAACAATAATGTATCCTGCCTAAGGACAGTCTTTGGATTCAACCTTCTGTTATCTTAAAATGTAAATTATGGGAGTAGGTCTGATGAGGTCTTTACAACCTCCAGACATTCTTTGGATTATATAACCTCATTGTTAACACTAGCAAGCGGGTACTCTTTCTGCCCCCTTCTGATGCCTATGTCAGAAGCTTTCTCTATCTCCTTTATACTTTAATAAACCTTTATTACACAAAAGCTCTGAGCGATCAAGCCTCGTCTCTGGCCCTGGATTGAATTCTTCTCCTCCGGGGGCCAAGAATCCCGGTGTATTCGCGTGATTCAACAACAACCTTTCATCTTGGGGGCTCGTCCAGGATCCTTCAGGACAAGGTAAGGATGCTTGGAGCTTTAGTTCTTTGTTCTCTTAGCGAACACGTTTTCTGCTGTGCTTTACTAACTCTACCGTGTGCTTGTGAGAATGAATGGCATGCCCTGCGAGAAGCAAGTAAGGAGCCCTGCTCTGCAGTTCCACAGTGATCTCATAGGGCTTATGGCAGAAACCTGTCGGGGTGTTATACCGACCTGCCAATGCCAAGAGGCACCCAATGTCTCCTTTGGGAACCGACCAGAAATGGGCAAAGCGTGTGGACCGAACTCTCCTTTCTCAGTCAAACTTTTCGGTCTCTTTGACCATTTCATAACTCCTTGGGAATTAGAAGTACTAACCTAATCTATTGGATCATAGACTTTCAAGGGACTTGTGATCTATACTGTTACTGTGTACTGTGGCTTAGGTCCCAAACTTGGATTGGTAGCCAATAAAGCGCCTAGCCTCGCTAGGAATCGAAAGTTCGGAAGCTAGATGGAGCTCTAGCTCCCAGAACATCTCTGAGGTTAAAGGTTACTCAGATTGGTACTGCGATGGGTTTTTTTTCTTTGGTAACGCCGGCTCTTAGTGGATCAGAGGAGGCTATTATACTGGTGTGGTGATGCTTGGAAAGAACATCTCAGTTTTATGTTCGCGTCGGTCTTATTGTAGTCAGGAAATACTCAGCGTTGTGCACAGGCACTCAGGTGACGAATGTTTCCCCTAGTAGTCTTAGCTTGGGAGGCATTCCGGAAGGTTACTTTGATTTACTCTGGGTGACATCAGAGGCAAGCAAGGTTAAAGGTGAAGAGCTGGACGTCAAGTAGGGATGCTATCAAGTCTACCCCTGGTACATCCCCACCCCATCTCGGTGGTAGAACCGGGAGGGACGAGTACTGCGCCTGCGTCAGTAAGGGACAGACTAAGTCCAACCAGGAAGAAAAAGCTTTTGGTGTAACGTCTGTCTACACCCCCATCTAGAGCAGGGAGGGACGCCTCCAGTAGAAAAATGGCCTTGGTCGCTTTTTTTCTCTCTTACAGATGGGAGCTAACAATTCCAGCCTCACTCCTTTGAACTGTATCCTGAAAACTGGGATAGATTTGATCCCCAGGGCTTAAAGAAGACACACCTGGTCTTTCTTCCTATGTGATACTGCATGGCCGCGGTATCCATTGGAGGACGGCGAATGGTGGCCAGTTGGAGGGTCTCTTAAGTATAATACTGTTCTACAATTAGACCGGTTCGGTAAGGAACAAGGGAAATGGGTAGAAGTAGCATATGTGTTGCCCTTTTTCTGTCTGCGAAATATGCCAGACTTATGTCCTAAGGGTATAGATTTGGGCGTGAAACCTTCAGCTCCCTCCTGTCCTCTTACTTTGCCCCCATACCTGGGACTCCAAACTGGGATTCAAACTGCCCACGTGGAGGTCCAAACAACTCCTATCTCAGTATGACCTCAGACTACTCTGGTTTCAGTAGAAACTCAGACCATCGAAGTAAGAGATGAGATGGAGGACAGGAGACAAAGAGAAGAGGAAAAACAGGTTTCTCCAATCTATCCCTGGGATCATATGTGCAGAGCAGCCAGAGAGACTGAGGAACAGCCACACAAGCTGTTGCGTCTTTATGAAACACCCACCAGGAGATATAATCAGTCTGTGAGAGTTAATAAGCCTTTCTCTTATCAAGAAATACAAAGAATCAAGGAGGATCTGGGAGACTATTTAGAGGACCCAGAAAAATGTATTAGAGCCTTTAAAGGTGTTACTCTGCTTTATGACCTCACTTGGAAGGATGTGATGTATATCTTGGGACAAACGCTGACTCCCGAGTCAAAGACTGAGTTTTGGGAAAAAGCGGTTGCTTATGGAGATGAATGGCTTGGTAATGCATCAGTAGGGAAGAGGGAGAACGAAATAGCAGCCCTCCCCACTGGGAATCAGGCGGTCCCAACTATAGAACCAGACTGGGACCACAACACAGCTAAAGGAAGATGGGATCAGAGTCATTTTGTTAGATGTATTCTTGAAGGACTTAGGCGCGTTCTAAGCCTTTAAACTATGGCAAATTGGCAGACATAGAACAGGAGGAGAAGGAAGCTCCTGGTAAATTCCTAGATAGACTGAGAGAAGGCCTTCGCAGATTCACTGAGATTGATCCCGAAAGTGAAGAGGGAAAAGTGATCTTAAAGGATAGATCTCTCACTCAGTCGGCTCCAGATATCCACAGTAAGCTATTAAAACAGGCGTATGGACCAAATCAGTCTTTAGATACTCTGTTACAACTGGCTCAGATAGTCTATTATGGTAGGGAATATGAGGAAAAGAAAGAAAGGCAAAAAAAGACAAAGGAAAAGGCGGAAGCCTTCGCCATGGCTGTGAAAAACGTTCTTAAACAGCCTGAGAAAAATGCCCAGAGGGGCCCAGGTGAAAAGGGATGGGCTTGCTATTACTGTGGAAAGGAGGGGCACCTCAAGCGGGATTGCCCTCAGGCATCTAAGCCGCCCCCGGCTCCATGTCCGGTCTGCAAAGGACCACACTGGAAGAGAGACCGCCCCCAGAGGCGTAGGTCTCCGGGTCGGACTCTCAAGACAATCAGGACTGAAGGTGCCCGGGGGTCCCCACACAAGCTCCTGTCCTAATTACACCTGAGGAACCCCGGGTATTAATAATTGTGGGGGGCCAATCCGTCGATTTCCTTTTAGATACTGGGGCAACTTATTCTGTGCTTACTGAAGCCCCTGGCCCACTTTCTTCCTGATCCGCTTCCGTAATGGGACTGTCTGGATGAGCCAAAAGGTATTATTTCAGTTATTCTTTATCTTGCAACTGGGATTCTGTGCTGTTTTCACACGAGTTTCTGATCGTGCCAGAATCTCCCTCACCCCTTTTGGGAAGGGATATACTGAGCAAAGTCCATGCCTCTGTTTTCGTGAATATGGAGCCCTTCCTTTCTCTCCCTTTAGTTGAACAAAATGTAAATCCTAGAGTATGGGCTGATGGAAAATCTGTGGGTCGAGCACAAAATGCTATTCCTGTAGTTGTTAAGCTCAAAGACCCACACGTATTTCCACATAAGAAGCAGTATCCACTGAAACCTGAAGTTAAGGAAGGGTTAAAACCCATCATCAAAAATTTAAAGGAGCAGGGACTATTAATTCCCTGTAACAGTCCTTGCAATACTCCTATTTGGGGTATAAAGAAATCGAATGGTAAATGGAGACTAGTTCAAGATTTACGAATAATAAATGAGGCTGTAGTTCCTTTACACCCCGTGGTGCCTAATCCTTATACTCTATTGTCTGAAATTCCTGAATGGGCCAAATATTTCTCAGTAATTGATTTAAAGGATGCCTTCTATTCAGTGCTTTTGGTGGAAGAAAGTCAATTTCTATTTGCCTTTGAAGACCCTACGCAGCCAGCTTCTCAGTTAACCTGGACAGTTTTGCCCCAGGGATTTTGTGACATTCCTCACTTATTCGGACAAAGTTTGTCACGGGATCTACAAAACTTTAATAGCTCTGAAGCAGTGGTGTTACAATATGTAGATGATATTTTGCTCTGTGCTGAGACAGAGGAAGCTTGTTCGCGAGCCTCAGAAGATTTCTTAAACTTTCTGGCAGGCTGTGGTTACAAGGCATCAAGAGAAAAGGCTCAGCTTTGTCAACAATCGGTTAGATATCTGGGCCTAATCATATCAGAAGGGTCTAGGGCCATAGGCCCTGAGAGAATTAAACCTATACTAAATCACCCCCTGCCTATGACTTTGACAATTGAGAGGATTTTGGGGAATCACAGGTTACTGTCACATTTGGATTCCGGGTTAAGGGGAACTTGCCCGGCCCTTATATAAACTTATAGCTGAAACTCAGCAGGCCCAAACCGACAAACTGGTTTGGTCTCCAGAAACTCAAAAGGCTTTTAAGGTTCTTCAGACTGCTCTCCTGCAAGTTCCAGCTCTGAGCTTGCCCACAGGGTCAGAATTTAATTTGTTTGTCACTGAAAGAAAAGGTGTGGCATTGGGAGTTTTGACACAACCCCGAGGGCCTCACCAGCAACCTATTGCTTATCTAAGCAGAGAATTAGATGTAGTTTCACGTGGGTGGCCCCACTGCCTAAGAGTAATTGGGGCAGTGGCTTTATTAGCACCTGAAGCTTTAAAAATAATTAATGGACGAAACCTTACTGTACTGACTTCTCATGATGTGAGTGGAATCTTAAATTCTAAGGTTAATATTTGGATGACAGACAGTAGGCTTCTTAAGTATCAGTCATTGTTGTTAGAAGGACCAGTAACTAAGCTTAAAGTTTGTGGAAATTTAAATCCTGCTGCTTTCCTTCCTGAGAAGGAAAATGAAACACCTGATCACGATTGTTTTCAATTCCTAACTTTGAACTATGCAGCTCGGGAGGATCTAAAGGATACCCCATTAGACAATCCTGACATGGAAATATTTACAGATGGCAGTTCTTTTGTTCGGGATGGAAGGCGTAAAGCAGGTTACGCCGTGGTGACTGCTGAACAGGTTTTGGAAGCAAAATCTCTCCCCCAGGGAACCAGTGCTCAGTTAGCAGAGCTTTTGGCTCTGACCCGAGCTCTAGAGTTAAGCAAAGGGCAGCGGATGGGCCTGATAATCTATGTGAGTCTACTTCTGCTGACTCCAAAAATCCTGAGTCTGCCCTTGGATCCTCAAGACAATGTCTTCCTGTCCTGGGCTCACTCCTATGCTACATTCCACAATCAGTCTAACTGCTGGGTCTGCGGAGCGCTCCCCTCTTCGTCAGTGGAAGGCGTCCCTTGGTGGACATCCCCACTTCAAGGAAAAGAGTTTCTCCAAGTCTGTGAATACCTTCAACAACAATCACATGGGATGCCTCTTCTTCATCTGATGACATCTACCAACCCTAAAATGGACTGGTGCAACACTTTGTACTTTAACTATGGACATAATGTGACTTTTAATTTCGATTTTAACTTGTTTTAATGACTATGTTGCCTGCATCTGTAATTGTATAACTGGATTTGTTTCTAGCCGCATGAAAGCTTTTAAGTTACAAATGGTTGCTCAAACTCCTGCTACTGCTGTAGCTTCCTCCAACAACTATTTGGGGCCCCTGGATCAGATATCCTTAATATGAGGATTAGGAGAATATGTTGCTTTACCAATTTAGGGACAACGCCCCTTGTCAGCTCGGAAGCAGTTATGTAACGAGAAGGACGCCCCTTTTCCGTAGGCAACATAATTCTCCTAAAAGAAAAGGGGGGAATGAGAGAGTCAGTTCCTAGGCAGATTGATAGGGAGTCTAGGGGTCCCCAAGGAGAGAGGGGTCTGGAATTCTCAAGGAGGAAGAAAGGACGAACTTTTTTTCTTTCTCCACATTCCTTAGGATTATATAACAATAATGTATCCTGCCTAAGGACAGTCTTTGGATTCAACCTTCTGTTATCTTAAAATGTAAATTATGGGAGTAGGTCTGATGAGGTCTTTACAACCTCCAGACATTCTTTGGATTATATAACCTCATTGTTAACACTAGCAAGCGGGTACTCTTTCTGCCCCCTTCTGATGCCTATGTCAGAAGCTTTCTCTATCTCCTTTATACTTTAATAAACCTTTATTACACAAAAGCTCTGAGCGATCAAGCCTCGTCTCTGGCCCTGGATTGAATTCTTCTCCTCCGGGGGCCAAGAATCCCGGTGTATTCGCGTGATTCAACAGCAACCTTTCAAAAGGAGAAGAAAGAAAATGGTCTTTGTTCAGATGCTATGATTATATTCTGAGAAAATTCAAAATTTTTTTTAGATATTCTTTAACAGGTTTGGGCTTCTCTGGTGGCTCAGAGAGTAAAGAATCTGCCTGCAATGCAGGAGGCACAGGTTCAGTCCCTAGGTTGGGAAGATCCCCTGGGGAAGGCAATGGCTACCCACTTCAGTATTCTTGCCTGGAGAATCCCATGGACAGAGGAGCATGGCAGGCTAGAGTCCATGGGGTCACAAAGAGTTGGACACGATTGAGCGACTAATTTTTCTTTTTTAAAACAGGTTAGAAATGTTTTCTTCTATTCCTGATTTCCTAATACCATTGTGAAATAAAATTAATATTTTATGACAAGACAAGAAAAATTTAAACATGAAAAATTCTTGTCTGCCCTTTGGCCCCCTCTTCCCACATACTGTGCATTGTGTATCTGTGTTATACACGGACCAGCCTTCCCCTTCATGGAATACCAGTTCAACCATAAAGAGCAGCATTCTCCCAGCACCAACAAGATAACTCCTTAAAAGATAACATTCTTGATCTTGTATAGGGCCACATGACCTGCCATGATGACACTTAGATCTGGTTACCATGTAAATTGTCAATAATATGTCATTGATGAACATCCCTCTGTCTCAAAAAATTTATATAACTCTTCCTTGACTTCTAACAGTTCTCAGAGTTTTCTGAGATGCTCTTCCTGGGCTATAATCCTCAAATTGACTTAAATAAAGTTTTTCATTTCTTTCTCAGGTCAATTGATTTATTCTTTGTCAACATCATCAATGTGTAGTGAATTTTATTAACTGGCTTTTTTTTCTGCATCCCTTAAGGTGATTATGTGGTTTTTCTTCTTTAATCTTTTTTTTTTCTTTAATCTTTTAAAGCAATAAATGCCATTAACTTTCTAAAGATGACTGATCCTTGTATTCCTAGATTAAACCAATTTTTTCATGGTCTGTTACCCTTATACATGCTGCTAGATTTCACTTGCTGATACTGTGTAGAATGTTTGCCTCTATGTTAATGAATGAGGTTGGATTATACCACATTTCATTTTCCTATCCTTGTCTAGTTTTGTTATTAAGACTCTATTGGCCTCACAGAAAGAACTGGGCAGTGACCTTTTTATATTTTTTGGAGAGGTTTGTGGATTGGAATGATCTGTTCCTTTAAAAACTTGGGTTGAATGTGGCTTATCTGCCTGACTACAGGATGCAGCAGTGGGCCTGCCGGGAAGCTGAGAGGCTTGTGAAATACCCAGAGGCCAATGGCCTCCCCATCATGGAATCCAACTGCTTCCATGATCCCAGCAAGATCCAGCTGCCAGAGGATGAAGACTGGTTGCTGGAAGGGGCTTAAGAAGCACCAGCTTCCCTATGCTGCCTGCTGTTCTGACCTCTTCTTCAGTTCAGTTCAGTTCTGTCGCTCAGTCGTGTCCGACTCTTTGCAACCCCATGAATCGCAGCATGCCAGGCCTCCCTGTCCATCACCATCTCCCGGAGTTCACTCAGACTCATGTCCCTCGAGTCGGTGATGGCATCCAGCCATCTCATCCTCTGTCGTCCCCTTTTCCTCCTGCCCCCAATCCCTCCCAGCATCAGAGTCTTTTCCAATGAGTCAACTCTTCGCTTGAGGTGGCCAGAGTACTGGAGTTTCAGCTTTAGCATCATTCCTTCCAAAGAACACCCAGGGCTGATCTCCTTCAGAATGGACTGGTTGGATCTCCTTGCAGTCCAAGGGACTCTCAAGAGTCTTCTCCAACACCACAGTTGAAAAGCATCAATTCTTCGGCACTCAGCTTTCTTCACAGTCCAACTCTCGCATCCATACATGACCACTGGAAAAACCATGGCCTTGACTAAACGGAACTTTGTTGTCAAAGTAATGTCTCTGCTTTTCAATATGCTATTTACGTTGGTCATAACTTTTCTTCCAAGGAGTAAGCGTCTTTTAATTTCATGGCTGCAGTCACCATCTGCAGTGATTTTGGAGCCCAAAAAGATAAAAGTCTGACACTGTTTCCACTGTTTCCCCATCTATTTCCCATGAAGTGATGGGACCAGATGCCATGACCTTCGTTTTCTGAATGTTGAGCTTTAAGCCAACTTTTTCACTCTCCTCTTTCATCTCTTTTAGTTCCTCTTCACTTTCTGCCATAAGGGTGGTGTCATCTGCATATCTGAGGTTATTGATATTTCTCCCGGCAATCTTGATTCCAGCTTGTGTTTCTTCCAGCCCAGCGTTTTTCATGATGTACTCTGCACAGAAGTTAAATAAGCAGGGTGACCTATTCTTAGAGCACCTAATTAAAAGGACTTGAAAGTGTGAAATAAAAAGTTGAGTTGAAAACCAGTTTTTTCACCAGTATAAACTAGGTAGGCCTGATGCATTCTTTGAGGAAGAATTTTAAACTAAGATTTATTAATATCTTAATGCTGCATAAAATCCCACTAATTAGAGCAGGAAGGGACAGAAAGAAACCGCAGACACTGAGGTGAAGTTCTGGGCAATGTTGAAGAAAAAAAAAAAAAACAGCAACACAGATACACACAATACGAGAGCAGGGAGTTCAGTCTTACTTGGGATTTACTGAAAACAGTAACCCTGAAGACAATAAGCTCTGAACTTCAGAACTGCTCCAAAGAAGTGTGTGAGGTCAGTGTATGTTATATATATGATTTTGTTTTCATTTTTACATGTTCACCATTTTTTTTTCCTTTTTGCTCATCATTCCTTTATACATCTCAGACTGTCTTTTGAGATAATTTTCTTTCTGAATGGCATCCTTTATACATTCCTTTAGTGCAAATCTAGATTTAGTGCTGTTTTAGCTTTAGTTCCCCAGAAAGCAGAGCTTGACAGCAAAGCTTTGGTACTATTTTATTAAGGGCCTCATTTGCAGGGAATTAGGAATGGGAGGAAAGCAGTGAGGCATGGAAGGAGCAGAGCACAAATGAGCAGGCGTCGCTGCCCCGACTCAGTGTCAGGCCTTTGCTCTTTCGTGGTGTTATGCTGGGTACCTTGCTTTCCCAGAGGACTGTTCCTGGGCTCTAGGTAGCCAGTGGGTGCTGGAAGTGTTATGGGAAAAGTCAAAAATTTGCCAAATTATACCTCCAGTTGGTCCAAGTTTAAGTTTCATCACATAGAATATAACTCCTCTGTGCTTCTGATTTGCGCATGCATGGTCATGTCAGGCCTCAGTGACAACAAGGGAAGCCTTTTGGTGGGGCAAGAAGTGCAAATTCCGTGATGCGGCTACTGAGAGCAGTGGTGAGATGTCAGTACGGCTTCCCACCGTTGATTCCAAAGCCTTGGATGACTTGGGTATTGGGGACTGCAGTCAGAGGCTTCAAATATGACTACTGAAAAATCCCATCTTTATACACAAAAGCTGGTCCTCACATCAGAAGGTAGCATCTGGGACTTCTCTAGCGGTCCAGTGGTTAAGAATCACCTGCCAGTGAAGTGGACAAGGGTCCAGTACCTGATCTGGGAAAATTCCACATCGTATAGGATTGCACCGCTACTACTGAGCTCGTGCTCCAGAGCTGCAACCTCTGAAGCCCAAGCACCCTAGAGCCAGTGCTCTGCAGCAAAAGAAGCCACCACAATGAGAAGCCCACATATCACAATTAGAGAGTGGTCTCTGCTCTCCAAAACTAGAGAAAGCCAGCATACAGCAACCAAGACCCAGTGCAGCTTAAAAAAAAAAAAAAAGGCATATTTTCCCCTCCTCTTGAATCTTCATTGGCCTTTTGACTTGCTTTGACCAACAGATAATGGTAGAAGGAGAGTTCTCGGGGTCTGAGCCTTAAGAGGACTGACAGCTTCCACTCCTTCCCTGGGGGCAACCAGCTGCCATAGCAACGTGGGCTAGACTTCAGAATGCTATGATCTCACATCCAGAGATGGAAGCAGCATGGAGCACCACAGAGGGGCTGGGCATGTCAGCGCAGCCTTCTTGGATCTTTGCTTAGTTTCACACAAGCAATTTTGTGAACCCAGCCAAACCACCCAGAGCAAGGAGCCCAGGGCCGGCTAATCCCTGCCTAAGCACCGCAGAAAAATGAGAAATAATGAATCACTTTTGCTTTGCACTGTTATGTTTTGAAGTGACTTGCTATACAGAAATAAATACTTGATCTTCTTTACCGTAAAATGGATTTCTTGATATAAGGCAACGCTGTTCAGGATCCCCTGTCAATCAATCAGGCCTCCTGCAGGCCTTCGGGTGTGGGGACACTGCAGTCAGGACAAGCGTGGACAAGACTTTCCAATACACGTCTGGAGACACGGACCGTTCTAGTGGTAGGAGTTACGGTTCCCTACTGTCTGCCATACGCATGTGTCAGAGGTTCACTGTCAGTCTTGGAAGTGGCCAGGCTACTGAACTCAGAGAGGGACTACCAGCAAGTAGTAGTCACAGAACCTAACTAATTCCACGCTCAATTTAACTTTCACAAAAGTCATTTGTCAGGCACCATTTTCACAGGTGTAAAAAAATAGTCTGAAAGTGGCTAAATGATATTTACAGGTTCACGACTAGCAAGAAAACACAGGATTTATTTTCCTGTTTGGGACTGTCTAAATTTATTTCCCTTTATTGCATTTTCGTCTAGGTGGAGCTTGGAAGTTCTAGGCTCCAGAGTAAAATCAAGGAGGGAATTAGCCCCACCCCCTGAGCAGTTTGCTTGCGTAATTTGCGCAACGGAACGTCAGGCCCGCCTTCAGACCACATTTCCCAGCAGGCCATGGGCCGGCGCCGACGCACTTCCTCCCGGCGTTCCCCGCGTCGAGAAGGAGCCGAGTGGGCTCGAGACCGACAGGAGCAGCTTTCGTCGCCGCCGCAGCCGCCGCCGCCGCCGCTGCCGCCACTTGAGAGAAGCCGTCGCGGCCACCCCTGCCGCTCCCGCCGGCCACCATGTCCGCCCAGGCGCAGATGCGGGCCCTGCTGGACCAGCTCATGGGCACGGCCCGGGACGGTGAGTCGGGGCGGCCGGCCAGACGAGGGCTGGGGCGGGAGCGAAGCGAGGCCGCCGGGCGGCCTGAGGCGGGGGCCGCGACCGTCTGCGCCTGCGCGGGCGCCCTCCCCTCCCCCGCGCTCCGACCGCGGGCGCCGGGCCTTTGTCTGAGCCTTCCCTGCCGGCGTGGGTTCCCGGCGGGCTCCTCCCTCGGAGCCTGTGCTGTCGGTGGGGCGCCAGCCCCCTCCCGGTTGACCTTGCTGCGATTTCTCCGCCCTCCGGCGGCCCTCGCCTCTCCTCGAACCAGGAGTCGGCGAAGGGCTGCAGCCAGCGTGGGCTCAGGTCGCTGGCAGCGGGCTGGCGGAGCTCCTCCACCCGAGGGAGCCGGATGGGCCTGGAAACCCTGCCGTTGTTGTTCTGTACCATTGTAAGGGGAGCCGTAAATTGAGCTTTTCTAACGTGGGTTCCTGCCGCGTGCTTTTCCAGCCCCCCCCTTTCCCCAGCCACACTGGAGAGCTGTTTAGCCTGCGCTTGGCAGTCGTTAGGTAGGTTGTGCTGTAGGGAGGAACGCAATATCATGATGGTTGTCTCAGGAGAAAGCGGTTGCATCTTTGCAAACTATGTACCTGCTGTGGTTTGTGTTTTCTTTTCTACCGAAGTAATGAAGTTGTAAGTTCACACTGGCACATTCGCAGGGCTGTGCAGATTCATTGCACTTTATCTCATAGGTGAATAAGTGCTTTTTAGCTTTCTTTGTATATTGAGTTGCTTTTGAATTGCTTCCCATATTTTTATTTCATACAAACTGAACAATTGTGGCCCCTCTATTTTATTTATAAAGGTTCAGTGTATCTTTGCCTGCCTACATCAATCTGCAAGGGAGTTGCAGAAAAGCCTCATGTTCATCGAGCCGTGAGTCACAACCAATTTTTAAGCTGTTATAACAAAAAAGTGTTTGCTTTTTTTCACAAGTAACTTTAAAAGTGTAGTTTAGAAAGAAAACATTTTCAATAAAAAGACACTACATTAATCCTGGATGCTTGCAAATCCTGAAATATATTCCTCCTTTAGTTTTACACAGCTCTGTGTCATATACACAGATTAGCTTTAAAATCTGTCACATTCCACTTTGCCTTTACTTTTATGTATCATTCCCCTGACTTCCTTACTGCAGGTTGGGCAAGAAAACTTTTCCTTTAAAACTTTTCAACAGCGGGCATAAAATTCTGCAGCTGAGGTCTTGAAGAATGCAGATGGGTACAGTATGTGTTGGAGCTCACAGTGTGTATTGACTAACCTAGTTCCTTTTTTGCTTTTTTCCCCTTGGTATTGTCTTGTTAAAAGTGACTCCCAGGTGCCAACTCTTTTTTTTTAAGGGTGGGGGTTAAAGGGGGATAGGTAGACTAAGTCTAGGTTATTTATTAGTCAGTAATAGAAAGGGAAAGCTTTCTTCATGTAATTTTGGGCAAAATATTGCCTATACATTTGTCTATAGCAAAATGATTAGTAAGTAGCTTTTGTTGGAAACTACCAGCTTCTAAGTCATACGTGGTGATTCATGGCCCTCTGATAAGCACGGCTTTTGGTATCTCGTGGCCCACATGTATGTGTGGGGCTAATGGCCTTTTGGTGCTCAACATTTTACTTCTGATTCCTTGATCTCTTTGGCACAATGACGGAGTCAGATCTCATTAAGCGTCATTCTTCATGATATATGTAGTATCAAAAGTCATCTGTATTTTGTTCCAGTTGTTAAAAAAAAAAAACGTCTAGGTCAGCTTTTCAGAGTATTTGGTAGTCTGCAAATCATCCAGGTGAATTGTACCAGATATGCTTTTGTGCTTAATGTGATAATATTGTCTTATTTAAAACCACACATGAATTTCAGGAGACGAAACCAGACAGAGGGTCAAGTTTACAGATGACCGTGTCTGCAAGAGTCACCTTCTGGACTGCTGCCCCCACGACATTCTGGCTGGGACGGTAGGTGCATCTGGGGGGGATGTCCTAGGATACTCAGACATGGGTGCTCTGCAGGCAGTGGGGGCGTTCAGGTTGAATTGTGTTTTCCTTTGCTAAGCAGAAATTACTTACTGTCCTTCAAATGATAGGTTCTGTTAGTTTGGTGACATTTTATATAATGTTATTTTACTTCTATAAAGTTCTGTTTGTAAGGTTTTCAGGTTTGGGGAGAGTTATTATACTGAGATATTCACAAGTTAAGTATTACTAGTCTCCTTTGGCTTTAGCAAAAAGAGTACTTCAGGTTAGCTTGTAGCTCTGTAAGATTATGGGTTGGTTTGTTTTCAGGTTAAACACATACTAGTTTTTTGATCAGGGTATGGTTTTCCCAGATTGTAGGTTTTTGAAATATGTGGACTAATATTACTTTGCAGTTTTGTGTTACACCATCCTTTCAAGAAGTCAGTACATGACCTGATAAGTATAGAACTCTACAATTTTAAGTTCGTTTCAGATGAACCAAACAGATAAATGCTAGTTTTGCAGAATGAACATTTATTCAAAGTTAGATAGTATTTAAGAAGACTAAAGAGTGTCAGATTATCTACCATGATTCAGCCACCTACAGAAATTGAGTCCCATAAACACCATTACCATTTTAAGATGTCACAACCCCCTCATGTAATGTAAAAATTGTCTCCTTATTTTAAGGGTCCAGTATGCATGTGCTAGGGAACACTTTTTTTTAGGATTAATTAGTGCTTTTGTTATTACCATTTCGGGGAGGAGTTGCTGGAACACTGACCTAGCTGGTGTATTAAGTATTCTCAGGCTGGACCTTTTGACAGCAAATAGGAAATGGCTGCAAAGCCTCACGCCTCTGTTAGCTGAGGTCTTGCCTGCAGTTGACTGGGTGACTGCTGAGTGCTCTGGATCATGGGGGTGCCGTCACTGTAGACAGCTGCCTTCCACTGGTCATAGCAGGCAGCCAGGAGTGTGCTCCTAACCTGGAGTAGGCGGCGGCCTAACCTGCAGTTGTTGGTAGGTCTTAGTGGAAGAAGTCAGAGGAAGTAGAGGGACATGCACCAGAGTGAAACATTTCAGCCGTATTTTTCTGGAATGCTGATGAGGGAGGGCATTTCCTACAAATGTTTGGTGTATTCAGATCAGATCAGTCGCTCAGTCTTGTCCAACTCCTTGAGACCCCATGAATCGCAGCATGCCAGGCCTCCCTGTCCATCACCAACTCTCGGAGTTCACTGAGACTCAACGTCCATCGAGGCAGTGATGCCATCCAGCCATCTCATCTTCTGTCGTCCCCTTTTCCTCCTGCCCCCAATCCCTCCCAGCATCAGAGTCTTTTCCAGTGAGTCAACTCTTCGCATGAGGTGGCCAAAGTACTGGAGTTTCAGCTTTAGCATCATTCCTTCCAAAGAAATCCCAGGGCTGATCTCCTTCAGAATGGACTGGTTGGATCTCCTTGCAGTCCAAGGGACTCTCAAGAGTCTTCTCCCAACACCACAGTTCAAAAGCATCAATTCTTTGGCGCTCAGCCTTCTTCACAATCCAAGTCTCACATCCATACATGACCACAGGAAAAACCATAGCCTTGACTAGACGAACCTTTGTTGGCAAAGTAACGTCTCTGCTTTTGAATATGCTATCTAGGTTGGTCATAACTTTTCTTCCAAGGAGTAAGCGTCTTTTAATTTCATGGCTGCAGTCACTATCTGCAGTGATTTTGGAGCCCAGAAAAATAAAGTCTGACACTGTTTCCACTGTTTCCCCATCTATTTCCCATGAAGTGATGGGACCGGATGCCATGATCTTCGTTTTCTGAATGTTGAGCTTTAAGCCAACTTTTTCACTCTCCACTTCCACTTTCATCAAGAGGCTTTTGAGTTCCTCTTCACTTTTCTGCCATAAGGGTGGTGTCATCTGCATATCTGAGGTTATTGATACTTCTCCCGGCAATCTTGATTCCAGCTTGTGTTTCTTCCAGTCCAGCGTTTCTCATGATGTACTCTGCATATAAGTTAAATAAGCAGGGTGACAATATACAGCCTTGACGTACTCCTTTTCCTATTTGGAACCAGTCTGTTGTTCCATGTCCAGTTCTAACTGTTATTTCCTGACCTGCATACAAATTTCTCAAGAGGCAGATCATGTGGTCTGGTATTCCCATCTCTTTCAGAATTTTCCACAGTTTATTGTGATCCACACAGTCAAAGGCTTTGGCATAGTCAGTAAAACAGAAATAGATGTTTTTCTGGAACTCTCTTGCTTTTTCCATGATCCAGCGGATGTTGGCAATTTGATTTCTGGTTCCTCTGCCTTTTCTAAAACCAGCTTGAATATCAGGAAGTTCACGGTTCACATATTGCTGAAGCCTGGCTTGGAGAATTTTGAGCATTACTTTACTAGCGTGTGAGATGAGTGCAGTTGTGCGGTAGTTTGAGCATTCTTTGGCATTGCCTTTCTTTGGGACTGGAATGAAAACTGACCTTTTCCAGTCCTGTGGCCACTGCTGAGTTTTCCAATTTACTGACATATTGAGTGCAGCACTTTCACAGCATCATCTTTCAGGATTTGAAATAGCTCAACTGGAATTCCATCACCTCCACTAGCTTTGTTCGTAGTGATGCTTTCTAAGGCCCACTTGACTTCACATTCCAGGATGTCTGGCTCTAGGTCAGTGATCACACCATCGTGATTATCTGGGTCGTGAAGATCTTTTCTGTACAGTTCTTCTGTGTATTCTTGCCATCTCTTCTTAATATCGTCTGCTTCTGTTAGGTCCATACCATTTCTGTCCTTTATCGAGCCCATCTTTGCATGAAATGTTCCCTGGGTATCTCTGATTTTCTTGAAGAGATCTCTAGTCTTTCCCATTCTGTTGTTTTCCTCTATTTCTTTGCATTGATTGCTGAAGAAGGCTTTCTTATCTCTTCTTGCTATTCTTTGGAACTCTGCATTCAGATGTTTATATCTTTCCTTTTCTCCTTTGCTTTTCACTTCTCTTCTTTTCACAGCTATTTGTAAGGCCTCCCCAGACAGCCATTTTGCTTTTTTGCATTTCTTTTCCATGGGGATGGTCTTGATCCCTGTCTCCTGTACAGTGTCACGAACCTCATTCCGTAGTTCATCAGGCACTCTATCTATCAGATTTGGGCCCTTAAATCTTATTTCTCACTTTCACTGTAGAATCATAAGGGATTTAATTTAGGTCATACCTAAATGGTCTAGTGGTTTTCCCTATTTTCTTCAATTTAAGTCTGAATTTGGCAATAAGGAGTTCATGGTCTGAGCCACAGTCAGCTCCTGGTCTTGTTTTTGCTGACTGTATAGAGCTTCTCCATCTTTGGCTGCAAAGAATATAATCAATCTGATTTCGGTGTTGACAATCTGGTGGTGTCCATGTATAGAGTCTTCTCTTGTGTTGTTGGAAGAGGGTGTTTGTTATGACCAATGCGTTTTCTTGGCAAAACTCTGTTAGTCTTTGCCCTACTTCATTCCATATTCTAAGGCCAAATTTGCCTGTTACTCCAGGTGTTTCTTGACTTGCTACTTTTGCATTCCAGTCACCTATAATGAAAAGGACATCTTTTTTGGGTTAGTGTATTAGGTATAGTTTAATCTGCCAAGTATTTACTGGACAAGTACTCTGCCAGGCACTGGGGATGTTGTACAAAAAATGTTGACTCTCATCTAATGGAGAAACAGGACAGACAGTAAATAGCGAGTAGGTTCTGGACTGTTTTGGATAGCGCGATATGGAAAGGCCTCTCGGGATACGGGAGCAGAGACCTCAGTGCTGTGAAAACACACATGTGCACCTTTAGGGGAATAGTGCTCCGGGTGGCTGGTGGAGCCAAGGGAAGCAGGAGTGCATCTGGGTTGGTGTGGGTCGTGGGGAGGAGGCAGAGACTGTGGGGCTTTGATGAGAGGCCAGGGACTGAGCAGTGTCACTGCCGTCCCCGTTGGACAGACAACTCAAACCGAGAAGAGAGCCCAGGAGACCTGTTTTCATGCAAAGGTGCAGTGAATAAGTGTTGGGGCTGCTGAGGTCAGTTGAGATGAGGGCTGGAAATTTGGGTGGCGAGTGTAAAGATGGAGCCTCATGGCTGTGGGCTCCTGGGTGGTAGGGGTAGAGTCTGCTGTGCTCCATGGAGGTGGACTGAGTGGTTAGAACCCTCAGCATGCTAAGGGCTTCTCCAGGCCCTCTCCTGTCAATAGGGGTGAGGCAGCAGAGGAATGGAATGGGAAAATGGTGTATTGATAGTAAGACCAGAGGGATAGCTGGAGGGAAGAGAGTGTAACTTGTGGAAGAACTTTGGTTTTCTGAAAGTTCTCTAAAGAGCCTTTCCTGTTCTTCCCTGTCTGCTGTGTGAGACCTCTGGAGGGTAGAGAGCACAGATATTTGTGCGATTGAAAAAGAAGATAAAAGGTCTGGCATGCTGCATTTGACAGCCACTTAAGTATTTTGGAAGAAGTAAACGAGTGAGGTATTTCAGCTCTGCTGGGTGTTTGGCTGCCAGAGGAGTTGGCTAGTACTTCTGTCTCCTTGGCAGAGTTGCAGAGCGACCTGCAGAGACACATGGAGTCCCAGGCCTGTCTTTCACCTGTTTCTGCAGTGGCCGCTTGAGCGCTCCCATCTGAAGGAAGGTGTTGGTCAATTTTGCTTCATGTGTGGTTCCCTAATATTGAAACTTCCTTGACAGTTGAAGCTTTTAGAATGGAAGTTGATTTGCACTTAAGATGTTTAGTACTTAGTGGTTTTGTTGCTTGCTTCATCTGAAAGTTTTTCTTTGAGCAGTAGAATGTTCGTTAGCATTTAAAGAATTTCTAAGAGCTGTCTCTCGTTTTTCAGCTATAGCACTTAGTTACCTTTGTGTGATTTTTTTGGGCTCTGCAGCATGTGGGATCATAGTTCCTCGAATAGAGATCAAACCCGCACCCCCTGCTTTGAAAGTGTGGAGTGTTAACCACTGGACCACTAGGGAAATCCGGAAGCTGCGTATATATATATAAAATACATGTTTTTTAAAATACATGTGTTCATTTATTATCTTTGGCTGTGCTGGTTCTTGGTTGCTGCATGGAGTTCTCTCTAGTTGTAGCAAGCGGTCTCCTCATTCAGTGTCTTCTCACTGCAGTGGCTTCTCTTTTGGAGCATGGGCTTCAGTGGTTGCAGCTCTCGGGCTCTAGAACAACGGCTCAGTAGTGGTGGCCCATGGGCTTACTTCAGAAGCTGTGTATTTTTTAAGGATTATGTGTGGTATTTAAAATAATGAATGAAGCAGAATATGCCAGCTTTACAATGACAGCAATTCTAGTTGCAGCTTTGGCTTTTAGAACTTGTGTTTCCTTACCTCTGGATTCCCCGTGTAACCAACACACAGAAGCTGCAAGTGACCTCATAGTAAGCATAATGAAGGAGAACAGAGCTTTTGCATTTACCGTTTGGTCAAAATGAATATGAGCTCCACCCTGGGCAGCCGCCTCTTGGCTGTGTCACTGGCGATGCTGTGGGACATTTTGTCATAAGGATGGCTGCATCTTCTGAGATTAGGGCTGAAGAGCTGGATCCTGTCCTAGGATGTTACGGATTTTGTGATCCATGGAGTATTTTGTTAAGCTCGTTTTGAACGCACTTGTAGTTTGAGCTGGAGGATTTCTGGACTCTGTTGCTCTGTTCCCTTGTTAGGTAGTTGTGCTTGTTTGCAGCAGCATGGGTTCCCGAGGCATCTCCTCACCAGGCTGTTGGGGTTTGTTAATTGGCACTTTCTGACTTGTTAACCTGACCCTCAGCATCCGAACGTCCCTGTTGCTGTTGAGATGACCACAGACAGGAGTGGAGGGGGTCCCTATACAGGGTCCTTTACTTAGGACTTAGGTGAGAAATGCACGCTGCTGTCTGATTGTTCTGTCTGTGCTCACAATGTGCAGTAGCACATCAGGCTGGTCTTACTGGTAACCCAAATAATCTGTTTTGGTGAAAGAGCCTTTTGTCTTTCACGTGGGGCAAGTGAGTGGTCCAATCTTCGTCCCAGATGTGTGTCCAGAGTCCTGTGCCAGGTTGGGAGAATGGATTCTGGGCTCTGAGTCAGCCAGTTGTGTTTGATTTCCTTTGATATGCAAAGAGCTACCTAACGTCAGGTGTTAGGTTATGTGGTAGCACCCCAAAACCTGATTTCTGTCTGTTCTTTCCTCTTCTTGTCTCTGTGATTTAGACTTTAGTGGTCAGGATTACAAGAAGGAATGCATGGAAACTTGTTGCTGTCAGGGATACTCTTGTTTCCTGGCCTTCTTGCCACCCCTTCCCCCATGCTGCTCTTTACTGAATAGACGTTTCTACACTCATGAGATAATGATGGTGAAAGCTAAGTAATGAAAAATAGTCTAGTAATCTCTGGTTCCATAGGAGATAGAAATCATTACACTGAAATGCACCTTTTCTGAGTGTCATGTAATCATGGTAGAAAAAGGAAAATAAGACTTCTTGGCCACATTGTTTCTTAATTTTCTTATCATAGTCAGCATTCAAAAAAGCATTGTTGATTTTGAAGACAGTTACCACCAGGTCATGTGCTTCCTACAAATGGTTAGATGTTTGTATGTAAATTTTTGTTTCTCTTTCACAGCGCATGGACTTAGGAGAATGTACCAAAATCCACGACTTGGCCCTCCGAGCAGATTATGAGATTGCAAGTAAAGAAAGGGACCTCTTTTTTGAGTTGGATGTAAGTTTTATTTGATGTTAATTGTTCCCTACTGTGAAGAGCCAAATACTGCACTAACAAGAATAATGTGTGTAAGTTATGACGCAAAACGATAAAACAGATGTTATTCCACCACTCTCTGGCTGGGAGCTGGGATGTGGCCAGGACCGTTCTGCGTCTGTGTGTCTACCATCCCAACTCTTCTACGTTTTGTACTGTATTGTTTTATTTTGAGTGTTTCTTATATATTTTATGTTTTCTTGGACATTATGTTTATTCTTGCTTTTGAACTTACAAAAATGGATTTGAGTGTAGGTAATCTTAGTAACTTTATTTTTCCTTCAGCGCTGTGTTCCTTCACATACTTTTTTCGGTATGGCTTGGTTTCATTGCTGCATTTCATAGTTCCCTGAACTACCCATTCTATATTCATAGACAGTTGGGTTGATTCTAGTGGGGTTTTTTTTGTTTGTGTTTTTTATTATGAATAGCGTTATAAATGTTATGGAATATCTTGGTGCACATGTACAACAGTTAACCTAGGGTATATTTTTAAGAGAAGAATTGCTTGCTCGTAGAAGCTGCACATGTTTATTCTTGCAAGGTAGTTCTTTTTCTTCTTCCTCCCTAATTTTTGATGAAATGTATCCGTTTACCCATTTAATAACAGTGAACATACCCTTACCAATGCTTGGTATTATCAGGTCATTAAATATTTTGCAATTTAGTCATTATAAATTAGTATTTCATAACTTTTGTTGTTTTTCCCTCCCAAAAGAGCCTTTTTTAGACCCTTTCCCCTAATTCATCCATCTCCCCTCCGTGAATTGTTTTGTTGTTGTTGTTGGTTGTCCCCTGCATGAAATTTTGATAACACAGATACCCAGCATATCAGTTTATGTACTGTGATCCTTTACAGGTCACTTATCATTGTACTATTTAAGATTTTCTTCACTCTTTGAGACCAGTTTTCATTCCTGTCCCCATTGGGAATGCATGATTTGGTCACTTTATTTTGTTAATTTATTTTAGGCTATGCTGTCCAGCTTGTGGGATCTTAGATCACCTTCCAGGGACTGAACAAGGACTCCTGCAGTGGAGGCGTGAAGTCCTAACCACTGGACCATAGGGATTGATAGAGCCACTCTGTTTTAGTTTTTTTCTTTTCCTGAATCCTCCATTCCTAGAGTTAGCAGAGGTCAGTGAGGGGTTTGATGCCCTTCAGGTTCCTGGGTGAAGACTGGGGAGACACTGAGCTTGGTGGGAGGAAATCAGAGGAAAGGAATATCAAGGAAAGGCATTTTTTTTTCTCCCAATAGACATTTTAGAGGATGTATTATAGCTGGAGTAAATTCTACTTAAATCAGTAATCTTAAAAAGTGGTTAAAATTACCATTTCTTTTTCAAGTGCATCAGTGTTGAATTTTCTTGGGATACCAGGTTTCAGAAGCAGAGGAACAAAGATGTACGGGTTAAATTTTCACTTTGAGTTATGTAACTTTTTGTATCACAAATGTTAGGATTTCTGCTGAATTAGAATGTCTCTGTACTTTTTAAATGGCCTGATGAATTCAGTATGTAAGAACAGAGTAATAGAAGAAATTGAGACTACAGAAAGACTGAAACATACTGTAATTTAGTATTTTTATGGGCAGAAAGACTAAAACGTGGTAATTTAGTATTTTTATGCGCAGAAAGACTGAAACATATGGTAATTTAGTATTTTTATGTGGGGCATTGTTCAGCCACTGTGGAGAAGATGAGTTTTTTTAATGAACAGTATTAGAAACTGTGGATTACCCAGTTAGTGAAAAACCGGGTTGGATCCCCCAAAAGAGAATTTTGTTTTGCCATGTTGACATGTTATAAACCCTAAGAAGCTGTAAGGTAAAGATGGATACATGTTTTCTGTATAAAAACTTAAAAAATACTAGCGTATCAAGAATTCCCATATATAAAATAAGAATTCAGCTGAGACACAATATCTGCAGCATATGAAGGGCAGGTACCTTTCATGATAAAGCTCATCATGACTGGACCTGTAGCAACAGCTGAATAGAAAACAGTCAGAGGATAAAAGACATTTTTAGTGGGCATCTAATCCTGTGATGGGTGTTCACCCTCACTCAGACTTAGGAGTTGGAGAGTTAAGTAATTCTGATACAGCTCTTGGATGACTGAGCCCCCGAGGATGGGAAAGCACATGGTAGCAGTGCTAGCTCTGAAAGCGTATCTGATGATACACTTGCTTATTAATGAAGGTAAATCTGCTTCAGAATACTCCTGCAGCATTGCAGCCTGCAGACTCCATCCGTGAGGGCTTGGGTCGTGTCATTGCTCTCCACAGTGGGATGATGTGCGGCTGTGGAAAGAGGGCTGAGGCAGTGAAATTGTGTCCAAGGTGAAGTGGGAAAACTGGTGTGCTATGACAACTTCCATAGTGTGACTTTTAAAAGAAAGAGTGTTTAGTATTGTTGACATCCTTAGATTTACAGAGTGGTTTTAGAAGAAACCACGAGACTTTGAACACTTTTGTCTCAGTTGGAGGGCTAGAGTAGGTCAAAAGATGTTTTTGTACTGTGAAAATTTACCATTTAGAGGAATACCTTTTCCAGTTTAAAAGGTGACCACCTCTCCCTCCAGCTCCTTAAAAGTCATTTTTGAGGGAATTCCCTCATGGTCCAGTGGTTAGGACTTCTCCTCTCACTGCCAAGGGTTCCAGTTCAATCCTAGGTCTGGAAACTAAGATCCCACAAGCTGTAGACAAAATATAATATATATATTAAAGAATAGGTATGTTCTCTGATTTAGAAAAAATCATATTTTATCTTATAGATGGTTCATGTTGAAATGTTTGCTAGCTAGTGCTGAACCTCCAGAGGAGGTCTTCCTGTTCTGACGAGTGGGGGGTGACTTGGAGCAGCTGTGCTTGTGGGAGGGCAGTCAGCAAGTAGTTGTCAGCATGTTAAATGCATGTATACACTCGTTCCAGGATCCTGCTGCTGGGACTGTATCTTAATGGTATGTGTTAATGAGTCCACAGAAAAGGTGCTCATTGCAACTTTTTTTTAAAGTGAAAAGAGAAGGATCTAATGGGGCTGTTTATTAACAAGGACCACTTACATTAGTTATCGCCCTTTCATACAGTGAATGGTGCTTTGTGGAGCTCTGGGTGCTAGGAAGATATTGCCATAACTTTTTTTTTATTATTTTATTTAAATAAATATGAGTAGTTTGTTTATTATTTTTATTTATTTATTATTTATTTGCTATTATTTTTTAAAATAATGACCTAAAGGTAAAATTCACAAGCCATAAAATTTATCCTGCCTTGAATTTTTAATACATATCAGTAGTGTTTGGATGTGCATGGGTTACTTTAATACACTAAATGTGGCCTGGCTTTGAAATACCAGGCTAAAATAATTTATTTCCTTAGTTATGCAGAATAAACTTAGAAGGGAAAAATAAAGTCCTTTCCTAGAATACAGGTTTGTTACAAAAACTTGATGGAATAACTTTTCCAATGTTCTTGATAGTTAACTGTTAGAGATTCCAGGTTGAAAAGTCTGCCCTTTTCCACATGACTCCTATCCAGTGCCTCTCCAGAGGTCACTTGTATCTTTTGAAGATAGGCTTTTCAGGGTGAACACATGTATATAGCAAAAGCTAGTTGTGATGTTTCTTGTTGAATTGCAATCTTGATAAATCAGAACACCTCAGAAGTGCTTTGGCCAGAAGCGCTTTTGGCCAGTCAGTGAGCTGACTCTTGATCTTGCTGACCTGTTGCTGCCTCCTCAGGAACTGCTGTTGGTGTGAGGCTCCAAGCCTCCACATGGCCATGTGGATGGTTCAGTTCGCCATGTGGATGGTTCAGTTCCCAGGCGTGGAACCAGCAGCTCCTGTATGGTGTTGAATTTGGTTCCTGGAGGGAGTACAGTGTAGTCATCACTACTATAAGATGGAGACAGGTTTTGTTTTCACAAATTGTGAACAAATTGTCAGTAATCCATGGTTTTTCTTAGTAACTTATATTTGTGTATCTTACCAAGTGTTTTGGTAGAATCTCTTCACTGTTGACAGTAAATCTTTGAGGTGGGCCTACCATTTATCTCCAGAGTCTCTGAAAGTATAATAAGATTGGTGCTATTTGCCAGAAGTCACGGAAGCATCATCACATGACCCTGGGAGAGTTGTTTTATTGAGTGGATCAGTCAGAGGTGATTAGGAGCTGTTTTTATCCAGGTTGTATTAGAGACAGTGGTTTTAGAACAAGTTATTATAGTCATATCAACATGAAGGCTTTTGCGTGTTAGGTGCCTTTCATCTATTCTTTCAGAAAAGAGAAACTTCTAAAACTTGAGTTTTTAGTGGATTTATTAATAAGTGGATGCATTAATTTAAAAGAAAATTATGCTTTTATAGAAAGCATCATTATTAGTCTGTTTTCTTTTTTTTTTTTAATTTCACTACGCTGGGCCTTAGTTGCAGCGTGCGACATCTTTAGTCATGGCAAGCAGGAGCTCTTGGTTTCGGCATGCGGGATCTAGATCCCCAACCAGGGATCAAACCTGGGCCCCTACACTGGGAGTGTGGCGTCTCAGCCCCTGGATCACCAGGGTAGTTCCAGTCTGTTTCATTTCTGAATTAGTTGCTCAGCTTAGGTGACATTTGACTTTCAGTATAAAAATCTTTTATAAGAGCTCATCAGCTCTGTATATAATTCTAAAATATTTATAAGCTTTTAGTGTCCTCTAAGCAGTTTGTAAGAAATGGTCCTAGAGTATTTGCCCGTGTATGAGAAGACTTAAGGTGTTTATTGCATTGTTCTGAATTAGTGAAAGGTGAAAAAATGCAAATATATACTTACTATGGAATGGATATAGTTGTTTTAAAACAGTGAAATGCTGCACAGCTATAGATCATAGAAAATGTGTGCATTGATGTAAAAAATGAAAAAGCTTTAAAAACTATCCTAGATGGAGTAAAAATTGTGTACTTGTATATGCGTTTTAATACAGTTTTAAAAGGTATTTACCAGGCTCAAATGATTATTTCTTAGGGAGGAAGAAAGAATTATGCTTTTTAAGTCATGTGAAGTTGTTAGGTCCAATTGAATTGCTAATATAGTGTGCAGAAATGAAAATTTAAAGGTACTTTTACATTATAACTTATTTCTACAAATCCTCAGTCTTAAGAAAGTACAGTGGACCCTTAAACAACACTTGTTTCTTGAACTGTGAGGGTACACTTGGAGATTTTTCGCAGTAAATGCATAAATGCACAGCTACAGGATCCATTGCTAACACCCACCCCGCCGCCCATTGTTCAAGGGTCAACTGTGATTGAAAACACAGGCAAACAGTGGTACACGAAGTAGTGTTGTCGTAGCATCGTGTATAAGGTTGAAAAATTGGATGCAACAAAAATGCTTTAGTGATGAATGAACAGATTATGAGGGACTCAAATGGTAGACTGTGCCCTTGAAATAAATGTTTGTGAGACCTGAACGTTCAGTGACTTAAAATTCCTTAGGAAATCCTGAGCAAGAAAGGGTAAGTGTGTGTATTGGAACTCACTGTGTGCTCTCCCTGGAAGTGTGTGGCCAAATCAGAATTCCCCAGACTGTCATGGAAAACCCAGAAAGCCTCCTTCCCTGTGCCCCTCCCACTCCCCGGAGGCAGTCCCCTACCACAGCTTCAAGGTGGAAAAGGAGCAACAGCTTGCTCTTCAAGTGCTGCAGGCGACCTTGGATGGCCAGTTGCTTTTTGTTTTGTTTTACCTTGGAGGATCTCAGACAGCAGGAGGTGTAACGGCTTAATGGATCTCCGTGTACCCATCACTCAGCCTCAGGAATGATCAGCTCATGGCCAACTGACTTTTGACAAATCTCAGACTTCACACATCCTGTCATCTGTAAATATTTCAGTGTTGCCATTGACTTGTGAAGTTATTTTTACTCTGCATACAAAAATCTGGTATTATAGTTGGTTGGGACAGAATGTACTTATTACCATGTTTTTCTCTTTTAATTGAAGTACAGTTGATTTATAGTGTTGCGTTAGTGTCTGTGTACAGCCAAGTGATTCAGTTATATGTATATATACATTTTTTTTCAGATTCTTTTCCAGTATAGTATATTACAAGATACTAAGTATATTTTCCAGTGCTGTACGTAGGACCTTCTTTGTATATTTTATATATAGTAGTTTGTATGTTATTAGCATGTCTTTTTAAATGTGTTGAGAAAAAAATTAAACATACAAGTGTAAGTAGAATAATACAGTGACCATCTCTGGGTTTCATCTCCCGGTTTTCAGTGATTGTTGATGTGAAGACTTGTTTTCATCTTTATTTTGTCTTTCCATACTGGATTATTTTACAGTAGTTCCTAGAGATGGAATTTCATCTGTAAGTACTGCAAATACATCTAGAAGATAATTTTATTTAAAATATTTATTATTTAAAGGATAATTTCTTAATTTTATCTAACAGTCTTCAAATTTCCCAGATTGTCTCAAAAAGGATTTTTTTACAGTCTTTTGTTTGACTCGGATACCAAAATAAGATCTATACGTTAGGATGCTTCCTAAGTCTTTTTACATCTGTTTGAAGAAATTAATGTTTCTCATATCCTGGATTTTGCTGATTGTATCCTTATGATGCAGTCTTTTTAATATGTTTTCCCTTATATTTGAAATTTCCTGTAAGCTGGAAGTTAGATCTGGATGTGTGATGGTCAGAATCAGGTTTTTGTTTGACAGAGTAGCGCAGAGGTGGAGCTGGGCAGTGGTTGGCGCGTCACCTCGGTGGATGACGTCAGTGGGCTGGAGTGGCGTGGGCAGCCTGGCTGCTAGTTGCACAGGCCCCCGTCAGACTGGGGCGCGTGCATCCAGCAGCAGTGAGGATTATTGCCTAGATCAGTTACGTCACTAGGGTTGCTGCTTGTCACTAATTGTAAAACACGTAAGATGTTCACGTGGCTCAGAGTTTGAGATACGAAAGGTATGTTGTGAAGCCTGTCTCCTGCTCTGCTCTTGAGCCCCCTGATTGGCCCCAGAGGTAGTCAGGTGTTGAGTTTCGAGTTTCTTCTCTTCCCTTTGGAGATTATGTGGAACCTGAGGGGCATGTATCTCACTTTTCTTAAAACACAAGTAATAGTCTCCTGGACACATGCTCTGTCTGTCTGCTCTTCCCTCATCTTGATTTAATTTTTAGCATATATCTCAGATTATTCCCTGTCATATAGTTAACTCTGCCCTTTTTGTGATGACATAGTATTCCAGAGGATGGGTTTCTGTTTTATAGGACTGGTCCCCTGTTGATGGTCATAGTGCTGTAGTACACATCAGCACCTCGTGAGTGTGTCTAGGAAAGATCCCTAGAGGCGGTGCTGTCTGCCCAGAAAGGTTGTGCTTTGTCATTTTGGCGGCTAGTGCCACCATGCTCTCCAGAGGGTGAGTGCTGCCCCCAGCGGCACCTGGGAGTTCCCATTTTCACGTCTTCACTAACAGAGCGAGTTACCAAACTTCCAGTTTTTGCCAGTCAGAGAGGTTTAAGCAGGTATTTTTTCGTGGGCCTGACAGGGTTGTCATAAAGGTGTTTCTTTGTGTAGGTATACCCTGCTTAGACCCTCAACTTGAGCTGGTGGCTGGCTCCTCCACCCAAAACTTGGGTTACCTGGGAGAAATTACCTCACCATTGTTTCTTTCTAGTCCAGCACAGCCTTGGCCTGACCACCCCAGGACCTGGCCTTAGTTTCTTGAGAGAGTTATACCAGGAGTTCCTTAGGAGAAGGAGTAGGTCATCTGTGTAAATGCATCTCAAGTATCTCAACTTGGACGCAGACACACAGAGCACCGTTAGTTCACTGTTCGCATGTGGAAGATGTAAACATTTTTCTCTATTCAGTGAAAATATAGTTCACCATTTCCCCACGTTGATTTCCTTTGAGATGTAACAGGTTTCTAGAGCAACACACCATCTCACCTAATGGGACCACTGCTCTCTGTCTTACAGGTGCGTAGTGTGGCAGTCACACTTTCTCTTAGGTCCAGGGTTAGAGTCCGTGTACAACCCTGGGCAAGTTACTTTGCCCTTTTCTAGTTTCTATATATGGGGCTGGTGAGTACTGCCTCAGCTGTGAGGGCCAAGCATAGGGACTGTGGAGTCAGATCACAGGGGTCCTTGCCTCCTGACGCCGTCCCTCAGGACTCTGGAGACTGTGCTTCCTTTCCTTCATCTGGGAGTTGGTGCCTGGAGAGCCCTGGATGGCTGTCCCGAGGCACGTGTTTGCACTGACTGTTCAGCTGGCAGCACGGGCTCCTCTCAGGCTTGCCGATGCTGCTGGGCAGGAGGGTCAGGGAGACCACCTCACCGTCTTGGGGCAGGGGGCAGCCTCAGCAGCAGTGAGACCTGTGCACCCCCATGAGCTCAACCCCCCCCTAGCAGTATGTGGTTCATCACGCCACCCCTGAATTACAGGGTAGAGGTGCATGACTTCCTAGTAAGTGGTAGGTTGTCAGTAGCGCTTAATTTGTAGGTTTGAATACCTTCTTTGTAAATTTTATTTTCATCATTTAAACCTGCTCTTTGATTTAGGAAGCAAAATGAAATTGAGAAGCACATTGAAGAGAAGGAGGGGCAGCAGAACAGAGCCATCTTTTAAAGAACATTCAGTTGAGATGTCTCTGCATTCTGCCTGTTCTGTGCTATGAAATTTACCATTTTATTGTTAGCTGGTCAGATGTCTGAGTCCATAGGCAGTTTATATTCTGTGTAAGGTGCAGTGGTTCTTTGCTTGGCAAAGGCACTGGCAGAATTGCCCACTCAAACCCTAATGAGTGGAGTCTTGGTTCCATGTTGGGTGTGAGGTTGCTCTCTGGGGAGGCAGTAGAGGAACTCTGTACCCAGGTCTCAGCACCTGTGCGCGGGCGCTCCTGGGGCCTCTCCGGCTGGTCTGTTAGGAGCCCTTCTCCCCAAGAGCATGGGTGGTGCCTGATTTACACTTTGATCCTGTCAAGTTCCCACCTTGTCAGCAGAGCTGGTCAGCTCAACATCCTTCCAGGAAATGCAGTGCATGCGTGCCAACGAATGCCGGTCACTGGCTTTCCTGATGGTTTGATGTGAGCATAGTGAAATGTTCATCGAGAATATTTGAGGACCAATAACAGGAAGGAGGTCTTTAGCTCCAGGAGTGTGGAGTCCGGGAGTTTGCCTTGGTGGACCGCAGGTGTAGCGCTGTCACAGAGCCTCTTTCCTGTCTCGACCAATGCCCGAGTATGCTTTCCTTTGAAAAACGGGGATCCCACTGTCAACGCTGATCCCTGCTGGGGGCTTTCTCCAGACCACATCTGGAGGCAGGGACATAGGTCATCACTTCTTGGTCCCTCGGCCTGACTTTCATCTGCCTTATTACCATTTGCGCCCAGGGCTTTCCTCGCTCTGCTCACCCTGTCTAATCCCGCCACCCGCTCCCACTTGCTGTCTGTGTAACACGCGCAGCGTGGGACCTGCTGCCCAGCGCTGGTTGGTCCTAGCCTGGAGATTGGAAAAGGGGTGTCCTGTTTGTATGTTTATCTGAAGTTATGTTGGGGCCTTGACTAGTTACAGCAAGTTAACTGCTTAGCATATATGACCACTTATTGATTAGTCTTTTATTTTTTTCCACCAACTCTTTTCAGAGTGTCTTTTCCATTATCTCTTTGGGTAAGTAGTAACCTGTTTTCCCACTGCTTTAGATGGTAGGCCATAACTGAACGTGTTCACCGCTCAAGTAACATTTGTTCTATTTTGTTTTGAGGTGGAAGGGGGAACTCTACCCTCAGAACATGAGGGAATAATATATACGTGGCTCACAAAGACCAGTGAGTACATCTGCACCCCCCCGCCTCACCAGCGGAGGGCCTCTGACATGATAACACGGCCTAGTCTCTCCTGTCCCTCAGAACAGTCAGTTATGCCAGGTGTTTCAACTTCCTTTAGAATCTCTTGAAATTGTTGAGGGATGGGGGTTCTTTGACACATTTGAAGATAAATCAGATGAGAAGACCATACTTGTGCACGGTTGTTTGGTTTAACAAAGCCCCTAGATTGAATGTGATTGTGGACATGTTAGCAGTAGTGCAGATCTTCCCACTGAACCGACAGGCCTTAAGAACCAACCCAGGACTGCACTTCCTATCGAACACATGAGCTCTGAGGTTGCAGGCAGGTCACTGACCGGAGCCCTCTGCCTCTCCTGAGCTAGGCGATGGATCACTTGGAGTCCTTCATTGCTGAGTGTGATCGGAGAACGGAGCTTGCCAAGAAACGGCTGGCAGAGACGCAGGAGGAGATCAGTGCAGAAGTTTCTGCAAAGGTATGCGGGGAGGGAGGCCTCCACCTCAAGTCGTTGGTATAAAAGCGGGGCTGGGACCTGTCAGTGCCAAGTGCGCATTTTGGGGTGGACAGTGGGTGTCCACTGCCCTGCCTGTTCGAGGGAAGGAGGGAAGCCGTCACCAAGCTCGCAGCCTGTCACTGCGCTGTGCATATGTCGTAAAGTTACTTTATTAACATCCCTCCGCAGAACAGGAAATGGGGTAAGTTAGCAGGGAAACGGTTAAATTCTGGTGTGTCTGTGTCACAGAAGAAAAGGGTAGACCTGGTGCAATCAGCATGTACATCGTTTAGAAGGCCTTGCCTTTCTCTAGTGGAGTTTTCTTCAGTGTTTTTTTTTCTCCTTTCAGTTTTATAAAAGGATTTCTTAGGAGATAGACAGTTTTTAACTAGCCCAGTGGTGCTGTTTATTTCTAAAAGAAACTCCCAGTGATGAGTCATTTTGCTTAAAGGGTAAGTAATGTATGTGTTTAGGCTCACACATTTTGTTACCCTCACCTGGAGGCTGAGCTGTACTGGAAGGTATACGGAGTGACGTCCTGGAAGCTGGCCCACAGGATGGGCCTTACAGCCTGTGGAAGTGACAGGCATGTGTTCTTGCTTCTGCTGGGATTCAGTGCAGAGATCTTACGGGTTAGGGTCTGACACTTAACGGTCGGTCTCAGTGGTGGCAGTATGGGTGTTGTAACTGTTAGAATTCACATCATCAGTGAAGTTTCCAGCTGTCGGTGTATTCTCTGTGAAACAGCAGAAATGCAACAACAGAAACACTCTTTGCATTAAAAAATCTTTTGTTTTTATTTAATTGGAGCATAATTGCTTTACAATGTTGTGTTGGTTTCTCCCATACAACAGGACAAATCAGTCATAACTACACACACCACCACCCCTTCAGCCTCCGTCCCAGCTCTCGTCTTTTGTTTTTAGATGTCTTACCTGGCTGTCTCTTTCTCTCCAGGCAGAAAAAGTACATGAATTGAATGAAGAAATAGGAAAGCTTCTTGCTAAAGCTGAGCAGCTGGGAGCTGAAGGAAATGTGGATGAATCACAGAAGATTCTCATGGAAGTGGAGAAAGTCCGTGCAAAGAAAAAAGAAGCTGAGGTTGGTGAGGAAAATGTCTTAAAGAGGGAAGAAAACATGGTAACTTCGGAGAGCTGACCATTGGGCTAAAACTGAGCCATGCCTCCATTTTCTTGAATATTGAGGAGGAGTTGGAAATAGAGTGATAATGTCAGGATGGTACAATTTCAAGTCAGCCCACCCTGGGGTTTGTGTCTTCACTGCTTACTTGACCCCTGAGGCCTCAGACTAGGCACCTGGAGCTCTGAGCATCACTCCCGTGTGTAGAGTGCATCTTGAGCATAGCTTGTCCGTGTTAGTGAGCACCTCCCACCTGCGTCCGTCTGCTTCTAGGAAGGGCCCGGCGTGCAAGGTGTTCAGCTGATGTGATGGGGCCTGACTGGCTTTACAGTTGCTGTGAAGAGAGGCCTTGGGTTATTAGTGACTCTGTGCCCTCAGGAGAGAGACCCCTGCAGGGTATGGGCAGCACCCAGGTGGTGTCCTCGGGCTGCCAGGCCAGGACTCTGCTGTGTGGTGCAGAAGCTGAGTCCAGGACTGTCTGGACTGTTTCCTCTGTTGGGTTTTCTGCTTCTCAGATCCTCACCACTGGAGTGGAGGTGGCCTGGATCGACTTCGAGAATGTGGGAAGGTTAGAGTCAGGGAGAGAGGGCCGGGAGTGTACCTTTACTCCTCCTGTGGGCCAGGCAGAATGCATGTGAGCACTGGCTAAGATTCACTCTGATGAAGACGGGCGCTCAAAAGAAATGAGGTCTCAGTTTAAGAGTGACTTGGGGTGCAGGGCATGTCCAGGTAGGGCAGGGTGATCCTGAAGGCCATTTGCTGAGACCCAGAGAGAAGATTGTTCAGATGGTGGATGGAGATGCGATGGCAGAGTGGGCAGCGTGCCAGCGCAGGGCTGGTTTTGGTTGTTGCTGGTCCCCTGGCTGCTTGTGGCACCTGGGACGAAGTGGAGCTCAGTGATGACAGCTGAACACATGAATCCTGCTGAGTGCCCATGAGTCAGTGGCATGTGCATGGGGAGTCCCAGGTCCTGCATCAGAATCCTTACATAGGATCCAAACCTCTGTGTATTTAAAGGGAAAATTTGAGTATATGGAGTCAGGCTCCCTGGGTTGCTGACAGTACCCAGCAGAAAGGCCAGAGGGTCAAGAAGGAAGGAGCTCTGTAGCCTTTTAGTGAATCCTGAGGCCGAGCCTTCCTGCTTTGAGGAGCAAAGCAGACACCAGAAACCTGTGAGGAGGATCCGAGACTTGAAATAATGTAGATGCGGGGTTCACCACTCGGATGTCTGCAGACAGACCCAAGGGCAGCAGGAGTCAGATACACGGGGACTCCAGGCGCCTTGCTTCGGCCACTGTCCCTTTCCTTATCACCTGAGTTCCCCCCTTACTTAAAACAGACAAGACGGTGGCTTGGAGCAGGGAGGCCTCCGCTGTGCTGGTCTGGGTAGTGCCCACCCTGCCCTTAGTGGCAGGCAAGGCTGTTTGGTATCCTAAGAAGTGGAGCGGGAGGGGCACTGTGTGCTTTTTACCCAGATTCCCGCAGTGGTTCTGTCTTAGAAAACTGTAACACAGCATCCCATCCCAGAACAGCTACAGAGTGACCGCTGACCACCCGTAGGTCCTGCCTGCTGCCCTCACAGCACACCCACTTCTCTGACCACCAGTCTGCCCTGCATTCTTAGCATTTGCTCATTTTAAGAACATTGCATAATGGATTCACACAGTCTGTAACCCTTAGGGATTGACTTTTTTTTCACTCAGCGTAGAATTTATTTTGAAGGATATTAGAGGATGGGATTCGTAATTTCAAAACTACTGAAAGGTGTAGAATATTATCTCAGATAACTCTCACCCACCACATTTAGTGTTTCTTGTTAAGCTGTTTGACTCTTTAGGAAAGAAGCCGCACTCTAATGGAAATCTGAGCTCCCGGTCTTTCCCGCTCTGTCCCCAGGGGCGTTCGTGTGCGTTCATTGCACACCTGGGCTCATAAACCATGTGCGTTCCTGGGCAGGCGTGTAGGCGTCCGCATTGGTGCTGCAGGTCCTCCCACTTGCATCGCCGGGCAGCGCTCTCCAGGCTGCTGCAGGCAGATGGGTTCAGTTTGTTTACTGCTGCAGGACTGCATTTTAGGGGCACACGGCTGTTTGTCCATGGGTGGTTTTCCAGGTCACAGATGGTTTCTCATCTCAGGGCCGGTTCTGTGTGTCCAGCAATGTGCTCACGTGAGGGATGTTTCCGGTAACCCCACCTTTACGGACAGGCTGCCCCCACAGTAACCATGCTGCACGGGCGCCAGCGTCAGGGTGTGGGAGGGCCCGGTGTTCTGTGTCTCCGTCAGTCTAGTGAGTGACATGATGTCTGTCTTTAGCTTGCATTTTTTAGGGAATGTTTTGAATGTATGAATTAATGGAAGATTGTTACATTGTCTTCCCTTTAAGGACAAATGCTGAAATGCACCCCTCAACCTAGGTTTTGAAGGCGTGTGTTAATTTGAGCACAGGCAGCCATCACTGTGTCCTGGGTCATTTTCTTTTGTATTTGTGTGTTGTCCTTTGAGGCACAGTGTCTTCCTGTGATGAGACTCAGACCGTACTGGCTGCTGGGCCGGGGTAGGGGGTGTATGTATGTGCGTGCGCTTTGTTCTGTTCCCTTAGGCACACTTACTCGTTTGAAGAGATGTCTGGCGTGTTTCTCCTTCCAGATTTTAGGTTTCAGGGCTGCATTGGGCATTCCTGGGCACCGGGGCAGACTCTGGATGCTCTGTGTTTTGCCCGTCTGTCTGGTGTGATAGGGGCGCTGTAGTCAGTCTGATCTTAACAGAGCTCCACCATGTCTGGTGTGATTAGGGGCGCTGTGAGGAGCCTGTAGTCTGGTCTTCACAGAGCTCTCCGCCATCGCAGGGACTCCCTTTCCCCACTGGCCTTTAGCACACAGTCTCCTGTGTGTCTCAGTGTTCTGAATATCCCTCACTGCTTTGAAATCATGACTCTTAGCTCATCTCTTAAATAAACAGTTTAAATTGGATTACAATTTAATTACAATTTATTGAAATTAAATTATAATTTAATTACAAGAATCTGAAGCTTTGTAAACGATTCAGGTTTATGTATTTTGAAATCATCTTTAGGGAATTTCCTGGTGGTTCAGTGGTTAGTACTTGGCACTTCACTGCCAGGCCGTGGGGTTCAGTCTCTAGTCTGTGGATTAAAGTCCCGCAAGCTGGGCAGCTAAAAATAAAAGTCACCTCCCTTCATGTACTTCCCACTTTAGGGGTTGAGTGGACAGTGGCATTTGAGTTAACCTCACTTGGATCACTCTTTTCCTGCTCTCCAGGAAGAATACAGAAATTCCATGCCTGCCTCCAGTTTTCAGCAACAGAAGCTTCGTGTCTGTGAGGTCTGTTCAGCCTACCTTGGCCTCCATGACAATGACCGTCGTCTTGCAGACCACTTCGGGGGCAAGTTACACTTGGGATTCATTCAGATCCGTGAGAAGCTCGATCAGTTAAGGGTATGTTAATGTGCTGTGTTTCTGAAGAAGCCTGCGAAATCGTGATTGTCTTCATGTCTCTGCTTGTAGCAAACCTTGTGTTCTTTTTTTGTTGGTGGAGGTATCAGGCCTTGGTTTTATACTTTAGCTTTACAGTGAGCTACTCGGGTGTCATTGTTGTGTTCCCTGAGATCTCAGAATCCAGCAGGGCCTGGGATGTTTGTTTAGTCTACTACCCCTTGTTTACAGAGAACAATGGCAGAATTCATCCCAGGTACAGAGAACTCGTGCACCCCTCTGGAAACACCTCTTTGGAGGTGAGAGAGAGCCAGTAGCCTGTGGTTTTTCTCTTCGGGCGAAGGCGGACCTGTGGAATGTGGTCAGGCTAGAAGCATAAGAAGGTGACGGGACTTTTTCTGGTGGCCCTGCCCCACGGCTGGATGCCTCTGTCCCTTCCTCGGGGCTCCTTGTTTTCCTGGGTTAGATTACAGCATTCAGCGTCCTGCATATGGAATGCTGAGAAGGAAAGTTAAGCAACTTTGGGATAAGCTGAATTGTTTTCAGACTGATGAAACCTCCCTGGCTGTGTACTAGGATGCTGGGAAATATGCAGGCCTTTCCTCCAGAAGCCCAAAATCTGGAAGGACAGACATGTGACCCCTAACTGTAGGTCACCTTGACAGTCAAGGCCTCAGGCCACGTGTGGCCCCAGGAATGGGCAGTGGGTGGCGGGCGCCCTTATGCCCAGGAAGGGTCCCTGGAGGTGGTGTGCGCTCAGACTGGAGAGGGAGCCGGTTGGCAGGCTCACCACTGGTCTTGAGCATCTCCTGTGCTTCCAGGGGAATTCTGAAAAGTGATACTTTCTGTCACATGGTTTTAAGTTGGAAATTTTTTTATAAGTTTATGGTATAAAGTATAAGCATATATTCCATGTAGCTAATATAGTATAAATAACAATTTGGTGACAGCTACCATCTTCATAAAAAATCTACTCCTTATATTCCTAGTTTCCTTTAAATTGTCATTCCATTCCATAACACCCCAGAATTTTGCCCTAATGTTTCTTATACCTGAAAGTCTTTTTTTTTTTTTTTTTTACATCAGCATACATTGAAACTTCTTTTGCTGAAATCTTCAGAACTTAAGTATTCACTTATCTAAAAGTCGTATTTTGTCATTGTGGTTATGAGCAGTATATAGTTGATAGAACAATACAGCCAAGTTGCAGATTTCAATAAATAGCTATTACACTATCAGCAGAAAAGGTTGCTTGGAAGTGCACCTCTTAACTATGAGGAGAGTAGGAGCTCTGTGCCCAGTTCAGAGAGGGCTTCACTCAGTGGTCCCGGCGGTGTGCACACCTGCAGGTTCTGGACCTAGATGGATGCAGTGGAGGGAGGCGGAGAAGAGTGAGGACTTGCCTGTGGGGGGACCTAATGTTACAGGGAGTGGGGAGGGTTTGGGGAGGAGCTGATGCTAGCCCCAGCCCGGTTCTTGGACAGGGTGTGTGTGGAGACCGAGGTGTTGGGACAGCGTCCTTGTGTCCTGCTCCCAGTGTTGGATGTATGACGTCAGAGGGCAGAGCTAGAGGAGCTGCATAGGAGAGCCTGGGCCCAGATGCTTTGAGGTCACACGCAGACACACACACGCACCCCCAGCCGTGCCCTTTCTTCCTGGGGGCCTGGCTTTTGTCAGCGCTGATATTTTAGGTCATGCTGCACTCCCTCTTGGACATTGTCTTGTGGCTCTGGATACCTTCCCCTCCCCAGGGGGAGGTGAGGAGGCCTTCTCAGCAGCATGAGATGGTGTGAAAGGCTCCAAGTGGGTTTTGGGGTGCTCCAGTGGCAGGGTCTCCAGGCCATCTCCTGTGCTCCTCCCTCCCTCCATGTCCACTACAACCCATCCCCAGGACAGGCGGCAACAAGGCTGGGTAGCTTGGCTCCCCTAAGCAAGATGTGCTTGATCAAATACACATGTTCTCCTTCACATAAAGTTTGTGGAGTCTTCTTTGGGTAAAAACCTTAACTTTCTTGATTGATTTGAAGTCATATGATAAACTTTTTGTGACTTAGAAGTACAGCACCTGTTAGTAGTTTGTCACTGAATTTATAAAACAGTTTTTATTCCATGTATTTTCTGTTAAGAGGTTTTGTTAATAAAAAGAATTGTGTTCCTGTTCCCTGAATTTCCCTAAGGTTCTTAAATCGCCAGTACTGAGGTCATGTAAACGTTCTTTGTTCAGCACTGTTCACACCCTAGTGTGTATGTGCCTCTCTCATCTTCCCAGTTTTCCGTTTTATTTAGAAAACTGTGGCTGAGAAGCAGGAGAAGAGAAATCAGGATCGGCTGAGGAGGCGAGAGGAGAGAGAGCGGGAGGAGCGGCTGAGCAGAAGGTGAGCCTGAGGACAGCCCCCCATCCCAAGGACACCCCATGTACTTGGCAGTCTTGCTGTTGCCTGTGACACTTGAGGTCTGCCAGGTACCTGGTGGCCATGAAAAGGAGCAAAAAGATTCCTGCCCAGCGCAAGCCCTATGGCGGGATCCACCAGGGACGGGCTCGCGTGGGCCAAGGGCTGAGGCTCGTTGGGTGGGAGCAAGGAGAACGTGAGTGGCTGGGAGGGTCCAGGCCCAGGAGGGGCCAGGGACGAGCTGTGTGCTCTGGGGGCAGAGCTGATAGCATCTGCTAGCGGACGGTGTGAGCTGTGCAGAGCGGGAGTGGAGCTGGCCTGGAGTGGCCGCTGATGGTGACAGAGGAGGGGAGCCTGGGAGCGGAGTTTTGGGAGGGGAGGTGGTTCTGACCGTGTTAGGGCTGGGATGCCTGAGAGCAGCCAGGTAGGGGTGGTGGGTCTGGTCAGAGTTCAGGGCAGTGTCTGGAGCCCAGAGTAGCCAGGCTCTATGTTGGGCACACAGACGCCTGGAGGGATTCCTTTGTGAACAACTTGCTAACTTTTGTTTTTCATTATTTTAATTATGTAACATGTTGATTATAAAGAGACTGGAACAGTATAAAAATATTAAGTACAGACACGAGGGTCTTTTCACACAGGTGACCGCCGTCGCGGGGTGGGCTCTGTGCGCGGGTCCTTGGCCCCCGCAGCTGGTGTGCTCTTGGCCACACAGCATCATTCTGCGACGTTGTCATCACCTGTCTCCATCCTCCCGCCTTTGCCCACCCTCGTTTTCCTACCTCTAGCACCACCAGTCTGTTCTCTGTATCTGTAAGTTTGGCTCTCTTCTATTCCACATATAACTGAACTCATACAGCATTTATCTTTTCCTCTCTGACTTATTTTACTTAACGTAGTGCTCTCAAGGTCCATCTGTGTTGTTGCAAATGGCAGAATTCCTTCTTTTTTTAACTGAATAACATGCCACTGTATATATACAACTGTATCATGTTTATCGGTCTATCAACGGACACTTAGATTTTCCTGTGTCTGAGCTATTGTAAATAATGCAGTGACCACGGAGTTGTAAGCATCTTCAAAATAGTGATTTAATTTCCATCAAGTGAAAAGGCAGAGGAAACAGAGATCAAATTGCCAACATCCGCTGGATCATGGAAAAAGCAAGAGAGTTCCAGAAAAACATCTATTTCTGTTTTACTGACTATGCCAAAACCTTTGACTGTGTGGATCACAATAAACTGTGGAAAATTCTGAAAGAGATGGGAATACCAGACCACATGATCTGCCTCTTGAGAAATTTGTATGCAGGTCAGGAAGCAACAATTAGAACTGGACATGGAACAACAGACTGGTTCCAAATAGGAAAAGGAGTTCGTCAAGGCTGTATATTGTCACCCTGTTTATTTAACTTATACGCAGAGTACATCATGAGAAACGCTGGACTGGAAGAAACACAAGCTGGAATCAAGATTGCCGGGAGAAGTATCAATAACCTCAGATATGCAGATGACACCACCCTTATGGCAGAAAGTGAAGAGGAACTAAAAAAGCCTCTTGGTGAAAGTGAAAGTGGAGAGTGAAAAGGTTGGCTTAAAGCTCAACATTCAGAAAACGAAGATCACGGCATCCGGTCTCATCACTTCATGGGAAACCGATGTGGAAACAGTGTCAGACTTTATTTTTCTGGGCTCCAGAATCACTGCAGATGATGACTGCAGCCATGAAATTAAAAGACGCTTGCTCCTTGGAAGAAAAGTTACGACCAACCTAGATAGCATATTCAAAAGCAGAGACATTACTTTGCCAACAAAGGTCCGTCTAGTCAAGGCTGTGGTTTTTCCTGTGGTCATGTATGGATGTGAGAGTTGGATTGTGAAGAAGGCTGAGCGCCAAAGAATTGATGCTTTTGAACTGTGGTGTTGGAGAATACTCTTGAAGAGTCCCTTGGACTGCAAGGAGATCCAACCAGTCCATTCTGAAGGAGATCAGCCCTGGGATTTCTTTGGAAGGAATGATGCTAAAGCTGAAACTCCAGTACTTTGGCCACCTCAAGCGAAAGAGTTGACTCATTGGAAAAGACTCTGATGCTGGGAGGGATTGAGGGCAGGAGGAGAAGGGGATGACAGAGGATGAGATGGCTGGATGGCATCAGTGACTCAATGGCTGTGAGTCTGAGTGAACTCCAGGAGTTGGTGATGGACAGGGAGGCCTGGCGTGCTGCGATTCATGGGGTCGCAAAGAGTCGGACACGACTGAGCGACTGATCTGATCTGATCTGATCAAAATAGTGATTTAATTTCCATCAAGTGGATATCCAGAATTGGAATTGCTGGATCATATTGTAATTTTAATTTTTGTTCCATTTTAATTTTTGAGATGCCTCTATCCTGTTTTTCATGATGGCTGCACCAGTTTACATTCCCACCCCCAGTACTTGGCTTTTCTCCACATCCTCACCAGCACCTGTGTTTCTTGTCATTTGGTGATAGCACTCTGACAGATGTGTACTGACAGCCCATCATGGTTTGTTTTGTGTTTCCTTGATGGATAAAGTTGTGGAGCAATTTTTCATGTGCCTGTTGGCCTTTGTATGTCTTCTTTGGCAAAATGTTTGTTCAGGTCCTCTGCCCATTTTTTAATCTTTTTTTTTCCCCCTTCCATTTAGAGTTGTGTGAGTTCTTTTCATATTTTGGATAAATGCCTCTTGGCAGTTTCTTGATTTGTAGATACTTTCTCCCATTCAGTTGCTTTTTCATTTCGCGGATGGTTACCTTTATTGTGCAGAAGCTTTTTAGTCTGATGTAGTCCCACTTGTTGACCTTTGTTAACTTTGCTTTTTAATTTTAATTTTTGGTGACATTATAAAACTTTTTTTGAAAGAGTGCGAGCACGATCATCCTTGAATGTATTTGAGTATATATAAAGTTCCTTAGAATTCCTGGGAGAGAGGAATTTAATATATAAATACTGGTAGGTGTTAAGGAAATTACTTTCCTGGAGTTTTTATCAAATCACCCTCCAGCCACATGGTGTGTGAGCAGCATCTTTTGTCACTTCCTCCTTCACAGGTTGAAAATTGCTGCTTAGAACAGGATGTGAGAAGTTCACTCTTGTTGTCAAGTGTATTTCTTTTTTTTTTTAATATTAATTTGGCTGCATCGGATCTTAATTGAGGCACGTAGCGAACAACAGACTGGTTCCAAATAGGAAAAGGAGTACGTCATGGCTGTATATTGTCACCCTGCTTATTTAACTTATATGCAGAGTACATTATGAGAAATGCTGGGCTGGAGGAAGCACAATCTGGAATCAAGATTGCCAGGAGAAATATCAATAACCTCAGATATGCAGATGACACCACCCTTACGGCAGAAAGTGAAGAACTAAAGAGCCTCTTGATGAAAGTGAAAGAGGAGAGTGAAAAAGTTGGCTTAAAGCTCAACATTCAGAAAACTAGGGTCATGGCATCTGGTCCCATCACTTCATGGCAAATAGATGGGGAAACAGTGGCTGACTTAATTTTTTTGGGCTCCAGAATCACTGCAGATGGTAATTGCAGCCATGAAATTAAAAGACGCTTACTCCTTGGAAGGAAAGTTATAACCAATCTATATATATGTCCACCTATATATATGACAGTATATTGAAAAGCAGAGACATTACTTTGCTAACAGAGGTCCGTCTAGTCAAGGCTATGGTTTTTCCAGTGGTCGTGTATGGATGTGAGAGTTGGACTGTGGAGAAAGCTATGCGCCGAAGAATTGATGCTTTTGAACTGTGGTGTTGGAGAAGACTCTTGAGAGTCCCTTGGACTGCAAGGAGATCCAACCAGTCCATCCTAAAGGAGATCAGTCCTGAGTGTTCATTGGAAGAACTGATGTTGAAGCTGAAACTCCTGATACTTTGGCCACCTGATGCAAAGAGCTGACTCATTTTAAAAGTCCCTGATGCTGGGAAAGATTGAGGGCAGGAGGAGAAGGGGACGACAGAGGATGAGATGGCTGGATGGCATCACCGACTCAATGGACATGGGTTTGGGTGGACTCCGGGAGTTGGTGATGGACGGGGAGACCTGGCGTGCTGCGGTTCATGGGGTCACAAAGAGTCAGACACGACTGAGCGACTGAACTGAATTGAACTGAGGGTCTTCCTCTTACCATGTGGAATCTTTCTGTAGGGCCACGGGCTCCAGAGCGCGTAGACTCAGTAGTTGTGGCACACGGTCTTAGTTTCCCCATGGCGTATGGGATCTTAGTTCCCTGACCAGGGATTGAACTCATGTCCTCTGCGTCGCAGGGTGGATTCTCAACCACTGGACCACCAGGGAAGGTCCCTCGAGTGCATTTCTTACATTGCTGATTGTGTACTGTTTCCTGGGAAAGTGAGCCTGTGTTTGGAGCTTGGGTGTCCTGCCCAGCCCTGCACCGTGACTATCTGTGTAGCTGGGTTGGTGTCCACTGTGAAGTTTGCAGAACCACTGGTTCAGCTCAGTGCAGCGTGGACCCCTGGGTGCTGATCTCTTCCTTCTCCCTCCAACAGGTGGGGGGCCCGGGGCGGGCCTCATAGCAGGTCCTGTGGGAAGTTGACCCTCGTCATCATGTGGACGTGGGGCACCTCCCCTCAGCTGTAAGGAATTGGGCTGTTTTTAGGAAATTGCTCATCTTTTTTTCCATTTTAGGTCTGGATCAAGAACAAGAGATCGCAGGAGGTAGGTTTTCCATTGGTACATTCTCAGTAAGACGTCCTTTTTCACGTGCTTTTCCTTGATACTTCGCCTTTGTAACTTGGCATTTGTTGTCTGGGGTCAGGGTTGGTCGCGAAGGGCACAGAGCGTGGGTTAGAAGGAGAGCCCTGATTGGGGCTCCGTGCAGCATGGGGTGGGTGTCCACTGTCAGTGAGAGGGATGATCAGAACGTTCCTGGCATGTTTCCGGAAGCATCGGTGGGGAGGGTCTGGCCAGTTATTCATGACCAGGGTGCCGTTGAGGGGAGGGTTGTGAACCCAGGTTACAAGTCTGGGAGGAGAGAGCAGAGACAGCAGTAAGGTGTCAGCACAGCCTCTGTTGCAGGTCGCGCTCCCGGGACCGACGTCGCAGGCGATCGAGGTCAACTTCCAGAGAGCGGCGGAAGTCATCCCGCTCCCGGTCTCGAGACAGACACCGGCGCCACCGAAGCCGCTCCCGGAGCCACAGCCGTGGCCATCGACGGGCATCCAGGGACCGGAGCTCGAAATACAAGTAACTACTCTGCTCCTTTAGTATCTGCAGCAGGAGTTGAGCCCTGCTCAGTGCGCCAGGGCCTGGGGTGTGTCACCCAGGGACTGAGCATTGAGGCCTTGAGGGTCCTGATGGGGCCCAGGGCTCTGGGAGTCCACCTGCTGGGGGCAGCAGGTGGCTTCATGGCTGGACAGTTGAGAGCTGCAGAGGTGTCACGTGTAGGCGTGGCCATGCTTGGGCTACACATGCACCGCCACTTTGGTACACACAGCCCTAGTAGGCTGCTCACCTCGGTTGTGGTGATTTAAAAAAAACACACACACCACTAATGATCATGTTTGGAGACACCCACCATTCGCTTTGGTAATACTTTTTCTCCATTGTGTTTTTACATAATGGATCAACTCGTGCTATGTTTTCCTTTGCACTGTTTACATTTTAGTGAAAGCTGTTCCTGTTACTAGAACCCTTTGGAAATGCCACTCTGTGTTGGCTGCCCGGCCCTCCCTGTGCGGTGCCTACTGGGCCCTCCCAGCTGTGTGGGTCTTCCCTTTCCTCGCACGGACAGTCCACGGTGTCAGTGCCTGGGGAGCACCCAGGAGGGAGGGCCAGCCCTCGATGAGCCTCTGGTTCCCTTTTCCCAGGTTCTCCCGAGAGCGGACTTCAAGGGAGGAGTCCTGGGAGCGCGGGCGGAGTGAGCGGGGGGCCACCGACTGGAGGCTTGAGAGTGCCAACGGGAAGGCCGCATCGCGGAGGTCGGAGGAGAAGGAGGCCGGCGAGATCTGAGCCCACGCCCAGGCACTGTAAATAGTCCGATCCACGTCTGACACGGCCTCACGTTACCCTTTCTATTTGCTGAATACAGCTCATCTTTTGTAGTTTAACATTTCTATTGTTTCGGAGCTAGCTGTGAGTTTCTAGAGGTGTACAGAGTTGCTCCTGTGTTCTGGGTTGTGTCGAGCGGGAATAAACAACCTGACAGACTGCCTCCTGGCGGCCGCGGTGCGTTCTCTGCTGACCTAGCTGCGCTGGACTTGCCGAGCCTTCCACAGGGTGGGGGGCACGCCCAGGTCACCTGCACGTAGCCCAGAAATGTGGCTCATCCTCGGGCTCCCCTCTGCCTTTTGGCGTTCTACGCGCTGACGGAGCCAGAGGCACTCAGCCGTCTGCTCTCCCAGCCCCATGTGTCTTTCTGAGGTCCAAGCTTGTTCTCTTCCCCCATTTCTTTGGAGGACTGCTTGTCTGGTTTGTGGTCAGCAGCCTCCGCCCAGCACTGGAGCTCAGATAAGCTGCAGTTCCCCCTCTTGGAGTTAGTCAGAGCAAAGAAAGACCCACGGAAAGGTCGACATGATGGCCACAAGGTCCTCAGAGGAAGGCATGTTGACTTTGGGGTCAGCTGTGGTTCTGCTCGCCCTCGGCAGGCTGGTGGTATTATCCAGTCTCCCTCAGCTCTTCTGCTTGTATCTCGAGACTAAAGTGAGCTGTTTTGAAGGTACAACTGGGAGCTCTTTCATTTTTTCACTTTTCAGGGGGAGGGTGACTGTGGCGTGCTCAGTCGTGTCTGACTCTTTGTAACCCTATGGACTGTAGCGGCCAGGCTCCTCTGTCCATGGGATTCTCCAGGCAAGACTACTGAAATGGATTACCATTCCCTTCTCCAGGGGATCTTTCCGACCCAGGGATCGAACCTGTGTCTCTTAGGTCTCATGCATTGGCAGGCAGATTCTTTACCGTCTGAGCTACCAGGAAAGTTCATCAGGGGAGTGTGTGGTTTTATTTTTGGAGGTAGCTTCTGATGGCCACGTTGTGAAACACACACCCACACCCCTGTGCAGAGCACATGGACACTGGGTCTGGGTCGTGTGGCTGCCAGCCCCAGGGCGTGGTCGGTGGTCCTCTTCTAGGCTCCTCACTGTGGTTTGTTTCCCTCTGGAGGGATGTGGGTAGTGGGCTGCTCTGCTGCCCTCTGGCAGGGTCTCCCCCAGCCACCTGTGTCCACGGAAAAGAGGTCTGGCATCAGCGATGTTCCTCCGCCCAGGGGTGTTGCCCTGGCCTGCAGCCAGGCTGGGCCAGAGTGGCCACTGAGAGGCCAGGTAGGTACCTGCGGGGGAGCAGGGGACGTGCCATCTTTGTGGGAAGTAGATAAAAGCCCTGGGAAAGCAGGGCGGAAAGCCCTAGGAGGGCAGAGGTGGGCGTGGGCGGGGGCAGGCAGAGAAGCCCAGGCTGTGCTGGTGGTTTCCTGACTCCACCCTGCAACCCGGCTCGTGACGGAGGGTTCTGGACTGAGTGGGCAGCCAGGGCAAAAACTGCCCAGCTCCTCAGGTCTCCATTCTTAACCTCCCAAGGGGGTGTTTGGGGGTCTGTTCTGTTTGTGTTGTGGTGACAGGGCACACATACTTGCATTTCTGACACACGGTTGTGTGGCACTCTGTCTGCTGCCATCCCTGGAGGCTGGTTTTGAAGAGGCAGCGGGCAGATGGCGTCCCTGACCTTATAGGAGCCTGGAGGTCCCAGTGAGAAAGCAGATGGGCTGGGGTCAAAGATGCCTGGGGGGAGGCTTCTGCTCCCCCCACAGCTGGGTGCTTGCTCATCAGTCCAGAGGCACCTGCCTGCCCCTGGCGTGCCCTGGCCTGACTGCAGGGGCTGCCTGGATCCCCCCAGCCCCTGAGCCTCGGCTCCTCAGCTGGCTCCACTCCACTGGGCGCAGGTGTACAGCGGGCTGCTCTGGAGGCCACAGCCCAGCCTGGGTGAGCGCGGCTCCAGGGGTGGCACCGGGAGGGTGCTGGGAGGAGGGCACCGCTCACCTGCATCCTCTCGTCCTTGTTAGAGTGCTGCTGTGGGGAAGCGCTGGCTTAGCAGGGATGCCGGGAGCGGGCGGTGACGGCAGTCCTCGGTGAGAGAGGGGTTGGCCGAGCCCATAGGTGCAGATCTCCAGGGGCCTGTGGTCAGACCCAGGGCTGTGTGGTGCCCTTGGCCCCTTCAGTCCCCAAGTTCTCAGGGACTCCCCCAGCCCCAATCTTCCGCTCAGGAGAGGGGGTGAGGGGTGTGGCACGGAGGCCCCAGTCTGTCCATGGGGCAGGCGGGGGGCCTGTAGCTGGGGGCAGGGATGCTTTGGTTTCTGCCCCTCTCTTTGGGGGTCTCTAGCAAGGCCCAGGCCTGCAGTCTTGGGACCTGAGGGCTGGAGGGATGGTGTTGGCCCTGCAGCTCTGTGGGACTCCACGGCCTTAACGGCAGTCCAGACCCTTGCTGCGGCGTGTGGACACGGGCCATCTTCCTAGGGTGAGGGCTGTGCAGCAGGTGCGTGCACTCGGCTGGCCTGGGAACCAGGAGGGATTGATTCCAGGGGTGGGGCCGGTGTCCAGCCATGGTTTGTGCATGTGGAGAAGGGGTTGTGCCTCGGAAGGGTCCCCTGCCTTAAACAGGGTGGTCCTGCTCTGGCGGCCGGGCTGAGCTGAGCAGTGCTGGGACTTCATCTCGTGCCCCTGTCACCCACAGGCCTTGTTGTAGCAGGTGGTGTGAGCCCCTCTAGGCTTCCTGTGGATCAGGGGAGGGATCCAAGAATGTAGGTTTCTTTTTTTGCAGGTAGGTTGATTGGTTTTTTGATGAAGATAAACTTATCTCATAAAATTCAACATTTCAGCCGCTCGAAAGCGTACGGTCTAGTGGTCTTCAGTGTGCTTGCAGTGTCGTGTTTATCACTGTGGCGTTGGGGCGTCTCGTTACCCCAGCCCCACACCCACCAGCAGGCATGCCCCTCGGCCCCAGCCTTTGACAGCCACTGGTCTGCTGTCTGTCTCTGGAATCGCAGAATGCGACTTGTGATCAACATCAGTTACTTCTGAGTGTGGTGTCAACAGGGTTCGTCCACCCCACCAACTCTAGCCTGTACCAGTACCAAGAATGTAGCTGTTTACCCGGGCTGCTGCTGGTCCGAAGCACCCTGACAGCTGGGCCACAAGCCCTCAGTGGCATCTCTGGGACAGCTTAGGGCAGGTCTCCTAGCTCTTGTCGTTGGCACATACCATGCTGACACTTGTTTGGACCTAGGGGAAGAGGGCAGAGCCATCCTGGGCCTGATCGCGGCACGGTGAGCGGCTTGCTCTATGTCCACTCCACAAGCCCTAAGCCAGGCCCTCAGGTAACCACCCACACCCCCAGCACAGGGTGGCATGTGATAGGGGTCAACACGAGGTCTGCCCCCAGGTGCCAGTGAACCCTGGCCTGAGGCGGCCCTCTGCTCCCACCCAGGGGCACTTGGGAGCCCGTGAGGGAAGCCTGGGGGTCCCTGCGTGTCCTGAGCCCCCACAGCGCTGGCGAGTGCCACCCTCTTGCGTCTGCTCTCCCCCTTCTCTGCCCTCCCCCGTGCCACCCCCAGCCTGCCTGCCTGACTTCCCTGCTGGTGCCCGTGGGCTCAGGGCTGCCCTCCTGAGGAGGTGGTGCTGTCCTCACAGTTCAAGAGAGAAGCTGCTAACTGCTGGCCAAGGGGACTTCCCCCACCTGGATCCTGGCCACCTTCTTTTTAAAATTCTTATTGAAATTAAATTGACAAATGTTATTTTAGTTTTACGTGTACGTTCTAATGACTTAATATATATATATTTTGCAAAATGATTTTTTTCCTATGATAAGTTTTAAGCACTACTCAGCAACTTCAAGTATGCAGTACAGAATGGGGTTTAGTGTGATACATCAGAGGATGGGATGAATGGATGGTATCACTGATACAGTGGTCATGACCTTGGGCAAATTTTCGGAAATGGTTAGGGACAGGGAGGCCTGGCGTGCTGCAGTCCATGGGGTCACAAAGAGTTGGAGGCGACTGGGCAATTGAACAACAGCGTGATATGTTACAGTGCAGTATTACATTGTCCTGGGCCTTCTGGGGCTGCTCCTGTCCCCTTTGGAACACCTGCCCAAGTGCAGCCACCTTGGGATCCAGGCCTTTCAGCCCCAGGCCAGGCCCCGCCTCTGAGCAGAAGAGAGCACAAAACACTGCAGACAGGACCTGCGGTACATCGCCGGCTCCTCGGTGCCCTCATCTGCCCCACAGTCCTTCCAGAGAGGTTTGCTGTCCTTGAAAATCACCCCAGACAGCACGCATTAATTGTCCCACAGCTCCTGAGCATCAGGGCATCAGGTCAGATGCAGGTCCAGCACCAGTGAGCCTTGAGAATGTGCTGAGCAACATGCTGGACACCAGAGACCTCAAGCTGTGTACATTTACATGGAGAGGCCAGGCTCAGTGAAGCCGTGGGGCTGGGCTGGGAGAGGTGTGGAGGGGGATGCCTGGTAGTAGACAAAGGGCTTCCTTTGGGGCTGTAAGAAAGTTCTGGAGCTGGCTAGAGGTGGTGATGGCACACTGTTGTGAATGAAATGAATGCCACTGAGCTGCACTCTTTACAGTGGTTGAACTGGTAAGTGTTTGTTACCTGTATTTTGCATGAGTTAGTGTTAATCACTCAGTCATGTCTGACAGGCTCTGCGACCCCATGGGCATCTGTCTGATGTGACCCATCAGGCATCTGTCTGTGGAGTTCTCTATGAAAGAATACTGGAATGGTTTGCCATGCCCTTCTCCAGGGGATTTTCCCAACCCAGAGATCGACCTGGGTCGGCTACATTGCAGGCAGATTACCAGTGAACAACAGGGAAGCCCTGTATTTTACCACATTAAAAAAAGCTTCAGTGAGGGATGGATGGGGAATTTGGGATTAACAAATGCAAACTATTACATGTCTGTATAACTGACTCGCTTTGTTATATAGCAGAAACTAATGCAACATTGTATATCGACAATATGCCAATAAAATTTAAGAACAGCAACGAACAGCCACACAAGGGGAGGTGACCACATGAGAACACCAGAAGGGAGCGCTGCAGGGTCCACTTTAGTCTCTGGATCCATTGATAATTCTTTTTACTGTATTTGCGCTTTTCATCTTTAAGCCTCAAGTCTGATCTTTATCCCTTCTTTGAGTCATTTAAGTCAAATAGTCGATATTGGGTTGGCCAGAAAGTTAAACCAGAATGAACTTGACTGACCAACCCGTGCACCACAGAGCAAGTGAGACTAGCTCCCTGACCAGGAGCTGAGCCTGTGCCCTGGGCGGTGGAAGTGTGGAGTCCTAACCACGGGGCCGCCAGGGAATTCCTCCTTTGTTTTGTTGATGCCATTTTTTGGGGTCTTTACATTTTTCCTTCCATTTTTGCCCAGCTCAGCCCTCCTCCCCAGGGTTGGGGGGTTGTGTTAGAATATTTTAACATCCTGTTTTCTACTCTGTTACCTTGGAAATCGTAACGCTATTTCTATCTTAAAAAAAAAAACGTCTCACAGCATTTATTGTCATCTGGTAATAACAAGAGTGAGCAGAACAATACTAACAAAGGACACCTAAAAAAACCAACGGTATTGCCAAACAATTTCTCACTTCATCTGTCACTTCTAGTTGGAGACACTTTGGAGCAGAGTAATGTTACCTCCTTTTAGCATGATCCGACCCAGTTGTTTTCTTGACTGTTTTAGAATGAATGTCTTCTGCATCATCTAATACAAGGTTCATAGACTCATCAAAACCAATGGTACAGCCCTCTGTCCACATATTCACTTGCTCATAAAGCCACCCTTGAATCCGCGATCTATTTTGCAAGCATCTGAAGATGAGATTGATGGGCTGCACCTGCCCCTTCTGCACATTCCAGCCCTGGCCCCGGTACGCCATGCTGGAAGCTCACAAGCACCACACTGCTCTGCACTCTCAGAAAACCTATTTCTATCTTTTTAAATTTTCTTCACTGCATGTGGGCTCAGTTGTGGCACTCAAGTTTAGTTGCAGGCAGATTAACCACTGGACCACCAGATAAGTCCTGCTATGTGCCTTTTTATATTCTGTGGTTCCCTGCAGATGTTTCAAGCCAAGTTGCATTGAATGTGGCATCTGCAGTGGCTGCTGGCTTTCATGCAGGTGCCTTGCCCTGTGTGCCTGGTGAGTTTGTCAGCCCTGGCACCTTGTGGCCTGTGAAGTACTTTTTTCTCGGTGGGGGGTGGGGGGATTTGTTTGCATATCAGCATGTGATTTCATTTTATTAGGGAAGCATGTTTTCTTTTCTGCTGAATAGCCAGGGGCTTTTTTCTTTCTGTTTATTATTTCTTCTTACCAGTCCCTGTATTTGGAGAAAGGATAACCCAGTGGGATATCTTTAGGGCCCCAGGTTTATGGGAAAGTCACCTTTTGGGTATATCACCTTTTACTGGCCCTTTGAACTGTGAACCCGTAAGGAAAAAATTTCAGCTCAAGTTTGCTCATTTTGGAAAATACCTCAGAACCCAGGTGGTTTAGGTGCTGTGACATCTGAGTTCTCACCTTCACTTAGTTATCTGGTCTGAAGATTCCGAGTCCACTTGCTGTTAGAGGGTGGAAAGGGTCTTATCCAGCATTCCTAATTGTCATAAATGAGGGTGTAGATCGGAAATGGCAGCTCAGAACAGGCAGAGCCATGGAGCGTGGTTGGGCCCAGAGACCTGAGGAGGGGCTGGGTTTATTTGGAGGAAAGAGTCCCCCCAGGAAATACCCGGGAAAAAATGGGCAAAATCTGGATCAACCTGAGGAAGAATGCTACCATGGGAAGTGGGTGGCCCTCTAGCAGTGAGCAGGTGAGGCTGCCAAGGGTGCAAGGTGCTCATCTGCTGGCGAAACTCAGGAAAGCAATTTTGGCGATATTCTCAAAAAGCCAGAAATTACTTCTGAAGAAATCCTCCAAGGGCATGACAATGTTAGTGCGTAGGCTTTTAGCTACAAATACTCAGGGAAGGTTTTTTGCAAATTAGTTGTGAAAGTGGAAAACATAAGTGAAAAATCATACCTTTGCTGGGATTAGACCAAGTGTCTGTCTTCTCTGCCTCTGGCCCCGCCTAGGGGGAGCTGCTGCCATCTCATGTGTGTTAAGTTTCCTCTGATCATGCCAATGTGAAACTGAATATATTCTTATGAGAAATCTCTCCAAATGTGCCATCACCCCTCCCCACTGGGGTGTGAGTCACCCCTCTGGTCACTTAGTGGTCCTCTCTGGTACCAGGTGGACTGTCCTAGTACCACAGCACTCGTGTTCACAGTGACCCTTATTTGACTGAATAGTGGCCTCAGTGCCCAAGAGGAGTTAATGCACCAAAGACCTCAAGTGCTTCCTTTAAGTGAAAAAATGTTATAGTTAATAAGGAAAGAGAAAAACGTGCTGAGGTTGCTGAGATATACAGTAAGAACGAATCCTGTATCTGAAATTGTGAAGAAGAAAAAAGAAATTAATGCTGTTAATGTATGTCCGGAACCCACAGGAAGGCATGGGCAGTTGAGGTGCAGCAATTGGGAGTCGTTTCCTGAAGTTTCTGCGATGACCGTGATTTATTCCATGAGAAAAAATTTTTAAAGGAAGACGCTTTGAGTTCTGTCTGCTGTGTGGGATGGGGGCAGGGTGCGCTGCAGGCGCCACCTCCTCCGACCAGGTCCGGAGTCTGGCAAAGGCACCGTTGACCCCAAGCTTCCCGGTTGCTGAAAGTGCCCTGCGCGTTCAGTTCAGGAGGCGCAGTCCCACTCCACCCCTGCAGGGGCGTCCTAATTTCCTCGCAAGCTGTGCCGGGCGGTACTAACTAGGTGCATGTGAGGTGTCCGAAGGCTGCAGCGGGAAAGACGGTCCGGGCGGGGGCCCAGCCGACACCTCCAAGTGGCCACGCTCAAGGGCATGGTGCGTCGGGGCTTACCACGTGGGAGTGGAGAACCCCTGTCCAGACTTCCCGCCTCTCTTTGGGAAGGGCGTCCCACCCTCGTCAGGCCCCTAGAAGAGAACACGGGCACAGCCGGGACTGCGGACTTTACTCAAACACTGGAGACCCCCGCTACCACCCTCCCAATTTAGCCACTGCTGGGGGCCAGCGCCGAGATCACGTGGTTCAGAAACTTGACCAGCGAGGCGTGCATGTTGGGGCTGAAGTCTCCGGGGTAGTGCCGGGCGAGGGTCACCAGCAGGCAGTGGCACAGCAGCTGCAGACAGACAGAATGGTTCCCACGCGGTGCACCACCCCTTGCCTGGTGAGAGCCCCCTCCCCCGGCAACGGGCGTCGGCCCCACCCGCGAGCTCACCTTGAAAAAGACCGGGTCCACGCGCAGCTTGTGCGTGTGCAGCTCGCGCAGGTACGACAGGGTGCCCGGCAGGTCGTCCAGGTGGTTCACGGCCAAGCTCAGCGCGTCGGCCACCTTCTGGCCGTGGGCTGTGACCTGGGCGGAGCCGGGGCTCAAGTTTAGGTGGAGGAAATAGGTCTTGGAGGAAGGGAAGGCCACGAAGGTCCTGCGGGAGGAACGGCGAGTGAGGCGCGTCCTGATGGCTGGGCCTGGGGAGGAAGGGCTCCGGAATAGGACGGCGGGGGACGCATCCCCCGAGCGCGCTGAAGACAGGTGAGCCCTGAGGCGCCAGGACCTGTGCGCACCTCTCCAGGGCCTCCGTCGTGTAGATGCCGACGTTGGTCCCGAGCTTCCGCCACAACGCGAGCACTGCAGCGCGGTCCGCCGGCGCCAGCACCATGGTGGAGACCGGCCTGCCCCGCGCTCGGCGTCTCGGTAAAGCCTGGGCTGCGCCTGCGCCTCTCGGCCTGCTGTCCCCTTGGCCTCCAGGGGGCGCCGGGCCTCTGGTCGCAGAATCTGGCCGGGAGGGGTCTAGGAGCTCTCCACGGAGCGTCAGCTCTAACCTGGGGCCTTCCCAATCGCCCTGGACCCTGAAATCCCTATTTTTGGAAACTAATATTTAGTATGTGTCAATATTAGGTGGCCCTGAATTTTAGCATGGAGTTTGGCATTGAACGTCAGTCTGTTTTCTCATTTATGGAATATAAGGCAGGTAACAGTTTCTTCCCAAGGTTGTTCCTGGTTCATAGCAGATGCCCTTTTCAGGACAATGAGCATTCAGAGTGGCTAGGATAGATCCTAGAAATAATAGCCAATACCTATAAAGCACTCATTCTGTGCCAGGCATCGCTATACATCCTTTTTTAAAAAATACATTGAAATTTACATAAAATTTACTGTTTTAGCCATTTGAGGTATACAATTCAGTGTCTTTAACTATATTCACACTATGTGTTACCATCACCACTAATTCCAGAACTTTCTCATCATCCCAAATAGAAATCTAGTTGGCGCTAATGGTAAAGAATCCACCTGCCAATGCAGGAGACTTAAGAGACATGAGTGTTGGGAACACAAGGGTTCGATCGCTGGGTCAGGATGATCCCCTGAAGGAGGGCATGGCAACCCACTCCAGTATTCTTGCCAGGAGAATCCCATGGACAGAGGAGCCTGGAGGGCTGTGGTCCATAGGATCGCAAAGAGTTGGACACAACTGAAGCGACCTGGCACAGTACAGGATAGATCCTCCACATAATAGCTAATACCCATGTAGCACTCATTCTGTGCCAGGCATCACTATACATCCTTTTAAAAAAATGCATTGAAATTGGCATAACATAAAATTTACTGTCTTAGCCATTTTCAGGTGTACAATCCAGTGACTTTAATCATATTCAGTGTGTGATCATCACCACTATCTAATTCCAGAACTTTTTCATCATCCCAAATAGAAACACTCTCCCCATCAGCAGTCAGTCCATAACCCCTGCCCTCCAGCCTCTGGACATCACCAGTCTGCTCTTGGCCTCTGTGAATTTGCCTATTCTGGACATTTCATGTGCATAGAATCATGCAGTACGTGGTCTTTTGTGTTTGTAGCATGTATTTACACTTCATTGCTTGTTATGGCTGGATAACTTATTCCATTGTCTGTTTAGACCACGTTTTGTTTGTCCTCTCATCTCTCGATGTACATTTGGGTTGTTTCCACTTTTAGTCCAGGCTCTCATTTTGCCTAATAGTAAAATAAGGAAGACTGCCTCTTACAGAGAGCTCACATGCTAAAAGCAGGAAACCTACCATCCATTTTCTGACGATGACTCTTGGGCCCAGGGAAGAAAGGACACTGCTCCCAGCTGAAAGCTTGGGGCTGGACCACTGCCTGGACTGGACACCTCAAGCCACAGGTGCTAGGGGCATTCTCCATGGGAAAAAAGCACCTCTGAGTGTAGGCACCCTGGCCTTGGCTCTCCTCTCCACAGCAGCGCCAGGGGGAGTCAGTGGGCCTCAGGGCAGTGCAGTGGATCCTAAGCTGGGTGCCCAAAATCAGGCTTTCAGACCCTCAATCGCCCAGTGGGTGTCCTGGGGTGGGGTGGGTGTACCAGGTGACAGAGGTTCCTCCAGGACCTGGCCTGGCTCTACAAGGGCACTACGCACCCCTAGCTTCCTCTAAGCACTTGGTGGGGAGGGAGGCACCCAGAGGGCCTCTGTGTTCTCCCCACCACCCAGCTCCGGGAGCAGCCCCGGGAGAGCTCCGAGTCCTGGCTGGAGGTCCGCCAACAAATTGATCATTTGCGCAAAAATCTCCGTGATGAACATGCAAGGCTCTGGGATGAATTCAGGGAAGGGCCAATGTACTCAGAAATCACTCCAGGCTGAGGGTGAGGGCTGCCCAGAGAATCCCAGGCAGTGGCCGTGGGACAGGCTCCACCCCCACCCCTCCGTCCCGTTTTCCCCTTCTCTCCCTCTGCCTGAGAGCTCCTTAGTCCGAGGCAATGAATGAGAACCACGCCCACCCCAGCCGGTTCGCGGACACAGAGACCCGAGGCTACAGACACTGCAGCCCACTCAGACTTTATTCAAAGATCAGGAGGTGAGAGTGCGCAGAGCGCAAGGGGGCTCCAGGCCAGGGTAGGGGTCGCCGAGGCTCCAGCTTAACGGTATTTGGAGGTCAGCACGGTGCTCACGTTGGCCAAGAACTTGTCCAGGGAGGCGTGGACCGCGGGGGTGAAATCACTGGGGAGGTGGGAGGCCAGGGTCACCAGCAGGGAGTGGCTCAGAAGCTGCCGAGAGAGGGGACGTCAGGGGGGCGGGGGCTGGGTGGGGGCGCCGCCGCATTCTCTGCCCCGCTAGCCCAGATCTGTCCCGGCCCGGCCCGCGAGCTCACCTTGAAGTTGACCGGGTCCACACGCAGCTTGTGAGCGTGCAGGTCACTCAGTTCAGACAGGGCACCGGGCAGGTCGTCCAGGTGTCCCACCGCTTTGGTCAGCGCGGCGGCCACCTTCGCGCCGTGGCCCTTGACCTGGGCGGAGCCGTGGCTCAGGTCGAAGTGGGGGAAGTAGGTCTTGGTGGTGGGGAAGCTCAGGAACATCCTGGGTGAAGAGGCGGGAAAGCCGGGCTTAGGCCGAGCGGCCCGGGACAAGGACGCGCCCGGCGTGCGGCCCGGTCCCCTCGGGGCAAGTGCGGTGCTCACCTCTCCAGGGCCTCTGCGCCATACTCTGCAGCGTGGCCGCCAACCTTGCCCCAGGCGGCCTTGACATTGCCCTTGTCGGCGGCAGACAGCACCATGGTGGGTTCTCTCAGAGTCTGGGTCTGGACCAGAAGAGTGCGGGGCTGCGAGTACGCGAGCTTTTATGCTCCCGGCGCCAGGGGCACGCCCGCCCGCGCTGCGCTCATTGGCTGGCACGCGGCATGCGCGGCCGGACCTGGACCGCAGAGGGCGCGCGGCGTCAGACCTGCGCCCGGCCGGGCGATGGGTGCTTCCCTCACCCACCCACGGAGACCTGGACTCTGACCCGGGGTTCTTGCTTCCACCGTCTGCTTCCCGCCCGCTGCGTCCACCTTCCCCGAAAGTGGTAGCCTCGCGCCAGGTGGCAGGGGCGGGATTGTGGAGCTGGGTGGATGCCCGCTCCTGCATCCTGTAAGAGTCCGTCAGCTGTCTTGAGAACGGAAGGGAGTAAGTCAGCCCGTGCTATCCACCCCGGACCTAGGCTTGGCACACTCTGGGCATTTTAAACTTGGGCAGTATCAGTGAATGAACGGGCGATTGAGTGCGCCTAGTCCATGCCAGAGGCAGCCAGTAACACACTTGGCTCACCGTTCACATGTAATCAGCGAATTCCTCCCCCACCCCACCCCCACCCCAGTCCAAGCCTCCTGTTCCTCTTCAGCCTTGGCGCCAGATTCCTTTCTTTCCGCAGAGAGTTTTTGAGTGCAACTAAGTGGCAGTCTTGGAACACTGAGAGCGGGTTACAGAATTTGCATGGAGCTCTGGGTTCAAGTCTCTTCTCCCCGGGTGCTGGTTCCTGCAGCCCCGGCCCTTTTAAGGCAAGACTTGAGGAACGTTTCTCAGCCGAAGGCTTACATTCATAATATGGGAAGACCTCCAGCATAGATATAAGAAAAGACAAATGACTTATGAGAACAATTGACAAAGGATTTTACTGGAAAATTAACAGAAATATCGAAATAAGTGAGACAGAACTGAATGAATTGGCCAGAAAACAGGTAGAGGATACACAGATCAGTGAGAAGAGCAAGTTGAAGGAAAACATATGTAAGGTAGAATGATATTTTTTGGGGAAAAAAAGGTACAGTTATAGACATAACTGCATCCCCTCAGCACAGAATAGAAGCCAGTGGGCTCAGTCCCAGACTTTGAAAATCAGCTGTTTCTGTGGGGGTTGGGGAGACAGGATGGAGGGACTCTCTCACTCTTTTGAATAACATAAAAAAAGGTGCACGTGTGTGTGAAAATGTTGTTGTTTAGTCACTCAGTCGTGTCCAACTCTTTTGTGACCCCATGAACTGTAGCCCGCCAGGGCCCTCTATCCATGGGATTTTCCTGCAAGAATACTGAAGTGGGTTGCCATTTCCTCCTCCAGGGGATCTTCTCGACCCACGGATGGAACCTGGATCTCCTGCTTTGCAGGCAGATTTTTTTTTTTTTTTTTAACCACTGAGCCGCTGGGGAAGTCCCCTGTGAAAACGTAGGTGGATTTTAATTTTTCATTTATTTTCTACATTTAAATAAAAGTGAATGGGGCTGCAGGATAGTGGAAGACTGCGTGGTGAGAGGGGAAGTAACTCCCCAGCTGTTCAGAGGTCCTTGCCCCAAAAGAACGTGATCATCAGTAGCCCCGCCACCCTCCTCACCTTTTATCCAACGCAGAGTTGCCCTGAAGACGAGGGTGGGGGGCTGGGCTGGAGGCGCTGATTGGGTCCTTAAGGGCTACAGGGTGGGTTGGGTGTTCGAGGTTCCAGAGTGGAGTCCAAGGGCCTTTCTGAAGGTTGCTCACAGGACCAAGGCAGAACTGCCAGGAGACCCCAGAAGCCCGGATGGATGTGGGGAGGGGGCTTAGAGGCCAGGGAACGCAGGGCTAGGGGCACAGTGAGCTTCGCAGACTCCAGGGACAAGGGAGTGAGGAGCCTGCGGAAGACTGCAGCGAGCTAGAGGCCTCTCTTCTCACTGACTGCCCCTCCCCCGCAACGCCGCAGAGAGTTCCTGTGACCCAGGACGGGTGCCTGGGCCGCGATCCCTGTTCCGATCCCCCTTGTCTCTGATAGGGAGGAAGTGGAATCTCCTGGAGGTTGTCCTGCCCCTACTTTTGCACAAAGAAGAGCCTATTTGTGTGGTTTGCTTTTGTTTTCATCTAACTATGTTTAAGGGGGATCAGAAAAATTTCAAAACAGGGTGGCCATTTCAGCACTCCCCACCTCAGAGAGAACCCTTGGAAGTCTTCCCAGGAGGGGAACTTGGTTCAGCAGATTCTGGGACCCTCAGCGTTAGCTCCCCGCCCTCCTCCACCCTCCCACTCTTAGGGACTGAGAACCACGCCCACCCCGGCCGGTTCGCGGACACAGAGACCCGAGGCTACAGACACTGCAGCCCACTCAGACTTTATTCAAAGATCAGGAGGTGAGAGTGCGCAGAGCGCAAGGGGGCTCCAGGCCAGGGTAGGGGTCGCCGAGGCTCCAGCTTAACGGTATTTGGAGGTCAGCACGGTGCTCACGTTGGCCAAGAACTTGTCCAGGGAGGCGTGGACCGCGGGGGTGAAATCACTGGGGAGGTGGGAGGCCAGGGTCACCAGCAGGGAGTGGCTCAGAAGCTGCCGAGAGAGGGGACGTCAGGGGGGCGGGGGCTGGGTGGGGGCGCCGCCGCATTCTCTGCCCCGCTAGCCCAGATCTGTCCCGGCCCGGCCCGCGAGCTCACCTTGAAGTTGACCGGGTCCACACGCAGCTTGTGAGCGTGCAGGTCACTCAGTTCAGACAGGGCACCGGGCAGGTCGTCCAGGTGTTCCACCGCTTTGGTCAGCGCGGCGGCCACCTTCGCGCCGTGGCCCTTGACCTGCGCGGAGCCTTGGCTCAGGTCGAAGTGGGGGAAGTAGGTCTTGGTGGTGGGGAAGCTCAGGAACATCCTGGGTGAAGAGGCGGGAAAGCCGGGCTTAGGCCGAGCGGCCCGGGACAAGGACGCGCCCGGCGTGCGGCCCGGTCCCCTCGGGGCAAGTGCGGTGCTCACCTCTCCAGGGCCTCTGCGCCATACTCTGCAGCGTGGCCGCCAACCTTGCCCCAGGCGGCCTTGACATTGCCCTTGTCGGCGGCAGACAGCACCATGGTGGGTTCTCTCAGAGTCTGGGTCTGGACCAGAAGAGTGCGGGGCTGCGAGTACGCGAGCTTTTATGCTCCGGGCGCCAGGGGCACGCCCGCCCGCGCTGCGCTCATTGGCTGGCGCGAGGCCAGAAGGTGCTGGCCTGGAAAGATGGGTCTGGAGAGTGTGTGGGGTGTCGGGGTCCCAAGGTGGCCCCTGCCCTGTCCCGCTTTGGCTGCAATCCAGCTATTTATGGTACCTTCTACCCTGGTTCTGTGGGTTGAACAGCTCACGCACTTTTCTGAGCCACCCAAACCCCCTGGAACCGAGTTTGTACCCACGCTGGGGTAGCATGGAGGTTTCCGTTTGCCAGTCTGGGAGAGGAACACAATCTTTTCCGAAGTGAAGCAAGCTGCTTTCGCACTAAAGGGCAGAGACCGAGGGGGGTTCTGCCCAGTCTGGGTGAGGGGTTAGTGTCCAGCATCCCCCTTCAAACTTGGTCACTGAGTGTCCAGCCCTGCACATACCTGAGACTGTCATCCAGGGAACCATCCTCATTCAGAGTTTGGAGAGCTTGGAGGGTTGGGCTCTTGTCTTTGCAAAGGCTCTGGACTGATCGCTAAGATCCGTGCCCCAGTGCTGCCGAGGAGAGATTGACAGTGTGTGTGTCTGTCTGTCTGTGTATAAGATGGGGCGCTATGGCCCAGCGGCTGCAGAGACTGAGCCAGAGTGCTGGAGCTGGGGTGGGGGTTGGGTAGACTCGGGCCTGCCTGACAACCAGCCTTCCTTAGGATTATTATTTCAAAAATCACTTCAAAGACCCAGCGAAGTTAGGGATTTTTTGGTCGGGTGCATAAGGCTCAGATTGCTTAGGGACATGCATAGTGTCACACAGTGTGTCTATGTGGACTAGGAATGTGTCGACATACCCCACTGTCTGCCCCAGGAGATTCAGAGGAAGGGACTAATTCTGACGAGGGCCAGGCACTGAGACTGAGACTGGAGTTGGAAGAAATGGAGGAGGAACAGAGGTGAGGTCCAGGGATCCCTGGACCAAGTCTGTTTGACCTCAGGCCAGAAACTTGGTTGAGGGTCTCTGGTGCCCGCTACTGTGTGTTAAAGAGGGGAAGATTGACACTTGCAGTTCCTGAGGGAGCTAGCAATGGAGATGAGAGTGAATGAGGACGTGCTTAGCCAACCGTCTGGCAGCCGCGATGCCGAAAGGGAGTACTCCATGGGCCCACCACATGACGCTGCCCCAGGAGGGCAACTGTCTCAGGGTGCCAGGCGCGTTCCAGACCCAGGACTGTCAGCCCTGGAAATGTCCTCATTCAGGCTGTGTTGAGTGCCAGAGGCCCTGCTCCTAGGCCCCTGGTTCCACTGTCAGCAAAGATTCGGTGTTGCACCCTACGGTTCCTGGAGTCTCCCCTCAGGACCCGGAGGTTCTCCGACCGGCGACTTCGACGCCAGTCCGTCTGCTCCCCAAAGAACACACGTGCGCAGGTTCCAGCCTACTGAGGCCTGTTTATTGAATTTCGCAGACCTAGACCCGCGGGGCACGGAACTCAGCGGTACTTCTCCGTCAGCACCACGGCCACGCCCGTCAGGAACTTATCCCACGCCGCCTGCATCTCCACCGTGAACTCGCCCTGCAGGTGGGAGGCCAGCACCACCTGGAAACACTGGATCACCAGCTGCCGGAGAAGAGGCCGGTGAGAAGGGCCCTGTCCTCGCCGGTGCCTCCCCGAACGCCTCCCCTCCCGCCTAGGCTGCGCCGCGAGCCCTGCTGCGCCCCGGGTGGCTCACTGGGAAGTTGGTGGGGTCCACGCGCAGCACTTGTGCGTGCAGGTCGGCAAGCGGGCTCAGGACTGCGCGCAGGTTGTCCATGTACTGCACGGCCACGCCCACCGCCTGGAGCATGCGTTGACCGTGGCTCAGCAGCTGCACCTCGTCTGGGTGGTCACCCAGATGTCTGAAGTAGACCTTGGTGCTAGGGTACACAGTGAAGAGCCTGCGGGAGCAGGGATGTGGGGAGGACGGTCCCTCCAGCGTCTGCGCTGCGCAGACCCCGGGAAAACCCGCTCAGACTCGCCACCAACCCGGGACTCAGTCCCAGTACCCTGGTCTCCTCCTCCCAGCGATTCTGGAAACCCCGCCCCAACCCACCTGCGCAGCAGCTCCGCCCCGAAGGGCGCCTCGTGTCCGGCTATCAGGTCCCAGACCTGTGTTATGTGGGCGCGCTCTTGGGCGCTGAGCATGACGCTGGCGTGGCGTGCTTTAGGGGCCGCGCCAGCCGCCCCGGCCTCCTTATAGCGGCCCCCTCGTGGCGCCCCGCCCGCCCTTATCTTCAGGAGCGCGGCGAGAACCTGGCGACCCAGGTCGCCAAGCCAGGTTCTCCTCACCGCGGAGAAACTAAATCACGCCGTGTGTGGGTGCCTTTGCTGCAGACTTTAAATGGGTCTGCAATTATTCCCCTGAAGGCAAAGTTACTGCTCCGCCAGACAGAGCCAATGGAGGGACAGGGAGAAAGCGCATGGGGCAGGGAGCCCCCTTAATCCGAGGGGCCAGGAGGTTTCAAGGGTCCTCGCAGCGGTGAGCTGGGATGACAAACTCTGAGGGAAGTACTCTGAGTCCCGACGCGTACCCACCGCGCCGAGTGAAGCCACAGACTGGGTGACATGGGGTGGGACAGAGGTCCCAGTGCAGGTCTGACCCGAGAACGCGGCGTGGACGGTCCTGGGCTGCCCTGCTCCCTTCGGTAGCGACTCTGGGCTCTGCAGGCCAAGGACCGCTCCAAAGCGCCCCTTGGAGTCACTCCAGGCCGGGGGGTGACACCGTGTTGGGCTGCGTTCCTGCGAAGTCCCCATTCTCTCCCGTCACTCTCCCTTCTCCCCCAATACTGAGAACGCACGACCAGGCTCCTTCCATCCTCATCCATTTATTGGGGGTCCCTATGAAACACTAATAGGGTGCAGGGGAAGAAGAGGGCTCGAAGCCTGTTCTAGGGGTCCTGCGACGGCCTCAGCGGTACTTCTCCGTCAGGACGCCGGACACGATCGACAGGAACTTGTCCCAGGCGGCGTGCGCGTCGGCCGTGAAGTCGGCGGGGAAGTGCGAGGCCAACGTGACCAGCAGGCAATGGGACAGGAACTGGGGCGGGAGGGAGAGCGGTCAGCGCTGGCGGCCCGGACGAAGCTCCGCCTCCGCGACCTCGCCCCGCCCTCCGGGACCCCGGCCCAGGGAGCAGCCCCGCCCCCGAGGCCTCGCCCCGCCCCGAAACCCCGCCCACCGAGACCTCCTCCAGCCCCCGGGGCCCCGGCCCAAAACCCGCGCCGGGGGCTCCGCACCCACCTTGAAGTTGACCGGGTCCACGCGCAGCACGTAGGCGTGCAGCTCGCTCAGCTTGGACAACGCGCTCGTCACGTTGTCAATGCTCTTGACCGCGTCGCCCACGGCGGCCACCACCCTGGAGCCGTGCGCGCGCAGCTGCGCGGAGCCCGTGTGCAGGTCGAAGTGCGGGAAGTAGGTCTTGGCTTGCGGGTAGCAGGAGAAGAGCCTGCGGGCCGCAGGAGAAGAGCCGGCGGGCGGGCGGGCGAGTTAGTGACCGCTCTGGGTGACTCTTGCGGTAGTCGCTGCTCAGTACTGCCCGGCCACCTCACCCTGACCGCCCGTCTCCAAGTCATTCCTTCCTTCCCTCCCTCCCTCCCTCCGTCCACGTGATTGTGGGGACCTGGGTGCTGGGCCCCGAGAGACACAGGTGACCCTCAGACCGCCCCCATCACCTCCTCCTCCTGCCTCTGACCCCCGAGACGCTCCTCACCTGCTCATGCTCACTGACCATCCTCGGTGACACTCCTCACTGACCCATCCTCACTGACCCTCTTCACTCTGCGCTCCTCACTCACTCTTCTCACTCACTCTCCTCACTCTCCCCTCCTCACTCACCCTCCTCAGTCACCCCTCCTCACTGACCCCTGTTCTCACTGAACTCTGACCTCACTGACCCACAAGGTCCCCTCCAGGCTCCACCCCAGCACACCTGGTGCTCACCTCTCCAGGGTCTTGGTGCCAATGACGTCCACCTGTGTGGAGATCTTGCTCCACAGGGACACGATGATGGTCCTCTCAGTCCTGGTCAGAGAGATGGTGGCGGCTGAGCGGGAGCTTGACTTACTGAAAACTGGTGTTGGTGATGCTCAGCCCCCAGGGTCCCCTTATATATGTGGAACCAGGATTGGGGCCAGGGTCATCACTGGGAGAAGGGAGAGGGCAATGCGGTGGGTTTCTTATCATTTCCAGTGACAGCGGGTGGTCAGGGCCTGGTGGGCTTGATGGCTGAGGGGCTATCACTTTGGCTGCCCCTGCAGAGCCACAGCCAGAGCAGGTAACAGGGAGATAAGGGCCCTGGCCTGGCGAAGGGTCCGTGTGTCCACCCAGCCCAGGGCCCAGCCTCCATAATGATTGTCCCTGACCTGCCTGTCCCTCTGAGGGAAGGATGACCTGGGGTGCGTCTCTCCCAGAAGCGTTCTGTGTTCTTATTTTAAGTTTCTGCGGCTCCACCTGATGAGAAAAGTGAAGCCAGGTGTCACAAGGAGGGAGTAACAGTCTTGGCTTCTGGCCCTCTCCAGCCTTGGCTGTAGATCCCTCCTCACCCGGCTGAGGCTCCTTCTGAGGTCTCCTCCACCCACAGGCCCCCAGATGCCTGGTGGGGGCCTCTGCCAGCTGGCACCCAGGGGAGGGGCTGGCCCTTCACACAGTGCCTGGGGCCCAGAAACCCACGGTTTTCCCTCCTGGGTTTCCATCCCAGCTGGTGCCTTCACCTGCTTTACCCTCTTAGCTTATCCCCTCCTCCCCAAGGCAACCATTTCTATGTGCTTCATGGGTTCCTTGTTCTCGCAAAGAGTACAGCGAGAACTATATATATATATATATATATATATATATATATATATGTATATATATATAAATAAATTTAACAGATTGTAGCTTGATTAAAAATTTTTAATTCTTATAAACATTTCCTTATAGGCACATCTCTTTTGAAAGATAGGATTTTTTTTAATAAGAAGGGGAAGAAACTGGATATACCACAATTAATTTGGGCTTCCCTCATAGCTCAGCTGGTAAAGAATCCACCTGCAGTGCAGGAGACCCTGATTCGATTCCTGGGTCAGGAAGATCTTCTGGAGAAGGGGTAGGTTACCCACTCCAGTATTCTTGGGCTTCCCTGGTGGCTCAGATGGTAAAGAATTCACCTACAAAGCGGGAGACTCAGGTTTGATCTCTGGGTTGGGAAGATCCCCTGGAGGAGGGCATAACAACCCACTCCAGTATTCTTGCCTGGAGAATCTCCATGGACAGAGGAACCTCTCAAGCTAAAGTCCATGGGGTCACAAAGAGTTGGACATGACTGAGCGACTAAGCACAGCATAACACATGTTTGATTTACAATGTTCTGTTAATTTCTGCTGCACAGCAAGGTGACTCAGTTATACACACATATACATTCTTTTTTATATTCTTTTTCATTAGAATTTATCCCAAGGGATTGAATATAGTTCCCTGTGCTATATAGCAGGACTTGTTGTTTATCCATTCTATATGTAATAGCTTGTATCTACCAGTCCCTCCTTCCCTCTTTCTTCCTCCCATTTGACAACCACAAGTCTATGCTCTGTTTATAAGTCTGTTTCATTTTCCAGGATAGGTTTGTTTGTGGCATATTTTAGAATCCATATAGAAGTGATATCATATGCTATTTGTCTTTCTGTCTGACTTACTTCACTTAGTATTGTAATCTCTAGTTGCATCTTCTGCTGCTGCTAAGTCGCTTCAGTTGTGTCCAACTCTGTGCGACCCCATAGACAGCAGCCCACCAGGCTCCCCCGTCCCTGGGATTCTCCAGGCAAGAACACTGGAGTGGGTTGCCATTTCCTTCTCCAATGCATGAAAGTGAAAAGTGAAAGGGAAGTCGTTCAGTTGCTTCAAATGGCTTTATTTTGTTCTTTTCATGGCTGAGCAGTATTCCATTGTATGTATATACCACATTTTCTTGATCCATTCCTCTGTCAATGGACATTTAGGCCCTTTCCACGTCTTGGCTATTGTGAATAATGCTGCTTTGACATAGGAGTGCATGTATCTTTCTGAATTATAGTTTTGTCTGGATATCTGCCCAGGAATGGGATTGCTGTATCATATGGTAATCCATGTTTAGCTTTCTGAGGAGCCTGCGTACTGTTTCCCATCGTGGCTGCACCAACTTGCATTCCCACCAGCAGTGAGGGAGAGTTCTCTTTTCTCTACTCTCTTCAGCATTTATTTGTAGACTTTTAAATTTTGGCCATTCTGACCGGCGTGCGGTGGTAGCTTGTTGTAGTATATATGGATATATTTCTATTTGACTGTGCCAGGTCTTAGTTGCAGCACATGGGATCTTTAGCTGTGGCATGTGGGATCTAGTCCTCTGACAAGGGATCACACCTGGGCCCCCTGCATTGGGAGCATGTTGTCTTAGCCACTGGACCACCAGGGAAGCCCCCAGTATTATTTAAATAGAAGGAAGGGGTGGATAGCAGGCAGCAAACTGGTAAAACAACTGTCCCCAGGTGATGGGGTCTGCAGGAGTTCTAGCTTGCTCGGTTTTGCATGTTTTCATGGGGCTTCCTCCTGAGCACAGGCTCCTGGAACCACCACGTGCCATGAGGTGGAGCTGAGCTGTGGGCGGCCTGGCACCATGCCCCGGTCTCTGTGTCTGAGCCGGGGGTTCCATAGCCCAGGCCTTGGTCCTCTGGAGTGTTACTCCGCTCATGTGTCCCCCCAGCCCTCTGTCCACTGCCGCAGAGGAAGCAGCAGGGGTGCTTGGAGAAGGGGCTGACCCCCTTCAACACCCCATCCACGGCACTGTCCCAAGGGAGCCCATGTTCACGTGCTGGCCAGTTTCAACTCTTGATTGTTGGTGGTATTAATAATGTGTGTAGGGACACCTGGTTTTATTACCTGGGGTGGATGAGCATTTTCCTACATGACAATTAGAATCTGTTTATTCCTTTTCAGTGTTCAAATGGGTTCAGGGTGTATTTTTGTAACTTGTTTTTTTTTTTTTGACACACATATGATCAGTCTCCAGACACACATGCACTGTCCTCACACACTCAGGGTCTTCTGTCTGCATTTTCTTTAACACATGTTTTCTGTATGTATTTCAATTAATATTTTAAGATTTTGCACATTATGCATATTATTTGTCACAGCAGCCCTGGAAAAAGCCCAGCTTGAAAAGCGAAAGCTCCCTTCTGTCCGCCTCTCCTGCGCAGGTGACCTTTCTTTATCCATTTCCTGGGAGTGAGCTACCAGTGGAGTGACAACCCCGCGACGCCGCGGACGGCGCATGCGCAGGGCCGCTCCCCGCCCGCTCCGGGGGCCCCGCCAGCATCGTGTCCTCAGAGGCTCCCTAACAGTCAGGATTCCTGTTCCTACCAACACCACAGAGGAAGAACACAGACTCCTGGGTCACCACTCACCCTTGTGTATTTCTTTGTTTAGCTGACTTCCCTGAAGTGCCTCCAGCGTATTGATGCTTTTCTCTTCACTGTTAGTCCCTCGGTCCAGCAAGAGTGTGCCCAGCACAGCTGGCCCTAAGGGTGAACTTGAACCAACTGTCTGGGAAGCTCACTCTGAAGCTTAGACTTCAGTCCCAAGCTCAGCCACCTGAGCCTCCCCGTGAGCACCCTTCGAAGCCCCATGCGGTGGCGGTCACTGTGAGGTCAAGTTCAGCAGAAACCATTTCCTTTCGGGTCCAGGACCGGGATCACTGGGGACAGGGGTGACGTTTGGGCTCCAGGCTGGAGAGAGCAGGGACCACAGGAGACTGCCAGCCCCTCATCTTGGGAATTCCCCAGCAGGGGGGTCTCCAGCCAGAATGGAGGGTGCCAGGTGTAAGCAGGGGTTCGGTGGACCTGTGTGGGCGGGGGAGGTAACGGGGGGGAGGAGCGGGCAAAGTAAGTCAGGCTGTGTTAGAACCTGGCTGCAGGACCCCAGCCCGGAACTGCCACCTTCAGCCCCCAGAAACTCGGGCCGGGGCAGGGGCCTGCAGGCCGGAAGGCTGGGCTGAATCGAGGGAGGGCCTGACGGCAGGAGGGAAGAGCCCCTCCTTCTGGGCTGGGGCCGTGGCTGACTGCTCCTTTTCTTAGCATTTGTCAGGTGGTTCACAGACGCGCTTCGCCCCACTGTTTTCTTGCCTTTCTTTCTTCTCCTGGGTAGTCTGTGTCCTGACCCCACAAACTTGTGCCTAGGGAGTTGATTTTAATGGAGGGGGTGAGGGCCCTGGCTCCGTCCCCATCCTAACCCCCCTCCGTCTGCCCTTAGTCCACCTGGCGGCACTGACCTCCACCTGTGCTCTGGAGACACCCCCACCCCCCGCCCAGGCTCACATCCCCTCCCCTGCCTCCCATCCCTCCTGGAGATAGCTGCTCCATCCTTCCTTCCTGAGGTTCAGACCAGCGATCCCAGGCCTGTCCAACCCTCATTTCTCACCCCTGAGCCCTGCTGTGGCTACTGACCCTCCATGAGGGAAGGCTCCCTGCCCCCAGCTCTGCCTCCCTCCTCTGTCCTCCTCCAGGCCCCGAGCTGCCTCCTTCTAGCCTGCTCCGTCCTCTCCAGGCCTCCTTCCGGGAAGGTCCTCCTTCAGATGTCACCATATTACTAGGCCCACACTGACCACCCCATTTAAAATTGCAACTCCCTCACCTGGCCTGTCCAGTCTTCAACTTGCTACACTTTTCTTTTTTCCAAGAAAAACACATGTTTATTACCCACTAGAATGTAAGCTCAGAAAAGGAGGGAATTTTGTTTTGGTTTTGTTTGCTGGTCTGTGAAGCCTCCTGGACAGTCAGGAGCCCAGAGCTGGCTCCCCGTAAAGAACTGTCTAGTGACCCACGGGTCTTTGTGCCTCAGCACCATGCGTGCACTGACCACCATCTCCCTGACGGTGAATGCCCCTGCCTGCACTGCCTCCTGGGTGAGCTGAATGCCCCTGCCTGCCCTGCCTCCCGAGTGAGTGAATGCCCCTGCCTGCCCTGCCTCCCGGGTGAGCTGAGCTCGGGGCTGGGGGTCAAGGATGGCTGGCCGGGGCCTGCCCGAAGGTGGACAAGGGTGCTGGCTCCTGTCCCCACAGAACAGCAGGCCTACCAGCGCAAACGGTGCTGGTTCTTCGGAACGTGAAGGGTTCCCAGGGTCTCCTGGCCCCATGGGGAAGCTGAGGCTTAGACAGCGGGGAGGCAGCTGTGGTCACAAACTCCACTGGGGCTGAGGCCCGGGCCTCAGGGGAGAGACTCCTCACACTCAGGCCGCTCCCCTCCAGGGGAGGGGAGGCCCGAGACCCAGCTCCTTGGAGCTCCAGGGCAGTGAGGTGCGTGGGTCCACATCCCACAGCCACGATTTGGGCAGCAGTCCCTCTGGTCAGAGTCCTCCCTGGAGGAAGGGAAGGAGGCATCTCCCTTAAGAGAGGTTCTGCAGCCCTGACCAGACCCTAAAGGCAGGCGAGCAGCAGGGGCTGCCTTGGGCAAGATTGTGAAGGCCCAGAAGCTCCATGTATTCCTCGTGGGTGATGTATGACCTTCTAACCAGTGCCAGACCACTGCTAACTGCTGGGTGCTCAGCCCAGGGCAAGAAGACACTCCTGCTGGGGAAGGTGTGCAGAACAGGATGAGGGCAGCAGGTAAACATGCCGTGAGAAGGAGGAAGGCCACCCCGGACATCTGGGTTTTCTCCACGACGCTTGTGCACTCCTCTGGAACATGACATCAGGACTTGGCCACTGGAACTGCCATGCTCCAGGCAGAAAAGCACTGTCCAAATAGAGAAAACAGGGACCACTCCCACCAAGGGAACATCCCGGCAGCCCCCGTCCTGGCTGATGAGCGGCTGCTGCTTCACTGTCAGTCACAGCATTGCTTATCTTCTAGATGAGACTCACTGAGGCACTGGATTGTAGGATGACTCCCACTTCCCGGTTCAGTCCAGAGCTAGCCTGCTTCCTTGAGCCCAGGCTCAGTTCTCTGACTCAGATACAGGGCTCCCCACGGCAGTGGTCTTCTCTGTGGCTGTGAGTTAACAGACCCAACTCTGTTTGGCCATGGCTGTGTTCCAGCTGGTCTCTGGCTGGAGAGAGACAGATGGCATTGCCATCAGAAAGGAGAGAGCAGGGAAGTGCTGTTCGTGGAGCTCAGAGGGGTCATACTTTTAGATAAGTCAACAGGGAAGATGGTGCTGAGATGGGGATTTCTGAATGAGTATTTGAAGGAGCTGGGAGAATCAACCACAAGATGTTTGGGGAAGAGTGAGTGGCGCCAGGTGCAAGGGCCCTGAGAGGGCCCAGGCCTCCGTCATCGTCTGGGAGACAAAAAGGAGGCCAGCGCAGGGTGGAGTGACAGGCGGGGAGCGCGCTGAGGTCAGGTCTAGCACATCACGAACAGCGTGCTGAGCCGCTGCGGTCCCCCACCTGGACCAATCATCGCTAACATTTGTGTTGTCAGTGTATATGGGGATGTGTCTCAATGTGTTTTATTTTTCTTCTAAACACTGGGGTCACGTGTGATGACATCATGTCTCTGTGTAAACTTGAGCACAGATCTCCTAGAATAAGGAGATCCTTCTATGTAAATGGGCTTCCCTGGTGGCTCAGAGGTTAAAGCGTCTGCCTGGAATGCGGGAGGCCCGGGTTCTATCCCTGGGTTGGGAAGATCCCCTGGAGAAGGAAAATGGCAACCCACTCCAATACTTTTGCCTGGAGAATCCCACGGAGGGAGGAGCCTGGTAGGCTACAGTCCATGGGGTCTCAAAGAGTCGGACACGACTGAGCGACTTCACTTTCTTTCACTTTCTATATAAATAACCACAAGCCTATCCTCAATCTAAGTGAACTTCCCTTTGCACTGAAATTCCCTGTTCATCCCCCACATTTGTTCAGTTTGTTCAGGTTGGGATCTGATCCAGGTTCTTATGTAGCTTTCAGTTGCCTATTCATTTTTTTCTTCCAGAAGCTCTCCACCCCATACCCACTGTTCCTTATCAATGACTGCAGAACAGTTCAGGCCTACTGACTTGTAGAATATTTATTTCATTTTGGGGTTGCTCTGATAGGTTCCCTGCAGTGTTATTTAGCTGGTTCCTTTGTCCATGTGTTTCCTGTACCCTGGAAGTCAAATCAAAAGACTTGATTAGGTCAGGTTAAAAGCTATTGACAGTGAAAGGGCAACTCACAGAATGGGAGAAAATATTTGCAAACCACATATCTGATAAAGAACTATATCCAGAAGGTAGAAATAACTCTTACAACTCAACAACAATAAGAAACAACCCAATGAAAAATGGACAAGGGGCTTGAATAGTCTTTATCAAAAAAAAAAAAAAAAAAAATAACACATGAAAAGATGCTCAACTTCGTGACTTGTTTGTGAAATGCAAATCAAAACCACAATGAAGCCCCCGGTCCAGGTCTCTCCTTTGGAAAGATGTCAGACCTGGCAGTAGCTGACACCTGGAGCCTTAACTTGAATCTGCAGGAACTGACCAACGCTTATAGGCTGCCAAGTAACTTTCTGGATATCAACATCTTTAATCCACAGACGGTAGGCGTGGGCTGTGCTTGCTTCACCCACCTACGAGATTTGCATGTGAACAAAACTACCTGTTTTCAAACTGAAGGAGTCCTGTGTATGACGGTGCTGCAGTAACTTTGAGTGACTAGAAAATGAGCTGGAGCAAGAGAGAACGATTGGATTAATAGTCCCACCACTGCACGGGAAAGTCTTGAAATGGCAGCTCCCTTTTCGAGGAAATGAAAGGGTCTTTGAGGAGTCCTTTATTGGAGAAAAGAGGTAGGGCCTCAAACAGTTTATTAGCAGAATTGCTAATAAACTGGATGGATGCTGGGCATCCACCAGCTCAGAATGAACGCTGCCTACACATGTTCCTGCAGGAGGAGGCAACTGACAGGAACTGCGTCCCCAGGAAGGTGTGCCCATAGGAGCCCTTCTCACCACTTGCCCTCTACTTTCCTGCTGAAATGACACTGGTTGTTACACTAAGCCTCTCTCTCTTTGATCTGAAGCTGGCTGTCCCTGCCCTGGCCTGATAGACAGTCTGGCATTGTGTTCCTTGGCACCTGACTGTACCTTGGAGGCTCTGCTAGGATCCTCTTCTCTGAGGAGAGGTGAGAACCACAGGCAGATGCCCTTTGTGTTGGGTTGAGGTCGGTGGGGATTGGACTAGAAGGCAAATTCTTGGGCATTTCACATGCCGGAGGCTAACCTTGGTGGGGGGGTGGCGTGTGCTGGTGGGGCACTTGTATACTTACTGAGGCTGCAAGTCCAGGGGATTTTCTTAGTCTTGAGTTTAGCCAGGAACACAAAGCAGGGAAAGACCCTGACTTTCCTACTTGCATGAACTTTTTCCTTTCGGAAAGGTGGCAGAGACGTCTAAGTTTTTATTTTCTCCAGGCCCATTCCCAATTTTCTCAAGAGTTTCCCTTGTTGTACTTTAAACAAAGAGAGACCTTGTTGCTCTTCATGGCAGTAATTCTGAGGTCTAAGCTGTCTGTCGTGTGGAGTGAGGTGTGTGGGTTTTCTGGGCCCGTCATCATGGCTGCTTCAGAGTCAGGAGAAAGCCGTGGGGTAGTAGGGGGATCCTGTTGCCTAGACCCCCTCCTTTGTGGCTCCCCAATCTAGCTGCTGGTCTTTGCTCACCAGTAGGTAAGGCAGTATGGGCTGGGCCAGCAGTTCTGCCTCCTCAAGCCCTTGCTACTTTATGGGTTAGTTTTGCAGGTTTGGTGGCTTGAGGGCTGGGGGAGACTCGCCATGGCCAGGTAACTTCCTGAAGGGTGGGAGTGGGTCATTTTATAGGTACCTCCCAGTGGTTAGAAAGGGCATCAGGATGTTGGAACCCCAACATCCTCCCCAGAAGCTAAGCTAGCAGCTGGTGTAGATTTCCCAAATCTTAGAGTCTGAAGCAACTTCTTGAGCATGGCAACTTTCCTGGGCTTCTGTCTGGAAGGTGGTGGTTTGTTTGCTGGGGCCCAATATCTATCCCAAGTGGTGTCAAAAGTGAGGGTTCTTTGCTTAGGCTCCCTGTCATGGGAGGACAGGAGTTCTTTATATAGGGTCTCAGGGAAAAGGATTACTGGTTCTGACAAGACCCTGATTGGAGAGATTAGGTTTGCGTTTAGAGTCCATCCAAATGTTGAAGTTCCCTGAGACGGATCAGCTCTCCAGTTCCGGGCAAGCCCCCGAGAGAAGCTTGCTCCCTTTCCCGCTTTTCCAGTGTTGGTGTTGTTGCTGCCTTTTTCATCTGTATCCTCTTTTACTGACTTTTTTAAGTTAAAAATTCCTTCTTTAATTATACACAAGTGCTGGGAGCCTGGCCCCATTTCTGCTGTGCATGTATCCTGACTTGGGGCTTTTATTCAGCAAAATATTCATTCTTCTGTCCGACAATGTCATACTCAACTCTTTTCATATTAAGACATTGAAGAAAAAAAAAAACCCACAATTCAGGGACTTCCCTAAATTGGTCCAGTGACTAAGACTCTGCACTCCCAGTTCAGGGGGCCCAGGTTTGATCTCTGATCAGGGAGCTAGATCCCACATGCTGCAACTAAGCAACCAAATAAATAAAATAGCAAATATTTTTTAAAAACCCCATAATGTCCACAAAAATATGAAGATCATGCAAAGATAGACTGAAGAGCCAGGCTGAAGAAGACTAAACGAGCAATTTGATGTTGACAAGTAAAGGCCATTCTTGGGAAGGACAGTGTGTGATGAGATCTGTGTTGATGGCTTTGGACTGGTGTTAATCTCCTGACTTTGGTGGCAGGTTAATCACCTGCCTATGCAGGTGCCCCAGCAGCTCAGATGGTAAAGAATCCGCCTGCAATTCAGGAGACCTGGGTTTGATGCTGGGGTCAGGAAGATTCCCTGGAGAAGGAAACAGCAACCCACTCCAGTATTCTGGCCTGGACAATTCCATGGACAGAGGAGCCTGGCAAGCTACAGTCCATGGGGTTGCAAAGAGTTGGACATGACTCAGCAACTTTCATTTCACAATCTCGTGATTTTGGTGGTAGTTCTCTGGCTGTGCAGGTAAGTGTTCTGGTTGACTTTAGGAAATCTACAGGTGTTTAGGGATGCTGAGAGTATTAAAGGGAGTCATGCCTGCATTCTACTCTCAAGCGACTCAGAAAGGAAGAGCAAGTGAAGGCAAGTTGTAAACTGGGGAATCTTGATGAATATTTGGAAGTTTTGTCTTCTTAGCATATTTTGTAGGTTTATTATGGCAGAAAGCGAAGAAGAACTAAAGAGCCTCTTGATGAAAGTGAAAGAGGAGAGTGAAAAAGTTGGCTTAAAGCTCAACATTCAGAAAACTAAGATCACGGCATCTGGTTCCATCACTTCATGGCAAATAGTAGGGGAAACAGTGAGACTTTATTTTGGGGCTCCAAAATCACTGCAGATGGGGACTGCAGCCCTGAAATTAAAAGATGCTTGCTCCTTGGAAGAAAAGCTACGACCAACCTAGACAGAATATTAAAAAGCAGAGACATTACTTTGCCAACAAAGGTCCATCTAGTCAAGGCTATGGTTTTTCCAGTAGTCATGTATGGATGTGCGAGTTGGACTATAAAGAAAGCTGAGCACCGAAGAATTGATGCTTTTGAACTGTGGTGTAGGAGAAGACTCTTGAGAGTCCCTTAGACTGCAAGGAGATCCAACCTGTCCATCCTAAAGGAAATCAGTCCTGAATATTCATTGGAAAGACTGATGTTGAAGCTGAAACTCTAATACTTTGGCCACCTGCTGTGAAGAACTGACTCATTTGAAAAGACCCTGATGCTGGGAAAGATTGAAGTTGGGCGGAGAAGGGGATGACAGAGGATGAGGCAGTTGGATGGCATCACTGACTCAATGGACATGAGTTTGAGTAAACTCTGGGAGTTGATGATGGACAGGGAGGCCTGGCATGCTGCAGTCCATGGTGTCACAAAGAATTGGACACGACTGAACAACTGAACTGAACTGACTGACTGAGATATAATTCCCATGCCATCCAATTCACCCACTTAAAACATAACAGTTCATTTTTAATACATTCACAGAATTGTGCAACTATTACAATTTTAGAGTATTTCCATCATCCCCTGAAGAAATCCCATACCCACTAGCAGTCACTCCTATTTCTCCATCTTTGTCTTATTTTTACAGTTGCTTTTTGACAGTTTGAAAATGTTTTAAAATATAAGATTACGAACTCACAGTATCTGTGTTGTAATAACAATAAGTTATTGGATATTAGAGATTCTTTGCACAGCCAGGGTACTATGTTCACAAGTCACTTGGAATAGTTCTTTTTTTCTGATCGTTAGATTCCTACATCCTCAACCAGTTTCATGTAACTTATATTCTTATTTTGATGGTTTTATTTTTTGCTCTTTTAAAATTTCGTTTTGATGATTTAACATGATTCAAGGTCAAGAGGGTGAAGAGAGTTAGGCTTGGAGGAGCATGCCTTCAACCCCATTCACGTTGCCATGTGTAATCATTTCCAGTTTATCTGTCCATAGTTGCTTTTTGCAAAAACACGCAAACACACACTAACAGATGAGCACCTGCAAGGGCACACAGAGGTCAATGAACCGCTCACATGCATGTGTGCCCACACATACTTGAATTTCCCCTCCTCACGGAAAAGAAATCATGCTATACATACACCAATCTACTTTTTCACTTCTTTTTCTTTTTAACTCTGTAAATCCTGGCTATCATGTCACAATCATTGTAAGAAATTGTCATTTTTTTTTCCGTTCCCAGTTCCTTGTGGTGTGGATGTTCATGGTTTGTTCTGTCGTTGAATCACTCTGGACTGTTTTCCAGACTATAGCAGACTCAGCTGCCCCAGTGGCTCTATACATCTGTGTTCTACTCCCAGCCACGTTGTGGGGGGCCGCCAGCAGAGTATGGTCAAAGTCTTGGCTTTTTGTTTATCAAGTAGGTGAGAAATGATCCCAGTGAAATTTTTAGTGTTACTTTGCATTTCTCTTGTTATGAGCAAGGTTGAACCTCTTTCCCTTTTCCGTGTCTGATCTGTATCCCCCACTAGACTGTCAGCTCCACCAGTCAAGAGCTTTGCTGGTTTAAGTGGTCGTATGCATGGCCTAGAAATATTCTTGGGCCTCTTGCTGCTGCTGCTGCTGCTAAGTCACCTCAGTCGTGTCGGACTCTGTGCGACCCCATAGAGGGCAGCCCACTAGGCTCCTCTGTCCCTGGGATTCTCCAGGCAAGAATACTTGAGTGGGTTGCCATTTCCCTCTCCAATGCATGAAAGTGAAAAGTGAAAGTGAAGTTGCTCAGTTGTGTCCAACTCTTAGCGACCCCATGGACTGGAGCCTACCAGGCTCCTCCATCCATGGGATTTTCCGGGCAAGAGTTCTGGAGTGGGGTGCCATTGCCTTCTCCGCTTGGGCCTCTTACGGGCTCATAAATGATTGCTTAATGGAGCAATGAATGGGTGGATGAATGAATGAATATATTCAGTACTCCTCTTACTGAAATCAGGCATAAACCAGGAAACAGTATAAATTCCAGAAGAAGAGAGTATACCATCAGAAGCCCCAGAGACAGCCAGAGGGGCCAGCTGGGTTCCAGCATTGCCTCCCACCCCATCCCCAAATAAAGGCCTAGAGGCGCCCTTTCTGCAGAAGAGAAAGTGCTCCCCCCAGGTTACAGGGAGCCGATCTGATCTCTGCCCTCAGACAGAGGGGGTCAGTGCAAGGAAGCCTGCAGGCCTCCCATGTAACCCAGGCAGGCCCTGCACCCTCCCTCCACCTCTGCCACCCCCACCCACAGTGGCCCAGTGACCACAGAGACAAAGTGGACGTTAATTCGTTTATTGGCCCGTCTCGGGGAAGGCGTGGGGTGGGGTGTGAGACTCCTTAGAGCATCTGGGGGCCCATTCCGTCCTGGGGGTCCTGCGGCGGCCTCAGCGGTACTTCTCCGTCAGGACGCCGGACACGATCGACAGGAACTTGTCCCAGGCGGCGTGCGTGTCGGCCGTGAAGTCGGCGGGGAAGTGCGAGGCCAACGTGACCAGCAGGCAGTGAGACAGGAACTGGGGCGGGAGGGAGAGCGGTCAGCGCTGGCGGCCCGGACGAAACTCCGCCTCCGCGACCTCGCCCCGCCCTCCGGGACCCAGGCCCAGGGAGCAGCCCCGCCCCGAGACCCCGCCCACCGAGACCTCCTCCAGCCCCGGGGCCCCGGCCCCGAAACCCGCGCCCGGGGCCCCGCGCCCACCTTGAAGTTGACCGGGTCCACGCGCAGCACGTAGGCGTGCAGCTCGCTCAGTTTGGATAGCGCGCTCGTCACGTTGTCAATGCTCTTGACCGCGTCGCCCACGGCGGCCACCACCCTGGAGCCGTGCGCGCGCAGCTGCGCGGAGCCCGTGTGCAGGTCGAAGTGCGGGAAGTAGGTCTTGGCCTGCGGGTAGCAGGAGAAGAGCCTGCGGGCCGCAGGAGAAGAGCCGGCGGGCGGGCGGGCGAGTTAGTGACCGCTCTGGGTGACTCTTGCTGTAGCCGCTGCTCAGTACTGCCCGGCCACCTCACCCTGACCGCCCGTCTCCAAGTCATTCCTTCCTTCCCTCCCTCGCTCCCTCCGTCCACGTGATTGTGGGGACCTGGGTGCTGGGCCCCGAGAGACACAGGTGACCCTCAGACCCCCCCATCACCTCCTCCTCCTGCCTCTGACCCCCGAGACGCTCCTCACCTGCTCATGCTCACTGACCCTCCTCACTGACTCTCCTCACTGACCCTCCTCACTGACCATCTTCAGTGACCCCCTCCTCAATGACCCCTCCTCAATGACCCCTCCTCACTCACCCTCCTCACTGACCTACACGGTCCCCTCCAGGCTCCATCCCAGCCCACCTGGTGCTCACCTCTCCAGGGTCTCGGTGCCAATGAGGTCCGCCTGTGTGGAGATCTTGCTCCACATGGACACGATGATGGTCCTCTCAGCTCTGGTCAGAGACATGGTGGCGGCTGAGCCGGAGCTGGGCGCGCTGAGAACTGGCGTCCTGGTGCTCAGTCCCCAGGGTCCGCTTATATACATGAAACCAGGGTGGGGGCCACTCTGTGGTCATTGATGGGGGAGGGGAGGGGGCCGTGGGTGTGGATCTCATATCAGATCCAGTGACCATGGGCGGTCAGGGCCTGGTGGGCTTGGTGGGGTGAGGGGCTATCACTCCGGCCACCCTTGCTGGGCCTGACCAGACTCCAGGGGAGATAGGGGCCCAGTCATCCCAGGAGGTCATCCTGCGTTTGCAGCCCAGCGCTGCACTTTCTTGTCCATTTCAGAATCCCAGAATGGGAGAAGCCAGAGGACTGCCCATATACCGTCCGGTTCCCGGCTGGCCCGTGCCCCTGCTGGCCCCATTACTGCTGGACTAGGCTGTGGCTGGACCCACATGACACCTCCCCCCTGCCCAATGCACACACTGGCTCTAGAATCCCTGGGTTTCCTCCAAGAAAACAATGCATGGTCTTGCCTGGTGGGCCCTGAAGAGGGAGGTACTGAATGGTTTCTGAAAAGCTGGGGAAGTGGCAAGTAAACAGAAGAGAATCCTTCTAATATCGTGTGATTTTAGGTTCTGCAGTGTTGCTCACCAAGTCATAACTTAAACAAAGTGAGGCAGATATGCCTTTCAATTTTATTTCAACCTACAATACAATTGATTTTTTTTATTATGCTGCTCTGTGAATTTTGACACGTGTATAGATTTGTGTAACCTCACCCACAATCAGGACACACAGCTCTATCACCCCCAAAACTCCCACTGGCTGCCCTTTTGCAGCCTCATCTTCCTCTATCCCCTAAACTGACACCACTGTACTTCTGTCTCTTTTAACAATGTCCTGTAAATGGAAATATACAGCTTGTCAACATACAGCATGTCATCTTTCAGGACTGGCTTCTTTCTAAGCATAATATTCTTGAGATACATGCATGTTATTGCCCGTATCAATAGTTGGTTTCCTTTTACTGCAGAACAGTACTCCGTGGTAGTAATGTTCATTCATTCTCCCACTCAAACATGTGGGTTTTTCCCAGTTTGGGGTTATTACAAGTAAAGCTGCTGTGAACATTCTTGTGTAGGTCTTTATGTAAACATGTATTTTTATTTCTCTGGGATAATACCATATCTAGGAGTAGGATTGTGCTAAGTGTATGTTTAACTTAGTAGGAAACTGCTAATCTGTTTTCCAGAGTGGCTTCACCATTTTGCATTCCACCCAGCAAAAGTCCTAGCTGCTCTGTGTCTTTGTCAACACTTCCACACGTTGGCTGTTGTGATGTTGTGGGGCCGTATGGCGCACTGGCTTCAGTCTGCATTTCCTTGACAGCCAGTGACGTGGAGCGTCTTCTCACACTCTTGTTTGCCATCCAGGTTTTCTCTTCGCTGAAATATCTCTCCTGGTATTTTGACCATTTTAAAATGGGGTTGTTTGTCTTCTTACTGTTGAATTTTGAGAGTTCTGTATGTATTCTGGATGCAATCATTTGTCAGATATGCACTTTGCAAATATTTCCTTCTAGTTTGTAGCTTGTCATTTCGTCCTCTTAATAGTATCATTTGCGGAGCCAGAGTTTTATTTTTTGATGAAGTCTAATTTATCAAGTTTTTCTTTTAGGATTCATGTTTTTAGAGTCATGCCTGAGAATTCTTTGCCTAATCCCAAGTCACAAAGCCTTTATCTAAGTGTTTTCATCTAAGACTTTCAGAGTATTTCAGAGTTTATGTTTTACACTTTGGTCTGTGATCTATTTTGAGATCATTTTTGTTTAAGGTATGAGGCTTAGGTCCTGGGTTGTTTGTATTTTCTCTTTACCTATGAGTGTCCAATTTATCCAGTACCATTTGTTGAAAACACTATACTTCCTCTATTGAACTGCCTTCTCTAACTTATTTGTAAATGATTAATTGCACATTAATTGCACATATTTCTGCACATCTATTTCTCTACTCTTTCTTTTATTCCACTGACCTATGTGTCTATCCTTCACCAAAATCACACAGGCTTTATTACTGTAGCTTTATGTCATATCTTAAACTTAGATAGTCTCCCAAGAATGAGAGAAAACATTTGCAAATCATATATCGGATCAGGGACTGATCCAAAATATAAAAAAATCTTACAAGTCAAGAAGAGACAGCTAACTGAAAACTGGGCAAAGTACTTTCATAGACATTCCTCTAAAGAAATCATAAAATGTCCAATAAACACGTGAAAAGGTGCTCAGCATCATTACTCATTAGGTAAGGTAAGGTAAGTCACTTCAGTCGTGTCCGACTCTGTGCGACCCCATAGACGGCAGCCCACCAGGCTCCGCCGTCCCTGGGATTCTCCAGGCAAGAACACTGGAGTGGGTTGCCATTTCCTTCTCCAATGCATGAAAGTGAAAAGTGAAAGTGAAGTCGCTCAGTCGTGTCCAATTCTTCGTGACCCCGTGGACTGCAGCCCACCAGGCTCCTCTGTCCATGGGATTTTCCAGGCAAGAGTACTAGAGTGGGGTGCCATTGCCTTCTCCGTACTCATTAGGGAAATGCAAATCAAAACCAAAAAAGATAGCACATCATACTCACTAAGATGGCTGGAATCAAAAACCCCAGCCTGAACTCTAATCCTAACCTTACCTACAGCGTATAGAATGGCTCTATTTAAAAGACAAAATGACGATTGTTGGTAAGGAGATGGAGAAATTAGAATCTTTAGACTGCTGATGGGAATGTAAAATGGTGCAGCCACTATGGAAGACAGCCTGGCAGTTCCTCAAAAGGTTAAACAGAGTTCCCACATGACTCAGCAATTCCCTTCTGTAGTACACACCCAATAAAAGACATCCATTTGAAAACTTGTACTGTGTTCATAGCACCGCTATTCATAACAGCCAAAAAGTGCAGACAACCCAAATGTCCTTCAAGTGATGAATAGGTTGAATCAAGTATGGTATATAATCTAGACAGTGGAGTAGTGAAGTGAAGTGAAGTCGCTCAGTCGTGTCCAACTCTTTGCGACCCCGTGGACTGTAGCCCACCAGGGTCCTCCGCCCATGGGATTCTCCAGGCAAGAATACTGGAGTGGGTTGCCATTTCCTTCTCCAGGGAATCTTCCCAACCCAGGGATTGAACCCAGGTCTCCCACATTGCGGGCAGATGCTTTAACCTCTGAGCCACCTGGGAAACCCCAAGTGGCGTAGTATCCAGTCGTAAAAAGGAAGGAAGTACTGATACGTGAGTGAATCTTGAAAAAATTCATATTGTATGATTCCGTTTACATAAATGTCAAGAACAGGCAAGTCCTTAGAGACAGATAGTAGCTTAGGGAACTTGCCTAAGTGGTTAACTTGTCCAGTGGTTAAGAATGCAAGGGACATGGGTTCAATCCCTGGTCCGGGAAGATTCCACATGCTGAGGGGCAACTAAGCCCACGCACCACAACTACTGAGCCTAACACTCTAGAGTCTGAGCTGCGACTACGGAAGCCCAGCTGCCTAGAGCCTGTGCCCCACAAGAAGCCAGCACATGAGAAGCCACGCACCACAACAGAGCGCAGCCCCTGCTTGCTGCAACTAGAGAAAGCCTGCGTGCAGCAGCGAAGACTCAGCACAGCCAAAAACAAGTTAATAAAATTAAAAAAAGATAAAAGTCGATTAGGTTTTCTGGAGCCAGGGTAGTTGGGGGTCTGTGACTGTTAATGGGGCTGGGGGTTCTTTCGAGGTAATGAAAAGTTTCTAAAATTGTGGTGATGGTCACATAACTCTGAATATACAAAACCCCACTGAATTGGACACTTAATTTTTTTTCTTTTTTTTTGGTCTGTGCAGCATGGTATTTGGGATCTTAGTTCCTTGATCAGGTATCACACCTGTGCCTGCTGCAGTGGAAGTGCAGAGTCTTAACCACTGGACCCCCAGGGAAGTCCCAAATTGCACACTTAAAATGGCGGGAGGTATGGCATGTGAATTTTATCTCAATTAAGGTGTTAAAAGATGGGGTGATGTCATTCCTCCATCATTATTTTTCTTTTCCAAAACGATTTTGGTGACTCTGGTTCCTTTGCCTTCCCATGTGAGTTTTTGTTTGTTGTTCAATTGCTCAGTCGTGTCTGACTCTTTGTGAATCCATGGACTGCAGCACACCAGCCTTCCATGTCCCTCATTATCTTCCGGAGCTTACTCAAACTCATGTCCATCGAGTCGGTGATGCCATCCAGCCATCTGGTCTTCTGTCGTCCCCTTCTCCTCCTGCCCTCAATCTTTCCCAGCATCAGGGTCTTTTCCAATGTTCACATCAAGTGATGAAAGTATTGGAGTTTCTGCTAGCATCAGTCCTTCCAATGAATAAATAGGGTTGATTTCCTTTAGGATTGACTGGTTTGATCTCCTTGCAGTCCAAGGGATTCTCAAGAGTCTTCTCCAGCGCCACAGTCAAAAGCATGAATCCTTCAGCACTCAGTCTTCTTCGTGGTCCAACTCTCACATCCATACATGACCACTGGAAAAACCCTAGCTTTGACTATACGGACCTTTGTTGGCTAAGTGATGTCTCTGCTTTTTGAGTTTCAGAGTTAGTCAAAGAGTTACTTGCACAAAAGCCTAGGAGTTTTTCAGAATGGAGGTAAACGTTTCCTGTGTGGAGAGTTCTGATCACAGATATTTTGCTAAACTATTCTTAGAGAAAATTGTGAGGCTCAGACAAGCCCTCTGATTGGAAAACATGTGCACAAGAATAAACAAGTGTTGAGCACCTTCTGTGCTTGGAGTGTTACTGTGCTATGAGGCTTGCTTCTTGTAAGCCTGAGACCGGGCTGATGAGACTGGAGGTCTGAGGGCGGGTGCTGCCTCCCGGGGTGCCTCCCCGCTGCTGAGCAGAGAGGGCGGGGATCTCTGGGGCTGTCAGTTCCTGTCTGTGGCCTTGAGGCCGAGTCTGTCTTCCTGGAAGCCCCTTCCAGGTCTCCCCTTATGTTTCACAGCTGTGCCCTCTTCTCATGTGATAGGGTCTCCCTCTCCCAGGGTGTGCCCACCCTCTGCTGGCCTTGCGCTCGTGGTCACCTCTCCTGGCCATGCTCTGCCTCTGGGCCCAGGTGTTCACGGGGTGTGTGACTTTGCCTCTCTGGGCTCACCCCAGAACTGATGAGCCCAGCTCTCCCTGCTCACGCCTGTTTCAGGAGACTCCAGGCCGCTGCCCGCATCTAGGCCTGCAGTCAGGGTGTGCGAGTCTGATCCTGAGGCTTCAGCTCCCCAGAAAGAAGAGAAGGAAGGGAGACAGACAGGGACAGATGGACAGACTGGCAGAGAAAACAGACTGAGCCAGGGAGACAGAAGGGGCTGAGGAACACGTGGAAGTTCAGGCAGAAGGAGGGAGTCTGGAGGTCCTGGGTGAGGGTGGAGCTGACCTGCTGGACAAGGTAGGGGAGGCACAGCGGGGCCTCAGTGAGCAATGTGCCTTGGACAAGGCCCCCAGCTACAGCGTCCGGGGTCTTGGCCAGGAGTCAGTGTTGGGGGTGAGGAGTGTGCACTCCCGGCCTCCCGCCGTGGGGCTGGTCCTCACTCCCCTCTTGGCAGCACCTCCCCCATCCTTGGCTTTCACAGAACAGAGTCACAGGAAGCCACTTTGATTCTGAAACTTCCAAGGCCTGCAAAACATTGGTGTGGGCAGGTACCCTTTTTCTTTTACTTTTTTTCATTGTAAAATACAGTACAAGATTACGTCACAGTGTAATGAAATATTATAAGTCACATACTGAGCATCCCAGTCCTCCCCAAAGGTGACCCCAACCTACTTTCTTGCTTTACAGTAAGCTTTTACTACACACTTATGTGTCCTTGGACTTCCCTGTGGCTCAGATGGTACAGAATCTGCCTGCGACGCAGGAGACCTGGGTTCTATCCCTGGGTTGGGAAGATGCCCCGGAGAAGGAAATGGCTACCCACTCCAGTATTCTTTCCCGGAGAATTCCACGGACATAGGACATTGGTGGGCTATAGTCCATGGGGTCGCAAAGAGTCGGACACGACCGAGCAACTCACACTACTACTACTCTGTGTCCTTAGGCGCGTTAGTTGGTGTTGCCTGCCTTTGGCTGTCAGGTCCATGAGACAGTGTAGTGGGTCATCTCCCATCACCCACGTTTGTGACATGCCCGAGGTGCTGTGGGCATCGGTTGTCGTCGCCGTGTTGTGTTTCCTGGTAGGGACATATCACAAGTTACCCAGGGTAACAGGGATGGACATTTGGGCTGTTTAGTTCTTGGCTGTTGTGAGCGACGCTGCAGTGAACATTCTGTTGGGTATATCCCCAGGATGGAGGCTGCTGGGTCCAGGGCGTGGAGTTCTCAGCTTCAGCAGTTAATGGCAGATGTTTTCTGGAGCAGTTGTACTGCCTGGCACTCACCTAGTGATGTGCGAGTTCCTCTTGCTCCTCACCCTTCTGAAAGTTTGTCACTTGGGTCCCAGTTGGAGGCGGGGTCTCAGGGTTCAGGTTTTCTGCTGGGTGTATACTGGCTTCTCACGTGGTCTTAATTTGCACTTTCTTGACACTGCTGAGCTAGGTCCCTGTTCACACAGTTGCTGTCCTTTGCATTACATTTGCATTTCCTTTTTTTGTTGAAGTTTCCAAGTCATGGCCATTTTTCTACTGTGTTGCCAGTCTTATTGATTTATAGGAAATTTAAAGAGATTCTAGGTAGGGACTTCCCTGGTGGTCCCACGGTTAGGAACTCACCTGCCAATGCAGGGGCTATGGTATGATCCCTGATCTGGGACGGTCCCACAGGCAGAGGCGCGGCTGAACCTGCACCGGCACGTTGAAACTGCTGACCAGCACGCCCGGAGGCCATGCTTGGCAACAAGAGAAGCCGCTGCGGTGAGAAGCCTGCGTGTTGCAACCAGAGAGTAGCCCCTGCTCGCCACAACTAGAGAAAGTCGGCGTGCAGCAACGGAGACCCAGCGCAGCCATAAATAAATAATTAATTTTTAAAAGTACTAATGGACAGGGAGGCCTGGTGTGTTGCAGTTCATGGGGTTGCAAAGAGTCGGACATGCCTGAGCTACTGAACTGTACTGAATACTTACAAAAGTATTCTGGATGTAAGTTCTTTGTCAGTTTCATATATTGTACCTCCCCCAGGTCTGTACTTTGCCTGCACGCTCTTACTGCTGTTTTTGGTTGAGCAGAAATTTATAGTTTTAATGCAGTCAAATTAAGTGATTTTTAAAAATTCAGGTAAAAAAAAATGTACCTTTCTATACGTAACAGCCAAAAGGTGAAAGTAACATAAATGTCCATCCATGGATGAATGGATCAACAAATGATGGTATTTCCATACAGTGAGATATTTACTAAACAGACATGAAAATGAAGCTGAGAAAGATTTAGGGCAGGAGAAAAGGACAATAGAGGATGAGATGATTAGCTGGCATCACCGACTCAATGGACATGAGTTTGAGTGAACTCTGGGAGATGGTGAAGGACAGGAAAGCCTGGCATGCTTCAGTCCAGGGGTCGCAAAGAGTCGGATGCAACCGAGTGACTGAAAACAATGTAAAGATGAAGCACTGACAGAACGTGGATGAACCTTGAGAATATTACGCTAAGTGAAGGAGCTAGACATGAAAAGCCATATACTGTGTGACTTCCCTTATATGAAGTGTTCAGAACAGGCAAACCCAAAGAGACAGAAAGTGGACGAGTGTGTGCCAAGGGCTGGGGGTGGGGTTGGGGAGGATGGGATGATGAAAATATTCTGTAACTAGTGTGATCCTGGTTGCACTCATTATGAATATATGAAATGCTACAGAATTAACTTCACTTTCAAATGGTTAATTTTGTGTTATGCAAATTTTCCCTCAAATTTTTAAGAAGTGGAGTAAGCATTATGCTGAAGGCTGAGGTGAAGTGAACCTTCTACATTACTTTTCTAAGAACTTTGCCGTTTGGTCCTTCGAGCTGGCCACAGTCCACCTTAGATTGCTTTTGTGTGGAGTGAGGTGAGGTCTGCGGACCGGCTCTGGCTGGTGTGAACTGAGTGTTCTCTAAGTCCTGGGCGTGGTGTGGACTGGGCACTCTCATGTCGGGTGTTTGCCCCTCACAGCTCTGTGAGAGAAGTTTTATTTTTCAAGATGACGTGTTTTCAGATAAGGAAACACAGGCTCAGGAAGGTTACACGTTCACAGTTTCCGTGGAGGAGGAGCAGCCCCAGTGGGCAGAGGAGACCAAGGTTTGCTGTGTGCGAGGCCTTCTGTGTCTGGTCCTTGCTCTCCCACTTGAAACAAGAGGGGCTGGGCCTGTGCAGGGCCTCAGGGCCCTGAGACCTGCTGGTCTCTGGGCCGAATTCCAAGTGCCAGGCTTGTTCTGAGCTTGTGTACTGGGGCTGAGCTCAGAGGGGCTGTGGTCTCAGCAGAAGATTGAGACAGGGGTCTGCAAATGCTTCCTCCCCGCCTCCCCCAACTGAGAGCAACCCCTGGCTGACCCTGGGCAGGATGAGCTCCCTTGTGAGCCCTGGTTTCACTGTTTTAACCTCAAGCGTGTCCTCCACCTCACTCTTAGGACGGATGAGCTGCTGCCGTGTGACCTCAGCACACAGCAGCGTGAATTCAAGATTATTGTTGTTCTTGTTGTAGGTGAACGATTTTCCTGGGCAGATACTCTGCGGTAGGGATGGTGGAGATATCACGTTGGTCTGAGATAGGGTTCGTGAGCCCCGCCTGGCGCTCGACCGTCGAGGGTGGCTCTATCGGGGCCAGACCGAGTGGCAGGGCTGATAAGGCCTAGCTGTCCAAGGAGCCTCCTGGCCCTGCCCTGGGTTAGGATTCGGTGCTTTCACTGCTGTGGCTCAGGTTCAGTCCCTGGTCAGGAAACTGAGATCCCACAAGCTACAAGGCATGGCTTCCCCTCAGAAAAGACAAAGAAAATGAGGACTTGGAGATGTGGGGCGCTGGCAGGGAGGCGTCTGAGGGCACACCCTGCAGTGAGCAGAGGCTGAGCCTGGCACGATGCTGCCCGGGAGGCTGTTAGTTCCCACTGTGCTTCCTGGTGGGGAATCAGAGTCCAAAGTGGGACCACCTACCCTCAGTCCCTCTGCTGCCGGCAGCTGGCTGCATGGCCCAGGGAGTGACCATGAGCCCCTGGTTTCCCTGACAGCCCGGGAACACAGACGGACACGGACACTGAGGTGCCATTGGGGAGGGTGCTGTGGAATTCAGACCCCCACTCCCTTCAGTCTAGCCCGAGACAGTCCTGCATCTGAGCCTCGGGAAGGGATGTGTCCTGGTGAGCTCCCTTCACCATTCATGGATTCCAGTGCTTGTTACAATGAAAAGTCATGAGCCACACAGCCAGAAAATACACAATGAATGCTCTGGGGAAGGTTCCTAGCATGAAATGGGCCCTGAGAGGGTAATATAGGAATGGTGGTTTCTCTACTTTTGGGCCTTACCCCAGCCCAAGCACAGCCAGTTCTGGGGTCATAGGCCCATCCAGTGGCGCAACAGCATGTCCAGGAAAGTCAGAAGAAGCAGACCTGAGCCAGAGTCCTGGCTTTCGTGTCTGGGTGCCCACAGATTGCCAATGTCCGGCAGGGAGGCCCCATCCATACAGCTCTCCCAGCCTCACCTCTTGCTCCTATGTCCTTGTTTCCATTCTGAGGACATTCATGGGAACTGGGGGAGGACTCGGAAACCTTTTGATGATACATAAAATCAGTATATTCTAGGGACTTCTCTGGTGGCCCAGTGGTTAAGAATCTGCCTTGCAATGCAGGGCACATGGGTTTGATCCTGCTGTGGAGTTACTTAGCCTGTGTGCCGCACGTACAGAAGTCCAGGCACTGCAATGAAGATCCTGCATGCTGCAACTAAGACCGGACACAGTCAAATAAGTAAATACAATATTTTAAAAAATCAATATATTCTAGACTGGAAAAAGGGCTTGCAGAATCTGTAACAGAGGTTAGCTGTGGTGGTGGTTTAGTCACTAAATCGTGTCTGACTCTTGCAACCCCATGGACTGTAGTCAGGGTCCTCTGTCCATGGGATTCTCCAGGCAAGAATATTGAAGTGGGTAGCTATTTCCTTCTCTAGAGGATCTTCCTGACCCAGGGATCGAACCTGGTTTCGTGCACTGCAGACAGATTATTTACCCACTGAGCTACGAGAGAAGACACATTTGTGTTATTACCCTTATTTTACATAGAACATGAGGCCCTGTACAGAAGAAATGTCTCTTTCCTTATCCGTAATATCTATAGCATTTTTTAGGCCATGGATATAAAAGTATTTCACCAAAGAAAGATCCCATAAACAAAGGATAAACGGGCTTCCCTAGTGGTCCAGTGGTTAAGAATCCACCTTGGAATGGAGGGGACACCGGTTTGATCCCTGGTCCCAGATGAGGCAGAGCAACTAAGCCCGTGTACTGCACCGACTGCACCTGCAGTCTGGAGTCCTTGAGCCACAGCTACTGAAGCATGTGTGTCCTAGAGCCCGTGCTCCACAACGAGAGAAGCCCACATGTCGCAACCAGAGAAAAGCCCGCACATGACAATAAAGACCCAACTGCAGCCAAACATATAAGGAAGTAAGAAAGGTTTTAAAAAGGACACACAACACAAAAGGAAACATAAAGGCATTTCTTAGGCTCTGGTAAATAAGCAATACAGTTAATTCTGTTCCTCAGTAGTACAAAAATGCAACATGAGACATTATTTTCCTTTCTTGACATTTTTTTGGGGATTAAAAAAGTCAATGCTATGCAGTCCTGGGCAGGGCAATATGTTTGTGGGGAACATCTGAGACATTTCAGAGATATGTACCCATTACCCTGGGAGAGTCAACCCATGAATATGTTCTTCAAAATACACATTTGTGTTATCCTCAGTGAAAGAGGTTACTTTGGCAATGAAAATGCCAAAGTTCCATTCCTGGAACTTCCTTGGTAGTCCAGTGGTTAGGAATCTGCCGTGCAATGCGAGGGATTTGGGTTCAATTCCTGGTCAGGGAACTGAGATTCCACATGCCTTGGAGCAATAAAGCCTGCATGCAGCAACTGCTGAGCTCACCTGCCAGGACTGAAGAGAGTCCGTGCGCCACAGGGGCGATCTTGCCTAATGCAGTGAAGGTTCTGCATGCAGCAACTAGGACCCAACACACACAACTAGATAAATAAAAGACAATGCTCCTTCTTTAGCCCATTGATTACTTTCCCATCCATCTGATGTGCTTGAAAAGATTTGAAAACAGTCGCAGTAGACTGTCCACCACAGTCACCTCCTGGGACCACAGGGGTGGGGTGGGTGGAGTGCTTTTTTTACTTTTTAAAAGCAGCTGCTCTGTGAGATAGAATTCACATATCGTACATTCTACCCATTCAAAGTGTGCAGTTTAGTGGGTTTTAGTATGTTCAGAGAGTTATGCAGCTACGACAATTTAGAACATTTTCATCACCCCAAAGGAACCCCCAGCCCCTCAGTTCCCACAGGTGGTGTCTAAAGATTCCAATTTCACCATTTGCTCACTAATTTTTTTCAAGTATAGCCATCCTAGTGGGTGTGATATGGCGTCTCTTTTTAGTTTTGATTTGTTGCTGTTCAGCCGCCCAGTTGTGTCGGACTCTTTGGGACCCCACGGGCTGCAGCATGGCAGGCCCCCCTGTCCCCACCAGTTTTGATTTGCATTTCTCTAACTCGTGATGTTTGAACATCTTTTCACGTGTTTCCAGGTTCCTTGTCTATATTCTTCAAAGAACTATCTATTCATGTCTTTTGCCCACTTTTTAGGGGGTCACTTGTGTTTTTCCTGTTGAGTTGTGTTTTTTAAAAAATATATTCTGGATACAATTGTCTCATCAAATATATGACTTGCAAACATTTTCCCCCACTCCGTGGGTACTTTAATAACTTTTACAGCAAAGAAAGGCACATTTAGAGACATCCCTTGAGCCAGATCATGGCATCTGGTCCCATCACTTCATGGGAAATAGATGGGGAAACAGTGGAAACAGTGTCAGACTTTATTTTTTGGGGCTCCAACATCACTGCAGATGGTGACTGCAGCCATGAAATTAAAAGACGCTTACTCCTTGGAAGGAAAGTTATGACCAACCTAGATAGCATATTCAAAAGCAGAGACATTACTGCCAACAAAGGTCCGTCTAGTCAAGGCTATGGTTTTCCTGTGGTCATGTATGGATGTGAGAGTTGGACTGTGAAGAAGGCTGAGCGCCGAAGAATTGATGCTTTTGAACTGTGGTGTTGGAGAAGACTCTTGAGAGTCCCTTGGACTGCAAGGAGATCCAACCAATCCATTCTGAAGGAGATCAGCCCTGGGATTTCTTTGGAAGGAATGATGCTAAAGCTGAAACTCCAGTACTTTGGCCACCTCATGCGAAGAGTTGACTCTTTGGAAAAGACTCTGATGCGGGGAGGGATTGAGGGCAGGAGGAGAAGGGGACGACAGAGGATGAGATGGCTGGATGGCATCACGGACTCGATGGACGTGAGTCTGAGTGAACTCTGGGAGTTGGTGATGGACAGGGAGGCCTGGCGTGCTGCGATTCATGGGGTCGCAAAGAGTCGGACACGACTGAGCGACTGAACTGAACTGAACCGAACCGAACTCGAGCCAGAAAGTTAGGCCAGGCAGCTTTCTATTTGCATTGCCGCTGGCTCCCTTGGCCAGAAGCAGGCCGCCGCGGGCGCTGGGATAAGCCCAGCGCCCAGAGCCAGCGTCGCGCCTGCGCACACGGAAGCTTGCGCCTGCGCAGAGGTCGCCGGTCTGCGTACAGGGTGCTTCCGCAAGTTTGCCTCATACTGTCGCGAAGTCTCGCGAGCCTCTCGCGAGTGTGGGGTGCGGGACGGGCCCGTGGGCTCGGTGGGTCTGGCTCCGCTCGGCGCCCCGCCTGCAGCCTGTCTTCCTCAGGGCGCTGGGTCCCAGGTCCTCTGCTCCCCCCCGGGCCGCTCCTCCTCAGAGCCCCACCCGCCCCTCTCCCCAGACCCGTCCGCCTCAGAGCCGCCTCCGCCGGGTCCACGGCCCGTGCTCCTCAAGGCGCTGGGTCCCGGGTCCCGGCCCCTCCCCCGCCCGACGTCCTCGGGGCCCCTACCCAGGCCCCGGGCCGACCCCTCCCCGGGCTCCCGGCAGGATGGGGGACAACACCAGCCCCATCAGCGTGATTCTTGTGAGCTCGGGGAGCCGGGGCAATAAGCTGCTGTTCAGGTACCCTTTCCAGAGGAGCCAGGAGCATTCGGCGTCCCAGAAGAGTAAGTGGGCGCCGGGCGCCGCCTCCCTCGCTGTGAGCGGGGAAGCCGGCTACCGTGTTGTGTCCGTACTGGCGGTGCCTTCTCATCAGAGAGTGCTGGGGAAGTATAGAAAAGTAAAAAGGAGCAGGAAAAGAATCACTCATAGTTTAAACATGTCAAATCACTGTTGCTAACGTTTCATCGGTTTCTGTAGACTTTTACCTGGGATAAAGCCACAATGTGAATGTATTCAGCTAGGATGAAGTTACGAAATGCAGGGACATCGGAGTTTTCTTTGGCTACTTCCCCTCAGTTCTGCTGCTCCTCCCCCGATAACCACTTTGAAAAGCGTTCCTCTTGAACATAGACACCAAATATATATCCACAGAAAAATAGTTTATTACTTTGGGCTTCTTCCCCCTCCCACACATAGGATGTTCTCAGTCGCTGTTTTTTTTTCCATTGAACCGTCTGTCTTGAAGCTTTTTTCTGCCTAGCAGACAGATCACCTCCCTCTTGGTGTAGCGCACAGCTGCCTGGTAGAACATACTCTTTCCCTGCGGATGGACATTTAGGTTACTTGTGGTTTTTCACTATTGTGGATGTTCAATTTATAATTAATTAAAAAAATTATTTTAAAATTTGTAAACATGGAAAAAGTTTTAAAGGCCCAGAGGAGTTTAGATTATGAAAAGGTGGTTCTTTCCTCTCATTGACCCTCAGCCACGCACATCCCTTGTAGGGTCAGATGCTGTTACCATTTTCCTGTGCATCTTTCTAGAATCTTAAGTGTAAATGCAAGCATATACGTACATTATTTTCTAAGCACAAGTGAACACGCTGTCCACACTCTCTGCCCTGTTTTCATTTTCACTTTACATGTTTGATATAGATTTAAAACTATGGTCAGAATCATAGGAAGAACTTACTATGGTTTATTCATCCAGTCCTCTGTTGACGGACATTTGTTTCCAGTCTTTTGCTAGCAGTGTGAATGTCTTTTATGTATGTTTTTTTTGTTCTGCAGAATATATGATCAGTTCCCAGAAATAAAATGTTTGGATCCTCGGGTTAATAGTGAGTCATGTGTTAAAATTTATTTATTTGGAGGAAGATTGCTTTACATTGTTGTGTTGAGCCATGTATTTTTAATAGATCAGATTTTTCTGTGTTTGTTCATGAGATAGGTGAAAACTTTTATCCAATAGTAGTTTTAATGGGCTTTTGCCTTCTGACTGAGAGTGAGCATGTTTTCCTGTTTTTATAGTCATTTGGATTTCCTTTTGAGTTAAGAACCTACTCATAACCTTTGCTTAATTTCCTCTTGGATTGCTTGATTTTTTTGTTGTTGGTTTGAAGAAGCTTTTAATATATTTAGGAAAAAATAGGCCTTTGTGACAAAGCTGTACGTTCTTAGCCAGTTTGCCTTTTGAGTTTTGATTTTTATGGAGTCAAGTTTTCAGTCTTTTTGTGGTTTCTGAGTTTTGTTCTGCATAGAAAGGCCTTCTGCTGTCCAAGATTATTAACAAAAGGAGTGTCTTGTTTTCCTGTGGAACATTTATTGTCTTTTCAAAAGATATTCTGTATAATTGCTTTATAATGTTGTGTTAGTTTCTTCAGTAAAACAAAGTGGATCAGCTTTATATGTACATAATATCCCCTCTTCCTTGGACCTCTACTTCTCCACCAGCCCCCTCTCCCATCTAGGTCATCACAGAGCACTGAGCTGAGCTCCTTGTGCTGTATAGCAGCTTCCCACTAGCTAGCTATCAGTATATATTTGTCAATCCTACTCTCCCAATTTGAGAAAAGGTAGAGGAACCAGAGTTCAAATTGCCAACATCCACTGGATCATCGAAAAAGCAAGAGTTCCAGAAAAACATCTATTTCTGCTTTATTGACTATGCCAAAGCCTTTAACTGTGTGGATCATAATAAACTGTGGAAAATTCTGAAAGAGATGGGCATATCAGACCACCTGACCTGCCTCTTGAGAAACCTGTATGCAGGTCAGGAAGCAACAGTTAGAACTGGACATGGAACAACAGACTGGTTCCAAATAGGAAAAGGAGTACGTCAAGGCTGTATATTGTCACCCTGCTTATTTAACTTATATGCAAAGTACATCGTGAGAAACGCTGGGCTGGAGGAAGCACAAGCTGGAATCAAGATTGCTGGGAGAAATATCAATAATCTCAGATATGCAGATGATACCACCCTTATGGCAGAAAGTGAAGAAGAACTAAAGAGCCTCTTGATGAAAGTGAAAGAGGAGAGTGAAAAAGTTGGCTTAAAGTCCAACATTCAGAAAACAAAGATCATGGCATCTGGTCCCATCACTTCATGGCAAATAGATGGGGAAAGAATAGAAACAGTGGCTGACTTTATTTTTCTGGGCTCCAAAATCACTGCAGATAGTGATTGCAGCCATGAAATTAAAAGACACTTACTCCTTGGAAGGAAAGTTATGACCAACCTAGACAGCATATTCAAAAGCAGAGACATTACTTTGCCAACAAAGGTCTGTCTAATCAAGGCTATGGTTTTTCCAGTGGTCATGTATGGATGTGTGAGTTGGACTATAAAGAAAGCTGAGGGCCGAAGAATTGATGCTTTTGAATTGTGGTATTGAAGACGACTTGAGAGTGCCTTGGACTGCAGGGAGATCCAACCAGTCCATTCTAAAGGAAATCAGTCCTGGGTGTTCACTGGAAGGACTGATGTTGAAGCTGAAACTCCAATACTTTGGCTACCTGATGCGAAGAGCTGACTCATTTTAAAAGACCCTGGTTCTGGGAAAGATTGATGGCAGGAGGAGAAGGGGACGACAGAAGATGAGATGGTTGGATGGCATCACTGACTCAATGGACATGGGTTTGGGTGGACTCTGGGAGTTGGTGATGGACAGAGAGGCCTGGCGGGCTTCGGTTCATGGGGTCACATAGAGTTGGAATGACTGAGCGACTGAACTGAACTCTCCCCATTTGTCTCACCCTCCCCTGTCCCCACTGTGACCACATGTCTATTCTCTACATCTGTGTGTCTATTCCTGCCCTGCAGATAGGTTCATCTGTACCATTTTTCTTGTTTCCACATATGTGTTAATATATATTTGTTTTTGTTTTTTGGGTTTTTGTCTTAATATATTTGTTTTCTGTGTCTGTGAATCTGTTTCTGTTTTGTAAATAAATTTATTTGTATTATTTCTTAGATTCTACATAATCTATATTCTAGATAATCATATAATATTTTTCTCTCTCTGACTTACTTTACTAAGCGTGATAATCTCTAGGTCCATTCATGTTGCTGCAAAATGGCATTCCGTTGTAGGACTTCTTGGTGGCTCAGTGGTAAAGAATCTTCCTGCCAATGCAGGAGACATGGATTTGATCCCTGGTCCAGGAAGATCCCCTGGAAAAGAAAATGGCAACTCACTCCAGTATTCTTGCCTGGAGAACCCCATGGATCCTGGTATGCTATAGTCCATGGGGTCACAAAGAGTCAGACTTGACTTGGTGACTGAACAACAACAACAAAATTTCATTGTATATGTGTACCATATCCTCTTTATCCATTCATCGGTTGATGGGCACTTAGGTTGCTTCCATTTCCTGGCTATTGTAAATAATGGGGCTATGAACACTGCAGTGCATTTATCTTTTTGAATTAGAGTTTTTGTCTTTTCTGGGTATATGCCCAGGAGTGGGATTGCTGAATCAAAAACTCTGTTTTTAACTTTTTAAGGAAGCTCCATGCTGTTCTCCATAATGACTGCACCAGTTTATATTCCTACCAACAATGTAGGAAGATTCTCTTTTCTCTGCACCCTCTCTAACATTTATTCTTTGTAGACTTTTGGATGATGGCCATTCTGACTGGTGTAGTTGTAGTTTTGATTTGGATTTCTCTAATAATTAGAGAAATGGGCTTCCCTGATGGCTCAGTTGGTAAAGAATCTTCCTGCAGTGTAGGCGACCCAGGTTCGATCCCCGGGTTGGGAAGATCCCCTGGAGAAGGAAATGGCAATCCACTCCACTAATCTTGCCTGGGAAATCCCATGAACAGAGGAGCCTGGCGGGCTAACATCCATGGGTTTGCAAGAGTCGGACACAACTTAGTGACTGAACCACCAATCTAATAACTAGAGATGTTGAACATCTTTTCATGTGCCTGTTGGTCATCTGCATGTCTGCTTTGGAGAAATGTTTGTTTAGGTCTTCTGCCCATTTTTGATTGTGTTACTGGTTTTTTTGATATTGAGTTATATGAGCTGCTTGTATACTTCGGAAACAAAGCCTTGTTGGTCACATCATTTGTATCACTAAATATTTTCTCCCAGTCTGTAGGTTGTCTTTTCATTTTGTTTGTGGTTTCCTTTGCTATGCAAAAGCTTAAGAGTTTGATTAGGTTCCATTTATTTTTACTTTTATTTCTTTTGGGAGCCTGACCTAAGAAAATATTGCTACAATTTGTGTCAGAAGGCTTTCCCTATCTTCTCTTCTGGGAGTTGTATGGTGTTGTGTCTTATATTTAGTTCCTTCAGCCATTCTGGGTTTACTTTCGTGTGTGGTGTGAGGAAGTGTTCTAATTTCATTCATTTTCGTGCAGCTGTCCCGCTTTCCCAAGGTCACTTGCTGAGGAGCCCGCCTCCACTGAATATTCTTGCCTTCGTGGTTGAGCATCGTTGGCCGTAGGTGTGCGGGTTTGTCTCTGGGCGCTCTGTTCTGCTCCAGTGGTCCCTGGGGCTGTTTTTGTGCCAGTGCCACACCGTTCTGATTACTGTAGCTTTGTAGTGCTGCCTGAAGTCTGGGAGGATTATTCTTCCAGCTCTGTTCTTTCTCCTCAGGATTGGTTGGCAACTCTGAGTCTCTTGTGATTCCATATAAATTTTAGGATTGTTTGTTCTAGTTCTGTGAAAAATGTCATGGGTAATTTGATAGAGACTGCATTAATCTGTGTAGATTGCTTTGGGTAGTATGGCCATTGAAACAGTATTAATTCTAATCCTAGAGCAGAAACCATCACTTTTAATGGTTCCACAACCTTCCCATATGTGGATGGGTCCTGTTTTCTTAGGTTTTCTCTCCTTTTGCCTTCACTCAGGTAAGCCTCGTAGCAGATATGCTGTCAACAGTGCCGGAGAGCATGCTGAAGACCAGGATGGGGACCCCAGGTACGGGCTCTGCAGCCGCTCTGTGGGCGCCGGCCCCCTGTCGACCCAGACATTTCCCCCCTCAGGAGCCCAGTTCCTCTTCTCCACTTGGTGGGTGTTTCAGGCAGACTGACATGGGATTGTGGTGCCCGTCTCCAGCTTTCTTTGTGACTCGGTTCCATGATCCTGCTGTGGGCTGTGTGGTTGGTGGGACAGGCTGGAGACTAGATGGGAGCATGTCCCTACAGGATGTTTATATCCCATGAGAGGAGCACGGAGGAGGGGACCCTGGTGCTGTCCTTGGACCCTCGTCCTCAAGCTCGTGTCCAGAGGTTGAATGTGGGTGCTTGGGTGCAGCACAGCATGTCCGGGTGGTACGGCGGGCTGAGAGCCAGTGCTGCTGTGACCTGGGCTTAGGGCCCAGAGGAAAGCAGCTCCCGTTCCTTCTGGGCGTGCTCCCCACTTCTCTCTGGGAAGTGCTCTCAGGGTGGCAACCTTGAGAAATGGCCACATCTGCCTTCTTACATTCATTTTAAAGCTTAAGAAATAATGGTACAGTCCCAGATGAAGGAGACAAGATCATGACCTGCGAGTCCTGCGTGAGAGTATATCCATGGGAAGGCATCTGTGGGCCCCAGCCTGCACCCTGGCCGTGTGAGGTGTTAGTGTCGTCTCCCTAGGTTCTCTGACGTGGCGCCTGCCATCGCCTCGTGTGTTTTCTCTTCTCTTCTGTGAGAATGTGGGGGCCTCTGGCATGACCGCCGACTGGCTCTGAAGGGGGTGGGTTTTGGAAGCAGCAGGAGGAGGCAGGGATGTGGGGGCTGCTGGGTATCGTGTGGGTCATTCTGCTTGACATCGAGGCCTGTGGATGTCTTGTCCTTTAAAGTGGCGCCTGGAAACAGACTCTTGGCTGTGAGGCGCATAGAAAGGCGTATTGCACTGCACACCTACTGAGTGCGTTTTGGCCCCCTCCTCCTGTGTCACAGGTGGTCCAGAGCAGGGCTGGCCACTTGCCTGCCTTCCTCCAAGCTCTGCGGATGTGAGGCTCAGCCCACTGAAGACTCAGAAAGAGCTCTTGGAACAGTCTGGGAGGAGGGCCGGCAGGACCTGTTTGCTGCAGTGACTTTTCAGAGGCTTACAGTAAAATGACTGGGAGGATGTTTTCTGGGGAATTCATTCTGCATTTAGCGTAATGAAGACAGGAAACCAGGGGACAGGCATAAGACACTGTGGGTCAGTCAGGATGCCAGACAGGCTTGCTCCCTAGGGAGAGCTGGTCTCTGCAGAGGCTCACTGAACGTAAGAATGCCTTTGTTGGTGATTTTGGCACACTGTAGCACCTGCTGACCCCGCTCCGCGCCCCTACACCATCAGAGGTGCAGGTTAATGCCCCAGGGCCCGGCTGTATTTTGTCTTACAGACCTGCCAAGCTCCTGCTCTGCCCCTGGCACCCAGAGGACCCCCACCCAGCTCAGATGTCTCCCCAGAGCAGTGCAGTGATGTGCCTCACACTCACTCCCTGTTTTCCTTGGTTGTCGTTCTCAGAAGGGCTTTTTCTTCTGGAACCAGCAGTGTGTTCCTGCTTGTCTGTTCGCCAGATTGAAGCTGTGTTAACGGGCCTGACGGTCCCCTCTGAGTGTGGTGGTGGCTGGTCTCACAGGAGTGCGGGTGCAGAGCTGTGCTGCCCAGGGTTGTCCTGACTGGCTAGCCGTTTAAGTTGATATGGACTGAAATCAAATAAAAGTAGAAACTGAGTTCCTCAGTTGCACTGACCACATTTTAGGTTCTCAGTGGCCACCTGTGACGACAAGTAGGGAGTGAAGAAGATGGATATTGTCTGTTTTCTCTTAAGGCCTGAAGGTCAAGTTTAGAAAAGATGCTGTCTTCCTGTTAGGGAGGTCAGCTGTGCAGCGGCCACAGGGTCTCAGGAATTGAGGCTGAGATACTTGGTGGCGTTGTGCGGTTCTCACAAGCCTTTGACCTGTGGGGCCTTGTCTGAGCTCCTTGACATGTTTGGGCAGAAAGACTGAGCGCCGTGCAGGCATCCAGCGCGTGCGTGCGCTGCTGCACTCTGATCGGGCCCTCGGCCTTGTTCTTGCTTCTGGGAACTGACCCTCCTTGCCCAGCCTGAGTTCACTCGTGAGGATTTGAGCGTTCTTGGGAGGACGGGGAGGTAAGTCTTCCATGTCGGGAGAGTGTTTTTCTGTTCTTTCTTGTGTGGCAGGTGGTGTCGTCTTGACCTCAGCGGTTAGTGTAAGTGTGGTACTTCTGCCAGACCTTAGCGCTGTGTTAATTGTGATCTTGTAACTCTTGATGAGTTTCAGAATCAGTGTGGTCTTGATGGCCCTGGTCCCATCGCAGTGAGCGAGTCCTCCAGCCGGCAGGTGACTGGCCACAGGGTGGCCAAGGCTTCTCCACCCACCTCTGTCCCAGTTCCCGCCGCCTTCTTGCTTATTCTGGACTCCTGGTTTCCCTCGGTGCTGGGGGTGGACTGCTGGGTGCAGAGACTCACTGCCCCGCGAGCGCCCAGGCTTCCCGCAGCCCCTACCCTTTCTGCACCTGGACTCGTCTAGTGCTCGGAACCTGAGCGCCCAGACAAGGTTGGCGGGCACCAGGGACCTCTGGGACTGAGCGCTCTCAAGTGCCTTCTCCTCCCGGCAGGCGCTGCGCCCTCGGGAGGGTGTTCGACAAGTGGAAGCAGGGCTTCTTGCCTCCCCACCTGCCCCTCCCAAGAGAGGCGCTTGTCATCGCCCCTCCATCTCTCAGAGGGCTCTGTGAGGTCTGTCCCAAGGGCGGAGTGTCCCCTGTGGCACTCGGGCTTGGATGCTGCCCTGTGCCCATCACACACTAAAATGTCCCCGTGGGCTTTATATGACACTTCTCTAGGAGGCAGGAGTACAGGGGGACCTCTTGCCCCTGACAGGGCACCCCCGGGGTTGGAGGTGCGCAGCGCACCTGGGCACCCCGAGAACGGGGGCAGAGTCGCACGCCCTTCCATGCTGTCCCGCTGTCTGTTTTTGGACTGGCCCGAGAACATGCCCTGTTCCAGGTGTCTCAGAGTGGACGGTCTTGGTTTGACTTCCAGCTGCGCTGGTTCATCTTTCTAAATGTGTTTTCTTTTTTAATTTCTTAAGTTATTGCAGAAATGTTAGTTTTTATAACAATTATTTTAGTGTATTAAAATATATCAATATTTACCATGCCTCTCATCATCAAAACAAGGGAAAAGGATTTTTGTAAATTTTGGAAACATCAAACAAATATTGAGAGAATTCCCTGATGGTCTAGTGGTAAGGACTTGGGGCTTTTATCACCGGGGCCCAGGTTCAATCCTCGGTTGGGGAATTAAGATCCTGCAGGCCGCATGTCGCGGCCTGAAAAAAAACCAAACAAATATTGACACTTTTTGTTTCAATTTGCTATTTATGACTACTATATCGCCTGACCCCACATCTCATGACATAGCTGTCTTTGTGCATGTTACATCAGCAGATGCTGTATAAAGCCTGCTGCTTCTGCTAAGTCGCTTCAGTCCTGTCTGACCCTGTGTGACCTCATAGATGGCAGCCCACCAGGCTCCCCCGTCCCTGGGATTCTCCAGGCAAGAACACTGGAGTGGGTTGCCATTTGCTTCTCCAATGCAGGAAAGTGAAAAGTGAAAGTGAAGTTGCTCAGTTGTGTCCAACTCTTAGGGACCCCATGGACTGCAGCCTACAGGCTCCTCCGCCCATGGGATTTTCCAGGCAAGAGTGGTGGAGTGGGGTGCCATTGCCTTCTCCTGTATAAAGCCACTCAGGTGTTTTTCTCATTATAAACCTGTAGTGTTAAGCTCTGGTGAGTGGATTTCTGTGTGGGCCAGACTTGCCCACACAAGCAGAGCAGTCAGACAGCAGAGGGGTCTCCCTGAGTGTCTGCCGGGGGTTGAGGGGTGGCTTTTACTTGAAGCAGCACCTGACTTTGCCGTTGGTCCCCTCTGCAGACCTTTGCTCTCTGGGCCCAGGTGGGGGGAGTGCTTTTCAGGTGGCCTTGGGATTTGGAGGCTTATAGATATGCGTGAGACCACTGCTGCTTGCCTCTGAGTCTCCGGGCCTGTCCCACAGCCCGGCAGACTCAGGTTCCTGGACGGGAGGCTGAGGCCAGGGCTCAGGCCTGTCTGTGGCTCTTCATGGCAGAGCAGAGGTTTTGGAGGAGATTTTTGATATCACAGTAAAAAGTGAAGTCTCTGGGCGGTGGGTGGTGTTCTCCTATCTGTCCTGTGGTGTCCTGAGTCACAGGGTGCTGGAGTTAGTGGTGGGTTTGCTCAGATAGGGCAGGAGGCACGGGCGCTGGGCCAGATGCTGGGGCAGTCGTGTCAGTGAGGCTCCACCTCCCCACGTCCTCTCCGGTCTCTAGGCCCCTGCATGGCTTCCCGGGCAGAGTGAGCCATCGAGAGGTTTTGAAGAAAGACCTAGAGTCTCCCGTGTCTGGTTGACTCACCAGAAGGCTGTGTTCCTGGGAACGAGGCCCCACAGTGGGGGCCGAGGCCGGGCTGCAGGCTCCGTGTTTCCAAAACATCTCTGACAGTGTCTGTGCGGGAAGGGCCGACTGCAGCCCTGACTGTGAATGGCGCGGCGGCCCGCGCTGACAGACCCTCTGTGTCTGGTTCGTTTGGGGGCCCCAGGTGACCGAGCGTGCCTAGAGGGCCGTGTCAGTCCTGGAGGAAGACTGGACGCCAGTGTGACCCTGCCCAGGGCCTCAGCGGTTTCCGCAGGACTCACTCGGCTGCTGGTCTCATTTATGCTCTTCCCGGTGTTATGGGCGCGCACAGGCAGCCGCTACCGCGGGGCCCCTTCCTGGACCCTTGAGTCCGGGTGGTGTCTGGTTGCTTCGTAGCTGAGTGGAAGCAGCAGCAGCAGCACGCACAGTGTGCGGCCCTCCTTCCTCTGGGGGCAAGGGTTCTCGGGGCAGGTGCCCCCCCAGAGCGCGGCCCCTGGGAGAGGCCCGGGATGCTCGGGAGGCCTGTGTCCTCAGTGGCCCCTGTGGAGCCCTCCCCGCACAGCCTGTCCTCCCACCTGGATGCCAGAGAGGCTTTTCCCGGGGGATGAGCACAGGCCTTGCTGCCCTCTGGCTCTACGTTCGACATGGGGCGTCTGTGTCTGCAGAGCGGAGGCCCCGGGCCCGGGCTTGGAGACAAGGCTGCCCTGCACTCTCTCCCCTGTGGTGACGCCCCCACGCCGACGCCCCGGGCAGGAGGGAAGGGGCCATGCTGCCAGCCCGCAGCCAGCTCTCACCAGCCCTTCCTCCTCCGTGGCCTCCGTCTCTGTCTGTCCCTCCATCCTCGCAGTTAGTGGATCTGTGTATTTCGTGTGTCTGAAATGTTTTTTCCCGAATAAAAGCTGGAGGGTGACGTGTTCAGGGTGTGGGAGGCCCAGGAGCTGCCCTGGGATGAAAGCGGTTCACAGGCTCCAACGCGTGCATCCCCTTGGGCCTCAGTCAGCACCGAGGGGCCGGCCTCTGGGGGCTTGGTGGGGGGCCCTGCACCCCTGGGCCCGTTAAGGAGCACCCCCCACCCCCACCCCCGGCCTCCGAGCCTTAACAAGGTTCCTCAGGGCCTTGCCAGCGCCCGCAGCCTTCCTGAGGGCAGACGCCTCTCTCCTCCTGCCTGGGTGGGGGCCAGGGTGGCAGCACATGCCCTGCGGGACCGCTCACACCTTCGCCTTGTAGCTCTGCCCTGACCCTGGGGGTTGCTTCCGAAGGGCAGCTGTCAGGTAGAAGCTTCCCGGTCCCGGTCGGCGGTGCCGCCCCCACCCAGGGCAGTGGGCCTGCTGCTGTGGCTCTCAGTTAACTCTTTTCACTCCACTGTCTTTTTAAATTTTAAGGTTTTCAGATGTTATTCTGGCAACAATTTTGGCAACCAAGTCTGAAATGTGTGGCCAGAAGTTTGAACTGAAGATCGATAACGTGCGGTTTGTTGGGCACCCGACACTGCTGCAGCACACGCTGGGCCAGGTACGGGCTCCCGGGCAGGCGCGGGCCCCTGGCTCCGTGGCCTTTGGGGCTGTGGAGGGCAGAGCTGTCCGGTGCTTGCCCACCTGCACCTCCTCGTAGGCCCTGAGTCCTTGCCCGGAGCTTTTGCTGTTTGCATCTGGAGTCTCTCTGGACCGCGGCCTTCCTCTTTGTGTATACCATGTCTGTTTCGGGGGGGCAGCCAAGAGAGGGAGGTCAGCAGTGTGTCAGACCCTTGAGCTTTATATAAAGCAGGGCAAGCATTTCTTCTTGCTCATAAGTGAAGTCCTAGCCAATAGTGTTATCAGTTTAGCTCTCACTGTCGTCCTGAGCATGCTCTGTGTGTTCTCCATGGAGACTGGATGCACTGTTACCCAAGGGGATTTGGCACACCGGAACTGCCAGTCAGTCCTCTGCATGCAGGCAGAAGCGACACCAGTGTCCCTGGGATTCTGAAGGGTTTTGAAGTGACACACACACATGATCCAGAAATCCTGTGAGGGCCTGGGGTATGGTCCTCAGGTGTTCTCGTCTGGAGGAGAGCTTCTGAGACAGCAGGAGCTGCCAGGGCAGGGGACACGGTGGGGACACGGCCCCTGGGGCACCAGCCCTGCCCACACTTGCTCCACCTCACTGGTGGCCTGTGGGTGGGGTGGGGGCCTTTGGCAGCCCCTCGCCACCCTGCCCGCAGAACTGGAGGCACAGGGCTGGAGACGGGCCTGATGGGTGGCCCAGGGATCCCTTTGCCCCTGCTGGTGACGCTTGTCAGCAGCTGGTGCTTGGGCCCTGGGCAGGCTGGTGCCCCAGTGGCCCCTGCCGTCTCCTCCGGGCAGCCAGCTCACTCGAGGTGATGGGGCAGTCTTGTCTGTTTGGGTCACAGCACTCTTCTGCTCCTTTCTCCACCGTGACCGTCTGTCCGTGCAGCATGCACTTGCTGTGCAGACTCTGGGTGCCTCTCAGAGGCCTCGGGCTTGGTTCTCCTCTGGTTCCAAGTACTCTGGAGCATTGTCCTGCCTGCGGTGGGATCACTCCAAGTGATTGTCCTGGCAGGTGTTGGCTCTCACTCACAGAACTGTGCCCCTTTCACAGGTCTCCAAAACTGACCCGTCCCCGAAGAGGGAGGCTCCCACCATGATTCTTTTCAATGTGGTGTTTGCACTGAGGGTGAGTGTAAATGACTGAAGAGCAGATCAGGGAGGAGGGGGGTTGGGGGAAGGGTGGGGGTCACGGGGGAGGGTAGGGGGAGAAGGAGGTGCTGAGGAGGAGGGGTTGGAAGAGGGGCTCAGGGAGGGGTGGAGGGGCAGTGACTCATTTCCGGTGACTGCGTCCTTCACTCAACTCAGCCCACTCTGGGCACAGCACTAGCCCCTTCTGGGTGCTGGAAGAGTCTAGCTTCATCCTTCCCCTCTTTTTAAAGTAAAATGTACGTAAAGCATATCATCTTAACCATTTTACAGTGACATTTTGGTGGCATCTGGTAACAGTGTTGTGTAATCATCACTGCCACCCTATTGTCATCGTCCCAAAAGGACATCAGTTATTCCGAATGCTCTCTCCTCCCCAGCCCTGGAACTACCAATCTGCTTTCTCTTTCTGTGGATTTACCTGTTTTCTGTGCTTCACATGAAAGGGATCCTGCAGTATGTGAGCTTTGATGTCTGACTTCTGTCACTTAATGTAATGGTTTTGAGATTCATCCAGTTTTTCATAATCTTTTTTTTTTTAAATTGAAGTGTGGTTGATATATAATGTTTCAGGTGTACAGCAAAGTGATTGACATATTTATATATTCTTTTTTAGATTCTTTCCATTAAAGATTATTATAAGATATGGAATATAGTTCCCTGTGCTGTACAGTAGGTCCTTGAGGGTTTTTTAAATACTCTTTTAATTGAATCATGCATGTTGTAATATGGATCAGTACTTTCTCCCTTTCTATGGCTCAATCATATTCCACTGAAAGGAGATCATACTTTGTTTTATCTACTGGTGAACTTTTGGGTTGTTTCCACCTTTTGGCTGTAAGAAAATGCCGTTAAGGACATTTATGTACAAGTTTTGTGTGAACACATGTTTTCATTTCCCTTGGGCGCATACCTAGAAATGGACTTGCTGGGTCATGTGGTGACTCAGTGTTTAACCTTTTGAGAAGCTGCCAGACTGTCTTCCACAGCAGCTGCACCATTTTACACCCCCACCAGCCATGTAGGAGGGTTCCAATTTCTCTACATTCTCAGCATTTGTTATGTTGGGTTGTTTTATAATTAAGCCTAATTACTTCTTGAGGCAGTTCCTAGCACTGTCTGAAGTTTTGCTTTCACTAGTTAGAGGAAATTTCTTCTTGGTAAAGCTGTCAAAGGGCTTCCCAGGTGGCTTAGTGGTAAAGAACCGCCTGCCAGTGCAAGAGATGCAGGTTCCATCCCTGGTTCAGAAAGATCCCCTAGAGGAGGAAATGGCAACCTACTCTGGCATTCTTGCCAGGAGAATCCTACAGGCAGAGGAGCCTGGTTGAACACGACTAAGCACAGCACAGAGCTCTCAGAATACAAGGGATCTCAGTAAGCATGAGAAGCACTCGTGGGTAAGGGCTGGCTGGTGTTGTGAAGGAACTTTGAAATCTAGGAGACATGTGTTCAGTTGAATATGGCACTCCTCCACCAGCAGATTTCACTGGCGAGTCCAGTCATTCTTCCTGGTCGGCACACGTGAGCTGCAGGTGGCTTTCGTACAGAAGTGTCAGAGAGAATGATTGTACCTTGGTGACAAGGAGTGGGCAGTGTGCCTTGTTCCCTGCGTGGTGGCGGGAGTGATTCCAGCAGGAGAGGACCTGCCGCCTCAGCTGCCTTCTGAGTCTCAGAGTGTTTTCCCCACAAGGCTTTTTTGATCTCACTGAAGAGTTCAGAATCAAAATAATGCTGGAGAAAAGCTTTCTTCGTTCTGAAGGGAGCTGTATTCTCAAAACTGCCCCCCTGCTGATCAGTGGAGAGGTGCCAGTTAGACACAGTGGTCCCTGCTGGTGACTGTGGGGCTGGAGGTGCCCAGAGGGGAAGCGTTGCTTTCTGCTTCGTGCACTTGGGTGGCGTGGGCTTGTTCAGTGTCTTTTTATCGTTTATTTCATTATGCACTGCAGACATCCACAGAAAGAACTCAGTGATGAAGACAGACCAAAACCACGACCAGTGCTGTCCACCCGTCAACTCTGATAGCCCCTGAGGGGCGGGGGTGTGAGGAGCCGCTGCGGCCCCACCCTGGATGTTGCAGGCAGGCCCTCATCTCTGGGAGCAGCGGCATGTGATAGCTGAGTGTGTGACTCCCATGGGCGCGGCAGTCAGGGAAAAAGGCAGATTTTAAAGTGTATGGGGATTTTTATAATAAGCAGGCTGGAGATAATCCTGCTGTCCAGTGGCCGGAGAACAGTTAGACAGGGTGGTAGTTTATACACTAGCGTGTTCTGTGGCCACTGCAAGTGAGAATGGGGGTGAGGTCAGACGCTGGAGCGAGCGGGTGGGTCCCTCCCAGGTTAAAGCCACAGGAGACAGGGCAATGTAGGACTTCAGAGCACAGAGGCAGTGATGTGAGCAGTGGGAGAAATTGAATGCAAGGTAAAGAGTGGACGGGTTTTATTTCCTCTTTTCTGTAGTCATATAAAAATGTACACTCTGTTTGCTTTGAAGTTTTCAGCACGCCCTGGGCTCGAGACAGTAGCCTGATGACCCTTGTGCCCCTGTCTCAGGTCCCACGCTGCTGCCTGTGCCCCTGGCTCCTCTGCCCGACCCCGTTCCCCGGCTGAGGAGGACAGGTCTCCGAGCGCCTGTCTGCTCGCCCCTACATGCCTCAGGAAGCGTCTCTGAGAGGGGACAGCTGCTGTACAGCACGCCTGACAGAACTAACTTATGTAGGTAGCAGCTAGTGTCTAGTTCACGGAAACGTGTCCCAGTCGTCACGGCATTTTTTCCTGTTGGCCTGTCTAAACTGGAGTGAAAACCAGAAACCAGCCCACAGAAGCATGGGGGGTTGTGTGCCCAGGCCTCTAACGCTCCCCTCCTCTCCATCTAGAACTCTCTCCTCCTTTATCCCGTGGACGGGTCCATGGTCAGACCTGTCTCTGTGCAGACAATCCCTGTGTCTCCTGCAAACTGTACATCTGCTCTGAGGGCCTGACTGTTTGGTGGGAGTTTCACGGGTGAGACAGTCTCACTGGCGATGCTCTGCACATCATGCTGCTTCACATCATGTCTGCAGGGAGGGCATGTTTCTCAGAGCCCCACTCGGGGCTGGCGCCTCCTCAGTGGTCACCTTCTTGGTGTACCCCATGTAGCCTGGGCTCTCCAGGCACCTGGAGCTGGGCCGGGCCTTGCAGCGAGTCGGGGCACCTAGACACACTCGTCCATGTGGGCCTCGCCCAGGAGTGTGAGTGAGCAGCCCTGGGCACCCGATTTGTGGCACCGTCTTGCCCCAGCCAGTAGGCGTGTGCTGGGGGGTCAGGGAGTGACCATGTGCCCAGGTCACTCTCCTCCCTCTGCTTTGCTGGGAGGAAGATTTTTACACAGATTTTTCTCAAATCTAAGGCAGAACATTTTGATTTGAGGCACTTGTGTACACACTTAACCCAGACCCTCTATCCCGTGACCTTCTGGGGACCCTTGAGGGGCCCTCCTGGATGTGGGGAGGGCTGTGGTCTGCAGGGGCCCGGCGTGGACCTAGCCCTTAGCCCCTCACCGCACAGGTGTGCTGCCGGGGGTGAGTTCTGCTTGTGAATGTGGATCTGCTAGGAGCTAGAGTGTCCCCAGCTCCAGGTGATGAAGGTGTTTACTTTGTCTAGGTCAGGGTTTGGCCCAGGAGCCTGGCTGTGGACCTTTGCCGAGGGCCGTGCCTGCAGATAAACAGGAGGGGAGGCCAAGTGGAGGCTCTAATCGGGGCCGCCACTCTCCCCTCCTCCCACCTCTACCCGGGATGACTCAGCCTCCCTGTCGGCTCCTGGGGTGCTGAGTCACGGCAGGTGGTTATCAGCTCTGGGGGCATCTTCACAGACCTCACAGCTGCCTGCCCCACCCTTGGCCTGGGCGGGTGCGCAGGCCTGGCTTGGCTGTGGCCCCCGATAGGTGCCAGGATTAACAGAGGGGTGCAGAGGGATGTGCGGGGGCCTGGTGCCTGCTGACCTGTTAGCCAGCTCTCAGGAAGAGCGCTTCCTCTGAGGACAGAGGTCTTCACTGAGCAGTGGGCCCAACACTTGTGTCTCACGCTGTGTCCCTGTTGTTACTTGTGTGCTTGTGTGACTGAGCTCTCACACAGCCGCTCCCTGGAGACCGTAGACACCCCTGGGCTCTGCTCTCCATAGGCTTACTCTGAGCACTTGACCTGTGGGCTGATGGGTGAGGGAGGGCCCTTGTTCTTCTCAGATGGAAGCCTGTGACCTTGGGTCCCCGCGCACGTGATGGCGGGGTCTGGGCCTTCCGTTGTGTCACTGGGCTGTTCCTGCCAGGCCTGGACTGCATTCCTGAACATCCCCTGCCTCCCTGGATGTGCTGGCCTGGGGCCCTGAGTGTGGGACCCTCTCTCACTTGTTAGAAGCACCTGCGTGCTTGTCCCTCCCCACTGGGGACCCCACAGGGCCATCTGTGCTGCCGTGTGGGCAGCAGCTCCATGCCCACCATGGAACGTGCACAGACCGGTGTTGCTGGGAGAGGCTCTCAAGGGGACCCAGGACGGGACACCCAGAGAGGGCTCTTCCGCAGTCTGAGCAATGCTGCATGTCCTCCTGGGGTGCCCTGCAGGCCCACGCGGACCCGTCGGTGATCAGCTGTCTGCACACCCTCTCCCGCCGCATCGCCACTGTGCTGCAGCACGAGGAGCGCCGCTGCCAGTACCTCACGCGGGAGGCCAAGCTGATCCTGGCGCTGCAGGACGAGGTGTCCGCCACGGCTGACGGTGAGCGCGCCGGCGGCTTCTCCAGAATACGGAGGCTGGTGGGCTCTGTGCTGGACTGAGCATGCCCTGGGCACGCAGCAAGACCCTCAAAGGTCCCAGCAAGACCCAGGCTCCCGAACTGATGCTCTGAGAGTGGCTCCCCAGCCCAAACTGTCCCCCTCCCCCAGACCCCGCATGATGGCTCTTCCCACAGGTCAGGTATCACCCTGGTCCTGCTGGGCAGTCTCCCTGGGGTGGGGGGCATGCGGAAGGGCAGCGTCAAGCTGGAAGGAGGCCTCTTCTTTGCTTTCAGCAGAATTGAAGGGGAGCCCAATCGAGCTGTCAGCTGGCCAGTTATTAAAGTAGTATCTGCTGATGGACCTGCCTGAGGCCTTGGTGCACTGTCAGCATCTCAGAGCTGAGAGATGCCCCCTCTGTCACAGGCTTTGCCTCTGTCTTCTCAGGTCAGCACCTCCATAGCAGAAGAGAAAACCAGGACTACACTTGCCAGTGAACTTGGGCTAATTTTAGCTATAAGCAAAAGTACATGAGAATGTGCCACTTGGAAAAATTTGTTTTTGATGTTTGACAGTTGTCAAAATGTGTAATACATTTATTTTCCCCAGTTATGTATTATTAATAATAACAATCCAGAAGTTTTATCTTTTAAAAACATTCTTAAGAGTTTGTGACTTTTTCACCGGGATTTTTAAAAGTTCAATGTAAGTACATCTATTTTTTGTTAGATGTTACGTGAGGCCTGTACTTGCAGAGTCAGGTGGGGCCAGCGGTCGGGAAATCCAGAAGATGGTGGTGCGGACCACTGGGCAACGTCCTGATGTTTGGTGTACAGTCACTTAAAGTCCTTCTTAGCCTAAACTTGCCATCTGGCCTGTGTGAGCTCTGTGCTGTGCAGGCTCTGAGTCCCCTGTGTTACAACTCTTGCAGCAAATGACGGGCCTCAGTCCCCATTCCACCACATCCTGCCCAAGTGCAAGCTGGCCAGGGACCTCAAGGACGCTTATGACAGGTAAGACGAGTGGCTTCCTGCCCAGGGCCTCCGCAAGGCGGGTGCCACTTCCCCGCTCTGCCTGAGATGGAGGGAGGGCAGAAAGGTGCCTGGCTGGGACGGCACCCCCAGACTTTGCTCTGACTAGAAAATGGACCTGAAGAAAGCTGTGTGGGGGCCTAGAACGCAAGGTGACGCTGACTGAGCACAGCACCTACCGTGTTCCAGGCCTGCCTTCTTCAGGTGAGGTCACTGTGGCTGCCGCACCCAAGAGGAGACTGAGGCTCAGGGTCTGGGCTGGCCCTGCTCCCCTGACTAGCTCTAGTCTTGGGGGTTTGGGACACTCAGTGTATGGGCAGCAGGCAGTGGAGACATGGCGGGAAGCCCAGCTCAGCACCACCTCTTAGTGTGGACAGGCAAGGCAGGCACTCTTCTTTCTAAAGCGTGTCCACGGGGCTTTGACCACTGCTCCCTGGCCCTGGGTCTGTGGGACCCCAGTCCTGGGTGAGTGCCGCTGGCTGGCAGCTTCTCCTGTTCTGCACCTGGCAAGCGGGCTCACCAGAGGCCTCTTGGGGCTGAGGGGACCGGCATGTTGCTGGACGGGGGGCGCAAGGGGCACTGCCCCCTCACCTCCCCTCGCCGCCAGCTTCCCTGCCCTGGCCTCCTCCATCCAGGAGACCGTGTTCCCCGCTGGAGATGGGCTTGACCTGAGAGCTGTGGCCAGAGCCCCTCTGGAGATGGTGGTTTGTCCACATCCTTTCCTTTTTCCATGTAAGGTTTCTTTTTCCCCGTGAATTCTCTCTTTTTTTTTTTTTTTGGCTGAACTGTGGGACTTGTGATAGCTTAATTCCCAACCAGGGATTGAATCCTGGCCTCCTGCAGTGGAAGCGTGGAGTCCTAACCACTGGGCTGCCAGAGAATTCCCCCCTCCTTTTTTTTTAATGTTAATGTTTTTTTCTGATTTCACCAGTATTATGTATTTATTATAGACATAGGGAAGTATAAAGAAAATAAAACGGTCTGTAATCCCACACCCAGTGTTAACCACTGTGATGTTTTGGTAATTGTCCTTTTGTTATTTAGCTTAAGCCTTTGAAGAGGTCCCCTGTCGGTCAGGTCTGAAAGGGCGCTGGGCTGCTTTCTCCTTAGACCCTCACTGGTCCCGTCCCGGAGGCAGGATGTGTCAGGTGGCTGCGTGCTGTGTGCCCCTCCGAGGGCGCGGCGCACAGGAGGGTGAGCCCGGAGCATACTGCGTGTGCGGTTGCCCTGTTCCTTCTCACCTCCACGTGCAACTTAGACATCTGTCTGTTGGTAAATAAGGACTGACTTCTCTGCTGCCCAGCTGCCTGCCGCCTCCCTGGGGCTTCATGGGCTCCAGCTTTTGCTGCTGAAGGACATGCGGCTTAGCCGTGTGTGTTTTTTTGTGGGTGCCCGTGCATCCCTGAGAGAAATTCCTAAGTGGAACTGCCGGCTAAGTAGTCAGGTGTGTGTGTCACGGAGGTACTGCCCTCTGTGGTTGCGTCTGCCCACCTGTCAGCAGCACCTGACTTTGCCACACAGAGTCTTCTGAGCTTTCCGGTTCTGCCGACCACGGTGGGTGGTGAATGGTGTCTCAGGTCAGCCGATATGAACGCAGGTGTGCACGTCTTCACCTGGGCCCACCCCTGTACCCTTCTCTGTGAACGCTCTGCTTTGGCCCTGTTTCCTCCTGGGGGCGCAGGTGCCTTTAGGTGGGAGGGAGAGCTGTCTTCAGGGATGCACAGAGTGGCTGCTGTTTCCGTGTTTTTATTTCGATGACTTCAGGGTGTCAGAGGACATAAGAGCAGCGTCCCTTGAAACTGCACGCTAGATCCAGGCCAGCGTGGGCTTACAGTAAAAAGCAATCCAGAGCCAGACAGTATGTTTCTGAGCAAACAATGAGCTGTGAATTCTTAGGCTCGAACTGTGTTGGGATGCTGACCCTCGAGAGTTGACAGCTGCTTTCGTGGCGTGCTGGACCAGCCGAGCCCGGAGCTGAGGCAGCCCAGCGCTGAGGCAGCCCAGCGCCCTCTAGTGGCAGCAGTCCCAAGGACAGGAGTCAGCACTCAGCAAGAGCAGCTCCCGGGCCCCCATTCAGCCCTTTGCCTCCTTCCTGAACCCAGATGACCCCCTCCCTGTTTCCAGGCCCGAGTCTTGTGATCTGGGTCCCGCCCAGTGCTTCTCCCATAGGAATCCCAGACCATCCGTGTCCTCCCCTGTCCCCGCCTGCTGACGGCATCGGCTCTGACCCAGTGGGAAGGCTGTGAGGGTCTAGCCTGACCCACCCTGCTCCTGCAGGGCGGGCTGCACCAAGGGGCAAGAAGGCAGGTGGTAGGGAGCACGCAGCCCTTTCTCTGTGGAGGCTCGCCAGCAGGCCCCGGGACGGGCTTTCTCAGAGCAGAAGCAAGAGGCCTGAAGCTGAGGTCTCGTTGAGGTTCGAGGCTGGGCTGGGACTTTGCACAGGGGCGTTCTGGACTGAGCGCTTTCACTGCAGTCCTGTGTGTGGTGTGGCCTGGAGGCCCTATGCCCCAGGACCTCTGCGTCTGTGAGCCGCTGCTGCCGCGTGACTCCGCGGAGCCCACCGCTGCTTGCCCAGCACCTGTGTGTCCCCTTGTAGCTTGGTGACTTCAGTGACAGCATCCCCCGAGGTTGGGGATGTCCCCTAGCCGTCTGTGCTCAGCATGTGGATCCCATGGTGGGGCTTGAAGAAGTGTCTGCCAAGCAGTTCCTGACCTGCGGCAGTGCTGGGGGTGCTGGGGACTCTGCCCTGCTCTTCGCTGCCTGTCCAGAGCAGGGCTGGGCCCACAGACTTGCCCACGAATATCCTGGGAATTTCAGTCCTTTCCAGAAAGTGCACCTGTGTTGGAAATGTCAGTGTGGGCTTCCAGGAGCCCACGTAGCCCTCTTGGGTCACGCGCAGTGTTGCCCCTGTGTGCGAGACCAGAGGGTGCAGGGCTGGCTTCGGAGGTCTCTGGCCTGGGGCAGGGAGAAGGGTGACTGGTGCGAGCCCACAGCAGGACGCTAGGATAGGGACTGAAATTTGGATGCTGAGATGTGAGGTGGGGGATGAGCTTGCATCCTGTGCCGTCTGGGATGTGAAAGATAAGCGCTTGTTGAAAGGCCCGTGTGATTGCCTTGGGCCTTGGGCTCTGGGGGCGCATCTATCTCGTGTCGCAGGCGGGGTGGGGTCTCAGAGTTGCAGTCCAGTGTGTGGTGTGGCCTTATCCATGTGAGGGGCCGGATAAGCCTCACACAGGCACAGTGTTTTCCTCAGTGTCCCCACCAAACCGTTAGCTGCCCTGAGGATACAAGTACGAGCTGCTTGGGACCCTTTTCAGGCCCAGCTTCTACTCTGCTAGTGCTCAGTCGCTCAATCCTGTCCAACTCTTTGTGACCCCATCGACTGGGACCCCATGCTGCTGCACAGGCCTTGATGGCTTGTCTGCCTGCTACCAGATCCCCATGAGGCCCCAGGCTACACCTACCCTTGCCCCCTCCTCCACATCCCTTTTCTTACCACTCTGTCCGGCTTCTTGTGTTCACATAGTTTGCTTACAATTCCCTCTGTCTTTCTTGGCACGACTGAGTGGGAGCCCCCAAATGCAGGCTGTAGATTGTGCACCAAGAGCCTGAACCAGTGCCTGGGGCCTCCTCCTGTGCCCAGTGGCTCAGCAGCCTGCACATGGCATCGCTGGGCTCCTGGAGGAGCCCACATGGCTACATTTGAAAAGAGGAATCTCGAAAAAAAAAAAAAAGAAAAGAGGAATCTCGGTGTTTACTATGACTCTGCGTTCCAGCAGCTACCTCGTGCCATGTCCTACAGGAGAGCTCAGAGATAGGAAGACCTTGGTTCTGAGTCCACTGCCTTTCTGAGCGGATGTGAAGAGAACTACACACAAGCCACAGCTTGTGGCCCCCCTGCAGCTGGGGGCCTGAGACCCTCTCTCATCCTTCAAGGGGTCAGCTAGGGACAGGGAAGCCCTGGGAGAGGGCCCGGCCCTCCAGGTGCCCCGGTGGCAGCACAGGAGAGGGAGCGAGGCCGGGGCCAGCAGGAGTCCTGGGGGCAGCTGAGGTCGCAGGCGTGCTCCGTGTGCTTCCCGTGGTTCCTCTCCTTGGTGCCCATTCCCTGCTGGAGACAATAAGGACTGATTTTTACATTTGAAACTGCTGCCTGTGGATTCCGCATAGCTCTTTGGACAGGGCTGTGGGGAGGGACTGTAAGAACAGCCTGTGGATGCGGGGCGGGGGCCACGGGCCGCCTCTAGCACCCAGATCCCTGAGTCTGTTTCCGAGAGCCCCGAGGCCCGAGTGCCAGCAGCGTGGGCTGGAGTGTGGCAAGAAGGGGCCAGGCAGGGGGCACAGGCCCCATACCCTGCTCTGCGCTAGCAGTCATTCCTTCTGTGCTCAGCACCTGGGCCAGGTCAGGGCCTCAGCTTCGTTCCTGAGAGACGGCGGCCCAGAGGGTCTTGTCCTCAGGCCTCCTCCCCCCTCCAGGCTGGAAGTGCTCTCAGTGTCCCTGCCCGTTGCTGGCCGTGCGGTGAGCACCGCACCTTGTGGATTCTGGTCGGGAAACAGCACTGACCGCGGACAGGAGGGCCTGTTGCTGCCCACGCACAGGACAGATGGCAGCTTGGAGCCGCCTGGGGGGCCAGGGCCAGGCTTGGGGCTCACCCCACTGAGAAGGTGGGCCTAGAGTTGAGATCTGTAGGCAGGAAGGAGCCCTGGCGCCCCTGAGGGAGAGCGTGTGGCTAGGGCAAGTCCACGAGCTTGGAGAGCAGCAGGGCAGCCTGTCCTGCTGGACTCTCCGGCGGGAGGATACAGGGTTGGCAAGAGTGGGCACGTCCCACAGGGCTCTGGCACTTTGAGGTCTTGGCTAGGACTGCTGAGGTGGGACCCCTGGGGGTCTGCGTAGGGAGGGCAGACCAGGGAGGCCAGAGTGGAGCAGGTGTGCAGTTTGTCCCTGCGTGGAGCAGGCAGGATTCACAGGCAGTCTGAGGTGGGTTGTGAGACATGAGAGTCAGACACAGAGTCTCTGTGTTTGGCCTGAGCGAGGCTGGGGAGACGAGGGGTGCCAAAAGCCTGAGCGGGGGCTGGCGTGGCTGCTGGCTGTGGAGCGCCTGCAGGGCTGCACCATCGGCAGGGGCGGGCTCCTCCCTCGGGATATCTGGGGGCCGGGCACCGCCACCCTTCCCTCCCGCTCCCCCTTCCTCTCCTGCTCATCTCTCCCTTTTGGTGATGGGCCCTGCCCTGCCCGGCCGCCCATCGTGTAGAGGAAGCCCTGGGATGCCCGGGTGCATTGAGCCTCCAGGGCAGAGATTGGAGAGGCTTCCCTGATCCCTTGCCTCTGGTTGGACTGCAGATTCCGAGGCTGGCCAGAAAGGCAACTTTTGTGTGTGTTCCTAATACATCATTTTCTTCTCTTAACCCTACTGAGATGTGGGATAGGATGCTTTCTTAACCCTACTGAGATGTGGGGTAGGATGCGGGGTAGGAGTCTGGGAAGCCTCCCTGCAGTGTACTTGTGGGCTGGGCGGAGGCGCCCTCAGGCGGGTGTGCAAGATGTGGTTGCGTGTGCAAGGCTGAGGGCCCTCTCTCTGCAGCTTGTGCACATCTGGGGTGGTGCGGCTCCACGTCAACAGCTGGCTGGAGGTGAGCTTCTGCCTGCCCCACAAGATCCACTACGCGGCCAGCAGCCTCATCCCGCCAGAGGCCATCGAGCGCAGCCTGAAGGCCATCCGGTGAGTGCCAGCCCCACGCCCGCCGGCCCTTCTCTCCTTTGTCTGCCTGAGGTGTACCAAGCACTTGGGTCCTCTTCCTGCCATAGAAACTGGCAGGTAGGGCTCTGCTGTTTGTAAACACATGTTTTTGTGTCCAGTTTTGTCCAGGAGTGACCATCACCCCCAGCTCACCCCCAGAGCCTCTGGGCACTGCCTGGCCGAGCAGGGCTTTGCGCTGCAGCCCCAGCCTGGGGCCTCGTTAGGGCTGTGGACCGCGCCTCACGGCCAGCAGCGGGCCTGACCCTCAGAGGGCTGTGTCATCATGGTGTTACTCCTGGGGTCTCTGCTTGAACCAGAACTTGTGGGCTCTGTTTGTCCATTTCAGGCTTCCTCCTGCAAGGACAGCACAGAGCCCAGTCTCCTGCCTTTGCCTTCCCCACCAAGTGCTCTGTCTCCTCAAATGTCTTAACCAGAAAAAGAGATCTGGGCACGGGACAGCAGATGTTTTGATGACAGAAAGCAGAGCACTGGCTTCATCCCTCACCCAGGCCCCCGCACTGTCCGGGCTTTTCCTCCTGGGCTTCCTTCCCAGCATGTGTCTCGGTAGTTCTGTTCACAGTCTGAGGTGGGGATTTTGCTTTTCCCATGTGTTATATGCTGTTCTTAGTCGCTCAGTCGTGTCCAACTCTTTGCGACCCCACGGACTGTTGCCCGCCAGGCTCCCCTGTCCATGGGATTCTCCAGGCAAGAATACTGGAGTGGGTTGCCATGCCCTCCTCCAGGGGATCTTCCCAGCCCAGGGATTGAACCCAGGTCTCCCGCGTTGCAGATGGATTCTTTACCATCTGAGCCACCAGGGAAGCCCTCTTTGGGGCTGTTTCCTTGGGAAGGGTTGACTCATTTTTAAGTCAACCAGTGTTTGCGGGCAGTCCCAGAGGTGGGATGGAGCGGGTCATCAGGGCTCCTGCAGTTCTTTCTGTTGCAGCAGTGATCCTCGCAGGTTTTTAAAGGCCTCAGGGCACAACCCTGTCTTCCAGTTCCTCCCGTGGCCTCTTTTCTCCAGGTGCCCACCCCGAGAGCCCGAAGCTGCTTGTACCACTGACCATGTCTCTGCCCTGCAGCCCGTACCATGCCCTCCTGCTGCTCAGCGATGAGAAGTCCCTGCTGGGTGAGCTCCCGCTTGACTGCTCCCCGGCCCTGGTGCGCGTGATCAAGACCACGTCTGCTGTGAAGAACCTGCAGCAGCTGGCCCAGGACGCAGACCTGGCTTTGCTGCAGGTACCTCTGGGGGCCTGGGGAGATACCCTCAGTGGGCAGGATGGGCAGTGTGGGGGGAGGCTGGATGTGTCATAGGAGGCACCTCAAGCTGCCTCCCTAGGGCCGTAGTCCAGCCGAGGGCCGCGTACGGCCTGCCACAGTGATGGATCTGGAGGCAGACCGGCCTCTGGGCCGGGGGCCTGAGTTCCTCCCAAGTGTCTGTATCGTGGCGGGGCCGCTGGGCTGCGGCAGAGAGGAGCGAGGCCTTCATGGTGCTGGGTGAGCGGACTTCGCCCTTGTGGGAGCCGTGTAGAGCAGGACCACACCCCATGGCACGCGGGCCTGTGTTCTGTACGAGGTGCCATCTCCCTGCCGAGTCACAAGCTTGGGGGCTGCCCTTTCTGATCAGATGGTGGCCCCTCCTCTTTGGCCGAAGATCTGGTGGAATAGTAGGCAGAGCTGAGGGTGAGGAAAAGCACAGGAAGAAGGTGGAGGCTGGGTCAGGGGGGCCTCAAGCGACGGCCTGAGGGGGACCCCGGGTCTGGAGCGGGGCAGCACCTGGCCACCAGGGGGCAGCGGAGCCCTGGGCCAGGGGCCACAGCTGCGGAGGCCGGGACAGCTTTCTCAGGCCCTGTGAGGCACCTCCAGGGGGCCTGCGGTCTTTGCTCCTCAGCATATTCGCCGTTGTTGTTGTTCAGTCACTAAGTTCATGACCAACTCTTTGCGCCCCCCGGGACGGCAACACGCCTCTGCCCTCCACTCTCTCCCGGAGTTTGCTCAAATTCGTGGCCATCAAGTCAATGATGCCATCCAACCATCTCATCCTCTGTCATCCCTTTCTCCTTTTGCCTTCAATTTTTCCCAGCATCAGTGTCTTTTCCAACGAGTTAGCTCTTCGCATTAGGTGGCCAAAGTATTGGAGCTTCAACATCAGTCCTTCCAAGGAACATTCAGGGTTGATTTCCTTTAGGATTGACTGGTTTGATCTCCTTGCAGTCCAAGGGACTCTCAGGAGTCTTCTCCAGCACCACAGTTCGAAAGCATCAGTTCTTTGGTGCTCAGCCTTTATGGCCCAATTCTCACATCTGCATATGACTACTGGAAAAACCGTAACTTTGACTATATGGACCTTTGTTGGCAAAGTGATGCTTTTTAATACGCTGTCTAGGTTTGTCATAGTTTTCCTTTCAAGGAGCAAACGTCTTTTGATTTATGGCTGCAGTCATCATCCAGAGTGATTTTCTAGCTTGGGAAAATAAAATCTGTACTTTCCCACATTTTCCCCATCTGTTTGCTATGACGTGATAGGACTGGATGCCATGATCTTAGTTTTTTTAATATTGAGTTTTAAGCCAGCTTTTTCCATTTTCCTCTTTGACCCTCATCAAGAGGCTCTTTATTTCCTCTTGGCTTTCTGCCATTAGGGTGGTATTATCTGCATATCTCAGGTTATTGATTTTTCTCCCATAATCTTGATTCCAACTTGTCCTTCATCTAGCCTGGCATTTCGCATGATGTACTCTAGACATAAATAAATAAGCAGGGTGACAATATACAGCCTTGACCTACTCCTTTCCCAATTTTGAACCAGTCTCTTGTTCCATGTCTGACTCTAACTGTTGCTTCTTGACCTACATACAGGTTTCTCAGGAGACAGATAAGGTGGTCTGGTATTCCCACATCTTTCAGAATCTTCCATGGAGATGGGCACGTTAGCACAGTAGGGGAGCTTGTTCACCAGGCCCGACTCTCAGGCCATTTTCCCCCAAAGCAGCCCTTTGGGATTCTGTTGTCTAGAATCCTTCCCCCATCTTTACCCCATGACCCTTGTCCACCCCACGTGCGAGTGTTTATTGACCTGTGCCTGGTGTCTCACGTGGGGTCCTGGACTGCCTTGCTAGCACCCACGAGACACAGACCTCACAGGCGCTGGCTGAGGTGTGTGCACCACTGCGCGGCGTCCTGACCGGTGCTGCTGAGGCTAGGGGCCCGTGCGTGTGCGGCTCTGAGGGGCCCTCTCTGCCCCCGCGGCTGCCCGACAGGGTCCTGTGTGGACACGCCTCCCCCTGGCCGCAGTTGCCCTGCACAGAGCTCTGATGATGTCGCCTCTGTTTCTCCCTGGCCGTGGCCTTGCCATGGGGCCCCTTGCTGCCCCTTGCCGTCTGCTTCCTCGCCCCTCTACACTGAACCCGGTGTGGATCGGGGTTTGCTGCTGGTGTGGTCATGCAGGGCCTGGCCCCACGGGTGGACTGTGCCGGCCGCTGGCACTGCTGCTTCCTTCAGCAGGTGGCCCAGCAGAGGCCCCGTGGGGGAGGCTGGCGAGCCCAGCCGGAGCCCCTGCACGGATATCAGGGAATGTCGGTCTCAGGTGTGAATGTCATCAGGTGATTTGAAGGTTTTTGTCTAATGAAACTAATATATTCTTTCTTATAAAAGTTCAAATATCACACAAATTATAGACACAGAGTAAGTGCCCACAATCCCATATCGCAGCAGTAACCACAGTAGATTCCTCCAACTCTTTTATATAAACGTTAATATATAATCTTTGAATAACAAAATTAGGATTATACTTACGTTACTTGTAATGAATGAACAGTGCCCTCGTAGACCTCCGCGTCCTAATGTGAGTGGGACCTTCCTTATGTGGGACTTTGCAGATGGAATTAACACTCTTGATATGAGGCGATAATCTGGGTGGGCCCTTGTGAGAGGGAGGCAGGTGGAGAGGCTTTGACTACAGAAGAGGAGGCGGGAGGTGACCTGCAGAAGAGGTGACTGTGGAGGCCAAGGTGGGAGGCGTGGTCTCACCTCACGCCAGGAGCAGCAGCTTGTATCTTAGAGGCAAAGATCAGTGTCCCTGCCAACAGCCCAGTGCTCCCAATTTCAGACTTCTAGCCTGGAGCAGGCGCTCTGGCTGCAGGGAGAGGGGATGTGGACCCGCTGGGTGAGGTTGGTGGCAGAGACGGAGGGAAATGAGCCTGTTTCCTTTAGAGCCATTGTCACTGGGACTTGGGGTGAGAGAGAGGGTCAGCAGTGGGACTGAAACGTCCTTTGTGTTTCAGCTGGGGCCACTGGAGGCCCTGTTTGCTGAGACGAGGTGGGGGTGTTTTGGTGCTGTGCCCGCAGGCACTTGGCTGTGGTGGTCGGGGTGAGCACTGCCCAGTGCCGTGGTCTCACCCTGGCCCTCCCTCCCGGCGCTGTGGTCTGTCTGTGGGCCATCCTGATGTCTTGAGAGCCCAGGGCAGCAAGACAGAGGGAGGTTCTCCAGGGACGAGTGAGGGGTGGGGGTGGGTGCAGCGACCCCTCATCCACTGTCCTGGTGCTCGGTGCCGGTGGGCTAGGGGCTGGCCTCTGCCAGGATGAGCAGCCAAGACCCTTGCGCAGCTGAGTCGACCTCGTCCTGGTTGCCCAGGCGTCCGTGCCGGGCCAGCCGGGACAGCTGAGGACCAGTGGCAGAAGGCTCAGCCTCCCAGCAGTCCCCTGCCCCCTGCCTACAGGTTTTCCAGCTTGCGGCCCACCTGGTGTACTGGGGCAAGGCCATCATCATCTACCCGCTGTGTGAAAACAACGTCTACATGCTGTCTCCCAACGCCAGCGTGTGTCTGTGAGTCCCTCTGGCTGACAGGGCCCCAGGTGGTGCTCCCAGCTCAGCCAGGCCCGTGTCCCAGTTCTGGCCTGGTCCCGCCCCTCCAGCGCCACCCAGGCCTGTGCTGCTCTGCACTTGCAGCCTCTGGGAAAGGTCTGCACCTGCCCACACCTGCTGGCCAGTGGGCCCTGCGCAGGGTGCCTGCTGGCAGGTCAGGAGCCTTGGTCCTGACGCAGAGGCTCACAGGGGCTGCCGCGTGGGGAAGGCGTCTGGGCTCTGTCCTCACTGCACCCTCCCGGACCCTCACCACACTGCATCCCCTCCTGCCCAGCGCGGGCTCGAGGCAAGGACACAGATGCCTGACTGAGGGGAGACCTCTCGAGCTCAGGGATCCTCACCCCCATCCCCAGGTATTCCCCGCTCGCCGAGCAGTTCTCACGCCAGTTTCCATCTCACGACCTGCCATCTGTCCTTGCCAAGTTCTCCTTGCCTGTCTCCTTGTCAGAATTCAGGAACCCCCTGGCCCCCCCTGTTCAGGAGGTGAGTCTTGGGAGCTGGGGGAGCCCAGGGACCAGCCACCTGGCTTCAGTCCCCAATTGATCCCAGGCCTGCAGTGTTGCTGCGCCCAAAGCCTGGGTTGGGGGCAGTGCTTGCTGTGTAGGTGATACCTGCCCTGCCAGAGGCTGGCTGCCTGCCGACACCTGGGCAGTGCCAGTCCCTCCACACACGGAGCCCTGTCTGCCCGTGGCAGGCAGTTCTCAGGGTTAGGGCGGAGCTAAGAGGTCAACTGGCAGGAGATTGTGACCATTCCTGGGACAAGAGAGCCACCCGCTGCCCCTTCTGGACCTGGGGGTCCTAGAATCGGGAACACAGAGGGTTTTGTTTTACTGAGCCTGGGCCCTGCCCCGACTCCCTCTCCTGCCTGCCAGGGTCCCGGTGGCCACGGGGTCTGTGGGTATAAGTCTGAGCTCACAGACACCCAGAATTTTCACATTTGGGGCCTGCACAGGACAGGCCTGGGTCTGGGTCAGAGTCAGGGTGGCGAGGGGCTGGCAGGAGTGTGGGCGTGGCGTGGTGGCCACCAGGGAGGGGCGAGGCATGGGGAACGAGCTGGCGAGTTGTGTGTTTACAGAAGGACTGATTGACCTGGGTCCCAGAGCCAGGCCTTGCCCCTCCCCCATCCCAGCCTGAGCCCTGGGCCCTGGGGGGAGATGGGCTGGTGTTCTCAAGGCTTGTCTTCAAAGTGAAGTGTTTGCTCTAACAAGTGCTGGGGCTGGTAGGCAAAGCCAGTCCTTAAAAGCAGCCCTTTCCTCCTCAAGTTGTGAACGCAGAGGAGGGACCGTGTCAGTCACCATCTGGTCCTCCCAGGGGTGGGGTGTGGTCTGCTCCAACCCCAAGCTGGAGGTTGGTCTCTTGGTTCCTTCACTTAGACGCCGAGCGTGACTGCTGTAAATGCCCCTGTTCGCGGCACCTGTGGTTTCCTGGAACAGTGCCAGGTTGTGCCAGCCGAACAGAAGACACACTGTGTGCCCTCCCCCTCCCCAGTGCAGACTTCCCAGTGGTCTGGACGGCCGGTGGCTCTTCTTGGCCTGAGGGGAGCTGGTTCTGATTCTGCTGGGTCCTGGGTGAAGCCGCCTGCCTCCCTAACTCCTGTTTCAGGCCCCGAGTGTGTGCAGGTGCTGACGAGGTCTCCTGAAGTATTTTACAGTCCTCTTCCATTTTCCTTGCTGTGACTGGGTCATACATGCTCACGGTACACGCGTGTGTCCATGCCTGTCCGCCCTCCCAGCAGGGAACCCCAGTGACAGGAAGGTGGCACGTGGGTCTGGGGACGTGGATGCCCCCACACAGGGGTCGACCCAGGGGGGAGGACTTTCTGCTCTTAGGGTGCTGGCCATGGGTGGGGTCCCCACAGAGCCCACGGGCCGGGAGAGGCGACACAGCAGGGCCGCCACGTCACAGGTCCTGTCAGCTCTGGGCAGAAAGGCGTGTGGGCAGCTGGGCACGTGGCGGAGTGAGGGCCGCTGTGGCCCCGCCGGGTGTCCCCTCTGACCTCCGGTGCCCCTGCCTGCAGACGCAGCTCATCCAGATGGTGGTGTGGATGCTGCAGCGCCGGCTCCTGGTGCAGCTGCACACCTACGTCTGCCTGATGGCCTCGCCCAGCGAGGACGAGCCCCGCGCCCGCGAGGACGACGCGCCCCTCGCCACCAGGGTGGGCGGCCGCAGCCTCAGCACGCCCAATGCCCTCAGCTTTGGCTCCCCAAGTAGGATTTCCTGCCCCCGGGCATCTGTCTGGAGGGGGGTGAGCACCTGGGCACACTTGCAAGAGGCGGGTGGCTGGGAGGTCCGACTTGGGCACCTGTGAGTGACCACGGTACCGTCACAGGGCCGCACTCGAACCCCTGCTCACACCGCCCTCTGGGCAGCTGTGTCCTCGCATGGATGTCACTCGCCCCGCTGGGCAGCTTTGCCTGGGGGACGGGAGGTCCTCCCCTGCTTCCCTGAGGACAGGGCTCTGCCTTGCTGAGTTGGAGCAGCCTGGCCCAGGCGCCTCTGTGGAGATGGTGACTGGTCCCTTCTCTGCAGAGCCATTTGGCCACAGTGTCTCCCGAAGGCAGCAGCCCTGAGCCCAGGTCCCTGGCTTGGGGACCCCAGTCTTCCCAGGGCCCCATTAATGCGAGGGACTGGATGACCTTGGGGTTTGGGGCAGCTCCCCGAGGGCGTGGCGGTGAGCTCCCAGGTGGATGTGGGTGACCGCAGGGCTGCCGCTCCCTGACTGCTGCCGGTTCTCAGCCAGCAGCGATGACATGACCCTCACCAGCCCCAGCATGGACAACTCCAGCGCTGAGCTGCTCCCCAGCGGGGACTCGCCGCTGAACAGGAGGATGACGGAGAGCCTGCTGGCCAGCCTGTCCGAGCACGAGCGGGCCGCCATCCTCAGCGTGCCTGCGGCCCAGAACCCGGAGGACCTCCGCATGCTTGCCAGGTGCGGCGGGGCCCCGTGTGGAGAGACGGGCGGCGGACCTCAGCGCAGGCCTCAGGACTGGCGCCTGTGTGTGGAGTGTCTCTTGGACCTCCTTCCAGTGCTGCTCGTCACGTCATCCTCGAGGGCTGAGCAGGGATCGTCCCAGGACCCTTGGTCTGGGGGCGGGGTGGGGCCTGAGGTCTGCACATCTGGGTGAGAGACTTGTCACCCCCAGCCCAGACCTGGGGGCACTGGGCACATGGTGTTCCGGGAGCATCAGGTTGTCGGGGCCAAGCCTCCAAGCCAGACTCCCCCGAGCTGCAGTGGCACGGAGGGCCGAAGCTACGGCTGCCCGTGCGCCCCCCTCTGCCGAAGGGCTGTGGTGGGAGCGGGTCCCGCGGGCTGTCTCAACCCCACGCCGTAGCTGTCCTCACGCCCTCCCACCCCCACCCCCGGCAGGCTCCTGCACTACTTCCGCGGCCGCCACCACCTGGAGGAGATCATGTACAATGAGAATACACGGCGCTCCCAGCTGCTGGCGCTCGTGGACAAGTTCCGCAGCGTCCTGGTGGTGACCACCCACGAGGACCCGGTCATCGCCGTCTTCCAGGCCCTGCTCACGTGAGCTGGGTGGGGGCACTGCCTCTCACCCCCTGCTCCCTCCCACTGCGGGGCCTTGCTCTCCTCATCTTCGTCTTCAGGACAGCCTCAGGGGCCCTGGGCTGCGAAGGTGAGGCTCGTGGTAGGGGCGCGACCAGCACGCGGGCCTCTTGAGGGCTGCATGCCTCCCACACGATTCTGCCCGTGTCCCTCGCCGCCCTGTCTGGCCCAGCACTGCCTGCCTGCGGGCACCTCCCCAGCCCCACCTTCCTGTGTTGGCCTCTGGAGGCCGTGGCCAAGCAGTCCTCTCTGTGGGCACCCAAGGCACCAGGACCTGGCTCAGGACATCCTGTGGGGAGTCGTTCTGCTTCCCCTGGGAGTGTGTCTGCCGTGGTGCCCCCCACCCAAGCGTGGCTTCAGGCCTGAGAGAAAGTGGGCACGGTGGCCCTGGGTCACCGGAGCAGAGCTGGCTGCCAGGAGGGCTCTGGACAAGGTGCAAAGGACACTCTTCTAGAAACACAGCCTTTATTTCGTTGGTAAACAATTAAAAGTCCTTGTGGGAGCACGCCCTGGCTCCAGTCTGTGTGTCCCGCTCTGCCGCCCTGTCCACCACGCTGACCCAGGGGCTGCCCCGTATGTAGAAGCGCAGGGGCTTCTGGGCCCACTCGCCAGCCTGGCCTATGCCCACACGGGCTGCCGCCACCACGGCTGGCTCACTGGGCTCGGGGGGGCCCTGCTCCAGCCACACAGACTCATCCCTGGCCAGGTCGCGCTGGTCGAAGCTCCTGTCGATGGCCAGGGCCTGGCACAGCTTGGAGGGGCCGTTGCAGAGCTCACGGTCTTTGAGGGCTCGTCCTGCAGCGCCTTTGCGGAGGGCGTGGCGAAGCTGCCGCATGGCCTCCAGGCCCCCCAGGGGCTCCAGCGCTCGGAGCAGGACACACGCCCCGTCCCCTGTGGGAGATGGAGCTTCCAGGCTGTGGTTCTCCTATCCAAGGCCTGACCAGAGCAGCTGGGGACACCTGTGCTCACTCTCTGCCCAGACTCTCTGCCTGCCACCCGTCCTGCTCACCTGTGCCTCCTACGGGCACCTCTAGCCGTGTGTCTACCAGCTGGGGAGGCATGGAGCTCCCTGGCTTCCTCTGGTTAGTGTGACTGGCGCTAACTGTAAGGTCGGTAGGCAATGGAAGCCCCAGAGACGGCCCCCCATGGGCATATGCCCATGGTAGCCGCCCCCAGTGTACACAGGGTGCAGGTGAGCCCCACCCTGTGACCCAATGGGGAGAGGTGCCAACATAGCTCCCCACCTCGGGGCCCGCCCTCTCCCCCCACAGTCCAGGCCACTGAGGGAGGGCCGACACCCAGGGCCTGGGATTCCCCAGAGAATACATGCCTGTCCAGAGCCCTTGATCCCCAGCTGAGCACCGGGGTTGCTCTGGGCCCGGAGTCTGCCCCACCTGCTGGGATCTGAGGGGCTCAGCCCGACACGTGGCCAGCCCAGTCCCTCCAGGGCCTTAGCCACACAGGGCTTCCCAACAACACCCAGGAGCCGGCCTCCTGCACAGCCTGCAAGCCTTAACCAGCCACTTTTCAAAGCATTTCAGGATGGCCTGAGGGTGCCCAAGCCTGGGCTCTAGTTCCTCCATGATTCCTGGGCCCTCCCTCACCAGCTGCACAGCTCCCTCTGGTTCCACCAAGCGCGCTGGGTGCCGCCTGCACACAGGTCAGGGGAGCAGCTCACCCCTCCTCTCCGAGGATGCGTGTGAGTACAGCCCCAGCTCTTCCCACTGGGCCTCCCTATCCTCCCCCCTGCCCCCCGCCCCCCACCCGCAGCAGCTGCTCGGTCTCCACCAGGCCTCCACCCCGCAGGCACAGACCGGCCCCGCTGCCCCTCCCTCTCTCCTGGATGATGCTTGGCCCCGGCAGTCTGCACCCTGCAGTTTTCTGCTCCCTTGACTGGGACGTTCCTGGGCATCCTGCTCACATGACCAGAAAGGAACACATTACCTCCCTCATCTGCCCAGTCCAACTGTACCCCCCAAAACACCTTCCCTTCCTCACCAACCGCAGCCCCTTGTCCAAGTCCAGTCTCCCCTCACGAGGGGTTGGTTCTAATGCCAAAGAAAAGCTTGGCCACTGGAAAGTTCTCTGGGAGATAACAGGCCCCTGGGGCGGTCCCTGTCACTCAGTTTCACATAACTGCCTTCTGCGGGGCGGGGTGCAGGGCCAGTCAGGGCTCCTCGCATCCTCCAGCCTGCGGCTCACACTCAGCATCTGCAGCTGTCCACCCTGGGCGATCACAGCTCGCACGTCACTGCAGTTCTCCAGTGTGACCGACAGCCCTGACGTCCCCGAGCCTTCATCTTGGGACGGAGGCTCAGCAGACGGACGCTGGAACTGGCTGGCCAGACTGGGCTAGGGAGACCTACTGCTGGGCGCTTCCTTCCCAGCACAAACACCCAAGAAAACAGAGGTGCCTACCCACGAAGGACCTAGTGGGTCCCCCAGCGAGGGGGAGCTCTAGATCAGCCTCTCTCCATTTGGCACTGCTGACCCTGGGGCCACCATTCTCTGTGGAGTCAGGCGTCCTATGCGTCATGAATGGTGTGCACCCTCCCTGACCCCTACGCAGGGGAAGCCAGGAGCACCCCAGGGCTCTGACGGCCAAGAACATCCAGACACTGCCTCGTGTTCCCCACGGTGGCAGGGTCATCCTGCTGAGACCCCGTGACTGCCCACTGGCGAGGCTCCTGCCTGAGCCCAGAGCACCCCAAATTGATCGCACGGTCGTTTCCCCAGTCAGCCCTCTGAGTCCTCCCGGGCCAGCAGCAGCACCAGCGGCCACCCGGGGGCTCCTGCACCTGCCGCTCGGGGCTCAGGTCGCTCTCTGAGCCACTGGCAGTGCAGCCAGGGTGACGCTGCAGCCTCGCTCCCAAGGCGCCCCTGGCTCAGACACCTGCCCCCCGGTCCTCCTCACCTCGGCTGGAGACGTTCATGCAGAAGTACATGCCGTAGATGAGATATACGTAGAGGGTCCCGGGCTTCATGAACATGCCACGGTTGCGGGGGGTCTGCCGGCCGCCCCTTGAATGGGCAGCTTCATCCTCTGGCCCCAAGTATGCCTCAGTCTCCACGATGCGGCCGCGGAGCTCTGTGCTGTCATCCAGTCTTCGGACCAAGATCTGCTCCGGGGAGGAAAAAGGGGGCTCGTTCCCTGCTGATGGCCCACGGCCTGGACGCCCCTCCCCAGCTTGGGATGTCCCGGGACATCCGCATACAGCCGGGCCCTGCTCAGCGAGTGTCCCGTCCACAGGGCGCAGCCGGCCTGGCTGGGGTGTGTTCAGCACTAGCAAGTCCTCACGCGTCCTCTCATGGGTGCCCTGCCCTCCATGCCCAGTGCCCCCGGACCTGACGCTTAGCCTGAGGCTGAGCGGTGTGAAGGGCACAGGGCCTTGCCCGGGATTCCACGGCCCGTGGAACTCTCCACCCAGACCAACTGCAAAGGGCTGTCATGCTCAGCACCCACGCAGTCAGCTCTGAAAGCAGTAGGACCAGCTGCCCCACAGTACCCCAGCCTGGCCCCCAGCCCTGGGGTGGCAAGCTCCTTGAACTGGGGGTCAGCACAGGCAGTGGGCCGGGGAGTCGGGCCTGGCGCTGGCTGCCTTGGACAACACCCTGGGGCGGGGACTGGGTGCGTTTGGGGTTGGGTCCAGCGAGGGACAGAGGCTGGCTGAGCCCGGCCCTGAGAATGGCTGGCAGGCATGCCCAGTGTCTGCAGCCCCAGGTCTGACTCAATCAGGGTTCATGGTGGAGTATCAGGGACGGCCACCTCCCCAGGACGTCCCCAGCACCTGCCTTGTCCTTAGGCCAGAGCAGTCGAGCAGATGGCCAGGCCACTGCCCCTTAACCCACGGAGCCCACAGTGTCTGGCCAGGATCAGGAAACAGCCTGATGGTTTCTGCGCCGCCATGGGGTGGGCGGAGCCTCCCGCAGCCCTGTGCTCACGGTCTTCTCTCAGACAGCAGGAGTCGGCTGCCCCTCAGCCCATCACAAACATCTCCTGCTTGCTGGTGGGGGTCCTAAGAGGACCCTTCTCAACCCACGAGGGGACAGAGAGTGGTTTGGGCTGTTGTGGCAACCCGTAGCTCCTTGCACTGACCTGCCCGAGGATGAGTGCACGACCCAAGCCTGGTATGGGCTCTACAGAGGACATCCACTGGGAGGGTCTGAGAAAGGTTCTCCTCCTGAAGGAAAGGGGCACACGGGATAAGACCTTCCCTTCTCTGCTGGACACTGCCCTGTCCACCCTCAGGCTCAAATGGGCATGCCGGGAGCCCAGGGGGAGCCTGTGAGGACCTGGGGTCCTCGACGGGACGCTGGACTCACCTGCCCCCATGCCACTTCGTGTGAGGTCATAACCTCTCCTGACTCCACATGCTTTCAGGACCTCCTGGCCCCTGAAGCTCAGAGCATCCTCAGGGGAACAGACTGCTCCCTTCTCGACGAGTGCACACTTTAGATCACGCTCCACTAGCTTACATTTTAGGGTCTGTTCTTGGCACCAGTTTTCAAATAGCCACAGAAACTGAATCTCCTTGGCTATTTTAACCTCACGGTAGGCTCATTAAAGGACACAACGTAGCCACAGAGCCTCCAGGACGACCAGAAAGCCAGGGTTTTGGCACCAGGACTGTAGCCCGATGGTGCTCCAGACAGATGTGGCACATGCTGTGTGCACACCGCCTGGAGCAGACTCCCCGACGGGCGCTGGGCATCCAGCGGCCCCCCCAGGGGTCGGGGCTGCAGGTGCTGCTGGGAAGCGAGCCAGTGGCAAGGAAGAGGCTGTCGCCAGCCCGTGCCGATGCAGGACAGCCTGTGTGCCGTGGGCTCGGCTGCTGTGTGTCTAAGGTGCTACACACACAGACCAACTCCGGCAGGGCAGTGGCTGTGCCAGGGGACAGGGCAGGTGACAGGGCCAGCACGGACCACAGTCCTTGTGAGAAACCCAGGGCCAGCGCTCCCATGCCCCAATGCAAAGTCTGATGCTGCAGCTGCTGCCTCCTCACTCTCACTGCCCAGAGCAGGCAGACACCCCAGCAACCTCGGCATTCTTCTCAGCCAACCCTGCCCCAACCCCTGCCCCAGGCGACTCAGGTGAAGCTCCTCAGGGCAAGTGTGGGCAAAGCGGCTGACTGCGTGAGGACACGCAGGGCCAAGTCAGGGACGTGAGCCCAGCGGGAAGAGGGCTGTGCCCACAGATGCTGCCCGGTGGTGACTCTTCACGCGGAGGCCACGCTGCTACATTTCTATTACCTGTCCGAGAAATGCCCGGGCCAGGGACACTGCGGGCTGGTCGAAAAACGCTGATCCCAGGCGAGCAGGACGGCCCTCTGGGCTTGAGAAATAGATGCTGCGCGTGGGGCCCAGGGTCGCGGGCGGCCCCAGGTGCAGCTCCTTGGGGGAAGGCATCTGGGTCCCGTCCGATGGGTTCTGATGCCGCTTGGCCTCCAACGCTCGCTGCTTTTTCTGCCCCATTGTGCAGGAAAGCTAAAATGGGAAAGGACAAAATCATCTGGGGAGGACAGATGGTTGTTCAGTGAAGTCAGGAGCTCAAGGACTCATTCAACTGCCTGCCTGTCCACCTCCTCATCTGCAAAACGGGGGCAACCAGCTGCAGATGATGCCACACCTGACGTGCTCCGCCCAGGCGGGGACCCGGAGGCCCTAGGAGATGACCGCACATAAAGGCAGTGACAAAGCAGCCACTCTGCCCCATACGCAGCACTTACACAGCTCAGTGGCAGGGGGCTTCAGGGCCTGGGGAGGGGACAGTGGCACCCAGGCCTGGGTCAGGGCTGGTCCCCGCTGACTGCCACTCATCACGGGCTCCCCAAGTGGACTTCTGAGCCCTGGGCACCTGACCCTGACCAGGAACTTTAAGTCAGCTGTGACCCCAGTGGGGCCTTGGCCGAGGAACAGACTGGGGGGTCGAGTCATCCACACCCCTTCCCCAAGTCGGCAGGACTCCCGCTGTGCCTGACCCCTCCTACAAGGGCCCAGAAGGCCTGACACCCCCGTGGGTGAGCACCAGGTTGCTCGTCTCCTTGGCTCAGGACAACCCTGATGAGTCCCCAGCTGTCCTGTGGCTCGTGACTCAGGATGTCAGAATAAGGAGAAGTGAAGCAAAGGTGAGGTCCCAGGAGTGAAGAGGCTCCGCCAAGACCAGCACACCGCCTGCCTCCCAGCTGCTGCCGCAGGGCCGGGGACCTGACCACACACACCCTCAGTCATTCTGGGACCAGCCAGTCTCCCAGGGAAGATGCAGGTGAGCACTGGGGCCTGGACACCCTCCTCAGGGGTCGATTCCAGTGCCTCCCTGGCATGCGACAGACCCATCATCTTTAACGTAAGTGCTGACACTATGTTGTCCGGAGCCACTGGTCAGCTGAGAACAGATGCTGATGTGACCGCGACTGCAGCCTAGCCCATCTTCAGATACCGAGCGTGGGCTCGCGCTCCGGGACGCTGCGGCCCTGCTCCTCAGCCCGGGTGTGGCTCTCGGCCTGCCCAAGGCCCCGGGCTGACTCTGGGTCTCTGCCCTGACCCACCCTGGGGGGTGGGGACTCATACAGCTGCCCCAGGAGTGAGGCTCAGGGAGGCCCTGGTTCAGATCCCCGGGCTGAGGAGTGGGGTGAGCCTGCTGTTGCACCCAAGAGTGCCGGCTGCCCCAGAAAGTGACTTAATGTCTGTGCCTCTGTTTCACCTGCAGAAAGGGAACCAACATCATCACACAGGGTGGTTCTGAGAATAAAATGAGACGCCGGGGAAGTACTCAGCCAGCCTACAGCCAGCCTTCACTAGTGTTAGGAAGAAACACCCTCACCAGAGCGCAGAGCTCTGGGCAAAACCTGGGGAGGGTCTCTTGCCAGGCTGGGTCTCCCCAAGGGGAGGGCAGGGAACAGCCGCCTGGAAGCAGGCGCCCAAGACACCTGCCAGCCCTCCGTCAAAACCTGGGCGAACAGGGTCAGTTACAGAGTGTTTATCCGTCTGGGACACGCACTGGAGGAAGGGCTGTGCGGAAGTAGCGGACGGTCACGTCTGCGGCAGGCGGGCTCCGGGCAGGGGCCGTGTGAGCCGGGCCGTGTGCCCAGCATGTAACCAGGCAACCGGGCTCGGGCTCTCCTTCCTGGAGGCCTCGGGCTGGACCTCGACTCTGCTGGTGGCAAATGGAGCGGCCTAGCGGGTCCGACCCCGCCGGCAGGGCTCATCTAAAGACTGCACACGCAGAGGGGCGGCCCGGGAGCACGTTACTGGCTCCCGCTCAGGGCTCACTGCGGTGGGGCTGAGACTCCGGGGAGGGTCTCAGCCCAAAGCCTGTCCTTCGGCCGTGCGCCCTCGGAGGGACGTGCTCCCGGGGCGCGCACTCACCTGGGCCCCGCGACGCGTAGGCTTCCAGCGGTCCGCCGCGGCTCCGGACACGCCGGCGCGGAGCCCACCCAGGAGCCCACCCGGAAGCACCGCCCGGTCTGGGGGTGGAGCCGGCGCCTGCGCGGAGGAGGGCGGAAGGCCGGCTGCGGGCGGGGGGGCGGAGCGGAGCGGGGCGGGCGCCGGCACGGGTCCGCCTCGGCCGGGGTGGGGGCTGGCCTGGGGACCCGCGTTTCCCGCTGGCGCCCCTGCCTGGCACCCCCACCTCCCATCTTGGACGAAGCCCGCGGCTGCTGGAACGCTTGCAGTGTGAGGGGGAGCAGGCAGCTGGGGTGAAGGGGAGCTCCGGGCTCCTCACCTCTCCCAGTGGCATGCCCCCCCTCTCCGCGCCACACTTGCACCCTGGTCCACCCTCCCCCACGCAGCCCAGCCGCAGAACGCACGCCTCCACCGGCTGGTCTGTCAGACCTCCAAGAGGCCTGGTCTCTTAGGAGCCTTGACTGGGCCCCGGCTGGAGGTGTGGTGGTTTTGGGGTGCACGTGGAGTGCGCCTGAGGGAGGGGGCATGGGAGCCCTGGTCCTTGAGACACGCCTTCCTGGACTGCGGACGCGCATTACCTAGGGGGCATTTGGGTGGAGAGGATAGATTGGATGACGGAGTGGGCCAGGAAGACTTTGTCCAGGAGGTGGACCCAGGCCTTTCTGGAAGCGCCCCCACTCCCAACACTTAGGAGTGGGTCCCAGGACAGTGTCTCAGTAGTGGGGCCCCCACCCCTCCCACCACCTAAGGATGCTGAGAGGAGCCTGCACAGTTCTGGGGGTGAGCGGGCTGGAGTGGAGTCAGGCCAGCAGGAGGGCTGTGGAGACCTCTGACCACCCTTACTGCAGGGCAGCGGCTGGGGGCGCTGTGAGGTGCATCACTGCCCTTTCGGGCAGCGTAGGGAACAGCTCTGCCCTGGAGCGTGGCCTGAGCTCTCTGACCGGGTCACCCTGGCCCTGTGAGGGGCACCCACTGGGCCTTGGGGAGCTGCTGGGCAGAGGATGGTGTGGGGGTAGGGGGAGGTACCAGGGCCTGTGACGGGCCAGGATGTGCATGGCGCCTGGTCAGCAAGTCCAGCTCGGAGAGCCCTGGTCTCCAGCACCTCCTCCTCCTCCTCAGACCAGCCCAGGGGCTCAGCTCCAGCACAGGCCCAGGCCCTGGCCCAGCTGTGCATCCCCACCTCCCAGGGCCCCCACGGGGACTTCCTGCGGAGGGAGGGGCAGCCTTGCAGCGCCTGCTGGAAGCCGCCCAGCTGTGTGTGGCACCAAGGGCTGCTTCCTTCCGGGGGTGGGCAGTGTGTCGTCAGTGGGAACTTGTGAGGCAGGCCTGGATGTGACTCCCACCCTTCTTCCCTCCTCACCCGCTGCAGCCTTTCTGTCCTAACAATGCCCCCCCCCCCTTCCGGCCTTCCTGTGTGCCCAGCCTCCCTCCCCCTGCCCTGAGGCAAGCTGAGGCTGCAGTTGGGCCCATCCCCCTGGGGGGGGGCCAGGGGCATGGTGGCTGCTGTTTTCGATTCGTTCTCATTTCAATTTCATGAATGGTGCGTGGACCTTGTAGAAATCTCGGGAGTTCACACATTCCTTCAGGGTGTCTTATCCCCAACTTGAAGACGAAGAGAGGTTTGGAGGGCAGCCCAGAGGGAGGAGACGGGGCTGGAGCCAGCAGCCCCTTCTCCAGATGTTCAGCCCAAGTGCAGGGCCTTGCACAACCTCTGCCCCCTCCCGCCCCGGCCCCCCACTTCCTGCTTTGTGGTCTGAGGCTGCACCGCAGGCAGGAAGTGGTGAGGTGGTGGGCTGCGCGTTCCCACTGTGGCCTACAGGGCGGGCTGCGGGCTGGCCGGGGTGAGAAGCGGGTGCTCAGCAGGGGGACGGGACTAGGACCTTCTCCTCTGTCCCCAGGGTGCCTGCCTGCTGGGCTGGGAGAGGCTCCTTGGCGGAAGCCCTCAGTGCTCTGAAAGGGGTTGGTGCCCAGGGGAGCTGCCGCGCGCCCTGGAGGGAATGGTGGTCCCTGAGCCTTGAAAGGACAATGGCTCCACGAGCTCCCACCTAGCACACTGCTCGTGGGCCTTCTCTCTGTGCCTCTGTGTGGGGGCAGCGAACGCTGCCAGAGGGGCCGCGCTGTCCCTGAGGCTGCAGCGGGGCCGCCTTGGGCAGGGGCCTCTGTGGCCGACGGGCCCGGGGCATTCGGGCAGCGCGGGCAGCCCCTGGCCGCGTCGCCCCTTCCTGGGGCTGTGCTGCCAATGCTGCTCCCTGGGGGCCGGGTGCTCAGGGCCCCCTTGCCCGGCCCCGAGACGTGGGGAGGGGCAGCTGCCTCAAATAGCCAGTGACTTCAGGCCCCTGGCTGGCCTGGCCCACTGCTGCCTCTTCCCCAAATAGCCAGGGGCTGGTCCTGAGCTCATGCAGGCCCCCAGAGTTCAGGCGGGCCTGCTGAGCTAACCCCTAATGGCTGGTAGGGGTGCCTCTCAGTGGTTGGGCCCCCACCCCCTCAGGTCCTAGAGCCGTCCGCAGGCAGGGAGTGGTCCACACACCGGGCCAGCCTGTCACCTGCACACATCCGAGGCGGCTGCAGTGGATTCCTCCTTCCAGGGCCTCAGAAAAGATGAAAGAGGGACTGGGAGCTGGTCCTCCGTGTCAGGAGTGCCTCCGTCAGAGCACAGGGCAGTGAGGCTGGGCATGTGTCCCTGTGGCCGGGGTCCGTGCCTCTGCTCACACTGTCCTTCTGGCGTCAGGGTCCTGCTCAGGAGGCCTGGTGGGCTGAGAACCTGTGGACTCCTGGGCTTGCCTGCCAGGGTGGACGTGGCAGCCACACTTGTGAGGGGCAAGGGCCTGCAGCAGAGGCTGCTTGGGGTCTCACAGGCGTGGGGACAGAGAGGGTCCCGTGGAGGCAGCCCAAAGGAAGCAGGAGGGGGCCACCCTCTTCGGAAAGGCAGCTTGCACTCACTGAGGACAACTCGAGGTGGTGCTGGCTGGGGTGGGAGTGCTGCGGCGGCAGGGACTAGGAGGTGGGCCCAGGCCTGGCTGAGGGCCTGCTCTGGCCGAGCTCCTGGCTGCTGGGAACGAGAGTCTGGGTCACGGAGGGGTTCTGGATGCCCTGCAGCACCTGCTGAAGGGAGACCTGTCAGGCTGGACGCCCGGCCTTGGCAAGCGCTGGAGGTGAGCCCAGGCGCTGGGCTCCAGAGAGGACACCACCAGCTCCGGCCCTGGCAGCCAGGCTGGGCATCCAGGTGGACAGGGCAGGCTTACTCCTGGCAGGGTGGGGAATGCCAGGTGTGGAGAGACTGTCCTGTCTCTGGCTGGGAGCCTTGCACAGACGGGGAGGTGGTGTAGCCAAGGTTCTTGGGTCACACACCCCCCTCCCCTTGAAGGACCCTCCTGTAGCCCCTCCGAAGCTTTCATTGTCTCCCTCAACCCAAGAATTGTGTTGATTTCCTCGAGTTCACAAAGGACCCAGAGTGTGCAGACACCATGCTGTCCCGTCTGGCAGTGTGGACAGGCAGTCAATCAGAGGGTTCTGTCCCTCTCCCAGGCTCCAGTGACCAACCTCAACTAGTCCACTTTATTTTCTGTGTGGGCAAGGACCAGGGCACTGTCTGAAGCCATGCCCTGGGCTTAGCTTACTGACCTGACCGTGGCAGCTCCTCTCTTCAGAGAAGACCACTGCCTCCTGGTCCCAGGCCAGCAAAGGGCCCCTGAAGACACATATGGGGCCTCTGAGGCTGGAGGGGCTGGGCCTTTTTGCCTCAGGAATCTGCACCCAGTGGGAGGGGTCTTTAGGACCCCTGGTCCCCGGTTTGCTTCTGAGGAAGCCTGTGCCCCTCCCCAACGTGTGGCTCCCGGTTAGCTGGGCCCATTCCGGGGTCTGTCTCTGGTGGTTGTGTCAGGAGAGAGGGATGCAGGCAGACTCCCTGCAGCAGCCTCAGCCCTCAGGCTACCTTGTGTCCAGCTCAGGGCGGCAGAGATGGGCCCCGGGCTGGCGGGTGAGCTCTAAGATAGGGAGAGCACGCAGCGGGTGCTGCTGCCTCTGCTGTGGGGCTCCAACCTGACGGGGGGCGCCTGCTGGGGGAGCCAGGCTCCAGCGGGCGGGGAGCACGGGGCCTGGGAGGAGGTCACGGCTCCTGTCCTGCCTTTGGTTTGAGTGCAACTGAGTGTAAGTAGGCATCAGTGGTTGTGTTCACGTGTGTAAGTGTGCGAGTGAGCATGGAAGTGTTACAGTTGTGTATGCGTAGGTGTGGGTATGGGAGTTTGTAAACAGGAGTGGGTGAAGGAATACGGGGGCAAACCTGAGTGTGAGCGGGTATGTTGTAGAAACTAGCAATCGAGAAACCAAGTGACACTCGGAGAGTTGGAGCTGCTGCTGCTGCTGCTGCTAAGTTGCTTCTGTCGTGTCCGACTCTGTTCGAACCCACAGACTGCAGCCCACCAGGCTCCCCCGTCCCTGGGATTCTCCAGGCAAGAACACTGGAGTGGGTTGCCATTGCCTTCTCCGGAGAGTTGGAGAACTTGGGTTTATTCTGCTGCGGGCCCAGAGGAGTTAGCACACAAGCTCCGAGCCCTGACTGTTGGGTGTACAGTTCCTTTATTGGGTCCCAATTCCGGGTCTGTGTTCTGTAGTCTGTTGGACGGAGAAGGCAATGGCACCCCACTCCAGTACTTTTGCCTGGAAAATCCCACGGACGGAGGAGCCTGGTAGGCTGCAGTCCATGGGGTCTCTAAGAGTAGGACACGACTGAGCGACTTCCCTTTTACTTTTCACTTCATGCATTGGAGATGGAAATGGCAACCCACTCCAGTGTTCTTGCCTGGAGAATCCCAGGGATGGCAGAGCCTGGTGGGCTGCCGTCTATGGGGTCGCACAGAGTCGGACACGACTGAAGCGACTTAGCAGCAGCAGCAGCAGCAGTCTGTTGGATACTTTGGGCGCCCAGGATGGGGAGGAGGTAGGGGACTGCCTGCCGTTTACACAGACAAGCACAGTTAAGGTTACAGGGGCTAGACAATTGCAAAAGCAGGGGCAAGGGTGAGCGAGATGTTTTAGTTCCTAGAATTGTTGTACGTTTCCATTTTCCCCAAAACTAGCTGATCTAGGTGATCTATACTATGCAAGAGGCAAGCTGGGTTACAGAAGCAGAGCGTGTGTGTGTAAGCGTATGAAAGCAGGGGTATGTGTGTGCCAGGGAAGCTCCGAGGGACTTAGAGTGAGAGACTTGGCAGCCCGGCCTTGGAGGAGGCTGGGGGTTTGGGTCCCTGTAGATACGGGGCTGTCTCCCGGACTCCCCACTCTGCAAGCACAAGTCAAAGCATCTGCTAAGGTCAGGACTCACTCCGGGTACGGGAGCGGGTGAGGCTGACCATCAGATTTGGTCCAGCTGGGCCACCAGGTCCTCCTGCCCCGACCAAAGCGCTTTCGACCCCCAGCCAGAGTTGTCCCCGCCGTCCTCCCGGAGGAGGTGGCTCTGGCGGGGCGGGCCGCGCGCATTCCTGAGCCCTGAGTCACGCGGCCGCCCCCTTCAGCCGGGCCCGCCCCCGGCGCGCACGCCCCTCGCTCCATGGCATTCCCCGGCAGACGGGCGGGCCGGACGGGCGGGCGGGGACTCGGCGCGGGCGCCCTCGGGCCGGCGGCTGCAGCCCCTCCCCGCAGCCCTCAGGACCCCCGGGACTCCCGGCGCTGGCGGCAGTGGTGAGTGAGCGCGCTGGGCGGGGCTGCACGCGGGGCGCGGGCCGGGTGGGTCCCGAGACGGCGTCCGCCGCGCCAGGGCCGGTCCCCAGCCCTCCGCCGCCGGAACCGCTCAGAGCGGCGGGAGTCTGGCCGCGTCCCGGCTTTGAGGAGTCTCCGCCCGAGACGGCCGGACTTTCCTTCCCGGAGTTTCCCGAGCCGCGCGAGGAGGAGGCGGCCCAGCCCCGGATTCCTAACTCGGCGGACCGCAAAAATAGCCCGTGGCCGGATTAGCGCGTCCGGGCGGCTGCCTGACCCGGCCGGACAGCTCGGCTCCAGCCCCCGCCCGACAGCTGAGGGTCCGGGCAGCGGGAGGGCTCGGGGTCCGGGTGTCCCCAGGCGCCTCTGAGCTGTACCCTCCCCCCGCCCTTTACGCTTTCTTGCCCGGCCTCCGCCAGTGGGTGGTGTCTCAAGTCGAAACTCCAGCTCGGAGGGTGGGACTTCTGGGTGGGACTTCTCCGGATCGTCGCTGTCCCAGCCGTCCTCCCTGGGGATGGGACTAACTTCCGCAATAGCAGTAGCTGTGGAGATGGGGTTTGGGGAGGGACTGGCCCACCTTCAGCTTCACAGTCCTGCCTCTCAACGCGGGAAGCTGCCAGGCGTCTTCCTACCTTGTGCTCGGTGGCCAAGAGGACCAGGCCAGGGCCTGAGCCTGTGGCCACTACCCCCGTGCTGGGAAGCAGGCTGTCTCCTGGCTGGGGAGATGGCTGGATCCCAGGTGCTCAGGACCCTGGGTTGGGGGGCCTGGCTGCCCGCCCTGCTGGGGGCCCACCTGTCCCTGACCAGAGTTTCTCCTCCGGGTATGCAGTTTGGGGGTGTGTATCTGTGTATCCGGGTGAGCGAGGTCTGGATCTGGAGGCCCTAGCTCTGTGTTGGGAAAGGTCCCCCAACCCCCACTGGGGACTTCCTGGCAGATGAGATTCTAGGATGAAACTGGCTTTTCAGGTTTGGCCCAGGTAGATTCTGGGTTCTCCCCACCCCGGTGGGGCCAGCCCCAGCCCCCTTAGCCCCCACCCAGAGCTTGGGACAACCTGGACGACCCAGCAGGTGGCCAGGGCCCAAGGGTTCCCTGAGGCTGAGCCCCTGCCACCGAGTTATTTTGGGCAAGCTGGGTCCTTTTCCTTGAGAAAAGCAGGGGCTACCAGTAGGGCTTGTAGCGGGGTGACCCTGGATGAAAGGTGCCAGGGCCCCAGGCTCCCTCCCAGAGTGCTGACCGAGGGCCCAGGCCTGGAGCACTGCAGTGAGAGCGCTCCCCGTCCAGCATTCGCAGGCTGGCTGGCGAACCATTGCCCTTGGCAGTGCATAGTCCAGGGGACCCCGTGGTTCAGAAGGATCACCCAGGTCGTGCCTGCCTTCCTGGGCCCCTCTCAGGGTCTCTGGACTCAAGCTGTTGCTCAGGGCACCTCCTGTAGCTCCTCTCCCCAGATATGAGGGGCTCCCTCTGCCTGCCCACCCCTCCCCAGCTCTGGTTCCCCCACCTCGGTGTCTGTGACAGGATCTACTTTCAGCCCAAGGATCAGATTCCTTAGCGGCTGCCTGTTTTCTGGGTTGGGTGTGTGAGGGTGGTCCCTTTTCCCTGAGTTGAGATGCTCTGGGTGGAGGCATGGGGGTCTCAGAGGGGCTGTTGGCTCCCCCAGCCTGAGGATCCCAGATGATCTGCCCCTCCCCAGGGGGCCATGGCCCCCTCCCCAGCTCCTGGGCAGACATGGCCCAACTGCTTGGAGGCTGGGTGACCGCAGGTGGTGACCGGCCTCTCTGAGCCTCAGTTTCCTGATCTGTAAGGTGGACGCAGAGGACCCCTGCAGGGGTTGTGACAGGTCAGCGGGGCTAGCCAGTGTTGGGTTTGAGGCAGGTGTGCCAGGCTTCTGCCAGCTGAAGCCTTTCCTGCTCCAGGAGTAGAGTTCAGGGGCGAGGTGTCCCCTCCTGTGGCCTCGAGGGTGCGATCCCCCAGCTGCATTGTCCTGGGCAGGGCTGCTGAGCCCGAGGCTGTGTGGGCACTGGGAGCACATTGTGGGGCTGGCCAGGAGCACTTCTGGGGCCTCTGGTGACAGGCTGCTCGTCTGCCCTCTGTCTGGGCCTGTTGATGGGATTTGGGTCTTTCCACTCCACAGATAGAGGCGGGCTTGCAACTTGACTCCCAAGGTCCAGTTAGATACCAGATTGTCACACCCAGAACCTGTTATATCAAGTCCCTGCCCTACCTTGGAGCTGGCCATGTGGCACAGACGGGTCCCCTGAGCTTTCTGAGCCTGGTGCTTCCCAGTCCCAGGGTGCGTCTGCCCTGTTAGGCCCAGCTGGGTCATAGGCTTTAATTGGTGGCCAGTGACCCCCTAGGCCATCTGTGTCTGCCGAGCCTTTGGGCAGCGCCTGGTCATAGGGCCATGCCCCCTTTCCTGCATCACCCTTGCAGGGCAGTCCTTTCAGGGCTTTCTAAAGCAGGGAGTCTCCTGTGATTCTGGCTGGTGCCCTGCGGGTTCATTTGGGGTGACAGCTGGTGTGGGTGCCTGGGGCTTAGGGATCCGTTTTCCTCCTAGGGATGGCACAGGGCACCGAGCAAGCCAGGGGCCAGGTCTCAGGTCTGCCCTGCTCCCTTTTGAACCTCATATCTTCCACAGAAAAGCGGAGGGTCACTGGCGGGGGGTGAGGAGCGTGAGGGCCTGCCCAGGGTCATTCCCGACAAGATGCTGGAAACAGTCGAGCTCAAGATGCTCAGAGGAGCCAACTCACTTCCGCTTTACCAGAGCAGCACGTGGTGGAGGACCGGAGTCAAAACTCCCAAGGGAGACCTGGGGCTGGGCGTCAGACTCTGGGTCAAACGGGAGACTGAGGGTCAAAGATCAGGGCTCACAGGGAGGTCAGAGGAGCTGGCCCCTCCTGCGACCACGCGCAGGGGAGCTGGGGTCACGTCGGGCTGGGTATCCTGGGGGGGGGCCATTTGCTGCAGCTGACCTTGGTGGCCGGTGGTCCCCGGGGCAGGGTTGGCCCCAAGCTTGTGGTTCTGGTCCCGAGGCCGGGCCACCCACTTGGCCTCCAGATGCCCCTGGTCAGCATTGTCCTCTAGGTGTGCGGGGCAGGCCTCAGTGAGAAAGCAAAGGCTCCAGGTTTAACCCAGCTGTGGCCTGTCCAGGCCTGGGTGGGCCGGAACCTCTCCCCCATCTCCTCCTGCTTCTTGGCTACACCTTCCCAAACCAAGCCTCTCTGAAGGGTGTCGCCCGGGTCATCCCACGCCCCGTGCTCTGATACGCTCTGCTCTTGGGCCCTCCTCAGGGAGCTCCCCACAGCTGGCAGGCATCACCAGCCTGCTCCTTGTTTTTTTAGTTGAAGTACAGATGACTTAAGGGCTTCCCTGGTGGCTCAGAGGGTAAAGCGTCTGCCTGCAATGTGGGAGACCCGGGTTTGATCCCTGGGTCGGGGAGATCCCCTGGAGAAGGAAATGGCAACCCACTCCAGTACTCTTGCCTGGAAAATCCCATGGATGGAGGAACTTGGTGGGCTATAGTCCATGGGGTCACAGAGAGTTGGACATGACTTCACTTTCTCTTTCATAGATGACTTACAATATTATATTCTTTTTAGGTCCAGCATGTTTTTTTAAAAAATACTTTCATGTGTTTATTTTTGACTGTGTTGCCGCGTGGGCTCTTCACTAGTCGCGGCCAGCGGGGGCACTCTCCTGTTGACATGCACGGGCTTCATCAGCGCCTGCTCTTTTTGCGGAGCATGGGCTCTTCAGAAGCTGCGGCACGTGGACTTATTGCTCCAGGGAATGTGTGGTCTTCCCGGATCAGGGATCGAACCCTCGTCTCCTACACTGGCAGGCAGAGCCATTTCTGAATCAGCTGCTGCTTCTTGAGCACCTGTGTGTCCCAGGCTCTGCTGTGGTCTCCGGTTTTCAGAGGGGAAGGTTCAGGCTTGCTCAGGGTTACAGGTGGCAGAAGGGAGCTGGGTCAGGACCCTGTCTCAGGCCAGGCTCCCGCTCTGTCTCCTACTTACCGGGCCCCTGCCCAGGACCCCCGGGGGTCACTGCCAGATCAGCCGCGGCTGGTCCTTGGGGGGCCTGCCCCCTCCCGCTAGCCCTCTGCCTTGCTGGTTCCTGCTTACAGTGGGCCTTGTGGTGGCCCCCAGCCCCCCCAACGTCGCCTCGCGCTCCTGAGCTGCTGTTGCGGCGCCGTCCCTCCCCGTGCTTCCCTGGGCCTGTCTGGGAGTCCCTGGTAGGTCTGGGCCCATTGGGGCGGCCGAGAGTGTTGCTGGAGTGAGTCAGATGCCGTGACCGTGGCAGGCAGGCCCTCCCTGGCCTGAGGTCTCTCCCTGTGCTGGGGGCAGTGGAGGGGGCTGCTGTAGGGAGACCCCCCAGGGGCCGTCTAGGAACAAGAGCCCCTGTGTGCCCGGGGAGACCCAGACACTGCGCCACTGTCTCCTCCGGGCGGGCGCTGTTCCCCTTCTAGCCCAGACTCTGGGCGGGCGCTGTCCCCTTCTAGCCCAGACTCTTTGTCCGGCCTGGGCCTGTCCCTCCCCCATGCCCTTGGGGCCCACTGTGGAGCCACTCCCAACCCTGCCTGTGAACCCCACCCACTTGAGGTCCAGAGTTTGGCATGGGTTGAGGGGATCTGGGGGACTGGTCACACAGGGCGGGTCAGGCTGGGAACCCGCAGCTCTGGGGGCAAGGAGCTGTGTGGCATCCGGAGCGCCATCCAGCCTTGGCCCCAGACGCGGTGGGTGCTGAGGGGGGTGGGCACCCGGAGGTCTGTGTGTCCAGGAGGGAGCTGGGGCCTTACTCGGGAGAGGCTCCTGTGTCTGGTGGCCCTGGCTGGTGGGGGCAGGGGGTGCCCAGCTCCTCTGTGTGCCTCCCGCCCCCTCCTACCACCTCCCCAGTCATATGGTAGCTCCTCCCAGGCCCCGGTGAAGGGGCATCTTCAGGAATTTCCCGTCACCCTGCTTCATGGGGCCTGGCCCCTGTTAGCCCATACTCTGAGATGGTCGCTGAGCCGTGGCTCTGGAGTGGGCCTGCCCTGGGCACTGTGGGCCTGGTGTGGCAGGGCTGGACAGCACACGTGTGGATGTGGTCCCGACCAAGCCAGGGGGATCCAGGCCCTGGCAGGGTGACCCCATGGGCAGAATGTGTGTCCTGGGGGAGCCAGCTGTGAGGAGGGGCCTTGGAGGGTCACAGGTGTGGGTGGTGGTGTGCGCCCACCAGCGGGCAGGGGTTTCTGGCTCTCCTGAGTGGAGGACCATCTTGTGGCATCTAGATGTTCTGGGTGTGTGTGCGGAAGCTTCTGCAGGGGTCAGGCCCCGGCACCCCACCTGCGGGTTCCTATCCGGACCTCGCAGAAGCTTTACCAGGAGCGTATGAGGCTATGTGAGCCATGGGGTTGGGTGGCAGGGCCAGGCTGACGGTACCAGGGCCTCCACCTGATATGCTAAGGGGTCCTGTCCTTTCTGGCCCCTCCCCACAAGGCCCCAGGGGCGTAGCACCATTTGAGGGGTCTGACTGCTCGGGTCTCCAGCTGGCAGCCCCGGCCCAGTCACGGCTCAGGAGGTGACCCAGAGTGTCGTCCCAGCCCTGCAGCTGCTGAGCTTCTTCTCTCTTCCCAGCGTGTCCAGCACTGTCTGAGATTCCATCGCTGGTGCTCGAGACCAGTGTCCTCCCCACAGGGCAGCTCACAGTCTCCCTGACCTGTGGAGGGGGGCTGGCGGATGACGAGGACGCCGCCTCCCAGGATGGGAGGCCTGTTTGGCCACAGCCGTGCAAGTCTGGGCTGGGTGGTGGTGTGAGTTGGACGCTGAGAGTTGGTCTCCTGGTTCAGACCCCAGAGGAACCCAGTTCTCAGTCAAGACGCCCTCATGTCAGACCTGCCTTCAGGTCCATAGCGAGCTGGTGGAGGCTTCGAGCGGGGTCCCTTCCCTGGTCTGTGCAGAGCCAGTAGCAGCTGCGTCTCTAGTTACGGTGCCATGAATATGTGACCTTGGGCAAGGCCAGCTTCCCTTCCTAGGCCTCAGTTTTGCTATGCGTAAAGTCTTCTCTCTGTATCTCTCCAGGCAGTTGAGAGGGAGGCTCGGAAGTAGAGGCTGTGTCTCGCGACCTCGGTGGGTGAGCCGCAGACCCCGCAGGTCAGAATCTGTCAGGGTCTGGGGTGCTTTGAGAGGCTGAGAAAGTGAGAGTCTCCACAACGCCCCTGCTCCCCTTGGCCTCGTTGTGCAAGGACCCTCTCTGCTTGTTGTTGCTGAGTTGCTAAGTCATGACTCTTTGTGACCCCATGGACTGCAGCACGCCAGGCCTCACTGTCCTTCACTGTCTCCCGGAGTTTGCTCAAATTCATGTCTATTGAGTCAGTGATGCCAGCCAATTGTCTCATCCTCTGTCACCCCCTTCTCCTCCCACCTTCAATCTTTCCCAGCATCAGGGTCTTTTCCAGTGAGTTGGCTCTTCCCGTCAGGTGGCCAAAGTAATGGAGCTTCAGCTTTAGCATCTGTCCTTCCAATGAATATTCAGGACTGATTTCCTTTGGGATGGACTGGTTGGATCTCCTTGTAGTTCAATGGGCTCTCAAGAGTCTTCTCCAGCACCACAGTTCAAAAGCATCAATTTTTTAGTGCTCAAGCTTCTTTATGGTCCAACTCTCACATCCATATATGACTACTGGAAAAACCATAGCTTTAACTAGATGGACCTTTGTCAGCAAAGTGATGTCTCTGCTTTTTAATATGCTCTCTAGGTTGGTCATAGCTTTCCTTCCAATGAGCAAGCATCTTTTAATTTCGCAGCTGCAGTCACTGTCCACAGTGATTTTGGAGCCCAAGAAAATAAAATCTGTCACTGTTTCCACTTTTCCCCCTTCTATTTGCCATGAAGTGATGGGACTGGATGCCATGATCTTACTTTTTTGAATGTTGAGTTTTAAGTCAGCTTTTTCACTCTTGTCTTTCACCTTCATCAAGAGGCTCTTTAGTTCCTCTTCACATTCTGCCATAAGGGTGGTGTCATCTGCATATCTGAGGTTGTTCATATTTCTCCTGGCTATCTTGATTCCAGCTTGTGATTCATCCAGCCCAGTATTTCGCACGATATACTCTGCATGTAAGTTAAATAAGCAGGGTGACGATAGGCAACCTTGACGCCCTTCTTTCCCAATTGAATCAGTCTGCTGCTCCACGCCCAGCTCTAACTGTTACCACTTGGCCTGCATCAGGTTTCTCAGGAGGCACGTAAGGTGGTCTGGTATTCCCATCTCTTAAGAATTTTCCAGTTTGTTGTGAGCCACACAAAGGCTTTAGCATAGTCAGTGAAACAGAAGTAGATGTTTTTCTGGAGTTGCCTTGCTTTCTCTATGATCCAATGGCTGTTGGCAATTTGATTTCTGGTTCCTCTGCCTTTTTAAAATCCATCTTCTACATCTGGAAGTTCCTGCACTGTTGAAGCCTAGCTTGAAGGATTTTGCTTATTACCTTGCTATCCTGCAAAATGAGCCAATTGTATGGTAATTTGAACATTCTTCGGCATTGCCCTTCTTTGGGATTGGAATGAAAACTGACCTTTTCCGGTCCTGTGGCCACTGCTCACTTTTCCAAATTTGCTGGCATATTGAGTGGTACACTTTCACAGCACCATCTTTGAGGATTTTAAATAGCGCAGCTGGAATTCCATCACCTCCACTAGCTTTGTTGGTAGTGATGCTTCCTTAAGCCCACTTGACTTTATATTCCAAGATGTCTGGCTGTAGGTGAGTGACCACACCATCAGGATTATCTGGGCCACTAAGACCTTTTTTTGTATAGTTCTTTTGTGTATTCTTGCCACCTCTTCTTAATCTTGTCTTCTGTTATGTCCTTATCGTTTCTCTCCTTTATTGTGCCCATCCTTGCATGAAATGTCCTCTTGATGTCTCCAATTTTCTTGAAGTGATCTTTAGTCTTTCCCATTCTGTTGTTATCGTCTCTCTTTTTGCATTGCTTTCTTATCTCTCCTTGCTGTCTTTGGAACTCTGCATTCAGGTGGGTATATCCTTCCTCGTCTTGCTTGTCTTTCACTTCTCTTCTTTCTCAGTATTTTTTCTATATACTTTCCTCAGACAACCACTTTGCCTTCATGCATTTCTTTTTCTTTGGGACGGTTTAGATCACAGCCTTCTGTATAATGTTACGAACCTCTGTCCATAGTTCTTCAGGCAGTCTGTCTATAGTTCTTGAGGCAGTCTGTCTATCAGATATAATCCCTTGAATCTGTTTGTCACTTCCACTGTATAATCATAAGGGATTTGATTTATGTCATATTTGAATGGCCTAGTGGTATTCTCTGCTTTCTTTAATTTCAGCCTGAATTTTGCAATAAGGAGCTCATGATCTGAGCCACAGTCAGCTCCAGGTCTTGTTTTTGCTGACTGTATAGAGCTTCTCTATCTTCGGGTGCAAAGAACATAATCAGTCTGATTTCGATGTTTCCTACCTGGTGATGTCCATGTGTAGTGTTTCCAGGCCCTGTGATTCTTCTCTGGGGCCAGGGAAGCAGACCTGCCCGAAAAGTGCCGATTTGTGAAGAGGGAAGTAAGTGCCAAGGAGCCCTGCTTATGTGGCTACTGCCTCATGGCCCCATGGCTAGGCTGGGGTAGACCAAATCAAGCCCTCAGCTCTGGGTCCTGGGCCCTGCCCAGCTTAGGGTCAGTTCAGTTCAGTCGCTCAGTCATGTCTGACTCTTTACGACCCCATGAACTGCAGCATGCCAGGCCTCCCTGTCCTTCACCAACTCCTGGAGCTTGCTCAAACTCATGTCCATTGAGTTGGTGATGCCATCCAACCATCTCATCCTCTCTCGTCTCCTTCTGCCTTCAATCTTTCCTAGCAAAAGGGTCTTTTCTAATGAGTCAGCTCTTTCCATCAGGTGGTCAAAGTAATGGAGTTTTAGCTTCAGCATCAGTCCTTCCAATGAATATTCAGGACTGATTTCGTTTAGGATGGACTGGTTGGATCTCCTTGCAGTCCAAGAGGCTCTCAAGAGTCTTCTCCAGCACCACAGTTCAAAAGCACCAATACTTTGGCACTTAGCTTTATTGTCCAACTTTCACATCCACACATGACTACTGGAAAAACCATAGCTTTGACTAGATGGATCTTTGTCAGCAAAGTAATGTCTGCTTTTTACTATGCTGCCTAGGTTTGTCATGGCTTTTCTTCCAAGGAGCAAACATCTTTTAATTTCATGGCTGCAGTCACCATCTGCAGTGATTTTGGAGCCCCCCAAAATAAAGTCTGTCACTGTTTCCATTGTTCCCCCATCTATTTGCCATGAAATGATGGGACCAAATGCCATGATCTTTGTTTTTGGAATGTTGAGTTTTAAGCCAACTTTTTCACTCTCCTCTTTCACTTTCATCAAGAGGCTCTTTAGATCTTCTTCACTTTCTGCCATAAGGGTGGTGTCATTTGCATATCTGAGGTTATTGATATTTCTCTCTGCAGTTTTGATTCCAGCTTGTGCTTCATCCAGCTTGGCATTTTGCATGATGTACTCTGCATATAAGTTAAATAACCAGGGTGACAATATACAGCCTTGACATACTTCTTTCCCAATTTGGAACCAGTCTGTTGTTCCATGTCCAGTTCTAACTGTTGCTTCTTGACCTGCATACAGATTTCTCAGGAGGCAGGTAAGGTGGTCTGGTATTTCCATCGCTTGAAGATTTTTCCACAGTTTGTGGGTAGAATACTACTCACTCCAGTATTCTTGGACTTTCCTTGTGGCCCAGCTGGTAAAGAATCTGCCTGCAATGCGGAAGACCTAGGTTTGATCCCTGGGTTGGAAAGATCTCCTGGCGAAGGGAAAGGCTACCCACTCCAGTATTCTGGCCTAGAGAATTCCATGGACTGTATAGTTCATGCGGTCACAAAGAGTTGGACACGACTGAGGGACTTTCGCTTTGAACGTTCTTTGGCATTGCCTTTCTTTGGGATTGGAATGAAAACTGACCTTTTCCAGTCCTTGGCCACTGCTGAGTTTTCCAAATTTGTTGGCATATTGAGCGCAGCACTTTAACGGCATCATTTTTTAGGGTTTGAAATAGCTCAACTGGAATTCCATCACCTCCACTAGTTTTGCTGTTTGTAGGCGCTTTGGGTGGCGCTGAGCAAAGTGCAAGTGTTAGTTGCTCAGTCGTGTCTGATCCTTTGCAACTCCGTGGACTGTAGCCTGCCAGGTTCCTCTATGCATAGAAAAATTCTCCAGGCATGGAGACTGAAGTGGGTAGCCATTTCCTTCTCCAGGGGATCTTCCCACCCAGGGTTGGAACCCTGGCCTCCTGCCTTGTGGCAGATTCTGTGTGGTCTGAGCCCCCAGGGAGCGTCTTTGCTTAAGTTTCTTGGTGTGTGGCGCCCCCTGGTGGTGATAGCAGCGCTTCCACTAGGTGGTTTTCAGGAGGAGGTCCCTTGGCTTCCCGCCTGGTGCTAATGGTAAAGAACCCCCCTGCCAATGAAGGAGATTTAAGAAGCGTGGGTTCAGTCCCCGGATTGGGAAGATTCCCAGGAGGAGGGCACAGCAACCCACTCCAGTATGCCTGGAGAATCCCGTGGAAAGAGGAACCTGGCTCCTTACAGCCCATAGGGTCGCAAAGAGACACCAGAGCGACTTGGCATGCATGCAAGCACCTGGCTGTAGGAACCCTTGGCCTCTGGGAAACCAGGTGGTCCCGCCTCAGAGAGAGGGAGGACCCCTGCAGCCTGTCGTGGACATAGTGGGCCCTCCGTCTCTGGAGCAGCTGTCGTGGTGGCTAGGAGACTGAAGTCCACCCTCGGATTCGCCCCGTGTACAGACCAGGCTGGCTTCTCAGCCCTCGCGCTTCCTCACGCTTCTGCCCCGGCCATCCCCTGTGTGGGGAGCAGCCTGCCCGTGGCCATGCTCTCTGGATCACGCTGCGAGTCTTTACTCTGACGAAAGGCTTCCTCACAGGCAGGCAGCTGGCACATGCTATTTTATTCCCGTCACACTTTGCAACCTTTAGCGCACTGTATGTCCACGTTGGCTTGCTGTCTGTCTGGACTCCAAGCTCCAGCAGTGCAGGAACTTTGTTTTGGATTCCTCTTTTCTCACTGTCCCCCAGTGAGTCCTGAGCACCTGTGAGTGGCTCATGGTGGGTCCTGAACTGTTTGTCACATGAATGTCTGTCGTCTGGGGACCCAGTGTGTGCCCGGTGGTGTCTTGAGACGTCGAGACAGGCAGTGAGCCCGTGGGTGCTGAGCTGTGCTGGGGCCGTCTCTTCTGGTTATCACTGACCCTCCCACCTCCCGGGCCTGGGCCTGGGGACCCGCAGAGACCTGTCCGTGTTGTGTTTTGGCTGTGCTGCATGGCTTTGGGATCCCTGATCCCCGACCTGAGATTGAACCCAGGCCCACAGCAGTAGTAAAGCACTGTGTCCTAACCCCAGGCCCGCCTAGTCTGCCTGAACCATGGGCGAGGCCCGCAGGGACAGCAGCAGCAGCCTGCAGCACAAGAAGCCGCCGTGGCTGAAGCTGGACATCCCGGCCGTGGTGCCCCCGGCAGCAGAGGAGCCCAGCTTCCTGCAGGTAGGCCCTGGGCAGCGGGGGCTCCGGGTCCAGCCTGTCCAGTGCCCTCATTGGGACCCCGTTGCCCAGCCCTTGAGACGCCAGGCATTCCTGCGGAGCGTGAGCATGCCGGCCGAGCCCGCCCGCGTCCCTTCGCCCCACCAGGAGCCCCGGCGGCCGGTGCTACAGCGCCAGATGTCCATCACACAGACCATCCGCAGGTACTGGGCTGTCCTGGCTGCTTGGGGCGGGTGGGGCCCTGGGGCAGAGGCAGCACACAGGGTCCCTTCGGGCCGAGGGGCTGGGAGCGGGGCGGGGACCTTCTCAATCCTGCATCCCCGCTCCCCTGCTCTGGGGCTGGCTGCCGTTGCCTGCTCCTTTCTCTGCCCCCAGCACCTCCTCTCTCCTCTCTGTCTCCCCACCCAACGCTCTGGCCCTGGACAGCCGCCGGGTGCGCTCCGGGCACATCCACACTCTGCCTCCCTTGGGCCCCCCGCTGCCCGCAGGGCCCTCCCGCAGCGCCCGTCTCTCTCGGTCCCTGCTCAGGTACCGTGGGCAGGGCAGGCGTGTGCTGGCGTCCGCGAGCGTGAGCATGGCTTGTGTGCCCCCGGAGCTGCCAGCGTTGCTGGTGTCCCCAGGGCTCCTGACGGCAGGCGCAGCAGCATTTCTGCTTGCATGTCTGAGGGCCGTGGGCAGCTTGCCCGGGGCTGCGGCACCCGCTTCCTGGGTTCTGCCATGTGCCAGGCCCAGCTGCTGCTCATGGCCACGCTCCGGCTGGCTGAAATCTGACCTCTGTCTAGCCTCGGTGTCTCTCCAGAAATCCCTGCCTCAAGGATGGCGAGAGGGCTTGTGTGAAACACCCGTTTCACCCAGACCTGCCGTCTCTGGTGGCAGTTTGGAGTTGGCTGACTGTGCGGGGGTGGCCAGGGCCAGAACCCTCTTCTCCCCTTGATCAGCCACAGCCCACCTGGGCCCCTGGAGAGTCTGGAGGCCTGCGGCAGGCATGCCGAGGGGGAGCTCCTCTGAGGCCCGGGCCGGGGGAGGGGACTGCCGGGCACCCTTGCTGAGTTCCTTCCCCGGCAGGGGCACGGCCGACTGGTTTGGAGTGAGCAAGGACAGTGACAGCACCCAGAAGTGGCAGCGCAAGAGCATCCGCCACTGCAGCCAGCGCTACGGGAAGCTGAAGCCCCAGGTCATCCGCGAGCTAGACCTGCCTAGCCAGGACAACGTGTCGCTGACCAGCACCGAGACGCCGCCTCCTCTGTACGTGGGGCCGTGCCAGCTGGGCATGCAGAAGGTATGCCCTCCCATGGGCCCCTCACTCAGCTCCTCTGGGCGGGGCTGGAGACACAGCCAGCCCGAGCAAAGGCGGTCCCTGGGAGCTCCTGGATTTGGATGGTGGTTGGATGCTCCTGTAAAGGCACCTAAGATGCTCTCTGGGATGAGGGGCTCCTGAGGGAAGACAGGGACCTGGGACTGAGCCTTGGCCAGCGTCTGGACCGGAAGCATCGCGGGATGGACAGTGCTGTAACACAAATGCAGGCGGAGAGGGGGCCCTGGGTGCACTGGGCTGCGGCAGAACCCACTCAGCTGTCCAGGGGCCCGCTGGGTGGGGGGTTGAACAGCAGCTGTGTTCTCCACAGTGGGATCTGGGGTGGGGAAGGAGCCCCCTTGGCCAGACCCAGCCCCAACTCTGGCATCTCCTCCCTTCCTCCAGATCGTAGACCCCCTGGCCCGGGGCCGGGCCTTCCGCTTGGCGGATGATGCCGCCGACGGCCCGAGCGCCCCGCACACGCCCGTCACGCCGGGTGCCGCCTCCCTCTGCTCCTTCTCCAGCTCCCGCTCCGGTTTCAACCGGCTCCCGCGGCGGCGCAAGCGCGAGTCGGTGGCCAAGATGAGCTTCCGGGCAGCTGCTGCGCTGGTGAAGGTGGGTGCAGGGGCCCAGGTGGGGTTTGGGGGCGAGTGGGTTACACGGAGCCGCGTGCTTACTCCCTCGCTGGCAGGGTCGCTCGGTTAGGGATGGCACGTTACGCCGCGCCCAGCGCCGAAGCTTCACTCCTGCCAGCTTCCTGGAAGAGGACACGGCTGACTTCCCTGACGAGCTGGACACGTCCTTCTTTGCTCGGGTAAGAGCCTGGCGCCATCACCCTGACCCCTCTGCCTAAGCTTCCCACGCTGACCGCGCGTGTTTGCTCAGGAAGGTGTCCTCCACGAGGAGCTGTCCACTTACCCGGACGAGGTGTTCGAGTCCCCATCGGAGGCAGCGCTTAAAGACTGGGAGCGAGCCCCAGAGCAAGTGGACCTCACGGGCGGCGCCCTGGACCGCAGCGAGCTGGAGCGCAGCCACCTGATGCTGTGAGTGCCTCCCTGCGAGTTCCGTGGGGGAAAAGCCCCCAGGCTGTCAGGAGCAGCTGCTCCAAGGCATGACACCCAAGGGGACCCCCGGGGCGGGGGCGGTCATCTCATGGACTGGGAACCCAGCTTGGCAACTAGGTTTGGGGGCCCCAGGACTGGGCACCATTCAAATTGGGCTGCTCATCCCTGGAGGAGGCTGGCGGTCCCAGAGCCCACAGCCTGGAGAGGATCCAGCAGGCGAAGAGGTGGCGTCGTTAATACTCACAGATGTAGGTCTGACCCCACCTGCCTGCCATCCCGAAAGTGGCTCGGGCCGCTCTGCTTCTGCTCGGCGGGCCTGACTTCAGCCTGTTACACATGGGAGCAGGACAGATTCGGAGGGTCGTCCTGGCCCCGCGGGGGATGGACAGCAGCGTGTGGGCACTCTGGGGCTGGCGGTGACAGTGCCTCCCTCCCCAGGCCCCTGGAACGTGGCTGGCGCAAGCAGAAGGAGGGCGGCGCAGCGGCCCCGCAGCCCAAGGTGCGGCTGCGGCAGGAGGTGGTGAGCACGGCGGGGCAGCGGCGGGGCCAGCGCATCGCGATGCCGGTGCGCAAGTTGTTTGCCAGGGAGAAGCGGCCGTACGGGCTGGGCATGGTGGGCCGGCTAACCAACCGCACTTACCGCAAGCGAATAGACAGCTATGTCAAACGCCAGATTGAGGACATGGACGACCACAGGTAGGCCACGAGGGGAGGGGTTAGGGCAGGCATGGCTCCAGGTGGGCGCGGGCGCTCCAGGTTGGGGATGGCGCCTCTGCTGACGCTTTGCCCCGCAGGCCCTTCTTCACCTACTGGCTGACCTTCGTGCACTCGCTCGTCACCATTCTAGCCGTGTGCATCTATGGCGTGGCGCCCGTGGGCTTCTCACAGCACGAGACCGTAGACTCGGTGAGCCCCGGCGCCCTCCGGGTGCCCTCCTGGCCCCGCTCTGCGAAGTCTGGGTTCCCTCCCGCCCACTCTGACGGGAGGGGGCGCGACCGAGCTCCGTCTTATCTTCTCTCCACCTCCCAGGTGCTGCGCAACCGTGGGGTCTACGAGAATGTCAAGTACGTGCAACAGGAGAACTTCTGGATCGGGCCCAGCTCGGTGAGGGCAGGGCGGGGCGGGGGCGGGGCCCGGTGAGGGCAGGGCGGGGCGGGGCCCTGGGCTCTCCGAGGCCCAGCCGCAGCTGCATCGTCCTCCCCGCAGGAGGCCCTCATTCACCTGGGTGCCAAGTTCTCGCCGTGCATGCGCCAGGACCCTCAGGTGCATAGTTTCATCCATGCTGCGCGCGAGCGCGAGAAGCACTCGGCCTGCTGCGTGCGTAACGACCGGTCAGGCTGCGTGCAGACCTCGGAGGAGGAGTGCTCGGTGAGTGCCCGCCCACAGCTCAGCTCGCACCCTTGTCTGCACCTCGTTTCCTTGGGACTCAGGCAGAGCTGGTTGAGTTGTCCTAAACCCCTGGTTCTCAGCACACGATGCCGTCCGTCTGTGCAAGGCCCCTCACCTCAGTCTTTCCTTCTTATCCCATCCCTCCACCTCTGGCTGCTCCCCCTGCAGACTGTGTGTCCTTAATTTTATTATTTTTTTAAATGGCCGAGCGGCAGGGCTTGGGGGACCTTAGTTTCTGGACTAGGGATCCAACCCAGGCCCTGGCAGTGAAAGGACCAAGTCCTAACCACTGCACCACCAGGGAATTCTGCATGTTTTTAATTTGGGTGTGGCCTTCTCACTTCCATCTTGTTTTGGGGCACCTGTCATAAGTTTATGTAAGTGGTATTGCCTTACTTTTCTCACTAAATTTTAAACAACTTCATCCAAGTTTTTATCATCTAATGTGGAGCTCCCAGTTTGTACCAGTTGCCTACGGGTGGTTTCTGTTTTCAAGCTAATAGGAACTATGCTCTTGAACTCATAACAATCTCCCAACATGCGAGCAGTTTCCCGAGTGCAAATTCATGGAGGGGCTGCAGGGCACGCGGGTGTGTAGAACCAGAGGGAGGAGCTCAGGGTCTCTGATCCTGGCCCCCTGGAGACGGTGGGATGGTGGGCTCAGACCAGGGCTGAGCCCATGTCCTCCCACAGTCCACGCTGGCAGTGTGGGTGAAGTGGCCCCTGCATCCCAGTGCCCCAGACCTTGCTGGCCAAAAGAGGCGGTACGGCTCTGTCTGCCACCAGGATCCCAGGTCAGTCCTGCTGCGCCCCCTACCTCCGTTCGTCCATGTCTCCCCTGGGAGTGGGGGTGGAGGGAGGTATAATTTGTCTCCTTATTGTCCAGGAGGGCGGGAGGGTGCTAAGCCAAGGGCTCAGAGTAAGGTCTGACCACACCCTGGGCTCGTGCAGGGTGTGTGATGAGCCTTCTTCTGAGGACCCCCACGAGTGGCCAGATGACATCACCAAGTGGCCGGTGAGCTGGTGTGGAGGGGTTGTTCGGGAGCCACCTTACTGTCTTGGGGAGGAACCCACATCTCACCCATCAGTGGCCAGAGGTCTCCGAGGGACCACCCCGTTTTCAGATGCTCTGCCCTGGCCTTCAGCCAGCCGGTCCCTCCACTACAGCCTCCCTTTCTAAGTAGAACCAGGTGGAGCCTTAAGAAGTCAAGTGACATCATGCCAATTTGACAGATGCCCTGAGGCCCAGGGTTTGTGACCTGCTTGAGGCCAACAGGGGCCTGTCTCCTACCCTAGGAGCCTGTCCATCTCTGCTCCAACCAAGCGTGGTGTGGGGCCCAAGATTAGGGGTGACCTTGACCCAACTCATCCCCATTTGTGACCCAGATCTGCACCAAAAGCAGTGCTGGGAACCACACCAACCACCCGCACATGGACTGCGTCATCACGGGCCGGCCCTGCTGCATCGGCACCAAGGGCAGGTAGGGGTGCCCCAGTCCTGGACACACAGCATTGCCCTGGGCCTACTCCCATATCCAGTCCAAAACGACCCAGGATCCCGGGGGGCGTGGGGTGAGGAAGGGGCCGGACCTATCCAGGCCAACAAGGTGGGCGAGTGGGGCCAAAACCTGAGCCTGGGAGTCCTCTCAGCTCTGGCCTGACCTTCCAGGTGTGAGATCACCTCCCGGGAGTACTGTGACTTCATGAGGGGTTACTTCCACGAGGAGGCCACACTCTGCTCCCAGGTAGGCCTCTGGGGGAGGGTCCCTCCGCGTGCTGCGGCCGTGGCGGGTGCTCACGGTCACTCTGCACAGGTGCACTGCATGGACGACGTGTGTGGGCTCCTGCCCTTCCTCAACCCCGAGGTGCCTGACCAGTTCTACCGCCTGTGGCTGTCCCTCTTCTTGCACGCTGGGCAAGTGACACCACGTGGGCTGTGGGGGCTGGGGGGAGGAGGTGGTCCCAGGGACCCCAGGACTAGCTGGTCAGTGCTCCTTGCTGAGTGCCCCCTCCCCACAGGGTCCTGCACTGCCTGGTGTCCGTCTGCTTCCAGATGACAGTCCTGCGAGACCTGGAGAAGCTGGCGGGCTGGCACCGCATAGCCATCATCTACCTGCTCAGTGGCGTCACTGGTAACCTGGCTAGTGCCATTTTCCTGCCATACCGGGCAGAGGTAAGGCTGCCCCCCACGTGCTGCCCAGCATGAACTGGGTCCAGCAGACCCGAGTCCCTGCCATGCCCTGTCCCGCCTGGGGCTCCTGTCCTGATCTACCCTGGGCCAACGGAGGGTGGCGGGCGGCCTGCCCCGGCCCACTGGCTCAGGGTCACCTGCACCTCCAGGTGGGCCCAGCTGGCTCGCAGTTTGGCATCCTGGCCTGCCTCTTCGTGGAGCTCTTCCAGAGCTGGCAGATTCTGGCGCGGCCCTGGCGCGCCTTCTTCAAGCTGCTGGCCGTGGTGCTCTTCCTCTTCACCTTCGGCCTGCTGCCCTGGATCGACAACTTCGCCCACATCTCAGGCTTCATCAGCGGTCTCTTCCTCTCCTTTGCCTTCCTGCCCTACATTAGCTTCGGCAAGTTCGACCTGTACCGCAAGCGCTGCCAGATCATCGTCTTTCAGCTGGTTTTCCTGGGCCTGCTGGCTGGCCTGGTGGTCCTCTTCTACTTCTACCCTGTCCGCTGCGAGTGGTGTGAGTTCCTCACCTGCATCCCCTTCACTGACAAGTTCTGTGAGAAGTACGAGCTGGATGCTCAGCTCCACTGAGCTGGTGGGCGCTGGGGCCGTGTGCCCGTGGCCGGAGCCAGGCCTGCGGCTCGGGACTCTGCCCAGGAGCCCTGCTTCCCACACACTTTGCCGTGTTCACTGCTGTTGAACCCCTCGTGCTTCCGGGCATTTATCACACTAGTTCCCGAGATTACCTTCTAACTAGCCTTCTGACGACCACCTCATGTGGCCAATAAACAGACCGGGAGCGTTTTAGCTGCCACTAACTCAACCAGAGCTGCCGCCTCCTTTCTGGTTTCCGGCTGGGTGCTGGAAGGACATCCTCCAGGCCCCAGGCCTCCCACCCACAAGTTGCCAGAACAGGGCATTCACGTCAGGTCCATCTCCCTGGAGGTCCTCGGCCAGGTGCGCACACTCTGTCCCCCTTCTGCAGAGTGACGAGGAGGTGACAAACAAGGACCCAGGAATATCACACTTCCCCACACACACCTGGAAGCGCCCCACGGCATCCAGGCCATGTCCCTTCCTAGGAGCCAGGCACCCATGGGCTGAAGCTGGAGGCCCTGACCAGGCTGGGCGCAGACGCCCTTGTTTCCCACAAGTAGAGACAGAGCCGGCACTCTGCTTTTACTTCCTCCTTGCTGCAGAGATGACAGGACAGGTGTGTGTGGCTTGGGGAGCAGGGTGGTGGCCAAGGGCTCAGGTACATCATCCCAACAGTGTGACCGCCAGCAGGGTCCCCACCTGTGCCCCACTATGGGGACATGACTTTCCAAACCTCAAAGAAAACAGGGTTTATTCTGTACACAGGGCCAGGCCCACAGCCCTGGGATCAGGGTTCATTTAAGAGTCCAGGCGAGTCCAGCTGGGGTCAGGCTCTCTCCCACCCGTCTGGGGAAAGGGCATGGTGGCCCAAGGCTTCCTTCTGCCAGGGAAGAGCTCAGCTGCCCGCACACACAGCTGTCCAAGTCTGGAGATTCATTTCTGTCTCAGCTTTTTGATGAAGGACACCTCATCCCGATTCCGGATACCATAACTGAAAGAGAAGGAAAGGCAGAGTCCAGCCTACAGAAGGGCCTAGCTGTGACTCCTCCTCCGAGGCTTGTGTGGGATGAGAGAGGCCAGGCAGGAAGAGCGCAGTGCTGGGGAGGTGAGGAGGGGGCAGGGCCATGCTCCCCCACCACGCACACTCAAAACCCTCTCTCCTGGCTCTGCAGCCTGAATTGCCACAGCTCCTCTGCCTCCTGTCCTCCGGGCAGGGAGGTCTCCAGGGAGTTCCTTGCAGGACAGTCAGGGACTCTCCTGGTCTCACACACTCCCCAGGAATGGATTTAAGACCCCTCCTTTCTTAAGAGCCTCTGGAGGAAACCCCGGCCCTATGGCAGGGCCTGGGGAACAAAAGGGCCACAGATCAGATAGCTCCCTGTAGCTCAAGACGGAGCCTGAACTTACTCTCGGAGTTTCTTCCGGTCTTCTGTGAGCTTCTCTCCCGCGGAGGTCAAGTGGTATGTCCTCCACACGTAGGACCTACAGATGGGAATTCAGTGAACCACAAGCAGGGTGATTCAGGAGGCTGAGAGCACCCAGGCGAGGGGCTGGTAGCCGCTCCTCTAACCAGGGAAGCCGCATCCAGACACACTGGGCATGCCCTAAGGTGTCCCCACGTGCAGCTACCTAGCTGCCCACGTGGTAATGCAGAGGAGGAGCAGCTAGGACAGGGCCCGCAGGCACAGGAGCACCTGCCCTTTTTAAAGGCTCGGGACAGGGAGCTCGATGCTCTAGGCCGCATCCTGAGCAGAGCCCAGGGGATGAAAAGGCTCGCTCGTGTCCAGCACGTCCTCCCTGTCTCCCAAGAAGGGCTGAGGGAGGAGCCAAGGCTCCACTCACCAGCTGATGTGCTGAATGCCTCCCTCGCGCTCCTGCCTGAGCTGCACATATCTCTGGATGGCCTTCTTCAGGTCCAGGACAGTGGCGTTCTGGACTACAACCACGGCTGCACAAGCAGGAGAAGATCCCCAGCGTCAGGTGTCAAGAGGAGAGCCCAGAAGCTCTGATGAGCTCTGTTACTTCTCAAGGCTCAAGTCTGGGCAGGTGTGGGTGTGCCCAACAGGCCTGGGCACAGCCCGGAGTTTCCACCCACCAACCCTGCTAACATCCTCTCCTGTGAAGGTTCAGACTGCTTGGCCTGAGGGGGAAGGCAGTACTTACGCATAACTTCTCCATCCATCTTGCACACTCGCACTGTCATTGCTTGGCCGTATTCTAATGCTATTTGGGAATTAACCTCTTCTAAAGTAACCTGGAAAAGACCAAGGATGGAGGTGGGAGCTCCCTTCACCACCCCGAACAACAAAGACAGACAAGCGGACAGCGTCTATAAAGTTAGGGAGAACATTCCTGAAGTCTGAGGAGAACGGAAAACTGGGAAACATTGATCTTTTGTCTGAAAATTACATTATTTTTGTTTACCCCAGGCTTCTGCACACCAACTTTTGGTTGTTTTTAAAACACTGCTGACATGTCAAATGTCCTAACTAGTCGGTTTTTCGGCACCCCTTTAAATTTCAAGCCCGAGGCCAGAGCCTCGTTCGCCTCCAGGCCCGACAGGAGCCTTCTGCCTAGACGCTCCGCTACGCTCGGAAACGCCTTCCCGAGGCTGCAGCCCCCAGCGGTCCCAGGGTCCGTCCGCGCCCCGGGGGAACGACGCGGCCCTCGCGCACCTGGATCGGAAGGTCGCAGAGCAGCGGGTCCTGCACAACCATGGCCAGGCCCTCCTGGAACACGTCCACCGCCTCGGAGTGCGGCAGCGCCTCCTCCTCATCCTCTTCGTCGTCCTGCGGCTCTGGCCGGGCCACGACCCGCGGCTCCTCCAGGGCGCCGGGTTTCCCGCCGGCTTCGCCCGCACAGCGGCTCCACGCGACAGAGGCTATCGCGCAGGCCCCGGGACCGCTCCTATATCCCCACCTTCGGGGCGCCGGGGGCGGGGCCATTCGAGGACCAATGAGAGATGAGCTACTGGGAGCCGGCCGGCCACTGCTGTACTTGGGGGCGGGGAGGCGGCGTGATTATTGGTGCGCTGGCAGGGGGCGGGGCGGGGACCAAGGGGCGCTCAGAACGCCGGCGCAGTGCTGCCGCGGGCGCTGCCGGGAGCGCCGGGCCTGTGGCGGCCATGCTGCTCTTCTGCCCGGGCTGCGGGAACGGGCTGATCGTCGAGGAGGGCCAGCGCTGCCACCGCTTCGCATGCAACACCTGCCCCTACGTGCACAACGTCACGCGCAAGGTGGGCGCGCGCGGCGCGGAGGCCGACGCTCTCGCGAGGCGGCCGCGCGACCCGGGCCTTCCCCGCCTCCTTCCCCGCCTCCTTCCCCGCCTGGATCGGCGTCCTGCGGGCCCTGCCGGCCGCCCCGAGGCTCTCCGCCAGCCACGCACTGCTCCCGGGGCCTGTGTAGGGCTTTTGCGCCCGGGTCGCTCTTCCCCTCGGTACCCGTGTCACTCGTCGCTCGTGCTTTTACCCGAAGGATTATTTAAAGTTGCAGCCTCTTTGTCCACCTCGCCTTTCTTCTCCTAATCTTATTTTTTTAATAGGACTCTTTTGCCTTCCATTGCGGTTTATAATTTACTTGTGCCCCTTGTTTGTTAACACTAGGGTATAGGCTGTAGGAGGGCAAGCATTTTTCAGTTTTTGCTCGCTCTTATATTCTAGTCTGAACATCTGGAATATATTGGATATTCATTACGGAATGGTACATACTGTGTTATAACTCGTTACTTTCCATCGATATTGCGTCTTTCCTTTTTAGAACCCCTTTAATAGTTTTTAGAAGTAGAGCACGCTGGTGTTACCTCATTCTTAATGTTTATATACTGCTCCACCATGTAGCTGTGTTGTGGGAGTTTAGAGTCTGAAATTGTGAAGGGTGACATTTCAAGGACGGCTGGTAAAACTTGGAGAATAGTTAGAAAAACCTCTGCCTGCGAAGAGTGGCTGGGCCACCCTGCCAAGTGCTCCACTTTGGCCTTAGTCGTCTTTGGATCTCTTATTTCAGTGACCAAGTATTGGAGAGGTGGGAGAACAAAAGGGTCACGCCAGAGCCATTTCCCCCTTCCTGCTCTGTTGCTTCATCCAGTCCTCACAGAATCTTGTTTATTGGATCATCCCAATTGTTGATCCTCCCGATTCTCATGGAGATTCCTGCTCTGTGACAGCAGGAACTGTGCTTTCGTTTAGTATTCCTCCCTTCGTGTTGAAGGCAGGAAGCAGAGTCTGGGGTGATACTTGAAGGCATGGTTTGGTGACCCGGCTTTGTACTGTTCACTTACTGGGAGAGTCTGAAGACCTGCTGTTTGTTGTTTGTTAGGTAACAAATCGGAAGTATCCAAAGCTGAAAGAAGTGGATGATGTGCTTGGTGGAGCAGCTGCTTGGGAGAATGTTGACTCTACTGCAGGTGAGAGGGAAAACCTTTTCTGTTTCAGAGCTGTGGGTAAGGATGAGGCCGCTGGCTGTGCCACTGCATAGCAGAGTCTGTGATGTATCAAGTGGGCTTCTGAGACTAGAAACTGTTTTCTTCTCTGATGTGTTTGTTACGCAAACAGTATTGGCACAAGCTGTTGTGGAGTAATTCAGACCTGAGTTAAAGTCTCAGGGTGACCTCATAGTGATGCTGATTGGAGTAATTAAAAAATCAGTCTAAGGATTTTGTTCTAATATAGTTTTTTTTTTAAGTCAAAGATAATATTAAACTGCTCTAAATATTCCGTTAAGTAAGGATTTGAGTCTTGATTCATTTCTGATAGCGACAGATGTGACCAAGGAAGGAAAGAGAGCCCCAGCACGACCAGTCCAGAGAGGAGGAGGAGCTTAGGGTGATTAGTACTGTCTTTTTACCCTAGAGAGGACCATCCAGATCTGCTCTGTGAAAAATCTTGCACAGGCAGAATTTGTCACTGGGAGGTGAATTACACACCAAAATGGTGTCTGAGTGTTTGAAGGAGTTTTCATTAAGAGCGAGGTTCTTGAATTGAAATCTCGGTGAAGGTAAAATTAAAAAAGAAAAAAGTACAATCAAGACCACAAGTTGTGAAAGCACAGTGTTGTGCTCTCAGTTGTGAGAGCACAGTGGGAATGACAGCCCCTTGCAGGAAGACCTTGCAGGGCACCCCAGGCGAGGGATACCAGTCGAACTGGGGAGTGTCTGCAGCTGTGTTTCACGAAACGTCCACTTATAACAAGCATGTTGATCATGAGCATCGTTTCTTTTTTTTAGTAAACGTGGGTCACTGTTTGTTCTTCTCGTTGCCAGAGCCATGTCCCAAGTGTGAACATCCTCGAGCCTATTTCATGCAGCTTCAGACCCGCTCTGCAGATGAGCCCATGACCACCTTTTACAAGTGCTGCAACGCTCAGTGTGGACACCGCTGGCGGGACTAAGGCCAGGATGGCCCAGCTGCGTCAGCGTCTGCGTGCTTTACTGCCCAGGGTGTATTCCCAGCTGCGAGTGTGAACTGTGTGTTCTGAGGGTCTTGGGTGGTATGGTGGAAAGCTGACCCTTTAAGGGTGGCTGCCCAGGGGGTCAGGAAGTATAGCCTGCCTCCCAGTCAGCAGATTAACTGCTTGATGTCCAGTATGTCCAAGTTCTGCCCATGCTGAGTGTGGACAGGAGTCCCCATAACTGCGTGCATCCTGTTGAAGGTCCTGTTCTTCCTCTTATGTGCATCGGGCAGTTGGTGTTCTCCTGCCATCAGCCAACACTCTTCAATATTTACATTGTTTGTACAACTAATAAAGTAAAACTTACTAGTTTAGTACATTAGATGCCCCTCAGTATTTAACTGTTAATTGCAAACTTATTTAATCAAAATTTATCCTGAATATTTAATTAAAGTTAGCAGTCTTGTTATCACCTTCTCAGTGTTTTAAATGCCTTAAGAAGTAGACATCAAACCTTAAATCCCCAAACCGACTGCTATATTTAGGGCCAAACTGGTTACAGAATTGCTAATAACATGGATTTCTATTTATTATTTGTATTTTTGTTTCCTAGAATTGCAGTACATTTATTAGATTGTATGTTTTTTAATACTTTCTGTATCCATCTTTCTACTCTAAAGAGAAAAAGGACACTCTAGGCTCATGGGGGCAGGATTTTGGTTATTGATAGATTTGTTTCTTGCTCAGGGCCTCAAATTTAATTACTTCCAAATCTCTCTTGTTGAATTATAGTTTACTTCCCATGTGGCTCAGCTGGTAAAGAATCTGCCTACAATGTGGGAGACCTGGGTTCAATCCCTGGGTTGGGAAGATCCCCTGGAGAAGGGAACAGCTACCCACTCCAGTATTCTGGCCTAGAGAATTCCATGGACTGACCAGTCCATGGGATCGCAGTGAGTCAGAAACGACTGAACGACTTTCGCTTCATAGTTGACTTACGATGTTTTAGTAGTGTCCGGTGTACAGCGTAGTGATTCAGTTATACGTACATGTATATATAGACACACACACACGAGTGTATATGTATTCATATATATGTATACATATTCTTGTTTGCATGTTTTTCCATGATGATTTATTACAGGATTTTGAATATAGTTCCCTGTGCCAAATCACTTAATAATGAAGTTTAACTTATGAAATAATGGGACTTAAATTTAAGTCTTTTATACAGATTCTTGCTTTTTTCCAACTTTTTATTACTTTCTCTTTTTTGTCCTGCTGGGTAGCGTGCAGAATCTTGGTCCCCAGCCAGGGACTGAACCTGTCCCCTACATTGAGAGCGTGGAGTCCAACCACTGGGCCACCGGGAAAATCCCAGATTTTTACTTTTTTGAAACTTGTTGTCTTACATAACTTGTATAATTTGTATAATTCAGGAAATTTTAAATTTTATTTATTTGTTTTTGTCTGCGTGCAGTCTTCTCATTGCAGAGCATGGGCTCTAGGGTGCGTGCCTCGTGGACTGTAGAGCCCGGCCTCAGCAGTGCTGGCATACAGCCTCAGTTGCCCCAGGCACGTGGGGTCTTCCTGGACCAGGGATTGAACTCATGTCAATTGGCAGGCAGATTGTTAACCCCTGGACCACCAGGGAAGTCCGCTTTTCGAGAAATTATTAATCTTTTGTTTGAAATGATTATGGTTCGCATATGTATTTTCCTGTTGGAACACGTTGACCAGATCCTGAGCCCATTGTCTCCAGTTGTTTCTGTTTCAGAACAGTTTGCACTGTTTTTGCAAATGGGTGTTTGTCCTGTGGGTGTCACTTTAGTGTCTTCTTATGGATGGCTGGATGGCATCACCGGCTTGATGGACATGAGTTTGAGTAGACTCCAGGAGTTGGTGATGGACGGGGAGGCCTGGTGTGCTGCAATTCGTGGGGTCGCAGAGTCAGACATGACTGAGGGACTGAACTGAACTGAACTGATGCCATCAGTTATGTTTCCTCAGGGGTCTGTTCTTGTTTTCGCTTGTTACTGGAGGCAGCCTGGTCAGCGGTGAAGGTCATGCCCGCTGAAGTTACCCTGCTTGCCTGTCAGTTGCTGAACCTCTTTCATTTTCTCCTGTGTAAAACGAAGATAGTAATAGTCTACTTCGGGGGTTCACAGCTTTTTCTGTAAAGAGTCAGTATTTTGGGTTTTGTGGGTCAAGAGTCACAATCAAGAAAGACATAAGGAAGCGAGCTCTTACAGAGAAGCTCAGAATGTAACCCTGCAGTGTTTGTTATATGAGCCCCTTGATGAAAGGAACGCACACCATTTTGTGTAACCGAATTGGTGTTTCTTGTTAAAGCTGCACGTGTGCGTCTCCTCACCCTGGTTCAGGCGGGGGGCAGATGCGGGTCACTGTGACCTTGCCGATGGCTCAGTAGCCGCCAGTGGTGAGAGACACGGGTATTGTCCGCAGCGTGTTTGCGGGTGAGCAGTGCAGTTGCGGTCTGTGGACGTGTCCTCCACGAGGCTGCCAGCTGTGTGACCTCGCGCTGCGCCTGTGTGCACCGTCAGCCGTGACACTCAGCGGCAGGTTCCAGGTGCCGTTCTCCCGCGTTCACGTTTTCTCGGCTTTGCGAGCGCTCCCACGTGAGTTGCTAGTTGTTTCCTTCGTCTGTGCCCAGAAGCTCGTTCTTCAGGCCTTTCCCCGCTTAGTGTCGAGGCATTGACTCCTCGCGGAAGCGGCAGAGGGCGGGTCCGGTGATGTTTGGAGCCATTGAGAGCCGAGGAAAGGCGCTTCAGATTATCTGCCTCATTTTTAATTGACGTGACGTCGCTCCCAGTGTCCTTAGCTTTCAGAACAGCTGTTCTTGACCAAAAACAGATGGTCTTAAACGCATCTTCTCTGGACACGCTTCCCTCAGCTTCTGCAGTCAGACACCTTTAAGTCACCCTCAGCGGCTTTCCTTCTTGGGTTAACGATGAGTCCCTGGAAAATTTAATTCCATTGCCTCATTTTTATTTCTTGTGAAGAAATTCTGTTTTGTGTTGAGACTCGTGCCAGAGGAGTGTTTAGCCTGGTGATGTCGACTACTGCAGTGTCGTCGCATGACACTCTCCTCTGCCATCCAGCTCACTGATAACAGCTCGTACTGCCCTGGGCCTTAAAGACAGGGCATTTGGAGCCCTGTCTTCTTACTGTGACATGACGGGTGTGCAGTGTAAGCAAGCGAGCAGAAGCGTTGTGAAACACTGTGGCCTTGAAACACTGGTAAGATCGCTGCTGAGCCGTGAGCACACCAGGGCCGCTGTAGACAGCGCATACAGGCGGTGTTTCAGAAGGTGGACCCTGACATTTGAATTTCATAGTCGTTCCACATGGCATGTAATTCTTTATTTTTTCCCCAACCATTTGCAAATATACAAACTTAGTCTTTGTTTATTTAATTTATCTATGGCCTTGAGGCGCAGCACGTGAGACTAGACAGCGAACCTGGGCGCAGGGCAGTGAAAGTGCAGAGTCCTAACCACGGGACCACCTGCGCATTTTCTGTTGTAACTGCTGTTAGCTCACAAGTTCTCTAACGGGGGTGGGCTTGCCCCCGGGCCGCTCCTCCTCATCAGGTATGAGGACGTATGCAGCTCCACGTGTCCCGTCGTTAGGGCACGTCTGACCAGCGGTGCTTGTTACTCTCTGGGCCTGTCTTTCGAGGGGCTGGGTTTCGGGAGACACTTAGTGGCCCTGGTTGTATTGTCTTTGTGTCTGAGGTTTTCCCTCCATCTGAAGATTTTGCTTTTCTGTTTATCTCTGTGTATTATGACTAACCTAGACAGTATGTTAAAAAGCAGAGACATTACTTTGCCAACAAATGTCTGTCCAGTTAAAGCTATGGTTTTCCTAGTAGTCATGTATGGATGTGAGAGTTGGACTGTAAAGAAAAGCTGAGCACCAAAAAATTGATGCTTTTGAACTGTGGCGTTGGAGAAGACTCTTGAGAGTCCCTTGGACTGCAAGGAGACCCAATCAGTCCATCCTAAAGGAGATCAGTCCTGAATATTCATTGGAAGGACTGATGCTGAAGCTGAAACTCCAGTACTTTGGCCACCTGATGCGAGGAACTGACTCATTTGTAAAGCTGGGAAAGATTGAAGGCGGGAGGAGAAGGGGACGACAGAGGATGAGATGGTTGGATGGCATCACCGACTCAATGGACATGAGTTTGAGTAAGCTTCGGGAGTTGGTGATGGACAGGGAGGCCTGGCGTGCTGCAGTCCATGGGGTCACAAAGGGTTGGACACGATTGAGCGACTGAACTGAACTGCGTGTTACAGGAGGTGGTGGGGTGCCAGGCTGTGGCATCGGAACATTTCCTGGGCAGAGGCAGTGGCCTTCACGCATCTCAGTGTCTGTGACCTGCTCTCCCGTCTCTGTAGCCTGCATGCTGTCCTGTGGGTCGTGTGCGGCTGATGTGCGGTCCGTTGGTCTCAAGGGAGTGAGTTCTAGCCTGAGAGAGAAGGAAGCTCTCTTAATAAGGATACTAGGGCAGGGATGGCACCAGTGAGTATAAAAGTGTGTAAGGGGCCAAGATGATCAACATTTAAATGTTAGAAGTGTGATCGTGTCCCTGGTCGTTCCTAAGGTGTGTCATGGATTTGAGCCTCTGATGCCATCTTGCCGTGGGTCCTGGTTTCTGCAACTCCAGAGAGCTGCAGCTCTGGTGTCTCCAGATCTCCCCTCAGCTGGGTTAATGCACAGAACAGACACACACAAACACATTGATACGTAAACTCAGGCACAGGGGCATGCTAAAGTGCAACCTTATTGGGCACCCCTAAGAACATAACAGTCAATAAGTTTATGAAAAGATGCTTATCTTTACTGATAACCAAGGAAGTGTATATAAGTTAAGACAACATTGAAACGTCTTTGCCTATCAGATTGGCAAAGATTTAAAAGACTGCTGTCAAATGCAGTGAGGACTGCAAGCATCCTTACATGTCTGATGGGAGCAGAAGTCCGTGTATTTCTAGAGGACCGCTTGGCAGCATCTATTTTGAGATCTTAGGCCCGACAGTTTGCTCCAGATTGCTTTTTTTTTTTTTGTACAGCACTCATCCTGGTGATTAGAGATCCAGGCCTGGAATTACTCATTTAAAATGGCATGTTTACACCAGAAACGAATGCAGTGTTGTATGTCCATTAAATTGAAATAGCAGATGTGGGCAACAGTGAAATTGTCCACCAACAGGATTATTAAACCATGATCTGTACCACCAGTAAAGGCATGAGGTAGCTTTTTATGTGCTTCTCTGAAAAATTTGAAAAGAAAATTTTCAGAGAAAATTCTTTTTTCTGAAAAGAATTTGAAAAGAGCCGGAGCAACGAGGTGGCTGTTAAATGAGCGTTTGTTGGAGCGTAGACGTGGCCTGGAGGGCCTTGTGCCCGGCTTCCCACAGGGGCGTCTCTCTCGGGCCAGGGGCTCCCATCTTTTATTTCCTTCCTTAAGCGAGGCTGCAGCACTGTGAGGTTTGACTGTCTCCACCCACCCTGGCGCTCAGGGACTGCCTGAGCTGCAGCCTGGGAGACAGGCGCTGCTCTGAACCTGGTCCACGTCTTCGCCTCCCGGCGCCAGTTCAGGGAGCAGCCCCGCTCGCCCGCCAATCGATGGGTGGCCCCCAGGTCCACGTGTGGCAGCTTGCCGTCCCTGGGGGTGGAAGGTGGGGTTTATGGTGGGTGCTGGTCCCCTCTCGCCCCTCTTAGGCCAGCTGCCGTGCTCTTGGGCTCGTGGTTTCAGATGTGGGCGGCCTGTGTCAGCCTCCCGCGCAAGGCTCACGTCACTGGTCGGTGCAGTTATCTCCTGAATCAGGCAGAGGGACTTTGCTGCAAGCGCAGGGGTGGCTGGGTGACAAGCCACCTGCAGGTCTCAGGGGAGCATCACGCCTGCCATGGGCGCCAGCAGCTGCATCTGGAGAGGTGAGTGTCGCCTGGGATTCTCCACTGCTCAAGTCAGCGTGGACTTTGGGGGACGGGGCAGGTGGCCCGCAAGCCCCGAGCTCAGGAGGAGCCTGGGGGGCATACTCAGAAGGGTGGCAGGGCGTTGGGGAGGCCACCCTGGTTCATCAACTCTGTCCTGCCTTGGGCATCTCCTGGCGACAGACATGTGCTATAGGAATGGCGGGCCATCCTGGCCTGGCCTGTGAGCCTCGTGGGTGCCACTGGGCAGAGGGGCTGGCACTGAGCTCGTCAGGTGGAGTTCAGGGTAGGCTTAGGGCCAGGGTAGTTCCTGACCCCTTGGGGGCAGCGCGTGGGCATTCTGGGGTCAGGTGGTCTCAGCTCGGATGACTGAGTGGAGATGGGGTTCAGTCCTGGGGCTGGTAAAGCCTCTGCTCTCGCGCATGACTTTGAGGGGCTTTAGGTCTGAAGAGGAGTCTGTGGACCCCCCATGGGACCTGTGGGCAGGGCAGCAGGAGAGGGCAGGCTTCCAAGAGGGCTCTGCAGCCGAGAAGATGGAGAGGAAGAGGGCTCGTGCTCGAATGTTCCAGAGCCCCGTTAACATCTTCTCCAGGCAAAGGCAGGCCTGGGGGAAGGTCGGGATGTCTCTTCAGTTAGGAGCAGGTGGGAGGGCGCAGCAAGAATCAGACACCCTGGGGGAGCCTGATGCCAGGGCTGCTGATGCCAGTTCGGGCTGCTGGCAGGGCTGTGTGGGCGTGGGTGGAGCAGAGCGCCGCCCTCGTTGAACCCCAGGCCGTTGTCAGCATTCTTTCAGCCATGCCATGCACGGCGCCTCGGCGGAAGGCAGTGACAAGGTGGGGGTGGGGGGTGGGGGGTGGTTTGGGGGGTGACAGTGAGCAGCTCGTCCTGAGGCATTCCCAGCCTCAGCCCCCTCCTCCCTCTGTCCTGGGTCCTGCTCTCTGGGCCCCGTCCACCCAAGGCCCCTGCATCCCGCCCGCGTCTCTCCCTGGTTCTGGCCTGGCCTCTCCGTGTCCCGGGACGTCCACCTCCCTGAGGCAGGTGCCTGTCCGGCTGGGCCATCCCAGGACAGGTGGCCTCCCTGCCCTGACGCCCCGCCTCTGCCCTTGCCCAGCAGGGTCCTCAGCCCTTTGCCCCGGGGCGCCGGGTCCTGCTCCCGTTTCCTGCCTCGTGCTGTGTCTCAGGCCCGCCCCCCAGGTCCGAGCTGCCCCGGGAGCCAGCCTCTGGACTCCCTCCTCTCCCAGCAGTGAGGGCAGTGGTGGATCAGTGCCGTCTCAACCGCAGCCTCCATCCCACCCCGGGATGGGCAGGGATAGTCTGTCCCCATTAAAAATACAGACTGTGTGAAAGGGGACAGGAAGCCAATCCGGAGGGTGTGGTGCGCTGCATAAACCCCGCCCTGCGGGCGTCTCACCTGGTGAGGCCCGGGGCGCTGACCCTACGAGGGCCCGGCAGAAGTCCAGCTGCATGGCAGCCCATGACTTCTTGGCGGGCCGGAAGCCGGGAGGCAGGCTGTGGGCTGGAGGTCATCTGGCCAGACCTTGACCCTGAGGCCAGGGAGGAAGCGGGGTTGGGAAAGGGGGCCAGAGTGCTGTCTGCCGAAAGCCATGTCCACGGACCAGTGGGAAGGGACGAGCCGGGTGGGGATGTCGGCCTGGCCCCCGCAGGACGGGCATGTGGGGCCGCTCTCCCGTGGGGCCCCATCCTGCGTCGCGGCCACCCCGCGACCTGTCTCCTCTGGGTGTGATTGGGCCTCCCTGGGGCCATCCTGGCACTTCTTCCTGCCCTACATCCTAAATGCCCCCTGCCCCCCACATCCTAAATGTCCCCCGCCCCCCACATCCTAAGTGCCCCCCACCCCCCACATCGTAAGTGCCCCGCCCCCCACATCCTAAGTACCCTGCCCCCCACATCCTGGTGCCCACTTCCCGGCCACCCCCCAACATCCTTGTGGATGACCCCGTCTCGGGATCCCTGAGAGCCAGCTCCCTCCCCCCGTGACTGCCAGCGGTTTGTGGCAGGTGATGCTTCAATCCAGAGGCGGGTGAGGTCTTCCTGCCTATTGATCTGACAGGGGTCTGTCGTGTGGGTCCATGAGGAGGCTGCGGGGGGTGGGGTGGGCGTCTGCTGCTGGGAGAGTGGGTGCGGGCTCTGAGAGCTTCCGTGCTGCGGTCTGTGCTTGTCTGCTGCTTTTCTGAGTCCTTATCACCCATCAGGCTTGCATAACCAGGCTGGCCCTGCTTCCTGCGAAGGAGCTATCAGTGTACCATCTGGGGCTGCAAAAATGGGGTGACAGGGCGTCAGCAGCCTGCTCACCCCAAGGTGCTTCCTCGCATCCAGCACTGGGAGCCCCGCCCCGGGGTGCTGTCCTCTGCAGGGCTCCTCAGGATGGGCCTGTGGCAACAGTGTGGGAGGTGCTGGCGGGCATGTGGACACCCCCTGCCTTTCCTCTGCTGTCCTGGGGCAGAGCCCTGGGGTCAGCCCCCCACCTCCCATGGCTCTGGTGGGAACTCACGTGGATGTACACCTTGCACAGTTGGCCCAGGTGTGACACCAGTGGGTCCAGCAGATCTGCCCTTCAGTTGTCATCTACAACCGTGTTCCCCCAACCCTGACTCCCCTGCAGGGGGGACCTGGGGCCCAGGCTCAGAGCGCTGCCTGCTGGACAGACCTGGACACGTGGCTGATTCAGACCTGGGAGGCCTGAGCTTGAGCTCCTGCGGGTGCTGCTCCCCTGCGGTGCTCAGCCTCCTTCAAGGGATGGGATGAGGGAGCGGGTGGTGACTTGCTTGAAATGCCCTCCCCACAGTGCCACCTCGGGGCGCGGCGGGGGGGGGTGGTGCTCTCTACACAGCCCCTCAGCCCAGCCTCTTCCAGGTTGGACCTTGCAGAGCGAAGTTCTGATGAGAGAGGCGGGCACCTGCTTCCTGCTCTGCGCCTGGCTCAGCCTGGGGGTCCCTGTCCTGGGAGACAGAGGAGGTGAGGGCTGGCTCAGGGCGTGCAGGGGCTATGGGCACAGAGCGGGGCAGGGTCTGGGCTGCGGGTGCCCATCTTCTGCAGACCGGTTGGGGCTTCAGCCCCACCCAGGGCGCATGGTCACAGCCCATCCCCTTAGGGTGCCCAGCCCCGCCGTGGTCACCTCAGGGCTCCTTCTCTCAGGCCTGCCCTGTCACAGGGGGTCAGCGCCAAGCCCTCCCCCTCCCCTGGCCCTGCCCCAAGGCAGCCACGGTGAACTTGCCACGGTCACTGTTCCCAGGGCCAGGGCCTGGGGCTTTCACCTGCTACAATAACAACATCCTCAGGATTGAGTGCCGCTGGCCTGGCCCAGCGCTGGGCCAGGGGGCCGGCTCCTGGCTGCTCTTCACCAGGTGAGGCTGGAGAGCGGGGGCAGAGGGCAGGGAGCTGGGGGGGCCATGGTCCCTTGGTGCCCACACGTGTCCTTTCCAGCAACGTCGTGCCGGGCAGCAAGCACAAGTGTGTCTTCTGGGCCGGCGTGTGCACCGTGGAGCTGCCGCCCGAGGAGGTCCTCGTGCCTGCTGACAACTTCACCATCACCTTCCACCACCACATCTCTGGGAAGGAGCAGGTCAGCCTTGTGGATCCACAGTATCTGCCCCGGAGACACGGTGAGACCTGGGTCGGGTGTGTTGGCTGGGAACCCCCTGGCCACAGCCCACCGCCCATAACCCCCGCCACCCAGTCAAGCGTGCCCAGTCCCTGCAGACAGACCCAGGGCTTGCAGCAGGTAGGAACTGAGGGGCGAGGGGTCGGCCCACTGGTTGCCGGAGGGCTTGGGTCCGGAGGAGGATGAAGGAGCAGGGCTTTGAGTTGGGGCTGGAGCTGCAGCGTGAGTCCCTTGAAATGCACTTCAGGCACGCCAGCTTAGATTTGAGATGCATCTTAGCTGCCTCAGGGGTTGTCTCGTCCCAGGCTCCCAGGGAGGCCTTGCTCTGAGAGGGCCTTGGTCACATCCTCATCCTTCCCGGGAATCTTTCTGATCCCCAGTCTTGGGCGTGCTGACTCACACACCCTCACGTGGCTTTGCTCTGTTTCAGTGAAGCTGGACCCCCCCTCGGACTTGCAGAGCAACGTCAGCTCTGAGCACTGTGTCCTGACCTGGAGCGTCAGTCCTGCCTTGGAGCCGCTGGCCATGCTTCTCAGCTATGAACTGGCCTTCAAGAGGCAGGAGGAAGCCTGGGAGGTAAAGCTGGGTCGCCCACCCTGGGGCCCGTCTCTCCTGGAAGCAGCAGGAGATGCTGCTCTTCCCACCCAGGGTGCTTTCACCTTGGAATTACAAGGAAGGCAGTGACCAGAGCCAAGGGTATGTGAGTGCAGAGTGGTGAGCGTGCTTGTGTGTGTGTGTGCGCGTGTTCCCAGGGCCTGCCTATGTGGATGAGTGTGCATGCAAGTGAATGCACGTGAGCGTGTGGACGTGCAGTGTTCCCGCGTGCGTGTCCTCTAGGGCTGACGACCCAGTCTCACCACTGGCATCTCCCGACTGTCCTCATCCCCAGTGGGCTCGGCACAAGGATCACATCGTTGGGGTGACCTGGCTCAAACTTGAAGCCGCCGAGTTGGACCCTGGTTCTGCCTATGAGGCCCGGCTGCGAGTCCAGATGGCTGCCCTAGAGGGCGAGGTGGCGGAGGAGGAGCGATACGAGGGCGTGTGGAGTGACTGGAGCCAGCCTGCCTGCTTTGCCGCTCCCCCCAGACGAGGTGGGCGCTGCCGTGGCCGCTGCCCCCGGGGTCTGGGTGGGGCCCCTCCTGCCTCCGAGTGTCCCACCTTTCCCCCTCCTACCCCCTCTCTCTGAGATGGTCAACGGGGTCAGTTTGGGGGGCTCCCGGGAGTGACCGTGGCCCCAGGCTGCACACCAGGCCCCGCTGCTGCCCGTGGAGCCGGGCGTAGCCTCGTCTGCTTAGGGCGGCCTGGCTGACCCCGTGGACAGAGGTCCTGAAGGATCGCAGACCCTGTTGACCCTGTGGATGGAAAAGGCGAGGCCCAGGGGTGCGTGCCTCACCTGGTCTTGCAGGCGTGAAACAAACCTCCAGGACCTGTCCGGTACTTCCCCTGTGGCCCAGGCACTCGGCTGGATGCCTTGGCGAGTCAGAGGGACACAGCCCTGGTCCTTCTCGCCACAGGTCGCCTGGTCCCTGCTCTGGGGCAGTCTGATAGCACCCTGGTCGCTGTGTCCCTCTTCCTCCTGCTGAGCAGCCTGATCTACTTACTGTTCAAACTGTCGCCCAGGTGGGTGGCCAGGGATGTGTGTGAGAGCATGTGCTTGTGTGTGTGTGATCGTGTGTGGGAGTGTGTGCTTGTGTGCGTGTGATCATGTGTGTGTGTGTGTTTGGGCATGGGGTCAACGGTGCATTGAAGGTTCAAACCTGCAGCCCCTCCCTGCATGCTCCTGGATGGGGAGGGGTTTCAGGCCTCTGCCCTGGACCAGTGGGGAGTTCCCAAGTTGCCATGTGCGTGGGGGTGGTAGACAGTGTGTCCCCAGGAGCCCTGGACACTGTGCTGTGGTCTGAGCCCTGTCTCCTGCCTCTGGAGGTGCCAGCCCGTTGCCTGGTTCTGTGGGCACAGTGCTGGGCGTCTGGTTTCCATGGGCCCCTGTGCCCGGCCCTGGGGGATGCTGCTGAGATCCAGATGAACACAAAGGCCCTCCTGAAACAAGCCATCACACGGTCAGGTGACAGGGTGCAGGGCTGGCCCCACAGGAGACTGGCCGGGCATGGACAGGGAGCAGAGAGGGTGAGAGGCGACTGGACAGAGAGAGCCTGGGCGAGGGAGGGGTCAGGCTTTTCCTTGGGTCAAAGGAAAGCCCTTGAAGCCTGGCCACATGTGATGTGACCTGGCTGATGTTTTGAGAGAGGAAGTTCGTGGTACAAGTGAGGAGGAGGCCTGCGGGGCAACCAGCAGCGGTGTCCAGACGGAGGCAAGTGTGGGAGCTGGCGGGAGGAGCAGAGATGGAGCCAAGGGGAGGGAAGTGCCAGGGTCTCAGGAATAGAAACTGATGGGACGTGCGGGTGGATGCTATGTGACCTGTGCCCCCTGAGGCCAGCCCTGGTGTGGGGAATTGGGCTAGGCCCCCGGGGAGGCTGCTGAGGTTGACCTGGACCTGCTGGATTGGAGCCCAGTATGCCATCCTCAGGGGAGGACCACTGGGTCCTGGGTGGGTAGATGCTCAGGGAGAAATCAGGCGGGCTTCCTGGAGGTGCTGTCTCCCTCTCAGACTGAGGACAAAGCTGGGCACCTCCACTGCGTGGCTTGGTATAACTCAGCTCTGTGGGGTCACCTGCACAGGGCCCATAGGTACACGTGTCAGATGTGGACCCAGTGAGGGGAGAGCGCATGCGGGGCAGGGACGGGCCTGCTGCTAGAAGGAGCTGAGGTCCCTGCAGTGACGCCTGGAGCAGGGCTGCAAGGAGCCCCTGGCCCAGGTCTCTGAAGCCTCTGACTGCCGTCTCCTGGCTGCAGGATGAAGACAGCTTTGTACAAGGATGTGCCGTCCCCAGGCCCATTCTTCCAGCCTCTGTACAGCGTGCACAACGGGGACTTCCAGGTTTGTGACCCTGCGGGCCAGGGTTGGGGTGGGGCCGGGGTGCCCTGATGTCCGGCCTCCCCAGGATGTGGGCTTCGATGAGGTTTGGGGGCCTTTGTCAGTGCTTTGAGCTTTTTCAGTGTATACAGTGGCCTGTAGAGTATATATAGAGGTATATACACACTATGACTCAAATGGGCAAGAAGAAAAATTAGCTTTGTCGTGTGGCTGAGCTCTTTTTCCTCTTGTGTCTCTGATTTCATTGCTGATGGAAAAACGTGAAGATTCTTGTGACATTGCCTCTTCGGTTTGCAGTGGCCCTTTGAGGTGCCAGCGCCGGCGGCTGCGTCTTCTGATGCCCTGGAGCCGTCCCTGGTCCCTGGGCTACTCTGGTGGCCGCTGTGGAGGGCCTGGCCCCTCCAGGCCCGCTGGCTGGTGTGATGAGTTGGCCTCCCACCCTCGTCATGGTGCCCTCGTGGGCTCTCACAGGCCACTCAGGACAGCTTGGTGGCCCTGTGGTCCCCACTGCTGGCCGGACGCTCTTGCTCCACAGGCAGAAGGAGCGGCAGGGGAGCTCCATGGGTGGTCTCTGGTCTCACTGTCTTGGGCCCCTTGCTTTGTCAGAGGATGGAGCTCCGGGGGTCCGCGGACTGGCTCTGCATGGCCGGGTTCCTCCTGGCCTTTTCCTCTCTTAACAGAAAGTATGGTTTCTAAGATTGTCATCGAGAGAGATGATTTGGAGCTTAAAGCTGAGGCCTTGATCAGGGCTGTGGGGTAAATGTTACCCTGAACTCCCCTTCTGGGCTGTAGGCACCCAGCCCCTTCCCTGTAGAACCACAGCAGCCGCCGGGGGCTAGTTAGACCCCCCAGGACGTGGTCTGGAGCCACGGACTGGCTCTCCGATGGAAGGTGTGTGTGCTGCACTCGATGGAGATCCCTGGTCCCATGTAGGAAACAGCTTCTTAAAAACTTCTTTTCCATGATGGTTTGTCACAGGGTACTGGCTCTACAGGAGGACCTTGCTATTTATGCGGCGTGCCCCCAGCTCCCAGAATACCCCTCCCCCACCCCTGTGGCGATCACAAGCGTCTTCTATGTCCGGGAGCCTGTTTCTGTTTTGTAGACACTTTCCCTTGTGTCGTATAAGCGATTTCACATGGTGTTTGTCTTTGTCTGACTTATTTCACTTAGTATGGTAATCTGTGATTGCAACCGTGTTGCTGAAAATGGCATTATTTCATTCTTTTTGTGTCTGAGTTATATTCCATTGTGCGCGCACACACACACACACACACACACACTTCTTCATCCATTCACATATTGATAGACATTTAGATTGTTTCTCTGTCTTGGCTATTGTGCATAATGCTTCAGTGAACATTGAGGTACATATACCTTTTTATAAAAAATATGTATTTTTAATTGGAGGGTAGTTGTTTTACAATATTGTTGGTTTCAGTTGTGTGTATATATATATATATATATACACATATATACGCATGTCCCTTCCTCTTGAACCTCCCTCCCATCTCCCACCCTTCTAGGTTGTCACAGAGCATCAGATTTGAGCTCCCTGCCTCATACAGCAAATTTCCACCAGCTGTCTAATTTTACACATGGTAATGCACGTATCTTTTTGAATTAGAATTTTGTCTGGATATATGCCCAAGAGTGGGATTGCTGGGTCATATGGTAGCTCTATTTTTTTATTTTAAGGAGCATCCATACAGTTTTCTACAGTGGATGACCAGTTTATTCCTACTAACAGTGTAGGAGGGTTCCCTTTTCTCTACACCCTCTCCAGCATTTATTGTTTGTAGTTTTTTTTTTACTTATTTACGTATTTTTGTTTGTGCTGGGTCTTCGTTGCCGTGTGTGTGCTTTCTCTGGTTGTGGTGAGGACAACTCTGTGTGGCTGTGTGTGGGCTTCTCATTGCGGTGACTTCTCTCATTGGGGAGCACAAGCTCTGGGCACGTGGGCTTCAGAACTTGTGAAGCACAGGCTTAGTTGCTCCATGGAATGTGTGATCTTCCTGGACCAGGGATCGAACCCATGTCCTGTGCATTGGCAGGTGGATTCTTATCCACTGTTCCACCAGGGAAGTCCTATTTGCAGCTTTTAATGATGGCCATTCTGACCAGTGTGAGATGGTACCTCACTGTAATTTCCATTTGCATTTCTCTAATAATTATTGATGGCGAGCTTCATGTACCTCTTGGCCATTTGTGTTTCTTCTTTGGAGAAATGTCTTTTTCAGTCTTCTGCCCATTTTTTGATTTTTGTTGTTGTTGTTGTTGATGTTGTTAGTGAGTTGTATGAGCTGTTTGTATATTTTAAAAATTAATCCCTTGTTGGTCACATTGTTTGCAAATATTTTCTCCTAGTCTGTATGTTGTCTTTTCATTTTATGGTTTCCTTTGTTGTGGAAAAGCTTGTTAGCTTGATTAGGTTGCATTTGCTTATTTTTATTTCTGTTGCCTCGGGAGACTGACCTGTGAAAACTTTAGTATGATGTATGTTAGGGAATGTTCTGCCTATGTTCTCTTCTAGGAGTTTTATGGTGACATGTCTTATGTTTAGATCTTTAAGTCATTTTGAATTTTTGTGTGTGTGCATGGTGAAAGGGAGTGTTCTAACTTCGTTGATTTATATGCAGAAACAGCTTCCTTTTGGAGGTGGGGGCCTCCTGTGGTCCCACAGAGGGGTCCAGGTCTGCTGACCTTGGCCCAGAGGTGTTAGGCCCAACAGCACCGCGTGCGTGCGTGCGTGCGTGCGTGCGGGTAGTGGGATTGGGGTGAGGGGCAGCACTGTCTTTGGCCCGTATCTACACCCTGGCTTAGGCCTCTGTGAGCCCCGGGCCCGTGCAGGGGGGCGTTTGGAGGGAGGGGGCCCTGTGCCGAGGCTGGGCCGGCCCATGGTGGATGGGCAGGGCGCTCTGGGTTCTGGGTGTGGCTGTCTGGAGAGCTTCGTGGAGAAGGGGCGGCTGCTCCCATGCTGAGTCCTGAACACGCCTCCTGAGGCCTGCCCTCCTCCCGCTGCTCTATTCTAGACCTGGATAGGGGCCCGCGGAGCCAGCCCACAGGCTGGCCGGGACCATGCCGGCCCCCCACGAGGAGCCCTCCTGGAAGCCCATGTCCGGGAGGCCGTCGCTTTGCTGCACTGTGACCCAGCAGACGCCTGGCCGTCGGCGGGCCTGGAGGAGGAGGGCGGCCCTGGGCCCGGCCTCCCGGCAGGTGTGCTGCCAGCAGGACACGTGGAGTGGGGGGTGCCGTCGCCCGCCTACCTGCCACAGGAGGACTGGGCCCCTGCGGGCCGCCCCCGGCTGGCGCCCCCCCGGTGCGAGGGCAGCAGTGGCGACTACTGTGCCCTGGACTGCTCTGTGGGGAGCTGACCTCCGCCTTCCCGGGAAGTGCGTGGAGCTCTGAGCCCCCCCAACCCCCACCAGTGGCGTTTTCTGTGACCGGTCGAGCCTGGATGGTCGAGCCTGGATTCCTGGCCGGGAGGTGCTGTGTGGGCAGGCCCGCGGTGCTGCAGCCTGTCCATCTGGCGGCTCATGGACCAATGGCCCTGGAGCTGACCTTTGACTGGCACTGGACCTCCTGCGCAGGGCCACCCATGCGGTTGTCAGGTGTCGGGTCTGGGTGGAGGCAGGCGGGCTTTCCCCTGCACCCCACCCCTGTGGGCCTGGGCCTCTGCCCTCAGCGTCCTGCCATCCTGGCCCCCATCCACCACTTCCCTCCCTGCTTCCGGGCTTAACCCCAGGCCCCTCTGAGAAACGAGGTGTCGGCCCCACAGCCTGTTCTGCCCTCAGCCCCTTGAGAGGCCAGTCTGGGCCCCGTGGACACAGGTGAGACGCAGCGATGAGGCTGAGGGTCCGCTTTCTGTGCCTCCCTGGGCTTCCTCCCCGACTGAGATTAAAAGGGATGGATGGCCGTTTCGAATTGCTGCTGGCTGGGGGACGGGCCCAGAGGACATAGAGGGGAGCTGGGGTCTGCTGCCTGGGGTTTCTGGGGGTGCTCAGTGACCAGCTCAGGGAGGCCCCCCGCCCCCCACTTCTCCTTGTCCTCATCCTCCCAGGAGCCCCAGGAAGCTGCGAGCTGTGGCCAGAGCCCTGAGGGTCAGGGCCAGAAGTGACCACCTGCCGTGGCCTAGGTCTGTGAAGGGCCCTGCCTATCGCCCACCCCGCCGCCTGTGGTCTGGAGAGCGGGGGACAGGGCAGAGGGCGCCTATCTGTGTCCCATGCTGCCGCAGCAGTGCACCACAAGCTGAGTGGCTTAGAACAGCAGAAATTGGTGGTCTCGAAGTTCTGGCGGCCGGAAGTGTGGAATCACAGTGTTGGCGGGGCTGCGGGGGTGCTAGCAATGACTTGACTCAGGCCGTGCCTGGCTCAGGTGATTCCTGGCTCGAGGCTGCACAGCTCCAGCCTCACAAGGGCCCTGCCTTCTGTCCAGAGCCCCTCTGTATACCAGTGTCGTCACAGTGGATCAGGGCTGACCTGAAAGACGTGCTCTATTTTGGCTGAATTACGGGCTGAGGCCCTGTTTCTGTAAGAGGTCACGTTATCAGGTGCTGGGGTAGGACTTCCCCTTTCTGGGCAGTCCCTGCCTCTGCCAGATGTCTCCGGATTCCTACTGGCCCTGGGGCGCCGGGGTGCCTCTGGGGCCTCCCTAGCACACTCCCTGGGTTTCACACATGGACCCTGTCCCTCCTGGCTGCGGGACTTGGGTCTGGTACTGGGGTCCTCTGTTTAGTGAGGGCTGGGCTGGACCTGCCCTGAGGTTGGAGGTGCTGATGTATTGCAGGTGGGATAGATGGAGGCCTGTCTCCTGGGTGCTGGGCTGGAGAGGCACCTCCCTGTGGTCCGAGCAGAGAGAAGCAAAGCCTCCCCAGGTCCTGAGGCACAGGTCGCTCTGGCTCAGACAGGGCCCCCCACCCCGCCCCACTGCGTGCTGTGGAGCCCTGAGGTTTGTGGAGAGCGACAGGCGGGACCAGGCAGGACCCTGAGTGTATCTTTAGTTTCCAGAGAGTGGACGTGTGTGGACGGAAGTGAGGCGCAGGCACCCTCTGCTCTAACCAGGGATAAAAATACCAGCGCGAATCCACTTCCTGGAGCTGGCCCTGGGGAGCCCCAGGCCGGTGTATTTATAACAGCATCTGTGTGGTGCCTGCAGCTCACGTGGACCTGAGCCCCGCAGGACTGGACGGCTGGGCACGGTGTTCATGTGACTCACACACTGGGTCCTCCTCTTGCCTGAGGGAGCAGCCGCTTTTAGAGGCTGGTGGTTGTAGGTGGGCCACGCCTGCCTCTCAGGACGAACTGAGCCAGCTGCCTGTACACAGCGAGGCTCAGGAAACACTCATTTCCACCCATTCTGGGGAGACGACCCTTGGCAACTGCACACTGAGACCCCATGAGCCCCGATGAGGGGTCGCGGATCACCATGCCTCTGTGAAGGAGGCAGGGAAGGTGGCCTGGGACTTGACGGGGAAGCTGCCGGAGGGAGGAGCTGAGTGACAGTGTGGCCGGGGCACGAGCATCCAAAGGGTGGCTGGCCAGGTCCCGCGGCAGCCGGGCCGTGGACAGCCCTGGAGGCTCGGCCGAGGCGGGGGCTGCCCGGGGGCTCAGGGCGCTCTCTCTCTGGCTGTTGATGCGGTAGAGTTTGCATAGGGTGGAATTAACTGTTTTCTAGTGTGTGCGGCAGCGACACTCGGTGCGTCATCTTATGGGCAGCTGTCCCCTCTGTCTGCTTTTCACTCTGAAGGGAAGCCCCCTAAGCGCCCACTCCCCTCTCCACCCTCCCTGTGACCTCTGGCCCCCACGAGTCCACTTTCTGTCTTATGACTTACCTACTATGGATGTTTCATACAAATGGCGCTGTATAATACACGGCCTTTAGTGTTCTTTTTTTCCCCTCTTACTGCAGTGGTTCTGACGTCTGTCCACATTGTAGTGGGCAGTCTATGGACAGGCTGCACCCTTGTCCTTAGACAGATGTTTGGGTTATTTCCGTCTTTGCACTCTTGGGAACTGTGTTGCTATGAAAGTTAGTGTATAAGTTTTTGTTTGAATACCTGTTTTCAATTCTTTGTGTGTATTCCTAGGTTTAGACTTGCTAGATTATGTGTTAGCTCTATGTTCATCTTTTTGAAGAATTACCAAACTGTTTTTCTCAGTGGCTGCAACATTACATTCTCGTTGGCAGTGTACTGTTGGCTCCATGTTCTGCATATTTTTTCCAACTCTTGTTAGTGTCCTTTTTTTTTTTTTCATTTCTTTTTTTTCCTTTTGTGAATTAAGTTGTTTTGATAACAGCCGTTCTAATGGATGGAGAAGGCGATGGCACCCTGCTCCAGTACTCTTGCCTGGAAAATCCAATGGACGGAGGAGCCTGGTGGGCTGCAGTCCATGGGGTCGCGAAGAGTCGGACACGACTGGGTGACTTCCCTTTCACTTTTCACTTTCATGCATTGGAGAAGGAAATGGCAACCCACTCCAGTGTTCTTGCCTGGAGAATCCCAGGGATGGCAGAGCCTGGTAGGCTGCCGTCTGTGGGGTCGCACAGAGTCAGACACGACTGAAGCGACTTAGCGAGCGAGCGAATGGATATAAAGTGGTACCACATGGTGGTTTTTATTTGTGTATCCTTGACAGCTAATGATGCTGAGCAGCTTTTCATGCTATTTGTGTATCTTATTTGGAGAAAAGTCTGCTTGAGTCCTTTGCCCATTTTAAATTTGGGTTGTTTATCCCTTTGTAGCTGAGTTGTAAGAGCTCTCTGTATATTCTGGATACAAGATGCTTATCAGACTTGTGATTAACAAATATTTTTTTCTATTCTGTAGGTTGTTTTTTTACTTTCTTGAGAGTATCCTTTGAAGCACAAAAGCTTTAAGTGCTTGTGAAGTGCAGTTTATTTATGTTTCATCTTACTGCCTGTGCTCTTGTTGTCATACCCAAGAAGTCATTGCTAAACCTGGTGCCAGTAAAGACGTGAAGAGATGTTCAGCATCACTAGCCATCAGGGAAGTGGACAATCCACAGTGAGAGGGAATTCCCGGGTGGGTTTATGGCTTGGACTTCGTGCTTTTACTGCCGAAGGCCCAGGTTCAATCCCTTGTTGGGGAACAAAGATCCCGCAAGCCTCACGGCTCAACCCACACAAACAAAAACAGAAATAACCCACAGCAAGATACCACTTTGCATCTATTAGAATGGCTACTATAAAAAGAAAAGAAAGAGGAAGCTACTGTTGGCAAGGATGTGCAGAAATTGGAACCCTGAAGAACTGCTGTGCAGCATGTGGGATCTCCCTGGTGCAGGGATGGGATCTGTGTGCCCTGCATTGGGAGGTGGATTCCCCACCATCAGACCACCAGGGAAGCCCCTGTGATTTCTCTTTTTATTCTCTTTAACAGGGTCTTTCATGAGGTAGACATTTAAAATTTTAATAGACAGCATCACATTTTTTTTTCTTTCATAGACTACTGTTTGGTGTTTTATTTAAAAACTCATACCAAACCCAAGATTATATAGATTTTATTCTATAATGGTTATGATTTTGCAGAGACACGTGTACCCCAATGTTCATCGCAGCACTGTTTATAATAGCCAGGACATGGAAGCAACCTAGATGTCCATCAGCAGATGAATGGATAAGAAAGCTGTGGTACATATACACAATGGAGTATTACTCAGCCATTAAAAAGAATACATTTGAATCAGTTCTAATGAGGTGGATGAAACTGGAGCCTATTATACAGAGTGAAGTAAGCCAGAAGGAAAAACACCAATACAGTATACTAACACATATATATGGAATTTAGAAAGATGGTAACGATAACCCTGTATACGAGACAGCAAAAGAGACACTGATGTATAGAACAGTCTTATGGACTCTGTGGGAGAGGGAGAGGGTGGGGAGATTTGGGAGAATGGCATTGAAACATGTGAAACGTCATGTATGAAACGAGATGCCAGTCCAGGTTCAATGCACGATGCTGGATGCTTGGGGCTGGTGCACTGGGACGACCCAGAGGGATGGTGTGGGGAGGGAGGAGGGAGGAGGGTTCAGGATGGGGAACACATGTATACTAATTAAATAATTTTCTATTATTAAAAAAAAAAAAACAAACATTCATGTTTATGGACCATTCTGAGTGAATTTTTGTGTGTGTGAGTTAGAGTATTTGTGTCTACGTTCATTTTCCCACATGGTTTCCAGTTGCTTCCTGGCCGTTTGTGGACACACTTCCTTCCTCTGTTACACTGTCCCTTTGACTGGCCACTTGACTGGATTCACATGGGTCTATTTTGTGCTTTCTGTTCTGCTCTGCGTCTCTCTCTGCTCTCCAGCATCACACTCTTCATTTCTGTCGCTTTACCATAAGTTTGGGGGTTTAGCCTTCTGTCATCTCCTTTAGCTTTTGAAACAATTCGTCAAATATGTTTGGGAGGAAAAAAATGATCCTCTTAACAACGTTGAGTGCGTTGCTCGTGAGCAAGGAAGAGCTCTGTATTTTGTGATTTGTTTGTGCTCACCTGAGTTTCACTGTCTTCTGCACGCGTGCATATATATGTTTTGTAAGCTTTATACTTCAGGGTTTTAATTTTTGCAGTGCTGTTGGAACTTTTTTAGATTCCAGATCCCAGGTTGTCCCGTGCATTCCTGCTGATATTGCCGTAGCCCCTCTGGGCTGCTAACAAACTACCGCAGACGGCGGCCCATCCCGTGAACAGTAGAAATTTATGTCTCGTTGCTCTGGAGGCTGACAGTCTGGGTTGGGGCACCAGCCTGGCAGGGTGAGGGCTCTCTTTTGGTGGCAGACTTCTCCTTGTGTCTCACGCGGAGGAGAGGGGCTGGGGTCTGTCTCCTCCATAAGGGCACGAGCCCCACTCCTGGGGACCCCGCCTCATGACCTGTTGTCTGCCGAGGGCGGCCCCGCCCACTGCCCTCGGAATCCCTGCGTGTGGATCTGGGGGCACGAAGGCATTCAGACACAGCACTCTTGAAACAGGGAGTCAGTGGACTTAGGTTGACTTTTACTTTACTTTTTGTTCCCCATTTTCCAATCAAGGCACAGGACTGGTGGGCTCTACTTCAGTTGGAATTTCTAAGTTATGACTGAATAATCACAACACTGAATTTCAGAGCTTCACTAGGACTGTCTGAGGGAGTGAACTGGACGCTGCTGAACTGTGAGTGGGTGTGTTGGATGCTGTGTCCTGGAGGACAGCACCCGTCCCCCAAGCCATTGGGCTCTGTCCTGTGAGGGGTGCATGGCATTATTTTTAAAGTTACCCAAACCAGAATTTATTAAAATTTTACTATTCTGGTTTTTAATGGAAGTATACTCATCATGAAATATTTCTGAAGCAAGTCAAAATTTGATTGGCAGCAGGGAGTCCTGGCATGATGCCATCCATGAGGTTGCAGAGTCAGACACGACAGAACAGCAAGTTGTAACAGTATGTAAAATACTGTCTTTTTGTTAGACATTGAAATCCTACATCAGATGAAATGTTGGGTTGACCAGAAAGTTTTTTTCCATGCATTGACTCTAGTAGCGTTTAGTTGTATTTAACTCATTCAAAAGAAGCAATTTTATTAGATTGTAATGTGACAGCTGTCATACCAGCATGCCTTTACAAATAGCTTACCAAAATTGGTAGATTTTTGGTGCAGCCATTTTAGTAATGAAAATGGAAGGAGAAAAGCAACATTTTCAGCATATTATGCTTTATTATTTTAAGAAAAGTAAAAGTGCAACAGAAATGCAAAACAGATCTGTGCAGTGTATGGAGAAGGTGCTGTGACTGATGAATGTGTCAGAAGGGGTTTGTGAAGTTTTGTGCTGGAGATTTCTTGCTGGATGATGCCCCACAGTCGGGTAGACCAGTTGAGGTTGATAGTGATCAAGTCGAGATTTTTTTGAGGATGATCCATGTTACATCACAAGGGAAACAGTGGGCATACTCAAAATATCCAAATCAGTTGTTAAACATCATTTGTACCAGCTCAGTTATGTTAATCACTTTAATGTTTGGGTTCCAAATAAGTTAAGAAAACCTTGATCTTATTTTCACATGTGATTCTCTACTTAAACATAAGGAGAACGTTCTATTTTTAAAGCAAAATGTGACAGGTGATGAAAAGTGGGTACAGTACAATAATGTGGAGTGGAAGAGATTGTGGGGCGAGCAAAATGAACCATCACCAGCCACACCCAGGCTGGTCTTCATCCAGAGAAGGTGATGTCATGTATGTGGCGGGAGTGGAAGGGAGTCTTCTATTATGAGCTCCTTCCAGAAAACCAAACGATTAATTCCAATAATGCTCCCAATGCTCTTCAGTTAGACCAACTGAAGGCAGCACTCGACAAAAGGTGTCTGGAATTAGTCAACAGAAAACGAATAATCTTCCATCAGGATACTGCAAGACCATATGTTTCTTTGATGACCAGGCAAAAACTGTTACAGCTTGGCTGGGAAGTTGTGATCATCCGCTGTGTTCACCAGACATTCCACCTTCACATGTCCATGTATTTCAGTCTTTACAAAATTCTCTTAATGGAGAAAATATCAATACCCTGGCAGAGTGCGAAAGGCACCTGGAACAGTTCTTTGCTCAAAAAGATAAAAAGTTTTGGGATGGTGGAATTATCAGTTGTAAGTTGCCTGAAAATTGGCAGAAGGTAGTAGAACAAAATGAATATGTTGTTCAATAAAGTTCTTGGTAAAAATGAAAAATGTGTCTTATTTTTACCTAAAGACCAAAGGAGCCCTTTGGTTAACCCAATATGTAAGTGTAGCTTGATATTAAAATCAGAATGTGTTAAAGGTCAATGAACATTCAGTTGTCAATGGTAAGCCAGCATTTCTTTTTGCAGTTTTGAATTGGCATTGAGCTGGTGTGAGGTGATACCTCTTAGACTTTTGATTTGCATTTCTCTGGTAATTAGTGATGGTGAGCGTTTTTCTTGTGTGTAATGGCAGACACTAAGTCTTCCTCAGAAACACCCTCCTAGTCTCTGGCCCGTGTCTTCTGGGAGTGTTGGTGTTTTTATATTGAGCTGCAGGAGGTGTTTGTTTTGGAGATGAATTCTTGGGATTATCTATGTTTGCAAATATTTCCCTTATTCTTAGGGTTGTCCTGTCTTTCCTTTAGGCTTTCCTTTCCTGTGCAAACTTTTTAAGGGATAGTTAGTTCCTGTTTTCTTATTTCATGTTTATTTTTCATTATTCTAAGAGGTGGGTTGAAAAAGAACTTGATGTAATTTATGGAAAAGTGTGCCTTTTCTATATTTTTCTCAAGAATTCCATGATATCTGAGTTTCCAGTAAGATCTTTATACTTTGCGGAGTTTATTTTCATGTGTGGTGTTAGGGAGTCTTCTAGTCTCATTCTCGTTTTCATTAAGTAACCTCCACACTATCCTACACCGTGGCTGTTACCAGTTTACATCCTGGGCATAGGTGCAGGAGGCTTCCCTTTTCTCCACATCCTGGGCAGCACTTGGTGTTTGTATAGTTTTTGATGATGGCCATTCTGACTGGCAGAGAAGGCAGTGGCACCCCACTCCAGTACTCTTGCCTGGGAAGTCCCATGGACGGAGGAGCCTGGTAGGCTGCAGTCCATGGGGTCTCGAAGAGTCGGATACGACTGAGTGACTTCCCTTTCACTTTTCACTTTCATGCATTGGAGAAGGAAATGGCAACCCACTCCAGTATTCTTGCCTGGAGAATCCCAGGGATGGGAGAATCTGGTGGGCTTCTGTCTATGGGGTCACACAGTCAGACACGACTGAAGCGACTTAGCAGCAGCAGCAGCATTCTGACTGGTGTGAGGTGATTAGTCCATGTACTTTTGATTTGCATTAATAATCTCAGATATGCAGATAACAGCACCCTTATGGCAGAAAGTGAAGAGGAACTAAAAAGCCTCTTGATGAAAGTGAAAGAGAGTGAAAAAGTTGGCTTAAAGCTCAACATTCAGTAAACTAAGATCATGGCATCTGGTCTCATCACTTCACGGGAAATAGACGGGGAAAGAGTGGAAACAGTGTCAGACTTTATTTTTCTGGGCTCCAAAATCACTGCAGATGGTGACTGCAGCCATGAAATTAAAAGATGCTTACTCCTTGGAAGGAAAGTTATGACCAACCTAAACAGCATATTCAAAAGCAGAGACATTACTTTGCCAACAAAGGTTCGTCTAGTCAAGGCTATGGTTTTTCCAGTGGTCATGTATGGATGTGCAAGTTGGACTGTGAAGAAGGCTGAGCGCTGAAGAATTGATGCTTTTGAACTGTGGTGTTGGAGAAGACTCTTGAGAGTCCCTTGCACTGCAAGGAAATCCAACCAGTCCATTCTAAAGATCAGTCCTGGGTGTTCTTTGGAAAGAATGATGCTAAAGCTCAAACTCCAAACTTTGGCCACCTCATGCGAAGAGTTGACTCATTGGAAAAGACTCTGATGCTGGGAGGGATTGGGGGCAGGAGGAGAAGGGGACAACAGAGGATGAGATGGCTGGATGGCATCACTGACTCGATGGACGTGAGTCTGAGTGAACTCCGGGAGTTGGTGATGGACAGAGAGGCCTGGCGTGCTGCAACTCATGGGGTCGCAAAGAGTCGGACACGACTGAACAACTAAACTGAACTGAACTGAATAGTGAGTGGAGTAGCTTTACCTGTGCTTTTTGATCTTTTACAGGGTATAATTTACCACTTGAAATTGACTTCTTGAAAGTGTGCCCTATTTTGAATTCTTTTCCGATGATTTACCAGGGGGACGTTACTTGATGGCAGGTGTCATTTACAGCCCCACAGGCCTTGTGAATGTCTGTCTGCCCAACTGGGTTTAAAGTTGTTGTTGTGGGAAATGCCCAAAAGGTGGCAGCACTTCTTCATGCCCAGCTCTGGTTTCTAGGGCATGCAGAGCCGTAGGGAAACTCCTGTTCATCCAGGTTTCTTGAGCTCAGGTAAGCCTTGCCCTGAAGCCCTCTTGGTTAGTTACTGATCTGATCGCATCTTAATGAAATTAAATAACTTTGTGGGTGTGTGAGAAGTTGATCTGTGTATTTAGTTCCTGCTTTTCCAGTGTTTGGCCACTGGATAAAGCCTTGGGTGTGTTGGTCTCAGCTTTTGTTTCCTTATTCATTATTTGCCTACTTGAACCAAAATGGAAAAAAAAGAAACGTTCCGTATTGATGCAGAGAACCTCAGCTAGGCTCAGGCCAGAGCAAGATCTGTTGGACTGATGAGTAGTCTGTGCCTGTGGGGCGGGTGGAGGGCGCACCCGTGGCCACAGCACTGGTTCCCTGCACAGCACGGCTTCTCGTGGGCCTGGGCCGTGTGCTCTTGTTCCCTGACACCTGCACCACCTTGCCGTCATGACTTGGTGGCCCTGCTCCAGTCAGGAGGGACCCAACAGCAGCACCTGAAGCCAGATCAGATGTGCCTTTACACAGGCCATGGGTGTACTGGGTATTAGGACTTTGCTTTGTGTCTAGGAAACAGAGCCTCTAGAAGCTGATGTGTGCTGTGGACTTGAACCCGCCTGCGGGGCAATAGCTCCTACTGGACCCTGTCTTGCAAGCTTCTGCACAGGTGATGACCACACCAGTGCTTCCTGCCCAACCCCTCCAGGCCTCAAAGGTGGGCACAGCTGGACCCATACTTCACGGGCTCCCTGACCCAGAGCCTGAAGGGCAGGACCTGGAGACGAGAGCGGATACTCCACCAACCACCAAAACTGAGCCCATCACAGGCTCTGCTACAAGTCTGCTCGCCTTTGCCCTCCAGATCCTGGAGACAGACCTGCAGGAAACAGCGGCTGTGAGTCCCATCTTGATGGTGTTCTGTGGAATTTCCACGAGGCTCTTTTCTGCCCTGTTCTGAGCAAGTTACTTGTCAGTCCATGCTACCATCAGCCCACAAGCAGGCTGAGAGGCTGAGGCTCCGAGCAGCCAAGTAATCCACCCAGAGGACAGGCTGGGGCCATGGAGTGGGGTCTGTGCCCACCCCCCCGCCCAGGGTGACTGCCCACTCACAGCAGGTTCATGTCTGCCCCTTCACCCCCTCCCAGGGCAGCTCACAGAGCCTCCTCTTAGGGGGACTCACTCACCTTCTTTTACAGGACTCTTGTGTCACATCCTGTCTCTGGGATCATCCGGAAGGCTTGTCCCTCTGAAGCAGATTCAGCCTCACGTCACCAGGGCCGCTTTCCTGGGTCACACTCACCACCTGCTCGTCCACTCCCCACTCAGACCTGAAAGGCCCCCTCGGGCCCCGAGCCCCCTGGCTCTGTCTGGGCGCTCACTCCCCTCTGGCCTGGCCTGTCCCTCTCACAGCCCCCTCAGGGTCACCAGGAGCTCCCACCGCCCAGGGCAGGCTGTCTGCCCTGTCCTGGGGAGGCCTCCGTGGTGTCAGGTTTAAGAAACAACAGGTTCCTGTGTGGCCTCCCACACACAGCACAGCGGCCAGCACCTGCCTACCAACCTCTTCCCTGTGGATGGGCCCAGGGGTGCCCACGGGGGACTCACTAAGCTACTCTGTGCCTGCTTCACAGAGAGGGTGCTCGTTCACACACCCTTCTCAGGAGCACAAGGTTCTGGTGGGCAGGCTCCTCCAAGGATATGGGGCTCGGGTATCCTGCAGGGCTCAGCACCCAGGAATCGTGTACAGAGCCCTTGTTGCAGAGCACCCCTGGTCCACCTGTTGGTCAGACCTGACCCTGAGCCCCTCAGAGCAGGACCTAAATTAACAAACAGCTGCTCCTGGACAGGTCAGTGACCCTGGGCTTCACTGTGCAGCCTCCCTCCACCGAGTCTTCCAGAGACTTCTGCTGCACCCAGGCACTGGGGCCATGTGCCAGCCCTCCTCTCCCTGACTCCTGGGTTCCTCTCATTAGGAGAGGGTCTTTTTGAAATTACCTCCCACTCATGGGTCAGATAAAATGATTAGAAAACAAGCCAGAACTCCAGCCCCGTGTCCATCCTGACCCTCAGGACCCTCACCTGTTCATTGCACCTGGTGGGCACAGCAAGGCCCATTTTCTGCAACTGTGAGCCCCTGATGGGGGAGGTTGGCTGACCTGACCCGGCCGGCCAGCCCTTCCAGGTGAGCCTGGGCTGAGGTCTCTGTAAGCGGGTGTAAGAGTGCCTGCAGCTGGACTCTACACCATACTCTGCGGAGTGTGTGGAGCTGGGCTGGCGAGACGGCCTTGTGGTTGCTGTTTGTGATCAGGTCTTTTCTAGACCAGGTAAGGAAGTGGTATGTCACCTGTTCCTGCTGTTGGATGTCTCCCCAGGCGGGGGGCAGGGGTGAGGAAGCAAGAGAAAAGGCAGTGGGAGCAGGACTGGAGAGGTAACTCAGGTAGGAAACGGAAAGCTTCCAGAAAAGCCCCTGGGTCAGGACCATCCCGCCTGGCCTGCACGAGCCAACTCGCAAACGTGCTGTCGCTGGGGTGGCTCCAAGTCCTTTCCTCCAGCCTGTGAGGTCTTTGCTCGTATTCAGGTGTCTTACCTGGGAAGGGTGGATGAGGTTCAGGAGCAGCTGCCAAGGTTTATTTAGAGATGCCTCTGTGTGGTCCCCCAGCTTCCCATGGAGGATGCTCCTTGGTGAGGGGGGTTGGAGGACTGGGGGTAAGGGGGTGGAGATGGTGGAAGGGCTGCTGGCTGCATGTAAGTCCCCGCCCCTGACCATCGTCAGAATTGATCATCAGTGTGGCAAGTATCTTAACTGGGTTTTCTTCTGTGTAACTGATGGGTTCTTAATTGGCCATGTGAATAGTGACATTAAATGTTCTCAGTCAGGATTGAGATACTACACCACATGTACAGGTGTAAGAACCTGGGGAGGCGTGTGCAAGCCGGTACCCTAGGGATGGGCTTCTGATGTAACATTCTGGGGTCCAGCCACTGCTTTAGCATTTCTGAGGGCCCAGTGCTGACTCTAAGGTTCTGTAATCCACCCTCCATCTGCCTTATCTGCCTTTAGTGAGATCCACACTTCTAGGATCCTACAGAGCAGGGTCTGTGTGGCTGCTCTGTGGCTTCTCTAACAAATGATCACAAGCTGGGTGGTTTAAAACAACGAGTTCATCCTCCGCCAGTCCTGAAGACCAGACGCCTGAGATCAAGGTGGTGTGGTCCTCCAGGGGCTCCAGGATGGGGTCCTTCCTGCTTTTTCCAGTTTCTGGGGCTCCAGGGGTCTCTGGGCTTGCGGCCCCCTCCCTTCTGTCTCTGCCTTCGTCTTCGTGCAGCTTGTCCTCTGTGTCTGTCTCCCTTCTTTTGACGCTTACAAGGAACCTGCTAATCAGATTGAGGGCCACCCACACTCATGATGACCTCAGCTCAATATCTTTAAATGCATCTACAAAGACCCTGTTCCGAGATATGGTCTTGTTCACATGTTCTGGGGGGACACATCTTTTGGGGCCAACGTTCAACCCATTGAAAGTGAAAATGGCTCAGTTGTGCCTGACTCTTTGTGACCCCATGGGCTCTAATTTGCCAGGCTCCTCTGTCCATGGAATTCTCCATGCCAGAATACTGGAGTGGGTAGCCCTTCTCTTCTCCAGGGGATCTTCCCAACCCAGGATCTTCCCAAACCCAGGTCTCCCACATTGCAAGTGTATTCTTTACCATCTGAGCCACCAGGGAAGCCCATTATCTGAGTATAAAATCGTGCTCATTTTAGGAGAGTACCAAGATCCCATATACATCGGCACAGACAGCAGACATGTGGGTGGGATTCTGGGGAGAATGAGGACCATGGAGTCACCTGGAAAGGTTCAAGGCCTGGCTTCATCAGAAGGTGAGCTCTTCCACCATGGGGCCCGTGAGAACAGCCACTCCATCCTATCCATGGAAAGGGGCCTGGTGTCAAGTCCAGAAGTGTCCACCCTACACAGCTGGCTCTTCTGGATGTCTTCATCAATACCATGATATAACCAGTAACTACCAGATTAGGGGTAGAGGAGAATTAGTGTGGGGACTGGCCATGGGCTCTGGAGGAGGTGTTTGCAGTCACTGGGACACAAGGACATGGGAGCCTGGGAGGCCCCCGTGTTACTGAACAAAACTTGGGTCCACACGCCTGAGTTCAGTAAAGCCAGTCTACTGACTCCAGGTTGTGGTGAAGGAAAGTGAAGCAATAATTATAAAAGTACCGAAACAAAGAGGACAGGTGGCTTGTGCTCTAAACCCCAAACTCCCTGAAGGGTTTCAGCAAAGCAGTTGTAAGGGCCACACGAGGGAGGGGGCCACAGAATTTGTGATCTGCTGGTGCATGGTTTTCTGGTTGGTGAACTAAGAGGCAGCTAACCTCACAAATTCTCAGGCACTGGAAGCTCAGGTGGTTACATGTTCATGCTCATCAAGTAGTTAACTTCTTCCATTCGGTGGGGGTTTTAGTATCTGTAAAACAACTCAGGGCATGTGCATCAGATAACTCTCCATACTTCAGAGAGGAGCTCCAGCAGAGGATCGGGGACAGAGTCTGTCCTGGGAAGCCCATAGACTCCTGCTCGTTTACACCAGGTGTCTGGGCTCAGCAGCCAGGGAAGGTGGGGTTGTGCCTCCTGGGCGTGGGGAGCAGCAGGATCCACTCCTCCAAGGGGCCCGTTTGCACCCAGGGGTGAAGTGGGGAGGCAGTGGATGGACAGATGCATCTGGCCTGGGAGAGGGGTGCAGGCTGGAAATGTCACTGGAATCACCACTGGGGGGAAGAGGAAAGGCCAGAAGGGGGCAAGTGGGTCCCAGCTGACCCCACGCAGGTGATGGTGGTCTTTTGGAAGCAACTCAGAGCCGGAACTATTGGCCCTCAGGAGCTCAGCTTCATTCTCTTGTTCCTTTGTAAAACATGGTGTCAGAGTTTGAGACGTCGTCAGGACTTCTGAGCCCAGTGCTGCTGTGGCTTCATTAAAGGGGCTCAGCCCCTGCCCATGTCCCCACTGGGGATGAAGCCCATTAGGGCACTGGGGTCCACAGACTTCAGAGAACCCTCTGCCCTCAGGACTGATCTCCCTTCTTCCAACCAGCTCCTGGTCAGAGGCCCACATTCTCCTATCCTGATTCCACCCCCAGAGCCTGAGGAGTAGGCCAGTGTACAGATGGACCACTCAGTCTTCATGTTCCTGTCGCTGGACATTTTGGTGGACTCTATGTCTTGGCTATTGTAAATAGTGCTTCTCTGAAAACAGGGGTGCACGTGTCATTTCAAATTGTGATGTTCTCCAGATCTGAGCCCAGAAGTGGGGTTGTTGGATCCCGTGGCTCCTCTGTTTGCTTTTTCCAGGAACCTCCATGCTGTTTTCCATCATGGCTGCATGCCCGTGCATCCCCACTCAGAGTGTAGGAGGATTTCATTTTCCCTACGTCCTCTGCAGCATTTATTCTTTGGAGATCTTTCTGATGATGGCCGTTCTGACCGGTGGGAGGGGATTCCTCAGTGTAGATTTGATTAACATTGATTTAATAATAAGTGGGTCTTCCCTGGTATGGCTCAGCAGTAAAGAATCTGCCTGCAATGCAGAAGATGCAAGAGATGCAGGTTCGATCCCTGAGTCAGGAAGATCCCCTGGAGAAAGAAATGGCAACTCACTCCAGTATTCTTTCCTGGAAAATTCCATGGGCAGAGGATACTAGCAAGCTACAGCCCATGGGTTGCAAAGCACTGGGCGTGACTGAACAACTGAGCGCTGTAATGAGAGAGGGGGGAATGTCTTTCCAGGGGCTTGATTCATGTATAGTTGTTCAGTTCAATTCAGTCACTCAGTCATGTCTGACTGTTTGCGACCCCATGAATCGCAGCACGCCAGGCCTCCCTGTCCATCACCAGCTCCCGGAGTTCACTGAGATTCACGTCCATCGAGTCAGTGATGCCATCCAGCCATCTCATCCTCTGTCGTCCCCTTCTCCTCCTGCCCCCAATCCCTCCCAGCATCAGAGTCTTTTCCAATGAGTCAACTCTTCGCATGAGGTGGCCAAAGTACTGGAGTTTCAGCTTTAGCATCATTCCTTCCAAAGAAATCCCAGGGCTGATCTCCTTCAGAATGGACTGGTTGGATCTCCTTGCAGTCCAAGGGACTCTCAAGAGTCTTCTCCAACACCACAGTTCAAAAGCATCAATTCTTCGGCGCTCAGCCTTCTTCACAGTCCAACTCTCACATCCATACATGACCACAGGAAAAACCATAGCCTTGACTAGACATATATGTTCCTTTTCAGGTTCTCTTCCCATATAAGTTATTACGGAGTGTTGAGAAGGGTTCCTTGTGTTTTGCAGTGGGTCCTTGCAGATGATTTTATAAAGAATAGTGTGTGTATGTTAATCTAAACCAGCTTATTTCTCCCTGCCCTCCTCTTTTCCTCCTTGGGGACCATAAGTTTCTTCCTGGGAACCATGTCTGTGAGGCAGTTTCTCTTTGGTAAAGAAGTTCATCTGTCTCCATTTTTAGTTCCCACCTAGAAGTGATACCATGATTCTAGTCTTGCCCTGTCTCTCCTACTTCACTTAGAATGATCACTTCTACTTTCTTCTCTGTGGCTGGAAATATCATTTCTTGACCCTTTTTAATGGCTGAATAATACTGTATTATGTCTAGGGACCCCATCTTCTTTATCCGTTCATCTGCATTCCACACTTAGATTGCTGCCGTGTCTTGTTTATGGTCCTAGAGCAGCTGTGATCAGGCTGCAGGCATCTTTTCAAATTTTGGGTTTCCCCGTATCTACACCCAGGTGTGGAATTGCTGGATCCTATGGTACTTCTAAGTTTAATTTTTTAAAAGAAACTTCATACTCTTTGCCTAATGGGTATACTGATTTACATTCCCACTCTTGTGCAGGGTCATTCCCTTCTCTCCACATGATTGTTGGAGATTCTCTGAGATGGCCATTCTGACTGACGTGAGGTGATAGCTCATTGGACTTTTGATTTGCCTTCCTCTGACCATTAGTGATACTGAGCATCTTTTCAAGTTTTTAATGGCCACATGTATGCCTTCTTCATGAAATATCCATTGAGATCTTTGGCCCATTTCCCTATTGGGTATTTTTACTTTATTTTTGATATTGTGAAGAAGGAAAGGGGCAGGTTGCCGTGACTGGAGTGACTGCATTCTAGAAGAAAGGAAAGTCCATCCTATACTCTTGGCAAACTTTGGACTATATATCTGGGAGGCCATAGAGATAAAATACCAGCAACCAGCCGGCCTCACGGGTGCCTCGAAACCAGACCAGGCTGACCCCATACCTAGACCTTCCAGAGCCAAAAAGAATACCATGACCACGGTGTAATCAGTCAGTATCCGTAATCTTAGGAATACCCAGTGATGTAAGTTAGACTACATGACCAGACATGTAAATTTATGAGTGTAACCTGATTGTATCTCGTACTAACATTGTCCAGAGTGGGCTTTAGAGAATTTGGGGGATGTGGGTTTGGGCACGTACACTTTGGGTATAAAAGATTGTCACAAAAATTGGTAGGGGTCCTTGGCTAAAAAGGAAACTCTGCCTCAGACCCACCAGTGTGATACACGGCATCACACTATCCACTCCTTCTGAGTGAGTGTGCTTCCCGGGCGTTTGGCTGTAACAGTTGGGCTGCTCGAGCTGTCTGTATGTTTTGGAGATGAATTCTTAGTGAGGATCTTTGTTTTGAAATTTTTTTTTCCTATTCTGAAGGTTGTCTTTCTTTCATTTAGAGTTTCTTTTGCTGTGAAAATGCTGCTAAGGTTAATGACGTCCCTTTGGCCTATTTTTATTTTTTTTACTCTAAGATATGGATCCAAAAAGAACTTGCTGTGATTTGCAACAAAGCGTTTTCTGCCTTTGTTTTCCTCAACGGTTTTAGGGTGTCTGTCCTCACATTGAGATCTGTAAATTGTTTAGAGTTTATTTTTGCGTGTGGTGTTAGGGAGTGAGAACTGGACTATTTCCTGCAGTATCAGTTAACAAGGATGTCGTAGTCATCAGCAATTGCAGCCCTCCAGTGTGAGCCGGTGGGCCCTCCGAGAACTCAGGAAGGAGAAGAATATGCTCCCTAGCAGCCTTCAGACTGCAGACACTGCCTAAGGTGAGCCCTGAGGAAAGGAAGCTCAGGATGTGAAAGCAGAATGCTGGCCCCAGATAGGTGAGGTGCATATGAAAGGAATGGTCCAGTGAGTCAGCCTCTTGCATCTTCCCATACACAGAAAAGCACTAAATTCCTTGACTCAGGATATCTGGTTTCCTTTAACAATAATGCTTTGATATTCAGACTACCTGCCCTTTGTTACAAAGTTCCGTGTAACCTGGCTCCTCCCTTCACCTCCTGGGAGCAGGTCTCTCAGGGTTACTTGAGATGGTGTCTCCTGGGCTTGAAGTCCTGTAAGTTCCCACCGAATAAAACGTAACTCTCAACTTTTAGGTTGTGAATATTTTTTAAGTTGACAGGAATATTGTAATTTTGTTCCCATTTTCATTGTTTAAGGAACCTCCCCACTGCCTCCATGGGTTTCCCAGGTGGCGTTAGTGGTAGAGAACCCACCTGCCGATGCAGGAAACAGGAGATGCGGGTTTGATCCCCGGGTGGGGAAGATCCCCCGGAGGAGGGCATGGCAACCCACTCCAGTTCTTGCCTGGAGAATCCCAGGCACAGAGGAGCCTGGAAGGTTACAGTCCACAGGGTCGAAAAGAGTTGGGTGCGACTGAGGTGGCTTAGCACACACTCACACTGCCTCCATGGTGGCTACTCCCGATTGACATTCCAGCACTGATGGAGGAGGCTTCCCATTTCTCCACACACGCTCTCCAGCCGTGGCTCTTTGTAGAGTCTTTGACAATGGCCATTCTGATTGGTGTGAGGTGATGCCTCATTGCAGTTTTGATTGGATTTCTCTAATATTTACAGTTTTCATTCCACTCCCAAAGAAAGGCAATGCCAAAGAATGTTCAAATTACCACACAGTTGCACTCATTTCACATGCTAGCAAAGTAATGCTCAAAATTCTCAAGCCAGGCCTCAACAGTATGTGAACTGTGAACCTCCAGATGTTCAAGCTGGATTTAGAAAAGGCAGAGGAACCAGAGATCAAATTGCCAACATCCACTGGATCATCAAAAAAGCAAGAGAGTTGCAGAAAAACATCTACTTCAGCTTTATTGACTATGCCAAAACCTTTGACTGTGTGGATCACAACAGACTGTGGAAATTTCTTAAAGAGAAGGGAATACCAGACCACCTGACCTGCCTCCTGAGAAATCTATGCAGGTCAAGAAGCAACAGTTAGAACTGGACATGGAGCTGCTGACTGGTTCCAAATCAGGAAAGGAGTACATCAAGGCTGTATATTGTCACCCTGCTTATTTAACTTATAAGCAGAATACATCATGTGAAATGCCGGGCTGGATGAAGCACAAGCTGAAATCAAAATTGCTGGGAAGAAATATCAATAACTTCAGATACACAGATGACACCACCCTTATGGCAGAAAGTGAAGAGGAACTAAAGAGCCTCTTGATGAAAGTGAAAGAGGAGAGTGAAAAAGTTGGCTTAAAACTCAACATTCAGAAAACTAAGATCATGGCATCTGGTCCCATCACTTCATGGCAAATACATGGGGAAACAATGGAAATGGTGACAGACTTTATTTTCTTGGGCTCCAAAATCACTGCAGATGGTGACTGCAGCCATGAAATTAAAAGATGCTTGCTCCTTGTGAAGAGGAAAAGCGAAAATTTTACATAACCTCCTGCTCCTTCTGCTTCTGTAACTCAGCTTGCTCCTTGCAAAGTCTGGATCATGTACATCATGTAATCTCAGAAAGTGGGAACTCACAATACTAGGAACTGGAGCTTTATCATGCCTGTCCATGTATAAAAACTCTGCAATCCCTTTGTTTGGGGCTCAGAGCTTGGAGAGTTAACTCCTCTGGGCCCACTGGCATAATAAACCTGAGTTCTCGAACTTTCCGAGTGTGGTGCTTGGTTTCTGGAGTACTGGTTTCTGCAACATTTCTGGAGGCTCCAGCGAGATTCCCCAACCATGCCAGCCTCTTGAGCTGCTGGACTGATGGCTTGGCCTGGCTGGAGTGAAGGAATCCGAGACAAACAAGGAGGTGTGCCACCTGATGGTATTCCGAGTTCTCTTTCAGACTGGTGTTCTGACTCTCTGGACAGCCGAGCCCCAATCGGACTCATTGGAGGTACAGACCAACTCACCAGGAGTGGCCACCATCTCAGGTAAGGCCCGGGGCCAGTTCCCAGTCGGGTCCTGCCCCAATGGGTAGAAGAGGAGGCTGATCACCCTCTTGGAGCTGCCAGGAAGGAAGCATCAGTTAGGGAAACCTGGGGACTTGGGAGAAGGGAGGCATTGTGACTGATAACCTCCTTGGAGCTCCCAGGAAGGGAGCAACAGTTAGGGAAACGTGGGGACTCGGGAGAAGGGAGGCATTGTGATAGCCTCTATGTGATTGTGAGTGCGTGATTGCTGATTGAATGGAGTGAGAGACTTTTCTTTTTGGAAATTGTAAAACCAATTCTTTTTGCATATACAATTAAAACAGCTAACTTGTTAAAAGGCCTGCCTAGGAAAAAGCTTGAAGTTAACCCTTTTCATATCCTTGAAATACACAGCCAGCTTTGCCTGAGACCTCAGCCTTGGGCCAATTAGAACATCAAGCAAAGGGAAAAAAGGGGTCAAAGAGATATTTTAAATCTCAAACAGAAAACTATAAGATCTCTGTCAGTCTGTCTGTCTGTTGTTTATATATGTCTCAGTGTATGTCTTTTTTTTGTTGTTGATAATATTGTTGAAGTTGTAAATGAGTTCTAATTTAATTGGCCTAAAGAAAAGTAAGTACTTACAAATCAAACAATTCTAAATACAAGAAAAATTAACCTAGATAAATTTCAGATTCCCATAACCTGGGAAATATTCAATATTAAATAGTATTAATGTTTGTTTGCTAGTCTAATAAGTAGGATGTATGTTTTTAATAAAAAGTATAAAAATAAAATTATATTTTATAAAGGGAAAAGAAAATAGGTCTGAATTACAGGTGGCTGTTACAGAAAGTGATTAAAAAGTTTGTGGAAAGTGGACCCTTGAAAAAAAGTTTTGTGTATGGTTAGGACAGCAGACTACCGCACAATTGCACTCATCTCACACGCTAGTAAAGTAATGCTCAAAATTCTCCAAGCCAGTGAACCATGAACTTCCTGATGTTCAAGCTGGTTTTGGGAAAGGCAGAGGAACCACAGATCAAATTGCCAACATCCGCTGGATCATGGAAAAAGCAATAGAGTTCCAGAAAAACATCTATTTCTGCTTTATTAACTATTCCAAAGCCTTTGACTGTGTGGATCACAATAAACTGTGAAAAATTCTGAAAGAGATGGGAATACCAGACCACCTGACCTGCCTCTTGAGAAATCTGTATGCAGGTCAGGAAGCAACAGTTAGAACTGGACATAGACCTACAGACGACTGGCTCCAAATCAGGAAAGGAGTACATCAAGGCTATACATTGTCACACTTTTTATTTAACTTATATGCAGAGTACATCATGAGAAACACTGGACTGGAAGAAACACAAGCTGGAATCAAGATTGCCGGGAGAAATATCAATAACCTCAGATATGCAGATGACACACCCTTGTGGCAGAAAGTGAAGAGGAACTAAAAAGCCTCTTGATGAAAGTGAAAGTGGAGAGTGAAAAAGTTGGCTTAAAGCTCAACATTCAGAAAACAAAGATCATGGCATCCAGTCCGACCACTTCATGGCAAATAGATGGGGAAACAGTGTCAGAGTTTATTTTGGAGGGTTCCAAAATCACTGCAGATGGTGACTGCAGCCATGAAATTAAAAGACGCTTACTCCTTGGAAGGAAAGTTATGACCAACCTAGATAGCATATTGAAAAGCAGAGGCATTACTTTGCCAACAAAGGTCCGTCTAGTCAAGGCTATGGTTTTTCCAGTGGTCATGTATGGATGTGAGAGTTGGACTGTGAAGAAGGCTGAGCACCGAAGAATTGATGCCTTTGAACTGTGGTGTTGGAGAAGACTCTTGAGAGTTCCTTGGACTGCAAGGAGATCCAACCAGTCCATTCTGAAGGACATCAGCCCTGGGATTTCTTTAGAAGGAATGATGCTAAAGCTGAAACTCCAGTACTTTGGCCACCTCATGCGAAGAGTTGACTCATTGGAAAAGACTCTGATGCTGGGAGGGATTGGGGGCAGGAGGAGAAGGGGATGACAGAGGATGAGATGGCTGGATGGCATCACTGACTCGATGGACGTGAGTCTCAGTGAACTCCGGGAGTTGGTGATGGACAGGGAGGCCTGGTGTGCTGTGATTCATGGGGTCGCAAAGTCGGACATGACTGAGCGACTGATCTGATCTGATCTGATCTGAGGACAGCAGCAGCAGCAGGACTGACTAAGTTTAAAATGAATTTAATTAAGTTTACCTGAATGAGTTTGAAGTAAGCTGGTGCAAAACTTGAATTTGGCCTTTCTCTCTGTTGAGAGGACATACTTTCTTCAGATGTTGAATTGCTTTTAATAATAGACTTAAGTTTCTTTATCTCTTAATTGATCTGTTCTATATTTACCTTTGAAATATTTTGTTAACTTCGGCTAAGTAAATAACTCTTATTTCACAGTATGCTCCTACCTGACTGAGTGTTATAAACCCTTTTGATTTTTATTGACAAAACTTCCTAAATAACGACTTCTAACTAAATCTGGGATGCTTCAGAGGGCCTCTGAGACATCCCAAAGAGCTATTAAGCTACCGGGATCCATTGGACATGTTAAATTACATGGGAAGTACTGTTAAGGGATGATAAATCTTTTCAGGTTATACTGTATGGTTGATGTTACTAATATAGATATCCTAAAATTGTGTGAAATTTATATAGATCTGATATGCCCTGATAAAATATGGTCAGTTTTAATTCTACTTATATTAAAGTGTTACATATCACAACAATGATCAGGTTCCCTTGTCAATTGCAGTAGAATCAGATTTTAAACATGCCTTCTATGGTTTTACTCTCATGCCTTTAGAAGAATACTGCTATTTTTTCAAGATTTATGGAAAAGACTTTCTAAGATTAAACAGATAAACAAATTTTGTTATTAACAGTAAGCTGGTACCAGACTAGAATTTGATTTTCTCTGTTTAGAGAACAAAGTTTTCTTAGAATGCAACTTTTGATAACAGATTATGAATTTCTTTGCCTTTAAGTGATTTATATTTGTTTTTAAAATCTTTTTGTTACTTTGGTAAAGTAAATAAACATTATTTAAGATTATGGATTATTTAAGCCTAACTCAGTGATCAATGCAAAGCAAAAACAACACCCAGATGTGGATGTGACTAGTGATGGAAGTAAAGTCTGATGCTGTAAAGAGCAATATTGCATAGGAACCTGGAATATTAGGTCCATGAATCAAGGCAAATTGGAAGTGGTCAAACAGGAGATGGCAAGAGTGAACATCAATGTTTTAGGAATCAGCGAACTAAAATGGACTGGAATGGGTGAATTTAACTCACATGACCATTATATCTACTACTGTGTTCAAGAATCCCTTAGGAGAAATGGAGTAACCATCATAGTCAACAAAAGAGTCCAAATTGTGGTACTTGGATGCAATCTCAAAAACGACAGAATGATCTCTGTTTGTTTCCAAGGTAAACCATTTAATATCACAGTAATCCAAGTCTATGCCCTGACCAGTAATGCTGAAGAAGCTGAAGTTGAATGGTTCTATGAAGACCTACAAGACCTTCTAGAACTAATACCCAAAGAAGATGTCCTTTTCATTATAGGGGACTGGAATGCAAAAGTAGGAAGTCAAGAAATACCTGGAATTACAGGCAAAGTTGGCCTTGGAGTACAAAATGAAGCAGCTGCTGCTGCTAAGTCACTTCAGTTGTGTCCGACTCTGTGTGACCCCATAGACGACAGCCCACCAGGCTCCCCCGTCCCTGAGATTCTCCAGGCAAGAGCACTGGAGTGGGTTGCCATTTCCTTCTCCATTGCATGAAAGTGAAAAGTGAAAGTGAAGTTGCTCAGTCATGTCCGACCCTCAGTGACCCCATGGACTGCAGCCTACCAGGCTCCTCCATCCATGGGATTTTCCAGGCAGAAGTACTGGAGTGGGGTGCCATTGCCTTCTCCGAAATGAAGCAGAGCAAAGGCTAATAGAGTTTTGCCAAGAGAATGCACTGGTCATAGCAAACACCCTCTTCTAACAACACAAGAGAAGACTCTACATATGGACATCACCAGATGGTCAATACTGAAATCAGATTGATATTCTTTGCAGGCAAAGATGGAGAAGCTCTATAGCAAAAACAAGACTGGGAACAGACTGTGGCTCAGATCATGAACTCCTTATTGCCAAATTCAGACTTAAATTGAAGAAAGTAGGGAAAACAACTAGACCATTCAGGTATGACCTAAATCAAATCCCTTATGATTATACAGTGGAAGTGACTTAGATTCAAGGGATTAGATCTAATAGACAGAGTGCCTGAAGAACTATGGATGGAGGTTCATGACATTGTACAGGAGGCAGTGATCAAGACCATCCCCAAGAAAAAGAAATGCAAAAAGGCAAAATGGTTGTCTGAGGAAGCCTTACAAATAGCTGTGAAAAGAGAAGTGAAAGGCATAGGAGAAAAGGAAAGATATAAACATCTGAATGCAGAGTTCCAGAGAATAGCAAGAAGAGATAAGAAAGCCTTCCTCAGTGATCAATGCAAAGAAATAGAGGAAAACAATAGAATGGAAAAGACTAGAGATCTCTTCAAGAAAATTAGAGATACCAAGGGAACATTTCATGCAAAGATGGGCACAATAAAGGGCAGAAATGGTGTGGACCTAACAGAAGCAGAAGATATTAAGAAGAGGTGGCAAGAATACACAGAAGAACTGTACAAAAAAGATCTTCACGACCAAGATGACCACAATGGTGTGATCACTCACCTAGAGCCAGACATCCTGGAATGTGAAGTCAAATGGGCCTTAGGAAGCATCACTATGAACTAAGCTAGTGGAGGTGATGGACTTCCAGTTGAGCTATTTCAAATCCTAAAAGATGATGCTGTGAAAGTGCTGTACTCAATATGCCAGCAAATTTGGAAAACTCAGCAGTGGCCACAGGACTGGAAAAGGTCAGTTTTCATTCCAATCCCAAAGAAAGACAATGCCAAAGAATCCTCAAACTACTGCACAATTGCACTCATCTCACATGCTAACAAAGTCATGCTCAAAATTCTCCAAGTCAGGCTTCAACAGTACACGAACCATGAACTTCCAGATGTTCAAGTGGGATTTAGAAAAGCCAGAGGAAACAGAGATTAAATTGCCAACATCCGCTGGATCTTTGAAAAGCGAGAGAATTCCAGAAAAACATCTGCTTCTGCTTTATTGACTATGCCAAAAGCTTTGACTGTGTGGATCACAACAGACTGGAGAATTCTTAAAGAGAAGGGAATACCAGACCACCTTACCTGCCTCCTGAGAAATCTGTATGCAGGTCAAGAAGCAACAGTTAGAACTGGACATGGAACAACAAACTGGTTCTAAATTGGGAAAGGAGTACGTTAAGGCTGTATACAATGCTGTCACCCTGCTTATTTAACTTAAATGCAGAGTACGTCATGAGAAACACTGGACTTGATGAAGCACAAGCTGGAATCAAGATTGATGGGAGAAATATCAATAACCTCAGATATGCAGATGACACCACCCTTATGACAGAAAGCGAAGAAGAACTAAAGAGCCTCTTGATGAAAGTGAAAGTGGAGAGTGAAAAAGTTGGCTTAAAACTCAATGTTCAGAAAACTAAGATCATGGCATCTGGTCCCATCACTTCATGGCAAATAGATGGGAAACAGTGGAAACAGTGACAGACTTTATTTTCTTGGGCTCCAAAATCACTGCAGATGGTGACTGCAGCCATGAAATTAAAAGATGCTTGCTCCTTGGAAGAAAAGTTATGACCAACCTAGTCAGCATATTAAAAAGCAGAGACATTACTTTGCCAACAAAGGCCCATCTAGTCAAAGCTATGGTTTTCCCAGTAGTCATGTATGGATGTGAGAGTTGGACTATAAAGAAAGCTGAGCACAAAAGAATTGACGCTTTTGAACTGTGGTGTTGGAGAAGACTCTTGAGAGCCTCTTGGACTGCAAGGAGATCCAACCAGTCCATCCTAAAGGAAATCAGTCCTGAATATTCATTGGCAGGACTGATGCTGAAGCTGAAACTCCAATACTTGGGCCACCTGATGTGAAGAACTGACTCATTTGAAAAGACTCTGATGCTGGGAAAGATTGAAGGCGGGAGGAGAAGGGGATGAGAGGATGAGATGGTTGGATGGCATCACCGACTCAGTGGACATGAGTTTGAATAAACTCTGGGAGTTGGTGATGGACAGGGAAGCGTGGCGTGCTGCAGTCCATGGGGTTGCAAAGAGTTGGACATGACTGAGCAACTGAACTGAACTGGGAGAAAGCTCATTCTGCTTCTACAAAAAATAATCCCTCACGGTAAGACTTTTGCTATCCTGATGTCCTTAAAACATGGTCTGCTCCTAAATCAGGAAATTAAAAATGGATAAACAACAGCTGAAAATCAAAGAGCCACAACTATAGGAAATCCAAGACAGCCGCTTGGCTTTTCCTGTCTCCCTGACAGACCTCATTTTTATTTGATGGGTTAAAACCTTCCCTGGGTACAGTGTTAATGCCCTCACAATGAGTCTCAAAAAAAAAAAAAAAAAAAAATTGTGTTTCACTGAATATTAAATTCTAGTTTTGTTATTTAAGGTCTGTGCTTAAGACTGACTTCTGAGACAGTTCCTTGTTATGTTATATTGCTAAAAGTTTTAATTAAGTTATTAAAAAGGACACGCTAAGATTGTTTCTAAAGCTTATCTCAGTAACCAATTTATGGATAAAGGTCAGATGCTCCATGATGAACAACCAGGATCTTAACTCGGCTGTAATCATTTAACTGAGTCAGATGACCTGCGGTATACCGGGCTATACCCAGTGAAGGTTCTTGACTTAAATTCTTGCTTGTGACCTTACTAATAACTGCTGGCTATATTAATATCTATGTAGCTTGTTTCAGAAGATTATTTTTTATATTACCAAATGTGTGACTGAGCTTGTCATAAACTGCTGAAATGCAGTTCTATATGAGATCAATAATTTATGGTTACCAAAGGGAAAAGGTAGGGAGGGATAAATTAGGAATTTGGGATCCTTAACAGATACATAGTACTATATATGAAAGAAACCACCAGGACCTACTGTGGAGTACAGGAAACTATATTAATATCTTGTGATAATGTATAACTGAACAGAATCTCAAAAGGAATATATGAAAAAGACTTGAAAGAAATGATAATCGTTGTGTCAGCACTAATAGTTATCATAACACTACTCAGATCAGATCAGTTGCTCAGTCGTGTCCGACTCTTTGCGACCCCATGAATCGCAGCACACCAGACCTCCCTGTCCATCACCAACTCCCGGAGTTCACTGAGGCTCACGTCCATCGAGTCAGTGATGCCATCCAGCCATCTCATCCTCTGTCATCCCCTTCTCCTCCTGCCCCCAATCCCTCCCAGCATCAGAGTCTTTTCCAATGAGTCAACTCTTTGCATGAGGTGGCCAAAATACTGGAGTTTTAGCTTTAGCATAATTCCTTCCAAAGAAATCCCAAGGCTGATCTCCTTCAGAATGGACTGGTTGGATCTCCTTGCAGTCCAAGGGACTCTCAAGAGTCTTCTCCAACACCACAGTTCAAAAGCATCAATTCTTCGGCGCTCAGCCTTCTTCACAGTCCAACTCTCACATCCGTACATGACCACTGGAAAAACCATAGCCTTGACTAGATGGACCTTTGTTGGCAAAGTAATGTCTCTGCTTTTGAATATGCTATCTAGGTTGGTCATAACATTCCTTCCAAGGAGTAAGTGTCTTTTAATTTCATGGCTGCAGTCACCATCTGCAGTGATTTTGGAGCCCAGAAAAATAAAGTCTGACACTGTTTCCACTGTTTCCCCATCTATTTGCCATGAAGTGATGGGACCAGATGCCATGATCTTTGTTTTCTGAATGTTGAGCTTTAAGCCAACTTTTTCACTCTCCACTTGCACTTTCTTTTTTTTTTTTTCCACTTGCACTTTCATCAAGAGGCTTTTTAGTTCCTCTTTACTTTCTGCCATAAGGGTGGTGTCATCTGCATATCTGAGGTTATTGATATTTCTCCCGGCAATCTTGATTCCAGCTTGTGTTTCTTCCAGTCCAGCGTTTCTCATGATGTACTCTGCATATAAGTTAAATAAGCAGGGTGACAATATACAGCCTTGACGTACTCCTTTTCCTATTTGGAACCAGTCTGTTGTTCCATGTCCAGTTCTAACTGTTGCTTCCTGACCTGCATACAGATTTCTCAAGAGGCAGGTCAGGTGGTCTGGTATTCCCATCTCTTTCAGCATTTTCCACAGTTTATTGTGATCCACACAGTCAAAGGCTTTGGCATAGTCAATAAAGCAGAAATAGATGTTTTTCTGGAACTCTCTTGCTTTTTCCATGATCCAGCAGATGTTGGCAATTTGATCTCTGGTTCCTTTGCCTTTTCTAAAACCAGCTTGAACATCAGGAAGTTCACGGTTCATATATTGCTGAAGCCTGGCTTGGAGAATTTTGAGCATTACTTTACTAGCGTGTGAGATGAGTGCAATTGTGTGGTAGTTTGAGCATTCTTTGGCATTGCCTTTCTTTGGGATTGGAATGAAAACTGACCTTTCCCAGTCCTGTGGCCACTGCTGAGTTTTCCAAATTTGCTGGCATATTGAGTGCAGCACTTTCACAGCATCATCTTTCAGGATTTGGAATACCTCAACTGGAATTCCATCACCTCCACTAGCTTTGTTGGTAGTGATGTTTTCTAAGGCCCACTTGACTTCACATTCCAGGATGTCTGGCTCTAGGTCAGTGATCACACCATCATGATTATCTGGGTCGTGAAGATCTTTTTTGTATAGTTCTTCTGTGTATTCTTGCTATCTCTTCTTAATATCTTCTGCTTCTGTTAGGTCCATACAATTTCTGCCCTTTATTGAGCCCATCTTTGCATGAAATGTTCCTTTGGTATCTCTGATTTTCTTGAAGAGATCTCTAGTCTTTCCCATTCTGTTGTTTTCCTCTGTTTCTTTGCATTGATCGCTGAAGAAGGCTTTCTTATCTCTTCTTGCTATTCTTTGGAACTCTGCATTCAGATGTTTATATCTTTCCTTTTCTCCTTTGCTTTTCACTTCTCTTCTTTTCACAGCTATTTGTAAGGCCTCCCCAGACAGCCATTTTGCTTTTTTGCATTTCTTATCCATGGGGATGGTCTTGATCAAGATCAAGGATCAAGATCAAGAACACTACTCAACATGTACTAAAATGTTCACATCAGTAAGTATATTGTCACTGATCAATTATATATGGTTCCTTATTCTCCACAACTGCTCCGGCATTTATTTGTAGACTTTTTATTGATGGCCATTCTGACAGCTGGGAGGTAGTATTTCTTTAAAATTCATTTTTTATTTTCTTCCAAGTAAATGTCAAAACTATGGACTGTCTGTCTCTATGAGCATCACATATCTAAGTACTTGATTAGTATATTTAAAACGCTAAGAGAACAAGATGGCAGAGGAGCAGGTGGATGTGGAGTACATCTCTCTCCAAGGATACATCAGGAATACACCTTCAGACACAGAAGTGCATACAGAACACCAGCTAACAGGGGACAAGAGTACCTGACCAGTGGAAAAGAATATATAGAACCACGCAAAACTTGGTAGGACGAAGGAACTAGGGGGAAAAAACAGGAGTGTCAGCAGGACTGGACCTGCCCTCAGCGGGTGAGGGAACTGCAGCAGGGGCCCGATCCCCACACTGGGGCAAATGTCTGAGTCAGAGGAGAAATATTTAAGGCTGAGAGTGAAGAGGAAAAGTTAAATTTTTACCTCCTTCTGTCTCTGTAACTCAGCTTGCTCCTTGCAAAGTCTAGATCACATAGGTCTCAGAAAGTGGGGACTCAACAATACTAGGAACTGGAGCTTATCTCACTCACCCTTGTCTTGATCTTTGCAATCACCCTAGCCCCTGCAAACCCACAAACTCAGTTAATCATGCCTGTCCATGTATAAGAACCCTGTAACCCCTTTGTTTGGGTCTCAGAGCTTGGAGTGTTAACTCCTCTGGGCCCGCGGGCATAATAAACCTGAGTTCTCCAACTCTCCGAGTGTGGGGCTTTTTTTCCCGAGTACTGGTTTCTGCAACATTTCTGGAGGCCCCAGCGAGATTCCAACCATGCCGGCCCCTTGAGCCGCCTGACTGGTGGCTTGGCCGGGTTGGAACAGGGGAGCCCTGAGACGAACGTGGAGGTGCGCCACCTGATGGTATTCCGGGTTCTCTTTCAGACTGCCATTCCACTCTGGACAGCCAAGCTCCGGCCGGATTCACTGGAAGGATGGACCAACTCACCAGGAACGGCCACAGGATAAGGTAAGGCCCTGGGGCCAGTCCCCAGTCAGGAACTCCTACCCCAATAGGTAGAAGAGGAGGCTGATCACCTCATTGGAGCTCCCAGGAAGGGAGCATCAGATAGGGAGACCTGGGGACTTGGGAAAAGGGAGGTGCTGTGATGACCTCTGAGTGACTGTGTATGCATGATTGCTGATTGAAGGAAGTAAAAGTGAGCTCCACAGTCCTTGGACGATGGAGCCTGAGAGGGTCCAAAACCTGTGGTTCTGTGACGACCTCATAACGTTGAAAGGTGGTGCCAGTCTCTGGGGGGTTTGATCCCTCCCTGCAAGGCTGGTCTGGGTCACGGGTTTATACTGACCTGCAATGCTAAGAGGTGTCTTAAATCTCTCTCGGGAGAGCAGCCAGGCGGACAAAAAATGAATGTGAATGAGTGTGTGGCCTGATTCACTTGCACTTCAGGCTCGATTGTGTGGCTTCACGGCCTTTGTGGCTACCGAATCTGAGTGGGCCCTAGCTTGTGGTTCCGTGGTGACCTCATATGGCTCAAGGCAGTGTCTGCCTCTGGGGACCCAGTCCCTCCCTGCAAGACAGATCCAGGTCAGGGGTTTATACTGATCCGCCAATGCTAAGAGGCACCTAAGTTCCCCATGGGGACACAGACAAGCGGGCATCTGATTGGTCTCCTCTTTTGAGGGGGCACCCAACCTTGTTTGTTTTTGCACCATCGACTCAGGGCAGGATACACAGGGAGGGAGAAATTATCGGTTACCAGGTTTGTTTGTTTTTTTGGTCGACTGACTTCTTGAGCCAACATCTAAGAGATTAGGTTTTCCTCAGAATCCTGCAAGGTAGATTACATTTGTCAACATGAGGGGAAGTTCCTCTAAGAAAACAGTTTCAGATTGCATGATAAAGAACTTTAAGTAGGGCTTTGTAGGAGATCACAGAGTCAAGGTGACCCCCAGGAACCTTCGTAAATTATGTGAGCTCGATTGGCCAGACTTTGACGTTAGATGGCCGGCAGAGGGCACTCTCGACCTGCCCACTGTCCAAGCAGCACACCAGGTCGTCACTGGGACTCCAGGACATCCAGATCAGTTTCCACGCGTAGACTCCTGGCTTCTAATAGCATAGACCCTGCCCCCATGGGCAGGATTTTGCATGAATGGACAGAGACAGAGTAGGGTATTTGTGGCCCAACCACTCAGGAAAAAAAATGTAACAGAGAGCAGCCCTGCTAGCAGTAGCATCGAGGAGCTCAGATCCAGTGAAACAGACCGTTCCCTTGTGGAAAGGGGAAACCAGGAAGAGACCACCACTCCGCTGCGACCAGTGTGCCCATTGCAAATGACCGGACACTGGAGGAACGAGTGCACGCGCCGCAGAGGGACATCTAAAGGGTCGAAGAAGTTCAGTCACCCAACAGAGAGGCATCAGCCTGAGCCGCTTGTCCAAAACCTAATCGGTCTGGCGGGAGCAGAATCAGGTTAGGGAAGACTGGGCTCCCTGATCCTGGGCCCCCGGGGCTCCACGGTCACAGTGAAAGTAGGGGGCCAATTAATGACTTTTATGGTGGATACCAGAGCTGAACACTCCGTGGTAACCACACCTGTGGCTCCCCTTACAGGCTGAACAGCAACTTTGTTGGGGCCTCAGGGGATATGGCGGCCCGCTCATTTTACAAGGCTCGTTCATGTCAGCTAGGGGGCCATCTGGTGACTCATGAGTTTCTGTATTTCCTGAATGCCCCATTCCCCTGCTGGGTAGAGACTTACGACAAGAATGGGGGCACAAATCACCTTTGCCCCCAGAAAGCTGGGAGCCTCACCTTGGGGAGCCAATTGGCTTTGATGATGGCTGTGCCCATGCCCAGGGAAGATGAATGGCATCTCTGTTCCTCATGGAGGGAACAAATAAATCCCCCCAGACTGCTGAAAGAATTCCCTGATGTCTGGTCAGAGAAGGGGCCCCCAGGTTTAGCCAAAACCCATGCCCCCATTGTAGTGGACCTGAGGCCAGAAGCCACTCCTGTTAGACAAAAGGAGTATCCAGTACCACAGGAGGCACACCTGGGAATTCGGGACCACATCCAGCGCCTACGGGATGCTGAGATCCTAATCGAATGTCAGTCTCCCTGGAACACTCTGCTCTTGTCAGTCAAAAAGTCTGGAGGGAATGACTATCGCCCTGTCCAGGACCTCTGCGCCGTCAACAGTGCACAGTGGTCACCGTCCATCCAGTGGCCCCAAATCCCTACACTCTCCTGAGTCTCTTACCCACTCAGGCAAGTTGGTTCACCTGCCTCAATCTCAAGGACACATTCTGCTGCCTCTGGCTGTTACCAGCCAGCCCTTGTTTGTCTTTGAATGGGAAGACCCACACACCGGGAGAAAGACACAGCTGACTTGGACTCGACTGCCACAAGACTTCAAAAACTCACCTATGCTGTTTGGTGAAGCCCTGGCTGTGGACCTTGCTGCCTTTCCCAGAGAAACTTTAAACTGCACCCTACTCCAGTACGTGGATGACCTGTTGCTAGTCAGTCCCACCCAAGGGAACTGCTGGAGAGGCACCAAGGCCCTCTTGGCTCTACTACCAACACAGGGTACAAAGTGTAATGGAAAAAGGCTCATATCTGCAGATAGGAGGTCAAGTACCTGGGGTCTGTCATCTCAAAAGGGACATCAGGCGCTCGGACACGAGAGGAAGCAAGCCATCTGTTCAATACCTTGGCTGAACACCGAAAAAGAAGTCCATGGGTTCCTCGGGGTTGCTAGATTCTGCCGAATCTGGATACCGGCTTTCTTTGAAATTGCCAAGCTTTGTTTAAAGCCACAGCAGGGTCTGATAAGGACCCCCTAGAGTGCAGACCTGAATAGGAAAAGGCCTTCGAGGAGATAAAGAGACTCTTGACCAGTGCTCCAGCATTAGGGCTGCTGGATGTGACAAGGGACTTTAACCTCTTTGTACATGAGAAAAATCCCGCTGCACTGGGGGTCCTCACACAAACAATTGGGCCATGGCAGTGCCCAGTTGCATACCTGTCCAAATGACTGGATCCAGCGATTGCGGGATTGCCACCATGCCTCCAGGCATTAGCTGCCACTGTGGTTTTGGTCAGAGAAGCAGATAAGCTTACTCTAGGACAAAATATAAATGTAAAGGTTCCCCATGCTATTACTGCTGTGATGAACAGCCGGGGCGTAAGCGGCTGACCAAGTCCAGGATGACTCACCATCAAAGACTGCTTTGCGAAAACCCACGGGTCCAGCTCGAGACTGTGCAGACCCTGAACCCAGCCACCTTGTTACCTATGGAAGCGGAAAACCCTGATCATAACTAAGAGGAGGTCGTAGACGAAATTTACTCGAGCAGGCCAGTCCTGACAGACACTCCCCTCCAGGACCCAGAACTGGAACTGTTCACTGATGGAAGCAGTTTCACCCAAGATGGGCAGCACAAAGCAGGCTCTGCCATAACAACCACTGATGGGACAGTGAAGGCTGAGGCCTTGCCACAAGGGTGGTCGGCACAGTGGGCTGAGCTATGGGCACTCGCCCAGGCGCTAAGGCATGCCGAAGGGAAACGAGTCAATATCTATACTGACCCAAGGTATACCTTTGCTACTTTACATGTACATGGAGCCATTTTCTTTATGAAAGAAAAGAAGGGCTGGGGGAAGCTCCCAGACCAAAGACACTTGGTCCGCAGCAATATAGCAATCCAGCTGGTAAAACAACATCATGAGACAACTCATTTAGGAAAAACTGTGCTGGAGGGTTTACTGAGCCACTACTATTTCATTCCTAAGCTCTCAGCCCTGTGTGCCCAGATCAGGGCTAGATGTATGCACAAAACAATGCCAGCCGAGGACCAAGACCCAACCCAGGGGTGCAGACAGTAGGGACACTGCCCTCTGAAGATCTAGAAGTGGACTTTACTGAAGTCAAGCCCTACAGGGGCTTTAAGTATTTACTTGTGGTAGTCTGCACCTACTTGGGATGGGCTGAAGCCTACCCCACACGCACTGAACAGGCACGAGAAGCGGCCAAGGCCTTACTAAGAGACATAATCCTGAGATATGGGCCGCCTCTCTCCACAGCGTCTGACAGTGGGCCAGCTTTTGTGTCTGAGATAATCCAAACTTTATGCAGGACACTGGGAATCAAATGGAAGCTTCACACTGTTTACAGGCCACAGGGCTCAGGGAAAGTTACTACATTAGCTAAACTCTGCCAGGAGACCCAGTTATCTTGGGTCGATATGTTACCCCTAGCCTTACTCCGAGCCTGATGCACCCCGAGGTCCTCAGGCTATTCTCCCTTCGAGATCTTATATGGGAGAAGGCACCTGGTGGTAGGAAAACTCAAGGGAAACCCCCAACAACTAGCTGAGCTGGAGATGTTCCAACACCTCCAGGCCCTGGGAAGAGTCTTCTACCATATTGCCTGAGAAACCTTAGAAAAGACACCCATTCCTTTGGGCAATTGGCTTCATCCCTATCAGCCAGGAGATGAGGTATGGTTTAAAGATGGGAGAAAAGAACCACTTCAGCCAGTTTGGACAGGCCCTCACACGGTCGTCCTGGCAACCCCTACCACTGTTAAAGTTGTAGGCATCATCCCTTAGATCTACCACACCAGAGTCAAGAAGGCAGCGGCATGGACTAGTCAGCTTCTGGAGTGACTGGAGCAGGGCTCAGCGTCTTTCATGGGTGAGGGCCATTGTTTTTGGAACCAGACCTTGAGGGGATTTTCGGGGTCCCGAACTGTTTTCCAGGTGTCCTTATTACAGGAAGCCACTGCCTTCTTGTTTCAGTCACACCCCAGGACTGGGATTTGGGTCAGAAGCTGCGGTTAGCTGTCTGTTATCTCATCAGAGTGGGAAGCCTCATTCTTATTGGATGTCCTTTATGAGCGATTGTCCCTACTAACTAAACTGCTCACAGTATAGCTGACACTCCTTCACATTAGGCTCAGTTGCTGTAGCCATGACAACCCAAAGATGGGGGAAACCTTTTGCTAGTGTTCAGTTATCTGTTATGTGCAGGCTGCTTTGCAGCCCTTTGCTGTCCCTTGCTGCGACATGGTGCCGTTCCGTATCCATCATGTACTTTTCAACATTACGGTCAACCCTTGGAAAATGGCTTACTCAACCAACAGCTAGAACAATGTATAGATAGCCAATCCTATAGGCCGATCACCCACTGCCTCCATGACCATGCACTGTATGTCCAGGGGCCTGGGTGCCGAAAATGTTTCCAGTCACGCCCCCCACTGCCACTGCCTTACCCCCATCAGAGGATCCAAAACCCGGGCGGCATCCTGACACCATGGCATCGCCATCATGCCCCTGTGCCTCCATCTACCCCCAAATGCCATGCAGATGTTACAACCCAGAACAGGTGTCTGTCTGCCAACTGGAAGAACCTCCTGGCAGGGACAATAATGCAGACAAACGAAATCACGGACCAACTTTGCCCTAAAGTCAGGCTCTGCTGCGGGCAGCAGGACCAGGTCACAGAGTTCACCCCCCAGACCCCTGTCTGTACTGGGTTCGCAACGCATCTCATCGGCTTGTTAATGACACCAGCCCCAGCTGGCTGGGGACTGCTGCTGGCTTTGCTTATCCTTAGGTGCTCCACAGTACTTAGCTACACCAGTACCATTGAATAACGCAACAGCCATGGGGACTCCTGTAGATCCACCCTTACAAGGGCCAGTCTTAAGGGCAATTGTGTTAACTCAAAAGACTCCAGAATGCTTTACGAATGATGGAGGAACTGAACCTGTAGGCCATTTAGCCAGGGACCAGTGCAATCAAACTTTATTTATTTATTTTTAATTAATTAATTTTACTTGGAGGCTAATTACTTTACAATATTGTAATGGTTTTTGCCATACATCAACATGAATCAACCACAGGCACACATGTGTTCCCCATCCAGAACCCCCCTCCCACCTCCCTCGCCATCCCATCCCCCAGGATCATCCCAGTGCACCAGCCCTGAGCACCCTGTCTCATGCATCGAACCTGGTCCGGCGATCCGCTTCATATGTGATAACATACACTTTTCAACGCTACCCTCTCAAATCATCCTACCCTCGCCTTCTCCCACAGAGTCCAAAAGACTATTCTATATATCTGTGTCTCTTTTGCTGTCTCGTATATAGGGTCATCATTACCATCTTTCTAAATTCCATATATATGTGTTAGTATTGGCATTTTTCTTTTAAAAAAATTAATTTATTTTAATTGGAGGCTAATTATTTTACAATATTGTGGTGGTTTTGCCACACATTGACATGGATCAGCCATGGGTGTACATGTGGGTCGTCCACTGAGGTTTCCTCCCGGGGCTGCCCTGGAGGGCTTGGGTTTGCCCCTGTGAGGGCCAGGTGTGGAGGTGGTGCAGCTGCTTGGGGTGCAGGGGTTCTGGCAGCACCAGGTACTCAGGGGAGTTGGCTGCTAGGGCAGCAGGAAATACAGTGCTGTAGAAGGGTATGGCAACCAGTATTGGCCAGTATGCTCCAGGATTCTTGTCTGGAGAACCCCCAGCCCTGACAAACAAGTCTGGCAGGCTACAGTCTACAGGGTTGCAAAGAGTCAGACATGAACGAAGCGAACCTGCATGCATAGACACAAGACTTTTTTTCCTGTGGCAGCTCTGCCCCAGAGAGAGTTGAGCATGAAGTCGGCACAGCTGCTTGACTTGCAGGGATCCCAGAGGTGACAAATGTTCAGGGACATGGACTGCCTCCACTGCAGGAGTTAAGGCCCTCAATTCAGTCAGTTCAGTTGCTCAGTTGTATCTGACTCTTTGAGACCCCATGGACTGCAGCATTCGAGGCTTCCCTGTCCATCACCAACTGCCAGAGTTTACTCAAACTCATGTCCATTGAGTCGGTGATGCGATCCAACCATCTCATCCTCTGTTGTCCCCTTCTCCTCCCGCCTTCAATCTTTCCCAGCATCAGGGTCTTTTCAAATGAGTCAGTTCTTTGCATCAGGTGGCCAGTGTATTGGAGTTTCAGCTTCAGCATCAGTCCTGCCAACGAATATTCAGGACTGATTTCCTTTAGGATTGCCTGGTTGGATCTTCTTGCAGTCTAAGTCCAAGGGACTCTCAAGAGTCTTCTCCAACACCACAGTTCAAAAGCATCAATTCTTTGGCACTCAGCTTTCTTTGTAGTCCAACTCTCACATCCATACACGACTACTGGAAAAACCATAGCTTTGACTAGATGGACCTTTGTTGGCAAAGTAATGTTTCTGCTTTTTAATATGCTATCTAGGTTGGTCATAACTTTTCTTCCAAGGAGCAAGTGTCTTTTAATTTTATGGCTGCAGTCACCATCTGCAGTGATTTTGGAGCCCAAGAAAATAAAGTCTGTCACTGTTTCCACTGTTTCCCCATCTATTTGCCATGAAGTGATGGGACCAGATGCCATGATCTTAGTTTTCTGAATGTTGAGTTTTAAGCCAGCCTTTCACTCTCCTGTTTTACTTTCATCAAGAGGCTCTTTAGTTCTTCTTCGCTTTCTGCCATAAGTGTGGTGTCATCTGCATATCTGAGGTTATTGATATTTCTCCCGGCAATCTTGATTCCAGCTTGTGTTTCTTCCAGTCCAGCGTTTCTCATGATGTACTCTGCATATAAGTTAAATAAAAAGGGTGACAATGTATAGCCTTGATGTACTCCTTTCCTGATTTGGAACCAGTCTGTAGTTCCATGTCCAGTTCTAACTGTTGCTTCCTGACCTGCATACAGATTTCTCAAGAGGCAGGTCAGGTGGTCTGGTACTCCGATCTCTTTAACAATTTTCCACAGTCTGCTGTGATCCACACAGTCAAAGGCTTTGGCATAGTCAATAAAGTAGAAGTTTTTCCAGAACTCTCTTGCTTTTTTGATAATCCAGTGGATGTAGGCAATTTGATCTCTGGTTCCTCTGGCTTTTCTAAATCCAGCTTGAACATCTGGAAGTTCACAGTTCATGTACTATTGAAGCCTGGCTTGGAGAATTTTGAGCATTACTTTACTAGCGTGTGAGATATGGCCCTATCAGAGTCTTTTTTCAAGCCTCTTGTAGCTGGCGATCAGAAGGCCTCTTTGGCTAGTCTTTTTCCATAGCTCTGCCTATTCAGGCGCTTAGAGGTCGCCCTTGCTTGGGGTCCTTCTCTGTTGTTCCAAGCATCAGGCACATAGAGGTGCCCCCCTGGTTGGGGTCCTTCCCTGTAGTTCTTTGTGTCTGGCATTTGATGGGCCAGCCTCTCTATTGTTCAGCTGCCGATTCTGGTGAGTGGGGAGAGGCTATGGTGATGGCTCCACCCATCCACATGACTCAGCAGTATTGCCTTCCTTCCATGGCTGCCTGGCTTTCCTCCACCAGCATTTCCCACCGATCTCCTCCCTCACATCCCCTCAATCCGTCTCTCTGCAGTCAACAGCAGCCCATGCATGCCCTGGGATTGCTCCACAATCCCTAAACTCCAGCTCCCAGCCTCTGCGCCTTCCAGGGGACCAGCATTCCTGTCCCAGGTATGTACGGCTGTGGCAAGGACTGTCTGATTCTCATTCCATTTAGGCTGCCACAGATCAGCTGTTTCACTCTTATTGCAGAAACCAGGATTGGAGAAACCAAGCAGCATACTCAGAGAGTTGGAGAACTCAGTTTATTACACTGGCGAGCCCACAGGAGTTAACACTCCAAGCTCTGAGCCCTAAACAAAGGAGTTACAGAATTTTTATACATGGACAAGCATGATTAAGTGGGTTTGCACATTTGCAGGGATCAGGACAAAGAGCAGGACAAAGGTGAGTGAGATAAGCTCCAGTTCCTAGTATTGTGAGCCCCCACTTTCTGAGATGCATGATCTAGACTTTGCAAGGAGCAAGCTGAGTTACAGAGGCAGAAGGAGAAAGAGGTGAAGTTTTAACTTTTCCTCTTCAGTCCCCCTCTTGATGCTTCCATCACTCGTTTTGGTAGGACATTCAGAGTTCCCCATCGTTTAGTGGGCTATATTGAGCTATTACCATTTGTAACTTTATGGATTCAATCCAAGAGGTTATGATCTGGGTAACTGCAATACAAGGGTCAGAGAAGAGCGGCACAAAGAACATGAAGAGAGGGCCGGTTAAAGGGAGAAGCCACGATGGCCAGCTCCAGATATTGTTCCAGTTACCCCAGGAATTTGCTAGTTCCTCTCTCCTTTTTATGATTCATTCTCTTAGCTGTTGGGCCATGTTCCTGACTATTTCTGATTAGTTTATATAAAATCAACGTTCTTCATTTAAGAAGAGGCAGAGTCCTCCCTTTTCGGCTATCAGTAGGTCTGCTGCTGCTGCTGCTGCTAAGTCACTTCAGTCGTGTCCGACTCTATGTGACCCCATAGACGGCAGCCCACCAGGCTCCCCCATCCCTGGGATTCTCCAGGCAAGAACACCGGAGTGGGTTGCCATTTCCTTCTCCAATGCATGAAAGTGAAAAGTGAAGGGAAATCACTCAGTTGTGCCTGACTCTCTGCGACCCCATGGACTGCAACCCACCAGGCTCCTCAGTCCATGGGATTTGCCAGGCAAGAGTACTGGAGTGGGGTGCCATTGCCTTCTCCAGTCAGTAGGTCTAGCCCTCTCCTATTCTGTAAAACCACCTCAGCCAGGGAGTCTAGTTTGCCTGTAAGGCCACTAAAGATTTGGCCACTCTCTCAATGTCGTCTGTGAAGTCCTTGGATAGCATATGGTAGAAGGTGGTTGATGAAGCAATTCCTCCTATTCCCATACCTGTCCCAGCCGTGATTCCCAGACCAGCTAGTAGGGGTATAAACTGGATGGCTCTTTTTGATCATGTATGTGCTGCCAGAAGTACAGTGAGAATCTGGTTGTTAGGGACAATATTCATCTGGGGAGTGAGGAAAGCTGAGGTGCAGATACCCATCCAATTGACAGGTAGACATAAGTAAGCATCTGTCCCATGAAGAAAAGGGGAGGCGGTCCTAAGATGGTGGAGGAATGGGGAGACCACTTTCTCCCACACAAATTCATCTAAAGAAAACATTTGAACGCTGAGCAGATTCCACAAAACAACTTCTGAACGCTGGCAGAGGACATCAGGCACCCAGAAAAGCAGCCCATTGCCTTCAAAAGGAGGTAGGACAAAAGATAAGACATAAAAAGAGAGACAAAAGAGTTAGGGATGGAGATCCATCCCAGGAAGGGAGTCTTAAAAGAGGAGAAGTTTCCAAACACCAGGAAACCTTCTCACCGGTGGGTCTGTGGGGAGTTTTGGAATCTCGGGGGGCAACATAACCAGGAGGAAAAATAAATAAATAAATAAAGCCCACAGATTACGTGCCTAATGGCAAGTCCCAGCAGAGAAGTACCCCAGACGCTCACATCCACCACCAGCAAGTGGGGGCTGAACACGGAGGAGTGGGCTGCATTGCTTAGGGTAAGGACCGGGCCTGAATGCCTTGAGGGCAATCTGAGGGAGTTAATGTGATATGACCTAAACTGTTATAGCCAGAGAGAGAGAGGGAAAAAAGAGAGAGAGAACTTTCCTGCGAAAAGCCCTAATCTAAAGCACTGCCGGGTCCGCTCACAGAACCAAGGACTGGGCAAATACCAGAGGAGAGATAGCAGGCTGCTATCATATGGTTTTTATCTTTCAATTGGTTAATATGGTGCTTCACATTGATTGATTTCCATATATTGAAGAATCCTTGCATCCCTGGAATGAACCCAAACTGATCATGGTGTATAAGCTTTTTGATGTATTGCTGAATTCTATTTGTTAAAAATTTTTTGAGGATTTTTGCATCTGTGTTCATCATTGATATTGGCCTGTAGTTTTCTTTTTTTGTGTTATCTTTGTCTGGTTTTGGTATCAGGGTGATGGTGGCCTTTAGAATGAGTTTGGAAGTGTTCCTCCCTCTGCAATTTTTTGAAAGAGTTTTAGAAGGATAGGCATTAACTCTTCTCTAAATGTTTGATAGAATTCTCCTGTGAGGCCATCTAGTCCTGGACTTTTGTTTTATGGGAGATTTTTTAAATCACAGCTTCAATTTCAGTGCTTGTAACTGGGATGTTCATAATTTCTATTTCTCCTGGTTCCGTCTTGAAAGATTGAACTTTTCTAAGAATTTGTCCATTTCTTCCAGGTTATCTATTTTGTTGCCATATAGTTGTTCATAACAGTCTCTTATAATCTTTTGCATTTCTGCATTGTCTGTTGTAACCTTTTCTCTTTCATTTCTAATTTTGTTGATTTGATTCTTATCTCTTTTTTTCTGGATGAGTCTGGCTAAGGGTTTGTCAATTTTGTTTATCTTCTCAAAGAACTAGCTTTTAGTTTTATTAATCTTTACTATTGTTTCTTTCATTTCTTTTTCATTTATTTCTGCTTGGATCTTTATGATTTCTTTCCTTCTACTAACTTTGGGTTTTTTTCTTCTTCTTTTCCCAGTTGCTTTAGGTGTAAAGTTAGATTGTCTATTCAATGTTTTTCTTGTTTCTTGAGGTAGGATTGTATTGCTATAAGCCTCCCTCTTAGAACAGCTTTTGCTGCATCCCATAGGTTTTGAGTTGTCATGTTTCCATTGTCATTTGTTTCTAGAAATTTTTTGATTTCTCTTTTGATTTCTTCAGTAACCTGTTGGTTGTTTAGAAATGTGTTGTTTAATCTCCATGTGTTTGTTTTTCTTACAGTTTTTTTCTTGTAATTGGTATCTAGTCTCATAGCATTGTGATCAGAGAAGATGCTTAATACAATTTCAATTTTCTTAAATTTACTGAGGTTTGATTTGTGACCCTAGCTGTGGTCTATCCTGGAGAATGTTCCATGTGCACTTGAAAAGAAAGTGTATTTGTCTGCATTTGGATGGAATGTCCTAAAGTTATCAATGAGGTCCATCTCATCTAATGTATCATTTAAGATTGTCTGTCTTGATGATCTGTCCATTGGTGTGAGTGGGGTGTTGAAGTCTCCTACTATTATTGTGTTACTGTCAATTTCTCCTTTTATGTCTGTTAGTGTTTGCCTTATGTATTGCAGTGCTTCTATGTTGGGTGCATAGATATTTACAACTGTTTGTCCTCCTCCTGGATTGATCCCTTGATCATTATGTGGTGTCTTCCTTTTCTCTTGTAATCTTCTTTAAGTTTTATTTTGTCTGATATGAGGGTTGCTACTCCAGCTTTCTGTTGTTTCCCATTTGCATGGAATATATTTTTCTATCCTCTCACTTTAAGTCTATATGTGTCTTGAGGTCTGAAGTGAGTTTCTTGTAGACGGCATATATATGGGTCTTGCTTTTGTATCCATTCAGCCAGTCTGTGTCTTTTGGTTGGAGCATTTAATCTATTTACATTTAAAGTAATTATTGATATATATGTTCCTATTGTCATTTTCTAATTGTTTGGGGTTGATTTGTAGGTCTTTTTTCTTCTGTTGTATTTCTTGACTATATAAGTCTGTTTAACATTTGTTGTAAAGCTGGTTTGGTGGTACTGAATTCTCTTAACTTTTGCTTGTCTGAAAAGCTTTTTATTTCTCCATCAATTTTGAATGAGATCCTTTCTGGGTACAGTAATCTTGGTTGTAGATTTTTCCCTTTCAGTACTTTAAATATATCCTGCCATTCCCTCCTGGCCTGCAGAGTTTCTTTTGAAAGATCAGCTGTTAAGTATATGGGATTTCCCTTGTATGTTACTTGTTGCTTCTCCCTTGCTGCTTTTAATATTCTTTCTTTGCATTTAGTTTTTGTTAATTTGATTAGTATGTGTCCTAGTATGTTTCTCTTTGGGTTTATCCTGTATGGGACTCTTTGTGCCTCTTGGACTTGATTGACTATTTCCTTTTCCATGTTGGGGAAATTTTCAACTATAATCTCTTCAAAAATTTTCTCATACCCTTTCTTTTTCTCTTCTTCTAAGGTTGAATTCTTTCTTCCTTTTGGTTTCTGCCCTTCTAAGGTTGGTCCAGTGGTTTGTGTGAGCTTTGTATAGGGTGATATTTGTGCTGAGTTTTTGTTTGTTTGTTTTTCCTCTGATGGGCAAGGCTGAGTGAGGTGGTACTCCTGTCTGCTGATGATTTTGTTTGTATTTTTTGTTTGTTTGTTTTTAAGTTGAGGCATCCTGTACAGGGTGCTACTGGTGGTTGGGTGATGTCAGATCTTGTATTCAAGTGGATTCCTTTGTGTGAATTCTCATTTTAGATACTCCCTATGGTTAGTTCTTTTGTAGTACAGGGTCTTGGAGTCAGTGTTCCCACTCCACAGGCTCAGGGTTTGATCTCTGGTCAGGAACGAAAACTCCACAAGTGGTTTGTTATGGCATTAAAGGAGAGCAAATCAAATATCCAAAAATGAGAAACCAAAGATGAACCCCAGACAAATGGCAGTTACAAAGTCAGGAAAATAATAATTAAAATAATGGAATATACATATATATACATATACACCCATGAGCAAAGTGAAAACGGTTCAACAAAAATAAAGTACAGTATATTGATCCTGGGAACAAAGGAAATAAAAAATTATATTTACCAGTTAAGAACCAAACTAACCTAAGCACAAACTGGAAGAAAAAAAAAAAACTAAAGCAAGATGCTAAGTGGGGAATAAAGCAATGAAAACAAAACTAACAAATCTGTTGAGAGGAAAGGAAAGAAAGGAAAGAAAGAATAGATATGCAAAGTTAAATAGAGGTAGATGAAGAAGATTTATATACATTAAAGAGTAACTGCAAGGGGAAATAGAGAAGGCAATGGCACCCCACTCCAGTACTCTTGCCTGGAAAATCCCATGGATGGAGGAGCCTGGTAGGCTGCAGACCATGGGGTCGCAAAGAGTCAGACACGACTAAGCGACTTCACTTTCACTTTTCCCTTTCATGCATTGGAGAAGGAAATGGCAACCCACTCCAGTGTTCTTGCCTGGAGAATCCCAGGGACGGGGGAGCCTGGTGGGCCGCTGTCTATGGGGTCGCACAGAGTTGGACATGACTGGAGCGACTTAGCAGCAGCAGCATAGGTACTTCTGCTCTCTTTTGGTTTCTACTTTCATAGAGTATCTTTTTCCATCCCTTGACTTTAAAGATATGTAGCCTTAAACCTGGAGAAGGCAATGGCACCCCACTCCAGTACTCTTGCCTGGAAAATCCCATGGACGGAGGAGCCTGGTAGGCTGCAGTCCATGGGGTTGCTAAGAGTTGGACATGACTGAACGACTTCCCGTTCACTTTTCCCTTTCATGCATTGGAGAAGGAAATGGCAACCTACTCCAGTGTTCTTGCCTGGAGAATCCCAGGGACAGGGGAGCCTGATGGGCTGCTGTCTATGGGGTCGCACAGAGTTGGACATGACTTAAGCGACTTAGCAGCAGCAGCAGCAGCAGCAAGGGAAAAGAACAATAGGAAAGGCATACAAAGGAATAAATGTAGAAAAAATACAATAGGTTTAAAAAAATTAAAATTAAAAAAAGAGAAAAGAAAAAAAAAAACTTCAAGGAACTGTAAAAGCCCAACATAGAGGCAGAGGTTTATGACAACAATAAAAAATGTGACTGAGGGAAAAGAGTGAAAAAAAATCTCAAAAGCTTAATTGGATTTCTTAGTGCCAATAAAATTGACACCTACAACCGGAGCAGGGGGGAGTGGGGCGAGGGGAGGAAAAAAAGAAAAAATCCAAAAGAATCTACAGACAAAGTAAAAAAATAAGAATAATAAATGTTTTTCTTGAGTCACTGCTATCAGAGTCCTTTCCCATGCTGGGAATCACAGTCTACCTTACCTCCCTAGGATGCCCTCCAACAGTGTACTGATCTCTGGACCTGCTGTGGTGGCTGCTCGGATTCTAATCTGGTCCTAATCCTGTGTGTTCTTGTATAGTTGTGGCAGGAGGCTTCTGTTTAATTGCAATGTGTGGAAATGCTCCTCTCAAGTGGCAATGTTCAGGGGACTGCTCTCTAGTTGCCGTGTGGGTTCTACTCGCTAGTTGTGGTGAGGTTGCTCCTCTCTGATGGTGGTAGGGAGATCAACTCGACTTGCAGCAGGGGGCTCATCTCTATTTGCAGTGGAGGGGATCCTCTCTAAGTGTGATGTCCGGGGTCTCTTGTCTAGTTGTGGTGGGGGGACACTCTCCACTTTTGACAGATGGGCTCTTCTCTCATTGTGGCCATCGTCTTCTCTTGAGTTGTGGCATAGGCTTCCACTCAAGTTCAGGAGGGGATTTGGGGCTCCTCTCTAGTTGCAGTGGTGCCTCCTCTGGGGGTTCTCTGTGGGGAGGGTGTTCTCTCTACTTGTGGCTTTGGGGGCTCCTCACTAGTTTTTACAGGGTTGCTCCATTCTAGTTGTGAGGAGCTCCTCTCGAGTTACTTCAGGGGCCTCATCTCTGTTTACAGCAGAGTGGCTGCTCCCTAGGCACAGTGTACTGTAGGGCTCCTCTGTAGTTTTGTCAGGGGAATCCTGTCCAGTTTTAGTGGGGGCTCCTCTGTCGATGGCATAGGGCTCCTGTCGAGTTGTGGTGGGGGACTTGGGGTTCTTCCCAAGTTTCGACAGGTGACTTGGTTTTCCTTTAGAGTTGTGGTGGGGCCTCCTCTCGAGCTGTGTGGGGCAGCTCCTCTCTGTTAGCAATTAGCAGGCTGGCTCCTGTCTAGTTGTGAATCATTAGGCTACCATATAGTTAGCGCATGGGGATAAACTCTAGTTGCAGTGGTGGTCAACTGAAGCTTTTGTTTCAGCTCCTTACTAGTTGTGGTTTGCAGACTCCTCTTTTGTTGTGGTTTGGGGGTTCCTCTCTAGTTGCGATAGAGCGCTCCTCTCGAATTGTGGAGGTGGCTCCTCTCTGCTTGTGATGTGAAGGGGTGCTTTTCGAGTTGCAGTGGGAAGGAGGATACTCTTTGTGGAAGGGGGCGCCCTCTTGAGTTGTGGTATGTTGGGCTCCTCGCTGCTCATGGCAGGGGGCTTATGTTTAATTGTGATGTGTGGCTGTGCTCCTCACTAGTGGCGATGTTCATTGGGGCTCATGTCTAGTTGCAGCGTGGGTTCTCCCCTCTAGTTGCGGTGCGCGGCTCCTCTCTTATCACGATCTGAGTGTGAGCGCCTCTCTAGTTGTGCGGGCCTTTTTTTTAGTTGTGATGTGCAGGCTCCTCTCTTGTCGTGGACGGTGGCTTCTCCCGAGTTGCATTGGAGGATTCCTCTAGAGTTGCTGCAGGGTACTTGGGCCTCCTTTTGAGTTGTGGTTGTGGTTCCTTTTGCGTTTATCATGTGGGGGCTCCACGGTGAGGGGCCTTCTCTACTTTTAGCACTAGGGGTTCCTTACTAATTTTGGTGGGGTTGACCCTCTCTAATTGTGAGGGGTGGTCAACTCTCTAGCTGTGGTGGGGAGCTCCTCTCTAGTCGTGTAGGGAGGGGCTTTTCCTCAATACTTGCGGTGTATGGGGCTCTTCTCCACATGAGGAATGCAGGCTCCTCTGGAGTTGGGGCGGGAGGCTTGCCTTTTGTTGTTCCTGTGGGCTCCTCTCAGTCAATTTCCAGGGGCTCCTGTCTAGTTGTGGGGGGCTTTTCTCTAGTTGTGATGTGCGGACACCTCTCTAGTTGTGTCAGGGTGCAATTTTCTTGTTGTGGCAGGGGACTCCAAGTTAGTTGTGTTCATGAGGCTCTCGAGTTGTGGGGGCATCTCTGAACTTGCAGTGGTGGGCTCCTCTCAATTTATCTCAGGAGGCACAGATGAATTTGCTTTGGGGGCTCGGGGATCCTCTAAAAGGAGGCAGTGGATCCTGTTGAGATGAAGCAGGGTGCTCCTCTTGAGTTTCTTTGGGGGGCTCCTCTCTAATTGTGGTTTGGGACCCCTATCTACCTGTGGCATGGGCGTTTCTTTCTAGTTGCAGTGTGCTGGTGAGCTCCTCTAGAGTATCAGTGGGGGCCCCTCTCTAATCGTAGGGGGGATTATCTCTAGCTGTGTTGTGCCTGCTCCTTTCTAGTTGTGGGCTGGTGAGCTTCTCGTTGTGGTGTGCAAGCTCCTTTCTAGTTATGGTGAGGAGCTTTTAAGTCACAATATCTGAGGGGAGTTCTCTCTCATTGCAATGTGCAGGGTCCTCCTTTCTTGTTTTGGTGGGGGACTCATCTATATTTGCCGCAGAGTGACTCCTCTCTAGGTATGATGTCTGGGGGCATCCTCTCGCATCGTGGCTGGTCCTCCTCTTGAGTTGTGGCAGTGGACTCAGGGCTCCTCTCGAGTTTCAGCAGTCCCTGTTCTTATTTTGTGATGGGGGGCTCTGCAGGGGGCTGTCCTCTCTTCTTTTGGCACCAGGTGTTCCTCACAAATTTTAGCATGATTTCTCCTCTGTACTTCTGAGGGCCTCCTCTCGAGTTACTTCAGGGATCTCATCTCCATTTGCGGCAGACAGTCTCGTCTCTATGTGTGATGTCTTGGTGGACTCCTCTCTACTTGTGGCGGGGGAAACCTCTCCAGTTTTTGTGTGGGGCTCTCTGTCATTGTGGCCAGTGGCTCCCATCGTTTTTCAGCAAAGGACTCGGTGGTTCCTCTCTAGTGCTGGGCAGTGGAGATCCTTAATCATTGTGGTGTGTAGGGGACCCTTCTCCAGATGTGTGTGGCTTCCTCTCTAGTTGTGGTGAGCTGCACTTCTTTAATTGTGCCATGGGTTTTCCTCTCTTGTAGTGAGGTGTGCCTGGGCTCCTCTCTTATGGTGGCGTGGTACTCCTCTCTAGTTGTGCTGAGGTCTTAGCTTAATTTGCCATGGGAGCTCCTCTTGAATTGAGACAGGGACTGAGAGCTCCTCTCGAGTTCTGGTGGTTCCTCCTCTTGAGTTGCAACAGGGGGCTTGGGTTCTTTTCGATTTGCCACAGGGGACTCAGGGTACCTCTCGAGTTGAAGCAGTAGACTCGGGGCTCCTTTTGAGTTGCAGCGAGTACTCGGTGTTCCTCTCGAGTACAGTGCACAACGCAGAGTTCCTCTTGAGTCACTGTGGAAGGCTCCTCTCGAGTTGTGGGGATAGGGGGTTCCTCTCAGGTTGTGGCAGGGAACTCGGGATTCCCTTCGAGTTGCAACAGGGGACTTGGGGCTCCACTTGAGTGTGGGTGGGAACTCAGAGTTCCTCTCGAGTTGTGGTGGGAAACTCAGGGTTCCTTTCGAGTTTTAGGAGGGAATTCAGAGCTCCTCTCAAATTGCGGCGGGAACTCAGGCTTCCTCTCGAGTTGCAGCACGGGACTTAGGGTTCTAGTCCAGCTGCAGTGGGGAACTCAGGGTTCCTCTTGAGTTGGGGGGAACTCAGGGCTCCTCTTGAGTTGTGGTGGGGCCTCCTCTCGAGTTGTCTTAGGGTGACTTGTCCCTAGCATGGATGTGCAGGTTGGCCCCTGTCTTATTGCAATGTGCAGGTGGTTACTCACTAACTTTGCTGTGGGTCTTTTCTCTAGTTGTGGTCTGGGTCAACTCTTAGTTGTGGTGGACTCAATTCTCTCTAGTTTTGGTGTGCAAGCTCCTCTCTAGTTGTGGTGTGAGGTTCATCTCTGTTAGCAGCAGATGGGCTCCTCTCTATGTGTGATGTCCAGTGGGCTCCTCTCGAATTGTGGTGGTGGGCTCCTCTTGTGTTGCGGGGCTGTGTCCTCTATGGTTGGGGTGTGGGTGGCTCCAAGGGGGAGGTCCTGTCTACTTTTAGCACTAGGGGTTCCTCACTAATATTACTGGGGGGTTGTTTCCCTCTAGTTGTGAGGGACTCCACTCAACTTACTTTAGGGAGCTTGTCTCTTTTTGCAGCAGAGGGGCTTCTCTCTAGGGGTGATGTCCTGGGGGACTTCACTCTAGTTGTGCCAGGGGAATGCGCTTCAATTTTTTCAGGGGAGCTCCTCTGTCATTGTGTCCAGAGGCTCCTTTCTTGTTACAGCATAGGGCTCCTGTCAAATTACAGCAGGGAACTCAGGGTTCCTGTTGAGTTGCAGCAGGTAACTCGGGTTTCCTTTAGAGTTGTGGTGGAGCCTTCTGTCAAGCTGCAGTGGGGCAGATCCTCTCTAGTAGTGATGTGCAGGCTGGCTCCTGTCTAGTTGCAATATGTGGGAGGCTACTCTAGTTGCATTGGGCAGGGGTTGTCCTCAATAGTTTCAATGTGCGGTGGGGCTCTTTTCCAGTTGTGGTGTGTGGGTTCCTCTCTAGTTGTGGGGAATTTCACTTCTCTGATTGTGCTGTGGGTTCTCCTCTCATGTAGTGATGTGTGCCTGGGCTCCTTTCTTGTGGTGTTGCACCTCTCTAATTGTGCTGAGGTCATATCTTGATTTGCCATGAGAGCTCCTCTTGAGTTGAGACAGTGGACTCAGAGCTCCTTTTGAGTTCTGGTGGTGCCTCCTCTCGAGTTGAAGCAGCGGACTTGGGGCTCCTCTCGAGTTGTGACGGTTAGTCGGTGTTCCTCCCAAGTACAGCACGCAACTCAGAGTTCCTCTCAAGTTGTCATGGAAGAGTCCTCTTAAGTTGAGGCAGGGGACTCAGAACTCCTCTCAAGTTGTGGTGATGCCTCCTCTCAAGTTGTGGTGATGCCTCCTCTCAAGTTGTGGTGAGTTGTCTCCGAGGGGTGGTGAGTTCTCTCTAATTTTGTCACTGGAGTCTCCTGACTAGTTTTTTTGCAGGATTGCTCCTCTCTAAATTTGAAGATCTCTTGAGTTATTTCAGTGGGCTCATCTCTGTATGTGGCAGAATGACTCCTTTTTTGGTGCGATGTCCTGGGGTCTGCTATGTAGTTGTGGTGAGGGGTTCATTTCCAGCTCTGGTGAGGGAGTGCCTCTGTCTTTATTGCCAGGGGCTCCCTTGTGATGTGGAATAGGGATCCTCTTGAACTGAGGTAGATCTTCACAGTTCCTCTTGAGTTATGGTGGGGATCTTGGTAATCCTCTCAGGTTGCATCAGGGGGCTTTGGGCTCATCTTGAGTTGCGATGGGGAACTTGGAGTTCCTCTCGAGTTGCAGCAGGACAATCGGGGCTTCTCTTGAGTTGAGGCAGGGAATTCGGGGTTCCTCTCGAGGTGCAGCAGGGAACTCGGGGTTCTTCTTGAGTTGAAACAGGGGACTTGGGGCTCCACTCGAGTTGTGGCTGGGAATGCAGGTTATCTCTCGAGTTGTGGAGGGAATCTTAGGGTTGCTCTTGATTTGCAGCAGGGAACTCGGCAGGGGGTGTTCCTCTCAAGTTGCAACAGGGGATTTGGGGCTCCACCCGAGTTGTGTCTGGGAACTCGGGGTTCCTCTCATGTTGCAGCAGTGAAGTCAGGGCTCCTCTCGAGTTGTGGTGAGTACTCATGTTCCTCTCGAGTACAGTGTGCAACTCGGATTTCCTCTCATGTTGCTGAGGAAGGCTCCTCTTGAGTTGAGGCAGGATACTCAGAGCTTCTCTCGAGCTGCAGTGATGCCTCCTCTGGAGTTGTGGTGGGTGGTCTCCATGGGTTGGAGCTTCTTCTCTACTTTTGGCACTGGGATCTCCTCACTAGTTTTTCATGGGATCGCTCCTCTCTAATTTTGAGGGGCTCCTCTAGAGTTACTTCAGTGGGCTCATCTCTATTTGTGGCAGAGTGACTCCTTTTTAGGTGTGATGTCCTGAGGGCTCCTCTCTATCTGGTGAGGGGATCCTCTCCAGCTCTGGCGTGGGGGTGCCTGTCTTTGTTAATGGCATCTCTCCTCGTAATGTGGAATAGGGCTCCTCTTGAATGGAGGCAGGTTCTCACAGTTCCTGTGGAGTTGCAGTGGGGTCTTGGGAGTCCTCTTGAGTTGCATCAGGGGGCTTGAGGCTCGTCTCAAGTTGGAATGGGAACTCAGGGTTCCTTTTGAGTTTCAGCAGGAGAGTCAGGCCTCCTTTCGAGTTGAGGCAGGGAATTCAGACTTTCTCTTGAGTTTAAGTGGGTAACACGGGGTTCCTCTTGAGTTGCAACAGGACACTTGGGGCTCCACTTAATTTGCAGCTGGAAACTCAAGGTTCCTCTAGATTTACTGTGTGGAACTCAGGGTTCCACTCGAGCCATGGCGGGAAACTTGGGGTCCCTCTTGAGTTGCAGTGGGATCCCCTCTCAAGTTTCCTTGGGGGGACTCGTCTCTAGCAGGGACATGCAGGGTGGCGCCTGCCTTGTGGCAATGTGTGGGTTAGGCACATTAGTTAGGCATGGGTCTTTACTCTAGTTGTGGTTGGGGTCAACTCTGTAGTTGTGGTGGGTTTGATTCTCTCTAGTTGTGGTTGTTGTGGTGTGAGGTTGTTGTGGTGTGAGGTTCATCTCTATTAGCAGCAGTGGGGCTCGTCTCTATGTGTGATGTCCAGCGGGCTTCTCTTAAGTAGTGGTGGAGGGCTCCTCTCGAGTTGTGGGGCTGTGTCCTCTCTGGTTGGGGTATGGGTGGCTCCACAGTGGAGGTCCTCTCTACCTTTGGTGCTAGGGGTCCCTCAGTAGTTTCGATGAGGTTGACCCTCCCTAGTTGGGACAGGTGGTCAGCTCTTTAGTTGTGGTGAGGGAGTTCCTCTCTAGTTGCGTTGGGTGGGGCTTTTCCTCAATACTTGATATGTGCATGGAGCTTTTCTTCAGATGAGGAATGCAGGCTCCTCTGGAGTTGTCTATTGTGTGCCGGCGGGCTCCTCTCTGTCGATTTCCAGGGACTCCTGTCTAGCTGTGGGGGGCTTTTCTCTAGTTATGATGTGCGGTCTCCTCTCTAGTTGTTGCAGGGTGCTACTTGCTTGTTGTGGCAGGGGACTCAAAACTTGCTGCAGTGTTCATGGGGCTCTCGAGTTGTGGTGGGGCATCTCTGTGCTTGCGGTGGTGGACTCCTCTCTATTTGTCTCAGGAGGCACATTTCAATTTGCTGTGAGGGCTCGGATCTCCTCTAAAAGGAGGCAGCGGATCCCGTCAAGATGAAGCTGGGCGCTCCTCTCTAGTTTCGGTGGGGGTCTCCTCTCTAGTTGTGCTTGGGGACTCCTCTCTACCTGTGGCATGGGAGTTTCTTCCTAGTTGTGATGTCCTGGTGAGCTTCTCTCGAGTATCAGTGGGGGCTCCTCTCTCGTGGTGGGGGATCATCTCTAGCTGTGGTGTGGCCGCTCATTTCTAGTTGTGGTGTACTGGTGGACTACTCTCCAGTTGCGGTGTGCGGACTCTGTTCTAGTTATGGCGAGGGGTTCTTTAGTTGCAATATCTGAGGGATGTCCTCTCTCATTGCAAGGTGCAGGGCCCTCCTTTCTTGTGGTGGTGGGGAGGCTCATCTGTATTTACTGAAGAGTGACTACTCTTTAGGTATGATGTCTGGGAGGATGCTTGTGGCCGGTGGCTTCTCTCGAGTAGCGGAGTCCTCCTCTTGAGCTGTGGCAGTGGACTCGGGACTCCTCTCGAGTTGCATGGTCCCTCCTCTTAGGTTGTGATGGGGGCTCTGCAGGGGGTCCTCTCTTCTTTCGGCACTAGGTGTTCCTCACAAATTTTAGCGTGGTTGCTCCTTTCTACTTGTGAGGGCCTCCTCTCGAGTTGCTTCAGAGGGCTCGTCTCTATGTGTGATATCTTGGTGGACCTCTCTCTACCTGTGGTGGCAGTAACCACTCCTGTTTCTGTGGGGGCCTCTTCTATCATTGTGGCCAGTGGCTCCTCCTGTGTTGCAGCAAAGGACTCGGTGGTTCCTCTCTAGTTGTGTTGGGCAGTGGTGCTCCTTAATCACTGGGGTATGTGGGGGACTCGTATCCAGATATGGTGTGCAGGCTCCTCTCTCATTGTGGCCCATGGTCAACACAATAGTTGTAGCCAAGGGCTCTGTCTAGTTGCACTATACTAGGGGTTTATCTCTAGTTGTGATGTGGTGGCTCCTTTGAGTTGTTGCAGTTGTTACTCTAGTTGCTATGAGTAAGGGGCTAATCTATAGTTGTGGTGAGGTTTCCAATACAGTTTTATCCAGAAGCCTCCTCTCGTTGCAGTGGGGGTATCTCTCTAGTTTTGGTGGATGCCCAAGTCTTTAGTTGTTGTGGGGGTCTCCTCTTGTTGCATTGGGCAGGGGTTTTCCCCAATAGTTGCAATGTGTGGTGGGGCTCTTCTCAAGATGTGGTGTGTGGGCTCATCTCTAGTGGCAATCTGCACTTCTCTAATTGTGTCGTGGGTGCTCCTCTCTTGTAGTGATGTGTGCCTGGGCTCCTCTGTTGTGGTGCTGTGGTGTTACTCTCTCTATGGTGTTGAGGTCTTATCTCAATTTGCCATGATAGCTCCTCTTGAGTTCAGGCAGGAGACTCAGAGCTCCATTTGAGTTCTGATTGTGCCTTCTCTTGAGCTGCAGCAGAGGGCTTGGGGTCCTCCCAAGTTATGGTGGCAAACTTGGGGTTCCTCTGGATTTGCAGCAGTTTACTCGGGGCTCCTCTCAAGTTGTGCTTGGTACTTGGTGTTCCTCTCAAGTACAGCGCTGAACTCGGGGTTCCTCCCTGGGTGCCATTGAGGCTCCACTTGTGTTGAGGCAGGGAATTCAGAGCTCCTCTCCAGTTGCGGTGTTGCCTCCCCTCGAGTTGTGCTGGGTTGTATCCATGGGGTGGGGAGTCCTACCTACTTTTGGCACTGGGATCTCCTCACTAGTTTTTTGCAGGATTGCTTCTCTAATTTTGAGGGGCTCCTCTCGAGTTTCCTCAGTGGGCTCATCTCTATTTGCATCAAAATGACTCCTTTTTAAGTGTGATGTCCTGTGAGCTCTCTCTAGTTGTGGTGAGGGGATCCTCTCCAACTCTGTTGGAGGAGTGCCACTGTCTTGTTGCTGGGGTCTCCCCTTATGATGTGGAATAGGGCTTCTCTTGAATTGAGGTGGATTCTCACGGTTCCTCTTGAGTTGCAGTGGGGGTCTTGGGAATCCTTTCGATTTGCATTAGGGGGCTTGGGGCTCATCTTGAGTAATGATGGGAACTCGGGGTTCCTTTGGAGTTGCAGCAGGAGTGTCTGTTCTCTCAATTTGAGGTGGGAACTTGGGGTTCCTCTCAAGTTGCAGTGGGAAACTCGATGTTCCTCTCGAGTTAAAACAGGGGACTTGGGCCTCCTCTCAAGTTGAGGCGGGGAACTCAGGGTTCCTCTTGAGTTGCAACAGAGGACTTGGGGCTTCACTCGAGTTGTGGCTGGGACTCAGGGTTCCTCTCAAGTAGCAGCATGGGACTTAGGGTTCCAATCGGGCCATGGCTGGGAACACGGGGTTCCTCTCAAGTTGGAGGGTACTCAGGGTTCCTTTCGAGTTGCAGCGGGGCCTCCTCTTGAGTTGTCTTGGGGAGACTAGTCTCTAGGAGGGACATGCAGGGTGACTCCTTTCTTGTAATGTGCGGATGGCTACTCACTAGTTTTCTTAATGAAATATTAAGTGCTCAGTTAGCGGAGCTTGTGGCTCTGACCTGAGCTCTAGAGTTAAGCAAAGGGCAGTGGGTAAATATCTATACTGAATCTAAGTATGCTTATTTGACTTTATATGCTCATGCTGCAATATGGAAAGAAAAACAGTTTAAAACAGCAACAGGAGAACCTATTAAACATTTCAGACAGATTGAGAGACTTTTAACTGCTATATATTGTCCTAAAGAAGTAGCTGTCATGCATTGCAAAGGACACAACAGAGATGGGAGTAAAGTAGTCGAAGGTGATCAGCTGGCTGACTGTCAAGCCAGAAAAGCGGCACTTTATGAAACCCCTTCGCTTCAGATGTCTTTGATCTGGACAGGTCCTGTGGAACAGGAAAAACCACAATATACTGAGGAAGAATTAGAAAGATATGAGAAAAGAGGAGCAAAGATTACTGATAGAGGATGGTTACAGTCTGAGGATGGATGATTAATAATTCCTGAAAGTGCTCAATGGAAAATTCTTAAGGGTTTACACCAGACTTTTCATTTGGGTGCAGAGAGTACTTTACCAGATGGCTTCTCGTTTGTTTAAAGGTAAACAAACAAACAAACAAAAAAACACTTTAAAGAATATTATCAAAAGATGTGAGGTTTGTCAGAAAAATAACCCAAAGACTGAAAAGCTAGAAAAATCTGGATTACAATGACGTGGAAGTTATCCTGGAGAGGACTGGGAAATTGGTTTTACTCATATGCCAAAAGCTAATGGGTATTCTTGCTTACAAGTTTGGGTGGATACTTTTACTGGATGGATTGAGGCTTTTCCTTGTCATAGTGAACAGGCTAAGGAGGTTATAAAGATTTTAATCCATGAAATTATCCCCAGGTTTGGGCTGCCACAGAGCCTTCAGAGTGACAATGGCTCTGCCTTAAAGCTGCTGTAACTCAAAGGGTATCTAAAACTCTAGGAATAGAATATCACTTACACTGTTCCTGGAGACCCCAATCCTCAGGAAAGGTTGAAAAAGCTAATGACATTATCAAAAGACATCTGCGCACATTAACTCAAGAGACGCAGGAAAATTGGGTTAAAGTCCTACCCATAGCTTTAATGAGGGCTCGAACTGCCCCCCAAAGGAAGGGACTGTCCCCCTTTGAATGTATTTATGGAAGGTCTTTCTTACTCACAGACATTGTTACAGACCCTGAAGCCTTGGAATTAACTAGTTATGTAACTCAGCTCTCAGCTTTTCAACAGGCATTAACAGAACTCTGGGAGATGACTCCTGACCCAGCCTCTGAGTCAAGCAAGCCTCTATTTGAGCCAGGAACTGAGGTCCTCATAGAAACATTAGGGTCTGGGAGCCCATCCGTTGAGCCCCTCTGTGAAGGCCCTTACCAGGTTATTCTTTCTTTTCCCACAGCTGTCAAAGTGCCAGGAATTGATTCGTAGGTACATCACACTCGAGTTAAGAGGTGGCACCCTGACCAGAACTAAGTGAATTCATTTTATATCTTTACTTTCTATGCTCTGACTTTGTGCTTTTCAGATGGGCCTGATAACCTATGTAAGCCTACTTCTGCTGACTCCAAAAATCCTGAGTGTGCCATTTGATCCTCAAGACAATGCCTTCCTGTCCTGGGCTCACTCCTATACTGCATTCCACAATCGGTCTAACTGCTGGGTCTTGCAGAGCACTCCCCTCTTCATCAGTGGAAGGCTTCCCATGGTGGACATCTCCATTTCAAGGAAAAGACTTTCTCCAAGTCTGTGAATACCTTTGATAACAATCACATGCAATGCCTCTTCATCTGATGACATCTAACAACCCTCAAATGGACTGGTGCTGTCAGGAAGCATTTAACAGGAGGCTTTCTGTGTGCTGTTTTGGATCTGTCAGGAATTCTCTGCTCCTTATTAATTCCTGAATATTCAGGAATTAAGAGGAGAGGCAAGCCTCTCCCAGTACTGAGGAATCCAGGCATTTCCTTCATTAGTTTTTTTTTTTTCTAATTTTATTTTATTTTTAAACTTTACATAATTGTATTAGTTTTGCCAAATATCAAAATGAATCTGCCACAGGTATACATGTGTTCCCCATCCTGAACCCTCCTCCCTCCTCCCTCCCCATACCATCCCTCTGGGTCGTCCGAGTGCACTAGCCCCAAGCATCCAGTATCGTGCATTGAACCTGGACTGGCAACTCGTTTCTTACATGATATTTTACATGTTTCAATGCCATTCTCCCAAATCTTCCCACCCTCTCCCTCTCCCACAGAGTCCATAAGACTGTTCTACACATCAGTGTCTCTTTTGCTGTCTCGTATACCAGGTTATTGTTACCATCTTTCTAAATTCCATATATATGCGTTAGTATACTGTATTTATGTTTTTCTTTCTGGCTTACTTCACTCTGTATAATAGGTTCCAGTTTTATCCATCTCATTAGAACTGATTCAAATGTATTCTTTTTAATGGCTGAGTAATACTCCATTGTGTATATGTACCACAGCTTTCTTATCCATTCATCTGCTGATGGACATCTAGGTTGCTTCCATGTCCTGGCATTAGTTTTTCTATATGGTGATAAGTACCCTCTTTCTTTTTATGAACTATATGGTAAAAGTGGTTATTTACAACTCTCTCTTTCATATGGATACTGCTGAAAGTAGCTATCTTGTAAGACAGTATGAATACCTACACAATGTTGAATAAAACACCTTTGCTCCATCAGAGCTCTGGTCCCCGTCTCTCTCTCTCTCTCTGTCTCTCTCTCGCTCCCTCTCTTTTTCAGGCTGATCCCCTGGAGTGCAGAGGCTCTCTGAGTTCACTTTCCCACCCGGGTTTCTAAGACCCTCTTGAGAAGGCACTCTGCGTCTTCACTCCATTGAGAGGGCTCCTGAGGCCTCCGTGAACAGAGCAAGGGCTATATTGGCTTTCTGTGTAAACCAAGGAATATCAGCCTCTTTCTCTGCTTTATTTTCTTATTGTCGACTCCGGACCACCAGGTTCCGGTCCATTAAAGGACCTCAACAAGTGGCGCCCAGAACAGGGATTTGGTTCACGTAGGCAGATTCTTGGACGGAGTGACCCCAGGGCCTATTGAGGCCGGTAAGTACTAAGACATGGGTAAAAAGGCTGGAAAGCCCCATCACTTTTCTACTTTACTTCATCACTTATTTTAAGTTCAAGGATCTAATGAAACGTATGCTGATTTTTTAGCTAGATTAGAAACTGCTATTTCCCGTACTGTAATTGGAGAAGAAGCCAAAAGGCAACTAGAGAAATTACTTGCTTATGATAATGCAAATCAGGAATGTCAAAAAGCTATAGCTCCAATTCGTGAGAAAGGGACTATTATTGATTATTTGAAGGCTTGTTGCAATCTAGGATTAGAAACTCAAAAGATGCAAATGGTAGCTGAAACAATCGCTGCTGCCTTAAGAAAGGGAAATAAAGGATGCTTTACATGTGGAAATAAGAACCATTTAAAAAGGGATGGCCCTAAGAAAGCTAAAAAAAAAAAAAAAGAAAGAAAGAGAAAATATATAAAAATAAAAAACCTCCAAGAATCTGCCCTCTCTACCATAGAGGAATGCATTGGGCCAAAGATTGTAAGTCTAAATCTGACATTGAAAGAAAACCTATTCCGGAAAACTCCAAGCAGGGACCCCCCAGGTGCCCTTCAACAAAAACCTGGGGCAAATTCCATCTTTTACCTGAAACCCTCAACATCTGGCAGTGTGCCATCGATATACCAGCTTTGTTTTTAGAATGAGCTCTATTTAAATTCAAATTCACATGAACTGAAAAATTAAATATATATAATGTTTATTTAAATATAAATTAAATATAATTTAAATATAATTGTTTGCTAATCTAATTAAGACATGTCTTAAATCATCAACGTTATATAATACTTTTATTATGCCTAGGTTTAAGGTAAACTAAATTTGTCAACAAAAGGTAACTCTTTATATATATATATATAAATGAGATAAAAACTTTTAGATTCTATTTTTAATAGAATATTATTATAATATGTTATTATAATCTAAAATAATCTCTTAGGATTGGGATAACTTAAATTTCTAGAGTTGTACTAAACTAAATAATAAAAGTTTATTAAATAGCTAGGTCATTTCCAAATAAAATAAGATTTTAAAACATTAATTACTAAACATTAACTTCCTCTTAACAAAAAGTTTTCTTACATAAAAACTAAAGATATTTTAAACTATTAATAAATATATTATATAATGTATAATATATTGATATAAATATAAACATGTATTTATGTATATAATAAATACATATTATAATATGATATAATAAATATATTCACCAATCTATAAAATGCTAATATACAAGACACTTCATAGTTGCTAAGGAAAAGTAAGATGTATGCTTTTTTTTTAAAGATATATGCTTTTAATAAAAAGATATAAGACAAACTCAGATATACATTCCACATTTTTCCTGGGGGCAACTGCTCATTTAACAAACAATACAATTATTAAAATAACCTGGAAATATGACAAGCCTATTTGGACAGAGCAGTGGCCCCTCACGAAAGAGAAATTACAGGCGGCTAAGGAACTTATAGATACACAACTAGAATTAAAGCATATTGAGGAATCTTGTTCTCTTTGGAACTCTCCTATTTTTGTCATAAAAAAGAAATCTAACAAATGGCATCTCCTAACAGACCTTAGAAAAGTTAATGCATCTATGAAACCTATGGGTATATTACAACCAGGAATCCCATCACCTACCACTATTCCTCAAAATTGGCATATTATTATTATTGATTTACAAGATTGCTTTTTTAATATACCTTCACACCCTTTAGACTGAGAGGTTCGCTTTCTCTCTCCCTTGTCCTGATCATATTGGGCCTCATAAACGGTACCAATGGACTGCACTGCCACAGGGGATGGTGAATCCTCCCACCAGGTGTCAGTAGTACGTAGCCAAAGCCCTGGAGCCTGTGAGAAAGCAGTTTCCTAATTTTCTTGTTATTCACTATATGGATGATATATTGTTTTCGGCTCCATGTATCTTAGAAACTCAACACATGTTTGATATAGCTCAAATATGCTTAAAAAACTCTGGATTAATCGTTGCCCCTGAAAAAATTCAAACCTCTACACCTTACCATTACTTGGGGTTCGTTGTTAATAGGCAACGCATTACTCCCCAACTAACTCAGATCCGTGCTGATAAATTATCAAGCTTAAATGATTTTCAAAAGCTCTTGCTGCTGCTGCTAAGTCGCTTCAGTCGTGTCCGACTCTGTGTGACCCCATAGACGGCAGCCCACCAGGCTCCCCTATCCCTGGGATTCTCCAGGCAAGAACACTGGAGTGGGTTGCCATTTCCTTCTCCAATGCATGAAAGTGAAAAGTGAAAGTGAAGTCGCTCAGTCCTGTCCGACTCTTAGCGACCCCATGGACTGCAACCTACCAGGCTCCTCCATCCATGGGATTTTCCAGGCAAGAGTACTGGAGTGGGTTGCCATTGTCTTCTCCTCAAAAGCTCTTAGGTGATATTAATTGGATTAGACCTTCTTTAGGCATTGCTAATTATCAACTGACTAACCTATTTAATACTTTAAAAGGAGATCCTGATTTAAATAGCCCTCGTTGACTTTCTCAAGAGGCACAAGAGGAACTCTGGTGCAAAATAAATTACAAAACAATTTCTTACTCGCATCAAAATAGATTTACCTCTAGAATTGTTTATACTCCCACTCCTATATTTCTAGACACTTAAAACAATTTTTACAATCTTTTCCTATTATACATATTACAAGTATTCCTTATAATCCAGACACAAGACATAGTCAAACACATCACACACTAAAGTTACAAATAAAAAAATTAAAAAAGGGAGAATACACAGGTACACTACTGTCTTCCTTATCTAAAGAAGACTTTACTAGATTCCAACATATTTTCTAAACCTATAACTATTGTTAATACAGCTTTATTTGTTTTAAATTCTTTAACCTTTTCTTAAGATTCGACCCAAGGGGGCCCCCAGCATTCAAAACGGAGATGAAACAAGAACCCCAGGAAGAAGAAATTCCAATATGGGCTATGTCTGCTCCAAAGATCTCCAGAAAGCACCACCCTTGGCAGCATCACCCCGATGATCTCCCCACTTGGAGACAAATAAAAACCCTACTAATCAAGCTGAAAATTTGGTCTCTCAACAGGGATTGCCTCCGAGTCCTGAATACATTCTCCTGGCAATGCTCAATCTTTTGGCCTGTACCTCCCCCTGCTCAAGCTCAGACTAATACCCAACCCCCCTCTATTACAGGTGGTCGAATGGACGGAGAGAGGACCAATCATTTCAACTAATGACTCTATACATATGCTTTCTCCCTAGTACGTGAAACGGCCTTCACACCCTGGGCAGGAAAGAAAACTAGTTAATATTTCTTTAGGCTATGAAGTCCTTCCCTTGTGCATGGGCCCAGCAAAATTGTGCATAAACGTCAGCCGACAAATTTGGGCTGACAAATTTGGGCTTTCGTCCTGCCTCCAAAAGAAGACTTTCAGACACTGCTTGGATTATTTACTGCCCTTTCTTTGTCTGTAAACCATGTTTATACTACTGAAACTTTAGGGAAAGAGTTAGGGAAAAAACAAAGAACATTAAGCAAAGGGTTTATTTATAAAAACTTTACTTATACTCCCGTTTGTTGGGACAAATGTCAAACCAAATCAAGAAAATCAATGTTTGTGGCTAATCATACAATTGTTGATTGGGGACCCCATGGTATGTGGTTATCTGACTGCTCAGATGATATTAACAACACTGTGTGTGATATGGAAGGTCACTGACACTACAATGGAACATTACTATGACAAAGGACTTCTTGAATGGCTTGACTGTGGATTAGCCCCACCTCCTCCTAAGATCCTCCTCGATAAACAGAGTGGGCCTGACCAATGGGCCATTTGGAAACTTGCTGCGAGCATCAGAGCACAGAAGAACTTGGAACTTGGACCGGACATTTCATAGGGACCAGTCGTCATAGTAACTATTTCTTTCGCTACAATCAGTCATATTTTATACAGGCCTGTGTCCCACTTCATTTTGTTATAGCCATAGAAAATTTACAATTTAATAAGACTTTTATGTTCTGCAACTTGTATTAATTGCAAACTATATACTTGTATTTACTCCTCTATGTCTTTAAGCTACTCAATTTTGTGTTATTCCTGTTCACTTCAATCATAGTGCCTACAACTGGGAACAAATCACATTTCATTTACAAAATATAAGTGATAATGCCTCTCTGAATGTACAATTACTATAAAAGAAAATCTTTAAAACTTTTTCTAAAAATCTGCCCTCTGCCCCTAATTTGGAAACTTTAGCTGAACAAATTACCTGGGTTAGACCCACGAGGATGGTTTCAAAGTATTACCCACAGTATCGGGTCTGGAACTGTAGCTTTGGTGATTGTCTTGATAATTATATTTGTTGTTTACCATTGCCTTTCTATAAGGTTGGTTAATACTAACCAAACTCATTTGGTCAAGACCTTTTTTTTTTTTTTTTTACAAATATAATAAAATAGGGGGAATTGTCAGGAAGCATTTAACAGGAGGCTTCCTGTGTGCTGTTTTGGATCCATCAGGAATTCTCTGCTTCTTATTAATTCCTGAATACTCAGGAATTAAGAGGAGAGGCAAGCCTTTCCTGGGGGCTGAAGAATACAGGCATTTCCTTCATTAGTTTTTCTATACAGTGATAAGTACCCTCTTCCTTCTTGTGAACCATACGGTAAAAGTGATTGTTTGCAACTCTCTCTCTCTTTAATATGGATCACCTATGTTTTCTAAGTCTGGAATTTTAATCTTTATCTTTGCTGAGAATAACTACCTTGTAAGACAGTGGACTAAGCTATAAAGTCAGTCCTTGAAGCAGAAAGGCTAAGCCCCTTAACGTCTCCCTTCTTCCAAAGAAAGGATACACTGGCTGGAGGAGTCTCTGGGGCATGAGGATCGAGCTAGAGAGTCAGTCCTTGAAGCAGAAAGGCTAAGCCCGTTAATGTCTCCCATCTTACAAAGCACAGACCAGTGTGTCCAGTATTTTAATGTCAGGTACCTACTGCTTACATGTGTGACATACACCCTCATAGCTACACATGTCTACTACATGCCTCTTACAAGTGCTGGGCATTGTTCTGGGTGCTGGACACTCAGTATGTAGTAGGGGATATGTAGCCCAGGATTTTTTTATTTCTGCAAAGAAAAATAGAAGAACGAAAGATTCCATGTGGTTCAGTTTGAGAAAGTTCACCATGTGGAGGGCCCCATGTGCACAAATTGTGGTGAAATACATATAACATAAATTTAACATTTTAACCACTTGATTGAATGACTGGGTGGCTTCAGTGGAGTCAGGCTAACAGATGGCCCTGAGGTGTCATCCACCTTTCTCCCAGAGGAACACTCCAAAGCTTGGTGGCCTTGTAGACCTTCCCTTTATTCTTCACTCTCCCCAGTGGCTCTAGGTCATTGGTCTGTGTGTCATTTAAGAATCTCTTTATCCACTTTGTTGTTAGGTTTATATTTTGGAAAGCTTCTCAGATGCCCCTGGGTCTTGAGAAGGTAGGCTTGGATTCCACGTTCTCCCCTGCCACATGCCTGCCAGGTTGAGGTGGAGGCCGAAGGCTGGTCTGAGTTGTGGTGGTCTGTGTGCTCGTGTGGTCAGTGGACCCCCTCTTCTCTGGAGGGGGGCAAGGAAATCTTTGTGTGGGAGCCTGGAGAGACTTGACAGGGTCAGTCTTCACAGTCTCTCTCTCTTTTTAATTTATGTTTGCATTTAGTTTCTCATTTAACTGTTTTCTAGGAGTTTCCAACTCCTACTGAAGAACTAAAAATATGCATGGAGCAGCTTCTTGAAAGAAAAGAAGAAATCGCTGAGCTTAGAGTGGAAAGAAGCAATACCAGGGTCAGTAGGGGGGGATTCTCAAGTGTTGACATTTGCCCCGCAGTGGTCACCACTGGCCTCCGTTTTGGTGTCTTTAAACTCTGTCTGATTTTCAAGTCATTTTTCACATCTTCCCACTGAGCAGACCAGGGTGGATCAGTTCGGGGTTCTCATACCTTGCTTCAAATTTATGATGAGAGCTAATGTAATTTTAGAACATTTGAGGGGGGAGTTCTCTTAACTTACATTTTTGTCCATGTTACACTTTGTGTGGGATCTTAGTTCCCCGATCAGGGATTAAAACCAATGACCCCTGCAGAAGTGTGGAGTCTTAACTACTGGGCCCCTGGGAAAGTCCACTCTAACTTTAGCCTGAACTGGCGGGATTCCGATGTGCCTTAGCATGTTTTCCGCTATAGGGTGAGTCTGAGAGGAGTTATTGGGCCTGAATCAAGCATGAGGTTGAAGGTGCTCCTTTGGCCCTGCCCTGCAGCTGCTACTGGAGCACCTGGAGTGCCTGGTTTCCTGGTATGTGTCATCCCTCCAGATGACGGGTGGACTGTGGGTCCCTTCTTCTCCCGGTGATCTCAGCCTTGGGATGGCTGTGTGAGTAAGAACAGAGCACTGGAGAGACCACAACTGGCTGCCTCCCCACCTCTGCGTCGAGGTCTCTGGGGTAGAAGAGGCCTGGTCCAGGCGGTCCGTTGGCAGTGGACCAACATGAGGGCAGCCCTGGCGCTGTGCTGCACCCTGGGTGTGGACTCATTTCCACAAGTTCTAGGGGGCCCACTGTGTTCCTTTTGTAAAAATTCATTCATCCATTCATTCATTTATTGGCGTATAGTTGCTTTACACTGCTGTGTCAATTACTGCTGTACAGCAAAGTGAATCAGTCATCTATCTATCTATCTATCTATCTATCTATTTACGTATCTGTCTCTCTTTTAGATTTCCTGCCCATTTACTTCACCACAGAGCACTGAGTAGACTTTCCTGTGCTGTACACTAGGTCCTCACTCGTTGACTTTATGTGTAGTATCAGTGCTGTATATATGTCAACCCGAGTCTCCTGGTTCATCCCCGCTCCCGGCAACTCCCTGTCAAATGTGTTCCTGATGATGCTGAAATTTCCTTCTGATTCACTCAGGCGAGTCTGGTGACGTCTGTGGAGCCCGTTCTCTCGGAGAGATGGGAGCATGCTGTGTGGGCTCTGCTGAGGCAGCTTGCCTGGCCATCTTCTCTAGTTTTCTGAGGTTCCGCTCCTTGAAGGGATGTGTGACAGTGATACCGGCGGTCAGACAAGTCGAGTGGCGTTTGCTCACCCTCAGATCCTCAGGCCCAAGCTGTGTGACCATGTGGAATCATGATGTTTCTGGCGGTGGTGTCTGCGGCGGTCATGGTTTATGAGAAACATCCCAGGGATGTGGCACTGCTGGGGGAATCGTCCCCACTGCCAGCCAGCCAGCCAGCCAGCCACCATGTCCTTCTCGTGGGAAAGTGTTGCCCCGCGCTGCCGGTGGGCACTGGCTGGGGATGGAGAGTCGGGCCGGGGTTGTGCTGGCCCTGCTGTTGGGAGCGTTGCGCGGAGCTCAGAGAGCAGCTGAGGGGCCGTCCGTTGGCTGGCCGCTCGCAGACTCTCCCAGAGCAGGGTCACTAACAGCCGCCAGGGGGCGCCCTTCTGCCTGTGATCTTCCTCTCCCCTGGCATCTCTGCTCTCCGTCCCCCGTCGGCCTTGTAGTCCGACCTTTTGCCTTCCGGAAGCTCTGCCACTAAGGAGGCTAAAGGGTTTGAACTTCCCTCCCAGCTTAGGAAGGTAGAATGTGTGCCTCGCGCGTCCTGCACTTGCCACTGCCTGTTGCCCGTGCTGGCTCGCCACAGGCAGTCCGAGGAGGGGGGCAGTGGCCATGGGTGTGGGTCCCGGGGCAGGGGGGAGCACGTCTCCTCTCACGAGCTGGTCACCAGCACCCTCCGTGAGCCATGTGTCACACACGAAGCTGCACAGGCTGCGTGAGCAGGTGTGCGGGCATGCCCCCCACGAACCCGGGGCCCGTGGTTCGCACAGAGCATGGCCCGCTTGCTGCCCCTGTGATCACAGCCCGCGTGCTGTCAGGACAGGGTCGTTGCGAGAGGAGCTGATGCTGTTCTTGGCTGACAGGCGGGAGACAGACATGGCAGCATGGAGGATAGGCTGCGCCAGATGGAGGCCCAACTGGAGGAGAAGAACAAGGAGCTGCAGCGGGTGCCTGTGCTGACGGGGAGGCGGCGTTTGGGCGGGAGACGAGGCTTGGGTGGGGGCCAGCGCTGCCTTTCTCCGCCGCTCCCTTCTCTGCCGCCGAGTGTGTGCCTGTGTGGCCCCATCTGCTGATCCGGGCACCCACCTCCTCGGGAGCAGGGCCAGAGGTGGTCGCCCATAGGCGGTGGGCAGGAGCCAGGGCGTCCCCACGTTCAAAGAGGCTGCTTGTTGCTCTGACCAGCCAGTCCGGGAGCTGCTTGGGATACAGGTGGACCTCACGACTGCCCCTCAGACAAACCTGGGGGTGCCAGCCCGGGGCCCATGAAACTGAAGGCATGGCGCCCAGGTGTGGAGCCTGCTTGCCTCGGACGTGGCGCTGGAGTCCCACATGCCAAACTGCTGGTCCAGACACGGTGTATGTGTAGGATGACAGAAGGCGCGTCAGGAAAGGGTGATGGTGGAGGCTCGCATCACCGAGTCCTGAGAGAGGTTTCCTGGAAAGGTTGGCCACACGGCAATACAGACCATCCAGGAAATGGAGTGGGGATCCCGGGTCAGCCTCACGTGTCAGTACTGTCCCCACCATACCTGTGTTCTTGGGCCTGGACTGCAGAGCCTCAAAGACGGGCTCCCAGGGGGCAGTGGTTCTGACTCCCATCGTGAGACCCGTGGTGAGGCGCCCTCCCCGCTTAGGCAGAGAGCTCAATGTCTCCCGATCAGGGGTGCTCTTCCTTACTTTCAGAACTGCTGCTCAGAGGCTGTTGATATCAGGATACTGTTTATGACTAAGCCAATTCAAAGTCAACTTTTGTTTTGCTTTAAAAATCTTTGAATGCCGATGCCTTGTTGTGGAAGCTGTGACAGGTTTTGTTTCCTTGGGCTCAAAAATCACTGCAGACGGTGACTGCAGCCATGAGATTAAAAAATGCTTGCTCCTTGGAAAGCTATGACAAACATAGACAGCATATTGAAAAGTAGAGACATCACTTTGCCGACAAACCATATACTCAAACCATATATGACAAACCATATACTCAAAACTATGGTTTTTCCGGTAGTAACGTATGGGTGTGAGAGTTGGACCATAAAGAAGGCTGAGCACTGAAGAATTGATGCTTTCGAATTGTGTTGCTGGAGAAGACTCTGCTTTAACAGAAAATAAACTTTTTAAATGTATTACGATGGAGAATTGCAAACATGCACAAAAGTGGATGGAGTAGTATAATAAATACCCATGACCCGTCCCGTCAATTAGTCTCAGCAATTTCTCATACAGAGCCAATCTCAAATAGATCATTCTTTTGTCTTCTCTCCATTTTTTTTTTAATACAGTAGGTCCTAAAACAGCTTTTTAAACCTTGAAATTGATGCTCATCTTACAAAACACAGACTTGGCAACTTTGTTATTGCATTTAAAAATTGCTTGAGGTAATTATTTCCAGTTTTTTAATATGAATTTTCATATTGGAAAAGACCCTGATGCTGGGAAAGATTGAAGTCAGGAAGAGAGTGGATGACAGAGGATGAGATGGTTGGACGGCATCACCAACTCAGTGGACATGAGTTTGAGCAGATGCTTAGCAGAAGTCGAGTTCCATTTTCCTTATGGCTAATCCACTGCTATAACACGTATAGCACTTCTGGTTTTGAACACTGAATGTGTTTGCATTATAGATGGATTTAGAGTGTGTGGCTGTTGTGTGTGGTTCAGAATTCTGAGTAGTCCTTTCAGGCATCACCAAAAAGCTCAGACAAAGCGTGAGCCATTCACGTGGACTGTGCTGTGCGTCAGAAAGATAATACGAGCCACCTACACAATCTAAAATTTCCTAAAAACCAACGGGCTACTCGACGTCCTTCTTTCACCACGAGTCTTGAAATCCTCTGTGTGATTTCCACATCGGGCTTTGCACCAGCCTGTCTCACGTGCTCAGGGGCTGCACGAGGCAAGTGACTGCCATGGCCGACAGCACAGAGCTTCCAGGTTGAGTTGAGTGACTCACAAACTTGGCCCGTTTGACTTGTTTTACCCCATGAGCAAGTGAAGTGGGCTGTAGAGGAATGAATGTGAGGAATGCAGGTGAGCTCCATGGAGACAGTTTAAAGCAGTGAGAGGAGGGAGGGCAATAGATTGAGTCGTATCCCCCTGACCCAAACCCCCGCCCCAAGTCCAGCTTCTCTCTACCGACTTCATCGTTTTTAATGGCTTGCCATGTTTCCTCCAGAGAAACCTTTCCTACACCTGAGATGGAACTTCCTCCTCATCATGGTTTATAAGGGTTAATATCGTTCTGAGTGTTTATATTTGCTAGGGACTCTTAGAGAATATTTTCTCAGAATTAAAATGTTCAGAGTTAATACCTATTCACATAACCTGTTCTGCACATTTTGGTGCAAGTCACTTTACATCCAGAAAGCAAGCAGTGCAGGCTGTGTCATTTGCTGTTTCATAGGACCAGCTGATTCTAAACCTGGAAACCCTGAGAGCCGAAGGGGACCAGACAAGACTGCGAGGGGCTCCCTTCCACCACAGGTAGGCTGCTCCCCCGGGCAGCTCCCCTCAGCGCTGTTGAGTATGACAAGGGCCTGTCTGGTGTGTGGACAGTATGACTGGGTGTTGCTCATGGTTGCATCTCAAGGAGCCTGTAGCTTCGTGGCCAGCGAGAGGGAAGAGACAAGCATCGTTCCTTAGGGTCAAACTTGGTACCACGGAGTGGTCGTCACAGGATTGACAACACTCAAAACCACAGGCAGAGGTTTGGAAGTAGGGGGCCCACCAGTTGATATTTGAGCATATTCATTTGAGAGGCCTGAGAGACAGTGACACTGATATTTCTGAAGAGTCGCAGAAGGTTAATGACCTGTAGTCTTTTTTACATGAATGGAGACTGAGACATGACTTGCCGTTGACTGCGGTGGGAGGAATCACCTGGCTTGTGAATGAGGCGAGCAGATTACTGAGCAACTTGATGATGATGATGATCGTGTGTGAACAGGGTGGCCAGCGAGGTGACACCAGGAGGGTGACCTTGAACCAGAGACCCGGAGGCAGGAAGAGAAGTAGCCACTCGGAGATAGAAAAAGGGTCGTGTCAACCAGCGGGGACAAGGGAGAGAGCGGGCCACATCAGGGAGGAGCCCGGGCTCAGGCCTCAGCAGCTCGAGGCCAGAGCCTGTTTCCTGAGGTGAGGAGAGCTGCTGGGGCAGGGAGCTAAGAGCTGGGCCTCAGCCCTGTTGAGGTGGACAAGCCCACTGGGTGTCCTGGGGACATGTCAGGAGAGCAGCTGAGTGTTCCGGCCTGCATCCGGGAGAGGACTCTTTCAGCTCAGGGTGGACTTGGGGTCGTGGGCATACAGATAGCATTGAAAGCCACTAGCACGGTAAAGTCACCAGGCGGGTGCTGGTGGAGAGAGATGGGGTGCAAGGATAGAGCTGTGGGGCACCCCACATTCCAAGGTTGAGAAGGGGCTCAAGGGACTGAGGAATAACCCCAGGGAGGGCAGGGCCTGGAGCCCAAAGAGAGACATGCTGGGGGGGGGTGTGGGGGAGGGCAAGCAGGGGAGGGGGCTTGGTAACATAGGTTCCTTGAACCCCCAGGGAGCTGCCCTGCAGAGTGGGGCACACCCACCTCCTGCTGGCAGAGAGCTGGAGACCAGGCGGGGAGGGGGACCGTAGAGGCCACTCCCAGGGAGCTTTCAGAGACCCACAGTGGGTGCTGCAGGGAACCCTAGAGGAGGAATCTGCTGGTTCCCCTTGTGCGATTGGAAGGTGAGAGAAGGGAGAGGACATGCTGACCGGGCTGATGGGGGTGAACCCATAGGCAGCTGGTTCGCTGGAGCGGAGCAGGAATGATGGCAGGTGGTCCTGGAGCCAGCAAAGCGGGTAGCCCAGCCCTGGGGCAGGGTCGTGACGAAGACAGGAGGCGAGGGCACTGGCCACAGGGGACAGGGAGCCAGCAAGCCAGCACCTCGAGGCTGCCCCTCAGTTCCTTTGAGGTCATGTCTGGGAAAGAAGGCAGGACCTGGGTGACAGTGTGGCAGGGGGGACATTTGCAGAGAGAAGGGTGTGAGGTGTGAGAGCCGGAGGGCGGTACGGGGCCCTGCAGGCACTCTTCTGCGTGTCTCTGATGACAGTACTGCCCTTGTGGTGTGAGGGGCCATCCCCCAGAACAGCCCAAGGGCCTGTGCCCCGAGAGGAGAGCCACGGAGGGGGGCTGGCCCTTCTGTCTCCTGGCTGCCCCTACTCGCTCCTGTCTGTGGGTGTTCAGACCAGCCTGGGAAACGGAGGACTGGGAGCCTGCGAGGACGGCACACTCTTCGGTGAACTGTACCAGAGATGACTGCTGATAGGGACCGAGTGGCTGCCGAGCTGAAGGGTTCTTTTTTCTTATTTTCCTCCAGCCTGGCTGATGGAGGCATGGATGTATTTTTGTAATTTTCGGTTTCTGTCTCTGACTCCATCAGCCCACCCTTGTGAATAACCTTACAGGATTGCCTGCCATCCACGCTGAGACCTGAGTGTCACCAGGCCATCTAGGAACTGGATTGTCCCCCTGCCCATTTCTTCAGTCCTGCTCGCTTAAGAGATGGCAGTGTCTCATGAGCATGGCCCATTTATCCACAGTCAGGGCTTCCATGTAAAATTGGGTTCAGTTCCTGATAGACTTGAGCTGCCCTGAATGTCGCTGACGAGACGTGGTCCTCTCGTGCCCAGGTGCAGACCCCGAAGGAGCAGGACTGGGAGCGCGTGCAGCAAGCCAGCGTGCTGGCCCACATGGCCCAGGCATTTGAGAGTGACGAGGGCGTGTTTGACGGCGAGGGCGACAGGGTCAACCTTTTCAGCTCGGCCACTCAGCTGTCGCCCAGCGGGCAGGCCGATGCCAAGACTCTGACTGTGATGCTGCAGGAGCAGCTGGACGCCATCAAGGAAGAGATCCGGTGGGTGATCGTGAACTCAGCTCCCCAGAAACTCGGTTTCTCTGAGGAGCTGTCTTCTCCTAGGGACATCTGAGTGTTCTATAGTAAGAAACCTGACCTCAGGTCTGCTTCAAGAATTTTCAGTTTTGAGATGGCCCTTGATTACAGAGCTCGATCAGCCAGGGCATTCTGTCCGTGGTGTGGTGTCAGCACTCTGTGGGGGCGTTGTGGGGTGTTCCCCCTCAGCTCTGAGCCCCAAGGTGGGTGAGGTGCTGAGGCGGTGTCCCCTATGGCCCGTGCACCCTCCTGTGTCCCTCGGAGCCCCCCACGTTCTGGTGAAAAGCCACCTGGTGAAAGCTGGAGTTTTGGGGTTGGCAAATTCCCACTCAGATCTGCATTTTCCTTTTTAACTTAATGCAGTGTGAAGATTGGCTTGTTGTAAGACAGTGGTCCAAGGACATGTGTTTGAGTTTTTCTCATCTCATCAGTATATTTAAGATGTTTTCTTTAGACACCATCTTGGCAGTTATAACAATTTTCAAAATGGGACAGAATCCAAAGGCCTGCCTTGTGGTGAGCAGGGGCCCTTGGGTCTGGGTACAGCCGGGTGGCTGGGGGCCCCGAGGCCTGCCTGGTGCCACACCCACACAGCTATGCCCGTGTCCCGAGTCCACGTTCAGAGTGGCCGCAGGCTGGTGACCCTGCACAGGACCAGGCAGAGCTGCTGCTCAGACTGTTCTCGCCACGTCAGCCCAGGCCGAGGTGCCCGTTCCTGTCAGCCGAGTGCGGGGTTCCCGGGAAAAGGCAGGGGGTGAACGGGACAACCAGCAAACTCAGGTGGTGTCGCCTGCCCATTTGATGTCAAGACAGACAGCTTTGTGGGCCATGTTTGAGCACAGACGAGCTCAGAAATATGGTCTTTCCGCATCCCTGCAGGAAGTATGGAACAGTTATAGATTAATATTTTTATTTTACAGCAAGTTGTCAGGTAAAAGTAATTTTTCATTATGCAACAAGTTGACTTGATGTAAATGGTAAATTCTGTCCATCAACTTGTAATCAACAGTGAAAAACTTTCCAGATGTATGAGTAGAAGTGAAGCTGGAGAGTTTACTGTCTGTAAGAATCTTGCATTTTAATTTGAAAATCATTTTATTTGCATAATCGTGTATTTAAACTGCTATATAAAAACATCCACCACACATTAGGGGAGAAGAGCAGAAACTGTGAATTCTAGGTTAATGCAGCACATTGACATGAACCCAGAAACTCACACAAAGCTGGTGGAGAACTTCATCAAGTGATGCGTTTGTATATACACAACCTTAAAAAAAAAAAAAAAAAAGATCAACTCAGCACTTCATCTGGTCTGGAGACTTGTGTTTAGAAACTGCAGCTTGTTCATGAATTGCTGTTTTGATTATACAGAGTTCCTGATTCCCAGTGGAAAAGACTTGAGGCACTGACGTGCATCTCTGCCCTGAGAGCAGGGGAAGTAAGAGTTGTCAACTTGAAGTATCTCCTCAGAGGAAGAGAGTTGCCACCAGGGTCCCTTCAGAAGGTTAGACTAAATAAGTGAAATCAAGCGTGAGTGATCAGGGGCCTGTAAGACTCAACGCTAAGTTATTCTAAGTTTGAGAATATTCAAAAGAGGAAAAGTAGAACCTTTTGGCTGAGATGTTAATTGAGCAACTGTTTCTGGAATTTGCTAATCATGACACAGAATGCCAGCCCAAATTTATTGTCCAGACAGGTCCCTCTGCTGACAAAGGCAGGTGATGCATTTTATTCTATTTTAGTTTGATCGAAGAAGAGAAAGAGAACACGGAGCAGCGGGCCGAGGAGACTGAGAGCAGGGAGGGCAGGGGGAGCTTAGGCAGCCTCCGTCGTTTTAAATCAGTGAGCTCCCTCAACCTGCTTCCCACCTCCTCGCATACTGGCTCCTGCCCGCCCCTGCCCAAGCCCAGGAGGAGGTGGCACAGCCCGGCACAGGAGGGAGACCAGCTGGGCATCATGACTCTGGTATTTGTCTGCCTCCTCCCTGCCGCATCCCTCCCCCAGCACGCTGTTTTTTGTTTGTTTTTTGTTTTTTCTCTTTATACCCAGAAGAAAATCAGGTACATTTGCTACGCTCAGAGGTCTAAAAGTTTTTAAACCGCCTAGTCTTTAATCATTCCACAATGGCACAGCGACAAATTAGTCTTAATATTTAGACCACTACTTAGCATGTCATCATGAACTTAGCCAGAGCCTGCCTCTGTAACGTTGGGCCTGGCCTGTGCTGGGCACAGCAGCTGCAGGGAATTTTCTGTTCTCAGGGAGCAGACAGCTTTGTGAAAGTAACTATAGGCAGCTGTCATGGCGTGGGAAAGCCGTACAGCACGTTCTCCATTGGGGATGCCTGGCTACAGGGTGCAGGGCATGCAGTGGGAACAAAACCAAGAATCTACACTGGTCTGCTTGCTGATGGACCTGGCCACGCACTCCGGCCAGCTCTGCATGTGAAACCAGGTTAAAAGCCCAGTGCCCCAGGGCCCCAGGGAAGATGTCAGGCTGCCTCACTTTTCCAAGTCTAAAACTGGTATGATGACCTAGGGCTTTTGATGACAAAGTGTGCGGCTCTAAAGCACATGTTCCAGCTTTCTTGGGTGTTTAGCTTAGGTGTTGTGAGTGCATTGCTGTTTACCCCATGAAACCAAGTGTACAACAGTCTGCTTTGTAACTGGACTTGTATTATCTCTTTTTTCTGTTACCACCCATTTCATGTTAGCTGCATTGTTAGTCTGCTTATAATTAAATTAACCATGAATCATTTTAGCGGCCTGTGAAGTGGTAACTAGTCCATTTTGTGGTCTTTTGACACTGTTTTTATAATTTGCATCATTGGCTAATTAGTTGATATTTAAAATTCTTTGACGATTTCTCTGTGGTTTCATGCTTGATTTCTTTCCGAATATTTATGAAAAGAACAGTTCTGTATGTTTTCCTTGCTGTTGGAGTTCTCTGACAGTGTGTCTGCTTTCATCATTGGTTTTGATTTCCTGTCTCATCCTGTTGTCTGCTTAGTCGTCCTCAATCCAGATCCCCCCAGCCCCCGAGGCTGTAGTTTACTCATCCATCTCCCCTCCCCCGTCCCCCCACTTCCTCTGGTCATAGCAGTGCTGTGGTCCACAGCGTGAGTCCCCTTAGTCGGGTTTGTGCTTTGTCTTCCTGTCTCGTTAAATGGTGTTTTTCCCCCATAGCAGTAATTTGAATTGGTGTATCACTATGCATTTACAGGAGAAGGCAATGGCAACCCACTCCAGTACTCTTGCCTGGAAAATCCCATGGATGGAGGAGCCTGGTAGGCTGCAGTCCATGGGGTCACACAGAGTTGGACAGGACTGAAGGGACTTAGCAGCAGCAGCACGCAGGTATAAGCATAATGTAGATGGATCCTAAACTACATATCATGTGTAATTCATAAATGAGATTGTGCTTACATAAAGAAATGATCCTCTTAAGTGTAGAATTAATGGACTTTTAGATATGCAGATGACACCACCCTTATGGCAGAAAGTGAAGAGGAACTAGAAAGCCTCTTGATGAAAGTGAAAAAGGAGAGTGAAACAGTTGGCTTAAAGCTCACCATTCAGAAAACTAAGATCATGGCATCTGGTCCCATCACTTTATGGGAAATAGATGGGGAAACAGTGTCAGGCGTTATTTTTGCGGGCTCCAAAATCACGGCAGATGGTGATTGCAGCCATGAAATTAAAAAGACGCTTACTCCTTGGAAGGAAAGTTAATGACCAACCTAGATAGGATATTAAAAAGCAGAGACATTACTTTGCCAACAAAGGTCCATCTAGTCAAGGCTATGGTTTTTCCAGTGGTCATGTTTGGATATGAAAGTTGGGATGTGAAGAAAGCCGAGCGCTGAAGAATTGATGCTTTTGAGCTGTGGTGTTGGAGAAGACTCTTGAGAGTGAGTCCCTTGGACTGCAGGGAGATGCAACCAGTCCATTCTAAAGGAGATCAGTCCTGGGTGTTCATTGGAAGGACTGATGCTAAAGCTGAAACTCCAGTACTTTGGCCACCTCAAGTGAAGAGTTGACTCACTGGAAAAGACTCTGATGCTGGGAGGGATTGGGGGCAGGAGGAGAAGGGGATGACAGAGGATGAGATGGCTGGATGGCTTCACGGACTCGATGGACATGAGTTTGGTTGAACTCCGAGAGTTGGTGATGGACAGGGGGCCTGGCGTGCTGCGATTCATGGGGTCACAAAGAGTCGGACACACTTGAGTGGCTGAACTGACCTGATTGCTTGTTATCTGATGCACAGGGAGGCAGGATCTTTGTCCATGGGATTCTCAAGCACCACATGGAAAGCCCCAGTGAACGGTGACAACTAGAAATGCAGAAAATAAGTGCGGCTCCTAAAGTTAAACTGGAAGAGCAGCAAGCACAGGTTGTAAAGAAGAAAACACATGCCAAGCCAGGTTGCCCCACAGCCAGAGAGAGGCGGTTACCATGGGGCGCCCTAAGAGCTTTGCTCTTCACCGCCCTTTCACTCTGACCTGCAGGTCGGGCCAAAAGGCCGCACCTCTCCTTGGGGGGCGTGCTGTACTTGAGCTGCACGACCTGCGAAAGGACACCAGCCTGCTGACGCCGGCCTGCCACCAAACACCGCCAACACCAGACCAGCAACCACCTGGCAAGGCCCGGGGGCCCGAAGGGTTTCCAGGACATCCCAGTGACTGGGAGTGTGGGCGTGCTTGCGTGTGGGGCCTGGTGGGTGGGCTGAGGGGTGCGGGGGTCTTGGTGCATTCCCACCCCCAGCCACTCCAAGCAAGGCTGCGCTTGCTGAGCAGGGCCTCCCCAGATCTGGTTCGCTAATCAGCACACTGGGAGGTCGACCGGAGCACCTTAGCCCCGCCCCTTCGCACTACCGAGGCCCCCTTTTGCCCCCAGGCCAAGCCTCCACCTTCGTGAGAGAGCAGATGAGCCACAGGCAGGCACACAGACAGACACACAGACACTCGCATGCACCCATGCAATGGGAGACAGCTGGCCTGCGCAAGCTCCTCAGCCAGAGCCAGAGCACCTGGGAGAGGCCGGGGCCAGACGAATGGCCCGGTGGCCGGTTGTCAGGAGATACAGAGGCAGAAATACATGAAGATTCCGGGACAGACTCCAAGACGGCGAGAGGAGATACACACACACTTGAGTGTGGTTTTTGGAAATACTTCTGTTCGTAGTTGCTGGGTTGAGCCCAACTTTGAAAGGACCCATGGACTGCGGCCCATCAGGCTCCTCTGTCCGTGGCATTTCCCAGGCGAGGATACTGGAGTGGGTTGCCATTTCCTTCTCCGGGGGGATATTCCCCACCCAGGGATCAAACCCCAATCTCCTGCAGGCGGATGCCTTGCCATCTGAAGCAGGACATTGCTAATTCCCTAGGCAAAATACAAAGAATAGAGCTCGTGTTCTACTAAATGCAAAGATGATTTCAGAAACAGAAGCTGTCTTTTGTTGGTATCTTTGAGTCTTTATGTAGTTTTCGTTGATTTTTACTCTTAAGGCTACGTGAACAAGGCAAGAGAGAAACCCCAGAATTGAAAAGCAATTGACGTTTATGAAAGAAACATGTGCAGGTGAAGCTCTCTTCCTTTTTGAGAGATGGTTAAATGCAAAATCTTGATTGAACACATATGACTTTTGTGCACTTTATTTCAAATCTCCATGCCGAACCCCTAAGGCATCCAGGAAGAAAGCAGTAGAGGGGCAGACAAAAAGAGCAACCTTTCCCCTTGGTGCCATCTCAACCAGCTGCTTAGTTCCTTCATCTCAAGGACTATCATCTGGGCTTCTCTGGTTTGTCTGATTCTTGTTTCGGGGACCATTTCTAGTCACAAGGCTGTCAACAGTGGGGGTGGGGTGTGTGTGTGTGGCGGGGGGGGGGGACGGTGGGGAAGCCCGTCTTTCCATTCCACATGAGACCCAGTGGACAATCCAGGCCCTGCCCACTGTACTGAGTGTGGAGCAACAATATCAACGGTAATGCGGGTTAACAACGCATATTCCTGGAATCCACTCCGTTGACTACTGACTGTGTGGTGGTGGTCTGGAACCTAGACCTGGAAGCTTTCTTGATGACTGCAAATGACACCAAAGTCTGAGGACGATGGAAGATCTTCACATTTCTGCAAGAGCCACACACCTCCAGAAGGAACCACAAGACTTGCGGAAATGGTCAAGGTATAATTATTGGACTAAACGTTGGAAGGTCTCCACCTTTGCTATGGAAGTCAAACGATCTTTCTTTGAAATGAAAATGGAGCATACTGAACGTTCACATTCTGCTAGAGCATTTGAAAAGCCCTAACTTGTAGAAATCTGCTGTACGAGTTCCTTGAAAGCAAGAACCTATATGTATGGATATGTCTTCATGCCTTCGATTGTGCCTCGAATATAGTGTACACATCAACCCAGGAAAGGAAAGAATTGAATCGCCAAATACACAAAGATATCAAAAGTGCCGAGCCAAGTGACCCCTTGAGGCTTCCAAGAGCTTTTCTGTCTTTCACACACTAAGTAAATACTGAGCACCTACGATGAGCTAGGAGGCATGTAATACGTTTCAGGAAATAGAATGCGGAGAGAAGAAGACACAGAGTTCCTGCTTTCACAGAGACGACTCTAATGATACATCACAGGCAGATCCTTTGAGAACCTATAGAGGGGCCTCTTCCCTCACCACAAAACCTGGGTGTCAGGGAAGGCTTTCCAGAGGCACCATTTCGTTGAGGTCCATAGGTTGAACCTAGGTAAACCAGGGTTGAGATGCAGGAAGAATTTCAGGCAGGGAAAATAGCATCTTGGAAGGCTATGTGACCAGGGAAACTTAGGACATTCAAGAAACGAAAAATGCCCTATGGGATGGAAGCCAAAGAGTGCAGAGGGCATTCCAGGCAAAAGACATCAGAGAAGAACGTGAGGAGCAAGCCTGAAGGGAAGTGGTCGTATCTTCAATATGCTGGGAAAATACGAGAGCCGTTGGAGCAGGGAGGTGACAGCATTGCATCTGCATTTCCAAAAGGTCATCTTGCTCCACATCACTAATGATTGGAGAGGCTCAACTCCAAACTCCAAGGAGGGACCACTTCACATGAGTCCGATTGGGCCTCACTGCAATGTCTGTCAATAACCAATGCTGGAGAAGATGTGGAGCAAAGGGAACTCTCCTCCACGGTGAGTAGGAATGGGCGTGGGTAGAGCCGGTATGGAAAAGCGTATGGAAGTTCCTGAAGGAACTAAAAGTGGAAGTAGCGTATGGTTCAGCAGTCCGACTCCCAGGCATAGATCCACCCAAGGTATAAGTGAACAAGATAGATGCCCCGTTTGGGCACATCTATCTGTGCCTGCGCGCGCACATGCGCATGCGCGATGGCCTGCGAGGCTGGGGGTGGGGCGGGGGCTGGGGCTCTGGCTGGAGTCGGTGCAAGCCCCGGGATTGCCTGAGGCAAGCCAAAGGAGCCCCAGATGGAGACGGGACTGCCGGTCGTCGGGTGTCCTGGAAGCCGAATGCGAATGCGGAGGGGCTCGCGGGCCGCGCGGAGGCAACCCAGGTCTGCAGCGGGAGTCGGGGCCCCCGGCCACCCGCTCCCCCCGCCCCGGGAAGGGCTGGGGCTGCGGGGGGGGGAATCCAAGAATCCGGACGCGCGGCGGGGGCTAAAGGACCTCTTCTGGTAGGCAAAAAGCCTCGAGCACGCGGGATTCCCAGGTGGTCTCCCATCCAAGATACTAACCAGGCCGACCCTGCTTAGCTTCCGAGATCAGACGAGATCGGGCGCCTTCAGGCTGATACGGCCGGAGACTGAAGCGGTTGGCTCGGGAGCCCTAAGAGCCTTGCGCTTCGCCTCCCTTTCGCTCTGCCCTGCAGGTCGGGCCAACGGGCCGCACCTCTCGTCGGGGGGCGTGCTGTACTTGAGCCGCACGACCCGCGACCGGACTCCTGCCTGGTGACGCCAGCCCGCCCCCCCGAACACCGCCAACACCAGACCAGCAAGCGCCTGGCCTGGGCTGGGGGCCCGAGGGGCTTCCAGGACCCCCCATTGACCGGGAGGGCGTGCGTGCGTGCGTGCGTGCGCGCGGGGCCTGGGGGCTGGGCTGAGGGGTGCGGAGGTCTCGGCGCCCTCCCACCCGCGGCCACTCCAGACCCGGCCGCGCTCGCTGAGCGGGGCCTCCCCCCGATCCCATTCGCTGCTCAGGCCCGCGCCGCCCTGGAGGTGTCGGTCTTCCGGGCCCGCCGCTTCCCAACACCCGCGGCCCAGGGGCCTCTGAACCTCCTGCGGGCCTAGGCGCAGCGAAACTTGAGTGCCCGACTTTCCCGGCACCTGTCCGGTGCCCAAACCCACCAGAAGCCAGGGAGGCGCGGTCGACCGGAGCGCCTCAGCCCCGCCCCTTCGCACTACCGAGGCCCCCCTCTTTGCCCCCACGCCAAGCCCTCCACCTTCCTGAGAGCAGACGAGCCACAGGCAGGCACACAGACAGACACACACACTCGCACGCACCCACGCCAAGGGAGACAGCTGGCCTGTGCAAGCTCCTCAGCCAGAGCCAGAGCGTCTGGGAGAGGCCGGGGCCAGACGAACGGTCCGGCGGCTGGCTGTCAGGAGATACAGAGGCAGAAATACATGAAGATTCCGAGACAGACTCCAAGACGGCAAGAGGAGATACACACACACACACACATATACACACACACACACACTTGAGTGTGGTCTTTGGAAATATTTCTGTTCGTAGTTGCTGGGTTGAGCCCAACTTTGAAAGGACCCATGGACTGCGGCCCATCAGGCTCCTCTGTCCGTGGCATTTCCCAGGCGAGGATACTGGAGTGGGTTGCCGTTTCCTTCTCCGGGGGCATCTTCCCGACCCAGGGATCAAACCCCAATCTGCTGCGGGTGGATGCCTTGCCATCTGAACCAGGACATTGCTAATTCCCTAGGCAAAATACAAAAAATAGAGCTCGTGTTCTACTAAATGGAAAGATGATTTCAGAAACAGAAGCTGTCCTTTGTTGGTATCTTTGAATCTTTATGTAGTTTTCGTTGATTTTTACTCTTAAGGCTACTTGAACAAGGCAAGAGAGAAACCCCAGAATTGAAAAGCAATTGACGTTTTTGAAAGAAACATGTGCAGGTGAAGCTCTCTTCCTTTTTGAGAGATGGTTAAATGCAAAATCTTGATTGAACACATATGACTTTTGTGCACTTTATTTCAAATCTCCATGACGAACCCCTAAGGCGTCCAGGAAGAAAGGAGTAGAGTGGCAGACAAAAAGAGCAACCTTTCCCCTTGGTGCCATCTCAACCAACTGCTTAGTTCCTTCATCTCAAGGACTACCATCCGGGCTTCTCTGGTTTGTCTGATTCTTGTTTTGGGGACTGTTTCTAGTCACAAGGCTGTGAACAGTGGGTGGTGTTGGGGGGCTGTGTGGGGGTGGGGACAGCCCTTCTTTCCT